>NC_071667.1:47857500-57857500 GCF_028554725.1 Zeugodacus cucurbitae | reverse complement strand
GCAACAAGTAGCTAGCAAACGCTGTAGAAAGAGAGTTGGGTCTCAAAAATATATATGTATGAAACTTTCATATAAAAGCAAATCAGATGTGTGCTCGCTTATTCAGTAGTAAATTGAAATTCAAAGTGCTTGGACGTTATCTTGAGCATATTAATTATTTTAAGGCAAGTGAACGCGCATACACACTATACATATATAAATACCGCGAATGATAAGCCAAATTAATAGTGCGAAAGCCAGTTATCATTTCATTAATGTATCTATATACAAATATATATTTAAAGTGATTTTATTAATATTTCCAATAATTTTACATTGTGTCCAGTTCGCAGCGATTTAATTTAAATTATTAATTGACTTTAATGAAGTGCTCAACCAGCGTTGACTCTGCTGTGATCAGCAATAAGGGAGTACTAACATCGGGCGGAACCGAATATTTTTTACTAATTTTACTAAGAGCTACCCCTATGACTTTCCTAAATGCTTCAGTTATGCGAAAGTAAACTTACAAAGGGAAGTCAAAATGGCGTTATATGGAAAGTGGCTGTGGTTACGAACGGATTAGCCATATTTGGGGATGTTATTAACGCGTTCGACGTCGAATGCTCGGTAGTCTTTAAATCATCTAAAACCAATTTCCGAGTTTAACGCTTTTTATAGTGTTTTAATCAACCGTTAGTTACACAAAACCATTATATCGTGTGCAACATGTTGCGCGTGCATTAACATATTTATTATTCAATATATTAACAAAAAAACTTGCAGATAAGCGTTAAACGTTCAATATATTTTAACAATTTGGAGTATTTGTTAGTCAAAGTGCGATTGTAGTTATAATTTTTACAATCAGCTTTTCGGACGTAATATCTCACTTATCAATAATTGATACTCTCAACTGAATTGGCAAATGTGAATTTAACTGTTGATAAAAAAGTTAATTATTGATAGAGAAAACAACAGCTGAGTATAAGTAAGAGCTACCTCCCTCTATATATCTATTAAATGTTCACGAAAACGTCATAAGATTGTGTATATCTTGGAATGTTTTACAGATAAGGTTGAAATTGGGTAGTTTCTGTAGGTTTCCTGTTCAAATATATCGTCATTCGATGTTATAATTAGCTACCAATACGTTCGCCAATCTTTTGTAAGGAGGAGAATTCCAATTAAGGTGGAGAAAATGAGTTTATTTTTCTAAAAAGTGTACGGCTTTCAAGGAAATATATCATATGAACATTACTTTTGGTTTTAGCTCAGCGAAATCTGGACATATTTAAGCATACAAAAAATTTTGAAATAACCGTTAATTGATTAAATATTTATAAACTTTTACAGACAAACCGGAAGCAATAAAGTAGTGAACGAAATGTCTCAAAATCGGTAAGTGAAATAAGTGTGCAAAAGAATCAGATATCAGACTGGCTGCATATAATTTTCCTAACTGGTCTAATTGGTCTTACAATTTACATCTGATTATCAAGTTACTCAAAATTTTCTTCTCCATCCAAAATATACCAGATGACTTTCTCTAATGAATATAATGCAACCACATTGAAGATGTTTTGGTCTCTCGAAAATGTTGTTGAACTTCATGCAGACCACTCCATAAATTCCTCATAGGTTAGGTTATGTGATTGTCAAAACGACGCACCTAGGCCTTTTGGAGGCCTATTGTGACACCACTGGGACTGTGATCCCTCACACTATAGGGTCATCTTTGAACCACCCTGTGGTCTTAATAAAGTGAAAAAGTTCACACAATTTGTTATGAGCAACTTCACCCACATCCTCGAGAAAACCGCGTCCAATAGTTGCGATTCTTTTCCTATACAGAGCCTTACATCCACATAGAAGGTGTGTAATCGTTTCTTCCTCTTCTTCTTCCTGGCAGCTTCTGCAGTAATCGTTACAAGGTAACCCCAGTCTGCTGGCGTGTCTACCAATCTGACAGTATCCCGTTAACACCCCTACAAGGGTTCTTGTGTCATTCCTCTTAAATTTCAATAAACTACAAGTGCGGCTCTTACTCCACTCAGGCCACCTTTGTTTACTTACGGAACAAGTCGTTGATTGTTTCCATTGTGATTCAGCCGTATCAACAACATGTTTATCTATTAGATATCTGCACGTTGCCAGAGGTATATAAATTCCCTCTTTATTAGCATCCAACTGCAATGTTGTGCCCAATCTGGCTAGTTCATCTGCTACACAGTTTCCAGGAATGTCACTATGTCCCGGGACCCATTGCGGGTGTATCGTGAAATATGATGTCATTGCCATTAGTAAATCCAAACATTCTTTCACTATCTTCGATGATATTCTTTGCGACTTTAGTGATTTTAAAGCCGCTTGACTATCCGAGAATATGAATATGTATTTAGTCGTTAGCACTCTTTTTGACAAAACGAGAAGGCTTTCTTTAATTGCAGTGACCTCTGCTTGGAAAACACTGCAGTGATCCGGTAACCGGAAAGCGATTCTGGTATCCAGTTTCTCTGAAAAAACCCCGCCTCCTACTCGTTTGTCCAGTTTTGAACCGTCTGTATAGATACTTATCTCTGAATCTTTGTCCACTTTTCCCATTTTCCACTCCTCTCTAGAGGGGAAGGATAACTCCCTCATAATCCAGATATATTTTATTTTATTTACTCATTTTCAAACCAATATTCCTTTTTAAGAAGATTCCCGAAAATATAGAATATAGGAAATAATAACCTATTTGAATACCAATTTGTATAAATCTAAGACCGGACAACTTCAATTGTTATGAATAATTAAATTAATTAAAAATACTAAATTTTTTAAATATCTTCAATTCATCACTTCTCTGATCAGTCTTCGCTCCGATCTCCGATATATTCTCTATTTTAAAAGCATTCATAGATAATTTAGTTTATCCATTCTATCTCTATTTGATTTATGTCAGTTGTCTGTTCGATCTACTACTCTTCAGCGTTTAGTGGATTCGTGTTCGTCAATAATATTTCAATATCCTCCTCTTTATAATTATACTCAAATCAACACAGCACCCTATTTTACTCATGTTTTCAAACAATTTTCCATTTTTAAAGCGCTGTCTCATCGAAAAATCCAAATTTGGATGAAATGTCTTCCGACTTCCTCTACCACTTAGCGGTAAACATACCTGATACTAAGAACCCGGTAGAGATTAAAAGACAGTATGGGCATATTAAGGTTAGTAGGCAGCTTTCTATTTACATATTTACACATTACTGAGATAACGGTTTATTAATTTGTATCATTGAACAGGTGGTATGCTTGGGTGGCAAGGACTCGCGTATGCAAGAATTGGCCAAGTATATACATTTTAATGTATACGATGGCAATTCGGGTAGTGATTATGAGAGGAATTTATTCGAGGAGGGTCACAGATATGCTGGGTTTATGGTAACCATTTTTTATTAGAGTATCACATGAAATATATCTGAATTCTATCTATATCGGTTTCTTATAGGTTGGCTGCGTGCTGTGTGTCAGCCATGGCGTTGGCAGCTCCACGATGAGTGTGGTATTACACGAACTAATTAAATTGGTTCGTTATGCTGAATGTGTGGATCCGCTCTTCATACGTATTGGCACGAGTGGTGGACTAGGGATTAGACCGGGTACTGTAGTTGTCGCTAATAAGGGTTATAATGGCTTATTGCGCAGTGAATATGAACTCGTAAGCATTTGACTGATTTTACAAAAAAGTATTAGGTCTGGGCTAAGAGCACTACCGAAACGATTTTATCAATTTCTAGCTCAAAATGACTCATTCATCTGAAAAAAAACGAACGCGCCAAAAAATATTATAAAAATACTTATTAGATTTTACACCACTTAGTCTCAACTATAAACCCCATAATTCTAGGCTATTTTAGGAAAACGCGTGGCACGTCCAGCTCTATTCGACGAGAGATTACGTAGAGACTTGATTGCTTGCACGGAAGCAGCCGACGCTGAGGAGCAAAATGCCTGGTCCATCATCGAAGGCAATACGATGGGAACAGATTGCTTCTATGAAGGTGCACATATCTTGTATTATCTGAAATAAATAATTATTACCAATAATTTTCGCATTTGGACAACTCGTAGGCCAAGGTCGACTCGATGGCGCTTCTTGCACACAGGCAAATGGCGAGCCATACAGCGTAGCCGACAAGCTTAACTTCCTAAAACGCTGTCACGATGAATGTGGCATCAGAAACATCGAAATGGAGGCGCCTATGTTTGCGGCTCTAACCTTTCATTGTGGCATACGCGCCGCTGATGTTTGCGTAACACTTTTGAATCGACTAGAGGGCGATCAGGTGAAGAGTACCAAGGCGCAATTAAAGGACTTCGAAGAGCGTCCCTTTAGACTTGTGTCGCGTTTCATAAGACGTTGCATAATAAACGCTGCATGAACGTGTTAATAAAATATATATTTGTATTTGAAGCGATTTTTTTATACTAAATAAACTATAATTAAAATGTTATCAGTTTTTTTTAATTTTTAAATCTCTTGGATCAAAATTTTTCCGCTCGGTTTGCACGCATCATTCGGTAATCTGAGTTCGTTGGGAAATGTTGGTGCCGCAACGGTTTCAGCTGTTTTTGTGATTTGTTGCTTCGGTTGTTTCGCTGGTAACTTCATGTTGTTCAAGGTAGCAGCTGCGGCGGCTAACTTATTTTTGACTAAACGATTTGGTTTAATCAAATCTGATAAATCGTATTCGATCGGTTTCGTTTTGGGTGCACTTGGCACGGCGATGCTGGTGGAAGATGCAGACGCGTCAGGTTTTGTGTTTTCAATAGTTTGTTTCTCATTAGTTTTAGTTTTCATTTCTTTCTTGGAATTTTTCTTTTCTTTCTTTTCTTTATTGTCGAGTTTTTCACTTTTCTCCTCTACAATATTCAGACGTGTTGCATGGGCTGGTGGGAATTCGCCATATAAACTTTTAAGTTGTGCTGTGGCCTTTAAGGCGTTCACGTTTTCTGGATCCAACTCTAATACTTTCATATATAAGGCGTGAGACTGTACGGAGAAAGAGTCCACATTTTATATGTTTTTATTTGTTTTTTATAAATCTCGCACTTTTCTTACCTCTTGTCTATCCCCGTTGGCATATGTAGCATCTGCTAATCGTAAGCGGGCCTTCAAGTTGTCCGGCTCCAGCTGCAAGCATTGCTCGCAATCTTTGATAGCTTCGCTATACCATTTAATTTTTATTTCTAAAAGAGAAGTCATAAAATTAATGTTTCGAGAACTTGAGTGAAAGTATTCTTTTGAGCGATCTGCTTCTATTTTTTGAGAATCGTAGACTTGAAATTAAATGAAGGATACTTTATTATCTGTCGACACTGTGGTCACCTTGAAAAAACTGGAAAGGAAACTGATCCCAAAGTGATCGGTTATACGACATAATTGTGTGTCTTCACAGTTTCCCTATAATATTGCTTATCTATTACTAAGTTTTCGATCTCATCTCCGCGAATTACTTAATCTACAAAATCGATACTTACTGGCTGCGGCACGATTGTTATAAGCCGGCGCCGCCTTCTCTGCACACACACTTATCGCGCGATCATATTCCTTAATTGCGTTCTCATATTCCTTAGCGCGAAAATAATCATTTCCACGCAGACGATATCTATAAAAGAAGAGAGTAAAAATAACATTATATTAAAATATTGATTTCAACTTAGGCAACTGACTCTTCGGCGAGACGTTCGCGTTCCACTTCGGTTAATTTGCGCAGCACTTCCTTCTCTTTAACGGTTTCAGTAGTAGCAACGGCAGCAGCTGTACTCTCGCGATTTTCCGATTGCAATATCGACTTTTGCTTATTGAGGCGATTTTTGCGTTCCACTTCCTCCAGCACACGCTCCTCAGCCAACTCCATGCGTAAGCATTCCTCATCTGCATCATATTTATCCCATTTTTGGTAATCCGTTGACTTGATACGCTCGGTCGAAATTTTCGATGTAGTCGCTGCCACACCAACATTTTCTTTGGCCTTGAGCTCATTCTTTTCATTGAATGCTTTAATGGCACCGCTCTTACGTACCGGTGGCACACCAAGATCTAGCTTAGCCATCTTCTCGGCCGCTGCTGACAATTCGACATCCTTCACCTTAATATTATTCGTCCAATCCTAGAAATGTGAAATATATACATACATAAGTCTACTCCAGATAATTAGACAACTCAAATTACGAATATCGGTTTCCATTCTTGTTTGGAGAGCGCCTCACGTCCCTGCAATTTTTCCTCGTAACGAAAGAGTCGACTGTTCGGCTTGAGTTCACGTAATTTATTTTCCGCACAAGTTGTGAGATCGGGAAAATAACCTTCCTCGCCGGAACGTAGAATTTGTACGATTTTCTCCATTTCACGTGCATTCTCACACTCGCCAATATAAGCGAAATCCAAGTGATTTAATGGTATCTCATACTTATCGATGAGCTTCCGCTTCGTTTCTTTGCCATCCATGTTATTAATATGATTTAATAGAATTTTTAAGGCTAAAAATTATTATTATATTTTGTTGCAAAATGAAAAGAAATTGATTCTCTCGTAAATTTATTTTGAAAACTACTTTGCTCTCACATTGATTAAACAAGCATAAAAGAATTGGTTGCTAATAGCAACGGCTCCTGAACTGCGGTTACTTTTGAATTGAGCAAATCAGGGATGTATTGCATTACTTTTTCACATTTAACGGTAGTGAAATTCGCCCCCTCTATAGCAGCTGGTGCTATTTTGAAAAATTAAATA
The DNA here is from genome assembly GCF_028554725.1 of Zeugodacus cucurbitae. Taxonomy (NCBI): domain Eukaryota; kingdom Metazoa; phylum Arthropoda; class Insecta; order Diptera; family Tephritidae; genus Zeugodacus; species Zeugodacus cucurbitae. The sequence goes on along the minus strand of NC_071667.1, from coordinate 57,850,737 downwards.
ATGGGTTTGGGAAATGGGTTTGTTTTTTGTAAAATCATTTATGCTACAACTTCATACCAGATTTGTAAACTTTTTTGGCTTTCCGCATATGCTCATCTTAAGACAATAATAACTGAGGAAATGATGAATTCATAGCACCCTAAGTATAAGATTTCTCATCTCAAGGGCCTTCATTGAGGAACCTTTGCCTAGCCTTTACCATTAAGGCTTTATATGGAATATATGGGTCTACCACTGTATCTGTGATATGATCTAGTACTATATATCCCTAAAAAAACCTTTTCGGTGATTTTGAAATTAATCCCGTGGGCCTCTAATTGGATGTATATAAATATATGTATATTTCGCCACATTTTCATAGATATCTTTTTACTTTTATAAACTGGCAACAAAGTTGCTAAGAGAGTATTATAGTTTTATTCACATAACTGTTGTTAGTAAGTCATAAAACGAAACGAGTTAGATATAGGTTAATTAATATTAGGTTGTCAAATATGTCCGCCTTTTTGGCTTTTGAATTTCGCGGCTATGTATAAATCGCTACAGAGCTCGTATCTGGAAATACTATACATCTTTGAAAGGTCTTGCCATAACCTACAAAACGACGCTATGCATGATTAGTTTGGATATTGCGTTCAACAGTTATAGACGTGTAAACGTGGAGTTCACTAACGCCGAAATTCGCGCTATTTTAAATTTTTCTTTCGTTAAAGTCAAATCGGCTAAAGAAACGTTCCGTGAGATTAATGGTGTTTTGGGGATGGTACTCTATCACTTCGAACTGCGGAATCATCCACTATGAGCTGCTCCCATATGGTCAGACGGTTAATTTTACTATCTACTGCGATCAGAAGTGTCTAGAATTGGCCAACAGGAAGGGTGTAGTGTTCCACCAGGACAACGCCAAACCACACGTTTCATTGATGCCTTGTCAGAAGCTACGGGAGCTCGGATGGGAGGTTTTATCGCATCCACCATATAGCCCGGACATGGCGCCAAGTGATTACCACCTGTTGCTGTCAATGGCGAACGCCTTTGGTGGTGTGAAGTTGAACTCAAAAGAGGCTTGCGAAAACTGGCTGTCCTAGTTCTTCGCAAATCATTAGAGGGCTTCTACGAAGGGGGTATTATGAAGTTTCCGTCTAGATGGAATCGAACGAAACGAACACTTTTTATAAAGCATTGAATAAAGAGTCAAAATGATCATGATGACGAGACGAGTTGAAATCTGGATGCCTGTCTGTTCGTCTGTCCGTGCAACGGATAACTTGAGTAAACATAACGATATCTTCACGAAACTTGATACACATGTTCCTTGGTACATAATATTTTATTGACATTCTAATGACACAGATGAAAAATGGGTGAAATCGGTTCACATCCACGCCTGCTACCCATATATCTCAATTTTGAATTCCATCTGATTCCTTCACTTTATAATATATACATTACGAACCAATGAAGACAGCGAAATAAAACTTTACACAACTACTGTATTTGAGGCGTGGCATCACTTGTGAAAAAATTGTCGAAATCGGACCCCGGATATCGAATATGAAGAACTCAGTGAATAAGGGCAATTTTTAACGAAAATATCGGTAAACCTCTCAGATATTTAAATGTAATCCAGAGGAAATTTTTTCTTCTGATAGTGTGTCCAAAAAAGGTTAAAATCGGTTCATAACTTCCCCTAGCTCCCATATACACGATATATGATGCTTTCCGTTATTCTATTGGACCTAATGCCGAATATTTGTGTTTCAAATTGTGTTATCTTTAAAAAATTACATTAATGAATTGCGAGAGTATAAAATGTCCGGTTGGACCCGAATTTAGCTTGTCCTTACTTGTTTCGATAATATTTGTTAGATGTGGTATTCACTAGCTAATTTCTACTGGACGAAGAGGAATGTTAAAAATATCGTATTAAAACAATTAAAACCTTTCCGATCAGATTAGGAAAGTGTTTGACCATAGAAAATTTCGTAGTACCTATAAAAATCTTTATTTAGAGTTACAAGACGAAATATCTCCTGTTATCAAACAAACAGTCAGCGCATTCGCGTCTTGGCTTCCACGTCAGTCATAACTTCGAAGTCGTAGATAATTTTGTATACCTGGGAACCAGCATCAATCATGTTGTACGGATGGATGAAAACACTCCAGCTCTGAAAGTGTTCGATGCAGTAATCGCTGTGGGAAGCCACGGAAGAGGACGACCTCCACTCCGATGGAAGGATCAAGTGGAAAGTTCACATGGTGTTTCCAGTTGGCGCCAAAAAGCAAAAAGGAGAAACGAGTGGCGCGCTCTGGTGGATTCGGCTATAATCGCTTAAAACGGTTCCTACGCCAAATATATAGTTACTATGGAAGATTGACAGTTCGTGTCGTTTATGACATAACGTGTCGTAATATTATACAATTTGCTTGCCACGAAGTATTCCTAACCCAGAATACATTAACCTAACCTCACCAACATCTATTAATGAAGTCGCTGATGAGCGTCTTGCCAGTTCCAGTTCTTTTCTTAACTCAATGCTATTCAAAACTCAAATTGGTTTTATTTTTAATATATTACATTATATTTTATTTATTTCATCATTTATTCAATTACACAATAAATCTCTGATTGATAATGAAGCAATTATGAACTTTCATTTAATACAACAATTTCTGCACGAAAACATTTACGCTTAACTCAACTAAATTAATTACTAATTTAGTGTGTCTATGAAAGACCGAAAGTGCAAAAGTTGAAATACTTGTATATATGTATATTTTTGGTGTCTGATTTCTACATACAAATTGTATTTACTCTTCAATTTTTATTATAATTTTTCGGCATTTTAATTTGTATACATGTGCACGTATGTCTTTCAAAAAATATGCAAGAAAGGTCTTGAAATTAATTTAGCAAAAAATATTTTACTCCTTTAATATTCAATGTACAAATACACACAAGTATGTGTATGTATGCATGTATATATGTGTGTGTGTAAATGGCATAAATGGCTATGTATGCGCATAAGGACACTGCGATCTAAGGCTTAATTCATATAATGGCTATCTTAAGTGACTATTACGCACACGTACGGCATACACTCATGTGCTGTAAATGTGCATAGTATTTTTAATTGAAAAATATATTTATTTTTTTTGCCAATTTTAATTATATGTAATATATTTTTTTTTGTATTTACAATAGAAGTTTGTAAAAAAAATCAAAAATTTAAAGCGATGGATGGCTGTTGGCTTTCAAATGTATTCAAAATATATTTTGCTAATATTTTATGTAATTTTTGTTGTAATATTTTTTTAAATTATATTTTTGTGTGTTGTTATGAATTTTAATATTTACTTTGTTTCTATTTTTTTTAGGTTTTTCAACCGGTAAGTATGCAACATGAATTCGTAAATGTTTTAATAAAATAGTTCTTCTTCTTTTGTTGTTATTATTATTTATTTTCATTTTCATTTTCATTTTTATTTTTTATAATTATTATTTATAATTATGCTTAAACTTAACGCTAAAATCGTGCTTCTGGCTAAAGTTTTAGTTTTTAGTAAAATAGTTTATTTCTTTTTGTATTTTATATATCTTACAGACATACATACATGTATGTATGGCTGCATTTCAACATAGGAACATCACTACAATTATTAAATTTAATTGTTTAAATTTTCTTTAAATTGTAATGTGATTATAAGAGTAGACATAACTAATTTAATTTACAGTTTAATTGGTATACAAAATTGTTAAAAATATATGTATGTTACATAATAGTGACCTGATGTTTTTTGACATTTTTAAATATAAAAAAAAAATTAAATATTTTCCTATACTTGATGTGCATGTATGTATAACTGTAAGTGTTTAAGTATTACAGTGTAGTAATTATAAGTATTTATAAGTAAATAGTGTGTTATTATGTGGTAGTGTCGTTATATATTTAAATCGTTCGTGTACATATATATATATATTATTGTATAATATATGTCTGTGTTAGTGTTTTCTATAATAAACGCGCCATTTTCTGAAGATTTACAAACAATTTCAATACTTTTCATAAGCATATTTACAAATTGACAAATTTTCAAATGCGCAGGGTTTCCGGTGACCCCTCTAAATGCCGCTTAATTTTGAATTTTTTTCACACATTAAACACTGATTGTTTTAACATTTAAATTCTTATTGTATACTGGCGCGCTGCTTTTTAAGTAGTACATTTTTTTTGTTTTTGTTACATAAGCAAATAAATAAAAAGAAATACTAAAAATATCATCTTACAAGGCAAAACAAAAAAAAAATTAAAAATAATAATAATAAATTATAATTTAAAAAAATATGACAAATACTCGTTGCTTTTGTGCTTAACAAAATTCACATTACTTTTACATCGCTTTCTTCTTTAGTTAAAAGTTGGCTTCATTTCCTCAGCAGAGGAACTCTCACTTATACAAATATATCACTTTGTTGGCAAAACAACATATTATTACAAAATAGAATTTTCAAATTGTGTGCTTAAAATACAAAAGTTCTATGTCAATACGAATTTCTGTTAACCGTCAATTGCTTGCTGTTGTGTTGCGAAATTTAAAGCTCCTCCTTTGTATTCCTCTTCCCAATACAATAGGTTTGACGCTTAGACTAATTGATAAACTAGCTTATATTAGAATGAAAATGAGAAGATTTGAATTTTCACACAATTTTTTAGTGGCATCCAGCCTGCTTCATACGCACTCCACGCTCTATCAAACACAATACGCACGCATAACTCTCCAGCTCATTTTCTTAAACAATTTCAAAGCATTATTCTTGCATTTCTGCCTTTTCCATTTCTCCTTCTTCCTCTTTAACGCCGTACTTTCTCATTACTTAAAATATATTTATATGAAATTCGCTGACTATCGCTTCCAGGAAGTCCTTCAGTTGATAGTAAGAATGCTCACGCCAATAAATGTTGTTGTTCACCTGCTCCATAGCCAAACCAATGGCTTCTTCAACTGCTGTCAGTCCCAGTTTGCGTGCACGATCGGCAAATTGCTGCAGCTGTTCTTTGTGGTATTCCTTATTCATGTAGGTGGTTATCGATTTGATCATTTCGTTGAGCGTGGAGAAGCCGTCACCGAAGCTAGAAATGTAGGGAGAGGATTGTAATTAACTTAGATTCTCCCAAAAAGAAAATAGTCACAAATCACAGTCCGTATTATAGAATTCGCAAAGAAACTATTGACAATATCGAATACAATTATTGAGCTTGATACCGATTACTCATTTACTAGATGCGCCTAAAGGTATACTTCGAAAATCTGAAAATCGCTGTGAAGATAACATTGATCTTTACAGTGTGTGTTAATTTTACATAGTATGTTAACATGTTAAGCGAATGCTGATCAGACGTAAACGAATAATAGATATTGACTAATATATAGGAAAAATATGTTAAAACTATATGAAAGACACAGAATTTAAATCCCTAATATAACAATAAAATTCCCGAATTATTTGGAAATTGCTGTCGAGTTCACAGTTTTTGGCCGAATGAGAATCGGAGATATTTCTATAACCGAACCTAACCTAACATACTTAATGAGATTTCATTCCTAATAAATATACAACTTACTATTCAGCGATTTCCTTGATTTTCGATTGCAGAAAATCGAATGCAATCTCGTAACCGATTGGATTCTCAGCAACGGCACGGAAAGCGCGAGCGCCATCCTGTTTCAAAATACCCGATGTTGGATCGATAGTCATATTTAGATATCTACAAGAGAATTTTATATATTAATTAAATTAATATAAATTATATAATTTGTATAGCTTATTCAAATAACTGTTGAACCGTTACATACTTGGAGAGTAGCCATGGTTTTGTGGTGCAGCCCAAAGAGGTCAAGATCTGCTCCTTCTCGGATGCGCTTGTGGTGCGTTTATATTGCTTGTAGGCAAAGTACCATTCCTGGAAGGAGCCTTCAGCGAGCGACGTGCAATAAATAATCGGTTTCAGATTTGGCTTAATGCTGTAGAGAGAAAAAATTGTATAATCTCATTCATGAAATACTTCAAAGCAAACTTACCGATTCAGCTTAGGATCTGCCATCCACTCGCGATACTTCCGGTGCGCTGGCATTGTACAGCGATCGTAGTTGAATTTGCATGCGAGACGCGCAATATTGGCGCGATGTTGTAGTTGTATGTGCGATTCATTGTCCGGTTCATTCAAGCCGTAACGATCAAAGGCAGGACGTACAATGAATTTCATAAAGGCCTGTAGGAAATAGGTTGTGATAATTTTTTGAAACTCTAAAAATGAAGACGTGCTACTCACTCTGAATGTCTCATAGGCAGGCTCGCGATGCAGCATGTGTATGATATAAGTGAGTCCACGTTGCGTTGCGCGCCACAGTAGCTCGTCATCGGTGGCCGTGAAGATCTCCATCAGGAAGGTGAGCGGTATGTCGTAGGTTAAATATTCGGCTTGTGCCAAATGCAAGGCATCATCCAAAAGTTGCGCACGTGTGATGCGCGGCAGCGTGGTGAATTTCTTCTTCAACGCCAACCAAGAGGCCATATCATAATTGACGCGATAGTAACCCTGACGATTCAAATTCACATACACCACATTATCCGTATTATTCTCCGAGGTGAAAGCATCGCTTATGGTAATCTGGCGATCAGTCTCCAACATCCAATGTGTGGGTATATTATCGCCTTTACGCAACTCATCCGTTTCGAAGGTGATCGGTATAACAAAACGACTGTCATCCGACATATTTCGCGATGGCAACATATAACGTTCTTGTGTCAACACTAAATCAGCACCGAGGCGCTCTACCATTACAACGGGATAGCCAGGCTTCGTTATCCACGAATCCATAACGGTTTTCACTTGTAGATTATCCGGCAGTGTCTTGTGTTCGTGCGCATGTTTTGTCATAAATTCCCACAACACATCACGATCGGCATTACCGTAAGCGTACGACTTCAGTAAATCTTGTGTTGCCGCACGGAAAGCTTCATCGCCCACGAAAGAACTCAACATACGCAAAAGTATGTTACCCTTTGAATAGGTAATCGGATCGAAGATGCGACGTATATCAGTGGTCGATTTCACATCGAAGGCAATAGAATGCGAACTATTGTCGGAATCATGTTGCATGGCATCACCGAATTCATAGATAGTGTAGGTGTCCATAATTTGGAATTCGGGACGTATTGTATTCAGCGCCAAGTAGCTCATGTAGCAGGCAAAGCCTTCCTTCAGCCAAAGATCATCCCACCATTTCGGTGTTACCAAATTGCCAAACCACTGATGCGCCAATTCGTGTGCGACAATCTGTGCAACGTGTTCCATATGCTCAGACGAGGAAGCGCGATCAAGATCTTCGGGCACGAGTAAAGCGGAATCTCTGAAAGTTTATAAAGCATATATTTTGAAATCATCCTTTATATCAAGGTACTACAGTGGATTTGAATATAGGACTCCCAAGTGTGAGATGTATTTTGACTTAGATAAATTCTTCTAATATATTTTTCTTGGAAGTTGGAAGTTAACAAACGAAATCGGTGAATTTTTACCGACCTCTAAATCGAATTTAAGTTTCTAACTAAATTAAGTCGGATAAGTTCGAAAAGAGGACTTTTGCAAACTTGAGCTAGCAGAAAATTAAATAATACGATTTAGCGGACTAGAAGAAGAGGTTAAAATGCGAACTAACATTAGATACACTCTAGAATGTTTCTGCCTTTTAGATATGTTCCGAAAAAGACTAGATGATGCTGAGCTTTCATAACATCCGTCACTTACCTGAATGTAATCAGTCCCCAATTTTCCATAGCACTAAAACCAAAATCTGGTATCGACACCATATCGATTTTCGCCAAACGATTCTTTATGCCGAAATACTCTTCGTAGTAGGGCAGGAACTTTCGCAGCATTGAATAGGCATAATTGGTCATTTCAGTATTTTCGGGACGTGTCCAAATCTCGACGCGTGGCACTAAGTTTGCATCCAAGTCGGAGTAATGCGATTTCACCAAATTGGAAACGATAAAGGCGAAACTGTAAATAGGCATCTTCGGTGATGTTACGAAATCATCGCGCGTAAAGCCTGGACGGTGAATACTAAAAATAATGAAGGTTCAAAATATTTGGATTACATATATAACAATGATTTTTTACGAAAATGTGAAACCTACGAGCTACGATAGAGATGCATATTGGACAAAGCCATGCCTAATTTATTATCGCGTATAATACTGATGGTAAAGTTCGCCTTCATGTCCGGACGATCGAAGCAAGGGAATGCGCGACGTGCGTCAACCGGCGAAAATTGCGTGCTGACCATCCATCTGTCGTGAAAATAATTTGAAGAGATGTATAATATATATGTTATTAATTTATTAAAAAGTGAAGTGAACTTACTCAATTTTGTTGGTTTCCAAATTCGTATAGCTTGTTCGGTACACACCCTGTAGCGTGTCGGTTATCTGACTGACAAAATCCATGCTCACAATCAACTTGACATCGTGCTCATCCTCAATACCCTTATTGATGGCCACCACAAAAGTTGAGTTGTTCTCGCCATATTTACCATCGAAATCCAATTCGATTTCATCGCTTGCGGAGACATTGCTGGACGAACGTATGACGCGCACATTCGATATGGAAATATTGTGTACATCAAGTATAATCGGAAGCAAAGTGGGGATATTGGCGTCGCGTTGTACCTCAATGGCAATGCTACCATTGTTGGAGGCGGTGCGAATGTTGGGCTCAATTAGAATGCTGGAATGTGGAAAAAGTATAGAATTTAAATGATTTTGAGTCGAAAATTTGTGAGTTTTAAAGGAGTGTAAAATGAAATGAAGGCAATATTTTATTATTGTAAAAGGAAAGTGTTCAGTGAATTAATAGTTCTAATTTCCAACTTATCTCCCTTATACCTAAATCTAACCACTGAAGAGAACTTTCTTGTTGTATTGAAATGTTTTTGTAAATTTTTAACAGGTTGTGGTCACCATAGAATATATAGGCGATATTGATGAGAAGCTTGTAAGCGTTGTTGAGAATTTTCGATTAAAATCGAAAACTTGGAGTGTGATGAATCGAACGAACAACTGGATTAACTCGTATAAAGTGGTTTAAACTAATATAGTTACAAAATAAAGAGTGCATGTAAAGATTAAGAGCTACAGAACATATTATTATACAACTACTTATTAAATAGAACAAAACTAATACCAAAATTTGAAATTTTTTTAATTTTAGATGATTTTGAAATTTCATAAATATAGCAACCTCAATCCAATTCATAAAAATTTAAGTACACATGTATTTGGTTCATAAAAATATATCAATTAGTTTAACTCAGTTCCTGAGAAAACCTAAACACCTACAACAACAAATGGCTCATAAATCAATATAATCAATGACACCTAATAAACAATCGCCGATATAGAAATATATACATACATATGTGCTTTTCAATCGCATGTTCACAATAATGACAACGGTCATTAAATATAGAATCTTTTGTTATTGGAAGCTTTGAAAACCCACAGCGTTGCATGTGATCATCAATTGAATGCAACACAATACTCGATAGAGTCATAGGAAACACCAGGCGCCACTGCTAACAATAAAATTGCAAATTTGCAACAGTGGTGGTAACGGATTTTAATTAAACATTCAATTAACGTTTGCGTGAATTGTCAGCAATCGTCATGAGGTGTACAGTAATATGCAAATGTTTCGTACATTATTACAATGTTATTTATTGCAATTTGTATAATATATATATACATACGAGCAAATAGAAATTTTTATATTAAAAAATTTAGCTTATGTATATATCGTGCCGCCCTCGTATATATCATACCAAAATGCTTGCGCCGCTAAGCCATCATTAGTTGCAACTTCTTACTGTCAGTGGCGCTTTTAGCTAATTAAGTCAATTACTAAGCGCGCTCAATGTCGAAAATAAAATGCAATCAGTGAAGTGTCTAAATACAACGTTTGAGTGGAGTGGAACGCGTCCAACATCTGTCGCTGTCAGCTGTCAGTTTAGATAAAGAAAACTTCTACACATCCTGTTGCAAAATTTATGGGATCATTCTTTCGGTAACACCGTTAATACTGTTTTAGTCGAGTTAAGTTAAGGCAGGTCTTTATAACAAAGAAATTGTCTTTAACCTAGGTTCTTACCTATATTACGTATTTATGTACTTAGATTAGGTACTATAACGAGACTCGAAGAAAGTGCAAACTACGATAACTCAACTTGTTTTAGTTCACTAAATTAAACATATAAGAATTCTATATGGAACCCCGATCTAATCATCCATACAATAATAGTAGAGCTAACCATTCGAGATCCACCGACTGACAGCCAGAGTAAGATTGAACGAGTATCCATCATTATTTTGAAGCCTAAGGCGATTGCTGGGATAATAAATAAAAACTATTTACGGTTAGGAAAACTTTCTGTATACTCTTACATTGGAAACTTTCATTTCAGTCCCATGTTCTAACCAGAAAGTGTCCGTTTAGCTAAAATACATTTGACACAAAACTCGTTCAATACTAGATTTCAATAATATTGATGATATTTAATTGAAATAATTGCTATAATTTTTTCTAAGCAATCTTTTAGACAACCGCTCATTGAAATAATTATCATCAACCAATTTGATTGAGAGCGATCAGACGTTAGTAACGGCACATGACGCGTTGACTAACCGCTATTACATAGAGTACGTCACACGTGTCGCACACACCCATTCGACTTCAAACCAGATGTCATTCCCGTCCGATAGTTGTTATTTTTGCAATTTTCTGATTGCTTTCGCATTGCAACAACAACAAATTGTATAGGAAAGCCGCACGATCAAGACAGTGCTGCGCCTCTAACCCGATCAATGATCAGCGTTCAGCAATGTACGATCAGCAGGCGAACGCGCAAAGTCAACACGTTTGAGTGACAATCGTTTTCCTGCGCACGCTTTGAAATAATTGCTGTAAACCAGGAAATGCAACATTCTCCCAGCCTGCGCTGGACTGCACTTTAAAGATTCTATCAAATTTCTATAAATTCAAAAATTCTATATGTTACAAACGATATGATTTATGGATCTTTGTAATTTAGCGAAGAAAAGAAGATGAAAGGGAGGCATATGCTTATTGGAGAAATTTATTTAATAAAGACTTAGGTTTACTTAGCGATTCAAAAAACTTTTTTTCGATTGTTTTTTATTTAACGAATTCTTTTAATTTTTTATAATTTAACACATGTCACCCATAAAAATTATTGTTTTTGTTTTCTTGGAATTTTTCGCTAGTATTTATGAAATGTTTAAACAACTGCAATTTGAGCAAACAAACTCTCTTATCTGGAACATTACTACCTGTTTATCATTCTCAATTTCTTACAAATAATGATGTCATATATAAAGTATGGAATTTTAAAGATAAATAAGGTTAAAATAAATAGTGTGATTAAATTGCACTTTCGCATTATTAAATTAATAAATTAATAAAAAATGCCTAGTTAATTAATAAATAAAAAATTTAACGAAATTGAAAAAATTTAATTTTGATCAAGACTCATGTCACTTACTTGTAATGCAGCGGTCTCCAACCGTCGTGCAGCTGTAATTTCCTATCGGCTGCTTTACTCTTATCTGTGCCGAGTATGTCATGCTCTGGCGGTATGCTGATGTCACCGATTGGCGCGATTGGTGCGATTGGCGGTGTGGTGCCATATTTCGCGTTGGGACTGGCGGTAGGTGGTGCCATGCCAAGCATGCTAGCCGTCGCCACGGGTGTCTTGTTAAATTGTGGACCGTTCGAGTTGGAGGACAGAGCCAAAGGTGGCGAGTTCTTATTTGAATTGCCATTGAGACAGCTGGAAGGAGAGAAAATAAATAATTTAATATAGAAAAAATTTAATTTTTTGAAGGATTGCTATTGAGATGATAAGGTTAAAACAGTTTGTGATACGTTCTCTAACTTCAAATCTAGTCTCTAGTCTCTAGTATCTTTATTAGCCTATAGTCTCTAGTATCTTTATTATCATCTATCTGTTTGAAATTATATATGATTACAGTTGTTACCAATAGCCACCCATTTCACCCATTTATTTACACTTTCTCTTCTTTTTCTATAATTGACTATTGATATTTGTTCACCGGAAACAATATTTTTTGCATCCTTTATTGAACGATGAAAGGTGATCTAAAATGTGGGTTACTTGATTGAATTTACTTTTGCATACCCACAACTTACAACCCTATCAATAGCATAAAACTGAAATGAAACTAAAACCACCCTCATCCCTAACCAACAAAACAATAAATCGAAAAAGTGACTAACCTTAAATGTCATAAATTGTACAATCGAGGTTACAACTTAATTAAATAGAAAGGACAACAAAAAAAAAATGAAAAAATGCGTCAAAACGTTTTAGTTAACTGTATGTAAAACCGTATCCTAAACACACCCTAGAAATCCTATTTGACTTGGATTATTGTAATGATGTAAATTTTCATTTCTCACACCTTTCTGTTCTTTCTTTTGTTGATACACTATACTGTATACATATTTGATCCTATAGAGTCATAAATGGGTGTTGCAGCAGTGATTGTTGCGGTCACGTGTTATGGAATTGTAAAATAGCAAACTACAAATAGTTCACACGAATCGCGTGTGATTCGAATTGATTGTCTCTGTAATTGATATTCAGCAAACCGCAATGAAAAACAACAAAAACCGCGCTATACATTTGCATGCGTTGTAAAGTGTTGTGTATTGATTGATTTTGCGTTTGCGTTACTCACCTAGGTGTTTTCACGGCGTTCGCTGTCAAGAAATATGTTATGAGTATGGTAAAGATGAGCGCCACAAGCGTCACAATCGCCGTGAAGAATACGCATGTTCTGGTCACGTAAATACCCGATGGTGGACCGTTGAATACATATTTTTGTCCATTTTTTGTTTTCAGTTGACCACCTAGAAGAGGAATTACAATAGAATATTAGAATATTTATTGAGATTGTCCTTTGAAGGAAGCTAAATTTGGTCTATATTGACTTATGTTATATATGTATACTTTTATAAATAGCAACTTCTTCGAATCAAATTCTTCATATATTTATTAACTTTAGAAAAAACTGTTATTACTTAAATATGAAAGGGGTTTTCAATAGGGACACTACAAAAGTAGACCGATAAGGACAGCAAACGACTCCGTATTTTTCCCCGCTCTTTTGATATTTCTCTTCAGTAAGGTGTGCCATTTCATCATGGAAAGATATATGATCCAAAACGAGTCGAAATTATTAAAATTTACTAACGAAATTCGGAGTCAGTCACCTCAACTTTAAAAGCGCTACGTCCAATTTATGGTCTGGCTGAATGGCTTTGTCAATAAGCAAAATATGCGTTATTGATCAGGCAGCAATCCACATATACTCCATGCGTCACCATTGCATCCCGAAAAAATTACGGTTTGGTGAGGTTTATGGTCCGGTGGCGTCATTGGGCCGTACTTCTTCCGTGATAATCAAGACCGGCACGTTACTATGAATGGGAACCACTACCGCTCAATGATAACCGAGTCTATGGTCTATAACAACAAGCCAGCGATGATTGATGAACTTCCTACGAATATCAAACGTGAAATTGCTGCAGTATCGGCCGAATTAAGCTTGACAACCGTCCAAAATTGGGTTCAGCGTCTGGACTTCTGCAAGCGTGTCCGTGGTGGCCATGCAAAAGAAATCGAGTTCCATACATAATTGTATCGAATGTACTTTCACAATTTGAACAATACCAGATACGAATACAAACCCCGATAACTTTAAGAATCTACTGAATTTCTTTTAGTTTATGATTACTTCGAGAATTAGAAGAAAGGTTTTACGGAGTAAATTTCACTACTCTTCTCTGGTATACCAAAAAAATCTCTTATGGGAGCTCTTTGAAAACATTAGAAGAAATCAAGAACATTTTGAAAATCTTGATAGTACATGACATGTGATGAAACTAGGATCTATATAATTGCGAAATAAAACAACATTTTGGAGCTTATTGTTTCAAATGTGAAAATTCAAAAGAAAAGGCATCATTCTTAAGGAAATTTGGTATTTTGGTCTTGAGGCTGATGCAATTAAGGATCTATCAAAAATCACGAATGAACAGTTAACAATATAGATCACTAAAACAAAACCAATTATAGGTAGGTATAGTGGATGTCCATCGACGCACTTAGGCCTTCCTCTATCCTTTCATTGTCCTTTCTTGATTTTGCAAATTATAAACCAGTATTTGGAATAACTGATTACTTGAGAAGGAAGAAAGAGGAAATAACGTTTCAAGACCCAACAACCAATTTCAAGTAGTAAAGCTACCGACCCCGTAATATGACATGCTTCATACAAAAGATGAACGTAAAAGACCATTATCATCCTATACAATTATTTCCGCACCCTCCTTAACACAAATACTCCATATTACTATTAATTTACTTCTATAATATTCCAATTCCTCCCCTCACAAAGCAACCAACAATCAAACTAATCGGAAACTATCAAGTTTCACTTGGCAACTAAACTCTGAACTATAAATTATGCAATATTCCCTGGACACATTTAATTGCTGCTCAATCACTTTCAATTAAAACGTGTGCGAATAAATACAACTTCCATGTTGGCTGTCGATAAGGCGAGTATTGAAGGCGTTAAATATACGCAAATTAGTGCAAAATACTTCGCCGGCAACCGCAAAACCACATGTCACTCAGCATTGCCAGCAATTTAGCTAATTGCAGGAGGCATAAATGCCCATTTGGTGGGCCGCCAGCCGGGGCATTGCGCATAGTAGCAGCGCGCTTGCGTTGACTTTTCGGCCAGCAGCCACAGACAGGCCATTTTTCCCGTTATTGTAGCACGAACTCGTTGAGGCTGCTTAAATTGAATGCAGGAATGCGCAAGAGTGTGTCAAATACGCGCATGCGGCGCGAGAGACTGAATTGTTTAAATAGAATTTGTGGTTGAACGTTGACACTGCTAGCGTCTAATGATCGCCAGAGTGCTTTCAATTTGTGTAGAAAGTTTTCAATGAAAATAACTGACTATAGTTGGTGGAATCATAAAATTGATTAACCATTGTAACCATTAGTTAATGGGGCAACAAAAGCGTTAAAGTGATGGTTCACAAAGGTTTACTGCGTATTTTGAGCAAATGAGATTCTTTTAACTTTAACGACTTTAACGCACAGTACATTTAACATGTGTATAATATTTGGTACTGATTGTTTCTTGATTTTAGTGGCTTCAATATATAGTTCGGTTCAATAGACTTACATATTTTCTTTCTTTTGTGAGAACGTGACCAGCATACGAATTTCTATGCATTGAGTCACAACACTTTTATGAGCGCTCATCTAAATTTCACGCCACACGCCTGACGCTTTGAGCCAAAGTGAGATTTTGTACAATCAATAAAAATTCCAAGTAAATTCTAAGAATGGCGCTGCTCTTTTTCTTATTTATTTGACTTATTTTTTGTTTAAAATAAATTTAATATGCGAATTTGTATGTGCAACGTAAGTGTCAACTTATTTGCATTTTACGAAATTGGGTTAATGTATGCAAACCACAAAGAATCGACTGGCGTTGCCAAAGTGGCATCTAAAAAAGTTTAAAGAAATAAATTCCGCGAAAAAGAGTAGAAACTCACATTTCAGGAATGATACTTTTTTTTCTTATTTCAAGAGTATTTATTAAATCAATTTTGTCTATTGTATATACAAGACTTTCACAGATTTATAAACCTTGTTCCAAGCTTGGGGTTTACTTTTTTAATCGTGACATTTAGAATATTGCTTTTCTAACAATTATGTGGAGTCGATATTGGTTCGATCTCTTTTTCCAGATGACAAGTTCAATTAACAATATCGAAAACACTTTTGGATATTAGATTTTTTCTTTTATTTTATAATTTTTGGATTTGGATTTCAACTTTGAGTTTAATGGTTCTCTATAAAAACTTGTAAAGGGTTTTTCTAGGGACGCTACAAAAGTCCAACAACAAGTCGAAATTATTAAAATATAATACCGAAATTCGGGGTCAGTGGCCTCAACTTTAAGAGCGCTAAGTCCTACGTAGCGATGGGGCTCATTTCTGACTGAATGGCTTCTTCAATAAGCAAAATATCCGTATTGGTCATGCAGCAATCCACAAGTACTCCATGAGTCACCATTTGGTGCTGTTTATGGGCCGGCGTGGCAATATGTGGTTCCAACAGGACGGCGCCACAAGACACTCAGCGAATGTAAAAATCGATTTATTGAAAATCTAGTTTGGTGAACGTGTTATCTAACGAAATGGTCCAGTCAATTGGACGCCTAGGTCGTGCGATTTGAGGCCGTTAGACTATTTCCTGTGGGGCTACGTCAAGTCTATGGTCTACAACAACAAGCAATCGACGATTGATGAACTTCGTACGAATATCGAAAGTGAATTTGCAGCAGTATCGACCGATTTATGCTTGAAAACCGTCGAAAATTGGGTTTAGCGGCTGGACTTCTACAAACGTGCCCGTGGTAGCCATGCAAAAGATATCGAGTTCCATACATCATTTAATCATTTAATATCATTTAAAGTTTGAAATGTGCTATTACTTATAATTTTCCATATACTATATTATTTATAGTATATAGTACACAATTAACTTTCACATCAATGCCAACAAATCAAAGCTTTCCCTTGTGACTGCTTACTCAAAGGCTAATTTAAAATTTAATGCAGACCAATTTGAAAATCATAGCGACAGTGGACGCACCCAATAGCTTTTAGCTCACTTAAACATTAGGCTAAGTGCATAGTGGAGCATAGACAGCTCTGCAAACGTTTAGGCTTAGTCTGGGAAGAGCTTATTTTAGATATCAATATTTCTAAACTTTTCTACTCAAGACCCGACCATTTTTAATGGTGTTTAACTCAAGCCCAATACCGTAGAGCTTGACATTTAGTTAATGATCAAGTGGTATATGGTTATGGTAGATTTTGTGATTGATTACCAAATTGGATTGCTATAGTCAGTCACTTGTTAAGCCAGAAAACACTGTTATAAGTAGGTGTCATGTATCCACCAATCCATCCATCTTGCACTCGATTCCACTATGCACTTAGCCTTACCTACACGTCACTATCTATCTGGTCTGCTTCGTGTATTGGACATTTCTTTTATGCTGTCTGCCAGCTACCGAGGATAAAATGCGCTTTGATCTCTTGCAACTGCATTTACCTTCAGCAGCGAATAATAGAAATCACAAACCGCAGCAAAGTTTTCCAAAGAAATGCTGCAGACAGTGCGCGTTTGTGGTGCAACGTGTGTGTGGCATGCATTCATCGAAAATATATATGGTTGCACGCTAAATGTAAATGGTGAAGATCCGCTGATGCACTGCCAGCTGCACGTGTGCTTTCAACATATCAAAATGCCACAAAGCAAACAGGCGAAAAGAACGCGCATTTGATTGAATTCCTTTCTAATATAAAATGCTTTATTTCCAGCAGCTACCGACCGTCCGCACTTTTATTATTATTCAGTAGTGCGGGTTGGTGTTGTTGTTTACCGCAGGCATGTGAATTTATTAAAAATGTGTGTCTAATGCATTAATAAGGAATTTTGAGTTAGCATCTAAATGCTGTTTTAAGTTTATTTTATATACATATACGCGCGTGTGTTTATATTTTTCATTTCCATAAATGCATCGAAAATATAAACTAATAGCTGAGTAAGTGCTGAAGGTACTGAATTAGGTGTTGAGTTCCCTCTTGTATTGAATTAATTTTGTTTTTGTTTGGTTTCGAAAATATACTAATTACTGGAGTAATAGGGAGTTTAAATTTGAAAAAATGAAAGCAAACATTTTAAAAGCTTTTAGAATGCATGATTTATGTATATATGTATGTACATATATATATTTCAGATAGAAGCATACTCTGAAAGTTGGGGTTTCCAATGGAAAAATTAATGTATTAAAGATAATTCTACTTTGTCACAATCTGAGTGTTTTTAATTAGATTATGTTTGGATAAAATTTGGTTTAAATGGTTTAGGATATAGTTTTTTAATCACAGAATAATTTTTTTTACAACTTTGCTTCCACCGTTTTCCAATAGATGTCTCTAGGGTCAAGTACTGGTCGATTAAATCGTTTTATATCGATCTTGGACATTTGTGTCAACATTAACCCAACAATATATTTGTAGAGATCTGTTTGCATCCCAAACTTATTCTCAACTGAAAAAATTTCACTTTTGAGCCAAATTCTCGACATTTGCGGGAAACTTTGCTTTTTGCAATTTTAATTCCAAGAAAAGTGCGGCTGAGGCTCATCGAATGCTTTCGGATACGTACGGTGAGGCTGTCCTAAGTGAAAGAACATGTCGCGAAAGGTTTCAACGTTTTAAGAATGGTGATTATGAAGTCGAAGACTGGTGGTGGAAGTGAGAAGATTTTCGAAGATGCTGAATTGGAAGCATTACTCGACTGAAACCATCACAGGAGATCGATACCGAACGCAATTGATGCGTTTGAGCCGAGCACTAAAAGAAAAACGTCCACAGTACGAGGAAAGTCACGATAAAGTCATTCTCCAGCATGACAATGCTCGGCCTCACGTCGCAAAGGTGGTCAAAAAATAGTTGAAGATGCTGAAATGGGAGATCTTACCCCTCCCGTCGTATTCTCCAGACGTTGCTCCATTTGACTACCGCTTGTTCCGATCGATGGCACACGGTCTAGCTAACGAGCACTTCAGTTCTTATGAAGAAGTCAAAAATTGGATTGATACTTGGATCGACTCGAAAGATGAGGAGTTCTTTCGTCATTGAATACGCATGCTACCAGAAAGATGGTCAAAAGTAGTAGCTAGCGACGGCCAATATTTTGAATAACATTTTTGAACCGTTTTTATACAATAAAGCCTTAAATTTGCAAAACGGCGGGACCAAATTGTAGACCAGTAATTCTGTCCAACTTCAAGCTCAAATCAATTTGTTTATCGTTAGCTTAGCGTTATTTTCGAAAGCTTTTATTATGGCTTATATAAAATATATTTAAATTTTTCGATTTCGATCTATTCAATAATTCGACGTTGTCCTTACATATTCTATAATTCAGCTTTCAAACCTGAGTTTTGCACAATTGCAGAGATAATGTTTTAACATTTCTCCATTCTCTTTCCAAGATCAGTATTTTGCCGATCCTACATCGAGTATATAGAGAAAATATCGCAAAGATTACCCTTGCTTAATTGTAAATTTTATTGGGTTCAATCCTCAAAATAATCTCTTAAAGTTATTCAAATTTAAAATCAGTATTATTAGTGTTCGGATTTCTTTTATTCTCTCTAATAATGGTCTCTGCATAAAAGTCTGAGTTGTGCTTGATAGTTTGATCCATCAGTCTAGAAGTGAATTTGAATTATTTCAGAAAGAATAATAGGATTCCGTCCTTAATTTTGATATGTCGGTTTTGAGCTAACTAGCTCTTGAGGCAGTAGTCTGCTTTAGAGCCCAAAAAAACGTTTTTTTAGCAATTTTTTTGAAAGAGAAGGAAATGATTGCGGTAAACGGAATTTTAAGACGATAGTGTACTATATTTAAGGCTTAAAAAACAATATATATTATTAAAAAATATTGAAATTTTTTCAAAGTTGTAAGTATTTTTCTGGAGCACCTGGAGTCTGCACTTGTAAATCGGTGCCGTTGATGGAGGTCGTGCGATGCATCTGAAACAGTCGAACCAAATTTTTTTTTTTATTTTTATAAGTTTCTTTTCTTTATGAACTAAAAAAATACCGAAGAAGTTTGAAAAAAAAATCACTTTTTTAAGAAAAAGAATTGGCTTTAAGTTGCAAAACAAGTAGTTTAAATAATACTTTTGTCCAACTTTTTTATTTCAAATAGAAGAGAATTTAATACTGAAGCTAGATCACTTTGGTTTTTTTCGATCGGACATATATTCTTTTTGCTATCGCCGGCACCGTTTTCTAACACTTGTGAAAATGAAAACTCGAGAAAACGCGCTTTAAAGGTCTGCCTGAGCATTCGTAACTGCTCGACGCTCGGCCGTTAAAACTGCTCTAGCTTCGAAAATATGTCGAATTGGCCTCTGGAATTATAAAGACATATTCTTGGATAGGTTTGGAAGAGATTTAAAACAAAACAAAAAAATCGATTTTTTGAAGCCTGTAAAGCAGACTACTGCCTTAAAGCCGTCCCATATCTCACCTTGATTATGAGATTTGAGAGGTTTTCAGAAATGACGTTAACGTTTTCCTGAGCTCTCTGAAAAATATTATTTTCAGAACTCCAAAGAGAATTGATATACATATGTACGGTAAGAATCAGTTTACCGTTTGCTTATTTTTAAAGAGAAGTCTCTCTCTCTCTTTCGTAGTGATTTGGGAGAAGAATTGAAGTGGTGTTCGGTGTAATTGGATGATATTTTGATTTACGATAAACAAAGTAAATTCGAAAATGTATTTCGAGGTTAGCTGCCAGCATCATATCTTTAAACTATTTCATAATTATAAATGTGGTGACTTTCTCTGAATATCAAACGATATAATGAAAAAATTGCTTGTTTCAATAAAGAAATCTTCCAATGATAATTTAACATTATTTAATGTATTTTAACAAAGACGAAATTATCTAAGCTTAGGCTGTGGAATTTCAGTTAAATAAATATTAAAATGTATATATATTTCGTATTTATTGTTTAATAAAAAAATTGTGTTAGTTAAAAAAAAACAAAAAAAAATTAGCGAAAATACTTAAACATTTAAAAAATATTTCATCAAAATTATAAAAAACCTCGCTTTATTTTCGTAATTTATTTAAATACTTTTTTAATTATTTCTCCAATAACTTTCTTGCCAATTCCAAACATACCCGCAAATTTTTCCTTTGTTACATATTCAATATGAAAATGTTGTTTTAAATTTTTCACGCGATTATAATCGTAATTGCGCACTTTTTGCACAAGATCCTGCCAAGACGAAGCAATGCGATTCGTACGATATGAATTTGGTGATGCCAATGAGGGTGATGATGCATTTTTCATAGCTGATTGTTGTTGCTCTTGCAATTTTATTGGTGATAATTGTGTTGTTGCAAGTGATGGTGTTTGCTTAGCCGAAAATGGATTTTGAAATTTTGCCGAATGAGTATTGGAATTAATGATAGCTGAAAATAGTAGATGAAGATGAAGAAAGACATGTGTGTGAGGAATCAGTTTTTTTGTGTATGAATTTTTATGAGATCTGCCGAAGGGGTTAGTGGATTTTTGTTTTCGATAACAAATGCGTGCTGTTAGTATTTTGTAATTTTATTTTGGTAGTTTACAAGTTGTGGAAATGTAGAAATATAGCAATGTAGAGTGCATGTAAGAGTACGAGACAACGATTGAAAAATAATAAAATAAATATTGTTTTTTAGGTTAGCTCCGGCTTCTAACTATACTATTGACCACTTTGGAAATTTTTACATATTCCAAATGATCCAGAAGTTTTACAGTTCGTTTCTTTTACTCTCTTATTCTTGTATATTAAAATTAATTTCCTCAGATCGTCCAACATCAGCTTAAAGGAGACTTAAAACGAAGGTTGACTTATAGAATTAACTGTACTGACTGATGATGGCTTTGAAGAGTAAACTTCTTAAAACACAATGCCAACCATATAACCGTAAAAATATTGAAATCTCCAATTTTTGATCAAAATTTTGTTTTTACGCTTTTCGTGGAGTAAATAAAATTTATTTATTTTAGAAATCATGCATTAAATCTGAAACCGGAAAACAATAAGAGATTATAGCATTACTTTTCATCATATATAATATATTGAAAACAATTATCAGTTATTGAGATAAATCTTCTGCTAAACCCTGTCAAAATGTTAACCAGCTGCTAACGACTAAAATAACTAAGAGGCTTAAAATTGTAAAACAATGTATGACTAACAGCGAAAACCGCAAGCTGTGAGCTCACAGGCAATTCATAAGAAATAATTCGGCTAAATCGGCAATTCAAAACCAAAAGTTAAAGTTGAAAATCAAAACAAAATTGACCTTGAATTGGCTTAAACACATTTTCATAGAAGTTAAAGCCGCAACGCCCAAAAAAAGCAACAAAAATAACAAGAATATTGATTTATGTGCACTTTGTTATTGCGAAGAAACGTTTCAGATATGCATATATTTAATGAAAAAAAAATAAAATTATTGCGCTTAAATGAGTCAGAGATTTGAAGAAATAAATACAACAAAAAAAGAGAGATGATATCAAATACCGCCGATCGAAAAATCCAACGCCTCATTGATTTTGCAGCCGCAACGAACCGAATAAACGTTTAACCAAGCAACTACCTACGTATAAATATATTACAAAGCCGAAACTTAAAACAAAAAATATTAAAAAATAAAAAAAAATATTTTTACTTTTGGTTTCATGGTTATACTGGCTGCGCCAGCATTTGGGCATACAGTTCACAGTGCCATTCACCATTCAAGTTCAAAGTCAAGACGGTTTCCGTTTCTGGAAAGCAGACAAAGCGCAGTTTAAGTGGCACACAACAACACTTATGTACATGAGTAAAGCCGAACTAAAGGTCATTAAAAAATGTATGGGAAATGAGCTTCGTGGTAGTGATTCGCTGAGCTAATATAAAATGGCTCAGCATATTGCTTTTAGAATGCGAAATAAATAACCGCAGACTTATGTGTGAAGTATGTATGCGTGAAAAAACATGATAATCGTCTGCGCCGGCGCAATGGAAGAGTGTTCCATTTCAAGTTTCATAAGTTTGAAGATATGTATGCTTATGCAGATGCCTTTAGCCGAGTTTGTTATGGAGCAGACAACCATTTAGTAGTTCGATTGCTCGTAACTCGATATTATTTTTTAAAATTTGTTTAAAAATGCTCTCTCAGAGCAACTCAGAAAGCAATGTTGGATCTTTAAAATTCAACTTAAGAATGTAATTAAAAATTTAAGCAATATAAGAAGAGCTTTCCATAATGCGAAATCAAAGTTAGGCCCAAAATCTCTCGAGTCTAAATGCCACATAATTACATTTATATATTATTCATATAAAGAGGTGTTTTTGTACGATTTGTGGTGGCGCATAATTTAACCACGCACTAATGTAATTGAGATGATGACAAGACGACAAGATGTCTTGTAATGCAGTTCGTGACATTTGTGGAATTTATTACGATTGGAGAAGCGCCAAGAAGGTAACAGCATTGCTAACACGCGTATTAAGTTCCAAAACATTTAAGTACATATAATTTAAAAACCCACAGAATAGTCCGCAATCAATATTTACATACATACTACGGTAATACGAATACATAAAGGTAAAAAGTACGCTTGGAAATCGAACACCTTACTATAACGAGCGTCTGTCAACTCACAGTGCGCTCCTATTACAGTCGCAGCTCAAAGTCCTCACTGAAAATCGATCGTAAAGTTGTCTGTGCCGTCTACACTTTAGTTCAATGCACTAGCCTGTGACTCATTACATGCTGGCTAATGACTTAGTGCTGGGTAATTGCGCACGTCTTCGCCACTTTATTTGCTTACGATCAGTGATCGCCAATTACCCTGCACCTCGTTAGGGGCTCGTCTGTTTTGTGAGGGTATTGTGGTGTATCATTTCGAGCCCTCTTTGCAGTACCAATCATTCACCTATGTGTATATAAAGCAATTAATCGTATAGATATTTATTTCAAATATTTATGGTTCAACGGCCTTTGCTTAGTCGCGCGTAAGGTGATCAGCCGATAAGTTAGTGTCTCATGTTGCAAATAATTATAATTGCTTATTATGGGTATAGATTATTACATATTGTAACGAAACAAATTATGAATTTTGTGTAATGGAATGTACATATTTATTTTCCTAAAACAATCAATATCACTATCAACTTTTATCTTATACAAAAAAATGGAAATGTAATAGACCTTTCACCCATTGAAAGCCCTGTTCCGAATTCCTTTTAACTGTAAAATTACTTCGTTCGCATGAATGCAGTGAGGTTAGGGAGCAAGCCAGACACCAAAACTGCTTGAAGGAAGACGAAGGTGAATCATCCAAGCACTTCCTCCTTCAATGTCCAGCATTCGCCTGACTTAGGTTAAAACACCTTGGTAGACACATTTTCGGCGAACCCCGCGATGTGACTGGAATCGACATTAGTCGACTTGAGAACTCTATAATAGAGTTCAAGCGCTTTGTCGAATTATAAGGGTCTTAGCGATCCGTCGGGAATATTTGGGTGTCACAAAAGACTGTCGAAGCTGTCTAAGTGAGACTCACTGCAGTTACAGAGACGCCTCGAACTAACCTAACCTAATCTATTACTTCGTTCAGCCTTCGAAGGAACTCTAGTTAATGTTGATTTTGAGAGGTTTTAAGCTTTAAATGAATCATATGGTGTTAATATATGGTGTTCTTTAAGTTAATCGATTTTAAAGTTATGTGAAGTTTTGATAGGAAAATATATACGAAGTGTTCCCGAAACTACAATGCAATCGGCTCGTTCAAGGTATTCAAAGTAAAAAAATAACAAGAAAGTGAAATATAAGATATCTGAAAATCGCTTGTTTTTCAAATAATTCAATAGTAGAATAAAAATAGTACCAAAATTCAAATGATATTTGAAATAACATTATGAAAACAACCCTGAAGGAAAGTGTCTTCAACAATGACAAACGCTTCTTAAATATCTACATGCCATAGGTGCTCCACCTCTCACTCTTTCTAGTGATAACAGAGAATGAATTCTTATCAAGTTATAAATATATGCATACTTATTACAACGAAAGTGCTAAACAACAATAAAAACATTACAATAATACATTACATTAGTGGTTTTAGTGCGGTAGGAACTCAGCATAACCCGGGGGGAAATACATTTAATATTTTAAAGTGTGACCTAAAGTTGTTCTACGGTATAATATAAGTATGTGCAATTCTTCTAAAGGGTCGTAATTCTCTTTTAACCATTAAAGTTTGCAAATAAAGAATTATATGTATTGAAAATGCATACTTGAACTGTGCTTTGGCATGCATATCATACAGAACCATTACAATTTGTCCTCTTTTATATGCTTCATTACGAATTTAATTTACTTGAAAACAAAAACGTATATTGTTTCTCAGCAAGAATGCAAATGCGAGCGCAAATATTGTACTTACATACGGTTGGAATTTGTGGGACTGAAATAGAGAAAAATAAAGTTTTGCAAACTGAACTACTTTTATTCACTATTTTTTATGAATTACATTGTAAAGATTTCGATTTATAAAAAAAATGAGTTTGCTGCGGGCTTTATATGTACATATGTAGCATACAAATAAATTAATTGGTGGCATTGGCGGCTTGAAAAGTGCAACAAGTGAACTAAAAAGTTTTTATAAAGATTTTAAGATTATTTTTAGAAGCGAAATGTAAGAATTACATAACCTCATACTTCATCTAGCATTTCACTGAATCATTTTGTATCCAAAATTTAAAAAAGATATTAAGTAAAAGTAGCGAATGCAAAACTATTTTAGAAAAATACTAATTTTATAAGAATTCAATTTGTGAAAGGCAAAACTATAGCATTAAAACACTTCAAACGTTTACAATATAAATTTTCAATGCTAAATTTAATGTGAACTTTTGTGCGGATACTTTGTGCATACCTTTAGCTGTGTGCCAGGCGCCAGGCCCACGTTTATTTTTACCATTTAAGTGCAGTTAAATTAATTTTTATGCGCTTTTCGTGCATCCAAGTGAAATTGAAATGAAGCGAACAGAAAAAGTCGATTGTAAAACGTAAAAGTAAATTCAATCAATTGATTGACAAATGGCATTTGCCCCTTTAACACCGCACAACATTTGACGGCAGCGGAATGCGAATGGGCGACTGGGACAATGAGTTAATCACGTTGTAGACACGAATATGTGCGATAATGTATTTGTTTTTGGGCGTTACATTTGTTCGATGTTCAATTGATTGACAATTGCAATTTTTCCGTTTTCCTAAGTGTAATATAAGCCTTTGCATAACATTCTATTCTTATGTTAAGCCACTGCACAGCTTGCCGATAGACACATCACCTGTACAATAACTTCTCTTTCCAGTCCCAAAGCACAAAGCTGTTAATAGAGTTACTTCTACAAAATAATTTACAACAAAACTCACTTTAAACAAATATTATGCTAAAGGTTTTGCAAAAACATTTAACTTTACATCAACTTTTACAGAAAATCTTAATTTTATGCAATTCTAAATCTCTTGGTTTTCCGAGTTTTTTCAACACACGAGTCAGTAATAAATGCAAAATATTTCAAATGACAGCGGAAACAGGACAAAGCAATTTAAAAAAATAGTGTTGCCGGTGTATGGAAAAAATTATTATATATTACCAAAAGTTTTGAGTAATAGATATGTTTTATACCAACATAAACAAGTAAATATTTTATAAAATTGCATTAAAAATCTAATTTATTCAACTTACATCATAATTAACATAAATTATTTACTTAAAACATTGTATGTATTTCCTAAACTTTACATCCCAACACTATTGTGAATGGCACAAACATCATCCAATACAATACAAACACAACAATATGCAATGTCCCGTTTCCGCCGCCATTTCAACTGACGTGCAAAAATTTCGGACGCGTTTGTGAAAAATTTGTGAAAATTGTGATTTTTAGCATAAATATCGAATTAGATTAGTGTTTTATAGTAAAAAACAATGAAGTAAATGCATTTGCGTGAAAATATATGAATATTGCATGTCGAAGAAAAAACTTCCGAGTGTTATTGTGCGTAAAAGTCTTATGAAAGTCTAGGGCTCCTTACAAAAATAGCTATTTAACAGTTTGATTTTCAACATTAACTTTACAGAAGGTGAGTTGTTTTAATAAGAAAATTTGTGTTTGAAAAGGTTTCATATGAATGTTTGTGCAGAGCAGCGTGCTGGCGACAGCGTTGCTTTGGTTTATAGTGAGCTTCAAAACTGTCTTTTGCGTATTGAGAGAGCAATGAAATGTTTTGAGGCCTATGAAGCAATGACTTGCTAGAATTTGTTATTTTTCATAGTGTTGTAGTTGGAGATCAGGTGTATATATGTTTTGGGTGCATTGTAAATATTTGATTTTATTGTAATAGCTATGCAATTTTTTGTACAAATCTATTAAAGCATTTGTGAAACTGTTAATTATTGAAATATGTGTAATAAATTAAAATAAATTAAAATTGATATTAAATCAATATTTTCAAAAAGAATGTAGTGAATGTGTTTTCTTATATTTGTGTATGGTATATCAACAATTATAATCTCTATATATTTCGGCTTTGGCTGTAATTCACCTTCTCGAGCATATACAATTTTAACAAATCGGTTCGTCATTATATGATTTACTGTTTTAAGCAGTTACATCGAGTAAAAAATACATGTGCAACACGTGAGCTTGGACATAAAAAGTGCTTGTACATACAAATATAGATACGCAGACGTGTTTGTACAAATTTCGAATTGCCCTATGAAGTGCATGACACCGTTTGGCCCACTTATGAGTATGTATATAAACACGTATTATGTACATATGTATGTGTTTATGCACGTGTATATTTGTATACTTCTACTTCCACTAATATTAAATGCTTGCAAGTAGCTCGGCTGAGATATGATAACAAAAAATTTCACACCGTTTACGATTCTCTAGCGGCACGCGGGAGCTAAAACTTTTACTCGATAACAGCTGTGTACGTAAACGATTTAATTGCAAAATTAACTGTGTCTGCATTACTTTCTTATCATTTTGTATTTCTGGGGAAGGCAAATATATGCGCTTATCTTAAAATTTCGTAAGACTATGCAACAGCTTTTATTGTACCTCAATTTTAGGAGTACATTTTTAAGTACATCATATTGCATTTTCGAGCATGTATTTTTGTTGTGTACATTGTAAATTGGTACTTGTAAAATTGTGTGTGTACTCTTTAGGTGTAACCGCAAAGATAACCTACATTTTTTTTGTACTACAACGGCGCACCTACATTTTTCAGTTAGGTTCTGTTTGATTGCTTTCTAGAAAGGTTTTTATTTTCTCTGCTTGAATTTTGATGGATGTTTTTTCTAGAAAAATTACACACGATTTTTCAATTAATTTAGTTAGGAACGAATATGTAGTATTTTTGAATACTTTTGTCTTTGTTGTTTGTATTTCTTTGCGGCCGATTTTATTTTCTGTCAAAGAGTTTCTTTTTTCACACATTTGAATAGAGTTTTCGATATTCTCACTGTAATTAAGGTTTTAAGCTGCTGTAAGTTGCACAAAGCCTTGTATATTACAATTGTTCTTAATTATATGTAGCATTCAGTACAGTAAATTGCCAAGTCATGCGTAATTATGCATCAGTTGACAATAAAATATCAAAATGGTTTATTTTTAAATTCAGAACTGTGTAACGACTTTTTTATCAATTGATGCCATCAGTAATGCGACATTGATTCAATTAAACAAAAAGTGTTCTTTATGCTGAGGAACCCGTTCAAATCATCGAAAGTGTGATCAATTACTTTAACTGTTGTTGGTGTTGTTGAAAAAGTGAAAGCATATTTGAATAATGCATTTGAATGCACATGAGTACATTTGCATATATTTAATATAAATAATTGAAAGTCTTTCATACGCTGCCAAGTAATATCAGTTATATGTAATTGTTTTCCCACTTTGGTTGAAAAACATTATTTTTCGTTTTAGAAAATAATGATAAATATTGATAAACAAATGAAAGCTTCGTGAAATGCACGCTTGATGCGCGTAAAGCAATAAATTGAAAGTGTATAATTTATAATTGGATTCATACATACATACATATGCACGTTCATATGTGAGTGATTTCGTAAAATATTTAAGTTCGTTGGCAGTAATTCAAAGTTATTTTTGGTATAAAATAATAATAATAAATTTTACATAGTCGAAAAGGTGTTCATAAATTTTAAATATAAAAAAACATTTCTTCAGTGGAAACCGTCATCCGAGTGTAATACTGTACTTATTATTATTATTACTAAAACTGTGGATGTCAAGTAAAATCATAGTTTCTCGGTTAGAGCTGGTAAACAATTAATTAGTTTTCTCTTTCATATTTTTTCAAATAAAATTTCATAGTTTTAAATTCTTCTCAAATATTACATAATTTCTCGATTAAAAATAATTTATAATAATATATTTATTTACGGGTAAATTTAAAATCAAATTCCGCTTACTGATACTAAACCAGTCATAAATACGAACATTAGCATCAAATATATTTGATTTATATGAGGATGCGTGCATTCTTTTCGCATCAGCACGCTAAAAATTGCCTTGACTTTGATGTTGTCAGCGGATTCTATGTACTATATTCAAGTGTATTATAATATATAAGTGACTTATGGGAAGTGAAAAAAAAATCCATCCTAAATATTAACACAAGATTAATAGAAATGAGCGCACGCTAACGATAATTTTTATAGTTTTCAATTTATGAAAGTCGCATTTTTTGATAACCTTCAATGCCAACAAAGTTATCGTCTTTGAAGCGCATCTCTCGAATATGAAAAGTAACAACAACACACATTTTTAAAACAATTTTCGATTAGCAGTGCCGTCATTTAAACTTGTTCAGATGAATTTTTGTTGCAGCTTTGAATGCTTGATAAGAATGCATGTGTCTACAAAAGCTGCTTGTCGGGGACTGGAATTGCACTTTTTTGAGAGTGAATTTATATGTGTGAGTATTCATACGGTACTTAAATGTAACAGGTCGCGTCATAATTTGTGTACATCAACACTCTGACATTTTGTTAAAAAAAGGAGGGAAATTTTCGCTGTCAAATGACATGTTTGCTGTCCCTCGTAATTTTTTTACATTCCAAACCTACCACATTATAATTATTTTTATTTTTTTTACTCTCTTTTCTCGTAACCTGCCGTACCTGCCCATTATGTACATATATTTCACTTTTTCAACTTCAGCACTTTTGTGACCCATTTTTTCCTTACCACTACATTATTTCGTAAAATTGTTAGTTTCTTGTTCTTTCCATAAATCGGACACTCAGCTTTTGCAATTAGCAATAAATTTTCTTAATTAATGTATGAATATTTGACTTCATTGCGAAATTTTATTTCTTTAAGGGAAGTGCAATAAACTCCTTAATCCGCTTTTATGCTGAATGAAATGTGATTAATATGAAATAATAATTGCCGAATTGGGAATTGAGTTGACAGACAAGTCTTTGCATATTCATTATGTCAATGCACCGCGATAGGGAAGTAATTTTAAGAAATTTTTTTTTTGCTTATAAATGTTTAAAAATGTAAATATAGTATTTTGGCTGAAACTACAAAAATATTAAATTACACTGTGATAGTCAAAAAAAAAAGACAAGACCAAATTCGACGGTTTCCCCCTATTTCGGGTCCTACGAATCGAACTGCATCATTACTTTTTTGAGTTACAATCATGGTTTCATACAAAATTTTTTTTTGAAGTTTTTCATCAAAGTGGCCCATTGTAAGAGAAAGGCACTTTTTTCTTCGGTCTCTAACTTTTTTAATGTTGACTTTTTTTGTAAACTTTCTTTGGCAAAGCTACTCAGAATAAGTCCGTCTTTAAGTTCTTAGATGACTGTAAACCCCAAAATCAATGTTTTTTGTGTCCTTATAGCCAATATGTAAAAAAACTGAAATTTAATCCATTTTTTTAAGTTCTTGCCCTCAGGTTTCGTCAATATTTTAATTTACCCTTTGATACTTATACATTAAGTGACACCCCATCACATTATAAACCATTGCTTAGGAATGCACCGGTCTGAACATTGGAAAAAATATGTATATGACATGGTAGACGCTTTTGAAGAAATAGGTGTGAATATGTCCTTATTTATTTCTTTCACCATCACAAGGACCATTTTGAGCAGCAAGTTCCGACTGAATCCGATGAGCATGGAGAAAGATTTCATCAAGTCGCCGCCCCCTTGAGCATTGGTACAGCGGAAAAAAGCTTGACTCGTTGCTTGCTGATTTGTGTTGGACATTGATAGATGTCTTATTAAATTTAATTTAAATATTGTGTACAAATTTATGATACTTATTGATAACAGTTATAAGATACGAAAAGAATAAAATAGCATACAAACATAGTTAGTGTAGCTTTTTTAAAAAATAAAAATTTTGTTAAGTTTTTTTTTCTAATGGTTAGTTTTCTCAGAACGTTGTCTTTGCTTAAGTTTCTTACTATTACAAGATGTCACTTAATGTATAAGTATCAAAGGGTAAATTAAAATATTGACGAAACCTGAGGGCAAAAACATTAAAAAAATGGATTAAATTTCAGTTTTTTCGACATATTGGCTATAAGGACACAAAAAACATTGATTTTGGGATTTACAGTCCTCTAAGAACTTAAAGACAGACTTATTCTGAGAAGCTTTGCCAAAGAAAGTTTACCAAAAAAGTCAACATTAAAAAAGTTAGAGACCGAAGAAAAAAGTGCCTTTTTCTTACAATGGGCCACTTTGATGAAAAACTTCAAAAAAAAATTTTGTATGAAACCATGATTGTAACTCAAAAAAGTAATGATGCAGTTCGATTCGTAGGACCCGAAATAGGGGAAACCGTCGAATTTGGTCTTGTCTTTTTTTTTTTGGAAAAAAAACTATCACAGTGTTATTAAGAGGCCCTATATTCCAGTGAAAGATATAGAAAATTATGATGATGATGATACAGTTATGAGCTTGTAGTATGATCTAACTGGCAATATCGGAAAACAACTTCGCTAGAACAAGTCGGAGCAATTACTTTCTTTAACAGTTTTCTATGAACACAATTTTAACACGATTTTTTAAATAGGTTATCTACCCACAGTAAAACACAGATTTACCTATAGTCACTAGAATAAGTATGACACACATTTGAAACTAATAGCTATTATAACTTCCCTTCATTACACGCACGAAAAACACTAGTCAATGTAATTACGGTATGAAAAAAGCAGGTGAAAAGAGAACAAAAAAAAAATCAATGAAAAATAAAAAATATTGCATTTATTTTATTTTCAAAGGTGCAACAACTACAAATGTTATGTATATATGCTTGTAAGCATATGTATGTATGCACCAACAAAACAACAAATAATCATAATCAGATAATTAAACCGTAAAATGCACTTCACGCGTGGAACAACTACTTTCGGAATGTCAACATAAACGAAGGAGAAGAAGAAGAGAAAAACATGTTTTCTGTGTAGCGGTAATCATGTTTGTGGCATTTTTCAATTGCATTAAATGACGGCAAATAAAAGCAAAAGTGTAACTAAAAAATTGAATGCACTCACACTACACATTTCAAAAATTAATATACATACATAAATACATACACGCATATACATAAATACTTGTGCACAGACATAAACACAAAGCACTTATGAAAAATGTTAAAAAAAAATAAATAAAATTAAATGAAAAGTGTGCGCTGATAATAAAAACCATAATTATGCTGGCTTGCAGTTAATTGAACATTTCGAACGAGTGTACGTACACACAGACAAACATACATATTCACACGCGCACATGGCTGCACACTCGTTGTGTTGCCGGCATGTTGCATGCCTGAAATGTTGCAGAGGCATGTTGCTGGAGTTAGGCAATAATAAAATTTATAATTTTTTGCTTTTTATGGGTGGAAAAAAATCGTGATTAAGCGGTGCCAATGTGAAATGCGCGAACTTTTTGCTAAATTAAATTGTTTGCAATAGTTAACAAGCGATTGGGTATTTTATGAGTGTCATAGAGAGTATTTGATTTATGAGCAGACTGTAAATAAATTGGCTTTAAGGTAGTTATGTGTTGTTTGTGCAATCAACAATTAAATTTTTGGTAAAAACTGATTTTAGGGGGAAACAATGATAATAAGTAATTAGTGGGTGCCTTTAACTACTACTATTTAGTGTTAAATATAAATTCAAGTAATTAAATTATTTAGCTTAACATAACTGCTAAATTTATTTTAAAAATATTAATGGAAACATACCGTTATTTTTAACTTTTTTTCGAAAATGTTGTATTAAATATTTTATTTACCTGAAAAAGAAAAAAATATTATTTAGTTAATTGTTAATTATAAAGGATATAATTTTTATTTAATTTTTAATAACTAGAAGTAAGATGTATGTACATAGTAGAGTAGAGAATTTTTGGAACAATTATTCTAAGATCCACTTTTTTCGAATTTTAGAATAGAGCTTGTTTGGTGTCAAAATCGAATTATAAGGCTTTCATTCTCTATTACTGTTATTACTATCTACCCAAAAACTGGTTTGAAGCCTCAACGCTTTGGCCTTCTAAAGATTACTTTTCTTTTACGAAGCTTATTTTTGGTTGCAGTGAGTGAAAAATTTATTTCCTTGAACTTTTGAAAAAAAAATTCAATATATTGGTCTACAACGTTACAAATGTCGATGAGCCTCAGCCGCACTTTTCTTGGAATTAAAAAAGAAAAGCAAAATTTCCCGCAAATGTCGAGAATTCGGCTCAAAAAGCGACATTTTTAGTTGAGAATAAGTTTGGGATGCAAACAGATCTCTACAAATATTTTGTTGGGTAAATGTTGACACAAATGGCCAAGATCGATATAAAACGATTTAATAGATTTAATCGACCAGTGCTTGACCCTAGAGACATCTATTGGAAAACGGCGGAACATGAAATTATGTTTAATTTTCACAGTATAATTAAGTTGGAATCCATTTGTAAAGGGAAGACATTTTAAATATTACATTTTTTAATTTTCATTTAATTTTATTTTTTATATTGACCCAACTCTCATAACAAGTAAAACTCTTCTTCAAGCAACTTATCAAAGCTCATACATAGATAAGGGTTTTAAACTCATGAAGACTATATGCCAATTATTAATAATTAAATGAAAATATGATCCTCCTCATATTTCATTCCCTAAAATAATAACAGTCAAATTTTATTAGGTTTATGCTTCAAATTTGTATATTTATGCTTGAATAACATGCAAACAACCCCGTATTTTATGAAAGTAATTTCCCAACAATTATAAACAAAGCGTTTATGTATTCCCCATCTTCGGCTGCAATTGTTTATAAATATTTCCACATTGAATTGTTGACAAAACTCGTCATTGTTTATTTATTTCAAACGTACACGCTGCAATGGAGGATTTTCTGTTTATGTCTACAAAAAAATACTTAACTACATAAAGCTTAAAGCTGCATACTTTTTTGTTTTTGATATGTCAAAATCGGGACATGCTATGCCGACAATTAACAATTTGTTGTTGTTAATTTTAAGCAATATTTTTCTGACAATATTGTTTTATGTAAACATTAATTAAAGTCTGTATTTTTTTAATATTGTTGTGGTAAATCGACTGCATAAATAAACTAACCGAAACATTAGAAACAAACTTTGAAAAAGTTGACACAAATATGTTGACTTTTTAATTTTTTAATTTGGAATTTTTCATGAATATACTTATATGAAAAGTCTAAGATATATGTATCCTTGAGGTATGTTGTTATAGCGGTAGAAAATATTCACCAAATAATTTTGAGGAAATACTGTTGAGTTGACAGTTCTTGGATAAAAATTCGGGTCCATTTCAGTTTCTTAAACTGACTGTTGAACCTGACGGTCTGTGTTTTTTTTTCTACGACCAATAAATAGATAAAGCTTTAGGTTTGTTATCATTTATTAACATATATTTGAATATTATAAATATAAATTTTAAGTTTACAGCCCACTGAACACCCCCGCCTAAAAAAACGGGCTCGCATTTTGCCCACGATTCCGACTGATTGGCTTATCGGAAACAAAAAAAATAGCGTCGTTACGATCTGTAAGCCATGAAATCCGCTGTTACCAAAGGAATATACAAAAAATTGGACTTTTGCGGTTTCTTTTGTTGTTTTTGCTATAAAAAATCGAAATTCTAGAAATTTTTGATTGATAATAATTGATTAAGCCATTTTTAGAAACGATGGAGGAAAGTTCGAAAAACTCAGTTTTGAGAAAAATGGGTTCAAAGTTTCTAGCTGCCAACACTGCGCTTCGAACAACTGATTCTTCTAACTGCTGTATCCTTAAAACGACTTCGAATTTTTCAAAATCGGTTTACTGCCGTATTCGAGACATGGTAAGAAAGCAAATTATTAAAGAAAGAACGAATCGATATTTTTAGTCCATCGCATGAGATGACAACCTTAAGGCTCAATATCTATTATGCCCCGTTATATTTGCTATAAGCCCTTTTTAACCTACAACGACTATAAATTAGTAACTACAAGGGAGGGCATTAAAATCAATCAGTCTAGGTAGAGCTTCTTAGTTATAGTCATAACCACAGATCCAACCCTTAAAACTTCAGATTTCAGTTCACAAGGTTAGAATGCGCTTAGTCAGACATTTGGTGAGTCCTAAGTGTTCATTCGGCATACTTTTGAACTAAATACCTACAACTTTGCTTCCGCCGCTTTCCAATAGATGTCTCTAGGGTCAAGCACTGATCGATTAAATCGTTTTATATCGATCTTGGATTTGTGTGTCCATTTACAAAAAAAAAAAACGGCGGAAGCAAAGTTGTAGAGCTAATACATGTGGACTTAGAACCTATTACTTTAGAACTAAAGTAAAGAATTACGTTTACCGGATCATGAGATTCTTAAAAAAAAAATAAAAATCTCACTTCATATAAGATATTGGTAAATATTTTCTTAGTTCTAATGAGATGCTTAACAACTTTTAGAAAGAGAAAAATAAGCAAAAAATTGCCTAGAATCCATCACTAGTTTCCAATGAATGTTTTTTAATGGATTTAATTAATTTTAGTCAATCAATACGCGATGTAAATCAAAAAGCAGCGACACACACCTGAAGGCAACAGCAACTGCAATGTTGATTTACTAATTAGTTATGTTAATGTTAGTCTGTCTATGTACTTACACTGCATGCCTTGTAAACATAACAGACGCATATGAGTGTAAACACGAGCGTCAGCGAACGTGCCGACACATATCCGGCGACACAACGAGCGCACTACTTGGAAATGCAGCAACAGCGCAAGGCAGCGGTAAATGGTAACTACAATATTTACCTTCCCGGTAAAAGCGGGAGCGCAAAAACAAAAATATAAGTGATATAATGAAATTAAACAAAAACCAAAGTTAGGTCAAACGGGAGACGGGAGAATCAACAATAGCGAGTACAACAAATATTTGTAAAATCTACTTAGTAACTGTGTGTGCCATATGTGAGCGAAGGCAGTGCGCTGTGGGAGCAACAAATGTGTGCTATGCAAATAAGCAGCGCTGCCACGCAGAGCAATGGAGCTTTTGTGCTGCGCTTCCGTTGTGTTTCCCATTGATTATTCATACTATGTAAATGCAGATTTCGCAAATGTTGCGCTCCAGAGGAAGATGAGTGTGTTGAAAGGTTTTCGCAATAATAGTTAATTTCTAGTTTTGTGATTGCTTAACAGTTACTTATGTATACATATTATTTTTGTAACTGCTTGTATGAGCTGACTGACGTTCATGCGATGACTCGCAAGAAGGATGTGGGCGTAGTTGTCTACATTAACCGCTACAATGCTGCAGGCAAGCAGAAAATTTTTGTAACTCAAATGGCAAATGCATACATATTAACATTGCATCTGCCATCTGCACATTTAGACTTTCGGTACCTCAACTCTCTAGAGAGTGCCACTGCATAAAGCAATGCATTTAAGGTGAAGTCGCACGCTTTTGCGCATTTTGGAGTGCCGTCGTGCCGTCAGCTGGCTTAACGCTGTGTTGCACTTCTATTTTATTACTTTTAATGTTGTTGTTGTTGTCGTTGTTTTTTGCTGCATCGCCGCATTGCAACTGAAAATTACCATGCAACAAAGAAAAGTTGCTGCTGCTGCTGCCACTGGCAATAGCTTTTATGAGCACTTTTTCGTGTAAAAGTAAATAAAAATGTGAAGTTTATTACCACACGCTGCTGGTACGATCGCGCGCCGTTTGCTTTGGACGGCTTGTTCATTGAGCAAATACATCTTGTTTTTGTTTTTTGCTTTACGCATGTATTTTTTTAGTGTCTTACATTGCTGCGTAGTGGTAGCTTGTAGCTCTTCAACTGCTTCATAGTTGTTGTCGTTGTTACTGTGTTGGTTTAATACAGCATTTGCAGCGATGCATTTGCTTCCGCAGCACTAAAAAGTTGTATTTTTTATTTTTGTAATTTTTTTATTTCATTGTTGTTGTTGTTATTATTTCGAAAGTTCATTCCTTTAACATTTATGGTGTCGATTTGATGCGTGAAGTTGCTGTTTTAGCATTAGAATTTCAGCGCATTGTTGGTCGCTATTTTGCATGCCGTTTGGCAATTTAAAAGTAATTACCATAATCATAAAATTGTGCTGTTTGGTTGGTTTTAATTAAAATGCGTACAAAATAGTTTATTACTTAAATGTACAGCTGTTGTGCGTTAGAGGACATAAAGGGTGGTACTCATGGTGGTCATATTAATTATAGGTTGTTTTCTCAATGGCAGCTCGTTCACGCTTGAAAATAAGTCAGCATGAAGTTGAAAAATGAAGAAAACTTTAGCGAGCATTTATTTCAATGCTATGAATACTTTTGAAAAGTTTATAAAAATTCGTTATTTTGTGTTTAGAAAGTATAGACTTAAACTTGAAGGAACTTTGATTTTAGCTATATAGTCAAAAGTTGATATTTGGTGCTCGTTTTTTGTTCGCAGTTATGTTATCAATCGTTTGGTCATGTCGAAGACCAAAAGATTTAATATAAGAGGTAGAGAACATTAACTATTCTTAGCTATTTGGTTACATTTAGCCAAAAACATGGAAAAGCTTTGGAGAAGGGTTTCAAAAAAGTGATTTTAGTAAATTGCTTTGTAGCAATCTATATATGTGGACACAGGGTGTGTGCCGATCCAGAAAAATTAATAGTCTGAGAGTGATGACAATGTCTCATATAATATTTGCTTTAATTTAAGAGAGATATTAAAGAATTTTAGAAAAAGAACATGGAACGACAAGCGAAACAAGCAACGACCACAGAAATAAAATAATTAAAAATAATTTATAATATTTCTTTGGACTTATGCTGTGGCGTATGGAGTTGGGTTTACGAAGACGCTATTTGATTGAAAAGGGAGACAATACTCCAGAATGAATGCGACAATAACAACAAGTTTTGGCTTCAATTCCACTTTGCTTGTCCTCTTCCCGTTCTTGTTGCCAGAGTTAGTGTCCACGGTCGACTGCTCAGTAAAGCGAAGAAGTTCTTCTTCCTTTTCTGCGTTTATGCTAACTGCGCTTTCATGGTCCGCGTCATCGAGGACTGCGGCACCAGTGCACTGCAAGATTGTAACCACTACAACCTGGTGGTAGCAGCCTCTTCTCCCACCGACGTCTCCATTGTGAGTTTGAGGTTCGGCGGGCTCTACCCCTAGCGTTTTAAACTTACTACCAGCCACCTCATTAGCAATGGCCAGTGCAGTCCACCAGCAACCTTCCTAAGGGGCTGCATGTGAAGCCGACCACCATAAGGGAATGAATGAGAAAGTCCACCAGGCTTAGCTAGGTGACGCATGCTATACTTGGCCCGCCCTTGGTCAGCTTGAGACCAGAGTACAAACAACGCCGTCCATTACCCAGTCGACACCCGAGCGGAGGGTACAGCTAAGCATTTTACTAATTGACTTAAATACTGTTTTCTATAATAGTATGATGGCAACTCTGAATGGAAGTTAATTTATTTAAATGTTTTTTTAGTAGTTTGGTAACCTGAATGAAAGTCACAATATCTATAAAAATTGTCTATTTGATACACTAATATCAATATTTTTTACGTTTGACTTTAAAATTCATAAGAGGTGGCAACTATTACGCTTTTTCGTTTAAACTAACAGTAAATCATATCTACTGGGAGTATGATCATACCGCGACTGTGTACTATGGATCGATACTATACATTTACTTGAAACATTAGATTTTATTCGAAATTATATATTGTCTTCTAAAAAGTTTTTTTTTCTAATCAAGTTAGAATTCAATTAAATATAATTTTGGAGACAACAAGTTCAATGTACTTTAAACTATAAAAAATAACTGTAAAAATTAAATTGTAAATTGTAGATGTCAACAAATTCATGTCATTTTTATGACACATTGCGGTGTAAAATTTTAAATAGGATCTTACTATCTACTGTAACCAAAAAAAGAGAAATATACCCCAACCCAAAGCGGATTGCAAATCATTAAAGTATGTAAATTAGTCACCACACACCCAAATTGGGCAACCTGTTAATATTCCAATTACATTGTTTAACATTTACCTGCCGCCCATTATTTCATACCCTTACTCATATCTCTATGTAGATATCTATGTTTATACATACGTACATACAATTGGCAAATAAATGTTTACAACTGTAGATATGTATGTAATCTGCAAAAGTTCACTAACCGCACAATTTGACTAAACACTGACGTACAACTGTGTAGTTGTTGTTTTTTAACAGTTTTTTTTTGCGTTTTTTTCGGGTCTCACTTGATACGTCTAGCGTTTGCGCTTCAATTAGTTAACAACAACGCCAATAGAATTAACACTGTTCTGTGTGTGGGGGCCTGTGGGCAAACGAGTAAATGAGTAGCTGTATAAACACAGTGTGAGTTGGATATCAATTAGGCCAACGCCTGCAAAAACACACAAAGTTAACAAAAAACAAAAACACCAAAAAAAAAAACAAAAAACAGACATCGCTAAACCTCAACTCACCTACTTTTTAACAGGAGATTTACGAAAACTGAAACCGGTCAGTTGTAGAGTGCTAATGGCAGGAAGTCAAAAAACCGCGAGTAAAATGTGTTGGGGGCGTTTGAAATGAAAAATGGCAAGAAGAACACGTAAATGTTTTTTTTTATTGTCTAACATTGAGTTTTGCAGTGTTATTTATATTCGTATAGGGCAGTGTACTCTAAAATTTGGTGAAAAATATAAATTACCATAATGAAATTGGCAGAGTTGAAATACAATACCATTACTTTTATTTCTAACTAGGATAATACAATTAAATATATTTGAGGTTAGGGTGGTACTTAAGTATTGGAATATTTTTTTCATCAAGTTAATCTTGAAGAGTGGTGTATCGAACAAACAACTGGTATAAATCAAATAGACTGGTATAGTCGTAAATGCGATAATACTCTTTTCATTTATCCAAATACTCAACAAACATATGGAAAGGGTATATCGAAGAATTATCAACTTAACACCATCATGGGCGTTCGCCATGGACAGGAATAGGTGGTAATCACTTGGCGCTATATCCGGTCTATATGGTGGATGCGATAAAACCTCCCATCCGAGCCCCTGTAGCTTCTGACGAGTCATCAACGAAGTGTGTGGTCGGGCGTTGTCCTGGTGGAACACTACACCCTTCCTGTTGGCCAATTCTGGACGATTCTGGTCGATCGCCTGCTTCAAGCGGTCCAGTTGTTCGCAGTAGATGGTAGAACGAAGCGTCTGGTCATATGGGTGCAGCTCATAGTGGATGATTCGCTTCCAATCCCACCAAACGCACAGCAAAACCTTCCTGGTCGTCAATCCCGGCTAGGCCACTTTTGGGACGATTCACTGGCATCCGACCACGAACATCAAGATTTTTTGTGTATTCAGCCTTCTGCAGATGGTTTAAAATGGTTTGGCGACTAACTCCCATCTCCTGGGCGATGTCACGAGATGCCATATGCCGGTCTAACTCGATATTCGTCGTCACAGGTCTTCTGCCGAACCATCCCCCAAAACACCATTCATATCACGGAACGTTTGTCTAGCTCCATGAACTCCATGTTTACACGTCTATAACTGTTGAACGCAATATCCAAACTAATCATGCATAGCGTCGTTTTGTAGGTTATGTCAAGACCTTTCAAAGATGTATAGTATTGCCAGATACAAGCTCTGTAGCCCTTTATACACATAGCCGCGCAATTCAAAAGACAAAACAGCGGAAGGGAGATATTTGTCAAGCTAATAACTATATAATATACATATACATTTTTCTTTTCGGAAGTGCAACCAGTAAAATTTATAACACTGGACTCAATGAGAATCAAAATTCTTGGGTGGTAGCATGGGGTAAATTCAAAAACTCTTTATATAATTTTAAGAATCATCCTAATGATATCAGATTTTTTACTGTACTTCCGTAATAAGCGAGTTGAATATTCTCTTTTATGATATTATTATTTTTATGTTATTAACCTTGACATTTTTTGATGATGATTACATTTATAATTTAGAATTAATTTTAACTCTTATTTCTGCCAATATATCATCTTCATTTTAGTAAATTAGAAAATAATCTTAACTGTTCGAGTAAAATTTAATTGGTTACTCATTGAGTTATGAATCTCATAACGCATTATTCTCAATTGAATTATAAAGAAACTTTCTAATTACCAAAAATACATATATAATCAGACTGTAATATGATATTCACCTTCTGTTTAGAAACCTTTTTGATCTTCATTATTATTATTATGAATAGACTCGGACGCACTCGTATTTATTCAAAAAAAAAATTATAGCAAATTATATGATTAACACAAGGTAAATAAAGCTCGTGGGCGGTTTATAAACATAAGATATAAGTACATATGTATGTATGTACACGTGTAACGTAAAAATATAGAAGAATGCTTTTGTAAACAAGTGTGTCTATGACGTCAGCAAAATTTTATGAATTCAACTATGAAACAAATAAAATGTGCGTAATTATGTACGAGTATGTGCGAATGAATGATTGCAGCAGTGAAATGCGTAAATAGCTTGCAACAAGGTGGGCAGATAATGAAATCACTGATTTAAATAAGTAATTCTTCGGCTATGGTAGGTAATGTTAAAAACTTTCATTAAACATTTGCTATGGTTGGTCGGAGAAGAGAAATTTAATTTTAATTTTTACTAAGAAACGTAATTTATATGCAGTTATAATGAAATATGTTTCGAAATTATGTTGTGCTAAGATCTGTTACTTGTAAAAGTTCTCGAAGAGGTCGAATAATCAGTGCTAGTAAAAGTGTCGTTGGTTAGTACCCGATTATTCTGGTACTAAAAATTAATTTCCTGTGAAAATTTATAATGATTTTTTACGTGGTTTTCTCTCTAGCCTAATACTTTTATTATGGTTTAAATGAATTGTATTGGAATAATCTAATACAGATGGATTGGAAAGAGCTTTTACCAATGACGTATCTATGTAATTTCTTTTATTGCATTAAACTTTTTTAGTTGATTCCACGTATGAGAGAGTTTCGAATATAGTGAACAGGGAGATATCGAATAATATATCACCTGTTAAATTTAGCTGTCTTAAATTTGTTACAAAAACCGGGTTAAAATTGTCGAGGTAGCTTAGACAATTTTTATACTCTCGCAGCAAAGTTGCTAAAAGAGTATTATAGTTTTGTTCACATAACGGTTGTATGTAACACCCAAAACTGATCAGGGTGAAGAGTGGAGTTCAAATCCGGATGTCTGTCTGTCCGTCCGTCCGTCCATCTGTGCAAGCTGTAACTTGAGTAAAAATTAAGAAATCTTGATGAAACATGGCACACTTGCTTCTTGGTACCATAGGAAGGTTGCTTTCGAAAATGAGCAAAATCGGACCACTGCCACGCCCACAAAATGGCGAAAACCGAAAACACATAAAGTGCCATAACTAAGCCATAAATAAAGCTATGGAAAAAATTTGGTACAAAGGATCGCACTATGAAGGGCCATATTTGGATGTAATTTTTTTGGGAAAGTAGTCGTGGCCCCGCCCGTACTAAGTTTTTTGCACACATCTCGTAAACTACTAAAGCTGAATCAATGAAACTTGCAGGAGTCGTTTTTTCAGGCATTTCCTTATACAGTCCAAAAATGGAGGAAATCGAATTATAACCACGCCCACCTTCCATACAAAAGTTATGTTGAAAACTACTAAAAATGCTTTAATTCAATAAGGGAAAACACCAGGAACATTAAATTTCACTATAAATAAGGTACAGAAGGGCTTCGCCCACTTATGGGTCAAAAACCCTATCTCCGAAACTACTCGACCGTTATCACTGAAATTTGGTGTTTGTGATATTTTCCTTGGATCCCAATGATATGTTGTGAAAATAGGCCAAATCGGATCACAACCACGCTTACTTCCTATGTACCAGAACTTTGAAGTCGATCTGAATCGTTTACCTTACAATACATAATGTAAGCACTAGTGAATATATCGGAACAGAACTATCCAAAAATACTGCATTTATAGTGTGGCAGCCTCTTTCTAAAAATCGCCGAAATCGGACCATAGGTTTTCAAGGCCCCATATATCGAACATGAGGACCTCAGTGTTTTTAATCATTTTTTTGCCGAAAATATAGGTAAGTCTCTCAGATATTTTGAAGAAATTTGTAGGGAATCGGCGAAATCAGGTCATAACTTCACCACCATATACCTAATATTGATGTTTCCAACTTTCAATGTACTTTTACCATATATATGACGAATCTATGGGACAAATTGTTTGTCATATTAATAAAGTAAAATAAATAAATTGCGAGAGTATAAAATGTTCGGTCACAACCGAACTTTGCCCTTCCTTACTTGTTGTAATTGGAAACTTGTTTTGCACTTGACTGAAATGGGTTGAAAATAGCTGAAACATTCTGCACTTAAGTAGTTCAAAATTTATAACGGTTATGTCATTAAAAATAATTTGGAACAAATTGCTATGCTTGACATATTTTTTTGTATTGATTAACAGTTATTTAACATATTTTTTAAACTTTTTTCCACATTTTTGTTTGCTAATTTTGTCTACAATTTCATTTTATAAATACACATTATATTCTTTGTTTACCTAGCTTGACATATATTTTACAAAAATATATTTGTTTTTGATATTTTTTTATAAAAATTAAAGCCTTTTTAATTTAGTTAGGCAACAACTCAACTACAATTTGTGCATAAGTCGCTATTTATAAATGTTTCAAGACAAATTGTTGTTACCTCATTCTTCATTTATTTATCTGAAAAAAATCGCTGTTTTCACTTTTTTGTTATTTTCATTGATAAAATATTACACAATGGCGGTGTGCATGGCTGCAGACAGACGGTAGACAAATGCCGCTGAATACAAAGATATGTGTGTTATACATGGTATATAGTATGATACATGTTTATAAGCATACATATGTATGTACCATATATTGCCACCGTACGTGGGCAGCTGCATGTTGCATAGCTCACAATTCATTCATGAACTTAAGCTGCTGAGCTTTTCGCTTTCATAATTTGTCATTTTTATTTTATTAAAGGGATATTTGAAAAAAATGGCAGCTAAGCATTGAAAAAAAAATAGATATTATAAATAAGTGGCAAGTCTAGGGCGTATTTGTCCATTTGACAGCTACGTTATTTAAGCGTTTTCCGGTAGTTATTTATTAACCCATTTATTTGCATGATTTAGTAGAAAAGATAAGTTTATTTATTGTTATTTTTTTATATATGTACATATGTGTATATGTGTATCTAATTTATTTTTAGCCACTTTACCATACAGTGGCAGCAAAAGCTATGTAAGCTTGTGTCCAATTTTAT
Organism: Zeugodacus cucurbitae; assembly: GCF_028554725.1. Lineage (NCBI taxonomy): Eukaryota > Metazoa > Arthropoda > Insecta > Diptera > Tephritidae > Zeugodacus > Zeugodacus cucurbitae. Next base: position 57,805,921 of record NC_071667.1, on the reverse strand, counting down.
GTTTATGTTGCATATACTATAAAAGCGTATAAAATGCATGTCATACATACAATTAGTTAGCACACATTTATATATAGTACATACTACATACATATGTAAAAAGCATACTTTTTTTAGTTGCTACTCATTTTTTCTTTCTTTTTCAAGCGTTTACTACTTGTTTTACTTTTATTAGCTAGCCATAATTTATTCGTGGCTACGTGAATTGTGCACAATAAGACTTTTCAAACCCAATATCTGTACATATGTACATAAATATATACATATATATATATGTACATACATATAAATAATTGGGTATATATTTTTCAACATTTTTGGCGCTCACTTTTCATTTGTGGGTGAAAGTACTACATGACTAAACAAATTAATTTTGTGCGTGTAAATATTTAAATATAAATATTTATTTTACAGTTTAAACATGCTTTAAGAGCTTAAAGCTAAATATAGTTTAATAATAAATATATATCTATTTTTATGCCGTTGAATTTTTTTTGGTAAGTGTAATGACCGCAATTAAGACAGTTTATAATTAATTATACGCCCATTAAAGGCTTAGCGGCGTCATCGGCGTATTAATTAGTATGCTTTAAAGGTAAATATTTTTTTCCAAGCATGACAGCATTCATTGGATAGTATAACATTTTAATAGTTTTGAATGAAAGTATTACTGTGAGTATGCTGAAATAAAAAAAGAGTATGAAAAATTAATAAATTAGAACCCACGAGACAAAATTTTAGTACACACTGGCATATCTCTGGGCTATATTTTCATCTAGAAAAAAAATTTGAATACCGTTTGTTGCCTGCCTTGACACAAAGTGCTTTATTTATGCAACAAAAATTTATATTTTGCCTTTCTACAGTAAATTAAATTTTTTTTTTCAATTTAAGTTTATAAAATTTCAAAGCTTTTCATCAATTATAATTTTTTTTTTATTTTTTTTTAACAAATTACGAGATTTTTTCATTATAATACACCGTTGCTTGTAAGACCTGCGGTTGTCTGCATAATGGATTTTTGTGGTCAATAAATCATTAACGAGCTAATTTGTGTCTGTAAGTCATGATAAATTTCTGTTTAGAATGCATTTCAATTTTATGCCATGCTATATGAGCTTCATTACACCATGAAATTGTATGTGTGTTTATATAGTTTTAGATTGAATGTTAGAAAATCACTGCATCTGATAGTTTCATTCATGTTTATCAATAAATTAAAGTAAAACAAGAAAAAACGTTGACTTCGGCTGTACCGAAGCTAATATACCCTTCACAGGTGCATTTCTTTTAGTAACTATGTGTTTAAGCATATCTAAAGATGTAAGAAAAAGTAAGTAAAAAAAAGAAAACATTTTACTAATTCTTTTTAGCCGGGTTGTTTGCTAGAAACTTCAAATTTCGTGAAGATAAGTAGTAAAATGCGGAAGTTTTCCATACAAGCCCTTGATTCCGATCGTTCAGTTTGTATGGCAGCTATATGATATAGTGGTCCGATATCGGCAATTCCGACAAATGAGCAGCTTCTTGAAGAGAAAATAACATCTGCAAAATTTCAAAATGATATCTTAAAAACTGAAGGACTAGTTCGTATATGTATATACAGACAGACAGACAGACAGACGGACATGGCTAAATCGACTCAGTTCAACATACTGTTCATTTATATATATACTTTATAGGGCCTCCGACGCTTCCTTCTGGGTGTTACAAACTTCGTGACAAACTTAATATACCCTGTCGAGGGCATGACAAGTAAGGAAAGGCTAAGTTCGGGTGCAACCGAACATTTTATAATCTCGCAATTTATTGATATAGTTTTATTAAAATAACACACAAATTTACTCATAAATTCGGCATAAAGTTGAATAGAAAAACGAAAATCGTCATATACATATAGTATGTGAGGGCTGAAGTAATTCCTGAACCGACTTGACGCATTTTCACCACCAAGGTACACTATACCCATGTATCCACTATATGCTCACTTAACTATAACTCACTTACCTATAACTAGGTATATGGGAGCTAGGGGATGTTATGATCCGATTTTAATAATTTTTGGAGACACATTATTAGACGAAAAAATTTGCTCAGAATTACATTAAATTGTCTGAGAGAATTACCCATGCTTTCGGTTAAAATTTATCCTTAGGCGCTGAGTTCATCATGTTCGATATCTGGGGCCTTGAAAAGTTATAGTCCGATTTCGACAATTTTTTCACACGTGAAGCCAGAGAATATATGCAGTATTTGTGTAAAGTTTTATTCCACTATATTCATTGGTTCCTTATGTATATATTATAATGTGAAGGAATCAGAAGGAATTCAAAATTGAGTTATATGAGAAGTAGTCGTGGTTGTGAACCGATTTCGCTCATTTTTCATCTGTGTCATTAGGATGTCAATTATGTACTGAATTTCATTCGAATTGGTCGAGGAGTTCCTGAGATATGGTTTTTGACCCATAAGTGGGCGACGCCACGACCATTTTTAATTTGTTAAACAAATCTGATTTCAACTCGTCTCGTCATCTTGGTCATTTTATAATATATATAACCCTATATATATATATCTGACTCGTATAGTTTTATGACTTACAAACAACCGTTATGTGAATAAAACTGTAATACTCTCTTAGCAACTTTTGTTGGGAGAGTATAAAAAAATTTATTTTTTCCAACGAAATTAAAATAGTTTTAATTTTTCTAAGGTAGGTTAGAGATAGTAATTTCGTTTTCAACTTACATTTCTAAAAATGTTTATCTCTTTTTACTCTTAAAAAGGTTCACACAATATTTTTTTTTACCGACGCCTAGAAAACTTCCAACATTATCTAATATTTTTGTTTTTATTTTACAGGTTTCACACCGATTGACTGAATCGAGGTATGTGTTTAGTATTATATATCAAATATAACTATCAGAAAAAAGTTTCAAATCAACAGCGAATTTATATAGGCGAAAACCCCGCTATTTCATTTATTTTTAGACTAAAATATTCTCAACCACTCTTTGGTCCAATATTATAGCATTGTATGTATGTGAATGAATTGATTCATTGGTGTTGTTTCGTTTAAGAAAGTTTTTTTTCAACTACTACCGGTTTCAAACACACTGCCTTAAATATTTGAAAAGAAACACCTTTTTTCTGAACAGTTAAAAGTGAGTTTAAGTGCATTACAATACAATGTAAGCGATTGAGTACACATTACCTCCCACTCGCTACAATAACAACAATAATTATACAAAATTCAATTCTACTGCTTAATTTAATTTCGAAATTGTTTGAAATTTCCCGTAGTGATCACACCTTGCCATCATTAATAGTGCTCATAGTGCTATGCGGAAATAAAATTTCGCGCTGTTTGAATGAAAAATAAATAAACCGTGAAATGCGTGAAAATTTATACGAATTCAGTGGAAAGCGCTTTTCAGACACGAATAATTCTGCACGGCTATTAAATTTTCAACGAGAGGCAAATAGTGTTTTGCACTGCCCACACACACACGCATCAGCCGAGCCAAGATAATAAACAAATTGGTAGCAAAATATTTTCGCGATTATTAACACATTTGTAATGCTTGGAAAATAATCGTTTAGAATAGTTGCAGCTTTTTCAATATCGGAAATATTGAGTACATATGTATATAGTTAAATAGTATATAATAGAGTATATGTACATACGATTATTCAACTTTGCAGCCGGCATAATCAGGGTTAATGCCCTTAATTAGCTAATATTTCACTCGCACGCGTGTTGTATGTATTTAGATATGTATATATACATTGCATTCTTAAATAACCGATTCGCAATTTATGCAATGTGTGGGCTTAAGTTCATAAATTGCATTTCATAGCCACATACACACACATACTCATATTTACATTTTAAATTACCTATTATATACTATTCATTTGTTTCTCTCTGGCTTGTTTCTATGATATTATCCATGAAATTATTAATACGTGAAATTATCCGCAATGCATATTATGTTTAGAACAATTAATTTTAACTTTCGGAAGCAAATTACTTTCTGACTGTAGCTCACATATACATACCTACATACATATACAATTACGAAAGTTTACAATTACAAAATTAAATAAGAAACTTTTTCTGTATTGGAAATATCGTGGCGACATTTCATGTCTATACAAAGGCTATTTCAAATTGTATGTAAAGCGTTTTTATACTCTCGCAAAAAAAGTTGCTAAAGAGAGTATTATAGTTTTGTTCACATAACGGTTGTTTGTAACACCCAAAACTAAACGAGTTAGATATAGGGTTATATATACCAAAGTGATTAGGGTGAAGAGTGGAGTTCAAATCCGAATGTCTGTCTGTCCGTCCGTCCGTCCGTCTGTGCAAGCTGTAACTTGAGTAAAAATTAAGATATCTTGATGAAACTTGGCACACTTATTTCTTGACACCATAGGAAGGTTAAATTCGAAGATGGGCGAAATCGGACCATTGCCACGCCCAATGGCGAAAACCGAAAACACATAAAGTGCCATAACTAAGCCATAAATAAAGCTATGGAAATAAAATTTGGTATCAAGGATCGCACTATGAAGGGCATATTTGGATATAATTTTTTTGGGGAAGTGGGCGTGGCCCCGCCAAAAAATAGGTTTTTTGTACATATCTCGCAAATCCATAGAGCTATATAAACCAAACTTTCTGCAGTCGTTTTTTTTGTAATTTCTTAATACAGTCCAAAAATGAAAAAAATCGGATAATAACCACGCCCACCTCCCATACAAAGGTTAGGTTGCAATTACTAAAAGTGGGTTAACTCACTAACGACAAATGTCAGAAACACTAAATTTCACATAAGAAATGGCAGATGGAAGCTGCACTCAGATTTTTTTTACAAAATGTAAAATGGGTGTGGCGTCGCCCACTTATGGGTCAAAAACCATATCTCAGGAGCTACTTGACCGATTTCAATGAAACTTGGGTGTAATAGTTTCCTAACATCCCAATGATATGTTGTGAAAATAGGCCAAATCGATTGACAACCACGCCTACTTCCTATATACCAGAACTTTGAAGACAATCTGAATCGGTTACTTTACAATATATAATGTAAGCACTAGTGAAGATATCGGTGCAGAACTTTGCACAAATACTACGTTTATAGTGTGGCAGCCCCATTATAAAAATCGCCGAAATTGGACCATAGGTTTTTAAGGCCCCATATATCGAACACGAGGACCTCGGTGCTTCTAACCTAATATTATGGTTTCCAACTTTCAATGGACTTTATACAACATATATGACGAATATGTGAGTCAAATTGTGTACTATATAATATAAATAAAGTTAAATAAATAAATTGCGAGAGAATAAAATGTTCGGTTACACCCGAACTTAGCCTTTCCTTACTTGTTTTAATTTCGACTCGTTGTTGGATCATATATCTTTCCATGAAGAAATGGCAAATCTTACTGAAGAGAAATGTCAAAAAAAGCGAAGAGGAAAAAGTTATTGAGATTTCCAAATCGAATTTCCATCATTGATAAGAGAATTTTAAATATTTCTTAATAAGTTTTTTTTAGCTAATTTAAATTCATACAAAATTATGAACCCGTATTTAACCATTTTAAACCATTTTTGTATTTTATCCACTTTGTTCAAACTTGAGAATGTCTGGATTTTTGAAAATGGTAACCATATTTACTTTTAAGAAAATATGTTTGTGTTCTCTTACCCGATACTCAAAAATCACAATGGTTTATTATCAAAGGGCTAAGCTAAATGATTTATTATAAATTTGTTGCAATACTGTCTTAACTTTCATTAGTTTGGATTAACCGTAAACTCGTATAGCTACATTTCTGGGTAATACCGTAGGTGAAACAGAAAAATGTGCGGTAATTGACGATCAAGTTCAGAACTACAATTTACTGAAAAGGTCGATTCCAACTGTACTAATATGTATTATTTTTATATCGAGTTGTAACCACGTCAAGGAGTAATAAATACCAAACTGTTGTTATTTAAATGGGGTCTTCAAACATAGATAAAAGTTGTTAATCTCAAATTAATATTTAGTTTAAATGACCTCTCTGAAGTTTACTAAAATTATTTCTAATCATGAAAAAACTTAACTCCCTAATATTTAAATGCTAGTAATCTAGTTCTCTTCATTATGCTATAGTTTTCTTACTTCAAACGTTTTTTTTCATGGTCTTAATTTAAGAGGGAATGTTAATGATGTCGTGAAGATCGGAAACTGTTTTGTGGAGGCATAATGGTTTTTTGAAGGTTTGAAATTTCACTGATAATGTTAGTAAAATTGTAAATTCGGTCTTAGGAATAAATTTAGAGATAGTTTTCGTTTCATTTAAAGTAGTAAATCTATCTAGGCCAAAAAAAATCCTGAAAACATTTATATAGATGATAAAAAAATTGTTTAAATTTATAGACGAAGGTTGAAAAAGAAAGGAAAGTAATGAAGGCATCATAAAGAATCAATAGTAATCATATTCTGCTAGAGCAAATGAATTAACAAATGAATCATTTTTCTGTTCCGAAAAGTTAATAATACTTACTTAAGATCTACTTTATATCTACTAAAACATTCCAGTGAGACTATGTAGACTATGGAAATGGAAATAAATTTTATTCAAAAAGTTAATAGACTTGATCAACTTTTATACTTCAAAATATTCTTATATTATATTATATATCATTTTAGCGAATATATATATTTTTGTAGAAACATTATGGTCAGTGATCTCAATATGTGACATTTAACACTTCTCTATTTGTTAACTCTTTTATGATCTGTACAATAACCACTGGCATTTATGAGTATGCAGTCATGCAGTCATTCACACTACTCATAATCTCAACAATTGTTAAAAATTTTATGTACAAAATAAAAATGCATAAAATACGACTACCGTCCACACATTAAACTTAAAAATATACTCGAATGCAAGTGTCTGTGTGTTGTGGTAGTAAAATTAATTACAGCATTCACACTGCCGTCGACAATTTATTTTTATTTTGAAAGCAAAACTAATAAAGCGCGTTTAAATAAAATAGCACAATCGCTATTGGTTTAAAGCAGAGAAAAATTACCATCAAATGCGATGACATAATAATGACAGTAAAATGCAAAAATAGCTATGTGAAGACATTAATTTTATTTTTAATGGCATTTTTGCTATGCACCAACACACTGTGCGCTGCTAAATGCCATGATTAACCTGCTGTTGCACATAAATTCGGATATGCCTTTATGCATACCGCCAACGAATTAACCGTAATGACATTTTCGCGCTGTCAACTGTCAACTGTCACTTTCAGCGCGTGGGTCAGCGCGCAGCTACTGTGGCAATGTCATTTGTTCATTGAGTCATCATTATTAAGTTACAAATGCGCTAATTTTAGCACTAAGATTTTTCTTCTTTTAGCTTATTTGCGCGACCACTTAGCCGGCTGACTGATTGACTAAGTAACAGACTGACCACCAAACAACTGTCGCACACTTTGTAGTTGCTGCCACCCACCCACATACTCAGTTCGTACTATAAATGTTTTTGTTTCTTTTTTTTGTTTTTCTGCTTTCCGCCCGGCGCTATTTATGAGTATTGCACTTGGTCGCTTGCCAAATAAAATTTCTAAATGCTTATTTTGTTGATTTAGCAGTGACATTGAGGGAGACTTGTGCGGCCCATTCGAATTTTGATGTTGTTTATAATTTTCAAAGCAACGCTGCCGCGACTGCATTGTGGCTGTGGACGTTGACGCTGGCGTCAGCGTCGCTGTTGACTGCATTTGTGCAAATTCGCTTTTGTTTTTGACATTTCGTGTGAAAAGTGAAATTATTCGAAATGTTCTAAGTATTTTATGGCGATATTCCACATAATTTGGCTAATTCTAGTGGGCGTGCGAGCTTGCTGATTCATTGCAGTGGCTAGTCGAGTGGCTTGTATTTCAAATTTTAAGTGATTTTATACTAATTTTTAACGCTTACTATAAACTTTTTGATTTTCTTTTGATGATTTTGTTATTTTTTGCTCATTTTCTTATTTCTTTTCGCATTTTTCATTTACTATTTACTTTTTGCTCTTGCTGCTCAACAACATTTCAAAGATCGCTCGCATACTTTGGCATGCTCATTGACTACAGTCGGAAGTATTTGCAATTAAATTTGTATTAAATTTGCATTAGTGTTGGAAAATTGTTAGCGCATTTATTTTTTATATTTTTTAATTCACACTCAGCCAATTAAAAACGTGTGCAATGCTTATGCTGGCCCGCCGTGTATACTCTCGTCTATTGAAACAAATTACGATTTTAATGACATTTGTCGATTTCCTTAATTGCCATACATACGGTTTTTTATTGCCCGTGTAACTCTGTCGGTGACTTATGCTGTTGTGGTTTATGCATTTTTTATTGGAATTTATAGTGTCTTCGGCAAACGTTTGATCATTCATCAATAAGCGTTTTGACACCTTCTTTGGCGTTGTTTAAGCATAAATAATTTTTATTGCTAATAAAGAGCATATATGGAACACGTTCATATGGTTGAAGGTATATGTTTCGAGGTTGTCATACTTGTATTTAAAAAATCAAAAAAATGTTATTAGCTTCGTAATAATGTGTTTTCACATGGAGTAGAGAGATTTTATTAAGAAAGATTTTATTCGAAATTTTTACATAATGGTTAAAAAAAACTGTGTTTCAAAAATTTGAAAAAATGTTCCGTATCATGAAACTTTGAGATTTCTTTGGTAGGGTGCAAAAACTATACTGTCTATACTCAATTTCCTTTTCATAAAATATGAATATTAATTCTAAACTCCTTTCGCAGCTCGACTGCGGTTTTTAAGAAGTATTATCCATAGTATTTTTGAAGCAACTCTTTCGAGCATTCCTAGAAAAGAGACCGGTAGGTGAACATCTATACTCAGTCGAGCTAAGATCTAATATCGCCAGCGAAAAAAAGCCCCGATTGGTAAAAATTTAAAAGGACCTGCTGAAACCATGTGAAAGAGAGTGGTTAAAATCAATCTAACGTTAGAAGAAACAAATTCTGAGATAGAGAGATGATGATCTTTTAATGTAAGGTTAGGAAATACAGTTTTCTACTAACATTCTAACAATCAAATGTTGAGAAAAAAGAGTTAAATTCAATATTGAAGTTGAGAACCAATCAATCCAATATAGAAACACACTTGTCCTAAATTAATGCTTCGTTCAATATCTGAGTCATATCGTTTCAATGGAATATAAAATACCAATATTCATAGTTTTCGGCAGAGCGTTAAGGTATTTAAGGGCTATTCGATTGGTTAATCTTCATGTTTGGCAGCAATGTTTAAAGACAAGTCAATTAGGATATGGTTATCGAGTTACTGAAAAACTTAATTGCTATTCTCCTGTCATCAAGCAAACAGTCGGCGCATTCGCGTCTTGGCTCTCACGTCACTGTTGACAGTAAAATGTCAATGTCAGTCTCAAAATCCAGCTCAGAATCACTCTTGCCAACAGGTGCTACTTTGGACTGAGTAGGCAATTGAAAAGTAAAGTCCTCTCCAAAATCAAACTCTACAAGTCGCTTATCATTCCCGTCCTGCTTTATGGTGCAGAAGCTTGGACGATGTCAACATCAGATGAGACGACACTAGGAGTTTTCGAGAGGAAAATTTTGCGCAAGATTTATGGTCTTCAGAACATTGGCAACGGCGAATACCGCAGACGATGGAACGATGAGCTTGTACGACTTATACGACGACATTGACATAGTTCAGCGAATAAAAAGACAGCGGCTACGCCGGCTAGGTCATGTTGTCCGAATGGACGAAAACACTCCAGTTCTGAAAGTGTTCGATGCAGTACCCGCCGGAGGAAGCCAAGGAAGGGGAAGCCTCCACTCCATTGGAGGGACCAGGTGGAGAGCGGAGTGGTTACACTTGGAATCTCCAACTGGCGCGAAACTGCGAAGGAAAGAGAGGAGTGGGGCGTTCTCATCGATTCGGCTATAACCGGCTAAACGGTTCAACGCCAATCACATACATACATTCTAAAGCGCAGATGGACCGATTTTGAAAGTCAAAATCCTAGCTGTATTCCCTACATGCAAAACTTGTTAGAAAAAATTACATCAGATAACAAAAAATCTTAAAACTTAAAAAATTAAAAAAAACTACAACGGCAATAATATATTGATGAGATCGACAAAAAAATCGACCAAACATAACCAAATTTGATTTCACTTAATCAATTGTATTTATTAATGATTTTGATATTTTCGGTATCTCTGAACAATTATTATCAAACAATGGGATTAAACCAATTTCAATAGCTGCTTACAACTAATTGGAATAATATACAATCAATGCAACCAACATGCCTTACTCAATAATTGAAAGTTCATTTTCAATTAAAAATGAAAGTAGTTCATAAAAACACACCAAAAAGTTACATTTCGAAAGTCAAAGTACAAAGTAATTAAAAGCGCATATCCAAAGGGAGTGTAATTGTTCCACTACGCTTATTGCAACTGAGTTCAAATTTCTCAAAATTTACTCACATACATATGTATGTAAGTAACCTTTAGTCATCACGAATTCAATTCAAATTTACAAAATTACACGCTTCAAGCGAGCCAGCGTCAACATGACCTAACCCACCCGAAATTGTTGTACAAATGGCTGATTACTCAAAAAAATATGCTCAGTCATAAATCAACACGAAATCATTTACATTTTAACCAAAGCAAATATGTACAGCACTCATACCAAGGCAAAAATCAACAATAAATTATCTCACAAAACTTCGCTTAAGCGGACAGACAGACAGACAGACAGTCATTTGCGCAGCAACACAAGTGCGGTGCTGGAAGCGGAGACGCCGCCGGAGACAAAGCCGACGCTACACGCCCACTGTTTCCAATTGTACGGAGCGTTTGTTGTAGTTGCGTATAGTAGGGAATACAACAACAATAAAGATAACAAAAGCCGGCCTAGTAACCTTCGACTTTAGTCAAGGCATGTGAATGAGTGTGGAGTACATATAAAAGGTTTTTTTTCTGCGAATTTCACTGCCCACAAACTAAATTGCGCGTATTTAATCAAAAGTAATAAGTGACAATAAAGTGGCAAATATATATGTATTAGGGTGATCCGTGAAAAGTTCGATCGAGCGATTTTTCGACCTCTCTGCGTCAATATGATTTTTCTGTGTCACCAACTGATTATTTTGAAATTGCTAAAGCCTAAAACAGAATTCTTAATGACTTTTTAGTTTTTAATGAATCATGAATAATGCATTTTTAAAGACTTCTTGTCTAGTTCCGTATATCCTCGCTCGACCAAAAAACATATTCTTTATTGGTTTATGAGTCCCTGAAGGTGTTGAATGGTTGTATTTTATTGAAACCACAATCGTTCGCTTAATATTGTAGGACTTCTTATCACCATTGTTGTTTCCTTAACCTCTGTAACATTTAAATGTTCTGGTAATCTCTTTGAGTAATTTTGAATATGTCTAAGACACGACAATACTTCGAGTAAAGTTTCCAAGTTGTTCATGGTCAGACGATCCGATCTCGGTGAATCTGCGGTTCATTTGTTTACTAAACCTGTCTACTTGAAGAGTTTTCTGTCGGAAGCTCTCTATTAACTCCAGTTTTCGGCTGCCAGACCATTGTGCCTTCAGGCAGATGTAGCTGCCATTAAGGTAGCAGTAGATAACTGCTTCGAAGTGCGGCATCCTTCAGAGAGGTGTGTATTCGCCCCGTTAGTATAGCGGTAATACTGTCCTTGGATTTGATGACAGTATACTCCTAATATCGTTATCAGTAGCTTCGAACTACTTTATAATCCGACTTGTGTTGGACCCGGTCACCATAGAATCGTTGAAAACTGCAAAGCGGAACAGCTTGCAAGAGAGAATACCCTAGCAACATTGACGCCGAAATGGAAACGTGTGGGCAGTCCGTGATCCATTTGCACAGACTACGCGCGAGCTCGCCAAATACTGGAGAACAACCTGCGCAGTAGGGAGGTCTTTCTGGCCCACAGTGGATCGAAAACGGTCTTTACAGCTACTGCTGCTTAGTAAGGCTCATCTCTCCGCGATCATTTGTGGGCTTACTGGTCATTGTCTAATAGGCACACACGTGGTAAGGCTAGGGATCAAGTCAGACGTTAATTGACAAAGCTGTTTGGAGGAATCGAAGAGGAATCACCCAAACACTTCCACCTTCAATGTCCAGCACTCGCAAGACTGAGGTTAAAGTACCTCGATAGGCATATCATCGGCGAATCCAGCGAAGTGACTGTAATCGAAATTAGCCGACTTAAGACCTTTATAACAGAGTTTAAACGCTTTGTCACACCATAAGGGTCTTAGTGATCCGTTAGAAGTTTTCCGAATTAAAATGGACAGTCGAATTTGTCTAAGTGAGATTCGCTGCACATGCAGATCTACCCCTTAACGTATCCTAACATAGCTTATCCTAGGGCATACCCTAATGTGCATATGTATAAGCCCATATGCATTCCAATTGCCTACAGAATATCGTTTGTAGCTGGCGGCATGTGGCATGGGCCCCAATGCGACTGTTGGCATGCGCTTAACAACGACGCTGCAAAAAAAGTGTGGAGCACAATTACAACAAGTGTTAGTTTACACACCTTTTCTTGTATTTGTTGTTTTTGTCATGTTGTTGTCTAATTAAATTGACATTACTCGGCGCCCAATGACAAAGAGGAATCGCAAGTGACATGTGTGCTGTTGTCGCTGAAGCGTCAAAGCAAATAACCAATTAACAACAACAACACTCACACAAAGCACTACAACTACACATAGTAGTAGTGGACACTTGAGTTTGTTCGAAAATTAATTTATTATTAGCAAATTCATTCACAGAAGCTGACTAAACAATATTAATGTTTTGGCTACGCTTAAACCACTGTGTGGGTGACCTATATTTGCGAGCGGAAGCCATAAGTGGCTGTCTAAAATACATATAAATAATAAAATTGTGCTAAAAAAATATTTTTTCATTTATATAGATGACTTCTGAAAACAATAACAAAAGCAAAAACAAAAAAAAAAAAAAACAGTCGAAATGACAGCATACACTTGTTTCTTTACCGCAATGACAAATGGCGCACAGTTTGACCGTGAAAAGAGTTGGACATTTTTCAACATATGGAAATAAATCAACCGCCAATGTCACAGTGCTTTTGATAGAAAACAAGTGGCTTTTCAAACGCAATAATAACAAGAAACATTGGCATATTGAACTCGGCTACCGTTAATCGTAAGCTGATGACATAATTTGACTGTCCCACTGTTGGGATACGGTTTATTATGACATATTCTTACATATTTATATTCGTATGTATGCCAATAAGATTAGATACTTCCCTTCTCTTCGCGGAGGCGTTTCGATCAAAGTAAAATATTGTTCTAATTTATTCAAATGTATTAATTCGTTAAATTACATATAATGGCCGTCATCGATTCGTCATTACACTGCTTACTAGGTGTGGCCTCCGCTCGCTCTTCTCAAAAATTTACATATGAAAACAATAACAACGTTATAAACGATGTTTATACCAGTCTGAGTGATTTATGCCAGTTGTTTGTTCTATTCGCCACTCATCAAGGTTACGGTATAAGGAATATGCCTACTAATATGTATACTGGCTTATATATCCACTAGTAATAAATGTATGTTCAGCGGACTAACCTTTATATATGACTCTGAAACAAGGTCTAATAAGTTCCCGATTCATACATACGAGTATATCGTTACTAAGACTAGATTTTATGCATGATTTTGGCGGTTTGACCTAATTCAGTTCATAATCGCTTAATGACTTTGTGAATTACTTACACTCACTGAGTAAATTGTCTGACAATGATCTCTACCAATGCTTGGGGCATAAAGCAGTAAATAACCTCAAATATTTTGCAAAGTAGTTATATTTCCTGCCTAAAGCTAAATTGGTGAGTGGCTAGAGTGGCGAGCCAAAAATGCCGAAGCAGCGCATTAACTACACAATAGAGTCGGAAACAAAATGAGATGACATAGAAAATTCTATAGAATACCTCATCATACATAAAAGAAGGCGATTTGTATTGGTTACTTCTTGGAAGTTCTAAGCAAACAGCAGCGCATAACTACGTCCTGATGAATGCAGAATTTGCGCTTTGCCCAGCAGGTTGACATGAAATCAGAGATTGCAAATGTTTGAAGCCGCGTTGAGTTAGTGGAAGCAGAAGCAGCTTGTTGGAAAAATGGATCGAAATGTTGAAGCTAATTTACAGTACATAAATCTAAAATAATTTATTTTTTGATTTCAACTATTTAAAGACAATTACATTTCTTGGATAACTGAAAATGTTTCGAATAAAACTTCGACTTCGAGCTCAACTTTGGTCAATATTATAAGCGTTTGTTTTTGATGACTTATTGAGTTTTTACTGTTGACAGCTCACGCTTATCGTAATAATTAAGTACTTTTTGGATACTTTTTGAATGTTGAAGGGGATAAAAATGTTTTGATTTTGATATTATTATTGATTGAACCAGCTTTTATCCTTGGAATAAGTCTTTTTGGGAACGGTTTCCTGGAGGTATATTTTGACTCTAGATAGTTTTAAGTTATTTCTATAAAGTTTTTTCAGAGAAATCTAACTTATACTTTTATTTTCAGCAATCCTACGGAATTTTGGTTAGTTGGTAAGTCTTTAGGCCTAATTATTAGTATATATATATGTATATATTTGGCGTAGGAACTGCTTTTAGCGACTATAGCCGAATCGATCAGAGCGCGCCTGGAAACACCAAGTGAAGCCATGTCACTTTCCACTTGGTCTTTCCAACGGAGTGGAGGTCGTCCTCTTCCGCGGCTTCCTCCAACCGGTACTGCATCGAACACTTTCAGAGCTGGAGTGCTTTCATCCAATCGTCGTATAAATCGTTCCATCGTCTGCGGTGTTTGCCGTTAGCAACGTTTAGAGGATCATAAATCTTGCGCAAAACCTTTCTCTCGAAAACCCCAAGAGTCGTCTAACTAGATCAAAATTGGACTGTATTTGTACTGACCAAACGTAACTTAAACTAAGGTTATGGTATATTTAAAAAAAAAATTGCTATAATTCCGTAAATATTAGATGTGAAAAAGGAACTAAAGTATAGAGAGCCAAAATAGAGAATTAATAATCATAAAAACTGAATGGTTACATAAACTAACTTAATCAAAGGTTACGAATAAATTTTCTAGAAAATCTATAAAAGGAACTAAAGTATTGATAGCCGATAATTGAGAACAAGAGAGAGAATATATGTACCTTAACGAGGGTTTACTAAGTTTCTACAGACAAAATTAAATTTCCTACGGGGTTAAACACCTCTTTCTATGCAAAATCTGTTTGTGTAGATCTAATGCCTTCGACGAGCATTAGGCATATTGTGCTCAGCAGTTAGCTTTGATGGATGTGCTGCGAATGCATGAATGATGGAGCCAAAGTACTATAGCTCACAGCGCATAAATGACTTACGAGTTTGAACAGAAAATGTGGTTGTAGTTGTTGTCGTTGGTGGCATAGTTGGAACGCGGGCGGTGGTCAATAACACTTGGTCGCTTGTCGTCTGTCATGCGCGTGGGGCACAATTCACAGATCACAACTACAAGATATTGCTGAACGCGCATGAAACGCTGCATTAATTCGCCGAATAAATGAAGCAAAGCGCGAATGCTGAAGTCGGCGCGTTTTAATAAATTTGCGTATGCAAATTATCCGCGCAGATAAGTAGAATGCGCTGTACTGAGTGATTTGCGCTATGAGATAGTGCCGAACGCTAAGCGGTAGAGCAAATGGTTACATATATACATACATATATGTATTAGTGAAGGTATATATTTTCATATATTTCTAATGCATTTGCTATGTCTGAATTTCGCTTTGAGCGCCGCGTGCGCATTTTCTGCTTAATTAGAAAATTATTGCAATCTGCGTGATTTGCGATTTGTGGCCAAGAGCATTGCCGATTTCTATACAGTTATTAAACTTGGCATTATTGAGTTGCGCAAGCGTTTTAGCACGGTTTTCGTGTGAATTCGGAAATTTATTCTATTAAAAAATGTGAACTGCAAGTGTCTAAGCAACCCTCACTTCTAAAAATATAATACTGACTAACAAAAAAAAAATATATTTATTTAACTTGAAAAATATAATATTGACAGACAACAGAAAGCACTTAACCTCATTTACGGCGCACTTCAATAAGTCAGTAATTTAGTTAAATATATTCTGACACCTTAAGATACAGATCTGATGCGGTTCTAACTCCAAAGTTGAGCTTGTCTCTGTTACGTTTAATGAACCTCATTTATAACTGTCAAAGTACTTGTATTTATATACATACGTACATATATATATATGTATGTCACACCTCATCCGTTGTGATCTCAGGTGATTTTAAATAAAATATTCCATACTTAGTTTATTCGTAAGTAAATGCGCCTAAATTCGGTTAAAATATTACCTGGAATGAGAAGGAAAGAGAAAAAATATAATTATTATATTTAGTAAAAAGAAATATATTTTATAAATATTTATAAAATAATATGAAAATAATATTTATTTAATTTTTTTTTTCAATCTCAACACCACATTTTTTTATCAAAATTTTGCTTATCGATACTTTTTGAAAACTAAAAGTTAGAACTATCACATCAATATGTACCCATCCTACAAATATGCTTCATTTATCACACCAAAATCTAACTTAACTTAACTTCTTCCCTCTTCAGTGCAAGTCACTTTCCACCGGGTTTAATTTTGACAGAGTATATTTAGACGCACTTATGCAGCTAACTGGTTGCCACGTCCAAGCTGGCGCCTAGTGTCAATAAAAACGTCAATAAGCATATCACCAATGTCAAGTCAAGCGTTTACTAATTAAATATTTGCACAATTTAGTGTGGTTGTGCGCTTAAATGTGGGCAACAACAAAAAATCGCATGTTGCAGTAAATTACGAATGTTGGTAGGCAAATGTTTGTCAGCAATTTCAATTTAAAAAAACATCTAACGCCATTTAAACCGACGTGTGCTCATAAATTACGTTTGAATTTGCAAATACAACATTATGCAGAAATGTTGATTTTTCCATTTTTTTAATTAAAAAAATGTTTGAATAACTTGAACTTTACTAAAAATGTTATAGAAATTACATATAGCATAAAATCTAGAATCAGAATTTTTTTTAAATTTTGTGGATTATGTTGAATAATTAATCATTAAATAAAAGAAAATTGACTATTGAAAAACTTTTAAAAGATTATGGCTAAATATATATAATATGAGCATTAGTTCTTTAAAACTTTTTTTGAATTAAACTTTTTTTTAGTTTATTCTGCCTCTATAGCATTTTCAAATATTTATTTCGAAACTCAAATATTGAGTTTTTGAAAGCGATCTACGATTTTCACTTTTATCAAAAAGTTCATTCCGCTTAAAGTGGAAGGGCGATTAAGGACCAAAATTCTCTATGTAAACAAAACCAGTTCAGTTTTCAGACCCAGGCTTTTTAGCAAAGTTATGTATCTAACTTGGTAACCTATCATTTTATCTTCTAAAAAAATCTAGTTTTTTGAAACCTCTTCTTAGTAAGAAAGACAACGTCTCTCGAGTCGGCTGAAAATCACTCCATTTTGTAGTCTAAGTGCAAACATAATGATCCAATGATAAAGAGATATTTGATAAATTTATATTTTAATTATTAAAAAACATAATTCCAATCGGGGATGATATAGTGAGTGATCTTTCAACTTTTCGAAACCACTAGTACGGTTATTTGTGTTCAGAGATCATTCCCTTGAAAATAAAACAAATTCTTCATTAATTTTGCATTTTAACCAAAGCTTTATTATACCCGAAATTTATGATCGTGTCTTTTGAAGGTAAGGTCTGACTACAAATTATGTGGATTAAATTCAGACTCGTGGAACAGTAATTTTTTCTGTAATTTCTAAGAAGAATTTACTAATAAGTAAGGAAAGACTAAGTTCGGCGACAACTGAAAGTTTTACGCTCTCGCAATTTATTGATATAGTTTTATTAAGGTAACTCACAATTTGGCCCGTATATTCGGCAGAGGTAATTCCTGAAACGATTTCACTATTTTTCACCACCAAGGTACACTATATCCAAGACTATACGCTCATTTGATTTTGATATGAGGAATAAAGGAATACATTTTTGAAAAACCTATAATTAGGCTTATGGAAACTAGGAAGTTATGACAAATGACCAATTTTAATAATTTTTGGAACAGAGACACACTATAAGAAGAATAAAGTTCCTCTGAATTACATTAAAATAACTGAGAGATTTACCGATATTTTCGGTGAAAAATTACCCACTGAGTACTTCATGTTCGATAGTCGGGGCCTTGAAAAGTTATAGTCCGATTTCGACAATTTTTTCACAAGTGAAGCCACAGATGATATTTAGTATTTGTTTTATTACGCTATCTTCATCGGTTCCTTATATACCACTTTATACATTATAAAGTGAAGGAATCAGATGGAATTCAAAATTTAGTTATATGGAAAGTAGTCGTGGTTGTGAACCGATTTCCATAAATTTTCCACACGTGTCATCAGAGTGTTATAATATACCGAATTTCATTGAAGTCTGTCTGACATAACGGTCGTTTGTAAGTTATAAAACTAAACGAATTAGATATAGGGTTAAATACATATGTATATCAAAATTACGATGACATCACGATGATCCGTGTAACGGATAACTTGAGTAAAAATTAAGATATCTTAACGGAACTTGGTACATGTTTCCTGTGACCGTAGTAGGGTCGCTATTGAAAATGGGCGAAATCGGAACCGAAAATTTATAAAGTGTCATAATGAATCCATAAATAAGGTTATAAAAGTTAAATTGTTTAAAAATGATCGCACTAGGAAGGGGCATATCTGGATGTAATTTTTTTTTACATTACATTACACACCATCAAAATTTAACAAAACTATAATACTCTCTTTAGAAATTTTTGTTGCGAGAGTATAAAAATGTATTTTTCCTTATCATCAAAAGGCAAAAGTATTCTTCCAACCAGATTCAAACTAACTCTGAAAGTCTGATGATCTGAGTGTTTCAGCTGTGGATAAATAAATAAATTTTATTTTATTTTTTTCCATCCTTACCCTACAATCTTCTACAAGAGTGTACAGCTTCTGGCGTACGCCGATGATATTGATATCATCGGAAGCAACAACCGCGCCGTTTGTTCTGCTTTTTCCCGCATGGATAAGGAGGCGAAGCGAATGGGTCTGGAGGTGAATGAGGACAAGACGAAATATCTCCTGTCATCAAACAAACAGTCGGCGCATTCGCGTCTTGGCTCCCACGTCACTGTTGACAGTCATAACTTCGAGGTCGTAGATAATTTCGTATACCTGGGAACCAGCATCAACAACACGAACAATGTCAGCCTCGAAATCCAGCGCAGAATAACTCTTGCCAACAGGTGCTACTTTGGACTGAGTAGGCAATTGAACAGTAAAGTCCTCTCTCGACGAACCAAAATCAAGCTCTACAAGTCACTTATCATTCCCGTCCTGCTTTACGGTGCAGAAGCTTGGACGATGTCAACATCAGATGAGACGACACTAGGAGTTTTCGAGAGGAAAATTTTGCGCAAGATTTATGGTCCTCAGAACATTGGCAACGGCGAATACCGCAGACGATGGAACGATGAGCTGTACGAGTTATACGACGACATTGACATAGTTCAGCGAATAAAAAGACAGCGGCTACGCTGGCTAGGTCATGTTGTCCGAATGGACGAAAACACTCCAGCCCTGAAAGTGTTCGATGCAGTACCCGCCGGAGGAAGCCGAGGAAGGGGAAGGCCTCCACTCCGTTGGAGGGACCAGGTGGAGAGCGACCTGGTTACACTTGGGATCTCCAACTGGCGCCGAACTGCAAAGGAGAGAGACAGGTGGCGCACTATCGTCGATTCGGCTATAACCGGCTAAACGGTTGCAACGCCAATCACATACATACCCTTATTCAACACACTGTGCTTTGTAAAGTAATAGCCTACAAGTAATAGCCATTCATTTAATATTTATAAATTGTTTTAATGCTCGTCACAGCGACCACCATAATCCATCTAACGCCTTCTATTCATATGCAAATCACATGCATTCGCCGTCTAATCGGCATTCTGCACATTCTGCACGCCTGATAGCCGGTGGCATATGGCCGTTAGACAATTCGTTGCGCATTTACTGAATTACAACAACAAAACAAAAAAAGCAAATTGATTTCACAAGCGTTATATTTTCATGCGCCTGCATATTGGCCAATGTTGCCAGCAATTTGTTGCTATGCTACCACATAAACACTTCAGCGGTTTGTTTACAAAGCATATCGGCAGCCGGGGGGTAACCACCTGTTGTACACCAGTATGCTGATGTTGCATGCGATTTATTTTCTGCGCTTTTTTGTTGTTGTTGCTTTTGCTTCTCTTGGCTCTCATACCAACCGGTTGACGTCATTTATGCACAAATGTTGCCGACGAGTTTTTTAATATTTTTGTTTATTTTTCTCACGAAAATTTAAATTTAGCTGAGATATGTATTTCAAGCGTTGAAGAAATAGTGAAATAATTTACAAAAACTATTGTACAATGAACGGCGCTTTTACGTAATGCAAAAAAATGTTAATTGCATTTTTGGTTGAAAATTAAATTTAAAGAAGCGCTGAAAATTGTGAAGAAAGTGGTGAAAATTTTGTTGGCGCCTATGGTTACATACATACATACGTATGTGCATGTGTATATTTTTTATGCAATCCATTGTGATATCATCATTAGTGCGATGTAATGCACATCTCTGCATTTGGGTTGCCTTAATGGTGCGAAGAGATCCGTGAATGCCAACAGTGGATGCTGACGTACTGAAGAAATAAAAGGTGGACCGAAAATATTTTTTTGATATTTCGAGTTCATCAAAAGGCCAATCCAGACCCTTGGTTGATGTTTTGAATTTTCAAAAGACTCTGGGTTTGGTGGATTTATTCCGAAGCCTCAAATTCCTTGAATAATTTTCTTTGATGTTGATTCGGATAAATTTTAGACGATAAATCGATTTCAAATAGGCTCTTAATTAATCTGTGGGATTCTCTTGAAGATCCAAGGCGAATAATCTATGAAATCTGATGGTCATCATTTCTATGCTGAGAGAAGACTGTACTGAATCCACAACGAATGGTTAAATTCAGTACATCATTCTTATGACTGTGTGATGCAGTCGAAATACTGTTCTCATTTTTGAAAATCGTTATTTTTTTATAATATATTTTTTTTTTGTTTTATTTTAAGTCCATGATCGGAAATTTTAGAATTTTTAATTTTTTAGTTTTCATTGTATGCTTTTGCTATGGAAATTCCCAAAGCTAAGTATATTTTATAAAATAAGTAAGGAAGGGCTAAGTTCGGATGTAACCGAACATTATATACTCTCGCAATTTATATATGTAATTTCATTAAGATAAAATACATTTCGACCCACATATACGGCATAAAGACCACTAGAATAAAGAAAATCATTCTATATAGTTTAAGGAAACTGGGGTAATTCCTGAACCGATTTCAACTTTTTTGCCACCCAGCTATATTGTATCCAAGACTATACGCTTACTTCATTTTACTAAGATATCTCACATATTAACCGATACATGCGATAAAGTCCTCCGGAAGTTTAAAAATACGCGATTTTGCCCAATTTCGACACAGAGGCACATTAGTAGAAAAATAAACAGATCTACTTTCAATGTCTTTATAAAATCTGAGAGATTTAAGTATATCTTCGGTAAAAAATAGGTCACAGGCACTGAGATCCTCATGTTCGGTAACTGGGGCCTTGAAAATGCATGGTCCGATTTCAGTAATTTTTATACGGGCTATATCACACTTGCAATAAAGCATTTGTACAAAGTTTTATTCCGTTATCTTCACTGGTGCTTAACTTATATTTTGTAAATTGAACGAATCAGTGGACTTCAAAATTGTGGTATAAGAGAAGTAGGTGTGGTTGTGAATCGACTTCGCCCATTTTCAAACTACAGAATTGGGATGCCAAAGAAATGATTAGAACCGAATTTCGTTGAAATTGGTCGAGCAGTTTCGGAGATATGATTTCTGACCCTTAAGTGGGAGGAGCCACACCCATATCAAATTTTATGAACAAATTTGAAAGGACTCCTTCTGTGCCATCCTTGCCATGGAATTTAAGGTTTCTGGTGTTTTTCCTTACTAAATTAAATAATTTTTAATAGTTTTCGACATAAACTTTGTATAGGGGGTAGGAAATACCTAAAGGAAACAACTTTAAAGTTGATATAGATTTGGTAGTTTAAGAAATATGTACAAAAAACTTATTAAGGGCGGGACCACACCCACTTTCGCCAAAAAACTTGCATCCAAATATGCACCTTCAAGGTTAGGTTGAAAATTACTAAAAGTTAGTTAACTCACTAACTAAAAACGTCAGAAACACTAAATTTTACAGAAGAAATGGCAGAGAGAAGCTGCACTCAGATCTTTTTACAAAATGGAAAATAGGCGTGGCGTCGCCCACTTATGGGTCAAAAACAATATCTCAGGAAATACTCGACCAATTTCAATGAAATTCGGTATATAATATTTTCTTGACACCCTGATGACACGTGTGGAAAATGGGCGAAATCGGTTCAGAAGCACGCCTACTTCCCATATAAACCAATTTTTTTCATCTGATTCGTTCACTTTATAATATGTACATAAAGGGTGATTTTTTAAGAGCTTGATAACTTTTTAAAAAAAAAAACGCATAAAATTTGCAAAATCTCATCGGTTCTTTATTTGAAACGTTAGATTGGTTCATGACATTTACTTTTTGAAGATAATTTCATTTAAATGTTGACCGCGGCTGCGTCTTAGGTGGTCCATTCGGAAAGTCCAATTTTGGGCAACTTTTTCGAGCATTTCGGCCGGAATAGCCCGAATTTCTTCGGAAATGTTGTCTTCCAAAGCTGGAATAGTTGCTGGCTTATTTCTGTAGACTTTAGACTTGACGTAGCCCCACAAAAAATAGTCTAAAGGCGTTAAATCGCATGATCTTGGTGGCCAACTTACGGGTCCATTTCTTGAGATGAATTGTTCTCCGAAGTTTTCCCTCAAAATGGCCATAGAATCGCGAGCTGTGTGGCATGTAGCGCCATCTTGTTGAAACCACATGTCAACCAAGTTCAGTTCTTCCATTTTTGGCAACAAAAAGTTTGTTAGCATCGAACGATAGCGATCGCCATTCACCGTAACGTTGCGTCCAACAGCATCTTTGAAAAAATACGGTCCAATGATTCCACCAGCGTACAAACCACACCAAACAGTGCATTTTTCGGGATGCATGGGCAGTTCTTGAACGGCTTCTGGTTGCTCTTCACCCCAAATGCGGCAATTTTGCTTATTTACGTAGCCATTCAACCAGAAATGAGCCTCATCGCTGAACAAAATTTGTCGATAAAAAAGCGGATTTTCTGCCAACTTTTCTAGGGCCCATTCACTGAAAATTCGACGTTAGCTCGTTAGTAAGTCTATTCATGATGAAATGTCAAAGCATACTGAGCATCTTTCTCTTTGACACCATGTCTGAAATCCCACGTGATCTGTCAAATACTAATGCATGAAAATCCTAACCTCAAAAAAATCACCCGTTATATACATTACGAAATACTGATTTAATGTAATTCAGAGAGAATCTTTTTCTTATAATAGTTTGTCTCTGTACCAAAAATTGTTGAAATCGGGTCATACCTTTTCATAGATTCCATATTCATAATAAATACGACGGGCTTTATATATCGATTAATATGCGATATATCTTAGCAAAAATAAGTGAGCATATAATATTGGATATAAAGTGTACCTTGGTGGTGAAAATGAGTAAACTCGTTCCTAGTGACAATGAGGACCACGTAACCGAAATGGACCCATTATTTCCAATGTTTAGTTTAAAATGCTTTCTGCCACCCAAAAGTAATTCTAACAAACCAAATGTAATTATGTGCAAATCAATGCTTACTGCAGGGTGTTTCGTATGAAATGTTTATGAAAAAACCGCAAGCCCACATTCGGTTTGAGTATTTAAAAGCAAGTAATTACACAGTTTATCGGCTCAAAACTGAAATTGATACGCCAACCCGCCGACAAAACACCACAAGCACGCAATTACATAATACATACATATGTACATACATATACATATATACACACATACAAGATAATCGGTAATCGGTAGCTGGGCGCTGCACGCAACAAAGCACTGTAATTGAATTAAAATTTCAACATTGTTCCGAGACTAGTGACTAGTGCATTTTTTCACAACAACAACAACAACACAATGCTGTGATTTCCAAAGCAAATTACAACAATTTTACGGCAGCTCACCCACAACAAAATGGTGTTGATTACACTCGCAATTTTTTATTTCATTCAACTTTTTTGCACTCTCTGTAATTAATGAGCGTGAAGGAATTGTGTGTGTAAAAGCACACACAATAACTCATTGCTGCTCAATGAGTCTTCAAATGGCTATAAAAACAACAAAGCACTGACTGAGGTGAAGGTGAAAATTTGTTCGCATGATCCTTAAAAGTGAGTGCGACATTCACAAAATTGAGCAACAACAGCAACATTGTTGTTTAGTCAGAATGAAGTGAAGAAAATGCACAAACAACAAGAAAGCGCTAGAAATAACAACGAAACATAAAAAATTCATTCAATTTTCATGTGGCTTTCATGTGTGTGTTTGTGTTTGTGAAAAGCGACAGAAATTGTTATTAGCGTGATTTTCCAACTTAGATATATACATATATATGTACATGTGGATGAAGTCATGGCGACTGACACACAATTCGGTTGCCAGCCGCTACGGTGCCGCCGCGTCATGCATTGCACTGACATTGAACTACTTTTGAGCAGCAGTAGTTGGAGCAACAACACCAAACACACACACACGTACACACAACCTACGGTACCTAGCAGTGTTTTAGTATGCCGGCGTGTGTTTGTATGTGCCAATTAGTGTGTTTCATATTTACATAATTCACGCTGGCGGCGCTAATAAACGTTATAATATTTCTGCAGTTATTGGCAGCCAAGTGTAAATTTACACACACATAAATTAGCTCATTTTACACTCTGACGTCATTTAGTATGGGTAGGTATGGTTTTTAGGTTAATGTGTTCTTTCTTGGCTTACAGGATTATCAATCATTAAAAAAATCATAAATTGTTCTTAGTGAGCTAATGATATTAAGATGCAAGTGTTCAAACCCTTTTAAGGTGTGAAAGACCCATTCAGTTGCAGTCTTCTAAGCTACTACACCTTCCATGAAGGTCTCCAAAATAATAACGGTATTTTGGGTATACCGAAAAATTTAAAAAATGTTGCAAAGTACAGCGGCTTGTAAACTGTTTAAGAGTCCTTCATTTCAGTTACAATCAGAAAAATACAAAAACAAATAATTTTCATTTCCCTGTAAGAAAATTTTCAAAAATAATTCTAAAAATTTAATTCTAATGCGGTATTATAAGGCGTGAAGATGTCTTTACTTCCAATAATGCGAACAACAATCGCAATATATTCAACTTCACCTCTAAAAACAGACTAATTAGAACGGTTGCAACTTTACAATAAAGCTTAAGGGGTGAGGTGGGTTTCAAAATTTTAAAATTTTTACATTTTTTTTGTCTTACTGAATAGTACAAAATGTTAAAAAAATTGTCTAAAAATATCACATCAATCCGAGTAATATTCTATAAGATATATCCTTTGGAAGTTCCACCCATCAGGCCACGTCAGTTACAAGAAAAACTTTAAACGCGTTTATCTCAAAACTAAATTTTTCAAGTGGGTGGACACGATATCTCAAAAAGTTATAAAGCGATTTTGTTCAAATTTTGCACACATCTTTTGAATAACATAATCCAGTTAATGAACGAAGGATTTTTTTTGATTTTTATTATAACTATTTTTTTCTAGTCAATATATGCCGAGATTCGATTAAAAAATAGAGTTTTTTTGATAAAAAAAAAAAAAAAAAAACAAATTTTAATATTTTCTATTTTCCTTCCTTCATAAACTAGATTTATCCATTTTCCATTAAAATATTTTTGGTTTATTGATTTAAGATCAACCATTAATCAACCATTTTTTTTTTTGAGGTGACGTAGCAACGGCTAAGTTTTCGGAATAAAAAATAATAATTTCACAAAATACTATTAGGTCTACAACTTTGCTTCCGCCGTTTTTTGTAAATTTAAAGTTTTTTTTCACTTAGGACAGCCTCACCGTACGTATCCGAAAGCCTCAGCCGCTCTTTTCTTGGAATTAAAAAAGAAAAGCAAAATTTCCCACAAATGTCGAGAATGTAATGCAAACAGATCTCAACAAATATTTTGTTGGGTTAATGCTGACATAAATGTCCAAGATCGATATAAAAAAATCGATTTAATCGACCAGTGTTGACACTAGAGACCTCTATTGGAAAATTAATGTATATAGTATTTAAGAAAACTTTTAAAAATACCCTGGTTTTCAGCCTCTGAAACGCTTTCTTAAAACGACCATTAAAACCATCTATATTCAAAAGGAGTTTCATCTAAAAATTAAAATTAGCTCTGCTAGTTTCAATGAAAGGTTTTGTCATAACAGGCGGGTTCATTCAACTGGAATGAATCTGGACTCATATTCAGTTAAGAAACAGTCTACTCGACTGCATTCTTTAAAACTTTTTACAACAGCAATAGAATAAGTAGACTTTTACAGCTAAAAAAGATTTCCTACAGCTTATTAGATCGATTTCATTACTCTCGATTCTGTCACCAAACCCCATCAGTCTCTGTTAACCCAACCATGGTGTATTAGTTAGCCGATTGGTGTGTTAGAACGGTTGTAAAAACTATAGTTAGGTTAGGTTAGGTTTGTAGGCAGATCTCTGCAAAAACAAAAGATCTCACTTAGACATCCTGGCGCTGTCCATTGTGGTAGCCATAAACTCCCTGTGGGTCAAAGACCTTTGAGATTCAGCAAAACGCTTGGAATCCGTTACAAATTTCTTAAGACGGCTAATATCGATTCTAGCCAATTCGCTAGGATCGCCGAAAAAGGGCCTTCCGAGGTGTTTCAACCTCAGTCTGGCAAAAGCTGGACAATGAAGAAGGAAATGTTTAGATGATTCCATCTTAAAAACTACAGTCCTCAAACACTATTCTATATAATGAGCTTAACTTTGTATAACTATTTCTAAATTTTAGGACCAGATTCTTATCTAGAAATAGTTATAACTAACTATGCAAAATATAATAAATTTGCAATTTGTTTTATAAATTATTCATATGGGTAGTCTACAGATCTTTAAGTGCTAATCCTCTCACGGTACTATTTTTGCTTAAAATTACTTTTTTCGAAAATTTTTAAAATTGACCTCGATCACTTTAATAAGACTAAAGTTTAATCAACTGTTGAACCACGATATATTATTATGAAAAAGAAAATTAAACAAGAATATTTTTTAGAAACTGTTAAATGCGATATTTCAGCTACAAATACATACATACACGTAGGTACAAATGTAATTACAAAAACAAATACACGTTTTAAGCATAAAATCGTTTGCTGTCTGTGAAAATAAAAAACTAACTAAACTTTAATATTCAAAGAATTTGTTTAGATCGACAACAATTTAATTTGCGTAAATAATTACCGCTGCACGTGTGCCACAAACACGGCGATTAAACTGTAAGCATGAAAACTATTTCCACTTCATCACAAAAAAAAAAAAAAAACAAAAAAAAAATTGAATTTCCATAATATTTTCGCTACGCAAAATTATTCGCATCAAACGAAGAAAATGCTCAGCTGCCACGAAACGTGCGAGTTCAACGCCGCGTATGAAGCTTTAGCAAGTTGAGAAGCAAATTTTTTTGTTTATTACATAATTGTGTGAGTAAAACTAAACAGATGAGTCTGCACGCGCTTTTCGACTTTTTCAAACTGCTAAAATATCGTTTGCCACTTGTATGTAAAGCTCCTCTGCTATATGTAATGCGTATATACATATCTTATGGTCCATCACTTAACAACACAGCATTACTTACAATTATTTACATTTAATTACCGCCTAGAACAAGACAACTAATCTGTTGGTTTTTTCCTTTGTGGTTACGTTGAACGGCTGATCGTCAGCCATTTTTATGGTAATGAGCTTACAACTCAACCTCCGTTACATACGCACATCAAATCATCAAATTAATTTATTGTAAATGTCAGCTATGCAATTGAGTTATGTGGCGGTGTAAAAACTTGCGTTGAACTTGTGGTAAAATTAATTCCAAAATAAACAGTGATTGGAAAAATTTAATGTGCTACGTAGTATAACTAATGGCGTTAATGCCATGAGGTAAAGAAATAGTATTTGAAAAATTTTTGTTTTTGGTTTTTGTGAATTAAAATACAAAAATAAGAAAAATGCTGGTCTTACTTAAATTTAACTGTTTGTTTAACCTTGTTATTGGACTGTGATGTGCAGTGAAGTGAGTACAGAACAACTGCTAAATATAGTTGGCGCATTGTAGGCTTCCAAAAATGTCGATAAAAAAAAGCATAAAGGTGAGTAAATTTGAACTTTTATGCCCAAAAACCGATATATTTTATTTTCTAACAATTCTTTACAGTTATTTCCTTTATTTTTTTACTAAAAAAATAGTTTCCTTAGCACAACGTATAAGTCCCTCTAATTTGTTGAGTTATGAAACCGATCTATCCGAAACTTATACCTCGAATTTTCAAAACAACTTCAATTACTCTGACCAAATGCGAAATTTTTTCATTCTTAAAATAAGTTCTCCCAGTAATGGGCGTCTATTTACAGCCACCAATTTTCAATTACAGCTTTCTGAGCCTTTACCACGAAAAACATGATTTTGTTTATAAATCATAGCATGATATTTTGGTCCATAGGAAAATATTTTTTTTGCCGTCAGTGGATTGCCTACACAGTTCAAAATACGAACAAATGATTTCGGGCCTGATATTTTGAGCTGTTAATTCCAAGAAAGGAATTATTATATTGTTATTGTATCGCAGGGACATTTTAATCAGCATCTAGGCTATATTTATTAACAGTCACGTGACAGGCAAGACTCCCGAGTGCGCTCCAGTCTAACCGTTTCGTTCAATTAATAACAATGTATATTGATCCCACAGATCAATGTGGGAATCACCTCTACTCGACATTCAAACTTATCAAGGGTTGATTTATTACACTATACGGCAAAATCAATTTTTTTCCTGCGTATTGGACCAAACTGAGTTTTTCCGAGAGATTGAAAATCGAAGTTAGCCTCCAAAATCGAAATATTGGGATTCGAAGTTCGAAATATCACTTTTTAAAAAAATTATTATTAATTACAGGAGTAGCTATACTACTAAAAAATCTAAAATATTGATTAAAAATAAAATTTCTTGTTACTTCAATGGTGTATACAATTTTTTCGTCAAGCTTCTTGATCTTCGAAAAAAATAAAAAATCATTTATCGAAACATACTAAACACCTTATAGCATCTGCAATATAAGCTTGGTACACCATTGAATTAAGAAGAATATGTAGATTTATTCAATATTTTGGATTTTTTAGTAATTATATCTGTAATTAATAATAATTTCTTAAAAAAAATATTTTCGAACTTTGAATCCGAATATTTCGATTTTCGAGGATAACTTCGAAATCAGAGAATACAATTTTTTTACTGATGGCTCAATTTCCCGGAAAAAAATTAGTTTGGTCCAATACCCAGAAAAAAATCGATTTTGTCGTATAGTGTTCTGAAATTATAAATTGCTTACACACATGTACACGTCGTATGAGTAACTTCGAGACGAAATTTTTGAAAGGAATTTCACACCAAAATACGACTTTTCTAACTTTAGACAGCGGAAAAATTCCACACAGTGGATGTCTGAATATTGCTTTTGCACATTTGCATAGAAAATGTTTTGCAAAATCACAAACTTGCAACATAAACTCGAATGCACACGTGCATAATACATATAAGCATACTAAATGCACCTGTGCATTGTTTTATAGTCTCTCTTCCGCTACCAGCGTGAATTATTTGCTGCTCAAGCAGTTGACAATGCCGCTTTTAATTGGTCTCGACAGCCGTTGTAATATTGTTGCTACTGCAGTTAATTGTTGTTGCCAATGTAGTTAGCTACTGTGCAACATGTGTGTTACGTGAATACCATTGATTCACAACAAAAATAAAAAATGAATAATTAATTTTGAAAAATATGTGAACGCATTAATATTTATAAAACGCTGAAAACTAACCTCAAAAAATTAAAAATTATTGAAATAAATGTTGTCGAACGCAAGTCAGCGCAAGAAGCTGTCATTCATTACAGCTGACATTACAAATATTTGACACAAATGCAATGTTGCCGCAAATGAGTGCGAAAGCTACATGAAATACATAGAAATGTATGTATGTACATATGTAAATATGCGAAGACACTGTTGTAGCAGCTCCAATGTGTTGTTTCTGTGACGCACTGTTGCATTTTTTGTTTCCCATTTCAAGTAAGATTGCAACTTGTTGTAATTTACCGCTGCATCTTAATTAAAATTGACAATCAACGCTGTTTGTGTGCTGTTACTTTTCGCTGATATTTTATGCAGTTCCATTTTCATATTTGCGTCTTTGTTTTTGCATTTTCTCGCATTGCCATGCATTGGCGCCCATCGGTCTAATTGACGTACGCCATTATATAAAATGTATGACAAACGTATTTGCATTGATTACGGTTGATTGCAATTGATTTGTTGTTATTTGCTGTTGTTGCAAAAAAGCACTGAAATGTTGCGAAGAAAGTGTTAAATGTATTTTATGCATTTTGAATTTAAATATATTAGCTGTCTTCAAGAGTCTCTACTCATTTGTTCGGTATGTTTGAGGTCTGCTTGCTTGTCTAAAAATTTATATGTGAAAGCAACAATAAAGTCGTACAGTTTATTTTAATATAAAAGAGCATGGGGATATATTTAACCTCGAATTAACGGTATCAATTTATAGTATTTATCCAACTTGTTTGTTCCATTCGCTACTCTTTAAGACTTGGCTAATAGATACAGATATTTTCAAAAATACTATGAAGATCTCACTTCTGGGCTTGGGAAGTCAAGCTCGTTGTTTTGAAAACTACACCAAATTTACAGCTTTTTAACTTGGATTGTTTGTATGAAATACACTACTATTACTACTATACAGTTTAGCTAACCAATCCTGAAGGTTCTTAGATGAGATCCTGAAAACTTAGAACATCCACAGGTCTAATATCACAGCTTAACTGAGCTAATTTTATGAACAATATTATGGATTATTACTAGATCTTTCCGATATTTATGTTATGAGAACACTAGACATTACGAACTATCATAGTAACAAGTAAGGAAGGGTTAAGTTCGGGTGACACGGAACATTTTATACTCCTGCAATTTAAAGTCCATTGAAAGTTTGAAAACGCTAATTTTAGGCACGGAGACATATTATTAGAAGAAAAATATTCCCTCTGAATTTCTTCAAAATATCTGAGAGAATACGCCCATTTAAAATTTTGTATACCATTTTGATTGCAGCTCTTCTCCATCTTTATAATGAAAATTAGAGTTTCTGGTGGTTTTCCTTACTGAATTTAAGCATTTTTAGTAGTTTTCAACATAATCTTTGTATGTGAGGTGGGCGTGGTTATAATCCGATTTCCTCCATTTTTGGACTGTGTAAGCTAGTACCCAAAAGAAATGACTCTAGAAAGTTCCTTGATATAGTTTTTACGAGATATGTACCAAAAACTTAGTAGGCGGCTGAGCCACGCGCATTTCCCCCCCCAAAAAAATACATCCAAATATGCCCCTTCATAGTGCGATGCTTCAAATCAAATTTTAGTTCTATAGCTTAATTTGTACAATATTTTAGTTATAGCTCTTTATATGTTTACAGTTATCGCCATTTTGTGGGGTGGCAGTGGTTCGATTTTGACCATCTTCGAACGTAACCTTCTTATGATGCCAAAAAAGGAGAACCAAGTTTCCGGATCCGGATTTGAATTTTACTCGTCATCCCCATCATTTTGACATATATAACTCTAGATACGTTTAGTTTTTGAACTTACAACCAACCGTTATGTGAACAAAACTATAATACTCTCTTTAGCAACTTTGTTGCGAGAGTATAAAAAATACTAGTTTCACGACCAAGATCAGTAATACAATCGACATGATGCAATATTACATGTTATATTACTCATAGGAAAATTTTGCATAAAATATTTACCTAAAGAACTAATGTGTTCATAATCTACTAATGAAAATATAAAAAATATAAATATTGTTTTTATTTTCTACCAAACGATGTGTCACTTATGTCATTTTTCACGCCAAACAGCTGACTAACGAACAAGACATCAATCCATCAACTGTCCTCACACAGTGCCCGGTCTCAATGTCCAACAGCCTCATTCGCATTAATGTCAATCTTATTCTATTTTTACTTCTCTCTCCTATTCTGCACGCTGTCTAGCTGACTGTCAATTGTTGTATCCCTACCTCTAACTGTCAGTATCGAATAACACTTTTGCAATTTATTTCTCGTACAGCGAACAGTTTAAGGTTAAGTGAACTTTGAGTTTCACCGAGGTGGAGTTTAAAGAGGTGCTGTAAAGACGGCAAGCTAAGCGGCTTTGGAGTAAGAAAGCCGCATAACGTTGTGGCCACACGGGTGGCAAAGTCTTCTGGTAGTCTTCTTGTAGGCAAATGTGATGTGTGATCTTTTAAAATCACACTTGTCGTTGAAAATGCCACCATATTTATGGGATAAATGATGTGCAGCAGCCACTTGTGATTGCTTTGAATGAGTGGTTTTCAACTGTCTATCCAAGTGTCAGTAGAGATTAAAGTGAGAGTGCTTCAGCGCTTATAAAGATACATACTTGAGTGTAGTGTATAATGTGAGAATGAGTGCAGCTCCTTTGTTGATTGGAAAGCTGGCTTATGGTTTTGCAAAATTTAATTGATTGACAATGGTTGTATGGGCTTTGGGATATGGGAAGATATTTAATTTAATCAAATGGTGTCAAATAATATCTAGTAGAGTGTTCTTATGCTCGGACGAATACTACGCGACAGGCGTTCTTTCAAAATCAATTTTGTTATGAAAATTATAATCTCTTAAGCATCGAATATCCATTTGGATTGGAGGACCATAAATTAATAGGATCCTGGTAATATAAGGGTTCTCTTTATGAATTAGAATGGGAACCCAATGCAATAAACGAGTTTCTGGTATAAATCGAAAAAACTTATCGTTTATTGTTTTCTCTGCGAGTTCGTTTTAGTCCTTCATGTTAGTTATCAACATGCTATGGATAAGCCAAGGTATACGCATGGGTCCATTGGACTTTTTTAATAATAACAACACGTTCGTTATTGTCACTAATGTCGTATAGCTCGGTTTTCCAAGAGAACATGTAAGAGAAGATGTATATACATGTATCTTACTTTTACCAAGATCACTTATTGAAATAAAATGTTCATCTACATATATTTCTGATTGATCTTTGATTGAAGAAGACAGTTCGTATTATATTCTTTCCCTCAAAATCGTTCATCTTCAGTTGGTATTGAATCTAGAGAAATGAGATCTAAGCCCCTGCTGTTTGCCAGTGTTCGAACGCAGTTGTATCGGCCTTTTGTAGTTTTATTTGTAAGTTTCAAAAGTGGTCGGTCTCCGTAATAGATACGAAACCAGATTAATATCAGGTCAGATTTATATGATGTCAAGTACAGTTATCACAGCAGCACTTCTGGTCTGGAAACTATTTGGGTAATGCTTATGAGGAACCAAAACAACAAGGCGCTGGAGCAGTTGCTTTTAAGAATTTATAAAAGACTGTTCTAAGAACAAGCACAACAACCACATCAACCTTTCACCAAAAAAATCATACTTTTTCCCACAATGCAGCTGTCGTGCGAACAGATCAGAATAGTTTTCGTTAATTTCAAAATATTTCAGAGCGTTTTTTTTTTCTACTTAAAAGGGAGTTTCGTTCTTTTTCATATGCTTTCTCGCATCCGCTGTACTAAACTCCATTCGGGCGAATCTACACAGGAGTGAAACAAATTCTCTTCATTTCGATTTTGGAAGTTAATTCTCGTTCCGCTTGGATAAATGCATACACATGCACAAAAAACGGGTTTCCACCAAATAAGCATACTAAAAAAGTAAGCTCCTTATGAAATTTGAGTTTATTAAAAAGCTTAAAAGTCGAAAATAACAACAACACCGCTTTCTGCGTGACTTTCAAACGAAACGTGATCCATATGAAAATATCTCATACATTTGTGCATGAGGTTTGTGTAGGTTCACAAGCAGGCAATGAGCGCACCGAAAAAGGGGCATCCTTGAAAGACAGCATAAAAACAGCGTCACAACGCAGACACGTCTTCGCAAAAATATCGTATGAACTTTGTCGGCGATGACATCAGCCGTCTGCAATGCGCTCCAGCGGCGAGCTATGTAGCTGCAACAGGGCCACAACACACACAACTAACTTGCCACAATTGAGACTTGCCAAAAATACAGACCATAAAACCATTAATTAAAATGTGACAGAAAAACCAACAAAAAGAGAGTAATAATAAACAACTTCAACGAAATAAGTTCCAAGAAGGGCACACAGGCAGCTGGGATCAACAATCAACGGAATTTCAAAGTGATTTTAAGCTACTTAAGCCGTGAACCACAATTGTCGGCGGCACATTTTGAATTTATGGCCTGGCAGTGTATATGCCACATGTGTTTGCCACTAGCAATGGCCACTGTCAATAACACAATTCCCCACTTGAATGAATAAATATGTGCGAGTGTGTGTGCCTTTTCTTTTTCCTCGTTCACTTGACTCTTCATTGCATTTTAGATGCAAATTCACCGTGAACATGACATCATTTTTTCGTTAGTTCTGTTGTTGTTGGCGCAAAAGTGCATCCAACGTCAATACACACACACACAAGTGTACACGTAGATTTGGCACACACTGTGCTGCTGACCCAAAAACCGCTGTCAGCTGTCATAGTCGTAATTTCTCGCAAGGAATGAGCGCGGCAAAAAGTCGAAAAAGTCACAATTCGATTGCCAACACAATGAGTAAGCAAATAAACAAGTTGATGGATAAGTACTTAAGTAAGCGCTTGAGTAAATTCAGTGGCAAATAAGCACCTGAGACCCAATTTATTTTGAATTTACTGGCTTGTAATTTCATTTCCAGTGAATATGCACTTATATTTGACCCGGCATGTCATATGGACCGGAAAGTATAATGATTTCATAGACTTTAGTATTTGAAAGTCTTTTTGTAAGAAATTAATAGGCGTAAGTTTTCATTTTAACACTATATAAATCTAATCTTACTTAACTCTGCGACCTTGATTCTGGTTCATATTGACCCATAAATTAAATGTTTCTGCAGTTATTTACAGTATTCAATATCAAATCTTAAACTAAAATTTTAAAGGGAAATCAATATTTGCGCTTCCTGATAAAATATAAACCTATAAGACACTCTAAATAATTTTACGCTTCACATAAAGAAGTTTTTACGATATCATAATCACCTAGCAACTTTATAAGGTTTGATTGATTTTCTATACAATATTAACAGACTAAATATGGAACGAAGTTTAAATATTTTTTCAATATTTTTAAGTCCCTAAATACTTTCCATTTGGGCTTAAACCAGTGCAAAGTTCAACAACATGTTTTTCTATAAAAATATGAAACTTGACTTTGCTTGGAAATATACTGAAATTCGTCATCTGTGTCCCTAGTTTGTATTCAATCAAAGAAAGAAGGTCTTCTCTGGTCTCCCACCATATATTGAATTGAATATATGTATGTATGGTTGTTTCGTTTACAATTACGAATCGTTATGAAATATACTTATGATAGAATTGGAATACCAATATATGAGGATTTAAATCACTCACCCGATGATATTGCCAATCGAAATACGAGCGAATGGGATTTCAATCATAGAATGGTGTTCTAGTACTCAAATAAATTTGTAAATTATTACACTAGTCGCCAGTAGTAGTAGCTCAGAGAAACCAATGTTGACTGATTTAGAATCATTCAATGTTATAGTAACGAATTTATCGTAGATTAAGGGACTTCAAAGGCCTTAGGGCGATTCGCATTTTTGACTGTATTAATAGTAAAAATTCTCGAAATATAATTCAAGTTTGACTTTTTAGCTCTCCAACAACGTATGATTAAAGAAACAAAGTCTTCTGTGTTTTTTGCTATTTTTGTATCAGCTCTCATCGTAGTGACGTCGCATCATAGATTACACAGCCACACAAAAAAAATGTTGGTTCTGACCTGGAGGTCTTACTATATGTATCTTAGGTTTTTGGAGTCATTAAATCTAAATCCGAGGTAAATTTAACCCCATCCGATCAGTGCTTTGACACAATCCGAACCAAAAAAAAAAACAATATGGTGTGCAGTTTTGTAAAAATTCATCTAATTCGTTTGAAACTCGAATCTGGTTTCGAGTTTTTCAAAATTCAAAATGGTGGACGCGTTTGTGAAAATTTCATTGGATTCGCTTGAAACTCGTTACACGGATGTTTACGGAGTCGCTGATTATGAAACTGGTGTGGGTTTTTCAAAGTCCTAGATGGTGCATCCAAAATTATGCGTATTTAAATTGTACCCGTCTTTTTGAATTTTTGAAAAGTAACGTCAAATTCGTAACCAAAAAAGTAACGTCAAATCGAAAACCCCCGTGTAATGAGGATTAATAATTTTGTTTTGTGTGGCCTGTGTTATTATTAAATTACTCTAATTGTTAATGTAAATGCCTATTAATCTGGACTCAATAGCCATAATAGTTTAATAGCGAGTTTATCGCCAATAAAGTAATTTACTAATAAAGTATTTTATGGAAGTGGCGAATTTACTTTTATTATTATTATACGACAGCAGTTAATAATATAATTACAAAACAATGTTAATCAATACACTACAGCTTCAATTGTTATTCTCTGATCCGGGTGTTAACACGATTTTTATAGCTATTATTAAAATATTAAATAAATTACTACGATTGAGTTGAGGTAAATGACTAACGTCAGCTTAATGAGAGGTGATAAACCACGATACGTCAGATTCAATAACTGTTAGATTGCTTTGGTATTTTTTTCTCATTTTACGAATCGATCTTTTAAAACATTAAAAGTAAACTTCTGATAATATTTTAGAGGACGTGACGTCATTTAGTAATTTAGACTAAAGTGACCTCAGTAAACAGCTTATTATACCCTGAACAGACAGGGTATATTAAGTTTGTCACGATGTTTGTAACACCCAGAAGGAATCGTCGGAGACCCTATAAAGTATATATATAAATGATCAATGTGTTGAGCTGAGTCTTGTTTTTTGTCAAATTTACTGTCAATTTGGAAAAAATGATATGAAGTATCTGCATTTAACATTCTATTCCCTGGCGAAGTAAAGAATGGCACTTTGACTATTCAGTAATCTCAATTATCTTTAAACTAGTTTTATTCTAAGTTATTAAATATATTTGGGCTAGAAACTTGCATGTTTCTCATATATGGAGTAGTTAGGAGCTTTTTCGGTTTACATAGGATTAGATTTGGGGTTTTTTATATACTGACCATACCATATTTGAATTATTTTAGGTTTCAGAATAACTATATTCTCATTGTTTCTAACTTCAAATACTCGTTGATAACCTAACTAGAGGAATATCATTTTTCGGAATTTTTTGCTTTCAAGTAAGCTTGGGTCATTATGACCGTAAGAATAGGATTCGCTGAGAAACATAGACTAGCACTTATCTAGATATATCCACTCAATAAATACATGCCAAGTGTTAAGTTACTGATACTAAAGTTACTTCGATGATTTTATTTATTGAGTTTTCTGTGGAATAATAACATTGCGAAGAGCATACAAATTTTGGCTCGATTTAAAAAAATCTTCCCATGCATTTATCTTACATATCTACATATTTGAATTATCGAACATTTATTTCCCATTGAAAATTTTCCAATTTCCTTTCAATATAATAAAATCGTAATAAACACTTTGGATACACATAAAATGCAAATAAATTGAACTTTTAATTTACAATAAGCCCTTGAAAATGAAATAAACAACATTATTAATACAATGAACCCACAAGTTACATAACCACTCAGCAGACAAACAAATTTATTAAAACACAAATATCAGAACATTAAATGGAAGATAGTAAAATGAATTGGAAAAGAATAACAAAAAAAGCATATTGATGCTATGAAGCGCTATACTCCTCTGCTCCAGAACAATTGAAGAGAGAAGAACTACTAACTTATAAACAATTGGATTCAGAAGGTTTTGTGAAGGTATACATATATACTTGTGTCACCTGCAGTGGGGGCGAGTGGAGCGGAGCAGTGAGATAAAATGTGAACTACACCGTAAAATCGACCGCCCAAAGCGCATTCATTGCATTTGAAAGCAATTGTTGTCACAACAAAGCTAGACAGTCAGTGGGCGTTGAAGGTGTAGTGTGGCATGCCACGTGCGCAACAATACAAATGTTACGGGTTTTTTCTCTCAATTTCTTCTGTTGTGGTTTCCTATTGTAAGGTAAACTGATGCTGATACTTGAGTAAGAGCTTCTACTGCCTGGTGTATGCTTTTGAATGTGATGGCAACGGCAATAGCTTGGTGACACTGACGAATAAATAGTGTTTGGTGCTTTGAATGCGATTCATTTGGTCTATAGAAGAAAATTAAGCGATTCTTGTTTCTTTTGACAGGTCATTAGATCTTATAGCTGTCAATTGAGTTAATTTACGAGTTCAGCGTTAGCAGTGAGTTTTATGTGGGATTAAGAGAAGACTATGGACGGATGTTATTTGAATATGGTAAAGTGGGTAACAGTTTAAGATATACAAAAGAGTTTGATGGGTATTGAGGTATGTGTATACCTTTTTTGCAATATGGTTCGCGATTTACATACAGGTTCGAATAGGGATATGTGGTGTTATGTGGTGTTGTAAACAGTTTTTCTTTTAAATATATGTTTTGATTGAAAACGGTGATATTAAAGAATAACAACATTGAATTCATTTTTGCAGAATATTTCTCATTATTTGATGTAGAAACCACCAATTGCCTCATATAGTTAATGTTTGTCAAACTTTCCTGATCGATAGAAATACCACTGAATGGACACATGTGGAGAACTGAAGAGAAGGTAAAACAATCGCTGGGAATCGAGGTGGGGCTCATACTCATTATATCTACTCATAAATATTAGAGACAAGTCTGCTCATAAATAGGTTTAAAGAAATCAATAGGAAATAAAAAAATGCTGAAATTGACCTCATTTCTCATTCTCTTTAAGTGATATTAACTTCGAAAAGTTTTTTCAAAATTGTTAATGAAACAAAATAAAGCAAACGGTTTGGTGCAGTTTATGGGCTGGCGGCGTCATGGAGCTGTACTTCTTTCGTGATGATTCACGTTATTGTGAATGGAAATCGCTACCGCTCAATAATAGCCGAATTTTTTTGGCCCGAATTGGATGATAAGGACTTGGACATGGTTCCAACAGGACAGCGCCACAAGCCACACAACGAATGTCACAATCGATTTATTGAAAATCAAGTTTTGTGATCTCACGTAAAGGCCCAGTCAATTGGCCGCCTCGGTCATGCGATTTGACGCCGTTAGACTATTTCATGTGGGGCTACGTCAAGTACATATGTATACATATATGGTCTATGTCAACAAGACAGCGACGATTGATGAACTTCTTACGAATATCGAACGAGAAATTTCAGCAGTATCGGCCGACTTATGCTTGAAAACCGTCGAAAATTGGGTTCAGCGTCTGGACTTCTGAAAGCGGGCTCGTGATCGGGTTCCAAACAGAATGACGTCGAATCGTACTTTCACAGGAATAAAGAATTTCATTGATATCCCAAACCGTTTTTGTTTTATTAAAAAAAACTTGTGTACTTCGCCCTTATTTATATATTTAAATACATATTTAAAAAAAATAAATACATTTGTTTATAATTATTATTTTTTAAATTCAAATTCATATACCAATACAAAACTATGACGATTTTAATTACCTGGACTCTCCACTCCCATTATTGCATCCGAATCTTCTATGCACAGTTGCAATGAAGAAATGCAAATGTTAGTAAATGTACAGGCATGGAAATAAGTAAATATTAGGTGGATTAGTAAAAGTATTATTTAGTTTTTTTTTTCAAATATTTGTTAATGAATATTGATAAACATTATTTGAATATTCACGGCATGCAACTTAATAATTGATTATAATTTAATAAAAGCATATATGTAGTAATACAGAATGAAAGAAGTAATAATCCTGAAGTCATATTTGTGGATAAATCAAACGAACCGATTATTAAAACGATTTAGAGGAAAAGCGAATTATTATTATTTTTTTCGGATATTGAAGACAACAACATAATTATACTTTCAAAATCTAATTTAGGTAGCTTTGGAAGAAATTCATCCAAAATTTAGTGAAACCGGGACCCTCACAGAAACCATTTATATTTCAGGATGCTTTGGACCACTTTTTCAACTATGGTATTTGTAGCCTATCCCTCAGTAGTACCAAATCCAAAATTTTAAATACGTTGGCTCGATCTAAATAGTTGGTTCTCTAATGATATATTTGAGGTGGTTCATTTTGTAAGAGATGAGAAGAGATGAGATGATTAGAAAGAAAAACCAGAAAGGAGTGCCTGAATTCACATGTATATATCGATTATAGATCTTCTAGGGGGAAACTTAATTTGATAAAAATATTTCAAGATTCCACTATCACTCTATAGCATATATGTAGCTTATCTCCTTCAGCCCGCATGGTTTTAATTTTCACTTATAGTGTTGTCGATTTTACTAATGAGTTCCGGAGACACTTGGTATAAGATAAATTTGGTCTGACAATCCTCTTTATTACATCATTTATATTTCTCACATGCTTAGACTAACTGAAAAAAATTCTATTCTGTACACTTTTAAACAAAATAATATTCAGATTTTTTCAAAATGTCACCCAATAGTGATGTCTTCACCTCTGCATTTTTCGATGAATACAAGCCTATAAATAAACACAATAATAATCACGCAAAAATGCAATAAAATTATGTGCGGCTTCGTTGTGTGCTCATCACAAAAATAAATATTGCTCACATTAAATAAAATGTTGTTGTTTTTGGTTTTTGTGTTTAACCGCTTGTGTAAAGATGGATAAATGCTCATCTGTCTTCGACATGGCAGCAAAGAACACAAACGGTGACAACACAACAACAGCAACCAAACGAAACAACATGTTTGACAATAAAGCCAAAAGCTTAACATGCAACCGATGAGCAATTTGCTGCATTACAACAACAAATGTGTGCATTAGCAGTGTGAAAGAATGTCTAATGTGTGCATGTGTGGACGCGCAAGAGTCATAAACACAGGTGCCAAATGTTGTAGCCGCACAAAGAGCCTTTCTTCGACGACAGCAAGCTGCTGCTGCCGTGTGTCTTCTGCGATGTACTAACATCGGGATGCTGCGTCGTGTTAAGCGATTTATAATTTTATGTTTTTTATTTAAAAATAAATAGGCTAATGAATGTAACAGAGAAGATAGGCCCGGAGCTGCGGGTAACAAAAAATTTCAAAGTCAAAATTGCATTTTTGTTTCAAAAATTTTATGATTTTCGAAACATAAATGCAGAGAACATTGAAATATATGTACATACACACAACTATACTCATGTTTTTAAAAATATATTCCTCTGTGGCCACCAAGCAGCGCCATGAGACAACTTGACAGTCCGCAGCGTGGAACATGCGTTCGCTGGCTCGCAATGAATGAAAACTTGCTTGGGCGGACAGATGGGTAATCAGTTTGGTTAGGCTGACTTTGCCTTGTAAACAAACAAACAATGGCGATGACGCAGACAACAATAAACATGATCATGACATAACAAGAATAAAGAAAAGCAAAAAGAGAAGAAGGGGCGTGAATTGCGGCGAACAAAGCAAACATATGCAAAACCAAAGCACATCAAGTAAAAAATTTGCATTCCATGGGCCAACTGCCGTCTGCCGTCTGCTTTATAACGCCCACTTAAGTTGCAACACATCAAAAGACA
Organism: Zeugodacus cucurbitae; assembly: GCF_028554725.1. Classification (NCBI taxonomy): domain Eukaryota; kingdom Metazoa; phylum Arthropoda; class Insecta; order Diptera; family Tephritidae; genus Zeugodacus; species Zeugodacus cucurbitae. Next base: position 57,763,530 of record NC_071667.1, on the reverse strand, counting down.
ATGCGCGTATGTAGTGAGTGGCAGAAAAGCTAATTTCTTTGAATGCAAGTACCACTGGTCTTGAACGCGCTCAAAGCACATCATATTTGATTGATGCTGCTTTGTTGGCCGATGCGAAAATGCAATTTAATTTAATAGTTTTTGAACATTTTTTAAAAAATTGATGAATCAATTTTAAATTTTGCGGAAAATGGTACCACTGATATACACTTAATAAAAGAAAGCCATGTGCAATCAATGGTACTGACTTCTTACTACACGATAAACTTGCCAAGGGGGCCTAGACACAGTGATATTCCAGGTAACTGTGAAGCAGATGATCTAGTCAGATTAGGCACAGCATTACAATTGGATCCCAGTAACACTTGTAGACACTTAGTCGATAAGCAGGTCATGGATTGGGATGAATCCCGGTAGAAATAATCTATGATTTGCTCAACTAGCAGGCAAACGTGGCCTGATTGGAATAAAGGCGGTACGTGCCGGCTACTGAAATTTAAAAGGAAGGACACTAGTTGGAGTGCCGACAAACTGGGGTTACCAAACAATGACTACTGAGAGACTGTTATACATCTTCTATGTGAATGCAAAGCATTATACAGGAAAATAATCACAACAATCGGACACGGTTTTCTCGACGACATCTCGGAGGTTGCGCACATTAAACTTGTTGAGTTGCTCAACTTCATAAAAGCCACACAGAGCTTCAAAGAGGACATTCTAGTGTAAGGGGATTCGAGTTCCGGTGAATTCACAATTGGCCTTCTAAAGGCCTAGATGCGTCATCTGACATCCACTTTACTTACCTATACACTTCAATCATATAAGTATTATTTAAAATATTTCATAAATGTCGTGGTACAGAAGGCACTTTTTTGGCTCAATGTGCGCTTCGTTGCCAAATGTTAAAGGAAATATTTTTTGAATTTACAATATTTTTCAACCATTCCCATTATAGTTGGTGGGACGAAACAGACCAATTCTATGAAGAAGCAGGGTGCAATGCAATAGGATTTCCGAAAACTATTGTAAAATATTTCATATTTTTATAACAACAATAATTTTTATAAAAAAATATTTTTTTTTTCTTTTAAGTTAGAATTTAAGTCCTCGTCCAACGTGGTAAAGGTCGCACGCTATTAAATTACGAGGTTTTCTGTGAACTGATGACTTTTTATAAGAAATATTGTAATTTGGAAGTTTGGCCTTCCCATTACCTGGAGGACAAACTAAATTGTTGTTGGCCAGAAACAGGGATCTCTAACCCCTTCATCTATATCTAAATATGAAAATTTTCAAATGAAGTAGCGAATGTGCTAGTATTTATTGGTTCCTGCTTTCTCATTAAGCCAATTTTCTTAAAATTATATTCTGAGATCACTGTTCTAAGAACATTCTTCAGAGATTTCCACTGTTAGTCAATTTTGGGGTAAAACATTGAGACAAGAGACATCAATTGAGTGAAAAGGAGTATTCAACTGAGCAGTTAATTCTTTTTTAAATAAAAACTTGATGTATACTATTCAGTGAGCCGAATTATTCGGTCAAATTCAGGAAAGATTTACTTATTTCGTCGCAGGATGGGAAGTTTTCTGAATTCGATAGAGAAGTATACAAGAATGGAAAGAAATAGGGAAGTGGTTTTCGGTGGATTACGTAATATTTTAAGTTATGTGATTCTGTTGGACTAAGTTAGGTCAAGGGGTAGATCTCCGCAATTGCAGAGAATCTGCAAACTTAGAGAGCATCGACTGTCCTATGTGGCACCCAAACACTTCTAACTGATTGCCAAGAGCCTCATAATACGACAAAGCGCTTGGACTCTATTACAAAGTTATTAAGTCGGATAATGCCGATTGCAGTCACTTCGTTGGGTTTGTCGAAGCTGTGCCTACCGAAGTGTTTTAACTTTAGTTTGACGAAGTCTGGAAGAAGTACTTGAATGATTCCTCTTCGGCTTCCGCCAAGCAGGTTGAACAACTTTTGTCTGACTTGATGCCTAATCTCACCGCATATGTTCCTATTGGATAACCATCCAATCCAAATAAATTTTTTTTGTCTATTAAAAATTAAGATATTTGTTCGGAAAAAAAGCAGACTTAAGCAAACAAAAATTGGACAAAAATAAAACTTTGCATATGAAAATTGAAAATAATTTTTTTTTTCTAAAGATAACATATATATATAGATATATAATTGCATATATACACATATCTATTTGTGCATTAACTTTAGCACTCACCTTCATTCACGTAGCCGCCCTCCATCGTGCCAAACGTGTACAAATTGTTGCCACGAATTTTGTTGTTGTTATTATTGTCTCGTCGATTGCCGCTGAAATTTCGTTAAATCTTCTTTATGTTTGCTTTAATTTTGTGTATGTTTGATTATGTTTTTAATATTGCTGCTTGAAGATTTTTCTCAAAAACCGCTTTTGATTGTTTTCACAATTCCCGTTAAATACGAATAACAACAACTCAAGTATGTTTTTTCCGGCTGTCGCTATTTGTTAGCTTTTCCGCACTTTCAACACACTCAACTACACTTCAACATGTAGTTGCCACTTGGATTTTGGGAAATTCTTGAAATTCTCTCTCAAAGATTTCCACAAATGTGGCGGCTTTCTTTATTTCAGAACGCGAAACGTAGCAGCCGTCGAATTAAGTGTAGAAAACAAGAACAACAATTTTTTATCGTCGCTTAACACAAGTTGCAGCGAGATCGAGTCGTACACGCCTTCCGCTTCCCACTCACGCGCCTCGCACTTGGGGCTCTAAAATAGGCACAAAGTGGCACACTTAAGAACCAATTCGATCGACAATGGCGACAAAGCGGAAAAGTTCATTTCATTTGCATTTCACAATTATTTTTCACTTTACTCTACTTTACACGCCGCCGCTCACACTCGAGAAAACACTAAAAATAGCAAAAGAAGAGGCAAATGAGACAAGTAAAAAGAAAATTTTGTAGAAAAAATGTTAAAAATACAAAAACAAAAAATACCAATAAAAATTGTTCGGGAATAGAGAGAGAGTCAAATAATTGGGTTGTGGGCAGTGAATGCGCCGCGCTGCAGCTGCAGCAACAACAACGGCAGAAATCGCAGCGATAAAGACGTGGCGCGTTGTCTTTGACTTTTTCGTTTGAGATATCTATTGATATGTGTCTGCCTATGTAAATCTGTGTCTTCATGGGTATGTATGTATGTATGTATGTATATAATGGCTGTCAGCTGCTTTTATTGCAGTAAATGTTGTTGGCGTGCACTTGCAGCCGCCGAGATTTGCATAATCGTTGGGAAAGTGTGCTGCAAGCGATGATCTATCGATTATAAACACATAGAAACATACACACATATATATATACAATTTACATATTTTGTTGTAATGTGTGTTGTTGCAATTGTTGATGCATGCATGTTGTATGTTGTTGTTCGCCGTTCATATTCCCGTTTTCTTGCGCTTGTTTAGTGCTCTGCTCTACATACTTCAATTTTTTTTTTTATACGTCTTTCAACACTTTGTTAAATCCCAAGCAGGCAAACATAGACACAGGCAAACGCGTAGCAAAAGCTTTAAAATTACATTAGAAAAAAAATTATTGTCTGCAAGTTGTTCGAAATGCAGTTTATCGCTAACAACTTTCGATTATCTTCACTTTTATTATGATTATTATATAATTTGAGTTTGGATTTGCATTTTTTATTGCATGCGATATTTTTTTATATTTCTTACATATTTTTTATTACTAGTCGTGAAATAGTTTAGTTACAGTTATTTTTTTTCGTTTCGTTCGTGAAATCGGAAAATGGCGTATTAAACAGTAAGACCTGAAACGAAAGAGAAAAAAAATAATTTCATTAGATTTGTAATAATAAACATATATAATTAAAATTTATAATAAGAATAATCGGTTGTTCAACCTTTTGGATATAACTGACTCTTAATACCATTTATACAACAAAATAGTAGTCTCACATGATTTTACGTAGCTGAAATGTGCTTGAAGGTAAACAAACAAAATACTATTCTTTTTGATATTGATGCCTACCGTTACCGTACTAAGTTTTTTTAACTGCTAGATTCCGGGCTTTCAATGCCCGATCGAACGTTTATTTAAAGCCGTTGTGAAGGAAACCCCATAACTTTTTTACACGAGAATTCCTTGTAACAGATCATACAGAATTGACCTTAAGGGGCGATTTTCGTGATTTTTTTTTTTTTTTAAAGTACTCGATCGATTGTTTCGAAGTTTTTCTTACAATTCAACATTCTTCATACAAAATATTGAAAAATAACGTAGTTATATGCTATCTTCGGAGGTTGCAAAAAAAAAGTTCCCTAACTACTGACATGATTCCGCCCGTATGAGTTGCTGAAATAAAAAAAAAATCAGAAAGGATATTAAAGTTAAATATATTTCCTATACAATGACCTACGATTTTTAAAAATATCAAAAATCGACAAAATGGCGTAGTTCTGAAAAAAAATGGTCTTTTTTAAATGCCAAATTGACATCTTTCAATCTATCAAAAATATAGTAAATATATTAAAGAATATTCAGTTTAAATTTGAAGTCGATCGGTCAATGAATCGTTGACTTATGATGTAAGCAATTGTGAAAAATATCGTTTCGAGAAAACGCGTTTTAAATTTCGCCTATAGCTCCTTACACCTGCGGGCGGTCACTCTTTAGAACGCTACCATTCAAAAACTATTCAAGATACGATCTTACCGCTTTCACAGGATATTTTTGAAAATATAAACTATCGAATAAGCAAAAAATCGATTTTTTGAAAATATCACACTGGTGGCCTATACTTAAGCCAGAGTTTTGGGTTTCTCAGCAAACAGAAAATACAATAAAAATTAATATAAGTGTCTTCAAATCCAGCTTATCAGTATCCAGCCTCCTAATAATTGTATATTCAATATGTTACCTCAACCAATATTACGACATGACACGTCCTAAAGGAAAGAGACTGATAAACGTTCGAGGTTATCCAATATCTCCCCCACATTATTGGGAAGAACTATGTAAGTTGATGTATGTGTTGAATACCAAACCAACTCACCTATTCTGCTTGTTTTAGGGTCATTGGACCATAACGTATATGATATATGTATATAAAGTATATATATTGGTGATCTTAACCTCGGAAAATATCTGACATATAATTTATTAAACGACGAAAGAGAAAGTATAATAGTATTTGTAGATAAGAGAACCAAATCATCTGTCTATCACGTTGAGGATGACATTACGAACTTATGTTTATTTTACAGTCTCGACTTCACTAAATAATTCGATTATTTAGTGACAAGCCTTTTATTTAGCTCAATATGAAACTAATAACCTTTTCGCACAGGGGTTAATTGATCAATTAACCGATCTTTGCTCGATTACAGCTTTTCCATTAACTTTTAGTCGAATGTAATTTGAGTTGAAACTGGCATGCAACTCTATATTGCCCATGCTGGAAATTTGGTAGTGTTTATTGATAAAATCAACTGATGAACCTTATCAACTTCTTATGAACAGCAAAAATAAAAATTTATGTCTGCTGATCTTTAATCGAGTAGCCGGCTGTGCGAAAGACAAAAACTGGTTTTCCAATTATAACCATATTGTACTCAATTTATTTGGCTGTGCGAAAAGGCTCTTTAGTATAATGAAGATAGCTCGAATTTATTTATGAAACTTAGCAAATTTCTACTTCACACAAGTGCACAAGGTAATACAATGTGACAAAAACCCTCGGTATCTAAAGAAAGTACAAGCCGATCAGAATATTTAAATAAGACGAGTGAGAAGCATATTCAAATTTTTCGAAAAATCTTGTCTAAACAAATTTTGCTTGCCGCACCGAAATTGTAGTGCCTTAGGTGCGTTTCCAAGAATATTTGGTATGCTATGCATATATTTGGTATGTATCAGAAACCAGCCAAAAAATCAAAGAATTTCGTTCTTCAATGTATACTTTTGAACTCTACACATTCCCAAAAAGTTTGCACATTCCCTATATGTATAAATAGTAGTACAAGTATGTATAAATATTTTAGTATTTTGTGTATTTGTTTATTTATTTTATTTAAACATATTTTTGTTCCTCGCCATTTCTCAGCCACACCATGCACCATTAAAGTGAAACTTTTTTTCGCACGCCTCATAATTCGCGTCCATCAGTAAAAGCGAGAAAAACAATGCCACAAACAAATTTGTTGCAATAATACACACAATAAGCGCTCAACGAGCAAACAAGAAGTTTATGCTCATAATTGTAAAAGCCACAATCAACAAAATGCATTTGGATATGTAAATTTGTGTATATGTGTGTGTCGGCTCATCCATTTAATGCACAGTCAACCCAACGGAACCTAGTGCGTCTATCATATATACATATACATATATATGACGGGGTACAGGGTGGTACATAAAGTTCTTTCCCTTTCCTTTATATGTTATTTTGATAGTGACAATTCTTGCCACTGATGGTCTATACAGAAATGTATTATTTTATTAAACATCTTCGGAATGAGACGAAAGGATTTTGTTCGAAAAATCAACTTTCTCTGTCAAAAACTCCAATTTCATGGTGGAGACCAATTAACCGCCCGATTTGATTATCGAAAAATCCCTACGTGGTTGTCTCGAAGTCAATGCGTTCTCAGAGAGTGACAGCTTAATTCATCGGCCGATGGCTCTCGAAGTCTACCACATCCCTTCGACTTTATTTTTGATATAACGTGAAAGCCCTATGTAATTGGAATATTTTTTTCTTAATTTGTATAAAGAAATAAATTTAATTTGTATGAGAATGGAGAAAAGAAAAAAATATTTTTATTATTTTAAAGAAATATAGATATTTCATATGAACCACCCTGTCAATGACAACACTACCTTAACGCTTATTGTTTATATTTCAAGTGAAAATATAATCTTCGCAAACATTCCCGTTTTATATCTGCCTGCTGACTTGACTGAGATTTATTACAGCTTGCCTCTGCAATAGCTCCCAGCGGCCGCCAAGCGCCCAACACTGAGTCTCCACCAGCACAGCACACGTCAGTGCCATTGGCAGTGCTGCACTTGTGCACTTTCATAGTTATACTATGACACACACAAACACACATTGGAGGCACACAAAGTGGCAGTGCGTCTAAAATTAGCAGCGCCTGCAACTCGGCTGTCTCTGCCGCCACAGCAGGAAGATCTGAAAGAAATTCGCGTTTTGCATATCTGCCAAGTGAATTGTGCATTGGATGCAATGCAGACTGGCCCCACGAACCGCATTTGCAATTTCAAGTGCTTTTATGCAACTAAGTAGACTGTAGTCTGCCCGAGTGCGCCTTGACATTTGTGCGCTGCACATACGGTTCTTTCGAGAAATTTTAATGAGCCACAAAATGAGACAAGTTCAGTGGAATGAGATGTAACTGCTAGTAGTTGCCAACACATATTCACATGTATGCAGTTGTATCCATCGTTTTTTGTTTTTGCTCGTAAACATATTCGTAACTTGTTCCGATAAAAACGCAGTGGCGACGGCCGTCCGTCAAATCGTCAACACTGTCAAACTAGCCATAGATAGCATGCGTATTGTTAGAAAATGTAATTATTATTGTATGGTTAAGTGAGGGACCAAGCTGTCCAAGCCGCGTGCGTGGCGTCTCATATGACGTGCTGACAGCACTGAGATGAGCTGTCACTTGTCTAGTGAATAAGTATGCAAAAAATGTGTACTTTGCTATAAAGTAACGTTATTTCGTTGGACTTGGTTGACTCATAATATATGTATGTGATTGGCGTTGCAACCGTTTAGCCGGTTATAGCCGAATCGACGATAGTGCGCCACCTCTTTCTCTCCTTCGCAGTTCGGCGCCAGTTGAAGATCCCAAGTGTGACCAGGTCGCTCTCAACCTGGTCCCTCCAACGGAGTGGAGGCCTTCCCCTTCCTCGGCTTCCTCCGACTTTACTGTTCAATTGCCTACTCAGTCCAAAGTAGCACCTGTTGGCAAGAGTTATTCTGCGCTGGATTTCGAGGCTGACATTGTTCGTGTTGTTGATGCTGGTTCCCAGATAAACGAAATTATCTACAACTTCAAAGTTATGACTGTCAACAGTGACGTGGGAGCCAAGACGCGAATGCGCCGACTGTTTGCTTGATGACAGGAGATATTTCGTCTTGTTCTCATTCACCTCCAGACCCATACGCTTCTCCTCCTTATCCATGCGGGAAAAAACAGAACAAACGGCGCGGTTGTTGCTTCCGATGATATCAATATCATCGGCGTACGCCAGGAGCTGTACACTCTTGTAGAAGATTGTACCTTCTCTATTTAGCTCTGCAGCTCTTATAATTTTTTCCAGCATCAGGTTAAAGAAGTCACGATAGTGAGTCACCTTGTCTGAAACCTCGTTTGGTATCGAACGGCTCGGAGAGGTCCTTCCCAATTATGACGGAGCTTTATATAGCGGAGCATAATATATACTAATAACAAATATAGTTGTCTATTGACCCAAAAAAAGTAAAAAAAGAGGAATTCGAATTCGCTATTTTTATCAATTACCTATTAAGAAGCTAATATACCAGCTAATGTGACGTCGCTATAAAACAATAAAATACTCATTGAGAATTTATTAAGGATCCTTTACTTTTCGATCTTTTAAATTATAGCAAAAGTGATTTTTTGGTGTCTAGTTCTTTATAAAACTAGTTGTCATCAAAAAAAACTTCGATTTACAAAATTTTAGAATAAATTAAGCTTCCTGCGTCCCCAAAAGCTTTATAAAATATGATTTTTAATGGTGTCTTGTTTGATATTCCTTAACTCGAAATTCTCCATACCTCAAAGTCTTAAATTGCCAATATAAGTCAAATTTCATACAAATTTCCTTCCATAAATCGAACTTTTCGAGCAGGACATAATACAAAATTTGAAATTTTACTATCGAGGCAGAATTTTAAAAGAGTCCTTCTATATCGAAGTGTTCTAAATCGAAGTTTTTTTGTGGATTATGATACACTCGAATCAAATGAGGGAAGTTCAATTATTCGTTCTCGATAGTATCAAAAAAATTAAAATTTCAATAATTTTCTGAAAAATCAAACTATCGACTGTTTCGACCTCTAATCGATACAACAAGCCGAGGTAGATCATTACCTTAGCGCAATGTTACCAAAATATTATAGCAAGGACGTTTCAAGAGTAGCATCTGATGACTAAATATTTGTATAACCTAAAAAAATTGGTTGCGAGAAAGGTAACCCTGGATCAGGATATATACTTGGGATTTAATTTGTTATCCAAGACAATTTTCGACCAGCAACGTTTTTGACTCTATTTTTATAACAAACCAAAAAAAAAGACAGTCTTAAAAGTTAGACGGTTGTATATTAAGACCGTCTTTTGGTAAAACATTAAATAATATAGGCTCAATCGATGTCGATACACCCATTACAGGTCTTTTCAATATGCTTTTTGTAGTTCGATTAATCTTTTACTTCAAAATAGCTCTCAGTCTGGACAATATCTTTTCAGCGATAGTACTCTTGAGGTCTGAAATTAGAAAAAAAAATTTTGTGGCTTGATACGGAGAAACCAGACCTTCATAAACATCGGAATTTTCTTTTTATCCATTTCAAATAAAAAGGACTTTCATTGCCATATTTGGACTAAGATTAAGTTACTATACTATACAAATATCTTCAATAATATAAATAATATAGTCGTTAAAATGCACGTGTCTGTAAATATATACAGCAATTTGCTTTGCTTATTAGTTAAATCACGCGTTGGCTATTCAAAGGAAAACCGCTAACAAACTAAAGGTGTGAAAAATAAAACAAAAAATCTTAAGTTTATTTGCTTAAATGCTTATCGTAGCTTAGCTGTGTGTTAAGACGCATGTTGTCAAGTGCAAAACAGTTGTTTTGCTTTACTACACTAGCTAATTTTAGTGTTTTGTTCATTAAGTATTGCGTAAATATTTATATTAACCCACATGTGGTACCATTAGGTGGCTATTACTATTACTCGATTACTAAATTGAAATATATTTTCTAGTTCAGAGGGATACAGGTTTTTGCTGGTATGAAGATTAAAGCGGAGTTCTAAAGCGAAAAAAAAAAAATAATTCTCTTAGCTCAGATAAGGGTTAATTTGACAAAACAACTTAAATCGAAAGTGGTAAGTACATGCAGACATATATGTACATATATTACTGTTGCTACTACTTTTATATACTATAACTATATCACTATGGATGTATGTGGGTGTATATATTTCAAAAGATACAACGGCGCGTAAAATAAAATAGAATGCAAATAAATTGCAAATTAAGTCGTACTCAAAAATAAGCCACATTAAACTCGTATCTATGCCTTAACGTGGCCATGCATACTTTAATATGCAAATATTATATGTATGTATGTGGAGCATCCATATAGTATGTAAATACTATATGTATATAATGACGTCAGCTTTGGCACAAAAAATGTTGCTGTGAATATTTAATTATCATTTAAATTTTAGTCGGCTTTATTTAAGCAAAATAGAGTATAAACGAGAAAGTATGTATGTATATGTAAAGCAGGGTGATAAACTCATACGCGAAATAAGGCAAATACTTACACACTTATGCAAATGAAGACATGTTGGTGCATATATTAAGTAGTGTGTATGTGCACTAGTAAAATTAGAAAAAAATACTTTTATGTTTGTCATAAAGTTTAACTGAACTAATTGTTTAGTGTTGGGAATATCTTGCGACGATTATCTTTTGAAGTCATTAAGAGAAGTACGCCTATGAATTATGGTACTACTTTGGTTATTTTTAGAATGGCAAAAAAACAAATTGTGGTTGTTAAATATTTTTCATACACCCTTAATGGGTTCGGATGGTTCATAGAAGATTTTTAAACACCATAATGTAATCTTCGTATATGTACCTATATATGATATTTAGTCCATGGAAAGTGTGCAAATCGAACAAACAGCAACTGGCATAATGATTGAAGCACTTTAAAAAGGTTGCTGAGGATTGATTAGAGACTATTTATTACCTTTATTGAATACCCACAGATATTTGTCCATCGATTTTTTGCCGATTATGAGACTACTGTTTAGAGTTTACCTCAAAGTTGAAGTACAAAGCAATGAATATACAATGAGTTAAACCACTTAGTCAGAAGTTCGAAATCCCGTATCTCAAATCAAATAAATTAACACTAAAAAGCGAAATGAAAGTTAAAGACCACAAGGTTACAACACATTTCGTTCTTTCACCGTCCAGCTTTAGCTAAATCGAGGCTGAAACATCTCGACAGCACTAGCTTCGGCGAACGAGGTCAATTGGCCTGTTTAGATATTTACAATATCTCTGTTATCTATATTTAGTAGTTCTCGGCATCACAAAAAACTGACGATTTTAGCTGTCTAAGTGAGATTCATTGGATCAGCCCATTAAGTTAATTATAACATATTTTAAGAATCGGTTTAAGTTAAAGGTGACATAAAATATTAAGTCTACAAATTATTCAGATTTAGGGAACCGAAAACAAAGTAAGGAAGAGGTACATGTGTAACCTAACATTATATACTCTTACGATTTATTTATTTATTTTTATTATGAGAACACACAATTTGTCCCACATATTCTGAATAAATTTCACTAGAAAATAATATTATTATTATATGTAATACTATGTTTGTATATTATTTATATGAGAGCTGAGATAATTCCAGGACCGATTATAACTATTTTTGCCATCGCTACATTATATCCAAGATATCACTTAATTTTGCTAAGATATCTCACATATTAACCGATACATACGGTCCTCTTGAAGTTTGAAAATCCGTATACGAGGTATATGGGGGCTAGAGGAAAGATTTTGCTCATTTTTTTGGCATAGACGCACACTGCTAGATGATGTGTTCCTTTATCTGCTTTGAATTTCCTTAGAATATCTGAAAGATTTACCAATATACGAAGCCTTGAAAAGTTATAGTCCGATTTGAATGATTTTTATACGGACTATGTCACACGAGAATCAAAGTATTTGTGCAAAGTTTTGTTCCGATATCTTCACTGGTACTTAACTTATTCATTGTAAAGTGAACGAGTCAGTTGAACTTCAAAATTGTGGTATATGAGAAGTAGGCGTAGTTGCGTGGAAACTAGAGCAAGAGTATAAAAATTCATTTGAAGGCGCTTAAACCTGAACACTTTAGGAGTTAATATAGTTTTTTATGTAGCCAACATAAGACCCTATTTATCACTCGCCTTAAGAAAATTTTATGCTCTCTACCATTCCATCAATAGATCTTGAAAGTAGAGTTCGATTTTTGTTATCTCTAGACCGGACGGGATCGGTATTGGTCAGAAAAGTTCACCGGTTGCTGAATTGCTGCAACCAGATATTTAATTCTTATGACGTCATCGAATGAGATACCAATAAACCCACGACGAGCTTCAGTCCACATAACTTTGAAGCAAAAAGTCTGATATTTGTTCGGCTTTTCGAAAGTAGGTTCAACTTAATCGTCTTCTTAATGTTCGTAATGTGCCCCAGTTTGATTAGAAACAAATTCTGAGGGTTAAGTAGTTTAATCGAATGAAATATATACAATATCTGCATGCGTCTTGCCAAACACTCTGTGGATAAGTTCAACATTAAGTTGGTATATTTCTTGAGAATTTTTTTAGTCGACAATGTGACATTTACTTATATTATGTAGATACCCAAAGGACAATCGCATATGGTCGACTTGTTTTTTTTTTTATAAGCAATTATTTTGAATTCCACTGAATTATGAAATCTCATTTGATATTAGCTCTAAACGATGCGTGTTCGGATTACTTTTGCTTTTATAAATTACTTCATTGGAAACAATATTTTTTAAATTATTTTTGAATGCAGTTTTTATTATTTTCAATTTCTTTGAATCGCACTTTTCAAATTTCATGACACAATTTCAAATTTCTTGATATTAATTGCTCACTGTCACCAGATCACTATCCAAGTCAACATGCAAATTTAAGGCGATTAAGACAAACGATCAACCAATAGACACACACACATTTATATTTATTGCTAAATATTGCTTAATTCGTAGAAATCATAAATAACGAAATAAAAAAGCAATTTTTAATAAATTTATCACGACAAGCGATCAGCAAAATAGCGGAAATTATTAGCACAAAGTGAGGGCGTACGCGAGTCAACAGAGGACACAATTTTTTTCTTGTTTTTTTTTCAACAAAACACCCACCAAAAAATAAGCTTTTGAGTGACAACGACCAGAGTAAGGCAAGCAGATAACGAGCCGCCCCAACAACGCAAGCCACCGTACCGAATCGAACAACCGAACAATGACAAAGTCGCGATTAAACTGATAGCAATTGAACACAAACGGCGGCATTTGGGCGACAGAAAGTAAAAACAAAAGCAACAAGGAATTCTAAGCAAACTTAGTGGCCAACAACAACAAAAGCGCCACACACAATTGTAATGAAGTACGCAGAACCGTAGATTTCTGCGCGCCGCCACATTTAAGGAGCGCACATACATACACATTTACATACCTCCAACAGCGAATTGTCCAAGTGTAATTGTGGCAAGAACAACAACAACCACAATTGTGTTTAGCATATTGCCCGCCAAACTGTCAAGAAATATAACAAACTTATCAAACACATCGAATAGTGTACACTTGTAGATAGCGATCGGCCGTCAAGTGACAGCAGCGGAGGCGGCCTGAAGTGATTGGGACGTCGTGGGTTACGGTCAGCGCGCTCATCAATGAATTTATGCTCGACTTCTATACATATGTATATATATATTTTTGATGAAGTACTCGACTAATTGTATATCTAAGCGTATGCGTAACCCACGAAACTTAAAAAAAAAACTGCCGAAATTCTTAGAAAATAATTATTCATATGTACGAGTATGCTAACGCTTGCCCCCCATTTTTGGACGCGCATTGCAAGTAAGCATATTCAAGCGCGCTGGATGTGCAAATGGGTGTTGACAAGCACGAAGACAAATGACAGTTCCGCCATTGACCGTCGCTTTGAAGGAATTATTGTGCTTTTAATTAAAGCGACAGACTATTTTGGAGGCCAACTAAAATTGGTATTGCGCATTATGGGGATATTACTCACCCAAATGTGTTCATACTTACATATATCAAGCATTTAAGAAATTTGAAAATGTTAGCATGATTTGATATGAAATGTTGGGTGTGTACATTTAGAGGAGAATTTTGCGATGTTTTATTAAATATTCTAGTTTTGGGGTATTGGACCAAACTATTCTTTCCTGGAGATTGAGTCATAAGTCAAAAAAAAACTGTTCTCTACGATTTTCGAAGTTAGCCTTTAAAATCGGAATATTGAGATTCGAAGTTCGAAAAAAGCACTTTTTAAAAACAATTTTTATTAATTACAGGATATAGCTACTAAAAATTCCAAAATGTAGATACAATAATATAAATTTTCTCTTTAAACATTTAAACATTTTTGCCAAGCTTATATAACAGATGTTATCCCCTTATATTCAGTATATTTCGATATAAAACTACTTAATTTTTTTCGAAGATCAAACTTTGACCCTTCATAGCATCTTTCTGATAAACTTTAGCGAGAACTTTAACTATATTATATTCATATTTTGGATAACCAGTAACTATAACCTAAAATTAATAATATATTTTTTTAAGTCTTTTTTTTTCGAATTTCAAATCCAAATATTTCGATTTTGTTAGCTAACTTCGAAAATGGGTGAATTCATTTTCTAATTATGTCTCAATCTCTTGACAAAAATAGTTTGGTCAAATACTCAGAAAAAATTAGATTTTGCATATGGTGTAATGAATATCAAGTTCCAAATTAGATTTTTTTTTAATTTTTAATTACTTATTTCTTGGGGTAGAACGTAACTTCTTGAATTTTACAAAGAACCTATCGATCTTTTGAGGTTCCCCAAACTACGGTCCTATCTCTTGGTATAATGCTATTCCAGTCTTCTATCATAAAATAGTTTATTAGTAAAACGATCCCTACTCGTCAGTTGTATTCCCTTACTGAAAATGATCTCATCAGGTGTTTCTGAAGTCAGACTGACTTTTAAACATTTTCAACCAAATTAAGCGAACCAAGCTAGAAGAAGTTCCTTCGTCAGATTAAAATAATAATTCAGAAAGATTGAGACCTTTCGAATTTAGTTCCCATGAAACTTATTTCTTAATTTCCTGAGAGTTTTTATTGTAGTCCCATAATAGAAAATTCTTAATATATTTTTGAAACGTTTTCTATGCTCTGTTACCATTAACATACATACTTTCCCTATTTTTTGTATATCCCCATTATCTTTAGACGTCACAAAATTACTTCTCAATCAATTAAAAAGTTATTTTTATTCTAGATTAATATGAAATGTACTGAACGCTTTACACTGAGGCATTTCTAAGTATCGTTACTTAGGGACGAACTGAAAAATCAAGTGATATTATTTTCTACTGACTCTTTCCAAAAAGCAGGAAGTTCATTCCGATGTTCTACACTTTTTCTTTTCCGACACTGTCATATGCTCCCTCTTGCTTATATTCTCTATAGCATATACAAAAAATCTAGTTCGAACATCTCATAAACCAATTTAGCAGTTGTTCTTCTTATACAGTTATTCATCACATATTGATATGGGCTTGGTCGGTTTGGTACACATTTTTGGGGTATATCGATCTGTAGTCGAACCTTTCCGATGAAAAGATTAATAGGTCTAAACCTGTCAAAGAAGAATTGCAGTAATCTTGAACCAAACGGTCCATTCTGTAACTGAATATCAGGATTTCGGTCCTGCATAAAACATAAAAATAATGGACATCGGTTACAACCTTAGTTTTTTTAATCTTTCGAATATCCGATCCTTTAATAATGTAGATGTTTCTTCAACCTGATTGAGTGTTTTTGAGAATATAATAATTGCTGATAGAGGGTCCTATCATAAAACGAAGCCAAATTTAATTTTAGCAGCGTTTTGCTGGAACTTTAAGTAATATGAAAGTTTCGTTCTCAATTTATTAGATATAATATTTCATCATGTGACCAAAGTTGTGTAACAACAAATAATCATTGAAAGAAACTCGAATTTATTTTAAATGATATTGAACTCAGCGTGGCGCCAACTGATCCCGGCATGATGAATTCTACCAAAAAACATAAAATGAACACACACAACGAGAATAAAACAAGCGCAATAAAATCTTTGTAGACGCCGAAAATATTTATTATGAAGCGCATACATAACCTATAACAATGCTTTCAATGGTGGCATGCGCTTGCGGGCGAAAAGGGTCTCCGCTGCCTGCGCTTAGATTGTTGAAAACGAAATAAAGCGAAATAAATAGAAACCCAATCAAAATTAGATTTCCCTTCAACTTATTGAATTTAACTGCAATCAAAAGAAACTT
Organism: Zeugodacus cucurbitae; assembly: GCF_028554725.1. Lineage (NCBI taxonomy): Eukaryota > Metazoa > Arthropoda > Insecta > Diptera > Tephritidae > Zeugodacus > Zeugodacus cucurbitae. The sequence goes on along the minus strand of NC_071667.1, from coordinate 57,747,052 downwards.
CATTGACCTTCAATTGTTCCAATGTATGTATGTATTCCTGACTTGTATGTATGTTGCTTACAACAACAGCAATTACAATCAATTTGTCGTAACAGAAATGCACTTGAGAAGGGTAAAAATTGTGCTGTAGGCAGATGCCATGTGATCCACCAAACAATTGACAATCGGCTGTCGATGCTGCCGGTTGCCATCGATTTATGATTGCTTATTGGTGTATGAGGGTGTGTGTGTATGTACATATATATATAATAGGCTTGTCGGTGAACTTCGTTATGATTTCACTTTTGCCATGACAAACAATCTAAAATGCATTTCTTTCAATTATGCGTTTATTTATTAATGTAAATAAGAGGAGCGTGAGCCGGTTAGGCAGTCAGCGGTGAGTGGTGCGCGTGCGCTTAACAGCCTACCACCATAAAAGGCACCTACACAAATAATAATTAATAATTTCGAATTTGATTTAGTTGCTACCAGCAGTCGCTTTTTGCTTTATTTGCGTGGGTTTGTTTGTTGTAAACTACTATTATTGTTGTTGTGGTGTTGATGTTGGTTTTAACGCGCCGTTGTGACTACTGTTTTTTTAATAAATAGAAATTCGTTAGTTATTTACGCTGCAGTTATTTTTATTTTAATTAATTTGACTTAATTCTTTATTTTTATTTCATGGTTTGTTTGTGGATTTATTTACAGTTATTTTTTATAGAATTATATTTTCAATTTTTTTTTCATATTTTATTTAACCAAACACAAACGAATCAATCATTTTGTCATTTGAGCAATCATCCGTCACTAATGCCACTCTTATTGCGCTATTATTAATTGGTACTCTGCTCTATTTTTTCAATTGTCCATGCAACACTGTGGCAACAACCAATTATTGTGTAATATATTGTTGTATTGTGTAAGAAAAAAGAAAAAAAGTATTAAATTTAGTTTTGTTAAGGCACGCACACATTTTTTTGTGTCGAAAGGGTCAAATGAAAGTGAGAATTTGTCACGAGTTTGTGGCGAAACAAGCGCAAAGACGTCGTAGAAGAAGCTTAAGCGTAGGAATATGAGTGTTATGAAACTACAATATACTATAGTAACTTTTAAACGTTTAATTAATGGCGAATTAGCGCATTTTAGTTGATATTTTCTGTCGCCAGCTGTGCTTTAGAACTAAAGCCTTCTTGAAAAGAGCTTTATGCACTTGCAGTACTATGAAACTTTACTCGAGTAGAACTTTTAATTGGGTCGTCCAAAAAATATGACTAATTGAATGAAAAAAATAAAAATAATTACCAGAACTTCATTTTGGAAAATACATAAAAAATATTTTTTCAGCACATCTGCATTTCAGCATCGTTAGAATGGATATATTAAATAAATTTATATTTTTTATCTGCTGAAAAAATTTGGCATACTTTTTCTTTATACTCGTATCCTAAATATGTTTTAAGACTATCTCGATGAACGATCAGACATAGTAACCAATGCAAAAAACCCCAGATCAAATATGGCAACCAAGCGTTCAAACTGTTCACACGTCACTATATATAATACCAAAATTTATCAGAATATCAAACGGAACTACGATATAGTATAGAGATAACCGTTACGTTAAAAATGAAGGAGTGAGAGACTATCACATCTATCTGTGGATGGAACTCTTGTTATGATTAATAAATAACTCTTTAGAAAGCTGATCATCTCAGTTAATAGTTGCAAATAAAGTTGTATGTATTAAGGAACATTTAAGTGAGGTGTGTATTCACTCCGACAGCAGAGCGGCAATACTGACCTTGGATTCAATGACAGTAAACTCTAAGCTAGTTAGGGAGTATCTAATACCTTTATCAGTAGCATCGAACTGTTTTGCAATCCCTTTTGTGTGGATAACCGTTCACCGTGTAATCGCTGGAAACTGCAAAGAGAACCTGCTGGGTACCCTAACCCTGTAGCATTGACGTCGGAGTAGAAGTGGAACTTCCGCTAGAGCGCTGCACACATTGAGTTCGAATGAACTCGCAAAAGTAGCGAGATCCTTCTGGTCCGTGGTGGACCGAAAACGGTACCTCTAGCTGCTGTTGCTAAGGAAGGCTCATCTCGCCGCAATCGTTGGTGTGCTGAGTGGTCACTATCCAATAGCCACGCTTTCGGTGAGATTAGGCTTGAAGCCGGGCGCTAGTTCCCAAAGTTGCATAGAGGAAGGCGAAGAGGAATCATTCAAGCACTTGTTCCTTCAATGTTTAGCCTTCGCCAGACTAAGGTTAACATGCCTCGCTATGCACACCTTCGGCGAACCCAGCGATGTGAATGGAATCGATATTAGCCGGCTTAAGAACACAAGAATAGAATCCAAGCGTTTAGTCGAATCATGATGGTCTTGGCGATCCATCAGGAGTATTTGGAGATGCGGAGATCTACCCCTCGACCTAACCAAGCTAACCTAAGGAACGTTGGAAGTCAGTATAGAACCTTAGTTAAAGAAACTAAAAATAGCGCGGTTCAATCCAAACTTATCCTATGTCTGAGTAAGATATATCACTTAGAGCGTACGTTATTTGACTATGGAAACATAAAAGTTCATTGAGTACGCATACATATGTACATATATCGTACAACCCAGACCTCCAGACGTTTCAGTTTTTGTCCTTTGATCAATCGGATTCATAGGAGCTAAGTTCTTGGCAATAAAGGAAGAAGCTGCAACAAATCAGCGAAGAGAAATAGAGGCTGAAATATATACATAATTACGTATAAAATAGGGTGATATACATACTAGACTAATCGACTAACCGAATAGAGCATTATTCGAATAATAATATTCGGTTTGAACTATTCGGATATTCGTCAGTCATCGACTATTCGATTAACAACTCATTTTCGACTATTAGGTTAACCGTTCGTTGTCGACTATTCGAATAGTGCAAGTTCATTAATTTTCTTATTTTTATAGAAAAAAGTAAAACATTAAAATTTACAAAAAACTTTCTTTAAAATACAAAAAATAAAAATGATTTCACGGGAACCATTAAGCAATGACAGAATGGTATCACTAAATCAGCATTTTTCATAAAACGTCTATTTTGATATAAAAAAGTTAAAAGGTTGATTCTGAAAAAGTGGCTGGAATGCGGAAACTTTAAAAAATCAAAGGCTGTTTGGATTTCAAACAATTTTCATTTATTCAAATAGTGACAGTATAACAGATTTTAAAATGTATAGCAAGATTGTTATATTTTTAAATAGAAATGCAAGCATATTTATAAATAGAACATAATTCATAAAATATAATTATCAGTAAATTACAGCAACGTACCATAAATAATCCCAACATACTATCCTGCGAGTAGTAGATTAACGTGATAAGCTCACCAGAATCGTTAAACCAATTAGTTCCTAGTGCAAAATTTCATATGAAATATAATCGCATTAATATTGACGTTATCGCCGGCAAACGTGAAATGCCTGTCAAATATTTACATATACACACACACGCACACAAACGAAACTCAGGCAAAAAGCGGAATGGCGAAATAAGTAATTAGAAACACAAATAAATGCGAGCCAATAAAATTTCTAACGAAGCTGCAAATGGCAAACGAATGCACGCAAGCGAAATTATACATACATATATGCATACAAAAATAAATATTTATATATATATATATATGTATGTATGTATGTATATATATGTACATATGTATGTATGTTAGTGTGAGCGACCTTGAAATATTGTACAATGCTAATGAGGTGCGATGAGATGAAGACAGGGGGCCATTAGAAAATTAGCACATAAACGCTGTGCTTAAATAAAAAATGGAATTTCTCTTGTATGCTAAACAAGTAAATATGAATATGTATGTATGTAGCACTCGTATCTCACTCAATCAGCAGCGACGAAGAAATGCAATCGATATTTTTTATATTTTTTTTTTTTTAATTTTTTAGTCCAACAAAATTTTTGTTGCGTGAGTGCGAAACTTTTGCTCTTTAGTTACTCATACGCACGCGCTGATTACGCACTGTGATTAAATAAATAAGCGTGTTTGTATGTATGTATTATGCGAGTATTATCTTATCGCATAAAATTTTCGTTTTCCAAATTTCAACAGAAAACAGCGCACACGTCAATGAGTCATAGGAAATATGAAACTTGGTTGTAGTGAGGGGACAAAGCAGCCGGCAGGAACTTCGAATATACATTTTTTTTCTCCGCAATATATAGATACAGTTAAATTTCTACAACACGAACTCTTAAATTAACAATATACATAAAATTTCATGCAAAATAGTTTCAATAACTTGAAGTTTTTCTAAATGGAAGATTATTTATGGATTGTGGTGATTCGAGTTCCGTAAGTTCAACTGTTCAAAATATTAGGTCTACAACTTTCGCCGTTTTTTGTAAATTTAAGGCTTTTTTGTAAAATGTTATTAAAATATTGGCCGTTAGCTACTACTTTTGACCAAATGCAGAGCATGACCTTGGCGCAGTGAATGTTCGGTTTTGCCGTCGACGTGGAGGCATGTCCAGGCTTTCCCCATAACTTTCTTCACTTAGGATTATCATTGTGGACCCATTTTTCGTCGTCAGTTACAATGGGATGTAAAAATCCCTTTCGGTTGTGCCTTTGAAGCAGCTGTTCACATGCAAAGGAGCGCCGTTCGACATCTCTTGGTTTCAAGTCGTAAGGAACCCAGTTTCCTTGTTTCTGATTCATCCCCATGGCTTTGAGGCGTTTTGATACGGCTTGTTGTGTCACTTGCAACGATTCGGCCATTCCTCTTGTGTTTGAAACGCATCTTGGTCGAGTAATGCTTCTAATTCAGCATCTTCGAAAATCTTCTCCCTTCCACCACCATGCCGGTCTTCGACTTCATAATCACCATTCTTAAAACGTTGAAACCATTCGCGACATGTTCTTTCACTTAGGACAGCGGAAAACGGATACGTACGGTGAGGTATCCGAAAGCATTCGATGAGCCTGAGTCGCACTTTTCTTGGAATTAAAAAAGAAAAGCAAAATTTCCCGCAAATGTCGAGAATGCGGCTCAAAAAGTGACATTTTCAATTGAGAATAAGTTTGGGATGCAAACAGATCTCTACAAATATTTTGTTGGGTTAATGCTGACACAAATGTCCAAGATCGATATAAAACGATTTAATCGACCAGTGCTTGACCCTAGAGACATCTATTGGAAAACGGCGGAAGCAAAGCTGTAGACCTAGTTGGCAACCCTGCTCCCAAATAAACATACTCGTTTAAATTCTTTCCCAAAGACTTTTTAAACTCTTTACATTTTGCACACTTTTTTAGTTTCAGTTTATTTTCACTTTTATTCCGCTAGATGGCAACTCTATGTGTTTCAATATGTATATAATTTCTAGATTTATGCAATGAGTTTCACTTGATAACTTCATTATAAGACTTTTTTCTTGGTATATAGAAACCTAGTACAACTGCACCAAATCAATTGAAAGCGAAAGCATTTCCCTACCGGGTAGTTATTGCACTGTGTGTGTGTGGGAGTATAACTCATTAGATCACTATTTTTGTTTGTTTTTTTTTTGCATTTTTGCTCTATTATTTTTTTATTTTTGTTTTGCGAAATATGCTGCGTGTTTGCCAAACATTCCAAAATGTTGAACTTTACCGTTAGTCATATACACCTGCTCATACTACTGAAGTGAGGTTGCTATATATTTCTAGCGCACGAATATAGTTTTTTGCAACACACCTGCTCATAAAAGTGCAGTTAAAAAACATTTAGCAAATTATTTCGCATTCTATAGATACATACATACATAAGTATATCTTTGCACTCAAAAACTGTGCGATTGTTGTCGAGCGTAAACTGAAAAGGACACCTGTAATAAAATGCTAAACACGCTCGGCACATTTTACTGCACACGTGCTAATTGATATTAATATTTCTAATTAAGTCATTGTCGGTGTGAGTGTGAGTTTGTGCTTCTTTACTAAGACATAATTTCAATAATTATTCAATTAATTATTGCATTTTAGTGATTCTCAGAGTTATTTAAATTGAAAACAATCGCATACAGCATTCAGAAATATCGCTTAATTATATTAATTCTTTTTTCGTAACAGTATTATAGCGTTTTTAGACAGCCAAATTAATTGTTTAATTAAAATTTTTATTGAGAAACCCTTCTGTTGCCTTTTATACTGCCGGCTACCCGATAATCAATCAGCTGTTATACATTTTTGTTTCTTCTTTTCATAAGAAGTTGGTAAGTTTCATCAGCTGATTAATATTTTTTAGCAGCGACATCTATCGTACCTTTTTTATCAAAAAATTCAGCCGATCGTACGTCTTTGTCGCAGAGTTGCATTTGACATTCGAGTCGTTTAAAATTTAATTTAAAATAAATGTTGATTTTACTTTGAATGATAAATCGATCTGAATAAGCGTTTTAATCGAGCAGACGCCGGTTAATTGATCAGTTAGCTCCTGCCTAAAAACGCTATTAGCAAGTATTAACAGCTCAACTCATTTGTAATCTTAAAAGTGAGTTCTTTAGCTAGTTTAGATAATATTGAAGACGACATTTTTGATCAGAATTTTCAATAATACACGAGAAATCGTATTTCGGGCCAACATCATGCTGACATAATATGCGTTTCTAGTAAGCGAGTGTCAAAAAAAACACCCTCAGCTCATATAAAATTTACTAGAAAGTATTTAAAGGCACAAATAATATTGCATGGATCATATTGAGCCGAACATGGTTTCTGAGACAAGTTCCAAGAGGGAAATCATATCTAATCCATATCGTCTACAACTCTTATTAACTGAGTAATAATTATTCTATGGCTTTCGTGCCTGAAATCCTTGTTCTCTTGCAACTGTTCTTTTTTACTAAATATTGTAGCTCTCTACCCGCTATAATTAGCCTGACATCATAAGGAAAAACAGCCTGCCAATAGAAATGGAATTGTACAGCACACTAAGTCTCTGCCTAGAATGTAGAAATAAGTAAAAACAAGTAAAGAAGGGCTAAGTTCGGGTGTTACCGAACATTTTATACTCTCGCAATTTATTTATTTAATTTTATTAATATAACCACAATTTGACTGACAGATTCGATTCGATTCGATTCGAACGTTTTATACTCTCGCAATTTATTTATTTAATTTTATTAATATAACCACAATTTGACTGACAGATTCGGCATATATGTATATATGGTATAAATCCATTGAAAGTTTCAAAACCCGAACCTTAGATATATGGGAGCTAGGGGTAGTTATGACCCGATTTTACTCATTGCACGGATACATATTATTAGAAGAAAAATATTCCCTCTGAATTTCTTCAAAACTCACCTATATTTTCGGTAAAAAATGTATTCGAAGATCTGAGGTCCTCATGTTCGATATATGGGGACTTGAAAATTTATGGTCCGATTTGGACGATTTTTAGAAGGGCGAAGCCACAGTATAAATGGAGTATTTGTGCAAAGTTCTGTTCCGATATCTTCACTAGTGCTTACTGTATATATTGTAAAGTAAACGATAGGAAGTAGGCGTGGTTGTGAACCGATATTTTCACAACATATCATTACAAACCGAATTTCATTGAAATTGGTCGAGTAGTTTCGGAGATATGGTTTTTGACCCATAAGGGGGCTACTTAAAATTTTTGTATACCATTTTGATTGCAGCTCTTCTGTATCTTCTTTATAATGAAATTTAAAGTTTCTGTTGGTTTTTCTTAGTGAATTAAATTAAAACTATTATACTCTCTTTAGCAACTTTTGTTGCGGGAGTATAAAAAGTCACCCCTCTCTATTTAACGAGTAAAAGTACAGAGAGGATATAGACTCGGAAATTACCATGGTATTGAACTTCTTATTGAACTTCCTAGAACTTTATTTCTTTCAACAAACCCTTCAGCTGACATTTCCAATGTCAAACTCTGATTGAAAAGGCTTATTACCACCACTAACCGCCGAAATTATGTTTCGAAGTAATTCATACTATAATACGTAGTTCATTTTGAAAACTGTACCTTTTATGAATACTATACGAACTATTACAGAACTTAATTTCTTATTTCTACGTCTATTATTTACTATATATATTTGATGCCAATTATATATAGCCGCCATCTAATATTTCCTCGCGCACACACCCATTGCGTTCACTCATTCGCTTATAGCTAATTAATTCATTAATTTGTATGAAAATGGTGGATGAAATATTGCTAATTCCGGTGGTATATTAATGTGCAAATTAATTTGCAAATAAATAATTACAATTTCTAAGGCGGTCAATGTGAAAGTCGGCATCGGCATCGGCATTGGACAAAGTCAAAGTCAATGTTGGCCGAGCACGCACCCATTCTCGTTTTTGCGTGGTGGCCAATTTGCATTTGCGCTGACGATTTGTTTTGAGTTTTCACGATTTCCTTCACGATTCGTATATTAAACACATTGGTGTTTTGCTTTGGAAATTATTAGATTTTTATTTGGAATATCAGGATTAGTTTAGTGGGTTTTGTATTATAGTATATAGACTGGGTCCTACATCTAGCAATTACAAATAGAATCAATGAAAACTTATGAATATATATCTTTGCCTTTCCTACTAAATAGAATTTGATGACGTCACTTTAGCGCATTGTTACAATGATTATTCAATTGATAGTTATTGTTTGGATCTCACTTTCTTTTTTTTCGGCTTATTTGAAGTTAAGCGTTGATAAGCCACTAATAATTTATTTTTAATCGAAATATGCCACCATATGTTAAAAAAAAAGTAAACCAAGCAGGTGGCTTACAAAATTAGACCCTTCTCTCGACTAATTAGCCTATCACTTTCACAATTAAAATATTTAATTAAGCTTAAGAGGCGTCTAATCCTATTTAACGGTAGTCGACTGGCGACTAAATATGAATAAGTTGTTGCAACAAAATTACAAAAACAACAAAATCAACAAATATTATTGTAATTAAGTAAAACTATGTCGCGCTCTTCAAGTCTTATCGAATACTTGTCCGGCCGAAAACCAAACAATAACCGTTAGATCAGCGCGCTTTATCGCTCAAATTGAAAAATAATATAAATAAAAGATTAAAAGTTAGCCATGAACCTGAGCGGTTAATATATACATACATACATACAATATGTAAACCAAATACTGAACGCTTCAGTGAGTCACTTTGAAACAAATATCAACGCACTGTCTGTCTGAGCCTATCTGTGAGCAAGCTCAAAATTCGATCTCTCCATGTATAGCTGGTTTGTATATACTTCACTTCCTCATTTTCTTCAGCAGATATTGTATAATTCATAATATAAATATGTGCGTTAATAGTTATCTGCTGACACTTGCGTTCATTTAAATAACTGCCCACACAACAACAACAAAACAATAGAATCTGAAAATGATGCTTTTAACGCTTGTGTGCGTTGACTTTTATGGAGTAGTAGCCGCTCTATAGTGATGCTAATTTCTAATCTAAAGAAACTAATTTGGATATCCACATCTACATTTTGATCAGTTGGAATCGCAGAAACCGGTTAGCTCTTTTATCTCATCTTCTTCTTTTTTTTTGTGTTAAGTGGCATGTGAACGAGCGGCTTTGTTGTTGATTTTCATTACAGACAACAACATGTTGTTTGCTGTCGTAGCCGGTGACTGGTTTTTTTGACATAAATGTTTACCAGCAATTAAAAAAACATGTATATTTTAGAAAAATATTTGATTGAAAAACAAAAGTGAATCTCATTTTAGTTGTTGTCGGCGTTTTAAACGCTGTTAGTGATATTAAAGAGAAGAGAAGGAAATTCGTTAATTGAAGCAAACATTTTTCGAATTAAGCTGGGAATTCTGTACATATCAAAGTAACGTCCATCAATGGACCGCCGAAAAAGCTATTAGAGTACAAAAAATATCCATGAAATGATATCATGAAACTATCCCTAATTTGTCACCTGAAATCCCATAATACTTGCAAAGAAGAACCGCAAACTAACAAATACATAAGTGTATATTTGCAGTCTTGAAAATATCTTGCCTTAATAACACTTGCCTTGACATTTTTCGAACAAATGTATTCTACATAATGTTTCATAAAGTATGACTCCTTACTCTCGATGAGACTAACTGAAAAAGTTTTCGGCGATTGCAAAGAAACGACAGAAAAATAATGCTTACTTATGTATGTATGTATATTCACCAGAACCGTCTCCTTGGAATACAAAAATAATATTCCTTAACTCTTCTTCTCTTCTTTGGCACTACAACTTTAGATCGGTATATGTCGAAAACACAAAACTTCGCCAGTTGCCCTTATCCTTTGCGAATTCACGCCAGTTGTACATCCCAAGTACAAACAGGTGCCAAAGCACTTGGTCCTTACGTTGGATCCGTTGAAGTCCTTGCTTCCGTTCTCCACCAATGGTTCCCGAATCGAAAGATCTTTCCACGGGAGCATCGTCTTCCATACGTACGGCATGACCTAACCATCGCTTTGTTGGATTTTTATACGCTTAACTATATTCATTTCGTTGTAGATCTTATACAGTTCATGGTTCCATCTTGCTTACTTAGTTATCCCTTAACTACATAACTTAAAAGGTTTCCTACAAATCAAACATTAGTTCACTGAGATGTCAAGGTCTTTTAAACTTCACTTTTCTTATACGGTGTCCTGGGGATAACAGCAGTATCTTCCGCATATTATCGTTTAACATATTGTAGTAGGATAACCCCAACTTATCCAGATTGGATCCTGACGTCCAGACAGGCAATCAAGTCCGCACGAATATAGCTCTTGGTACAATGCCCTTTAATAATATTTCTCTAATTTAGTTTTAGACGTGGATTGGATGAAAGGGCTCTTGTTATATAACCCTCAAAACTCATGACATGCCGTTCATAAATAACTGTAAATACCTGGAAATTATACTTGGAAATATCTGTTTGATTTCTCTCTCGAAGGAAAAAAAGGGTTTTTTCGGGAATAGTTGCAGTGAATACTTAAAAAAAAAATGAAATGAAGAGTTCTCGCGCTAATTTAGTCACGACGCAATAAATTGCAATAAATGCGATTCTAAGCAACTAGACAATTATAAGGTTAATACAACGATCTGTCACCTCCGGAAGATAGTATATGTCAATATTATAATATTAACCCGGTGAATCACCGTATCGGTCTAAAATTCCCAAGTAGATCACCATTTTGAAATTAGCGCGGTTTTCGTTTCGGTTGCATAATTTAAATAATCAAAGTTCTGTCTGGCAGTCAATACACATTATTTACGTGCACTTGAGCTAAATATAAATGCCAAGACAACTTGTTTTGACATTGCTCATTATACTTTTTATACTCTCGCAACAAATGTTGCTAAAGAGAGTATTATAGTTTTGTTCACATAACGGTTGTTTGTAACAGCCAAAAGTAAACGAGTTAGATATAGGGTTATATATACCAAAGTGATCAGGGTGACGAGTAAAGTTCAAATCCGGATGTCTGTCTGTCTGTCTGTCCGTCTGTGCAAGCTGTAACTTGAGTAAAAATTAAGATATCTTGATGAAACTTGGCACACTTATTTCTTGGCACCATAGGAAGGTTGCTTTCGAAAATGAGCAAAATCGGACCACTGCCACGCCCACGAAATGGCGAAAACCGAAAACACATAAAGTGCCATAACTAAGCCATAAATAAAGCTATGGAAATAAAATTTGGTATGAAGGATCGCACTAATTTTTTTGGGGAAGTGGGCGTGGCCCCGCCCCCTACTAAGTTTTTTGTACATATCTCTCAAACCAATAGAGCTATATAAACCAAACTTTCTGCAGTAGTCTTTTTTAGCCTTTTCCTAATACAGTCCAAAAATGAAAGAAATCGGATAATAACCACGCCCACCTCCCATACAAAAGTTTGGTTGAAAATTACTAAAAGTGGGTTAACTCAATAACGAAAAACGTCAGAAACACTAAATTTCACATAAGAAATGGCAGATGAAAGCTGCACTCAGATTTTTTTACAAAATGGAAAATGTGCGTGGCGTCGCCCACTTATGGGTCAAAAACCATATCTCAAGAACTACTCGACCGATTTCAATGAAACTTGGTTTGTAATAGTTTCCTTACATCCCAATGATATGTTGTGAAAATAGGCCAAATCGGTTCACAACCACGCCTACTTCCTATATACCAGAACAGAAGACAATCTGAATCGTTTACTTTACAATATATAAAGTAAGTACTAGTGAAGATATCGGTGCAGAACTTTGCACAAATACTATGTTAATAGTGTGGCAGCCCCATTCTAAAAATCGCCGAAATCGGACCATAGGTTTTTAAGGCCCCATATATCGAACACGAAGACCTCGGTGCTTCTAACCTAATATTATGGTTTCCAACTTTCAATGGACTTTATACAATATATATGACGAATATGTGGGTCAAATTGTGTATTATATAATATTAATAAAGTTAAATAAATAAATTGCGAGAGTATAAAATGTTCGGTTACACCCGAACTTAGCCCTTCCTTACTTGTTATTTATTTATGTCATATGAATGACTATATTACTCGCAAAATGCTGTTGTTGAAATGTTAAAATTTTTGCTTTTGCGCTAAACACTGCTGCTATTTTACACATTTCCTTTCGTCGTTTTTATTTGCCGATGATGAATGTGATTCAAATGTGAATATTAAATAAATAAAATTTCATATTTTTTGCCCACTTTGCATAGAGACAAAGCGCCACAACAACAGTAGTCAACAAATGAATCAATAAATAATTAAGCGATTAAACAATGCAAGTTGGAGTGCATATATACATATACACATACAAATATCCGATAGGTACTACTAACTATTCACATGTGACAACTGTGTAAATACACACGAGTTTGTGTACTTTGTAAAATCATTTGTTTGTTGGCTTTATTCACATGACCCAGTTTTCACATTTTTTTCCAATTTTCACAAAGTTTGCGTTTTGAATTTGTTGAAGAGTAACTTGTTGTGTTCTTAATGGCCGGACGTTGACTGTAAGTTTATTTTTGTAGAATTACTTGTAACTAACTGGCATGTCGTAAGGAAGTTATAAAGTCATGTTTTTCTGTGCGTTTGCTGGTTCTATATTCAGACTTATACAGCAGATAACTTTTGAACTCGTAACAGTTCATATGAAATGGATTTTATGAACTGATCACCCTTTGAAACTTTGGTATAAACTTTTAAATAAGCTAAGTTAACATATTGAAAGAGTATACAAGGTTGTTGAGACTCTAACAGTTCCCTTGAATCCAGAAAATGATACTGCCTGTTGTTGTTTACAAGCTGAAGATACTAATAGACAATACTTTCTATACTCTCGGAACATGAAATTGGGTACATTATAACATTATGATGTTATCGATAGAAAATGGTCAAAATGGATCAACACCCACTCCTACTTCCCACATAACTCAATTTTGAATTCCATATGATTCCGTTCATAAAATATACATCTGGAACCAATGAAGATATCGGGAAAAAAATACTCAGATACTGAATTTGGGGTGAGAAATCACTTATTGAAAAATTGTCGGAAGCGGGCTATGCATAAAATAAAATAAATCAAGGTCCCAGATATAAAACATGTAGAAGTCAGTTCCTAAGTAAAAATATCGGTAAATCCCTCAGATATTTTAATGTGAGTTAGAGGCAATTTTTTTCTTTTAATATAGTGTCTCCGTACCAAAAATGGTTAAAATCGGGTCATAACTTCCCCTAGCTCCCATATACCTAATTATAGGGTTTCTAAACATACTTGGGCTTTATACCTTATAAATCGGTCGGTTAATATGTGAAATATCTTAACCAAATATACCCATTCCCTCCCATTGTACTCGCTTGGGTATAAAAAAAATATACAGAAAACCCATTCGATCTCATTGGACTCACTTGGTTAAAAAAAACATGAATTTTTTATGTACCTAAGCGAGTACAATGGGAGGGAATGGGTTAAGGGCGCATGTTATAGGGTATAGTGTAGTTTAGTGACAAAAATAGTTGAAATCGATCCAGGAATTATACCAGCTTCCATATACTGATTTTCGCTATTCTGGTGGACTTCATGCCGAATATATGGGTCCGATTCTTAATAAAATTACATAAACAAATTGCGAGAGTATTAAATTTTACCCAAACTTTTACCCTTCGTTACTTGTTTGAAACTGAAGCTGGAACCATTGTCATGAACAGACCCAGCAAGTGATTGGTGAATTTCTGGTTTCCCAACAAATATTTCTTAGTATTCCATGGTTTCAGCAGATGGTTTACTTCCGTAATAACTATTACAACAATAAGTTAAAAATCATTGCCCTAAAGAGATTTCGAAGGTTTCCTGGTCCGCGTGAACTTTTGAAGCTTACGAGTACATTAATATTAAAATAGTGCAGTTAGGAATACAAAATTGTGCAATGAACTAAAGGAATTTGAGCTGTGATATTAATTAGCATGCATACTTATATATGAAAGTAGATCTGCAGGTATCTAGATTGGAAATTTTGTTCAGACCTCTCCTAAAATTAATGGAGTTGGAATGAATTCTGTTGACTTATTAGTAATGTTTTAGCTCATTTTAGTAACCTTCGAGGGATATTTTTGCATTGTTTCGAATTTATTTCTTTCTTTAATATCACGTTAAACTCTTTACATCGTTCATATCAAGTCAGAAACTCTATAAAACGCAGAAACTCTTGTAAACTGAAGTTCATTGTCATTCGGGGTCGGCAATTCAAAGACAGCGCATGATTTCTACTCATACTGCTGTGATCCGAAATAAATACCGACAGTTTAAAAACAAATAAACTTTATTTACCAACTGCAGCCCACTGTCAGCAAGCTTAATTAGACACATTTGCTAGCGACGAATTAATAAATTAGCTAATCCCTCGCAAATATAGTAGCAATAGGCAAACACAAAACGCTTGCCGGCAATAAATTTTCAACCGAATGACTCCACAATGCGCGTCCAGCCCACACTAGGCAAACTTTTACTTTGTATATATGTACACTCATAGAAATTTATATTTACATGTGTTCTGTAGTTTTAGAAACACACATACATACATACATACATACATGCTTTAAAGTATCCCGCCATGTGTTGATGATGATTTTAATGATGCGTTGAAGGTGAGGATATACCCATAAAATCCATGTCGCTTAGTTTGTGTTTGAAAATGAAATGTATTTGAAATTTTCAAAATTTCGAGCACTACTTATACAGTTCTTTATGGCTACTCGCAGACTTTCTCTCATATATTTAGCTTGTAAATTTTTAATTTGGCATGAGCTGCTTAATTCACCGAAGAAAATCAACTAAATAAATAAAATTAGTTTTTCTATTTTTCAAATGCTTGTTTTTGAGCTAATTATACGCAGTGATGTTATTCAAATGGTAAATGTGTGCATACATATCTGTTTTGAGTAAGTTCAAACGATTTATTATTTTTTTTTCTGTAGATATTTATAATATTTAATACATATGCTCATACCAATTTCCTAATTTTTCTACATTAATACACATTTGACATTTGTATGTGACATTTATTGTGCGAAAACATTTATCTAACGCGATTTCTGGCATGCGCAGACTTTTATTTAGAATATTTCGATATCGAAAATTATTTATAACCACATTTAACAATATATTATATTTTTATTAGTTTTTTTTTCTTTATGCCACTATCTTATCATTTCAAGGTTAATACGTTAGTTTTCGACTTCGCTTCCTTTCTGCATTAATAAATTCTAGCGTCTTAACTATATAGTATGAGTAATACCATATACATTCATATGAAGATACATTTATATGTATGAGTATTACTTGATTTATGTTTATTATTGTTTACTATTTTCATTTTGGCACAAAATGTATTTCAATTTTTTTGTTTTCTTCGGCATGACCCATTAATGTCAGACCCTTAATATATCTATTATGTATTTTTCACTCACTGATGTCATCGTTAAGGTACCCAGCCCAGCGTACAACTTAACAAAGAATAAACTAAAATTCTTAATTAAATACGACTAACACGACCTTCACATCGCCACTTCATTAATTAATGAAAATTATTCATTGATTATATTTTGGGTGCTTCAGTTTATTCAATGAGTATTTCGAGCGCATATTTAGAGGAGTTAGTAAATTAGTGAGTTGATAAATTAGTGTAATTTTATGTTTTAATCATTGAGTGTTTATTGCAATTAATGTGTTGAACTTTTGACCTTTAGTTGTAATTTTAAATATCATTTAATTAGTTTATAACGGCGACAATATAGTAAGTACGAGTATGTAATCTCGAATAGATGTCAAGTATTTGAGTAGCATTTTTGTTGATGAATCACACTGAAACAAAGCTGAGAAATGTAATTAAAGTGCCGTTACTTCTTAACCTTCATTATTGAGTCTATAATCACAGCATTTTTTTGTAATCGAATAGCAAACGGACACTTTAACTAGATGAATTGTCATAACAATTGAAAGACTTTATTTATAATATGGCTACCAGAATGCACGATTATTACTTTTTGAGGCATTTTCCATTTCTGCAAATTATGCAGTTTATGTAATGGAAATTCGTTTGGCTTCAGAGGTTATGACGCTACTGCCAGCGTACTCAAATCTGAAGAATCTTTCAGAGGTGAAAGCAAAGTCAGAAAATCGAAATGTGTTCTTGAAGGGTAGAATAAGTGTTAGAAAATGCTGCAAAAAGTGTGAATATTTTTTTTTTAACAAATAAACACGATCAATTAAACTTTTAATTATGATCTTGACAAATGATCTGATGTGACAAAGCCTTGATATGAGGTTCGTATAATGATCGTTTCTTGGTTTAGCTTTTATCATACATTTTGTTTGAAGGGTGAGTATATAGTAGATTTGTCTCCAAATGAAAAAAATATCGGTTATATAATACAATAACTAAATACGAAGGCTTAAGGTCAGACACATTCTTCGAAGTTTCGTTTCAACCAACTAAACAATCCCTTAGTCACTTGTTCCTTTAGTCCAATACTTATATTAGCATTCAATAATAATAAAACAAAGTTGTCTGTTATGCATTCTTTATAAGCTTAATTATTTACTTCCCAAATCGACTTTTTTCAGGGTATTGGACCAAATTATTTCTTTCCAGGAGATTGTGTCATAAGTAAAAACATTTTATTCTTCGCTTCTCAGGCCACCAAGGTCGAAATTTTTAGATTCGAAGTTCGAAAATAGGTTTTTCTAAAAAAAATATTATTATTCAGAGAATATAACTACTAAAAAATCCTAAATAAGAATATAATCTCCATTTTTCACTTAAACTATATGGACTATACTGGACCCCTTTTAATATCTGCTTGATAACTATTTTAATATACCGTTCCTTTAAGAAATAAATTCAGAATATATCTATATTTTGGATTTGTTGGTTTTTTTTAAGTATTTTTTCGAACTTCGAAACCAAATAATAATTCTATTTTGGAGGCTAACTTCGAAAATCAAAGAATCCACTTTTTGTACTCGTGACTCAATCTCCCGGAAAACATTAGTTTTGTCCAATAACCAGCCGAGTGTTGTACAGTGTAATGGGAGTAAAAAAATAGTTATTTTGAATGTCAAGATTTTTAAGACTTATTGCTTTAATGCAATTTTGAACATTAAAAAAAAATAGTTTACTAGCTTGAATGAATAGAGTTTGAATTATGTGCTGAACTATATTTATTAGACTATTGCTTATATAATTATAAATCTGGTACATTTGGAAATCACAATTTTCGTAAAATAAAATTTCCACTAACACTAAAAATCAATGCTTTGCGGTGCCGTCAATTAAACGTAAAAACCATACCATATATTACGTAAGTTTCTAAACGAAATTTTCCATACAATTTTACACCTTTTTTCGTTGTGGTCAACACAATACCGCAAACAGTACAAAAGTGTGACTGAGGTTTTATGCATGTGCATATGTATGTATATATATATAAGCACGCTTATAAACGTCACACATGGCTGCATTCCACCCGCTGTTATCGCGGTAACATTTATTTTAAAAATCTCCCCTACATACCGTTATTTTAGTGCCACTTTTCCGCTTCACCACACTTCTACCAAATTTCCATTTAATTGCTACACACACACCTATGTGTGTATGTAACACAGTGCAATTATTCAAACCACCTCGGGATGACCAACTATTCAACGCTTATCAACGACATTATGACATTTTCGCCGGCCAGATAGACGTAGCGACAACATAATGATGACTTCGCGTGCCCGACTTGCTTACCAATTTTTCTAATTGCCATATGCATTTTAGCACTTTTCCCTTAAAGGAGAGGTAAACAAACATATCTGTGGGAGAGAGAGTGCAGCGCGTGTTTTTATTTTGTTTTTGACATTTTGACATTGTCGCATGCAACTCTGTCTTAGCGATGCGGTGGGAACAAAGACAGTGCACGCACCTTGGTATTAAATGATTAGAAGCATGTAAAAGATATACATTTTTTTGGATTTTATACAAATCACACCTTTATACATATGTAGCTGACTTTGTAAGCTTGTAACGCTCGTTGACATTTCAACTGTCAGCTGTGACGTTTCCATTCAGCAGCGCTGTCACATTACATTTGTCATAACTGCAAGCATGCGTGTTGTAATTCTGTTGGACTATTATTATTAGCGTATGAAACAGGTTCCGTTATTTAATATATTATACATTTGTTTCATTCATGAAATGTCTCTGTTGCCAAGTCACTCCCAATGTGACCCACTGACGGAAATAATTTGCGCAATTTTGTGCTGATCAAACGTCACGCGTAGCATCATCATTCATCATCATTAATGTGCGTACGCTGGCGCATAGCTGTCAACTGTCAGTGGCAAATTTGATCATTCGTCAACATATGAGCGCTTCTTTAACTATCACTGATTAAGTGCTCTTGCCTATTAACCACTATCACTACACAGCGCCGTTTAGATCTATCATTTATCTTAATGCTGATTCTCTTCATAGCATATCATGCTCATCTATGCGATCGTAAACATGATCTTGTTTACTCAAGCAAGTGATTTCAAACCCTGCAAGGAGTTGTGACTGATCGGACAAAGCTTTAGTTGGGACTTGCGTATTTCTGTCACAATCCTACTATATTAATTGATTGAAGTCTATTCACGCGCTCTTTCAGTTTTTTTCCTACCAATTTGATACCAGAACCTACTAACATATTCCTTTTCGTTCGGCTGCTGAATTTTATATTGTCTCAAAACTAGTACAGTGTCCAGCAGGGTATTTATATATATATCTATCAGTGATATTTATATATATTAAAATTATGTATAATTTTTTAACGCTTGAGCATGAATGAAAGTGCGTTGTGTGGACTTTGCAATCTGTCAATCTTCGTTAAGCTTAGCTGACAGGAATTTTTATAGCAGGGGGAATTATTTTTATGCGTGCTTAAAGTCAAAGTGTCAAGAATTTTTAGTGTAGTCTGTGGTAGACTTATTAGACTATTAATTTATTTACTTTTATTTTTGTTCAGGTCTTATATGAAAAGAAAGCGGAATTCAACTAGAAGGGATTTCTAAATATTATAGATATTGGAGACAGACGAAGCTATAAAAAATACTGTGAGTGCTATTTTTACTAACTTTTCTTTAACATAAAATATTAAGCTCTAATTAGAAGTAGAAAGTCATAATCGTAAATCAAACTCATGTACAAACATTAGACCGTGATGACTAAATTACTTTAATATGTGCTCTCTAGTACCTCAATTAAACTTAATAATTTCAGAACCACGCCTTATATTCATTTACCGTTTTTTTTTAAGATTCCAAAAGAAAAATATATGTGTACAATATTAAGAAATCTGATTACAGAACTTTATTAAGATTCTTTAGTTTCTTAAAATGTTACATATATCTTCTTTTATTCACGACCCCAACTTTTGTACTCCTTTGATCAAATTAGCCCTGATAATATTGGCATATACCAAGTGTACCTTGGAGCTTTTAATAGTTCGAGGCATTTTTAAAATCCCATGGGAACTTTCGATATTTCAAACTCCTTACTTTTAATTTTAGTATCAGTGTGGTTATTATAGCTCCAACAAAAATTAAAGTTTGATAAGAATTTGTTACTCTTATTAACTATTCTCATTGCCAAAGGTACGTTAAACAGTTACGAAGAACTGGTTGTTCTATGTCAGCGCACTAAAATCGATTCCAGTCACTTCACTGGGTTCGCCGAAGAAATCGACATTAGCCGACTTAAGGACTTAATCCAAGCGCTTTGTGGTATCATAAAGGTCTTAGTTATACGTTTTCCGGGTGTTACAAAAGACAGTCGAATCTATATATGTGAGATTATTTGCAACTGCGGAGATCTACCATTTAACCTTACCTAAATATGGGTTAAAACTGAGCCTTATCCTCAAATTGAGTAAGATGTTGTGCAATAAAGGTGCCTTTAGAGAATTTCAAGAAATCTCCTGACTTTCTCGCTATAGAGATAGTAGCAATAACTTATATTTATAGCTCAAAGACTATCCAAAGTAGATGATCACCCCACTTTGTGATAGAATACGAAGTTAGCTTAAATTGATATTACTTCGAGAGTTAATATCTGTCAGTGGATTAGTCTACTACATCATAGCATAGTGATCCGTAAACATACAAGCGCCGTAGAATTAGACACTCAAAAGAGAGAAGTAAGAGTAAATAACCAATTCTGAATTTTTATGAATAATCACATTTCCTTAATTTTATGTATTTGATTTTGGGGGTTCACATATGCATTTGCCATAAATTATTCTACAAATAGCGGAACAAATACAAAATTACCAGCACATAGTCTGCAGTAATTACCTAAGAGTATATTATAATGCACAAATTGACCAAAAACGCATAACTCATTTATGCTTTCAACACCACATATATATTTAAGCATACGCATATTAAGGATATACGCATTTCTATTTTAAATATGCAAATTATGCGGCTTCCGTGGCGAATTTGTATACTTTACCAGCTGCAGCTCACACTTTGTCGGCTATTGTTGCATATCGCCATAACCAGCTTAACCATATAATTAAAAGAATATTATTTAAAGGACTTTGTAAATGATACTGCACTAAACCGCAAAAGCTTAACACAGACCAGCGGTGGGTTATGACACCCGGGGAGAATTATGGGTTACCTTACAAAGAACAAATAACCCAACAATGCAACAATAACCAGGTGAAAGTTGAAGCGAAAATACAAACAAAAAAAAATAAAACAAAGAGAAAGCAAACAAAGGGAGTTTCCTTTCTTCCTTACGTTGCATACAAAAGAATTATGTGAAAAATACGCCCTACAGGACGCCGCAGCAACTGACAATAGGAGCAGACAAATTGGTTACAGTGCTGACAAATGGAAATCGATGCCTTAATACTCATATTTGTATCATATATAGCAGCAGGGGTAGGTGCGTTATATGAGTGCCTGGTTGGGAAGTTGACTTTATAAAGGCATTTGTTAGTTTTAATAGTAAAGTATATATGCAACAGCGAGTGCTATTCCTACTGGGTCTTCCAACGAATACATTGCTATTAGTCACTCTGAACGTGTTAATAGCTCACTGAATAACTGCTTAACAAAAGGTAATGCCATAAATTATGGAGACCCCATACAAAGCCGCTTAAGTCAAAACAAATCCTCATTGCGGGATAAGCGAGTGTGTAGAAGAAAGTGAAAGAGTGAAAAGCAAATCAGTAATTTTAGAAAATCTATATTTTGTTGAAAAAATGATAAGGGTTCTAAATAAAAAAAAATCAAATACTCATCCAATTACTCCTTAAATGAGTTACAGTTTTAAATTATTCCATATTACTCCGCTTCGGCTGTCAGCAACTAGCAAAATATTCCCTGGGGTGATGCAAAAAAAAAATGGTAATACATACATAGCGAAGCTTCTATTATTTAGCTGCCCTATTCATGTTATGATTTCCATAACGAGTTCGGTTATTATTTGCCTGCAATTATGGCTTTTATCGATATTTGATATTTTATGCCAACAAATATAATAAATTTTCCCCACAGCCAATCTTAAACACCAGCTGCTCCTATTTCCTATAAATTTAAATGCAATTTCCTCTTCCCGTTATATATTGCAGCCGCCTTTCTTTATCAGCCTCTGATATCTGTAATATAATAGTTTGCTAACTGCGCTAGTGAAGCAGAAATAGGGTACAATTTACAGCTATTGAGTGAGTGACGTTCGTAATGTGACGTTTATAGTATGCAGTATGCTATTTTGAAGTAACCGCGGGTGAAATCAATACTAAAATTTCGAAAAAATTTCATATTGCAGTATTTTTGACAAAAAAAGTATCCCATGAATATTTACTTAAGGGGTTAGGGGTAGTCAGAGACTCAAAAAATTAGAATTTTCAGTATTTTTTTGTTTGCTATTAAATCATGTATTTTACAAAAATAATAATATGGTATTATTACAAAATGTTTTAACTTGAAGTCACGAAAATTTGAAAAAAAGTATAATTTCCAATGTTATAGCTGTTTGTCTGGACCCAGTTTCAAAACAAGGACCTTGCGGTGACAATCATAAATCCTTGGAGATTCATCGAAAATCAATCGAATGAGAAATAATAGTTTTATAAATTGATAATCCTGAAAGCTTCGATCTGGCCCTGGATAATTATGTATTCTAAAAGCTGTAGAAATTTCATTAAAATCTACTGAGTGGTTTTCGAATTACAGTTGACAACAGTTCAAAAACATAGTTTTGAGAAAAACGCATTTAAAGTTTCACACTAGCGTTTTGGAGTGCCCGAGCGCTGTTTGTTATTTGTCAAATAACTCGAACAGTAGGTTAGGTTATGTTAGGTTAGGTTAGTAGGCAGATCTCTGCAAAAAACAGAAGATCTCACTTAGACAGCGTGGCGCTGTCCTTTGTGGTACCAATAAAACTCCCTGCGGATCAAAGACCTTTAAGATTCAGCAAAACGCTTGGAATCCGTTACAAATTTCTTAAGACGGCTAATATCGATTCTAGCCAATTCGCTAGGATCGCCGAAAAAAGGCCTTTCGAGGTGGTTCAACCTCAGTCTGGCAAAAGCTGGACAATGTTGAAGGAAATGCTTAGATGATTCCATCTCGCCTTCCTCCATACAGCTTTGGCAACTTGCATCTGCCACGATCCCAAGTCTCACCGCATGGGTACCCATTTGACAATGTCCTGTAAGTTCACCCATGATGGCGCTGAGATGGACCTTGCCCAGAAAAAGCAGTTGAAAGGACCGCTTACGCTATACAGTTACCAACGTTTCCGCGGTGACCGGGTACCCACACTAGTCGGATCGCAAAATAGCTGGAAGCTATTGATAAGGGTCTAAGACACTCCTTAACTAGGCCAGAGCGTACTGTCATCGATTCCAATGCCAGTATTGCCGCTCTGCTGTCGGAGTGAATACATACCTCTCT
Organism: Zeugodacus cucurbitae; assembly: GCF_028554725.1. NCBI lineage: Eukaryota > Metazoa > Arthropoda > Insecta > Diptera > Tephritidae > Zeugodacus > Zeugodacus cucurbitae. The sequence goes on along the minus strand of NC_071667.1, from coordinate 57,723,548 downwards.
AAAAGGGGTCACCATACGGACCACTTTAATCGCAGCAACCTCTGCTTGGAAGACACTACAGTGGTCAGGTAGCCTATAGCTGGTATTGACAGAGAGCTTTCTGCAGAAAACTCCCCCTCCCACCTTTCCCCTTAGCCGTGAAAAAGTTGACTGCACTTTTCCTCCATTGACTTCTTCTTTCCCACATATCACTCGAAAAGTAATTATCGGATCAAATTTCCAGAGAATATTTTTAAGATATTATACTTAATGAAAATGCAAAAAAACAAAAAGTTGATTTTTTTTCAAATGCTGACTACCCATAACCCCTTAACTACAAAAACTAATTTCCAAGCAAAGTATTTCACAAAATTCCGTTTTGTTCTCAGCTCATTTCCACTTCTCCTCTAATTGCCACTTCAAGTTCATATAAAAACTAGAAAACTATAAAAATCTATAGTTTTCAAATTCTATTGCAACTCACCTGTCGATTTCAAATATTTGCTCAATATTCCCACTCAAAACATACCATTGAATTTAAGCGTATAAAATGCTTCTATTCTAAATGAAAACATTGCGCACAGTTGCAAAAACAATAACAAATTGCAACTGCTACACAAACAATTGTAAACCTTTCACCCTAAATTTCGAAATACCAAGTATTTATAGTGGGAGTATTCGCAAAATGTCCAGCACACGATTTAGCACTTTGGCAAATGTGCGAGTAAACCATTTAAAAACACGCCGCTACATTGCTACAGAAACCACAATAACAAATAAAGATATACAATAGAAATAAAAATGAAATTATTCCGCCAGTCGACAAACGGCTTCCAGCTGCGAAAATGTCTATTCATGTGGGCCATATGCGCACTGATGAAATGAAATGGGGGGGATACTGGCAAAAGTGGCAAAAACAATATATGAATGTGGCACATTAGTGCGATAGCAAGATCAAATCGTGTAGATGAGATATATATGGAGAAAAGCAATTGCATGACACCAGCGGCGGGTCAATCGCATTTGAATCCACAGGAAATGTGCCAAACTTTGCACAAAAGACATAAAAATATATGTGAAATATATATACATATATACATAACTGTGTGTCTTATTAGACCAAACATGTTTTCCAGCAGCGCTAACCGTCTAACGACCAACAGTGAAAAACTGTAGCAGCCTTCTTGGCGCCAAGTCATGGCAAAATATTTTTCTGTCTGTCTCACAGGCAACTCAGCACTTTGCTGTTAACTTGCCAGCATCCAAAATTGTTGGCAGCCAATTTTTCCATTATACTTCCTTCACATGCTGTGTCTGCCTTATTTGCAACAATTACTAGCAACCAGCTAAGTACTAATCCGTTGAAGCGGCAGCCAGTCAGTCCAAATTCATTTTCAAATATGTGCCAGCGCTTATAAGTATATTGTTTTGAGTTGTCTTAGGTTGTGTTTTATACATCTTCTTATTCATATATATACACTCCCTTCATTCACTATCTCCATTCTCAAATACTTTAAGACTTTTCCGCATCTTTTGCTTTTCAAAATCACTTCTCTACCATAAAAAGGCTCTTGAACTTGCTGTTGATTACACAATTCGAGTGTTTTCACCGTCTGCCGGCCCGGTATGGCAGCAATATTTGTTTTACTATTTCGCAATAGAATGGTATTTGTAAACATACTTTATCTATATGTGCACATATATATGTATATTTAAATTCAAATACAAATACAAATTCAAGTTTTATAGGTTGAAATAAAGCAATATGATTACATTGCGCCCCCACTCCATTATTTGAGTATGCTCAGCGTCGTTGTAATTGTTGAGAGACAATTCTGTTTGTAATAGAAGTGGCTCCACTTTGCTATTCTTAATTATTTTCATTTTGTATATTTTTTTCGTATTTTTGTAATTTGTTTGTATATATTTTTGCTTTATAACTCGCTTATCTTATCAGCATAAATTAATTTACACAAATATCTCATACGACGAAAGAATTTTCAAGTATTCCAATGAAATTCTTCCCGCGAACTTATCTGCAGATATGAATTTTGTACGCAAAAGATAAAATTGCTGTACAGTGTGACTAAGGGATTGTCGATTGTCTGCTAAATAAAAATCTCTTAAGATTGCTTGTACCTAATATAGTCTATAGTAAACTATAATTCGTTCTAATATAAATAACTTTCAAAATTCTTTTGAAATGTTTCTCTATATACGAGTAGCTAAGCTATATACATACATATGCTGAGAAAGATAAACCAGCTCAAAGTTTCCAGTTATGAAACGGATATCAAATCGTTATATTTCTCTACATAATTAAATGATAAAATTATGATAGATTTCTGATGAGAAGTTGTGAAATGTTATGTCAAGAACATAAGCGGACAAACTTTTTATGCATTTTAAATATTTGAAAACTGTAAGTCTGAAAACGTTTTTGAAACGAAATATATATTTTAAGATTATAAACTCATACTATATTCAATTTAAGGGGTTACATGGGTTTTGTTGGGTAAAAATACCTATTTTCAATATTTTTTCTACGTAAAAATTATTTATTTGATTCAAACTTTTTTCTGCCTTATAGTTACATATTTAAAGAATAATTAATGAAATTAAAAAAAAAAAATTAAACTCCTCGTGGCGTCATTTCCGGTGACCCCTCGGAAAAAAGGTGCATCCGCATTGTCAGCATAACTCCTGACAGGATCATCCAAAATGTAAAAACAGAAATAAGTGTTTTAGGTAATACCATAAACTCGTGCTTGAACGTAGGAAAGACAAAAAAGCTAGAATTGGAATTTTGGCAGACATTTTTTCAAAAAACATTTTCTGTCAAATTTGCTTGACATTTTGTTTTTTTTTTTAGTAGTTGTAATTGAAAAAAAAGAACCTTCGTTCCAGCACGAGTAAATTGTATCTCGAACACCTGTGCAAAATTTCATCAAGATCGTTTGAGTAGTTTTCGAGAACATTTGTCAACTGAAAACGAGGTTCCGACAAAATCGTGTTTAAAGTTTTGAGTAACAATAATATCTGACTTGGAGCGCACACATTCCAAAGGCTGTATCTCCGAAACTATTATTGGCAAAGACTTGAAAATTTAGAATAATATTCTTGATATGTTGTAGAAATTAACCCACGAAACCCATGTAACCCTATCGATCTTTCCACGCTTCAGTTTTAGAAAACAAAACTATGAGTCATTAATATCAAAACAATTTATGATAGGACGGAATGAAAAACTGTTAGAGCTGGTTTGGTCAAATTTGATAAAAAGCAAATTATTTTAATCAGAGGTCATTACAATCTAAAATCTAAAATCTAATAACCATTTCTCAAATCAGCGAAAGTGGCGAATCGAACAAACAACTCGCATAACTATACTCAAATATTAGTATAATGTAAAAGTTTTGAAAATTTCATGAGATATTCACAAACACTGTAGTAACTGCAACTTCAACTAGTTAATTTTATTGTTGCTTTCATATAGAATGTTCATGAATTAAGGTCAAAAGTCAAATCTTAGTCCGATGTTTAAGGGACTGGATTCCATTGAAACATATAGCAACATAAGTAGACTTGACTTAGTGATGGAACTCAATTTCTGCTCACTTTGGTATATTTGGCCTGGTATTTACAACAATTATACCAAATATCTGTCTTCAATTCATATAATAATAAAATGGTGAATCGAACAAAAAACTGGTATAAATCAATAGGGAGTATAACACAGTATTTTACTACGCTGAATCAACTCTTTAAAACGTTCACTAATATTGCTTTAAAAACAATTATTTTGCGCTCCCCTAAATTGCTCTCAATTTAGAATGAAATTTATTAAACAGCTGTACGTTCTGTTGGCAAAACGATTTAAAGCAAACTGCTGCCCTACAGTTAAATACACGCTTGAGAGCAAAATTCTAGTAAAAGCACTTGTTCGACCATTAATTTCACACTCCTCCAAGACAATTCCGCGAAACGAGGTTAAATGCGCTGAGCACAAGTTGCATATGCATGTATGTACCACCACCGAAGGGGGCGTAATTAGGCATGCATGAAAAATCGCACCTCGCATTCGCCGCGCAATATTACACAAAACGAAGAAGAAGAAGCAGAAAGCAGCAGCAACAAAGTGAACACAACAACAAAAAGCAAGAGTTGAAAAACAGTAGCAAATAAATGGGTCGAAATAATAAATTAAGTTAACAGTACATTTGCCTAGTGGCAGCTTAAAGACCGCAGCAAAAGCAATGAATGAAAGACAAGTGCAGCGAGACAGCAGAAAAAGTACGCAAAGATGTGGTGTTTAACAATCAAATAAGATACAAAAAGAAAAAAAACCGAATTAAATGAATTTGTTAGAAATGCAACGGCAGCGCACGCTGTCACCACGCACAACAACAAAGCACAGCAGTGGGTCCCACATGGGTGTTAAGCGCAGAAGAGTGAGTGCAGTTCTCCATTTAATGCCCGACAGTCGCCAGCAAGTGTCAGCGCTGCAGTCATTCACAGGTTATTCTTGCATGCTTTTTGCTTTTTTTTTATTTTTTTCTAGTTTTCTAATATGAAAGCAAACAAATCGAATTTGCAGCAGAACAAATGTGAAAGAGAACAGAAATAAATGTGCTTTATAAACAAGCGAAAAACGCAAGTGTGGAAAAGTAATTGAAAGCGAAACGAAGTGCAATGGCATAGCAACAACAAAAGCATTAGCAACAGATGCAATCAGCAACACCCACCAGTCAGAAACTAGCTCACTTAACCGCCGAGAATATATCTACTTACGTAGCAAACGAAAATATATGAAAATTATATTTAAATAATTTTATATAGAAGAGTAAAGACGGGGTAGTCTGCAAGTGATTTGTAGCGCCATCGAAGAAGAATAACGATATTTAGGAACTGCAAACAGGTGGTAACGCCATCATGTTGAGATTGAAGGAAAATTTAAACAAATATCTCATAAGAAGTGAAATCAATTGAACGAAGGACGATAAGAGGAGAAATAAAATGATTCGAAATGTTTCATGAATCGGTTTACAACCACGCCTACTTTCCATATAACACTTGAACTCCACTTGATTCGTTCACTTCACTTCTGCAATATATAAATCAAGAACCAATGAAGATATCGGATTAAAACTTTGCATAAATACCTCATTGGAGGTGTAGCATCGCCCATTCAAAAATTGCCGAAATCGAGTTACAATTTTTCAAGGCACCAGAAATCGAATCTCGAATCGAAAATCTTAGTGTGAATTGATAATTTTTTACGCGAAAATAACAGTAAATCTCTCAGATTATAGAAATTTAAAGGGAGTCTTTTTCATTTAATCATGTGCCTCCGTGCTAAAATCGAGTCATAACTTCCCGTAGATCCCATATACCTAATTATAGGTTTTTTCAAAAATACGGAGGGCTTTATTCCACATACATATGTCGTTAAATATTTGAGATATCGTAGCAAAATTAAGTGAACATATTATTTTGGATATAATGTAGCTTTATGGCGAAAATAAGTGAAATCGGTCCAGAAATTATCACAGTCCTCATATACAATATATGATGATTTTCGTTGTTCTAATAGACTTTATGCCGAATATGTGGGTCATATTGTCTGTTATCTTAATTTTAACTTCAAAAACATTTTCTAACAAATATTACAAACTAGGGCTCTTAAGATTATTCGATTAACCTGAAAACCGATTATTCGAACATCCGTTTTTAACCGCTCGTACGAATATTAACCGGTTAGCACTATTCGATTAGTCGAAATGTTACGACTATTCGAATAGTCGTTCTACTGCGGTTAATCGAATAGTTATACTGTTACTATTCGAATAAATGAAAATTGTTTAAAATCCAAGCAGCCTTTGATTTTTGTTGGTTTTTACTTGTGAAAATGTCAATTGTGCGTATTTTTCCTGTGTTTCACATTTTTCAATAAAAATAGAAATTTAATGAACTTACACTATTCGAATAGTCGACAACGAACGGTTAACCCAATAGTCGGACGTGAGCTGTTAATCGAATAGTCGATGACTGACGACTATTCGAATAGTGCAAACCGAATATTATTATTCGAATAATGCCCTATTCGGTTAATTCGGTTAGTCGAATACCAAGAGCTCTATTACAAACAACAAGCACTCATATGCACCACGACATGTTGCTGCAACATAACTCAAGCAACATGTTGCACAACTGGCAACCGGCAGCTGCAATGCGGCAAATTTCGCAAAATTGTTGCTGTCTTTTGCACTTTACTTTTATTTGGCAAATTCTGCAACAGTTATTGTTGTTGTTGTTGTGGTCAGCAGCGGCAAACATGCGTATTGCTGCAGATTAGCGCAGATTTCCTGGCTGTAGCCGGGGTCAGCTGCTGCTGTTGCTGCGTTGCACAAATCATCTGCAATGTGTCCTTGCCGGTATGAAGGTTGTTGTTGCTGCGCTCGTCGGCTCATACATAAGAGCCTATGAAGTAAATATATATACATACATATGCAATTGTTGGTTGCAGCTTATGGCTTTGTTGCTGTACTACGTAGCTTTGAGGCGAAGGACTTTTCGCGCACATACTATTACATATGTATACATATATGTGTGTATGTCTGTATGTTTATCCCAACGGATCGATAATTTTAACGAAATGTTTAAAACGGAAGTGAGAATGGAGTCAAAAAGTAGTCGGCGCTAGTTCACTTGTGCTCACACACACACTAGCAGGTGTGAGTGTATATTTGTGTATTGGTGGTTACTCACAACAGTTTATATGTTAAATTTAGAAATATGTATAATAATAAAAGCGGCATGCACTTACCTTCAAGGTCAACGCTATGTGGATGTACTCAATTCACACACACATACAAATGTTCATATGTTTATATGCATGTTTTAGTGCAGCACTTGCGCTCTATAGTCACTGCAGCTGTGCCAATAGCAATTGTTCAATTTTAACTTTAAATTAAATTTTCGTTTTTTTTTTCTTTTCGGTTTCTTCACACAAATGCATTTGAGCTACACACGCACACACACTCACTTTTATATGTTCATATGTATTGTACTTTTGTTTGTAAGAAATTTGTTGTACGTATGTATTTTGAAATTGCAACACGTAACACATAAATTATTGTTCACGAAATTTTTAATAATTCATTTATTTGATGGATATGCATTTAAAAAAAATTGTTTTTTTTTCGGCGCACTTAAAGACTTTTCAATGCTTTAGTTATGGAATTTGGCAACGAATTTCGAAAACTTTTTTCAGCAAAACTCTTCGCGCAGCTTTTGAGTGGCAATAAATTATAAATGCAATAGAAAAGTGATGCGAAAATAAACAACTTGATTTTTTGAAAGTATAATGAAATGGGAAAAAATATGGAAATTATTTTGTTTATACTAAAAAATGTATGATGTTACTGAAAAAAAAAAATTAAAAAAAAAAAAATATTTATGAAAGCTTTGCAATTTAACAAAGTAAACAACTAAACAAAACAAAAACTAATTTTTGTTATAATAATAAAATTCACTAATACATTAGCGGTTGTCTCAAGAAGCCTCTGCTTAAAAGCTGTAGTTTCTTTAGTTTTATATAATACATTTCATTTTCATAGAACTTCAGGAACTAGAAATTGCTTGAGTACCGGAAATAAATTTTAAATGTCGATATATCTAGATAATATTTTTAGATTCTACATACATACGTTCTGTCAAATAAGTATCCGGAAATTCTCATTTTAAAATTTCTCGCTGAGAATATTTCAAAAAAAATCTTTCCCAGGTTAGCACAACTGTAGCCATTATTCTGTAATTATTGCTATGTGTCATTTAGTTTATTTACGGCTTCATTAGGAACAAGTCAACCTTTTGTGGGCGTTTTTATATGCCCCTCTTTGAACGATTTATAGCAATCGTAAACTTGAGTTTTTGACATGGTTGAATCACCGAATGTTTTTTTTTCAACATTTCCAACGTTTTGGCACAAGAAATTTCGTTAGAAACACACAATTTCACACAAACTAATTATAATTTGTAAATTATTAACTAATTTGAGAATTTCCGGGTACTTATTTGATAGAATGTATATCAGTTCGTCTGAATTTAATAGCATGTTATAAGCATTCCTAATTTTAGTAGGATCTATGTATTACTCTCTACTTCATAAAACTGTTTCATATAGGAAGTGAAACCGTATGAAGAGTTGACGTTTCCTATCACGAACTTATCCCATTTGTAAAACTAATGCAGTTCATTTGAAGCATAAGTAACTCAAGCGAGAGGAAAAAATATTAAATTCTTTCTGATTTGCATTTTGAAAATAAAAAAGTTCTCTGCGCAAGAGGTGGTAACTTGATAACAAGCTATCAGGTTTATCTCTAAAGTTTATATGAAGAAATAAGCTAGCTGTTATGCGGGCCTTACTTTGAAATTTTATACAATTTTACTAAAGGTTAAAGCTTGACTTTTTTGAAATCTAAATTAGTCGTCTTATGCCGCTATATTAACCTAAACTCTTCAGAGCAGTAAAAACATAAAAAGCTTGGACCATTATGTTGGGTTTATACGACTATTACCATATTTTTCAATCAAATCATCAAAACCATATTATCAGTAAGCATATAGAAAAGCATGTCGTTGCAAAAAATATGCGTAAATGAAAGTAAAAAAATGTACTAAGAAGCTTTAAAGTATCTGACAGCGAAATTTTTATAAATTAAAATTAAATTTAAAATTCAAAGTTTGACCAAAATTTTAATGAGATTCGAATGAAAATATTATTATATCGTTTATAAAAATTAAAAAAATTATATATTCAAACAAATATTCAGACAAAACTGATTTAATAACTTTTTGTCAAAATAACTGATTTATTTTATGAATAGCTTTGCGGGAAGTCCGTGCTAATATTCAAAAGAATGCATTGATTTTAATTCTTTAGAGCATTACTTTACACCGATCCACAATTTTTTTTTAATATTAATTTAATTTGGTTTTTACAATTATTGCTCCAAATGCTTCGAATTACGTGTTTTTTTTAGTTTTGTAATTTTATGTTTTTATATTTCTTGCGTCATTCCAAACCCAAGATTCACTAATTTCTATCACAAATATACAAAATACAGTTTTCAAATATTCAACATTGATTTAAAAATTGTAAATTTTTTAATATTACTTTTAAAATTGTTTGCTTTTTTCAATTTTTTTTTTAAATCACAAATTACTTTAATTTTGAACACCAATTAAAAGCCTAACATTTAACTCCCATATATGTACGTGTTGCTGCCATTTCAATGGTTCAAATGTTATATTTATTATATATGTACATATCTGTATGTATGTAAATAGATGCATATATTTTTTTATACCCCCTTACAGCCTACAATCGAGTACTGTTGTAGTATTTTCCAACTACTCTCAGCCGGTTTATAAAATACTAAAAAGTTAAATATTAGACCCAATTCAAGTGCCGCACTTGTGAGGTCCACTTCAAATGCATTCACGTGCACCCACGTTCGTCTGTTCAACTTGCACAACAAACACTAACAACAAAAAAAAAACGGCAGAAATTGGTTAAACAAAAACACAAATGCCAATAGACTGTTTGCATGAATTTAGACTCTAAAGGTATGTAGATAAGAATGGCAGCGCAACACAGTTCAAGCGCACTATTCTGCTTTACATACAAACGTTTACACTAACAGTATATTAACAATAGCGCGCTTACACTTGACTGCCTTTTCGAGGCGCGCCCAACACCCAACGTCACAGCTGTGTCACCAAAAACAAACTAACAACAACAACACATTGAACAACAATAGCAACAAACATCAAATGCACTGGCGCTGAAAATTTCGCTTTCTATGCATTCGCATTCGCTGCTTGTGCGTAAGCGACCTTTCTTTCTGATTTCGCAATCAAATTGAAGCAGAAGCAGAAGAATAATAGAATTTTCTTCAATGTAAAACAGCCATACACAGAAATTTGTCTTCACACTTTTTTATGCTTTTGGCGTTTTAGCGTTTAATACGAATATTTTTGAAAAATTTTCTTCGATTTCCACACACCTCACTATTTATTTATAGGGGGAAAAGAATTTTGAACGCGCGTCAATTATAATTTTGTGTGCTACTACAACACTACGAAATGGTGCTTCCGAATACGTTAGCTGCGCCGCTGAAACACAACCGAAACGCTGTAGATACTTTTGCAGACTGAATGAAATTCAAATCGGAATCGCTGCTCAACGCAGTCGCCGGCACACGTCGCACAATGCTGCAGAGCCGAGAATATGAGCGCATTCGTGCCGCGCTGCGCAGCAACAACCACCGGCGCTGCGCTGCTCTATTGGAGCTCTCTCCGTGAGCGCTGTTAATGTTGGCGCTGGGTCGTGTTGTCTGCCAGTAGATAGCGGGCGATAAGCGAACAGCTGTTCACGGCCCCGCTTTTGCAGTACGGCGATGACGTAGGCATGCGCTCTCACACACCTCTGCACGAAGCGCTTTGGTGTTATTTGCATTTGCGCGCTGGCAGCGCTGCCTTCTGCTAATCGACCAACCTCTGTTTGGTTAGTGACCGGTGTTGAGGGCTTCCTCATTTAATGACATCATCGCTTGGTGTTGCGCATATGAGCATGTTGATGACCGCTTAACAGAGCGCGTACTCATGCAGAGTTCCGAGTCTGTTATCTGTCGATTAACATAATGGGTGGTGAGGCGCTATGTTAGTCACTGATAAGATAACATTTTATGTTAAGCTTTGGAGTGCACGATACCTTAGTCATTTTTTAACATATTAAACAGAAATAACCCTTTAAATGGGTTGGGACATGTGCTACGAACATAAACAAATTTTGTGCTTACATTAATATTTGTTATGATTTTGAACTAATGAGTCTGATTTTTAGATAAAAAATAATAAACCTAACTTTGGTTTTAAATTAAAAATATTTAAGGTTATACTCTAAAGTTGACCTAAAAAGATATGCTGAGATTATAGACCTTATAAAATTAAATTAAACCAAACTTTCTAGATGCTAAAATTCGGCTCTAATAAGGATTCCATCAAAAACTTATTCCTAACGGGAACCTATTAGTTCAGCACATTTGCCACCGCTTGTATTGCACTTAGCTTTTAAGATGATATAAAGTTCTCTAATGGGCAATTTAGCAATAAAAATACCAAAAGAAGGTAGCGGATATCATTTTAAAATACGGTTTCTACAAATATCTAATCTAATTATTATATTTATCCTCTGATGCTTTCGTCAATACGCCATGGATTATTCAAACATTAACTGAAAGAGAAAGAGAGACAGCTATAGAATTATAACTTAAACCTTCATAAATAGGTCTATAAAACTTCAACGGCAGTTCTGAATCCTTTCTATGCACAAATACTAGCTTTGCTTTCTTCGTACGTATTTAGTAAATTTATAAAGTTCAACACATGAACCCAGCTGGTATGATGCCGTATTTCATACTTAATTACCTTTTAATTTCAAGTCATTTCAAACCATTTTTGAACAACGAAATCTTAAGATTTTATAATTTTCACTTTTCGTTTCAAGTCAGTATCTGTGTTGAAACTTGATAGATCTCTAATAGATGATGTTTTTAAGAGACCTTATTGCTTTCAGATCGCGCAAGGATAGTTTCAACAAGATTCAATAGCATTCTGGCAATTTCTGATTGACAGTTTTTTTATATTTTGCAAAAATCAACGTTAGTTGTGAGTTGTGCTAAATAATGTATGTGGGGAAAGGTCTTGAGATCTTAAAAAACAGAACTCATGGACATCGGTCGAATAAGTTAACTACCAAAATTTCAACTGTTATGAAGGAAAGAGGGAATTGAAGTTTAAAATCACGTAGCTAGCATTAAAGGGATGTCATAGGATCTTACTAACTAAATTGACTTAACATTTTTTGTTTAAGTACCAGGTTTTTAGTGTGGTTTTCAATTATGCAAATCGGGATTGGTGTCTTTGACAGCTGTTACCTGATTTATACTCAGTTTGTCGCAAAAAGTAAGCGAAAATCGAGCCTAACGACACCGCTGCGGCGTTCACTTGCCCGAAATCCTTTTCAAAATGTAATGCCAAATTTATAATAAAAATAAATTATTGGGCATTAAATTAGATCGGTTTGATTTCTTCTTGAAAACCACATATGTTAAACCACATATGTTATAATGTGCTTAGTTCTCACGTCCTAAGATCGTAGGTAAGATGTAGATTGCTTTGGCTTTTTCTTATCCCCTAAACTCGAAAAATCATGCCGTAGAACCGTAGAACACACCAAGAGTAACATGATATCTTCAAAAAAATTGATGAAGGAACTAAAGTACATCTCGATCCAGACCCATTAAAAATGTATCGAAAACCGGAATTAGATTGCAAAGAACAAATTATTTTGTATTTAAAATTAGAATTAAATTTGGACTTTAGTTTTTATTTAAAGGAAAATGGCTACACAATTCTAAATTATTCACACATAACTTCACTTGAATCCGCATAAATATACTCGCATGTACTATGCTGCTTCAATAATTTTGCGAAATAACTTCATCTTATCAAAAACTTTTCAATATGATAATAATCCAGCAGTACAGCACAGGAAATGCTTCTATTTTTGTCGTCTCATCAGCATAATGTGCAGTCGTAGTGGCACCAGTTGATGCTAAGATTAACATGCCAAAGGCGAAACAACAACACAAAAGCTCTAAGCAGCATTTTATTGTGTTTACCGAAATATTTTAATGTATCCGCAATATATGGCACACGTCCTTAGTTTCCCGCAATAATTCAATCGATATTAAGTACTTGTGTAAGGCAAGCGCTATCACAATTCCAGTGGGAGCTTTTATATGGCATTACAGGCAACTAAGTAGAGCAAACATATAAAAAGTTGACAGGATATATAGAATAACGGTTTTAATGGCAATAAGAAAATTCAAAGGCATACATACAAACATACTTAATATATACTATACACACATATTTAAAATAGTTGAAGTTCGTATATAAGCACTTAAGTATATATAAACCCACACATACATATATATTTATTTAATAACAAATGTTTACATTGACTTGAGTTTTCATGGCGACAATGTCAACGTCGCCAAAACCGCCGCTTCACACGGTTCGTTGAAACACACTCGAATTTTCCACACAAATGAGTGAATGAATGAACGTATTTTGTGTGTTTTGACTGCGAACGCGACAGTGAAAATAGGTCAGCCAAAATTTATTGTACGCTCGGCACTTAGCTGATAAGCGACAGCTGAAAATTTTTCCATATGTTTTTTTGTTATTGTAGCTGTTCTTACTACTACCTTTGCTGGGTGTCATCCTTTTCGCAAGACTTCGACCGACTTGCATGTCGGCTCACATTCGAAATTCGCCACAATTTCGCATTAATCAACTCACCTTTTGTTTTATGAATTTCGGTGAATATTTCAAGTTCCTATTTGTATTAATTAACTAACACGCTTCAGTTCCACATCCTTTAGCAAATGTATTTATGTAGGTCATTTGTGGGTAAAACCATAAATTCAGCTCCCATTCGGTTGTCATTTCGTTAACTTTTTTCTAGTTTTTATTCGTGTTGTTCGCTGGCAGTTTCTACTTTTCATTTGCATTTCGCACGCCACCCGCGCCCCTTTGTGTTGGTTAACTGCCTTTGGGGGCGCATTAGACAATTTAACTAATCCTTTTTCGTTCCACTTTCACGCGCCAGCTTTAGTATGTTTGTAGACCACATCGGCACTTGTTCAGCCGTTGCTCAGCTGATTTTGTCCTTGAGTATGAGTTCTGGCATTTTTCATATTTTACTTAATTGCAGGTGCGATATACACATAAACACACTTTCATGTACAACGGTAAAATACTTCCTGACACAGTTTACTTAATTAATACTTAATTTGCTAAATTTGTGATTATTAACGATTTGGCATAATTGAGTGCTATTCATAAAGGCGATTACATTGAAAATAATAAATTTAATAATTTTGATAGCAAAAAAAGACCAAACTTTTTTAAAATTAAATAAAAATATATGAAATATAAAATTAACCAATATTTACAGACTGACTTAGAAATTAGTGCACCCTGTACTATATGTACATAATATGTATGTCTGACCTATGCGGCGTATGAGCAACTTTTTTTATATGTGAAAGCCAAACATTTCGATTTTGGTGTCTAATTTTGAAAAGCGTAGAAATTACTTTTTTTACTTATGACTCAATCTGCTCGAAAAAAAAGTTTGATTTAATACCCACGTCGTATACTGGTGTGATGTCATGTTGAAAATTATATTTGAGTTGCTGAAAAATAGAAATGTTAACTTCGGCGTGAGAAAGTCGCTACACGATCTTCAAAAAAAAAATATTACAATTATGAAGCCGCGATATGATTCATGTACATTTGCATGACTATACATATATTTGCAAAATTGAATACAGTGAACCCCGCTTAAGTATGACATAATAAATGCCAAATTCGCCAAACAAATAACTAGTTTTCCTTCAATTATGTTTCAATCAGTTTCTAGTTTAGAATGACATGTTTTTTGAAAATGCATGATTGTTTAAATTGCATTGTTATCGCTACGGCATAGAACAAACTAGGTTTTTAGCAGACAGAAACGGGAAATTTCTCCATGAAATCTGAAAAGTTGCCAAAGCTCGTCATTGTTACTTGGGCAAATTTCTCTTATTGTACTTCACTCTATTCCACAAAGTTTCTACGGAATTTAGTTGTTTACCTCAATCCACTCCTTTGTCCACTCTCATTGTCTTAATAAAGTATCCACCTAAGTGCTATAATGTCTTCAGAGTACTGTAGCATACATTTTTGGAGTATCTTAAGATAATCGGTTATATAGTGCCCAGTAAGCTATAGTATGGGCCTAGTCCGTTGTGTGAAAACGATCCCCAAATCATAATTTTTCAGTTGCCATATTTAGCTTTATTGTGTACTTACAGCCGGTTTCACGAAATTTTTGAATTGAAAATTAATTGGAAATCAGCTGATAGACAAACGTAACCATGGTTACATATGACAGTATTTAAATAATATTTAAATGGCAAAGCGTGACCATTTAAATACAAGTTAAGTCAAATGGTGAAACTGAAATTAATTATTTTTCGCTTAAATTTGTTTCGTGAAACCGGCTGTTAGAGTTTTTAATTTAATTTATTTGTTTTTTTATATAATAAATACCTCGTTCAGAACTAAATAAGTTTACGTTTGTGTTATCAAAATAGCGAACACTAGTATTTGTTACACGTACTTTTTATTCATCGCTGTCCTTATTATTTTTCACATAACTGTATATCTTCTCCATGAGTATTTCTTATATTGAAAAACATTGTCAAAACATAATTCATTATACATTATGAGACATTTTATAGATATTACCCAATTTAACCCATATCTTCGGCATAACTCCCACTTAAATAACGAAAATAATTATAAATAGTGTATGAGGGCTGAGGAAATTCCTGAACCGATTTCACTCATTTTCACAAACAAACTATACGCACACTAAATTGTGCTAAGATAGCTCACATATGTATTAACTGCTTTATAAGGTATAAAGCCCCCAAGTAGTTTGAAAACCCTAATATTAGGTATACGGGAGCTAGGGGAAGTTATGACTCGATTGCATCCATTTTTTGCACAGTGGTATATTATAAGAAGAAAAAGATTCTACATATTGAACATAAACATATCCGGGGCCTCAAAAACTTATAGTCCGATTTCGAAAATTTTTAAAGCAATTTTTTTTTAGCTTTTCAGTTAACGCCATTTGGTGGGCGTGGCAATGGTCCGATTTCTTTCATTTGCAATAGCAACTGTCCCACTGTACCAAGGTATATGTATGTGTACCTAGTTTCATCTCGTAATTTTAACTCAAGCTATCCGTTGCGCGAACAGGCGGACGGGTGGACCCAACTGCTTTAGAACATGTTTTGAGAGTATAAAAATTCATCTAAAAAATTCAAATGCTTTCAAAAATACATGCGGTTTTGTAGTTATTCAGGTTTCACTTTACTTCCCCAAATTTATTCACCGATGGCACATGATTGGCATACAGTCATCACGGCTTACAAGCTATTCAAATAATAATAGCAGTAAGCTAGCATTGAAATGAGCTGTTTAATACAATTTCGTAACTGACAACATTACCGTATGACAAACACCACGCTAAGGAGAAAATTATCAGCGAAGAATGAATAAAAAATTGCACAGGAAACAGTTGACAATGAAGCAAAAATAATATTTGTGGTGGGATGACTAAACGCCGTTAAATCACCGTAGAAAATAAATGTTAGAAAATGTTCAAATTCAAATTCCGCGAAGCCATTCGCCATACCTTACTATACATATTTCTACTTTGTAGACCACAAGCTGACAGTATGACATAAATATTTGACAAAGAACCGCAATGATGATGCCATCAACGCAGAAACGCAACATTCACTCGTTGTCTTCCCGCTTTTCGATCAATATTTATATAAGACAATAGTCACGCTCTCGGGCTTCGAGTGCATTTTCAAGTAGGGTGGTGTTGAGTTCCGTGCGAACATGCGGGAATATTTTATATAGGGAGCTTTCGACAGATTACTTATTCCTTGAATGCATTTCATTTAAAGAAACTGTAGGGATTTCCAATGTAATCCATCAACCATTCTGAGATGTTTAAAATTAATGTACGAGGACGTCATAACATGATTTCAATTTTAAGATTTGAATTGACCTCTGACCCTTGTTTTTAACGTCATAGTTTAAGTGTAGAAGACTGGGGAAATTTTCATCGGATGATATAAAGTCGGACGGAACTATAGTCTTAGAATTAATCTTAAATTAATTAACGACTACGTTCCCAGAATTGAATTTATCGTGAGCCTTTACTATAGTTGTCTCTTGTCCGTCAAAATTCACCATCACACAACGTTAGTTACATATCTACATACATATGTATATTCTATATGTATGTCCATTTGTTCGCCAATTTCAAGAATTTAAATAAGTCATTAGTGTAGACAGCACAAAAGACAAATAAAGCTCAAGAAAAAAGTAAGCAATCGGTTCGTAAATGCAACTGTGTGAACTAAAATTGCAAAAGGCTACAATATACACTTGAGACAACTGACAACAACTGTCGTATTTGAGTATTTGTTGTTATCGTAATGAAAGACAAACACTATTCATCGAAGTACCTATGCAGATAAAAAAGTCACTTGATGTAATAGATAAATGTCTCTGAAATGGGCGAAGTTCAGTTACAAGCTTTTCTTTTTAGCGTCAAATGCAATTATGTATGAACAGTGACGCCAAGGGAAATAGCAGTATTTAATTAAAGAAAAAGTAGCGCAGATCTATTATTAAAAAAACTAAATTTATTAAAATAAATAAATAAGTTTTTGGTAAATATCTTGCAAACCAATAAAGCTATATAAACCAAACTTCCCACGTTTCACATCATACACCAAAAAAATTGAAATAATCGGAAAATAACCACGCCCACCTCCCATACAAAGGTTAGGTTGAAAACTACTAAATGTGCGTTAGCTCACTACAGGAAAACTTCAGAAAGACTAAATTTTACAGGAGAAATGGCATATGAGAGCTACACTCTAATTTTTTTTACAAAATGGAAAATGGACGTGGCGTCGAATCTCAGAAACTACTCGATCGATTTCAATGAAATTCTGTAAGTAACACTTTCTTGACACCCTGATGACACGGATGGAAAATCACAACCATGGATGGTCACAACCACGATTCACAACCACGACTACTTTCCATATAACTCAATTTTGAATTCCATCTGATTCCTTCACATTATAATTTATACATAAGGAACCAATGAAGATAGCGGAAGAAATCTTTTCACAAATACTGTATATCATCTATGGCTTCACTTGTGGAACAATTGTCGAAATCGGAGTATAACTTTTCAAGGCCCCGGATATCGAACATGAAGAATTCAGTGCCTAAGCGTAATTTTCAATCGAAAATATCAGTAAATCTCTCATATATTATGAAAACCGGGTCATAACTTCCCCTAGCTCCCATATACCAAATTATAGGTTTGTCAAAAATACGGTGGGCTTTATTCCGCATAAATCGGTTAATATGGGAGATATCTTGGCAAATTTAAGTGAATATAGTATTGGATATAGTGTACCTTGGTGGTGAAAAATGGTGAAATCGGTTCAGGAATTACATCAGCCCTCATTTACTATATATGATTTCTATTGGACTTTATCCCAAATATATGAGTCAAATTGTGTGTTATCTTGATAAAATTGCATCAATAAATTGCGAGAGTATGAAATGTTCAGTTGCACCCGACCTTAGTCTTTGGTTACTTGTTTTCTAAAAGAATTATCCGTTTACCGATCATCGAACTTATGAAAAAGTCCCATGTATTTCAATATACATATCTGATTTGATACCTCCTCATGTATTTTACAGTTAAAGTGATTTCAGACTATTTGATATGAAAAATCTTGTAGATAGTCATCATATCACAATTGCGAAACAAAAACTAAATCTTAACTTCAAAACAGTTCTGTTGCCTCTGATATGTGATAGGGCGAATGATGTCCAGTCACTACATATGTACATCGATGATGTCAGTTAAATTCTGCGTCAGTTTCTATTATAAGACATAGTAAAGTATGAAAAATGTAAGTGGTAGGACAGTTTCGACCAATTACAATTTTGGGCTACGTTTGACATACATATGTGATCCTGGCATCATAAACAACAGAGGAAACCGAGGAAAGTCTTTCTTTGTATTTAAACAATTGTTTAGAATTAACAGAATGATTTTAAAGTGAGAAAGAAAAAGAAAATTTCTCAGGATTTTCCTCCGTCCACTGCTATTTTTTAGAGAGCAGCTGTAAAAGTTATATAAGAAGTGTACGTGTCCTCTTATTCACACTTGTTGCATGCAATATAGCGCGACAAGCGATGTTGATGCCTATGACATTTGTTCGGTAAAAGCGAAGTGTTGTGCGAAGACAAAAGTTGACATAAAAGGCTGCCGACCGGCAAATTAAAATACACGAACTTATGAATATGAGTGCATGTATGTACATATGTATTTAAAAAAGTCGCGATATACATATATATATTCCCGAACACAATTGACGGTCTTTATTAGTTGTAGGAAAACATTGAGCACTTCTGCAGAAGACACCACTGACACTCTGACCATTTTGAGTATGCAAGGCGGGGATCTGCACGCAATGTTTACAGTTGTAGCAAGAATGCAAGACTATTTGTGTGTAATTAAAAACTTCACCTATAATCAATAAGATTGACTTCTAAAAAAGCTTTTAGGGCGAGGAGAGCTAGGGGGGGGGAAAATTGAAGAAAATTTTACTAGAATGTCTTCTTAATTTTAGCTTAAATTTCTTCTAAAATCTATTGAAAAGAAAACCGGCTGAAAATAAAAAGATAACTTCTTATTTATTAATTTGTTTTTGTAATTTTGTCAAAAAATTCAATGGTAAGAAGAAATCTACTTGTTTTTATGAGAAAACTATGAAAGAGCAAATCAATAAGGACATCCACTTATTTTTACTAGAACCTTATTAAATTTATTAAAAAGAAAAACCTTTTATTTTAAAAAGAGTTCTTATTAATTTAAAATTTGCTATTAACGTCTCAAAATGCGTACATACATACATATTAATGTTTGTATATTGCATCAGCCAATTTAAAAAAAAAAAAAAATTGGCGACAGTGATATTCTTTTTATCCCGTTGCTTTGTTGTGCGTACATACGTACAAATTAATGTATGTATGTACATATATTGCATCAGCTAACTTAGAAAAATTTTACTTGGCGACAGTGATTTTCTTTTTATCCCGTTGCTTTTTTGTGAAGTTGTGAAGTGTCACATTTCAGTTGCTCTTGTGTTGTATTGCGTGCTAGTTGTGTTATTATATTAGTTGTATTATTATATTATATTCAAAATGTGCGATATATATGGTGAACCAAGCCAAGGAAACGATGAATTCTTGGAATTATTAAAATCTTGGGGCTTGCTAAATGAAATAATTGATACCCTGATTGAACGGGGGGTTAATTCCTTTCTCATTCTTGAGAAAATGCAAATTGACGACGTTGACGCTTTTTTCAATAGATGTGACGCAAAATATTTCGGAGAACGCATAAAATTTAAAGCCGGTTTGAGGGAGTGGCGAACAAAAAAGGTAAGATGATTCCTTTATTTTTAAATTATCAATTCTGTTTATAGAGCTATGCACAACACAAGTAATCGCCCAAGAAAAAACTTTAATTTTGCTCTAAAAGCCAAATTTTAAGTAATTTTAATTTGAAAGTTAGTGTGTGGATTCTGTTTTTAAGGGTATTCCATTTATTTGTGACCAAGAGACACAAACTGCAAACACCGAAGTCTTAGATTGGCTGAAAAAAATATCCAGTGATTTGTCTTCCGTCAAATCGGGAGAATGTAGTATGCTACCTTGTTCGCCTCAAACGAAGAATTTCAATCTACGCGAGCTTTTAAAAACATCAGTAAAGGGACAACTTGCTTTAAGTTATCAAGAAAAACATGGCTACTTGGACAGTAGAAACCAAAAAAATTTAACACATTGCATCGTTGACAACTATATTGGTTTAGGACGCAAAATGCAATACTCAGATATGAGGGAATGGGCGAATGAAATTGTTGCGGTATTTCCTAAAGAAAAGAAGGTAAGGTAATTGCACGAATTCGATTATAACTACTAAAAACTTACAACATTTTTTTGTTACTCTTATATATTAGGAATTTTACTTTTTGGAAAGAAAAATGGGAAAAAAGAATCCGAGTGGTAAATTGTTCTCGCGTTGGGCTAATGCCATAAAGTTGGAAAACAAAGCCAATCCTGTTACCCAGGAAGCTTATGAAGATGTTTTTGACGGTGTGCAATACTTTTTACTCCTACTTTATAAAATAATTTGTAGTTTTAACAATATTTAATTTAACTTCTTGCACTGCAGATAACGTTTTGGAAAAAAAGTGTTGGTTGGCACATAACTGCACACCTTGGGAAAAAGTTAAAAAGTTTTGGTTAGATACATGCACGTTTAGAAATAAATGTAAGGGATCTCTATCGGATTTGCTAGCAGACTGGCCGCGCTACAATGACTTTAACGGTTACGAATTGGTAAGAAAAAAGCACAAAGTATTTATTTACAAATTAAACATTATTCAATTATAACAGGTTGATATTGATTTTAATGACATGCATCCAGATATTGGAAACGAGTTAATCTTAAAACTTGACAAGTTTTATAAAGTAATCCTCCCTGTCTTAAATGCGGAAGTAAAAGACCAAGCCAGCCGAGAGTTACTACTTTCGAAACTCCTTTACAAAGATTTATCAAATGGTAAAAAAACATGAAAAACAATATTAAAATATTTATATATTGGATTAATTTATAATTCCAGATTCTAAATATTGCATTGTGTTGTTACTGCTCCATGCGGTTCTTCAACCACAGCGTCGGAGTAAAACCCACAAACCAACGATTGGTGACGCTCAATCAGAGTTTATAATACTAGCAACTACACCAAATGATATATTACCAAAGATTTCGTCCAAAATTGAGCAATACGCGATTGAAAAACAGCATTTGCAGCCTTACATCATTGCAGTAGGTGAGGACTATACAAGTATATCAGAATTCTTTATATTTTGCGACGGGCTTAAGTGGAAGTGCCCCACTTTAATGAAATGCGTCGACTGTATTATTAAGTTAAGTTATGTATTCCAAATTGAATATTCCCATAATAGCAAGCAAGTTTGGGTATTTTTAGAACAATACTTTTTTGGGCTTAAGTCTGAAGATTTTCCTTCAGTTTCAAATTTACTCAGCAAGTTAGATAACTAATTTTTTATTTTCTTTCTTTTCTTTTTAATTGTTAAAAATGTCCAAATTTGCTTGCTATTTATGTCACAAACCCCACTTAACTTCATGTTTACTTATAAATCATTTAAAGGAAGATCATGGGCTTCAGTCCATAGCAAAATATGTTTGCAAAGAGGAAAATTGCAATCAAATATTTCACAATGTGTATAGGTTTCGAAAGCACTTAGAAAAGCATAAAACTGTGAGTTTTTCCTCGGTAAATAATGATTTAGGTCAATCTTTAGTTTCTCAAGAGCCACTTACACAATTACAGTATCGTGATGAGTATCCCCTTCCAAGTCTTGCAAACAATACCACTTTTCTTATACATGGACGATTTTGAGATCAATGATCCCCTAGGCTCGAAATCCTGCCAACAGAAAATATGTGGAATTTATTACACTTTTCCAACAATCCCTAATTATCAAGCTGGTAGGCTCATGAATGTATTTGTATGCGGATTTATGAAAAGTTCAGATATATGTGAATATGGTTTTAATATTGCCTTCACTCCACTTATAGATATTTTAAAGAAATTATATGTCGATGGTTTGAGTATTGACATAGGTGGTCAACATATCCGAGTTTACATTCGGCTTGCTCAAATATTAGGTGATAACCTTGGTCTAAACACAGCTTTAGGATACAATAGTTCATTTTCATCAAATTCATTTTGTAGAGTATGCAAACGCAACAAAAACGAAACACGCATTGATTGTATCGAATATTCCGATTCTTTAAGAAACAATACCAATTATGAACTTGATATTACATTAAATGACCCAGCTGTAAATGGTATAAAATATAACTCTGTATTCAATTCTCTTTCGTTTTTTCACGTCACCGATAACATTTCATGTGATATCATGCATGATTTATTCAGTGGTGTATGCAAATATAATTTTAGTAAAATATTACATTACTTTATATACGAAAAAAAAATGTTCACTTTGGAAACTTTTAATTCCCGGAAGCAAATGTTCCAATATGGGCAAACAGAAATCGGTAATGTTTCTCCTCCTGTAAAAAAAGAGCACATAAAGAACGCTAATTTTAAAATGAACGCGAAGCAAATGCAAACTTTTTCCCACTTAGTATTACTTATGATTGGCGACCTTATCCCACCGAATGATTCTGTTTACAAATTTTTAGTTCTTTTCATTAAACTAATTGACTATGTGTTATTGCCAAATTTCGACGACGATCTCTTAATTAAACTTCAAGTGTTGATTGAAGAACACAACAGGTTATATCAATGTATGTTTAAGGATACTTTAAAACCCAAACACCACAACCTTGTACATTACCCCACTATTATTAAAAAACTAGGCCCCCTAAAATACCTATGGTCATTTAGATTTGAGGCTGAACACCAAATTCATAAAAAATATGCCAGAAGTATAACATCCAGAATAAATATTCCTTTATCTCTGGGAATCAAATCAGCTATAAGATTTGCGAATTCAGTTATAACTAATAACTTTTTTCAAGCCGAAATTGTTTGTAAAGAACAATGTCCTATTACAAAAGAAATTTACATTTCATCATTAAATTTATCCGATTTGAATTCATATAAAAAAACAGATTCCGTTATTTTCCGAGGAAAAACGTTCAAAATTGGACACATTGTTTCAGTTACTAAAGACAGTTTTCTTATTTACGAAATATGCGATTTCTTAATAAGCGAAAATAATATTAGTATTGTAGTGAAAAGTCATAGTTGTCTAAATTTTTCTGAGAGATTTCAATCATATTTGGTTGGCAGTGAAAAACATAATTACACTCTCATCAAATTTGATTCTTTAGATGGTCCGCCAATAGATTTTTATGTTTTAAATAATGGTCTTAAAGTTATAAGAGCTAAAAAATATTGGTAAAAAATACCTTTCATACAATTACAAGTTTGTCAATTATTTATGTTATAAAAATTACCAGGAAGTATGTAAAGTCAATTTTAATTATATATACATAAGTATTTAAACTAGCTATAGTTATGCTAATGCTGAATTAAAAAAATAAAAAAAGTTATAAAAAAACTCGTATTATATTTATTTTCAGAAAGTATTAATTTCAATTAAGGGGAAAATAACATCAAATTGATAAGATAATCGGCTTGTTAAAATTAAGATGATGTTCCAATAATAATTAAGACTTCCCATCTTATTTATGTTAATGTTATGAGTTTCTGCTTAGTTTTACGGGTTATCTACTTGATTTTATTAAGAAGCGTTTCCTCTTAATTCTAAGGGTCACCTTCTTAATAATATTGAAAAGGTTTTCACCTTAGTTTCATAGGTTATCTATTAAATTTCACTGAAAAGGATATCATCTAAATTCTAAGCGTCATCTCCTAAATTATATTGAAAAGGTTTTCACCTTAGTTTAACGTTTTATCTTCACATTTTTATTAAGAAGTGATATCCAGTAATAATAAGATGGGCATCTTATTGGAGAGAAATTTAAGAGGAATCTTCTAAACTTTGTTCTAATTTACAGGGCATTTTAGGTGGCCATTTCGCTCTGTGTATGTAAACTATGTAGCGCTTATCAGTAAATCCACCAGCAGCAAATTATTGTTTCTCTGGTTCATGAAGTATGCTTATGGCTCATTAAATATTAATCGTCCATAGCTACTGATAGCCATAGACACTGAATTAAATAATTTATATAAGGGAATATGCAAATAACATAGTTGTTGTTGTTACAAAGCTTATATGATTATATTTATTCGTAATTAATGCCAGAAGGCGTGAATTCTATAGCAAAGTGTCAAACTGGCTGTCAACTGCGAAATGTCACATTTTACTTGGACGATGCTTTGTGCATACAATATTCGATTGTAACATTTCATTATTTCAAAAATATACTGTATTACTAGACGCTCATTTCTATTTTAATAGTTCGTGCATATATGTATACATTTGTATATATGAAATATATAATCGAAGATTTACATAGATCCGTCAAAATGCCACCTCACTTGATCGCCTCACAATTCCCTGAAGCAATTTGTTTATTAATATTAATTTATTATTGTTTCTATTAATGGCGCTGACCCACCCACTAATGGCAACGCCAGCCTGTGTCAATTCGCATGCAAAGTGAGTCAGCTCAGGGTGTCACATTTATACGCCAGGCGCCCCAAACTGGCAAAGTTACATTCATATGTACAAATTAAGTGCTTTCATTTGGCAACACTTGCCATATATTTGTTTTTTTTTTTATTATATTATTTTTTATTTTTATTTCGCTTAAACTTAAAGAGAATCATTTCATTATTGCAAACGTGTCCTAAAGCAATATATTAGAAATAATTGCCAAACAAATATATTAAACTTATTCAAAGAAAAAGGAATTACACAGAACTGGCATATTTTTTTTTTTAATATTGTGAGTGATGCAACATTATTTTAAACAAAATTACGATAAATTATTTTCTGCAATGTATTTGTATTCACAAATTTTGATTTTTTCACAAATACTATAAAGAAGCTTATTCATAATAGATATTCTAAACTCTTTACTAACTCAAAAAGGAAAAAGTTGGGATGATCTACTCTATGAGAGTTAGGTTAGGTTGGTCTGGTAGACCTGCAGGCCACGCATAGACCAGTTTTGGCCCTTTGCGATCCTCTATGAGAGTAGATAGAACAACATTTTCTGGTACAACCCCAAAAATATATGGTGTATGCTTACATAGTATTATATATAATTTTATGCGAAGATTAAACTATTCTTAGAAGAGAAAGTTTGGATCATGTACATATGTATAGCACTTTATTAAGTACTTATTTGGCCTCACTGCCAGATGTCACCACTATCGTAAGAAACAAGTAAGAAAGAGCGTAAAATCCACGAGAATAACGAAAATCATTATACATATAGTAAGTGGAAGCTGGGGTAATTACTAGATCGATTTCAACTACACTGCTGGTCATAGGTTGGACGCATCCATTTTCCCTTAACGAACCCGTTATATTTACTACCCGGTATGTTTTAGTTGAACAAAACCTTTCTCTTATGAAAGTGCAAATCTTGATCGATAAAAAAACTGTTCATAGTTGCTTGGCTTATACATTCGAAAACTTTAGAAACCTCGAAGAATCCACTTGCGTTTTCAGTTGGTCATTGAATTAGACGCACTTAACGTTTTTTTTTTCTTGTGTAAAAAGGAGTAATTATTTTCATTACTAAAAATCTTAATATTAAGAAATCAATTGTTTTAGGCAACATTTGAAGCACAAATAGGAAAAACAAATGTTTTGAGCTGATTGAAACGCTTAAAAATATACTTTTTTCACTCACAAGGGCTATTGAATAGAAATATTGTCAAACAAATAAACGTCACGGCGACTGATTATAAAATTGTTAGAATTGGTTGCAATTCTAGTAAGTCGGCATCTAAAATCAGTGAATTAATCAGTGTAAACACCGTTCCGCGTACAATTAGAAATGCAAAACATTTTTAGAAATCCACTTCTGAATACCATACGCCAAGAAAAACGGCTTCAGTTTGTGGAACAGTACATGTCTTGGAGTGTTCATTTTGACACTCGACTCAATGATCGGTGTTCAGTTGTTGTACTGATGAAAAACGTTTTAATTTAGAGGGACCCAATGACTTACAATACTAGCCGTGTGTTTAAGCCGCCATCATAAGTGGGAAATGATACGAATGGTTATAGAACAATTGATTTTATTATTATTGATCCCATGCATTTTTCAACAAGATAATGTCCCGATTCAAAACACTATATTTATTTCGAGTCAAAACCTAAATAGCATGACTTGGCCACCATATTCTCCGGATCTTATTATAACATATTTCAAAACGTTTGGAGTTGGTCTTTATGGAAAGTTTATTAATAAGGACAGTAATACGAAGATAAAGAACCATTATTTGCAGCAAAAACACTTGTTTCAAGTGAGAATTCGCTAAAATACATGAATTCTCTCAATCATTCAAAGACGAAACGGATATATGAAGTTTTTGCAAACAAAGGAAGCAGTACACTTTACTGAAAATATCATTATATCTTGATAAGTCTAATATTGACAATCACTAAAAATAAAATTTTTTTCTTCCAATAATTAAGTGACCAAAAAAAGTTGGCATTATTTTAAACTGCACTAAGAAAATGTTTGATGTAAGTACGCGTGCGTCTAACCTATTGACGAGTAGTATATTTTTGCCACCAAGCTACGTTACAGCCAAGAAATAAAGTCAGGTCCAGATATGGAGGTCTTCCTCGGCTTCCACCAGTGGGTACTGCATCGAACACTTTCAAAGCTGATTAACCGATATATACGGTATAAAATAGTAAACCAAGTATTACAGAGCTCTAATTGCGCGATTCGAGGTTGAATTTCATACTAATTGCGACTATATTGGTCCAATTTGGCTACAAATTATTGCCCTACCAACCACATTCTGCAGATTTGGTGCCGAAGACCCCTGAAGTGTTGTAAAAGTTGGAGCATCATTGTGGCAAGTCCATCGAGTTAAACGGGGCCTATATTGAAAAACAAATCGATATTTTTTAATTTTCTTTATTTTTTTTTTTGTCAGGATAAGTGTTTCCTGAACCGGTCTCGTATTTTATAGGAGGGATATTTTATTAAAAATTATAATTAGGTGGCTTCATAAATAAAACAATAAATTAACAAGGATATTCGTGTTGGTATAAAAATGTAATATGTTTGTATAAATAAGTTTATTTAATATTAAACATTTTTAATATTGTTATAATTTTACAAAATGAAACAATTTTCCATACTAAATTCATAATTTATTATTGTATTTAAATAAAATCTACAATAATGCAAAAGTAATAAGTATTTCAATATCACAACGGCCCTAATGTCAGGCAAGCAT
The DNA here is from genome assembly GCF_028554725.1 of Zeugodacus cucurbitae. NCBI lineage: Eukaryota > Metazoa > Arthropoda > Insecta > Diptera > Tephritidae > Zeugodacus > Zeugodacus cucurbitae. Next base: position 57,695,742 of record NC_071667.1, on the reverse strand, counting down.
TACACACATTTGCGAACGCATTACCATGTCGCAGCTTGCTTTGTCAACTTAAACTTTTGATTAAATTATTGTTCCTACTATTAAGCCTCTTAAAATATTTACCATTTATTATGTTTATTAAAAATTATATTATTTTCAATTCTACACAACGTTTAATTTCCATTTGCCAAAAATATTCATTTGTTTTAAAATTATTAAAAATAGTACTTCCACAGTACCAACCAAATGCAACCCTTGAATAAAGCGTTCGACTCCGTTATTTGACACATGCACCGTTTTGACATTTTACAACTATTGGAAAAAGTGCATCAATTGTTTGCTATTCTTCAGTCTTTCTCAAATAAAATGGATAATAAATAAATAAAAAGTGCAAATATTTAAGTTTCAACGACGGCGAAGTATTAACCAGCATTGAGGTGTGTAGAATGGAAACAGATGATTTGTCGCATTTAACCGAAGAATACAAACTGGATAACACAGATTTGGGTGAGAACATGCAAAAGCAATAACGGGACTTCAACAAGTATTGAAAAATTTACAATTAACAGATAGCATAATGACAAACGAAATGTTTCAACATAATTTATATCTGGACGACCAAGAAGTGGATGAAAATGAGCCCGACGATGTCATCATACTGCATATGGACATACGTGAGCCTTTGCGAACATTGCAGTGAGTATGCGGTGGAAGTGCGCACTTCCTGCTGTAGTGTAGATTTATAGAAAACTTTCGGTTTTAATTGATTTTGCTACTACACTAATTGCAGAAAGCTGGCTGAAAAGAAGATTGGCATGAATTTGAAGGGTTACAAATTTTATCTACAAGACACACAGGAGGTTAGAATATGCGTTGTGGTTTTGATTTGTGATTTTATATTAATTGAAGAATTGTCTTACTTTTACAGCTGGAACCCCATAAAAATCTTGTTGATCAATGTGTAAAGGGTGAAGGACTTGTACAGATAAATGTGCAAATACAAACAGCAGAACAACACATAAATATTGTTGATGTGCTAAAGCCAACCGAGGCGGCATTGGGTGAGTATTATGAATATTAATCTTTAAAATAGTTTTTCTGTAATTACAAATGTGTTTCAATTACAGCTGCTTTAGCCGCTGAGGAAGCGAGCAACAAAAATGCCGATAAGAGCGAAGACTCTGAAGAAAAGCCTTGCCTCAATTGGGTTTTAGACAATAAATTTAAGAAGGAGCAAGTGCGTCTTAAAATACCAGAAGATCCAAATGAGTGGACAACTGTGCAGGTGAAGCACTGGTTTCAATGGGCTGTAAGACAATTTGAGTTGGTAAGTGGTACAAATCTAATAGAAATAGTTTATGCTGAATTGGAAATAAGTCACTAGCACTAGGTATGCCGTTCATTTAAAAATATATTTACAAAGTTTATTTGCACAAGTAGGTTTGAATTTAAAACAAATTATTGTATTTGTTATTTGCGAATTCTGACAATGGTTTACGTTTTCCATAAACCACTACCCTGAGATTTTCCGTCGATCTGAAAATATTTGTATTTAGCAGTATTTCACTTTAACACTGTTTTACCATATTTTTACGCATGAAAAGTGCTTTGCCGTTCAACGTAAGCGCTATAAATAAGTGTGTAAACTAGTGTGGTGAAACAGCATTTTTTAATGATACAAAAAGTTGATGAAAAAAAAATAAAAAAATATTGTTGAGTGCGCTGTTGTGCTTCAATCATTGAAGGAGTATAAATCTCCCTACGTTTCACTAACGTATACTTTTTGTACCACTACGTGAATGGAGATCGCAGCTCTCGTCCGAATAAAATTAGTTTTATTTAATAATTAATAATTTTTCCTAATGCGGTCAAACCCCCGAGTGTTTTCACGCGGCCTGATGAAGTTTTTCATATAATGCATCAGCCGTGCGGTGGTGATATGAAGCTCAATATTAAGACGCACAGCACCAAAAGGAGGAGAAGACTTCACTTCACTTAACTTCTAGAAAGGTGTAACATCCAATAGATCTGCTGTATAATGGTTTGGAATCCATCACTCATCTTTTGCACAACATAAACCTAAGTGTATTTTCATCACAAAAAAAAAAAAAACAAAAAACCAATCATACATTTACAACTACACTAAGTAAAAGAAAGTATCCATAAGTCTTCTCTATATTTAGTGATTTTTATTAATCATTTCATTAACATTTCAGAGCGGCGTCAGCTTGAGTGATTGGAACATGAATGGGAAAGAGCTTTGTGCACTAACACATGAGGAATTTCGTCGCAAATTACCCAAAGATCCGGGTAATGTCTTCTGGACACATTTGCAATTGCTTAAAGAATGCAAATTTGTCTCAGTTGTACATAAGGTACCTGAAGATCGCGGTAGCACCACGAGTGGTACTAAACCAAGTACCAGTGGTGGTGTTACAATAACAGCACCAACAAAAGAATTAAAAATAATGCGCAAGACAAGCGTAAGCGCAACAAAAACCTACTGTAAGAAATGCAAGTAAAACACATTTTTTATCACAATTACTTATTAATAATCGCAATAATATGCTTACAGCGCCGGTAGTGCCATTGGATGGTTCACCAACACAAACCATACTGAGCAACAGCAACACCAGCGGTAATAGTGTTATTGGCAATAGTTATGGCGTCGGTTCCGGCAACAATGGCCAAGTGCAGCTTTGGCAATTTCTACTGGAAATTTTAACCGATCGTGAACATCGCAATATCATACAATGGGTTGGCGCCGATGGCGAATTCAAGCTCATCGATCCGGAGTGTGTAGCACGCCTGTGGGGCATTAAGAAGAATAAGCCGGCTATGAATTATGAAAAGCTCTCGCGTGCATTGCGTTATTATTACGATGGTGATATGATATCGAAAGTGTCGGGCAAACGTTTCGCCTATAAGTTTGATTGTGATTTGAAATTGTTGATTGGTTATGATGCCGGTGAGCTGGCACAATTGGTGAATGAGAAAACGTTTTTGGATGAGTCGATCTTTTTGAAACATGAAACCTTGCAAGATCACCTCAAACAATTGACGGACGATGGGTGACATGGTGCAGATGGCGACGCATATGCCGAATTTGAAGTGAAAGCAGAACCTGTTTGCACATTGGAAATAGAACCGTACCTCGAATATGAGGATGACGATGAAGAGGATAATTAATTAATGAATTGCGTTTTGATTTCTCATTTACGTTTTTACTGCGACAAAATATTATTATTATTTTTTTACATTATTGGTATTCCACAACATATGGCGTTAAACAAACATACGAAAAATATAATTTCCACACTTTATTTAACAGATAAAAACAAAAAGTTATTTTATTTGTGATTTTTATTATATAATTTTTTATTTTTATTTCATATTTAATTATTTTTTTTTTTTATTTTTTTTTATATTGCTGCAATTATTGTTCGCAGTAGCTTTCGTAAATATTTAGTTAAAAAAATGCATTTTAGCAAATTATTTATTTTTCAAATTAATTTATTTAAACATATTTGAATTCAGCTTAACAAAACTTAAGTTTAAGTTGATTATGTTTTTGTTTTCGTATTTTTATTTATTTATTTGTTTTTTTTTTTTTTTTGACTAGTTCATTTTTATAGTTTCACATTTTCAACTTATTCGTAAAATAACGCATCTCAGTTTGTTTATATTATTATGTACATATGTATATGTAAATCTATCACTATTTGCAAACATTTACTAGAAACTAGGAATGTATTGCTTAGCTTTATAGCTTATGGAAGCAAAGTATATGCGTACTTTAGTCGCTGCTTGGCGGCAACTGGGCGGCGATTTGTGTTTTTGTTTCATTTGTTCATTGGTGCTTTCTTTAATTATAACTTTATTTTTCATGATTTTTTTTTAACTATTTTATGACGATTTTTGCGACAAAGAAAACGCTAATTTCATGCTTGTGCAATAATTTTTTTTTTTTTACATAAATGCATACTTGTATACATATTTGTGACGTCAACTGTACATTTTGTGATTTGTAAAATTTCTTGTAAATATTTGTGATTAAATAAGTATGTGTATGTATATATATTAGCAAAACACAACGTATGCATCAGTAGATTTTAAGCAGCTACACATTTTAACAAACAAACAAAAAAATAATACTTTTCAATTAAATTTACATTACATAATATAAAATAAAGTATATATACTAAACCATATAAAATAATTAAAACAAAACTAACACAATTATATATTCATATATATGTATATAATTCACTTGAGTAACGCAACAAACAGAACAACACACAGCAGACATTCATTATAACTCAGTCGTGATTTCGTCCTGCGGTCGAAAGCCCAATTTGTAGAATTCATCTTCCAGCCATAACGAACTCGCATTGAGATCCGATATCAGATTGCCACTCTTGAGCGTATTGAAGCTGCTGCCGAATGGATCGGATGGACGCGGCTCCTCGAATTCATGCAAGCTGATGAGCGAGCCGAACATGTGCAGCTTTTGCTGACCCGTGCCCGCCAACATGCTCTGCCGATAGACGTTACTCTTTTGTGGAAAGAATGTCGCATCGAAGTCATCAGTAATGCCCACAGAGCTGCTGCCGCGACCACCACCACCACCGGAGGGTTGAAAGAAATCTATCAAATGCCCGACTTGCGGCTTGTAACGTTCCAATGCTTGTTCGGACCACGTGTACAAACGATTCCAGTCGTGCGGCGCCGCCGGTATCAATTCGATTGGTCGATTCAGCAGTATCAGTATTTTGGCAAGATCGCGCACAATCGGCCGATAGGAATTCGCCGCGCCCACTTCGCCTGACAAATACAACTTGCGTATTTGGCGTCGCGTATCGTTGAGCATTGCTAGGAAATATTCGGCATTTGGACGCATTTCGTTGAGTTGTCGCAGAAAATCGGAACGATCCATGGTATTCTCGTTGATCAACTTCTGCTTGATGGATTTACGTCTACGTCGTCGTCGCACCAACATCATGGCGACAGCTAGTAGCGTGAGACAAACCACAAAACCGCCTATTAGTCCTGCTATAGCGGCCATCAGCGGACCAGAGTAGCCGGTGGAGACGCAGACGCGTCCCATAAATTCGGTATGCGCCGACCATTGATCGATGTAGCCGGAGGGACATTGGTCCACACACTGACGTGTGTCGGTCATCAGATAGGCAGGACACTTTATGCAACCCTCGCTGTTGCAGCGCAGACAATGTGAACTCGTCGTGGGCGGACAACCTGCAGGGAAATAAGTAAAAGTGGAAAATTAGTTTCGTTGCCTTAATTATAATGTATGTAAATGTAGATTTTAACTATTCTAAATATTTAAAAATAGCATGCAGTTTAAGATAACTAGGACAACACCGAGAGTCACGACACACTTCTCGGCCACAAGCCGACACTTTCCACCCAATCGTTCCTACATCCGTTAATTCTTCCCTTCCTTCATTCCTCCTTCTGTTCGTTTCTCCGTCCATTTAATCCTACGCCCGTTTCTTCCACCATCCTTCGTTCATTCCTCCACCGTTCATTCCACCATCCATTCATTCTTCCCTCGTTCATTCCTACGTCCATTCATGCCTCCCCCGTTCATTCCTCTGCCCGTCCGTTCCTCCGTCCATTCATTCTTCAGCCCCTTTATTCCTCCCCCGATCCTTCCACCCCCGTTCGTTTATCCAACCGTTCATTTCTCTCCTCGTTCATTCATCCCCCGCTCATTCCTCCACCCATTCATCCCTGCCCGTTCATTCCTCTCCCCGTTCATTCTTCCCCCGTTCATTCCTCCCCCGTTCATTCCTCCAACCGTTCATTCCTCCACCCATTCATTCCTCTACCCGTTCATTCTACCCTCGACCCATTCATTCCTCTCCCCGTTCATTCATCCCCCGTTCGTTCCTTCACCCATTCATTCTTCCCCCGTTCATTCCTCCACCCATTCATTCTTCTGCCCGTTCATTCATCCCCCGTTCATTCCTCTCCTCGTTCATTCATCCCCCGTTTATTCATCCCCCGTTCATTCCTCCACCCATTCATTCTTCCCCCCTTCATTCCTCTCCCCGTTCATTCTTCCCCCGTTCATTCCTCCACCCGTTCATTCTTCTCCCCGTTCATTCATCCAACCGTTCGCTCTTCCATCCATTCATTCTCCATCCATTAATTTTAATGGACGTAGTAAAGAGTGGATAGAGGAACACACTGTTGGAGAAATGAATGGGTGTAGGAGCGAACGGACGGAGGAACGAACGGGCGAAGGAATGACTGGACGGAGAAATGAACGGACGGCGGATAGAACGGGTGGAGAAATGAACGGGGGAAGAATTAATGGGTGGAGGAATGAACGGGCGGAAGAGTGAACGGGGGATCCTCCGTCCGTTCCTCTCCCCGTTCATTCATCCCCCGTTCATTCCTCCACCCATTCATTCCTCTCCCCGTTCATTTTTCCCCCGTTCATTCCTCCACCCGTTCATTCCTCTCCCCGTTCATTCATCCCCCGTTCATTCCTCCACCCATTCATTTCTCCAACAGTGTGTTCCTCTATCCACTCTTTACTACGTCCATTAAAATTAATGGATGGAGAATGAATGGATGGAAGAGCGAACGGTTGGATGAATGAACGGGGAGAAGAATGAATGGGTGGAGGAATGAACGGGGGAAGAATGAACGGGGAGAGGAATGAAGGGGGGAAGAATGAATGGGTGGACCCAACTCCAACAGTGTGTTCCTCTATCCACTCTTTACTACGTCCATTAAAATTAATGGATGGAGAATGAATGGATGGAAGAGCGAACGGTTGGATGAATGAACGGGGAGAAGAATGAATGGGTGGAGGAATGAACGGGGGAAGAATGAACGGGGAGAGGAATGAAGGGGGGAAGAATGAATGGGTGGAGGAATGAACGGGGGATGAATGAACGGGGGATGAATAAACGGGGGATGAATGAACGAGGAGAGGAGTGAACGGGGGATGAATGAACGGGCAGAAGAATGAATGGGTGGAGGAATGAACGGGGGAAGAATGAATGGGTGAAGGAACGAACGGGGGATGAATGAACGGGGAGAGGAATGAATGGGTCGAGGGTAGAATGAACGGGTAGAGGAATGAACGGGCAGAAGAATGAATGGGTGGAGGAATGAACGGTTGGATGAATGAACGGGGAGAGGAATGAACGGGTGGAGGAATGAACGGGGGAAAAATGAACGGGGAGAGGAATGAATGGGTGGAGGAATGAACGGGGGATGAATGAACGGGGAGAGGAACGGACGGAGGAACGAACGGGCAGAAGAATGAATGGCTGGAGGAATGAACGGGGGAGGAATGAACGGGTGAAGGAATGAACGGGAGGAATGAACGGACGGAAGAGTGAACGGGGGATGAATGAACGGGGGAAGAATGAACGGGGAGAGGAATGAACGGGTTGAGGAACGGACGGAGGAACGAACGGGCAGAAGAATGAACGGGTGGAGGAATGAACGGGTGGAGGAATGAATGGGTGGGGGAATGAACGGGGGAGGAATGAACGGGTGGAGGAATGAACGGGGGAAGAATTAATGGGTGGAGGAATGAACGGGCGGAAGAGTGAACGGGGGATGAATGAACGGGGAGAGGAATGGATGAATGAACGGGTAGGAATGAATGGGTGGAGGAATTGGACGGAGGAATGAATGGGTGGAGGAATTAACGGTTGGGAGAAATGAAAGGGTGGAGGAATGAGTAGACGAAGGAATGCACAGGGAGAAATGAACGGACGGAAGAATGAACGGGTGGAGGAATGTACGGGGGAGGAAGAAACGGACGGAAGAATGAGCGGGGGGAATGAACGAATGGAGGAATAGACGTACGAATGAATGCAGGGAGGAACAAATGGACAGTGGAATGCGTTAACGTAGGAATACACACAGTGGACTCTGAAGCTGATGGATGAGCAAATAAAGGGCCAGAAATTTATATGGAATTCAGTTCGACTTATGAACTTGATCATATACATATATACATACATACATACATATGCAACTCTTTATGTATCTCGATTAGTTTTAGGTTACATAGTTATTGTTTTCAAAGCAAAAAATAAAAATAAATTACATTCCGTACTTTTTTGTCACCAAACTTTCTTCTTGCCACTAAATATGCAAATTAATGTGTAAGTATATATATTCAGAGTAAATAATGTATTATTAAAACCGATTTTTATCATTTAAGCCGATTAGGCACCGGTATTTATGAGTGTAAACAACTCACACATTGAGCATTCGAAGACGCAGATGCATATAGGGCAGTAATATATCATTAGTGGTCAGGCGCTGTGGTCAACTGGACAATTTGTCATAATTACAATATTTAAATCAGTGAATGGATAATTATGTACTTAAATGCACATGTGCATGTGCGTGTATAGATTTGTGTAGTATTTATTGGCTTTCTTTTAACGCTTAGGGGTATGCTTAACAGCTTACCTACTTATTTACCTGAAAATGGAAATTAACATACAGTGTTGCGCAATAAAATGGACACAATCATGTCGTGGGGTATAAATAAATATTAATACAATTGAAAAGCATGATTGGGATTTACAGCTGAAGAAACACACCTTGCAGCGACAATGGGACCAGATTTTTTGTATTTATGTGGACTCGACTGTAGCGTGAATATACCTAGAATAATTCTTTGGAGAACCATATACATACATCGAAGCTTGTTAACTAGACAGTAATTCTAGAAATAAAGTACAGTATTTAATGATATTAATTTTCCCGAGGTTTAGTTGCAGTTATTCGAAGATCGTTTAGGACCCTGTTCTTTTAGAATTAATAGTTTATAAAAGACGAACGTTGCAGCGACAAACTTTATAATTATTCTACTACCGTTCGTTCCGCCATCCATTCTTTCTTCTTCTTGACTGGCGTAGTAGACACCGCTTACGCGGTTATAACCGAGTCCACAACAGCGCGCCACGCGTCTCTCCTTCTGGCAGCTTGGCGTCAATTGGTTATACCAAGGGAAGCCAGGTCCCACTCCACCTGGTCCTTCCATCGGAATGGAGGTCTCCCTCTTCCTCGGCTTCCACCAGCGGGTACTACATCGAACACTTTCAGAGCTGGCGTACTTTCGTCCATTCGAACAACATGACCTAGCCAGCGTAGCCGCTGTCTTTTTATTCGCTGGACTATGTCTAGTATGTCGTCGAATAACACATACAGCTCATCGTTCCATCGTCTGCGGTATTCGCCGTTGCCAATGTTTAAGGGACCATAAATCTTCCGCAAAACCTTTCTCTCGAAAACTCCTAGTGCCGTCTCATCGGATGTTGACATCGTCCACGCTTCTGCACCGTAAAGTAGGACGGGAATGATGAGAGACTTGTAGAGTTTGGTTTTTGTTCGTCGACAGAAGACTCTACTTTTCAATTGCCTACTCAGTCCATAGTAGCACCTGTTGGCAAGAGTGATTCTGCGTTGGATTTCCATTCTTTTCTCTGCCCATTTATTCCTCCACCCGTGTATTCCTCTATCCATTCTTTACTCCACCCATTCATTACTCCGACCTTACGTCCTTCTGTCCGTTCGTTTCTCCGTCTATTCGTTCATTTTTACATTTTTGCAGAAATAAAAGCAAGTAAATATGTATGATGGCAAAGGGAGAGAATGAGAATACAAAGTAAACAAATTAAAAAAGGCGTGTAGCTTAAAACAACAAAGCAGCGAGATCAAAGCTCGCCGACGGCCGTAAAAAAATGTCACATGTGCTTGCCAAGTAGAGAGAGCGGCTGTAGGCCTACAGTCAGACAAGTCAGTGGACCGGGGCGGTCAGCCAAAAAGTCAACCGAGACAGCCAGAAAGCCAGCTGCTTGTTTGCTATTTGACTATTTAGTGTGACTCCAACAGCAACAACAACAAAAAATTGCACAAGAATCGAGACAGTTGCGAAATACCCCCACGTAGCGTGGCGTGGTTGCTGCAGCAATAAACGGACCAAAGCGGCGTTACAGCGTCGTAAAGTTAAGCTGCCAGCAAAAAGGGCTCACATGCATTACATTTGTACAGATGTATAAATATGCCCGTGGATCATTAAATGTTGCCGCGCTCCAGTTAGCGCTAATCCAAGCTACACTTCTATTCCTGGGCCAGTGAGCCTCTCAATCTGCGTCAGCACAGACATAAACAAATGCCGTAATTTCAATTAATTTGCGTTGCTTTGCAGATGCTGCGCATGCGTACGCTTGCGTCTAGTGCCATTTTCAATCCTGTTCTTATATGCGCCTTCTTCTTCTACTACTTCTGCCATTAAAGATGCAGCGCTCGCTTATCGATTCTTCTGCGGCGATAACCAATACCAATCATGTGTCCAATAGGCAGACGAATGGCCCTTCCGGCAAGCCGTCGAACCAACGACCATTCAATCCGGTCTGTCTTCGGATCTTTCGCGTTTGTTGGCGCGTACGTTCGATTCATATTATTGGAATTAACTTGTTTATTCGCTAATAAGCTGGAAAATTATCCACCACACGCGGATATGTAATTGAGATTGACGTATGGACCAGCTGCGGCTCTAAATGACCCGTCGCAGCGTCCATCATCGATCGTTACACCGATGTGTTTGGACAAATAACCGAAGGCGCTAGCGTTGACCACGGCGGCAGGTTGTGAAGACTCAAGCGACGGCAGTGGTGTTGGTGGAGTCTGACTGATGTCGGCATCCCATCCATCCATCCATACATACGCACATAGTTAATAGCTGTCGGGTTGCTTGCGGTCAGGTGTACGCTTGGCAGATAGTCACTCTTAATGATAGGGTATCGCTGGCAGTGATGGCAGGTTGGACGGTTGCTTGGTGCGAATAATCGCGTGAGATTGCGTCTATTTATTTATTTGCGTGCCGACTTTTGATTGTTTAGGGGTTATTAACTGATAGCATAGGTGTTATAATTAGCATGAAGTGAAATTCATACAGAAAAATGCGCATACAAATTGATGAAATCATTTACGTAAAGGGTGATAGGTAAAGCACCTTTGAGGTTTTCTTCAGTTGTTGTTTTAAAACTTTAACTCTATTTTTTTAATAGAGACTTCGGCAATATTTCGGGTAATTTTTATGCCGATCAATAAAATTGGAGAATATTTTTGGGAATTACGCCAGATTATGCCTTCAGAGAATGTTTAAGCGTGAAATTTTATTTTTGAAACCCCATATATAGAAAAAAATCCATCAAAAATTAGACTTTGCATCTGTCGGGCAATTGGTTTGTGAGGTATAACATTTTGAGTTTGGTATTTTAGAAAAAATTCATTGAAAATGAAGTTTGAGGGTTAATGGAGGACATTTTTGAATGAAAAAAATCTAAGGTTCATACTCAAAAAGTGCTTTGATAAATATTATATGGATTTAGTGGTAGGTCAAGCAATACTTCGCTAGTCTTTTCCTAATTTGGAACAAGTCAATGGTCAATCAAAAGAAACTGACGTTGATTGAGATAACTGTTACTCTAAAGATCAAAAGGATGTGTTGGAGTTAAGCGTTCACGGATACTTGGATACACAAAACCTCAAGCTCACAAACAAAAGCAACTCAATGTATTTCAAACCTGTGAAAAATTCAAATTTGAACCGGAGTTGGCCGACAGCGTCTTTTATCTATTCTGGGACCTTTACATAATGCTCGCTCAAAATAGTTTTAGCAAGAATGAAAAGGTAATTAACGAGAGAGTTATATTTTTAAGCGAAAAAAAAAACAAATCAGGTAACTAAAATTGTATCTAAAAATGGGAAGATCGCCATAAAACACCATCGATGGCAATAATGTTAAATAATAAAATTAAAATTTACCAAAAATGTGAGAATACAGTGGAACTTCCATAACTCGAACTTTTGAAGTGGCAATAGAAGTCGAACTTCATACAAATCTTCTTCCGTAAATTGAACTTTTCGACCAGGGCATTATACAATACAAAATTTATAATTTTACTTTCGAGGCACAGTTTAAAAAGTGCTCCTCTATATCGTATGGAGGAGAACAAAAAATATTAAATTACACTTATGGATTGAATAAATAATGTAACAAAGGCATGTGATACAGACGTCAACAGCCAAATAATAGCAAAGTGCAACAAAAAAAATTAAAGAATACATGTTTTAACGTATGAACATAAAACTTTATCCGAAGTAAATAACTAAAACTGGCTTTTTAAAAATTTATATGTTTTAATGAAAATTCAATAACTCGTAGTCTGTCTAACTCGAAGTTTTTTTGTGGATTGTGGTGATTCGAGTTAGAGAAGTTCCACTGTATATGGTTACTGCAGTTATTAAAATGTAAAAAAAAAATCTTTTGCTAATATATAATTTTTCCAAAACCAAAAATATATATAAAATTACAAAAGTTATAAAAAAATAACAAAAAAATCATAATTTTCCGAAATTGCATTACGGTAAATTATCATAAATGCTAAATTACATATTTCCTCACTTTGTAAAAACAAATAAATAAAATGTGCTGCATCACAGTCATTTACAGTCATGCGCATCACAATTTAAACATATCCATACATACATACATATATACATATATGTAAAAGCATACATAAATATTGCATATATGCATTTATGCATTTCAACCCATGCCTTTTTGTGCGCTTTTGCAAATTTGTCCGAAACCCACGCCAACTAATTGAATTTAGCGCGAATGTGCATTTGCAAGAGTGAAGCACACAGTTGCACTCAGCCAGAGTCAGATTAAGCGCGTGGAGTAGCGCCCGATTCGCTGCAGCGCTGTAATAAGTAGCTATCAACACGTTGTGTTTGTTCTTGTTGTTGTTGTTATTGTTGCAATGCGACTGGCATGGTTAAATAAATAAATAATTCATGCCAACAACTTGTCAAAAACCACACTAAATGCACACACATGCGAGTGTATGACTTCTGTTAATATACTTTGTTGTTGTTGTTGTTGCTGTAATTTGGCAGAAATAAATTTGTAATTTTCATTTATGTAAAATTTCAAATCGTGCCAATTTGCATTAATCTCGCAAACATTTGCCAACAAGTGCTGCCAACCAAACAGCGTTAACCAGCTGCGATAATCGCCGGGCGCATGCGCAACCTACCAGAGGCTCAGCATGTGTGATAACTTTTAGAGTTCGGTTGCAATAGCCACCTGTTGGGGCTGGCCGCCTTGTGCATTGCTGCGGGCACATAAACCAAAATCACAGGAAGCACATACATACATACATACATGATATACACTCGTGATATGCCTCGGGTGTGTTCGATAATGCATCTGACATTTAGATATGCTATATGGCAAATTTGTTGAGATTACTTTAGAAATGAACGGCGTAAATATCATGGGGCGCAAAGTGATACTCGTAATCGTAAGAGATAAAAACAAACAAAGGAATGCTTGAAAGGCATCTAAGAGCGGTGCCTCCTTCATCACGATGATCGGTGATTTTTTTAATTGATCATGGAAGATATGATTGTACGGGGTGTCGGAAAATTTTGCCACCACGACAAGGTGGCAACTGAGGCTGATTGGGTTTCTTTAGCTAAATGCCTGTATCTGCCTCGAAAAGCATAAAACGAAATCGATCTCTTTGTAATGGATGGAGGGTATGATTCCAATGTCTCGGATATCTGTACTCTATTGAAATCTTACCGCGATTTCATAAATATTGGGTCTAATCATTGCATCCGTTTCGATCGAAAATAAAATTTACGATTCCGCGGTTAATAGATGTCGCTAATTACGAATCATTAAATCAGCAAAATCGAAAATTATGGTCGAAATCTATCTGTTGATGAGTGAGTTGCGGAAATTTAAAAGAAGTAAACCATTTTGAAGTTTTTATGTAAATAATTACTGATGACGGACTAAATTATATTTTAAATGTGTATTTTAGAGACAAAAGACAAAAACAGATTAACAAAAATAAATTAAAGATGTTTAAAAGCGATATAAAGTTACCCCTCGAAATAGCGAAAGCATTTTCTCAAAGAGCCTCAGGCGATTAAATATTTTTTGGAAGAAGTTTCACAATAGTTAAAGAGGTCAGTTTTAATTTTTTTGAACAAAGGAAAAATCACAGACACTTTATAAAAATTTGTCGCATTTGTCGATAAAGTTCGATAATACTGTTTTACGTTCTCACTTTATGGTAAAGCAGAGTATCGACGGAATCAATAATTGTATGAACATTTTCGATCGAAAACCTTTATCGTATCGAAATGTGGTTTCTATGATTAGGACCATTGCTTGCATCACAGCAGTACGCAGACGAGATTACCGCGCGACTTCACATACACTATTTCGATACCATTATTCTGTAGCTTTCTGAACGTTAAACTTTATTGCATTTCTGCAGTTTCTGGTCAGTTGAAGAATGCGACCCTGAAGTATACAGAAACTAATCCGCTTACACGGAAGCTCTATCCCAAATTTACCGAGTACTGCAAATAGAAAACACCGAGGTCCCGCAAAGTGGCAATGTACGAATACAACTCTATCCACTTAACCCAGCGTTCTCCAGATACATCGGTATAAACCTTAAACTTCAACCAAAGACGTGATCAATGTCTATGATTTATGAGGAATGCCGACTACGTAAAGCCCTATGGAACGACACAATACTATTGATCTGCTGTCATAACATCTTTCATCAAATAGAGTACGCCTGACGTATGCTCTAGACGGATGTAAAAAACAAAGTTGAGATGTCCTCCTCAATTTGTTTAGCTCCCTCTTCAAGCAGTTTTTGACTTGAATTAGGCTTTAAACTTCTCTTTTATACTTCTTCTTGACTGGCCACTAATTCTCCTTTTGGCAATTTAGCGCCAATTGGTAATACCAAGTGAAGCCAGGTCCTTCTCCACCTGGTCCTGCCAACAGAGTGGAGGTCTTCCTCTTCCTTGGCTTTCACCAGCGGGTACTGCATCGAACACTGTCAGAGCTGGAGCACTTTCGTCCTTTCGAACAACATGACCTGTTGATCTTCTGTCAACAGCGTAGCCGCTGTCTTTTCCATGTATACTACCGTTATAAAAATATTCGACTCCCTGTAATTACTTTCAGTTCCCAAAACTATAGAAATATAGTGGAGTTTAGGTTTTCGAGCGAATAAAAGAATTTCAAAAATTAAAAAAAAAATGAAATTATCTATCGGACTTAAAAAATGTGTTGAAAAATTAATTCTGTATAAATTTAGTGACAAAAGTATCTTTTAATTAAAAGATCGTGAGCATATTCACAATTTACCTAAAGAAAACGTCAATTTCGTCTAAAACCAATAAACCCAACTATTTGCCTTAGCAACAAACAAATATACAAAGAAGTTGAAGACAATACAACAACAAAAACAACAACTTCTAGCGGCAACAAGCACCCAAGTATGCAATTGCAATTGAGAACGCGACAACGTTTCACGCGTCACGCTTTGCATAACCAAAAGAGCCGATGCGAATAAAAATCGCATTTAATTAAAATGCAACGAGATCGTGAGCCCAAACAAATAACGAATTACAAACGGAATAACAGTGCATAAATAAATAAATAAAATTCTTTTTCTGCCCAACGAAACAAGTTGTTCGGCGCGATTCGTGCAGAGCGGTGAGTCGAGGCGAGGCGCAAAATGTGCGCAGCCGCAGAGTGTGTGTGTTGCAGTTGTTCTTGTGCGCTGCTTTTGCATGCTGGCCCTGGTCTAAATGCCCCCACGAACGCTAACTGATTGTCGGCCGAGTGTCTGCACTTAAGTACCGTTATGATAATAAACGACAGCATTGCGAACTTTGAGCGACCAGCGGCTGGTAGCCCACAGCCGGTTTGCTTATTAACTTTTTTTCACAGACTTTTTTTTAACACTGAGGTACTGGGTACTGGATGTACTGATTTTCGTTTCGTCGTTTTGCTTGTAAATAATGTAAAATGCTGTGGCATGTTTTTCGGTGTTCCGTCAAAACCAAAAAACAAAAAATGAAAAATATTTTAAGAAAATCGCTGAAATTAAAATGAAGATAAGTCGAATGCAACGCCAGCGTGGTAGATTCATGGCGAGTTTTGAAACAGAAAAATAAACAACTAAGTAAGGCAGAAATAAATTCGGGCAGAATGGGAAATATTGAAAGAATATACAAGAGGAATATATTAGAGGATTCTAATTACTCGCACTTTTAGTATAAACACACAAAATATTATGCGATGTAGAGCCCTCTTAGGCTTCAGAAGATCCTCAAACCAAATACGTTGAAGTTACTACCCTTCTTACAAACACGACACCAAATTCAACACGAGTTTCTATCGTATCTCATGAACAGAATGAAGTATCGGAGAACGTGGACACAACAGTCTTCATTAATGAAATTTATACCCAGTTTAATAACTATAACCTATACGGTTTCTAAGATATACTCGACTAACAAAGGATCTTCGGCATGGTGAACTCTATGAGAATCTTTATTATTGCAGATCTTAGATGGAACCCCTTAGTCGGGCGCCCTAGAAGATTAGATTAAGTATTGAGGAACGCACATTGTGCTCTCCTGCATGTGTGCTCTGCCACAGTATACCATCTAAACTGTCGCGTTAAGGACGTGATACTGTCTCTTTGGGGATACCGAGCTCCCATTACATGACTACTTTTCCTCGCGATCGCCGGACAGTCAAGGGATAGATGCACATGTGTCTCCGCTTATAGGTTGTGCAGATGGCTCCTTAGTCTGCAGTGTGCAGTATATGTGCCACTAGTTGTCTCGGTTTGTTTCTTGGGAGCGTGACCAATTGTTTAAACCCAAGAAATATTTTCGCATGTACTTCACCTGCAAATGCAGCCAGTAGCCAGTAGGTTGCTACTTGCCCATTACCACAGAAAAAAATGCTATTCTACCACGATAACACATCGACCAGATAGATCCAACTATTAAACTGGACCTGGTGCAACTTATTTTTGTTTCTGAACTTGAAAAGTCACTCATTGGACAGAAATTTCAGTCTAATTAGGAGGTTAAGGAGGTCTGAACACGGAGGTTGACTCCAGAAAACCTATTTTTGAACGGAATTATTACATAAAACCTATTTATGGAAGTAGAAGATCACTGGGTCATATTTATCGAATTATGTTGAGAAGAAATTATAATTCTTCAATTATTGGTCGGACGTTCCTGAAGATATATCAATATTTATTTGAGTTACCGCTCGGACGGACGTACATTTGCAGTGTCAACATTGTACTTATGTTTGTCTCAATAATTTCATGATATTACCAACAACCGTTACGTGTCCAAACCTATTAAACTCCGTGAAAGGTGTTGCGCATGGGTATAAAAAACAATTTACAAGCACATTTTGCTTACGGCCAAACACGCTCGTGCAGTGAACCCTAATTTTAGTAGCGCTTGACGCGCTCAACTTCATTTGCCTGCTGCCGGCCCGTCTTGCATGAGCGCTTTCACAGCACTTGGGTGAACGTTTAATTTTCATTTTATTTTTTATGATTATTATTATTTTTTAAATTTTTCGTTTATTTTTTGTTAAAAAATTTTGAGGAAGAGATTTTTTAAATGCGCCAAGCAAGGCAGTGCAAGAGAATCACTGAGGAGACTGTCATGATTGCTAACTTTCCCACAACAATTTTAGCTAAATTTCTTTCCTATGGGCTAAAAACAAACAATTACTTGTTAGGGCGAGGAGAGGGAAAGGAATTGCAATATTTTTTTTTAATTTTTCCCCCTTGTTTCCTTGCATAGGCATTAAATACTTGATGCTACTTATTACTTGCAATAGCTTGTGATGGATTATGCAAATCGCCGGCAGATCTTCGACATTTCGCTACTTTTTGCGGCAGTTAGTTGCATGCAAAACGACGCAGCGACACTTAATTGACGAGCATTGATGGACGGCGAACAAATGACAGTCGGCTAATTGAATTACTGTCGAACTCTCGCACTGGCTAGTCTAACCAGGCAGCTAACTAATGAAGTGGGGTGAGATAAGAGGGTATATATGTGGGAATTGCATACATATTTTACATATGTATGCTGTTGTTGTTGGGTATTTACCCAGCGTTTTCCGCTTGCCAACCGCCCAATTGATGACTTGACTGAGTGACAGTTGAGTTTGCCGTTTGATCTGCGCACTGCTAAAGAGCCAGTTAGCTGTTGTTGTTGTGGCTGCCATCACGTGTCAATCGGTCGGTCGGTCGGTTGTTCCGTCACTAATCATTCAACGATTTCAGCAGTCACACACAAACACATATAGAGAAACCCACAGCTGCGTCCAAGACTAGCTTAACTTACATACCCACAGCGCTGCTGCTCCGCAATGACTGCCACCTTTACATATGTACATATTTTTGTTTGTATATACCCATGTACACAAACCAAATTACATTTATGATGGCGTAATTACATTTGCTCTAATGTGACCTTGAAAAATTATCGCGCTTGCCGCGGATATGCGGATGCTTTTAACTTTATACAATTACAATTTAAATTGCACTTGCCTCTGTACATATTTCCATACGTATATGTATATATACAGTTAGATACACACCTACATATATATAGATACAACATACCTATATCTACGTGCAAAATATGCAAATGCTGTCAGCAAGCGTATGATCAAAGCTAAGCAATTGCACAGGGTGCATGTGAAAATAATAAAAATTCACAACTGAAAAATGGGTGCAGCCGCAAGGTCATTAACAACTCAAATACCAACAAAAATTTACTTGTAAATTATTCGCATATTTCACATTCTTTGTTGTTGGTGTTGTTTTGGCAGCAACACAAAAATGTTTTCTGGGGCTTCGTTAATCATTAACAAATTTATCAAATGAATCGATTAGACGACTCAGGTCAAATGGTGTTTTCTGTTGTAAATAGTCATCGAGTTAGTCACATCTAGATGTTTATAGGATCTGAGATCGCTTTCAGCTGTGTTGAGAAAGAAAACGAAAAATTAAAGAAATTTATAGTGAAGACGTCCTAATACCTAACATAATCCAAATAATGAGAAAATACCCGATTTCGTATCCAAATAAGGGGGACTGTTTGTGGAATTTTACGTCCTAGAACCACGACTGTGACCCCTAAAAGAATCAGTCAAAGAATTAAGAGTTCTATCATGGAATCGACTTTAAATCGTTGTTGCCATAATATTCAAGAGTAAATTTTGTATAAATATAAGCCTTTTCCACAATAAGAACAAAACATTTTTCTTTGAAATTCGTAAAATGAACACTAATAAGAATGAGATTAAGCTTTCTGGCATTTCTAAGCAATATTGTCACGTATTTGGTTTTCTTTTGCTTGAGTGATGCCATTATACTCCAGGAATGTTGTTCCGACGGCCGCTCAGAAACAAAATGATGAAAAATGGTCATCAACAGCCACTTCTTGGAATAAGTAATAAAGTTTTGAAAAAGAAAAAATGTATTTTATAAATATTATTCAGACTGAATACTCAGTAACAAATTTGATCCATTGCTCATATGTATGTGGGTCAAAGCCTTTCATATAAATACCATATGTGTAGTTATTATAGATTTTCTAGTTAGTTACGCGTTAAGTGTGATGCTAAGACATTTCGAATCATCAAAATTAATCTGTTCGAGTATTTCACACAAAGTTTTTAGGTTAGGTTTTAAGAATTTGAGTGCGTATGGAATTTTCAAAATTCACAAAAAGTGTGACTGTTAGGATATTCAACGACGATGAAGAAGTAATCGTCAAGTTGGAGGCTTACCTTGAAGCAATAAACCAATATTTTCATAAAATTGGTACTGAAAAGTTGGAAGAACGATATGATTGGTGTATCGCCTTCGATGGCAACTATATTGAATAATATAACCGCATTTAAATAGAAAAAGTATTTTCCTTTGAAATGCTTTCCATCGCTCAGTCCAATTGTTTTGTTGTAGACACTGCCAAATGCCTTAATTATTTATTTTCATATGAAATACAGTGAAACTTCCCTAACATGAAGCTCTTCATAACTCTAACCCTTGAATTGGCAATAGCGTTTAGGAGTCAAATTTCCTTCCATAAATCGAGCTTTTCCACCCGGGACATTATAAAATTTAAAATTTTACTATCGAGGAAGAATTTTAAAAGAGTCCCTCTATCGTATGAAGGCGAACAAATAATTGCACTTATGGATTGCATAAATCATATAACAAAGGAATGGGATATAGACGTCAAGTTACCAAGGCAATGCAACAAGAAAAAATTACAGAATACATGTTTTAACGCATGAACTTTATGCGAAGTGAATGACTGTTTGAAAAAATGTATGTTTTAATGAAATTTTCTATAACTCGAAGTCTCGTTAACTTAAAGCTTTTATTGTGGATTATGGAGATTCGACTTAGAGAAGTTCAACTGTATATTTGTTCATTATTTCTATATTTAATTATTTTCACAAATATAAAAAAAAAATGTTGACACATTTTGTATTTGAAAGCTTTTAAAGCGTTTTAAGTTTTTTTTTTTCAAATTGTTTTTTAATGCATTTACTCTCAGTACAACGTGATAATAAACTCGTAGGTCAAGTAACTGACAAAAAAGAAATCTATTTCCGCGCACTCTCAGCGCAGATAAGAATCGACAGCATGCAGCTAGTACTCGGTAACATATTTTTCATATTGAAGGAGGCAAAATTAGTTGAAGAAAATGTGAAAAAAGTCAACGTTTCTGCAGCTGGTACAGAGAGCCCACGCATGCCCCACTGCACATGGGGGCGGGCAGCATACCCACACGCCTTTGGAAAATACACTATACATATAGACACATTTGTATGTATGTATATAGAGCGTACACTCTGCGACATTGCACACCGGTCCATTAGACCTCAGTTATTAGCTGACGACAATCGCAGCTTGCAGCTGCTGCAACAACGCTGACTCTGACAGCAAATGCTTGTCATAAAGTACGACAATTGAATTAATTGCCAACAAGTGTGGAATTCACAAGATTTTCAGAACAATTTTCTAACATTGCCATTGATTTGCATAAAATGCATAATTGAAATGGGAGCAATTACTCAACAAGTCATCAAAAAAAAAAAAAACAAAACACACAGAAACAACAACAAAGGAAGTGCCACTTGGGTTTGTTAAGCTAATGAAAAATAATTTTGCATAATTTCTATAAAAAAAAAAATTGCAGAAACTGCGACATTGAAAGGACAACTAATACAAGTTGTTACAAAAACAACAACAATATTTAAATGTATTTACAACGGCAACACTAATAAGGCCCAAACTAACCTGAAAACACATAGCAAAAATCAACGAGATCTCAAGTTGTTGAAGACGTAGAAGGAGCAACAGAGGGAGAGACGCAGCATATAAACAATTGATATGTGCAACGTTAAACGACGACAATTGCATGTTGCAGCAACATGAAGCATCAAGAAAAAACATAAATAGAAGAAAAAATATAAACAAAAATAAAAAATAAAAACAAACAAGAAAAAACGTTAATTTCGGCTGTACCGAAGCTAATATACCCTTCACAGGTGCATTTCTTTTAGTAACTATGTGTTTAAGCAAATCTAAAGACGTAAGAGAAAGTAAGTAAAAAAAAAGAAAACATTTTACTAATTCTTTTTAGCCGGGTTGTTTGCTAGAAACATTAAGGTTATATAGTTAACCGATCTGAACAATTTCTACGGAGATTATATTATTACCTTAAGCAGTAATCCATGTCAAATTTCGTGAAGATATGTAGTAAAATGCGGAAGTTTTCCATACAAGCCCTTGATTCCGATCGTTCAGTTTATATGGCAGCTATATGATATAGTGGTGCGATATCGGCAGTTCCGACAAATGAGCAACTTCTTGAAAAACTGAAGACTAGTTCGTATATATACAGACGGACAGACAGACGGACATGGCTAAATCGACTCAGTTTAACATACTGATCATTTATATACACTGGTGGCCACATAATTAGGGACAAAATAAATTTGAGTAAAACACGCGTTTCAGTTCAATGTTTTTAGCACTAAATTTTCGCCTAGAGACCCACTGTAAATTGCAACGGTATATTATAACTGTGCTCAAAAATGTAGCACGTTTTTGAGTGACAAATTTAGACACTTTTACTAAAATTCGACGGTTTGATGAATTTATTGTGTTTTGAGTGTGCTGGTGCTTGGTCACATAATTAAGGACACCAATTTTTTTATTGGATTTTTTATTATTTTAACACAAAAACTTGCGGTAAGTTGTATAAATCATTGGTATATTAACTAAATATTCAATATCAAATAAAATAACTGTTAGATATGGGTCGAAAAAAGAGTTGTACTCCAGAATTGAGGATAATGATTATTTACAAGTACGTGAAGGAAAAAATGTCCATTAGAGTCGTAGCGAAGGAACTTTTATGCTCAAAATCAATGGTTCACAATGCTTTGATTCATTACGGAGGACAGGGAGTAAAATAAGAAAAAAAACGGCCCAGAAAAACTACTTCAAAGGATGATCGTGTAATTTGTAGAGCTTGCACGGCGAATCCTTTTTAACTTCCAGGCAAATTCTTGGCACGATAAAGGATCAACTGACCAACGATGTATCAACACGAACCATCAGATGTCGTCTTCTTGAATCGTAAGAAAAAAACCGCACGTATCAAACAAAAACTTAAAGAGTCGTATTAAATTTGCAAAGGATTATATCGAGAGAAGGAGTATATCAAAGGAGATTTTTGGAAACAAATACTGTTGAGCGATGAATCCAAGTTTAATTTATTTGGTTCAGATGGGAAACAATTTGTTCGTTAAATTTTCAATAAATCTATACCTTAGAAGATAATAAATATGGTAACTGAAGTTTAAAAAAATATGTCGCTTTTAAATTATAAAATAAACCAATATTTTAAAAGAAAACGGAGTGACAAACTTAATATACCCTGTTCAGGGTATAAAAATCGAAAATCACTGCAAATGCGGTGGAAATTTGCACCATAACGCGTCTGCACGAACTGTGAACGTAACGGTGTCTCGCTTACACGCGCTTGCGCAACACACCGCATGCTTATGCGACGAACAGCATCAGTGAAGAGCTGAGTGGCCGGCCTTCCATGGCATCTTTCGTATGCCCCCAACAACAGCAGCAACGAAAATTCGTTGTCTAACAACTTTTCTGTCTGTCTGTCTATCTGTGGGTCCGTCGCTCCGTTTGTCTGTTTTCCTTTGATTTCTGTCTTTACTCGACATAAACTGCGCTTTCAAAGCGCAATCGCAGCACGAAACTGCATTTGTTTGCATTTTTGAGAGCTTCTGTTTCCACACAGAGTTGCATGGCTGTGTGTTTGATAATTTAATTTTTATCGGCTAATTTGAATTTATTTCTCCGCTGCCACTGAGGCGCGCTTTCTGAGACACTTTCTCAATTTTCCACACACAATTTCGCAAGCGTTTGCACTAATTTTATGCGTTTAAGTGAATATTTTTACGATTTACCAGCGAGTTGATTAGCCGTCTGGCAACACCATAAAATTTTATTGTTCACAAAAGTGCAGGAAAAATAATAATAAACAATAAATATGTTGTTATTGATATTGTAATGCATGTGGCACTATTGAGCATCGATTGCAGCTTACTGCAAGTTTGTATGTAGAAATTCGAAATAAATGCGTTCGAAATGTATTTTGGACTTTTGAAAAATAAATGTTACTTGTTCGTGCAGTTATGACTGGCGCATTTTTTTTTTCAATTTTTATTATAGTCACATTTTTACAAGCTTTGAGGCCACATTATTTTATAAATCCGTGTGATTTAAGATCGTAATCAATTGTTTGGCGTTTTTTCCCCAGTTAAACACAGTCAGTCACGAAAGTGCCGTGCCACATCCGGCCTAAATCAGTGAAATTTGCCCGTCATTCACACACAGCTGCACGCATTTCTTTTAAATGCAGCCAAAATTATGGGCTTAATAGACATGATCGTTGTACCAAAATGTCGGTTTATTCCTTTTTTTATAATTTCACATAATGATGACACGTGAATTGGTTAAACAAGTAAGCATGAAATATAAAATAATTATATATGGAAAAACATCTACAATACGAGGTTTGTTCGAAAAGTAAGATGGCAACTACAAAAAAAAAAAAAATTGGTACAAAATTTCAAACGTATCGCTTTCAACTACATTAATGTTTATGATTTGTGGAAAGAAGAATATTATAGAAATCAGAGAATAGATTATTTGAAATGATGAATTAAATATTAGGTCTACAACTTTGCTTCCGCCGTTTTCCAATAGATGTCTCTAGGGTCAAGCATTGGTCGATTAAATCGATTTTTTTTTCATATCGATTTTGGACATTTGTGTCAACATTAACCCAACAAAATATTTGTAGAGATCTGTTTGCATCCCAAACTTATTCTCAACTGAAAATGTCACTTTTTGAGCCGAATTCTCGACGTTTGCTGGAAATTTTGCTTTTCTTTTTTAATTCCAAGAAAAGTGCTAAAAAACATACAATTTTAATTCTGAGCATTTTCCAAGTAATAGAAAAAAAATTGTGAAAGTTAAAAGAATTTCCAAGAAGGCTAGGGAGTTAACAAAGTCCATGACGAATCTCGATTTGAACGCCGGAGACCATCAAAATCTGATAAAACCTTTGTAAAACGTCAATAGCTTAGAGTTTGGAAATCATTGAATCACCGGAAATCACCAAACAATAGATGCAGCCGATGACGTATGCACCTCTGTAGATACGTGGTCCGCAAATTTCTCAAAGTTCTCTGCTTCAGGTGTCTATCAAGAAAGTTGGTACTCAAAGTGATTATTATCGACAAGAAAACAACTGATGACCAATCAAGAGTCTATGAATATGAGATCTAAACCAAAGCCCATTTGCCACAAGGAAATTTAGAGCGACTAGTGGAAGGTGAGAACAAATTCGAGAAATTGGAAGTTATTATTGTCTTGCAAAACTCATTTTGTTTATAGAAAAGCTTTCCAAACCAAAGCACAACTTATAATCCGGCTTCTTGTTGGTTTGCTGTAGCTCCATAAAATTATTGTTATTTTTTTTTTTGTTTTCACATCAATGAATAGTCTAAGCGAAAAGCATTATTTTGTCGGACAAAAGAAAAATTTTTGCACGATCAAATTTCTGGCACTCGCAAAGATCACTTTCTATTTCCGCACGAACTTTCTTTATAATGATTCATAACACTATACGACAAAATCGATTTTTTTTATTGGAGCAAACAAATATTTTCAGAAGATTGAGTTATAAGTAAAAAAATGTATTATTAGATTTTCGAAGCTAGCCTCAAAAAAGGAAATATTTGAATTGGATTCGTAGTTCGAAAAATGGACTTTTTAAATAAATTATTTTTAATTATAGCTACTAAAAATCGAAAATATATATATAATCAACATTTAACCCTTTAATTCAATGGTTTATAAAAATTTTTCATCAAGCTTATATGACAGATGCTATGAAGGGACAAAGTTTGATCTTCGAAAAAAAATTAAAAATTTATATATCGAAAAATACTGGACCCCTTATAACATCAGTCATATAAGCTTGACGAAAAAGTTTTATATACCATTGATATGATTAAAAATATCAATTTTTCGAATCCAAATATTTCGATTTCGGAGGCTAAATTCTAACATCGAATACACCTTTTGTACTTATGACTCAATCTCCAGGAAAAAAAATAGTTTGATCCATTACCCAGCTGAGTGTTGTATAGTGTAATAATAATAAAGGGTTAAAACTAGGAATAGTTAAAGCATTTTAGTGGAAATTTTTGTTTAGAAGAAAATCTTTCTCTACAATGGTTGTTAATAATTTGAGCATGACTATTGATTACTGTCATTTCATAAGGATAAATTGTAAAATAGGACTGTAAGGTCATTTTTGTTAATAAGGTTTATCTAGCTATAGACTTTGGGGATATTCAAATTTTTCTTTAAAAAATATTTTCCAACAATTTGATGTCGGCAATGAAATTGTAAGACCTTACATATGTTGGATAACATTTGGCCATAACAAATGGAGCTTGGACCAAAATATGTACGTATATCGAATAACTAAGCGCAATATTCACACAAACAACACATAAATTGAAATTTTTTCACAAAAAAATTTTTGTGACTTTACAAATTTGCATTCCATCCGCGTACTCACACACACACACACTCTCATAATCACATACGCGCCTCGTAAAGTCATACATCTTCAATGTATTGTCTATGGTTTTCAATTATCAATTCAATACTCAAATTCATAATATAAAAGAAATTTATGCGCACATCTTTTCTGCATACGAGTACTTTTACTAGCGGACAACAACAAAAGCTAAAACAAAAACAAGTCATAATAAAAAATTAACGAAAAGCTGAGCAAAGGTATGGTAAAAAGACGAAATACAGTAGCACTGACGCCAACAACTTCCGTAAAACGCTACCAAAAACCTAAAACCCGCAGCAGACAAAGTTTGGGTAAATTCAAATGCAACGAACGAACTTGAGGCACCACCAAAATAAAAAAAAAGAAAAAGAAGTGGGAAAAAAGCTAACAGACAACGAGGCGGACGAACTCAACTTCAAAACCCGCGAGACAGACAAGGCAACAAGCTAACGACACAACAAGTGGCTGGCTGGTCCGACAAACTCAGGTAGTACAAAAGGTTCACAACTACAGGCAAAAAACATATGTACGAGTATGTAACATGTTTGAAGATGGAGCAAAGACAACTGAGCAGTGAAAAGAAAAGAAGTCGAAAGTTTCGTGAATTTTCAATTATACAGAAGAAACAATCGATGAACTCGCCACTGTTTTGGGACCGTCTAACAAAGAGTGCCAACACCCCTATGCTGCTTGACAAAAAGAAAAAATTTAAAACTAAAACATAAATAAATGCCAGTCAAAATCATGTCGCTAGAATGCTTGATTGAATTTCTTCCATCAGCCTCGATTGTTAGCCAACATTACTTGCAATTTCTTAGCTTAATTTTTATTCCTATTTTCTATTGTGTCTCAAATTAAGAAAGGAAAAAATCTCAGAAATGCTTGAAAGTCGCTCAACCGGTTAACGGTTTTTTCTCGTGGCTGTGACTTACTGACTGATTGGCTGCTGACTTGGCAGCTGCATTGATTTTCAAATGTCAACAGTAATCAAATGGGGAAGTACATATGTATTCAGAAAATGAGACATTCCAGTGCAACAAAAGCGGTAGAAAGTTATCTTATATATGCCTGTTGTTGTGCTGTTGCACACACATACAGTGAAGGTATTTATAGTGTTGCTTTGTTGTTAACTAAAGAAAGCTTATTAAAAAGCTATTATTCTTTTCTCTGGGGAATTGGTAATGACAAATAAATATATCTCATGAAGAGTTGATCTGTTGTTGTACGCATTTTCTTGTGTACATCTAAATAAGTTTTGTGAAGATCTCATGCTGATTAGATTTCATGAGATACCCAAAAATTAATATTAATTGTTAAATGAATTCGATCAACACTTTACCTAGATTTACGTATAAAATATTGGCTTCCGATTTCGCTAATTTAGAGTTTATTTTCATATGATCACTACGTAAGGCGAAAAGTGGGGCATTTCCATAATCTTAAGGGGCTATACAAGTGTGACACTTTCAAAAAATTTTTATTTTTGCTTCTTCCAACTTTTTTTTTAATTTTATGATGTAACTAAAATATACCTTACTAGCAGATCACTCCGGTTTCGCACGGACTTAAACCATCCTTTCAAAAATAATAAGTTTTTAGACACTTATACACGTTCTCCCATACATATGAATGTATTTATTTTCCCGTTTCTTGCGGGGTTTCATTTTAAAAAAGTAAAATGAGGAAAATTCGAATATGAAATTATATTTTATTTGCAATGAGCTAAAACTTGATTGCGACCTGTAGTCTTTGGTGTCCGTTGTATTTCTCTCTTATTATGAAGGCGTACTCGACTCTCAAGCGCGTATTTGGAAGGTTTTGACATTTTTTCCAGCAAGCAGCTACAAGCACTCGTTACTCGACTCTCTGGCACGCGATTGCGATGCCAGACGATTTTCAGTTTCAGATTAAGATTATCCATCACGGAGTCTTTTTGATACCCTCACTTAAGAACTATGCACAGAAAGTTGAGCTTCTAGCAATAATTAATTCTAAGCAATATAGCCTATGTTACTCAGGGTGAATGTAGCTTTCCAATGGTGAAAGAATTTTTGAAATCGGCACGGTAGTTTTCAAGTTTATTCAATACAAACATACATACAAATCTTTGCTCTTTATAATAGTAGTATAGATTATGTCCAAAAACTTCGAAACATTCGATCGAGTACTATCTTAAAAAAAAATTCACGAAAATCGGCTAATTTTTTATGAGTTACACTGGTATAGCCTCTTAAGGGTCTAAAACTACAGAATTGCACTCTGATTCCAATAGATGACAGAGGCGTCATATATTTTAGCGGTATAAGGGTCTCTCTATATTTATACAAGTACAAGTAGATTCAAACGATCTGAAGAATGTAAAAGAACCGTAATATTATATTAATCAAAAAATAAATAGAACAAAAAAATTAAATTGTCAGGGTATTTTTCGAATAAAAACAAGGTATGTTGTTACAAAAATACGAGATTTATTGATATTTTAGGGTAATTGACTACACCCTTTGATATTTCTTTAGATAATTCGATAATAATAACGAGTGTCACATAGTTTAAGAAAAAGTTTATTACAAATTCGAGAGCTAAATTAAAGTATATATTTAATAAGCTGATTATTAATTTCGAACAATAGATAGTAGAAAAATAATTGAACTTAAATAACAAGCAAACAAGCTATCATATGCCGATTTCGTAGTGCTGACTAGAAGAACAATTTTACCAAAACAATATAATATGGTATTCAGAGCCAAACGAAATGGTATTACTTATAGAAAAAAAACAATAACAAATTTGAAGAAATATTGTTATAAAGGGTGATTTTTTAAGAGCTTGATAACTTTTTAAAAAAAAAAACGCATAAAATTTGCAAAATCTCATCGGTTCTTTATTTGAAACGTTAGATTGGTTCATGACATTTACTTTTTGAAGATAATTTCATTTAAATGTTGACCGCGGCTGCGTCTTAGGTGGTCCATTCGGAAAGTCCAATTTTGGGCAACTTTTTCGAGCATTTCGGCCGGAATAGCCCGAATTTCTTCGGAAATGTTGTCTTCCAAAGCTGGAATAGTTGCTGGCTTATTTCTGTAGACTTTAGACTTGACGTAGCCCCACAAAAAATAGTCTAAAGGCGTTAAATCGCATGATCTTGGTGGCCAACTTACGGGTCCATTTCTTGAGATGAATTGTTCTCCGAAGTTTTCCCTCAAAATGGCCATAGAATCGCGAGCTGTGTGGCATGTAGCGCCATCTTGTTGAAACCACATGTCAACCAAGTTCAGTTCTTCCATTTTTGGCAACAAAAAGTTTGTTAGCATCGAACGATAGCGATCGCCATTCACCGTAACGTTGCGTCCAACAGCATCTTTGAAAAAATACGGTCCAATGATTCCACCAGCGTACAAACCACACCAAACAGTGCATTTTTCGGGATGCATGGGCAGTTCTTGAACGGCTTCTGGTTGCTCTTCACCCCAAATGCGGCAATTTTGCTTATTTACGTAGCCATTCAACCAGAAATGAGCCTCATCGCTGAACAAAATTTGTCGATAAAAAAGCGGATTTTCTGCCAACTTTTCTAGGGCCCATTCACTGAAAATTCGACGTTGTGGCAGATCGTTCGGCTTCAGTTCTTGCACGAGCTGTATTTTATACGGTTTTACACCAAGATCTTTGCGTAAAATCTTCCATGTGGTCGAATAACACAAACCCAATTGCTGCGAACGGCGACGAATCGACATTTCACGGTCTTCAGCCACACTCTCAGAAACAGACGCAATATTCTCTTCTGTACGCACTGTACGCATTCGTGTGGTTGGTTTAATGTCCAATAAAGTAAACTGAGTGCGAAACTTGGTCACAATCGCATTAATTGTTTGCTCACTTGGTCGATTATGTAGACCATAAATCGGACGTAAAGCGCGAAACACATTTCGAACCGTACACTGATTTTGGTAATAAAATTCAATGATTTGCAAGCGTTGCTCGTTAGTAAGTCTATTCATGATGAAATGTCAAAGCATACTGAGCATCTTTCTCTTTGACACCATGTCTGAAATCCCACGTGATCTGTCAAATACTAATGCATGAAAATCCTAACCTCAAAAAAATCACCCGTTATTTAGTGCTTTTTCTTTTTCAGCTTGTCGGATGCTAAAATATATTGGATATATCTCAGAATAATCGGATAATAAAAAAGACATGAATGGAAAAGCGAATAGACAGTTGAACTTCCCTAACTCGAATCACCATAATCCACAAAAAAACTTCGAGTTAGAGAGACTTCCGAGTTACGAAGGGTAATTTGTATGAAATTTGACTTCTATTACCAATTCAAGAGTTCGAGTTATGGGGAACTTCGAGTTGTAGCAGTTCGAGTTATTCAACTGTATTTAAATGGTCCCTGTCATCCAATTGTTAACTTTACATACGCGTGGTATCCTAGGCTCTGGCGACCGATTAAAGACCAGACAAATAAAGGCGTAAATTCGATTGCGAAAACAACACAATTACTTGGCTGGATACTTGATAGGAGGTCTGGAGACTGCAGTCTATACCTCTACCCATGAATCGGATAGATAGGCTGATAACCTGTCAACCTTAAACCTTATCAACAAAACCATAATAAAGAAGCCTCGGATAAAACAAACACCTAGTGACATTTAGCTCCCCTGCGGGCCATACAATATTTATAATACACTCAGGTCGTTAAACTAAGTCTTCTTTTTATAAATAAACAAAAACCGAAACATATTTAAAAGCAATTACACATATTTAAAATTTTTGTGTTTTTAGCGCATTTTCGAAACTCATTAGTTGCTGTAAATGAAAAGCCAGCCACTTAAGTACACAATAGACAAACAAAAGTGTGTGCCAACGCTTATAAGCAAGTTGTTTATTTATTACAGCTGAACTACAGCTTCAGCAAAGCGCACGAATGGTTAGAGAAAAACCAAAATCGCCGAGAGCAAAAACGTCAAACGGCAGCAAATTAATGAATGACATATTGGCAATGCGTGCAACTTCAACGCCAATACCTAATGAGACGCACACACGCATGCGCGAAAACACACACACACATACATACTGGCGAACACATGACAAGCTGCCAATGTTGCATGACAGCCAGTCAGAAGCAGCCGTCGCCACCGTCGCCACCGCTGCTGCACGCCAAGCGGGCACTTGACCGAATTCCACACGCAACAAAATAAGCTTTGACATGTGACGGCGGACTTAACGTAACTTAAACCCTTGTTGCTGCCTTCACTCGCGCCTTTTAACGCTCACATGCAAATTAATATGTTCGTTTCACCACTCGTATGTGTTTACCACCTTCGTAGTGCAGTTATGTCGCAACACCGCCTCCTCAAGTCCAACTTTACAGCGCGCCACACCGAAGTGCCTTGAAGTAGTGCAACTAACTGCAACCAACAGTTGCAGTCTAACTGCCCAACTGCTTAACCGCTCAACTGACTGACTGACAGTTGCGTCTGATGTATTTGACATTCATGTGTACACGCGCATGCGCACAGCTCATACTTCATGAATTTTTCCGACTGTGTATGGACAGGGGTCGGTATACTGTACATAGCAGCATATGAAATTCGTAATGCGCTTAGACTGTCCGAGTGGTGTGCGCACTTTGGACACGTGGTACAAAAACAAAAATGTTTGCACTTTGTAAACAATGCAAAGATTATCGCATGCAACAGTTGGTCAAAGTTTGACATTATTTGCCATGATTTTATCATTACAGACATTTGTTGGTTTGCACAGTTGAATGAAAATCGAAAACAGACGCGAATCCAATCACATTTGGTATGCGTATGTGTCAGTAATTACTCAATTTATTTTTTGCAATAACAGTTATTTGAAATATTTACTGTAAAAATACTTTTTTTCATTCTATAATATCTATAACATAATTAAATTATGATTTAATTTCTACGTACCCTCTTTTATAATTAAATTAATATTAAATAAAAACTCGGAAATAAGATATAAATCCTTTAACACGTTGCCTGTCGTACGTTTTCGTGTGACACATGAAAATTCATAGGGTGCCAAGTCGCATAAAATCGCTTAAAAAAAACTTTAAAACCCGAAATAAGCCGCAAAACCTTCCGAGAACAGTAAAGAATTAAATATATACCCGGTTTACACTAGTTTATAACAAAAAACGTGCTTGAACCCGGGGAAGAATTTCGTCAAAACAGATTGGCAGGTAATGTGTTAAGGATTCTGCAACAGAAGGTCTTCAACAATTCAATATTAATAGAAGTGAGTCCATACCACTTTTTTCTGCTTCACTTTTTTTTTCAGTTTCCATTTTCAAAATAGGTTATGAATCCCCAAAAATAAGTTCCTAAATGACAAATCATAAAAAATTTAAGAGAAGTTCGTTGCTTAAATCTTTTGTTTTCGCAAATCATCAAGGCTAAGTTCGGGTGCAACCGAATACTTTATACTTTCGCAATTTATTTAGAGATCTACCTATATTTACGGTGAAAAATTACCCTTAGGAGTTCTTCATGTTTGATATCAGGGGCCTTTAAAAGTCATGGTTCAATTTTGACAATTTTTCCACAAGTGATGTCACAGCTCAAATACAATATTTGTGTAAAGTTTTATTTCGCTATCTTTATAGGTTCCTTATATATACATTATAAAGTGAACGAATCAGAAGGATTCAAAATTGAGTTAAATGGGAAGTAGGCGTAGTTGTGAACCGATTTCGCCCATATTCCACCAGTGTCATCAGGGTGTCAAGAACGTGTTATATACCGAATTTCATTGAAATCTGTCGAGTAGTTCTTGAGATATGGTTTTTGACCCATAAGTGGGCCCATTTTCCATTTTGTAAAAAAAATCTGAGTGCAGCTTCCTTCTGCTATTTCTTATGTAAAATTTGGTGTTTCTGACGTTTCTCGTTAGTGAGTTAACGCACTTTTAGTCATTTTCAACCTAACCTTTGTATTGGAGGTGGGTGTGGTTATTATCCGATTTCTTTCATTTTTGGACTGCATAAGGAAACGGCTAAAAGAAGCGACTGCAGAAAGTTTGGTTTATATAACTTTATTGGTTTGCAAGATATATACAAAAAACCTATTTGGGGGCGGGGTCACGCCCACTTTTCCAAAAAAATTACATTCAAACCATTACCCCTCCCTAATGCGATCCTATGTTCCAAATTTTATTTTCATAACTTTATTTATGGCTTAGTTATAGCTCTTTATGTGTTTTTGGTTATCGCCATTTTGTGGGCGTGGCAGTGGTCCGATTCCGCCCATATTCGAACTTAACCTTCTTATGGTGCCAAGGAACACGTGTTCCAAGTTTCATTAAGAGAGTATAAAACTATGTACATATATTTCAAGGGGTAAAAAATGGCTCTCGCCATGAATTGGATTCCACATAGAACTAGGGAAAGATTTCTTTTTCGACAAGTATTCTTCTTCGAGGTACATTTCTGACTTGAAAAAGATTTTGATAAAAATGAATTAGCAGTCGGTTTGAAACATGGAGGAATATGTCATTGTCGGATGATATCTTGACGAATTGCACAAATGAAAAATATTGAAGTTATTAAAAGAGTTCAGTAGTCTATCAGAGCCAGAACAAGAGTTGCCTTTACCCGATCAAATTTGAAAATGCTTCTCCAAGGGCAGAGATTAATAAAGTGAAATAGACTGTGTCAATGGAAAGCTATGACAAAATTGCCAATAAAAAAGCGTACCAGTGGAAAGTACATATAAATAAAACAGATAACAGAAAAATATATAATTATCAGGCAGGTTCTGGAATCTGAGTGAAAGATGAAAATTAAAAAAAAAATTGTAATTTGAAAATTAAAATCGAAATTCAGTACACCAAATATACCAAATATCGGATTAAAAGTGAATTTGCTTGAATTTCACTCGGAAGTGAATTCAGAACCTGCGTGTATATATATATGTCTATACTACTATTATAAAAAGGAACGATTTGTATGTATGTGTGTATTGAATAAACTCGAAAACTACTGTGCCGATTTCAAATTCGTTCACCATTGGAAAGCTACATTCGCCCCGAGTAACATAGGCTATATTTATTGCTAGAATCTCAACTTTCTGGAAATAGTTCCCAGATGAGGGTATCAAAAAGATCAAGTTTGAGCTCATTGCAAATATAATATAATTTCATGTTCGAATTTTCCTCATTGTACTTTTTTAAAATGAACCCATAAAAACTTATAACTTTTGAAATGTTTGTTTAAGCCCGTGCGAAGCCGGAGTGGTTTGCTACTTACTAATAAAAACAATCAATACATATATTAAATTTTTTATTCTTCTTGACATTTTCAAGGCCATTTCGGAATCTTAATTGTCCAGCATTGAAGCTCAGTCTGTCATTTGCATAGTATCGTTGCGAATCGCTACTAAATACTGCTAATGGCTTAGCTGCCATAAAGCTTAAAATCCTCATGCTAATAGAGTTGTAAATACCTTGGCTAGAGCATTGCAACATGCGATTAGCCATGTTCTTGGTGACGCGGTTGATTACAACCATATCGCGTTGATTCACTACAACACAACAATAGCAACTAACAAAGACGATTTCTTACAAAAACATACGTTAGACTTAAGACATAAGTACATGCTTGCACACATATCATGGATTATGACTGATAATAATCGCAACTCTAGTGTTGTCAACATAGCTTGATCTGTTAAAGGATTTTCCGCTTCATGACAAGCGAGATGTTAATATTATGTCAATGATGGCGGTGTGACGCGGCGCTTTGACGTCGACATGGGCAATAATGTGGAATTAGTCACAAAGCGTCTGTTGACGTTGGAAGAAAAATATAAAAGTTTAAATTGAAATAATAGCAGCTTGTAGGTGTGTTTTAGAAATACTCATACGTACAACGGTTGGCAACTGATTGGAAACGATGCAAGAATATTTTCAGAAAAGTAAAGAGAAGAGTTGCATATCAGTCTCTTCGAGAAGCTGAAGTTTATCCTAGAGGAATAAGCCCATGAAAGACTCTTTTCCTATAACTACGGTGCTGACTCTTCTTAATCGGCACTGACATAGGTTTAGATATGGCCAGAAACTATTGTCATATCAGCATTCCGAAAGAATTTCAGAGGGAAAATTTTATGTAGATGAAAAAATTTACCGTTATTAGGCTCGCTAATTGCAGTTGCAAATCGACCTTAGATTAACTTAATAGTACTAGGCATCACTGGAAAGTTATTCTTTTTTTTTTCTTATTTTCCGATGCCTCGTAGACTTCCAGAAAATTCGCAAACCATCTCACGAGACATATTAAGTCGTTACTGATTAGCTGTCAGTGGGTCTATTCCCTTGATATAAATATGTTTTCCCATTATATTGCCTCACGGCGCAGAAAATGTGTTAAAAGCCGCTTAACCAATGATGAGGAAATTATGGTGTTGTAAATTTTCCGTATGTAATAACTCTTCACTACTCTAGCTCTAACTCAGTGGTTAGTATTGCGGGTATCTGCTGAACCAAGAAGAAGAGCCACAAGAATGGCACTTAATCGTCTAACGGTCTGAAACCTTTTATGTCACCACCACGTTTAATTCCTTTTTCAACAGGCTCGTACACAAATGGCTCGCACATGGCGCAGCTCATACAATTGCAAAGGCGACTTTAACGCCATGACCACCCATATGCCTCAGCACTTGCATACATTTGTACATACATTAGAATGGCCGTCTGTAGCGCAATTTTCCCTGAGAGCAACGAACAATACGCGTACTCCACACAGATTGCAGCTAAGCTTTCTTCCATTTTCGTTGAGTTATTTATGGCGATTTTGCAATATGCGACTTTTGCTGCTCTCCATTCGGTTTGCCCGAAGCGGAAGCGACTGCTGCTGCGGCAAAGCTATTTCTATTTCGCCACCGTCTAGTCGGGGAAAGCATGTCTGGTCGTCAAGCGGTTCCCGGCTAAGCGCACAGTCGTTCATTCTGTACGTACAGAAAAGGGCACGCCAAGCAATAGTTGTTTACTTCTTGGAGACTTAATGAAATTTCGCGATGCACGAGGTGAAGCTACAGCGCTGCGCGTAGTCATTACCTTTTATGGGACACCGAAGAGTAATCGAGCACCTATTGGAAATTGAATTTCTTTGTACTAGCCAAGGATGCCATAGGCTATTATGGGAATATGCGACAATACGTTTAACGGTAAAGAACATAATTTGCGGATACACAAACAATGGTTGGCGAATTTTTGTTGTTGGAGTTCAAATAAAACTTGTTGCGCAAAAGAAAGTATCTGCCATTGTGTGGATGATAATAATAGCATGTGACGTTGTCTATATAACATATATGGAAAGCATGCAGTTGTGAGGTTAGGTTTACTACTTCTCATCAAAAGAAAAATAATATAGAATCCTCGTTGAAATATTTCCATAATTGGGAGGGTATTTTTTATATGAGTGGATGGTACTACTGATTGTAGAATAATTGGGAAACGGTGCTGTATTTTGAAGAGGAATTGCCTAGAAAACTACGCTAAAGCGCTTTATTGCTTTTCAAAATATTCTCCATTAAGATCAATACACTTTTGCATGCGTTTCAACCAGTTGTCGAAGTACTTTTGCCACTCTAATTGAGATGTCTCCAAAATATGTTCTGAATGCACCAAACGTCTCTTCAGGTGTCGAAAAACGTTGACAACTTAGACTATTCGGGGAAATCTTTCGGTGCCAATTCAGGATTATACGGTGGATGACTTTGATGACAAATCGATATTTTAAATGCTCATGATTTCATATCCAGTTTTTCCAAAAAAGCAGATAATCATTTGCTTGGAAAAACTTCGTACGTTAGCAACTTTTGTTGGATTCGGCTTATCTTGGAACACCCATACAGTCGACTACTCTCGACCAATTGACCTTTTTTTAGAGGAATTGACAACATGTGTTGGATCCAGTGTGAACAAATTCCGGAACAACAACTGATTTTGGACGACCTACACGAAATGTATATTGGAGTGATCTACGACCTCGATTGAATTCATTATACCATCGATAAACACTGGTACTGGATGGAGTTTCATCGCCAAAATTTTAATTGAGTCAATACTTTACTTTTATCACTCGAGTTAAGGTCAGGATTCAAAAGACTTCAAAAGTTCGAACGAACTACAACTGTCGTCCCATGATTTAAGAGATCTTGAAACCTTACACCTATTATTTTTGTTCAACTAATTACTAGTCGTAGCAAATTCAAATTTAACGAATTTTAGTTGCCACTTTCTTCTTCTTTACTGGCGTAGACACCGCATATGCGGTTATAGCCGAGTTAACAACAGCAAGCCATTCATTTTTCCTTTTGGCGCCAATTCGTGATACCAAGTGCAGCCAGATCCTTCTCCACCTGGTCTTTCCAAGGGAATCGAAGTCTTGATATTCCTCGGCTTCCACCGGCGGGTACTGCTTTGAACACTTTCAGAGCTGGAGTGCTTTCGACCATTCGAATAATATGACCTAGCCAGCGTAGCCGCTGTCTTTTTATACACTGAACTATTGATATTTTTTTAATCGAATATTGTTATTGAGAGATAAAGTGAGTATTTTCAATACAATTTTCGTATTTAAGCAGTTATGAATTTCTTAACTCAAAAGCACTTGTAATACTCTAAAAAAATACAAATGTAGAAACTTAGAGAGACTCTCCTTATCAACATAATTGCTCGACCAATGTTCAACTAACAGTAAAATAAAATATTAGTATTTCACAAAGCAATAAAATAAGTGGCCTCTTGACCCAATCAAAATGTAATTACTACACAATATAAACACGTCCGTTGAAAGGGCTTTACTCATTTGTGTATATACATATATGAGTAATATTTAAAAAATTGTGTAATTTTCGCCTACTTACCTAATTCACATGAATTCTGAACTAATTTTTAATATGTATGTATGTGTGTTGGGCATGCAAATACTTAAAAAAAAATATCAAAATCGACAATTTTTTCCACATGAAACACTGTTTTCGATTTCACTAAGGTGAAGAAGAAGCAGCACCAATTCGACACTAGGGGCAAGCAGATAAGCAACAACAAAATAAACGAGTGAATGAAATACTTTATTAAGTGCTTACAACATGCGTTGGCACACAGTACATACATACAAACATATGTTGTTGCTTGCACAATACGAGCGCATACATATATCTTCGAAATTGCATCTCGTGCTGGTTTGAAGTACCGAAAAGTGCAATTTTATTTTCTTAAGATTTTTTTCGTTACAAATTTTTCATTTTAAACACTTATTGTTGTTATTGTTATTGCAGTGAAGATTGAGTGGCTGCTTGAATATGATTTTGAAATCAACAAGTGCCTCATCGAATTTTCATATATTAGGCCGATATTTTCACAATTGTTTTTGTTTTCTTTTCGTCTGTCACTTGACCAGCACGCACCATCCTAGGTAAGTATTGATTCTTTGATTTTGTTGTTGTTGTTTTTTTGTTGTTGTAAGCACTCATTAAAAGTGGGTCGAATATTTAATAACTTTTCTTAATAATGTGATAAGTACGCAAAGCGTAACGATAATTCACTCAACAACTGCCAAATACACGCTGCTAACGGGCTCAGACCTACCTAAAAACATTTATATACATACATATGTACATAAGCATGTGTGAGTGCGTCGCTACTTTCACTTGTGTGGAATTGTTTTCGTCTTCTATTTTGATGGAAAATGACTCGTGTGCTTACGCTACTTTATTAGGTGATTATATGGAGCGCTCACTCAAAAGCAACAATTAAAGCGTCATTTAACCAGAACAAGTGTACGACGGTGTCTTTGAGGTAGAACGCGATGATAGTTAGAGTGTTTGTGTGTGTTATAGCGTGATAATGAGCTGTGTAAAATGAGCTTTCGTAAAAAATAAAAGATATTCATATTTATTGAAAACACAATATCTTCTAAGGCTTTAATACAACGAGGATTACACAGCAACACAAAAAAAATTTGGTTCTGACCAGGGGTCTTATTTTGTGTGAACAATGTTTTTGGGGTCACTGTAGCCGAATTCGAGATCCACTGAATCCCATCAGATCAGGATTTTTACATAACTTAAAAAAAAAACAACATGACGGACAGTAAAAACCCGGCGGATCCGAAACTAGCTACTGGGGTTTTCGGAATCACGGATGAATCCGAAATCGGTTTTTCAAAATTCGAAATGTAGGACCCAATATGGCCGAATTTTTTTTCTAATTCTTTAGATTCACATGCAACTCGTTACACAGTCGCTGAT
The DNA here is from genome assembly GCF_028554725.1 of Zeugodacus cucurbitae. Taxonomy (NCBI): domain Eukaryota; kingdom Metazoa; phylum Arthropoda; class Insecta; order Diptera; family Tephritidae; genus Zeugodacus; species Zeugodacus cucurbitae. The sequence continues at coordinate 57,656,314 of NC_071667.1, read as the reverse complement.
TTATGATTTTTACGAATTTGACGTTAATTTCATAGATTCAAAATGGCGAACCAATATGAATTTATTTGTAAAACGTATCCGTACAGGGAACCGTTAATGTTGGCTTCCCTTACTTCGTACTCGTTTAACCTTTCTTGACGGCTGTTTTCTTACTCCAAAAATAGTTGGTCAGAGATGTTTCCTTTTTCAGAAACTCGAAACGAGGATTGATTCAACTGAGGCAATATATCGGAATATTTTACATTACAAATACATTGTAACAGGTCTTATTTAAACAGGTCATAGCAAACGTCCTCATCACTCATTGAAAGACTATTCAGCTATCTTAAAAGAGAGAAATTGGGTAAAACCATGTCTTGCAAGTCATTGCAGATTCTAACTAGTAAAAGTAACATGGAAAACAATAAAGGAAACTTCTAACTTCCAAGTTCATGAACTGAGAGACATTTGATGCTCTGGCAGACATTTGATGTAAGATCTCCAAAGTCACATAACCTCAAATAACATAAGTCGTTGGTTTTGTATTAGTATCGACGTTGTATTCTCTTATCGAGCCCTCGTGATGAACCGACGAAGTCAAGTCCGTTAGCGAACATATTTTTTTCGAATTTTAAAAAAATCTTAGCAATTAAAGGTTTTTAATTTTTCATATTGCCGGGTTGCCGACTTTGCGTCATTTACATTTCAAAAATTTGTCCAATTTGTATGCCACAGTTGCACCCGGTAGTTGAATATAAACATACGAAAGGTTTGTTTTGCTATTTTTCCATACTGGATATTGTTGCGGTTCTAGTAGCATTAAATGTTTCAGAAAAACTGTTGGGATTCCTTGGTTGGATCTAAATACGCATCTCTGTTGAATTTAATTTTTTGGTAACGGTCGAAGCTCTCTCAGAACAGCGATCATATACACAAAATATGAAGTTGCGGCAGCTGTTATTGTAGAAAATATTATCTTGACTTAATAATTACCCGTATCCGACGAAAAAAATTAAAATCTACTAAAAGCTTAGCCTATTAAGATTCCGTTCCATATATACATATATAGATGATAAATTGTATCGATCTATCACCAATTGTCATATAATTTCTGTATTATTAATTGAAATGAACAACTGACAGTTAAAATTTCGTAAAATCACTTTTCCTGCGCGATAACTCTTACTTTTCACTTTCAAAGAATTGTAAATATTTTTAAGAGACACGCCGCTAAAGCGCAATTGCGGCAATAAATCCACGCAAACATTTAAAACTTGCGGACAAATGATACCGTAATTATGCCAAACGCAAAATAAATGCTATTGACAACTTTTCCTTTTTGTGAAATGCCGCATAAACACAAACTCACATACATCTATACAAATAATATCTGTATACATGAGATACACCAAAACGCAACCAAGAAGAGTTGATAACTTTAAATACGAAGTCGTACAGGCATGTTGCAACCGATTTGATAGACAGCTGGACGGACGGACGGACAAACAGTTGGATGAAGAAATACAACAAACAAACAAAGAGACAGTCACAGACAGGAATGCTGAGATTTTAGACGTGAGTTAAAGTGTGAGTCGAGTGACAGGCATGCGAGTGCACCATAGGCTGCAAATGTAGATGAATACACCGTTATATACATACAGATATACACATTGATAGTTGGTTGTAAACAGCGAAACATGTCGTCAGGTGCAATAATTGTCAAAAGCGCAATGATTTAGAGGATTTTAATGTGTCGCTATTAAAAAAAAAAATAAAAAAAAAACTCAAGCAACAGGAAAAGAGCACTAAAACATAAACTACGGCATAAAAATTACACATCTCTATATGCCACAGGTGATGCTTGGAGTGCTGTTGCAAGCTGTGCGAAATAAATACAGCTGTTGGAGCCACTAAAAAAACGTGCTAAATGATTGTTGTTATTGTTGTAGCTTTTCATTTCAATTGTATTTGTAGGCACTGGCTCAATGGCATTTGGTGGCAACAGGTTTGCGGCGCTTTTGGCAAATAATCATACTCTGCTGTCAATTGTAGGTAATTGTTTGTGTAATACATATCCGTTATACATTGTACTCGTGTGTTTTGCTAGTGAATTAGAGGTGAAAAAAAACTTGCTTTTAATTACACACACGCCGCACTTAGCTGTCGCATGCGATGCAGTTTAATTTCAGCCGCATGTGTTGCAGACGACGACAAAACGTTCAATATTTAATGCCACACCGCATAGCTTCGCACGATCAACTAGTAAATATAGCAGCACATAAACACATAAGGCGATACATACTCGCATGTGTGGCTAGCAAATATAGTGTAAGTATTTATATGGACATAGAATGGTTGTTATGTATGTATGTATATTGCATTTTAAGCGCCTCGGCTATAAACTCTTTAAGCGTGTCGCTGCCGCTGCTCCACAAACGGCGGTCATTAAAAAGCCAAAAGCCATGCTAACACCTACGCCCGATATGACAACACCAACAACTCGCCGTAAAGAAACACTGCCTTTAAATGGTATCTTGTGTGACAAGCCGGTCACAGTGGGTTGTTTTAGAGAGTAAACATATAAAAATATAGTAAGCTGCCTTATTTGGCACATAATTCATAAATGGCCAATTAAGTATATTTTAAGCCTAGTAGATATGGTTGTGGGCCACGTTTTTGTAGTTCTATGAAGGCTTTTCTAGCTAAAAACATACTTATCGATTTTGAAAAATGGTTTTCGATGTGTAATTGATGGGAAAAAGAATCCAATGATTTATATAATGCTGTGATTGGGATTTGATTTCAGCTCTCGATGGTTTAACTCATATTTTTAAAATATGAAATCCTTTAATGATTTCAGAAGGAATGTATATATTTAAAGGTTTATTTCCGGCTTTAAAATGAAATTGAAAGAAAAATAATCGTTGATTTTAGCAATTATTTGTGCTTCTAGAGGAAACCAAACCTTGGAATAAGCAATTCTTGAAATTGTTAATCAGTTGAAAGGGACTGGAACTATTTTATTTAACGTCTCAGTTAATAATCTTAATTTGGGACTTATTATGGTTAATTTAAGCCACTTAAGGTCTGTTTCACGTAAGAACATGTCGATTTGATGTCATTCGTACTGCAACATAGGACTTCGCAGTAACTTTATAAAAAAATTTATTTCAGCGAAATGAGCTCTGAGAGAAGATACTGTGAAGGTCAGAAATATAGATTAAAGAACCAAGAACTAAACTAAAGAATTACTAATATTTGGGGGAACTTCACTACGGTATATTAAGTACATCGAGTAACACCATATACATTACCGTATAAGATAAACAAAAACCGAAAAAAACAAATACTATTTTGGTAACTCTATTTGTCGGCGACATTGATTGACATTGAATTGTACGCTGTGACATTTCAATTCACTTGTCACAGGTATTAAAAGTGTTAAGCATTAAGCATTTAATAGCTATAAAAACTAAAGCGAAATAACGAAAAAACATTCACAAAATGTGCATTGTCCAAAAAAGTTTGGTACTACTCGTATTGCGTATTGCCAAAATTTCGAATCCGGTTTCACCAAAACATTTCATAGTTGTCAGTAACGAAGCCGAAGTTTGCCCTGTAGGAAGAACTAGTCACACCCAATTCTGATGTGGCAAAAAACCACTCAAAATGCGAAAAATATAAAAATAACTAGTTTTCGAATCATATACTGAGTTGTCCAAACGGGGATTAAAAACCGAAATTGGAAAATAGTAAACTACAATCGAGAAACAATTGTAGGCTATATTTTATGAGAGCAGTGTTTCAATCGAAATTTTGTATTATACCTTATATCTCGATTTCCTTTCATTTAAATTTAAATTAAACCAAAATATTAATTGATCTACATTTCAGTGGGTGTTCTTCTGTTCGAAAACCTGTACTTATCCGAGAGTCAATATAACTACACCAACTTGAAACAGTGAAATTTCCTACAGGGTACACATAGCCCTTTTAATATTCAATGGCTATGTGAAGACACTAAACATACATACATATTTGTATATTAGTCAGACCGCAACTGAGTGAGTAAGTATAGTTTTTAATAAATTTAGATTTTGGTTAGATTTAACACTGTTTTTAATAAAGTCATTAGTTATTATTGTTATTAAAATAACACACAATATGACTCATGTATACGGCCTATAGTATATGAGGTCTGGGATAATTCCTGAATCGATTTCAATTATTTTTGTCACCAAGTTACATTATATCCAAGTTTTTTCGTTCAAATAATTTTGCTAACATATCGCTCATTTACTTGAATAGTGTCACAACTCAAAAAAGTCGATTTTTCAGGAGAGCGATTTAAAGTTTTCAATTGTCTCTTGTTTAGCAAATATAGAAAAATTCCAACTGTTTATTGACAAATCTAGAGGCCTGTAATATATTAAATACAATGTTGAGCATAAATGGACCAAATAGAGTGTACTAATGCTTGTTCTTGAGCATAAAAGTGACCCATTTTGAATTGTGTCGTTATTTGTGAAAAAAATAATTCAATTTCGCCGTCATAAGTCAAATGTGTCGTTTTTGTTGAAAAAAAATCAATACGAAAAATTTAATTACTTTCTGATGTATGGGGTCTGATTTTTAGAAGGGTAATGCCGCAACATAATTTCAGTATTTGTGCAAAGTATCTTCACTTCACAGAAAGCAACTTCAAACTAAACGACTACAATTAGGTCTTTCAGGCCGAGATGGTCGGATTAAGGGAAGGCGCTAAGTGGGCATGGACACTTACCAACAGGTCCATTCTCTTTTTTTGTGGATAGCCAAGCAGCAAATAAGGCTATCCGCTGCGCCAACAGTGAGATCATGCAAAGAGACAATAAATCAGGAGAAAACTCAGTTAACATCACCCGGGTACCTAGTCAAATAGGCATAGAAGAAAATGAAAAGGCGGATGAGTTGGCCCGCTAAGGCGCAGCTGGGAACACAGTTCCCTTAAACTGTCCCAGACATTTCAGTTCATTCAGCTCTGTCTAAAGCACCTCAGATCTTCAAACATTTGCAACACGGGTCGTATCACAAAACTACTATAGGGTAATGTTGTGACAATGGACAGACCAAAAAACTGAGCAAAAGAGAACTAAGATGTATCACGGGCGTGATCACAGGGCACTTACCCCTTAGAGGCCACCTGCAGAGACTTGATATAGTGGAACCCGCGGAATGCAGGGCATGCGCGGAGAATGACGTGACGCTAGAGTATTATCTTTGCGAACGCCCAGCTTTCAGTCGATTAAGAAGAAATAAGTTCCATGGCTCCCAAAACTTTAACCTAAGTGAAATTGGGCAGCTGGGATGGAAAAAACTTAGAAGTTTTGTCAAATCAACCGAGTTGTTTAGGTGACGCTTATCACAGCACAATGGGCCTAATGAATAATGAATGGGCCAACCAATCATCTTCACTGCTGCTTTATTTAGTTATTTGATTTTTATTTTATATTATAAAGTGAACGTATCAGATGGACTTCAAAACGGTAGTATATGGAAAGTATGGGGCGGTTGCGAACCGATTTCGTCCATTTTCAAACATTTGGATGTGAGCTGAGCGTGGTTACAGTCTTTTTTTCCATTTTCTTGCTGTAGAATTCATGCTATTATATTTTTGATCTACACTCTCGAGTTGTCACATTACTTTGGTCTCCGTAGACCCAATGGAATTCAATTAAATATTAAATTCACTTAGTTATTATTATTATTATTATTAATTAATATAGTTCCCTGCGGTCAATACATTTATGAATTGTTAATTTTTGTTGGCAAAGTGTGAACCCGACACAAACAAATTAGCAGCGCTTGCTTTTATTTACACTTTGCGCAACACAAAGCTGTAGACGCCAAACATACAAATCACAATACGAATTCTCAATTCCGCAATCGGCAAAATGACGCTTTTGAACTCATTTATTTTGCGGTTGCCACTAAAACAAAAACAAGAACAAAAACAATTGTATCGCATTAATTTGCCGCAACAAGCTGAAATTTCGAATAGAAATTTGCTCATTTGCATTTTATGCGAACACTTTTTCGCTTCACAAAGGAACAAAAACAACAACAAGCGAAAAATGTTCGAATTCTGTAAATGAGTGTATGAAAGAACTCTGCACACCCAGAATCTTAAAATGCAAGTATAACATTTGCGTTGAGGTGTTCGCATATCAGTGAGGCCAATCACACAAGTACAGTTGTATGCACATAGGTATATAATATAAAACATTATATATATGTATGTATAACAGTATTTGTTTATACGGGGTTTTACTTATTCAAAAAGTTGTTATTTGATTGTGAATTACACTTACGAGCATGCATACGAAATGGCAATAAAATTGGAGTAACGGCACTGGGTCGATTGAATTTCAAATTGTACACGAGTATTTACCTGCAAGCAGAGAAAAAGAGAACAAAAGAAGGGATTTTTATTAGTCAAATGTGTTATGTTGAGGAAATAATAATGAAGTAAATATATGTAAATAAATAGTTCTGTGAGGACTTTCTAATATAATATACTATAAATTAAAATTCGATTTTTTGCGATTTTCCTAAAATATATTATATTTTTGAAATTTTAAATTATTTAAAATTTTTTTCAACAAAAAAGTACTTTTTATGCATTATTCCACAACATAACGGTATTTCTGTTTTTTCTTTTTTTTTTTTGAAATTCCAAAATTGGCACTGTCCATTGAACTTGTTGAACTCACCTTCAACAAAATTATAAATTGACCAGAGTGACCCCAGTTAAACTTTCAGTTAAAAACACTTACCATCATCGATTTCTAAAAGGCATTCGCCATAAACACCCACAATTGCCGGACACTAATTGAATTCAATAAATTTTTTGTCGCCCATACAAATTTACATTGTTCAAATATATACATACATATATATATATATGTATATAGTTGAGATGCGCCATAATAAATAGTAAAAAATTGAAAAACATTCAGTCATGGGTAAAAATTTTCAATAAATTTACTGTAATGCGAAATGGTCACTCTCAAATTTTACAAATAATAAATATATGTATGTATGTACAAATATGTATATCTAAAACTAAAGGCCAAAAAATAAAACACTGAAGGCTAAAAGCTGAAGGAAAGTGCCAGAGTCGTCGTATGTCGAGGGTCAAAATATTATTTGTGGAATTCGAAAAATAAGTCTACAAAAAATCTCGACTGACTTGGACTTGTCAAAAAGTACTGTTTATAATTACATAGAACAAGATTGAAAAAGTATAATCTTGGGCCGATTATAATAAATTAAGGCAGCACTTTTCAACACTATCGTTTCATTAGCTGAGTAAAAATTAGCGTCAATTAAGATATAATCGCCCAGGCTAGGACTAGCAAAAGACAATTCGCATCAGAACAAGTAATACTAAGACACTATTTATTATAATGTGTTGGAATCAGATGGAATATAAAATTGAAGTTATATGTTAAGTAGGCGCAGTTGTGAACCGATTTCATCAATTTTTCATACGTGTTGTCAGGGTGTCAAGAAAATATTATATACCGAATTTCATTGAAATCGGTCGAGTAGTTCCAGATATGGTTTTTGGCCCATAAGTGGGCGATGCCACGCCCATTTTCCATTTTGTAAAAAAATCTGAGTGCAGCTTCTTTCTGCTATATTTTCTGATATTTTTTTGTGTTTCTGACGTTTTTCGTTAGTTAGTTAACGCACTTTTAGTAATTTTCAACCTAACCTTTGTATGGGAGATGGGCGTGGTTATTATCCGATTTCAACTATTGCCGTGGTGTGTGATGGGGTACGTAAGGGAAACGACTTCAGAAAGTTTGGGAGCGGGGCCACGCCCACTATCCCAAAAAAATTACATTCAGATATGCCCCTTCCTAGTGCAATTCTTACTGCCAAATTTTATTATTATAGTTTTATTTATGGCTTAGTTATGACACTTTATGGGTTTCAGGTTTTTATGGGCGTGGCTTTGGTCCCATTTCGCCCATTTTCAATACCAACCTCCTCAGGGTGGCAAGGAATATATGTACCAAGTTTCGTCAAGATATCTTCATTTTTACTCAAGTTATCGCTTGCACGGGCAGACGGACGGGCAGACATCCGGATTTCAACTCTATTCGTCATCATGATCATTTTGATATACATATATAACACTAAATCTAACTCTTTTATTTCTGGATGACACAAACAATCATTATGTGAACAAAACTATTATACTCGCTTTAGCAACTTTGTTGCGAGAGTATAAAAATTAAATCTAAAAGTTAAAGGATCACTATTTTGGACCCGCGATCTATGTTGCATAATAGAAGAAAAGTATGCAAAGCAATGTAGTTGTTCTTAAATATTATAAGAAGGTTTTAGTCCTTAACACTTTATAGCCTTCGTTTTACTCTACAGCATTAAGATTAGCTCAGGGTACTTTTTATATGCCACTTTCAAGAACAATATATGCATCACAAACCATCGGAAAGGTTATTCCATATAAACGGTCGTTTGAAATCAACTCTGAAATACTTATAATTTATCAAAATTCTAATGAACCTTATAGGCTTGCTTTATTTGTTGAGTACGGAGCATTATAAAACTACCCGTTTCGGGAAATATTGCCGAGGCGACAGTTTCGACCGGATGTAAAACCGATCCCATCCTATGTAGACCCCATTGCTATGAGGCTAGTTATAATATATATTTCCAATACAACTCCACATGGCTTAAAAGCTGTTGAATTATATTATTAGTATGAATCAAGCTCCGATGTGACATTCTAATAATTTTGGTACGAAGTTCTTGTCCTATCTGTGAATCTAAGGACTTTAATTCATTGTTTATGATATTAATATTATAAAATTTGAAAACAAAATTTTGACAATCATGTCTTGAACGACTTGTGTCGTTATGATCTAACTAGAAATATGTATAGGGATTTATTTGTCTTTGAAATTGGAAACAAATAGTTTATACTATAGATAACTGTCTTCAAATTTTATGTAGAATCAATCTGTCAATAATAATCATAACAGACAAAGGATTCTGTCAATCAATCAATAATCAGTCTGTCAATAATAACCAAGTAAGAGGATTTATATTGATCATCTGATATCTGTTTTGCGAGAGTTAAGGAAAAGGCTCTACGGATAGTGTTTTATTGAACTTAGTACTCTATTAATAGCGAAAACACACAAAACATACAAACGTAAATAAGCTGTAGAACATTTACATTTCAGCTTCATTAAATGAATGACCTTGTCATTCAAGTATGCAAAAACACCACAGAATTGCAGAACGAGAATTCTTCTAACTTAGCATATCAAGTGAAAAAACCCTGAGTTGCAATCAATCAAATCGTTTTTTATTTTTTAGGTTATTAATAAAAAATAAAAAAAATCGTTTCTACATAAATACTACACTGTAATATACTAAAGCATGACTCGCTTAGAATAAAAATACATTATAGAAGTGGCTAATGTGCATTTACAGAATTCATGCACACATTTTTATAACATTTACTAAAGCTAGAACCACATCACCTAAGACTAAGACAGACCGTTGAAAGAGTGTGGTGTCTATTTTATTTAATTACTCAATTTGCAAGAGCAATTAAAAGTTATAATGAAAGGTGATTTTTTATGACTGCAGCCACACGCTTTTAAGGCCACTCCCATGCTCAAACGGTACTTTAAAGGTCCGCCAATCGTAACATTATAAAGAAAAACAGTTTACACATGAATAGAGATTGGACGAGCTTGTGAGTATATAATTAGACTGTACATATGTGGTTATGCATATAAATAATTCCAAGCACACAAGCATTTTTCTCGCGGCGTTTATGAAATCACTGAACAACGCCACACAACTGACATTACGAATTACAACTGAATTCTATTCATTAATGCCATTATTTAGCGCTGCTGATGTAATTAAATGTGATTAAAGTACCCTGTACAATAATAAAAAAGACATTTATGAAATTGTTCAATAGAATTTAAAACAGCATGTGCGCTTGGGAGCAGATGAAATCAGGGCAAATCGAATTGAAATGTTGCTGAGCGCTTGGGTTGGAGGCGCCAAACTCCAGCGAGGTGATATCAGTTTATTGTAAATGAAATGTAATTAAAACAAGGCGAATAAGAATAGAAATAAAAAAAAAATACATATATAAACTTTAGAACGCTGCAGCACAAACTTGGAATGACAAATGAAGCGTTGTGTGTGTGTGTAGGGCATACAATGAGAACTCGTAAAGGCCATAAACAAATTTAAGTGGCATTGAAAAGGCAAATACAAATCGGTGATCATAAAAAAAAATGAGACCATACATGAGAACGAAAAGATTTGAGAGTTTAAATTGTATTTTTAACGCTTAGCGGAGGCGAAATGAAATCGAACTTCGAACAAATTAGTCCAATAAAAAAAAAAAAAACTTACATACATATGTCACATACGAGTATGTTTCATGAATATAAGTATGCTACTTACCAAACGCAGGATCGTGACGAAACTCTAATAGAAAGATTATACAAAAATCGTAAACTTAGTACAAAAAATCTCATGCTTATCAAGGTTTTTCAAAACGTCTACCAAATACATAATATACACTAACAGCGCCTCAAATTTATGAGCTATTTTCATTGTTTTTTCCTAAACGCTTGAACGCTTTTGTTAAGCATAAGTTTTTTTTGGAAAAAGAGTCATAAAAAATAAATCAATAATAAAAAGCAAACATTTTTATTAACAATTTCTCTTCTTTTGTACCGTTTTGTAAACAGCGGAGAATACTCTTGGTGTGATCAAATGAAAAATTTATGATGCTTTGATTGTCAGAGAAGTCTTCTGATGCTAATGAACGATTGAAGTACAGCATAATTTTATAACCGTATCAATGGAGTTCCACAAATAAAAATCCCGATGAACTCGGCATTTAAAAAAATTTAAGCAAAAAGTTGCAGCTGTGAAGTTTTTCGAATATGTTATTGTTACTGATAATGATAATCAAAATCAGGAAAGCGAGAAACGTTTATGCGGAATTTAAAATTGCTATTACAAATCAACCAGAACTGAACATTTCAAATCTCTAGCTCGTTAATTACATTTTTCGGATATAAAATATTTTTAATTGCAGTTATGCTATAATTTTAATTATCTTCGAAATTATTTTCGAAAACATAAATACATTTCGAAATTCGTTTTCGAACTATTTCGAAAGTTATGCTATAATTTTAATTAACTTCGAAATTATTTTGGAAAACAAAGACATTTCGAAATTCGTTTTCGAACTTTTTCGAAAGTTATGCCAGAATTTAAATTGTCTTCGAAAACATATAGACATTTCGAAATTCATTTTCGAACTTTTTCGAAAGTTATGCTATAATTTTAATTATCTTCGAAATTGTTTTCGAAAATATAAAGACATTTCGAAATTCGATTTCGAACTTTTTTCGAAATTTTTGAATATTTTGAATTTCCCTAACTCGAATCACCATAATCCACAAATCCACTTCGAGTTAGAGAGACTTCGACTTATAGAAATTTTCATTAAAACACAATTTTTCAAAAAGCTGTAAAATATAGATTTATACAAAGTTTTTTTTATTTACCTCACAAAATATTTATGTCCATAAGTACGTTAAAACATGTATTCTGTAATTGTCTTTGTTGCAGTTTGCTAATGTTTGGCTCTTGACGACTGTATCACATGCCTTTGTTATATGATTTATCAATTTTTTTGTTCACCTTCATACGATATAGAGGGACTCTTTTAAAATCTCCCTCGATAGCAGAATTTTAAATTAGGTATTATGCCCTGGTCGAAAAAAGTTCGATATATGGAAGGAAATTTTTATGAAATTTGACTTCTATTGCCAATTCAAGAGTTCAAGTTATGGATAACTTCGAGTTAAGGAAGTTTGAGTTTGCCAATTCAAGAGCTTGAGTTGTTGTATATTGGAACAAAAAAAAAACTCAAATACTCCTTCAAATAAAAATGCTTTCAATCTAATATTATACTGTAAGCTTTCACTAGTAATTTCCAAGTCTGAAGTCTAATGATCAGCTAAATAGTGCCCTTTGAAGCCGACGTAGAATGTACTTAGTTTTATAAATCGATTTTATAGTATATCGTATAATTATAGATATGAGGAAGTAACAAGCTTATTTCAAAAATTGGTTTATTTTTATGCGAGCAACTGCCATAACTCTACACACTTAGTCACAAATATATGTACCAACAACCGACATTGCGAAGCTCTATTCTCTAATTCCTTTACAATCTTCTATTTCGCTTGCAACACACTTGATTTGTAGGACTCTAAATAATTGAGCAGCGGCACCTGTCGGTTTGTGTGCACAAATCAATGCAAATTACTCGAAATTATGCAATTTATATATCAGCCTTGACTTGTCAGACGCGTCAATTTTGATGTTACATTTCCGCAAAATTAAAAACATTGCATATGACACAGTTATGGTAAGTCGCTTGTAACAGTTCTTTCTTTGAACACATTGTGAGTGGATGTATCGAAATTGTGGCAAAATGTGGCTTTTGCAAAAACTTGTAATTTTGATCTCTTTCAGCTATATTTGCGCAAACGAGTTAAAAATCGGTACGAACAATAGCAAATGCTTTGCTTTTGTGAAATTAAGTAAAATGAGTCTCCTTATCGTATTTTGTTTTTTCAGCATTTTGGATTGACCCACTACAGTCGGGTATTGAGCTGGATGTTGCAAGTGCGGTCAAAGAAATTAAAGCTTTGCAATTGGAAACCGAGATTCAGTATTACGTTGTCGTTATAGAGAACACAGGCAGACAGAAGGAAGAGAAGAATATGGAAAAACGTAGGTAGACTTACAGACATTTGTTAAAGATGAAGCCGAGTCGAACATATACCGTTCACTAAGAGAACCGAAAGTTACGGTTAAGCTTTAAGTAATCGAAATTTTGGAAAAATCTTCACTAATCTCTAACAAGTTATAGAGTAAAGAGACGTTAGTTTAACCGATCGTACATTTCAAACACGCATAGAATTAGAAGAAATTTTAATAATTAAAATATTTATTAAGAACCCAACCAAGACTTATTATTGCACTAATCTTTTAAATTATATTCTTTATAGTTTGCGAACACCTGGCGACGGACGGTGTATCGGTAGTTATCGACTTTACCTATCACATATGGCATAATGGATTGGATCTACTTAGAATGTATCAAATTCCTTTCTTACGAGTAGATCGCATATTGGCGCCATATTTAAAAATGTTTTCACAATTTGTGTTGGAAAAATCGGGACACGAATGCATTATGATCTTTCAGAATGCCAGAGTATGTTTTCGCACCTTTTACTATGAATAATAAAATAAATTTACTTTATTCAGGACACCGAGGAAGCTGTTATACAAGTCGTCGAAGGTTATCCCTTCCGCACTTTGATAATGAATGCATTCGATAAGCAAGATTTTATACAGCGCTTACGAAAGATCCGGCCAATGCCTTCTTGTTATGCGATCTTTGCAGAAGGCACAGCAATGAATAGTATTTTTGAAAGGGTGAGTTAAGCGAAAACTTTATCTTTATTTGGATTTCCATAACTTTCTTTTTTAGATTTCAAAAGCCAACGTTTTTGAGAGACCACGAGAATGGCATTTTATTTATTTGGATCCACGTGATCGTGTTTTTAAATTTAAGAAACAAGTGGATTTTGCGACGAAATTTACGATCAATCCGAAGACTCTTTGCCGGTCGCTAAGAATGAAGGATGCATATTGTCTAAGTGGATTTTCGGTAAATTAATTTAAGTGGCTTTAGGCGTTAAAAAATAAATTTGCAATTTTTTATAATTTTTCCAGTTGCAACGCGCAATAATACTGGAAATCTTACGCGGTTTAATCGAACTCAAGCAAACCAATTTGTATTGGTTGCAAACTTTTGTGATGGAATGCAACTACACCAGCCCCAATGAAAACGGAACAAACGGTTTTAATATTTTGGAACAATTTCCATTGAATGAGTTTCTATACTTTACAACCGACGTCAGATTTCCCAACGACGAATTCGATCATGTGCCACGCCTCACTTATTCACCGACGATCAACATAAATCTTTACTCGAGCGAACACGATGCTGCGACCGAATTGGCCATTTGGCAAAATGATAATCTGCGTAAAATAAATGAGACGATCAGTAAACCGCGTCGATTTTTTCGCATCGGGACTGTAGAGGTACGAGTTCTACCATCAAATACGTGATTTCTAAGTTTGAAGCGAATTCTATTTACAATCTCTCATAGGCCATCCCTTGGAATTACATGAAACGTGATCCGAAAACTGATGAACTAATACTCGACGCTTATGGTAACCCGATTTGGGAGGGTTTCTGTATTGACTCGATTAAAAAGCTATCGGAACGTTTAAATTTCGGCTACATGCTGGTACCACCGACCTCGGGTGAATTTGGTCGTCGCGATGTCATTAATGATCGCTGGGATGGTATTGTCGGTGATCTAGTGACTGGTGAGACAGACTTTGCTGTTACCGCGCTGAAAATGTACTCCGAGCGCGAGGAAGTGATAGACTATATAGCACCGTATTTTGAGCAAACCGGCATTTCGATTGTAATGCGTAAACCGGTACGACAGACATCACTCTTCAAATTCATGACGGTCTTACGCGTTGAGGTTTGGTTTAGTATTATTGCCGCGCTGGTGGGTAGCGCAATTATGATATGGCTGCTTGATAAGTATTCACCCTATAGCTATAGAAATAATCGTGCAGCCTATCAGTATCCTTGTCGGTGAGTACGAACTTATTAAATTCACATCTAACCTAAAAATACTGTCTTTCAGTGAATTCACACTACGCGAGAGTTTCTGGTTCGCCTTGACCTCCTTTACCCCTCAGGGTGGTGGTGAAGCCCCAAAAGCTGTATCTGGGCGTATAATGGTCGCCGCTTATTGGTTGTTTGTGGTCTTGATGCTGGCCACCTTCACAGCTAACTTGGCGGCCTTTCTAACCGTGGAACGTATGCAGACACCAGTACAATCTTTGGAACAGCTGGCACGTCAGTCTAGAATCAATTATACTGTTGTTGAAGGTTCAAGCACACATCAATATTTCATCAATATGAAATTCGCTGAGGACACACTCTATCGCATGTGGAAGGAGTTGACACTGAACGTGACGGAAGATTTTCAGAAATACAGGTTAACAAATTTGTTAGAATATGATAGAAGTGGAACTTGGTCGCACCATAAATATTTCACTGTCTTCCCAACTATTTTAGAATTTGGGATTACCCAATCAAGGAACAATATGGTACAATATTACTGGCTATAAATGGTTCCGAGCCGGTAAAGGATGCTAAAGAAGGCTTTCGCAAGGTCAACGAACATGAAAATGCCGATTTTGCTTTTATACACGACTCATCGGAAATCAAATACGAATTGACGCGTAACTGTAATCTGACTGAAGTCGGTGAAGTATTCGCAGAACAACCCTACGCTATCGCGATACAACAGGGTTCACATTTTGCGGTAAATATTAAAAAAAAAACGAGGTTCAAAAACTATTTTTCAAATGTAATCAGATTCTAATATTTCACAGGACGAATTAAGTTATGCACTCCTAGAATTACAAAAGGATCGCTTCTTCGAGGATCTCAAAGCGAAATATTGGAACATGTCACGCATTAAAGCCTGTTCCGTAAATGAAGAACAAGAAGGCATATCACTCGAAAGCTTGGGTGGTGTTTTTATAGCCACGCTCTTCGGCTTAGGCTTGGCCATGGTCACATTAGTGTTGGAAATAATCTACTATCGTCGAAAATACAGTGCAATGCATCGTTTCAATGAAATAACAAAAGTGAAACCCGCCTCTGGTACGTCCATCAAACAATTGTTGCCGAAGAAGAAAAAGAAGCGTATCGCCGTTTGGCATACGAGCACATCAAAGCGTGATAACTCACCTGAGCACCAGACGCCACCACCAGCTTTCGATGCCGTTAAATTTCGAGGCAAGAAGGTACCGCCCAGCATCACATTAGGTGGTCAAGAGTTCAAGCCGAGGCGTGCGGGTTTGCGTCAGCTAAGTGAAAGCTTGGATAGCGAAGAGTATAGAAAAGAGGGTATACCGGCAAATAGGGATGATGAATTGCCGCCTTACACAGAATGAATTGGGTGTGAGGTTGGTATTAATAGTAATCAATTATTTTAATTCATGGAATATATGAAGTCTACTACAAATAAAAATGTTTCTTTAGTGAAAGTATAGATTTTGTGTGTGTGTTTCTTTTAAGCTAGGAACTAGAAGTAAGCTAGTACAGTAACGGAAGCATGCTTGCGATTTTGTGAAGGTATTGGTTGTTTGGATTAATGGCTTGATGAGTTTATACGAGATTCTGGGATATATTTCGTGCAAGAAGTAGGCACGGAAGAAGACATCAAAACTAAATATTTTCAATATGTTGGAATATTGTTCATGTAGTTTTGTACAAAATTGGTTTCTCGTGAGTTCACATCCAGACTTTTTACAAAAACAAAACAAACAAATTACGAAAACGATCTTAAAATTGGGAGAACATGAATTGGGTTTCCAATTGGTTTCTGATTCACAGTCTTCTAAAGAATGGTCACAGGATCAAAAGATCGGCGAGATCGAAGCAGTATTTTGAAGGCATCGTACTATAAAAAATGTTGTCGAAAGGTTGAAAGAACGATATAATTGATATATCACCATCGAACAAATCAAATCGATACATTTAATCGTTTCCAACTTCATCGAGTATAATGTGTTCATGTAAATCGAGGGCTTTAAGGGCGTAATAAATTGTCATGATTTCAACTCAAAGATAGATTAACAAGCAACTTGATTTCTAAAATGTTTCGATGAGAGTCGGATGGTAGCATCTTGAGGGAGTCACAAGTGCAACTCTCTGACACTATTTGCCTTAAGGGGGGAGGGTAAGGTTTGTTTCGTCGAAAAAAGACCTTTTTTCATGAATTTTTTTCGAAAAAATTATTGCTGTAGGTTTATTTTACTTATTATTATATGAAAGTACAAGAAGGATACTTAAAAAAAGTTTAATCGAAAAATAGCGAGGAATAACGGATTTATCGTCGATCTCTGCAGGCACCTCGAAAAAAGTTTTTGTGCGGTGACCAGCCTACAGCATCACTGGATCATCCGAAACCAAAACATTAAAATGCTTTCTTTAGTTTATTAGCAAGAATGATAGAAGACAAAATTACGACAGGCGTTTACAGTTAAATTTTTTGGGTTTTTAGTTCCTGTTGAGTGACAACTTTCACGACCCCGGACACGCGAGCAAAACAAAATTGTACGGTGGTACAAAACAATAAAACCAAAACAAAGAGCTGAAGTCAAGGCTAGTGCTTAATTATTATTTAAAATTCAAAGTGAAAAATGTATTAACTTGAAAAAGAAGTCCGCAATGGCGGAATTAAACAACAATAGTACAAAAAAGTCGTTTATAAAGATTTTTTTCACTTTTCAATTGGCGAATTTTTTGTAACAAAACGTATTATTTTAATTATAAGTATGCATTATTATATTGGATCATTTTATAAATGAAGATTTTAAGAATTACGTTCATTGTGATATTTTATCTGCACATTATTCAATTTGGTTCACTATGTTTCACATTTCCGTTTTCCATTTGACAATTCTTCTGTTGCCTATTCCCATTCGTGGGTCGTGAACGCTTTAGCCTGTCGTAATCTTGTCTTCTATCATTCTTGGTTTATTAGTTTATCTTTCAATTAACGTCGAGTTTTTTTTTTAATTTTTCAATTTTTGGTACCATTTTCAAGCCAAAATGACGATTTTGGACGAAAAAATCGACCTATTTGTTATTGTAAAATTGTTAGTAATTAAATCGTTAGATCAAAACGATCGATGCAGTAGTTTTTTCTGTAGGCTGGTCACCGTCTTTAAAAATGACATATTTGGGAAAATCGATTCAAAGTTTTGTACACTCAGCGCAGATAGCTGGATGTACCGTTATTCAACCTGCTGTAACTTCGTTAGTTTTTCTTCGAATGACCTAAAACTTGTAACACAATATTCTTGATATACACTTCCCACTTTTTTAATTGTTCATTAGAATTGCTAAGGCACTACAACAAAGAATCTTAGTAATGTTTGACAACATATGACCGCGAACGTTGCAGACGTCGAAACGAAATGAGATTTCGATCACCTGTAATGAGTTATTTCAAGGTTTCAACCAATAAAAAATGAGTGGAGAAACGGATATTGACCGGGCCTTATCCCTGCTATAGTCACTTCAACTCATTACATTAAGGGTTGTAATTAAACTATACGTCATCTTCTCTTCTAGTTCGAGTACGTTTGAATGAAGCTTTTTGCTTAGGAAAGTTCTGCATGGAGTTTTTGCTGTTCCTCGGAATTTTGAAGCTTTTGCTTTCGAGATATCGAGCAGTAAACTTGTCTGTGTTCAAAGATTTATCAGACTATACTTTAAGCTACAACAAAGACAAAACCAACAACATATAAAAACTTTATCGGAATTGCCAGCTA
Source organism: Zeugodacus cucurbitae (assembly GCF_028554725.1). Classification (NCBI taxonomy): domain Eukaryota; kingdom Metazoa; phylum Arthropoda; class Insecta; order Diptera; family Tephritidae; genus Zeugodacus; species Zeugodacus cucurbitae. The sequence continues at coordinate 57,637,753 of NC_071667.1, read as the reverse complement.
AGGCTACTATGCGACGTCAGAAAACAAACCTACTAATTTACTTTCTTTATAACCTTTCATAATTTTCCACAATAAGTTCCCTTAACTATTTGAAGCAATCTTCCATTAACGCAGTTTTATTTATATTTTGGTTATGGAACGCATTGAAGAGAAATCCGTAGCCAACGGCGAGAGATCTTCTGCGAAGAGAACATTGGATAGAGATAACAACCAAGACTCTTACTAATAAATAAAAATAGAAGTCGTGGAGATGCAAGGAGAAATTAGCTTACTAAAGGAACCAAGGTCCAGACCCGAAAGCATAAAGAAATTACAATATTTTTTTCCTAAATAATCTGATACAAATTTGTGAAACTTCGGTGCTTCATTTAGTTTTATATTAACAAACAATAATGTTTTGGACACACGGGAAAAGAACCTTTGACACTAGAATAAAATTATTTTGTTCCTTGTTGCATGTTGCAAGACTATTGACTCATACTGTGCCACCATATCTATAGCAATAAAATTCTATATTTTTCATTGCACACGAACAACAACAACGAAGTTCATATATAAATAGTAAATGTATACAGGTATGTACTATAAACAAATTTACACTTTCTAAGCGAGTTTGTGACTGTTGTTTATACAAACGTGTGCCTTTCACAATCGAAAACTTATTCGGCAGGTTAACATCACTTCACTTACAACAAACAACAAAAATACAACAAAAGCCAAACAAAAAACCATTGCAGCACAGAAAATTACAGTTGTAAAAAAGCCAAAATCATAAGAAGCAAACTAAATAAACCACAAAAGAAAAAAGTAGAAACAACAAAAAAGTTTACAAGATTGCCAACAAATGCAATGAAATGCTCAAACGAATGAGGCGCAGAGCGATTGAGCACCGGGCACCACTTCATACTTACAAACTTACGAAACAACGCGCCACACAAGCACACAAGTACTCGAGTACGATCGTATGAGTCCATTTACTTACAACCAAACGAATAACTGTGCACTGCGAAGCGTGTGCTGCACGCTTCAATCAACAACTTAATTCAATTAATTTCGAAAGACTCGCTAGCTAGCAAGGAAACACGCTAGAAGCCACCGCGAAGCGCAAAGGCGATCAAGCCGATCGGCAATTAAATTCAAACACATTAGAATACCATTATCACACCGAAACCGGATGGTTTAGTGGGGTGACGTGGGGCATCGTGCGCTGGGTGAACGCGAACGCCAGCCGATGGGTGTGTAGATAGTGAGCGTGCTGTAATTGTAGTTGTGATTGTTGTTGTTGTAAAAAATAAAATGAAAACAAAAATTGTGCACAAACATTTTGTGGTCAATAATTTGTTGCGGAAAATTCGGTGCCCTAAATGTCTAAATATGCGCTACGCAATAAAGTGAGCGTGGACAATTGATGTTGGCGACTACATATGCGGCGACCGCGTCGTGCAACGAGCCGCGAATTTCCGCATAGTCAATTGATCGATAATGAAGACCGCATTCGAGTGAGTGTGAGTCGTCGAATGTCTGAAGGAGGAGGGAGTAACGGAATATATATTCTTCAAGGTACATACATATGTACTCAATACAGTGAAACGAACCCTATCCCGTTAATTATATACACTGGTGGTCACATAATTAAGGACACTCCGTTTTCTTTTAAAATATTGGTTTATTTTATAATTTAAAAGCGACATATTTTTTTAAACTTCAGTTACCATATTTATTATCTTCTAAGGTATAGATTTATTGAAAATTTAACGAACAAATTGTTTCCCATCTGAACCAAATAAATTAAACTTGGATTCATCGCTCAACAGTATTTGTTTCCAAAAATCTAAGGGTTTTCCGATATACTCCTTTGCAAATTTAATATGACTCTTTAAGTTTTTGTTTGATACGTGCTGTTTTTTTTTTTATTGCGATTCAAGAAGACGACATCTGATGGTTCGTGTTAATACATCGTTGGTCAGTTGATCCTTTATCGTGCCAAGAATTTGCCTGGAAGTTAAAAAAGGATTCGCCTTGCAAACTCTACAAATTACACGATCGTCCTTTGAAGTAGTTTTTCTGGGCCGTTTTTTTCTTATTTTACTCCCTGTCCTCCGTAATGAATCAAAGCATTGATTTTGAGCATAAAAGTTCCTTCGCTACGGCTCTAATGGACATTTTTTCCTTCACGTACTTGTAAATAATCATTTTCCTCAATTCTGGAGTACAACTCTTTTTTCGACCCATATCTAACAGTTATTTTATTTGATATTGAATATTTAGTTAATATACAAATGATTTATACAACTTACCGCAAGTTTTTGTGTTACAATAATAAAAAATCCAATAAAAAAATTGGTGTCCTTAATTATGTGACCAAGCACCAGCACACTCAAAATACAATAAATTCATCAAACCGCCGAATTTTAGTAAAAGTGTCTAAATTTGTCACTCAAAAACGTGCTACATTTTTGAGCACAGTTATAATATACCGTTGCAATTCACAGTGGGTCTCTAGGCGAAAATTTAGTGCTAAAAACATTGAACTGAAACGCGTGTTTTACTCAAATTTATTTTGTCCCTAATTATGTGGCCACCAGTGTATATCCCAAGAGTTCAAACATCCTCCTTCATAAGGGAATAACCCGTGCAAAATCGAAATTTGTATTCTAAAGAATGTAATAGCTTAAACTATTAATTATTCAGACGTTATGTTCGATGCAAGAAGTCCCTATGTGATTTTGACAATCTCTTTGCTTGCTTATCATATAATATTAGAAATCTCTCTCCTATAATCCAACCCCCCAAAACCTTTAGGTGACGCCAAGGACTACCCCTAATGATCTGGTACAAACTGAGTTGGCTTACAACAGCAAAAATAACTGAAAGTTGGGATCCATGAAAATCAGTTCCCACGACAGTCGGGTCTACAGCCGGAACGGAACCGATTATTTTTGTTAAACCGACATCATTCTTCAAAAGTGGATGTGTGGCTGAGCTGTGGATCAACACTTGCGATCGGTTACTTCTCTACCAAGAGCAGTCTTTCTGGCCCTGCAACAGCAATAGTATTTATAATAAATTGAATCTCGGAGAGGAGTTGTATCATAGATTTGAGCTTTAGTAATTGATATTTGTGTAGAGAGAATAAATAAAAGAACCAAGTACCGTCGTAAGAGAAGTACATTAGTTGTCATAAATAGATATTAGAGGAAGACAATTTCATTCAGCTCTGGGTATATCCAGATTTTATAATATTAATAAAAATTAATGTTTAAAGATCTCATTCATATAATGACTAAACATGTTCTGAATATTTATAGATTCTTCAAACAAGTTGATTTCTTGAGTATCGTTTACAGCCATTTCACAATATTCAATTATTTTATTGAATTAAGTTATTATTGTATTATTTATTTTTTTACGATGATATCATACTAAATGATTGCCATTTGTGCTTTGTTTTGTTATTAAACACTGAGTGACTGGCTTGTGTTGATGCTTTGTGTGTTCGTTTGAAAGACGCTCTTAATAACGAAATGTGCGCAAAATTCCAAGTTTTTAACTGCGCGTACATACAAACACGTAATGGCGTTTAGTGGAAAAGGTGTTGCTTGCTGCAATATTATTAATTAATTCTTGTCTCGGTTCTGCTCCAGCACACTCATTCACATTCACATAACTCACACATATCGCACTAATAAAAATTCTTTAGGTGAACTAGAGCCAAACTAATTGATTTATTATTCGGCATTACAATAATTGCTGCGAAATTGATGAAATATTTTTCTGCTTCGAGGTTTACAGCAAATACCTTTTAATGTTGCGCATTTCAATGCCACCATTTGTGATTACGACATCGAAGTTAATACATAAGATTCGATTTACTAATAACTTTTGAGTAACTGCGATTGATTGGCGTTGTAGTCTTATATATATTTGTGGACATCCAAATAACATATTACAGAAAGCTATGTTTCTTTACCAATACTAAAGGTGACCTTCAATCGCAGGATCAAAACAAACCACACAACCTGTAATTTACTCTTAAACTTAGGGCTCGTTATAAACCCAATATGATCTATATAAACAAGCTCAATAATAACAATCGATAAAGAGTCTTCAAATTATCGCTTTGAAGTTTTAATTAACCATCTTTAATATCAATATTGCGAAAAGGACTTTAACTATTATTTAACCTTTAAAATATACCACTTTTCACATTCCGTCAGAGGATTCAAGACCTTAAAAGATACCATTAGATGGTATTACCCAAATCTTTCATTAATTTCATTGAGGCTAACAGAAAGATTTGCGTTTTTTTTTTTAGAGAATATCCTGATAAAACGAATCAGCTCTTAAGTTAATACAAATACAATCTACAACGCCGCAAAGGAGAGATGCTGCTCCAAAAACTAATAGTCTATGAACCATATAAGGAAAATATATTAAATGTATGTGCTGATATCGAGCCTAAAAGTTGATATTCCGAAGATTTTTGTATGTCATTAGAATGGTTTCTGAAATTTTACATTTCTTAATAATAACCAAAACTTCATACAATTTTTAGGTTCTCTTTCATCATCTGGAAGGAAGCCTGCGAATGGAAATTAAATTTTCACCAAAGTGCAATATAACCTGATCTATGTTCTGTAGTTCTCTATTAAGTTTTGTAAAGTAGTGAAAATGCTCCAAAGATTTTATGACATGATTGCATAAGGGGGCTCAATAAGTTCAAAAGAGAGATTTAAACTATCGAACAATTGGAATATAATTTTTTGGACAAAGTTTGTCCAATATATCCGGCGCTAAAAGAGGCGACCAGAACTTACTCAACTACCAGAAAAACTTACGTACTTAATAGTCTCGTATTAATTTTTTAGGTAAAACCTTCTGGAAAATAGTGAATTAACATTAATATAGGGTGATCAGAAGCATGAACCTAATAATTTTAAAACAAAATAAATATTTAATGCGATGTGTGTTCAAAAAATAACGGGATTTTTTTTTTTTAAATTGCAATTGTTAATTACGTTTAGATATAGATGCCCCTGAAGTACGATAATATTCTCAGCGGTTTACACTGCTTACGTTGTCTGTAGCTGTTTTTATATACTTAAGGATTTTCGTTTGCTAAAAATCACACTTCCTGGCTAACGATAAAGAGAACCTTAAAGTTCCGAATTTTACAAACATACGGGAAATCGTGAGAGAGCTAAAGGTTACCCCCAAAAAATTGCATAAATGCATAATATCAAATGGGGACTATTTAGAACTCGACAATATGAATGTAAACTAATGAATAAATTTTTTTAACATATTTCGTATATTAAAGGGTTACATGGGTTTCGTGGTTTCAAAAAATCGATTTTTTGTTTTATTAATTTCTACAACATCTCAAGAATATTATCCTAAATTTTCAAGTCGATCCGAATAATAGTTTCGGAGATACAGCCTTTGTTGTTACTCAAAACTTTAAACGAGTTTTGCACGGAACCGTGTTTTCCGAGTCGGTTATCAAATTTTCTCGAAAACTACTCAACCGATCTTGATGAAATTATAATCACAACTAAATGTCAACCAAATTTAACCGAAATTTTTATTTTTTTATTTTTTTGGTTTTTTTGTTAAGGTTTGTTTCGTCGAAAAAAGACCTTTTTTCATGAATTTTTTTAGAAAAAAATATTGGTGTAGGTTTATTTTACTTATTTTTATATGAAAGTACAATATTTGAAGGATACTTAAAATAAGTTTTATCGAAAAATAGCGAGGAATAACGGATTTATTGTTGATCTCTGCAGGCACCTCGAAAAAAAGGTTTTGGGCGTGACCAGCCTACAGCATCACTGGATCATCCGAAACCAAAAAATCAAAATGCTTTCTTTAGTTTATTAGTATATCTTTCAATTGACGTCGAGTATTTTTAATTTTTCAATTTTTGATATCATTTTCAAGCCAAAATGACTGAGATTTTAGACGAAAAAATCGACCTATTTTATTGTAAAATTGTTAGTAATTAAAATTTCGACGTCATTCGAGAGCTATATATGTATATGTAGAATATTTGTTCAAAATTTCAAAACGATCGATGCAGTAGTTTTTTCTGTACGCTGGTCTTTAAAAATGACATATTTGGGAAAATCGATTTAAAGTTTGGTAATTCAACCTGCTGTAACTTCGTCAGTTTTTCTCCGAATGACCGAAAACTTTAACACAATATTCTTGAGATGTTGATGGTTCAGAAAAAAAAAATAAAAATAAAAGTTGTCAAACCTTACCACCACTTAAGCACCACTAAGAGAAATTCTAAACTTTTATTTGCTAAACCATTAAAAAATTCTAAGCTATTAAACTCCGTAGTAATAGCTTTCACATTTCTATATGAACTTCATATTTAAAAGAAAACAAAAAATCGAAGAAAAGTTCCCAAGTAAACACATATAAATGAAATGAAATTAATTATGAAGTAGTGAGTTTACGCGTAATTATGCTATTTAAAACACTCGAAGCACATTCTCGGTAGTGTTTGTTATCTCTGCATGCAGACAGACCCATACATAATTCACAGAGAATAAACGTATTAAAAGAACAACTCGCAAAGACCACTCACTGTAAGGCCCAAGGCAGACAAGCCCACCAGAGTCATACATACAGACACACACACGGCTACGTTACAAGTTGCTGAGTTAATTAAGCAGAAATACAACAACAACAACAATGAAAGCAAGAGAACCTGTTAAATAAAACAAAAAGTTGAAAGTTGAGAGAGGGCTAAGCAAACATTTGAAATCTAAATAGAAAGCATATCATATGAGCGTGTCTCCCAAGAAGGTATGGAACACACACATATGTATGTAACTGAGTAGATCTACTACTATGAGGTGTGTACATAAATCAAAGCGAAGAAGGAAACCAATTTCGGAAAGTAATGTAAAAGTGATGAATTTGACGAAATGCTTGAAGCATCTCAAAATAAAAAATAATAATAATAATAAAAAATCAAAGAAATTGTTAATAAAATAAAGCAATAAAGTTCAGCAACATGAAAAAAGTGTCTATAAACTAAAGCTTCATGCGAAAAAAAACGAGTTTTTACTTTTATTTTCACGAGCAAGTGCAGACGCTTTAGATGAATGTTGAGTGTCTGCGACGACGACGAATATGGCTGCAGTGCGCCACACTTGAGCATTTTGGGACTTTTGGACATTTGAAGTGTACCAAAATGTTTACAACAACAATAACACCATTGAAAAACAATTAACTCTTGGTATTATGATCGCCAGAGGTGCACAAACGTACAAGTACGCTGAAGGTCTTCGCGCTTGCAGCTGACCAATGACCAGAGATGGAGTTGGGCACAACGCCTTTCGTCATGGTGGGGGGCTTTACGAGTACGCCTGCAAAGGTACACACATTAGAGCAAAGTTTTTGTTTTCGTTTATAGCGCCACATTCATTTACCGTTTGCTCGGATGTCTGTATATATGTATGTTTGTTTGTATTTCTATGTGAGATAAAGCGCGCAATCACTACTGGAAATCTCGACCGTAGATCAGTATGTCGATCACTGGAGTCGCACTCCATCTGCGTAAATACATATATGTTCATACGCCTGTAGATATGTGAGTGTACTATTTCGTGTGTGGGCCATTGCGCCTGCAAGCGTCGTGCTTAATTATTATTTTCTCATGTTTGTGGGTTTTTAATGTGTGCTCAACTCAATAGCGGTTGGTTGCTCGCTTTTTTGAATGCAATTACAAACACACACAAGTATATACATATATACTATTGTTTTGCTTGATTTTCTGTACTGCTTCATATTTAGCACTGTATTTGTTGTGTAGTGTTTTCTTGCATGGCACTTGACCGACTGATGGACTTGGTTAGTAACTGGTTATTCTGTGAGCAATGTACATATGTATGTACTTATGTATGTAATTGACCAGTGACTGACTGTGGTGCTGCTCATGGTCATTGCTGTTATGGCGTTCATCTGTGGGATGTTGACGACGTCAAAAAGTGTAAATACAATAAATATAAATGGTTTTATAGAACAACTAAATTAATAAATTTCATATGAATGCATACGTATGTAGGTATATGCGGTTGACAGCGGAAATATATAAAAATACTAATTAATTCGTTATTATTCCAAATTAAGACTAAAAACTATAAAACAATAATTTTTCACGTTTGAAATCAGAATTTTTCAAAAGTAGAATATTTTACAAAATGTTTGAGCTAATTAGTGGTCATAAAAAGCTCTCTATATTGGACTCATTGCATCATAAAATATCTTATATATTTTTAAGGGTACCCCTGACGAACTCTATTAGCTACCGTATTTCCAAAACAAAGCTAGAACTGAGTTATGAATGGCTACTTCTCGGGACTGTAGCTGATTTTAGAAGTTTTTTTAGTATCAAGAACAGATATTGCAATAAAAAGATCACAAAATAAAAGGTTCTGGACCAACGAAGATCGATGAACATATCAACATTATTAAATCAATTAGGACCTAACTTCCTCTGTCGGTGTTGCAGTGTAGTAAAACACCGCTAACAACTTTTTAACGCCATATTCTATGGATTTATGGGGATCTAAATTATTTAACAACCAAATCAGGTTTCACGATTCGAAAATTTGGTCACATAAGAGAAAATGTTGGACCCCTCTGTAGACTTCTTTGACCGTGCAGCATCTTATATATTAGGTCGCAAATATCTCCCGTCCGCTTTTTTTCTCTTTCTTCAATGCTTTCTAAAAAGTGTTACAGTGATCGGATTTAGTTCAATTATGCGCCACTTTTCACAAGTCTTTATGAGTTCAGCTTTACGTTCAACATGGACAGGAACAGGTGGTAATCACTTGGCGCTATATCCGGGCTAAATGGTGGATGTGATAAAACCTCTTACCCAAGTTCCCGTAACTTCTGATAAGTCATCAACGAAGTGTATGGTCTGACGTTGTCCTGGTGGAACACTACACCCTTCCTGTTGGCCAATTCTGGACGTTTCTGGTCGATCGCCTGCTTCCAGCGGTCCAGTTGTTCGCAGTAGATGGTAGAATGAAGTGGATAATTCCCTTCCAATTCCACCAAAAACACAGCAAAACCTTCCTGGCCGTCAATACCGGCGTGGCCACTGTTTGGGACGATTCACATTCAGATGGTTTAAAATGGTTTGGTGACTAACTCCCATCTCCTGGGCGATGTCACTACATGCCGGTCTATGGTGTCGGTCCATGTGAATCGTCGAAACCATTCCTCCGCAGTTCAAAGTGAGTGTACCATCCTCCAAAACACCATTAATTTCACCGAACGTTTCTCAAGCGGTTTTGCCTTTAACGAAGGAAATCTTTAAAATATCGCGAATTTCGGAACTCCATGTTTACATGTCTATAACTGTTGAACGCAATATCCAAACTAATCATGCATAGCGACGTTTTGTAGTTTATGTCAAGACCTTTCAAAGCTTTATACATAGCCGCGAAAAAAGACAAAAAGGCGGAATGGAGATATTTGCCAACCTGTTATACTAAATACTCTCGAAATTAGTTAAAACCCCTGAAAAAAGGTATGCGGGGGGTTTTCTTAAACACAAAACCTTGAGTTTAGTTGGTGACCTCTATTAGATAACAACTAAAAATCATCATATTATTCCTTGAGTAGTTTCGGTTCAAGATCTTTTAGATAGGTCAACAAGGACCCATTCCTTAACACTTGATTCTCAAATTAATATAAGAACATTGTGGTCATACGCCATCCAGGCGTTTATGCGGGATATTTCTAGGCGACAACGTTTTATTTTACTATTTCCATCGTCTACAATGATCTTAATGCCTCAACGTTAGAAGAAGTACATAGTTATAGATAGTTTATGATTAGTAGTTCGTTAAGGAAACCAACTAATTGACTACATCATGTTGACCTATGCCAGTAGAATAAAATTTTGAAATGAAAAACTTAAAAACTTTATTGAAATACACACCGAAGAAATGATAGAAATAGAAGATCAAGAGCGATAATCTGTACTTGACAATGCCAACAGGTGTTTGTGTTTACTTTATAAATAGCTAAGCTTAAGCGTTTTATTGCTACTGCGCTAGATTTATCTTGAAATGGTCATTACGGATTTATCTTAAGATATGCATATGTAGATGTACATACACCTGTACTTTTAACGCCAGTAAATGTTTACAGACACTTGTAAGCAGCTAAACACCGATAAGATAAGCGATCTTGTTCTTATTAAATAACCTTAAAGAAAACTAACACAGTGAGGATGAGACAAATATATACATATGCATATATGCATATCTGCTATGATGAGTCTATATCTACGTGAAAGCCATAAAGTTTATTGGCCTTCTCGTGGTGAACTCTTCGAGCAGCAGGTAAATCAATTTGTGTGAATTGCAAGCACAGCTAAACATTCAGAAAAGAGGTAAAAGACAACGAATACAATAATAATATTCCATTTCGCACTTCAATTATTGAGCAGAGCATAGAGAATCATGGTTAATTGGTTGTTGCTGCAAGAGTTGCTGTGTGAAATGATTTTCTTTCCTCTGTGTTATTCCCTTTTGTAACTGCTTGTAAAGTGTTTCCGATATATTTAGGTGCTAATTAATTACGTGTACATATGTATTTATATAGGATATATACTTTACAGGGTGTACCATCTTTTATGTTGTTAGGTCTACAACTTTGCTTCCGCAGTTTTCCAATAGATGTCTCTAGGGTCAAGTACTGGTCGTTTAAATCGATTTTTTTATATCGATCTTGGACATTTGTGTCAACATTAACCTAACAAAATTTGGTAGAGATCTGTTTGCAACCCAAACTTATTCTCAACTGAAAATGTCACTTTTTGAGCCGATTTTTACGTACGGTGTGGCTGTCCTAAGTGAAAAAAAGCCTTAAATTTACAAAAAAACGGCGGAAGCAAAGTTATGGACCTAATACATAAATATTGAATAACTTTGACATGGATTGGAAACGTTTCACATCGGAAAAAGACGCCCAAACAGTAAAATGCATCTGTCGAATCCATGGGAATTTGGGAAACAGTCAATGGTAATGGCTATCGATGAATATGTACCAACTTTGTTCGCCCTTAAATGGCTGAAAATGTATTGAGGATTAATGGTTTCAAAAACACAGCACAAACTGTCACACTGTTATAAAAACTACTCAGTTTCTGCCACCCAGACTAACCGTATTTCCTGAAAATAAGTGTAGACCAAAAATCCTCGTAGCAATGCCAAGTTCAGAGCAAATATTCTTACTGAAATCATCCACATAATACTCAAGATGACCGAAAAAGTAAACTAATAAGTCCAAATAAATTGTGAAAAAAAAACAAATTTACTGATTGTAAGTTAATTATAATTTAGTGAAAATAATCGACACACCCTGTATATAAACCAAAAAATGCTGAGTTAATTTTATGTAAGTGTAACTAAAGATTTTTAAAAAATATATACTTCCTGTGCCGGGAAACTATTTTAACAATAGATTTAGGTAGGACACTCTGAGAAAAAACTAGTTTTCTGATTATGAGGGTGGAAAGTTTGGGAACATGATACATAACCTTAATAAAGAGAATAAAAAAATCAAAGCAATGCGCAATAAAAATTATGGATATACAACAAATAATCTCAGAATATGCCATAAATTTCAATTAAGATCTCGCTTCTGAGATGCCTCAAACACAATATTATTACACTTACCCAAATATGTTTTTTTACAAATAAGACATCAAACCTGATGGTAATCACGGATTTCTATGTTTTAATACCCAAAACATATTTGTATGTGTACACATACATCTGACAGTACATAAGCTCTAATGAATTTTCTACTAAGACTGGTAGCTTGTAAAGTTGTTTTTCTGCTAGCTTACAATTAGTAAAAATTTGTTTACACTTCTTGTTGTTCTGCTACAATGCTATCTACAACAATGCTAGACACGAATCAGTGCTGCAACATCTGTTGAGCATACCCCACAATAAATCATACTAAGGGCAGGTTAGTTGTGAAGAGTTTCGACGGTTTTTTTAAGGTTATGGTTGAAAGTAAAAATTATCGAAAGAATTTGAAGTTGTTTCCAAGAAGAAATGCTTGGATCCTTTTTTGGAAATAAATTGTTATACATATAAGGAATATATGGACTGGCCTGATCTTTATCGATTATATAATTAGCCGTCAGACTGTTCGACCTTAGCTAAGAAGTTCTTATGCAAATTTTTTTTGATGTCAAAAATAATTTCGATCTCTAAAATATCCTGGAGAAGAATTCAAATAATTTTTATATTTCGAAATTGATAATTCTTACTGGGAATACCCTCGAAACAGCAGTGCAACTTTACAGTGCAACCAGTTCCTTTTTTTTTATACAGCAAATATTTTAAAAATATTAAAAACATCCATCCAACAAATAAACAAACAAATAGACAAGCAACAACCAAGAACAACCAAAACTTTGTTGCACAAACACACATGGGTACATAGAGTTATCAGACCGCTCACTGCAACCACCGAAGAACATAAGATTCGACAACATACATAAGCCATAAAACACCAGAAAATTAGAGGCAACAACTACAGAAATATAATCAGCAGCTTGTTGTTGTAGCACTGTCGTCACCATCAGCACTGCGCATCATCACCAACATTGCCGTTAAGTTCGTTAACAAAATTGCCGCCAGCTAGGAGTATATGCATTAGAGAAGTCCAAAAGTAAGGAAAAAAAATCGAGAGGTGCAAGCTGCCTTAGCAACAACATGCGCTGTGCCTGCGGATGCGGACGCTTCACTTTGACTTTGGACGAACGGTCTTGTATGCAGCTGTATGGCTGAGCGTTGGGAGTCATTGATCTTTGGACTGCATGTATTAAAGGTATATGTGTGTATTGCAACGAAAGACAGATGCTAACTTGGATATCGCCAGCAGATGATATTGCTGTTCTTGCTGTACGCCGGCAACCGCATTGCTGTTCTATGTTTTACTGCGCGGCCCATAAAGAGCAATTGTGAGCACCGCCAAAAGAGGAGTATGCACTGCACAAAGATGAAAGGCTGCTGGAGGCAACGCGCCAGCACTGGCACCGGCACCAACATCACCACCAGCAGCAACAGCAGTTGCATTGGCGCTGACACAACAGATTTTTAAATACCCACCACACAGATGCATACACTCATACCAATACATATATATATATATATAAACACATCTGTAGTGGTCGTTTTAATAATCCCTTCTGGCTGGCTGACTGGCGGTTACAACAATGTTTCGCGTTGTCCTCACAGTTCAAAAGTCATCAACATTTTCCGCGCTTGTCTTTGCTGCCGCACTTTTCCTTATTGTTTTTAATGCGCTAGCCGTTACTGTTGGTGTTGTTGATTTTGTTTTTGTTTTTTTTGCGCTCCATGAGTGCGTTGCATTGTCTGTGGCATGTTGCTAGTTCGTGAGTTTATTTGTTGCGAAAATAATTGTCAGCATTAATTTAACATTTAACACACAAGCAAAAGACACTGAAAGCCTGGCAGACGGACGGACGGACAGACAGACAAACGGGTGTTGCTGCCCAATAGGTTGTTTAGCGGATCAACTACAGCTGTTGGTGGCTGTCGGTGTGTGCAAAGGCGCACTGGGTGTAGCGCATAGCTGGCGCTCACGTTTTGTGGGCGGAATTTGTTAAACATTTAACGTGGACATTTCGAACAAAATGCAGATGTAGACATATATAATTCGTTTCCGAAAGGCAGCGCTGGGAATTAGAGAAATTTGGACAACGTGGTTCTATAGATTCTTTCCATTTTAATATAAAAAGAACAACCAATCCAACTGATATGCAACATGTAAACCTAACCTAAAATTTCGTCTTCCAGTGATTAACATATTCGAAGTCAAACCACCACCCATTGCAGACGAGCACGAGTTTCCTTGCGAAACAAGGACGACTCTAGCGCAACTTCGTTTTGGATATCCAGATCCTATATATCCAGACTCGACCCGGCATACCAAACACATGTCCAACATGCAATGAGTCCCCGCATGACACTAACACCCTTTTCCTTATAGTCCGACCCTGTTGAAACAGCTCGTTTCCTGGACTACCCGTTAGATGACCTCAATGACAACTAGAGTTATGTTTTCCCCTCCAATTCAGGTTTGGATAATTGTTACAACAACAACAAAATCGTCCAAAAAATTAAGGTTTAAGTTTTAGGATGAGCTCTGTCGTCGATTACCGCTAAATTAACGTATTTTCTTTAAACTTCGGGAATGAAAGGCCGACCTAAAACAGAAATCCTGCTACAGCAGATGAAAGGTACGCTTCAAGATTTCTAGACGACATAGAATAACATCAAACTCATCATCAGATAATCCATAGATTCACGACCAACGGCGAACCATTAGATTACGCGGTCAAACCAAAGAGAAGTGTCAGGAGGAGGAAGGAAAAGATTCCATTGAGAGTTGCAAAACGCAGCGAGACGTGTGGGTCCAAAGAATAGAATAGAATTGAATCCGCAATGTGTGAGTCCCCGGAAAATCTAAGTTTGAAACTTACAGAAGGTTTCAATAGCGGAAATCCAACAAAGAATCATTCGAGGTGTCAATTGAGACAGACTTTCCGACTTGCTGGGAGTACGAACTATGTTAGAAAAAAAGTCTGTAAATATGTTGTTTACCTTGGTGCCAACTTGCGAAATGAAAAAAGGATTGTCGTCCAAAATCACTTACTATTCTGCTAAAGAGCCAAGCAAGCAAATAAGTTGAAATCTTTGAGAACATTATCAAGTTTGCTAAGAACAAGCGTCTACTCTGAACACGAGGCACATGCACCTTTACTAAATTATGTTTTAAGCACGGAGTCTCATATTTCTCTAAGCATACAACCGTTTGTTGGTAGGTACACTTGTGTTTATTGAAATTTCGTTAGAAACACTTTATGTGGTTATCGCTGGCCTTTAATGCCGCTGAAGACAATAAAAACTGCAGACAGCAGCAAGTTCGGCATTTAAAGCAACGAAAAACTCAAACGCTGTGGTACGATGAGAAAATATAACCAAACAATATAAAACAAAAATAAAAAAGAAATGCGAAAAATAACTTATGAACTCTGCCACAAACTGGTTTTGTAGGCTGTTTTTGTGGCCCAAACGACGAAATGAACCGCAGTGCTGAACTTAGCGCATATTGCGGTATGAAAAGTGGCAAGGAAGTGGTGGCAAGTGTGCTACCATTTCATTGATATTTACTTTTAGACCGGCGCAGTTTTTTGGCGTACCTTCTTGCTTGGATCGCTGGAGATTTTTTGCTTAGTTTAATTTTTATTTTTTTCATTTATGCTTGGAATTTTTTCCGTTGTTTTAAGATTTTGTTTTTGCTTCTCGAAGCGAGCAAACAATTTCTTTTCCTCCAACAGACACTCATTGACCGCCACTGTCATTATTATCTCCCTGCGCCGAGTGGTGTCTGGCTTGTCTTTCGGGGCAGCGCGCTATAACTTTTACAGCGCTTGCTTGGTACTTCAAATGGTATTTTTTTGTTGTTGCGTTTTCTCGTGCTGACTGTTGAGCAGCATAGAATTTATTTCCAACTTAAGTAAATGCGACTTTATCGCGAAATGCCATCCTGCATACATCCCGAAGGCAAAGTGAAATGTGCGCATGCGCGCCGCTGATATTCAACAGCAAGTACTCGCAACTAAGCCAGTGCAGGCGTGCAGGCAGCTCTTGCATTTCTGCGCTTGCAACACATGGCAGTATGCGCACTGAAGTGTTGACTAAAGCTTTGATTTCTAATGGTGCAATTGTTGTTGTTTTTACCGATGTTTTTAGCTACACTGTTTTCATTTCAATTTTTTCGTTTTGCCATTTCGCTTGGTGCCCCTTCGCTACACTCCAACATACATACATACAATTTGTTGCTTAGTTTGCATCACATGTTGTTGTTGCTGCTGCAATGCAATATGGTGAAATGTCTGCGCAGAAGATGCAACAAAGAGATAAATGCGGTTTTGGTCTTTTTGAAGCTCACTAAAAGTAACAAAAACAAAACGGTCCACAAAACAACGACAGCAGCCACAATAGCAACGTCACATACGTACAAACAAACACACACACACATATACATATATACATAAATGCCGTCACAAAAGCCACAGCAATTGCTGCCAAATTGTTTTTATGTCTTTTCTTGTGCATTTGCATTCAAGTTATTTTGTGCTGAGATCTCTCTCCTCTACAAAGACGCGTCCGCGCTCAGTCCGTTACTGGGTTGTCACAGCTTCAGCGGAAATGTAAATTAGAAAAACGTGCCCTAGCATAGGTCAATAGAGAAGTAGCATAAATGGCACAAAATATTTAGGGAAAATCTAGTTCTTTTTTGTTTGAAGAAATTAGTTTCATGCATATGCTTCATAACATTTACAAGAGCGTAGACGAAAACTCCAAAAAACAGTTTAAAATCCAAGAAAAAATTATGCAAGAAATTTAGAAATTTTCTATGGATTATTTCTTTTTCGTCATCTGATAAAGAATCACAAAGGTTTCCTCTGACATAAGACTTCATATTGGGTGCAATATTATTGATCGAACTTTTATTCCCTTTTTGTACATATACATACTTAAGGGATGTTTTATTGCTATTCTTTAGTCGCAAAAAATTATGTGTGAAGGTCCCAATATTTTTTTTTGAATCGTTCGAGTACATATTGTATGGCCTACGATTTTGATTCGACATTAGATGCTAAGGTCATCATGTCAGCATAGCCCATATCACTTTATAACTAAAAACCATGGAGAAAGGGTTTTCGGCTTGTTTTGCTTTAGAGCTTAACAATATCCCACATTTATTAATACTTCTTGAGATCGTGGCTTATACATATATGATGATATTGCTTGGAAAAAGATAAAACCAGATCCGAAACAACAACTTATACACGACACACTAACAGATGATAGTTTGCCCATCACTTGAATAGATGATGGCAGACCTAGAAAGATGTAGACGGAACTACCAGTTCCACAGTAATTTCTAGAAAAGTTTAACTTACAGAGAAAAAAGATTTTTCTTAGATTTTTCTCTTTTGTGTCGATACTTCGATGCTATTTTTTAGAGGTGTAGTTTTCAATGAGGCAATATTTGTTCGGAGTTGGTCTTTTTAACAGCTGTTACTTGTTTTTTTTGCCATTTCATAATGAACAGATTTACCCCAGAACAGTATATTTTTTTGTTGAAATACGGCCTCAATTGCTGCAAAAGTTCATGGCCTTAACATTATATTATATGTATTTAATTTTACCTCGAACATCACATGTCTAAAAAACACCCTTTATAATGAAAGTAAATGCTTTTACTCCCTCCTGTGTCAAATAGTGAAGATATTGGCAAATTCAACAACGAAAAATTATTTTTTTTAGAAAAGTGCGCTATTATTCTTCCCCCCGTGAGAGTGGATGGCTTGTGACACGTCTGACCCTGGTTTTCAAATTCTCAATGACGATGAAATTGTTGTAAGTGTGAGAGAAGATGTTGAAGTGGAAGAAGAACTTTCTGCTGATGTTGAAGTAGACGCTGGACCATCAGCTAGTGAAGCATTTGCCGGCCTCGAGACTGCTTTGAAGTGGATGGAGCGTCAGCCCGAATGTGACCACTTGCAACTGCTCACCGTCAAGCGAATGCGTGACCTGGTTGCCCGAAAACGGTTGAAGACCGCAAAACAGCTTACATTGACGGAGATGTTTAAAAAACAATGATTTTTATTTCTAAACTTGTACTTAAGTACATTTTATTTATATTTAAAACATGTGAAAATTTCATGTTTCTTTCATTTAATTCAATAAAAAAAATAGTGTAATATCAAAACGTAGCTTTTATTCTCTCCAATGGCAATTTAAAAAAAAAAATCCGATTATCCGAATATTTGATTATCCAAATGGGACCCGGTCCCCATTAATTCGGATAATTGTAGTTCTACTGTAATAAAATTTGTTTATACTTGGATAATATTTAAAAATTCTTTAAACAGCTTAACTCTCTCACACGCGAATTAAATTGGGCGGGACTAAAATGATAAAAAATTCAAAATCCTTTGAATCCTGATTCATTAGTTATAGGATGTCCTAGTTACAGGATTGCCTATAGGCAACATTGGACATGAAAGGGTTAAGTTCTAAAAAACTGTAAAATAACATCTTCTTACGTCCTTCAAAGCTACAAATTTGAATATCAAATATTATATAACAAAATAATATCAGTGTACAACAGCTAACCTCAAAAAACTGCTCTTTAAATTATATACAACTCTGGAGCACTAGATTAAACCTTTGTAACAGCTCTTAAGCATACCAACAATAAACCTAAATATTCTCCATAAATTTCAATATGAAAATATAAATATATATGCATTTATTTGTGTACATATTTCCAAAAAGTCCATAAAAAGTTTATAATTCCGCATCTAATAAGCTTACGAAAACTAACTGTACAACAAACAACTAAAATGCATTTATTCTAATTTTTAGAGTGAGTGGTGTGTCACAGAGCAACATATGAACAACATCGACTCATCAACACAAAAAGCCGAAAATGCGCCGAAAAAAGTTTCCCAGCTGCAACGGCGCGTTGGTAGACACCAAAATTTCACCGCTTTGATTTGTTGACACTGCGTGGCCCACATTAACTACATACACGATTATCATAAGAATCACTTCCATGGCTTTAACACTCCACGCTAAGCGGCTTTTCTCAACAAATACCACTTGAAGAACGCGCTAAGGTATGTATGTAGGTAGTTTGTATGGCTAGACAACTGGAACCCTTTAGAAAATTTCCATTTAAGCAATTGAGCAAATGAGTCATAAATGTTGCACGATTGGATTGCTGCGTGTGTGTGTGTGTCTAAATAAATTTGTAGTCTGAGACTTGGCACGCCTTTACGGCTAGTGACAGTGTTCAAATAAATAAATATATTTGTTTGTATGTATGTCTGTAGTTGCAGCGACAGGTAGAATAACTACTTTAGTAGAGGAAATAAAAATATAAAATTCTGTATAAGTATGTGTTTTTAGGTATTAAAGTTAGATTTTATTAAACGCCCGTCAGCTGGCGGTAGCGCACAATTCATGCATTGCCAAGCTGTTTGCGCTTATAAATTCAACTTTGTCGTAGAAACCTGATTTTTTTCGTTTTTTTTTTTTAGAAAAAGCTCCTTCCAGCACTCCATCGCGCAGCGTGTGACTCAATTTGCGTACAATAAACATAAACAATTTATAACGAATAACACTTGAACACAGAGTGTTATATATAAATATATACATATATGTAAATGCTGCCTGTAAGTTTATTTGCTATTTGCCATTTACTTGGCGTAATTTATTGCATAGATTTTCATACAAACTGCAAGCCAGATATATTCACGTATTTCTATGTATGCATGGCATGTGTGTTTGTATGAATAATGCAAATTGGTCGTCTAACTGATTGCAAGTAGTCGATAGATAGTTGGCCCCAACGCCTGCCTTGGTGACTTTTAAAGCGAGCGAGCGCTGGCTAATACTCATACAAATTGCATGCTATTTTCTAGGTCTGTGTGTCAGTACGAGCTGCTACTTAGGCACTAACCATATTCCAAACACACACACACTAGTATTCATATATATATCTACATACTAAATCTATGTATGTGCCTCGTTGTTGTTGCCAATCGGTTCCACCTATTTAATGACGGTAATTGGCACTTTAACGCGGCGGGATGCGCTTTGATCTCACCTCACAACGTTGTCGATTGGGGAAATGCTTGAACGCATGCCGCGGTGTTGCTGCTACTACAACAACTGCTGCTGTTGAATGCAACTCTCCTCCTGCTAAATGCCGATAAGAATCATGTTGACAGTATTTGCCTACTGGGCGATTATGACACGTAATGCATTGCTTCAATCGTTATAGATCAAGATCGTTTGATGAAGTTGTTTTGGAGGAATTTGTTGTTGTTGTCGGTGGAGGAGTTTTATGATGTATTAGAGGAAATATTTTGGTTTTCAGTTGGAAAAGTTATATTAACACAAATACTAATGCAGAAGATAGATATTTTGTCATTCACCGAAAAATAAGACTTTTAAAACCATTTCAATATAGAAATAATACAAAATCTAAGTTTTTATAGATCGGTTTGTTAAAGCCGAAATAGAGGCCAATTTCATGTAGTCTCTATGGAATATTTCACGTAGTTAATATGTAGAACTATAGACAACTTATAAGTTCTCTTTTCAAGGAGAACAAGCTAATAGCGTTTTTAGACGGGAGCTAATTGATCAATTAACCGGCCTCTGCTCGATTAAAACGCTTATTAAGATCGATTTACCATACAAAATAAAATCTCCATTTATTTTTAATTAATTTTAATCGACTTGAAAATCAAATGCAACTCTGCGACAAAAACGTACAATATACGTTCTTTGTCTATGATTGGTTGAATTTTTTGATTAAAAAAAAGCTACGGTAGATGTCGCCGCTAAAAAATATTAATCAGCTGATGAAACATACCAACGTCTTAAGAAAAGCAAAAACAAAAATATATAACAGCCGATCGGTTATCGAGTAGCCGGCAGTTTAAAAGGCAAAAAAAGGTTTCTCAATAAAAATTTTAATTAATCAATTAATTTAATAATTAATTTGGCTGTCTAAAAACGCTATAAGAGTAGTTAAGCGTTTATCAGTACTGACTAAGAACGATAGCATAATTGACAAAATAACTAGTAGTAACTTAAGGGCTATGCCAGCGTAACCCGGTTTCGTAGTTTCTTTTGGATATAATCAGGTATATTTTCAGCTATTTTTTAAGATTTTTTTGTTACAAAAATATTGAAAAATAAAATTCAAAACAAAATATTTTTAAACATTTTTATTAAAGTTGAAGGTATTTCCTATACAATGACCTATGATTTTTGAAAAATATCAAAAATTAACAAAATGACGTAGTTCTGAAAAAAACTGTAGGTTAAAAAAATGGTTATTTTTTAGCCCAAAATTTACAATTTTCAACCAATCAAAAAGTTCGTAGGTCATATATAGTACATATATTCAACAATACTTAGTATCAATTTAAAGCCGATCGGTCAATTTCTCGTTGAGTTATGATGTCAACAATTTCGAAAATGTCGTTTCGAGAAAAACGCGTTTCAAGTTTCGACTGTAGCGGCTTATACCAGCGAGCAGTCGCTCTTTAGAACGCTATCATTCAAAACCTATTCAAGACACGACTTTACCGCTTTCTCAGAATATTTTTGAAAGTATAACCTCTTCGGTCCTCATGTGCAGTCTACTGGACATTCTTCAAGTATCCGTAGAAATACTTTAAAAATACTTTTTGAGTTTATGACCATTTGTGCAGCCAGCTAGACGTATTATTTGTAGTAAAAACCCAAAATTTGTTCTCTATGCTGGCAATACTGTTAAAAAGAGCGCAATGAGTGTAGTCAGCTGAGCGAAACACAGATTTTGTAAAGTGCTAATGATTAATAGTAAAAACTTTGAAAGCTGTGCAACCAAAAAATTCGATAGTGTGATTAATTTGAATCTAACAATTACAATAAACAAGGTAAGGTATAGATTTTGTCACTAACTTTGTTCTATTACCCATATTTTTGCCCATATATTTCATGACCAGCCCGCTGCACATTTGTAACATATTGTCGGATATGTCGGACGATGAGGATGACGAGGAAGAGCGAAATGGCATAGATTTTGAGGTAGAAATAATTGCGGATTTATTAGAGGAAGAGGAATCTTTCCCACCCGAAGTTCTGCCACAAACTCAAGTCCGAAGACTTAAATGGTTTTCAAAAAGCTTTTCAAATTCTTCTGAATGTTCCGACGTAATTGAATGGGATGTTGATAATAGAGAGATGTGGACACCTTTCAATTATTTTTCAGAACACTTCGACAATAACTTCTGGAGCTTAGTTTCAGAAAAATAATATGTATGCAATTCAAAACAACCGCAATTTAAACTCCACTCCTTCTGAGTATAAAAAGCTAGTAGGCGCTCATATTGTTGCGGAGTGCATGAAACTTCCAAGGATACGTATGTATGTATTATCGAATAAAAGTCCCAGCCATCACACAAATTCCCAGAGACAGACTTTTTAAGTTGCGAAATCACATGCATTTTGTTGACAACATGTAAGTTACCGCAGAGGAAAAAAAAGATAAACTTTGGAGAGTTCGACCAGTACTAGACGTTTTATTGAAAAGGTGTAGATTGATTCTCAAGCCAAAAAAATGCAGCATCGATGAGCAAATGATTCCGTTTTCAGGAAAAACAAGCCTTAAGCAATACGTAAAAGGCAAACCAAATCCAGTAGGATTGAAAACTTTGTTCTAGCATCCCCTGATGGTTTAATACTGGACTTTTTTATACACCAAGGAGCAAACACGTGGCCCGATGGAAAGCCGAATAAACATTTGGGAATTGGTGGTACTGTTGTACAAAAACTTGCTACAGATCTCAGAGAAGGTAGTGAAGTATTCATTGACTGATATTTCACCTCTATAAATATTCTCGAGCATTTGTTGGATAATAAAGGAAGAGGTAGTCACGAAGAGTTCGCTAGGGAAGATGACAAATTGTGTGTTGTCAAGTGGATGGATAGCCGCTCTGTGCTTATAGCTTCCACGTCAACTGGATCGTTACCCCTACAAACTGCTCGACGATGGGATAAAGTAAACAGAAAGTACATTAACGTTGATTGTCCACATGCAATTTCAAGCTACAACAAATACATGGGAGAAGTAGACTTAGCGGATAGGTACGTCTCTTACTACAGGATTGCAATTCGCACCAAAAAATGGCCTTTGAAGGTGTTTTGGCATTTTATCGATGTTGCCGCGGGCAACTCCTGGGTTATATACAAAAAAGACAAATATGCATGCGGTGAACACAAAAAAAATATCATGGATTTACTCGATTTTAAATTCTATATCGCCGAATGTTTAATTGCTGATGCTATACTGGAGAACAGCGCAGAATCGTCATCAGAGAGTGAAGATGAACTACCGCAAAAAAGGGCAAAAAGAACCATAAAACCTCTGCCGCCGAAAGATGTACAACGAAGAATAAACATTTACCTATTTGCGAAGTTTCTGATAAAAATAAGTTTATGCGTTGTCGTAAAGAAGGATGCAATCAAAAAACACGCTTTAAGTGCATTTCCTGCGACATATTTCAATGCATCAACAATAATAGACATTGTTTCATGGAGTTTCACTCTTAATTGCTCATTATTCAAATTTTTTCTAGTTCTTTTCCTTATTTTAGCAAAGTATTCATCAAAGATTTACTGTTATTTATGAATTTAAAATTAATATGAAATAAAACATTAATCCTTTATATGCTTTTACAAAAATGAGATTCATTCCACTTGGTTACAAATGTCCAGCCAGCTGCACCTGTTTTATCTTCGAATCCTTTCATCGCATATGTCCTTGAACAAAATTTTTGTTTTAATGTTAATGTGGCAAGCTTAAAAAAATATTTTTGTCGACTTCTAACATTTTGTCCCCCCTTGGGACTGAGGAGGATAAACAAACGACTAAGCAAAAAAATCGGGTTTTTGAAAATGTCACAATGGCGTTTTATAAAAGATGATACGAGGCGAAGAAATCTATGAAACATGATTCCGGCTGAGGAGGAGACATGAATCTATCAAAACAGCATGGAATATAGGATATAATTAAATGAGCAAATTTTCAACACGTAATGCTGGTATAGATTCGACAATATTTTTTCCGAGAAATCTTGCTAAATTGAAAACGGTACATTTGAAAATATTGATAGAAAACTAGACTTATTTAGAAAGCTCAACAATTGTTTCACGAAAGTAAAAGTTAAATATGTGAGAATATGCGAAACGTGAGGTTTAATTTTGCTAGAAAATTTTCATGTTAACATTGCAGATAAAATAATAATAAATGTGAATCGGTTTAACACAGTTTGAAATACAGTATCTATCGGTGCCAAAATACCGGAAATACTTTTGAAAAAAGTATATTGGTGTTCAACCTATGAAATACAAACAAATTTTATCACTCATTCACATGTTCGGAATCGTACTTATTACTGTTTCCAATACTTAAATATACCATTCTGAGTCACCATAGTCGATTGCGATTATAAAGAGAAATTCGCTGGAGAACTAAATGTCGTGTATGAATAAATTTTATCAGCTGGTTATAGTATAAAATTTCAGAAAAAATAGGGAAAATATTAGAAAGCAAAACTTTTCATTAGAGTAGTCAAATTATAATAAATTTCAAAAATTAATGCAGAATATTTAAAGAAATGTATAAAAATGCATTGCTAAGTCATGCTTAATTGCCGATGAAAAATTAAGAAACACCACAAATGTTTTCTAATCTTTCACGGAATATCGTCATAAAGTTGTTAATAGTTAAAACAGCTGCCGGTGAGTCATCGTCGGCTTTGACGCAATCAAACTTTGAAAAAAAAAAAACTAATAAAAAACTAGTTATGCAAATTATTTATCACTTACAGCACAGTTTCTCGAGGTGTAGAACCGCTTAAGACAATGTGTTTCATTAGCTACAACACTTGAGCCATTAAAGTAAGACCGTAAAAAATTTATAGCATGACATTTGATACCGTTGCGATAATAGAAAAAAGTGGAAAACATATTTTTGATAAAAAGCAAATAAGAATAAAATACCGGAAAATATTGGTAAAAAAAGTCATAAAATATAAAAAAATATTTAAAAAAAATTAAAAAATAAAAAAAATAATAATATTAAAAAAAGAAATAAAAATATTAAAAAAAAATTAAAAAAGTATTTAAATAAAATTTAAAAAAATATTTAAAAAAAATTGTAAATATTAAAAAACAAATATAAATAAAAATATTAAAAAAATATATTAATAATATATTTTAAAACTATTAAAAAAATCAAATTCTCACAGAATAAAAATTTTAAATATAAAAAAAAAATTAAAAAATATTAAAAAAAATATACAAAAAAAATTAAAAAAATGTATTTCAAATTAGCTGTTCTCTCAGAAGTTGCAAATGAATTTTTCAAACGAAAAACTAAATACCGAACTAATGCACTGCAGACCTGTTGCTGCAGTCAGTATGCAATGCAGTCTATAGATTGCTGCACAAAATAGGTCAGCGATGGTTTCGCAGGTGTTTGTACTGTGTTTATATAACGGGCAAGGCATGGCCTACAAAATTTCACTCAAAATTCGAGGTATTAGTCAAAACAAAACAATACCTTTGATATTTTCACCGATGCTTTCATTGTTATTACTGTTGTTGTTGTTAGTGCCTTTTTCCCCTTACAATTGATTTCAGGCTCTGATGGGCAAGCATAATCGATTTATTTAAACAATCAAGCATAACGGTGGCGGTGCTGGCACATAAATAGCAACAACAAAGCAATATTATAAAGTGCAAGCGAAGAGAAAAATACAACAAATTTAAGAAGAGAAACTGAAATGCCTAAATTACAAAAATCAACAATTCATTCGAAAAATTGAATGCAAACAAGATAGCTGGAGCAGAAGATAGAAAATAAAATTAAATAAGAAAATTTCTAACAAGAAGTGAGGCGAGAAATCTGGCGCAAGAAATCTAATGAATTTCACTTTGAACTTTCTGTATTCACTAATAAATACAATAAAGCGAAATTCTATTCACATTTTCTAGTATGTGGGCTGGGCTCTGTGGCACTTTACATTAATCACAAAACAAAAATCAAAACACAATAGCAACAATTACAACAACAACGAGAGCTTAGCGTAGCAAAGCTGAGCAAATAACAAAAGCGCACGAAAAAATCTACTATTGTGGGTTGTTTAGAGACTAGTTTGTAGCGTTCTTCGGCGTTCTTCACAACTACGATATCTGTGAGTCAAAAGTTATTATTATTTGTTTTTCTATTGAATTTATATGAATTTTATGTATCAAATGCGCTCCGAAGACAAGCATGAAATACAATATGATTAATAAAATATTCAAGTTAAGATGTCTCAATCGCATTTTTGACAGGCGAAAACTCTCGAGCACACGCTGAGATACTACATATTTTTATAGCGATGAGTGAACAGAGTGGTGGCTGAGCCCACGCGAAGCTGCTGAAATATTTACAGATACAATATAGCTGTAAAATTATAGAATGTCTAACCTAAATAAATATTTATTTGCCATAAAATTGGAGAAATTTGTAGTAAATTTGTTTATAGCATTTATTAATTTTGTACGCGCAGCTTGTGGTATAGAAAGCACTCACTAGCAAGCGCTGCTGCGTAGCAGTAACTAGAAATTAGGAAATATTTTAA
Organism: Zeugodacus cucurbitae; assembly: GCF_028554725.1. NCBI lineage: Eukaryota > Metazoa > Arthropoda > Insecta > Diptera > Tephritidae > Zeugodacus > Zeugodacus cucurbitae. Next base: position 57,611,400 of record NC_071667.1, on the reverse strand, counting down.
TGCGTAAATCAGGCTAATATGGCTACAACCTGCTGTTTCAAAAAATGTAAAAGTAGAAATTAAAAATAAAATTTTTTAAATATAAAATAACAAAAAAAAATAAAAATAAATAAATAAAAAATAATAAATAAAAAAAAATTAATATTACAAAAATCAAAATAAAAAAATATAAATAAAAATAAAAATATTATAAAATTATATTAATAAAAATTTAAAAATAAAATAAATAAATAAAAAAATATAAAAAAATCAAAATAAAAATAAAGAAAAAAAACAAAAAATTATAAATGAGATTAATATTGAAAAATCAAACAAAAAAATCAAAATGAATAAATATTAAAAAAATTTAAAAGAATTAAAAAAAGCAATAAAAAGTATCAGCAGCAAATTTCATTTAATTTCTTCAAATATAAAATATTTCCTTTTTTCTTAACCAGAGATAATCATTTTATAGAACTTTCTAGTTAATCGATTATGAAAAAAAATTAAAATAAAAAAATAAAAATAATAAATTAAAAAAATTAAAAAAAAAAATAAATAAAAACAAAATAGATAAAAAACAAATTAAAAAATAAATAAATAAAAAAAAATTAATAAATAAAAAAATAAATATAAGAAAATCAAAATAAAAAAAAAATTATAAATAAAAACAAAAAATATTTTAAAAAATTAAAAGAAGTAAAAGTAAAATAAAAACGAAAAATCTCCATTTTCGCAACCAAAAACAATAATTTCATAGAAAAAATCACTTTCTAGTTAATCGATTATGGAAAAAAAAAACAATTTAAAAACCAAAATTAAAAAAAAAATTAAGTCAGCACAACCAATCCCGCAAAGAGCGTATAAGTGAACGTGCAAAATATATTGTTCATGCATATTAATTCAAAATATTTATCTCCTATGTCTAATAAATTGTTTTAAGCTTCGCTAATGTCGTCACTGATGAATTATCGGCAGCGAGTATGGCTTGCAAACCGGTTCGCTTGTGGCGTTTATAACGTTAAACTGTGAATATTCACTGTTATTAACTTAAATGTGTGTTCAAAATATGTGTTAAATAAGTCTCCAGGGTTGTTTTCGAAAATCGCTCATCATTTATTATTTGTGTCATTTTATGTAAATTTATGTGTTTATGATGCGAAATTTGACCGAAATTACTTTTTGAATATGCGCAAACAGAATGGACACGTTCTAAACTTTTGGATTTTAAATTTTTTTTTTTGCAATTTATATTTTTTATTTACTTTGTTCAGCATCATGTTTTAAGTTTATAAAATATATTAAAATATTTTTAATATGCATTTCTTGCCAGATCAATCGATTTTTATAAGCATTAATCTGTCGTGCTTGCAAGAGAGGATACCCTAGCAACATTGACACCGAAATGGAAGCGGGTTTGGTAGTTCATGGTCCACTTTCGCACGAGCGCTGGACATACATACATCGCATGAGCTCGTCTACCGCTGGACAACAACCAGGCACCTGTAAAGTTGCGAGATCCTTTTGGCCCACAGTAAAACATAAAAGGTCATTCGAACTGCTTTCTATCAGCAAGGCCCATCTCGGCACGATCATAGGTGTGCTTACGGGACATTGTCCACTAAGTACACATGCATTGGGCCTAGGGATCCTGTTATATGGGGCGAAGTGGAACCATTTAAGCTAAGGTTGAAACACCTTGGTAGGCTCACCTTCAGCAAACCTAGCGAATTGGCTAGAATTGCCGACTCAGGATGTTTATAATAGATTCCAAGCGCTTGCCGAATAAAATGGGTCTTTCTGATCAGTTAGGATTTTTTTTTATTTTGGTATCACAACGGACAGATCTTCCTGCCTATGCCGAGATCTGCCTACTAACCTACTCTGTCTTCGAAAGGAAAGCGAAATGGAATTATGGAGATATTGTCAAATACTGGCAGGGCAAACCGTAATAATTTACCGAGAGAAAACTTTGTTTTAACATTATTCTTCTTTAAATGATACCACCGAATCATCGGAATTTTATTTGAACGACCCATAATTAGGTCTTGAATTAGTAAGAGAATACTATGCTTGTCCGTGAAGTATTTCATTGAATTGATGTAAAGAACTGGACGAGTATCGAAAGCTCACTAGAGGCAATATGGAATAACTACTTGACATTGAGCCTTTTAGAATAACCTGGTAAATTCTTATCAAAAATTAAATATTTTGTGCGAGTTTTTTTCAAAATCAGTTCGCGATCTTGTAATGGATGGAACACCAGAAATGTATGGATTTAGCCCAATATATAAATCGATCGAGAACGGGAAGCATAGTTATTGTAGCAACAGAAAATCATTCCAAAATATTATTAACGAAAGCTGTCTAATAAATTTACGTAGACCCGACTGAAGTGGAAACATAAATATTATGTGTTTTTTAAGACTGTCTAGTTATAAGGATTTTATAGGTATTTTTTTTTTAATAATTAGCTAGATTATCAACCCGATCTTCAGTCAAATGATGTCAGAAAATAAAATATTAACGAAAAAGATTACTTTTTTCTAGCAAAACATAGGTACTGTCGAAAATCATCGACGAACTGTTACAAATTTAGAGATCTCTCTCCTTCTTTAACCTTTTAATAACCTTACTTCAACGATAAGGTTAATAACTTAACTTAACTTTATTTATTTTATTTTATAATCTCATATTCCATTTTTCTTTTCAAAATATTAAACTAAACAGTTAACACGATTTCTATTTGTCAACGGCATGCTGTGTGTGGATGCATTTCCGATATTCCCATATGGACTGAGTATAGACAAAAGAAAGTGTTGAAGCCAATGTAAGCGTGTCAACAACAATGTAACGAAATACGACAACAACAACAACAACACAAACTGTCTACCAAAACAAAGTATTGAATAAGAGAATTTCACATGACAATAATGATACGTACGACTCGAGAGAGAAAATCAATTTCGGCTTAATGCATAAAAGGTAAACACTACAATCTATGGTTGGACTGACACTGGCGCGCAGATACAGCAGACACCCATGTTACAATGTATGCAAACGGGCAAATGGAGGGTAAACAAGAATTTACTACGCGCGATGACCAATGAACTATATACAAATAGGAGTGTGTGTCGGTTTGTATTGACTTTGTCGCCGAGGGCTGGATGACTAGATGGCAAGTGCGTGAGGCTGCGGCCACAAAGTAAACGCTGAGGCACAATCACTTCTACGGTTTGCTTGTGTGTGCGCATATGAAATGCACAATTGAAGATGTAATTTCAAGGCAACGGATTTGTCAGTCCACCGGGCTGTTCACCTGACTGCGTGGACTTTCAACAAATTAGCACTTAAACGCTAACAAGTGTAAGTTGCATACAGTGAACGATCGCGCTGCTGTCGCCGTCAGTCACACCTGAGTACACACGAGCGGCATGCACTTGCTGCAACAAACAGTCTCAGGCAGTCGAACCGGGAGGATCTTTGTTGCGTTCGCTGACATAATGCACAGCGGGTTGCCTCACCTTAGCTGCTTGCTTAGATTTTACTGGCGTTTGTTCTTGTTGTTGCTTCTAACAACCAACAAACAGCAGTTTTAGCATTTGATTTGCGAATGTCAGGCTGCTTCTTCTTCTGCCACTTTGTTCGTTGTATGTATATTCGCTAGCTCGCTTAGCATGCGCTCTTAGACCCTTATGGGGCACATCTGTCTATAGCATTTCACATTTTTATGAGTTTCTCCGTTTGTATTGCACTTCGTTTGTCTACCTGTTCGCGATTCTTTGGCTGTCTTGACTTTTGCATCTCAAACATTAACATATTTCATAATGGGATTTCTTTGGTGCGCCGAAGAAGATTTGTGTGTTTCTACTGCGCCTGTGTGTATTTGACTCATAAAGTCTACTCGCTGAGTTGCTAGCGGCCTAATCTTGCAATTGAGTTATGCCAGGTACAACGAGTTCTTGAGGTTAGTTGTAACCCAGTGGTGAAGATCGATATGGAAATGTATGAGAACTAGTTCCAATAGTAGTTGAAATGATAAGACTTAATGTATTATGTTTTTGCAGAGTCTACACGATCACAACTAATCCCATAGGGGTTTGAAGAACCACAATTTTGGGATTTGCTTCGGACAATAACCTATAAAACAGATAGTAGAGACGCCGTCAACAACTCTCACTAACTAGGACTGACGTTGAGTTCATTATATGGATCAAAGTGAAGTCTAGGGCTAGAGGACAGGTTGAGAATGAACGAAGAACGCTTATGTAGAAGCAATTATGTAATACATCTAAAGGGAAAATATTTCTCTGTAGTTTTAAAAGGTATCACAGGGTACATTTACTTGGTATTTCTCATTTTATTTTCTGCTTTGATTTGTTCTCAATTCACAAACCACAACCGAACCATACATTGCATATGCCACATCCTTTCAGCGTTCAGCCATTTTGGCGACGTCATAAATCCCTCTATCTTTAATCATTGCTCGACTTTATGCCGACCTCAATGCGCAATATATCCATTCTCTGGCTTTTGGCTTTATTATAAGCGAACATAAATTATTTTCTTTATGCTTTTCCGACCATTCCACATTTTCACATTTGTGTGCAACAAGTGCAAAACTGCAGCTTCGACTGCCAACTTCCTTCCTCATCGCACCCAACATGCACAGAGCAAAGCAAATGCCAATCTAACTAAGGGAAATTGCAGCACAAATACAAATTTAGATAAGCTGTGAGCTGCCAGTAATATAATGCCTAATGCCTGTCTGAAGATTCATTGCTTGGCATTTAATTTATGACTTGCGCGGAGCCTTTGGTTTAACTTTAGGCGCGCCCTATTATCACATTTATGCACATTCCCAGCATGAGAATTTGTATTTAGCGCAGCAGCTTTTGTTAAGAGCAGAAAAAAAGAACTATTTGGCCAAGTAATTTTAGCGCTAAAGCAACAAAGATTGATTTCATTCACCCATTATATGAGTATACCATAAATCATCCGCTTTACAGGTTATCCTTGCCTAACTAACTGCCATTTTTTTTATTATTACTATAAAAAAGCTTCAATAAATTAAAGTTTAAGCGCTCTAAAAGGATATTCAGTATCTTAAGCTCTACTAAAAATCGTAGAAGAGAATACAAAACCCCAAAAGAATCAAATTTTTATCTAAAAAGCGCAGCTTGAAGACATTTTAAAATAAAAGTATATTTCCAGTGTATGGTCTTAAATAGCAAAATAAGCCATTTAAAAATAAAGGGTTTTTCAATAAGAGCGCTACAAAAGTTTGCGATATCAATGCAATTCTTTATTCCTGTACATTCGATGCCATTATGTAAGGAACTCGATTTCTTTTGCATGGCCACCGTGGACACGCTTGCAAAAGTCCAGACGCTGCTGCAATTTCACGTTCGATATTCGTCCGAAGTTTATCAATCGTCGCTGGCTTGTTGGCATAGACCATAGACTTGACGTAGCCCCACAGTAAATAGTCTAACGGCGTCAAATCGCACGACCGAGGCGGCCAATTGATTTGGACATTTCGTGAGATAACACGTTCATCAAACTTGGTTTTCAATAAATCGATTATGACATTCGCTGTGTGACTTTTGGCACCACATATTGTCCAAATCCAGGTCATCCAATTCGGTCCAAAAATATTCGGTTATCATTGAGCGGTAGCGATTCCCATTCATAGTACGCGCCGGTCTTGATCATCACAGAATAAATACGGCCTAATGGTTTTCAATAAATCGATTATGACATTCGCTGTGTGACTTTTGGCACCACATATTGTCCAAATCCAGGTCATCCAATTCGGTCCAAAAATATTCGGTTATCATTGAGCGGTAGCGATTCCCATTCATAGTACGCGCCGGTCTTGATCATCACAGAATAAATACGGCCTAATGACGGCGCCAGCCCATAAACCGCATCAAAACAGTTTTTTTTTTTTCGGGATGCAATGGTGACTCATGGAGTACGTGTGGATTGCTGCCTGACCAATAAAGCATATTTTGCGTATTGACGAAGCCAATCAGCCAGAAATGAGCCTCATCGCTGAAGATGACTTTTGATGAAAATCCGGACAATTTTCTAGTTATTGCTCAGCCCAAATCACGAACATACGACGATTTCAGTGGTCAAGCGGCTTTATTTCTTGCATCAATTCGATCTTGTAAGAATGTAGTCCAAGATTGTTTCACAAAATTCGCCACAACGACGTCACAGAGATGCCCAACGCTTGGGAACGACGTGTGAGAGACTGATTTGGATCATCTTCAATTGATGTACCAGAGGCAGTAATATTCTCGACACTACGTAAGCTTCACTGTCCCACTGGCACCGGAACATTTTGTACTGTGCCTGTGGATACACTAGACGCTCAATTGTTGATCTGACAGGACGATTATGACGATTATAAATTGGACGTAGTGGTCTTATAGTATATATAGGCCACTGACTGGGAATTGCGATAGTAAATTTTAATAATTTCGACTCGTTCTTGGATCGTATATCTTTCCATGCTGAAATGGCAAAACCTGACTGAAGAGAAATGTCAAATAAAAATTAGGTGTCCCTCTTGGTCTGCTTTTGTAGCGTTCCTTTTGAAAACCCCTTTATTTTACAAAAAAATTCAAAGTTCGAACCAATATTGAAGTTTACTAAATTTTTTCATCGTTGCCAAATCCAAATAACAAGTGCAATCGAAACCACCAAAAACCATTCACTAATTATGCAAATGCCTTAATTCATATAATAATTACGTTGAGGGTTTTTTTTTAATTACCAAGCGTTGTTTACCTTTTACTGACTCATTTCAGCAGAAGTAACAGATTTACGAATGTATGCAAGCAACCACGTATTTTGGTATTTAACGGCTTAACGCACTTTCATTTGAGCCGCAAAGCCAATAATTAGGTCTTAAACGACTCAGCCGTATTAACAAAAAGGGTTTAAATATTTGTGAAAGGCTTTCTTCACACAGCTCATATTTACTTATGTATGCAAGTGCACGTACAGCGTACCTTAATTTGCTGGTAAACACCGGTGTGTGAATGGCAGTGCATCTGCATGCAACGCCGCAAGTGCAGATGTGAACGTGTGTGTTTGTATGTATGTACATAAGTAAGTAAATATGAACTATAAATTATCTTAAATGACGCGACGCTGTATTTTCAACCTTTCACTGCTGCTGAAAGAGTACACAACATGGATTAGGGTGAACAATTTATAAACGAATAATTTTGTTATATTTGAAAAATTTTAATTTTTTAAGAATGTCAATTAGAGTAAAGGTATACGCAATCTTTTACCAACGATTTCTTATAAACAAATTATTTTAAATGGACCACCCTATCATGCTTGAACGTGTCGCATCTACTGCATCACACGTACACCTCGCATGATCCGACACACCAAGACTGGCGTTTATTTTATAACTTTGCAAGGGAAAAAAATCTTTTCCTTCTACAAAAACAAAAAACAGAAATATCTTGTTTGCGAAGACAAGATAAGACTGTATTTAGCCCGGCGCTGAAGAAGGAAGTGTACACTCGGGTTTTGTTACAAAGCGTTTTAATATGCCCAAAAAATCAGTGCAAGCTATTTGGTAGACCATTCTTTGCAACGGATGTACTCAAAGTACGACAGTATTCGTTTAGGCATGACCCCCTCTTAGGTACAACACGCTGTCAGCGCCACTTCTTATTTTGGATATTATATACATGATTGGGTATGTGAGTGCATGTGAGTTTCAGTAAATTTGTATGTCTGTATGTGGTTTAGAAGTACCCAGCAGGAATTGTATTTATGAAAACATTTTTGAAGAGCTCTTCAGTCAAGGACAGTCACCACAGTGAAACCTTAATGCTGTTGCAACAACAATGAACATAAAATCTCAAAGAAAATCAAACTCTTACCGATGAAACAGCTCGGTATTAGTTTGATAAAAAATTACAGTAGTAATTAACCTACTAAGAACATATTGAGATATAGTCAGTTACTTCAGTTTAGAACGCAGTTCTCACACGGCAGCATATACTTATAATTTCAAGTGTTTTCATAACTCAACACGGATTTTGTACTTTTCTCAGTCTTCTGCCGCTTAAACATTTTCCTTCCTTCGTCTTGCCCGACTTTGTTGGTAACTTAGACTTGGTATTGCTTATTGAAATATAATGAGCTTCATTTGTGTGCCACAAAACAGCTGAGGTTAAATGTGATTCCGTTGTACATACAAAACATATTTTTTTTTCAATTCTGCTTTCTTTTTTTCGTCTCTTTTCCAAACCAAACAACTTAAAGAAAAAGGTATTAAATTACCGAAACAAAAAACATGATATTATTATAATAATACTGAAGCAGCCAGGAAATCAAAGCAAACACGTACATATGTATGTATGTAAATATGTTTCTTTGTGTGTTTTTATATGACAGAACGTCGGACAAGTGTTGCGCGATCAAAAGAGCAGCAGCGGTCAGGACGTTGAATATATATTTTGTGCATACATACATATTTATATATAGAGATGTCCAAAAGACTGATGCAGCTCAATACAACTCCAAAAATCACAAAAAAAGTGTAGCATTCAACAATTGCTGAAGAAAATCGAAGTTGAGAACGCAAGTGCAGCGCCGCATGTTCTAGCAAAATACTTTGCTATGCACACACACACATGTGAGAACCTCCATTACAATGCATTTGAAAATGAAATCATTAACATTTTCTTATTTTGAATATGTAAACTGCAGAATCTCACTGTATACACCTGCTTGTGATGATTGTAGATCAGGCTAGGCGCCTAAGCTACTTTTGTTCCCCCATGCCACTTTTACACTCACTCGGTTGACCTGTCGCTGTCACACAACACGCTCACATCCATCCATCCATACATACATATGTATATATGTAAATATATAGTTACATATTTGTACATGTCGTTCTGCCTTCCTGTCAATTTTGATTTGATATTTACGCCGACGAGCTGTTGCAGTTCATGGGGCTATTGCTTGGCAATATCGTTGCGATCACATCACGATTTTAATGTAAATGACAAAGCAATTATTCCAGCGGTTTTCCTGTGCGGTAAACTCGTATTTGTTGTTTTTTTATTGTTGTGTTGTGGCAATGGTGTTGTTGCCCAGTTGCATTACGAATGAAGAGTGTAAAAAAAAATAAAACTGAATAGCAAAAGGCATTAACAACATGATTATTGCAATCCATGTTTGTACACAAGTAGCTGCAACATGATTGAATTGAGGCATTACATGTTTGTTTGTATGTACACTGACACCTTAGATGCACCGCACAGTTGTTTCTGTTTGTTTATTTTAGTAATGCACTTGCTACCACGCATGTGTAAGCAGATTAACTTATTTATTTGTATACAGCGATAATGTTTGTTGCACTTTGGGGAAGTTTATGAATTAACACTTTTCAAGTCTTGTGTTTTTAATTTAATTAAGTAAATAATATCAATTTTATATATCTAATTATGCTTCCCTGTAAATTTGCTAATTTAGTATTAGGCGTCATAATTAACTCTACATTAAATTCAATCAAACTTACCTGCATTTGTTCTGGCATCTGGCGTACGCGCCGCCAAAGTCACTGCAACATCTGACATACTGCTACCAGCGCTAATGCCACCCTTTTCCGCAATAAAATCCACTGCACTTCTTTCCGACAGATGTGTGAAATTATTGTGTACGTATTGCATTGCATTGCGATGGTGTTGCTTATGATTCGCATGTGAAGTTATTGCTCCATCTGCTGTGGCAGCAGTGTCCGTACCAGCCGCTCGCGCCTTGGCAAGATCGAAGTAAGTGGTGCAGAGCAAGATCAAAAATGTCACATGCAATGGAGCACTTATACCAACACGTTTTCTACTCACAACACAATTCCGCACTGAATTCGACTCCCGCCCGCGACTAACTTTACGTTTAGCACGGAACTCTATGATAGGTGGGCGTTCAGTTTGTTGCAGCATCATGTTGCTGTTCACAAAGCAATCATAATTTTTCGTATGCATTTTTTCGGCACTTTCTTTTTCAATTTTCGCAAAATTAACTCAAGCGCACTTACAAAAACAATTTGTTCCACCGAAACATATGTATGTATGTTTTTCTTATATTTGTAATTGACCTTTTTCATAAAGTATCGTGACACTTTCAATTATCTTTTGTCTAGCTCATACATATTCACTTAACAAATGTTGGGCGAACGGAGCAATTAGCAAGTTTAATTGAATTTATGTTGGCAAATTATGGCTGCAATTAAAAATGCGCTAAACTGTGACAAAAGCAAATACACACACATACTACAGTTTAGTAAACGAAAATAAAAAACGGATTCGTAGTAAGCGGATGTTGTCACAATTATATAGGTTGACTTGAGTTGATCGAATTTTGTTGTTAGTCACTTTATTAATTTGATGAAGTAATTTATTTTATTGTGACACTTATTTATTATGGGCACACAGTGTTTTTTCAATTAGGTCTCGATAAAAATAGCACTTCTGATCTATCGGCGCTCTTACAAAAGACTGACATGTTGGTGCTTAAGCCGATCGTTAATTGTCAAAAATTAATTGACATATTAGATGTGACGGATTACCGAAAATTTACTTTAAATCACAATAGCACAAAAACTTGCAAATGTAAACAAAAACACCGCGAACGCGTTTAAGATCCACATCGAATCTGCAAGAAATAATAAATTTGGAATTAGTAAGAATCAATTGAGAATATAGTGCAGAGTGAGGGAAACACTAGAACTAGTCACGAATTCACTTTGTGTCAAATGTTAGCACAATGCGTGGGGTGCATTAAAGTGTCCAAGGAAATTAGGTATACATATAATGGAACACTATTTGCAACCGCAATTAAAAAGTGACTGCAGGTATGACAATAAATATATACAATTGAACTTCCCTAACTCTAATAACTACACAAAAAAACTATAAGAGTCTCCGAGTTATGAAAGGTAATTTGTATGAAATTTTACATCTGTTGGCAATTCAAGAGTTCGAGTTATAGAAGTACAAAAGTAGTCCAATTATTTAAAGTACAAGGTTGACAATGTTTTGTCTCCCTTGTAAGACAATACATCCTAAATATCGAATTCTTATTTCAAGGCTCAAAAACTTCTCCACATTTTATGACATTTTTTGGCTTGGAAAGAAGAGAGAAAACTGTGTCTTTTTTTAATATGTACTACACATAATCAAGTGCCTATTTACACACTCAGGTTCTAATGCACTTCACTGAACATATGTGAGCAATATGTTGGTATTAAGTAATACTTAAGGAAAATCACGCTTATATGTGCACTAAAATGAAATGCATACAAAAATATGTTTATTAGGGAGATTCAGCATGTCTCTCTATTATTATACACAGAAGAAATGACCAAATGTTGTCATACAAATATAATTCATAGTGGATTTCCCACGATTAAAAAACAAATTAATTGTTATTTTGAATTTCTTTCACTTCAGATTTTAATATATCTTGAAATCCTTGTCTTGAAAGCAATTTCGATGTTCTGGTTATTTTACACATTTTATTATGTTTTTTTTTCTATTTATTATTATTATTTTTAAGTTTATTTTAACTATTTTTACCCATTGAAATTGTTTTGTTTTTAGTCTACACGTTACGACATTAGCAAAACTACTGCTGTGCTACCTGTATTATAAGTAAACTTTATTATTTCACATCATGATTATGCATCTATGCAGTTTCATATATGTATTATCTTTCATGGTACATAATATTAACCAATATTAACTTTAAGGTTACGTAATATGTTCTTTAACAAAACACTTTAACTTAAACAATCCGAATGATATTGTAATTGAAACAAAAATAAAGTAACACAAAATTTTAAGTAATTTTTTCTTTTTGGTCCATCACAAAGCACTGAAGTGCGTTGTGGATAATGGAAATATAGCACCATCTATATGTAAATAAGAAATATTCTTTTGTCCCACTTTAATCACACTCTGCACATAATTTGCATTTATTTCAGTGTTTTATTACATTTCACTTAACAACCTAAATAGGAGCTTGCAAATATAAATTTCATTCTCATTCCATTTTTAGCGCAAATGCTTTATTTTTTCGTTCTTCGTGAAGATTTAGCGCCAAAAAACTTTAAAATCAGAACTAATTCAAATGTGCGCAGCTTGTTATTGTTGTTTTTATTTCGTACTTCTTTCGCATATACCGTTAATTCATAAATTTTTTCATTCAAGCTTATACCGTTTTGAAGGAAAATTCCAATTGGATTTAGCACATAACCAATATTCATTCAATTTACACAATTACCTTAATTGGATTATTTTTGTTCTATATGCAGAGGTTTATATACATTCACTTAATATTTTCGAAAGCGATATATTTAATGTTTTCGTAGAGACACCAAAATTAATAACACGCACTGCCGAGCCGAACAAATTAAACCAACCAAACGAACGACGCAAATCAAACTAACAAAATGCCGCTTTTGCTGATCTTGCAATCGCTGCCTAGACATTTTTCTCAGTTTCTCTTACCTTGTTTCGCGCACAGTGCTGCCGTATTAAATTTTAATTTTGTATGGTATAAAAGTTTCTTATATGCATGATATTTGTGTTATCTATTGTAGTAATTATATATAAAAACATTATCTTAACAATTGAAAATAAAAATAGTTTAATTAAAATACATTACAAACTCTGTCAAATACAATTTTGAAACATTTTCCCAACGAATGGCAGCCTGTGCATCACAGCTGAGTTTAGCATCTTTTACCATAAGAAATCTATTACACTGAAAATAAATTATCGAAACAACACAAATCGATTAATGATTATCGATACTGGCAATTAAATATTAAAATATGCATTTTAAAATTCAAAAAACATACGATGCACAAATATCATTAAGAAGTCAAAAATATGTTTTGTCATTCCCTCTTCGCTCTTTAACAAGTAATTTAAAAGAAATTATAATTAGTTATATAGCAAATACAATTTTATTAATTTATTTGTTCACAAAAGCATTAAATTTGAGCTTTTTGCCATACAGACTCCACACAAATAAACAGAGATTTGAAACCGTATACAAGAAAACTAAATTTATAAAAAATATTGAATATTGAAATATTTTGAAAAAATTCACTAAAATCAACATTTTAGAGTTTTACAACTGACTCCAACAAAGTCTAAACATGTAGTACAAAAATAGATAATATTGGAGACATACATACTAAGTAGTTCTCAAACCTATCAAAAAATAAACTTCAGCATACAAATATTATTTTTTGAGAATTTGCGGATAGACATTTAACCCCCACTTCCACAACTTAACGTTTGTTTCCGTTTTACGTTAGCCACCTTTTAAAAGAAGTTTCTAAATACTTTAACTACAGCTTGTACCCAATGTGGTACAGGTCTTGAGGTAATTTCATTCTCAGCAGTACTTGAAGAACTAAAGAGTCGGTCAGCTTCGCCTTGCAAACGTGCTGTCAGTCCATCATTTGTAGTAACGAGGCACACTTGCGTTTCAAGATCGCGATTCACAGAACGCTCGCCAAAGTTTGAGGAGCCAATAAGTGTAGCATTAGGAAATGAAGTTCCTGGCAAATAATACCTAAAATATTCTTGTTAGTATTTCTAGTTAGGGAATTTTTTGAAAAATTTAAATTTTTACCATAATCCTTTGGCATGATAGGTCCAGCCTTCTTTTTCATACTCAAAGAAGTTCACACGGTGATTTTGTTTCAATTGCACTAGATTTTCATAAAACTTCTTTGCAATTAGAGTATAGGCAGCCGGTATACCTCCAGCTGGACCACTAGCACCTTGAAACCCGTTTGCCTTAAAAAGAAAACAGTATTACTATATAGTATATACAAATTAAATATATGTATGCAGTCTTACATTCGGATGAGCCATTAGTATACTGCACTGCGCCAGACAATTACTAGCCAAGGTATCCATGTATTCCTGAGTTAAATTAAAATATCCGGTGGCAAGTTTTAGGCGGGAACCTTCAATTGGTGATGAGAGCAGTTGCTTTGTCACAAGGCTGTCGTGGTGAATGCCAATTTGACCCATCTCAACCAGCGGGAATATCCACGTATCAGCACCTAAAACCACACACAATTGTTTTATGTCAATCAATGTGAATAGTTGGGAAAATGTTTTCAAAACCTTTCTGCTCTTCCAGTACTTTCTGTTGCTGCATGTAGGTATCCTTCATGAAATCAGATATACGCTGTTTGGCATGCATAATAAATTCTTCCTTTACACCTTCATATGGTAAAACCTTGCCATCTTTATGCAGTTCTTCTTGTGCATTTTTATTAACAGCCAAACTGAATTCCTGCACCCGCGCAATAAACTGTGCATAAAAATCGGCAAGTGGCTTGTCTTCAATGAGTATATAGCGATCTTGGCGATTTGTGAAATAATCATTTGACAAATTCGCGCCCGATATCAAAACGGCATCATCGAAGAGATAAACTTTCATGTGTTGCAGGCCGAGTAACTCATTCCAACGTGGTGGTGCTAGTCTTTTCGTCATACCACGCAGATCAGGTGTATGATAAAGTGATAATCTCATTTGGTCACCAAAATCACGTAAAAGCGGCAACAGCATTGTTTTTGAATTGACGTCACCGCGTGTACCGCGCGTAAAATCCAATAATACATTGACACGCAGTGAGGATTGTTGTTGTAAGCTACTACGTAATGTTTGTACAAAAGCATTTTCCAATTGTCCAGTACCCAGATACAGACTGGCTAAAACAATACGCTCTCTAGCCACAGCGCTACGTTGCACCAGCGTTTCATAAAAGTGATGCGGCTCGTGAATTATTTGAATTTGCTCACCGCGAAGTGGAAAACATGGTGCCGCATTGTGCAACCATGTTAAACTATCCAGATTACGACAACCGCCGAAAGTGCTATTTATCTTATGAGGCGTTTGCTGTAAGCAGCTAATTAAATCGGTGGGTGCGCTGATTTCCTCAGCGAATTGGGTGAAAAAACGTCGTAAGTGCCACATTATTAACTAAAATTGATAATTCTTATTAATATTTTATTTCACAAAGAGTACATCCAAGTAATACGTGCCGCAAATTAATAGTTCAAATTCAAAATCAAACACAATCCTTACTGATGTCAATTCTTATCAGTTAAATTTCTAATTTTACATGACTTTGTGCAGCTTCTTAAAATATATTTTCAGAATGTCATTAATTATAAATTATTTTTGATGGTTTTTTCAAAAGCTTATTTGCTACTAAAACATCGTATTTGGGAATTGCACGTTTCAATTGCATTAATCAGCTGACTGTATACACTGCGCCAAATACACCAGGTTGCCAATGCCACCAAATTAAACAAATAAAGTAAACAAATATTGCATTTTCATTGAGAAACATTGCATGATAAACAATATGGCAACACATTTTACTTTTGGTTATTGCGACACAAATATACGTTTCGTTTCACAAACGTTCCGCATAATATTTCCAGCGGTTGCCACTAATAATAAATAATTTCTCAAAATTCTTCTGAACAAGATTTATATATTTTTTCATTTATATTTATTCATAGCGTTAAAATATGTAGGATATACGATTAGTATACAAAAAGGATATTTTAAATATACGAAGTTTAATAAACAATTTATAACAGTATAACAAAATATAAATATGCCATAGTGGCATTCCTGTACAGCGCGCATCATTTCATAAATTTGAAATATCCCAACGTAATCATATTTTCTAATCAAAATAAATTAAAAAGAGATATTCGAAATATCTATTGTCTTAATTCATAGCATGAATCCAGCAAAAGGAATTATCAATATAAATACACTGGAGGAGTTGGAGTATCGACGTTGCACCTGGTGGAGTAGTTTTCTAGAGGTTCGCGAGTAATATTTACTATATTTGTAGCCATTATATGTTTTTGTACTTGCAGAATATGAGTGAACGTGAAGATGGTGAAGTTTACGATGTGAATTCGATTGCTGAAAAATTTGATGACAATACATCCAGTGATGATGCAGATGAAGCAGAGGAAGTGCAAGTGCTTGAAGATATCGAATATCATAATTTAATGAATCAATCAACACAACAAGAAAAAACTACTTTCATAATGGAATCAGAAGAAATGCAAGATATTTTAAATTCAACGCGTCCCGTATTAAAAGAACATGAGTTAAAATTAAAGGCATCAGGTTTAGAAAGAATTATGAACACATTTGACTCGGCACGTATTGAAAGAGAAGTTGGCGGATGGATGCGTCGAAACCGTTGTGCAATCACGACCCAAGCTGCTATTCAAACTGATTCCGACACTGATTCATCAATGTCCTGTGAAGATGATCATTATATAAGATCTGTACAAAAGTGCCATCACATGCGAAAACCGAAACATATTCAATATTTCAAAAAGTGTAAAAGTTATCAAACAGCTTGTTGCAAATATGGAATGTTGGTTGAACCAAAACCGCGTCGGTCGTATACTTGTAATTGTTACAAATATAACTCAATGAGATCTCCAAAATGTTGGAAAATGCCAAGTACTGACGAGCCAGAAATTATCGACAAACGATACGGGAAACATAAGCATAAAATGCGTAATTGTATACCAGAGTGCGGTTCTAGTTCGGCTTCCGATTACGATTGTCAAGAGAGACTTTGCTTTAAGCGAAATATGACACCGTCATCGCACACTGAACGTCTGGCTGATAAAAGATGTTTTAAGACGGTCGGAAAACCTATATTACAAAACGGAAGCGGGTAAGATTTGTTTCTCCAAAATATTTTATTCATATGTTACTAAAAATATTTATTTTAAAATAGAACTCGAATGATGTCCATGATGGAAAACGTATACGAAACTCCAACCAAATCCACAGTAGCAAAAGCTAGTATTCCCAATACTGCACCATCGAAGATCAGTACTAAACGCGGAGCTGCCAGGAAAGCATTGTCATTACTGAATACAAATAATAAAAGAGGAAATGCGAAATCCACCAAATCAAAACGTACCGTTAAAACCCAAGAAAATCAAAAAAGTTCGTCAGAAGGTGACACAACTTTTGAAAACGATCTTAAAAGTGCTATAGCGCTGTCTTTGCAAAGTCTCAAACAAAATCGTAATTCCGAATCCTCTGTACAACAACAACAACCGAGTACCTCGTCAGAGAGCACAAATAACTCATTACAGTTAGCTGGAAGTTCTCGAAATGGAAATGGAGTACAAGAATCAGTGTCAACTACTAAAACAAGAAAGAAAACGGAGGGGAGTAATAAACCGCCATCCAAATCAGTGAAAAAACAAAGCCAAATAAAAAAAGTAAATCGTAAAACCAATGAAGCGAAAGAGAACACTTTTCTTAACAATTTAGAAAACATTTGCAATTCAACGGCGCTTAATGGTGCAGCTGCGAGCAAACAATTACCAAGCTGCCTGCCAGCTATACCCGAAAATTCAGAGTGTTCGCCAACTGCATCGCCCTGTACAGAAAATGAAGAGCATACAGTGCGTAAGCTAACTACTAACCAGTCGCCAGCGCAGAAAGAAAGTCCGATCGGAGGTTCCGTAGCAAATTCTAAAATGGAAACACAATTTAAAAATGTCTTCAGTTCAACAACAATACATGGCACGGCAGTTAGCAAGTCGTTAATTACAACCTCACCGCCTGTAAAAGAACAAGTCACACCTTGTAAACCAAAATCAAAAAAAGTGGGAATACGTAACGCCGCTACCGAACCACGCCGCAAACAAAAGCGCAATATGGTGAATAATAAAACAATGGGTTATCGTTCAAGTGTTTCGCCTACACCTGCAAGTGTTGCAAAAATAAAACCAAATCGAATAATGCTATATACACCACAACGTAAGGCCCGTACATTGGATGGACATTTTCAAGTAACTAAAGAACTTATGAGCAGTGTAATTGGTGAAGAGCACACACGCAGATTTTTCAAGTACCATATTGGAAAACTTACATTTCCCAAAAGTTCCACAGTATATTACTGTCCGCCTGAGACGGACCTCTCGAGTTCTGATAGCGATGACGATCCACTGCTAAAGGTTGGCTGCTGCGGCGAACTTTATGAATCTGAAAAGCTGGACGACAGCAATGAAGTCTAAGGTCAATTTACCACTTTTATTTTGTTAACTTTCGTATACTTAACTAGTGTTTTGTTTGACATAAATACACTTGACTCTTTAAATTGTCCCATATGAAAAGAATTGTTTGGTTAAGAAAATAAAATATTAACAATAAGTTTACACACTTATGCTTACATGTAAATGATTTACAATCTTCCATTGATGACTAAGGTCTGGCAAAGACTTCGTAGTTATCGATAGTAAAAGGAAACAAATGGGGAACGATACAAGGTTGCCTGGGTTGGTCTGCTGGATGTGAGAACTTTTGGCGCGTACTGAGATTGCTAACATAAAGAAATTTTGAAAGTCAATGGTTTCTCTGCCTTTTCACGCTAACCTGCACTTTTAGAACGAGAGTATAATTCCTAGAACCCCAGAAATGAAAAACTTAAAGATCAAATGTATCAGTTGTTGATTAGACGATATACATATATAACTTTCTAATCGGAGCATGCATGCTCACAGTATTGCAATATTTGATTGAATACTTAGGACGAAATCAGCAAACCCTAGTTTTGCCAACATAACCTTAAACCGCTCTTAGTATCCTAAAACAATTTATACAAATGCCATTGTTGTTGTTGTAGGCGTAGAGAATTCTTAAAACAATTTTCAACAAGTAAGGAAAGATTATGTTCGGGCACAACCGAACATTTTATACTATAGTTTTATTAAGATAACAAACAAACCATATATTCGGCATAAAGTCCAATAGAATAACGAAAATCATCGCATATAGTACATATATGAGGGCTGATGTAATTCCTGAACTGATTTCACTAATTTTAACCGCTAACATACGTTATATCCAATATTATATGCTCACTTAATTTCACATATTAACCGATTTATAAGGTATTAAGTTCATCGTATTTTTGAAAAACCTATAATTAGGTATATGGTAGCTAGGAGATGTTATGGGCCGATTTTAAGGGGCACACCTAGTGTGAAATTTAAAAAAAAAATCAATATTTTTGTTTCATATTTCGGTAGATTACACCTTTAAAAATAACACATTAAAATTTCAAATCGATATCTAAAATAGTTTTTGAGTTATAGCAATTTAAAGAGCAGCCGCTCGGTAACAGTATAAACGATCAATTTATCTTTAAACGCATTTTTCTGGAAACAGCATTTTCCGAATTTGCTGCAGTGATAACTCAAAAACAAATCATTCGATCACTATCGAATTTTTTTTTAAATGTTCTATATATAGTTCTCCGTACAATGGCCTATCGATTTTTGATCTGATCAAAAAATCGAATTTTGGCAGGCCAAAAACGACCAAAATTTTGGGTAAATTTCGACTATTTAAAAAAAAAAAAAAAAAATCCTAGGTCATTGTACAGACAATATTATCTAGTTTAAGGAGAATTTTTCATGGCATCACTGCAGCAGTGAAGGACCTTTTTTTCGCGCCGTTGGAGATCGACTATAACTTAGAAAATATTAAATTTTTTTCTTCCAAAATTTCACTGTATATTCTTGAAACATGTATAAATATATTCTTAAAATTTTGAATTAATTGATAAAGTATTTTTTTTAATAAAAATTCCCAAAAATCACTTTTTTTAGGCCATTACACTAGTTCCCCTGACTATTTTTGGTACAGAGACACACAATTAGAAGAAAACGATTCAATTTAAATTACATTAAAATATCTGAGAGATTTACCGATATTTTCGGTGAAAAATTACCAAAAGGCACTGAGTTCTTCATATTCGATATCCGGGGCATTGAAAAGTTATAGTCCGATTTTGACAATTGTTCCACAATTGATGTCACAACTCAAATAAAGTATTTGTGTAAAGTTTCCACTACCTTCATTGCATATACTATAAAGTGAAGGAAGCAGATGGAATTCAAAATTGACTTATATGGGAAGTAAGCGTGGTTTTGAACTCATTTTCCAGCAATGTCAATAAAATCTTATGTACCGAAATTCATTGAAATCGGTTGAGTAGTTTCTGAGATATGGTTTTTGACCCATAAGTGGGTGGAGCCACGGCCATTTTCCTTTTTTTAATTCGAGTGCAGCTTCCTACTGTCATTTCTTCTGTAATAGTTAGTGTTTTTAGTGAGTTAACGCACTTTTAGTAATTTTCAACATAACCTTTGTATGTGAGGTGGGCGGGGGCGCATTATCCGATTTTACCTATTTTTATAGTGTGTGATGGGGAACGCAAGAGAAGTGACTGCAGTTTAGTTTAAGTTTATAGCTTATTGGTTTACAAGATATTTACAAAAAAACCTATTTGGCGGCGGGGCCACGGCCACTCTCCCAAAATAATTACATCTAAATATGCCCCTTCCTAGTGTGATCTTCAGTATAAAATACTACTTTCATAACTTTATTTATTCCACTTTCGGTTTTCGCCATTTTGTAGGGATGGCACTGTCCAATTTCGTCCATTTTCAATACCAACCTCAAAAGTCTCATGGTTCTAAGGAACATGTGTACCAAGTTTTATCCATTATATATATCTAAATTTTTACTCAAGTTATCACTTGTACATACGGACGGACAGACATCCGGATTTCAAATCTACTCGTCACCCTGATCACTTTGATATACATATGTATATGTATGACTCTATATCTAACTCGTTTAGTTTTAGGTGTTACATGTTATTGTTGTTGTTGTAGCAGTAGAGAAAATAATTTTCAGAAAAACTACCGAGTTGACTTTTTCATGGTAGACCGACACGACAGGCAATTCCAACAATTCTTTCGGTTATGATATCTATTGGTAACATCGCTCTTCAACAAAGCTCGAAAATCTTTTGCAACTACAACATTCATTTTGTAGCACTAGTATTTAAATTGTTTATCTGGCTAGCTAACATGAAAGTAGTATATAGACTTCGCCAGAAGCCGAGAGAATATTCTGTTTTGGTGTTCCATAATACTATCACCGACTTCACATCGTTGTGTCAACGCCTTATACATATGTAGTAGAGTTCTCAAACTCCACTTACCTCTTCAGTTTAGTCAAAGCACATACAATACACAATCGCCCCATCTCAAAAGATATTCACAAAAGCAGCGTGCCGCTGGCTACACCTGTTCAAGGAGAGCAGAAATATTGAAAGAATGATTTGCGGGTAATACGAGTTTGGCTTACCTGCAGAACATTAAGGTGTATTTGATCCATTCAATTATGTATACATTGTTCACAGGAATTTAAACTACAATAACTGGTCTAAGCACTCTTCAATTAAAGCACATTAGCGTACTTGATAATTTGCAGGCACAAAACAAATGTAAATGTAAATAATTTCCAAACTATAAACAAAGGATCAGCTGTTTTGTTATTTGCCGGGTTTTTGCTGTTGACGTTGTGACAGGTTTGTCACAATTTTTATTGGCGGAAATTTTTGCAATTTGAAGTTGTGTGAAGTTAAACAGTGCAATGCTATACAATTTTGTAATCAATAAGAATTCTTTGTTGTAAAAATATAAAAAAGCAGAAAGAATGGTTTTAGCAGCATCATTTTTTTTGGAAAATTTTGAGTATTTATCAGCAGTTAGCAGATAGGTACTGTGGAAAAATAATATGCGTTCAAGTTTTTTAAATTTTTTTTTATTATTTGCAAATTTATTTTCCTTTAATTAAAATGATTTGTTGAAAATAAAATAAAAAAACAACACGTACATAATTATAATAATAATAATAATAATATAATATTATTCAATGGATAATAAAAAGTATTTACTCAGCTCGAACATTTATGTAAATCAATAGCTTAAAAAAACAAATTACTCTCATTATAAATAATCAATGAAATAGGACATACGTTACGTAAAATTCATAATTATTACGTTTAATTTCACAAAGCAGCAAGACTGTGTACACTTCAATGACAGCTAATTTATTTTTATTTTATTTTATTCTTATTTTTGGGAACAACAAAATGTATACGCTATCCAAAAATGGCAATATTTCGTTATTTATTTGTTTTTTTAAATATATATTTTTTATGGGTTAATTCGTCGAATTAATGAATTGTCCGAATTTTATTTACATAGACTTTTCGTAGATTCAAGTTAACTTAACAAATACAATTTCGATAGGAAATACAAAAGCGCGATGAAAATACAATATAAAAAAAGAAATTATAGAAATGAGATTTCTTTTTTCAAACTTCGCCATTCCTTTTCAACAGCGGCCTATAATAAGTTTTACTATGTTTTTATGATATAATTGTTTAGACTTTACCGCTACATACACATACATATATACGCGCAAGGTATGTTGTTGTTTTTGTTGTTCTTCACAGTTTTCTTGTGCGTCTGCTTTATGTTACTATTAGAAAAAGTAATAATAATAATAATAATGATAATTGCACCGTTCGCAAGGCACTTTTACACTTTGTTCCTCTAGCCTAGACATCGATTTGGTATGGGGAGCCGGGAATATGTTCTTCACCCCATTTGACTATTAATATATATTGTCCACGATCGCGCACCATATAGTTCACGTTGAAATTGTTGCGGCCGGTGTGTTTTACATTGAATTCTTCGCATGGTCCCTTTGGTCCATACATGCCCACGAAGAGCATATTATTGCCGGCATCTGTGGCGTTCACCGTGAAGTTGTTCTGTTTGCCCATGTAAGCCTTCTTCAAGCCCATACCCTTGGATGTGATTTTGGAGGCGTCCGATTTGAAGGTGGGCATATGTACGCCGACATTCTTTCCGCCCTTAGCCAGCTTCTGCACCGTCTCCACAGTCACGGTGGAAGTTTCTTGTGCGCCCTCATCAGCCAGTTTGTCGCCTAAAAATAGAAAATTTTGTTTAACAATGTTGCTCCCAAAAGCTCGTTTTGTCATTCGTTGTACTCACCAATGCAGTTCACCTTGAACGGTGAGCCCACGATGTGCATGTGATTGTATTTGATTGAAATGTAGTGATCGCCCGGCAGCAGCGGTGTGTAACGCACTTTGTAGCCCTCCTCCACTTCTGTACAATCCATGGCCACCTTTGAGGGGCCGTCAATCGAAACGGCTAGCGTGCCGACACCAGCATTGCAGGTGTTGATAATGAAATCGGCCTTGTGGCCAGTCTTCACTTCATCCAAACCGGCGCCAGTGGCGTGTACAGCAGCTGGATCGGCCACATCTTTGCCAACCTTGATTCTGAATGGTGAGCCGGGTATGTGTACGCCGTTGAATTTAACGTGTATGGCATGAATGCCGTTCTCGCGTGGATAGAAACGTACCGAATACATTTCGCTGTCGATGCTTTGGATGAAGCAATCGTCATCGGTTCCAGATGGTGCTACGATCTTAGCGTCAAGTGTGCCCTTGGCGCCGTTCTTGCGCACCATAAATTGGTAGGGTGCGTCGGCTTGGATGTTGCCTGTGTAAATAAAAAGAAGGAGAAAAGTTAAATATTTTATCTTGAATTTTGAAGGCTCTTGCTGTGTGCTTACCTTGTGGGAACTGTTGCACTTCCAATTTGTGCGCATCACCGGCGTCGGGGGAAATGTACACTTTGAATGGTGAGTCGGGTATGTGGCGATCATTGAATTTCAAACCGATACGATATTCACCAGGTTCGGCTACCTTATAGGAGACGTCGCATGAGCCGTCCTTGCGATCTTTAAAGTCAATTTCAGCTTTGCTGGGACCTTCCACAGAGATGGCTAGTGAACCGCCACCAGCTTCACGTGTCCATACATTGAATTCAGCTGACTCGCCAACAATACCGCGTTCCAAGCCCGAACCGCCGGCCTTAACCAAATGACTGCCAGAGTCGCGGAGAGGACCCACTGTGAACTGGAAGGGTGAGCCGGGGATGTGCATGTCCTTGTAGCGCACCGAAACGGTGTGTACGCCCAACTCTTTCGGTATGAAATGCACTGAGTAGAGTCCATCCTCAACTTCTTGAATTTCGGCATCTTCAGTCACATTACTTGGTGAAGTTACGCAGGCCATTAGATCGAACGATGTGATGCCCGGCATCTTAAAGGTCAACTTGCACTTGCTGCCGATTTCAGTAACCGGTACAGCATCGCGTTCACGTTGGATCTTCTCACGTTTACGATTGCTGCCCTCACCGGTGACCTTGACAGTGAACGGTGAGCCTTCAACATGATGATCGGCGAATTTCAGATTCACAATATAATAACCAGGCTCCGTGGGCATGTATGAAATATTCAGGGTACCATCATCTTTGTCGGTGCATTGGATTTCCGCTTTGCTGGGACCTTCAATTGATACGGATAGACCACCATAACCGGCATTGCGTGTGTCTACGGAGAACACATTCTCGGTATGTGTTTTACCCTCAGTCAAACCGACACCTGAAACCTTAACTTTCTTGGCATCGCCCACCTCGCGTTCACAAACATCCACCTTGAATGGCGAGTTGGCAATATGCGTGCCCATGCGCTTCACCGACACCATATGTACACCGGTCTCACGTGGTGTAAACGAGATGCCAATATTACCGGTTGGCATACGTTTGAGGAAGCACGGTTCCTCCAAACCACTTGGTGCCTGAATGGAGGCGTTCAATGCGCGCAAATCATCATCGGTAATCTCACCGGGCATGGTGACTTCCGAACAGGAACCGACAGAAATTTGATTACGTTTGCGTCCCTCACCGGTGATTTTGGCAAAGTATGGGGAACCCTTAATATGTTTGTCACCAAAACGCACCGAAATCTGATATTCACCAGGGGCAGTGGGGAGATATTGCACTGATACAGTACCGTCTTTGTTGTCATGATAGTTGATCTGTGTTGAACGAAAATTAATATAAAATTCTGTCAATATATATCATTCTTTGGTTATATTTGTGTATGTGAATACTTACATCAGCCTTGCTGGGTCCCTCCACAGCCATGGTGAGACCACCAGCGCTGGCGCCCTTAGTTGAAATGGTAAAGTTACAGGGCTCGCCGGTAACACCATGCGTCAGACCTGGTCCGTAGGCAGTCACATAACCAGATGTGATGGAATCAACGTGGAATTTGAAAGGTGAACCTGGAAATGGATTTGATGTGAGGAATTAGTACCTTAATTTCTTTCAATATGATAATTGTAATTTGAAGCTATATATTTGAATAAATCTATATTTTATAAGAGTCCGGACTTATTTAACTACCTCAAGTACCCATAAATACTAAATATAGTAAATATTTGATTAGAAACTCTGTAACATTTCTATGGGGACTATCTGCTCTCCAAAATTAGTGAAGACATTGAAATAAAGCGAGTTTAGATGATCAATAAATGAAGATATCCTTGAATTGATATAATTCGGAGTCGTCTCGGTTATGTATACCCGACTGTTGTAAAAACGGATAGCTTAAGATATATATATATCTTCAGTTATCGCCTAAAGGTTTGAGGATCAGAGTTTCTGGGATCCGATCTACAAATCTAACTTAATAGCCTTTTCACACAGCCAAATTAATTGATCAATTAAAATATTGATTGAGAAACCAACTTATGCCCTTCACACTGTCAGCTACTCGATAACCGATCAGCAGTTAAACATTTTTGTTTTTGCTTTTCGTAAGAAGTTGGTAACTCGATTTTAATCAGCGTTTTAATCGAGCGGAGACCGGTTAATTGATCAGTTAGCTCCTGTGTGAAAAGGCTATAAAATCACTTCTGTTGAATAATTATATAACTAATAACTAACTAATTATATAACGACTAATTAAGTCGAAACAAATTATTTGGCTTTTAAGGGTTACATTTTTTCAATGATTTGAAACAGTAAAAGTCGATCACCAAACAAAGTTTCGAAAAGCTATTTCAAAGCCATCACATAAAAACCGTTTTTTTGACCCCAAATATATAGTTTTCTTTACCTTGTACTGGCTCGCCATTGTATTTCACGACTAGCTCGTGTGTGCCCTCCTCCTTAGGTTCATATTTGATTGACACAGTACCATCGCGATTGTCTTGAATGACAGGTTTGTCAACTTTACCGCTGGGCATTTTGACTTCGGCTGTAAAGGAAAAAAGAAAAGAAATTAAATATTTGAAATATTGAAAAGAAAAGTTAACAATTATTAAATATAATTTATTATAAAAATTAATTGAAAAAAAAAAATTAATTGAAAAAAAAAATTTAAAAAAAATTGGAAATATATTAAAAAAAAAATTTATAAATTTCATATTTTAAAAAACATTTAATTTTTTTTTTCAAGAAAATGGCTGATAGAAATATTATTTATCGCATTTTAGCATATTTTATCAGCTCTAATACCATTTAATTAATGTCTGTCTTTATAGCTTTGCTTTTTTCACATTCTTTGTTTCGTATTAAATATAAAATTATTTTTTTCATATTTAAAAAATGCTTTGAAAAATGGCGACGCAATTAATTGAACGCCGATGAGTCAATATTCAAATATTTTTCGTAAAAACAATTTTTCGGTTTTTGATTTTTGCATGCCGCGCTTGTTGTTGCTGTTGTTGTTTTCCTGTCGGTGAAGGCTTGCCAATGGCAGCACCTTCGGTTGTACCGTTATTTTTATACATTTTATATTTTTTTTGCTATAAATAACTTCAACATACCAGCGAAATGTCAAAAAGAAAAATATTTAATTGCTTAGGTTTGTATATATATGTGTAAATATGTATAAATCTAAATTTTTCGTTTATTTACGATTAGTTTATCCAAGCGAAGGAATTTGGTTTTATAGCGACATTGTATGATTATTTTCATACTCTCGATGTTATTCGAAAGGTGTTTACAGTGGCGGCCGAAAAATTCGGACCATTATTTGGTAAAATAAATATTCATTGAAATTTAAATTATTCACTTATAAGAAATATTGTACTCAAAACTCTACAACTTGTTGTTTTGATGGTATATCCACCGAGATTGCATATAATCTGCGTCATTCGAAACTATTCGAAGAGTAAGATTGAAATAATTACATGAACAGGTTCTAGACCAAAAATACCCTTCGAACAATGTTTTTCAAAACCGATGTTAGAAGCGTACGATTTTCAATCAGCAACATTTCATTGTCCAGTATATACCATTACAACCCTGAAATTGAAATTTTCTACAATTTTTGTAGTGAACGTTTTCGGATAGATATATTCAGTTGATTCAAACCCGCTTAATGATTAAGGTGAATTGAACATTTCGGAGATTAGAGATCACTTGTTTGGGGTCGAAATATATTCAAAATTGTTTAAATTTTTGTGCTTATAGCTTCTTTATATTGCAATCTCAAACTACGTGAGATTCTTAAAATACTTTCTAAAATATGTTTGGACATCTAAAATGCCTTTTTGCGGGTTTAAAACAGGAGGCATTGACTATTGACTAATAAATATTGGTTTATATCGATCTTGGACATTTGTGTCAACATTAACCCAACAAAATATTTGTAGAGATCTGTTTGCAACCCAAACTTATTCTCAACCAAAACAAGTAAGGAAGGGCTAAGTTCGGGTGTAACCGAACATTTTATACTCTCGCAATTTATTGATGTAATTTTATAAAGACAACACAATTCTACCCATATATTCGGCATAAAGTTCAATAGAATAACGAAAATCATCATAAATAGTATATGGGGACTGAGGTAATTCCTAAACCGATTTCACTCGTTTTCACCACCAAGATACAACGTATCGAAGACTATACGCTCACTTAATTTAATATTACTTATAATTAGGTATATGGGATCTGGGGGAAGTTATGACCCAATTTTTACCATTTCAGGTACAGAGAGAAACTGTTATAAGAAAAAAATTCAGAGGGAATGAATTACATTAAAATATCTGAGGGATTTACCTATATTTTCGGTGAAAAATTAACCTTAGGCACTGAGTTCTTCATGTTTGATATCAGGGGCCTTGAAAAGTCATGGTTCGATTTTGACAATTTTTCCACAAGTGATGTCACAGCTCAAATACAGTATTTGTGTAAAGTTTTATTCCGCTAGCTTCATTGGTTCCTTATGAATACATTATAAAGTGAACGAATCAGATGGAATTCAAAATTGGGTTATATGGGAAGTAGGCGTAGTTGTGAACCGATTTCGCCAAAATTCCACCCGTGTCATCAGGGTGTCAAGAAAGTGTTATGTACCGAATTTCATTGAAATCGGTCGAATAGTTCTTGAGATATGGTTTTTGACCCATAAGTGGGCGACGCCACGCCCATTTTCCATTTTGTGCAGCTTTCTTCTGCCTTTTCTTATGAAAAATTTGGTGTTTCTGACGTTTTTCGTTAGGGAGTTAACCCACTTTTAGTAATTTTCAACCTAACCTTTGTATGGGAGGTGGGCGTGGTTATTATCCGATTTCTTTCATTTTTGGACTGTATAAGGAAATGGCTAAAAGAAACGACTGCAGAAAGTTTGGCTTATATAGCTTTATTGGTTTGCGAGTTATATACAAAAAACCTATTTGGGGGCGGGGTCACGCCCACTTTTCCAAAAAAATTACATCCAAATGTGCCCCTCCCTAATGGGATCCTATGTTCCAAATTTCATTTTCATAACTTTATTTATGGCTTAGTTATGACACTGTATAGGTTTTCGGTTTCCTCCATTTTGTGGGCGTGGCAGTGGACCGATTTTGCCCATTTTCGAAAGCAACCTCCTCAGGGTGCCAAGGAACATGTGTTCCAAGTTTCATTAAGATATCTTAATTTTTACTCAAGTTATCGCTTGCACGGCCAGACGGACAGACGGACGGACAGACATCCGGATTTCAAATCTACTCGTCATCCTGATCATTTATGTATATATAACCCCATATCTAACTCTTATATTTCTTGGTGACACAAACAACCGTTATGTGAACAAAACTATGATACTCTGTGCAACAGGTTGCGAGAGTATAAAAATGTCACTTTTTGATGCGAATTCTCGACATTTGCGGTAAATTTTGCTTTTCTTTTTTAATTCCAAGAAAAATGCGGCTGAGGCTCCTCGACATTTGTAACATCGACATATGTAACCGTTTTTATACAAAAAAAAAATTAAATTTACAAAAAAAAACGGCGGAAGCAAAGTTGTAGACCTAATAATATTCTAAAGAACTCAATGTTTACGAAGGCTGTAGCAAAAATGGATTATATCTGATTAATATTTCACATAGAAACGGTTGATTTGTGGATAATCTACTTTTAGTGGTATAAATCAGTTTTCAGATCCCCAATTTGTTACCAAAAAGGTGATCTCAATATGCTTATTTTCTTCTAAGATGGATATTTTGAACAATGTAAGTAAAATGGTATAAAATTTGATGAGTATTAAAGTAGAATTATTTAAAAAATAGTAATTTAAATATATATTAAAATACAGTTGCCACCTATCCCATAAAATACTAGACAATATATGTGATATATAAGACAGTACAGAAAATCTGCGCAAAGTACTAGAGGCCGGGTTCGCGAAAACTTTTACTAAATAAAATATTAAACTAACTGTCAAAATACAAGAACGAACGAGTGTGCAAGTAGCAAATATTCATGTAAATATATTATACAATTTTTTAATACTCTTTCATATTTCCTTTGAATTAAAGTCATCAGCAACAATGTTTCATACTAAATTATTTAATGCCTAGCATACCACCATAAAACATTCCGAAATAAATAGCTTTATTGTTGCGCTGGCATAAAGTAATTTCATTGTAATAAATAATTTGAGCATTTAACAAATCAACAGCTCGGACGCTGAACGTAACTCATACAACAACAACAACAACAGCATATGTTGCGGCGATCCTTTGCAGAAATTAATTACACGAAATATGGCACATATACATACATACAAACGCAAATGCAAAAACAAATTTACAGTGTAAAATGCGACAAGTGAACTGTAAAATAGCTGAAGCCAACAGCCACAACCGCAGTGGTGTGGTGATGACGATTCAAAGGCTGTCAGCCAATAATGAAATAAATAAGCAAAAAAAAAAAACAAAAATAAAAAAAATGCGAAACATATAAACAACAACAACAACAAGTGAAAAATCAGCAAATTTCTAAGATTACAATTTAATGTTGCTTTGTGCTGTGCGATGCTATGCTGTTTATCGGAGTTGAAATCGACATGCAATTTTTGTATGTATGTAAATATGTGCTTTGAGTTAGCATAGATCACCATGCTGAAAAGTAAAATAAAATAAAGCAAAAATCACACACACACCCCAGCATATGCTTGTATAGTATGAAAATCCCCATTACATACATTACGTATACGCATCGTTGCACCACCGTACCAATGCAATGCAACGCAATGGCGGCATACAAATCCTACACTTCACTTGCTGTGACACCCGAAATTCTTGTAATTTATTTGCATATGCAGCAGTGAAGCGCGAAATTTGAAGGAAACGGATAAAAATTGTGTGATTTTAGCGCGAGCCGAAATCGCGATACGACGCACACTAGTTTGTTGTTGTTGGTGTTAGTTTTTTCGGATTTTTTTTTTGTTGTTGTTCTTTTACATTGCACTTATTTATTAGCTTGTTGTTGCTGTTGTTGCACAATCATTTTTTTCTGCGAACAAATTGAATACAAGCGCATTGGTGAATGCAACGATTCATTAAGCAGAACATTAAAAACGAGTAAATACGAACGCGGCCACACAGTGGTGTGTACGAACATAAATTATGTTTTTTAACTTCAAAAGGTGTGTTGGGCAGTTCTTCGTTTTTTTTTTTTAATTTTTTTTCCAATGTAAAGACACTAAATAGGCCTTTTGCTTGGGATTTATGCACGCTATTTGATATTTGTTGGTTCGAAATGCATAAAGCATTTTCGCGCAAGCATAAATCGACGTGAGTTATGTGTGTATGAGCTGTTTTCGAATTTGTTGTAATGCTTGTGAGCGCTATAAATTGCAGGCGATCAAACGTCGCTTGCTTACTTCATTACACGACATAAAACATATGCTCCGTGGCGGAAGCATAAACAAGCGCATACATAGGTATATATGGATATGTATATGCACATAAAAAATTTGCATAAATTAGGAGTATGTACAGATATTTTTTACTTTGAGTTTCTAATTCTTGAAACATATATTTCTTGAAATGTTGTGTAATCTTGAATATATGATAGCCTATAATTAATTGAGAGATTTGAAATCTAAGTTGATTAGATCACTTCTTTCATAGTTTTTATTGTTGTTTTATCTATTTTAAAACAACCCATTAAACGTTTTTTCTTGAAGAAAAAAAAAATTTAGATAGGGTTTCTAAGAGAGATATAGGTTAACAGTATCAGATGAACTGATTCAAGTGAAATCTAAGAAGTTCTTAAAGTCATATGGAGCTGATTGTATTCTAGTTGTCAGGATCACATTGTGAAATGCAGGAATTTTTTTATCCAACTATAACTACCACTTACTAAGATACGTATGTAAGTATCAAAAGAGTTCTAAATAATAATATGAACTTTGGTTTTGTAATGAATAAATTTGCAATGCTTCTTGAGAGATTCATATTTCGTACATCGGCGTCTCTAGACTCGACTTACAGTTTATACGTGGTTTCTTTAGATTAAGAGTTATCGCGAGGTTTGAGAAGAGAACTAATAATGGTTGATTAATTTGCTAAGTTTTATAAAAAGTAAGTCGAAAAGAATGTGAATCCTATCAACGTGTAATATTAGGTCTACAACTTTGCTTCCACCGTTTTCCAATAGATGTCTCTAGGGTCAAGCACTGGTCGATTAAATCGATTTTTTTTATATCGATCTTGGACATTTGTGTCAGCATTAACCCAACAAAATATTTGTAGAGAACTGTTTGCATACCAAACTTATTCTCAACTGAAAAAATGTCACTTTTTGAGCCGAATTCTCGACATTTGCGGGGAATTTTGCTATTCTCTTTTAATTCCAAGAAAAGTGCGGCTGAGGCTCATCGAATGTTTTCGGATACGTACGGTGAGACTGTCCTAAGTGAAAGAACATGTCGCGAATGGTTTCAACGTTTTAAGAATGGTGATTATGAAGTCGAAGACCGGCATGGTGGTGGAAGGGAGAAGATTTTCGAAGATGCTGATTTGGAAGCGTTACTCGACTGAAACCATCATCACGGGAGATCGATACCGAACGCAATTGATGCGTTTGAGCCGAGTACTAAAAGAAAAACGGCCACAGTACGTGTGTTTCACACGATAAAGTCATTCTCCAGCATGACAATGCTCGGCCTCACGTCGCAAAGGTGGTCAAAAAATATTTGGAGACGCTGAAAGGGGAGATCTTACTCCACCCACCGTATTCTCCAGACGTTGCTCCATCTGACTACCACTTGTTCCGATCGATGGCACACAGTCTAGCTAACGAGCACTTCAGTTCTTATGCAGAAGTCAAAAATTGGATTGATACTTGGATCGACTCGAAAGATGAGGAGTTCTTTCGTCACAGAATACGCATGCTGCCAGAAAGATGGTCAAAAGTAGTAGCTAGCGACGGCCAATATTTTGAATAACATTTTTGTAACCGTTTTCATACAGTAAAGCCTTAAATTTACAAAAAAAAAAAACGGCGGAAGCAAAGATGTAGACCATATTTCTACAATTTATCTTCTGACTTTACATAACCTAACTTTTACTATAAAAAAAAGTTTATTAAACCGAAGGGAGAGAGAGAAAGAAATGATGGTCTCCAAAGAAAAATAAAGAATCTTATATATCCGGTTTTTCCTCGATATATATTCTATATCTTTTAGCGAATCAATTCTCTATCTTTTAAACCAAGCGAATCTGGCACTTTTGTACTGTAGATCTGCAGAAAACGTACTTTAGATAGTTAGCATTTTACGGATTTATAGACCTTTACTAATGACATCCTATAATCTATTGACTGAGTAAAATATTTTTTTTTTTTAATTTTTGCTTTAGCGACGGCAAATTGATGGATAAACGAAATGGTCTAATTTTGGGAAATTTTTATGTTAAGAAAGAACCTCAACGAATGTGGGTTTCGGAAAGCTTAGAAACACTGTGTTCTTATTAGTATAAACAATTGGGTTATGGCTATAATCTACAATAGTAGAAATATAGCCGACGTAAGTTTCTGCCCGTTACTAATTTTGCAGTGCGTTTGATAGACAAATGCTATTTGGCAGGAAGACATTTAATCCATAAATATTTTATTAATCCTTCATAATCCTTCAAATTATTAATATCAAGCAATTCATATACTAAATAAATAAAACCCGCAAATGATAAATATTTTATCCAACTTTCTTTCTTTTTCTGTGATTGTATACCTACTATATTTATCTTTTAATCTCCTAATTCTTTGTTGATATTTTACGCTTTTATGCGCTGCCAAGTGGCACGCGCACAACCAATTTACTTGATTTATTTCGCCTAGTAACGTTTACCGGCGCCATTTCTACAACAATATGATACACCACATGGTTGTTGTCACGCCTTTGTTTCATTAAAAGCATTTGCCAAATAATTCTTAAAACATTTTCACAAAATAAATATTTTGTTTTTGTTGTTGCTTTGATATTCTAACTTTTTTCGCTATTATGATTATTTACTTTGTGTTGTTGTACGCGTAGAGAAGGCGTATATTTGAATGGTTTTCTAATTAACTCGGCATTTTTTCTAGTCACAGTTGATTACACGCTAATTGGCTGCATTAAAATTTCGCTTACGCGCCTTAATGCGTTCAAAAATTTGTGTAATCCAAAGAGAGTGTGACTGTTTGATGTTTTGCTTTTCGCCTTCTTACTTATTATTTGGCATAATTTTTGTGTTGTGTAGAAAATTTATTATTATTTTTTTTAATTTTTTTATCTTTTTCTTAAAATATATGTCTGCTAATGAAGGCGAAACGATTTAGATTCTCATTTTTAATTAAAAGCATTTGTTATGTATTTTATTAGCAACATAAATTCAATCAGATTGAAGGTTATATTTTTTACAATACCATGTCCTTGAAGACTTTGGATTGACTAGGAATTTTAATAGAATTGTTCACAATTTTAATTGGCTGTCATAAAATTTTAGTGTCTGAAAAAATGTTTTCTAAACTTTTATGCTACAATAGCAAAGTGATAGAAAAACATATAAATTTATATATTCGTTTATAAGAGTATATTAATAGACTTTGTCTTGTATTTTTTTTAATTTGTTTTGATAAAGGCCACTCTTTAAGTGACATAATTAAATGGTAAAAGAAATATAAAGAATGAAATTTATAAAATTTATTTCGATTATCTTCCTCATATGATGATGAATATATCTAATTCTAATAAGTTAGGAATAAGTTTGGTATGCAAACAGATCTCTACAAATATTTCGTTGGGTTAATGTTGTCACAAATGTCCAAGATCGATATAAAACGATTTAATCGATTTAATCGAACAGTGCTTGACCCTAGAGACATCTATTGGAAAACGGCAGAAGCAAAGTTGAATACCTAATATTAGTACGCCATATTTTAAAGAGAATGCTTTGAAACTTTACTGTGAAAAATTTTAAAGAATGTTGTTTAGCCTCTAGATTCAACACGATTTTTGTTTGTTCTGCTTCCTTTCGAACAGTTCAATCTATTGGTTTTTAACAATGTTTTGTGAAAGTTATTAAAAATAGGATCAAAAATGTCCACCCAAATGATAGTTAAGAATTTAAAATATCTTAAAAAGTATCATAGGTTACATTAGATCTCTCCTGAACACCTTTCAAGTTTGAAACTTCTACAGCTTTAAAGTCTCTCATCTCGTAATTTTAACTTTTTTTTATTTTCCTTAGATTATTCATTAAGGCAAAACTAATAACAAAATTTTTAAACTGAACTCTTGATATAGATCCCGATGTAAACTAAGAATCATTCATATAGAGATTAGGACAGTTATACCAGGTTATTTTTTGGAGCTTTTGAAACAAGAAAATATATTGTTTCGTGATGTCATGAAATAAGGTTGGAGAATCTTTCATTTATAGTTACTAAAAAGTTTTGATCTATGATATCTGAGTTCATATTATCATGTTTACATATCATTTCTGGTCATTTAGATAACCAAAATCGAAGTGAAATGAGATTCGTGAGACAGCCGACCATTTATTTGAATGGATATTATTAATGCGATAATAATGAGTTCGAAAAGAATATTTGACAAAGCTGTGGTGGGACTTCGTTTGTATTTAGGGTAATTTTTTTCCAACGAAAGATTAATCTATTATAGAAACCTAGAGTTCAAAATATTTATAGAGAAATCAATGACCCATTTTCATGGTCATTTTATACTTAAGAAGTGCAGAGAGTATTAAAATCATTTGCTTAGTTTATGTTGAAAAGTAGGAAAATCTTGGAAGAATTCAATTCATGTCAGATTTTAATAAGAACAACCGTTAAAATACATAATAGTTTTCGAGAATGAAATAAAGAATTGTGCTCTGGAAATTATACTATCTGCGACAGTCTCTAATCTTAAAATAAGAGTCGATAATAAAGTATTCAATAATGCTACACTGAATTAAGCACTTTACTGAGGAATTTAGAGCAATCCTTTTTTGTAAAGCATAAAAAGTTTATAAAGATTTTTTATATAGAAATATTGGGTATCTCTTTTTTGTTGAATCATCAAATCATTTATTATTCTTAAAACAAAGAATTTCTATTATTTCGTTTCTCAGCCTTTATTAGTTCGCTTCAGCATAAAATTTACCTTGATGCGTTACTATGTAGAATGAAGATAAGAAATTTAATGGCAAAAAGTCACAACCGCTCAATTCTTCATTCTGCTCTATGATGGACTCATTGAAGTACACAGTGGCGCGTTCGATGTGATCGCGTTCGGAGACCGTTATCTTATAGTAGTTAGGACGATAGAAATAAGTGTGCTCTTCCCAAGTGGCTTCGGGAGTTTCTTTCTTCTCGGCCAACCAACTGAAGTGCATTTTTCGTGTGTTTTATTAGCCAAAGTAGTTTTTTATTTACAAATATTAGTTTGTAATATTTAATTTTTTTTAGTGTTTTGTTTTTGTAAGTTTTTTAGCAAATTCGTTTTGAGTTATTTTATTTTTTGTTTTCGAATTTTCAATTTTTGTTTTGACACAGTAGTGGTTGTTATGCAATTTTTTTCACACAGAAATTGGAAATAAAGACACTTAAAATTTATAACAAGTGAAATTAACGACGTACAAACGACAAAATTAAGTAGCTTTTAAATGAAGTGTAGAGAAGGAGATTGTGAGAGTTAGAGCAGACATATGTATGTACGAGTATAAATATTAGACAGAGAGAGAGACAGAGCGAGCAGTTGCAGCGTGTGCAATAATTTCGACAGGACATGCGAAGGACTAAGTAAGATTTTGTGTTAAATTAGAGAGAGGATTTTTTGATAAAAATAAATATTTTTAATATAAATTTTTTTTTTAATATTTATTTTTAGTTAAAAAAAAAAACTTCCGCATATCCTTGAAAATTATATGCACGCGCTCAAAGGATAACTCACACTTTTTTTAATTTTTTTAATTTTTTATATTTTAAAATTTTTATTTTTTTTTAATATTTTGTCTTTTTACGCGTTTTTTATTATATAATTTTTTTATTTAAAAAAATATTTTTTTTTAGCACTTTTTGTAAAAAATATGCCAGCACACAATATGTATAAATGGGACTTGCGAGGTCCTTTGTATATCTTTATGTAATTAAATTTAAAAACTAATTGCTGCTCAACACTTTTGCATTTTTACCAACGACAACTCGCACGGCGCTTGTCGTCTACGCGTTTTCACGTTCCGTTTTCAAGTGAGCTTTTTTTGATTCCAAATCGAAATTAAGGCCATCCGCCACCAGTAGTGCCTCCGATCGCTCCGTTTGCGCAGCAAATGCGTCTTCCGATCGCAGTGGCAAACGCAGCGGCGCAACAGCGGCAGAGATATGGC
The DNA here is from genome assembly GCF_028554725.1 of Zeugodacus cucurbitae. Taxonomy (NCBI): domain Eukaryota; kingdom Metazoa; phylum Arthropoda; class Insecta; order Diptera; family Tephritidae; genus Zeugodacus; species Zeugodacus cucurbitae. Next base: position 57,574,382 of record NC_071667.1, on the reverse strand, counting down.
AGTGGAGGCAGCAACAACAGCACCATCATGAGCAGCATTAAAGAGCACCGCATCGTACAATGTAGTATAGCAGCAGCTAACACCGTTCGCTGATTTTCGAAAATTCACATCGATAACGCCCTTGTATTGGTCACATTATATCCACACACACACACATACACTCATACAGGCATACACACATACACACTTGCGCAACGATCCTCTTGCTTGCAGTATACGCTATGGCTGATTTTTTCAATACAACAACACCAACGAATTGGAAAACCTCCTTTGCCAATATTCGATACTGTTGACTTAGCGAACGCTGCCGTCGCGGCCGCTAATGCTGCACACCTCGCTGCTGCTGTCAGCGTTCGCCGCTGCTGCTTTGCTTATTCTTTTTTGTTGCTGCTGCCACTGCTGGCACTGCTGCTGCTGTTGTTGTCTTTGCGACTTTTTTACGTTGCAAATTAAGCACATTTATTATTTATTAACATTTTCATATAAAAATATAACAATTTCCATGTGTTGGTGTCCGCAGCGCATAATTTATCTGCTTCGTGTTGTGTTTGTATGCGTGTGAATTCCTCTACATTCAGTTTTTGTTGTAATTATTTTATTTTATTTTTTTGTTTTTAATGACCAATGCTGCCTTGTTGTCGTCAGCATCGATTCTTAGCGCTATAGTACTTCTATATAGTGGTCAATTTGATGATATAAATACAGACATACATACATACATATATTTGCTCCTCTTTAAAATCTAGTCAAGGCAGTGATCGAATATTTAATACATTTAAAATGATTTCGAAATTTCGAAAAGGTGCGAATATTGCAGCATTTATTTCTTGTTTTTTTTATAATAATTCAGCAGAATATTTTCGCTTGTTATAAATAGATTTGCCCAACATTTTATTAATCATTGCTTTTTGATAAGTTTCAAATGCTTACATAGGTATGTGTATGCATATGTATATAGAAAAAATAATAATAAATGTCATCGAAATATGCACTGAGATAAGAAATTTGATGACAAGAAGTTGAGACCTCTCGATTTTCAATCACCTCCACGACCGTCTTATTAAAATACAAGGGAACCTTCGATGTACTTCGGTTCTCAGACTCAAATTTGACTTTTTATTGGGTATTGGACCAAACTTTCATCATTCATTGGGGCAGGTTTGTCTATTGTGGAGGGACCCAAACCCTACGCATAACTGTGGAGGCGGGCTTTGCCTTCTCACTATCTCACTCTGGCTACCCAGCGGATACTTGGTCTAAGACCGGAAGCTTCTTGAGCCATATGACAAAGAAACGTTCCTGACCAGTTCCAGTTCATATTCTGTCATATCTTGATATATGATCATGAGTTTTGAACATTTATTTTATATAAGAAAATCATCATCAAATCCAAAAAAAAATACCAAATGCTTCTTATAAGAAACCATGTAGGGTTCTTGCTGAATTTCCTTTTCGCCTTCTCATTGGGACATTTTGGTCGATTGAATAATTTTAAAGACTAAGAACCTTAGAGAATAATGATTCATATCATTAACTGCTGCATCACTCATGAAGAAGACTGTAATATGGGATGTTGTAAAAATTCGTGAAAATTCGATGGCTATCATCGTATGAAACATTCATAACTGCAATACCTCGAGACCATCACGGTGTTGGATATAATTATAGATATTAGTAAACTCTTAGCAAGTAATGATGAACCTCAGAGGATTTTCCAGTCATCAACATGCTTTTTATTGTCTTCAGTCGCCTGTCGCTGTGTAATTAAAACTTATTGGTCTGACCATTTATCATACGATAGGAGATGGAGATCTGACAGGAGATCTGACACGAAAAAAAATGTTGGCAAAACCGTCATATTGGTTTTCTGGGGTAACCTCAAAACCCTGATCTGATGGGGGTTAAACGGATTTGTAATCCCGAAAACCCCCGAGTAACGAGATTCAAGCGATTCCGATGAATTTTTCAAAAAACCGTTCGCTTTATTGGATCCGCCATTTTAAATAAAAACAACCGGCACAGGTCAGGTAATCAGCGACCCCGAAAACCGCCGATTGACGAAATTCAAGGATCCGAGGAGTTTTAAAAATCGCTGTCCGTTATATTGCTGTTCTGGAGTTATCTCAAAACCCTGATCTGATGGGTTTAAATGGACCTCGGATTCAGCGACCCCAAAAACATATAGCACACATAGTAAGAGCCCCAGGTCATGACAAAATTTTACAACAATAGCTATATATAGCAATACATTGATACTATGCTTAGAATTTGTTTTTGTAACGAATTTAGGTCTCTGGTTCAAACTATAATCGAGTTAGGACTAAAAAATTATAAATATAATGGTTTCCACAGACCCTACGTCAGATATTGTCAAAACCTAAGATCATTCTTCTTCTTCTTGACTGGCGTAGACACCGCTTACGCGGTTACAGCCGAGTCCAAAACAGCGCGCCACCCTCCTTCTCCTTCCTTCTGGCAGTTTGGCGCCATTTGGTTATATCAAGCGAAGCCAGGTCCCTCTCCACCTGGTCCTTCCATCGGAGTGGAGGTCTCCCTCTTCCTCGGCTTCCACCAACGGGTACTGCATCGAATATTTTCAGAGCTGGAGCACTTTCATCCATTCGAACAACATGACCTAGCCAGCGTAGCTGCTGTCTTTTTATTCGCTGGACTATGTCTATGTCGTCGAATAACACATACAGTTCATCGTTCCATCGTCTGCTGTATTCGCCGTTGCCAATGTTTAAGGGACCATAAATCTTCCTCAAAAACTCCTAGTGCCACCTAAGACCATTAATTTTATTGAAAACCATTTGAAGTGATCTCATTTGGTTGGCTTGTGAAATAAGAGAGCGGAGGACAAGTTGAACTTAATCAAAAGAGTACTTGGGATAAAAGGATGACCCAAAAATTATGCTATTTGCCTAAAAATGGTGCAAATTTGTGCTGTTAGCTTTCTTTTAACTTTACTTATACATTGTATGATTCATAATCTAACGATTTTTGGAAATAATCTATCATCTATTAGGATTTATATATATATAGATATATATAGAGCGCTTTGTAACTATTAATTTAGCATTGCATGCAAACATTTGGAGCACTTATCCACTTATACTCGTAGTTAACTACTGGTGCATTATGAGTAATTTTATTCAACTAAAATTACAGGACTACAAGGGCTAATAGGCGAGGTGCTATAATTTGAGACATGCAAATAACAAGTATGCAAATGTGTGTTTGTATGAAAATGTGGCAGCATTGTGGCTGTGAAAAACACAATTGCAACATGTGTGTCTCTATACATATGTATGTGATACTTAAAAAATTGCACAATATTTGTCATATACGCAATTGGCGCAAATCAATCAAACCCTATTCATAGCAAAATTGTTTGTCTATTTCACCCATGTAGGAACGAATGGTACCTGTTGTTGACATAATGCTCGAAAATGCAATATTTTATTGAATCGAAAATTTTAATGCGGCGTGCAGTGCAAATCAAAGCGAAAATAAGAAAGAGAGGTGAATAAGAAAAAAATTTAGAAAAATTTATAGATATTCTATATGTAGGCTACTTAGGTCGCAAACATTGTGCAGAAGTACACAAGTAATCATAGGAAATTGCATTTAACCACAAGCATATATATTTTCTATACACATTTGTGTCAGCAGAGAGGAGTTAATTTTTCGAGAAAAAAAAAATATTTTTACTGCATGCCCCGGAACATGCCATCACATGAAGCTGAAGCTAGTGTATTGCCTCGGCTGATGACTCGCCGCTTTTGGCGATTTTTGGGTCGAGAAATCAATGAATTTGACATGACGTATGAGAAAACAGCACGAGCCGCCAAGCAGGCAAAGAAATAATCATTAAGGAAAAACACATCATTTACAGCCAAGTATTTGCAAGCGAAATCGGCCAAAACATTTTGCGAAGCAATGCAAAAAAAAAGTAAAAAAAAAAATATTTTTTGAAAAAAAATTTTAAATTTTGAAAAAAAAATAAATAAAAAAGTTTTGAAAAAATTTTGAGAAAAAAAAAATTTTGAAAAGAAATAAAAAAAAAGATTGGAAAAAAATGAAAAAAAAAATGAAAAAAAAATTGAAAAAATTCAAAAATTATTGCTGTATGCAGTGCTGGCTAGCCGATCATCATTGCCGCTTATTGGAAGTGAAAATGTGGCAGCAATAGCTGTATTGAGTCGAAGGAAGACTGCGGGGAGTTGCCACAGGCATTGATGTATGCACTGCAGCTATGCGCTAGTATGCTGCTGTGCATGTGTCACACAGCGAGTAAATGAAACGTGTCGCAGCAAGTGGAAGCAAAATATTGAAACCTGTCGAAAAGTATCAAAATATGCTGGCCAAATATTGGAGGCTGATTGCCACCGCACAGCGCATGCAGTGCTTCTTCAGCGCTTTTCCTTCGTAGGCGACACAACGGCGCGCCGTTCAAGTGCATGCATAAATTACATACATACATACATACATGCATATATTTATGTAGATATTAGTAAATTTGCTTATATAAGAGCGCAACGAACTTGTGCCATCCATATATATGTTCACACATTGACAATGTATTGAGTGAGGAATTGCTCATAAATCTTGAATATAATTAATAACTGTTAAATGCTGCTGTTGTTACGCTAATAAATTGCATGTTCATGTCACAAGTGAAAAGTATTTGCGTTGCTAAAAATTAATTTGAATTTAATAATGTTCATTTGCAAAATTATAGCGCTACTGTTGTGCTGTGTGCAGCGGCAGGTGCGTGCTCGTTTTCAAAATAAATGAGAATAAGGAAGACCGCTGCTATGCAATTTTGTGTTGAAAATATGAATAGCTATTTTATTTCTAATAAATTGCGGCTAATAAACAGTAAATGCATACTAATTCTAAACACATTGAAGCGTTAATAAGGGTCACAATAGGTGTATGGTGTTTAGAAACCGCGAAGAGTTGAGAAAATGCGCTCGAAGAAGAGAGAGAGAAATGGTATGAATGAGAGAAAAAAATCAGAGTGGATCGATATGACCTCAAAATGTATTCATACCACTCATAGGGCTTGAAGATAGCTTGAGGGTTGAATTCCATTTTTTATTTGATTAATTTATCGAGAATTTTTACTTATAAACATATACCATTAAATTTTATTAACCTCCTTCGATTCATCATTGGTCTACTCGCTTAATTGGAGTTTACAGTCTTTAAAAATTTTCTTGTAAAAGTCACAAAAAAGTGATCCATATTAATTCAATACAAGATGGGTTATGTATACCTCATATAAGTGGTATAATCGCAATCTCCTTTCTATTATACCAGTTTATTAGATTTATACCAGTTGTTCATACGATTCGCCAAGCATTGGAAAAAATCATATTCAAATGTGATTTCGCTTTCTTCGACTACCAGCTGTTCAATAATATTAGTAGACTCAGAGGGGTGGGACCTAATTAAATGGGACTTATTGCCTTAACCGATCTTAAAAATTAAAAATTTCGACTATTTTTATGTTTATTTATGAGAAAATTTCTCCATTGTGAAAAAAATATATTTTCTATGTCTAAAAATAAGTTTCTAAAATACTATTTATACCTAATTGGATCGAGAAAATTTAGATATTGAGAAGATGAGACAAACTCTAGTTTACATTTCCATAAAGATTACAACTTTATGGTACCTTTGCTGAGGAAGCATGTAGGTTAGGTTAGGTTAATCTGGCAGGCAATGCGCCACACATAGACCGATTTTTGTCCTTTGTGAAATCAGATAGAGTGCCGTCAAGTAGTCAATGTGAAGTAGTCATCCTTAAGGATGCTTGCGCTTGATGCGATTTTCAAAAGGAGATGTGACCTCACTAACGAAATTCCAGATTCTCATATTTTGAGGCCCCCAAGTGCTGAAGTCGTTGCCTTGACAATGCAGGACAAGCACAAAAGAGATGCTACATTGTTTCTCTGGTACCTTACTCTAGACATTTGCTGCATTCTTCGCTTTCTGTCCGGCCCATCTTGTAGGCGTGCGCCGCCACCAGACCAGTGAGTATGCCAACCATGTTCTTACATTTCTTTCTATCGAGCGTCAGTAAGAACTTCGTGTATTTCTGATCTACAGCTTTACACATAACTTTTCCTATTTTACATACCGGTAGATACTTCCTGCACTCTTTGAACTTTCTTAACAAGTTCTTGTCTTGATCATCATATAAGGATCTATATCGTTTGAATATAATATTTTGTACTTCTATTACATCTGGATTCTACGGATGAATTTAAGTAGTGTATGACAAAGCCTTACGATAAATAGTTGTATAGTTGTAAGGATGACTGAGGTGTTTCATAAGTGTTTCCGATAACCGAACAAAACCCATCTCTATTACATTTCTTAAATAAAAATTTGCCTATAATATTGTATCCCTTATATTTTCTACAAAGTTCTTCTTATTTACATAAAAAAAATGTATAATCGTGTGCTTTCGGCACACGGTAGCGTTCAGCTTAATTAACATTTTCGCTGACACTCTGACTGACAATCTGTCATCAGCAACAGATAATACAAACAGCAACAATGAAAACACAGCATTTGCTGTTGTTCTTGTATTTTATTCTTCTTGCTTTTTTTAAGGTGCTTGTGGCATATCAACATTAACATTTTCATCAAGGCGCAAGATTTTGTCGTTGCCATTTGCCAGCTCCTGCAAGTGACAGGCGTGGTGTTGTCTTTTCGCACTTGTTGTTTATTTTTGCCATCATGTAAGACAACAGACGATGCATGTCGTTGTCATTTGTTGCTGCTGTTTCTAGTCTGTTTACTAGCACGAAGTGTGCAGCAAGCGGTCTTGTGGTAATTAGCATGCGTGCGATATGGATTTAAATTGAATTTATACATACATATAAATATATGAGTAATAAAATAAGGTCAAATATTCCGGGGAGGGTAATTTTACTAAATGCTCTTAATCACAAACTGCGGAAATATTTTTCTGAAAGCAACCAGCCATACAAAGCCATATTCGATTACTCCAATTGTAGAGAGTATCGAATCGAACAATCAACTGGTATAACTATTCTTCTATTTAAAAAATGGCATAGATATGGCATAGAAGGTCTAATACCACTTTAATGAGTTACCGTTTCAAAAACAATTCCAAGCAAAGTTTTCGCACCATTTCTTTATGACGTCACTAAAAAATCAATTTTTCTGTCAAATGCACCCTAGGAGAGTAAGGAGACGAAACTGTCGTAATCTCAATTTCTACCTCTCTTTTTATTAATTACACAGTAATTTCGAAGATGCGAGTGGTATGTGGCGGGAGCCTCTCGCTTAAAAAAAAAACTCACATTGAGTAATCAATAACTGCAAACTACTCATTTAAAAATTTTGTTACCATGAATGGAAAATTTTTATCAACATAAATTTCAAATTTCTGTAATCATATTTCAAAATTTGACGTTTCATAACAATTATTTAGAAAATATTTCATAAAATTTCTCGTAAATAAAATCACAAAATTCACTTCGTCTCCCGATTTTTAAGTACTCGTATTAATAAGCCAAAATTCTAAAATATGGATCTAGCTTCGGCGAGTTGTGGTTGTATGTAAGTACCGTTATCAATCTAGTGGAAGTCCATATATTAAGACAATGGTTATAAATTAACTTAAAATAATAGGTCAACAACAGAACAATCAACAGAATGCACTACAGGTTTTTTGCGTAATCCTCATATCGCCCAAATGGACGAAGACTTCCTTTATCATCTTGGTTTGGGTACGAAATCACACAACTTGCCAGCAATGTTCGGCGATGTGAAGGTAAGCATAGAGTTTTAATATGCGGTCTTCATATACGAGTATATTCTTGATATGAGAGGTAACAGTACGGTAACAAACTCTCACCTACCTTATTCTCTTCATACGCCACTATTTAATTTAATACAATAGAGCTCGTATTTTAACCTAACTTTACTATAACATGAGTTCAGACTACACCGAACACATGACAGGAGACTACTGATACAAAATATAGATACATCTAGAGTAATGCTTCGATTCTCTCTTTTCTCCGTAGTTCGTAATTGTAGGTGGTACACCGAAACGTATGGAAAAGCTCGCACAGTATCTCTTGGAAGAAATAAAACACAAGCTGCCCGTAGGCACACAACTGTCCGACTTAACCGGCGCCGCAGATCGTTACTCCATGTACAAGGCGGGACCTATTATTTGTGTCAATCATGGCATGGGCAATCCCTCGATAAGTATTTTATTGCATGAATTGATTAAACTGATGCATCATGCGAAATGTAAGAACCCGGTTTTCATACGCCTGGGAACTTGTGGCGGTTTAGGTGTACCGGGTGGCACTGTGGTGATATCCGATGGAGTGCTTAATGACAAATTAAATGCCGAGCATGAGTTTGTGAGTAATATTTGTGGCGCTATGTAACGGTACTTGTACATATAATAAATATAATTATTATAAATACTTCGTACTATAGAAAACTTTGGGTAAAGTTGTGCCAAGACCCACGAAACTGGACGCCGGTTTGGCGCAAGAGCTTAAAGCCTTAGCAAGTCCAAGTGATGGCTTTCAAACAGTTGTGGGCAAGACATACTGCGCCGATGACTTCTATGAAGGTGTGTTTTGGAGGGTTTTCTTAGAAAAATATCTTTAATAAAGTGTCTCACATTGAACCACATAGGACAGGGCCGTTTGGATGGCGCATTTTGTGATTACCAAGAGGCAGACAAGATGCGATGGCTAAACATGCTGCAGCAAAAAGGTGTGGTAAACATCGAAATGGAGAGCTCTATGTTCGCAGCGTTGACCAATAATGCCGGCATCAAAGCGGGTATAATCTGTGCGGCCATATTAAATCGACTCAATGGTGATCAGGTGCGTTGTAGAATTTGTAATATATAGATGAATAATTATATAATAATATATTTAATATACTATTTTACTAATTCCCAGATTACAGAAACCAAAGAAACGCTAGGCGAGTGGCAAGAACGCCCAGCTAAGTTGCTCGCACGTTACATACGCAAACAGCTGGGTGTTCAGAAGTAAAGTTGTCAGTAAAGTAACAACAAAAGTGGTTTACTTCATCACCATACACCAACAGTTGAGAAGCTAGATCCAAAGAATCCATTGTTGTTGCTTATATATACATAGCACTAAATTGAATGCGGGAGACGAGTCTTTTTCGGCAGGAGACACCAAATTTTTAGTTAACTATTTCGAAAGCAATAGAATTGTAATTTTTATATTATATAAATGGTCTGTTCTTTGAAGCCACGGCAGCAGTCTGTTTATTGAAGAGTTTGTATATATTTATATATATTTTTTAACAGACCTCTGCCATAATTTCATTGTACAAACCGGAATCATAATAAAAAAAGATAATCTTATACGAGTCTATCCAACTTTTTTTGAGATTTGATATTTTTTAGTTGATTTATGCTTGCTGAAGCCAGATTTGAACGGGATAGTTAAGCTCTAGAAATAACTGATTGGTGTTTTAACGAGAGAATATTGTTAGATGGAACCAGTTAGTCAACACAACCGATACCACATTGAAATATTTTGAAGAGACCTACTGAAGATGATTCGATCAAGATAGTATTGACAATGAAAAGTGTTAAAGAGATTAGAGTGTTTCAGGAACTATCGAACCATATATGTATATAGATTACATAATTAATATGTTCGTAAAAGTCGAAGCTCAATGCTCCGGTCCCATAAAATATTTTATTTCTGAAAAGCCCTATTGATATTGTATTCTAGATCTATATAGAATCATAAGATCGTTTATGTAAGGTCGATGATTTTGTGACAGACAAACGTGCAATGCATACTGGGATCGTAGAAACACATTCTTAACGTCAATATATTTATTAAGTTTTGAGTTTCCTCATATACTAAGCATCTAGAGGGGTTCCACATTTTTTTAGAACATATTGCTATATCTCTTTTGCTTCAAATACGTTGAAACAGATAATATTTTTGGGATGTGAATTGAGATGAGTTCCATAACTCATATATTCATACACTCTCCGTCAATAACTGCTTCAACATAATTCTACTAACTTATAATATCACTTCGTACTCACCAACAACGTTTCCGCCGGTAGTTGGTAACGGTAATTTTTCAAAAGCGACTGCTCTATAAGTTCTTTCACTGGCGATCGATTCAGTTTTCTGCGTGAAAAGAAAACACATTTAAATTTAAAATAAAATTCATAAAACAATCTTTCATTCACAAATTATTTGTATGCATGTAATTCTCACCTGTGTTACAATCTTTGTATGCTCTTCAATATACTCGCTATGACTATGACTATATTCCTCGATGCTTTCAACGGCCTGTAGTAAATGAAAATATTTGATTTTTTTTAAATTAGAAAAATGTGTAGAATAATATTTTTTTTTTTTTAAATAAATATACATATTAACTTGCTTACGCTTCCATCGTATGTGTGTGTGTGTGCAACGCAATGCCGTCTTTTCGCACTTATTGCAGTGTGAACAATTAGAAAATTCATAGAAATTCTTTTGAAACAAATAAAAAAACGAAAAATTAACGGCAATTTGTGTCGACTTCTGCAGTATATTCTACATTGTGCGCTGATTGATTTAGCAGTTAGCACATGTAGTAACTGACGTTTGAAGGGCTTTTTATTGTTGTATGACTGGAAATTGGCCTAAAAATGCCGGCAGCATTCGATGCGAAATGCGACTGATTGATATGTACCGCATTGCCCGACTTCATTTTGACTGGAGCATGTGTGTGTGTGCGTGTGTTATTTATCGATTCTTTATTATTATTAAGCAGCATTTTCTGCAAACAATTTGCGAAATTCGAAGTTTTTTTAATGATTTTCATCTTCGAAAACATTGAAAAATATTTTTTTTTTTTTTTTAATTTTCACAAGTGCTAAGTCGTTTATTAATTGCAGCGACTGTGTCATGGCAAAACAACAGATGTGCCCACTTGCCAATTTCAAAGTTTCCAAACATACAAATAATAAAATTATACCGAAGTGTGGTAAATCAAAAAACTAATGACCCAGAAATATCTCAAAATACATATAGATATATTTGAAAAAAAAAAAATAAAAAAAACAAAAAAAAAATTTAAATATATGTGGGAAATACAAGAAATTTGCTTTTGTGTGTTTTAATTTCGAAATATTTTTTTTTTTAATTCTCTGGCGCTATTGTCGTCTGGCCAACGCCCACTTCCTATATATAGTATATGGTATATTCTATTTTTTATTTCAGTTTTTTTCATTTTATTTTTGTTTTTTATTTTTTGAATTAGTCAACTTAATATTTTGTTTTGTTTCTCTTGTTAATTGTTTGTTTTTCATTTTTATCTAATTTGTTAGTTTTCTGTATTTTGTAAACAAAATGAGTGTGGTGGACGTGCTCCAGCAGCTGTGTCTTTCTGTTGTCCTCTCCATAAAAATGTCAACATGTTTTGTGTTTCAAAAATATGCATTAATTAACAATATAATGTACTTTTAGAAGGCTTTAATGAAAAACATATAATTAATATATTTTTGAAAATACCCATGTGCACATATACACAATTTTTATTTTGAGTTTTTTTAGTTTTTTATTTATTTTTTTTGTTTTTTGTTTACTTCCTGCACTATTTTCTATTCAAATTTATAAGTTTCTAATTTCAATTTATGTTTTATTTTTATTTATTTTAAATATTTATTTATAACTTCTAAAATTATAGCTTCTTTCCTCAAGATACAATTTATTGTTTTTCGCCGCTTTCAAAAACATGCACCGTTAGCCACAGCGCTACAAGCGTGTTTCTTGTAGAAGATATTAGCAATATTATTTGTAGTTATTTTGGAAATAATTATGGCATACACAATAAATTTCGGGAATATCTAATTTATTGTGTGTTAAAATTATCTTCACAATTCAAAATTTATACGTGACTATTGTGAATAACCTTGCGCAATGTCAAATAAATAGAAAAATGAAAAATAATTAAAAAACGCGGCATTTAACATATTTGCTGCCTGCTAGAAAAATAAATGTTTTTGGTCGCATAATTTTTTTTTTAATTTTACGACGATGAAACATTGCAGACAAACATTTTTTATACATTTTGTGGAAAAAAAATTGAAACAAGAATGCTCTTCGGTGATCTACTGAGGGATTTAAAGCAAAATCTGTAGAATTATAATGTAATGACCACGCCTACTTATCATATATTGATATTTCGGAATTATAAAAAGGGTTTTAAGTTATAATATTACGAAACAGTTAGGTTTAAGCTGCAAATTATTGAAATTAATCTCTCAAATAAATTTGAGTAAACGCTTTATCAAAAATTTCCAGTTCCGACAAACTTATTCCTAATGATCGAGTTCAGCTTCGACAAACTTGATGAGTTCTTAATGTCTTCAGTGACAATAATGTAGAGTTAGACTAATTCGTACAATTTCTGTTCATTTGTTTATCATCCCACAACACTTAAATCTTATTGTCTGTAACTTTAACAATAAACATAGCTTAACAACGTTTATTAAGCGGTTAAGAGTAGTGAATCGAACAATTAACTCGTATAAATATTATAAACTGGTATAATCAAAAAGAGACTAAAATCAGCGGTTGGTCAAAAAGCTTACTAATTGTATTGAATTTAACTCGATTACTTTAACATAAAAAAAACATAATACTAGAAAATGAAAGACAACTTTTTTAGATACCTAAATGCATCATTTTATATTTTTTGTTTTATTAAGGTCAGGATTTTCAAAAAATTTCAATTTTTTGCATTTTCGTTAAGTAATATTATAAAAAAATTATCCGAAAATTTAAAGTTGATCCGATATGTAATTACTTTTCGAGTTATTTGGCAATAACAAAGAGTGCTCGGGCAGTCCAAAACGCTATTGTGAAGCTTTAAATGCGTTTTTCTTAAAACTATGTTTTTTTGAATTGGTGACATTTGTAATTCGAAAACCACTCAGTAAATTTTAATGAAAATTAATTTAGAATACATAATAATCCTGGGTGTTATCGAAGCTTTTCTTTCAAAATTTTCAAGAACAAATAAACTATTGATTTTTTCCCGAAAATCTAGAAAAAATTCCTGAGGCCGCCGAGCTAAAAAGCTTCAATCAGGCCCAGGATTATCTATTTATAAAACTATTTTTTTTATCCGATTGATTTTAGATGAATCTTCAAACACTTACGATTGTTACTGCAAGAACCATTCTTTGGAACTGGGTCAATACAAACAACTATAACTTTCGAAATTATAATTTTTTTTTTAAATTTTCGTGATTTTAAGTCAGAACATAGTATAATAATGCCATATTATTACTTTTGTAAAATAACATGATTTAATAGTAAAAAAAATATTGAAAATTCTCATTTTCTTGTGCCTCTGACTACCCTTTCTACCTTTTTTCTATTATTGTAAAAAAACTTCGTCCAATATTAATAGTCTATTTCATTAATTTATAATCTAAAATTAAAATTAAATTTATAAATTTATTTGATGTTTTATGTTTGCCAATAATAGATGATGTCATTGTTACTATAACCGCCTAAAGGTATATAAAATTGTTTTCGAAAATTTTGTTTGGAAAATGTTGTATAATTGGATTTCGCTATTGTCTTCAATCCAATCATATACTAATTCCAATTATTTTATTATGTGTGTTTCATTTCATATTTTGTTTAATATCCTAATAGGATATTAAATAGGACAAGTGTCGGCTCCGCTAGTATTTTATAAAAATAATTTTGGCAAAAATTATTGGTTTAATTTCAATATAATTTAGCTAGATCAATATTAAATTTTCATTGCATAATCCTTTCAATAGTTCAATAGTTTAAGCCTACGTAATTTTCTCTGAAAATATTATATATCGATAGTTGGCACATTTTAATGCTATATTTTAAAAATTAAAAAAAAAAATATTTAATAATTTAATCAAGGCAGTACTTAAAGCATCAACTGTTTAATTGCCAAAAGGCGATTTTTAAAATATTGAAAAAAAATATGTATGAGCCCTGTTATGCTGTAAAAGTAATTGATGCGTGTAAAATTGAATTCTTTGAAAAATTGAAAAAAAAAAACATCCAAAACCACCCACGACAAATATGCACTACAAATTATCAGCAATAAATAATACAAATATCAATAAAAACAATTGTATATATCAAATACATAGTTGAATTTCAATACAAAAAAAAAATATATTTCGAAATTATTTTATTTTTTTATATTTTCACATAATGGTATGTATCAATCTATCGAATATAAGGAGTAGATGCACTACATAGCGTATTGGCTGCCAGCACAAATCAATCTGTTATTAACAATTTATATTTATTCAAAAAATGCCACACCCGTCCACCAAATGCTGCATCGCCCTTATTTGCTAATAGCTTGCCACCGAACGCTTGGAAATATTGATTTGCAAGACTTACACACTCTAAGCACAAAATACACACACATCCATGTACATACAGCATATAAATATTGTTTTTGTTGTATTTTTTCTATCGATCAATATATTGTAGATTTTCGAAATAATATTGAAAAGCAATTTCAATACAATTTGCACACCAACCTTTATTCCAACGGTATGTGTATTTGTTGTATTTATTGTATATGTCCAAGCACTGCCAGCAACGTCAAGGGTTTACAGTTATTTATTTATTTTTTTTTTATACGCTTCTTCGCCTTTCCACAAGCACAAAACTCAATTAATTTGTGAGGAACTTGGAGATTTGATTTCGCTAGCCCCAAACACTTGTAGCGTACGTGGTGGATACTACTTTCGTCTCGGAACACTTTGCGACTTTGCGTTTAGTGGACACTTGTTTGTTTGCAGCGTACAAAGCTTCAATTGGAAATGTTCACACACTCTCGACACGATCTCGCTCATCAATGGTGGCGACTTTGCATAGACCATATGACGATGGCTGGCAGTGGTGTTGGTCGCTGCCTTTGGTTGGCTAGGCAAATTTGGCTATAGACGGACTAAGTAAAGACGAAAGCGAGGCGATCGTCAAAATACGATCGTGAAAGTGATATTTCAAAATGCAATATAGGCATATAAGATGTGCGTGCATGTGTGTGTGTGTTCGACTATATGTATATGTGCTTGTAAATGAGCCAGGACAATTGGTTGAACGACGAGTGTTGAGTTGTTGTGTTACCAAATAGTTTCGGCTAGTGTTGTTGCATTCACCCAAACACACACACACACATATATATCTGTTTCTAGTATGTGTGCTCCAACAACAGTTGTTGTCTCTTTGACGGTGGGCGGACATTGCGTTAGTGGTGTTTGCGGGCAACGCCTGACTTGTCACGCGCTGTGTGGCGGCAACGAAGTATACAGGCACCACATACATATTTATATATTTTTATGTATTTATTATTGCCGGCGGCGGAAATTGCAGGCAAAACAGGCGCACAATCACACACACACACACATAAACACATAGCAACAAAAGTGGCTGCCATTATTAGATATTGTCGGCTTCCCAAAACAACTTTTTTATGAGTTTTTATTTTTGTTCCCAATTAAAAATACTTTTATTCAAATCAAAAATTTTCTGAATGCATCACCCGCCGGTGTAGTAAGTGCAAGTGTGTGTGTTTGCGCTTGCTTGCTTATATGAGTCGTGTTGTTGTTGTAGTTGTTGTGAAACCAAAATTAATTGAAATTTCGAAAAATGTATAAATTTCAGTTTTTATTTTTTTGATTTTAATTATATTTCTAAGTGTGCAAGATATGTATGTTGAAAGTACCAAATTAACATGTAAGTGTATATGTGTATACACTTGTATATATGTGTGTAAGTATATCATTATAAATATACATATGTATTATGAAAATGGTGGAAATATACACTACTCCAACCAATAACTTCTGGTTCAGGTTGTTTATGAGGACCAGAAACAAAAAATATTAAATACAGAAAAACTGAAACTAAACGAAAATCTCAATATCAATTTACTCGGGGTGGTTCTTGGACCGGCTGTACCTTAGGGCCTTCGGGAAGCTATCTTTAAGATCATAATGAACGCTCTCTGAAGTGAATATTATATATTGAAACAAAAAAAAATATCGCTGGAACCCAAATGTGTGACATAAACCGGCTTTTTTTGTGATTCAATAACAAGGATCTCCTTATCGAACTCTTTCCATGGTGGTTTTTACAATTAAAGCTTTTTTGGTACAAATCTGACGTCGATGAAAGCCATATCAAAGGGTTAACTAATAAGTAACACTTTTGGAGCACTATAGTTGGAAAAATCCTTTCAGAAACCCGAAAAAAATTAAAATTTATTTTTTAAACTTTTCTATTCGCCAAAATTATTTAAATTTAATTTGTAGGCGAAATATTTTTGAATTTTACCCTCTCATGCCCGAATTAAAATCGAAGTGATAAAAATTTCAAAGTCCTTTGTATCCTGGTTCATTAGTTACAGGACGTTGCCTATAGGCAACAACTAAATTATTATAAATAAACTAAACACTTTTCTCATTACGGATTTTTTAAATAACTCTCTTATCGTTATTTATTTATATAGTTCACTTGGTTTTAAAATAAAAAAAAATATTTTTTTATATTTTTGAACACTTTTTGTATAACCACTTTTGTATGACTTTTTTCGCGAAACGATTTTGAAAATTCCACTCAAATTTCAGAATGCCTACTGAATGAACACGTACACAGCTCATAACAGGAAAAGTAACTATAAGCTTGCACAACACATAAGTCTACATAATTGAAAAAAAAAAACATTTAAAAAAAAATTTAAAAAACGAGAATTAGATTACCGGCTTCTATAGGTAACATTGGGCATGAAAGGATTAAATTAAAAATAACAAAAATATATTATAAATGTTTTTGTAAATAAAATACTGTTATTTTTTCGCGAATTAAGTTCAGTTAATTTTAAATAACATCACTAATGAGAATACGAGGTGTAGTTAATGATTATCAGGATTATCGTTGTTTGATAATTTTGTTATATATTGGTCTACAACTTTGCTTCCGCCTTTTTTTTGTAAATTTAAGGTTTTTTTTTGTATAAAAACGGTTACAAATGTCGATGAGCCTCAGACGCACTTTTCTTGGAATTAAAAATGAAAAGTAAAATTTCCCGCAAATGTCGAGAATTCGGCTCAAAAAGTGACATTTTCAGTTGAGAATAAGTTTGGGATACAAACAGATCTCTACAAATATTTTGTGGGGTTAATGTTGACACAAATGTCCAAGATCGATATAAAACGATTTAATCGATTTAATCGACCAGTGCTTGACTCTAGAGACATCTATTGGAAAACGGCGGAAGTTGTAGACCTAATACCTTTTTAAAACAATCGTTATCGATTTATTCAATAATATACTTATAAAAGTCATTAATACGAACAATTGTGCATTTGAACAAAAAAGGGTGTAAACTACAACCGATATTTTCTTTCTATTTTCTTTTGTAATACTATGTATTTATTTCTTTGATTTCACTTTTGATATAATATAGAAATATTTAGTGATGTAAATGGTACATTGAATAATTTTACCAACGTCTTAGAGTTTAGAACATTTTCTATTAAATAAAATATAGAAATTATGTGAGAGAAAATATCTGCTGCCAAAAAGGTCCTCTTATAATATTTTGAAAGAAAAATAATGAAAATTCTGCATCCTATGAATACATAAGCCTAGTCACATCAAATACTAACAATACCATTTTCTTAGATATATTTCTTGTTTCTCTCTGTTTAAGAAACTCTATATGAGAGTATAAAGTGTATGTATGTAAATAAGTAATCCTTATTACTCGTATATGCAGAAATTTCGCTGAAAGAAATTAGTAACAACAATCATATGGCATACCGCAGCACGGTCTAGCGCCCCCCATACACGACATACAAAAGTCAATGCTCGGTCAGCTCGATATATAGTACATTTTATATATATACATGCTATCATATATTATATTTAATTAATATATTTAATATGCATACCTATATATATTTATATATGAGTGTGTTAGTACATAGCTTATATATATATAGCAAATATTGTAATTAAAGTTAGGCGATTCAAAATATTTTCCTCATTCAAAATTTTCAAATTTCTTTTCGAGTGAGTTTCGAATAAAATACTTCTGAATACTTGTACATAAGTATATATCTAAATTGTGGTGTGTAAATGTAGTGGGAGGTGGCACGTTGCAGCTGTTGCATATATTCGAATTTTTGCTATTTGGTTGTTGCAACATTCTTTGGCGCAAAAAATACTGAATATTATTCATACACAAGTATACGTGTGTTTATACATATGTATAAACGTCTAATATATTTGTATATAAAAGCACTCGCTATATACATATGTATACATGATATATAGCGTTTGCTTGCATATATTACGAGATTCAAATTTTTTAAAACATTCAAACTTTTGCTGCGGCTGTCAGCACTATTAGCTTTGCTATTTCGACACATTTTCAAATTTTCTAAATTGCCCAAAGAAATGAGTTTCTAATATTCAACCCAGCAATCACTACCAAATTAAACAAAAATATCAAGCAACAGTTTGAAAATGGGCGAAATCTGTTGACAACCACATCTACTTCCCATATAACATAATTTTATAATTCATCTGATCCTTGAACCTTACAATATATAAATAAATAACCAATAAGGATATCGGGAAAAACTTTTGCATATATGATAATATTGAAGATATGGCAACGCTCATAAAAATATTGTTCAAATCGAACATGAAGACCTCAGTGCTAATGGATAATTTTTTAGCCCAAAATATTGGAAAATCTCTCAGATACATTTTAGAAATTCAGAGGGAATCTTTTTCTTCTATAAATGTACCTCTGTGCCAAAAAAAAGTTAATAATCGTGTAATTATACCCTCTAATCCCCATATACCTAATATTAGAATTTTCAAACATTCGGTGAGTTTTATACCGTATAATTTAAATAAATTGTAGTAAACTAAATTATAAAGCAGTGTATTATGTTTTTCGTAAAATCGCTGTCTGCCATCCCAAATAGATTTGTTCTTGTCTTTAATTACATAATAATTTAGATATTATTTTCATGTAGTCCCATTGTGTCAGAATAACAATTTTTCATATTTAATTTCAAAACGCCTCATTGTGTTAGGATAATAAATTAGAAAATGAATTTTAATCTCGAGAAGAAAACTAAATTTCAAATAAATTTGCATACTTGCGTACAGATAATTAGACATGCAGGGTGTGCCAAGTGGAGTTTACTGAAATATATATAATACAGAAATAAATTCCGAAATTTCTGCGTTAGTTATTCAAACTAAAAAAAATAAAATAATAATAAAACACCAGAAACAAATTTTTCTAAGATAATGGTGAATCAGTGGTGATTTTCGGAAAACTAAATGTTTGAAACTATTTACTTTGACATACTGTTACTTTCTAATATTATTTGCATTTATTTATGTTGAACCATGAACAAATTATTTGAATAAGAGTATTTCACAACTAACGTTACGTGACGTCACCTACTATATTATTCATATATCAACAAGCCACTCCACTCAGAAGTCCACAAATTAATGTTACTCATACGCCATGGCAGTAAATGATTATATATACTCCTTGAAGTTATTAATAATAAATGTGTTAAAATTCAAGTTAAACTATTTTAAATATAATCTAGCGGCATTTTATTAATGGATTAACTTGATGTGAAAAGATCTATATTTAGATTTTTTTTTATAAAAAAAGTACATATATCATGTTACTCATACGACGTGGAGCCTCAATGAAATTTAAATTGTAAAAAATACATTTATAAATGTAGTCACAATTATAATTAAATATTCATATATTAAACTTTTATAAAATTTTAGAAAATATTGCCTTTCGGAATTAAGTTTTAAAAGTAAAAATCTTTAATAAAAAATAAAAATTCGAAAATTCTAAAACTAAAAATCTGCGCACTAAATAATGATATTGCTTTAAATATATGAAATATATATCTTGTTAAATATTATCCCAAAAAATTTTGAAATATTTCAATTTAATAAAAAAAAAAATATTTTTTTAATATAATAATTAATTTTTTCATTTTTTCAGCGCTGCTTCTTACTACAAATTTTCACAAAAAAAAACATCACCAGCTATCACTAAACAAATCACCCTTCAATATACACATGACTTTATTTAATATGCATTTTGGTAAGACTTTCTTCATCATTTCCCACGACTTCTTAACGCTCGAAGTGGCAAATGTCACTTGACGTTTGCCAATCAATGTGCGCGTCAAACGCGAGCACTACACAACCCAAAATAAATACATACATATAAGCGAAATATATCTTATTTCTCGTAAATTATATGCACATATGCCAGATTATATTATCAACATTGTATATCAGTGACAACAGTCACCGCACACACGTTGCTAATCTTGAATAATTAGCAATTAGACAGCGACTACGCGACTGTTTTTAAAATAATAAATTCACAAAAATTTGCGTTTAATTTTTGTGTTAAAACAGAAGAAGAAGACTTTCAAACATATGATCGCTGACTTTTCATACTTCTGTATATAAATATTTGTGTTTGTTTATGTTTTTGCGTGCCTTTCATTTATGCCTAAGTTATTTGTTAAGTTCTGCGCGGCTGCTGACTTGGCGCGTGATGGCGGCACATTTGGGCGCGATGCCCAGTAATGAGCATGCCAATAATTAATTTACCATTTCTGTGCAGCGTATTTTTTAGGCAATTTTGTTGATATTTATTGTTCATACCTTCACTATGTACATATACATATATATATGTTTATAGACGAACAGAACTGCCATTTTAGCTATACAGTTTGATAATCAACAGGCCCTGCTACTTGTCTTCGTGGTCAAGTAAGTTTTGCTTTAAATAGTTTCATACTTTCGTTGATTTTATTTATCAAGGTTTACAAGGTATATTTATTTATATTTTTCCCCTCATAGGCTTCCCTGCATTCCTGCTTTTCTAAGACTAGCGTTAGATTATGACTGACTGTGTATGGCAGCCCGATTTGTTTTTATTCGACTGCAATGAGTATTTTTCTTTTCTTTTCACAGTTAAACATAACTTAACCCACACTTACTTAACCTCACTAAATCTTTTGATGAGAATGTTGATTGAATTCATAATCTAATTGGTATACTGTCTTATATATACATATAAAGGATATTTGTTTGCCCATAATGCAAGTGACCGCCGCGGCTGACTCGAATAAATTCAAGCTGAGAGTCCCGATTTTCGACTACTTTTTGCAGCTAACGTACGGAGCAATAAACGTTGTTCCGGAGTTAATCTGCTCATTATGAAATGGCAAGTCAAACTGAGTATGAATCAAGTAACAGCTGTCAAAATGATCTATCTCGAAAAATAGTGACAAAAAAAAACACATTTCGCATAAGAATAATTGTTAAATTAAATTTTTAATAGTGGTCCTAAGTTCTGATGAGCTTTACTCTTGAGATTCAAGCAGTATTGGAATACACTTTTCAAAACTAATTTATACCTCTCATATGTTTAAAAAGCTCAACCGTGTATTTATTTGCCGTTTCAGTGTTCACCATTAAACTACTGAAAAAATGGGGTTTGGATCAAGAGGCTACATGGGTTTCATGGCTTCAAAAAATCTATATTTTCTATAAGATTCTACAAAATCTTTAAAATATTGTCCGAAAATTTCAAACCGATCCAATAGTTTTGGAGATACGGTCGGTAAGAAGTTGCGCGCTTCAGGGTGTTTGGCTGTCACCCAAAACTTCAAACGCGTTACTCTCACAACTTTGTTTTCAAAGTCGGTTGTCTCGGTGTTCTCGAGAACTGCTCCACCAATCTTTATGAAATTTTAGGCTGGTCTTTACAAAAACTTAGACGCAGGATTTTTTTTTTCAATTACAACGCACCCCGAGAGCTCGACGGAAATGACGTCACAAAGCCAGAGTTTGTAATAATTTTCTTCAAAAATTTCAGTAATTCCTGACTAATAGTGTAACGTTAAGGCGATAAAAAGTTTGGACTAAATATTTGAATTTTTTTATATTAACAAATATTTTGAACTAAGCCCCTTAACCTGTCTAAAACACTACTTAGTGTTTATGAAAAAAAATTATTCTGTAACTAAATTCAATGAGCGGTTCTTAGAGTTTATATTTTTCTACAGAGTTAAAAATGTAGAATTAAATTCAAAACGATTTAAATACCCGACTAATAACATGCAGTTGCTTATAAGCAAAAGTTTGTTTTTCGAGGTAAATGTGCTATAATTGCCTCCAATTTAATATTACACTAGAATATTATACTGGTTATAAATATTATAAATTTTAAAACTTGAAATTTAGGAAGAATAATATTATTATTTTACTTACACTTTGGAAAATGAAAGCTTTCTGTCTCGATGCTACTCAATACTAATATTTCGATACGTTTTTAAAGATATTTAAAATAACGGTATGGTTCTAAACTAAATAAAATTGCATTATAATGAGCAGGTGATATTATTTTGTCTCTTAACTGGTTCATAAACAATATTTCTAAGCTCAAATACAAAATTATGACGAAAATACAAGCAGCACCTTTCGCATTATAAAATAATAGTGCTACGTTGAGTGATGTACTGTCACTAATGATATCATTAGTGAACGCCTAAATGTTTATGAACACTAAAATTTTTATATATGTATGAAGAGAGTTTAAACTGAGTGCCTAAACGAATTGAGGTGAAATTTTTTTTTCTGAAATTGTAAATTTTTAAATAAATTCCATAGAAAATTAGGCGTAAGAAAATCTATATTGACCTAGACACTTTTAGTTATTTTTGAATATTAGATTTCATGTAACTACAATGAACTGAGTTGCTTTATATGTAGTCTACTGTAAAAATAATTATATTGTTATTAGCATTTTTTCATGTTTTGCTTATTTGCTTTGCGGTAGAATGTATTATTTGTAAATGAAGCCAAATATTTAGTTTTATAGCTAGACGCATTCATTGGCGGGACAGTCGTTTGCAAGCGCTGCGAAATGCGGTCCGAGGCAATTCAAAATACGATGACGTTGGTCAAATACTTTTCAGTGTTGTTACGTACGTACATATATATACACCTAAGTGTAGATTTACATATATACTCGAACATAAATAATTGCATTTTGCATTCATACGACTATGTGCCGTTCAAAATTGCGATTGCGCTTAAAACAAGGCGTTGCGTAGCACACAATAAATGCGATTTGCTAGAAAGCGTTCATTAAATTTGGCAAATTACACATAACGGTTAACACACTAGAGTGTACACATTAAATTAGCAATTATTTAATTAAGTCTTATTTAATTTTGTGTTAAATTCAACGATTTTTCTTAGAGTGTAGAATCAAAAAAAAAAAATTAAAACAAATTTAAAAAAATATAAAAAAATAAATAAAATAAAAAAAAATAAATAAATAAAACAAAAAAATAAAAAAAAATATAACATAAAAAAAAATAAATAAAAAAAAAATAAAAAAAATATAACAAAAATATAAAATAAAAAAAAAAAAATAAATTAAAAAAAAAAAAATAAAAAAATATAACAAAAATATAAAATAAAAAAAAATTAAATAAAAAAAAATAAAAAATATAACAAAAATATAAAATAAAAAAAAATTTAATTAAAAAAAAAATAAAAAAATAAATAAAATATTAAACAAAATTTACAATGTCTCGTTGCTTGTGTTGTTGTATGTCTGTTTGACTGTCTGTCTCGATTATGTTTGCGCAAACGCACGAACCAATTGCCGCAACAAATTGTTATAATACAAACACACACAAACAACTGAAAAGTGTATGATTAACATAACTGAAATGCATTAATAATAAATTGAAATTGAATTAATTTATGTAAAGAAAAAATATATATATAAATTAACAAGCGGCAAATAAATTTGAAGCATCAAAGCGTGTAAATGTATAAACAAATTATAAATTTCGTTGTATGTAAAAAGCGCGCGCACATTACTGGCAATTTATTGCTCGCTACTGCACATGCTTATTGAAACGAATGACGAGTATCGGGTTTTTCTGTTGTTTTTGTGGTGCTTTTGTAGTACCAAATTTGTTTATTTTCTTTATTTATGTCATATTTCAATGAGTGTTTTTTACAAAGTTCTATAAATTTGCATGAAAGTGTGGAAACAGGTTTTTTAAGTTTTTCTTTGAAAGTTTTCAAGCAATTCTTCTCACTTCATGACCGCTTAACTTAGTAAATTGACCGCTTAAAACATTTACTTCAATTGTTTGCGTGTATTTGTGCTGTAACTGTAATTGGTTCTTACGTTTAACACATGACAAATGACAATTTTCACTTAAAACAAGACAATGACACATTTAAATAAATAATATTTTTTTTAAATTTATTTGTTGTTAACTTTGGTTTTGTTTTTTTTGCTTAATTCGAAAATAATTGCTAATTTAAGTTTAGCTGCGCATACTTCTTGACTAGTGTTACACTCTTGGGGTTGCCATAATTTCACATTTGAAAATTTTGCATGGAAAACAATTTATTTTAAACTACCTTTATGGCGAAGCTACCATTGGGTATGTCCTTGCCGCCGAATTTCACATTGATATCATAATCGCCGGGATCCTTGAGTGCGTAGAAAATGTCGAAGAAACCATCCTTCTCCAAAACATCAATATCAACGATTTCACTGTGAACGAGAGAAGGAAAAATAATAAATATAATTAATAACATTACACGCTGATCCCAGTTTTCCCTATACCACTTTTACATTCCCTAACGCCATACGTACCGTCCGGACTTGTGATCGGTGATCTTACATGTGACCGCGCCATCGCCCGCGTCACGCGCATCCACCGTTAGATGACTCTTGCTGCCTGAGGCTTGTATTTTCGGCGCCTCTTCGACCAGCTTGCACTTCTTCGCCTCACCCGTGGGGAATGCTTCGAGTTTGAATGGTGAACCCTCAATATCTTTATCGCCATACTTGATGCTCACGTGATAGGTGCCACATTCGTCGGGTACAAATGATACCACATATGTGCCGCTGCCGACCTCTTCCATGCGTGGCGCCAGCTGTTTACCCTTCGGGTTCTTGATAGCGACATTGATGTCATCTTGACCGGCCGTTTTGGTGTCGATCTCGAATTCGGCTGGTAGTGAGGCGGGTGTCTTCTTCTTCTCATTGACGCCCTTAACTTTAACTTTAGTTGCTTCAGATTTGGGGAAGACGGTCATCACGAAGGGACTGTGGAGTAGTTGATAAAATATTGCATATTCAGTAAAACTCACAAAACACTTCCACATTCCCATATATATCTTACCTGCATGGCACCTCTTCGTCGGCGAACTTCACTTGGCACGTCAGCACTGAACCCTGTTTGGGTGGCACATAGTGCACCGCATATATGCCATTGCTCTTGTCTTCAACGCGCAGATTATCCACAGGTATGCCCTCCGTGTTGGTTAATTTGACTGCAATGCGTCCGGGTCCGGCCTCGCCGACGTCCACATTGAAGTGGGTTGGCACACTTTCGCGCACTTCACCATGCTCAATGCCGGGTCCGTACACTTTCACCTTGCTGGGATCTACAGTTTCTTCGACCAACACGCGGAACGGCGAGCCGGGTATATGCTTGTCAGCGAAACGTATAGTGATGTCATACTCGCCAGGATCAGTCGCCAAATACTCGACGTCACAGCTGCCGTCACGATTGTCAGTGCAGTTCATTTTCGCTTCGGATGGTCCCTCAATGGCTAACGATAGACCACCATTGCCGGCACCACGTGTTTCCACAGTGAATTTGTTTTGTTGATTCGTCAAACCCTTTTCCAATCCAGAACCGTACGCCTTGCAACGTGCTGGATCACAGCCGCTCTTCACATGCACCACAAATGGCGAACCAGGCACAGGAATGTTGTCGTAGAGCAGTTCAATGGTATGACGACCTGCCTCAAAGGGTGTGTAGGCAACGCGGAAAATGTCATCGGATGGTCCTGAAACAATCTTGCTGGGCAGCACATTACCCTTGGGATCGAAGATGGCGCAGGAGAGTTTCGTGGAGTCGATGTCGCTACCAACTTTGCTCATGTCAACCATGAAGTCCGTGGCTGCATTCATAATGACGCCTGTGGAACGGGGAGGGAGGGGTTATGTTAATGTACTGTTACATAGTGTCCAAATCAAATAACGCACAATATAAATGATAGAATAGAACATTAAAATGCGATTAGTGTCAATGTGTAGGTAACAGCGTTTACACACGAAGCTGCACGAAAGCTAACAATATCGGGTTTTGATTTAATTTGCCGATTTGTTAACTTTTATGTAGCTTCGTATGTAGACGAACTATGGCTCAGTACGACCCAAATAGAAAACTGCTTTCGAATACGCTTCGTAAGTGTTTAGGCAAAGCTTTTGCCATGCGTTCGAGTGCCCATGACTGTATGGCTTACGAACACACGCGGGCGGGGCTTACATGCTAACAAAACAATTATTCATAATTACTGTTAGATTGGTGATTAGTTTGCAAAGAACGAACGAACGAACGAACATATTAAATGCATGGGTTAAGTAAGACTGGTGCGGCTTTGGAAGACCAGTTGTTGTTGCACACAAAAGCGTTTGGTTAATGTGGTAGGCGTTTGCTGTTTTTGTTTTTTTTTTTTATCAAAATTATACAAAATTGCGTTGGCCTTTATGCAGATCGTACTTGTTTGAGTCACGCATGCGCTTGCGGGTTGGCTGACAACAGTTACGGCGAAGCATCAGAACTACATCGAACGCAAACAATTCGATGCCTTCGTAAATTTCAATATCCTACCATGTGGTTGTATGCCTATACCACTCACGCGCGTGTTATTCAGGTTCGGCAGTGGCATTATGACCGGTTGGAATGGTGAACCGCTGATGTGACGTTCGTTGAATGTGATGTTCACGGTATAGTCACCGGCTTCGGTCGGCAGATAGGCGACATTGCATGTGCCATCGCCATTATCACGACAATTGATTGCCGCCTCACAGGGGCCCTCTACGGTCACACCGAGTCCACCTTGTCCGGCGCCACGTGTGTCAATTATGAACTCAGCCGGTTGTGCTACAAGTCCACGCTCCAGGCCGGGTCCAAAGGCGCGCACCTTATTCGAATCACTGCCACTGAGACATTGTAGGCGGAATGGGCGTGGCGCGATCGGTGTACCACCAAAGCAGATGCTCAGCAGGTATTCACCCAATTGGGTGGGTGTGAAATTGACGAGGAATCCCTCAGCGGTGGGTATGACGTGCGCACGTATACGACTGCCCGACGGACTGGTAATGGTGACGGCGAGATCCGCTTTCGGCAGGCCACGCGTAATGATGCGGAACTGCTGGAGGCTATTCAATGGTGCAGCTTGTACGTGAATAAGTTTGTAACGAAAGTTTTTGGGCTTAGATGATGACCTTGTATTGTTCTTGTAACTTGTTGTAAACTATCACTTAAATTGACTGAACCATTGCTATTTTGGTTTTCTTTTTTTCTTTTTTTTTGTTTCGACAATATAACTCAGATATGCATAGGTGAAAAATGAGAGAGAGCGAGATAAAGCATTAAAAGCACTGCATACTTACTTGGTTCGAGACCGTCGACTTTAATCTTGGTAACATCCAATGTTTGTTCCACAAGCACCTTCTGTCCCAGTGGCACCGGTTGACCGCCATAAGTCATGGTGGTAGTGTAGGCACCCTTGGTGGGTGGAATGACCTCCACTGTGTAGGTGCTGTCTTCGTTATCGATGATCCGGCATGGCACTTCCACTTTAGTCTCTTCGTGTACGATCTTCACCTTCAGCTCGGCGTCGCCGGCATCACGTGCATCCACATTGAAATGTGTGGGTGCGTTGGGACGTACGCCAGGTTGCAACCATGGACCGAATGCCTGTACTTTGCTGGCGTCAATTGGCATGCCCACATAGACGCGATAGGGTGCATTAGGTGTAGCCACGCTGCCGTAGTTGACTGCGTTGGAGAAAGAATATGAGCAATCAACTCAAAAGAAGTCTTCAAATCCTTAACTTACCTTCAACTGTATGCGGTACACCAGAAGTTGGTGTATATGTGCAAGTCTTTGTGCCGTCCGCGTTGTTTTTGATATCTACCGGTATTCTCTTGCCATACACATCCTCGACCACAACATCCAATGGCGCTGAGCCAGCCTTTGAGGTATCCACTGTGAATGTTTGTGGTTTACCAATGGTTACACCGTTCTTCTCCAAACCAGGACCATAAGTCTTCACCAGCTCAGGATGGAAATCAGTGCGCGGTAAGATCTGTGCAATGAACGGTGACTTGGGTATGTCTTCATTGTCGCACAAAATATGCACTGCATATTCGCCCACAGCAGTTGGATGGTATTTGACCAATGCAGAGCCATCACCATTGTCGTGACACTCGATCTCTGCTTGCGATGGACCCGCCACAGTAAAGCCGAGTGCACCAGTTTCGCCATTAGTTTCCACAACAAAAGCGGCAGGATAACCAATAACGCCACCACTCAAACCGGGACCATAGGCGACAATAGAAGACTCCTTCTTGGGACCAACCTTAATTTCAAACGGCGATTTTGGTACCTCCTGTCCACCAAAAGTGACCATAGCAACATAGCGACCCTCCTTAGTGGGGAAGTAGTGACACTCGTAGGTGGTACCATCAATCTTAGTCAAAGCAATATTCTGATTGGCACCACCAGGTCCGATTACGCGTACCTCCGGTATGCCTTCACCAGCACCCTCCGTGTAAATCTTGAAGTCGGCATCATCGCCAACACGCACACCGTTCGCCTGCAGACCACGACCCGAAGCGCGTACTTTACGCGCATCCGACAACGGCGCTACCTTCACCGGGAAGGGACTATTCGGTATGGGATTGCCAGCATAGAACACATTAACTGAATGTAGACCTTGCGTAGAAGCGACATATTCGCAACGCCACACATCATTCTCCAATTGACGTACTTTAGCCGCCACCGAAGTCTTGTGATTGGCCGGATCAATGATGATCACCTCAGGCACACCACGTCCGGCGTCTTTAGCATCAATATCGAAGAAGGTAGGCTTGGTGAGCGTAACACCAGTTGGTTGTATGCCTGGTCCGGTAACCTTAACTTTCGAAGCATCACCGGCATGACCTTCCACCTTAACGGGGAACGGACTCTTCGGTATATCACGACCCGAGAACTTAACAAACACTTTATGTTCACCCTCAGCTTTCGGTATGTACGAAATGGAGTAGGTCAGATTCTTATCATTGTTGAAGCGTACTTCGGCACGTTCGATTTTACCATTGGGCGAAACAATGTCCACATCAACGGGGCCTGTGTAGAAATCAGAGAAAGGCAAAGTTGAAAATTTTGATTTTAATTTAATTTGTAAATAAATTATACCTTTGCCAGCGGAGAAAGTTTCCACAGTAAAGTTGGCTGGTGCACCCACCACAGGGCCAATTGGTTCAATGCCAGGACCATAAGCACGTACTCTGTTTGGGTATAGTTTGTAATGATTATTGTTTATGGTCAAGTAAATTATAAAATGGATTTCAAAACACTAAATAAATTGATTTACTGTTATAACTACAACTACAAAATGTGCATTACTTTCAGTGTAATCAATGAATGAGTAATTGAGGTTAGGATTTTTCTAGAAATATAGTACAGGCTGTAGGCTATCCTTAAGCTTTTTTTATTTTTTAAATTCATATTTTTCTTAAACAAAATGTTTTCAATTAATTATTCATTGATTCGCAGAAGTAATTGCGGTATGTTATTAGACAAGTGCGCTGTTAAATGCACAAATGGTATTTACTGCATTGGCTGTTAGACAAATAGCGGCGTTTCTTAACATTATATTTAAGAAAAAATAATTATTTTTATTTTTTTTTTCAAATTCTCATCAATTAGTAACAAAAAATTGCAGTCTGCACTGTTATTTTAGCAGAGCTGTTGCATATATGTAGCAGAGAATACATTAACAGTCACTGTCTAAAAATGCTGTTAGTTAACATCATGTAGCTGTCGCTGTAATTACTTAAATAAAAAATTGCGCCTGTGGCTATGCAATGATTATTACGCGAAGCATTTAGAAAGAACACACACACATACATACAAATGTATATGTTGCTGTTAATGATGAATTATAATTCATTCATGTGCTCATTAACATCATTTTAACAGTACTCGCTCTTGCTGTTGACGTTAAATTCTGTTATTTACTTTAAAACTCTATTTTATGCATTACTCAAGTGGAAACGAAAAATTCAACAAAATATAAATTTTTAGCGTACAGTACATAAAAATTCGGTGCAAAGAAGCAGCAAGTAGAGAGGCGCTGAAACACGACTGTAGCTAGCAGTAAGAGCAAGAAAACAAAATAAATATATTAATTAAATAACTGGTACATGGCGGTTAAGCTGTTCTCCAAACAATAGCAACAAAACAAATTGCTGTGCTTATTTAGCCGCGTTGAGCTGTTACAAATAACAATATGCAAGCATTCCAGACTTACCGCGGTGGAGGAATGCTGAGTTTTACGTTTTATTTTTTCATTTCATTGAAATTTTTTTTGTTTTGGGTTTTTGTAAAAAAACAATATCCAATAAAGAATTTTGAAATACACATGAGAGAAGAGTAGATACAAGGAAGAAAAAATATATATTAGATTTTTAGAATTTGAAAGCCAAAATACAATTTTTATGTGAGAAAAAAATTATTAAAAAATTTAAAAAAATTGTAAATGTTAAATAAAAATATTTAAATTAAAAAAAGAAATTTTAATAAAAAAAATTAGAAAAAAATTATTAAATGTCAAAATTCATGTTAAAATGTTAAAAAAATATTTAAATTAAAAAACGTAATTTTAATAAAAAAAATTGAAAAAAAAAATTTAGTAAATGCCAAAATTCATGTTAAAATGTTAAAAAAATATTTAAATTAAAAAAAAGTAATTTTAATAAAAAAAATTGAAAAAAAATTATTAAATGTCATAAATTTTTTTTTGTATGTTAAAAAAAATATTTAAATTAAAAAAAGAAATTTTAATAAAAAAAAATTGAAAAAAAAAATTATTAAATGTCAAAATTCATGTTAAAATGTTAAAAAAATATTTAAATTAAAAAACGTAATTTTAATAAAAAAAATTGAAAAAAGTGTATTAAATGTCAAAATTCATGTTAAAATGTTAAAAAAATATTTAAATTAAAAAACGTAATTTTAATAAAAAAAATTGAAAAAAAAATTTATTAAATGCCAAAATTCATGTTAAAATGTTAAAAAAATATTTAAATTAAAAAACGTAATTTTAATAAAAAAAATTGAAAAAAAAAATGTATTAATGGTCAAAATTTTTTTTAACAAAAAAGAAACAAAAATAAAAATTAAAAATTCGGTATAAAAAAAGTTTAAATTTATCAAAAAAAAAAAAATCATATTTTTACACTTCACACACAAAAACCAGTTTCGAATTCTTAATAAACAAAACACAAAAAATAACCGATAGAATAATAATAATAAAAGAAGTATGCGCACACACATATACAAATTAATTAAGTAGACAAATAGAAAACGTAGAAAGAATTAAGTTTTGAATTGTAGTTGAAAAATGGTTACGTGCCAGTTGCAGTTAATATTCAGTTTTTAAATGTGTACACACGCAGAAAATTTAATAATTTCATAAAAATAACTGTACTTTTTAGCTTATATAATACAAAATAATGTTTTCAAAATACAAACTCACCTATTTGGATTGGTCTTGGGACGCAATGGCGCACCCTGCTTCAACTTGGCATTGGGATATTGCGACAAGTAGGTCATCATCGATTGTTCATCCACATTGGGATTAACCAACTCCTCGGGTTTGATCAATTGACGCACATTCAACCAGTCATCGGCGAGACCCATAGCCTCGGAGGCATTCTGTACAGCATCTTTGGGATCCCACATTTCCCAATCGGGGCAAAGACCGGGCGCGCAAGCATCTACCAAAGCACCCACCGCCTTACCGGTGGTCCAATCGTTGGTGAAATTGTTGATGGGCATATCTGGGATTCTAGTGTGGATCCAGTTGAGCAGCCTGTAAGAGAGTTGGAGAGAAGTATGGTTATAGTTTATTTTCATTTTAAAATAGAGGCATCTCTTATACTAAGAAATAATTGTAGAAATAGACAATTTTGGGTACGGTTAAAATCGGATTTGATATGAAATTTATCGATAATTTATCGAACCATAAAAGTTTTTATCGATATTTTTATTGGAGTCGGATTATTTATATCGCCTTAGTGATTTACATTAATTCAATTTACTAAAATTAAATTTGAGATAAAATCGATGGCGAACCCAAAAATATTTTTTTTATTGCTATAAATTAAGTGTATATCGATATATTATAGGAGTGAAACTTCCGATTGTTTTTAAAACATGCGATAGAGCTAGATTTCATATTGAACTAACAGTACCACTCATTAAGATTTCTCTAGCTCTCAGTTTGTCATGAAACAAGCTTTTTCTGTGGACACTTGTGGGAAACTCTTCGAGTAGTTAAAATGAAATTCCACAAACTCACCTTTGTTTAGGCGTTGGACCCGAACCATTCACTTGATTCTCATCTTCGCCCTCCCATTGTGGCATTGAAATGGAGTAATGCAAAATAAGCGTCCATATTAAGCCGAGTATCAATTTCAGTTTGCAATCGACGATGTCAGAGGAATCTGAAACAAAAAAGAATATTTTTATTATGACTAAGCGATAAGATAAAGCATATAGCTAAATAAAAAAGAACCAGCTAAATTGCTATGCTGTCTATATTTCTGGCTAAGCTACACTTAACCTCGCAGAAAACACATTTATTAGAGTTATTAAAGAGTTTTTCGTTGTCTAGAATCCAACAGGAAAGCAGTTTTACCAGTTTTCCTAGCTTTCCTTGCCATAAAGTGGCATAAAAGCTCTAATAGCTTTTTAATTGTGGTTGACTCAGGTGTCTTCAAATATGATAGACAGCTATTAAAGTGCTACACAAAACATATTCTAAGAAAATATGACTAAGATAAACATAACCTCACTACGTGGAGAGTTGAAATATGATAGTAAAACAGTGGATTATTGGTAATGATGGGTTACTAAGATGTAAGTGATTAACAGAATTATTGAATTTTTAAAAAATAATATGAAAAAATAAATAACACGTGCCTCAACCAGTTGTCTGGCTACATTTTGTGGCAAGCCCCTCAAAGTTTTGCCAACTACTGCAGCCACCTAACCTGTCATTGATCATTGGTGAGCTCGTCATTATTGATTTGGCGCGCTTAATATTCCGCTGCGAAATCGCCTGGAATGTGCGAATGAACTTGTTTTGTTGCAGTCACTACGTCGAAATGACCAAATATAATAGACCCCAGAGTGGTGAAGAGAGTGGTGTAGCGCTGTAGCTGACACTTGGAAGTGGCCATTAGACATACACACACATGTATGTTGCGAGCCGCAGCGCTAACAACCAGTTTTTCAGTTAGCAAGCAGCAAAGCCATGTTAAAGCCACTTACTTGTCGGCATGTTACTCGGCAACCGGCAACGCGATTTGCCATGGACAAAATCACAACCACTTTGCCGTGACCAGCACATATTTGTGCACATAGACGGCTAGCTAGCTAGCTAGCCAACCGGCCAGTAAGCGAGCCAGCGCGCAAGTAACGTCCAAGCAATTAGCCAATTATGGATGACTTGACCTTAAACTTGACTGAGTGACAGTTGGTTGGTCGCGTGTATACTCCATTACGTACAGCGAATATTTTTTTTTCATCCACGCCACTTTGTCAAATTGTTGTTCAGCGTTTGATTTGTATTTTTATGCAAATACTTTTGTATATTTTTGGTTAAATATGCCTAATTATAGATCGTCAAATAAGCAACTGTTATTGGTATTAAACATATATGGTCTGTCTTTGCCGGCTGTTTTATTGTTATGGTAATTCAATAGCGCCATTCAAAAGTTTGTTGATCTTCATTCATTTGTCTTTGATGGCGGAGATTTTCCAAGATTTTTGTTGGCATTATTATTTCAAAAGGTAATTAAAATGATAGCAAATGATTTATTTGAAACTATTTTGAAATAAATTTCTAAAATATGTGTAATAAATTTTCCTGGTAGTGGAATGTTCGAGAGAAAGTTGCTTGAAGAGTTAAAATATGGCATTCGCGCTTTTGAATCGAGATGTTGAACAACGCGGAGAATGCTATGAACTGGGTGTCGCCAGTGTTCGGCGCATAAAAATAAAGAGGTTGTGCTTCGAGTGAGGGAATTTACAATACTCTACTGCTGATGATAGCAAACAATAAAATAAAAAAAAATTAAATAATATAATGATAATTTTGTAGCGAGGGCTGTAAGGCATACTCAAAGATAAATGGGTTTGTTGGGAACTTAGATTGGGATCATAGACACATTCTGTTTTGAAAATTTTCTTCAAGAAGCCATTATAGGTTTGATTCAAAAGTTTTGAACTGAAAATGGATGGCACAGTCCCTAACAACTGAAAAGATCGGTTTGGATCGTTTTGAGAGAGAGTCAGAAAAATGACAAAGTCGTAGTCCGAATCCGTGCCGGTTTTTATACTCTCGTAACAAAGTTGCTAAGAGAGTATTATATTTTTGTTCACATAACGGTTGTTCGTAACACCCAAAACTAAACGAGTTAGATATAGGGTTATATATAATAAAGTGATCAGGGTGAAGAGTGGAGTTCAAATCCGGATGTCTGTCTGTCCGTCCGTCCGTCTGTGCAAGCTGTAACTTGTGTAAAAATTAAGATATGAAACTTGGCACACTTATTTCTTGGCACCATAGGAAGGTTGTTTTCGAAGATACGCAAAATCGGACCACTGCCACGCCCACAAAATGGCGAAAACCGAATACACATAAAGTGGCATAACTAAGCCATGAATAAAGTCATGGAAATAAAATTTGGTTCAAAGGATCGCACTATGAAGGGGCATATTTGGTTGTTATTTTTTTTTGGAGAAGTGGGCGTGACCCGCCCTCAAATTGGTTTTTTGTATATATCTCGCAAACCAATAAAGCTATATAAACCAAGCTTTCTGCAGTCGTTTTTTAGCCACTTATTAATACTGTCCAAAAATAAAAGAAATCGGATAATAACCACATCCACCTCCCATACAAAGGTTAAGTTGAAAATTACTAAAAGTGGGTTAACTCACTAACGAAAAACGCCAGAAACACTAAATTTCACATAAGAAATGGCAGATGGAAGCTGCACTCACCCACCACTTATGGGTCAAAAACCATATCTCAGGAGCTACTCGACCGATTTCAATGAAACTTGGTTTGTAATAGTTTCCTTACATCCCAATGATATGTTGTAAAAATATGCCAAATCGCTTCACAACCACGCCTATTTCCTATATACCAGAACTTTGAAGACTATCTGAATCGTTTACTTTACAATATATAAAGTAAGCACTAGTGAAGATATCGGTGCAGAACTTTGCATAAATACTATGTTAATAGTGTGGCAGCCCCATTCCAAAAATCGCCGAAATCGGACCATAGGTTTTTAAGGCCCCATATATCGAACACGAGGACCTCGGTGCTTCTAACCTAATATTATGGTTTCCAACTTTCAATGGACTTTATACAATATATATGACGAATATGTGGGTCAAATTTTGTATTATATAATATAAATAAAGTTAAATAAATAAATTGCGAGAGTATAAAATGTTCGGATACACCCGAACTTAGCCTTTCGTTACTTGTTTTAAATTCAAAATGACATAACCAATATGGCCGGAGTTTTTTTGAAAGAATCATCAGAATCGCTTAAATCTTTTCTTCCTAAGAAGATACCATCTTCCTATCCTCTTTTATATTATTTTTTACTATTTTCGCTATAAAGATTCCATAAGAAATCTTTCCCCATACGAATTTCGCCGATCTATACATATAATGGAACAGTTAATGGTGTTCAAATTTGTATTCAAACGCTGTCTTAATCGCCACGCTAAAATATTTTTGGTGAAGAAAATAACCGAAATGCTTGAAATTTAAATTTGAATAGCGAACTGAACTTGATAGAATGCGATCGAAATAATTGTATCAAATTTGCATGCAAGTTCTATGAACTCTAAATTGTAGTCAGTCTGCTTTCATTTTATCTGGGAATTTCTTTTTAGATTGCTTTCAAGCGTTAATTTCAATAGCGAATGTGGCAGAAAGCCTATTTAATTCTATACTAAGCAAAATAAACTTGTTCTGTATTTTTTCGCCGAACTCAAGATTGTTTTCCATAAAAATAAAATAAAAGTGATTGCAACCATAATTACACAGGTAGAAGTAATCATTACCATATCAGATGTAATCAATACCATATCAGTTGTAATCATTGCCATATCAGTTGTAATCATTACCATATTATTTTGAGAAAGCAAGTAATGTCAACATTATTTTTATGGATTTACTAATTAGATACCAAACAAATTGAGACAATTCGCATTAAACAATGAAAATGTTGCCAATACAAAACGGTACATTTCTGTCACCTTAAAGTGCCGTTAATTGCCAGCTATAAATGAAATAAGGCGCGGAAAAGCAAAATGTAAGATCGACAAACATTTGTTTGTGGTGAAAATGCTTTCTGATTAAAAATCAGCGCTTAAATGACAATCAATTAATTAACGGTAATCAATTGTAATGCGACTATTGACAATTGCATCAATGCAGTGTTGCCATTTAAGTGAAGTGAAGTGAATTGTGAGTGCAACAGTTAAACGTTAACTATCTTTACAGGTATATGAGTGTGTATGTATGTGGCTTAAAAGTCAATTATGTGCCAGCTTTAATAAATGGAAAAAACAAGTTCATTATTGTTGTTGTATTATTGGAAATCATTACTACATAGCTGTATATGTATATTTAAGCAATTGCGTGCTCTTGTGCGGCA
This sequence comes from Zeugodacus cucurbitae, assembly GCF_028554725.1. Classification (NCBI taxonomy): domain Eukaryota; kingdom Metazoa; phylum Arthropoda; class Insecta; order Diptera; family Tephritidae; genus Zeugodacus; species Zeugodacus cucurbitae. The sequence continues at coordinate 57,537,338 of NC_071667.1, read as the reverse complement.
GCTTTAAGAAAGCGATCAGTGGAAACATATGTTTTTACACAAGTAATTATTGATATACATGCATATAAAGGGTGCCTTTTTAGAGTTGTGGAATATTTTTTTTTTTAATAAAAAAATCATAAAATTTCAAATATGAAAAATTCTTGAAATTCACAATATTTCGATTTTATTTGTTCGAAAATTTTAAGACATTTTGTGTTTGAGAAGAGTTTCGTATAGTGACAAGAAATTTCAAAAAAATTGTTGAAGTGCGTAATATATCGATTTCGATTTAATATCCTCCATTTAGTGTCATAACTTTGAAGTTGTAGATACTTTCGTATACCTAGGAACCAGCATCAACACCGATAATAATGTCAGCCTTGAAGCCTTGAGCCAACGCAGAATCACTCTTGCCAACAGGTGCTACTATGGACTGAGTAGGCAATTGAAAAGTAAAGTCCTCTCTCGGCGAACAAAAACTAAAGTCTACAAGTCCCTCATCATTCCCGTCCTACTTAATGGTGCAGAAACGTGGACGGTGTCAACATCCGATGAGAACGCACTAGGAGTTTTCGAGAGAAAGTTTTAGCGGAAGATTTATGGTCCCTTAAACATTGGCAACGGCGAATACCGCAGAAGATGGAATGAAGAGCTGTATGTGTTGTTCGGCGACATAAACATAGTCCAGCGAATAAAAAGACAGCGGCTACGCTGGCTGGGTCATGTTGTTCGAATGGACGAAAGTGTCCCAGCTCTGAAAGTTTTCGATGCAGTACGCGTTGGTGGAAGCCGAGGAAGAGGGAGACCTCCACTCCGATGGAAGGACCAGGTGGAGAGGGACCTGGCTTCGCTTGGTATAACCAATTGGCGCCAAACTGCCAAAAGGAGAGATGCGTGACGCGCTGTTGTGGACTCGGCTATAACCGCGTAAGCGGTCAAGAAGTGTTTGAAAAAAAATTTGTATAGAATGCAACCTTAAAGTAACTTGTGAAGACCAATTCTTTGTTCTAATACGAATAACGGGTCGACATAAAAGTCCCAAAACGCAGCAGCCTGTTTGTTTTCAAATATGGATTTTTTCATTTACTATGCCGTTAGGGTCAAAATATTTCATATGTTCTCTGTAAGTTCGACGCACGGAATCTGAAATTTGGAAGCTTTTCATTTATAGACTTTTTTAAATAAATTTTCATCATTTTTGAATACTTTTTCGATCTGAAGTAATTTTCTAAATAATTCAGAATGCAAATGTCAGACCATTGTGTCACTTTGACAACATATTCGACAATTATTTCTCTAAAAAATTTATATATAATAAAAAAAAAATTATAGCTCCAAAAAGTGCACCTTATATATTTACAAATATAATTTTAAAAGCTTTGTACATTTATATATTGTGTCATTGCTAGAAATATATGTATGTACGTACATCAATAAACAAATAAATCACACTCGCATCACGTCTAACCCCAAAGCAGTGAAGTAATGCTGTTCGCAGCTAAAAATAGCAACTATTTAGTCATTGTAAGCAGCAGCTGATTACCAGGGTCAAAGGTGTGATATTACAGCTAGTGCGCCGCAGCTTACAAAACAAAAAGCAACAACAACAAAAAACACAACTCCTCGCATGGTCACAATTGGCACGAACAAGGCAAACAATTTATTGCTGTTTAACTTCTTATAAGCAGCACTGAGTTCGCCCCTCTTTTGGTTACTATGCATACCAGAAATGCCTTTACGGTCAATCTGTATGGATATAGAATAATACTTCGCTTTGCGTGTGGAAAGCATATAATGTTGGGTATTTAGCGCATACATATTTATATGTATGCGTGTACGAGTTTGCTGTGGGAAAATGTGCTGCACCCAATGATTGAAGATTGAAGAATAATAATAATATCCATACAAAAGTGGAGGAAGTACTCGCCAACACTTAATTGGTTCGTTAAGCACGAAATGCAGCGGAATAATGAATGAATTAATAAATGCTAAAGGAAAATTAAAATAAAAAATAATGATAAAATGTAGAAGAAAAGCTTAAGTAGTTGCCGTGGTTGAAGCTTTTATGAGGTGTTATTAAAAAAAAGTATTTCAAAAAAAATTATAATTGCAGAAAAATGCCTTGTAAATGCAAATAAACTGGGATAAAAGATGCATAGTTAACAAAATTTAAAATAAAAAAAAAATATTTAATTATATGTGTGTGCTACCTGGTGACGAAACTCAGCAAGTATACTACCTCAAAACCAACCTCAGATCTTTATTTGCGAGAAGTAATCACATCTGTGTATGACTATGTATGTATGTGTGTGTTTGTAAATAAGTGCAGTGTCATTCATTATTCGCGCTCCAACTGTTATTGATGAATTAATTTATTGCTTATCAGCGAATAACTGTGCTTTCACTGAGCGTGCTTTTTATACAAGCACAAGTGTATTTATTTTAAAATCAACAGCAAGTTTATCTACATATCTAACTGTGTCAATGTACTTGTGTAAATATAATAACAATAAGAATATAATTGTGAATATCACATGCAACTAACTTATTTATATAGATATGATGATACACATAAGTAAAATACAAGTCTATTGACATTGTACACTCTACAATGAGCTGACGTGTACTATAGTTGTAAATACTAGAGATGGGCGTAAGTGACGCATAATCGTTGCAATATTACAACTTAAGTGGCTAGAAGTAGTTTTCCTGACCAAATTTTTATAAAAATTATTTTATAATCATTTAAAAAAATTTCGATATTCGAATTCGACTTTTCGTAATTGAGATTATTGATATCACTAAATTTAAAATTTACAAATTTTTTTATATTTTTTTGCTATTATTAATCGCTTAAAATGGAAGAAAGCTGAAAATTGCGAATTTCGCGGTAAAAAGTTAAGCTCGATTAATAGCATAAATCTGGTGACGGTGCACTCCTTTTCGACATACTTAAATGACATATTTATTTATACATGGAAATTACAATCTAACAGCATACCTTTAAATGACCACAACCACTTCTGATTAATTATATCATTCTATATTTTTTTTATACATTCAATGGAAAACATAACCACATATCAGCTACAGCCATCACAACAATCACAACTAATTTTATTTAGCTTTCATGAAATATTTAAATAGCAAACTCATTTTTTTACAAAATAAAAAGAAATTAAAAAAAGACAAATTTCGAAAATTCGAAAATGATTTTCAGTTTTAATCGCGAAATTTTGCAACATAATTAATTATATTTGCTTTTTGTGAAATTTTAAATTAGCAAACTAAATTTTTATATATAAATAATTTACTTCGAAATTTCGAAAATGATTTTCGGTTTGAATTTCGAAAATGATAATGATAGTTTTCGAAGTCTAGTTGAAAATACAAATCAGTAAGCAATATACAAATATTTTAATTGAATAATTTCGAAAATTCGAAAAATATTTTCAGTGTGAATTTCGAAATTTCGCAACACAGTTATATTTTTTTGTTTTACTTTTATATTTATTTATTTTTATAAAAATTATTTATTTCAAAATTTCGAAAATGATTTTCGGCTTGACTTTCGAAATTTCGAAAATAATTTTTATATCGAATTTCTAAAATATGTTGCTACTTCATACTCTAATCGAAATTACAAATCAGTGAGAAATGTACAAATATTTCAATGGAATAATTTCGAAAATTCGAAAAAGTTTTTAAATTTGAATTTTGAAATTTCGCTATTTATGTTAACTTTTTTTTTTAATTTTAAAATAGCAAACACAATTTTTATAAAAAATAGTTAATTTCGAAATTTCGAAAATTATTTTCTGATTGAATTTCGAAGTTTCAAAAATCATTATGATAGTATTTCGTACTCTAGTCGAAAAATACAATTCAGTGTGAAATAAACGAATATTTCAATGGAATGATTCCGAAAATTCGAAAAAGATTTTCAGTTTGAATTTCGAAATTTCGCAACACAATTAATTTTATTTGGTTTTTGCGAAATTTTAAAATAGCAAACGAAATTTTTATATATAAATAATTTACTTCGAAATTTCGAAAATGATTTTCTGTTTGAATTGCGAAATTTCGAAAAAAATGTTTATATAGAATTTCTGAAATATGATAGTATTTCGTACTCTAGTCGAAAATACACATCAGTGAGAAATATACAAACATTTTAATGGGGATTTTTTTAAATCTCTGCCACTTTGACTTTAGTTCTATTTTTCTTGAGACAACTCTTGGTTCTATTCACAAAAAAAGCTCAGTAATTCTGGGGATACTGAATCATTGAAAAAGGATTATTTATATTTCTTCTAGACAGTATCAGTGATATGGGGTGAAAAAAACGAGAGAGAGAGAGAGAGAGTTTACCGTTATACCCCCATAGTACAATTTATGTGAACTGTTTTAAATTTTTATGCAAATTGTTCATTTATTGGTATATTTTTCGAGTCTCATCTCAACTTTAAAACTTTCTACATACATTACGAACTCAAGTACAACTATTTACATAGGCTATATAGAGAGAAGTGACTCGAATCTAAATTCGGGTGAGCTGCTTGCACAGCTGTCATTCGAGCCGGCCGCAATTGGACTAATTTGAACTCGACTTAACTTCTTAAGTGGCACTGAAACTGGTTTCACTTTGCTTTCGGCAATAATTCAATCGCCAACATTTGACTACATAGAGAATAACAACAAAAATAACTTGCGAATTTAGAAATTGTGCGCGTAACTAAAGTGTTGTGTGTGTTTCTGTGTTTGTATTGTGTTTGCAATTTCCAGAAATGCCCATTTTATTCGCAATTAGCAACTCTGCCTCTTCTCATTCTGTTTGTGTTTATTCAAGTTTAACGAATTTTTTACTCTGCTCTTTATTGCTATGTGGGTTTTCGCTATTTATTTTATTATCTTTTTTTCTGTTTATTCTGAATATCTCTTCATTCTTGTTGATTCGTACTTAAAAACGCGTTGTGTTTTCGCTTTTAATTTTTTTGTCACTTTTTTATAGCAACAATTTTGGGTTTGCTTTGCTTTTGCCGTCATTTCGTTTGACATTTTTTGAGGTTATTTGCTTGGAAATTTAAGAAAAAAAAATTTTTTTTTTTTACTATTTTTATACGGTCAGTGTCAGGAACGTAGACCAGTAGTTTGCTTAATTATTTTTTTTCTAGTTCTATTTCTATTTTTGTTTTGTTTTTATTTCTTGTTTTTTGATTATATGTAGATATGATAGGGATAGGTTCAAAATTAAGTGTCCACACATTCGTACATAAATATATGTATGTATTTGTCTGAATTGTGATACATTGTTTAATCGCTCTGAATATCCATGACATCATCGCTTACGTTGAATTCAATGAGTTTTTTGTTATTTTTTATTAGGTAAACATAGCGAAGTGGAGTAACGCATACCTATGAATTTTGGTTATATACCCATAACACTTCTTTAACCACGACATTATCTACCTCAAATATTTCCAATGATAATATATTTACTTTGAATGGATATGATAAATATTTTACTTAATATGCTGAGAATGTGGTTTGCTTATGAGAGCAGTCGGTTCATCGTTGGTATGTGGAAAGTATCTTCATATTTTGTACATGGAAAAGTTGTTGCAAAACGTGAGTATATTTATCCATCTGTGTGTCAATATTTCAGAAAACAAATTAATCTTGCAATAAATCCGAATTATCAGTCGGAAGTGATATTATACTCTTATCCCCCAGGCAATTTTTGTTGAAGTGTGTTTTTTTTTTGAGACGCTTAGCATTTGACAATTTATATTGGCAACTCTACTCAAAACTATTTTCAAATATAAATTTTGTTAAATAGTTGCCAACCCGCCTCAAAATATTTTTACTGTAAATCGTTTAAGTATGATACTCATATTCTAATATACCATAAATTCTTAAATAAAGGGACGCTACAAAAGTAAACCGAAGCGTTATTGGTCAGGCAGCAATCCACACGTACTCCATGAGTCACCACTACAACCCGAAAAAAATTTACGGTTTGGTGCGGTTTATGGACCGGCGACGTCATTGGACCGTACTTCTTCCGTGATGATCAAGACCGGCTCGTTACTGTGAATGGGTATCGCTACCGCTCAATGATAACTGAATATTTTTAACACGAATTAGTTGATATGGACATGGACATTATGTGGTTCCAACAAGACGGTTCCTAAAGTCGCACAGCGAATGTCAAAATCGATTTATTGAAAACCAAGTTTGGTGAAAGTGTTATCTCGCGAAATGGCCCAGCCAATTGGTCGTTCGATTTGATGTCGTTAGACTATTTCCTGTGGGTTTATGCCAATTCTTTTTACTTAAAAAAATCGTTTTGATCTTATTGAGATCACTGTTTAATTATCCCAGTACATTAGATTTCTCCTATAAACAGGGTTACCAACTCGAAATCTTTATACAAAATGCTAGATCTATACATAAAAATAATTTCAATTCTTCAAAAATCAAGAACTTAATTTATACGTATATTTTTCTAAATAAATGCCGAAAAGATCAAAAGGTATTATTATCTAAACACAACTCATGAAATTGCATCGAACCCGTTATCCCATATTTATATTTTATATAAACTATTTTCGAACTGACTACCTCGAAACGTTGAAAACAACCACAACACGTGCGGGATGGGATAGATACCGAGAGCTGAAGAGGGAAACGAGACGCATCTGCAGACAAAAAAAGAAAGAGGCCGAAATGCGTGAGTACGAAGAGCTTGAGAAGCTGGCAGCCAGAAGTAATGCTCGAAAATTTTACGAAAAAATGAAGCGACTTAACGAAGGTTTCAAGACCGGAGTATCCTCATGTAGAGACCAAGGTGGTAATCTGGTAACCGATGTCCAGGGCATACTGGGATTATGGAGGGAACACTTCTCCGACCTGCTGAATGGTAGTGAGAGTACAACACCAGGACATGGCGAACCCGATTCCCCAATCGATGAGGATGGAATAGATATTCCATTACCCGACCATGAAGAAATTCGAATATGAATTACACGCCTGAAGAACAACAAAGCGGCAGGGGCCGATAGATTACCGGCTGAGGTATTCAAATACGGCGGCGAAGAACTGATAAGGTGTATGCATCAGCTTCTTTGCAAAATATGGTCGGAAGAAAGAATGCCCGACGATTGGAATCTCAGTGTGCTTTGCCCAATCCATAAAACGGTCCTGCTTTATGGTGCAGAAGCTTGGGCGATGTCAACATCAGATGAGACGACACTAGGAGTTTTCAAGAGGAAAATTTTGCGCAAGATTTATGGTCCTCTAAACATTGGCAACGGCGAATACCGCAGACGATGGAACGATGAGCTGTACGAGTTATACGACGACATTGGCATAGTTCAGCGAATACAAAGACAGCGGCTACGCTGGCTTGGTCATGTTGTCCGAATGGACGAAAACGCTCCAGCCCTGAAAGTGTTCGATGCAGTACTCGCCGGAGGAAGCCGAGGAAGGGGAAGGCCTCCATTCCGTTGGAGGGACCAGGTGGAGAGCGACCTGGTTACACTTGGAATCTCCAACTGGCGCCGAACTGCGAAGGAAAGAGAAGAGTGGCGCGCTCTCATCGATTCGGCTATAACCGGCAAAACGGTTGAACGCCAATAACATACATACATACATTTTCGAATCAAAACATCATATCCCATAAGGCATACTTTATGCTGTAACCGTAACAAAACCCGAGAGAATTATTGTCGAAACAAACATAAAAAACTAAATACCTAATGTATTTGTCATTTCCGATGCTAAAAATTCACCAAATATGTGATTTATGCAAGTTTCAGTTGCTCAGTTATCGCAAGTGCTGTTATCAAAACTCAACTATTTAATAGTAAACATATTTCAAATAGTCGGCCTCAGTAGCTGAAGAAGTAAGTTTAAGAAAATTTCTTACTTTGAAATATATCATTTCCGCTCATAATATTTAAAAAACATGAACTGGGTCCAATTGTATTTTTTTCATTGCTTATATAAGTCACGTAACGTATTTTTAAATATATAAATAATTACACTAGAGTCTAAATATACATACATATATATTTGATAAAGAGAAATATTATTTTTTTTTTTAATTCTCCATTATGTATTTCAAACAATTTCAAGAGCATTTGTTATCAGAAACCCTACATTGAAAAGGAAAGGCATATATTTTATGTGGTCATTCATGGCAAATCATTTAATAATCGCAACATTTGTGCGGCGAAATAATAGCGAGTTTCAAGGAAACGTGATAAATTATTAGAAAGAATTAGAATTAAACAAAAAAATATTTATAATAAAAAGATATTATATAAATATAAAAAATATTATTATATATAACAAAAAAACAAGAAAAACAAAATCACTAAACCAACAACTATTATATAATTAGTATAAATATAAGAAATAGAATCAAGGTTACTAGGTAATCGTTTAAGCTCTCATATCACATCAACAACTTTATCATCATCAGCCACCACAGCCAGCCACAGACACCGCCACCGCCGCCACAGCTGTTATAAAAACAAATACTGTTACAGTGCTGTATGCTGATCAACAGCAGCTTTAATAACAATGCAATCATCATCAACAACTTCCAATGATTGTCGCGAATCGGTGGCTGATTAAGCTATTGAGTCATGAGTTTCGAGAGGCGCCTAACAACCATTTTTGAATTATTACTGTGATGCTTTGTTGTTGTTTCTTTGTTTCTAAGCAACTCTTTGTGGGCGAGCTGCTGTGTATGGCTCAAAATAAAAACAAAAAAATTAAAATAATTTTTTTTTTCAAATGAATATGTGTCTTAAGCTTTTGTTGTCGCATGGTGACGGCATCGCTTGCGTCATAAATTCATCAGAATGCCCGATGTGCTGGTCACTTTATTAATTCCTCATTTGTTGAATTTATTAGCAAATAATATTCATAATACGCTTAAGCAGTAATCGTTTACTATTTCTGGTTGGTTCCCTAATCGCATTAATTCCACTTTGGACTTTCTACATATGTACTCGTAAACAGTTCTTTGATTATTATCTAGAACAGTTATGTAGTTCAAGTGTGTGTGTGGGTGTCATAAAGTTTTATTTCCTGCATTTATTTTCTTTTATTAGTTTTTGTTTTGTTTTTAAAAGGAAAGTTTCGTAAATCAAGACACTGAAAAAGTCTTTTAGTGGCTGTCATGAAGGCATTCGGGGAGACTATAATCAATGTGATTTACGACTAGTAGCAGAATAACGTATTCTTTGCTGTTTAAGGACAATGATCACTTTTTTATAACATTCAAAACAGTTTTCCTTGGATTTTTTATTAAAGAGTTATGAAGTTTGTCTAAAAATATAATGGATCATCCTGTATAATTTCTTAATGTCATACATTATCTTTCTCAATATGAACATTAAACCTAATTGTCTTGCTCTGACTTGCTCTCTCGCTATTTTCGTACATCAATTATGTCTTATCTTAAATTGTTCACTTTAAAATAATTGAGTGATGAATGTGGACGTGAACAAGATCATATGATATACTAACGGGTGATTTTTTTGAGGTTAGGATTTTCATGCATTAGTATTTGACAGATCACGTGGGATTTCAGACATGGTGTCAAAGAGAAAGATGCTCAGTATGCTTTGACATTTCATCATGAATAGACTTACTAACGAGCAACGCTTGCAAATCATTGAATTTTATTACCAAAATCAGTGTTCGGTTCGAAATGTGAAATCCGCTTTTTTATCGACAAATTTTGTTCAGCGATGAGGCTCATTTCTGGTTGAATGGCTACGTAAATAAGCAAAATTGCCGCATTTGGGGTGAAGAGCAACCAGAAGCCGTTCAAGAACTGCCCATGCATCCCGAAAAATGCACTGTTTGGTGTGGTTTGTACGCTGGTGGAATCATTGGACCGTATTTTTTCAAAGATGCTGTTGGACGCAACGTTACGGTGAATGGCGATCGCTATCGTTCGATGCTAACAAACTTTTTGTTGCCAAAAATGGAAGAACTGAACTTGGTTGACATGTGGTTTCAACAAGATGGCGCTACATGCCACACAGCTCGCGATTCTATGGCCATTTTGAGGGAAAACTTCGGAGAACAATTCATCTCAAGAAATGGACCCGTAAGTTGGCCACCAAGATCATGCGATTTAACGCCTTTAGACTATTTTTTGTGGGGCTACGTCAAGTCTAAAGTCTACAGAAATAAGCCAGCAACTATTCCAGCTTTGGAAGACAACATTTCCGAAGAAATTCGGGCTATTCCGGCCGAAATGCTCGAAAAAGTTGCCCAAAATTGGACTTTCCGAATGGACCACCTAAGACGCAGCCGCGGTCAACATTTAAATGAAATTATCTTCAAAAAGTAAATGTCATGAACCAATCTAACGTTTCAAATAAAGAACCGATGAGATTTTTCAAATTTTATGCGTTTTTTTTTTTTAAAAAGTTATCAAGCTCTTAAAAAATCACCCTTTATATATGTTAGGAAACTCTGGTAACCAAGTACCAAAGTTTGGTTAGGTTTGGTTAGATTAGTCTGGTAGGCCAACAAACCACACATAGACCAGTTTTAGTCCTTAGCAATACCAGATTGAGTGCCGTCAAGTAAAAGCTTATGTGTTTTCACTATCGATCCCTCATCCAGACTCTTATACTGTGAGCCCACCAAATGCTGTAGCCATTGTCTTGTCAATGCAGGAGAAACACACCAAAGGTGCTCCATTGTTTCTGAAGAACCAAAAAGTCTACCAAAAATTCCAGGAAATCATAAATAGTTTGGTTTCTTCTGAGTTTATTATAAAACATCCCCCATTTTTCAGAATAGTGCAAAAGTAAACACTAAAAGTTCTTCTGTTTTATTTGACTGTTTTTGGGTTCCAGATACTTTATTAGAACCCACTCTATATTTTCGGAGAGATATAAGTCTGAAGTAATTGCCGAATTATGTCCTTAAGTTCATCACGCTTTATTTGCCTCCATTTTCAGAATTGCTTATCAGCTACAATCGTGGAAAGTCTATAAGATCGTCGTATCTTAAAAATTGCTGTAATCGCAAAATACTATAATAGAAAATTTGTTTAGGCATGTTTTTGTTGTTGTAATTGTTTTTTTCTAGATTCTCTGGTTCAGATGCCGGTTGAGAACCTTGGCAATACTTCAGATCTCTGTCTGTTGGATTTTGCGTTCTTCAAGTTGGTCTAGAACTTTGCTTCCGCCGTTTTTTTTTTGTAAATTTAAGTTTTTTTTTATAAAAATGGTTACAAATGTCGATGAACCTCAGCCGCACTTTTCTTGGAATTATAAAAGAAAAGCAAAATTTCCCGCAAATGTCGAGAATTCGGCTCAAAAAGTGACATTTTCAGTTTTGAGAATAAGTTTGGGATGCAAACAGATCTCTACAAATATTTTGTTGGGTTAATGTTGACACAAATGTCCAAGATCGATATAAAACAATTTAATCGATTTAATCGACCAGTGCTCGACTCTAGAGACATCTATTGGAAAACGGCGGAAGCAAAGTTGTAGACCTAATATATCTGTCAAGGAAACTATTTTTTTAACTTTAGTTTCTTAGAACATTATAGGTACACTCAAAATGTAATTTCTTCTGCTGGAAGAGTTCGTTAGTCAAAACAACAAAGTAACAGCGAGAGCTGTTGAATAAGCCAAAGAAAAGCTCCATTATACTATAGAATTCATTTCGTATAAATGTTAGTTGGCAGCGTAGAAATTATATCCGATAATTCGATGAGACTTGAACGCGATAACTCTGAGTAGAAACTTTCGATTCTTTGCATATCTTATCTAACTCCACTAGCAACTTTTTACTGTTGACAAGTGACTTTAAGGTAGATAGCAACCATTTATCTAGATTTTTGTCAAACGAATACCAGAAAGTAATACCAATAACTTGACCTGAAACTCAGGCATAAACGTTAAGTCCATTAACGACAAATGATTTTACAACCGGCTTATTTATACCACACTCTGAACAAAGTGAATGGTCAATCTTATTTTTGTTTTTGTATAAATTAAACACGTACAACTTAATTCCGGCAAATGAGAAACGAGAAACATTTATTAAAACATTCAAAGCAATGACAAGTTAAATGAACAAAGCACCGACTAAACGCAGTAAGAAAACCGCTAGTTAAAACGAGGAAAGTAAGAGCACCACAGTAAACGTTAAGCGAAAAAAATCGCAGCTAAAAACACACAAACACAGTTACTCAGAATGCAACAACAATTTTTGCAGCACACTTAAAGAGCCAATGCAATGTGCCACATGACACATGCCACACCATGACGAGCGACTGACTTAGTGGTTGACTGTGAAACTGACAAACTGACTTGCAGCATTGTTTCACTAGCCGATGGTGGCTTACTCGTGCTAACCGGCTAGATAAGCGGTTGTTGGCTAGTTGTTGGCGACGAACGCTTGGCTTTAATGGGAGCAAAGCTATTGACTTTGTTGCGCTGCAGCTCCGAGGCAGATGCGCTGCCGATGATGACGATGAGCCGCCAACTTTTATATGCTTTTATTGGTCAACGGCAAAAAGAACAATCGATCACGCTTAAGATAAACAGAACAGGTCGGCGCACGCGTGCATTGTGAGCGATTGCCAACACCAACCAGTTAGTTAGCAGACGCGCAAAGCGTCGACTTAGCGCTCGCTGGTGACAGGGCATACAAGTGTGCCACTGCGAATACTGATGAGACGAAATACAGCCAACAAAAAAATCTCGAATGGACTCGCAAGTGCCACTGCTGCTTGAGATGAGTGTGGAAGCTTTCTTTTTTGCTACTGTACAAGTACATGGCGTTTGCGCATGCGTGTCAGCGCATAAATATGCGCAATGTGAAATTTGCGGTTAAACAAATACAACAATGCAGCAGTAGTAGAGGAGGAGGGCAAACGCACGGTGACTAGGGTGGACCAAATGAAAGCCATTGCGCCAGAGTGTTAAGTGAGTGGCAAAGGCGAGCTGCTGCTGGCAGTTGAGGTGAAGTGGCGGCGCGCAAGAGGTGATCACCGATAGCCTCTTTCTTATGTACATACATTGTTTCCAGTAGGTATTTCCAGCAGCACCGCTTCATACAGTTGTCTAAACATGTTGTAAGAACGTGCGGCTCGCACATGTTGGCGCGCATGCGCAGAGCAAGTAAATTGCTGATATGATGCGCAGGCTTTTAACACATTGTTGACAATTTCCCGACAACTTGAGCGGTGGTGGCATTGGTGGAGAAAGGAGGAAGCTGCAATGCATGTGCGTGCGTGCGTTAGTGTGTATGGAAAAAGTCAGTAGCTCAGCAACTCTGTACGCATACGTGGGTAATTAAAGATGTAGAAAAATACGGATTAATACCGTAAAAGGCGTTGGCCGATTAAAGTTTAATTCTGAATTTAATTAATATTAATTGTCAAGCAGCCGAGTTGCAGAAAAACTCTAAAGCATTAATATGTTTTATTGGCAATTAAGCAATGTAAATTGGAGTTGTTGTTGTTCTGTTTTTTCTAAATATTTGATTTCTAATTATGGCATACGCTGTAGGAAGTCGAGATGATACAAAATAATTATGACATTGTAAGCGGATCATAACGGTGGATAACAGTTTATTATATACTTATAACGGTTAGTTAAGTAAGCGAATTCAATGGGGATTCAAACTTCAAATCGAAAATTATAGGTTCGCAATATCATGTAATGGTCTAAAAGGAAGCATAGATATCAGGTGTGATCTTACTGAAGGTGGAAATTCCAAGAAACCACTTATTAAATTAGTCATTAATTTCTTCAATTTATAACTAACTTAAGACAAATTATGAAAAAAGAAGTTCTTCAATAACTAACTTTCTTGAAACCGGAATACTAACGCAAAATTTCATGTCATGATTTTAAAATACAGGGTGCCTAATGAAATCCGCTAGCAAAAAAATATTAAATAACTTTTTTTCTATTTAATGAATGTGGTTAATTTTTTTTTTATTTTGCAGATTGACTTTTACATTTAACAAAAATGGACAAAGAGAGTATAGGCGCACGTTTGGCGGCAGTGCTCCGAGCAGATGGACCATAATGAGGCTTGTAAACAATTTTGCCGAGCATGGGACAGTCAACAGAAGACCTTACCATCGAAACCCTTCAGTTCGAACGGAGGAAACAATCGCTGCTGTAGCTGCTGCCATACAAAACAATCCACGTGTTTCGACAAGAAGCTTATCTGCTCAAATGGGTGTAAGCAGACAGTCATTACAGTCAGTTATGCACAAAGATTTGGACTTATTCCCATATAAAATTCAAATGGCCAACAAACTGAACGCTGCAGACTTGCCGATTCGCTTGGAACTTTGCCAGAAGAGGATGGAAACATGTTGAACTGTCTTTTCATGTCTGACGAGGCCCATTTCGACTTAAACGGCAACATAAACAAACAAAATTTTCGAATATGGAGTGCTTCCAACCCACAGATACTCCATGAGACGGAATTGCATCCACTTCGTGTCACAGTGTGGTGTGCAGTTTCATCACGCTGCATTGTCGAGCCCTACTTCTTCGAAGAAAACGGTCACACCGTTACGGTTACTGGAGACGGTTACTTGAGCATGTTGAGAGAGTTTTTCTATCCAGAATTACGTCGAATGAGAATTTCTTTCAACTCTGTGTGGTTTCAGCAAGATGGTGCAGCTCCTCACATAGTCCAACCCAATAAGCTGATATCCAGAAACTCCACATTCCGTTGGACACCCAGGTCGCCTGACCTTACTGCACCAGACTTTTTCTTGTGGGGTTATTGCAAACAGGAAGTCTACAGAGCAAAACCAACAAATTTGAATGAACTAAGACAATCCATTCGAGAAACAATTGCGGCTATTCCTGTCTCAACTCTCCAAGCAGTAATGAACAACTTTTTGATAAGATGTCGCACATGCATCAACGAGCAGGGGGGCATTTAAATTCCATTATTTTTAAAACTAATTAAGCTATATTTAATAAAATTGAATGAGCTTTAACATGAATAAAAGAAAAATGAATTCCATACACTGAGAAAAAAAGTATTTGAGTTTCTTAATGTAGCAAAATTCATCAATATTTATCCAGATTTCCTAATATCAAAAAATATTTCAGTTTTTCATGATATTCTATGACCAGCGTAATACATCAAAGTCGGATCTACGCTCACTGGTAGTAGTGATACCTGAGAAGAAGAAATTTATTATCCGTGCGTTAGGAGCTATTTTGAAAAAATATCTCATATATCGACCATTCTTCCTAATGTTATTATTTCTTCATTGTCGTACTTTGGGCTAATGTACTTGGAATTTAATGAGAGTTCGTTGAATGTGAGCTTTTTATTGGGAAAAAACTATGTATACTACTACAATGACACCGTATTTTGCTTTGAATATTTTCTTATTTTATAACCATAAATATGAGTGGGGATTTTCACCGACGAAAAATATTTCCATTATTTCTAAATTTCTATTTTTCTAGATTCCCTTGAAGCATCTCAGTATCCAAACTGCCGCTAAGCCCAGTATTTAGAATATAAAATAAATATTTTGTTGCTTTTTTTTGGTATAAATACAATCAATTTTCCTCGTATGGTGGCACATATTCATGCTGCCAAGTAACTACCATGGCAATTCGCATTTTATTGACTTGCCGTGACACCTTTTCTTTCTCTTACATTCCGCATTTTCCATAATTGCGTGGCTTTTCAATTTTCTGTTAACTATGCAAATTAGCAATTTACAAAAAGCATAAAACACTCTCCAATAAACAGTCATACAAAGCTGATTGTATATCTATCTATGTATATGTGTTGACGTGTAAGTGTGTGTGTGCGTGTTGAGATGAGTTGAGTTGATGAGGTGTTGGCGTGAAGTTCCATTTAACACGAGCGTTGTTGTTGTTGTAACGCAAGATTACATTAAGAATTTCTCACAAAGTGGCATTTTTAAGAGGTCAACTGCTGTAGAAAGGTGACTGGTGAAAGATAAACACTTTTTTATAAGTGTGTGTGTGTGAATAACTATTCAGAGAATGTTTTGCAGCACGATCAAGTGTGGGAGCAGAGTATAAAATGGAATGTAGGAAGAAATGCCTTTAGTAAGCTTATTGGAGTTGGAGTTTGAATCTACGATCTCTTCCAAGATTTCATATCGGGTTCACTGGTATCAAATTATTTAAATTATTTTGCGAATTTAGCAACGTTTAACTCGCTAAAACTTAGAGATTGGCGTAACGAAAATCATATAATCATTGTCAGCACTAAAATCATAACCTAAACTGACCTAACCTAACTTAACCTAAATTGAGCAACTAAAAGCTTTTACCTTCAAGTTGTCTTTTACTTATTTCAAGTGGCTAGTGGATCCTTTGCTTTCATAAATAAATTTGAAAGAAAGAGAGTAGAGGTCAGACATTGTTAGCAAAGAAGTGGCGAATTGAAGGTGATTACTTAAAAGCGGGAGTAATAGCAAGTAAATAGTTTATTCTAAAAAATAGTTTTTTGTTGTTAAGCCTCTTGTTTAACTCTAAACTAAATAATTTCACTTAAATATACTTAAAAAGTTATTCTAAAAATATCAGCAAGTCATATATATTTTTATTATAACAGCGCTCTCTGTCTTTATCACATTTTTTTTAAGTATTTTTTATATCTTATCGAAAGTGCAAAGTAATTTAAGTTGTTTGGCTTCTTTTAACTGTATTAATATATCAATTTGCATATAATAATAATTTTATGTACATATGTATCTTTCTTTCTTGAAAGTCCGTGTGTACCTTATCGAATGCCCATAAATTTGTGTATTCAATGGGCTCATTGCTAATTTTGGTGCTTTGTCAAACACTACAGCTGATAGGTTCTTATCTCAGGAAGAGTACTTATACATATAGAAAATATATTATATATTTTATAGTAGTTGTATATATGTATATGCGTTCAGGTATTGCAAATTTATATTGCGAAAACACAATCTTCGAAAAACAAAAATCGCCAAAAAGCAAAAGTGAGCAAATATCAGCGATTAGATCGCAGTTGGCAAACATGCAGGGAATTTTCAAACATACACATATACATACTTAGGTATATATATAAGTATATATGTACGCGAACATTTCTGCTCAGAGATAAACTTTTATGCAGACCAAGGTTTATAATTAAAGGTTATGTACAAATGAAGGTTGATATTATTACATAATATATAAATATTTTTGGAAACATGGAAATATTTATATTTAAGTAGTGTTTGTACTCAATTATCCCAACAAGGGAGCAATTAACTAATTACTCATTTAAGGGGTTATATACAGTTAGACGGCCGAAAAAAAGTGAATTTTCCAGAATTTTTTCTGAAAAAACTTTTTAATTTATTGAACCAAAAATTTATACACATATTATGGTATCTTTTAACTGTATTTTAAGACTTAGTACTAGTAAACATATTTATTTGAAAAAGAGCTACAGCTGATCTCCAGGAGATCCTCTCAAAAAAGACGTTTGGGGGTGACCACTATGTCTCGGAACTGGATAATAATGTTAAATCTAGTAATTAATCGAAGGAATAAGCAAAATAAAAGTTTTTGACAAAATGGCGGTTTCTCAAAAAAAAAAAAAAAATCGATTCTTCACCGAAATTTCGGCCTTAAATTGTTTGAATCATTTGAAATTAAAATTAAATTTAAATTGTTTGGATCATTTGAAATTAAAAAACCAAACAGATTTCGTTAAAATAATGTTAAATCTAGTAATTAACAAATTAACGAAGGAATAAGCAAAATAAAATTTTTTGACAAAATGGCGGTTTCTAAAAAAAAAAAATCGATTCTTCACCGAAATTTCGGCCTTAAATTGTTTGAATCATTTGAAATTAAAATTAAATTTAAATTGTTTGGATCATTTGAAATTAAAAAACCAAACAGATTTCGTTAAAATAATGTTAAATCTAGTAATTAACAAATTAACGAAGGAATAAGCAAAATAAAATTTTTTGACAAAATGGCGGTTTCTCAAAAAAAAAAAAAAATCGATTCTTCACCGAAATTTCGGCCTTAAATTGTTTATAAAAAAAAATATTTATCGGAGAGAAAAAATCTTCGATTAATTACTAAAAAATATATTTGAGAAGGTCGAGGTTAAAATTTGAGACTAATCGGTCTAGCCGTTTTCAAGTAATGTTGGTCACCATTTTGAGAAAAACGCGTTTAAAGTTTGGACCTTGTACTTCCAAGCACTCTGAAACGCCTTTTCAAATTTGCTTGTAACTTTGAAAATATTCACCGGAACGATATGAAATTTTCTGTGTGTATTCTTAAATATATATACATTAAGAAAATGAAATAAAAAAATGGATTTTTTGAAAATTCTAACTGTATATAATATTTGTGTTTGTTACTGATTGCCTATTTGCTTCGTAAACGGCTAATTGACCAAATTAAAATACTGTCTGAAACGCATAAAATAATTAATTAAGTATTGATTGCTTAATTGCTTCATAAACGGCTAATTGACCGAATTAACATACTGTCTGAAACGCTTACAACATTTAATAAAATATCTGTCATCAGCAAAATATAATTAAGGTCTCAATTAATTGACAATTAGTATTTATAAGAATAACTTTGTAAGATATTTACACAAAACTTTGAAAACTGTTATAGAAAATCTAAATTTTTTTTTTAATATAGAAGATATTATCTTCTTCTTCATTCTTATAGTTGATTTTATGGTACTAACAAAATCTAAAAATAAAAAATTTCTAAACCTAATTGATAAAAGTAAACTAAATGACTCAATTATGAGCTTAATTGTCTTAACTGTTCGATAGTTTTGGTTTTATGACGTACATATTTATATATAAACGAAATTATTTTGTAGCATATGTATCTAGATATGTTATGTAAACAGCTTTACAGTATCTTATCTTATCAATGCAACTCCGATAGCTCAAAAAGTTCACTGAACTCCTTAAATGTAATTCTGATCAGAATTGTTGATTATAGTTTACGATTTATCTATACAAACTACCATAGATTACGGTGTTGAACTGATTTGGGGCAAGAGGCGCTTCTCTATTATTTAAAGGGATTTAAAATTTGGTTTGTTTGTTATTAGACCTATCAATTTTATATGACGATGTATAAGTCTAAGTATTTAAATTACAATTTTGTAATTAGAAGTAGAGTAAAGTTAGAGGATTAGAATAAGTATAAGGTTCGTTGATTTAGATATGATTATTGGTATATTCAAAATTTTATTTTGGGGAATTAAGCTTTGAATTAACAAAACTGAGTTAGAATTGGAAATGAAAAACTATAAAATACATATATAGCCTCTACTGCTACTTTATACAAATACATATGTAAATCTATAACTGAGTTATTTGAGACATAAAGCAAGTGACCTGCCAAGTCTACCTTGTATCAATTACGCTTGACTGATATTAGGCCAAGTGGATATGCGAATTAATTTACTAGATTTGATATACATATAGGTATCTATGTATCCAATTCAGTTATATATCAAGCTATAAAAATTGTCAATATGAAATGAAATTATAGTAGAATGGCTTAGATGTGATAATTAATGAATTATTTTGGGATATTTCTATTTATTTAGTAATGTTTAAAACTAAATTTTCAATGATTTTTATTCTTCTTCTTCGCTCTGCAAGCCAAACTATTTTTTCCAGATTATTTATTATTAGGTCTACAACTTTGCTTCCGCTGTTTTCCAATAGATGTCTCAAGGGTCAAGCACTGGTCGATTAAATCGTTTTATATCGATCTTAGACATTTGTGTCAACATTAACCCAACAAAATATTTGTAGAGATCTGTTTGCAACCCAAACTAATTCTCAACCAAAAAAATGTCACTTTTTGATGCGAATTCTCGACATTTGCGGGAAATTTTGCTTTTCTTTTTTAATTTCAAAAAAAGTGCGTCTGAGGCTCATCGACATTTGTAACCGTTTTTATACAAAAAAAAAACCTTAAATTTACAAAAAAAAAGGCGGAAGCAAAGTTGTAGACCAATATATAAAATTTTAAAAATACTAAAAATAAAAAAAAAAATAAATTTTATATTAAAAAAATCCACTGCACTCATATGACCGCATATAAAAGTTAAATTATTCATATACATATACATAAGTAATTATAATGACAATGTGGCTTTACATATGACAACCTTTTTAAAAATGTATTCAAATTACACAACATTCTCCAAAGCGACAAATCCGCAAATCGAAGTATGTACCTGCAATGATGGTCAACGGTGGAAATGACATCATACGTCACTCACTGGGTTACGAGTGCCAAGCGTTTGACTCATAGCTACATATCTACATACAGACGGACGGACAGACATACGTGCATTCATTATAATGAGTATTATTTTTAACTTTCATACGCAAAAATATTTACAAACATAATATATAGACAAAGCAAAAACAAAAACAAAAACAAAGAAAAAGAAAAATGGCATAGCGTTTCAAATAAAATGAAAAGTGAATTTGTAGCTCATTTGCACGCTTCGCTGCAATAATTATATATGACTAATTTTATGCACGCCGTAAAGCGGTGTGGGATAAGGAAAGAAACATAGTGAATAAGGCACACAGCGTGAGCGATAACTAGTAGCAGAAATATATTGTATATATTCCAAATGATTTATAGCAAAAAACAAAAAACAACAAAAAACAAAATACCTGTAAAACGTGATAAATGGCGTTTTATATATTTTTGTCAAGTTCTTTGTAGAAGGTATGTGTATTCACATAAAAGTCAACAGGTGTGCTTAAATAATACAGTTTAGTAAATAATTATTAAAGCACATAATGTAGTATTTATTAAGTTGCTTTAGAACTTTAAATAAATTAAAGATAATTTTTTATTCTTGTATATATGGGTTTTGCTTCTCCTGATTAGTTGCCTTAGTATCAGCTGATCGGTCAGTTGAGTTGTCAGTTTGTCATGGAACTGCATATCTTAGTAATTTTGTTATTGTTGGAATATTTGAAGAAATGTTTTTAAAGCTTTATAGATCATATTCTCTAACCACCTTTAGCATCACTAGGTTTTTTTTTGGTATAATTAATTTTGGTATAACTCTCAATTTCAGTATTTTTAAGAAACTTAAGAACTTCTTGCAGTATTTTAGCAATTTCTGTGGAAAAGAACGCCTGTTTCTTTAATTTTCAATGAAAAAAATATTTTTCGAGTAGTAATAAAGAACTAAATAGTCGATCAAACTGGATGCGTGATCTTACATGTTATTGAGACATATGTATGTATGTACCTTTTGGAGGCCAAAATTAAATTATTTGGCAAAATTAGCATATTTAGGGATCATTTCGAAATCCAAGAATACCAAAGACCAAGGTCGTTATTGGACTGTATGTCTGCCAAAAAATGCTTGAAAAAGGTTGGTCAGCTGTGGGTTCAAAAAGATGGCGTATTCTGTGCGTTATTAGCAGACAGAATACCTTTTGGAAATTCATTTTCAATATGCACTTGGGAAGGGAAGGGATTGAGTGTTTTCTAATGAAATTGAATAAATTGACTCAACTTATAATTTCGAAAATCTATCCCGAAAACACTATGATCGGTTTCATGACAAAATTTCCTCAGAAGTATCAACAGATGCTTAAAGCTAAGTCTAGCAAACGGGTCATATTTATAGTTAGGTTAGGGTAAAATTAGCTTACGACTTTTTCAAAGAATTAAAATGTATTTTAATTAAGCAAAAGTTGGAATGCACTGATTAGTGAAAATATGATCATATAAGAGTTTAAATGTGTAATTGAAGAGATTATATGAGCAAAATGTTTGCTATTTGGATTATTGTATTTCAATGTGGGCTAATCGCTGCGCAAATATTGATAATACAAATTGCATTTTGAATGATATGACAATGATTTGTGAACTAGATTAAGTTTTTGTGTTCAAAAGAGCATATATGTATATATGTACAGACTCAACACAGATTTGAATGTAAATATATTTGAAGCAATTTTTTTATTATAAATATACATATACATATACAACTATTACACACCACGACAAAATCGACTTATTTTCAATATTGGACCAGACTAATATTTTTGGGAAGATTTAGTCATAAGTAATACAAGTGTATTATACGATTTTCGGATTTTGCTTTCAAAATCGAAATATTTTAATTCGAAGTTCAAAAAACGGACTTTTGAAAATATTATTATCAATTACAGGATATAGTTATTAGAAACCCCAAAAAAATTGAAATATTCTACATTTTCCTTCTCTGTATAAAGCTATCCGGTTAAGCTTAAATGACAGATGCTATGAAAATTTGATCTTCGAAAAATGAAAAAAAATTATATTTCGACAAATATTGGACCCCTGGGTCATTAACTAACGTGTAGGTTCGTAGCTCTGAACAGTTAATAATTAGAAGCATTTTGAAAAAGATTTCCATATTTATTAATAGTTGAAACAGCAGAAATTAATTATTTTGGTAAATAAATATATATATTCCATAAAAGCTCAGTTATAAATGCATATTTCATGCACGAGCCACTCGTTTTTAGCGCTAAAATAACTAATTGCAATGCAAAACGCCTACATAGCCGTAGTGAGAGTGACAATAAACCATGCAACACATGAGTATATGAGTATTTGTTATTGTATTTGTAAGCCCATAAATATTTGTGCAACTTCAAGTACCCGCTAAGCCACCGCCGAGGATTTGCGCCATTTGGAAATGACATCATTTGTTTGCTATTGACAAAAAACAGCAGAAAAACGGCGACATTCAACGAACGCGACGGGCAGTCATTGACATACATATAATTACTACATATAAACATCAATATATATGTATGTATGTATACAAAAAACAATAAAAACAAATATTGAAATTGTAAGTAAAACGGGCTCAATGAGTAAGTCTTTTCATCATTTACTTGTACTTGGAGTGGAGCCACAATTATAGGCGCTCGTCTCAACTACGCCAGCGTTGCAATCACACATGGAGTTGCATAAGTAAAAAGGCGAAGAAACTTATCGCCATTATGTAATAATACAATAATATGGAAAATATTTTTTTTTTTTTTTGTATTCAATGAAAGGCGTTGCCATAAGGTTCTCAGATCGTTAAAGAATTTTTATATGCATTTTACATACAACATTTTTATATGGAAAATAATGTGCGACTAATTGGGCAACAATAAATGAAAAGTGCCATTAAATTCAATTTTAAAAAATTTCAGTTGTCATTTTATATTCTATTTTTTTGTGTCAGTGTGTGTGTGTGTGTGTAGGCTGATTGTGAAATGCATTGCCGCTAAGAGTAAATCAACATGCGCCGCTTATAATGTACATATGTACTTCTATAACTTTCATACTTGTTGCTTTACACATACAGTTAAGTACATAAAATTGTAAGTATGTATGTATGTGTAAGGCTTGTAGCTGCTTTGTGATATCATCGACTTGACCGTGAAGTCATTTGCCACCAGAATTCAACTGTGTGTGACGCAAGAGCGATATATCGTTTAATTCTAACGCTTCGTTAGATTCAAAAAATGTTTCAAGTGCTGCAGACGAGCAAGACAAGATGTGTTGAGTGTCATGAAACCGCCCCATATATACATATACATATATGCACCAGCACACACTAACATATAGTTGAGCACACAGTCTGCCTTTTAGGTATCCACGAAATGTTAGCTTCAATTTGTTTGTTGTCGCAAGTTGTTGTTCTTGTTACATTTTTTTTATTATTTGCCTTTGAACGGCCCGAAACTCGTTTGAGAACTCGATTCCCAGCCAGCGTCTTGTCTAACGGGCTTTGCCGCACAAACGCAAATGTGTCTGTGCGCGCATTTGTTAAGCGTAACGCGTACGTTCACTGCGTCGCTTTCTTCACCGCCCCTAATACCTTCGTACGTACCAGTAGTGAGCGCGCTGCTCCACAAATTTTTACGGGTTTTCAATGAATTTGACTAACCCGCATGACAGGTAAAATGAAATTCAACTCATCCTGAGGCAAACAAAATTCAACAGCACAAATTTTTGCGCACAAATACTCACGCGCATGCGTAGCTGCCAGAGCATACGCTCAAGCGCATAATTCATACAAATCCCTAACAAATGAGTTTCAACTAATATTCCTAGTAATTTCCTATTTATAATATATTTACGCATAAGCTATCTTCAATGTCAATTCAACGTTGTGTACTCACCGATATTGACGATCTTGATGTGCTCCTGTTCGAGGAATTGCAACGCCACCGATACGTTTTCCAATTTTTGACTACGGAATGTTGGTCGCTTATTGTATTTGGGCATACGTTTCTGCGACAGCACCTCGATCAGCGCGATCAAGCGTAAACCATCGGAGAGATCGGTTTCCAAATTGTTAATGTTGCGATCGATGGTCTTCAGATGTTCGTTGGCCCAACGTGTGAAGGTGTTCTGTTGGATCTTCTTCCATTGCGCATCCTCGGCGAGATCACGTTCGGCCTCCATGTCTTCGTCGAAGTTCTCGTCGTACGGTTCTTGGTGTTGGTAGTAGCCGGATGGCTGCATACATTTTATTGAGAAAATGTGAAGAATTTCATAAAATTATTAAATTGTATTTTCAGTTGTAAGAAGTTTTATGTATTTTGATATTTTAATGTATAATTAGTAAGTGATTATGAGTATGAGCTGATTAAACTAATCGGTGCTGAACAGTGTTTGCAAGAATGCTCGAGATTAATAGTAATATGCATATAACATTTATGAAGAAAATACTTGTAGATATGCAAACATAATTATTTTGAAATGTTAGAAATTCGCAGAATGTGTTATTTGGGGTTTTATCAAACAAAAATAAAATTAAAGCTAAAATTTGCTATAAAGTATGAAACTTTAATTTCTCGAACTTCGAAACCCACAAAAGTTCTAAGAATGTGTGTGTATTTTCAAATATATTTTTAATGTTAAATAATATGAGCATAGAAGATTTGCAAAACATTTTACATAGAAAGGGATCCTACAGATAAAGGTTGTATGTGGAATATACATAAGTGGTGAAAGACGAAATATTTATAAGTAAAATAAAGAGTAATTCAAATGAATAGTTCTCTAACATAATACCATAATTTTAACAATTTTTTTTTTGTGAGTTGAAAAGTCTTCAAGAAAATTCCTAACGGTACATTAATAGATTTCAAAACACAGTGGGATATTATAATCGGCGCATAAATAAACAATATTCGCTTTCCTGGAGCTACTGAAACGTCTGGCAATTTTGAAATGTCTCACGAAGTAAAATGTTCATAATACGAGTTGAGATTATTTGTATTAAAATATTTTTATAAAATTCTATTTATTTTTTAATATTATTTTTATTATTTATTTTAGGTGAGCATATTCCTATATACGCTATTTTATTAGATTTTACATATATTTTTTTTGCCTTATTCCTCTAACCGAATTGAATACAGTGGAAATTCTTTATCACCATAATCCACAAAAAAACTTTGAGTTTGAGAGACTTTAGATTTATTTATTACGTCCTGGTCGAAATGTTCGATTTATGGAAGGAAATTTGTAAGAAATTTGACTTCTATTGGCCATTCAAGAGATCAAGTTATGGAGTACTTCGAGTTAAGGAAGTTTGAGTTATGGATGTAAATTTGTATGAAATTTCATTTCTAAACGCAATTTACAATTCAAAAGTTCGAGTTATGGACGTTCCATTGTATATATATATATATATGGAGTAACTAAAATACCGATTTTCTAGGAGAGTAATCCCCGCTTAAGTGCCCCCTCTGAACATGCAAGACTTTCGAGCTTTTTCTCAAATATATATATATATATATATATATATATATATATATATATATATATATATATATATTTGGCGTAGGAACCGCTTTAAGCGATTATAGCCGAATCCACCAGAGCGCGCCACTCATTCCTCCTTTTTGCTTTTTGGCGCCAATTGGAAACACCAAGTGAAGCCAGGTCACTTTGCACTTGGTCTTTCCACCGGAGTGGAGGTCGTCCTCTTCCGCGGCTTCCTCCAGCGGGTACTGCATCGAATACTTTCAGAGCTGGAGTGTTTTCTTCCATCCGTACAACATGACCTAGCCAGCGTAGCCGCTGTCTTTTTATTCGCTGAACTATGTCAATGTCGTCGTATAAATCGTACAGCTCATCGTTCCATCGCCTGCGGTATTCGCCGTTGCCAATGTTTAGAGGACCAAAAATCTTGCGCAAAACCTTTCTCTCGAAAACCCCAAGAGTCGTCTCATCGGATGTTGTCATCGTCCACGCTTCAGCGCCATACATCAGGACGGGAATAATGAGCGACTTATAGAGTTTGATTTTGGTTCGTCGAGAGAGGACTTTACTTTTCAATTGCCTACTCAGTCCAAAGTAGCACCTGTTGGCAAGAGTGATTCTGCGTTGGATTTCAAGGCTGACATTGTTGGTGTTGGTCTCAAATAGACAGGCATTTATGCGGGAAATGCTCTTAAGCGGGGAATTTTATATGTACATTTAGAGAAAAAACAAAGATGCCGCAAAATATGGTCACTTAAGCGGGAAAGGCACTTAAACGGGGGGCACTTAAGTGGGGATCACTGTATTAACAATTCCTATTGCCAGTATAAAAAAATTATATTTGAAGACTATCAATGTAAGAAATACTTTTTTCTAATGATTCTTTAAAATACTATATTCATAGTCTGAAGCAGTTATATGTGTCATTTATAAGCCAAGCTTCCGAATATCATTTATTTAACCAAGTAAAAAGTGAAATAATGCTTAAAATGTCAACAGTTTTCCAGAAAATTTCTAGATTAGTCACAATAAATAATTCTTCAAGCACAAAATATTTGATATTATGCGTCACCGATTATGAGTCGTGGTACGGTTCCTATACGTGACTTTTTCAAATTTATTATTCTGAGATGGTTGCATAAAGTAGGCTCTTAAGGTTTGGGTACTTTTTTTATATTCCATCTGTGTTTGTTCTTATTTACTTCTACTTTCTCTACTTAATAAAGCTTCGGAGCTTTCTTGTTCTAGAATTTCACATAGAATAAAATTATCGTACTTTCTGAGTGTTTGTACTTCTAAGTGGGGAAATATATTTGTGTACACACTTGGACTATTTTTATTATATTTTCCGCAAAATGGATCATCTAAACTAATAAAAGAGTGTAGAATAAAGTTAGTGCTATGCATATATCTTTATGTTAGACAGACTGCTAGTTAAAAGTATTATTCCAAGTATACAGAATGACTTAATTTTAGGTAATATAAAATAATGAGTCTTGAGCGCTTTCTCATAGACAATAAATCATTATGGCAAGCTATTTCTTAACTTCATACTAAAAGCTCTGCGGAAGCCCATTAAGCTTCGCTTGTAGACATATAGACCCAGAAATCATTGTTTTCTGATGTTTATGATTCTGAGACAGGGTGAGTTTTATATATTATATTCAAATATTATTGAAGACAACTTAAAAGGTTCTAAAAAATATCAAAATATTGAACTATCTCGCGTACAGTCGATTACAATCTATACTACTATTATAAAGAGGAAAGATTTGTATGTATGTTTGTAATGAATAAACTCAAAAACTACTGTGCCGATTTAAAAAATTCTTTCATCATTGGAAAGCTACATTCACCCCGAGTAACATAGGCTATATTTTATGCTAGAATCTCAACTTTCTGGAAATAGTTCCCAGGTGAGGGTCTCAAAAAGACTCCGTGTTGGAGAATCTAAATCTGAAACTGAAAATCGTCTTGCAAGTCATTCTCTTCGCATCGCAATCGCGTGCCAGAAAGTCGAGTAACGAGCGCTCGCAGCTGCTTGCTGAACAAAATTTCAAAACCTATTACTTATATAACTTTAAAAATGTTTGTATAAACCCGTGTAAAGCCGGAGCGGTCTGCTAGTATAGTATAAAAACTAAAATTTCAACAAAACTGGTATTGCAAGGGTTAAGCTACATACATGCGTGAACAAGAGTTTCGTCTATTTAAAGTACTTGTTGCATGTAGTCAACTTTTGTGTTTGATGGATTTAAAAAGAAAATTCTACTAAGAACCGTGTGACTCACAGTACTTCGCTGCTGACTGATTAATAGTCGTGTATTTCTGCGGTGTGCAGCTAATAGGTTTACAAACACGCATCAAATGCAGGCTTAGTGGAAATGCTTGTAGAGAAATTATTCAAAAACTAAGCGCATTACAGAGAGAATTGCTCACTCTACTGGCCGTAAAGCCGGTGAAATGTTTGTTTTTATTTTATTTTCTATTTCAAATTTGTTTGTGAGTTGACGCATGTGTTTATGGATATGTAAATGAAATGCGTGTAAAGCTGCGACAATAAATGGTAAAACCGGCTAGTGGCATTAACCACGTCAACAGCGGATTTGCAACCTACGAAAATATGTAATGCTGCCAGGTATGTAGGTGAGTACATGCATATATATTTAATGTAAGCTTGTAAGCCTGATAGAGAGTGTTATGTGTGTGTGTGTGTGTTAGGAAGCATACCGGCACCGCCCAAGTGGCAGCAGCCGAATGAGTTAGCGCAGACTTGGGTAAAAAAAAATACAAAATTGAGAAATACTTTTTATGCATAATCACAATGTTGCATCTGGCAGCATGTCATGTTGGCTGCCAATCGACAGCCACGCTCCAGATTTTCACACAGAGAGACTGCTGAAATATGCATATATACATACATATGTCTGTTTGTATTATATTTATGAATTACTTTTGCCTTGCAGCTACTATTAACAAGGCATTGCACGTAACGAGCTACTACAAGTTCAATTATTCTATTACATTTAAGTATATAGAGCTGTATTTATATTCATATTTATGGCAGGCTGGCTTGACACTTCACACACTCGTCGCCGTGCAACGGTGCAACGGGAAAACCAGCACTAGAAAATGTTGACATGCACACCGGCTTTGCTGGCCCTCGACGCGCCGCTTTCTACGTTGGAACATTGCGCGTGCCACATCAGCTGCCGCCATGAAAGGCGCTCGTTGGCCATAAGTAAGGCGAACAGCCACACTGCCACAAACACTAAAAATTGGTGTGTGTTTGTGTTTGCCACACTGCGGCACTGCTGTCATGCAACGCTGTGACGCAACGAACGCGCGACCGGCTTCGGCTGGCAGTCATAAAAGTGCCAACAAACAAGAAGAACCGCAAGATGTGCTCCATTCTTAAGGTAGGTATTAAATGAAATGTGTTTGTGGTGTGGAGGCACAATAGCGGGATTGAAGGGGTTTCGGCTGAAAAAGAGCGTCACAAGCATTGCCGGCAAGAGGAGCGGATACACTTTTTGTGCTGGCTTTGCGTTCACAAGTGTCTTTGCCACTGCTTGTGTGGCTATGTGTTGAAGTTGGCTGCTGAAGTGCCTGATTTGTTATTGTACACACACACACATTTTCATTTGTAATTATGTGCAAAGTAATCGACTGCCTGCCTGCCGTGTGAAGTTCATTAACATTTTCATTAGTTGCGAAATGTTAATTTGCCTCAACAAGCAGCATTGTAGAACTCAAAAGCTTTTATACGACAACAACAAAAAAAATTTGATTATTAGCCTCCGCAGCGCAGCGTTAGGCAAAGCGGTTAAAGAAGCGCTTTAAGCATACTTTTGGCATTCTTTCATTGCTTTTTCACACAAAATTTGCTATTTGTTGTTGTTGTTTTTTGGATTTACAACACCAACAGACACACACCTGTTGATAGTAATCGTAGTTGTTGTTGTTGTACGCTGGATAGCCAGACACTGCCGGTTGGTTGTAGTATCCTGCGCTGTTGCTGTCCGGCGGCGTATAATTTATGGGCTTATTGCTATTGCTATTGTTGTTGTTGCTGTTGTATTGATCGCGTATCGCGTAGGTGTTGTTGGCTTTCGCACACGCGTTTGTGTTTAAATTCACGTTCGACAAGTAAGTATTTGGCGTTCGAGGCGTGAAATTGGCGTTTGCACTCGCGTTCGCGTTCACGTTCGTATTCGTGTTGTTGTTGCTATTGTTATTGTTATTTTGCTGATTTAAATGAATCGTTGCCGTTGACGTTTGACCGTAATTATGTGGATTATTACTAGTATTACCGATTGGCTGCACTATTTTCGTGGACGCACCACCAATTTGTTTAGCACTCGTTGCGTTAGCGTTTTGTTGTTGTTGTTGCAGTTGTTCTTGCTGTTTACTTGCTGCTGTCACTTGCAATTGACGTACTGCTTGTTTTTGCTCTTGTTGCTGTTGCTTTAAATGTTGCCTTTTAAATAATTCACAATCCGTTACATCCGTCTGCGCACGCGGTCCATCTTCAACTGAATTTTTCTTTCTGCCAACATATGAATTTACTGTCTTTGTTGCTTCGCTCGTCGTCGTCGTCGTCGTCGTCGTTGCCTTCTGGCCCACAGTACCGCGCGTTGTTACTTTGTTAGTGCGCTCCAGCGACGACGACGACGATACTTCTTCTCTCATTGTGCGCGTTGTTGTTGCCTTTGGTGTTGGGGCTACTCTCATTGGTTTTGGTATTGTGTTCATTGTTGTTGTAACCGCATTGATCGTCTGCGCTCCATTATAACCGGCATTTGTGGTGGGCTCAACTCCACCACGACGCAGTGGAGGATTACCGGCATTGCCCGCGTTGGCAGCGCTGTTGACGTTGGCGTTGGTATTGGTCGGTATGCCGCCACCGGCGCCACGATTGCCATACATTTTTGCTGAGCAACAGCAACTCAGCTCTCCACAATTTGTAGGGTTTGTATAATGACGCGCTTTGTTATTATTCTTTGCTTATCTCTCTGCGCGCTGCTCACTCCACCTTTGCCGTGTCGTGGTGGTATCTGTAATTAACCGACTTTGCTTTAACCACTTCGCTGCTGATATTCACCACACTTAGCACTTACTTACCGGTTGTTTTGACTAGCTTTTAATTTTTTGTCTCTTTTGGTTTTTTTCTCTTTTGGTTTTGTTGTTTTTTTTATTATTTTTTGTTATTTTTTATTGAATGCTTACAGTTTTGTTATTGTATTTGCTATTGTTGCTTTTATTTGTGTAATATTCGTGGCTCTCATTGAGCTGCACTCAGCAAGTTCATTTGTTTACACTGTAAATACAGAAGAGCGTCAATATTTAAGCCGTGTGACACAAGTTATTTATGCCGCTGGTTATCTTCTCCAAATAAATTTAAACGCTGATAAAGTTTCTAAATTTTGGAGAATTTTGTACAATACCTAGAAATATGCAACTGAAGTGTTTTTATTTTATTGCATAATTTATAGTGAGTCATACAGCCTGGTTTGGTCTGGATGACTAACT
This sequence comes from Zeugodacus cucurbitae, assembly GCF_028554725.1. NCBI lineage: Eukaryota > Metazoa > Arthropoda > Insecta > Diptera > Tephritidae > Zeugodacus > Zeugodacus cucurbitae. The sequence continues at coordinate 57,505,986 of NC_071667.1, read as the reverse complement.
TTCACATAGATGTTTATAAAACATTTATAGAAGAACAATTGATGAAAGCGAAGCGTTGACCATAAGAATTTGTTAAAGATACATACATATCTAAATAGAACTAAATTCTTATCAACAGTTTTCTATTCCATAATTTCGCAAATGAAGGCTAATTCAACGACTTTTTTTCGAAACTCATTCTCAATACTCAATCAATAAGATTGAATATATTTCCAGAGATAATGAATTCATCCATTTTTGATCCCATTGATTTTCTGCACTAAAATGGAACAGAAACTCCAGCATTGTAAAATGCCTTTCACGTTCAATTTGGACACACTAAGTGATATCGGAGTTAACGGATACCAAAGTAAAAAGAAAATATAATTAGTTTCAGAATTTTGCTCCTTACTCCATATTCAATTAGCCTTGGACCAAAATTTTTACTGATTATTTTTTTTCAGATATTTGGTCGAGCTTCTCTGCCTATTTTATTATACTCTCGCAACAAAGTCCGTCCGTCCGTCTGTCCGTCCGCGTAAGCTGTAACTTGAGTAAAAATAGAAGGCTAAGTTCGAAGATGGGCGGAATCGGACCACTGCCACACCCACAAAATGGCGATAACCGAAAACACATAAAGAGCTATAACTAAAGAAGGCACAGAAGTGCACAATTTTTAAATGGGAGTGGTTCCGCCAACTAATGGGTTATTTGTAATATTTCCCATGCATCCAAATTATATGTTGTGAAAATTAGCCAAATCGGTTCACAAGATATTTTACTTACTTGTTTTCTTATAGGACTATAGTTCCAAAATCTTTCTGAACGATAACTTAGACAGCTCTAATCTGATTGCCTCTTCGATAAAAAGGATTCAGTAATTGGCTATAAAGTAGAAATTCAAATCATAAGATTGCTACTGATGATCTTTCGTTTCTTATTGGGTTATTTTATACAAAACGAGTTACCTCAGGGGACCTACTACGTTATTGTTCCATTAGTTCGGTTCAAAATGAATAATTTGTATAGTACTCAATGGGTAAGATAATTATACAGGCTTCATGGCCTATTGCAGATAGATGTCAGGCGGTATAGTCTGTCGATAAAAAATTCATAAGGTGATGGTTTGCAAACATTCTGTTAATCTATATAAAATTAAACGTGTTGAAAAAATATAAATTCTGAATTTAAGACTCTTAGGTGGTCATATTATTGTTGTTGTTGTTGTAGTAAAATAGGTTAGGTTAGGTTACTCTGGTAGGCTGAAAAAAAAGCCACACATAGACCAGTTTTGGTGCTTTGCGATACCAGATGGAGTGCCGTCACTCAGTTAATGAGGAGTAATCATCCTTTAGGATGCCTTCGCTTGTTGCGAATTTCGAATTCCGGCTTTGTGGCTTCACCAACGAAATCTCTTTCAGATTAACGTAATGTGTACCCCCCAAATGCTGAAGCCGTTGTCTTGATAATGCAGGACATTCACAGAAGAGGTGCTCCATTGTTCCTCTGTTGCCTTGCTCTTGACATTTCCTGCAATCTTCGCGATCTATCAGCCCCATCTTGTAGGCGTGCGCCGCCACAAGACAGTGACCAGTGAGTATGCCGACCATGTAGTAAAATAACTTTTCTCAAAATATTTTAGAGAATACTATTGAAATGGCAATGTAGAATCGAAATCTAAAAAGAAAAGTTTTCCGCCTCTAGTTCAAAATAACTGTATTTTGCTAGAGAAGCAACTGTGTTTTTAAATTAAAGAGATTGAGGATTGTTGTTAACAACTAATAAAGTTCTTACTTATAGACCAAAATAAGTCTATATGAAATTAATTTATTATAATCTTCTTCTGATACTGACATTTGAGAGAGAAAAAGAGAGGGTTGGGTAGAATTAGAGAATATAAATTTCAAATAATTTCATCAGCATTTAAATAGTAATTAAAATTGTAATAAAAATCGCGAAAAATAATATTATTAAAATTTGAACGAACCACATTTCAGAACTTAAAATATTTCACTTTGATCATTTACTATTTTTCTCAGTGTAACACTGTTATCAGTCTGTTATAGCAGTCTGTTACATATATGAAATAGCTGTTGTGATCAAGCAAACAACACTATGGAAATTCTCAATTTTTCAGACTCTCACAAACACATACACACTCTCTCACTATCGCTTTCTCTCTCGGAGCGATGTGAATGGAGAGTGCCATAGTGACGAGATCATGTGGAAGAGGCGTCCGTACAAATTGAAAACGCCATTCAACAGATAGGAATGCGCCTACCTCATGATAATCACACATTTTTTCACTGCCCAATTGTTTGTTGTTTATTACACTGTCTGTCTGCGTGCACTGGACGAGAGCGTGAGTGTGCGCCTGTGTATGTGCAATGTTATTGTTATTGTTATTCAATACAATGTTGAATTGTTGTTGAATTTATATGCAAGTGAAATGCTTGACTGCACTGCAATGAATATATTGAATAAGTATTTGTGTTGCTGTTGTTATTGTTGTCGTTGGCGTATCACTCTCGCTTAACTGCTTAAAATGAGAGCGCCTGACGATGATGAGTCGTCGTCAGATTTTATGTTGTCGTCATCGTGAGTCGAGTCGAGTCGACTCGTTAATGACGTTTTGATTTGTGACGATCGACGCTGACGCTGCCTTTAATTATAGGTGTGTGCGCGTGTGTGCTGTTGTTGTTGTGCTTGCTGTTGCGGTGTGCGTGAGTGGCGTGGTGCGTGATGCGCGCGCTCTCTCGATCAATTTGAGTTTCTATTTTGCGTGCCAAACGGCGCGTGTTTTAGCTTTGATTTGTGTGGCATATTGGAATGTTTGCCTTGCTGTGCTGTGCCTTTTGTTGTTGTTCTTGCTTTTTTGTTTGTTTGTTTAAATAGCGATGTGTTGAGGCGTTTTTCATTTTATTTATTCATTTATAATCACTTTCGAAATACGTTCGAACATTTTATGCTCGCTTATCACCATAAATATGTATGTTTATGGAGTGTATATGTACATATATATGGAGATATCTGCATATTATAAATTCATCACTTATTTCGCTATTTTTATATTACTTTTTTATGATTTTTAATTCATTTTCAATCACTCACTATGAATCAACCGCTATCTTAAATCACTTCTACGAATATTAACTCGAATTTTACTCATTATTATTGTTATTTCCGTTACCGGTTTCTTTCATTACCAAGAAATATACGTATTCATATCATAAATATAAATGTGTATGTATATATAATACATATATACATTATAAGTGCTACAAATATATGCACTTGCCTCATCATATCACAAAAGCATTACTCACACAAACATTAGTCACCTATTCTATTGTTTTCAATGCCGAGAAATTCAGCTAAGCCTAAAGGTAGGCTTCAGAAAATGTGACTTGAGAAATAATGCAAGCGAGAAAGAACGTTGTGTATTCATAAGCATCTCTTAACTTGGAATATGAAGTAATAGAAAGGCTTGTGAATTGCATTTTCTTAAACATTATAGCAAATATTGAAACAATCTAAATGAAAATGATAAATTACGGTAGATAAATACGAAAATGAATGATGGAGATTCATGGCTTTTATAATGTATTATAACAAACTGTTTTGTTTTAACGGTTTTTTAATATTTCAATATTTTTATACTCTTGCAACAAAGTTGCTAGAGAGTATTATAGTATTGTTCACATAACGGTTGTTTGTAACACCCAAAACTAAACGAGTTAGATATAGGTTATATATACCAAAGTGATCAGGGTGAAGAGTGGAGTTCAAATCCGAATGTCTGTCCGTCCGTCCGTCCGTCTGTGCAAGCTGTAACTTGAGTAAAAATTAAGATATCTTGATGAAACTTGGCACACTTATTTCTTTCCATCATAAGAAGGTTGCTTTCGAAAATGAGCAAAAGCGGACCACTGCCACGCCCACAAAATGGCGAAAACCGAAAACACATAAAGTACCATAACTAAGCCATAAATAAAGCTATGGAAATAAAATTTGGTATGAAGGATCGCACTATGAAGGGACATATTTGGATGTAATTATTTTGGGAAGGTGGGCGTGGCCCCGCCCCAAATAGGTTTTTTGTACATATCTCGGACACCAATAGAGCTATATAAACCAAACTTTCTGCAGTCGTTTTTTAGGCACTTCTTAATTCAGTCCAAAAAATGAAAAAATGAAAGAAATCGGATAATAACCACGCCCACCTCCCATACAAAGGTTAGGTTGAAAATTACTAAAAGTGAGTTAACCCACTAACGAAAAACGTCAGAAACACTAAATTTCACATAAGAAATGGCAGATGGAAGTTGCACTCAGATTTTTTTACAAAATGTGAAATGGGCGTGGCGTCGCCCACTTATGGGTCAAAAACCATATCTCAGGAACTACTCGACCGATTTCAATGAAACTTGGTTTGTAATAGTTTCTTTACATCCCAATGAAATGTTGTGCAAATAGGCCAAATCGCTTCACAACCACTTCTACTTCCTATATACCAGAACTTTGAAGACGATCTGAATCGTTTACTTTACAATACATAAAGTAAGCACTAGTGAAGATATCGGTGCAGAACTTTGCACAAATACTATGTTTATAGTGTGGCAGCCCCAATCGGCTGTCGCCGAAATCGGACCATAGGTTTTTAAGGCCTCATATATCGAACATGAGGACCTCGGTGCTTCTAACCTAACATTAGGGTTTCCAACTTTCAATGGACTTTATACAATATATATGACGAATATGTGGGTCAAATTGTGTATTATATAATATAAATAAAGTTAAATAAATAAATTGCGAGAGGTCAAATATTTGATCTGCTATATAATAAATTGATGATAAAAATTTTGCATTGATGAGGTCAATTTGGATACCAACAATTGCAGTTTGAAAAAAATATGGTAGTAAATTTTCTACACACGTAACTCAAAAGACTTCGTAACCCAATAACCTAAACCATATTTAAACAAACCATTTAACTAAACTGTATATTGTAAGCTGACTCATCGGGTGTTCAAATTTAAATATGGGCATTTCCGCCATGCCGAACGTGACAACCGCACACATTTTAACTAAAAAAAAATATTAACTAAAATTTAGTGTTAAGGTTCATTTTGGGACGGTTTTCATTTTCAAAATAATTGCAAAAAACAAAGGCATTCGCACGGGACAAAAAATGGAAGTCGTTTTTGGGGACAACGCACAGTGGTTCAGCTTGTATAAAGGCGCGGTCATAATTACTTCCCGTTGAGATATCGCTATGAAATTTTCACCAAAAATCTAGAAAAATATTTTAAATATATATTAAAAAAATTGGCCCCATCGGACTACTAGGTCCTATAGCTCCCATAGAACAGTAATTGCTATTATATGGCAATGATGGGCAAAAATATTTCTCATGGCCATGGTTGGAGCGTCAAAACTGTCAGTAAGGCTTTGGCAAAAAAGTTAAGAAAGCGAGAAAAAAGCTGAACATGATTTATCGTTATAGTTTCCCTCATTCAACCCCCATATTCCACCTATAAGAATAATATCATATAAAAAATTAATGTAGGGAAAAAGCAAATTATCAACCAACTTAGTACAGTTAATTTTTTCACTGCCATTCAACATCCATTATAATTAGAACAAAAACCTATGTATCCTCTAGTAAACCGTACACAGATTGAAATAAAGACGATTTATCCTTCTTTCCAAGCTTCCTTAGCCCAATTATGATGAGTTTGAACTTAAAAATAGTTAATTCAAAGGCCATTATTAGATCCAAAAGATCCAAAAAAATATAGGTGATATAAAACACTAATTTTACAAAAAATATAAATATCGTTAGTCTTAATTAATTTCACAAGTTAAAGTAAATACCTTTAGCTTCAAAATCCATTAAAAATAATCTTGATTCGTTAGCCTGAACAATTACCAGAACAAATGGAAGTCCTTTGTTTCTGCGAAATTAAAAAAAAAATCTGATGTGCTTTAAAAAAAATCCGGTTGTTCATGCATTTAACTCTATTTTGAGAAAGTACCGTTAGATTTTTAGGAAAACCCGGTTTGCAAATAGGAAGTGTGGACAATTTAGAGGCCATCGGTATACATTTTGTCGAAAAATCGTGAGATGGATTTTTTGATTTTTGGCCTATGGCGGAACCACTGTGCAACGATTCAAACGACGATTTCAGCGAATTGTGAGGCAATATTCAAATGTTTTTGATTGTAAAATGTTACGCATAGATGACTTTAAAATTGGTAATGAAGAGTATTTTAATTATTTTAAAAAATCAACCAGGCTTGATAATATAAATTTGTTTTTAAACAGAGAACAGTTACTTAAAAAAAAAATAAATATTTTAGAAAAGCAACTGAAGGATTTCTTAATTTTAGTTAAGAGATTTACAAAGAAAATAATATGTTATGCGTTAGGTTATCACTTATAAAAGTAAACGATTTTCTCCTGACATCCTTGTTATAATGAGCACTCTTATTTTGATTTTTAAGCCTATAATTTTTGCCAAAATCTATTTAAATAGATAGTTCAGTGGAATTTAAAGTGCTGTCTTTGCTCATATGTAAATAATTGATGTAAACATATCTATTTACATACTTAAGTTAATTTTATAACACAAAAAATAATATTCAATTTTTGAACTCCACATCTACGATGTCGCACGTGACCTATTTTAAGTAGTTACCAAAACCATAAGTCTTCTGATTTTTGAACAAGGATTTTTTTATTTTAATTGTATACAAATTAACCGTTTGTACTCAAAATTTTGCGAACTTTCTGCTTATATTTCCGATGCAGTGGGAACAAGTGTTATTTTTTGATGTCGCACGGGATATTGAAATATCAGATAATATGAGAACAAAAATTTGCATTTATTTGCAATCGCATGGTTTCTTATGCATTTTATTTTGCTCTTTATACCCTTATAAAGGTTTTACACAAAGCAAAAATTAATACATGTTATGTTTCTTTAACAATTTTGACGAAAAAACAAATGCAGTAGAAAAATCGAAATGAGAAAAGTAGCTCCTATGCGACTTGGCTTTCGTATGTCTCGTAATTGGTTATGAATTGATTGAAAATTAATTTAATATAAATAAATTTAAATATTTTCCTTTGAAAATATTCAAAAACTTTGTAATTCTAATAGTGTTTAATATTTTATCTGTGGTGGACCTAGTGGCGGAAATGCCCCTATGTAGGTTAGCTCAACAAGTAGGATTTGAGATTTGTAGGATAGGATGTAAGCAGAAAGTATGAACCTTTTTCGCCAAAAGAATATGCTTTGATACATGGAAATAATGACTTTCTGATAATTATTGAAAACGTATTTAGGGAACGGCAATAGTTTGCAAAACAATATTCAAGTTTCTGTCATTGATGAATTTACGCGTCCTCACTAAAAATCCACTAACTTGGGATTGTATACCGTCGCCGTTTACATAACTTTATGTCAATTACTATGAAACACTAATTGAGTGATTCGTTAATTGCGTAAATATTGTTGAAATTCTCTTAATCGCTCAATTAAGTGTTAATATATTGATCTATGTGAATGGGTTATTTTTAAAATTCGACGACCATACATAACTGTAAATCCTTTTATTAAATAGTAGCTTAAGAATAAATTTTTATGATAGTTAGCAAACAGGTAGTTTTAACAATATGCCAATTAATATACACGTACAATATATTTGAAACCCAAACTCCTCGCTGATTCATATCCATTACGTACCACTACCTCAACAAATGTATTTGTTGCCTCATTTAACAATCGATATGTTTATTGAATATGAAATGAAAGCATTCGATAAACAAACAATTTGCAGCAAAAAACATCTTTCTTTGCTTATGCAAATGAGTCATGATTGCCTCAAAAAAAATGCTTCGAGCAAAATATTTGTGATAAAGACATTCGGAAAAAAAACTAAAAAACGACAAGGCGCAAATAATTTAGTTGAAAAAACAACAAAAATTAAGTTGAAATAAAATTTTTTGGTTGTACAAATTTGACATCATCACTTGAAAGATTACTCAAATTGTTCGTTGTTGGTATATTTGCTGTTTTAGTATATATGTATTGCTTCATAAGAGGGTCTGATTTCATAAAACACTGACTTATCGAACTAGCGTCTTATTTTCAGATGATGTGTTCACAACAAAACTGCATTAAGCGCATATTTTATTGGTTTTGTTTGCAGCAGCGTAGGGGTGTAGAAGGGAGTATGAGCGAAAATCTAATTCCTTTTATGGACTTAATTTTAAAATCTGACTCAAGTGGCAATGATTATTATTTTTGTTGTTTAGTAAATTTTCCACTTTTTATAGCACAGTGACTTAAGCGCGTTAAATAAAAACAACAACAAAGTTGCGCTCCAAGTCGCTTAAAGATATGCCGCATTCCATTGAAATTCAAAGTAAAATTACATACAAACATATTAGTCGATAAAAAGCAAAATGAAATCATAAGCACTTGAGAAATATGTATGTTAGCACCTAATACAAAAAAATTAATTACATTTTTTCTCGCATAAAATGCGTGCGATTTCAATTTGGTGCCATGATTGCCAACTTGTCTGATTGAAATTTGTGCAAAATTCACTTTATTTGCGGTGGAGCGCCCCAAAAAGGATGCGCCATTGCAATGCGTTGCTATCTAAATCATTTACACATATATTTATAAGATTTTCTTTTTTGTTTTTAGTCGCTGCGCGTGCCAGTTGTCGCGCTGGCGTACCTTGTCAATCAATATCGCTCCGTATTTGCCTCGGCTGCAATTTATAGGCATTTCTTGTTGTTTTACTTTCATTTCATTTGCTTTTACTATTTTGCAAGCATTTTTTGCCAGTTGCCCGCTTTATTTCAACCAAATATGGCGCTTTCATTTGTAACAACCTTGCACTTGCTGCTTGACTCATTGCTCCCATATCAACTAGCATATTGTCGAGCTCATGTAAATACATAAATGTGTATGTAGGTATGTATGTGCATAATGTATGCAGCACAAAAATATTTTTTTTTTATTTTGCTTGTTAATTTTTTCATGAAAATAAATAAATGTGATCATATTGCAAAAATTAATCATCACGATTGTGTTCACCACTCAATTTTTTGTTGTTGTATGTTTTCGTATTTTTTGTTGTTTTACTGATCAGCTGTGCACAGCTAAGGTAAATTGTGTTTGGAAAACATGTTTTGATGATTAATTAATTCGCAAAATTATCTTTTGTTAAGAAATGGTAAATTTGTGTTTTTTACTTGTCTTTTATTTGTTCTTTGAAATTATATTTAGCATATTTATATATATATAAGTATATGCTTATGGGTATTTATAGATTTTGGCAAGTCTGCATTTAGATTTGAGGTTGTAGTAAGTTCAGTTTCTGCGGTTGGTTTCAGAAGAAATCAACTGAAGATTTTTAATTTTTGTTTAATTATTTTAATAAAATAAAATAAAATAAAATAGAATAAAATAAAATAAAATAAAATTAAATTATATTAAATAAATTTTTTTTTTTCGCGGGAGAGGTGGTGGAAAATGCCTACCGCATTAATAAAATAAAATAAAATAAAATAAAATAAAATTAAATTAAATTAAATTAAATTATATTAAATTAAATTAAATTAAGTTAAATTAAATGAAATTAAATTAAATTAAATTAAATTAAATTAAATTAAATTAAATTAAATTAAATTAAATTAAATTAAATTAAATTAAATTAAATTAAATTAAATTAAATTAAATAAAATAAAATAAAATAAAATAAAATAAAATAAAATAAAATAAAGTAAAATAAAATAAAATAAAATAAAATAAAATAAAATAAAATAAAATAAAATAAAATAAAATAAAATAAAATAAAATAAAATAAAATAAAATAAAATAAAATAAAATAAAATAAAATAGAATAAAATAAAATAAAAATTAAATTATAATTAAATAAAGAATTAAATGATTAATATAAAAAACTATAATTATTCTGCAAAATATAACAATAAAAGCATTTTTAGTTTAAAAAATATCAAAAGTAGGAAAATATGTATGTAAATTATAAATTAAATAATTCCGACCAGTTTTCTTTTAATATAAAACATTAAATTGGAGCAATGGAATACAACCATATTTTTGTAGGCTCTCGTCAAAAAAAATTTAAATATAATAAATTTAATAAAAAATGGTTTTTGTCAAGAAAATAAATAAGAAACATTTTTCTTTCAAATTTTTGCCACAATACATTTATCACAAGTTTTATATGCAAGATATTTGTTTTTAAATAAAAAATAAATAAATAATTTTATTAAATAAAATTCTTAATTTGAATTAAAATTTTAAACTTATAAAAGATATTTAACTTAAAAGACCGAGAATAATAGAAAAATGTTTGGAATAAAATAAATAATTTTAACAATAAAATATATTTACATAATTTCTTACGTCTAAAAAATTGTTCTGCATTTTTAATTCCATTTCGTCAAAATGTGGAATAAATCTTTTTAAATTAAGGGGGAATTCTGAATACTTTCTTTATTGTTAACTAAAAATAATTGTAAAAAAAAAATGTTGGTCCATTTTTTTAAGTTGAACTCCTTCTCGAAGTCCTGTTAATAAAAAAAAGTTTATGACGTCATGTATGACTATTGCTACATCATAAGCTAAGCAGTCGCCCGTAATTTCTAACCACATCGAGATCTCCCAACAAAAACATGCAAATTATTACAATATATTATAGAACATTATGCAAATTTCATTTACAGTTGCATATACACACACATACACATTTATTTATTTTAACATGCATTATTGGCGCACTAAAAATACGCGCGCCCTAAGAAAATTGCTTAACCATATACGTCTGTATATTCTGCCCGCACTGGGTGTTATTGAATTGAGCAAATGTCCTTCGGTTGAGGCGGCGCTGTCGAAACGTCATAAATAGCCGCGAAACGTTTGAGAAATATTGCAATGTGCAAATAAATTAAAGCGCCCAGGTATTTTCCTCAAAATCACATACATACATACACACGCGAACATACAATGTAGACAATTCGCTGCATTTAAGGCTTGCTTTCGATTATTTATTAATAATATTTTTGCTTGATTTCTTGCATTGTATGCAAATAAATTTCTACAATAATGCGTTTCATAATTTATATGCGAGGCAGTAATGCATAAATAGAAGAAATTTTAATTTATCACTATGCACTCATAGCTGGCTATTTATATATATGTATTTAAATATATATGTATGTGTGTGTGAATATGATGCGCACCTCTTCGTCGTCGCTAATTTCAAGTGATTAATTAATTATGTGCGGCATGAATTTGTAAAACAATCAGTCTGCTGGGCTATTAGCCAGCTAATTGAGCAGGAAACTGTTGAGCTGCGCGGTGCATGCGAAATATCGTAGGAAGGAAGCGTCGAAGAGTTATGGGTAATAATTAAGAGCTTTTCTAAGAGAGAGAGCTTTGATTTTTCATATATTCTTTTTTTTGGTATATGACTTTGATTTTTTTTTAATATTTGAAAAAAATTATGGCAAATATTGATCAACAAGACTCAACCTAACCTCAATTTTATTAAGAATAACAAAAGACGAAAAATAGTAAAATAGAATTAGTACAGAAATTGATATTTAAAAAAAAATATTTTTTAACCTTTTCAAAATTAAAAAAAAATTTATTATTTTTACTTTCTCACATAAAAAAGTCAAGTGGTTTAATTTTAAAATATTATATTTTTTTTATAAAAAATAAGTGAGAGAAAGAAAGAAAAACATATTTTTCATTATTTGTTTTAAAATAAAATGTATTATTTCATTCTATAAAATTTAATATTTTAACACATCTATTAAATTTTTTTTCCAAATCAAGAAATAATATGATCAACACAATAAATATTCAAATAAAAATATATAAAAACTATATTTTTAACGTTTTGGAAAAAAAATTATGTTCAGAATAATCTTTAGTATTTTTTTTATTTAAAAAAAAAATTACGAATACTCAAATAACTCAGTACACAATTTTGAATTTTGTTCAAAAAAATTTTCATAATTTTGTTTTGTTTCTGAAATAAAAATTTTGCACATTTAGAAAATTTATGATTTTAAAGTTAAAAATTATAATTTTTTGTTAGAGAAATACCATTATTCGTAAATAAAAAAAATAAATTAAAAACTTATATTCAGCATTTTTCAAAAATAATAACAACAATTTAAAGTTGCAATGATAATACACATACTCTTTTAAAAAGACTTAAGTCGACTTAAGCTGGGTACAAAAATTAACTCACGACAAACACCATTTTTAAATAAAGCTAATGATTTTTATAAGAGATTTATAAATTACTTAAAATATCTTACTTAAAAAAAATAATAATAATTTTTAAATGAATTTCTCAGTTTTAAAAACAAAAAACATACAAAATAAAAAAATATGTCAGGGGCCACCTAGCGAATGTTTTAAGTCAAATAGACATTAGAAATAAAATTTCTTCTAGTAAAAAACAGTAATATACCAAAGACTCCTAGAAGTATGACAACATTCGAACTCAGTTTAATTTTCTTTATCATATATACAGTGACCTTGGCACATCAAGGCTTAAGAAGTACCATATCTATTTTCCAACATTTGTTACTTAATTTGAAAAAAAAAGATAACAATTGTCTTATTAAATAGTGTAATATGTTTAAAACATTATCCAACAATATCAAATCAATCCGAGTAATATTCTAAGAGATATATCCTTTGGACGTTCCGCCTATCAAGCCACGTCAGTACGAATGTAAAACTTTAAGCGCATTCAGCTCAAAACTCAATTTTTCAAGTCGGTGGACAAGATTTCTTGAAAAGTTATGAAGCGATTTTGTTCAAACATCTTTGGAATAACAGTTAATGAACGAAGAATTTTTTTATATCTGAATTACAACCATTTTTTTAGGGACAATAAATGCCGACATTTTGACCAAAAAATAGAGTTTCTTGGTTAAAATTCTGTCAAATATTCAAATTTCAATATTTTCTTTTTTCCTTCGTTCTTTAACTAGATTTATACATGTACTGTCGGAATATATTTTTTTTTTATGTTTTTATATGAATCAATCACGAGTTATGATGTCCACAGCAAGACCTATTTTTTGGACACGTCATGGGAGATGAGGTGCCAACGGCTGAATTTTGGGATTTTTTAAATAAAAATTGTAAAAAATATGTTTAGATATGTATCTTTGATATGCTAATTTGTTTATATGAAAAATAACATATTTCATATATATTTAAAAAAAATATATTTAAAAAAAATTGTAAAAGCACCCTTGTGTTTGGCTTCTGAAACCCACTTAAGGAATAAATTTTCATTTTCATTAAAAAAAAAAAATAAATATATATATTTTTCTTCTTTCCAAATTTGTACCAAAATTTGAATTCTCAAATTGCCATACACCCAAATGTTTGCATGGATTTGCAAATGCGAAACATATGTTTTCCTCTGATCGACAGCTGTTGTATGTCGATCGCGGCGAATATGTGCTAATTCAATAGAGTTGACAAGAAGGATTACACATGTTTTAGTTGACTTTGTAGTGGTGATTGGAACAATGGATGACCGTTAAATGGCATGCTACATATCTACGACAACTAAATACAATTTTTTTTATGAATGTGTGCATGATTATATGCTTGCAGCTGTAGCAATGAAAATCACTCACATTTTTCGCCGACATTTTGACGTATTCAAATGTGTTTTTGATTTCTTCGCTAAAAATAAAAATACACCGTTGCTATTTAAATATGTTGTTGTTGGTTGTTGGTTGTTGGTTGTTGCTGTTTTCTCGCTGTTTCGTTTGTTTTTATAGGTGTTTCTAGTTGTTTGCAATGCACACAGGCCAATTACCGCCTGTCAGGTAAAACACGTAAGTGAATTTAGAAAATCGATGTTTTCCGTTAAGTAAAACAAGGACGTGCCCAGCAAATCTTTAAAAAGTAATTTTGAAAATTTGAAATACTTAAAACACACACAGAGAGTTGGTAACAAGCTTTTTTGAGAGTTTTGCTAATTTTTTCTCTCAATGATTTGCCGTTATTTATATCTTCTTGCACTTTTTTTGGTTTTTAAAATACAAAATTCTTAACGGTACTTTCTTTTCACAACACTTTTCTTGCTCTCTTTAATATTTGCAACTCTTAATTATTTATTGGCTTTACTTGTAGCCTTTTGCTGTCTGCCGTTTAGCTGGGCTAAATTGCTGTTGGACCAAAAACGTTATATTCGCGACAATATCGCCACTCAACTGAATTGCATACGAAATTGCTGTGAAACTTTTATGCGAAATTCTTTTGCACATTCCTTTTTCGTTTGCGCTTTCTTGTTGATTTCGGCATTCTACAGCGAACTATTCGTTCTCGCTGCGATCGGCTACTCGCCACTTCCAAGTGCGCTCTTCATTGCCTGCTGATGTTTGGCTGCTTGTGTGTGTGTGTGTTTTGATTTTTATTTACAAATATTTTTTATTTTTTAAATTTTTAGTTCCCTTTTTATATTTACATCGCTCTTTTACTTTTATTTTTTATTTCCTTTTATATGCATATACAACAGTATTTTTGTTTTGTAGTTCTTCTGCTTTTCTTTGTTTTTGCTTTTGGTTTTCTGCTGACTTTGATTTGCTGTTTACGGTTTGTTGTTCAATGCAACTGACGGTGTTTTTATTTTTATCATCGATTGCTCTGTCTGTTCATAAATAAGCGCAATTTTGGCAATTGATTTTCTCTCTCGCTTTTTCGTGCTTTGTGCGCTGCATTTTCAAAATTTTTGCTGTCATTTGGTGCACAGCTGATTTTGCATCGTCTTATAGATAATAGATAGATAGATATTCCTGTATGTTTAAGTAGCGATTGTCGAGTTTGTTTAGATGCTGTAGAAAGCTCTCAGGTATTTAGTATTATTTATAAATTACTTTATTATAATATAAAGCTTATTTAAGGGGGTATTCAGGTCTAGGATTTTGAAAAAATCGATTTTTTTTTGCATATTTTGAAAGTTTAGACGTTCAAAAATATGACCTTAGAAGGATTTTTCAAAATTCGACTTAATTTCGGAGATACAGCCGATTTTGTGACGTGGCGTCCTAGCCGGCCGAGCGGTCTCCTAATCTTTAAACGCGTTTTTCTCGAAACTACTTTTTTTGAGATGGTTGATATGATATCTCAAGTTCTACTGAACCGATTCCTTTGAAATTTGGTATATATCTTCTTTATACAATGTTCTATCGTGTCTGCCTTGGATTTCCAATTTTGATTTGAAGTATTTTTAAAAAATTCAAAAAGGTCGAAAAAATCCGGTAAAAAAATTTTTTTTTTCAAGTCGACGCCATTTTATTATTATTATTTTTTTTTTTGAAAATGGTCAACCCGATAACGACATCCTTACTAATGAAGAATCTTCTTATTTTTTGTGTTTTAGATCTCTTTAAGGGTTTAAATCACGTTAACCAGGACGCACCGTTTTTTTTTTAATCCCCCACTCCACCGGCGCGTATCTCGACGAATTTTGGTTTTTTTTTTCTTGCATTTTTTTTTATATTATTAAAATGTCAATAAAAAACATATAAAAAATGGATAGTAAAAATTTTTTTTTATCTTTGTTTAAAAAATGCCTAAAATTCATGCGGGTAGACCAGAATACCCCCTAAGACCCTGTTTGGTATATGGTAGCTACAGCAAATATGGAAATATTAATGGTCCGAACTTTTTTAGTCATTACCTAATATTTCTCACATTATTTTTGCAATATTGAAAAACATATACAAGATGTGTTCAAAAAATAACGGGAATTTTCGAATTTTATTTCATCTACATTGATGTTGCCGCCCTCAAAGTAGTGTCCATTCGATATAATGCACGTATGCCAACGCATTTTCCAATCGTCGGAACACTTCTCAAACTCGATTTTTGGGATAGTTTTTAGCTCTATCAACGATTTCTGGTATGCTTGTATAAAGACAGGCATTTAAGGTTCTCTCTATTTTTGGAAATAGGAAAAGTCACACGGAGTAATTTCAGGAGGCTGGGACATCGGTAAAATATTGTTTTTAGCCAAGAATTCACGAATAAGC
Organism: Zeugodacus cucurbitae; assembly: GCF_028554725.1. NCBI lineage: Eukaryota > Metazoa > Arthropoda > Insecta > Diptera > Tephritidae > Zeugodacus > Zeugodacus cucurbitae. Next base: position 57,489,881 of record NC_071667.1, on the reverse strand, counting down.
AACGAAGTATGAACTTTTAACAACCGAATATCGCCGAGCTCATAAAAACACGTCTAACTTTAGCGACTGATACAGACGAAGTAAGCAATGAATACAGCTGAACATATTCTGAACTTTCCAAACTCGAGAAAAATTTAAAATTTTACAATTCTCGTTATTTTTTGAACAATTTTTAAATATTAATGTTCAAAATTTCTAAAAATCATATTTGAGTTCCAGTCTAGAACTACATTTTATCGAATTGAGAACATATATACATTAAATCAAGTACAGTTTGTTGTGGAAGTTTTGAAAGTAGAGACTTTTGAAGACTTGTATGAGTATATTAGAGATCGGAAATTCACTTATAGATTCCTCTTCAGTGATAATATATACATACAATGGAACTTCATAGATTCATAAAAATCTTGAAGTTAGAAAGACGTCGAGTTAGAGAATTTTCATTAAAACATACAGTTTTTCAAAAACGAGTTAGGGAAGTTTGAGTTATGAAATGAAATTTGTATGACATTTGATTTAAACGCTATTGCCAATTCAAAAGTTCGAGTTAGGGAGATCTTCGAGTTATAGAAGTTCGAGTTATGGAAGTTCCATTCTATATATTTAGACAATATCTAGAAATCTATTACATTTTTTATCCCAACAAGCATGAAAATATATCTTGTGTCAGCTTTATTGATATTGCCTGAATATATTAAATTTTGCTATAAATGTTGAAGAAAGATACTAAAGAATCTTTCTTAAGTCAAACATATCTACATTCATTGATAGTATGTCTAGTCATTGTGCTTTAATTTGCATCTTTCGTCTTTCGTCTACTTTGTTGTATATTCTGCTGCATTATTTGCAGTTTTCAGCATTACCATTATGTCTACAATCGCCATTAAGCTATATTGTAATAATTTGCTATTATAATAAAATTTTCATTCCTTGTTAGCTGTCAAATTGTGAGTGGAGACGCATTATGTTTGGCACTTTATGAACTCATTTAAGGCGGCTGACTCAGCCTTTGTGCGATGCGATGAGTCTTTAGCTCATTCTTATAACTTATAGTATATAAATATAGTGGCGCACAATACAAATACATATGTACATACAAGGAATATGGTTATCTATAAGTAGTTATGCGCGCACATATCAGCAATACGAAATTCCAAGATTTACGTATTAAAGCTTCGCTCATAAGTAAAACTGACCATTTGGGCTTGGTATGTGTAACAGCTGAGGCCACAATATGCCTATAAAAAGCCGCATACGTATGCTTATTCAGGGAAAGAGCTTATCAAGCCACTGTTGGTATCAGCATAGTTTTTTCCGTAAAAAAATATTGTTTTATTATTCAATTCTAGTGACCGTTTCCCAGATTTTACTTTTATTTCACTATATTTAAATATTATGCATTGTTAAAGTTAGTCCATTGTTTGGTTTGGTTTGGAAGCAAACAGTTTATAGGGCACTCGATCCATTTTGAAGACATTTTAAAATACATTTTTTATTAAAAACTATAAATAATAGTATGGCAAAGAAAATATATTACGACGAATTCGGATTTCTGCTAAATAACGGCATATTGTATTTTGAAGGTTATTCTTTTAGATTAGGCTAATCCAAATCCTAATTTTATTGATTTTATTAATTTTTAATTTCAGAAACATCACATAATTCAGCTTATATAATACAAAATTTATTTAATAAATATAATTTATTTTATTTTCAAGACCATATGGGAACCTCATCTAGGAGACTATAAATACCACTGATTTATAAAATGCCTAAAAATTACTTAATTCACTTACCTAAGGGGTTAGGATTTTCAAAAAGTAAATTTTTTTTTGCATTTTCGTTAAGTAAAATATCCTAAAAATATACTCTGAAAATTTGAAGTTGACCCGACAATTATATTTCGAGTTATTCGACAAATAACAAAGAGCGCTCGGGCACTCCAAAACGCTATTGTGAAACTTTAAATGCGTTTTTCTCAAAGCTATGCTTTTTGAACTGGTGACAATTGTAATCACAAACCGCTCAATAGATTTTAAAGAACTTTATACAGCTTTTAGAACACAAAATTATAATGCGCTGGATCGAAGCTTTTTTTTCAAAATTTAGATTTTTTAAAACCAATTACTTTTTCCCGGCATTTTGTTAATTTAAATAAGTAAGGGCTAAGTTCGGGTGTAACCGAACATTTTATACTCTCTCATATTCGTCATATATATGGTATAAAATCCATTGAAAATTTCAAACCCCTAACATTAGGTACATGGGAGCTAGGGGTAGTTATGACCCGATCCCACTCATTGCACGGATACATATTATTAGTAGAAAAATATTCCCTCTGAATTTCTTCAAAATATCTGAGAGACTCACCTATATTTTCGTTAAAAAAAAAAAATTATTCGAAGCTCTGAGGTCCTCATATTCGATATATGAGGCCCTGAATACTTAGGGTCCGATTTTAGCGATTTTTAGAAGAGCGTACTTTATGTTTTGTAATTTGAACAATTTTCACAACATATCATTGGGATGGAAGGGAAGTATTACAAACCGAATTTCATTGAAATTGGTCGAGTAGTTTCGGAGATATGGTTTTTGACCCATAAGTGGGCGGAACCACGTCCATTTAAAAGTTTGTATACAATTTTGAGTGCAACGCTTCTGTACCTTCTTTATAATGAAATTTCAAGTTTCTGTTGGTTTTCCTTACTGAATTAAAGCATTTTTAGTAGTTTTCAACATAACCTTTGTATGGGAAGTGGGCGTGGAGGTGAGAGTTTCATTGATATAACTTTAGTAATTTACGAGATATATACAAATCACTTAGTAGGGGCGGGGTCACTCCCACTTTCCCAAAAAAATTACATCCAAATATGCCCCTTCATAGTGCTATACTTTGTACCAAATTTTATTTCTATAGGTTTATTTATGGCTTAGTTATGGCACTTTATGTGTTTTCGGGTATCGCCATTTTGTGAGCGTGGCAGTGGTCCGATTCCGCCCACTTTCGAACTTAACCTTCTTATGGTGCCAAGGAATACGTGTTCCAAGTTTCATTAAGATATCTCAATTTTTACTCAAGTTATCGCTTGCACGGACGGAAAGGCGGACAGACAGACATCCGGATTTGAACTTTACTCGTCAAACTGATCATTTTGATATATATAACCCTATATCTAACTCTTGTAGTTTTAGGACTTACAAACAACCGTTATGTGAACAATACTATAATACTCTCTTTAGCAACTTTGTTGCGAGAGTATAAAAAAGGAATATCAATTTATTATTATTAGAATTATCTATTTATAAAACTAAGTTTTCTTATCCGATTGATTTTAGATGAATCTCCAAGGACTTATGATAGTCGGCGCAAATACCTTTTTTTGGAACAGGGTCAATACAAACAGCCATAACTTTGGAAATTATAATTTCTATTTCAAATTTTCGTGACTTCAAGACATCACATTAAATGCTTGTAAGTTTTAGTAGAAATAACTTTCTCTCTATCTCTGTTCACCTCCATGTACATATAACTATTTCTTTCACTCTAACTCTGTATCTATTTCTCTCCCTTTTTTATTCGCTGCTTCACTCTTTCTCTCCCTCTTTCAAAAATAAATTTATTCAAAGCTTAAACATTTTCATTGAAATCACTTATTTATACTAATTACATTAATATTAATTGACTGATTAATATGAATATACAATTCATAAATTGTTCAACGCTAGCAGCGAAATGCATTTCTTTCATCTTAAAATAAAAAAAAGAATTAGCAAAAATTAAATAAACGTTTAACAATTTATGACTTCGTTTAATGTTTAGAAATACCCACGCGAAGGTATGCGGTCACCTCAATCATATTTCTATAAATTAATACCATCTTACTCATCACAAATATTTTATATGCGCGCATATGTTTTATTTTGCCAACATTTCTTTCAATTAATTGCCGCGCATAGCTAAAAAGAAAGTCATAACGATCATAAAATATTTAAAAATATATGTATGTGCTTATTTTAGACTTAACTCTTTCAATACTGGCGAGACTCATGTGTCCCACAGAGTGTTTTCATTTAATTACTTTTGGCTTTTATAAATCATAACAAAATATAAAAAATACAATAAATTTCCAAATATTTATACTTTCGGAACAAAGTTTCCAAGACAGTATAATAGTTTTGTTCAAAATAGTTTTGTTAAAATGGGCATGGTACCTCCCGTACTTTTGTAAATATCTCGTAAAATACTAAAGCTATATCAAATAAACTTTCTAGAGTCGTTTCTTCCTTATACAGTCCAAGAATAGAGAAAATTGGATTAATTAATTAAAATTATTTCAATGAAATTCGGTTTGTAATATTTTCTTTACATCCTTTGAATTCGATCTGAATCGTTTACATTACAATATATAAAGAAAGCAGTAGTGAATATATTGGAACAAAACTATACATAACTGATACCCGAACTTAGCCCTCCCTTACTTGTTTTAGTTTGTTTACTTATCTTTAGGCTAATAATGAGACGCATATGTTCATTTACTGACGGAAGGACATCCCAGGTCCCAGGACATTTCTCCTGTACTGGTTACCCTGTTCCCAAACCCATTCTAAGGTACACGACCTTAATGACCCAATCAACTGGGAAAAAAAGTTGTTTGCATAAAAAATCCGTATTGTAAGGGTTAAAACAAACTGCAGGGGACTAATACCATTTTTTTTGCCATTTAAAAAATTTTGAATTCCATTTGGTAGCTTATGGAAAGCTACAAGTAAATGTATAATAATAAAACCAATATGCTTGCCCCTTATCAAGTACAATCCGTTATTTCATTTACAAACATTTATAAATAAATCATTAAGTTCTAACTATGTTGCGCCTAAAAGTATGCCTCTAAGATTGTTAAATAGATTTGTGTTATGAGAGGAAAGGAATAAAATATTTAAATCGAAATCTTTTTTCGGATTTAGTTATCTCTAGAAATGCCGGGAATATCAAATAATTTTATTTTCCAAATATATGTATATCCAAATATAATTATAATGATTTGGCATGAAATTAAGGGATGGTCATAGAATCTGCTGTGAGAATGTAGTTTTTGTTGGTGGATATTTAAAATAATTCCCATATTGACAGATAAAAATTGAGGTTATTGTAAAAAGAGGCTTCCTCACACTCTACGATTTGAGGGAAAATACTTCAACTGGAGCTTTCATTCCCTGAAGCTGAAACATCCATTTATTATCAAATACCTGCGATTGACATTCGTAATCCTCGTTAGGTAAACTCCAATTTGCTGTTTGAGGGCTCAATCCGACAAATTCGTGTTTCTCTTACACACATATTTTATATTTCAAAGCTTTCCTCAAAATCCAATCGAAAAAATTTTATTATTTATACTCCAAAAAATTCTCTAAAAATTGAACCCAACCCAATACTAACAACAGTAGCAAAATAAATGTTGTTATCAATTACTATGCATGTTACGTATACGCCAGGGCGAGCGTGCACGTCATGCAGAAATCTACCGGACCGTTAAAAGCTAGGCAACTTTTACGTCAATTATTTTTTAAAGTAGTCCCTCTTTGTTTTAAAAAAGCCTAATTACTTTTCTTTTTTATGCTTGATTCACTTTATTTTGATTCACTCAATTATATTTAGAACGCAATAACGATTTGAGTTTTGTAAACAAATAAATGTGATGCGCGATGCACTTGAATGAAATCGAATTGCCAACATTGCAGTGTAACTATGTCTATTGCTTTTGTCTATAATTGCTTTGTACATATGTATGTACTCATATATACTGAATTTACATTTGCGCTAAAGCATGCAGAACAGATGCGCTAATCACTCGCTATTAATTCGTATTCGTAATGGCAAATTAAATTCGCTAAAATTAACAAACCAATGAAAATGTGACTTTCGATAAATTTGGCATTTACTGCAAGCACTAGTGACGTTTAATGTGATGATATTGCTCGAAATAGTTATAGCAGCAGTGATGATAAGAATTTTAATTAAAACTCAGTTCATTCTTGTGATATCTATTTTTGTTGAAGTCGATTGTGTTAGTGAAATAATGAAGGGAAGGAAGAGAAAGGAAACATGTTGTGCTATTAATAATATATTTAAAATTTATTTTCAGCAGATTTGCTAACGATTATTTGCACTCTGATCTGCTAAGTTCTGGGAGTAGGGTTGACATGTTTCAACTGAAATTGAATGCTCAGAGTTACTCAAATTATTTTTGTGTTGTGCAAACATAGCTTCAGTAAAGTGAGTTTCCTTATGATTTAAAGGGCAATCCAACTTCAAAACAAAGTTGAAGTTCTCATAATGTTATAAGTGCTTAGCTACTGATCCTCTAAGTCTAGCTGATTGATAAGACCTGAGCTCAACTTACTTTTCTTATAATTTATAGTGTTTTATAATTGTTCACTGCAGTGAAAATATGAAGTATTATGAGAAAAATGAAGCACGCGAAAGACTTGTAATAATATTTATACATAAACAAATGTGTATTTATTTTATTTGTTTACTTTATTTTTGGTGTGAAATGTGCTTCCCCTTGAGCTAATTCCATATATATTAACATTATTATTCCTATTAGCTGTAATGTTTGTTCATGCAGCGTATGGATTTTCACTCTTTCAAAATATTAAAATATAATTTTACATTCACTTAACCTAACTACTTTCGATGTGTGTTCAAATAATGACGGGAATTTTCGTTTTCTGAAAAAAATATTCATTCGTCTACATACATTAAAATATACCCCATTCGATATTAAGCTCTTATGCCAGCACTTCTTCCAATCGTTGAAATACTTCTCAAACTCTATTTTTGGGATAGCTTTTAGCTCTTTCATTTGTCGTATGCTTGTAAAACGATGGCCCTTTGAGGTTCACTTTATTTTTGGAAATAGGAAAAGGTCACACGGAGTCAAGTTTGGCGAATATGGAGGCTGGGGCATAATTACAGTGTTGTCTTTGGCCAAGAATTCGCGAACCAGCACCAAAGTGTGAGCTTTTAATAAACGAAAATCGCCAAGCTCATAAAAAAAGAAATAGAATAACAAATAAATAATTCTACAATTCCCGTTATTTTACGAACGCATATTTAATCTTAACAAGTAAAGAAAGGCTAAGTTCGGGTGCATTCGAACATTTTATACTCTCGCAATTTATTTAGAGATTTACCTATATTTTCGGTGAAAAATTATCCTTAGGCAATGAGTTCCTCATGTTTGATATCAGGGGCCTTGAAAAGTCATGGTTCAATTTTGACAATTTTTCCACAAGTGATGTCACAGCTCAAATACAGTATTTGTGTAAAGTTTTATTTCGCTATCTTCCGCGGGTTCCTTATGTATACATTATAAAGTGAACGAATCAGAAGGATTCAAAATTGAGTTATATGGGAAGTAGCCGTAGTTGTGAACCGATTTCGCCCATATTCCACACGTGTCATCAGGGTGTCAAGAAAATATTATATACCGAATTTCATTGAAATCTGTCGAGTAGTTTCTGAGATATGGTTTTTGACCCATAAGTGGGCGACGCCACGCCCATTTCACATTTTGTAAAAAAAATCTCATTGCAGCTTCCTTCTGCCATTTTTTGTGTAAAATTTGGTGTTTCTGACGTTTCTCGTTAGTGAGTTAACGCACTTTTAGTCAGTTTCAACCTAACCTTTGTATGGGAGGTAGGCGTGGTTATTATCCAATTTCTTTCATTTTTGGACTGTATAAGGAAACGGCTAAAAGAAACGACTGTAGAAAGTTTGGTTAATATAGCTTTATTGGTTTGCAAGATATATACAAAAAACCTATTTGGAGGCGGAGTCACGTCCACTTTTCCAAAAAAAATTACATTCAAATGTGCCCCTCCCTAATGCGATCCTATGTTCCAAATTTTATTTTCATAACTTTATTTATGGCTTTATTTATGGCTTTTAGGACTTACAAACAACCGTTATGTGGACAAAACTATAATACTCTCTTAGCGACTTTTGTTGCGAGAGTATAAAAATTAATACTTGAGAGTTTTGTATTTCTCTCAAAGCCAAATCGGTAGTGACGTCGAGCTCCAATTGTTTTCAAAATTATGTATATGAAAGTATAAATATGTAATATGTCAAGGTCTGTGGAGAGATTACTTTAAGCTCTGAAAGTCAACAGCTTCCTTAATTTCAAGAAACGAGGAACTTAATTATAACGGGTGATTTTTTTGAGGTTAGGATTTTCATGCATTAGTATTTGACAGATCACGTGGGATTTCAGACATGGTGTCAAAGAGAAAGATGCTCAGTATGCTTTGACATTTCATCATGAATAGACTTACTAACGAGCAACGCTTGCAAATCATTGAATTTTATTACCAAAATCAGTGTTCGGTTCGAAATGTGTTTCGCGCTTTACGTCCGATTTATGGTCTACATAATCGACCAAGTGAGCAAACAATTAATGCGATTGTGACCAAGTTTCGCACTCAGTTTACTTTATTGGACATTAAACCAACCACACGAATGCGTACAGTGCGTACAGAAGAGAATATTGCGTCTGTTTCTGAGAGTGTGGCTGAAGACCGTGAAATGTCGATTCGTCGCCGTTCGCAGCAATTGGGTTTGTGTTATTCGACCACATGGAAGATTTTACGCAAAGATCTTGGTGTAAAACCGTATAAAATACAGCTCGTGCAAGAACTGAAGCCGAACGATCTGCCACAACGTCGAATTTTCAGTGAATGGGCCCTAGAAAAGTTGGCAGAAAATCCGCTTTTTTATCGACAAATTTTGTTCAGCGATGAGGCTCATTTCTGGTTGAATGGCTACGTAAATAAGCAAAATTGCCGCATTTGGGGTGAAGAGCAACCAGAAGCCGTTCAAGAACTGCCCATGCATCCCGAAAAATGCACTGTTTGGTGTGGTTTGTACGCTGGTGGAATCATTGGACCGTATTTTTTCAAAGATGCTGTTGGACGCAACGTTACGGTGAATGGCGATCGCTATCGTTCGATGCTAACAAACTTTTTGTTGAAAAAATGGAAGAACTGAACTTGGTTGACATGTGGTTTCAACAAGATGGCGCTACATGCCACACAGCTCGCGATTCTATGGCCATTTTGAGGGAAAACTTCGGAGAACAATTCATCTCAAGAAATGGACCCGTAAGTTGGCCACCAAGATCATGCGATTTAACGCCTTTAGACTATTTTTTGTGGGGCTACGTCAAGTCTAAAGTCTACAGAAATAAGCCAGCAACTATTCCAGCTTTGGAAGACAACATTTCCGAAGAAATTCGGGCTATTCCGGCCGAAATGCTCGAAAAAGTTGCCCAAAATTGGACTTTCCGAATGGACCACCTAAGACGCAGCCGCGGTCAACATTTAAATGAAATTATCTTCAAAAAGTAAATGTCATGAACCAATCTAACGTTTCAAATAAAGAACCGATGAGATTTTGAGAATTTTATGCGTTTTTTTTTTTTAAAAAGTTATCAAGCTCTTAAAAAATCAATTAAAAATTAATTAAGTGGTTAGGTGGGTTTCAAATTTTCAAATTGATAAAAAAAATAATAATTTTTGTGCAATATGTTTAAAATATTATCCAAAAATATCAAAATAATCCGAGTATTATTCTAAGAGATATACCCTTTGGAAGTTGCGCTAATCAGGGCACGTCAGTACGAATGTAAGACTTTAAACGCATTCAGCTCAAAACTCAATTTTTCAAGTCGGTGGACACGATAACTCAAAAAGTTATGAAGCAAATTTTGATAAAATTTTACACACATCTTTGGAATAAAATTATCTAGTTAATGAGCGAAAGATTTTTCGATATCTTTATTATAAATATTATTTTTCGAGCCAATATATACATGTTTGGTTAAAACTCTGTCAAAAATTCAAATTTCATTATTTTATTTTTTCCTTCGTTCATTAACTATTAACCGAGGTTTCTTACCTTTAAAAAAAATTAAAAAATTACCTTGCTTTTAGCCTCTGAAACCCACCTAACCCCTTAATAGATAATGCAGAAATCTCGAAACAAGGAAAACTATATATAAAATATGTTACTATGAGCCGCCATAAAATTTGTAGCGCACTTTGCATATGCAATTTGTTGAATAAACACGATGAGAATTGGAAGTAATACCGAGAAATAAATAAACACATAAATTTAACAATTCGCTATGGACTCATTAAATTTTATAATACGGTAAATATTCACGTGTTCTTGTATGTATGGAAAATATGCATTACAAGGAAATGTGAAATGAAAAAGAAAGCTCGCAAAAATAAACAGCGTTTTCGAAATTTTCGAAATTGCGTCGTATCGAATTTGCAGACAACCTTAACCCCTTTTAAGACGCTGGGTCATATTAACCAGCAAGTGTAACGGTAATATTTAGTAAAAAATATTTTATGACCCACAATTTGGAAAATATTGTAATGTATATTTTAATATGGCGAGGCGCATCATATCCAAAAACATAAACAGAGCATATTGAGTTCAACTTTGATGTTAAATAAATAGATTTAAGGTTTTATAACTTATTGTTAGGCTTTAAAGAGCAGATTCAGTGAATAAAGAAACATTGAAAAAAAATTTGATGTTGCGGACTATATTCTCTCTATTCTCGCTAATAGTTGTACTTTAACCCCTTTCGAACAAAAGTTTCTTTGAGACGTTAAAAGGGGTTAGAGACTCACATTAGGTATATTTTCTACGATTCCCATGAATATTTTTGAATGCCATGGGTCCCTCTAATTTAATTACGTTATAGACAACAAAATAGATTCCCTTAACACGTTTTGACATTTTCAAAGAGAAATCCGCAGGAATTTCTCTTAAAAATATAGAAACAATTTATCAACACGTGGCAACTACTTTATTGCAGTTATTTTTATACTCTCGAAACAAAGTTGTTTGTAACACCCAAAACTAAATCTCAAATCTGTCCGTCCGTCCGTACGTCTGTCCGTCTGTGCAAACGATAACTTGAGAAAAATTGAGAAATCTTAATAAAACTTGGTACGCATATTCCTTGACACCATCAGACGGTTGGTATTGAAAATGGGCGAAATAAAACAACTGCCACGCCCACAAGATGTCGAACACCAAAAACACATAAAGTGCCATAACTAAGTCATAAAGAAAGAGATGAAAGTAAAATTTGGTACAAAGTATAGCACTATGAAGAGGCATATTTGGATGTAATTTTTTTGTGGAAGTGGGCGTGGCTTCGTCCACTACTAAGTTATTTCTTCATATCTCGTAAAGCTATATCAACCAAACTCTCTAGAGCCGTTTCTTTTAGGTATTACCTTATACAGTCCAAAAATGGAGGAAAACGGATTATAACCACGCCCACCTCCCATACAAAGGTGATGTTGAAAACTACTAAAACGCTTTAATTCAGCAAGGAAAAATACCAGAAAACTTAAATTTCATCATAAAGAAGGTACAGAAGCGCTGCATTTAAATTGGTATACCAAATTTTAAATGGGCGTGGCTCCGCCCACTTATGGGTCAAAATCCATATCTCCGAAACTACTCGACCAATTTCAATGAAATTCGGTTCATAATATCTTCCTAGCTTCCCAATGATATGTTGTGAAGCCAAATCGGTTCACAACCACGCCTACTTCCCATATACCAGCACCTTGAAATCCATCTGAACCTTTTACTTTACAAATATTTAAAGTAAGCACTAGTGAAGATATTGGAACATAACTTTGCGCAAATACTACGTTTATAGTATGACATCGCTCCTCTAAAAATCGTCGAAATCAGACCATAAATTTTCAAGACCCCATATATCGAATATGAGGACCTCAGCGCTTTTAATACATGTTAGAACGAAAATATAAGTAAGTCTCTTAGATATTTTGAAGAAATTCAGATTATTTAATTATAATAATATGGCCAAAAATTAGTGAAATCGGGTCATAACTTTACCTAGCTCGCAAATACCTAATATTAGGGTTTCCAACTTCCAATGGGCTTTATACCATATATATGACGAATATGTGGGTCAAATTGTGTGTTATATGTATTAATAAAATTTAATAAATAAATTGCAAGAGTAAAATGTGCGGTTACACCCGAATTTAGGCCTTTCTTACTTGTTTAGGTATATTTTTTGAAGTAAGAGATATTGATACAGAGTGAACATATACATATTTACTTCTTACGAACCCTTTAATAAGGGATATAAATATAAATAGAACAACAATCATATTTGAGCTATGTATTTTTGTGTTTTTTGTGAAAAAACATTAAATATTTAACCAAAAATTATTTTATTCCAATAATTTACACTGTTTCAGTTTTTCACACTTTTAACAATTTTCCTAGTTATTTACGATTATTTCTTCATTATTTCATAATTTTAAAGAAATTTTTTTATGATTTTTCAATACTTTGATTTATTCTATGAAAAACTTCACGAAACTGCTTGTCTACAGGAGCTACTTGTCATCCATTCTCGCACTTTTGCTTGAACTGCATCTCACACCACGCCACCACAAGCTACTTTACAAGCAGCACACTTTCTGGAACACACAAATATAATATTCATGTATACATATCTATGTACATATATATACTCGTACATGGCACACATGAAAATTTTGAAATATTTTCAACTGAACAACCGGCCGCTGCCAACAACGCCGTGCAATTTTGCGCTTCCTCAATGAACTGTTGTTGCTATTGGCAGTGTTTGCTTTTGTTGTAGTTTTTTTGTTTAATAAATTGCGACACACACAGACGCCTCCACTCGGCCACGGCGACACCCACCACAAAGCGTCCACTGGGAAATATATGAGCGGTGTGCCGAAAATCAGCCAGCAACAAATTTTAATGAAACATACAGAATAACTGTATATATTTTTCAAAAATTTTAATTTATTTTTAATATTTCGCAGGCGTGTATATTTCATGTTATTTCGTTTTGAATCTTTTCCATATGGTTCATAAACGTCAGCGTCAACCGTTATAAATATATGGAACTTTGCAAACGCGCTGTCTGTGCCGGATTATTCATCGACGATTCGACATTTTATTTTTGAACATGAACTTCTAGAGTTTTCAGCAAAGCGTAAAATTAATTTTGGCTCTTTGTTTGAAAATTTACTTTAAACTATGCATTTTTACCTTGCCATTTCAATTTTCAACACTTTTTTCAAATTCAAAACACACACTTTTTCGAGTTAAATTGGCGTTTTAGAAAACTATTATGAAACAACCGCGTGATTTTGTTGCTGAAAACACGCACGCTTCTTTTTAAAACTCGCAATTCAACACAGAAATTATGCACAAATAGGGCTTTTCATTTTCAAATTTCACAACCCTTTTTACATACTCATAATTTTATACACTCGTATATATGTATGATTTCTGTAAATATATATGCACACATATATTTGTTGAAAATGTAATTCTGGAAATTCTCGTCGAAAATTGTACGCGCACTGTTCCGTTTGGTGTACCGCTCTCGTAGTGGCTGCTGTAGCGACTGAGTGTTCAAAAATACATTTTTGAAAATTCAACTCAAAAAATTTCGAATTGCGTACAGCATTGTTGTTGCCTGTCGCCGTTGTGAGCAAAGAGTTTGGCCGATTTTTTCCATTTACACTTGTCAAAATTTTGGTAAATTGTTAGGTGCCAGTGAGATATTTGCAATGCAGTGGTGTGCTGGTAAAGAGCAGCAAGTAACGAGCAGCGAGATTTTTATAAATATCATTTTGAATGATATTAGGATAGAGAGAAAGAAAAGTAGAAAGATAAACCTAAAATTCAAAATAGAGAACCAGAGAACCATGTGTCTACCATCATTTTAAAAATTCGCCATATTCCATCCGCCATTTTGAATTGTTCAAAACCGGCACCGGATTCGTATTCAGCGACCCCGAAAACCTTAGAGTAACGAGCTTCGAACAACTCCGATGAGTTTTTTTCAAAATAGCGGCCGCCATATTTGATCCGCCATTTGGAATTAAAAAAAAAACTATACCGGAATCGTAACAAGCGACCCCGAAAACCTCCTAATAACGAGTTTCAAACGAATCACATGAAGTTTTAAAAATACTGTCCGCCATATTGATTTTCTGGGGTTATGCCATAACCATGATCTGAAAAAGGTTAAAAAACCCCGAAAACCTCCTAATAACGAGTTTCAAACGAATCACATGAAGTTTTAAAAATACTGTCCGCCATATTGATTTTCTGGGGTTATGCCATAACCATGATCTGAAAAAGGTTAAAAAGACCTTGGATTCGCAATCAGCGAACCCAAAAACATAGGGCACATACAGTGAGATCCCCAGGTCATGACAACATTTTTTCTTTGTGTGGCTGTGTTGTTATTGAGGTTTCTTACTTCCAGTTAAGTATCGACGATCTTTTCAAGTGAAGTTATCTACTATTTCCTACATGGCAGAATCGATATAATCTTTTATAATGACCTTCAACTCTCAAATTACGTAAGAACACCTTGTATGGTCTTCGCTAAGAAATTTATTCATACTTGTGTCTTGCTATAAGATAGCGGAAGACTAACCTCAAATAACGCACCGAGCCTCTTCTTCTATTTTTATGACGCTTCTCGTCGTTATATGACAAATAAAGATACCTAAAAGTTGTTTTGCCAGTTAATGGCGTTTTTTGAGAAGCGGTTAAATGGTAACCGTTTGGGAGCAATTTACTGGATAGTGTTTCTCCGACATGGCCATACGATCCATTCTAAAGATATTTTTAATAATAATTCAACAGTAATATGGAGGTTTCTCCTAAAGTTAATGAAGTCAACAACACAAAGGTTATGAAATATAATTCACTAGGGACTCAATAGATCGACAAAATTAATATTGACTTCAGTATGGAAACTAAGATCATGTTAGAGAATTTTATAAACTTTAATGGGGTTCATAGGAGCTATCTACAAATACCGAATTTTGAGAAACTTGGAATAAATACTATCATTTAAATTAAAAAAGGAGGAGTGAAACAATTTTGAAGAAATCTTTATTAAACTCGGGGGTGATTATTTTATAGTTAGAAGCGAATGATTTGAAAGGGTTTTATAGCTTTATAAGGATCTAAAAAAAAATCAATTAATAAAATCAGCAACCTCTTGATTACTCTCTAACGATTATGGTTCGAAAATGAAGCGTTTTTATAAAAACAAATATATATGTAAGCCAAAGAAATTAAAAATGTATATTTGATCTAAAATCTAACTGGAAAAAAATTGTAATAATTATCAATTCAGTTAATCAATACAAAAATTTTTACATTCTGAATCAACATCCTAATTTTTAGACGCCTTCAATTTAATGCGATAATTTAAAATTATACCCAGAAGTATTCAGTCAAATGTCATAAAAAATGGTATTCAAAAGTATACTCGCGAGAGCAGCGGAGATTTTTTTATTTCTCTCACTGTCGTCGCACTGTCCAGATAGCCACATTTATTAAGTGAAAAAAAAAAAAATGACTTACGCTCCACACCTGAGCGCTTCGCTTCGTGGCGTCTATGGGCGCAAACTAGCACACAAACTTGCCTGCCCCAGTACACGTATGAGTCAACAGGCGATCGTCAAACGTTCGGCCGTCAGAAGCTGAAGAAACAAAAAAAACGCCCAAAAGGAAGTGTTTGGCTGACAGCCAGCTTTCGGAACAAGCGAAATTAGTTGGCAACGAAAATAGGCACTAAAAACCCAAAATATATCAACGATAAGTGGCAGCCAAAATTAAACGATAAAATGTGAGCGGGTGAGATAAGTAAGATAAAGTAAAATTAAGCATTTGAAAAACTTAAGCTAATCTAACTAAAAAAACAAATAATTAGTATTATATTCAGAATTAAAACGAATTAATAATAATGAATGTACATAAATATTTGCTTTTCTGACAATTAATCATTAAACCTCCATTTTGCAGATATTATTGGTATACCGGCGCTACTCGAAACCAGTCAACCCAATATGGCGACTGATTCCCAATTATCGGCTCGGATCAAAGATTCAACTGACTCATTTTGGCAAGCGCCTTGTGCTCTGTGAAACCATTCGCACAATTGTAAGGTATCTACATACTAAATGAATGGGTGGTTCATTTAGAGTTTTCTTTTCGAAATTACTAAAAAAAAAGTATCTTAGTTTTTAGATTTTTTTACCCTATAAAAAGTCAAACGCCTTGAAATTTCTTCGAAGTAACCAACTAACATTCTCAAAACAACTGATAAAAATATTATCGACTCGGTCGCTTTAGAGCTCGAATTTGATATACAGCCAAAAATAGTTCCATATTCCATATTCCATATTTGATAACTGAAAACCGTTTACTATAATCAACAGATCCGGCACTTTTGATCAGATCAGATCCTTTGAGCAGCCCGAAGGGAATGGTACTGTCAAAACAGGAAATGATTCAAAGAGACAATTTGAACAGCCCTTAATTTGCAACGCATGAGAGGAACAATCGTACGGTGGCGCCAGCGATTGAAGGCATAGAGTCTATATCACATAGTTGTCATTATCAGCCCCCACGGATCTTGCAAAAACGCGGACTGCTCATGCACGAGAAAGCTACACGCCGAGAGAGTGGGTGTCTTAGATCATTACGACAACGAGGCATTTAATAGTTGCAATGCCTTTAAATTGCAACTACGCGATTGAACGCGCCGTGATCACTGGCTACGAATCACGTTACGGATCTGAAGATCTGTGAGTAGCAGTGATCACAAATAAGTAAGTAAACTCTGGGAACGTTGACAAACAGAAATAGTTACTACCAAATCACGTAAAAAATTTATACTTTATGGTACATTCTACTTGGCTTCTAAGCGCACAAAAAGTGATATTAAAGTCGGCGATAGCGGAAGTCGTAAATGACAATAAAATGAGAAGTAGCGATCGCTGCAAACTAGATGTACATACAAATTTGAACTATATCTACCTACGGTATGATATTATCAAAATTTATAACCTTAAAAATATTGATATTGACTTCAGACCGTACTCTTGCCTCTAGATGACTGGCAGAAATTTGTTCATATTTTTTTCATAAGTTTGGTTACCTGGAACTTGAACTGATCGCTGAAACGCTTTTCAACTCTGTCTTTGAGGTCACTTCGTTTATTTATCGGCGCAGATACTGTTATAGCTCATTTCATTTCCTTTTAGATTTTTTTTTTTTTGGGAATTGGTTCCAGTAGTCTAAATCTGTTCAATATAGGTATAATCCTGGGCTGACCTAACATATTTCTTCACTTCCAACCCAGATTTAATGAATAGTGGATATATAGGTCTTCAAAGTCATAACAGTGAGTTTGCATCGACAAAATAATATTTTTAAGGTATTCGGCTCGTCAATAGTTTACAAACATTTCATGTTATTATTGTAAATATTTGCTAGAATCGAAAAGAAGTTCGATTGATGACATTCTGGAATATCTGTTCCCTTTAAAAGACAGCCATATGTAAGTTAAATGGTCTGTCTCATGGTATAAACGCAATGAGATCAAAATGAAATGGTATTAAAACAAGTAAGGAAGGGCTAAGTTCGGGTGTAACCGAACATTTTATACGCTCGCAATTAATTTATTTAACTTTATTAATATTATATAATACACAATTTGACCCACATATTCGTCATATATATATTGTATAAAGTCCATTGAAAGTTGGAAACCATAATATTAGGTTAGAAGCACCGAGGTCCTCGTGTTCGATATATGGGGCCTTAAAAACCTATGGTCCGATTTCGGCGATTTTTAGAATGGGGCTGCCACACTATTAACATAGTATTTGTGCGAAGTTCTGCACCGATATCTTTACTAGTACTTATTTTATACCTTGTAAAGTAAACGATTCAGAACGTCTTCAAAGTTCTGGTATAAAGGAAGTAAGCGTGGTGGTGAAGCGATTTGGCCTATTTTCACAACATATCATTGGGATGTAAGGAAACTATTACAAACCAAGTTTCATTGAAATCGGTCGAGTAGCTCCTGAGATATGGTTTTTGACCCATAAGTGGGCAACGCCATGCCCATTTTCCATTTTGTAAAAAGATCTGAGTGCAGCTTCCATCTGACATTTCTTATGTGAAATTTCGTGTTTCTGACGTTTTTTGTTAGTGAGTTAACCCACTTTTAGTAATTTTCAACCTAACATTTGTATGGGAGGTGGGCGGGGTTATAATCCGATTTCTTTCATTTTTGGACTGTAGATAGAAGTGGCTAAAAAAACGACTGCAGAAAGGTTTGGTTTATATAGCTCTATTGGTTTCCGAGATATGTACAAAAAACCTATTTGAGGGCGGGGCCACGCCCACATCCCCAAAAAAATTACATCCAAATATGCCCCTTCATAGTGCGATCCTTCATACCAAATTTTATTTCCATAGCTTTATTTATGGCTTAGTTATGGCACTTTATGTGTTTTCGGTTTTCGCCATTTTGTGGGCGTGGCAGTGGTCCGACTCATTTTCGAAAGCAACCTTCCTATGGTGTGTGCCACGTTTCATCAAGATATCTTAATTTTAACTCAAGTTACAGCTTGCACAGACGGACGGACGGACGGACAGACATTCGGATTTGAACTCCACTCTTCACCCTGATCACTTTAGTATATATAGCCCTATATCTAACTCGTTTAGTTTTGGGTGTTACAAACAACCGTTATGTGAACAAAGCTATAATACTCTTTTTAGCAACTTTTGTTGCGAGAGTATAAAAATTAGTCTAAGAACGGACTCATATCTCCGTTGAAAAGAGTTATAAGAAGTATCAAATGCATTTTTTCGCTTCGATTATATTCTTGTCGCCGTTGGTAAAAATATATTGGACAAAGCACACTCATATAAGGACAGGCTTTATTTCAACACACTTACTCAGTTCGTTACTCGGTTATCTGAAATCTAAGAAGGGTTTTGCCAACTTTCTATAGATATTAGTCAAAGAACTATCCCATAAGGCAAGCTTTGTTTCAACACACTTACTCAGTTCGTTACTCTAAATCTAAGAAGGGTTTTGTCAACTTTCTATAGATTACGAATTATTCAATGAAAGGAAACGAAAATGCAATAAACACAGTTATCAATGATTGAAGAGATATTGTTCTCTAATACATTTGATAAATTCTTTATTGATATTTTTGGATTGGAATGAAAAATAAAATGTATATACCAATTCACGTGTCCCTGCATGGAATTATCCATATTTATGGATTTGTTTGCACTGTTTCGGCATAGGTACAGACATGAGAATTTCAAAATGACTCAGTGTCATTTGCAATTTCTTTTGTTTTTGGCCTTCTGTAGAGGTAAATGCACATTTAAAGTCCATAAATTTTATTATCCAATTAATAAGGTGAACGATAAAATTTTTTTTGTGATATCTTAAGATAAGTTTTTCATTTACGTATTATCACGCTTATCCAAAACATTCCAATAACTAGTTAAATGGTTCAAAAGTCGTCAAACTCTCCTTATATACGTTACAGCTACACACCATGAAGGTGTTTCTTTTACTCGCCGTACTTTTGTGTGCCCACGCGGAGGCCAAATTAATAAAGTATCCAAAGAATTATGAAAAATTAGCGATTGAAGGCCGTGTAATTGGTGGCAAGAATGCCACTTTAGGTCAGGCGCCCTATCAGGTGTCCTTACAAAGCTGGTACGGTTATCATTTCTGTGGCGGCGCCATAATCGACAAGAATTGGATCTTAACTGCCGCACACTGTCTCGCCAATAAATTTGCTGATAATATAATGGTCGTAACAGGAACCGTCGAATGGGAGAAACCGAACGCCACTTACTATGTGACATCCTTTCATCTGCACTGTCGTTACAACAAACCGACCAGTCACAATGACATCGCATTGATACGACTGAACTCATCTATTGTATACAATGACCGTACGCAACCCGTAGCATTGCCAACACAACAGATGAACGAGGGCGATGAGGTCAAACTGACAGGTTGGGGTTCAACGGAACTGTATGGAGATACACCAGATAATCTGCAGATTGTGTCTTTGAAATATTTACCACATAAAAAATGTAAAGAAATGCATAATAATGATCCGGAATTGGATGTTGGACATATTTGCACATTTACGAAGGTTGGCGAAGGCTCATGTCATGGTGATTCGGGTGGCCCGTTGGTGAGCGCTGGAAAATTGGTCGGCATTGTTAATTGGGGTATGCCTTGCGCCATCGGCTATCCCGATGCGCATGCAAGCCCCTATTTCTATACGGATTGGATACGTCGCATAATGAGCGGTTCTACGAAGTGTTTTAGTTGAATTATTGATAAATGAATTATATTATTATAAAATATAGTAAAAATGTGATACAAATTCAAAATACAAATTTTAATAATTTATTTGATTGATGGCTGATACATTAGGGAACTCCTATCTTATGACTTAAACTTTGGACCGGAAATACAATTAGACTGAAATAAAGTTTACTGAGCTCACGCAGGGTGTTGTATCATTTAAGTTTAAGCCATTAAAGTCGTAACCTTATGTATTAGATATAATAATTAGAAATAATGATAATTCACTCTTTAAACTTTTTTATACATCGTATGGCACAGACAGGGTATGGCACATGGGAATAAACATTTTTAAAACCAAGCGAGTTAGATATAGGGTTATATATATCAAAATGATCAGGGTGACGAGTAAAGTGCAAATCCGGATGTCTGTCTGTCCATCCGTATGTCTGTCCGTCCGTGCAAGCTGTAACTTGAGTAAAAATTGAGATATCTTGATGAAACTTGGAAGACGTATTTCTTGGCACCATAAGAAGATTAAGTTCGAAGATGAGCGAAACCGGAATTGAGCTTCCCAATGAGATATGATGAAAATAGTCCAAATCGGTTCACAACGACGCCGACTTTCCATATACCAGAACATTGAAGTCGATCTGAATCGTTCACTTTGCAATATATAAAGTAAGAACTCGTGAAGATATCAGCCTTCCAAAACTCGCCGAAATCGGACCATAAGTATTCAAGGCGCCATATATTGAATATGAAGACCTCAGAGCTTCTAATTAATTTTTACCGAAAATATATATAAGTAAGTCTATCAGATATTTTGAAGAAATTCAGAGGGAATATTTTTCTTCTAATAATACGTCTCCGTGCCAAAAATTAGTGAAATGGGGTCATAACTTCCCCTAGCTTCCATATACCTACTATTAGGGTTTTCAAACTTTCATTGGACTTTATACCTTATATATGCCGAATATGTATAAAATTGTTTGTTATATTAATAAAATTAAATAAATAAATTGAGAGAGTATAAAATGTTCGGTTACACCCGAACTTAGCCCTTTTTTTCTCTCGAATACCCGAAGACCCGAGTCTTTTATTTAAAAAATGAGTATGATGGTTCTATAAAAGTGTCATGATCATCCAACAAGAGATCATATAAGCTTATTATTTTAAAATAAATTCGCTGAACTTTGAATAATATAAAATTTTTTAAAGACATGTCAAGAGATGATTAGTAAAACCTTCTAGCCTAAGAAATGGGTATTTTAACAAATCTTAAGTTCAAATGTATTGTCTATCTAATGTGATGACCGATCAGCTGATATTGATTCTATAAAAGATAAGCGACAGTTGACACGTTCGCTAAAGTACCCATGCTTTTGATAAAGTTTTCGAACAAACTATGATCCCTACAAAGGTGACATAAAACTTTCAGATTTTGGTTTTGATTTTGTAAAAACTCGAACAATTTATTTAATTAATATATAAAAGAATAAATATCAAACCAATCAATACCATAATTGAAATCCTTTCTTAATATTCTACTAAGTCAGTATTTTAATTCACAATTTAATTTTTATCCCCAAAAGTCGGATAATTACTTGCTTCGCAGTGGCATGCCTTACATCTACCTGACATAACGCGACGTATCCAATCACGATAAAAGTAAACACTAGCGAAGGCATCCGGATAACCCTGAGCGCAAGGCACACCCCAGTTGACGATGCCGACCAGTTCATCACCACTAATGAGAGGACCACCAGAGTCGCCATGACATGAACCCTCACCTTCTTTGGTGAATGTGCAAATATGACCGATGTCAAGTATCTCCCTATCCTCCTCTTCAAACGCCTCCAAACAACGTTTGTGACTTAGGTATTTCAATGAGATTTTCTGCAATGATTCCGCTGGTGGACCACCTAATTGTACGTCACCCCAACCGGTGAGTATAGCCGTGGCATTGTCTTCCAATGGCTTCGATGCCAACGGCACAGCCTGTGTATATTGATCGAAAACGATGGGATCTTTCAAATGTATGAGTCCGATATCATTGGAATATACCGGATTATCGTAATTACAGTGAGTATAATACTCATCTGATTCGTAAACAGCGCGTGGCTTATCCGACTCCACAGTACCCGTTATGATGCGCAAGTAAGGCGGATTATAGCCGTAAATGCAATGTGCAGCCGTTAGTATCCAGTGTTTGTCGATGATGGCGCCACCACACCAATGGCTGTTATACATGCCTTGTATGGATACCTGATAGGAAGCGAATCCCGGTTCGGCATTGGTGCCGCCAACAACACGTTCATTCTCACTCTGACGGTCTGAGAGATGCGCTTTGGGCGTGATCAAGCGCTTTGCAGTAGCTGTGACTATAATGTAGAGGAGTAATATCGATGTTATTCGCCACAAATGCATTTTGGCGTTATTCTTATAGAATCAGCACTTTCTTTGACTTTCGCACAGCAAATCTGTTAAACGTTTGAATAGCTAGAGCTGAGCGAAGTGACTGAGCGGAAACAAAAAATGCTGGTGCTTACAGCAATTTTTCTCATTTTGGACTATGTTTATTTATTGCCGTTGAATTTTATCCAATTTTAGATAAAATGTAAGTACTATACATATACAAGCAATATGTATATATATGTATATATATATATGTATGTATATATATTTAGCACAATCTATCGGTAGTGATTATATCTACCAAGCAAACCATAAACATAAAATTTTACAACTTTTGAATTTTATCTGAAGTCAACAGTAAAATTGACTAGATCCATTTCAAGAACATATTTGTAACCAGTTTCTTAATTTTAGGTATAGCGCAATAATAGGGAAGCCATTCAAATAATACGGGTCTTCTTCATTGTTAGAAACCCCCGTCTTTACACTCGACCTATTGTGTATGGTACCTCAATATCTCAGTATCTAGTAGCTTTAGTGTCTTTGCTTTTGAAAATCGAATATTCTCAGTGATGCAAAACCGTGAGTTTTGTACCAGAAGTTTCCATCATATTTCTTCCTTTTCTGGTTTAGTGGTTATCGGTAACACAATTCTTGGGATCGACCTCATTTTCCGAGAAATTTCAAAAACAGCTTTCTATAGTAACGGTAAAAATCCATGTGAATGGATTGAAAATTTTCCGTTTATTTCATTCTGATCTCAGCAACATGTTCTACAGGTGGCATAATGTTTATTCATTGGTTTATATGAACTTAGGTTGTAAGCGTTTAAACCAGGAACAAGTAATTTCATAACAGCAGCGGACTAATTTCATTTTAGTTTTGAATTGTCTTAATGATAGACTTTGACATATGGATGAGAGAAAACTGTTCATTGCCATCAGGAGGGTGTTCTTATAACAGCTTTTTTTAAGTTAATCATACCCGCTATCACAATTGTGTCAAATCTTTATTTTTTATAGTAAAGCGTATCGCTCCTTAGTCGTAGGGGTTCTTACTGGTCATTGTCCCAGTCTTAGCTGCAGAAGCTGCATGGATGAGGACGAGATGGTATCATCTTATTACTTTCTTCTGGAATATCCCACCCTTGCGAGCTCAAGAGAAAGATTTCACGGATCTCACTTTTTCGAACAAGCTCACGAAATAGCGAATGTAGAATTTAAAAATTGACTCCTAATTGCAAATGTAGGGCGATCCAGGCTTCACAAAGGCCTTTTACAGTCTACGTGGTTTTCGCTTTAGGAAACAGCCTTACAACTTAACCTAACCTGTGGGTTTCAGAAGCTAGAAACAAAGGTATTTTTTTTATACAATCATATACATATTTCAATTAAACAATTTAGCATATCAGAGAAATTTTGCTAAATTGTGAAATTTTGTGAAATTTTTATTTACAAATTCCGAAAACTAAGCCGTTGACACCTCATCTTCCTTGACGTGTCACAGAAATGGTCTTGCGGTGGACATCATAACTCATAATGGGTTCATGCAAAACAGTAAACCAAAAATATTTCGATAGGGGATGGATTAATCTAGTTAATGGAGAAAGGAAAATTAAAAATATTGAAATTGTTGACAGAATTTTAACCAAAAAAACTCAATTTTATGGTAAAATTTTTTCTAGTTATGGCTCGAAAAAAAATAGTTGTAATAAACATAAAAAATTCTTCGTTCATTAACTATATAATGTTATTCCAAAAATGTGTGCAAATTTGAATAAATTCGCTTCATAACTTTTCGAGAAATCGTATCCATCGACTTTAAAAATTTAGTTTTGAGATAAACGTGATTAAAATCTTTAAAGTATATCTTAGAATTTTACTCGGATTGATTTGATATTTTTGGATAATATTTTAAACATATTGCACTACTGAATATGACAAATTTTTGTTTTCAAATTTAATTAATTTTGAAACCCACCTAATCTCTTAATATATAAAAATGCAACCTCAGAAGAAATAGAAACAAACAATATTGATAAAGTAAAACCAATTTACAACCGCCGCCAATATATTTGCGGGAGCGTAGCTCAAATGCACTTGTTGCTAAATTGAGTGAAATTGTAGGTACTAATAATTTTCATATAGTGCCTTTGAAAAAGGGCAATATAGATGAGACTAAAATACAGTCGTACACTGAGAAAAGTTTCATGGACATAGTTAAATATTTGTCAAACAAAAATAAGAACTATTATTCTTATCAGCTGAAGAGTTCTAAAGGCCTAGTTATTGTAATTAAAGGTATAGAGTTTTCCGTAGATTCTAGCGAAGTCAAAGAAGCCCTTGAAGAATGTGGCTTTGAAGTTAAAACTGTTGTAAATATCTTCAACAGAAATAAAGTACCACAACCCATGTTTAGAATTGAACTGATGCCGAATTCTAACCAGCTTAGAAAGAACGAAGTGCATCCAATATACAATTTAAAATATTTGCTGCACCGTAGAGTAACCGTTGAAGAACCACACAAAAGAAATGGTCCGGTACAATGCACCAATTGTCAAGAATATGGCCATACCAAATCCTATTGCACTCTACGCAGTGTTTGTGTGATATGTGGAGATTTACATTCCACCTCCAAATGCACCACTAAGAAAGAGAATTTAAATAAAAAATGCAGCAATTGTGGAGGAAATCACACTGCCATCTACAGGGGTTGTCCTATTTATAAAGATTTAAAATTGAAGCTGTCACAGGGAATTCAAGCACGTCGTAACCAAATGTTACATACTCCCCGTAATGACATTATAGATATCACAGACCATATTCCAAAACCTAGTAATATTAAAAATAATACTGTACAAGGGAGCTATGCCAATGTTGTAAAAGGCAACAATGTACAAATGCAACCACCGCAAAATCCCTCGAATGGTGGTATTGAAACCATGATTATAAATCTTACGCAATGTATGACGCAATTTATGTCTACTATGCAAAATATTGGAGGATGGGATCATGTGTAGAAGTTCACGCAAGTGAGGAAAGTTTTTGATTGTCACTCACTTGGGAGTGGCCAGAAACGATTCTTTTCCACATGGTTCAAGCAGCTCACGACTTCCGGTTTTAGACCAAGTATCCTCTGGGTAGCCAACAGACATCCATTTGAAGGCGAGCTAAAGTGAGAAGGCGAAGCCCGCTTATGCGGTTGTGCGTAGGGTTTGGGACCCACCACATAAAAACACCCCCCAATGAAAAATCTACGAAAGCCTCGGATGAGACACCCCCCTTTTGATGACGACCCCTGCAAACGTTTTAAGGATAATGATATAAGGGCATGCACCTGGAATGTCCGGACCCTTAATTGGGAAGGTGCCTCTGCCCAGCTGGTTGATGTCCTCATACGACTTAAGGCTGACATCACCGCCATCCAAGAAGTGCGATGGACGGGACAAGGACGGAAGAAGGTGGGTCCTTGTGACATCTACTACAGCGGCCATATAAAGGAGCGCAAATTTGGTGTTGGATTTGTGGTGGGAGAGAGACTCCGTCGCAGAGTCCTGGCATTCACCCCGGTGGATGAACGTCTAGCCACAATCCGCATCAAAGCGAGGTTCTTCAACATATCGCTGATTTGCGCCCACGCCCCAACGGAAGAGAAGGACGATGTGACCAAAGATGCTTTCTATGAGCGCCTAGAACGCACCTATGAGCGCTGCCCCCGCCACGATGTAAAAGTCGTGCTTGGTGATTTTAACGCCAGGGTGGGTAAAGAAGGTGTCTTTGGCACAACAGTCGGAAAATTCAGCCTCCATGACGAAACATCGCCAAACGGCCTGAGGCTGATCGACTTCGCTGGGGCCCGAAATATGGTCGTCTGTAGTACCAGATTCCAGCATAAGAAAATACATCAAGCTACTTGGCTGTCTCCTGATCGAAACACGCGGAACCAAATCGATCACGTTGTGATAGACGGAAGACATGTCTCCTGTGTTTTAGACGTGCGTACGCTCCGAGGACCATATATAGACTCGGACCATTATCTGGTCGCAGCGAAGATACGCACCCGCCTCTGTGCAGCAAAGAATGCCCGTCAACAAACACAAGGAAGGTTCGACGTCGAAAAGCTGCAATCGCAACAGACAGCCACGAAATACTCTACTCGACTTGCACTCCTGCTCTCTGAGAGCACTCATCAGCATCTCGGTATAAGGGAACTGTGGAACGGCATCTCAAACTCACTGCGTACCGCTGCAGCCGAAACAATTGGTTTTCGGCAACGACAAAAAACAAGCTGGTACGATGAGGAGTGCCGTCTCGCAGCGGAGAGAAAACAGACTGCCTACCTCGCAACATTGCAAACGACCACAACACGTGCGGGATGGGATAGATACCGAGAGCTGAAGAGGGAAGCGAGACGCATTTGCAGACAAAAAAAGAAAGAGGCCGAAATGCGTGAGTACGAAGAGCTTGAGAAGCTGGCAGACAGAGGGAATGCTCGAAAATTTTATGAAAAAATGAAGCGACTTAACGAAGGTTTCAAGACCGGAGCATCCTCATGTAGAGACCAAGGTGGTAATCTGGTAACCGATGACCAGGGCATACTGGGATTATGGAGGGAACACTTCTCCGACCTGCTGAATGGCAGTGAGAGTACAACACCAGGAGATGGCGAACCCGATCCCCCAATCGATGACGATGGAACAGATGTTCCATTACCCGACCATGAAGAAATTCGAATAGCAATTACCCGCTCGAAGAACAACAAAGCAGCGGGGGCCGATAGATTACCGGCAGAACTATTCAAATACGGCGGCGAAGAACTGATAAGGTGCATGCATCAGCTTCTTTGCAGAATATGGTCGGAAGAAAGCATGCCTGACGATTGGAATCTCAGTGTGCTCTGCCCAATCCATAAAAAGGGAGATCCCACAATCTGCGCCAATTACCGTGGGATCAGCCTCCTAAATATCGCATACAAGGTTCTATCGAGCGTATTGTGTGAAAGACTAAAGCCCACCGTCAACAAACTGATTGGACCTTATCAGTGTGGCTTTAGACCTGGAAAATCGACAACTGACCAGATATTCACCATGCGCCAAATCTTGGAAAAGACCCGAGAAAAGAGGATCGACACACACCACCTTTTTGTCGATTTTAAAGCTGCTTTCGACAGCACGAAAAGGAGCTGCCTTTACGCCGCGATGTCTGAATTTGGTATCCCCGCAAAACTTATACGGCTGTGTAAATTGACGTTGAGCAACACCAAAAGCTCCGTCATGATTGGGAAGGACCTCTCCGAGCCGTTCGATTCCAAACGAGGTTTCAGACAAGGTGACTCACTATCGTGCGACTTCTTTAACCTGATGCTGGAAAAAATTATAAGAGCTGCAGAGCTAAACCGAGAAGGTACAATCTTCTACAAGAGTGTACAGCTACTGGCGTACGCCGATGATATTGATATCATCGGAAGCAACAACCGCGCCGTTTGTTCTGCTTTTTCCCGCATGGATAAGGAGGCGAAGCGAATGGGTCTGGAGATGAATGAGGACAAGACGAAATATCTCCTGTCATCAAACAAACAGTCGGCGCATTCGCGTCTTGGCTCCCACGTCACTGTTGACAGTCATAACTTCGAGGTCGTAGATAATTTCGTATACCTGGGAACCAGCATCAACAACACGAACAATGTCAGCCTCGAAATCCAGCGCAGAATAACTCTTGCCAACAGGTGCTACTTTGGACTGAGTAGGCAATTGAACAGTAAAGTCCTCTCTCGACGAACCAAAATCAAGCTCTACAAGTCGCTTATCATTCCCGTCCTGCTTTACGGTGCAGAAGCTTGGACGATGTCAACATCAGATGAGACGACACTAGGAGTTTTCGAGAGGAAAATTTTGCGCAAGATTTATGGTCCTCAGAACATTGGCAACGGCGAATACCGCAGACGATGGAACGATGAGCTGTACGAGTTATACGACGACATTGACATAGTTCAGCGAATAAAAAGACAGCGGCTACGCTGGCTAGGTCATGTTGTACGAATGGACGAAAACACTCCAGCCCTGAAAGTGTTCGATGCAGTACCCGCCGGAGGAAGCCGAGGAAGGGGAAGGCCTCCACTCCGTTGGAGGGACCAGGTGGAGAGCGACCTGGTTACACTTGGGATCTCCAACTGGCGCCGAACTGCGAAGGAGAGAGACAGGTGGCGCACTATCGTCGATTCGGCTATAACCGGCTAAACGGTTGCAACGCCAATCACATACATGCAAAATATGATACAAGATTTAATAAAATCGCAAAACCAAATGCTGCAAACTTTATTAAGTAAAAAATGAGCAAACTAAATATCTGTATATGGAATGCTAACGGTGTTAACCAACATAAACTAGAGATTATTAGATTTCTGTCTGAAAAAAATATAGATGTAATGCTAATATCAGAAACTCATCTGACAAACAAAAATAACTTCAATATACCCGGATTTAGACGCTATGTTACAAATCACCCGGATGGAAAAGCGCACGGTGGAACGGCAGTATTGGTTAGAAATCGGCTTAACCACTATGCTCTAGAATATCATGCTACAGCCCAGTTACAAGCTACAACAATATCATTAAAAAATCGGGGTTGTGATTTAAACCTAACTGCTATATACTGTCCACCTCGTTTTAAAATTACAGATGGTGGATTTAAAGACTTTTTTGGAAAGCTAGGTCATAGATTCCTAGCAGGTGGAGATTACAATGCAAAACACACGTACTGGGGCTCACATCTAATTAACCCTAAAGGAAGACAGCTGTACAACACAATTATGAATAAGCACAATAATCTTGATATAATATCTCCTGGCAAGCCGACATATTGGCCCAGTGATCGTAACAAAATACCAGATTTAATTGATTTCGCTGTAACCAAAAATATAGATAGATCACTTGTGACAGTTGATACATGTACAGACTTATCTTCAGATCATTCACCTGTACTAATAAAGTTGTGTGAACAACCCATATTCGTTGATCCAAAAGTGGGTCTAACATCTTATAAAACGAACTGATTAAAATATAAGAAATATGTGAGTAGCCACATTAATAGTGAATACAAAATAAATACAGGAAGAGATATTGACGAAAGCATAAGAGAACTTAATGATATAATAACTAACGCAGCTGTCTTAGCAACACCAAACAGAAACTATAAGCCACTTGGTCTCCGAAAAACCACTAACAGAGAAATAGAAAAGCTTGTAAATGAAAAAAGGCGTGCTAGACGAGAATGGCAGATAAATCGCTCCCCTTCCACTCAGCTTCAATTGAAATCTGCTGTACGAAAATTAAAGAAAGCGCTTAAATGCGAGGAAGAATTCAACAACGAAATGTATATAAAGAAGCTATGTCCAAACTCAAGAAAGCAAAATTCCCTGTGGAAAGCCCAAAAGTCCATGAAGCCTCCAGTCGACTCCAACATGCCTATACGAGACTTGGGTGGAAATTGGGCTCGAAGTGACGAGGAAAAGGCTAATTGCTTTGCAAATCACCTGGAAAAGGTATTTCAACCTAATTGCCCAAAGAACAACTTTATGTTGTCAATCTTACCTAACACAGCAAATGAGTCGCTCGAGTCTTTTAAGACTTCACCTTTTGAAATTAATTGCATCATAAAAGAACTAAATCAAAAAAAGTCGCCAGGACATGATAATATCACCCCAAAAATGCTAATAGAGTAAAAATGAACAATATTTTGGTGCCCCAAGCGAATGAAGTTACCTATCTTGGTATTCACCTAGATAGAAGGCTTACGTGGAGAAAACATATATCTAGTAAAATAACTTGCATGAAGATAAGAGCTGCAAATTTAAATTGGCTTATAAATAAAAACTCTAAACTTAGCCTAGACAACAAAGTACTTTTATACAATGCGGTCATAAAGCCGATTTGGATGTACGGCATTCAACTGTGGGGTACGACCTGTGCAACAAATATCGATATAATACAAAGGTTCCAATGGAAAATGCTTAGAACAATCACGTGCTCACCATGGTACATGCGCAATGAAAATATCCATAAAGATCTTGGTATCCCAATGGTGAAGAAAGAAGTAGAGGACAGCAGATTGAAATATATATC
The DNA here is from genome assembly GCF_028554725.1 of Zeugodacus cucurbitae. Taxonomy (NCBI): domain Eukaryota; kingdom Metazoa; phylum Arthropoda; class Insecta; order Diptera; family Tephritidae; genus Zeugodacus; species Zeugodacus cucurbitae. The sequence continues at coordinate 57,459,056 of NC_071667.1, read as the reverse complement.
TAAACTCCGTGATCACCCAAACCCATTGGCTAATGCTTTAATACAATCCTGTAATCAATCACGTCTAAAAAGAAGAGATATGCCAGCACACTAAAGAGCAACGTTTCACCAAAACAACTTAATCACCTGGTTGAGCTTGTCTAGTTTTTAGTTAGTTTTAAGATTTTATAACTTATTGTTAGGCTTTAAAGAGCAGATTCAGTAAATAAATGTATATTGAAAGAAAAAAAATTACATTCAAGCATCCTCACAAATATGTGAACCAAACTAAACTTAGCGTGTCAATCTTTTTAAATAAATAACTATTATATTTTATTGATTTTATAAAAATGCAACCTCAGAAGAAATAGAAACAAACAATATTGATAAAGTAAAACCAATTTTCATTCAAGCATGTCAATCTTTTTAAATAAATAACTATTATATTTTATTGTTTTTATAAATAAATAAGTTTATTTTATTGCATTCTTAAAGTCCCAAAAAATCACAGTCACATCGCGTTGCAACAACTCCTTTACGACCGCTGACGCGTACATTGCTCCAACGAACGTTCAATGAAGTCCCGATAATAAATGACACTCGCATGCATATCCGGCTTGCCCATCGCACAGGGTGCACCCCAATTGACCAGACCAACTAATTTCCCCTCATACACAATAGGACCGCCCGAATCGCCATTGCAGGCGCCTTCACCCTTTTTACTGAATGTGCAAATGTGACCATAACCAACACCCGTATGATGCTCCCAACGCTCCAAACACTCCTCTCTAGAGACAACGGTAAAGTTTTGCGTTTGCAGCAGCTCGGTATTAGGCGAATTCAAAAGTGGACTACCCCAGCCGGTCATTGTGACCAGATCGCCAGCTTTAAGCGGTTGCGTATGCAACTCAATCGGTTGTGTGACATTATTAAATTGTATAGTGCCGTTCAGACGCACCACGGCAATATCATTCTGATACATTGGCATATCTTGACGGCAATGACGATAGGCGAGCTCCGGACGGAATGTTACACCCGATTTGCTCCACGTATTCGTGCCAACAACAATCCGCAATGATTCGATTGGAAAATCTTCCATGCAATGGCCGGCTGTGAGTATCCAACGCTCCGATATGATAGCACCACCACACACATGCGAATCCCAGACGGTTTTGATTAGCACTTGATAGGGTGCGGCACTCTCTGCGGCCACTACACCGCCCACGATGCGCCCGTTAATTGATGTGCCATTACTTTTATTGTCATTATAATTTCGAAGCTCCGTTGGTATGCGTATGGCTTGTGTGTATTCAACACAAATACTGAGACAAAGTGCGAAGAGTAGCACGTATGCAACGTTCGTATAATGTGGTTGCCACATTCTATTCACACGACACTTCACTTGTATGCAACACTTTTACCACAACCACCAGCTACTGGTCTCAACACAATACAAATATGACTTGTGACTTTGGAAATTGCGTTTTATATGCGGGGTTTCATGCAGACCATAAGCAAATGGCCTGTGACCGGGTTCATCGGGGTGCATTGTTTTGAAAATAAAACATTTTTTATCGTTTACGATTCACACCTATATATACTTGCACCTATATTTATGGTCAGATATTTAACCCAAATTTTTATGGACTCACGTAGCACGTACAACAAACCAGTAATGTAGGAATTACCAACAATAAAATGCTAAATGCGGCCCCACTTTAAAGCGAATACGTTTATTGCACCCATAACAGGTATCATATAAAGTAAGGATAATGAGTCTATCGAGCTTGTATAAATTTAAATTTTTTTGTATTTTTGCGCTTTGGAATCTCATAAAATGTCCAAGCAATAGTCGGCCTTTGCCAAAGTGAGACAGTTATATTGAATTTCAGCTGAGTCTAGCCGATAAGCTGTAGATGATAAGTCAATATTTTATCATTATGATGAACAATAATATTTTTTAATTTGTTTGAAAGTAGTCTTGCCACGTCATTTTATTATTAAAATGAATTGTGAAAGCTAACACTGTTGGTCACGGTGCTTTTCGGAAGAGTTGTGAGTATTTTATGACTTTTCGCTAATGCGCAGATACATGCCCTAATCCATAAATATAGCCATTCTACATTATAGCGTAATATAATTTGTTGTAATTTTTATCTTCGACGCGCAGCTAATATGCTTTCTAGTACTAGTAACACTATCAAAGCTGTTAGTGTACTAATTGGTAGTATAAAGGTATATATATATGGATAGATTTTCATAAGTCTATAACAAATTAAATAGTACTGACCCAATTTTTTATTGATATAGCTCATAATTGGAATACCTTTTATCTTAGTTGTTATATATCCTGTGTTCATCGGAATGATTTTGAGTTTTAGACATATTTTTTTTTTACAAGCAAGGCTCATTACATTTCATGAAGAAAAAAAGAAAAATATATATACAGTAGAATCCCTTATCCGAACATCGATTATCCGAACGTGTTCGTCTCGGCTCTATTCGCCAATTTAATTGAATTGAATTGAACAGTACTATCTCATGAAATATCTCCTGTCATCAAGCAAACCGTCAGCGCATTCATGCCTAGGCTCCCACGTCACTATTGAAAGTCAACTTTGAAGTTTTAGAAAATTTCGTCTATCTTGGAACCTGCATTAACAGCACTAACAATGTCAGCCTGGAAATCCAACGCAGAATCACTCTTGCCAACAGGTGCTACTTTGGACTGAGTAGACAATTGAAAAGTAAAGTCTTCTCTCGACGAGCCAAAATCAAACTCTACAAGTCGCTTATCATTCCCGCCCTACTTTCTGGTGCAGTAGCGTGGACGTTGTGAACATCCGATGAGAAGGCACTAGGAGTTTTCCAGAGGAAGATTTATGGTCCTCAGAACAATGGAAGACGCGGTTGTTGTCATGTAGGTCATGTCGTTCGAACGGACGAAAGCACTCCCGGTTTGAAAGTGTTCGATGCAGTACCCCGCCGATAGAAGCCGAGGAAGATGAAAACTTCGACTCCGTTGGAAGACCAGGTGGAGAAGGACCTGACTTCACTTGATATTTCTTTTTTTTCTTATTTTCGATTACCCGGAATATCCCTGGTTTTATTTGAATCGGATAATCGGGATTCTACTGTACTCGAAAATATTTATTCTTATTTTTGCTGTTGCTGTAGCGAATACAGTTGGTGTAGAAAACTCTATTTGTTAATAAGAAATCAGTGCCTGCCATTGACACAATCTATCGGAATCTAAACACTGAATAAATATTCTCGGTGATTAAAGTTATTATCAGGTCTAGACAAAAAAGATTAAGATCATGCTAAGGTTAATCCAATTATACGAGGCACCTAGAGATTTTTATCTACTAGTGATTGAGTACTGACACCCAAAACGTAATTTAAAAAGAGAAAGAATATGTTGATTGTGCTTTTGACATTGACGTCAAGGGTCCGATGTACATACAACGATTGAGTGTCCGACAAATGTTAATGTGTTTCAAACAGCGAGAGATAATCCAAGGTAAAGCCCTTATTTAGAAAAAATCCATATCAATTCAGATATTGTAGAACTCATTATAATTGCAGAGACATCTTGATAGGCTGCCATTGTAGGCCGAGATAATAATCGCAAAGTTTACCCAGACCTCAATTTTTAGTAAAATACTCTCCCACTTAGTTTGTTTAGGATATCAATTATTGCAGGCGATGTTAGTGTGGTTCAAACAAGCTCAGATTATCCAAGTTAAAACCCTTATTTAGAAGAAATCCGTATCAATTTAAATATTGTTGAACTGACTGTCATTAGAATTGCAGAGACATATTGAGACACTGCCATAGTTGGCCGTAAAGTTTACCGAGACCCCAATTTTTAGTGAACATCTCTCCCACTTAATTCCGTACCTTATCTGTTATAGTGGATAGGTGGTTGTTTAAGTTGGTCTTTAATGATATTTAATGGCAAAATAATAGTAATGGTCTGATACCTAAATATATAGCCTTGCCTCAGTCAATACCAATCGCTTAGTTTACCAGAGGTATTAACTCTCTCTAGCTCTCTCGTGAGTGCCCACAAACACTAAATACTTTTATTGGAATTTTTCCATTCCCCACAGCCATTGAACTTAAGGCCTACAAAGATTAGCAAAATTTTCAAATGCCGCCCATCAAGTTTAAGTTCAATGAGTTTATGGCACAAACTACTTTAAGCTCCCTTTAATAATTCTTATCCAAACTCATTTGTGATATCAATACTTGATAATAACGATATTATCGGTGGGCAATAACATATCATAAAAATAACTTTAAGATAAGAAATACCAGATATATGGTATTCGTAATAACGATAATATAAAATTTTAAGTAATATCCAAACTTAGAATAGATGTTATTTGGATATCAAACCAATAACTCACAACAAAATGTGTTCTTTTGCGAAGCGCAAGATATTACTCGCCATTTTGGCCGTAGCCTTTACTTGCAGCTCAGCGCTACGTATGCGCGGTGAACCGTACGAGGGATTACGTTATCGCAACACACGACCCAACTTAAACAATCGTGATGCTAGTGCAAGCGGACGCATTATTGGCGGTCAGGAGGCAGTCGAAGCATCTGCACCCTGGCAGGTGACTTTACAAAACATTTACGGCAATCACTTTTGCGGTGGCGCGATAATACACGATCGCTTTGTGGTGACGGCGGCAAGTTGTGTCAGTGGACTGCAAAAGAGCTGGGTCAAAGTGGTGACCAGCACCAATGATTGGATGGGTTTGGCCTGGCAGTACGATGTATCGGAGATCATTGTACACTGTAATTTCGACAAACCGTTATATCACAATGATATCGCGCTCTTAAAGCTGAGCACATTGATCGCTTATGATGACAAGACCAAGAACATCACCATCGCCGATGAGGACGAATTGGTGGCGGGTGAAACACTCACAATGACCGGTTGGGGCAGCGCAACGGAAGGCGGTGCTTATCCGAATGCCCTGAAGCAGTTAAAAGTGAAGTACTTGCCTTATGCGCAGTGTCGCAGTGCATATAGCAATTCGGAAGATGTGGATATGGGTCACTTGTGTACCACTTCACGCAATGGTGAGGGCGCTTGTCATGGCGATACCGGCGGACCGTTGGTCAATGAGCAAGGTCAACTGGTTGGTATCGGCAATTGGGGTGTACCATGTGGACGCGGTTTTCCCGATGTGTTTGCCAAATTGTCATTTTATGCCGATTGGATACGCTCAACTATAAATGGCTGTAGGCAAACTTAAAGTAGAAGTGGTTCATAAATATAAAAAGTGATACTCTAGAATCTACAACTGTTGGTGGATTTGAATAAAACCTGAACTAATTGCTTTGTAGTTTCATTTCATGGGTTGTAAATATATATATTGTTATGTATGTATACTGCTTTTTAAATATATTCGTGTATTCAATGTGGAACAAATATTGATAGGCCTATTCAATGGACTTTGTACTGTGTCTTAACTTATAAATATACAGTTTTCGCCGCTTTATTTGAATCAGTCGAAAACATATTGAATTGAAAGGCTATTTCGACGTAAATTCTAACGTAACGTAAAAAAAAATAGTTAAACTCCAAAACACTTTTCTTCTACTCAAGTAGCATTACCGCGATAAAACTAACTAAATCCAAGATTTATGAATTATATGATTCATTCGCTAACTAAATATAAGTTCTTCAATTTTGCAAAGTATGTTTAAATGGAGAATACTGTACTATATACCATGAACTGATTGGGAACACATAGCGACTAGGGCAGGGGTGTCTAGATAGAAGCGTGCCTATAAAGTTAACGTGCAAGTAATAGAAGTACGTGACCATTGCTCGTCTGGCGCAAAAAAAAAGTTACAGACTAAATGATAAGGCAAAATTTGCAAGATTTTAAAGGCTAGATAAACTTTTTTATTATTATGGAAATTTTTAGAAATGGGCAGAAAGGGAGCTGTCTTATGGGTCAAGAAAACTAAATTGGTGCCTTGTAAGTAATTGGAATTGATATTCTGATATCATTAATGATATATAACTGCGATCTAAAGATTTTCAACTAAAATCACATCTTCGTCTAAAAATATTTGGACAATGTTATGCGTTCTTCAAAATATATAATATTTTAAAACGGAAAATATGAAGCAACGTGATTTTCTATTTTGCTATTCTTGATCATTATCATTTCAGGGCTGGCAATAGAAAATACAACTTTTTTTATTCTATAAATATTGTCTGATGTGAATTTGATGTCAAGGTCCAACTTTTTATAACTCCCAGTAGGAATATAAGACCTTAACAAGTAATTACCGTGATCGGTATATCACCCCATACTAATTCAAAATAGATTTTACAGATTGCGTCAGACAGTTTTGCTAGTCAAAAATCAAGATAATTGGAAGAACCTTCACCTACAATCAAATAGACACTGTATTTGGGTCATAATGCTCTTATCACTACAATAACTCACTTCCGACACATCGAATCCACAACAGTCAGATATTCCTCTCTCATCGAACAAAACATCAGAAAATATCGATATCTCATTTCGGCCTTGGAATCGTGAAGATAGCCATTGAATCTGAGAACACTTATACTTGAGAGAAACAAGGCATCTAATTAAAATTCAAATGAAGACTAAGGCTCAACCCACACCGAATTAGTCAAAAACGTCTTTGACTAATAAGACACAAAAACGCATTTTGCTCTAACCGACAACAAAGGAGCCTGCGTATTTGTCTCGTCTTGTTCGGTGTGGTTTGTCACATATGAAGCTATGGGATGTTTTCGTGTCAGACAAGAAAATATGTACGTCTTGACTAATCCGGTGTGGGTTGAGCCTAACTGTATTCAGATCTATGTACGCAAATGCTACAGCTCTGTAGATAATATGTGCAGATTTAACTTGTGGGGTATTAATCTGCTCCCTCTCTTTCTCTCTGTTATTTAATGGGGAATCCTCTTGGCTAATTGTTACTAAGGAGTTTCACAACTTCTTATAAATTCCAAAGGTGGTGCTACTGAGATATTGAAATTTGACGAAATTAATTTCGAGTGGGTGTGTTGTTTCTATACCATGCACACGAACGAATACGAATAAAACTCCGACAATCAAGTCTACTTTAACTAATCGCTTCGTATTCCAGACATCTTAAAATCTACTTATCGTGTGATCATATATTTAAAAGTAATGCCAGCGCGCTAATTTGAAATTAAACCAATCAGTACTTGAAATCAATTTTGGAGTGATTTAAAGCGAAAAATTATTACGTCTACCTTCCCATATAAACAAACGATACAAAGTCCAGCGGAAAGCAACGTGTTCTAACATACGTTATTTACTAAGTATTATGTGATTTTCTGCAATGTTTTAAAGCGCCTAGTCATTACCCAATTTATAAATATTATGACTAACCAATAGCTGTCTATTAATTATTGCCTTTACCAAATCTTAATCATTAGAGATTATATCAGTTGGCTAAGCGATTAAAAGGAAAGGTAGAGTCATATCAACTACACACTGTGTGTGTACTACTACCTAGCGCCGATAGAAACGATGACCTCACTTCGTACCCCCCACCACCGCTGGCGCCACGTTCCGTTTCGTTGGAAATCCGTAGAATGCGATAAGAAAGTGAGTAGGTTTTTCGTTAGCGAGCATGCTTCCGCAAGAAATTATCAAAGTCGCGCACACAGTAGTACATCCCTTATCAGCAGTCGGTGAATTTAGTCCACATGTTAGCTATAAAAGTGAAAGTATCCCACTGTTTTAAATCAAACTAGTTCGAGTTACCTTAAAGTAAACACAAGTGAATTGAAGTGACAGAAAATGTATAAAGTAGCAGTATTATTTGTGAGCGTTCTAGCGCTATGGACAAATTGTGAAGCGCGTGTCATTGACGCGGCACCAAACAATGTACCGATCGAAGGTCGCATTGTCGGCGGTAACGAGGTGGTGAAAGGCGAATTACCCTACCAGGTGTCCATACAAAACACATTCGGCGAGCATGTGTGCGGTGGCTCCATTATCGCACCGGAATGGATCTTAACAGCTGGCCATTGCATGGATTGGCCCAAGAAGTACTTGAAGATCGTCACTGGCACAGTCGAATGGAATAAGCCTGGCGGTGAATACTTAGTGGATGACGTCAAAATACATTGTCTCTACAATAAGCCGATGTATCACAATGATATTGCCTTGGTGCGTCTCAGCACACCCATTGTCTACGACAAATTTACGCAACCAATACAGTTGGCTACGAGCAATACCCTGAAGGATGGTGATAGTTTGTTGCTCAGCGGTTGGGGTAGCATTAGAGCTTGGGGTAATGCCGTGAACAAACTGAATAAAGTGAGTTTGAAGTATATGGATTACCAAACTTGCGTGAAGTCGGTGCGCAACAAGAAATTCGTTGGCGTTGGACATATTTGTACATCGACCAAGGATGGTAAAGGCTCTTGCAGCTACGATTCTGGCGGTCCATTGGTCGATGCCAATAACGTGCAAGTTGGTATTGTCAACGGTGGCGAACCATGCGCTTTGGGTTATCCCGACACCTTTGCCAGTGTGGCCTACTATCATGACTGGATTGTCAGTACCATTGAGGGCAAGAACGCTTGTTAAGTGTGGAAGTGTACGGAGATGTTGCTGGATTTGCAGAAACATAAAGGAAATGCCATTCGCGAACAAATACTTAATAGTTATATATTAGTTTCTAGTTTTTTACACAAAACTTTGCTCACAGAAACTGTGTTCTGAGTTATTAAATTGAATATTTTTGATTGAAAAATAAGCTTTCTTTGTTTTTACTTATGTAAGTTGTTGTTACTGAAATATTTGTAAAATAGACCATGTTAAATCATAGAAAAGTCAGGGGTTCACTTCATTTTTACCTTTATGTATCTTTCGGTCATTTCCCACAATGTTTTTGGAAAACAAACAATAATAAAGTGTAAGATTCTATAAATACTGTAACGCGAAATATTTCCTTTCGAGTTAGCTTAGTCTATTACCTTAAGGTAGGTTCTTTTAGGTCGGTTACTTTTAAAACTAGCTCTATATGGTATTGAAATCTGTTAAAATGCATTGAATATATATCGTCTTGAAATAAGTAAACAAATAGGATTTTACCGAAAAAACCAATAACATCCAGGACTTTCATCGAATATAAGAACACTGATAAATTTACTATCCTTGGTATAGTATGAATCCAGGTATTTTTCGTTCAGATATTGTCGACTATTCTGGCGATGGTATTCTTGATATCAGGTGTAATCTCGAGTTGTTCTATGTTATTTTAAAAGACAATAAAAGGGCTTGCAGCGTTTTACCCAATTGGAGTTGAAGCGATAACTGTGGACCTGAATTAACCCGTCAGCACCTGCTGGTCTTGAAAGGGTAAATATTTTATAACTATCCAATTCTGTTCATAGCAGCAGCTTACATTTTTTCTGTTTACCAGCAGATCTAAAGGGTCGAATATTTCACAGTTTTATTCGAAAGAAGGACCTCCATCAACATTTTTTTTCTCGTTGCTTTTTAGGATTGAACGGCACGTCGTGAATTGAATTGATTTCTTTGTTTGTTCTGGTGGATTTTATTACGTCGCAGAGCTTATTCAATTCAACCCAATCCCCTAAAGCCTTTAGCGAACTAATTCGATCAGCTTTATGGCTACTGGGAACTATAGTTTCTTGAAACGATAAAAATCACATTATCAGTATTGAAAATATTAGGTTTATTGAAGAAGTTGGATCATATTTTCTGATTAAAGCAATTTCCATTCGACGGCTTATGACATTTATGGATCCGAAAACGCGTTCCTGATTATCGGGCAAGCAATGATATTGTAAATGGCTTCCACTTTGAACAATTTGTTACCGATTTCTAAATTATATTCTATGGTCCCAACCACTATTGTGCTCTAATCAGATGCCGTTGTCCACTCCCCTTGGGATATTATGAAGGATCTATATTATGTAAATAAATCTTTAAAGAGTCTATATCTATATATTTATTATTCTAGGTCTATATTAGATATGCATTATGCTGAGCTGGGATCTACTTCGCCCAAATATGCTGATTTATCTTTTTCAATTTCAATACTACATCACCTGCTTTAGTGACAAGAATAGAACATTCTCCAGTTTGAGAAAAAATATTTCGTGCTCGAATTCTTGAATTGTCGTACATCGTATTTACACTAAAGATACATTCATAGCTGCATCAGGAAAAACAAAACAAATTATCTTTTAATGAAATTTATCAAAATATAACAAAATACTAAAAATAATATTGGCGGGAAGCACCTGAATGTTGTCTATTTTGTGGACTTTGCCTTGTCGAAATAACAATAATAATAATATTTTTACTATCTGTCTGCTTATATTTTCAGTTCTGATTAATTATAAACCAACTCTTTTGAGTAAATAATTTTTATCGACTAATGGACAGCCATGCCTTTCTTATATTATTTTATATAATTCTATTTTGGTTTGAATATTATCAATTTACTATGTACTTAGTCACTAAAGTGTACACGCGTGTTTACATACAGGTAGCGCTGCTTATCATAAATGTTTCATGCCCACCTAACGTTTAAAATGCGATATAAACAAAAAAACGATAAGCAATATTAATTACATTTAAATAAAAACAAAACCTAATAAAGTTTTATTTTCAGTTCAAAGATTTCCACTTGTTTACGGGATCAAATAAATATGCTTGTACCGAATCTGAATAGAAAAAAAACTAAAGATAAAGTATTCCCACACTTTGGTCTCAAGTGGCGTGTTGTTGAGGGAAAGTGCAAACTATTTAAATGGGAAGAAGGCGAAGTGTGGTACTTCTTAAAAATTATACGATTTATTTATCTGAGGAAATGTTAGGGGGACTAAACTACAAGAGAACTTGGATCAAGTAGAAAAAAATTATGAAACTCTATTTTTAAGAGGGACGAAGTATATCCCTCCGAAACAGAAATGATTGGATTTGAGAAGTGAAATAGAGAAGTAATATAGAGGAGATATAAGGCGGATCCATATTCGGATCAGTTTTAAATATTTGTAGAAAACGTAGAGAGTATAGCAATAACACGAGCATATTGCTGCCATGAGAAGCTTTTTATAATATCCACTTAGCCATTCGGAGTCGGATTAAAATTTATAGAACCCTCCATGTGGCTGTTATCAATAGAGCACAAGGCACTAACTCCTTTTTCCTGCTGGGTGTTTGTTTTTAACAAAGTAAAAATACGTTGCATACTTTTTGGAGCTCTAATGGTTTAAAAGCACTATGTATTTAGCCATCGTAAACTATTTGCCAATTAAAAAATTATCAATTTGCTTTGAAGACAATTTTATAGTATTTATTTATGATTCTATTCTTTTTTTTGTGTATTTCAATAATTTTTTTCATTTCCACTTGTTTCCTTGCCTCAATGCTCAAATCTCAGTAGCTTCTCCCTCTGCAGGTGTGGACAGATGAGTACGTATGAAATCGTGATAGTAAGCCACACTGGCATGCACATCAGGATAACCCTTGGCGCAGGGCAATCCCCAATTCACCAAAGCGACTAAAGTGCCGTTGTGCACCAGCGGACCACCTGAATCGCCATGACAAGCACCTTTACCGTTATCATTGAAGGTGCACAAGTGACCCACATCCACGTAGCTCGACAGGTTGTCAGTGTGTGCAGCGCGGCACTCCTCATATGGCACCACGCGGACAGTCAGTGTTTGTAGAACATCCGGTGTGGAGCCACCCAAAGCCATGGAACCCCAACCGGTAAGCACCAGCTCATCGTCCTTCTTTAGCGGCTCGTAAGCATACTTCACTGCCTGTGTGTGTTCATCGTAGACGATGGAGTCGTTCAGATGCAAGAGCGCAATATCGTTGGCGTACGGTGGATGATTGTAGTTCGAGTGCATGACAATGCGGTCGGGATAGTAGATTTTGCCAGTGTTGTTCTTCAGATTTTGTGCACCAGTGAGGATTTGTATTTTCGTGGCAGTTGCACCAGACACACAATGTGAGGCGGTGATGATCCAGCGCTCGTCGATGATGGCACCGCCACAGAAGTGACGACCGCGCAAATTCTGCATGGAAATTTGATAGGGTGCCAGTCCATCGGGTGCTGCTACGCCACCGACAATGCGTGGATTTGTTTGTGGCGGATAAATAACTTCATTCTCGTCCTTTGTTATAATTCGGCCACTGACGATAGCGACTAGAGCCAACTGGAGTGCCAGTAAACCGATTGTCTTGCACTGATACATTTTGTTTGTGTTGCGGTAACTGGAATGCTTGATTTGTCAAATAGTTTACACTTTTATAGCACAAAATTAGAACTTTGGGTATTACGGTAAAGTAATAAAAGTGAAGTTAAGGGCTCTTGTGGTGTGCTTATCACTACCTCGCCATTGACTTTTATGCAGGCGAGGCACAAGAAGCCTGCTGTGAAGAAAAGAATGTCTGGTAAATTTACATTAATATGTGCAATGCGTTATGCACTCACTTTGAAAGGGGTTATAGACTCTGTTTATAGATAGTTTTTTAGTTTAGTTAATGTGTTAAAGTGTAACAGTTTTTTTCATGTTGCTAAGTGGAAAAAGATGTCAAGTCATTGCTACTTTATTTGTTTGTTATTTATTAATTAATTTAAAGTTTAATAATAAAAAATTTCTAGAGAAATGGTTTTACAACTACGCCTACTTCCCATGTAACAAAAGTTTGAATTCCATCTGATCGTTCCCTTTACAAAATATGTATGAAGCACCAGTGAATATATCAGAACAAAACATGCAGCATTTATATTGGAGGTGTGGCATCGCTTAACCCGGTACTGCCCAGAACTTTTTACGTTTCAGAGTTTTCTGATATGAAATACACCTAAGTATGTATTTTGACCGCCTGATCACGAAAATAAAGTCTGTTCATCGTAGTTTGTAGTTTTAAAGCGAAATTTTCAAGTTATTTATGAAAAGATAGGGATAATTTTTGCGTTACCATATGGTAATCGTGGGTTAATTCGGGTACCCCAAAATAGCGGTAAATCTCTCGGATATTCAGACAGATAATCTTGTATCTAATGTAGCTTGGTGACAAACATTTTTGAAATCGATCCAGGAATTTCCGTAGCATCCTACTATAATGATTTACGTTATTATCGGGCGTTATACGTTTTTTTTTTTGAGGACAAGCTGTGTTTTTACTTAAATATGGCGGAAACAGGTTCTAAATCCGGTATATACATATATAGTGATGAAATCGGTCAGGACTTTGATCATACCAATGATACCACCATGACTCTTAATAAAAAAAATTGTTAATATTTTCAGATTAATGAACACGTATTTTCGAAAATACCATTCCAAGTGGTTAATATCTGACCTTATATATTTCAATTGTATATGGCGAATCGCAGTGCGCTTTCGAACCATTTCACTTTCCAATTGAAATGGAAGAATTCTATATGTCAACAATTAAATATGTGCATTTATCCCAAATAAAATTCTAAGCTGATCTCACCTGACCTCTCAAATTGTAAACAAAACTGATCTCACATGACGCCTCAAAATGTTAACTGACCTCATCCCAAACGCTCCTCTAAAAAGTAAACAAACTTGCCGACACCTGAACGCCAAAGTGTAAAGAATACTTAAACCACGTGACTCTCAAAATTTAAGCAAACATAACCCCGTATAACCTCCCAAAATTTAAACAAAATTGACCCAATGAGACCCCCTGAAATTTAAAATAACCTTTCCCACGAGACCCCTAAAAAACTTGTACCCTCTAAATCTAAACAAAACTTATCTCACATGACTCTTCAAAATGAAAATAAACATCATCCCACGTTACCCTCAACACGAAATCCTACCCCACGTCACCCCCCCAAAATGTAAAAAAACCGACCAAAGGTATTGGACTTTGGCGAAAATTTAAACAAACCCCGGCCAAAGATCATTGACCTCGGTCGAAATGTAAATAAAGTCGGGGCTCCATTATACTTTGCAGTTGATCAATACAGATATAACAAAATTTAATTCTTGATTGGCATTGTCACTTCATTTAAATCCTTTAGACGATCTGCGATCATCTCTAACAACAATCAAGAAATGTCGTTAGTGCCCATTCTCCTCAACGACTTAAAATTTAATATGATTAAAGGAAAATGATAATAAATAATAAATAAATAAAAATTGCAAATAAATTGAACAACAAATCGGTTTAATATAATATTAGTAAATATAATTTAATATATAATAAAATAATAAAACTTCATTTCATATGCTCAAATTTACAATACAATTCAAACTATTCAACTTTTACAAATAAATGTTCCGTACACTTCAAACTGTTGGCTTCCACTTCGTATGAACAAGTAAAAACATTTTGAAGCCAATCATTGTCAATAAGCAAAGCAGCGCTGTCGCTTCGCTGCTGAAGCTTTCGTAAGAAATGTTTAATAGCAAAAATCTTATAGAATACTTAAAAAGACTCACCATTTTCGTAGATTACCTTCAAAGTCATACCATAAGCCAGCATTTATTCCATCATTTAGGCAATATTTACGATTTTTACACGCAAAAACACGTATATAAACTTGTCACTCTGCCTGCGCAGTGCACTCATATGCATTATGGAGCTTATTTAGCAGTTAACTTAATAGAACACAAGCTATGCATTTGCATTTTCTTTAAAAACACTCACTGTATCAATATTTACCACAAAACACTTAATCTGTATAATTTTTAATGAAAAAACCACAATTTTCAGAAATTTCACACGAGCGCGTCGAAAACTTTTGCACGACAATTGAAATGGCGAAGGAAACTGAGTGATGCATAGGGTTGCGTGTGTATTGCCAGATAGTAAGTTTTTGCATTAAATTTATATATTTAAAAAAAAGTTTATAGAAATGTAATTTTTTTTCATTCGTATTTAAATACATAACTTATATTTTAATCGTAAAATATATTGTAATAGTTTTATAATATAAATTAAATTAATTAATTAAATGTAAAATAAATAAGCTTTCATAAAAATTTAAATATTTTATAATTAGTATAATTAATATTAATCACAGACTAATGAATTTTTTCGTTATTTAAAAGCGTGAATTGAATAGAATAGAAATTGTTTCCCAGTTTAAAAAAAATGTGTCTTCATTTCCTTCTGCGGTAGAGATAAACGATAATAACATGATTATTTATTTCTTTTTATTTTTTCTGAATTATATTAAACATTAAGTTTGTTATTTATACAGTATTTCCCTTGCAGAACAGTAAAATTATGCTTCCGTCTACGCTAGATGGTGCAATACCCCGGACAAAGTTAGAGTGTTGCCAACCGTGTATCTAGCAAAATTGTTTTTAAACAAGAATTTAAACTAAATTAAAGTTTTTGGTTCTTATTTACAAAATAAAATATATGTTGTTCAACGCTTTCTAAGTTACAGCATACAAACTTATTGAATAGAGAAAAACTGAAAATAATCTATTACAAAAATATCAGTTACGCTAACGAAAGCAATTAACTTGACTTAAAAACAATATATTTATATTTTTAAATTAAAGAATACCAGATAAACTCTTGTTAATAATGATTTTTTATGTATTTTAATCATTTCAAACTATTCCAAAAAGGTCTCCGTCTACAACTGAATTTAGTGCTAGAATAATCTATTACAATAATTAGTTTGCACATCATAAATTATTTCCAAACGCACTGGTAGCACTGTTTTTCTAGTTGCATTGCCCAGCTTCCGCCGTCATTTCAAACGTCGCATATTCGTTTCCGACACGTCGGAGTAAAATTAAAATTGTGAATTTTGTATTAAAAGCTATAAATTGCAGTGTTTTATCACAAGTAAGGTGTTTTAGAGTGCTTTATATTGCAAGTATATATAATATTATATCAATGAGTGTTTTGTTTTAAAGAATACTCGTATTCACAAGTGGAAAGTGCTTCGGAGCAGCCAAGAGGAAATGTTGCACAAGCGCTTGTGTAGAGAAGTATATTATATATATATTATTTTTGATACAAGAAATACATCTCTCCTTGATGTTCAAATCATAACTTGATTATATGCATCTAATGAGTTTGATAAGTATGGATAAAGCCAGCAATGAGCAACAATCTTGAGAAAGTGCTACTTAGCAGTGTCGATAGCCGTCTGCCAGGTAATTACTTAACCTTTGAATAAACTTCTGCCTCCAAAATTAGGTACTCAATATATTATAACAAATATTCCACTCCAAATTATTAAACTACTCATAATCATTTTTTCAATAGGAAGGGTATCTTTTATTTGCAAAAGGGGAACTTAATTTTCTACAAACTTAAAACTAGTTTAACAAACGAAAGTTATGTAATGATATCTTAAACACTCACATAAATTCATAACAACTAAAACATGAAGCATTCATTGTGGCAAAATGAAGATCTTTAGTACTGATTCAGTGGTGGCAAGTACTGACCGTTGTTTGGGCCATTGATGGTATTCTGGAATTGATCTTCGTATTGACCATCTTGACCGGCCTGCTGTTGTTGTACCAACTGTTGTTCGTCTTCGATATCCTCCTCCTCGGGTGCATCAAGTGAGCCCACAACCGAAGTGACTGGCGCCAAACCCTCATCGGTAATGGTGGAAGTACCGCCCAAACTGTCGTATTGCGATTGAATTTGACGTTGTGCATTGGCTGCCTCCTCAGGTGTACGGTATTTAATGAAGAACACTTCGGGTTTGTTGATGTGTTGTGGTGCCTCTTGTATGGCATCCTGCAAGTCAGCGGCAGAAGTCTTCTTCGACAACACATAGACAACAGTCTTCTCCTCCTTCAGCGCCTTGGCCAAGTTGACAGCAGCAGCCTTGCTAGTTTGTGCAGGTGTCTTCACGAACAACACATTGTAATGTTTGCGTGGTTGCGCGGCCAATTGATTGATTTCATCTTGAATCTCTTCCTCATTCTCTTCGGGTGCGGAGTGTATGAAGAAATTCTTAGTGACTATAGCCTTCTTTGGCACCTTAACACGTTGACGCAAGCGACGTGATTGCTTGATAGCGCTCACTGGTGCAATTGGCACCTGAAAGTTTGCTTGTGAGGGGAAGTTAGATGGCATTGGCAATCCTTGTGGTGGCAATACTGCAGAGTTTTGTGGTAAACGTACGAGTTGTTGTTGTGGTGGTAGTGACTGCAAGGGTTGTTGTAGTGGTAGTGACTGCAAAGGTTGTTGTGGTGGCAAGGGTCGTCGCTGTTGTGGCAGATATTGTTGACTGGGTTGTGTAATTTGCATTGGATTGTTAATGCTACCAGGTAGATGTTGTGGCTGCTGCTGCTGTTGGGGTAGTGAGTTGAGTAGCTGTGCAAGCAATGGCTGTTGCTGATCGTTAAACAGCGGTTGTTGTTGCACATTGTAATTATAACCATTGCGGAGCGAAATATCAGCGGATGCCAGTGCGGCCAGTGTCAGCGAAAGAGTCTGTAAATTTGGTTAGAAATGAAGTAAATATAGATTGCTTTGTGAGGTTAGGGTGAATTTCGTATATTTTCAAATTGTTTTGACGGATTTTAAAATTGTTTAAAAGCTTTTAGTTTTTCTACTTTACTGTACGAAAAATGTGTTAAACAGGTTTGTAATTTATTGTGGACGGGAGTTCAGTGGGCATTTCTTAATGCAAAGTTTGACGAAATATACGCTATTGTTCAATTTTATCAATTGTAATGATAATTTGCCGCTTACACCTTTGCTTTGTGAATGAAATTTATTTATTTTTTCGTGTTATGAAACTTTTTGAACATAATTCAATGGAGGAGTATATTTCTTTTGCTGTCAGAAGGTTTCCATTTGGCTTTAAATTGCTTTGCCGAGAGTTTACGAGACTTTTTTTTAAACTTATTTATTTTCTTTGCCCGGGATTCGAACCTGCGGACCACCAAGTGCGTACTCAGCATATGATTGAGTTACTATTTTAACTTCAAAATGTTAGTAATTAACATTAGTAATATCTCTTATTTGTTAACTGATCAATAATATGATGATTATTCACAAGTGAGTAGGTGAATTGAATCCAATTGTTGCAAAAATATGATTTATAGGTTACTTTCTATTTGTGTATTCACTTCGAAATGCCACTAACGGTAACATATTAGTATTTCTATTAGAAAGTACAATTGTTTTATATCTTCTATTATCAACTTTTCAGTATTTTTCAGTATTAACACAATTAATCAAAAAAATTAAAAAATAAAAAACTTTAAAAAATCTAAACAGCACTAAATCACATATATTTCTATTTCACTGCCACGTACCACAAAGATCTTCATATTGTCGCTTAGTTGGATGCTTAAGTTAAGTTGGTTGAACGGTTGACTTTAAAAGATGACCACTCGAGTTGGACTGTTAACAACCTGCTGCCAGCTCTTGCCTTTTATACTAACATAAACCTTAACATTCACTAGCAGACAGCTGAATGCATAACAAAATGAACGTCAAAACTAAAGTGACAGTGAACAGTGACAGTCTGGTGCGCCAACGGTTGTTTGGTGGCAACGACTACGCATCTTACGGCGCGTAAGCATATGCAACATACTTCAGGCAGCCAATAATAATAGCGTAACCTATAATCATAACAACAGCAACAACAACACAAACAATATATGATTACAATGACAATATGCTGCGCATAAAAGGTATTACAAATTAGACTGTCGCCGAGAAAATCACCATATTTTAGTCACACACATACATACATACTCGTATGGGTGTATATGGACCAGACAATAGTGGTCCAATTATAAAGCCTCGATTTGTTGCAAATATTTTTGTAGATAATGCGCACCTTTCGCACTGCTTTGCTAAAATTAGCAACAATAAGTAGATATAATCAAAATCAATTTCAATACTTTCGCATGCACATTTTATTTTTATAAATGTCAAACCATCTGATTTATAGATAAGCTATTATCAAAAAAGAGAGAGGGCACTTTGAGAAAGGGAACAGTGCAAAGATTTCGTTTGAGTGCTATAACAGTACTATGTGCTAAAGATATGGAAATAGTTGATGCGTGCTTTTTTAGCTGATTGGATTGGAATGTGGAGTCAGCGATGACTAATGGAAGTAAATTTAAATCTAGATGTGTAATCATATGTTCATTGCAACTAGTTAGAGACTTTAATTTTTTTAATTTAAGCTTTAAATGAATTCAAGTATTCTTCTTCGTTTTAAATACCACAACAACAGTTTAAGGGATTTTGTTCTATTGCGCCAGTAATTTCTTTGCATCTCATGTTGTAACTAATTCGAAACTCCTTGTTCTAAAAAGCCCCATCTTATATTCTTCTTCTATGATTAGTAGCTTTCGTTCTTCACTAGTTTACTAACACGATAATACTATGTTGAATAATATACTTTCAGATTTGTCGATTACTGATATTACTGATACCCATAAGCACAGAAATCTTTCACTCGAATACTTTAAGAATTCTTTTAACTGATTTACATAGTATTGATTTACTTCTAGGTATATGTATTTGCGACATTGCGATATCGACATCGATACTGATGAAAATAATGAAGAATGAGGTCATAAACATATATATTATATAAATGGTCAGGATGAGGAGTGGATTCGAAATCCGGATGTCTGTCCGTGCCAGCGATAACTTGAGTACAAATTTAGATATCTTACGGAAACTCGGTACACATATTCCTTGCTACCCTTATAACTTATAAACTGCCATAAATACAGTTATAAAACTAAAATTTTATACAGAGGATCATACTATGAAATTTTATGCCATTTTTTAAGTGGGCGTGGCCCCGCCACCAAATAGGTTTTATGTATATATCTTGCAAATAAATAAAGCTATATAAACCAAACTTTGAAAATAGGTGTAATCGGATAATAATCACGCCCTCCTACCATACAAAGATTATGTTGAAAATTACTAAAAATGCGTTAACTCACTAACGAAAAACATCAGAAACACTTAATTTAACAGAAGAAATGGCTGCACTCAAATCAAAAAAAAAAAAAACAAGTAAGGAAGGGCTAAGATCGGATGTAACCGAAAATTTTATACTCTCGCAATTTATTTATTTAACTTTATTAATATAATACACAATTTGACCCACATATTCGTCATATATATTGTATAAAGTCCATTGAAAACCCTAATATTAGGTTATATTAGGTTAGAAGCACCGAGGTTCTAATGTTCGATATATGGGGCCTTGAAAACCTATGGTCCGATTTCGGCGATTTTTAGAATGGGGTTGCCACACTATAAACGTAATATTTGTGTAAAGTTCTGCATCGATATCTTCACTAGTGCTTACTTTATATATTGTAAAGTAAACGCTTCAGATCATCTTCAAAGTTCTGGTATATAGGAAGTAGGCGAGGTTGTGAAGCGATTTGGCCTATTTTCACAACATATCATTGGGATGTAAGGAAACTACTACAAACCAAGTTTCATTGAAATCGGTCAAGTAGTTCCTGAGATATGGTTTTTGACCCATAAGTGGGCGACGCCACGCCCATTTTCCATTTTGTAAAAAAATCTGAGTGTAG
Source organism: Zeugodacus cucurbitae (assembly GCF_028554725.1). Lineage (NCBI taxonomy): Eukaryota > Metazoa > Arthropoda > Insecta > Diptera > Tephritidae > Zeugodacus > Zeugodacus cucurbitae. Next base: position 57,438,484 of record NC_071667.1, on the reverse strand, counting down.
CTTCCATCTGCCATTTTTTATGTGAAATTTAGTGTTTCTGGCGTTTTTTGTTAGTGAGTTAACCCACTTTTAGTAGTTATCAACATAACCTTTGTATGGGAGGTGGGCGTGGTTACAATCCGATTTCCTCCATTTTTGGACTGTATAAGGTAGTACCGTTATGTGGACAAAACTATAATACTCTCGTAGCAACTTTGTTGCGAGAGTATAAAAATAGAAAATATAATATTTTCTTGACACACTGATGACGGATGAAATATGGGTGAAATCAATTCACAACCACGCCTACTTCGCATGTAACTCAATTTTAAATTCTATCTGATTCGTTCATCAAGGAAGATAAACTTTTCACAAACACTGTATCACTTGTAGAAAATTTCTGTTCTGTTTCTTCTAATAGTGGTTCTCTGTACCAAAAATGGTTAAAATCGGGTCATAACTTCCCCTAGCTACCATATACCTAATTATAAGATTTTCAAAAATACGTACCCCCTAAAAATACGCTTAATACCCTTTAAATCGTTTAATATGTGATATATCTTACCAAATTAAGTGAGCATATAGTCTTGGATATAGTGTCTCTTGACGGTTTATGTTTTCTTGTTGATATTTTGTTATATGTTATGTTGCATGGTGTAATTGTAAAATAGTTCAAGTTAAAGTAAAGGGCAACGAGTAAATTAAATTGGTTGTTTGCAAAAACTAATTTGCACAGCTATGCCATTATGCTCTAATCAGCTATGTGATTATAAATAAGTGTGCCATATTGACAGATCCACTCTCTTCTTTAAAGGTCGCTTTGACAATTCATTGAATTGAACTGGATTTAACAATAGATTTCGACAGACGTTGCAAAGCTATGCAAAAATGTATTTTAAGAAAAACCAACAACAACAATACGCACAGTCTTATATATTTATGCAAAAATCCACAATTGTGGACTCAAACAATAAAGCTCTCAATGCAATAACTCTCTCTCTCTTTCTCGAACTTTATCCGGGCGCCTAACTCTCTCAAGCTGGCATTGTATTCGACTCAATGGTTGTTTTGTAAAATGTTTCAAATATTTAATAATAGTACATATTATCTAAACAAAGCCTCCATATAAAAAAAAAGTGTGCTCTATTGATTTATTGAGTGCGCGGCTTTATGGCTCCCACTGTCAAGGCGGTCGCATTCAATGGCGCTTAATGGGCGACGTGGCTCTTTTATTAAACTGAACACACATATATTCATACATAGGTCTGGTATATGCAATATTTTAAGGTGTATTGTAATGTTAAATACGAAATCAGTTTGTTGGCGCTTGTGTAGAAATTTGCTTAATAATCAGTTACCACTACTTTCAGCAGATTATAGGTTGGATTATGTTAGTACACAATGGAAATGTGTGGTTCAGTGAAATTAAGCAATTTTCTTAATCATAAAACTCATATATTTTGGTATATATCAGCAGATCCGACGAAGAAAGGTGTGATTGAGATCAATCGGAGTGATATTAATTGGTATTTAAACAATATTTTCGATATTTTAACAATTATATCTATATAAGGCACCGTCTTTTCAAAATGTTAACAGTTATATATAAGACCTCGTCTTTTTTTTAATTAAAAAAAAACTCGAGAAAGTTTTTTTTTGTAAAAGTGATAATTTGAAACCAGTTCCCCACATTTCATTAAAATAACCCAACTTCACATCGAAAACCATGTAATTTTTGCTTTTCAGATTTTCCAAAATCAGTTTATAATTAACATTCTCTCATGAGTGTCTTCGATATATGACTGAAATCACTAAGTGAGATCTATTGTTCGATCAACAGCCATTAAAATTAAACCCAACTTAACCTAACCTAACTTATTTAAACCCAAACTAATTCATTTAAATCCTACAAGTCCAAACGCTATCATTGAAAACATTTATTATCATTATTAATTAAGTAAAAATTGTGTGATTAATGAAACCATGCACCATTTCTCAACGGCATAAATTAATTCAGTTTGCAAAAATCACGAAAGGAAAAAAGAAAATTTTTGCAACTTCCAATAATCAACCAAAACTTAGTTACTAACTTAAGTAAGTTATAAATCTTCGACCGGTGACATTAACGCATTGAAACGGGTTTTCGACTTTCTCACGCCAATTGTCTATTATCCATTGTATTTCGGACATGTTCACGCCAAGCATTGCGCTAACTCGCTTTATGTAAATTCATGGTGGCATATTTCTTCGAGCGTTTGCTACGGTAATAATCCAAATATGTAAATTTGACTGTAGATTGCTTCAACTTCCACTGCAAGCACGTCTTCGAGCGTTTCGTACACTTGGGAAGTGATTAATTTTTGTCATAACAAATTAACGCGCTGTGCTGTGAGGTGAAAATGCATTTTTGATAAGTGTGTGCTTGTGACCCCCGGAGATACATTAACAATAACTATACGTTTACACCGAAATAATTAAGAAATTAATAAATTAGTGGTATGGGAAGATAAAGTGTCGTTATTTGAAGAGGAGGCTATTGATATGGTGGATATGGTGGATATGGTTGGTGCGATAAGTCCGTGACAAAGTACACTTTTTTATCTAAATTTCTTCCAAAATTTTTCTAATTTGATGATCACATTATACCGCTTTCAAAGTTCCTATTTGTTAGTTATTTTATTAGCAATAAATCAGAAAAATAACTCTCATCATAGCAACTTCTCGCCTTAAAGAAATTACGTTTCCTTTCTCCAAATACAGTCCGTTAAGTAACCACTTGGACTAACTCCGTACTCTGATTTTCGGTTTCCGGATTTACAACTGAACTCCTCTGACTCCTCGACCGATTTATCTCAAAATACCAGTCAATTGTTCATTAGAGGTTTTCTAAAACCGTTTTGAGAAAGAGTTTATTTCCCGAAGTTGCTCGCAAAAATGTCGAGTGATTTCGTGAACTCACCAAAGACTACCTGACATCTATTTATTAAATCTCCAAAGCTCAACTATATTCAAAATTACTGACAGCCAAGAAATTATTAAAGGGACTAGTACTGCCCGGTGAAATTCGAAATGTCAGTGAACTATCTAACCAACCTCGTATATTGCTTATTTAATATGAATTAATGCTTGTAATATTAATTAATGGATTTAACATTTATATATAGTTAATTAAATAATATTTATGATAGAAATAAAATAGCAATAATAATAAAAATGTAAGACAAGAAAATGAAGCTATAATCAATCAATCAATTGAAAATAATTAATTAGTTTATAAACTATTAACTATTGGCAGACAAAACATTTGAAAGAGTTGTCAAATTAATGGAAACACAATTTGTTTAATGCAAATCAGATGAAATTTTGAATCCGCCGAGGTGAATGCATTTAAACAATTCGTTGAACAGTTTACCAATAATATTTTGTTAATGTGTTTAATGACATGTCACGGCATGCTACTGTAATACTAACGGGTGATTTTTTTGAGGTTAGGATTTTCATGCATTAGTATTTGACAGATCACGTGGGATTTCAGACATGGTGTCAAAGAGAAAGATGCTCAGTATGCTTTGACATTTCATCATGAATAGACGAACGATCTGCCACAACGTCGAATTTTCAGTGAATGGGCCCTAGAAAAGTTGGCAGAAAATCCGCTTTTTTATCGACAAATTTTGTTCAGCGATGAGGCTCATTTCTGGTTGAATGGCTACGTAAATAAGCAAAATTGCCGCATTTGGGGTGAAGAGCAACCAGAAGCCGTTCAAGAACTGCCCATGCATCCCGAAAAATGCACTGTTTGGTGTGGTTTGTACGCTGGTGGAATCATTGGACCGTATTTTTTCAAAGATGCTGTTGGACGCAACGTTACGGTGAATGGCGATCGCTATCGTTCGATGCTAACAAACTTTTTGTTGCCAAAAATGGAAGAACTGAACTTGGTTGACATGTGGTTTCAACAAGATGGCGCTACATGCCACACAGCTCGCGATTCTATGGCCATTTTGAGGGAAAACTTCGGAGAACAATTCATCTCAAGAAATGGACCCGTAAGTTGGCCACCAAGATCATGCGATTTAACGCCTTTAGACTATTTTTTGTGGGGCTACGTCAAGTCTAAAGTCTACAGAAATAAACCAGCAACTATTCCAGCTTTGGAAGACAACATTTCCGAAGAAATTCGGGCTATTCCGGCCGAAATGCTCGAAAAAGTTGCCCAAAATTGGACTTTCCGAATGGACCACCTAAGACGCAGCCGCGGTCAACATTTAAATGAAATTATCTTCAAAAAGTAAATGTCATGAACCAATCTAACGTTTCAAATAAAGAACCGATGAGATTTTGCAAATTTTATGCGTTTTTTTTTTTTAAAAAGTTATCAAGCTCTTAAAAAATCACCCTTTAGTTATGCAGAATAAATTAATCATTTGGAGTGATTCCTTCAAGCCTTTTTGATAATTATACACCTTGTTGTACCTGTGATGTTTGTCTTTGAATATTAACTTGTATAATCTATTCAAATACGGCGGCGAAGAACTGATAAGGTGCATGCATCAGCTTCTTTGCAGAATATGGTCGGAAGAAAGCATGCCTGGCGATTGGTATCTCAGTGTGCTCTGCCCAATCCATAAAAAGGGAGATCCCACAATCTGCGCCAATTACCGTGGGATCAGCCTCCTAAATATCGCATACAAGGTTCTATCGAGCGTACTGTGTGAAAGACTAAAGCCCACCGTCAAAAAACTGATTGGACCTTATCAGTGTGGCTTTAGACCGGGAAAATCGACAACTGACCAGATATTCACCATGCGTCAAATCTTGGAGAAGACCAGTGAAAAGAGGATCGACACACACCACCTTTTTGTCGATTTTAAAGCTGCTTTCGACAGCACGAAAAGAAGCTGCCTTTATGCCGCGATGTCTGAATTTGGTATCCCCGCAAAACTAATACGGCTGTGTAAGGCTGCGTGCATGTCGGAGCTGCGATAAGCGATAAGAACATCGATAAGAGCGAAGCATAGAAAATTGATACATGTAATTTAATACAAGTGTGCATGTCGGAGCAGCGCGCGAACTCACTCTTTGCTGGCTATCATCGATAAGATATCATCGGAAGCAACAACCGCGCCGTATGTTCTGCTTTTTCCCGCATGGATAAGGAGGCGAAGCGAATGGGTCTGGAGGTGAATGAGGACAAGACGGAATATCTCCTGTCATCAAGCAAACAGTCGGCGCATTCGGGTCTTGGCTCCCACGTCACTGTTGACAGTCATAACTTCGAGGTCGTAGATAATTTCGTATACCTGGGAACCAGCATCAACAGCACGAACAATGTCAGCCTCGAAATCTAGCGCAGAATAACTCTTGCCAACAGGTGCTACTTTGGACTGAGTAAGCAATTGAACAGTAAAGTCCTCTCTCGACGAACCAAAATCAAGCTCTACAAGTCGCTTATCATTCCCGTCCTGCTTTACGGTGCAGAAGCTTGGACGATGTCAACATCCGATAAGACGACACTAGGAGTTTTCGAAAAGGAAAATTTTGCTCAAGATTTATGGTCCTCAGAACATTGGCAACGGCGAATACCGCAGACGATGGAACGATGAGCTGTACGAGTTATACGACGACATTGACATAGTTCAGCGAATAAAAAGACAGCGGCTACGCTGGCTAGGTCATGTTGTCCGAATGGACGAAAACGCTCCAGCCCTGAAAGTGTTCGATGCAGTACCCGCCGTAGGAAGCCGAGGAAAGAGAAGGCCTCCACTCCGTTGGAGGGACCAGGTGGAGAGCGACCTGGTTACACCTGGGATCTCCAACTGGCGCCGAACTGCGAAGGAGAGAGAGAGGTGGCGCACTATCGTCGATTCGGCTATAACCGGCTAAACGGTTGCAACGCCAATCACATACATACATAATCTTTAAAATGTTAGGTGGGTATCAAAGGCTAAAAACAGGGGTATTTTTTAACTTTTTTTTTTATATTATATATAAATACATCATATATTTCATTTAAACAATTTATCGCATTAAAGATACATGTTTAAACAGTATTGAGTGAAATTTGTATTTAAAATTTCCGAAAACTCTGCCGTTGGCAACTCATCTCCCACTGGGTGTCCAAAAAAAAAGGTCTTGCGGTGGACATCATAACTCAAAAATATCTCGATAGTATATGGATAAATCTAGTTAATGAACGAACGAAAAAAGAAAATATAGGGGAACTTCTCTAACTCGAATCACCATAATCCACAAAAATCTTCGAGTTAGAGAGACCTCGAGTTATAGAATTTTCATTAAAACATAAAATTTTTCAAAAAGCTGGAAAATATAGATTTATACACTGTTTTATATAGTTACTTCGCTTAAAGTTTTATGTTCATACGATAAAAGATGTTTTCTGTAATTTTGTTGGTTGCTCTTTGCTATTGCTTGGCTCTTGACATCTGTATCCCACGCCTTTGTTACATGATTTATGCAATATATAAGTGCAATATCATATTTTTTGTTCGACTCCATACGAATATAGGAACTCTTCTAAAATTCTGCCTCGATAGTAAAATTGTATTTTTTGAATTATGTCCTGGTCGAAAAGTTCGATTTATAGAAGGAAAATTCTATGAAATTTGACTTCTCTTGCCAATTCAAGAGTTCGATTTACGAAGAACTTCGAGTTATGGAAGTTCCATTGTATTACAATAATTATTTTGACAAACTTTAAACCAACAAAAACTCGCTTTTTTTGACAAATTTTCGGCATATATTGTCTCGAAAAAATAGTTATAACAACAATTTAAAATATCCTTTGTAACTAGATAATGTTATTTCAAAGATGTGTGCAAAATTTGAACAAAATCATTCATAACTTCATAACTTTTTGAGATATCGTGTCCATCAACTTGAAAAAGTGAGTTTTGAGATACATACATATATGCATTTAAAGTTTTACAGTCGTATTAACGTGCCCCTGATTGGCGGAAGATCCAAAGGGTATATCTCTTAGATATTTACTCGGTTTGATATGTAATTTTTGGATAATATTTTAAAGATATTGCACTATTTATTAAGACAATAAAATTTTTTCTCAAATTTTGTAAATTAAATATTTTTATTAAAAACAATCAAAATTATCATTGATGAAATGAGACCGAATGTTCCTAAGGTTTGAATGATGCTGGATGCAACTAGATTTGAACAGAATGTGTTATGAAGACCATCCTAGCTCGTCAGACCGAATATTCTCTTTAGTCGGTAAAAACTATTAAATGGGTTGTTAGAGCTCTTTTTCACTATTCCTCCAATTGAATAATGTTTTTAGAATACTAAGGTGGAGAAACTAATTGTTTTTTTTTGACTGACCATAATAACATGAACATATCTTCACAAAAAAAGTCTAGCGAATATCACATGACCTCTATGTCCGCAATCATTTTTTGAGATTAATTTGCAAATCATAAAAGCTGTTGTAATCGTTTTCATAGTAATTTACAATTTATACTGAATATAAACGGATGTTTACTTTGACACATGATCATATCATATGACGTGGTGAAGTAACATAACATCACACGTAGCTGCGATATCACATCATTATCACGTTATTTATTTCTTTGTTTGTTTGTCATACCTTTTTTGTTAGCGAGGCGCTGTAGTCTACTTCCAGTCAGTTGCTACTCAAAACGCCTAAAATTATGTGATGAAAGAAGTTCAAGCAGTTTGTGCTTTGAAAATGTAGGAGTAAATATTGTTACAACTACAACAACAATACTGCATATTACTCGTGACTGTGCAAGGGTCCATCATATAATAATTTTTAACCAGTTCTTAACTACAGTAGTGCAATGGTTTCGTAATCAAATTACAAATAAAATGATAAAACAAGCGTTTCAACCTTCAACCAAAAATGTTTGTTCACCTTCCCGAATACTGATTTCCAACGTCTCACTTTTAATATTTAATACCTACTCCTTAAGTCTTTAGACAATAAGGATATTTAATGATGGTATAATTCTGGGGTTGGAAGGGATGCTTATGGATATGCCTACTGTCGGGTAGTTTCCGGCTTACTGATCGCTAGAACAGTTTTCAGGAAAAGGTAGCTCAGAACTACTGTCCTAATCTACTGTAGCCTAATCTACTGCAGTGCGACGGTACCAGCCTTGAGCTCATTCAGCGCACGCTCAAGGTTCTTAAAGACGTTGCCTCACGTTTTTGTCTTTTCGGGATAATTGTTAAAACAACTGACTTACGGTTAATGTTAGAATTTGAGTTTTCTTTTGTTTATTTAAGAGAAACAGAGCTTTGACCCAACCTAAAAAATTTCCATTTAATGTTTAAAAGATTTTTGGTAAAAATACATAATTACTTACTCTTTCAAAAAATTTGTAAAACAACACTTTCCATCAACATCAATATTGCTTTAGCTTTTTATTATTTGACTAGGACAACGATTTTACACACATAAATAACACATAGACATATACAATACATAAATACAAAGTGATTGTATGTAACAGTGAGATGCCACCCGAACTTAAATATAATAACGCGTATACATACATATACATATAGTATAAACATTTAAAAGCTAGATTATTTAGTTATGACACAGTTTTGAAATTTCCAAATTTCTAAGCGATTAATATTAAATTAAACAAAAATATTTTGTTCATTGTCACTTTGTTTGCAGTTACAATTATGGCCAATCATAAGAAATATCGCACAACTTTCCTTTACTGAAAACTAAACTTAACGGTTGCAGTGCTTTACAGTAATTTCGCTGCGATCAGCATAAAGAATAGGCTGCCCAGAGAGAGTTGTAGCGGACTAGCCGCATCTGAGACGCTCTTCTCTCCCTCCGGCAACACCACTATCACTGGACGATTATTGAGCTTTTGTAAATCGCGATAATTATTCTTCAAAGTACGCTTTTCCTCATAGTGCACCTCCTTGAAACTGTCAACCTAGTTCCATAAAAAAAATACATAATAACAAAAAAGTTATTTAATTTCAACACAAAAGTACGCACCTGCTTCAAAGTGACTGGGAATGTTTCGCTCAACACAATCCAGGTTACCGCCTCAGCGCAAGAGGGCGTAGTCAGTGAACCGCCATAAGTCATGTAACCATTGAGTTTGGGGAAGAGTTGACGCACAACAAATGGCTTCTTCATGCGCACGGGTTCATTCATTTTGTCGTAGTCCTTCACATCATCCAAGTAATCGATAATTTGGTCGATAGCTTCATTGCGCTCATTCGATACATGATAGAGTACCGCTATAACAGTTAGACCATCCTTGAAATTCGACGCCATTGTGATATTGGCGTAACGCTTGTTGCGACTCACTATGTGCGCCTCGAGTGGGTAGCGCACCTTGTTGATGGTGTGCTCGGACCACCAATGCAAGTGCACCTGCTCGACAACATATTCGTCTAGCAATGGACCACCTTCCACCTCCATTTCATTGTTAAAGTTGGCCAGTTGAACTGTGCAATAGAGATTAGATGAGAGATATTTATTGATTTCTATATTTAAGAGATAAATAAATAAATACAGTTAGTTACTCACTGGAATGTCCGTTATTCACGATTGTTACACCGCTTTGTTTATCATCGAAGTTATCAAGTTTGAGTTCGTCAAACACACCCTTCAATGATTTCGTTATGCTCAGATCGATGGGACTTTGACGAGTGCCAGTATCACAGATGCCACCCCAACTTGGAAAAGCTGTAGTAAGATTAGTATGAAAAAAATGAGGAAAAAAATATTACACTGAAGATTTTGGTGAATTTGTATGAGAACTATATTTATACTTTCTCTACAAAACGAACAGAACAGGGAGCCTATTTCAAAGGCCTGTTCCTCTAGCTATAGTTTTGAATTTTTTTTTCTTTCAAACTAGTACTTAGTATAACTCTGCCAATAAGGGCGAAACCGAAATATATATTAGTATGTCTTCGTTTCGCTAATGCTCTCTTCGTTTAGTTTGAGTTCTGCACTCTTGTCAAAAAATTTAATCGTGAAAGTAACAACAATGTTGTCTAATTGAACTCGATAAAGGAGAGTAGTTACCTCATTAAAGTGTTATAATTTCTTTCTAATCTATCTCTTATTACATACGCCAGTTGTTTGTTCGATTCGCCACTTCCTAGTAATTACAACTAATTACAATTTAATCTTCTTAACCATTCACTGCTCTGCCTAATAACCAACATTTTTCACCTGTCACAAAGTTTGAATAGAATTAGGAATTATCATTTATTTTGTTTTACAAGTAATTAGCGGTAATTACGAACTCAATTACACGAAATGTAAAAACAATTCATTATCTCTCTGTGATTATTGATGTTAAAATAGAACTTTGTTTTAGCATTTTCTATGTAAATAGCATTTTTCTGGTTTTTGAAATGTTCTGAGAAACTTTTACTTATCTGAAAGAATTTGATATTGATCAACTGCTTAACTTGTGCTTACATTCTAAGGGAACTTCTTCTCAGGTTTGTAGCTTTTTAACAAGATCTTCCCCAAATAGTTCTCATGCACGAGGTGTGTTCAAAAAATAACGGGAATTTTCGTTTTTTGAAAAAATACCTATTCTGTAGTGTATATTAATGTTGTCGCTCTAAAATAGTTCCAATTCGATATTATGCACTTATGTCAGCGTTTCTTGCAATCGTCGAAACACTTCTCAAACTCGGTATTTGGGATATTGACACCGATTTCTCGTATACTTATACACCAACTTTATTGCTTAATTTTTGGGAATAAGTTGGAAATTGATACAATTCCCGTTATTTTTTGAACACCCCACGTATTATATATTAAAACAAGTAAGGAGGGGCTAAGTTCGAGTGTAACCGAACATTATATACTCTCGTAATTTATTTATTTAATTTTATTAATATAACACACAATTTTAGCCACACATTCGTCATAAAGTCCATTAGGAAACAAAAATCAGTATATACAGTATATGGGGCTGGGTAATTCATGGACCGATTTCACTATTTTTGTCACCTAGCTACATTCTATCCAAGATTATATGCTCACTAAATTTTGCTGATATATCTCACATACCAACCGATATATATGGTGAAAAGTCCAATGGAAGTTTCAAACCCCAAATATTAGATACATGGGAGCTAAGGGAAGTTATGACCCCGATTTCATTCATTTTTGGCACGGAGTCATATAATTAGAAGAAAAATGTTCCCTCTCAATTTCTTAAAAATATCTAAGAGACTTACTTATATTTTCGGTAACAAATATATTAGAAGCAATGAGGTCCTCATGTTCGATACATGGGGCTTTGAAAACTTATGGTACGATTTCGACGGTTTTTAGAAAGGCGATGCCTCTCTATAAATGTAGTATTTCTGATAAGTTTTATTCCGATGTCTGCACTAGTTCTTACTTTATATATTGTAAAGTAAACGATTCAGATCGTCCTCAAAATTCAGGGTGTATGGAAAGTAGGCCTATTTAAACAACATATCATTGGGATGCAATGAAAATATCACAAACCGAATTTCGTTGAAATTCGTCCAGCAATTTCGGAGATATAGTTTTTGACCCATAAGTGGGAGCAGCCACGCCATATGTTTCTACTGTTTTTTCTTAGGGAAGTAGTAGTTTTCAAAATAAACTTTGTATGGGGGGTAGGCGTGGTTATGATCCGACTGCTTCCATTTTTGAAATATATAAGAAAGTGACTAAAAGAATCGACTATAGAGAGTTTGGTTGACACAGCTTTAATAGTTTACGAGATATGTACAAAAAACTTAATATGAGGGGTCACGCCCACTTTCTCCCAAAAAAAAAACAAAACAATACATCCAAATAATCCCCTTCCTAGTACGATCCTTTGTACCAAATTTTACTTTTATAACTTTATTTGTGTCTTAATTATGGCACTTTATGTATTTTCAGTTTTCACAATTTTGTGGGCGTGGCAGTGGTCCGCCCATTCTTCGAAAGCACCCTTCTTATGCTGCCAAGAAACACGTGTACCAAGTTTCATAAAGATATCTCAATATTTACTGTGCAGTTACAGCTTGCACAGACGGACGGACGGACGCAGGACATATAGACATCCGGATTTACTCCCGTAGCAACTTTGTTGCGAGGATATAAAAATAAATTTTTCACAACCAAGGGGTTTCAAACTTCGCAAGGTTCTTTAGAAATACCCTAAGATATTATATTCCATTTAGTAAATTTTTCTGCAATTGAAATTCGAACCATGGCCTAACCACGTAATAGACACCCACATACTACACTCGAAAGCTTCAAATATTCATAAAAATCATGTACTAAGAAAAATTGCGAAGCTCTCAACTATACTATAAATATGAACTAATTAATATTAATGTGCCGGACACAACCTTCATACATAGTACATACGAGTACATACGAGTACATACTCTAAACATGTGTAGTGTGTCCATTTCAAGCAACTAATTCTTCAATTACACACAATTCATGCCAACAAGCGTGTCTACTTAGTCTTCGCATAAAATTTGTACACTCAGATTACCATTTTAAATCACATGAATTGCTCCAAATAATTTGCAATTTCACTAAACACTAGACCACTTTAAGCGCTGGCAGCCAGGTGACGGACAGACTGACCAGCTCCTACAGGTGTCATTGCCCGACCCATGCGGCAACAACAAAAACAACAGCGTTGAATAAATAAAAAAATAAAAACACTTTCTCAAATTGCGCGAATTAAGCAAAGAAACGAAGACGCATGTAGAGCCGCAAGGGCATTTTATTCATACTAAAATACAGACATACATATTTACATATATACATATGTGAAAATGAAAATATATGGGCTAATTTTGTAATTGCACAGTTGACAATAGCCGCACAGTCTATATAATAACAGTAAAAATTTTTTTGAATGGGCATTTCGCTGGCTCGCTAGTCTCCCGGTGTATGTCATACAAATCACCATCAGTATGTATGTATTTACATACATATGTATGTATGTATGTATGCACGTAGTTTATAATGAGGGGTGGAGCAATTTAGCAATTTACGCGCCAAACCCCAGTATGTCCACAAATTGTAGGAATTTAAAGTGGCTTAAGCATGAATTGCACGGTGACAATGGTGGATGAGGTGATCAAATGTGTACAATTGCAAGCGTAGCATCAGGCACGTATGCATATTAGGGTGGTTCATAAAAATTTTAATTTTTTTACATTATGTCATCTTCAAAATAGTTAATTCCTGCTTAAAATATAATATATTTAAATGTTGATTTTGGTATTGGGAGTTGTTTGGCGAGTTCCACTAAATAACTAGATAACTCTAAAAAGACTCCAAATTTTAATTTTTTTTGTTTTTTTTTTTTCATATAATTCTTTATTTATTGAATCTGCTCTTTGGAGCCTAACAATAAGTTATAAAATCTTAATTCTAATTAAAACTAGACAAGCTCAACCAATTGATTGAGTTGTTTTGGTGAAACGTTGCTCCTCAGTGTGCTGGCATATCTCTTCTTTTTAGACGTGATTGATTACAAGAATGTAATAAAGCATTAGCCAATGGGTTTGGGTGATCGCGGAGTTTAATTTTAAATATTTTTTTTACCAAAAATTTTTATTTTTGTTGTGACACATCACTTTTTTTCTTCTGAAAGCTAAAGTTCAATAATAATGTTTCTATTTCCCTGAATAGAAAATATTTAAAGTAAAAATAAACCGAAAATCACCGTGAACCCTTGCTTGTAGGCAATTTCATAACAAAATTAACATTTTAACGATATTTTTAAACTAAAATCTGTCTATTTTTTATTTCATTCATTTATTTAAAAAAAAATGTTATCGGCTTCCAAAGGTCGAAAACCATTCTAAAATGTAGATTTTAAATGTATAGTTGGCAAAAAATAAAATAAAATTTAGAATGACTTTTATTTAGCCCAAGGGTTTAGGGGTAGTCAGGATTTTCAAAAAAATCGATTTTTTTTTTGCATTTGAAGTTGTTCCGATAATTACTTTTCGTATTATTCGACTCCAAAACGCTAGTGTGAATCTTGAAATGTGTTTTTCTCAAAACTATGTTTTTGAACTGGTGACAACGGTAACTCGGTAACCGCTCAGTAGATTTTAATGAAATTTATACCGCTTTTGTGATGTGATTGGTGTTGGAATCGATTAGCCGGTTATAGCCGAATCGATGAGAGCACGCCACTCCTCTCTTTCCTTCGCAGTTCGGCGCCAGTTGAAGATCCCAAGTGTAACCTGGTCGCTCTCCACTTGGTCCCTCCAACGGAGTGGAAACCTTCCCCTTCCTCGGCTTCCTCCGGCGGGTACTGCATCTAACACTTTCACAGCTGGAGTGTTTTCGTCCATACGGACAACATGACCTAGCCAGCGTAGCCGATGTCTTTTTATTCGCTGAACTATGTCAATGTCGTCGTATAGCTCGTACAGCTAATCGTTCCATCGTCTGCGGTATTCGCCGTTGTCAATGTTCTGAGGACCATAAATCTTGCTCAAAATTTTCCTCTCGAAAACTCCTAATGTCGTCTCATCAGATGTTGACATCGTCCACGCATCTGCACCATAAATCTGGACGGGAATTATAAGCGACTTGTAGAGTTTGATTTTGGTTCGTCGAGAGAGGACTTTCTTATTCAATTGCCTACTCACTCCAAAGTAACACCTGTTGGCAAGAGTGATTCTGCGCTGGATTTCAAGGCTGACATTGTTGATCTTGTTGATGGTGGTTCCCAGGTGTCAACAGTGACGTGGGAGCCAAGACGCGAATGCGCTGACTATTATGACCCATTCGCTTCGCTTCCTTAACCAGACGGTAAAAAGCAGAACAAACGGCTGTACACTCTTATAGAAGAATGTACCTTCTCTATTTAGCTCTGAAGCTCGTATTATTTTTTTCAGCATCAAGTTAAAGAAGTCACACGATAGAGAGTCACCTTGTCTGAAGCCTCGCTTGGTATCGAACGGCTCGGAGAGGTACTTCCCAATCATGACGGAGCTTTTGGTGTTGCTCAACGTCAGCTTACACAGCCGTATTAGTTTTGCGGGGCCCTTTTAGAATATATAATAATCCAGGGCCTGATCGAAGCTTTTTTTTCAAAAATCCGATTTTTTAAACTGTTAATTTTTTCCCGAAAATCTATAAAAAGAAATTCCTAAGGACGGCATTTTGTTTTTGAAAAAAAGGGACTTCGTTCAGGCCTATTTATAAAACCATTTTTTCTTATCCGATTGATCTTAGATGAATCTCCAAGGATTTATGATTGTCACAGCAATAACTTTGGAAATTATATTTTTTTTTTCAAAATTTCGTGACTTCAAGCCAAAGTAACATGATTTAATAGCAAAAACAACTGAAATTCTCATTTCTTCGTGTCCCTGAATACCCCTAACCCCCTAAATTTTTAATAAATTATGGAAAATCGTTTAAAATCACTACTTAAGGAAATTGAAGGAAAAGTATTTCAGAAAAATGTGTTCATAAGCTCTTCAGTGGGCGTAACTGTAGAGTTTAGTTGAAGCTAACACACTTTGAATTTGAATTTTTGAAACCTTCGAATTATTTCCCTACTACATACATATATGGCATATGTTTTATGATTTTGATATTCTTTCTGCACTTAAGGACCACCCTAATATTCACTAATATATTATATATGCATGTACATATGTCTACATGCTTAGTGCTGGTACTACTCTTAAAACCTCTTTGTTTATTAAATAATAAACAGACTCATCATACACTATCAAATTATTAACATTTTCGGCACAAATTTCATTTTTGGTACATTACAATTGACTATACAATGCCACAAGTGCGTCAAATTGAGTGGTCACTTATGTGATTAAGCTACTTAGAATAAATATTTCAATTCAAATTTATGCCACAATTACCTTCATCTAAATCTCGATCGGGATAGCTCCAATGTGAAGCCTCTGTGCGCTGCAGACCCAAAAGTAGTAGAAGCGCTGTAAATAGAGAATTAAATCATTTAAAAAATCATTGAAAATATTATTCACAAAATATTCAACTAATTTTTTTTTGCACGGAAATGGCATTACGCAAATGTTAAAATACACAAAAAAAATGCGAAAAGAAAAAAAATTGCATGGAGACATCATAAAATGCACTGGCATTGCACAATTTACCGAAAAGTATACGAAGCATTCAGCGATTTTTCACCTTTCATAATTCGCTTGAAAATTCACTTTAATTGCCGGTAATAAAAGTATTGCCAAATTTTCACAAAAAAAAATATATAAAAAATACAAAAACAAATATGTTTGTTAGTATGTCTGTGCACGCCGCCGCCCTTTCGAGTTTCATAAGCGATTTCGTGTTGATTTGAAGCGCGCCGATGTTTGAAAGAGTGTGCCACTTCCGCGTCACGACGACACGCCAACAACGTCCGTCAGCTAGCTAGCTGTGCAGCGAGCAAGTGAATGATCAAGTGTTGCCAAAATGAATGGTGTGCAACAAGTGATACACATTTCTAGCGTCCGAAGGTGCATTCCAGGTGGAATAGATGTGTTTTGGAAATATTTAAAGCTTTTCTTAATATGTTTCAGTCAAAGCTTACAATGTTATATAAGGTGCCTTCAGTATAAGATGTCTTGAAAAATTTGAGGCCTTGAAAAGACCGGTTGACAGAAAGCATTGATTCTTCGCTTGATCTTAAACTCATTTTCAATTTATTTATCTTTAGTATCTCCACCGTAGAAGTTAAGTAGGACTCGATCTCATTTGAGTATTGGGACTATGATGAATATACTGACAAACTTTTAAGAAGACGAGCTTCAAATCAGAGTTAAGAGTTCAAATTATGTTGAACCCGATCTCATTTGAATATGAAGACAATTAAGACAAAAACGTTTAAGGAATAGAGCTTCAAATTACATTAGAACCAATTTTAACTTCATTCCCCGAGCTTATCCAACTAGTAACTTCCTTCAATATGATAAACAATTCATTTAAGTTGTCTCTGAGAACGTCTCTATGGGACTCTAATTGTAGTTTATATGGATTCTTGTTACTTCTTTGCTGATAGAAAAAATAAGATAATATGATATAGAAAGAGTAGAATCGGATCAAATTAAACCAGGGGTATTCCGAATAATCGAAAACCGGATAATCGACGTTCTGATAACTGGAATTCCACTGTAAATATGAAAAGCCTGTGGACAAACATTTTATTAGACATTGAGGAGACGACCGCAGATGTGAAGTCCAACTCTATTTAGAATAAATCCCACCACTCATTTACTTTAAACCGTTTCTTTAGTAAGAAAAAAATATATTTCTTGTTGAACAAAAATCTTTATAAAGTTCCATCATTTCGGTGCTAGCTCAGTTCGGAGTTAAGAAAATTCCCATCTTCCATGATACGTATCTTGAGAGATTTAAGAACGCTTTAGCATAAGTAAATTGCTATTAAATTTGTGAATGGATACACCGAAAGGATGGTGTCTGGTAATCGGAGTGGATCTGCACTTTAATATATTCGGCGTTTCGAAAACTATTTGGGACATTACAATAACAAACTTTTTTCTTTGATCGAAATTTTTTTGTTATTATTTTTCAAATTGGCAGCAAAAAATTATCTCGCCGGTCTTTGCATGCTCAGTAAAAATTGCCTAGGGCCATTCTGCTTGGAATTACCCTTGTAAAGTGATCTCCATATAGCATGCATAATATTATATAGACAGTATATTACCGATAATTTTGCCCACAATTACAGCAATTGATACTAATGGTGTTTTTAGTTGTGCCTTAGTAACTTCTCTCATCGGAATAAGACAAGCATCTAGTATATTATTTTCATATTAGCGACATATTATCCGACTTCTACTGTACCCACACATTATATGCACGCTATTGCCAATTCGCCACTGGTCTTCACTAAAATTAGACGCCGCCGAGCGCACAACCTTGCACTTGATAGCCCCGATTCAGGCGCGAATCCAAGTGACGCGCCGTTGTCTACCATTTAGATTTATTAATTTGCTATTGTTTTTGTTGCATGCAACAGCTGCCACTTGGCGCGTACGTGCAAATTGTTGCTGCTGCTTTGGTGCACATGCCGCACACAGCGCTTGACGGCACACTTTGCACGACACACGACTACTAACTCGAGTGTAGGGGGCAATTGAAAATTATAAATAAAAAATAATAAAAAATTAATATTATTTACTTTTGTTGTTAGTTAAAGGAAAAATGTAGACGCTGTAATAAATTTAAAATTTTTCAATGCAACAAAATACACTTGAATTTTGGAGTCTTCGTGGCGCGGAATTTTTACGTCGCTTTGCTGGGGAAAATTTTGTTTGATCTCATTCACACAAATAATTTGGACAGAAAAATTTACAACATTTCTAACAAATATTGTATTGAAGATTAGTAAAATTTTAAAATATTTTTAAAATCAGCCAAATCTTATTTGAAAGAGAAAAAGTATTGAAGGTCACAGACAATTTAAATATATCGAATACAATAGAATTAAGGCTGCGGAATATTAGAGAAACAATCGATATAAGCAACGATGGTCAAACTGACCTTAAGATTATAGGTAAAGATGGTGACCCTAAGTTCTATCGAAGGATAATATAGATCCGATCTCATGCGAGTGATGAATCGATAGAAACTTTTCGAAAGAATATAATCCTTCCTCCTGAAACAATTTCGACGCCTTTTTCAAAAATAGATAAAGATCAAATCTTTTGGAATCCCTGATTATTCTAAAAACAGAATGTCAATATGTTTGCTTATTCGAAGAACCTATGTATCAGCAACTTGACCAAACATCTTTGTTTTAAAGTATAAACTAGAGTATATACAAAATCGGACTAATTGAAATCAGAATAGTCATAAAAAGAGAGAGAGAGAGAAGATAGTTATGATTGTTCCAAAAATCTTCATATCATTAAGCAAACTATAAATTTGAACTTTGTCATAAATGAAAAAAGAATGCTTCAGAAAAAGGCAAAATACCGTCGTAATCTAAATAAAAGTAGAAATTTTATAGTGAGAGTAATAATGTCAAAAACATATTTTTTGTTTCATTCCGAAATTGTTTCATCAAAAGTGCATGAAGAACCTAAACCATCTCAATTAAAACAAGAAAAAACAGATGCATTTCTTTTAGTAACTATGTGTTTAAGCAAATCTAAAGACGTAAGAAAAAATAAGTAAAAAAAAAACGAAAACATTTTACTAATTCTTTTTAGCCGGGTTGTTTGCTAGAAACATTAAAGTTATTAGTTAATCGATCTGAACAATTTCTTCGGAGATTATATTATTACTTTAAGCAGTAATCCATGTCAAATTTCGTGAAAATACCACATCAAATGCGAAAATTTTCCATACAAGCCATTGATTCCGATCGTTCGGTTTGTATGGCAGCTATATGCTATAGTGAACCGATCTGAACAATTTTTTCGAATATTAAATTATTTCTATGAACTCACACCAAATTTCGTGAAGATATGTAGTAAAATGCGGAAGTTTTTCATACAAGCCCTTGATTCCGATCGTTCAGTTTGTATGGCAGCTATATGATATGGTGGTCCGATATCGGCAGTTCCGACAAATGAGCAGCTTCTTGAAGAGAAAATAACATCTGCAAAATTTCAAAACGATATCTTAAAAACTGAAGGACTAGTTCGTATATATACAGACGGACAGACAGACGGACATGGCTAAATCGACTCAGTTTAACATACTGATCATTTATATATATACTTTATAGGACCTCCGACGCTTCCTTCTGGGTGTTACAAACTTCGTGACAAACTTAATATACCCTGTTCAGGGTATAAATATATGTATGTATTAAACCAACAGTTACACGCCCATTTACAAGTATAAATTAGAAACTAATTAAATTAAGAAATTTTTGCATTTCACATTTTCCCAGCAATTTTCACAATGACATTGCACTTGCTGTGACAGAAATACACTCGCTAAGTAAATAAAATGACTTTCGGTATTTTGCTTGTCATCAAGCTGTCAAAATCTAAAAACGTGACAGTTTAATTGAGCGCTTAACACACTGCAACTGGCAGCAGACAAATGGATAGGCTAAAACTAAACGATGCGTTGAACTTGAAATTTGTGAAACATTTTAGAAAAACATTGCATTACCATAAATACATACATATTTACATATACATACTTATATATACATACGTAGTATACATGTGAGAATTCACTTACGAGTCCAATGATTATTGCCCTATTCAAATTGAAATATAATTAAAATGAAAATATTTCAGTTCAAAATAGATTTTACAAATAAACTTTTTGAACAAATTAATACTACAAAATTAAAAAAGTATTTTTTTTTATAATGGTTCCCATAATGTATTAGATTAGAAAAAATTATTTTAAACAGAAAAGTTATGAATCATAAGGTGATAATGAGTGCAACAAGATACAACGTGACTTCGGAAGTGTTAAGTAAGCTAGAATTATAACTCATTAAATACAAACAAAGTCTTTAAGGGGGTTATCTCATGTGAAAATTATTATTTTTTATCGTAAATTGCTTACTTAACATGTATAGAATACGGGAGTAAAGTGATTTTCAGTTATTCGAAGTCGTCTTAAAGATAAAGCAGTTAGAAAACGGAGCTTTCCGAAAACTTCGATTTTCTATAGCAAAAAACCAAAAAAAATTCGCAATTTTTCTTCAAACGTATAACAAAAGTCCAATTTTTGGTATATTCACATAATCGTAGTTTGGTTCAGGCATTTAAGCTTTCAGATTAAAACGCCGCTAACTTTTTCAATTAGATGATTAACTTTAACCAATCAGCCGGAATCGTGGAGGAAGTGCGATCCCATTTTTTCCAGGTGGTGGTGTTCAGAACGCTGTAACTCAAGTTCTCCACAATATTTTTAGCTTAAAATTTATATTTATACTGTCGAGATATATGTTTATAAATAATAAACTATATGAACCATATTTACTGGTCGTAGAAAAAATTCAAAAATGGGATGACCCGCTTTAAACTTGTTTCTCAGGGAAACGAAAAGTACGAAGTCACTAATTCCACAAAAAAAATAGATTAGACATAGCTGCGACAAAATTTTCCTAGACTTCTAGGACTTTCAACAGTCTGGAAATACTCGTAGCCACTACATTCTCTTCCAAATTCTAAAGCACTCTCTCTCTCTCTCTCCTAGTTTTATAATCCAAGCTCAAATATTTTGCATTGAAAACGGTAGTAAAATTGATGACTGCAACGAAATTCTGTAACGCAACGAAATTCCGTCACGCTCACACTACACTGAACGCTACATTGAAAAAGTTAAAACGATTTTTATAAATTCTTTACTTTTTGCTGATTTAAAATAATTAAAAGTAGTAGAAAGTTGCCACCTGTTTGAAAATTTTTAAGTGAAAGATTTGCTAATTTTATAGTAATCACATTAATAAATATATCAAGTTCTTTAGGAAAACTTGAAAATTAAAAATATTTTTTGTGTAGAGAGTTGCCACCTGCAAAAATTATATTGATGAGATCATTATATTGTTGCGGTATGGATCAAATAAAGAGGTTTAAGAAAAAATAGCATCTATTTTGAGCGGTATTATCAATATAATGATCAAATAAATTTAATATTAAAATTTTTTATTCAAAGCACTGATATTTGAGCACACTCTGTGAAAAAATAAATTTGATTATCAGCTTTAGAGTTTATCAATAAGCTATAAATACTAAAATTTGCAGTAGTAATCTTTAATGAATTCGGTGTATACGACACACCCAACCGAGCTTCATTACATAATAGTTCTGCACGCGCAAATTATTATTTTTTCTATATTTATTTCGAATAAGCTGTCATTGTGTGTGACTTACGCCGGTAATGATTTATATTTATGATCTATATTTATTTTAGTGCTTTATTCCATTAGCGACTAAAAATTTTAAGCACATAAAAAAATAGCACATTTCACTCTTATGAAACGATATGTTTTATGTGCCTAGACGTCAGACGGCTGATACTAAATATAATCATATTTTCAAAAATACTTTGCATTTTTTTAATGTCAATATACATACATACATATACACATATGTATACATATGATGTATGTATGTAATAAGATGATGAGCGAACGTCACACTGCTCGCTTGGCCATCTGCCCAACAGCTTGTAGTTTGACACATTTTGCAGAACAAGTATAGATCAGCGAAACCCCCTAAGTAATGCAAAGTATGATATAATTATTAATTGTGGGGGAGCAGCAGCCTACACAAGCGCGAATAAGTGGAATAATGTCTTTTTAAATGCCACAAGTAGAAGTTGAGATCTTTATTACATACAAGTACAAGTTTATGTATGTATGTGTGTGTGTAGTATTTGACATGCAACTGCATGTCAGACATATAAATTTGAATAAATATGTAAATATGTGCATGTGCGTCAATATGTACTATGTTTTTATATGAATTTAAAATGTATGTTGGGTACATAAATATTTGCAAACTGGCGTCTGCTTATCGCTCGTGGCGCACTCAGAAAATAGAAAAAAAAAAATACCAACAATTCGACATGGATGGAATCCATATGTATTTTTGAAGCATCAGCGCCTTTGACTTTTTTTGACTTTCACGAATTTGACAGAAGTGCTGTTGCTCGTTAAATAATATATTTTTTATCTCCTTATAGCTGCGCGCACATAGATTCCTTGCGTCTGTGTTATTTAATACTTGACGCTTATGCGCCTGTGTATATGTATGTATGTATGTATGTATTTATGCAAGCGTGTGCGCGTTATGTGCACTTATGCTTTCGCGATTTAGAGATTTAGCGATTTAGCGACTTATTGGAATTTTCGAAAATAAACAAATGCGTCAAAAATAATAGAAAAAGAGACGCATTGTTGAAGAAATTTTGCCTTAAGACACACATGCTGCTGATGGATAAATTGAGTTTCGAAAAGGATTTGTTTATTTTACGTCAGCAATTCGCCAATATGTTACAGCAGTTAATTATCCGCGTGAAGTTGATAGTTTTTCAATTGAATTGCTTTCGCATGGAATGCAGATGTTTAGTATAAACAAAATTGTCTGACGTTGCGAAAACATTTTTGCAACAATTTAAAGCTGAAAATATTTATTTCGAACTTCTATTTGATGGGGGTGTAATAAATAATAGCAATAAATTTATTGATTTTATTTTACACAAAATTCTTATAAAATACAATCAAATTAAAACTACTGCGTATACAATTTTGGTGGCAAAGCTATACTAAATACCGACTCTGGCGTTCATACGTTTATCTAGGGCAACACGAAAAATACTTGTACTATTTAGGATAGTTCAATTGTATGAACTCCGCTCTCACATATATAGTATATACATATATTCCAGAGAAACTGCGTCGAAGAGTCTGATTATCACGAATAAGACTTGCATGCGTTCGAATCATCCAGCTATGTTCCGATTACTCCCTAACGAACACAATCATCTGAAGCTAAAGCTGAACAGAGAATATAAATTGATCTCAACTAACAATCCCTGATGACGAATCGATCTCAACGGTGTTCTAAACATGATTATTTTTACCACTAATATCTTCAGATGGTGCTTAACAGAAACTTAATTGTACTTTATACAATAAACCCATATCCTTGGTTTATTTATCATAACAAACTGCGCCAGATATTCTGAAATTATTGAGTAAAATAACGAATACTAGACTCTATTGATCATGTTAAATATACGGTTATATTCATCATGTCCAAAATTTTAGACATCTTCGACAGCTTTGTAGTCGATTTCAATCTTTCTTTTGACACTTTCTCCTGATAATACTAAAAGTGATGTTGATACCCTCATAATCTCTGTCACAATTGGAAGCAAACTCTAAAATCGATCGTAACAAAATGAGGACACAATCAAATGAGAGATCGTAAAGAGTTTAAGTGAAAAATTCTGAAAAAAAAAATGTTTAAGCATTTCCAACGCCGGAAGTCCATTTTTTAAACATTAAAAAAAAATTATTTCAAATTCTTACTTTTACAACTATTTTTCTAAAAACAAATATTAATTAATGTGAAAATGAATTTGTTTTCTCATGCAGTTATTCTCAATACACTTTTACATGTATACAAATAAAAATGCATACTAATCGTGTGTTGCTAAGGTAATGGGCAATAAAAATAATGTCTTATCGGTATACACATACATATATATATATATATATTTTAAAATGCGCTAGATCTATGTTATATTTATTTTATTTTTATATTCCATTTAAATTTATATGAATGTTCTCTTTAACTTGCACTTTCAATAAATTATGGGTTCAAAATATTTGTATGTAGTTATGTATGTGTTGAGATTAGATATAACCTAAAAATAGTTTAAATTGTCGCTATTTTTAGTAAACTAATACTTACAAGAAAAAAAAAAACATAAAATTGTATTGGCTCATATATTTATACCTATTTCAGCCAAGTACTCGAATAGGGACTAGTATTGCGCTAAAGCGGAAACAATTTCAATATGATAACTCAAACCAACATTCGATGTAATATTTGTATTTAAAGTTAGTCCCCTTTTGGAACGAAGATCTATTTATGGCTTTGTTGTGCTACAAACATTAATAATGGAAAAAATATATATACAATTTTAAAGAAGTAAGAAACTCATTATTTTCACACCTGAAAAAGGATAATCAATGAGAAATATATATAACAAATGAAACAGTTATATTTAATAATATTGATATTGAAAATACTGAACATTTTTTTCAAAAACATATTTTTTGAAAATATAAAAATATCAGAATATTTGCCGAATATCGAAATCGATAAGTCCACAATCAATGTTAACTATGTGAAGTATATGATGTTATCCGACTATTTGTAAAAAGTGAAATTAACTCATAGCAGACAGGGATATTTCGATCAATATCATATTCCAAACTACTAATTTCAATGTATCTAACAAATTTTGTTAATATTAGTCATTTATTTGAGGTGATATACACATTTGAAACGAAATTATAGGTATCATGTATAAAAAATTTCTTATTTGTCATATTCCAAAAACATGTGTTTTGTCATTTTAGATACAGACGAAACAACGGATAGTCTAGTAGGCATTGGAATTTGATGTTATTTTCGGCAATATAAAATAACTTAAGGGTCACTTTACAGAAGGAGGAATAATAAACTTTTTTTAGTTACAATAAAATACGAGAGAATTAGTTCGCCTTCAAAATTAAATGTAATCGCAAGTAGTTGAAAGTAATCATAAATATTCAATTTATCGAATAGTAAAAGTAGTTCTTAATCAGTTTTATAAGTAATGGGTAACTGATAATTAAAAATAATTCATATTGGAGTTTAATCATTAAATTTACATATTGGTAATGGTAATATGTAATGAATCAGTAATAAGAGTAATTAAAAGTAATCATACACATTCTATTTTTTACGAAAGGCACGATTTTTATCGAATAATATAGGTTATAATCAAAGTAATTGAAAGTAATCAAAAATATTCAATTCAATCAGTAATCAAAGTAATTAAAAGTAATCATAAACCTTATATTTTTTACGAATGGCAAGATTTTTATCGAATAGTATAGGTTGTAATCAAAGTAATTGAAAGTAATCATAAACATTAAATTTCTCGAACAGTAAAATGTATGGTTTTTTATTTGCTTTTAAATATAAGTTATCGCTAATTGACAATTAAGAAGTAGAAATATTTCATAATGGAATTTAAGCATTCAATTAACATATTGGTAATGATAATATGTAATTAATCAGTAATCAAAGTGATTGAAAATAATAATTAAAATTAAATATTTTACGAAAGACAAGATTTTTTCTCGAATAGTATAGGGTCAGCTTAGTTTTTAATTAATTTTAAAGGTAATTGATAATTGATAATTAAAAAAAATTAATAATTACGAACTAACTATTACATTTAATAATCATTACAACCATGTGTGAATGTGTACAATGTGTGAAAAGAAGATACATCTTCATAACTACGGTACACTTAAAAGCGTTTGTCTTACACATTTCATTACATTACAACATTATCGACTAGACTGCTAACACACTTTTTTGTCAGGAAACTCTCTGATAAGAGCCTAAAACATTAACACTTTATACATGAGTAAATACACACTATTATGTGTTATAGATTTAATTTTATGCTTTACTTTTCTTATTTTATTTATTTTCATTTAACATTTCATTTGTTGTTCGCACTCAAGCACTTGAACGAAATTAATTAATCACCCATTGAATTTCTACGCCAGCTAGCTTATCACCACAGTAGTCTACATATGTACATATGTACTTACATATGTTTGTGCAAATTTTACAGTAGTGATAACAAACATATTTGCAAGAACAATGTGATCAATCAAAATTTACTACAGGCTTTAAGTCATAATTCACGAGATTGGCAAGCGATAAATATTGGCAACAAATAGTAAATTGCCACGATTTCACACTCAATTACCCGCGCACATAAATCACTTGGTTTATGGTGTGAAAATCAGGTATTAGCAGGCGATAATCGTCAAAACAAGTGAATTAAATTTCGGTTGTTTTTACTCGCCACAATTCGCCGGTGTTTATGAATTGAAGGTGTATATTAATTAATTGACGGCAGATTTGGCAAATTAACGACGACAATTAGTGTGTCACTGTGGCAAAGTATTTATGGAAAATGCTGTTGTGATTCTATATGGGTGATAAATGGGGTGTCTGGCAGCTGGAAGCGGCATTTCACATGGCACCCATCTTTATTTATTGTTGTTGCCATCACAAATCCACTCATCATCGGCTAATTAACATCGCCCGCATAGCGATGAATTTTCAGCTGTAATTAAATTAAAGAAATTGCCATGCGAATGTGATATTTGTGAAAAGAGCAGTGTTTGGAGTCAATATATACACCTATATATACATATTTACATGTATGTCCATGCATATTTTCCGCTTCGTTTTTATTTTGAGCTTTACCTCAACTATAGCCGTCACATGACCGTCGCTGGCTGACGAATAACGAACGGCGCAACAATGTCCAAAATTATCTTTCGGCGAAACATAAAAATATAAAAATTTTAGCGAGCCATTGGCTATTTTTATGAGCCTTCGATCGATTTATGAGCTCCATTATTACATTATTACCATTTTATATCGAGTAGTGCTCTGCAGACATACATACATACGTACATACACTCACGTGCGATTGCCCTAAACATATTTATTGTCGGATAAATCATATTTTAGATTAAAAAGGCCGGTGTACTTTGGAAATCGCACCACCAGAGCATTTAAGGGGATTTATTGTTCAATTGGGGTGACCAAATGTTACAAAAAATTCCTTCTCAGGCGCGATATTGAGTCATATACAGGTGTGTAAATATAGCATACATTTTTTATTGGATTTGTCATCGATTCTTAAAAACCAGTTGTATGGAATGGCAAAGGTGTTGATCTAATAAGAATTTATTATCAAGAAAAAAGTACTAGTTTTTAATTCGAATTTTCCTTATATGCCTTACTAATATGTTTTCAAAATAAATCTTGAAAATTTTCAATTTCGAATACTGAAATAAATATCCTTTTTCTTCAAACATTTATAAATAACTTGAACTATCAGAAAATTATAAAGTAGGATAATTAATTCCCATCGGTTTCATATATCACTTATCGGTTTAATCGGTTAAAATGATTTCGAAATACTAAACTTTCTTATGAAGGACCTTTAATTTCTTAATCACAGAAAAATCTGAATGAAAAATGTAACAAGACAAAACGTTAACTTCGGCTGTACCGAAGCTAATATACCCTTCACAGGTGCATTTCTTCTAGTCACTATGTGTATAAGCAAATCTAAAGACGTAAGAAAAAGTAAGTAAAAAACAAGCCCTTGATTCCGATCGTTCAGTTTGTACGGCAGCTACATTCTATAGTGAACCGATCTGAACAATTTTTTCGGAGATTAAATTATTTCTATGAGCCCTTGATTCCGATCGTTCAGTTTGTATGGCAGCTATATGATATAGTGGTCCGATATCGGCAGTTCCGACAAATGAGCAGCTTCTTGGAGAGAAAATAACATCTCCAAAATTTCAGACAGACAGACTCAGTTCAACATACTGATCATTTATATATGTATACCCTTTATAGGGCCTCCGACGCTTCCTTCTGGGTGTTACAAACTTCGTGACAAACTTAATATACCCTGTTCAGGATATAATAATTAACCTTTTTCACGATATTCTGAAACCAAATAACGCCAAAAGTTCTGGGTAATTTCCGATTCATTAACCAAACCACTTGAATGTCGGATAGTCTTATTATTATTATTTTTTAATTCGTGTAAACAGTTGTTTTTTTTTGCAGTCAACTTACACAATACTTGTTATCTTTAATAATCTCATTACTTTCGCTACTAATATGTACTTTAAGCATAATAAGTACACTTTAAGATTGAGATATTATCTACATTAATTCAATATAATGTTATATAGGTAATATTATCTATATACAGGGTGATATACATTTATATATGTATCTATGTAAATACAAATTGGTTTGACCAGAAATTACTTTACATATTACTTCTGGAGAACCAAATGAAGGTTCCCAAATAATTTTAATTTCTGTATGACGGTTCCTCACCGCAACCCTTATAAATTCTGAGGTTATCTTTTATGAGATATACGTTTTTTAGGAACAATAGAAATGTACCTTTGATCTAATACCGTTATGTCTTCTTAAGTACTCTGATAGACTGCTTGTTGATATCCTAAACAGATATAATCGTTTAAACATCGGTAATTGTTATCGATCACTGTCAAGTTTTTCAATTTAAACTGAGCGTTGACAGTTTCAAAAAGTAATAATTTATATTTAGAAAATAGAGATTTTACACTTTGCGATAATGCCAATTATCCAAATTACTGTCAATGCAGTGAATTTGAATTCGAGTTGCTTTCAATTTCTCATAGCAACATCGATAACCTTTTGAGTTGTTCGGTCAGAAGTAACTCAAGAACTGTCATTCGATAAATAATGGCAGCTTTATATTGGTTTGATTGAAGGGATTTCCCAGCGAATACTAATCAATAATAAATTGTTTAACACCTCTTATAACAAATTCGTATATCGATTTTTGCTTCATAATGAATATGAGAGTTTTCGAAAATTATGATAAACTGTTCGAGGTATTATTTCCCAACGTCTTGAGTTACATTTGAACGACAAAAAATTAATAATTCTTCTAACGATGTTCAAAAATACCATATCTTTCTTATATCAATAAATACATAGCATTTAGGAATAGTTTCACACTCCAAGCACTCTTTAAATCATGGTCGGTTTCTTAACTATTGGTCTATAACTTTGCTTCCGCCGTTTTTTTTTTTTGTAAATTTAAGACTTTTTTAACTTAGGACAATTTCACCGTACGTATCCGAAAGCATTCGATGAACCTCAGCCGCACTTTTCTTGGATTTAAAAAAGAAATGCAAAATTTCCGCAAATGTCGAGAATTCGGCTCAAAAAGTGACATTTTCAGTTGAGAATAAGTTTGGGATGCAAACAGATCTCTACAAAATTTTGTTGGGTAAATGTTGACACAAATGTCCAAGATCGATATAAAACGATATAATCGATTTAATCGACCAGTGCTTGACTCTAGAGACATCTATTGGAAAACGGCGGAAGCAAAGTTGTATTGAAAACATGCAGTGTTTCTGGAGTCTTCCCTCTATGATGCTTTGAGATTAGTGACCTTATTTTATCGCAGAACCTCACTTAAACTGAGTTACTCAATACTTAATCATTACAAAAGAAGAAGGAGACTTTCCACCTCCCCTCTCAAGTTTAAACTCCAATCGTTACAATGGAAATAGTATTTTCAAAAAATCGAAAATAAACGCTAAATGCCTTTACAGTTGCATCTGTTAGACCATATTTTCCCAACAAATCGCATAGTTCACTTATTTCTTGTTTGCTTTTGTATTTGTAATTTATGCAAACAGTTGCAGTAACAAAGAAAAATAATTATATTTTCCTCATTTCATTTTCATTGGAGAATAAAACTATTAGGAAGCCTCACTTCAGCGCATGCACGTAGTACAAGTTGCCAAACAAAAACGAGTTTGAGTTTATGATAAATTTAATTTCTTTTGGAATTGTTTTGTTTATATTTTTGCAAAAAATATTTCGTAAAACGTTTTCCTCGAAATTTTCATTACATGCATTAAGTACACACGCCGACATAAAAGTAACCGAAAACTCGACTTCGATTGAAAACTGTGTTGCAAGACAATTAAAAGATGTTTGAGCAATAATAGTTTAACGAAAAAGCTTTCAAGTTATCAACATTAACATTGTTTGTATAACTAGCAACTGAAAATAATTTAGTTAGCAATAACAAAAAATCATTAAAACAGATTTTGATAAGCGAAAAAAGTACATGATAATTTGCATTTTCTGAAAAATGTGAAGTCATCTGTGATATCGAAGATAAGATGCCGAAATATTTAGGGAGAAATCAATATTACGCAAATAGAATTGATGTTCGAACAATTTCTTTTTTTAGAAGTATGCAAATATAGTATAAATTGTATTTCGAACCTAGAAAACCTCAAACTCACTGATTTTCTACTCGCTATACTCAACACTTAAGACCTCAAATTAATAACCCTCTTCGTTTCACCAAACCTCTGCTCGCTTAATGTTCTGATCTCGTGCCAGAAAATACACATTAAACCAACAACAGATTATGAAATATAAAGGTCATAAAACCATTTGCTTTCCAGCTTATTTAGATTATGCCAATCTATTTGATTTATACCAGTTGTTGGTTCGAATCGCCACGCTCTAAAATTTGATAAAGCGAAATCAGCTATAGAGTATTTCGATTCATTGAAAAATCCAGTCACTTTATTAATGAATGTTCTCTTATTTGCTTTGAGAACCCTCAAACTAGCGGTACCCGCCTGAATCGTATAACATTCATTAATCTGAATTTCTGTAATCATTATGTCCTCATAAAAATGGTACATGAAAATTTATTAGCAAAAATGTAGAACACTCTAGTTTAAGTATATAATTAGTGATTAAAGAGTTTAAAATTTGCACTTTTCATTTAGCTTATCGTGACTTCTAAGCACTTATGCTACCGATGTTCGAACGAAGAAAAACGAGTAATCATCGAAACTAATTTACGACATAAAATTATTTAACGATAAGATTAGTTGGTGTTTTGACATTTATTGAGGAAATTTTTGAAATAGTAGACGTACTCAAAAAAGGTCAAAAGTTATGCAAATGGTTATTTTCAGGAAAACTAGTACGGACTTTGGTATATCCCAGGTCATACTAAGTACAATTCAATGACTAGAAATGCAAATAGATATATACGAATAATCGTGAATTGGCCAAGATACTATAAGAAAGAGGTTACTTAATAATGTTTTTTTGAGCGAATATAAAAGTGTTATGTAATATTTTATAAACAAAAGTGGGTATGCCCTCAGCCCAGCAGGCTACGCCACTGCTTGTACATGCTTTTTCCAAAGAAAACAAAATCGAAATCACGCCATTGGATTATTGGATTGGAACACGTTATTCGTGCATATTAAAGTCATATGGCCCTATAGAGGTCATCTCAAAAATTTGGAAAAAGAGGCGTATTTTTCTGAAATTGTATTGGTTATAAGTAATTTATTTAGCAATTTTAGAGAATATAAAAAATAATATGGATATCTAATGAAATGTATTATAAAATTAAAATCCAATATAATGAAGTTGCCATCTGATTTCAAAATCAAAATACATAATAGAAATTACTTAGTAGCCAATAAAGAGTAGATTTTTTCTATATTTTCGATTATTATAGTTAAATTTTTAATAGAAATGTGAACAGAGTTGCCACATTTATGAAATTTTTAAATAAATTTTAATAAAAAATCAAAATAATAATATGTAATAGGTATTAAATTTCTTATTTATTAAGAAATTATTATTGCAAAAAATGGCGTTGCCACTTAATTTTAAAAAGAAAAATTAATAAATATTTTTGAGTTCTCAATAAAAATTTGTTTGCAAATGGGATGATTTTTAAAGCCAAATATTTTCTTTAAATTTATAGTTTTTTTTTATAATAATAATAATTAATTTTTTTGCAAACTACATTTTATGAATGAAAAAAGTATCCATGTAGTGAGTACTTGACAAGTGATGGTCAATTCGTGATTTAAATCTCTACCAAGTGTAAAACTCAAAAATCTCTAGAAACCCTTAAAAATTAATATTCAGTCGTTTAAATGTTGCGATTAAAAAAAAAAAAACTCCTTTTAAATGTCAATTTTGCCATTTCATACTTCTAATTCAACATATTCTATTCATACAAATTCTTTTCCGCTTTTTATAAGAACTAGCCACACAGTGCGTCGTTGGTTTTAAATAAAGCAATAAAGAAGCTCAGCTCTTGATCTTCTCACTTTGTCAATAGCACCAAAAAGAAATTCAACTACAACATTAAGTAAAGCAACTAGTTCGAGCTAGCTAAGACACCGTATACTAATTAATTGATATTAATTATTGCACGCATCTGCAGCTTCATGTTGCAAGTTACATATTTACATACTTACAAGAGAAATAAATACATTGCAATTTGTTGAAAAATAAATAAATTTTCATTTACCAAAGCTGAGAACCACTTTCGCGTGCATTTTGAGTGTTATCCTGTTGTTCGTCCTCCAAAGTTCCAAAATTTCCAGACAAAATTCAAATGAACACTTTTTCAAAATTTAATTTTTTTTTATTTTTTTTTTAGTTTTTATTGAAGAAACACCCTCAGAACACCGCAACAACAATAACAAACAATTAGAACCACTAAATCACCGTCATGTGTGAATTAGTACGGGCGACCAAGCAAACCGTAGCGTTCAAAATCTCAACGATTACTGAACTAAAAATTTTAAAATTGACAAAACCAAGAGCTAGCAAAAATTTTTCGTCATATTGTTGTTTATTGTTTGTTGCACATACACGAGTATGTGTGAATATGTGCGAGGCGCGAAAGAACTGAACACCCGGCGAAGAACACTAGAAAACACGGTGTACCTACTCTACTCAAATAAGTACTAGTATACTCGTATTTGAGTATCGAATAAGCCACGGCCAGACTACTCAATGGGTAACAACAACAACTGAATAACAACAACAACAACAACAACAATAATAACAACGAAAAATTATAAAATTGCTAACTAACTACAAAAAAAAATTTCAAAATAATGAAAATCAAATTGACAACAATAACAACTAAACACAATAACGGTGAATTTGTAATAGTAGCACATATATATACTCTCATACAAATTTTTATATATGTATGTGTGTGTGTAGGCATGCACATCATATGGCATAGCATTATCAACAATAACAGAGAAATTGCAATCTGACGCCGCGTCCGTTGACGCTCTCGCGCCAATCTGCCAAATAAGTGAAAACTCACAAGTGTTTATATGTGTATGAGTGTGTGTGTGTGCCACTCGATGCTAGCATTTTCATAGCATGGCTGGCTGTTTGTGTTGATTAGAGCAATTTGCCGTGAGTTCGTTGGCGGTGCGACAACCAAAGATAACATGATACGAAACTCTTTCATTCGTGAGAGAGCTGTCAAAGTCCGCATTTTTTATAACATTTGGCAGTGGTGCCACTGCGGGAAAACATAAGTTAGGAGATTTTTATTCGATTTCTTGGGTATTTATTGGTTTGCAGTTTACGCTTAATAGAGACTTCTTAACCAATATTACACCAACACATACACTTATAAATATATATTTTAAGATAAACAATAGACATCTACACATAAAAATAATAAAATATTATAATAATTAAAAATCGTACATATTATAAGTCAACATAAACAAAAATTTAGCTTAGTTTAATTTAGTAACATATATTTATTTATATTTTATAAACAAATAAACACCTTAATATATTCTCTAAAAGTTTTAGAGAAAATTTGTACCCAGATATGTATTTACGTAAATGTCATTTAACACTGTTAAAGAACGTACATATATTACTTTCGTACAAATAGCCACCGTTTCTTAAATAATGTACACATATTAACTCCATTTAAATAAAAGTTAATAGTAATTCAAAAATCACAAAAAACTTATCGTACAAAAACGAACCATTTAATCATTTATTTCTGCGGGATTCTTAGTGGTAGCTCGTCATTTTGACTGTCAGCTGTTCAGTAGCCCATGATCTGGCTTTGTTGCCAACATCAAAAATGAGTTCATGGGCTCTCTCAACAAGCAAAAGAGAAGAGTTTCGTATCATATTATCCATGGCGACAACAACATTGCGAAAATTAAACGATTAGTTAGTGATAAGACTAAAGAGCTCACTCACCGGTGTATGCGCGCTCACACAAAGAGACAACTCATACTCACGGGTGTATGTTGTGAGTGTACAGATGGAATGGCGAAGGTAAATGCGAAGGTGCTGCGTAGGCGTGACTCTGTGCGGAGATTTCATGTGTGCGTGTGAGTGCAGTTGGTCACTGTGTCCATACCTTCATACAAATATCCTTGTAAATACGTGTACCTAGGCACATACAGGGCATATATTGATAGGTGTTGACAGTGCATTATTCGCAGCAAGGTTTGAAATTATGTATGTATGTTTAACTTGCTGTTTCGACTGAGACGGATTGTGTAAGTCAGAAGAGAGTAATCTTGTGAATATATTGAAGTAGAAGTAATACAGAAGATTAGAATTAGTTAGAGAACTTTCGGCAACGCAGATGTTGAATTATAAGCTTGAATAATCGGTTGGTTTTAACAGCCGCACTGTTAGTTCTGAGGACAAGGTGAAATATGTACCTCCTGTCATCAAGCAAACAGTCAGCGCACTTGCGTCTTGGCTCCCACGTCACTGTTGACAGTCATAACATTGAAGTTGTAGATTATTTTTTCTATCTTGGAACCAATATCAACAATGTCAGCCTCGAAATCCAGCGCAGAATCACGCTTGCCAACAGGTGCTATTTTGGACTGAGTAGACAATTGAAAAGTAAGTTCTAAAGCAAAGTAAAAAACAAGTCCCTTGTCATCCCCGTCCTGTTTTATGGTGCTGAAGCGTGGACGATGTCAAAATCGAATGTAACGGCACTAGGAGTTTTCGAGAAAATGATTTTGTGGAAGATTTATAATCTTTTGAACATATCGATTATCGAATATCGCAGACGATGGAACGATAAGTTGTATGAGTAGCTCAGCGATTAAAAGCTTAGTCATGTAGTCAGAATGGACGAGGGCACTATAGCTTTGAAAGTATTCGATGCAGTACACGCTGGCGGAAACAGAGAAAGACCTCCACTGTGTTGGAAAGACCAGGTGGAGAAGGACTTGGCTGCACTTGGTATCACCAATTGACGCCAAACAGCGAGAAGGAGAAACAAATGGCGCGCTATTATCGCCTAAGTGGTGCCTATGCCAAATATATACAATACATATGCATATATTACAATCGATATTCAAGCGTTATATTCAATTAAAAAGGTCAAAATAGTGTTTGGTACTTTAATCGGAAAACATAGACACATGTCAAGTAAATATTTTACATTTTTAAACGTACGGCCCCATCTACATGCACATACGTATATGGTATAAGTTCAACCAGAAGATCCTTAAGGAATAGTCTCAAACTCTAAAAGACGCTTTTAATTGGGATTGATTTCTGAACTAATTGGAAGCATGAAATGAGCCTGCGGTCGTCTTTTGACAAATAAAATCCTGAACGCCTTGGTGACCCGATCTCTCCCACTCGTATTAAGTTTACATTTCAACAGTTGCGATGAAAATACCAACCAACATTTCAAAAACTATTATACACTTAAGAAGACATTCCCAATGGCTTTTATTGAGATAACTTATACATTGGCCGATGCATTTCATATGATCAATTGTAAAGGTCACTATCATTATATTCGGTATTTCGGTAATGCAAATACCGATTTCAGGTCTGCTTTAGAAGCCGAAAAAAGCGTTTTTTTAGCAATTTTTTTTTTAAGGAAATGATTGCGGCAAACGGAATTTTAAGACGATAGTGTACTATATTCAAGGCTTAAAAACAATATTTATTATTAAAAAAATATTGAAATTTTTTCAAAGTTGTAAGTATTTTTCGGGAGCTCCTGGAGTCTGCACTTGTAAATCGGTGCGATGCATCTGAAACAGTCGAACCAAATTTTTTGTAATTTTTATAAGTTTCCTTTCTTTATGAACTACAAAAATACCGAAGAAGTTATAAAATTCCAAATTTTTTCGAAGTTTGAAAAAAAATTTACTTTTTTAAGAAAAAAAATTGACTTTCAGTTGCAAAACAAGTAGTTTAAATAATACTTTTGTCCAACTTTTTTAGTTCAAATAGAAGATAATTTAATACTGAAGCTAGATCACTTTGATTTTTTTCGATCGGACATATATTATTTTTGCTATCGCCGGCACCGTTTTCTAACACTTGTGAAAATGAAAACTCGAGAAAACGCGCTTTAAAGGTCTGCCTGAGCATTCTCACCTGCTCGACGCTCGGCCAAACTGCTCTAGCTTCGAAAATATGTCGAATTGGATTCTGGAATTTTAAAGACATATTCTTGGATAGTTTTGGAAGAGATTTAAAACAATCGATTTTTTGAAGTCTGTAAAGCAGACGTACGTTTACGTTTTATGAGGTATATTTTTGGCGATTAACCACGTTGTGGTTAGGAAAACGTATAAAGTCGATATTCGATACAAAGTGAATCATACTTTCAATATGCTCGTATACCCTATATAAACTATATGTCAGAGGGACTATTTTGTATCAAGTTTCGTATTCTCTTTCGGTAACTGCATTGATGCTTGTTCTTGTAGTTTTAACGCTTTATGTTTTTTTTTTTCACGAACGCACTTATCGACTAATTGGACTGACTGGCAGCTGGACAAAATTTCAGAAAACCATTTGTAGTCAACCTCAAATTTTTTTATATAAATAACTCTATATCTATTTCGATTAGTTTTAGATTTTGCAAACAACTGTAATTTGCGTGAATGTGAGCGGCTTTTCATTTAATTTTTTTTAATCTATATTTTTTTTAATCTATATTCTCAAAAATTGCGAGTTTTCACCAGTTTTGACCAAAGAAGAGTAGAGGTGTGTCTTTTGATATATTGAATATCTAAGTATAAGTGTCTTTTTGTATATCTAAGTATATGAAATTGAAGTATCTGAAGTATATACAATTATTATATAACTCACTTTACTTTAAAAAATTCACCGATGGTTGAAAAATACCTAAAAAATGTTTAGTTAAATGTGCAATATCATCTGTAAATTAATAACGCAGTCTATGTTAAATTTTCCATTATTAATGAGTCTGATAGACATCTGCACTGTTTCAAGTGCTTTCTGATTCATTCATGAAGCTCGTTCAAGTCAAAAAAATTTACATTTCCAACTGATATGAATCTCAATGCAGCGAATGAGGTGGCAAAATATCATATTTTAATCTGAAATCAAAATTTCATTTTTTTTGTGTTAAATTCTCCTTACTTCGACTTAGCCGTTACTTTACATTAAGCACCGATTAAAAGTTAGTTGAACAGTTAATGTGTAAATGGACTGTTAAACAAATAAAAACCATGGTTTTGCTCAATGTTAACATTTTAATGGCATATTTAGAGTAATGAAGCATAAAGTCGCTAACGTAATGCTTCACATTTTTACAAAAAACAAATAACAATAACGGTTTTCATAAGTACATACTACCATCTACTTACGAATGCACATATGTAGATATGTGTGAATGTATAATGAGGTTTCTATTTTATTGTTGTGTACACAATTTTCCATGACATTTGAAAAGGTAGCAAATAAATTGCTTTATAACCAAATGACATTGTCATGACGCTTGTAATTGACATTAATGGATAATCATCGCGCATCGGCTGTCCACCGCTCTGTTGGTACTCTGTCCGAGAATGCAAACAACCATAGTCAGCGAAATGACGTCGAACACCTAACTAAAATACAAACATACATACATACTTACATATATATGTACTATATATGTATATGAAGAGTATAGGGGCGCTTAGTCAAATGTACGCTCCGCCATTCATTAATGAATTTCTGCATTTCCGGCACATAAATTTGTTGCTTTTGTTGTTATCTATAACTATTCGAACACGTTTCTATTTTTTATTGTTTCAGCGCAATCGAAGTTGTGTCACGCTTATCACTCGAGTTTTGATGAATTTTTCATTTACGCTTTCATACATTCACACCAGAGAGTATAATTTCTGGTCTGCTATAAATTTTATTAAATGAATTTATGCGCTTTTAATTTACAACATTTCAATTATCTCGTTTATTTATAAGTTCGTTCGATTTTAAGGTACTTAAAGTAAATTTCAAGTGTGGCAAACGTATGGGAGAGCATTTGTGTCAAATCAGTTGATCCTACGTACAGCATATAATTTATAACGGTAAACGGTCTTTATCAAATATTTATGAAATCATTAGTATAATTAGCAAATGTAGCTAAGATAATGTGCATACCTAACCATACCTTTTCAGCACCCTTACTACGAAAGTGAGGACCTCTGTAGCTCTACAACTGTAGCTTTAGCAAAGAAGAATGTTGCCAAGATGTAGAGTAGAGTTGTCACCTGCATAAAAAAAATAAAATTTACGTTAGTATGTACATAAATAAGAAATAAATATTAAATTTTCTATAAATACGTTAAAAAAATATTCATTCAAAGATATAACATTCTAACTCTTACTCTATTTGAGTTTGCTCTATAGCTTTTATGTAATAAATATGTATGTTTGTATATATGAATGTGTCTACAATTGCAGCTGTTTATTAATTTTGGAAGAAGACAATGGCATGCTTCTCTTTAAATTACGCTATATTAGTTTATCAGTATGTAAAAACCCCACCTCAACTGCAGAAAATATTAATGGATCCCCAACTGTTACTGTTTATATGCACATACTGATATATTGTACAATTTGAGCACGCTTTACAATGTATGTTATGTACATATCTATATAAACTGCATCTAAATGCATCTATTTGCAAGGGCGCACTCGAAATGCACACACACATATATATATACATAGTAGCCACTCGTCAACCAAGAAATAAATCAAAAATTTAAATTGTGATGACCATAACAGAAAAATTGTGACAAATTCATACCCAATTCATGTACGTGGGACACGTGTCCGCCACTCTTTCAATTATATTTATTTTTATTTATTTTGTTTTCTGTTTAAGTTGATAGAAAGTCCAATTCATTTGAAAGATTACCATTCACCGGTAGTTATTAGTTGATTGAAGGAGTAAACATACATACATAAGGCATGGGTAAAGCTGCAATTCTTCGCACAAAGAAAATTAATTCGCGGATACATATGTACATATGTATGTTTGTAAATATGCATTAGTGTTTATTTTCCTTGAGTTGTCAAAAGTAATAAATGTGAGCCATTGAAGTAAATATTGTGTGTAAATAACAAGGGCAGCAAGTAGAAAGTGAATTGTCGTAAAAAAATATAGTGCAGAGTGTTTCTGGCACAAATACCATATGCTTTTGATTAAATCTAAGGCATGATAAATCGTTTTAAACTTGCTAGCGGCTACGCAAATTATCAACTTTACCATTGCAGTTGAATGTATACATACCATATGTCTATTTTGGTTTGGTTTTTCTCTGGATGGTATAATTGACAGTGGTATTTCAACTAAATCTTCTAAAGTCTTTAAATGCTTGTTATTCCTATTTAAACATTGTCCTTTACATACTAGTCACATAGCCGACGTTATTAACCTCAAAGACGTTTCTTTCCTGCGAATTCACAAAGAAGTAAAAGTACAATGCGGATATCCGGCGGCTCATGTCCAGAGATCTCGTCAATATGTATTCAAATTATTCCTTAAGCATGTCCAACAACTGTTAACTGATGGCAAACTGGAGTTAGAGGTGAGGAGAGAATAACCAAGTCAGACGCATGCAGTAAAGCAAAAAAGTTCTGTGAGTCTTTGGTTAATAGTTGTATATAAAAAAGCCATACATACAAACAAATCCATATAAGCAATGAAACTTATAAAATCCATCCTTTTAAACGGATTAAATATTACATATGTATATGCCTAGACGTACATACGTACACTACTATTTCCTTTTAGGTTTTATTGTTAATCGAGCACAAATTAATTAAAATTATTTCATATTTAAATATACGAAAATGAAGTTTAGTATACATTTTGAATATCACTATAGTGAATAGTAAACAGCCATTCACAATAGACAGCTGGAACTGTCAGTTCTTATTTCGCGGCATCCATTATAAGTGCGAAAGAGAGGTGAGCACACATTACACTAGTGTCTCACTCGCATACTTCAACGCAGTGATGCAATAGCAAAAAATAAAATTAATAAAAATGCAATAGAACTGTGAAAATATTTTCCCTAGCAAATTCGGAATTGAAACAGTATAACTATATCAGAGTGTACAGTTCAAATAATATAAGTTTTAAGTGAGTTCTAATTCTAAATGTGTCAAAACTATTCATTAAACAACGTTGGCGAATAGCAAACAAAACAGATAAGCAAAATTCATTAAATCTCCTACTGCTTTCCGAATATCCCTAAATTGCAGGGTTATGTGGTGATTTTGCTCACAAAGCGGATTAAAAAGGCACACTTTTTTTGCCGTTCCCGTTTTGTCTGTTCATTCGCCGTTGGTCGTCGCTCGACGTACAGAAAAAATCTAACGAAAATTTGTGAACTTGCAGTCAAATTCAGTAAATTAAAAACAAAAAATAGTAAAAATAGAACAAGCTAATTAATTGACGTCTGAAAACGGTAAAGGTGCGTTGAATTTATAGTAAAAGTGTGTAGATTCTTTGGGCGAAAAAATTTGCACAGCGGCTTGGAAGTGTGCGTGAAAGAATAAGAAGCGAACGGAAGAATAAAAGCAAAGGCTCGGCGTGAAAAATTTTCAAGAAAATTCGGGTGAAAATTTGTATAGGTTTTTGTAAAATATTTAGGTAACTCAATGCGACATCATTTCTGCATTAAATGTGTTTATTAACATTGCGAAATGTGCTATAATTTGCGATTTACTTGACTTTTCTTAAAACGAAAACGAATGCTGGGGCTCCGCTATTCTATTGTCAGCGGTAACTGCGACGGTGACGTTTGTGACTGCGGTAGTTGGTGTCGACAGCGACGCAAACTGCGCCGCCCCTTTTGTAGGCGTAAAATATTTCTGTCTACTGTGGGAAAAGAAAAAAAAGCATGTTTTTGCTGTCAACGTGAATGCTTAAAAATATGAATTAAATTGCAGAAAAAGACATTTATGCTAAAAAACTATGTATTGTTTAAAGCCGAGTTTACAAATATTTTAATTTTTAATATTATTTTGTGCGATAATTTTTTCTGCAGGAGCGGCAGCAACGACTAGACTAAAACAACTTATTTACAGGAAGAAGTATAAAAGAATACGGTTAGAAGGAGCATTATACGGATATAAGATTAAGTGGTTTAGAAGCGCATAAAGCAGAAAATCGAAAGACTGAAGTAAATTGATTTAAGCCAGGAGCAAGGAGAAGGTGCGTAAATAATTAGTATTACGCCGGAATTGTAGGAGGATAGAATCAGGGAACATCCTACGTTAACAGCTTTTATTTACCTAATTTGGACTGTTTATAATTGCGTCAATCATAAAACGTATTTGGAATTTCATTCATCAACTTTACTTTGGTCGCAATTTACAAAATTATATTGTATTAAAGCGGAAAGCCAATAAGTAAACAAAATGGACGATTTAATGGTCGAAGTGAGGCTCGACAATGGCGCCTACTACAAGGTAAGCTTATTTTACAACTTTTCTAGCATATATGTACTTCAGAATAGTCTAATATGAGTATAAAACATTTATATCCTGAATTCTAACGCATACCAAACGCCAATCAAAACTCCATGCAAAGTAAAAATCATGCAGATAATGAGAGTGCGTGGTCATGTCATTCAGTCGATGCGGATGTCTAATTTTAATTGTTTTATTAATAAATCTCTGTTGATTGTGTCAGCAATATTAGCGGCGTTTTGAGCATGGCTAAGTGTGCAATGTGTATGTGAGCACAGTGTCTCGCGTCGCTGTTGCCGTCGAAGCAAGCATTGGATGTCATCATCTTTGGTCGACATTGTTGTACTGCTAAATATTTGTGATTTAATAGTTTTTGTTTATAGATCTATTAGTTATTTTTTTATGCATCTGTTGCTTAAATGAAAAACTAATATTTGAAATAATTAGTTTGAAAGCGAGAAATTCTTGTCTAATCCATACCACCCCCTCTACAAACATTACACTCCCTCTTTTATTTGTTTGAAAAGGAAAATTCTTCTTATGAAGCGCCTCTTTGTCTACTGCCGGCCGACTGCACCATCATTCCATATATCACACAATAATAGTTAAGCAGTCCGCGGAGGTGTTGGAGGGCAAATTTATGTTTGCCCTGATACCTATGTTTAACCGCTCAGTGGGTGCATTACCACGTACGGATTTTCACTTTCAATATTCCTTCGTATTTCGAACATTCCCACAAATAAATTGATGTACGTACATTCTTATTTATGTATGTTCCTTCCTTGATTCATCTGTTCGCCGTAGTAGTAAATTGTCGTTTCTGTCATTATACGCCACTTCGTTGCTATACTCTTTCTTGCAGATTCGTTTTGTGTATCTACTTCGCCTGCTTGCGGTACGACTGGGGCTAGTTACACTAATAGCGGTGTCGGTGTCTGTCGGCGTTGACGCTGACTTCGACTTCAACGTTGTAGAACATATTTGCTCTCTGTTGGCATTATTGTTGTCTGTTCGAGCATTACCTTGCTTCTTTCATTAAATGCTTCTTCAATCTTTGCCATTTTCTTCGTGCATATTCGTTAATTTTATCATTCTGCTTTCGAGTGTGAATATAAAAATGTGCCGGCCGCGAATAGCACTGCCACCACGATTTTGACTACGTTAATGCCGCTGCTGCTGCGGCGGGCTATTCGTTTTTTTTTTGTTACCCACCTTGCTTGTCTCTCGTTCCAGTGTTTTGTTTGTACGATTGTTGATAGATTTGCTTGCAAATGAGCTGAGCTACTGTTAGAACTGCATCACCGCGTTTTTGTTGTTCGTTTTAAACGAAGCGCCAAAGCATACGAAACCAACTATTTGACTTTAACTTTGCTTTGTGACGCTTTTTATCGTTTATTATTCTGCCTCCTAGTAATTTGGGGTTTCACCAAGTTTAATGTATTTTTTACAATTTTTTCTTCTTATCGCTGATAAACATTAGTCATATAAACATAATTGTAATATAATACATATACATATATATGAAAATAATAATTTTTGCAACGTTAGTGAAACGTCATGCCATATTTACAATTTTTGTATAGTATTAGCCGGTTGGAGTGCTGAAAATACTGCTGACACTCTTTTTTTATAATTATGTGAGAGTGT
The DNA here is from genome assembly GCF_028554725.1 of Zeugodacus cucurbitae. Taxonomy (NCBI): domain Eukaryota; kingdom Metazoa; phylum Arthropoda; class Insecta; order Diptera; family Tephritidae; genus Zeugodacus; species Zeugodacus cucurbitae. The sequence continues at coordinate 57,394,897 of NC_071667.1, read as the reverse complement.
AAATGTGAGATTAAAAGATTTATGTATTCAAGTTGTCACGTAAGACAAAATTGTCTTATTAATATTATTGTAAATTCACAATCTTAACTTTTTCGAAATGTCTGCTAACGTCCATAAAGCCTGCCTGTGTCACTATCCCTTCCTAGACATGGCATCATGTTGCTTTTTATATGTGCTTAATACATGCGCCTCGATCCTATTCATCTAATATTTCCTTTTCTGTGATCCAAAACTGTTGGCACGCGATGACATCATGCGGAATCAGGGTGGGGTAATAGCTGCCACAACTGCTGACAAATTCAAAAATTGCAGATATTCAAACCAACTACATCAATGTGTAATTCAAAGATTTGGGGTCGGATTTGGTTATTCTTTGATTTTTGACAGCGATGATTCATCGCCAATACAATTAAAGGATTCGTTTGTTCTATATTAGAGAGCTTTCTTATTATTTCTATTATGAAATAATTATAATAGGATCAGTTCTCAATTGTTTAAAGAGTTATTTTACGTATTATAAATTACGTAAAGAGAACCCCTTTATATTAAATGGTTATACATATAATGTCTATTAGCTGGTCAAACCTATAAATGTTAAAGTGTTTATAATTCTTTATTACAGTTTTATAATTAATCAACTATTTTTCAAACACTAATATATTTTCTTTTAATAATTTAGGGAAGAGCAACGGCAGTGTGTGATGATGGTGTATTTGTTGAAGTTGACGGGTAAGTTTTAAGCAATTTTGAAGAATCCAGTAAGTTTATTGTGGTTACTTTAACATTTAGTTCTATATTTTTAATTAATTGTGGCTATATCTATCCAGTGAGCATATCAGAGCAAAGCATATGCAGTAGTAAATTAGTTTTATATGCACACGCATAAAAACACACAAAGAGCATTTATTTATATATGGCATGCATCGAAACGTGTCAGAACATGGCATATGCATAAGAATAGATATTGTATTTTTAGTCGCGAATAGGAGCATACTGTCTGTGTCTTATATTTTACTGATTACTGTAATTTTTGGAAGCTTACTGCACAGCATATAGCATAGCACAGCACGTTCTAAACTCGTAAAGTTTGGGCTGCGCAGACTGTGAATTGTGTGATCTGTCGAACTATCAGTGGTCATAGAACTGTGTTTAAAAATACCTCACACACCCGAGTCCTATTTTTGTGCCATGCAGCAGCGCTAACACCGCAGCAAATGACGCATTCGAGCCGTTACGACTTGACCCATTTTGACAATTCCACATATTTTTGTGCTGAGTTTTTATTTGAACAAAGAAAAATACTGAAATTACCTCCTCAGCGGCAAAGCAAAGTGTGTTCAATAAATGAAAAAAAAAAAATTAAATATTTCCGGATAAAATGTTGATGTCGTTGGCTGTTACGTCGCGGCAACCCGCACAATTGCCTGCGCCTGTCAGTAATCAGTAGTGGTAGCGTATATGCTATTGCTTGCGCATTTACAGCATAGCCGCATGCGATCATTTGTTTGGCATGCTGCCAAAAGTCGCTAAGAGACATATCTTCGCCTCTTATGCTCTACTTTGATTCTTTCTAATTTCACTGTTCGCGATGTTATACATCTTTGCGTATTGGTAGCACTTGTTGGTCGCCACATTCTTCAAAACCAATGCTGCCGTTTGTGCGTCCCTATTCAAGTAGCGGCTTTTGTTTTTGTAGCGCTGCCGTCGAAAAGCGGCAAATATCAATGTATATTAATTTTCGAACGATACAAACACCTGTCCAAAACTTATAACTCATTTGGACGCAGAATTTGAATTATTTTGAAGACACTTGCATATCTGCTCTGTATACGTTGTTGTTGCGATTGTAAAAATGGCAACACATCGACTATTGGTGCTGCTGCTACCGGCTGCTTGCAGGCCCACACGTTGTCTCTTCAAAATTAATTTTTCATTTATTATATGTATTTTAAAAATCAGCCCACTAATTGCCACTGGCTGTCAATTAACGCCTTAAGTTTGTTTACTTTTTTCATTTTTAATGTTTTTACAATTTCTCTATTTTACTAATACATTTGTATTTGAACTCATTCTTTCTTGCTGCCGTATTCAACATTTTGGTATGCCAACAGCTGTCCCGATGTACAAAAATATCCTTTCTCAAATGTGCGCTTCCCGCCAGAAGAAAATGAGAATCCGCCCGCCTTTGAGGAAGGCATGGAAGTTGAAGTGTTCACCCGTTCGACGGAGCGTGAGTCCTGTGGTTGGTGGATTGCTTCCATTAAAATGATTAAGGCTGAAATCTGCGCCGTTGCGTACATAGGCTTTGAGACACCGTATACTGAAATTTGTGAACTGAAGCGTTTACGTATTAAAAATCAAAATCCGCCATTGACCGCCAAGTCGTTCTATCAGTTTTCGATACCCGTACCCGAGGAATTGCGACAGGAGTGAGTTTTTGTTGCTGTTGTTATCGTTCATTAATATTATATAATTACGCTAATAATCAAACATAATTTGTTTTTGTGCATATGGTTTTCTTATCTCGTTACATTGCAGAGCGCAAAAAGATGGTATTCACAAGGAATTTCAGCGTACAATAGGTGCCGGTGTGTGTGTATACAATCGCGATTTGGACAGCCTAATTGTGATTTCGAAATGGGAACACACACAGAAACGTGCCAGCATGCTGAAAGATATGCATTTTCGTAATTTGGCACAGAAGGTGTGTGTGTGTTAACTGTTTAAAAACAATATTGGAAGAAACGATAAATCTTAAAAATAAAATTTTTTTAATTTTCAGGTTATGCTGTTGAAACGAACTGAGGAAGCTGCGCGTCAGCTGGAATCGACTAAACTGCTTAATCGTGGGTGAGTTTATTTCATTGGTGAAGTGTAGCTATTAGGAGAAGGGAATATGTGTATTTAATTTTGTCCACTAATCATTCAGTTGGTTCAGCATTTATTGGATTTCGATTTATATGGTAGTCATAGAAAGTAATAAGAGTGTTTAATTGAAATATTTTAACGGTCTTCGATTTGACCAAGCATTAGAAAGTAGCGAAGTGTCACGAACTATATGAGCACTTCAAATAAACTTTAGACTAACTTAGTTCAATGTTGCGCAGTCAGTTTGGTTTCGAGCAGTGTTCCTGCCTTACATTTTCCAGTAAAAAATTCCTTTAGTTCAATTCTTTGGTTATTAAAGTAAAAAAAAAAAATAAATACAAAATTTGTATTATGATTTTTGACAGTTCTTTCATACATGAGCCATTCACAATAGTCAACCTCTTGTAAGTAAATTTAAAAGGCGAATAATTATTGATTAAGCTTTAATAAACTAATTTTAGCTTTATTAGCCTAAAAATGTGCAACTTCAATAAATTTGAATAACAACATATATATATATATATCAGCTATATATGTATGTGCATTTATGAGAAAGTTTGTTGCCAAGTTCGACACATTTTAATTCTGTTTACAAAATTATGCATTAATTTCCACATAATTCGCATTACTTCTATTTTATTCTGATTACATCTCATTTTTTTCTAACCCCTCACCTCTTTTATTTCACACACGCACGCAGCTATACCGATGAATTCCAAGTGCGCGAAGATCTGATGGGCTTGGCCATAGGTTCACACGGTGCCAATATACAAGCAGCACGCCTGTTGGAAGGTGTTACAAATATCGAATTGGAGGAGAAGTCGTGCACTTTCAAAATCACCGGCGAATCAGAGGATTCAGTGCAGCGAGCACGTGCGATGCTCGAATATGCCGAGGAATTCTTTCAGGTTCCTAGAGAGTTGGTGGGCAAGGTGATCGGCAAGAATGGTCGCATCATACAGGAAATTGTGGATAAAAGTGGTGTCTTTCGAATTAAGGTATGCGTTATAATTTCTATTGAATTGAATTTTCGTTTAATGGTTCGATATTTGAAAATTGCATGCGTTGGGATTCGCACAGATCGCAGGCGATGATGAGCAAGATCAGAATATACCACGTGAGCATGGTCATGTACCGTTTGTGTTCATTGGCACCGTTGAAAGTATTTCAAACGCCAAAGTGTTGCTGGAATATCACTTGGGGCATTTGAAGGTTAGTTTCGTCGGCTGAAAAGTTTTTTTTTTGTTTTTTCAAAAATACAAAATAATAAATATATTGTTCTAATGTAGGAAGTGGAACTGCTGCGTCAGGAAAAACTGGAGATCGATCAACAACTGCGCGCAATACAGGAATCCACAATGGGTTCGATGCAGAATTTCCCCGTCACACGGCGTTCGGAAAGAGGTTACAGCAGTGATATTGAATCGGTGCGTTCGGGACGTGGCGGACCGCGCGGGCGTGGTAGAGGTCGAGGCGGTGGCAATGGCGGCAATCAGCGTTATCATCAAGGTATTGCGTTTGGCATAAATTACTGTAAACATTTTAATTACAAATCTATTTGTATTTGTAGGTCGTCGGGACGATGATGATTACAATTCCCGCGGTGACCATCGTTACAACGATCGCAGCGGCGGTGGCGGTGGTGGTGGCTATCGTGGCGGTAATGATCGACGTGGTGGCGGTGGTAAGCAAAATGGTAAAATATCAAGTGTTATAAGCGCAAACACGTGTGTTTGAATTCACCTTTTTTTGCTTATTCCCTACGCACACGACGATGTTGATTCAAAATATATAGGACGCAGAGAGCAGAACGGCAGGGATGTCGGTAGAGACCATTACCACAATCATAATGATGATATGCGTGAGGACACGCGTGAATTGAGCAGCGTCGAAAGAGGTGCGTGCGTCGTATATGTGGCTTAATTGAAGTTTGTAAACTTATGCATATTTTCGATTTCATTTTAGCTGAAAGCAACTCATCGTACGAGGGTAGCTCAAGAAGACGTAGACGGCAAAAGAATAACAGCGCTGCTCATAACAGTGAGTATGATGTCGCCAAATTGAATTTTCAAAAGTGGCAGGTTTATATTTAGTGGCAAACAGGGTTGATAATAACAAAAAAAAAAAAAACAAAAAGTGCGCTTTATAAATATTCGGTTGTGTGTGACAAAGTTTATTAGTTTTAAAATTTAAGAATGTCTCGAAAGTTTCAATTTCGAATGCAGTGAATAGACGTACTAAAACGATTGAACCAACGCCCACAACTGTTGGTTCTACGATACCGAAATTGACCCGTATTTTAACCGACCAAGGGCTTTTATTTCGGCGAACTAAACATGTATGTCATAACTTTGAAGTCGTACATAATTTCGTACACCTGGGAACCAGCATTAACAACACCCACAATGTCAGCCACTCTTGCCAACAGTTGCTACTTTGCACTGAGTAAGCAATTGGAAAGTAAAGTCCTCTCGTCGAACCAAAATCAAACTTTACAAGTCGCTTATTTTTCCCGTCCTGCTTTATGATGCATAAGCGTGGACGATGTCAACATCCGATGAGACCACACTAGAAGTTTTTGAGAGAAGTTTTGCGCAAGATTTATGTTTCTTTGAACATTAGCAATAACGAATAGTAGACGATGGAACGATGAGCGGTACGAGTGATACGACGACATTGTCATAGTTCAGCAAATAAAAAGTCAGCTGCTAAGCTGGCTAGGTCATGTTATCCTAATGGATGAAAACATTCATATTTTAAAAATGTTCGATACAGTACCCGCAGACGCCGAGGAAGATCTCCACTCTGTTCGAAAGACCAGTTGTAGAGCGACGTGGTTACACTAGGAATTACCAAATGACGCCGAATTGCGAAGGAAAGAGAAGAAAGGCGCCAAACGGTTCCTACGCCAATTAAATACAAACATACAAACCTGTTTGGGGTCATCGCACTATTGAGTTGTGTGCGCAATTCCTTCTTGTTCAGATCTTAATCCGGCGTAAGAAACATTTGTACTGCAACCGAGCGTAGACTCTTCCGCTATATAATATAACTTGTAGTAGTTAAACTTTGTCGAAATAGCGAAAGCAAAATTACAATTACTTTAATAGTAATCCGTTTTTATATAGCATTACTATGATTACATTTTGATTACTTAAGATTACCTTTATAATTGTAGTCAAAAAAACTTCGTATTATATAATAATCATTTGTATTGTAATTTTCATGATTACAATTACATTTTTTAATTTGCTGTAATTCTAATGATTACTTCGATTATAATAATAGTAGTGGTAATCTATAACTTGATTACATATACTATGACTTAATGCGAACGTAATATTGAGACTTTTACGAATTACAATAACTGCACGTGTAATCTAAAGTAATCAAAAGTAATCTAAAAGTAATCGTAACTTTTATTGCAAAGATTGGTTTTAAAAATCGACTGAAAACATAAAAATACTGGTTTTAAACCAAATTATGAATTGGATGGAAAAAGTTTCTAAAGCATGGTGCCTTTATTTTCCTTCTATTATGGAAATAATCGCAGTTTGTAGAAGGAGTGCGCTAAAATGTGTTTGATGGCTAAAAACGGGTTTTTTCGTGTAAAAATTTATTTCGATGATTAATATAGAAATTAAAAAAAAAGTTTGCCCAGTTTGTCAGTAATATAACCTGCTTCTCTTGCTTTTGATATGCATTTGTTATTTGACTTTTGTAGTTTTTGAAGCGATTTTCATGCACTAATCACTTATTGTTTTTGTTGCAGCGAATGGTGGGGTTACCAATAACAAATCCCAGCCCAACAAGCAACCACAAAACGCAGATAACAATAAAAACAACAACGGCGGCGGAAGTGCTGGTGGTGGTGGTGGCGGCGGTGCTGGCAGCTCGTCGGAGCGATCGAAACAACAGAGCGTGAACAGCAAAGACGGCAGTAATGTGGCAATCAAGGGCAACAATGAGAAACCACAGCCGCAACAACAACAGCAGCAGCAATTACCACCGCAGCAACAACAACAACAACAGCCACAGCAGTCGCAGCAGCAGCAGCAGCCACAGCATCATCCACAACAACAGCAACAGCAGCAATCGCAGCAGTCAAAGCCACGACGCACCAAAAATAGAAACAATCATGCAGATTCGATACAACCACAGGAGAACAATAAGCGGGAGACACTTGTCAATGGCACATCCTAAGTGGGGGTAGACAAGCAGCAGCAGCAACAACAACAACAGCAAATATAAACAACAGATAAAATTAAAAAAAAAGAAATGCGTACGCATGCGATAGCCTCAAAAAGCAACAGCAACAACAACAGTGACAGCAGAATATGTAGTAAAACAAAAACAAAAACAACAAACAACAAAACGATGAGGAATTAGGTTGCAACCTAACATCTTCGAAAGCATTAATTGAATTGAATGAGCTAAACAATAAATAAACTAAAAATAATTAAACGAAAGAAAAAACATAAGGAAAATAATAAAAAAAATATATAAACATTTAAACAATATAAATGGAAACAAAAACACTACAAAAAGGATACAGCAAGAGAGGATTTTTATTAAAAAATAATAATAATAAAAAATAAAAAAATCATAAGAATCAATAATAATGACAAAAAAGAAAACTGAAAATGAAAAATATATAGAAAATAGTTTACTAACACGATACAAACGAATTATACACACACTCACACACACACATGTACACAAAACGCTAACTTCAATCATTAAACACTTAACGAACAACATTTCATGATGCATTAAATTTAAATTCGAAGAACTAAATAAAAAAACACAAAAAAATGGTTTATATGCCGCAGTGCGCAGCCAAGTCCATTAAATATTTGTCTAATTTCTAGTAACGAACTAAAAACTCAACAGTTAGAATACGTACATACGTACATATGTGTAAATGGAATTTAGAAGGAAAAATAATTCGAAACAAAGCAAATGTAAAATGTAATGTAAATGCATATGGAATTCGAAATTTTTTTTGGATATTTGTTTTTTAACTTTTTCCGAAATTTTTTTTTAATTTAAAATTTTTTTTTTTAATTTAATTTTTTTTTTTTTAATTTTTTTTTTTTTAATTTTTTTTTTGTATATTATTTTTTTGTAATTTTTTTTATTTAAACAATTTCTTTTTTATTTAAAATTTTTTTTTATTTAAAAATTGTTTTTTTTTTGTATTTTTTTTTGTATTTTTTTTTTGTAATTTCTTTTTTAAATTAATTTTTTTTATTTTAAATTTTTTTTTTATTCAAATTTTTTTTATTTTAATTTTTTTTTGTTTAAAATTTTTGTATTTAAATTTTTTTTTTTTTACATTTCAATAATGTTAATGAATTTGTAAGTGCCGCCAGTGCAATGCGATTTCTTTGCTCGACAAATATGTGACTAAAAAGCGCGATGTCTGTTTCAAATAATTTCAAACTTTCACAATTTCGAATTCGAATATCACTGTCAACATTCAAGCGCGCTCTCTCTGCACTACGCATTCCTTGCGTTCATCTTACACACACATAGCCAGCTACCGCTACCAATGTTACGCCACCCCCCTTTCGCTTCCACAATTGTCATCCGTCGCCATTAATCGAACGTGTATAATTCGTTGTAGAATTTAAATTAGAAACCAACAAAAAAAAAAAAAACAAAAACAAAACCAATGTAAATGCATATATTTTCTTTATTGCTTTAAGATTAGTATTTTTAATTTTTGTTTTTTTTTTTTCGAAATTCGACTGTAAATTTTATAATTCATACTATCGTATATCTGTATCTTCGAACTGTAGTTGCCAGGTTGCAAGTTACACTAACAAAAAACAAAAACAAGAAAAACAACAACAATAAAACGGTGTGTAGCTGGAAGATCAACACACACACACACACACACACTGACGCAGACGCACCCGCACACATACACACACCTACACACATATATACGTCAAATCATGCCCACCATGCCGTCATTTCTTCATACATAAATCCAGTAAAAAAAAATTGTGTGCGAAAAATGTGTAAAAATAGAGAGAAACAATTAGAGAATTTACAAATGCAATGTAATGAAAAATACACACAAAAAATAACAAAAACAACAAAAAGCGAATAAAAGCATACGTCCATTTTCTTTATTGCCTACATGAATGAGTATGAGCTAGCGGAGAAAAAACCGCAAATGCAAGCAGTAACAGCAAAAACAACTGCAACAACAACAACAATAGCAACAATATGTGAATTTTATTTAATACTTTTGTAATAATAACATTTATTATTTCTATTTTTCTCACACACACAACCAGTGCGTCGTATACTAACTTAATATTTAATTAAATACTCTTAAATTATTTAAAAGGAATAAAAAACGAAAAAAAAAATTATCAAAAGTCGAAGGCATATATTACTACAACAACAACAACCACACCGGTACTACTACTTACTACCACCACTACTGCTATCTATCAAATGTATGTATGTATGTGTTAAACGAGTGCAGCGAGTGTAATAGATCAGCGCTAGGAAAGTAGCAATTCAGTGCGCTCTAAAGGCGATCCCACACACGTGCGTGCGTGTTATGCAGGCTCACCCCAGGTGTGTCCAGAAAAAAAAAATATATAAATTTATATATAGAAGAAGAAGAAGAAACAAAATGAATTAGCAACAACACACGGTTACATATGTATATATCCTCTTGCATTAAAGTAACGATACAACAAAAAATAAAAACAAAACTCCAGCGTGTTGTGTGCGGATCGTTGGTTGGGCGGCAATGCAAATGAAATGCAAATTTAATAATATTAAAATTGAAAAATTTATGTTGCAAAATTTTCAGCAAATGCTTGTAATTTAAATTGTAAGCAACAACAACAACAAAACAAGTGTAATACGAACGATAAGAGTAACAAAAAAAAGAAGAAAAAAAAAAACAATAAGAAAATATATATAAAAATCGAAAAACAGTAAAATCGAGTAAAAAAATAAATAAAATAAAATAAAATAATTTGAAGAAAAAGAGGAATTACTAAAATAAATATATTTGTCAATTTACGTTTTACAAAACCGTGAATAACCTTTTGACCTTACTTAATTAGCTGACAAGAGAGAGAGAGAGAGAGAGAGAGTAGAAAAAAGAAGTGGAAAAAAAACAAAAGATTTTTACGTAAATTGTAGGTGCTGACGGCGGTGAGGCAGATGTAATGAGACGAAGCAATGAGATTCGCTTTTTTATAAATTTTTACGAGTTGGTACATACAGTTGGACTTCCATAACTCAAATCCCCATAATCCACAAAAAAACTTCTAGTTCGAGTGACTTTCGAATTACGGTAGATAATTTGTATGAAATTTCACTTCTATTGCCAATTCAAGAGTTCGAATTATGGAGAACTTCGAGTTATAGAAGTTCGACTGTATATTATTTTAAAAGTAAAAAAGGTTGGCGAGTAGTTAGTTCGATGTGGAATTTCTTCTTAAGAGTTGACAGTACGATAGGTACTTCAGCTCATACCAACCTCATGTGGACTAAAAGCACTGTTGCTTCTAGTATACTCGTATAGGCAGTTCGCTAAACAACAATTGTTGTTGTTGTTGGTGTAGCAAAAATATTTCTCAACTATAGTTTGGAGGAATGCTGTTGACTGGGCAGTATTTCTTGTGGTGAGGAGAATGATGGTTTATGCTGCATTGCAGTTTCGATTGCTGTGGAAGAGGTAGAGTCTTTGTATTGTATAGTATTTGAAAAAAGTAATTGAAAAAAATGTTTCAAAATTTTTTTGAAATATTTCTAGAAAAAACTTAAATTAAAATGACGGTTATGGATTGCCTTCGAAGGTAGATGCCATTCACACAACAGTCGTGTCTACCGCAGAAATCTGTATTCGACACAGGAGCGTCAACTTGGCATAATTCCACAAATTATTTTGAAAATGTGACAGTAACACTTTATAATTGCATTTTCTTCCCTTTTCTATTTCGTATGAAGACGCGCTTTCGCTGAAGATATCGTGAATCAATTTATAGAATATCTTTTGTCCCTTCTCAGTCATAGATCAGCCTTCTAAACAATTTCTGACTTGAGAAAACCATTGGTAGTATTTGTCAAGTTATAAGGCCCTTTAATTTGATGACAGATATAACTCCAGCCCAATAAGGAGAGAGGTAGAGAGTTTTGAAGAGAATATGAGTTCAAATTACTGTGTATACTTACTAAAAAATCCAAAATATGGATATAATCAACATTGTCCTCATAATTCAGTGGTGAAGGGTCAAAGTTAGATCTTCGAAAAAACTAAACATTTTCTGTATCGGAAAACACTGGACCCTTTCTAGCATTTGGCATAGTGTAAGCTAGACCGAAATATTTTACACACCATCGAATTAAGAAAATACGTAGATTTTATACATATTTTGGATTTTTAATAACTATATCCTAAAATCAATAATTTTTATTTTAAATAAATCCTCAAAACAAGTTAGTTTGTCCAACACCCAGCCGAGTGTTGTACAGTGTAATTATACGAAGCTCAGGATACTCATGTAGGGCGGCCAGAAAGGCACTGCACATTACATATTTACAGGTTTTGGAACAAGAAAGCAATTTCTTAAGCAATAACATAATTTTGGTAGGACAACAAGGAGTGCGTCTAAAAGTCGACTGATTTATGTTCACACGCAGAATGACGTTACAGATTTAATCACATTTTATATTACCGCCAATCTTTTTTAGTGAGAGCTCCAACAATATACTTCCAATATAGCAGCTTCGATGACAATCGGCCAAAATGAGTAGGTTTTCGAACTTGACTTGGTCGAAAACTTAGTTCTTCATATAAATTATGATAGATATGTGATTTTTTAACAGAATTTCGTTCAAAATGCGGATCATCATTATAGCTGAGCAGTAGTAGTAGTAGTACATTCCTAATCGTTTTCAAATCATTTCCAAATATATTTTAGTGTTGATTAAGATCAACTCTACTATAGCATCATACCCATACCCAGTATTTAAAAATAAAATTGCTTACATTAAATGCTCTGTTGGAGGCTCAAGCGCTAGTGCCACACTCAATTGACGCTGATCCTAAATGTAGGCAACATATTTATGCTGAAAATTATTTAAATTAAATACTGACTTTATTCCACCTAAAAGAAGATTATATTTAATATAACATTTTTAAATTTATGTGGTATATTTCAGGCGCATTGAAACATTTATTTAATTTTTCTTTTTAATATTTTTAGTAAATCCATCCACATTTTTTGGACTATTTTTTAGTTGAGGTAAGAAATTGATTTCATTTCTAAACTTTTTTTAATTGTGAAAGAATAAGAAAAAATTGCATTTTGCTGTTGTTGTTGCCTAGCTTCAGGTGTCAGCTGTGCTGCACAAGCCACCATGGATAGATCTCAGCTTTTGTATCTTAGAAACGCTTTTATTGCATTGCACATGAGTAACATTCTATTAATGCATTGGTCAATTTGACGGTTGATACGCAGATAAGTAGACAAATTACTATACAATTCTTAATAAATATTAAAATACGTAATTTACTGTGGAAAGGCAAGGTTGCATATATTTCTATAAAAATTTTTTAAACTTTGTTCGACTTGGTGACTTTAAGTGGCTCTCAAGGTGTGAAGAAGCTTTTTCAAGAAATAAGTCGAATCAATTATTTTGGTAGAATTTCAAATCATAAATGATAAAAAGTAATGTTTTTATTTTATTTAAGGGGTTAGGGGGAGTCAGAGATACGAAAAAATTTGAATTTTCAGAAATTTTTATAACAATTAACAAAATGGCGGCAAAATGATTTCTTTGAAAATCCTGACAACCCCTAACCCCTTAACACTATTTGTCTTTTGTTCTTATATTGAAGGCAGTTTTCATAATAAATACTTATATAAATATATAATCTAGTAACAAATTTTGAATTGCAATTTTTTTTTAAGTTCCTTTAATCCCTTTAATATTTTATTATTATAATTTTTTTTATTAAATTTTTATTTTTTTTATTTATTTTATTTTTTATTATTTTGCATTACTCTAAAAAAGTATAAACATTTTAAAAATAAATATATATTATGCAAATATTTTATAATATTTATGAAAATATAGTTTATTGTAATAATAAAAATAACAACTATTATAGTTTTTAAATAATTTTTTAAATTTAAATAACAATAACATTTTCAATTATTTCTGTTCTATATTGTATTAATATGCAAAATATTTATTAAGTCAACATCCTTTAGCATTAAAACATTTTCAACGAGTTCCTTACATTTTTCAATCACCATTTTTCACTAAGAAGAAGAAGAGTAAGTGTTTCAATATTCATCAAAATTCATCAAAAAACTTACAAACACAACACTCTAAAAATTATTAACGAAATTAATTAAAAATAAAAAAAGTAATAAAATAAAATCATAAAAAATACTAACTGTAATGTGCAAAACTAAAATAAATAAACTTTGTAATGGTTGACTTATTTTCATTTTCTATATAAAACAACAATAAACAAGAAAGAACAATAAAAAAGGCAAGATAAGCAAAAACAAGAGATATTCATCGTATTCCTGTTGTATGTAGTATGTACTATGAGAAAATAAAAACAAAACATAAAAATTATATAAACATAAAAGTAAAAATATAAATATAAAAACAATAAAAATATAAATATAAATAAAAAAAATAAACTAACAATTAAAAAAACACAAAAACAAAATGCGTAAAAAAACGATGATGCTATGGAAAAGTAATTTCTAAGTATTATAATTAACTACAAGTATGAGCTATGAATTTCTAAGAGGAATTTGAATACACAAATTTATTATAAATAAAAAATTAAAACAAAAACAAAAACAAAGGTAATGTAAAAACATGGATATGAAAACAATTTACTTATGAAACTTTTTTTAAACAAAGCAAGAAAAAAAAAAACAAAAACAAAAACAATACAAAGTCAATAATTGATATGGACTTATACATAAAACATAGATTGATAACAGACTTAAAAAGTGAACAGGCGAAGTGAAATAAAGAGAATATAAGCTTTTATTTTAGTTATTAACAATAATAAATATTAATCAATAAAGTTAAATTGAAATTGAGATAAATGATGCAAAGAGTGCGTGTTTTATTTGCAGTATTTTCGAAGTGATTCTATTATAAGCCTCCAGTAGCTCTTTCAATATCAATTATTTAAACAAATAATACATCTTCAACAAGTCTCCATTACAGCTTTCTTCTCCAGTTATTACTATATATGAGTCGGCGATTCAAGACTCAAATCGAGATTACGTTGTACGAGGTGTGTTCACAAAATAACGGGAATTTTCGGTTTTTAGACAAAAATATTAATTTACATTGATGTTGTCGCCTTTAAAATAGTCTACATGCGATATTATGCACTTATGACAGCGCTTCGTCCGATCGTCGAAACACTTCTCAAACTCGATTTTTGAGAGAGCCTTATTTCAGCGATTTCTCTTATGCTTGTAAAACGACAGACCTTTAATGTGCTCTATATTTTGGAAATAAGAGAAAGTTACAAGGAGCCATGTTTGGCGAATATATAGGTTGGGGATTCGTTACAATATTGATTTTGGCCATAACTTACGAAGAAAAATTCGTTAGATAAGCTCATAAAAACACGTCTAACCTTAGCGGCTGTTACAGACAAATATAAATATATTCGTAATTTTTTGAACACGTCTAGAATTTCTGCCATTAAAGAAAGTAATTAGTAGAAAAAAAGGTTCAAACAGATATTCATAAATCAATTCAATTTTAGGTGAAGCTTACCTTACATGCTTACCTTACGACTTAATAAAATACCGAAATATGTATACGTGACAAATCCAGCCGGAAAGAAATCATAGTATTTGGGCAAATAGGATTAATAATTACATAAGAACCGATTTCGCAGAGTACTAATACGAATCAATCATTCCTATAATTTTTGTAAGATATTTATGCGGAACATATAGACTAATTTTGAAAATTTTAGAATTTATTGTTTTCGCTATCCAATAATTTTAAATCATAATACATAATCATATACATAATCTTCTGTAACAATGTACCATGTTATTATAACAGCTGTCTTACCTTCGCCAAGTGTTGGAGAGTAGCAAATCGAAGCCGCAACGGTGCAACAATACGCTAGCATACTCTCAGACGCATGCGCAGTTTTATTGTTTGGGGACATCATTCTTCCCAATTCATACAACACTTTATTCATCCCTTGATTTCGAGTAAAGTCGATGGCTGGGTCAAAATATGTTTCCGTATACTACGACTAATTTAAAAATTAGAAATAAATATTCATTAGGTAATTTGTGATTAAATTGAGACACTTGTTTCTATGTCATATCACATGAAGGAAAACGGAATGTGCTAGATAAGAACTCGACTACTCTTCAGTCGGAAGCGAGATCAAATTACGGCCGAAGCATTTTTTGATGAACTTTTTTTCCATTAAATATATAAATATATAATTTATTATATATATAATATTTTAGCCTAAATACCTAACTAATATAGTCAATTTGGAAGCTGATTACTGTAGCGATGGTTAATGTTTTTGGTTTAGATCATTTAATATATTAATATCAAACAAACGAGATTAAGCGTAATTGGGTTTACCTTGAAAATTCATATTGGAGAAGTTTGGCGCCATTGTTTTTGCGATCCGTAAAATATTTAGAACAATTTCTATATGAAAACCATGAAAATTACCAAAGCGTTCATGGAGTAAAATATTTTATAAGAATTGATAATTGTTTCAAATATATAATTTTGAATTGCTGAATATAAAATACATTACCTTTACTGCTGGGTAGTATTTGGTAAAAGTTGGTTTAATCTGTAAAATATATATTATTTAAAACACGTTATATATTTATTTGTCATGTAATACATATATGTATGAAGTTGTCCAGACTTAGTCAGCTAAAAGCCTCCAGTGACATAATGCAAACGAAGATACTACAGCGACTTTGTGGGGAATATTTTGTATATTATTCGAGATTTGCCTTTGAAAGATGCTTGATGGAATTGAGTGAGAATAAGAGTGTCATACTAGTGTTTTATAATAATAATATTATTGGATTATTAAATTTTTTTCGATAAACTTATTTGTTTTGGCTGAGTATTGATCACATAAGTTCTTGTTTTGTACTCTTCTATGCTCGTTCTTTTGTATTTATATGGATATATATTATATATATTTTATATATAGACTGTATTGCGCTGATGAATAGTTCTGTGCTTCTCCGTTTTGTGACTATTTATGTTTAAGGGTTCTGAAAAGAAATCTTAAATTCACATAAGTAGATATTCTTTCAACAACATATTATTATATTTTTTATTTATTTACATATGTATATATTTTAAATTTGTTTAAGCCTTGTCAGCAAAAATTATTTTTCGATTTCGTTGCGGTATTTCACCGTTGCGTTGGAACAGCCGATCGCGGCGGCAGTGAAGATAGTGGCTGTGAATTCAATGAAATCAGCGACACAACCAGCTAACCACACTGCCAAAGCGCTTAGCCGAATAAAGGTGATGTTGCGTAGAGTTCAAATAACGGTATGTTTTAGGTAAAATAAAGTAAATTTACATTTGAAATATTTACTATATATGATGTATGTAAATATATGTATATAGTTAGAAATTAACTTAAAGTCAGTAATAAATAAAGTAAATTAAATTAATATTTTCTAATAATTATCATTAAAATATTGACAAATTTTTAAAAGCAAATGACACTTACATTTAACTTATACAAATAAGCAGTTAAACCTAATTTTAAGTAAAGTTTTATAAATTTAATTTAAAATTGTTGTTAAGTATTATTATGCCACCAGTGTCAATATATATTTGTTGTTGTTGAATACTTTTTTATGCTATTTTTTTACTCTTTCCATTTTTTGACATTTGTCATGTTGACGCTTGCAGCCGCTGGCGACATCTGTGGTGTTTCTAACTCTGCTAATCAGCATTCCGAGGTACATATATAAACACATAGACCGTATGTACCAACATACACTATGTATTTATGTACGTATGTCCTTAAAAGTGTCAACGCGTTGCCATTTTTTGAATAGTACCGTTCGTTGCGCCATTGCGTTTTGTGCGTTTGAAAAAAGCTTTTCACTGCAGCTGTTAATTTTAGCGCACGCACATACATACATATATACATGTACGAGTATACATAATTGTTTATGCTGAAAAATATGCAACGTTTTGCTTACAATTTATGCTTTAAGCTTGCCATAGCAAGGGAAATGCAAACCATATTCCGTTAAATTACAAAAAAAAATCAAATAGAAATAGAAAATTTCAATTCAAAATACAGAGAGATGCCATGTTTTCAAATAAAGAAATTAAATTATATTTTTTTTGTAAAGAAATATTAAAATTACTTATTACAGTTGAACTTCCCTAACTCGAATCACAATAATCCACAAAAATTTTCGATTTAGAGAGACTTGCGAGTTACGGAAGGTAATTTGTATGAAATTTGACTTCTATTGCCAATTCACGAGTTCAAGTTATGGAGAACTGGAGTTATAGCAGTTCGAGTTATGGAAGTTCAACTGTATATAGTTATTTAACTTGAAGAAATATGAAATGTTTATTGTTCAACTTATACTTATAAAGACACAGAATATTGTTCATTATGAAGTAGAAAATATTTCCCGGCTTTTTTTAGTTATGTCAATAGAAAATTTGTTCAAACTGTATATTTCAACTTGAAAGGCTAAGCTGAATTTATTTTGTTTGGTTTAAATTTCTTTAAGTGTGTATGGACACCCTGTATTGTCAAAAATATAATTTTATTACAGCAAACGTTTCTTTTTTGTTTTATCTATCATGTATTTGCTTTCGTTTTTCATTTTACTACTAATATCAAGTAAATTTTACTCGAAAATATATTTTCTGTCAGTTTTGATCTGAAGTTCATAAATTTCAAACTTTTTCATTTGAATTGCTTTTGTGAAATCGATTGTAAGATCCATCATGGTTATATAATATTGAGTAGAAATAATAGGACAAAAGAATTTTTTATTCAATACCCTTATTATATTTCAATATCGCATTTGAAGTTCGGAATTATTGGTCAGTGACTCTCCTAGTAGATACATATGTAGATTATTGGTAAGCTATAGAAAATGTACTATAGTTTGTGTATGAAACAGTTTAACTATCTATAATATATTCAGATTAGGTTTGCCTAAGTAAAAATTAACCATAATAAAGAGCGTCAAGTAGGTTATTCACCTAAAAATACTTCACTTATTTATTGTTTACTATTGTATATTAATAAAACTAGATCAAGAGTGTAACTGTAATTAGTCCAACCAACATTATGTGGGAAAAAAATTCAAAATGCTGAAGCTAACTTTCTAAAATAGTACAAGATCGCTTTCTTTTCGTGAATATCTATTGAAAAGGTATGACTGAAAGAATTTATTAAAGTCTACTAAAGTCATGTTAATATCTTCAACAAATTGTCCAACCGATTTGTGATATGTTTCACTATGCTCTTTCAAGAAATTGAGGTTATATATTTTTACACAAAGCCTTAGTAGATTGTTGTATTCGTCTTATGAGCAGTACTAACTCTAAAATATATGAGAACTTAAAAAAAATTCTATTTTCCATTTGTTCAGACAATTACAACCATTTTCGAAATGGGATTTGTATTGATTGAACATTTTTGAAACTACAGTTGAACTTCTCCAACACGAATCACCAAAATCCACAAAAAAAAAACTTCGACTTAGGGAGACTTCGTTTAATGGAAGGTAATTTTATGAAATTTGACTTCTATTGCCAATTCAAGGGTTCGAGTTATGGAGAAATTCGAGTTATAGATGTTCGAGCTATAGATGTTCAACTGTAGTAGGAGCATTCCCTAATTCTCAATATTATGAGTTAAAACAACATTTGCTAACTTTCTTAGTATTTTGACTACAGTTAATAATTTAAGAAAGTTCCTTATAAGGAAAATATTCAAAATTAATTATTCGAATATGACGAAGTGTTGCAAGTAGATTCTAAAATCAGTTCAATAATAGCTACAAGCTTACTTTTACTATTAACTGTTAACTATAAACTTTATAGTGAAAATCAATCAGTCTGCGGTTACTAATAGCAAATACTACTCGCGCATATACATATGCCTGTATGAATGCACCACTTCTTTCACAGCGCACAGTTATATAATGCATGAAACTGCTTTTTGTACATGCCGAAGACAAGCACCGCTTAAATTTGGGTCAGGGTCACTGTGTTGTTAAGTCAAAAATGCTTTGACTGCTTAACATTTTAATGTGCGGTATATAGATTTTTATATATATTATTATATATTATATATATTTTTTCATTTAACAGCAAGTCAATTGAAGTATGAATAATATTATATAAGTACGTATATTTGTACTCTTGAAAAAAAGAATTGAGCAGAAATTCTTAGTAATTTACTTTATCGCAAGCGGATGAATCAGTGGTTTGACTTGTTGTTAAAAGAAGCTATCAGCTGAAATTGCATGCGACTTGCTCAAGGTCGCAAGTGAATTTTATTTTTTATTTAATTATATGTACATATTATCGCATATGAATTTTAAAATTTTTTTTGATTATTAAGTGGAGTTTGAATATGTAGCTGCTTTAATTTGGGCACATTTTTGTTTATTTAGTATTTTGAAAAATTAAAAAAAATATGAAAAATTTGCATAATTCCAGTAAAAAATAGGAACAATATTAAAATGTGTACCTTTTACAAAATAATTACTTTTTGTAAATTATTTACTTTTTCTGCCTCAAAAGGTCAGTACATAATTTTCTGAATTTTTTTTTAATTAATTAAAATTAATTATTAAAAATTTTGGCTTATGAACATAAAAGGTAAAAATATGAATTTAATGTAAAAAAAAATTATTAAAATTTTCGTAATTTTTTGTTAAATAAAATAGTTTAAAATATTTTTTCACTTATCAATTTTGGCTGCATGACTCTACTTGTTTTTAAATAATTTTTACAGTATTTAAATCTTTTTAAAAGTTAAGTTTTAAATAAAAGTTAAAGTTTATATTGAATTTTTTTAAGAATGAATAATAATTAAAAAATAATTATATTTTTTATATTTTTTTTTAATCTTCGTTTAATATTTCACAAATATATGCATAATTACATATTTATTGCATTTTTTTTTCGGCGCTTATTACTAAAATGAAACAACAACAATTTTTCAAAATATTTTTTCGATGGTTTTTATTAAAATTTTTATTTTTAATACTATTATAAACTTTTTTTAAATATTTTTTTTAATTTTTTTATTTTTAATTTTTTTTATATTCTATAATATATATTATATATTTTTTTTCTTTTGCAAATTTTTTTTTTGAAATATATAAATATTTTTGCTATAACATAATGATTTATAAAATAAAAAAATATTTTATAACTTATACTAACTATACTAAAAATACACAGAATATAAAAATAATAGTATTAATAATTATATATTTAATATTATATAATAATTACATAAATAATTATAAATAACACTAACACTTATACAACAGTTTTTTTTTGTAAAAAAAATTGCATATTTTCAACATTATTTGCATATTTTCGCTAAAAATTATTTATTTTTAAATTTTTAATTAAATTTCATAATTTTTTTTTTGCATTTTTCTCGCTTAACTTTCATCGTGCACGCTTAAGCATTGGATAGCTAGGAAGATCGTCCGTCATGGCGTGTCGTACCAGATAGTGCATTTACAACTTAAAAAACCCAAATGCAAATGCACCCCTGACACGCACTCCAAAACTTCTCAGTGACAGTACAGACAAAAAAATAACAACAATAAACCAATAAACTAAGTAAGAACAACAAACGCATTTCCTTCAACGTTTAATGCGCTCAAATCAAACGGTTGTAGTTGTAGTTAAACGAACTTGAGTGTTTTTGTTTTTGTATTTGTATTTGTAAAGCAGGTTTTTTCTAAGAAAATGTGCGCGCTTTTCACGTTCACTTTTATGTTGGCCCCTTTTTCTTGTTGTAAACGTACGACGTGTATATGCGAGAGACCGTTACGACGCACAATCAGTCAGTCAGGAGCAGCAACAGCGGCAGCGACGGCAGCACCAGCAGGTATTTAGAGCAGTCGATAGTCGAGCAGTGCAGCGGCAATTGACAGCTGCCGAGCGTTTAAAGTGGCATATACATATGTGAATGTGTATATGTATTGCTTACATGTATAGCAAATGCATTTCATACGCTTCGAAATGCCTGTCAGCCTGATTGACTACTATTATGTTTGTATAAAAATTTTCTTTTATTTTTTTTGTGTACAATGTGACACGCTCCTAAGCTATAAATTCGTAAATAATTAATGAGTGGAATGCATTTAAAGCGCAAGCGAGTGTAATTACTTATGTCAATGGCGAAAAAAAACTGGCGAAAAAACGACTAATGAATGTCCATTTGAACGAGTGCAGCGAGGGTTACGTATACGCACTGGCGCACAACAGCAGCAAATCAAACAATTGATTTTAGATGTGATAAACTAACGCTAGTGAGCGTCTAAAGAAAACAGTTGAAAAACATGAAAATAAATGCAACGTAGCAGTGATGGATGGATAGTGAAAGAGCTGCAAAGAGTGGAGGCAAGCGCGCAGCTGGCAAAGCTCATACCAGGAAGTTCAACAAATAAATAGTAGACAGTGTAAAAAAATGATTGCCTACAAGTAAATGAATGCTGAATTACTGTTCAAGTTTCTGTTTTTTTTTTGTAATAATGAGTATATATATATTTTTATATATATAAAAATATTTATAAGCAATCATACGGAAACTGGCGAAGAATATAATGAAAATTTCGTGCTTTTGTAGTTGTAAAGCAAATATATGATTTTCATAAAAAAAAAACAACATAACATATGTACATATGTACGCTTTGTTGTTGTAAAAATGTTGCCGCCACATACAATCAGTCCACTGATAAGGCGGCTATCGAAGGCGGCAACCGCTTTATCAACTGACAAGTCAGTGTGGTTGTTTCTGTTGTACATTGTACTACATATGACAGCAGACGACAACGCCTGCATTGGACACAGTAGGTCATAAAATCAAAATATACACACATTAAAGGGAATTTAATGACTATTACACATTGTACGAGCGCTTCTATTACATATCATCGGCAGCTAAAGGGGAGCGAGTAGCACGGCGTTTAAGCGCATTAAAGCCATTTGTGGCCAAGTGATGAATGACTGTTATCAGCAAATGAAAAAATAGCAGGAAAAAAAAACTAGAAAAAAGCAAATAATTGTGTTCTAAAACTAGAAACTGTTCAGGTGTTTGCTTATTCACGCTGTGTGAACGGCTATCGCTTGCGTAAATTTATAAATAACGCACGCATGCTCATATGTTTGTATGTCTCTCTGTGTATATGTACTTAGCTATTAGCTATTATTTCCTTAAAAAAACGCCAACGAGTCATGTGCGTTAGTGCGTCACTGTGTTGCCTGCGTATGTTGCTAGGCCAAAAATACAATTGAGGTATGCATAGAAGCATTACTGCGTGTGCTGACTTCATAGGCGGCAAGTACAATTAAAGTCAATAAACAGTAGGCATGTGTGTACTCATTAAAGAGAGTATTGCTTGCGGCTGACTATGAATTTGTTGAGCATAACCAATAAATATCAGAGACTTTGGCTAGCTTTTCGGTTATGTAATGCAGTTAAAAGGCAGTGAACTTGTTGGACTGTATTGGAAAGCGTGTATATAACAGTACATTTTTAAACTTTTTTTTTTTAATTTTTTTTTTGATATTTAAAAAATTTTTTTTTCGATATAAGGAACCAATAATGAGTGCTTTATATGGTCTTAAGTTTATAAGTATAATCAAAAAGGTAGATAAGGTACAAAAAGTGTGATCAGAAATAATCAATAATGACAGTTGAATTGCTAACTAGTGCTCTTTTAGAGTTGTTTGAATGAAAGTAGCAAAACACGTGCTTTTCTTATAATGAAATTGGTAATAAGGAGTAGCTCGCTAGATTAGATGACTTCAATATATCGTTTACATATAACAATATTGTTCAGATAAGTGATTGTGCGCTATAACTTCTTCAAAAAAGAGATAAAGTACACAATTTTTTATAGTTTCTTCATAAAATACAATTTTGCATTAAAATTGGTATACGAATTTCATAAAAATTCTCTCCTATAAATTATATTGAGAATGAAATGGTAAAAAAACAGTAAATTATCGATTTCTAAGATTATTTTAAATCAGCTTTTAAGTCTTCTTTTAAGTCTCTACATGCTTATATAAAATCAGTAAAAATATTTACTAAACAATATGACACTGGTAAACTATCCTGTAGTATTTTTAAAGGTTTCAGATTAACTCAAAAACTTGAAAAAAACTCATTACAGTGAAACTATTTCATGACCTAACAACCCCTCTCTGATTTTCACTTATACTAAGCAAACCACCTAAGTTATTATTGTGCCAAACAGCGTCAAGTTATGTGACCTTTAAACCTCACTAAAGCTTTGAAGTCGTTAGATTGAGAGCCGTCAAATAAAAAATATGAGAGTTGCACGCGGAAGAGTCATCGTCTAACAATAGCAAATAAATGCGGAGAGAATTTACTCACGAGTGCTTCAAATGATAGCTAAACTATTAAAGTTTCAAGTATTGCCTGCATTGTTAGTTACAAAGTCTAAGTGGGTTTTTTCATATAATATTGAAATGTTAGTTGAGTTTGTAGCAATATTAATTGCAGCGTTTTGCTTTACAAATGTATTTCTATGAAAAGGAAAATAAAATGCATTGCAGTTGCTGAGATAAGCGAATTCATTAGAAAATGACGGATTCATAGCTACTATGAAAAAGCTTTTTGTTTATGATTAGAACTTAAGGGAGATATATGTAATTTAGAAGAAATATTGCGTTCTTTAAAGCCTTTGCAGTAATATATTTTTTGTCAAATGCTTGAAATGAAATTTATAACTTCTTGAAATTTCTGCCATATGATAATTAATGTGTAGTAAATAGTTATATATATCTTTTCTTGGCATTTCTCAAATACCGAATTGGCATTTGTGCGTAAAAATAGCCCTTGAAGTATAAATTACTCATTTATCTACATATATGAAAAATATTCCACTTTACTTCAAAAACTAACAAGTACAACTTATTATTAAAAATGCTTCTAAATAAATTGCTTTGAAATTAATGGTAAATTCAATTTGGCGGAAGGCATGAAAAGTAATATATTTCGAAATATTTTTGTGAAAAACTCACGAATAAAGCTTTTTTAGCTGGAATTTATGTTGATAAGACACACATTTTTACTGGGAATTTCATACTAGCAATTCAATAGACGATAAAATTAATTCTGTAGTAAAATAAAATAATAAAAAAATCTGCCATTTCTGTTGTCAAAACTCTTCATCAAGCTAATACTTAAGTTGAGTAAAAATTTCCAGAATAAATTCGATTTTCTATATACAATGCGCACACACTGTCTTGCAAATGTGCTTTCAAAAAACCATTGCTTTGTTTAACAAGTAGTTTGCTTCACATATAGGTCGCAAAGTCGATAAGATATCATAAATTACGTATACATATATACATATGTATATATTTTATAACTATAACTGATCAGCTAAAGATTAGCGGAACACTTGAAATTGGAAATAATGTAGATAATTGTGCATGTGTGTGTTACTTGTTTTTTAGGAATTTACAAAGTGCGTATGCTATTACGTAGATACACACAAGCGAGTTCCTGAACTGATAAGCATTTAGTATGTACATACATACTTATAACATAATTGTCAATTGTACTGCATACAAAACTAATGAAACGTTTTTCTGTTGATTTTCAGTACATTTAACAGAAAAACTGAAGAATTTTTCATTTAAAAAATATTAGTTGAACTCATAATTGTGGGTTCTGAAGAATTTTTCGTTCAAAGAAATATTAGTTGAACTCATAATTGTTGATTCTGTAGTTATGTCATTTTTTGTAAACAGCAAAACATATTTTATTACATAAAATTTTAAATAAATCACACTAAATTATTAAAAAAGTAGTTATTGAAAGTAACATTAGTTATTTTAAATTTTTATACAAAAATGACATAACTCCATTTTTGATAATTTTTAATTAAATGTTGTTTTTTTTTTGTAATTTGTATTCTTTAAACTTATGATATTCGAAGTATATAACTTTAAGGCAAAAATAGAATTTTGGAAAATATTTGCATGCAATCCTACGCAGTTGAAGCTTACCATATCAAAATTTATGACATCTAGTTACTAGTTTTCCTAGCATAAAAAATCACACGATAAATTTTTACCACCTTACAATCATCACAGTTATACTACAATTTCCCCTTCATTTATGACATTTCATATAACAAGTCATCATATGACACACCCACACACACTGCTTTGCATATACCATACTAACTCCATTCAAGTTCTTGACATACTCTTGTCAAACCAATTTGACATTTCCGTGTCAGCAGGTCAACATTTTTAAACAACCGCACTCTCTTGCAAAGTTAGCCGCAATTTACTTTTAGTACACTTGCATTGATTTCATTGATTTCACTAGCATAATTTCGATTTGTTGTTGTTGTTGTTGCAATATTTTTTCTTCTTCTTCATCATTTTATTACCCTTGCAATGGCTTGTTAAGCCAACTCAATTGAGTTGCTTGTGAGCAAATTTATAACGCCTACGAGAATTGAGGTTACAAGGTGCTGGTCATGTGTTTGTAAGTCATATATGTATGATGGTATATGGCATGTAGCAACAATAATTGCTACACATTTCTAAAGAAATCGCATGCAACCACACGCTATTTTTAATCAACTGCAGGTAAATGTTGGCGGCAACTCAAGCACATAAATACAAAGTGGGCTAGGCGCATCGATAAATGTGTTGCCTATAAGGGGTATGTGCTAGAGAAAATTAATTTCATGTGATATATGAAATTGCATGACAAATTTCTAGATTCAACTGATTTGGTGGTGAGTAGGTTGTGAAGAGAAAATTAGGTGATATATACTATAGTTATATATATTTACATATATATGTATATATATTAAATAGTTGTTGATTGTATGCACTAACTGTTATTTTAAAGAAAAATGTCTATATAAAAAACAAAAACAACATCTCAGCAAGTATGATAAACAAACATACTCCCATCACAGCACATTGCTTTCTATCATTACCCACCCCATAAACCATAAATCATTCGCCAATTATTGATGCCATAAAACATGTGCATTTATGTAATCGAGTGAGTTGCAATGCAAGGTTAATAATAAAATTCAATTGAACGCATTTTTAATGAAATAATTGCACTGCAACCGTCAGCGAACAAGTCTCTTTGCAAACTTGAAAAAACAAAATTAAAAAAAATTAAAAAAATTTTGCGGCAAAACACAAATACTGTTATTAAAAATGTGCAAAAAACAAATGCATAGCTTTTGCAAAAAAAAATGTCAATGTTACGTATACGCCCCATTAAGCAAACACGCGGTCGCCGCTATACACTGTACAGCAGTCAGTTGCGATGAAAAGAAAAAAATATTTACATAATTACAGTGAAACTGTGCTACAATCAATATTTAATGCTACAAGCATATACAAATCGCATGACACAATATTAAAATATCTTGATAAAATCGCATGACACAATATTAAAATATCTTGATACATTTTTCTAAGAAAAATGCAATTGATTTTCACTAAAATGAAGTAAATTCGAAATATTACACAAACAGCTTGAAACCAGCGAGTAATAAAAAATGAAATACTGTTTTTTATATTTTGTAGCAAGCTAAGTTCAAATCACAACAACAACAAACACCGCTAAAAGTTATTATGAGCAAAGCAATAACGAGGAAATTGAAGTGAAATATCAATGCAAATTTCATTAGGTAGCGGAGTAAAGTAAATTTTTTATGTATAAATAATATTTTTTTTTATAAATAAACCTTTGAGCCAATGTTGGGCTGTTATTAAGAGAACTTTACTTGCTATTGTAAGCTAGAGAGTTGTTAAGTTCGTTCGTAGTACCTTGGGTGCAAAAATCTTAAGAAATCACTACTCAACTACTAGTGGTCTGTAAAATTATTATATTATTTTGTTGTTGTTGTTATTTTCATTGCAATATAATAACAATAATCACAAAAAATTTTTATTTTTTTTTTATAAAAATATACAAAAGTTGAAAAATTTTTTGATTTTTCCACAGAATTGCTTATTTTTCGAGCACAAAATACTATCTGAGATCTTTCAGAATTTTTTTAAAGATTTTTTTTTGACTAAAAAAAGAGACCCGTTGCTCTTCAATAGTTGTAACTCTCCGCAAGCATTATATAACGGTATTTAAGCAAATACTACGAAAGCCAGATATATGTTCTCGAAAATAATTCACACATATTAGTGTAAGATAGCACGCTTAATGCTTAATATGAAGTATTTAATTGGATTTAATACATACAAACATTATTCTATAATAGTTTGAATATAGATAAATTCAATAACGTATATGCCACGCCCACTTCATTTACCATATATTGCTTGAAAATCTACAAATCCCAAATAATTACACTTTTTTTTAATATTTGGTGAACAAAAATCCAATAGATTGCTACCTAAGTGCATTTTTCAAATAACAACAACACGTAAAATCAACAAGAACTGCACATTTTCTTGAAGTTAATGGAGCAAATAGACTGTAAACACTGTTTACTGCTTTTTAATGGAATATTTATGTCTCTGTTACATACATGAAGCATTTTTCAAGTTCTATTTGCTATGAAAAAGTAGCAAACAATTAACTTAATTATCGCGTGAACGCAAGCGTGGACAACATGCGAAGTGTATGCGGCTGATTGCTGAAGAAAAAGCAACAACACTCTAACTGACGCATTAACGCTGAACGGAGCGCTGGCTGACTTAGCAACAGCGTGTTAGAAAAAAATAAAGTGAATGTGTGCACTCATATATTATGAAGTGATGAGTGGCTAAACTGGTTGACTGACTGACCGATTAACTGATGTGCAACAGCGGTGACCGTAATTTCGAAAATTTTCGAAAAAACAATTTTTAATTTCAATCAAATGAAAGAGTGAAATTCTAAACTTATTTTATATGTACATCTGTATATAACTGTATATATGTATATAACAAAAAAAAAACCGTTATTTTAGCACATAAACAGAAATGCAAGTAAAGACACGTCTGAATGATAAATCCAACAAGTCAGCCAACACACACACGCTTACACAAAAACAAACAAGCCAACTATACTCATACTTTCGAACGCTGATGGCCTTAAAAAATTAACTGATATTTATTAAGTGTGAAATATGGGTTAGAAATGTTTTTTTTTTTCTTCAAGTGGCCTAGTTTGCCACGCACGGCAGCATATTGAACTCGCTAAACTGTAGAGCATTCTTCATATGCACATATGTATGTATGTATGTTGGTAAGTGCGAGAGTGTGCTGGTAATAATTGATGTTAATATGAAAATCTTGCCGTGTGCAGTGAAGGTTGCAAACGATTAGGTAAACAAGCTTTTTTCCATGTCAAGATGTTACAAGTCTTACTATCAAATAACAAACTGAGCCAGTTGTTGTTGTGTTTGTGTTAATTTAAAAAGGTATAAGCATATATTGCTCTAAATTACAATGTTATTTCGACATATAACAAGCTGAAGAAGAAATTTTTATTTGTAAAATCATGATTGTTACACTGAAACTGTAACTAATCCGAAAATAACTAGTTTGTAACTAGTTGGAAATATATTAAACAACAAAATTTTACCAAAATGAGTTAGCAAAATGTTTATTTATGGGAACTAATATTTTTGAGACTGAAACCGTAACCAGTCCAAAAATAACTAGTTTGTAACTAGTTGGAAATGTATTAAATAACTACATTTTATCAACATGAGTTAGGAAAATGTTTATTTATGGGAACTAATAATGTTGAGGCTGAAATTGAAACTGGTCCGAAAATAACTAGTTTGTAACTAGTTGATAAAATTTTATATATTTACTATTTTGCATATATTTGTGAAATATATGTGTATATTTCGCACTATAAGTATGGAAAT
Organism: Zeugodacus cucurbitae; assembly: GCF_028554725.1. NCBI lineage: Eukaryota > Metazoa > Arthropoda > Insecta > Diptera > Tephritidae > Zeugodacus > Zeugodacus cucurbitae. The sequence continues at coordinate 57,365,843 of NC_071667.1, read as the reverse complement.
TTACATACTTTTGTTTATTTCTTTTAATAACAGAGAAAATTATTTGCCACCAAAGTAGTTGGATTTCAAAAATTATGCTTATTAGCGCATAAAATAAAGATAGCTTTAAACTAATTATATTTCTAAATCCACTCATATTTATTAGGACAGAAAATTTCTCGGCTTATGTAAAAAATATAGTGGAAACAACACCAACATAATGTAGGTCATGTCTTATGCCGCTGTCGCAATGATTTTACAACTTTTTATTATTTTCATTACGCTTGCATAACGTAATTATTAATAGCCACTTATGTATGTATGTATGTGAAAATAATCGGTGTACATATGTATAATTGTATTTGAAATAACAAAAAGTCTCTCTCGGAAGTGGAAGTAGAAAACTTTGAAAAAAGTAGCAAGAAAACTTGTCTGATGATTAGTACACTTGAGCAAGAGTTCGAGTGCTTTTATACTCATATAAGGCAATACATAAAAATTTATAGCATAATTGTAGCAATAAATATTTTAGTTTTTGGAAATTATATTGCTGACAATAAAATTATCTTTTATATTTTAATTTATTTTATTTTCATTCAATTCATTTAGATAATTTTATAATTTTTCCAAAAAAATGCAAAATATATAATTTTAGTATTTCATACTTTTCATACTCTTAGAGTGTAATATAAAAATAAATATATAAAATAAAATAATAAAATAAATATATAAAATATTTAGGTTAAAATCCATACATATACACATACCTACATATATGATAGTATATATGTGTGTATGCGATTATGTGTCTGCACCGCTGTCTGCTGCTTATCATAATTTAAATATTTTCGCAAATATTGCGTCAGAATTGAAACCACTATTTGAACAGCAAGTCTAACCACCTTTCAAGCACACACACACACGACATTAATGAACGAGCACACATGTGTCTTGCTACTTTTGCAAATGAATTCTTTTTAACTCTTCATTCTTCGCACTTCACTCGCTGCCGTTCTCCATCTAGTACTACAGTCTGCGCTTTTATGGCGAAATCAAACAAAAAAAATAACTTTATTTGTTCTACTGTCTGTGCCCGTGCATCAACATTTCGTGTATATATTTTTTTCTTTTTTATTTGTTTTTTCGCCTTTTAACGCTGTCAATTGGCATGATCTCATCGGCGCTAATGTGGCGTGGCGTGGCGTGGCGCGCTTGTAAACCAAAACGAAGTTGGAACGCCTAATATTGTGCCGAAGTTTGCTATTGTTGTTGCACATAGTACACACATATATATATGTATAGATATAAGCATATAATAGTAAATTCATACATATATACATACATATGTGGAAGTTGTGATTTAAGTGAGCGCGCTGGCGAACAAATATTTTTTAGCTGGCCATTTGACAGTAAATCGCTATGTACTAACTCTAGGTAACAATGTCAGTAGGCAAATAATAAATTGCTGGCATTTGTTAGCCTTTTTGGACTTTTTACCGACCGCTAATTTGTGTGGGCACGTTTTTTTTTTGTTGGCCGATAAAGCGTTCGCTTAGCAACGCTACTACCTATCGTGTGCTGGCGGCAGGTGCTTGCAGATCGAAGGCATGTTGTTCTTTTTTTTTTAATGTGGAACACATGATTTTTTGTTGCAAATTGAGATAAGCAATTTTTTTGTTTGAGTAAAATATGTGCAATATTGTCCTAAGTATTTTGGTAAAATTATTTTATATATATTTTTTAAAGAAATTTCTATCAGATGTTCATCAATATTAATATTGTAATTTATTATTTTTATAATTTAGATTTTAATTTTATTGAATTACAAAGTAATATAAAATTTAATTTAAAATAGTTTCAATTTAATTTATTTTTATTTTTAATTGATTTAGTTGTTAATTGTTAAAAATGATTTAGATTTATTTTTAAGGAAAATAATATTATATAAAAATTTAGTTTAAAAAAAAAAAATAAAATTAAATTAAAAAAAATAATGATTTATTGTTGAGGCAAGCTATTATTATTAAAATTTATTGAAAAAAAAAAATTAAAAAATAATGACTTTATTAATATTTTAATATTTTTAAATTGATTAATTAGCTAAATTATTTCAATAATTATTTTTTTAATTGATTAATTATAGTTAAATTTTTTTGAACTAGTTTGTTTTAATTTATAAACAATTTTGTATCCAAATACCATAATATAAACAATTTGATTTATTTATTTATATAATGTTAAATATAATTTTTAATATTTAATTTTTCATCAAATTCATGGGAGAAAAAATCAAGTTTTTAATGTTTTATTTATTTAAAATTTAATTAAATTTTTTTAAATTGTTTTTTTATCAACATTTTGTAAAATGTTGTTGAGAAACAGGAATAAGTTATTATAAAAATAATATTTTTATTATTTATATTTTTTTAAGTAAATATTGAAAAAAAGTATTTATTTGTTATCATTAATTAATTTTTTTATTCTAAATTTATTTGTGATCAAAACCATAAGTAAAAATATATATTTTTTTAACTTTTATATACAAATTTTTGTTTGCATATCCATAAATATTTATATTATTATATATTTTTCAAGCAATTTTTTTCATTCACTCATGAGTCAAATACTCAAAAGATGTTGAAATGAGGCATGAACTCATTCAAAAAGCAAAATCAAGATATGTGATTTCATGATGATTTTCATAGTTGTTTGTGGCTTGTGCTTGTAGCAAACGCAATGTCTCGTGTCACAACTGCGCTGCGCTATGGACCACACCTTGTTAGAAGATAAATTGGATCTTGTTTGCATACCGTTAGCTTAACAAGCATTATACATAATATGTATATTTGTATATACATAAATATATTTATATAATGTAGATTTGCGTTGCAAGGTTGACTTATACTGCGCATTGACAGTTTGTGATCACAACATTTGGCATTAATTAAGGTACATACATGCTTAGATATGTATGAGTTTATACTGATGTTCCACTGTGTAATTTCAACGAATTAAAAGTGATGATTTTCAGAAGAAATTTTTTTTAGTAAAAATTGTGGTTTTATGGGTAAATAGTGAATTTACTTCAAATATAAGTGTGTTAAAAGTACATGTGGTTTTGATAAACGCATTAAATTTTTTTCGTGAATATACATATATATATATTTATTTCGTGAATATCATCAAATACTGTTTTGATGCAGTTAAAATTATAGGTAATATGTGGTCTGTTTAAAAAATATTTCAAATCGTTCTCGAACTTAAGAAGTTTATTATGAAAAGCAATTGTGTCTCGGCTATAATATATGCATTAAATATATTTGAAATATATTTTTTTGAAGCAAAATAAATTTTATAGCAATTTTTTATAGATTTAAAACTAACTCATAGGTCGTATAAGTAATATTTTGAGGTTAGGTAGAGTATTTTTGTAACTTTGAAGCATTATAGCCACTGCTACTGTATAATTTTCGGAGCTTTTAAGCAAAAATGTATTTTATTTATTTATTTTATTTCATTTATTATTATATTTATTGTGGCACTTTATGCTTATTTACTCACACTTTCATCACAGGCACTCACTCATATGTTGCTACATACTATTTATGCAAACAATTAGCAGCTTTTCATTGATTAAGCAATTTTCAACTAATTAATAGTTTATGTTCATAATTGTTTATATAAATAAATGATATGAAGCATAAACGCAATATTTGCATGAAAAATTGATTTCTAAAATAACAAAACAACAATTCAAAGGCCAGAAGTTGCGCTTCATACACACAATTACTATTTCACATGAAATACTTTTCGAGTATTATTTGCATAATTGAACCCGTTATTGTTATTCCCTAGCAAATTAAGGCACTTTATAGAAAAATTACATTTATGGCATTTTAAGTCAACTCTGCACCTACTCACTTGGTTGTTAAATGCGTGTGTGTGGCACTAATTCTCCATAGAATTTCACTTTCGTTGCACTGCATTAATGCTTTTTAAGGCGAGATAACTAGAATTGCAAACCGCAAGGTTACTACTAAATTGGTTTGAAAATTTCAAGGGTTTACAGCGGCAGCTTCTAGCGATATCAACACATACAAACGCACACACACACACACACATTGCAATCGTGCATTACAACAACTTATTTACCAATAAAGCCCAAGTACGTTTGTATGCCATGGCATTGTAAATAATTAGCATTTAGATTACTATAAAAAGTGTAAAAGTATTTATTTAGCAAATGAAAACAATGACAAAGAAAGTATTTGTCTTCAGTATTTCATATTGTTATTGTATTGGTAATATGCGCTTTAATTGTGGCCATTTATAGAAGGCTTTCACTTATATATATATTTTTAATACATATTATATATTTTTTTATATATGTATTTTTATATATATTATATACATATATGTGCACTTATTATATACACTATTTATATATATGTGGTGGCAGAATTGTTGCTATTTCTTTGCCTGCCAGCTTGAACAGCTGCAATTATACATGTATAAATACCCATATATGTAAATGCATATATATAAACAAATATATTTATAACTGCAATTTCTCACGCTTATGCAAGTGCCACTGCATTGCAAATTAAATACTGTGCATTATTATCGATCCATTGACAAAACGTTTCGCTTTTATCGCTTTGTTCCCATTTGATTTGGCTTTTACAAAAGATATTGTTATTTTCGAATAGAAAACTCATCATCGATTTTCTACGCGTTCTTGAGCGCTCAAGGCGTTTGACATTGTTGTTGTTGTTGCACTTGCATTATTACACATTACAACCAACATACATATACATGTACTTGTTTGCCTTTGGCTATGCATTACCTTCAGCATTACACTAATAAGCAACAACAACAATAACAATAAACCGAAAATCAGTGCAGTGCAGTGCAGTCAAATGTTGGCCAAAACAATTGCAAACTAGTTCGTGTATTATACAATCGTGGCGTGCCGTGCCGTTGGGCGTGTGCAATTGCCTTGGCTTGTCTGGCTTTTTAGTGCAACGCCACCCTCGCCGCCCTACCAACGCTTGACTGCCGCTCAGCGGATGTCCTTATTTTCACTTTTTTTCCCTAGCGATCATAAATATTTATAGCGCTGTTTTATGGCAAGTGTTTTTTTTTCAAAAGCACTCACAGAAGCAGTTAATTGAAGGCATTTAAATGTATTTGTGTATTTGAAAGTGCCCTGTAGGCAAGTTCTAATACTAGTTTGTGAAGTCACTTAGTTTTATGGCTATTTGGCAGCCTCTAAGTATATTCATATGCTATTTTGTGCATAGGAAAAATAATATTTGTAAGTGAGAGTAGAAAAAAAGAGCTTTATGAACTTTATATAAGTACCTGGTGTTTGAAATACTTTTTTTCTATAAAAAATTATTACAAACTTATTTTTTATATATAAAAAGCAGTTTAGGCCGCATGTCAATGGAAAATCACTTTCGTTGTGTTAATTTTCAAAAATATATTAAATTCTTTAAATATTTGTAATTAATTTTTTTATCAATTTTTATTTTTTAATTATCTTTGGATTTTTTTTAATATTTATTTATTTTATTTTAATAATATATTTTTTTACTAAATATTAATAAATAAATAAATAATTTTAAATATTATTTTATATTTTTTTGTTTAATTTTTATTTATTTTTTATTCGTTTGTTTTTTATATTTTTTATTTATATATTTTTATTTTTTATATAATAGATTTTAATTAAATATTAAAATTAAATAAATTTTGTAAAAATTATTTTCTAATATTTGTATGTTTAGTTTTATTTATTTGTTTCATATTTTTTATATTTTATATGCATATTTATTTTAATAATGTATATTTTTATTAATTAAAAATTAACAATTAAATTAATTATTTTAAATATTATTTTATATTTTTTTGTTTATTTTATTTATATAATATAGTTTTTAATTAAATATTAATAAATAAATTAATTATTTTAAATATTATTTTATAATTTTTTGTTTAATTTTTATTAATTTTTTATTCGTTTGTTTTTGTATTTATATTTTTATATAATATAGTATATAGTTTTAGTTTATTAATAACTAAATAAATTGTGTAAAAATTATTTTCTAATATTTTTATGTTTACTTTTATTTATTTGTTTTATATTTTTAATATTTTTTTATGTTTATTTATTTTTATAATGTATACTTTTATTAATTGAAAATGAAATTGAAATATTTAAAAGAGAAATAGTTATAAATAAAAAATTTAATTTAATTGATTTGTGGATTTAAAATTAAAAATTAAATTAATTATTTTATTTTTTTGTTGTGTATTTTATTTCTGTTGTATTATTTTTTGATTTTTTATATTGTTTATTTATATGCATATGTTTATTTATATTATTTTAATTTTTTATATTATCTTAATTTTTTGATTAAAAATTTTTAATATAATTATTTTTACGAAATTATTAAATTCAAAACTTTATTTCTAATTATTTATATTTATTTATTTATTTAGAAGAGAAATAGGTATAAATAAAAAAATTAATTTAATTGATTTGTGGATTTAAAATTAAAAATTAATAATTAAATTAATTATTTTATTTTTTTGTTGTTTATTTTATTTCTTTCTTATTGCTTTTTGATTTTTTAATTATTTTTTATTTTTTTCCCTTTATGTACATATGTTTATTTATATTATTTGATTTGATTAAAAATTTTTAATATAATTAGGTTTAAGAAATTATTAAATTTAAAATTTTATTTATAATTATTTAAATTAATTTTTAATTCATTTGTCGATTTTTTTGCCCATTTTCTTATTATATTTTTTATATTCTTTTCTCATATTTATTAATTTTTTATATATTTACTTTTTTTATTATTTATTTTTTTCTACTTTTATGAATTTATTGAAAACAGGGTTGTATTTCAATGTAATTTCATAAAAAGAATTACTAAAATATACTAATTCGCAATTAGTTGAGCTCCCTGCCATGTTACCCACACCAAGGCTGTGGCATACGACCACACCCGCTCATATATATGTACATATGAATGAATATACCGTTATACACAACCAATGCATTTGTTATTGTAGCTTTTGATTGGTCAATATTATATTATTGCTTGTGCAATGCAAAATTTTGCTTTTTTCTCTCAATTTGTTGTATTTCTTTTTGCCTGTCTGCTTGCAAAATACTGATTTCAAATGCATTGCATTGGGTTTTTGGATGCAGGCCAGCTAAAGTATTTATTTTTGGTGCCATCACTTGCAGCGCTGCTTATTGCCGCCGAGTTGAGCAGCTTCGAATGCGATTTTTTTGCATTTCGAATTTTGTATTTAAATTTTTGTTTTTTTCTTCTACTTTTGCCGTTTGTAAATGTCGAAAATCAGCACAACGCTCGTCGCTGTCTACTTAGCTTTGAGAAGTCGCGCGATTTATTGGTTATTCGTTACCAAAAGTGTGCATGGCTTTATTGCATGTATGAAGGCATATGTATGCACATGCAAGTGTTTGCTCTTGTTGTTGTTGCTATTTGTTTTAAGCTACTAAATGCGCACATGCAGCCATGCCATGTAATTGTTGGTGTGTCACAATTCTGGCATCTTTGTCGTTTTTTATTGCATTTCCGAAAGCAATAAATTGCAAATAAGTGTTGGATATATGTATGTGTGTAGGTATGTGTTGTTGTTGTTGTTGCTGCAGTTTTGTATAAATATAGTTTTGAATAAGTGCTTAGTTCTCAAATAAGCGGTGTATTGGAACTCAAGTGTATGTAAAGTTAAGTTGTTTTGCATTTTTAAGTAAATATTTATTAAATGACACAGTGTGGGAGTTAACGTTGTTGTTTTTTTTTAAATTATACATATTTACTTGCTTGTGAAAATATATAAATGCAATATAAGCTTCCAAGAAAAATGAAAAAAAAGAAAAGAAAAATGTAGATATGTCTTTTAGGAAAAATTTCAATTTTTCATTAATTTCTGAATATTCTAATTTACTTTCTCACAATTAACAATAATAACAATTTTTTGAAAATTTCCCCAAAGCTTCTAACCAAGCGAATGCACACCGATAAGCAGATAGCGTAAACTCAAAGCAAGGTTGTCACCATAATCAAAATGGCAGCTGGGCAAACAGGCATGCACACATACAAACACTCGTATAACCGTTATTTTATCAAATTTTATTTGAGTACATGCGAAGCAGAAAGCTTGTCAACCTTCGAAAAATACTGTGAACTGCAACAAATTTAAGGGCACACACAGAGTGCATATAAGCCATTGCAACACTCTTTCGTACAGATGTACATATATCATACATACATACACCTATAGTATACATTTATACAACAACAATTGCATATATGTGAAAGCAAGTGGTATAATATAAGTAAAAGTAGGTCATAGCATTGACCTAAATTGCAAAACTATATGAGCAAGGTGGACATAGATATAGTAGATATACATATATACAACTATAACTAGTTGCAGCAACAACCAAACGATAAAACAACAACTAAAATACAATTTAAGTGTGGTGCAACAAGATGAAAGTATAGAAATGCGCAAATAATATGGCTGCCAACAGGCAAGTAAGTGCATGAGTGCATGTGTGTGTGTGTGTGTATGCGAAGCATTGCAAGCCCCCAGTGCTCACTTGCACATAGACACATTTTATAAATTTGCGCTGCTACAGTTTGTTGTTATAGTTGCTGCGAGGGGGGGTGGTGTGTATCCGTTTGCTCTCTGCACTTTACAACTGCCAATGCAGCTGTGCGCGCCAAGTGACCTTTCTTCTACAACGAAGGTCATGTGAAAAACTAACCAAGCGCAGCATTGCGCAGCACACACACTCGCACATAACATATAACACAGTGTGTTACATAGAAAGAAGGTGATTTTTTCTGCATTTATGTAATGTCCTTATGCGGTGAGGCGCTGCTGATATGCACTTCAATGGCACTTTTATGTAAATATGTGACTATATACATACTTATTTATGTCTTGTATGCATTAATTTGTGCGTTCGTGTGCGCTGCTGAAAATTTCCATATAAATGTGTGTGTGCAAAATAATTACTTTTTAAAGCGTTTACAACAATAAATGCAACAATTTCACTAGTTTTTCACTACTTTCTTGTCGTAATTTCACTGCTTAAACATTGCACACTTCAAAAAAATTAATATTTACTGCTTTGATGGTGGTTATAATGTGTGTAAAAGGTATAAAAAGAAATTAAAATAGATTTGAATTGATTTTAAAATTATTTTCATAAACTCTTTTGCTGGAAGATTTCATTTTGTTTAATAAAAGTTGGCAGCTTATATGAAGAAAATATATAAAGTTGCGTATATTTTAATATTTTTTCGGTGATTTTTTGTTGTTTTTTATTTTCGAAAAATATTTTTACTTCAGAAATAACGGTAAATGTGCTTGCTTAGAGCCTTGTATCTATAAAAGTTATTTAAAAGCAGCTCTGAGGCTTTGAATTCTTATTTAAAGATAGTGTAGTTTGATCTTGGATTTCGTTCAGAAAATATTTTTATACCCTGAACAGGATATATTAAGTTTGTCAAGAAGTTTGTAACACCCAGAAGGAAGCGTCGGAGGCCCTATAAAGTATATATATAAATGATCAGTATGTTGATCTGTGTCTATTAAGCCATGTCCGTCTGTCTGTCCGTCCGTCCGTCTGTCTGTATATATACGAACTAGTCCTTCAGTTTTTAAGATATCGTTTTGAAATTTTGCAGATGTTATTTTCTCTTCAAGAAGCTGCTCATTTGTCGGAACTGCCGATATCGGACCACTATATCATATAGCTGCCATACAAACTGAACGATCGGAATCAATGGCTTGTATGGAAAACTTCCGCATTTTACTACATATATTCACGAAATTTGGTGTGAGTTATTGTTCATAGAAATAATTTAATCTCCGAAAAAATTGTTCAGATCGGTTCACTATAGCATATAGCTGCCATACAAACCGAACGATTACTCCTTAAGATAATAATATAATCTCCGAAGAAATTGTTCAGATCGGTTAACCTTAACGTTTCTAGCAAACAACCCGGCTAAAAAGAATTAGTAAAATGTTTTCTTTTTTTTTTACTTACTTTTTCTTACGTCTTTAGATTTGCTTAAACACATAGTTCCTAAAAGAAATGCACATGTGAAGGGTATATTAGCTTCGGTACAGCCGAAGTTAACGCTTTTTCTTGTTTTATTTCAATTTTTATTTGATTTGGTTGAGGAAATTTTATGTGAGTAGTATTGAATGACTTTAATTTTGGTGGTTTCTTTACTATTTAAGTAATGGTAATGGCAGGTAATGGCATATTTAGTTAGAGGATAAGTGAGAAAAATTCTTATATGAATCTAAATATCATTTCTAAAGAAGTGTATTGAGTAAAAATGTATTTGATCATTTATGATTTGTATAGCATAAACCTGTTGAGAATTATATGTAGTCATTACAGCAGCTTGAATGAAATTAGGCTAGCCGCCTATTATATATACATATATTCAAAAAGGTTATTGAAAAAATCTTTGAAAATTCAAAGCAGCTGGTGGAAAGAGGCACTTAAAAGAGTAACGGTATATTTCAAGTTGTTTTTCAAAACATTTACTTGTTTTCTATGTCAAAAATACATGAAAAATCTCGCATATCGAGGCAATACATCTAAAATCACAAGCTAATGTGTTCTAGTATTACTCACTATTATTATCAATAACCTGAAACAACTTTTATTACACAGTAACCTTATAGCTTTGAAAAAACACTGCAAAGCAACCTTTATTAATGACTCAATTTAGCAGAAAAAAACTATAAATTTTCCTGCTACTAAATATCAAACCACCGATTTATTTTAATTTCATTTACTATCATCTTCTATATATAAAAATTACTTTTCTCATAAACAACTATTCACTACGAAAGCAAGTTCTAGATGTTAGCTTAAGCGCATTAGCTTTGTTTTCAAACATTTTGCGATGTGTCATGTACGAGTATGAGTGATTATATGACGATGATGTCACGTGTACCCAAGCAGCACTCAGTTGTTATATTAGTGGTTTGTAGAAAAATAGAAGAATTTATAAAAAAAATGCAAAAAAATATTGTGCTGAGTACGCACAAAATGACAAATGTTTTCATACATACAACAACAACATACATATTATACATATATATATATATATATATATATATATATAATATGATATACACATATGACACATGTATGACGGAGAGCACGCATTAGCGGCGTGAATAGCACGAAAGCGTTAAGTGTTGCGTCAAAAAAATTTAAATAATAAAAATAAAAAATAAAAATAAAAATAAGAACAAATACCAGAAAATCCAAACAAATTTGGCTGATGAAATAAATGCCTGCCAACAGCTGATGGGATTTTCGCAGCATTGTTGTGTGAGCGTGTGTGGCGTGAAATGGCAATTTTACTCAATGAAAGTAGATGCTAAACAGCAAATAACTTGCAGATTTGTTGTATTTTGTATACAAAAAAAAAAATATTTGTAATTTGAAACTTTGGGGTTTTGCGGTTGAAACCAAAATTTTGCGCTGAAATATTTCTTTAGCTAGCTACACATTCTACTTGAAGAAATTCTTTTTAACTACTCGTACACGCGCTTGCCGGCGCGCATAAGAATGTCTGCAGACTCGTATCTATGTATTCACATATGTATTTATATAGTCTGCTTTCTTATCAGCTAAAGTCTACCGGTTCCGGCCGAAAGCTACGCATTTAAAAATTGCTTTCGGCGCCTAAAAATAACTCGACTGAACGAAAAATGTATAGCAAAAATATAAGAAATATACTACGCTGCAGATATGCTATCGCCCACATGTATATATATATGTACATTTATGGGCACAAAGTCTAAAAATCAAAATGCTAACTAAGCGCATAGCGCAGCCAACAAATCGTATGTTAGCAGTGTCAATAACATTGTCCAGACGCGCTGATTACGCGCGAACCAGCAAGCTGTGATGAGTCGTTGAACTTAGTTTCGACTGCATAAGTATGTGGTATATATGCAAATATTTATATTACTTGCATATGATTTTGCAAACATAATATTTAATTCAATTTAATATATAAAAAATATATATATATATAAATATATGTAAATGAATAGCTAACTATCACGCATTCTCGCGAATAACAATTTTATTGAATTTCTCCATATAAAGTTCTGTTGGTGGGTGGCCTTTTACTCACCAACTTTTAATAAAAATTGCCAATAAAATTCAAGTAATTACATTGACACTGAGTAACGTACGGTAATTACCAGTAATAATGCTATTTCAGTGTGTGAACATTATCATCACTTTTATTGCAACGCCATAAAAAATTATTTGTTTTGCCATTTTAGTGGCAGAATACAAATAGCGGTGTTTGTAAGTGGTAAATATTACGCATCGAAATCGCTTATACATATGAAATTGATATGCGGCGAGTATATTTTAATTTATGCAGACATGTATGTATATATACAAAATATTGGAAATAATATAGCATATTATGGTATATTATAGCAAGAGTGGCCTTGCTAATAAATTGATGGCCTAAAAAATACAATTATTGTATGTATTACTGTTGGATATATGTTATAATTTCACTTTTTTAACGTTTAAGTGTTGATTAAAGCTGTTTTAGAAGTGGAAGAATTTGTGCTATAATAAATTATAGCAATCCAGTTTACAAATTTCACATATATTATATAGTTATTTACGGTAATTTTTTAAGGATTTTTATAAAAAAATGTAAAATTTAAAAATGAAATAAAATATTTCAAAAATTTAAAACAAAAAATTTAAAAATGAAAAAAAAAATTTGAAAATTGAAAAAATGCAAATTCAAAAAAAAATTGAAAATTGAAAAAGTTTAAATTTTTTTTGCAACCTAGTGTCCAAATTTCACATATATTTAAAGTAAAAAACGGTAATTTGTTAGGAATTTTTATAAAAAAATGAAATGAAATGAAATATTTGAAAAATTTAAAACAAAAAAATTTAAAAATGAAAAACTTTTGAAAATTGAAAAAATTTGAAAATTGAAAAAAATTAAAATTATTTTTGCAACACAGTTTCCAAATTTCAAATTTAAATTAAATAACGGCAATTTTTTAAGAATTTTTATAAAAAAATATGTAAGATATAAAAATGAAATGAAATGAAATATTTGAAAAATTTAAAACAAAAAACTTAACATTAAAAAAAAATTGAAAATTGAAAAAATTAAAATTTTTTTTTGCGTGATAATCAAACGCTTAAAAAATATATTATTTCATAAATTGAACTGAAAAAATTGAATGATTTTTTTTAGTATTTCAATAAATTAAAGGCACTTTATAAACTTGAAATTCTGTAAAACCTGTTCAGTGCAAAATTTATTTATTTTTATTGATTTATTTCATGCGATTTTTCTACTCAACAACGGTTATGCGTGTGTATTGATAAAACTGGTTTTTGAAAATCGAAATGATATTGCTGTATTCTCAGTTCAGTTAAAATTAGCAAATATTATTGTCTAAAATTTGTTTAGCTTTTATAATAAATATTTGTATATTTATTTGCTTTTTGATGCTTTTTATTTATTGTTTTCATCAAGAATTTTTCTATTTCAAAAACACGCAAATTAATGTTCAGTGCATGTATATTATTTGGTTTAGAATTTCTGGCGCGTTTATAAAAATATTTTAGACTTTGTGCTAGCTGAGCGGCATATCTTTCTAGTACAGCAGAGGTGGCCTCCAGTTTTTTTGTGTATTTTGCTGCAGTTCTCACAATAGATCATAACAAATTAAAAGTGATTTATAGGTACAACATTCTTCAAGTTAAGCAGAAAATAGAGAAATGAAAGAAAGGAAAGAAAGAAAATATATGCACTAAGTCTCATAAAACCCAAAATAAATAAAAAAAAATCATTGGACCTAAGTGTATTGAAGTTTAAGAGCGATTCCAAAACCAATATTTCGTCTTAAGCTTGTTTCATGAGTTTGAAGCCTTTCACTGAACCTGTGCTAACTTTTTATGTATATTTTTTTTATTAACTCTGAAATTTGAAAGGTTGTGAAATTGCTACCAGATACATATATACAACTCTCCTAGAATTTGTCAAAACAGCAGCATACATTTAAGCGCAAAAGAAAATTCATAGAAAAAAGCACTTGAGGTTATCTTGTTGGGGGAGTATTACTTTACCAATCAGCTGTGAAATTATTTACTTTTAACGGTTTTGGAGAGACAATTAACTATATTAGATCACACATCGTTTTGTGCTGGAAAAATATATTTTGTACTCAAAAGTTGACGAGATTGTATTGAAATGATATGAGAGACCAAGAACTTTAAAAGGTTTATATCTTTTGCACTTTGAAGTGGAAATCATGCCTATAAATTAGAAATATGTATATCAAATTTTTTATTTTTTTTTTTGTTGCTTCTTAAGCTCAGTTTTTTGCGTATGGCATTCAACTTTGAGCATATTTGTTAATACTGATTTTAATGAATCATGTTTTATGACTTCAGTAGCATACATTTTGCTGCATAAAAGTGATATGTATGTGAAGTTAAAAAATATTCACTTTCAAAATCTGACTTCTTGGCACTGGAAGATTCTATAAAGTTGAAACTTTTATTGTTTAATATTGGTCAGAATACTGATATGGAGTTTTAGAACAGAATTCTGATAATTACTCCTTTCAATATTGACAATAATAAATAGTTATACTGACACTAGAACTTGATAACGGAAATAACAGTAAGTTAAATATTTTTTTTTACAAAACTTTGTAATAAACAAGTGCATAAAAACTACAAACACAAAGTCGTGAGTGTGCTGTGATGAAAAGACAACAGCAGGAAATATACAGAAGAGCACACATACAAATATTGGCACATACATATAGTACATATATACATACATATATACATATTTCCACACATTTATGCGCACAAAATCGTGCCTTGTGTAAAGCAAGTGTAGTCACTTTGGGTGCTCTCAGCTGCAAATTTTAGCGTAAAAATGCAGGCAAAGACATATATACATATACATATACATCTATGTATATATAATGTATGTATGTATAAGTGTGTGCAGTGTATTTTTATAAAACGAAAATATATGTAGATCACTAGGTGAGTGGGTGAATCAGTGGCAGCGCGTAGAACGCAAATAGCCTATAAAGTCAAAACGGAGCTACATACATACTCGTGCATATTTACATGCAATTTTTGTCTGCTTGCCTGTGTACTAGCGCATGTATATATGTATGTATTGCACAGATATTTTGATTTCAACTGGCTTGTGTGCCACCCACACGCGAATGCTTTGAAAATACTCAGGCAACAATAAGCATTGCTTTGTGTATGTGCGGCTGATAACTTTATAGCGTTGTTAATAAATAAAATATGTATTTATATTTTGCTTTAGCGCACTAAAATAGCTGCAAAATATTATTGGAAATGTTAGTTATTGATATTTTCGAGTGATTGCTAACTATTTTTTTTTGTTTTTCAAGAAAGGGGTAACTAGACAAGTAAGACTTATAGAAATCTAGTAAAATATTTTTAAAATATTTTTTTGACTGATTTTAAAAGCTTTTTATGCAGCTTGCTTGAAGTGCATATGAGGTTATAAAATGCATAAATATAGTAAAAATATAATTATAAACAATTAAATAAATAAACTAATATTTTTATTGACTGTAAAAATGAAATTTCGACAATAAAAAAAATTAATGCAAATTATAAAAAGTATGGCACGCTCAATAAATTTTAATTGTTTTAAAATTTTAATTTTAACAGCTGCCAATGACAGTGAATAGAAAATTTTATTTTAATTATATATTTTCACCTATTTACATATATATATTTCAAATGCAACAAACGCTTACGAAATCAGTTTTTAGCTTACACTTTGCACTAAAAGTGTACATACAAATACACTTTCAACTAGATAAAATCACATTTGTATATTTCAAAGTTACATACACACAAACAGATGTACTTATGTAAAGGCTGCTGAAACTACAGCATTTTGACAACGCATCTTCAATCCGCCGCCTTACCGCCAAGCCCCACAAACGGACGCTTATTAGTCAAACAACAACATTGTAATTGAAAGCATGCGGGCGTGTTCACTTGAAGGCCACAAATAAAGCGAGCCGAGTTGGGATTTTTTTTTTTTTTTTTTTTTGCTTTTTTCGCATTTTAACTAGCAACGTTGCTAGTAGTTAAGCAGCGAGAAGAGTCACTGAAAAATTAGCTGGGTGTGCAGGTGAAAGGGAGTGTTTTTGTAAAATATTATACTTGATTTTATGTGGGCTATTGAGCACTAACAGGGCAGTTGAAATTTCAGACAAACATTTTCATATGTGTTATATACTAAGCATGTGTATATGCATTTAGTTGCAGTGGCATGTGTGTGTGTGGCGTATACGTAACCTCAAAACCTGAGTTGGCTACCTTGCCTGATTACGTATACGCCGTGACGTGTTTACAACTACACTTACATACATATGTATATCACATATTTATATACATAAAATCTTGCATATATGTATGTGTGCGCGTGTTAGCCATGCACGTGTATGCCACAATGTCACACTTATATGCATATGTACATAGCTTGCAATTTACAAAAATAAAAGAGATATTTTTACATCATCAGCAATGCAACACTTTTAGTTGTTTGTGTGTGTGTGTGTATTTTTACCTTCATATATATATACTTATATAGATATATATATATCTTATATATTGCAGCTTGTTATTTCAAAGCATCTCTAAATGCTCGTTTGTAACTACTGCAAGGTCAAGTTGTCGTGCTTTCTTTTCATTTAACTGCATAATATGCAGGCTATTTCACCATTTTACTATTATTTTAAAGTTGTAGCTGCATTTATATAACGGTATATATATTTTCAGCATTTTTCAACTTACTGCTAGTGTTTCTTACATAAAAGGAGGGTGTACACTGTGATAAAAAATATTTTTTACAATAAAAATTTTTGGAATATTAATTTTTCTGGCATGAAAAGGGTATCATGAAATCAGATAATTTTTTTAAATTTTTCTAAATTAAATTTTTCGAATTTCAAATTTTAAATTTTTTTAAATTTTTTGTTTAATTATTCCTTCTATTGAGTTGTTTGGTCGTACAACTGTTTAAAATATAGCCACAGAAAATTTTAAAATAGTTGAAATTCTATATTTATACAGAAAAAACCACTATCAATATTTATTCAAAGCAACTCTTCATACTTTTTCATTGAAAATTATCAATAACTCCTTAACTCAATACAGTTTAATAATGCATTTCAAGCTAATTGCAAAGATAAATAGATAAATATGCCAACCGACATATATAGTTAGTGATTTGGGGTTTTTTCTATTGCATTCCACTGCAACAATGTGGGGTTTTCACACTTGGCAAGCATATACAGCTATATCGAATTGTATAACATTGATTTATAAAGCGCTCATCACGCAGCTGACATCATATATATCACATAGTTCCACATATTTAGACACAAATATAGCTAAACAGCTACATATACCATATACACATATATATAGAGTTGCATTCAAACCCTTCATGTTATACAAGCTGGCATTCAGAGTCACTTCTATTGTGCGCCCACTGACTTTTATCTTTCGCTACCATTTCTCAACGGGGGAAGTACACATATTTTTGCCATAAAACAATGCGCTCATTTAATAAAATTTGTTTTGTATGACGGCATGTAGATAGGTCTGTATAACACAATTACACTGGGTACACTTGATCTCATCATACATACGGTTGCATTAGGTTAGCTGTGTGTTAATTGCATATTAATTGTGTGGAATTCTCTAATTTACTGAGATTTAATTGCGACAAGCTAACTGAAAGTAATTATAGAATATGCCAAATGGGATGTCGTAAGTCATTTTGGTAGTAAAAAAGTTGGTTTATGTAAAAAAGTATGAATATGAAAAAAATGTTTAGAGAGAAAAGTTGGCAATTCATTATAGTGGCTATAATAATATAGGGGCTAGATGGATTTTTTTTTGAGATGATATAATATATTATTATTTTAATTTTTTTTTTAATAATTTTTTAATGAAAAAATGCTGTGTCATTAAAATATGTCATGTGAAATTCACGCCTATACTCAAAATTGTGTGTTGGTTTTGAGTGAGTTACTTTTAAAAAGTCTCTCAAAGCTTTGATTTGAAAATTTTCAAGATATTTTTAATCGTAATATAGTAAATACCAGTGTCAAACCCTCTAAAAGCTGTAGTTTAAGCCACTGAGCTTAGTTTTTTTTTTGGATTTTCTGTACTTTTGAAATTCCAGTATGACTCATTGAGTTTTTAACAGGCGTTATACATAATATTGAATGAGTTTAAAGTGGTAATCGAGGTAATTGCGTGTGAAAAATTTATGAATAAATCAAAAGTATCATACATTTCGATTTTCTATCATGATACATTTTTTCAAATTTAGCAATTTAATGTATAATTGAATATAAGCTAAATTGAGTCGCTTCAATTGTATTATAATTGAGTGCAATTTAAATGGAGAGCTATCTGAATGCAGCTGGCAACCATTAGTGGCTGCATATTTTGTATGAAAGTATTAGTATTTATAGTATACTAATACACTAATGCTACTAGAAATTGTAAAATATTCAAAGTTGAATTATTTTAAAATACAATTTTTGTTATAGCTTGTAAAATTAAATGAACAGTTATATTAAAAATGTGAGTTTTCTAACTTTCTTTCAGAGTATTAATAATTTTCGACAATTTAACAGCAACAAAATATTGGAATTTCAAAAATCAAATCCAATTTTTTTTTTAATTCTCGAAAATTTTAGAAATTAATAAAAAAAATTAATAAAAAAAATTTCAAAAATTTTCGAAAATTTAATTTAATAAAAATTTTTTGGAAAGTTTGGATAATTTATAAAATTTCAATAATTACGGAAAAATAATTTATGTTATAAAAGTTATAGAAAAATTTAAAAATCAATTTAAAAATTATTTAAAAATTTTTCAAACAAATTTCGAAAATGTTTAAGATAAAAATTTATTAATTTTAGTTTTTAATTTTCAAACATTTTTAATTATTAATTATTATTTCTATTGCACACAAAAATATGCCTAAAACGTGTTTTTTTTCTCTCAACTAACAAAATAGTATTTATTAATTCTCTCATTCGCTTTGCAATGCGAAAGGCATCTTAAAGCATTTCAACTCGTAATTTCCAAGAAATTATTTCATAGCAATTCACAGCTATATATGTATATGTATGTATACATAATTACTGTAGAAATATTTTTTCAACTAAATCAACAAATATTCGAACTTTGTGATTTGTGTTGTGAAAAAAACCCCAAAAGTGATTGCTGCATATATGCATCATAGCAGACTGTTTGACTCACATGCTTCATCATATTTGCACACATACGAACACTTGCTTGAAAATATCAAAAGGCTTTGAATAGCACATTATGTAAATACACAAACATATGTATAATGTGTGCATGCAATTATGTGAATCATAACGAATCATTTCGACAACGACGATTTAACACAAAACAACAAAAAAAAAAACAATAAAAGCGAAATAACGTTGTTGAATTACACAAATGCAATCGAGCAAAGAAGACACACATTTCACAGAGCAAATGTAGGAAAAGCAACACATCAAACGCGCTGAGTGCATATACTATACTTATATGTATATAATATACTTGATATGTATAAGTATGTATATAGCATATGTGCACCTGTCGCTCAGCTGGTGATGGCCTGTGAAGAAGACGAGCACACACGAACTGTGAAAATTAGTTACAATGTGTAAAGTGTAGCAATAGCTTGGTGGTGTTGTTGTTGTTACTGTTTTTTGTTTGTTAGCAAATTTATTAATTTTTTTTTTTTTGTTTTTTGTTGCTTTAACAATCATTTTGTTGCTGGCATTTCTACAAGCAGTCGCGCTTATTTTGTTCGCTGCAATTTATTTTGCTAAATTTATAATTTTTCCTCTACATAGACTATATGTATGTAGATATATACATACTATGTTTGTATTAGTGCATGTACACTTTCTTAATTTCATATACTTATGTATGTTGTTGTTGTTTTTCGCTTATTTTTCGGCTATTTCACTACACTTCTCAGCCACTTTTCTGCAGCGTCGGCCTTTGCTTGCATTTTTTATTGTTGTTGCCTTTGCTTAGTTGCTTAAAATAAGCTGGCATGCATTCTAGTTGCTTTATTTTGAAAAAACAACAACAACAACAAAAACACACTGAAGGATGTTAGCAGAAAATAACAAAATTAATGAAAGAAAGATTTTATTTTAGCATTGCACGAAGCACACACACACATACATATGTAAGTACCTATGTGCATATATATATCTGCTCTTCTTTATATACATATATACATTCTACATACAGCAATATGCTGGCAAATGCACTTCTTTGCTGGTGTTTGTATGCCAACACATGGCAACTGTGCCAACAATGCTTGAAATTGTAATATTAACAACACTACCAAAAAAACAACAACAACAAAACTGTTGTAAACCGAAATAAACACAACAACTACCAACAGCAGCCGCCGCAAAGTATAGCGTACAACAGCAAAAACTGCTGCTACTTACAACGCTAAGGTGCACAAGCTGCTATTGCATAATAGCGCAAAATGCCTTGCGAGTTGTGGAAAACTAGTGAAAATATATGTACTTATAGCTGAGTTGTAAACTGTGTGAAACACATTCGAAATTACTTTTGGATGTGCAAATTAATGTGAAATTTTTTAAATAACTGCCAATTAAATGGAAATTATAGTTGTTTTGTGATAATAAAAAATGCAAGCAAATAATGTTTGCAGAAATTTTATAAAATTGGAAAATGAAGTCTTTTGATATGAAAAAAATTTTAAAATTTTCAAAAGTTTTTTTTTAATTTTTTTGAAAAATTAGTTTGAAAAATGTGTTGAAATTTTTTTTAAATTTTTTTACTAAATTTCGAAATTTATTTTTTTTTACTATTTGAAACTTTTTTAATTGTTTCAGTCATATTTTTGAAATTCTTGAAGTATTTAAAAGTTGTTTGCAATTTTTTAAAACTATTTTATAAACGTTGTGAAACTATATGACATAAACATCACTTTTTGAAACGTTTTTGTATTGTTTCTCTCATAAGTCTGTAATATTTAATATTTCGAAAACTTTTTTGAACATTTTTTATTGACTTGTTGAATCTTTTTATATTGTTCGTATAAGTTTCTCTTATATGTGTGTTATTTTTGAAACTTTGTAAAGTTTTTTAAATTTTGAAAACTTTTTTGAAAATTTTTTATTGACTTTTTGAAACTTTTTATATTGTCTAATAAGTTTCTGTCATATGTGTGTTGCTTTTGAAACTTTGTAAAGTTTTTTAAATTTTGAAAACTTGTTTGAACATCTTTTATTGACTTTTTGGAAACTTTTCATATTGTTCTTATAAGTTTCTGTCATATAAATATAAAGTTTTTAAAATTTTTTTATTGACTGTCTGTTATTTTTGAAACCTTGTAAAGTTTTGTAAATTTTGAAAACTTTTTCAAAATTTAGAAAATTTGTTTGAAACTTTTCATATTGTTCTTATAAGTTTCTGTCATAGAGACCTGTAATAAAAAAATGTTACTAAACAATCACACTGTTAAATCTCAAGCGAATAATATACTTCGAAATTTTTAAACAGTTTTAAAAAAATTTCAAGACACAGTTTGATTTTTCAGTAAATCTATTTAGGTTTTTTTTCTTTTAAGGAATTTGCTTCTTGAAAGCTTACAGCATAAAACTGTGCAGAAAAATGAAAACTTTTTCAAAACAAAAAAAATATTCATAAAATTGTTAACTCTCAAGTAGACAAGTAGATTCATAAAACTGTAAAAATTTTATTTATTTTGAGAAAAATCTGTTACAAGTTTCGCTTTAGTTTCGAATCGCTTACGGATAGCTACCTCTTAGTTTTTCATAGCTGTTAAGCCTCTAGAAACTGCAGAAATCCTTCAAACCTCTTTATTAGTATTTATTGCTTTGTGGAAAACATGTTTTAAGTGTCGTTCAAAGGTTTTAATTTGCCTTTATATGAAAAAATATTTCCTTTGCAGTAAATTTGCATATAAAATTTTACAATTTTATATATAAACCGAATCATATTATTTTTTTAGAAATAATTTAGAAGTGAATTTATGTTCAAAACTTTTTATTGCAGTTAAAGAACTAAATTTGAGCAATATTGAGTTCGTACTAGCATTTTATAAATGCTTTTCTACATTTTATATACAATTCTCATAACAATTTTTTTACATTTTGCGGCTTTGTGGCAAGTGAAAATGACTTGTTGGAAAACCCTTGCACGAAAAAATACGTCATAAATAAATAAATTCCATTCTGATTGCTAAGTACGAAAAACCAATTTTTTTAAGCAAAATTTTAGTTTCACTTAACACTCAATAAGTATAAAATAAAAGCAACCACAACATAAAAACCCACAAAAATATATGATTTGGCGAGTGAAAACCGCAGAATGCCATATCTCACCAGTAGACGCAGCAAAAAAAAGTCAATATTTTCAGTAATTAATTAAAATTTTATGAAAAAGTCGTTGCGTGTGCGAGGCGACTTTCTTTAAAAATGAAGTCATTACGCTACATTTCACACTGACACGCACGCACGCACACACACATCCACACACAGTTACATATGTAGCTGTAAATACAAGGCTTTATGTGGCTTTTACGCTCTGTTTGACGCTTTCAAGCGAATCACGTGTTCAGAAACCAACACAAAGATACACTGGTCACACACACACACGCACACATACAAACGCACGAGCGGATATTATATGGCACAAGCCGTCTTCAATTTACATTTACCAACAAACAGCTGATGAGCGGATGATGAGCTGCGGTGCGTAGGCGTATACGTGATATTTGAGCAAGACACAGAACGGAAGTCAAAGTAATAAATTGTGATTTTTTAAGAATCCAAGGTTTAAAATTAAATTGTTTAAATGCACTTTCAACACTTTTGAAAAAAAATATATAATATTTGAATATGTTTATGAAAACTATTACACTGCTGTGGAGCAAGCGCTCGCTCGCTTAATGTGAACTGCATTGTTAACGCTGCGTTGTAATAAAACAGCTGATACAATAGCCAAATGCTGATGCTCGCTTATAATTTTTGTATGCTTTAGCTTTGACTTTTTTCGCTTAAATGCTTGCCCTGCTACTTATGCTGACTGCGACTGCCACTGGTGCGCTGGTGCTGGTGCTGGTGCTGCTAATGCTGCTGTTGAGTCGGCGTATAAATCAACACTGACAATCGACTGATTCGTGGAAAGTGCAATCGCGTGCCGTTGCCGCTGCTGCTTTCTTGCGCGTTGTACGCTTTTCGAATCGAATTGCTTCAGCGGCCATGGCTGCTTCTTCACTGCTTCGTGGTTGTCGCCCGTCACCGTCGCCCCACATCGTTGTTGGCTTTCGCTCAACTTTTCTGCTTTCTTCAACGCGACGACAGTGTTCGTGTGCGTGTGAGGCCACGACAACAACAAAAGCAAGTGGAAAAAAAAACAGCAGCAAATTGCTGCAATTCACGCTTGTCTTATTTTTCTTGTTGTTGTTGGAACGTACAAATTTAGGCGTTATTTTTATTTTCGGGCGTTTTTCAGCGGATTTTAACGAGTGCGCGACGCGACACGATTTTTTTTTTAATTTATTTTATTTTATTTTATTTCAATATTGTTATTGCAGCTCTTCAACCATTTTTAAGCACACTTAGTTATTGTTGCATTGTTGTTTTGTTTGCGGTGATTGCAGTTGCCTTGGCCGAAAGCGCAGCGCTGCCTTACGTACATACGTACATTGTTGACCTTCACTGTCATGTTAATGCGACCACCTTGCGTACGTCGGTACATACAAACACGAAAGTAACTGCTTACAGAACGTACACTTAAACGCGTTCGCTTTCGGTAAATTGTAAATGAATGGACCCAACCGTCACACAAGAGCGCCACAACCACCCAGCTGACCACTTATTCGTCAATGACTGCTGATGGCCAGCGCGCGGCCGCCGCTGCTCATGGTGTTGGTTGGTGCACGAAGACTGCGAACGCACGCACGTAAATATAGACCACCGACCAACCGACCGACCGACCGCGTTTAACGAGTGCGCCACGAGGAAAAGCAAGCGCGCAACAACAACAACAGCAATAACACAACTACAGGCAAGCAATTGCTATCAATGTGAGTGACAACGGTGTCAGTGTGGCATCATAAAAATACCGTTTTTGGTTTTTTTTTTACTATTTAGCGTTTGGCTCAGTGCCGAACTGCGCCCGCGCGCCAAAGACGTCTAAGGTGAAATATACTAAATGCGCTGTGGCAATGTTGCAAGCGCTTCAACTTGCAGCTTGCAGACTGCAGTCTGCCACAAGCGGATGCAGGCGCCAGCAATGGCAAGTGTAACGCTGAGCGCTGAGTGTACGAACACAAGCTTTGCGCGCGAGCAGACTGTAACGCGCTGACACACTGCGCCACCACACGCTGTAATACTGAGTTACTGTTGTTGTTCTTATTACTATTGTTGTTGTTGCTTCACTTTCCTTACACATCCAAAAATTACACCGCATTACTGCTGCGTTGGCATTCCAGCCACCAGCCACCACTCTCGAGCACTAACGTTGCGCGACTCAAAACTTTAAACACCAAAAACCAACGGCCAACTTGCGCTGCAGCTCGCTAAGCAGGCGATCATCGTGTGTGCGGTGAGCGCGCTGCACACTAGTCAGCCCACTAGTTGCTGTGCTAAAAGCTCTAGTGTTACGCTCTCTGGTGCTCTCGGATACTCACGCGCTTTCAATGCGCTAATTGGTTAAGTGTATTGTAGGTTGAAGAGAGCTTTCAGCGAGCTTTTGACATTTAAGTGCAGATGTGTAATTTCATTTGTGAATGTGTGCGCGCTCTGGCACTTGTGTAGGTACGCGCTCTCAGTGCAGTTGCAGCGCGACTCATCAGCTGTTTTAAACGTTGATGACAAGTGACAGTTGTTGTTTTTGTTGTTTATTATTATTATTCGTATTTTTTCGTATTAAGCTGAACAGGAAGTAGTTTTCCAATAAAGCAATGTGTATATAATATATATTAAAGCTCTTTATAGAGTAATCTGCTCTTTTTTAGTTTCTTCTATTTGAAGCGCAACACAAAAGTTGCTTCTAAATACATTTATGTTCTGTGCTCATTTTCTGCACTAAATTTTATAAAATTTTTATAGAAATATTCATAATTGCAGCTTGAATTGCGCTCGCTCTCTTTTTCTCTCTCATTCACTCGCTCTCTCTCCCTCCCTCTCTCATTTCAACTTGTGTGTCGCGTTCGCTGTCACTCGGAAGCAACAAAAATGCACTATTTCGGCACCTAGTTTTATTCAAGGTGATGCAATAGTTTGCGCTAGGTGCAGAACATGAAACGTAGAGTGTAAGGGAGTATGCTCCCTCGCCTCGTGTGTTAGGTAAATAATAAAAAAGAAAAAAGTTGTGAGCATGTAATGCAACTAAGTACACGTAGAAAAGAACGAAATATATAAGTAAGTAAGCGCTTCGCATTGAAAAGTTGAAAAGCTACGTGGCACATTAAAATAAATGTCGAACTTGCGCTCGTAAATATTTATGTGAGAATATCGATTGAAAAACACACACAAAACCTACATACATTCTACATACAAACATACCTACTCGTACAATAACGATCATTAGGCGAGCGCTGCACATAATCAATACTCACTGCCATTTTATGAGCTAAGCGCCTGACAGCCCTCTACAGCTTTGACCCTTTCCTCCACGAAGTATACACGTAAGGTCCCATGCGTGTGGGCTGTCCGCATGGGAAAACTCGGCTAAAAGCTGCATAAAACAAATGTGTTTCAAGGCGGACAGAGAGGTGTGTGTGGTGGAGGCAGCAGCTTAATCAGCAGCTTACAATAACAACTAGAAATGCAACCTTCACCCATGAAAGCCTTGCCGCTCAATGTCACTTGCTTGCAAAACTTTGCTGCGCATAGTTGGAAGTGAGGAATGTCAATAATTTTTAGGGCACTCGGCAGTTCGTGAGATAATTGAAATGAACACAAAAAAATAATACATTTCATGCATTCTGTTAGTTGTCATATATATGATACCTTAAAGAATTGAATGTGTTCTTCTGCTTAATAGATCTAACATAAAAGAAAAAATTTGAAGGATAAGTGTCGAGGGAAAATTTTAAATAGTGAAATAATGGATACTAGGGTGTATTAGATAAGTTCTAAGCGACAAATGTTCAAACTGAGGTTCGAGAAGAGGGAACATTGAGTGGCTTGATGCTTAAGTAATCAAGAGTCCAAATAAAACTCAATTTTACATTCTTATTTTCTGATATCCAATAGTAGTAGTCTAAAATAGTTCAGCACATTCATCAAGGGTTTTAGTTCCTATCAAGTTTGTTAGTAATATTCCGCCGTTCCATTAATAGACCTTAGAACTCATTATTTTATGACCTGTATCTTAGATTAATGGTATTCCAGGTAGCAGACATCCCATATGAATGGGTAGCATGTGGGTCTCGTTTGATGATACTAACTCATCTCCTTTGAAATTCTACAATTATATAGTATCGTATTTTGAATTATGAAGTATTTTCGAACTTTGGGTATGCTTCGTTATCTTAAGTCAGGTCCGAATTGGACCAAACTTATTATTTACAAAGTTTGTCCATGTACATTCATTATCTATTCGCCACGGATCTTCTCCCATAAATAGATGTTCAAGACATTTCTTAGGTTCAATCGAGCGTATTGTGTGAAAGACTGAAGTCCACCATCAACAAACTGATTGGACCTTATCAGTGTGGCTTTAGACCTGGAAAATCAACAACAGACCAGATATTCACCTTGCGCTAAATCTTGGAGAAGACCCGTGAAAAGAGGATCGAAACACACCACACCTCTTCGTCGATTTTAAAGCTGCTTTCGACAGCACGAAAAGGAGCTGCCTTTATGACGCGATGTCTTTGGTATCCCCGCAAAACTAATACGGCTGTGTAAGTTGGCGTTGAGCAACACGAAAAGCTCCGTCATGATTGGGAAGGACCTCTCCGAGCCGTTCGATACCAAACGAGGTTTCAGACAAGGCGACTCACTATCGTGTATCACTAATACGAGCTGCAGATCTAAATGGAGAAGGTAGAATTTTCTATAAGAGTGTACAGTTACTGGCGTATACAACAACCGCGTCATTTGATCTGCTTTTTTCCGCCTCGAAGCGAAGCGAATGGGTCTGGTGGTGAATGAGGACAAGACAAAATATCTCCTGTCATCAAGTAAACAGTCAGCGCATTCACTTCTTGGCTCCCACATCACTGTTGACAGTCATAACTTCGAAGTCGAAGATAATTTCGTATACCTTGGAGCCATCATCAACAACACCAGCAATGTCAGCCTCGAAATCCAGCGCAGAATTACTCTTGCCAACAAGGGCTACTTTGGACTGAGTAGGCAATTGAAAAGTAAAGTCCTCTCTCGACGAACTAAAATCAAACTCTATAAGGCGCATATCATTCCCGTCCTGCTTTATGGTGCAGAAGCGTGGACGATGTCAACATCAGATGAGACGACACTAGGAGTTTTCGAGAAGAAAATTTTGCGCAGGATTTGTGGTCCTCAGAACATTGGGAACGGCGAATACCGCAGACGATGGAACAATGAGCTGTACGTGTTATACGACGACGTTGACATGGTTCAGCGAATAAAAAGACAGCGGCTACGCCGTCTAGGTCATGTTGTCCATATGAACGAAAACACTCCAGCTCTGAAAGTGTTCGATGCAGTACCCGCCGGAGGAAGCCGAGGAAGGGGAAGGTCTCCACTCCATTGGAGGGACCAGGTGGAGGGCGACCAGGGATCTCCAACTGGCGCCGATCTGCGAGAGAAAGAGAAGAGTGGTGCGCTATCATCGATTCGGCTATAACCGGCTAAACGGTTCCAACGCCAATCACATACATACATACATGAAAAGACAAGCTTCTAAAAACTATGTTAAACTACTGTGGTCTCTCTTATGTGATTCCGAAGAGACTTAGATATTGGAAATTTACATGCATCACCTTCAAATTAAGACAAGTGGTTCAATTTCAAAATTCTTAATGTTGATTCCAGCATTATAAAGGATTTAATATAATAGAGTTTTAGATAAAATTACTAATTTTCATGGTGTTAATCATTACCTTTAGAATATGCCTCATAGAAACATAAGTCGATGGTTGTGAAACAGGGAAGAGAATACATACAAAATTAAGAATACATTAGAGAGAAAAATATAAGAATAATCGACGAGAGTTTTCATATTTAGTAGAGATCTAAACTACCTTTGAAAAATATAATTATCATCAGTTCACTAAGAAAAATTATGACTTACTTTAAGTCTTCGTATCAAAAGCACTTATCAAAAACTATTTAATATTATATATAATAAAATAAATGAAGAAAGAATTCTAATTCTATTAAATCTAAGAGTAAGGTTGTGTAAGTTTCCAAATACTGTTGTTATTTCTAAAAAAATCGTGACTCTTTCTAATTGTTATTGTTTATTTTTAATCTAGCTGTATGCATCTCAACCGTGTGTAACTTTTGCTGCTTTGCAAAATTTATTTTCACTTTAATGACCTCAAAACTTTTTTAAAATTAAACTAAGTAGGACATTTACTTTTAGTTTCGTGCATTAAGGATCTCTGAAGGTCACAATAAAAATACAAACACATACTACGACAAGACACCCAAAGCCCAAATTTACATGCATACAATGCAATCTATGTACTATATATATATATATATATATATATATATATATATATATATATATATATGTATGTATGTATAAATGTGAGTACTTTGAATTTGCTGCAGAGTTTGCCAAAAATTGTTTGTTTGCCAAAAGTGACTGAAGGTGAAATGGTCCGCAGTGGTGACACAATATCGCCGATAAGCCGAAAGTATTCATTACATAAGCTCGTACATATGAATGCAATCACTAGTTGTTGTATGTCGCCTTGACCCTTTGAGTTGATTTATTTGCGACTAATAGACAGTGAATGTTTTAGAGAGATATTTGTGTGCAGATTTGGATCACATCATCAAGAGATATAGATATATTTCAGTAAAAACTAGTGCTTGGCATGTTTGTGAAAGCGAGTTGCAATAGAGTATTCAAGTTAAATAAAATATCCCTTTTAATATAGAAAAAATTCAAGGAGGATTTAAGAACTAAGGTTCTACTATTTTTTAAATATGTGTAGTAAAGAGCTTCCGACTGACTCCTATATGAGTATGGCGTATTTGATACCCCTTGATGGTCCTTGTTTCATAAATAAAGGTAACTAGATTATGTCAGGGAATCTGTGTTCCAAGATAATTCTTGGATAGTTTTGGATAAATGCATGTTTTAACAGTGAGGTTGAGATGTCGGACAGATGAGCTTAAGTATGGCATCTTATACTTAAGCTGCCTCTTTGTTTTATTCCAATATATAAAATTCCGCAGTTTGAAATTTTTTTGGAATCCAAAAGTTGGTGGAAAGACTGGACCTAAAATGTTAAGATAAACCTATAGCAAAAATAACTATATACTAGGCACAGACGCCAATCTTGGTATTTACAAGGCTTTTTAATAACGTTTCTGCAGTGCTAAATGTCTCATATTTAATACCTATAAACATAAGAAACCGAACGGAAATTCGACACATTTGCAATGACAACAGTGATATGGAAAAACGTTTAAGTCAAACTGCCAACATTGAGACATAATCTCAATAACAAGCGAGAGAATGCTCTCTAATGCATTTAGCATCTAATAGAGTAAGGGACGTCAACGGTAGGCGGTGTTGATTGAGTGCTCGTGTGACAATGTCAATTGGAAGCTGCAAACAATCGGAACACTTGGGCGAATTGACGAAGAGCCAATAAATAGTGTATATTTGTGTATTTTTAAAACACAACTGAAATGCTTTTCAACAATGCCAACACGAGTGCACTGAAATAACTGCAAATCTATATATACATTTGTAACAGTAGTGCATGTGTTCGTGTAATTTTCAGTAGATACTTAGTGCACTTGTTAGTTGTTAGTGTGCTAAGATAATGAAAATTATTGCTAACCTATGGCAAAGGCATTTTGAAAGTGTTGTAATAAATCCTCTTTATATATGTATTAACCAAATTGAAATATTTATATTTTTCGCTACACTTGCTTTCCGTTTTCTCCAAACGAAATTCTCAGCTCTGATTAATATCTAGATTTCATACCCGAGCACAATGATAGGCAAATGGCAACTGTCAATGAGTAAAAGGAAGGAATGATGATACAAAAAAGTGGAAGGAGTAGATGGGATTATATATAATTCCCTGAAAAAGTCGGAAAATATGAAAATTACTAAAACTATTTCACAGCATTTGTGAATGCGCTTCAATACTGAAAGCAAGAAGGTTCTAAAAAATTAATAATATTATTAAGGCAGCAGTCTGCTTTAGAAGCCGAAAAAAGCGTTTTTTAGCAATTTTTTTTTGAAAGGGAAGGAAATGATTGTGGTAAACGGAGTTTTAAGATGATAGTGTACTATATTTAAGGCTTAAAAAACAATATTTATTATTAAAAAATATTGAAACTATTTCTGGAGCGCCTGGAGTCTGCACTTGTAAATCGGTGCCGGTGATGGAGGTCGTGCGATGCATCTGAAACAGTCGAACCAAATTTTTTTTTAATTTTTATAAGTTTCTTTTCCTTATGAATTAAACAAATACTGAAGAAGTTATAAAATTCCAATTATTTTCGAAGTTTGAAAAAAAATTCACTTTTTTAAGAAAAAAAATTGACTTTAAGTTCCAAAACAAGTAGTTTAAATAATACTTTTGTCCAACTTTTTTAGTTCAAATAGAAGATAATTTAATACTGAAGCTAGATCACTTTGGTTTTTTTCGATCGGACATATGTATATTAATTTTGCTATCGTCGGCACCGTTTTCTAACACTTGTGAAAATGAAAACTCGACAAAACGCGCTTTAAAGGTCTGCCTGAGCATTCGCACCTGCTCGACGCTCGGCCACTAAAACTGCTCTAGCTTCGAAAATATGTCGAATTGGCCTTTGGAATTTTAAAGACATATTCTTGGATAGTTTTGGAAGAGATTTAAAACAAAACAAAAAATCGATTTTTTGAAGCCTGTAAAGCAGACTACTGCCTTAATAGGAGTATCGGTTTTAAAAAGCACTTAGCGCTATCTTACTTGCGCGCTTTTGAGATTTTTTTCCAGCCTTCTTTCTCCAGCAGTTATACTCATTTTAAGCGTTTTTATTATCAGCTATAAAGTATTTGTTCGACACACATAAAATGTGTTACACACAGAATGTATATATGTAGATATGTATGTATGTATATATGTATATATTTGAGTATATGCTATTGCATGTGTTTGTGTGCATTTATATGGTTTTAAATTGTTGAATTTATGAACGAGTGGAATTTTGATTTTGGAGCGCAATCGTTGCACCGTTAAATGTTGCATGTTAACACATTTGGGTGCGTTTAGTTATTTGGACCGTTAAGCGTGTAATAAATGTATTAAATTTAGTAAATATAAATGCATTCATTAAATAATGAAGTATACGGCAGCAACTTTTTCATTTTCTTAAGGTACACAAATTTATTTGCTGACTACTCTAGGTTACGTTATTATACCCTGAACAGGGTATATTAAGTTTGTCACGAAGTTTGTAACACCCAGAAGGAAGCGTCGGAGGCCCTATAAAGTATATATATAAATGATCAGTATGTTGAACTGAGTCGATTTAGCCATGTCCGTCTGTCTGTCTGTCCGTCCGTCTGTCTGTATATATACGAACTAGTACTTCAGTTTTTAAGATATCGTTTTGAAATTTTGCAGATGTTATTTTCTCTTCAAGAAGCTGCTCATTTGTCGGAACTGCCGATATCGGACCACTAAATCATATAGCTGCCATACAAACTTAACGATGGGAATCAATGGCTTGTATGGAAAACTTCCGCATTTTACTACATATCTTCACGAAATATGGTGTGAGTTATTGTTCATAGAAATAATTTAATCTCCGAAAAAATTGTTCAGATCGGTTCACTATAGCATATAGCTGCCATACAAATCGAACGAAGAAATGCACCTGTGAAGGGTATATTAGCTTCGGTACAGCCGAAGTTAACGTTTTTTCTTGTTTAGACTTAAGAATGCGAAGTCAAATATTTTCTTATATTAATTGAATGAATCTAAATAGTTTTTCCATAGGGACGCTATAAAAGTAGACCGGTAGGGATAGCAAAAGACGTATTTGTGACATTTCTCTACGGTAAGATTAGCCATTTCATCATGGAAAGATATACGATCCAACAACGAGTCGAAATTATTAATATTTACTACCGAAGTCAGTGGCCTCAACTTTAAGAGCACTATGACCAATTTATGGTCGGCTCATTTCTGGCTGAATGGCTTCGACAATAGGCAAAATATGCGTTATGGTAGCAATCCTCACGTACTCCATGCGTCACCATTGCATCCCCAAAAAAATATGGTTTGCTGCGGTTTATGAGCCAGTGAATAGTAATCGCTACAGATCAATGATAACCGAACATTTTTGGCGCGGATTGGATGGATGGATGGACTTGGACAATATGTGATTCCAACAGGACAACGCCACAAGCCATACAGCGAATGTCACAACCGATTTATTGAAAACCAAGTTTGGTGAACGTGTTATCTCACGTTCCTTTGGAGTTACGTCAAGTCTACGGTCTATGCCAACAAGCCAGCGACGATTAATGAACTACGTATGAAAATCGAACGTGAAATTGCAGCAGTATCGGCTGATTTATGCTTGAAAACCATCGAAAATTGGTTTCAGCGCCTGGACTTCTGCAACCGTGCTCGTGGTGGCCCTGTAAAAGAAATCGAGTTCCATATATAGTGGCATCGAATGTACTCTTGTAGCGCTCTTATTGAAAAACCCGTTATGTATCTTATGAAATTGGAAACATTCACTCGAAGCCATGTCTGACAAATATACATAAGGCTAGGGCAACGTTAGAGTACTGTATCAACATAATAAACAAAACTTTGACAATTGGCATCTCCAAACTCGTGACTTGTCATTTTAGTTAATGAATCCAATATACTTTGCAAGAGAATCGGATTCAAGCTGACCGAAAGAAAATCAAGCAGAATTGAAAAGACCGCCGATGACATTTTTATAGTAATGCATATATATTCAAAAAAAAAAATTATCCTATTTGGTCAAAAAGTGGTCCACTTCTTTTAATATTGAGAAGCTAGATTTACAAATTTCGTTTGAATAAACTTGTGGAATAAGAACACTATTCAATACTATTCAAATTATGTAGGTTTCCAGTTTGGAAACTGAATGTAAGTTAATTGCTTAGATACAGCAAAGACACAATTAAGCAATAAAAGTAGAGTAAAAATGTTAAATATAACTCAAAATTATATTTAACATTTAGCTTCATGCGACTAATGCTTTTTAGGAAAGTTTTACTATATTTAAAGTAATGAAGTTTTCATCAAAAATTAAAAGGCTTTTTAAGGAGATTTTGCAATAAGAAAGAAAAAGTAAACTCGTGATCTTTTTGGGGACACATTCGTATTCGTAATATATAAAATATCAACGATTTTGAACGATTTTGAACGATTTTTAATTGAAAATTATTTCAACGATTTTAATACAAGCATTAGAAACGTTTTTATTTCGATTATCAAGTTTAATTGAGACATCATCTTCCCATAAATTTCACTAGAATTTTTTTTTATGTTCTATATATATCATAAATAACCAAAAACACATACAAAGAAATTGCAAAGTGTACAAATACTACTTAAGCGCTGCGGGCATGTCAAATAAATGCCAATTTAATTAACTAAATTGAATCGAATCGAAGTGAAACGAATTGAATCCAACTAAATGGCATTGGCAATTACATAAGGTGCATAAATGTCGCAGCTAATAAACAAACAGACATATGTACACAGACGAGCAGCGGAGAAACGCCTAGTTCTACAAGTGAATGATGAATGATCTTCGTATGGTCGAGTACGGTTAATGAGTACAAGAGCAATTATCCAATGTTGTAGGCGGCGTGTGAACTTAAACGCTAATTGATAATGAATTAATTTCGTACTTTTATAAATATTTTTTTTTTTTTTTATAATTTTATTAAATTCTCATAGTTGCAGTATAGCAGTTAAATGCAACACGCCGAAACGCTATGAATCGAAACGAAACTGAAAAATATATCGAACAAGTACAAGTAATGTTGAAAATATGCAATTTTTCAAATTCACTAATTGAATTTTTCATTTTGTTTTTTGTTTTTTTTTGTATTTTTTTTATAAATAATTTTTATGCTTTTTACGCATAAAACTAATTAATTTTTAATTATGAAAAATACATACTTAAAATTTAGACAAAAACTAAAACGAAAAAATACTTTCTGCAGCTTATGCTAGACGAATATTCGAAAAATAAATGTTAATGTGTAAATACTTTATATAATCATTTCAAATAATTATGTGTAATAAAATAAAATTACTTAATTTCGAAATGATAAGCGAAAAATCGAAAAATGCGTGAGAGGTACTCACCAGCTGGTGCATGGCGTATACTCAACAGCATGCATACATACACAAAAGTACATATGCATGTGCCTGCTATGCAGTTAATGTTGTTGTTGCTGCTGTCCTTGATAAATATGTATATATGGAAAAAAAAACAAATATTTTAATAATTCATTGCCGCCTGGGCTTGCTGTTGACACACATACAACCACCACTGAGATACCACCAGCTGTGTTCACTGACTCGATTCCGAATATTTACGAAGCGAGCACAGGGTGTATCCCGGCAGTGAATGCATAAAATTCAGATTTATTTCAGATTTATTCTCTTTTCATTTTTCACTATATTTGCGATTTCACAACACTTTCGCTCAAGGCAAAGTAGAACTGCTTCCTCTTCTACTTTTTATGTGTGTGGGTGCGCGCCTTGTGGCATCTCAGGCGAAAGTTTAGCTTGTCGTCACTTCCTTTGCCGTTCTACTTTACTCATGTATTTGTGCGTGCTTGTGTGTGTGTGTGTGTGCTTTAGCAATGACAAAAACCGTTTCGCATTGACTGTGCTTCAAAGAGTAGCATTGGTTGAGCGAGCTTTTTTTTGGTTTGCTCGTCGCTCATTTCAATTTGAATTGCTCGCTTACCTAAATCACTCAGTATGTCAGACAGAGTATGCGATTTAAATGAGATTTTATTGAGTGCTTTTCAATTTTGACAGCCGTTCACTATTAATTTATGGGTAAGGGTATATAATTTTATTTGATTTCAATTTAAAAATATATTTTCATTTATTTCCTATCCTTCCTATTCCTAAGTGTGTGATTTATTGTACTTTTCGAGAGTATTAGTGTAAATTACTCAAGTGGTTATGTCCTAGTTTTAAATGTCAGCATATGTTTCCTCGTTAGATCAGTTAATATACTAAAATATATAATTTAAACAGCACTTTTAATTTAGAAATTATATGACATATGATTATATATAGGAATTATAAGACTAGACTATAACTAACCGGAAATTGTAGCAACTACTGCTCTTTAGCTGAAAATTTCAACTCCTGAGTATATTTGCTTTTATAAGGAGCTTTTTCTAAATATATATGATATTAAGATTACTGTGTTCAGAACTCGGTGTAATTCTGAAGTCAGATGGTATAAAGAGCCTTTCATTTTAACTAATAATGAATAATAAGGAGTAGCTTAATCAAATTTATAAAATTTACCTCAATTTATTAGAGGATCTAAATTAAGAAATTGAAAATTAATTTTTTCTATATTTTTTCGTTTTACAGAACCATATCTTCATACTGAAGGAAATGTTATGTTATGAAGAACTGATTAACAGAAACTGAGTATTCTTACAAAGACTACACAATATATAGGATAGGATCCGGTCCATGTTCACATTGGCAATATTATTTTAAAATGGGTACCGATCTACTTTAGTAGTCTCAGTGTACTTGGGTTGGCGGATTTTATCTGATGGCAGTTTTATGCATATGTTCTTGTATTAATCGTAGAAGGCCTGTTCTGTAATACGATCAGTAAGATGACCGAAATTGCTCTACGAATATTGAGGTTCCATCACTGATCGAGGACTTCAACAAAACGGTGTTGATACCGTTCAACCACAAAATGTGATTAGTAAAGTTTAAATTCACTTTAATCAAAGGTACATCACATTCTTTATCGTCTTTACTATAATATATGGAAATTAAGATTGATTCCAAACTAGATCGGTAGA
This sequence comes from Zeugodacus cucurbitae, assembly GCF_028554725.1. Classification (NCBI taxonomy): domain Eukaryota; kingdom Metazoa; phylum Arthropoda; class Insecta; order Diptera; family Tephritidae; genus Zeugodacus; species Zeugodacus cucurbitae. The sequence goes on along the minus strand of NC_071667.1, from coordinate 57,329,380 downwards.
TATATATATTTCTCCGAAAAAACATTTCATTCTGTAATATTTGAGATTGTCTCTTTATCTCTTTCTCTCTTCTCTCTTGAGATTTTCTCTCTATCTCTTTCTCTCTTCACAAACGATTATTGATATAACATAACCTCAAATTTGTTATCAAATATTCTTTTGTTGAAAGAAATCGAAGATGATGTAAGAAGACTGTATATAAAATCGGTAATGTTCCTAAAGAGGGTGATGATCAATCTTTCAATGGCGTGCATAAACTCTTTTCCACAGATTTCTTTTTCTATAATACATTGAATGCATCGAACTGAATTCATTGCACTTTGACTACAGATCATGTAGGGCAACCTATTGTAATTATGATAAATTGGAACCCTCAGTCATAATGTAATCGTTATATAGTTTATCGATAACTTTTTGGTGTAAAATAAGCTTTTACAAGGAAGAAATACTCTCGAAGCATCGTGACACCCTCAAATGAAGCAATCACTGTAAGAAAGAAATTTGGGCTAAGTAAACATGTTGGAAGAAATCTAAATAACACTTACTTGATAATATTTTGAATTTGGGTTTGAAGCTTTAGAAGGCATTTCTAGGTACTAAACTGAGGATATTGATTACATGTTTTGTTTTCAATGTTGTTATATTAAATATATAACAAATTATATATATTATATTCTCGCAAAAAATATTTTGGCTGCTACCCAGTGTAATCGATTATTCAATGCTATCTATAAAATCAAACCTGCAGTCAGATTTAGAGTACTCTTGAATTGAATTTGTATGTGATGAAGTTAAGTATAATTTGAGTAATGCGTAGTTAAGCATAAGAAACGATTATTTTTTGACAAATCTGTTATCGATAATTTAAAAAAATATTTATCGGTTTTATTATCGACTTTTTCAACAGAATACTATTTTTTTGTTATCTCTTTAATGTAATAATTATCGTAAGAAGCTGAGTGACTTGCTACCAAATCGATAGTTATTTTTTCATTTCAAAAATATATTTCTAGATAATTAAATTATTTTTTTCAATTTCTTTTTCTTCTAATATTATTTTAATACATATGTATTCCTCTTGTCCTTGCCGCAGCAACACCCACACACATATACACAAAGCATAACAACAACTTGTTGTTGGTGCAACGACGTCAGCATAATACCAACTGTAAACACATTGCAGAAATCAATTTTATCTGTCACTTAATTTAGCATACCGTATGGAACAGATTTTCTCGTGAACACTTTCATATGAAATTTGGGCCGCACACTTATTTTTAGCAATTAATCAATTTTCCTGGGTTTATTGTTCATGCATGGAGAATCAGCTCCAAAATCGAATTTTTGTGCCGTAAAAAGCAAATTGGAAACACACGCGCACATATGTATACACTTCACTTACAATATGCTATGCTATACTGTGACACTTTTATATCAATTTAAACGCGTCACAAACCAAATACAAGCGTATATAGTTGAAAATAAACTCCACTTACAGGCGCAGTAAAGGGCAAAGGTCAAGTTTGTTTTAGTTTAATTAACCGCTGGTTTTGTATATAATTAAATTTACTAGCTTTTAACTTTTGCAAAGCAACTCCAACCAACTTTTATTGATTAACTTTAAATTTCGCAATTAATTTTTCACACGGCCAAGCTGTGATGAGCACATCAACATATGTGACGAATGTCGAATAAATCAGGCGCATTTCCCTGTAGTTATGCAGCGTGAAAGTGGGAAGCGCGCTTATCGGCGTACTTATGATGCTGGCTGCCATATAGTATATAGGCTACAAATAGGCGCTTACCACACACACACACGCATGCACACACCCACACCGGGGTACAAAAAGGGGAAAAGTGCTGTTTCCCACGTCAAAGCGTTGAAAAGCTGGAATTTGAGCAAAAGCACAGCACGGCGAAAAGATGCCGGCTAAAAGCTGTTGCGGTGTTGAAAGCTAAAGCTTTTGAATGGGTAAAATTTATTGCGCTCGCATAATCGTATAACTAGAGAGATTCTCATGTACATATGTGAGTGTAGATATGTAATTTTCAAGATTTTGTGGGTGTGCATAAAAGCCGCAGAGCTTTCACGCTCAGCGCAAAGTTCTATGTAAACAATGTGAGTGTGTGTGTGTGTGGCATTGCACCCGCCACCGCTTGCAGCACTTCTACCGACGCCTGCTTTCGTGCTTTCTTATTGCGCTGTCGTCCGTAATAAAGTTTTGAAAAGTGAAATTCATTTCGTTTTTGTTGTTTCGCAAGCTTTTTTCGCCGTTCAACATTAATAAATTACATATATGTAAGTCAACAATGGCGTTCACCGCACGCTACAATCGACATTTCGCCACAAGCGGACAAAAGAATACACTGCACTTTTGCATTAAACGCAATCTAACCTTTGACCTTTACACACTTTTCCGCGAAATACACACGATTTATTTGCTCAATAAATACATACCTTGAGTCCTGTGTTGTATTGTGTTAAAGTTCGATTCTTCCAAAATCGGGAGCGTTGTATTCTTGCGGCAGCTGCTGATGCAATCGCACTATTTCGATGATACAAAATCACTGACTGTCTGTATTATGCAATCTCCGGTGTCCTTGTACTCCTGTTTCCCAACTGTATATATATGTATGCCTGTGGACACTACTATGCGTGTCCTGTGGGCTCCTTGGCCGAGTGTACTGTAGTGTGGACGTTGGGATTGCATGGACGTCTGTTTCGGGTTCGTTTTCATTTTCGTTTTCTCTTGCTCTTGCTGTTGCTGTAGCTGTCGTTGTAGCTGTCGTTGTAGCTGTGGCTGTGTTGGCTGCAGCTGCACTCGCTGGCACGTATAATGAAATTTCAAGTTCAAGTTGAATGCAATTGCGCATGTCCGCCATATTTGTTTTCCAACTACACACGCACACAGTTGCGCTTATATTTGCGCTATATGCCAGCAATATATATATATATATATATACTATGTATGCAATTATATGCAGTTGTTGTTGTTGCATTGTGATTTGCTCACTATACTATTAGCAGCAACTACCCCGCTCGCAATTCACTTTCGAATTGTCAGTTCATGGCGAATGCAACGACGACAGCCACACATACACACTGATACATATACAATGCATTTTTGTTGCAGCCTGCAGTTGTGTGCGTGTGCTTGCATTCTTCATTGTACTTGTATATAGCGCACGCAGTTAGCTGCAGAGCGTCGAGGAGAGAGAGAGAGAGCGCAAGTGAAAGTGAGCGCATGTGTGCTACTGTCATGGTTGTTTAAATAATTGCTTCCGCCAACCCTTCGGATGCACCCTCCCGCTGTCGTCATTTCCGCTAACATCTCTGTTGTGCTCTTGGCGCTCAGTTGGCGTTACCTTTCTGCCGGCGCCGGCGTTGACGTTGACATTTGCTTTGGTTTTATTGTCGTCATTCATATTCCATCCAAGTTCAGCTTTCCATTCACGCCGCCTTTCCTTTTTCGATTTCAAACGAGCTTAATATAATATTTGTTCTTCCATTCTTGCCCATCTTCCCATATTTACATATATAATTTTCCACTTTAAATGGTGGCTGCAATTCTGCTTGGTTCTAATTAAATTTCACGCAGTGCTGCTTCGTCGTGACTGTAAATATATGAAAAAGAAGGAACTAGTAAATAAATTATGGAAAAATTGAAAACGGGATTTATTTTTGAAAAGCTCATATGAGCTGAATATGTATTGGCGCCTTTACACATGAAACATTAATATAATCTTCAAAAGTGAGGGGGAATGGATGATATAAGAACAATTCAGGAATCACTTTTAAATCTTCGACAACAATATTATATTAATTTATATTATATTATATTTCAAAGAAAATATGCACAAAATAGCAACGGTTTATTGAATCGAATACACAACTGGTATAAATGCTTTTTTATTGGTATAAGACAAACGGCGATATGATAGCAAGCGGTTATACCATTTTTTTAAGAGACACCATACTATCTTGGATTGAAGTGTATTCCATAATTTCGTTACATGTAAATTTTCAACAAGAAATCAGAGAACAAGTTAAATTAAAATGTATTTATATATAGAAGACATGCTGGTAAAGTATGAAAGTTGTTATAAGCCAAGGTATTAAAAATTACTTGCAGCAGAAAGTCGAATTTCCCCACCAGAGACTTGATGACCAGCTACTCTAGAATAGTTCGTTCAATTCGTTACTCTCTAGCGCTCTAGTGAATAGAATAAGACTGGAAAAAATTTAGAACACTCCATAATATGTGAGAAACCCCCATATGTTTGTAGCAATTGGGTTACATCTAGTAGAGTTTTCAAAAAATCGATCTGAAAATGTTAATCCGACGGCGCTCAAAACTATGTTTTGAAAGTCGGTGACCAAGATCTCTCGGAAATGGCTGAACCGATTAGTGTTAAAGTTGTTCACAGGCTTCTGAACTATATTTTCCAGTACTTAATCGAAGCCATTTTATTACCGATAAAAATTGTTGTTGTGTATAAAACACAGTTTAAGACCAAAATTATGGCAAAATATGGAAATCAGTTTGTTTTTATACCCTGAACAGGGTATATTAAGTTTGTCAAGAAGTTTGTAACACCCAGAAGGAAACGTCGGAGGCCCCATAAAGTATATATATAAATGATCAGTATGTTGAACTGAGTCGACTGAGTATATACGAACTAGTCCTTCAGTTTTTAAGATATCGTTTTGAAATTTTGCAGATGTTATTTTCTCTTCAAGAAGCTGCTCATTTGTCGGAACTGCCGACATCGGACCACTATATCATATAGCTGCCATACAAACTGAACGATCGGAAACAAGGGCTTGTATGGAAAACTTTCGCGTTTTATTACATATCTTCTCGAAATTTGGTGTGAGTTATTGTTCATAGAAATAATTTAATCTCCGAAAAAATTGTTCAGATCGGTTCACTATAGCATATAGCTGCCATACAAACCAAACGATCGGAATCAATGGCTTTTATGGAAAATTTTCGCATTTGACGTGGTATCTTCACGAAATTTGACATGGATTACTGCTTAAGTTAATAATATAATCTTCGTAGAAATTGTTAAGATCGGTTAACTATATAACCTTAATGTTTCTAGCAAACAACCCGGCTAAAAAGAATTAGTAAAATGTTTTCTTTTTTTACTTACTTTTTCTTACGTCTTTAGATTTGCTTAAACACATAGTTACTAAAAGAAATGCACCAGTGAAGGGTATAATAGCTTCGGTACAGCCGAAGTTAACGTTTTTTCTTGTTTTATACTCAGTTTAAGACGAAAATTATGGCAAACGAAAAACCGTCTTCGATTAATCACAAGATTATACATTACATTAACGAAATCAGTTTTTTTTCATTTCAGATGATCTACTTCAGAGATATAGTGATTTCCACGAAACAAATAAAAAATTATTCAATAGTCTTCAAAATGAGCATAATATGTGTAGAAATCCTTAATATACTAAATTTAGAAGTGTTCTCAGGCAAAATGTTGAAAACCTCATTTTTACGAATCCTTACTAAACATATATTTGACCAAACAAAATATTTTATTAATCTGCTATCCAACGTACTTATTTAGCCTAATTTAGCAAACAATTTCTCTTGTTTTCCCTTTTGTATTAAGCTATGTCTTAAATAGCTATGTCTTCATGTGCAAAACTTCCTCCAAATTTGTTTGGAATGATTGTGAAACAAACATAATGAAGAATAATTCCAAAGACAATAATACCAGTTCCAGTAACTCAAGCTAGTTTACGACTAAATAGTCAATCTGTAATGTACCACGCCTTCTTTTGTAATTCCTACATTTCGAGATCTACGCGACAATTAGAGAGGTAATTTCATAATCCATCAGGTTTGAAGATTGAATAAAGAAGGCGGAAATCGATCTTTGAATAAATAATCCTATAAATAAGTCAATTTAATCTTAATGTAGATCCATAAAATTATTTGTACTTAAAAAGGAAGATTAGGGGTGGTGAACTGTGTACTCATGTCCATTTATGCTCTCAACAGTTTTAAATCAAATGTCTGCTAGACATGTTTGAGGTTAGGTTCGGAATACAAGAGCAAGAATATAAGTTGGATAATATATATGATTTTGGCGTGAGTGGGTAAATCAATATTCCAGTTGAATAAAAGTATTGAAAAGTAAAACCGTTCATTTTACATTAAACTTAATCGATTTGAAGCTTACTTTTCTAGCTAGGTTATAAAAACTAGCTTGTTGCTAGGCAACTGAAGAATTTTGTGCTTTTACTTCATCTTCCAGAGAATGAACCTCGATAAATCAAGTTGTTTTTAGAAAGATAATGCAGAAGAAGAATTATCTATAAAAGCTCTTTAAGCATGTTATCAAATACTTCAATGTTATTTTAAATTTTTAAAATTTTCACACGCTTAACTAGCAATTATTAATTCTGTAGTCAAAAGTGTAGAGGCACATACAGATGTATGTATGTATGTAGGTAAGCATGTAATTTTGTTTACACACATATGTACTTGTATATTTATTAATTAATGTTTTCCACTCGCGATTATGTTACAAAGCAAATATTTCGTTCATTCAACTTTGGCGTGCGTGCTTTTTCAGCTGTTTGCATGTTCTCAATTGCAGCAATGCATTTCCTACAAGTACACAGACATACATACTCGTACATATATTAATATGCTCTATATGCCGTTATATACCTATAAATACATATTTACACATTTAATATATGTTTATGTGCACATTCCATTCGCTATTTGGTTACTATTGCTAAATTTGTTATTGTTTATGCTAATTGTTTCTCACGCTTTGTTGCCTGTACAAAGGTCAATGTTTTTACGCGAATAATGCAAATAATTTGGGGGGAAAATTTATAAAAATAAATATGTATAAACATGAAGTGAGAGTACGTATATTAATAAATATTTGTTTACAAACAAAATAGGAATGTCTAGGCATGAATTAGGTATAATAAATAAAGCAAAAAAATTATAAAAATAAGTTTTGATTAACTTTCATCTATTTAAATGGTTTTGAGATTAAAAAATGTTCAATATAGTGAATATAGCATTTTTATATATATTTTTAAATATCAAAACAAATATTCAACTTAACAGCTAATAGCTTAAGGGCTCGCTTTGTTTTTCTCAAAACTATGTTTTGAAAGTCGGTGACCAAGATTTCTCGGAAATGACTAAATTGATTAGTCTCAAACGCAGGCTTCTGAACTATATTTTCTAGTACTTAATCGAAATATTTTCATTACAGATAAAAATAGGTTTTTTAGACACAATTTAAGGCCAAAATATTGGCAAAAAATTAATTTTTTTAGAAGCCGCTATTTAAAAATTGTTTTGCGTATTCCTTCGCCTAATTACAAGATTATACATTACTTTAACAAAATCAGTTTGGTTTTTTCATTTCAGATGTTCCACTTCAGAGATATAGTGATCACCGTAAAGCGCCTGTTTTTGAGAGAAGTCCCTGCAGATCTGTTGTAGCAACTTCAAAAACTTATGATGTTATTTTTCACAATTAAAAAATTATCCAATACTCTTCAAAGTAACGATAATATGTGTACTATTCCTTAAAATAAAAAATTAGAAGGTTTCTCAGGAACAAATTTTGAAAACCTCATTTTTAGGGCTCCTAATTAGAAGTCTCTCCTTAAGCTAAAGTTTTAGAGCTTATTCAGACCCATTGTAGTAAAGCCTATTATTTTTACACCAAAAAAATATTAATAGTAATCATATCCAGTCATAAATTTGTCATATATCTTCCAATAGTTCTACCAAAAGTGAAATGAATGTGTCACTGGTGTTTGACAAACCAATTAACTGGTATAGCACATTAATGAGTAACCAAAAATATCGCTTGCACTGAATTTATGCTTTCTCATTTAGTTATTTTAAGAGAGCAGCACCAATCGAAGGCGACTAATGTTTAATGTTGAGGTAGAGATTCAGAAACTGAACGTACAATATTACTATACTAGTTTTAAACTATTGTAAAATCTCGAGTAAAGTATTGATACATGCTTATTATTTTTCAACTGGTCTAAATATGGGTTTCCAGACAGCCCACCACAATAATCACAATAACTACATACATGAACAATTTCTCTAGCATTAGAATTTGTTAGTGAACAACAACAGAAAGCCTTTATTTACAATATAAAGTGGTAAACTGTAAAATTGCATTCAGAGGGATGCATTTGAAGGCAGAGAGAAAACATTACTACTCCGAAGTTGGACCTAGTTTTTATTCAAAGATAACAGCGGTCACTCCGTTTTTTATGTGATCGGAGGCCATCGATATATTGATTTTAGAAAATTTCTCTTAAAAAATCCTGGTAAAGGATTCTGCTTCAATCAGTAATATCAACAGGTGTAATTTCAGCAAAAAAAGCTTGGAAACTTCTCGATTGTTTATATCATATTTAGGTAATAATTCCATTCTTTTCATGGAAGTAATTTCCAGCGGATTTCACTATCATTAGTGCATAAACAGACTCAGTGTTTCAACGGAATTCCAATGTGTGGCTAGTTGGTGAATGAATCACCAAGTTTTTTTCTGTTCTAAGGTCATGCTCAGCTTTAGTTTATACCTCTATATTCTGTAGTGTAAATATTATCTATATAATTGAACTAAATTAATCTCATTACGGAAAGAACGGAAAAATAGTTATACGCAGCGATATTGCACGGAGAAACAACCACTATCATTGTCTTAAAGTACTGATCTTGTCAATAATGTTATCAAAGTTTTAAGAAATTCTGGGAAAAGATTTTACTTAAATGAGGAAGCTAAAATGCACAAACAAACACCTACTTTGAAGACCTAACGACATATCGAACCGTTAGCGAAATATTGTGGGACTTTATCCTTTACTCATTAACTTTGTATTAAAGACCTGACTTTATCTATAAAGTTATCAAAATTGCATGACATTTCATCTGAAAAAAAGACTTCGCTCGAATGAGTAAGTTAAAATGAACAAACCAACTTGCTTTGAAGGCTTAACGAACTAACGAACCAATATCAAAATATTGGGAACCCTAGTTGTAGATTATGTCGAAAAATAAAGTATAGTTTTCAGAATCAAAATTCACGTACTTTCATTATTAAATTAAATATTTGTAAGCCCAAACGAAATTTCATAATAATGGAAAATAAATATTTAAAATGTACTACATGTTCCCACACTTATCGCTAGAACTGTTTTTGTCAATTACTAAAATACAACATTAAATTATATAAGTACATATGTATGTATGTCTGTCTCTGTATATCGAAACAATTCCCATTACGTACGTGTACAGCCAGCATTTCTTTGTGTGATTCTTTATTTATTCCGCATCGACGTGTTTGTTGGCCTTCAATTCTCGCATTAGCTGGCAAACATGCGAGCTTTGTCGCAGGGAGAGGCTAACGGTAGCGGTGTGTTTAGGGACTCAGGCGAGTGAGTGCACATATCTTTAAGATACTCACTTGCCGCTCGTAATATTACAGTTGCCGCCGCGACGAAGCCAATTGCCGAAGAAGTTGGAGACCAAAAGAAAGGACAAAAATACAAAAACAACAAAGTACTGACAAACAACGCCAAGCAGCAGCAATAATGGCATCAAGTACAGGCGAACGAGCGAACAAACCGTTGCAATGAGCGCATGGGCTTTGGGGCGTGCAGGGGCCACGAACAGCTGTGGTTGTGCGATAGCAATGCTCGGCTGCTATTTTTTGCCTTCTCCTCGCTCTCTCTCTCTATAAATTGTATGTTAGTGTTTGTAAACGAGTTGTTGCTTTTGTTGCTTATCGTTTTTTTTTGTTTTTGCGCCACTTTGTTGTTCGGCAAAATGCTTGTACGTATGTACTATAAGTATGCAGCTACATATGTGCATAGCGACGCTCAGTCTCTTCGCATACGAATCGGCGCTCGATTTGCGTCAATGTGTCAATATATGTGTGTATGTATGTGTGTGTGAGGCAATTCGTTGGCGAGCGTTAGCGAGTGTTTGTTTGCCTGCACACAACAAGCTTTTGTGCGAGTAACGAGTTCGGCTGGTTTTTGCTTTTGTTTTTATTCGCTCGCCACGTTTTTTTTTTTTTTGCTTTTTGTTTGACTTGTTTCGTGTGGTGTGAGAGGAAAAAAGTATCTACAACTAGTTCTTAACCTTGAACTTGAAATATATTCTGCCGCTGCCGCTGTCACTGCCGCAGTTGCTGCTGTCAAGCGCGTCACGCCACTTTGCTGCTGGCGTTGTGTTGGCACTCACACACACATTTGCATATTTTTTTTAGTTAGTTTAACTTACTCTCTCTCTCTCTTTCTGCCCGAGCTGTTGCTCGCATTTTTGCCTGTGGTGAAGCCGGTGGTTCGCATTCACTTCTGTTGGTTGGTGGTTAATGTGCAATTTGTTCGATTGTCCGTTTGGTGGGGGACTTCAACTGTGCCTAGTCATCAATATTTGGTCGTGACAATTTTCGTTTGCTGTCTGTGCCTGCTTTATTGCTTATTTTACTCTGGTATTTTGTAAACATTTTTCTTTGCAGAATTTTGCGCGTTTGGCCCTTTTGCATTTCTTCGATCATACATATATGTACATAATGTACGATTTGCATATGCAAATTCATGTTTATAACTTAATTTGTGCAGATATTGACATATCAATAAATTCAACGTGTCATCTGTGCAGTTTTGCACAAATCTCGTTTCTTCACAGCTGCTGATGATGATCGTTCAACACATAACTTATTTATTATGATATTAGAATTTCAAGCGCTTCTGAATAATTTCATTTTATAATATAATCAAAAACAAATTTTTAATAACGCAAACCTTGTTCAAAAACCTAATCATTCTGATCAGTGGAATGATTTCAACTGTCAACAATTAGTGTGATTGATCAAGCGAAATACTTTTCAAGTAGGATGTGTTTCGATTTTCTTTTTCTGGACACATTTCCGTTAAGCATCCGAATATACATTAGGAAAAAGCGCGAAATCGCTTTATAACCATGCCCACCTCCCATACGAGAATTATGAAAAACACTAATTTTAGCAGAAGAACTAACAGAAAAGAACTATATCAGATTTTTATAAAATAAGGAAAATAGGTGTGGCGTTGCCCACTTCTGGGTCAGAAACCATATATCAGGAAATACTCTACCGATTTCAATGACATTTGGTAGATATTATTTTCTTCTCAACCTGAAGTTACCGACCAAAATCTGTTAACAACCACCCCTACTTCCCAGAACTTTGAACTCGATCTGAATCGTTTACTTTACAATATATAAAGTTAGTACTAGTGAAGATATCGGAACAGAACTTTGCAAAAATACTGCATTTAAAGATTGGCATCGACCTTCTAAAAATCGTCGAAGTCGGTCCATATGTTTTCAAGACCCTATATATCGAATATCAGACCGCAGTGCTTCGAACAAATTTTTTACCGAAAATATAGTTAAGTCCCTCAGATAATATCTCGAAAAGTTATGAAGCGATTTTGTTAAAAATTTTTGCACACATCTTTGAAATAACATTTATAATTAATGGAGGTTTTCTTAAATTTTTATTACAACTATTTTTTCGAGACCATATACAGTGGAACTTCCATAACTCGAACTTTTGAATTGGCAATAGAAGTCAAATTTCATACAAATTTCCTTCCATAAATCGAACTTTTCGATCAAGGCATACTACAAAATTTAAATTTTTACTATCAAGGGAAAATTTTAAAGGTGTCACTATATTCGTATGGAAGTGAACAAGAAAAATGATATTACACTTATATAATAGATTTCATAAATCGTGTAACAAAGGCATGAGATACAAACGTCAAGAGCCAAACAAAGCAAAGTTCAATAAACAAAATTATAGAAAACATGTGTTAATGTATTTAAAAAAAACTTTTTGCGAAGTAAATAACTAAAACTGTGGGTAAATCTATATTTTACAGCTTTTTGAAAAATTCATGTTTTAATAAAAATTTCTATAACTCGAAGTCTTTCTAACTCGAAGTTTTTTTGTGGATTATGGTGATTTGAGTTAGAGAAGTTCCACTGTATACCGAAAATTTTATCAAAAAAACGAGTTTTTTAGTTAAAATTATGTAAAACAAGTAAGGAAAGGCTAAGTTCGGGTGCAACCGAACATTTTATACTCTCGCAATTTATTGATTAATTTTTATTAAGATAACACACAATTTGCCCCAATTTGAAAATCCTATAATGAAGTATATGAGAGCTAGGTGAAGTTATGACCCGATTTTAACCATCTATGGTACAGAGACACACTATTAGAAGAAAAATATTTCCTCTGAATTAAATTAAGATCCCTGAGTGATTTACCGAAATTTTCGGTGAAAAATTACCATGTGGCACTGAATTCTTCATATTCGATATTCGGGGCTTTGAAAAGTTATAGTCAGATTTCGACAATTTTTTCATGATGGCACAGATCATATACAGTATTTGTGTAAAGTTTTATTCCGCTATCTCATTGGTTCCTTATGTATATAGTATAAAGTGAAGGAATAAGATGGAGTTCAAAATTGAGTTATATGGGAAGTTGTCGTGGTTGTGAACCGATTTCATCCATTTTCTACATGTGTCATCAGGGTGTCAAGAAAATATTATATATCGAATTTCATTGAAATCAGTCAAGTAGTTCCTGAGATAGTTTTTGACCCATAAGTGGGCGACGCCACGCCCATTTTCCATTTTGTAAAAAAATCTGAGTGCAGCTTCCTTCTGCAATTTCTTCTGTAAAATTTAGTGTTTCTGACTTTTTTCGTTAATGAGTTAACCCACTTTTAGTAATTTTCAACCTAACCTTTGTATGGGAGGTGGGCGTGGTTATTATCCGATTTCAACTATTTTCATGATGAATGGTGGGATACGTAAGAGAAACGACTGCAGAAAGTTTGGTTTATATAGTTTTATTGGTCCTCTCACGGTACCAAGGAACATGTGTTCCAAGTTTCATTAAGATATCTCAATTTTTACTCAAGTTATCCGTTGCGCGGACGGACGGACAGACAGTCATTCGGATTTTAACTCGTCTCGTCACCCTGATCATTTTGATATACATAACCCTATATCTAACTCTTTTAGTTTTATGACTTACAAACAACCGTTATGTGAACAAAACTATAATACTCTCTTAGCAACTTTTGTTGCGAGAGTATGAAAATCAAATTTCCATATTTTCTTTTTCCCTTCGTTCATTAACTAGATTTATCCATTTACATTCGAAGCATATGTTTTTGGTTTATTCTTTTTAGATGAACCAACCATGAGTTATGACACGACAACACTTTTTTCTTGGACACGTCATGGGAGATGAGGTGACAACGACTGAGTTTTCGGAATTTTTAAATAAAAATTTTACAAAATACCGTTCGAATATGTAATTTTAATATGCTAAACAATTTAAATGAAATAAATGTTTGCATATATTAAAAAAATTTGTAAAAATGCCTTTGCTTTTAGCCTGTGAAACCCACCTACCCCTTAACATACAGCCTTCTCAACAAATTTTGTTGAATAAATTTCAAAGAAATATATTTCACAGGAAAAATATTTGAAAACGTGATTTTCCAAGGACAAATATTTCCTTGTCAGACCAATTACAAAGCGATATGCGTTCATTAATTTGTAGTTGCTCAGACGCCATGGCGAACACGGTATGAAAAAAAAATACAGTACATTTTTTAAATTAAAGTGAGTAAATATTTAACCAGATTGTTTGTCTACTAAAATTATAGTCATATTATTCTTCATATATGTATGTATGTATATACATATATCTAATATATATTTAGATTTAAACCATTGCAATTTAATGTTAAAAAAATAGAATTATTTAATTAAACTTATTGCTAATTAAACAAGGCAATAAATTACAATTCCTATATTTATAATTACTTTTTTGTTAAATACATTTATTGCAATCAGCATCTGTCATTTGTAAATTTCTAAACTTTTACGAGTGAGCAAGTGCCCGATTTCAGGTCTAATTAGCTAAGCAGTCGAAGCATTGCTGCGTTGTGTTCGCGTTTACTCGTATCTCATCTCATTAAATTTCAATTGCAGTTCGCAAATTTCGTTTAGGTAATCAATCTTTTTTTGATATTCCCCTCCCGTTGTTTTTGTTTTTTTTTCAACAATCTTGTCGTATCTATACAAATGATCTCATTAATTTAACTGCATACAAAACGAAGAAAACGTGAATTGATTTTTCACTTTTTAGTGTTGTTATAAAATTTTTGAATTATTTAACAGACACCTAGCAACAAAAGCGCATACCACATTCCACTGCGGATGGGCATTGAAACAGTTTAAGTACATAATTTTTTTTTTCGGTAATTACCTGAGTGCGAAATGCTATATCGATTGCCATTAAATCAATTCGTATAATCCACAGCAAATGCAGCAGTGATGTATATGAAAGCTTAAATTTATAGTCGTGGGTATATTAAAATTGCACATATATTTTAAAATTATTCTACGATAATGAAATCAGTTTGTTGCCTATTGTAAAAATGAAATCATTGGTTTGGTATTTTTCTGTAATTTATTTGACCTTATTTATCGGAAAAAAGTTATAGGTATATTCATGCATACAGTGTTGTTGTTTCAAAACGAATGCAATTATTGAAAATCATACTGATTTTGGTAATAAAAGTGTTGAACAAAAAAGAAAAAAGTTAACTTCGGCTGTACCGAAGCTAATATATACTTCACAGGCGCATTTCTTTTAGTAACTATGTGTTTAAAAAGTTAGTAAAAAAAAAGAAAACATTTTATTAATACTTTTTTGCCGGGTTGTTTGCTAGAAACATTAAGGTTATTTAGTCTGCAGAAGGCTGGATACACAAAAAACGCAAAAAACATTCTGGACAGAATCAACGCATGCGATATGCTGCTGAAACGGAACGAACTCGACCCATTTTTGAAGTAGATGGAGACTGGCAACGAAAAATGGATCACATACGACAATATCAAGCGAAAATGGTCGTGGTCGAAGGCCGGTGAATCGTCTCAAACAGTGGCCAAGACGGGATTGACGGCCAAGAAGGTTTTGCTATGTGTTTGGTGGGATTGAAAGGGAATCATCCACTATGAGCTGCTCCCATATGACCAGACGCTTAATTCTACCATCTACTGCGAACAACTGGACCGCTTGAAGCAGGGGATCGACCAGAAGCGTCCAGAATTGGCCAAATGGAAGGGTTTAGTGTTCCACCAGGACAACGCCAGACCACACACTTCGTTGATGACTCGTCAGAAGCTACGTGAGCTCGGATGGGAGGTTTTAACGCATCTACCATATAGCCCAGACATAGCGTCAAGTGATTACCACCTGTTCCTGTCTATGGCGAATGCCCCTGGGGGTGTAAAGTTGGACTCAAAAGAGGCTTGTGAAAAGTTCTGTCTGGGAGAAAACGGGGTAACTTAAGGAGTTTTCTAGAAACACAAAACACTTCTATTAAGCTACAGATCCAATGTAACCTAAATCAAAAAATATACTTTTTTTGTAGTATCATATCATCTTGGATCAAATCACTGATCCATATGACAGCTGACCTCCTTTTTGCTGTAAAGAACATTTTAAATTCATTCCTTACCATAATTCTTCTTCGAAAATCCGATTTTATATAAATTGAATAAATTTATTTCATTTCTAATTAATTTAGAACCACCCTTTACTATTATGAACGCCATAAGTACAAAAGGCAACCTAGAACTTGTGTACCTTTTGCCGCATTAATTGAGACATGCATGCAAAATGTGATTATATATCTAGTCGATTATATGCATTTATATATATACACATACAGACATACAAATGCACAGAATATCGAGATAATATATCACAACAAGTTTAGATAGAGGATACTAGATACTGTTTGGCTAAAATTACCACATGGTTGCACAATCTGGCGGTGACGTGTCGCCAAGGGAGCAAGTATTTAATTACAAGCACATTTACATACATACATACATATTTAAACAAGTATACAGTTGTGCATAAGTGTGAAATTAAGTATGAAAGCATGTGCCATATACCGATAAGTAAATGAGCTTATAAGCGCATCACCAGTTACGAGAGCGAACCTACGCTACTACTTAGATGTGCTTATGTATATTTGTGTATATAATATATAACTTTGAATGTAACTAGCATGCAAATAGTTATTTTTTCACAAGTATGGTTTATTAATTAATTAAAAGTGGAACTATATTTGTTTATAAATACATATGTATGTATGTATTTAACAAATTATTTAATACCTATATATGTATATTAAGAGAAGCACACATTTACATTTCTAGACTCAGCCTTCATTAAATACCCGTATAATACCTTTGTGTATTAAATATACTTTTGAAATCAAAGTAAATGTTATATAATTACATATGATATATATAAATATACATATACATATCTACCTATGAATACATTTATGTACATATATGCACCTCAGATGCAAGTTTCATTTATAATATATAAATAGTGTAGAACAAAGAACTTATTTGGCATTAGAATTGACGTAAGAACACTTCCGAACTCACACATACAATCTCAGGCACACATTCACACCTTCGTTCATATATAGTATATATGTATTTGTAAGTTAACAAATGTCGGTTTATGTTTGATGTGCGTCATAAATAATTATAATTATTTTATGTGCATTTTCTTATGAAAGCAATACAATTGTTTCCGTTCAACATCAGTAAATAATTTCATTTAAAGAAAATTTTTGAGAAAAAGCTGCATCTTAGTTTGTGTTTGTTAGTCAGGCGAGACTGAAGCGATGTTGTTGTTTTTTTTTGTTTTTAGACTTACAATATTCTACTAACAATTTCGAAGAATGTTGCTTAGATGAAAGACTTTTGACGAATATGCAAACGGGTCCGGTTTGATTATAGTATAGGTCTTGAATGACTACGCGTCCCTACAGCGCCTCTTGAAAATATAATTCTGAAAATTGGCAAAGTACTCGCCATTTTGCAAATTTGCATAATTTAATAAAGTCTAAAAGAGCGAAATTTGTTAATTTTCCAGAATAATTTATTTTATTTAGGCCTTTTTGGCAAGATCAAGATTGAACTTACCCCTAAAAAGTATTGCTTACAGAAATCTATTAGCTTGAAATCAGAAATATCCTTAAAATCTATATTCGTATGTAAAGGCAGTTTTGAAAAGGGATACAACAAAAATAGACCGATAGGGACAGCAAATGATGCCAGATTTTCCTCGCTACTTTGACATTTCTCTTCAGTAAGATTATCCATCTCATCATGGAAAGATATACGATCCAACAACGAGTCGAAATTATTAATATTTACTACCGAAGTCAATGGCCTCAACTTTAAGAGCGCTACGTCCAATTTATGGTCGGCTCATTTCTGGCTGAATGGCTTCGACAATAGGCAAAATATGCGTTATGGCAGCAATCCACACGTACTCCATGCGTCGCCATTTCATCCCGAAAAAATTACGGTTTGGTGTGGTTTATGGGCCGGCGACGTCATTGCGCGGTGCTTCTTCCGACCGACACGTTACTATGAATGGGAATCGCTACAGATCAATGATAACCGAACATTTTTGGCGCGGATTGGTTGGATGGATGGACTTGGACAATATGTGGTTCCAAAAGGACAACGCCACAAGCCATACAGCGACTGTCACAACCGATTTATTGAAAACCAAGTTTGGTGAACGTGTTATCTCACGAAATGGCCCAGTCAATTGGCCGCCTCGGTTGTGCGATTTGACGCCGTTGGACTATTTCTTGAGGGGCTACGTCAAGTCTATGATCTATGCCGCCAAGCCAGCGACGATTGATGAACTTCGTACGAATATCGAACGTGAAATTGCAGCAGTATCGGCCGATTTATGCTTGAAAACCGTCGAAAATTGGTTTCAGGGTCTGGACTTTCTTCAACCGTGCCCGTGGTGGCCATGCAAAAGAAATCGAGTTCCATACATAATGGCTTTGTTTTTGTTTTATTTAAAGCGCTCTTTTTGGAAAACCTTTTATGTATTGTATATCGTGCTAAAAATACACGGAAAGTTGTTATGATGGTTTCACCGGCATCTAGCCAAAGCTGAAAAGTCAGTCCGACTTAAAGATGATATTGTCTTTGAACAAAGGGCCTCCAACAAATAGCTAGAATAATTACCCAGATTAATGCCTTTCTAATTAAAAAAAAAAACAACATTTTTAAATTTATAACGGGTCTAAAATCTTCGAAACAATTAAACTTGAAAATGTTTGCTCTCGTCTGTTTCGAAAGTTACTTTCTCTCATATGGAAACTCAGTCACATAATTTCTAATCAGGTTCCAACTTGAAGTCAATTCAGTTTGTCATGTCCAACAATACCTTAACGGTGAATACGAGAAGATAATTTTGAACACAATGAAACCGACTAATCATCTAACTTCGCCGGCAAATAGCGCCATTAAATTAAGATTGAAAATTACTTTACTTTGACTGAACGCATGATTTCATACGATTTTGATATTTTACTGCTTTTGTATACATAAGAATGCATGTATACAACGCATACTAGTATGAAATCATATGCGCCCCAATGTTTAAGTCACACTTCTCTTCGCCCAGGGTAAAGTGTCGTCGGAAGTCGCGGGAGACGGACACATGTGCAATTTGCAAGACAAAAGCCAGTACAAAGCTAGAAATAAATAATGCGAAAATGTTTAAAAATGAAATAAAAACTGCAATTTCATTGCTGTTTAAGGTATGTCGTTGAAAATTGTCGTCAGAAAACGTTTAAACAAACAAAAGATCCCATTATTCTGCATAATCAATTTAATTACTTAATCTGTTCTGTGTGTGTGTGTGCTTATGTTTTTGTTATTGTTTACCTAAGCATGCATATGAAATTAAATAATTATGACGTTATTGCCATTCGCATATCCGTTGGATAATATAAAGTAGCACTGAAATTCAGAAATTCCAATTTCTTGTTTTTTTTTTTTTTTTGAAGAGTAAAAGGGGTAACAGGGTGCCTCAAAATAAAAGTTTGCTTAAAAGTTTACTTTTTTTAGTTTATTCGAAAAAGATATTTTTCAGTTTTAATTAGAATGTAAGAGCTGTTTCACACATGTCAACTCTGTTTCTCTCTCTGGCCTCTCTTCGTCGGCCCCTCTCCTATAAACTAAGAATTGCCGCAACAGGAGTTGACATGTGTGAAACAGCTCTAACACTATTTCGTGCATAGGACTCGGTTGACATTAGAGCAATCCGATCGCTCTTTAGAACTCTTGAGCAACAGCTTCTGGTTCTGTCGATTTGTTTTAGTTACGGCATAGAAAATTTCCCAAATATTTTTTAGAAACTCTGCTGATTTAACAGTCCTTGTGCGGAATAATTTTGTCCCTCGAATAAATGAAGTAATATGCAATTTTGGTAGATTTATTTAAAATGGAAAGTTAATTTATTAAATTATTGTTATTTTTAAATACTTAAGATATGAATAAAGATTTCCTTGGATCAAACCTATAACCTAGTTTTTATGATTTCCAAGATACAACTGTTTTTGTGGAAAACTGAATGATGTGTAAATCATTGTGTCCGCATCTGTATATACACTTAAAGGTTTTGAATTTTTCATAGCTGATAATCTAGATATTTTACGGTGCTCTACCAAAAATTCCACCGATTTTGACTCATATCTCGGAAATAATTGATTACTAGAATCTAACATGCTAACACATCACTTTGAGAAAATATATGTAATGATAACTAGTTCTGGAAACTTGAGCTCAGGATCGTAGAAGTATCGAATGTTATAGCAAATTACAACATGGCAATATCTACTAACTTGTTAATTATCTTTAAAAGCTCGTATGATGCCCGGTCTATGCCAGGAAGAAACAATTTTGAGCCAATAAAGATATTCCGATTTTGGAAAATGGCGTCAACTTTCCAAAGTATTTAAAATTTCGTTTAGATTTTGTAAAAATGTATTTTCGGAATTCCTTAAATACTACATAAATCATTAAAATTATTTATAAAAGAAGATCACAAGTTTGAGAAATTTTAATTAAATTTTCTACAATTTTCTTTTTAGAAGAGACGAAGAACTTTACTTTTTTACTTTAAATTTAAAATATACCTTTACCCAAAACATGTCAGATTTCGCTCAATTACTAAAATAATTGAGAACTATTAGTCTTTAAGAACTATCTTTCTAGAATGCCTTAATGTCTGAGAACTCAAATATAATACATACACATATCCATATGTTTATGATGAGTTCCGCTTGTCTATGCGAATTTGTTTAAAAATATATGAATATTTATTTATGTATGACTTTTTTTGTTGCTTTTTGCTAAAATGTTTCGCAGATGAGCATTAATTTTCGCTTTATTCTTAACACAAATAAACATATGGACATAATATATAATATACATATGTATGTAAAGCAATTTGTTGAATTTTTGTTTATGCTTTTTGATTTATTATTTCACACTCGCGATCTCGCGTCGCCGTCGTCGTCTTTTTTGGCATTTCATCATTACAAATGTTTCGCTCTTTTCATTCAAGGCTTCGCCTGATGTGTTTTGTTGTTTTTTTTTTTGTATTTTAGAATATAATTTTGTGTACAAATTTTATATTAATAATATACATTTTATGGCGGTAGATATCGCGTATTTCGTTAATCAAAACACAAACACATGCACATAATTATGCATAAAATCAGGCATACATACATATACTATGCACATACATATGTATATAATTATGAGCTGTAGGTGGCGTTGAAATTGCGGCATTTGAAGCAAAAATATTTCATTCATGCAATATTCAACGAATTTCTATGGAATTTTATGCAACTTGGCTTTTGTTTACTTCAATTTGTTATTGTTTTTTTTGCTATATATAAATGCATAGCAAACTTATGGATGACAGAAAGTATTGAGGTTGTTTAGATTTTTTTGCACTTTTGCTTACCGATGGGGTTAGGCCAGTTCAGAATTTACCAAAAAATATTTTTTTGATTTTTGTGTCTTAAAGTAGACTTTATGGTTTTAAAAATATTTTTCAATTGGTAGAGTAGCGTTAAAAAATGCATCGTCAAACGCGATGTAATCGGATGACGAAGGTACTCGGAAGTACTATATGATCTTTTAACTGTAATCTAGTAAATACTATATAGTTATCGTTATACATTTTTTTTCGTTTCCGAAATAGAGAAATTCGATTCCTTTTTCTTTACTTCCAGTCTTTTTGAGGACTCCAGACAAACCTAACCCCTTAAGGGTTACATGGATTTCGTGGGTTCAAAAAATATTTTTTTTTGCTTATTAATATTATCCTAAATTTTCAAGTCGATCCGAATAATAGTTTCGGAAATACAGTCTTTGGAAGGTGTGCGCTCAGGTCAGGTATTATTGTTACTCAAAACTTTAAACGCGGTTTTCTCGGAACCGTGTGTTCAAAATCAGGTTGTCGAATGTTCTCGAAAACTACTCAAACGATCTTGATGAAATTTTGTACAGGTTTTCGAGATATAATTTACTCGTGTCTAATAATGTCAGCCAAAATTCCAATTTTTCGTCCTTTTGTCATTTTTTATAATTTTAAAAATTATTCTTTAAACATGTAACTATAAGACAGAAAAAAGTTTGAATAAAAAAATAATTTTTTACATAGAAAAAAAGCCTTTCTTTACCCGAATCTTGGTATTTTGTTGAATGATCGCGATTTGGTAATTCCCAATTGATGTGATTGCACTAAGTCTTGGGAGTATTTTAATTACATTCTAGTTCATACTTCCTTAACTTATCTTAACATTGTCAATAATTTGTAAAAATTTTTCGTCTGTAAACCTCAACCGCATTGGCCTTCAACCACTTCTTTGCCGATTTGGTGCTATGTTTGGGATCATTATCCTGTTATTGTACTATTTTTTTGGCGAATCCCATTCTATATTCTAAATATATAACTTCATGCAACATTTCAAAATTTACTACCTAATCCCCGATTTATTGTAATGATTTTGACGACTTTAAGTTGAAAGGTTACGACTCGCGTTAGATTTCTAGAGTCTTTTCTACGACCCATCTGACTAAAATATGCCATTTATTCAAGATCCTGGACACATATCTGAGGGAAGCCACCCAGCATAATTAGTATTTCGAAAGAAAGTCGACTTATTTGGGATTATTTAATTTTTATTTCAAATCCTTCTCTTAAAATTCATATTTATCAAAATTGTATTTCCTTTGCATGGAAATTATATTCAAAACCCATGCATCCATCTATTAATATAATAGTAAGTTACTAAACCCGTTTGATACAGTACTTTAGAAATTCTTTTAAGCGAATGCAAACTTGTTTGCCTAATTATCCATTTCACCATGCTCAAGCGAGAAACAAAAACACCGCCGCTCGTAGTACAACAATTTCATTGACACTTCAGTAAATACGAGTATTAATTTGGTTTTAAGCTTTCTACCGAATTTGTAGATTTCACAGTTAGGAAACGTGCTTATGCCGTTATTTGCTAAAAATCTTGTTTTTTTGTTTATCTCAGCAGATATCAGACGTCATTCAGCATTGTTTGCCCAATACCATAGAAAGTGTGTGAAATGTTCTATTTTTAACTAGTTTTGTACTATTTTAGCATTCAATGAAGTCTTGTTTGAAAGTTATTTTTAAAGTAACAGGTTTGAATTTATTTTTAATTTTGGTTTAGTTTAACTAAATTGCTTAATTAATGTTTCGAATGTGCATTCACGCCGGCTGCTGACGTCAAACGATGAGATTTATAAGAAATAAATTAAAATTCTAAGTCTCTGTGCTATTTTTGGGGTGTTTAAGCTGCAATAAACGGTAAACTATTCACATAACTTTTACTCAGTTCTTTGATGTCAAGTGTTGAATTTATATGTTTTTCAATTAAGTAGGAATTTTTTTCTTATATATATATAGAATTTTTATTTATATATTTATTTTTTGGTAATTTAATATTACCAAATAATTAAATTCAATGTATATATTGTATATATTTTTATATATTTTTTATTACTCATTAGTTTATTATTAGATTATCAAGGTGATTCGGATACTTCACCATATTTTACTAAATATCTGCATACAGAATATTGTATATTTTATTTATTATTCAAATTATTCGACTGATAAATTATGTACTTGTCCTATCTTTCCAAAATATATTCTAATTAAATATTTAAATTGTTGCGATAAAAATATCTGTATATCATATTTGCATAACGTCTTTGAGCTTTTAACACTCATGCACCGTTATCTGTGTTATGTCTCGTTGATTACGTTCCGTCAATTAATATCTTTAGATTTTTATTTTTGTAAATCACAGAAAGGATTTTTAATAACAGCACTTGATTATTTATAACAAATACTACATTTTAAAAATAAATTCAAGGTCAAATGCAAATAATTTAATAAATAAATATCAAAAGTTTTTCAGTGAACCCTTTATTCAAGTCAATTCGTTATTTATCTATATGAAAACATATATGTACGTAATGAGTATTTTATTTAATTTTATTAAGATAACACACAATTTTACTTCTACTATTATATAGTATATTCTGCATAAACGAACAACGAAAGTCATTATTTATAGTATGTGGGGACTGCGGTAATTTCTGTACCGATTTCACTTTTTTTCACCATCAAACTACAGTATATTCAATATTGTGCATTAAATCAATTTTGCTAAGATATCTCAAATATTAACTGTTATACCCGGTATAAACCCTACCAGAAATTTGGGGAAGAAATTATCCGATTTTAAAAAATTTTGGCACAGAAAAAAAAACTCTGTTAATTTCTATAAAATATCTAAAATATTTACAGTAATTTTCAGTAAAAAGTCGCACATTTACACTGAAAATCTCAAGTCAATAATTCTTGAAAAGTTATAGCCCGATTTCTTCAAACAATCAGCCGTATTTCAATTCTACTCGTCATCATGATCACTTTCTTTAGTTTTAAATGTTATAAACAACCGTTATGTGAATAAAACTATTACTCTCTTTGCAACATATTGCGAGAGTAAACAAATTTATGTTAAAAGCTTGTCCTAAAATTATCAAATAAATATTTTTTAAAGAATCTTCACACTAGGTTATTAGGTACTTTTCTATTTTACTAAGAATAGATGTAAAATAAAACTTGACTTTCATCAATTTGTGCCTCATGAGTTAAATTATTCAAAGTCTAATGTTTTTGTATAGAAGAAACAAATTTAAAAACGGCAAAAAATTCAACTATATTTCAATATAAAGAAAATACAAAAATCCATATCAGATTATATCGTGCAGAAGAATCAATATATTAGCATTGGCTTTAAACTTGATATTAGCTTAGGTTAGGTGAGGTTGGTCTGGTAGGCCTTCAGGCCACGCATAGACCAGTTATGGTCCTTGGCGATACCAGATGGAGTGCCTTTACGTATTTCCTGAGTATTAGTCTTCGTTTAGGATGCCTGCGCTGAGCATGAATTTTAAGAGTTTATGAGGCCTCACTAACGATATCTCCTTCAAATTATCGTATTGTGCGGCCCCGAAATATTAGCTTAAAAATATTTAAAAAATGATTTTAAGTAAAAATAATAAAGAAATATAATTTTATTATTAATTTGAATATCAATGGTTATATATTTTGTTCAGACACAGTACTGTAAAATGAGGTATGTTCAAAAATTAACGGGAATTTTCGTTTATTGAAAAAAAATGTTTATTCACTCGTCTTGATTAATTTTGTTGCCTTTGAAATACTTCCTATTCAATATCTTCTCGAAACACTACTCAAACTCGATTTTCGAAGCGATCTTTAGCGATTTTTCATTTGCTTGTAATACCACGGTCTTATAAGATGCTCTATATTTTTACAAATAGGAAAAAGTTACACGAAGTAATTAAAGCAGGATTATAACTAACTCTTCAACGACTAAAAATTCGACAAATCCATAAATTTTAATAATTGAAAAGACAATTTCAGTGACATTATCCGCGTTGGAGCAGTTAGTTTGGACCGCATTTTTAAGGCAGTAATCTGCTTTAGAAGCCGAAAAAATGCGTTTTTTTAGCAATTTTTTTTGAAAGAGAAGGAAATGATTGCGGTAAATGGAATTTTAAGGCGATAGTGTACTATATTTAAGGCTTAAAAAACAATATTTATTATTAAAAAATATTGAAATTTTTTCAAAGTTGTAAGTATTTTTCTGGAACGCCTGGAGTCTGCACTTGTAAATCGGTGCCGGTGATGGAGGTCGTGCGATGCTACTGAAACAGTCGAACCAAATTCTTTTTTTTAATTTTTATAAGTTTCTTTTCTTTATGAACTAAAAAAATACCAAAGAAGTTATAAAATTCCAAATTTTTTCGAAATGTGAAAAAAAATTGACTTTAAGTTGCAAAACAAGTAGTTTAAATAATACTTTTGTCCAACTTTTTTAGTTCAAATAGAAGATAATTTAATACTGAAGCTAGATCACTTTGGTTTTTTTCGATCGGACATATATACTTTTTGCTATCGCCGGCACCGTTTTCCAACACTTGTGAAAATGAGAACTTGAGAAAACGCGCTTTAAAGGTCTGCCTGAGCATTCTCACCTGCTCGACGCTCGGCCATTATAACTGGTCTAGCTTCGAAAATATGTCGAATTGGCCTCTGGAATTTTAAAGACATATTCTTGGATAGTTTTGCAAAAGATTTAAAACAAAACAAAAAAAATTGAATTTTTGAAGCCTGTAAAGCAGACTACTGCCTCAAACTGTTGGCTTGCTAGCCTAAAATGTTGAAATTTATTAAATAAATTGTGTAGAAGAATTACAAATCAACTACAAAATATGGAACATTTGAAATCAAAAAAAAAATTTTTTGAAGGCGCTAATAGGATTCTGAAAGTCAAATAACACCGAAATTTATAATTTTTACACAAAACTCACGCATATAAACTGCATAACAAATACAAATTTCAAACTCGCTCTAACCTATGAATTATGCGATCTTCAACAGTTTCGAAGTAGCAATAGATAATTGTGTATGTACAGTATGTTTGAGAAAGCGACGGAAATAACTTAAAAGTAACAAAATGAAACACTTTTCTGCACATTTCATAACTATAAAATTTAGCATATTCCGCACGTAATTTTTCACATTTTTGTCGCTTTTTTTTTGAAGGGATGGGGGGGGGGCAGTTATAATTTCAACACCAACAACAATTTCAATAGCAATATACATGTAAGATAGTGAGTACAAATGTACTAGGTGTGTACAATATGAAAAATTTTTGCTGCGGCGCAATAAAATCTACTCACACTGCTTGAATTCGCTATTTGTTGTGTTGCCACAAACGCTGTTGTTGTTGCTGTGCTTGTTTGCTGCTGACGCGCAACCACATCACAAAAAGCTTTGCGCGTCCATCCGCCATGGTGAAGCTACATAGCTGCCAAGGGTTGTGCGCTGTTCAAGGAATACTAGCTACTATGTCCACGCGATTTGTTTCTTTTGTACTCTTCTGTGTTGTTAATAATTCATTAATTTGTTTGTCAAAAATTTCCAAATTTACACTGTCACAAATTTTTTTGCTTTTTTTTTGCAATTACTAATGTTATTGTTTTATTGTTATGAGTGTCAATATTTATATTTTTTAAATGTTTAAAATTTAATTTTTTTTAATATTTTACTTTTTATTTATTTAATCTCATCAACTTAAAACACAATTTTTTCGACAAAATTTTTGTTTTTCAAAAGCGTTTTGCGTATTTGTTCAAGCGTTTATTACACACGTACTCGCTGCTTTTCAAACGTTTCGCGTGATTTCTTTGCCACTTTCACAGCATAAATGCGCAGTACACGGCTCGACTCGCAGCACACCACGGCTCCTTTAAATATGCATACTTCACCAACCAAAAACCATTTTACTTTCAATTTTATAACTGTTTATTTGAGTATTCTTTTTTTTTAATAAGATTAAAAATTATTATTAATTATTAAACACTTTTTTAGCAAAGAATATACTCTAATTTCGGCGCTCCGGTTTGTCGTCGCAGCCGCGATGCGGTATGATCGCACAAAAGTTTCAGTTCTCAATGCCGCTGTCGTCGCTAGCAGACCGAATGGAAAGTTCAATTTTCTACCTTGTCGTTGCGGCGACGTCGTCGCCAGTGACTTCGTTGCCATCGTTCGTTTTGATAGACTAACGTTGGACGCAGTCAACGGCGCTGCCGACGTTTACTGTAGTCAATATACATACATGGACACATATTGCTATTATTGTTGTTGTAGTTGTTATTGTTGCTACTGTTATATATATTTGATGCGCCTGTTGTTCCTGTTGTAGCTGTTATTATTGCTATTATTATTGTTGTTGTTGTTATTGTTGCTTGCTTGCGTTTGACTGGTTTGCTCGTTGGCAATTCGTAGTTTTCCACTTCCACACATCTCGCTCCTCGCCAACGTCGTTAGCATTACTGCTGCTATTGCTATTGCTGTTGTTGTTGTTGTTGTTGCTCTTCCTACTGGCGCACGATTCGGGCGAAACTGGGAATAAGCTCATTCCTCGCCCCCCTGCATGTACATAAGTATGTATATGTACTACTAATACACATGCATAGCACTTGGCAATCGTGTCTGTTGTTGTTATTGTTGCTGTTGCTGTTGCTGCTTTTTATCGATGGTGTGTTACGGGCTTCCGCTGCCTCCGCGCCACTCAGTCAGTGGTGCTGTACTTTTTAATAGCATTTCATGTAATCTTTCTGCATACACTCACGTGTAGCTCACACGCACACTCACACACCTATATATATATGTTTGTATGTGTATGTGTGCGCCGCTTATGTACTTATTTTTATATCTGCTGCTGCTGCTGCTATTGCTCTCAATGTTCTTACACTTACTCGCCTTTTACAATTATTTCTTTTATTGCTCGCTGTGGTGATAGTTTTGTAAATTTTCACTCTCATTCGACATTCGACATTATTTGCAAAATTATGATGAGCACATTGCACATATACACACACACATACCTATGTACATACAGACAAATGTAGGTTTTATAGCGTATTTCACTTTTATTTAAAAAATTTCAAAAGCTAATACTTTGAGTGGATCATGTAATTGAACGTTTGTATGTATTCTATGTATATATATATATATGTATGCATATATGTATGTAAGTATGTATCTAGATTTGTAAATATGTATGCATGGAAAGGTTTTGAGGCGCTTTAATTTGTTGAGAGCACAATTTAAAGTCAATTCTTAGTTCCACGTTATACTGTATTTTGCCATATTTTGAAGTGAGACAAGAGTTATATTCGCCTCACAGTGTTGTCATTTCGTACAGTAACAACAAAAGCAACTAAATAAAAAATATAAGGCAGTTCAAGTTCCAGCACAAGCGCATTTTATACACCCAGCAATAATTTTTTTTCTGAAAGGTGTTTTTTTTTCAACCGCGTTGGCTCTTTTAATTACTACAGTAACACTGAGCTAAAGTGAAAGCTTTTCAAAAACTGTGCATTATTTATTTAGAATGTTATATATCTTTTATTAGCTAAAAATAATTGAGTAAAGAGGTTCAAATTATGGTATAATAATGTGTTCAAAAAAATTATAATTATTATTTGATATTATTTTATACAGTGTTGCCAATTTTCGACTTCCTTTCAATGGGTATACTAGTTATCAAGGAAGTGAAATTTTAAATTTTACAATTCCCGTTATTTTTTGAACACACCACATATGTAGTAAAATATATTTTATCTAAACGAATTACATATTTTTGTCACCAACTTTCATCGAGACTTCAAATTTTTAAAACTGGTCTAAACGAGTGGCGAATCGAACAACCAACTGATATAAATGAAACTGGTATAAAAAATAATGATAGCAGAGCAAGCCACTCCAATCAGGTATTCACATATTCTAGGTTAATGTTGACTCAATTTAGTAATTTTATTGTTTTTTCCACTTGTAAACTTATTCAAAAGAGCACAGAGTTAAAAAATAATAAGCGAATCGAAGATGACCAGATTCCATATCCAATTATTTGGATATAGAATAAAGTAAATCAATAAATTTCGATCACTGAATTCTTTCAAAATCTAGTTCTACAATCAATGAAAACAGTATTCCTATTATCTAATTAAATATACTATCAGAACTTGAAGTGGAATATCATATACCCATACATATATTTTCTCAAAGAAAGTTATCTCTGTATCAAACTAAAAAATAGTTTTAAGCAACTAAATTCATAATTGAAATTACAAATTTCGAAATAGTAAATAAAATATACCAGCGTTAACACCACCAACAATATCAGCCTCGAAATCCAACGCAGAACCACTCTTGCCAACATGTGCTACTTTGGACTGAGTGGACTTTGAATTGAACAGTAAAGTCCTCTCTCGACGAACCAAAATCAAACTCTACAAGTCTTTCATCATTCCCGTTCTGCTTTATGGTGCAGAAGCTTGGACGATGTCAACATCAGATGAGACGACACTAGGAGTTTTCGAGAGGAAAATTTTACCGCAGACGATGGAACGATGAGCTGTACGAGTTATACGATGGCATTGACATAGTTCAGCGAATAAAAAGACAGCGGCTTCGCTGGCTAGGTTCGAATGGATGAAAACACTTCAGCTCTGAAAGTGTTCGATGCAGTACCCGCTGAAGGAAGCCGCGGAAGAAGACGACCTCCATTCCGTTGGAGAGACCAAGTGAAAGTGACCTGGTTACTATATTACTATCCACGAGCTCAGTTCTATTCCTTCACATAAAATCTCAATTCATCTATTATCCTAAAGACTTACTAGAATTTCAGTTAAAGAAAGGTTGTAAAATTAAGTTTAAGATTCGACTATAAATTCGTAAAATCTGGGGATCATCAAGCCCTAATTGAGAAAAAAGTTTTTTTATGTACTGAGCCGTATCTATATTCTGAAAACGACGGTTAAACAAAAAAATATTTTTAAATTGGATTTATATTTTAAGTAGTTCCTCCTCATTAGAGATACGAAACTATTTTCATAAATATGAGACGGTCATTTAGAATTATTTAAAAGTTAAGAAAGCAACCTTAAAAAACTAATCCAATCAAGCTTCAGATAAAGATTTACACTGGGTCCAAAATCGATGAAACTGGTACCTCAAACATCCGGTTTGTATATAAAATTTTTAAACCTAATATCTCTCTCTTTTAATTTTGTAGCCAAGCAAAAGACAAAAAAAGACACCGTATTATTTTTTTTTTTTTTTCAATTAAAAATCGGAAGTGTAAAAATATATATTTTAGTATACTTCCTTTTTAGTCTGCTTAATAAAAGTATTTATCTTCTCAAACTCTCAATCTCAAACTAATCTGGACAAACTGAATTTATTTAAGCTGAAGTGTAAAGATAAATTAAAAAAAAAAAATATTTTGTTGCACTGTACGCCTGTTGGTATACTAACACCCATTCATGGCTCAGACGAACGAAGGAGCACGACTCTTCGTGGACTTTAATATTGCTGTATTTATGTACGTAAGTTGCTGAGCCTGTTGACTCTCTCTATGCATCTCTAATGATTGAAAAGCTCTCCGTAATAAATTTTATACGCCGCTCACAATTGTGTCTGTAGGTTTGTATTATTATAACGGGTGATTTTTTTGAGGTTAGGATTTTCATGCATTAGTATTTGACAGATCACGTGGGATTTCAGACATGGTGTCAAAGAGAAAGATGCTCAGTATGCTTTGACATTTCATCATGAATAGACTTACTAACGAGCAACGCTTGCAAATCATTGAATTTTATTACCAAAATCAGTGTTCGGTTCGAAATGTGTTTCGCGCTTTACGTCCGATTTATGGTCTACATAATCGACCAAGTGAGCAAACAATTAATGCGATTGTGACCAAGTTTCGCACTCAGTTTACTTTATTGGACATTAAACCAACCACACGAATGCGTACAGTGCGTACAGAAGAGAATATTGCGTCTGTTTCTGAGAGTGTGGCTGAAGACCGTGAAATGTCGATTCGTCGCCGTTCGCAGCAATTGGGTTTGTGTTATTCGACCACATGGAAGATTTTACGCAAAGATCTTGGTGTAAAACCGTATAAAATACAGCTCGTGCAAGAACTGAAGCCGAACGATCTGCCACAACGTCGAATTTTCAGTGAATGGGCCCTAGAAAAGTTGGCAGAAAATCCGCTTTTTTATCGACAAATTTTGTTCAGCGATGAGGCTCATTTCTGGTTGAATGGCTACGTAAATAAGCAAAATTGCCGCATTTGGGGTGAAGAGCAACCAGAAGCCGTTCAAGAACTGCCCATGCATCCCGAAAAATGCACTGTTTGGTGTGGTTTGTACGCTGGTGGAATCATTGGACCGTATTTTTTCAAAGATGCTGTTGGACGCAACGTTACGGTGAATGGCGATCGCTATCGTTCGATGCTAACAAACTTTTTGTTGCCAAAAATGGAAGAACTGAACTTGGTTGACATGTGGTTTCAACAAGATGGCGCTACATGCCACACAGCTCGCGATTCTATGGCCATTTTGAGGGAAAACTTCGGAGAACAATTCATCTCAAGAAATGGACCCGTAAGTTGGCCACCAAGATCATGCGATTTAACGCCTTTAGACTATTTTTTGTGGGGCTACGTCAAGTCTAAAGTCTACAGAAATAAGCCAGCAACTATTCCAGCTTTGGAAGACAACATTTCCGAAGAAATTCGGGCTATTCCGGCCGAAATGCTCGAAAAAGTTGCCCAAAATTGGACTTTCCGAATGGACCACCTAAGACGCAGCCGCGGTCAACATTTAAATGAAATTATCTTCAAAAAGTAAATGTCATGAACCAATCTAACGTTTCAAATAAAGAACCGATGAGATTTTGCAAATTTTATGCGTTTTTTTTTTTAAAAAGTTATCAAGCTCTTAAAAAATCACCCTTTATATACTATATATAGTGGAGTATAATGCCATGGTTACATACTCTACTAACCATCATCATTCAAGTTCAAGTGTATGTGTGTGTGCCTGTGTGTTTTTTGTGCCTGTTTATGGTTAAAATTATACAATTCTTATTTCTACTTTTGAATTGTTGCTTTATTTTCTTCATTTCGCTTTCGCATTTTATTTTGCTGTGAGTTGGCAGTTGGCTCGATTTGCTCTCCTAACCTAGACTCAAAGCATTCCCCACCACCACACACAACGCCCAAAACGCTTGAATGCTAACTTTAGACAATGGTCTGGGAATCACACAATTGGATCTCCCACAAAAAATAAATAAAAGGGAACTCTGTTGTTGTTAATAATAAACGAAAAGCAAAATATAAATAATTGCACAGAAATAGAAAAAATGTAAATAGAATGATTGCTGTGCTTCAAGCTTACGTGAAGCTAATAGTTGAAATTATCTTGGATATTTATATGTTAGTTGAATTTTGAGCCTTTACCTCTGTCTTGTAGACAGGAAACCTTTCAGAATATTTACTGGGACATAAGTTGTTTACCTGACATTTCTTCTACCAGTTGCCAAATGATCAAAAGTTTAAATATTGAATAATTATTAAAAATTGAGAGAATGAACTCAATTTAGAGTTATATAATTTGAAAATGCCGTCGGTAACTTCTGACGTTTCAGTACATGGTTCCTTCAAAACAACGGGTGGGATCATATCGAAAGAGATGTTAGATGAGTGGGTTGATTTTATGGGTATATGTATCAGGGACTATCATAGTCTTCTGGTTTTCGAGAGAAAGGTTTTAGGAGATGATTTGTACACTTTTTAGGTTATAAATAATATATAAGATGCAACAATTAGTTTTATTAACTAAAACATATAACAACCCCGACTAATATATTACAGTGTAAAAAATCTGAACTGACCAATTGACGTGCTCAAAATATATAGAAATTTTTGAGTTATGAAGTTAGTAAGTTAGAAGCTGGTGGGAACACCGAAATTTCATATTTTAGTGATAGTCTCTCGAGCATTGTGAAAGATCAATATCAGTGAAGATCACATTTTACACAATAATTTCCAATAATCATCCTCTGGGATGATAGATTAGGGTAGGTTAGGTCGAGGGGTAGACATCCGCACCTATAGATAATCTCATTTAGACAGCATCGCATGTCTTTTGTGACACCCAAATACTCCTAACGAATCGCCAAGACCCTCATGATTCGACAAAGCGCTGGGACTCTGTTATAAGTTCTTAAGTCGGCTAATGTCCAATCACTTCGCTGGATTCGTCGAAGGTGTGCCTACAGAGGTATTTTAACCTTAGTCTGATTAGAAAGCTGAACATTGCAGGAGGAAGTGCTTGATGATGATTCTTCTTCGCCTTCCTCTAAGCGATCATAAGATTCTCATATTTGTAGTAAGTTTTTTTTAACTTTTTTTTACCGACGGCACTTATCTAAATTTTTTTAGGGTTGTTGAAACACATCCATGTAATCTGCCATAATATGGTTATTTTTTTATTGGAAAAGAGCTTACGATCGTCAACAGAAAACTTATTTGGTTACGGATATAGACCTGGAGAACAACTTATTGTTTAAAAAAATGGTGAGTGCCTAGAAAACGTTAAAATAGTTGTATTTTAAAAAAAAAATATTGCTGTTCATATATAGGGCTGTCAAGTTTCAGATAGAAAAGGGCTTCAATCACTCAACTGAAAGAATATTTAATATATTCTTGAAAAGACTAAGAAGGAAGGCAATTGCATATAAGTTGAATTTCCTAAAGAATTGACACAAACACATTCAAAGGACTGATAGAGGATACAGGTTTGACTCATAAAATAGGTGAATTTCATAGTTTTAGACATCTCTTTTACAACAGTATTTTTTCTAATTATTAAAATATTTAATTAACTAAACTGATCTCGATTGTGGTTTAAAAACCAATAAACTCCATCAGCAATATTTCAGAATTCTGTTAATGAAAGAATATGTTATAGGAAAACCTTCCATTAAAATATGAGACGAATTCCGCTAGAAATCAAATTGAATATATCTTATTTATTATTATTATTGTAAAGCTTTATTAACTATTTCGCTGATCTGTGAAAAATATTAATTCAGTTAAAATATTCCGATTTTTTTATATAAAAATGGAAGATAAATACGATTTGTATTTCACGCTTGAATTTAGCCCATCTCTATTTATGGCACCTATGTTAAAAGTCTCAATTCTCGAGGCTTCTCGAAACATGTTGCATAGAGTATACTAGATATAAGGTTCAATATATCAAATTGATCAGGATGGCGAGACGAGATGAAAACCGGATGCCTGCCAATCTGTCCGTGCAATTGAAATATCTTAATGAAACACATATTAGTACACATGTTCTTTGGCACAATTTACGGGAGAGCTACACTCAAAGTGGCATAAAAAAGAAAATGGGCGTGGCGTCACACTCTTTTGGATCAAAAAACTATATATCGGGAACTTTTGAAGTCTCCAGATAACGAAAATGGATAATTTTTTTTAAATTAAAATATAATGTAAATCTCTCAGACATTTTAAAGAAATTCAAAAAAATTATTTCTCTTTTAATAGTGTGTCCTAGTGCCAAAAATAAGCAATCAATCAGGTCAATACTTTCTATAGCCCCCAATATCTTATATATCGATTTTAAAAATTCCGGTGGACTTTATACCGTATATAACGGTTAATATATGAGGTATCTTAGCTAAATTAGGTGAGTGTAAAATCTTTGATATAATGTTGCTCGGTTCAGGAATCATTCCAGCACACATATGATGATTATCGTTATTCTATTGGCCGAATATATGTGGGTCAATATGTGTGTTATCTTAATAACAATAAATAAATAAATTGCGAGAGTGTAACCCTTCCTTACTTGCATTTTTATGAGTTCGTTCTTTTTGTTTTCATTTTAGAAGACAAACAATTTCGAATATAAAAGAAATGAATATTCGTTAAAAAAGAAATTAGAAATAAATTTAAGGAGCAGTTAAGCGTAGTCTAATGAGTATATAACTTTGTATATGCATATGTAGATATGTATATGCGTTTTGAATATACATATGTATATGTATAAATAAAATAGTTTTGTGTAAAAATAAGCGAACTGAACGATTAGTTATTACTTCTAACAGTCATTATTTTGTGTTAGTAAATACATATGTATACATGTATGTAAATATTTACATACATATACATATGTATGTTTATGTATTTACATATGTACTTCACTTTGGTTGTGGTTTTCATTTACATATGTATAGTATATATGTACATATATTCTAGCTATTAGTTTAGCTTCATTCAATCTCATTGTTATTTGATCGTAATTATCTCTATTTCACTTACATACATATATATATGTATGTGTACATACATATATGTATATATAAATGAATTCAAGCGAATTTCTGTTGTACAATTGAATTTTTGCTTTTAACATTAGTTGCTTGACGTTTGACGTTTGACGTGTGTGCCTCTTCCATACTTCCCTAATCGTTGTGTCTGTAGTTATGGGTCCGCTTACCTTCTCTAACACCCCCGTCACCGTCGCCACAGCGCTGGTTGATGTCATTTTCGCGTGCCATTTTCAGTTGGAACAAACAAAGGAAGTGCCGCCATCTCAGCTCACACGTATACATATACACACACACATACCCTTTACATATTGTGTTGAAGCGTATTAGTTACACTGTTTTTTTTCGAAACTCATGTCATATTGCACTGTTAACTATTTTTAATATAAATTTTTTTTTATAATATTTTATTTCGTACTTTTTCTACTTCATCTATAAACGCTTCTCTTGTAACTGTATTTTTTGTACCACTGTACTTTGAGGGTTCACAGTTATATTAAAATCTAATCTTAATTTTTTTTTTATATTTTCTAATTTAATAGTTTTCTAATGCAATTCCAATTCGTAATTTCTTTTCCAATTTGTCTCGATTTTACGCAACTGTACCACTGTGTCATGGGGTCCGCCGCGACGTCCGGTCGGTGGCAGCGACGACTGCAACCATCTGACGCTGTTCAGTTGGTCGATCGCTTTTCGTTCGGTCGTTTGGCCGCCTGGTTGGTTGGCTGACGTCTGCTGACTGCTGAGCCGCTGGCTGGTGGACTCCTCATGAGCTCTACGTATATACATCGACTTGCTGGGCATATACATACATATGTACATATTTGCACAGTGCAGACATTGCAATTTGCAAAATGCTGTTATTGTGGTATACATGTATGTAGTTGTTGCTGTTGCTGTTGTTGTTGTTGTGTGTGTGTGTAGCGCATTTTGTGTATTCATAAATTCGATTCGCTCGTTCGTGTTCGTTGCGATTTTCAATGCCAACAGGGAGTCCGAAATGTAGCAGCAGTGGCAGCAAATAGCCTGAAATTCCACACAAAAGCAGCAACAGCAACAACTAAAACAACAATACATGCAATAAAAAGCACAACTACCAACACAAGCACACACACACACACACACATATACTTGTGTCTGTATTTGTAACTTCAAATAACGAAATGTGTGGTTCTGCTGAAGCGACGCTGACGAAGCTGCAGCCGAAGAGCCTTACTGTATGTGCGAAATACTATGCAGACATGCATACAAACAGATGCCACGCAACGCACCGCCGCCGCTTAGCAACAATAGTGCAGCACTAGTGCGCTAGTGTAGAGTGAAGGCCAGTTGGTGAGGTGGGGGGCACGGTGCATTGCAGCGCAGCTCTTTGGAAGACCTACCAACCGAGAGACCAACAAACCGAGCGACCCAAAGAGCACAGCCAACAGCAAAGCTGTGGCGAACATACTGGCAGACAGACAGACAGAAAACAGCACGAACAGATAGACAACCAACGGAGCAGCCGATCAACCGGCAGGCGAACAGGCGAGCACCAGAAATTCCACTTTGTTAGAGACCACCTTTCTACACCCTTGCGGCTCCTTCTCCACCACAATACACACATACATATGTACATTGCCGCTCAAGTTCAAGGATATTATGTAATATGACGAATGCGTTTGTGCAGCACTGCAACAAAAGCTTATTTATGGCCGCAGCATCGGCCAGCTGCTGCTGCTGCTGCTGCTGCTGCTGTTAAATCTGATAGCTTGCTGCGTTTGGAAGCTCCTTGTTTTGCGTTGGCAGTAATGCCGCCACACCTTGTGATTACAAACGCACACACACACGCACATACATATAGATATTTACTACAGTATAACTATATATATATATATATATATACTGCTATATATATACCTATATACTTCATGTATTCCAAGAATATCTATTTCCAAGTAATTTCACTGTATATACACACGCACATACATACATCTGTAAAGTATATGTATGCACCGCATCTTCGAAGTGCGCATCTCCTCAGTTGCGCTCAGCTCCCGCCCGCACTGCACCACATTCAAATGTAGTTGTGCTCACACAGACATACACACTTATACATACATATATGTGAATATCGGCCGAACACACTATATACATATATAGTATAGTTAACTGGTATATAAGTGAACTACAGCTAGATCTTTGCTTTGCTTCGCTTATAATTGTGCATATTTGTGCGGCATATACACACATACAGTTGTGTGCATTAAAATAGTAGTGGTGTTTTTAAGCGTTCTTGGGGCAAAAAATAATATAAAATTTGCGCTAAAATCGAATTAATACTGATAAGAAAATTCAATTAGATTTGAAATGTAAGTAGTGTCAAGTTAGCTAAAACTGAGAAATAAACCAAGAATGGAGTCCAAAATAATGGAAAGACAAATAAACTGGCCGCAAAGTCATAGACACACACCACCATTTTGTCGATTTTAAAGCTGATTTCGACATAACGAAAAGGAGCTGCCTTTATGACGCGATGTCTTTGGTATCCCCGCAAAACTAATACGGCTGTGTAAGTTGACGTTGAGCAACACCAAAAGCTCCGTCAGGATCGGGAAGGACTTCTCCGAGCCGTTCGATACCAAACGAGGTTTCAGACAAGGTGACTCACTATCGTGCGACTTCTTTAACTTGATGTTGGAAAAAATATTACGAGCTGCAGAGCTAAACCGAGAAGGTACAATCTTCTACAAGAGTGTACAGCTCCTGGCGTACGCCGATGATATTGATATCATCGGAAGCAAAAACCGCGCCGTTTGTTCTGCTTTTTCCCGCATGGATAAGGAGGCGAAGCGAATGGGTCCGGAGGTGAATGAGGACAAGACTCCTCCTCTCCTGTCATCATACAAACAGTCGGCGCATTCGCGTTTTGGCTCCCACGTCACTGTTAACAGTCATAACTTCGAAGTCTTAGTCTGGGTACCAGCATCAACAACGCCAACAATGTCAGCCTCGAAATCCTGCGCAGAATCATTCTTGCCAACAGGTGCTACTTTGGACTGAGTAGGTAATTGAAAAGTAAAGTCTTTTCTCGACGAACCAAAATCCAACTCTACAAGTTGCTTATCATTCCGTCCTGATTTATGGTGAAGAAGCGTGGACGATGTCAACATCAGAGGAAAATTTTGCGCAAGATTCATGGTCCTCAGAACATTGGCAATGGCGAATATCGCAGACGATGGAACGATGAGCTATACGAGCTATACGACGACATTGACATAGTTCAGCGAATAAAAAAACAGCGGCTACGCTGGCTAGGTCATGTTGTCCATATGGACGAAAACACTCCAGCTCTGAAAGTTTTCGATGCAGTACCCGCCGGAGGAAGCCGAGGAAGGGGAAGGCTTCCACTCCGTTGGAGGGACCAGGTGGTTACACTTGGGATCTCCAACTGGCGCCGAACTGCGAAGGAAAGAGACGAGTGGCGCGCTCTCATCGATTCGGCCATAAACGGTTCAACGCCAATCACATACATACAAAGTCATCGAAGACGCCCAAATAAAGTGTGATCTATTTCGAGATTTCCTACTTTTTTAAAGAAATAAACAGAGGAAATTCAATTTTAACAGGGAATGTTTATTATCGAATATTATTCGAAAGAACATTCTTCATCCTTCTGTTGAGTCCTTCTGTAGAGTGGCAATAAGTTCGGGTGTGATAACTAATGGGCACTACTATTTTCATGAACACAACTGTACATACCCATTTAAAGTCGTACATTGAGTTATTAGATATGTATAATATGTTTTTTCCATATGCCCTCTAAAAACATTTCGCGAATAGTTTACAAAACTGTTGAGTCATCTCAATCGTATGATTGCTCTTTGGCACATATCGATTTGTGGGAATGGTGCAACGCTGATTTTCACAATTGCACTTATTGACAAATTGTACGGATATTTAGTGTAATGCTTTACTGTGTTTTATATCAGATTTTTGTCTTAAAGAATGCTCAACGCTGCAAGAAATGTATTTTGTGTTAGAAATTTTCAACAATAAGTAACATCTGATTTGCATTTTCTTTCAAACTGGAATTTGAGTAAGCCGAAGATATCTTTTTCAGCTTATTAGGAGATCCTAAAAACTCATATATGCTGCTACTAAATATCTTTCAAGTGGTTAGATCAGTCTAGAGGTCACAAAATGTGTCTAACTTTGGCAATTTATTCTGGTTTTAAAAGGGAATCTCAGTTTTCTCTCTCAAGCTTTATAAACATGCATTTAAGTGTGAAAAAATTATATATTGACAATGGCGGTTACTGTATAAATATTCGGAAGAGCTCTACGGGCGACAGTGATGCTGAAAGACCTTGAACTTTTCGACAACTTTTGCGATTTGGACAAAGAATAACACTTTTTTAATTTTATTTTAACTATTCCAAGACCCTAAGTACTTTAAGCTAAATACTTCTAATATTTCCTAATTATCCTAGACTTACCTAACCCCGTAATGGAACAGACAGAGATATTTTCAATAGTCAGAAAATCTTGACGAATTTTCAAATTAAGTAATATAGAGAATATTTCGGATGGGAACGGCTTCCAAACCGAGAATATCTATTGAATTATTCATAATTCATAGTTTATCCATCGGTTTTAAGCGAAGCTAAGTTGCCTTTCTTACTTGCAGTGGATCTAGAAACCTTACTTTTTGATGAAATGCTCGTCCGGAGCTATCTTCATAATAGAGAAAGTGCGTCTGCTCAAATAATTATTGTTTGTGGGAAAAGGGAGTTTCCATTTCAATTGTAGATGTAATAACTCTCTTCCTTTTATTAGATCTTAGAAAATGGTGAATCGAATAAAGAAGTATCATAAATCAATTAGCGATAAAATCCAAATACCAATTTGTACTGAATTGATTGGGATAACTTTGTTGTTACTTGAACAGGTAAATTGTATCGAATTATCCCCTTTTTCTCCGCCTTTTTGTCTTTTGAATTTCGCGGCTATGTATAAAGCGCTACAGAGCTCGTATCTAGCAATACTATACATCTTTGAAAGTCCTTGACATAACCTACAAAACGACGCTATGCATGATTAGTTTGGATATTGCGTTCAACAGTTATAGGTTTGTAAACATAGAGTTCACTAACTTCGTTAAAGGCAAATCCGCTAGAGAAACGTTCCGTGAGATTAATGGTGTTTTGGGGGATGGTACTGTATCACTTCGAAATGTGGAGAAATGGTTTCGCCGATTCAGAGCGGGTGAAAACGACACCATGGATAATCCAGCCGGCGGAAGACCTGTGGCGACGAATACCGATCAAATCATGGAACACATCGAGTTGGACCTGCATGTGGCATCACGTTACATCGCCCAGGAGATGGGAGTTAGTCACCAAACCATTTTAAACCAACTGCAGAAGGTTGGATACACAAAAAATCTTGATATTTGGGTGCCGCATGATTTGACGCAAAAAAACATTCTGGACCGAATCAACGCCTGCGGTATGCTGCTGAAACGGAACCAACTCCACCCATCTTTGAAACAGATGGAGACTGGCCACAAAAAATGGATCACATACGACAATATCAAACGAAAACGGTCGTGATCGAAGGCCGGTGAATCGTCCCAAACAGTGGCCAAGCCGGGATTGACGGCCAAGAAGGCTTTGCTGTGTGTTTAGTGGGATTGGAAGGGAATCATCCACTATGAGCTGCTCTCATATGACCAGACGCTTAATTCTACCATCTACTGCGAACAACTGGACTGCTTGAATGAGGCGATCGACCAGAAGCGTCCAGAATTGGCCAACAGGAAGAGGGAAGTGTTTCACGAGGACAACAGCAGACCACACACTTCATTGATGACTCGTCAGAAGTTACGGTAGCTCGGATGGGAGGTTTTATCACATCCACCATATAGCCCGGACATAGCGCCAAGTGGTTACCACCTGTTCCTGTCCTTGGTGGTGTAAAGTTGAACTCAAAAGAGTCTTGTGAAAAGTGGCTGTCCGAGTTCTTCGCAAATAAGGAGGGGGGTCTTCTACGAGGCGGGTATTATGAAGTTGCCGTCTAGATGGAAACTGATTATCGAACGAAACGGCGCTTATTTGAACCAAATCCGGTCACTGTAACACATTTATAAAGCATTGAATTAAGAGCAAACAAGCGGAAGGAAAGCGGAAATATTTGCCAACCTAATATTTAAAGAAAAATAAAGTCATAAACCTTGAAAGTTTATGCCAGCTAAATATTTGCCCACGAATTTCTCAGCAATATTTAAATTTAGATGCCAACAAAAACAAAACGTTACCAGCAGTTGCAGTTGCAGTAAATACATTACATAACACTTATCAATAAAAATGCAAATGGGCGCACACATGCTAAAATCCCACGGATGCAATATACATTCATGTAATGCAATTGCAATGTGATGTGTTGCAATATCTAATTCAATTAAACAATTAAACTGCAATGCACAACGAAAATGGCAACAACAGAAAAAATGAAAGAAGAAAATAAATTCAATTAACAACCAAATTACACAGCAGCAATTTGGCGAAAGACGAGCTGGAGAAAGGGGGATAAATTGCACTTATTAGATGACAGGTTCCACATAAAATGCAAGGGTGTTAAAGGATGTCAGATCTGAGCAGAAATTAGGAATATATGTAAAAATATTTGCTCTCCATGGCGCCGGTTGTCTAACAGTTTGAGGAATTTCTGGCTGACAACTATTGCGATTTAAATAAAGGAATGTATCTGAAGATACATTTGTATATCAAAAGCCAGTGTCCTTAGTCAACTTTCTTTCCGTCTCAAAGAGCCTTCCCTCAACTTATGGTCAACATAATTGGCCTACTGAGCGTACAATTCGCAACACCATCATCCCTCTTGAGACCCTACATTCATTATTGGATAATATTCGACCGAATAGACCACGTCCAGCACGCAGTGAAGCAAATATAGTGGAATAATAAGCGTGGAGAGTAGATTCGGCGCCGTTCGTAGCAACTTGGGCTGACGTACGACTTGGCTCATATTACGTCGAAATCTTGAATTGAAAACGTACAAAATACAGATTGCTCAAGAATAGAACCCGATCGGCCTTTCCAAGAGACCTCGCTTCGCGCTATGGGCAATTGAATAGTTCCAAGAATATACGACGTTTTCGAGCCAAATTCTGTTCAGCGATGAGACCTATTTCTGGCTCAATTGGTATGGGGACGATATTTGAGATCTTAAGGGATTCAAGAGCTGCCATTTCATCCAGAAAAAATACAAAATACAGCTTGTGCAAGAACTGAAGCCGCTCGACCATCCCAAGAGACATCGCTTCGCTCTATGGGCTCCTGTCCGAGAAGATCCGACGTTTTTGAGCCAAATTCTGTTCAGCGATGAGACCTATTTCTGGCTCAATTGTTATGGGGACGATATTTAAGATCTTAAGAGATTCAAGAGCTGCCATTTCATCCAGAAAAAATACAAAATACAGCTTGTGCAAGAACTGAAGCCGCTCGACCATCCCAAGAGACATCGCTTCGCTCTATGGGCTCCTGTTCCGAGAAGATCCGACGTTTTCGAGCCAATTCTGTTCAGCGATGAGGCCTATTTCTGGCTCAATTGGTATATTTAAGATCTTAAAAGATTCAAGACCTGCCATTTCATTCAGAAAAAACAACGGTTTAGTGAGTCTTGTGGCGCGATAGAATAATCGGTCCATATTCTTTCAAAAATGATGATTCGTCAATGGCGATCCTTATCACGCCATGATAACCGACTATTTGGTGTCTGAAATTGAACCTCGTTATATCGGTTACATTTCGTTTCAACAAGAAGGGGCCACTTCCCACACATCGCATCAATCAATGGATTTATTGAGAGAACACTTCGGTGAGCAGATCATTTCACGTTCTGGGCCGGTCGATTGGCCACCAAGATCGTTACTGTGTGGATGTGAAGCAAAGCATCACAGGTGTCATTCGCCAGTTACCAGTCGAAATGCTCGAGCAAGTAATTGAAATTTGGACTCAATGGATGGATCATCTGAGATGTAGCCGCGGCTAACATTTGAAAATATTTAACAAGTAAGGAAGGGCTAAGTTCGGGTGTAACCGAACATTTTATACTCTCGCAATTTATTTATTTAACTTAATATTATATAATACACAATTTGACCTACATATTCGTCATATATATTGTATAAAGTCCATTGATAGTTGGAAACCCTAATATTAGGTTAGAAGCACCGAGGTCCTCATGTTCGATATATAGGGCCTTGAAAACCTATGGTCCGATTTCGGCGATTTTTAGAAATGGGCTGCCACACTATAAATACAGTATTTTTGCAAAGTTTTGCACCGATATCTTCACTAGTGCTTACTTTAAATATTGTAAAGTAAACGATTCAGATCATCTTCTAAGTTCTGGTATATAGGAAATAGGCGTGGTCGTGAAGCGATTTGGCCAATTTTCACAACATATTATTGGGAGGTAAGGAAACTATTACAAACCAAGTTTTATTGAAATCGGTCGAGTAGTTCCTGAGATATGGTTTTTGACCCATAAGTGGGTGACGACACGCCCATTTTCCATTTTGTAAAAAAAGGGAGTGCAGCTTCCTTCTACCATTTCTTCTGTAAAATGTAATGTTTCTGACGTTTTTCGTTAGTGAGTTAACCCACTTTTAGTAATTTTCAACCTAACCTTTATATGGGAGGTGGGCGTGGTTATTATCGATTTCTTTCATTTTTGGATTGTATTAAGAAGTGGCTAAAAAAAACGACTGCAGAAAGTTTGGTTTATATAGCTTCATTGGTTTGCGAGATATATATAAATAACCGATTTGGGGGCGGGACCACGCCTACTTCCCAAAAGAAATTACATCCAGATATGCTCCTTCCTGGTGCGATCCTTTATTCCAAATTTTATTTCCATAACTTTATTTATGGCTTAGTTATGACACTTTATGTGTTTTTGGTTTTCGCCATTTTGTGGGCGTGGCAGTGGACCGATTTTGCCCATTTTCCATTTTCATTAAGATATTTCAATTTTTACTAAAGTTACAGCTTGCACGGACGGACGGACGGACAGACGGACAGACGGACGGACAGACATCCGGATTTCAACTCCACTCGTCATCCTGATCATTTATATATATATAACCCCATATCTAACTCTTTTATTTCTTGGTGACACAAACAACCGTTATGTGAACAAAACTATGATACTCTGTGCAACAGATTGCGAGAGTATAAAAAATAAATGCCAATGAAAGTTCTTACGAATGATAATAAACAAGAGCGGTTTTTTATATAGAGTGATCCATTTCGAGGGTCCCGATTTTTTTTCTTTTTTTTCAATTTTGATTGAGTATCACAGATCAAGGTAATGAACTTGCTGTTCTAGCTACCTTTAAATAACATTTCAAAATCAGAAACTAATTTTTTGATAGTCTTAATTCAATCCTTAACCTTCCCTATACTCATCTCTCTACTTCTCTTTCATACAAAAACCGTGGAAAAAATTGTAGAAAATGTTTCTTCAAATTCATCAGATTATTATATTTTTTATCGAAAATTAAATACCATTATTTT
Organism: Zeugodacus cucurbitae; assembly: GCF_028554725.1. Taxonomy (NCBI): domain Eukaryota; kingdom Metazoa; phylum Arthropoda; class Insecta; order Diptera; family Tephritidae; genus Zeugodacus; species Zeugodacus cucurbitae. Next base: position 57,284,408 of record NC_071667.1, on the reverse strand, counting down.
TATTGAATTAATTTCAAAAAATAAAAAAGTATCTTCTCATATTCCCGCTCAAGTCGAGTCACTATCTATAGTTATAGTAATCAACCTATTTATAGGTCTACAACTTCGCTTCCGCCGTTTTTTTTTTTATAAATTTAAGGTTTTTTTTTTGTATAAAAGCGGTTACAAATGTCGATGAGCCTCAGTCGCACTTTTCTTGGAATTAAAAAAGAAAAGCCAAATTTCCCGCAAATGTCGAGAATTCGGCTCAAAAAGTGACATTTTCAGTTGAGAATAAGTTTGGGATGCAAACAGATCTCTACAAATATTTGGTTGGGTTAATGTTGACACAAATGTCCAAGATCGATATAAAACGATTTAATCGATTTAATCGACCAGTGCTTGACCCTAGAGACATCTATTGGAAAACGGCGGAAGCAAAGTTTAACCTAACCTAACTTTTTCTCAGTATTTTGACAGAAAATTACCCAACTCAGTACTGTATCTGTAGAATACTTTTTTTAAAGCTAAATAAAAACAATTCATCTTTTAAGAGTCGATAAAATGATACCATAAGACAGTTACACAATTAACAAAATGTGAAATTAGCCACAAAACTAAGAAATAGCAATGGCAGAATGCCAATTCAGAAAAAATATTTAAAAATTGTTTTTGAAAATTTTATATTTTTTTACAACCAAACCTTTCATGAAACATTACAAAATATGCGAAAGATTTGCGAAATGAGATTTTTGGCATAACTGCTGTTAATTGTACCCTTGAGTGCGCACAATAGCCTGCAGGTGTGCAACTACAAAGCAATTACAAAAACAAAAAGAAAAAAACTAAAACAACAACATGATGTACATCATTTGAGCTGCCAGCTGTCAACAATTTAGTTGATTTGAAGTACATATGTATGTACATGTTAAAAATAAAATAAGAAATAATAAAATTAAATTTATTTAAATGTGGAAAATTTACTAGAAAGTTCATAGATGCATGACACATTGTATATTTAGATATATAATAAAAAATATAATTTCATTATATATTGCAAGAGTACTTGTAGAAATATGCTATTTTTAACTTAACCGCTTATTTATTTACTTATTTGTATGAGATTTTACCATACACCAACAAATACAATACGCAAACGCTTATAGGCAAAAATGCACGCGACGACAATTTGTCTCCTAGATGACATTCAATTAGTTTATATAAGTGAAAAATAAAATAAATAAAATAAAAATTTGCATTTGGAAAAATAGAAAAAAAAAATCAACCAGAAAATACATACATACATACATACAATGCAATATGAGCTCAGCAAGCATTACGCCTGTGAATCACTGCCTGTTGTATAATGCACTGAACGAAATACAATTTTTCTATTCCACTTCAAAGCGCTCCGCTGATTTTTTTTTTCACTGAGTAAACCCATATACTACTTAGCGACATATTGAAAAGTAAAATAAAAAAAATATATTTGTACTACAAGCGTGCTCATCCATATTTCATAGTTTTCTAGTATATAAAATAATATATACATACATATATAGTATATATTCCCCATATACTATATTCACTACGCTCGTTACGTAAAGCAATCTAATTATTTTTCTCCAATTTCATAAAAGCTAGTACACTGTCGCGCATGTGATGATATTCAAATACAACAAAATTGCTTTAATATGCACATAGCGTATGTACATATAGATGGGTAAATATATATATGCACCACAATTGTTTCGATTTTCCGTAAGGTTGGTCAGGGAATAATACTGATGATGTCAGCAAAACTTGTTCAACGTTACAACGTAGAAAGCGCGCTATGTACGAGTACTTTATAAATAAATATTGGCATAGTACTTGCTATGTACTAGTATATATTATATTCATACGTAGCGTACGTACCCTTAGCATATGCCTATATGCAGTTTTCTATTGTTTTTACTATAATAGTTCTCGTCGCGCTAAGTTGGGTGTTTGTCTTTGTGACACACAAATACATACTTAATGCATATATAAATTTATTCTATATATATAATGATATATTACTTAGAGCTTTGTTGGATATTTAGTCCAGCTACTTCTCTACTTCTTGAAGATTATTACAAATTTTAAGTTATCTTAGTTTTTTTATCAAACGAGGTTCAATTCGTTGTATGGTCTTCTATCGAAACTCTAATTAAAAATCAATTTCGACCAAACAAATATCTGTTATTTCCATCCTATCATATAATACCTATCATATCTTTTGAGGTAATAAGTAGTCAAATATTATTAAATATAATATCAAGTATATGATATTAATGAACTTCTGGAACAAAAACATACAGCTGAAGATAAAACCAGAAAATAATGTAAAGGGTCGACGCCTGCGATTCATAATAGAGAGTGTTTCACTTTTCTTTCTTTCTTTCAACAGTTGGTCTGAACTTTGCAAAAATTGCGATTTCTATAACCTCAGTCACAACCTCACAAATTTCTATTAGCCTACCACCATACTACCGAATATATTTTCATGGTTTTCATCGACGCATGGAACTACTTATATTGTATTTTGTATTTCCTAAATTTCTGTATGGTTTTTGAAACTTGGACAAGTAATGACTAGCATTGTATTATCTATATGTTCTGCATTTCTCATTCTGTTTGAGTGGTTGAAACTGACATTTTTTTCTGAAGTCACATTAGAATATATATCCCTTTATTTAGAACAACTTATATACTTATTATTTTCACTCTAAACCAAACTAGAATCTAGCGTCACATTTATTTTTAAATACGCAAATGTCATGCCTATTGGAAACCCACATGGAACACATCAATAACAAATGTGGAAGGAATAATGAGTAGGTTGATTGACAGTTGAACCGACTTACATGCAATAAAAAATCTAACTATAGTACAGAGAACAATAAGAGGCCTACTTTCTTAAACATTTTTAAACGTTTGACTTAAACTTCAAACTTAATTAATTGTCCGAACTATTTTTATCCCATACAAAGGTTATGTTGAAAATTACAAGAATTGCATTAACACACTAAAGAAAAACATCTGAAACACTATATTCTACGGAAGAAGAAGCTGCACTCAGGTTTTAAAATAGAAAATGGGCGTGGCGTCACTTACTTTTGTGTCAAAAACCATATCTCAGGAACTACTGCACCGATTTTTAGGAAACTTGGTACATTATGTTCGAAATAGGTTCACAACCACACCTACTTCCCATATAATACAATTCTGAATTCCATCTGATTCGTTCACTTTACAATATTCACATCAAGAACCAAGGAAGATAGCGACATAAAACTTTACACAAATACTGCATATGATCTGTGGCAACACCTATGAAAAAATTTTCGAAATTACCCAACGGTAAATTTTTAGCGAAAATATCAGTAAATCTCGCAGATATTTTAATGTATTAGGTCTACAACTTTGCTTCCGCCGTTTTTTTTATAAATTTAAGGCTTTTTTTCACTTAGGACAGCCTCACCGTACGTATCCGAAAGCATTCGATGAGCCTCAGCCGTACTTTTCTTGGAATTAAAAAAGAAAAGCAAAATTTCCCGCAAATGTCGAGAATTCTGCTCAAAAAGTGACATTTTCAGTTGAAAATAAGTTTGGGAAGCAAACAGATCTCTACGAATTTTTTGTTGGGTTAATGTTGACACAAATGTACAAAATCGATATAAAAAAAAATCGATTTAATCGACCAGTGCTTGTTAATTCAGAGGAAATCTTTTTCTTCTAATAGTGTGTCTCTGCACAAAAAATGGTTAAAATCAGGCCATAACTTCCGCTAGCTTCTATATACATACCTAATTACAGGGTGTCAAACACACGGTGGGCTTTATACCGCATATATGGGTTAATATGTGAAATATCTTAGCAAAATTAAGTGAACTTATGTTGCTTGGTGCCAAAAATAGTTGAAATCAGTTCTCAGAAGAGGCTCTTCCTGTTAGGTGCTAATAAGTTCTGTGTCTGGATATCGACAATATTTACATCTATACTGAGATCTGGAAGATTTTAATTATTCCTCATACGGACAATTATTGAATTTCTATTGCATACTGTGTACACTGTATGAAGAGTGCAGTTTCAAATACCATAGAGTGACAACCCGATAGTGAGTAGGACCAAAGTAGTAGAGGGAGTGGGATAAATATTAAACTTGGTAAATTTGTCCAGGTAAGACGGGGCTAATGTCTACTTATACGAGATGAAAGTGTAAAATATGAAAAAAATCGTAATAACGGGTGATTTTTTTGAGGTTAGGATTTTCATGCATTAGTATTTGACAGATCACGTGGGATTTCAGACATGGTGTCAAAGAGAAAGATGCTCAGTATGCTTTGACATTTCATCATGAATAGACTTACTAACGAGCAACGCTTGCAAATCATTGAATTTTATTACCAAAATCAGTGTTCGGTTCGAAATGTGAAATCCGCTTTTTTATCGACAAATTTTGTTCAGCGATGAGGCTCATTTCTGGTTGAATGGCTACGTAAATAAGCAAAATTGCCGCATTTGGGGTGAAGAGCAACCAGAAGCCGTTCAAGAACTGCCCATGCATCCCGAAAAATGCACTGTTTGGTGTGGTTTGTACGCTGGTGGAATCATTGGACCGTATTTTTTCAAAGATGCTGTTGGACGCAACGTTACGGTGAATGGCGATCGCTATCGTTCGATGCTAACAAACTTTTTGTTGCCAAAAATGGAAGAACTGAACTTGGTTGACATGTGGTTTCAACAAGATGGCGCTACATGCCACACAGCTCGCGATTCTATGGCCATTTTGAGGGAAAACTTCGGAGAACAATTCATCTCAAGAAATGGACCCGTAAGTTGGCCACCAAGATCATGCGATTTAACGCCTTTAGACTATTTTTTGTGGGGCTACGTCAAGTCTAAAGTCTACAGAAATAAGCCAGCAACTATTCCAGCTTTGGAAGACAACATTTCCGAAGAAATTCGGGCTATTCCGGCCGAAATGCTCGAAAAAGTTGCCCAAAATTGGACTTTCCGAATGGACCACCTAAGACGCAGCCGCGGTCAACATTTAAATGAAATTATCTTCAAAAAGTAAATGTCATGAACCAATCTAACGTTTCAAATAAAGAACCGATGAGATTTTGCAAATTTTATGCGTTTTTTTTTTTTAAAAAGTTATCAAGCTCTTAAAAAATCACCCTTTAGTATCCTATCCGACTACCATACATTGTTGACCTACAGAAGCCGAAATCTATCTAATCAGTCTTATTCGACACTACGATGCCCTATTCAATGAAGCAGATTTTTTTATTAAGATGTTTTGGATAAATTATTCTTTCCTGCCTTCTTTTGATTTAGTTCTTTCGAATGTAAGATAGTTACTTTTTAGGGGTAACTACTCTGCGTAACTTAACCTAACTCTACCTCTGCCAGGTTTTGATGCTATTGATTTTTTTTTTTGGTTTTTTCCAACTTTCTAAAAGATTAGATGGAAAAATTAATCTAATAATCTTCATTTTATCACATTATAGTCTCTAAAACCCCATTTAGACCTATGAAGTTTATATTGAAAGAAGTGAAGCTGACACTTTATATCAATAATGTTGCCACAATCGAGAATGACGCTGAATAAAGTTTGAAGTTGGAGAAGTCCATGTCAAATTTGCAAATAATCGATTATTTGTTCAATAAACTGGAAATTTATTATGTTGCGCCTGTACTGACGAGTGGAAGAAATACTTGAATATTAACGAACTTACATATTTTTGATATAATGGAGTGGGTCAGAGTGCGCACTTTAAAGTACTAAAACTATAAACGTGATTATCTCAAATCTGTATTTTTAAAAACAGCTCGTGTGATAACTCAAATTGTTCTCGACCGATTTGTCTGAAATTTAGTGAAGCCTCTACATTACTATCGGAAGAACTGTCATATATTTCGCATTAATAAAAAAACTTTTTTTGGGGTCAAACATACATACAGTTGAACTTCCATAAATCGAACTTCAATAACGAGAAGTTCTCCATAACTCGAACTCTTAAATTGGCAATATAAGACAAATTTCATACAAACTACTTTTCATGACGCGGAAGTCTCTCTAAATCGAAGTTTTTTTGTGGATTATGGTGATTTGAGTTAGGGAAGTTCAACTGTATAAAGAAATGGTCCAAAATTCTCTATTTGTTTTGAAGAAAAGCTAATTTTATTACGAATTTTTCAACTTTTTTAATTTTATAGGTTCATAAAGCCCACCTTTATATCGCAAACAGCTGCTAAGTAAAATAAAAATTTTAATATCCCTCTGAGTGCAGTATGGTGCGCTTTGGGTAAAATACATAAGACTTAGGCTTTACGTGTCTAATGAGATGCTGAAAATTGCAAGCGCTAAAACGCAGCTGCGAAGATTATAAAACTAAGCCAATAGGCGTAGCACACCATATAAGCAACTAAGCCATACGTAATTGCACCAATATATAGGTATGTACATATATATGTATACACGTATATATATATGTATATTAGCATTAGAATAGTGCATTGCAATTATACACTCGTACATTTCCCACATGTATGTAGGTAAGTAGAAATGTTTGTCAACAAAGCCTTAAAAGCGATGCAACTGACAACTGAAAACAAAAAATAAAAGCAATAAAACGAAAATTCCAAAAAAAGAAACGAAAATAAATGCGAATTAAAGTGGAAAGTAAAGCTTGTCGCTGCTGCAGCTGGCTTCGCAAACGCTACGGACCACAAGCGCATGTATTGTTTCTTGTTTCTTTCTATTGTAATTGTTGTTGTTGCGCAGCCACATGGCGGTGCTGTTGGTGAGTGGCTGTGAGCAGATGAGCGCCAAACGGAACGGCGTGAGCAACGAGCAGAGTCGATGCCAACGAGAGCGGCCGACCTTGACAATGAACTTGAAAATTAACGACAAGGATTTTCGATACGCTTTACTGAGTTGTAGCGCCCAGTTGCCGCAGCGAACTGAGTAAATAAATGTGCGCTCAGCAGCAGTGGCGGCGACAGCGTAGCCGTAGTTTGTTCAAACATGTGAGTCAAATTTCGTGCTTTCGGCTTGTTGTTTGTGTTGGCGGGTCAGCTGCTGCTGCTGCTGCTGCTGGAACTGTGTGTTCGTTGACGAGGCTAAAGCCTGCATGCGCACGTACAGCTAACAAACTTTGTTGGCCGGCGCTCACTCACACCGCACACAGGTGTGCCGAGAGAGCGCCAGCGAGTGCGTGTACATATATATACTTTTTTTTTTGCGACAGCGAACAGGTTTTCTATCGATTTTTTGGCGTTGCCTGCGACAGGAGTGTCGGTGTGCGGTGCCGACATTTGGGGCGCAGCTCAAAAGCAAACGGGCTAAGCGGCTCACTAAGTAATATGCCAACAGTAGACTCAAGTAACACTCTCTCTAACTTACATTCTTCTTCAGTTACTTGGCATGACTTCGTGCGATACTCTAATTTCACTGCATTAACTACATTTTAATAGGAAATTAATCAAATTAAATTATAAAATTTCATTTGTAACCAAGATAGAACTCAAGCGACGCTGCTCTCATACCAACAACAGCTGTTCGGAGCTTAGAGCACAGCTCAGTCAGCCCTTTGCTGTGTTGGAGACCCATATACAGGCATTTTCTGCACTCATCGGTTCCCCAGTTCTTAAATTCTCACATTTTATTATTCTACCTTCGCATTATACTGCTTCTTTATTATTTTATAGTTTGCTTTTGAACATTTTGTACTTTATCAACCACAGCGAACAACACCTATTTGCACCTACTTACATACATATAGATATACATACTCGTATATATGTATATGCGAAATATGTCTACCTACTTACCTAAATAATTTTGCACATGCGAAATTATTATTTTTATCTCTCAATGGCCAACTGCTGTGTGCGCGTACTCTCACTCTCATTCATGCCTCACTCAAACTTTCGTCACTTTGGCAAAGCTTTACGAAGCAATGTATGCCAGCGTGTGTTGTTCGTCGTGCCCGCACTGCCTGCCTGAATTTCCGCTTGCTCACATGGTACGTTGGTTGTCATGATTCACTGCCGTCAGCTGCTGCTTGTTTAGCTGCTCAATCGAAGATTACACCCGCCTGCTGTTATCAACCTTCGCTAAATGCAAACGCCGCCTCGCGCACACGAAAGTGTTGGCGTAGAGGGCCTCCATCGGTGTGTATTTAGTGTGAATATACCTTAAAAGCACATTTGACAGCGCTGTGGTTTGACACTCTGTCCGTCCGTCCGTCCGTCCGTGGCACGGCAGTCACGTTTGTCATTTGGCTTCAAAGTGTTTTTATAGCTTTTCATGGCAGAAATTTCGTTTTCGCATTCTCTTTTGAAAATACATTCATATAATCAGTAGTTTTTTTTGTTTTTTGTTGTTATTTAGCAAAGTTCTCATTTTGTTTGGACAAAGGGGGGTGAAGAGTGGTAAAGTCATAAACTTTGATAATCGAAATAGCTTGTAAATAAAAATATGGTGCTTAAATCTTGGCAGCTGTTCGTCTCGCATATAAGGTGTGTGTGTTTTTATTTTTCCCGTAATTAGAGGGTCTTACAAGTATTAAGTCATTATAGACGCTGTAGTAAAGGGAAACGGCAACTATTTCACCTGATCTTTCGTGAGACAACAAAAGTTACTGTTTAATAAGAAACAACTTCTACTTGCAGCCAAATTACAGTGAAAACGATCGCTCGATCTTAAAAAAACTGAAACAGTTTCCAGTAGATTCTGCGTGTCTATTAAGCTGAAGTAGCGGTAAATGATAGGTGTCATATATCTATGTATCTGAACAGTCAGTCCAACTTATCTATCAACTATATTTCAAGAATCATTTTATAAAAATCTAGTTTTAGGCATATCCCTAAATAGAGGTTAAGAAGCTTAGATGATTGAGCTCGATATAAACACTGTTGGTATATATTGGGGCTAGGGAAGATCTATACTCAAGAACTTGTTCCCAGAAAGTTTTATTCTGATTACACACAATTTTACCCAAATATTCCACATAAAGAATAACGAAAATCATAATATATAGTTTATGGGGACTGGGGTGATTTCTGGACCGATTTCACTCATTTCCAACAAGAAATTTTAATTTTCATTTAATTTGGATAAGATATTTTTCTTAATAAACCATACATATAGTGTAATATCCAACGGAAGTATGAAAACCCTAATACATATATCTGAGATCGTGAGGAAGCAATGACCCGATATCGCTGAACCACATTAAGGCAGTAGTCTGCTTTATAGGCTTCATAAAATCGATTTTTTTGTTTTGTTTTAAATCCCTTCCAAAACTATTCAAGAATATGTCTTTAAAATTCCAGAGGCCAATTCGACATATTTTCGAAGCTAGAGCAGTTTTAATGGCCGAGCGTCGAGCAGGTGCGAATGCTCAGGCAGACCTTTAAAGCGCGTTTTCTCGAGTTCTCATTTTCACAAGTGTTAGAAAACGATGCCGGTGATAGCAAAAAGAATTTATGTCTGATCGAAAAAAACCAAAGTGATCTAGCTTCAGTATTAAATTATCTTCTATTTGAATTTTTCTACAAAAAAGTTGGACAAAAGTATTATTTAAACTACTTGTTTTGCAACTTAAAGTTAATTTGTTTTCTTAAAAAAGTGAATTTTTTTTTCAAACTTCGAAAAAATTTGGAATTTTATAACTTCTTCAGTATTTTTTTAGTTCATAAAGAAAAGAAACTTATAAAAATTAAAAAAAAAATTGGTTAGACTGTTTCAGATGCATCGCACGACCTCCATCACCGGCACCAATTTACAAGTGCAGACTCCAGGCGCTCCAGAAAAATACTTACAACTTTGAAAAAATTTCAATATTTTTTAATAATAAATATTGTTTTTTAAGTCTTAAATGTAGTACACTATCGTCTTAAAATTCCGTTTACCGCAATCATTTCCTTCCTTTTCAAAAAAAATTGATAAAAAACGCTTTTTTCGGCTTCTACAGCAGACTACTGCCTTAAGCTTGAAACCCATCGAAAATTGGGTTCAGCCCGTGACCGTGGTGGCCATGCAAAGTTCCAGACATAATGGCATCGAACTTTTCTAGCGCTTTTATTGAAAAAAAAAACCTTTATTTCGGGACCAAAGTAATTCCTGTACCGATTTCACTCACTTCCGCCACGAAGCAATATATATTATATCCCGGATCGCACTTTTAGTTGATTGTGCAAGATATATCTTTTAAAGGGTGATTTTTTAAGAGCTTGATAACTTTTTAAAAAAAAAAAACGCATAAAATTTGCAAAATCTCATCGGTTCTTTATTTGAAACGTTAGATTGGTTCATGACATTTACTTTTTGAAGATAATTTCATTTAAATGTTGACCGCGGCTGCGTCTTAGGTGGTCCATTCGGAAAGTCCAATTTTGGGCAACTTTTTCGAGCATTTCGGCCGGAATAGCCCGAATTTCTTCGGAAATGTTGTCTTCCAAAGCTGGAATAGTTGCTGGCTTATTTCTGTAGACTTTAGACTTGACGTAGCCCCACAAAAAATAGTCTAAAGGCGTTAAATCGCATGATCTTGGTGGCCAACTTACGGGTCCATTTCTTGAGATGAATTGTTCTCCGAAGTTTTCCCTCAAAATGGCCATAGAATCGCGAGCTGTGTGGCATGTAGCGCCATCTTGTTGAAACCACATGTCAACCAAGTTCAGTTCTTCCATTTTTGGCAACAAAAAGTTTGTTAGCATCGAACGATAGCGATCGCCATTCACCGTAACGTTGCGTCCAACAGCATCTTTGAAAAAATACGGTCCAATGATTCCACCAGCGTACAAACCACACCAAACAGTGCATTTTTCGGGATGCATGGGCAGTTCTTGAACGGCTTCTGGTTGCTCTTCACCCCAAATGCGGCAATTTTGCTTATTTACGTAGCCATTCAACCAGAAATGAGCCTCATCGCTGAACAAAATTTGTCGATAAAAAAGCGGATTTTCTGCCAACTTTTCTAGGGCCCATTCACTGAAAATTCGACGTTGTGGCAGATCGTTCGGCTTCAGTTCTTGCACGAGCTGTATTTTATACGGTTTTACACCAAGATCTTTGCGTAAAATCTTCCATGTGGTCGAATAACACAAACCCAATTGCTGCGAACGGCGACGAATCGACATTTCACGGTCTTCAGCCACACTCTCAGAAACAGACGCAATATTCTCTTCTGTACGCACTGTACGCATTCGTGTGGTTGGTTTAATGTCCAATAAAGTAAACTGAGTGCGAAACTTGGTCACAATCGCATTAATTGTTTGCTCACTTGGTCGATTATGTAGACCATAAATCGGACGTAAAGCGCGAAACACATTTCGAACCGAACACTGATTTTGGTAATAAAATTCAATGATTTGCAAGCGTTGCTCGTTAGTAAGTCTATTCATGATGAAATGTCAAAGCATACTGAGCATCTTTCTCTTTGACACCATGTCTGAAATCCCACGTGATCTGTCAAATACTAATGCATGAAAATCCTAACCTCAAAAAAATCACCCGTTATTAAACCATATATATGATGTTAATATATAATAAATTTGAAAACCAATATTAGGCATATAAGATTTTGAGTAAGCAATGACCCGATGTCACAGAACCACATTAAAAGATTCCCTTTGAGTTTTCTTAGAATATTTTAAATATTAACCTATATTTTCGGTAATAAATTATTCATAGACTCTGAGGTCCTCATATTCGGTAGTTGGGGCCAGACCGACATCGATTTTTGGGTGAGCCACACTTCTATTTTATTCCATTATCTTCATTTGTGATTGATTTATATACATATAGTAAAGTGAACGAATCAGATAGAATTTCAAAATGGTTTGAATATGCGAAGTAGACGTGGTTATGAAGCGATTTTGCTCAAGAAAATATTATTATGTACCAAATTTGGTTAAAATTGGTCGAGTAGTTCCTGAGGAGTGGCCCTTAATCTATCGATTCCTAAAACTTAAGCTCACTTCTTCTTCCGAAATGTTGGTTGTTTTGGGTTTCCACGCATCTGGAAGACAACTGATGACTTAATAGTGCCACAAATTAATGATCCAATCAAGGTCTCATATGCATGATTTTAAATGGAAATTTAGAACATATTACCGAAATATATAGGAGTACATAAAAGCAGATAATTAGAACCGATAAATATAAATATTGAATCTAGTACACTGTTATCAATCATAATAGGCTTAAAAGTAATTTTCGAAAAGATCCACTAAATATTTAATTGAAAAATCTGCATCGCCCCGAGGAAAACACGAGCAAAAAAATAACTTTCGATTAAACATAAATACATTCACATTTACATACATATTTATAAATATTCTTACGAGCTGTATTTAAGTACTTACCGTATGTATATAGAGTCGTGTGAAATTTAATTAACTGCCTGCATGCCACCTACTGCCCCACTGAGAATGGAGAACTGCGAAAAAATGAACAAACAAAAAAGATATAACAAAAACAAAAACAAAAACACCATATACAGTCATATGTGTATATTCGATTTTTGTCAGTGTTGTTTTTGTTGCTTTTGTTTTTGTTTTAATTTTTATTGACCTTCAAACCGACTTCTGTGTTTGTGCGTATGTATGTCTGTGTGGTGTAGTGGTGGCAGAGGGCGCTAAAAAATTGTGGGTAACGGGTAGTTCGGTGTGTGCATTGGTATTGGACGCTCGGTTAATGTGGTTCGGCTGTCGGATGTCGGCTGTTCTGCAGTAAACGCCATGCAATTCGCTGCAAAGTGGACTGTTAGTTACATACATATGTACATATATGCAAGTATATAAAGCAGCTGAGAGCACATACATATGTACTTACTTATGCCTGTAAAAGTTTTGGACCCGGCGGTTGCGGTGCCGGAAACGTGTAGGTTTTGTGCGAAGGGAATATAATAGGGATGCATATGTTCATGTGCATAGTGTACTTTTACACACAACTGTATATATATTTTAGTATAACTATTTTTCATTTCTCATTATGACAAGTTGCTAGAGTTGCCGCATCGATAAAAATTATTAGTGAAAATTCCAACTTTATAAAAGTCAATGTATTGCTCAACTTTTGAAACGGGATTTTTATTATGTTATATTTTTATTTTTTATTTAGTTTTAATCTCCAATAGTCGATCTAATTAATGATACGGTGAATTCTTTCTTCACCATACTTATATCATGATAAAGATTAGATTGAAGATGAAAATCATTAACCCTACATTCGAAGTAGTAAAATTCTTTACTCATACGTGGTGTGTTCAAAAAATAACGAGAATTGTAAAATTTGAGGGTTTGGAGAGTCCTCAAACTTCGGTGCTTGTTCGTGAATTCTTCGAAAAAAACAATACTGTAACAATGCCCCAGCCTCCATGACTCCGTGTGACTTTTTGCTATTTCCTAAAATAAAGAGAACCTCAAAAGGCCGACGCTATGAGAAATCGCTGAAAGTGCCAAAGGCTATTCCAAATATCGAGTTTGAGAAGTGTTTCGATGATCGGAAGAAGCATAATATCGAATGGGTACTATTTTAAATGCGACAATATTAATATAGACCACATGACTAAATATTTTTTTCAGAAAACGAAACTTTCCGTTATTTTTTTAACTCTTTACTCAAATTTTAAATTTTACAGACATAATTAAGTGAATATAAAGGGTTTCTCAAATAGGAGTTGAAATTCTTTATTCCTGTGAAATTACATTCGATGCCATTATGTATGGAACGCGATTTCTATTGCATCCACCAAGGGGCACGCTTGCAGAAGTCGAGACCCTGAACCCAATGTTCGACGGTTTTCGAGCATAAATCGGCCGATACTGCGCCACTTTCACGTCCGATATTCGTACGAAGTTCATCACTCGTCGCTGGCTTGTTGGCATAGACCATAGACTTGACGTGGACCCACAGGAAATAGTCTAACGGCGTCAAAACGCACGACCTAGGCGGCCATTTTGTGAGATAAAAAGTTCACCAAACTTGGTTTTCATTAAATCGATATTGACATCCACTGTGTGGGTTGTGGTGACGTCCTGAGGGAACCACATATTCTCCAAGTCCATATCAGCCAATTCGGTCCAAAAATATTCGGTTATCATTGAGCGGTAGCGATTCCCATTCACAGTAACATGTCGGTCTTGATCATCTCGGAAGAAGTACGACTCAATGACGCTGACGGCCCATAAACCTCACTCATGACTCATGGCATATGTGCTGCCTAATCAATAACGCATATTTTGCTTATTGACGAAGCCACTTAGCCAAAAATGAGCCCCATCGCTACGAAGGACATAACGCTCTTAAAACTAAAGCCACTGACTTCGAATTTCAGTAGTAATATTTAATAATTTCGATTCGTTGTCGGATCCATGATGTAATGGCAAACCTTACTGAAGAGAAATATCAAAAGAGCGGGAAAAAATATGACGTCCTTTTGAACACCCTTTTACTTTTTAATTTTGTATTCCTTTGTACCTTTTTGTTTACATTTTTTCTATATTTTAAAATAAATTCCAAACACTCGGCAACCCTACAAGTTCCCCAATGCGATTGTGTGCTTTTCCAAACTGATTTCTAGTCGTATTTACGATTTGTGTGCACTTTTGTTGCTTCCCCACGAAGGGCGCGCGCCCTAGAGAGCGATTTAGTTTGAGAGAGAGAGAGAGAGAGAGAGAGCGAATGAGCGCAAAAGAAGATGAAACCAACATGCAAGCTTAGCGCAGCGGGGCATGTGGCAGTGAAATGTTGTTGTAATTCAGCCAACAAAAAGTTTCGTTTCGCTTGTAGAGAAAATTGCAAAATTGCAGTTCATGTTCAAGGCCACCATTAAAGTGCACAAGCCAACAAATACATGTGTAGATGCATACACACGGTAGCTCACATACTCGTACATATATTTTTGTATACCCAGCTACGCATGTAGTTGTTGTACTTATACATTTAGTATATAAGTATGTATATAGCAAGATATGCTTGTGTGTATATTTCAAATTAGTGCATCTCACACACTTCGCCTCCATTCTGTCCACCACACTGTACCCATACTAGTGAACAAAGTTTAATTTGTAGATACACGCCCATATTTATATTGGCTAATCGTTGAGTAACTGGCATGACTAGGCTGTGAATATATATTATACATACATATGTACATATATAATAAATAAATATTTTTTTTTAGTTTGTTGCATTAGTTTTGCTTTTATACACATTTCTGTTCGTCGTCGTCCTTTCGATCCACACAATCGATAATTTTGTATGTACCCACAAATGTTTTATATAAATTTGTACATATGTATGTATGTGTGTGTGCTCATCTGTAAGCATCTCCGGTTGCAGTTTGGAGCTTTCTGCGTGATTTACACCCACACGTAATTCCCCAGCTCACACACGCGTATTGCATGTGAATTATGACAGAAATAAATTTTGTCAAAAATGCATTTGCATTTAATTGTGATTATATGTATACAGCTGATTAGCAGTTGATCAATCAATTAAGTTATTAAATGGCAAAAATAAAACTTTTAATTATAATAATAAATATACTAGTTAAACTTGTGCACCAATCAAATGCGGTGGCGCAGAAAGAGACGGAGCTCTAGTGGAATTACTTCATATAGTATACGAATTAAAGTTTCACTAAAATGTAACTCTGGCAACGACGATCAATAGCTTTAAAGAACAGATTCATTGAAATATGCAAAAACCGTCGGTTGAATTTTTTTCCAACGAGAATCGAGTTTGATCTGAGCAAATAAAAAATTATATTTGAAGAAGAACCGAAGTTCTCTCAAAGTAGTTTGTAGCATTTTTTATGCTGTTACAACAATAACAATATCTCTTTTTTGACTAAGTTAGGTCAGATTCCATGTTGAAAAAGTTGCTTTCTGTGCATTTTCAAGTTCTCAGGACTACTTTGGTTTATTTTTCATGCAACAACAGTCGTTCTTCTCAAATAATTACGACGGTACGGCTTGAATGAGTTCGGTCAATGCATTAAAATCTATGATTAGAGATCAGATCTCACATTCAAAAGTTGGTTTGAACTTTTTTAAAGGGTTAGGTGGGTTTCAAAATTTAATATTTTTTTCCTTTGAATATGTATAAAATATTCTCCAAAAATTAAAATTAAACTGAGCAAAATTATAAAAGATAGATCCTTGGAAGTTCCGCCAATCAGGTCACGTCAGTATGAATATAAAACTTTAAGCGCGTTTATCACAAAACTGAATTTTTCAAAGTTAAGAAGAAGTTCTCGAAAAGTTAAGAAGCGATTTTGTTCAAGTTTTGCACACATCTTTCAAGTAATAATACCTAGTTAATGAAAGAAGGATTTTTTTTATTTTTTAATTTTTTTTTTTTTACTTCGTTCAATAGCGAGATTTATACATGTACTATCGAAATATTTTTTGTTTATTGATTATAGATGAGCCAATAATGAGTTATGATGTCCATCGCAAGACCTTTTTTTGGACACTTCATGGGAGATAATGTACCAACGGTTGAGTTTTCAGAATTTTTGAATAAAAATTTCACAAAATGCTATTTAAATATTTATCTTCGATATGGTGAATTGTATCAATGAAATAACTGATTGCATATATAAAAAAAAATTAAAAATACCCTTGTTTTCAAACACTGAAACCCATCTAACCTCTTAAGAATAAATAGGTGCTTTGAAGCCAATGTTTGAAATCAGTAATAGTAGTATTACTCTTCCAATAGAGGGCCTTGGTAATTTGTATCTTGCTTTGAAGTGCGATGTCATTGACCGAATATTCATTTACTTGTGAAAATTCGCCTCAAGAGAAGCATTTAAAAACCGTTTGTGAAACTTTTCTGTCAACGATTGTTTCTATGAGAGGGACATTATGAAAATATCATCAAAATCGCAACAGGTTGTTGAACAAAACAAAATCTACTCAGTCTAAATGAAAGCTAAATAAAATATATTTCTTTATACTAGACTTCAGTCAAATATGAATCAAACCAATTTGCTGAATTTGTTGATCGATACTGGTCGATGTCAAGACCTATTGATCGGTCGGAGTTTGGTTATGAGTACAAAAGTTCAGTTCACAAAATAACAAAAATATAGTTTTTACTGCCTTAATGAAGATCTCAGCTTAATTGTGGCTAATATCAGTATTGCAATTTCTTATGAAACACGATTTACCTTCCCTATGAAGTCAAGTTTAAATATAACCAAATCGTTCACGTGGGTAATAGTAGGAAATGCAATTATGGACTACAATCAAAGATAAACCGAGATTTTACATAAAAAACAATTAAATATAGTTTATAGCACTCGGTTTTCCCGTAATAAGATACAGCAAAGCTTTGTCGAGATCAACTGTGAACCAAATCGGATCCAAAATCGCAACAGAGTAGCATTGTATTACCGAATCAGTCTTTAGACGTGTTTCCTCAGAAATTTTCAGCATTTTCACGACTAACGGCTGTACATCCAAAACGAAAAAATACTATATATTATATATAAATATATCTGTGTACATTAGAGGTGTTCTACGTTATATGGAGATTTTTGAAATAGTGTTTTAAGTTAACAGAATGGGCTAATTTCTTTTCTTTTTATGTAAAAATGTTTAAAAAAAAATTTGGGGACAATCGGATGATGGGAAGACGGCGCGGAAACGTTTTTAAATTAAAATTTGCCTTCCTATAGGAAAAAACAAGTTTTTGTATTCAAGAATCAATTTTTCTTTTAGTGTATTTATTAAATGAATATGTATGCTTTAATATGTCTCAACTAGCACGATATAAAGAATAATTTTAATAATATTTTGTTCTTATTTCGAGTGAAAAAACGGAAAATAATATTTTTTTATCGCACCATCGTCGTAACTGTCGATTGCTTTATTTTTGCAACATGAACCAGCAATATTTGCAAAAATAAAAAACGTACGACTGCAGACTTTGGTAACGGTATTTTTGCGCAGCGAAATAAAACGGTAAATGGACTGTGTTCTTTTTAATACGCTTTTATTAGCTTCACTTGTTTCAATAATTGTCACTCTCGTTTGTTTGGCATTTGAAATCAGATGTGTTAATTTGTGCGAAATTGTGATTATTTAATAAAAAACAGAAATGAGTGAATTACCAGCAACTGCGAGTACATTACATATACAAACACGACAACGTTCTGAACAAGTTGTGAATATTGAACTAATTGGAAGAATTTCTCATCAGATAACAGGTGCTAAACTACCATCGAAAAAACAAGTACTGCAATTACTATTTTACAACATTAGATTTGTGTATCGGCAATTGAGAGAAAGTGCAAAATTAACAATAAATGCTGTATTAATATTCTGGCAACAAGCTCGAATTCCGACAAAGGATGTAGCTAGGTGTGTCGATAAATTAGAATCTCTGTACAAATTATGGCAGAAGATTCAAAAAACCGTACCAAATAAGAGATCTGATGCTCAGAAAAAAATTGTTGAAGACTTTTCTGCAGAATTGAATAATTTGTTTGACATTGCTCATAGAGATGCCTTACTAAACATGCGTATTAGCGAAGACAAGGAATTTTTGATTCTACAAAGACAAAAATGTCGGCCTGGTAGCATGGCCGGTGCTGACATGGTATTGTATCGGCGACAAAACAGAGCAGATCACCGCATTGAGAAAGAAATGTCTAGGAAAAGGAAACATCAACAAATGTCGGAAGTGAATCGTAAGTTTATCAAATGAAATTAATTTTATTTATAGTGGTAATGGTCAATTTTAAAATGATATTGTGTAGTCGAACTCAACGAACTCGACGATTTTGGTATGGACTATGAAGAAGATATTGGTGACAGTGAGCCTGAAGTAGCGGAAACCAATGTGAAAAAAAATACAAAACACACTGCTTCAACTTGTACTAACAGGGGAAGAAAACATTTTATCACACCGCGATTGCTTTCAGCACTTGATAGCGCCAAAGTAAGCGATGGAAAGGTGATGCACATTCTGATGGCGACTGCAGAAGCATTGGGCCATTGCACTAGCGACTTGGTAGTCAATCGTTCTACTCTCCATAGACTGAGGGAAGAGCATCGCAGAAAAGAATCACAGAGGATTCAAGAGAGTTTTATTGACAAAGTATACCATGATTGAAAGTATACGTATAGGTTATTTAAATACTAATAATATCCTATTCTAGCTAAGTGATACACAAGCAATGGTCGTCCACTGGGATGGTAAAGTATTGCCAGATCTAATTGGAAAAATAAAAGTTGAGCGAATTACAGTGCTTGTTAGTTATAATGGCGAATCCAAATTTCTAGGCGCTCCAAAACTTATATCTGCCACTGGTGAAGATATAGCTACAGCCGTTTTTGATACACTTAATAAATGAAATATTTTAGATCGCGTAGAAGGCATGTCTTTTGACACCACATCCACTAATACTGGTCCAATAAATGGAGCATGCGCTCAATTGCAACGCATGTTAGGAAGACATTTGTTGACGTTACCATGCCGTCACCACATTCTAGAAATATACTTGCGTAGTGTATTCGACCTGCATTTCAAAGTGACTCAAGCACCAGAAGTCTCAATTTTCGAGAGATTTGCCAAAGCCTGGCCAAATATTGACAATTCATCATTTAAGAGTGGGCTCGACTGTGAAGATATAAAATCTCATATAAGTGATGGCATCTGCAATGACATCAAACAATTTTGTCATTCACAATTACAAAAAACGTTTGTTCGTGCTGTCCACGAAGAATTTTTACGTCTAGTACTTACATTTCTTGGTGACAATGGTGGTAAATTTAAAACTCCCGGAGTTACAAGTCATGCACGTTGGATGTCAAAGGGAATATATTCCTTGAAAATATTTCTGTTTCGTGATCAATTTCACTTGAGTAAAGCTGAATTAAAAGGTTTAAGTCACATTTGCGTTTTTTTAGTGCGTTTATATATAAAAGCTTGGTACAAATGCTCCAATGCAATTACCTCTCCCCTGCAGGATTTAAGCTTTGTAAAACAATGTATTAATTATGAAAAAGTGAACCCAAGTATTTCTTCGGAATTGCTGAGAAAAATGCAACAACACATGTGGTATTTGTCAGAGGAAAACGTCGCAATGGCTTTCTTTGATTTCAATGTTTCAGTAGATGTTAAGAAAAAAATGGTAAAAAATTTAAAATCAGAAGAGCCAACTTATAAACTACAAAACAATCGCAAAATAAAAAAATTAAGTGACTTAGGCAATTCGGATTTAAGCGAATTTGTATCCAAAAGAACTTTAACATTTTTTACGAAGTACAAGTTGTCAACCAACTTTTTGTATTTGGATCCAGAGTCTTGGGAAACAAACGAGGAATTCCAAAATGGTCGCACAATATGCCACAAATTGCTTGTTACTAATGATACAGCGGAAAGAGGTATTAAATTTATAAAGGATCTCAATATTATTCTTACAAATAAAGAAGAAGAAAAATAGTTCCTCCTTCAAGTTGTTGAAGAATACAAAAAGAATATAAGTCCTATAAAAAATCAGAATTAATTTAAGTTTTAATATTTCTAGATGTATTAAATAAATTGATATGAACAAAAATATTTCCTTGAAGTAGTAGTTTTAAGTTAATATAATGAAAAAAATTGGAGAAAAATAATACACTAAAAGAAAAATTGATTCTTGAATACATAAAACTTTTTTTTTTTTTCCTATAGGAAGGCAATTTTTAATTTAAAAACGTTTCCGCGCCGTCTTCCCATCATCCGATTGTCCCCAAATTTTTTTTTAAACATTTTTTCATAAAAAGGAAAAAAAATAACCCATTCTGTAAACATAGAATACATTTTGAATTTTAAGGACAGGTCTAGTGTACATATATACAGAATGTTTGAGTTCCCCGTTTCATTGTTTAGTAGTCGACTCAAAAACGATCAATAAGACAAATTAAAGATGAATATAATTATTTCAGGGGTTATATTCAGATGCGAGGCTAAAAAGTTTTTTTATGATTTTTTTATAGATACAGATCTTATTTATTATATTAATTACAAGTGATGGTAATCAAAATAGAGCCTATTTTTAAAAACAACATAGCACGACGATCATGTAAAAATAGTGATGTGCACCTCTCCTGTAGGTGATGTCCGGAACAGCCTCCAAAAAAGTGAGCATCATTCCAGCGGTTTAGATTATCCGAAATCAAATAATAAAAGTGAATTGTTTTTAAGGATAGATTATAGGTATTGAACGAAGGAATAATAAAAAAACTTATTTTGACAAAAAAAAAAATGCAATAAGATAGATTAAAGCTGGTGACTGAGGTCAAGATCATACTAGAAGTATCGTGGGAAAATTTTGCAATAGAATAAATAGAGTGAACTGTAAAAAATGTAGAGAAGACGACAAAAGCAAACTTCTAACAGAAGCCTTTGGAATACCTATTTCAATAATTGGCTATTTGAGTTTGAATATCGCAATTAAATGTTAGCAAAACTCGGAAAGCCAATGAACTAACAATGAAAATAAGATTTGGTAAAGCAATTGTATTAAATTTTATGTTTAGATCAAAAATCTGTCTACTATTTTGACTTTTTGTAAAAATTGCTCAACGATTTTACAGAATTTTCAGAAATCGTAAGATCAGCTTTTGGAATATGGAATATACTAAGTTCTAATAAACACAAGATATGATGAAAACACGTCGCCAATGAACTTCTTACCACTTATTAGTACAACAAAAAATATCAGTGAAAACGAACCAACACATTTCAGTACAAATGACTTTTAATAGCTCGAATAGGAATTATTAATTAATATTTTAATTTTTATTTATTTTAATTTATTTTATTATATTTTATTAATTAATTTATTTTATTTTTTTTTAGTTTTATTTAAATTAATTTTAGTAAATAAAAATTTTACCAAATATTTTAAATGCAAATTATTAACATAAATATTTGGTGAAAATAGCATGAAATAAATATTATATATCTGAATATTTCATTAGAGACTCCATAAGCAGCAAACGTTATTATTTATATTCTTCATTTATTCATGCATTAAAATTAATATGGACTCCAGGACTTGCAACCAGCTAATGAAGTTTATAAATTATAACAACGGAAATAATACATTAAAGCGCAACAACAACAACAAATACAGCACAAATCGCAGCCACAGGCAAATGAAAATATAAAGGAAACAAATAAAAAATACTTCCCTGCACATCAAACCAGAATTCGAAATTTTAGAGGTCAAGGTCACGGGCAACTAAAACAGCAGCCGCACCAAAGCAATGTATACATATCCATATATGTATGTATGAGTGTACGTACAGTCAATGGGTCAATACGTCAGTCAGCCAGTTGGTGAGTCAATTGTCGTAAGTTTAGCGCGTTTGTGTGTGTTACGTTACCCGGACTGGAAGTCAAACGCACACACAAGCTGCATGCGCTTTTGTATATATGTAAGTATATACTTCGCTGTATATGACACTGATTTTAGTATATAAGTCCAAATTGCACGCCTACTTTGCCTTGGTGTGCATTCGAGTGCATTTCAATTGGTGCGAATTTTTTTTGTAACCGAAAGCGTACTGCTTATTGCCGATAAGGCGAATGCCAGTGAGCGGATCTCGTTGCGCTGCACGTGTGCCTGTGTGTGGTTGCGTGTGTTTGCCTTGGATTGCAGTGCGTTGCAACTCTCGTTTTGTTTGTATGTGTAAGTGCGCACAACCCTTAGTTTCGAAATCTCATCAGTTGCATAAAGCTTGCATTTCGCTCGGTGGATTCGCTCTTTAAAGCTTTATAGCTACTTTAACTTCGGTTCGTCCGATGCAGCTGCGCTCTTTAAGCGGCATTGTATCAATTGACATTAACTAGCTATCCGGGAGGAATTGAGATGCTGCGTTGGCCGCTTTCAGGAAAATACTGGTTCGAGATATTAAAATTCTTCGAAAATTACTTTCAAGGAATTTACGTCGAGAGAGTTCTTGATTAGAGCTTATTGAAATAGACATTAAAGCGACACATTTCCTTGCTTGCCACGCGCAGTATGGACTAAAGTATTAAGTGGTCTGAAAATGCGAACTTGTGGAATGCCGAAAACTTTTAAAAATGATAAAGAACGCTGATTTTCAATCCGTTAATATGGTAGAAGAAATTTGTGCTTCTAAGCGCTCGACTTCTTGTATTCGATATTACCGACGAATATATGTGTCGCCTTATGGTACCTTACCTTTTCGACGATTTACTCGAATTACTAATTGTTATGTTTTTCCGACGGTATTTACAAATTTTAGGCTCTGAACGGTTTACGGATTTTATGTGTTAATTTTTAGGAATTCCGACGGGATTTACAGATTTTGCTCCACCTCCTAATTAAGGCCAACGTATTTTACTTATGTCTAAAATATATATAAAGATTTCACAGTGGACCTCGATCAAGTGTTGAATCGCCTCAACATTGAATTATAATATAGAAAGACTCTTTTAAAATTGTTCCCTGATAGTAAAATTTTAAATTTTGTAGAATGTCCTGGTCGAAAAGTTCGATTTATGGAAGGAAATTTGTATGAAATTTGGCTTCTAAACGCTATGGCCTATTCAAGTGTTCGAGTTATGGAGATCTTCGATTTATAGAAGTTCGAGTTATGGAAGTTCCACTGTATTAATATATGTACACGTATATTCTTATACAAATTTCAATATGCTTTGATCAATAACAAATTTTTTTACGCCACTGTGGCTGACATATCTCTTATATTACGGCAGCGTGTTTAATAATTCTACAATTTACCGAAGTTACCTTAACCGGAACTCTATTACTGTTACACTTTTGAGTTCTGGTTTGAAAATTTGCTAAAATGCAAATAGCTTCGGAGAGTAAAAAATGGCGTGTCTACACAAACACAGTTGTCTTAGTTTAAAGCTTGCAAAAGCTTCCATACAAAAGTTTATGACTGAAGCTTTTATTTAAGCCAGCAGTATGTACTAAGGTACTTGGGTATAATTAGTTAATATTTAAACAAGAAAAAATGTTAACTTCGGCTGTACCGAATCTAATATACCCTTCACAGGCGCATTTCTTTTAGTAAGAAAAATTAAGTAAAAAAAGAAAACATTTTACTAATTCTTTTTAGCCGGGTTGTTTGCTAGCAACATTAAGGTCTGAACAATTTCTTCGGAGATTATATTATTAGCTTAAGCAGTAATCCATGTCAAATTTCGTGAAGATACCATGTCAAATGCGAAAATATATATCCATATAAGCCATTAATTCCGATCGTTCGGTTTGTATGGCAGCTATACGCTATAGTGAACCGATCTGAACAATTTTTTCGGAGATTAAATTATTTCTATGAACAATAACTCACACCAAATTTCGTGAAGATATGTAGTAAAATGCGGAAGTTTTCCATACAAGCCCTTGATTCCGATCGTTCAGTTTGTATGGCAGCTATATGATATAGTGGTCCGATATCGGCAGTTCCAACAAATGAGCAGCTTCTTGAAGAGAAAATTAACATCTGCAAAATTTCAAAACGATATCTTAAAAACTGAAGGACTAGTTCGTATATATACAGACAGACGGACGGACGGACAGACAGACAGACGGACAGACGGACATGGCTAAATCGACTCAGTTCAACATACTGATCATTTATATATAGACTTTATAGGTCCTCCGATGCTTCCTTCTGGGTGTTACAAACTTCGTGACAAATTTAATATACCCTGTTCAGGGTATAAAAATAGGTATGTGATATTGTCTAATAGTTATAAATAAAAAATACGAAAATCGTAGAATTACATTCAGTCTGCTTTGCCTTACGACCAAATTAACCGTAAATACAAATATTTTATTTAACAATTCTCGACAGCATTACTCATGTTTTCCATTTCAGAGTGACTGAAGTGCTAACTTGATAGCTCATCACTAACATTTCCATAATTTCTAGATATTTGAATAAGCTCAACCAAAAGGTAGCCCTTCCAACAAATGCTATATGAAAATCTGACTATGGACATGCTTTCTTTAAGAACTAACTACAAACAATAAATTTCTCCAAAAGAGTTATCTCGTATCAAATCTATATAAAAGAAGATATGAAGATATGAAACTCTACATATAATATAACGGGCATAGACAAACTTGGGGTCTCATTCTGAATACAACTTCTCTTCCAAAACACATTTTATACGAATGCAGAGAGCTGCGCAAATTCTAAAGTTTCACTGGTCAAAGGCGACGACCGATGATCATAGGGATATTACAACGTTCTCACGACAATCGGGTCTACATAACCGAAACGAAACCTGATTTTTATCAGGTCAAGTACAGTCAACTCATCAACATTTCTCAAAATTATTTGGTTTTCTGTGGATAAAATAACAACAATCGTAAGTACTCCAGAGGATAGAAATCTCAAAACACTCAGCGGATATTTCTTTCATTCAACTGCCATAAAAGTTGATAATTTTATAACGAATAGCGCTGACTATTCCAATAAATTATGAAAATTTTGAATTTTTGGTTCAGAAATTATATTTTCAACTATATACTTCAACTAGCGTTATTTCTAGAGCTTCGTGGGGACAATAAAAACAATAAGATTCCAAAGCAATCTGAATAGTTAAAAGTTAAAAATTCTATGGAATAAATAATAACAAACAATCCATTGACGAAGCGAAGAAAGTTTCATTAATTGGAACTAAGACCACCACCCACCGCCCAAGTGACTTGTCTTAGATATGAAGTTGTCACGCATTTCTGTTAAGCAACGGCTGTTCTGTACTTTTGTTGTTATGTAGTAATTATTCGAAATACAAGCGTTAGTAACAGTTAGGATTGTGCTACTTCTAACTATGTACATGTGATATATGTGAATAATTAACTGTATTTAATATGCTGCTGCATTGCTAAGGTACACATGTAATGCAGGTATGCAACCAAATATATTTATATATATGTGCGTATGTTTCTATTTGTTTGAGGTTAAATATATTTCAATTAACAGGCAAATTCTAAATAATTAATTCGTTAATTTTGCAACTGTGATATAGACATAATTGACATGAACTACTAATTTCCACCGCTTACACGCCTATTTGTATTTATGTATGTATGTGCTTCTAACTGGTATGCAATTATATGACAAATAACAGGACAATTCTGGTATGAAGAGTTCAAAGGTGCACTGCAGAAGTTAGATGTGTAATTATTTAGTACCATGTTGTCAGCTATAATTAACAATTCTATTTCAAATCCTATTGATTTGTGGACTTGCGAATGCATAATTGCCGAAAGGTATATATTTTTATTCATATATGTATATATGACTATTTATATGACTATATATTTCCAAATGTCTACCACTTCTAATAGACCTTCGGAGCAGACATATTGTAAACACTAGAGGTGAGTTTGGAATATTTGACTTCAGTTTCCAGGCAGTCTGTCGCCTTTCAGCTCATTTGATATAAAACCCCATGCATAGACAGCTTAAATCTTACGGAAGCCTCCATATGTTTGTCGGATAAAATTAAGGCAGACACCATAGTTTGTATGCATAGGACGACTAAGGAAGGGATAAATGAAACATATTATACCCCTTATACCCCTTCCTTTGAGCCCTCAGAAGTAAAACCTATCGACTTGTTAAATAAATATGTGTACATAAGTAAAACCATATGATTTCGGTGTGACGGCATCATGCACCTGTCAATTTCAATTACCGCAAAGCAAATCGAATTGTTAATTCAACGAACTAAAGTGACACAAATTAATAATAAACTCAATAACGAATTGATACTAAGTTTCCTTAAGACTCTTGACCTGACCTGACTGGCATGATGTACTGGGTATAAAACCAATTAACCAATCAAAAAAGGAATTTTATCCCAACTTAAATTACTTTGCTTGTTAAGTTTTTACATCAGCCATTTATTTGCCGTAAATTCATATATACTCTAATGACATTTGACTTGGCTCCCCTTTTTTCAAATATAGTTGGTGACATTTAAAACAAATAGAAAACACCACCCTGACACTTTAACGCGACAGTTTTGACAAAGCAGGTGGCTAAATGACCTTTGTAGGACAATTTGTTTTGTATTAACGTATGCACATATAAACAATGATGTAATGTATGTATTCCTTGCTTTATTTAAACTCAGCAGTAAATACAAGAGGTTCAAAACATAGCAAGTGAGCCAATAGGTATTCTTTTCTTTATAAAAGAGTACCACACTACTTCTAAAATTACTTCGAGTTCGAAAAAAATTAGTTATTTTTACACATTAATTGAAAATTCGAAATTCGAAAATTCGAATTCCAAAATAACTAATTATTTTTTTCATAAAATGTGGAATAATTTTCCTGATTTTCGTTTAATATTTTATTTTCATATTATAAATACATTGTTTAAATCAATAAACAAAATTTAATATAGAAAATAAAAATTATGTTTTTAACATATTATCTATAGCTCAAAACAATTTAAGGGTGAAAATTAAATGATTAAATTCATAACCTCTCAAACTGTTCTACTTTCATAAAATGTGGAATAATTTCCATGACTTTCGTTAAATATTTTATTTCCATACTATAAATACATTGTTTAAATCAATAAACTATAAAAATTTAATAGAATAAAAATAAAGTGTTTTACTTATTAACTATAACTCAAAACAATTTAAGAGTAAATATTAAGTGATTAAATTCATAAGCTCTCAAACTGTTCTACTGTTCTATAGCACTTACAGATATGATCGCCTAAATGTGCGCTGCAAATGCTGTAGTTATAACAAGTATGTAACCTACTGAGTAGCCATAATGAAAGCTGCTATAAAAAGCGCCTATTGCCCATTTCAATATACACAACAACAAAATAGAAAAACTAGCCAAGCGCTTTGTGAATTTGTTGCCAAGTGACTTGGAATCTTTGTACAGTTCCTGTTTTAATAAAATAATTAATAATATTTACGTTTTACATACCATTTGATGGGCGAAATGAAATCCCAGACCTAAAAGTGAAATCCTTTAATTCCAATTGCTTCACAATATATGAGAAGAAACTTACTTATACACTTGGCACGGCAGACGCGAAGTACGCACTTACACATACGGTGTATTTAATAAGAAACACACATGGTAGACAATTCATTGTGATCTAAAAACACTCCACATTACATTATTTATATCAAAAACTTTTATTTTCCTGTTTTTCCAAGCGAAATTTGCAATTTTCAATAATTTTCATACAAGCGAATCGGAAACTAATGCGCGGCGTTTGAAATAACAGCGGAAACTGAATAAAGCAATTAGAGAAAACAGTGTTGCCAGTATGTTGAAAAATATTTTGTATGTGCAATGTAGTAGATTTATGGAGTAGAATATATTTTTAATATTTATAATGGAAAATAGTAATATTGAGTTTCGAAAACTATTTGCAGATTAGAAATTATTGATAGCAATTGAAGATTTCTTATTTTTATTTTTTTAGTGAAAAATGGTCTAAAAAAATTTTAAATATTTTAATATATTATTTAAATTTATATATGTATGTATGCTATTCTAAAAATGTATAAAACAACATGTAAAATGTTATGTAAATTTTTAAAATTATGGAATGTAATAGATAATTAAAATATAATGGATACGCCCCTTGAGCGGACATATTTTATGCACTAAGTTAAATTTTTAGAACAAATAAGACTCTCTTATGCGGACACCTCTCTTGGGCGGACAAAAACGCTCGACGGTGAGTGTTTGTTCACCAAGAGGTTTCTTCTTCTTCTTGACTGGCGCAGACACCGCTTACGTGGTTATAGCCGAGTCCAAAACAGCGCGCCACGTATCCCTCCTTCTGGCAGTTTGGCGCCAATTGGTTATACCAAGCGAAGCCAGGTCCCTCTCCACCTGGTCCTTCCATCGGAGTGGAGGTCTCCCTCTTCCTCTGCTTCCACCAGCGGGTACTGCATCGAATACTTTCAGAGCTGGAGCACTTTCATCCATTCGAACAACATGACCTAGCCAGCGTAGCCGCTGTTTTTTTATTCGCTGGACTATGTTTATGTCGTCGAATAACACATACAGCTCATCGTTCCATCGTCTGCGGTATTCGCCGTTGCCAATTCTTAAAGGACCATAAATCTTCCACAAAACCTTTCTCTCGAAAACTCCTAGTGCCGTCTCATCGGATGTTGACATCGTCCACGCTTCTGCACCGCAAAGTAGGACGGGAATGATGAGAGACTTGTAGAGTTTGGTTTTTGTTCGTCGAGAGAGGACTTTACTTTTCAATTGCCTACTTAGTCCATAGTAGCACCTGTTGGCAAGAGTGATTCTGCGTTGGATTTCAAGGCTGACATTATTATCGGTGTTAATGTTGGTTCCTAGGTATACGAAATTATCTACAACTTCAAAGTTATGACTGTCAACAGTGACGTGGGAGCCAAGACGCGAATGCGCTGACTGTTTGTTTGATGACAGGAGATATTTCGTCTTGTCCTCGCTTACCACCAGACCCATACGCTTCGTTTCCTTATCCAGTCTGGAAAAAGCAGAACTAACGGCGCGGGTGTTGTTTCCGATGATATCGATATCATCGGCGTACGCCAGTAGCTGTACACTCTTGTAGAAGCGAGGTTTCACTGTATTTAAAATTGGTATATTTTCGAAAGTAGTAAAAACAAGTAAGGAAAGGCTAAGTTCGGGTGCAACCGAACATTTTATACTCTCGCAATTTATTGAAGAAATTTAACCAATACATATATGCGGAATAAAGCTCACCGTATTTTTGAAAAACCTATAATTAGGTAAATGGGTGCTAGGAGAAGATACTTTTGAAAAACCTACAATGAGGTATATGGAAATGTTATGACCCGATTTTAATAATTTTTGGAACAGAGACACACTATTAGAAGAAAACAATTTCCTCTGAATTAAATTGAGATATCAGAGAGATTTACCCATATTTTCGGTTAAAATTTATCCTTAGGCGCTGAGCTCAACATGTTCGATATCTGGGGCCTTGAAAAGTTATGGTCCGTTTTCGACAATTTTTTCACAAGTGAAGCCATAGATGATATGCACTAATTGTGTAAAGTTTTATTCCGTTGTCTTCATTGGTTCCTTATGTTTACATTATAAAGTGAAGGAATAAGATGGATTTCAAAATTGAGTTACATGGGAAGTTGTCGTGGTTGTGAACCGATTTCATCTATTTTCCACACGTGTCATCAGGGTGTCAAGAAAATCTTATATACCGAATTTCATTTGAATCGGTCGAGTAGTTCCTGAGATATGGTTTTTGACCCATAAGTGGGCGATGCCACGCCCATTTTCCATTTTGTAAAAAAATCTGAGTACAGCTCCTTTCTGCTACTTCTTCTGCAAAATTTAGTGTTTCTGACTTTTTTCGTTAGTGAGTTAACCCACTTTTAGTAATTTTCATCCTATCTTTGTATGGAAGGTGGGCGTGATTATTATCCGATTTCAACTATTTTCATGATGAATGGTGGGATACGTAAGAGAAACGACTGCAGAAAGTTTGGTTTATATAGTTTTATTGGTTTGCGAGATATATACTAATAACCGATTTGCGGGCGGGCCCACACCCACTTCTCCAAAAAAAATTACATCCAAATATGCCTTTTCCTGGTATGATCCTTTGTTCCAAATTTTACTTTTATATCTTCATTTATGGCTTAGTTATGACACTTTATGTGTTTTTGGGTTTCGCCATTTTGTGGGCGTGGCAATGGTCCGATTCCGCCTATTTTCGAACTTGATCTTCTTATGGTGCCAAGGAATATTTGTGCCAAGCTTCGTCAAGATATCTTAATTTTTACTCAAGTTACAGCTTGCACAGACGGACAGACGGACAGACATCCGGATTTCAAATCTACTCGTCACCCTGATCACTTTGGTATATATGACTCTATATCTAACTCTTTTAGTTTTAGGTGTTACAAACAACCGTTAGGTGAACAAAACTATAATACTCTCGTAGCAACTTTTGTTGCGAGAGTATAAATATAAAATACATACATACATATATAACAACAAAATTGCCATACTGTTGAACTTAATAAATTTAAAAAAATTGCATTACTTCTTTCAAAGATCCGTCCGATCCGGGATTACTCAATATTAAAGGGCCTTTTTAATTTTTTCGGTATATTCTCTTTACATACATATTTATAATTTGTAATTAATATATATATCGTGGTATTCACTTTATTTATTTATTAAATTAGGTAATCTATATTTTTAATATTGTGAATTGAGAGATATTCTAATTAAAACAAATGTTCATCGTTATTATCTGAAATTAATGACACTAATATTATTATTTATCTTATAACTAATACTAAAGGGGTTTTCAATGGGGACGCTACAAAAGTTGACCGATAGGAACAGCAAACGACGACATATTTTTCCCTCTCTTTTGACATTCCTCTTCATTAATGTTTGCCATTTCATTATTGAAAGACATTAGCCGAAATTATTAAAATTTACTACTGAAATTCGGAGTCAGTGGCTTCACCTTTAAGAGCGCTACGTCCAATTTATGGTCGTCATAATCGGCCAGTCAGACTGCTCAATGATTACCGAATAGTTTTGGCCCGAATTGATGATATGGACTTGGACCATATGTGATTCCAATAGAACTGCTCCACAAGCCACACAAGGAATAATATCAAAATCTATTAATTGAAAACCAAGTTTGGTGAACATGTTATCTCACGATTTGGTTCAGCGTCTGGACTTATGCAAGCGTGCTTTCGAATGTACTTTCACAGGAATAAAGAATACAAATTTTTGTAGCGCTCTTATTGAAAAACCCTTTATATTTACTTCCTTGCTACTAAAGATTAATAAAGATTGCTCTTCTCTACTCTTACTCTATTACAATACTATGTATTAGAACTTATGATGAACTTATTACAATAGTATACATTTGTTATTTTTTATAAGTTTTTACCATATTTAAACGTTTTTTGATAAAAAAAAAATAACACAAGACAATTATTGTAGACAACACTCTAAAGAGTTGTTCGCTTTGGCACTATTAACATTTTTTAATGTCTATTCCGAAATTAATATTTTTCTTAAAATACTCCCCAATCTACTACATAAATCTAGTACATACCGTGTAACACATTTGTGCAACACACTGGCAACACTGCTTTTGCCAATTGCTTTATTCAGTTTCCGCCGCCATTTCAAACGCCGCGTATTAGTTTCCAATTCTCGTGTGCTAAAGTTAGTGAAAATTGTATATTTCGCGTTGAAAAACAATGAATTAAAAGATTTTAATGTAAAATATGCAAAATGAAGTAATTATGTGCAATATAAGCAGAGTGTTAAATCAGTGTGTGTATTTCCTATTAAATAAGCCGTATGTAAAAGTCAGTGGCCCGAGTGTGCTTAGTAAAGTGTAAAAGCAAGTGTTGTTGTGGATTATTGTGCGGCGATTAGTGTTAAAGGGTTTCGTTTCTAGGTCTGAGAGCTCATTTCGTTCATCAAATGGTAAAAATTATCAATTATTTCATCAATACAAGAAATGTAGAAAGACACAGGCAGGCCACTTGCACGGCAACAATTTCGTTGTTGTATCTATAGCAATAAGCGCTTTTTATAGCAGCTTTTATTATAGCTAACAAGTAGATGACATAATTTTCATAAATACATTATTTACAGCGCACAGTTAGGCGATCACTTCTGCAATTACTGTGTAACAGTTGGAGAGGTTATGTATTAAAGGCAATGTGCTCTTGTTCTCAAACTGTGTGTATATGAATGAAGATTTGTACTGGTTTAAATTCTCCTTTATATTATAATAGATACATTCAAACATATTATATATATCGGTGAATATGGTAGTTATTTTAATAAAATAAAGTGTATATGGTTTCATAGTTATAATTCTTCAAAATCTTATATATTAAAATTTATGATATTTTGCCTTCTGAACTAAAGTGTTTGATATGCTTAAATATTTGCCCGATTCCCAGGTCTTCAATGTGGTCTGGTCGCAATTATATCGCTCTACTTTAATTTCATATTGGGTAGTGCATATGAATACGAAAATATTTACATGTACTAATATACGAAACTACAATTGTCACGGCAATTTATTTATTATGACAAATTCAATCACATACATTTCATGACAATTTGAGACACCCCCGCTGTTACTAACTTGACCGCAAATTACCGTTATTTGATTGATTGTTTAGTGTGGTCATTGAGGAGACAGCAAAGTGACAGAAGAGACTATTAATAAACATTTCTTTGTATTCAATATGATTTAAAAAAATTCAAGTAGATGTAAAGAGTATAAAAGTATACAGATATTTTTGCATTTTGAATTATTTCTAAAACTTGTAATTAAAATAATTTATATTTTAGGAATACATTTTATAACATAGTTTTTCTTTAAATACCCGAAACATTGCAGAAGTCATATTTGGTGGTTGGTTGTCCTTAGATAAGCCTCATAAATATGTATTGTAATAAAATTTATGGTTCAATTATTGTTTTTATAGATGGATATACAGATTAAGAAAAATTATATATGCATATTAATATAGCATATTAATAGCATATATAATTTTTCTTAATCTGTATATTTATCTATATTTAAGTATATATATCTAAATGTGCATATATCTTTTTTTATACAATCGCGATATTCCCTTGGTCGAAATATACTCAATATTGTAATTAAATCTGTTGAGGCCTTGATCTAGCCCCCTCTAATATAATGATTTTCCCCCATCTGATTGAAAATGTAATATAATTTTGTCACTTTGGTTTATATGGAAAATATCTGCATCAAAGATATCGCATTATAATTGAATGAGACATTTTCAAGTAGCAGTATATCAATTATGGATAGTGGTTTTTACTCTCAAGTATTTTGCGGTCAACGGTGGGCAGACGGATTTTAAGATCAGATTTTGGCATATTGTATTATGACATTTCGGAGATTTTAAAGTGAATAGAGGAGTCCAAACGTTTACTTTTTGAAGCGTCAGGTAAGGTCAGGTTTATTTATATTTTAGATAGTGACGTAGGACAGATTATTTTACATTTTTAAAGGTCATATGATATTAAGCGAGCGGCCAAGTTCATAATTCGAGACAAGTTTTTCTTTACAGTTGACTTTGTGCCGAATATAACGTACAATATGTGGGAAATTCATTGAGTGAAAATGCTATTTTAGAATATAATATGATTTGAAACAGCAATTAAATAAATTTCCTAACTTATGGGTTATTTAATTTGATTAAAAATTTATAATTTATTTAAAAAAACATTTATAATAAAGGTTTTCTGACACACACTGAGTATTTGCATGACTTTCGGTTTTGTAAATTATTTATGAATTGTATGGGAGAACCCCTCCTAAGTGCGAGCTCTTGGCCAATTTGCACTTTCAAGTGGTTTTCAATTAAATTGTTCTAATTTATTACCGACATTCATGCGAATAAGAGGTGGTGATTAGCTAAACTTAACATCTGGTCACAATCACATACAAATCCGAATCGCTTATCTGCATGGATATGGCAGATTTGACAGCTAATACTCGTGTATGCCAATGCGAAGGCATAAAGAATTAGACATTCTATTTGTATACTTGCGTGTGTAAGATAATATTTACACTTTAAACTTTTTATACCCCTGTTGGATATAAGATTTTATGAAAACGAAAGTGTTCTGAATAAAAATGTTGTTAGAGAGCTGTTATCTTTTTTGCGCCCACTATAATCGTTACGAAAAGCCACCAGTGTTTGGTAAAACCAATATTTTTTTATTAAATAATAAATATTATTTATGATTTTTTTCATATTGTGTGTAGGGTATAACTTGTACTTGCACTATTACAATTGCCTATATATTTTTAATTATTTTTTAATTCTTTGTTTTTATTTTTTGTTCTTGCCTAAAGTATTTCTATTTTAGTATAAAAGGGTAACACTAATGACTTTGCACTTCACTTAGAAAATATCAGCGAAATAGTCGAATAGAAATAAAATGTGTCACAAATTTAGTTTCATTGTTTTTAGCATAATATTGCTGGCGTTTAGTGCGGTCAACGCTGAGACGAGAGTTAAGCAATGTAAGTTAGTGAATACTACTGTTTAGTATAGTGTCAAAAATCCGGAAATAGTGTGGCTTAAATCCAGACGGAATATGATTCAAATGGTTTCGCTTATAACGATAACAAATTTATTAAAAAACACTCCCTAGGCAAAGACAAGAGCAAACCCTTTCCCTTAATGGTAAATATTGATGGTTGTGAGCAAATACCTTGCGATGTTTATAAAGGTCGGACCGTTGTTATGCAAGTGCATTTTGTCAGCAGTAAGTGATATTTTAAATATTTTCATTAAAAAAAATATTTTTAATTATACAAATATTGCCAAATTACTCAGCCAAGGACAATATACATGAGTTGACCGCAAAATGTTATGCCACAGCTTTGGGTATAACGGTGCCATATGAGTTGCCTGATGATGTCGCAGACGTGTGTCACAATCTCCTACATCAAGCCATGTGTCCGCTCTATGCCACTGAGGATGTAGTCTATGATTTTCAATTTTATGTTGATCATTATTATCCTGAAATTCCAGCAACAATTGAACTGAATCTTGTCGATAAAGATAATGAGGTAATCACCTGCTTTAGTGCGAGTATACGTGTGCATAAAGGAACTGCCGGACCGCTATTATTGAAGCATAATTCGAACAATACTTTAATTTAGTAACGATTTTTGTTCGAAATTGTTGTTTGGCAGTTTTGTTGCCATATTTAAGACTGTTGTTTAATCATGTAAATTATATTTATAATAAAAATAAAAAAAATGCTTTAAATTCAATTCACATTTTTCCACTTGGAAATGGTTCTTGCATCTCGAAATCATCACTTCATCTCCGCCTTTTTAGTGAGCAAATACATATTTGTCCACTGAAGTTCAATCTCTCAATATCTTGGTATCGACTGGATTGAGGATTTTTTAAGAGAATATAATTTCCTAGAGGGGTAGCTGTCAAACCAAGCTGTCAGAGTAGACACATTTGTTTAATAATTACATTGAGCATACTTTGTTAAATTATCTCTAAAATATTTCTTTTTAAAACTCGCATTTCTGCCGTAACAATACTAACTCCTTTCGTTGCTATCCAGGCTCCAGGCTTACATATATATATCTAAGGAATACAGACAGTGGTCTGCTGTGGTTTAAAAGCCGAAGTTATTATTGGTTCATACTTTTTGGATGACGGGCTTTTATTGGAGGTATTTTTTGAAGTGTGAATCATATCAAGAAGTGCTGTTGTCACTTGGCTACCTGGGTTATTTTGATTTCACCTAGTCAGTGATCGATGTAGGTGATTAATCAGTTTATATGGAAATAAACATTCCGTATCTTTAGAAAATATCCTTATTAATTTAGTGTCCACTATCTCGAAGCACTATACGGTCAAAGTTGTGGGTAAAGACTGGCAAATATATATATATTAAGATCTGCCTGGAACGCTTTTTCAGAAAACCTTGGATTAGTAGAAAATTGTAGCAATATAAAGTATACACCTCATTCAATAACCATTTTGTTAAGACGTGATCTTTCTGGAAAATATTCCTCACCGTTTGTGTTCATTCATAAAATTCATTTTTAATTATTTAAAACAATTTATTTTAATGTTATCTTGCATTGCGCTGGTGCAGTGATTAGCCGCAATCAAGTTTTATCGACGTAAATATTATAAACTTACTTCGACATACACATAAGTCTCTTAGAATGACAGTTATCTATACTAGATAACAAACATTGATTATACGTCTATATAAATGTTTATCACACATACTTATCTGTATGATGTGTTCTAAGTTGGTCGGATTGGTAACTGATTGTCAGTAGATTGTTTAGGACTCTAAACTACAGGGAATTTTGGAGATTAATTTGGAAAAACATATTTTGTCTAAAGGCCTGTACAATGACCTCAGAGCATATGAAATCCATGATATGAAATCTTTACATAGAACTAATATACGGTCATAAAATATCAGAGAGTATAGGTTCGGAATAGGATCGTTACCACTGTAACAACAACACTGAAATAAAACTTTAGAGGACTCGAATGAAACCCCCGCACCCTATTTTTTTGGTGATTTATCTTTAAGAAATTATGCCTTGTTTCAAAGGCAGTTCCGGCTATATTAAAGGATCGAGGCGAACTTAAATTAAATCTAATTTTTAGTTCGATGCGGTTTGATTTTGCTTTGATATTAAACTAGTAAGTAATTATTGTTTTTCGTGCAACATTTGGTTGGGTTGGTTCTATAACACCGAATATCAAAAACACAACAATAACAATAAGAATGCATACAATTAGCATATCATTAAATTTATCTCCGGCTGATTTGGTTAAATAAGATAGCAGAAAGTCATAAAACTACGATGTAGGAAGCCGCACATTCACTTCAAATAAATTTAGCACTACATAGTGTCTTCCAACACCCGAGTGAGTGCAGACCAGCAAAACGAAATATGGAATCAAATACGGAACTTAAAGCGGAATCAACAAAATGTAGTATCTTACGACTCAACACACTGCGTATCTTCAGCTTAGCCAGCGCCATACTACTCACAATGATGATAACGGTGATGTGTATCGGATTTCTAGTGAGTTATGAGGTGGCCACAGAGGTATCCAGTGTAGAGGACATACCCTATTGGAAGGACAAACTGCCGCCGGAACAGCAATTGTGGTATGATGAAGCTATAGAAGAGCTACAGTTGGCGTTGAAGAGAGACTTACACAAGCAGCTGGCGCACAATGCGATCATCTTCGTGACCAGCGGTATTGATACGGAGATAATGGCTGCGGCGCGTGCATTGCTTGCGAATCGTACCAAACCGCAGCCAGCGTTGAGTTGGGAGCGTTTTCCACATCTCGGCAGATTGAAGGTTGTGTGTCAGCTCATTTAGTTGTCTACTCAGTGAAGTGAAATCTCTCTACACTTTTAGAATAGTTGCAGCAACACAGAACTCTGTGATCCATTCACAATGGCTAGCGCGATTTTTAACGGTGTGCGCTCCAACTTTCGCGTCGGTGGACTCGACACTGGTGTGTTGTTTCGCGATTGCGCCGCAGCGGCAAATGTGAGTCACCACGTGAAGGGTTTAATAGAGCAGGCGCAAGAGATTGGGCTGCGTACCGGTTTTGTGACGACACGACGTGTCACTGGCGCAAGCATGGCGGCGCTGTACGCGCGTACGCCGAACACTGCTTGGGAATGTGATACCGCATTGCCGGTAGCTGCCAACGCAGCTGGTTGCGTTGACGTGGCGCAGCAGCTAATCAAAAATGCGATTGGACGAAAAGTTAATGTGATAATGGGCGGCGGACGACAGACGCTCGTCTCGGATGTGCCCAACACCGTGTGGGATCCTGTCGACGAGACTGTTTGCAATTCGCAAGACAATCGAAATATCATAAGTGATTGGCAGTTGTTAAATGTAAAGTTGAAGCGCGAATTCGCGGTGTTGCAAAATAATGATGACTTGCGGGAGTTGAACGGTACTAATATCGACCATGTCATGGGTATTTTCGCAAATAACTATTTACAGCGTACAAATGATGTGAACGCGCACAGGCGGCGTGTGCCACAATTGTCGGATATGGTTACAAAAAGTTTGAATGTCTTAAAACGCAAAGACAAGCGTTATCTGCTGGTTGTGGAGACTGGCGTTGAATCCACAGCGAGTGTGGACACGCAAACGGGCACGCTCTTGCAATTGAATGACGTAGTGCAGCAGACACTGGATAAAACTAGGTGATAAATTTCGTCGAAGTGCTATTTACATTGCTCTCTCTATAATTTCTATATTTGTTAGTGCAAGTGAGACGTTGGTCTTAGTGCTCTTCACAAACGGCCAGTATGTCCGTAATGCAGTGGAAAGTAGTGGTGAAACAGATGTTGCCGCTAACCCGATTGATTTTGGGAATGAGGAAAACACACTGATAGTGAAGCGTTTATCCGATATAGCCACGGAAGCTGTAGTTTATGCCAGAGGTATGACAGACGACGTTAGTTCATTCGGGTTATATGAGAAGTGGAGGCTTCAGATAGTTCCTGACTTTCCAAGGCTTAAAAAAAAGCTAAAAATATTCTTTTCTTAAGTTATATATGTAGTTCTAATATACCTTTTCTCCTTTCAAGGACCACACTCTAACCTGCTCCACGGCGTACATGAGGAAACCTACATGTCTTATGTCTTATCTTATGCTTTACAAATGGGACATTTTAAGCAAAATTTCGTTAATGAAAAGAAGCATAGATAACTTGTGTATTTACAGTGTTATTTGCAGTTTTTATTAATTCACAAAAATCAATAATGATTACAATAAATACTCGTTGAAGTACATATCTTTGTATATATTTCGTTTAGCTAAGGAAAAAATCTAAAATTCAAAACTATCTACAATTTGACCACATTATTTAACACTCACATAACTCGTCTAAACATTACCATCATATGCCGTTAGTGGTACCGTTACAGCTGTTGTACCAGTTGTCGTGGTTTCGCGTGCCGCTGTAGCGGTCGGTAGCCAGCTGAAATGTCTTGGCGTACCATTCTGCGTTGGTCCGGCCGCTGCCGTCGGTAACTGTGACAATTCTCGACTCAGTGTTGTTGTTGTCGTTACCGTGGTACCGAGTGCGATGCGCGGCACAGGACGCACAATGTTGGGTCATTTTGCAATTAAGGCGGTAGGCGGCGGTACATGTGGTGGGCGTGGTGCGAAAGCACCCGCTGCGGCTGTCAGGTTACGCAGATGATTCGCCTGTACGTACTGGAAGGCGGAGGAATGATCTAAGTGCTGGGAGAGATACAACTCGCCCAGTGAGTAGAAACGTCGTTGATCAAAGGCTGGGAAGGGAAACGGATTGAAGCGTTGCGGATAAGGCTTGATCGTGTGCGGATGTGCGACGCCGAAGTGCTGCGTTGATTGTGTGTGTGGTGCACGTGGCGCTGGTACTGTAGCCGTGGTGTTGGTGAAGGGGAAATGGGTTTTCGACTGCTGCATTGGATGTGAGAAAACTGGATTCGCAATGGAGGTGGAGTTTTTGAAGATGTCCAAAGATTTGAGATTCTCCAAAATCTGATGGGAAGCCTGATGTTTTTTCAAGTAGGCGTGGCTGTAAGGCAACATAAATATGTTTAAATAAGTAAGAAGGGGATCAAATTGGGGTGAATATTGTAACAGATATTTTAGGAAATTGTGAAAATATATGGAAGGTGTTTCGAGAGAACTGACGCACGATTCCTAAATGGTAATAGAAGAGCAATGGATGTAGACCGTCGGTACTTCTACTCACCGATTCAAACAGGTCTTGGTCTGATAATATTGGGTTCAGAGTAGACCGTTGTTGTTGTAGCGATAAATTTGACCAATATTGCCAATTTGACTGTCCTTGGCCAGATAAAAATCAGTGTCCGTTTCGCTTACGTGGAACCGACTGTCGTTGGTAGTTACGTAGAGCGTCTTATACGTTGTTGCCTCCAATTAAGGGCATATTCTAGTTTTTTAATGATTGAAGGTGTTCATAGAGAATCTACTATCCCAACAATCGAGCATTCCTTTTCCTTTTTCAAATTTCTATATAAATTAAAGTCTTAAACACTTAAGTCTCACTTACCGTCGGAAATGTTTGCCGCACTGCGTGCAGGGATAAACACCCTCCGCTCCGTCGTCGACAAGATTCACCTTCTCATGCCGCATACCAGGCACCGCTGCTGCTTGTTCGTTTAAGTGTCGTTTCTTGCTTTGTCCATTGCTCGCCATTAACTCGGACTTTGGCTTATGCCAACGACGATGTGAAGCCAAATTAGCGGGACAATTGAAGACCTAAGCATGAAAAAATAAAATAAATTGATTGTGTAACAACTGTCAACACTTCGTTGCACCACCACCAACCTTTTCGCACTCCGAGCACTTGTACTCGATATGCACGATGCGTGGACAACGGTGTTGTGCCAGCTGGAATGCGTCATCGTACAGTGTGCGGCACAGCTGGCATAAGTAATCGCCGATTTTGTTGTCGATACTGGCCAAAATCGCCTTAGCCTCCTCGGTGATTTCGACCACATTGAAAGCCGGATCAATGTCGCCTTTGCGCACCACCAACTCTTCGTCGTCGCGTAACTTTCGTATGATGGTGCCCGAGACGGGACTGATGGTCTCCTCATCGAGCGTGTGATGATGCTTACGCAGTTTCATGCGTTTTCGCTCCGATTTATGCGGACGTTGTTGATGTGTGCGTCCAAAACTATTAGTTTTTGCTGGTGGCTTTTCCGCGTGAACTCCCACTCCATTGTGTTCACTCAAGTCCGCCTCATTTGTTGCCGTCAATGCGGTGTTTGTTTGTTTTCTAGTCAGTAAATTATTAGACTTCTCACCACCATGCGTTGGCACAAGAAAATCTTTTTCAAATAATTTCGCCAAACCATCGATGGCGCGATGATGTAACTCTTCATTGTCGTAGATGAGTTTGTTGCGCGTCAAAGCTTTGCCGGACTTGGCGATCTCCTCCTCCAAGGCTTGACACTGCAGACGCTGTGTGAAATTGGCGCTATTGAGCGGATTTAAGTCATCGTCGTCGTTGCTCAGTATATCGACATATTCCTCTTCCTCATCCGCCGCCTCCATATCCCTCTCTAACTCATCATTATCACCGCTTTCCCTCGTACACCGGTTCTGACTTTCATTACTGCTGGCATCCGCGTACACTGTTGTTGTTGACCTCAAGTCGGGCATCCTGTTCGCCAGCACAGCCGCATCTTCTTCATCTTCGTCATCTTCTTCGTCGTCCACATCCTCATTGTAATCGTGTGAACTGACAAGTGTTTCCTCCTCATCCTCGGTCAACACAATCGTCTCATCGTCCACGCAGATAATGGGCAATGGACTTTGTTGTGGCGACCGTTGCGCTTCATTTGGTTGTTGCTGTGTTGGGTCGTGCTGCTGTAAACTTGCTTCGTGTGGTATGGTTGGCATTGCGGTTGCTTGACTTTCTGGAATTTCTTCAAAGCTGCTCCTTATTACATCGTGAAAATTGTTTTTATAACCGCTGGACGTTGTGTGTTGCATCGGGTATTCGTCGTGGCGACAGTCGTAGGCTAACGGTAGTTGAGATAGGTAATTGCCACCAGCAGTCGTTTCTCTTGCTGTATGTGTGGATGAGGTCCTGCCAGTTGCTGGTAGCAACGGTGTTAACGGCGTTTGTTGATTTGTTCCCATGGCGTGCGGTCGCCAAAGGTAATTCTCGTCTGACATTAATCTTTGACGCTTTCGCGGCGGCGAGGGTGTTGAGGGTGGCGTAATCGGTATTAGATTGGTAGCGCGCAGCGATAAGTCAAGTGGCGAGAGCAGTGTGGCAATTGATCGACCAAATTGTGGAAATGTTTCATTGATGTTGGGTAGAACTTTGCATTCCGTATATTGTTCGTTCAACATTTTTCGTCTTTCTTTGCTCAGCTAGATTTAGGGAAAATTTAAGAAGAATTTGACTTTAACACTTTGAGCTGTGGATATTTAGAGTATAAAAGGTTACAAAAAGCTCCTGAAAACCTTATCAAAAAAGCTTTTGTTTGTACAGTGTAAAGGATAAATGAAATGTTACTAGAACCACCTTGGAAGCACGAAACTTTCTAAAATATTGAGGATGTTAACAATGTGGCACTAGTAATTAAAGAGAACGATAATTTGTGTTAGAAAGACTTAACGTCTTGTTTGATGTAAAAAGCCTTGCAGAAAATTATGGCTATGAAAAAGTCTCTACTGGCACGAACATCACTTATATTAATTATGGTATATTCAGAGGGTATTATAAATGGGTATTATAAACGGTTTAAAGTCCAGTTCCAGAAATTTTAATTTATAAGCCTCAATCTTAAATTAATTTTTCTGGGGGTTACCTGATGATTTCAGATTTATCGGTTCCCTAATCTATTATATAATTTTCAAATTTTTCTGAAGTAATAAGATTAATAAAATTTAACATATCTTGCTTTAGTTCTTTGGTTATAAACTGCTCTTTACTTAACATTGAATAACGTCGGTATGCCTGGTTGTCACCCAGCTCAGTTCCACAACAACGACGTACTATAAAACTGAATAATATCGTATCATAAACTCACAAAACCCTGCAATTAAAGTAAATTCATGAAGATCTCTATTTTTATTAGTGAAAACTAATTCATCTTTCTTTCCTCAGTTTCGGCACTTATTATTCTAAAGGTCTATTATTCTAGACTTATTATTCGGAACAACCACACCCATTAGGGAGTGTTAACTTCTAATGTAGTTAATCGCCCTAACCGGAAATTAATTTTGTTTTTTGATAAATTTTGAATTTATGAATAATGGAATCCCTTTAGGAACGGGATTTGTTAAAAAAATAACGGTAATTTCGTTTTTTGACAAAAAAATATTTATTCATTCGTCCATATTAATGTTGTCGCCCCTAAAATAGTACCCATTCGATATTATGCACTTATGCCAGCACTTGTTCCAATCGGCGAAACATTTCTCAAACTCTTGGGATCTCATTTAGCTCTTTCAGCGATTTCTCGTATAGTTGAAAAACGACGGCCTCTTAACGAACTGTAAATTCTCCTTCATCGTTACAGTATTTTTTGGCCAAGAATTCACGAAAATCGCCAAAGCTCATAAAAACATGTCTAACCTAAGCGGCTGCTACATACAAAGTAATGAATACAGCTGAAAATGTTATCGAGCTTCAGGATTCAACGTAATAAAAGAATTTTACAATTGGGCTCTCCAAACCAGTGAAATTTAAAATTTCCCTTATTTTTTGAACACACTTCGTAAGTATAGAATTTGGTTCAGTAATCTGAAGTTATACTGATGGAATAAATATATTCTAACTAGTCATCCGAAGTTTAAACCCTAAGTAGAGGAGATACAAATTAAAATACAAATTAAGTACTTGTGCAATCATTCCAGAAATCGTTCTAAGCTTTGACTATCATTATTCAATCAATTTTATTTATT
The DNA here is from genome assembly GCF_028554725.1 of Zeugodacus cucurbitae. Classification (NCBI taxonomy): domain Eukaryota; kingdom Metazoa; phylum Arthropoda; class Insecta; order Diptera; family Tephritidae; genus Zeugodacus; species Zeugodacus cucurbitae. The sequence continues at coordinate 57,240,310 of NC_071667.1, read as the reverse complement.
TATTGTACAAGATATTGTATATAAGTCTACCATTAGAAGTTGTTTCGTTAGAGATTTATTCGAGTTTATAGTTACTTATAATGGGTGTTTTTTAAGACGTGTTATTTTCAATGAGGCAACACGACGACACTTTTCGAAATTGATCTTTTTGACAGCTATTACTTGATTTATACTCAGTTTGGTTTACTGCTTCATAATTCATATTAAAGAGATTTACTCCGGAACAACAGTTATTGTTGACATACGGCCCCAATTACTGCAAAAAGGGATCGAAAATTGAGCCTCTCGTTTATAGATTCTTGAAAACCAGTTGTCTAATAAAACAGCCTTTATAAATATCTAGAAAATCAAACTTGGTTTTGAACTTGAAGTTTGTTTGTAATACAGTACAAGTTTTTTTTTAGACTGACTGAGATCGTTTTATACTGAGATAATCACTAAATTACAAGGTAATTGGTTAATATCTTGACCATTTTTATACTCTCGCAACAAAAGTTGCTAAAGAGAGTATTATAGTTTTGTCCACATAACGGTTGTTTGTAAGTCCTAAAACTAAACGAGTTAGATAGGGTTATATATACCAAAATGATCAGGGTGACGAGTAAAGTTCAAATCCGGATGTATGTCTGTCCGTCCGTCTGTCCGTCCGTGCAAGCTGTAACTTGAGTAAAAATTGAGATATCTTAATGAAACTTGGAACACGTATACCTTGGCACCATAAGAAGGTTAAGGGCGGAATCGGACCACTGCCACGCCCACAAAATGGCGATAACCAAAAACACATAAAGAGCTATAACTAAGTCATAAATAAAGTTATGAAAATAAAATTTGGAGCATAGGATCGTATTAGGGAGGGGCACATTTGGATGTAATTTTTTTGGAAAAGTGGGTGTGACCCCGCCCCCAAATAGGTTTTTTGTATATATCTTGTAAACCAATAAAGCTATATAAACCAAACTGCAGTCGTTTCTTTTAGCCGTTACCTTATACAGTCCAAAAATCAAGGAAATCGGATAATAACCACGCCCACCTCCCATACAAAAGCTTGGTTGAAAATGACTAAAAGTGCGTTAACTCACTAACGAGAAACGTCAGAAAACCAAATTTTACATAAGAAATGGCAGAAGGAAGCTGCACTGAGATTTTTTTACAAAATGGAAAATGTTCGTGGCGTCGCCCACTTATGGATCAAAAACCATATCTCAAGAACTACTCGACCGATTTCAATGAAATTCGATATATAATATTTTATTGACACCCTGATGACACTGGTGGAATATGGGCGAAATCGGTTCACAACTACGCCTTCTTCTCATATAACTCAATTTTGAATCCTTCTGATTCTTTCACTTTATAATGTATACATAAGGAACCGATAAAGATAGCGAAATAAAACTTTACACAAATACTGTATTTGAGCTGTGACATCACTTGTGGAAAAATTGTCAAAATCGGACCATGACTTTTCAAGGCCCCTGATATCAAATATGAAGAACTCAGTGCCTATGGGTAATTTTTTACCGAAAATATAGGTAAATTTCTAAATAAATTGCGAGAGTATAAAATGTTCGGTTGCACCCGAACTTAGCCTTTCCTTAATTGTTCAATTTGAATGTATTGTTTGAAATGGCTGATTACTTTTCTATCATATCGAATTATTTCAATTTAAATATTTTTATTTTTATTAACTCAAAATCCGTAGATTAAGAAACAGTTTTTCTATAATTTCATTGAAAATTGATTTTATCTCTTTTGAAAAATGTTGACTATAACTCTATAATGATTTCTTAGTGGCATGGTCGTGGTTATTCGTCGTTAATGTCTATCAGTAATATTATTTCAACCAAGTTTTACCTCCTTTAGTGGGGAGTATTTATGAAGAGAATAGACTATGTTCAATAAATATTTATTGTTTATCATTTTAACATGAATACTTGACGTTTTTACCATATCGACAACATTAAGTTGTTAACATAGTCACAGTTTTACAGCCAGTTTTAATATTTGCCGTGAAGCACAACCAACTTCAACAATTAATTTGGGCGACTAGCCTGAAACTATGCTTCGAAATATTTGAAAAATTATTATTTTTTCAAATTAACGGTCAAAAGTTTTCCAAAATTTTACGGCTTTCCTTTTTTTAAATTGTAAGTATAATAAAAATAATATTTGAAATACCAACACAAGCCTCGTAAAATTTTATACAAATATTATCCACGGAACTTAATTTGATATAAATTATATCACAAAATTCATTTAAATAACTTAATCACATTTTTCACATATTCACTTATTTTGTTAACATACTTTTAGGAATGCAGGATATTTTCACTCGTAAATCACACTGAACGTCATTACTCCACGAATTCCTAATGATTTTCAAAATTTACGCAGCACACAATAAAAATTTAAAATTCAGTTCTATTCACTTTAAGTCGCACAAATTTTAATTTTTCATAATCCAACAGCTTTCTGAAAAGTATTTTTTTACTACAGCAAATATCTTTGCATTTCTTTATCGCGCCGTTAGAATAGTTGTACCGCATGCGAGCGCCCGTCGAAGTAAACTGATTGCCACCAATATTGCGTACGTTTGGTTCACCTGTCGCAATGTGTCGAAATTGAGTTTGTTGCGAACAACAAAGGCCAACAAAGAAAGCCAGCCAGCCAGCGAGTGGGCCAGCCAACCAACAGACGCACCCACCACAAGTTACGAACTCCAAGGACACGCATAAAACCAATTGACTTACAACCAAACACAGGAGTGTGATGCTCGCATAGCGGCACTCAAGCATTCCGTCTCGCTCGCACGCTTCCGATGCCGCAGTGAAGGCATGCCGAGCAATCCTCCAGATCTCTTCCCATACGACAGGGTTGATTGGAGCGTTGATTTGTCAAGCAAGCAGCTGGCTGCCGTAACCGTAGCATTGCTGTACATCATCCCCCGCCGCAATGTGAGCATATAAATCACTCAACCACCCCCTCTCACCAGCGACGCTGGTCACCCACTCCCTGTGTGTGGACTTGAGTCATTCAATGTGCGCATGCCCGGCACCGCCCACGGCAGTGCAAAGCTCTCCACCAGACATTCCGACTGGACTTGCAAGCGGCCCCGAAATCCATTGAATTCGGGATTAAAACATAAAAGCAACAAGTCGGCGTTGGAATGCTGCCTTATAGCGACGGCTCGGTTGGAGGAAGTGCTGGCACGCCCCTTTCGCTTTGTTCGCTCGAGTTTTGTTTGCTCTTGCTGTGCATAGTTTCACTTTGTGGCGCAAGTCAGTTCACTAAAAGGGAACCGGTAGTGGGCTTAGTGTTGGCTCGTGGCCGACTGACAACGTTATTGTTGCTTGTGTTCAAAGGGAAAACAGTAAAAAAAAAGGAATTCAAATTGAATTACATTTTCATGCAGTCCGGCTTTGGTAAGGTACTAGCTCCCGATACAAAATATTCTGGTTGAGTTCTTTCATTGCAGGATGCATTGTTATTGGTCTCTGCCCACGTTGTGACTTTCAGTGTTGTTGTTGTTGAGCTGGGAGGATGGTTATTGAGGGTGGAGAGTTATTTGTGGTTTTTGAGTATGTGGCATGAGTCCAAATAGAAAAGGATGTTACCGTTGCTGGCATTGAGTTGGAGTGAAATTCAAAATGGTGGAAATCACAGCGAAGCAAGAAAAATGATCTGCGTGCATTAAGGACGAATGCCTTCGAGATTAGTTTTCCCTTGAAGGCTCTTCGTATGTGCAGTTGTGTAGCATCAAAAATAGATTTACATGGGTTTTAAAATATATTTGTGCTTACGTAAAGCAGTCTGTGGTATAATCAGAAATGTTTTAACGACATAAAAGAAGCCACGACATGATCGGTCTCTAGTTTGAAGTTCAACATACGAAGGTTAAGCCTAATATCTTAGCTAGCGAAAAAGCTATCACATGATATGTGTAGCCTAGTGAAAGATTTGCTACAAATACTCCGCCTATAAACTATATAAAAACTATTATTGAGCGATCGGAACACTGTAAATAGTTTGATGGGGGGTTCTAAGTGTACACACTTTACTAGTATTTTTCTCTGAAAGAATTTGAATTACAATTGCAATTATTAGTGTTATATCGTTCTATCGATATAGTATTACAATATTAAGAACTTAATTATCGAAACGCTAAAAGACAATTATTTTTCTAACCGCGTTCCATGAACACTTGACTATTGCAGAACGAGCACTGATTCAGGTTTTCGCTTGCTTGGCATAACTCAAAATATATCATATTGAGAGTAATTAGGTTTTCAAGACTTTCCTGATTTGAAGTTTGGAGTTATCCAAAGCCGTTTTATGGAATTTAGCTGTTTGAAAAGCGAATGAGAATATGAGAATATGTCTAGTTTGCAATAAGCCGTCCTTTATCAAAGATGTCTAGATGACACAAAACCTTCCATTTTAAAGCACTATTTCAACTAAACATAAATTTTCTAAATAAATACCTTACTAAATAATCGAATTTTCTATATTCATAATACTTATTGCGTCCATTCTATTCAACGATTCCATTTATAGCGATGATATTAGCTTACATTCTGATGAAGCCAAGCTGTAACATGAACCTATCCATTCTTATTCTTCTAGAACTTTGGCACAGTGAAACTTTCGTATTAGACGGCGTTAGAACTAAAGGGAGATCCATTTCGATGTTCCCTACTTTTTTAATGAAAAAACACAGAAAATTCAAATTTAATGGGGAATGTTTATTAACATTCGAAAGCACATTCTTTGACATTTATTTTTTAGAGATTATCTCTTTCAAATATTGGCCGCGGCTACGACTCAGATGGTTCATCCGTTGAGTCCAATTTTCGATGACTTGACATGTCGCGATAAGGGTCGCCATAGACCTTTACATTCTCACCGGCTTCAGGTTTGAAGAAAAAGACCGTTGATAATCCACCGGCCCACAGAACCACACCAAATCATTGTTTATTTCTGGATGAAATGGCAGTTCTTGAATCTATTCGGGTTGCTCTTCGTCCCAAATGCGACAATTTCATCGCTCATCGCTGACTAGGATTTGGCTCGAAAACGTCGAATCTTCTTGTAACTTTTCAAGTGCCTTGTGAAAGTCGGGCCGCTTCAGTTCTTGCCCAAGCTGTATTTGGTTCTTTTTCAATTTAAGATCTCGACGAAAAATGCGGCAAGTCGTTCCATACCTCAGTCCAAGTTCCTGCGAACGGCGACGAAACGACTCTCCACATTCATCGTGTAAACTCGGCTGCTATATTCTCTTCACTGCGTGCTGGACGTGGTCTATTTGGTCAAATATTATCTAATAATGAAAGCTGGGTCTCAAGATGGGTGATGGTGTTGCGAATAGTATGCTTAGTTGGTCGTTTATGTGGACCATAAGTTGAGCGAATCGCACGAAAAATATTATTTACAGAACGTGACTTTTCTTAATAAAGTTGAAAAATTTGTAAACGTTGTTCAGGTGTAAGTCTTTAAATGATGAAAAGTCAAACAATACTGGACAAAAATAACACAACTCATGCGTGATCTGTCAAAAAAAGGCTATTGAAAGAAGTACCTCCACTCGGATCACTCGTTATAATCCAAAATTATATTACACAGGTAGGCAATCCGAGTGAAAGTGAAAATGAAAGAAAATTTGGAATTTAAAAAGTAAAATCGAAATTCAGTACACCAAATACACCAAATATCGGATTGAAAGTGAATTTGCTTGAATTTCACTCGGAAGTGAGTTACAGAACCTGCCTGATATTCTCGAAATATATGCTCAACTTTTCCAAAAGGACCAATCCCAAAATGTATATCCAACAAATTAAGAGGGCGATAGAGAGACAAAAACAAGTCGAACAAACCAATTATACATATATCACAGATCGCAGATAGCTTTACAGATCATTGCAGATTGCCTTTTAATAACTCCAAACTTATCAAAATCTCTTACAGGCGCTTTACAGACTCGGGGAAAATCGCAAGTGCAACTGCATTGTTTCTCGTTGAGCATAAAATATCCCGTTTCTTTCCACCACTACTCATTTATATCTTATTAATTCATCGTAAATACTTTATCGCAAAACCAATATCAGTATTCAATTACGCAACATATGTGAGCAGATACAACGCGACCTTTCCAATGTAATACACTCTACTAACCGCAAAATATCACCCCTCGAGTCAAATTATTAATCTTACATTAGCGCTTACCGTTATATTAGTACACAACAAAATATCAGCCTAATTATGGCTAAAGTCGCTATTTCACATTAAATTGTCTACCCTCAAGAGAGAGAGCGCAACGTCAAATCTCACCACGACACAGCCCGCGGCAGGCGAACCGCAAGCAAGCGTGTGCCGAACGGGAATAAATAGAGGGGTGGCATGATATGCGTGTCCTGTGCCAAGTGAAATGATGCGTTGATGGATTTTTAAATGATACGGAAATCAAAAAAGAAGTTAAGTAATTTGACACTTGAATCGAGCGAGCGGAGAAACTTAGTTGGGTTTGTGTTAGACATACTTTACTTAGACATTTATGCTTGTGTTCTATGTTATGTTATGGTACACTATACTAAGTTGTGGTGTGTTATGCTATGTTATGTTGTGTTGTACTATGTTTTACTATGCTAAGATGTACTATGTTATGCTGTGCTATGTTTTACTATGTTATGTTCGCTATGCTATGTGCTGTGCTATGTTTCATTATGACATGCTAAAAACGATTTCGAAGCATTTCCAAATCTGACAAGTGTCATAAACACGTCGCATATTAGCTTTCTTATCGAAATAACTGTAAAATGAAAAATAGCTGTTTTATGTTTAATTAACAACAGGCTGTCGGTATGCTAATTGCCTGTCTATTAACAGCAGGTGACAATAACAGCAACAACATGCAGCCAGCTGGGTAGTGTGCCGAAGCATTGAGATGGTGTGAGTTAACCACAACGGATACCAACAGACAACCAGGCGAAGACCTAAAAACCTTATACCCCTGCAAAGCAGCAAACAAACGGTAACGGATACGAAATGTGGGCGGTCTTGTGTGTGGGGGCGGTGGGCTTGAGGAAATTGACGAATATTAAAAGTTTGCCGCGTAGCAACGTCAATTAGCAACATTTTTCACTTTTGACCTGTTTGCAACAAGCAAAACGTCCACAGTGTCACGAGCTTCAACCTGACATGGCTTCGCGTTTAACAAAGCAGCTACAAAGCGTCATGAAGAAGAAGAAAAAATATGAAGATGCGAAAAAATTATAGCAGCGTTGAATAAGCTGAATTGGCGCTGCAAATACACAGCAGGTAAGCACCGTTTAATGAAATTTATGGTGCAAAAAATGCGTTAATGTCGCGCGCAAAGGCTGGTATGCGGAGGAAAAAATTAAAAAAAAAAAATTGAGAGAAAAACTTAAACTACACATAAATGATGCAGAAAAATGCTTTTACTTCGGAAACTTTAAGAAAAAAAATTGCAAACAATTTGCAGCAGCAAAGAAAGTAGACTTCATACAACAAATGATAGCATACTTTAAGGCGCTGAACATTTGCTCAGAAGTATGCTATATAAATACGGTAGTTCTACGCTGAACATAGACTCCATTGTTGATATGAACTGCAGATTCACTCTTATGCAACACTCGGTTGACTGTTGCTCTTGCCGCCGTCGCGTGCTGTTGCATCCAGCCAACATTCACCACTTAATTTAGTTACGATGCACAAAAGTTCATAATTACATTCCCGTTTATTAGCCTTGATTGTGTTGCAGCGCCAATCAGCGCAGAGCAGCGTACAGCAGCTGGCAACAACAGGCGGTTGGTGTATATATGTATGTATGGTGTGGGTGTGGGCGTTTATATGGACATAGTTGAGAGATTGCTGCGCCGTGGTGCTCTCGGTTACAGTCGAGTCATATATATGTATTTATTTGTAGTTTTTATCTTAGCATATTTAATTAAGCATATTTGTTTTATTGGCTTTTATGGCAATGCGCTCTCTGTTGTAGTTGTTTTGACGCTTTAAATGTCGAGAAAAATATTTAAAATTCTTTAATTCCTAATACACTCGGTCTACTCAGACAAATGCCAGTTGGACTCTGAAAGTAAAGAACGGAACCATGTTTCATTCCTATCAACACAAAAATCTAATGTATTACAATGGAACAACTTGGAACACTTCCCAGATCACTAACCTCTTGAGATTGTTGGTTGAATGTGAGATATTCTGCATTCCCAACTATTCGTAGAGTGCCAGTTATTTATGTATGTATATAGTTTCCAATTAACTGTTATCCAAAAACTTTTTGTGTTTTTTTATACTTTCGTCTATTAAAATCTCTTTGAAAGCGCGCTTAGTAATTATCTTAGGTGCTCATATGCCTTTTACAGAAATCAGGAAACCAGTTATGAAGAGTTGCTTCGATTGATAGCACTCTTCATTCTGATTCTGATGAAATTCAAATTCAAGCTGCGAGGATAAGAGTCATACCCACCATGTTAACATATTAAAACTTTATGAAGATAATACATTAGCACTTTGATTTATATACATCCTCAAAAACGGCTTTATGAAGAATTCACGTTCAAATAAAACTACTTCTTAAGAGCAGAGGTGGTTACAAACGGATCTTTTTATCCCTATTTTCGAATTTTTGTTTGTAATTTTTTTTATTCTCAACAAATTTCTTAGAGCAGCCAACTATTCGACCAATTTCCCGTTGGTTTTAATTTTTTTTTATAAAATAAAATATTTTTTTTTAAATAAAAATTTTCGCTTCGCAATATGTATAATTTTGTCGTTTGGCGCTATCGTAACGTTTGGCTCGTTGCGATATTGCAATAAACACGCCTTCGAGTTAAGATCGAGTCCCACAGAGCCTGCTTGTCAGTTGACCTGTGGGTCTCCCCTCTTCTATGAGTCTATGTGACCTTGCTTGTTTTATTAACCCGAGTTCTCTATTCTCGCTTATTTTTGGCGTTTCAACAAGGTTTGTTTCTACACTGCCATGAGCATATGCCACATTATGCTTCTATGATTTTTTGAGGACCCGATTCAGCGATAGTTGATGCGTCATAATCGAATTAGATGAGGATTTATGTATCACCTCAGCAGAACTTTACAAAACTATTTGGAGGAATGTTTATGTTTTTTTAATTTCTGTCTGTGATTGCGTTTCTTGTCAAAGGAGATGCTTACCTTAAGGGGTTACATTGGCTTTGTCGCGGCCTAATTTCAATATTTTTTTTCTATGTAAAAAAAATATTTATTTAATTCAAACTTTTTCTGTCCTATAGATACATATTTAAAGAATAATTTCTGAAATTTTCCAAAAAAAAAAAAAAGTAAAACTCCTCCATTGCGAAGTCATTTCCGGTGATTCCTCGGCAGCATAACTCCTGACAGGATCATCCAAAATGAAAAAAAAAAACAATAAAAGTGTTTTAGATAAGACCATAATCTCGTGCTTGAACGAAGGAAAGACAAAAAAAGTGAAAATTGGAATTTTGGCAGACATTTTTTCCAAAAAAAATAAAAATTTCGGTAAATTTGCTTAACATTTTGGTTTTTTAAAATAGTTGTAATTGAAAAAAAAATCCTTCGTTCAAGCACGAGTAAATTATATCTCGAACACTTGTACACAATTTCATCAAGATCGGTTGAGTAGTTTTCAAGAACATTTGACAACCTGGTTTTGAACACACGGTTCCGAAAAAAATGTGTTTAATGTTTTGAGTAACAATAGTACTTGACTTGGAGCGAACACTTTCCAAAGACTCTATCTCCGAAACTATTATTCGGATTTACTTGAAAATTTAGGACAATATTCTTGAGATGTTGTAGAAATTAATAAGCCAACAAACAAAAAATCGATTTTTTGAATCCACGAAACCCATGTAACTCCTTAATTTTACTACTTTCCTAGATGACTATTGGGGTACTCCTATGCTATTCTAGCCACCTCATATAGCAGTACGAAGATAATGATGGGGTTAAAAATTATGATTTCGATTCGTTTGAAAACTATTTTCCCATACCTGTTCGATTCAACGTTTTATCATCTGATTACCTCTTGTTAAATCTAAATATTCATACAAAATCCTAATTATTTTTGTTGTTGTTATTTGCCTTAGATACTATCTCCTTTTAGTTTACGAGGTCATCATTATTATGCCAACAATATTTATATATTTTTACTTTATCTACAATATAATACGTTGTAATCTCTTGCTATCAGTAGTCTCGGCTCTCATTTGCAAATTCAACCACAAAAGCAAAGTTGTCCATTAGTATCTTACTTACCATACAGAAGCATTTACTTGCGAGAATTCGGATTTTACGGTATTTTAATATTTGAAATTCAATACTTTAATGGATATTAAACTCTTTCCAACTAATTACGTTAACCAAAATACGTATAAATGAATATGAACGAATAGACAAGTGCGAAGAAGAAGGGTGACTATGAGCACACCAACTGACTACTTGCTGCAAACACATACAAACATGCCAACGCACACACACATATACATATATACAAGTATACCCGCACATTGAATATTCATTTTTACACGCACAATAAATTTTTTTTTGCAAATTGAATTTCAAAATAATAAATACAAAAGAAAGCCTGTAGAGAGGCTGGAGTGGTGAGTAGAAATCCAGGCATTCCCACAGGAGGGTCATTTAGGTTGCAAAGTGCTTGGCGGTAATAATTTAAAAGTAAACCAAATGCCAAGCACAATCATTACAGTCGAATTGAAGTGCCGCCTGCCGCAGGACCTTCAGCTTCAAAACACGCAAATTCTTTTTTTTTATTTTGCCAAAATCTTATGAAATACGCATACACACCTTTAATAATTGCATTTACTCATACGCAAGTGTTTGTGTGTGTGTGTGTGTGTGCGGTCTTAATTTACGCCAAGCGTCAAGTGCGTGTATCAAGTGTCACTTATGTGTGACCTTTGCAAATTCAATTTGTCGCCTTTTTATCTGTAAAAATTTGCTATTAGCGAAAATAACTGCTTTCCTTTGCTATGAAATTTCTTTTGCCTTTCTATTTATATCCACAAGAGTATTTCTTTTCAATTTCTGCCACTTCGCTTTTCATTTTCATTCGAGCATAAGTAGTGCTGGCACTTTATCCACTTACGTACGACGGATGCGGATGTGCGTAGCCAACAACAACACGCATCCTTCCTTGTTCGCATATATGTATGGGTGTGTGTGCATCTACATTAGTTGCTTTGTTGCCGTTTTTCTCACTCAATTTCTGGCATTCGTTGTGCAGCATATTATCACATGCAAAATTGAATCAATCAAAATCGATTTCGAAAGTCGAAGCGCACATAAAGTCGACAAATTCAATTTAGTTCGCACACTGCGTGATTTTTCCCGGTTTTTTTTGTTTTGTTTTAAAAACTAAAATATTAAATTTATAGCAAGAAATCGAAAAATGTATGGAAATTTTTTTTTTAATATATTTAAAGTAAATTTTCCTCTAATTTCATTGGTGTATAAAATTTTTATATCTACATTATCCAACAAAATATTTAAGGTCGCTTGTAGTGACATGTCTACTTTTGATTTTGTCCGCCGCACCAACGCTACCAGATTCATTGGCGTCTGTTGTACCTAGTAGCAGTTTCACAGTTTGTCCCTCAGTATTTGTACAAATGATTTCGCCAGTTGCAGCATCGCCGTGTGGTTCACCTAACGGACATGGTGGTGGCGGTAGCACAGGTCTTGCCTTCTGAAGTGGTGTTGCAGCGATGCAGACCAAAATTGTTAAGGCGACAGCCAGCGAAGTGCAGTGTTTGAATTTCATATTTTTAGTATCAACTTTTAGAGTTTCTAAAAGGAATTATAAATCGCGTATTCACTTTTCGTTTGCTACTTGCGTTCTGTGGCTGTTGAGTGTAAATGCAACAGCTTTTATTGTAGTCTGCTTATTTCTTATCGCTAATTATCGTGTATTGCCAATCGTCTTTGGTATGTGTATGTAATTTCTACAGCCTTTCTTTTGCATAATTTTAATGATCAGTGGAATTATATGTGTATATATATCTAATACATAATACAACGAACTGGCATTCATCACAACAATTAAAAAATCGAAAATAGCTAAATCATCGCAAGAATATTAAGCACTAGGTGTTGCAAGTGGCCAGTCATTAGGCAGTAGGAAATCATGTTAATTGCTTTCAGTTTACACCATTTATTAGTTTATTTATTAAATATGTTTATACTCTCGCAACATCTCGCAGAAAGTGTAATAATTTTGTTCACCTAAAATATTCTGTTACACCCGAACATAGCTTTTCCTTTCAAGTTGTATTTAATTTTGAAAATCGTACGAAACACAAAATATTATTTAATTTCATTACTGATTACTCGCTCTAAACTAATTAGGCGCTTTTAATCTCCCTTTCGATTGCCTAGAATCATAGGAGAGTTGAAAAGCAGATTCACTGGAACTTTATACGGAATGGCTGCTCATTTATTACATGCCTGTTATGTCTATCTTCTTGAGGAATCCTCTAGGTCAGCGGAGCTTTATTGGGCTAGAAAAAGGTTTTTTAATAGGACGCTACAAAAGTAGACCGATAGGGACAGCAAACGACGCCATATTTTTCCCGCTCTTTTGACATTTCTCATCAGTAAGGTTTGCCATTACAACTTGGAAAACTATACGATCCGAAATTCGGAGTATATGGCCTCAACTTTGAGAGCGATACGACCAATTTATGGTCTTCAGAATCGTCCTGTTAGATCAACAATTGAGCGTCGAGTGGAAAGATTTCCACAGACACAGTACGGAATGTCTCCGTGCCTACATCCTTACAAGATCTTCCGTGATAATCAAGACCGGCACCGTAATGTAAATGGGAATCGCTACCGCTCAATGATAACCGAATACGTGAGCCTGTGTGCCTACGTGAAGTCTATGGTCTATGCCAACACGACAGCGAAAATTGGTTTCAGCGTCTAGACCTCTGCAAGCGTCCCCGAACCGTTTCTGTTTTATTAAAAAAACTCTTAAAAAATCGCTCTTATTGAAAACACTTTACTTGTGATTGTGTAAAATCAATCTATGCCGTGTTGAATCGACCCCAATCTCAAAAATATCTACCATTATATGGCATTTTCTGAATCGAGGTCACATTTAATTATTTAGATCCTTTCATGTTGGCCCAGGATTCTTTTATTGTATATATGAGATATATGAATAGTTATGGAACAGGAATATTTTAACATAACACAAAGCTTTCTTCTTCAACTTTCCTTATCTTTCTAACAAATATTTCAAAACAGTAATACCGTAGTTCCTGAAGGATATTGATGTTAAGAATAATAAATATCTCATGTTATAAATTTTCCAGTTACTTTTTATCTGAATTCGTAGCCATTTCCTCGTACAGGCATGTAAGACGTTAGTAAGATTAGTAATCTTGCAACATTAAGATTTTGAAAACGATAAGTCAGATAGAATATGATAAATTATGAATAAGTTCACCGTAATATTTTTATTCGTTTCGAAGCATACGACCTTCTTAAGAACTCTTTTGCCTGCAAGAAAATTAAATTATTTAATACAATTTTTCTACAAAACAATTTAAACTAGTATAAAAGGAATTAAATAGTATTTGTTCCATGCCAGTATTCCAACTGTAATTAAATTTTACCTTCAAGCTTTGAATGAGGGATCGGCAAGAGCTGAGTGCCGGTATGAAACAATTAAAAAACATAAAGAGAAAAACGTTTCTTTTTTTGATATTATTTAGCCATTATACCGTTATTCGCGTTGACGCATGATGCATTTTCGCAGATTTGTAATTACGTAAGATTTGCATAGAAATCACCACTTGCGCAAGCCAGAGTTGCATTTCACCTTAATTACACGCATTGCGCTGCGAGGCATACTTACAGGCGCGAATACGAGCACTTTCACATAGTTACTATGCATATCAGTGTGTGTGTGTGTGTGTTGATTTGTTGTTGTGTGAATGATGGCGAGCTCTACGAGTCCAACGGCGCTGCATTGCTTAATTGTCGAGCTGTGTAGGCACTTATTAAAGGTCATTTGTTCAGCCTGCAGCGATTCAATCAGACGTTAATTATGCGAAACACTTGTGCGCCGAGGCTCCAGTGCCAATATACATATATGTGTATTTGTTTGTATGTGATTTTGGTGGACTGTCATTTTGTGGTGTCGGCGAGGCATTTTCATTGGCACTGACGTGGGTTGACTTGTGTTAATAAATACAGGACTTTAAATACCTCTTTTGTAACAGTAACCAGAGTCAATATGCAAAAATGTTGTTTGTATGTACATATATACATATGTATACACTAACAACAACTTAAAGGGATGTTAGTAAAATCAATCAACTTTAACCAATTCTCCAGTAACAAAATTCGAAGAGTTTTTCTGGAAGTCCTTCAGAAGATAGACGAATTTCTCTAATACTGCACAGTAACATGGACGATGACAAGCTGAGCTGATAATACTTGGAGCATTTGAGAGAACTGTTCTCCGCATGATCTTTGTAATCGTCCGCTTATGAATATGAAACCGAAGAAAATGGAATCATTCACTGCATGAACCCTACGGCGACATGGACATAGTTAAGAACATAAAAATCGAACGAATCGCTGGCTGTGCGATGTTGTAAGCATGGAAGATGTTGCTCCAGTGAAAATATCCTCCGATTCGAAACTCATGTGCAGACAATGGAAAGCAAGGTCGCCCAAGCATCCATGAAAGAACCAATGACATAGACACATGAGATGTACAAATGGCGTGACTTCGCAGGATAGAGGCAACTGGTAAAATATTATATTCTCAGCTCAGGCTGACCCACGGTTGTAGTGCTAAGAAGAACAGATTTTCCATATTTATGCGTTTAAGAAACTTAGTCGGAAAATTTTAGATCAAACTTTGGCGTAATCGGTTAATAAAGTCATAAATCCCTTGATATATTTCATCAATCCTGAATACTTACATGCCTACATATAGGTTTATATATATATATATATATGTACTATATATCCTTTACTAGGTTCTCTCTACTTTTCTTTCCACAAATAAAGCGACGCTACAAAAGTAGACCGATAGGGACAGTAAACGACGCTATATATTTCCCGCTCTATTGACATTTCTCTTATGTAAGGTTTAAGGTTTTATGGTCTCTTTTCTGGCTGAAATATCCATTATTCGTCAAGCAACAATCCACACAGAGTCACCATTGCATCTCGAAAAATTGCGGTTTGGTGTGGTTTATGAGGCGGCGGCGTCATTGGGATCAAGACCGGCGCGTTACTGTGAATGGGAATGGCTACCGCTCAATGATCACCGAATATTTTTGGCCCGGATTGGATGATATGGACTTGTGGTTCCAACAGGACGGCGCCATATGCAACACAGCGAATATCGAAATCGATTTATTGAAAACCAAGTTTGGTGAACGTGCTATGTCACGAAATGACCCAGTCAATTGGCCTCTGTCGTGCGATTTAACACCGTTCGACTTTCCTATGTGGCTACGTCAAGTCTATGGTCTATGCCAACAAGCCAGCGACGATTGATGAGCTTCGTACGAATATTGAATGTTGCCGATTTGACAGTCTTTGGACGGATAATAATTTGAGCCATTTCCGTTTACATAGAACAGACTGCCGTTACCTAGAACTGAAGGTTGTCTTTAACGTTGAACGTTAGGTTAAATATAGGGAAATATAGTCTCTCAGTGAAAATGTGGTTCTATTGCTTTAGCTCGTCTATCACATAGCGCTCGTGGAAGTGATGAAAGATGAAATAACATTGAAATCTTTTTCATGGTTTAAAGTTATATCACTAATTTATCTCGTTCATGTTTAAAAAAATCTATCAAAAAAGTATGGATAATAAGGCAGTGAAGAGGTCAACTTTATAATTGTAATTTGGTCTGCTCCTTATAAATTGCATTATATTAAATTAAATGAATTCCAAATATAATGTTCAATAATTTATTAAATAGATCAGCGTATTGGTAATAAAAATTACATATTGCATGTAACCTCAAAATAACCGAAACTCACATAACCTCAATTAGAACACAATCATACTCGCATATGACAATTGCCAACACGAAACGCTGCGTGTATCTGAAGGACTTTGTATGTAGAGGCAGGAAAAAGGGGGTGTGCTTTGGCTCGTGCCGCATAACCACTCATTTCCACAAATATTACATATTCGAGTATAAATAAACAAAGACTGCACTGGAAGTACTGAATATTGAAGTGCCGAGTACTCAGCGGGCGTCCATGTGTTGTGGTTGTTCAACTAAGCGGATTGTCTTTCATCAACAAGTTGCATGTATCGAATATTATTGAAAGGTGATTTTCTTTGGCGCAGCGGACGTCACACACACCACCCACACACACATACACTAGCATATGAGAGTATGTGGGGTTTGAGTGGCAAGTCTTCATTATATACATATATAGTACCTTACTGTGAGGCCATCGTTCGATTATCATGATTATCTTCGTGTTTTTAACTTAAGTTGTCGTTTTATTCCACACAAAATACAAAAACAACAACCGAAATAAGGAAAACAGCAGTTTCATTAAAATGCATTTCCCCGGAGGACCAGCGCTAATTTGCAGATGCATTGTATTGTGAGTGGGAGTGGTTAGCATGGCACATGGCAGAAGCCATATGCAGGTCATAGTTTGCATTAACCTGCATTTGCTTAAGTACGAGTACAGCGCACGAGTGTATCACATGCATATGCATATGGAAGTATAGTTGGTTTCACGTATGCTTTTCTATATGTGTGTGTGTGTGTATAGACAAATATTTATCAATAATCCCAAATTCCATTTTCTTTTACTTTTTTGGTACAATACCGTTGTAACGAGTACATACGAACGAATTACGTTAGTTGTGCTCGAAAGCTTTTAAGACGCAATATTTGTTGCGGTTTTGGTAATTCGTGTCGTCATGGGTTTTGAAGAAACCGTTGAATTGTGGTAGCGTGGAAGCAATTTGGTTGTGACTTCTTCTTCTTAACTGGCGTAGAAACCGCTTACGCGGTTATAGCCGAGTCCACAACAGTGCGCCACGCATCTCTCCTTTTGGCGGTTTGGCGCCAATTGGTAATACCAAGTGAAGACAGGTCCTTCTCCACCTGGTCCTTCCAACGGAGCGGAGGTCTCCCTCTTCCTCGGCTTCCACCAGCGGGTACTGCACCGAAAACTTTCAGAGCTGGGGCACTTTCATCCATTCGAACAACATGACCCAGCCAGCGTAGCCGCTGTCTTTTTATTCGCTGGACTATGTCTATGTCGTCGAACAACACATACAGCTCATCATTCCATCTTCTGCGGTATTCGCCGTTGCCAATGTTTAAGGGACCGTAAATCTTCCGCAAAACCTTTCTCTCGAAAACTCCTAGTGCCGTCTCATCGGATGTTGACACCGTCCACGCTTCTGCACCATAAAGTAGGACGGGAATAATGAGGGACTTGTAGAGTTTAGTTTTTGTTCGTCGAGAGAGGACTTTACTTTTCAATTGCCTACTCAGTCCATAGTAGCACCTGTTGGCAAGAGTGATTCTGCGTTGGATTTCAAGGCTGACATTATTATCGGTGTTAATGTTGGTTCCTAGGTATACGAAATTATCTACAACTTCAAAGTTATGACTGTCAACAGTGACGTGGGAGCCAAGACGCGAATGCGCTGACTGTTTGTTTGATGACAGGAGATATTTCGTCTTGTCCTCGTTCACCACCAGACCCATTCGCTTCGCTTCCTTATCCAGGCGGGAAAAAGCAGAACTAACGGCGCGGGTGTTGTTTCCGATGATATCAATATCGTCGGCGTACGCCAGGAGCTGTACACTCTTGTAGAAGATTGTACCTTCTCTATTTAGCTCTGCAGCTCTTATAATTTTCTCCAGCATCAAGTTAAAGAAGTCGCACGATAGCGAGTCACCTTGTCTGAAACCTCGTTTGGTATCGAACGGCTCGGAGAGGTCCTTCCCGATCCTGACGGAGCTTTTGGTGTTGCTCAACGTCAACTTACACAGCCGTATTAGTTTTGCGGGGATACCAAATTCAGACATCGCGGCATAAAGGCAGCTCCTTTTCGTGCTGTCGAAAGCAGCTTTAAAGTCGACAAATAGATGGTGTGTGTCGATCCTTTTTTCACGGGTCTTCTCCAAGATTTGGCGCATGGTGAATATCTGGTCAGTTGTTGATTTTCCAGGTCTAAAGCCACATTGATAAGGTCCAATCAGTTTGTTGACGGTGGGCTTTAGTCTTTCACACAGTACGCTCGATAGAACCTTATAAGCGATGTTAAGGAGGCTTATCCCACGATAGTTGGCGCAGATTGTGGGGTCTCCCTTTTTGTGGATTGGGCAGAGTACACTGAGATTCCAATCGTCGGGCATGCTTTCTTCCGACCATATTTCGCAAAGAAGCTGATGCATGCACCTTATCAGCTCTTCGCCGCCGTATTTGAATAGCTCGGCCGGCAATCCATCGGCCCCCGCCGCCTTGTTGTTCTTCAAGCGGGTAATTGCTATTCTAATTTCTTCACGGTCGGGCAATGGAACATCTGTTCCATCGTCGTCGATTGGGGAATCGGGTTCGCCATCTCCTGGTGTTGTACTTTCACTGCCATTCAGCAGGCTGGAGAAGTGTTCCCTCCACAAACACAGTATACTCTGGTCATCAACCACTAGATCACCGCTGGGGGTCCTACAGGAGTGTGCTCCGGTCTTGAAACCTTCAGTTAGTCGCCGGATCTTTTCGTAAAATTTTCGAGCATTACCCCTGTCGGCCAGCTTGTCAAGCTCTTCATACTCACGCATTTCTGCCTCTTTCTTTCTTTTTCTGCAAATGCGTCTCGCTTCCCTCTTCAGCTCTCGGTATCTTTCCCATCCCGCTCGTGTTGCGGTCGATCGCAACATTGCGAGGTAGGCAGTCTGTTTTCTCTCCACTGCGAGACGACAATCCTCATCATACCAGCTGTTTTTTTGGCTTTTCCGAAAGCCAATGGTTTCGGTTGCAGCTGTACGTAAGGAGTTTGATATGCCGTCCCACAGCTCCATTATACCGAGATGCTGATGAGTGCTCTCAGAGAGCAGGAGTGCAAGTCGAGTAGAAAATCGTTCGGCTGTCGGTTGTGATTGCAGCTTCTCGATGTCGAACCTTCCTTGTGTTTGTTGACGTGTGCGCTTTTCTACACAGAGGCGGGTGCGTATCTTAGCTGCTACAAGATAGTGGTCCGAGTCGATGTTGGGACCGCGAAGCGTACGCACATCAAAAACACTGGAGACATGTCGTCCATCTATCACAACATGATCGATCTGGTTGCGAGTGATTCGATCCGGGGACAGCCAAGTAGCTTGATGGATTTTCTTATGCTGGAATCTAGTGCTACAGATGACCATATTTCGGGCCCCGGCGAAGTCGATCAGCCTCAGACCGTTTGGTGATGTTTCGTCATGGAGGCTGAATTTTCCGACTGTTGTGCCAAAGACACCTTCTTTACCCACCCTAGCGTTGAAATCGCCAAGCACGATTTTGACATCGTGGCGGGGGCAGCGCTCATAGGTACGTTCTAGGCGCTCATAGAAGGTATCTTTGGTCACATCGTCCTTCTCTTCCGTCGGGGCGTGGGCGCAAATCAGCGATATGTTGAAGAACCTCGCTTTGATGCGGATTGTGGCTAGACGTTCATCCACCGGAGTGAATGCCAGGACTCGACGACGGAGTCTCTCTCCCACCACGAATCCCACACCGAATTTGCGCTCCTTTATATGGCCGCTGTAGTAGATGTCACAAGGACCCACCTTCTTCCGTCCTTGTCCCGTCCATCGCATTTCTTGGATTGCGGTGATGTCAGCCTTTACTCTTACGAGGACATCAACCAGCTGGGCAGAGGCACCTTCCCAATTAAGGGTCCGGACATTCCAGGTGCATGCCCTTAAATCATAGTCCTTTATACGTTTGCCGTGGTCGTCATCAAAAGGGGGGTTTCTCATCCGAGGCCTGTGTTTCTTATTCACTGGTTATTCGTTTTTATGTGGTGGGTCCCAAGCCCTACGCACAACCGCATAAGCGGGATTCGCCTTCTCACTTTAGCTCGCTTCCAGACGGATGTCTGTTGGCTACCCAGAGGATACTTGGTCTAAGACCGGAAGTTGTGAGCTGCTTGAGCCACATGTAAAAGAATCGTTCCTGGCCACTCCCAAGTGAATGGCAGTCAGAAACTTTCCTCACTTACGTGAACTTCTACATATGACTCCATCTTGGTTGTGACTACCTACAGTTTTAACGGCTGATCCATGTAGAGGTACCTCTTTCAATAGCGAAAAAATTACGAAAATTCACGTTCTGTAAAAATGTGTTTAGCGCACTTCGGTCGACTTATGGTCAACTAGACGTACAATTCGCAACACCATCATTCATCTTGAGACCCAGCATTCATTATTGGATAATATTCGACCGAATAGACCACGCCCAGCACGCAGTGAAGAAAATATTGCAGCCGTAACTGAGAGTGTACACGACGACCATGGAGAGTCGTATCGGCGCCGTTCGCAGCAACTCGAACTGACGTATGAAACGACTTGGCGCATATTAGATCTTAAATTGAAATGTACAAAATACAGCTTGTGCAAGAACTTACTGAGCGACACAGCTTCGCTCTATGGGCTCTTGGAAAGTTTCAAGAAGATCCAACGTTTTCGAACCAAATTCTGTTCAGCCGTGAGGCTCATTTCTAGCTCAATGGCTATGTAAACAAATTAAATTGTCGCATCTGGGACGAAGAGCAACCTGAAGAGATTCAAGAACTGTCATTTCATCCCGAAAAAAACAACGATTTGGTGTGGTTCTGTGGGCCGATGGATTATCAACGGTCCATATTTCTTCAAACCTGATGCTGATGAGAACGTAACCGCCAATAGCGACCCTTATCGCGCCATGTTAACCGACTATTTGATGCCTGAAATTTGAGTTCGTGATCTCGCGACATTTGGTTACAACAAGACGACGCCACTTCCCACACATCGCATCAATCAATGGATTTAGAAGAAAGAGAACACTTCGGTGAGCAGATCATTTCACGTTCTGGGCCGATTGGCCACCAAGATCGTGTGATATCACACTGTTAGACTAGGGATATGGAATGTCTAAAGTCTATGCGGACAATCCAGCTTCGATTCAGGTCTTGGAGCAAAACATTAAGCGTGTCATTCAACAGTTACCAGTCGAAATGCTCGAGCAAGTCATCGAAAATTGGATTCAACAGATGGATTATCTGAGACGTAGCCGCACCCAATAAAAGATATTCTCTAAAAAATAAATGCCAAAGAACCTTCTTTCGAATGACAATAAATATAACCCATTAAATTTGAATTTTCTGTGATTTTTCTTTAAAAAAGTAGGAAACCTCGAAATGGATGAAATTTCAATTTTACCTTTGAAAAATCGTTAAGCACACACTTTTTGCAACCAGTTACAACAACTATTATACTCAACTTATTTTATAATTCCCTACAACA
Source organism: Zeugodacus cucurbitae (assembly GCF_028554725.1). Lineage (NCBI taxonomy): Eukaryota > Metazoa > Arthropoda > Insecta > Diptera > Tephritidae > Zeugodacus > Zeugodacus cucurbitae. The sequence goes on along the minus strand of NC_071667.1, from coordinate 57,218,744 downwards.
TTCTTAATAGAGTTCCCCATTAAATGCTGAACCTTGAAGCTCTATATATTTTGAGCTAAAGTCATTCAAAAAGCTTGTCAACCCTATCATTAGTGGTCATCAAATAAATGACACGCTGTAGGTGTCCACTTAAAAATTTCGCTAGCAAAGGAAATTCAGCTCGTATCAAACTACAAATTACAAATAATTTACTTGCGAAAAGGTGTGAATTTTACGACTTAAAAGGTGTGAAAAATAGGAAAATGAACGACACGATTAGAAGCATATTTTTCCTTAATAAACAATATACACGCATAAACTTGAGGTTACAATGGCTTATACATATATGTATAGATATAAACTTGGGGGCCAAAAATATAGTAAAAGTCCAAAAAGGCATAAAGCCCATTTTGTAAAAAAAGCAAAAATTTATTAGATTCTTCTATTAAATCACCTTTTTCGCCATTTCGAATGTGAAAGTTCATCTGTAAGATTGACAAACTTTTGAACTTTCAGATGAGCTTTTATAAAGCTTACGTCTGAAAAGGCATACTCGTATAAGTCTTTTTAGCAAAAATAAGCAAGTGTTTGATAAACTCTTTAATTTAATTTAGTATTGAAATCAAATTGTTTGCCATTTCGATCGTGAAAGTTCATAAGGAAGACTGACAAAATTCTGAAATAAATCAGATGAGCTTTTATGTACGCTTTTAAGCTTTTAAGTGAGATACCAACGGTTTTCACAATTGATAAAACAACCATCTAGTTTCAGTTGTTGCTCATTTGGCATCTGAGTAGATTGAATCTGAAGAATATCCGCATTCTTTTTGCACAAACTACACTTATATAATATTTATACATAATTGTATTTATATGAGCGCTTAGACTAATTAACTACACTTTTCGTTATGTTTAAATGCGTTCTTATCCGTCTAGACCCCTCACCTATCGCCATATTGAAGGTAATTTTCTGCATCATTTAATTAAGCCGTTTCAGCGCCTCCTGTAGACACCTGCTACATTTCCTAAACCAGCGTTTAGAGGGATGTTATTTCTATCTAAATGCAGTTATATGTATGTATATACGTATGCTTAACCGTTATTTGAAATCTGTCTGTCAGACAAACGTCAAATTAGCAGTTTTTTGCACCATACGTTGTGTATGTGACTTCGCTTTCCCCACACGAGTTTGCTCTGATTCTTCTAATTTAATAAACGAACTTGTGCCCAGATAGCAGAGTATTTCTAGTTGTTGGTTAGTTTTGTATTTATTTCATGCAATATTTATTCGGTGTTTATAATTTGTTATACATTGTTGGGATTACTACGAATTAATTTGTGCTGAGCCGATTAAATTACCGAGAGAATACATACGAATGATGTGTAAATATTTTAGATACGTATAAATTACCGAAATATATTATACTTAATTGTGGATTAATGAACATGGATTAGTTGATATCAAAAAGGCAGCGACTTTCCGTCTATCAAATAAATGGTCATTAATTTATCGAAATATATTTGAAGTTCCTTAAAATGTATAATATGTAAGCACCTTTTACAAACCTTAAAAATACTTCTGATATGAGTCGTGATCTGTTCCAGTCAGCGACTTTGCCTTGCATGACTCAAAAGTGAAGAATCTAACCTAAATTAATGATTTGGAACGAAATAGACTTAAAGTAGCGATAATTCATCAGGGTAGGAAAACTAGTTGAAAAGAGATATCGTATGTGCATTTGGTTTATCTATAAATATAATACCTTTAGGTTTTTCAATAAGAGCGCTACAAAAAGTTGTATGGAACTCGACCACCATGTCCACGCTTGCAGAAATCCAGACGATGCGTGATGGTTTTTCCAGCATAAATCGGCAGATACTTGCTGCAATTTCATGTTCGATATTCAAACATAGTCAAACATTTATCAATCGTCGCTGGCTTGTTGGCATAGAATATAGACATGACGTAGCCCCACAGAACATAGTTTAACGGCGTCAAATCGCACTACCTAGGCGGCTCTTGACTGGGCCATTTCGTGAGATAACACGTTCACTAAACATGGTTTTCAATAAATCGATTGTGAAATTCGGTGTGTGGCTTGTGGCGCCGTCCTGTAGGATCCACATACTGTCCAAGTCCATATCATTCAATTCGGGCCGAAAGATATTCTGTTATAATGGTTCGGTAGTATTTCTATTCACAGTAACATGCCGGTCTTGATCATCACGAAAGAAGTACGGCCCAATGACATCGCCGGCCCATAAACCACACCAAACCGGAACTTTTTCGGGATGCAATGGTTACTCATGGACCAATAACGCCTGCCTGATCAATAATGCATATTTTGCTAATTGACGAAACCAACCATTCAGCCAGAAATGAGCCTCATCGCTAAAGGTGATTTTTCGATGAAAATCCAGATCATTTTCAAGTTGTTGCTTAGCCCAATTCACAAACATACGACAATTCTGGTGGTCAAGCGGCCTCAGTTCTTGTGTCAATTTGATCTTGTAAGGATGTAGGCCAAGTTTCGCAAAATACGCCACAACGGCATCACAGAGATTACGCTTGAGAACGATGTGTCAGAGACTTTACTGAGTCTTCCTTAATAGACTTTATTGAGTCTTCCTTAATTGATGCGCTAGCGGCAACAATATGCTCGACACTATGGGCACTTTTTTGTTTCACTGATACGGGATCTTTTTTTTTTTACTGTGCCTGTGGATTCAAAGTTTTCTACTAGACGCTAAATTGTTAATCTGACAGGACTATTATGACGACCATAAATTGGACGTAGCGCTCTTAAAGTTGAGGCCACTGACTCCTTTCGGTAGTAAGTTTTAATAATTTCGACTCGTTGTTGAACCGTATATCTTTCCATGATGAACTGCCAAAAGAGCGGGAAAAATTATGACGTCGTTTGCTGTCCCTATCGGTCTATTGAAAAACCTTATATTAACTGAAGGTTTTTACCGTTGATTTCGGTCCTTTTAAATAACTCTACAAAAAGAAGCCAGCATGAATCAAACCTTGAGATCTGGATCTTGAACAAATTTTCTGTTGACCAAATGCTGTTCGAAGTATGTATGCGTAAAAAATTATTTCCGAGGGCTTAAGACTGAAAAAATAACTCATATATTGGTAGATTCCGTTCATTTCGGTATTGTTTGTTCCAGAATTACCAATCCCTTGTAAAACAGATCGTTGAAATTTTAAAAAAATTTCTTGTCTTTTTATATATATTAGCTTTATTAATTTTAAATCTTATTCTCTTAAATTATAATTTTCTATTCTCTAACACACCTTTTCCTATCAGTCTTCAGCGCATTTCACATAGTGAAAAATTAATTTGAATTTCACAATTTTTCGAAGTTCACGAATCGAAATTTCGGTGATATTGTTCTCGTATGAACTTCGGTTATAAAACAAGCGACAACTTCCTTGCTCACTTCGTCCTGTAGATTCACTTCGACCACGCTGCGTCCCAATGAGTTGTTCAGCACAATTGCCAAATCGAATGTTACATCTTCAGTGGCATATAGAGGACAATAAGCGCCATTCAGTAGATTGTTGCACACATTACGTTGCGAATCATCCAAATCGAAGGGAATTTCAAGGCCGGTGGTAGTTCTCACGGACACATCAGCGCTCAGCTGAGTGCTTGTGTCTTTCACTGTAAAACATGAGGAATAAATTAGTTATAAATTAGTAAATACATATAGGAAGATTTATATTCTTCCATTTTAATGTCTTCGAGTGTACTTACTTGCCAAAAATTGTATGGCTATGTGAAAGCGCTCTCCTTGTACCGTCTCACAAGGCAAATCGCTGCAGTTCTCGATGCGTATTGAGAGTGGCGTTGGTTTGTTGTTGGCGCCTAGTATTTTATAAAAAATATTATTTAAGAATAAGTTAAAAACTAAGTTAGAAGTCAGCTTGAGAGTTGAACTTACATTCTCTATCTATGCTCTCTATGCTCAAAATCGCCAAGCAAAATAATAAAATACCGACATTGATAGACATTTTGTTAGCTGTTTTAAATAACTCTTTAACTAAAATGAATTTAGAAGTGAAGTACTGTTATTTTTATCTCCTTGTAATTACTCTGTGAGTTGTTTGCTTCTAACTGTTGCCATTTAGCTAAAATTGCTGCCTATTTATAAGGCCAAAGTAATGCCTAACCTAGACACGTAGCTGCCAGCAATAATCTTATCAAAAATAATGAAGAGAACAGATTTGTGCACCCAAAAGTCGGTTAATCATTTGATATTTTTTAATCACCTTGATTACTTGAGGGTTTTGCACTTAAATCTCTCAAATCGCTTGTACTCGAAACTAAATTTGAATACAGATGTAAACAAATTTGAACACATTCTACAATCGATTGCTCAATTGTTTTTTTTTCTTCAGATAAGATGTGAGTATTATAAAGCTTCGGTGCAAGTCAATAAAGTTTTGCACGAGTTATACCGTCCCGGAAGAACTGCGCATTTTATACTCGTGTACTTGAGTGTATTTTCTTGAACGAACTTCTTAAAATGTTTTAACTCGGATATAAAATTTGATAGATTTAATTAGGTTAGGTTAGGTTTTAAAGCTGTTTCCCAAAGGGAAACATACGTAGACTTTAAAATATAGTCCTTTGTGAAGCCTGGATCCCCCCTAGATTAACAAATTAGGAGTCGACAAAGCGCCCTGAACCTACTACAAATCTGCAGAGATTTTTAACCTCTATATCGCTATTTCGAGAGCCTGTTCTAAAAAGTGAGATCAAAGAAATCTCTTTCTTGATCTCGCAAAGGCGGGACATTCTAGAAGAGAGTGATGAAACGATTCCATCTCATCCTCCTCCATGCAGCTTCTACAGCTAGCATCCGGTAAGATTTTTAACCTTACAGCATGGATCCCAATGGGGCAATAGCCAGTAAGAACCCCTACGACTAAGGAGAGGTAAGGTTTACTTAGGACGAAAAGTTCAGTAGACCTACCGCGTTTAATCTTAGGCCAGAAGGATCTTGCGACTAAGCATGTATTGGTAACTGACCAGTGCCTACCCAGCTCAGCCGAAGCCCATCTGTCCAATAGCAGACCGCAGTAGGATAGGCATTCCTCTTAACCAACCCTGAGCGCATATCGCCGCTCTACTATCCGAGTGGATCACCACCTCCCTAAAAGTTGTTGCACTTCGAAGCAGTATATCCGTCGCTGCTTTAATAGCAGCCACTTCCGCTTGAAAAACGCTGCAGTAATCGGGAAGCCTGAAACTAAAGTTAATGCGAAGCTCGCGACAGTAAACTCCCCCGCCAACCTTTCTCGCCAACTTCAACACATCCGTGAAGAAGCTCACCGCGCCTAGATTTAATTTGATAATAATTAAAATATCGCATAACCTTTTAAGGGCTTTAAAGTAGTTTAAAGCCTTTAGAAGAAAGTTCCTGATTTTCGAATACCAGGCGCTTTAAAAATCAAGTAAAACTAATAGAGGTTTCTTTTCTCTAAAAATATTGCATTTATTCTGCCCTGTACTCGGGTTTTCAAATTGTGAGTGAGAGTTAGGCTTGAAATGTTACCTCTAAAGGTGACCTAAACATAGTATGCACCGTATCATCCAGGAACTTCCCAATTGATTAATATAGAATATCTTTCACAACTGATGGAAGTAGTCAAATTAACTACGAAAGTTATTTAAGGTAAGAACTGGTGGTGTCAATCTAAATTTTGTACTAGGAGAGTATAATAAGCTTACTTGTTGGCTAAGTTCAGGCGCTTGATTGTGATATCTAGAAACCAATTATAAGGAATAATGTTTTTACGGGTTCAAGAGAGTGCAATGTTTCATTAAAACTTTTGGGAATCCCGATATGAAAATCTTGGTACAAATCTGACTTTTGTATTTGCTTTTTTTTGTCATCTTAAGAGTTCAAACTATAGATGATTCATTCCTTAAAGGGCAGTAATTCAAATATCAGCTAAATCGTGTATTTTGTATTAATGTATTAATTAATGTAGGCACTGGAGTATTCCCCGATTGAGTCATAATACTCACGAGCACATTCCAATAATCAAAGTACCTATTTTACCCATTCAATAATTGCCAAAGCTGCCAAAAACAAATGTACTTAACATTATTAAGTACATGATAATCGGTTAGATTCCCAAAAATATAATACTTGGGCTTATCAAACAAACAAAGTACGGCAGATACACCGATAATTCTGCACTCAGTGATTAGCACTCGGTCAAACTTATCATTGGGAGTACCAACTTTATTAACACATTATTTATCGCTAAATGTTAGCTGATTATGAGTTATCAAGTAGATAAATATATATTTTTTCGTAGGTTTAATTCAATGCGTAAGTTAAAAATCGTTGCCTACATTTAGGCTGTCTGCATAGTAAAAATGCACTCTAGAAAATGTGCTTTATATTTCCCTAACTATATATAAATGCTTATGAATATATAACCTGTTTATTTTTGCATTTACATGGCTATTTAGAAAACGATCACTGCCTACTCACTTAGAGTAGATTCCAACAACATTAACGCCAATTTATATGCAGAAGCAATTTATAACAAGTTTTATAGAATTTCTTCCGCCACTTGAGTTTTCCGCTAAACAGCGAGCGTAAGAAACATGTTGCAACAACAAGTGGCGGATATATTTATCATACCACACATATATAGAGAATTCTATATGTATTTTTAGGGTGTGTCTGTGATGTAGTACAGTGGTTATTGAAGATCATGTTTGCAAATATTCTTTTGATAAGACTCGAGGATAAGTTAAAATCCTATTCGGTACAAATAAATTTTCGAAAAAATAGTGTCTGCTATTTTTGTTGAATTTGTGAATACTTAGTACTTAATCTGTGACATGGAGCCTTGGGAGCAGCGGAGTTCGCTTGATAGACCTCTACAATTTTATTTTATTCTGGGATTATCGTCGGAATTCGATATTTTCCCATAGTCCATTTTAGTGTTGGTTTAAGGAATATGAGGAGCTCATCTCTTTCTACAATGTTCTAGACTCTCGATGTCAAACGATCCACATCAAAGCAAGAGTTTCCAATTTATGTGACGACCTATTTGTGTTTTGATTTCGCTGAGGCATGGATCACTCTTCAATAATGCGTCTTCGTGCTTTGGAAATTCCATTCCTGGAAATTCCTTTAGTTATCCTTATGATCCATATACCAGATTCCTTAGAATTTATAAAAAAATTTTCCCAGGAGTTCCCTATTCATTTCAGTCATACACATAACTTTTTAAACAACTGGATCTAGGAGTGATACGAGTAAGGCAATCTTCTTCTACGTAATAATAAAATGGCCTTTATACTTTGGAAAATTTGATAAGGAACATCTAGAGTCTTAAAACCGAAATAACGTAATACGAATAATCCCTTCGAATAACAGAGAGAAATTTAGACTTTTTGGGGCTCAAAACCAATGCCAACGAATACTACGACGAAAATAAAGCTTTCGATGAACTTAATACTAAATAAGTTCCTTTCATGGCGGTTCATACAACAGTCCAGATGCAGCAAGAACAGTTTGGAGGAAAGCAAAGGAGGTACAGGAATGAAGAAACTGGCGAAGAGATTGATTGGTTGGAAAGATATAAAGCCACAAAGCTAGAACTGTAGAATATATACAATATAAAGTAAAAGATATGTCTATATAACCATCGAGTCCGATATCATTAGATTGATCGGAAAATTAATTTGTTAGTATCTGGAAATAACAAATGGGTCTCAATATAGTGCATAAAAAGCTGGTGTCTCCTTTCGAATATTTTCGATGTTCCCACGTGCAACTTTCTCGCTTAACCTGTATTATAAAGTGCTCGGCCGGTTTAAAGTTAGATGGATCCAACATGGTGAATATTACAGATTCACTTTAAGAAGATCGAGGACCAATCTTGTAGCCTACAAAACGAAGAATAAACCAACCCACTGTGCAAATACGAAACACCGCACATTATTAATGTTGTTGGTGGTGTTTTTTTTTGTTTCGGCTTTGGTGTCAATCAGTCCCTGACCCTGGCATGGTGTCAGATTTTACAAGGGATTATTTTGTTATTTTGTTGTAACTAAATTTCAAAATTTTCACAATATTGAGTTGTTATGCGTAAATACGCGTCAATGTGCTACTGTGTCAATGTGTGTGTGTGCGTGTGTGTGCGTGTATTTATGAATTTTGAAGAACTCAACTGTTTTATATGCAAATTAGCCTGCTCTGCACTTTCGCCGCACTCGCTCGTAGCACTTAACTCCATATTTATGTTTTTAGCATATTTTATGTTTTAAATTGATTTATCGACTGAGAAATTTACATTAATAATGCGAAAATGATGTGTTTGCCAATATTTTCTATTCTGACCGTGTGGATATGTCGCATTGTTGTTGGTGTATTCTCTGGTATTATGCGGACAGTGATTTGTATCTAATACTTGTGGAGGGTTCAGCAGGAGTTGTGCAATTTGCATTTGTTAATTAATTTTTAATAAAATTTGTGCGAAAGCATTTTAATAATATAATTAAATTATTATCTGCTTTGGTGTGGTGGTAGCGCTAATTAAGACGGCTGTGAAATGAAGTAGAAACGGGAAATGGGAGATGAGTTGAAGATTTTTGGTAGTGTATGTATTAACGGGTACGAAATTTTAATTTTTGGTTGTGAAGCTCTACATTTTTAGAATATACATATTGGTTTTATAGGACACCTAATGTTTCAAGGAACCTCTGAATGGATATTCCTTGCTTCACACCAGAGTAGTATGTATTGACTCTGTTAACAATTACTATTAAAGTTTGACAGCTTTATTACGTTTTCATTTAACATTCTTTTGGTTATGAAGTAGTATAGTAGGCAACGAACTTGCAGACCTGCTAGCTAGAAGGGCCGCGGCTACCAGACCGGTGGGGCCAGAGCCCTTCATTGCCGTTGGTCCGCAAGCTCTGAGAAATGGACTACTCGAAGGCGAATTGGAAAGTAGGAATCGCTACTGGACTTCGCCACTCTAAACTGTTTCTAGGGGGGTACAACCGCAAAAGATTCAAGCAACTTATTGCGCTCCCAAGAAACAAAATGAGACAACTAGTGGCACTTTACACTGGCCACTGCAGGCAAAGGTGTCACCTGAACAAACTCGGGATCTGCTCTATGGACCTGTGCAGATTCTGTGAAGCGGAAAACCTGAGCACCTACCCCTGAAATGTCACGCGATTGCGGGATTAAGAAGGCAGGCAATGGGGTCTCTATATCCCCAAAGGGAAAGTATCGCGACCACCAGCCCTCCAGCGTTACTAAGTTTTCTTAGAGCTACAGGACTGAACGGTATTCTCTGATAAATAGGAGAGGGCGCAATAGACCGTACGTCGCAGTGCGATCCTCTAATAAAATCTAATATAATCTAAGTAGTATAGTACAATCTCTATAATGGAGTTCGGATTATTAAACACTATGTGCGGTTGGAAGGTTTATGAAAGACATATTCAAGAACTATGAATGACGAAATCTCTAACTATATCTCCTCCATAAGGATTGTCACATTCCAATGCCTAGCAGAATGACAGAAATATGGTAGTGCTACGCTTTGAAGTCTTAAGAACTATAGCAAACGGAGGCGCAAAACAGTTTGTACTATAGGACCACGAGCATCCTCGGATCGAGGTCTCTTTCAGTCCACTTTTCAGGAGAGATTCTCGGACTCTAATCTATATTTGCGAAGAATCATATGGGAACATTTCATTTGAATGACTCATTCTCTTTTAATGTGTGTTTTTTAGTTACTTTGCTTAAGCATGGTTTTGACAGCTTCCACACGTTTTGTGTAACTGTCAATCATGTTCAGTTTGGTCTTTAATTTAACAGCGAAAAGTTACTAAGATACAGTTTTGTTCACATAACGGTTCTTTGTAAGTCATAAAACTAAAGGAGTTAGAAATAGGGTTATGTATGTTTAGCCGGTTATAGCCGAAGGGTTATGTATAGTATATCAAAATAATCAGGGCGATGAGATGAGTCAAAATCCGAATGTCTGTCTGTCCGTCCGACCGTCCGTTCAACGGACAACTTGAGTAAAAATTGAGATATCTTGACGAAACTTGGCACACATGTTCCTTGGGACAATGAGAGGGTTGCTTTCGAAAAGGGGCAAAATCGGACTACTGCCACTCCCACAAAATTGCGAAAACCGAAAACACATAAAGTGTTATAACTAAGCCATAAATAAAGCTATCGAAAAAAATCGTCCTAGTAAGGGCCATATTGTGGGCGTGGCCCGCCCACAAATAGGTTTTTTGTATATATCTCGCAAACCAATAAAGCTATATACACAAAACTTTCTGCAGTCGGTACCCTTTCGTACCCCGCCATACACCATGGAAATAGTTGAAATCGGATAATAACCACCCCCACCTCCCATACAAAGGTTACTAACGAAAAACGTCAGAAACACTAAATTTTACAGAAGAAATATCAGAAAGAAGCTGCACTCAAATTTTTTTACAAAATTTAAAATGGGCGTGGCATCGTCCTCAGGAACTACTCGACAGATTTCAATGAAATTCGGTATATAATATTTTCCTGACACCCTGATCACACGTGTGGAAAATGGATGAAATCGGTTCTTAACCACGACAACTTCCCACTTGTGAAAAAATTTACGAAATCGGACTATCACTTTTCAATGCCCGGATATCGAATATGAAGAACTCAGCGCCTTATGGTAAATTTTCACTGAAAATATCGGTAAATCTCTCAGATATCTCAATTTAAATCAGAGGAAATCTTTTTCTTCTAATAGTGTGTCTCTGTATCAGAAATGGTTAAAATCAGGTCATAATTTCCCCTAGCTCTCATATAGCTAATTATAATATTTTCAAAAATACGATGGGCTTAATAGCTTATAAATAGGGTAATATATGAAATATCTTAGCCAAATTAAGTGAGCATATAATCTTAGATATATATATATATATATATATATATGTTGGTGGTGAAAATGAGTGAAATCGGTTTAGGAATTACCTCAGCCTTTATATTATATATAATATTTTTCGTTTTTCTACTGGACTTTATGCTGAATATATGGGTCAAATTGTGTGTTATCTTAATAAAAATATAGCAATAAATTCGGAGAGAATAAAATGTTCGGTTGCACCCGAACGTAGCCATTCCTTACTTCTGTTTTGATACTATTTTAAACAAATTGCACTATTTAATAAGACAACATTTTTTTCTTCAAATTTTTAAATTTTGAAACCTATCTAACCCCTTAAATTATCCTCCACAAGGTTGTCTTCCAAACTTCCAATAGAGTAAGGTATAACGTCTAATGTCTACGCCTGTTGGAATGTATAACGTCTTATTTATGTTATATAACAAAGCGCATATTTCATACATTTACCATATATACATGTGTATAAGTGAAATCAAGGTGTGTCCGGTGTAATGAAATTTTAATTAACTCTAACAACCATGGGTTAATCAAAAACTTCATTCAAAATCAATTAATTTGTCAAATCAAAATTACATTCAGGCCACACGCAAGCAACAGCGCAAACACGAGTCTGCACATGCATGTGTCTGTATGTGAGTGTATTTGTGTTAATGTAACATAATTTTATGTCCTTTATGAATATTTGACAATGTCACCGAATGCTCGGTCAAAGTGTCGGTAATTTAATACACGCGCGTCCTGTCAATTAAGCAACAATTTAATTTCACCGTTTGTTGCACGAACAGTATTCACACTCGCACTCTTACTCATATCACTTGACAAATTTTCAGACTGAAATTTTCACCAAAGAAAAGATTTTACAAACAAATAAATCACAGCACAATAAACAAAAGGAGTGGATATGGAGATGTGTGTGTGTCTGTGTCTGAAGCTCCAACCCCATTGCGATCTTTTTGTTTAGGAAGTGAGATTATACGCGCGGAAAGTGTGACTAATTGTTATTCAATTACAACTTGGAGTCAATTAACGTCGGAATTTCAAGAGTTCTGTAGCTGATGATCAAATGTTAAAGTAAGTAAGAGACTTAATGTCCATGTATTAGGTTAGGTGAATGGACTGGACCTAAAATCGCTAATCCATTTGTGACGCCGCGAACTCTTAAAGATGAATAACACATATCTTCAGACGTCGACAAAGCGCTTTGAGCCTGTTACAAAATTGTTAAGGCGGTTAATATCTAATTGAGGCAGTTCATCGGGTTTGCTGAAACTGGTGATGCCGAGATATTTCAGCCGCAGTCTGGCAAATGCTGAACAATGAAGAAGATAGTGTGTAGATGCTTCCATCTCGTATTCCTCCATGCAACATCAGCAACTTGAATCCTGAAGAACGTTTAGTCTCACGATATATGAACCCATTGGACAGTGGACTGCACCGATTATTTGATCTAAGCGATAATTGATCACACAATGCAATAATGTTCTACGAGTATAAACTGTATTTATTGTATGGAAAGTTCATTTCAACTCGACGAATTGACTGATCTTCACAGCTATGGCTCCAGATTTTAAAATAATATAATTTGTTCAAAACTACTTTACTAAAGTGATTCATTCAAGTCTGAAGTTACTAAAAACCAGATCGACGTTCTCCATGCCACAGCTGTGCAAACTGTCTTCGTATAATACCTCCAAACATGCCAGCAGAATTTTGAGAGGCACCTGCGAACCATGTAATATAGGTTGGCAAATATCTCCCTTCAGCCTTTTTGTCTTTTGAATTTCGCGGCTATGTATAAAGCGCTACAGAGCTCGTATCTATCAATCCTATACATCTTCGAAAGGTCTTGACATAACCTACAAAATGGCGTTCAACAGTTACAGATGTGTGAACATGGAGTTCCCTAACGCCGAAATTCGACCTATTTTCAAGTTTTCCTTCTTTAAAGACAAATCCGCTGGATCGCTTGCAGTGTTTCACCAAGACAACGCCAGACCACACACTTCGTTGATGACTCGTCAGAAGCTACGGGAGCTCGGATGGGAGGTTTTATCACATTCACCATATAACGTGGACATAGCCAAGTGATTACCACCTGTTCCTGTCCATGGCGAACGCCTTGGTGGTGTAAAGTTGAACTCAAAAGAGGCTTGTGAAAAGAGGCTATCCGAGTTCTTCGCAAATAAATAGAAGAGCTTCTACGAGGGGCATATTATGAAGTTGCCGTCTAGATGGAAACAGATTATAGAACGAAACGGCGCATATTTGAACTAAATCCGATCACTGTAACACATTTTATAAAGCATTGAATTAATTTGGCAAAAAAGCGGAAAGGAGATATTTGCCAAATAATATTACATACATACATATATGACCTTTGTCTACTCTGTCACGGGAATTGTACTTGATTTCGAAACTACTACTAAACCAACTACTTCTACTGACGATTAATCTGGAACTACAGAAATAAAGTATATTCTTAGTGAAAGCAACGATAACAACTTAGAAGCCGTTCCATTGTTAATCGAGTCTACCTAGCTAGAACGGACCCGGAGTTTTATACAATGGACCAAGGACTATTAACTTGGCAACATTTTAAAATTATTTCGGTCGGTTCTGGGGAGATGGTCCTTCGAATGTTCGAGAGATTAATCTTTCTATTTCTTTCTATTCGTCAGATTTATGAAGCTTTGTTGACAATGGTGATAATCACTTACGATACTGTAGCTTTCCCCGCATTAGAAAGTTCGAAAGTTTGTTGAAAGAAGAACTTGACTTCAACTGCTACCACCGATAGGCGCCAGTTTGAAATGACGGTTATTTCAGTGAACTCGCTGAAGCAACTAATAGGGTTGTGATAAAACATTCTCTCTCGGCATTTATCGAAACCACAAGGTCTGTCAATAAGCTCCTCTTGACCCAATATAAAAAATAATATATTTAAAGATAATTTGTGAATACAAATATTATATATTATATACTCTTTAGCCGTCATATACCAATTAAACTTATTTGTTTGCTAGTGGTTAACCACCCAGAGACAATTGTCAAAAAAACCTCAGCAATTAAAAGGATATTTTTTAAACAAAGTATATTTTTTATACACCAAGGTAGAATGTCCGAACAAAATGCGCTCATGTGTTCGTATTTTAATAACACATTTCATTTTCTTTAAAACCAACACACACATACATCAAAAACAAACCAACAACAAAGAAACGTAAAAGACCGTCCACTGCCCAGTGGCCTTGAAATGGTCAATTTTCAAAGGCAAATTGTAAGGCAACATGAGTGACACGCATTTTATGCGGAAAATTTGCACAAAAGCTCACAAGGAGATACGGTAAATACATATAGACATACATACATGAGTAATGGTTAGGTTAGTACATACATGAGTATGTGTGTCATGTGTGAGTTTGTCAAGAGTCGAGTGTGTGTGTGTGTGTGGTCACTTTTACCTTTTTCGAGCTCTACTTGTTTTATACTTTTCATATGTGTGTCGATTTTTTATTTATTTTATTTTAATATTTATATTTTTTTGTTTTTGTTTTTGTTCTTTCGCCTTGCCAACTTCACCACTAGTTTTATTTGGTTGTCCTTTCATTATTTATTAATTTGCATATTTTGTCATGCGAAAATTTATTTACTACACACACACGCATACAAACCGCATTGCTGCCTTGCGCCTGTCACACATTTCATGTATTTGTTCGTGTGTGTTCGTCGTCACTCGCAACGCGCCATCAATTAATTTGCCGCAATTACCGAATGTATGCGAAATTCCGCCGATTCCGATAAGAAGTTACACGCGTCCGAACAACTTGTACATGACGTACAACAACGCTCAGCTTAATGTCAAGTAATTTGCCTTTAACGGCGTGTCGGCATGTCGTCGTCGTACCGCTGTTGACGTTCCTCACCTACTTTCGTTTCCTTTGTTCACTTTGTTGTTGCCTGAGTGGCGTCTCTCAGCTATTGGAAAAATGCAAAGAAATGTGCCTCTAAAATAATACCGTTAATATATAAAGCGCTCCACTCCAAGAAAATTGTGCGTGCATGTAGTTGGCTGCCTCGACGATATTTGCATAGAAATGTTTTTGGTTGAAAAGTGAATGCCGACTATTATTTAGACGTAATTAAAATGTTAGTTGGAAGTTTTTCACTTTAAATGTGCACTACTGTGTGCGTTGCCTACTTCAAGGCGCGCGCACACACTTCAGTGTATGTAGGTAATTGTGCTGCTCATTTACATATGTAGTTTAATTACAATGGTATTTGGTGTAATCAGGGTGCGTGTGTAATTGACACACATACTGCTTTGTTGCAAATAAAAATAATGAAATGAAATAAAATGCATGAAATCATAGATTTACTAAATATTATGAAGAGTTTGAATTGTGATTACTCTTAAAGTAATCAATTACCCTCAAAACACCAAAAATTTTCAGTTGAATTACTTTTGGATATATTTTTTTGTAATTTTCCACACATTAAATTTCATTTGACCGCAAAAAGCACTTCAAACGAACATGTGAGGCAAACATATATACAATTTATATACATAGATCTATATTTTATCTTTCATTTTGCTTCATAATTTCAAGGCAAACACACTTCTAGCTGCGTCCACTATTTCTTAGCTAAGCAAAAGCAGTTGCTCTTAGCTTCCCATGTCTTTTATATATTGAATTGTAGGTGAATACATATATACACATCTGCAATATTAAAGAATAATATATACTACATTTTTTCATTGTTGACATTTTGTGCTTCGAAAAAAAAAATCATTCGCAAAAAGCAGCACAAATCCTTGGCGATAACTTAAGCCGCAAAAGCCTACAAAGTAAAATTCGCAGCAACAAAAAATAATTGAAAACCAAAATTTGTCCAGACATTTGTTCGAAATTCTTTTGTCCGGCAAAAATGCGTCAGTTGGAAAATAATATTGGTGAGTGGGTGAAAAAAAAAATCTGAGATATTTTCGCACAGCGTGCATAATGCTATACAATCTTCTATGAAAGAATACCCTGCAGGAAATTCTAAGGTATTTTAAATACTTCCTGAGAAAAGTAACTTGAGAGACTTTGTTTTTATTTGTTTATTTTTTCTAAGTTACAGCTAAAAACTGTAATATAACTATTAACCATTTAATATACTAAAATATAGAAGAACACTAATATTTAAAATATTTTTCCGCAAAAGGAAGTTTTAAAAGAAATTTATGTAAAAAATTTCGATATTATTATTTTTATCCGGTAAAGTCTGATGATCACATGGTGAAGCAATAATTCAATGGTCTCTGATAATTGTTCCATGGTTTACCCTAGATATTACAAATAGCAGATTGTAGATTTTAAGTATATCTTGTTCTAATCTGATTTTTCATCTTTTTTAGAAACTATCTCCATCTTATATCCTTCTTTAAGTCACTGCTAATTGTTATTTTCTCATAATCTTCCTATCTGCTACTATATAGGTCTGCTTCTTATGGATCGTATTTAATAAATACCCTCGACACTAACCGGAATTATGTATTCCCCTGTTCCCTAGTTAACCAATTAGAAATCTGACCCATTTGATATTTGCCGCAAACTGTAACTTTCAGTTTTTTTTTTGCAAAGACACCTTAAGGGGTTAAGTGGGTTTTGGGGGCAGAAAAGAAGTATATTTTCACTTTTTTTTATATATACAATAATATATTTAATTTTAACAATTCAGCTTATCAAAGATACATATTCAAACAGTATTTTGTGAAATTTTTATTTAAAAATTCCGAAAACTCAGCTGTTGGTACGTCATCTCCCATGACGTGTCCAAAAAACAATATGGAAATTTGAGTTTTTGACAGAATTTTAACCAAAAAACTCACTTTTTTGGTCAAATTTTCCCAATATTGTCAAAAATAATAATTTTCATAAAAATAAAAAAATCCTTCGTTCATTACCCAGAAAATGTTATTTCAAAGATGTGCGCAAAATCGCTTCATAGCTTTCCGAAAAATCGTATCCACCGACTTGAAAAATTGAGTTTTGAGATAAACTCTTTTAAGTTTTACATTCATACTGACGTGGCCTGATAGGCGGAGCTTCCAAATCACTCGGATTGATTTGACATTTTTATACTCTCGCAACAAAAGTTACTTAGAGAGTATAATAGTTTTGTCCACATAACGGTTGTTTGTAAGTCCCAAAAATAAACGAGTTAGATATAGGCTTATATATATCAAAGTGATCAGGGTGAAGAGTGGAGTTCAAATCCGGACGCCTGTCTGTCCGTCCGTCCGTGCAAGCTGTAACTTGAGTAAAAATTGAGATATCTTCATGAAACTTGGAAGACGTATTTCTTGGCACCATAAGAAGGTTAAGATGGGCCTAATCGGACCACTGCCACGCGCACAAAATGACAATAACCGAAAACATATAAAAAGCTATAACTCAGCCATAAATTAAGCTATTGAAGTAAAATTTGGTATGAAGGATCGCACTATGAAGAGGCATATGTGGATATAATTTTTTGGGGAAGTGGGCGTGGCCCCGCCCCCTAATAAGTTTTTTGTATATATCTCGCAAACTACTAAAGCTATATCAAGGAAACTTTCTAGAGCAGTTTCTTTTAGGTACTACCTTATACAGTCCAAAAATAGAGGAAATCGGATTATAACCACGCCCACCTCCCATATAAAGGTTATGTTGAAAACTACTAAAAATGTTTTAATTCAGTAAGGAAAACCATCTGAAAACTTAAATTGCATTATAAAGATGGCACAGAAGTGCTGCGCTCAAAATAGTATACAAAATTTTAAATGGGCGTGGTTCCGCCCGAAATATCTTCGAAACTACTCGACCAATTTCTATGAAATTCGGTTCATAATATCTTCCTAGCTTCCCAATGATATTTTGTGAAAATAGTCCAAATCGGTTCACAACCACGCCTACTTCCCATATACCAGAACTCTGAACACGATCTAAATCGTTTACTTTACAATGTATAAAGTTAGCACTAGTGAAGATATTGGCACAGAACTTTGCAAAAATACTGTATTTAAAGAGTGGCATCGCCATTCTAAAAGGCGTCGAAATTGGTCCATAAGTTTTCAAGAACTTATGTATATATCGAATATGAGGACCTCAGTATTTCTAACAAATTTTTTACCGAAATTATAGTTAAGTCTCTCACATATTTGGAAGAAATTTTGAAGGAATATGTTTCTTCTTAATAATACGTCTCCGTGCCAAAAATGAGTGAAATCGGATCATAACTTCATCTATCTGACATATACTTAATATTAGAGTTTTCAAACTTTCAATGGACTTTATACCATATATATGTATGTCGAATCTGTGAGTAAAATTGTTTGTTATATTAATAAAATTAAATAAATAAATTGCAAGAGTATAAAATGTACGGTTACATCCGAACTTAGCTTCCTTAGTTGTTTTGTTTTATTTCGCGCAGGGTACTTTCTACCTTTATAGTGTTGCACTAATCACCCACCCCACCCTGCATATGCTCAGCAACCAGCGCAGCAGACACTCTATGCGGCAGCTATGTCGTGTGTCATTGTTTACCACCTTACGCGTGCATACTCATCCCCCTTACAACTGCCGCCTCGTCACTCTACTTGCTAGTATTTTTTCCCAGTCGACGGGCGGCCGGCAATTTGTCACATTTTTCGCAAACGCTACAAATACACAGTACACAGCTGAATTCACTTCGATTTGCACATACACACAGCTCACACTCATTTCGCACACTTTTCGCCACCGACCAATGCAATTTTTCACAATTTGTCACCTGTGAAATGTACATACAAACATACATTTAATGTACTCAGAAGCTTTGCACACACACATACTCATATGTATGTTTGTATATAGGGATCTCCATTGAATTAATGCTTTATTGTGACATTATTTAATATGTCAAAGAGCGAACTCATACGAATCGGATTAGTTAAATTCCATTAAGAATGAAAATGAAAATGATAAAGAGAGATCGATGCACAGTTGAGCTGATGAAGACATCAATGAAGCGAAAATATTTGATTAAAAATCACAAAAATACGCAAAGATTGTTGTAACGCCTGCTGATATGCATCGCCGGTACTCTGATACATGTGGATGTGTGATTGATGTCAAGCATTGATTTCATGTGTGGCGATATTGCGGCTAATAGACTCGCATTACGCAGGCAAAATCTCAGCGCGCGTGTGAAGCTAAATGGAAGTTTTATGAGGTTACACACAGACACATATAAACACATTAATACATATGAACTTATATCTATATACTCTCTAGAATACCCTGTGCATTTGTATCATTCTTCAGATGCTTTTACATATCCGCTTAGCGTATTCTATTGATACATGATGTGGCGTTCCCTAGCGTATTGAAATGCTCTTTTAAAATTCACAAAAACGCGTAGACATCAGAGACATATGTATATATGTACACATAAAGTAGATATAATAGATATATTGTAAGGTGGGCCGTACATGTGTGGCTTTACTATTAAAAAATCATTTGATGTGCATATTTCAAAATCTTGCTTGCAGAGTCTTCCGGCAGAGATTTCCACTGTTTTTTCTTTTTATAGTATAGTAGTTCGGTATTTCTTGTGCAGTTCCATTCGGGTTTGCTAAATCATATTAGATCTAAGACGAATACTTCCAGTGCTAAAGATACAACTACTGCTAAGAGATATGAAATTCGCTGATCTTTCTAGATAACATATTTTTCTGTCTCATTCCTTTTATATGTCATATCCTCTATTGCCATTGAATGTTTCAAAATCTATCGAAAACGCAAATATCCACGGCTCTCACGGAGGCCAGAAGGCCATACTTAGAGTAGTTTTCGTCCTTTGCGATATCAGATGGAGTGCCGTCACGTAGTAAATGAGAAGTAGTGATCCTTTGGGATGCCTGCGCTTAACGCGAATTCCAAAGGTTAGAGGATTTTACTAACGATATCTCTTCCAGATTATGGTACTGTGAGACCCCCGAATGCTGGAGCCGTTGTCTTGAGAATGCATGAGAAACATACAAGAGATGCTCCATTGTTTCTCTGGTATTTTGCTCTTGAAATGTCCTGCAGTCTTCGCGATCTATCTGACGGAGAATAGCGTGACAAAATGCTTAGACTATCGATAGAAGCATCGCGTGATAGCTGGGAGAATAGGCATCCCAAAAAATCGCAGTAAATATTAGACATAAGAATGCTGTTATACGCTGTCAGCGTAATCCCTAAATTCGTGATCGTCGACAAAACATAAATACACAGTCACCAGAGACCAAAGGCCAAAGAATAACCGAAATAAGGGACTACGCTCGACGAACCGGATGCGAAGAACTCTAAAACCGATCCAATGGATGGAAAGAAGAATTCCACAATTTTCTAGAATTGCAAATATAATAATAATCTGGAGCAGAAGACACCACAGGACGCTACTTTGCCAAAAATACGGTTCCCGTTTGGCGGAGAAAAAAGGACAACGCACCGGCTCACAACTCTACCATCGCCACTGGCAAAACGGTTGAATTAGGCCAAGAACTGCTGCTCCATACACATTATTATCTAGATATATTCCCCGATTTGGAAGAATCACAAGTCGGACAATAATTTAAGTCGACTCGCTGCAGCCAAAGCCCACTTCACAAACCTCCAGAAATGGTGTTTTTTACACAGGGTTTCCTAACTAGTCATATATAACTATTAAATTTTAAGTAGTCCATTTCACATTATTGAGGGTTTAATTAATTTTAAAATGCGCACATTTCCAGTTATCACAGTTGAATTTTCCGTCAAAAAATATACATTTTTTATTTCACTTTATTCCCTTATTTTCACATTAAAAAATTTAATAGTCAATTTCATAAACAGTAGTATTACCCGTAGGTCCCTTCTTCACTTTAATATTACAAACGAAACATGTGGCCACATCCTTATCCTGATCAACAAGATATATTTCCACTTTAACACTAACCTCGGGATAATTACCAATAGGGAACTTGAAGAGATACGTCACGTCTTCTGTGGCATAAAGTGGACAGTAAGCGTGGTACATGAGATTCGTACAGACATCGCGCACATCTTCGGGCAATTCATACGGTATTGTCATGCCGAAGCTGGTGGCCCTCACCAAAGTGGTCAATTTCGTCACATATTTCACTGCAAGCGGTGCAGTGATGCATTGAGAATTGTGCATTACATATCAGTATACTTTACTTACTCACGAAAAAATCGATTTCGAATATCATGTCAGTGCCTTTGATAACATCACAGGGTGGTATCTCACAGTTCAGCACGCGTACAGCCAAAGGAAAGGGCTTGTCGTCGGAACCTGTTGAATTTGGCAGATGAAGTTTTCATTTACGATTTTGTAAGAGTTTTCCCTTATTTTTCTATTTTTATTATTCCAACTTACATTTCTTAACTTCTGTAGCTGAGCAGTTGGCCAGTATAAAAGCGAGTAGTATGAGTTGCTTCCACATTTCCTTTAAGTGTGACTTTATTGAGTGCTCGTTGTCACCGTACTATTAGTAATATTTCATACAGCCTCGGCTTTTCGGCTTATATTTGACAGAAATTTAATATATGTGATGCAAAGTGGTTTAATGTAATCTTATCGCCTTGCAAATCGTCTTAGATTTCAAAATCAATAATTGTTTACTTTTTTTTCTTTTTTTTCTGACTTAATTCAGCCGTCAAACGAGTATTTAATCAATGAATTTCTATAATACTGCATATTAGACAGTTCCTTATTTGTTTGTTATACAGAAAAGAAATCGTTTTTAAAGTCTTTATCTATACTATGAGTGAGACAGTAATGAAACCAATGCCATGAAGACTTTTTATGAATAATAAATTCGCAAATCAACCCAAACTCCTGTTCTCAAAGACAAATCTTCGCAATGAACTTCTACGAGTATTTCCGAAATTTACGAAACTTAACCGTAGAACTAATTCGGGGGTTTGGAGAGTCCAATTGTCAACAACAAATTATGTTGATAAACAGTTCAACTTCCATAACTCGAATTAAAAAATCTTCAAGTTAAACGGACTTCCGAGTTATGGAAATTCGAGTAATGGAAGTTCAACGGCAACCGCTAGGGTTAGGTTAGGTTAGGTTAAGTAGTTGTCAAACGACGCACCTAGGCCTTTGGGAGGCCCATTGTAACACCACTGGGACTGTGATCCCTCACACTATAGAGTCATCTTTGAACCACCCTGTGGTCTTAATAAAGTGAAAAAGTTCAGACAATTTGATATGAGCAACTTCACCCACATCATCGAGAAAACCGCGTCCAATAGTTGCGCTTCTTTTCCTATACAGAGCCTTACATCCACATCGAAGGTGTGTAATCGTTTCTTCCTCTTCTTCTTTCTGGCAGCTTCTGCAGTAATCGTTAAAAGGTAACCCCAGTCTGCTAGCGTGTCTACCAATCAGACAGTGTCCCGTTAACACCCCTACAAGGGTTCTTGTGTCATCATGTGCGGCTTTTACTCCACTCAGGCTACGTTTGTCTACTTACGAAACAAGTCGTTGATTGTTTCCATTGTGATTCAGCCGTATCAACAGCATGTTTATCTATTAGATATCTGCACGTCGCCAGAGGTATATAAATTCCCTCTTTATTAGCATCCTGCTGCAGTGTTGTGCCAAATCTGGCTAGTTCATCTGCTACACAGTTTCCAGGAATGTCACTATGTCCCGGGATCCATTGCAGGTGTATCGTGAAATATGATATCAATGTCATTAGTAGATCCAAGCAAACCGCTAGGGTTACACGGGCTTCCTCCATATTCGTCAAACAAGGCTCCGTCTGACTTTTCCTATTTTTAACAAAAAAGAGAACCTTAAAGGGAGTCGGTTTAAAAGCATACGGAAATGCACTGAAAGAACCGCCTATGTATAGGCCCGCTTTTTATTTTTATTGAGGAGAAATCTTCTTAATGAAATGTAAAATTTTTTTTATGAATTCGCTTCCCATAAATTATAATATATTGATTTCAGTGTATTTGGACGGTATGTAAATATCTAAGTTCCTAAATAAATCATTGAATAATAGACCTTCAATAATACAATTTTCGCTCGGGTCTCCTTTGGATCTTTATTAGATAACAACTTGAACTGTGCTTTCAGAGTTTCCAATAAGCGTAAAATACTGAAATCCTTAGAAATAATTTCTATTGAATGAAATCTTCAACGAAAACACCTCTACTTATAGAATCACCGAAATTGTGGTTTTAAATGGTTAAAAGTAAAATTATAAGTAAACTTTTAATATTCGCAAAAAATAAACATACACACATAACTTATACAACGTCATGAGCCTAACTGTATGTGTAGCCTTGCACTCACATGTACTTGTTGTCTGTTTCCATAATTCCTTTAAAGTTTTCACTCCTCACCTCAGTCCCGGCGCCACCACCATCAATGACATTCACGCGCCGGTGGCTGTGTCTCCAATGCTCGTCGCTGCATTTTGGCCTTCACTTACATGAGCATTTCATAATTCCGAAACGCATCAATATTTAATGTCACCTAAAAGCCTGCAGTGGCATTATTTTTCCATGCGCACAAATTCCAAAGTGCTATGCAGGCACATACTACATACATACTTACTATATAAGTATAGAAGTACTTACATTACATTTTTTGAGTGGTTAAAATATTTTGCAAAAATGTTTTTTTGTATTTGTGGTGGCTTTACATATAAGATGAAGTTTAAAAATATTAGATGTGAATTTGGTTTTCATTTATATTGATTTAAGAAAATACGAATTAATTATAAAGTTGAAGTTTGCAGAATTTCGTATATATAAATTGTTTTCAATTGAAGCATTTTGTTTTGTGAAAGAATAACCTAAAAAACAAAATATTTCCCAGCCAAATATTGTAATCCACCACATTTATTTCCGTGATCAAAAATATGTTTTTTTGGCCCTCTACAAATCATGTGACTCTTGAAGATTCCTAAGCGTAAATGTTTCATAGAGACGATTTCTGAATAAGATTTTGAGTCGTTGGAAAACCATTAACGGGAATGTCAAATATATATCTACTAAATATTGTAGAACAGTCACTAGAAGACCTTACTTTTTTTCTTCAAATTATCAATTTTCAATTTGTTTGTGGAAGCATACGTTGCTGTAGGGATGGTAAAGGATACTTCCTTTCCATTGATTTGTAATAGTTAAAGTCGTAAAGAAAATGTTAACTTTTCTATGAAGTCTTTGAGTGAATTCAGCTAATTTTACAAAACAAATTTCTTCTGTTTTGATTCCGGAACACTCCGAATTGTTGAACATTACTCTCCAAGAATATTTGCTTAAGCTAACATACGTTCTTTAGTACTGTTAAACATAGATTTTGATCAGGGAGGACGATATGGAGTCACTGTCGTCTATAGTATATAACTTTGGCGCTAAAGTCAAAATTCGAAAGCTTCAATCCGAGTATTCGCGGCATAATCGATTGTTGGATCGTATATGAGATCCTATGTTCATTTCATGGCAGATCTATACAGTCAAAATATCCGATTACATTTTTCGTCTACTCAGACTCGCAAAGCGAATAGCGTTTGGGAATATATTGCCTCTGGAACTGTTATCACTTTAATATTGGTTTTAAGATGAGGTGAACAAAAAGTCACGAAAGATTTGTTTTGAACATTGACGGTACCATTGCTTCATTGTCATATCAATTAAGACAACTTCCTAAGCATAAATCTCTATGAAATTCTATTCCTCTGAAGAAAGACCCTATATGTTAAGTTTATATTAATTAGGATATATTATAATTTTTACAAATTTCCTTAATCCAAACAAACAATCTGCTAAAGAAGTATTTTCTCTTTTACCTCATACATATGTACAATAATGCACCGAACATCGGCATTCCTCATACATTTCGCCTTTTTGATTTATGACAATAATAAGTCAATAACAATAACAATATATACACGATTATCCGATTGCTGAAAAGTGGCAAGGTGTTATTGTATATTTTGGAAATTTAAATACTCGATGATAAGAGTATGGACACCTGTTACAATAGACATACTGGTATTTGTTGATACGAAGTGCATCTGGAAACTATATTTTTAGAAAAACACGATTTTGGGCGCTTATCAAAAATGCACAGTAAGAAATAATTGCTTAAATTTAAGATTGAGAAATGATAATAAATGTCTAAAAATGCTATTTTTTTATTGAATACTAAATAAGCACTCACCAGTCCCACAGCCATTTGAGAGTTAGCTGATGGCTTGATTATTAAATCAGTTCAGAGTTGTTAAACGAAATATATTTCAAAAGAATATTAATTTATTTCAAAATAAGATTAACTAAATAATTTCTCAAAGTGCACATTTGCACTGAATGACCAAATTATTGTTTTTGCATTTATGTGAAGTATTACCAATTATGACTCTCGAAGTTTTATTGATCACTTTTCGTGTATGAAACACCACGAGCCACTCAATTAGAGCAATCAAAACATACAAGTGCAAAACGATTATCTACGTCACCTTCGATAGGCGATCAAAGTATTAGCGGCTAAAGTAACTGGCGGTGATGATTATTTAAGTGCATTGGAAGTAAACAGTTTTTTCTATTTGTTTTTTAATTAAAAGTAATGGGAACCATAAATTATACTCTGGAAGTTATTATGCAAATCAATATTGCATCGTGAGAATGATGAACCGATTAGTTTCGTCTTGGAATTCATTTTTTTTTTTTTTTTTGCAAAATGAAATAGATATAAGCTCATTAGACCAAAAATCATATTCGATACAAATCGTAAAATAGTCCTCCAAAAACGACAAGAGGTGCAAGCAAGCATAACAGAGAGCAAAATCTCTCTCTTGCGACGACCCACTCTCATGCTACATTGAAGAACCGTTAAGTAAATATTTCGTCATACATCCAATGGAGTCACAATTCCCGTTACGTACTTGCTTTCTTTGAAAATAAAGGGTTCCCTTCATATTTCCACACAAAAATCAGCTTAAATAAGTACAATAGAAATTTTCTGAGGTCCACATGTTTGATATCTCGACCCTTGAAAAGTTATAGTCCGATTTCGACAATTTTTAAATTAGTGATGCTACACCTCAAATGATATTAGAGAAATAGGAGTGGTTTCGATTTCGATTTCGTACATTTTGAAACTGTGGATTTCGACCTATATTTTATTCTTCTATCCTTAGTGAATTAAAACACTTTTAGTAGAGATAAGGGAGATATATTCCGAATTATTGAATTTTACCGTCACCTAAACTGATTATACTTTATTACATGACGTGAAAACTTGGGATTTTCTAAAGAGTATATGGACCTTGTATCTCACCTTAACAAAACTGTATAAAATGAAGTTAAGAAATGAAAGAAATAATTCGCTGAGTGAACTATATGATGTTTGGGCTACATCTAGTCCATCCATTTAAATTTTCATAAAAAAATTCTAGGTTCATCTCGTAAGACTTCAGTCAATCCATTAATCGGAAACCGAAATAATCATGAATTTACGAAAATGCTCTATAAAATTATTTCTAGTGAGTTTTTATATTCCCACTTCTTCATAAAAAACACATTTAAGCAACAATAGTTATTTACTGTTAGCAACATTATTATCATTACCCCATTTCAATTGCTGAGCCTTATCACGCTTTCCAGTGAGTTGTTTTAGCTCGTCGTTTGCCAATCGCTGAGGGGCGGCAAGACATTTCTTCTTATGCCGTCAAGCAAGTGAGAACAAATTTGAATAGCGGAGTAACAATTTAATTCTACAACCGTATTTAAACAAAATGTTAATATTAAACTTATTTGATTTTTTTCTATTTTTAGCAACAGCAACATAAGGGATATGTGAACTAAATGTGATGTGAGCTATAACTATTAACATTTAAGTTTCTAAGGTGAGTACATATGATTTAAGTTAAACTTGTCAAATAATTGGTTGATTTAAAATATTTCGGTAGTCTAATACCTAATAACGCCTAAAAGTATGCTTATAAATGGTGATATAATATCAGATAACTGTTTTCATATTAGGGATGTTGTAAAATATGGAAATTTATTTAATAATTATTTCTTTCCGAATGCCAACGATACACATATTCATTTTCAAAATGCAAATATATGTAAACAAATCGATTTTATCTTATTTTCGAACGTCCAACAGCTATTCACAGCAACTAAAACTAAATGATTGACTAGACAAAACGATGTAGTGATGTCTTTGCAATAAACAAAAATTTTTAAATTTTCAAAATGTTTATGCATTAATCCATCCATTATCTAGATGACTTTAACAGGCATGCTACAAAGTAAAAGCAACGAAAAAATATATATTTTGCAAAATTTAAAAATAAAATCTTCAACATATTTGTAATCGAGGGCGATATACAGGTTATTGTGATCATCGCTACAATACAAGATTGCCTCCTCATTATCGCAAAATTTCCTGCCAGCAAGTCTTCTCTTGAGGTCTCAGTAAAGAGAGTTGAGGGGCTGCTATGCAAAATTCGCTTCGTATTGTCGAAGTGCATTGTTCCAAGTTAGTTAACATCCAGATTTTATAAAAATGTTCAAATATTTATTAACTTCATTGAAAATTCATTCAAAATTCATCAATTCATTTTGAGATTTTTATACCCTGAACAGGGTATATTAAGTTTGTCACGAAGTTTGTAACACCCAGAAGGAAGCGTCGGGGGCCCGATAAAGTATACATATATAAATGATCAGTATGTTGAACTGAGTCGATTTAGCCATGTCCGTCTGTCCGTCTGTCTGTCTGTCCGTCCGTCCGTCTGTCTGTATATATACGAACTAGTCCTTCAGTTTTTAAGATATCGTTTTGAAATTTTGCAGATGTTATTTTCTCTTCAAGAAGCTGCTCATTTGTCGGAACTGCCGATATCGGACCACTATATCATATAGCTGCCATTCAAACTGAACGATCGGAATCAAGGGCTTGTATGGAAAACTTCCGCTTTTTACTACATATCTTCACGAAATTTGGTGTGAGTTATTGTTCATAGAAATAATTTAATCTCCGAAAAAATTGTTCAGATCGGTTCACTATAGCGTATAGCTGCCATACAAACCGAACGATCGGAATCAAGGGCTTGTATGGAAAATTTTCGCATTTGAAGTGGTATCTTCACGAAATTTGACAAAGGTTACTGCTTAAAGTAATAATATAATCTCCGAAGAAATTGTTCAGATCGGTTAACTATATAACCTAATTGTTGCTAGCAAACAACCCGGCTAAAAAGTATTAGTAAAATGTTTTCTTTTTTTTACTTACTTTCTCTTACGTCTTTAGATTTGCTTAAACACAATAGTTACTAAAAGAAATGCACCTGTGAAGGGTATATTAGCTTCGGTACAGCTGAAGTTTACGTTTTTTCTTGTTTTTAATATCTGCAACGGTGACAGCATTTATCGATATAATGTTAAATGGAAGGAGGGATGTCGTGAAATGTTTACATCAGAGTTGCCACATAATAAGAATAAGATTTCAAATAACAAAGTAACGCGAATATATGCTGACTTTACAAAAAATTTAATCTCCTATATAGAAAATTTTACCAGATCGATATCTAACGATCTCTCTCTAAGAATATATATAAAAAATTTAGTTTTATTAATTACAATTATACAATACTAATATACACTATTTACAAGGGCTTTCACTATAATTTAAGACGTTAACTAATAGCTCTGCGCACTTTAACGTCGGTGACAAAACAAGCTACGGATTCCTTGTTTTCATCCACCAAATCCAATTCTACTTTTACGCTGACCTCTGGATATGTGGGGTCAATGAAGAAGTTGAAATTGTATACGACATCCTCGGTTTCATAGATGGGACAAATGGCGCCATGCATCAAATTCCGGCATACATCGGAAACTTCATCGGGTAGCGGATAGGGCACTGTCAGTCCCAAAGTGGTGGCATGCACTACACCCGTGATTGTTTTGATATTATCGCGATCTAAAATTTCAAAATATTAAATAGTTAAATGTTTTATTGGACAATATTTGATTTGTGTATCTTCTTCACTTACTGCCCAAGAAATGCACGTTCATCTTCACCGTCGAGCCCTTGGGCACATCACATGGCATTTCGGCACAGTTCACCACTTCAACGCTGAGCGGAAATGGTTGACCGTTTTTGCCTGAAATTTAAAAAAAAAATTACATAGTATAATATCTCATAGCATTAATTATTGCGAAGCGAATAGGTCTGGAGGTGAATGAGGACAAGACGAAAAATCTCCTGTCACCAAACAAACAGTCAGCGCATTCGCGTCTTGGCTGCCACGTCATTGTTGACAGTCATAACTTCGAAGTCGTAGATAATTTCGTATACTTTCGTATACCAGTATCAACAACACCAATAATATCATTATCGAAATCCAGTTCCGGATCACTCTTGCCAACAGGTGCTACTTTGAATTGTATAGTAAAGTCCACTCTCGACGAACCAAAATCAAACTCTACAAGTCGCTTATCATTCCCGTCCTGATTTATGGTGCAGAAGCGTGGGCGATGTCAACATCCGATGAGACGACACTAGGAGTTTTCGAGAGGAAAATTTTGCACAAGATTTATGGTCCTCAGAACATTGACAACGGCGAATAACGCAGCCGATGGAACGATGAGCTGTATGAGTTATATGACGACATTGACATAGTTCAGCGAATAAAGAGACGGCGGCTACACTGGCTAGGTCATGTTGTCCTCATGGACGAACACACTCCAGCTCTGAAAGTGTTCGATGCAGTACCCGCCGGAAGGAGCCGAGGAAGAGGAAAGCCTCCACTCCGTTGGAAGGAGCAGGTGGAGAGCGACCTGGTTGCACTTGGGATTTCCAACCGGCGCCGAATTGCGTGGAAAAGTGAGGAATGGCGCGCTATTATACATTCGGCTATAACCGCCAATTACTCTCACCGAAAAGTGTTAGAAAGCTAAAACTAATAGTACTCGGTACACTTGAACTGAAAAACCCCAGAGACTTCTGCGTTATCGCTGCGTTTGACGTCTACGCGACCAGTAACAGATTAGTAAAATGATTAGCGATAACTTATTTATGGTGCTGAGATGTTTTACGATACAGTCTACTTTTTATGTAATGATAAATATCAGCAGTGACGTTCATGTAATTAGTGCAACTATTTAAATGACTTGATTATTTGATTAGAAGCACTTGATTGATATTTATATGACCAATTCTAAGATGCTCGTCATGTAATTTATAAAGGAATGCTAGAATAAACATATCCATCATTAATTGATTGACTGACTGACCAGCTGTTTGTTTGTTTGATTCGCCACTTTCCAATATTTATGGAATCAGTAAAATATAAAATTCCATATGTCTGAAGAACTTTTTTTATATTTTAATTTTTTTAAATTTCTAATTTTTTTCATTCTACACAAAAAACTGATTTTCAAACCAACACTGCACTTACACTCTCTTACATTTGTCGCCGCTGCAGTGGCCACCAAAAGCGCTAAACAAATAACGGTCAAACGGTACATCTTAGATGAAGACTGCTGTGTTACTTAAAGAAAAACTTTTTTAATTTAAAGAATAAAAAATCCAACGCCGTAGTGTTCTCTCGGAAATACCAACTGAATTTGACAACTCAGCGTGATATATACACAACTTAAATACTTCATCTATGTTGAATTAGTTTCAAATAAAATTCGAATTAGTCATAAATATATACGAACGTACTTACTAAATACCTTCCAAATTTAAATCCATTTGGACGCTGTCATTGTATGTTGAGCTAAAGGTTGCAGGTGTTTTAGAAGCACTTATCAGCGTGATCCATAATTCATGGCATTCGGTAGCTGGTTGATAAGCTAATTGGTCATATAACACTATTAGGGTTAGGCGATGAATAATATTAGACAAGTGTTTATAAAAAATTTTTGGAATTTTTATAATATCAAAATAAAAAATATTCAAAATTATTTTTTATTTTTGTGGAATGGTACAAAAAGCTTTTCAGAAAGCTTATTTTTGTTTAAAACTATCTCTTTTTGCTTTAATTTTAAAGATTAAAAATAATTCTTCAAAATGCGTGCTATATCAATACATGTGTTGAGCCTATTTTGTACCAGATAAATTTTAAACGAGTGTATTCGACTTCAAAAAAATTACTAAAATTATTCAATTCGCATTTAAATATAGCTATCTTTATTAATTACTATTTACATATTATCTTCTTAAAATACAATATATACAATTCCCAAAATTCCAATCAATTTTCCGCTTAAGCTCTCTGTACTTTAATGTCGGTGACGAAGCAAGCAATGGATTCTTTGTTTTCATCAACCAAATCCAATTCTACCTTTACGCTGACCTCAGGGTAAGAAGTATCAACGTAAAAGTTGAAGTTGTATACGACATCCTCGGACTCATCGATGGGGCATAAGGCACCGTGCAATAAATTACGGCACACATCGGCGACATCATCGGGCAGTGGATAGGGCACTGTCAGACCCAAAGCGGTGGCGTGAACCACACCATTGATTGATCTAATATTATCGCGTGCTAAAATATACAGAAATACACATTTTTTATTTCTTCTAAAATATATTATTATATTATTTCCTATTTAGTAGCACTTACTGCCCACGAAGTGCACCTTCATGACGGCTGTACTGCCTTTGACCACATTGCAGGGCATTTTGTCGCAGTCCTCAATTTCGACACTCAAAGGGAATGGTCTGCCATTTTTGCCTGTAATTATGGGAAAATTTAATCAAATTTCAAAAGTTTATAGTAACTTTATACGTTTGCGGTGATATGTGTGTATTATTAAAAAATTCATGCCTGAAAATATGTTTTGAGCAACAGATTTTTATTATCTCATTAACTTATCTGCGCTTCGAGTATCGTTTATTAACATTTGTATGAAAATATGTTCAGTTAAAAGCATCAAAAATGTTAAACCCATTAATGTTAAACACGCAGGATGTTATATTATTAATTTATCAAAATATTAAAAATAAAATTTTTTTTGAAAATTTTCTAATTTTAAAACGGTTTTATCAGTAATACACTATATAATAATTCAATAATAAATATAATTCCCTTTCAAGTACTAAGACACGCCTTTTCGAATTTCTATTATTAACAAATTCCACTTACATTGTCTCACATTCGTGGCCGAAACCGAGGCCAGGAAGAGCGCCAAACACACAATAGTTAAACGGAACATTTTCGCAATTTTATTTAAAATTTTATATAAAACTTAATTTGAAATTTGAAATATTAATTTGAAAATCTGAGTATACTTTAGAAGTAGTACTCTTCCAGAAATATGAACTGTGACTGTTGTCTAACTGCCCAACTAACGCACTTTATATACTGATATCAGCTGAGTCACCAAGTTAGTTTCCTTATTGCAGGTGTTAACTAACTGTTGTAAGAATCTTCGCGTAAACATGCAGGTGTTCCGCAAAACTTATCGGTGTAAATTAATAGCAAAGTGATAGAAAGGAAATGATAAGCAACACATGGACAGCTTTTAAAGCTAAATAGACCATAAGTACCTCGAATGTTGTTTACTTACTATAAAACACTGATTTATGATCCGATTGCTTTGGAAATAACCACTGAATTTACAGTTGGGGGTCTGTCTACTTTTTTATCTATTATCAATTTAGTAATAATTAAGTCTTTATTATAGCTACCATTCTAGTTGGATAGTCAAAGTTTGAATATTCAAATTTCGAGATTATGTAACTTGAGTTGTTGTAAAGTAATCATATCTCAGAAATAGTTGTTAGGAAGCAGCGATAGAAAGGAATGATATATTGAACTTTTACAAGATAAGGGAATAAATTGAGAGCCACCATTTTAAAACGAAAGAAGCCAAGAACATTCTATATATAATGGCAGATAGGACTGTTAAAATCGTATGCAATCGCAGATATATCAATCATGATTATCTATAATAATTTATCTGGTAAATTATGGAGCTTTCGAACCCGTTTGTTTGCTCATTCTTCTTACTGTATATTATTTTCGATCTTTGTTGTTGTTGTTGTTGTTGTAACGGCTTAAAACATTCCCCAAATAATTCTGAGGAATGCTGCCGATTTGACAGTCCTTGGCCAGATAAGAATCCGGGTCCGTTCCGGTTACGTAGAACTGACTGTCGTAAGAACGGTCGTCTTTGCTATTTCACTACCAAATTGCAAGACAATTTACCAAAAAAAAACGTTAAAAAACAGATACGGTATGTCTGACAAAGTTGTGTATTTTTTATAACTAACAAAATGTGATTTAAGCAGCAAAGAAAGGTGCAGTAATGATCTAAAGCCAAATAACTGTTCAGCATAAGTTGCTTCATGGGATCCCTATACTCTGTATGTGTATGTAGATCTCTAATCACCTTATTCCATGTCTCTAAAGTGTTTCCACTGACATCAAAATGTTAAGTGCTGTAGATTAAGGACAGAAACCTTATATCGAACAATAATCCATATGTATGTAATCGAAAATCATGGATGATATGACCGACCTTGCCCGTCCCGACTGCCGTAAGAACGATTTGCGGCTTTATTACATTTCGTTAACGTCTCCACAATATTGAAAATATGTTTGGACGGCAAACGAGAAATATTGATCTTTACAATAAACATAAATAACATAATATTTAATTCCATTTAAATAAAGCTTGTTCACTTCTAAGGCTCAACGCACACCGAATTAGTCAAGACGTATTTTCCTGTCTGATACGACAACGATAAAGCTATGGGATCTTCATATGTGACAATCCACATCGAACAAAGCGAAACAAAAACGCTTGCTCGCTTGGTGTGGGTTAAGATAAAATACGTTTTTGTGTCTTATTAGTTAATGACGTGGCACGATTTTTATTTTCCCGATTAAATGTTTGTTATCAAATACAAATTATTTACAAAACTTTTGAATGGAAATTTATGATTGGCGCTAAAATTAAATACGACCTTCAGAAATAAGCGTTGCCAGAGTGCTAAGTAAGTTATTATCGTAAAATATGATGTTTAAACAGAATTTTAAATTTTTTTAATACAATTTTTAAATTTATTTATTATTATTTACTATTTACAAATGATATATACATAATTCCACGCATTTTCTATATTTCCAATCAATTTTCCGCTTAAGCTCTTTGTACTTTAATGTCGGTGACGAAGCAGGCAATGGATTCTTTGTATTCATCAACCAAATCCAATTCTACTTTAACGCTGACCTCAGGGTAGGAGGGATCAATGTAGAAGTTGAAGTTGTATACGACATCCTCGGACTCATCAATGGGGCATGAGGCGCCGTTCAACAAATTACGGCACACATCGGCGACATCAGCGGGCAGTGGGTATGGCGCTGTTAGACCCAAAGCGGTGGCATGAACCACAGCATTAATTGATCTGATGTTATCTCGTGCTAAAATATTCCGAAATACAAATTTTTATTTATTCTCAAATATAATGTTTTCAATTTAGTCCCACTTACTGCCCACGAAGTTCACTTTCATGACCGCGGTGCTGCCTTTGACCACATTGCAGGGCATCTTATCGCAGCCCACAATTTCGACACTCAAAGGGAAAGGTCTACCATTTTTGCCTTAAATGCAGGAAAAAAGGATGTTAATTCAACAATTTTCCAAATTGTTTATAAATAAAAGAAAAATTCTCGAAATATTACGACTCTTAGAATTAAAATTTCTCTACATTCAACGACATTTCCAGGACTCAGAACCTTTTTTGTTATTATCAGATTTCACTTACATTGTCTCACATTCGTGGCCGAAACTGAGGCCAGGAAGAGCGCCAAACACACAATAGTCAAACGGAACATTTTTTTGTTTTTATTTAAAATTTAATTTGTATTTTAAAATATTATTTTTAAACACTGAGTGCACTAGGGATGTACTCTTCAGGAAGTCTGAACTGTGAATGATGTCTAACGGCCCAACTAACGGTCTTTAAATAGTGAAAACGAAGTGTGTGCAGTTTCTGAGTCAACAAGTTTGTTGCAGGTGTTGACTGTTGACCATCTGTTGTAAGGCCCGCAGGTGTTCCGCTTCAACTTATCAGTGTAAATCAAGAGCAACTTCATGGAAAGGAAATGATAAGCACTTGGACTCTGTTTAAGGCAAAATTGTCAATAATTTTATCAAACGGTGTTTACTTATTATCGAATTGGGAGTCTCAAATTTGTGATCTATATCACCTGATAATATCAAACACGTGGTTGTAACTGTCCATTCCTTCAGATGGACTAGGCTCCCTGATTGGATAACAATCAAATCAGGCACTAATGGAAATAAGCCGTATTTAAAGCGAGATGAATAGCTAGAACAAACAGGCTGGAATAATCGAAGAGAAATATAATAGTAAATGTTGTATTGAGGGATTCATGTTGGTCATGTTGTCCGATTGGACGAAAGCACTCCAGCACTTTCAAAGTGTTCGGTGCAGTATCCGCTGATGGAAATCGAGGAAGACCTCCACTATGTTGGAAAGACCAGATTGAGAAGTATCTGGCTGCACTTGGTATCGCCAATTGGTACCAAACAGAGAAAA
Organism: Zeugodacus cucurbitae; assembly: GCF_028554725.1. Classification (NCBI taxonomy): domain Eukaryota; kingdom Metazoa; phylum Arthropoda; class Insecta; order Diptera; family Tephritidae; genus Zeugodacus; species Zeugodacus cucurbitae. The sequence continues at coordinate 57,183,185 of NC_071667.1, read as the reverse complement.
GGAAAAATTAATGGTGCGCTGGTGTTAACTCGGCTGTAATCGCATAAGCGGTGTTTACGCCGGTAAAGAAAAATATGAAAATAAGGGAAACAAATCTGTCGCCTATGGCTCAACCCACACCGGATTAGTCAAAAAGCTAGCTATTCATCTCGCTTTAAATACAGCTTTTATTACATAACCTATTTCTATAAGAGTTCGATTGGAGTTTTATCCAAATCATGGGCTCCATGGTGTCTGAGGAAATGGACAGTTACAACCACTTGTTTGATATTATCAGGTGATATAGATCACAAATTTGAGACTCGCAATTCGATAATAAATCAATTTCCTATAATAAGTAAACACCTTTTGATAAAATTATTGACAATTTTGCTTTAAACAATGAGCAAGTGCTTATCATTTCCTTTCCATGAAGTTGCTCTTGATTTACACTGATAAGTTTAAGCGGAACACCTGCGGGCTTTACAACAGATGGTCAACACCTGCAAGAAACTGCACACACTTCGTCTTCACTATTTAAAGACCGTTAGTTGGACAGTTAGACATCATTCACAGTTCAGACTTCCTGAAGAGTACATCCCTAGTGCACACAGTGTTTAAAAATAATATTTTAAAATACAAATTAAATTTTAAATAAAAACAAAAAAATGTTCCGTTTGACTATTGTGTGTTTGGCGCTCTTCCTCGCCTCAGTTTCGGCCACGAATGTGAGACAATGTAAGTAAAATCTGATAATAACAAAAAAGGTTCTGAGTCCTGGAAATGTCGTTGAATGTAGAGAAATTTTAATTGTAAAAGTCGTAATATTTCGAGAATTTTTCTTTCATTTATAAACAATTTGGAAAATTGTTGAATTAACATCCTGCAACATCCTTTTTTCCTGCATTTAAGGCAAAAATGGTAGACCTTTCCCTTTGAGTGTCGAAATTGTGGGCTGCGATAAGATGCCCTGCAATGTGGTCAAAGGCAGCACCGCGGTCATGAAAGTGAACTTCGTGGGCAGTAAGTGCGACTAAATTCAAAACATTATATGTGAGAATAAATAAAAATTTGTATTTCGGAATATTTTAGCACGAGATAATATCAGATCAATTAATGCTGTGGTTCATGCCACCGCTTTGGGTATAACAGCGCCATACCCACTGCCCGCTGATGTCGCCGATGTGTGCCGTAATTTGTTGAACGGCGCCTCATGCCCCATTGATGAGTCCGAGGATGTCGTATACAACTTCAACTTCTACATTGATCCCTCCTACCCTGAGGTCAGCGTTAAAGTAGAATTGGATTTGGTTGATGAATACAAAGAATCCATTGCCTGCTTCGTCACCGACATTAAAGTACAAAGAGCTTAAGCGGAAAATTGATTGGAAATATAGAAAATGCGTGGAATTATGTATATATCATTTGTAAATAGTAAATAATAATAAATAAATTTAAAAATAGAATTGAAAAAATTATAATTTTTTAAACATCATATTTTACGATAATAACTTAGTTAGCACTCTGGCAACGCTTATTTCTGAAGGTCGTATTTAATTTTAGCGCCAATCATAAATTTCCATTCAAAAGTTTTGTAAATAATTTGTATTTGATAACAAACATTTAATGGGGGAAATCTCTTCAAAGACCAATTAAATGGATTATGCTCTTGAATTACCACGTGATAAGCACTCAATTTGTTTATTTTAAAAGTCACGATGGCAGAATCTGAATCTGGAGAATGGGACGAATTTCTTTTACGCTATCCAGGCATCATTGTAAGCGGTTGTAATGCCAGGGGGACTGTAAAACTAAAAGTACGAATTTTCGCAAATTGTTATTGATTTTGAATGTATAATAATGTAAATTTGTAGGATAAATGGTACCGCTTAAAAGTGACGTGTCCACATTTCCCGAAACTACAGGATGCGCGTTTGGAACTACATCTGCCACAGCAAATTAAATTTACCAAAATAAAAAATGAAGATTTGGCAACTGATTGGACGCTGTTTGATGTAATGGAGAATCTGCCACAACTTCAAGAAAAGTACTGTGATGCACCCAGTCCAAAGGCCAAAAATATTGAAATAAACAAGTGCAACATTTATAGCGAAATAGCCGCTCTCTACGCGCCACAAGATTATCAATTGGAATTAAATGACGCCTGCACTCTACTGCGTTTCTCCAAGTTCGCAGAACACCATCAACACTATTTACAATTGGAACTACCGGCACTACGCATAACTGAACACAGTCTGCCCGACTGTGTGCCATGGGAGGAACATCTGCAGAAATACGACAACCTCAGCGCAATGGTGCAACAATTTCGCAATTATCTGCAAGATTTACAACCGTTTTATGAGAATTTCACCGACATTGATGAGCTATGCTATGTTGTGCAGCCAACGCCACCAGTTTCGACCAAACACAATTGGCGTTTATTTGTGCTGCGTGAACGTGTCTTTATCAAATTGGTGCTATCCGATCCCTTTGCACCCATTAGTTCTATGTCAGTGCAGATAATAGGACCAACACAAGCTGTGGAAGAGTTGAGGCGCACGCTAAGTAATGGTCTAAGCGAGTGGGATGCTGAATTGGATATACATAAAAACTTGTTGCGCATTTTCGATATCTGCTATTTTCCGATGCCGCCTGGTAGCGGTTGGTTGGAGGCAGAGGGTGTAGTTAATGCCACAGAGCAAAAATTTTGTAATATTTGTTACTCGTATCAACTAGAACAAGGTGAGATACCAATTGTCTCCTGTGATAACCCACAATGTACGCTGATATATCACGCGGCCTGTTTAAAAGAGTGGTTCAACACGCTCACTAATGGAAAAGATTTTCTGAGCGTCTCATTTGGCACTTGCCCGTTTTGTAAAACTGTAAGTTTGAAATTGAGTTATTTCCGTTTGCCAAATGTGCTAAGACATTGCCTCTTCCCTCCCCAGAAACTTTCAACATCATTCGCTGAGTTATTGGTAAATTGATTTTTAATAATTTTCGAGAAATCTTATTAGTAAACATACAGTAAATTAATATGTATTCAATACATCGCTGTAATTACCATAAGTGTTTGAACATCAATTCAATAAGTATTTCATATAGACTACGCTATCGAGTAAGCCTAAAACAAGTGAGTGTTTTTTAAATAAATTTTGTTTTTTTTTTATTTATTACATATTAGTTTATGCACTTTTTTAATAATTCAAGTCACTAGAAACTTTTCAAATAGTCGTAGTTATGGATTTGATTCAATTCAATTCAATAAGCATTTCATATAGACTACGCTATCGAGTGAGCCTAAAACAAGTGAGTGTTTTTTTAATTAAATTTTGTTCTTTTTATTCATTACATATTAGTTTATGCACTTTTTTAATAATTCAAGTCACTAGAAACTTTTCAAATAGTCGTAGTTATGGATTTGAAAAGAAAATATATTAGTTTTACAATAAATAAAAACAAATCGTTGTGGCTTTGAAAATGATACTCTGTCACGCCCTCAACAAATCATCGTAGTTTTTAGGTTAGCAAAAATTGTCATTCCAACAAAATCTTGCTCAACATGTCGCAATATTCGCACTGACTTTTTTAATATGCATATAACAGCACATATGTACATATAAAGCAAACATATTTCAATAAATAATTCAATTTTTCTTCAAAAATTAATTCAAGTAAAATCCGTTTTGCACACACTCTTGTTTATAATAATCAAAAAAGTTGTCAATATGAAGTTGCTGATGTGTTGTCGCACTACACGAGTCACCAAATTTGTCGATCAGTATAATTTTTAATTCTATACGAACATTAGCACCGCTTAAATATGTATGTATATAGAAAATTATATATAATGCCGGGTGAAACGTTTTACTTTTCTTTAATTATTTGGCAAACCAAATGCCGCACATCACTAAGCACATAGGGTCACACCAAATCTATAACATTTAGTTCATTTTCCTGCGGCTGCGGGGCTCTATTCACACGCCTCATGCCGCAACAATGGCAATTGCAATTTAAACGCTTCACCGCTCTCCAAATTCATTGCATTTCGCGGCGCACTAATCTCATCAAGCTTTGAAAAACTGCTGCGCGTGAATTGGTGTTTTCCGGTGTTGGTGAGCTAATGCGTACGCTGGAGCTGGAAATGCCAAAGAATGATTTCGGCACTAAATTCGGTTCGAGCGCTTTGAATTTCCAGCCAATGTGACGTGAGCAAATTTTGCAGACAATAATATGCCATTCATAACTGTAAACAAATTGAGATTTTAGTTTAAATTATTAATAAATATTAAGCAGCTCAGTCAACTTACCCAGGAAACCAGCTGAATTTTGCGGATGGCTGTCCACTATATGTAATTGCGTCCGGTAATAGTTGATAGACAGTATTTGTTTCATGTATATAACCAGCTGCAATGATTATTAAAACAAAATATTATAAAAATTTATAAAATTATATATTAATTCTTCAAATCATACCCGAATTGCAATACTGCGTTTGCACGCCATGCTTTGACATTGCGAATAGTTGTTGACAGTTTGCTATGCGATTGCCACAATAACGACAAGTAAAAACCGAATCCTATGTAAAAGTTAAAAGAAATATGATTACTATATAGAAACAAGCGATCTCACGCAACTCACATCCGTAAATGTGTCCGATATGAGTTTCATACGTATATTAACCGAATCGGTCAGAAATATGGTCTTCATTAGACTATCGGACAGATGCAGATTGCGTACCAACCAAAATGACAATTGGGTTGGATCAGTGGGCATTGTGTCGATTTTGTGCTGTGCCAATTGTGAACGCGCCTTTTCCACAATGGCCGTAATGCTGTAGTAGTCGTAAATATGTGCCGGCCAAGCTGTTGTGGCTGCTTGATAACGTTTATAGGTTTCGCGCATGGAATTTATATCACGAAATCGATTCAGTGAACCCATATCAATGCATTGAAGTGGTTCGCGTAAATAGATTTCAGGAAGTATTCTAACTTTGCCGTAGACCTTGAATTGTGGATGGGCGGCTATAAATGACAGTGGACTGCAAAACAAAAAGGGCCAGTGAAAAAACACAATATTAAGTACATTATAACACTAAATTACCCCGTCACTTGACTTCCTTTGGTAACAAAACGTTGTAATGCGCGCGATTTGATCAAAGTGTTGCCACGTTCATCGGTACCCTTTTCATAGATTTGACAAGTGACGCCATAAAAGTTATCGTCTATCTCCTCGCTGTTGCAGAGCGTGGGGAAGCAAACGCCAAAGAGCAAACCATTTTGTGCGCTCATATCAGATTCGATGATCGAACCGGAGATCATAAAGGGCAGCACTTCACCAGGAAATAGTATGTGCTGATGCATGAAAAGCATTAAATTGTATTGTTGCCCAACTTCCAAATAATGCACACCCGACACGCGGTCCATATTCTCGCCCAAATATGAATGCTCAGCTGGTAGGCTGGTGTCAAAGCTTACAGGATTTTCAGGTTCGGGTTCTTCAACTTCCACTTCGTTGGTTTCCGTTTCATGGCGTCGACGCTCCCGATTATGTTCCATTGTAAAGAAAGCGCTGCGCAGACGTTGCATAAAGTTTTCACCACCGCGTCTATTTTGCACAAGCATTTCACTAAAGGCAGCGCGCATTTGGTCATCTGCAATGAAAGAAAGTTTTAGTTATCGAATGTTATAAATTAATAGTACCACAGCACCATCAAAAACAGCATCTGGGGAAGTTGAAGCATCATCCGAAATGTCCTCCAGCATTAAGTTATCTTCACCCTCATAATCACCTATTGGCTGGTCATCATCATCGTCATCGTCCACGCCTTGTTCGCCCATTTCATCATCTTCCAAGAGTGGTTCAATTAGCGGTGAGGGATCAAAACGTATGTCTTCATTATTTTCATCTTCGTTCTCATTGTTATTTTGTGCAAGCTCTTCAAGTGAGATGCCATCTGCTTCAATTTGTGGTTGACCATTAGTGTTTTGTAGCTGATCAACTTCAATCTCCATATTGGCTGCTACTGCACCTGACGTTAGGTTATTGTCCATTAATTGCACGCCTTCTTCTGGCGTATTTTCGTCATAGTTTGAAGGATTAGCCTCAGTATTTATTGCAGTGGGTATTGTAGAAGCATCTGTTGGTTGCAATGCACACCCTGTACCTGGCTGTGCAACGGAGATGTTTTCTGGTACTGCTTCATTTCTTGCACTTATAACGGACGGCTCTTCATCAACATTTCCTATATCTGTTGCATCTGCTTGAACACTGCTCTCTAGTAGGGGTTTCGGCGTAGATTCAACAGAGGCCCCAACATCACTACCTTCACTTGGCGGCACAGTTTCAACACTTGCATTTAAATGTGTCGCAGTCAGTTCAGTGGATTGATTACCTATCGCACCATCCGTATACGATGTTCCTAAATGAAATAACAACGCAATGCAAATTGTTAGTTGGTTTGAATATATTTGTTCTGAGAAATACTTCGCTAATTTATAATAAGTGTTTTACCTGTAGCTGCTTGTTGATCCATTTACATTGATTCCCGATAATTTCTCAAATACAAATATTTTTATTTACCAATATTTTGCACTAGCGATTCTATAAAAATTCTTTACTGTTTTCATTTTTGCATTTCTTCTTCTTACTGTGGGGTCACATTTTATTCACCATAAATATATGTCGGCGTGCTTGTGAAAAAATAGTTGCAATTCAGTGCATTCTTCTAAATACATAAATAAATTTAACTAACATATAAAGGTGTATATTTTTACTAAATTTTCGAAGAAAATTGCATGATTTTCTATACATTATTTACTTTAATTATTTAATACACATGAACACTTGTTAAAATCACTGTTTGAATAACTCACCTCATTTAAGTGTTGCCCATTTGTCAATGGCGATTTTATAAATTAGTTTTACTTTTAATAAGTAATGAATATCAAAAAAATAAGTACTTAACTGAAAATTTGTTATGTGCATTCATATTTCTTGAAATAATTAAAAACTTTGGATAAATAACCATTTGAGTTTCAATATTTTCCAATTTACCCTATGTGTACCAGTCTATTGCAAACCAGCTGTTTATTGTTTATGATAACGGAAATTGCAATAAATTTGCTATGTTGAACTGAGCTAGAATAAATAAATTCTCGATACAATTAAACTTTCAAATTCTGGTGTTATATCGCAAAAATGACGCGTATTAATTGGCGCTATAGTGACAAGTTAAAAAAATTATTGTAAGTAGTTAATGTATTTAAATGAAATGCATAAACAAATGTTCATATCGTGTTTACAGCACTAGATATCGTGCACGTTGGAGCTATGCAAAGGTATGGTTTCGCCGACTAATCACAGATTTCGATTCAGATACATGTTTGGAACCAATGTTCTGGTTCGTCGACAACTACACACATTTATTGGGACCAGTGAGTTTGAGTTAACATCTCAAATGATATATGTACATATATTAATTTATTTTGTGTAGTTTTTCATATTCGCTGTCGCGGGCTTGACAATTGCTGTAGTTGTGATTGCCTATTGGATTGGTTTGCCCTTTTGGTGGGAGAAAAGCCCCAAAGCTACTGTGTTCTTATTGATTATTGGCAATTGGCTACTGCTTAATGTCACTTTCCACTATGTAATGGGTGTAATTACGCCACCCGGACAGCCGCCGAAATTTGTAAGTTAAAAATTATTGTAAAAGAAGTGATATTATTAAAGCTTTGCGATACTAGAGCGATGGTTCCTTCGAGGTGCGCAAGATTTGTAAAAAATGTCATTTACCGAAAGCGCCACGTACACACCATTGCTCCATTTGTAACAAATGTGTGCTGAAAATGGATCATCACTGCCGTATGTATTCCTGAGTGTTATATAGTCATTCCATCATTTTGCTACGTCCGTTGTGATTTTCAAAAGTACAAATTTCTTCCAGCGTGGCTAAATAATTGCGTAGGCTTCTTCAATCATCGCTACTTCTTCCTTTATATGGCCTACACCACTATCGGTTGTCTATTCCTGATAATTTGTGGCTTCGAAATTGGCTATAAGCATTTGTGGCTTGATCATAGCGATAGTTGGACCGAGTTGGAGCCTTTAGAAGGCCAACCAGTGAAATTCAATTTGAGTGGCCACATCATACCAGTGGTAAGAAAAGGAATTTTATGTATATTTTATGTTTGCACACCGTTAAATTCCCATTGCATTTGCAGACTCATGCACATGAGTACGATGATGACATATTGTTGCCTGCCAAACATGCACTGCCTACACCGCCTACCTCAGACGATGGCACATATACGATGGGCAGGCGGCGTGCCATAATATTTATGACCGCTACGAATGTAACCGCTGTACTAGCGTTGGGTGCACTCACCATCTGGCATGCCAAATTGATAACACGCGGTGAAACTAGTATTGAGGCGCTAATAAATCAAGAGGAAACCGAACGCTTACTTGAAGAAAACACAATTTACGTTAATCCATATAATTTTGGTGCGCGTAAAAATTGGAAATTATTTTTGGGTTTGGTGCGTGGACGGTAAGTAATGGCAGTTATTGTGAAAAACCTCGCTAAATATTCAAAAAAAAAAAAACACTGTTATTTCAACTTACTTTGTAGAACATTTTGGCGCACCGTTTTACTGCCGTCTTGGCATAAGCCTGAAGGTAACGGTTTAGCATTTCATACGGTACACGACGAGCGTGCGTGTGTAACAAACGATGAATGGCCGTAACAACGTGTGTGTGTGTGCGAGGCACAATGCATTGCCATTGTAATTACCAAATAAAAAGTGTTAACTTTATTTATTAAAAAAAAATTGTGTTCACTCTGAACATTCCTCCATTTGTAGTGTACTGTGTACAGTGCAAACGTTTATTAGGTTTGTCAGCAGGCTATGTTAGCAGTATTTAAAAGAAGCTTAAAAAGCAAACAATTTTATTAAATTAATTATAATCTTAAGCCTATAGTGTAATGTCATATTGTAAGCACGTAAATTTCAAGTACTTTGTATTAGTCTCAACTGGCGCTCTCTGTCATTAACTTTATGTACACCGTGTTGAAACACATACTTACTATTTTAAATGCAATCAATAAAGTAAATTTTTTAACTAAAATTAAAAGATTTAATTATTAAAAGAATTTAAATTTTTAAATGTTTTTTTATTTTGTGTATTGTAATTAATTTTTCGTAGTTTCTCTACAGCATTTTTGTGGTTACGGAGTTATTTTAATTTCAAGAGCCAACAGCTGCTGACCGGTTAACATCAATTAAGCAAAATATTTAAGTAGAAAGCTTGCAGCTGCATACAAATATTATTTGCAAAAACAATCAAAAATTCAATAGCAAATTTAACAGATTTTTAAATAAAAGTAAAATAATATGTTTTAAAAATAATATGTATTTATTATTTATATATTATTTATTTTTTATTAAATATTTTTTTTTTATTTTTTATTAATTTTTTTTTTTCATATTATTAATTTTTATTTTCGTGGTTTTGCATAGAAATTAATGATTTTTTATTATATTAAAAAAAAAACATTTTTATAGAAAAGAAAAAATATATTTAAAATTTATTATTTACATATTTAATTTTGTTTATTTTCTAATAAATATTTTATTTATGTTATTAATTCAGATCTGCAGCAATTAGATAGGTAGGCAGGTGGCTCAATTAACACCATTTTGATGCACTAATCGTAGAGCTTTATGTTACTGCTATTACGTTTCATCTTTTCGTTCGAACCATTTTGTTTTTTCGATGAAGCTACTTATGTTCGATGTGCTTTATGTAGACATCCAAACAAGGTTTGATGCCAGATGGGTTACCAGTGTCCTGTGTAGGATCTGCAAGATGGCTGGACATTCACAAAAAAAGCGGAAAATTGTTCCTTATTCCCTTCTAGTTCACAGCCGCGGCAAATGTTATTGTGAGGCATGCCCATTTTCACTGCATGTTCTCCAAATGGCCAATGCTCCGTTATAGTAGCTGTAAGTCTGAAAATACTATTCCTGGAACTATTTAATAAGACCTGAGTCGAGCTCCGTTCTGAACGCTCCTGCCTTTGCCAGCTCATCTGCTTTTTCGTTACCGAAAATGTTCCTGTGGCCGGGAACTCAGATCAAGTCAAATTACAATTTGCCTTCTAGGGAGCTCAATGCCTTCTTGAGCAGTTATGAACTGCTGGCGACGACAAGGCGAAGAAACCGCCTGACTATCTGTGTATATTGTTGCATTATTCATCTTCTCGTAGTTAGTCAATAGAGCTTCACAAGCCTTCTCTATGCCCAATACATCCGCTTGGATAGATAGCTAGCCAAATTCGGTAGGCGGATGGAGAGCGAAATATTACGATCATCGGAGTATACCCCTGTGCCTACTCCGCAGTTCATTTTGGACCCATTGGTATAGACTCAAATTATATTTTCCTTCCGTTTAAGCCTTTTCTCCATTCTCGTATAGCGAGACTCCTGTAATAACTCTTGAAATTTAACTTTGGGAGAATGTAATGTGATTTATTAGCGTTTACTTTGAATTTTTTTAGAATATTACTATGTCCATAGTTCTTCTGGTTCTAATCACTTAACTCCTTAATTCTTATAAGAGAATTTGCTGTTATTTTGTGGACATATCTCGTCAACTACTAAAGTTATATAAATAAAACTAACTGCAATTAATTCCCCGACACATAATGTAAATAGTTGAAATAAGATAATAAACACACCCACCTCCCATACAAAGGTTATGTTGAAATTTACTAAAAGTCAGTTAACTCACTAAACGTCAGAAACACTACATTTTACAGAAAAAACCTGCACTCTGATTTAAAAAAAGGAAAATGGGCGTGGCGTTGCCTAATTATGGGTCAAACACCGTATCTCAGAAACTACTCGACCAATATCAATGAAATCCAGTACATAGTATTTTCTTGACACGGCTGGGAAATGGGCGAAATCGGTTCACAACCACGACTACTTCCCATGTAACTTAATTTTGAAGTCCATCTGATTCCTTCTATTTATAATGTATACATAAGGAACCAATGAAGATAGCGGAATGAAACTTTACACAAATAGAGCATATCATCTCTGGCTTCACTTGTGAAAAAAAATTGTCGATTTTTCAAGGCCCCAGATAGCGATTATGTTGAACTCAGCGCCTAAGGGTAAATTTTAACCGAAAATATGGGTAAATCTCTGAGATAATTTAATGTAATTCAGAGGAAATTGTTTTCTTCTAATAGTGTGTCTCTGTATCAGAAATGGTTAAAATCGGGTCATAACTTCCTCGAGCTCTCATATAGCTAATTATAATATTTTCAAAAATACGATGGGCTTAATAGCTTATAAAACGGTTAACATGTTAAATATCTTAGCCAAATTAAGTGAATATATAGTCTTGAAAATAATGTATGTTGGTGAAAATGAGTGAAATCGGTTCGGGAATTACCTCATATACTATATATGATGATTTTCGTTTTTCTATTGGACTTTATGCCGTATAGGTGGGTCAAATTGTGTTATATTAATAGAATTACATCAATAAATTGCGAGAGTACAAAATGTTTGGTTACACCCGAACTTAGCCTTCCCCTTTTTGTTTTTATTATATATGTAAAAAATAAAAGATGTTATAAAAAAATATATATATATATCTTTACAAAATTTAATTAAAATTTAATAAGAAATAAAAAAAAATACATTTTTTATTTAAAAAAAAAATGAATTTTATTATTTTAAAAATAAAAAAAATACATTTTTTACTTTTGGAAAATAAAAAAATATTAAATAAATTATTTCCAAATGTAAAAAAAAATATTTCCCAAAAATAAAAAAAAAAATATTTTTTTTTTTAATTTTTATTTAAAAAAAATAAAAAAATGTTTTTTTTTATTGTTTTTTATTAAATAATTTTTTATTGTTACTAATTCTAAATATAATTATCATAAATTAGTTGCACAACTGCACTAAAAAATCTAAATGTTTAAATTTAATAAGATTTTATTCACAAATTCATTCATAAGTACACATACAGTTATTTTATCATTCATCTTAACACTCTTTATTGTATTTATTTGTTAATTGCAAACATAATTCTTTAAACTTATTAAGTTTATTGTTTATTTTACGCATAAACAGCTACGCTAATAAACATTTGAACTCATTACATAAGTCATAGCCTTGCTAAGCGTCGCAGCGCTTGCTAGCAGCGCTGCTGCATTGCTTTTTGCCGACTTAATTATATTCTTTGCAACGAGCGCGTTTTACTTTTTTGCTATATTTATGTCAATTGTTATGCTAATTTGCGTTTTTCTGCACAACTTTTGCATGCGCATACCGTTAAGCAGCGGCGGACTAAAGTTAAAGAAACAATTGTTGTTGTTGCTTTAAGCGATGTTTTTCTTAGCCGCGAGCAATTTGTTAGGCAGTCAAGTTCATTGAAAGGGTTTCGTAATAGATCAAGGATTCACATGATTTTATTTTTTTTTTGTTTTTGTAGTGTTTGTAGAATATTAAAAAACAGTTATAAACAAGTTGCGATCGTTAATAATAAAAATAAAAAAAAAATCACAATGAGGTCTTGGTCAGATTCTGTGCGCTTATGAAAATGCATAAAAACTAGTTAAAAGACCAATAACTAAATTTACCGTTTTTCAACATAATTTAATAATTTAATTTTCTACAATTAACTGTTCATTTGCAGCATAACTATTTTAAGCGCTTTTCATATAAAAAAAAAAAAAAACATTTTTATGCGCTTCTTGGATGCTTGTGAAAATGTGCGGCCGCTACATTTTTGCTACAGATCCGCTCGCTGTCAGTATATGTATATTGCCTACTTTGATGAGCACAAAAGCACATACATATATATACATTTGTATATACCATGTATATCTCGCTTGTCGTCTGCACGTTTTGTTTATATTAATTTTATTAAAATATTTCGCTCGCTGACTGCGAGTGTAACCGCGCGCACTTGTCCATTTGAGCTTCGATCGCGCGAACAGCCGATATCAACAACAATTTGACGCATAAATGAGCAGTCACACAGCCTCAGTTCGACGGTGACTGCCAAAGGTAAAGCACATACAAGCAACGTTCAAGCGGCGTAACGCAAAGCTGACGAAAAATATAACTGTGCGAATGTAAAAATGTAAGCGGCGAAACGTGATTTGTTGAAATACAAAGATACAAAAAAAAAAATTAAAAAAAAAAAATAAAAAATCCAAAAAACAACAAAAAAAGATTTAAAATAAATTTTACGGAAATTCATGCAAAAAGCTAGAGAAATAAACGGTGCGTGCGATTTTGAGTGTAATAACGAATTTCCGATTTCTCGCACAAAGAAAGCAAAAGAAAAGAGCCCGCAATGCTTGCGAAGTACACCATTATAGTAAAAGTGTAGCGCTACTTGCGCGCTAGTAGGCGGAATTATTGAAATTATTTTATTTATTTTTATTGTTGTTGTTGGTGCGACCGAGAAAAACGAAAGACTTGCGCAGCAAACTTGAACTTCAGCAAAAAAGAAAAACGCAATGAAAAAGAAATGAAAAAAAAAATTAAAAAAATACAAAAACAAAAAATTAAAAAAAAAACAAAAAAAAAATACAAAAAAACAAAAAAAAAAATACAAAAAAAATACAAAACAAAAAATTCAAATAAAATCAACGCGGCCGCCCAAATGTGTGTTACGCGCGCACAAGGCTACAAAGGCTTTGTTGATCTGCGCATGCGTGCGCTAGTGAGCTTGTGGCTTATCAGTGTGGAGGATTTTTCGGCGTTTGCTTGTGTTTTTTCTTGTATTTCTCTTTTTTTATTTTTTTTTTTTATACTTACTTACTTATTTACCGTTACTTCCTTGCGCTTTTACCGCCAAAAAAAGTGTGCAAACGCATTTTTGTTGCATAATTGCGGGCAGACTTGCTTGCTGTGACACATGTGGGTCAAAATAATAATTTTTTGTAGAAAAATATTGAAAACAATATTTTTAAAAGCGTCTTAATGGTGCGCCAAATAAGCTGTCATTGTCATTGAAAAGCATTTTTTGTGTATCTGTTATGATTTCGTGTGAAAACGCAGGGGCGGCGTCTGCCAACGCACACCGAGTGTTGCGGAAAAAACCTTAGATGAATTTGGCAAATTCGCAATATTTCAAACCACATTGTCAAAGTATCTTATTGGTAAATCGAACGGAATATTCCGAATATTCCGAATTTGTCAATGCTTCTCTTGGTTTGTTTCAGATATCAAAACCGTATAAAAATTTATGATTCGATCTTCAAGCGAATCGGCTTCAATTCTGATTCCGACAACTATCATATTCCTGAAGAAAATTTATTGTTGCAAAATATGTTTATATTCTAATAGATTGCGGAAATCTTTTTAGACCTTGTCTAATCGGCAAGAACTTTATTTTTCCAATAAATTAAATTTTTAAAGTAAAATATTAATCAAATGAAAGATGAAGAAGAGGTAGCATACATTTTAGAGTATCCTGATCTCTTTACATTTTTTAAGTGAAATGTGTGCTGTGTAAATTGGCTTTTATAAATATTTTAAATATTAAAACTACAAAAATCGATTTATCTATCAATTATTGCAAATGTACCAAAAGTAAAAAAAAATAATTAGAAAGAAAATAAAGAATGCGATATTTTCTATTTTTATTTTTTTTTTTTTTTTTTTGCTTCGAGACTTAGACTACTTCCACTTTCTTAAGTAGAAAAAAAGTGTTCCATTGACATTTTAATCAAGAAACGAATTTAGTTTTTGTATAAACTGATTCTAATATAAAATTTCAAACTTTTTGTATTGATTTTTTTTCGATTTTATTGATTTTTTCTGATAGACATACGATCAAAGTTATAATGCCGTTTAATATACGAAAAAAATAATCATAAACCTCAATAGTTCATTCAAAAATGGCTTCACACTCCGCAATCAAATTTAAATTTTATGAAATAACTTCTAGTTCAAGCTTAAATCCGCTTTATAGTAATTGACATTGACCGCTATACTGTAATGACACGCCAAAAATCGGATTCGCGTAGTTAACTTAACTAAATTAGAAATAATAGCATCGTTGGCGTTAGAAAAAAATAAAATATACTCCAAAAGTAAATTTGTTTATTTGTCTAGAATCTAGATTAAAAAGGAAATGTACAGATATAATGGAGCAAAAACCGTTAAGTTGGTGTTTTATTGCAATAGTATGACATAATTTTTTTTTTTTTAATATTACTTTATTTATTGAATCTGCTAATAATAAGTATTAAATCCATGCACCCTCAAGAATGTGGTTGAGTTAGTTTGGTATAACATTGCTCTCTAGTAGGCTGGTAGATCTCTTCTTTTCAAACGTGTTTGATTGCAGGTATGTACCAAGGCATTAGCTAATGTGTTTCGATGTTCACGAAGTTATGAAGAATTTAAATACATATATTTATTTCTGCTGTCCTCTAGCTCCCTCTTTATCATAGGGACTTCAAGATCTTTGTGAATATTTTCATTATCGTCTTTTCACACAGGACTAATTGATCAATTAACCGGCCTCTGCTCGATTAAAACGCTGATTAAGCTCGATTTACCATACAATATAAAAATCGACATTGATTTTTAATTGAATTTTAATCGAGTTGAAAAAAAAATATACGTTCATTATCTGCGAGTTGTTGTTCACGCTACATGGCGTTAGATGTCACTGCTAAAAATAACAATCAAAAGATGAAACTTACCAACTACTTATGAAAAGCAAAAACTAAAATGTATAACATCTGTTTGGGGTCTCAATCAAAATTTTGATTGATCAATTAATTTGGCTTCTAAGGCAAAAATTTAAAGTACTATGAATATTTTTTAAAGAATAAAAAATATTAGGTCAACAACTTTGCTTCCGCGTATTCCGTGCAAATGTCGAGAATTCGGCTCAAAAAGTGACATTTTTTTTGGTTGAGAATAAGTTTGGGAAGCAAACAGATCTCTACAAATATTTTGTTGGGTTAATGTTGACACAAATGTCCAAGATCGATATAAAACGATTTAATCGACCAGTACTTGACCCTAGAGACATCTATTGGAAAACGGCGGAAGCAAAGTTGTAATATTATATTATTAGACCCAGTTAGTGAAAAAAAAACAGAAAAAGATAAATTTTTCGCACACATTCTTACAAAAAGACCTGATAATGTTTCTAAAATATTGGTAGTAGTCTTTGAGCTTCACTTCAAATTCGACCTATGCTATTTTACAGCCTCACGAATAAATGATCATTTATCTTACTTACTTCATTTTAAAACGATTTATTTCCTAAAATTATTATAATTTTTGGAAGCTATAATTATAAATATCAAGATATAAATATCTTAACTTTCAATTTTACTATCATCATTTATCTAACAGAATTTTATTACGCCTATAATTGCACTATATACTAGTATAGTTTGATCGAAGTCCACGTGTGTGATAAAACATTATTATTAACACCACATTAAGAAAAACTAAGAGTCAATTACGTAACAATTTTTATTTAAAAATGAATTTGCAAATTTTGACATAAACAAACTGGCAAATCCCTGATTACGCGCCCCACCCACAACTTGACAAATTGAGCTTATTATGAAATTCGTATAAATGATAAATTGCTTATTTATCTACAATAACATGTTTATTTTTTTATTTTTTTTTTTATTTTTTAAATCTTGTTTTATTTTTGAACAAAAAAATTTAAAAAAAATCACCAACAAATGAAAACAAGAAATTTATAAAAAATAAAAATCACATTTACATATCTCCCTTTATAACTTTTAACTATGCCCGCACAATCTAATCGCTGACCATATGCACAAAAGAAATAACTGTTACATAATTAACGATTTCGCTCTTTTATTTAAAAACAAAATTTACACATTCAAGCGCACGCCGCTGACCGTTATGCGCACAAGCATATGGGATCATACAAAAGTGACGCATTGCGCTTCCCTTTTATTTTGGTGTGGTCAGCTGATGATCGAAGGCCCTATAAAAAATATATATATAAATGATCAGTATGTTGAACTGAGTCGATTTAGTCATGTCTGTCTGTCTGTATATATACGAACTAGTCCTTCAGTTTTTAAGATATCGTTTTGAAATTTTGCAGATGTTATTTTCTCTTCAAGAAGCTGCTCAACTGCCGATATCGTACCACTATATCTCATAGCTGCCATACAAACTGAACGATCGGAATCAAGGGCTTGTATGGAAAACTTCCGCATTTTACTACATATCTTCACGAAATTTGGTGTGAGTTATTCTTCATAAAACTGATTTAATCTCCGAAAAAATTGTTCAGATCGGTTCACTATAGCATATAGCTGCCATACAAACTGAACGATCGGAATCAAGGGCTTGTATGGAAAATTTTCGCATTTGACGTGGTATCTTCACGAAATTTGACATGGATTACTGCTTAAGGTAATAATATAATCTCCGAAGAAATTGTTCAGATCGGTTATCTATATAACCTTAATGTTTCTAGCAAACAACGCGGCTAAAAAGAATTAGTAAAATGTTTTCCTTTTTACTTACTTACTTTTTCTTACGTCTTTAGATTTGCTTAAACACATAGTTACTAACAGAAATGTACCTGTGAAGGGTATATTAGCTTCGGTACAGCCGAAGTTAACGTTTTTTCTTGTTATATTTTGAAATTTTTTTATTTTTAATTTCTATTTTTTTTTTAATTTTTGTTCATAATCATAATTTTTTGTAAATAAAAAAAAAAATATTTTTGAAATTTTTGATAAAAATATTTTTTTCAAAATGCATTTTTTTTTAATATTTCTCTCACTACAATACAAGTATATTCATTCATAGAGAGATACTATATGTGTTCATGTATGTACATATATACATCTATTCAATTTTTATGAACTACCGTTACATTACACAACTCCTGTCCATCGAGTGCTGAGTGCATCAGTTTCGCTTCACTAAATGCATTTCTGTCATTTCATTAATGGGATGAGTAATGCAATAACAGTAATCGTACGATGTAGTGAAATGGAAAAAATCGAGTTCGTTGCTGAACTCTTTCGTTCGGACTTACGACATCACATTGCAATTGGATAATTGCATTCAGAAAGGGTTACATAGCTCAAATTGTTGGCCAGAAGATTTAAATAAAAAACGAAAAATGAAAAATGAAGAAAATCCTAAAATTTCATTAATTTTCCTTTAAAATTGATTTTCTATAATCAAAAACACCGCAATCAATTAAAACAATAACTCAAGTGCATATACACCTGTTCACATAAACTCGTCTATATGTTTGTGTAAGTATGTTTGTGCGCTTGGTGGTCAACTGCATTTAGCTGTATGTCGTCGCCTTCCCCATGAACTCTAATGCCATGGCGGCGTCACAGTGCAACCATGAAGTGAAGCTGGTTTGCAAACGAGATTTTTCACGCTATACAATTACGAAGGCAACAAGAGCAGCGCAAACAGATTACTAAATGCTTGTGATAACAAAAACAATACAACAACAACTGGCTCACAGCAACACAAGCGATACAAGTGATACAAGGAAGAGATGACGAAAGCAATGTTAAAGAAGACGTGGAAAGCAAGAAAGAAACACAGACAAAAATCCGGCAGATCCGTTTGAAGTTGCGCAGATATTTATTTATGCACACATATATATACACATATATACATGTATATAAGGATGTACATATGTGTTTGTGTGAGATATTTTTGTAAACAGTGTAATCGATTGTGTTGTAACAGTCGCTTGGTGGGCGTGCGCAGCAGCTACAGAGTAGCCGAAGGCAATGCTTAAGTGAAGTGCTCTGCTGACGCTGCAGCAAACTTGAGCGCCAGCGTCAGCGCTTTCGTTGAAAGTGCAAATATTTCCAATGGCAGTCGGCTTCGTTGGCCGAATTCTCGCTTTGCTTGCCAATCGCTTCAGCTGTTGGTATCGCTGGTATCGCTTTCATCTGAACGAGCGTTCATTGTTACAGCTGAGCGCCAGCAAGGTGTAGGCAACAAGTTGATATGGTAATATATACACACTGGTGTATATGTATGGATGTATATATATATATATATTGACTAGGCTCTTTAGCTTTTAAACATCTTTGACAGCGAATAAAGGAAGTGGGTTATTGGTTTATTGGCGCTACATGAAAACACAATGCGACAGTCGTTAGCGATGTAAGAAAAGAAGTAAGGGAGTGTCAAATTCGAGTGCAGCCATATATTAATTACTGCCGTGATTTGTATTCACGAAGGGATTATTTCCTAGTATCAAACTGAAACGTTGCGTTTCAGTGTGCTGGCATATATCTTTTTTTTAGACGTGATTGATTACAAGAATGTACTAAACCGTTAGCCAATGGGTTTGGGTGATCTCGGAGTTTGGATAAATATTTGTTTTTGCTGTTTTCTACTTCTTTCTTTACCATGAGAATACCACGTGATTGTTCTAAGCATTTTTTATTGGAATCTCTGAATTATATCGATATTGGTAGCACAGGCTATACCCCAGAGTTGAATGCCGTACATCCAAATCGGCTTTATGACCGCGTTATAAAAAAGAACTTTGTTGTCTAGGCTAAGTTTTGAATTTTTGTTTAGAAGCCAATTTAAGTTTGTAGCTCTTATCTTCATGCAGGTTATTTTACGTGAGCCTTCTATCCAAGCGAATACCAAGATATGTTACTTCAGTCGCTTGGGGTACTAAAATATTGTTCATTTTAACTGCCGGGCACGTTTTTGGTCTTAGGCAAAATGTAACATGCTTGCACTTTTGTTCATTTACATAAAACGCCAGTTGGCTAGCCATTCTTCAACAAAAATCATTTGCTCTTCTAATACTCTTGATGCTATAATTGGGCATTAGTTTCGGCTCACTAAAGCTGTGCCATCCGCAAAAGTTGATGTCAAAACATTACTAGCTGTTGGAAGGTCTGCTGTATATATTATGGGAAGAGTTGGCCCTAAAACACTGCCTTTCGGTACACTAGCTCTTATTGGTAGTTCTTCAGATATGAAGTCTCCTACTTTGACAGTAAACTTTCTATTTTTTAAATAAGACTCCAAGGTTTTATGCATTTCGAGTGGTAAGCTTTTTTTAATCTTATATAAAAGCCCGTCATGCCATACTTTATCGAACGCCTGAGCCACATCTAGAAAATGTTGCGGAAAGTATGCCCCATAAATCCTCTATTGAATTCAAATCTAGACTTAATGACGGACACCGAAGTTAGGAAATATTACGTGAGATAAAAAAAAAGCTTTAGTATACCCTTCGACGTGGATAAGCGCGTTATGCTGCTGGTACACCCAGTTGTCGCCTTGATATGCCTCAGCAAACGTGATAAATTCACTGTCCAGCAATTCCATATATATTTTGCTTTCATACGACTCGGGATAAGGCAAATGGGAGACTTCTCTTTGGCGCTAAGAGCAGCCCACATCATTAGAGATCCACCGCCTTGTAGTAATGCCATGCGTTTATAGTAAGTATGGCGAGGGTGCCGAAGATCCCTCCAATACTTATGATCTATCTAAATTTAATGTTTCCTCATCTATAAATATCAAGTTTTGAAACTCTCCTCCATAGAATTAGACACTTTGATGTTGACACCACGACCGCAAAAAAAAAACAAATAAATCGTTTTGAACATATCGAGCCTTTACCGCCATTTTAGCGTAAGCGACAAAAACCAAACTTTACAGGAGAAGGTTTTATTTAAATACTTTTAACCATTAATGTGGTAGTAATTTAATGTAAATTTGACCCACATATTCGTCATATATATTGTATAAAGTCCATTGAAAGTTGGAAACCATAATATTAGGTTAGAAGCACCGAGGTCCTCGTGTTCGATATATGGGCCTTAAAAACCTATGGTCCGATTTCGCCGATTTTTATAATGGAGCTGCCACACTATAAACATAGTATTTGTGCAAAGTTCTGCACCGATATCTTCACTAGTGCTTACTTTATATATTGTAAAATAACCGATTCAGATCGTCTTCAAAGTTCTGGTATATGGGAAGTAGGCGTGGTTGTGAAGCGATTTGGCCTATTTTCACAACATATCATTGGGATGTAAGGAAATTATTAGAAACCAAGTTTCATTGTAATCGGTCGAGTAGTTCCTGAGATATGGTTTTTGACCCATAAGTGGGCGACGCCACGCCCATTTTCCATTTTGTAAAAAAATCTGAGTGCAGCTTCCATCTGCCAATTCTTATGTGAAATTTAGTGTTTCTGACGTTATTCGTTGGTGAGTTAAACCACTTTTAGTACTTTTCAACCAAACCTTTGTATGGGAGGTGGGCGTGGTTATTATCCGATTTCTTTAATTTTTGAACTGTATTAAGAAGTGACTAAAAAAAAGACTGCAGAAAGTTTGGTTTATATAGCTCTTTGGTTTCCGAGATATGTACAAAAAACCTATTTGGGGGCAGGGCCACGCCCACCTCCCCAAAAAAATTACATCCAAATAGTGTGATCCTTCATATCAAATTTTATTTCCATAGCTTTGTTTATGTCTTAGTTATGTCAATTTATGTGTTTTCGGTTTTCGCCATTTTGTGGGCGTGGCAGTGGTCCGATTTTGCTCATTTTCATAAGCAACCTTCCTATGGTGCCAAGAAATAAGTGTTCCAAGTTTCATTAAGATATCTTAATTTTTACTCAAGTTACAGCTTGCACAGACGGACGGACGGACGGAGAGACAGACATTCGAATTTGAACTCCATTTTTCACCCTGATCACTTTGGTATATGTAACCCTATATCTAACTCGTTTAGTTTTGGGTGTTACAAACAACCGTTATGTGAACAAAACTATAATACTCTCTTAGCAACTTTGTTGCTAGCAACTTTGTTGCGAGAGTATAAAAAAGTGCCAAATCGATGCATTGACTCATATTTTTGACCAACAAAGGTTTCGCA
Source organism: Zeugodacus cucurbitae (assembly GCF_028554725.1). Taxonomy (NCBI): domain Eukaryota; kingdom Metazoa; phylum Arthropoda; class Insecta; order Diptera; family Tephritidae; genus Zeugodacus; species Zeugodacus cucurbitae. The sequence goes on along the minus strand of NC_071667.1, from coordinate 57,161,241 downwards.
ATATTCTAAAAATTATTATTATTATTAAAAATATCAAATAAATATGATTTTAATTTTTCCAAAATTTTTCACTACTTAGGCCAATTCCACCGCTTGTAATCGACTTATGTAAGTCCATCAGATCGTTTAAATAATAATAATCAATAAAATTGTATTTATTATGGTATAGAATTCAGAATAATTATGTTGAAATGTTCCTTTTAATCAATTAATTAAAGTACATAATTCAAATAACAACCTTCATGATTTTGAACGTTGGGTATAAAAAATTGTACAAACTCGCGGCAAATAAAAGTAAAATCAAAGAAATAACGAAGTAAATAAAAGATTCAAATGCAAATCAAGCAAAGTAAATTAAAATAATGCGCTTAAAGCAGTATTTATAAATAGATATTGATTTTTCTGGTCATTTGCTCTCTCTCTCTCTCTCTCTTCCGCTCTTTAGTGTTCGGGCTACCGATGTCATTATTCAGTTATTTATTTTCGTTAATAAATCTTAATGATGATTATATCTTTATCAGTTATTAACTAAAAATATCTTACGCAGCACTACGAAGATCTTTTTTCACACATTTTAAACGAGTTCGTGTCAGAAGTCTTTTATTTTGACATACACGGATGCACTGAAAGTCAGTACTAGTTAAGTAAATATTTAAACTGTGTTGTACTGATGAGTATTTACTTATGCATATCGATTATTTTTTGAAGAACTTCTGGTTAGTTAGTTTTAATGATTTATTTTATGATTTTTTCCTTTAGTAAAACAGTAGCTTTCAGCACTTTTTATTGCAGTCACTTGAGGGCCGTCATTGAACAGTTTAAATTCGCATTGAATTAAGCAGAGAACGCATTAAAACTCAATTAACGCACGCAATTTCAGTTGGCGGAAGTGACACCTGTAATTTTCAGGCCTAAACCTTATTAACACATTAAGCCGCAGAATTGTAATACAAATCAGTTACTTGCTGGTATGTACATATGTACGAGTACATGGCATATTGTATGAAGTTGTTGTGTAAATTGCTACCATTGTAGTGTGAAAAGAAGGTCGCGAATTTAGTGTATTTACTTTGTAGCGAAAATCGCCATAAATTAAAATTACAACGGCGCTGCTAAAGTAAGGTTAATGAATTATGCTTGTTTTCCTGCCGAAAATCGTAAAAGCAAAAACTTCAACCAATACATATACTCACGTGGAAATACATATTTTATGCGTAGTAACCTTCTGCTAGGAAGCGCGTAAAGCCTTCAATAACATTGTTTATTAAGTAATAAGTGTTTGAGCTCAGCTGCAGCTGTTGGTCTGATTTAATAAGCGCTGGTGATTAACTGTAAATGATTCTAAATTTTTTGGCAGCTGCCGAAATTAACTCCGATATATTCGAAACGCAATTGTAGAAAAATTTTATACAAGTTAAGGAATTCACAATTGCTGATGCTTGGAGGAGAGAAACTAAAACATTTGACTGAGCGAAAAAAAAACTTTTTTAGTTTCATTTAACGGGTACTATTTAAAGATTTTCTTAAATAATCCCATTAAATATTTTCAAATTTTTTATTTTATTTACATTTAAAAACTTAGCTTGAAAAACAATAAAAATAAAGTGCTATCTTCTACAAAACTTTGTGACAAAAAATTACGAAATTTCAAATATTTAAACCATACCAAAGTGTTCAAGTGAAATTGCTAAAACTTAAAAATCAAATAACAACAAAAAAAGCAGAAAACAAAAAAATTAAATAATACAAAAATGGTGCGTAAACGTCTACTAACCTTATTGCCGTTACTACTGTTTGTGCTGTGTAACATATCTGTGCGTGAATCCTCCTCGCTTGCCATTGCACCATCTACATTTGGTACAGCCATCGCCAGAGCCGGCAAACTATCAAACACACTTAAGGTGAGTTAATTGTAATATTATGTAACCAATATTCCCTAAAACGCACAAACGTACATATACATATATAGTATGGATAATTAGAAATAAATATTTGGTTTAGTTTGTCTATATATTATAACTTGATTCAATTTTAATGTAAGTTTAACACAAAAGCTCTTAAGACATGACGTGAAAAATGCATTATTGAAAATATTTAGTATTTGTTTTAACTTTGCTGGCACTAATGGCACGAGTTCCATCGTACTCCTTCAAAATTTTCCATAGGCTTTTATATCTACTACTTACATTTCATATATGTAACTCAGCTGGTAACTCAGCCTGTGTCAAGAAAATTGATCATTTCGAACTGATCCAACAGTTTAGAATGGTATTCTTCGGTAATTATTTTTCAGATTCAAGGTAATCTATTCCGAAAAGCATATTTTTAGATGAAAGATGCCAATTTAATCTTCTCAGCTTTACTTCGGCTTCTATGTAATTGATCATTAAGGGGCACGCCTAGTGTAATGGCCTAAAAAAAGGTGATTTTTGCGATTTTTTATTAAAAAAAATACTTTATCAATTATTTCAAAATTTTAAGAATATATTTATACATGTTTCAAGAATATACAGTGAAATTTTTGAAGAAAAAAACTAAATATTCTTTAACTTATAGTCGATCTACAACGTCGCGAAAAAAAGGTCCTTCACTGCTGCAGTGATTCCGGCCTTCTTCGTGGATGAAATCTAAAAAAATAAAATTCTCCTTAAACTAGATAATATTATCTGTACAATGACCTACGATAAAAAAGAAAAATCAAAAATTGACAATATGGCGGCGTTTTAAAAAAAAAACTTGAATTTAACCCAAAATTTGATTTTTTGATCAGATCAAAAATCGATAGTCCATTGTACGGAGAACTATATATAGAATATGTAAAAAAAATTCGATAGTGATCGGATCATTTGTATTTGAGTAATCCTGCAGCAAATTCGGAAAATGCTGTTTCGAGAAAAACGCGTTTAAAGATAAAATGATCGTTTTCACTGTTACCGAGCGGTTACTCTTTAAATTGCTATAACTCGAAAACTATTTGAGATATCGATTTGAAATTTTAGTATGTTATTTTAAACGTGTAATCTACCGAAACAAAATAATGAAACAAAAAAAATTGATTTTTTTTTTAAATTTTACACTAGGAGTGCCCCTTAAAAATCATTACTAATCATTCGTTCACACGTGATTTTTAATTTTCCTTTGATTCCATAGCATTCAATATTCAGCATAGTCTGAAAGATATAGAGACACAGAATTTATAAATGAACTCGTTGATGTGGGAAAAATTAATACTATAATGAGTTGTCTCAGCAAGGGTTTGAACCCAAAATCGTTGTCATATGATCTCTGTTAGAATAACTTAATGATATATTTTCAAGGGCTGAATATACTGAACCATTATATTACTGATGATGTGAAATATTTATTTCGTCAGGTCTACAGCCATCTAACCATCTGAGTTTGGGTCGTCCTTTTATTCGTCCGCTATCAGGGGGCACCGAATCGTAAATTTTCGAGCTGGAATATTGTCTTCCATTTGGAAAAAGCTTATATAGCTCGTAATTCCATCTAGTGATTCTGGGAATCCTAGGTAGACAAACCTCGAAGTTGTTACTGGCAACATTGACGTGCCTTCCCAGCCGTTAAGATTCTTTGCTTGATGACAGGAGGTATTTCAACTTGTCCTCGCTTCTTTGGCCCTCTTGATGCGTCCGACTCTGTTAACACGTCAACAATAACTGATGACACTTGGAAAAGATATTGTAAGTACGATTAAGATGTGCATCGCGAATTATCTGCTCAAGCATTCGATCAAAGAAGTCGCTGATTAAGTGTCGCATTGTTTGAAACCTCGTTTGGTATCGAACGGCTCAGAGAAATTCTTCTCTATTGTGACGGAGCTGATGGTAGCGCTCAACGTTGTTTTACATAAATATTTATAGGACAAATTTACCCCTTGTAGCACAGAGATCCCTTTTTGTGCTATCGAAATTAGAATCCTTAATACTGCAGAGTATGCAAGTATGTAATTGGCGTAGAAACCGTTTAGCCGGTTATAGCCGAATCGACGATAACGCGCCCCTCCTCTATTTCCCTCGCAGTTCGGCGCCAGTTGGAGATCCCAAGTTTAACAAGGTCGCTCTCCACATGGTTCCTCCAACGGAGTGGAGGCCTTCCTCTTTCTCGGCTTCCTCCGGCGGGTACTGCATCGAACACTTTCAAAGCTGGAGTGTTTTCGTTCATTCGGACAACATGACCTAGCCAGCGTAGCCGCTGTCTTTTTATTCGCTGAACTATGTCAATGTCGTCGTATAACTCGTACAGCTCATCGTTCCATCGTCTGCGGTAAAATTTTCCTCTCGAAAACTCCTAGTGTCGTCTCATCGTCCACGTTTCTTCACCATAAAGCAGGACGGAATGATAAGCGACTTGTAGAGTTGGATTTTGGTTCATCGAGAGAGGACTTTACTTTTCAATTGGCTACTCAGTCCAAAGTAGCACCTGTTGGCAAGAGTGAATCTACGCTGGATTTCGAGGCTGACATTGTTGGTGTTGTTGATGCTGGTTCCCAGGAATACGACTTCGAAGTTATGACTGTCAACAGTGACGTGGGGGCCAAGAAGCGAATGCGCCGACTGTTGCTTGTTGACAGGAGATACTTCGTCTTGTCCTCACTCACCACCAGACCCATTCGCTTCGCTTCCTTATACGGTTGTTGCTTTCGATGATATCGATATCATTGGCGTACGCCAGCTGCTGTACACTCTTATAGAAGATTGTACCTTCTCTATTTAGCTCCGCAGCTCGTAATAGCAATCATCATTGCTGAAGAGTATACAATTTAAATCTCAATTTCTTCGTTTGTCGTTATTTTTATTATTTAGTTAACAACTCGAATTATATTTCCAACAAAAATTCGGAAAATAATTATTAAACAAATTACACAATTGCATAGTGAAAATTACCATTGAGGCAGTGAACAATATAATTCGATTGACGTGTAAACCCGCCTTAAGTCTGCATTCTGTCAAGTTAATGTGTTAAGGTAATGTTTGCTAATCGGCTTGAGTTGCACGTTGCGGCCATAGCAAATGATGATGAACAATTTAGTAACATTATTACAAAAACACCGTTAAACATCGTTAACGCAGTGTTCAAGAGCCGCAAGTTGCCCGCGGGCAATTGCACAAAAAACTGTGACGCTCGCTCAATAATATGCGCACGTACAAATAATCTGTAAGCAAGAAGTCAATGCTGAGACAATATATTTCAAAATATTAACCGAAAAGAAATACTTGCAAAATATGAGGGTACAGAGACGAGGGCTAAACGGCGTAAAGATTGAGTGACTGCCGACCGTTTGTTTACAAATTGAGAGTTGTTTTGTCACTTCAATGCATGAGTTATAGTATTTTCATAGCGCTTGAATGACTTGGGCACATTAAAGTTCCATTATTACTGCTATGGAATTGTTGTTGCCTTTGCTTTTGTTGCCTTTTATATTCACTGCTGCTTTAGCCATTAGTAATGCTAATTGATTTATCGACAAATTGGCAAAACTATGCGAAATCAGTTATCATTAGATTAGCAATGTCGAATTCATTGCCGGCTGTTGAACTTACTAGGTGAAGTAAAGATCGTTTATGTGATTCTATGGACGATATGTGTATATTCGAAATCTAGACTTTTTATGCTCTCGCAACAAAAGTTGCTAAGGGAATATTATAGTTTTGTTCACCTAACGGTTGTTTGTAAGTCATAAAACTAAACGAGTTAAATATATCAAAATGATCAAAGCGACGAGACGAGTCAAAATCCGAATGTCTATCTGTCCGTTCGTCTATGCAACGGATAACTTGAGTAAAAATTGAGATATCTTAACGAAATCTTGGCATACATGTTCCTTGGGACCGTAAGAAGGTTAAGTTCGAAAATGGGCAAAATCGGACCACTGCCACGCCCACAAAATGGAAAAGCAGAAAACACATAATGTGTCATAACTAATCCATAAATAATTGTATAAATATAATAAAGCTAAATAAACCAAACTTTTTGCAGTTGTTTCCACTTCTTAATACAGTCCAAAAATGAAAGAAATCGGATAATAACCACGCCCACCTCCCATATAAAGGTTAGGTTGAAAATTACTAAAAACGTCAGCAACACAAAATTTTATAGAAGAAATAGCAGAAAGAAGCTGCACTCAGATTTTTTTTACAAAATGGAAAATGGGCGTGGCATCGCCCACTTATGTGTCAAAAACCATATCTCAGGAACTACTCGACATATTTCAAAGATTGAAATTCGGTATATAATATTTTCTCGACACCCTGATGACACGTGTGGAACATTGATGAAATCGGCAACTTCCTATATAACTCAATTTTGAATTCCATCTGATTCCTTCACTTTATAAGCCAATGAAGATGATCCGTGGCGTCACTTGTGAAAAAATTGTCGTAATCGGTTTATCACTTTTCAATGCACCGGATATCGAATATGAAGAACTCAGTGTCTATGAGTAATTTTTCTCCGAAAATATCAGTAAATCTCTCAGATATCTTAATTTAATTCAGAGGAAATCTTGTTCTTCTAATAGTGTGTCTCTGTATCAGAAATGGTTCAAATCAGGTCATAACTTCTCCTAGCTCTCATATAGCTAATTATAGGATTTTCAAAAATACGATGGGCTTAATAGTTTATAAATCGGGTAATATATGAAATATCTTGGTCAAATTAAATGAGCATCTAATCTTATATATAATGTATGTTGGTGATGCAAATGAGTGAAATCGGTTCAGGAGTTACCTCAGCTTATATACTATATATGATGATATTCGTTTTTCTATTGGACTTTATACCGAATATATGGGTCAAATTGTGTGTTATCTTAATACAAATATAGCAATAAATTGTCATGAAGAAAGAAAAGCTTTACAGTTACTTTTAAATCTGAAAGTTTAAGTCATAAAGTGTCACAATCTTATCTCGATCATTCTTGCTTTGAGCTGATGAGTAGATGTTACCTTTATATTCACTTCGATAGCACAGCTTGATGGCTTTGACATTTTATCAGAGTTTAGTTATGTTCGCTAACCTGTTCCTTTTTAATGATACAAGTATTAGTCGACATTAAAAATAAAAGGAAGTTAATATCGAAAACTGATATTTCTGTTCAGTTTAGAAGTTACTGCCAATAAAAATTTATTAACAATAAAGAAGCTGTTGAATAATCAGCTAGTTGCAATTGTCAGAAGTTGTGTAATGAATTTTAGTATTTTTTTAATACTTAATACTAAAATTTACCAGTTTTGAATTTTTTTATTATTTTAAATTGTAATAAGTTCTTATACCAATGATTAAACTAATAAAAAGTGTATCTATAATTCATAAAAATTCTCTCACCGGGGGGGTTTTAATATTAAAAAAATATTAATTAATTACGACCTAGAATTAGAAGAAGAGTTTAAACACAGTAATTTTAATAAATCACGAACCCAATTCTTATCACGATGAACTTAATTGCTATATAAAGTAAATCAAGGCTGTGATAATTAAAACAAACAAAAAATGCTGCTTTCCACTTGAATGCATCATCTACTATGTACACAACAAGCAAAGCTCATAAAGTGGTTCACATATGGCTATATCATATTTTTATTTGCTGGTGGATTTTTATATGAGTTCATGCTTTTGGCAAGTTGAGTACAGTGCTGCAATGAAATTTACCGGAAAATGCATAAATATTTGTATATTCATCATTCATTCATTATGAAGCTTTTGAGCTGAAGCATTAAAATAAATAATTAATATTAATGACTTAGACCTCATTAAAAAAATTTTTATTAGTTAATCAATTAAAATTTAAACTTAGAATTAAAGCAGTATTATCGAAACCTTGCGATGTTTTGAGTAGGCCCATGTGAAAATCAATAAAACTATGTACACATCTACGGTACATATTTAGCTATATTACCCTCTAATGCATTTTCAATTAATGTCAATGCATTATCTTCTTTGTTACTTATGGAGATATAGATATGTTTACACACTTCTGATTACTACATACATATACATATATCAATTGCAAATGCAATAAAGCATTTTATTTAGATATTCTTATCTGAATTTAACCGTTACTTACCAAATAGCATATAAAAAATTATGAGCTCGTTTAAGCTTGTTGTTTCGGCAATGTCAATTAAATAGCTTGAAGCAACATAATCAAGGTTAAATTTAAAAATTTTATAAGTTTTTTCACCTTGTTTCGATTTGATGGTTCTAACCGTGGGCTCATATTATTGGATACATTATATGACTACGTCGCTAGACTGTGAAAAATAATTTTGTGATAACCTAATTTTTACGTAAAGTTATCTGGCTGGAAAAATTGTTGACCATGTTAACCCTTTTCAAAAAGTAAACAAGTTTTATATCCAGTCCCGGAATTTTGTGTAATCATTAATTGTTAAAACTTGTTTTTGTAAAAGCTTTCAATGATGCTGTGATGATTGACAGGCCAATAGAAGTGGTATTGATTGTAATAGTATGTATTTAGTAGCGACATACCTTTGGAGAAATGTTGAAAATCGAAATATCATCATCATTTGAGAATTACCGTATTGAGTACTTTTGTTGAATTTTCACTATTTTTAAACTGCATTCAAGTAGATGGTTAATGGGCAATAACCTCCCACGATAAAAAAAATGCAAATGCTAATCTATACAAACAACACTCCAGTTGTCTCTCTGTGAACATGTATGTACATTTAAGTGTGAAATTTTGAAATTTAATGAGCAGTTTATATACATACAGTTGTGTTCAAAATAATATTAGTGTGTATGTTGGAGTCTTATCATTGAAATTGGAAAACATACGTAATATATTATGGACAGATGTAAGTAAAGTCGTTCTTTTTAGAGGCGCATGTTCACGATAGTTTTTGCATCCTCCACTAAATACCAACCTAGACACACTACGATAACGGTAAAACATGGAGGGTCAAAAATATTAGTTTAGGCTTGTCTATTCTTTTTATATTATATATCGTAACTACACTGTCATCGCGAACTTTGGGTAATACTGAGGGAATTTTGGGAATAAATATCTAAAACCCGTTATAAAGGCCTAGTCAACTCTATTTCCCGTCCCCGTAGGGCAGTTTTATATAATTAGGGCTTTTAGACCAAATACTGAATCCCATTTCTTTGTACCTATACAGAATTTTTAGATTTATCTATGTTTCAGATACTTTTTTAAATCAGTTGTGAAATACTACTAATATTTTGAACAACGAATTTTCAAGCTATTTTAGTTTTATTGTCATTATTGAAATATTTTGCGGTTTTATAATATTTACATTTATATATATGATCTTCCAACAAAGGCCAGTATTTTCGCAACATTCCAAATAGTTAGGGTCGAGGTGTGATTTAAAAAAATATGTGTAAAGTTGACTGCTCTATCTACCAGACCTCGGCTTTACAATAATAAGTTAAGTTGAATTGAAAACAACTGCAATTGTTTGAAATCTCATTAACTATTATTACACTATAAACATAATTCTATTCTAATCTGTGTCAAAGCCTTCACAATGCTAAAAGCTGCAAAAAACAATTGTTTGCTTCGCATAATAAAATTATTGAGGTGTAACGGATATTAAAAATTCACATAAAATGTGAGGTTATAGCTATTGCTGATATGTAGCTATAATTCCATTGTTATAATTTCAAACCATGTTCCTGAACGGACGAACAGAAAAATAAAAGCTGTGGATAAATATAGTAAAGTTCTCTCAAGGGCCAGATACATACATATATGATACATAATACTACCGTGAATATCGGAAAGACACTGAATTAGAGCTCCATGCTTGACTCGAATGCCTTTTTTCTGGTTGAAATGTCCTATTTCCCTCACTAAAGGCTCAAGACTACCACATTAAATAAAATCTATTTATTCTTCTACATTTTACCAGTCACTGTAGTTTTAATGCAATATATTTATGTCCTCACACTACTTACTGCAAGTGCATTAACATACGAAATTACCAACAACATTAATAAAGAGGCGATAAAGTCACAGGGTCTCCAAAAATCCGACGATGTATTGGTCTACAACTTTGCTTCCGTCGTTTTCCAATAGATGTCTCTAGGGTCAGTCAAGCACTGGTCGATTAAACCGTTTTATATCGATCTTGGACATTTGTATCAACATTAACCCAACCAAATATTTGTAGAGATCTGTTTGCATCGCAAAATTATTCTCAACAGAAAATGTCACTTTTTGAGTCGAATTCTGGACATTTGCGGGAACTTTTGCTTTTCTTTGTTAATTCCAAGAAAAGTGCGGCTGAGGCTCATCAAATGCTTTCGGATACGCACGGTGAGGCTGTTCTAAGTGAAAAAAGCCTTAAATTTACAAATATATCTACATCTATATACCAGGGAGCATAATCAAGTTCAAGGACTAAGTTCATCACTTTCTCATTACATAAAAATTCTAGCATTGAGTTTCTAATAGGCATTTAGGAATATGTATCTGCAAAATGGTATTACTGAATACTTATAAATAAATTTCCTGTTTTAGTGGAGTGAGAGTATACTTTCCTTTTTTTGTGAAGGGAATTTTTAAAAACATGTTACTAAACCGATAATATGGTCACATCGCTCCTTCACAATGAGCCGATCTATCAATCAATAAATTAATTCTATTACTAACCCCAGCATTTATTATATAACCTCATTTAAAAGTCTAATACCCGCATTCACAAACATTTAAACGGACCCTCGTATCTTAAATCTCGCTCAGGCGATGAGATTACTTCAGTCAATTTCAGACAGTTCCATGTTTTACATAATGAAATGTAAGCATTCAAAGAGCAAACGGCGAAAAAAGTGCAACACCAACAACAACAATAACAAGAGCCAGCATTTCATTTGCAACGGACACAAACAAAACGGTGAAAAACAAAAACTGCAACTGCAAAGTTGGTAGTGGAGATATTGCTAACTTGTGCTGGCAATGCTTTTGGCAACTATATTGGTGGCTGGTTAGTCGCAGGCGTGCAACGGAGTTGGAGTGTGGCCAAAACGCGCATGCGCAACGAAATCGAGAGTGAAAAGTTGAAAAGTGCATACGCTGCAAGTGCGAAGAAGCAAGTGAAATTGATGGAAAATTGTGTGAGCGGAAGTGAAAAGTGTAGAAAATCGTTTATGCAACGGAAAAAGTGCAGTGACATACAATAACGTAAAAGGGTTAAAAAAAGTTGGCTGAAAGCAAAAAAGTGCCTATATAATCGAGCGCTGATCATTGTATTCATTTGGTAACTTAGTGTTACATAAAGTGCTGCAGCACACACACACACAAACACTCTCTTGAACGCTCTCTGCAAGAGCAGTCTGTGCAAGCCACCAAACTAACCGGCTGACCGAGTGCCACAGACGAAGCCACAAACAACAACACCACCACAGACTAGCTCAAGCTAATCGACAAAGTGTTCAATCGGCGTATCGACTCGTGCGCGACTCATAAACAATCGACTCGGCGCGCTCTTCATTCAATCTCATCACCGTCAATATGAAATACCGTTGTATTGTCGACTTTGTTGTTGTGGCCATTGTTATTGTGGCGGCTAGCGGTCTCTTTGTGTTCGTCATTGCAGTGCAGAACGCCAGCACGCGGATGGAGCGAAAGTTGGCGACGCATGAAACCAATTTGACACAAATCGCAGAACAGTTAATGTTAATTGGCACAACAACAACAACAACAACAACACCAGTGAGATCAAAACCAATAACAGCAGATGGCGACATAACAGTGCCAACGACCGAGCAAGCAGGAAGTGATGACGTTGTAACAAATGCAATAGCAATAACAACAACAAAAACAACGCATACGCAGACAGAGCGTGGCATCACCGCGGCGTATGAGCAACCTAGAATTAGTTCAACGGGTGCAATGAACGGCACATTAGCTACAACAACAATTGTAACCAGAGCAGCCGAGCGCACAGCGAGATTGCCGGCATATATAACAACAACAATAAATGCTGCAGTCGAACGCAGAAAATCGACGCGACGAATTACAAGGCTTAAAGCGAAACTTGTGCCAGCAGCAATTGTGGCAGCACGCGCCGCTACCAACACTTTGGAGGTAACGTGAAGAGCCGTATTTTTTGTGTGACTGACCCTGCAGGGAAAAGTGGTTTAGTTTGAAACGGGTTTTGGTCTAGCGCACTTTAGCTTTATTACTAGGTCAGGCATAAGACCCCTTTAAAAAATGTCATGGAAGCTGTATTCGGTTTTAAAAACTATCTCAAGCAAATTTTGTTGACAAAGTATTTCTGCGTCTTCATACTATAATTTGAAAAAATAATTGCTAGAATTTTTAACTTTCAGCACTTATTCAGCTTAAAAGATTGATAGCTGAATAAAGCGCTCCATGTTAGTATCCGTCCAATGTGGTTGAAGTTACAAATTTAGGTCATAGAAATTAAGAAATTACTCTAGCTCAAGACCAAAAAATGTATCTATCAAAATTTCCTACAGGGCATATGGGGCAGAAGTGCATTTTTACGTGTAACCGAGAAAGTGCATAAAAACTTATAGAGAAATATGTGTCAGTATGTTTTCTGCGCTACGCACGCGTTGTAGCAATTCAAAAGTTCAACAACAGCAAATTACTGGCATTCATTCATTTATTATTATTATTACAAGTAGTAGCTATTCGTTATTATTATGCATTAAGTTTAGCGCCCGGTAATAAAGTTGATCTGTATGTTTGATCATGCTGCACTTCAATTGTGTTGCAGCTAGTCTTTGAGCTACGTTTATAGATTTTGAATCAGTCACATTTTTCATACAATGCGGAAATGTCAGTTCGTGTCAAATGGCGTTTAGTTTTAGTTTATTTTTAGTATTAGAGAATTATATAGATATATAGTAACTTATGCATCTGGTTATGCCACGAAAATTACGAATTTTTTTACGTAAAGTTTTTCGCTTTTCTCATTACAGCATAGTTTTTTTTTGCATAATTTTGCGATATTATGACATACATACATACGTATTAAGCAACATACACTGTTGATCGTAATTATTAAAGGCTCATTTTAATTGCCAAATTAATTGCTATCATTATTTTTTATGCTGATGACGCCTGAGAATGGTGAGAATTTGTATTTTTTTTTTTTAATGTCAGTAAAGAAGAATCAATTGCATTCACGTTATGTGTTCAAAAAGTAAGATAATTTTTGGTTTGACAAAGGGAAGTATTTCTTAACTTGTGAATACGTTTACTACTACTGTAATTCTTTGAGCCATGAGACGTATATCACCGAAGTAAGTCTCCATACTTTCCGCATTAACGACGATTAATACCGCATTCGTTGGAACGATGAGCTGTACGAGATATAGGGCAATCTTAACATATGTACTTCAAAGAATCCAGAAAAAACGGCTATTCAGGATATGTCATATGGTCAGGATCAGAGTACACGATGCAGTAATCGCCGGGGGAAGCAGACGAAGAGGAAGGCCTCCACTCTGTTGGAAAGTCCTGGTGGAGAAGGACCGAGCTGTACTTGGTATCACCAATTGACGTCAATCAGCCAAAAAACGAAACAGTGTCTACACCAGTAGAGAAAATGAAGTGTCGATAATTGACTTTAAACTAAATTTCATTATTGGCTAAATCTTATAGAAATGAGACGCACTACAGACAGTTTATATAAGAAGCTATATATAAACAAGTAAGGAAGGGCTAAGTTGGGGTGTAACCGAACATTTTATACTCTCGCAATTTATTTATTTAATTTTAGTTATATTATATAATACACAATTTGACCCACATATTCATCATATATATTGTATAAAGTACATTGAATGTTGGAAACCATAATATTAGGTAGGAAGCACCGAGGTCCTCGTGTTCGATATATGGGGCCTTAAAAACCTATGGTCCTATTTCGGCGATTTTTAGAATGGGGCTGCCACACTATTAACATAGTATTTGTGCAAAGTTCTGCACCGATATCTTCACTAGTGCTTACTTTATATATTGTAAAGTAAACGATTCAGATAGTCTTCAAAGTTCTGGTATATAGGAAGTAGGCGTGGTTGTGAAGCGATTAGGCCTATTTTCACAACATATCATTGGGATGTAAGGAAACTATTACAAACCAAGTTTCATTGAAATTGGTCGAGTAGTTCCTGAGATATGGTTTTTGACCCATAAGTGGGCGACGCCACGCCCCTTTTCCATTTTGTAAAAAAATCTGAGTGCAGCTTTCACCTGCCATTTCTTATGTGAAATTTAGTGTTTCTGACGTTTTTCGTTAGTGAGTTAACGCACTTTTAATAATTTTCAACCTAACTTTTGTATGGGAGGTGGGCGTGGTTACGATCCGATTTCTTTCAGTTTTGGACTGTATTAGGAAGTGGCTAAAAAAAACGACTCCAGAAAGTTTGGTTTATATAGCTCTATTGGTTTGCGAGATATGTACAAAAAACTTAGAACGGGGCGTGGCCACGCCCACTTCCCCAAAAAAAATACATCCAGATATGCCCCTTAATAGTACGATCCTTCATACCAAATTTTATTTCTATAGCTTTATTTATGGCTTAGTTATGGCACTTTATGTGTTTTCGGTTTTCGCCATTTTGTGGGTGTTGCAGTGGTCCGATTTTGCTCATTTTCGAAAGCAACCTTCCTATGGTGCCAAGAAATAAGTGTGCCAAGTTTCATCAAGATATCTTAATTTTTACTCAAGTTACAGCTTGCACAGACGGACGGACGGACGGACAGACAGACATTCGGATTTGAACTCCACTCTTCACCCTGATCACTTTGGTATATATAACCCTATATCTAACTCGTTTAGTTTTGGGTGTTACAAACAACCGTTATGTGAACAAAACTATAATACTCTCTTTATCAACATTTGTTGCGAGAGTATAAAAATATTAGATAAGGCTTAAACAAGACCGAATCCGATAGCAGAGCATCAATACTAGCAACAATAGCTTTGTTATCCGACTTGTGTGGGTAACCGGACACAACGGTATCGCTGGAATCTGCAAAATGGACAAACTAGAAACATTGACATCGGAGAAAAAGCGGGTTTGCAGTCCGTGGTCTACATGCGCTCGAGCGTTGGACATACAGACATCGCGTGAACTCGCCAAACGCTGTATAACAACCAGCCGCTGTACAGTTGAGAGGTCTTTTAGAACCGCAGTGGACTGTCATTAGAACTGTTTTCTCTAAAAATGGTCCATTATAGGTGTACTTACCACAGACTATGCAATAGGTATATCGTATGATTTCAAAGCAGTATTTAAAACCAGTATCTCATCATTGTTCTATGTTTTATCCAATGTATGGAATTATGATTGAATAGGTTTTTAAGTAAATAACTAAATTAGTTCAATATTCTTTCAGTGGAACACCAAAGCATTCGAATAATAATATAACTGATAATACAAAACATAAACAAAGTATGTCCCGTGTATAAACAATATTAATGTGTGCCCACTTCCAGGTCAAAGATTAAATGCAAAATTTTGGAAATTTATGCAAAATGCAAATCTCTACAACTAAAGTTCAAAGACATTACTTATTTAGCTCAGTTATATTGAACTCGTTTACTAAACACCCGCCTCTGCAAAATATGCGGAAAGACGCCTAAATGATTTTGAACTAAAATTGCGGTTACCGAAGCGTTAGCGAATGCTCAATGCTCGTGTGCATCATTCGTAATAACAAATCATTTACATTTCGGAAGTCTGCAGGGCTTACATATATACATATACATACATATGTATTTATGCATTCGCCTAGCGTGATGGTTAAACTAAATGACCAAACCTGCTGACCAACAATGCTGAAAGTTGAACTTGAAAATTTTTAATTTGTTAAAGAGGTGGAGAGGTATACAGCATAAAGGCGATAACAAGCGGTGTGTGTGACATGCAAGCGAAGAAGAATTGTGTGACATGCAATGTGAGTAAATTCGAGGATGGTTGAATGCATGTGTCTATGTATGTGTATATGTAAAACCAGTATTTTCGCCACTTATGAAATGAAGTTATAATGACAAAGCGCAGTATATGAAGTGCCTGAGATCAACGGTAACAGATGTAAGAAATATTTGTGAGATTTTATTGTAATTGAATGCAATGCGGCTGAAACGAGTTAATATTTTGTTTAGTTTGAACTTTAAGCGTACGCTTATTTTAGATAAAGTAATTAAACGTTGTAATCTAACCGGCAAGCAATTAATTCAGTTCAAGCGCAACAAAACACTATTGAGGTTGTCGTTAAGGTTTTGCGACATACATATAAGTGTTTATGGGTTTTAATTTGTATATATAGCACGTAGATACCGTTACATATTTATATATGTATATATTCACACTGTATGTACGTGTCATACCGCTTACTCCATTTATTGGTTACTCATACGCCATGCCTGCCTTTTTTCTATGTGAAATATGCATTATAATAAAAAAGCATCTTCGCAAAAGTACAGCTTATAAAAATAAAGAAATGAAGTGTTAATGTAACCACGATTATAACATTTTATCGAATGCGAATCTGATAATTGCTTTTAGATGTAATCCAATGGCACTCATTTAAATGAGATAATGTCAAGGTTAAGTTTGACCAAACCACTATGAATGAATGAAAATCACTGTTGCCGTAATTATATAGTTAAAGTTTCTACAGATGTACTTATATTAGCTTAAAATCAATCCTACAGTGAGACAAAAAACTGAAAATATACTAATTTATAGCTAGAAATTCCAAATAGACTGTAGAAAATTAGAATTGTGCTAACTCTAAAACAATTTTCTAATGTTTAGAGCTTTCTTTCAATTTAAATATTTATTTATTCAAACCTTTTGGTTCAATATGAATCTTAATACTTTATGAATGGAAACTAGGCTTTGTAGTTTGTACTAGTTTTGAAGTACTTCATCACCAATAGATTTGACTACAGCGTGAACATAGTTGAATAGGCATTTGTAACTAAAATAAACTTAGCTTACACTCTCTTATTGCTTTTTACTTTCATTAATTCTATGATTTATATTAACTGATCCATTATATAGAATCCAGAAGGTATATTTGCGTAGTATGTTAAAAAATAACGGGAATAGTAAAATTTAAAATTTCACGGGTCAAAATTTTAAATCAGATTTATATTAAACGTCTTCGCACGGGCTTAAACAAACATTTCAAAAGTTATAAGTTTTTACACACTCTCCCATACATATGTATGTATTTTGCCGTTTCTTACGTTGGTTCATTTTAAAAAAGTAAAATGAGGAAAATTCGAACCTGAGATTATATTTTATTTGCAATGAGCTGAAACTTGATTACGACCTCTAGTATTTGTTGTCCGTTGTCTTTCTCTCTTATTATGAAGGCGTTGGGAACGCTCAGAATTCGACGCCCTGGTGTGAGCTTGTATATTTCTAATATTTTGTTCTTCAAGCCGCTGCACACGCTCCGTACTTGACTAGTAGCGCGTACTTGGAAGGATTTGAAATTTTGTTCAGCAAGCAGCTCGAGCACTCGTTACTCGACTCTCTGGCACGCGATTGCGATGCGAAGAGAATGACTTGCAGGACGATTTTCAGTTTCGGATTAAGATTCTCCATCACGGAGTCTTTTTGATAGCCACACCTGAGAACTATTTCCAGAATGTTGAGATTCCAGCAGTAACTATAGCCTATGTTAATCGGCGTGAATGTAGCTTTCCAATGGCGAAGGGATTTTTGAAATCGACGCAGTAGTTTTCGAGTTTATTCAATACAAACATACATATAAATCTTTCCTCTTTATAATAGTAGTATAGTATAGATACCCCTGAAGTACGGTAAAATGTCCAGCTGTATTCATTACTTACTTTGTCTATAGCAGCCGCTAAGATTAGACGTGTTTTATGAGCTTGGCGATTTTCGTTAGTTAAAAGCTCACACTTCATTGCTTGCTCGTGAGTTCTTGGCCAAAAACAATACTGTAACGGTGCCCCAGCACCATATTCGCTAGACATGACTCCGTGTGACCTTTTCTAATTTCCAAAAATAGAGAGAACCTTAAACCGTCGTTCTACAAGTATGCGAGAAATCGCTAAAAGAGCCATGGCTATTCCAAAAATTGAGTTTGAGAAGTGTTTCGAGGAATGAAAGATGAGTTGGTATAAGTGCAAAATATCGAATGGAGACTATTTTATAGGCGACAACATTAATGTAGACGAATTAATAATTTTTTTAGGAAACGAAATTTCCCGTTATTTTTTGAACACGCCTCGTATATTGGTTAGGTTAGTCTGGTTGGCCAAAGCCGTACATAAACCAGAGACCATAGTCTTTTGTAATACCAGATGGAGTGACGTCACGTAGTTAATGAGGAATAGTCATCGTTTACGATGACTGCGCTTGTCGCGAATTTTAGTAGATTCTAAGGATTTACTTACGATACCTCTTCCAGATTCTCGTACTGTGGGGTAAATGTTGGAGCCGTTGCCTTGACAATGCAGGACAAGCGCACAAGAGATGCTTCATTGATTCTCTTATACCTTGTTCTTGACATTTTCTGCAGTAATGTCGATCCGTCAGCCGCATCTTAAAGTCCTGTGCCGCCACCAGACAGTTTCATCTATTGAGCGACAGTAGGTCGTATATCATCAGATATAGAATTGTACATCCAAATACGATTTCTACAAGCTGATCTCCTCGTGCTGATCATATAAAACAATTTTCAAAACTTGCTCCAACGAACCAAATTAACCTAGGAAATAAAATTAAATAGGATAGGATTTATAATAGAGGCCTGCCATGCAACCACTTGATCTAATAGTCGATCCTTCCCTCTCATTAAACTCAGAATATTAAGGTGATATATTTACCAGAAGCTCGCTTAACTGACAGTTCATCATCGATCAAATTTTCATTTTGACCATGTAACTTCTCTATCAGCAGTAGTCAGTGTTACTCGTTACTAGTAGTCTCAAATTGTTGTATCCTCCCAGAAAAATGTACGCTGAAGAGGTCCGGACACTTGGTTTTTTATTCCTATTTCCAACTCTTCATTGTATCCAATTTTGGCTTGGCTACCACCTGTTATTTAACCCCAGATTGTTAAACATCGAGTCTCCCTCCTTTTGATCAATGATTATGTCCTTTTGATCAAGGATCATTCTGAAATTGCTGTCGAAGTATTCTTTTATCACAATAAACTTTATTCAGATAATAGACTAGAACCGGGTGATCGACATGTAAAAAATCTGAGACAAAGTTAAACACGAATTTCCGACATAATACTTAATACATGTTTGGAATCCATCGCTTTTTTCAAAATTTAAAAAATAAAAAAAATATCTTATTATTTTCTTTCTAAATAAGATGCCTACAAATCAATAAAATAACATTATAACCACAATTGTTTCTTAATTGCAGGAGTCAACCGCATGGAAGACATTAACATCACATCCCAATTCGCTGGTGCAACTCTTTCCGTCACGTGCGATGCGCGTCGTGCAAGAGGTGGTCCGTTCGTTGCGTGTAAGTATGAGGGAACTAAAATTGAAATAAAGAAAAAGAGATGGGGAAATCTTCAAATTGTATTTGTGTGAAAATGAAAATTCGCAATAAATGCTTACAAATCAACCGCAACCGAATGCAAGCGACAAATTGGAAAACCTGTTGGAGCCATTAGGGCATTCTAACCGCAACAGTGACCTTCGCCACAGCGTAATGATGGCAAAAAAGTGGACGCAGCACCGAATGAATTGTGAGAAATTTGCAGCCAACAAATTTTTCTGCTAAATTATAGCTGCATTGTATGTGCGAGTGTGTGACTATATTTACAAGTGCTTCAGCCAAAGGCAGCAAGTCACTCAAGCCGCAAGCTATAGCTACTTGACACAGTTGTCGTTTCTGAACGCTCACAAATCGACAGTGAGGTGTGACGGTAGTTAAAATTGACATTTTGAGCATAGGAAATTGAAATTGAGGCGCAACTTCAAGATAATTGCTTCTGCAATTCTTGTTCGCAATGCGAGTCAAGCCTTTTAAGCACTAAGAGGTTGGCGCTAGTGGGCGGGCAAAATCTGTGTTGCAACCTCGTGCTGCTTTTGGCTGTCTATTGTGACGTTGATTGATTAATTTTTTAGAACTATAGAAACACCTTGAAGATTTCAAGTTAGTGCTGATTTTGAAATATTAATCAGTAAGTGAGTAATTAGGAAATTTTCGAAAAAAACTAAAAGAATCG
This sequence comes from Zeugodacus cucurbitae, assembly GCF_028554725.1. NCBI lineage: Eukaryota > Metazoa > Arthropoda > Insecta > Diptera > Tephritidae > Zeugodacus > Zeugodacus cucurbitae. The sequence continues at coordinate 57,141,017 of NC_071667.1, read as the reverse complement.
AATGTCAACTATAAGAATCGATTGTGTTTATTCCCATAAACCAATAAGTTCAGAGTTCTGAAAAAGGAAGGAAGCTTAAAATCGAGCCACCTAGTTGGGCTTCCGATAATAAATATAGACAAAACGTGAGTTTAAAAAAGATATGTATCAAAGGCACCACTTTAGACTAAACCCAAAGTCAATACGTCTTTTCTTGTCTGATACGACAACATCCCATAGCTTTATATACGACAGCCCACACCGAACAAGATGAGTCAAAAACGCATGCTCGCTTGGTGTGGGTTAGAGTAAAATAGGCTTTTGTGTCTTATTAGTCAAAGCTGTTTTTGACTAATCCGGTGTGAGTTGAACCTTACAGGGTACCAGCAACAGCAACCACGTTTGTATGTCCACACCAAATCCTGATGTCAGTCTTGTAGGCTGATCGGACAATCAATAAATCTTAAACGTCTAAACTACTGGGTCATTGCTAAGGCAATTTGTAAACATTGTCGAAAAAATGAAATCTTCAACACCTAAACTGAACTCAAAGTCAAATAGCAAGTTTTGTCAATGTCAATTTCTAATTATTCCGTAATTGCTAACAAATCTTGATCAGGAACCGGAACGGATCCAGCCAAGGGCTGAGGCATTCCTCAAAATTAATATGAGTGTCTTATATGTCTCTAAAAAAATTAGAATATTTCTCCAAAATTTTTTTTTGATTCACCTGTCACCATGAGCTCAGAACTGACATCCAACTATGGCAGCAATCTCGGTCAACAAATTTAGTTACAATCTACGGCTCGTAAGAACAAACAAGGGAAAACCACACATTCATTTTCGAATGTGATTTAAAGCGACTAGATTCTTTTGAGCTCATTGACACCGTTTGCCAAAAATGCTGTTCAAGTAGCAAGTTTAAAATGTCGTTCTAACCACAAGCGCTAGATTTGCAGCTGTTGTCTTGCGCATATTTTTGGCAATTTGTTACCTTGTGCTGAATATATCAAGAATTTTTAATTTGTGTATACAGTCCCGTCGAAAAGTCTAGCAGCGGAATTTAAAAATCTACCACATAAAATATTTCAAAAATGCTGATAAACTAAAATTGAGCTTCATTTAAAGAGCATGGACAATCGATATTTATAATCATTTCACATATTTGAAGTCCTAAACAGCGGAATAAAATAGAGATAAACCTCTCCTAACGGACACCTTCCTTGAGCGGACATTTTTCATGCATCAAATTAAATTTTTAGAACAAATTACCCTCTCTTAGGTGCACACCTCTCTTAGGCAGTCAAAAATCGATCGACGGTGAGTGTCCGTAAAAGAGAAGTTTCACTGTACTCTAGAAACATTCTACACTTCCTTCAGAATATTTCAAAGAAAGAAGTCTTCTGCATAATAGAGGTGGTGCTTAATAATTACACCCAAAAATTTATAAGTGTCGTTCTAAATTGTCAGATGTGTTGAAAATTTTCCCTAAGACTGTAAGTAATATTCTAACTGCCGAAAATTTGTTGTTGGCCTTCAAGTTTTACATTTATTCTTTAATATTTACATACTTAAGTCGGACAAGGTAGTAAGACTTGTATGGCAATTACGTTTACTAGTTAAACGATTGGTAGAACTTTAGCATTGAGTGGGCTGTGATTTGCGGTTTGGTAACGGGGCGCCAACTTTGTATGTCGAATTGATGGTCAAATCGAATTTCACTAAAGCAGAAGTGAACCGTATTTTATCCGTCCAAATATCAGCGTTCTAACTTTGTTAGGGTGTGGTCTTGGAATCCGTTATATCAATAACACTTTATACATGAGTCTATGCCAGTTGTCGATCAAAAACAACATTATTGTCGAGTTTGAATTGTTAATCCTATCGAGAGTGGTCGAAACTTGACCATACTAAAAGGGTTTCTAAGAGTTCAGACCATCAACTATATTATATACATCTTTGTATACAACTATTTCAGAAGGACACAAATGTTGTAATCCAGACCTCGCTGGGTAAAATTCGAGGACGCTTTCAGAAGTACAGATCTGGCGAACGCGGCGGCTACTACAGTTTCAAGGGCATACGCTATGGCGAGGCACCCACAGGCGCTAGAAGGTAAAGTTACTGCATTGAGATTACCAAGAATCTGTTGAAATAGAAGTTATATTGCATTTCAGATTCCGCGCAGCTGAGCCTGAAAAGCCTTGGTTTGGAGTACGTGATGCATCACGTGAGGGCAACAGTTGTCCGCACAAGAATATGATACTGGACACGTTCAAAGGCAACGAAGATTGTCTGTTTCTGAATGTGTTTACCACACGTCTACCACGAGAGGATGAGTGAGTGGTTCAACTGAGATTTTAGTAACAAAACGTTGATACAAATGAATTATTTATATATTTGCATATATTATATATTTCTATAATTACTTTTCCACCTTCTGAACTCTACCAACTTGCACTACAGTGAACAACCACGGCCTGTTATGGTCTGGCTGCATGGCGGCGGCTACTCCTTCGGCTCTGGCAACACTTTCCTTTATGGTCCAGACTATTTGGTTGCAGAGGATGTGGTTTTGGTCACACTCAACTATCGCTTAGGTCCACTCGGCTTCTTGACTGCAGGTCCAGATGCGCCAGGCAATCAGGGCTTGAAGGTAAGCAAAGCAAATAAATTCTTTTACGAAAAAAACTAAGCAGACTTCCTTCTGCCTTAGGACCAAATACTTGCCTTGAAGTGGGTACGCGAACACATTGCCGCTTTCGGCGGTGATCCAAAGCAAGTGACAATTTTCGGTGAATCTGCTGGTGCCTCTTCCGTGCAAATGCTGCTCCTCTCACCACTCGCCGAAGGTCTATTCCACCGTGCGATCTCACAAAGTGGTTCAGCGTTGAATCCCTGGTCCATGGCCGATAGCTCGTCAGAACGCGCTTTCCGTTTAGCCGCCAATCTGGGTTATGTGGGTGCCAATGACACGGAAGAGATATTGGAATTTCTGCGACGCGTGCCCGCTATGAAGCTAGTTGAGGCAGCGCCGACAACGCTTACAGTTGAGGACTCGCGCAACAATATCGGCTTGCCATTTGTGCCGGTGGTCGAGGGTTATTGGAATACGGAGGAGGGAAGAGAAGTATACTATGAGGATCCATTCATGACACAGCATCCCAACGAAATGTATGAACAACACAAGTTCCACAGCAATGTGCCGTACATGACGGGCTATAATACACACGAAGCCATGCTCTTCATACGAAGTGAGAAAAAACAACAACAAAAAATATTCTCAGTTATAATTATCGCTCTTTTTCAACAGGACTACGTAAGAATCCAAAATTACTGGAGATCATCGAAAATGACTTTTCGCGCATGGTGCCACGTGACCTGAATGTTACAGACGGACGTGAGCGCGTAACGCGCGACATACGTCAATTCTACTTGGGTAACAAGCAAGTGGGCATTGAATCCGTGGACGAAATGATTGCTGTGCGTATCTCAAATCTGCCATTAACCTAACTTTTGGTTAATTACTAATATTATTTAAATTTGCAGCTCTTAACGGATCTGATGTTCCTGCAGGGCATACGCAAGACCGCGCGCAACCACGCCAGATACGGCAGCGCGCCTGTTTATATGTATCGTTTCTCGTACGATGGCGCGTTGGGCCTGTACAAGCGCATGTTGGGCCTTACGCGTCCCGGTGTGTGTCATGGCGATGAAATGGGTTACTTATTCAAGTTCGGCTTCTTCAACTTGAGCTTGGATCCCCGCTCGACCGAAGTGCTTGTAAAGAACCGCATGGTGCGCATGTGGACCAATTTCGCTAAATATGGGTGAGTGTTTTGGAATGAAATATTTTATATTTCGGTTTTACTTGCAAAGTTGAACATATAGTATTATAGTTTTGTTCACATAACGGTTCTTCATAGGTCAAAAAACTAAATGAGTTAAATATTTTTGTCCGTCCGTGCAATCAATAACTTTAGTAAAAATGAAAATTTTGGACGAAACTTGGTACACATGTTACTTGGAACCGTGAGAGGGTTGCTTTTGAAAATGGAAATCGGACCATTGCCAAGCCCACAAAATGGCGAAACCCGAAAACCTATAAAGTATCATAACTAAGACATAAATAAAGATATAAAAGTAATATTTGAATGTAATTTGTTTGCGAAAATGGGCGGGCCCCGCCTCTAAATAAGTTTTTTCTGAATATCTCGCAAACCAATAAAGCCATATAAACCAAACTTTATGCAGTCACTTCCCCTATATGGGGTACACACCATAAAAATTGGTGTAATTTGATAATAACCACGCCCACCTCCCATACAAAGGTTACGTTGAAAATGACTAAAAGTGGGTTAACTCACTAACGAGAAACGTCAGAAACACCAAATTTTACAGAAGAAATAGCAGAATGAAGCTGCACACAGATTTTTTACAAAATGAAAAATGGGCGTGGCATCTCACACTTATGGGTCAAAAACCATATCTCAGGAACTACTCTACCGATTTCAATGAAATACGGTTTATAATACTTTTTTGACACCCTGATGACACATGTGAAAAATGGATGAAATCGGTTCATAACCACGACAACTTCCCATATAACTCAATTTTGAATTCCATCTGATTCCTTCACTTTATAATGTATACAAAGGAACCAATGAAGATAGTGGAATAAAACTTTACACAAATAGTGCATATCATCTCTGGCTTCAATTGTGAAAAGATTGTCGAAAACGGACTATAACTTTTCAAGGCCCCAAATATCGAACATGTCGAACTCAGCGCATAAGGGTAAATTTTAACTGAAAATATGGGTAAATCTCTCAGATAATATAATTTAATTCAGAGGAAATTGTTTTCTTTTAATAGTCTGTCTCTGTACCCAAAAACAATTTAAATCGGGTTGAAACTTCCCCAGCTCCCATATACCTAAATATAGGTTTTTCAGAAATACGGTGGACTTTAGTCCGAATATATCGATTAATATGCGAAATATCTTACGTGAGCGTATAGTCTGGGGTATAAAGGTCTGGGATATATATATATATATATATAGGTGGTGAAAATGAATGAAATCGGTTTAGGACTTACCTTACCCCTCATATACTATATATGATGGTGATTTTCGTTGTTCTTGTGGGTCAAATGTTGTGTTATCTTCATAAAACTGCATCAATAAATTGCGAGAGTATAAAATGTACGGTTGCACGCTAACTTAGCCTTTCCTTACTTGTTTTTATAATATTTATTTCTCAACTCAGCAACCCAACGCCACAAAATGTGGATGACACATTGTTGACCACAAACTGGACGCCCATAAATCCACAGACTGTGATGGAAGACATCAATTACTTGGACATTTCGGTTAATCTGAAGATGCGTAGTAATCCGGAGTCAGAGCGACAACAATTCTGGGATTATATGTATGAACACTTTAACGGTGCTGCCATGTAGTCACATAAAATTCATGTTATTATTTATAAATAACGGTGCACCGCTTTCTTTTCAACATATTTCGTTCATAATGCCATAAACTAATATAAACTGTGACGTATTATAACAAAAGCAGCATAGCATACATACATACATACAAAAGTTATAGAACACCGATGTGTTTGAAATTTTCAGTAATTATCTGCGCAAATTGTGAAAAAAATATAAATTTTTTTAATATTTTTTGTTGTTAACAACTATTAAACACTACATCAAATTTCAACACATCACTTTCGTCACCAATATCCATGATCTAACTAAAATAGTTCATTCATTTGCATCGTAAAAGCATTAATTTAATTTACTATTAGTTTATAATTAGCATTACTATTTGTAGTTTAGCATTTAAGTAACAATTCACAGCATTTCGTGCGACCAGTGCATTTACAATATTTATGTTTGTACACCTACACACATATTGACACACACACATTAAAGTTTCTTTGTAGTTTACTGTTATTTTCCTTCATTTGTATATAGTCAAATTTCTTGAGATGTTGCAGTGCATTAAGTTATCGCGTTAAACTTTAAGTCCAAATTTTTTTACAAATCAAATAACAAACATATTTTTTATAAAGTCAAATAAAATTAAATATAAATTTAAAAAAATTTAAATTAAAAAAAAAAAAATTAAAAATCTTTTACTTAAGAGTTTATTTCTTGTCTTTATTTGTAAGTGAAGTGGGCGCTTTCGTGTGAAACAAATACATTTGCAGTAAAAATATGCTACTATCTAATGTTATTTCGGCTTTCGAGAGCGTCTTGAGACGTGATTTCACCTTTTCCAGTATTTCTCGCTCAGGTGGCGTTAAGGTTTCGAGTATCTGCGTTATAAAATTGAAGAAAATTTTTATTAATGACATATCTTTTTGCTGCTAATATTTATTATATAACAGTATATACTTCGTCTATGTATTCGGCCGATTCACCACGTTCCTTCATTGTTGCAACAATGCTATCCAACTTTTGTGATTTCTCAATTAAGCGTTTATGCTCCGACTTTTCGAAATTGGAGCGCTCAATTGTGTTATACAAAGCTTTATAGCAGACATTTAATATCATGCGTACGCTCTGAAAAAAAAAGAAACCAAAAAAAAATTATTTAGTTTATAAGGTTAGGTTAGGTTATAACGGAAAAATATAAAACAGTTTCTATAAAAATTAAAAAAAAAATTTGAGCTTCTCCAACATTTCTTCAATTTGAGGTGCACATTTATAAAGTCTAAAACTCAACAAAGTACTAAATTGAAACCAACAATTACCTGTCTAGGTTTGAAGTGAAACAAGAAGAAAGCTTTAGCCGGTCCCGTGCCACCACCACCCGCTTTTCTTATCGTTTTTATTTGTATAAATTGATCTTGAAATAGGTAGTACGATAGCAATTTTGCCTCACGCGCTGGTATCATTGCCTCCTTTTGCAATTCTTCTTGTTCGATGAATTTCTTCATGTAAATAATGCGAAATATACGCGACGCCTTGGAACCATAATGTTCGGTTATTACGCGACCAAACCAAGTTAACGTTAACTCCTCAAAAGCGCGATTTAAATCTACAACATATTGACCAGCGCCCATATCGCCGACCTTGCGTATGAAGCCCAACGGATCATCAGCTGTTCAAAACATATATAGAATAATAAGCTTTATATAATAAATAATAATATAATTAACACTACAAACCTAACAGCGTAACGTATTGATCCAGATGTTTAATCAAATCCAGATTGTTGGATTTCTTTTCAATCAATTGCTTGATTTCGGCTAGCGTGAATGGATTGGAGTATTCCTGCAACACAAATATAATTAAATATCATTTTATTAAATAACAATATTTCATAGTCACCTTTTGCCAGGGATCTGTGCGTTCATACATTTGCTTCAATATATATTTAAAACATTCACCAGTGCTGGCACCAAGTTTTTTCTCAATCGCACCAATCATAACTGCATCCCGAAAATCTTGATGGAAACGACTGAAATTTAAGTGCCAGAAAATGCCTGCATCTGCAGCTTTCTCCACATTTTCTTTACCCGCCTGCACTTGCGCTATGAAATGTAGATTTATATCTGGTGGCACAAAGTACTGATATGCGTCAATTTGAAATTTAGGAATCGTGTCCTCTTCGCCCGTTTGTAGTTGTGGTAGACGTATTAAATAATTATCGCTAACCATTGTCAAGAAATTGTCACGATAACTTTCGACTTTTTCCTTGACTTCTGAGTTTGCAATGCATTTAAGCAAGACATTGGTAGCAGTTTGCGGACCACCATGCAGCAGCTCCTCCGCAATGGCGGCGCCAACGGCACCATACTTTGTATGAATCAATTGCACATAACTGTGTGGAAAATAGAATTTTATTTTATATTAAGGAAATTTATTTATTAAGTAAATAAAGGGAAATGTTCTTCACTAACCCTGGATAACGTAGTATGTAAAAAATTTCTTCACGTTTCAGCGAATACTCCGCCAAAAAGGGATTTGTCTCACACGGTATAAACGTAACTAGCTGATATTTAATCAGCACTGCCAATGCAAGCGACACCTAAATAATAATATTAATATACATTTATTGTTTTCTATAACTACATTTCATTACCTCTTTGCGTGATAGGTTTGTTGTTTTTATAATAGCCGGCAATGTGCGCGAAACCGCACAAAATAAACAATCTGCTACGATTTGCACTGTCTCGCCGAATACTTGCTTCACCACCACGGAACAGAGATTAGCATATTCTATAGACATTTCGGCGGTAGTTGTGTATTATTTTCACATTTAATACATAAATTAATTATTTATTTTCTTCAAAATTATTGTTTATTTCCAACAGAAAGCGTGCTACAAATATTTCACGCTTTGTCAGCTGTTTAATCAATTGTTGGGTGTTGCCACATTGGTGCTATTGATGTTGAAAATAAATAACTTTAACTTTAAACAATTTACGGTATTAGATGTATGTACCTATAATGTAATATGTTTTAAAAAGTAAAAAGCTATCTAAATTTTAAAATATTTTTACAATAGATAAGCACAGAATAGCTAACTTGCGATAACTTTTAACTTCACTGAGTATCGCAAATATCGTGATTAAGTGTATCGTACGCTCTCAATATTAACAATAATTTTTCGCACAGGGTCATTACAATATCGTAAAACATGACAGGTGGAATAGAAAATTGCGCCCTTTTGTAATAAAAAAAAAGAAATTGACAGAACGGAAAGAAATTATTTTCACATTTTCAAGAAAGATTGCTGTTCGTGTAAAAAATAGAAAATTTAAAGAAATTTCGCTGTTCTTGTGTAAAATGTATATATTAAGAGAATTTGCAAACCAATGGAGGGTTTTATTTTGATCAAAGCGATGAGAATTTGCAAGAAGTGGCGGACCCCTGGTTTCTCACTGGGTAAGTGCTACAGATAATGATTATTGTATTTTATAACTTCATTACCAATAAATATGTACAAGTAAATTGTTACAAAAGTCAAACTATGTAGTTGTAGGTATGTACAATTCCTAGGAATTTTGCTAACAACACATACATATGTATGTATATATGTACATGCATATAAGTATTAAGGACCATGAATTTACTTTAGGACTATTTGTTGAAGGTATTTATAGAATATGTATGCTTCCGGGAAGGTTAATATGTATGTTAGATTTAAACTGTGTTTAAAGTATCTTCAATTGGATAAACAATTTTTGTTAGACTGTTTTCCAGATTAGAAATGTACTTAAAGGTTTGAATTTTCATGTTAGAGGATTACCGCTTTTAACTGATATTTTTCTATATATCTTTTGCAGCCAGGATAAATATATTTACAAAATCCACGGACAGGGCTTCAGAAAAGCAATATTAAAAAAATTAAAGTATTCGCTTTAGGATAGTAATTTTAGTAGCAGCAAAAAGTAGAATTAAATAGAATAATTAATTCAAAATCGAATTGAGTAAATACGGAACATGCTTCTCTGATTTTTGTAAATTTTCCATCAAAAAGTTTGTGGTTTTAGATTAGTTAGTTGAAAAGATTCTGGTTTTCTGTTGTAAGTTTAGCAGAAAACATTTTCAAAAAGTCATGCAAAGTGGCTGTTAGGGTCATGTAGTCAGTCAGCTTTTGCTTTAATAACTTCAGCATATGTTCGTACATATTTACATACATATGTATATACATGTACCAGCATTAATTATCATATTAAAAACCACAATTAAGAACAAATAAGAATTATTATTACCTACTTAATCATTAAACGAGTCATTTGTAACAATTATCAATTAACAAATACAACTGGACGCATAAATTGTAAACTTTTAAGTCAATGAACAATTAAATTTATAAATTAATCACACATTAGATACATAAATAAATATATACATACATATTTACGAATTAATATGTATCTACACATGTGCTCCAGTTAAAATTGTTTTGGAGCTCAGGCATGTTTGATATCCATGCATTTAAAGAACCAATGTTGCAAAAGCATATCTGACCACGTGGCCAAGATATGCCACGCTGTAGCAAAACAGAATTAATCAATTATGTACATACAAAGTACGTTAATTGTTTCATAGCAATTGAAATGAGATTATTACATATTTTCTAGCAATTAAACTTCAATTATAACTAGTAATCTACAATTAAAACTAACACAAATCTTTGAAACACGTGTACGCGTCCTACGGGGTTAAAGTCACCATGAATTATTTTCGGTTGACTCAACACGGTATTAGACACATTTTTTATATTTAATATATCTGCGAGATCACGGTGTGTAAATATTGATTTATTGATTTACCACCTCAAATGCGCAGAATAAGAATTACTTTAATTACACTCGTTATTGAAAGCAAAAATTTTAATCAATCCTATGCTTATACATACAAACATACATATGAATATATATGTATAGACATGCAAGAATTCAGATAAGTATAGTAATAAATGACTGCCTCGCTCTAAAAGTAGCGACTTCTAAAAATGCTTTAGCCTCGTTTGATTGCCGAAAATGAAGTGAAAGATAGTTTCTACGGTTGGCAACTGCTAACCGCTGGTCACTTACGATGTTGCGCTGAAATATTTATAAAACGAAAGGCATGAAGCACACCCGAATAGAGATTGTGCGCACTGAATGCCAGCCTTTCCAGTGGCAGTACCACATAGAGCGCGTTTCTTTACCGAAAACCCGCTTGAGCGCGCTTGTGGGTGAAGGCTGCCGAGAGTACACGGTCGTGATTGTAAAAAATTCCACTTCCAGTGTAGAGAGTAGATAGAGCGCAGCCGAGCTAGCGATGCTTCCATCAATGGAGATTAGGTTTTCAATGCTCAGCGTTTACGAAAAATTTTACGCTTAGGTAGCTAGCTTTTTATTTGGCTACTGCTAAACGCTCAGCAACGCCGAAGATGTTTTGTAAAATATTGTATACATTTTGTCTACCAACAGCAGGTATTAATTATGGTCTCCACTTACCTGTTAAGAATTTGGAAATCAGCTTACTGGTTTTTTTGAACGTTTGTGGTATGGGGAAAATGAAATGCTTGTTGGCTTGGAATTGCATATGAAGAAATTACCACAGATGTATGTACATATTGACTGTTGTTTAGATGCACTATCTATGTGTTGTTGTAGTAGTTTGAAGTAAAATTCTCAAAACGTGGCTGAAAGAAAAACATTCTTCATAACAAATACTTTAATGTGTATGTAGTTATATATCTGACTGACTTCTTCGAATTCTAGGTAAGCCATGAACGCACATACATACTTACGAACGGTATCTAACCATTTACTCGTAGAAATGTTTTATTGCAATCGCACATTTCGAAGCCGCTGTCAAGGTGGCATATAAAAGGTCATGTCTTTAAAAGTCAGATAAAAACGTTCATTTGTCCCCAAAATATAACAAATGTGTATTTTATTTAGTCAGCATAATCTAATAGCAACTATTTCATGTAGTAGAATGTTGTTAAGAGCGGGAAGTCTTGATGAAGGGGTTTATCTTACTTCAATATCGGGTTTAAATTGTTTAATTGTTATTATGTTTATACAGGGACGAATTGAGTAGAGTTGGGAAAATTTGAAAAACTACTAATTATGTCTAGAAATGGGAACATTTCTTCAAAACGGACCGTTCTCAGCCCAAGGTATTGGTGTTGGTCGAAGAATATGTATGTACATCGAGTCATATAGTGCTGTTTGAATAGTAACGATTTGAGTTTGATTTTAGCTACGTCTAAAGATTTCCCTATTCAGTTCCGCTATATCAAACTGATTAGGCGGGAAAGATTTCTTTACATTTTCAATAAGAGTTAACGTCGAATGATTTAGTAATGTTATTTCTTTTGAAAGTCTTGTTTACCTAAGCAGAGAGGATTGAGATTGGATTCACGTATTGATGATTGATGGCTCCAAATCGGAAATGTTAATGTTTGTAGTAGCAGGGTTCTTCCAATTACTACATATCTTAAGAGTCATGGGAAAAACAAAAGGCCAAATTATTATTTATAGATAGTGAAACATCAAATATCCCATTAGAAAAATTCAGTTCCTTCAAATTGAACAATTCTGGCGGCAAATTATGACGGTTTTTATACTCTCGCAACAAAAGTTGCTAAGAGAGTATTATAGTTTTGTCCACATAACGGTTGTTTGTAAGTCCTAAAACTAAACGAGTTAGATATAGTGTTATATATACCAAAGTGATCAGGGTGACGAGTAAAGTTCAAATCCGGATATCTGTCTGTCCGTCCGTCATTTTTTACAAAATGGAAAATGGGCGTGGCGCCGCCCACTTATGGGTCAAAAACCATATCTCAAGAACTACTTGACAGATTTCAATGAAATTCGGTATATAATATTTTCTTGACACCCTGATGACACTGGTGGAATATGGGCGAAATCGGTTCACAACTACGCCTACTTCCCATATAACTCAATTTTGAATCCTTCTGATTCGTTCACTTTATAATGTAACACAAGGAACCGCCAAATAAAACTTTACACAAATACTGTATTTGAGCTGTGACATCACTTGTGGGAAAATTGTCAAAATCGAACCATGACTTTTCAAGTCCCCTGATATAAAACATGAAGAACTCAGTGCCTAAGGGTAATTTTTCACCAAAAATATAGATAAATCTCTAAATAAATTACGAGAGTATAAAATGTTCGGTTGCACCCGAACTTAGCCTTTCCTTACTTGTTTAGAAGTGTATTTTTCAATAAGGGAATACTTTTTTCGGAGTTGGTTTTTTGATAGCTGTTACTTGATTTATACTTGATATGATTTGCGGTTTCATAATGAACGACTTACTCTGGAACAATGTTTATTGCTGACATATGTACGACCCCAATTGCTGCAAAAGGTTGTCTAAAATTGGGCCTCCCGACGGTCACTTGCTTGAAATCATTAAACAAATCATTATTCTATACCATTCTATAACAAATCTAAATTCTTGGCAATAATATTGAATTACCTCACAAAAAAACACAAACCACCATGTCAAATAAGTACCCGGAAATTCTCATTTTAAATGGATAAAAATATTGAACAAAGAGTTTGTGTGAAATATTGTGTTCCAAATGTAATTTCTTGTGCCAAAACGTTGGAAAAAACATTTGGTGATTCAACCATGTCGTAAATAGTTCAAAGAGGGGCATATAAAATCGCAACGCATACCAAAGGTTGACTTGTTCCTAATGACGCCGTAAATAAACTAAATGACACATAGCAATTGACAGAATAGTGGCTGACAGTTGTGACAACCTGGAAAAAACAATTTTGAAATATTCTCAACGGGAAAATGTAAAATGATAATTTTCGGGTACTTATTTGACTGAATATGTCTAAAAAAACACCCTTTATAAGATAGATTGTAGGACATTATTCTGCGAATTGTCGAAGTTTCTAGCTTGATATCATAAATATAAGCTATAGGTTAATAAATTCACCTAATATAACATATTAAAAATTTATAACTACATTATTAGATTTAATTTATTTTTTATTCAATTCCAAGTTAATGTTTATCTCGAAGTTCTCTGTATAGAAATCCATACAAATTTGAGCATCTTTCTGAAAAAAATATTGATTCCAGATAAGCTAGTCCAACCTCTTTATACAATTAATTTATTTTTACATTAGTTAAGTTCTTCATGAGCATACCTTCCCTTTTAAGTCGCCTTTGTTTGATTTGGATTACTTTGTTCTGTGCAGTTTTATGCCATAAATTTAATAGAATAGGGAAATGAGGCATACCAACCTTTCATAATTATATAATTTTCAAACATAATCGTTATATGTTACCGGATCATACCAGTACTGTAGCCTCAAATGGCAAAATGAAATGCCACTTTTTGGTTCATAACACTATACGGTAAAATCGGTTTTTCTTTTTTCTGGGTATTGATTCAACCAAATTGATTGATTGTGGGCGATTGAGTTAAAAGTAAAAAAAGTATGTTCGGTGTTTTTCGATGTTAGCTACCAAAATCGAAATATTCGACTTCCAATTTCGAAATTTAGCTGAATGGAAACCCCCATTAACAAGTAAGGAAGGGCTAAGTTCGGATGTAACCGAACATTTTATACTCTCGCAATTTATTTATTTAATTTTATTAATATCGCACACAATTTGACCCACATATTCGTCATATATGTATATGGTATAACGTCCATCGAAAGTTGGAAACCCTAATATTAGGTATATTAGGTTTTAACCCGATTTCACCCATTTTTGGCCCGGAGACATATTATTAGAAGAAAAGTTTCCCCTGAATTTCCTCAAAATATCTGAAAGACTTACATATATTTTCGGTAAAAAAGAGATTAGAAGGACTGATATATGGGGCCTTGAAAACTTATGGTCCGATTTCGCCGATTATTAGAATGGTGATGCCACACTATAAATTCAGTATTTATTCAAAGTTATTTTCCGATATCTTCACTAGTGCTTACTTAACATATTGTAAAGTAACGATTCAGATCGTCTTCAAAGTTCTGGTATATAAGAAGTAGGCGTGATTGTGCACCGATTTGGTCTATTTTCACAACATATCATTGGGATGCAAGGAAAATATTACAAATCGAATGTCATTGAAATTGGTCGATCGGAGATATGATTTTTGATCCCTAGTCAAAAGTTTTTAGTTTTCAACACAACCTTTGTATGGGAGGTGGGCATGGTTATAATCCGATTTCATCCATTTTTGGACTGTATATGGTAGTACCTAAAAGAAACGACTCCTGAGAGTTTCGTTGATATAATAGCTTTAGCTTAGTTCACGTGATATGTACAAGAAACTTTTTAAGAGCGGACCACGCCCACTTTTCCAAAAAAATTACATCCAAATATGTCTCTTCATAGTGCGATCCTTCATACCAAATTTTTATCATAGCTTTATTTATGGCACTTTATGTGTTTTCAGTTTTCACCATTATGTGGGCGTGGTCCGATTTCGCCTATCTGCGTAAACAACGTTCCTGTCAAGTACCAAGTTTCATTAAGATATCTTAATTTTTACTCAAGTTACAGCTTGTAATTTTTTCCTGGAAGATTTATACTGAAATTAAATAAGTGCACATATCAAGAAAAGGGTCGTTTAACCACATTCACCACCAAATAAAACTTTTAAAAATTAGACCAGTATTTTTCGAAAAACAACGTTATTATTTTTTTCGTCATACATCGGAGCATTGGAACCCGCCCACAAAATGGTGAAAAACGAAAAACCTATAAAATGTCACAACTAAGCCATAAATAAAGTTATACATGTAAAATTTGGTATAAATGATCAAACGTACTTTTTTTTTGAGAAAGTAAGCGCGGTCCTAATAAGTTTTTTGTATATATCTCACAAACCAATGAAGCTATGTAAGCCAAACTTTCTGCAGTCATTTCCTTTACGTACCCCAGTACACACATCAGAAACACTAATTTTTACAGAAGAAATGGCAGAAGTAACCTGCACTAAGATTAAAAAAAATGGAAAATGGGCGTAGCGTCGCCCACTTATGGATCAAAAACCATATCTCAGAAAGTATTAAACCGATTTCAATGAAATTCGTTACATAAATTCCTTGACACTCTGATGACACGAAAGAAAAATGGGCGAAATAGGTTCACAACCACGACAACTTCCCATGTAACTCAATTTTGAACTCCGTCTTATTCCTTCATTTTATAATATATAACATTAGGAACCAATGAAGATAGCGGAATAAAACTTTACACAAATATTGTATTTGAGGTGTGGCATCCATTGTGGAAAAATTGTCGAGATCGGACTATAGCTTTTCAAGGTCCCTATAAAAATTCAATCTTTCAAAATCTAGAATTGCTAAACTATTGCGAACCACAGCCAACATATAAAACTTATTTCAAGTAATTAATTTGAATATCAACGGTAATTTTGCAAGGCTCGTAAATTCATCAGTTAAACGTATCGTAATCGGGCACTTACACTCGACATAAATACGTTGTCAAAGACATTAGAGGCAATTATGGGAATATTTATGAGTGTGTGTAAACATTTATTGTACAATAGGAACCTATTAAATTTGCTCGAATTTCAGTGACTTAATATATGTATCTACATACATATGTATGTATTTATGTGTATATGTATGTATGTAATGTAGTTGATATGAACGTTTTCACGCGCATTTTCGTGTTCGCGGAGGTCAACTTCTTTTTGCAAATACGCTTTGAAGCATTGCGAAAATTTACAGCAATTACACACAACATTCTTAGTATTAGTACTGAAATAAAGGAAATAGCAAACAACAACAACACTAAAAACACCATAAAACAAAAAGAAAAAACTGGAAACAAAACACAAATACGAAAATTTATAAATTTAATATACCACAACGCAAAATTTAATTTGTGTGGCCAAGCGCTTCTGGGTAATTAGATTGAAAAGATTGTGCAGTCTAGTATATTCGAAATTTTCGCTGATTGTTTATTCGAAATCCGTTGGTCGTACTAGTTATGCAATTACTCAGCACACATGCTTGCTTATAACTATGTACATATGTTTGTATGTATTATATGTATCTATACAATCTATAATTATTATGTTTTTTTTTTTGTTTTCAAGTACTCATATAACAATTATTTTATAATTTTTTTTTTTTTTACAATAGTCATAATGTATAAATGTGTATGATAATCATTTTTGGATTGTTGTTGGCTTAATTAATTAATTAAGACATATTTGTGCGGTACTTGTAAAATGTGCATTTTGAAGATAATAATAATATTAAAATGTGTTAGTGTGCGTGATGTATGACATTTTCTACAGCTATAGGCGTATATCCTAGTATTTACAAACGGTATACTTTAACTATAAATGTCATTTTTAAGGTCTAAATAGCAATACAATATTTTGCATATAACAATGTCATATAATGATAATTAATAATAAAATAATAACAAAACTGAAACCTAAATAAGGAAAACAAATCTCATTAAATGTATTTTTGAAATATACAAAAGTCTTGCTTATGAAAAAAATGTGTGTTTTTGTTTTTATATAAATACTCGTGATGACAATACAAATTGCTTTATAATTATTATACAAAAATGTGATGCACTCGATTTACAAGTTAATTTAAAACTACATAAAATTATAAAAATATCCTGGTTTTTTGTAAAACGTAACATCAGTCGCATTGCAAAGCTACGAAAATTGACATTCAAGAGCTTTACTAAACTCAGCGCATGCGTAGCACAAGTGAGGCACCATGTCACCAATCTTCCAGATATGTATGTCTGTACAGCCCGTTTTATATGCAAACCTATCCAGCACTAGCTACCTCGCTCTTTAACCATATGCGCGCTCATACGCTTAATTGCACACTTTCTTACTTTACACCCGCTTCGCCGAGTCCTCGGAGGGCGGTCGCACCCAACCACCATAGCGTCGCTCCATTTCACGCGCCACCGCCAAGCACAGGTGATCCTGTCCCGGATTCGCCACCACTTGTATGCCCATGGGCAGATTACGTCGATCCAAACCGATCATACAGTTGGTGACGGGCAAGCCCAGCGTATTGAATATCGCCATATACATGGGCTCCAACAGTTTGTGATAGATTTGATAATGCCGATGCGCTGTATTCGGAAAGGTTGGATAGAGAAAGACACCGTCGTTGCCGAGCAGCTCTTTGAATTCAGTCTTGAGCGCCTCAATGATGGTGGCCAAGTGCTTGTGGCGTGAATTCGGTATGATTTTCATGAAATTCTGCAAATGTCCGAATATCACCGACGGCAGTATGCTATCCGAACAGCCGAAGAAGTATTTTACAGTTTCGGTGCACACGGTTTTGGGACGTTCGCCTTCTTCGGTTTTGTAATAGATCGTTTCGATGTTCTTCATGGTCAACATGGCGGACAGTGAGATGTCGAGTGAGAGTTTCATTTTTCGTATATTCACACGTTTCGCATTGAAATCGGTGGCCACACGATTGATGGCGGCATGCAAATCGCGACTCAGCGGACGCATCATGCCCGATGGACCATCGTTATCCATGAAGAAGAAACGTATGCTCTGTGGGCTGAGTTCGCGTTCAAGTGTCAGCTTCGGTCCGGTGGGATCCAACATACATTTGAGTAATAACGGTAGATCCTTAGCGTAGCGTGTCATCGGCGCAATTGTGAAGAAATCACCCCATTTGGGGAAATCACTGGTCGGATGGTGACCCTTGAACGACACAGAGTATGGTGTTGGTTTGTGTCCCCAAATGCCGCTGAACATGGCGGGCAGACGCGATGAACCACCAATGTCGGAAGTGAGTCCCAAAAGCGAAGCACCGCTCGCTAGCAAAGCGGCCTCACCACCCGATGAGCCACCGGGCGTGCGCTTCAAATCGTAAGGGTTCTTCGTTTGTCCCGTCACATTGTTGTAGGTCTCCCACAGCAAGCACAGTTCCGGTGTGTTCGATACCAGCATTATAATGCCGCCACATCGTTTGATCTGCTCCACCACAGGCGCATCTGATTTGGCAATCTGTGGTGTTTTGAAAACGCGTCCCGCCTGATTAGTCAAACCCTTCACAGCGATGCTCTCTTTCACCGTTACCGGTATGCCCAACAAAGGAGTATTCTCCTCCATCTCCTCAATGGTGTTGATACCGGACGCGATGAGGCGATCGGTTTCACGCGCCTCCTCAAGCGCCTCTTCGAAGCGATCCTGCACAATCGCATTAATCAACGGATTCACCTGCTTACACCGCTCGATATACGCCTCGACCACCTCTTCGCTTTTGATCTGCGGAAGAGAAATAAACGAGCATGTAATTTATTGCCTTTATTTTTAGTACTCAAATGGATAGCTATACAAGTATTGCATCATTAAATTAATAAATGAGTTAAATTTAAAGCAACATCTGCGATCGCTCACAAAAAAATTGCAAAAGTAAAAAAGCAAGTATTTGTTCAATTGAAAGAAAGTATGAGATATTCGCAAGCTAACAAGATGTACGATCTGATCGGTACAATGAATGAGTAATGTGTCGCAGAGACTTTCATTCGACATGTACACATTAGGGTGTGCTTTATTTGCACGTGATGTATTTTCTTTATATTTATCTTACATATTTTTATACTCTAGCAACAAAGTTGCTGAGAGAGTATTACAATTTTGTTCACATAATGGTTGGTTGTAAGTCCTAAACTAAACAACTTAGATATAGGGTTAGGTATATATAAATGATCAGAATGACGAGTCTGTCTGTCTGTCCGTCCGTCCGTGCAAAGATAACTGTTTTCTTGGGACCGTGGGAGGGTTGCTATTGAAAATGGACGAAATCAGATCATTACCACGCCCACAAAATGGCGAAAACTAATAACTAAGCCATAAATAGAGATATACAAGTAATATTTGGATGTAATTTTTTAGGGAAGTGGGCGTGGCGCCGCCCCCTCCTATGGTTTTTGTACATTTCTCGTAAACTTTTGAAGCTATGTATATCGACCAAACTTTCTATGGTCGTTTTCATTAGCCATTTCCTTGTACAGTCTAAAAATAGAGGAAATCGGATTATAACCACGCCTACCTCCCATACAAATGTTAAATTGAAAATTGCTAAAAAATACTTTAGACAGTAAGGATGGTACAGAAGGGCTGCACTAAAATGTCTATGCAAATTTTTAAATGAGCGTGGCTCCCCCACTTATGGGTCAAAAACCATATCTCAAAAACTACTCGATCAATTCATCATCAATTTTATCAAGATTCGGTCCGTGACATTTCCTTAGCATCCCAATGTCATAGTTTTAAAATGGAAATCGGTTAATAATCACGCATACTTCCTTATACCACAGTTTTGAAGTCCATCTGATTCATCTATATCTTCTATAATCTATAAATTAATCTCCAGTGAAGATATCGGAACAAAACTTTGCACAATTATTACGTTTCTGGTGTGACATAACCCATCTCCGAAATCGGACTATAACATTTCAAAACACCAGATACCGAACATGAGGACCTCAGTGCCCTATGTTTTACAGAAAATATATTTAAATCTCTCAGATAGTCTAAATAAATTTAAAGGAGATCTGTTTTATCTACTAGTGTGCCTCTGTGCCAGAATTGAGCAAAATCTGGTAAATTCTTCCTGTAGCTCCCCATATACCTAATATAAGAATTTTCAAACTTACGATGTGAGTAGTGATTTATATCGAACAAATCGTAATTTTTAATTTAATTGAATTATTATTAATATTTTACAGCATTTTCATTAATAAACCTTTAATATTTGTCAAATATTTTCTTCATTAACATTTAAGTTCATTTTCCTATCATTTGTATTTCGTTTTCTGCTTGACACTTTCTCTTACTAATTGTATTAATTTCACATAGAAAATTTAGCACTAATTTAAAGGCAATTTAGCGCTAATTGACAATTAGTAAATTTCGTTATAATTAAGGACTTAAATTTCGATTTCCTTATTGAACAAAAACTTTAGCTTTCTTATTGAATCAATTTCACAGATGTGCGTAGAAAAGTTTCCACTAATTGAGTATCAATTATACTCTAAATGGCATTCAAATAAATTTTGTTGCAGTCAAGGCTATTTAAACTACTTAATTTTCTTAATTGACAATGAAATTATCTGTTCAGCACAGCACAATTCATGTTTCAAATATCAAAATATTTGGATTCAATTCTAACCTCTAAAAAAATCAGTATTTTTGGGAATTAAATGCAAAAAATATTAACAAATACATTAAATTATTAAATGAATATCTCGCACCCTAAAGACATATGTATAAGAATTTATTCACACAAGCCAAGCCTGCCTTTAATTGAATGGAATTCAGATATTGTCCCACCTCATTTGCGGCTGACTGGCATAAATTTGCATAATATCCAGTAAATGTCAGTGAAAACACACACACACACCCATTGTTTCAAATTGCCTTCTGCTATCACCTCTTGACACCTCACCTTCGCCCCTAAAGTCCCGACCATGCATGTGAACGGACTACATACTAATAGCGTCTGATCGTCAAGTAATCGCTAGCGCCGATTGAATTGCTCGTTTCTAGTGGCAAGCGGTTTATTTACGTGTGCGAAAAAAAAAACATTGCATTTAATTAGCTGTTGTTAATTTTAATAGATATGTTTCACACTCCATTTCATTGCGAATTATTATTCAAACTGACACTAACACCCCACTAATAACACTTTGAAGGAAATGAATATGCCAATGCAGCGCTCGTAACGCAGCGTTTGATGCTGCGCCTTGCACTTTGATTGATTATTGTGGAAATATTATCGCGATCAAGAAATTTTGTTATGACGGTGCAATTCCCAATATGGGGACTTACATTCCATATTTTCATTGACGACTGTTTCGGATAGAATATAAATTAAGTAATTAAAGTCGATAGCGAATTTGATAAATGAGTTGAACAGTAATTTGTTTATGGAAAGTATTACTTTTTGAAAAAAAAAACACAAACAAATAAATATATCAATTTTTATATAAGTCTCATCTATCATAGACTTTTGTCGTCATTCTTAATATAGCTAAACGATGGTGGTGGTCTTCGTTTTTGATGAAATTTAGTGTTTTTATCTCATCTGTGGTAGAGACTTTGTTTTGGGGGTCTTTTTCATGAAGTAAACAAAAACTTAAGGAGCCTATAACCAGTGATTCATAATGGCGGTTTCATTTAACTTAATTGTCTAATTTGGTTCCCCCTGGGATAGCCATTCATTTCATTGATATTAAATATTTATTAATTTAGATATTTATTGATACAGAACAAATGCACATTGTTTCTCGTTAAGGAATAAGCTTCATTTTCTGCTTGACTAACTTTTAGAGGCTTGCTCACGGTTTCGGTCTAAAAACTTTGCTAAATTTTCTAAATTAATGTAGAATAATGCAATTTTCATAATTAGTGTTTATTGCTTATAGATATGTGTAAATGGCTATCTTTTTTAGATGCTTAGACGGGCTTTTCCTTTAAATGTGCTTTGATATTATTCGCAAAGAGTGATGAAAAAAATATGAAATTTAATAGCACAAACAAAGTTGTCTGTTCATTTATATTTTTCTAGGAGAGACCGTTGTTAAAGTTGAGGGTAACTTGAACCTCGGTTATTGAAAAATAGTTCCATCACACTCACATGGAAATTAAATGGACTAAGATGGCAAGAAGTCTCCATTTTGTATGAAAATTTATTACTCCCTCAATATTCTGAACTACAATATATTAGGTTGGCCGCTTTTTTTGCTCTTTATTCAATGCTTTATAAAAAGTGTTACAGTGATCGGGTTTAGTTCAAATATGCACCGTTTTGTTCGATAATCTGTTTCCATCTAGATGGTAACTTCATAATATCCCCCTCGTAGAAGCCCTTCTCCTTATTTGCGAAGAACTCGGACAGCCTCTTTTCACAAGCCTCTTTTGAGTTCAACTTTACACCATTAAGGGCGTTCGCCATGGATAGGAACAGGTGGTAATCACTTGGCGCTATGCCCAGGCTATAAGGTGGATGCGAAAAAAACTCCCATCCGAGATCCCGTAGCTTCTGACGAGTCATCAATGAAGTGTGTGGTCTAGCGTTGTCTTGGTTGGAACACTACAACCTTCTGTTGGCCAATTCTGAAGGCTTCTGGTCGATCGCCTGCTTCAAGCGGTCCAATTGTTCGCAGTAGATGGTAGAATTAAGCGTCTGGCCATATGGGAACAGCTCATAGGGGATGATTCCCTTCCAATCCCTCCAAACACAAAGCAAAACCTTCCTGGGCGTCAATTTGGGACGATTCACCGGCCTTTGACCACGACCGTTTTCGTTTGATATTGTCGAATGTGATCCATTAATAATAATATTTCGAAATATATTTATATTATATATATATTTCGAAAAATACTGGACCACTTTTTAAAAATTATATGGTAATGAATCTGGTAAAGCGACCTACGACGTTTAACACATTTTCATATATTCTTTAATAACTGAGAATTCTTAATAAAATTAGGGCAGATCGTTTCAGTTGGTCTTAAGTGGTTAGGTGGATTTGTACTAATAGATTTTATCTGAATATATATAATATCCCAATAATTTTTGCGATAATATATTCCTTGATAGATATATTCTTACCAAAAATGGTTGCAATTGGTTAATAATTGGCCTAAACCCTATATATTTTCCTCCTACCGATGATAAAATAGATATGGCATGAATTTTTGATATGAGTCAGAAGCCTTCCCAATTTTATTCCAGATTCGCATTACCAAAAATAAATTTGTGTTTGTGCATATTTTATGTATAAATTTTATGAAAAAGCAAAAACCCATAAAAACATATTAATTTCAACACATACGTGCATTAATACCAGAAACATCATATGACATATTTGCACATATAGTATATACCCAGTAAAAAATCCGATCATCCAAAGATTAATCTTAGATCGCTCCTTTCCGAGCCATGGATTACTCCACATTGCTCAGAGACTCATGCATTTATTACTCCTTTTTAATATAGCATGTCCTTACGAGGGATCACTCCTTTTAAACTCCAAATGAAGTGCAAACCGAGCATTCTTTTGAGCTCTTTTTGACCTCCGAAACGAGAGCAGAGGGAGTAATCTTCTTTGTCTCTAGAAAGAGTACGAAAAAGAGCAGAAATCCGACACACAAAAATATAAACAGTGTTGTAAATAGATGAAAATTTTTATTAATTTCTTCATTTTTAAGATATAAGAAATAGTAATTCACTTAACAGAAATAGTTATGATATTTCAAAATAATGTTAAGAGTGGCTAAATAATAGACGTATTTTTCATATTTACGAAGAGTTGAAGTCGGAGCAGATTTTAGTGAATTTCATGGATTTGATTTAAAAGTCCATAAATAATGTAAAATTTGCTTTAACGGATTCTGCAAAATATGAAAAAAATAGCATATGTTAGTTACTTAAACGAAATATAAACAACTCAGATCTCACCGAAAAACAAAAGTTTTTGTTTTTTATCAGCTCTTCTGGTAAGTAAAGCTCTTACGTCTGAAGGCTTTGATGGACCAATATACTCAGTTTTAGTATTTATTATAAATTCAACTTTGTTATGTACAATTATTATAAAAAGGAGTTTCACTCTGATTATTCAAATGCATTAATATCAAAATTTCTTTTGGTTTCGACGCCTCTTCATAAGAAGCTTCTCGATAACTGGTAGACTTTTTTTAAATTTATTTTTTCACTAATTGTCTTAAGAATAAATATATTCACACATTTTTTATAAATAATTAATACATTTATAATATAATTTATCACTTTTTACCCGTATAACAACTTTATACAAATATTCGCGAAAATTGATTCACGTTGACGCGTTGTTTGCAAAATTCAAACTAATTTAAATTGACAAAATACGCTTTTCTAGAACATAAAAGAATTTCATAACAATTAACAGTTATGATTAGGCGTTACGCTTTATCTTTTCTCATAAACCTCGTTTATTCCTCCAAAATGTATCAAAAAGCGAGGAAACAAACGATTTTTGTAAAAACTAACGAAAATGGCTTTATTGCTCACTTAATGCTCGAAATGGATGAACAAATCATTACTCCTTTATTACTCGATTTTGGTATTAATTCAAAGATTTTTTACTGGGTAGTAAACAGATGTACATATATATATGTGTATATTAATGTGTAGATGTCAAATGACAATATGGAATATAATCGTAATTAATGAGAATGCCAATGAAAAAGATGCATCACTCGTGCTCACTCACTACCTTCATCGCTGGCAAGAAACGACCTCAAACGCTTATGTAGGGCAGCGACCGTAATCGCAATTGCAAGCTCCGCTGCGAGAGCAAGCGTAATCGCAGACAAATGCTTGAATTCAAACGCAGAGCTTAGTGGGTAATCCAAGCGCTTGACAGCAGAGACAATAGAGGCGGTGACTCTTTAGTTTTGTATGGTTTTATGTTTGTCTAATTGTCGTCTGCATACGTGTTTTTGCTGCGTGCATAGGGCACCGCTCGCGCACGATATTGATACCGATGGAGGTCGTTCAACAAATGCAATAACGCAACTATTGGCAATATATGTATGTATATATGTATGTATGTATAAAAGCTGTGAAATAAGCAGCGTCAAAATGTCTGGCAACATGACTGGCTTTGAATTTGACTGTTACGCTTTTATTTTTAAATTGACTATTTGACAGCAAGTTGAGCTTGATCAGTGCGCGCATATATATATTTATATAGTATATACATATGTATGTAACTAGAATTACGAATCTGCAAAATATTTTTATTTTGTTTTTGCCATTCTGCACATGGTTTGTTTATAGTACAATGAGGTTATGTGCGTGTACATACCAACATACACATGTGTATGTCGTTCACTTACATTGTTGTGCCGGACGGTGCAAGCGACAATCAAGGTGAATTTTGTTTCGTTGAGCCACAAAAAAACAGAAAAAACAGTTAATAATATTACTTACATATATAACTACTACATGTGTCTAAAGCCATACTATTTATAAGCACGTCTTTTTCTGAACGTGTAAATCTTATATACACGCATTTATGTGCCGACATGTCAATATATTTCATACTTCATACTTTGTTGAATGAATGAGCAAATGTACGCATGCGCGCATAAACAATCGAAACCATTGAGCGTGAAGAGCAACCCAATTATTTAGCAACAAACCAACATACATACTATATTGTATATAGCTTGTATATATGTATATCAGCATATGCATTTGCATTGTTACTTGTTACGTAGGATTGTCGGTTTACTTATTGCCGAAGCTAATGGAAACGTCAGTTTTTGCGTCACAATCATAAAAGAATTGCAAAATAATGCACAAATTTCATAAATCGCAATAGTTTCAATGGTTGACTATACATATAATACATACATACATACATATAATTGTATAGGCGGTATTTTTTGAGGCACAGATTTTTCTAGAGCAGTCAATGTAAAATTGTGTATTAAACATTTTGTTCTATATATACTTTATGAAATTACCTTGCCTCTTTTCGAAAATAACCTCAACTTGCAGAGAGGTCAGGTCTCACTCTCATAATTTTCTGATCTTGAATTGTATCGGCCTATTTCTCACTTAAAGTCTTATGGACACCAAGCTGTGATGGAATTCTTGCCTGTGTGCTGGATTTGGTTTATAAGCAAGGATTTGGAACGGTTGGAAATCTCTTGTTCTGCTCCAACCTCTCTTAGATAACGGAGTTTTACTTTACTTTGGTTGAATTGTATTAGGTCTACAAAATTTTTTTGTGCCCGGCAAAAAATATTCCTTTGTAGTGGTAGGGTTCTAATGATCAATGTGATGAGGTTAATTTTACCAATTCTTAAAGTCAAAGAATCCATTAGGACAGTGAGTTTCAATGATCAATATCTTCAATCTTTATTTATTTTTTTATAAGTCGATAGTTCGTGGTCCACTTGCGTTCGAGCGTTGAACAGTCAGAACTCGCTTGAACTCAGCGTTTACCGTTTACAATCTTGTGTGGTTGCAAGATCCTTCTGGCCCGGGCTAAAGCGCAAGAGCTCTTTGAATTGCTCTGTCTCAGCAAGGAAGCAAGCATAGGAGTGCTAACTGGACATCGTCACGCATGCGGTGAGATTAAGGATTTTGTCAAGCTGCCAAAACCGTAAAGTAGGGCGAGGTGAAATCATCTTGACATTTTTTCCTCCAATGTCCAGCTTTCGCCAAACTAAACTCGTAGTATCTCGGTAGGTACACCGAGCCCAGCGAATGGACATTAGTCGACTCAATAAATTTGCGAAAGATCCAAAGCGGTTTGTTGATAAGTGGGGTATAGATAGATAGGAGTGCTTTTTGTTGGCATCACAAAAGACCAGCATTCAACCAGCTGTCCAAGTGGGTTCCGCTGCGACCTAAAAGCAATGATCAGTCTTTCAATCTAACTTAACCTAGTATTACTCTACTTTTGCGAGTTTAGTGTTAAAGTTTCTTGGCGTCAAATTGTTTATTTATCTCTTATTTATATAAGGATAGACAGATCCCGTCTCGTCTTCCTGATCAATTTACAATATACAACTATTTATCATCCGTATGTGAAAAAAAAATTTTACACTGACGAACAATCAAAATCACTATATTGCGTTTTAATCTAAATACTTATGTTATTCAAAACCCCCTGAAGCGTTATTAATTGCTTATCTCTAAATGTCATCATATTTGCGTATTTATAAATATATGAGTATTTTAAGCGTCAGTAATAGCACTCAACTGTCAATAATTATAAATCCCAGATGAATGTCTACCATTGGCATATGCTGGATTTATTGAAATCTATACATATGTACATATGTATGTATATCATGCATACATATATATAATATTATGTATATATAAATGGTTTAATCTTTAAATCTTTCGTAAAAAATAATAATAATATTTTAATAATCATTGCGAGGATTGTTTGATAAGTCAGTGATAGTTTATGTATATATTTTTGGTTTCAAATGCTATAAAAACAATCTAAATGGAAAAATGAATAATGGAAATATGAAAGAGATAAAAAAACTGACTTTTTAATCAAAAAGTCACTGGCTTATCTGTTCTTCATCCTCATAATCCTCAAAGCTGACTATTTTCAATATTTAATACGGTTGCCTTATATTATACTCCATTGAAAAAAAGTATATTTTTATGCTAGAGTTATTATTGAAGATATGACAATGATGCAAAAAAAAATAGTTTATTTGCACTCTACAATCAATATACAGAGGTAGTCAAAATTATTTACACATCGGACGTTTTTTCACAAGTTTTACTCAAAAAGCTTTCGCTTGTTGTTGTTGTTGTCGCAGGGTAACAAAATGCTATGTTGTTGTAAACCTTGATCTATTCCTGAGCGAATGAAGTCAGTTTGGCTAGAATTGCTATGGCGGAGAAATACGCAAATGAACCGAAGACACGCAGTAGTCAAAAGTACTGACACACAACTTGAACTCTATTATCCTGTTCTTATTTAATGATAATTTTTTTTTTTAATTTTAATGTTTAGTCTAAGTTACTATTCTAAGGCGATAAATTCATAATTGGTTACACCGCCTTTGGCATCAATAACAGCCTGCTTTATGGTCCGAATTGATTCAACACAATTGTGCGCTAAGTTAACTGTTAATTTAGACCAAATGTCTGAAATTTCAGCGTTTTCGGTTATTATATCAATTGTCCTCTGATATTTAATGAAAGACCAAACATTTTGACTAAAGTTTTGGTCAGGGCTGTGCGGAGGTCAACCTGATTTGGTTCATTTAAAACTTTCGTAGGTAAAGATCCTTCATGAAATGGAGCATTGTCCTGTAGTAAAATATAGTCAATAGTTGGAAAAGGCCGACGGACCACTAGAATGGCATGGTTATGTGAATTCTGATATATCCGGATGATTTAGGGTCCCTAAATTAGTATCAACTCTTCAAAACAGAAGTAAGGAAAATTTCCAAAAAAATTTCGAAAAATCATAATGTCTCTCCCGACTTTATTTAGCGTCTAAACTGCATTATTCTTCTTCTCAATTCGTGGTAAATGCATAAAGCGTTTACTAAAGAAGCCCTGGAACTGAAATTCAGTCTTATCTGCCCACGACAGGCTTTAGGATGCATTTTAAGGCAAATGAGAGGCATATCGCTTTTGTGGTTTCGGAAATAAAGCTTTTTTGGTTTCAGAAGTGGTCAGCTTTATGCATTTTTTAAATGTCCTTAGCAGTGTAGCATCATTGGCTGTTCATGCAATATGCTGATTCGATGCTACTGCAATATTAACAGGACTACTTCTAGGATTTTGTATGACAGTTCCTACTAATCTTCGGCATTCTCTTTGAGTTATCACAGGTTTCTGTCCAGTTCTCTTTAAATTGTCCTTGCAATACTTCGTTTCCTTCTTTTTAATAACATTATAAACAGTATTCCATCAAATTCTATAAGTTTTAACTAACTCCGAAGCCGAAACCCGAGTTTTAAACTTAGTAACAGCCTCCAATCTAGTTATAATCCTTAATTCTTTTGTTTTCGACATTTTATTCACCAATTTTTATATTTTAAGGCTGAGTTAGGTTGTTATGAATGCAATAGAATCCAATTACTACTCTAGCTTAAACCAAGTCCAAGGATAAAGGCCAAATCGCCGTGTGTAAATACTTTTGACGCAAAAAAAATGTGTGTAAATAATTTTGACTACCTCTGTATTATGGCTACATATTATTTAATGTAAACCCTAATGTAATGTACACCCTAATATTTATAGATTAAGTCATATCACATACAATTAGATAACATTTGTAGCGTGTGGCACGTTTTAGTTACGTAAATATTTCTCACGAATCTCAATTTGTTGCAATTGAAAGAAACTACAATTGCTTTTTGTATGCATTTTATTTACTATTTTTTATGGATATATTTGAAGAAGAAAAATGCGAAATTAATATCAGTCGGTTTTAGTCAAACTTCACTTCATTTTGTGGTATGTGCCTAGTATGTGAGGATCGTATGGCTTGTGAAAAGTTGAAAAATCATCAAAATGGAAGAAATATACATTTACACTCAACTAGTATCCATATAACCAACGTAACGATTCCTTCCGGTTGTTTTTTTTTACCGTAAGCGGTTAATGAAATATACTTCTCAATAAAATTAAGCGAGAATATTTCTTTTAATATAGAAGTTTATACAAAACTTGTGCGATGTTGATGTATACCTCTTCCAGCGCCACACTTCATTCAGTTTCTCGTTTAGATAAATGTTTCAAATATTAAGCAATAATGTGCGCACATGACTTGACACTTTTTCCACTCGATTAGGCATTCCAATTAAGCAGGAGTCAATTAAGCAACCATACTGTATATAAACTCATATCAGCTTTGAACTTCCTACATTTTCCGCATCACTATCAATCTTTAAAACGTTCTTTCGTGCTAATCGCAGTTTTGTCTTTGTATATGCCGCAGTAATCATAACAAATCATTTTAATTGCCATTCATTTGAATTACTTAAATAATACGCTCATATTTTAACTGCCGCCTCAGAGTGAGCGGGGAAAAGGTGTTTAGCTTAGACTACTACGATATCTATTTTATTTATTTTTGTGTTTTTCCGTTGTGCACAAGTTTTGTTTTGTTACCAAAGTCAGTCGATTTGTAAATGCTTCTATAGAATGTTAGTTTTATTTTTGCAGTAATTAGCAGTTAATTATTATAAATTGTAGTAGAAATGCTTAAATACCGTGCTATAATTCTAGTCAATACTCAAGTATTATTTCATAATTATTATTTAAGTATTGTGACTTGCAATAATGCTTTGGACACGCTTAGAAAGAAACTAAAGCATGTTTATATGTACATATGTATGTTTTTTAATATATATAACTTTTATTCTAAAACTCGTTTTTAATTTAGAAGGTGGTTCCCTTGGTTAATTTATAATAACACTGTACAACACTCAGCTGAGTATTGGACCAAACTTATTTTTTTTTGGGAGATTGAGTCTTATGTAAAAAAAGTATATTAGGTTGATAAATAACCACCTCCCGCTTTATGAAAAGTGTTACAGTGGTCGGATTTAGTTGAAATATGCACCGTTTTGTTCGATAATCTGTTTCCCCCTTCCTTATTTGCGAAGAATTCGAATAGCCACTCTTTAAAAGCCTCTTTTGAGATCAACTTTACACCATCAAAGGCGTTCGCCATGGACAGGAACAGGTGGTAATCACTTGGCGCTATGTCCGGGCTATATGGTGGATGCGATAAAACCTCCCATCCGAGCTCCCGTAGCTTCTGACGAGTCATGAACGCAGTATGTGGTCTGGCGTTGTCCTAGTGGAGCACTACACCTTCCTGTTGGCGAATTCTGGACGATTCTGGTCGATCGCCTGCTTCAAGCGGTCCAATTGTTCGCAGTAGATGGTAGATTTAAGCGTCTGGTCATATTGGACGATTCCCTTCCATTCCCACCAAACACATAGCAAAACCTTCTTGGCCGTCAATCCCGTCTTGGCCACTGTTTGGGACGATTCACCGGCTTTTGATCACGACCGTTTTCGCTTGATATTGTGGAATGTGATCCATTTTTCGTCGCCAGTCACCAACCGCTTCAAAAATGATTCGGTTCAGAAGGTTTTTTTTTGCGTCAAATCATGCGCCACCCAAACATCAAGCTTTTTTATGTATCCAACCTTCTGCAGATGGTTTAAAATGGTTTGCTGACTAACTTCCATTTCCTGGGCGATGTCACGAGATGCCACATGCCGGTCTAACTCGATGTTTTCCATGATTTAATCGGTATTCCTCGTTACAGGTCTTCCGCATGCTGACTTATTATCCATGGTGTCGTTTTCACCCGCTCTGAATAGTCGAAACCAATCCTCCGCAGTTCGAAGTGATAGCGTACCATCCCTCAAAACACCATTAATCTCACGGAACGTTTCTCTAGCGGATTTGCCTTTAACGAAGGAAAACTTTAAAATAACGCTATAACTGTTTAACGCGTCGTTTTGTAGGTTATGTCAAGACCTTTCAAAGATTTATAGTATTGCCAGATACGAGCTCTGTAGCGCTTCATACAAAGCCACGAAATTCAAAAGACAAAAAGGCGGAAGGAAGATATTATCCAACCTAATATTTTCCGGGTTTTGAAATTAGCCTCGAAATATTTGCCTTCGAATATCGAAAACAGACTTATTAAAAATCATTATAATTAACGCTTTTAAAAGCTAACTTTGAAATACGGTGAACATATACGGCGAGAAAGATAAAATATCCAGAAATTTGCCGTATAGTGTAATAAAAGAAGCTAGTGTTGACTTATTGTTGCTGTTAAATATCAGAAAACTCTTTCCAAATTATAATTTAAACTACTGAGCTAACAGTCCTTGGTCGGATATAATTTCGACTTCGTTTCGGATGGTTGATTAGTTTTGGTATTATGACTGATACCCGTGACGAAGATTTCCATTATGGATTTATCTATCCAATGAGTGCTAAAACCTCTACAAACCTTGTTGAGGAGCTCAGTAAATTTTTTGTGTTTTACACGTATCATAAACACCTTTTCACCGCAAAGTACAGGGGATTGGCCAAACTGTACCCAATATGCCAATAAACACAGTAAAAAATATTATTTTTTTAATTAAAATCCAGCCATCTTTTAAAGCCAAATTTGAAAAAGGACAAACTTAATTTTTAATAATAATTACCGGCAATGCTTTAGAATTGTGCAGAATACTTTCATTTTATGTTATTGAAAACGCAAATACACATAGGCGCGCCCGCTTCTTACACTCCATATACAACTTTTATTACAAACCTTGCGAAAATAAAACCATGAAATTTTAGTTAATTAATTTATGCCAATTTCGTTTAACTAAACCGGTCCCATGTTTGTCTGGGAATTCACGAATACAAATGTAAATATGACAAATTTGAATAAAAAAAGTTTCATTCATAAATTTTAATGAGCTTTGCAAAATGTTACCAATGTGAGGAAGGCAGACTTTTAATTTTGTAATAAAAGCGTCGTTGCAAATAGAACGAAGTGAAAGTGAGTTAAGTGAAAAAGCAAATAGATAATAAAATATATATAAATATATAGCAAAATAGTACAGTGGTTGAAGCTGAATAGCTGAAATTGATGTACTTCGACGAATCATTGATTAATGTACTCGGCTAATTTAACCATTGAGCATCTAGTTTTTTACTTGAATTTCACTGATCCTGATAAATGTTGAGCATTATCATAGGGAAATTGGAAGACGACGAGGTGATCATAGCGCAATAAGTTGATCAAGATCTTTCGGATATCAAAATGTTCTGAATTATCATCAATTTGAAGTAGTGTATTAGTGTACTTCTCTACAATATCTTATAAGCAAATATATTTATCTATAATGTATTTCATAGAACATCTCGATTCTACAAAGACATTATGCCTTTCAAATAAACTGAGGATGCCATCCCTGTCTGTAACATTCCTGCTTTTCTTATAACTGACGTTCTTTTAATATTGCCATCATCACCAATTTGGCACCACAACCTGGTTTCGGTTTGGCCACGTCAATAAGCCCTTGACAGTCGTTTCTGCATTGCACACGCATTGCAAACGAAGTCGTCAGTTGGAAATTTCAAGCTTCGTCAGGTCTACATCGACTTGATCCTTCCACCTGAGGCTTGGTCGTGCTTTACTTAGTCGGCAGGGGGTACCAAATTGT
Organism: Zeugodacus cucurbitae; assembly: GCF_028554725.1. Taxonomy (NCBI): domain Eukaryota; kingdom Metazoa; phylum Arthropoda; class Insecta; order Diptera; family Tephritidae; genus Zeugodacus; species Zeugodacus cucurbitae. The sequence goes on along the minus strand of NC_071667.1, from coordinate 57,107,795 downwards.
ATCAATATTGTCACAGTATTTTTAAATTTGAAGAATACTCTCAATCAAGTTGTATTAATATGGATGATAAATAATTATTGGCTGAATACTAAATCGTGTCACAAAACAAAAATCTCAATTACTTGGTACATATCTTCTCCAATACATTCAGATCAGGTACTGCGTTGCTGAGTTCATTGTAATCGTTCCAGTACAGTGATGCACTCTTTACAGGAAAGAATCGCAAAAATTCGTGAAATTTTGTTGGATGACCGTAAAATTAAATTGCACCAGTCTAGTTAAGATCATTGGCATTTTAAGACCATATTATTTATAATTTTTTACAAATCAAAAGTTCAATCAACCGGAGCATGACCTCAAACTATTTTATGGATTTAGTATGTTTTTAAGATACATGATACAATATTCATACATTTTCAAATATCCCCACAGAAGAAGTATGGTTCAAATCTGGCGACTATGAGGTTTGTACAAAAAATAACGAGAATTTTGGTTTTTTCAAAAATCATTCGTTCGTCTGCTTTAATGTATGTGATTGGCGTTGCAACCGTGTAGCCGGTTATAGCCGAATCGATGAGAGCGCGCCACTCTTCTCTTTCCTTCGCAGTTCGGTGGCCTTCCCCTTCCTCGGCTTCCTCCGGCGGGTACTGCATCGAACACTTTCAGAGCTGCAGTGTTTTCGTCCATTCGGACAACATGACCTAGCCAGGTTAGCCGCTGTCTTTTTATTCGCTGAACTATGTCAATGTCGTCATATAACTCATACAGCTCATCGTTCCATCGTCTGCGGTATTCGCCGTTGCCAATGTTCTCAGGACCATAAATCTTGCGCAAAATTTTCCTCTCGAAAACTCCTAGTGTCGTCTCATCTGATGTTGACATCGTCCAAGCTTCTGCACCGTAAAGCAGGACGGGAATGATAAGCGACTTGTAGAGCTTGATTTTGATTCATCGAGAGAGGACTTTACTGTTCAATTGCCGAATGATGTTGTCCAAATTCGATAAGCCAGCGCTTCTTCCAATCGTCGAAACACAATTTTTGGGATTTAACAAACGAAAAGCCCCAGGCTCATAAATAAGTGTTTTTAGCGGCTGCTAGAAATTTTTTTCGCACTTCCGAGGCATGTATATCAACATAAAAAATAAAATAAAAATAATGACAATTGGATCTTGAACAATTGGAAATTTTACAATTCCCGTTATTTTTTGAACACACCTTGTATTATACCTATTGTTGATATCAGAAATCCTTGGAATTTCTGTAGGAAACCCCAAATACTTTCATTCGCTATGTAAAGTTCTTTAACGTATTTACGGGCTTACATTTATTGAGTCGTTCATATAATTTGGATACTCGGCACCCTTAGTTACGTTGAATTAAAAAAAAAAAAATACCAATTTCAAAAACCTTTAGAAATTTGAGACTCTCTGTACTACTAAGCCATATTATAATCTATCATAAACATTACTATTTGAGCACGTTGAGTAAATAGTGCCGTTTAGTGTGATTAACAAAAGAATAACAAACTAAAATAAATAAAAAAAAACAAATCTCTCACTCACCTTTCCATTGCGAATCAGTTTGGCCAAATCGACAGCGGGTATTTCCAGCAGGTGACTCCGTATGGGCGGCAACTTTTTGCGATTCACTTTGATGTTGGTGAATCGGCTGTAGGGCACCACGAACCAACTGAAGACGATCATGGCCGAACGCAGAAAGCGCCGCATGATGTACCCCATAATCCTGGAACAAAGTAGCACAGCAATTTTGGCGATTTTATGTTAACACGTTTCACAAGAAAATAACAAAAACAAAAACAACTATAGCTACAACAACAACTTAAAGTATATTTATAACTAAGTATATAGGTCACACGGCAATGTATGTGTTTGAGTGTGTGGGTTCGGTTGATTTTTTTATTTTATTAGCTTTGCGTTGATTTTCCAATACATGCAACTATTAAATGCTTGTTTGTTTGTTGTTGGTTACTCTTCGCTAAATATTTTTATGTGATTTTTGTTTCTGAAACTTTTGGCAAAGTTTCGTTCGTTGTGTTTTTCGGTTATTGTATTTTTTCGGTTATTATTACTATTTTTATTTTTACTTCATTGCAATCGGTTGCAATTACAAAACCAGTACACCAGCGCTCGCATGGCCTTTGTATATCTGTGTGTTTATGTTTGTTGGTGTGTGTCTGTGTGCTTCTGTTGCGTAGCTGCGATGCATTGCTAATAGACACACAGCACTTCAGTGATGAACACAGATACAAAAGCAATGGCTTAGAAACACAAATACTAGACACTACTATACATGCATACATATGTATAATATGCACATATGATTACAGCAACACCAACACCAACAACAACAAGAGTGCAGCATATGTGGATGCTATGCAGCTTTCAGTGGCTACCGCGTTCAGGTGCTTGACTTGGCCAGAGGCTTGGCAGTGGCATGGCGTGTTGTACGGGCTGGCTGGCTGGTTGGCTGACTGACTGGCGAACGCTGTAAGCGCGCTTAATTGCTCACCAGACATCGGCGAAGAATTGTGCAATATGCCATGCACAAGCGCACACACACACACACACTCGATGTCAGTAAGATGCTTGCAGATTTGCGGATAAATGATTCTTCGTTGCAATTTCGTCGGTTTACGCTGTTGTTGTTGTGATTGTATATTTGCGGTTAAGAGTTGTTTACATTAATATTTTCAGCAATTTTTCTTTGCTTTTGTTCACACAGCGCTGTTGCACAATCGACAAATTGGTGGCATGTAGCACAATGTTCCTTAGCGTTTACAACTTCAGCGCGATTGCCTCGGCTTTAACTGTGTGTTAGTATGTAGTTTTTTGGTGTCAATACAGGCGCGGGGAGTGGCAGTGGCAGTGACAGCTGCTGCAGCTGGGAAGGCCTCTTGCGAATACACTTGCCACACTTTGCACGAGTTTCTGCAATCGCCTTGGGGCAAATTGCTTAGAATTTCTGGTCGAATGAGCAGTTTATGTTATTTATTTGATTTTATTCTACACAAATACGACTTTTGTTATTGTTAAAAATGCGTTTTGTTGAATAATTCTGCAGTTATTGTAGTATAAAATATTTTTTGCACGTTTTTGGCTGATTTATTTTACATTAATTTGTTAATTTTATTTAAAAAAAAATTTACATTATTTTCTGTTTATTTTTTTTTTATTTTATATTTTTTATTTTTTTAATTTATTTATTTTAAAATATTTTCACACATTTCATATAATTTTGAATTTTATTTTCGTGCTGCTTTAATTTATTAACGCGTTGTAGTAATTTTAATTTATTTATTTTTTAGTAACTTTTCAACATTCATTACTTTTATGCAAAAATTCGCTCAAAAACATTTTTTCCGTATTTTTCTGCGCTTCGAAGCTGTCCGAAAAACACATTCTCGACCTAAATTGACACAAAAGTTTTGTACACAAACACACTAGCGTTTATGGAAACTTGTTTTGTCTGTTATTTTGTAATGCACATTTGTATGTATTGCTGTATTTTTGGTCAGCAGTTAATAGATGTATGATGCGCGCATATTATTAATTTTTACATATATTTTTTCATGTATTTAGGCACAAAAATTCAATAAACAATTTTATTTTGCAACATTTATTTAATTGAATTGTTTAAAAACCAAATCACTCGTTATTTTCCACTTTTGGCGATTTTGTTTATGTTGCGCATGCGCAACGCCTTTGGCTAGGCAAGCGTAAGGCCAACGCGTTCGTTGCTTAAGTCTTTTGTTTCGCAGGCGCTTCGTTAATATATTATCTCATTTCTTGCAATTCTTTTCAAATTACTTTTGCAGCAAAAATGACAAAAATCGATTTGACTGCAATTGCATCAAAAATATAAATATACACACACACACACACGCGCACCCGCTGACACGCACAGTCACGGCTGATTAACGTTTGGTATTCGGTTTGTTACGATTTCGTTTTGACTTGTACGCGCTACGCAGTATGCCACACCATTAATGCTCGAAATACGCTGAGCAAATAATTTCTGCAACAACTTGGCAATATCATTTAAGCGCAGCTCGCTCTCATCAGAAGTCAGCAGCCGGCGCGGCGCTAAGCTCAAAGGGTTACAGCTTACAACAACTTACAGCAATGGATTTTCGCAAAGCACCGCACACCACACAACAACTTATTGCGCGCCATGAACTCAGTGAGTGTTCGTGAGTAACAAATGAGTGCAACAAGTGGCATTGCAGTCGGCTTTGAGTGGAAAACGCACGTTTATGATGAGTGCTTTTGGCGATTTCTAAGCCTTCTGTGTTAAATCATAAATCTCATTGTCTCCTAAGTGCCGCTTGAGACACAACACTCGAACTTGCAATTAGCTTTAGCTCAGCGCGCTCTCTCCTAAATTAAGTTTTAATCCGCTCTCGTTTCGCTTTCTCAATTTTATAAATCACAGCGCGCTCTCTGCATACGCTATTGTTATTATTCGTTGTTTTCGCAATTGATTGCCGCTCTTTGCTGAGCTATTGTCTCAGCTATTTGCTTAGCTGCTGGTTGATAAGTCATTTGTTATCGCCATTATACTCGGCGTAAGCGCTTCTGGGCGGCCTGCTTTCATCAAATCGGACATTTGCTTCACTAAACTCTGTTTATGATAATTGGAATCAATGCACTTTGTGTTGTTGTTCAATTTGTTGCTATTGTGCTTTTGCTCTGAAGATATGTTTATAAATATACTATTTCCGCTCACATATTGTCACATACATATTTGTGAACTTAAGCTTATCGATAAAAGTGCTATAGGGCATATATGTATGAATTTGCTTAAGTTTTTAACTTCTGTAGATTGGTTGTCTACCCGATATATTTGACTTAAGTCTACAATTGTTCTTGTTTGTCCACCAAAGTGCCATTGTCGAAAAGCATTGTTCGAAGCTCTCTGCGTACTCTATTTATTAATTTATGATCAAGCACTCCACCGTTAGTTGGTCTCTTTCTTAGTTGATCACAATGGGATTACACTCTCAACTACATATTTTATCGAACCTAATAAGTTGGTGAAAATTTTTGTAAAATGAGTTTGTAAGATAAAGTCAAGTCCTCACTTTCTCAAAAATTGATATTTTCAATTTAATACCTCTTTTTAATGTGTCATGCTGTAGTAAAATGTTGGAACAACGCTTTATAACTGCATATTATGAAAGAGATTTCTTCTGTTCGTAAATCTCGAGAGTTGGTGTACGAGTTAGATATAGGGTTATATATACCAAAGTGATGAGGGTGAAGAGTGGTCTGTCCGTCCGTCTGTGCAAGCTGTAACTTGAGTAAAAATTAAGATATCTTGATGAAACTTGGCACACTTATTTCTTGGCACCCTAGGAAGGTTGAGCAAAATCGGACCACTGCCACGCCCACAAAATGACGAAAACCGAAAACACATAAAGTGCCATAATTAAGCCATAAATAAAGCTATGGAAATAAAATTTGGTATGAAGGATCGCACTATGAAGGGGCATATTTGGATGCCTTTTTTTTTGGAAGTGGGCGTGGCCCGTCCCCTACTAAGTTTTTTGTACATATCTCGCAAACCAATAGAGCTATATAAACCAAACTTTCTGCAGTCCTTTTTTTTAGCCACTTCCTAATACAGTCCAAAAATGAAAGAAATCGGATAATAACCACGCCCACCTCCCATACAAAAGTTAGGTTGAAAATTACTAAAAGTGGGTTAACTCACTAACGAATAACGGCAGAAACACTAAATTTCACATAAGAAATGGCAGATGGAAGCTGCACTCGGATTTTTTTACAAAATGGAAAATGGGCGTGGCGTCGCCCACTTATGGGTCAAAAACCATATCCCAGGAACTACTCGACCGATTTCAATGAAACTTGGTTTCTAATAATTTCCTTACATCCCAATGATATGTTGTGAAAATATGCCAAATCGCTTACAACCACGCCTACTTCCTATATACCAGAACTTTGAAGACAATCTGAATCGCTTACTGTACAATATATAAAGTAAGTACTAGTGAAGATATCGGTGCAAATCTTTGCACAAATACTATGTTTATAGTGTGGCAGCCCCATTCTAAAAGTCGCCGAAATCGGACCATAGGTTTTTAAGGCCCCATATATCGAACATGAGGACCTCGGTGCTTCTAACCTAATATTATGGGTTCCAACTTTCAATGGACTTTATACAATATATATGACGAATACGTGGGTCAGATTGTGTATTATATAATATTAATAAAGTTAAATAAATAAATTGCGAGAGTATAAAATGTTCGGTTACACCCGAACTTAGCCCTTCCTTACTTGTTTTTATTTTATTTTGGCATTTTAGTTGAAGTTCTCAAAATCTTGAGCTATAATTCTTCATTATGATTAAAGCTACAATGAGAGTGTAGTTTGAAATTTATTTGAGAAGTGTTGCCACTTGTTATTTCAATAAATAAAATTTATAAGTTGCATTAAATATCCCAAAATGGGTATCAAAGTCAAAAAGTTTAAAAAGCATAAGATTTGATCCCCACGGGAAAAGTTGAGACTTGTTTATTTATCGAAATGTATTTTTTTAAACGATTTTAGGACCATTTCGGTATTATTCTCGGACTAATTTCTCTGATACTTTGAACAATTTTAACCTTATAATATTTTGGACTTTTCCTAACTTTGGGGTCGCTGATTACGAATTTGACGTTACTTTTCAAAAATTCAAAATGGCGAACCAATATGGTGGACACATTTTAAAAATTCGCCATATTGCATCCGCCATTTCGAATTTTGAAAAACCGGCACCGGACTCGTTTTCAGCGCCTTGGAAAACGCGCGAGTAGCGAGTTTCAAGCGATACCGCTGAATTTTTCAAAATAGCGTCCGCCATTTTGAATATTTGAAAACCGACACCGGATTCGTTTCAAGCGATTCTGATGAAGCTCTAAAAATGTTGTCCGCCATATTGGTTTTCTGCGGTTATGTCAAAATTCTGAATCTGATGTGGAATCACAGGTCATGACCAAAATTTTGTTTGTGTGGTTGTGTAATTTTTGAGCCTGAAATATTTCTCATGAGCTACTCGACCAATTTCAACGAAATTTGGTACATTATTATCATGATAACCATATAACATATTGAATTCAATCTAATGCGTTCACTTTCAAGAACCAACCAGAAGATATCGGAATATTATCATTTAAAAATTGTCGCAATCGGACCATAAATTTTCAAGGCTCCAGATATCGAACATGATTGACTTCAGTGATTATGGCTAAGTTTTTACCGAAAATATCGACAAATCTCTCAGATATTCTAAAAACATTCAGAGATATTTTACTTATAAAAGCATTACTCTGTCCCAAAAATGGTTAAAATCAGGTCCCCTAGCTCCCATATACCAAGTATTAGGTTTTTCAAACATTTATACCGTATATATCGGTTAATATTTGGATATAATGTAGTTTGGTCACAAAAAAGAGAGAAATCAGAAGCAGGAATAACACAGGCTCTCACATACTATAATAATAATTTTCGTCATTATAGTCCTTCCTTACTTGTTTCACTTACACTTACTCACAAGAAGCACATCTCCTGAAGGTTCAAGCGTTAATCATTTATGACATTATACAATGTGAATGTAATTTACAAAGAAGCCAAATATTTTATTTCTATTTCCTGATATTCAACTCGCGTTGCTTAATTTCAGACTTTAAATATAGATCAAATGATATGAAAAAATGCTCTTGTGTATTTCCCCCGCCAATCCCATATATTGGTGAGAAGCCCCTTTGTTATTGGCTCAAATGTAATTCACTTAAGATATTTTGCTAGATTTTCTTTTGGTTAAATCATTTTGCGAAGAAAAGAGAGGAGTGGCGCGCTCTCATCGATTCGGCTATAACCGGATAAACGGTTGAACGCCAATAACATACATACATAAATCATTTGGGAACTTTGTCACAGACTCTTTGAAATTTCTGCGTGTGTTTCCTGTGAGTCATGCTTTCATAATAATAATAAATAAATAAATAATTGTTCGTATGTAATGCTTTAATGTTTTAGAATTCACGTCAAAAAAGCAATTAAAGATGTGTATTGTGTGTTTTGGACGTGATGCAAATTTTCACGTATCAAATACATGAGTTGACAAAATCGAATGCAAATTCACTAAACAAACCAACAGTTTACGTAATGATGTGAAGTGCAAAAGCATGTTTATGCCTTCTAAAAATTTTCGGACCGAAAAGATGTTTCGGTGTTTGAATAAAATTGTTTGTAGCTTATTACACATACAAAAATTATATAAAATACTAGCAGACCCGGCCACACGTTTTTGTGGCTAAGGTATACATTAATTTAGAATTTTTTTCAATATAGTCAAAAAATTCTTACGCGCAAAGACGAAAACATTATAGCCGGTTGATATACATTATGGTAGATCTGTACTAAGCGTAAATCATCATAATTACAAATTAGCAAATTTGCTAGTTGGCCAAGCCAAGATTGTTACGGTGACTTATTTATGATTACCATTTTCATAGCCATGACAGCTTACACTAATTTTAATTGCAAAGTGAGAGGTGATAGTCAATGCAATTTTTAATATTCTGTGGGATAATTGACTACGTCACCCGGGTTTGTAGCTGTGTCAACTCTCCTGGAACGAAATCCTAAATTGTCGCATTAAGATCATCGACATCTTTGTTTTTTACCACCAATATAGGCCATTCAATCAGCCATTTATGGTTATTATATTGTGGTTTCATGTCAGGAAAAACACGATGAATAAGGTCCTCTTTCGAGACCATCAAGTGACAGAAGCCCGTTAAAAATGTTATTAATTCATTGAGGTGTCAACTGCGTCGCTACCATTTCCACCATATTGTTGGAGAAACACTCGTATGTTATTTGTTCATTGACGATTTTTTATGTGTCGCCACAAAGTAGATGATTTTAGGCATGTGATTAGTTCGTCAGCAACAGTTGATCCAGGAATAACTGGAATAGTCTGGCGAAAATCACCTGCCAACAGAATCATGGCTTCACCAAAAATATTTTCGTTGTCGCGTAAATCTTTTAAAGTCCTGTGCAGTGCTTCCAGCGACTTGAATATCTGGAAAATCTCCTTTGTAGCTCTTTTTGGCGAGTTTGCAGACTGGTGTTTGTTGATTTGCAATTTAGTAGTAATTTCAAGGCCGAAAGTACCGTTTGTCTGCCTACTAACAGGTGCCAAGTTGCCCCTATTCCCGTTTACCTTATTGGTGAAAATGAGTGAAATAGGTTCAAGAATTACTTCAGCCCTTATATACTATATAAGAGGATTTTCGTTATTCTATTGGACTTTATTTCAAATTGTGTGTAATAAAATTACATCAATAAGATGCGAGAGTATAAAATGTTTGGTTGCCTTTCCCTACTTGTTACAAATTGTTTTGGGCTTTCGATGAATACAATTGAATAATGATAAAAATATTTTAACAAAGCCACAAAGACAACTTTGAAAATAAAATTATTTTTTGTTTTCTTTTTTTTATAATTTTGTTGTCAATTCAAAAAAAATCATCTTCTTGTTATCTTCCTCACAATTTATCCATATTTACTTACTTTCTAATCTTTCCCTGGCCTTCCATAAATATTTTAAAACTAAAATTAGCCAGATCGGTTTGGCCCTTCTCAACTTTTTGCGAGACTAACGACACAAATTGTTTGTATGGGAGATTATAAAATTGTGGATTTAAGACTTTTTCAGGCAATTTTTTAAATTTTTCTCTCCGTAAAAACCATCCCGGTACCTCTAGAAACATTCTAAAAAAAGAATTTGCGAAATCGGTCCAGCGGTTCTTGAGTTATGCGCTTAGCAACACATTTTGCGATTCATTTTTATATTATAGAAGATAACTGTTTTTCGCAGAATAAATAATATTTACGAAGTAATGAATGATGAATTATCGGCAGAACAAGATACTAAATAAATTACCAATTACCAGGAATTTAGGGAAACTGAAATATTTCAAGAAATCTGAAAACCTTCTTTATAATAATAATTTGCGTATTTATTTGACGAAGTTATGGATCTATTCAAATTATATAGTGATGAGCTGACGCAACGAAATCTATTTGTAAATGATGTGTAAATGATGGATTAAACATATATGTCACTCATTAGCAGTGTGGTTAATACCGTTATCTGAGGGGAGATGTTTATAGTCCCTGCATGACACTAATCACCTCCCCTCAATCACCTCCCGTTAGATGACCTCGATGACAACAATGAGAAATCTCTCTCTCTCTCCATTCGTTTTTCGCAGGCGGTTACTATTTGTTGAAATCAATTATTTGTTACCTCATTTGGTACCGTCATATCAATTATTTGTTACTTAAAATAATCAGTAGTTTATATTGGGTCTATAACTTTGCTTCCGCCGTTTTCCAATAGATGTCTCTAGGGTAAAGCAATGGACGATTTTTTTATATCGATCTTGGACATTTGTGTCAACATTAACCCAACACAATATTTCTAGAGATCTGTTAGCATCCCTTATTCTCAACAGGAAATGTCACTTTTTGAGCCGAATGAACGGCGGAAGCAAAGTTGTAGACCTAATAAATGAATAATAAATTAATTGATAAATTGATTTAACCATATTTAAAGTAAGAAATTATGTGATTTACAAGAAATGAGCATCAAATCGTATTGAGGGTGGTAAGATTGAGTGGATTGTGATATGATGATACTTTGCAAAGATGCATACTATATACCGAAGATATATCGAAGAGACAATTTTGTCCCGATAGTCTTATCCCATTTGGATAAGGCCATTTTGGAATAGCCTTATCCATCGAACTCTCTTTGCACTGATAACCCGAAACATTTAATACTCTTTAATCTTGATCTTCGAGGATGCTTCAATGGATTAAAACGTTACTCCAATATGTACTAGTCCTTGTAAAAATGTATATTCGCAATCGACTAAGCGCGAGTAATTAAACTTAATAAATTACAAGCATATATGTATTTTCATGCACATACACACGTAAATTAAATTATTCAAATATTTCATTTTCAAATTTTATTATCAAATGCTTTATCGAAATAACTGTTGAAAGGTTTGACCTTAGCGACAGCGACCTTATGGAAATTTACTTGGGGAAAGCAAACGAGTTCATAAAACACAATGAAATTAATTACAGAAGTTCTGCTCAAGGTGCTTGCATTAAAGTAACTGTAGCAACTGAAATGAGTCAGCACTAAAAAAACACACGATGCGCAAGCGCACACAGTTGTCCAATTGTGGTCAGCACTTTCGGCATTCCATTTCATTGTTGAGGTCGTCTTAAAGTGCAATTTAAAAATGGGTTTTCCATTTGACTAAATTAAACGAGACTACTTGTAGATTCGCACTAAAAAGCCTCAGTGGAAATTTCCAATTGTGGCCTTAATGTGCTTGCCGTTGTATTCCAGGAAGCGTTACGATTTTTTTAATGCAACTTTATTGTTATTTTTGTATGCGTGTACGCACAGCTTGATATACATATCTGTGTATAAGTATAATTGTTATTAAAATAGCGACAAACTTGGCTGATAAACTATAAATTTGTACACACTGAATACTATAGTAGTACTCTACAGTATTTTTAATTAAATGTGTTTCAGTGTTTTAATTGTAAATTAAATGACGTATCTAACGAAAATGTCATTGCCATTGCTTTTAGTTGTGATACATAACTTTTTATGCTAACTCATCACCTCAAAAAAATTAGATTCTGACCAAACCCATAAGCTTGTTTTACTTTGTTGTTGAAACGCATACATATGTACTTATATACGGTTAAATAAATAAAAATATTTAAACGACTAACTAACTTTATAAACCAGAAGACTGTCCAAAGTTCATCCGTGAGCCTGTTTATGTACTACGTCATTTCAAGTAACGAAGGGTTTGTAAGGTATCGTGACGTCACAACACTAACTCCCGAAAGTCCTTTCTGAACTCCGTCTTTCCTTTGCTTAAACTTCGACTTTTTATATTCTATAAAGTGAAATAAAAAAAAATCTCAAAAAGCAATTATATATTTTTCACTTTGATCGAGAATACGATGGCCTGAAAAGCATTTTTCCACCCTTAAAGGTTTTAACAAAATTAGCAATAGTTTCGCCATTCGTTGTTGTTGTTGTTATAATGATTATCTAGACTCTCATTGAAGCGAAAAACGTAATTTTAGTTGTCATCGAGGTCATCTAACGGGAGGCCCAGGAAACGAACTGTTTTGACAGGGTCAGACCATAGTTGAGTAGTACGTTGGACATGCAAAGAGATAGTGTCATGCGGTACGTCGGGTTCTAGTCTGGATAAGTAGGAGCAGTGGCGGCTCCTGGGGGGAAAGTGGGGTGTGTTTGGTGTTAAAACACCCCCTAAACTCAGAGAAAAATATATGTTTGTTGATATGGGTTTGGAATGAGGTTATTGATAAAAAAATCACATCACATTATAAGCAATTATAATAAGTTACAAGATTTTTGTTGTTATTCATATAATTCAAACTTTCTCTACATTTGTACAAGCAGTATCGCGGAAGCTCAGTGATTAATTGAAGATTACACGGGATCTCACATTCCATGTTATATTTTCCTTGGTTTTTGAAAGAATTCTTCTAGTATTTCATCAACTGACAGATCAATATCCCTATGAATATTCATTGATGCTAGACCATTAAGCCTATCTTGACCTGTCGTATTTCGTAAATAGGTTTTAATTCTCTTTAAACTTGAAAAACTTATTTCTTCTTCTTCTTTCTTTCTTCGTCTTCAAAGTTCTGGTATATAGGAAGTAGGCGTCATTGGGATGTAAGGAAACTATTACAAACCAAGTTTCATTGAAATCGGTCGAGTAGTTCCTGAGATATGGTTTCTGACCCATAAGTGGGCGACGCCATGCCCATTTTCCATTTTGTAAAAAAATCTGAGTGCGGCTTGCATCTGCCATTTCTTCTGTAAAAGTTAGTGTGCTGTCGTATTTCGTTAGTGAGTTAACTCACTTTTAGTAATTTTCAACCTAACTTTTGTATGGGAGGTGGGCGTGGTTATTATCCGATTTCTTTCATTTTTGGACTGTATTAGGAAGTGGCTAAAAAAAAAGACTGCAGAAAGTTTGGTTCATATAGCTCTATTGGTTTGCGAGATATGTACAAAAAACTTAGTAGGGGGCGGGGCCACGCCCACTGCAAAAAAAAAATGGCATCCAAATATGCCCCTTCATAGTGCGATTCTTCATACCAAATTTTATTTCCATAGCTTTATTTATGGCTTAGTTATGGCACTTTATGTGTTTTCGGTTTTCGCCATTTTTTGGGCGTGGCAATGGTCCGATTTTGCCCTTTTTCGAAAGCAACCTCCTCAGGGTGCCAAGAAATAAGTGTGCCAAGTTTCATCAAGATAGCTTAATTTTTACTCAAGTTACAGCTTGCCCAGACGGACGGACGGACGGACAGACATTCGGATTTGAACTCCACTCTTCACCCTGACCACTTTGGTGTTACAAACAACCGTTATGTGAACAAAACTATAATACTCTCTTTAGCAACTTTTGTTGCGAGAGTATAAAAATGTGATTGGCACCCGGAAGTTGGACGGTTTTCGTCAAAACCGTTTGGCAGACAATGTGTTAAACCGAATCGAGAAATGACTTCTGCACTATTAACCCGTCATATCGTTATGATTGATATAATATTAAGAATATATATTAAAATTAAGGTTATAAAAAATAAATTTAATCCAAGAATTCGGGAGTTAATAAATATTCGCACTGTTTAACTGCAATTATACATTTTTTAAACTTAACTATTATGATTTCTTCAGTTGAAGTTTTTCTGCGATATTACGTATGTTTTACAATCTTTGAGGACAGATACAATTTCTATATTTTGTATATTACAAACTTTTACGAGCATTATACGCATGTGCCGGAGTCGTTCGTTTCACTATTTCGTGTGCATTCAATGTTAACTAGGTAAAGGTCATCGTGCGCAGCTATTAACTTTTTAGTAATATGTATTATTTTTTTGAGGTTTTTTGAGTTTTTAAGGTTCACTTTACGTGCGCTATCTTACATGCTAGCATTCAGCGCCAGCACACTCATCTCTTCGACGATTGTGTGTTTCTCGCCATTTTCGTGTTGTTACTAATACGGGTTTGATGTGCAAAATCTTGAACCAGTTTAATTGTTTAACCGCAAAAATGGAAACAAAAACACTAAACCATAACTACACACAAATAATAATAATTAATGGTAAACAATGATATGTTATGATATGTATGTTATAAATACTTTAAAAATATATATTAAAGTGCTTGTGCATACATACATAGATTTGCCTTATGAAATTGTGTCATAATTCATATGTGTATACGCTTGCGGTAAAATAAGTGTTTCTTTGACCTTTCCATTCGATATCGTATTTGTTTATATTGTAAATAATATTTCATTTGCTCTTTGAGGATAATACTGGTTTTAGGCGAAATAAAATTTCTCATAATTAATATTCAAAATAAGAAATTTTATACCCGAACACAATACATGCAAGTGCTTTTTGATTTCGTTGTATTAACGGTATTATTACATTTTATTTATTTACATTGTAAACGGTTGTACTAACTAAAAGGGCGGTCCGATAAGCACATAGCTTCATCACACGATGAGTTTCAATAAGTAAGGTAAGCAAGTTGTGTCTTAATCGATAACACTATACGACACTCGGCTGGGTATTGAACTTAACTTACTTTTTCCGGCAGATTAAGTCCTAAGTAAAAAACGTGTATTCTTCGATTTTCGAAGTAAGAAGTAAGCCTGCAAATCGAAATATTCACATTCGAAGATTTTCGAAGTATACGAAATCGATTTGAAGTTCGAAAAAAGAACTTTTCAAAATATAGACAAAATCTAAATTTTCTTCTTAATTCAATGGTTTATAAAACTTTTTTGTCAAGTTTATATTACAGGTGTTATAAGGTGTCCAGTATTTTTCGATATATAATTTTTTTTATTTCGAAGATCAAACTTTGACCTTTCATAGCATCTGTTCATATTTGGGATTTTTTAGTTGCTATATCCTCTAGTTAATAATCATTTATTAAAAAGTCCTTTTTTCGAACTTCGAAACAAACTATTAGGACTACAACTTTGCTTCAGCCGTTTTCCAATAGATGTCTCTAGGGTCAAGCACTGATCGATTAAATCGTTTTATATCGATCTTGGACATTTGTGTCCAACAAAATATTTGTAGAGATCTGTTTGCATCCCAAACTTATTCTCAACTGAAAGTGTCACTTTTTGAGCCGAATTCTCGACATTTGCGGGAAATTTTGCTTTTCTTTTTTAATTACAAGAAAAGTGAGGCTGAGGCTCATCGAATGTTTTCGGTAACGTACGGTGAGGCTGGCCTAAGTGAAACAACATGTCGCGAATGGTTTCAACGTTTTAAGAATGGTGATTATGAAGCCAAGACCAGCTGCTAAAGCCAAGTGAAACCATCACAGGAGATCGATACCGAACGCATTTGCTGCGTTTGAACCGAGCACTAAAAGAAAAACGGCCACAGTACGAGGAAAGACACGATAAAGTCATTCTCCAGCATGACAATGCTCGGCCTCACGTCGCAAAGGTGGTCAAAAAATATTTGGAGACGCTGAAATGGGAGATCTTACCCCATCCGCCGTATTCTCCAGACGTTGTTCCATCTGACTACCACTTGTTCCGATCGATGGCACACGGTCTAGCTAACGAGCACATCAAATCTTATGAAGAAGTCAAAAATTGTATTGATACTTGGATCGACTCGAAAGATAAGGACTTCTATTTTTTTTTTACTTAAGACTAAATATCTTCGAAAAATTTAGTTTGGTTCAATGCACAGAAAAAAGTTGATTTAGACGTATAATAGATCAAGCGCATACTCTAATCACCTAACCCTCCTATTAAAGAAGAAATAAGTTCTCCAACCGTAAAAATCAGTATGTCCAAGTAAACAGACCCTTAAACATTGGCAACGGCGAATACCGCAGAAGATGGAATGATGAGCTGTATGTGTTGTTCGACGACATAGACATAGTCCAGCGAATAAAAAGATAGCGGCTACGCTGGCTGGGTCATGTTGTTCGAATGGATGAAAGTGCCCCAGCTCTGAAAGTTTTCGATGCAGTACCCGCTGGTGGAAGCCGAGGAAGAGGGAGACCTCCACTCCGGTGGAAGGACCAGGTGGAGAAGGACCTGTCTTCACTTGGTATTACCAATTGGCACCAAACCGCCAAAAGGAGAGATGCGTGGCGCACTGTTGTGGACTCGGCTATAACCGCGTAAGCGGTTTCTACGCCAGTTAAGAAGAAGAAGTAAACAGACCCAAGTGCCCAAAAAGTTGTCGGAGGATGACGTGAAAAAAGTTAAAATCTCATCATATTGGAGACTGCCGTTTAGAGGTGCGTGTGCTAAAACAGTAGGTATTTCAAAATAACTAGTGGATCCTGTACGAGTAAGCTAACGGCGCGGAACTGCACGTCTACACAATAGTGATTAACGCTGTTTAGATGCAACCCAAAAGAGCTTCATGTCCGTCAACCAAACATTGATCCACTGGTGCAAATTAGTGACCAAAGCACTACCAAAACAGTTGATTTGACCCGACGGACTTGTTCCAAAGACTGTCATATCGCCCGATAATGTGATGAAAAAAAGCGTTTTTTAGCAATTTTTTTTTTTTAAAGGGAAGGAAATGATTGCGATAAACGGAATTTTAAGACGATAGTATACTATATTTAAGGCTTAAAAACAATATTTATTATTAAAAAATATTGAAAATTTTTCAAAGTTGTAAGTATTTTTCTGGAGCGCTTGGAGTCTGCATTTGTAAATCGGTGCCGCTGATGGAGGTCGTGCAATGCATCTGAAACAGTCGAACCAATTTTTTTTTTTTTAATTTTTATAAGTATTTTTTTTTAAGAACTAAAAAATACCGAACAAGTTATAAAATTCCAAATTTTTTCGAAGGTTGAAAAAAAAAATTCACTTTTTTAAGAAAAAAAAAATTTCTTTAAGTTGCAAAACAAGTAGTTTTTACTTTGGTTTTTTTCGATCGGACATACATTCTTTTGGCTATCGCCGGCACCGTTTTCTTACACTTGTGAAAATGAAAACTCGAAAAAAACGCGCTTTAAAGTCTGCCTGAGCATTCGCACCTGTTCGACGCTCAGCCACTAAAACTGCTCTAGCTTCGAAAATATGTCGAATTGGCCTCTGAAAGTTTAAAGACATATTCTTGGATAGTTTTGGAAGAGATTTAAAACAAAACAAAAAAATCGATTTTTGAAGCCTGTAAAGCAGACTACTGCCTTAATTTAAAATTTTCCGACTTAAATAAAATGAAATGTTGTAAGTTACTCAATTTTGAAATGATGTCTCTTCTTTTTATTTCTATCACTTATCTCTTTTTCTTATCTCAAACTTATCTAGCAAGTAGCAACTTGTTTATTAAAATGTATAATTCGACTGCTAATGCAAATGTCACTCAAAAAATAACTCAGAAACAAAAGTAAACAACACACTTATGCTTGTTTGTGCAAATTAGATTAGTGGAATTGAAATCCAAAAGTCTTGTGATAATCTTTAAAATTTGTTATATGCAACACGTCGTTTCTATAAAGCATTACAAAAGTATTTGTACTCATTACTAAAGCTTCGTTGCGGAAATTGTCTTGTGAATTCATTGAAACCTCGAGTATCTATACATCAAACTAAATGAAGTGTGCAAGGGAGGAGATGTGATAAAAAACGCAATTCATAATCAAAACAAAATAAAAATTCAGAACAGTGAGAACGCCAAGCGCCACGACTCATAGAACTCATAGAAATTTATAAGCGGTGAGCAAGCAACAACATTTTATCACGAAGTGAATATGTATGCGGTAGAAAGTCGTAAAGGCTCTCCCGCTGTCACTAGTGGGCTGTCGAATTGGAGGTGTATATTTAGTTTTGCGAAAAACCTGTGGAGAAGCGGTTGCGCGATACATTTCTTGTTAGCCGAAGTGAATTCGTGTGGAAACAAAAACAAAAATAAAAGAATAGCTAAAGAAAACAAAAACAACTATAAACAAATAACCGGCAGACAGATAAACATAACAACATATATTAGCGCCTGAATTCAATATATACATACATACTAAGGTAGTAATTTTTACAAGCAATCAAACAATAATTATAAGAATTGGAACTGAATTGGAAAATGCTTCCGCTCGCTACACGCCTCCCTTACACGGTGCGTGCCGTACTGCGCCACCATGTAAACAAGCAAGTCATGGGCTGTCATTATTTTGCAACGAGTAGCGAGAGCGGCACGTCAACGGTCACTGCCGAACACCCGCTTAAGGGCGTGCGTATACTCGATATGACGCGCATCATCTCAGGCCCCTACTGCACCATGGTGCTGGCCGATATGGGCGCGGAAGTCATCAAGATAGAGCGCCCATTTTATGGTGGCGATGAGTCGCGTAAATGGGGACCACCATTTTTGACGCACAGTAAGGATTCCACCTATTTCCTGGCGATTAATCGCAACAAGAAGAGTACCGCTATCGATTTAAAGCGTGGTAAGGAAATCATTTATGAGCTCGCACAGAAATGTGATGTGCTCGTGGAGAATTATGTGCCGGGCAAATTGGCGGAGTATGGTTTGGATTATGAGCAAATGCGCAAGGTCGCACCGCAGCTCATCTATTGTTCGATGACCGGTTACGGTTCGGTGGGTCCGTATGCTAAGCGACCGGGTTACGATGTGATTGCCTCTTCTATTGGCGGTCTCTTGCATATAACCGGTGAGGCTGATGGTCCACCATGCAAGGTGGGCGTGGCAGTTACCGATGCAGCGACCGGTTTGTATGCGCATGGCGCCATTTTGGCCGCATTGCTGCAGCGCGAGCGTACAGGGCATGGTCAAAAAATCGACGTCAATCTGCTATCCACAGGCGTGTCGCTGCTAATCAATGTGGCTAGCAATTATTTGAATGCCGGCATTGAGGCACATCGTTGGGGCACCGCACATTCGAGCATTGTGCCGTATCAGAGTTTCAAAACCGCCGATGGTTATCTCACAATTGGTGCTGGTAGTGACGATCAGTTCCGTGAATTATGTCGTTTACTCGAAATCGCCGACACTGCCGAGAATGCGAAATTCAAAACGAATAAGGATCGTGTTAGTAATCGTGCGGAATTGATTGCGTTGCTTGAGCATATCTTGGCGCAGAAGACATCGAAGCGCTGGATGCAACAATTCGAAGGCGCCTCATTTCCCGTGGGACCCGTAAATAATGTACGCGAGGTATTCGAGGACGAGCATATACAGGCAATTGGTTTGGTGAAAACATTACCGCATCCCTGCGACGGCAGTGTTAAAGTGGTGGGACCACCTGTCGTCTTCAGTGAG
Organism: Zeugodacus cucurbitae; assembly: GCF_028554725.1. Lineage (NCBI taxonomy): Eukaryota > Metazoa > Arthropoda > Insecta > Diptera > Tephritidae > Zeugodacus > Zeugodacus cucurbitae. The sequence goes on along the minus strand of NC_071667.1, from coordinate 57,088,328 downwards.
TCTAAGAATGACGCACGCACAGCTCCACCTCTCATGGGACAACATACAGATGAGGTGTTATCACAGCTTTTGGGTTACAGTGCCGAACAGATTGCCGAACTTAGAGATAAGAAAGTCATAGAATAGACACACATTTGTATGCACATATTTACATACAGATGCACTTGTGATAATAACCCAGTTCGACTAAAGTGCATTTATAGTTTAATAAGTGAAATTGCAAAATTAGAATTTAAACATAATATTGTTGTTGGTAAATTCTTATAATAATTTTTCGACACGGTTTTTTATGAATATACAAAAATAAATGTAAATTTGTACTCGGAATCTCAATGAACTTGTCGATTATATTTGGTAATTGTTGATACCAAAGATGGATTATGGTTTGAATATTTAATTGAGGTTTGAAAACAAAATCCAAAATCCAAAAATATTGTAAACAAAATTTCTCAGCAATGAACTCATATACAACAATCTTCTTAACCGCCTACGCAGTTAATTATTTAGAATCATTCTTTTCTTTGCTTTCTTCTGTTCGAAATAACGGGATAATTTAATAAACGATGTGAATTACAACTTTTAAACCTTATTTAGAATCATATTAAATTGTTTATAACGGATTATTTTTTTACGTATTAAATCAGGTGACAACGTTATTTATCAAATTTGTACAAATGAAATGTGTTCAAAAAATAACGGGAATTTTCAAAATTTGCATTTTTACCAATTGTCAAAAAATGAAATTATTTTATCAGATGCACCTAGATACCTGATAAGTAACGTCTTCTTATGAGCTTAGCGATTTTCGTTTATTAAAAGGTCACACTTCTAGCTTGTTCGTGAATTCTTGGCCAAAACCAACACTGTACTATGCCCCAGCCTACATATTCGCTAAACATGGCTCCCTTTAACTTTCTTCTATTTCCAAAAATAAAGAGAACCTTAAAGGACAGTCGTTTTACAAGCTTATGAAAAATCGCTGGAAGAACCAAAGGCTATCCTGACAAGTCTGCCAAGTTTCACCTTGAATATCTTAATTTTTACTCAAGTTACAGCTTGCACAGACGGACGGACGGACGGAAGGACAGATAGACATCCGGATTTGAACTCCACGCTTCAGCCCTATCACTTATACTCTAATACTCTCTTAGTAACTTTGTTGCGAGAGTATAAAATTCGAGTTTCAGAACTGTTTCGGCGATTGAACGAATCACTGGTATAAGTGTCGCATATCGAATTTAGACTATTTTGAAGGTGACAACAATAATGTATACCAATTTTAAAATATATTATTTTCAAAAAACGAAAATTCCCGGTATTTTTTGAACACTCCTCGTATTTCGAACTTTAAAAGGTTCCCTTTAATATATTTATAAATTTGTTATACACTTTGAAATTCATTAAGTTTTATACAGACATGTTATGGAAAATTATTAAATTGTGTTTATTTTATTTGAAATCAGGTGGCAACTCTATGCAAATATTTTCTGTATTAAGTGTGTTAAAATGCCTTTCAACGGTTACACATTTTGTTATTTATGACAAATCTTTAAATCATATATAGAACTAGGTGGCAACTCTATGCTAGTAATATTTTTTGTTAAGCTGTATACATCTTCAGATATCCCTTGAGTGGCTTATTTGTAATTTTTATGATATTTAGATTATTTCGAATTTAAGGCCATCTTTGAAGAAATTAATTACCTGTAATCCGTCTCTTTGTTTTCTTGTTCAAAAATTTTACGGCTATGTTAGGTAAATCAACTATTTAACCAGAATTTATGAACAACTTTCCGTGTTATTTAACATCAGATATGGTTTTAAACTAAGGCACTCGATCTGTTCTAAACATATTAATTTAATATGGAGGAGACAATTGCAGTATTTTGATCTGGCCATACATAGCCGCGTTCCATTTAAAGAAAAATGTCACTTGCACTCTTGTGAAACATGAAAGATGGATGGGTTTCGCAGAATGAGTTAAACACCTTTCTAAAATGTCTACATATGTATTAAAACCCGATTTTCAACCAGATTGACGCCTACATTTGTATCTATTTATGTTGTTCATCGTGAACGTTATCGGATAAATATAGCGTTTATCAACTGTTAACTGTTTTAGCAATGCTGATAGGATTTTTTAAGAAACCCTTTCTTACCAGAATACAACTCAAAGATTTACTGCCGTATTACGACTGACTATTCACTAATAATTGGTAAATTTGAGCAAGACATAACCCTACTTCTGCGGATATTTAAAATTTTTCGATTTAACAAAATTTCATATAAAAGTTAACACAAAGTCGTAAATCAGAATTCTATAGTTTTTTAATCGAGATAAATTTAACGCTACTTAATCGTAAAATTAGTTACAAAAAAATATAGTTTAAAATATAAGTTTTTAAAAAAATATTTACTTACAAAAATAAAAACTGATCGGCGAATGTCAATATCGATTTAAGCAGTTGCACTAATGCCAGCAAGAAATGACCATAACAATTATGTTGTTGTTGTTTTGTTGTAGCAAAAGATGTGAGAAAATCGAATCAAAGCAAGATGATGAAAAAATGAATAGAAAACATAAATGAGCGACACGAACAACTCAAAGGAAGCACGGAGCAGAATCGAGGTAGCACTTACTTTTCAATCGTTCGGTTGGTGACTTTCTTCTAGTTAATCCACTAACAGCACCACTAACTAATGTACTTAATCAATTGTAATCACCGTCACAGTGCACAAAAGCGCGACTCAAACTATGATTATGTTCTGTATACGAAATGTCGGAGAATGTCCGCCGCACACAGCCGTTGCTGAAACCGAAATGAAACTACTTGGATTGCATCTGTGAGTTTCTACGCCGCTTGGCTTGCACTGGCAGCGCCATAATTGCACAATCAAACCAAAATTCACACTCACACTCACACACACACACACACACACTCGCACATTGATAAATAGCACTTTAAAGGCAAGACAACAACTGCCGGCAAAGAGTAGAAATTTAAAGCCAAGAAATTTCACAGTTTATTTTCTATGCAGTGTTGCTTTATTTTCCTTTCGACGCTCAAATGTCAATGCTAGCGCCCTTTTCTCTCGCTGGCGCACACTTTCCATTCAAAACGCTTGGACGAACATAGTGGACGAAGACGAAGACGATGTCAACGATGTTTATGTTTACATTGTTGTTATGCATGTTTACAACTGTCATTGTGGGCGGCGGCGATGGAGGCTGGTGGTGGCAGCGACGGTTTGTGGATTCACCTTGTCGATATTGTTGTACTTATGTGTGTTGTGCAGCGACTGCGAATGCGCGAAAATTAATAGTAAATTATTAATAAATAGTAAAAAGAGATGCCAACTACGACCGAATCGTATTTCAGACTGTAAACATATTGTGACTGTAAACTATAAGGTTGTTCCTACAAGAGATTCATAAATTATACATCATTCGAATGGCTAAGCATACCCACTGTTTTTGAAAACCGACCGCGTGACCGCCTCGCAATAGCGGTCCTAACTTACCTAGCCTTTAAAAACTTAGTGATAAAAAAATCACTCATAGTGCTTAAAAAAACTCCGTCGAGGGCGATACACCGATTATAGAGATCTTCCAACTATTTCGCGATTACCTCTTTAGGTCTAAGATCACGAAATTCATTAAAAATCTGATTAGAAAAATTCATTGACTGAGGTGCTCATATTGATTCCTTTTTTTCCGATTCATTGCCTTTACCTTTTTTTTTTTTTCAAGATACATTTATACCTTCGATTACACGATTTGTAGTATAGACTTACCCAAAAAACTCCCTCATTTTTTTATTTTGGAAATATCCCATTAGTTTTTTTTAATTTTTAATGATTTTAAGTACATTTTCAATAAGATCCCAAAAGACGGGAGCACGGTCTCTACTCACACTGCAATTAGTGGCGTATAAACGTCTCAGTCGAATCATGACACCATCAAACTAAAACTGTTCTAAGTTGATTTAAAAATTGTAAAACATTGAAAGTCTTTAGGTCACCCAAGTAATTATGTAACAATGCCGGGTACCATTTATGTATTTACATTTCTCAGTTTACTATAATTTATTTATTTGAACCGCATGTTTACAAATACAATATGCACAAACACTGATTATTTACAATATGCTATAATTTCAAGACCTTTGGAGACGTTTCAATGAACGAATGTGCGAGTAAATGAGTGTATATAACATTGTACATTTGAACCGTTCATAAAATTAATTATATGTACATATACAGCCCTATTCTGTGCACTTTACAAATTCAACAAATTTCTAATTTGTAAAAAATTGAAATTTATCAAGCATTTCGTATTCTGTGTCTAAAATAAAAAGCTCTTTTCTTTATAAGTTGTTAAGAAGTAAAATGCTCTTGACAAATAAAATATCTCGCTGTGGATAGTTGTGAAAGTGAATTTGTTGCAATGGAGATATTTTACATTTGTCGTTATTTTTGTACAAAGAGGAAAAATATAAACATGTGGATGGCTCGCGTTATTGAGCCGTTTTTATATTAAGAAGTTTATTTTTCTCTTTTTTGTATACAAAAATGAAGATAATGAGGCTAACTTTGACGAAATTGTTTTCTAGATATTGCATGCATTACAGCTTAACAAATTTTTGCCAATAAAGAACAAAGTTTAGATTTCGTAGTCCCCAAGGAACCTTTCTGAAGCTAAACATAACAACCAACTAAATCAAAATTGCATTCCAAATAGTTTTAAATATATTATAAAGGACATATGTATATGTATTATATTATGTAGTATTCTGTGGCTTTGAGGGGGAGCAAAAGACTAGGGGTGGGAGCTGGGATGGAAAAGCGAATATATAGCCTCTGTCATCCGATTATCAATCAACCTCATTTACTCGCGGCTCTCCTTGTTTGGTTAGAGAGATTAGCGAGGCTCTGGCGACCGCGTAAATGCGGTATAACCTTGTCATCTATATAGAGTAAATGGGGAGTAAATGGGGTTGCATCAGGCCTGAAAAGCTTCAGTCGATATCTCAGAATTCTCGCTACATCAGAATCGGATAGATAGGATGATAACCGGTCTATCGTAAACCAAACTTATCAACGAAGCCATAATGAAGAAGGCTCGGTTAAAACAAACACTCATCCAAATAACGACGAGATTCGGAGCATGGAATATTTGCGCTCTCTCAGAAACCTCACGTCTAGACCAAGAGCAAAGGATTTATTGTGAAATTGAAGTTAAATTATTAACTATTTTGCAATAAATATTGAAAAGCATGTGAAAACTTGCGTTATAAAATAATTCAAAATAAATTCTTCAATTCTAATCAATATAATTGGACAGAAATCAGCTGTTTCTGTTTACATTTTTTGTTTCCCACACGTGTGGGGAAAAGCATGCGTTCTGAAGCTTTTTATTTTATCAAAATTGTCATAGAATACCAAAAAAATTCTTACTTGATAAAAATCTGAAAAAATTTCCAATTTTTTTGTTATTTTGTCAAGTGCACAGAATAGGGCTGATACTCTGAATTGTCTTTTGTATATGTACACAAAAGTCAATATATTCTGGCGATTATATCGTTCTAATCCGGTTTACCGGATGAGCTGTTTAAAGGCGACGAGGAGCTGGAAAGGCGTGATTTGGTCCCCATATGAAGGGAGACCACGCAGTCAGCGGTAATTATCGCGTGGTCAGCCTTCTTAACATTGCATATAAGCTTCTTTCGAAACTATTGTGTGGAAAACTTAAGCCCATTGTAAATAAACTGATTGGACCTTATCCGAGTGGCATTAGACCTGGCAAATCCACCATTGACCAAATTTTTGACAATACGTTAACTCCTAAAAAGGCCCCTCGACAAACAGATCGACATCCATCAGCTTTCTGTCGACTTCAAAGCTGTTTTAATAGCACTGACTAGGACTAGGAGCTGCCTATTGCCGACAACATGTCTACATTTGGTATCCCTGCGAAACCCATACAACTATTGGCTCCGTCCAATTAAGGAAGTGCCTCTCCCAGCCGTTCGATAAGAGACGAGGTTTTAGAAGTTTTAAAAAGCGATACGCGCTATCTATTCTAAAAGGACAATTCTACTGTGATGTGCGGATGATATTGACTTCAACAGAGCAGTCAGGGCAGATTATTCCACCCAAGAAAGAGAAGCAAAAGATGTTAGTCTTGTGGAGAAAGAGGGCAAGACGAAGTACCTGGAAGCCTCACACAAAGATTCCTCGCACCTCGGAAACTACATCACTATTGGCAGCTATACATTTGAAAATGTTAAGGACTTTGTTTATCTCGGAATCAGATTAAGCGCAGAATAACTCTTGCTAACAGGTACTACTTTGGGATCGGTAGGCAATTGAGAGGCCGATCCCACTTGCGACGAACAAAACTTATGCTCAGAGACTTATTGATCACACAGTTATCACATCCGTCCTATTATACGGCGCAGAAACATTGACAATGACAACCCGAGATGAAAAGGTACTTGGAGCATTCGAGAGAACTGTTCTCCGCAAGATCTTTGGAACCGTCAGCTTGAATGAAGTTGAGAGAAGATAGAACATGAACTGTTTGAGCTCTACGGCGACATGAATATAATTAAGCGCATAAAAATAAAACGAATGCGCTGGTTAAACCATATCGTACGTATGGAAGGCGATTCTCCAGTGAAAATATATTTCGATTCGAAACGCATGGGTGGATAACAGAAGTAAAAGCGCCTACATATTCAAAGGAAGAACCAAATAGAAATTTTGTGTTCTTGATCCAAACCGGCCCACGGTTATAGTGGTAAAGAAGAAGATTTGATCGTTCTATAACCTTTTTAAAGGTACTGGTACTATATGAACTGATCTGTGTCTCGATTGCCCTATCGTAAAGATTACAGATGTGCAGATACCACGTATTTTTGGCATTAAAAAGCTTCTTAAAAAAGCTCGGAGGTCGGTTTAAACTGTAAGCTATTCCATTTGTCGGACAATATCCAAATACTAGCTACAAATAGTAAAACACGGTCAAAAGTGTACACTAATGAAGTTTATATATAGGTCTATAACTTTGCTTCCGCCGTTTTTTTGTAATTTAAGGATTTTTTGTATAAAAACGGTTACAAAAATGTTATCCAAAATATTGGCGGTCGCTAGCTACTACTTTTGACCATCTTTCTGGCAGCATGCGTATTCCGTGACGAAATAACTCCTCATCTTTCGAGACGTGAGGCCGAGCATTGTCATGCTGGAGAATGACTTTATCGTGTCTTTCCTCGTACTGTGGCCGTTTTTCTTTTAGTGCACGACTCAAACGCATCAATTCCATTCGGTATCGATATCCTGTGGTGGTCACTCATAATATATCACCCCAGCTAGTCCCACCAAATGCAGAGCATGACCTTGGCGCCGTGTATGTTCGGTTTTGCCGTTGACGTGGAGGCATGTCCAGGCTTTCCCCATGCCTTTCTTCGCTTAGGATTATCGTAGTGGACCCATTTTTCACCGCCAGCTATGTAAAAATCCCTTTTCGGTTGTGCCTTTGAAGCAGCTGTTCGACATCTCTTGCTGTCAGTTGCAACGATTCGGCCAATTCCTCTTGGGTTTGAAACTCATCTTGGTCGAGTAATGCTTCCAATTCAGCATCTTCGAAAATCTTCTCCCTTCCACCACCACGCCGGTCTTCGACTTCATATCTTCTTCTTCTTCTTGACAGGCGTAGACGACGCTTACGCGGTTATACCGGTATTCGCCGTTGCCATAAATCTTCCGCAAAACCTTTCTCTCGAAAACTCCTAGTGCCGTCTCATCGGATGTCCGTAAAGTAGGACGGGAATGATGAGGGACTTGTAGAGTTTAGTTTTTGTTAGTCGACTTTTACTTTTCTATTGCCTACTCAGTTCATAGTAGCATATGTTGGCAAGAGTGATTCTGCGTTGGATTTCCAGGCTGTCATTATTATCGGTGTTGATGCTGGTTCCCAAGTAGACGAAACTATTTACTACTTCAAAGGTATGACAGTGACGTGGGAGCTAAGACGCGAATGCGCTATTTGTTTGATGACAGGAGATATTTCGTCTTGTCCTCGTTCACCACCAGACCCATTCGCTTCGCTTCCCTCGCCATTCTTAAAACGTTGAAACCATTCGCGACATGTTCTTTCACTTAGAACATCCTCACCGTACGTTTCCGAAAGCATTCGATGAGCCTTTCTTGGAATTAAAAAAGAAAAGCAAAATTTCCCGCAAATGTCGAGAGCTCGGCTAAAAAAGTGACATTTTCAGTTGAGAATAAGTTTGGGATGCAAACAGATCTCTACAAATTTTTTTTTGGGTTAAGGGGTTATATACAGTTAGAATTTTCAAAAAATCGATTTTTTTTTATTTCATTTTCTTAATGTACATATATTTAAGAATACACACAGAAAATTTCATATCGTTCCGGTGAATATTTTCAAAGTTACAAGCAAATGAAAAATTTGAAAAGGCGTTTCAGAGTGCTTTTAAGTACAAGGTCCAAACTTTAAACGCGTTTTTCTCAAAATGATGTTTTCAAAGTCGATGATGATGTTTTAGTCTCAAATTTTAACACGACCTTCTTAAATATATTTTTTAGTAATTAATCGTAGATTTTTTCTCTCCGATAAATATTTTTTTTTTATAAACAATTTAAGGCCGAAATTTCGGTGAAAAATCGATTTTTTTTTTGAGAAACCGCCATTTTGTCAAAAAATTTTATTTTGCTTATTCCTTCGATTAATTACTAGATTTAACATTATTTTAACAAAATCTGTTTGGTTTTTTAATTTCGGATGATCCAGGTCCGAGATATAGTGGTTACCGCAAAACGTCTTCTTTGAGAGGAGCTCCTGGAGATCAGCTGTAGCTCTTTTTCAAATAAATATTTTTACTAAAACTAAGTCTTAAAACAGTTACAGTTAAAAGATACCATAATATGTGTATAAATTTTTGGATCAATAAATTGAAAAGTTTTCTCAGAAAAAAATCTGGAAAATTCACTTTTTTTCGGCCGTTTAACTGTATATAACCCCTTAATGTTGACACAAATGTCCAAGATCGATATAAAACGATTTAATCGACCAGTGCTTGACCCCAAAGACATCTATTAGAAAACGGCGGAAACAAAGTTGTAGACCTAATACTATATTATTACACTGTGCAACAACGATTTTCAAGCTGCCTACGATGGCCCGAAAATGAGCTGCCCTTATGACTGCTATTATTAAAAAAAAGCCATTTTTCGAACTTCGAAACAAATATTTCCATTTTGGAGTATAACTTCGAAAATCAGAGAATGCCCTTTTTTATACCTAGAAAAAAAGTCGATCTTGCTGTATAGTGTTATAAGTTATCTGTAACAGTAAACATTCAATATAATATTTCTGAGAATACTTTGCTAGAATCAAATCACATATGGACTAAGAAACTTGTGCAAAACAAACAGAACATCATCAATTCCATTATACAAATTGTTTAAAAAAAAAAGACAAAATCACATATTTTATTTTAATAATTATTTTACGTTTATTGATAAAATAACCAGTTGGTCTCTTAGTCGTTTACATGACAATAAACCAATTAGAAACACGTCAATGACACATATTCAATATATTTTATTATAATTATTATTAATATTTAATAATTAATATTTTACTTTGTTGCTGTAAATAAATGTTTGCTTTTGTTACATACAATTCACCATCAAAAAATGTCTACATAGTATGTGCACTTGTGCGATGATATTTATTAGTTTTTGTTTTTTTTTTTACTTCTTCTTTTCTTTTTTTCTTCTTCTTTCTTCTGCGCAATAAAATGTAATTTCATTTATTTCGATGTATGCAATTAATTCTTCTTAATTTTTTTGTATACAAATATGTATTGTTATTTACTAAATATGTAAGTGTTTGTATGTGTGTGTGTGTGTGTGTAGAGAATTGCATTAATAGTGTGTGCAATAGTAAAACGACGAGAATTTTTGAAAAAATATATGATTTGAAGTTTATAAAATTTCTACTTTTTCTTCTTGGTTTTTTTTTTATTACTTTTGTATTTAAAATAGTAGAAATCTAGTTGCAAATCTGTTAATAATATAGTTTGGTACATAAGTACAAAGTATTAGCGTGTGTGTGTGTGTGTGTGTATGAAAGTGCCAACGTTTGCTCTATAATATTTATTTTTTTTTTTAACTTTTTGTTGGTTATGAGATTTTCTAAAATTCCACATTCATTTCTTTAAAGTTCAGTTATGTGTATGTGTGTGTGTGTGTGTGTTTGTAGTTAATAAAAAGCCACTGACATGTCAACATTCGATATATTTCGTACACATACATTTATACACAATCTTTTTCTTTTGGGTGCTTAAGAACTAGTTCTCTCAATCACTTTACAGCATAAATCAATTTTTCAATTACAACAACACTCGCTGCCTTTTGCACTTATTTATTCATTTTTATTTAAAAATTTTCATTTTTTATTCACTGCATTTCATTTATCATTATTATTATTTAGTTAAATGTGTATGTGTGTATAGTAAGTAGTTAATATTTTTATTTTTTGTAAAATGTATATTTCTATGCATAAACGTACATACAAATACAAATACAAATATATGACTTTATATGCGATAAATAGTAGTCGCTCTCTGTAAACATACCGTTAGCGATATTAATATGCGCATTAAATGAACGTGCCCCATTGTCGTCAATTGTGGATTATTTTTCATTTTTTTATTGAAAAGTGCAAGATTTGTTAAAAATCATGTCTTTGCAATATATATTTTCAAAATAATTTCTTTCCACGCTTTCGACACCTGCACAGCTGAAAACGTGTATCCATACTTTCTTGGTTTCATTGTAGTGACTGCTTTCATACCGTTGTTGTTGTTTTAACGCCATTTACCATATATTCCTTCGACATAACCTCAAAAATTCAACTTTCGTTTTTTGGCTTTGCGTTTATTAATATCCTTTCAGTTAGCTATATACCATATATTCCTTCGACATAACCTCAAATTCTGCATTGCGCATATTAATATCGCTAACTGTATAAATAAATGTATATTTACGTATATCCTGTTCACTTAAATTTATTTTCTATTTATTCTTAGTAATTTTACACGTTTTCTCGTTTTTTGTTTCGGAAATCGTTTCAAATTTCACCACATTTAATGCAAATATTTTCAAATAAATTTTATTCTTTGTTTTTCAAATATTTTTCCTTACAAGCACAAGCTTGTATATCGCACATTATTTAACATAGTACTTGTTACAAAAAACAAAGTAAAAACTTAACATGAATTTAACGTAATAAGCTAATTGCTAGAGACATGAAGCATGGAAGCCAATTATATATATGTTTCATACATTTTTGATTTTGTAAAATAAGCATCACAAATTATTGTATACAATAATTATAAATTTAAAGCAAATTAATGCACATACAAATATAAGATTTTCTTCTTCTTCTTCTTCTGCTTTTTGTTTTTGTTTTTGTTGTTTATTGAGAACATTAGAAATTATTACGAATTGGTTGCTTATAATTACGTTAAGTAAGTACTACTTTACTACATACATATGCGTGAATTGTTGTCAAAGCAAAGAAAATGTTGATGTTAACGGCGCATGTGGTCCTCCACAAGTCCGCCAAAAAAGTTAAAGTAATTAAAATAATATAATAAACATAAATAAGAGTTATAAAAGTATTAATGGAAATATAAGAAATGTTTAAAAAAATTAAATTAAAAAGATTTAAAAAAGAATTAAAATAATACAACGTTTTAAATAATGATAATATGCCAATGTAAATAAAGTCAGCAAATACTGTTCACTAAAGAAAAAGTCAAAATTTCGTCATACCACATGTATCTAATAAATACCGAATTGTTTTAAAAATTTAAAATTTTCAATACAAAAATAGTAAATAAAAATATTAAAATAAAAAAATAATTAAATAAAAATATAAAAATTTAATAAAAATATAAAAGTAAAAAAAATTAATATATATATATATATATACATATATTTATATATATAAATAAATAAAAAATAGTTTTATAAAAAACATTACATAAAAATAAAAGAAATTAAAATAAAAAATTAAATAAAAGAATTCAAATAAAAATATAAAAAAATGAATAAAAATATAAAAATTAAAATATATATATATATATATATATATATATACAATATACATATATACAATATACATATATATATATATATACATATATTTATATATATAAATAAATAAAAAATATTTAAATAAAAAACATTACATAAAAATAAAAGAAATTAAAATAAAAAAATTAAATAAAAGAATTCAAATAAAAATATAAAAAAAATTAATAAAAATATAAAAATTAAAATATGTATACATATATTTATATATATAAATAAATAAAAAATATTTAAATAAAAAAATTAAATAAAAATAAAAAAAATTAAATTAAAATAAAAAAAGTTAATTAAACAAAAAAATAATAATTAAAATATAAAAACCGTTTAACTAAAAGATAATTGTGATAAACAATATGCACAATATAGAATAGCATAGAATAGCTTAGCGCAAAACATAACATACACCTTTTGAGACAATTCGTCGTGTAGCGGTTTTTATAATTCACAAATATAGTATACAGTTAGATTTTTGCTGCTGTAAAAACGCGTACAAATCAATAACTTAAATTTATTTACTTAAATTAGTTACACTTACGCCTAAGTAGTATACACACACTTATCGTCAAACATACAACATAGCGACCAATCAGTTAGTCAGTTGTGATTTTTTTCTTATCATTTCCTTTCTTCATTAATCTATATTGTTTCGTATTAATTTTTGTGCGAAAACAAATATACATATTTTCATTGAATTGAATATTAAATTTCATAAATTTTATATTGTGGACACTTCTTCGCAGCAGTTGGCATGCACTGAATTATTAATAATATTTTTCTCATTTTTTTTATTATAAATTATTTTTTTTTTTTTTTTGCAATTACATTTAGTTAACCACAAAACAACAAGTATCATCATCATCGGTGTTAAAGAATTTCAAGCACTCGAGAAACATCGAAAAGAGTTCATTTCACTATTACAAATAGATTTATAAAACACAAATTAAATGAGAAAATTCAATATAACTATATAAGGCAACGGCGAGTATAAAACTATAACATTTACATACTTGTATAAACTATGCGTTATTTACTAAAAGTGTTTCGTAGTAGAGTAAGGAGTAGTAGTGTACAGCGAAAAAAAATATATAAAAAAATATGTTTTTTTTTTGTTTTTGTTTTTGTGTATAGCAGTTATACGACTAAATATATAATTTCAAGGAAACAGCGAAACAGCATGCATAACGGTAAATGTAAATATCATATCATATTTTCAGCAACGACAAACGACATGAAAGTGTACACTGTAAATAGAAATGAATAACAAATATTAATGAAATGAAAATTGTCAAAAAAATGTTAATTAAACAAAATTTAAATGGTAAAAACAAATAACTACATTTATACTAGGTACATTGTATATTTTTAAATCTATAATTAACAATGTGTGTCTGTAAAAAAAGAGAAAATAATGTATTTCCCATAATTACTAGCACACCTCACACATTGCGGCTATACATCTATATATACATATATGTATATTTATGTATAATATTTTAATAATTTTATTATTTTTTCTTACTTGTAAACATTTAAAATTTCATTTAAATAACATTTAGCTAGATAGTATATTTTAGTTATAGTTAAAAATACACGTGTAAAACATCAATTTAAAATTGGCTCAGCGCTTTCGCTAAATTCGTGTGTGTAAATTCGTAATTTTAATTTTTTTTTTATTCTAGATTTAGTTTTCTTTTTTTTGTAATTAACTATATATTTAAGACAGCCAAGTAACTTGTATTTCAGGTCAAAATATTTCATTTGTATTCACACTGCAATTACATTATAGATTAGTTTATGTGCAAAATGTATGGTGAAATATTTATTTCAATATTTTTATAAACTTCAGATTTTTATTTTCTAAAAAAAAGAACGACTTAAGTTTGTAGTAAAAAAAAGTACAAAATTTCAAAATATTTATAGTATATAAATAGGACTACTGCACGTAATGATGATACGAAAAAAAATTTTTTTTTGTTTCAAAAATTGACTTATTACGGCGGATTTTCAAGAAATATATTTCCCAGCGCCATGCTTCAATTCGTCCAATTGAATTCCAGTTTTAGTTTATGTATGCATATTTATATATATTTATAGCAAATTTTTACATTCAAATCAGAGGTTTCAATACTACTTAAAAATACAAAAATATACTTAAAGATATACAGTAGAACTTCCCTAACCCGAATCACTATAGTCCACAAAAAAAATACGAGTTAGTGAAACTTCGTGTTATGAAAGAAGATTTGTATGAAAATTGTCTTCCATTGCTAATTCAAGAGCTCGAGTCAGGGAAGTTCAACTGTATATAATATATATTTACCACAGTGTCACATATACCCTATATAATAACCTCTATTGTGTATTTGTGCGTAAATATATATTTTATAACTTTTATTTTCTTTATGCTCAAACCCTTGAGGGCAAAATGCCTATATTCGGTCCTATTCCCGTTGTCGTTGTCGTTTATATAGTCGTTTCTAAGTCGTTGTCGTTCTTATCGTCGTTCCTTTCCTAAATTGGTATTCTTGAAGTATATCGTAACGCCTAAGAAAAGTTATCAAAATTTGTCTACATATTTTATATAGTATACTATACGGAGCTCTTTTCCCATATAAAAATTTCTTTCTTATGCAGCGAGACACATTTTTAAAGCAGTCCTTAATGGATTTTATGCCATTCTATATTGACTCTAAATAACGTTATCACTGTAATTATTGTACTTACGTACAACAATATTAGTCTTCCATCTTTATTTGATTTTTTAAAAGAAGTAGTGGTGACATCTGCGTCCTCCAAACTTTCTTCTAAAATATGTCATACTTCCAGCGTCTCATGCTCCTTGCTTCTGGCTAATCCGACTACTCTACCTAGTGGTCCAGCCAAAGGAGAAATGGGTATCTGTTTATTAACTCCTCCTCTTGTTGAAGTACTATTTTTTCTTCATTTTGAATTATAAGATCTTTCATATCTTAAATATATTCTTAGATATAAAAATGCAATTTTATTAATGCCAACAATTTCCGACGCGAGATGGCGGTGGAATGGATTTATTTTTTTTTTTAGAAAAAAATATCCCTCCCAAAAATCGAAATTTAAAGGATTTATCCCTTTTCTAAAGTCCTTGGCATATGCAGGATATTTTTCCATTTCAGAAATTAAAATTTCAAACTGTTTCCGATTTGGAATTTTCATCTTCACTCCAAATATTCCTTCAAAACAACCGCGTCGTTTCTATGTTGCTCACAATTATAGCAACGACAAAAAACGAATGTTTCTATGTCGTTTCTATAGTCGTTTCAAATTGGGGAATCTCAATTTATTTTCGATAAATGTCGTTAACGCCAACAGGAATGCCAAATAGGCGTTCTTAAGTCGTTTTAAAACGATAACGACAACGGGAATATGGGCGATTATAAAAAAAAACAAGTTCTTCTCGAACGTATTGAAAATAGTAACTGGCAACTGGCGCTATATCACTTCTTTAGGGCCAATTAGAACAGTCGCCGAATAAAGTCGAATCTGTTTGACATTTTGCAAACTGAAACCTAAACTTTCGCAACTGGCTGCTCACAAATTATTGCCAAACTTTTGATTCCGGTCTAAATTTGTACCGCTTTTCAAGATTTGCTACCGTTTCCACCATTGAGTTCTTATCAACATTAAATATTTATTATATATATTTCAAATTTAAGATTTTTTGTGGGTCTATTGGGTTTCAAATTTTCGAAATTAAAAAAAAAAATCTTATTAATTGGAGCAATATGTTGGAAATATTATTCAAAAATATCAGACAACCTTTGTAAGTCCCGCCCATCAGGCCAGCTCAGTATGAATGTAAAACTTTAAACGCGTTTATCTCAAAACTAAATTTTTCAAGTCGGTGGGCACGAAATCTCAAAAATTTATGAAGCGATTTTGTTCAAATTTTGCACAGTTCTTTGAAATGACATTATCTAGTTAATAAACAAGGGGTTTATTTTTTTTTTTATTACAACTATTTTTTTTCGAGCCAATATATTGCGAAAAAAGTGAGTTTTTTTGGTTAAAATCCTATGAAAAAATCAAATTTCAATATTTCCTTTTTTCCTTCGTTCATTAACTAGATTAATAAATAAAAAAATACCCTTGCTTTTAGCCTCTGAAATCCACTTAACTTCTTAAGCGGCTATACCAGTGTGACATTTTCAAAAAATCGTTTTTTTTTATTTTTTTGATACTTATTCAATAGTTTTCAAAAATATCCTGTGAAAGCTTTACTATACAATGACCTACAATCTTTTCGATTGGTTGAACATTGTCAATTTGGCATTTAAAAAAAACACCATTTTTTTACCTAAAAAAACGAAGTTTTTTTTCAGAACTACGCCATTTGGGCAATTTTTGATATTTTTCAAAAATCGTAGTTCATTGTATAGGAAATAGCTTCAACTTTAATACTATTTTTGAATTTTTTAGTTTCAGCTACTCATTCGGCCGGAATCATGTCAGCGGTTAGGGAACTTTTTTTTTTTTGGCACCTCCGAAGACAGCTATAACTCCGTTATTTTTCAATATTTTTGTAAAGAAAAAATTTTGAAATGTAGCTGAAAATATACCTTATTATGTGCAAAAAAAACTCCGAAACAATCGATCGAGTACTTTCTTTAAAAAAAATTCACGAAAGTCGCCTAATTTTTCATGGGTTACACTGGTATAACCCCTTAAGTTTCCCTTTTTATTGTTTTTGAGTTTTGTGATAATTCTTTGGCTATTATTATACTGTGTATACAAAATATTTGTATTAGAATCATTAAGATTAAGACTATTATTTTATATTTTTATTAAAAAAAAAAGTTATTATATCAAATTAGAAGAGATTTTATATTAAAATCACTAGTTAAGATAGAAAAAAAATTCTTATTAAAAATACAAAATTTTTAATTTTAAACAATAATAGAGCTTAAAATTTATTCGAAGAGTAAATAAAAATGTAAATATGTACATACCATGCGCTCACAAAATGATAAAACTGCAAAGTATCCTTTTCGAAGTATTTTGCATTAAACCGTTTTTCTTTGTGTACTCCTTCAAACCATTAATGCTATGGCATTCTGCTTTAGTTGTGTGTGTGTGTTTAGCGCGATGACTTTCAAGTTGCGCAGACTCAGCAACATCAATTTTTCAGCGAATTTTAACAATATATGCGCGGCAATGTTGTTTTCAAAAAAAAATTAAAAAATTTTTTTTTGCTCGGCAATTGTTTAACGGTTGTTAAATGTGTGGACTATGTGTATTGTTAATTGTTGATAGTTACTAATGCAGGGATTTTTTTTTTAATTTTACTTTGCTAATTAATTCGTTACTCTCCCGCTTACTCTTGCCATATACATATGTGTGTTATATATATGCAAATGTTTGTTATTGTTGTTGTAAAATTCATAAAGTCAATAGAAAAGCAACAATTTCTAAGCAATTATATACTTTATATAACGATGGCAAATAGTTAAAATGTATTTTTTGTAGTATAAGTTATGTGTTTTTTTTGTATTTGTTTATTTGTTTGTTGTTTTTTATTGTTATTGTTATTATTTTCCTTGCTCCTCTCAATCAATTTCTTAACGTGTGTGTTTTTCTTTATTTTTAATGTAAATCAGTGCGTGCGTTTGTATGTATTTAACCGCATCCATCATAAATTATTGCATCAAAATCACTAAAACTGAGAGAAAAAATATAAACAAAAACACAAATTATAGATATTAAATAGTAAAACAACAGCACATAAAATGTATAAATATCAATATTACTATATATATGTATACTGGTATGAAAATTGAAAATCAATTACTACTTAAAGCTACATTGATAGGCGTGTTAAATGCAATGAAATGAAATGAAAAGTATGAAATGCAATTGCTAGTGGAAAAGGAAAGTCAAGTGTTGCAGCTTTGCTATTAAATTTACACTCTTATATTAGTTATCTGCACAACAGGTCAACACAAATCAGTCCTAGCATGCTCTTAAACGCTTAAATCGCTCTGTGTAATGTGTACAGTTAATTAACAAGCAATAGCACAGCATTGGCATGCAACATCAAAAACAGTTGCAAAGCACATATATATTAACATTTATGTAGTATGGAACACTTAATACACGGTGGGTGGGGGTCATGGCCAAATACATTTACATTCACATTTATCACTATACTGTAGTATAGCGGCTACTAATATGCAAAGACATTGTGTGGGCATGCAAGTACACACATTAATTGCGAATAATTGAATTTGTGACTTTTTTGTTGTTGTTTTTTTATAATTAATTTAATTTTTTTTTTCTTCAATTAAATTTTTTTTGCAGCAGAATTATTGTGGCAACTGACTTGAAGAGTGTTTTAAAAGTTAAAAGTGTTTTTTTTTATGTTTTTTTTTGTTGTTGTAATGATCACTTTCATAATGTCATCACTTTTAACGATTTTACAAGTGTTTTAAAATTTGATTTTTTAATTTTTTTTTTTTTGAATGCAAGTGCAGTAATATGCTTTTTTTCTCTGTTTTATATATATATTTTTTTCTGGTTTTTTGTTTCACATTTTTTGTGTTTCTTGCTTTTTCAAAGCACAGCATTTAAATATGGCATGCGCTTAATTTCCCAAATCGTTCGCATATTTTGAGTAGCAGAAGTGAAGCAGAATTTGTAAGATTTTTTTTTTGTTTTTTTTTTTTAGTATTTGCCCAAACATGTTTCCGAATCGTTTCATTTTGGTTCGGTACACAATGTTCTCTACATTTTTTGTTTTACAAGTAGGTGATTGTATTAATGTGTGTGCGTACTCAAAGATGCATTAGGGTGTTACTCTGCGATCTAAATAAATGCAAGCAAAAGTTATTCTTAATGCTTTTTTTTTGTTATCGAATGAAATTAAAATGAAAATTAGCAAAAATCTGTAAATATGTTAGTTAGAGAATGTTTTTCTATATATATATATATATACATATATGTATGTATTTACTATATACGTAATTATTGTAGTAAAAGAACTTCCATAGCTAAACAGCTAGGGCAGCTTATAATTAATTAGTTGGGTGGTGGTGGTGTGGTTAGTTTGATATAGATGGCAATACTTTTTTTTCTTAGTTTAGTTTCTCGTTTCAAACGATTTCTAACGGTAGTAGCGAAATGTTTTTCAATACGCAACAAATGACAACAAAATGTTTATGAGTATGAGTGTGAAAAAACCGGCGGCACAGCGACAATATTATTTCTTTGCCAAGAAATTTTCGCGTTGTTAGCTGGTCATTGGAAAGTAAAATGGACGACTGCAACAATTTACGTATGAATGAGTTAGAGCATGAACTAAGTGGCGAAAACTTAAAAGTTTTTTGTTTGATTTTTGATTTTTTTACTACTTTAATGCACAACAACACAGACTGTAAGTATGTACGTACGTAGGTCACATATCCATGAATTAGTGATAATTTTTTCTAAAGAAATTGTTAAGAACTTAGACATCATAATTGCATATAGTACCTAGAAGTAGTGAAGAAAGTGAACTTAAGTTGCTTAAGCCTGTGGGATTTGAAGCAAAAACAATAAAAAAACGGTTTTGTATATGCGAAATCGCAAGTAGAAAAGCACTTAACACTATGCTACAATTATTATATAAATTAATTGTAATTAGAAATAAAAAAAAAAATGGTATGCAATTGTTGTTGGCGGTAGTGGTGAAATAGCGCATTGTGCTTATATTCTTACCAACACAGTACCGTTTACCGTTATTCGTTAAGCTATTTTCATATATTTTTTTTTTTTTTGCATTACTTAATAAGCGTTCAATAATCTCCATAAATTATTAATCTAAATTACCCAAAAGTAATGGCGGAAATTGTGTATTTAATTAAATAGAAATTAGTTAGTACTAGGTAAATAGATGGTGGTAATGAGAAGTTTTGAGTGGTGACTTGCATTGATTGGCTATATGGCTAAATGGTTGAATGGCTGTGATAACGCACGCATCAATTTGCTTTGCTTATAAACGTACAAAAAAAACGTAATATTAATGAAAAAAAAAATAGAACATAACAGCACATTATACCACATTTCAAGACAGTAGTGCAACACTTTCAATTAAGGTTTAAGAAAAAAAAAACATGTTACCAAATCAATGAAAACGAAATGTTAAGAAAAAATACCTGCTTAAAAGTCTTGAGCAACTGTTGCACGACATGTTGCACACTCCACTAAACATTTGACCATTTATCATACCAATTACATACAGCCCACCCATTTCAGATGATACTCCAATCGAAGCCAAGTTCATCGATATAATTACTATCGATATTGTGTGTTTAGAAAACAGGGTGAGGTGATTTCATCACACCACAGGGAGAACGAACGTGAGGTTAAGCGTGTGTGTAGTGGCAAAATGTTTAAGATGCGCGCAGTTGTCGAGAGTATAGTTGTCGGACAGCCAGAAGAATCGGGAGAAAAATAAAAGACAAAATTGTGTTCAGTTACATTCAGAAATAAATCATACACTTTATACACAAAATAGACTAGAGTTTTTTGTTATTTCTGTTAAACATATCAACATTTTCCAAAATCGGCACAGTCGTTACGAAAACTGCGCTGACTGACCTCATTTGAGCTTAGCTTTGATTAAATGAAACAACCCAATGCAAACAACGCACCATTAGTGATTTTTGCTAAAAAGCTTGATTTCCGGTCATCATTATACAAAAAAAAACTATATATATATATAAAATATTTATTAATTCAACAGGTGAGATAGTTAATTTTCAAAGTATTGCGATCTACTTTTCAAATAGAGCAAAAGCAAGGTTCATTTATAGAGATAGTGTTCAAAGGTTTAAGCAAAATACAAATATATACAAATTAAGTTCATTTGCCAAGTTAAAAAACAAAAACAAAAACGAAAACAAGAACAAGAATATAATATACAAAATAATAACTTCGAATTACGTAAAATATGACGAAACATTGCACAAGTCATATGTGGGAAATTATTTAAATTTGTAATAAAAATATGTGTATTAGAAATACACGAAAGCCAAACCAACATTCGAGCAGTTGAGAAATTTTAAAATCACCTTTTCGTGTCAAAATAGTATATAACAACTTTGACGTGCAGTTATGCATATTTAGTTCAGCGAGAAATTCCACTTCCGGTCGCAATTACACCTTTTATCATTATATATACAGTATTATTGATTCATAGCACTTATGTATGCTTACAATATCGAATGAAAATATATGGGAGCTAGGGGAAGTTATGACCCGATTTTAACCATTTTTGGTACAGAGACACACTATTAGAAGAAAAAGATTCCCTCTGATTTAACGATATTTTCGGTGAAAAATTACGCTTAGGTACTGGGTTCTTCATGTTCGATATCCGGGGCATTGAAAAGTTATAGTCCGATTTCGATATTTTTTTTTTTCAAAAGTGATGCCACAGCTCAAATACAGTATTTGTGTAAGCCACGCCCCATTTTCCATTTTTTAAAAAATTATGAGTGCTTCTTTCTCCTGCATTTCTTTTGTAAAATTAGTGTTTCTGTTGTTGTTGTTGTAGCGGCATAAAACATTCCCCAAATAATTTTGAGGAATGCTGCCGATTTGACAGTCCTTGGCCGGATAAAAATCCGGGTCCGTTCCGGTTACAGTGTTTCTGTTGTTTTCCGTTAGTAATTTTCAACATAACCTTCGTATGGGAGTTGGGCGTAGTTATTATACGATTTCAACTATTTTCATGGTGTGTGATGGGGTACATACGGGTAGAGTTTGGTTTATATAGCTTTATTGGTTTGCGAGATATATAGAAAATAAAACCTATTTTGGGCGTGGCCACACCCACTTAACATCCAATAGCAATAGCCTCACGGTCCCAAAGAACATGTGTACCAAGATTCGTTAAGATATCTTAATTTTTAATCTAGTTATCGGTTGCACGGACGGACACACAGACATTCGGATTTGAACTCGTTTCGTCTCCCTGATCATGTTCATATATATAACCCTATATCTAACTCGTTTAGCTTTATGACTTACAAACAACCGTTATGTGAACAAAACTATTGCGAGAGTATAAAAATTTAGCGTTCTTCCTCTACCGGATTATGAAAATCCAAAGGATTAGGTAATCCTTTATATTATTAGAACAACAATAAGACAAATTAGATTTTAACTGTTCAATGGACGACCTACATCATTTCAAATTTAAATAGCAATAAGCATGAATAGGATAACCTCAAACCGCGCTCAAACGTATCAAATTGACTTTTAAGCAATGCTTGAATTTCAAATATCATCAAACAAAGGCCATTCTAAACGAAATTCCTTTTCGGAGAACTAAGAAATAATCTCAACACATATGACTTGACAATAATATTGGCAAATAAGATAAAACCAACTAGTTAAAAACAAAAGAATTGTTAACCAAAATCTTCAACAAAAATATACTACTTTAGTCAGATAAAAGTATGGTATATAAGCAGCCCATTATACGTATAAATACGGAAATTTTGTAAGTAATAATTGAAAAAGTATTATATAGAATAATTTAATTTCGAAAATTAATGAAAGCAAATATTAATTGTATAACGAACAACAACAAAAACTCACTTTGGTATCGACATATCTTGTGACTGATGCAGCGGTGTGCCCACCACGGAACCGCCCCCCTCTATGGCCGGCACATGTGCTCTTATTGTATTTGGAACATAGCCATCACGTGTTGTTTGTTCTTCTAAAAACAGAGTTTATTTAATATAACGAACGATATAAGTTAAAGCAAATTTCGGAGTTCGAGAGGAAATTATGGGCATACCATATTTTTCAATGTGTACAAATTAACACTTACCGACGTGGTGTGAATAGAAGGTTACAAATGCTTCATCACGTGGCAACATCTTTGGATAGACAGTACGTAATACGTTCAGATCGTGTATGCGATCCGCCAAACAGCGGATATTTAAATCACGTGACGTCCAAGGTGCCAGCATAAGCTTATTGCCCTGATCGTCCACAAAAGCCACCGTTATACCACCTAAAATGCAACAAAAATAACAAAATAATTAGCTTATTTCCGTTTTGCAAATGAATCCAACGTGATATTTACCCAATTCACTATCGGAGAAGCGCAGTAAGAACGTGCCATATTGTTGCCTTGGTAAAATCTCTTCCAAAGTCTTGCGTTTATTGATGAAACCAACAATAAGACCCTCTTTCCACAGATTCAACAAATGATCCTTTGTCAATTTCATTATGGCAAAGAACCAATCCCAAAAGGTGAAAGTTCGATCTGGCAAAGGTTCTTTGCAGAACTGAGCCCATGTTATGAACTCATTATGTTCGCCAGCATCGTTGCGGAAAAGTTTCTCATCTAAAACGCGCAAAAATTATGATTTTTATCAGTAAATTGTTTTTGTTAATACACGAAGCAAGCAAGCAAGCGTGTGCTGCTAACTCAATGTAACTTACAAAGAAAATTCAAATTATCTTCGGTTAAATTTCTTCCGGTCGCCGAACCAAACTTCGTATCCAAAGCCACAGATAATTGCGCCCAGCGTACTTTCTCTGGTACTTGGAAGGGTTCACGCGTTATGTCGGAAAATGCATTATCCCAAGTGATTGTGGCCCAAGACTGTGGCTCCTGATTGCCGTGTACAATCACAACAACTGGCAAAGAAAGTGTCCAGCACTGAACGGGAAATGAAATTAATTAACGTTTAATTAAAATAAAATAACTACAGTGCGCGCTCGAAAACATAAACACTCTAAAACGAGAACACACTTTTCCTGTACTTCAGAGCTGCCCAACATTGAAATTTATCGTTTGTTCATCCGTGTGGGAAATAAGAACTGGCAACAGAATGCTTTATTGGCTGGCAAAAGAAAAAGCCAAAACCCTGCATTTAAATAAACAATTCACAAATGTGAACTGCCTTGATTTTAATTAGTTCACGTTTTCGAGCGCGCACTCTATAATAAACAATTTAACGAAATATTTTCCTTTTTAACTTACGCTTATCTTGTATTCGTTGAAAACGACAGTTGTATAGAATAGTAAAGAGAACTTCTCGTCCATAACACTCTCTGTGCCTTTCTTCTCGGCACGCTTAATCTTTTTCAATTGCATGTTTCTGTAGAGTTAAAATAGTGTTTTTCAGTTAGCAAATATTTTACACAAATATTGTAATATATTTTACACAAATATATATATTATATATGTATAATTATATAATTTACCTAAAACTAGCTGAAAATACGCGTGTAGCATGCTGAAATTCCATAGTGCTCATGTTATTCAAGATTTCACCAGAAGACTGCGGTGGAGCGGTTGTTTGCATATCGGTGGTGCTGTTAAGTGCAGCGTGTCGTTGAGCTTGGGCCTCTGGAACAAAGCAAAACATTGACGTATTAATATTGCATATGAAATTGTAAAATATCCAGTATATATATGACATAAATTATATTGATGATATGGCACATGGAACACCTGTTACCCGCTACGTCAAAGGTAAGTGTCGTTTTGTGCTTTTATATTATAAAAACATTTTTTTTTTTTTCATTTTATTTTTTTACCTGAGAGGATGACACATTCAATATTTGGACTAGTTTTAAAAATATCGAGTTGTGGGCCAATCAACCATCGTACAGCGGCAGCAAATCTAAAATGAGGCATGCAAAATTAGCAGGTTTACATACACGTTTTTACAAAAATCTTTATCTATATGTATGTATGTATGTATGTATATATGAAAATTGTATTGTAACTAACCTCGTATGTGTTTTCATCACTTGTGGCGGCTGACGTTCCACTATAAAAGCGGACAACACTAGTATCCTTTGTATGGAACGCACGTGATTTAGCGAATCAGTCAATGCGGGATCATCGCCCATCGCAAGCAGATTAGTAACGTATGATTGAATTTTGGCAATCATATCCACCAACATCTCTATACAGCGTTGTATGTCATCTAAATTATCATGGAATGGCGCACCATTGCCAGCCAACGCTTGATTACGTTGCCACATTTTCAATGCCATTATCACTTGGTCCTGCACCTTATCGTATTCATTGATAACGCGTCGCAAATCGGTTACGACCACCTGCTTACGTTCGGATAAAATAAGATACTGTCCCTTGAATTGATTTTCACGCTCCTGTATCTCTTGTGGCGACATCATTGCACGCGTTTGATTGAAATCACTAAAATAATTGTACACCGAATCCTGTTCAGCTTGAAAATTCGTTAGAGCCAAACGCATATTCTCCACATCGACGGCTAATTTTTGTATGCGCGCCGGCAAGGTATACGCATCATCGGTCATATGCACATCATTAACGTTGCCAACGCCGACGCCGCCGACGCCGCCGCCACCGCTTAAATAGGGATTACCTGCATTCATGCCGCCAATACCATTCACATGACCACCAATAATATTTGAATTATACATGTAGGGATTTTGAGGCATTCCTTCCTTTAATGCCTGAATTTCACGTAGTAAACCGTTACGCACGTATGAAAATAGCTCGACGGGTGCGGTTTGTGTGAGATGTGCGACAATTTCACGAAGTTTAAATTTCAATAAACTATCACCATCCAATGTA
Source organism: Zeugodacus cucurbitae (assembly GCF_028554725.1). Classification (NCBI taxonomy): domain Eukaryota; kingdom Metazoa; phylum Arthropoda; class Insecta; order Diptera; family Tephritidae; genus Zeugodacus; species Zeugodacus cucurbitae. Next base: position 57,062,527 of record NC_071667.1, on the reverse strand, counting down.
ATGAGTTTCTGTTTGAGTCCCTCGTAGAATGTGTTGACTAATAGTTCGAAGCTTTTTTCGTTACTCGGCGGTTCGTGATTGGACCTGTAAGACACACAACAGTGTTGTTAGTGCACCAAAGTACTTTTGTATGTATGTGTATGCACATAATATTGACTTATGGAAATAATTTCAAAAAAATTTTATAAACTCAACAATGTACCGATACAATAGTATATTTTAAGCAAAACATATTTTAAATTTAAACACAACTAATCCTAACTAAGCCAACCCTTTCTAGATTTTAAATGATTGGTATATAAATTGCACATATTTTTCGAACGACGAGTACGTGCACAGAGGATTCAAACAAATAAGTCACGCTTACACAAATACTAGACATATTAGAAACATACATACATACACACAGAAATACATATAATTTATTTATGCAGCCGGTGTGGCGAGAGCATTGAGTTTAATTATGCTAATGCAATTGTTATAACATATATAAATGAATGCTAAGTTTGGCTAGATTGCCGCAAGGCGAGTTTACACGCCTGCCACACACATTATCTACTTCTTCCATTTGCACTCTACTGTTGTCTATTTTCTGTTTCTGTTTCTGTTTTCTTTTTACTTACATTATTATCTCTTCAATCCACGGTGCAAATTGCACGCGTATCTCGGCGAGGCCCTTGACGTCGTAGTATTGAGTCATGCGCTTTTCAAGCTCTGGAAAGAGAGCGATACTCTTCCACAGACTCATTGTGGTGAGCAGCGATGTGTGTGTGTGTGTGTATGTGTGTGCGTATGTGCAATTAGCTTATTTTTGATTTACTATATAACCGACTCTCGATTGCAAATTTATTAATTTTGTTCTTTTTTTCTCACGTTACTTGTATGTATGCAAAATATATCTCGCGCGCGCAACAATACCCTTAGCTTGTTCTTGCTTATTTGCTTCGGTCAATGTACAACATGCGTGGCCACAAATATGCAGTAGAAGGCGCTGAGATGCTTATGATGTCCTGCAACTTAACTAATTGCGTTTTTATACTGATTAAAGCGCCTATATTGACATTAATGCCTGTGGTTGAAGTTGAAGTTGGGAGTAGTAGTTGCTGTTGTTATTGTAGTGGTAGTGATAGTTGTGGTGGTGGTGGTGATTTTAGTAGTGATGTTGATGTGCAATGTCCCATGCACTCTTTAGTGTGTCTGATAACCAAACCGTATCCAATGAACGCACTTCACAATCCGAAAATATTATAAATCTGAATTAACCGTGCACCAAGCAGTGTGGATGAGTGGATGAATCGATTCGTTTTGTATTTATAACTTGTTTTATTTGTTCTTTTTTTTGGTTGTCCAATTTTCGTGCATGCGAATTTGATTATTATTTTTTTTTTGTTTTTATAATGAAAAACTAAAAAAAAATGAATGAGGAAAGAAGCGAAATGTGGCAAATTAGCAAAGCGTATACACATATAGTTTCAATTAGAATTTAGTGATTTGAACAATATTAAACAAATGCAATTTATGTATGTATGTATACGTATGTACATACATATATCTTTGTTATATGGTATATATATGTATGCACGCCTACGTCTGTACTCCGCAAATCAAGAATGAAACATTTTTACGCAAATAATATGAGTTGAGTTTTGCTCATGTGTGCACCACACTTCAATTGTATAATTTTTATTTAGTACAAAATATTTGAGTTCACTTTCATTTTAAATACAATACAGTGCTGAATAAGGAGATTGGTAGGTATTAGTTGTTTCATATTCGTTATAACCTAAAACACAGATTTCTTGGAAATCTGTTGTGCGGTTAAGATTTCAGGGAAATACTCTATTTAAATATTTATCAATTTTTTCATAACAAATGACTATGTTTTAAAGCCGTTAAATAACAAAATATACACATACAATAAATATAAAAATTTATTTTTGAAATGGTAAACATTTTTGGTAGCGTTGTTCAGCGACCTTTTTTCATTGGAATTTATTATGTAGCATATAGTACGTACATACTTACATACATACATATGTATGTATATAGGGAATCACACACGTTCGTTAAATGTATGGACGTACACAAATGTAGATATTATGTTCATTTATATTCAATTAGCTTATCATTCCGTTATTGAGCCTTGAAAATATTAAACATAAATCATTTCAGATAGTAAATATACTTTATTGAGATGGTAAAAAAGTACGTGAAATGTTAAATTCGTAAACTGAGTTTCTCGCGGAACTTTACTTATACAATTTTACAAGCCACCTACTCAATAGAAGAAAATATCCAACAAAATTTTGAGAAAATTATGCATAAAAAGTGTGATGATAGCAATAGAGCAGATAACAACCACACCAAACAGCTAAACCGACACAATCAAAAAGTTATCACGATATACCCTGTCAAATTGTTATATGTAACAGAATCGAACAACGATTTATATCCCGCCAATTATTGTTAACTTGAGCGCTTTCTAAAATAACTTTTTGTATGCTGCTACATCAGACAACCGCTATATCGGGTATGTGAAAACCAATCAGTTGAGGGAAGCAACGGCAAAGTGTTATAACAATAACTTGTTAAAAATTTAATCATCCATACATTTATATTTGCCTTATATTTTGATAGCCATATTAGACATTTATATTAATACACTATACGGCAAAACCGAATTTTGTCCTGGGTATTGGACCAAATTAATTTTTCACAGGAGATTGAGTCATACAGTTGTCCACAAAATAATAGGAGTGCCAATATTAGGATTGCCTTTAGGATCTGGAGAAATTTATAGTATAAAAAACGGTATATATAACGGGATACTGGCTTTATAATACCAATCAATATCTATTAACCGTTATTTTAATACAGTTTTGGAAGTTTTCAGAAGTACTTGGTTTTGCATTCCACAAAAAAATAGGAGTGTTAGACATTTGCTTTTAAAAAAATTAACTATAACTTAAAAATTTTAACAAAGAAAAGTAAATAGAGTTCCATAATCTAGGAGCAATTTTAATTAATTAAGTTTAATTTAATCAATGTGTTTTTCTTATCTGGGTGTAGGGATAGCACTAGACCGCAAAAATTCGAGAAGTAATCAAAAAAATTAAGAAAATTACTGAAAACGTGTAAGGAGCTCTAGAAAATCGTAGAATAATCTGCTCATTATAGTAATAAATATGAAATACGTGAACAAAAGTGCAAAAAATGCAATACAGGTGATCACACTATAGGATATTACCGCGAAATGTATCCCTATGCATTAGCTAGGAGCATCCAGGACGAAACAAAATGGAATATATCAAAATATTAGAAAAAGTATTGCTACCATACCCCTCATGGAATAAACCATTGATGTGGGTACACTAACATTATTAATTTGCCTAAGCATACCAGAGAGTGAGCATATAAGTGGTTAGGTGTCTACGCAATTGAGTTTACGGGCTGGACTATTTAGTTTCCTGACCTCAACTTCTTTAAAAACATGAGTACCGATATCAAAAACAGTTATACTTAACGGAAACCAATCAATTTGAGAGATTTGTCGCTGGTAGTGAAGGAGGTTTGGAAGGACGATCATTCAAACGTTGGCAGGATCTTATAGACTTTATACCCCGGACGGGTGGACTTCTATTAAAAAATTGAAGCCATTTAATGAATTATTAATTATTCAATAAAGCTTTGAAAGTGTTTTACATGGAATACTCCTATTTTTTGTGGATCTATTTTTTGAGTTTATTTTACAAAAGTCTTGATAAAAAATGGACCATGGAAATATTAGTACATCATTAGCGATTATATTGTGTAAAAAATTTGAAACAAAAATCATTTTTATTATGGAAAATATAAAGATACGGTTTGTTCATGAGCGCACTCCTACTTTTTGTGGACAACTGTAAGTAAAAGAAATTGCATTCTCCGATTGTCGAAATAAAAATTGAAATATTTGAATTCGAAGTTCGAAAAAAGAAATTAAAAAAAAAGTATTATTAATTACTGGATGTAGCTACTAAAAAATCGAAATAAGGATACAATTTACATTTTCCTCTTATTTCAATGGTGTATAAAACTTTCCGATCAAGCTTATATATGACTGATGCTATTGAAGGATCACAAGGTTGATTTTCGAAAAAAAAAAATTATATAAAAAATACTGGACCCCTTACAACATCTGACATATAAGCTTGATGAAAAAATAACAGCGCACGCTCGAAAACGTGAATTAATTAAAACCAATGGAGTTCACATTTGCGAATTGTACATGTTTTCGAAAATCCAAAAATATAAGGTAATTACACATTTAAATGCAGGGTTTTGGCTTTTTCTTTCAACAATAAAGCACTCTATTGCCAGTACTAATTTTGCACACGGATAAACAAACGATAAATAGATAAATTTTAGTTTTGGACAGCTGTGATGTACGCAGTTTTTTCAATAGTTAATGCACAAAAAAGAGTGTTCACGTTTCAGGATGGTCACATTTTATAGTGTTCATGTTTTCGAGCGTGCACTGTATACTATTAAATTAAGAAGAAAATTTAGATTTTGGATTTTTTAGTAGCCATATCCAGTAATTAATAACACTTTTTTATTTAAAGTTCTTTTTCCGCACTTTGAATCTAAATATTTCGATTTTAGAGGTTAACTTCGAAAATCGGAAAATTCATTTTATTTTACTTATGGCTCAATCTCCCGAAAAAAATTAGTTTTGTCTCCAATACATAACCGAATGTTGTAAAACCGTAGAATGAAATTTTTTAAATTGTAAGTTAATTTTGTTTTTTGTAATATGTTTTTTTTTCATTTTAACGGCTAGTTTAAAGTCACTTCTTAGCTTTATATGTATATGTACTTGTATACATATACATATTCCGATATTTATTAGTATTCATTTCATTAAATTGTTATTGCAACACTTTTTTATTACTTTCTTCACTTTTGTCTTTCCTTTGACTTCCCACTTTGTAGGTACATATATTATTTTATAATTAATTTTCATAAAGCATGAATAACCATCTGCATTTATTCCCAAATCACGAACACCAACAATATATTGTTATAATTTAATGATATTAAACAATAGCTGCATTTACTTTGATTGCTTGATAATTTATAAATATGACCACACAATATTATGAGTAATTTAATTTTAAATTCTCACTCACTTAACGTTACAGCGCGTTGTTTGTCTAGCCCCATATATTTTCGAAGTCACTTTATAATATGCATTAAATGCACATACACAGATATTATGACAAAGATTTAGATTAAAAAATAACACTTGAGAATATTTCGCGTTTTTTGCAGCCATACAAACACACACATATTGTACAAGATAATAATAAATGTTTCCGTTTTTAATTTAAAATACATTCATTTTTAATTCGTTCAAAATTTAAATTTCAATATTATTTGTGCACAGTTTCCACCTAGCGACCGATGAATGGAAAACCACTAAAAGAAAACACTTTACGCTGCAACATAACGACCTATAATGAATGCAAATCAAGCAAAAGCCACACGGAATAGAATTTATACGATTTCTCAAGAAAACGTCGTTTGAGCTGGAAAAAGTCGCATACAAACGCATCGTCTGAGCCTTGAAAGTAAAACAATTTACTATACAACAACAAATGCAATAAACACAATAAAATACGTGACTAAAAATATAAATAACCTTCTCAACAACAAACAAATAAATAAAATTTGACCGGTGAGACCAATGGAGCGAACAAGAAAAATAAAAAAAAAACACACACACACATACATACACTATATATAATAATATAAACGAAGGTGAGTGCGTATAGGTATGTGTGTTTGCAAGTAAGATAGGGGAAAACAAGAAATTTCCTTGGGCAGCACGAATCTCAAACAAATATATTTCTATGTTTGTATGTACGTAAGTGGCCTAAAGCGATAAGGATCTCTCCGTGCATACACAATGTCCAGGTTGAAAATAAAGGCAATCCGTGCAGACGCTTTGTTTGTTTTGGGGGGAAATGCGAGGGTAATTTTCTAAACCAACAGGTAGGTCAATTTTGAGTTAAGCAGGTCGCTGTATGCGTTGCATTTTTCCTTTTATTTCCGCCTTTTAGCCGCCGGGTAAAACCTGTTAAACAACGTTTAAGCGGTATGCATAGACCTAAGTAAATTTGTACAATAGCGATAAGGTTGCAGTTGCCTATTTAATCGTAATGTTGCAAGCAACAAAAGTTCTCAGTTGAAGTAGAAAAGTGAAATGAGTTCATGGCGCCTAATGTTCACATTGAATGAATATATGTATGTATGTATGTTAGTGCTTTATCTCAATATTTTGCAATTTCAAGGTTAACCCAAAATTGGCAATTGTCTGTATGTGTATGTGTGTCAACAATTGCTGAGACAACAAAAATAGGCTTAGGTGAATCATCATTCTAACAGATATGCAAACAATAGCAGAATTTTATTGTAGTCAGTTTAATCACTTTTAATAGTCAAAATATTTATTTGTTGTAGCCACTAAGTCGGTACGGTTCAGAAATAAATTAGTAATTAGATCATCGACGTCATACAGCGTGAGATAACCGAAACGAGCTGTTTCGACGGACTTGCAAGAAAGATTTTAGATGAGTAATCATAATTTGATAACACTATCAAAACCGTGTGTTTTATTAGCGTGAGAGCAAACAAATGTGTTTTTTTTTTTATTTTAAAACGCTAGTCACAATTCAAAGAAGGAACACCACAGCGCTTTAAATAGTTTCTTCATAATCTTAACACATGGAATTTGCAAAAAGTGAAAAAAATCGTAAGCATTGTAGAAATTAGGCTAAATTTCGTCAAATTCATACGACACATTAGAGAACTTTAAATGAGAAGAAAACCAAAACACTTAGAATAGTTAATTCGAGAGGTACTAAGTTGAGACAATAAGCAGGTCACTTCATAATATAGAAGAGCGAAAGAAATGCAAGGAAGTATAATTAAATTTGGAACGCATTTCTCATTATATTGTATAAGTGTAATATAATACAAGTTATTCAGATTCTTTCATAATTATTTCGGCGTCGTTCCGGATTGTTCAATATTTTCAGGTTTTCTTTTAAATAAAGAAATTTTCTCAAAGACATGATTGCACTATCAATGTATTAGCATTAAATGAAAAGATTTTGCCCACAAACAATTTGCACGCGATGAAAGGCAAAACAAACACAGCTATGACCCTGATTTTGCAGCAGGAATAAGCAGTAGAGTACAATTTAGGGAAATACCCGAGTGGAAGTCTCATTCCTTTTTGTATTTTCCGTTGCTGTCTACTCAAGTTTGTTTTAAAATTTTTTTTTCACTTTTGCGAGGTTTTCTATAGTTCACTATTTAAAGTATTTTATGTAAAAATTTTGCTATTCACTATATCGTGGCGTTCATTATACCCAGACACTTGTGTGTATATTATATATAAATGCATAATTGCACTTTGAAATACATACATACATACATATCGGTTGCAAATTTATTCACATATATTTGTCAATTTGCTAAAATATGATTTGTGAAATTCCATTGCAGACGAATTTCCAAGAATGTCAACCGGCGAGCAGAATCTTTTATGCTGCATACACAAACAGCTGACAATTTTTAACTGGCCTTTAACATCGATACCCATCCGTAATGGGAGGGACAAGAAAAGCTAACGTTGCATTATTCGATGACACCCATTCAACTGGTGTTATAAACAAATGCACAGAATTAATGATATACAACAAGGCACATTAACATACTACATATGCACATATGTATGGCAGTTAACTTGAAGCATTGAACGAATGATTTGCAAAGTCTTGATGTTTACATATACGCAAATTTTAAGAGTAAACTGAACTTATTAAAATAACAAATTAGCTACAAATAAATGGCGGAAGTTAATATTGAAGTAATTAATGTAAAAAATGGACCCCACACGCGCCACAGTTGCAAAAAAATAAAATGGGGAAACTTTTTATTTTAAATTCTATTTGTAACAAAAAATAATGTAATAATGTTATGTATATAATAAAATAAAAATTATACACTTTGAGATAAATTTTACTATTATAAATGTATTTAATTTTTGTTTGAAATTAGAATTTTTTAAAACTTATTTCAAGAAAAGTGAATCCATAAAAAAAATACGACATTAAGTATGTTTTTTTAGTGTCGCATTGTCAAAACTGTTTATGTACATAAGTTGAAAAACGCCTTTCTATTCGCTCTCCTGCTTTACTTTTAGTTCGCGATTTCAATTATACTTTTTACTTATAAAGTAAACATATACTTGGAATTAGACAACTATGAAATTTTTCACTTTACCTTATCTATTTACTTCAATGTTTATTTGTTTACTTGGTGGGTAGCTGATATGACTAGAAACTTTTATAAGTGCAGCAATTACACCTGTTGCAGAAATATTCAACTGTATTGAAAAACAATCCTTGCATTCCTTCTCAATTATCAATAACAAAACAAATGCAATATATGCTATTATAAGGAAGTATAAACTATAAAGGCAAACAATTTTTAATACAAACAAAACAAATTACTTAAAAAATTATGCGCCAGTTAATTCAAACGAAAATTCAGTGAATTATGCACTAAAGCAAAAATAAGAAATCAGAGCTATCTATATATAAGTATGTATATATTTATATATGTATACAAGTTAATATATATATATATTTCACATTAAAAAAATAAGTGTTTGTCAATAAACTAAGCGCTTATCAATAGTTCATACACGTTACGCATTACACAAAAGCCCAAAGGCGGGCTATTTTATTGGAATCAATGTTTTTGATAACCCCATCACTCCCATTCACACAAACAAGTGTATTGATCAGTCGATTTTGCACGGAAGTATATAAGACATTATATATAGTAAGTATATGTTTAAATACAATATTATCTGTGCTAAAACACATTTTCAAACTTTTATTTTCCGATAATTGTAAATTTTCAAATAAGCGACACGACTTAGATGTGCTTTACTTGATTTAATTTATTAATTTGGACGTCTACATATAGTACAACCCGATTCCATTTTTGTGATAACAATATTTTCGTCAGAATTCAAGAATCATTACATTAAAAGCTTATAAAGTTTCACTTTACAACTATTCCGCCACTTTAGTCTTCTCTTTGCATATGCTAATTATAGTTAATGCCTTTTAGGTGTTAGGATATTATCGAAAATGTTGGGTAGGGTCGGTTAATTTCTAATCTCAATGTTAGTTCCATACTCTGCTTACGAGTGACTATAATTTCCATTCCAACAGGTAATTAGAGCATTCGGCAAGAAATAACAAAAAAAAAAAATATATTCAAAACAAAAACCACAATCATGTGCATAATTTCATTTGTCTGTAGGTATAAATGAATGATTAAATAAATAGTATACTTTTTATTCGAATAGAAATAATAAATTCATTCTATGTTTCGCAGAAACATATTGCAAATTAAAAACTAGTTCTGTAATTAAGCGCCAATAGCAGCAAAGCAAAAATCTCTAACTACGAAACTGCGCGGCAAGAAAAATTGTGTTAATGTACTAAATATGTAAATTAAATATCGCAATAGAGTGAACGTTCATGCTGGCTTTCGTTTTACGTATTCGCGCCATACAGGCAGTGAACGAATTGCAAAGACGACTTCAAATTCATACATATATATATATATATATGCATTTATAACACTATTACAAAAGCAAACGGGTGTAACTACATTGCAAACCATATAATTAATACAAATTTAATCGACAATGTTATAAACAACACCTCGCTACCACCCTCATTTCAACCGAATAGCGAGATTTTTTTTAACTGTGTGTTAGAGGCAACAAGTTGAGCAAGTTCTTAAAGCGTCAAAAATTCATAGATGTAAACGAAAAGTGAATTTTGAAGTTAGTAATTACAAACGTCAACCAAACCTATAACACGCTTATCCTTGTGAAACTGAAAGACTTCCTAAATCAACGAAGCAAATGATGATAAAGTCAAAAAATTTTTGTAAAATTATTTTTTTTGCAATATAGATAAGTGTCGATAGGTTAAGAATTTGAAAATTTAAAACAGTGTCAAAAACACTACAATTTGTTATCAAAAAATGATTAATATGCATATTATTAATGCACACATACATAAATGTTATAGCCAAAGGTGTAGCCTGGCAGAAGTAATATTTATTAGTAGAACTTATATTTGTTGTTACATTTAAACTATGGCATATTAGAACTAATACAATGGCGTCACTTATTGTGTAGGACAACAGCGATAATTGTGGTAAGAACGTAGTGAATAACAAAATATATACTAGAAACGTCATGAAAAACCCGACGAATTACAACGTAATAGGTTATTGTATGTATGTATGAAATACACATCGACAGCAGAAAATATTTCAGATGGTTTAAATTGCTGAGCATAAATGTAATCATTGAATATTGGGTGTTAAAGGAATCACTTTTTGTTGGAATTAACTGGTATGTTTATATCAGTTACGTTTACTTCAGTTACGCAATAAAATATTATATATTTTTATTACATTTTGAATATGTCATAGATAACAAGTTTTACTGATTTAAATTGTCTCAATTGTCTACGATAACTTTTTTCAATAAACAGTTGAGATTTATATATACAGCCGATTTCTTTCGCACTGTTTTTATTGAAGGTGCTTATTTACCAGTAACAGTTTACACACAAATGATAATTCACAAAGGTAAATACACAAAACTTCGTAATTGTTCCTGGGTTCACCTCATGTTTCTGTTGCATCAGTCCTCTCTTATTTAAAATATTTATAAATATGTATACCATTGCATATCAACACAAACAACCTTCAATGTCCACCTTCTTTTTAATGCGTTCTCTGTCCTAACCTTTCATAAAAATAGTATGTATATATACAACACATACATATATGCACAACGACTCCTGGTTTATTTTTAAAACATACTTTTTCACTTCATTTTCGCACTAACCTTTTCAACTATAAAATTTTGCGTTTATTATGTATTCGCGTACAAATTTGTCACATCTGTTTCGAAGTTTTTATATTTAATAATATATAGTGTATTGATCCTTAAGAACTCAATATTTTCACCATTAAACACAGTTTTAACAAAATTCACTAATAAAAATTAACTCGAGAACAAAATTTACGACATATGAAATAGCCGAAGTCTTTATCCGTTCTGCTCTGCTATCGGCGTCATATGTAGTTATTTTTATGCACACGGTTGTATTTCCATGCATCCTAATGTTGCCATACAAACGGTAGATACAATAATATTATAAATACTTATATGCAATATGCAGTAGTGTTAACAAAAATTTTAAATTTATTGCTTTTGAAATTCTAATTAAAATAATATTTAAATGTTATGCATATACAAAGTGAATAATATATTCCACTACCTATTAACAAACATTCTCTCGAAATTCTCATTCGTTCAGTTCACGTATTTGGAAAATAAATTTCAATGATACCAGTGCAATTTAACACACATGTAAGTCCCCGAAATATTTTTAGTGCAATTTTATGAAAAATTCCAACAAAATTTTACTATTACTTGGAGCGTAAATAAATAAAATGTACACTTACGATCTAAAATTGTTTTCTCATCTCTTATCAATTTGAACAGACGTGGCAACTCTGTCAACATATTGTCAGTCAACTCACCTACACTTTTCACTGCAATTTGTTTTGTTGGTTGTTTTATCAGTGACTTCTTATCTTATAATTCCTTCATGTATGATTGGGGTGCGCTTATGATTCTGCGTCCCCCGTCCTACGGCAACAACTTTTTCAAGGATTTTGCTGAACATACAAAGCAAAAGCGCAACACGTTGATCAGTTATTATGGAAAGGAATGTAAAATTTAAACACTAGATCAAAATATTTTCAATACACATTTTCGAAACCGCTGTATAATATGTTTGATAGAAACCGTTGCAACCACAATGCGCTTCAATAAAATCTATTAAATTATTTATGCGAGCCACGGAAAATATTTGCAAACGCAATCGATACCTTTACACTATTGTGAATGGCCAATCGCGCAATGTTGCCACGTTCCATATTTTTAATAAAAACAGGAATTCCTCTAATTATAATCCGGCTTTTTACAATTAATTCACAGCTACTCAATGTAAATGATTATTTATAACAAAAATTATATTTAACTTTTATTACATTAAAAATAGTGGCATGTGTTAATAATTTTCCTTTTTTATATAACAGCTAATATTTTCCTATACAAAATTTTTGTATTTTGTAGGTTTTTTTTATAATTAATAATATATAAATGCTGTTGAATTAATTATTTGTGTGCAAAGAAAGTGCAGATTTTTAAAGAAGAAAGCCAAAAACCTAGTCTAACTTCAGGGATTGAAGAAACTGCAGCGTATCCGTAAGGATACTGTTATTTTTTTCTGCATAAACTAGATATATTAACTTTAGAAAATCATTTGGTCAGCACCTTATACTATAAATCTTTCACTTAATTACAATATTTATTTATTTACACACTTTTTTTCAGCTGTAATTCGCTTTGGGCCCATCAAAATTTTGAATTTATTGCATGAAGATGGGAATGTCTTGGTTCATATGTGACATTTCACTGTAAAAGACATAATATGGATATACTTACATACATACATATGTACATGTTTGGTTGTAAAAAAATGTTTATTAATTAATTGCAACTTGAAGCGCAATTCTCTAGACGATTCACCGCCCACTTAACACAAAACTTGCACTAAGCGCCGCCACATGCACGATGTGCATTTACACAATGCATGATTTAGCGGATAACAACTAGTATGTGACTATGTACGTACAAATGCTTGTACATATGTAAGTATTTTAATAAATAATTAGTAAAAATAACAACACAAGAAAATCAACCGTAATAAACGAATGAAAATAAGAAACGAGAAACATGGCTAAAGTGGGTATTGAAAAAAATTTCGCAATGAAATGAAAATGTTAAAAACGAATGATTGTGAAACAACTAATGACGCGAAAAATATGACAATTTTTTTTTCAGATTTTTTCAGATAATCTGTGTTTTAGCTAGCGTACCTTACCTTTATTCGCCATAAATCCTTGGGATGTTGTCTTATAGCTTACTGGAAAACATATACCATATTGGAAATTGTAACAGAAGCATTTCGAAATCACTTGTGTTTACTAACTCATTAGTAAATAGATGTTTTCTTCATTTTTCGAAGTTACCCTACAAAATTGAAACAAAAATATTATATTAATATTTTCAAATTGGACTTGTCGTCAAACATCATTGTTAATTATAACACAATATATATATATATATATATTTAATAAAAAATTAAATCAAAACTTACCTAACAAACCATTTCGTCTTTTTTAATTGTCACGCACAGCCACTGCCTCTCCTGCAGCTGCATTTTCTATTCCACCAATATACTGATGTTCCACCAATTTGTTAGCGGCATGAGCAGTGAGCTGCAAATAAGAACACTGAGCATTGTATATGAAAACATATATTTATGAATACACATACACACACACGCATATACCATTAGGATAATTTATCAATTGATTGGTTGATGATTTTATTTAGTTTAGGCTATCAAGTAATATAAAAAGAATCAGACTTGACCTTTATGTATAACAAAATACTTATTTCTCTTTATCTATATTTAATTTTAAAATCACAATTTTCACAAACTTTTCACGAGCACTCGAAATCTTGCTTGACAATCGAAATGGCGCCGGAAACAGTTTATCTAGTCATAAAGATGACAGATTGTTGGTTGTGGAGTATTATAGTAGAATTTTTCAGTCAACTTTATAATTTAGCGTAATAATAAATAATAAAACACACAAGAAATTTTAAAATTATTACATTAACTATTATGAGAAATTTTAAATAATAAAGAATTAAAGAAAACATATGCACAAACACATAGTGTGAATTGACAATCTAATGATGCCAGATCGGTTGATTACGTATGTACTACACAATTTATCGAATTATACACAATAAGCCTTTTTCGCTTAAGTAGAATATTATATATTACAAAAAATATTATATTTCAATATCTTTTCATCTCTCAAACAACGTTAAATTGAAGCACATTGGAATTATTAATAATCTATTACAACATTTTTTGACGGAACTTTTTATTTTTGAAAAAAAAAAAAAAACTGGTAACCCTGTCAGACCGCGTCGTCTAGTTTCCGCCGCCATTTCAACTGTCAGTCGTAGTAAGTTTCCGATGCTTGCGTTGAAAATAAGTGAAAATTGTGAATTTATTATAGTTTTGAGTAAATAAAAGTGCATACTAATTTGTGCAGTGAAGTGGCGATCGATAATTATGCAAAAGCTGTATTTCTATTAACAATTTGGCGATTAATTAATTCCTTCGGATTATGAGAAACTTCGATTTTAACAAAACACTTCGGCGTTATGCCAAACCTGCTAAATCAGTTCAGTTAGAAAGGTAAAAAATAATAAAAAGTGAGTTAAAACCATTGAAAACATTTTAGACATTTATTATACATAAATATTAAAGTTAATAATGTTTATAAAAAAAGTAATATATCTACAAAACGAGCTACTTCACAAGTGTAATCGATATAATTTTAATACGCATACGGATTGGATGTATGTATTTTTAAAACCATAAAAAATATAGATATAAAAATATAGTATTTACAAATATTGAAATGACAACAAAATGTGTATAAAATTATTACGTAAGCCTAAAAACTAGTTAAATTACAAATATTTTTCATATAATTGTGGTTCAATACAATTATTTTTGATTAAGTTATGCGTTTCATGTCGCGTAAAATGCAAATTATTATTTAATTATATATATGTATGTGCCTGTATTGGTTAAATTCCAAATATTGAAGAGCCAGCATGTACTTGTTGGAAATATGTAATCCACTTACGTTTGTGGATCATTAGGGGGCTGAGGGGTGTTAGCTTGCACTTTTATTTCAGTGCGTACATAACCATCTCCAATTTTTGCTGAAATTATAAAAGACATAATATAAGTGCTCTTGTGACTATGCACGTATGCATGTATCTCAACAATAATCTTTTAAATAATTGAATCATTGTTGGAAACTCTCCGATAAAAGTCATAACTGTGACAATGCAGGAGTATAGCTGTAATAGTACCATTCGATTGGTATTATTTTCGAATTAAATTAATATTTTATAAGTATGATTAAGTTTCCAACTATAATTCCAAATGCACGTATCTACATAAATTATATAAAATACAATAAATCATCATAATTACCAGTTTCTCTAGGACTACTGAACGCTACATTGCTAGGCGTCATCGATGGATATACGATCTTTAACATAGTCAAGTCCTGTATGCGATCAGCTAGGGAACGTATTTGGAAATCAGCGCTGGTTGCTGGTTCCAACATTATTATCTGGCCAGAATAGTCGTGATAAGCAATACTTATGCCACCTAAAGTTTATGTATGTATAAGTAAAATAACGCAATCATCCCAACAAATACATATCAATATGTACATATATGCCGACACTACATACATACATATGAGTGTGCACAAAAGAGTTGTTACCTTTGGTACTATCTGAGAAACGAAGTAAGAAAGTGCCATGGGCTTGACGAGACAATATATCACTGGCTTCACGTTTACTTATAAATCCGACAATATGTCCTTCCGACCATGCTTGCTTTAGACATTTGTTGGTCAACTTCTTTATGTCATAGAACCAATCCCAGAAGGAAAAAGCACAGTTCGGCATCTTATCTTTACAGAATTGCGAAAAACTAATATAATCGTTGAGCTGACCAGTTTCATTCAATCTAAGTTTATTGGCTGCCAAATTGAATGATTTCATTAAGAAAATGTCGTGAAAATTCTAATGCTCCAATGCTTGTTTCCACTTACCAATAGTATTCAAATTATCTTGAGTTAAATAACAACCTGTAAGGTAGCTAAAATACATATCTAATGCCTCCAAGATTTGTATATAATGTACCCTCTCTGGAACTTTGAATGGTTCCCGTTCGATTACAGAGAACGCATTATCCCATATAATCGTGGCCCAGGCCGATGATGATTGATTATCGTGTACCAACACAACTAAGGGTACACTTATTGCCCAGCACTAAATATGAAAAAATGTAAACATTAAATTAACAATAATCCTAAACCATTCCATAAAGTTGTAACCTAAACAAAAACAATTGATGATCTTTTTCCTTCATTTAGAGCATTACTTATTTAAAATAGACTCTTTTTAAGTCAATCAAGCTTGCTAAAATAACAAAGACATGATACCGAATGCTCAACAACAAAAAACACAATTTTATATATTGCATTGTATATTGCTATTTTAGATGCTTAAAGTGCGTAAATATAAACTTACATTAATCGCATGACCATTAAATAGAGCAGTTGTGTAAAAGAGCAAAGTGTGTTTTCTATCTGTAACATTTTCAGTTCCCCTTCTCTCAAAGCGTTTAACGTTGCTGATCATAAGATTTCTGTAAAAAAGAAAAATAATAATTTAACTTTAACAAATGATATTTCATTTAACATACGAAAAAGTTGCAGAGAATTTCCTAGTATTGCTATCATATATCATTTCACATTCATTGTTCGTCATTGTGCCATTGGTCTCTGGTGGCATACGGATGTTTTCAACAGTAAGTCGCTTCGCTAAATCCTCTGAAAATATTGAGAAATATGAAATTTCTTTAGTGTATTTCCCATTTCTCAATGACAAAACAAACATCGTAATATTACCTGAGAGTATTGCACATTTTACAACTGGTTTGCTCAAATGTATGCCCAATTTATCACCGATTAACCAGCGAACAGTTGCCGAAATTCTGAAAGTATCATATAATATCACTTTTATTTGTTTGTGAATAACTTTAATTAAATGTTGCTTACTTTTTTGTTAGTTTTTTCTTCACCTGCGGCGGTTGCGTCTCGACGATGAATGTTGAAACTATGAGAATATGATATAAGGACTGTGCATATTGTAAGTACTCATTAAGAATCGCCTCATTCCCCATTTGTTGGAGTTTATTTATAAATTGTATAAAAGCTGTGATGAGGTCCAACAATGTCTCCACAATCAATTGTATACCATCCAAATTGCTAGGGGACGGTGCACCATTCATAGCTAAGGCCTGTTTTCGTTGCCACGCTTTCAATGTATCTATCAGCTGGCCCTGGATTACACCGTATTCTTGAAGTAGATTACCCAAAGTCATAATTAAACCGTTTAATTGTTGTTGTTGGTAGCCATTAAAAAAGTCGTTCGCCAATTGGGCTATTTGAAATGCTGTAATGGATTCACGCATTTTGGCGATGTCACCCGACAATTTTTCTAATCTCGCATATAACGGTATTAAGTCATCACCTCCCAATGGCGGCATCATCCCATTTTCAGGTGACATATTCATATCTATATTCATGGTGCTTTTTGAGAATATCCTACAAAGCGATTGCAATTAAAAGCTCGATAACACCAAATTACAAATCGGCTGAAAATATATTTAATGTATTTATTGAACGGTTTAAGAAATTATATTCCATGAGATATTTTAAACAGGTAACGAAAGGCTAAGTTCAGGTGCAACCGAACACTTTATACTCTCGCAATTTATTGATATATTTTTATAAGATAACACACAATTTGACCCATATATTTGGCATAAAGTCCAATAGGATAACGAAAATCATAATATATGGTATTTAAGGGATGATGTATTTCCTGAGCCGATTTCACTGATTTTCGACAGCAATTTTTAAATTATAATTTTGCTAAGATATATCACATATTAACCGATATATGCGATATAAAGCCCACCGAAAATTTGATAATCCGAATTTAAAATATATGGGAACTTCCCCTAGTTATGACCAGATTTTAACCGTTTTTGGTAAAGAGACAAACTATTAGAGGAAAAACATTTCCTCTAAATTAAATTAAAATATCTGAGAAATTTACCGATAATTTCGGTGAAAATTTAGTCTTATGTAATGAGTTCGTCATGTTCGATATCTGGGGTCTTGAAGTTATAGCCCGATTTCAAAAAATTTTCCATAAATGATGCCACACCTCAAAATATTTGTGTAAAATTAAAATCCGCTATCATCATTGGTTCCTTATGTATACATTATAAAGAGAAGGAATGAGATGGAATTCAAAATTGAGTTATATGGAAAGTAGTCGTGGTTGTGAACCGATTTCGCCATCGTTTTTCCACCCGAATTTCATTAAAATCGGTCGAGAAGTTCCTGAGATATGGTTTTTGACCCATAAGTGGGCGACGCCACGCCCATTTTCCATTTGGAAACGACTGGAGAAAGTTTGGTTTATATAGCTTCATTGGTTTGCAAGATATATACAAAATCATATTTGGAAGGGGGACCACGTCCACTTCCCCCAAAAAAATTACATCCAGATATGCTCCTTCCTAGTGCGATCCTTTGTATCAAATTTTAATTTTATAACTTTGTTTATGGCTTAGTTATGCCACTTTATTTTGCCACGTTTTTTGTCATTTTGTGGACAACTCTCTCGTGGTCCCAATTTTACTCAAGTCACGGACGGACAGACAGACAGACATTTGAACTCGTCTCGTCATCCTGATCATTTTGATATACATATACTTATAACCCTATATCTAACTCGTTTAGCTTTATGACTTACAAACAACCGTTAAGTGAACAAAACTATAATACTCTATTAGCAACTTTGTTGCGAAAGTATAAAACTTCTCTAAGATACGTGGCAGTTTAGTATATAACCCGAGCTCTGACGACAAATCAAAAAATATTAAAAATGAAAAAAAAAAAACATAAAAAACAGAAAAACCCCTGTTTATCAGTACCGAAACATAACAACAAACTAAGAGCAGCGCTTTAAAACAAAATAATCTATTTTTAGCTAGTCGCAAATGGCAAGTGACCAACACTAGCCTTCAAGTGACCAAACAAAAGATTGTGCGCTTATTGTACCGGAAACCACAGATCCTAATGTCACGTTGCATGTACAGTCCGAATCATTTGATTTTGATATTTGAGCAACAAATGTTTTTTTGATTAATCAGAGCTAATCTTCTTATAAAGTGACCTGACAGTGTGTAATCTTGTGCTTGATTTATTGGT
The DNA here is from genome assembly GCF_028554725.1 of Zeugodacus cucurbitae. NCBI lineage: Eukaryota > Metazoa > Arthropoda > Insecta > Diptera > Tephritidae > Zeugodacus > Zeugodacus cucurbitae. Next base: position 57,043,336 of record NC_071667.1, on the reverse strand, counting down.
TCAGTTGAATAGAGTCACTTACCAAATAAGAAAACATGAATTCATAAATACAAGAGAAAATATTATTTTGCATTTATTTTTTCACTTAATTATTAATATTTTGGGGTGCTAATCCACAAATAAATTCTTTCATACATTTGTTGAGGAAATTGGAATTGTACAAACTTTCGAAATAACTTAAGGGGATTTCAAATGTGGCCGAAGGCCGACAATTCTTAAAGTAGTTCCAGGCAAACAAAAAACTTAGGACACCACGAGGAACATATTATATGTATTTTTTTGGAATGTGGGCGGTGCCCGCCCCCAAACACGTTGTTGTATATATCTCGCCAACTAATGCAGATTTATACCCATTACACACCATAAAAATTGGTGAAATCGGATAATAACCCATACAAAGTTTATGTTGAAAATAACTAAAAGTACATTAACTTCTTATCGAAAACCAGCAGAAAAACAAATTTTTGCAGAGTAAACGACAGAAGGGGCTGCACTCAGATTTCTTCAAAAAATGTAAAATGGGTGTGGCGGCGCCCATTCATGGGTCAAAAACCATCCGTCTGTATATATACGAACTAGTCCTTCAGTTTTTAAGATATCGTTTCGAAATTTTGCAGATGTTATTTTCTCTTCAAGAAGCTGCTCATTTGTCGGAACTGCCGATATCGGACCACTATATCATATAGCTGTCATACAAACTGAACGATCGGAATCAAGGGCTTGTATGGAAAATTTTCGCATTTGACGTGGTATCTTCACGAAATTTAACATGGATTACTGCTTAAGGTAATAATATAATCTCCGAAGAAATTGTTCAGATCGGTTAACTATATAACCTTAACGTTTCTAGCAAACAACCCGGCTAAAAAGTATTAGTAAATTGTTTTCTTTTTTTTTACTTACTTTTTCTTACGTCTTTAGATTTGCTTAAACACATAGTTACTAAAAGAAATGTACCTGTGAAGGGTACTTGGGGGTTTTTCTTGTTTTTGTTCGCCTCCAAACGAATATAGGACACCTTTAAAATTTTCCGTTGATAGTAAAGTTTTAAATTTTGTATTATGCCCTGGTGGAAAAGTTCGATTTATGGAAGGAATTTTTTATGAAATTTGATTTCTCAGCGCTATTGCCAATTCAAAAACTCGAGTTATGGAAGTTCCACTGTATATATATTAGGAACCAATAAAATAAAACTTTACACATATGTATACTGCATTTCGTCTGTGACATCTCTTGTGGAAAAATTGTTGAAATCGAACTATAACTTACAAGGTCCCTGATATCGAACTCAGTGCCCAATTTTTCACCGAAAATATCGGAAAATCTCTCAGGTGCTTTAATTTAATTCAGAGGAATCCTTTTCTTCTAATAGTGTGCCTCTGTAATAAAAATGTTTAAAATCGGGTCATAACTTCCCCTAGCTCCCTAGCTAGCTACATAATTATAGGTTTTTCAAAAATTCGGTGGTATTTATTCCACTTATATCGGCTAATATGTGACATATCTTATTCAAATTAACTTCATGCTGAATGTGTGGGTCAAATTGTTTAAATAAATTGCGAGAGTATAAAAGTTTCGGTTGCACCCGAACTTAGCCATTCCTTACTTGTTTAATAAAATACAATTCTCTTTTGATTAATCAAAAAACCATTAATAGTAGTTGTAATCGAAATTTTTCACCAAAAAATTAGTGCCTCTAATCAAGTGAATCGAACTGTTCAAGAGGTTGGAGAGATTTTGCTTACCAGTGCAAAGGAAGTGTTTCTCTAGAAACGGGTTTTTGATTCAGCAGGAAAAGGCTCGAAGCAAACCGTACACGACGTCAAAAATTGGATACTATTCAACACCAAACATTTGACAAAATCGACAAAAGCCATGTAGAACAGCTTTTGAATACACAAAATTTCCTAAAAAGATTTAATTCAAAAAAGTATTGCTCAGACAGGGCTTGAAAGTTAGCACACGGAATACTAAAAAGTTTGTACATACATATATTTTTTATATACTGTCTCATTAATTTCTAAATATTTTTTAAGCAGCAAATTTGGAGTTTTTTAACACTTGCTAAGACATAAAATGTTATAATATTGATTTATTTAAATAGTTGCCAAAAACAACTAGACAGCAATAAATTCAAATTATAGAATTGTAATGAAAAGTATTATTGTTGTTGTTGTTGTTCAATTCTCGTGAAATTCACAGGAAAATGACGTGTTATATGATCGCATACACACATATCCATACAAATGACAAAACAAATCGCTCGCTCGATAATACCATTAAAATGTTTATAAATATTTGTAAAGCTTGTATGCAATGGACACTGTTAACTATAGCTAATGCTTATAAATGCTTCAACCACGAATATATACATATGTACATGTACGTATGTATGCATATTTATGTATATGCTATCTTATGAATACATGTATATTTACGTTTGCAGATTTGATAACTATTTGCGATAAGGAATAACGTTATTAATAGTTAATAATATCAAAGCTCGGTTTAGATTTTGATTATACACTATTATAGCTAGACTAATAGTGCATATACATATCTACAAATATGCATACATACCTAGAGATATAAAAATACAGTTGAACTTTCATAACTCAAACTTCTATAACTGGAAGTTCTCCATAACTCGAACTCTTGAATTGGCAATAGAAGTCAAATTTCATACAAATTTCCTTCTATAAATCGAACTTTTCCACCAGGGCATAATACAAAATTTCAAATTTTACTATCGAGGCAGTATTTTAAAAGAGTCTCTCTATATCGTATGAGGGCAAGCAAAAAATATGATTTTATACTTATAGATTTCCTAAATCGTGTAACAAAGGCCTGGGGAACCAGACGTGAAGCGCCAAAAAAAGCAAACTGCAACAAACAAAATTACAGAATACATGTTTTAATGTATTTTAGTAAAACTTTTTGCGAAGAAAATACATAAAACTGTGCAAAAATCTATATTTTACAGCTTTTTGAAAAATTTATGTTTTATTGAACATTTCTATAACTCGAAGTGTTTTTGTGGATTATGGTGATTTGAGTTAGAGAAGTTTCACTGTATATATACAATCGTACAATCTATGTGTTTAAGCAAATCTAAAGACGTAAGAAAAAGTAAGTAAAAAAAAGAAAAGTTTTTCATACAAGCCCTTGTTTCCGATCCTTCAGTTTGTATGGCAGCTATATGCTATAGTGAACCGATCTGAACAATTTTTTCGGAGATTAAATTATTTCTATGAACAATAACTCACAACAAATTTCGTCAAGATATGTAGTAAAATGCGGAAGTTTTCCATACAAGCCCTTGATTCCGATCGTTCGGTTTGTATGGCAGCTATATGATATAGTGGTCCGATATCGGCAGTTCCGACAAATGAGCAGCTTCTTGAAGAGAAAATAACATCTGTAAAATTTCAAAACGATATCTTAAAAACTGAAGAACTAGTTCGTATATATACAGACAGCCAAATCAACTCACTTCAACATACTGATCATTTATATATGTACATACTTTATAAAGCCTCCGACGCTTCCTTCTGGGTGTTACAAACTTCGTGACAAACTTAATATACCCTGTTCAGGGTATAAAAACGTTTTATTAAGGAGGTTAACCCATGTGTGACGGCCTGGTACTTAGTGATTTAGATAGAGACTTAAGTTTATTATCATTTAATAATCAACATTTCGACAATATAAAATAAAAATTTCCAGCTAAAAATATTGTGTAGAACATGAATTACAGAGTTCTGAACACGCCCGCCTCGGAGAAATGGGCTCGCACTTCCTAGACGATTCCGGCTGATTGGCTTATCGGAAACAAAACAAGTTAGCGGCGTTTTAAACTGTAAGCTTAAATGCATGGAACGCATTATGATCAGGTCAATATATCTAAAAATTGGACTTTGAAAAAAAATTGCGAATTTTCCGTTTTTTGAAAAATTTTGGAAAATTGATAACACATCCAATTTTGACTTAATTGTGTACTGATTATATGCAGCGATAAGAATAAACGGTAGAACAATCATATGGATTTCATGATGTTTGCCATTAAGGGTAAATAATAATTTGCACATTTGTATGCATGTATGTATGTACATGCCATAAATATTCTTGAATGCGGCGCACTTCTACGATTCAGGTTTTAAATATACTATATACATCGAATGCATATAATAATTATTTTTTTACATACAGCAGTCAACTCACTGTGATAGTTATAAACGAATTGATTTTTATTCAAACGATTTTATGTTCCGTCACTTGTTGCCCGATTAAATTCAGTTTAAAAACTCGCGTAGAATTAGCTTTCGATATGCACTGCATGAACGTGCGAGCACAATTGTCGGCTCTAAGTAAAATAATAGTCGAATGCTAAGCTCTTGCGACTTGCAGTAAGAATATGCCAGAGTAGCATGGAATCGTATTGCTACGCTCTGTACGAAATATACGAAATTATGCAAATAATTAGTACTTTTTTCTGTAAAAAAGTGTTTTAGATCTCATCAATTTTATATGCTCGCAATATATTGAGCAACTGTAGTAATTGAGATACTATGTATAAGATTGTTTTAGGGTCAAAATTAATAGGATGTCGATAATCGATTTCCGGATGTCTGATTGTCCATCCGTTCGTCTGCCTGTTCTTCCGTGAGAACGAGAAATTGTTTCAAAAAACTTTTTACGTTGTATTCTGAGAGAATGAGAAACAAAATTTTCTGAAAATATTTGCTTTCATTGTACATTGTTGCAAAGAATGGCAAAGGGATGCTAATCACATTCACTTCCCAAAAGAACGCCTATGCTTGAATCTAATAAAAGTAGGGTTAGTTAATTGTTCGACATTCAAAAACATCAAGTTCGATTACAGGTATAATACAGTATTATCTCATTTGGAAGTATTTGCTGTAAAATCACCTGCTTTTATGAAATTTTTATATTTCAAAAAATATTTTAGATTTAAAATTTTTTTTTCATAACATGTTCATTATATCATCTTTGTGCAATTTCAAAACAATCGCAATCGCTCCTATCTTCTTAATCTGTATTCCATAGAACGCCATTATGATTCCCGTTGGTGTCTTTTAATTAAAATTGATATCTTAAGCGTTAATAAGGTTAAAATAAAACAAAACTCATCACAATAATGCATTAACCATTCGAATAAAACTTATTTTCAAAATGGCAAAAAATCTCATTCTCACAATTGTGAATGAAATATGCGGTGTTGCCATCCAATTCAGCACAAGGGGCTGATAAGCGAAACGTTAATGGAACGGAAGTAAAATATTTACATATACTTATGTATATATGTACAGATGCATAAAATATATTTTGATGGCCGTTAGAACTACAAGCAGAAAACATTCAGATATTACATTGAGGAATGCTGCTGAGTTGATATTCGTTGGGCTCGGGTCTATTCCGGTTACCATTGAATAGTTCTCAACACCTTAATTCAAAGATATTATGTAAAGAAGCAGATCAAATAGCCAAGGCATACGTATCAAGATCAAATAGGAGCACATAATTCGGGACCCTGCTATAATATTTATTTACAAAGGACTGTCTTTAGCCATCCCAACATGTCAGTCAAGTCTGCAGAAAACCGTTAACACAGAGCATAACTGCTTCATAAATAACTGCCGCATCATTTTCATAAATCCTTTTGGAGACGTTTCAGCAATTCCGAATCAAATGATATTATTAACAATTGAAAACAATAAAAAGACCAAATTTTCATTTCGGCATTCTATTTATTTACAATTTCTCTAATATTTTCGACAATAGGAAAACCTCCAAGTTCTGTTGGAACTTCAACAATCCCGTTACCATATACGCATTTATACGAGTTCTTGTATATATTCGGCGTAAAGTCCACCACAATAACGAAAATCACTATACAGATATGGGGGCTGAGCTAATTCCTAGACCATTTTTACTCGATTTCACCACACACCTACATCATATCTAAGCTTATATGTTCACTCGATTTTGCTAAAGTGAAGTCCATCGTAAGTTGGAAAATCCGTATATTAGGTATATGGGGGCTACAGGAAGATCCGATTTTGCCCAATTCTGGCACAGAGTCACACTAGTACAGATCTCCATACCATTTCTTTATAATAACTAGGAGATGTACCTATAGTTTCCATAAGAAATAGATCACATGCACTGAGGTCCTCATGTTTGTGGCCTTGAAATGTTATAGTCCGATTTCGGTGATTTTAAGATGGTTGATGTCACACTAGAAACGCAATGTTTGTGCAATGTTTTGTTCCGATATCTTCACTGGTGCTTAATTTATAGATTGCTAAGTGAACAAATGCATTGTTGCATTATATATGGCAAGTAGGCGTGGTTGTGAACCAAACTATAGCATTGGGTTGCCAAGGAAATGTTAGGAACCGAATTGCGTTGAAATTGGACGAGTAGTTTCTGAGATATGGTTTTTAAACCATAAGTGAGCCACGCCCAATTCAAACATTTTATAGAAATTGGTGTGCAGCCCTTCTGTACCATTTTTACCATGAAATTAAAAGATTCTGGTGTTTTTCCTTACTGCATTAAAGCATTTTTAGTAGTTTTCAACATAACCTTTGTATGGGAGGTAGACGTGGTTATAATCCGATTTCCTCCATTCTTTAGACTATATAAGGAAGAACCTAAAGAAAACGATTATAGTAGTTTTAGTTGATATAGTTTCAGTAGTTTGCGAGATATATACAAAAAATATGTAGGGGCGGGTCCACGCCCACTTTACCGCAAAAATTGCATCCATGATGATTTTAACAAATCCCTTCTGCGTTATGCAAAACCTGCTAAATCACTACATCTACAGGAGTAAACATATTTTGAAGAGTGAGTTAAAATCATTGAAAACCTTTTCTCAACATTATGTATATATGTATATGTATATGTATACATTTTCTATAATATAAAAATGAATCGCAAAATGTGTTGCTAAGCGCATAACTCGAGAACCGCTGAACCGATTTCGCAAATTCTTTGTTTAGAATGTTTTTAGAGGTACCGGGATGGTTCTTACGGAGAGAAAAATTAAAAAATTGCCTGAAAAAGTCTTAAATCCACAATTTTCTAATCACCCATACAAACAATTTGTGTCGTTAGTCTCGAAAAAAGTCGAGAAGGGCCAAACCGATCTGGCTAATTTTAGTTTTGAAATATTTATGGAAGGCCAGGAAAGGATTAGAAAGTATCGAAGAATATCGAAAAATTGTGAGGAAGATAACAAGAAGATGATTTTATTTGAATTGACAACAAAATTATAAAAAAAAAAACAAAACAAACAAGTAAGGAAAGGCTAAGTTCGGGAGTTACCCCTAGGCACTGAGTTCTTCATTTTTGATATCAAGGGCCTTGAAGAGTCATGGTTCGATTTTGACAATTTTTCATCAAGTGATGTCACAGCTCAAATACAGTATTTGTGTAAAGTTTTATTTCGCTATCTTTATCTGTTCCTTATGTATACATTATAAAGTGAAAGAATCAGAAGGATTCAAAATTGAGTTATATGGGAAGTAGGCGTAGTTGTGAACCGATTTTATCCATTTTCCACACGTGTCATCAGGGTGCCAAGAAAATATTATATACCGAATTTCATTCGAATCTGTCGAGTAGTTCCTGAGATATTTTCTTTTTGACCCATAAGTGGGCGACGCCCAGCCCATTTTCCATTTTGTAAAAAAATCTCATTGCAGCTTCCTTCTGCCATTTCTTATGTAAAATTTGGTGTTTCTGACGTTTCTCTTTAGTGAGTTAACGCACTTTTAGTCATTTTCAACCTAACCTTTGTGCGGGAGGTGGGCGTGGTTATTATCCGATGTCTTTCATTTTTGGACTGTATAAGGAAACGGCTAAAAGAAACGACTGCAGAAAGTTTGGTTTATATTGCTTAATTGGTTTGCAAGATATATACAAAAACCCTATTTGGGGGCGGGGTCACACCCACTTTTCCAAAAAAATTACATTCAAATATGCACCTATCTAATGCGATCCTATGTTCCAAATTTTGTTTTCATAACTTTATTTACGGCTTAGTTATAGCTCTTTATGTGTTTTTGGTTATCGCCATTTTGTGGGCGTGGCAGTGGTCCGATTTGTTGCGAGAGTATACAAATAATAATATTTTGAAAGTTGTCATTGTTGTTTTGTTAAAATATTTTTATCATTGTTCAATTGTATAAGGCTGTGTCGATAGCCCAAAACAATTTGTAATAAGTAGGGAAAGGCAACCGAACATTTTATACTCTCGCAATTTATTGCTCTAATTTTATTAAACACAATTTGAAATAAAGTCCAATAGAATAACGAAAATCAGCATATATGTATGTATAGTACATGAGGGTTGAGGTAATTCCTGAACCGATTTCACTCATTTTCAACGCCCAGTTATAATGGGAATATGGGCAACTTGACACCTGTTAGTAAGCAGACAAACGGCAATTCGGCCTTGAAATTACTCCTAAATTGCAATCAACGAAACACCAGTCTGCAAAAACGTCAAAAAAAGAGCTATAAAGAAGATTTTCCAGATATTCAAGTCGCTGGAGGTACTGGACAGGACTTTAAAAGATTTACGCGACAACGAAAATTTTTTTGGTGAATCCATGATTCTGTTGGCAGGTGATTTTCGCCAGACTATTCCTGGATCAACTGTTGCTGACGAACTAATCACATTCCTAAAATCATCTAATTTGTGGCGACACATAAAGAATCGCCAATTAACAAATAACATAGAGTGTTTTTCCAACAATATCATACTGCGATTGTAGAAATAGTTGAAAATGGTAGCGACGCAGTTGACACCTCGATGGATTAATAACATTTTAACGGGTTTCTGTCTGTCACTTCATGGCCTCGAAAGGAGGAGCTTATTCATCGTGTTTTTCCTGACATGAAACCATAATATAATAAACATAAATGGCTGATTGAATGACCTATATTGGTGGTAAAAAAGCAAGGATCTCTTTGATCTTAATGCGACAATTTAAAATTTCGTTAAAGGAGAGTTGATACAGCTACAAACCAGGATGAATTATTCAATTATCCCACCGACTATTTTAAATTGCTGGACTATCCCCACTCACTTGCAATTAAAAGTAGTTTGAGTTGTCATCATGCTGCGTAACATAAATCAACATCAAACTTTGCAAAAGAACAAGACTGGCTGTGAAGAAGGTAAACAATATCGTCACCAAAGCCAAGATAAAGTCAACTAAGAAATTTGGTCATTTGTTACTTTCTCCAATATACGATTAAAAAAATCAAAGTTTTACAAATTATGATGATTTACGCTTAGCTTAACACAGATCTACAATAATGTCTATCAATCATTTTAAAGTTTATCGGCTATAACGTTTTCGTCTTTATGCGTAAGGTTTTTTTTCTCTGCATTGAAAGATTTACTAATTTAATGTATACCTTAGCCACAAAAACGTGTGGCCGGGTCTGCTAGTTATACATAAATATACAAGTTAATAATGTTTATAAAAAATTCAATATATATATTTACAAAACGGGCTACTTCACAAGTGTAGTTTTACACAAACAGATTGGATATATATACGTACATATGTATTTATAAAACAATATCATATATAAAAATATAGTATTTACAAATATTAAAATTACAATAAAATATGTTTCAAATTATTACGTAAGTCTAAAAACTAGTTAAATTACAAATATTTTTCATATAATTGTGCTTCAATACAATTATTTTTGATTAAGTTATGCGTTTCATGTCGCGTAAAATGCAATTTATTATTTAATTATATATATGTATGTGCCTGTATTGGTCAAATTCCAAAGAAGAAATGCCAGAAAAGTAATCTCCTGATGCTGCTGATCCTGAGTTGTCCCAATCAGGCCAATTAATACTATTGCCAATAATATAGAAATATTTGTAAAATAGTTAAGAAATCTTAGTTAGATGAAAGACAATTGTATAGCCAACTCACGTTTGAGGATCGCGAAAATCGAAACTATTTTCTGCAAGAGTATAATGAAAGTATATATAATAATATACAACTTTTTATAAAAAATAAGTATTTTACCAGATTGTTCCGTTGAGAAACTATACCCATTCTGCATGTGGACATTATCAGACACAGTTGTTCCAGACTGTGTTTGTGGCGAACTGGCGTCGCAAAAATCTAAACTATTTTCTGCAAGAGTATAATGAAAGTATATATAATAATATACAACTTTTTATAAAAAATAAGTATTTTACCAGATTGTTCCGTTGAGAAACTATACCCATTCTGCATGTGGACATTATCAGACACAGTTGTTCCTGATTGTGTTTGTGGCGAACTGGCGTAAAAATAATGAAATTATGTATTTAGCCAACCATGTTTACAATAAAAAAAGTGTTTTAGGTAAATGACATAAAATCGTATTGCAATCCCTTAGTCGTTGAAAATTTTACTTTTGTATGTACAGTAAATATCAATTTATTCGCCAAATTGTGAAACTTTATGCAAAAGCTATGCACAATTTCATGCATGTACTTGTAGGAAATGTGTAAGCCACTTACGTTTGTGGATCATTGGCGGGCTGAGGGGTGTTAGCATGCACTTGTATTCGAGTGCGTACATAACCATCTCCATTTTTTGCTGAAATTATAAAAGACTATAGCTGTAAAAGTACCATTCGATGTGTATTGTTTTCGAATTAAATTAATATTTTATAAGTGTGATTAAGTTTCCATCTATGATACCAAATGCACGTATCTACTGATTTACAGCATAATTACCAGTTTGTCTAGGAGGTGAAGTACAGAATACTGCATTACTTGCCACCATCGTGGGATATACGATCTTTAAACAATTCAAATTTCGTATACGATCAGTTAGGGAAAGTATTAGGAAATCAGCGCTGGTCCATGGTTCCAACATTATTATCTCGCTATAGTCACGATAAGCGATGCTTACGCCACCTAAAATATATATACAAGTAAAATAACGCATTCATATCAATATATATGTATATGCCGACACTACATACATACAGTCATAGACATTTGATTAAACGCACTTAAAAATTTGGAAATTGGCTATTTGGATAATTAAAAAAAAATTCTAGACATGTCTTTCTGTGATCAAACGACACCTTGCGCGTGCTTTTAGTGAAACTGGTGGCATAAAATGGAAGAAAACGATCGAGGGTCGAAGTTCCATATAGAGACGAGGTCGGCGTTTACTCAAAAGTATATACAGACTGGGAATACGTCATATTTTCAGACGAAAAGAAATTCAATCTTTACGGTCCTGATGGTTTGAGCTTCTCTTAGAAGGATACCGACAAAAAACATGTCCATAGAATGATACGAAACTTGGGAGGGGGTTTTGTAATTGTATCGGGTGCCATTGCGTACAATCATAAGCTCTCGCCGTACTTTATTACTACAAAAAAATTATACAAAATAGTACATTTTTCAGCAAGACAATTTTGCCATACAAGCGTCGAAACAAGCGAAACAGTGGTTTCGAGACAATGGAAGCAATTTTACGGACTACACTTGATGTTGGAAAAAATAATAATAATAAATAATAATAATCCTAGCTGCAGAGCTAAATAGAGAAGGTACAATCTTCTACAAGAGTGTACAGCTGCTGGCGTATATATTGATATCATCGGAAGCAACAACCGCGCCGTTTGTTCTGCTTTTTCCCGCATGGATAAGGAGGCGAAGCGAATGGGTCTGGAGGTGTCCTGTCATCAAGCAAACAGTCAGCGCACTCGCGTCTTGGCTCCCACGTCACTGTTGACAGTCATAACTTTGAAGTTCTAGATAATTTCGTATACCTGGGAACCAGTATCAACAACACCAACAATGTCAGCCTCGAAATCCAGCGCAGAATCACTCTTGCCAACAGGTGCTACTTTGGACTGATAAGGACATTGAACAGTAAAGTCCTCTCTCGACGAACCAAAATCAAACTCTACAAGTCGCTTATCATTCCCGTCCTGCTTTATGGTGCAGAAGCTTGGACGATGTCAACATCAGATGAGACGACACTAGGATTTTTCGAGAGGAAAATTTTGCGCAAGATTTATGGACCTCAGAACATTGGCAACAGCGAATACCGCAGACGATGGAACGATGAGCTGTACGAGTTATACGATGATATTGACATAGTTCAGCGAATAAAAAGACAGCGGCTACGCTGGCTAGGTCATGTTGTCCAAATGGACGAAGACACTGCAGCTCTGAAAGTGTTCGATGCAGTACCCGCCGGAGGAAGCCGAGGAAGGGGAAGGCCTCCACTCCTCTGGAGGGACCAGGTGGAGAGCGACCTGGTTACACTTGGAATCTCCAACTGGCGCCGAACTGCGAAGGAAAGAGAGGAGTGGCGCGCTCTCACCGATTCAGCTATAACCGGCTAAACGGTTGAACGCCAATCAAATACATACATACTGCCTTTAAAGGTATACGCAAATTGTGTGCAATTCAATACGGGTTCTGAGCTTAAGGAACAAAAAAAAATTGTTGGATGGAAATTGACCTCGTGGTCAATTAGAGAGACATTCCCTATTAGATTTTTCAAACTCAAAACATCTCAAGAAGTGGAAGTGTAATTAATTAATAAACTATTGAATATTCACGAGAAAAATAAATTTCCACTCTAATGCTTAACAAAAAGTCAAATGCGTTAAATTTTATTATTATTATTTCGAGTAAATATTTTTTTTTAATTAACTAAAAAAATTCTTTAAAACGATTTATAAATTAGTTCTGCGTGCGATTGCAAAAAAAATTATGAAATATTGAAAATTTAAAAAATAATAACAAAATTGAAAGTGCGTTTAATCAAATGTCAATGACTGTATGTGTGTGCATAAAAGAGTTGTTACCTTTGGTACTATCCGAGAAACGAAGTAAGAAAGTGCCATGAGCTTGACGGGATAATATTTCACTGGCTTCACGTTTACTTATAAATCCGACAATATGTCCTTTCGCCCATGCTTCCTTTAGATAGGTCGTTGTCAATTTCTTTATGTCATAGAACCATTCCCAAAAGGAAAAAACACAATTTGGCATCTTATCTTTACAGAATTGTGAAAAACTAATATAATCGTTGAGCTGACCAGTTTCATTCAATCTAAGTTTATTGGCTGCCAAATTGAATTATTTCATTAAGAAAATGTCGTGAAAATTCTAATGCTCCAATGCTTGTTTCCACTTACCAATAGTATTCAAATTATCTGGAGTTAAATGACGATTTGTATAGAGGCCAAAATACATATCTAATGCCTCCGATATTTGTATATAATGTACCCTCTCTGGAACTTTGAATGGTTCCCGTTCGATTGCAGAGAACGCATTATCCCATAAAATCGTGGCCCAGGCATTACTGCCTTGATTATCGTGTACTATCACAATTAAGGGTGCACTAATTGCCCAGCACTAAATATGAAAGAAAAAAATTAAAATACTAAATTAACAATAATCTTGAACAACTACATAATGTTTTAACCAAACAAAAAAACTGTATGTGCTCTTTCCTTCATGTTAAAATAGAAATTTTTAAATCAATCTAGGCTGCCATGTAGTTCTTTGGTTTCTTTTTGAATTTTCATAACACCTGCACCTGCGCAGTCACGCACAACTTTCCATGCAAACATTTCAAGTTTCCAAACAATTTGAAGATATACCGAAAGAACGAAAAAATTCGAAAAAAATTGAAGAAATTGAAGTAGTATGTTGTGCGTTTTCAGAAACGTATCGAGGCAAATACAGAAATAAAGAATCCTTTAAAACTACTAAGCAAAGTTTCGAAAGGTCCCACAAGACATTACAAACAAGAAAGTAAAGGCTACCGAACATTTTATACTCTCGCAATTTATTAATGTAATTTTATAAAGATATCACAATTCGATCCATATATTCGGCATAAAGTTCACGGCATAAAGAATAACGAAAATCATCATATATAGTATATGTAATTCCTGAACCGATTTCACCAATTTTTACCATCAACATACATTATATCTAAGATTATATGCTCATTTCTTTTTTTTATTTATAAGCTATTAAGCCGATCGTATTTTTGAAAATCCTATAATTGGGTATATGACAGCTAGGGGAAGTTATGACCCGATTTTAATCATCTGGTACAGAGACACACTATTAGAAGAAAAATATTTCATCTGAATTAAACTAAGATATCTGAGAGATTTACCGACAATTTCGGTGAAAATTTACTCATAGACGCTGAGTTCTTCACATTCGATATCCGGGGCTTTGAAAAGATGTAGTTCGATTTCAAAAATTTTTCCACAAGTGATGCTATAGATCATATACAGTATTTGTGTAAAGTTTCATTCCGCTATCTTTATTGGCACCTTATGAATACATTATAAAGTGAAGGAATCAGATGAAATTCAAAATTGAGTTATATGAGAAGTTGTCGTTGTTGTGAACCGATTTCATCCATTTTCCACACGTGTCGAAACGGTGTCAAGAAGGTATTATATACCAAATTTCATTGAAATCGGTTGAGTAGTTCCTGTGATATGGTTTTTGACCCATAAGTGGGCAATGCCACGCCCACGCCATTTTGTGGGCGTGGCAGTGGTTCGGTTTTGCTTTATATTCATATACTTACATTGATCGCATGACCTTTACATTCAGCGGTTGTGTAAAAGAGCAAAGTGTGTTTTTTATCTGTAACATTTTCGGAACCCCTTCTCTCAAAGCGTTTAGCCTCGCTTATCATAAGATTTCTGTAAAAAAGCAAACTAATCATTTAACTTTAACAAATGTTATGTCATTTAACATACGAAAAAGTTGCAGAGAATTTCCTAGTATTGCTATCATATATCATTTCACATTCATTGTTCGTCATTGTGCCACTGCTCTCTGGTGGCATACGGATGTTTTCAACAGTAAGTCGCTTTGCTAAATCCTCTGAAAATATTGTGAAACATGAAATTTCTTTAGTGTTTTTCTCTTTTGCATCGTAATATTACCTGAGAGTATTGCACATTTTACAACTGGTTTGCTCAAATGTATGCCCAATTTATCACCGATTAACCAGCGAACAGTTGCCGACATACTGAAAGTATCATATAATATCACTTTTATTTATTTGTGAATAATATTATTTAAATGTCGCTTACTTTTTAGTTCCCTTTTTCTTCACCTGTGGTGGTTGCGTCTCGACGATGAAAGTTGAAACTATGAGAATATGATATAAGGCCTGTGCATGTTGTAAGTACTCATTGAGAATCGCCTCATTCCCCATTTGTAGGAGATTATTTATAAATAGTATAATATCTGTGATGCGGTCCAACAATGTCTCCACAATCAATTGTATACCATCTAAATTGCTAGGAGGCGGTGCACCATTGCGACCTAATGTCTGTTTTCGTTGCCAAGCTTTCAATGCGCCTATCAATTGGTCCTGGATGACACCATATTCTTGAAGTAGATTACCCAAAGTCATAATTAAATCGTTTAATTGTTGTTGTTGGTAGCCATTAAAAAAATTGTTCCCCATTTGGCCGCTTTGAAATGCTATAATGGATACGCGCATATCGTCGATGCCAACCGACAAATCTTTTAAATTCGAATTTATTGGTATTAAGTCACCATCTCCAAACGGCGGCATCATCCCATCATTTCCAGGTGACATATTCATATCGAAGTTCATTAATAGCTCGATAACACCAAAATTCCAACGAGCTGAAAATGTTTTATTTATTTATTTGTTTATTTATTTAGAAGAGAAAAAATTATAAATAATTACTCCACTTATACATGTACACTCCTCGTCAATAGGTTAGACGCACCCTTACATACAATAGTATTCAGCTTAGAAATTTTAATTTGGATTCAATTATGTGAAAATCCCTCAATGGCCCTCGCTAAACGGAACAGAACTATCACCAAAGGACCGCACTAAGTACCTAGGAGTCGTCTTGGACAGTAAGTTACTGTGGAAGCATAATGTGGAAGAAAGGGTAAGAAAGGCTAGTAATGCTCTTTATGCATTTAGGGAGCTGCTCTGCACTACCTGGGGGCTTTCTCCTTTTCTCATGCACTGGTGCTACACAGCGATAGTGAGACCAATCCTGCTCTATGGTGCTATTGCGTGGTAGACAGGATTAAAGACTTACCGAAAGCCAATGGAAAGGGTTCAGCGACTCGCAGCGATCTGTATAACGGGAGCTCTAAGAACCACCCCTCGGCAGCTCTTGAACGGATACTTAACCTGCCGCCGATAGATCTCTTTGCCGAAACTTATGCGGCAAAATCTGTGGGGCAAATACTGGCGGGTGGAGAATTTACACATAGAACTTTTGGGCACAGCTCGGTGGGTAGGGGCGGTTTGGCAAGTACCGACTACTTGACCCCACTCATGAACTGGGAAAGAAGATTCCGGGTGAACCTGGAAAAAGACGGCTGGCGTAAGGGAATGATAACCTCACGCAGCACATCGTGTAAATATTCAATGTGCTGCGTGAGGTTATCATTCCCTTGGCTCGAAAATGGAGGACGGGGTAGGTGCTGGAATAGGTTATGTCAGGAGTTAGGTGTAAAGCAGCCTTTTAAACTTCCGAACCACTGCAGTATTTTTCAAGCGGAGGTATTTGCTATTGGGAAAGCCGCAGAGCTAGCCCTCATTACAGCAGCCGGCTACTTCAAAGTCAATATCTACGTAGACAGTCAAGCAGCAATCAAGGCAACAACCTCGGTTTGCATTTCGGCCAAAAGTGTTTTGGATACCAGGATGGCAGTGGAGAGAGTTGCTAGGAACACGTGTCTTCCCTTCTACTGGGTGCCAGGACATAGTGGCATTGAAGGCAACGAGATTGTGGACGAAATTGCCAAGAATGATGTAAAACTGTCTTCCGGAAACGCGACTAACATTGGCAAACCCATGCACTGTCTGTTCGATGATCTGGACAGGGGCATGAAAAGAAAAATCTTAACACGTTGGACAAATATACGGGGGTGTAAAACCGCTAAAGCCATGTGTAAAACCGTAGACCAGAAGTACACCAAACTGTAGGAGTTTGGTGGGAATACTCACAGGTCACTGTCTGGAAATGGGACTTACAGATCGAGATAACTGCAGGAAATGTCAAGAGCAAGGTGCAATAGAAACAATGAAGCATCTTCTGTGCACCTGCCCTGCATTGTCAAGGCAGCGACTTCGCTACTTGGGGGCCTCACAATATGAGAATCTGGAAGACTTATCGAAAGTGAAGCCACAAATGATTTTAAAATTCGCGTCAAGCGCAGGCATCCTAAAGGATGACTACTCCTCGTGGACAACGTGACGGCACTCCATCTGGTATCGCAAAGGACCTAAATAGGTCTATGTGTGGCGTATTGGCCTACCAGTTTAACCTAACCTAACCTAATTATGGCGATTAAGTTGACATGCAAAAGCCAAAAAATTAAAAAAAATCAAAATTATGTGTTTCCAAACATTTTCTTAGATCAGTTTAAAATAAGGCCATAATTTCAACTTATAACTTCATATATTCGTTTTATCCTTGAATGAAAGAGAGAATCTATGTAATTCAGCGAATTTTCACTTCGAGCAAGTATAATTGCTACAATGAATGGTTCGTTATCTTCGTATTGCTTTCATTCATCATAAACTTTCTATGAAGAAGGCCTACTCAAAACGTTTTCAAATATGTTAAGATCCGGAGATTATGGTGGCCAAGTCATGATATTAACGTCTTGACCCGAAATCAATGACTTAACTAATCGAGCGTTATAAATTGTAGCATTATCTTTTTGAAAAATCTAGGGGATAGATCTGTAGAGATCTTTGAATAATAGAAAAACTGACTGAATGTTGTTTTGAAGCGCTCACCGTTCATGTTCTGATCAATAAAAATAAAATTTATTGTTTAATTTTTTTGTGATCATGAGGGAATCGTTTGATTATTTGAAAATGGATACTATGGCTATTTCGGTCACTGTATATAATGGTTTTCTTTCCATTATTCGAGGCACAAAGTAACGATTCTAATATGGCAGTTGTTCCAACCGTTAATATCGAGCGGTACGATGCCAAAAAAAAATGATGGTGAGACCTATCTCATTTGCTACAGCAAATGTGGGGGAGGTATCACTTTAAGATCCATCGGTAAATATCAATAATGATAGAAGACAAGTTTACGACATTAGTGAAGTAATCAGGACCCAGAATGAAAAATAAAAATGAAAATAGATAGCAATGATGAGATCATTGCCTGCGTTTGAGAGGCATCGGCTGATGCTGTTGTTGATGTGTTGGTGAGATCTACTGTGGTGAAATTATTTTCGTTTGTTTCTTTTGTTTGATTTTCATTATTTTTAGTGATACCTTCGCTATTTTTGTATGAAGGAATTTGGGTGCTTTGGTTGTTGGAGTACATATTCTCATAAATTAATTTTTTTTAGTAAAATTGTTTAAAAATAGCATATCGCTCATCACTAGTGGCCAAATACTTAACAGCTTTTATACCTCCTGGGATTAGGATAATATGGTCTTACCTTGGTTGTGTACCAAGACATTTCAATTTGTTTCATGCAGGTGAAGTTTATTAAAAGTTAGGAGAACGACTCCGCTAGGTACTGACTTCTGGCTTACATATTTAGTAAATTTAAAAATTGACACAACCCCTTGTTCTTTTAAATGTTCTACGATTCCTTCATTCAGGTTGTTGTGGAGTTTGATTTCTACGTCGCATATGTCATGTTATGTTTTTGTTATTAAGAATTGTTGAAAAAAAGAACAACAAATAGTTGTTTACTAATAATTGCAGATTCCCGTCTCTAAGTTCCGATATGTTAATTATTTCACTATTTAATGCTTTATGTACAACAAAACACATATATATTTACTTATAGGTCTTTGGGAATTTAATGCACTTATCATTACGTATTTGGGATTATCTTTTGTTGTTGGAGGAAGACTTGGGAAATCATTAATTGGAAATGATTGAGTTTTTTTCTTTTTTGATTTGGGATTTTATGATAACAGGGCAAACCTGTTATCACCAAGTGAATGTACCCCTGGGGGTATATCTCTTGTAGTAAAAAGTGATTATATTTTAACACTCTACAACACGTGTTCTATATGAAATATTATGAAATATGACACATTTGAAATACACTTCAGTGAGAAAATGAAGAAATGTAAAATACTCTAAGAAACGTGTTAGTTTAGTATATAACCCGAGCTCTGACGACTAATCCAAAATTATTAAAAAAAAACAGAAAACCCCCTGCTTATCAGTACCAAAACATAACAAGAAACTATGAGCAGCACTCTAAATCAAAATAATCTATTTTTTTTGCCAATAGCAAGTGGCAGTGACTAATACCACTAACCTTCATGTGAACAAATACAATAATTTAGATTTGGGTGGCGACTGTATATGGTACACCGGAAACCACACGTAGACCTACAGATCCTAATGTCATGTTGTATGGAGCGACAGTACTTGCGAAATTTACTGAAACTTGTGTTTTTGTGATTTTTTTTATATTTTAGATGAAGGCACCCGCAGACATTTGTTTAATTTTTGACATAAAAAAGTAGAAATGGATGCAGTCCTAAGGGTTTTGCGGTTTTCCGACGGTGTAAAAGATATTGTAGTCATTATACTCTTGCAACAAAAGTTGCTAAGAGAGTATTATAGTTGTGTTCACATAACGGTTGTTTGTAAGTCATAAAACTAAACGAGTTAGATATAGGGTTATGTATATCAAAATGATCAGGGTGACGAGATGAGTCAAAATCCGAATGCCTGTCGGATAACTTGAAAAAAATTGAGATATCTTGATGAAACTTGGAACACATGTCCCTTGGGACCGTGAGAGGGTTGCTTTCGAAAATGGGCAAAATCGGACCACTGTCACGCCCACATAATGGCGAAAACCGAAAACACATAAAGTGTCATAACTAAGCCATAAATAAAGTTATAAAGGCAAAATTTGGAACAAAGGATGTTATTTTTTTTGGGACCCCCGAAAACGGTTATTTGTATATATCTCGCAAACCAATAAAGCTTCCAAACTTTCTACAGTCGGTTCTCTTACGTACCCCACCACACACCATGAAATTAGTTGAAACTGGATAATAACCCCGCCTATCTCCCATACAAAGGTTAGGTTGAAAATTACTAAAAGTGGGTTGACTCACTAACGAAAAACGTCAGAAATATTAAATTTTACAGAAGAAATTGCAGAAGGAAGCTACACTCAGATTTTTTACAAAATGGAAAATGGGTGTGACATCGCCCACTTATGGGTTAAAAACCATATCTCAGGAACTACTCGACAGATTTCAATGAAGATAGCGAAATAAAACTTTACGCAAATACTGTATATGATCTGTGGCATCACTTGTGAAAAAATTGTCGAAATCGGACTATAACTTTTCAAAGCCCCGAATATCGAATATAAAGAATTCAGTGCCCCATGGTATCTTAATTTAATTTAGAGGAAATATTTTTCTTCTAATAGTGTAACTTCCCCTACCTCTCATATACCTAATTATAGCATTTTCAAATTGGGTCAAATTGTGTGTTATCTTAATAAAAATATATCAATAAATTGCGAGAGTATAAAATGTTCGGTTACACCCGAACGCCAATCACATACATACACCCGAACTTAGCCCTTCCTTACTTGTTTCTTTATAGTTTTTAATTCAAATGCGAAATACCGTTAACGTTGTGCTAGATCCGTTGTAATCGACATCCTTATGTCAGTTTAAGAGGTCGGAGAAATTTTGCTTTCCAGTGCGAAAGAAGGGTGTTTTCTAGAAACGGGTTTTTGATTCAACAGCAAAAGGCTCGAAACAAATCGCACTCAAATTGGATACTATTTAACACCAAAGATTTGTGAAAACCTACAAAAGCCATGTAGAACAGCTTTTGAATACACAAAATTTCCTAAAAAGATTTAATTCAAAAAATTATTGCTCAGACAGGGCTTGGAAGTTATCACACGGAATACTAAAAAGTTTGTACATACATATGTACATATATTTTTTATATACTGTCTCATTAATTTCTAAATATTTTTTAAGCAGCAAATTTGGAGTTTTTTAACACTTGCTAAGACATAAAATGTTCTAATATTGTTTTATTTAAATAGTTGCCAAAAACAATTAGACAGCAATAAATTCAAATTATAGAATTGTAATGAAAAGTATTGTTGTTGTTGAATTCACAGAAAAATGACGCGACATATGAGCACACACACACACACGCATACATACAAATTGCGAAATGCATAATATGAAAATATTTATAAATATTTGTAGAGTTTGTATGCGGTAGACACATATAGATATGCCTATAGCTAATGTTTATAAATGCTAAATGCTAAACGAAGTTAGACATGTGTTTTTGCGATAAGCAATAAAATTATAAATAGTCTACAAAGTGTCAAAGCTGGGTTTAGATTTTGATTATATATTATTATAGCTAGACACATTACATATACATATATACAAATATGCATACATATGTACATACAGATATATAAAAAATTTTGCACAATTGTTACAAACGTGTGCTGTTTCACATTGAATCTATCATTAATACTCATACGTTTATTTTATTTGTATTTAAATCAGAATGTATGTATATAGAAAAAGTAATTTCACATAATTGTCTTGTTTTCACAACATTTTGCAACATTTTGGAACACATCCCATTTTGATTTAATTGTGTACTTATTATATGCAGCGATAAGAATAAATGGTGGAACAATCATATGGATTTCATGATGTTTGCCATTAAGGGTAAATAATAATTTGCACATTTGTATGTATGTATGTATGTATGTACATGCCATAAATATTCTTGAATGCGGCGCACTTCTACGATTCAGGTTTTAAATATACTATATACATCGAATGCATATAATAATTATTTTTTTACATACAGCAGTCAACTCACTGCGATAATTATAAACGAATTGATTTTTATTCAAACGATTTTATGTTCCGTCACTTGTTGCCCGATTAAATTCAGTAGTATATAAATTAATTCAAAAATTCGCGCAAAATTTGCTTTCGATATTCACTGAGCGAATGTCCGATAATCACTGTGCGAGCACAATTGTCGGTTCTAAATAGCTGTAAGAATATGCCAGGGTAGCATGGAATCGTATTGCTACGCTCTGTACGAAATATACGAATTTTTGCAAATAATCAGTACTTTTTTCTGTCGAAAAGGTTTTTAGACCACCTCAATTTTTTATATTGAACAACTGTGTGATCGTTGCGTTCACCTTACAGTTAACTGTAGTTCGGTACCATCGGAGAAGAGCTAACGATATAACTAATTCCGAATCATTAGCACCGGTCCCAGCCCGATTACATGCAATGTTATTTGACTAACGATTTTTACATTGCAATGTCCTACGAGAGTAATCGAGCGGTGCGACTCTGCATTACCAGTCACTGGTGAAAGGACTAGTTCCAAAATCGTTAGTGAATCGCACACAGAATCACTAGCGTTTTCGTTAATTCAAAATGGCCAGTGATTTGACTAATTCGGACACGCTAGAGGTTTCATTAATTCAAAATCACTAGCGATTCTACTGGTCCATTAACGCTTGTGGTTCTACGCCTGAGAAAAACTTTTGAAAACAACACTTTTACAAAAAATAAAACAAATGTTTACGAAATACAAAGAAATATATTTATTTAATTCATGTACAAATATTCTTATATTACTTATAATAATATGTTTTCAATTATATTAAGTATATACCTGATCTACGGGTAGATAATCCCGCGATGGTTCTATGGTTGTAGATAATAATATGTTTTCAATTATATTAAGTATATACCTGATCTATGGGTAGATAATCCCGCGATGGTTCTATGGTTGTAGAGATGGGTGATCTCCGGTGATTTTGTTGTTGTTTGTGATGATCCGGTGTTGGCGCCTCCGTCCGTGGTTTTTTTGCCTTCTTCTGTTGTTGCGTTCTTAATCTAATTGTATTATTTTTTCACCTATTAAATTAATTTTCACTTTTTTGCACATTACTTTTTCACTATATGTAAAAATATTCTATAATTTTCCGTACGCAAATTACGCATCTTCCTCTTAGTCGGAAAAATGTGAAATGACGCGTCAAATTTTTGGAAAAAAATTGTGTGACAAAAGAGACTAGAGAGAGAGAGAGAGCGCGAAATGAAAAAAAAACAACTCAGAGTAGTGTTTTTAGGGGTGGGTTTTGCCAATTCATTTTTCGAGTAATGCCTCGTTGCATTACAAATCATTAGCGAAAAGACTAATTACTAGTAATGCATGAAATCGCTAGTAGGTTTAGCGCTCTAGTAATCGCTTGACACCAGCCGAACTACTGGGTTGTTTGAAACACCGACAAGTAATCGAAATATATATAAGATTGAGTCAAAATTAATAAGATGTCCATAATCGATTTCCGGATGTCTGATTGTCCATCCGATCGTCTGCCGGTTCTTCCGTGAGAACGAGAAATTGTGCAAACTTTCTTCTACTTTTATAAAACTTTTTAAGTTGTATTCTGAGATGTTGAAACACCTTAGAAATCTTATAAAGTAGGCGTGGCCGCGCACTCAAATAAATGCCAATGAAATACGTTGAAAATATTTGCTTTTCATGTTACATCGTTGCAAAGTGGATCGGTTAAAACACTTGAATCTAGTAGGTGTGTAACTTCGCCTTTTTATGAGGAATGAGAAATGTGAACCGAATTGTATTTATAATACTCTTACTACCTTCTTTTTGTATTTGAATAGTTTCATTTACTTATAGAATTTACAATAGAAATATTTCAAGCACTCTTCAAACCGTTCGAGTTCAGTTTATTTCCAATTAGAAAAAAATCTTATTTCAACAATTGTGAATGAAATATGCGGCGTTGCCATACTGTCTCATATACTTATAATATTTGTTAATAAACATTCAATACTGTTAATTTACAATCCAAGACCTATTTTGAACATTAGAGTTTCAGGGTTGCATCGTATTCAGCATTAAGCGGCTGATGAGGCTAATAGCAACGGAACGGAAACATTCATGCATAAAATATATTTCAATGACCGTTAATTTTCAAGAATCTTTAAAAATTTGTTGACGGTAGTGTGATGGTTTCAAAAAGAACAAATGGATTTAATAACAGTTGTTTTTGTAATGGTTAAAAACATTCACTATTTTGCTGCCGAGTTGACAGCTTTTGACCGGATAAAAATCAAATGTTTGTACCGGTTGCTTATACTCAAATTTCGTGAGAACGGTTCTCATTGTAATGTGAAGATATCAGATAATGAATTGAACCATCTTATTACTGTTTTTATTGTTGTAACAGCAGAATGCTCCATGTTCCAAATAATTTTGGGAAATACCACCGAGTTGGTATTCGTTGTTGCCGTTGTTACTTTTAACACAAACTTAATCATTGTGGAAGCAGATCAAATAGCCAATGCGTACATCTCAAGATCAAATCAGAGACTCAGACTGTCTTCAGGCCATACAAATGTGTTTTCCAACTTAGTGATCAGCCATAGAACGTTACTACGCTTCATTTTATTATTTAATGCATTTCGATCATGTTAGACAAGTCGACATAACGCACTTGAATAAATAATAATTCACAAAAAAACTTCGAGTTAGAGAGACTTCGAGTTATAGAAATTTTCATTAAAACAAAGATTTTTCAAAAAGCTACAAAATATACATAGATTTATACACAGTTTTATTTATTTACTTCGCATAAAATTTTATATATATACCATTAAAACATAAATACTGGAACTTTGTTTGTTGCATTTTGGTATTATTTGTTCGCCTCCATACGACTGTTTAAAAATTCTGACTCGATGGTAAAATTCTACATATATTTTGTATTATGTCCTGGTCGAAAAAATCGATTTATAGAAGAAATTTTGTATGAAACTTGACTTCTATTCCAATTCAAAAGTTCGAGTTATAGGGATCTACGAGTTATAGAAGTTCGTGTTATGGAAGTTACACTGTATCTACATAAACTACACTAAATAATTATAATTACCATCGTGTCTAGGAAATGGAGTACGGAACGCCGCATTACTAGGCATCATCGTTGGATATACGATATTTAAAATATTCAAATCTCGTATACGATCAGCTAGGAAACGTATGTGGAAATCAACCCTGGTCCATGGTTCCAACATTATTATCGCGCCACAACAGTCACGATAAGCAATACTTATGCCACCTAAAATTAATAATTAAATTAACGCATTCATCCAAATAAACACATATACAAATGTATGAACATGCACTACATACATACATATGTGTGTGCATAAAAGTGTTGTTACCTTTTATATCATCCGAGAAACGCAATAAGAAAGTGCCATTGTCTTGATGAGTTAATATTTCTCTGGCTTCCCGTTCACTTATAAATCCGACAATATGTCCATTCGTCCATTCTTCCTGTAGAACGTTCTTCGTAAACTCCTTTATGTCATAGAACCATTCCCAAAAGGTAAAAGTACAGTTAGGCATCTTATCTTTACAGAATTGCGAAAAACTAATAAAATCGTTGAGCTGACCAGTTTCATCCACTCTCAGTTTATTGGCTGCCAAATTTAATGATTTCATTAAGAAAATGTCGTGAAAATTATAATGTTCAAATATTGCTTCCACTTACCAATAGTATTCAAATTATCTTGAGTTAAATTACGTCCTGTATGGTAGCCAAAATACATATCTAATGTCTCCAGGATTTGTATATAATGTACCCTTTCTGGAACTTTGAATGGTTCACGTTCGATTGCGGAGAACGCATTTTCCCATATAATCGTGGCCCAGGCCGATGATAATTGATTACCGTGTACTATCACAATTATGGGTGCACTAATTGTCCAGCACTAAATATGAAATATAAATACAAAATTAACAATTGTTAATGAAAATCATAAATAATTCCACAAATGTTTAGCCAAACTAAAAAGGAAAAACACATTTTATGATCTCCTCACTTTCATGACCGTTTTACTAATTATAATATACGGCTTTCGACAAAATTAAACATGCTAATGATTATAACTCGTGAAGTTTGAAGTTTTCTTTGGTTTCGTTTTATATTAAGCCATTAAGAGTGTGATCAGGAACGAATTTTTGAGTTTCTGGTGAGATCTATTATCTAGTTATTTCGTCACTAAAAATCAGCATTCTTTATTTAAAGGACAGCACCTTCATAATCCAAACATTCACCAATGTCTACATACATCTCTAAAACTAAATTTCGATCACAATACACTTCATCCTTTAGAAGTTCAAGATGTCAATTTAGGTGAATGTAAGATCTCTTGGCTTGACTTTACCATTATATCATAATTTAAAAAACCGATATTTTTCATTCTGCATGTTATACATATATGTATGTGGGTTAAACTACGGATACACTTACATAAATCGCATGACCCTTACATACAGCAATTGTGTAAAAGAGCAAAGTGTGTTTTCTATCCGTAAAATTTTCAGAACCCCTTCCCTCAAAGCGCTTAACCGCCCCTACCATAAGATTTCTGTAAAAAAGGAAAATAATAATTTAACTTTAACAAATGATATTTCATTTAACATACGAAAAAGTTGCAGAGAATTTCCTAGTATTGCTATCGTATATCATTTTGCATTCATTGCCCGTCATTGTGCCACTGCTCTCAGGTGGCATACGGATGTTTTCAACAATAAGTCGCTTTGCTAAATCCTCTGAAAATATTGTGAAACATGAAATTTCTTTAGTGTTTTTCTCTTTTGCATCGTAATATTACCTGAGAGTATTTCACATTTTACAACTGGTTTGCTCAAATGTATGTCCAATTTATCACCGATTAACCAGCGAACAGTTGCCGAATTTCTGAAAGTATCATATAATTTAATTTTGATTTATAACAATCTTCAAATCTTGTTGCTTACTTTCTTGTTGGTTTTCTCATCACTTGCGGTGGTTGCGTTTCAACGATGAATGTTGAAACTATGAGAATATGTTTTAATTCCTGTGCCTGTTGTAAGTACTCATTGAGAATTGCCTCATTCCCCATTTGTAGGAGATTATTTATAAATAGTATAATCTCTGTGATGTGGTCAAACAATGTCTCCACAATCTTTTGTATACCATCCAAATTGCTAGGAGGTGGTGCACCATTGCCAGCTAATGTCTGTTTTCGTTGCCAAGCTTTCAATGCGCTTATCAATTGGTCCTGGATGACACCATATTCTTGAAGTAGATTACCCAAAGTCATAATTAAACCGTTGCGCTCTGTTGATTGTTGGTGTTGGTCGCTTTAAAATGCTAAAATGGATGCCGACAAATGTTGTAAATCCGAGTATAACTGTATTAAGTCATCATCTCCCAAAGACGGCACCATTCCACCATTTCCAGTTCCAGGTGAAATGATCATTTCAGCATTCATTATAGCTTTTGAGAATATCTTGCGAAGCGATTGCAATTAAAAGCTCGATAACGCCAAAATACAAAGCAGCTGAAAACGAGGCAGTTTAGAAAACAAAGCACATTGAGGTCAACCCAAGCTCTGAGTTGAAGCAAACATACAAAAACCCAATTTATCAACACCGGAATTTAACAAAAGCTAAGAGCCGCGCTATAAGTCAAAGGTGTCTGATAAGACAGTGCAAAAATACTAAAAGCAAAGTGAGCATATACAATAATGGTTTTTTAATTATTATAAAGAGAACTGTATTTTATTAAAAAATATACAAACATAGAAATATTATTCAAGTTAACGGTATTTTGTTTGTAACATCATTTGTATAAGACAGATGTAAAACCTTACCGTTTTTTAAAGAATTCAATGTGTTTAACCGATAATTTGTAAGTTCGAATAAAATGGGGAAAAAGAAAAAGTTTAATTGATCGGGAAAAAAGACATAGATATTAATATCTTGACTTACGAAGGAAATTCGATTCGTTAAATTGTCAAAAAAAAAAAAAATGAATTAAAGTCGAAATATAGTAGACCATTACATGAAACAAGATGTCTTCTCTGACAAAAACTACAAATGCATGGTTTATTGTTCGGTAACAAATAGTCACCTCCGTGGGCAGAAAAATTCTATCCAGTGAAAAGAAATTTAATATGGAGGACCGTATGGGTACAACTATTATTTTCATAATTTAAGAAAAGAGTCTCTTGAATCGACTTCTAGCCCTAAAGGTGGTCTTATAGTTTGGGAGATAGCGTTTTTCGACTTTCGACTTGAAAATCGTTGATTAAACAAGTAAGGAAGGGCTAAGTTCGGGTTTAACCGAACATTTTATACTCTCGCAATTTATTTATTTAACTTTATTTATATTATATAATACACAATTTGACCCACATATTCGTCATATATATTGTATAAAGTCCATTGAAAGTTGGAACCCATAATATTAGGTTAGAAGCACCGAGGTCCTCGTGTTCGATATATGGGGCCTTAAAAACCTATGGTCCGATTTCGGCGATTTTTAGAATGGGGCTGCCACACTATTAACATATTATTTGTGCAAAGTTCTGCACCGATATCTTCACTAGTACTTACTTTATATATTGTAAAGTAAACGATTAAGATTGTCTTCAAAGTTCTGGTATATAGGAAGTAGGCGTGGTTGTGAAGCGATTTGGCCTATTTTCACAACATATCATTGGGATGTAAGGAAACTATTACAAACCAAGTTTCATTGAAATCGGTCGAGTAGTTCCTGAGATATGGTTTTTGACCCATAAGTGGGCGACGGCACGCCCATTTTCCATTTTGTAAAAAAATCTGAGTGCAGCTTCCATCTGCCATTTCTTATGTGAAATTTAGTGTTTCTGACGTTTTTCGTTAATGAGTTAACCCACTTTTTGTAATTTTCAACCTAACTTTTGTATGGGAGATGGGCGTGGTTATGATCCGATTTCTTTCATTTTTGGACTGTATTAGGAAGTGGCTAAAAAAACGACTGCAGAAAGTTTGGTTTATATAACTCTATTGGTTTGCGAGATATGTACAAAACACTTAGCAGGGGGCGGGGCCACGCCCACTTCCCCAAAAAAATTACATCCAAATATGCCTCTTCATCATGCGATCCTTCATACCAAATTTTATTTCCATAGCTTTATTTATGGCTTAGTTATGGCACTTTATGTGTTTTCGGTTTTCGCCATTTTGTGGGCGTGCTTTTTTTTGCTCAACCTTCCTATGGTGCCAAGAAATAAGTGTGCCAAGTTTCATCAAGATATCTTAATTTTTACTCAAGTTACAGCTTGCACAGACGGACGGACGGATTTGAACTCCACTCTTCACCCTGATCACTTTGGTATATATAACCCTATATCTAACTCGTTTAGTTTTGGGTGTTACAAACAAGCGTTATGTGAACAGAACTATAATACTCTCTTTAGCAACATTTGTTGCGAGAGTATAAAAATTATATGAAATAAACAAAATAATTTTGTTTTTTATTTAACCATACTTAATTTTAATTATTTTACTTCCGATTGAACATAGTTTAGGTTTAGCTTCTCATAGAAAAAATATATGTATTGTCCGAAAGGTAAATAAAAAGTAGCAATGGGACAAGCCAGAGGAGATACTTTTTTAGACTTTGTAAGGAATTTCAGAAAAACTTGTGTTAATTACACGGGTCAACACAAAATTTGACCTTAACTTTAAAGCAGTAAATTTCCATTGTTTAGATCTTAATTAGACGAACAAAAATATATGACATGAAAAAGTGTGCTTTTTTATTTAGGACACCGTTTTAACGATAGTTTTTTAAAAAATGTGGTTTTAATTTTTAATTGAAAATGAAATCACTTAAAGAAACATTTCAGTTAAGTTTTACTATCAAAATAACTTACAAAAAAGTAAAAAATAATTTAAAAGTGCACACTTTTTCTTTTTCTTTTATGTTCATTGGTACTATCTCTTAATAAACCCCAAATATAGTATTATTACTATAACTTTTACAAAAGCAAACTTTATACGAAAAGAAGGTACTTTCTTGTCGTTTTTGTTCAAAATTAATCAGAAAATCATAAACTCTAGGACAAAGAAAAACATATTTTTTTGTAGAGTCGTGTTATGCGGTAAATTGTGATGTTGTTTAATACACTACATTAATATGACGTGATTCATTTAAAAAAAAAAATAACAACATAAAGGACAAAAATAATACTTTAAGCTGATTGCCGCACAAGTTGCCTCTTATCGTAGAATCACCCATATACATATGTATGTATGTACATATATAAGTACGTATATTTTTTTATTCGGTCTAGTCAATTGCAAAATAATTTTGTGTGAATAATTTTTTTATTGTTCATGCTCAACTAGTCATTAAGTTAAACATAGTTAAACATTTCTGAAGTCATGCATATTTAGAATATTGATTTGTTTAAATAGCAGCCAAATAAGAGCTGGACAACAAACAAAAAACGCAAAAAGCTATAAAATTGTTATGGATAATACATAAAACATTATTGTTATGGTTGTTGATTTCCGCGAAATTCACTCGAAGTGAATTTATGTATTATCGCACACACACGCACACACACAAACACAAATGGCGAAACACACCGCACTGCCATATCCTACATACATATATACGATTTCATTGACTTTTGTTATCCTAGTGAACTTTATGCCGAATATTTGGAATTGTGAGTTCTTTTAATGAAATTGAGTTTGAAATTTGCTGTGAAAATTCTCTCACTAAAAAGAATAAAATCGGTTAAGTACATCGATTAGATCCCATATACCTAATATAAGGAGTTTGAAACCACCGGTTGACATTATTCCGCATATATTGGTTAATATATATACATACATATATATCTATGTGATATTTTGTTTTCTTGTCCACAATATGATGAATGAAAATATTTGTTTGATTTGAATATAAGTCTAAAGATATTCTTCTTGCCTCTTACCTAAGTATAGTAAAGAAATAGACAAAATTCAATATCTATATAATAAGACACTATGGTTGTAATCCATTCACGATTTCGGCGAATAAAGAATAATTAGTATTTTGGCAAATTTTTTTTAAAACCTGAATATATTTTCTCTCCTTTGATCCTTACAAAATATACACCTCAAACTTAGCCCTTCCTTACTTGCTATTTATACAAATTTATGATCATTTACTTACCTTACTAAGTTATGTTGTTATTTGCTAAGGCAGCAAATACAAATTCAGGTGAATATAAATTTGTTTAAAAATTCGCGCAGACGTAGTTTTTGTTATTCAGTCAATGAATGTCCGATAATCACTGTGCGTGCACAACTGCCGACGCTAAATAAATAATAGTCGCATACTAAGCTCTTGCGGTTAGCAGTAAGAATATGCCAGGGTGGCATTGAATGATATTGCGTCACCCTGCCCGAAATATGTGCAATTATGAATTTTTTCTGTAAACAAGGGTTCTAAACCCCTCCAATTTTAAACCAATGCAAATTATTATACAATATCATAACATTTTGTTTTGTTTAATATATTATCCAAGTAAAAATACCTCATACATATCTTAATGAAACACATGTGACTATGTATCCTGAGGAGAGGAGGAAATTTAGCAATTACGTTGTCGTTATATCACACCCAAATTAGTTAAACGGTAGTAATCTCGAAGCTGTTAATTGATGCCAAACAAATTTGTTGAAAAATTGTATATTTAAAAAAACAAAAAAAATGTTACTAATTTGAACTTATTCCATTCCTAAGATGTTCATTATATCGCCTTTGTGCAGTTTCCAGATGCCCGCAATCGCTACTACTGCCGTCAACTATTTCCTATGGCCCTTATGATTCAGTCAGTAAAGTCCTCATAACACCCCTTAACATACAGTATAACTATTTCGTAAATAACTGCCACAACAATTTCATGAATTCCTTCGAAGACTTTTTAGCAACTCCGAAACAAATGATATTATTAACCATAGAAAAGAATAAAAAGACCACACTTTCATTTCAGCATTCCATTTATTTACAATTTCTTTAAAATCTTCGACAATAGAATATACACCAAAAGCTTCAACTATCCTGTTATTATGCATTTATACGAGTACTTGGATGTAAATGTAAAGAGTGTAGATACATATATGTATAAGCATTTGTATAATAATAATTAAGTTATCTTATGATCACTGAGCAATTTTAATCAATATTTTCCATTACATTCAGAATAAATGTATTACGATTTATATAACCCGGCACTAAAAAGAGAGAGAGAGAGAGAGAGAGAGAGAGAGTAATTATACATCACAAAGGCGTGATTGTTAGTATATAGGTGTGGACTTATATATCTAAATATATATATTTTCAGGTCCTAACTACTATATATAAAATAACTTCTTGGAAAGTCTCGAATAATTATATACTGTGGAACTTCTCTAACTCGAATCACCATAATCAACAAAAAACTTCGAGTTAGAAAGACTTTGAATTAAAGAAATTTTCATTAAAACAAACATTTTCCAAAAAGCTGTAAAATAATGATTTTTATACAGTCTTTGCATTCCATAGGTGTAATATCATATTTTGTTTGCTTCCATAAGATATAGGGATTTTTTTAAATTGCTCCTTGATAGTAAATTTTAAATTTTGTATTATGCTTTGGTTGAAAAGTTCGATTTATGGAAGGAAATATAGATGAAATTTGATTTCTATTGCCAATTCAAGAGTTCGCGTTATGGGGATCTTCGAGTTATAGAAGTTCGTGTTATGGAAGTTACACTGTATCTACATAAACTAAACTAAATCATTATAATTACCATCGTGTCTTGGAAATGGAGTACGGAACGCCGCATTACTAGGCATCATCGTTGGATATACGATATTTAAAATATTCAAATCTCGTATACGATCAGCTAGGAAACGTATGTGGAAATCAAACCTGGTCCATGGTTCCAACATTATTATCTCGCCACAACAGTCACGATAAGCAATACTTATGCCACCTAAAATTAATAATTAAATTAACGCATTCATCCAAATAAACACATATACAAATGTATGAACATGCACTACATACATACATATGTGTGTGCATAAAAGTGTTGTTACCTTTTATATCATCCGAGAAACGCAATAAGAAAGTGCCATTGTCTTGATGAGTTAATATTTCTCTGGCTTCCCGTTCACTTATAAATCCGACAATATGTCCATTCGTCCATTCTTCCTGTAGAACGTTCTTCGTAAACTCCTTTATGTCATAGAACCATTCCCAAAAGGTAAAAGTACAGTTAGGCATCTTATCTTTACAGAATTGCGAAAAACTAATAAAATCGTTGAGCTGACCAGTTTCATCCACTCTCAGTTTATTGGCTGCCAAATTTAATGATTTCATTAAGAAAATGTCGTGAAAATTATAATGTTCAAATATTGTTTCCACTTACCAATAGTATTCAAATTATCTTGAGTTAAATTACGTCCTGTATGGTAGCCAAAATACATATCTAATGCCTCCAAGATTTGTATATAATGTACCCTCTCTGGAACTTTGAATGGTTCACGTTCGATTGCAGAGAACGCATTATCCCATATAATCGTAGCCCAGGCATTACTAGCTTGATTAACGTGTACTATCACAATTAAGGGTACACTAATTGCCCAGCTCTAAGTATAAAATATAAATACAAAATTAACAATTGTTAAGTATAAAATACAAATACAAAATTAACAATTGTTAATGAAAATCATAAATAATTCCACAAATAAGGTCAATAAGGTTTGACAACTTTTTCATGATTTTTTTTTTATTTTTTTTCTGAATCATCAACATCTCACGAATATTGTGTTGAAGGTCATTCGGAGAAAAACTAATGAAGTTACAGCAGGTTGAATAACGGTGCCTCCAGCTACCTGCGCTGAAAACTTTGAATCGATTTTCCCAAATATATCATTTTTAAAGTCGGTGACCAGCCTACAGAAAAAACTACTGCATTGATCGTTTTGAAACTTTGAACAAATATTCTACATATATATTTTTATTTTAATTACTTTAATTAAAATTTTAATTACTAACAATTTTACAATAACAAAAAGGTCGATTTTTTCGTCTAAAATCGGCTTGAAAATGGTACCAAAAATTGAAAAATTGAAGGATTAAAAAAAACTCGACGTCAATTGAAAGATAACCTAATAAACTAAAGAAGGAATTTTGATTTTTTTTGGTTTCGGATGATCCAGTGATGCTGTAGGCTGGTCACCGCACATAAACTTTTTTTTGAGGTGCCTGCAGAGATCAACGATAAATCCGTTATTCCTCGCTATTTTTCGATAAAACTTCTTTTAAGTATCCTTCAAATGTTATACTTTCATATAATAATAAGTAAAATAAACCTACAGCAATAATTTTTTCTAAAAAAATTCATGAAAAAAGGTCTTTTTTGCGACGAAACAAACCTTAGACACCGCCCCCACCCCAAAACTATGGATACACTTACATTAATCGTATGACCATTAAAAAGAGCAGTTGTGTAAAAGAGCAAAGAGTGTTTTCTATCCGTAACATATTCAGAACCCCTTCTCTCAAAGCGTTGAACGTCGCTTATCATAAGATTTCTGTAAAAAAGCAAACTAATCATTTAACTTTAACAAATGTTATGTCATTTAACATACGAAAAAGTTGCAGAGAATTTCCTAGTATTGCTATCATATATCATTTTACATTCATTGTTCGTCATTGTGCCACTGCTCTCTGGTGGCATACGGATGTTTTCAACAGTAAGTCGCTTTGCTAAATCCTCTGAAAATATTGTGAAACATGAAATTTCTTTAGTGTTTTTCTCTTTTGCATCGTAATATTACCTGAGAGTATTTCACATTTTACAACTGGTTTGCTCAAATGTATGTCCAATTTATCACCGATTAACCAGCGAACAGTTGCCGAATTTCTGAAAGTATCATATAATTTAATTTTGATTTATAACATTCTTCAAATGTTACTCACTTTCCTGCTAGTTTTCTCATCACCTGCGGTGGTTGCGTTTCAACGATGAATGTTGAAACTATGAGAATATGTTTTAATTCCTGTGCCTGTTGTAAGTACTCATTGAGAATTGCCTCATTCCCCATTTGTAGGAGATTATTTATAAATAGTATAATCTCTGTGATGTGGTCAAACAATGTCTCCACAATCTTTTGTATATCATCCAAATTGCTAGGAGGTGGTGCACCATTGCCGGCTAATGTCTGTTTTCGTTGCCAAGCTTTCAATGCGCCTATCAATTGGTCCTGGATGACACCATATTCTTGAAGTAGATTACCCAAAGTCATAATTAAACCGTTGCGCTCTGTTGATTGTTGGTGTTGGTCGCTTTGAAATGCTAAAATGGATGCCGACAAATGTTGTAAATCCGAGTATAACTGTATTAAGTCATCATCTCCCAAAGACGGCACCATTCCACCATTTCCAGTTCCAGGTGAAATGATCATTTCAGCATTCATTATAGCTTTTGAGAATATCTTGCTAAGCTCGATAACGCCAAAATACAAAGCAACTGAAAATTGATAAGACATTTAAAAAAATACTCTAAGAAACGAGGCAGTTTAGAAAACAAAGCACATTGAGGTCAACCCAAGCTCTGAGTTGAAGCAACCATAAAAAAAACCCAATTTATCAACACCGGAATTTAACAAAAAACTAAATCAAAAGTGTCTGATAAGACAGTGCAAAAATACAAAAAGCAAAGTGAGCAAATAAAATAATGGTTTTTTGATTATTCTAAATTTTTATTAAAAAATATACAAACATAGAAATATTATTCAAGTTAACGGTATTTTGTTTGTTAACATCATTTGCATAAGAGAGATGTAAAACCTTACCGTTTTTTAAAGAATTCAATGTGTTTAATCGATAATTTCTAATTACGAATAAAATGGGGAAAAAGAAAAAGTTTAATTGATCGGGAAAAAAGACATAGATATTAATATCTTGACTTACGAAGGAAATTCGATTCGTCAAATTGTCAAAAAAAAAAATGAATTAAAGTCGAAATATAGTAGACCATTGCATGAAACAAGATGTCTTCTCTGACAAAAACTACAAATGCATGGTTTATTGTTCGGTAACAAATAGTCACCTCCGTGGGCAGAAAAATTCTATCCAGTGAAAAGAAATTTAATATGGAGGACCGTATGGGTACAACTATTATTTTCATAATTTTAGAAAAGAGTCTCCTGAATCGACTTCTAGCCCTAAAGGTGGTCTTATAGTTTGGGAGATAGCGTTTTTCGACCTTCGACTTGAAAATCGTAGATTAAAAAATTACGAGAATTAGCTTTAAAACCTTGGGATCAAATTTTTTAGAGATTAGTGAATTTTTTGGACATATTTCATGGTTCTTTCAACCAGATGATGGTTGCCGACTTCCCAATTATTGAAACCTCAACATAATTGAGTTAATTGGTATTGGAAGTGTTTTAATCTGTAATTCCATTAAGCTAACTCGAAAGTATCTCTTCAACCAATTTTTAAAAAAATTTAAAATCCCAATAGCGTCACAAAATATTAATAATTAAAATTAAGAATAAATGCAAAACAATCTATTTTTCTGTATTTATGTAGTTATGTTTTCTTTCTTAGTAAGTGTCTCTATTTAAGTGAACCAATAAATCATGTAGTATATTATACAATGTGTATATATGTATTTTTGAATAAAGTATAGTTCTCTTTTTAGTTGTAATACAGTGCAGAGAAATGTATTTTTGTTTCGGCAGTAAAAAGACTTGAAACGTACGATTCACGGAGTTAAGATGTGTCCAAAGCTCTGTGTAAAAGCTTTCGACCTACTTCGAAGTTAGCGGGATGGTATATGCAGATAACTTTCTTAACTCGTATCACCATAATCCACAAAAAAACTTCAAGTTTGAGAGACTTCGAATTATGGAAGGTAATTTGTATGAAATTTTACTTTAACTGCCAATTCAAGAGTTCGATTTATGGAATTCAAATGTATTATATACATATGTATGTAAATATATATAAGTACGTATATTTTTATATTCGGTCTAGTCAATTGCAAAATAATTTTGTGAGAATAATTTTTTTATTGTTCATGCTCAACTAGTCATTAAGTTAAACATAGTTAAAAATTTCTGAAGTCATGCATATTTAGAATATTGATTTGTTTAAATAGCAGCCAAATAAGAGCTGGACGACAGACAAAAAACGCAAAAAGCTATAAAATTGTTATGGATAATACATAAAACATTATTGTTATGGTTGTTGATTTTCGCGAAATTCACTCGAAATGGCGAAACACACCGCACTGCCATATCCTACATACATATATACGATTTCATTGACTTTTGTTATCCTAGTGAACTTTATGCCGAATATTTGGAAAAATTGTGTGTTCTTTTAATGAAATTGAGTTTGAAATTTGCTGTGAAAATTCTCTCACTAAAAAGAATAAAATCGGTTAAGTACATCGATTAGATCCCCTATACCTAATATAAGGAGTTTGAAACCACCGGTTGACATTATTCCGCATATATTGGTTAATATATATACATACATATATATGTATGTGATATTTTGTTTTCTTGTCCACAATATGATGAATGAAAATATTTGTTTGATTTGAATATAAGTCTAAAGATATTCTTCTTGCCTCTTACCTAAGTATAGTAAAGAAATAGACAAAATTCAATATCTATATAATAAGACACTATGGTTGTAATCCATTCACGATTTCGGCGAATAAAGAATAATTAGTATTTTGGCAAACTTTTTTTAAAACCTGAATATATTTTCTCTCCTTTGATCCTTACAAAATATACACCTCAAACTTAGCCCTTCCTTACTTGCTATTTTTACAAATTTATGATCATTTACTTACCTTACTTAGTTATGTTGTTATTTGCTAAGGCAGCAAGTACAAATTCAGAAGAATATAAATTAGTTTAAAAATTAGCGCAGACTTAGCTTTTGCTATTCACTCAATGAACGTCTGATAATCACTGTGCGAGCACAAATAGTCGAATCTAAGCTCTTGCGGTTAACAGTAAGAATATGCCAGGGTAGCATCGAATCGTATTGCTACGCTCTGTATGAAATATGTGCAATTATCAAAAAATGATTTTTTCTGTTATAAAGGGTTTTAGACCTCACCAATTTTATACTCACGCAACGTATTTTACAATGGTATAATAGTTTTGTTCTCCTAACTGTTATATATATATATATATAATGTATTATCAAAATTAAAATTTCAGATATATTGATAAAAAATATTTCTTTTCATGGTACATTGTCACAAAGAATATATAGAAAACGGATATGCTTGAATCTAATAACAGTAAGGTTAGTTAACTGTCAGAAATTCAGAAACGTCAAATTTTACTACAGTTAAATTCTCAATTGGATCTGCTAGCTTTGAAACGTACCACTTTATTAGAAATTTTATATTTCACTTTCTTAATCTGTATTCCATAGAACGCCATTATGATTCCCGTCGGTTTCTTTTAATTAAAATTAATATCTTAAGCGTTAATAAGGTTAAAATAAAGCAAAAGTACATCAACCATTCGAATGCGACTTATATCCAATTAGGCAATTCGTATAAGTTTCTCCTTCTCACAATTGTGAATGAAATAGGCGGTGTTGCCATCCAATTCAGCACAAGCAGCATTATACGCGAAACGGTAATGTAACGGAAGTAAAATTTTGATGGCCGTTATATTTGAAGAAACTTTAAAAATTCTTTGACTGTAGTCTGTTGCTTGCAGAAAGAGCTGATCCACCTTTTTACTGTTGTTGTAACATGTTCCAAATAATTTTGAGAAATGCTGCCGAGTTGATATTCGTTAGTCGTATAATATTCCGGATCTGTTTCGGTTTCCGTTGCATGGTTTTCAACAGTTTAATCCAAACATATTCAGTTAAGCCGCATATCATATCGTCTCAAGAGTAATTTGTTGCATAAACGTGTGTACTAAAGGGCACAGAAATTGAGATCCTACGATAGTAGTTATTTACAAATTATTGTTTTTTGTAAAACAAATGTGAACTTCAATTCAGTGATCAGCCATAGATCCTAATATGGATTTAATTAATCAATGCTTTCCAAGCATTATCTATGCAATAACATGTCATCATAACGCCCAATAATACAAAGGTTAACTATTTCGTAAACAACTGCCACAACAATTTCATGAATTCCTTCGAAGACTTTTCAGCAACTCCGAAACAAATGATATTATTAACAGTTGAAAACAATAAAAAGACGACACTTTCAATTCAGCAGTCCATTTATTTACAATTTCTCTAATATTTTCGACAATAGAATATCCACCAAAAGACCTACGAAACTTCAACAATCCCGTACTATGCATTTATACGAGTACTTGGATGCACAACTAAACTGTAAAGAGTATATATAAGCATTTAAATGTTATTTGTTATTTGTACAACATAGTTAATAATTAGCTTTTATCTTATATGTATATGTATGTATAAATCAGAAACTAATTACACTAATATTAGACAGTTTTTGAAAAAGATTTCAATTAGCTCCAAACTCTTTGCTTTCCTTATGTGTATATAACATCCAGACATGTAAGTTGTACAATCTGTAACTAGAAGATTGCACGTATCTTGTAGATAACTATGTATGTATGTATATGAAAAATCAGTTAAGATTTATTGTCGCATTGTGCTTACTATATTTTTAAACATTAAATTACTCGTAATTTATATTTATTTATATATTGTATATTTTAACACATATAAAAAGGAACAAAACATTGGCTCGCTACAAATTTGAAGCGGAATCGATTACCGTTTCATATTCCGTATAGAATAGACATATGTAGGTGGCAAATTGCACTGAATATATTCGAACGCACATACATATGTATATATAATACATAAATGTATGTATGTATGCACTATGTATGCAGAGATATCCATTGTAAATGTTGAGATAAAATAATTGAACATTGCTCGCTTTTACTCAGCTTATCAGTAAGTTTATAACAGTAATGCATGGTTATTCGTATTTTAATTCACTTTCAATTATTTTCGTCCTTTAGTATATCGTTTAGTGTGTGTGTTTGTTTTTTTTTTTTTTCAAGTAAAAAATAAGAAAATTTAACATAACAATACATATAAATATCATTAAAATATAAACAATAACAATTTCATCATTTACGCATCGTATCGACCACGTTTCAAATGGTATAATTCCCTAAGTAGCTCCTTAATTAAATCGTAGGCAGAGAAGCTGATGCCAACCGCAATCGGACCTTTGATCCAGTTCATGCTTAACCCTTTGTAGAAGCCATTTTTGATGCCCTCCTCCCTGCAAGAAATAAAATGTTCAATAAATACACGGTAAATACATTTTTTAAACGTGCGCCAACTTGGTACTTACTTATAAATTTTCTTCAATGTCGAGTATATAGTGCGGTATTGATCGTTGGCGCCTTTATTGACGCCCATCGTTTGCATACGCCGGCGCACTATGTCCAGTGGGTAGCTGGATGTTTGCCCTGCCGCGCCGGCTACAGCACCAAATGCAAGTGAGACTAGAGTATTCGGTTTTGCGTTGCCTGTCACCTCTGTAAATGTATAACAATAATATTTTTTAGTTGCAGCAATAACAATTTTTTATACCCTTATAGCTAATTTTTGTATTATATTTAATCGATGTTTGTATATCAGTATACATATATAGTTGTTGTTGTTGTAGAAGCAGAAAAATATTTTAGGTCCGTTCCGGGCCGTTATGTGGACCCGGCAATCGTAGAAACCGACGATAAAGATAGAAGATTCTAGTAAAACTAAAATGTGCACGACTCCGACCACTACTAAGTGTTTTGGACATATCTCGTAGACTACTAAATCTATATCAACGAAACTCTCTACAGTCGTTTCCTTCAGATACTACCTTATACAGTATGAAAATGGAGGAAATCGGATTATAACCACGCCTATCTACCATGCAAAGGTTATTTTAAAAACTATTAAAAATGCTTTAATTCAGTATGAAAAAACACCAGAATCCTTTAATTCCATGGTAAAGATGGGCTTTACTCAAATTTCCATATAAAATTTTAAATGGGCGTGGCTCCGCCCACTTATGTGTTAAAAACTATATCTCAGAAACTACAGGACCAATTTCAATGTAATTCGGTTCATAATATTTTCCTTGTTTTCCCATGAAATGTGAAAATACGCCAAATCGGTTCACAACCACCCTTACTTCCCATATACCAGACTTTTGAAGTCAATCTGAATCGTTTACTTTACAATATATAAGTCAAGCAGCAGTGAAGATATCGGAACAGGCCTTCTAAAAACCGGACCATAAGTTTTCAAGGCCCCATATATCGAACGTGAGGTACTCGACCCATTGGCAAATTTGGGTCAATATTTCCCGAGCCCTATGTACCACATAGTTCGATTTTAAAATTTCGGGAGAACTCTATACCGTATATGTACATATATCGGTTATTACGTGAAATAGCTCAGCTAATATAAGAGAGCGTATAGTCTTAAATATAATGTAGCTTGGTGAAGAAAATGAATGAAATTGTTTGAGGAATTATTTCACCCCTCATATACTATACATATATAATGATTGCCGTTATTCTAGTGAACTTTATGCAGAAGATATGAGTCAAGTGGTATATTTTCTTTATGAAACTACATTTACCCCAACTTAGAGCTCTTCCTTACTTGTTTACTAATAAAAATACACTCGAAGTTGTAACATTGCCTTCACAAGTGCTGCGATTAAAATCGCTGACCCTTACATGGAATTTTTCAGACTAAAGTTAAGTTAAGTTTCAGACTTAGATTAAATTCGAAACTCACCATAATATTCACGCTTGAGTGTGCCATAGGTAAAGAAGGAAACACCCGCGTACGGTATCACACCCAAGACGGTGGCGAAATAGCCACGATAAAGTGTGCGCGGTCCTTCTTCGACCCAAATTTTTACAAAAACTTGTCGTAGCGTTCTGTAAATGCACAAAAATTACATTATAAAATTAAATTAATGCTTTAAATTGACGTTAGCATACCTGTATCCGGTGTACTTGTCCGTTACGGCCATACGGGCACGTGCCAAGTCCAGTGGATAAGTCATAGACTGTGAGGTTATGCCAGCCAATGAACCGGCTATAAAACGTCTACCTTTTGTGCTGGTGAATAAAATGATATTTTTTTTATTATTTTTATATATGTATATAACTGTAGAAACTTACTCGCTACCATCCTTGTCGACTTGCAGAATCTTACGCCATTGCTCGTGCGCCGTGAACTGTATGGCTGCATAAGGCACAATACGCGCCATGGTCGCCGAATTGCCACGCCATAACGCCAAAATACCCTCCTTCTCGTAGGTATTCTTAAGAAAACTGATCGCCGCTTTAAATGAGTAGGGAACGTTTTTACTGTAGAAATTATTTAAATAAGACGTTTAGGCGAAAAATCAAATTTGACTATTTAAAACCGAAACGTACCTTATTTGAAAATTGATTTTTGTGCGATCAAGTGGGGCAATAGTGGTTTTCGCTAAAGCTCCAGCCGCCGAACCGGACACCAAGCTTATAAAGACCTCATCGAAAATTGTATGGGTTCCTGTAGTAGTTGAGCAAGTGACAGAAATTAGTTATAAATCGTAGGGATTTGCATACTCTTACACTTTACTTACCATTAGTAGTTGCGTTCGAACTGAGTACTGCGGTTGGTGTTGGTGTTGTGTTTGTTGTTGTCGTTGCACTTTGCGTTACTATTTCACTGGCACTAACACTTAATGCGGTGGCATTACCGGCGGCTGCAGCACTTGAGGACAATTGACTACCTGACGACGACTTAATGGACATCGCTATGTTGGGCTTCTCGAGAAGACGGCTCATTGCAAACTGAAAATACATATACAAGCAATTAGGGACTTCACGAAGCGGCATAATCGTAATGGAATAACAGATGAAAAACTAATTTCGTTCACAATTTAATTAGCAGCTGGAAATTGGTGTCATTTGTTGTGCTTCATTTGTGTTGCTGACAAAATATCAATAATACTTGTGAGAACCACTCATTTAAAAACTTACTAAGCACTCTATGTCGGTGTTTATGAAAACCTTAATTATATAGGAATTTGAAATAACCTTATAAAACTGTTCAGAGAGATCAGATGCAAGGAAATATTTTCTGTGGCAAACTAAACTATTGTAGATTTAAGCGGAGGTAGATATTTTGATTTTCGATTTGTTAGATAAACCTAACCTACCCAACAAAGGACTCTCTTAGCTTTTGCAACCACACTCATATAATAAGTACCGTATATTATGTGAAATACATATTAATTAAAAACATGTTTTAAAACTTGACTACTTTCTTTAACATTTTTCTTACAAATCAGTACATTTACATCGGATAGACATCTATGTAAATAAATAAAAATATATACAGACACGAAGAAGTGTGCGTAAATGTTCCACAGCTGTGAAGGTCAGAGTATAAGTGGCAGATTACTTGTAGAATGCAATCGTTAGTGTGTGTCGACTTTGATGGTTTCGAATAGCTAATTAGCACACAGATTAAATAGATGATGACGCACAGATGACTAGTGAAATGAAATAAGAAGAAGGCGCGAGATAAGAAGTGACTTTTGTTTACCGAAGAGTACATGTTGTACATACAAAGTTCGCAAGTAAAAATGATGTTTTTGTGATAGATTTTGAAAAAGTTAAAACGGTTTATGTTGTACATGTATGTTTACTTGAATTCCAAAATAAGGTTCAAAAGCCATTTGGAAATTAGTTGAAAAGGGTTCGAAATGAAATGGGTTATATTTGACATTATTAGTATTTATGTTTTATTAATTGTGAATTTATAAACGAGTAAATTTCTAACCTAGCTTTTATAAAACAAAAGTGTTCAAATATTTATATGTATATTTATCTGTGTGTATCTATCTATCATTTTACATTTATTTATATTTTGCACACATGAACTTAGCACCCTTTCCTTCTAAGATAACGATAATACTTCTTCTTTATAATCTACGTTGAACTTGATAAAGCAGTAACTGAAATCGCCTATCTAATCCATTTTGCACTTTGAACAATATTGAACCGCTCAGCAATCTGTTTATAAAAATACTGTTTCTTTAAAAGATTGGCACATATTTTATTTTAATCTGCAAGCATGTCCTATATGAACTATTAAAACTATGAAGAGTATAACATATGTAACTAAGATCTCTTTAGCATGATTATAACCCAATTCCTTAGATTATATCCCAGTGGAACTTGGAAAAAGTACTTCTATATTTCATTAGTTTTGAAAGTACTTATTGGCTATGGAAGATGAAAGTGATTACTTCGTAAATTGATGGTATGCCAATGAGGAAAAGGTTTATAAATTTAATTCAACCTCGCTACTAAGCCGCTTACGATTTCAGCAAATTGTATGCTTGTACAAATTTCTGTTATTGTATTTGATATGTTGAATTTTTTTTCAAGAAGTAACGGCATTTTTTGGTAAACGTTCTCGTCCATGAAGTTATTTGTCACTTTAAAGAAGAAGTTTGCTTGTGGGTGTTGCAAATAAATTAAGCAATAAATATAAAGTGCAAAGAAATAAAAGTGGAGATATATATACATATGTATATAGTTATCAAGGTAAGTACTAACATCAAATTTTATTAATCATTAAATTTTATTAAATATGTTATATACATGTACATATCGTACATACTAATAATATTATCAGATGATACGCGGCGATGTTTAAGCAGCTATTTGAAAAAGATGTGGGCTCCTATGGAACGAGAAGTGTGTTCGCGTTGTCCAACTTGGAAGCATTAAAAAAACTGAATGCAGATATAGTGGCAGGTTCCAGTGCAGACTATGTAAGTAGTCTATATAATCCCTTAAGTTTCACTATTTGACTAAT
This sequence comes from Zeugodacus cucurbitae, assembly GCF_028554725.1. NCBI lineage: Eukaryota > Metazoa > Arthropoda > Insecta > Diptera > Tephritidae > Zeugodacus > Zeugodacus cucurbitae. The sequence continues at coordinate 56,998,388 of NC_071667.1, read as the reverse complement.
AAATACTATACCTATTTTTCTATTGATAAAAATCATTAAAAATATAATAGGCAAAACGGCGATTATTAAATCTATTGAGGGTATTTTCGAAAGGAGTCTTATTGTTCAGTTGAACTACGATGGCATTCATTCCAAATACTCCTTAAAGGAATGCAAGGGGTTAATCGACTGCTTGTTTGGCAAATAATTATAGAAAGGAAAAAATATATACATATTTTCTAAAATTTTTTATGATTTCAGAGGCATCAATGAAAGAAGGATATTTCCATGGCGAGTTTGTTAAAGACTTGCGACAAGCTTTAAAACTGGCGAAAAATCGTCATTTTAAAACAAACTGCATATTAAAATCTAAAAAATAAAATATTTAAATAAAATTAATGGTGTCCACTGTTTCTGCAAATGGTTGGTTTATAGTAAGTAGTTACTAGTATGTAATAGAAAAAATAGTTTGAAGGAAAATACTTCGAAGTATACGAAATACTGGGTTTATAGTAAGTAGTTACCGAATTAATAAAATATTGGTGTGGGGAAAGTACTTTGAAGCACACGAAATATTAGGTTTATAGTAACTACCTACTGAATTAATCAAAATTAGGTGTGGGAAAGTACTTTCCGTCATATGAATTCGTAAGCGAAGTGGAGGTCCTTCGCTCCAATGACATTGATCAGAAAAACGAAATTAGATAGTATTATTGTAGGAAAGTACCTCTACTTATCTTTTCAGTAGGAAGTATCCAATTCTTTCCTACTTCCAAGTCCCACTGGGATAGATTATATTATATGTATCTTCATCAGCATACAATGAGGATGACTGTACGTGTTTCTGATATGAGACAGATTCTTTATAGTAGAGGCTGTGCTAAGTTAATATTCTTAGGTACAGGGTTTCAATAATGGAAATTACAACAAAACTAATTAATTACATATGTAATTAGATAGCTAAATGAATTCATAGATATTGAGTGCAAGAAGAACACATAAGAACAAACTTATATATAGACATAATTTCTCATAATTACATACAAATGCCCATATAAATAATGTCCATAAATAGTATATATGTAAGTATGTATTTAAACACATATATGCTTTAGTATTATATATATCAGGAATAACAAAACAAAATAATCATCGACAAACAATTGTAGAAAAGTTCTATAAAGCAAAAGTCTTAATTGTTTGTTCACATTTTTATAAACGCAGAAAATCAGTAACTGTATAGTATTTGTGAGTTGATACGTAGCGCCGTGGATATAAGTACGTGTACACTGTACATTATCAGTGGCAGCTATGTGGTATATAAGTGTTTGTTTCTATAGAGATTGAATATGTAGCGAATATGTGATGAAAGCGAAAAATAACATTCTATATTTTTTGCCGGCTGTTTATACCATTTCCATAGATATGCGCGGACATGGGGGCATTAAGGCGGGACCTTTCTAAGTACTATAAAAGACTTAGCTTATTTAATTGTTCTTGAAATGAAAGGAAATCACAAGCAGGCTTTAATTGATATTCACTTCCGTCAAATAAAATACCTTTGATATTTACAAAGAATAACATCACCATGACACGACAAAGGACAGGACTATTTCACATTTTCGCCAATAGCGATGAAGGTTTCTATGAGAGTGTTATTTATTAAGAATTGAATTTCAAAATGACAAGAGATTATCGAGCAAAAGTGTGCATATTTCGGATTAGTTCATTCTAAGTATGAAAAATGAAACCTTCAATTTAATAGAAACAATTTAATGGATTCCTTTTTGCTAGACCAAAAAAAAAATTGTTTGCTAGAAAACAAAAAAAAGCTGCAACACCCTAAGATGACAAAACAAATTAAACAATTAGTATATAAAGTGGACTATCTATTTATGTATGCAATTATGTAAATAGTATGTACATATGTTATAGTATGTACCTATGCAAAAATTAAGTGAACTCAACCGCATTTGTATAAACAAGGTATTTAATATTTGACAAGCGACAGTAAAGCTTTATATACGCGTGTACATACATATGCACATACATAAGTGTTAATAGATATACATATACATATGTACATATGTATATATGTATAAACATATTGTTATAACTAAGAGGCCGAAAATTAAATCTAAGCATCTGCTACTGATATGGGTAGTAAAAATTAAATTTATTGCTGAAGATAATGATAACCGTTAAGTACACATAAGTACACACACATGAATACAAATATAAATGAGTAAGCAAATATTATACATATCTACCTAAGCACTAAGTAAAACTGTACATATATGGAAAAAATACATAAATGTAGGTATATCATACAACAATTATTTTAATTAATTAAATTAATTTCATTTAATTTTTGAGACTTGTTAAAAGAAAAAAATAAGAGAAATATTTTCAGCCTAACTAATTAAAAAAATATTACTAATTTAAGTTCTTAAATTTAATTTTTGTTTTGTTTATCATTTATTTTTTCATACTTTGTTTCCATTATTATTAAAAAAATCGAGCTTAATTTTTTTCACTAAGTATATTCATATTTATGAAAATTGTTTATTGGCCAAAATATTTGCACTTATTACAAAAACAAATATTTTTCAGTATTTACATAAACACACATACACAAATATTAGCTAGCATTCAAGTGCAACATTTTAGCAAAAGTGTGCAAATTATTATACAACTGTAAATTTAAGCAGCTAAATTTAAACTTCACACCGCCTTTTAAGTGAACATCTGCATTGCTGTGAATAATGGTAGAAATTGCTATTTAAATATAAAGGTATTAAAAATTATTGTTAACACACTTTTTACAATTCTCACACGAGTTGTAGGGCGAAGTAGGGAAGAGCAATCTGCAATATTATGTTTACTATTAAGGAGAAAGTTTTCATTTTTGATTTGATATAGAACTTCAAATGAAAATATAATTACTATAATCTATGGAATAATAGACACAATTACAGCATTTTAGCACGTGTTTGCTCACAAGAAAGTCCAATTCTCGTAAACATTTTTATATTTACATCTATAATATGTATAGATGCTAGCCATGCTAGGTATATATTTAAAATACTAGTCCAAAATCCAAAGAAAAGGATTTAGTGTGTGAAAACAAAAGATCTTTGGCTTATATCCAAAAATATGTCAAGTGGCTATAAAAAATAGCAGAATTTTTTCCGACTTTGTGGGCGTTTGGGAAATGTACATACATACTTTTATATAAAGTATTTGACTCGTTAGCAAAATATAAAAAATATGCAATAATAAATTTATATAACATTACTTAGCACTTATGTACGATAGTATATATTTATGTATACAACTTAACTAAGGAATTAAGTGTTTCACCATTATTTTAATACCATTTTACTAAATATTAGTTAATTATGAATTAAAGCTGCTAAGAACACTGCAGAGAACATGCATTTGTAGATTTCAGCACGTTCTTATAACTGATTAGGTTTTGAAGTTTAACGAGATCATTTAATGTAATAAACTGTGCAACTAAACAAGTATTACTTAATCGTTATCAAAATATACATACAAACATGTGTGCACAAGTATTACTTTGTAACAAAAATACTCATTAATTTTGTTAGATTAATGATTAATGAGTGCAAAACATATGTGTGTACATAATTACAAGCATATTCTAGTTTAGCGCTGAATCCTCATGATTTACAATTAGCTTTGTACAGCGATAGGCATTGATTGATTCTATCAGCTTTCCGTGACATTCAATGTACATAAGTAGATCCATACATGCATATTTACAAATAAATATATATGTATAAGTATGTACAAATATTCATGTACATATGCATGTAAGTATGTATGTACGACGAATACTTCATTTCAATAACTTATTTGTGTATTTATTGTACTGTTGTATGTGCCTAAACAATAAAATATTTATTTGATTACAAATAGTACGTGCAAAAATATTGGTATAGAACGCTATTACACACGTGTGCCGAACGAAATGTGTTAAGATGTATGCATTATACATTAGCAAGGTGTATGTGATCAACATGTTTACATTGCGATATCAATTGCTTTAAAAACAAACAGGTTAGTTGACTTTACAGTTTAAGTTAAGTTAACATCGAAAAAACTTCAATTAGTTACTATTATAGAACAATAACAAGCGTCGATTTAAGTTCTATTGCTATAAGAATATACTAATTCATATTTCAATATTTTCCGTTTTGCTATTTAGTGCAAGATTTGAAAAAATTATAACGATAATATTAATAGATCATTCACACTATGGCGGATTTTTAACATTACACACTGCACTGTTACTAAAAAGCATTCTTCTGTAATTTAATATCTCAAGAATATTATCCTAAATTTTCAAGTTGATCAGAATAATAGTTTCGCAGTCTTTGGAAGGTGTGCGCTCAGGTTAGGTATTATTGTTACTCAAAATTTTAAACGCGATTTTCTCGGAAAAGTGTTTTTAAAGTCGGTTGTCAAATGCTCTCGAAAACTACTCAACCAATCTTGATGAAATTTTGCACAGCTGTTCGAGATATAATTTACTCGTGCTTGAACGATGGATTTTCTCCTTCAATTACAACTAATTAAAAAAAATATCAAACAAATTTCACCGAAATTTAAATTCTTTTGGAAAAATTTCTGCCAAAATTCCAATTTTCAATTTTGTTGTCTTTCCTTCATTCAAGCACGAGTTTATGGTCTTACCTAAAATACTTGTTTTTGTTTTTTTTTTTTTCATTTTGGATGATCTTGCCAGGAGTTATGCTGACAACGCGGACGCATCTTTTTTCCGAGGGATCACCGGAAGTGACGTAACAATGGAGGAGTTTTAATTTTTTGTAAATTTCAGAAATTATTCTTTAAATATTTATCTATTAGACAGAAAAAAGTTTGAATTAATTAAATAATTTTTTACATAGAAAAAAAATTGAAAATAGGCCTTTTTTACCCGACAAATTCCATGTAAACCCTTAAAAGTTTTGTACTTTAGAGACTAGAATCTATGAATTACAGCACAGTAATCGTGATATTTAATTCTAAAGGCAGGACGATTAAATATAAATTCAAACAATTTCTTTTTTGATACCACACTCCCAGAGTTTCATTAAAAAACAAAAAATTAAAAATTGAAGGACAGACATGCTTCCTTGGGTTGCAGCAAGAGCTCGCCATATCAAATATTTTAACTGACAGCAAAACCTTTCTTACAAGAATATAAAAATGTATACGCATACATACATATGTAGAAAGGTATTTTGACTTCCTCATACGTTTTATAGAACCAAAAAGTCAACAATCGCATCAAGCTGGTCTCCACATACTTTTACATTCAAAATTATGCACTTCCACTCGTAAATGGCAGAGAACATGCGAATTTTCATTGTGCACTATAAATAGATTTTCATACATGAGAATATTGCAGCCAGTTTATTTCGAGTTTACAAAACGCAAAAGGCAAATATGACCTCATGCCGCGGTCATATGTATGAGTAAACAAAACAATGCGAAGCGGTTGGAAAGCAATACACAACGAATATGCTCAAAACAAGAATCGTAATGATAAACAATGCAAAAGCGTGTTGTAAATAAAAAAAGACAGTAACAGAAAACAGCTGATTGAAGGCAACGCACAATTATGGGACGCTGTCAAAGACGTTTTGCATTATAAACAAATGCATAAACTTATGTATACGTAAAAGCACAAATTTATGTAGTTTAAAATACTTTTGAAGTGCATTTATAAATAATTAGCTTTGAATACATACAGATACATATAGACGTAGGTGTGTATGCACTATATTGTAACACTTTCATATAGGAGTGTAGAAATGTTGTCGTGCACTTTCAAACGCTTGCTCTATGCATTTTATATTGTGTTTGTTATTATTATTCTTATTTTTAATGTTTTGCAATTGAAATTGATTGCATTAGATTTGAAAATTATTGTGCGCAACAACGGTTGCCCTGCAGTGACGTCCATTGGCAAATGCTCGCCAATATACATACATACATACATATGTATAAAAATGTGCATTAATTTATGTACGTGTATGTCCATATAATTTTCTTCTATTTTTAAAATTAGTTGCAACTATTTATTGAGCTATGAACACGCGTCTGTTAACATTCAGTGAATAAATGCATGTACATACCTATGTACATGTGTATATTTGCCCACGTAATTGACATTTAAATAATTTTCAAGGTTTGCACCAAATGCTCAACGATCATTTGATCTTGATGCATATGAACTAGAACACTTCTACATACATACATGCATGCATATTATATTAATATATGAATATGCGGTTACCTAAGTGGATTCATGGTTGGAAAATTGTTGGAACAGATTCATAGTGAAAAAAAAGTTTTTTCCTTTTTAATTTACAAATTTTACAAATTTTGATTAGTGTATTACGAATTTTTAACTATCATACTTTATGAATAGCACAATTTTTCGGAAATAATAATTTGTAGTAAATATTTTATTTTTTATTGCATTGTCGTTTATGTAAAAAATGTTCAGAATAACCTAAAAAAAACTGAATTACTAAAATTCAGTGAAAATTAGATTTTTGTTTATATTTTAATAATAATTTGTTCAGAATAACCTAAAAAACTAAATTACTAAAAATTCATTATATTATTTTCATCAATTCTGCTAAAGCAACATGTGCGTAAAAGTATACAAATTAAAATAATCCTTAAAAAAATCTTAAGAAGAAGTCTTTCCAAGATACCACTTCCTCAACCAGTTCCAAATCTTTTTGTATGAAAACTATCACATTTATATTTTATTTGACAACTAATCATATTTAATTTAATAAATAAGTGTATCTATTTTATGAATATTAGTATGAAATTCCTGTAAAAAAAATTCCAAAAATAATGTAGAACAAAGTAAAACATACTTCATGAATATAGAACACATTATCGCAAACTTAATGGTGTTTCTGTTCGTTGAACTTATTTATAGATTTGCACTACAATTCGAGATGCTAATAGACGACAAAAGCGTACGACTCAGGGGAGCATACGCACATACTATACACATAGTAAATACATACAAATTTTATATATAAAACACATACTAAATAAATTTGTGTCGGTATATGAAATTGTGGATATTTAGACACAAATTTATATGGCTATGGCAAAGCATAAGAAAAGAAAACGTGGAAAGAGGCTCGCGCAGAAACACGCTTTGTATGAAGTATTATGTATGTGGACTTTGAACTTAACCCGGTAAATAACGCAACTGATAGAGCTAGTAAGTAAACAAGTAATAAAAAACAAGATTTCATTAAAGAATATTGCAAAAATATTGCAATCATATCTGTTACGTGCTTAAGCACACACATCTTTATATATTTACACATTTATTATATTTTGTTTATTAATACGTAAAACTAGACAATTCAACAAAAGTTGATTCCAATTGTTGTTTGTGAAGTCAGGTGTTTCAATTAAGTAGAGCTCTGATATAGCAATTTATTATGTAAAGGAAATAAACAATAATTATATGCATTTATGTTAAAGAATTACTTGAATAATATTAAGAGATGATACTGCGATATTTTTAATGACAGTACATAATGATGTTTAATAGCTTTAAAAACTTTGAATTAATCTCATCAGGCAGGGATTTTATCAGATTAATTATGTTGTATTGCATACATATCTGCATTAGGGATATTTTTAGCACCTGAATGACTCATTTAATTGATTAAATTGCCACTCATTATCTTCATTTATTGTTCAACTAAATAAGAAATAAATTTTCAAGATTGAAGATGATAAGAATCATAAAAAATAAAAGCAATCTACCTATATATGTAAGTATGTATATGCAATGCAACGTAATAATACTCAGATTTACAAATAAGTTACTGCGCCCTTCTAAATATATTTAAATATTTACACAATTATATATTATTACATACATATTCAAAAAATATGTACATATATGCAAAGCAAATTATCGTTATTCATCTGTCATCATTAATTTGAAATTTTTGTACCAAATCTGGTTAAGTCACTAATCTATTTAAATTATCACAAACATTTTAATTTTGTTTTCACAAATACTGTTTCAAATAAAAAAACGTAACTAGATAAATTGTTTGTTATATACATAAGTATATCTATTTGTATGCTCCTATTCTATTTGTTTAGCTTTTCCTCGAGATAATTATATAATATGAAAATCACATTTTGTTTGGAACTATTTCTTAGTCATGATATTCCAATTGGAAAATATATTGCTACCAACTCTTACCACTCTTCATCCAATTGTGTTGCAGTTTTTTTTTTTAATATTTTAGAAGAACTTTGGCGATGCTTTCTCTGCGAAAGGAGGATTCGAACAGAGCACGATGGCTCCTAGTACTCCGCGGCGGCTGGCAAAATTCTCAGCTCCAACTGAACTTAACACTACACACATCGATTTGTAACTTATTCACACTTTAGAGCCCTACTATTTATGTGTTTAAAGCAAATTAATGTTGTTTTTTATTAGATCGAAATCTTTGATTTTTATAACTTATTTTTTTTTTTTGCAATAATTGCGCACTGTGGAAGTTAAGGTGTATATATTTATATATGTATATGTATATGTAAGTTTGAATAATTGTTATCGCCTTCTGGATTTTTCACTTCTTGATTTCACGTCTTGGCAATTGCTATTTGTAAACCTCCTTAGTATTGCTCAATCAATCGCTTATTCACCATTTCACTACGTTGGAAAATTAGTATATTCTCACAACACTTAGCGCCACTGACTAAAATTATTAGCGACGTACAATTTCTTTTTAATAAAAAAAATTACGAAACTTCTGTACAATTGCTATGTTCTGACATTTCACATTTGTTTTTGTTTTGTCTCCAACATTTTGTCTATTTTGCTTTATCAACTTTATCAACACATTTTTCTTGTGCAGTCTTCTATTTACAATGCAGCAGCTGTTACCTTCTAACATATGCTAAATCTCATTACCAGCAGCTGTGTGAGTGAGAAAGCAAGTTAAAGCAAACGTTTCATGCTCATGTAGAGCTATCAAAATGGTTGTTCGTTCGTTATGTTCGTTGCGTATGTTGGACGTTCGAGTCGATCACCAACCAGGACAACATTTCAGCAACAACTTTTAGCGTTGAGTAAAAAGCAAGAGTGGCTCTGAAATTTCTACTTATGCTATAAACAAAAGTTTAAAATAATTTATTATTACTACTTATACTTGTGTTTATTGCGTAGTCTACATTGCTACATATTCCATTCAGAAAAATATTTCGTGTGTGAAAAGTGCGTCAAAGAGGAAAGAGTAATAAAACGAAAAAGGTAAGCATGTGCTAAATGTGACATTTTATTCGACTGTGGTTCATCACTAATTCATCTGGTAAACTTTTAAGAAATGTAATTTTTAATGAAATTTGGTGTCAGACTACTCGAGTACTAATAAATAAACGGGCGCAATTGTAAATATTTGTTTGGACGCGTTTGTAGTTCCCCAATTTATACGGCGCGCAACCAGAGAACAACATCCGAACCCGAGCGTGTTCGCTCAACCTGCTCGAGGTTAAGGAGCATATCCGCAGACTTGTATAAGTATTTAAGTCTTCCGAGTCTTTTTTAACAGCTGATGCCAAAATCAGTTAATACATCGGTTCTCTATAGTATATTTGTAATTTACTAAAAATGCCTTAAGCGTTACAAAAGCCACATAATAATTTATAAATAGCCATATTTATTTGTTTTATATTCCTCCACTTCTAGAGCAACTAAAAGTCTACAATGTCAGCTGCTTTAAGTCCTTTACATTGTGATCTAAGATCATATTCACGGCTTTGGCTCGGTGAGTTTATTGAACTATATCAGCAGGAAGAATGCTTATGGCATCCGAAACATCCAGATTACAGCAATCACAGGTAGATAAAATGCATAATATTTCATATAAATCAATATAATATTATTTGATATATGCAGTGTACGGAATAAGGCCTATGATCGTCTGGTTGAAAAACTTAAGGAAGTTGAACCGAATCCAGATCGTGCGATGGTTGTGCGCAAGATCAACTCTCTACGTTCTGCATTTAGACGAGAGTTTCGTAAATCAAGTTCAAAGAACAACTATGAAACGAGATTGTGGTACTATGACAAACTGCTTTTTATCGCCGAACAAAATCCCAAACGCCTTGCAGCTATGCGTGATGCCAAAACTCCTAAACGACCGTTAACAATAAGTTTCGATGTTGACGATTCTATGGAGTTTGACGAGGAACCAGTTGTGGAAGCTACAACAGTTTCACCCTCAGAGAATCACAATCAAGCAACGGAAATTAAAACTATGACCGTTACAGCGGGTGAATGTGTAATTGTAAAAGATGAAGAACAACACCAACATCAACATCAGCATCAGCACCAAACTCAAATTCAGCATCAACATCAGCACCAACACGAGTTACAACAGCAGCAACATAGCACCGAACAGCACATGCAACATGCAACAACCACAACGCAACCTCAGCACGCAACAGAAGTCAAAGTTTTGGAAATAACGTCTCTGGATACGAATTCTCAACGCGAAATACAGCAGGTATATTGTGTGGTTCATATATTGAGAAATTGATAAATATTTTCGCTGGCTCACTAGGCTGTCAATTCACTGGAACAACATCAACTGCATCAACAGCAGTTGCATCAACAACAGCAGCAACAACAACAAAACCAAGCTGGTACGGCGCAAATCGCACAAATTCATCAGCAAGTTCCAACCATACAAATTGCACGTGAACACCTGCAACCGTTGTTCGGTAACTCGTATGCAACCACTACAACTCATCGGCAAGAGGATGAATACGATGCTATCGGTATAAATGTGGCGTCCAAGTTGAGAGTCATGAATCCCACTCAACGCATTATTGCCGAGAAATTGATAAGTGACGTGCTATTCAATGGGCAATTGGATAATCTCAGTGTGTCTTCAACTCTGACTCAGTGAAAATATGTTTTTACGAAACAGCAAATTTTGTGCAGGTAATAATTTCCAACTTCAGTTATATAATATAAATAAACAGCTAATTAACTAGGCTACTATGTAAGTTGTATTTGTATATTATGAAAATATAATAGGCTTTTCTAAATTAAACTCGAGGTGTATACATAAACTTATATGTATATAATATATATTGCATTACTTACTAACAACCCTATTCCAAGTATCGACTGGTAATAGGCGTGTAAGTGTGGGGTGCAAAATATTTTTAATATTATGTATTTATGTGAATTCATACACTTAATAGAAAAGCTTGACATATTATTTGAATGTGTGAATAATTATAGCTATAAGCTTAATACATACATATTAATACCTTTTAATTGTGTATAACTTTTACATTAGGATAGGTACATATATAGTATATATGACCCGTCTTAGTTTTGATGCAAGAACACACTGAATATTATTAAATAAAATGTATTTTACTGTATTGTCTGGGTATTGAACTCTTAAAATATTACAAACATAAACAGGAAAGGCAAATACGTGTTTATACATATTTTAAATACCAAAAAATGTGATATTTACAACATTCTATACTCTATTTCGAATACGCGCACATTTGAGTTGATTTTACTTTGCTGCTGCCGGTGTTGCAGCGGGTGTTGTGGCTTCAACATTTTGCTCACTTCCCGTCACGCCTTGCACTCGCCTCCAGCAATATTTTGCAAACTGCAATTTATGTTAGATAATGAATGTGAATTTGATTCAGTTGTATCAGTTCAATTTACCGTCACAACTGGCAGATCGATCTCTTCTTCGGCGGAAACTAATGTGCGATTTTTTTGCATTACACTCCACGCGTAATGCATGCCAATAAGGGAAGGGATCATCACAATGGTAACCAAATTGCGTTGTAAAAATGTTTGATTCTTTTTCATTTTATTCATTGTATTTTTTTTATTTTAGAAATTTGTAAACTTTCAAATGCCGATTCCTTAGTAAAACAACTTTTTTGGATTTACTGAACAGCTGATTTGAATATATGGATCAAAACGAAGCAAATGAATTTGACAGCAGCTGTGTTTAATATGTTGTATGGTATCAGGGTTACCGCTTTCAAAGACTTTCTAAAACATTTTGCGGACAAGGGCAACACTAGACGTAATTAATAAACCGTTACTTTTAAAACGCTGAATTTTCTGCAACAATTGCAGGAATTTTATAAATTATATAAAACAACTATTTAATAGTTTAATTATTTACAGTTAAAAAAGTATAAAAGTTATTCAACTAAAAAATATTTGCAAAATCACCACATGGTTTTATTGTATTCATTAATCGCTCATGTTTCCAATATTTTACATAATTTATGTGTTTAATAACTCTGCATTTAACGCCCCACACAACTAGTTACTTTAAGCGCATCTTTTCGTGTTCCGCCAACAGATCTGTTAAATTTTGATATATTTGTTCAAATCTAAAAATTTACAGAAAATTTAAAGTAAATTAATTTCACAAATACATAAGTATTCCTCAAATAATTTCTACTCACTGATTACCCGTCGATGCGCGTATGAATCCACCTGCTACCTTGGACAAGGCGTGACGATGAAATATACAAATGTGTGTCAAATAAGCGAGATTAAATGGTATCGCCAATTTAGCAAACGGAATGCTTTTTAGAAATGCACTTAATTCATTCTCTGGTTGCTCTACATGCTGAGAGCAGTACGATTGCCAAACCGCTTGCACTGCCAACACCAAGGCCAAAACGGCAAACGCCAGCTTGTTTAGAAAGAAATATGAGAGACCACCCAAACCGGCGGACAGCATGTGTTCACGTGTGCCATAAAGTGTGTAGCGCGTTAATAGACAGTTTGACAACTGCAAAAAGTGAATTATATGCGAAATAGTTAAATAAATTAAAGAAAAATTAACTACAAAACTTACTCTATATATTCCCACATAGGAGAGAAAGAAGGCAGTCATTTCGAAGCGTATCGTCTTTAACTCTCTCAAACGTCTCGGCATCTTTCCTTTAAATACCGTGCTCAATAAATCCAATGGTATGCCATACATTAGATAACTGCTCATTCCATTCAATATATATTTGGTACATGTTGTGCCCTCATGCACATCACATTTTCGTTTGGTTTTAAGATTCTCCATGTTCTCTACGTTCTTTGGTTTTGATTCATTTGTGATGGGTTGTATAAACCAAAATCCATTGAATTCTCCACGTCGCTTAAAATGCAATATAACGGCGCTGGAGAGCATGAAGATTAGTGTCTGAAGGGGCAGCGACTTTGTTATTAAATGATTTTGTTTGCGTAACCAAGTTTCTAAAGCCTATAAAGAGTTGATTTGGTCGCACTTTAATACAATGCTGTAGATTACGTTTTTTTTAGAAACATCTTACCGCTTGTGTTGTGGCAGTGCCGTATAGACGCACAGTGCGTATCGGATAGAACCAAATTAACTGGAACGCCGAGTACGTTGGCAAAAAAATCGTACTCAATAAGTAGTATTTTCCAAGTATATGCCTGGTTGGTTGGATTATATTAGAAATTTTACAAAAAAGTCAATTTTTCGTTGATTTTAATAAAAAACAAACTGATCAATTCAAATCACCTGAAAAAGCATATACCGGAAAACACCAAAGCAGTGCTGGTGGAACCCCATAATGAAGTTTCCAAATAGTAGCGTAGAATATTTAAGAGCGCCTGACGATTCAAACTACGCGGCTTGAGCACCAGTGGTGACTGTAAATATGTATGTATATATGTAATTAATTGGATACGAATCACTTTCAATTCAAACAAATGATGTGCACTTACGACTGCTAACGGTAAAAAGTACCTCAAGCAACCCAAAGAACAAAGATACCAGTTCCTCCAAATCAATTGCTTACATGTTACACCCTCATGCAATAACAACACCGAACACGGTAAAACATTATATGGTGGTGCATAGAGTTTGCTCATCGCCACCATATTGTAAATATATATATATATATACGTAGATATTATAAAGAAATGCACTTATATGCCGTAAAGCTTATTGAACAATTTCGTCTATCGGCCGTTGCGTACTGAAAGAAACTGATTCGAGTGCTTCCCGCCGTGTGCTAATGCAAGCCATGCGCGCTTAAGTTTGTTGCAGGCCGAAGGCCACTTTGTAAATATGTATATTAATGATTCGATGTAACACATTAGCTCGAATTGCAAGCAATTGCGTTGACAACGACGATACCCTACGAAATGCCTTTCGACTCATATTCAAGTATGGTGTATGGTAAACAAATGGCCAAAGTAAATATTATCCTCAAGTGTCAAAATGCATGATTGTTTTTATTTTACGGCTATAATTACCGTGTATGTCTGTTGGACATGTTTGGCCGAGCTTCTTATATCTCTTTTTCAACCTGTGCGCCATGAAGGTGTTCGTAAATACCGGATAATAACGGCTCTTTGAATTGCATGAGCAGTTTTCTGTTGTCAAAGCCTTAATATTATTTTCAAATGCATATTTTGCCTGGAGAATGGTTTGAACTCACGACCCACCGAGTGTTAGTCAAGTAACCAATGAATTTGTCATTTGTACAGAGCTCCTTATATTGCAGTCAATACTGAGTTACGTATTTACAAGTTAGTCTAACCGTACCAAGTTCCAACACACATTTTTTTAATATTAGTGCGGAGCGTACACGGTAAAATTCTTAAAACAATTTTTTTTAAATTTTTTATAAAGTTAACTCGCCTATAATGACACGAGGTCTGATGAACACGTAAATTCTATGTTAATCTCCGGTAAGAACTCGTTACGCCAAGTGTTTGCATTGGTATCAAAACCTTAATTATTTTACTTTACTCGAACGTAGCTTTAGGGTGCTCAGTCGTTGGTCGTTGTTGCTAACTACTGTATTAGCGTCACAACCGTTCTGCACTAACAAACTTCAGTGACCAGTATATGAAATTAGGCTTACGTATTTTTTTAACGGTTTTGCGACAAGCGCAACTATTGTCGTCTTTAATTAAAGTGCCGTTACGAATTTAAAGTTTACAATATCGCTATGGTTGGCTGGTAATATGTCACAAGTAGCGTAACATCCACATTAAAGCATAAATTCAAATTAACTAGGTTTTCTTTATGGCTTCAAGTGACAGCGTTATGGGATTAACACCCTAACTTGTAGCGGTGCCATGCTAATTAATGTAAATGTAACGATCAACACGTTTTCGCATTACATTATACATACAGCGCATTCTTCCGTGCGTAGACCGAGCACTCGATTTTTATTATTTGCGAAATGTTTAACATTTAATTATCATATGTTAATAAACTAATTGCTAACAATTGGTTCTAAGAATGATACTGTTAACTAATCAATAACAAGTTATTTGCTCAATTAAAAATGTAATTGTCATATTTTTCCTGATTGCTATAAAAAGTATTATTATTATTTTTCTTCTAAACACTATTTATTGTTTATTTTTTAATTTATTTATATATCAATTTAAAAAAACATTCAGATTGATTTTGATTTCCTCAGTATTTACATATATTTATTTAACATAACTTATTTAGTAATATTTTTATACTCTCGCAACAAAGTTGCTAGAGAGTATTATAGTTTTGTTCACATAACGGTTGTTTTTAACACCCAAAACTAAACGAGCTAGATATAGGGTTATATATAAAAAGTGATCAGGGTGAAGAGTGGAGTTCAAATCCGAATGTCTGTCTGTCCGTCCGTCCGTCTGTGACAGCTGAAACTTGAGTAAAAATTAAGATATCTTGATGAAACTTGGCACACTTATTTCTTGACACCATAGGAAGGTTGCTGTCGAAAATGAGCAAAATCGGCCCACTGCCACGCCCACAAAATGGCGAAAACCTAAAACACATAAAGTGCCGTAACTAAGCCATAAATGAAGCTATGAAAATAAAATTTGGTATGAAGGATCGCACTAGGAAGGGGCATATTTGGATGTAATTTTTTTGGAGAGGTGGACGTGGCCCTGCCCCCAAATAGGTTTTTGGTACATATCTCGGAAACCAATAGAGCTATATAAACCAAATTTTCTGCAGTCGTATTTTTTAGCTACTTCTTAATGCAGTCCAAAAAATGAAAGAAATCGGATAATAACCACGCCCACCTCCCATACAAAGGTTAGGTTGAAAATTACTAAAAGTGGGTTAACTCACTAACGAAAAACGTCAGAAACACTAAATGGCAGATGGAAGCTGCACTCAGATTTTTTTCAAAATGGAAAATGGGCGTGGCGTCGCCCACTTATGGGTCAAAAACCATATCTCAGGAACTACTTGACCGATTTCAATGAAACTTGGTTTGTAATAGTTTCCTTACATCCCAATGATATGTTGTGAAAATAGGCCAAATCGCTTCACAATCACACCTACTTCCTATAAACCAGAACTCTGAAGACGATCTGAATCGTTTACATTACAATATATAAAGTAAGCACTAGTGAAGATATCGGTGCAGAACTTTGCACTAATACTACGTTTATAGTGTGTCAGCCCCATTCTAAAAATCGCCGAAATCGGACCATAGGTTTTTAAGGCTCCATATATCGAACACGAGGACCTCGGTGCTTCTAACCCAATATTATGGTTTCCAACTTTCAATGGACTTTATACAATATATATGATGAATATGTGGGTCAAATTGTGTATTATATAATATTAATAAAGTTAAATAAATAAATTGCGAGAGTATAAAATGTTCGGTTACACCCGAACTTAGCCCTTCCTTACTTGTTAACAATAACCTTGTTTAAATGCGTATCAAATATGATAAGAAATTTGTAACATTTTCCGTAAATACCTTAACCATAAAACCTTAAGTCTATGTAATAGACATAACACAGATATGTTGCATGCTTTTAGGCGTATTAAATATTTTTTTGTGAGCTGTTTGACTAAAAACCGGTATAATTTGGGAAAAAAATCGGTTATTGAAGAAAATATTTTTTATAAAGTTAAACTAAATTATTGATCTTATATGGAGACAAGTTTTAATATTTTGATAAAAAAATCTCTAAATCTCTTCACTTTGACACTCATTTTGAATTTCGCTTCGTGCTCAGTCGAAAAAATATGTTTTAAGTAATTATAATTACTATTAATGTTGTAAGCGTTCGCATTAAAATTGTACGAAATCGACTTAAGCTATTATTCCTTAGCTCATGCGTTATATTACATACCAAGTTGGCTGTAATTAATCAAAAGATAATTTTATAGTCTTTTCGCACAGCCACATTAATTTAATACATGAAGATTATAATTGAGAAATCAGTTTTTGCATTTCGCACAGCCGGCTACTCGATTAACGATCGCTTAATTTAGTAAATGTGTCACTTTAATCAAGTAAAAGCCGATTAATTGATCAATTAACTCATGTGCGACAAGGTTATTACTCCAAATACTTCACACCGTAGAAATACTTACAAACTAAACAAATTCACTTCTTGAGAACAGTAAATTGTGAACAAAAAAATGTTTTAACTTACATTATTTTTTATTTTTATTTTTATTTTTTCAATTTTATTCAATTATGTCTATAAAGCGGGGGGACATTGCGCCAAATGTTGTTCGATTTTTCCAAAGCTTGCTTGCACGAATTTCACACTGCAATAAAGTGGATAATAAATTAACAATTTAAGCAAAACAACTATTGACCGATATATACAGTTGACCGGAAAGTCAAAATATCCCTCCATTGGGGATAATGAAGATGCAATGATCCGATATTTCATTTACTTAAACTAAAACATGGTTGGGGAAATATATTCCGCATAAAATGAATTCGATTGTGGAACATATGAAAGGCAATCATAGGAATTGAGTATGTATACTTACTAGTTATTTGTGAGACCATTTATGACTAAACCACCGAGCTTGTTGGTATAATGTTTGCGAATGGCATGAGTATGCACCAAGTATGCGAGCGCAGCTGGATAAAGTATCAGAGTGCAGGGCAGCCGTTGGACCCACTCAAAGGTTCCGCCATAACGTTCGGCGCTCAAGTAAGTCGTCAATTCTTTCCAGCAAATTTGTACACCGAGAATCAAAGCATAGCAGAGCAGTGTTAATTTTGGAAAAAATATGAAAGATGAGCCACTCAGAAATGCCGCCGCGGCGTGTTTGAGCTGTGAGTCACCACCGAAATTGCGATTAAAGTAACAGTGCAGAAGCTGTAAATATTAACAACTCAAATTAAATGAAATTTTCGATTTATGAAGCAGAAAGCGTTAAAGACCTACCCTATATATGGCGACATACGAGGTGAGCAGTGCGGCCGAGCGTATTTTGAAAGTTTTCAATTTGACCCAGAGTTTTGCCGTGAACCCGTTGACATCGGCTGGCACATTGGCCAGCAGCATTTTGATGGCGTCCAAAGCTAGTCCAGTTATCATGAAATTTCGTATGCCTTGCAGCGCATATTGTTTGCAGGATTTGATTTTGTGGCCGCAAGTACTGTTGCACGTTCCATTGTCGCCATTCGCTTCCTGATCCACTGTAGCTGCATTTTGAGGCGTCGGTTCCATCAACCAAAAACCGTTGAATGCTTTCCTCCGCTTGACATCCAATATTAAGGCACTAAAACACATAAACATAAATGTGCGCAGCAATGAAGAGTTAGCGATCAATTTCGCGAGCACCGTCTTCTTTTGTATAATCAAACTTTCGAGCGTCTGTTGAGTTGGTTAGTTGCAGCGAACCGGTAGGTGGTGTAAGTAATAAATGTAAAAATCGTAGCAAAACAGAAAAAAAAGAACAAAATCGAATTAATCGGGGAATATATGGACCGATTTCTTACATTATTCGCATCAAACCGCATTGGGTCTAAGTTACATGTTCACTTGTTGGCAAAAATATATACGGACGGAAATCATTACCCGATATGAGTTCAAAAAATAACGGGAATTTTCGCAATTTTTTAAATATGTATATATTCACTATTTTGCAATAATGTTGTCGCCTTCAAAATAGTCCCCAATCGAGGTTATGCACTTATGCTAGCGCTTCTACCAAATTGTCTACCAAAAATGGGTGAAATTTGTACCTTTCACTTGAGGGTTGAATATGAAATGAGAGCACTGAATAAAAATAGCATTTTATTTAATTAAATGTTGGTATTGTTGACGCATAGCAGCTTGGTAAACAAACAAAAACAAATTCATTATATCCGCCTCTGTTTTACATACTTATTTATATACAGATCTCAGCTTTGCTTTGGATAATTCCACAGTGTTTGTACGCCTTAGTAATTGAATCAGTCCTTAATTAATGCTGATTTAAGGAATTCATTGTTTAACAAGTAAGGGAGGGTAATGTTCGGGTGGAACCGCACATTTTATACTCCCGCAATTCACTTTCTGGTATTGGTATAAGTTTAGTGTAATAGTGGTTAGGGAAGGTCTATACGTAGGGAACTGTATTCGTACATATTCGATATAAAGTTCACTACAATAACGAAAGTCATTATTTATAGTATATTTTATCGTTGTCGGGCTGTTGTAATTCGTGAACCGATTTCACATATTTTCCTCACAAAAGTACACTATATTTAGGATTAGATTCACTTAATTTTGTTAAGATATCTTACATATTGACTGATATATGCCATATAAAGCCCAGCGGACATTTAAAAATCCTTATAACAGCTTTATGGGGGATAGACAGTACCTCACCTCATTCAACACATTTTGGCTCAG
This sequence comes from Zeugodacus cucurbitae, assembly GCF_028554725.1. Taxonomy (NCBI): domain Eukaryota; kingdom Metazoa; phylum Arthropoda; class Insecta; order Diptera; family Tephritidae; genus Zeugodacus; species Zeugodacus cucurbitae. The sequence goes on along the minus strand of NC_071667.1, from coordinate 56,978,653 downwards.
AGATATAGCGTTAACAGGATGTTCTCATTAAAATGCCACATATTTTCATCGATATTTTCAGTAAAAAGTAGTATTAACACTTAAATTTGATTGGGGCCTTGAAAAGTTATAATTCGATTTTTAGATATTTTCGATATCTTGTTTTTTGATTAAAATTTTTTAAAGTGCAATAATCATTTGGATTATAAAATTATATTATATGGAAAGTAGGCGTGGTCCATTCATCATCTTCGGCGCACGCCCTGCATTCCGCCGATTCTACTATGCCAAGTCTCTACAGGTGGCCTCTTAGAGGTAGGTGTCCCGTGATGACAGCTTAATTCTCTTTTGCTTGACGTAGTAAGTTGTTTTTTGGTCTGCCCAGTGTCAACACTACCCCATAGTAGCTTTGTGGTGCGACTCGTGTTGCACATGTTCCTGAAAGGTCTGGGCAGTTTAAGGGAACTGTGTCCCAGCTTCTCCTGAGCGAGCCAACTCATCTGCCTTTCCGTTTCCTTCTATACTTATATAACCGGGTACGCAGATAATACTAACTGAGTTTTTTCCCGCTAGTCTATTAATTGCTTCTTTGAGTGGAGTAGTTCCTGAGATGTGATTTTTGTTCCATAAGTGGGCGGCGCCACGCCTAGTATCCATGTTTTATAACAATATGAGTGTAGCTCTTTTGTAACTGTTTTACTATACAAATTAGTAGTTTTCAATACGAGTATAACATGTGTAAGAGGTGTGGGTGTGATCAAGGGAAATGTTACCAGCGAGGGTAATACAAAAACCTATTAGGTACGGGTCAAGCCAACTTTTTTAAAATTTTGAAACCTCAGAAGCCCTTTCATTTGCAATACCGACCCACTCATGGTGGCAAGTAACAAAGCTCAGTTTTTACTCAAGTTATCTCTTCCACAGACAGGCGGACCGACTGACAGTCAACCAGATTTGAACTAGACGATACGAGATCACTTCCTTATCGTGATCACTTAGGATGTATATAACTATCTAAATTGTTTACTTTTAATTGTTATAAACAACCGTTAAGTGAACAAAATCATTAAACTCTGTGCATGTGTGCGAGAGTATAAAAACCAAAAACAATTATACTTACACACTGAAAGATGGTGATGGCGAACAGGCGATGAACTCGTGGACTTGGAACGATGTATTGACCAAAGCTGCCTACGAATGTGGGCAGCAATAAGGTGCTTAAATAGGTGAATTTTCCAAATATGTGTCTGCAAGGCAATTCAAAATAATATTTAATAACGATGCTCTAGATTTGCATGTGTGTGTGTCTTTTGTGAAACTAACCGCGAAATACAAATCGAAACTATTACAGACCAACCGATAGCCGTGCCAGTCATCACTGCCTCGACATAATATTGCAGCGTCGCTAGCAGGACCTTCTTGTTCAACGAACGTATACGCAGCAGTAAGGGCAGCTGAATAAAACAACAACAACAAAGTTGAACAAAAGTCTATTGAAAGACAAGCCTTCACCATTCACTTTCAAAACATGCACTTACACCAATAATAGGCGCGAAATATTTCATATTCGATAGTAGAAATTTATATGTGATGAGTAGCGAATTGGTTTTACAGCTGTACTTGTGAAAAAAGTTTGTACATTTCACGTCGTTTTCAATCAAATATTCAAACAATTTACTCATGGCCGCCATGTTGCAGTGTCGAAAATCTGTCGTGCTCACTAAAGAATTATTTTCACAAAAGAAATTGAACTTGCGCGCACCAGCTTTTAATTAGAACTAATTCGAAATTAAAGTAGTGACCGTCAATTTAATGAATTTATTTCTGTTTTGATTTCCTTACTTTCAAGCCTTGCATTTGCATTTGTTTTATTCTATTAAAGTATTATAAGTATGCGCATTTGTAATCGTTAAATGACTTGCACTCGGTACACTACGTCATTACGAATCGATCGATTCCAACAAAAACAAATCAAATTCCTAACCGAATCGAAATATACACTATTTATAAACTGTAGAGGCGGTAAATCATCTCTGCATAATGAAGATATACTAAGTACGAGTATATGTGAGGTCCAGTAGAAATATCTAGTTGAAAGAAATGTTGTAGTTTTTTTTCCAATAGATGGTTTCAGTAATCTATATCTCGCTTTGTAGAACTATCTTTTCTTCTTCTTCTTCTTGACTGGCGTAGACACCGCTTACGCGGTTATAGCCGAGTCCACAACAGCGCGTCACGCATCTCTCCTTTTGACAGTTTGGCGCCAATTGTTTATACCAAGTGAAGACAGGTCCTTCTCCACCTGGTCCTTCCATCGGAGTGGAGGCCTCCCTCTTCCTCGGCTTCCACCAACGAGTACTGCATCGAACTTTCAGAGCTGGAGCACTTTCGTCCATTCGAACATGTCCTAGCCAGCGTAGAACTGTCTCTATCTGTATAAAATACTTGACAGTTTTGTGATTGCTTAACTCAGTATTGTTTAAGCTAGTGTCCGACGATTCCAAATTGTTGGCCGATGCTGGTGCTTATTTTTTTTGCTGATACTGGCCGATGCCGATGCCAAGGCCGATTAATCGGTCGAATTCTAGTTTAAGCACGCATCAAAACTCGCCATACTCGCCCCTTTTTCTTCCATATAAATCTTGAAACCAGTTGGTTGAAAATGTGAATATGTAGTGTTTTTTGTCTTGATACTGTAATAGCCAATCAGGCCTAATTTTGTGCCGTCGATACAGTTCCGCTAATTTTGATGTCATTTCTGAAGCGGATGGTTACTGGCGTTGAAAAGTCAGGCACTTACGACATCATCAAGCGAAAACACTCATAGTCAAATGGGGCTGAACTACCGCAAACGGCGACCAAGCCAGGATTAAGAGTTAGGATAGCTAAGCATTTGTTAGGATTCATCTACTATGAGCTGTTTTATTACAACCGAACTCTTAATTAGGACCTATCATTTCAATAATTATACCAGATTCAGTGTTGCCAACAGGTGTTACCTTGGACTGAGTAAGCAACTGAAAAGTAAAGCACTCTCTCGACGAACAAAGACTAAACTCTACAAGTCCCTAAACATTCCCGTCCTGCTATGACAACGACAAATGAGTATGCGTTAAGAGTTTTCGAGAGAAAGGTTTTGCGGAGACGACTTTCCGCCTTGGCCACTACGAATAGCGCATTCTGTAGAACAATGAGCTGTACGAGCTATATGGTAATATAGACGTAGTTCAGTGAATCAGCTCTCCAGAATCAAGAAACCACACCAGCTCTGAGAGTAAACGATGCTGTACTCGCTGGGGGAATCAGAGGGAGATGAAAGCCTCCACTACGCTGAAAAGACCATATGGGCCTGGCTGCACTTGATATGACCAATTGGCGCCAAATTGCGAATATAAAAACCGAATGGAGCGCTGTTGTTAACTCGGCAGGAAGTAATCGCCTAGAAGCCTGCTTTGGCTGATAGAAGAAGAAATGTGTTCGGTCAGTACAACACCACAACACACGTGTTGTTAGTGACTCGCCAGAATCTTCAGTAGCTTAGTTGGGAGGTTCTTCTAATGCATCCACCATCCACTAGCACCAAGTGATTATTACATTTTACAACATGTATTCATAAAGTTCAAAGTTCAAAGTAATAATAATGCAAAGTAATGATATTTTTTCCATGCCCTGTGAAAGCTGATCAAAATCAGTAAATTCAGTAAAATTTGAAAACATTTATTTTAACCATGAATTTGGTGTATATTTGTTTAAAGTAGTATATTAAATGTCAATTTTACAATTTCATTCAATTATGCCTACAAAGTAGGTGTACATTGCGCCATAAGTTGCTCTATTCTCTCAACGTTTGCATGTACGAATTTCACACTGGAATAGAATGGAAAACAAATTAAAATTATTATCAAACCACAAATATCATGTCTAGTTCCTACTTTTTAAACTTCTGGGTAATTATCTGCATTGATGTATGATATATCTACTATAAGTGATTTGGGAATCTCATTCAAAATGACATTATATTTTCATATGGGTTATTATCATTGAGTTATGTAGTATAAATAACTAAACTAAATAGTGACTATTGTCTTTCAGACAGTATAATTTATTAGAGTGGTAATAGTTCTATTATGCCCCAACTGCAATACAAACCTCCTTAGGGTGCTAATGTTTATAAATATATCCTGATTCTAATACTCCTATATATAATCAGGATGACGAGACGAGTTTAAATGACCCGTTAGAGTAGCTGTAAGTCTGAAGGCGAGCTAAAGTGAGAAGGCGAAGCCCGCTTATGCGGTTGTGCGTAGGGCTTGGGACCCACCACATAAAAACGAAGTTCCAATGAAAAATCTACGAAAGCCTCGGATGAGACACCCCCCTTTTGATGACGACCCCTGCAAACGTTTTAAGGATAATGATATAAGGACATGCACCTGGAATGTCCGGACCCTTAATTGGGAAGGTGCCTCTGCCCAGCTGGTTGATGTCCTCATACGACTCAAGGTTGAGTCAGGGTGGGTAAAGACGAAACATCGCCAAACGGCCTGAGGCTGTTCGACTTCGCTGGGGCCCGAAATATGGTCGTCTGTAGTACCAGATTCCAGCATAAGAAAAAACATCAAGCTACTTGGCTTGTGATAGACGGAAGACATGTCTCCTGTGTTTTAGACGTGCGTACGCTCCGAGGACCAAATATAGACTCGGACCATTATCTGGTCGCAGCGAAGATACGCACCCGCCTCTGTGCAGCAAAGAATGCCCGTCAACAAACACAAGGAAGGTTCGACGTCGAAAATCTGCAATCGCAACAGACAGCCACGAAATACTCTACTCGACTTGCACTCCTGCTCTCTGAGAGCACTCATCAGCATCTCGGTATAAAGGAACTGTGGAACGGCATCTCAAACTCACTGAGTACCGCTGCAGCCGAAACAATTGGTTTTCGGCAACGACAAAAAACAAGCTGGTACGATGAGGAGTGCCGTCTCGCAGCGGAGAGAAAACAGACTGCCTACCTCGCAACGTTGCAAACGACCACAACACGTGCGGGATGGGATAGATACCGAGAGCTGAAGAGGGAAGCGAGACGCATCTGCAGACAAAAAAAGAAAGTGGCCGAAATGCGTGAGTACGAAGAGCTTGAGAAGCTGGCAGACAGAGGGAATGCTCGAAAATTTTATGAAAAAATTAAGCGACTAACTGAAGGTTTCAAGACCGGAGCACACTCCTGTAGGACCCCCAGCGGTGATCTAGTGGTTGATGACCAGAGTATACTGTGTTTGTGGAGGGAACACTTCTCCAGCCTGCTGAATGGCAGTGAAAGTACAACACCAGGAGATGGCGAACCCGATTCCCCAATCGACGACGATGGAACAGATGTTCCATTGCCCGACCGTGAAGAAATTAGAATAGCAATTACCCGCTTGAAGAACAACAAGGCGGCGGGGGCCGATGGATTGCCGGTCGAGCTATTCAAATACGGCGGCGAAGAGCTGATAAGGTGCATGCATCAGCTTCTTTGCGAAATATGGTCGGAAGAAAGCATGCCCGACGATTGGAATCTCAGTGTACTCTGCCCAATCCACAAAAAGGGAAACCCCACAATCTGCGCCAACTACCGTGGGATCAGCCCTTCTAAATATCGCATACAAGGTTCTATCGAGCGTACTGTGTGAAAGACTAAAGCCCACCGTCAACAAACTGATCGGACCTTATCAGTGTGGCTTTAGACCTGGAATATCGACAACTGACCAGATATTCACCATGCGCCAAATTTTGGAGAAGACCCGTGAAAAGAGGATCGACACACACCACCTTTTTGTCGATTTTAAAGCTGCTTTCGACAGCACGAAAGGGAGCTGCCTTTACGCCGCGATGTCTGAATCTGGTATCCCCGCAAAACTAATACGGCTGTGTAAGTTGACGTTGAGCAACACCAAAAGCTCCGTCATGATTGGGAAGGACCTCTCCGAGCCGTTCGATACTAAACGAGGTTTCAGACAAGGTGACTCTCTATCCTGATGACTTCTCTATCCAACTTCTTTAACCTGATGACAAGACGAAATATCTCCTGTCATCAAGCAAACAGTCGGCGCATTCGCGTCTTGGCTCCCACGTCACTGTTGACAGTCATAACTTCGAGGTCGTAGATAATTTCGTATACCTGGGAACCAGCATCAACAACACGAACAATGTCAGCCTCGAAATCCAGGCAATTGAACAGTAAAGTCCTCTCTCGACGAACCAAAATCAAGCTCTACAAGTCGCTTATCATTCCCGTCCTGCTTCACGGTGCAGAAGCTTGGACGATGTCAACATCAGATGAAACGACACTAGGAGTTTTCGAGAGGAAAATTTTGCGCAAGATTTATGGTCCTCAGAACATTGACAACGGCGAATATCGCAGACGATGGAACGATGAGCTGTACGAGTTATACGACGACATTGACATAGTTCAGCGAATAAAAAGACAGCGGCTACGCTGGCTAGGTCACGTTGTCCGAATGGACGAAAACACTCCAGCCCTGAAAGTGTACCCGCCGGAGGAAGGGGAAGGCCTCCACTCCGTTGGAGGGACCAGGTGGAGAGCGACCTGGTTACACTTGGGATCTCCAACTGGCGCCGAACTGCGAAGGAGAGAGAGAGGTGGCGCACTATCGTCGATTCGGCTATAACCGGCTAAACGGTTGCAACGCCAATCACATACATACACACATACATATTATATCTTGTAAACTACTAAAGCTATATAAACCAAACTTTCTGCAGTCACTTTTCTTATTTTGGGACGGTTCACAACCAAGCCTACTTCCCATATAGCTCAATTTAGCATTCCATCTAATTATTTCACTTTATAGTATATACATTAGGAACCTATGATAATAGCAGAATAGCGATATCACTTGTGGAAAAATTGCTGAGATCGGACTATAACTTTTCAAGTACCCTGATATCGAACATGAAGAACGCAGTGCATGAGGGTAATTTTTCACCGAAAATATCGGTAAATCTCTCAGATATTTTAATGTAACTCAGAAGGAATCTTTTTCTTCTAATAGTGTGTCTCTGTACCAAAAATGGTTAAATGGTGGTGTGTAGTGAAATTGGTTCAGGAATTACCTTAGCCCTCATGTACTATTTGTGATGTTTTTCGTTATTCTATGGACTTTATGCCGAATATATGGGTCAAATTGTGCTATCGTAAAAAATGTCGTCAATAAATTGAGAGAGTATAAAATGTTCGGTTATATCCGAACTTAGCACTTCCTTACTTCTTACCCAAGTTATCGTTTTTATGAACGCACATTCGAACGGAAAAATATTTAAGAACTCGTCTCGTCAATCCGACTCTTTATCTATCTCGATTTGTTTTAACTATATGAAACCGTGGATTAAGAACCGTATAAGAAATAAAGTCTACGCAATAATCATAAACCCAAACATTTCTCGAAACTCTACTTACTAGTTATTTGTGATGCCGTCTACGACAATGCCACCAAGATTGCTGGCATGACGTTTGCGTAAGGCATAGGTATGCACCAAGTATGCGACCGCAGCTGGATAAATTATCTGTCTGCAAGGCAGGCGTTGGATCCACTCAAAGGATCCGCCAAAACGCTCGGCGCTCAAGTAAGTCGTCAATTCTTTCCAGCTAATTTGTACACCGAGGATCAAAGCATAGCAGAGTAGCGTCAGTTTTGGGAAGAATATGAAGCATGAGCCACTCAGAAAGGCCGCCGCGCCGTGCTTGAGCTGTGAGTCACCACCGAAATTGCGATTAAAGTAACAGTGCAGAAGCTGTAAATATTAACAACTCAAATTAAATGAAATTTTCGATTTATGAAGCAGAAAGCGTTAAAGACCTACCCTGTATATGGCGACATACGAGGTGAGCAGTGCGGCCGAGCGTATTTTGAAAGTTTTCAATTTGACCCAGAGTTTCGCTGTGAATCCGTTGACATTGGCTGGCACATTGGCCATCAGCATTTTGATGGCGTCCAAAGCTAGTCCAGTCATCATGAAATTTCGTATGCCTTGCAGTGCATATTGTTTGCAGGATTTGCTTTTGTGACCGCAAGTACTGTTGCACGTTCCATTGTCGCCATTCGCTTCCTGATCCACTGTTGTTGCATTTTGAGGCGTCGGTTCCATTAACCAAAAACCGTTGAATGCTTTCCTTCGCTTGGCATTCAATATCAAGGCACTACAACACATAAACATAAATGTGCGCAGCAATGACGAGTTAGCGATCAATCTCATGAGCACATTCCTCTTTTGAATAATCAAAGTTTCGAGCGTCTGATGAGATGAAGAGATACAGTTTTTTATATTATAAAACACTTTCATTAGAAATCAATAGTTACTATGCGATCTCGTTAACTTCTGATAGGTCATGGGTTCACTTGTTTTTTTTTTTGTTTTTACATTATACAAACGAATACTTATATTCGCCAGATTAAGTCTGACTGGAGGCACATAGCGATATTTTTAATTTTTACGAAATTCAATATATGCGAGAAAATTCAACAGGAAGGAAACCATTAACTATGTATTGATATGCGAACTAGACTAAGATCTGGATTGATTTCATTAATATTTAACGCTGAAACAAATTGTGGCCAAGAAAATAGGCCTCTTATTTTCATTTATTTAGATATTACAATCAATATATTGACTTAAAAACTATCTACCAAAAATTTGTGAATTTTGTACGTTTCCCTCGAGGCTACTGCATATATGAGTATTGTCTGCCAATAATTTTTATAATTTTATTCCGTTGATGTGTTCCACGAACACTAATATAACAGAATAATTGCATAACATTACTTAACATTTTATTAAACAAACAAAAACATTTTCAATATACCCGTCTCTGTTTCACATACCTATTTATATATCAAGGTTTTACTCTGGATAATACTACAACTACTACTTAGTAATTGAATCAGTACTTAATTAATGCTGATTTAAGGAATTCGCTGATTTAAAACAAAAAATAAAAACAAAAAAACAATTATACTTACACACTGAAAGATCGTGGTGGCAAACAGTCGATGAACTCGTGGACTAGGTACAACGTATTTGCCAAAGCTGCCTATGAAAGTTGGCAGCAAAACGGTGCTCAAAATGGTGAATTTTCCAAATAAATGTCTGTAAGGCAATTTGAAAAATGTTACTAGTGTTCTTGTAGATGCTCAGGTGTCTTTCGTGAAACCAACCGCATAGTACAAATCGTGATCATTATCGACCAGCCGGTAGCCGTACCGCCCACAACTGCTTCGACATAATATTGCAGCGTCGATTGCAGGACCTTCTTATTTAGCGAACGTATACGCAGCAGCAAGGGCAGCTGAATAAAAAAAATTTGAAAAGTTTAACTTTCTGGAAAGACAAGCCTTCAGCATTCACTTTCAAAACCTGCACTTACACCAATAATAGGCGCGAAATATTTCATATTCGACAGTAGAAATCCATATGTGTTGTGTAGCGCATTCATTTTACAGCTGTTCGTGTGAAACACGTCGGCACACTTTAAGTCGTTCTCAATCACATACTCAAACAATTTACTCATGGCCACCATGTTGCAGTGTCGAAAATTTGTCGAGCTCAGTAAAGAATTATTTTCACAAAAGAAATAGAACTTGCGCGCACCAGCGTGTGTTTAGAACTAATTCGAAATTAAAGTTGTGACCGTCAATTTAATGAATTCCTTTATGTTTTGCTTTCCACCCATTTCTAAGCCCTGTATTTGCATTTGTTTTATTCTATACTTAGTTTAGTACGCGCATTTGTAATCGTCGCTTGAACCTGCGCTGGGTACACTACGTCATTATAAATGCTCGATTCAAACAATAACAAGAAAATCAAATCAAATTCTAAATCGAATGTAAATATACACTATGCACGAGCCTAAGAGACGCTAAGTAATCTGGTTGTAATGAAGTTATATGTATATAGAAGACATTAGTATTATATATATAATTACTTACGTACATTCGCTATATAGCATTTTAACAGTAAAAATAAATTTATTATATTGTATATCGTATATATATAATTGTCCAATTTAGAAAATATAGGAATAAATAATGCAAATTAAAAGTGAAATTAAAATTATGCGTGTAATTTAGTATGAGAATGGCGTTAAATTATTGCTAAATTAATCGACTTCCTCGACAGTCGGTCCGCCGGCGCGTCCGCCTTGTGCTCCTTTTGCCGCACCTGCATCACCACTGCCAGCACCTCCATGCATCTTCGCCATTACTGGACCACAAACGCGTTGACACTCCTTGAGATGATCGTCGAACTCGTCCTTTTCGGCGAGTGTATTGGCATCCAGCCAAGACATTTCCGAAGTGCATTTATCACGTACCGTTGTCTTGTCGGCGTCTGTCAGACGTCCAGCGGGTGCATCTTCAATGGCCTGCAAACAAAAAAAAATTAAAACAAATTTATAATCTAGCATTAACGGTAAACAGTATCAAACACACAAAAAATTTGGCACAAGAGGTCTCATGACCATAGCTAGTTAAGTGAAACTTGGACACATCACATGTTATGTTAGTACTTCACCCACCTGCTTGCAGCTGAAGATGTAACTCTCCAAAGCATTCCTCGACTGTATGCGCTCCTTCTGTTTCTCATCCTCATCCTTATAACGTTCGGCGTCCGATAACATACGATCGATTTCGGCCTTGGATAGACGTCCCTTATCATTGGTGATGGTAATCTTCTCAGATTTACCGGTGCTGTTATCCTTAGCGGATACATGCAATATGCCATCGGCATTCAGATCAAAGGTGACCTCGATTTTGGGTACACCACGTGGTGCTGGTGGTATGCCAGTCAAATTGAAAGTACCCAAAAGATTGTTGTCCTTGGTCATGGCGCGTTCACCTTCGTACACTTGAATGGTGACAGCATTCTGGTTGTCACTGTATGTTGTGAAGGTTTGTTGTTGTTTGCATGGAATGCGTGCATTGCGTTCAATTAGTTTGGTCATCACACCACCGGCAGTTTCGATACCCAACGAAAGTGGGGTGACATCAACCAGTAGCACATCCTGAATTTGTGAACTACCCACACCGGTGAGAATGGCAGCTTGCACGGCGGCACCATAAGCCACAGCCTCATCGGGATTGATGGACAAGTTCAGCTGTTTGCCGCCAAAGAAGTCCTGCAACATCTTTTGTATTTTCGGAATGCGTGTAGAACCGCCCACCAGTACGACATCGTGTATGGCCGCCTTGTCCATTTTGGCGTCATTCAACGCACGCTCAACTGGTTGCAGAGTCGAACGGAACAAGTCCATATTCAGCTCTTCGAAACGTGCGCGACTGATCTTCGAATAGAAGTCAATACCCTCATGCAAGGCATCGATTTCAATAGAAGCCTCTGTGCTGCTGGACAGCGTACGCTTGGCGCGCTCACAGGCGGTGCGCAGACGTCGCAAAGCGCGTACATTGCTGGACAAATCGCGTTTGTGCTTGCGTTTGAATTCCTCAACAAAGTGATTGACCAATCGATTGTCGAAATCTTCACCACCCAAATGTGTATCACCCGCTGTCGATTTGACCTCAAAGAGTGAGCCCTCATCGATGGACAATATGGAGACATCAAAAGTACCACCACCCAAATCAAAGATCAGCACATTCTTTTCACCTTTCAAATTCTTATCCAAACCATAGGCCAAAGCAGCGGCGGTGGGCTCGTTTATGATGCGCAACACATTGAGACCGGCAATTGAACCGGCATCTTTGGTGGCCTGACGTTGGCTGTCGTTAAAGTAGGCGGGTACTGTAATAACGGCATCGGTAACCTTGCCACCCAGATAAACTTCGGCGATTTCACGCATCTTAGTCAACACCATTGAGCTAACTTCCTCTGGTGCGAAACGTTTCACTTCGCCTTTGAACTCGATCTCGATTTTAGGCTTGCCACAGTCGTTGACCACCTTGAAGGGCCAATGTTTCATGTCCTCCTGTATTTTTGTATCATCGAAGCGACGACCGATCAGACGCTTGGCATCGAATACTGTATTTTTGGCGTTCATAGCGACCTAAATGGCAGAAATGTGTAAAAAATTAGTATTATTATTAGTTACTCGTAGTAATATGAATTTAGTATAGAATAGATAATTGAGGAGATTTTTATAAACGTATACATATTTTCAACAATATGTGGTATTTAGAAACGAAACAAAAGAAAGTTATAGAAGGAAAGTGGTCCAAAAGTGTACAATATTTTATCTTTAAAGTTCGTTCAGCACTTGATTTGAAAAATGGTGGCGGACATATGCGATTCTATGAAGATCAATATATTATGTAGTCGGGGTAATAGTAGTGTATTGTGTAGTAGGGTCTTTCTTATGCAAAAGTTGCCATCTGATTGTAGTGAATAGCTTTAAGGGGTTAGGGGTAGTCAGGATTTTCAAAAAATCATTTTTTTTTTGCATTTTCGTTACGTGTAATATCTTAAAAATATTCTCTAAAAATTGATGTTGATCCGATAATAACTTTTCGAGTTATTCGACAAATAACAAAGATCGCTCGGGCGCTCCATCACACTGGTGTGAAACTTTAAATGCGTTTTTCTCAAAACTATGTTTTTTGAACAGGTGACAACTGTAACCCTTTAACCGTTCAGTAGATTTTAATGAAATTAATAGAATACATAATAAACTCAGGCCTGATCGAAGGATTTTTTCTTTAATTTCGATTTTTCAAAACCAATTAACTGTTGATTTTTTCCCGAAAATCTAAAAAAAAAATTCCTGAGGCCGCCATTTTGTTAATTAAAAAAAACCTTAGATCAGGCCCAGGATTATCTATTTATAAAACTAATTTTTTTATCCGATTGATTTTAGATGAATCTCCAAGGACTTATGATTGTCACCGCAAGGAGCTTTTTTTGAAACTGGGTCAACACAGACAGCTATAACTTTGGAAATTATATTTTTTTTTTTCAAATTTTCGTGTCCTTAAGTCAAAATAATAATCAAATCATAGTCAAAATTATAATAATGCCATATTATTACTTTTGTAAAATAGCACGAGTTAATAGGAAAAAAATACTGACAATTCTAATTTTTTCGTGTCTCTGACTACCCCTAACCCCTTAAATGGCTTGTCGAAGACCCACCGACATAAGTTGTTGTCATAGAGAGTTTCAATGCCATGAACAAATCGTCATGCCTCAAACTGTTAGATTGATACAACTTTGGGATTAGGGACCACCTAAAAGAGGCGAACTTGTCTTCAATAAGACAATACGAAGTCACCCATAGAAATTTTCAATTAAAACTATTTTGGACATAATAAAGGATCTAGTTCGTTTTTTGTTTGTCACACCATTTCATTCATTGTGAGGTTGAATATTTTTCAAAACAACCGTTTTAAATATTTTATGCACATATATCCATTGTTTTCCTACAAATATATATAGCAACCCCTGTAAGTGAAAAAAATTCAAAATAAATTTACAAAAACATAATTTTAAAATCTTCGCATCTATAAGATTCTATAACAATTTAAAGAAATAATCGCTAAATTATGTTTTCATTTCCTTTTCATTGCTAAAAATAGCCAACATTTATAAACATTTTTCGAAAATAAACATAAAAGCAACGTTTCATTGCAGCCAATGCTATTTTTGAAACAAAACAACATGGAAACACACATCCTCTACACTGGCCGTGCCACCAAACCAGAATGTTCCACGCGACGTGACTTATAAGATATTTATTTATATTTTATTTATTTATATGTAGCTTTGTATACATATATAATGGAGAAATAATCTAAATGATGCCACAACTCGCGTACACCCACACGATCACCAAAAATTTCACACCATTCCCACATTATGTCGCTATGACTTGGTCAACATTGGTAATTGGGTTAAAAAAAGGAAAAATTATATACAGTACATATCTTCATACATATACATATGTATGTACATATATACAAAACATAGCATCGAACATATACACGACATGCATGACGAATGCTTTCACATTTATGGCCACTGAACAGGTGTCGACGACTTATGTCATGTAGATATATCGAAATGGTAGTAAATGTCGGAGAGTGGATCAGTCAGATCCATATAAAGGCATTACGAGCGATTGGGTGCTTGTCTGCGGCGTTCATTACGTATATTTGCTATTGTAAAAATAATGAGTGACGGCACCTAAACCGACATAAATGTATGTACGAGTCGGTATGCACAAACATACTAATACACCTTTTCACCTACTACAAACAGATATATTTATGAGTATGCGAGTATGCTGTCTAACATGTCGCTTCATCAAATTTGGCTTACAGCTTCTGGGCGCTGACAAGTGTATGTGCCATAATTTAATAAGAATTCCAATGAGATTACAAGCCAACGGCGACACGGGCGCACGTTGCAATTCCCAACACTGTGTTTTGCCCGTAAAGTGTAGGGTCAAGAAAAACATCGTCGCAAATATTGCATTTTTGGTTGTGCTTCGTTGAAATGTCAACTGCGATATTTATGGTGACAGCTTGTCGAAGCGCGATATTATGCTAACGCATTGTTTTTTGTGTGCGTTTTTTGACAGTTTGCATTTATACCAATTTATGAAATCATAAATTACTCGTACACATTTGGTGTGAAAACTAATAAAATTTTACAAATTGACAATTAACATGCGTTTTTGGCTGGCGAAACGCGAAAGAACAAGTGCGAAATATATACTTCACCGATTTTGTTGTAATTTTTTGTAGAACTTGTTAGACAATTGTACTAGATCACTAAGTTGCAGCATGAAGATTACGGGTATTCAGGCCTAACATGTTGATATGATTATTGGATGATTTAAATTCAGTGAAAATGAATTAATATTCGGCATTTTTTACCGAACGTGTCGCTTTGTTATCTGTAGAATCAAATCTGCCTTAGAGACAGGGAAGATCCATTTATAAAATAAGAAGAGGAATGATGTTCCCTGGATCTTATTGAGAATGTATGATTCCCAGATAAATTAATACGAGCGTCTCTGAAATGAATGAAATTGATCAATTACTATAACACAGACCAACACTCAATTTGCTTCTTTGAATTTATCAACTGATTCTAGTTAATTTGGGTGCGCTGAATTCAAATCTGTAATCAGTTTGTCTCTATCAGCTCTAGGTTTCATGATATAGCTTTTTTATACCCTCCACTTAACTTAAGACCTGAAAAAATAAAAAAAGTACAAACAAAATCAAGAACGATAAGACAAAGTTTATGACACGTCGAAATGTCGAAACAGTTTTCGACAAACTCTTTTGTTCCTTCTCTACGTTCAGAACATCAAATTTCATAATAAGTAGGGAGACCAAGCTGTCGAACTCATTATATCTATCGGCCCTTGCTGCAGACGGACCATGGTTACTCTGGTTTTTATAGCCACATCAACTCGACGCCGTTTATGACACGATAACTAGAGTATGCCGTTGAGCTCTTATATGCCTCATTCAATACAACTCGATGTCCTTGCATAGACTTCCGTTCACTCCCTAAAATACACGAGGTATACCCACAGTCACAGAACCGGTGGATTAACTACCAAAATATTACTTTTTATAAATCAGCTCTGACCAACACTGTAGAAAGCGAACCAACGAACCAATATACAATATATAATATTTCTCAAATTAATATATTTTGTAATATCTGGTTTATCTCCGCACCACACGGTAGCAATCTAGCACTGCAAAACTGAGAATCATAATTTGGATCTCTTTATTTCAACCTCAGCAGTTTTGAACCTTGCACCTGCTCTTAGAATAATGATGAAAGGTATGGCATCTAGAACTGCTTATGTAAGAACATTAAGCCGGCTTGGCTTAACGCGTTCACAACACCATTTATATATAAAGCCGAGAGTAACTGACTTTAAATCATATTAAAGTAGTTAAATGATGTTATTTGCCGAAGGCTTGCTCGAAAAAAAAGTAATCAATCCTTTTCTCTAAGTTAAAGAGAGTATCATTTGTGGTAACACTGTCCAAAAGCCTAGTAATTGTCTTTTCATAGATTAAAGGGAGATTTATGAGAACAAATATCAGTCATATCTTTTTCGATCATGGTTGAGCCTGCTGCCATTTTGTGTGCCTTAAGTTTAATTAAAATTCAATTATTCGTTCGAACGGCAAATTCGTTGTTTCAAAATAGGCAACAGTAACGGCGTTCTTTAGAGGTCTGGCAACAGGAAAAAGTTATTGAGAGACCGGTTCGGACAGTAGAGAGAAATATCTTTTCAACCATTCGTCTGAATATATCAACACTCAGTACAATTCATAGTCTTTCATTGACCCCATATCTATGTCAGTCTCTCGAACTAATTGTCCGAGAAGTTTGAAAATTACAATATATTTGAAGATCAGCTCAAACTACTAAGCATAAGTCTTAATCTTAAATGTTTCATTCTCTCATATAAACAACACGAACTTTTCAGTTTTTAATTCTCACAATTTCTTCAATGACTTTCAAATGTCCTCTCTTCACTAAAACAAAAATATTCTTATATTTTCACTGCCATTTCAAACCAGCAAAGCCTTTGGAAAATGGTTGCCTAATACTATTTATCTCCTTATTTAGCATTCTGCATTCAATTATGTGTGTGTGTGTGTGTGTGTACGCACCTGATTCTTGGCCGCATCGCCGATCAAACGTTCCGTATCGTTGAACGCAACATAACTGGGTGTGGTGCGATTGCCCTGATCGTTGGCGATGATTTCGACTTTGTTGTTCTGCCAAACGCCCACACAGGAGTAGGTGGTGCCCAAATCAATACCGATTGCTGGTGCCTTAACCATATTTTTCGCTTAATATCTCAAATGCACTAAAAATAAATGCAATGCAATGCTTATCTCTTCTTCTTCTATTTTATTTTATATTATCTGTATTGCACTCGGCACTTTCTCCGGCAGTGTTCTTTGACTGTTTGTGAAAAAATTGAATATGAAATGCTCGCTTTCAAACGCGCCGGCAAACTGTTGGCTTTTCTTGCCGCCACACTCGATTTTATGCTTTCGCGCTTCTATTGCTGTATTTTTCAAATTTGCCGAATATTTGTGATTTTTTTTTGGCTTTTCGTAACGACGACGTAGTAGCGCGATCTCGCCGAGTACACGAATCTCTGTGCGCATGCGCTTGTGCACGATTTGTGAAAAGTTTTGTTTACGTTTGGAAGTTGTTTTGAACGAAAGTGAATGTTGTGCTGCTTCGGCTGTACTGCGTTGCTGGTGGTCGTAATTGTAGTAGTAGTGGTTAAGATGCTTTCGGCCAATTGTTTGTGGAAAACTTCTCAACAAATAATAGTGTTGTTGCAAATGTTAATTTAGTTCTGTTTTTGTGGCAAAGAAATTCTTCTAGAACAGTGCTTTTGAATTTTGTTTATTAGATTCCCGATATCAAAATGTAAATGAGCATATTGATGACTTTTCTGGCATAAAAATAGAATTTCATTTGATTTTTGTTTTTCGCTTTTTATTATTGAGTGGGCGGTGTGGGAGCATTTTGCGTCGGCAGACAGCAAGCGGCTGTCGGTGCTTTAGTTTGTAGACATTGTATGTACAACAACAAATACAACATTTGTGCGTATATATGTACATACATATATCTTTATTTGTATGTCTATATGTATGTATCTTCGCCGTTAAATCATAACATTTAAGTATAGTGGCTTACGAGTTTAAATTAATAAAATTTAATAATAAAATAAAAATATTTTTAGATTTATTTCAATTTTAGATCGCTAAAAATATATCATTTAGTATTCAGCGTTTTCCCTTCTTCTTCTTCTTTTGTCCATCGGGCCAAGCGAAGCCGCGTGTCTTAAGTAAATCCTAAAATAAAATTAGTTTTAATAGCAGCCAAGTATTCTTCCTAATAAACGATGTATAAATTAAATTTATATTTA
The DNA here is from genome assembly GCF_028554725.1 of Zeugodacus cucurbitae. Lineage (NCBI taxonomy): Eukaryota > Metazoa > Arthropoda > Insecta > Diptera > Tephritidae > Zeugodacus > Zeugodacus cucurbitae. Next base: position 56,960,736 of record NC_071667.1, on the reverse strand, counting down.
TAAGGGGTTTTTCAATAGGTACGCTACAAAAGTAGGCCGATAGGGACAGTAAACGACGCCATATTTCATTTCGACATTTGTCTTTAGTAAGGTTTGCCATTTCATTATGGAAAGATATACGATCCAACAATTTACTACCGAAATTCGGAGTCAGTGGCCTCAACTTTAAGAGCTCTACGTCCACTTTATCGTCGTCATAATCGCCAAAATCAAATTGAGGCAAGAACTGAAGCCACTGGCCCACCAGAATCGTCATATGTTCGTAAATTGCGCTGAGCAACAACTTGAAGATGATCCGGATTTTCATCGAAAAATCATCTTCAGCGATGAGGTTCCTTTCTGGCTGAATGGCTTCGTCAATTAGCAAAATATGCGTTATTGGTCAGGCAGCAATCCACACGTACTCCATGAGTCACCATTGCATCCCGAAAAATTACGGTTTGTTGTGGTTTATGGGCCGGCGGGGTTATTCGGCCATACTTCTTCCGTGATGATCAAGACCGTCACGTTACTGTCAGTGGGAATCGCTACCGCTCAATGATAACCGAATATGGACTTGAACAATAACTGTTTCCAACAGGGCCGCACCACAGGCCACACAGCGAATATCGTAATCGATTTATTGAAACCAAGTTTGGTGAAAGTGTTATCTCACGAAATGGCCCAGTCAAATGATCGCTTCGGCCGTGCGATTTGACGCCGTTAGACTATTTCCTGTGGGGCTACGTCAAGTCTATGCCAAACTGTCGAAAATTGAGTTCAACGTCTGGACTTCTGCAAGCGTGCCCGTGGTGGCCGAGTTCCATACATAATGGCATCGAATGTACTTTCACAGAAATAAAGAATTTCACTGATATCCCAAACCGTTTTTGTTTCATTTAAAATTTTAAATTTTCTGTAGCGCTCTTATTGAAAAACCCTTTTTGTATGTATGTATTTAATAACATTTCGTTTACCTGCACATTATGACACACATAGTAGGCATTCTCCATCGCTACATCATTGAAGATGTCACAACCCAGCGATTTGCTGCTGCTGCCCTTCTTCTTACCATCTTTTTTCTTCTCCCCCTCCTCGCCGTTACCATTAGTACTGGAAGAGGAATCTTTGCTATTACGCTTCTTCTTGCCCTTTCCACCCATTTACGGATTAAATTTATAATAATTCCAGAAGAGAAATACTTTAGTTAAAACACATTTTAAATGAATACTTGTATTGTCATAATAAACAACGGTAGATTTCCTTAGTAACATAGATTATGAAATAGGTTATTGTATTGTATTATAAGTCGTTGCCAACTATTGTAATTGTTCTGGAAAGTAACTGTCATACTGTTCTGGCCAAACAACCGAGGTGATCCATTCAATGTATGAGGAAATGCGCGTGTAAACTCCCGGATATTCGCTGCGACAAAATGTGCCATACGAAGTCATTCCGATTAAATAGTAGCGGAAGTGCTTCCGATTTTTACGCATTAAATTCAATTGTAGTGGTCCGCCGGAGTCTCCCTGAAAAATAGTTATAAAATAGTAAGGATGTATACATAATACTAGGGTTGCTTTATTGAACCCTACAAGTTGTAGGCCACTCCGAACTTCGAATAAGCTTTTAAATAGGACTCATTTGTGTCCGAAACTCATATGAAATTAAAGAAAACCCAAAGTCAATGTTCTAATTGCTATATCTCTAGTTGAAAACCTATAACCTTCTATCGTTATACTGACGATAGACCATACATAAACACTAATTGAAAGATACTCAAGTTTTGGGGTTATGTTTTTGAACTAGTTCAATTAAAATCTACCACAATTTTCTATATTTGCAACTCACCTGACACGTATCCCGATTTCGCTCATAATCTTTAGCGCAAATCTGTGAATCCAACAGCCCTTCCGGCACACCAGTGTCTGAAGGCAAAATTTGATTACATTGCAGCAATGGTACAATGGACAACTCCAACTCGGTTAAGATATTTGTGGGTGCCTTTGCGAAGGCGGTCGAACCATAACCCATTGCATGAAGTTTATCATAAGGAATGTCATCACTAACCCACAAGCGTATCGGACGTACAAAGTTCGTGTAACTAAAATATATTTAGTTGTGGGATTGTAAATTACAGAAATAATTCGAGGCAGTTAAGGGACTTACACCACTGGCTGTGCCAGCCGTATGAGCGCTATGTCGTGATAGTAATACGAGGCGTTATATAAAGGATGCACCTGCACTTCGGCAATGGGACGCACTTGAAATACCTCATCGAAGTCAACGTTCTTCAGATTGATGTCACCCACTTTCACGGTCTCCGGCTGTTGGCTGCGTAGTGTGAAAATAGAATATAGAAAAACTCTTTTCAGAATATTTCTGTAAGTAGTCCTTACCCGCTGTGGTAGCAACAGTGTGCTACCGTTAAAACGAAGACCTCATTAATTAAACTGCCACCGCATTTGTACTCGTAGCTGTCGGAGAAGGAGCGAAAACCTAATGCAGCCTGTGTGAGTAATAGAAAAAAAATATATGATTATTATTTAATTACGCGGATTATCAACATTAATTAATTATTTAGACCTCATTGTGTATGTTCGATTATTATTGTCTTGAATGCACGGCTTTGGCCTCAATTTCGTAAATGATTTCAATGCAAATCATTAAATGTGATTAGCGTGAAACAAAAGTGAAACCGGTTTGATGCGGCACTCTCTATCGCTAATGGAATATGAATATAGTGTTTATATATATATTTTGCCTACCATGTGTGGATATTGTCCGGGCGCCACAATGGATCTTCCATTGAAATCATCATTCACCTCATCATTTTCGAGCGTCTCATCGTAAGCCGCACCATGTACTTTTCTCTCCACATTATTGTAGATGGCGGCAAAACGTTTATAGAGTCCTGGTGGCGGTGGTTTCGGACCGAACTTATTGTTACCCCTACCGCGACATTTGCCATAAGCATGTCCACGTCCATGTCCATTACCCGGTCCATTGGGGTTTGCACAGTCTGGCGGTGCGTTACTGTTGTCCGACTCAGTGGCCAAGACGAAACCTTGCAAACCATTATTGCCACCCTTATTCTTATTACCGCCATTACCATGCCCCTTTCCGTTCCCGTTTCCATTTCCTTTGCCTTGACCTTGACCGCCATTGAGTGCGGAGAACAAATCTTCTTGTATGTCATAATTCTCACCCTTATTCTTATTACCGCCATTACCACGACCATTATTACCATGTCCCCTTCCATTTCCGTTTCCTTTGCCTTGACCTTGACCGCCATCGAGTGCGGAGAACAAATCTTGCTGTATGTCATAATTGTCTCCAGGTGGTGATTGAATGCCAGCTTGCGGATTGCGACCTTGACCGTGCACTTTTCGGGTTTTTCGCAAACCGGACGCGCCAATGCTGTGTATACACAACACACCGTAGTACAAGATGAGCAGTATTCTAATATGCATCGTGTTACGTGAGTTCGGTAATTATTTTAATTATTCGTACAATATTTACTTAACAACCAGCGCTGAGCTTATCAAGCGCCAGACTGAACGCTGTGCCATATTGAAATGACAATTTTAGTCAACGTTCGAACTCAAAAGATAATTAATTTAATTTTTAATTTTTTTTATTCAGAACAGAAAAATGGGCTTTTGTTTTAAAATCGTGTTTTATGTTTTTTTTTGTGCTCATTAAGGCTATATGGGTGCATCCAGAATGAAATTGTTGGTGTTAGATCATTATGTTGAACTGAGTCGATTTAGCCATGTCCGTCTGTCTGTATATATACGAACTGGTCCTTCAGTTTTTAAGATATCGTTTTGAAATTTTGCAGATGTTATTTTCTCTTCAAGAAGCTGCTCATTTGTCGGAACTGCCGATATCGGACCACTATATCATATAGCTGCCATACAAACTGAACGATCGGAATCAAGGGCTTGTATGGAAAACTTCCGCATTTTACTACATATCTTAACGAAATTTGGTGTGAGTTATTGTTCATAGAAATAATTTTATCTCCGAAAAAATTGTTCAGATCGGTTCACTATAGCATATAGCTTCCATACAAACTGAACGATCGGAATCAAGGGCTTGTATGGAAAACTTCCGCATTTGGCGTGGTATCTTCACGAAATTTGACATGGATTACTGCTTAAGTTAATAATATAATCTTCGTAGAAATTGTTAAGATCGGTTAACTATATAACCTTAATGTTTCTAGCAAACAACCCGGCTAAAAAGAATTCGTAAAATGTTTTCTTTTTTTTACTTACTTTTTCTTACGTCTTTAGATTTGCTTAAACACATAGTTACTAAAAGAAATGCACCTATGAAGGGTATATTAGATTCGGTACAGTTAACGTTTTTTCTTGTTTTTTATAGAAAAAAGTCGATTACGTGACAATTCATACGATCTCTACCTTAAAGGATCTTGATCGTTCAATATGAACTTGACTTTTCAACTACGATTATTGCATAAGCAGCATACCTGCTTCAGTGTCTAATCTAGATTTGGATGATGCTGCAACTTATCGAATCTTTACTAACATCTTATCTTTGGAAAGTAGAAGAGCGTCACCATTTCTCAGTAATGTTTACTACATTCATCTATATCTTTAATTAGGAAAATATCGCGATTAGTAGAATGTCCTTAATGAAAAAAGATCCAACCTGAATGCACACGCGCCGAACACAGGTATAGTATACGTTCCATTGTTTTATGTGGTTTTTCCGGTAGCTCTTCGTTACGACCAAATAAAGCGAACAAAGAAATGGACGATTATATCCTTTTGAAATTTTAATTGATGCTGGGATTACCGCGAACCTTGAAGTGTATTTATGAAAAATAAAATATTTCTGTAAATATAAGCTACTATAAGTAATACGGACAGGATTTTCAACAGGGAAATTTCGAAGGGCTTCCCATGCTTGGAAAGTAATAGATAGCAAATAGTCGGACTGGTTGAAGTTGGTTTTTTAAGCGTTCGTGGGTTTCTTAGGACCTAACAGCGTATGAAGGCGTCAGTATTAATTTAGAGTTGTAGAGTGAAAGTTGTTGAAGCGGAGAAAATACTTTGAAGTGTTCATATTTTTTTTTTTCAATTTAATATAAACTAATTTATTGCACAATATTTGTGTGCAGCTGTAATTAATAAATAAAAATTAAATAATAAAGTGAAAATAATAATAAAAAAATATTAAAATGTAAGGTACAGCGAATATTAAGTTTAAGTGTGAGTGTACACTACCAAATTCCATAAAATTATATTAAATATTAGTCCAAGAGAATGACCACTTCTTTACACATACTTAGTTTGTGTTATTACTTCTATTTTTCTGACATTTATTTTAATGAATATGTGAAACTAACGGTATTATATTAATTCTCTTTACAGGCTAGCTTTGTTGTCTCTTGGCGATGTCACCTTTGGATTTTTCACGTTATGCAAAACAATGTGCGGTTTGCGAATATTTAACAAATTTCTACTTTTAAATTTGTTTTGTACTTTAATCATTGGTAATTATTAATATTTTCATGTAAAAATGCAAAAATATATTTATAAAAATACATTGTCTTTCAGCTTTTGAGCGTCCACAAATTTTCCAGTACTACCGAAGCACCAAGTACACAGATTCGCGGCGTGGTGGAAAGAAATTTTTCGAAAAATTGCCAAATGGCATGAATATGTTTGAGACGAAACCACGTCCGCCAAAGCGTGAAACAAAACTTGCTAACGCCTACTATTATAATGTGTCCAACAGCGGCAATACGGCGGTCGCAGTAACGACCAACAAACCACTGACTACATTACAACCAATTCCATTTATTGATGCTGACTTTAACCGCTTATTTGGTAATATAAAAAATGAGATCGGTATATCAGTGGAGCGACGAGAGGGCTCCTTTTGTCGTCGTAGCTTTGATGGCAGAGCCGGGTACTGCGTTTTGGCGCATCAATGTCTACATGCCATTAACAATTATCGTGTGCATCGTTCAAAGTTAGATGTGTGCTCGTATCGTCAAAATATACCGATAATCTGCTGTCCATTGTTTGTGAAGCATGTGGAGATCAAAAGCCCCAGCGCAAGAAGTGAGATTAAACCACCAATAGATGTTAATTTTATAATTAAATATTTTATTTTCTTTGTTTTCAGAATGTCAGCAATATAATGACAAAGTCGAAGGAGTCAAATTCGATTTTCCGCGCAAGTTTTCTGGGAAAACCTGTGTACCAAGTTTGCCGCTAATTGTAGGCGGCCAAATCACCAATGAAGGCGAATATCCACATATGGTAATTTAAGAAAGACACAAATAATATATATGTACAATAAATTATATTTAATTCTCGATCTATTATTCCTTATAGGCCGCATTGGGTTGGTCTCAAGTGGACGAGGACATAAGATGGGGTTGTGGCGGTTCATTGATAAGTGAGTTGTATGTGCTCACAGCAGCTCATTGTGCAACCTCAAGCGTGTAAGTTATAATTAGTCGAATAATCAGAAACCAAAAACTTAAATACACTTTTATTTTAGAAAGCCTCCTGATGTGGTGCGTCTAGGTGCGTTTAATCTTGATGAAATCTCAACTGATTTACAAGATATTGGCGTAGCAATCATTATATTGCATCCGCAGTATAAATCATTCTCCCACTATCATGATATAGCGTTGATAAAACTGGAGAGTAGAGTGCAAATAACTTCGAAAGTGCAACCAGGCTGTCTTTGGCAATTACCTGATCTAGATATTGCCACTACGGTTGCCACTGGCTGGGGACGCACCGAGTTTCGTGGCTCACGTTCCGATAAGCTACAAAAGGTGGAGTTAAGCATGATTGACCAGAATGTGTGTAAAAAACTATATAACAAAGAACGTCGTTTACCAAACGGTATTACGGATGAACAATTTTGTGCCGGTCATATGGCTGGAGGAAAGGATACATGTCAAGGAGATTCCGGTGGACCGCTGCATGCTGAATTACCGGAAATGAAATGTGTAAAGTTTATTATTGGCGTAACTTCGTTTGGTAAATTTTGCGCTAAACCCAATGCACCGGGAGTCTACACAAAGGTTTACCCATACCTGAAATGGATCGAGAGCATTGCGTTTAAGGAAAACTAAATGTTCATAAAATCTTGTGAAAGTTGGCATAGATGAATTTAAATTATTGCTGCACTCAATGATAACTATTTATTTGCATTACTAATTGTACGTCCCCTTGTATCTTATACATATATGTACTTTGTGTGCGTATGCAATAAATTTTTGTAAAATTATTTGTTTCATATTTTACTTAGTTATACATTGTTATTGTGTTGTGACAGCATAGGATTTTCAAAATAGTAGTAAATTAATAGTTAGTTACTAGGTCAACTTCCGGTCATGGTTTGCAGAGATTTACATACAACTGGCATAATTAAAGAATTTCATTTAGAATACATTCAAACTACAACTTCATTTTAACTGTTAATTCACTTAAATTATTTAATTTCAATTTGTTGGCCTTAAACAATATAAGTATATAAATCCGGGTACCACCTATATATTAAGCTATCTTCGAATAGTATATTTGTGAACTTTGATGTTCACATTTCGAGTTAAGAGTTCTAGCTTTATTGCAAACTTTATTACTATTAATTAGATCAATATATAAGTAAAATAATTATAATTTTATATAATAAATATTTAAAACAAATCTTCTATAAATACGGCATCTTTAATTGTCTATCTTCTTTTATAGAGTTTATTAAACAGTTGGCATCATTGCGCAAAATGAATTGAAGTTTTTACGTTCCACACACTTGTTGGTTTCTGCCGGTTGTTCATGTCTGGTTTTTACATATTTTTTCTTTAAATGTAATTATTGGCATTCAAGTAAAGATTAATTGTCTTTTGGATGTGTTAACTTGCTTAAAAAGCAAATGTGGGGATCAAATCTATTGTTTAAATATAAAAAACGGTTCCAGCTATTACGTTTACATTTTTCAAGTCGTTTTCATTGTTAATAAAATAAGTGAATATAAATATTATAAGAACATAATATTCGATGGTACACGTGAATGGTAAGCGCCACCGCCGCATCTAAAACTTCCGATTATTCTTTATAAACATCTACATCGAATTTGACAACTTATCAGGAAAGAGGCTGCGAATTTCACCACAATCCACAACATCTTACAAGGTTGGTAAAGGATTTACCAAGGCCTGGTTTTGTAAATTTCTCCGGTCGAGATATAAATTTCCAAGATGATTCAAAACCATTGCGAGAGTAGCTGTAGTAGCAACACTACCGTGAGCCCGATAAAGATTTCAATTTTGTCAGATACAACGATAAACATGAGGTGTGCATTACTTGTTTATTAAATGCCGAAGTTATAATAACAATTTATTCTGCTTTAGCACTAACCAGTTACATGAAATCGAAATAGAAAGTAAATATGTAACATTGCAACTGCACACTCAATCAAACGAACAGCAACAGCTTTTAACCCAATCTGGTGTGCAGAATAGTTGTGATATTACAACCAATGAACTTGACATTTTCACTACCGAAGCTAATTGCGGATACGAGCATTTGATAGATATTATGAAACCATTACCATTAACGCCAGAAAATTATCCAACTAGTGTCATAACCAAGTAAGTAGAGATAATCTATTTACATACATATAGTACTCTAAAAGAATTCTTTTAAATTCTTTTAAATTTAAATACTTTAAAGTATTATTGTATTTACAACATACAGATGTATATGTATCAGTTGGTATAGTGTTGTTTAGCATATTTGTTTAACTCATACAACAATTATTTTTTAACTTTTAAAATGAGATAATTGAGAGATATTGATTTCATTTAAATATTTGGAGTAAATTCATGATTTCAAATTCCTTTTAAAATCTTGAAAATAACTTAGTTAGCAACAACAAAATTGTTTTGCAATTTCAATTCATTTTCTGATTCAGTTGTTTTGCACTTTGTTTACAAAACAAATGTAAATAAGGCATTTACTTATGCAGTGGTAACCCTGGTTTACTGTGTAGACAGCTGACTTGTGGATTGTGATCAAAATGTCATGTTGCAAAGTTTAGTGATTCAGCCAAAAGCAATTAATAAATTTACAAAGAAATTTAAGATAAAAAATATAGAGATGACAAGAATTTTTTGTCATTAACATTATTCTCATATTTAAATAACAATTAATAATGAAGTTTTTGATATAAATGATTATCGATGATCATTAATTTGTGTTTTTTTTTTGTTTTGTACATGAGATGGCAACACTGCTATTGCGCAGATTAGTTTTCTGCAGTAATACGGCTATTGTTATTTACTTACCTGCATATTTTATTTTCGGTCTTTAATTTGTTCGTGTGGTTAAAGTAGTGATTGTATTGAAACTGCTAATATTTTAATTCGCAATGTCGTGGCATGTGATCAGGTAAATTGACATAATTTTTTACAAAGAATCTTGCTAGTGGACCAATTACATGGAGATAAAATCAAAATCTTTGGGTTGCTTCATAATCTAACGTACAGTATAAAAACAATTTTTTATATATGACGAAAGTTTGGGGCAGGTCCGCAACTATATTAAAATGTGGGGAGTTTCGTAAAAATAATATATAAGCTTGCGACAACTGTTCGTATTTATAGCTAAAGTGCTTACTCCTCTCTTCCAGTGAATATTCTTGTAGCTCAAATCAAACTAACAAGGACACAAGCATGACTGATGTTGTGCATGTTTCCGATGCATCCAATCCTTCCGATGAGCTAAACCGTGAGGAGGATATTATGTGAGTATTATTTAGCGATAATTTGTATTAAATATGTATACTTATAATTTTAAAACATTTTTGCAGACCAAATGATGAGCCGTATAAATATCTACAAGAACTTAATGTAAGTTAGTTTAAACAAAATTTTTAATTTTTTTTTAAATATAAATATTTATCAAATCATATTTCATTTCTTTACAGTCCGATAATCTTATGCAGTTCAGCCAGGTAAGCTAAATATCAGATCTTGTAGCTATTTTACTTCAATGAGAAACGTAAAGTAAGATCACTTTGCACGAATATTAACAAAAAGCTGGTAACCGCCGAAAGAACCTAGCAAGTGTATATTATTGAAAAGTTGTATAGAAATCGTACTTGTACACTTACATCTTGAATGAGTGATATATTAATTTCCAGCAATCCGAGTGGTTGAATTTTGTATTTTGTCACTAATACAAGCAATGAAAATGCCTCTACCGACTGTTTGAAACGTAAATCCGCATGTGTCAGATTAATGCGTTGTAGTATCAAGCCAGTTTCTTGCACCTGGAAAAGAAATCCATTACATTGCATTAAAAGTAATTTTCAAATTCACATACACCCACCTTCACAATGTTATTATCAGAAATGTGCCCTTGTAACATCACTTCGATCACCGATATGGCCAGAAAGACTGCATTAGTTAGCGCATGAAATACATCATAGGGCTCGTTGTTTACAAACGTTTCAGCAATAGCTAAATATTGTCTGAAACAACCCACTGTGATGCCGCACAAATTGCAAAGCAACGAGCAAATTAGTGGCGCCGAAAGCAATTGTAGATACGTTGTTGTTTGCCGGCAAATAATTTGGTATTTTTGCGCCAGCAAATCCAAACGATCAGCCAAGTCGCAAAAACGCTGCATACGATAATATGGTTTGTGCAGCTTCATCTGCAATGCAGTTTGCATGCAGTTGGTCTCATTGGCGATTTCACTTAAACGTTCATTTAATGTTTCCATCAGCACTTTACTAATAACTAATGTGCCAAAGAAGAGATGCGGCAACATTTGTGAGAGCACCATTGGCAAGAGTGTATATAATGTCCACAATAAATGTTTGTCCGGTTCATTACGTAGTTGTTGTAATATCAATGTCACCTCATATATGACAGGTATGAGTATGGCCTTAAGGATAACCAATCTTACCGATACAATCACTGTTTTAGCGCTGACATCAAAGAATTTGAGCGTCTCAAAAAGTGAAACACCATTAAAGAAACGCACAAATGTACGTGACAGTAGGAGTACTGTTAAATAGTTGATAATCACTGATGTGATATTCATATAACTGTATAGTTTAATGACATTCTCCAAATCAAATTGGTTTTGCTGCCAATCGTTCAACATACTTTGTCCATAGCACACTGTGAAAGCGATTGCAATTGTCAGTGAATACAACGCTGTTATATAAGAATTGTAAAAGCGATAATTCCGCAGTGATATGCCGTGCGCTGAGAAACCGAATAACATCAGATTGCCAATAGTAATTCCCACACAGATTTTCACCCATTTCAAGTGCTGCATTTCCTTTTATAAACTTTTTAACGGTAATTCAGTGTTTTTTTAAATTTTTTTGGGATTTCAGTAGCGAAACTTTTCCAAATGTTGTTTGTTTTACTTGCTTTCCGGCTGAACACTGGCGCAAAATCCACTCAACGTTTTTTAAACATATCGAAAATGCAAGTAAATAGCTGTTAATTGCATTTTAATTGTTTGTGGTTATCTGCAAATCAAATCAACAGTTTCCCCTATTCTTTATTTCAAACATGAGTTTGTCATGCGCGTCATGGTTTTGACTTTAACAGAGTTTATAGTTAATAGTTCTTCAAGTACGCGCTTTTACACCGAATGAAGCAAGAAAGCCTTTAGAAATAATCTTCAACATAAAATTCTAAGCAGTCTACAGATACTCCTATTAATAGTAGTATATTATACTTTGTAATATACAGGAAAACTGTGTAATGTTTATAGTTTGGTTTTGTTATATCAAGTTAATGGTCAGGAAGCACTTTAATGTTTATATATTATATACTTATGCCTTAGTGAAGACATCTTGTATAGTGTTATTAATTAATAATTTCGTGTTTAACCTCAAATACGGTTGGTAGTAATAAAGTGAGGTTAAGTTACTGAGATCATTTTATTTAATATTAAATATAATTGTGAAACCTCAGTCGGATATTCAATAAAGCAGTGAATACACTTGCAGACTTGTATGCATACCGGGTCGCAAGTCAGTTCACTGTACACTTATGCGACAAGTTGTTCATACATCATTTCGTTGCAATCTTTGAAGTGAGCGGACGTTATGGCATCGGATGATGCAATTGTGGCGCTACTTGCAATTTCGGGATGCGCTGAAAATGAAAAGCAAAAAAACAAAAGCAACCCTTTTGGTGCGAACATATTTGTAAAAATTTTACTGAATTCTCTCCTGTAGGAGTTTCATAAGCCTTTAAGGGTTGTTTCATTTAAATTTTTATTGAAAAATTTCGAAAACTCAGCCGTTGGTACTTCATCTCTGATCATGTGTCCAAAAAAGGCTCTTGCCGTGGACATTATAACTCAATATTAAAATCAAAAAACCAAAAATATTTCGACAGTAAATGGATAAATCTAGTTAATGATCGAAGGAAAAAAATTATATTAAAATTTAAATTTTTTACAGATTTTTAACAAAAAAAAATACTAAAATATTCGGCTTATTTTGGCTCAAAGAAATATTTGTAATAAAAAAATATATATAATCCTTAGTTCATTAACTACATAATGTTATTGCAAAGAAATGTGCAAAATTTGAACAAAATCGCTTCATACATTTTCGAAATATCGTGTCGCGCCATGATGCGTACAAAACCTTCCACTGCAAAAATGAAGCAAGAATGAGATCGGTCTGAGTATCACACAATACACTTTGCTACCCGTCGCAACGACGAGCAGAAAAATTGAAACATTTCAATTTTGTGCATACTTGCAGGCAGACCTAATATTTGGTGTACAGACCAGGCTTTACACGATGCGACGGTATGCCATACATGACATGTAGTACAGACAAGTCTTAAGTCAGCTCGTTAAAAACCCTAATTTCTTGAAAAATGGTCGGAAATAGTACAGGTCTTTAAAATAAAAGCTGTTTTATTGATATTTACAGTGCAAAGCATGGTACCAAGCTGATTAGACGCACGTACTGTATCCTCTGATCTTTAGTAAAATTCTATCGAAGTGTAATGTATTAATGTATATTACAATATCCTATCTGAAATTACGTACAGCTGTAATGTCATTGCAATGTAGTGCGAATTTCCAAACTCCTTCGGACCCTGTAGGAAATTGGAAACTGTAGAAATAAATTCATTTGAGGAAAATATATTTAAATTCTGATTTCGTATAGCTTTCGCTCCCATTTATATGCTTCGTTTGTCTCAAAAGAATAGTTCAAAATGTTGACATAAATTTCCTTCAGGGATAATGAAATCTTTAGAATCAGCATTTTTTTATTTGCTCAAATCGTTAAATTTCTCACAGGGGTATTCAAAGAACTCTCTCGTGTATTTCACCAGAAGCTACAAGTATTTTCACAAGAATATCGCATTATCGCTGCTTATACGTATCGGTGACGTATCGCACACTTACATATATACTTACTACGGTGAGCAATGGAGAGACACTCATAAATGGCGTAGTAACACCACTACAAGTGACTCAGCATATAGATAAATAAGAGCACAAAAGGAGAGCCGCCAGTGAGTAGCTTTGAAATTTGTTTACAAACAAACTGAAATTGTGAATGAAACCTCAAAATTTGCTTAGTAAGTTGCGTTGTGTGTTTGTGCACTAATAGTCTTGTTTGTCAGTGAGTCAAACAGTCAGTTAGTCGTTAGTCAACTGCAGAGCAAGCGAGTGCAAGAACATGAAGTTACAACACTTATACCGCCGTTACGAGCAATATGTAAATAAACAAATATATTTCAAATAATATAATATATTTTATCTTTTTTCCTTCCCACAGCAATCGGCCATACAGGAGTTGATACTGAAGCAGCAATTGGATGCTAAACCGGTGAGTTGTGGAATTTATTTGAATTTATATTTCAATATTAATATTTAATTTCGGACATTCACTTAGAATTTGGACATTTTGCCCACATTCGAGGAACACGACATTGGTGGCTACAAATTCAACGTGCAAATCGATAGTAATATTCAAGCCAAGAAGAGTTGGATGTACTCGCCCAATCGCAAGAAGCTCTATATACGCATGAATGAAATCATTTCATTGGAGGCTGTGTACGTGCCCAAGCTGCCGGTGCAGCAACTACGCGTGCGTGTGCTCATGAGTTTTAAGAATGAAGTGAGCGAGCCTGTGGTACGTTGTCAGAATCATCTCAGCAAGGATACTGGTATGTTGTTGACATCGTCTATTACTTGAGCTTTATACTTTTTAACTTAACTAACTTTTCCTACTTTCAACCACCTTTCAGAGACGCAAGAGCAGCGCCGTCACAGCTTGCTGCGCTGTGAAAATCCTACTGCTGAGTACTGCGGCACAGCTGATGGTAAGAGCATTAATGATCGTTATTCGATTTTAATGCCGCTCGGTATTAGCGCTATGCCAAAGAATGACAGTTCCATTTCGCAAACGATCGCCATCAAGTTCACGTGTCAGAATTCATGTATTGGACGTCGGGAGACAAGCATTATATTTCTGCTGGAGGGCATGAGGTGAGTAGGTGGCGACGCACATTAACTTTATCATATTAATTATTTTATTATATGTATAAAAAAAAAAACAAAAAAAAAAATCTTTGGACTTATCATTAAGTAGATTTGCGAACATGTTAGTGCATGCAACAGTGCATACCTGTGTGTTTGTGTGTGTGTGTGTGTGTATTGTGAAAGTCCTATTGATACAAAGTCCACTGATTCATACATATTCTCTAATTACGTTTAGTGGTGAAATTCTCTCACAACGTGTGCTGGACGTGAAGATTTGTAGCTGTCCAAAGCGCGACTACGAAACTGATGAGGGCAAACGCGCCGTGCCAACGAAGCGTAGGTCGAATGGAGGTTTGTTAATTTCACTACATTATTATTTTATTAAATTATAATTATTAATAAACAATCACTTTGTTCTACTGTAGAAATGCCCAGTCACACGGCCAAAGTAATGCGTGCCAGCAATGACTGCAACAACAAGCATGCAAAAGCTTTGAAAGATGAAGACACAAGCAGCGATTTAGAGAACAGCGATAGTGGTCTTAGCACTGCGCATGAGTTTGATCTGCAGCCAACGCCAAGCGGCGGTTATCGCCTTGTCATCGAACTCGATAAAGAGTTGATGCAGAAAGCGGTGGAGAACTTAAACCAGGTGGTGGCGCTGAAAATCTTTGATCAACCACAACAAGCCAAGCATTATAATAAAATGTGTCGCAAGCTGAGTCGTTGGAGAGGTGAGATAAAGCTAAGCTTTCAAATAATGTGCTTATTATTAACCAACACTTTTACTTTCGTTACAGAAAAGCTGCAGCGTAAATAATTTTAAGTGTAAGTTCAGTGTTAAAATTGCCTTTACTACTATGTATATAGTTAGTTATAAGTAAAGTGAGGTTAAAGTTAGTTCTAGTTTTATGTGTACTTACAATGTCTTGTTGAAGTTGAAGTTCAGTTCATCTGATTTGTCTTGTATCCAGCCAGTAAGTTGTATGCATTTATTTCCCAGTGAAATATTACGCACTACGCGCCTACATGTATTTGCATTTGGTTTCCATTTTTTGTTAACTTTATGTTATTTTTGGGCTTTCGGACATATTTCAATTCCTTGTATGCTTTGAAATTTTCTGTTAAAGCGCTTTAATGTGTGTAAGTTTTTAGTTATACGTTTTTTGTTGTTGTTTGCGTATTGAAATTACTTACACAAAAAAAAAAAAAAATAAGTATTTTAAAGTGAATAAAACCATAACTGTGAATGATCAATTTTGTTTTTTTTTTTTACAAAAATAAATTGGTACAAAAGAAATTATAAAAGAGAGAAATTATTAAGAGCAATATATGTATATGTACATATCGCTCATTTACTTGAATAGTGTCACAACTCAAAAAAGTCGATTTTTGTCGGAGAGCGATTTAAAGTTTTCAATTGTCCCTTATTTAGCAAATATAATAAAATCCCAACAGTTTATTGACAAATCTAGTGGCCTGTAATATATTAAATACAATGTTGGGCATAATTGGACCAAATAGAGTGTACTAAATCTTTTTCTGGGGCATAAATGTGACCCATTTTGAATTATGTCGTTATTTGTGAAAAATATAAATAAATTTCGCCGTCATAAGTCAAATGTGTCGCTTTTGCTGAAAAAAGCAATATGAAAAATTTAATTAATTTTTCACCAATATCGTTTTAATACAAAATGTGTCGTTCGTTCTTTCTGGAAAGAAAATCAAATTCACCTTTTCACAATATATGTTGGAACACAAAATATGTCGCTATTTCGTAAAAAAATTATAACTAATTCTGGCACAACTGAAATGTGTCGTTATTGAGGTTAAAAGCTAATGCAACATAACAAGTTTAATAACGGCACATTCTTATATTTATATTTTTTTTATATATTCCTACGCATCGAAATGCAATTTTTATGCAATATGGACGATGAAAGTGCGCACATTACTGCATACTCAACTCAAAAATCGTGTTTTTTGAGTTGTGACACTATTCAAGTAAATGAGCGATATCTATTTAAAGAAAAAAATATATAAATTTATATAAAATTTTAGAAATAAAGCAAACGAGTTGCCACCTCATCAAAAAATTACTTTTCTAGAATTTATTAAACAAATTATATATTTTACGCACAATTACTAATTACAAATGAGCTTCTCTAACTCGAATCACCATAATCCACAAAAAAAAAATTCGAGTTAGAGAGACTTTCGAGTTACGGAAGGTAATTTTTATGAAATTTGACTTTTATTGCCAATTCAAGAGTTTGGGTTATGGAGAACTTTGGGTTATGGAAGTCCAACTGTATTTCAATTGTACAGTGTACAAAATAATATGAAAATCTAACAAATAATATACAATACATTCATTTCGCCAAAATATTTATATATGCATATAAAATTATGCCATCCATCCGGATAGGCCGTGAATATAATATTTCATATTTACATAGAAATCATTCAAAAATAATTAAATTAAATGAATGTACACCAGAACTACTTTGTTTTAATACTGTTAATTTGGCTTAAAAATGCTTGATAAAAGTTTGCCATATGATTTGAGTGTTGTTTATCAAATTTTGTTTTGAGCCACAAGTTATTGCGATTGCAGATTGCAGATGTATGAATTCTTTGTTTTTGTTTTGTGTCAAATATAGCTTTAATTGTATTACATTTAAGTTATTGTTTAATGAATTATATGTGCCAGTAAATTTATTGTAAAATGTGCGAAAAATAAACAACTTAAATGACCAATAAATTTGTTGTAAAAACGCGGCGAAAGTTTGTGTTTTTCTTTCATAAATTATATGCATTGACTTGAAGTGGTTCTTCGACGAAAAAAAATCCATCGAACTCTATGCTTATAAAATAGCAGAAGCTTAAATTGTTATATAAAACGTGTGATTTTCAACATCAATCGTTCTTTCATTATAGGTCAGGATAGGGTTCGCAGTTTATCCATGTGACAGATAGTCGGTTCCCACCGTATGTTACAGAAAACCCACAATTGGTTCGACGTAACCGGAATGGAACCTAATTTTTATCCGTCAAATCGTTAAAATTCCACAAAATTAGTTGGGGACTATGTTTTATACCGCTATGACAACAACAACAACAACAGAGAACAACCTCTTGCATCAACGAAGATCTTCGAGTATAGCAATCTTGTTGTTGACAGAATAAAAATCCGAGTTCATTATGGTTACCTGGTCGATTGTGGTCCACTAATATACTGAGTTGGATAATTTATTCCAATTCGCTCGGTTGACCGAATATATGGCATCCAAATTTGATCAATATTAGTCTAGCGAAGGCTGTAAAGACGAACCTTGACGGTGACAAGATAGTATAAATGGATTTTTTGCGTTTCGTTTGACTAACGATCATCAAAGCTCAGCCATCGTGTGATAGACCACGCGAAGACAGTTCTTCTTCTTCAACCATTCTTGATATTAAATAAGCAGATTGCATTTAATACATGTTCCACAATACAGATTAAGATCTCAACCGAGTCAAAGACTTTCCACTCTCTAAATTTATTTAGGTAATGTTTCATTACAATCATTACAACAACGATGATTAGCTTGACGCTTTAATTGCTATTTAGTGTAGCAGAACCTCGATAGCTTGAAATTAAGATTTATTCGACGAGACGAGACGATGGCACTTAGTAAGAGTAGCAAATGAGATGTTGGATGTCAGGAAATGAGTCCTAATATCCTAGAGGGGAGTACGGTGATACACAGGAAGGAGCAATTGTAACTGACAGCTAATACTTATTCTAAGGAACGAGTAGTTCTCGTATTCTCCATATATGTATATTTGGCGTGGGAACCGCTTCGGCGATTTTAACCCAATTCAACAGAACGCGCCACTCCCTCTTCTCGCTATTCGGCGCCAACTGGTAATACCAAGTGAAACTAGATCGCTGTTCATCTGGTATTTCCATCGAAGTGGAGGTCTTCCTCTTCTTCTGCTTCCTCCAGCGAGTACTGCATCGAACACTTTCGTCCATTCGAACAACATGACCTAGCCAGCGTAGCCGCTGTCTTATTAGTGGAACTATGTCTATGTCGTCGTATAATTCGTACAGCTCTCTCTCGTTCTATCGTCCGCGGTATTCGTTGTTGCCAATGTTCAAAGGACCTTAAATCTTGAGCAAAATTCCCCTGTCGAAAACTCCCAGTGTCGCTTATCGGATGTTGTCATCGTCCAAGCTTCAGTGCCATAAAGTAGGACGGGAATAATGAGCGACTTGTAGAGTTTTATTTTGTTACGTCGAGAGAGGACTTTACTTTTCAATTGCCTACTCAGTCCAAAGTAGCAACTGTTGGCAAGAGTGATTCTGCGTTGGAATCAAGGCTAACATTGTTGGTGTAGTTGATGCTGGTAACTCTTATCAAAGATGTTGGAATCAAGTGAAGCGGTACGAAGGAGAGCAATAGAGAAGATGATATCCAAAAACGAACAACGAAATTTTTATTTGTCAAAGCGAAATCACTCTTACTAACTACTTCAAGATATGTGATTTTGGGTTGGACTCGACAGCACTGTGGCTTGAACTTGCAATTCGTAAATTTGGTGGAACTCACCTGTGTGTCGATAAACTACACAAGTCAAAAAATAAAATGGAGACGGGCTACCAATATTTTGATGAAAGATTTAGATATTTCATATAGTTCATCCGGTGCAGGTTTGGCTTAGGAACCGCTATGGGAAATATATCTATGTTGAGGGGTTTGGATTGAAAAATTTTGAATGAAAATCCCGATTTACGACGGAAACACAAAACGGATAATGATTTTTCGTGTACTCTATGGATTGATTTTTTTCAAATGTTTGTTTTTATAATTTCACTTATAATATCTTCTCTAACACTTTTTACTTGTACAACAAATGTAAGTATGTATATATTCATATATGGTAGATACCTCCGATTCAGTTGCAACATATGTGCACCAGAAGAGAATCCATTGAACTTTCTCTGCAAAGTTGGAATTGCGAAGACTTGTGATTTTTCAAAAGTTGATTACAGTCATGGCTAGACTGCTAGAGTCAACAGCACATGGAAAACTTAGTTATAGATAGCGGAGAAGAAGCCACAAGAATGTCATCTGCAGCAAACAACTTATTATTTTGTTGTTGTTATTGTAGCAAATGTCTTTTCCATGCTAATTTCATGTTGCGCATGCGTGCTATTGCACGCGTTGCAACACATGTAGGAAAATGCATAAATATATACATCCATGTAGAACGACTCGCACAAAAATAATGATAATTGCACAGATGCTGAGTTGCAATTTTTAGCATAAAAATCTGTTTATGCCACATGTGGCGTTGGCACATGCAACCACGAACGCATTGGCTGGCCATTGACCTATCCTAATGTTGTTTGCATTGGCGGCGACAAGCGAAAAGTATCTGTAGCATTTGCTTGAATTGAAGGGTGTTTGGAAGTGAGTGCTGCGATTTGAAAGGCAAAAAATAATATTAATAATAAAATTATATAATTTCTATATTTTAATAATTTAAATATATTTATGTAATTTTTCTAGTATATATGTATGTATGTAAAGATTCCAAGTCGGGTAACAAGCTGAAATCACAACATATAGAAATAACTTTGGTTCTGCGCATGCGCGCCTGACGCAGTCAAAAGCAATAACAGTACAAGCCTACAAAAACAAAAAAAATATGTTCGAATATTCATTTCCAATCGAAAACATGCATATTTGTGGCAAACGCGCCAATATGGCCACAAGCCAAAACTGAGTAAGTCACAAGATTGACTGGTGTGAGCACTGCGCTTTCGAATGCCTACTCGTTCGACGCATTGAAATGCAAACACATATAGATACTAATATACACACGCATACATACTCTTAAACATATATACACACTTACACATATATATATATATATGTTTATGTGTCTGTGTGCCCGGTTGACAACTGCTGTTGCTGGTCGGCCAACTCAGGCGGAAGACCTGTTCGTCGTTGCCATTTATGTTTTAAAGCCTTTTACGGCACATCCAAGCGCTCTTTGGGCATGTTGACTGTGCGTGTTGGCGCGTGAGCGGCATAAAGAAACCTTCCTATTGTATATTTATCTGCTGTAGACAGCAAAAAAAGCGTAATATCCAAGAAGAAAAACATCAATTTTACTATTGAATCGTGTAAACAACGCACAGCGATCAATAGCGAACTATTTCCCTTCAAAGTGTCGTCTTCCTACTGCTCTTCCGCACTCGTAAAAACACTCAAATAAAGTTATTGGCATTAGCTGCTCAATCGTCTCTATTGATATGTCTATTGCAGCGCACCTGTGCTATGCGTACGATCGATCGATCGTAGGTCGTGATGTACTTGTTTGCTTTTTCATTTAAGTTTGCCTTTTTTGTGCATTTTGTGGCAATTATGACGTCCAAATGTCTTTATCATTAAGGTTTTTAAGTGCCTGTTTTATCTGATTATGTTCGGCGAATGCGTGCTGCGGCGGAGCTTTTTCACTTCTTCACTTTTTCAAGTACTGTGTATATGGAATATTACATACATATATATATATATATATAAAGATATTGAGTCGAAAAAAAACGGAATGAGGTATTGCAAAAAATTCAATTACTCCAGACAAACATGGTACATTATATTTTAGAAGAAAAAAAACCAGGCGATTAAGTGAATTCGTAATGATCGATACTACAGTTCCAATTTGTTCGAAAGAAGTTAAATATAAGTATAGAATTTCATATTCTTTGTAAAAGATAAATTACCTTCCTGTTCAAGCCACAACTTTTAATTTTTGCCCAGTTTAGGAAGTTCCAACAATCTTATGAATATTTCATAATCAATAGTGCCGAAGTATTAGGTCTACAACTTTGCTTCCGCCGTTTTCCAATAGATGTCTGTAGGGTCAAGCACTGGTCGATTAAATCGATTAAATCGTTTTATATCGATCTTGGACATTTGTGTCAACATTAACCCAACAAAATATTTGTAGAGATCTGAAAATTCTCGACATTTGCGGGAAATTTTGCTTTTATTTTTTGATTCCAAGAAAAGTGTGGCTGAGGCTCATCGACATTTGTAACCGTTTTTATACAAAAAAAAAATTAAATTAAAAAAAAACGGCGGAAGCAAAATAGACCTAATATATAATCAGTATTATTGAGTGTTTCCCTATTTTTTGTCTAGAAATTCTCTAGATTGCTTAGGTACTTTAAAACTTAGGTTTAAGCAATGCTTGTGTTGCTAAATACTTCCCATATTCGAGTCTAAATTTGGAACATACCATGAAGCTACATTCAGTTCGGGTTTCACTTATTTTGTTTTCTTATTTTATGGTCTGGGTTCCTAGGTTTTGTTATATGAAAACCTGTCGGCAGTGAAGCTCAAAGCTCACGAACCTTTTTATCAAGTTTAGTACAATGAATTGCAGCAAAAGATATGCTAGAGATGTTCTTAGGATGTAGTAATGATACTGTTACTCTATATTATCTTCGATTCATAAATCACCATCACAGATTTTTCATTGGATTGAAGTTGTGCGCAAACCTGTTGACACGGTCCAGGTAATCGTATAAGGAAATATCAAATAGAGAAGTTACCTGGAATGCCAATATATACTATTCAGTTAATAATAGAAAAGTGCTCATCTTGAAAAATGCTAAAAAGTCTTACTGAGCAGATTAAAGCCTATGTGATAAAAAAAAGTTGACAATTCGAATCCAAGGTAATATAACCGAAGATGATAATATCGGTTGTTCCAAGTAGAGCTACTTTTTTCAATATACTTTTTTTGACAGATCACGCGTAAGTCGAGCTGTCGTGTTATCTTTGTTAAGTATTGTTTGCCATTTCATCATAGAAAGACTTACGTCAGAACAACGTTTACAAAATGCTCAAATTTATTACGAGAATTCAAGTTCTGTACAGAATGTGTTTCAAGCGCTTCGCTCAACTAACTTATGGTCAACATAAGCGGTCTATTGAGCGTACTATTTACAACACCATCACCCATTTTGAGGCCCAAAATTCATTAATGGATAATATTCGATCGAATAGACCACGTCCAGCACGCAGTGAAAAAAATATAGGAGCAATAGCTGAGAGTATACACGAAGATCGTGGAGATTCGATTCAGCGCCAGACGGACATATGGAACGACTTGACGCATTTTCGTCGTCGAGATCTTAATTTGAAAGCGTAGAAAATACAGCTTGTGCAAGAACTGAATCCGCTCCGACCTTTCCAAGCGATATCGCTTCGCTCTATGCGCTCTTGATTTCAATATTTCAAGTTTTAGGCCGGCGGATTGGCCACCAAGATCGTCTGATACTACATCGTTAGACTTTTTTCTGTAAGGATATGAGTCCCGTTTCGATTCAGGCCTTTGGAGCAAAACATGACGCGTGTCATTAGACAGTGCTCGAACGAATCATCGAAAATTGGACTCAACGAATGAACCATTTGAGACGTAGCCACGGACAACATTTGAAAGAGATAATCAGAAGTGTAATAGCCAGGGAGCGTTAGCCCCAGAATATAGGGTTCAACAAATAAATGTGTTCATTATTAAATCGGATTATGGTAAGTTCAACACCAGAACTCAACTCGAAGTGAAGAGATAACTACAAGCGACACAAAAAAAGCGGATGCAAAGCCAAGTTATCATGTCCGCTTGCATAACTGGAATACTCGAATAAAATGTGTTATTAGGACATTTAAATCAATGATAATCCATATTAATGTTCACATTTTAAGCTATTTCGCCCACGGTGCTTACCAAGTTTGTATGGAATGCTGCCGAACATCATTGGACAGTTGCTGTGTCTGTTATGACTGTTACTGGCTTTGGGAGCTTGTTGCGCTCAAACCACTTAAGCATTCTCACTCATCAACGACGGTGCAAAAGCACTCGATCGCACCGATCTTGTTACCGGAGAAGCTCACCGAGCGTGTGAGTGAGTGAGTGCAAGCGTTTTGAATTTCACGACAAGGCCAAGACAGCAGCAAGACAAACAAACACACCAGAAAAGTTAAGATAACAGCGGCGCAGTAGTGAGAATAAAAAAGAGAAAATAGAAACAAAAACAAAAACAACACCACACACCTCGGCTGGCTAACACTCAACACACGGGCTCTTGACTTTGCTTGCTTTTGTTGTTGTCGCTGAGAAGTATTGCGGGGAGTTTTGCCATTTGTGGCGCTTTAATGCCAACCTGACTGACCGGCAGGAAAGCGGGCACCATTTACAGACGCGCCGTGAGTTGAGCGCGATCGCCAAAGGAATGAAATGAATTATGGCAATTAAAAAAAGTTTGAGCCAAAATAAAAGAGTTGAGTAGAAATTTTGTTTGGCTTATGTGTGCATTACAAATGGCACTCGGAGCAACTGTGCGAACGCAAATAGCTTGACGGCAGGCGGCGCGACAATTGCTATTTACGCGTCGAACGGGTGAGATTGTCGAGATCCAAAGCGCGCGCTCGCTTACCTACGCCGAGTTCACTTGGGAGCAAACACCGCAACAACAACAAAGCAATAAAGTTACTACCTATAACAAACAGCATACAGCGATTCACACAATGAACATAGAAAACAGTTAAGAAATTCCAGCGGAAAGAAAAGCGAAAACTATAAATAATAACAAGTGCCAGCAAGAGAAAATCAAGAAAAAAAATCAAAAAAGCGACAACAAACATTCGAGCAAAACAAGATCGCTAGCGCAACGCGTCGACATTTCGAAATCATATTTTGGGTGACAGTGCGTGCGTAGACTCCGCGAGATCCGAGTGTAGTCTAATGTACAGTATAAGTGAAATCCAAAGACGCAGTTAAAAGTGTAAAAATAAATCTTCTTTTTATTACTATTTCATATCGCTGGCAAACTGAAAGCGCCAAAGTTTTTCGATAAAATGGTCGAATCGGTTAAAGTAACGACTTTTACGCGTACGACCACCGCTGTGCCAGCGTCCGCCGCGGCACCAGCAGCCGCATCGACACCAGCGACCGCGCCCGTCAATGCAGCATCCGCGGCGTCGCCAACAACAGCGACAACAACTGCGGCGGCGGCGGCGGCGACAGCGGCACGGAATGCGCAACGTCGTGATGAGACCGCGCGTGGCATCTACAATCTGAAGGTGATCGTTTTCTTGCTGCTGATGCCACTGATCCTGTTTGCCGTGTTTCTGAAGCATTTGCTCGACTACCTGTTTTCGTTGGGCGAGAAGGAGAAGGATGTGCGCGGCAAAGTGGCTGTGGTGAGTGAAATTTCAGTGTGCGCGGGGGGAATATTGCTCAAGTTTGCGCAAGCAAGCGGTAGTGTGGCAATAAAGGGGGGGGAAACACTTGCATGGTGTAAGCGCGCAAAGCACCTGATAAAGTGCATAGTGAGGTGAGTGTGTCAGCGTCAGTTGTGCAAAAAAACGATATTATATATTGCTATTGGGAAAGTTTTAATAAGCAACGGAAATGAATTACTTTGTTTATGAGACGCTGCGCGACATGAAAACGTCAACGGTTTGTTTTTTTTTTTTACTTTATTTTATGGGAGAAATTATTATAAGAGAGAAATTTAGACCCTAGTTGTGTCAGAATAGTTGTCGGCTTACATGCCCTGGTGACTATAAGATGATTTCCCATTGCGAATAGCTATTGGTGTCGCTATTAGCACTTGGAAACTCAGTTACATATAAAAATCTGAATTTCCTTTTTTGAGAATGAATCGCGCCTGGCATGAGTTGACTGGGATTGGTATCCGATAGCCATACATAATAAATATTTTGATGTACGGGTACCTAGTGGATACTATACTAGAGCTAGTGGTCTTACAGAATTAGTGTATTCATACACAGTGAACCAAAAAAAAAAACTTTTACAGAGAAAGGTTTTGATTTTGAAATTAATTATGTCTTAAACTAATTAAGATATTGACAAAAGTGA
Source organism: Zeugodacus cucurbitae (assembly GCF_028554725.1). Lineage (NCBI taxonomy): Eukaryota > Metazoa > Arthropoda > Insecta > Diptera > Tephritidae > Zeugodacus > Zeugodacus cucurbitae. The sequence continues at coordinate 56,935,267 of NC_071667.1, read as the reverse complement.
GATAAAGTGCGTTTTATTAGTTATTTGAATGTAAATAAAACTTATCTAAAAAATTAAGCTTTCTCCTAAAACTTAAAACATTTAAAATAACTTCGATTTCGGCGTACAGTTTGCATTGATGAAGATTACAAAGTTATTTAAGAAAAATTAGGCTTTGTATCGGCGCCTTTGGCATTTTTCAAGGCTTGCAGTCTTCCAACAATGCATAAAATTTTGTGTAAATTCGAAAGGTATATTTGTCCATATGTTCTGAAGAGCAGTCTTAACCTCATTTTTACTCTTAACTTTGGGTTCTGGTAGCTTTATCTCCATATAGGCCCGTAGATGTTTGCCTATATACAGTAGAACCCCAATTATCCGAATTAATGGGGACCGGGACCCATTCGGATAATCAAATATTCGGATAATCGGATTTTTTTTTTTAAATTGCCATTGGAGAGAATAAAAGCTACGTTTTGATATTACACTATTTTTTTTATTGAATTAAATGAAAGAAACATGAAATTTTCACATATTTTAAATATAAATAAAATGTACTTATGTACAATTTTAGAAATAAAAATCATTGTTTTTTAAACATCTCCGTCAATGTAAGCTGTTTTGCGGTCTTCAACCGTTTTCGGGCAACCAGGTCACGCATTCGCTTGACGGTGAGCAGTTGCAAGTGGTCACACTCGGGCTGACGCTCCATCCACTTCAAAGCAGTCTCGAGGCCGGCTAATGCTTCACTAGCTGATGGTCCAGCGTCTACTTCAACATCAGCAGAAAGTTCTTCATCCACTTCAAAGCAGTCTCGAGGCCGGCTAATGCTTCACTAGCTGATGGTCCAGCGTCTACTTCAACATCAGCAGAAAGTTCTTCTTCCACTTCCACTTCAACATCTTCTCTCACACTTACAACAATTTCATCGTCATTGAGAATTTGAAAACCAGGGTCAGACGTGTCACAAGCCATCCACTCTCCTACATCTTCAGCACTTACTTCTGTACAACCAGGAATTTTTACAATCGTTTTTCTTATTTCCTCTAGTGACAACGCATCTTCATCATCATCATCCTCTCCATATTCTTGTTTCTCATTTTCTTCAGATTCTTTTTTTTTGTTCTTCTCAGACGGTAGGCCTTTCAGTTTATTTTTTGTGATTCGGATAATCGGCGATTCGGATAGTCGGAGTTCGGATAATTGGAGTTCTACTGTAGTGGAATTGAAGGTTAAACCCTGTGGAGGATGCGACAGCACTTTTTAATGTTGTACAATAGCCATTCCGTTATCAATAAAGCGGAATGCTCGGGTAGTTATGCTGAACGAGGCAGTAACCACGATTTAAGTTAAGTTTATGTGCTTATAGAACCAAAATATCCCCTGTGGTTATCGCTAAGGAGTTGAAGGAAGCTGATATTGCATAGGTCCACATTGAAACTGTGCGGGAGTTTGTTTGTTATTTAAGTTCTTCATGCTTTCATTATTTAGAATGTGTTGAGTGGATGTGTATTATAATGCCTTTAAATATATGCCTATAAACTGCCATATAATTCTTGATCATAAAAAATAAAAACTCGTCAAAACTTATAATCAATCATAGTATGGTCTACATAACCGCAATAAACCTTGATTTATATCTGACTCTCAACTCTACTCAATTGCTCTAAAGTATCAAAGACTGTTATGGAAAATATTGCGACACTCCACATTTTACTCGAAACAAACTCTCAAATTTCCTAAGTTATTGTAAACAAAACCCATACTTCCTTTATTTTATGACGTCAGGCATCTATGTATTTTTTTAGTCAAATGAACCCCGAAAAAATTAATGGGACGAAATTGTCGTAATATAAATTTTCTAATACTTTTTGAGAACATTCGAAAGGGAATCTTCCTCGACATGTACATATATGGTTATTGTATTATAATAGATATGGTTGCATTTTCTTAAGGTTCTATTTTTCTATATATTCTTTGTTGATTTGGTGAAGATATTTTTTCTCTTCCTTTCTATTTATACATATATACAATATAAGCTTCAATTGCAATAATTACAGTGAATTCTTGGATGGAAACCCACCGTCGAGTGATTTTTGCTCGTCCAAGAGATGGTCATTTGTTCTAAAAATTTAACTTCGTGCATGAAAAAATGTCCGCTCAAGGGAGGTGTCCGTCTAATAGACTGTACTTACTTGCTTACTTGAGATAATATCAATTGCATTGATGAGCTAAGCTTTTTTGTATTCGAGATCTGAGATAATCTTCATATTATCTGCGATCAACAGCAAAATATGCGATAAACTAATGTATACATAAATCAAATAAATAATAATAATAAAACGCTGTTACCGCTGAGAAATAATACAACAACAATTAATAAATATACATTAAAATTCTCATTAAATACATTCATTCACATTAAAATTCTCATTGCGCTTAACATTTTCTTTGTAACACCTTTTTTACCTAAGTATATACATATGTACATTGGCGATTAGGTCATCCGCTCCATTCAATGAATTGACTTAACGCATCGATGCGTGTATAGCTAGGCAGCTGCAAGCAGTCGCCGAGATGCCAACCGCTCCCCAAATTCGAAGCGCTGTCATAAAGTTTTTCTTAATAATATTACTCGTGTCTTTTCTTATGGTCATACGGGTATAGACATATCTGAAGCATATGTAAACAGAGGTTTCGGAAAGCAATTACAATTATTAGCATATCATACCGCTGTTCACGACTTCGTTCAATAACATTCTAGCGACTTTAATACTATTTTTTTTTTTAAACGCGCCTCACCAAAAAATTTATTTGAGCTCGCAGCTGTTTGGGTGTGGCCCGGCGCGTTTAAGCGCTTGGCAAAGCATGAAAACAAAAGTGAAAATATTTATTTGACATTTGTATACAAACTTTTGTTTTTATTCATTTAATAAAAAATAGTTAGACACACACACACTCACACTCGCATACAAACGTATTTGTTTGTTTTCATAATTAATTTGGTAACTCTATCGGTTTTGTTGACGGTCAACTGACTTACAGTTCCAACTATAGCGGTGTATACAGAGCGCCTTTTGTATTTTAATATAAAAAGTAAGCAAGTTTCTGTTTATTCTAGCCACTGACTTTAATTAACAACATATTTATTTATTTATAAAGTCAACTGGCGGCAAGTGTGTAAGCAAAGCGAAACGGTATTACATTTTTGCGAAGCTCGTTTTTGGTGTTTTTGTTTGCTTTGCAAATGAGACTAGTGTTCAAGGTCAATCCCGGGAAGCGGCAACGGCTTGAGGAATGTTGCTTTACGGACGTGCTAAACTGTGCATATTTTAGTTTATTCCTCCCCCTTTCCGTTTGCCACAGTAAGCATGTCCGTCCATATATAGTATATGTCGTGATGCCGCATAACTCAATAGAAACTTGCTTCCTCGTGACGTTCTCGCTCACTTCACATACATAAATATTACTCGATAACTGTCGGTCTCAAAGCCAAGCGCTAACTCATTCTCATACATCGGCGCTTCGCTAAGAATCCGAAATTTGCGCTTGTAGCTCGCTTGCGAGCAGCTGAGCTGTATGTGTCAACAAAATATTTCCAGTTTATGACGTTTCTGCAGCACTCACTCATCGATTTCAATGCCTCCAATTTGGCTGTTGTCCGGCATTTTTATGAACTTGATCTCAACGATATTTATCTGTCGATATTAACCTCATTGTGTATGTATGTGTCGAACTGTACACTGGAGTTTACTCAATGAATAAAAATTAGAAGCGCAAAGAAAAAATTTAGTTTAAAATGTGGTCTAATAATAACTAGTTCAAGTATTTCAGTTTGGAATTAGTTCTATTGGGATTTCGAAGTAAATTAAACTCGATATAACAAGTCAAGGCAAGTATAAAAAAATCATAGTTATAATATTAGACAGTTTGAAGTGTTCTATCGCTGGCGATTCTTCGATTACAGCGATCTTTCAACTATTCGATACGATTTTGTTTGAAATATGTACAACTAATAAGTATCGTTGAGGTCTTTCCTGCAACTATTCCCATGAAGTTTGAGTACAGGAAGTTATGTATATCTGGAAATAACGGTGAATGCGTAAGAAATTCGAAACTCAGTACTTCAAGATTTCCATGGTGAGTCTGAGAATTGGTGACTTAAGAGCTTGCGCGGTTCTCACCGACGACTCGACTTCGACTTATTAACAATTCCCCGACTTTATTTCAGATATTTCCAGCAGTTCAAAGGCAGTTTACATCCATAGCTCTCTCATCTATAAGCCACATAGGATAATCGATTACAATAGACATAGAGAGAAAATATTTGGACAGACATATTCTACTTGATTTCTGGTTTCGTGAGCTTATTGAATGTATCTAAAGTGCTTATACTTGTGGTTATGAACCGGTCATGGGTGATTCATTAAAAACTCAGCGTCTCTAGGCTTTGTCTACCTTGTGTGCAGTGTTGATTTCTATGAGTGTTAATTCGATTCGTATGGCATCGTCAATTAGCATGATGCGTTTTTGATGCGCATATTTTTTGTTGATTTAAATATTCGAAATGCTTTCGAAGCTTTTTATATTCAATCATTCAGTCAAGCATTTATACAAAAATGTGTACAATCATACATACTTTTACATACATATATGTATGTAAATAAAAATCTCCATTTAAGCAAATACATATATTTATTGTTGCGCTGAATTTTGGCAAGACGTGCCCAATCGTAATTGTTTATAATTTAGCCTTATTTTTTTGTAATATGAATGTACGTATTTTTTTTTTGACTTAATCATGCGTTTGAATTGTTTCATTTGAAATTTACATGTGTAATGAATTTTTGACATATTTACAATGTGTTTAAAAAGTTCGACGTGACTTTTGCGTGAACTCGAATTCACTATTTACCGGAAAGAACTCTTATTCGACGAACATTTGTGTTCTAAAAATAATTAAAGTTCTGGGGTCAACGATTTTCGGATTTTTTTTTCAATACTGTTAAGAAGGTTTTATGTCAAGTCTATCCAACTTATGGCGTCATAAGAGCGAATGTATTCGGATTTTATATGTGTGGTAAGCTTTAGGACGCTAAAATAAAGTTCATGATCTCATGGACGTACTACTGAAATATGAGATGTGTTCAAAAATTAACGAGAATTTTCGTTTTTGGAAATTTGATAATTGGTCTTTTGGACAATTTGAAATTTCCCGTTATTTTTTCATATGGTTTCTAAAGGTTTCAACTGACTCAGTTTCCGATAGCACTTTTTTATGAAAAACCCCAAATAGTGTTTGAAAACCTGGAAAATCTGTTCGATGAATCATTATTTCGAGCTATGGCCGAGCTAATGATTCAGAACAATTTTATTTACTTTATATCGGTATGTATTTCAACTTTGTTGTATTTTATACTCCAGACTTAAGAAAGTAGCGAATATACAACTGGTATAAATCATATATATTGATTAATCATGCCCAATCTCTTGACAATCGAGGCGCGTACTATAATTGAAAGTACGTCGAACTTTGAACAGATAAGTTTTCCAAAAGCTATATACTCGTATAATTGATGATCAGAAAGTATTTACTTAAATGTATTCCAAATGTTTTTTTTATACGATTTTAAGCTTCTCACTATAACGTTCAACAGTAAACATAGAATATGTAGTTGGACTTTATAGGATAGCATTTTCTTATATAGGTATAAGTGTATTGCATTTGATATTTAAAGCCCTAAAAAATTTTTTTTTTAATATCGAAAATTATAAATCTCTAGAAATATGTCAGATTCAAAACACATAGATCATGTATTTGTCTGACCATTTTGTTCTTTTATATTCTGCGAGTATATATTATATTTATATATATGTATAGTAGTTTCAGAAACTCTTAACTGTTGAAAGGCAAAAGTGAGTCTATGGACCTAAGAAATCTGTTAAACCAGTTCGTTATGATAACAGTTACTATTTTTGAATAAGCTGGCTAACAGTTTGTTCAGACAGCCGTTTAAATTAGTCAATTATTTTGGTTAATTGAGCTTTGTGAGAATGTTGTGAATTAGCTAATTGACTTTATTAAAAGCTTTGTCTAAAAACTAAGTAACCTATTTTTTTTTTACTTATTAGGTGGTGAAGTTGTTTTAAGGGGTCACATGGCTTTTATCGCGTAAAAAATGGCCTATTTTCAATATTTTTTTCCACGTAAAAAATTATTTATTCAATTCAAACTTTTTCCTGTTTTATAGATACATATTTAAAGAACAATTTCAGGAGTTTTCAAAAAAATAAAAATAAAACTCCTCCATTGTGACGTTATTTCCGGTACCCCTCGGAAAAAAGGTGCATCCGCGTTGTCAGCATAACTCCTGACACTATCATCCAAAATAAAAAAACAAAAAAAGTGTTTTAGATAAGACCATAAACTCGTGTTTGAACGAAGGGAAGACACAAAATGAAATTTGAAATTTTGGCAGACATTTTTCCAAAAAAAAAAATAAGAATTTCGGTCAAATTTCTTGCCATTTTGATTTGTTTTTTTTTTTAAATAGTTGTATATGAAAAAAAAGACTGTATCTCCGAAACTATTATTCGGATAGACTTGGAAATTTAGGACAAAATTCTTGAGATGAAAATCGATTTTTTAAACCCACGAAACTCTTGAACCCCTTAAACTGATGAAAATTATAGTTGTTGTACTCTTATGAGAATAGCTGCGATGAAAAAAATCTTTGTGAAGAAAATCTTTGTGATCTCAAAAATTACATTTTCTAAGGTTACATATTACAATAGTACTCGTTTCCAACTTCGCGCTTAACGGAGCACACTTCTGCATACTAATTACCTGCAAATTTAATGTCAATTAGGCTCTTTAACTCGTATTAAATTACTATCGTTTAACACGCTTAATGGTCATAAAAGAAACTATTAAAGACAACCACTTTTTTTACTCTTCTACAACAAATGTTTTGTTGTTGGAAAAAAATACACAAAGAAACAAAACTTGTAAGTCGGCACAACCACTATTAAAGGTCGACAACAACAAAAGCGCGAAAATGCGAAACGTGTGTGAAGACAAAATGACAGAAATCGCAATGTAAAGTAAAAACAAAGACGCACTAAAATTTAATAGCAAAATAAAAATTGCGAAATCAATGAAAAATGTGGGAAATATTGAAATGAGTGAAGAGAAAAACATGAAAAATCACAATGATGAGAGATAAACATGAGAGTTTTTTTCGTTTGTTGTTTTATTAAAAGCGCAATTAGCATATTGTAATTGTAGGTGTGTCTATGTGTATTGCATACAAGATGACTCGTGCTCAGTGGCGGCTGTCAACGGCAAACTAACACAGACAACTGCGCGCCAGTCGCTAAATTAAGTAGGAGGGGTCAGCGGCATAGGCCATGGCAAAATGTTAATATAATGCCAAATATGTCAATTTATTAATACACACATACACACATTACATATTCAACTATAAACGTATATTTAATAATTGCACTCCACTCGTACGCTATTTGAGACATTTTGAGTGACCGCTCACTGGGGCGGATGAGTAATATGAGACAATAAAGCGAAAAAAAACACAAGCACATGCATTTTTTATACCCGTGTGTGTGTGTGTGTGTGTTGGAAGAAACGCTGCATGCGCTAATACAGCATGTGGCATATTCAATTTCATTAACGGTGCTGTGCTTTGAAAGGCGACTGCATGAACGCGCAGCGAGGGCTTAATGGGTCGCCTTGGTTGCTGCTGGCTGCCAGCTGAGCAATTAAATTGCTGATGATCATCTTGATGATAAAGTTCTTGCTGTCTGCTACTGTTTACTGGTTGCAGCCGTGTGCGCTGTTGGTCAAGCTGGGTGGCGGCGGCGCTCTTGCATTGTTGTTGCTGTTGATTGTGCGCTGAAGTGCTTGACTGTGAGTGGCGCAACATTTACATGATAAAAGACATTAATTGAGTTAGCGTTGCACTTATAGCTAAGTTTATATATGTACATACACATATATGTATATATAAAAGCTTGAGACTGCTACTGTTGATTCATGTGCATAATTGGTATTTTTGTTTTTCTGCTGGCGCTATTCAAATAAATACATGTAATTAGGTCAATTTAATATAGGTGGCATATACTTTCAATAAATTACTTTTTATTCAGACCTTCATTTTCTTAGATTTCATTTTTGGTAATTAAAAAAATTTGTGCAATTTAATTTTCAAAAACATCATTTGGTTTTAATATATTTTTTATTTGGCAATTCTAATATTTTTTTACTATGATTGGGGAATTAATAGTCTCTTCATTCAGAATGCATGAGAAAAAGAAAATTCAGTATGTAAAGGCCTAACTAGAACATTATATATTCCCGAAAAATAAGTTCGTAAATTATAAATCTCGAGAAATGCGACAGATAGACCTCCATCCATCCAGATCAAATATCCATTCGTCTCATCATTCTGTCCTTCTTATCTATCACTTCGAACTGCGGAGGAATGGTTTCGACGATTCAGAGCGGGTGAGAACGACACCATGGATAAGCCAGCCGGCGGAGGAACTGTGAGGACGAATACCGATCAAATCATGGAAAACATCGAGTTAGACCGACATGTGTCATCTCGTGATATCGTCCAGGAGATGTGAGTTAGTCACCAAACCATTTTAAACCATCTGCAGAAAGCTGGATACACAAAAAAGCTTGATGTTTGGGTGCCGCATGATTTGACGCAATAAAACCTTCTGGACCGAATCAACGCCTGCGATATGCTGCTGAAACGGAACGAACCAATTTTGAAAGCGGATGGTGACTGGCGACGAAAAATGGATCACATACGACAATATCAAGCGAAAACGGTCGAGGTCGAAGGCCGGTGAATGGTCCCAAACAGTGGCCAAGCCGGAATTGACGGCCAGGAAGCTTTTGCTGTGTGTTTGGTGGGATTGGAAGGGAATCATCCACTATGAGCTGCTCCAGACGCTTAATTCTACCATATACTGCGAACAACTGGACCGCTTGAAGTAGGCGATCGACCAAAAGCGACCAGAATTGACCAACAGGAAGGGTGTAGTGTTCCACCAGGACAACGCCAGACCGCACACTTCGTTGATGACTAGTCAGAAGCTACAGGGGCTCGGATGGGAGGTTTCATCGCATCCACCATATAGCCCGGACATAGCGCCAAGTGATTACCACCTGTTCCTGTCCATGGCGAACGCCCTTGTGGTGTAAAGTTGAACTCATTATATGATATTTAATAGTGGCTTTGAATTTCAGTATCAGGCTAAGTTTTTTTGTAAAGAGCGTAGCCTCAATGAATTATTCAGAAATACAACAGCTTCTCAAAATGCCACCAAATATTACAAACAGTCGTGGAACACTAGAATCTTCCTACAGTAGAGGTTCTCATGTTATGGTTTACTTATGAAGCTCTATGAATTACAACTTGTTTCTGATTTCCACAGCCAGTTCAATAAGATTGGATTATTGTTTAATGATGTCACAGATAAAGACCGTTGATTTTTAAGCATTATGATATGGCTTAAAGTAGATTTTTAAACAATTTAAACATTGCTTTCATGAATTTCGCAGAAGAATCATAAAAGATTTTCATCAAAAAAATGTAGTCAGTAAATAAAATTAAGCTCACGTACATACATGGGCGTGTAAATAAATTTCATTTCAATTTTGCATAAAATTAACCGCAAATTTTTTGTTCTCTCTTCAGGTGACCGGTGCAGGTAATGGCCTTGGCCGGGAAATAGCCATTGAGCTGGCCCGAAAGGGTTGCAAATTGGCCATTGTGGATGTAAACTCAAAAGGCTGCTACGAAACAGTTGACCTCATTACCAAAATACCCAGTGCCGTGGCCAAAGCATATAAGGTAGGTAGGCGTGCATGCTCGTATAATGCCGTTGCAAGGTCGGCGAGTGTACAAGTGTGTCTGTCTGTTTATATGGCAATAAATGCGGTACAAACATGCAAATATCTGGCAACACATGTGCGTACATGCATGCAAAATCACTTTCTTTTCAATTATAGCGGTAAATATAAGCCAATTACATGCAAGGCTATTATCCTTCGAACCCACTTGTCCATTTGCATATGACTGCGCGCAAAGGTATGCTACGCTTATTGGATTTTTTCTTAAGTTTTTTTCGTGACTTTTGCATAATGGACCTGTGTCAAGGACCAAATCTTAATAACTCTTATTTCTTCTTTTATTATGCAGACAGATGTCTCGTCACCGCGTGAGTTACAGTTGATGGCAGTGAAAGTCGAAAAAGAGTTGGGTCCTGTAGAAATTTTGGTGAACAATGCTTCCTTAATGCCTATGACATCCACGCCACATTTGACCAATGATGAAATTGAGACAATACTTACGGTCAATTTGGGTTCATATATTATGGTGAGTGATAATACAAATAACTTCGTTTTTTCTTTCTAAATGACAATAAAATCTCAAACCTTACAGACTGTTAAGGAGTTTCTACCGAAAATGGTTGCTCGAAAATCGGGACATGTGGTGGCCGTGGCAGCTTTGGCAGGTGAGTGATTGAATATACATATATCAGATAGATAGATGGTAAATAATGTCTGTTGTTCATCTGTAATATTTTCCCAATGTTTTGTGAGAACTTTTGTTTGGAAGACCTTTGGAAGTCTTTTGTATATTATTGTGAAAGAAATCTTTGTTTTTCGTGTAAATGACCAATCTACAGTTTCAAGTTTGAAATACTCCATAAAAGTAAAATATTTAGAATTCTAACAATGTACCTTGTTTACGTTCGGATCCATAAATTTCTTTCTTTCTTTTTGTTTCTTTGCGAAAAGGAGTCCGGTGCTTTGACCGAGTCTTGATCTCTACTGGATCTATATTTCGTTAGGTAGTAGCCTTTGTATAGACAGAAACTTATCGCAATTCCCATTTCATAAATTTCGGCCCAAAAACGTTTTACTTATGAACAAGTTTCTGGAAACATGAATGAAATTAATTGAGATAGGTTAGTTAAAACAACTGACCTCCGCGACAGGTTTCGCGATGGATCCCACATGGATAGCTAAAGGTACCAGTCCATTGTCATGCCTCAAAACTCATAACTATGGATCGCAAAGAAGACGTATCGCCGAAGCCCTTTGAGCCTATCACAAATTTTATGAGGCGGCTATTGTCTAATCCGGCAAGTTCGCATGTGTTTATCTAAAGTATGGCTAGTGGCGGAAGAAATTACTTGGTATCCACCTCACCTTCATCAATACAACCATGGCAGTTTGCGGCAAGATGAATCTTTTTAAGTGCACATAGTTCTGCCGACATCTTTCGCTTCACATTAGACCACCAGAGGATCTCACAAAGGTCGCGAGAGGTCCAGTGATCTAGTGCTAGAGCACAAGAGAACAACGAAGCCCCGACTCATTCCCAGCATGGTCAGAAAGGATGATCATTTGCAATTACTTGGTTTCAAAAAATTAATCTCTCTATTTTTGCTCCTGATGGATTTCAAATCGACCGAGACGCATATATGAGATAAATATAAGATAAAAATTGTTATTAGGTATATATAAGTTCGAAATAAAGACTATGGTTGTGACATCACCCTCTATATCGCACAAGCCTCTTCCTTAGGCACTCTTTGGCGAACCCAGCGAAGTGGCTGGAATTGACATTAACCGACTTAAGAAGTTCGTAATAGTGTCCAAGTGCTGTATCGAATCATGAGCGTCTTGGCGATTCGTTAGGTGTGTTTGGATAACACTGCAGTTGCTGACATCTAACTTAACAAGACCCCATTATAAATACATTTAATTTTTTGTGGTTCTTGGTTCGGAGTACTATTCTCTGCCATATTTTAATCCATTCTGACATATGAGGAACAATACCTCAAAATACTGCAATCATTACGCAACCGCTTATCAAAATTATCTTCGACATTTTAGCATCGCACACGACCACCGATAATGGGGTATTCGCCCGCTTCCTGACATACCGACAACATACCTTCAATTTAATTACAAACATAGCATAGCATCACATAGCGCATGAAATTCTTCTAATCATATGAAAATTCCATAATTGCAGGTTTGGTGCCGCTGCCCGGTGCTGGCATTTACACTGCCACGAAATATGGCATTTTGGGCTTTATGGAAGCGTTGCGCGGCGAATTGCGCCTCTCCGACTGCGACTACATACGCACCACCGTGGCAAATGCCTATCTAATGAAGACTAGTGGCGATTTGCCCTTACTCAGCGATGCGGGGTGAGTGCATACAACAACAATAAACATTATTGTATATTGTGGTAGAAACTTGGAGAGTTACATAATAGCTCTATATCTGTATGTGTATATTGTATGTGTAAGGTGTAAGCCGTTGGTAATGCGTCTAGATTAAAAGCAATTAATGCCGTGTGGCAAGAATGTGGGTGGCGGGCAGAAATTAGAATACATGTGGTGAGGTGTGTGTGTGTGTGTGTGTGAGAGGCAAGCTTCCAAGAATGTAATAATCAAAAGTATGCACTGTAAGCACACATAACACACATAAGAAAGTATAGTTATGCAAAATTTTGCGGCTTTTACGATCCTTACGCTTGCATTAGGGTGGTTCTTAGAAAGTAAAAGTAATTAATATTTAAACTTCAATAAGTCAAATTAAGATTTTTTTTTTTAGTTTCTTTTCTGCAATTTTTATTATAATAAAGAAATTGAAAGTAGATCTAATTTTTCTACTAGTGGCATCTGTGCCAAAATTGGGCAAAATCGGGTTTATTCTTCCTGTAGCCCCCAAATACCTAATATTTTCTATATTTAAGAACCATCCTAATATATATCACATATATGCATACAGACCCTACATCTACCACATATTCTTCTTCTTTACCGCCTCATTTGCAATTATACTGCCACAAAACACACACGAACACCTGCACCGAAGCCACATAAATATACAAATATACACACATGTATTATAGTATATCGGAAGGTGTATTCCTTTATTGATTCATTAATTATTTTATATTGCAATTTTTATGACAATCACCAACTGGTAATGCCAACGCGTGCATGTAATTGGATTAACCTCAAATCATGTGCTGTACAACAACAACAACAACTCTGCTTGTGCAAAATCCAGCATAATGGCCAGTTATCCGGGCTTGCCGACACCCTACGTCGCCCAGAAGATCGTACGCGGCGTCCTCTACAACGAGCGTATGGTGTACGTGCCGAAAATATTCGCGCTCACAGTGTGGCTGCTCAGGTGAGTATGGCGCGTGTGTGTGACCATTGTTGCCAACGCGGCAAATAATTAAATGCAATTAAGAAAGTGGCAGCGCAATAAAAATGGAAAAAAAAACAAATGAAAATAAAAAATGCGAGAGGAGAGCGCACATAAAAAGCGCAAACGCTGGCAAGACTGCGCCACTTAACAGTTATTATTTAATTATGTTGCAATTGTGAAACGCGTTGCCGCTGCACTTTTCGCCATTTATTCTATTTTAATTCACTTAACTGCATTGCTCATATGATTTTCGGATTTTTTTTTTTGTCTTTTCTTTTCGCTTTTCTCTCTTACTCTTTTTTTCCCCACTTTTTCTTGTTTTTGTTTTTTATTTTATTTTGACGCAGATTGTTGCCCACTAAATGGCAGGATTACATGTTGTTGCGCTTCTACCACTTCGATGTGCGCAGCTCTCATCTTTTCTACTGGAAATAAGTACACGGCGATCCATGGTCCAGCAGCGCCACACGAGCAAACAAACACACATACATACACACAGACACACACATATATACATGTGTGCCTTCCCACCCAAAACTGTAGCCGCGTGTGTGTTTAAGTTGTAGTCCAGGCTGGTTGCTGGCTTATAATGTGTGTTGCAGCTCCACAAGCAGCCCCGCGTCCCTCGAAATACAATACTTATAAGCAGACTGCAATGCATACATATACATGTTTGTGTGTATGTGTGTATTCACTCGCTGCTCCACTCAGTTGGCGCTTCCGTTTTATTGCATTATCAGCGCTGCTGCACACAGTCATGCATTTAGCTGCTTCTTTCACATTCATTGTGAATCCTTAATTTTATTATCACATTTTGTATTTTTTTGTCTAATTGTATTTTAATTCTTTTGTGTTTGCGATGAGCGTTACACTTTTATATTGTTAGTGTAATAAATGAATCTTTAGCTTAAGAGTACAATGTTAGTCATATCTACTAAATAAATATATATATTATACTTATATTATTAACACATAAACAAATGTGGTGTGAATCCACTGAAATTATAATCTGCTGGGGTTCGCTTAAGACTATATATAAGGGTAGGTGATGGACTATAGAATCGCGATAAATTCGTTAATAATAAAGATTGGGAATCACTTGAAATAATTACAAACCTGGAGCGCATAAATAAAGGGGTTTTCAGTAAGAGTTTCAAAAAAAAAAAATAATAAAACAAAAACGTTTGGGATATCAATGAAACTCTTTATTCCTGTGAAAATATATTCGATGCCATTATGTATGGAACTCGGTCACCACGGGCACCCTTGAAGAAGTACAGACGCTGAACCCAATTCGACGGTTTTCAAGCATAAATCGGCCGATACTGCTGCAATTTCACGTTCGATATTCGTACGAAATTCATCAATCGTCGCTGGCTTGCTGGCATAGACCATAGACTTGACGTAACTCCAAAGGAAATTGTCTAACGGCGTTTAATCGCACGACCGAGGCGGCCAATTGACTGGGCCAACACGTTCACCAAACTAGGTTTTCAATAAATCGATTGTGACATTCGCTGCGGGGCTTGTGGCGCTGTCCTGCTGGAACCACATGTTGTCCAAGTCCATATCATCCAATTCGGGCAAAAATATTCGGTTATCCTATTCACAGTAACGTGCCGATGAGTCATGATAATCACGAAAGAAGCCCATAACCGCACCAAACCATAATTTTTATAGTTTAATAGTTTTGTTCACCTAAAGATTGTTTGTGTCACCAAGAAATATAAGAGTTAAATATGGGGTTATATATACATAAATGATCAGGATGACGAGTGGATTTAAAATCCGGATGTCTGTCCGCATAGTTATGAAAATGAAATTTGGAACATAGGATCCCATTAGGGAGGGGCACATTTGGATGTAATTTTTTTGGAAAAGTGGGCGTGACCCCGCCCCCAAATATGTTTTTTGTATATAACTCGCAAACCAATAAAGCTATATAAGCCAAACTTTCTGTAGTCGTCTATATTAGCCGTTTCCTTATACAGTCCAAAAATGAAAGAAATCGGATAATAACCACGCCCACCTCCCATACAAAGGTTAGGTTGAAAATTACTAAAAGTGCGTTAACTCACGTCAGAAACACGAAATTTTACATAAGAAATAGCAGAAGGAAGCTGCACTGAGATTTTTTTACAAAATGTAAAATGAGCGTGGCGTCGCCCATTTATGGGTTAAAAACCAAATCTCAGGAACTACTAGACAGATTTCAATGAAATTCGGTATATAATATTTTCTTGATACCCTGATGACACGTGTGAAAAATGGACGAAATTGGTTCACAACCACGACAACTTCCCATATAACTCATTTTTGAATTTCATCTTATTCCTTCTCTTTATAATATATACATTAGGAACCAATGAAGATAGCGAAATAAAACTTTACACAAACACTGTATATGAACTGTTGCATCACTTGTGAAAAAATTGTCAAAATCGAACCATGACTTTTCAAGGCCCCTGATATCGAACATGAAGAACTCAATGTCTAAGGGTAATTTTTCCCCGAAAATATACTTAGGTAAATACCTCAGATATTTTAATGTAATTCATTCCCTCTGAATTTTTTTCTTATAACAGTTTCTCACTGTACCTGAAATGGTAAAAATCGGGTCATAACTTCCCCCAGATCCTATATACCTAATTATAAGTAATATTAAATTAAGTGAGCGTATAGTCTTCGATACATTGTATCTTGGTGGTGAAAACGAGTGAAATCGGTTTAGGAATTACCTCAGTCCCCATATACTATTTATGATGATTTTCGTTATTCTATTGAACTTTATACCCAATATATGAGTCGAATTGCGTTATCTTTATAAAATTACATCAATAAATTGCGAGAGTATAAAATGTTCGGTTACACCCGAACTTAGCCCTTCCTTACTTGTTTTGGGATGCAATGGTGACTCTTGGAGTACGTGTGGATTCCTGCCTGACCAATATCGCATATTTTGCTTATTGACGAAGTCATTCAGCCAGAAATGAGCCTCATTGCTACGTAGGACGTAACGCTCTTACGGTTTAGGCCACTGACTCCGAATTTCGGTAGTAAATTTTAATAATTTCGACTCGATGTTAGAACGTATATCTTTCCATGATGAAATGGCAAACCTTACTGAAGACAAATGTCAAAAGAGCTCTACTTTTGTAGAGTCCCTTTTGAAAAAGCCTTTATATGGATAATAAATTTAGATTGATATCCTGTAGTTGCCAAGATACATGACGATAAGTGACGTAGCAGTAACAAAAGGTCAACAGATTTGCCTCCGAACTCTAACTTTTTGTATTAAGTACGACCGCTTGAAGCCACAGAACATGTGAATAAACCAATCATCTTCCCGTAGTACGACTTTAAAACAACCAGTCAGTTTGATTATTCATTCTTTAAAGGCATTTTTCGTAAAAAATGGCGTTGAATAATGAGAACCCTTAACCATCTGAGCTGAGATTGTTTTAGAGAGTCTGTTAGTGTAGAGCTTAACGAAAGCGATGGTATAAGCCAAAAATTAATAATTAATTTTCGGAGCTTCAAATGCTAACTGAAGAAGAAGAATGTGAATTTCATTCCATTAACTGAGATTCAGAAGTGCTTCCACTAATATATACATATGTACATACAGTAATATGGATTTGAAACTTGATTTGACCATACATGATGATCTGGGCAGGAACATGGCAAGAAAGATAAAAGCGCATTGGGAGGTTCCACTGGGTTGCAAACGGTGGATCAAAAGTATACAAAATTTCTACTGGCGCTCGATAGAAGAAAATGTAGGAACAAGCTTGGTATACTTACTGGTCACAGCCTGGTGGCGGCGCTCGCCTATAAGATGGTGTTGACAGATCGCGAAGAATACAAAAAATGTCAAAAACAAGGCACCAGGGAAACCATGAAGCATGCATTTGGGTCCCCGCGGTATGAGAGACTGCAAGAGGTATCGGTAGTGAGCCCAAATAACCTTTTAAAATTCGTTGAACCTGCGACAGAACTCCATTTGGTATCGCTAAGGACCAAAACTGGCTTATGGGTCCGCCAGACTAACCTAACCTCAGCTGATTTAACCAGATTCATAATCTCTAAAACTAATATTTTATGGACTTTGTTGTGAAGCATTAAATTGTGGAAGATTTCGCTACAAACACATTATGATATATGATATTTTGTATCTATCTGAGAACGAGAAACGGACGAAACAATGTCTAAGGCAGAAGTAATGAATTATCAGCATACATTTTACATTAATTTCCAAAATTTCATCAAAGGCTGGTAAAATTGACTAATTTTCTCAGAAAGACTACTCTGTAGTTGTGGTCGAAATATAATGCAAATGAGGCCAAGGTGAACTTTGCACCGAATTTAGTTCAAGAGTTCTGCAAAATTTTGAGGAAGAAACTGAGTATGTATGGTTTGATAAAAAAATATGTATGTACATGTACATGTATGCGGGGTTAATATCTGGTAATAACAAATGAGCAATCTTCGAAGATAACAAGACACAGAAGTTGTTCAATGCCTACCGAAATTTGCCGAACAAGTGAATTCCAGTGATTTTTCGATATTCGCAAAGTGAACACGCAAATTTCGTTATTGATGAGTACAGCTACACAATTTCGGAAAATATTGGACTAAATTCGTTGAAGAAGAACAGCAACAACAATGCTACGAAATAAATGTATGCTTCATGGGTTACTACTTGTCTACGCGGCCATTTTGAACGTTACGGTGCATGGTAAATTCTATCGTGAATGCATCGGCTTTGAAAACGATCAGAAGTATGTTGTAAGCGAGGACGACTGCGCCAAATATATTTATTGTGATGGCAAAAATTCCTTCGAAGGCGAGTGTCTCGCCGATAACTACTTCAATGCGAAAGAGGGTAAATGTGACGAACGTGCTGCGGTCGAGTGCAAAGTCGGACAGCAATTGATGGGTGAAAATAAACCGTTTAACAGTCAGGAAGTTTACGGTCCGGGCGGTTCGAGCTCTGATGGTTGGCGTGTAGATCCCGTCAATGCCTTCAACAGCAACTTTAATAATGAGAATAAGTTCGGCAACAATTGGAATGCTTTTGAAGGATACGTGATGAGTCAGCAGCAAGCAAAACAACAACAACAATTACTTGGTTTAGGTGGCGGCGTAGTTGGCAGCGAACCTGTCATTGGCATGGCGCAAAATGCCATCGATATGGGTAGCTCCGATTCCAGTATCGCAATGGCACAACCACCAGTGTGTCCACGGCGCTATGGTCTACAAAATGTTATCTACCTACCCAATACGCAGTCTTGCGCCGCATACTATGTCTGCTACAATGGTATTGCATTACCGATGACTTGTCCCAGGCACATGCACTTCAATCAGGAGACCTCGCATTGCGTACGCCAAGACAATATGTACTGCCCGGTAAGTTGACAGTGTTGCCACGTGCAAGAAAATTTATTTAATTTTTCGTTTTCAGTACAATCGTCCGGTGCGTTTGATATGCAATCGTGGCGTTTACGATTATATACCGCATCCACGCAATTGCGGCTACTACTATTTCTGTTCCAACGGCTATTTGATGATCTTCCAATGCCCCTTCCAGTATTTGTGGGATTATGAGCGACGCTCCTGTGTAAAACGTTCGGAAGCGAAATGCTTCTCCAGCGACATTGCGGAAGCGATGTTCGGTTAGACGCAGTAGATATACTATGTATCAAAATAATATGCGAATAAACATGTAAGGCCTTCCCACAAATACATATGTACAGACTCCATATAATATGCTATGTGCTCTTATATTAAAATATGGAAGTCACAGTTAACAGTGAACAAATGTTATCAGCTTTGTTTTATTGTATTTCTTGTTGTTGTATTTTTTTTTGTTTTGCTTGCCTAAGTAGGTATCTTTTTGTACTGCGTGCTCATATCTAAATTACATGTTCTCACAAGCAATCAGATAATTATCGGAACTAGAAAGTCACAATTGTATTCGATATAGGCCGAGTAGGTACATTTTGTGTTAGCTGACTATTTTTCATATAATTGACGTCACTGTTGTCTTTTTGCTGTTTTCAAGCATGCCTTAAGAATGCTAATATGCTATATTGTTTGTTCTTGGTAGATAGCGGTTAATACTACTCGCGTAGCCGGTCCTTGAGATAATTTTAATTGCTGTTTTTATAATTTTTTAGAAGATGCGGAAGCAGACTAGAAAGTGATTTTGTTTTTGTTTCAAAATGTATATATTTAAGTTCTATATACTTATGCATTTCATGAAAGCGATTTGTTGAAAAATGTACTTTCGCCTTGACCACTTTAGATAGTAGTAATGTGTTTAATAAATGAACGGGAAGAAGCAGATAGTTAATTAATGTTTAATTTCTTCTGAAAAATTTTAAAAATTAACATTTAAGCGTTCTTCGCGTAATTCTCACGCTTTATTCCCTAAGATCCGAAAGTTTTTAAAAGTCATTGTTTAAAATTAATAAAGGATGATCTATTTCGAGGTTCCCTACTTTTTTGAAGAAAAAAACACAGAATATTCAAATTAAATGGGGACTGTTGTATTATCATTTGAAAGAACATTCTTTGGTATTTATTTTTTAAAGATTATCTTTTTCAAATGTTGGCCTCGGCTACGTCCCAGATGGTCCAACCGTTGAATTTAATTTTCGATGACTCGTTCGAGCATTTCAACTGGTAACTGACGGATGACACGCGTGATGTTTTGCTCCAAGTCCTGAATCGAAGCGGGATTGTCCGCATAGATTTTACATATGCCCACAGGAAAAAGGCTAACGTGGTCTTGGTGGCCAATCGATCAACACAGAACGTTAAATTATCTGTACTTAATGTCGCCGAGATCACGAGGTTTAATTTCATGCCCACAAACCACACCAAATCTTTGTTTTTTCGGGATGAAATGACAGCTCTTGAATCTACTCAGCCTGCTCTTCGTCCCAAATGCGACAATTTTGCATGTTTTTATACCCATTGAACCAGAAATTGGCCGCATCGCTGAACAGAATTTAGCTCGAAAACGTCATAGAGCGAAGCGATTTCGATTTGGAAGGTCGAGCGGCATCAGTTCTTGCAGAAGCTGTATTTTGTATTTCAATTAATATCTCAACGTAAAATGCGTCAAGTCGTTCCATATGTCTGCCCGAGTTGCTGCTAATGGCACCGAATCGGATCTCCACGGCCTTCGTATACACTCTCAGCTACGACTGCTATATTTTCTTCACTGTGTGCTGGATGTGCTCTGTGTCGGTCGAATATTATCCAATAATGAATGCTGGGACTCAAGATGGGAGATGATGTTGTGAATAGTACGCTCAGTAGGCCGGTTATGTTAATCATAAGTTGAGCGAGGCGCGCGAAACACATTTTTAACAAAAAGTATGATGAACACTATTGAACCTAAATAATATGACAGCTTGACACGAATCACGCGTGATCTGTCAAAAAAGGCGATTGAAAAACTCTTGAATTTGGATCACCAGATATTTACAATTCATATCGGAAAATCTCACTAATGAGCAATACTGATACATATTTCTTTTAGAAGTCGGTTTATTTTTATCTTATTGGAAAAGTTTTCAAGTGATCGGAATCGTTGTACTACTGAAACCCAAGGTAAAGGCTTTGAGATAATTTCATATCTAAAAGATTGAAGAAAACCTCCGACTTTTGGAACGCAAGAGAATCTATTATAGGGAAAGTGGATTTATATTATTAAACCAGCTTAAAAATTAAAAGCTTCTTTAAAAAAAATTGAATAAAAAAAGCTTCACAGCTTTCATAAATACACTTTGTATATACTATAAGTTCTGCCAATAACTCGCGTGCAAATTAATATCCATTAACTCCTCGAATAATTTTATTTTCCGCAATCAATTACATACAAACTGTCAACAAATGCGGCAAATGTGGCAAATGGGAGCATATGTTCGTATGTTTGCATTGACAATTATATTAACTGCGTGCAAAAAGCTTTGTATTTGCGATGAAGCTGCATGCGCGCTTGTTTATGTGAGTGCAGACATTTGCCTTTCAACGATTTAATGCCGAAGCTGAAAGTATAATGTATTTTTAAATACTCATTTGTGTACATAAATAAATACTTAACACGACCGCTTAATACAAATAAATCACCGCGAAGCTGACATAAACACACATCAACGTGTATTTACAGCTGTGCGCATGGAAATAAGGCTATTGTATGTATGTGTGTGTGTGTGTGTGCGCGTTCATATTCATAAAATGATGTGAAAATCATAATTCTTAATTAGGCAGTTGATGAGCGGTTGCTCTTGGCAAATGTGCCGTTGGAATATTTAAAAACATTAATACACACAAGCACACACTCATACAAACATATATATGTATGTATTTTTATTTGTGCACAAGTCATATGTGTCCAGGTGTTTGTGTTTGCATTAACTGTCTCGGAGGTTCTTGCTGCCATATATATCCATATGGTGAATGAAGTGGGGATACTCAACCCTTTGTTCGGTGACACTGTCAGCGGAAAGCGTGTGTGGCATGCCACAACTGTTTCCCACCCACAACATTACAATGTTGTAATGATGTGTTGTCGAGCAGTTGAATCGAGTTGCATGCATACACAATATACTCAAAGTGAATACCCAGCAGCGAAAATCTGAAAGTTACGTGAACCTTTTTTGACTGATTGGGTTTGAACCGAACTTTGATCAACGATCTTTCCATTGTATATGGAAAGTTTTAGTTTTTGAAACATAACTATTTTTTCGACAGAATATCTGTCTATATCATTCGCCAAAATGGACGCTTTTTCTCATCTTGACCTCCTCATTTAATTGAAATCTTACTCCAGAGACTAATTTTTTTAAGTTTCGGAATTAGTAAGTAGGCGCAGGGATCCAAATATGGCGTATAAGGTGCCAGGTGAGTAAACAAAGAATTAAGATAATATTGGAAGCTGGCATTTATCTGAAATCCTCTTTTCCGAACTCTTGTGGAGTTGAATTTCCTTTGGAGAAAGCTCTCTGTGTAATCCTAAATTCCGAATACTGAATTCTTGGCTGTTTTGATAAAGTGCTCTTGAATATGTTTGGCTATAAAGCTCCAGAAGCAAAGATCTTTTGAGCCTTGAGCGAGGAGTACCGAAGTATATGAAACCATGCACTGTATGAGCTCAATGGCGACATGGATATAGTTAAGAGCCTAAAAATCCAACGAATATGCTGGTGCAGCCATGTACGTATGGAGAACGATGCTTCTGTGCAAAGCTACTTCGATTCGAGACCCAGGTGGACAACGGAAGCAAGGGCGCCCACGCATCCAATGGATGGAGCAAGTGCATAGGCTCGGATAGAGGGAACTGACGATTGGTGTAGTGGGTCCAGATCGAATCACGGTTGTAGAAGAAGGCCAAAGAAGAAGATAGCGATAGAGAGAAATATACGATCTTACATTTCTTAGCCATAATTATAACTATAGGTCAAGGTGTATGGAATTATCTATGAAATTGAGAATTTAAGAGATGTCTGAATGAGAGCCCACTGTGAATTTCTCGTGTTGTTATTTATAAAAGCTAAAGTAAAATAGATTTTGTCTGAAATATGGTTTATATTGGTTAAATCTATACTAATATTATACAGCTGAAGAGTTTGTTCGTTTGTTTGAACGCGCTAATCTCCGAAACTACTGGTTCGAATTGAATAATTCTATCTGTGTTGGATAGTCCATTTATCGAGGAAGGCTATAGGCTATATAGCATCACGACCAATAGGAGCGAAGAAACAGTGGTAAATGTGTAAATAACGGGATTTTGGCAACAATTCGATCTCAAAATGGCATTACGTTGGCTCTCGCATCTACTGGAATTGCAGCAACGCTACTTGAAGTTGGAAGAACGGCACATACGACATTGTAGCTTCAGTTAAACATGCAAATCTATGAAACATATATGAGATGAGCGCAATTTTCTAGAAGCACTTGACAGAACAATGAAAGATCTGTGGAATAATAATCATCGCTTTGGTGGCGTAATGATACTGTTATTGACAAACACATTCTGTTATTTTGAAATTAACAGCGGCGGAGGAATTGAACGCATGTCTCAAGTCATCGTACTTGTGGCGGCACGCGAAAACCATATGATTGACCATGAATATGCGTGTGTTCCTGCAACAGGATAGCACCGCAGAAGATCTGCAAAGAACTGGGCAAATTCCGGTTAATACTTCTAATGGTTTGATATCAATCCGAACATTAGCCAAATTTATCGTAACTACGATTGGTTGAGTGTACGCAGATTTTTAACTGTCAAAAATACCGACGTCGATGACTTAATCTATACGACTTAAAGTCAACTTCCGGGATATTTGTGTGCATACACATCGATCGATCATGTTGAAAATGAAGACGAAGCTGTGAATTATCCAGTGAAATTTCTAAATTCTTTGTCATTATAATGCTATGTCATTTATTATGCTTCGCAATCTTCAAGCAGCTATCGAATAATGTAATAGTTGCAAGAATTTTTTAAAGGGACTTAAAAGGGGACAGAATGCTTGATTCCACGAATTTCTTTGACTTCCAACGATTTGCCATTTCAGTTCAAACGTATTCAGTTTCCAATGAGACTTGCATTTGGGATGACAATCAATAGGTCTCAAAAACAGTCGCTGGAGGTGTGTGGCATAAATTTCATTCACGAGTTGAAAAATCATCTTCTCTGTACATTTACGCACCGGAACAGAAAACAAAAAATGTTGTTTATTAAGTTGCGTTGCATTGAAAAAAAAAAAAAAAATTAGAAAAATCGCAAATGAATGTTTTCCAACACTATACAAATTCAACTTTGTTTTCAAAACAAATAATTTCACGCAGTGCAACGACTGTGGTGTCAGCTAGTATTAAGATATTTCTCGAAAATGTAAAAAAAATCGTTCAAGTGTTATGTGAAGCTTTAAGGAAAGACTTTTAAATCTTTAGGATAGTAAAGATGGAGTTCAGTTCGCTCGATTATATAACAAATGACATTTTTTTTTCAAAGCGAATACTTCGATTTTTCAGTATTTCTAATAAATATTATTTTTTTTTAATTTTCGATTTTTCAATTTAATTTCCTACAGGGCATACTTGTAAGCATATTAATGAGTGCTGCACATTATTTAATGCTACAAAATTGCTGTTAGCAATAATTCTGCCGAGTTGTAGTGAATATGTTGGTACATTTATTGAAGTACACAGGTAACTTTATACAAATGAACTCATTTACATATATAGATATGTACGTCTATACATATATTGGCATACTAACGGTTATTTGAATAAATGCTCATTTAAGTCACTGTTGACACTCACAGATAGCGAAGAAGAAGAAGAAGAAGAATATAATGAAAAGAAGTGAGGATAAAAACATGGTGAGGAACACACAAGTTGGCGAGGGTTGTGCGCAGAGTAAAAGAGGCTGACAAAAAGTGAGTGCCGCGAAATTGAATTTACATTAAATTGCAAGCCAACAACTGTTCTTACAAATGAAATTCAATTGCATCCATATGTGATCACACACACACACACATATTTTCATTGCATACATACATATATATATACATTATAGCAATGGTTGGTGGACTCCATGAATATTGGTTATACGCCCAGTGCTCGGGCACTAGGAACCCATGACAGTGCTATTGTCACATTTATACTCGTATTTATGCGACCAACGATGGCGTCGTTTGTGTGTGGCATGCAACATAACGGAAAACGTCTATGTGGCTGTTCGTACACGGTGTTAACTTCCGCTTTTGCTTAAATTAAAATTTTAATTAACAATACACATACATACATATATATGTGTATGTGTAGGTGCATATAAAAACACCGTTTTTTGCACTAGCCCATGCACGGGAAATATGAATGCAAATTCGCAACTGCGCAGCCCATATAAATATGTATGTATGTTTGTATGTGTGTATATGAGCGCATATGTAATGTGAATTTGCCTGGCGCATCGTCAATGCTGTTGCATGCATAACTAAAATACATAGAAAAATTGCCACGCAAATTTGCACCTCTCACTCACTACCAATGCGAGAGAGAGGAAATTGTCAAAGGTGAGTGAGTTTGACAGTCATTTTGTGACATTTGAATTTCGAAATCGATTCTATTTGGTATGCATAAAACGGTACTTCAAACTTAGATTGAGTTTAGACATATATATGAACATACATACACATACATATTTGAAGCTCGTTTTGAAAATTGCATAAAGCCATTTGTGAGAGATTGAAACGAGAAGCTCTTTGCCTTGCTCTGCCAAAGTGATAGTGATGGAATGGTAAAATTAGTTCGTTAATTTTTGGACTAATTAGCTGTAGTTGGGTTTGTCCAAATATTAGTTATTCCTTTTTATTACATGTACATATGTTCACGAGGAGCCAGTTTTTGTAGAGCTCTTTATACAAAAATCATATATAGAGACGAAACAAAAGAAACTCTGATGATGACTTAGTTTAATTTGCTACAATTTTATGGATGAACATATATGAGACGTAAGTTCTTGGCAACCTTCAACATCGAGTTTGATCTGTGATAGTCGGCAGTGTTTCCAAGATATAATAAATCAATTTCAATATAAAAGCATATTGTAATATCTAATAGAAACCACATTGTTTCGAAAATTTGAAGATTCATTACAATCTCCGTCTTGATAGTGACCCCAACCGCATTTGAAGTTTAGTGAATAGTGGACTTTATGGATGAAAATACTGTTGTTTTGGACAAATCTCCATAGATTGTTGTTCTAAGTCTAGCAAAGCATACTTCGGCGAAAGAATGTTGAATTGCCTCAATTGTAACAACCAGGCTGGGAGTCAGCCGAAGTCCAACTGTCCAGTAGATCACAAGGGTGTAAGTGCTTCTACTTGTTCGCATTATACTGCACTTAAGACGGACGTGCCTAGCCTTAAAAGCTCTTTAGCCTTACGTTATTATCTAGGATTCCTCTGTAGACAGGCACAGGTCTAATCGTGAAGATCTAACTGGTATCAACTGAAAGTGAAAGGTAGACATTT
Organism: Zeugodacus cucurbitae; assembly: GCF_028554725.1. Taxonomy (NCBI): domain Eukaryota; kingdom Metazoa; phylum Arthropoda; class Insecta; order Diptera; family Tephritidae; genus Zeugodacus; species Zeugodacus cucurbitae. The sequence continues at coordinate 56,908,954 of NC_071667.1, read as the reverse complement.
CTTTACCAGTCTCGCGCGCATAGTCAGCGAGCACTTAGGGGCCATCCATAAATTACGTCACACGAATTTAAGGACTTTTTAACCCCTCCCCACTCCTTGTCACAAGTTGTCACATTTTGAACATCTTTCGCATCAACATCTTCTTCTTACATCCATAAAGCATCGTCATCATTCATTAAACAGAGAATCTCTCGGGCACGTCTAGCCGCAATTCTTTGAGGACGAACTTTCGCGATAGGTAACAGCTCTTGTTTTTTATGTGATTGTTTGTGTTAATTGGTGGCTTTATATGAAGAAAAATATAGGCCACATATGCTACACGATCTTTTAAATAAGTATGACTCGACACTAGGGCAATAACTATCATATGGGACTTGTTTAGATGGGATGATGCTTGGAGGTTTAATAATATCTGTAGTAATAATGGAGCAAACTTAGCGTCATTGTCATCACTCCCTGTGACTCCATAACCTTCTGATGTCTGTTTAACTAACACAGGTGGTGGGAAAAATTCTTCTTTTAATAATTTCCAAAGACTAGAACGTCTTACACCGCAACATGCAATAGTTTCACATTTAACTATTTGTAAAAAATATTGTGACTCACGTACATGTTTAGCATACCAAGTTGCATTATTTTTCAACATCATGGCCGGTTCAATATCCAGTCCAGTAACAGTTGGTGCAACATATTCAGCAACGACTGGAAAATTATCAATGACTAACTTGCTCCAAATCTCAGCCAACACATTGCCCGCACTAAAATAGTCTTGAAGACTTTTGAAGCGCCCTCCACCACACAAGGATTCCACCGAATATTAATTTAGCTATGGTTCCATATAGCCAAAGAACTACTACCTACCTTAGTTCATATTAAAAAAGTTGTTAATATTGATGAAATTGTTAATATTGATACTTGTTCTCTACAATTGATTTTGTGAACAAATTTTACTGTTTCACGTGAACAAAATCACATTTACAATAAGGGAAAATTTTCGAAGATGTGAGTTTTTCCCTATGTGAAATTCATGTTACAAAACACACAAATGTGTGAGTTTTTTTCATTGGGAATGTCGTTCACATGAAATTTACAATAAGGCTGACTATATTTTCTATTTATGAGAACAATCTGATTTATTAATTTTCTTAAAGATTTCATTAGGTTTCCCACATACTGCATTAAATACTAATTTGTTACTCTATTATATAAAGTTTTTAATTTAAATATGATGAATTATATTTTTAAATATAGGCATCGAAGTCCCTTATAATTGATTATAAGATCATCACTGTATATATACCTTTTATGTATAGACATCTCAAGATTTGTTTTACAAAGCCTCGTAAGCATTAACTTTTAATACTCCCATGTCACATCAATTAAACATAAAATAATAACGGGTGATTTTTTTGAGGTTAGGATTTTCATGCATTAGTATTTGACAGATCACGTGGGATTTCAGACATGGTGTCAAAGAGAAAGATGCTCAGTATGCTTTGACATTTCATCATGAATAGACTTACTAACGAGCAACGCTTGCAAATCATTGAATTTTATTACCAAAATCAGTGTTCGGTTCGAAATGTGAAATCCGCTTTTTTATCGACAAATTTTGTTCAGCGATGAGGCTCATTTCTGGTTGAATGGCTACGTAAATAAGCAAAATTGCCGCATTTGGGGTGAAGAGCAACCAGAAGCCGTTCAAGAACTGCCCATGCATCCCGAAAAATGCACTGTTTGGTGTGGTTTGTACGCTGGTGGAATCATTGGACCGTATTTTTTCAAAGATGCTGTTGGACGCAACGTTACGGTGAATGGCGATCGCTATCGTTCGATGCTAACAAACTTTTTGTTGCCAAAAATGGAAGAACTGAACTTGGTTGACATGTGGTTTCAACAAGATGGCGCTACATGCCACACAGCTCGCGATTCTATGGCCATTTTGAGGGAAAACTTCGGAGAACAATTCATCTCAAGAAATGGACCCGTAAGTTGGCCACCAAGATCATGCGATTTAACGCCTTTAGACTATTTTTTGTGGGGCTACGTCAAGTCTAAAGTCTACAGAAATAAGCCAGCAACTATTCCAGCTTTGGAAGACAACATTTCCGAAGAAATTCGGGCTATTCCGGCCGAAATGCTCGAAAAAGTTGCCCAAAATTGGACTTTCCGAATGGACCACCTAAGACGCAGCCGCGGTCAACATTTAAATGAAATTATCTTCAAAAAGTAAATGTCATGAACCAATCTAACGTTTCAAATAAAGAACCGATGAGATTTTGCAAATTTTATGCGTTTTTTTTTTAAAAAAAAAGTTATCAAGCTCTTAAAAAATCACCCTTTACATTCGTGAAAAAGATTTAATTTAGTGCAATATACATATTTTTAAATATTTAACATCATTTAACGGTTATTTTATATTTTATATTTTGTCATTTGTTTTGGTCTTATTATACGAATATATCTTCATATGCATCTAAAACTGCGTTTATACCGGCAATAAATATGTACAACGCAAACCAAACTGTCAAATTCTAATAGCAGAACAACCAAAACAGTTTTGAAGCTCACTATGAAAGCAAAGCAGCGCTGCCGGCAGCAGGTGTTATTGACTAATTGTTGGAATATTTGTTACAGTTTTATGAATAAAAACTCACCCAAATTCAATATTATGGTAATATATATGATTGAAAATCAATCATGCCGCAAAGCATAAATTATATTTAAACATTTACTCATATTAGCACTGACACGATTTCTTCCTCTGCCTGCGCAGGGCACTTGCAAGACACTTCATAAGACACTTGAGTATTTTATAATAAAACAATGACTATACATACATATATATTTTCATTAAGAACACATACTGCACCGATATTTGCAATAAAATGCTTTATTTATGCTGATATTTAAGGTAAAAATCACAATTTTCACAAATTTTCCACCAGCGCAACGAATGCTACTGCGCGTCAGTTGAAATGGCGGCGGAAACTGGTAAGTACACTTAGCTGTATTTGCATTGACAGTTTGTTAGTTAGCTAAGATTACAAGCGTTACCAGATTCATATTATTGTAGTCTTTTTTCAACAATTTTTTCAGAGATAACCCTTTAAAATTTGAAACTATATATTTACATATATATTTACCATTTTTCTTCTCATTTCCAATTCGTTGAAGTCAACAGAATACGGTTTTTTACTAAAATTTATAAGAAAATCTATTACAATATGTTATGTCATAAAAATTTTCCAACGTTATGGCAGCACTGTTTGTCTGAATGTTTTGTCAATTTGTCAATTTCCGGCGCCATTTCCATTGTCGAGCACATATTTCTGAATCGCGTGTGAAAAATTGCAAATTCATTGCAATTAGATGCATTGAAAGTGAATAAGTGTCTATAAAGAAAGCTAAGTAAATAGTGATTTTAGTTAATTAAACTTCAGCTATGTCGGGAGTGTGTTCAGTTTAATATTTATAAGGTAAATTGTACAAAATTCTTGTTCAAGTCTTAAGTATGTAGGTATGTGGCTGATCTGTCAAACCACCAATTTGCAAAAAGAATGGTGCTGCAATACTTATGGAGCTTCCGCATTTTATTGTTGGATACCCATTAGAACCTTTTATAGTACCTGTAATTATGTGGGCTGAGTAATACATAATATACACTCATTTTATCTAGAACGTATAAAACGGTAAACTTGCAGCCAACAGGTTTTTGAATCGCCTGCTCGCCGGTGTAACTGTAAACGGTAAATTAATTTATAAGTTTAGACGTATTTATTTACAATGTAAGACAATTTACTATTTATTGATGATTTAACTTTTATTTACTTTGCGAAATTGTTATTGGTTCACAAAGGCAGTTGTGAGCGGATGTTTTGTATACTATAGTACTAATTATAAGTATCATGTTGACAGACAGTTTGAGAGGGCAATGTTATCTTCAGTATTATAAATTGTATATATTTCATTATTTGCGTTCATAGATCTGAAAATACGTTATAAGCAAAAACTAACGGGATTTTAACTATAATTATTTTTGTTGTATATATTTAAATAAATTGGTTTGAACCATATTCTAGGTACAAGGTAAAAATCTATTACAGTATACTCTCGAAAAGTAAATCGATTGGTATTTAGGGTAATTTACTTTTTCGAATAATTTACTTTTCCAAATATATACATAAATTATCTGTTTTTATAATATTAAATGCATTTTTAAACTTAAAAAATTCATTCATTTATTTGCTTCAATAAAACATATGGATTTACATGAAAAACATATTTACATTTACATGCATACATATGTATTTACTATGAAGAGAAAAAATCTTGAATATTCTTCTGTTTTTTTTCTTTTGCAATATATTTTCTGACCATTTTTGTACGACAATTCAAAAAGCTGACACCTGATTTTCATCGTTTTCATTTTTAAACCAGTTGATCAAGTAGGAGAGTTTTATTTACTAAAAAGACGCGATAAACAAGAGAGTAAGTGTTTTTGCAACATCGTAAAAAACGCTGCTTGCTTCGTTTCGAATTTTTTTATCACACTCTCTGAAAAGTAAATTAAAAAATTTACTTTTTCGAGGTGCATGTGTAATCTTAAAGGTGATTAACTTTTCCGCGATTATGTACTTTCTGAGAATTTACTTTTCGAGAGTATACTGTACTATCGTTTTTATTCATCTGTAAGCATGACCTCTGGTCTTAGAATGTGTATATTAACTTTTGAAAATTTTTCGATTGAAAATTCAAAATGTTGTATTTTCCATAATTTTGTCGAGTATTGTGGGCGGTATAGCTTTCTTACCGGCGTGAAATCTTACCTTGACATTGTTTAAGGCTCAAGGATTCTTATTATACTATACTTGCAATTCCAGTATTTTACTAAACATATTTGAGAATTATTCAATTCTGGAAATCTGGGTCGTCACTTGCTAATATTGATCAGTTCAGGGAATTTTACCGAAAAACTTGTATTATTGATATTATAATCACGGATTCTTATAAAGCTAAATACGTCGATTTCGATTTTCATTGACATCCTAAACAAATACAGTGGAACTTTTCTAACTCGAATCATCATAATCCATAAAAAAAACTTCGAGTTAGAGAGACTTCGAGTTATAGAATTTTCATTAAAACATACCGTTTTTCAAACCTAGCTTTATTTGTTTACTTCGCCTAAAATTTAATGTTCATTTGTTAAAACATGTATTCTGTAATTTTGTTTGTTGCACTTTCCTATTAGTACGAGAGCCCACGACCAAAATTTTTGTCTCATAGCAATACGGCAAAAACCCTATAAAATCGTTAGATTGCATGATTCTGAACCCGACTAGACGTGTAGTAACGGTCGAAAGTGTAGCAACTGCGTGGGAGGCAATTTCTGCTGTGTCAATAAAAAAAGGCAGTCGGTATTATAGCAATACCTCTGATAGTGAAAATGTACATAGATTTTATAATTGTATTACGTAAAATTTTGTTTTCAGACATTTTGCGCGTAGCATATAGCCTGAGCGCATTTTTGAAAATGTCAACAAATTTAGCCGACCTGTATCATAGCAATACGGATAATTTTTTTTTTTCAACTTTTCGTATTGCTGCCAGGATTACCAAAAACCTGTTTTCAGACACTTTAAGTGTAGCATATACTCCCAAAAACGAAAATAACGTTTCGGAGTTGCCTGACCGACGCCTCTGTTAAATGTTTTTTTAAATTTAAATATATATTTTTTGGCTCTTGACGTCTGTATCCCATGCCTTTGTTATATGATTTTTGCAATCCATAAGTTGTGGCTTGATAGTACAATTTTAAATTTTGTATTATGCCCTGGTCGAAAAATTCGATTTATGGAACGAAATTTGTATGAAAGTTGCCTTCCATTGCCAATTCAAGAGTTCGAGTTATGGAGAACTTCGAGTTATGGAAGTTCCACTGTATATTCTAAGTATGTGGTAAAAATTAAGTGGCATATAGTTTTTATTCGTCCGTAATCATGGCCTTTGGTCTTACAATGTGTTTATGTAATACAGGAAGCGTCCTCTTTTCCTTCTATATGTTTATTGGCCAGAACAATGTCCGTTTTTTTTTTTTGTTTTTTTAATTTTCCATTATCTTTTCGAGCATCTCCGGCGGTATAGCTTTTTTCAAGAAAAGCCGGTTTGAAAGCTTGCTTTGGAATTGCTTATTGTTCAAAGGTTCTATTCGTATACATTGGAATTCAAATATCTTATCAAAAAATAAGTAAAAATTATTAAATTCTGAAAACATGGGTCGTCACTTGCTGATATTGAATATATATTTCAGGAATTTTTACCGAAGTACTAGGTTGATTTTTTAATATTATATTGACCAGTTTTAATAAGCTGACTTCCGTCGATATCGATTTCCATTGGTAACACAAAGATATATCTACTGTTTAATCGTACACAGGCATTCCAAGTATTTGAAATTGATTTTTTGTTCCCCAAATACGGCATCATCAGACTGTGTAAAATAGGTCTGTTGCTTCAGTTTCAATTGTGCGGTTTTAAGGTTTCTAAAACATAGTCAATTAGTGAGGGTGTACTTTACTGATATTTAGTGCATAATGCTTGATCTAAATGTTAGTTAATCGTTAGACAAGTGAAACAGATGAACTTGCAAGATTTGGTACTGCATGACTCTGAGTTCTTGTAGACAATTAATTAGTAAATATGTCATAGAGTTCGCTGTATACCGGAGGAAACGGTTTTTTACTTACTCAACAAGCAGCCAAACGTTTCATGAATGGACGCAGATTCTTGAAATTTAAGACTGGAATATTATACACTGAATATTGCAGAGGTTGCGAAGAAGTAGCAGAGTATTAGAGTATTATTAGTAGAGAGTATTAAAACTTTTATGCGGAGTCTTTTGTATAGAAAAAATTGCAATTATCGGTCACGGTTTGATTGACGATGTCTCGGAAATTGCACTTACATATAAAACTTGTAGAATTGATTAACATTATCAAGGCCACAAAGTGGTTCAGAGAGGACATATTAGTGTAAGGTGATTTCAGTTCCGGTGGTGGTTCAAAATGGGGTTCCTAAAGGCCTAAATGCGTCTAAACGTTAGAATTATTCCATTTATTATACACATATTCCTACATTGATTTGCAATATTAAAATTACTCAAATCGATTTTGATTTTTACTTTGAGGCTAATACTTGCTGTATCAACAGCACTTACACAGTAAAATGCTCTTAAAATTATGTTTTGATTTGTAAATTTTTTTAGACGCCACTCGGTAATTATTTTTATGATTTGGCGTTAGATCGAGAATTACCAAGCATATTTCTGCAACTATAAGCTACTGCATAAACTTAGATATCTCACTGCTGACTCATAAATAAAAAAAAGAATAAAATATTAACTATGTAAACTCAGCATATTTATGCCTAGATACCTATGCTATAAATACCTATGCACTTGCGTTGCTTAATTGCGCAAGCGCACACACATGCATATTTATTTTCATCTGCTATTTACTTGTTTGCATGCCATTAAGTGCCGTTAATGTACTAAAAGTGAATTTGTAATAATAACACCAACAACTCCACTGCAACGTTTGCAACGAATTGGACCCCCTGCGCCCTTAATGCATGCTGGTTGCAAGTACAATTTTACTCGAGCTCAACAAAATTAATTGAAATTGTCATTGGAAGAAAAAAAAAACTTGTGCGCCGAGTGAATGCGAAGCGGCAGTCAAAGGATGGAGACGGAGACGGAGCAAAGAGCAATAAAATGCAGCGCTGCTATGTGGCGGAGACAGCGGAGCATTTCAAATACACTTGTCACATGCGTGAACGAGTGAATATGTAAATAGACAGCAGCATGCAGCATGCAACATGCAACACAAACCCTAGAGTTTTGGAGTTTTGAGCTGCAACAGATTTAGCGCTACATAAAAGATATGTAATTAATACATACATACAAACACTCGCACGCACATTATCCCCAAAGCTGCACTTCGGTGCGCCGTAGACGCTTGACGCGCCAAGTGAAATTCTAATTACAATTATGACATTTGGTGGCGTACTCTTCGTACGTAGCGTTGCAACGAATCGTGGTGCAACAAAAGACCCCCAGCATTAGCAAATAACATAACGTGTAGACAACGGCAGCGGCAAGCCGCTCATTCGTAGCTTTTGGTTATGGCAATGGCACCTGATGTTCGCGCATGTTGTTGTTGTGTTCAGTTGTTGTTGTTATTTTTATTGCGGCGGTTCATTGCTCGCTTATTGTTGCTGTTGTTTTATATAGACAAATGTTAGTGTATGCGCATTGTGCTGTGGGCTCATGCGCGAACGCGGCTTTGTGTTCGAAAATAGCAAAAGCGGAATGCGCATGCGTGTCTTTAACGGTTGTTTGTTGCGTATTGTTGTTGTTGTGATTGTCATTTACGTCTTTAGAGTGCAATGATTTTTGAGTTGACGGTCTTTGACCTCATGCGCATTTAAATAAATATTCTATTCTAGGCGTACTGCAAAAGTGGCGAACGCGTGAGTTATTTGAAGCTGAACTCACGACAAGATGTTTGCAAATCAGTGTCATCTAAATGAGCACTTGTCCTTTTGATTGTTCTCACAATTTGAGAATTTAGTTTTGTTAAATGATTTTTGACTCGCCGACGGGTGAAGTTAAAGCTCCGAGTGAATTTCTGTTATTAAAAACTTTGCTTAAAATCCCAAAAAAAAATAATTACTACAGCCACGTCGTCGCCAATATTTTTCCATACTTTATATTTACGCACATAATTATCGTAGAAATATATCAACAGCGAAAAGAAGAGTATCGCCGGCATCAATAATGTTAAGGGGTTACATGGGTTTCGTGGATTCAAAAAATCGATTTTTTGTTTTTTGGCTTATTAATATCTACAACATCTCAAGAATATTATCCTAAATTTTCAACTCGATCCGAATAATAGTTTCATAGATATAGGCTTTGGAAGGTGTGCGCTCCAAGTCAGGTATTATTGTCAGGTATTATTGTTAAAACTACTCCTTCGTTCAAGCTCGAGATTATGGTCTTACCTAAAACATTTATTTTTGGTTTTTAATTTGGGTGATCTTGTCAGGAGTTATGTTGACAATGCGGACGCACCTTTTTTCTGAGGGGTCACCGGAAATGACGTCACAATGGAGGAGTTTTAATTTTTTTTTGACAATTTCAGAAATTATTCTTTAAATATGTATCTATAAGACAGAAAAAAGTTTGAATTAAAAAAATAATTTTTTACATGGAATAAACATGGAAACGAGCATAGAGTCAATACACACATGTGATCCATTTTCTATCTATCTATATATCTTATTTCTTATTCTTCTATATATATATAATATATGTCACATTTTTTGTCCGTGATTCACGCCTAAACTTGAGCGATCCAACTTGAGAAATAGTTTAGTTTATAATAGATTTCAAATATTAGTCGCAATGCCCGGTCGTCTGAACGTTCGACCATTCGGTCAAGGAATAACTTGAATAAATATCTAGATAAGTATCTTAATACAACTTGTTACACTTAACCCTTGGCACTATGAAATGGTTGGTATTGTAGTTGGTCAAAATTGATTTGCCTTACATCGTTCAAATTATTCAATCCTTTTTGTATTTTTTATTTTCGAACTTAGATGCTACCGGCTTTGTTTTATGACTAAAAGCTTATACCTTTTATTATGAAGTTGGATGCGGTGTGAAAAGTTTATTTCGTAATCAAAGACTAACCTGGATTGTTATTGAAAGTCAGTTGTAACCATCTAACTGTACACATAAAGAAATATGACTACGGAGTCATTTATCAAAAACCATAAAAAAATTTTAGTATAACAACAACGTTAGCCAAAAAGAAACAATTATTTTCTACTGGTCTCAAAAATTTTTTTGTTGAAATAAACACAATAACAGAAGATTCTATAAGAAAATAATACAAAAATTCTAAAGTTTTTTCATTGCCTCCAATGCGCGTAAGTAAGTAGATTTAGCAAGTGATGGACTAAAAGCCAACAAATCCTGTACACATGACGGCAAAATACTGCAATTTTAATAAATAAACCTTAAATACTAACTCTATATCTATATTTCCATAATAGTACTTACGCTATAAAACGATAGATGATCATATAGTATTCCGGCATTACAATCTCCACTTCACCGCGCAGCATACCGCGTACGGTTCTTTGCGCCATCTCTTCGCCACTGTACAATGGATATATTTCGGCATAACCGCTATCTCGAGCAAACTGCTCCACACCGACGTTAGTTGTCATAAATGAGGGAAACACTGTGGTCACGTCAATGCCCGTAATATTGTTAAGTCGCAGCTCGGCGCGTAAGACACGCATTAGGGTGCGTACAGCGGTTTTAGCACTGCAATATGGCTCCATTTGTAGCACTGTTTTGATGGCTAAATGTAAATTTAAGTTAAAGTAATCAACTTTTTTATGAAAACACTTGTAACTTACCGGCCATAGAGCTTATAGCTACAATATGTCCTTTCTTGGCGCATTTCATATTCTCCAGGAATACACGATTTGTCTGGAGGAAATATTAAATATGTATATATTAAAAGATGGTTTCGTTAACTCACCCATAAATGTGATATATAATTAACATTTATCATCGCTTCAAATTCTTCTACTGTGGGATTCAGTTGGTCTGCATGATACAGCAACGCTGCATTATTCACGAGTATAGTGGCAGCCCCAATTTCGGTGGTTAGTTTCTCATTGAGTTCCACGATCTCATCGTATTTAGTGACATCTACCTATTATGCGAGATTGTATCATTAACCAAATTGAATTGTTTGTGTTGAGCTTTCAACACACTTACCTTATAGGCTTTTGCCTTAACGCCATATCTATCGGCGATTTCCTTTGCCGTTATCACAGCCAAATCGAAATTGATATCACATATAGCGACATGACATCCTTTAGCGGCTAATTCTGCAGCAATACATTTACCCAGACCACCTGCTGCACCGGTGACCTAAATTCGATTTCAAGGAAAAAATTATATTTTTTACGAACTTAATGATTTTATAATTTTCGACGAATTATGAAAATTCAAGTGAGAAGCTCAAAAATAGTGGTAGTTAAGTACAGATGTTGAAGTGGTAACATATTTGATCTATTCTTCATAGAAAATATACTTGGTTATGATAAACGGAGAGCGTTGTAGTAGTTGCCTGTAAAAAAGTTAGTCGTGCATCTCGGGACATCGTTAGGCGATCGACGAACGCTGCTGTAGTGGAACCACAAGGTTGATCGTTCGGAGTTGAAGAGAGGGTACTGTATATAAATATGTTACTGTGTTGTTTTGGCATAGCGGATTGAATGGAATGAAAATTTTATATGCTGCGCTCCCACGTCGGGATGATTAGCAATGCGCGAAAATTCCAAGTCGATCGAATCGGTTATATTGCGAGCGACCACGTGCGTGAGTATGCACAAAAATCACTTCTAAAATATGCACAATCAAAAGCACTGTAGTTGAATTTTTTTTTCCAAATAGTTAGCGAAATTTAATTTATGGCTATTAAATGATTAGCAATTCCAAGTCTCGAATTGGTTCTAGGGCGTGCGACCACGTCCGTGATAATACGTACTTCGCTCTTAGCTTTTACTCTTGTTTACTCAAATTTGAAAATATGGGTTTACTTTTGGAGATTCTCAAATTAATGATCCAATTAGGGGAAATGAGAGCAAATTCAAGCACAATAACAGAAGATTCTAAAAAGCTTTTACAGCCCTTTAAAACAGTCAAACATTTTATTTTGTCTTCTAAAAAAAGTGTTCTAACAAAATTGAAGGATTAATTTTTTTGTATACATAAGTAATATCATTAGCTTTACGCTCTCAATTAAGGGGGGGGGGGGTAAGGTTTGTTTCGTCGAAAAAAGACCTTTTTTCATGAATTTTTTTAGAAAAAATTATTGCTTTAGGTTTATTTTACTTATTACTATATGAAAGTACAACATTTGAAGGATACTTAAAAAAGGTTTTTTCGAAAAATAGCGAGGAATAACGGATTTATCGTCGATCTCTGCAGGCACCTCGAAAAAAGTGCTTGTGTGGTGACCAGCCTACAGCATCGCTGGATCATCCGAAACCAAAAAATCAAAATGTTTTCTTTAGTTTATTAATTTATCTTTCAATTGACGTCGAGTTTTTTTTTAATTTTTCAATTTTTAAATTTTTGGTACCATTTTCAAGCCAAAATGATGATTTTTGATGAAAAAACGACCTATTTGTTATTGTAAAATTGTTTGTAATTAAAATTTTTGGAAAAACTCGACGTCATTCGAGAGCTATATATATGTAGAATATTTGTTCAAAATTTCAAAACGATCGATGCAGTAGTTTTTTCTGTAGGCTGGTCACCGACTTTAAAAATGACATATTTGGGAAAATCTATTCAAAGTTTTCAGCGCAGGTAGCTGGAGGCACCGTTATTCAACCTGCTGTAACTTCGTTGGTTTTTCTCCGAATGACCTAAAACTTGTAACACAATATTCTTGAGATGTTGATGGTTCAGAAAAAAAAAAAGTTGTCAAACCTTACCCCCCCCTTAACTAATTACAAATTTTATTAAGTTAAAGAAACGTCACTTAAGTGACATAAATTATACGGCAATTAATCCAGAAACTTTTTTAAAATGGTTTTCAAATCCATATATCGGGACTTAAATATTTAGTAAACTTTCAATAAAGTATTTACCACAGCCACTTCGCCGGCAATATTTTTACACAGTCTACATCTCACATAACTATCGTAGAAATATATCAACACCGAAATGAAGAGTATGATCGGCATCAATAACGATAAGAGAGCGACCAACAGCCAGGCGCGATTTTTTTTAAATGTATCAGACGTCATTGTTAATAAGATTTCTGATTTCTTTAGATATTTGTTATCAAAGGATAATTTGAGCTGTGAGTTATGAAATAACCTGTTCTGATCAGTATTGCTGCTGAAAGTATACTGATCATGCGAGTGGACCTGATCATAGAAAGGTAGCTTTACTTCAATTGCTCGAGTGAACGTTTTGATCAGCATTCCACGAAGCTTTCGAATGAATGGAAACATTGAAGATACAGTGAAATAATTATTGAGGGTGGCTAATGCAATCTGTTTTAGTATGACAAATCTCAACTTTACCACGTAGCATACCAGCTACAGGTCTTATGTTCTACTAGTGGATATATGTCGGATTATTTACCAGTAGCGGTTATGAGACTGCAGATTAGGGTACGGAGAGCGGAGAAACGTCTGTCAGTTCGTCCGAACTAGCGATGACTAGAGTAAAAATTGAGGTGTCTTGACGAAACTTGGTACGCATGTTCCTTGACATTGTAAGAGGTAAACAAATTGAAAAAAGGCGCAGCGTCGCCAAGTTATGGGTCAAAAATCATAGATCAGGAACAATTCGATAAATAAAAAAAAATATGCAAAACGTTTTCTTGAAATCCTGCTGTTTTAGATTTAAAATGGGCGAAATCGGTTTACCACATCTTATGATTGTTTCAGTTTCTTATATATAAATCAAGTATCATCATCTAAAAATTGTCCAAATCGGACTAAAACTTTTCAATGCACCAGATACTGCGGACCTCAGTGCCTAGGGATAATTTTTTAACAAAAATATCAATAAAACCCTCAGATATTTTATAGAAATTCGAACATTCATTACTTCCATGAGCTTCCGTAGCATGGTGCGCATTTATTTGTTGTGATAAACTATCTTTATAAAATAAGACAATACAAAAATCTTAATAGTTTTTTAATGCTGCAAGTGCGTGAGCAAACCCATCCTGTACAATTGACGGCAAAATTCTATAATTTTAATGAAGAAACAAGTCGAGATTTCATCTAAGTCAATATTTGCATAATTATACTTACGCTATAAAACGATAGACGATCATAACGAATCCGGGCACCCCGATCTCCACTTCTCCACGCAACATACCATGCACAATTCTTTGCGCCATCTTTTCACCCTTTAACAACGGATACAATTTGGCATAACCACTATTGCGGACATTCTTTACCATACCGGCATGAGTTGTCAGAAATGGCGGATATACTGTGGTCACGCCAATACCTGTAATACCATATAGCCTCAGCTCGGCGCGCAATACACGCATGAGGGTGCGTACAGCGGTCTTTGCACTACAGTAAGGCTCTGATCGTGTCACCGTGAGTAAACCTAAGGAAAGATATTTTGTAATTAGCTGAGCTGGTTAGCACTCTTGTTGTAAGAATTACCAGTTATTGAGCAAATAGCCACAATATGGCCCCGCTTGGCTTGCTTCATATTTGGTAAAAACACGCGATTTGTCTAGAGTAGAATGCTTATGATTTATGAAGATTTTAAATTATATATAATTTACCAGGAAGTGTGACAAGTAATTGACTTTAACCATCAACTCAATTTCTGGAACTGTGGGATTTAACTGGTCTGTATGTGTCAGCAACCCTGCATTATTCACGAGTATAGTAGCGGCGCCAATGTCGTGGGTTAGTTTCTCATTGAGTTCCACAATCTCGTCGTATTTAGTGACATCTACCTATTATGAGAGATTGCATCAGTAACCAAATTGAATTGTTTGGATTGAGCTTTCAATGCACCTACTTTATAGGCTTTTGACTTGACACCATATTTATTGGCAATTTCCTTTGATGTCGTCACGGCCAAATCGAAATTGATATCACATACAGCGACATGACATCCCTTAGCGGCCAATTCTGCAGCGATACATTTACCCAGACCACCTGCTGCACCGGTGACCTTAAATCGATTCGTAGGAGAGGATTATACCAAGTTAGTGAGATTGTTAAATAGTTAGCGAAATTTAAATTATTTCTTTTAAAAAGGCGGAAAAACTATACATTTACCCAGACCACCTGCTGCACCGGTGACCTTAAATCGATTCGTAGGAGAGGATTATACCAAGTTAGTGAGATTGTTAGATAGTTAGCGAAATTTAAATTATTTCTTTTAAAAAGGCGGAAAAACTATAAATCACGTCGAGACATATAACATTGCGTGAAAATTGTAAGTGACACTAATTGGTTGTAGGGCGAGCGACCACGTGCGTGACAACATAACTTCGCTTTTAAGCGAACATTTTATACTCTCGCAAATTATTTATTTAATGTTATTAAGATAGCACACAATTCGACCCATATAATTGGCATAAAGCCCACTAGATTTTTCTGGTGGTTTACAGTCCTGATAATAACGGAAAATTTAAACAAATTTATATGCTTTCACGCGGTTCTTTAATTTTGGTTAATTGGCGCATAATTGAAGATAATGTGCTAATTGACTAAATTAGTAAAGGCATTAAACTTCAAATAGTTTGAATTAATTTGTTGGTGTTAGATTTTATTTGCAACTTTTTCATCATCTGGTAAAGATTAACTAATTGACATAGTTAGCATTTCACTAATGTACAATTTCAATACTCAATTAACTAATTGCGAACTCAATTAGTATTCACAGCCACATAGATATGTCGCTTAAGCGGTTAAATTGGTCGTTTAAAAGGTCGGAAGTGAACCTTGAATATTTTTCGAACATTCCAATTGCCATTAAAATAATGAATTTAACATTACATGGAAGAAATATTGGTCTTCAAAAACAATTATTTTAAATTTACGTGCTATTAATCAATGAAATTTACAACTCTATATGCTTTTCTGCGAAGATAATTCGATAAAGATATTTATAGATTATTTATTATAAAAATATTTATGTGGATAGATGACTATTTCGGTTTATATACTTTTTCACGTTCAATTGCAGCTTTGTAATCACTTTGCAGTTAATTAGTTCGATATTTACTTAAAATTTCGGTAATTTTATAGAATTTATTTGTTATTATTGTCTAAATTTCAGATTTTACTTGAGTATATATTAAACTTTCAATAAAATAATTACCACAGCCACGTCGCCGGCAATATTCTTGCACACTCTATTTCGCACATAATTATCGTAGAAATATATCAACACCGAAATGAAGAGAATGGTCGGCATCAATAACGTTAAGAGAGCGACCAACAGCCAGGCGCGATTTTTTTTAAATGTATCAGACGTCATTGTTAATAAGATTTCTGATTTCTTTAGATATTTGTTATTAAAGGATAATTTGAGCTGTGAGTTATGAAAAAACCTGTTCTGAACAGTATTGATGCTGAAAGTATACTGATCATGCGTGTGGACCTGATCATAGAAAGGTAGCTTTACTTCAATTGCTCGAGTGAACGTTTTGATCAGCATTCCACGAAGCTTTCGAATGACTGAGAACAGTGAAAATACAGTGAAAATGTTATAGAGGGTAGCCAATCAAATATTTTTTAATGTTCACTGCAATTACAATGTATAACACTCGGTTGGGCATTGGACCAAACCAAATTCGAGAGATTGAGTCAAAAGTAAAAAAAAAAGTAATTTCTCATTATTCGAAGACTTATTTTTATTTATTTAGGAGTGCTAAAAGAACCCCAGATCCATTAATTACTGACACTAAATTACTTTATGTTAACGTGAAAACCCTTAAGTTTATCTACTCCAAAGTCAAAAAGTAACTGCTAGATATCGAGTAATATTTGTTTATGCATGTAATGGATATACGGATACCAGATTTATCAAGTGGTGGTTAACAAGTGATTTTCGTATATTTTTGGTCACTGTTCAAAAATTCAAATTCAAAATGAAGTGTCGTTTTCCCACACTTCTTTAAAAAATCAGAGTTATGTTATTTACGTTATAGACTCAACCGGGAGTTAAGGAGTGGTAATCTTAGCATTGCGGTTTGATTGGCTAGATGTTAAAAGATTAAATAACTGTTGTTTTTGCTGCGTTTTCCAACACTTTTTCGGGCGTTTTGCGTGATTTAACCCTGATTTCCGGAATTTATTTACATTGTGGCCAGACTTATTCACTTGCTTGCTGGTAAACATAATCAGCCAATTTACATCGATTTCGGCATCGTTTTCCATATATGATGATTTGTGTTAGTTGGGTTGATTTTATGAATATTGAGGATACAAAGCAAGATTAACTGACAATTTTATGCTTTATTTTATGATAAAAATATATATTCAGACTTAATTCAGATATTTAAATTTCTTTCTAAGAAATACCAGCTAAAGTTATTTTCGTCGTCAGTTTTAAAATATTTAGTTGTTGAAATAAAATAATACACAAAATTCTAATGTTTTTTTATTGCTGCCAATGCGCGTAAGTAAGTAGATTTGGCAAATGATGGACAGAAAGCCAACCAATCTTGGACACACGACGGCAAAATACTGTAATTTTAATGAAGAAACTTTATATACTAACTCTATATCTATATTTCCATCATTATACTTACGTTATAAAACGATAGAGGATCATAAAGAATCCCGGCATCGCGATCTCCACTTCACCGCGCAGCATACCAAGCACAGTTCTTCGCGCCACCTCTTCACCCTTCAACAACGGATACATTGCAGCATAACCGCTATCTCGAGCTAATTTTTCCACTTTGGAGTGAGTTTTCAGAAATGAGGGAAACACTGTGGTCACGCCAATGCCCGTAATATTGTTTAGACGCAGCTCGGCGCGCAAGACACGCATTAGGGTGCGCACAGCGGTTTTGGCACTGCAATATGGCTCAGCTAGTGGCAGCGTGACTAGACCTGTGTGGGATTGAGGAAATATATTTCATAATTAGTTCTTAAACTATTTTTTACTAACTATTAACAATTACCAGCTACAGAGCTAATGGCCACAATATGGCCCCGCTTGGCCTGCTTCATATTTGGCAGAAACACGCGATTTGTCTAGAAAAGCATGCATATGATTTATGAAGATATTAAATTATATATAATTTACCAGGAAGTGTGACAAGTAATTGACTTTAACCATCAACTCAATTTCTGGCACTGTGGGATTCAGTTGATCTGAATGTAATAGCAACCCGGCGTTATTCACGAGTATAGTGGCGGCGCCAATGTCGTTGGTTAGTTTCTCATTGAGTTCCACAATCTCGTCGTATTTAGTGACGTCCACCTATTATAAGAGACATTATTAACCTAATTGAATTGTTTGAATTGAGCTCTCAACGCACTCACCTTATAGGCTTTTGTCTTGACGCCATATCTATCGGCGATTTCCTTCGCTGTCGTCACAGCCAAATCGTAATTGATATCACATATAGCGACATGACATCCTTTAGCGGCCAATTCTGTAGCGATACATTTACCCAGACCACCTGCTGCACCGGTGACCTTAATTTGATTTGAAGGAAAATATTAGAATATTAGAAACTGTCATTAAAAATGACTAAAATGTTAAATTTTTTTATTTCTTATATTGTATTTTAAATTGTTTTTGTGGAGAGTTTTGCGATAACCGAGAATAAAACACATTCGATTCTTAACGTAACGATTTATTTGACATTATTTTGTATTGTGGTTAGATCCATACTTTTTAATAACAATTTACAACTCTCGGCTATGTATTGGACAAACAAATTTGTTAAAATATCAAAGACTAACTTCAAAAAAGGGACGAAGCGGTTTTTTTACTTTATATATTATATTAGTCCTGTTACTTCCGCAAGGAGCATAGGGCTACAGTGACTCAGTTTCAACCATTTCTGTTTACTTTATTACGAAAAAATTTGTTGGATTCAATATTCAGAAAATAATTCGATTATCGATAACTCAAAAATTAATCTTGTGGTTACTCATAAATAGCAATTCATTTCCCATTGTCAGCTTTTCAATAAAGCAAAGGTGGTTGGACTTTACCTTTCACTTAACAAATACTTGTCATATTTGAGATGAAATGCTATTAAATTGCAAATTGGAATATAAACAATTATAAATATAAATCTGTCGGACGTACTGTTTGCCTTCATGATTAATCGCTATTGAAAACGTTAAAGCAAATCTGTGAAGTTAAAGCTACCGACAAAATTGGTATGCAATCACGTATTATTAATGGATCAGTCCATAAACCAATTAAGCTATGTCTATATTTGTCAGTATATCAAAAAAAAAAAATTTGCAAATGAGGCTTTGTCAAATTGAAATAATAGCTTTGCAAAAATAAATGAATGCATAACATTGACCGCGAAAATTTTGAAAGCCATTGGATTACTCTTCCGTATATGGAAGTTGATAATGAACCGCTAGCAGATAACCAGTATAGCAACAACTTTAAAGGTTTTGTCAAAAATAAAGCGCATAACTGAATAAAGTTAGCGATTAGCTAGTAGCTGCATATCATTATAGATAGCATGCTTTTATTGTATGTTTATTTTGATATTTGGTATTGTTGTTTGTTATGCTTTGCTCAATTTTGATAACGCAAAAGTCGGAGAGAAAGCTAATAACATATGTATCATTTGTTTATATGCTTGCAGATAACTTTTGGAGAGCTGACGAAAATATATGAGAATTTTCGGTTCGACAGAAATGACATAATTTTGATCGCTATTTGCGCCGATCTCTCAATTCAACCCATATTTTTTTTTTGTTACTCAACTATTGTTGTTGTTCTCAATTATTAACCAATTAGGGCAAATAACAGTAAATGCAATAACACTAACACAAAACTCTAACCAGTTTATATGCTTTTCACACAGTACTTTCAATCAGTTTATTGGCACGTTATTGAAGATGATTGAATTTATTCTAGCACAATATAAAGATTGAAAAAGTTAGGTTTCTTTTGCAACTTATTTATCATCTGGCTTATGTAAAAGTGAGTCTAAATGACATAATTAGCCTTGCACTAATGTATAATTACAATACTCAATTAACTAATTACAACTTAATTAATATTCACAGGAATGTCACTTAAGTGGTTCACCTAGACGTTTAGAAGATCGTAAGTGAACTTTATACATTTGTTCAATTTTTCAATTAATATTTAATTATTGTTATTAACATTACGTGGAAGCAATCAGCAACAACAATTATATTAAATTATACGTGCACTTAATCAAAGAAATTGGCATATTTATATGAAATAAACGCGGAAATAATTCGATAAACATATTTATAGATTAATTATTATAAAAAACATTTATGTGGATAGACGACTATGTCGGTTTATATACTTTTTTCACGTTCGATTGCAGCTTTGCAATCACTTTGTAGTTAATTAGTTCGATATTTCCGTAAAATTTCGGTAATTTTATAGAATTTATTTGTTATTTTTGTCTAAATTTCAGATTTTACTTGAGTATATATTACACTTTCAACCAAATAATTACCACAGCCACGTCGCCGGCAATGCTTTTGCACACTCTACTTCTCACATAACTATCGTAGAAATATATCAACACCGAAAAGAAGAGAATGGTCGGCATCAATAACGTTAAGAGCGCGACGGCCAGCCAGGCGCGTATTTTTTTAAATGTATCAGATGTCATTGTTATTAAGATTTCAAACTTTTTTAAGTATTTGTTATCAAAGAATAATTTCGGCAACGAATAATGAAGAAAACCGTTGTGATCACCGCAACCGCTGAAAGTATACTGAGCTTGCGAATTGACTTGATCGCAGAAAAGTAGCATTTCTTGAATTGCACGAGTGATTCTTTTGATCAGCATTTCACGAATATGACTAAGGCCATTGAAGATACAATTAAATAATTATAGAAGTTAATGAAATATTTTTTCATCTTCACTGCAATTATTTATATTGTTTTAGAATAAACTGCAAAGTCAGTTCCGGTATATAATCGGTGAGCGAGTGTAATCAAGTTTTGTATCTAATCAAAGATAGCTATATCAACCAAATCTATACTCGTTAATATTTATGAATATGTATGAAACGGTTGGATGACTTCTTTTTGTCGGCAGACTTCGAAGGAGTTTTTATTGTTGTTTGTAGCAAGTTTTTTACACAAAATTATCTTGATATTCTTAGGTTGCAGTTTGAAATATCTTAAAACAATCATATCGCCTACTTTTCATTAAAATCTATCAAATTTTTTCACAATCACAATCACCAATGTTGATATCGGAAAAAATATTTCAATCAAAATTATGACAATTTTGATCCAATCTAAGTCCCAGATATCGAACATGAGGACCATTTTTACTCAAATTAGGTTATAAATTAAAAAAATAAAAATACTCGAATCGGCTTCAGAGCTTATAGCCGCAATATGTCCATTCTTTGTACATTCCATGCATGATTTGTCTGGAAGAAACAGTAAATATGTATGAAATAGGTTCTGATTTAATTCTAAAGCGTTTTTTTTTAAATCACCCAGAAATGTGCCACATAATTAAATTTCGCAATCAAAGACTTAGTTGAATCCTTATTGGCAGTCGGTAACGAGAAATAAATATGACTAAGAAGTCATTAAACAAACAAAAAATTATAAAAACAACAATAACATCTGAACGTAATCGAATATTCAATCACCACGATATTCTTGTGAGCCAAAGGGAAATAACTAGCAATTGGTTGACCACCACTGGTCTACAATGTTTATACTAAACTCTTTATTTTGAGAAATTTACTATCACTATATAAAATAAGAAAAAAAATTTAATTTGTTTTTATTGCTGCCACTGTACGTAAGTAAGTAGATTTAGCAAATGATGGTGAAGAAGCCAAAAAATCCTGTACACATGACGGCAAAATACTGTAATTTGAATGAAGAAACTATAACAACTAACACTATACCTATACTTTCATAACTATACTTACGTCATAAAACGATAGCCGAACATAAAGAATTCTGGCATCGCGATTTCCACTTCACCACGCAGCATACCGCGCACAGTCCTTCGCGCCACCTCTTCACCATTCAACAATGGATAAATTTCGGCATAACCGCTATCTCGAGCTAATTTTTCCACTTTGGAGTGAGTTTTTAGAAATGAGGGAAACACTGTGGTCACGCCAATGCCCGTAATATTGTTTAGACGCAGCTCGGCGCGCAAGACACGCATTAGGGTGCGCACAGCGGTTTTGGCACTGCAATATGGCTCAGCTAGTGGCAGCAGGACTAGACCTGTATAGGATTGAGAAAAGATATTTCGTAATTAGTTCTGAAGCTATTTTTTGTGAATAAAAATTACCAGACACTGAGCTAATAGCCACAATATGGCCCCGTTTGGCTTTTTTCATATTTGGCAGAAACACGCGATTTGTCTAGAGAAGAATGCATATGATTTTAGAAGCTATTAAATTATATATAATTCTTCAATTTACTAGATAATGTGACAAGTAATTGACTTTAACCATCAACTCAATTTCTTCCACTGTGGGATTCAGTTGATCTGAATGTAACAGCAACCCTGCATTATTCACGAGTATAGTGGCAGCCCCAATTTCGGTGGTTAGTTTCTCATTGAGCTCCACGATCTCATCGTAATTAGTGACGTCCACCTATTATAAGAGACATTATTAACCTAATTGAATTGTTTGAATTGAGGTCTCAACGCACTCACCTTATAGGCTTTTGCCTTGACGCCATATCTATCGGCGATTTCCTTTGCTGTCGCCACGGCCAAATCGAAATTGATATCACATATAGCGACATGACATCCCTTAGCGGCTAATTCGGCAGCTATACATTTTCCGAGACCACCTGCTGCACCGGTGACCTTGATTAGATTTGGAGAAAAGATTATATGTTTATCCGTTAACTTCGACAAATAATGAATAATAAATTTGAAAAGCTCAAAGAGAGTTAGGACAGATTTTGAAGCGATACAATCTCTTATTTATTTTATCTAGAATGTTCAGCAATTGTGCTAGCAGACCACTTCGATACTATCAGTTTACATATTTATAATTTGTGGGTTAAATATTATACAAAAACTGAAGTAAGATTTTACTTACTTATAAGTGTTTCACATTTTGTCAAAATCAATGACAAAAAAACTGTAATTCAAATTACAAGAAGCTCTAATTTCAACAGTGGCATTGTTTCACCGCAAATCATAATTTACTCTTAAAATTAAATGAAAACCGTTTCATAGGTTTGATTGCAATTGTCAATTGTTTTGAGATAACACAGCCACAACAAAAAGTTCGTTGTGACCTATGTACTCCATATGTTTTTGAGGTCGCTGAATCCGAATCCGTGGTCCATTTAACTCCTAGCAGATCAACCACAGAAAACCCATATGGTTGACAGCAATATTTTTAAATTCATCGGATTCGCTTGAAACTCGCTTCTTGGGGATTTTAGGGGTCACAGATCACATAACCAGATACCCGAGAACACCCGAGTAACAGGTTTCAAGCAATTCCGACGAATTTTTCAAAAAGTATTGGATCCGTAATTTTGAATTTTGGAACATTTATTTTGTGTGACTGTGTAATCAATGAACCAAAAATCGATTCATCGATCGGGATTCAAAAATAATTTACAAAGCAAATGAGGGGTTACACTGAAACTGTCATTAAAAGTGACACAATAAAAATCAGTGAATTTGAGTTATTTACAATTTCTAATTTTTATGTAAATTTTTTTTTGTGAAGAGTTTTGTTATAACCTTGAATAAAATACTTTCGATCCTTAACGTAATTATTCATATCATAATATTTCGTTTTGTGGTTTATAAATTTCTTTATAATAAAGAATAGTGAACAACACTCGTCTGGGTATTGGACCAAACCTATTTGTTTCGAGAGATCGGGTCATAAGTAAAAAAGTAAGTTTTTCGTAACTTACATACTATGTATATTTAATAATGATGATTTCAATCAACTAAATTTCGAAATACGAAGCCAAATATTTCGATTTTGTAGGATAACTAACGAAAAAGGGGGAAGGAAAGGGTGGGATCCACAGAAAAATTGCAATTCATGTCCCATTGTCAGCTTTTCAACAAAATAAAGGTGGTTGGACTTTACCTTTCACTTAACAAATACTTGCCATATTTAAGAAGACATTTTATTAAACTGCAAATTGGAATATAAACAATTATAAATATAAATCTGTAAGACGGACTGTTTTCCTTAATGATTGATCTCTATTGAAAACATGAAAGCAAATTCATCAACTTGAATCTTCTGACAAAATTGGTATTGGTATATAATCACGTAATGTTAATGGATCAGTCCATACACCCATTAAGCTATGTCTATATTTGTCAGTAGATTGAAAAAAAGCTTTGTAATTGGTGCATTGCCATCTTGATTGCTTTGCTGAAATAAATGAATGCATAAGACTGACCGCGAAAACCATTGAATTATTCTTCCGTATATGGAAGTTGATATTGAACCGCTAGCAGATAACAAGTATAGCAACAATTTTAAAAATTTTGTAAATTTGAAAATGCATAACTGATTATAGCTAGCGATTAGCTAGTAGCTGCATATAATGGTATATAGCATGTTGTTATTGTATGCTTATTTTGTTATTTGATTTTTTGTTTTGTTCAATTTTGATAATGCAAAGCTCAGAGCGAAATCTAAAAATGGATATTTGCTTATATGCTTGCAGATAACTTTTAGAGAGCTACCATGGTACCAAATTTAATGAACTATTTAAGATAAGATGAGCTTAAGATAAGTTTTCAATTAATGGTTTGCTCAAGCTTATACATTTAAATATATTTTAAGACATTTTCAACTTATAATAGAAAATGCTAACAAATTTATTTGCTTTCACATAGCCCTTTAAAAAATAATTTGCGCATTATTGAAACTAATTAGTTAATTGTATTGTATTGGTATCAAAATTATGTAAGTTAGATTTCTTATGCACTTATTCAGCAACTGGCTTATATAAAAGTGAGACTAAATGACATAATTAGCCTTTGATTTAATTACAATATAAATACTCAATTGACTAATCACAACTGAATTAATACTCACAAGAATTACATGGACGCAATCACCAACAACAATTATATTACATTATATGTGCAATTAATCAAAGAAATTGACATGTCTATATGATTTAAACGCGCAAATAATTCGTAAAACAAAGTTGTTGATTAATTACTCTAAAAATAAACATTTATGAAGATAAGCCACTAAGTTGTATTTTCTAGACAAAACTTGACCTACGCCCTAGTGAAGCTTTGTAATCACTTTGTAATCAATTTGAATTTGAAGCTTTGTAATCAATTTGTCAGGTGTCAATAATGTGATCTGTAGTGTAAAACCGATATTTTTGTCAAAAATGATTTGAGTGATTTTATAGAATTCGTTATTATTGTTCAAATGTCTAAATATATAGTAAACTTTCAATAAAATATTTACCACAGCCACTTCGCCGGCAATATTTTTGCACACTCTACTTCTCACATAATTATCGTAGAAATATATCAACACCGAAATGAAGAGAATGATCGGTGTAAATAACGTTAAGAGAGCGAAGCCCAGCCATGCACGTATTTTTTTTAATGTATCAGACGCCATCGATGCTGCACTTTCGAAGAATAATTTGTGCTGTGAACAGTTGTGATCAACGCTACTACTGAAAGTATACTGATCGTGCGAAGTGACCTGATTATAGAAAGGTAGCTTTACTTGAGCTCGTGCTAATGAAATCTATTTTAATGTTTTGATTAATTATTTGTATCAAATAAACTGGCGCGAAAAGTAAGCTCAGGCAAGGCAGGGTCTATGTAATCACCGATGGCCCTGTCAACAAAATGTATGCTGTTTAATATTTATGAATATGTATGGATCGGGTGTAACCGAACATTTTATACTTTCGCAATTTATTTATTTAAGGTTATTGGAATAACACACAATTCGCACCGTATATTCGCAAAAAAGTCCACTAGAATTACGAAAATCATTATATTATATATTATAGTATATGGTAGCTGGGGTAGTTCCTGGACCGATTTAAATTATTTTTGCCACCAAGTTATTTCACATCTAAGATTATATCAAATCACGTAATTATGCGAAGATATCTTACATATTAACCGATATATAATGTATAAAGGCCTGCGGAAGTTTGAAAAGCCGTAGAGCAGGTATATGGGGGCTAGAGTAAGTAGTCAGCAGATTTTTCCAATTTTCGACATAGAGACAGACTATTTAACGGAAATCATCTCCTCTGAATTTCTATAAAGTAACTGACATATTCACCTATATTTTGGGTGAAAAATTGGCCACGTGCACTTGAGGCCTTGAATCGAGGTTCGACTTCGAAAATTTTTAAATTGTTCTTGTGAGCTAAAGGGAAACAACTAGCAGTTGGTTGACCACCACTGGTCTACAATGTTTATTCTAAACTCTTTATTTTAAGGAATTGACTATAATTATAAAATATGAAAAAAATACAACAATTTCATTTTGTTTTTATTGCTGCCACTGCGCGGAAGTAAGTAGATTTGGCAAATGATGGACAGAAAGCCAACCAATCTTGGACACATGACGGCAAAATACTGTAATTTTAATGAAGAAACTTTAAATACTAAATCTGCTTATATTTAGAATTATACTTACGATATAAACCGATACATAATCATATAGAATTCCGGCATTGCAATCTCCACTTCACCGCGCAGCATACCGCGTACGGTTCTTTGCGCCGCCTCTTCGCCAGTGTACAACGGATACATTCGGGCATAACCGCTATCGCGAGCGAACTTCTCCACTCCGGCATGAGTTGTCAGAAATGCGGGAAACACTGAGGTCACGCCAATGCCCTTAATATTGCTTAATTTCAGCTCCGCTCTTAAGACACGCATTAGCGTGCGTACAGCGGTCTTTCCACTGCAATATGGCTCAGATTGTGGAAGCGTGACTAGACCTGTGCAGCATTGAGGAAAGATATTTTGTAATTTGTTGGTTTCTAATTTGTTCTATAAGAATTACCAGAAACTGAGCCAATGGCCACAATATTGCCTTTCTTGGCTTTCTTCATATTTGGCAGAAACACACGATTTGTCTAGAAAGGAATGCATTTGGTTTAAGAAGACGTAAAATGTATGTAATTCTTCAATTTACCCAGTAATTTGACAAGTAATTGACTTTAACCATCAACTCGATTTCTTCCACTGTGGGATTCAACTGATTTGAATGCAACATTATCCCGGCATTATTCACGAGTATAGTGGCGGCGCCAATGTCATTGGTTAGTTTCTCATTAAGTTCCACAACCTCATCGTAATTGGCAACGTCCACCTGTAATGTAACAAGTGACAATATTGTATAAATTGAATTGCTTGGATTGTTGATACAACACACTCACCTTATAGGCTTTTGCCTTGACGCCATATCTATCGGCGATTTCCTTTGCCGTTGTCACAGCCAAATCGTAATTGATATCACATATAGCGACATGGCATCCCCTAGCTGCTAATTCTATAGCAATACATTTACCCAGACCACCTGCTGCACCGGTGACCTTGATTCGCATTGAATAATAGATATATATATATATATATGAGTATAGTATGTGAATTTTGGTAAATAAAAGAAGATAAATTTAAATGTCCAACGTATATGTACTTTGAAATGTGATTTTGGTATACGGAGAGTCTGTAAACAAATTATTTTAATGTAAATAAAAAAATTGGATTTTGACAGCAATCTTTTTATCGTATTGTCATCAATATTTGGAGTTCAACTATCGTCTTAGCAAACCACTTCGGCTACATGACTTGACGTATTTACTTTCTTGTTTAACCCTCATTTGTACTGATGGGTCCAGCCAGACTTTTTTGAACTTTAAATCACTATTTCATATACTAGTACACACGTTTATGTTTCAATACTTCATGATATCCTAGATGATATATTTTAGTATGATTTGGTTCGTATATATATTTATAAAAATTGATAAATAGTTTTTAAATTATAGTTTTCAACCGAAAAGTCATATTGAGTACTAATGGGTCTGGCACAAATTCTGGGCGCACAATAGTAGCTGACAACTTTTTTCCACTTTAAATTTGTGTAAGCGGCTAATAAGCTTGGGGCTGTCCTTCATTGGAACCCCTCGAAGCAATCCCACCTGAAATGAAGAAAAACAAAAATAGGGCAGTTCTTTCATCTGAGTTTGGATTTCATCAAGACAACGTAGCCATTTGTTGCTTTAAGTGCATAAAGGAAAATTAATTCTATTTTCAATATTTTACTTGCTTTTCGTGAATACTTTATTTGAGTTTTTAAAATGTTATTTGAAATAAAAAAAATAAAGTTTCTCCAAAATGATGTTAGGTTTGCTTTTGGGTCCAGCCAGGCCCATTAGTACTCTATATGACAATCCAAGTATCCGTCAAAATGAGGGTTAAACTATCAGCTATCGTCTTTAAGGTTACTTATTCGCCGCAAAAGATTTATCATTAATTGTTCCAAAAATAAAATGAAGTAGGTGACTGTAACTGCCAATAAATTTGACATAATTAAAACATCAAATTAGTACATATTTTGAGATAATCGCTTGGACTAGGAACCGTCTCAATCACTAAAATTGTACACCATAAGTGCTAGGGAAATACTAGCTCTTATAATATGTCGAACGATTTTAATAATTTATTTTTAAATCGGTCATTTACTTAACTACTCGTATGAAGTTTTTTTCTTAACATTTGTCTATTATACAAGGGTTGAGTTGTTTATTTTACTTTATTATTAATTGACTACAAATTAGTTATCATTTATTGTAAATACTTGTATTACTTTGCAAAAATAAACAAACGCAGAACATCGACTGTGCAAAATTTGAAGGCTATTGTGACATTTCTTCCGCATATGGTTGCAGATGACCCCGCAGATAACCGGTATAGCAACAATGTCTAAAAATTTGTCAGTAATAATGCGAATAACTGATTACAGCTAGCGATTATCTATCAGCTGCTAACTGGTGTGTATTATTTTAAGTTTGTTTTGATATTTACTGTTGTTTTTGTTTCACTTCAAGTTTGATAACGAAAGCTAATAATACATTTTTAATTACTTTTTACTTTAACTTTTGGAATGCCGAACCTATGATACGCATATTTTCGGTTCGTAATGCTGATATCTATGTATTCGTGCCGTCCACGCAATTGGGCTAACCCATACTCGGTAGCAATAATTTCGCTTAGTGACATAAAAAGTAATTTTGCACTGCAAAGATACGATTTGACTTTCACTAAGAAATTTGTGCGATACATAATTGTCATTGACAATATGATTAAATATATTATATGTAGATATGATCAAATGAAAAAACAAAATATTACCATTTGGTCACTTTATTAAACAATCAGAGTGCGATAATTGTTTATTAAATGTTTGTATATTTTTGGAGGCACTCAATTTACCAATCCAATTTGGTTTAGATTGCTGATATAATAGCAAGCAATATAATAGAGAAAATTATAAAAAGTTTATCAGCGTTTCACACAGCGCTTTAATCAGTTAATTGACGCATTATTAAAGATTGTTTGATAATTGACTAAATTAATACGTATTTATGTATCGTATATTGCGCATTAAATAACTTAAGGGGCACACCTAGTGTCGATATCTCAAATAGTTTTTGAGTTATAGCAATTTAAAGAGCAGAAGCTCGGTAACAGTGAAAATGATTATTTTATCTTTAAACGCGATTTTATCGAAACAGCATTTTCCGAATTTGCTGCAGTGATTACTCAAAAACGAATGATCCGATCACTATCGAATTTTTTTTACATGTTCTTTATATAGTTCTCCATACAATGACCTATCGATTTTTGATCTGATCAAAAAATCGAAGTTTGGCAGGCCAAAAACGACCAAAATTTTGGGTAAAATTCGACTATTTTTTTTAAAACGCCGCCATATTGTCAATTTTTGAATTTTTTAACGTTGGTCATTGTACAGACAATATTATCTAGTTTAACGAGAATTTTACGACGACTATAACTTAGAATATATTTAATTTTTTTCTTCAAAAATTCCACTGTATATTCTTGAAACATGTATAAATATATTCTTAAAATTTTGAAATAATTGATAAAGTATTTTTTTTGATAAAAATTCCCAAAAATCACCTTTTTTTAGGACATTACACTAGGTGTGCCTCTTAACTTTGTATGCTACGGTAATTTAATTAATTAACACGCTACCTAACTTGAAGAAGGCTAGTAGTCTTTTGCAACTTATTTTCAGCTGACTTGTGTAAAAATGAACGTTAGTTATATAATAAATGTTTTATTCATAGCGCAATATAGTAAATGTTCAATTAACTTCATTAAATTAAAGTTATGTCACTTAATTAATGCCAATGTTTCAATAGTAATAAAGAAAATTAGAAGCGCTGTGTTCCATCTAGAAATTATGGAAGATATATATAAAAAAAAATTAAATAATTGAAATAAATTAATTGTCGCAATAATGTAAAGCACTTGTTAATGAACTAAATTAGTGCGCACATCGAGCATTAAATAGCATAAATTGATATTTTGGTGTACGATTTCTTTTGTAACTTGTCCATTTTCTGGATTATGCAAAATTGATTTCAACTGACATGATTAGCTCCTCACTAATGTTACAACATATTTACTCAATTAAGTAATTAAAAATATCATTTAGTTACAGAAGTGTCACTTAAGTGCTCCAACTAGTCGTTTAAAAGTCGTTAAAATCATTTCTATACGATTTTAACGCACAACTAATTTGACTTGACGCTTAAGTAAAGTATTGTAATCACTTTGTTATCAATTCAACCAATCTTAACTTTAATAATATGATGTAAAGTGTAAAACTGTTATTTCTCTCAAAAATTCAAAAATTATTTCGTTCATTCTATAGCCTTTGTTTCTTGTTAACCAAATTTCAATGTTGGTCTAAATATATAATGAATTTTCAATATAATAATTACCACAGCCACATCGCCAGCAATATTTTTGCACACTTTGTTTCTTAAATAGTTATCGTAGAAATATATCAACATCGAAAAGAAGAGAATGGCTGGCATCAATAACGTAAAGAGAGTGACCACCAGCCAGGCGCGAATTTTTATAATTATATCAGACGTCATTGTTAATTAGATTTCGAATATCCTTAAGTATTTTATAAGAAACTATAATTAGCGCAGTGAATAATTAAGAAAACCGTTGTGTTCAGTGCTGCCGCTGAAACTATACTGGTCGTTAGAATTGACTTGATCATCTTTATTGCTCAAATGATTGTTTTGATTCGAAAGCATTCCCCGAAGCTTTCCAATGACTGATAACAGTGATAATATTACAAAGGGTGGCCAATGAAATCGTTTTTAATGTTCTCCACTATTTTTTTAAATTGTTTTTAATTAAAATGGCGCATAAGGTAAGCTTCGGCAGTGTGAAAAAAATTATTATTTCGAATCGAGATCAGTTATATCAGAATTACTTATCTTTAATCGATAAAACACATGTTACCATTTAGTTTCGATAGTTCGCCCATGCCTTAAAGTTTCTTCAACAATTATAATTTCTGTGAAGTTAAAATCAATAATAAATATTTTTATTTTAATTCCTGACAATTATTAGTTCTTCCTGCCTGAAATGATCAATCGAAGACAGCTAGTATATAATAGATATCCAGTAATATTCCTCTATAAATATGGTAACATATATTTAACAACCGATTTTCGCATTTTATTCGTCGGTATTTCTTTAAAATTACAAAGATTAAAAAAGAAAAAAAAAAACACTTTCTATATTTCAATCAACTTTATTTTAAATATATATCATATCTATTTTTTTCTATTTTCAATAACTTATATATTAGTATTACCACAATTTTCCCGCGTATTTCCAGGTATATGTACGTATATATATATTTTTTTTTTGGCGTAGGAACCTCTTACGAATCCACCATAGCGCGCCACTCATTTCTCCTTCTTGCTATTTGGCGTCGACTGGAAATACCGAGTGAAACCAAGTCCTTCTCCACCTGGTCTTTCCAATGGAGTGGAGGTCTTCCCCTTCCTCGGCTTCCATCGTTGGGTATTGCTTCAAACACTTTCAAATCTGGAGCGCTTTCGTCCATTCGAACAATATGACCTAGCCAGCGTAGCTGATGTCTTTTTAATCGCTGGACTATGTCAATGTCGTCGTATAGCTCATACAGCTCATGGTTCCATCGTCTGTGATATTCACCGTTGCCAATGTTCAAATGACCACCAATCTTTCGCAAAACTTTTCGCTCGAAAACGCCTAGTGCCGTCTCATGGGATGTTGAGCTTCCGCATCATAAAGCAGTACGGGGATGATAAAGGACTTATGGCGTTTGGTTTTGGTACGTCGAGAGAGATCTTTATTTACTTTTCAATTGCCTATTCCGAGGAACATATTCAGGGATATTTTCAGATTAAGATTCTCCATCACGGAGTCTTTTTGATACCCTCACCTGGGAACTATTTCCAGAAAGTTGAGATTCTAGCAATAAATATAGCCTATGTTACTCGGGGTGAATGTAGCTTTCCAATAGTGAAAGGATTTTCGAAATCGGCACAGTAGTTTTCGAGTTTATTCAATACAAACATACATACAAATCTTTCCTCTTTATAATAGTAGTATAGATATATAACTAATTTTTGGGCTAGTTCAAAATAAGAGAGAAACATCTGTGATCAAATTTTTGTATATCTTTCCCTCGCTCCAATGACTTAATATCATATATATCGTTTAGATCGGTCCATATGTGTGATATTTGAATGAAACTATTATGATATTTGAATGATCTACCCTACATATAGCCAATATGATCCACAATGTTCTAACTTAATATTATAAAATTATTTTCGTGGGTCTGGTTAACATCTGGTTAATGATTTGGTTTACATTACTAAAGTAAATATGACAATTTAAGTGAACAAGAATATTGTGAGAATATTTGTTAGTAAAAATTATTGATAACGGCAGCCCTACTATGAGGAGTATTATAATTTGTGTTGTTCAGGTTGATTTTATTTTGAATATTTGGGATATAAAACAAATTGTAGTAAAGAAGCTAAGACCTTTACGAAAGTTTGGCTAACACCTAAAAATATTTCCCACAATTTGGTCGTGTAATGTGCGACTGACTACACGCGAACTTAGCACTTTTTTATTTGTTGTTCTTTTTAATGTCTAATTATTTAATTCTTCTCTTTAGTAACAGCAGACATAATCTTAGTTAGCATCCAGTCTTGAAATCGTTGTGGCAAGAGGCTGCAAATGCAACAAGATAAACAATATTTTAGATTTACATTAATTTGGCTGATGTCGTGTATATATATATATTTACGTTTGCATGCGATATGTGAGTAAAAGGAATCCCGGTATGGCAATTTCCACTTCACCACGCAACATACTCGCTACAGTTTTTTTCGCCACTTCTTCGCCTCCCAGTATTGGATAGAGATTGGGATATTCACCCGTCTCAGACATCGATTTAATTCCAGGATTTGTTTTCATAAAATAAGGGTAAACGGTCATGAGACGAATATCTTGAAAACCATTAAACTTCAGCTCGGCGCGTAAGACACGCATTAGGGTGCGTATGGCGATTTTAGTACTGCAATATGGCTCACTTTGTGGTAGTATTTCAATGCCTAAGTGTAAATGTAAATGTAAATAAAAGTAGTAGATTTTTTGATTTTTTGAATTTGAATTTGTTTGAAAATACACGAAACTTACCGGCCACCGAGCATATGGCCACAATGTGTCCCTTCTTGGCACGTTTCATATTCTCCAGAAATACACGATTTGTCTGGAAGAAATATTAAATTTAAATGAAAGGTTTTCTGTTTTGATTCCAAATATGGTTTCTTCAACTCACCCAGAAATGTGACATATAATTCACATTTATCATTCTTTTAATTTCTTGCACTGTCGGATTCAGCTGATTTGAATGCAACAGCAAGCCTGCATTGTTCACGAGTATTGTGGTGGTGCCAATATCGCTGGTAACCTTTTCATTGAGCTCCACAATCTCATCGTAATTGCTGACATCCACCTGTGACAAGTGACAATATTGTACTCATTGAGTTCTTTGAATGGCACTTTCAACACACTCACCTTATAGGCTTTTGTCTTGACGCCATATTTATCGGCGATTTCTTTAGCTGTTGTCACGGCCAAATCGTAATTGATATCACATATAGCGACATGGCAGCCCTTAGCGGCCAATTCATCAGCGATACATTTGCCAAGACCACCTGCTGAACCGGTAACCTGAATTTGTTTGAATTTAGTTTTAATAGCGTATTCAAACATACAAATAAAAAGTGTTGAGCATATTGTCAATGAGATTTAAGATGTGCCACATTTTTTGTAACCAACTCGTTGTGATTCATTATGTTTAATATTCGTCGCAAATCTAACTTTGTCATTTCCGCGTAATAGAGATTATGATAACTCAGTAAGACATATAATATGCTAAGTACTCGTATATACGATGATAAGCGAGAATATTTTATAGTTGTCTAATAACTCAATTAAGGCATTTAATCTTTTTATACTTTGAAATAGCCTCGCCCTTGTGGGCATGGCGTTAGCATTAATGAAATCATATTTGCTTCGAAACTGTAAATAATCTCTACATTAGTCCTGTATGAAGTAAAATTGTGTTAATGCCAAGTAAAGTAGTATTAAAATTTTCAGGAACACTGCTTTATACAGTCGCGAACACAGTACTAATATGTAGAGCACTTCATATTTTAAGACGTACGACGAAATTTCTAATCGCAATTTGTAAAATCATAAATCGATTATATGAAATCACATGACATATTCGTTTTGGTATATGTATATATAATATTCGATTTATTTCAGCTATTACACGGTAATGTCATTTATTTCCTGTTTTGTTTGCACATAGAGATTAGTATTAGATTAAAAATTGCACTGCACTTACAACGGCCACATCACCTTTGATAGATTTTTCCTCTTTGTGACGGTTATTGTCAATATGTACAACGATCCAGGATACTACAATGAGTATTGGATATATGAATATCTCTATTATTAGTACGAAGATCCAGGCAATAATTTTATGTAGATTTTCCGAAACCATTTTAAGAGCAAAATTACAAGTTAAGTGTAACAGCAGCACTCGACATTCCACAACTATTGCCCTATGAAATTAACTCGGTTTCGTCGTTTAAATATATGCCTAAACTTGAAGAAAAAACGAAATGTTTTTAAAGTCATAAAATATGAAAAGGAAATGGTTTAAATTAGACGAAATAAAAAGTCAGCAGCTGAAAGCGTCGTCTCTGTGTTCCAGTTAATGGGTGTGTCGTCGTGAGTATGTAACTGTAATACTTGTAGAGCACGATGATAAGCTAAAATCCGATAACACCTCACGTTGAAATCCAAAATGACAGACAGTGTCAAACTTTCGAATATATTTTGGATAAGAACGTGCTCTATAATAGTACAAAATGCCTCATAAGTCACTTCAGAGCCAAGAAGCACCTCATTGTGGGTAAGTTAACGACTTCGAACACAGCCAGAGACTTAAAAAACTCTTTGTTCTTCTAACTTTAGACAAATTATTCCGAGTGTAAGGTAAATTTTATGGAATTAGAGTGAAACCAGCAGTATAAACGCACCTTGTATTTCATTTACTGATACTTTAGACTTAAAGCGGAAAGACTGAAGCTCATAGCTTAGTAGAAAAATATGTTTCCTTTAAGTTTTTCTTACAAGAATTGTAATAAGTACATGCTATAACTATTTCTACCAAGTTGCACATATGTACCTACTAAACAAAGAACTGTTTCGAAGATAATGCTGATAAAAAGTGAAAGGCCTGTGTGAACTCATTATTTATTCTTTTAAGAAGTCTTTAGTAGTCTTCAAGTACAAATGCTTTATTGCATTTTCCCACAATAAACTACACAAATTATATTGTAAATCACTTAAGAATTGATAAAGGTACTTACACTACATAACTGTAATAATGAAGGCTGCTTAAGTGCTTTATAATGGCATACTTCAAATGCATTTGTAATGTAGTTCAGGGAGAGAGGTAATGACATGTAAAATACTACACTTTTATTTTTATTAAATAATGTGAAACGCTGGTGGTTTTAACTTTGAGAAAATTGCATGTGGTTCTATCTTAAGAAGCAATATTCGAAATTCGGCAATTATCACACTCACCTTTAATGTAACGGTAGTGGTTATAGCCGTGTCTACAACAGCGCGCCACGCATCTCTCCTTTTGGCAGTTTGGCGCCAATTGGTAATACCAAGTGAAGCCAGATTTTTCTTCACTTGGTCCTTCCATCGGAGTGGAGGTCTCCCTCTTCCTCGATTTCCACCAGCGGGTACTGCATCGAACAATTTCAGAGCTGGAGCACTTTCGTCCGTTCGAACAACATGACCTAGCCAGCGTAGCCGCTGTCTTTTTATTCGCTGAACTATGTCAATGTCGTCGAATAACACATACAGCTCATCATTCCATCGTCGGCGGTATTCGCCGTTGCCAATGTTTAAGAGACCGTAAATCGTCTCATCGGTTGTTGACATCGTCCACGCTTCTGCACCTTAAAATAGGACGGCAATGATGAGGGACTTGTAGAGTATGATTTTTGTTCGCCGAGAGAGGACTTTACTTTTCAATTGCCTACTTAGTCCATAGTAGCACCTGTTGGCAAGAGTGATTCTGCGCTGGATTTCGAGGCTGACATTGTTGGTGTTGTTGATGCTGGTGCCTAGGTAGACGAAATTATCTACAACTTCAAAGTTATGGCTGTCAACAGTGACGTGGGAGCCAAGACGCGAATGCGCTGACTGTTTGCTTGATGACCCATGCGCTTCGCTTCCCTATCCAGTCTGTAAAAATCAGAACTAACGGCGCGGGTGTTGTTTCCAATGATATCGATATCATCGGTGTATGTCAGCAGCTGTAAACTCTTATAAAATATTGTACCTTCTCTGTTTAGCTCTGCAGCTCGTATTATTTTATCCAGCATCAGGTTAAAGAAGTCACAAGATAGTGAGTCACCTTGTCTGAAACTTTGTTTGGTATCAAATGGCTCGGAGAGGTTCTTCCCTTTCCTGACGGAGCTTTTGGTGTTGCTCAACGTCAACTTATACAGTCGTATTAGTTTTGCAAGGATACCAAATTCAGACATAGCGGCAAAGAGGCAACTCCTTTTCGTGCTGTCGTTGTAGATATCTAAACAGTTGTAGATATCTAAACAGTTGTGCTAGAAATATCAAATTAGGATGATAATATAATGAATTTGATATTACAAAGGGTTGGCCAAGTGTGCCAAAAATGGATGAAATCAGTTCACAGTTGCCCTAGTATCCTTCATTCAATAAGCGTGATGTTGTAATGGAACTAAATTGGAGTTTTATTCTAAACGTTTCGATATTGGTCAAGAAAAATATGTGTTCAGTTCATATTTTGCTTGAGTTTCACTTGTTGATATATGTATGTGCCTTTAGGTTCATTGATAGGAGTTTTAATATCACAAATATCGGGTCTACAAATGTCCAAGTGTGCCTCCGTCGGAGGATAGGTTTTAAGACCAATGTTATCATAACTTTTTAGTTGCTTTTCATTCATCGAATCTCGCGAAATTTCTTCAAAATCAGTTGTATTTACGGTTAATAATTAAAAGTCACTTCTAATTGTCCCTAGTCTTTCTTTAATTATACAAATAAGTAAACGTCTTTAAGTACTTCATTTCTCCCTAGTTCATGTAATTTTTAAGGTTATCATTTGGCTCACTAGCCTTAGTTCCCATGTGTTTTAATTAAAATATTCAAAATTACACGCAATACAATTTATACACATGTAACGATTTAAAACAAATGTTACATAATGGTCGGTTACTGGGAATCGTATTACAACGCCAGAGAATCAAACTATAATTTTGATTTAATTAGAATATCAATTAAGCGTGTCTACAGATAGGCATAGGCATAGGCAATTTGTCTACAGTTAGCCATATGAAATCAAAAAGGTCAATTATTCTACACTCGTGAAAATTAAAGCGGGTGACTCGGGAATGGGGGTAGTATATATAATATATATACATATAAATATAACTATTAATTTTAACTGCTAATCGATTTTCAAACGGTGAACTAGACGTTTTTGCTCCGACAATTTTATTACACTTGTTGCGGCTACATTATACATATATATATGTACATATATATATTCTTCTAAACAAATATACAGAATCTTTTAAACATCTACATGTGTATATACATATATGTATGTATGTATGCATATACATCTGTAGCAGCAGGAAAAAAAGAAGCCTAGAATCACGGCTAGCCACTTTTTGTGCGACGCTACTACGCTATTTGTAGACTATATATAGATTTCGATCTACAAAAAGCGGCGTGAAGCGTTTGTTGACGAAACAAATAAAAAACAAAACAACAAAAACAAGCACTGCTCACTTACTATAGAGTTTCGAATGGAATAGAAAGCATACGACTAACAAGCAATAATTACTCAATAATTTTGACCCCATGCTAAGGTGATATGGTGTGAGTACGGGCTTTTTATAATTTAAGGCGAGATAAGTGCGCGTTACAGTGAGCTCAGGCTAATGTGAACTTGATGAAAATGAAATGAAATGAGTTGTTGGTGACAATTTTTGTTGAGTTTGGCGACAATTGCGAGCAACCAATCGCCTTAATGTGGGGAAAAGCGTCGAATCGATCATTTCGTTACTACTTAGAGACTTAATTACTTCTTAAAGAAAAATAATTTTAAATAAAATGAAGAAATTTTTTGAAAAATATGATTGTCCATGCCAGTACAGTAGAGTAATCAAATGAAAATGGTCAATCAGCTGATCAGAATAATAAATGAGACCATGGTTAACTCAACTGGGTAGTTCATATCAAACAATTATAAGTGTGCTATATTGATGACAAAATGAGAGTTTCGCTCTCTCTTTAAACTATTCTCTTAGTTCTCTTAGCTTAACCATATATAATAGGTAAGGTCTTTGTTCTAATAGTTATTCTTTCTTGGTTGCCATTTCTTTCCCTGCGCGGGCTGGTGCGAATTAAATTGTTAGATCGAGACAAATATTCATTAAACTAAACACCTTATTAGTTCTTAAAATCGACAAAAATATCGAAACCAATAATTTTATTGAGCTATATGTATTACTAAACCATAGCAACGTTAACCAGATGAATGGAAATTATTATGTTGGGTAGATTGTGGCTATAGGAAGTTCTGAAAAGATTTAATTAGAATATATGTATGTAATCTATAATATGTATATTTTTCTTTGGGAAACAAGGGGACAACATTACCAAAAAGGTGCACTTTGAAAGGAAATTCAAGTTAGTATTGAATAACAAAAGAGATTGGGAGGACTCCTCCCTTAGGGAAGTCATTGGCAAAAGCACCCAGCAATGTTACACAGATGGGTCTAAGACCACAGATGGTATAGGTGCTGCGCTCCCAAGAAACAAAATGAGACAACTAGTGCCACTCTACACTGGCCACTGCAGACTAAGGTGTCATCAGAATAAACTCGGGATATGCTCTACGGACCTGTGCAGATTCTGTGATTTGAAAGCGGAAACACCTGAGCACCTACTCCTGGAATGTCACGCGATTGCGGGATTAAGGAGAAAGGAAATAGGGTCTCTATATCCCCAAAGGGAAAGTATCGCGTCCACCAGCCCTGCAGCGTTACTAAGTTTTCTTAGAGCTACAGGACTGGACGGTATTCTGTGATAAATAGGAGAGGACACAATAGACCGTAGGTTGCAGTGCGATCCCCTAATAAATCTAATCTAATCTTGGGAAACACTTACAATCAAACATCTCTATTACGAGTGCCGACCGAGTGCAGTTTATAATCGACTACTGACTGATTAATCGATTTATTCGACCAGTGATTGACCCTAAAGACATCTATTGGAAAACGGCAGAAGCTAAGTTGTAGACCAATATATTGACCGATACGGTCATATAAAAGGTGCAAAGCTAGTCTGAAGGGATGGCATATGGGAGCTAGAAAAGTAGTCTTTAAATGGTTACGATACTTTGGATAGAAGTCTTGTTTTGAGCATAGCATCAATATATTTCAATCAGATCGATGGACGAATAGAAGTCCGAAAACAGTATCATCGGGATAATTAAGGTAAATATTACTCTGTACCTATCTCACTTAGTTTTAAGTGTTAGAAATGACCGTGAGATGAACAACGTGGTTACTAAAGCCAGCTTTCCATTGTTAGGCCAGAAATCTTAGCACTCTTCAAAGTATTTCGTCCTTTTCCAAAAAAATATTTTTGGTATACTCTTCTTCCGCTTGTAAAACACATTCGATACATTTTTGTATGACACACGCTTAATCCATTCTTACAAGCTATGATTACAAATACAATTCAGTCTTTGCTTATGTCTAAATTCTCTGCATACATTTTGGTACATACTATGGGTGGAATATTTGTCAAAATATTTGATAAACTTTATTTCAACTTTTAATTAAAATTTCAATTAAAATTCAATTTTGCAACACAAAACCCTACAATCACCATTGATACTGGGACACCGAGTGCTGCTAAATGGCCGAAGCAGTGCATGAAAAATACAGGAAATGTTGCATACAAAATAGAAAATAGCAAATTCATAAACTTACGAAGCGTCAATGTCGCATTGTTCTTGTTGGATATGTGTCAGCAACAGGTGATCATGCATGCGAGTGTTTGTGTGTGTGTGTGTGTGTGTGTGTGTGTGTGTGTGCGTGTAACATGGCATATGCAATATTTAAACGCAAATATCTCACTTTCCGGCCAATGGCCAATATGAAAATTCTGTACCATATTGAAGTAAAGCCTATTGATGTATGAAATAACTATAAACCGTTATGTGTGAACTGTCTGCCAAAACACACACACACACACATATATATGTACATGTGCTCTCAAGTGCTGGTAGACACTCATTCAACACTTCAAGCAAAATGCTGGTGTTTGGCCATTATTTGTTTGGCACAACAAGCGATTGTATAGTCAAAATTACAACAATTACAACAACTAAGTGCCTT
This sequence comes from Zeugodacus cucurbitae, assembly GCF_028554725.1. NCBI lineage: Eukaryota > Metazoa > Arthropoda > Insecta > Diptera > Tephritidae > Zeugodacus > Zeugodacus cucurbitae. Next base: position 56,867,991 of record NC_071667.1, on the reverse strand, counting down.
TTCATGCATTCTATATAATTTTCTTCACATTTTGTTTATTGTTAAGTATTATTAAAAGTGCATCAGTGTTGAAGCCGCCCACACCGCAATCTACACAAACAACAACAACAATAATGCAATATTGTATAGTGAAGGGTCTCAGTTACAACAACAACTACTCTGTGCATATGCAAATTTATTCAGTTACACGAACCGTAGGCTTTATTTGTATTGTTGTTGTTGTTGTTGCAAATTGTATGTTAGCTCTATCAAGTGGTTTATGTGTAATTATTTTGCAATATGTAGTAGATACTCGTCTACTCATAAATACTTCATTGCAACGAGTATTGTCTGTATGTGATTGCATATTAAGTGGTGGACGGGTTTTGTAAGGAAAATTAAGCCACATCTGCGAAGGGGCTTTCGCACTGCCTTTTGTGGTGGACGATTTCGTCACCGCAGGCAACCGCCCGGGACAGTTTTCTCCCTCATGTCCACTTTTGTGACGTTGTTATTCATCATTCTAATAGGGTCCGCACTCAGAGCCGCTATCCACCTCCTGGAATGTAAGCTTTTAATGGTTCCAAGATTATTTCTGTAAAGAGACAAAAGTGGGGGTTGACGTACACCGTGTTCATAGCTGAACAGCTCACAGAGGAAGTATTGTGTAACTTCATGATGACGGGAAAGTAATGTACACGGAGGCCTGCCAGGGATTTAACGGCACGGAGACAGTCTTGAGATTAACCAATTAGCCATTTCTGAAGGGTTTCACACTCGTATACTCAGGTGGCGGAATACCTTTCAACCAAATCCGTAAGGAGTTTTGTGAAGACGACTTATATGAGAATGTACTAAGCTAAATTATTCGTGGATATTCCCAAGATGAGATACTAAGAAATGCATTTCTCTTTGAATCGTAAGGTCGAAGAGTTTTTCATTGTATAATATTACATCTTCGTTTTTGCATTTGACCTGCTGAAAATTGTTCGACTCAATCAATCAAGTTCCGAGTGAGATCCAAGTAATTGAAAGTCTTCTGCTGTTATTCGAAAAATGAAATATTTCAAAACCAGGCGATGAAATTTTACTAACATTTTTAGCTGATGGTTGCACCTTTAACGATATTGTGACTTGAAAATTTGACGTGGTATTTACATCTTTTGAGTGCAAAAAACCTAACTCTCTCATGTATGAAATTTAAGGGAACCCTTTTTCTCAATTTAACCGATTTCATTCGAGGCTAAAATATTCTCGGTTAATAACCCGAATATGCGGAATTTTGAATTCAATAGAGAGTCGTAAAATATCTAAAGGGTTAGCAGCACTATGAATGAACATATTTTTTTTTTTCAAAAAAACGTTACATTTACTACTATTATAAAGAGGAAAGATTTGTATGTATGTTTGTAATGAATTAACTCAAAAACTACTATGCCGATTTAAAAAAATTCTTTCACCATTGGAAAGCTACATTCACCTCAAGCAATTAAGGCTATATTTATTGCTAGAATCTCAACTGGAAATAGTTCCCAGGTGATGGTATCAAAAGTCCTCCGTGAAGGTGAATCTTAATCTGAAAATCGTCTTGCAAGTCATTCTCTTCGCGTCGCAATCGCGTGCCAGAGAGTCGAGTAACAAGCGCTCGCAGTTGCTTGCGGAACAAAATTTAAAAACCTCCCAAGTACGCGCTTAGGGTCGAGTAAGGAGCGTGTGTCGCGGCTTGAAGAACAAAAGATTAGAAATATACAAGCTCGCACCAGTAAGTTAAACTCACAATGGACATCAAAGACTGGAGGTCGTAGTCAAGTTTTAACTCATTGAAAAATACATATATATAATTTCATATTCGAATTTTCCTCAGTTTACTTTTTATACTCTCGGAAGAAAAGTTGCTAAGAGAGTATTATAGTTTTGTTCACATAATGGTTTCTTGTAAGTCCTAAAACTAATCGAGTTAGAAATAGGGTTATACATATATATCAAAATGATCAGGGTGACGAGACGAGTCAAAATCCGAATGTTTGTCTGTCCGTCCGTGCAACGGATAACTTGAGTAAAAACTGAGATATCTTAATGAAACTTGGAACACATGTTCCTTGGGTCCGCAAAATCGGACCACTGCCACGCCCACAAAATGGCGAAAACCGAAAACACATAAGTGTCATAACTAAGCCATAAATAAAGCTTTGGAAGTAAAATTTGGTACAAAGGATCGTACTTTGAAGGGGCATATTTAGAGGTAATTTTTTTTGGAGAAGTGGGCGTGGCTACGCCCCTTATTACGTTTTTTGTACATATCTCAAAAACTACTAAAGCTATATCAACCAAGCCTTCTAGAATTGTTTCTTTTGGGTACTACCTCATACAGTCCAAAAATGGAGGAAATCGGTTTATAACCACGCCCACCTTCCATACAAAGGTTATGCTGAAAATGCTTTAATTCATTAAGGGAAAACACCAGAAACCTTATATTTCATTATAAAGAAGGAAAGGCTGCCTCCCAAATTGGTATACAAAATTGTAAGTGGGTGGGGCTCCGCCCACTTATGGGTCAAAAACCATATCTCCGAAACTAGTCGACCAATATCAATGAAACTTGGCTTGTAATATTTTCCTTGCATCGCAATGATATGTTGCTGATGTTGTTGATAATAGGTTAAATCGGTTCACAACCACACCTACTTCCTATATACCAGCACTTTGAAGTCGATTTGAATCGTTTATTTTACATGCACTAATGAACATATCGGAACAGAACTTTGCATATGCTGCAGTTATACTATAGTTTGGCATCGCTCTTCTAAAACTCATCGAAATCAGATAATAAGATATCTGATTAAGATTTCAATTTCAATATTAATATTTATTAGTCTGCAAATATTTCACTATAATGAATTCTGATGACTAATAGTCGGTTTAAAGGCAAGTTCCACAAAATGCAAAGATCTCTTTATTTGTTTTTTTTACAAGAACTGTCACATAAAGCAATGTCGTATGTTGACACGCTTTAAAAAACTACAATGATGATTAAATAAATGAGAATGTCATTTATAACTACATATATTCGTGAGTGCAATGAGAGGTCGGTAGTCGGAGCTGTCATTTAAATGTCACTCGGATGTGACAGCACTATGCAATCAATTCATTTGCTGCGGTTTAAATTTCAGGTTTTGCAAATGCTTTCTAAATTTTCGTATACATTTGAATGTGAATGAGCGAGCTTGTGTTATTTTAGCGATTTGGCTGGCGAATAACTCGTTAAAACTCGTTGAATGCACATTAGTTGAGGTAACTGCAATTGAAAGTTCGCTAAAATAAATAGAAATTTTATGGCAATTCACTCAGACTCGCTGCTGATGGAAAACCTCGTGCGAATGAATATACTCGTACGTAGTCGTGTGAACAAAGTACATTTGAAACTTTTTGTTTTACATTAAATTCAACATTTTTTTTTCAAATTTCTGGCGTTCCCAGCTCTCCTAATCTCACTTCGTGTTCGGCTTGCCGCTTCGTTGGCAAACTGAGTGATCAGCGCGATTGGCCAGTTCCAGTGGGGTTATGAAGCAACCCCTTGAACGCTGCTTATCACGCCTCGTCGAAATACAGATTTATGCACACACACAGAGTAGTGTTGAAGGCGTCATTAAAGCGCGCGCTGACAAACAAGACATTTCCGTTGGCGCGCCGGCAGCCTTAATCAATCGGAAAGGAGTTAATTACCGCCACACAGTGACATCAAATGTCAACAAAGCAAACAATGTGCACAACAACAAAAACAATAACAGTCACGACTTTAGTTCATAATAAAGCGATTGATTGGCGTGAGAAAGTGTCAACAAGCGGTAATTAGCTGCCAGAGAATAAGCCGGGGAAAGACAATAATTGCAAAGCAAAGCAAAGCCATACAAACGCAGGAAATGTTTGTTCACACTTGAATTAGATTTACAAGAACAAATATAAACAAGCATATATATACATACACATGTACGAACCATATTTGCTTTGTTCGAGTCTTCCTCTAACACAGGTGCTCTCGCTTCTCCTTCAATATTTCCAACTCCACTTTCAGAAGTTGATTAAATTTTATGCGGCTCGTGGGAATTTGTGCTCATAATTTTTGTCTGATTTTATATGTGAGTTTATTTGATGAATGGGAAAGCATAAGTTTTACGAGCTCACTGTCAATGCATTTCATGGGAGACTTGCGGCGAAGGAGAAATTTTAAACTTTGCTTATTAAAATGCCATTATTTGAGAGAGAGAGTGTCGTTATAAAGACATTAAGAGACTCATGCTTACCAATTTCTATATCCGACGTGACATTTTTGAAATTTTATTGTCAGACTTTTGATGATCTCATCGGCTTAGGTACTGCTCTTTTATAGCTTGGGGTTCTGATGAAACCAATGTCAATGTTCTAACAGTTCTTTGGAAATTTTTCAGCTCGATGTTCTATGTTCTATGTTAATGTCATCATAAACTTCGTATATTATAAAATATAATTTATTAGAGGGATTCACTGCCACCTGTGGTCTATCGTGTCCTCCCACTTCATAATGTCTCAGAGTCAACTCGACATTGTAATAAATTCAAGGATTGTGCTTGGAGTCAGAGAGCCCATGTGCAACTCGTGTTTGTGGACCCATGAGTTTTACTAATTAATTAAGAAGCCGTTGTTCTGAAATTCTCCAAGGAACATTAATTATATTGTCAGGGATTCATCGTTTTATCAGGAAGTTTAAACAATATCTTCTTTAACTCGGTTGGGAAATGAAACATTTATGAAATAAGAATTCGATCTCGAATCGATGCTCAATTCTCGAATCATGTCTTCGGTCCATTAGAAATTATTGATATGGACCCGCAACTTTTCATTTAAGAAGGTTTAGAAATTGGATTACTTCATATCTTGAATCAGATGTTGCAGTCACCCAGAGAAATCGACCAGCTTCGGTTCGTAGTTAGAAAGAACACTTATTTTTTAAATTTTGGGATTATATTTTTTTGCTGGGATTTTAATAAACAAGTTTCATTCACTAATAGTATTAACCATTAGTCAATTAACTGAAAATTCTAATTTTTTCGTGCCTCTGACTACTCCTAACCTCTTAAATATTTAGTTCCATCGCTCCACTAATTTCAATTTTGGAGATAAGTTTATTTGCCGAAGTTATTACTGTCCACTGGTTACATAGTGACGAATACTTCTTAACACCAGGGAACCTGCTGAAAATTTGTGACCTTTACATTGAAACTTTAACATATGTCACAAGGTGTCTTGTAGTCTTGTAGAGTTTTTAGACAGCCAAATAAATTGATCAATTAAAATTTTTATTGAGAAACCTTTCTTTGCCTTTTATACTGCCGGCTACTCGATAACCGATCAGCTGTTATACATTTTTGTTTTTGCTTTTCATGAGAAGTGGGTAAGTTTGATCAGTTGATTAATATTTTTAGCAGCGACATCTACCGTAGCTTTTTTTCAAAAATTCAGCCAATCGCAGACAAAGAACGTATATCGTATTTGATTTTCAAGTAGATTAAAATTCAATTAAAAATAATTGTAGAATTTCATTTGTATGATAAACCGATCTTATTGAGCGTTTAAATCGAGCAGAGGCCCGTTAATTGATCCAATCTTCTTCTTGACTGGCGTAGACACCGCTTACGCGGTTATAGCCGAGTCCAACACAGCGCGCCACGTATCCCTCTTTCTGGCAGTTTGGCGCTAATTGGTTATACCAAGCGAATCCAGGTCCATCGGAGTGGAGGTCTCCCTCTTCCTCGGCTTCCACCAGCGGGAACTGCATCGAATACTTTCAGAGCTGGATCACTTTCATCTATTCGAACAACATGACCTAGCCAGCGTAGCCGCTGTTTTTTTATTCGCTGAACTATGAGCTATGTCGTCGAATAACACATACAGCTCATCGTTCCATCGGTTGCGGTATTCGCCGTTGCCAATGTTTAAGGGACCATAAATCTTCCGCAAAACCTTTCTCTCGAAAACTCCTAGTGCCGTCTCATCGGATGTTGACATCGTCCACGCTTCTGCACCGTAAAGTAGGACGGAATGATAAGGGACTTGTAGAGTTTGGTTTTTGTTCGTCGAGAGAGGACTTTACTTTCCAATTGCCTACTTAGTCCATAGTAGCACCTGTTGGCAAGAGTGATTCTGCGCTGGATTTCAAGGCTGACACTATTATCGGTGTTGATGCTGGTATACGAAATTATCCACAACTTCAAAGTTATGACTGTCAACAGTGACGTGGGAGCCAAGACGCGAATGCGCCGACTGTTTGTTTGATGACAGGAGTTATTTCGTCTTGTCCTCGTTCACCACCTGACTCATTCTGTACACTCTTATAAAAATTGTACCTTCTCTGTTTAGCTCTGCGGCTCGAACTATTTTTTCCAGCATCAGGTTAAAGAAGTCACACGATAGCGAGTCATCTTGTCTGAAACCTCGTTTGGTATCGAACGGCTCGGAGAGGTCCTTCCCGATCCTGACGGAGCTTTTGGTGTTGCTCAACGTCAGCTTACACAGCCGTATTAGTTTTGCGGGGATACCAAATTCAGACATCGCGGCATAAAGGCAGCTCCTTTTCGTGCTGTCGAAAGCAGCTTTAAAGTTGACAAATAGATGGTGTGTGTCGTTCCTCTTTTCACGGGTCTTCTCCAAGATTTGGCGCATGGTGAATATCTGGTCAGTTGTTGATTTTCCAGGTCTAAAGCCACACTGATAAGGTCCAATCAGTTTGTTGACGGTGGGCTTTAGTCTTTTACACAGTTCGCTCGATAGAACCTTATAAGCGATGTTACGGAGGCTTATCCCACGATAGTTGGCCCAGATTGTGGGGTTTCCATTTTTGTGTATTGGGCAGAGTACACTGAGATTCCAATCGTCAGGCATGCTTTCTTCCGACCATATTCCGCAAGGAAGCTGATGCATGCACCTTATCAGCTCTTTGCCGCCGTATTTGAATAGCTCGGCCGGCAATCCATCGGCCCCCGCCGCCTTGTTGTTCATCAAGCGAGGAATTGCTATTCTAATTTCTTCACGGTCGGGCAATGGAACATCTGTTCGGGTTCGCTATCTCCTGGTATTATACTTTCACTGCCATTCAGCCGGCTGGAGAAGTGTTCCCTCTACAAACACAGTATCCTAGGGTGGTTTATTTGCTGAAGTGATTACTGTCCACTGGTTAGGTAGTGACGAAAGCTTCTTAACACCAGGAAACCAGCTGCAATTGTGTGACTCTTAGTATGAAACCTTAAGGTGTCTTCAAGCCTTAATTACTCTTTCTCGGTTTCTGGATAGAGTTGATAAAATCTACTCAACCAAGTAGACAGAATTCGCAGTTTGTTCGTGAGTTTTGGGATACTCATTGGAAATTTGACGGCATAATAACTCATTCACAGAACAAATTCTAAAGATTTTTGAAACACTCATATACACGGAGACTTTTTTAAAGCAATATATATATTTTTTATTTTATTATATTATAAATCTAGAGATCTGCTTCGGTTACTTTTCTAGAGAATCGCCACTAAAATACTTTAGTAAACAATTTCCGAATTTCCAGCACTGTGGCAACTCCCACACGGCCACAAATCAGCTTGAGTTTCAATGACAGTGCACTGCAAGCTTAGCTGTTGTTAAGCTGTGTTAAAACAAACTGTAACTACAACAACAAAGCAGTCAAAAACAGCAATTTCGGTGACAATCAAGAAAACTTCGGAGAGCAAACTGCAAAGTAGGCAGAAAGAAGGTTGAAAGTTTAATTTCGGTATTAAAACCAAATTCATGCCACTGACAGTTGGCAGTTCCACTCGTTGGCAAGTGGCATGAACCAACAGAAACTTGTGTGTAAAATACACATGCTTACAATAATAAATACAAATGTACCAACATGCAGGTCCACATGCCTAGGTATATATATGTATAAGCTTTATATATATTTATACATATATGTATATATATATATGTATATATTTGTATGTGTGTCCTACATTCGCGGCAAATGCGAATGCATTTTGCATTCATATTGTACATTTATTAACAGCGGTGGCTACCCACATCCTCTTATATACATTTTTTATAAATTTATGAAGGTATGAATATTTACCTTAAAATGCTGCGCTGTGCTGAATTTCCCGCTGACGCGTTTGAACATCTCTTTTTTACACTACCCCGCAACGTCCTTCATCTCAACGTTTTTCATACCTTTATTAATATACATACAACATTCACTTGCATATTGTTGACACAGCGGCCGCAACGCCTCAATGTATGCTACAAAAAGCTGAATTGTGCATTTCCATGCATTTCTCGCGCTTTTGTTGAGTGTCTTTAATTTTGCGAAATAAAAATAGAATAAGAACAACAAAAACGCTTATGTATTTATTAATATGCATGAGGCGTGTGACGCGAAAGAGAGCGCGCACTCAAATAGCACATACATAGAGTGCTGACATGACAACCGCAACGAGAATAATGTCGGCGACAAGTGGGCGTTATTGTTTTAATATGCGCGCTTTTCTGCAATTTTCTTCAGCGGAAATACACAAATGAAATAAATAACCAAAATATGAAATATGTTTTCATGTTGCTTGTCTCAAGATTTTTGTTAACAGTGTTTTCTTAGTTTAGTCAATAGTATATAATAAATATTATATATTGTCTCATAAATTTTAGTATTGTTGCTTTCAATATCTTCTTCTTAACTGGCGTAGAAACCGCTTACGCGGTTATAGCCGAGTCCACAACAGTGCGCCACGCATCTCTCCTTTTGGCGGTTTGGCGCCAATTGGTAATACCAAGTGAAGCCAGATTTTTCTTCACTTGGTCCTTCCATCGGAGTGGAGGTCTCCCTCTTCCTCGATTTCCACCAGCGGGTACTGCATCGAACAATTTCAGAGCTGGAGCACTTTCATCCATTCGAACAGCATGACCCAGCCAGCGTAGCCGCTGTCTTTTTATTCGCTGGACTATGTCTATGTCGTCGAACAACACATACAGCTCATCATTCCATCTTCTGCGGTATTCGCCGTTGCCAATGTTTAAGGGACCGTAAATCTTCCGCAAAACCTTTCTCTCGAAAACTCCTAGTGCCGTCTCATCGGATGTTGACACAGTCCACGCTTCTGCACCATACAGTAGGACGGGAATGATGAGGGACTTGTAGAGTTTAGTTTTTGTTCGTCGAGAGAGGACTTTACTTTTCAATTGCCTACTCAGTCCATAGTAGCACCTGTTGGCAAGAGTGATTCTGCGTTGGATTTCAAGGCTGACATTATTATCGGTGTTAATGTTGGTTCCTAGGTATACGAAATTATCTACAACTTCAAAGTTATGACTGTCAACAGTGACGTGGGAGCCAAGACGCGAATGCGCTGACTGTTTGTTTGATGACAGGAGATATTTCGTCTTGTCCTCGTTCACCACCAGACCCATTCGCTTCGCTTCCTTATCCAGGCGGGAAAAAGCAGAACTAACGGCGCGGGTGTTGTTTCCGATGATATCAATATCATCGGCGTACGCCAGGAGCTGTACACTCTTGTAGAAGATTGTACCTTCTCTATTTAGCTCTGCAGCTCTTATAATTTTCTCCAGCATCAAGTTAAAGAAGTCGCACGATAGCGAGTCACCTTGTCTGAAACCTCGTTTGGTATCGAACGGCTCGGAGAGGTCCTTCCCGATCCTGACGGAGCTTTTGGTGTTGCTCAACGTCAACTTACACAGCCGTATTAGTTTTGCGGGGATACCAAATTCAGACATCGCGGCATAAAGGCAGCTCCTTTTCGTGCTGTCGAAAGCAGCTTTAAAGTCGACAAATAGATGGTGTGTGTCGATCCTTTTTTCACGGGTCTTCTCCAAGATTTGGCGCATGGTGAATATCTGGTCAGTTGTTGATTTTCCAGGTCTAAAGCCACACTGATAAGGTCCAATCAGTTTGTTGACGGTGGGCTTTAGTCTTTCACACAGTACGCTCGATAGAACCTTATAAGCGATGTTAAGGAGGCTTATCCCACGATAGTTGGCGCAGATTGTGGGGTCTCCCTTTTTGTGGATTGGGCAGAGTACACTGAGATTCCAATCGTCGGGCATGCTTTCTTCCGACCATATTTCGCAAAGAAGCTGATGCATGCACCTTATCAGCTCTTCGCCGCCGTATTTGAATAGCTCGGACGGCAATCCATCGGCCCCCGCCGCCTTGTTGTTCTTCAAGCGGGTAATTGCTATTCTAATTTCTTCACGGTCGGGCAATGGAACATCTGTTCCATCGTCGTCGATTGGGGAATCGGGTTCGCCATCTCCTGGTGTTGTACTTTCATTGCCATTCAGCAGGCTGGAGAAGTGTTCCCTCCACAAACACAGTATACTCTGGTCATCAACCACTAGATCACCGCTGGGGGTCCTACAGGAGTGTGCTCCGGTCTTGAAACGTTCAGTTAGTCGCCGGATCTTTTCGTAAAATTTTCGAGCATTACCCCTGTCGGCCAGCTTGTCAAGCTCTTCATACTCACGCATTCCTGCCTCTTTCTTTCTTTTTCTGCAAATGCGTCTCGCTTCCCTCTTCAGCTCTCGGTATCTTTCCCATCCCGCTCGTGTTGCGGTCGATCGCAACATTGCGAGGTAGGCAGTCTGTTTTCTCTCCACTGCGAGACGACAATCCTCATCATACCAGCTGTTTTTTTGGCTTTTCCGAAAGCCAATGGTTTCGGTTGCAGCTGTACGTAAGGAGTTTGATATGCCGTCCCACAGCTCCCTTATACCGAGATGCTGATGAGTGCTCTCAGAGAGCAGGAGTGCAAGTCGAGTAGAAAATCGTTCGGCTGTCGGTTGTGATTGCAGCTTCTCGATGTCGAACCTTCCTTGTGTTTGTTGACGTGTGCGCTTTTCTACACAGAGGCGGGTGCGTATCTTAGCTGCTACAAGATAGTGGTCCGAGTCGATGTTGGGACCACGAAGCGTACGCACATCAAAAACACTGGAGACATGTCGTCCATCTATCACAACATGATCGATCTGGTTGCGAGTGATTCGATCCGGGGACAGCCAAGTAGCTTGATGGATTTTCTTATGCTGGAATCTAGTGCTACAGATGACCATATTTCGGGCCCCGGCGAAGTCGATCAGCCTCAGACCGTTTGGTGATGTTTCGTCATGGAGGCTGAATTTTCCGACTGTTGTGCCAAAGACACCTTCTTTACCCACCCTAGCGTTGAAATCGCCAAGCACGATTTTGACATCGTGGCGGGGGCAGCGCTCATAGGTACGTTCTAGGCGCTCATAGAAGGTATCTTTGGTCACATCGTCCTTCTCTTCCGTCGGGGCGTGGGCGCAAATCAGCGATATGTTGAAGAACCTCGCTTTGATGCGGATTGTGGCTAGACGTTCATCCACCGGAGTGAATGCCAGGACTCGACGACGGAGTCTCTCTCCCACCACGAATCCCACACCGAATTTGCGCTCCTTTATATGGCCGCTGTAGTAGATGTCACAAGGACCCACCTTCTTCCGTCCTTGTCCCGTCCATCGCATTTCTTGGATTGCGGTGATGTCAGCCTTTACTCTTACGAGGACATCAACCAGCTGGGCAGAGGCACCTTCCCAATTAAGGGTCCGGACATTCCAGGTGCATGCCCTTAAATCATAGTCCTTTATACGTTTGCCGTGGTCGTCATCAAAAGGGGGGTTTCTCATCCGAGGCCTGTGTTTCTTATTCACTGGTTATTCGTTTTTATGTGGTGGGTCCCAAGCCCTACGCACAACCGCATAAGCGGGATTCGCCTTCTCACTTTAGCTCGCTTCCAGACGGATGTCTGTTGGCTACCCAGAGGATACTTGGTCTAAGACCGGAAGTTGTGAGCTGCTTGAGCCACATGTAAAAGAATCGTTCCTGGCCACTCCCAAGTGAATGGCAGTCAGAAACTTTCCTCACTTACGTGAACTTCTACATATGACTCCATCCTCACACACAATATCACAGTGCACAATTTAGCACAGCTGTGAGTTTAGGTATGTGACTTGGATAAATTGAAGTTAGCGCCTAATTGTAGGCAACATTTCGCATTCTTTATCTTTTTATACTGGAAATAAAGAAATTTGTCTCTCAAATCTGAGATGGGATGAAGTATCGGTGGAAAAAATCCCTGACTTGCTCAACAAATAGACTAAGATGGCCTTCATGGAATAAGAGCCGCACAAGTCGACTATTGAAATTTAGAATGTATGACATAAGAATCCTAATAGGAGTGTTAGCCGGTCACTGTCTGATCGGTCACGTTTTCCTCGACGATGACGCGGAAGTTGTCCTATTTGAGTTAAATAAATTTATCACGACCTCTGAGTGTTTCAGAGAAGATATAATGGTGTAAGGATTCCAGTCCCGGTGGTTTCACAATGGTTGGATCGAATCGACGGTTATCATTATATTCGAACTTACCTCACCTAGTCGAGCATTTTTAGGGTTCTCATTACATAAAGTTGAATGTGATATGCTTACCAAATTTTATAAATACAACTTTCTTATTGTCTAATTACCTATGCTCAAGTTATTGAATAAAAATCAGTTGTTTTAACAGCAAAAGATTAGATTGCAACCTGTTCTTCATAAATTTGAACTGTACTAAGATTATATTGTATGAGGTTTTTGATATTTTAAATAGTTTGGTTGAAATTGGCCTAGTAGCTAGATAAAAATTGTTAAAATATCTAGAGTAAAATTTTCGAAATATCGTGGAGTTTTGACCCAAGATGATGATCAAAACTATCTAGACTAGTTTATTTAAACAATATGCATAAACTGATAAAGATTAAATACATTTATGATATTCGTTAAATTGCAGAACATTCTTCGTTTAACTACATTAAGGGGCTATACCAGTGTAACCTCTGAAAAATTAGGCGATTTTCGTGAATTTTTTTAAAAGAAAGTACTCGATGGATTTTTTCGAAGTTTCTGGCACATAATAAGGTGTATTTTCAGCTATATTTCAACATTTGTTTTTTAAAAAAATATTAAAAATAACGGAGTTATACGCTATTTTCGGAAGTGCCAAAAAAGTCCCTTAACTGCTGACATTATTCCGACCGAATGAGTTGCTGAAACAAAAAAATTCAAAAAGGATATTAAAGTTAAATATTTTTACTATACAATGACCTACGATTTCAAATTCAAACCAAACGATTCAAAAATAGACAAAATGACGTAGTCCTGGAAAAAAACGTTATTTTTTTAGGTAAAAATGGTCTTTATGGTCTTCTTTGGTTATTAAATGCCAAATTGACATTTTTCAACAAATCAAAAATATCGTAGATCATTGTATAGTAAATGTATCGTTGAGTTATGATGTCAGCAATTTTGAGAAATGTCAATTCGAGAAAAACGCGTTTTAAGTTTCGACTTTAGCTACTTATATCTGCGGGCGATCGCTCGTTAGAATGCTGCCATTCAAAAACTATTCAAGATACGATCTTACCGCTTTCACGGGATAATTTTGAAAGTATAAACTATCGAATAAGGAAAAAATAAAAAAATTGATTTTTTGAAAATGTCACAATAATATAGCTCCTTAACAGCCAACTCTGTTCGCGATAGGGATGAATATTGGTACCAAAGTATCATGTCCCCACTAGAAAGATCGGATCATTATATCTATGGAGTCAACTATAAAGCTGTGTGTTTTTATAAAAAATGGGTTGATTTGGCAAAAAGTGCGTTGTTGCGCTTGTTAATAAAACCACAAAGGAGTCGACGTTAAGCTATTCTATTGACTATATTTGGTACTCTGAGTCTAATTTGAAACTCCATAAGAAAAATATTAAATGATATTAAACTCAAATATCTGTTGCGGATAATATATAATATGTCGACTGAGTCGAATATCATATCAATATGAGTCAACTGAGGACACCAAAGGGATTCGATAAAGGAACTGAAGAAATTCAGCTTCACTGGCGACATTAACTTAAAACCGGGTTATTTTGAAAACAATGATAAAGAATTTTATTGAAAGAGTTCAAAACATTATATTCCGTCACGATGTGAGTAAAATTCGATGAATCGTTTCCAGAATTATTAAAGTAATAATTAATATTATTACAAGAAGATTTGTACTTAATTTTTATTCGGATTTTTTCATAGATCTGTAAACAAATATTTTTACACTATGCAACAAGTTATAAAAGATAAATATTCAAAATAATTTTCAGTAAAAAAAATATAAGAACTCATATATTTATGATGAGTGATATTAATATTTTTTTTTCTACCTATCCCTAATATTCATACGTAATCAAATATACATATGTATATATATGTGTAGCTAAAAATGCTCGTTTTGACTTTAATGAATTAGAATATGTATGTTGACACAAACGAAATTTTCAACATAAATAATGACATTTTTGAAAAAAAAAAATTTTTTTTAACTTAAACGCATACACTTGTTCACTAATACAAACAATATGTTCACATTCAAACGGTGCAACGTGCAACACTTGACATTTCCAAAATACAGCAAAATATTTATAGCGTTCAAGTCATAAAAAACGCAACACAAATTCACAAAAGAAAAAAATATGATTTGGAAAAGAGCTACTTTTAATAACCTTAAACGACGCAGCACCACATAAGCGTAAGCGTAAGCGCGTACAGTACAGAGTGGCATAAGCGTGTTCTAGCTGCGACACGCATGTCATCAATAAATAGAAAACTCACCTCCTGCACAGATGCTGAAATGATTGCGCTTGTAAACGCTCGAATGCCAACCAATTGGAGAATCATAAAGAAATTATATTTTATTAATACTTATGAGCTGACAAAACTGTACATACATATGTAGGTATGTATAGAGGGAAATATATACAGATAAGTGTGTGTGTGTGTATGGCTTTAAATAAACAAGCAGGCATCTGAAATGAGTTGAGCATTGACTTGACTTGAAATTGTCGCGAGCAGCAGCATAAATTAAGCCTTTCAATTTCACACTAACACACATATATATATACTCATATATGTGTATATATGTATATAATATACATATGTATGTATGCATTCATCCTTGCAGCTGCGCCTGTATGCCTATGAATAAGAATAGTGAAATTATTATTGTTGAAGAAAAAAAAACTTTATTTTAAAATGCATTTATAACGAAAAAAAGTGAAACAACAACAAAAACAAGCGCGGCTGCATTGTGGTTGAATTGCACGAGCCGCCTTGGCTTTGCTCTGCCACACCGCACCAAGGCAAACTATATGATGTGTCAAGCAAAAAGTTGTTGGTTGAGGTGTATGACATTGTTGTTGTCATACGCCATACAAGCGCAACGGCAACAATAACAACAACAAATATGCGGTAAGTAAATTATTGATATTTTCAATAACTTCATCGAAGTGGAGGTATAAAGAAATATTATTAAGATTGTCGGCTGCTGGTGTTGACCTGTGTGTTGTTGTAGCACACTTATGTATGCACATATAGCCAACAACAACAGCAACAGCATTGTCAACTCTGCACGTGTGCTGTTCACCATTTTCGAGACGATTGAAATTATAAATGAATTATGGCAAATAAAAATGAGAGAGAGAGAGAAAGTAAAAATGTGAGAATACGGATTTTTCTGGAAATATTTTTTTTTCAATAAAATGCATGAATTTTCATTTTCGTGCCACGCATAAGCGCGCATATATTTTAATAGCTGTCAATATATATAAATTCATATAAAGTCAGAAGTGTGTGTGTTAATTGGAGATATAGTTATATACATACATACACACAATTTACTCACATATGTGTTTGTAAGAAGCATGCTGTGGCGCCTCAATAGTGTGAAGTTGCTTCATTATGCATTGTTGATTAAAACCGCACGCATCGGCGGCACCTTCAGTAAACACATACATACATACATATGTATATGTATATGAGAGTGTGTGCTTGTGGTTGACCTGTTGAAAAGCCGTACACGCTTTGGTTATGCTTTAAAGTGCATTTTCATACACATGAATACACGCAAACATGCATATATCCACACATACAATACATACATACAACATACAAATAACCACGCAGCCTCTCCTTCCATCCTTACTGCCACCTCCGTCACGCAAATTGATTCCTGCAAAGTGTATTTTTAATGCAAAATATTTAATATATGTATGCCAAAAACAAAAAGCATTTTCGTCTCGAAATTAAGGTCACACTTTTTGCGCATGTTGCATGTGCAACACTATTCGTTTCGGCATAATTATGCGCTTTTTCTGGCATTCATACTTGCAAGTCTCTTATGTGCTGTCTTTAAATATTTCGCAATGATTTATGCGCTGGCACTGTGCGTCTGTGACAATCTTTTATTTTTGGATGTTGTTGCGCAGCTGTGGCGGTTGACAAAATGTTGCATGCTGCATGGTTATATTTACCAGTAGACGAGTAAATTTTATATTTATGCTTAAAGCTCGTGTTAACTGCTCGTAATGTGGCACTAATTGCACATATCATTTTACAAGGATGATTATTATATTAAATTGTTGTAGATGCGTTTTTATAAGATTGGCGATTTTCTTGACCCATATTCGCCAGAAATGACTCCTTGTGACTTTTTTCTCTTAAAAACAAGTAAGGAAGAGCTAAGTTCGAACATTTTATACTCTCGCAATTTATTTATTTCATTTTATTAATATAACCCACTATTTGACACACATATTCGTCCTAACCTAATATTAGGTATGTGGGACCTAGGTAAGGTTATGTATGACCCGATTGCACTCAATTTTGGTGCCTCTGAATTTCTTCAAAATAACCGAGAGGATTACCTATATTTTCGTTAAAAAAATGTACTAGAAGCACTGATGTCCTCATGTCCGATATATGGGGCCTTAAAAACTGTGTGATCAGATTTCGATGATTTTAAGAAGGGCGATGCCACACTATAAATGCAGTATTTGTGCAAAGTTCTGTTCCGATATCTTCACTAGTGCGTACTTTATGTATTGTATTGAAAGTAAATGATCCAGATTGACTTCACAGTTCTGGTATATAGAGAGGGCGTAGTTGTGGACAGATTTGGCAAATTTTCACAACATATCATTGGGATTCCAGAAAAATATTACGAACCGAATTTCATTTTAAATTGGTCGAGTAGTTTCCGAGATGAGATTTTTTACCCATAAGTGGGCGGAGCCACAGCCATTTAAAATTTTGTATAGCAATTTGGGTGGAGTCCTTCTGTACCTTATAATTTATGAAATTTATGGTTTCTGGTGTTTTCCTTATTGGTAGTTTTCAACATAACGTTTGTAAAGGAGATGGGGGTGGTTATAATCCAATTTCCTCCAAATTTAGACTCTATAAGGTAGTACCTAAAAGAAACGACTATGGAGAATTTGAATTATAAAGCTCTTTTGGTTTACGAGATATATACCAAGAAACACGTGTACCAAGTTTCATCCAGATATCTCAATTTTTACTCAAGTTACAGCTTGCATGGACGGACAGACGGACGGACGGACAGACAGACATCCGGATTTGAACTTTACTCATTACCCTGATCATTTTGATATATGTATATAACCATATATCTAACTCGTTTAGTTTTAGGACTTACAAACAACCGTTAACCCTTGAAAGATTAAATTTTACGAATCCCGTTATTTTTTGAACACACTACGTATAATACACTATGAACACACTAGTACCACGATGAAGTGAAAATCTGCAGATGGGATTTCGTATGAATCCATCGTCTTTGGCTCTGTAGTTATTCCGTAATTTATACAATAAGGCATCAGCCGAAGTTAGCGAGGAAGAGGTAGACCGCCTTCTCGATGGAGGAACAAAGTGAGGATGGTATTGGCTTGGTGTTTCCTACTTACGTCAGATTAAGGAAGGGGTCTGGGTTTCAGCGCACAAAAAATCATTTTTTTTGTGTTTCTTTATCTCAAATATCGATTAAGCAATTTTATTCAAACCTTCTATACATTATTGAGCATAATTTTGACCATGTTCTGTAAATTTTTCATGCAAAAATATTAAAACATTAGCTCTTGACAGAGCTCCCCCTAGGACGTCTTGAAAAAAAAAAAACAATTTGCGGTGTTCACTGTAACTCGGCCGGAAATCATCCGAAAATGAAAACCCATAAAAATTGAGTAAAATTTTAAACAAATCTTCCCCCCAACGTTCTCTGATTATTATTTTTTTATTTAAACATTTTTGGCGGCCATCTAAAGTTTGAACCGTTATTTTAGACTAAATTTCCGCCATTTTCAGGGTGGGAAACACCGTTAATGTTAAAAAAAAAATTTACTAAACGTAGGGGGGGAAGTATTTTATGTGAAGAAAATGTGTACCAAGTTTGAAAAGAATCGGTCGAGTAGTTTTCAAATGACAGTGAACACGGACTTCAAAAAAGTAGTTTTGAGAAAAACGCGTTTAAAGCCGTAGCTGTTAGAGTTAGAGCGTTAAAGGGCCCGAGACTAATTAAACAATAACTTCAAGAATATTGCTTAGATCGGATTAAAATTTTGAGGACATATTCTTGAAATGTTAAACAATAAGATAAAACAAAAAAAATCGATTTTTCGAAAGTGAAAACCTAGACCTCTCCCTTAGATTTAAGAAAAGAAATTACCAAAAAGTGATTATAGAATCGATTATATTCGCTTAGTTGATGAAGAAAGGAAGGTATGATTTTACTTTTCTAAACTAAGATCTTTATCAGAATTATCTAAGAAATAATCACGCGATCTAATTTTCAATCTGAATCGATATTTTGAAGTAGTTTTCATATAGAAACTAGCAGACCCAGCCACACGTTTTGTGGCTAAATTAGTAAATCTTTCAATGCAGAGAAAAAATTCTTACGCATAAAGACGAAAACGTTATAGCCGATAAATTTTAAAATGATTGATAGACATTATTGTAGATCTGTGTTAAGCGTAAATCACCATAATTTGTATAACTTTGATTTTTTTTAATCGTATATTGAAGAAAGTAACAAATGACCAAATTTCTTGGCTTTGGTGACGATATTGATTATCTTTTTCACATAATTTATGTTACGCAGCATGATGACAACTCACTACTTCTTTTAATTGCAGGTGAGTGGGGATAGTCCAGAATTTTAAAATAGTCTGTGGGATAATTGAATAATTCATCCTGGTTTGTAGCTGTGTCAACTCTCCTTTAACGAAATTCTAAATTGTCGCATTAAGATCAAAGTGATCCTTGTTTTTTTACCACCAATATATGTCATTCAATCAGCCATTTATGTTTATTATATTATGGTTTCATGTCAGAAAAAACACGATCAATAAGCTCCTCTTTCGAGGCCATGAAGTGACAGAAACCCGTTAAAAATGTTATTAATCCATCAATCTCAGTATGATATTGTTGGAAAAACACTCGTATGTTATTTGTTAATTGCCGATTCTTTATGTGTCGCCACAAATTAGATGATTTTAGGAATGTGATTAGTTCGTCAGCAACAGTTGATCCAGGAATAGTCTGGCGAAAATCACCTGTCAACAGAATCATGGATTCACCAAAAATATTTTCGTTGTCGCGTAAATCTTTTAAAGTCCTGTGCAGTGCTTCCAGCGACTTGAATATCTGGAAAATCTTCTTATAGCTCTTTTTTTTGGCGATTTTGCAGACTGGTATTTCGTTGATTTGCAATTTAGGAGTAATTTCAAGGCCGAATTGCCGTTTGTCTGCCTACTAACAGGTGCCAAGTTGCTCCTATTCCCATTATAACTGGGCGTTGAAAATTATTGAAAACGGTTCAGGAATTACCTCAACCCTCATGTACTATATATGCTGATTTTCGTTATTCTATTGGACTTTATTTCAAATTGTGTGTAATAAAATTACATCAATAAATTGCGACAGTATAAAATGTTCGGTTGCCTTTCCCTACTTGTTACAAATTGTTTTGGGCTATCGACACAGCCTTATACAATTGAACAATGATAAAAATATTTTAACAAAGCAACAATGACAACTTTCAAAATATTATTATTTTTATACTCTCGCAACAAATCGGACCACTGCCACGCCCACAAAATGGCGATAACCAAAAACACATAAAGAGCTATAACTAAGCCATAAATAAAGTTATGAAAACAAAATTTGGAACATAGGATCGCATTAGATAGGGGCATATTTGAATGTAATTTTTTTGGTAAAGTGGGTGTGACCCCGCCCCCAAATAGGTTTTTTGTATATATCTTGCAAACCAATTAAGCAATATAAACCAAACTTTCTGCAGTCGTTTCTTTTAGCCGTTTCCTTATACACTCCAAAAATGAAAGACATCGGATAATAACCACGCCCACCTCCCATACAAAGGTTAGGTTGAAAATTACTAAAAGTGCGTTAACTCACTAACGAGAAACGTCAGAAACACAAAATTTAACATAAGAAATGGCAGAAGGAGCTGCACTGAGATTTTTTTACAAAATGGAAAATGGGCGTGGCGTCGCCCACTTATGGGTCAAAAAGAAAATATCTCAGGAACTACTCGAGAGATTCGAATGAAATTCTTGGCACCCTGATGACACGTGTGGAAAATGGATGAAATCGGTTCACAACTACGCCTACTTCCCATATAACTCAATTTTGAATCCTTCTGATTCTTTCACTTTATAATGTATACATAAGGAACCGATAAAGATAAGATAAGAAATAAAACTTTACACAAATACTGTATTTGAGCTGTGACATCACTTGATGAAAAATTGTCAAAATCTGACCATGACTTTTCAAGGCCCCTGATATCAAAAATGAAGAACTCAGTGCCTAAGGGTAACTCCCGAACTTAGCCTTTCCTTACTTGTTTGGTTTGTTTTGTTTTTTTTTTTTATAATTTTGTTGTCAATTCAAATAAAATCATCTTCTTCCTCGCAATTTTTCAATATATACTTACTTTCTAATCCTTCCCTGACCTTCCATAAATATTTCAAAACTAAAATTAGCCAGATCGGTTTGGCCCTTCTTGACTTTTTTCGAGACTAACGACACAAATTGTTTGTTTGGGTGATTAGAAAATTGTGGATTTAAAACTCTTTCAGGCAATTTTTCTAATTTTTCTCTCCGTAAGAACCATCTCGGTACCTCTAAAAACATTCTAAACAAAACATTTGCGAAATCGGTTCAGCGGTTCTCGAGTTATGCGCTTAGCAACACATTTTGCGATTCATTTTTATATTATAGAAGATAGATATACCTGTAATATTGGCAAATATATAAAATTGTTTGACCCAAGTATGCAGTACTCAAAATGAAGAATATGTGCCCAAACATGTATTAAAGGGTTCCCACGCCTTTATTGAATATTCGTTCGTTTTCCATATTTTTTTTGTTTGTTAGAAGGTATACAAACATGGCAAATACTTAAAAAAGTAATTTCTCATAGAGCTGTCAACACGAATTTTAAGTGCTGTGCATAAACGCAAGCATATGTTTGCATGTTATATACATACATATGTACATATGTGCAGAGTTAATAACTGTACAAGCAATAGTCATTGCCTGCTATTGTCCTTTGAATGTAGATGTGAGTGTGCTTGCACCATATTGAACTGTAATTACTGTGGGAACTCAGTGAACTTGTTTGGAAAAAAAACCTCGTGAGCATCGATGAAAGTAATTGTTATGCAACAACAAAAACAATGCATGCTACAGCAAGTGCATCAAATCCTTACACGTGCAACGGTTTATAAAGATATAGATATGTATGCATCTGCACTTTTGCTGTTGTTAGCACGTAAAACTCATTAAATAGCTGACATCTGCTTTCGATTGAGAAGGCAATGCCCTCAAACACTTGAAGCGACAAGTTCTAGTGAGCATTATGCGTTGCTATGCTAAAGGACATGCGCAAGGATATGCAAACAAAAGCAAAAGTAGTTATGAAAAAATGCTGTAGTTGTTGTTATAAAAAAAAAAAAAAAAACAAAAAAAATATATATGCTTAATTGACATATATCGTACACTGGCACAATTGTCCTTTATGTGGCTGCGGCTCATTCTCAATTTCGCTCTACAACATTTTCTCCGACTAAATACCAGCAATATTTTTGTTTGAAAATGATATGCGTAGTTAATTTTTATTGCATTTTACATTTGAAAAAGAAAAAAAAATTTTTTTTCATTTTTTTCAACACACAGTTGACATAATGAGCACATCCTGCCCACAAAGAATAACAAAAACCCAGACAAAGTGGGTTGCACAGCGCAGTCGTAACTCAGTGGGCAACTGTCAATATAACTCATATTATTTATTTACTTTTCTGTGATTTTCCAAGGCAAAGCAATCACTTGCAGCTTATTTTCAATAAACTGTGAAACCACAAGCCTCCTAAGAGCATTGGGCGAGAGAAATCGCTGGAGAAAGTGGTTGAAGACGCGGGGAGTGCGGGAAAAGAAAACAACAATGCTGTAATGTGAGCCAACAAGATGTACTAGTAGCTAGAATGCTACTTCAGTGCACTAAATGCACACAAACACACATGCACATAGAGATACTCATGCGCACCTCATTGTACTTTTCGACAACTCACAGTCGTACGAGTATGTAAATACCCATAAGGATATTTATGCATGTATGTCTGTATGTATGTATGTGTGTGTGTAACTAATAGCAGCTCCTTGAGCGCAACTATTTACACTGCATCCTGCGAAAGTAATGTGTAATATCTGTCAGCTACCGTTAGCTGCTCTTTGACTTGTTATTGTTATATGTTACTTCTGTTTATGCTTCTTCTTGTTTTTCGTTGCATTGCAACGTGATTCCTTTATGTCCGCTAGAATTTATGCTAGTACATGCATACATACTTATATATATATGTACGATATGCAGTTAGTTATTTACATGTTTTGTTTGTTTTTTTGTTGGCAAGGATTTTCAAGATTTTCTCACGCATCCTGCGCTGCACCGCACTACACTTGACAGTAAACTGTCATAATTTAACAGTTTGAATGTGTCGGCAAAAATAACAATAGCGACGTGCATATGCAACGGGTCTTGTAGGAAAGTGTGCCGCAGTTCAAAGTGCTTCTAAAAGGATACATCTTCTTTAGAGATTTAGCTAAGATTTTAGATGGCATTTAACTGCAGTTGTAAGAAAAATCCAATTGTGATACTCGCTACTGTCGATAAGATCCAATATATGTAAATATTCTTGAAGTATTATTCTAAATCCGAGTGGTTCAATTTTGAAAAACAGTACTTTATTCTCTCCATTATCTATCTATCATTTCATCATATTGAAAATCACAACAATATAATTTGGTCTGTTTCTTAGTAAGATTAAATAATGGCGTTAGATGGTGCTGCTGACATCTGATTGCATGGATTGAAAATTAAGTAGATTTTATACCTCTATATGACGTCTAATGAGGTAGAGAGAGTCAAAATCAAGAACAAAAGTTCAAGATAAGAAATCAAAATGTGCTGCTCACTATTGTCGATAGGGTAATATATGTAAATATCCTTGAAGTCCTTGATATAAATCCAAATTCTTACTTTTTAAAAAAAGAGTACTTTGTTACATCCATTTTCTACAAATAATTTTATGGTAATGGAAATCATGACATTTCAACTTGGTTTGTCTATAAGTAAAATACGATAAAACGACGAAACTGCGGTAGGTGGCGCTGCTGATGTATGGATAAAAAATTGAGAAAACTCCAATTGGAAGTTGGAGATTTAAAAGACTTCTAACAGGGTAGAATTATTAATTAGTGCAAGATCAGAAAGCGAAAGTAAATGAAAAATTTTTACAAACGAGTCAAGTGAGTCTAAATTCTATAGTTGGAATGTATATGGTCCGACCATAGGTGATATAATGTATAAGGTCTCAGATATGATTTGAAGCTCTAAATTAACATGACCAAACCATTTGAAAACCAACCTTATTTAAATTATCGGATTAGGAATCACATATAGATGAAGTAGATAGAAATCAAGTTACAGTTAAATTCTAAATAAGAACATAAACTACAAGAATCAGAAATACATACGCCAGAATGTGGGTATTAATTTAAAAAAGAATATATAGTAGATAGCCCATTTTGAGTATAGCGAATTGGATAAAAATGAAGGTCTTACATATTTTCAAGAACCTCAAAATAGCTAATTGATTAGGGAATGCCTTGATATTGGCTTATCGGAGTGAAATTAGTTAGAATTTTGAATATGTAATTTTCTTTACCATGGAGCGTAATATTTAGCTTGAGATCACACATTCGAAACCATCCACTCTGACTTGTTCCAAATTTATAGAAAACAAGTAAGGAAGGGCTAAGTTCGGGTGTAACCGAACATTTTATAATTTTTTCGCAATTAATTTATTTAATTTTATTAATATAACACACAACATGACCCACATATTCGTGATATATATGGTATAAAGTCCATTGAATGTTGGAAACCCTAATATTAGGTATATGGGAGTTAAGTAAAGTTATGACCCGATTTCACGTATTTTAGGCAAGGAGACATATTATTAAAAGAAAGATATTCCCTCCGAATTTCTTCAAAATATCTGCGAGGCTTACCTATACTTTCGGTAAAAAAAATTAGAAGCACTGAGGTCCTCATATTCGATGTTTAAGGCATTGGAAATTTATGGTCCATTTTCGGCGATTTTTAGGAGGGCGATGTCACAGTATAAATGTAGTATTTTACTTCATATATTGTAAAATAAACGATTCAGACCGTCTTCAAAGTTCTGGTATATAGGAACTAGGCGTGGTTGTGAACCGATGTGGACTATTTTCACAACATATCATTGGGATGCAAGGAAAATATTACAAACCGAATTTCATTGATCATTTGTCGAGTAGTTTCGGAGATATGGTTTTTGACCCATAAGTGGGCGGAACCACGCTCATTTAAATTTATGTATACCATTTTGAGTGCAGCTCTTCTGTACCTTCTTTATAATGAAATTTATCGTTTCTGTTGGTTTTCCTTACTGAATTAAAGCATTTTTAGTAGTTTTCAACGTAACCTTTGTATGGGAGGTGGGCGTGGTTATAATCCGATTTCCCCCATTTTTGGACTATATAAGGAAATGCCTGAAAAGAACGACTCCTGAGAGTGTACATAAAACTTAGTAGTATCGCCATTTTTTGATCGTAGCAGTGGTCCGATTTCGCCCATCTTCGAACGTAACCTTCTTATGGTGCCAAGGAACACGTGTTCCAAGTTTCATTAAGATATCTGTATTTTTACCAAGTTACACAGACAGACAGGCAGACATCCGGATTTGAACTTTACTCATCACCCTGAACACTTTGGTATATATAACCTTATATCTAACTCGTTTAGTTTTAAGACTCACAAACAACAGTTATGTGAACAAAACTATAATACTGTTTTAGCAACTTTGTTGCGAGAGTATAATTATAAGTTATGTTCTGACAATCAAGATTGGGAACTTATAGTAAAAGTACTTTTGGCAAAACTACTTTTTCGGATATTATTTTTGCTTTTGTATGCTATCTTCGCCCGAACACTTTCTTTTAATGACTTGAAAATTTGAGATCAAAGAAGACTAGGCCTAGAAATAGTACTGGTAACATCAAAATACGTTATATAAAAGGATTGTTCAAAAAAATGTTTGCAAGTAATTTCTCTAAAATAATTTTGATATAAGATTCAATTCCTGAAGTGTATCAGTAGTAGTAATAGTATACATAAATTTATAAAATTTATTTTTTGGTGCAAATTTCCTACTAGGCAACTTTTTTAGAGTCTACAAATACTCATATGTGTTTCTATAAGGTTAAATACACTCACACATGTAGTGTGTAGCCATTGAGTAGTTTTATAGGTATGCACATTGAGCTTGCCAAGACATTGCCCTAGTTCTGGTTCATTACTTTTAATTTACATAAAGTGAAATATAAGTCAAAGAAAAATAAATATTAGAACTCTTATTTATTGACACGTTTTGGTTCAGTGAAATTCAGTGTCATTTGTGAAATACAAATGGAAACGCATAATACATACATACACTTAAAGGTATTCAACTGACTTTAAGAAGGGTTAAGCATGAAGCACTAATATATAAGAGTTCATAGCCTTGACTGAGTTCGGTTGAACTAATTTGACAATATGGAATGCAAACATATTTGGGTCTTAAAGTTCTGCAGTATTAGCTTATGTCTATTCCTTTTCTGGTAATACGTATTCCTATAATCGTTGAACCACCCATACTCGAAGTAATCGTATGTATTATTAATGCTTTTGGTTCAACAATTTTTTTTTTCGAGAGTGTCGAAGATCTTTAATATATCCTTTTATTGATCATTGAAAGAATTTCTACAGTTATTTGGATTTATTTCTTGATCTTTTGATATTAGGCGATATATGGAAAATCATTTAAGTATTAAACTCCTTCTGAACAACATATGAGTTTATGAGTTTCACGAATAGTATTTTCCGGCTCTGAAATATACTTGGAGCCTTACATTCTCTCCTTCAAGTTTCTCTTTCTTCAAGTTCTCGCTCTCTCTATATATATATCAACTGACTTCACTGCTTAAAATTTTGTCAAGTTTCCGCTATTCACTTCACTTTCAGTTTCTGATCTATATTGACCCTACTCTATATTAGTATAAATTCATAGTTGTTTTAGACTGTTTTTTCACTATTATTATTTAAACAAATAATAATTCGTTACCAATTAAAAACAGAATCTACTAATGCACATCTGTCACGAAGAATGTAAACTAATACGAGCATTATTATGAACAGCATACGACAGCTTCGAACACATGTGAGTCGTCAAAAAAAAAAAAAAACGGTTTTAAATTCAACACGCCCTCCTGTCCCCGCAGCATTTGTGCCAACACACACTCTTCATTAGAACATTTATAATTTTCCATTGTGAGAATTTTCAATCGAAAATCCGTTATGGAAAATTACAACAACTTAACAATGTACATTTGTAGCGTATATTACCTACAACAACAAAGTGCTCAAATATCTTGTAGCTTGTGGCGAAAGCGACACAAGTCCTTTGAATGACAGGAACAAATTTGGCACGAATAATTAAATTTGAAAATAGTGCAAAAAAGGGGAGTCGAAATAAAAGGACAACAACAGATCTACCAGGCTGGCAGGCAGCAAGAGTGTGGCTAGCAAATGTTGCATGAAAGCCTTAAGTGTAGCTGTATGGCTTGCGGTTGCGAACAGCCGGCTGAGCTGTTATGGCTGAGGTCAAGCGTTTCAGTGGGCTGTAGAGGCTGTCTTGGCCAGGTGTCGAGTGGTAGGTCTGACATCGTCTACATGACTGCACTTTTGTTATTTCACAAAATAAACACTTGACGTGTTGCTGCAAGTGGTAAACACAAACACAAACAATAACAAAAACATTGTCATTGATACTGGCAGGACCTGACACGAACAACGGTACATACATACATATGAACATTCATTCATACCATCACACACACATGCGTCTTAAAATACATATACATATATATACATATGTAGATGAGTTTCGTCAAAGATGGTAAATGAAAATTCTCCAGTTTTGACCCTTGGAAAATTGCAGACTTTTGGATCATTAAGACTATTTAAAGACAATATTAAAGAATTCAAAATCGCATATGTTCTGCTTAAATTAGGTTTTTTTTTTTTAATTTCCATACACTTAAATCGAATCGAACAAGCAACTGGTATAAATGAACTCGACTGGTATAAACACATAGTTATGGTAAAGAACGGGTTATACCATTTGAATGAGGTAACCACAAACAGTTTTAAATTCAACTTGATAGCTTTGTTGTTGTTTTCATAAGTAATTGTTGAATAAAGAGTCTAATATTTTGACCTAATTTTGATCATGTGACCACCTTTCGAGTAGTGTATGAATACTGTCTGTTCAATTTTGCATAACTTTTTCAGTATACACGGTATATCTCGCCAATAACGACCTTGATCAGAATGAAAATCCAAACATCTGTCAATTCGTCGAAACGTAAAAGCGATAACTGGAGTAAAAATGACGAAGTTTGATATTATAGGTGGAGGAAATCGGTTCACGTCTAATACCCAGGGACGTGTACACAATTTTGAATTCCATCTTATTCGTTCATATTGCAATATAAAAATCAAGAACCAATGAAGATATCGGAATAAAACCTTCCACGAATACTGACTGGAGGCATGACTCGATCATCTAAAAAAAAATGGGACTTTAACTTTTTCAAAGATCCGATATTCGATAAATGAGGACCTCAGTGCCAATTTGTTTACCGAAAAACCGTAAATCTCTCAGATATTTTATAGAAGTTTATATGATCCAAGTAGAGGTACTTTTTTCAATAGCCTTTTTTTTAAGATCACGCGTGAGTCGTGTCAAGCTGTCATTTTATTTTTGTTCAGTATTGTTTGGCATTTCATCATGGAAATACTTAAGCCTGAACAACGTTTACGAATTGTTCAACTTCATCCATTTTGGGACTCAGCATTCATTATTGGATTATATTCGACCGAATATACCACGTCCAGTACGCAGTGAAAAAATATAGAAGTCGCAGCTGAGAGCGCAGTTCGCAGCAACTCGGACTGTTATCGCGCCTTGATAACCGATTATTTGATGCCTGAAATTGACTCTTGATCTCGGCGAGATTTGGTTTCAAGAAGACAACGCCACTTCCCATCAATCAATCAATGGATTTATTGAGAAAACACTTTGGTGAGCAGATAATTTAACGTTTTGGACCAGTCGATTAGCCAACAACATCGTGTGATATCACACCGCTAAACTTTTTCCTGAGGGATTATTTGATGCCTGAAATTGACTCTTGATCTCGGCGAGATTTGGTTTCAAGAAGACAACGCCACTTCCCATCAATCAATCAATGGATTTATTGAGAAAACACTTTGGTGAGCAGATAATTTAACGTTTTGGACCAGTCGATTAGCCAACAACATCGTGTGATATCACACCGCTAAACTTTTTCCTGTGGGGATATGTAAAGTTTAAAGTCTATGCGGACATTCTCGCTTCGATTCATTCCTTGGAGCAAAACATCACGTATGTCATTCACTATTTACCTGCCATTTGATAAAGAAAAACTTTACAAAATAAATGCCAAAGGGTGTCCTTTGGAATAACCACCCTTTATAATGATTTATTTTAGTGGAATTTATGCCAAATATATGGGTCAAATCGTTTATTATCTGAATAAAATTAAATAAATAAATTCTGAACTTAGCTCTTCCTTACTTTTTTAAATTTGTTTTCGTAAAATTTCTTTTTTAATAATATATTTTGTGTTTTTTAAATTCTAATATCAAACAAAAAGGGAATAATAACCCTTTTTAGCCCAATATGTTGCATTGTGCTTAAGAGTTTAGTGTGAGTTAGTTGGGTTGTTGGGGATGCCCATACGCAGATTTAGCACATGAAAGAGCCACGAGTGTAAAATTGCATTAAACAGTGAACGTATGCTACTGTGAGCTCCAATTAAATAGGCCAAAATGTCTTAGAAGGAGATTAAATCCTATTTTAAGGCTTCATCACTCGTTTCGTATTTAGTAACTGTACATGAGAGATTCTCACTGGCATCCCCACAACTTAATGTGTATTTTAGTGTTGATTTTAGTTTAGTTCAGTGATCCCTCTTTTAAGGCGTTCAATAGTACTTTGCCAAAAATTTAGAAAACATTTAAAAAAATGTTGCACATAAAGGTCCATTTGCCTCCAAATTTTAAACTGAATATAGTTCATTTAAAGCAATTACATGCCACTCACTCGCATTACTAAATGTCTGCAATGTCCTTAATACGCTTGCTTTCACATTCTGATGTGTTGTGTCTGCAGCAACAAAAACACCAATAACAACAACAACAACAGCGTTAGCAGCAGGACCAATGCACTTGTTGGCCATTTAAGTAAGCAGCAATACTTACAATTGGCAGCCAAATGAGCTCAAGTAGCCTTTTAATGTGCGACAATAAGAGCAGCAGGCGAGCGCATAAGCGACCAACACACACACACACACACACACATAGTAGCAGTAACAACAAAAACAAAAACAATAACCAACAAAAATATGAGGAGAATTAGACAAAAAAAAATGAAATTGATTGTCATTCAAGTGGCTTACAATGTTTGTACAATGATTCTCCCTGCACTGACAAGTGCATACAAATCTCTCTGCATGTGTGCGTGAGTGAGTGTGTGTTGGCACATATTGGTGCGCACATCCTTTCGACAGGATGATTTTTAAATGTCAACCATTACTCGTGTTTCTGTTGTTTTTTGTTATTGTTTTTATTATTTTCATTTCGCTCTTCACTCACACACACACACACACACACACATTTACCCACACAGACGCAATCGCCTTTATTTATTTAATTTTATTTACCCAAATGCATTGTATGCTTCATTTGACTTGTTGTTGTTGCTGTTGTTGTTGTTGCTGCTGTTGTATTGCATTGTTTTCATTGAATGCATTCGTTATGTTTATTTAAGTTTATGGTGCTGCAATTGAAATCTGAGCCTTGCCAACATTGTCAATGGCATTATGAGTGTTCAACGCCAGAATGATTGGAGACTTTGTTTTCACAAGAGGCAAATTGGAGTAGACAAACGTACACATACATTCAAATGTGTGTGTGTTTTTTGTTGGCATATACTGTATGTGTGTGTTTGTATGTACTATATGGTATTATTGTGGCATTAAAATAAATGAAAGATTGGTAAACCGTAGAGTTTTATGTTTGAATTTTTTTGTACAATTTTCGGTGTGTGTGTGTGTGTACGTAGGAATTTATATTAAAAATTTCATAAAAAAAAATATTTTTTTTCATAATTAAGTATATTCATTTAATTTATTTCAGATATGAGTGCTCTTTTGCCGCGAAGGTGAGTCAAGCGGCTTTTTTGTAGCAGTTGAGAGTGCTGTGACTTCAGGATGAATCTGGAACTACCATAATAACTCACATCCGCATTTAACATTTCATATTAGACCAGTTGTTAGCCCAGTTATTAGACCGAGGCTGAACTTTTTACATCTTTTTTGTTTAGTTGATATTATTTTAATTATCTCTCTGAGATGCTGTGAGCGGAGTTTGAATATGTTGTAGTGACTTTTTAAACGTCTGGTCTAGTTAATTTAAAAGGAATTACTAATTGAGGTCCTATCTTTAAAATAGATACTTGAATAGGGTGTTTTTAATTGACCGATAGTGGTTTATATCTTTCCTTCTATACCTAAGGGGACTTTTAGATAAAACCGTGACATAAAGAATGGAAATGCGCAGTACTACTATATATAACCTGGGTTTAGATCTCTGTCCAGACGATTATAAAAAACAATTTTTATAGTTCGATGGGCCCTCGGTAAACAAGGTATTCCTACTACAAGACATCTTTTTTTCATCCTTCAGTCTTTTCGATTTAAGACTTGTAGGTCCCTCACTTCAGCAATATGTCGGATAGTTCTGTTCTTAATTTTTTTTATTTTTAAAAATAGTGGACGAATTTTTATACCAGACCATGCGCGGATTTCAGATATCTTACCTATACTCTTATCATCTTATGCAGTATCTTAATAAATCTTTGGTGAATGACCTCGGGTTTCAAATAATTTTAATTAAGGAGTAATCGTTTGAAGGTTAGAGTTAGGTTTTGGAGTTGTTTTGCCAGAAACGTAGATCAAGTATCCCACTTGATAGGAAGAAACCGGTACTTTGAAATGCCTAAAAATTCTAGGTATGGTTAAGGAGACCTGTGTATCGTTGAAGTTCTCTGAGTTTCTTATAAACTTTTAAAGACGGCAAATAACAATTTCAGCCCATTTTCCTGATTCACTTTGGTCTTAAGAATGCTGGATCGTCGAGGAGATAGTGTCGTGAGGAGTTGAGGTGTTAACTCACCGCCGAAGCACCCACTTACTCGAAGCCCAGTTGTATAGCGGTAGACCGCAGAGAACAAAGAGTTTTCAACTAAAAAACATTGCATAAATCCTGGCAACAACGTCTGTAGCGTTTTTTACAACGAATTTGAAAACTACCCAAACGTCAAATTTAACAATTAGTCTATTCTTGAGAGGTTGGTGTGAATCCGGTTAATCAGAGGGACTAAGACACCGAATTTCTCACAATTTCACCATTTTTGTCCCAGGGGCATTTTGGGCTATGCTTCGATCCATGTTCTTCTTGTATTTCAAGTTGTTAATGAATCTCATCTATCATATGTCTATGTCGTAATCTATTCCTTCACAATGACGAATGAATATCTCGCATCCAATCAAACATATCTATATACTAATCTCCACACATATACATATGTATCTAGACACTTGAAGTGAAGTGAAGCATCTATCCAATGCACACAGCTAATAGTTGCAATACGAAGAGATGACATTTTTCATCAGGACGAAGGCATGTCCTTCAAGTGAGACCTGTCACTCCATTTTATACACTTTCCTTTTCACTAATTCATCAGCAAATGTTGATCAATTATGATAAGGCGAGGGAAATACAACAACAGCGTGTGTTTTTGTTGTGTGTGACATTCGTCAAATTTCAGAGCCAGCGCTGTCGGTGCAGGTCATCACTTTACAACGTTGCTTTGCGTTTGCTTTTTCGGCTGACCTTTTGACATGGCACTGTCGAAGTGAGTATTGAAGCGGTGTCGCACTCTTTCGTACTCGCTTAAGCAGCTTGTTTGTCTAGATGTCTGTTTGTCGTCTGCAATTTGGATTTGTGCCATATGTTCGAGTTCAAAAGTTGACATTCAATTGACTGTATTTATAAACATTTTATTTTTCGGCATGCGATCGCCTTAGGGCAAATATGATTGGATTTTTCGAACGCTTATATATTTTTGTTGTTTTGAATATACCTAAGGGAGGATGTGCATGGATAATTGTACAGATGTACACCCAGTAGGAAATGAAAGTATTGACCGCCTTTAATTTTAACGAATTTAACGAATTCTGAACACACCCCTTTATTCTAAATCCCGCCCATTATTCTTGACGAGTATATATCAATAATATCCATAACTTCAAAATAATACCGTGGTTGCACCAAGTCCTGGCTAAGACTTGCTATATATTATGATCCGATTATAGCAGGAAAACTGCTTTGTACAATCCACTTAATTCAACTGATCGATGTCGAAACTTAATTTCTTGGCTGTTTTGGATTTTAAATTTCAACTAACTTTTAAACTTTCTATAAAGCTATGCTAATTATTGAACTCCTTAAACGATGATGGTAGATTTAGCTGCTACAGGAACATTCGAATTTTTTAGGCTCTTCTGTAAGCTAATGATTTCATTAAAAAATAGGCTCCATTCTGGCCAAGACAAAATGATTTACCATTTAACCCCTCCCCCATTGAAGTGGTTGAATTTGGCTAGGATGCTTCCTTCCATCGTATGTTCCACATATGTAGATTTGGCAATGCGTAAAAGGTCACTTATCGGATCGAATGAGGAGATATACCAATAATATAATGTTAGTACAACTGAACTTCCATAACTGAAATTCCTATAACACGAAGATCTCCATAACTCGAGTTCTTGAATTGGCAATAGAAGTAAAATTGCATACAAATTTAAGGGGTTATATACAGTAAGAAGGTCGAAAAAACGACATTTTTCAAGAATTTTTTCTAAGCAAACTATTTGGTTTATTGATTTGAAACTTGGCAGGTATATTATGACAACCTTAAACTATATTTACATATTTTTTATTGCCAAAAATAATTATCGGGAACGTTGATATTGCCAATTTTGCAGAGGTCCGCAAAAAAAGGCCTCTTACGGTGAGCACGATGTCCTTGGACTGGATCATCTAAATTACAAAAACCAAATAAGGATCCTTCCTTTAAAAAAATCCTACCACAAAAAATAATTTTCTGACAAAATGGCGGCCGCTCAAAGCAAAAGGTTCTTTAATTGTTTATAAAAATAATAAATTTTCATCAGATGGGAAAATCCTTCGATGAAATACTAAAAATATAGTTAAGAAGCTTGTGTAAAAATGTCAGACCGATCGGTTCAGCCGTTTCTGAGAAATCTTGCTCACCGACTTTGAAAACACCATTTCGAGAAAAACGAGTTTAAAGTTTTGCCCCTACTGCGAGATTCCTCGGCGCGCCTTCACTAATGTGTCTGTCTATAACTTCGAAAATATTCGTCGGATCGACTTGAAATTTTATGTGTGTATACTCAGATATATATATATATGTATTAAGAAAACGCAAAGTTCGATTTTGTGAAAATCCAAACTGTATATAACCCCTTAATACTTCCATAAATCGAACTTTTTAAAAATTGTATGTTTTAATTAAAACTTCTATAACTCGAAGTCTCTCTCTCTAACTCTAATTTGAGGTCTTTTTGTGAATTATCATGATTCGAGTTAGGGTAGTTCAACTTTATTTGGATACCTTTTATTACGAAGTAATAAGTTCGGCTTGCTTCTTTTATTTTGGTTCAAAGGTATAAGGTTAACTGTAGCATACTTTTAGGTTGACACAAGAGATGATTTCAAGTAAGATTTCCCCACTGGGTTTACTCTCTCCAATACATATACAAATACAAACAATTGTCTGTGGCATTTTGCATGCTCGTCGCTCTGCCTTCATCGTTGTCCTTTAGTTGTTGTTCTTGTTGTTGTTGCTCTGGATATTTGTTCATTTTTTACATATCAATTTTATGACAGTTGACAGGAAATGGGCGTGGTGTACTACTGTGTGTAATAAAAACGAAACTGAGAGTAAGCAAAAACAATAAAAAGGCACATTTTCCACACAAACAACAACAACAACCATAAAAAATAGACAACAGGAATAAGTCAACTACAGTCAACATATGATTGATATCATTGTTAAGCTTGTGTGTGTGTGTGGGTGTGTGTAATTGTGCACACACAGACAACAATGTGTTGCTCGGGCTTTATTTGTCGTTGGTTTTTTTTTTCGTTGCCGCTGCGGTCATTATTTACATATGCGTTTGTTTTTAATTACTCCACAAATGATTTATTTACTTTATACCATGTATATTGTAATTTTATTTCAGTTCCACATAATTACCGTATTTTGTTTGTTTGATTGCCGCGGCGACAGGAGACATGCGTAATAAAAACAACATTTGTGTATATTACATATACATCAGACATACATATGTGAATATCCTTGATGATGCGTCCTTGCGTAGACATACACAGACATGCGGATTTTATGTGCGCTACTCCTACTACTGTGCAACTTGTGGCAATAAAATTCAATGTAAATGCAATAAAAACCAGTTTGCCAGCTATGTAGCTGTTGTAATTGGAGGATAAGTAAGGATATTTGCAGGATCTAATGGTGGATGTTTTGTAATATGTCAGTAAAAGTGAAAAAAAAAAACAGAAATTAATTTTCATTTTCACATTTAGTTAGAAGTCAAAGCATACAACTGATTAGTTGGTTGTTCCTGGAAGATTGTAAGTACAATTCATACTTTACATACATATAGTATAAGCTTTATAGTTTCACTTCTATAGAAGACATACAATAGAAGCAGATACAAAATATCCAAGTAACACAGGTCGAGCGTAGGTGACATATGATGTGATCTTGATATTAAAAAATATCTAAATGTTGCTCGAGAATTTAAGAGTATTTTATATTGAAAGGGAACTAAAGAAGGCGGGTAAAAGTAGTTTTAGATTCACCATTACACTTTCTCGTTCTCCATTCAAGAAAAAAAAAATTATCTCTACAAGTAAGGAAGGGCTAAGTTTACAAGAATTTAATCCATATGTATATTCGGTATAAGCTCCACAAGAATAACGAAAAACGATATATGTATATAGGATATTAGGGATGGGGTTACTCTCGAACCGATTGACCGATTTCACTCTTTTTCGCTACCAAGCCATATGCAGCCTTATTGTAAATTTCATGTGAACGACATTCCCAATGTCGGATGCTTGTGTCTCCACCACACTTCAAAGGGCTTCACGACTATTTTAGCGTTATTAAAGCGCAAGTGGATGCTGTAAAAGTAGCATAGGATCTATTGGTTCGTAGAGTAGTATCTTTCAGTGAAGTGATTCCCTCTGGTAGTAAGTGTTCGAGACTGATAAGGAAATGTCTTCCCTCATATTCAGACAACACCGGTTACGATTAGACTAGTTTGGGTGTCTGGCCACAGAGGAATACCAGTTAATAACGTAAGGCTGATAACGAGCTTTCAAGGCTAGGTACATTAGTATTAACTACTGTAGAATGGGAACAAGTAGCAGGACTACCTATTCTTTTGTGATATTCCACTAGACAGTCAGGCTTCAGCTGAGTTCTGGTCATCCGCAAGGTTCTGCTGACCCAAAGAAAATCGTGAGACGTCTAGGAAGCACTTCGCTCTAAATAGTAAATCATTATTTGAACGCGTCATTGTCCCATTAAAAATTTTATCGAATGCTAGCTGCAGAAATTTCCTATGCAGAATCATCTCAACACTTGCGGATGGAATGCCCCACCTATGCGAGATCGATACTAAAATTCCTCTAATCTCACTTTTTTTTTTAACTACCCT
Organism: Zeugodacus cucurbitae; assembly: GCF_028554725.1. Taxonomy (NCBI): domain Eukaryota; kingdom Metazoa; phylum Arthropoda; class Insecta; order Diptera; family Tephritidae; genus Zeugodacus; species Zeugodacus cucurbitae. The sequence goes on along the minus strand of NC_071667.1, from coordinate 56,831,435 downwards.
CCGAATTTGTGGATTTAGAAGTAAAAAACTTATGTAGATTTGTAGTTCGTTCACGGCGTATAGACGAGTTCTAATATCTATTTAGGGGTTTTCTGAGTTCACAAAGGACTGTAGACTATAAGGTCTAAGTGTATACCTTCTGTTGTGGCATGTTCCGTTTTGGTAGAAAATCCTAATATAGCTCCTAAAGAAAATAAGAAGAAAGTGCATTCATTTGAATAGTAGCATAATTCCCTCGATATAATGGGACCACCATTGATATCGATTGGAGAAAAGAACAAGATTGCTACCCAATGTGCGTCCGATTAAGTTCTTTTCGTACATGGTATTTTGAAATATTCCATTACAACTTCTTCGGGGTGTAGAACGCAAGTCGGGCCGACACTGATAATTGTTATATAGATAATGCTAAAACAGTCTCATTTATATGTAAATTGATTTTTCCTTTATATTTAGCTCCAATAAAAAACATAAAAACAAAAATAAATGTGACAGAATGCCGAAATTCGAATGAAATTTTTCATTCACACGAAATTCATGATACGAATTTTTCTTTCGTGTGAAAATAAAAATTCGTTGGAATGCTTTATTCACATGAAATTTACAATAAGGCTGATTATATCGAATATTATACGTTTTCTTAATTTTGATGAGATATCTAAGTGAAGTAGGCGTAGTTGTCAACCGATTTCGGTCATTTGTAATAAGTAAGCGGTTAACTGATTTATGTGGTGTCACAACTTGCTATTCGATTTACATACATTTGATGGGTCCGGTCTGTTTGAGTTATACCAGTTGTTTGTCCGATTCACAATTTTCGAAATTAATCAAAACATGTTCTTATTCGCCATGAAACACTTTTTATCTAAGATTTGAAGAGAAGGAACCATTTTGCCTTTAGTTGTAAATAATGTCCATCAATGACTTTCATGGGCCACCCTATTTCGTATTTCCTAAGTGAAAATTTATGGTTAATAAAATAATTTCCATTAATAAATCTTAATAATCTCTACTACTACACTGCCGTTTTGTTGTACTTAAGTATTGTTTATTTTTGCACAAAGATACAATTATTTCATTTACAATTTTTACAGTTACAAAACTGAAATTTAAATCACATCAATGTAAACAGTGAAGTGACGGTCAATTGCATTAATTACAATTTTAATTAGTTCTGCAAGCATATTGTTTCAGTTCGTTGTGTTTTAATCAAAATCTGTTTAATAAACTCGATGCGTTTAACGGTATTTAATTGTTATATGGCTCATTGTTGAATATAAAGCCATTATTCTCTATTTAAATAGACATACTTACACCACTTGTATTTATTAATAATTTATTGTTTGATTCGTTTACATTCCATATTACATTTATATCAATTAAGATTTAAGCAAAATGTGTATTTAATTGCAATTTAATTTACTCAGCAATCAAGCCTGTTTTCATATAATGCTCCACATTGCGTGATTTAATACCAAGTGCTTACGAATAGTATTAGTGTGACATTGTAAATCATTATTGCATTAGTTACAAATATTATAAAAATTATATACAAAACAATAAATAAAAACGATCTTTAATTTTTAGTTTGAAAAAATATAATTTAAATATTTTCATTCGAAAAAATATTTAAAAAATAAATTACCGTGACATTATAGCTAAAGGGGAAAGAGTTTTAATAATATTAAATATCACAATTTCCAATAAACCATTATTCGTCCGAAGACTTCCTGTAACTCAAACTTCAATTCGCCTAAATGTAGGCAATTGATTACTTTGTAATCTAATTTAGTGTAGCGAATCGAACAAACAACTGGCATAAATCATAAAGAACCAGAAGAGAAGACGTTACTTCATCACTTTATTAAATAATGGGAATTATAAAATTTAAAATTGCATGGGCTTGGAGCGTTCAATTGTTGATATATGGTCATGCCTCTGAAGTACGATCAAAATTTCAGCTGCATTCATTGCTTACTTTATCTGTAGCAACGGAGCATTGCGATCGTTTGTTAAAAGCACCCAACTCGTTGCTTGTTCGTGAATTCTTGACCAAAAAAAAATGAAAATGAAAATACTCCAGCGGTGCCCCAGCCTCCTATTTAGCAGATATGATTAAGTGTAAATTTTTCTCATTTCCAAAAATAAGGGCTGTCGTACGAGAAATCGCTGAAAGAATTAAAGCCTATCCCAAATATCCAGTTTGAGAAGTCTTTCGACGATTGGAAGAAGCACTGACATATGTGCTTAATATCGAATGGCGATCATTTTAAAGGCGACAATATTAATGTAGACGAAAGAATAAATTTTTTTTTAAACGAAAATTCCCGTTATTTTTTGAACACCTCTTTTATATGTTTAGTTTTAAAAATTCTAGTTATTAGAGAAGATGAAATACAATTTTTTCACAAAAGAATATAGAGTATGGTGACACACTGTACAACCACTAATACAACTAAGACAACAAGGCTGACAACGTGCGAAAAAACCGAAAAAATTCAAATTGATATCAGTTCACACCTCATTGCATGTCAGCGTTTATAACAAGTCGCACCGAAAAAAAAGGCAATTCAATTCATCAGCAATAATTAAAATGTGTTTTTGTTTATGACATTTACAACAACAACAACAATATGCTGCTAACGAAATGCATTACAATAACAAAATGCAACTGCAATAAGAGACTGATTAAATGCCACATAAAATACGGCACATAAAGAAATCAACGGAAAAGCATACACAAACAGAAAGGGTAAGGAAACGAGTAGGGGTAGCAGAGATAGCAGGGGTAAACAGATTCAAAACGACCGAAAACGACGCCAACGGCGGTTTTGTGGCCTCAGATCTTTCGACGCTGCCGTGCAATATACGAACATTGTTTGTATTTGTTGTATTGCCTCAAGTGTTTTATAATAAAAATTTCAAAATCGTACAGCATCGGCATGTTTAGAATATTTTCGAAAATTACTGTTGAAATTTTTTCCGAAATTTTAATTGACGAATCTTTAATGTGTGTATGTCATATGTGTATTGGCTGTGTTCGTTGTTATTGGTCTGTTTATTTCCAATTGCCGACATCTAATAGACAGAAATAAAACAAATCGTGAAAAGAAAACAAATAGAAATGAATTTGTGGAAAGCGAACGAGCACTCAAACGCTCGTTTTGTTTTTGTTTTATTTTTCGTGAATGGTTTTTGGATGGCTGACGAGACTGAAAATGAAATTAAAATTTTATATTAATGCTATGAGCAGCAACATATGTATTTAGACAGGTACATATGTATGAAGTTGTACAAATGTTTGTCCTTTTGTTTATACAAAATATTGAATTTTGAATATTGCTAATAAAATTATTTTATGCATATTTGACTGTGCTTAGGCATAATAAAAAATACGCTTTGTAGTAAAATTAAAAGTGCGGAAATAATTTGAAAATCATAAAATTTAAATTGTTTCTGCATTTCAATGCTTTGAAAGTACTACATTTTACTGTAGTGTTAAATAAGTACTAAAGATTTAGTGATAAATAGGGTTGGTGGTTTCTATAACAAAACATAGAATTATTATGAAGTCTCAAGGGTTAACTCGCATAATATTTAACGTATTTTAATGAAGATCCCTGTTCAGATTAGTAATGCACATATCTTTCGTTCTCTATTATTGTATATGAGTGTACTTTCCGTATTGGCCTCCGATATTTCGCCTCAAATGGCTTTAAATTGGACAGTGGCGGAGTTAATGGTCTGACATTTCATTTATGAGTAGTACTTTGCTCTAGACATGCGGAAAGAACTAACCTATATATACCAAAAGGTGTAGCTCTATTGTAATAAGTCATTGACAGTTTTTGAGTTCAATATCTACAAATCCAATTTTAGGTTCGAAATCTTCGGAGTTTCGGAAAGATTATATTACCAAGAAGAAATTATTTCTTCTTCATAAAAAAATAAAATTTTTCATGCCGCGACTATTGATATTGATAGAAAAGTTTTGGTGAAAAAAGTACCCAAATTTATATATTCCAATCAGACCAATTCTCTCTACGTTTTCAGTTTATCTATAAAAAACTTGGGAAGACTTCTTAAAAAAACTTTAGTCTATACTATACATACTCTATGTGAGAAAATAAAAGTCCAATAATCTTTAATTTTTAGTTAGAATCACGGTCGGGCAGAAGTTTATAATTAGAGAGAGCTCAATAGCGGATGCCATCACTAAAATACTATTCAATAACTTCATGAATATAGCAAAGATTTCAAGTACCTTCGGCTCTCGTAGTGCAATATTTAGCATCGGCCAGATATTATGTATGCTGAATTAAATTATATCTTTCCTAGTTTCTGGGGGTGCAATATTACTTCTACTTAAGGGGCACACCTAGTGTATTGGCCTACAAAATGTGATTTTTGGGATTTTTTATTAAAAAAAATACTTTATCAATTATTTCAAAATTTTAAGAATATATTTATACATGTTTCAAGAATATACAGTGAAATTTTTCACGAAAAAAATTAAATATTTTTTAAGTTATAGTCGATCTCCAACGGCCAAAAAAAAAGGACCTTCACTGCTGCAGTGATTGTGGCCTTCTCTGTGGATGAAATCTAAAAAAAAATTCTCGTTAAACTAGATAATATTGTCTGTACAATGACCTACGATAAAAAAAATCAAAAATTGACAATATGGCGGCGTTTTAAAAAAAATAGTCGAATTTTACCCAAAATTTTGGTCGTTTTTGGCCTGCCAAAATTCGATTTTTTGATCAGATCAAAAATCGATAGGTCATTGTAGTGAGAAATATATATAGAACATGTGAAAAAAATTCGATAGTGATCGGATCATTTGTTTTTGAGTGATCACTGCAGCAAATTCGGAAAATGCTGTTTCGAGAAAAACGCGTTTAAAGATAAAATGATCGTTTTCACTGTTACCGAGCGGTTACTCTTTAAATTGCTATAACTCAAAAACTATTTGAGATATCGATTTGAAATTTTAATATGTTATTTTTAAAGGTGTAATCTACCAAAATTTGAAACAAAAAAATTGATTTTTTTTTTTGAAATTTCACACTAGATGTGCCCCTTAAAAATAGTTATTTATATTATTGCTTTCAAATAAATTTTGTTGTTCACGGCCTCCGCTGCTTAGATTTAGACGGCTAGTTCCTCTGCCAAATAACTGCGACAATTTGCATCAGACAAGTTACGGCTATTGATCAGCGGCCGATTAGAACTACCTCAACTAGGGACAACTGAGAACTCGGAATATCTAGTAGTGTGACTAGAAGGGCCATTTGTACGATTGTTACGATTTTATTTATGGATTTGATATAAACCCCTTTGGTTCATAAAGGGATGTAGTTATTTCACAAGATATAAAAAAAAGGAATTTCCATGTTATTATGAATACTCGACGCGAGAAAACCCCCACCCCGGACGACTACTGCGAGCTTGAAAATCGTGATGTGCCGAACCTGCTGGTTAACGTAGTGTAAAGTGTATATAGATCCTTCTGGTGCACGGGTGGAATCGAATGAGGAAGATCCCTTTCGGATCTATCCATTTTAATGGTTTGGGTGGCGAATTCCGGAGAGTCGAATCGTTGATGATCGTGTAGTTGTTGTGTGGTGTGATGTGCTGTGTGGTGTGATGAGCTGTGTTCCCTGCCAGCCAGGCCTAACCACTTTCCCCTCATGTTTCTTCAATTACTAACACCAACGCACACGTTTGGGTTGTTTTGTTTTTGTATTCGTACGTGTGAGGGGAATAGTGGTTAAAAAACTCACAAGCAGCTATGCTGGCCTATGGCAAACTCACCACTTTTTAACCACTTTTGTGGGTTTAAGAAACTTCGGTTTAACCAGCTTTTTCACCACCTTTGACTGGCAGGGTTGTGTGCTGTGTATGATGTGTACGTGTGTAGTGATGTGTGCTATGATTGAGTGTGGGATCTCAGATGTGGGATGTTGTTGAAAGTTCATATGATGGTTGACCGGCGCTTCCGAATGTTATGAGAGATCTAGTCGTACAGTAGTGAATTGCAAGAAGACAAGCAGCTCTCCGACTTAATTCCAATCTGTTTTATCTCTGAACTGAATTGTTACCTCTCTGAAAGAAGCTGCTTTTACTAGTACTAGTGTTATCTAACGCTGAAAAACACTGCAGTAGTCTGGAGACCAGAAAAGAAATCCCCAACAAATCCCCAACAATTTTCCCCAGCATCACTCCTTAACAAAGCATTTCCCTGATGCTCGCTTAGTACCGTAAACTTTTGTATATTGAACTACTGTGAAATACTTAGGTGCTCTTAAGTGGCTATAACAAATAACTTAAAAGTATTTTCAATTATTCTCGCTTGCTTGAGGTCAAGGTACGACTACAGCATAATCCATTTGAAGCCACTTGAAGTGCATAAAAGTCATCAACGATCGAAATTATTGACTTAAGGGCACTCGGCAGCTATCAGCAAATCACAAAGAAGAAACCAACGAGTGCGTAAGTGCAATAAGATGTGCATAATATGCAACATAACTGTAAATATACGTACATATATATTTATGGGTACATATGTATGATTACTGAAATGCTTGTTGAGGCATTTTGAATCATTGCCGCTATAAAACGTTACAACAAAAACAAACAAAATAAGGCTGTTGGGAAGGAAATCTGCAACTGAAAGTGGCAGCAATGAATTACATATCCTAACATGACATAAGCGGCAAATTTAGCTGCAACAGGGGAAAATTATATAAAACAATTAAATGGAGTGGAGGCAGCAAAAAGTTGTGGAGGAAAACTTGCGTGTGTGAGTGTGTGTGTTAGAAAAGTGCTTGGCGAAATGTTGACGCTGCAGTTGTGGCATGCAACAATACTAAAATAACAACAACAACAGTTTGTGGTAATGCAACAGAGCATATGTTACGCGAAATCGAGCATTTGAAGATCAGAAACAACAAAAACTGGCAAAAAATTGAAAAACTATAAAAATAAAGATCTTTTTTTTTAATAAAAAAAGTTAAGGAAAGATAATAATCAAGTAAAGCCCAATGAAACGAAATAAAATCATATGGAAGTGCAACAAATGCGCAAACACAAATGCTGACAAAGCCATCAGCTGGTAGTCGCGTGGGCTGAGGAAGTTCCTAGTAGCTCATACACACATATACAAACAAAACAAGTAAGGAAGGGCTAAGTTCGGGTGTAACCGAACATTTTATACTCTCGCAATTTATTTATTTAACTTTATTAATATTATAAAATACACAATTTGACCCACATATTCGTCATATATATTGTATAAAGTCCATTGAAAGTTGGAAACCCTAATATCAGGTTAGAAGCACCGAGGTCCTCATGTTCGATATATGGGGCCTTCAAAAGCTATGGTCCGATTTCGGCGATTTTTAGAATGGGGCTGCCACAGTATAAACATAGTATTTGTGCAAAGTTCTGCATCGATATCTTCACTAGTACTTACTTTATATATTGTAAAGTAAACGATTCAGATTGTCTTCAAAGTTCTGGTATATAGGAAGTAGGCGTGGTTATGAAGCGATTAGGCCTATTTTCACAACATATCATTGGGATGTAAGGAAACTATTACAAACCAAGTTTCATTGAAATCGGTCGAGTAGTTCCTGAGATATGGTTTTTGACCCATAAGTGGGCGACGCCACGCCCATTTTCCATTTTGTAAAAAAAATCTGAGTGCAGCTTTCATCTGTTATTACTTATGTGAAATTTAGTGTTTCTGACGTTTTTCGTTAGTGAGTTAACCCACTTTTAGTCATTTTCAACCTAACTTTTGTATGGGAGGTGGGCGTGGTTATTATCCGATTTCTTTCATTTTTGGACTGTATTAGGAAGTGGCTAAAAAAATCGACTGCAGAAAATTTGGTTTATATAGCTCTATTGGTTTGCGAGATATGTACAAAAAACTTAGTAGGGGGCGGGGCCACGCCCACTTCCCCAAAAAAATTACACCCAAATATGCCCCTTCATAGTGCGCTCCTTCATACCAAATTTTATTTCCATAGCTTTATTTATGGCTTAGTTATGGCACTTTATGTGTTTTCGGTTTTCGCCATTTTGTGGGCGTGGCAGTGGTCCGATTTTACTCATTTTCGAAAGCAACCTTCATATGGTGCCAAGAAATAAGTGTGCAAAGTTTCATCAAGATATCTTAATTTTTACTCAAGTTATAGATTGCACAGACGGACGGACGGACGGACAGACAGACATTCGGATTTGAACTCCACTCTTCACCCTGATCACTTTGGTATATATAACCCTATATCTAACTCGTTTAGTTTTGGGTGTTACAAACAACCGTTATGTGAACAAAACTATAATACTCTCTTTAGCAACATTTGTTGCGAGAGTATAAAAAGAGCTGTGCGACTTTGTGCTGCCGCTAGAGAGTTAGGTTGTTGTTACGAAGTGCAAAGATCTTTTGAAAAGTTGCCAAAAATCGGGAGGCACTTCCACGGCGGCTGCCGGTTGTTGGTTGCCACCAATTGGCGTCGCCTATGTCGCTGGTGCCATGCTGCCGCCGCTGTTGCAAGCTCATCAACGAGTGTGCAAGCGTTGCTCGCGGTACTTGGCAAACACAATATTTGTTATTGTTGTTGTTGTATTTTTTGTTGTTTTGTGTGTGTGTGTGTGTGCATTCAATTTCACTTGGCTCAAATGGCGCGGAATTAACCCCAGCAAATTTGATTGCAACTTGCCTTTGCAACATCTTTGTTTGCAACTTTGCACTCGCACACACACACACACACGCACACTCAGACGGGCGTACTAAGCACTTACACATGTAAAGTATGTACTTAGCTAAGTTGGCTGCTCTTCACACGCGTGGGTGCAATTTTCATTGGATTTTATTTAAATCGCTTTCAACTTTGCCAGCGCCGAGACAGCTGTTGCAAGAGCTGTTGCAAGTGTGCGTCGCGGCGTCATTTTTCCACAAACACTCGCACTTGGCGCACTTCGGGTGTTTATATTTCGCCTATAATTTCATGTTTTTCCATAGTTTTTTTTCCATTTATTTTATTTTGGTTGTTGTTGTTGTTGTTGTTTATCTCATTTGCAATGAAGCGTTAAAGAGGCCACTTTCATGTGCTGAAGGCCATAAATGCAATTGCCTGCCTCAACAATGGCACTCGGCTAAATGAAACTTTTAATCGTTTTATGCGTTGAGTGTGCGCGCGTGTTGAGGGGGGGTGGTTGTGGCTTACGAGTGTAGGTTAAAAATAATTGTCGGTGCTGCTTTTAATGCAGTTCTTATGAAAGTGCAACAATAAAATGAAATTAAAAAGCTTTCGCGTAATAAGTTTGTGGAAATTGTTGCTTTGGTAATCGTCAGGTGTTCCCAACTTAAGTGTTGCTGCTTATATGGAATTTTCACAAAAATAGTATTCGAACAACATTACAAAGAATTCATTTGCTAAATGGCAGAGTAGGAATTGCAAGCTTTCAAATGTGTTTCTAACATGTAGAAGCTTTTCACAAAATACATCGGGTTGGTGCTTAAAAGCTGTAAGCTTTACAACTCGTCGGTTAACAGCAAGGCAAGCATATAACGAATAGAAGAAGAGGGTCGGCTTAATATCAAGACATAATATTTGCTTTGCGGTATTCGTTTAGACTAACTTACGTAGCTTCGTTGTAGTATGTATGTATGTGATTGGCATTGCAACCGTTTAGCCGGTTATAGCCGAAACGATGATAGTGCGCCACTTTTCTCTATCCTTCGTAGTTCGGCGCCAGTTGGAGAACCCAAGTGTAAGCAGGTCGCTCTCCACCTGGTCCCGGAGTGGAGGCCATCTCCTTCCTCGGCTTGCTCCGCCGGGTACTGCAACAAACACTTTCAGAGCTGGAGTGTTTTCGTCCATTCGGACAACATGATTTAGCCAGCGTAGCCGCTGTCTTTTTATTCGCTGAACCATGTCAATAATCTCGTATAACTCGTACAGCTCATCGTTCCATCGTCTGCGGCATTCGCCGTTGCCAATGTTCAAAGGACCATAAATCTTGCGCAAAATTTTCCTCTTTGAAACTCCTAGTGTCGTCTCATCTGATGTTGATATCGTCCAAGATTCTGCACCATAAAGCAGGACGGGAATGACAAGCGACTTGTAGAGCTTGATTTTGGTTCGTCGAGAGAGGACTTTACTGTTCAATTGCCTACTCAGTCCAAAGTAGCACCTGTTGGCAAGAGTTATTCTGCGCTGGATATCGAGGCTGACTTTATTCGTGTTGTTGATGTTGGTTCCCAGGTATACGAAACTATCTACGACTTCGAAGTTTTGATTGTCAACAGTGGAGTGCGCTGACTGTTTGTTTGATGACAGGAGATATTTCGTCTTGTCCTCATTCATCACCATACCCATACGCTTCCTTATCCAGTACAAAACAAACGGCGCGGGTATTGTTTCCAATGATATCGATATCATCGGCGTACGCCAGGAGCTGTACACTCTTATAGAAGATTGTACCTTCTCTATTTAGCTCTGCAGCTCGTATTATTTTCTCCAGCATCAAGTTAAAGAAGTCGCACGATAGTGAGTCACCTGAAACCTCGTTTGGTATCGAACGGCTCGGAGAGGTCCTTCCCAATTATGACGGAGCTTTTGGTGTTGCTCAACGTCAACTTACACAGCCGTATTAGTATTGCGGGGATACCAAATTCAGACAAATACATTCAGCTGCATTGTAGTAGTAGGACAAAATAGGAGTCTGAATATTTTTTGTTGCTTCTAGAATCGTTGATCATTAATTTTACTGTTGTTGTGAGCAAACAAAATTATTTTGGAAATACGAATATGTAAAAGCTTAAATTGAAATAATTATAGCTGAGTCATGAAGATTAACACTGATAAAGAATGTGAACATTTTCTTCCATTTCGTTTTTCATCACCAGATTAAGTTCCCTATCGTAGTTGTCGTAATGTGGCATGGAAATGTCCATTCAAGCGTTAAATAGCAATAAGGGAGAATTAATCCGTATTTGGTTGAAAGTTAGAACCGATTTTTTTCCGAGGAAATTTTGTTCAAATTCCTCGTTCACCTTCGATAGGACGTTTCAAATCTACAAGTGCTTTCTCACATGCGAAAATTGTTCTCACACCCAATTATACACAACACACTGCACCAAAAATGAATGTAAATTTTTAACAAACAAAAACTTACCTCGATATTATGAATATTTCAATTTGGAACGAATTTCTTTATGCTGCTAATTCCATTATACCATATTTATTTACTGCAATCAACTATTTTAATTTCATTGCCTCAAAATTATTTAGTAAATCATTTATAAATACTCCATATTTTCTATCAAATAAAATAAAAAGCCGAAGCAAAAAATTGTTGAAACAAAATTTCGTGAGAATTTCACAATATTATAAAAACAAAAAAGAAATACATATAATAACACAACAGCTGAGCTGCATTATTGATTTCCAAATAAATGCATGCAATCTCTCGGACAAAGGCGCATATGCAATGATGATGAAAGTAGCAATATTTATAATAAATACTGTTCAGTTGTGTTGTGTTGTGTTTGCATCACTATTTATATAAATATTGCGTTGAAAAGGAAAGATTTCAGGAAAGCTGCAAATTAAACGGAAACATGAATTCACCGTAATTGAGTTGATTCGATTGAAAGGTGTGCGTCGAGATTTTGATGAAAATTTTTAACATTTAATAATTCATATTATTTTGAAAACAAGCAAGGGCTTTATATGTTGTTGTATTCGAATAAATAAAAAAAAAATTCTATACAAAAATGAATTTATGATAGCTGTACTGGTGGCATAACATAAGAGTTTCTATTTGAGATAAATAAATATGTTTATGAAAATATATATTTTTTATAGAGAATAATTTTGCTTCGAACATTAGTTGAATCCACGGTCTGTGAATTTTAATTTAATTTTCTGATTTAAAATGATTATATATTTCTTCATCATAACGCTTGTTTTTTTAGACTACCATTTTCGACATTGATCTTATAAACAGCTGTTATTTGATTTTTATTCAGTTTTGTTTGCCATTTTATAATGAACGAACTTACTCAGGAACTATCTTTATTGCTGTCATCCGACCCCAATTGCTGCAATAAGTTGGGCCTCTCGGCTGGAATTTATTTGTCACTTTCCCGAAATCATTTTCAAAACAAAATGGCGAACACTTTTCTTTAAAGTAAAGCTCAATTCTTGGCCATAATGATAAATTGTGTAGTCATACAGCCGTAAAGTCGTATCGTATTGTAGCTATGGGATGACGTCGTTTCAATTGAATCCATATGTTTTGTAGTCAGCGCGAGTCATTCAAGAGGACTGCGTTTATTGGAACGTTTGAATAGTGTAAGATCATAAGAAAGCCTTTCACCGTAAAAGTAGTTTCATCCAGACAGTACAGCGAGTTACAATTTAATAAAAATGAAGGCAAATTGTCTGAAAACAGTTTCGAACTTCTTCGGCATACACCGTATTCTACCGCTCTGGGTCTCCAAGGAGGCGTAGAGAATGTTTATTGGAAAAGCAATTCATCGATGATGAGGTAATTGTCGAGAAAGTTAGAAGATCCCTATAATCGGCATTTAGTTTAAAGAAGAGTTTTTGGATAAAGCACACATTAGATAGCATGAAAATGAGCTACCTATATGACGCGATGTCTGAAATTGGTATCCCTGCAAAATTAATATGGCTATGTAAACTGACGTTGAGCAACACTAAAAGCTCCGTCAGGATCGGGAAGAACCTCTCAGAGCCGTTCGATACCAAACGAGTTTTCAGACAGGGTGGCTCACTATCGTGCGAAAAAAAATAATATGAGCTGCAGAGGTAAATAGAAAGGGTACAATCTTCTATAAGAGTGTACAGTTACTGGCGTATGCCGATGATATCGTTGGAAACAACACCAAGTTCTGCTTTTTCCAGACTGGATAATGAAGCGAAGTGTATGGGTCTGGTAGTGAATGAGGACAAGACGAAATATCGCCTGTTATCAAACAAACAGTTGGCGCACTCGCGTCTTGGCTTCCACGTCACTGTTGACAGTCATAACTTTGAAATCGTAGATAGTTTCACTTCACTAGTTTACTTGGGAATCAGCATCAACAACACCAACAATGTCAGCCTCGAAATCCAGCACTGAATCACTTTTGCCAACAGGAGCTACTTTCGACTGAGTAGGCAATTGAGAACTAAAGTCCTCTCTCGGCGAACCAAAATCAAACTTTACAATTCCCGTTCTGATCATTATTCCCGTTCTGATGTATGGCGTAGAAGCATGGACAATGACAACATCCTATGAGGCGACTCTTGGGGTTTTCGAAAGGTTTTGCGCAAAATTTATGGTCATCTGAACATTGGCAACGGCGAATACCGCAGACGATGGAATGATGAGCTGTATGTGTTATTCGACGACATTGACAATAAAAATACAGCGGCTTCGCTGGCTGGGTCATGTTGTTCGAATGGATGGAAGAGGACGACCTCCATTCCATTGGAGAGACCAAGTGGAAAGTGGTGATCTGGCTACTCTTGGTGTTTCCAGTTGGCGCCAGAAAGCAAGAAGTAGTTTCGCAAGAGGGCAATTTTTATCCGCTTATCACTGTGACATCTCAATGCTTGATTATTCAATTGGGTTAACAGACGGACGGATAATTCAATGTTACAAACAACCATTTGGTGAACAAAACAATGTGTTCCTAGAGTATATAAGTATAATACACTGAGCTATCATATTAACTAAGTATATACATATATAAATAAACATTCAGACATGATGATCAGAAATATAATAAACATTGAAAATTCCGAATTTTCAATTAAATAAATATTATAAAAAAATAATTTTGTGGTGTTTATGACTCACATCCGCGCTTTTCTATTGAAATATTTGTATTTCCGGTTAGACGAATACAAATAATAATGAAAATCTTAACAATGTTCATTGTCAATTACGTATAAGCCTGAAAATATTTTTTGAGAAAACAACAACCACAAGAGCAATAATTCTTAAAGGCCCTAGCCGCAGGTGTGACGTGAATGAATGAATTTGGCGTGGAAAGTGGTCGCTGATGCTCGCCAGTGTAGGCGTCGCGGTGTGGGCGGCGAGCACCACTTTGGACAACATTTTATTTGAATTTGCGATTTTTGTTTCAATATTTTGACAAATATTCATTTTAAATTTAAGCATGATGTAAGCTGTCGCACTTTTGCTGCTCGTTAAACGGGATTTCGGTGACAGACATGATTGCCGTGACAATTGGCGACATGGCAGTACGGCCGACATTTTGGCCACGCGCCCAATTCGCAATGAGACGAGACTAGGCGAGCAAAAACAACAACAAAAATTTATAAATGAAAAGTGAGTAGCCAAAACAACAAGTGAGCAAGTGGATGGAGTGAAAAAAAACCGAAAAAGAAAATGCGTAAGAACCGCAAAAACTACGCTACTCTTCAAAATATCACGACATCGTTGCGATCCGAACAGCCAATGGCAAGTGGCGATGCTTTGCACGAGCGCAGAAAAAAAATGTAAATCAAATTTAGTTTGAGAGCGGAGAAAGAAAATAAATAAAGTGGAAGAAATGCACAAATAAACACAAAAGCGAAAAAAGAAAATGCTTTTATTTGCTGCAAATGGGGCGAGCGGTCGAGCGTTAATCGCTTTCGAATTGAGTTTTCAAGTCGTGCGCCAAAAATTTAACAATTGCCTGACAGCCGCAAAAGTGGCAGGCGACGCACACACACACACACACACGCATGCACACACTTGTGGTTGGCAAGCAGCTGCCAAAATTACAGCAACAACAACAACAATATGTAGCAAATAAAAATGAACTTATTCGTGAACGCACTTGAAGCCCTTGCGGTTGCTGGCGGCACCTGACTCACGCTGGCCAAAATAAACAAGGTCCTCTAGAGGCACCCGAGTGCCAAACGGAAAACACTTTAACCCCTTTCGGTGGCTGTGTGGCAGAGTGTTTGCGCTAAAACGCTGGCATTTCCAGTTGACAATTTACAAAAAAAAAAAAATAAAAGAAAAAAAATACAACAACAACATATACACATATGGCGAATGACAATCATGCTACAACAACAAAAACAACAATCGAAAAAAAACTCTAAAATGTCAACAGAGTAGCCAATTCGACCACAAAAACAATAGCAATAGTAATTACAACAACAACAATAATAAAATTACACTAACAACAACACTATTTTAGTTGAAGTGGAAAATGCAGAAAACTCGCTCGGTTTTTGCAAGCAAATTAAAAACACATTGTCCCATGCGTTGCACGTTGCACGTTGCCACTTGCAACTGCAGCTGCAACAACAATGCTGCGCGTTGCACTTGAGCACTGCTGCGCTTGGTTGCAGCGTCAATGCGTGGCAGGATTTGCTAAAAATAGACAGGCGATAGTGCGATTTGGCAAAAACCAACATCCATCCATCCGCTTAGGCTAGTAGCGTACACATGTGGCAGTGGCACATAGCTACATAATATCGTGTGTACACTGCGCGCTGAGTGTGGCAAGTGTGGCGGGCGGCTGTGTTCGGTGCATTGACAGTTGGTGGTGGCCAACAACGCCTGCCTGGTGTGTGCTGGTCCGCCTGCTTGCCCGCCTGCCTGCCTTCCTACCGGCCGGCAGTCCCGCTCGTCGCAAGCTGCATCTGCAAGCCATTTCTCCATCGCACTTCATAATAAAGTTAAACTGCAAATAAATTGTATACAAATTTTCTAGTTGGAGGTTCAACAAAAATCAAAACAAAAAATAAATGCAAAAACAATTTGCGTTTATGTTGTGGCAACAAGAAAAAAAATCAACAAAAAATTTTAGCGCAGAAATCGCAAGTGTTAAAGTTCGACAAAATGGCATATAAACGTGCATGTGTGTGTGTGACGTGGCGTCGTGCAGTAAAAGTAATCGTCAACCCGCAACACACTTGCAACATATGTGCTAAGATCGCTGTCGCCGCCGTTGCTCATGGCTTATTGCCGCACTTCTAGCTGAAGTGTAAAGGCTTTGTAATTCTTTTACACAAACACATATAGCTTAATTTCATATATGTAAATGGCCTGTAGGAAAGTTTTGCATATACTTTCTTGAGAGACACCATTTTTCAACTGAAAATAATATGAACCGGACACTTAACACTACGGACTGATCCAGCAAGCAGATCTCCCTTCTCACCTCACCTCAAATAATTATAAGAGCCTTCTATTGTATTTCACGATTTTGATAAGTGGTCCGAGTGGAGTGGGCGGTTGTAGTTTGATACTCATTAAATCATATTGATGTTCTAAGACCCTTATATCCATGGCTTTACAATATCAGATTTTCATTGTTTTCGATAAAAATTTAAATTATCTGCGGTTATCATGGCGCGATAACGGTTGCCATTGATGGTTACGTTCTCACCGGCATCAGTTTTGAAGAAATATGGACCGATGATTCCACCGGCCCACAAACTACCGGTTGTTTTTTCTGTATGAAATGACAGCTCTTGAATCTTTTCAGGTTGTTCTTCGTCCCAAATACGGAAATTTTGCTTGTTTACACACCCATTGAGCCAGAAATGTGCCTTATCGCTGAACAGATTTTGACTCGAAAACGTCGGATCTTCTTGAAACTTTTCAAGAGCCCATAGAGAGAAGCGATGTCGCTTGGAACGGTCGAGCGACTACAGTTTTTTTTTGTTTTGTATTTTGTACGCTTTCAATTTAAGATCTCGACTTAAAATGTGCTAAGTCGTTTCATTCGTCAGTCCGATTTGCTGCAAACGGCGCCGAATCGATTCTCCACGGTCGTCGTGTACACTCTCATCTACGGCTGCTATATTTTCTTCACAACGTGCTGGATGTGGTCTATTCGGTCGAATATCATCCAATAATGAATGCTGGGTCTTAAGATGGGTGACGGCGTTGCGAATAGTACGCTGAGTAGGCCGATTATATTGAATTTTAATAATAAAGTTGAACAATTTGTAGACATTCTTCGGGCGTAAGTATTTCCATGATAAAATGCAAAACGACTCATGCGTGACCTGACAAAAAAAGACTATTGGAAAAAGTACCTCAAATTGGATCACCCTTTACTTGCCAGGTGTCGAACAACTTAAGTTCTTCAAAGTATTATAAAATATGTTGTATTAAAACAACATATCAGAAGCTTTAGTAGTGTAAAAACAATATACATATTTTGAGAGAGAGTCAACAACTACCAAAACTAATGAAAGGAGAGTAATCAGAATTTTGAAATATTTATTTCCTCTTCAACCTCAACTTAAGATTTTACAAAAAAAATTCAGTAGGAATCAGCTGGAATATTTTGATCCAATTGGACCAATTGTTTTCTAAGCACTAAATTATTAATTCAATTAGATAACTTTAGATATGAAATAAAGCAATATATTCGAGAGTCGAAGAAGAAAGCTGTTAAATCTCCAATTTCCTACTGGGCTGCATGGCTAATTCAATATATCTTTTTTAAATACAATTAAACCAACAGCAATTTAGCAGCAAAACAGTGAAAACTATAAAAAAGAATAAGTTGAAAAGAGAAGACGATTTACAGCACGCCGAGCAGGGTAGAAAGAGTTGGAAGGCAAAAAAAAAAAATCTGAAAGAAAAAAATTAAAAAAATTTAGAAATAACAAAGCTACGAAGTGACATAGAGCATGAGCGCAAAGCAAGTGAACAGTAGCAAAGCAAAAACAACATAGAGAACAACTGAATATGTGCGGGTATATATGTA
This sequence comes from Zeugodacus cucurbitae, assembly GCF_028554725.1. Taxonomy (NCBI): domain Eukaryota; kingdom Metazoa; phylum Arthropoda; class Insecta; order Diptera; family Tephritidae; genus Zeugodacus; species Zeugodacus cucurbitae. The sequence continues at coordinate 56,813,659 of NC_071667.1, read as the reverse complement.
CACACATGTGTTTCATCCATTTGAAGATGCTAGCGCTAGAAAGTGAGTGTGAATAGGCAATACACAAATAGTAAAGGCAACAATAGCTGCAACAACAACAATAGCTATAACGGAAGACGAAGGAGTGATCGAGTGGCGCAGATCCTCAGGATGCACGCACATGTGCTGGTTGGTTGGTTGGCTGATGCGTGTTGGGTGTGTGTGTTTGTATGTAAATTGTCGCACATGTGCAGCATCATTATTGGTGCTGTTGATGTTGTTGTTGCTATTTTTGTTGTTACATATGTGCAGCACCAAAGACACAAGACATTACCGCTGCTGCTGCTGTTGCTGCACGCATTTAAAACGTTGCAACAACGGACACACCGATTTATTAACGAACGAAACGTGATCGGAGGCGGGTGTCTTGAGTGCGTTAGGCAAAACGAAAATCTTTCACACGAATGCACGCAGACACAAATTATTGCTAATATACACTTTGTTAGTTATTGTTTTTTGTTCTATTAAACAGTGGAAATTCAAAACCGTGCCGATCGCCTTATTTCTGCGTAGTCATTGGGATTTCCCGCGTCGAGTCGCTTAATTTTTTGGCAGCGTTGCCAAAATTTCGCTAAGCGAAACCAAAGACACAATTCGAAACAAACACAACAACAACAAGAGAATAATTAATTTTTTCGTGTTAAAATGAAATGGACCAGCGCTGGCAGTCTGAGTGTCGTCGCTCTGCAAGAGGTGACAATTTAGCACGCCGCAGTGATTCGCATTATTCAACAACGGACACGCGACAGACGCGCGCCACCGTATTGCGGGCGGAACTTGAGTGAAAAAAGAAACGTTTTAAGCACTTTGCGTCAATGCGCGCACAATTGGCGAACGCGCGTTGAAAACATTAAACATCAGCCATTTATGTGTGGCATAAAGTGTTTTTTTCGAATGTGCAGCAAATTGAAATTTAAGAGATTGGCGACGGAAATTACTTGAACTGAAAGAAAAAATTGTGAAATAATAATGAACTTATATTGAAAAGATAAAATTAAGAAAAAAAAAAATTGAAAATTAAAATTTCGAAAAAGAATTTCGAAAACATAAATTTCGAAAAAATATATGAAATTAAAAAGTTTATTATATACAACATCACAAACTAAATAATAAAAGAAAAAAATTCGAAAACTACATTTTCGAAAAACACAAATTTCGAAAACATAAATTTCGAAAATAATTAAAATTTAAAAAATCGTATATCAGAAACACTTATCAAAAATTAAATAATAAAAAAATCGTGAAACTATTTTTGAAAAAAATTCGTACATAATAATTTCGAAAATAAAATTTCGAAGGTAAAATTGGAAAATAACTCATAAAAATTCTTAATGAACGCATATCAAAAATTAAATAATAAAAAAATCGCGAAACTATTTTCGAAAAAAATTCGAACATAATAATTTCGAAAATAAAATTTCGAAGGTAAAATTGGAAAACAATTCATAAAAATTCTAATAAAAAAATCGTGAAACTATTTTCGAAAAAATTCGAACATAATAATTTCGAAAATAAAATTTCGAAGGTAAAATTGGAAAATAATTCATAAAAATTCTTAATGAAGTATTCGTAAACATAATTCAACAATTTTTTTTGGAAAAAATTTATAATATTTAGTAAACTTTCTAATGAAATAAAGGAAATTCAATAAAAACAATAAATAATTATATAAAAAAATTAAATTGTATAGCTAAACTGTGTAAACTAAAAGTTAACTGAACTTCAACAAAAAGAAAACAATCTCAATTAGAAAGATAGCAAACGACTCAACATGTCTGCCACCATGAAAGTGAGCCCACCAAGTCTCAGCATATCACCGTTGAGCGCCGTAAAAGTGTCATTCCCCAGCAGCTCGCCAACTAACGGTAACAACAACAACAACGATAGCAGTAGCAACAACATAAAAAGTGTCAGTCATACCACAATGTTGCCACAAATTAAATTGCCACCAGCTTCACCGCTCTATTCACCACTTTATCCAGCCATGGATGCCATAGCATCTACACCTAATAATTATGCTAATAGCAGCAGCAACAGCAACAACAACAGCAACACAAGCAGTAGCAACGGCAATAACTGTGCGCTACTCATGTCACCGCCGCTCAGTGCACACATGTTAAGTGCCAAGACTGAGCAGGATAACTACCAAGAATCGGCAATTGTGCAACAACATCAGCTCAGCCTTCAACAGCAGCAACAACAACAACAGAGCGTTGACTTTCTTGCACCGAATTGTAATTTGAAAGCAGCTTACGGCGGCAGCAGCAGTCACAGCTATACGGACTTCACCAGCGCTGAGTTGAGCTTTCCGGATTTTTCGCTCAGTTACATGGTTGAGACGCCCACATCGGTTTATGGTAGCTGCAATAGCAACAACAACACAGTGGATTGTATAACTGGTAGTCAATGTGGCGGCAGCGGTGGCAACGCTTCGTCGACTAACGTCAGCTTTTGCTGTGCTGACAGCGATGAGGTCATGTTGCAACAGCAACAACAACAACAGCAATATAATCGACAAAAGCAGACAGCTTGCCAGGGCGGTGGTAGCAACGCCCAGGATGTGTTCCGTTTCGAGCCGGAGGATATAGCACGTTTAATATCGGCAGATTGTGAGACAAGCTGCAGCTTTGTGAACTCACCGGCAACGGTGGGTTCAGTTATGCCGCAAGGTGGCGGTTTGTCGGTGACAAATAGTTTACAAGCGTCTTTTTCGCCACGCACGCCCTACAGTCCTTACGTCACAGCGACGACTTACGCACCGTGTAGTGTGCCTCCCTCGCCGGCAATGGTGGGTGGCATTGTGCTGGCAGATGGAAATTATCAGGCGCTACAACAACAACAGCAGCACCAACAGCAAATGTCAACGGTGTTCGGTGGCGTTGAGAGCAATTGCAGTAACAGCAATAGCAGTTGCGACCTCGGTGACAGTCAAATGTTGTCGGCCGGCACTGTGACCACTGACTGTTTGAACTTGGACATCGAATACTACAACTATGATGAAATCAATTGTCAATCGAAAAATCAGTCACCCTGCTCTTCGCCACCGCTCGACCCCTGGATGACATTAAATCTAGCAGACACGATTGCGAATGCCGCAGCGGCCGAGACGGCGGCAGCGCAAGCTCAATTGAAACATTCACCGAAGCCGAGCAACACCAGCTACGCCTATCAGTCGTACGACACGCAGTACATGCCACAACTAACGCCGGAGATTAAACAAGAGTCGACGACTATTAAGTTGCCCTCGATGATGTCCACCTTTGGCACGCCTAAATATGAGTCTGTCTACAACTATGACTACGCCTTTGGGCATGAGGAGATCTCCACACAGCCACCGCAGTACCAGTGTCAGCAGCAGCAACAACAGCACCAACAGCAAATACAAGAGAAATGGCTGCCATACGGCTCCACCGCCGTGCCGGTTACTGCGGCTGTTGTACACAATTACGATCATTTGCCCGAGAACTATCAAAACTGCAATTTGTTGCATGCGGAAAAACCGAATCGTGAACACAAAATCATTTGGACCATCGACGAGTTGGACGAGATGCATGAGGAGCTCATCGATGAGCTCTGCTCGGCCAGCACCAAACAATCGAATCACATGAGCGGCGATGAGGATGTCGATGTGGACATTGCTGGCTATTTCGAAGAGGAGAACTCACTCGACTTCGCCCTGCAGGCGGCGAGCAGCGAACGTGCATTTGATGATGTAAATGAGGATGATAACGATTCTGTGTTTCACATTAGCGACTGCGCCGGCATCAACTCAAACACCAACAATAAAAATCAATTAGAACAACAGCCGGCACGTCGTCGTCGCCGTTACACTTCACCGGGCGTTGAAAAGAAATCAACTTGCCATACGAGTTATGATGCACACGCTCGTGGCGCTGTGGCGCAACAAGACTTAGAACAAATGGATGCCTACATCGATGAGCCGCAAATATGCCGTTGGACCGATTGTAATGAGGAATTTCCCAACCAAGCTGAATTTGTGGCGCATATCGAGAAACGTCATGTGGACGCGAAAAAGCGTGAAGATTTCTCCTGCTTTTGGTTGGACTGTCCACGTCGCTATAAGCCCTTCAATGCGCGCTACAAGCTCTTGATACACATGCGTGTGCACAGTGGCGAGAAGCCGAACAAATGTCCGGTAAGTTGAATTTGTTGTTTTTAGTTACCCGAAATAAGCAAGAGAGAAAAAAGTTGATGAACTGTTATAGGGGCTACATATGGTTCCTCATTAATTGCGAAATAGTATGTCTTAAGGTGCTGAGAAATAAGTTATAGAACCATCCTATAGACTGTATACAGATTTTGTCTTTCAAGAGTCAACTTCTGGTTTCAGCACCATTGCATGTATTCTAGTCTCAATTGAACGAATGAAATAGAGGTCTGAGAAAGAGGCGAAGCTTTCCGTTTTAGCAGGCACTGTCAATCACAGTCTTTTAGACCATTATTGTGATTTACAACTTTATAATTTTTAAATCGACAGACCTTTAACTATCTGGTAAATATTCACATATCCCAACCTTACTAAGCACATCTCTTTAATGAGTCCAGCATAGACCAGTTGTTTGTTCGATTCGCCATTCTTGAAGTTTGTGTCGAATCTAAAGCAACTCAGGAAATTTTTTCAGTGAGATTATATCGCATCGTGTTTTGTGGTGCATATCACTATAGCAGAACGTTAACTCTTACAGTCTGATAGATCTCTTGAAGAATATGTATTAGTCTCATTTTAGACTAAAACTCTAGAGTTATCATGTATATTGGAGAACGTTGGCTATAACATAGCGATAATCAAATTAAATGATGAACTTATATCGATAAGTGCTGGACATTAAGGCAAAATTGCAAAAAATTGACTTAGTATGTTTCAATAAAAATCCATGAAAATTAATCAAATATATTTTATGTGTTTTGTAAAGCATTGAAGTAATTAAATTTGTATATATGGAATACACATGTTTGTACATAAATATTTACATTATAAAGTCTATCCAGCCTTTGGTGTATTGATGACAAGTCAAGATGTTGGCAATGGACTTGGGACCTGTGCACTGAGCACCGAACACCGAACACTCAAATGCACAGCTGTGAGTTTGTTTGAAGCAAATGAAGTTGCATGCAACATATACACACAGGCACAAACACATATACGTGCTCCACGCAGCAATCGGTCTCACATGCGACTCTGCTTATGTTGCACTTGTGTTGTTGCTATTTTTAGAAAATGTAATGCATGTATGGAGGAACGTTTGTTTATGTTAAAGAGTTTAAAATAATAAAGGGGAAATGTACGGTGAGCATAAAAAACGAGTTGAAAGGGCATTTTTATGTGCACGTGTGAATTGAATAATACGAAACATTAGGGTGGTGCTTAAAAGTGATGAAGAAATTAAAAAAAAAAATTATATTTCATTTAATTTTAGACCACTGATGTCAAGAAAATATAATTAAAAATAGTGAAAGTTATTAAATATCAATTGTGTAAGGTTGTAAATGACTAAGGTGTGGTGACTTAAGGGGTTATATACAGAATATTTTGATTTTTCAAAAAATCAAAAAATTTTGTCAAAAAAATTAAAAAGTTTTCTTAGAGAAAATTCTGGAAATATATATATTATAATTTCCAAAGTTATAGCTGCCTGTTTTGACCCAGTTTCAAAAAAAGATCCTTGCGGTGACAATCATAAGTCCTTGGAGATTCATCTAAAATCAATCGGATAAAAAAAATATGGATAATCCTGGGCCTGATCTAAGGTTTTTTTTTTTTGTTTCAAAAGTTAACAAAATGGCGACCTCAGGAAATTTTTTTCTAGATTTTCGGAAAAAAATCTACAGTTAATTGGTATTAAAAAATCGAAATTTTTGAAAAAAAAAATCTTTGGTTCAGGCCTGAGTTTATTATGCATTCTAAAAGCTGTAGAAATTTCATTAAAATCTACCGAGCGGTTTTCCTGACTACCCCTAACCCCTTAAGCGCTCCATTAGTTCAGAATACTCTCAATAAAAGAGATAATTATTTTTTTTATAACTATAACGAGCTTAACTAGAAATATATCTATGATTGTGCTATCATCGATTGCAACATTTCAATGAAATTGTAGAAAAAATATATTTTTTTTATTTTTTTTTCATTTTTGTCAGTTTATGACCCACCCTAATGCTATATATACCGCCATACCTTCAATTTCATTTGTTTATTTTCGAAACAAATACTCCTCACTCCGCACATAAAGGTATTTGTACTGCCTGCCGCTTGCGCTAACGACGCCGCATACAACGGTTGTTTATTGAATAACAGTATCCACTGTTGAAGCAATAAAAATGACACATGCCATTTTATATTTCGTCATAGACGAACGTGAAAGGATTATTATTAAAAGAAATATTCAAATTGGAGTGAGAGAAATGAGAAATGCAAAAACAGGCGAAATAAAAATTCTATAGCTGTCAGCCAAGCAATTTGCATGCGCCACAAATGTTACAAGGACATTTGTTCTGTGATCTCAATCCATTTCGTCAGGCGTACTGCCAAAGGCTGCCAGCGGTTTGAGCGTTTTTCATTATAAAAGAGACATAAAAACGAAATAAACAAATATTAACGGTCCATTTTTGCTGCTTATGGCTGCTGGCGTTTTGCTTGCCAGCGCCTTATACTATGCAAAGGATATAGTTGTATATATATAGATATATGAGCATATGTAGACGACTAATGCAATGGATATGAAATGCCGTTATATACGCAGTGTACAGTTGCATTTACGCGCACCATTAAGATACGTCTGGTAAATGAACTCAGATGCTGTCGCACAGGTGTGCTGAGATATTTAAAAAATCTGTTCTTTTAAGTTTTTTATAATTTTTAAGATTTATTCTTAAATTTTTTTATTAATTTATTTTCTTTAATTTTTCTCCTCTTTCACAGTTCCCCACTTGCAACAAGGCATTCTCACGTTTGGAAAATTTGAAAATTCATCAGCGCTCTCACACCGGCGAACGTCCGTACGGCTGCCAATATAGCGGTTGCCTGAAAGCTTTCAGCAATAGTTCGGATCGTGCCAAGCATCAGCGTACACACTATGATACGGTGAGTGGAAGTGATAAAGCACTCTATATACTAATTCTGAATGAATAGGGATTTTAAGCGAACTGTTAATAGATTTAGGATTCAGAGTCAAAATAAAACTATCTTAAAGAGCTTTGAAGGGTCAATAAACTTCAGAAAATTAATCGCTAGAAAATTTTATTATCAGTCCACTTAGTCAAAAAATTTATAAGTTCAATGTAGAAGGACACATAGTGAAAAAATAATTGTGCGCCTAGAGGTATGCTACAGATTTTTGAAAACAATCTCTTGCCTTAATTTTTTAAATGTATTTAACATGAACGGATGTTCATATGATATAGCCGCTTAAATAGTAGGTTTGAGGTAACTCTCGTGCATTTCTGGCCTTACGTAATTCAATAATTTACTTCAGAACCGTATTTAAAAATAAATTTTCAATATTTTCATAATTTTTGAAAGTTAAAGTAGGTGCCGTCATGCCATAAATAACCTTGCTAACTTTAATTGCATGTTCTAACTACTTGGAACTGCTTTCGCTGCCACTTTTGTATTACGCAGTTACTTGCAACATGTTGAAAGCTTTTAGACAAAATGTTGCGAGCACCAAAAATGCACGCTTTGCTGTTAAAATGCTTTGCTACAAATTAAGTCAAGTCGCCGTGGCTGTTGCACCATTGACCTATCAACAACATATGCTTTATTGCAAAATTCATCAGCTAAGCTAATAGGAAACAACAACAACAACAAGATGCACTCGAACGCACAAAGTATGCAATGCAAGAAGGCAACAACAACAACAACAAGAGCGCACGCTGCAAGTCTGTCGGAAAGCCACAGCAAAGGGGTATAAAGCGTCACTGTGGCAGCCCTATGCGTGTGCGGTAGTATTAGTAGCACTAAGTCCTGTGTATGCAGCAAATACTAAGTAATTGCTGTGGCAGCATTACAAAGCAAGTGTGTGTGTATGTGTGGAGGGCAGTAAAGTCAAAAATGTATATACATACATATATGCGTTATATGTATTGCTGGCCAGCGCACAAAGTGAATTTCAGTGGCAGCATATGTGTTTGTTGTTGTTGCAAGCATACTGCTTTTGTTGGTTAGTTAGAAGTTTGGCTGTTTATTTGATTTATCGCTTCAACATGCAACTGCATGCAACGACAGACTGCACCCACAAACACATACTATGCTTGAGTGTGTGTGTGGCTTTGCAGCAGTTAAATGCTGCCGACTTGAGAGCCACAAAATGGCAACAACAAACATGAAATTATTAGCAATATCGAGGACAAGCGCCGCCATGGCAATGGCAAGAGAAATAGCACTAGCTACAACAACAATAATAATACAACAACAACTAGTGCACAACAATATCACCGAGTAGCTGCTTGTAAATAGCAATAATACCCATACAATATGCATAAAAGGGCACAGGCAAACTGCATGCGTGCCACAAGCAAACACACACGCGCACATAGACACTTACATACAGTTATGTTTATATTCTCAACTGGTTGTTGGTTGCTTGGCGCTGCCACTGCCGCTTGCAACATTTCGAAGAAAGCGAAATTTGCGCTCGGTGTCTACCAGTCAGCAGTGAGTGCAACATGTCGTGTGGCAGCTTTATGCATGTTACCGCAAATGCTTTCAAATGCATGTATTAAATGATTTACGTTTTGCTGAAGTTCGCTATGATTGTTTTTGCCCCGTTTTGCCTGCATTATTACGGTGTTGTTGTCGTTTTTGTTGTTGCGTGTAACTAGCTGTAGCTGGTAGCTGTTTGCCGCTTTGTTGGTCGCATTCGCGTACGACAGTGGCATTATGAGTTACTATGCTTTTGAGTTGCTGCTTTATGAAATTTATCGTTGTTGTTGTTGTTGCTGTGACCGTAGTGACCGCTTTTAGTGCTGCGTACAGCTGCTGCACACCTCTAATACGATGGCATTCTAAAGGCAAATTGGTTTTCGAAATTTTGGAAACTCAGATTCTGTGGTGTTGCCTACATTTAGGCGCATATATGAAATCTGTGAATTATGTATATGTTTATATTTGAGATTTTTTTAAATAATTAAATCAATTAAAAACATGTGGAAATGTCAGAAAAAATATATTTTTTGCTTTAACATTAATTATATGATTATCGAATAATAAAGAAGGGTGGCAATATCGTCTAAGAATATAATTATGCTCCACAGTTCGACATTATATGTAGTAATGCAAATTATTTTATTCAATTTATTCAACTTGTTGTTTATTTTGAAATAAATTTTAATTAATATTAGGTGGCAACTCTAAAATATTTACATACATTTCAGTATATTTATAATTTAAGGTTATGCTAATTATATATGTACATATGCATGAGTGGCAACTCTGTAATATTTATTTATTTCGAAAAAAAATTGTAAGCGAAATTACACACAACTGGCAACTCTATTATTATTATTTTTTTTTAATTTTAAAAATTATTATTATTGCATTAACATAAATGTAGAAAATATTTTTATTTTAATTATTTTGCAAGAACTTTATTTTTTTGTTATGTAAAATACAGCTGGCAACCCTTTTAAATTTTTTTTAGCTGTAAATTAAATGTTTTGTGTTACAATAATTAATAATTCTATCGGTTTTTTTTATTGTAATAAATATACATTTTTATGTTGATCTAAATATATTTATTTATTATCATCATCTGGCAACTCTGCGCAAATTTTGAATTTTAATTTTTATATTATTTACATATTAAATTGGCAACCGATATTTAACAGTTTTCAATAAATTCAATTTTATATATTTCTTAAATTCACATATGTGGCAACTCTTTTTAACTTTCATTATTTCTTTTTCATTACAGAAACCCTACGCCTGTCAATTGGCCGGCTGCACGAAACGCTACACCGATCCATCGAGCCTGCGTAAGCATGTGAAAAATCACGCGCTTCGCAATGCCAACGGCCATTTGGGACGACGAAAGTCAGCGAGCGCGGCAAGTGCCAGCAGTGGCAACAAAAAAGTCAACAACAACAACAATGGCCAACTGGCAACAGCAAAAATGCGCCGCCACTCGGAATCATCACTGGCGCATGCAACAACAGTGCAAATAGCCAGCGGCGCGACATTAGAGGCGCAAATAGCAACAACAACAACAAATGTTGCAACATTACCAACAACAACAACAACAACGGTGGCAACAAAAGCATTAGCGCAAACGACACTAATTGGCAGCAAATTAATGAATAATACACAGAGTCAGTGTCAGAGTCAGCAGTCAATGCAACAGTACACACAAACACGACAGCAGCGCAGCAATAGTTGCAGTGAGATGTCAACACATTACAACAATGGCAAGAACAACATGAACAATAAGCTCTCTCATTATGATAATCACGATGAGTTAATGACAGCAACAACTCAAGCGACAACAACAACAGCAATTGCTGTGCAGCCTACCCAACTATTGGCAGGCGCAATGTCAACATCAACACCAACAACAACAACAACAACAGCGGCGACGACGCCCATGTACAAGGCATCAACAGCCATGTCATATACGATGCGGCAACATGCCAATAATGCGTTGAGTATCAACAGCAACAGCGGCAACATGGCCGCATTATTTGTTGCCACGACTAATACCAGCGGTGGCAAACACAACAACAACAACAACAACAACAACAACAACCACAACACCGTTGGCAATGCGAAACAACACGAGTACACCACAAATGGTAGCAAAAGCAATTCGATGAACTTTAATGAGTTGTCAAATTGCATTGTAACCATCGAACACAATCAAAATGAGAATTCAATTGATTGCAGTGACGACAACAACAGCAACAGCAACAGTGACAACAATGAAGCCATTAACAAGTCCACGGGCGCTGGGCATGTGGCATATGGCATGCGACGCCACGACACACAGGAAATGGATACGATGAGTGTGTGCAGCAACAACAGCAACAGCAGTGGCAGTAGCAACAACAACAATAGCCACTGCAGTTGTAGCAGCAATAATGAACATATCAATCAATTAAAAGAACTTGGTCAATTTTTGGTATTAAGCCCAAAGGCCACGAACAACGACTGTAGCAACACAGTCGACGACGACGACGCCAACAAACAGTCAATAACGTGTGCAACAACAGCGCATACCGTTGCATGGCATACACCAACTAATTGCAACAAATATATGGTTCATACAAATACCGCTAATATAACGGCTATTAGCAACATTAGCGCGGATATGACGCAATCCACAGCGGTGAAGGCACGCACAGCTGCAACGTCGACGGCAGCAGTGGCAGCAACAGCGACAGCGTGTAAGCATATTAACAGCAATGCCACCACCATCACCATCACCACACCACCGCGGGCACCATTGGAGGAGTTCGTCTCGTTCGAGTATGTGAAACGCATGTTGGCCGACACATTCGAGCAGGAGGCGGCCGATATCGGCGATAGTCCCAGCGGTAATGATACGTATGCGGCAGCCAATAAACAGCCGACAATGAAGGCCGCAAATAATGTGGCTGTCGAAGGCGCTGTCGCCGGCGACGCGGCACAAGCCATTAGCGCAAATAAACAATGCAGCAACGCTGTAGCGCAAACAGCTAATGGACAAAATGCCGACGTGGCTGAAAGCACTTGTGCCAATAGCAACAACAACAACAAAAACAACAGCAGCAACAGTGCTGCCAATGCCGGATCGGATTATGCAAATAATTTCGAAATGGATTATTTGCAGAGTTTCATGTAGTGCCGACGCGTGTGCTTTGCTCACACACATACACACACAGAGAGACTCACGAGTACCCATTTTGTTTGTTGTTTGTGTGTTGCACTAGCTGCATTCGTGGCACAATCAATTTGGTAGCAGCAGCAGCAACTTATATTAGCCTCAGCGGCAGCAATACAGGCGTTGGCTGCCTATATAAGCCTATTTCAAACTAATTTTAATTAATTCGCCGCTGCCATATAACGGTATTTTCTTCTGCAGGCAGCTTTTAGTTTAGCATAGTGAAAGTAAGCGCACATTTACACTATTAAGTTGTTCATATTTGCATTTGATCAACACTACAGTTCACACCAAAGACATAATTCGTATACCAAGTAAACGCTATATACTCTTAGTAAATAAGTATATTTAGTAGGTTTTATATGCTTCCAAAGATCTCAAATTATTTGAGTTTTTAGCAATTTAAGCGTATATTTTTTATTATGCTAGTTGAAGATTTTTGATATTTTTTTATATATAAAAAAAATTAAAAACAATATATATATTTTAATTAATATAAAGATTAGTTATATATAATCCTTACCAAATGAAAATCGTTCCAAAGCTTTAAAAAATAATTTTAATATATAATTTAATTAATTATAAGTGTAAAACAGAGTTTTTTACTCAGCCCAAGGCCAACGCTTCCAGTTCTATTATATAATTTATGTATAAAACCTAGTATTTTTAGGATATGGCTTCGAATTATACACTAGTTTGTATGCTTATATCACAAAAATAATAAAAAATTTTAAACTTTTTCTGTATATAAATGCTTTGCTAAAATACAACTAGTTCTATAAATCTAAAATTATAATATCATAAAATAAGTAAAAAGAAAATTACAAAATTAAGCCATCATTTTAGAAAACTAAAAAAAAAATAATCTGAAAATGATAATTGATTTCAAAAAGTCGGTACTTAAATTGTAATGACAAGCCTTTTTACAATTTTTGTGATGAAAAGTAATTTTTAGAAATATATTTTTTAAAGTTTAAACTAAATTTTAAAATTAGCAAAAATTAAAAAAAAAATCTTAATATTTGCTACAAAACTTTGGCACACTTAACCCAGTTATTCTTTATAATATTGTGCAAAATGAAATTCCACTGAAATTTTTCATCAATATTTATATTTTAAATCTAAATTTAGTTCATAGAGTTTCCTAGTATAATTTTATTTAGTATGTCCAATTTATTTACAAATTTTTATGCTTCCCTTTGATATTGAAAAACAAAACACATAAATTTGGTGATTAAAGCGTCTTCCCTTTGCTGAGGTTTAAGTTTTATTTTAACATATAAGAAATAGTTAATATTTTTATAAACGTAGTTAAATACATATATTTAGTATACTTTTGAAACTAAGTTATATGACATTTATATTATTAAAATTTTATTTAATTGTTTGCAATAAATAAAGACAATTGTTTTAAAATTTAAATATTTTATATGCTTTTATTTCCTAACAAAAAACTGTTTGGTCAAAAACAAACAATTTAAAAATTTTCAAGGGTTTTCGAAATGGTATTGCATCCATCGTCTGCAAGTTCTATCATATTTTCAGGGTAAGAAAGACAATACAAAATTCTTTGAAATGGGCTATTTATTTTTCATAGTTTTTATGGTTATGAAAGTATAGTCTCGTCTCTGGAATGTATGCAACGGAAGGAGAACGTTAAGTCAGTAATCTTCTGAAAAGTGAACAGAGTTGATACGGTCGTCGAACAGTTTCAGAGATATCTGAGTAAACTTCAATGTATAGTAGCATGGAGTTATTTCTCTTTCGCACCCTGTCATACAGTATGTAAATGACGGATATTGGATAATGACCACGCCTACTCCTCATACGAAGGCTTGTTGGACATACACACATACAGTATAACACAATTTTGAATTCAATCTGATTTTTTTACTGTACAATGTATAAATGAAACACCAATAAAGATATTTGAACTAATACTGTTTAGGAGGTATGTCATATATGTGATTGTCGTTGAAACCGTTTAGTCGGTTATAGCCGAATCGATGGTAGCGCGCCACTTTTCACTTTCCTTCGCAGTTCGGCGCCAGTTGGAGATCCCAAGTGTAACCAGGTCGCTCTCTACCTGGTCCCTCCAATGGAGTGGAGGCCTTCCCTTCCTCGGCTTTCTCCGTCGGGTACTGCATAAAACACTTTCAGAGCTGGAGTGTTTTCGTCCATTCGGACAACATGCCCTAGCCAGCGTAGCCGCTGTCTTTTTATTCGCTGAACTATGTCAATGTCGTCGTATAACTTGTACAGTTCATTATTCCATCGTCTGCGGTATTCGCCGTTGCCAATGTTCTGAGGACCATATATCTTGCGCAAAATTTTCCTCTCGAAAACTCCTAGGGTCGTCTCATCTGATGTTGACATCGTCCAAGCTTCTGCACCATAAAGCAGGACGGGGGTGTCTCATCTGAGGGCTTTCTTCGATTTTTCATTGGTACTTCGATTTTATGTGGTGGGTCCCTAACCCTACGCACAACCGTAGAAGCGATTTCGTCTTCTCACTTTAGCTCGCCTTCAAACGGATGTATGTTAGCTACCCAGAGGATACTTGGTCTAAAACCGGAAGTCGTGAGCTGCTTGAATCATGTGGAAAATAATCGTTTCTGGCCACTCCCAAGTGAATGAAATACGTAAAGGACCAAAAATCGAGTAAACTTTTCGATTAACTTTTCGATTAACTTTTTTTAATCGTCCATGCTTCGTTACCATACAGAAGAACGGATATTATGAGCTACTTGTAGAGTGTTAGTTTAGCCTTTCGAGAGAGGGCTCCTAATTGCTTTCTTATGAGCACAGATAGCCGCAAAAGATTGTCGTCGACAAAGGCAAGTAGCTGGACACAGTGGTAAAACATTTTACCCGACCGATGAACACCTGTTCTACGTAAAATAATCTCCTTGATAAAGTTGGAGAGGTCACAATATAAAGGGTCGTCTTGACCGAAACCTCGTCGATAGCAAAGCTTCGGATAAATGATGGCGCTGTGGTTGCTGTGTGTTGCTGGACGTCATTCTGTAAAGGCGTATAAATTTTAAGATATACCAAGCTCAGATAATGCAGCATATACACGATCCCTTATCGGGATATCAAAAGCTGTATCGTAATCGGCAAAGAGATGGCTCGTCTCGATTTCATATTCTCGTGTCCAGGAATTGGAAACCTTGTACACACTGTGTACCATGAATCTTCGACACATTTGTTACCTGAATGAATTCATCAAAAATATATGTATATATTAAAATTGGGAAGGACCTCTCCGAGCCGTTCGATACCAAACGAGGTTTCAGACAAGGTGACTGGATAAAATAATACCAGGTGCAGAGCTAAATAGAGAAGATACAATCTTCTATAAGAGTGTACAGCTCCTGGCGTACACCGATGATATCGATATCATTGGAAACAACACCCGCGCCGTTAGTTCTGATTTTTACAGACTGGATAGGGAAGCGATGCGCATGGGTCATTAAGTAAACAGTCAGCGCATTCGCGTCTTGGCTCTCACGTCACTGTTGACAGTCATAACTTTGAAGTTGTAGATAATTTAGTTACCTGGGAGCCAGCATCAACAACACGAACAAACTCAACCTCGAAATCCAACGCAGAATAACTCTTGCCAACAGGTGCTACTTTGGACTGAATAGGCAATTGAACAGTAAAGTCCTTTCTCGGCGATCCAAAATCAAACTCTACAAGTCGCTTATCATTCCCGTTCTGCTTTATGGTGCAGAATCTTGGACGATATCAACATCATATGAGACGACACTAGGAGTTTTCGAGAGGAAAATTTTTCACAAGATTTATGGTCCTCAGAACATTGGCAACGGCGAATACCGCAGACGATGGAACGATGAGCTGTACGAGTTATACGACGACATTGACATAGTTCAGCGAATAAAAAGACAGCGGCTACGCTGGCTAGGTCATGTTCTCCGAATGGACGAAAACACTCCAGCCCTGAAAGTGTTCGATGCAGTACCCGCCGGAGGAAGCCGAGGAAACGGAAGGCCTCCACTTCGTTGGAGGGACCAAGTGGAGAGCGACTTGGTTACACTTGGGATCTCCAACTGGCGCCGAACTGCGAAGGAAAGAGAGAAGTGACGCACTATCGTCGATTTGGTAATAACCGGCTAAACGATTGCAACGCCAATCATATACACATATATATTAAAGAAAAATAAAAGCAATTGATATATGACTTTCCCAATACCAAAGCACTCTTCATTTACGCGCAATTACTGCTCTACATCAACTGCAATAACGTAATTTATCCAAACAATGCCAATTACTACTGTTTATAATACATTGCTATGTTGTTGCACACACACAAACACAATTAAGTTGAAGCGCACACGTAGACAAACAGATAAAGGCCACACGAAATGACTGCAATAAAACAATTTGTTAAAAATTTAATTAACCGAAAAATAAGTTTACAGCTAGTTGGGCAGAGAAGAAACAATAAAAAAATAAAAACAACAACAACAATGCAAATTACGGTACAGTAGCCGAAGAAATGTGCTGGTTGCGCAAACAAAAACATAAATCAGGCGTGAGCAACGGCTCATGAAAGCGGGACTAACGCATGCACTTTCCAATAGCACACACTCACATATTCATACATCCATATGTGAATATGTATATGTAGAGACACATGTGTGAGTGCCGAAAAGTTTGGAGAGCGCCGCCACACGTGAGGCAACAACTTTTAATGCTTAACTACAAGCGCAGTTTGTTGCACAAGTGCAGAGGGCACACTCATATGCACCGTCTGCCAGTGTCAAGGAGCTGCCTTGAAAACGTCTTCCCTGCTGGTGCGTTGTAGGGCTGATGAGGTTGGTCGGGGGTACCGCTGTAACGCCAACAGTGGCATTGGAGCACATAATTCATGCGCAAATTAAGTTTCAACTTTTGCCACCAATTTATTTATACGTTGCAACAACAACAACTCGCTTTGTTGTTATTTTGCGTTGTTTGTTGTGGCTGGTGAACGACGCTTTGCACTTTGCTCGTTAGGGCAGACATACTTACACATATATACATGAAGCACATATGCAACATCAAGCACAACGACAACAACAACAATTTTCAATAAGCGCTTGTTCTCGTAATAACAATATCACACGCATGTTGGCTGCACTAACAACGACAATAACAACAACAATGAACCACATTCGATACAATAAATTAGATTTTCTTGTATATTTCGTGGCCACTTGCTAACTACAACAACAAAAACAGTAGCACAAGAAAGTTATAATGTGTTGGCACTGAGTTTTTCTTAAGAATGTAATGAAAATGTTACTTGCAGCAAGCAGGCAAGTGACAGGTTGTTGTTGCAAGTAAGTGCATTTCTGTCTGTATATGTATATGTGTGAGTGCATCTAAGAATGTGTGGCATAAACACATTAGTTCTAATGATGATTTAACAGCAGCTGGCAATCATAAAAGAGAGTGATGTCATACTGTCTGCAATGCCAGTACGAAAATACAAGAATTTTTGCGATCCCACTAACTGAAGTTGAGATAGCCGTTGGCAGTTCGAAAATGTCGATAAATGTTGTAACTCAACACGAATGAAAGGGAAATAAATTTCTTCCCATATAATTGATTAATGACGCAAAGAAGAAGTGAAGCTACCAGGAAACTTTTCTGCAGAAATTCCAAAACTTTAATCTTTATTTCCAGCAATCACTGCACTTGCTACGGCATAGTTCAGCTAATCACCTCAAACTAATTTTTATAGTTGCTTTTTTTATTTTAATGCTTAGAATTTCCAAGAGGTACAGATGTCAAACGAGCTGTCAAAATGAAGACCTGTCATTTATATAATATAAACTTGGCAAATTGCATATGAAATGACTTGTAATGAAACAACATTTAGGAATTTAGGAATAGTAGAAATTCATTCCGAAAATTCCCCTCTGTGAGAGTGAGAAGCCCTATTGATACAGTCGATTTTCATTCGCATTTATTGAAGTGAATTTTTCACCAGCAAAATCATACTCTGTAGACAGGAACAGGTAAATACTACATTTAGTGCCAGATCGAAACTATAACATGAATGCCTAGGAACCTCACCAAAAAGATCACGGAGCTTCTGTCGAGTCACTATGGATGTGTGTTGTCTGGCGTTGTCCTAATGGAATCCAATTTCTCTTCTATTGACCAAAACTGAGCGCTTCTGAGCGGTTGTTTTCATCAGACGGTCTAATTGATGACAGTTCGGGTCCGAAATCAAGGGTGGCAGCTCATCGCACCAAACATCTATCAAAACCTTCATTACCACCAATTCTGGCTGGGCCACCGTTTGGTGCATCTTTGATATCAAAAATACAGGAACGAACTCGACGGAACTCAATTTGCGCTGGATTAGCTGTTACAGTATCAGGACTATACAATCTTATTTTCAGCCGTCTGGGTTGCGTTTACACTTTTATCGAACAATACTGTGTCAAGCAACTACAAAACTATCTAAGATTTTTTAGTGCGAAATTTTATCTTTATAAAGCCATATAGTGTAACTTGATCACCATTACAAGCGAGAAACAAACTACTAAAGCCATATATTGGAAAGAAAATGGATTTATTTTTGGAAACAGTTTGTAGACCTTTCATATGAATAATAAATCTTAATTTGTAATCTTTTTTACACCAGTTAAGGCTAACACTTTTCCAGCAACACATAAAAAACACGTTTTTATTGCATATTCTTTGGTGGAAAATGTACAAATTTGGCGAATAAAAATAAAAGGTTTTCGTTTGTCGCTTTATGTTTGCCTACCAATTCAATAGAATTGCCGATAATCACTGTCAAAGTAACCATTGATGACAACTATTTTCGTTGATGTAGCTCTAATTGAATTTACAAAAAAATAAAATGAAAAAAAGTTAAGAAAATAAAAATGTGAAACACCCACTTTTTGGTAGTAATTACAACATATTTATTAACGAAAATATTTCTGCTCCACATATACATATTACAAGCAAATACGTTGAATTATATGAATTACAGCTGCGTATGAAATAAAAATGGCCGACAGTGTTTATGTGCAGCATTGCATATGCGCAGTTTTATATTAAATGAAAAACTTCGGGTGCGACATGGCGTATGTGAAACCTTTTGCTTGTCGAACTTTTATATTTTTTAATTGTTTCGTATAAATACATTTATATTTACATTTTACCTTTGATTACAAATTGGTAATATTGCATTACATATGAGCATAATTTAATTTCATGGCGGTTGCGTTGAGAGACAGAGTGGAATATATAACAAATTTTCAAAACTCAGTATCTGTCAAAACTGGTACTCACATAGCAGTGAGTAGTCGTTTCGGACAGATGTTGAAAAGAAGGAGGAAGAAGGAAGGCAAGAATTTCCTCTGAAAATTGAATACTTACATCTTGGTAGAAAACTATTGAGATGATTAGCGTTATACTAGCGATAAAGGCAATTTATCCAAAATTTAGACCGCTATAGTTATGATAATTTCAGAGGTTCTAGACCTGAGAGGTTCTGGGGTTGTGCAGAAACGATTATACATACGTTCAATGAAAGCGAAGTAAGCATTGGAAATGGGAATTGTAGGAGCTAAAGAGCTATTAGGAGGACGTTCTCAAGCAGCTAGAAATTAATGGCGAACTATTTCCTCGATCAATCGATGGAACTTTGTATAACCTGTTAAAACTGATATATCACTCAAACCTCTAAAATTGACAAATTATTCATAGAAACCGACAGTTGATGAACTTAACCCTCTCATTCCCGAATTAAAATGGGCGGAGGTAACATTTTTTTAGAACAGATATATATTAGTCTTGACTCAAATATGAAGTTTATCCTAGTTCATTAGTTACAAGATGTTGCCTATAATAAATATATATATAAATATATTTAAAAATAAATTCTTAATTTTTTTCACGATTTCCAAATCAACGTTGATTTAAGCAGCTGATGATTGAAAACACCGCTGGTCAAAAAAATTTAAATAACGACATTTGGAAGCCGATAAGTACAATGTTGCCTATAGGCAACACTGGGCATGAAAGGGTTAACTTAAATCTGAAACAGGAGGAAGACATTTTTACTAAAAATTCATTTCGTGTAAAAGAAGACCCCAAAAATTGGTATTCATCAAGGACAGACTAAAAATAAATCTGGATGTTCGACCATGAGTTCGCAGGAATATTACCATATATTCGAATATAGTCTACTTCTATCGAAATATCGCTTGTTCTAACAGTGCTTGGTGTGCTGACTCCCGAAATATATCTGATTTGTGTTCTTTCATTATTTTCAATACTTGTTTTATATTAAAATTCCATAGTGAAGCCTTGGCCCAACATATCCAGCTATCATTTCCATCAATATCTGCCTGTATAGGCGTGTGTATGTGTGCGCCTACAATCATGTGTTCTGACTGTGAATCATTTTATAAATAAATACTTTATAAACAGTTTTATTTCGGTGTGAATTCAGCGCTTTTTGTATGCAGCTTGTGTGTTTCGTTTGTATTGCCACAAGTGTTTACTCACACATATATATTTACATAAACACAACGGTGGGCATGTGCGGGGCTTTTGAGTACTTGCAATCGTTTCATCGGTGTATAACTAGGACGCACGGAAGTGAGGTGGCAGGTAACCAAACACCACACTCGTATTTATAAAGCAAATTTCAACTGGTTTCACTATAATTAATTAATCACATTAAATGCTGTTCATCTCTGTGTGTGTGGGTGTGTTGACTTCTGTTGCTTTATATTTTAAATGAATTTTAAATGGATTTTAAATATTTCACTCATCATAAGGCGTGCGTAGCGACGTCACTGGCGGCAGCGGCGTTTTTCGGTTGTCTGCTTGCGTTCGAGTTGATGCTGCTGTTGATGGTGGTGGTGGTGATGGTTTCATTGAAGTACACATGTATCCGATTCTGTGGTTAACCGTTGGGTAATAAATGAAGTAAATAATGCCGGCGTTTGCATGTGAGCTTGTGCGTGTGTGTGTGTGCTTACAAGCCCTTTGAGCGCACTATTGAAGACGCTATTTAATTATATGAGTGCGGTTTTCTTGATGGTAATGTGTAAATTAATGGATATTAAAATTGATAAGTTGACTAGTTTGATTTTTCTTTCGTTTTCTGGTAGCGTAGTTATTTAATGCATGGTATTTATTGATGGTTAGCGAGCATAATTGCACTTTACGCTTCAGTATATTGTTGGAGAGATGCTTTAATTAAATTGTTTTCTTAATCGTTTTTGTTTTTTTTTTGTATGTTTGTGAGACAAAGCTATATGGAACTTATTTACGATATTCTTCATGCATTATTGCAAAAATCTTAAAGGCTTAGATTTATTTTATATAACTTTTTGTATTAAACTACAGTGTTTTCCAAAACATTTCACTTTATTTCCGGATGATTCAATGACCGATTTCACCAACTTTTGGCAAGATATTACAGTATGGTTTTACGCGAAAGTCGAAATTCGGTGTATTAGGCCCCCATACACCTAGAGGTAACTAAGGGGATTACTGAACCGATTTTATAACAATATTTTCGTGAGATAAGCTATAGGCACTAAAGTTTCCAGATGCTTGTAGTATTGTGGTGCGATATTGACCTTATTATGATGATGAGGGGTATCATACCTTAAAGATACAAGTTGTGCTTAGTGGGCATTGGCATTTTGTTCATTGTAAATTTTAAAATTTTCAACTCGGACGAACAGTTGGTGAGATTCATTTCATATGCAGTGCTGCTGCAGGTTACGTTGTATGAAACTCACGTAGACTATGACAGATAGTTCTTTGTGAAGGCAGGATCACCCATTGATTAGGTATTAAGATTCGACAAAGCACCCTGACCCTAGTACAAAACTGCAGAGACTTATGATTTCTATATCCATTATTTCGCATGGTTGTTAGTCTTGATCTCGCTAAGATCGATCTCGTTACATTCCAGTAGAAAGTGATGAGATGATTCCAACTCGTACTCTTTCAGACAGCTTCTACAGCTGGCGTCCGGTAAGATTTTTAATCTAACAACTTGGGTCCCTATGGGGTAATGGCCGATTAGAACACCTACAACTAAGGGGCGCTGAACTTCACTAAGGGCCAAGAACTCGGTAGTCCTTTTTGCGATTCACCTTAGGCCAGAAGAATCTGGCGACTGCGCAAGTGCTAGTGACTGACCAGCGCTTACCCAGTTCAGCCGAGGCCTATCTGTTCAGTAGTAAACCACAATAGGATAACGGTGCTTCTAATTGTTCCCATGCTATTGTGAGCGAGACTGACATACCTGACTTTGCAAGCTCATGCGCCTGCGTTTTTCTTCAGATAGTTACCGTACTTTTAGTAGTTTTGAATGAAACTTTGATTAAGGGTTGGCCTTGGTTACTATCCGATTTCATCCATTTTCACACTGTTTTAAGAAAATACAGAGAGTGACGATTTGAGATATATACATCAAACTGGTAAGGGTGTGAGATAACTCACTTATTTTAAAGAAAACAATTAAATTTAAATCACACATTTCCCTCCTTAATCTTATACTGTCTACCAAGACTAAGCTGCTTTATTAGTGATATAGTTATGACTATTTATACAGATTTGTGGGCGTGGCTGTGGTTTCATTTAGGCCATCTAGAGTAACAATCTCCTCTGTCTATGGATCGTGATCATTTTGGTGTGTAAAACACATTAAAAACTAACAAATCTTTTGACAATCCTTATGTGACCTGATTACCATATTTTGAAATGGTTTTTCTTCGACAATGTGCCATAAATTGCAACGCCAAACAAGAATTGCTGCACATTTTCGAAGCCTCCATTTGCATAAATTAGCCAGGCTGTGCTTAACGCATTACCAGCGAGACGCGATAATGCGAAGGACATAATTTAAGCACACTTCTCACATCTTATGCGCACTTCCTGCCACCACCAACACCACTACAGACCTCTCAGCAGTGAAAATGAATGTTTGTCATTGCTTTGTTGCCGCCACTCGCTGGTAATGCAGCATTTGTGCTTGTTTCATTGACTGGATTTTAATTTGTCTGCATGTAATTTACAATGAGTTTCTGTGAAATGTGGCACGGTTTGAAATGTTGCAAGTACATCAGATGGTCCTTAAATGCAATAAAATACAAGCGCCTTTTTATGTATGGGTGTGTGGGGAACACGCCCAGCAGATATCATATTAATGAGCGGTGAGAGAAAGTAGCACACAAACACACACTCTCAGTCATGTTGCAACTCCATTTGCATGCGCTTGTTGCAGCGGCGTCACAGTGGTGAGGACTTAACGTTGAGCTGTGGTCAACTTTTCACCCGAGAAAGCTGCTTTTCGTGGTCACACGCACTTCATTGTTGTTGTTGTTGTTGTTGTTGTTGCTGTTGCATGCAACATTATTGTTGCGCTGTCGCTGCAATTGCTGTCAGCAATTATTTTTAAATCAATTTGAAAATGTTCGAAAAAGAAATTACGCGCTGTCGTTGCGAACAAACACACACACACACACACACACACACACACACACACACATATATATATATATATATATGTATATGTACATATGTATATATACTCACACATATATATGTATATGTAAATGAGGCCTTACATATTACAGGCGCATGTATTTTTTTAAAATGTAATGTATTTTATGTTATTGTCGACTACTTTTGTTGTTGTACTTGTTGTTGTAGCATGCAACGTTTAACCCGATCACCTGTTGTTGTTATTGTTGTTTTGTGCTTTTCAACATGCAGTGCAGCCGCTGCTTCTTTGTTTATTTTAATGGGCGTAGCAAGCATCGCTTGTGTGTGTGTGTATGCGTGTTGGTTGCGCCCAACATTTGGCTGAAGTAACTGCGGTTTTTGTGCTCATCATTAATTTTACAGTTGTGTTGCAAGTATCCAGCAAACAGTTGCAAAGGTAATAATTTGCGCTGATTCATGAATAATTAATATTTATTTATTTTCATACGCACATTAACACACACAGCCCAATTAACATATAACACACACACATATACCCTTACAAGAACATATATATGTATGTGCATGTACCGTTACACATGTATTTTATGCATATTGTTAATTAAACGCTGTCACGCGTTTGCGTAAATTTGAAGATTTATTTACTTAAAGCAATTGGCGTACAACTGTAAGTGCACACACAAACACACACACACACATTTTTACATACATATATAAAATAAATATGTAAATATGGAGCCTTAAGTAGCCGCTGTAATTGCCTACATCTGTGCGGTAATGCGTTAAAGGCACAAATTAAATATTTAAATGATGCATTGACATGTCGAAGTGCTCAATTAAAATCGGTAATTTATTAGGGTTTAATTTAAAGCTACGAACTGAAGAAAATATTCCTTTTTTTTACGGCGTTTATTTCCAATTCTGCGTGTACATGATTGGCGGCAATATCAATAATACAAAAAAAGTTTCGGTTGAAATATGTAAATATTAGCGTTTGATGAAGTAAACCACTTCAGTTAATATGCATTTCTGAAGAAATTTTGATTTGGAGGCAAAAATTGCGGAGTAAATGAAAAAAAGAAATTAAAAAACATTAAAAAATTATTAACCCTCGCTATAATGCCATTAAGGACTGCGGCAAGAATGTTTTAATTAACTGAAAATATTAAATTAATTTAAATATTAATTATTTTTAAATGGCCAAACCTCAGTTAAAGTAAGATAAGATCTAGGGTATCAAAAGTACTCCGTGATGGAGAGTCTTAATCTGAAAATCTTGCAAGTCATTCTCTTTTCGTTTCTCGTCTCATTTCTCGTGTGCCAGAGAGTCGAATAACGAGCGCTCGCAGCTGCTTGCTGAACAAAATTTCTAAACCTCCCAAGTACGCGCTTGAGAGTCGAGTACGGAGCGTGTGCTGCGGCTTGAAGAACAAAACTGAGCGTTCCCAATGCCTTCATAATCAGAAAGAAAGATATCGGACACAAAAGATTAGAGGTCGTAATCAAGTTTTAGCTCATTGCAAATAAAATATAATTTCATGTTCGAATTTTCCTCATTTTCCTTCTTTATTATGAACCCACGCAAGAAACGGTAAAGTACAACATATGTATGGGAGAGTCTGTATAAGTGTGTAAAAACTTATAACTTTTGAAATGTTTATTTAAGTCCGTGCGTAGCCGGAATGGTCTGCTAGTGTAAAATAAAACTCTTTTATTTGTGGAACATACAGGTGTTGAGAGCTAATTAGCACTTATTTATATTAATAATCTTGTTCTACTAAAACACTTATGTTTATATTATTTTTGCTTATTTTATTTCAACTCATGGCCAAACTAATAGAAAACAAATAGAAAACAAACTATTCAAAACTCATGTCTCAATACCTTTGTTTTTGTACAAAAACATGTGAAATCCACGATTTAGGTGAGACCGCTAATTAGAAACGAAGATATGTATCAAGATAAACATAATTATTATGGATAGTTTACATTTATTTTTAGTTAGTATTTTGTTGTATAACCCTTTAACTTCAATACTGACCCATATCGGTTGCGTCTTCATATAATAAAATTCCGACAACGCGCCACTTATACTGATTTCCATGTAGTTCTTATTTTATCAAACAAGTCATCAATATTTGGGATATTTTTGTCACTGACGGCTCTTTAATGTCACCACAGAGATGTTTTAATGTGTTAAAGTCAAAACAAAACAATGGTCATGCCAAAACATTGATGAAATTTTAATTTTCTGTAACTTTGGCATGTACTTTTGATAGTTATCCTTTAAAATTTTCACATAACAGCCAAATTTTACTGAGCCCCTGAAAAAATAACATTCTTAGGTATAACAACGAGTTTTTTCTTACTTAAAATTCCATCAATTTTATGGAATACACAAACACCACATCAACAAAATCATCAACACACATCGACCAGCATGCTCCAATAGTGATAGTAGAACTAATGATGCCTTGGTGATTAAACATACTTTCGATTATTTAGGCCTATGTTTTAATAACAAACACTGAAAAATCCACACGTCGTTTTCATTCAACCATAGCTAGTTAGAAGCGGCGTCATGCGTGCGCCGGTAAATTTTTCTTTTAGATATTTAGACTCAAATACGTCCTAAATTTTTCATTAAATACCAGTGAAATTCTTTTTGGAGTGTTTTCGGAAGAGGATTGCTATCTTGGGGTCTAATCTGATGTATTTTCCTGGTGTTTTTTAGGTTCAAGATTAGCAATGGTGGTTTTGAAATTTTGATTATTGTTTAGGCCATTAAGGGGCTATACCAGTGTGACATTTTTAAAAAATCGATTTTTTTATTTTTTGCGTATTCGATAGTTTATACCTACAAAAATGTCCTGTGAAAGCGGTAAGATCGTAACTTGAATAGTTTTTGAATGGAAGCGTTCTAAAGAGCGACCGCTCGCTGGTATAATCAGCTATAGTCGAAACTTTAAACGCATTTTTCTCGACTTCAAATTTAAACTGAGTATTCTTGAATATATTTACTACACAATGTCCTTTTTAATTGGTTGATAATTGTCAATTTGGCATTAAAAGAAAGCCATTTTTTACCTAAAAAACGGTCATTGTATAGGAAATATATATAACTTTAATAACTTCATTCGGCCAGAATCTTGTCAGCAGTTAGGGCATTTTTTTCTGGCACCTTCGAAGACAGCATATAACTCCGTTGTTTTTCAATATTTTTGTAAAGAAAAAATTTGGAAAAGTAACCTTATTATGTGCAAACAACTTTGAAACAATCGATCGAGTACTTTGTTTTAAAAAATTCACGAAAAACGCCTAATTTTTCAGGGGTTACACTGGTATAGCACCTTAAAGAACAATTTTTAAACATTCGATATGCTTTGCAATTTCACGAATTTGTAGCGTAATGAATATCAAAATAAGACATGGGCAGGGCAAGGGTACAGCTGATAAAAATAATGAAGAAAAACAATCATTTTGTATGAAATTCCTCCAAATTACCACTAAATTACCACTCTTGTTTAGTTGAATCTGCGGCTAAATTGAAAAAAAAAAATCTTAGTAATTGCATCTATACCTACAGATTGGATCAAATCAACTTCAAATAACAACTGGCAAGCACATAAAATATATTTCATTTCAGAAATATAGTTAATATGTAAGCTGCCACGCCCATTTTATAAATCTACTTACACACTCTGAGTTATCGTTTAAACGAGTATTGCATTTTCAGTATTTGGAGCCAAGCATAAATGTTACGTATACGCCATGGCGAGCACATAAACATTCCTTTTTGCTTTAAGTCTAAAAGTATTTGTAGGAAATACCAGGAATATGTAATGGTAGCTGTATTCCAATAAAAATAGACTTTATTTTATTTTATAATTTATTAAACTGTAAAAATATCCGTTGATAATCGAAATAAATTAAATAAATGTGATAATCCTTGAAATTTGTTTGCATTTAATTGCATTTTATTAATACAAGATTAATATGTTAACTAGCATAAAAAAAGGTTGAAAAAAACTGACTTGAAATAAAATTAGTGAGATTTCGAATGCAACAGCCAATGTAAAGCCATTTGCCGGAACAGATAAA
The DNA here is from genome assembly GCF_028554725.1 of Zeugodacus cucurbitae. Lineage (NCBI taxonomy): Eukaryota > Metazoa > Arthropoda > Insecta > Diptera > Tephritidae > Zeugodacus > Zeugodacus cucurbitae. Next base: position 56,786,138 of record NC_071667.1, on the reverse strand, counting down.
ACTTGTATTTTTAATAGGTCTTAATTATTTTTTGAAGATTTGTCCATAAATCATTCAATAAACCGCGAATTCTCAGAAAATGTATCATATATTCAAAAATTGTCATCTCCGAAAAGCAAAAGTGATAACATAAAATTAATATTTACCTGCATCCACCACAGCATTTTTGAAATCATTGCATTTGCGACATGATCAGCGATTTGTATGCACAAGAACAGCAACAATCAATGTATACAGGAAGCAATTACAAAACTAGATTGTATGATTTTGTGGGAAAAAGGTCCTGCGGTCATAAAATTTTACGCCCGATGTGATTGTTGCACGATTTTGGCACCGATAGTGACAGCATAAACAATGCTAAGCACACAAACAAACACACGCACACACAACGCGCGCGCATTTTAGAACCGTGACATTGGCGCTAATGCGCTCATAGCGCTGAAAGCAAACAAATATGCAGATGCCACCTAATGCATAAACAAATAGGGTGTGAAAAGAGCGTGGATGTGACAGCGTACGCGGGGACAGCGGACAGTTTGCAGCTTTTGTGTTTTGTTTGACGTCAACCACCTGCTGGGCGACTGCATTTCGTGCGTTCGCTGCATTATTGGCATTTAAAACATTTTGCACTGACATAGACACACACACACACACATATATACATATATACAAACATTTGGCTATGCATGTGTGTGTTTATGTGTGCAACAAAGCAATTAACACCAGCGCAGCAACTGAATTTCCCCCTTTTACTCTGAAAATAAATAATTTGCATTCACAAAAATTTTCCGATGGCATTAAGGTGTGTCTAAGGTCTCTTTGGCAATGGAAATCGCAATGTTTTTTGCAAAAATTCACAGATTTCGGCTTATTTCCGATATGACCAAGCAGTGAAGTGCTTGAGATCTGAACTGTTATGATTCTAGTTAGTTATGCTTCAATACTCATCCATGTTGATTAGATAAGTTTTCACTTCAAATTCAATTGACAAGTGAATTCAGCAGTGCATTATCTACTTCTCTTTGAGTCTCAGATAGTCCATCCGTTGAGTCCAATTTTCGATGATTCGCTCGATCATTGCGATTGGTACCTGGCGATTGACACGCGTAATGTTTTGTTCCAAAGCCTGAATCGAAGCGAGATCCGATGACCGGAAAAAGACGCCGTCTTTTTGAAACCAAATGTCACCGAGATCACGAGCTTCAATTGCTGGCATCAAATAGTCAGGTATCCTGGCGCGATAACAGCCGCTATTTTCGGTTACGTTCTCACCGCCATCATTTTTTAAAAAATATGGACCGATGATTCCATCGGCCATAAACCAGACCAAACCGTTGTTTTTCTGGATGAAATGACAGCTCTTGATTTTCTTCAGATTGCTTTCCGTCCCAAATGCGGATTTGCTTATTTACATACCCATTGAGACAAAATTGGGTTTTATCACGGAACGGAATTTGACTCGAAAACGTCGGATCTTCTTCGAACTTTTCAAGAGTCCATAGAGCGAAGCGATTTCGCTTTGGAAGGTCGAGCGGTTTCAGTTCTTGCACAAGCTATATTTTATACACTTTCAATTTAAGATCTCGACGTAAAATGCAGTAAATTCCAGTCAGTCCAAGTTGCTGCGATTGGCGTCGAATCGACTCTCCACGGTCTTCGTATATACTCTCAGATAAGGCTGCTATATGTTCTGCACTGCGTACTGGACGTGGTCAATCGATCGAATATTTTCCTATAATGAATGCTGTGTCTCAAGATGGGCGATGGTGTTGCGAATAGTACGCTCAGTAGGCCGATTATGTTGACCATAAGTTGAGTGAAGCGCGCGAAACACATTTTGTACAGAATTTTCATAATGAGGTTGAACAATTTGTAGACATTGTTCAGGCGTAAGTATTTCCGTGATGAAATGCCAATCAATACTGAACAAAAATAACATGACAGTTTGACATGTCTCCTGCGTGAACTGTCAAACAAAGACAATTGAAAAAAGTACCTCTTACCCGATATAACAAGGACAAGGAGATGCGTTCATTATTTTTTGTGTGAATAACTAAATAGTGTAACTTAATCATGCCTAAAATGGACTTCATTAATCCACATTATAAATGTAGAAAATAAAAATTTACAATTTCAATTTGCTTATATTTCACAGCATAAATCGTGATTATTCAAATTTATTTTCAAAATCATACCTTGGACTAATAAATCACACTTTTAAATTAATTTTGCAAATTTATATTTTCAGCTATAAATATCATGTTTGTGAGCACGTCCGTACATGCTATTGGGTTTTCAGTTGCACCAAGGGTCATATAAAATCTGCATTGTTGGGCGCCTGAAAGTGGACAACAAATGTATGCGTTGGGTACGTGAAATCATTTTCGCCAAAAATTGTATGCGAATATTCCAATATGCATTTTAGCCTAGTGCAAAATGTTTGAACAAAGGTAAAATTACTTTTTTTTTTTGTTTTACTTTAGTAAATAATTTGAATAAAGGTCTTCTCATTGTTTAAGATAAAAAAAATTATATATATTGGAGCTCAGTTAAATTTCTTAAATATGCTTTATTGAGAAATATTAAAGAAATGGCAGCGAAATCACGTTTTATTATAATTCAAAGCCAGAATTCTGGTTTGATTCACATGAGTGCTCCCTAATTATTACGATAACTATGGAAGTATGTATGTGTTTGTATGGTGTGTATGAGTGTGTGTACATTTGGTGTGTTTGGTTAAACATAAAAACATGTGAATACTTACTGACTGCGACTGCACCCTGTGCTGCATTGCTGTTTTGGTCCTTGTGTCTGCTAGCGGCAAACGAATTATCATAAACAATACCAGCCATGGTCACCGCACATTACAAACAGCAAACGCCTGTTGTGTTCAGCTCCACACTCCCATACAGACATATGTACATGTGTATATGTGTGTTGCATATGTATGCGTTGCAAATGTATGGCAGAGTTGCATGGCATCATTTATGAAATGGCGGTAAAAGACATTCAAAAATGGAAAATACACTAAACCAATAGCATTTAATCGGCAGTGAGCATATTCTATGTTAATAATAACAGCCAAACAGCAGCAGTTATGACCATGAAAAATATTGTATTAAACTAGTAAATCCGAAACACTGCTTGTGGTCTTAATAAATATTTTGTGAATGCGTTTGACTTTGCAGCAATTATTGTCAGGGATGCTTTGGCGATATTATCAAGCAGCACGTGGTTGGTTAAAATGAACCCTGAGTTAGTAGTAACGATTTTACGATATATTTCATAATTTTACAAAATTGGAAATATTACTGTTGGCGGTGAGTCGAAAATAGTGAGTCATGAAAGTGCCAGAAGGAATTAGAGAGAACGCTACTTACGAGTGACATCTGAACTATGAATTTTTCAGGTAATATGGAGAAACGTGGCAGCCGAACCTTTACTTAATCTGTGAATATTGTGGGACAGATTTACCGTTATACTCATCAAAATACGAAATTCGCTGTTTCCTCTTTCTTGAGATCAATAACTGGATTGTGATGGGATGAAACTTCATGAAACTTTAACAGCATTTCAATTAAGATGTTTTAGTTTAGTTTACAATATGTCAAGGATGAGTTTACGCATTGCATATAAACACACTTTTTCACTTTCCGCAGAAAAATGTATTCATTTTTACTTCAGTTTGGACTTGGACCACTGCACCGCGGAACCGTCCCCTAGAGGTTTCTTCTCTTCACACGTACCTACGAGGGATATGTGGGATAGAAGATGTCAATGGAGGAGAAGTGCAGTCAGCTTTTTCACTGATGGATCGAAGCTAAGGGGAAAGGTGGGTGGGGGAGTTTTCTGCATAAAGCTCTCTATCAATACGAGCTTTAGGCTACCTGACCACTGTAGTGTCTTCCAGGCAGAGGTCGCTGCTTGGTTAAAGTAGCAGTGAACGCACTGCTCCGTTTGGTGACCTCTTTTAAAGAGGTATGTATTCACTCCGACAGCAGGGTGGCAATACTGGCATTGGATTCGATGACAGTACGCACTGTGCTAGTTAAGGAGTGTCTTAGATTCTTATCAATAGCTTCTAGCTATTTTGCGAACCCACTAGTGTGTGTACCCGGTCACCGCGGGATCGTTGGTAACTGTATAGCGGACAAGCTTGCAAGGGAGGGTACCCTAGCTACATTGACGTCGGAATGGGAGCGCATTGGTAGTCCATGGTCCACCTGCGCAAGAGCGCTGGACATGCAGACTATACATGAGCTCGTCAAACGCTGCTCAACTACCAGTACTTGTGCAGTGGCGAGGTCCTTTTGGCCCTTTGTGGAGCGTAAGCGGTCCTTTCAACTGCTTTCTCTGGACAAGGTTCATCTCAGCGTCATCATGGGTGTACTTACTGTACATTGTCCAATGAGTACCCATGCGATGAGACTTGGGATCGTGGCAGATGCAAGTTGCCAAAGCTGTATGGAGGAAGGCGAGATGGAATCATCTAAGCATTTCCTTCTACATTGTCCAGCTTTTGCCAGACTGAGATTGAAACACCTCGTTAGGCCCTTTTTCGGCGATCCTAGCGAATTGGCTAGAATCGATATTAGCCGCCTTAAGAAATTTGTAACGGATTCCAAGCGTTTTGCTGAATCCTAAAGGTCTTTGATACACAGGGAGTTTTATTGGTACCACAATGGACAGCGCCAGGCTATCTAAGTGAGATCTTCTGTTTTTACAGAGATCTGCCTACAAACCTAACCTAACCTAACCTACTTCAGTTTAATTACTCTTTTTAATTAAATATGTTTATATGCATTATGCAAAAGGGATTGATACAAAAAAAGTGCAAACGCAATGCAAAAATGAACCAAGAACAACAAAAACTTATATCATTTAATTTTGTTAGTGCCAAGAAACTCTTTTCACAATTCGTTTTTTTTTATTTCTTGGAATGTGTTACATAATTGACAGTACTTTACCGTTACATATTGTCGAAATGATATTTTAAATGAATTTGCGAATTAGTTGATGATGCATTTTTGCTATTTTCTTCCAATATTGTCTTTTTAAAATACCTGGCAAAGGTTAATAGTTCAACTATTGTGCTATAATCACCATTTGGTTAAAAACGTTTGAGAGCTATGAGAAATGTTTCTGTAACACTCGAGAGAGTCTATAAAGGGTAAAATCATTAAATCGCTAACGGACGACGTGAGAAGCACTAATTGTTACATTAAAGAATAAAATTGGACTATGGAAGTGGCACCGCCCACGTTTGGGTCCGAACCGAACTCAAGAACTACTTGATCATTTACAACCATGTTTAATACATATCATATCCTCGACATCCTGATCACAGTTTGAAAATTTGCAAACACATTTGTGGATACAATCTGATTCATTCGCTTTACAATATATAAATCAAGCACTAATGAAGAAATCGGTATTAAACTTTGCACAGATACTGCCATGTAAAATCACTCACCAAAAAATGGTCGAATGTGGAGCATCTAACTTACGCTATAGATCATATCTGTAGTCTATAACATATGCATTCGGGTTAACACTAATCTGTTATGGTCTAAAAATTTCTATGTCTTGCATTTTATGATTTAGGAACTACTTCACAAAAAAAGTAGATGTAACGTCTTGAGCTTTCGAATAAGTATAAGTAAACTCCCTTTTTTGGAATAATTCCGTTTCAGCTACCTTCTGAGTTGGGATCCTACCGAAAGCTGAGGAGTAGCTCTACTACTGATTTTGTTTCCACTCTCAAATTTCTTCTTTTCTGCGCTTAAGATAATGCTAAAACCCAAAAAATATCTTTGTTTTGATCATAATTAGTAAGACTGAAGGTAAATTATATGGGAATGTTAAATTAAGCTCATAAATAATGCTAATTGCTTGGGATCTTAATAACTAATTAGAGAAATCAGATTTTTATGTTGAAATTACTTCTAATTTTCTGATTACGCCTACATCACTGCTTCTGATAGCTGACTGGCGTTCTGCATGCGGCAGCATAACGTGCCGGAGAATCTAATTTTGTTAGTGGTAAACCAATTTCACCTTTTTTTTTGCCGGTGCATACTCCGCGCTTCACAATAGCAAAATGCTATTAAAATTGAAATAACCGCACGCTCGTTTCGCGTTGCGCTGGCGTACAATGGCAACAATTTTACTTAACAAACCAGCCACAAATTTCACGACGTGAAGCAGCAAACACAAATTGCTACGCGAGTGCGCACACACACATGCACATACACTCATGCAAATATTTATGTAGCAGTTGGTGTGTGTGTGTGTGTGTGCGCGCTTGCAACCGTATAACTACATACTTAAGTAAGCATAAATAAACGCGGAAAACACAATCAAATTGCAACCAACAGCGGCAGCTCAAACAACAACAACAACAATGAGAACTACAACAGCAGCAGCAGCAGCTAGAGCAATGCAAACATCAGAGGCAACAGGCAAAAGGTAGTTGATAGTCGGTGGAAGCAAAGCTACTAAAAACCGACACCGCAGCGACCAAAGCGAATGCCAGCGCGTACATAACAACAACAACAGTAAAAACAACAACATCATAAGCAAAAACAACAAAACGTACTAAAAAAACATGTGGACAAAACAATATTGTGGGTGGATGAGCAATGCTTGCTGTTCGCTGTTGGCTGCTTGCTGGCAATGGCACGGGCGGCAATACAACAACAAAAAGGTGATTGCTGTGGCACGTTGCTTGCTGTTGTTAACTCTGCTTGTGTGCCTGTGTGTGCTTGTTAATGTTGGTGTGGCACACCGGAAGCCAAGCATATAAATAAAAATTAAATTTCCATTGATTAGAAAATTGTAAATGCATAGAATTTTAGTATCGCTGGCGGAAAATCGCAACCAAACGCCATCTTTGATTTACATAATTGCTGCAGCGCATGGCGGATGTAAGCGCGCGCACATACATACACACATACAATCATATATTTCCATACAAGTTAGCCAGCGATTGCAGGCGGAATGGATGTTGTGTGTGCTGTGGTTGGCGCTGGTCAGCTGGTGGAAGGCAACAACGCGCACCGCTAAGTGAACAAACGAAAGCGCTAGGTGTGTGAGTGTGTGCGCGTGGGTATGCGCTGGCGAAAAAACGGCGCATAAACAAATGGTGATGCTAATCGCTTGCCAAAGCTGCAAACCTGCTGTGGCCAGCTAATACGCGTTGCGCCGCTCCGTGTTTTTTCCACATTTTCTAGTTGTACTTACCGACCGCGCGCACGCACACCAGCCGCGCAGCAGCACAGCGGATGCTTGTAATTTGCCATGTTCACCATTTGTCCGCGCTTCCGACTAAGCACGCCAAATCGAGCGCTGCGGCCAGGCGCTCCTCTCTGATACATACTCCGACACACACCGCTGGCTGGCTGCATGATTTCGCTGTGATTACAATATTATTGAGCACAAATTTGTACACACTCTACAAATTTCTGAGTATTCGAAACAACAACAACAACTACAAAAACAGCGCGCGATAGCGGTGTGATAGCAACAACAAATGTGTACCGTCAACCGCCAAAACCGACTGGATCAGTGAAATATGTGGAGCTTTTTGCTGTAGGCATTACCACCAAAGCAAAACACAAGCTGTTGTTGTTTTTGTTGTTGCAGTGCTGCTGTGCTGCTTGGCATTTGATTTCGGTTGGAAAATTGCGAATATTTATGGATATTTAATATTTAGCGCAATCCACGAAATGGCAGCTTTACTTAATAAATATCTCGTGGCATTTGATTGCATTGTTTCTATTGCTGCTCCGCTAAACTACCGTTATGGGTTTTTGGAAATTTTTAATTAAATTGCAAATTCGGGCAGAAATTATTTCTGAGTACGAGTTGGTGGTATGAAAGTGGATATTTTAGAAAATGATTGTGTGTGTGTTGATGTTGTGTTTTTAGGTTCGCATTAATATCCCATCGCACTTGCAAACCTAAAAAAATGAAATCCAATTATTTTTGGACCTTCAATTAAGAATGTGCGCTAATCAAAGGTGAGACTAGTGTGTGTTTTAAGCTCATTGCAAATGTTTCAAAAATATAAGTTTGACTTTGCTTGCTGAAGATGTCGAAATAAATATCTAAATAAAATACAGAGAAAAAATGCTTTATTTTTTTTTACGACTTCCAAATGAATGATGATTTTAACTAATTGGGCTAGGCTTTTTCTTAAATGCTCAAAAAGTTTGTTTGGAGGAGAAGAAAGTCACTCGTAAATTTAGTGTACCGTAGCTTGTATCAATGGAATTTAACTTCAAGACCTGCATGCTTCGAAAAGTTCAGTGCCTCACTAACGAAGATAAGGGCTTGTTAGTCGCAAAATGAAAAGAAGATTCAAAAAGATTCCGTCTGAATTTCTATAAAATATATGAGAGATTTACCAATATTTTCGATGAAAAATTGTCCATAAGCTGAGTTCGATATATAGGAGCTTGAAAAGTTATTGTCCGTTTTCGACAATTTTTAATTCTGCAATCAGTTTACTACATACATTATGTCAAATAAGTAGCCGGATTTGAAATTTTAATTAATTTGAAATAATATATAATTATATATATAATTATAATTAAAATATTATATCCCCTTCAAAATAGGCCCCTACTGAGGCAATACACTTCCTCCAACGAACATTCCAATCATCGAAACACTTTTTAAAGCTATATTCCGGGATGGCCTTCAGTTCTCGTTGCGATTTAGTTTTGATGTCTTCAATGCTCTTAAAACGGGTTCCACGAAGTGGTAATTTGAGTTTTGGAAACACGAAAAAATCACATGGTGCCATATTTGGAGAGTACGGTGGTTGCTCGATGATATTTGTTGAATTTTTGTTCAAAAACTCGTTCACAATGATCGCTTTGTGCGCTGGTGCATTAGCGTTGTGCAAAATCCAACTGTTGTTCGCCACAATTCTGAACGACGAACATTCTCTCTCGCTTCATAACGGAGGGCAAGGTTAGAATTCCGAATGAACAACGCCACGAATATGGAAGAAAACGGTCAGCATCACCTTGATTTACGATTTGCTTTAGCGCGGTTATTTCGGTTTCGGCTCATTTTTGTCGCGCCATTCCGATGATTGTTGACTTGTTGGCATGCAAGTACTCGAAAACCCATGTCTTGTCACCAGTTATGATGCGTTCGATGAACGTTGGATCGGAATTTACGCGTTCAAGCATGTCTTCAACCACCTTAGTGCGATTCATTTTTTGAAGAAAATTCAGATCTTTTGGCACCGCTGCGACTCTCCGCATACCCAAAACATCAACCAAAATATGGCGAGCGGTCTCATGAGACATATCCATTATTTGGACTATCTCTCGCAAACTATAATGACGATTTTCGAGCACCATTTCCTTTATTTTGTCGACGTTTTCTTCAGTTGAAGAGGTCGAAGGCCGTCCTAAACGTGGCAAATCGTTCACTTCTTCTCGCCCTCTTTGAATCATTTTTACCAATCGTAAACATGAGTTTTCGACATGGTTGAATCACTAAATGTTTTTTTTCGTTTGAAACACAAAATTTCACATATACTCTTTGTTCAATATTTTTATTCATAGTAAAAATCGCAACGCACACAAAAGGTTGACTTGTTTCCAATGACGCCGTAAACAAACTAAATGACACATAGCAATAAAATGAATAAATAAATAATGAGATTGAATTAAAATTAAAATTTGATTTCGCCCATTTTCCATCTGTGAAATCAGAGTCTTAAGAAAATATTATGTACCAAATTTGGTTGAAATTGCTCGACTAGTTCCTTAGGTATGGTTTTTAATCCAAAAGTGGGTCCATTCCCCATTTTATTTAAATTAATGTGAGTGCGGCCCTTCTCCATATTTTCTAAAAAATTTTGGGTTTCTGAACTATAGATTTTTTGAATCACCTGGACCTCTCTCGAGATTAGTGAATGTTTGTTGAATTTGCTAAGCTATCGCTTATGTCACATCTTCTACTAATTTCTCTTCAGGAATCATTGTTCTGCAACAAGCTCTTCATCAATTATCCATCCTTGACTTGTTAAGAAGATCTTTTTGATGTTATGTAACTGCTGCATTGCACTACATCTTATTTTCAACACAACATTGCTCACGCAAATAACAGCAGATCAAATAAAAAATGATGAAATGATGAAATGTTGCTGAGGCTTGATTTCCTACTGAAATAGAAATTTAATATGAAGCCGTATACACAACCAGAAAATACAAAAAAATAAAAAATCGTGTACTGTCACTCATTCGGCAGCAATTAATTGCACTCAATACAAATTTAATGCGGCTTCATCCCCTAACCGCTACTCGCAACTCACCAAATGCAATTATAACACCATTTTTTCTTCACAACTCTCTCTTGTTTGCACTCTTTTTGCGACGCTTTCAATTGCACTTAATTCGTTTCTTCATTTACGGGCACGGCACATTCAGCTAACGCACTGCCAAAGCCCATTAGCCCGCAAAAATCAATTTAACCCCACAAATGGCGCTAAGTGCCAGGGGGAAAAAGTGCAGAAATAAAATTCAATTATCGCTTTTAAATTAAACTGCCACTTCCGGTTTTGATGACATTATAATCAGTTGATTGCGAGGTGGTGAGCCGTGACAGGCGGGCGAGCGGCGAGTTGGGGGCTTAAAGTGCTCTTACTGCGGTTGCAACGTTAGCATAATAACTGATTAAGCCGGTGAGCGGAGAGTGAGTGAGAAGGCGCGTGCGGGTGTGTATTTGCTTTTTGCTCTATTTGGTTGGTCGGTTGGCGGTGGTCGCCGCGTCATCGGCGCTGCAGTTGCAATTGACACGCTCGGCTAATGGCAGTTGGTTAACGGACGCGGATTGAGTGGTTAACTGAGTTGTAGGTTAGCTGCTCGATTGCTTTGCCGGGCTTACATCCACCAACCCATATACAAATATACTCTATGTTTATATATCTATATCATTAAGGTGGTCGGTATTACTAGAATAATAAGTCGGATTAAGGACCGGGTTCCAGTTGTTGAAGTTATTTGCAAGAAGACGGGATAGAATTGTATTAAGTCTGATGTATCTTGCCTTTGCAAGATCATCTAGACGAACTAATATAGTGTATATAAATCAGCCGATTAAACTGATATAAGACGAGTTCCAGCAGCTTTTTCAAGACATGAGATCCATTTGCAGTAATTTTCTGGTTGTACAAAGCACTTGTCTTTAACTAACCAAATGTTAGTTTCATCTATAGCTGATGGAATCTAACCTAACGCAACTCAATGAGTATATATTCAGCTTAGAGCATATGTTACAAAAAGCATACTTTTACGTAAGACCCACCCTAATATGGATATTTACAACACAATAGGTATGCGATAGAGCGTTCAACATTGCACTGTGTGCTCTGAGCACAGCGGTGCACGAAAGAATGTGAACGAAAACTAATCAACTCGTCATTGTTTTGCATACAAGAGGCTGGGCTGGGCACAAACACCACAAAGCCGCTTGCATTTTGCTGTCGAATATTGGGCTTCTTTGCAATTTGTGCTACAATGTTTGTTTATTTCTTCTTATTTCTAGCTTCAGTGCTTTCTTTAACCAAGCACCATTTATATACAGTTTTTAAAATAACAGCCACGGTTGCATGTTAGGTCTGCTCCCGCATGGACTATCGACAAGCGTCAACGCTTGAAAGCGCGTGTCATTCTCAGAACTTTCAAACATAACGCAGCCGTCAATTTTCCGTAGCGGTTTCGCAATATTAATTGGCGCAAAGACATTCTCCAATGCAAAAAGCTGTCATTTAAATTTACGAGAACGACGGTTGCAATGCATAGTGTGTACTCTAAAGGCAAATAAGAAAAGAAAAACGAACAAATGGTCATGCGAACACTCTTCGAAGGAAAAACTGATATGGAGAGTTGCAACAAAGGGTTAGGTTAGGTTATGTGGTTGTCAAAACGAAAGGGTTAATATGAAGAAAATATTTTCGAAGACAGTCAGCTTTTTTTCTCCTTTACAAATAAAACCGGTGATATTTCTAAAACTTGAAATTACCACGTCTAACAACATCTATTTTTTTCGTGCTGGTCTAAATACCCTTTGAAGGAACCGTTCAGAATATTGCCATCCGAATAACTGTGGTTACTGATATTCTTGGTACCAAAACTGAAAGCTGAAAATTATTTTATTAATGTAGTTAGACTGAGATCTGGGCTATTCTTACTCATATTTAAATACCAGCCATATTGAGGTCAAGTAACCTATTTTATTAAAATATTACACTATTAACCGTATATATCGGTCGGAGAAGGTCAAGTATAACGTCGAAAATCACTACAGCGGATATATGGACCGATATCCATATTTGGCACTAGACCACATTATCCTATAATTTGGTAGATATTTTCGCTATTAAATCAGACATAGGCACTGAGGCCGTCATATTTGATATCTGGGAGCATGGAAAATTATACTCAGAATTTGACCATTTGTTGGAAAGCAGAGACACACCTTGAAGCCACTATTTACGCAACGTTTTATGTTGATATCTTATTTGGTGTTTGAGTTATAAAAGGTTTTTCAAAAGAGTCGCCACAAAAGTAGAGACCGAAAACGACGCTATAAATGTTCATCGCTCTATTGACGTTAAGGTTAGTAAGGTTTGTCATTTCATTTCATCATGGAAATATATACGATCCAACAATGAGTAAAAATTATTCAGTGGCCTTAACTTTAAGAGCTCTACACCCTTCGTAGCAATGAGGCTCATTCCAGTTTGAATAGCTTTGTCAGTAAGCAAAATATGCGTTATTGGTTAGGCAGCAATCCACACGTACTTCATGAGTCACTATTAGTTCCCTAAAAAATTACGGTTTGGTGCAGTTTATGGGCCGGCGGCGTCATTGGCCCGTACTTTTTCCGTGATGATGAAGACCGCCACGTTACTGTGAATGGAAATTGCTGCCGCTCAATGATAACCGATGGTCTGAATTGGATGATATGGACTTGGACAATATGAAGTTTCACAGGACGGCGCCACAAGCCACACAGCGAATGTCACAATTGATTTATTGAAAACCAAGTTTGGTAAACATGTTATCTCACGAAATGGCGCAGTCAATTGGCCGCCTCGGTCGTAGGATTTGAAGCCGTTAGACTATTTTATATGGGGCTACGTCAATACCAATAAGCCAGCGACAATTGATGAACTTCGTATGAATATCGAACGTGAAATTTCACCAGTATCGACCGATTTATGCTTGAACACTGTCGAAAATTGGGTTCAGGATCTGAACTTCTGCAGGCGTGTCCGTGGTGGCCGTTTTTGTTTTAATTAGCGCAGAAAACCCCTTTATATTAAAAGTGAAATAAATTAATGGAAAATGAATTAAACATTGTTTCATATGGGAGTAGGAGTGGTCGTAGTTCGATTTCACCCATTTTCAACTGTAACATAAAGCTAATAGGAACGATTATAAACTGAATTTTATTGATTAGTTGGTGAGATATGACATGACAAGTACTTCATAAACCGAATCTCATTCATAACTTCTGTATTTATTAAACGTTTGGTGAACAAAACTCTACTTCTGTTGCATTTTTTAATTTTTATTATATCGATATTTATTTATGTTTTACTTATGCATACTTAATGATTATTGTCAAGTGTTGGCTATATACATAACAATATTTATTGCTAAGTACTCCTTATAGTATATGTGGTTATAAATACTTATGTAAAGGCCAAATGCGCTGGCACTTTAGAAAATATAGTGTTATTGTTGTTTTTCCTTTTTAACTTTTGCCAATATAATCACTTTAACGCCTTACAACTTTGCTGTCATATAGAATGTGCCCCACTTGTTTTGTTGTTAGCTTTGTTGTTGGTATAGTAACATTGCCTGTCGCTGATGTGGTATTAAGCTGTGGCCAAAGTGCTGGTGGCTCTAATAGTCAGTTGTTTTGTTTGTGTTGTTGTGCTGTTTGCAGGCCGTCGTTGCTGCTGCAAGCTAATGCCGTCCATTGTTATTGTTATTGCTATTCGTTGGAGCGGCTGCTGTGTTCTGTTGTGGTTGCTTTCAGCTTGGCCGCAGTGTAGCCCACTGAACGCGCTGTGCTTTGACAGGCACCGCCAATGGCGACCAACACACCAGTTACAGCTCGTTGGCCGCTATTGGTCCTTTTGCAGTCGGTGTCGTGTCACCAATACAACTTAATCGCATTTTCAGCACATAATCAGCAGCACTTTCCGCTGCGGTTGGTTGCAACAACGCTGTCGTGTGAATGCAATCGCTGGAAGAGTGGTGAAATTTTTTATAAAAAAATTTGTTTATTAAATTTTGGTGGACCAAATTGTGACGTGATTTTATAATGATTTCGTAATTGTAAGCTTTTAGAAATGTTTTTTTTTTATTAATTTTCTTTTATCAATTAGATTTTAGAGCTTTTTGAATAAATGTTAGCTCTTGAAAGTTTGACCTCGCCACTGTTCGGGTTAAAGCGCTTAGGAAATTATGCAAGTTCAGTAGCTGTGGCATGCACTTGTAAGAATTCTTTTTACATCTCTCCCCTTTTACTTTGACACATCTCAACAGGCGCGTTTGGCCTTTTGCCATAAAGGAATTCGCTGAAATGGCGGTTTTTCTGCTCACATTCTAATATTTTCTCTCTTTTTTGCATTTCAGCCGCTTCAATGAGGAACACAAAAGCTTTGCCATCACATAAGAGGCTCACTCGGCACACGCACTCACACATACACACTCGTAAACACATATTTGCAAGTGCCGTTAGATGCACTCGTCTACTTACTCGTGCGCTTTTATTCTAATCCAACATTCTCTAGTTTGCTCCAGTTGCTTCTCAATATCCTTCGAGTACACATCCTCTCGGCTTCCTTGCATATCTGGCCTTGCTTTGTGCACATCCTGCACATCCATGTTGTCCACGGCGTTTAATTCGCCTACGCAATCCGCATTGTCCTTCTGGCCCACTCCTCGCCACGCATCACTGAGCACATTGTCCTCATTGCAGTGGTTCTCGTTATCGTTACTGTTGTTTTTGGCGTTGTTGCTGTTTGTACTTTCGCTTGTGCGCGCTTCCAATATGAGCACCGCATCCGCCAACAGCTGTCGCAACGGCACAGCGCTGAGTGCGCGCTCATCAACAACAAAGCTCAGTATCGGCAGGCGATGCACCACTTTGATGTGCCGCTGTAAATGTGATGAGGCTGCGAGCGCGGCAGTAAGTGAAGAAATTCAAAATTCAAATGAAAAGGAAAGCAGTTTTTAAAGAAAAGTTCGAAAATGTGGTGAAAATTTTAAAGTAAAAATTTAATGTAAAATTTCATTGATGAAATGTACGATGATGCCTCAAATATACATATATACTAGCTTGGATCCAATTGTAAAATTTTTTATTAAAAAAAAAAATTATCTATTATTGATATCTTAAGTCCACTTCCACTAAAAAGGGGTTAAATTAAATAACATGGAACGATGGCTAGTTTCATTCTTATAAAGCTCTTCATTAACCTTTAGGAACACATTCGATGCCACGTATGCTCCAGGTATTGAATGTCCCAACTGTAGTGGTATTCAAATTAACAATTAGTCCACATCCTCATAAATCGAATTAACAGCTGCGGTATTTTGTACCGATCATATTAAACTTTGATTTGGTTTGAAAGAAGCTAAGCTCTAAGTCAACTTCCACTTCTGTATAATTGAAAGACTTAACATTTAACGAGTAGAGACTACATAGAACACCTTTTTGAAGAGAACATCATCGCTTTACATGTAAAGGGATTTTCAATAGGGAAGCTACAAAAGTAGACTGATAGGTCTACTAACGACGTCATATTGTTTGACATTTCTTTTCAGTGAGGTTTGCCAATTCATCATGAAAAGATATACGATCCAACAACGAGTCGAAATTATTAAAATTTACTTACGAAATTGAAGTCAATGGTTGAAGAGCGCTACGTCCTACGTAGCGTTGAGGCTCATTTCTGTCTGAATAGCTCTGTCAGGAAGCAAAATATGCGTTATTGGTCAGGCAGCAATCAACACGTACTCAATGAGTCCATGAGTCATCATTGAATACCGAAAAAATTACGGTTTGGTGCGGTTTATGGGCCTGCGGCGTTATTGGGCTGTACTTCTTCCGTGACGATCAAGACCGGCACGTTACTCTGAATGAGAATATTTTTGTTGCGGACTTGGTAAATATGTGGTTCCAACAGGACGGCGCCACAAGTCACGCAGCGAATGGCCATGCAAAAGAAATCGAGTTCCATACATAATGGCATCAAATGTACTTTCACCATAATAAAGAATATCATTGATATCCCAAACCTTTTTTGTTTTATTTAAACTTTTGTAGCGTCCTTATTGAAAACCCCTTTATAAGGAAATATGTTCCGATGTATCATTTCCAGAACACGAACTTACAGTATCTTACAGGCAAAGCTAAAATATTCTCTACAACTTTAAGGTCAAAGGTTATGAATGGAATATACTCAAGTGACCTGAAAGCCGAACTTAAGCCATTTCGTAGACTGTAGATATAGATAATATCATTTCGAACACAGGGTAAGTATCTAAATCGAGCTTTCCCCGATCCCGAATGTTATTTTGTCGATCCTTCTGGTTAATATCGGTGAGTTTAAGTATATGAAAGAGGATTAAAAAAAAAATTATGAACTTGGCTTGAAGTAAAGTCTTTGAAGAAGATTTTATACATTTTATCGAAAATTTTAACCCGATGATTCTCATTATCAGTGATTGTTTTTCGTGTCTACTGCTGTTTTCCCATAGATAATATATGTAAATAAAAAATCTTTTTCTTCGACAACTTTCAACACTCTACTCACCTTTGAATCTCTCGTCGCAGCCATCGCAGGGACAAGGCAACGCAGCTTCGCCAAACTGCTGGCATACAAATGTTCCAAAGGGTTCCACGTTGGACAAATGCGTTACCGATGGCGCGACTTTTGTTGCCGCCGAAGACGGTTGGTCAGAAGAAATGACGATGGAATTAAGGACGGCGCTAGATGGACAATCTTCAGTGCATGCAGCCGCCGTTAAGGGAAGCTGCGCTTCATCCGATGTTGTGGATGAAAAGCACGATGACGCCAAAGACGATAAAGAACGCAATGACGAAGTTATTGATGATGACTGCCCCAAGCTGTCCACTGGCGATAACAACGCATTTTTGTGCGCCGTAATGGCCGTAATTTCTGCGGCGTCATCAGGCGGTGCATGGCATGCTACAATTGACGCAGCCAAATCGTTTGGATCCACTGAAGTGGAGAACACACCAGACGAGAGCGATGATGCAGGTGTTAGAATTGCATGTGCTGAGGCAGCGATGTCGCTGCTGCTGCCACAGCTCTTGTTGGAGTTGGAGGTTTTCCTGCTGCCTGCACCATAGTCAACGCAGCATTGCTTCATATCGACAGGTGTGTGCGGTGTTGCATCTGTTGCTGCTGGCTGGCAGAATTTATTTAAATATTCAGTGGAAGAACTCAGCGTGCGACTGGCGGGACGTCGTCTGTCCACGTAGAGCAACGTGGATGACGGACAATTGCAGTTTTCATGCTGTTCGTTGTTTTTGTAGTCATTAAATATGCTTTGAGACGACGGTTGACTTCGCTGCATGGACGGACAGCGTTCCACGGCGATGGCGTTGACGGGTGGTGGCTCCGTTGACTGGCTGTCACTTGTACTGTTGGCAGTTGAGAGCTGCTGTTGCTGATTTTGGTGCTGCGGCTGCTGCGCCCACGTACTCAATTGCGAATGCGGTTGAACGTGCCGTTGCTTCGGCGATATTTTTCCATTTATCCATTCTTTAACTACTTCTTCTTCTTCTTCGGCTTCTGGCTGGTGGTTTTCGCATGCTGGTGCGGAGTCATTTGTAGTCAGTGTTGCTGTTGCCGTGAAATGCTTTGACACGGCTTTTACCTGCATCAGCTCATTTGTTGTTGTAGTCGCATTTAAATTTGTTTTTCTTGTTGTCACACAATTCAATGGCATTGTCATCGTCCTCGTCTCGTTTTGCTGTTGCGTACACATCAACAATACCGAAGTTTTCATTTCGGCTGCTGTGGCTTCCACCGCCTCACATGTGCCGACGCTGTCGCCGCCGCCGCCATTGTTGTCACTCAAAGTCGAGTGGTTTTGTGAATTTTTCATCACCGCTTCCACATCGCTGCTGGCATTTCGCACAAATCGATTCGAAATGGATTGCAGTGGCTGATGGAGACGCGCGGCGGCGGGTTCATCATGAATTTGCGTCGCTGCTGCTGGGGTCGTTGCACCAGCAGACGTCGTCAATCCATTATCAATGCTGCTCATACCAATAACTTTGCCATTCAGCTGTCCACTTGTAGCTGCAACACTTGTTGAGAGATTCTCCATAGATGTGGATGTGGCACTGCCATGCCATAATTTCATTAGAATCTTTTTTCTTTTACTCGCACGCTTCGTCGCACACGTTTCCGTTGCTGCCGCAGCTGTGTCTGCCAGCTCGATATCCACCTTCGGTGCGGTGTCTGTTTCATTTGTAAAGCTAAAATGTCCCGGTTGCCCACCACCGGGTGCCACATGTTGACTAGCACCCGGCGCACCGTTCGACTGTGTCGCTCTCAGCCAACTCCGCCTTGTGTAGACATTCGCTTTTCTAACTTCCGTTTGCGCATCGGAGTCATCAATCGTTTGTTTGGCTGCCTCGGCGCGTCGCCCACGTCTAGTCAGCACTTTTGCTCCACATTTTACACCCGGTCCGTATAACTTCTGGCGTAATTTGTCTTCATTGCCGCTACACAAATTGTATGCACTCGTGATAGCTGCGTAGATTTGCTCGGCAATTAAAGCGCGCTGCGGCGTGTAGCGGTCCCGACAGACGGGACAACGTTCGGCGCGTATGCGACAGTTGAGACAGAGCAAGTGACCGTTTTGGCATTGCATTACCGGCGGTGTGATGGTGTCCAAACAGACGGGACACTCGATTATGCCCAATATGGATTGTACGATGGTGGCGAGTCGCTGCAGTGTGCGTGGCATTGGTGCACAGCAAATACTCTGAGTGTGGGGAAAGTGACCAGGAGTGGGAGCGCGTGTTGAAAAATTGTAAAAAATTGCAATTATCTATAATGTAAGTGAGGAAGTTCGAATGAATGATTGAAAGTCGATGAAGTGATTGAATGCTGAGTGGAATTGCGTTGTTTTCGACTGGTCATTAATTATCGTGCAGTATTTGTTGATTGCGTCAGATAAAGTTCTTTTTAAATCTTCGTTTGAAACAAGTAAAAATCTTTAGCGATTAGGGAGTTTATCTAATCTGATAAAGTTACAATTAATGTCTGAGACGAATAAGAGAGTGAATAAATGTTAAATACCGTTAGGAGCGAGTTTTCAGTAAAATTTGTTTTCAAAGACACCTCTGAATTCTTATACTATAAAGAGAGTATTATAGTTTTGTTCACATAACGATTGGATATAAGTCCTAAAATTTAAAGAGACAGAGATATGGGATTATATAAATCAAAATGATCAGGGTGACGAGTAAAGTTCAAAATCTGGATGTCTGTCTGTCCGCCTGTCCGTGCAAGCTGTAAGTTGAGTAAAAATTGAGATATCTTGATGAGATATCACAAAAAGTATTTTGAGTTCGAAAATGGGCGTAATCGGACCACTGCCACGCCCGCTAAATAGCAATAACTGAAAACATATTAAGAACTATGAATTAAGCTATGAAAGTAAAATTTGGTATGAAGGATCGCACTGTGAAGGGGGATATGTGGATGTAAATTTTTTGGGGAATTTTTTTGGCGTGGCCCCGACCTTTACTAAGTTTTTGTACACATCTCGTAAACTACTAAAGCTATATTAAGGAAACTTTCTAGTTTCTTTTTCTTTTAGGTACTACCTTATACAGTCTAAAAAAGGAGGACATCGGATTATAACCACGCCCACATCCCGTACAATGATTATGTTGAAAACTACTAAAAATGTTTTAAAGCAGTAAGGAAAACCACAAGGAACCTTAAATTTCATTATAAAGATGGTACAGAAGAGCTGCACTCAAAATGGTTTACAAACTTTTAAATGGGCGTGGTTCCGCCCACTTATGGGTCAAAATTCATATCTCCGAAACTGCACGACAATTTCAATGAAATTCGGTTCATAATATCTTCCAGGCCTTCCAATGATATGTTGTCCAAATCGGTTCACAACCACACCTACTTCGCATATAACAGAACTTTGAAGACGATCTGAATCGTTTACTTTACAATACTTTGGATAAATACCGCACATTTAAGAGTGTCATCGCACTTTTAAAAATTTGCTGAAATCGGTCCATAAGTTTTCAAGACCCTATATATCGAATATAAGGACCTCAGTGCTTCTAACAAATTTTTTACCGAAAATATAGGTAAGTCTGTCAGATATTCTGAAGAAATTCAGAGGGAATATTTTTCTTCTAATAATATGTCTACGTGCCAAAAATGAGTGAAATCATAATTTCAGATAATTATTTTTTTTATTTGCGGCGGTTACTGAATGGTTTGAGAACGCCTCTAATTAAAATAATAGTATAAGTACTAAGTTCGAATATGGGTCAAGGCTTGACTCGGAGCGTCTAACTGATATTTTGAGTTGGCTGCTTCAAGTTACTCTCGGGTTCGTACCAACCATAGCCTAAGGCTATAGAACAACTCCTTTAGTAGAATGCCATAGGGCAAAGTGGAAGTGGTTTGGAATTAAGAGGCTGCGGAATTTCGGCAAGGGAATTCTATTTGATTAATTAGCAGGACTTTAATCTAAATTCAAAGACGTTTGGAAGTGCGTCGGCCTTAAACCGATATCTAGGTCGTCAATAGAGATAGAGAGAAACATTAATACCTTTAAGCTTTTGCGCTTCACAGACTACAGGTAAATATATTTTATACGGTTATATAAACTAAATTCTCACTACCATCAAATAATATTTTAGCAATTATTTAATAAAATTCCAGTCGCCATTCTATTTTCTCTATTTCATTTTTCAAATATCGAGAGCAATTTGCCTTACAACGAGACTAATGACTTTTCAACGGCGAAATGAGAGCAGTTGCAAGATAGACTAAGCAGTTTTCGCTTTCACTTTGCCACTATTTCCACACAAACTATGCCATAATTTACTTAAATCAAATCTCACACATGGAAATATATAAATGTATGTGTATTTATGAATAGGTGTGTGTGTGTGTGAGGCTGCAATGTGCAGAATGCAAAATTTACCTCCGGGTCACATTTGAAATCACTACCACAGCTCCAGAGCAGCAACGTGACATGTCCTGATTTGGCTTGAACCAATTTTGCAATATCCGTTATGCGCAACCCCAACACGTCTTCGCCATTAACCTAAAAATGGAATTTTAAAAATTGTATTTTCCGCATTTTGCAAACGAACAACGCGCGCATACAAACACCCATATGCACACACACACACGCACACACATACTGGGGATAGTATTAAAGTTCACATATGCACAAGTTGGAAAGAGAACGGCATAAATCAGACAAACAAACACGCACACATATGAGCATATCAAGTAATAGAACTAAATGTGAGGCAAAGCGGCAAAGATATCACACATATATATATATATTGTATATATCGGCTGGCATTTGCATGTGTGTTTGTGTGCGTGCATTTGTGACGAGCGAGAGTGAATTTGTGGTTTTATTTACCTGCAAGTTTCTCTTGTTATTTCTATACTGTGCTGCTGTTGTTGTTGTTGCCGTTGCGGTCAAATTACTGCAGGTTGTTGCAGTATTCACCAAATCAATGACAGCAATACAACAACAATAGCATACAACAAAACCACAACGCTTACAAAAGTGCAGACATCAAATAGTCTATGCCTGCATTAGGTCAGCACAATTGTGACCGCGGAATTAGGTAGGTTGTACAAATATTTCATATTTGATTTGGGAATAAGAAGGATTTGAGTTAAACTAAATAATATTTTAGAAAACCATTGAGATTAAAGCTGTTGACCATATTCAAAACTGGTGCCGTAGCGGTTCCATGGGCACAATTATTTTTCTTCTTGACTGGCGTAGACAACGCTTACGCGGTTATAGCCGAGTCCAAAACAGCGCGCCACGCATCCCTGCTTCTGGCAGTTTGGCGCCAATTCGTTATACCAAGCGAAGCCAGGTCCCTTCCCACCTGGTCCTTCCATCGGAGTGGAGGTCTCCCTCTTCCTCGGCTTCCACCAACGGGTACTGCTTCGAATACTTTCAGAGCTGGAGCACTTTCATCCATTCGAACAACATGACCTAGCCAGCGTAGCCGCTGTTTTTTTATTCGCTGGACTATGTCTATGTCGTCGAATAACACATACAGCTCATCGTTCCATCGTCTGCGGTATTCGCCGTTGCCAATGTTTAAGGGAAACGCAATTTGAGCGAATCTAATATCGGCGATTGGCGGCATGATGAGAGCAGCAAAAGTGCTTTTGCAAGTAAACTAGACATTCAGCCGACGCTCGTTCCCGACGAAGCGGACTCAACCGCCGAGCAGACGTACAGCAGCTTTTGCATTGATATAAACTAATGGAGGTTAAAGAGTGCGCGAATGACACCCAGGAACCTTGAGTCAGCGTACTTACTGGAGCTGCATGTCATTCGAACCGGACACCGACATTTTCATGAAAAATCGAGGGCCTTCGATGGATTCACGTCATCCAATCCCTAGGAAACTTGGAAATCCATGCATTTGAAATTGTGCTATGAAATTATGCTCTGCTTAATTCGGCAGCGCAGCTTACCTGTGATTTGTGAGACACCAGAACCGAAAATATAACTATCACCAACTTAAACCGAATATGGAACATCGGATACAGGAAACGGAAGTTAAAAATTAGCGGAAGTCAAAATAAAGGAAGTCACAGGGCGGCGAGAAACTGACCTTACACATGAAGTACACTGGATAAAAAAGTGACGGTAATCACCATTACAGTAATTGACATAGCCGCTTCCTGCGTCCTACTTCCGTTTCCCATATTTGATATCCATTTTGAATTGGTGTTGTGTTCATTTCGAGAACCATCAATGATCATTTCCGTTGCCCACAGTACATCCGTTGACCCATAAATTCATGTGTATACATATCTATACTCCCCGGCCGCACATATAATATAAATATTTCCTCACCATACATACGAGGGCTGCTATATATATTTCTGGCCTAGGCAACACTAAGTGTTGCCAGGTGCAATCTGACATTTCCATTGGAAAGTTTGACATTTTTTAGCATAACATCACTCAGAACATTTTGTCATTTAATCAGGGAATTAACAGGGAATTAAAAAAATCATCTCGGCCAAAAAATGGAATTAACTCGTGAACATTTTCGTGCGATCATTTTTCACAACTTTCGACGTGGATTATCGCGACAAGAATGCATCGATGAACTAAAATCTTTGTATGGCTATGAAGCACCATCTTATAGCACTGTGAAAAACTGGTACAACGAATTCAATCGTGGCCGACGCTCGCTCAAAGACGAATTCCGTGAAGGTCGTCCAAAAACAGCCGTTGTGCCAGAAAACATCGATGCCGTACGTGAACTGATAATGCAAAACCGTCATGTAACATACCTTCAGATAGAGGCATGTCTATGCATTTCTCCCACCAGCATACATTCGATATTGCATGAACACCTGGCCGTAAAAAAGGTTTGATCTCGTTGGATCCCGCACAATTTGACAATCGCTCAAAAAAAGGCTCAAAAAGAGTGCTTCGAAAATTGGTTTGAGCGCATGCAAAAGTGTATAAATCTTGATGGAGAATATTTTGAAAAACAATAAAACCATTTTCGTTGATAAATATTCCTATTTTCATTATTAGGCCAGAAATATATATAGCAGCCCTCGTATCTACATATACCAGCCAATATTTTCCGACATCCACCTGCTGCACAGAAAAACCCTCATAACATATTTTCATTAAAATTTTTTCGAAGAATTATACTCGTTTGACAGAACTTATTTTTAAAGACAGCCGCTAAAATTGCGAGGATAGATAATATTTAGTTACATACACCCTTGCTTGGAATAATAAATTTCAAGAACTTGGTTACAAATGTAAGACATTGCCCTAGATATATTATATTGTCGCGCTGATGTCTTTAGGGAAATGTTTAAGATGAATTAAGAGAACGATAGTTCCGATTTATTGAAGAACTTAGAGCAGGAAAAAAATCTAATATACAAGAGACCCTTAGAAAGTGTAATATGTAGCCCTACAGTAGCAGTCAGCCCTAATGCGAAATTCAGTACTAGTATTTATATATATACACGGCTATATAAGTTTGTATGTACAGCTGACCTTTTATGCGGTTTTATGCATATAACAGATATGCGTATGCGTAGATATATTCTTTATATATACAAATGTATATATGCTGTGCACCATTTGGGCAGCTGCTTTGACACGTTCGTCCGGAAGCGACGATCGCAACGCTTAATGATTTGTTGGGTGTCAAAACCGCAAAATGGAAAATCGATAGTCGAAGCTCGAAGCTTGAAAATCGAAGCACCGACGACGACTTATTGCTTTTGTTTTTGTAATACAGTTGAAATTATATGTCACGGATGCAGAATGTTTCAACGCTTCAATTAGGAGAGGTACATAATTGTGCCGGTAAAGCTTCTTTAAAACGCTTTTTACCGTTTTATTTACTGTCAATGGGAGAAAATGTAAAATCAGCAATGCATTCTGTACTCTGCTGTTTTTCGTTACTCAAAAGAACTCACACTCATTGAGGCAACTGCTTTACCGACCAAGCGCCTAAGCCTAGATTAAGCTTACTTGAGTGCTACTTACATACAGACACTCAACTGGGAGCTTTTCGATCGAGCTAAATGCTTAACACTTTGGAAACCAGTTAGCTGGTTTACACAGCTTCCGCTGCTACTGAATATAACTTTGTTGTTATTGTTATTATTTTTTTAAACTTTTGTTGGTAATATTGTTTTAATTCTGTAGCTTATTGCTTATACGCATTCTTTTGGTTTATATACCGCGATATATATGGTACTTGTGAGATATATGTATACATGTATGTATGTATGCATGTGGGTATGCAACGATATGTGCAGTATCTAACTGGTTCTAAATTGCTCCCTGAACCTGACCTTGTCTACGATTAAGTGCTCATTCAACTTCTATGCTGCGTAGCGTGCGTACTCAAAGCGATTGAAGGCAAGAGCGGGTGAAAGGTGGCAAGTGGGTTTCGTTACATGACTGAACAAGTGTATTCTCAAAGCACTGGCAATGCGGAAAATATACGCGTAACGCATTAAAATACTATGAAATGACCTTTGAATAAAAATGCTGTTATTATAATGCTCCGATGATAATGTTGATGAGATTTAATATCGATTTTTGTACAAATAGTTATTTATAATAATATAAAATTTAAATACTGAGGCATATTTATCAGTAATGATAATAAGGCTGTCCAAGTTTATCGACAGTAATCAGGCGGAAATGACTTTAAGATGCATTTTGAACTTGTAAGGTTTTGAGGGTTTATATCTTTTGATAGTCAGAACGGCAGAAAAGCACTGTATCAGGAAACCCAAAAATGACGTGAGATATATTTTCATGGAATTAGTTAAGAATATGTATGGGGTTAAAGTTAAAAATGGGGATCACGCTTCAACTACTAAAGGCAAGTACACGAAGTTCATCTATAAAAAATATCTTAAGCCCTTCTTAAATCTCCTTTGGTCTTATAACCCCAACAATATCATTATCTGTCCATTAAAGATTGAACTATTTTGTGGGTAGATGTATTAATGTTTTTTCTTTTAACGCTTACTCTGCTTTTGAGGTGTGCTGTAGTATTACTCTCTAACGAATACATATACCTCATACAAATAATTATATGTGCATGAACTTTTTGCAAAAAAACTAAAAGATTAGACAAGAAAAAACGTTAACTTCGGCTGTACCGAAGCTATTATACTCTTCACAGGTACATTTCTTTTATAAAAAAAGAAAACATTTTACTAATTCTTTTTAGCCGGGTTGTTTGCTAGAAATATTAAGGTTATATAGTTAACCGATCTAAAAAATTTCTTCGGAGATTATATTATTACCTTAAGCAGTAATCCATGTCAAATTACGTGAATATACCACGTCAAATGCGAAAATTTTCCATACAAGCCATTGATTCCGATCGTTCGGTTTGTATGGCAGCTATATGCTATAGTGAACCGATCTGAACAATTTTTTCGGAGATTAAAAAAGATTAAAGATTCTATGAACAATAACTCACACCAAATTTCGTGATGATATGTAGTAAAATGCGGAAGTTTTCCATACAACATACAGACAGACAGACAGACGGACATGGCTAAATCGACCCAGTTCAACATACTGATATACTTTATAGGGCCTCCGACGCGTCCTTCTGGGTGTTACAAACTTCGTGGCAAACTTATTATACCCTTTTCAGGGTATAAAAATTGCGAAATGTTTGTTATTACGATTATATATGATATAAAAAAACAGAACATTAAAAAATTAAAATTTTGTTTTAAAGTATAAAACATAATTTAATTTGAGACATACAGTAAATATTTATATGTGCATTTTACTATTTTTACCAGTAAATCTTATACATTTGAGTTTATCTGAAAGAAATGTTTATTTTAATAGTCAGGAATTGGCCCTTACATTTTAAAGCTGAATTAAGCCACTTAATCAGAGAGAATTAACTAATGACAGTAGAATCATCAAGTCCGCAACTGCTAGCCGTCTCATCATCCTTTTGCACCGATCCTCAATGAATCCGCTGCGTCGCACTGTACCATAATTAATGGGGTTTTTAAGATGTTTTGATATACATTTTCGATATTGCTTTAGTCTAGACGCATTTTGGAACCTGTTTTTTTTCTATGATTGTTCCTTGGCTAACAAGCTCGTACCACGAGTCATTTTGGGCTTAAAGTTAAATGAATCTGCTTAACTCTTTAATAATTAATTAAACCAATACACCTACAATAATTTTGCAAACCAATTTTAACGAAAAAGATTTTGTCGCAACACTATCAGCAAGAAAGTTAAGCTAAACTGATTTTGCACATATAAATATTTACTACACAATACCTAATTTACAAGTATATTCTTAATGTAACGGTACAGCGAACGGGAAAAGTATGAACGAGTTTTCGTTGCATAGTAACGGCAACATATCAACCTTTTATTCTAGATTTACCGAAATTCAAAAAATAACAGTGAATAAGAAATATAAACAATATCAAAAATGCACATATACATATTTGTATGATATTATATATTTATCAGTTTTACAGTTTTCAGACTGATCAGTTTGTTTGTCGAATTTACATTGAATTACATTTACGCATTTCTTCATAATTAATTTATTTTAGTCCCTATATCCCCGAGACAGAAGTATAGAAAAACTATTCCAAAAGAACAAATATTTCCGATAATTTGTGTGCCATTTAAATGCTGGACACTTTTCTGAAGCCTCTTCGATTTGTCGTAAAATAGTCCCTCTTAGAAACAGCGTTATTTGAAAAGCATTTACTTAAGCTAATATACAAACATAATGCCATTAAAATCTAGTTAAACACTTAGTAAGTGTCGTTAAATACACTTTTGTTAATGCAACAAAATGAACTCGGAAAATTTAACGAAACAGAAATGTTGATGACATCAAAGCTTATATTGTCATATGACACATAAACATCTAAAATCTACACAGGTGTTTTCGATTTTGTTTGACATCCGGAGACTGGCTTTAATAAATGAAATAGTTTCAGAAAGCTTTGTCATATATAATGTATAGTAGATTAACATTAAGTTTTTTGTTCAAAGTCAGTGTAGGCCGGCACGACAAGTATTTGCTAATTATACACTTTCCTTAAACGACTCTAGAATCAATTCAATTAAGAATAAAGCCCTTATATTTATATTTACCTATATATATGATATAGATTACGACAATATTTGCTCATTTGTGTTAAGTAAACCCTTTTAGAATTTCGAAAACAACTCGCTTCGTTCCAAGTTCACATATATGTATACATAAGTATATAGGCATGCAAGCTGATATTGCAGCAAGATAACTGCACATATTTATTTAAGATTGTCGTTGTTATTTTTATCTGTTGTGAAATATTTTACTTGTCTGACATTTTTCGAACTCATTAATTGTGCAATTTGTTAATTACTTCTAACACGCCATATATTATTGTAAACATTTTTTTTAATGTACACAACAATAGTATTTTATTTATAAATTTTCTTTATTATAGTGCAAAAGTAGTGAATAAAAATATATTCGGATATTTTCTTTCGTTATTAAATTTTTTTCTTAGAAGATGATTACTTTGAAATAAATATTTTGAGATGAAGAAAAATTAAGGGCCCTTACATTAGATATGGCCAAATCTACGTTTTTTGTGTACCAGTAAAAGTAAAAAAGTGTATAAGTAAAAAAGTATTTTTTCAATTTTTCGAAGTTAGGTGACAGGTGCTTCAAGGCGTCAAAGTAAGATCTTCTTAAACTTTTTTTGGTGAAAGGTCTATACAGAAATTCAACAAATACATATACATACATACATAGGTCGGATTATCATATTCACATATTTGTCTTTTCACAAATTGGACCTGTATTTTTGGAAATATAACGATCAAACTTTGACCTCTCCTAGTTACTGGCATATAAGCATGACCTAAGGTAGATTAGATTATACCCCAGTCAAATAATTATATGTGCATTTCGGCTTTTGTTTATATTTCTTATTCACTGTTATTTTTTTTGGATTTCGGTAAATGTGGAATAAAAGGTTGATATGTTACCGTTACTATGCAACGAAAATTATTTCATACTTTTCTCGTTCGTTGTACAGTTTCATTAAGAATGTGCTTGTGAATTGGGTATTGCATAGTAAATATTTATATGTGCAAAATCAGTTTAGTGGATCTTTCTTACTGATAGTGTCGCAGCAAAAACTTTTTTTGCAAAAATTTGTTTTCAAAATTATTGTAGGTGCATTAACTTAATGAATTGTTAAAACTTTGATTACATTTATTTAACTTTAAGCCTAAAATGCCTCGTGGTACTAGTTTATCAGCCGAGGAACAAGTAATAGGAATGCATAGGAATGCATCCAAGCGGTTCCAAAATGGCTCTAGACCAAAGCGACATCGGAACTGTATCTCATAATTTCTGAAAATGGTATAACAAAATGGTATAATATGGTATAGTACGACGCAGCGGAAGAAAAACAACATTGATGACCGGTGCGAGAGGATGATTCGACGGCTAGTAGTTGCGGACTTGATAAGCAGCGATCAAATATGGACTTAGTTAAGACAGAAAATCACAATAAATATAATTTTTACAATTATACATAAAAATCAGTTTCTGAAACACACCTCCATGGTACCTAAACCAACGCTAAAGAAAGACACAATAAAGCACATTTGAGGTTTGCAAATAAATACCAATTCTGTGCCGATGAGCGATAGAATACAGTCTTTAGTGACGAAAAAAAAATTAAATTTGGTCGGCCCAGGTCATTGCAAGAAATATTGGAGGGAATCGCACCAGGAACGACGGTCCTGCTAAAAGCGATGTTTTGGAAGCGGTACCTTGATTTCATGGGCTGCAGTGGAAAGCTATCTACATGTTTTATATTCACTCAAATGAATGCTAATATCAATGTAGATCTTTTGGACAGCGAGTTAATAAAATTTGCTGGCAATATTTATGGCATATAACTGGACATATCGAAAGGATAATGCTTCAATTCACACGAAGAACATCTTTAACGACCGGGAAATTCCGGTATTACAATGTGCAGCATTGAGTTCGAACCTAATTCCTATTGAGGATCTCTGGGGGAACCTCTCTGCTCATGTTTTCCAAAACGGAAAGCAGTTTGAGACAGTACGTCACCTTAAATTAGCCATAAAGCAAGAATTTGCCAATATTTACATAACTATTCTACAGTCAGTAGTTAATTCTCTGATTAAGCGGCTTAATTTAGTTTTAAAATATAAGGACAATTCTACTGACTATTAAAATAAACATTTCTTTCAGTTAAACTCAAATGTATAGGCTTTACTGGTAAAAATAGTAAAATGCACATATAAATATTTACCATTAGCCTAAACTTCAATTTTGTTTTATAGTTTAAAAAATATTTTGAAATTTGTTAATTTTTTGTTTTTTATATCGTATAGATTAATAATAACAAACCTGCATACTCAGAAATATTTTACAATTTTGTAATCTTTAATTTTTTTTTGCAAAAAGTTCATGCACATAAATTGCACAAATTTTTGATTTCTTAGAAAGTAAATTATATAATTAATAATATTGTTTTTGCATTACATTAATTTCGAAGGCAAATATTTCGATTTTGGAGACTTATTTCGAAAAACGTAGAAATTACTTTATTTTCTTATGACTCAATATATAAGAAATAAATGTTTTGTGCAACACCCAGCCGAGTTCTGTATAGTGCTATTCAAAAGTAATCCCAAATATCCAATTTAACTCACGAAGCTAAGTAATTATCTTTGCCAGTTAACTTGTTCGAAAAAGGAGATTTCATAGAAAAGTGGTAATTATTGTCTGCAAAATTTCTCAAATTGGTGAAAGAAAGTATTTTCCCGCAGTACCTATTGGTATTAACTTTGATAAAATATAAACAAAATACATAGATAGCTCGCAAATAAAAATATTTGCTAAATATTTCCGCTTTGGTGTGAATGGAGTACGTAGATAAGGCGCAAAAACGGCGATGCCTTATGTGACGGTAAATATTTGTGTTTTGCACATAAAGATGAGCAATTATGCGTTAAGAAAATGAAAACGCGCCACGTGACTTCGCATAACGGTAGAGATAACTATATAAAAGCTTCCAAGTTTTTTGAGTAGCTAAAATAGAACGAAAACATTTAAACAAGGTGATTATTTGTTAATGAAATAATTTTAATTTTGTCCAAAATATTAATAAAAAAAAAATAATAAAGCAATCAAAAATAATATTTTCTCAAAATACATTTTTTTAATCAAAAAGCATTTCTCACATTTCATAACAAATATGAGTCAGCCACTTCACGATATAATAAGAAACAGTGTTCCAAAAATAAATTCATCTTGAATGCAAGCCAGAATATCCGATTGCCAATAAATTATGCATATTATAAAGTCATTTCTCATTTGTTTACAAAAATCAAAACAAAAACGTAAACAACAAATCAAATGCAATTGCTGGCCTCTACATGCGCTGCATATGAATCACAAAAAGAAATGTGGCGTCTAATTACAACGCACTTTATAATAATATGGACGATATATATGCATGTGTAATTGTGTACGATTGGCTCAAAACTCAAATGAATTAATGAGAGCCATAAATTCGCTAAATAAAAGTATGTTTTGTTGACAAAAACTCTCAAATGCTAAAAATACACCTTTGCAGTATGAACCACCAAATGACGCGTGTGAATTGCCCTCAACGAGTAAAAGAAATAAAAAATAATAACAAAACGAAAGTAATAACAGGAGAAAAACAAATAAAAATAAAAAGAGCGAAATACAACAACACGCATTGCGGCACTTGTTAATCAAAAAAGTAATGGCTTACACACAATTGTATCTAGTGGCCATATTAGGCCACAAAAAAAAAAAAATGAAATAGTACAATAATAACAAATAAAGTAAGCAAGTGCTTTTCTATGTTTACACATATGAATTAAGAAAGTGCTTAACGTTAATTCAGCAGAGCGTGTGCTCGTTTTAAAAGTTAAAAATATGTATGTAAATTTTGCTGGAATTTATAGTACTGTTAGATATTACAAATTTAAAAACAGTAATTTTAATAAAAAAGTGTAATTTTTCTCCCATATGAAGGTTCGAAGCATTTTTCAAATGATATCAAATCAGACTTAAATTGCTAAAAAATAATATTTTCCACAATTTTCTGTTCAATAGAAAATATTGAGTACCAAAAAGTTAGAAGTAGACTCTAAAACCGTGTTAAGGCACATGCAGTACTGTGGACTAATCTTCCAGGCTTAAAACTTATTATTTGGCAACAATTAAAAACATATTAATAACGATATACATGAGTGCCTTAGTTCATTACCCGGCACAATAATTTGATCCCGATAATAATTAGCGGTACAATATTACTTATACGACATGGATTTCTTAGGATATTATACAGTACTGCCTTAGAAGTATGTTGCAACGACAATTGCAAAGGGATAAATTGATACCAACAACTGGCAGTTGGTACAACAACTATGTAAGGTTGTAAGGCTGTTTCCCAAAGGGAAGCCTGTATCCCCCCTAGATGAACAATTAGGAGTCGACAAAGCTCTGAATCTGCTACAAATCTGCAGAAATTTTTAACTTCAATATTCACTATTTCGAGAGCCTGCTCGAAAAAGTGAGATCGAAGAAATCTCGTTATTGATCTCGCAAAGGCGAGACATTCCAGAAGAAAGTGATGAACCGAGTCCTCCTCATCCTCCTTCTACAGCTAGCGTCTGGTAAGATTTTTAACCTTACAGCGTGGATCCCGATGGCACAATGGCCAGTGAGAACCCCTAAGACTAAGGAGATGTAAGGTTTACTGAAGGCGAAAAGTTCGGTAGACCTACCGCGGCTTACCTTAGGCCAGAAGGATATTGCGACTACGCATGTGTTGGTAACTGACCAGCTCCTACCCAGCTCAGTCGAGGCCCATCTGTCCATTACTCCTACATGCTTCCATGCTTCTAATAGTGAGTTCGTCGTTCCTGACCTTGCAAGCTCATCAGGCTTACAATTCCCCACGATTCCGCAGTCGCCAGGAACACAGACTAATCTAATTGAAAAGTATAACGATGCCACCGACAGTAAGGATAGGCATTCCTTAGCCAACCTTGAGCGCATGGTCAGTGAACTCAGGGCTAGTATCGCCGCTCTACTATCCGAATGGATCGTCATCTCCCTAAAGGTTGGTGCGCTTCGAAGAAATATATCCGACAGCTCCCGACAGTAAACTCCTCCGCCAACCTTTTTCGCCAACTCCATGTTAAGTGCCAATGTTGGTGTCGCTCGTTGAACATTTACTATAGTTTCATATAGCCAGAAAACCACCTTACTGCTCCTTGGGGGGTTCCCCTGTTAACAGCACGATGCACACGCGCGCTACCCCAATCCGCCACGATCGTTTTATTGCAGAGAAGACTGAGGACAAGATGCTTAAGGTTGGATTCAACCCCGAACCTATTCAAAGCTCCAATTATCGCATCCGGCAGTACATTATTGAAAGCCCCCTCGATATCGAGAAAGGTTCCAACGGCAAAGTCATTGTGTGCGATAGACTTTTCTATCCAAGTAACCACTGTATGTATGGCGGTGTCTAATGACCTACCTTTACAGCAAGCGACTATAATAATTTTTTTTTTTTTTAATTTTCAAATATTATACATTTGACTGCGTTTTTCAATTTAACAAAATTAAAAATTTTGCACTAAATAACAACAAAAGCGCAAAAAATGAAACGCTTCCTAAAAATAACAACTAAACACCGAACAAAATCAGCAGCATGGAGAAAATCCCCGAAATTCAAAAGTCATTAGTCACAAAACAATAAAATAACAATCAAAAATTACGGTTAAAAGATTAATAAAAAAAATATATATATTTTATTGATGGATGTGTTATGTTTAACTTTTTGATCTTTGGTGATTCCGAATAATAGACGCATCACCTTTTCCTAGGTTGTTATGCACTCTTAATTCATTTGAAATTTGTTTCACTAAAATCCGTGAAGACTTGTTTCTATGGAAATTTTGAATTTTACCGTTTTAAGTTGGTTGTGTACTATTTTCAATTGTTTTAATATGATTTCGACACTGAGTTATTTTAAATTTTAAGAATATATTGATTTTATATTTTTTTATTCATTATATTTATTATGAATTTTTGGATTTCGAATTTACTCGTTCGATGTATACATTGTGGATTCGGTATTTAAGAATATAATTTTCATAGATTTTGCGGTTTTTGATTTTTTTCACGGAATTACTTCCCAACAATTCGTGCTAGTTTCTTAAAACCTCGGAAACCATTTGGCGAATTGTGTTTACCACATTTTTATCTTGAATATCCTGGTTTTATTTTTGGCGTTTATACTTAATATAATCAACAGAATTTCGACACAATTTTTTCTTTGCAATTTCTATACTGAATTGAACTGTAAAATAATATAAATTATTGAACTAATCTTCACTTCTAAGCTATTGTACTAACATTCTTGAATAAATGCTAAATGATGCTAAAAAACTGAAAATATAATTGGTAATTCTTGTTCATAAAAAAACCTGTTTTTCCCAGTTATGATGGAACACGTTTCTTGCATTTTTTTAACTCAACAAAAATGAACACAGACACAATAGACTTAGCATACAGAGGCACACACGCGTCAAAAGAATTGACGGCTAATTGCATTTTATTGCAAGAACATAAAATTATTTATGCTTTTTTGTGCAACTTACTAACCTCCAGCACACAATCGCCCGACTTCAGACCGCTCATTTCCGCTGCGGTGTGTGCATCGACCGCGCTCACCTAATGACAATGAAAATCGAAAACGAGAACGAAAATGCATGAATGAATGAAAACGCCAAGGCAAAGTTGGTTAACAAATCAGATTACGAAATCGCATAATCTATCTATGTTTGTATGTAGCTATGTTAAGCTCAGCAATATTTGTTGATCGCTACGTATACGCTATGTAGCACACTTGGCACATCACTCATACGCACCCACGGATAGGGATCCCATTTGGTGCGCGTCAAATGGAAGCCACACGCGCCCGTTACGGTCTTTCGTATGCGCAACAAACGCACCGAGGGCTCGTAATGCGCGTAAATGCTGTCAGAGTCGAAGGTAGGTTCCTCACTTTCATCCGGTTTTTCGTTTGCAAAACTATTCTTTGGATCCGAATTGTTTTCAAAATCGTTCGAAAATTCGTACTTCATCTTGGTGAATAACCGTTATTTTGATTCACATCCGTAACATTGGTCGCGTGTATTTCACCAATCGCGGCGTCTAAATTCTACTGACTATGCAACGCTCAATAGATCGTCTTCACACCGGTAGGTACTGGCGATGACAATACATTTGCATATACAGAAGAGTACGCACATACATAAAGAGATATAAACAATGGCTCGTTGTGGTTAAGATCGTTTGCAAGCGCCATAATCCGCTCTGCTAATTCAGTTTCAATCGCAGGTGAGCTATGTGCAGAGTTGCTACCCACACACACAGACACTTATGTTCCAGCGAGAGCGACAATTGCGCTCTCAATTTGCATACTCACGTGTGAGTGATAACAATGCTGAAGCGTTTCAACTTTGTTGGTGGATGTGTGAGTTGAGAGCATTGGCGCATTTGAGAGTTTTTCTTATTTTTTCTCAGCTGTTCACACACCTTCGTTTTGTAATCTAGGGCAGAGTGCGATGATTAGTTGTAGATAACCGCCTATTAGTTCACTCTTAGGACAGGTTTATACGCCAATTATTTATCTTACTGGTTTATTTGAATTACAAATTCATCAAGGTCAGCGCAGGGCAGCTGAATCGTGTTGAATAAGTATAAAGATAAATGTTTTTTATATATTTTGGGTATGAGTGGAAACAATTTTGTTTTTATGAGTACAATGATACCATTTGAAAGTGAGATTTCGGACCATGCACAACGAGAGCAATCCTCTGCGCGCGCAGATGTACTCAGTATCTATTGTAATACTTGGACCCATGCAGAAAGAAACCATACTTTTTGATATAAGAAGTCAAAAATTGACAATAATTATTGATCAACGGTTTGGTTGCTGGTGGTCATCTCATTTGCAAAGGTTCGGTACGTATTTGGCTTGTTGTGTACTTGAGTCTCCATTTGGAAGGCATCAGTGATTGACTTGTAACCAGAAGAGCGAGACACAGCTCATTCAAAAGTTACTACAATGTTTCGGATGAGAGCTCCGTATTTAACTGATTACCTTTGCTGACGGTTTAATGATTGTGATTTCAGAAAAATATTTATAATGTCCGGTGCCTCTTAAGGAACTTAAGGAACCATTTACGTGCGACAATGAAAAATACTCGGGTAAATAAAAGCACAGCATCTACCGTGTGAGCTGTACTGGGCGAGACAAGATACAAATTCCGCTTTACGCCTACCAATTTAATTGAGCAATTAAAATTTTGATTTAGAAACAAATTTGTGCCCTTCACACTGCCGGCTACTCAAACACCGACCAGTTTTTGTTTTTGTTTTTCATAAGAAGTTGATAAGTTTCATCATTTGGTATAATTTAATTTATTTTTAGCAGCGACACCTACCGTCGTGTGGCGTGAACAACAATTCACAGACAAAGAACGTATATATAATTACGAATACGGTCTTTGTTGTAGAGTGGCATTTCATTTTAAGTCGATTAAAATTCAATTAGAAATTAATATAGATTTTTATTTTGTATGGCAAATCGATCTCAATCAGCGTTTTCATCGAGCAGTGGCCAGTTAATTGATCAATTAGCTTCTGTGTCATAAGGCTATTAAGAAAAAAATATGGAAATTAATTCCGATTATGGTACAGCCAAAGCCCGCACCTGTCGTGAAAAAGGAAGCGTACGACAAACGTTACAATCAATCTTATTAGGTTTCGGAATTTAGGTTTTAGGTTTTAGGTATTTTACATTTTAGTGAGAAAATTTAACTGATAAATGAACTCTACAAAATTCTAAATTTTTTCCATGAGGAAGAAGATAAAATGAAATCGTCTTCGGAAAGTTTTAGTGAAATTTTTATTAAATTTTTATATGGAACTGTTGCAGCAATATTATTAAGATTATCCATGATTTGTAATTAATAATATGATCCAAAACGGTAATATCATTCTTATTAACGTAAAAATATAACAAAATTATTGCTTGTCGTGATCTCTTACACAGGATTTCCTGATGCGATAGTCGTCAGAGAAAGAGAAGGGAAATTATTTCTTCGGGAACAACGTTTACGAAGCATGATAATAAGCCTTTAACACTCTGTTTCTGTACGACAGCCTTGTAGAGCGCTTCGGAAATAATTGCTATAAAAAGGTTTCAACGGGGACACAATCCATGCAGCACTTAATGCCTTTTAAGAGGACGAACTTTGAAAGATCGAAATATATCAAGAAATAGCTGGATCAATTGCTGGTTAGATTATATGGTTAAACTTCGTTAGAATACTTTCTGGAGGTGTACGTGAAGTCAATGGCATATGCCCAGGTACAAGTTCGTATGACTATGTTCGTCGCCTTATTATAAAGATATGGTCGTTTATGGTGGAAAAGTAGCCAAAAAGTTCTTCAACAAATGTTGTTTAGTAGAGTAAACTACTATTTAGAAAAATCATTTTAATATTTTGTGTTTTATTTGAAATAATTATTTCCCTTTCTATATCTCTGAAACTTCAAGTATATACTCATTTATGTATCTATATAAATAAATTGGTATCGAATATGCTTTTTATTACAATTTATGGTCTTATAAGCTTATTTATTAAAAAAAAAATGGCTTCAGCTAGTGCTTAGGCTTTCTTCCCTCTTTCACAATTGTTGTCAATAGCTTGAAATTTATTATTAATATACTCGTACAATTAAATGATTTCTAAAGAAAAATGGACAGAATCAGATTAAAAAGTATTTTAGAACTAAATAATTCTCAAATGAAAAATCGTTCATAACGATTTTTCTTACAATGAACAATAATTTCACAGTGCCTACATTTGATAACAAAAACCGTATATTTTTCTCGTTTTTTAAACCCTTTACAAACGCAACAATAATAATAATAATAATGCTAAGCTCGTAATGACATCATAACCGACTGACCCACATACAATTTAAGGCGAAAGTGTATGAAATGAAATTAGTTGCCATTATCACCATTGTAACTACACTTACAATGCACATAAAGCACAAATCATGATTTTTCACAAAAACATTTGAGAGTTTGAGAGTCGCCAAAATGCCATACATACATACAGACAAGAGACTCTTTGTATGTGATTTGTAGCATTTTCTGTAAATAATGGAAATTATGGCTACACTTTTCACACCTTTGTAAAAATGTACGAAAAATTACAGAAAATATGAAAATCACAACAAAAGCGTTGTCGAAATCCATTGAACAAATAATTAAGCTCCAAGCATGCATGACAAGTGTTCGTGCAAAGCTTTTTATTGCACAAACAAATATACGCGAGTGTGTGTGTGTGAGTGTCAGTATAGGCCATTGTTTGTGGACAAACAGGAAAATTGGCAGATATACATATAAGATATATGTATGAGTATGTATGTATGTGTGTGACATTTTAGCGCTTTTTGTAGTACTCATCGCCGTGGCTTGTAGCCGCGTCTTCCCACTGCCCACACTTGAGCTTGCACGCAATTGTTTGTTTGCCATTTCAATAACGTCAATTATAATTAACTGTGCGATTCACAAAGCACACACACACACAACACTTCCACTTGCCACATACAGACATACGTACAATATGTGTATATATATCTACGTGTCTGCTTGACTCTTTGACAGCGCCAGTGGTTTTACAATTACTCTTTGACAGCATCCGTTTAGCAGCCGCAGCTTCTGTTGTATTGCCCACACACTCACGCACACACACAGTGGCGAGTACTTGAACAGCCGATTGTGCTAAATAATAAACTATAAAATGTTATTAAAAAAATTTCAGAAATAAATAAAAATTGCTTTTGCGATTTGCGAAAAGTTCAGCGCACTTCTGACGCAGCGGTGGCGGTGACTTTTGGCAATGATCGCAGCTGTTGACTCCCCGCTGAACTCGAATCAAAACAGTGATTGTCTTGCAATTTGCCTAATTATATTGGCGAAATAGTTTTGTGTGATCGAAATCGAAAAAATATTAATTTTTTTGTTAGCGCAGAAATTTATTTGTACGAGTGCATTTACCTTTTGAGTTGAGTTGAGTTTTGAAATTATTTGGTACCACATGAATGGTAGCTTTTAATCAAAAATATGACCTATTAAATGTGCTGTCATTTGTTTATTGTTTCGAAAAATTACTTATTACTCTCCTACATTTTTATCGCAGCGCGATTGTCTATCAGTAAAATGTGAGTAGCCTAAGAAAAAAGCTTTAAGAGGGGTACCCAATTCGACAGAGTGTCACTGACCAAGCTTTGAATTGAACTTCATGGTATTCGGTAGTGACGTGCCGTTACTCATGACGTCTAGCAAAATGTTCAGAATCTTGTCTCATAATTTATTTTGTTTCTTTTCTTTTGTGGAATAAGTCGGGTCAATCTTCGTGTGCAAGTATACGTCATTCGCAACATTATTTGTAACAAATTTCTACTCTATATGTTGTATCTTAGACACTTAGTCGTTTCTTCTGCGGTTGACCTCTGGAACCTCTAGTATTAGAATGTTTTCGACTTTGTAACTTGTGTTATTCGAAGCTTTATAAATGTTGCGTAGATATTTTCTCTAGGCTGCAGACGTCAGAATCTAGTTGCATTGTAAGGATAGAAATTATTTCAGTTATTTTGTGAAAGATTTATCTAAATTTCTTGTGTAATTAGTGACCTCTTAGAGCCCACATTTTGTGGAACATATATTAAAATTGTTAAAATATTTACTGCCGTTTAGAATTAAAGTCCATTATTCCCTGTCCCAAGCGCAGTTAAACTTTCTGTATCTTGACTGCAAAAATATTGTGGTCTATATTGATATTTGTTTCTGGGATTGTAAATATGTATTTCTGATAAAACTACAGGTTATCTGACATCTATCACACATTTTGAGAGAACTTCTCACCGTTTTTGAATCTGTACTACGGACAGGCAAGTAGCCTGAATAATCTATTGACTTATCTTGGCGATGAAATAGTCGATAAGAATTTATACAGAGCAAATATTACGACTACAATAACCCTCATAAATAACAATTAAATTGTTATATAAGAGACTTACATCATTTCCTATTAAAATTACAGAATGTATTGGCCTTTTTTTATGTATAATACTGTATCTGGATAAGTATTGGTTTCACTTAATAATCCAAATCGTCTTCAAATCTCAGAAACTAGATTTGAATAGCGTAGGGCATTAGTTTAGAAATTTTTTAAGTTTATGAATTATGATTTAATGGGTTAGGTGGGCTTAAAAATTTCAAAATTTAAAAAAATATTTTTTTTTGACTTATCAAACAGTGCAATATATCAATTGATTTGATATTCGAAGATATATACCCTTTGGACGTTAAGCCCATCAGGCCACCTCAGTATGATTGTAAAACTTTAAACGCGTTTATCTCAAAACTCAATTTTTCATGTCGGTGGACACGATTACTCAAAAAGTTATAAAGCGATTTTGTTCAAATTTTGCACACATCTTTGGAATAACATCATCTAGTCAATTAATGAATATTTTTTTAAGTCTGTACTATAACTATTTTTTTCAAGCCAATATATGCCGAAAATTTCACCAAAAAAGTGAATTTTTTGGTTAAAACTCTGATCCACAACTGACCACAATTGCGGTTCCATTTTCACGGTTCAGCCTTCAAATATTATATTATGCAAGCAACTAACAGAATATCTGACTTTAGAAGCATGACAGTGAATATAATATACCGATGTTTGTATTGAGTGGAGAATTTTAATATCTCGGTGTTTAATAAATTCTTTAGCCATTTATGGAACAATGAATTCCATGAGTTGTTTGCTGGGGGTACCGCAAATGAATATTCAAAGCTACTAAGCTTTATTTTAGGTTGAGTGTTTCATGTCATGCAAACTTTCTTATTTTGTTCATCAACTATTCACTTTCTTAAAAACATTGAAAATTTCCACAGCAAATGTATAAATCAAAATAAAATACAACTTTCCAAAACTCACATTGGAATGCAATTTTGAACTTAACAGGCTGCAAATACCTCCCACACCATTAACACTCCCTCGAAAAAGCCACTCAAAAAGCTGCGCCAAGCAAGCTTACACTCAATTGCGGTTAAATACAATATTTCCAGCCACAAACGCTAACACGTTTGGTAATAACAATTTTCAGATTAACACGGGTCTTTGAGTGGCGCGCACACATGTCTTTAAGAAACGCTCGCGCATGCGCATTGAAAGTGCCAAAGTGAATTGTGCAAACGAAACAAAGTTTGCGAATTTCACACCAAAAGTAGTACAAGAAAATATACAAATTTGTGAAATTTTATACACCAATGCATATTATACGGCTGCACCGTTTAACAAAGCTTACTAACCTAACTTGCCTGAGTTGAGCAGAGCGCGCGCATGCGTTGGCCGAAGTGTTGCAAGATCAAGCGCATTAATTAAAAGCGAATATTGTGTTTCAATCGTTGCTAAGTAAATGAAAAATTGTGAAGAATTGCGAGTATTTATGAAATAAGTTGGGAAATATTTTTAATGAAAAAAATTTATTTGTGAAATAATTATAAAAAATTTAAATAAAAGTAATATTTTACTGAAAGTAAAAAAAAAAATAAAATATTTTTAAAGAAAATATTACGTGAAAACAGCATTGCCGTTATAATAAAATTACACTACATTCGGTAAGTTTAGCAAATTTGTGCATAAAACTCAAGCATTTGTGATCAATATAAATAATTTTTTTCCAAGTGAGCTCTGAGTAGTCTAAGCTCTAATTACTAATCCATTAGTCGTTCGTATTCAAATCATGTTTTGCTGCACGTGCACCAAGGCAGTGCGCCCAACGTGATGCTGCAGCAATCAGTCAGATGTGGGTTTCAATGAACTTTTTTTGCATTAAGCATGTCGATGGGCTTGCTAATTGACGCAGGTGCTTGAAGTGTTTTCTTATTCTCTTTTTCTTTCAATGCAAATTTGAAAGTTATTGAACTGGTTAATGTGCTCAAATGATTTTCGAGTTTTTGAATTAATTTCCGTAAGTAAAATATTGCCGAAATATTTCTACTGAATACATATTGCATAATGCTAACCGGTATACTTATTGTGAACTTTTTTTTATATAATATATGACAATTTTTCAAAGTAGAGCTTTTATTTTAAATAAGGCATATAAGGCTCTTACATCAGCTTTA
This sequence comes from Zeugodacus cucurbitae, assembly GCF_028554725.1. Classification (NCBI taxonomy): domain Eukaryota; kingdom Metazoa; phylum Arthropoda; class Insecta; order Diptera; family Tephritidae; genus Zeugodacus; species Zeugodacus cucurbitae. Next base: position 56,743,924 of record NC_071667.1, on the reverse strand, counting down.
GAAATGGCTTGAAAACCCGCTACATTTAGTCTTTTTGAAACTGACTGATTTTTTTTTTCTTTTGAAGGACGAGCAGTCATGAATGATGTTACATCCTTTGTACCCCTGATTACAATAATATAGAAAGTCATAAAGAGAAGCTCGAAAGTAAAACTATTTCAAGTTGATAAAACTCATCATTGTGCATAACATCAACTCTGATAGCTTCCCTGATTTCGTATCTGATTGTAGCCTAGAGTTTATTGAAAGATACATATGTGCGAAAATCGAAAATTTATTTTCGTTTCGAAAACGTTGTCTTTATGCCGGCAATGGTCTATTCAACATAAGTCCATTCGCCCAATATTTTCTTAACTGCGCGTTGCTTTCATTATGTACATACTTCCCTTAAATCGAAACTTCGAATCGACAAACTAAATAAACAAATCTGCTCCAGCGGAAGCGAATACCCCGGACATATACACCCGAATTATTAATGTAATGTACAATCTTCATGAGGGAAGTCAATTTACAAATCAAAAGCCTAAGGTGGTAACTGTTCTATAGGTTTTACAATTTTTCAATAGAGTCAGATAGATGATATTGCTATGAAATAATAAAAAAATACATATCAGATCCCAAAAATATCGTTCAATTGAAGTCTTTTATATGTCTGTCGAATATATTTGAGTTGTTCATTGCATTGTTGATTAACCCATTCCCGCTCATTGAACTCGCTTGGATACAGAAAATATCATTTTTTTGTAACCAAGTGAGTACAATGGGATTGAATGGGTTTTTTGTACCATTTTTGTCGGTACCCAAACGAGTACAATGGGAGGGAATGGGTTAAGAGGTCAGAAGATCATGTGGGTTGAGGATGAATATGCTTTTGCTGAACCAAATTTCTAGAGTCAACTTATATAGGACCAAACAAATCTCCATTGAACTGTATTTTCTCAGTTATTGTTCACTACCATGTCTATAAACCAAACTTCTGAGCAAAGAGCTTGTTAAGGCTGTAAACTGTATATAAACTGGGTATATGAAAATACTGGTTATCGAGATGAAGATACTTTTTTGTTATGCGGCGAATATTGCAAAAGTTCACTAAATTATCAAAGAATCTCCCCTATTTAAAAAATAATTATGAGTCATGAAATTTCCCCTAAGATTTCCCTACACAAACTCACTCCGAAAATCACCAAACGGTAATTTGTTGAGGCATAAAGTAGCCTTCAATTATTAATTAGCAAAATAAATACTCGATAAAGAGGAAAACATTTGTATATGGTTATTTTAGGTACTTCCGTCTTTTAATTAAAACAAACATTTGAGCGTGAACTGGTTTCATTAAAATAGTACATAAGTACATATATATAAATAAAGAAATATGAAAAAGTATTTCAGCAGGCCTATACAACGAATAGTCACATAGGTGGCACCTATGGCGGCCACTTAAATACAAATCTGCCGAAGCAGCTGACTGTATGTTTGCTGTGTGACCAACAAGCGGTCTATTATAGGTTCGAAAACCACGATAGACCTCTATAGTGATATTTGCTTTGTTGGTTTATTTTAGAGTGAGAAAAAGTGCTGAATCTGATCTACTAAAGATGCTTAGACCTCTTAAAACTGTTGTCTCGCTTATTTGTACGCTGAAGCCATCTTTTGTATTGGAAACATGGCCTAACCTCTGCCGCATTTATTGAAGCAAATGAACTGCCACTTTTAAGTATCTCATAGATAAATATTTACAAGCAATCAGCTGCGTGCAAGTAACTTGCCGCTAAAATGCAATGTAAGCACTCGTTTGTCTAGCGAATGGCGCAACCACCGACACACACACACACACCGAAGTCCCCGCGCACTTCGCCTATCTCTGTCTGGGGAATAAAACGCATGCGCAACAATTGTTTGCGGCAACTGGCAATTGGGCCAACATTGGCGCGTTTGTTTGTACACGCTCAAATAGCTAGTTTCGCATGCTTTGCAGCGTTTTTTTTTTGTTTTCATTTCAAAGAGCTTTATTTGTTTTACACATTTGTGGGTTGGCGCTGAGCTGCCGGTATGACGGCGGTGCTTGATGGCGGCTCTGATCAATGTATGAGCTATGAATGCGCTAATGCTTTAAAAGCCATAGACAGAAGTATAACTACATGAGAGAGGTGCGGTTATGGTGTTGCCACTTGTGACGCAACCGTTTTGTATGGAGAAGCCGACGAATTTGTTTTACTCAAAATATTGCTTTTGTTGGGAGTCGCTTAGGTACTGCGAAAATCTGAAAATAATTTTTTCGTTTATATATTCCCACTAACTGACTGACTTTATTTGAAAACTGTTTCCAATTTACAATTACAGTTAAGTTGATATTATTTATGTGCAAACCGTTGCTGAGAAATAAAACCGCAGTTAATACTTGACTAACCGCTATCCGAGCAATTGGAGCGTGAACGACTGTATTTAATTATTTATTTACGAACATTTGCAACACTCAAGCGCCGCTTAAAAAACAAGCGTTAATTGTACAACCAACGACTTTTATTTACAAACTCATTTTGTAATGATTTGATTTGTGTAACTGTTAAATTGTGATTGCCTAATGGGGCATTGCCGCTGGAATAAATGAGCTCATTAATGCAGTAAACATAATCATATATGCATGCAGTCTGAAAAGTTTGTATAATTTCTATAAGAGGGCGTAACGTGGGATCGTGGGATATAGAATTTGTGAATCGTTATTTGTGAATCGATATAGAATTTGTGAATCGTGGGAACAAACAAATTATTAAGTCACTTGTGGCACCAGTAAAGCAATAATTGAGAATCCCCAAGTAGAAAAAGCGCGTGTTACTGAGTCACTTGAAATCAGACAAAATTATTTCAAACCGTTTAAAGCACTTCCGTGGTTGAGTTCACGCTTCTAATATTATCTTGATCAAACAATAGTACTATTTTTTCACCCATCTAAACTCTAATACGAAAATAAGCGAAGAGCTCAAGTAACAAAGGCATTTAAAGAAACAAGAAGACGAGACAAAGATTACACAGACGCCAATACTTGATTAATTGCATAATAAATCAAAAGTGTTGACAGCAAACGTTCATTTGAAGCATCGCAAAGTTGGAAGTACTAAAATTGCAGAAAACATAAGCTTTCAAGACGCGAGCAAACAATTAAATTCATTTGCATACAGGTAAACCCATTGTCCATGTCCGTATGAGTATAGACTCAAATCGACTGCTAAACTATGAAAGAACATATTTCGTAACTACCGCATAATTAATATTTCTTTTATGCGAGAATTCTACATTCAAACGAGTGTCAGCGTTCTTTGGCCAGCCGCCAAGCCGCCGAACGCTCGTTGCTCGCGTATCAAGTGCGTCTGATCAACGTCACGCAATGTCAGTTCTAAACACTCGAAACCTGTATTCGAAAACGTTTTCATGGTCAATGTCAGTGAATAAATTTAAATTAATAGCATGAAGCAAAATTGTTCGACATAAGGCCGCTCCGGAAAAATATGATAACGACATTTTTGAGCACACTTTTGAGTGTTTATAATGCCTGAATATCTGAGTTTATTTTTAAATGAGCTAAATATATTTTTTAATGATAACACTTGGATATTGGATTGTGAAATAAAATAAAAAAATATTAAAGAAAAGACAAGTCACAAAGTCAATCATATATTTATATGACTTCCACAGTAGATCTGCCAATATACATATATTTAGATATAGTAAGTAGTTCGAGGTTTTGTCTGCTGTAAAAATTTTCTAATTTTTCAGCGGTTTGATATCTTTACTACTGAACTGAAGCTGATAGAAAAGTCGATATCGGCTATCAGGCGATCTCTCGAAGGAATACGACTTGAACTATCAGAGAACCATACGATTTATCAGATCGCCTTATATACGATGAAGATGACAGATATTTTAATGCGCGTGACGTCGGTCACTTATGGGTCAAAAACCATATCTCAAAAACCACTCGGCCGATTTCAATGAAATTCAGTATATAATGTTTTCTTGACACCCTGATGACACGTGTGGGAAATGGGCGAATTCTGTTCATAACCACGCTTGCTTCCCAGCGGAATAAAACACTACACAAATACTGTATATCATCTGTGGCTTCACTTGTGGAAAAATTTTCGAAATCGGACTATAACTTACCAAGGCCCCGGATATCGAAAATGAAGAACTCTGTGAATAAGGGTAACTTTTCACCGAAAATATCGTTAAATCTCTCAGATATTTTAATGTAATTCAGAGGAAATTTTTTTTTTAATAGTGTGTTCCTGTACCCAAAATAGCTCCCATATTATAGTTTTTTCAAAAATACGATGTGTCCTTACTCCGCATATATCGGTTCATATGCGAGATATCTTAGGAAAATTAAGTGAGCGTATAGTCTTGGATATAGTGTACCTGGGTAGTGAAAATGTGTGAAATGGGTTCAGGAATTATCTAAGCTATATATCATGATTTTCGTTATTCTAGTGGACTTTATGCCGAATATATGGGTCAAATTGTGTGTTATCTATATAAAAATACATCAATAAATTGCGAGAGTATAAAATGTTCGGTCGTACCCGAATTTAGCCTTTCCTATATTGTTTTATTTGGTATTAGATCAACTTTTGCTAATGCCATGCGGTTCAAATTCGAATAATTATTGATTTTAATGCAGATTTCACAATTTCACAGTTTCTATGCAGAAGAATAATAGCGATTTCTTCTATACATATAGATATATGTGTATATAGTACACGCCCCATTTTATATAGACGAAGTTAATGAAAAGTACATAGCTTCGGCATATTGCCTTTCGAGCTTTCAAGCGTCATTCTAAGCGGATCTGTGACGACTTGGCTCGAGCCAAGCACGTCAACTGTCAGCTAGATAATAAATGAAGTGAGAACTGCTAAGCAAAGATAAAATAAATTTAATTAAAAATAACATAAAACTAAAATAGACACTAAAAAATATTCAGTATGAACACGTTTACGGTTCCTCAATCAGAACTCAGAAATATTATCGGCAAACCTGAAGTGCAGTTCGTAACTATTCTACTGAGCAGAAATTTAAGTGCGGTTGTCGGACTGCACTCATTAGGGGGTGCATGCGAAGGCAGAATAAAAACACGGGACCAAAACTTTTTCCGGCTGCCATTATTACCGCACGCTGTTTGCCGCCAATTGTTGAGCTGAGCGTGCGAGTTGATAAATGATGCCTGCCCAATTAAGCGAGCAGGCAATCGCTCGTAATGCGTTTGGTTTGAGCATTTATTTATAACTTTGCCGTTCGACAGCTTTTGCAAATTCGTTTTATTTTTTTCCTTTTTATTCATCAAGTATTTTATGTTTATTTTGTTGCTGTTGTTCATTGTTGTGCGCTTAAGTGTGCTTGGGTGCTGCCAGCATTTGCTCTCGTAGTTCCGGTATGAGCTTAAATACCTGTCTCCATGTAGAAACCCGCATAAATGTGTGTCTGTATGTAGTCACATGCGGATACGTGTGGCTTCTACAGCAGATTTGCGCACAATTTTTCTCGAGTTACCTGCACTTTTTTTGCGCGCTCATAATTATTAGCGCTGCTGTCATGATTACAGCTTAAATCCGCATATCACTTAAGTACGTAAGTATGTCCGCGTAAGTTGCGAAAATATTTTATGATGAGTCAGTGGTAAAATTTCTTGATTTATATGCATATATACATATGTGTTTGTATTTATATATAGTATATTCGCACATTTTTACTTCCCCCTTTCTCAAGTAATTCATACAAAAGCTTATACAATTTAATAAGTGTGTGCGTTCATTGTTCGAAATTACTTTAAAGTAGCTTATGAGTATATATGTACATATTTACGAGTATAAATACTTCAATAATCCCTTACATACCATATTATATGTTATAGTTATACATAAATGATACATACATGATACATGATATATACATAAATACGAGGAAATAATAAGTTTGGTAAAATCAAAAGTCATCTCAGAAAGCGAGAAATTAGGTTAGGTCAGTTAGCGAATGTATTAAGTGAAAGAGTTACTTCATCTTTTTTTGGATAACTATATACATGTTAGAAATTCAATGAAAAATTTGATTTTTATTAATTTTATTTAATTTATATTAATTTATAAAATAAAAAATAAAAAAAAAATAAATAAAAATATTAAAATTTTTTTGGTCTAATTAAAAGTGATGTCAAGGTCATCTCCTTGGACGCTCTCTCAAGGAAACTTTATTAAGCACAGCAGATTAGTTTTGGTGAAAGCAGTGCTGAATGTAATTAGTAACTTTTATGGGTCGTCGATGTCATCTTATATGATATCCAGGCACTCTGTAGGTTCGTTAAGATAACCAACCAAAGCGGTCTATAGATTTCGCGATCTGTAGATTTTCGGATGGATGGTAGCTGTTATATGGTATTACATATTTATATGATAACGGAGACCTCTATGTGGTGGTATTCATAAATCTAGATGTTGATGATGATAGAATTTTAACAAAAGCTTGACCAAAGAAGGATTTTATGTTTTTCAACTAAAAAATGGATTTAATATCCTAGGCTGATCTCATTCCTTTTATTGAAGCAGTATATGTTTCGCACATAGTAGGAACGATCTTATAGTTTCTTCTGGATAGCAAGCGGCGATATAAACAACCTCACTAAATTCGGGAAGTTTGAAAAGATAAACTGAGTGAACACCAATTAACCCCAAATTGTTCTCAATTTACGATTAATTTTAGAATTTTATTAATTGTTTAATTAGTACTTAATTGACATTAAATTTATATACAACTATCTGAAGTGTTTTTGAGAGATGTGTCTTAAATGATGTGTCAATTAGAATCCAGTTTGGTTTTTCGGGTGTTAAGTGACAGTACCAGTGTGACATTTTCAAAAAATCGATTTTTTTATTTTTTGCTTATTCGATAGTTTATTCTTTCAAACATGTCCTGTGAAAGCGGTAAGATCGTATCTTGAATAAATGGCAGCGTTCTAAAGATTGACCGCTCGATGGTATAAGCAGCTGCAGTCGAAACTTTAAACGGGGTTTTCTCGAAACGACATTTCTCAAAATTTCTGACATCAGACCGATCGATTTCAAATTTAAACTGAGAATTCTTGTATAGTAAATAATACAATGACCTACGATCATTTGTATTACAACGACAAAGGCTTTAATAGCCTTTTTGAATTTTTTTGTTTCGGCAACTCATTCGGCAGGAATCATGCCAGCAGTTAGGGAACTTTTTTCTGGCACCTCCGAAGACAGCATATAACTTCGTTATTTTTCAATATTTTTGCAAAAAAAAATGTTGAAGTGTAGCTGAAAATAAACCTTACAGCTCTATTCTGTGCACTTGACAAAATAACAAAAAAATTGAAATTTTTTTTCAGATTTTTATCAAGTAAGATTTTTTTTGGTATTCTGTGACAATTTTGATAAAATAAAAAGCTTCAGAACGCATGCTTTTCCCCACACGTGTGGGAAACAAAAAATGTAAACAGAAACAGCTGATTTCTGTCCAATTATATTTATTTGAATTGAAGAATTTATTTTGAATTATTTTATAACGCAAGTTTTCACATGCATTTCAATATTTGTTGCAAAATAGTTAATAATTTAACTTCAATTTCACAATAAATCCTTTGCTCTTGGTCTAGGCGTGAAGTTTCTGAGAGAGCGCAAATATTCCATGCTCCGAATCTAGCCCCATTCTTAACCGAGCCTTCTTCATTGTTTCTTCGTTGATAAGTTTGGTTTACGATTGACCAGTTATCAGCCTAACTATCCGATTCTGATGTATCGAGAATTCTGAGATATCGACTGAAGCCTTACAGGCCTGATGCAAAGTATTTGGTTTGATTTTACAACCCCATGTACTCTATATAGATGACAAGGTTATACCGCATTTACGCGGTCGTCAGAGCCTCGCTAATCCCTCTAACCAAACAAGGAGAGCCGCGCGTAAATGAGATTGATTGATAATCGGATGACAGAGGCTATATGTTCGCTTTTCCATACCAGCTCCCTCTCTAGTCGTTTGCTCCCCTCAAAGCCAAATAATATAATACATATACATATATCCTTTATAATATATTTAAAACTATTTGGAATGCAATTTTGATTTAGGTGGTTGTTATGTTTAGCTTCAGAAAAGTTCCTTGGGGACAACGAAATCTAAACTTTGTTCTTTATTGGCAAAAATTTGCTAAGCTGTAATCACATGCAATATATAGAAAACAATTTCGTCAAAGTTACCCTCATTATATTAATTTTTTTATACAAAAAAGGGAAAAATAAACTTCTTAATATAAACTCAATAACGCGAGCCATCCACATGTTTATATTTTTCCTCTTTGTACAAAAATAACGACAAATGTAAAATATCTCCATTACAACAAATTCACTTTCACAAGTATCCACAGCGAGATATTTTATTTGTCAAGAGCATTTTACTTCTTAACAACTTATAAAGAAAAAAATTTTTTATTTTAGACACAGAATACGAAATGCTTGATAAATTTCAATTTTTTACAAATTAGAAATTTGTTGAATTTGTAAAGTGCACAGAATAGGGTTGTTATTATGTATAAAAAACTTCGAAACAATTAATCGAGTACTTTCTTTAAAAAAAATCACGAAAATCGCCAAATATTTCATGTGTTACACTATAGCTATAGCTATAAATAGGCTATAGGAATAGCCCCTTAAAGTAGGTCTACTTGTGAATAACATTTCAAGCAATATAATAAATATATTTCTATAAATATTTTTGAAAGTATGAAAAGTTAAGTTAGCTTTCGGGACCGATCTTCGTGACAAAGATCATGCGGAACCTACTTGATTTTATAAAATAGAGGTTTTTGTGGTTCCAAAAACTGCCTGATATGGATCAATTGATCCTCGTGTATCGACAAAGTGCTTTGAACCGACCAAAACTCTTTTAGTTTATATCGAATTCGTTCAGTTCACTGAAGTTATGTCATCGAGTTTAAACTGGGCCTAACGCAAGGTAGAAATAACATTAGTACATGTTTATCGTTTCAACATATTTGAAAATGTTGCGAAATTTAAATATTATATTATTAAAAAGTTGGTGCATCTATTTCGCTAACTGTTTCAAATACAATCCAAAAAATGTATATTGTTTACAAAAAGCACCTCACCAGACAGTGCCTCCTTTAAGCTCAAGGTCAACAAATTGCGTTAACTTCCATTTCGTGTTCGTTCTCCGATTCAGGGCTAAGCTACGCAATTACACCGCTGTCACCGAAAATGCCCCGCCCAGTCAAGAGCATTGAGCCATTAATGCGTTCGTGTGATGCATAATACAACGGCGGCTTCACTTTCGATGGCGATAACGTGAGCGTCATGTAAACGATGTCATTTGTAATGCAACAACAACAGTAGCAACATTCGCAATAATAACAACAACTATAGGAATTATACTAACGAGATGGGAACACAACAACTGCGATGTAACACCTGATCGACAGGCGACACACGCCGCCAACAACAACTAAAATTGCAACAATAAAAACAACAGTTACCTTTTAAGGCCACCAGCGCAAGCCGAAGCGGCAAGCAAATAGCAAAAATTAAATGAACATTTGGGCGCGCTCGCCGTTGCATACAAATTGACGCACATCGACATACAAAGAAACATATTTACACAGACATACATACATACATACATACATATATGCACATATGCACGTAGTGCCTTGCTCAGGTGTCTACTCACGTGTGTTGTAATGACGCTGGTCATATTGTTGTTGTTGTTGTTAGTGTTGCTGTTGGTTTTTTTTGTGTTTGGGATTTTCTGTGTTGTTAGTTCACCGCTACGAAAAGGGTTATCAGCGTTGTTGGTGTTGTTGTTGCTGCATTTTTCATGTTTGTACAGCGATTTTGTAGGTGAAGGCTTTGTGCCAATTCAACCGGCAATTAAATTCACGTCAACAAACACGCATCAACGGCCAGTGAACGCCAGCGAGAGTGGTGCCAAGTGACAAGCACTTTTGCCCAGCCCGTTGAGCGTCAAGCGTTGATGGCACATTGTCGCGCCCGCTCTCCATCGTCTGTATGTGCGAAGCAGCTGTTAACTGTGTCTTTATTATTATTGTGGTTTGGCAAGTCGTGTGCTGAGGTCGCTGGGCAAGTGGCAACCACATATGATTGTTGACTTTTATCTTTGTTGATATATTTGCCATGCTGCTTGTTTGCTGTCGAACAGATTCGTGAGGGATCAAGTGTATGGTATACTATATATGATAGATAGTAGATAGTTGTGTAATATTCATGATTCTGATGTTAATTCTGTCTGTGCGTGGTAACAACTCGCAGATTTGTGTATAGTAGATTTTGGTAGAGACTATGGAAGAAAGTTCAAAATTTAAAATTGAGTTCTTGGTTTTATCTGTTCAATAACAATTTGGTTTTATCTGTTCAAGACGAAGTAACACCCATTAGCTGTAGATTTAAGAATTGCAGACTTATCTGAATTACCTCTCTAAAAGAAATAGAAAATATTTCTACACCACAATTTTAGTAATCTCTTTTAACGAAATAGTTTGTTACCCTGTAGGATCTGATGTCTCCTTTATACGAGTATAAGTAGCAAGGTTTAAGCCCTTTACAGCAAGCTTCAGTTCAAATACTTGATTAGGCCTATTGGGATGAGCCCTATATGGATTGTGAGTTCGCTGGACGAGTTACAGTCGAATTGTTTTCTCATGAAGAGTTTAGTGAATATTTGTGATCCAACTTTGGGCACGGGTAGAGAAGATAATGCCTTCTTCTACTAGTAGAGCTGGATTCTTCTTCTACTATTACTTAAAAAAAATCACATTTGTTCTATATAATTTTTGAACATCACAGGTTTTGAGAAATGAATTAATAAAAAAAAAAAAGGATTAAATTTCAGTTTTTTCGACACATGTATTGGCAATAAGGACACAAAAAACATTGATTTTGGGGTTTACAGTCATCTAAGAACTTAAAGACGGACTTATTCTGAGAACCTTTGCCAAAGAAAGTTTACCAAAAAAGTCAACATTAAAAAAGTTAGAGACCGAAGAAAAATGTGCCTTTCTCTTACAATGGGCAACGTTGATGAAAAACTTCAAGAAAAATTTTTGTATGAAACCATGATTGTAACTCAAAAAAGTAATGATGCAGTTCGATTCGTAGGACCCGAAATAGGGGGAAACCGTAGAATTTGGTCTTGTCTTTTTTGAAATTAACTATCACAGTGTAATATTTCTCTCCCTCTCAGAGGTTGTCGGTTGGTAATAGATACCACAGTAGTCATGACTAAGGCAGAAACTAACTGGTAACGGTCTGTCCTTGTCGCAGTTGGGGGGTTTCTAGTTAAGGTATAGCCCCTTCATGCGGTGTTCATTGCACAGCGTTCAAGGATGAAGTCATACAATGGAAGGGTATGCAAAAATGGCTGGATCACGCGACCTTTATCGAGGATAAACCTGGGGTCCTTAAACAGCCTAGTCTCGAACTGACCTTACGAATATTTAATTCCATTCTAAATGTCTTTGCTAGTCTACAAAACTTCTAAATTATCATAATTCCTAACTGTAGATACAACTAAGAATATTTTTTTTAACTAATTCCAAGCTAAACTATTTTATTTATAATCTATAATATTTATTCATGAAATATTATTTCCACTTCCAGCGATCACCAACAGCCAGTAAACAAGTAACAAGAAAAGAAAATGTTGAAAATATGCAAAATAAATGCCTGTCCGAATGGCACACTTGGCCTACACCTAAGTCGAGCACCCTGGGATCCCTATCCATGGGTGAGTGGCATACAGGAGGGCTCCAGCGCAGAAGAGGCCGGCATGCGCGTCGGCGATACAGTGCTGGAGTTTAATGGCAGCGATGTGTTGGGACAGAAAATTTTCGAAATTGCAAATAGAATACGCGAACACTGGCAGAGTGGTGCAACCGATGTGACGGTGGTGATTTGGCGCAAACAAGCGGAGGAGGACAGCAGTTGTGATGAGGATGCTGACGAAAACACCGAATATGAAGAGGATGAGGAAGTGGATGTAACGAATAGTAGTGATAGTGAGACATTGACGTCACAGGAGGAGGGGCAACGTAAGGTGAGTGAAGTACGAAAAAAATGAGTGTTTTCAAGCCACTAGACTAATTTTATAACAACTAAGAGTCCAAATCTTAATGCACTTTTGTCATAATAGCTACAGTCTCGCGTCAATGTAAACCTTCGTTTTTTGGTTTTTACCGCTGCTAGAACTTTAGCACATGTCGAACATGTTGCAACTTGCATGTCACGCGATGCCTGCATTTTTCAACGTTGCTTTGTTGTTGTTGTTGTTGCCAGTCATTAACATCTTCTTCACGCAATCTTCTTTAATTAAGGTAATCATCACGCTTCACTGTTACGTAAATGCCGGTGTTGTTGTAATATGTATTTGTAAGCATGCGCCGAGAATGTGGGTCAGTCGTGCCTCTACCACAACGGTATTAAACGCTTCGTTTACTTCTAGCCATAACGGTAGCACTTAGCATTGGTTTTAAAGCATTTCAGTTTTCGCAATTTTCACGCATAGTTTGCCAAGTTATTAATTAACTGTTTAACGGTAGCACCCAGAAGGTCACAGCACTGTACATGGATGCTTAGGTTAAGAAATACGAAAAATTATGAAATCATTTTGAAATTATGCGCTTGACTATGACTTACTACTATGTAAATAAATATCAGAAAAAATGTAATCACTACATTTTAGAGTTGAGCCCAAAACGTTTTCATTTAATTAAGCATATTGAGCTTATTGGCGTTTGGCTCAGCTACTGTGGAAGTCGCTCAATGTGAGCATATGTGAGCATTATCCAAATACTAATTTAATTGATTATGAATATCAGTATCAACCCACACACACACATGTATATGCACATATGTCTGTCCGCTTGTCACAGTGGGCTTAACAGGCCAGCAGCCAGCAGCTATACGGCCGCTTCCCTTTGAGTTGCGTTCAGCAACCAAACAATTTTATTGAATTATCCATGCAGCAGCAATATATTGACTATGATTATGCTGCATTACAATTTAATTGACCTAAATATGCAAACGGTGGCCGTAAATAACCGCAAGCGTACACACGCACACACACGCATGCATTATAATCGTCAAAGGTTTCTAGGCTTCTTTGGGGTGGAGAGTGAGTTCACAGAGTTGAGTGGCGCATATCAATTTCAATCAAATTTCAAAATCTTCTCCATACGGCTATCAAGCGTTGCTTATATTTACTTAAGGCCAAAAACAAAGCGAGATATTGCTCATAAGTAGTAGTGTTTCCATTCGTGCTCATAAATAGAAGGCCGTTTGCTAGATCATCTAAAAATAATTATGGGAAAGGTATTGAATTTATGGGGATCCTTCTAAACTTCTTGTCCAAACGGAAGGGCTGGTGATCTAAATATAATATTTATGTCCTCTCAAAAGGGTCTAACACGACATGAAAGATTTTATACTTGGAAGTAGAAATATTATACTCGAAATCCTATATCTCTGAATAATCTAAAGATGTAATATAATTTGCGTTGTAAATATAGAATTTGAGAAGTGACTTTTCAAAAGGGGATATTTACATTTTTTAACTAAGCATGCAGTCTTGGTTTTTGTGCTAATATACACAATTTCGTCACTTCGATTATGATCTTAAATGTATAGTTTTCAAGTAAAAAAGTTTTCAATGTGATCGTCCGTTTCAAAAAACGATATTTTATATCTATGTGCATTTCAAAACAAAAGAGGATATTTACAAAATAATTTTTTATAGCGCATGTTAGATTTTTCAAAAGGGGATATTTACTTTTACAAATTGTTTTATTTGTATCTTAAACAATCTCAGCTGCGGCTGGTTTGGACATTCGCCCAGTTTTTTTACTAGCTGATTTAGTGAGTGATTTTAAAGACTCTTATTGATTGATTGATTTTACCACATCATCAATGAGAAAACCATAGAAGATCGAAATAGTGGTGAAAGAAAGGATAATAGTGCGAAGAAACAGCGAGAACGGAAGTCGTAAGGGAATAAATTTGATTTGAATTTCTATATTTTGCAGTTATGCAGACAATGATTCTCTGTGTATTAGTTCTAAGATACCTTGCTCAATTCAAAATTCTGATACAAGTGCAAATTCATTCCGCTGAACATCGGTCGAGTAGTTCCTGAGATATGGTTTGGTACCCATAAATGGGCGACGTCATGCTCATATTAATTTTTTCTTTAATGTGAGTGCATCATTTTTCTACCAAAACTAAAGAGGATATTATGAAAATCCCATATCAAAAGGGGTATTTTGTTTAAAAAAAAAAAAAAATATTTTTTAGTAGGTCTATAAATATTTCCAATAGAATGTTTTCTTATTTTGTGAAACAAATTTGAAGATGTAGATATCCCCTTTTGAAAAGTCACTCCTCATTTGGTCTGTTATTAGGTAGGTACACATACTGACTATATTAGTTATATGTAGCTGCTATTCAAACAAACTAGTTCCAGAATTAAATTTTTTTCGATGGTTTGTGGCAGGGTTTCACTCGAATATTCCATCTAAATCAATACTAAGGGTACTCTGTGCTCTTTCGAAACCGAATTTTCTAGTTTACTATAATTTGCAGTTTCAATGAGTAAGTGAAGACTCTGTATTGGTAGTGGGGCAATGCTCTTAAAAATTGTCGCAATCGAACTTTAACTTTTCAAAGTCTCAGATATTGAAAATGATAACCTCAATGCATATGACTAACCAAAAATATCGGTGAATCTCGCAGATACTTTATAAAAATTCGGAGATAATTTTTTTCTACTAATAAGGGCCTTTGTGTCAAAAATGGTTAAAATCGGGTCATAGCTTCTCCTAGCTTACACAACATTTGTACCTATTATAATGATTTTGAAATATCTGGTGAGTTTTATATATTGGTTAATATGTAAGATACCTTAGCCAAATTAAGTGAGCGCATACTTTTGGATTTAGTGTACCATGGTGATGAAAATGAGTGAAATCGGTTCAGTAATACCTGAACCCTCATATACAATATATAATAATTTTCGCTATTGTAGTGGGTTTAATGCCGAATATAAGGGTCAGTTTGTTTGTAATCTAAATAGAATCAAATAAACAAATTGCGAGAGTATAAAATGTTCGGTTACACCTGAACTTAGCCTTTCCTTACTGGTTATATTATAAGAATTTTCAATACCAACTAAAAGCAGATGATTATTATTTGTTTTCAGCTCAAATCATTTACTTAATAATATTTGTATTTTTAGTATTTGCTACATTTGATTTTCTCCAATCGAAAAAAGTTCTCTAACTCTACAGTAAAAAATTACCCACATTGTACTCCGTAATTGGCGAGATTTATTTAAACAAACTTTCCGCAAAATTTTTCTAAAAAATCCACTTTACTTCTCTCTCTTTTCATGCGAACACGGCGACTTTGAACATGCGACGGCGTACATATTTGCAGCGCGTGCAACGGGCGCATCAGCAGCATTCCAGCATTAATCAGCAATCGTTGCAGAAGTTCGCCACATGCCTGCAACACATTGCCCAATTATTGGAGTGTCCTGTTTGCCTTGAGGTAAGTGTGCCGTGCCTAGCATATCGATGAGTTGGCAAATAGTTTGTCGGCCGCGGCGGAGTGGTAGGCGGTGGATAGCAATTGCACTCAGTTAAGTTTGTTGTACGCCTAGTTGCGGGTCATGGCAGTAATTTAATGCGAGAAGGGGAGGGGACACACACTTTGCGTTCATGCATATTTGCTTGCATTCAATATGCTTAATAATTGAGTGTGTGTTGGTGTGTGTGTGTGTGTGTTTGTAATATTTGAGTCCTTAACATGCATAGTTAAGCAATGATAGCATCAATATGACTCTGCCTGCATGCATGTGTGTGTGTGTGTTTGTGTATATATATATGTGTGCATACGCCAATTTAGCTTGTTAAGCCGTTTAGCTGTGTTGAGAGTGTGTTAGTCGGAGGGGCGGGGCGGTGCGGTGCAGTCAACTATTAGCTCGAACCATTGATAGCGCACACATGTATACTGAAATATGTAAGTATATATATAAATGCCTGTATGAGTGTGTGGGTGTATTTGCACTGGATTGCAGTCACAATTGCTAATCACAGCCTTCTGCCTCTGCTGCTGCCTTTGTGTTTGTTTGTTTGTATTTGCTATTTACTTTAGACGCGCGTTGCAATTGTTATTGTTTGTTTTGCAGTGCATTTACCAAAAACGACAACACAAACACACACACACCCACACACACAGCCAAAAAGTCTTCAAAAACAATATTAAGCACACACTTGAAATTTTATTTGTTTGAAACACACACACACACACAAACTCGAGCTGGCTTGTTGGCAGTGGCAAATTGGGATGCCATGCGCTAAGTAAATATGCACAACAACAAGAGCAACAAAAGCGCGTGAGTGTGTGTGTGTGGGTCGCTAACAAGCGCATCTAGCGAAATTAAGTTTGGCTTTGCCAGAGAGTTGCAAACTTTTTGCGTGCACTGTTTTCCGCGCGACTGTTTACTTAGCTCGCTGTTTCCATGTGCATTTCGCTGCTTGCTTGACTCACACACAAAAAATAATGCACTCTCACAGAAGAGAGCACCTGAACTAATACAAACACAAATAAAGCTACAACAACAACAGCAGCAATAACAAAATGAAAAGTTTAACGCGGTCTGCCCAATCAATTTGCAAAGTGAAATGTGAGGCTATTGCGTTGTTGATTTCTTTGTATGCCAGGGCGTATGCGTAACACTTTGCAGGAGCACTGCGAATGCGTGATGTTGGTTGACTGTGGCGTATGAGTAACATGTGCCGAGTGTTGCCTGAAGAAATATAATGAATATGAATGCAGTGATTGCAATTGGATTTGCATATGCTAAATTTAGGAAAATATAAGTTAGAAATAATAATGGAATAATAGGTGAAATAGTTATGTGCAAACAAGAGGAGAGAGAGAGTGAAGTAATAAAATTAGCGAGAAATAAATAAATTCATTTTTGTATAAATAAAAATTGAAGTGAGAAAGAAATTAAATAAACTCATTAAAAAATTGAGGATATCAGTATTATGCATATAGATTTTTTTTTGAAATGGAAGAAAATGATTGCGGTAAACGGAATTTTAAGACGATAGTGTACTGTATTTAAGGCTTAAAAAACAATATTTATTTTAAAAAAATATTGAAATTCTTTCAAAATTGTAAGTATTTTTCTGAAGCGCCTGGAGTCTGCACTTGTAAATAGGTGCCGGTGATTGAGGTCGTGCGATGCATCTGAAACAGTCGAACCAATTTTTTTTTTATTTTTATAAGTTTCTTTTCTTTATGAACTAAAAAAATACCGAAGAAGTTATAAAATTCCAAACTTTTCCGAAGTTTGAAAAAAAATTCGCTTTTTAAGAAAAAAAATTTACTTTAAGTTGCAAAACAAGTAGTTTAAATAATCCTTTTGTCCTACTTTTTTAGTTCAAATAGAAGATATTTTAAAGCTGCAGCTAGATCACTTTGGGTTTTTTCGATCGGCGCTTTAAAGTCTGCGTGAGCATTCGCACCTGCTCGACGCTCGGCCCCTAAAACTGCTCTAGCTATAATATGTCGAATTGGCCTCTGGAATTTTAAAGACATATTCTTGGATAGTTTTGGAAGAGATATAAAACGAAACAAAAAAAATCGATTTTTTGAAGCCTGTAAAGCAGACTACTGCCTTAATCTGAAACTGAAAATCGTCTTGCAAGTCATTCTATTCGCATTGCAATCGCATGCCAGTGAGTCGAGTAATGAGCGAAATTTCGAAAACTCCCAAGTGCGGGTTTGAGAGTCGAGTACGGAGTGTGTGCAGTGGCTTGAAGAAGAAAATATTAGAAATATTAGTGCGAGCTTACTAGGACATCGAGGTCTGAGCGTTCCCAACGCTTTCATAATCAGAGAGAAAGACAACGGACACAAAATACTAGAGGTCGTAATCAAGTTTTAGCTCATTACAAATAAAATATAATTTCATGTTCGAATTTTCCTCATTTTCCTTTTTTAAAATGGACCTATGCAAGAAACGGCAAAGTACATACATATGTATGGGGGAGTTTGTATAAGTATGTAAAAACTTATAAATTTTGAAATGTTTGTTTAAACCCGTGCGAAGCCGGATCGGTCTGCTAGTATTTTATAAACTTAAAATAATTATTTTCAAATTGTATATAAAATAGATTTCTATATAATTATATTTTAGTCTCACCAAAATAAGCAAACATTCCTTTCGAGAGAGATTTCTACAATTTTCCAGAATGCTTTCCAATATCAATACAATTTACTACAAATAATTAAACATTTCTTTCCTATTGCAATGCCTCTGCATTCTCCTGTAGTAAATGTGAATATTACATTTAATAGCAATTAAAATTATTTGCATTCTGCATGATAAATAGAAGAGCAAGTAGGGAAATATTGCATAGTGCTTGGAGAGATGAAATATGCATGTGTGTGTGCACTTATACATATATGTATATATATGTAGGTGCAACTGGAAGTATAAGGTATATATAATAAATATATAATAATTACATATATGTATGTTTATATAGACATGTAAATATCTGCGCCAGCGGCATTGTGTCTGAGAATTTCGTAAGCACAATTTCGACAATTTCGTTCAAATCAAAATTATTATTATGAAATTATGCCAATAAAGAGTACAACAACAAATCGACAGTGCCATTGGTGAATTGCTCAAGTGTCAATGTGGAAATTTTACTTTACTGCTATTGAAATGATTACAGGCGGTAGATCTAGTAGATACTAGATTTTACTAATATAAATTTCGGCACACAAGCAAATAGCAAATGGATTGGTAAAGGAAGGGAGCAATGGGACTTGGTAGGTTTCATATGTATAAAATTGCAATTTGGATTATTAGTTCGAGCAAGCTGCTCATACTTACGAAAGTCGGATAGCCAGCAACTTATTATTGAAGCATTTTCAAAAGGGAAATATATCCGTGCTTTCAAACTTGTTTCTCACGTGTGGACCATCTATAGCGCCGTGAAGGTATTATTTCTAATAATGCTATCTTTCCTAACTGAAATAGAATTTCGAGTCCATGAATTTCATTTCAGTTTATCCACTGTGTTTGGGATCATATTTTAAAGTTAGGTGAATTTGCTAAACAATTTTTAAAGCACAGTATTCTATGTAAGACCTTGATATAAGTTTCTAAAATATTTAATTGCATTTTTTTTGTACAGACCTAATATTAATTATTGCGAAGATGCAGTTATTTATTATAAATAATAATTAGCAAGTCTTCTATAACACAGCAGAACTGAAGTATATATATACATACTGAAATAAATGTATATGTAAAATTATTTAAGCCAATCCTTATGTCCATATGTACCTTTAACAGAATTATTTTATTACTTGTAAATATACTCGTATGTATGTATATGCAAAACCATAGAATATTTATGGAAATTAAATAAGTAATAAACTGCACCAATAACGGTAAGTTAATGCATGCAACAATGCAAGTTTGCCTCAGCAAGTTAATCAAGTTGCACTAAAAGTGAGGTGATTTTGTAGAAATCGTACTAATAATAAATACCCTTGCGGTAGCACAAAGCACAGTGCCTATGCGGCTACATATACACTCATACGCATAGATAAATGTAATTATCCAATTTTCAAAAGCTACTAAACTACTCGAATACTAATGCTTTTGTGCAGTAATACGCTCAATTTGCTTTAAGGGATAATTGCGGATACAGATACATACTTATATATATACATATATATATACTATATATAAATATAGAAATGTAGTTATATTGGTGAGTGCAGTAATATTTGATTTTTAACTCTTACCAATATCCACACCAGCTTCTAAGTCGACGCGTTGAGGTGGAATGCTGTGAAAGCTTTAGGCGAGGATACACGGAAGAAGAATAATTATAATAATAATAATAAGAAGAAGAAACAGAAACAGAAACAGACACAACACAATTCGCATTCGGTTTACATTATGATTTTAGCCTTTAGTAATCTGTTTATTTATTTAAACACTGCATATCTAATGCATAGATCTTTGCATAACTTGTGTATAATAACAACAACAGCAACACAACACTTTGAGATATAATACTCTTATAGAGCTTCGTCAAATCTGCTGCAAAGATTGTATAATGACATTCACATGTATATAGATTAAAATGATTTGCAAACACATATGTATGTATGTATGTGTATATTATAGTACACAAGTATATACATAAATATCTTCAATTTATTACCTAAGTTCGCATATTGGAAGCACTTTCACTCGTGTGATACAGAAGACATCTGTTTATTTTAGTTGGGTGGACATGGAAAGGTAAGGTCAAGCTATATTAGAATGAAACCGAAGCTTATTATTATTTATTTAGTTTAATTAGTTTTCGAAAACCTCTTGTTCTTCCTCAAGTTATTGTTTTGTTCAAAAACTTAGAACGGCTTGTTAGAATATTACAGTTATTTCACTGCTAACAACGTCTATTGTTGGTATGGAATAATTACGGGATATAACATCGAATGATGTACTCCGGATGATCAGAAAGGTTATGTTTATACTTTCAGATCAATGAGGAGCAATATTCTAGTTGAAGAAAATGAAAATCTAACATTGAGCCTATCTAATCTCACTTAGTTCCAAAGGATGTGTCTTTATTCACGGGGTATATGTTCCATAAATATGCCGCGAATACAGAAACCGTGAATACGGGATGGTAACTTATATGGGATTATAGGGGATATGTTCCTAGGTGACAAAAAAAAAAAAACAAATAGGTATATAAAAAATGATTTAATTGAAGTTTTTAAACATTTTAACTAATTATCTTAAGGCTTAGGCAATGGTTTGAAGAATTTTGTAATTTTTTCTTGCTTAGCAGTTTTCAAAAGCTCCTGATACACAACAGTCGCATTAGCAATTTGTCTCTTAAAAATTAGACTTCGTTCCATAGACGAATCAATGTTCATAAAGAAATCGCAGAGCTCATTTGCCATTCTTAAACCTTCACTAAGATTTTTCAAATTGAATGTCACGTTTCCAGAGCTTGTTGAAAGCTCTTCTTCAATAGGTTGTGTTCAGTTCCATGTGAGCCCCTTCTATATGGAAATATTACCAAAAGTTCAAAAATATTGCAAAAATAGTGAAATATTTAACATTTTCTGGTAATAAGATCTATTTTACTTTTTTATTAGTCCATTTGACAAGAATATTGGGTTGGATACCTATTGGAATAATTTTATTATTATGTATGTATGTGTTTATTAGATCCGCGAATAAAACAATTTTTAGTCGCGAATATAGAAATTGGGTCTCATTTTTTTAATCCGCGAATAGCGAAAACGCGAATAAAGGAAGCGCTAACAAGGAGCTTTTACTGTATGTAATTTGAATGGAGGAAAAGGAGAGTAACAATTTTGAAATTAATTGAGCTGCTATGTTAAGATTGATTGTGATTAGATTTTATGCACTTTGTTAAATTAGTTTGTATTTCTTGAATATAAACTAGTTAATAGAATTTTTTTTTATTAACTACAGTTTAAATTATTGATATTTTTAATTTCAAAAAATAAAATTTCACTCATTAAAATAATTTACAGTTTAAGAATTGTATTTTTATATTACGTCTACAACTTTGCTTCCGCCGTTTTCCAATAGATGTCTCTAGAGTCAAGCACTGGTGGATTAAATCGATTAAATCGTGTTATATCGATCTTGGACATTTGTGTCAACATTAACCCAACAAAATATTTGTATAGATCTGTTTGCATCCCAAACTATTAGTTGTAGACCTAATAATAATATTTAAATTTATTTTTTCTACAATTTTATTCATACCAAAGCGCTCATATTCAAATACAGGTTCTACATTTCTGTCTACTAATTCTTATCACAGCAAAATATGCACACATTTCTAATTACTCTGTATAAGTGATAATGTTAAGCAATTGCGATTGTTGTTGTTGTAATTGATATCATTGCAAATTAATATTTCATTGCTGCTGGCTACTGCCACAAACAACTACTGTGTGCTGCTTGCAGGACTAAGATGAACATGAAATTTCGTTTTTTTGTGTGTGTGTAAAGTAAGACACGCACACAGAGAAGAAAATAAAGTTCTTACAGTTAAGCGTTGTTTCATTTAACATTTTCTTAACAAATACATATAGAGAAGCACCGAAATGATTATTACAATTAATATATAATAGTACATATTATATAAATAGACAAGCATTAGATTGACACACAATTTTGCTAAAATTATTCGTGGCAATTATAAACATAAATATGTTATCATACTGCAAAGGTCACTTGAGGCTATGTACACTTTCTGTACATATACACAGAAATATATGTTAATAATGTATATGTGTTTGTGTGCATAAGTTTACTTGCTTATTTGCTATATTTATTTACTAGGCAAACAATTTGGATGATCATGCTTATTGCCACATTATTGTAATATTTACTCACACAAACACTTCCATATACACACAGACATACATATGTATATAGACATAGAATAAACACATAGCCAGAGTTAAATAAATATTTATGATATTCGATTTCTGTGCGCGCAATGCAAATAAGCAATGATTTCCACCATGCGGAGACTGACTTGAGTATACATACAATAACATACATATATACCTGCATATTTGCCGAATTGCACTTTATTATTTGCCACAAAATCTCTTCTTCTTCTCCTGGTACTTCTTCTTCTTATGCTAACAAAATGAATTAACATTTTTGTCATCATTTGATGCTATCAATGTGGTTGTATTTGTGGTTGAATTATGGTTTTATAAGTCGTTTTGGTTATCTTGACTTTTGCCATTGCACACACACTATGTGCATATGTGTGTGAAAGTGCAACTATACCCAGCAGTAAAGTCATTTGAGACTGATGAGTGGCAGAAAAAATTATCGGTTAATTGGAATTCTATATGAAAACAGCGCATAATCTTGTACAGTTATACATAAAATATCTAAAAAATTAACCGTTATGTAATTAACCGAAAAATATTGCGGTAGTCAGTAAATTAATATCTGGCATACACTGAGAAATGTTGTTCTTGTTCTACTAAATTTAAAAATTTAGATTGCTATTGGCTGCTAATCCCCAATATCGAGAAAACACATAAATAGCTAAAAATAAATACTTCGTGATACCGAATAACTCTAGAATGTAGATCAAAGCCTATACCTATGTGTCGTCGAAGCGCCTTGAACAGATCGATTTCTCTACAAACTAGTTCGCCTAGATAGCAAAAATGTAATATTAGGTTGGTAAATATCTCCTTTTCGTTTTTTTTTTGCTCTTTATTCAGTGCTTTATAAAAAGTGTTACAGTGATCGGAAGCCCCTCCTTATTTACGAAGAACTCGGACAGCCTCTTTTCACAAGCCTCTTTAGAGTTCAACTATACAAAACCAAGGGCGTTGGCCATGGACAGGAATAGGTGGTAAACACTTGGCGCTATGTCAGGGAAGTGTGTGGTCTGGCGTTGTCCTGATGGAACACTACACCTTTCATGTTGACCAATTCTGGACGATTTTGGTCGATCACCTGTTTCAAGCGGTCCAGTTGTTCGCAGTAGATGGTAGAATTAAACGTCTGGCCATATGGGAGCAGCTCATGGTGGATGATACCCTTCCCATGCCACCAAACACACAACCGCGAAGCCGTGAAATTCGAAAGATAAAAAGGCGGAAGGGAGATATATTGCCAACCTCATATTATAAGATGCTAGTTGTTTCAAATTAAGAAGACTCTCTGTATTAAGAAGACACCAATTCGTCTTTGGTTAGAACTCCTACGAGTAGGAAAAGGCTAACATTACTGAGTGAGATGAGCTCAAAAGAACTCTAACAATCTATCTCAAGCCATAATATTTTGCGTTAACTCTAGTACCTATTTATTGGTATTCGGAAAAATATGTATTTCGAAGTTTGTATTTCTCTTTCTCGTACTTTTTTGATATAATTTTAAATCTTATATGTTATCTAATCTAATATTTTAGCCAATTATTTAAAAATGTGCTGTAGTATCTACAATAAGAACTAGTCTCTTACTCTCTTCAAACTAGTTACATTTACCACGGTGTACATATCTTCTACTTTGCTCGCTTAGCAAATGTCTACATGTGTATCTCATTTAAAGGAAATCGTATTTAAATTAATTTGAAAATTTTAAAACTTGTTTACTCTTTAAGTTTAACAAGCAACAGTTGGTGTTTAAATTTGAAATTTTCTAACTAAGTTGACATTTTACAAAGTTATTTATGTTTCATCAACTCTATCATATACCTTAATTTCTGGTATATTTGATAACAAGTGATTTTTGTGCACAAACAAGTACTAGACTCACTTGTTAATTGTAAGTAATTTTATTTCTCAAATCATGATAACGTTTTGTTATATTTTAGTATATTTTATTTTTTCCAACGAATGCTAATCGCCTGAGGATAATAATTTTAAGCCATAAAACTAAACGAGTTACATCAAAGTGATCAGAGTAATGAGTGGTGTTCAAATCCAGATGTCTGTCTGTCCGTCCGTGCAAGCGATAACCTGAGATATCTTAATGAATACCTGTATATTCCTTGCCACCATGAGAGAATTGGTATTGCAGATGAGCGAAATCGGACCATTGTCATGCCCACAAAATGGCTTTAACCGAAAAGCTATAAAGTACTATAACTAAGCCACAAATAAAGCTATGAAAATGTTTTTCGTTATTCTAGTCGTCTTTATGGCGAATATATGCGCCAAATTGTGTGTTCTCATAATAAAATTAAATAAATACATTGCGAGAGTTTAAAATGTTCGGTTATACCCGTGTTCTTCCTCTTTGGTTTACTGGTGTTTTCATGGATCGATCACATTGTGATTTGTATATTTTTTTCGCTCCTCCAGTTTTAAGTACGTAAAATTCTCATCGATATGTCAAAAATGGTTGATCAAAGTAAAGCTAGATTTTAAGGCGGTGGGGTCTTACTGAAGTTCATTATTCAAAATATCGAAACGCTTCGAAACGATTTTATTCTTGAAAAAAATTGTCGCTAATACTCTTTCAACTGTTTTATGAAAAAATCTCAACGAAAGCTCGCAAAACTCGACCACTTATGAAAGCACAATACTGTTGCTTGCTTCGTCATACTCTTCGGGACCATTGAAAGAACTAACTATTATTATACTCTTTAGAGATAAATATTAATAGGAGTTATACAGGTATAATATTATTAGGTCTACAACTTTGCCTCCGCCGTTTTCCCTCTCTCTAGGAAATGAACTGAAAATGTCACTTTTTGAGCCGAATTCTCGACATTTCTTTTTTAATTCCAAGAAAAGTGCGGCTGAGGCTCATCGAATGCTTTCGGATACGTACGTTTAGGCTGTCCTAAGTGAAAGAACATATCGCGAATGGTTTCAACGTTTTAAGAATGGTATTTATGAAGTCGAAGACTGGCATGGTGGTGGAAGGGAGAAGATTTTCCTGATCCTGATCCTGAGATTTTCGAAGATGCAAGTGAAACCATCACAGAAGATCGATACCGAATGCAATTGATGTGTTTGAGCCGAGCACTAAAAGAAAAACGGCCACAGTACGAGGAAAGACACGATAAACTCATTCTCCAGCATGACAATTCTCGGCCTCACGTCGCAAAAGTGGTCAAAAAATATTTGGAGACGCTGAAATGGGAGATCTTACCCTAGTAAAATTAATGGAAATAAGACTTTGCTTAAACTGTTCACGAGAGATACCTGGAATCTGTACTTTGTCTTTCCATCGAAATTTCCTCAGATGAAAGATCCATTCGATTTAAATGAGACTATTGAGAAGGTTAGGTAGGTAGATCTGATAATCAAAAGGTGTCTGAGAAGCCGGTTCAGATCTTCCAATATTCTATGAGCAATCATTCGTCGAGAATAGAGCTATTTTTCGAGTGATAGAGTTCTACAAGATATCTCAAAACTGAAATAAAGTAAAATAAAATAGAAAGAAAGTTCTTAGACGCCCGAAAAGACTTCATGAACTGCATTAATTTTCTCTAAATACTTTGTTTTTCTAAAATTGCAACAAAGCTGTGCAGTTGTTGCATTTCATTCATTTAAATGACATGTAATACTCAAATGAGTGCTTGTAGATAGTATGTATGTATGTATGCATGTCTAACTAAGTCACTTTGTTGTTGCGTGTTTAATGCGGTGTACACTGTGTGTCAATGGGACCACTGAGCTTTAATATAACATATCCATATTATGATAATTAGTTCATGTAATTGCGATGTGTTAGAATTTCAACATTAGCATTTCCTTGTATAAAACCGCACGACTGCACCGCATGCGTGCATGTATGTGTGTGCGCAGTTGCGTGTTAGTTGTGCATGCTTACTTAATATAATTAAATTTGTAAAGTTTTTTAAATTGAAAAACAAAAAAAAAATAAAAATACATTTTATACATACAAAACGCGCTGCTATATAATACAGTTCACCAACACACGCATCACTCATTCACACAAGAGTATCTCCCGCATTTATTTACTCATTCTTTATTTGTAGGTTATTCGCCCACCTGGTTGGCAGTGTTGTAACGGACATGTGTTGTGCAACAACTGCCGCAGTCGTTCGGTCAAATGTCCGGTGTGTCGTGTGCCGTTAGGACCCAGAGGACGCTGCCTCCTCGCGGATAAATTATTCACCGTGTTGGCTGAGAGTTTTCCCTGTGATGGCGGTAAGTTAACCACAAAAACAACTCATTCAAACCAGAACGCTTAGTTT
This sequence comes from Zeugodacus cucurbitae, assembly GCF_028554725.1. Lineage (NCBI taxonomy): Eukaryota > Metazoa > Arthropoda > Insecta > Diptera > Tephritidae > Zeugodacus > Zeugodacus cucurbitae. Next base: position 56,717,025 of record NC_071667.1, on the reverse strand, counting down.
TTGGAAATTCAACATTTCATCGTTTTTTTTTTGCAACTTTATTTTTTCTAAATTGCGCGTCCGTTATACGCGCGTACGAAGAGGGAGGGAATGAGTAGCTAAAATGTTTTAGCATTTTGTAAGTATCTTTTGCCAAACTCATTAGTTCACTGAAATGATATACTTACACGCAAAAGTTCTTTGGATTTAAAGTGATTAAGTGTGGGGCAGCATTTAAAACGCGCAAAGTTTACACAAAAGGGAAATTAGAATGCATTAGGGGTGTTCTTAATTGAAGTTAATTGTTCTTCATTTAAAAATTTTATTTTAACTTCGTAACCCTTAACATATCATAATGTCTGCCTGGAAGTGTGTCGAAAAGCTCTTTTGACATTTGGTTTGAATATTAGGTTTTATAGACACTATTCAGTTTCTACAACAAAACCGGGCGTCTGATGTTCGAAAAAATCTAACTCAGACCTTCAGATTTAACCAATGCAAAGCACCAAAGCATATTCCAGCAGTAATCATTGACGAGCTCTAGGTAAAGATTTTTAAATGTTTGAAGTCCTGATGCGTTGACCAATGCCTAATTTTTCACACCAAGAGATTTCCTGTAAATTATGGGCTATCTGACGAAGTAGGCGCGGCGATATACTGTCCGGAATTAAGAGTAGGGTAACAATTCAAACTAACGGATTACTGCAGTATATTTCAAGCGGAGGTGTTTGCAGCTGAGCTATCCTTAAGCGCAGCAACAGGATGGTCTAAAGTCAGCATATACGTAGACAGTCAGGCGGCAATCAAGGCTATATCCTCCTTCAGCATATCGGCCAAAAGTGTCTTGTGTGGTATCACAGCAGGGGATGATGTCGCCTGAAATAGGCGTGACTGTGGGTGCCAGGCCACAAAGGCATAGGGATGGCGCTGATAGATCGCGAAGACTGCAGGATATGTCAAGAGCAAGGCACCAGAGAAACAATGGAGCACCTCTTGTGTGAGTGTCCTGCATTATCAAGACAACGGCTTCAGCATTTAGGGGCTACACATTATGTTAATCTGGAAGAGATTTCGTTTGTGAAGCCACAAAGCATTTTGAAATTCGCGTCAAGCGCAGGCATCCTAAAGGATGATTATTCCTACCATTAACTAACTCCATTACCTACGTGGCGGCACTCCATCTGGTGTCTCAAAGGACCCTATCTATCTAGCTAACCTATGGGCTATCTGTTTGTTCTACAATGTCCTGTTCCGAGCAATACAAGACAAGAATTGAATTAAAACACTTCTTTTGAATCATTATAGTCAGGAACCCTGTTAAGCAGCTATATGACAAGAGTTCATAAAACGTGTTGGACTACATTTTTTCCTGAGAAACAATAATTGGGAAAGTAAATGTTTCATTTGAAATATAAAATACTGGCGAGCTTGCTGGATAAAGCTATTTAGGAAAACTTGTTCATTATAATGAGCTTTTTGATGCTCCTCTATATAACTTACAAGCGTTGAATAACCTAATCTAAAGTTATCCAGTAAAGTTATCGTGAAAGTTGGTGCATTTCGGTCGAATGGTTCATATATTAAGGCCACGAAAAATTCTGAAAATAATTTATATGTTCGTGTTAACGAATTCCGATCGTTATAATTATCACTCCAACTGTCCGGTCAAACCAGTATATCTTAAGGTTCTGAAAAGTGTGGTTCTTAGATGTAATATCGACCCTTCGCTTTCATTACCTGAGAGGCACGTCACAATCCAATACTCTTCACTGTTCCAGCAAATAAGAACAACCTTACCGTACATATTATACTGCAATTTTTCCATTAAACTAATCACTGTGTGATTTTCTTGTCATGACAACAAATTTCCTTAACAAAAAAACGAAGATAAAAATGAAAATCCAAGAAAAAGCGAAAAATAACTAAAATTCTTGAAAGAAAATATACTTCAACTTGTTGCCACTAATGACCTCTCCCGTGCCCAATTACAGTTATGCAGCACTGTGCCGCTGCTATATGCTGATAAGTTTTGCAACAATCATTAGAATGTGCTTATTAATTTCCGTTTAGTCGCCGTTGCCACTGACAGCACTCAGCACAGCTCAGTTCGTTCGTTCGTTCTCGCGCACACTTTTGTCATCCAAGTCTTCAGCAGTTTCGTTTACACTCATCGTCACGTCACTGTCGACGCTATCTAACTTTCTTTTTTTTTTTCTTTTTTGATTCCGTTTTGCACTGTTGGGGGCCATAAGTTTCATTTGCTATTTTTCCGTGATTTTTCTTTTATGTTTGGTGCACTTCTTGTTTTCTTCTTCACGCGCTTCAACTTGTTAGCGCTTCCTCAAGTTTTCCAGAATGACGTTCAAATTTGCGTTAAGATTAAGTTGATGTTTACAACCATTAATGATGTCAAATAGACCTCTGGGCGTCAATGGCGGCAGTGTCGAAGAAATAAAAGTAAAATTAAACCAAAAATTATTAGAAAATGTAAGGACGGCTTGTTGGGGGTCGATGAGGGTATAATTTGTTTGATGACACTGTGTGATTTTTTGGTATTTAAGAGCACTTTGCTTGTTGTTTTATTTTCAGAATTCAAATATACGGTTTTAATAATATCTATGACGTAAATCTACAAAATGTTTTCAAAATAGGGATTCATATGAACTAGCTCTTCGACGTTCAGAGAAAATTCACATTTGGTTGTAATTTTGTGACACTTTCGAGTGTTCTCTTTTTATAAACTCTTTCTTGTTTATAAGACGAATCTCGACGGCTACATTAATGAGCGAAAGTATGACAGCGGTGGAACGAAAACCCTGACGTTTTAGTAGAGAAGCCCAGCTTTCTCTTAAATCTTATAAAGCTTAATGTCTTAGCGCTGCTTGTTACACATTTCAGCTCTTCGATAAAGCTGCAACAACGTTCTTCTTCGGATCTCACAAATGATCGCACAATTGCTTGATCGTCAATTCTTTTGTATTAGCAGTAATAAGACATTCCGGATATAGAAATCCGTGGAAACACACTTAAAGTTGTTTATTCCAAGATGGAAGGAAATAGTCTGGGCGTTATCGAGAGCAGAAACACGAGTTAACACACTAAAAGTTGTTGTTGCTTCCAAGAAGAAAAGAAACTGTCTGAGCGTTATGAAGAGCATATCCCCGATTACTAGCTTGATAACATGAAAAATTTTTCTTCCTCTCTGTTTCTCTCCCATCTACTCAGATCAACTTTTCGTCAGCATCAGGCTGGATTGGAGCAGCCTATATGTACTTTCTTCACTTTCCTTTTTGAAGTTAATGAGTCAAACTTTCAAATCGCTCTTGGAATGTTTAAATTGGTGATAGGCGCAGCTTTAAGTACAACTTTCTCTCCCTTACTAAACGTAATCTTCTGACTTCGAAGTCACAAAAATATTCGCCTGCTCAGCCCGTTATCCATGCTGGGCATGTTTGTGTTGCGTTATGTGCTGTCGTCACTGTCACAGCACGCATTTACATGCTGTTTCCTTGTTCTCCGCTGCACTGCCACTCCGCTGCAGAGCGCCGGTTTATTAAGCTTTATTTTATTTCTCTTCTTTACTTTCATGGAATAATTATGTTACATAAATTACTAAAGTTTTTCCATATCGTTAGTGTTATTGTAAAAGTAATCGCCGCATCCGGTGTGCTCCACGCATCACTCCGCACCGCACCGCACCGCATAGCATGGCATGGCGCCGCATTGTTGTTGTTGTTTTATGTTAATGCTGATGTGCAGGCTGTTTTGTTGTTATTGTTATTTGTTATTGTCGTTGTTCTTTAAGTAGTTGCAGTGGTTATTATTATTACGCTTGCCGCCGACACCATTGCTGTTGTTGTTGTGAATTTTGTTGTCCGTCCTGCTATGTTATGTCTTGCGCTTGTGTTTGTATTGTCGTAAACTTTCCGCGTGTTTGTGATTTTCAATCTGCGCGCATTCATAATCTTAAATACATAGCGTTTCAGCTAACGCATAACACGGACCTACACTCCGCCACCCCTCTTTTTAGGTACGGATTAAGTGAAGTTGTTCGGTTTTTTTGTGTGATTTGTAACAACTTCCGTGGCTGACGTTGTTGTTGCGCTGTTGTCAACTCTTCTTTCTTTTGTTTTCCAGGTTTTAAGAGCCATCAGCAGCAGTAGTGGGGTTGTATTAGTTAACGGCAATTTTTTTATTTTTCTTTATACAGTTACAGTGCACAAACACAAACACACCGTGAAGAACAGCTTACTTCCCACTCACAAAATCAGCTACACTTGTAGCCAGCCGACGATGGTGCGTTGGCGGGGAAACAAGGAGTCTGTCGCTGGTGAAAAAAACTTTTTTATGATGTACCCTAACGAGGCCAAGGGACACTTTCAACTATAATAAAGTTGAAATTGTGTAAACATTGACTGTGAAAGCATATTGTTGTAATCTTTGAGAGTATCCATTACAATAACAACAATAACAATAATGATAATAATAAACTATAAACACAAGAACAAAGGCAACGGCATAAAGCATAACGCATTACTTGGTGCTTGGTTATAGGTGTGGGAGTGAGGGGAAAGGGTGTAAACTTTAAAACATTTTGCATAAGTATTAGTGTACCGTTATTTACTGTTACTTATGAACTTACATGCCCGCTTACTTTCAAGCGCATTTAAGCGCTTTTTTACTTTCATTAAATGTTGCACTTTCTACTCCATTTGATCGTTCTACAAAGTAGGATTAATGAGTAATGGCTTAATATTGGCATATATTAGATTGTCAAACATCCTTTCTGCTTTCTTTTCTCTTCGTTCAATGCTTTATAATAAGTGTTACAGTGATCGGATTTAGTTCAAAGATCCGCCGTTTCGTTCGATAATCTGTTTCCATCTAGACTGCAACTTCATAATACCCCCCTCGTAGCAGACCCTTTTTTTATTTTCGAAGCCCTCGGACAGCCACTTTTCACAAGCCTATTTTGAGTTCAACTTTACACCTTTACTCCTTGGCGCTATGTCCGGACTATATGGTGGATGCGATAAAACCTCCCATCAACGAAATGTGTGGTCTGGCGTTGTCCTGGTGGAACACTACACCCTTCTTGTTGGCCAATTCTGGTCGCTTATGGTCGATCGCCTGCTTCAGGCGGTCCAGTTGTTCGCAGTAGATGGTAGAATTAAGCGTTTGGCCATATGGGAGCTGCTCATAGTGGATGATTCCCTTTCAATCCCACCAAACACACAGCAAAACCTTCCTGGCCATCAATCTCAGCTTGGCCACTGTTTGAGACGATTCACCGGCCTTCAACCACGACCGTTTTCGCTTGATATTGTCGTATGAGATCCATTTTTCGTCGCCAATCACCATCCGCTTCAAAAATGGGTCGAGTTCGTTCCGTTTCAGCAGTCCAGAGGGTTTTTTTTGCGTCAAATCATGCGGCACCCAAACATCAAGCTTTTTTGAGTATCCAGCATCTCATCTCCTGGGCGATGTCACGAGATGCCACATGTCGGCTGACTTATCCATGGCGTCGTTTTCACCCGCTCTAAATCGTTGAAAACAGTCCTCCGCAGTTTGAAATGATAGAGTACCATCCCTCAAAACAACATTAATCTCACGGAACGTTTCTCTAGCGGATTTGCCTTTAACGAAGGAAAACTTTAAAATAGCGCGAACTTCGGCGTTAGTGAACTCCATGTTTACATGTCTATAACTGCTGAACGCAATATCCAAACTAATCACTCAAAGAGTGGTTTTGTAGGCTATGTCAAGACCTTTCAAAGATATATAGTATTGCCAGATACGAGCCCTGTAGCGCTTTATACATAGCCGCGAAATTCCAAAGACAAAATGGAGGAAGGGAGATATTTGCCAACCTAATATTAATATTTATTCATTAGAACACATTATTGTAGTCGCCTTCCAAATGGTCCCATTCGATATTAAGAACGCTTCTTCTGACCGTCGAAACACTTCTCAAACTAGATTTTTTGGATAGCCTTTGGATCTGTCAGCAATTTCTCGTTTGCTTATCTTTGGAAATAGGAAAGAGTGACAAGGTGTCATGTCTGTGGAATATGGAGGCTAGGGAATCGTTGCAGTAATATTTTTGGCCTGAGCTTTTATTAAACGAAAATCGCAAAGCTCATTAAGGTAGTCTGCTTTACAGGCTTCAAAAAGTCGATTTTTTTGTTTTGTTTTAAATATCTTCCAAAACTATTTCTGAATATTTCTTTAAAATTCCAGAGGCCAATTCGACATATTTTCGAAGCTAGAGCAGTTTCAGTGGCCGAGCGATATACATATATTTTTTTGGACCGAAATCTTTAAAGCGCGTTTTCTCGAGTTTTCATTTTCACAAGTGTTAGAAAACGGTGCCGGCGATAGCAAAAAGAATATATGTCCGATCGAAAAAAACCAAATGATCTAGCTTCAGTATTAAATTATATTCTATATGAACGAAAAAAATTGGACAAAAGTATTATTTAAACTACATGTTTTGCAACTTAAATTCAATTTTTTTTTTTAAGTGAATTTTTTTTCAAACTTCGAAAAAATTTGGAATTTTATAACTTCTTCGTTTTTTTTAGTTCATAAAGTAAAGAAGTTTTTTAAAATTAAAAAAATAATTGGTTCGACGGCTTCAGATGCATCGCACGACCTCCATCACCGGCACCGATTTACAAGTGCAGACTCCAAGCGCTCCAGAAAAATACTTACAGTTTTGAAAGAATTTAAATATTTTTTAATAATAAATATCTATTGTTCTTTAAGCCTTAAATATGGTACACTATCGTCTTAAAATTTCGTTTACCGCAATCATATCCTTCCCTTTAAAAAAAATTGAAAAATTGCTAAAAAACGCTTTTTTTCGGCTTCTAAAGAAGACTACTGCTTTAAAAAACACGTCTAACCTTAGCGTCTGCTATCTACAAAGTAAACAATTGCACTTCAGGAGGATAACCAGTGATATATTCAATTTTAGAATTCCTTGTATTTTTTGAACAGACACTCAACAGAAGTTTGTAAGGTTCGTCTTTAAACGATTTAAATGCAAATCGGGGAAAAATTTTGGATTAAATTAATCAAATTGACCTTGATGTGGCGGGCGTGCAATACAAACACGGCTGCTGGAAGCAAACTTTTAAATACTTTACTATAATTGGCAATAATAAAGAAATTATAGTAAGAAAAAACCAACAGACGGCGCTTGCTGTAATTAAATTAGGTCATACCGCAAAGTACTAGCGCTCAAGTGAAGCGAATGTGTGTGCGAGTGTGCAAATCTACAAATAACTGTATATTAGCTTATGGCGGAATCTAAACGGAGACACGCCGAAAAACAGCGATGATTAAAGCTTAAGAGCAGCGGCGCTGAGGCAGCGTGAGCGACAATTAAGCGCCAGCTGCTGATGAGTAGCGCGTGCTAATCGCTTAAAATGTGTTCAATTAATTAGAAAATATTAACTCAATTAACGAACGGCAGCGCACAGTTTTCGCATGAGATGAGCAGACTGATATTGCGCTTACAAGGCGGTGAAGCTGCTGGCGACAGCCAGACTTGATTAGTCAATGTTGGACGAATGGTGTGTACGGTACGCAGTAACGGTAAACGGTAAAGTGAATTTTTTATTTTTTTTTTCTCTAAAATTGAGATTTCTGTACGAAATATGTGCGCTGGCACGCACCACAAATGGCTGCTAGCCACTTTGGTGCTCCTTGCGAGCCTTAACGTCGCGCTACAGCAGAGCATCGCGCAAAACTACAGCAGCGGCATCTTGCGCATGGCCAAAGCGGCGCAAATACGCGCCTACATTGATCCAGAGCGCGAAGCTTGCGATGATTTCTATGAGTTTGCCTGTGGCAGATGGCGCAAATTGCATGCCAGCAGTGCAGCCAAACCGCGCTCTGCCTACTTGGATCAGCTGCAGGATCTGTATGTGCGCAAGAGCGCCGATATGTTGCAGAGTGGACGCCAAATGGCCGACACAGCCGATCGGAAATTGACACAATTTTTCGAGTCCTGTCGCAATGAGGTCACCGTGCAGCAGCTGGGCTTGTCACCGATTGTAGACTTTGTGGACTTTCGTGGCGGTTGGCCGGAGATTAAGTTGGCCACCTGGTATGAGTATGAATACGATTGGTTGAAAGTTGTTGCCGAGTTGCGACGTCGTTTGGGTGTGGACATATTGATTGGCTTGGAGGTGGTGCCAGACTACGAGGAGGATGATATGAATCGCCTGAGAGTCGGTGCACCACAACTGAAGTTGGGTGGCAAGCAACTTTATTTGGACAGCAGCTATGATGATGAACGTGATGACTACCGCGATGATATAGCGGAGAAGCTGCATAAATATTTTCCCGATATGGGTGAGCGTTGGGCGAAGGAGGTTGCACAGCAAGTACTCGATATTGAGCAGCACTTGGCTAAAGGTCTGCCAGATAATTCAAAGCTCACGCTGGCACAGATGACACGCCAACGCTTCGTTAGTGAATTGAAGTCAGTGTATGGCAGTTATGTTGACCTAAACCGTTACTTAACAATGGTGGTGAATCAAACGATATACTCAAAAGTCTATGAGACACCTGAGGAGTATTTCTCGAATCTCGTAGAGGTCGTAAGGGATACACCTAAATTGCATATAGCCAACTATACAATGTGGCGTGTGCTCGATCATCTGGACTTCGCTGGCGAGATCAATACGCCACACAATGATAATTGGTGTGTGCGCAAGATTATCTCCTTCATGCCGGCGCAATTGCAGAACATGTTCAATCGCAACTACAACAACATATTGTTGGTGAATGACCTGCAATCGACTTGGGCTGACATCAAACGCACTTTCAAAGACGAACTCGCCTCGGAGCTTGAATGGCTTACGGAAAGCACACGGCAGCATGCCCTACAGAAACTGGAGAAAATACGTCTGCGTTTAATTGCGCATGAGGACGCCGAGCTGGCGGATCAGTTACGTAATATTGACATACAGCCAGGTCAATATTATAGCAATCTGATCAATATTTTAGAGTGGGACACACAGCATAAACTGCAGGCATTGTTTACCAAACCAAAGACCGCACAGCCTGAGGTACGCTTGCCACGCTACAATCCATTGAACAATAATATTGAAATACCCATTGTCTTTCTGCAATCGCGTTTCTTCTGGGATGCCGAGTATCCGGAAGCCTTACGCTACGCTACGCTCGGTTACCTGCTGGCGCACGAAATGTTGCGTGGCTTCGATGCGGCCGGTCGTCGTTACGATCAGCATGGCTATCAGCGTTCGTGGTGGGATGCGGCCTCAACGGAGGCTTACGATGAAATCGCCAAATGCTTTATTGCAAATCACTACAACAATTTGAAATATCGCGGCCAGAATATGTTCAGCAGCACTGCGGAGGAGCAATGTATTTTGGATAGTGGCGCTGTGGCGATTGCGCAACACGCCTACCAGGATTGGTGGTCCAATATGGAAGACAGGCAAGATAAGCTGAGTATGGAGTCACTGCCATTGTTGGATTATACGCCACAGCAGCTGTTCTTTATTGGCTACGCTCAACTGTGGTGCGTGGATTATCACGATTCGGTAGAGAAATTCGAGACCACGCCCGAACCGCTGCGTGTGAACGGCGCATTAGCCAATCTGGTTGACTTTGCTCGTGAATTCAAATGTAGCATGAGCAGCAAAATGCATCCGCAGCGAAAGTGTGAACTGTTTTGAGTCACAGTTAAATAGAAAAGGATGATTTTATTGATACATAAATACATACGTGTACAACATACCATACTAACATAGTGAACTTGCTTAGATATCGTCTGCACTGTATTATAATTAATAATTTACGATAACTGTCGAGGAATTTTTATGAATAAACACATGTGTTTCTACCAAATAATAATCAGTCTCATTTATTTATAAAAAAGCATAAACATAATATATTTATTTGTATACAAATTCAATGTCAACACATGAGCAGTGATAACCCTATGATCCCCAATGAAGTACATATATATGAGATTCTATGAATGACTATGACAAAAATAAAACTACAAGCTAGGAAAGACTAAGACTAATCGACCTCAAATAAATCTTCACAAATATTTTTAGTTTCTTTCCACATTTGATTGAATTTTTAAGGCGAGTTGAAACTCATCAATATTATTGAACAGTATACTAAGAAAACGCCATCAAGGTGAAGGATGAAGCAATTACAACAAGGTTATAGACAAGGTTCTTCAAACTAAAAGCATAGGAAGTTGCCATAGAAATGAAATATTTTAATACTAATTATAGAAAGAAAAGAAAAAATCTACTGTGGAAAACCGAAAAAACTTACAATTGGATACAATTTTAGGAAGGTTAGGAAGACAATGCGGATATAAAATTATAGACTTTTACAAAAAGCTGTCAGTCGGAAACTCTATTGAAAAGGGTTGCCATCTTTTACAATTTGTTTATTAAATTAAATTTTCCGTCATGCATATAAACTAAAGACAGATTCCTATTAAAATCATTTTTATTTTTAAAGGTATGAGTATATATGTATAAATATATAGGATTGAAAAGATTTTGAGAAGAATTTCCGAATATCTTCATATAATATTTGGAAAATTGATGTAATAATAATGCTCTCAAATCGTCGGTATATCGAAGTTTAAAATAAATTTTGCTAATAAATTACGTCTACCAAATGAGGTACGGCAATATATTATCGCGCCATTAACCACTTATTTCCTCATTAAAATTTTCAAAATTTGTTTTTTTTTTATTTGTTTTGAATATTTCATTATCAATTTTAAAGTCAACGTCCCAATTTAGTGCCCATTTCATTATATGAAAATTATTGAATACAAGTACTTAAGATTAGACTTAAACACTAAATTTCAAGGTCAAAATCTGTTTGTTTGTGAACGTAGCGTCAAGCTTATCAGTATAAAAACATATACAACAAAAATTAGAAATATTCTCCAAATATAAAATCCTCTCTCAGCTCAGAGAGTAATGTGACAATGCGCTCAAATGGCTTTTGCTATGAAATTTGATAAGAAGGCGCATATAGAAAACAGAACCTATCTTAACACCAATAGCATGTAATATGCGGGCATATAATACATATTTAAAAGGTGGGCAGCACAAATAATCACATTAAATCCAGCTCTCTGAGCAGCTTATATGGTCAGATATAGGATTGAAAGTCTTAAATTAGAAACTGTAGAATTCCCATACAAAGTTTTGGGTCAGTAAGAAAGTGGACACAAGCAGCATGATTCTTCATCAAAAACTCCCATGCAGAAAGCATCTTCATACTAAATGTCCGCAAGTATTTATTGATGACAGTATTCATAACGTTGGAACTCCATACCAAAACTGTTAAGACCTTTTCCTTTTCAGTACTTATTCAACTCAAAATAATATTACCTGATAAAGACGCTGATTTGCAAAATTTGGTATGGAGTTATACTTTTAGCTATGCGAAAGACTTCTCGACTTCCACTTCACCTGTAGAGTTCGTCAACCATGTTGCCTCAAACTGAGTACTAGTTCGAAGTGAACCTAGGGGCAATCAAGCATGTCAACACTAAACCCAAATACTCGTACACTAAACACAATCAAAAAATTTTCAATTCGCAAGAAATGAACTATTATCATTCGGAATTACTAGTTAAAAATGCTTTCCTTACATATTCCTTATTGATGCTTAGTTGGAAACGCATATGGATCAATATTAACCTGCTACTGTTTCATGGTTTCATCGATCAACTGCCTAGAGCGGAGTTGTACCGAGCCATGTGCAAAACCTCTACGCAGTTGGTCGGGTACGGAAGATAAACTTGATAGTGAAACCCTGAAAGATAATGTCGAGTATTCGTTTGAAATTTGACATACTAAAATCTGCATCTGAAAATCAAGAAGCTGTTCAAAGACGGCGTGAGACCCACCTTATGCCATCAACTGCCAAATTTCAAACTCAAACTGCCAAATAAACTCACAGAGCTCTAAAAATACTAGTATAGCCCATAACTAAAAATGTTGAATAATTTTCTATAGAAAACATTTTAAACAGTTTTTTTTTTTAATTTTTCATTTAATTTCTTCTCTCTTGTAGTTCGGAGCAACCGAAATTCTCCAAAGGAGAAGCGCAAATGCACACCTGAATCCAAGGGGCGTCCCAAGGCGACCACGACAGCAGCAAGAATACAGCAAAATGAAAGGGATCAGCAACACCCAAACCAACAACACCCACAAATCAAAGCCAAAGAAATGCAACAACGAGATAAGAAGAAGGTCAAAACTGCTGTTGGCAGCCAAAAGAATGTGTCGAATGGAAAAGTTGCTGCCAAGGAATGCACGGCAACACCAACAACTACAGCAGAACAAGTGAACAGCACGACTGACAATTGCCGGAGCAATAACAAAAAGTTAGCGGAGGCTGGCGGCGCCGGGGACGGCAGTTCAACGTTGCGCTGTCACTGGCAATGGCGGCGGAGTCGGGCGCGACTTGGCAAAGAACAACAACAACAACAGCAACAGCAGTCGAGTGACGCTACACAGCAAGTTTATAAAAGTTACGCAGATGAGCAATTGTCCATCACAGAGTCCAGGGCGGTGACAGCGTTGAGGAGCATCCCGACAGGGACAACAACGACGACGACAAATGTCAGCAGTTGAGCAGTCCTATAAGTTAAGAGTACAAGCGCGGGAGTTTAGGGGGGATGCATGCAATGCATTTTGTGCAGCAAACTGTGGGTTGGAACTGTGCGCAATTCAGGGAGGGGGACGTTGAAAGTAGTGCTGGGCGGTGGCAAGTGCGTGGCGTTGTGACGGAAGGAAATGCACTGGTCAACAATGTGCTCGTTAAACTCAAGTTGCAGTCAAGTAAGAAATCAGCAGATAACATAGAACGAGGTAGAAAAGTCACGAAATGTTAAACAAAAAGGAGCGCCAAGCAGTTCGCAGGAGTACGAAAGTAACAATTTGTGTTGAAAAATAAAAATAAAATAAAAATAGTCATAAATAAATAAATAAATAAAATAAAAACTCTAGAACAGTTGCAGTTGCAATGATGAAGTTGCAAACTACAATCACAACAACAACAACAATAAACTATTCAACTAAAATAAAACAACATTTATAATGCCCAGATTAGCAGTTGTTGGCATTAGCCAAGCCGAGCCGAACCGAGCCAGTTGAGTTGAGTTGAGTTGAGTTGTGCGGTGCCGGGCCGCGTGTGCCACGCCGTTATGTGTGTGTTGCCGTCGGCAGCTACTGCTGGGGATTAGCAACAATATCAAAATTATCATTGTCCAACTGGGAAATCATGTGGCATTTGGAACGTGCAACATTCAGCACATTGAAGTGTGGTAAAAATCAAGCAAAACAATGAGTCTTGCCGTACTGGCAATACAACAACAATAATGTTTGCAACAAATTACGGCAAATAACAGTGTGTAATGATGGCACTACAAACAACAACAACAAATTCAGACAACACAGTATGCAGTAAGGCAACAATAAAGTAGTTTGCAAATAGATGAGGCAACACACTAAAGAGGTACAGTGCGGCGAGCAAAAGTTTAGGCGAAACCTAATATATTATTTATGTGTTTAAGTCTAATGAAAGGAAAACTTGCATCGATATTTTTTATAAAAATTGTTAAATCAAAGGATTGCGAATATAATCTGAAACGAATATTCTTTATAAAATAAATAAAACTTGTCATGTAACTAGTTACGAACTAGTTTTCTATGTACCAGTTTGCAACTAGTCAGATTTTAGACAACTCTTTTTGTACATAAAATAATATGTAAACAATTTTATCAAAAGCTCTACTACGTAAGTTTTCTTAACTTATACAAATTCATTAAAATTCTGTATCAGTTTAGAACCACTGTGTCACTTGAAATTTTTCAAAAACATAATAAATTCTTAGTGAGCGGAGGCAGTATTAGGTGCTTCATTTAGATGTAGGTATAACCTTCTCAGTCAAGTCAACAATTGCAAAATGCGGGGTAAGAAAATCTAGCAAATTTCGGATAACAACAAACAGTTCATCAAGGCGTTTTGGAGATGAGCGCACAGTTGCAATGAGCAACAACTTGCTTCACCGTTAAATATATGTAGGACAGAAAAGTTGTTCCAGTTTTTTATTTTCACCACGCTGTCGCCCTAACCGACCAGATTTAGGTGAATTCATGTCTGATTAACCACAATTAGCGTTTATACTGGTACCTCCACCGGCTGAGAATAAGCCACTAGTTATATGTCTTGCAGCCTTTTCTTCTGCGAATTACTTATGGTGTTGAAAACGTGAAGTGAAGCTTTGAAAATTTAAACTTACTGTTCCCAATAAAAGAAGAAATGCTCTATAACATTTGATCTCTCTATATATTTTTGGCTTTTTTCTCTTTCTCTCTCGCTCGATCTTTGCAGGTGATTTCCTCATAGTTTTTAATATATTATATACAATATTTATATTTAAAAAAATATCGACCCACGTAGCATAACGCTTTGGCTTTACTACCTATACCATACAAGACATTACATTCTGCTGATGATTTCATGATTATTTTAAAGGATTTCATATTTGTTTCATGTTTTTAGAATAATGTCTTTAGAAAATAATTATCCGCCAGTTCACATAATAATTTTTAATACAAATCATTAAATTATGTATCTCTTAGTCTTAAATATAGATAGTCTATATACATATGTTTGTACTTGTCATTGCATGTTTTTGAGATGTTATCATCCTTATTGTTCCAACTTTATATTTTATATTTATTTAATCTTCTTAGCTAATTAACATAATTGTTATGATAATAATATAAAATAAATAATTATATTATAAATCGCTGTTATTTTTTTAATTCCATTCAAAAACTATTCAAGATACGATCTTATCGCTTTCACGGGATAATTTTGAAAGCATATCGAATAAGCAAAAAAAAAATCGATTTTTTGAAAATATCACACTGGTATAGCCCCTTAATGTAGACGAAAATTGTTCCATTAAAACACAATGATGATAAGGGTTACAAAACTAACGATCGAGTTAAAGGTAATGATGTTATTCGTGGGTATATTTCATGAAAAATTTTAACTTCCTTCCTAATAAAAGCTATAGTACTTGAGAATACTTTAGATATATATGAGAATACTTACGAAAAAGATAAATATAAAGATAAAAGATAAGATTTGTTGTAAAGATAAAGATAAAGATAAAGATAAAGATAAAGATAAAGATAAAGATAAAGATAAAGATAAAGATAAAGATAAAGATAAAGATAAAGATAAAGATAAAGATAAAGGTAAAGATAAAGATAAAGATAAAGATAAAGATAAAGATAAAGATAAAGATAAAGATAAAGATAAAGATAAAGATAAAGATAAAGATAAAGATAAAGATAAAGATAAAGATAAAGATAAAGATAAAGATAAAGATAAAGATAAAGATAAAGATAAAGATAAAGATAAAGATAAAGATAAAGATAAAGATAAAGATAAAGATAAAGATAAAGATAAAGATAAAGATAAAGATAAAGATAAAGATAAAGATAAAGATAAAGATAAAGATAAAGATAAAGATAAAGATAAAGATAAAGATAAAGATAAAGATAAAGATGTAGGCGCCTTCTTTTCACAATTACCTTAATATTCGCTATTACATGTCTTTATATGTATATATTTGTTCAGTTATTTTCGCACTATTTTATTATCTGGGTCAATTATTTCTTTTTCAGTCGATGGCTAACGATTAAAGCTCCAATTTCAATTCAAGCACAAAACATCCCCAAACATTCTACATAACATCTTTACCAAAAATAGCACTAATTAAATTAAGAACTGAGAGTTTCAATAGAAATATCAGCAAATTCGATAAAAATGGAATTGTTCTTACAGCAAGTTGACATGCTAGAATTTCAGCTGTCAATGTGAATATTTTCGAAGTGAAATGTAATTGCGAACGTACCAAGTGCCATTATAGAACATACGAAAATATATCGCCTCGAACAAAAGTGGCGAATGGAAGAAGAGAGAGGAAAAAAATAATGGTAAAAATAAAATATGCTTCCATATTCTACGAAGAAAACAGAAAATAGAAAGTGCAAGCAAAGATGAATTTGCGAGAAGTAAGGTTTGAAAAAAAGTGAAATCACTTGCACATGGCATATCAGTATTTTAGGGGGTGGGGGCGGAAAGTGAATTTCTCGACGATTGCTACTATGAGTTAGCGTCTTGGTTGCCGTTGAACTGCCTGTCAGGCAATTGGCTACATGTCTCCTACTGCTACTGCTATTCGGCTACTTTTGTTGTTGTAACTGCTGCAGTTTGAGTTGCTCATTTGCAGTGACAGTTAGGTGGAAGTGCAAGTGGACGAAAATAACACACATACACACACACATCCATATATAAATATATGTATATAAGAATATTCGTGTATACTTGTATGTATGTGTGTGTGGGTGTGTGTAAGTGCTTGATGGGTGTGTAATGCAACTACTTGGGCGTTCTGTCTGCCGATGTAGGACAGTTGCATTAAAATGTTCAAATCTTCGAGGTCTTTGAAAAAGGCGGTATGGTGAATGGCTCAAATGGTTTGTACACTTTTGCTGGTAACAAATGAAAAGTGAAAGCAAGTGAATTGAAATGACATTTGAGAATTTTTGGAATTGAAAGTGTGTCGACTTTGGACAGAAATAATCAGACGAACTGAATGCGCTATTTACGCAATTTCAATTTTGTGGTCAAATGGTTGCGAAAGAGAGGAAACTCATAAAGCTGCTTTATTGTTGTTTGATTTTCGACTGTTGAGTTGTGTTGAGCTAGTGATCTTTTGCTGAGCTATTAAGGGTCCAAGTGATCTTCACATTGTAAAATCAAGTGAACGCGAGGTCAATGGTTTCACTTATTGACTCAATTGTTGAAATCTTAATAATGTCAAGATATTTTGTAGCTTTCGTTGGTAGTCATAAGCACCTTATCCGAAGGCCCCGCTCAGACTAGCTGTTCGGTTTAAATCTTTTTCTCAGCATGTATTCTTATTAAGATAGGGTCATTTTAACACTCATCTCTTCCAAGTTTCCCGCTCTCAACTATTTTAAAAATAAGTGCCGAGTATTAAGCGAGTTGTTACCATAAACCAAATCCACTAAGTTTTACTCTCTGTGTACCATGTTATTGTCTAATCTCACTCAACGAAGTAAGGAACAAATGTTTACTGCTACAATTTTCACAACGTAGTGTAAGGAGATCTCAAAAAAATATTTGCTAAGTAGAGCAGATTAAAAAACCCAGAAAACTTGTCACGAGACTTACCCAGCTCCTTGCCGGAGAAAGCGTGTTCAAATTTTAGGTAAGTATTCTTGAAAGGTCTTGATTTAACTTTCAATACGCTGCTCGCCCAAGCGATGATTGAATATAAGCAACATTGAGAAAAGCTTTCCGAAGAAGCGCTACCTTTATTGGGAACAAGATATTTTTAATTTTTTTTAGACACTGGAATCGGCATCGGATTCTGTGAACTATTAGCTAGTATAACTTTAACTATTTTATTGAAGCGGACGATTTCAAAATGTGCCTTCTTTTAACATTTTTAAGTTTTTTTCAACCACAGCAAGCTTTTGAAGAGTTTTTCAGTTAAACTGTCACTGTGTAGTTCAAAATATTCTTATCTTGGCATCACTTTTCTACCCCAGAAAGGTTTTCAAGAGCTTTTAAGCTAAACTATCTCAGTTTTGTTCAAAATATTCTTATCTTGGCATAATTTTTTCAACCACAGCAAGCTTTTGATGAGCCTTTCAGCTAAATTGTCGCTGTTTTGTTCAAAATATTCTTATCTTGGCATAATTTTTCTACCAGAGTGCTTTTCAACAGCTTTTAAGCTAAATTGTCGCAGTTTTGTTGAAAATATTCTTATCTTGGCATCATTTTTCTAATACAGAGCTTTCCAAGAGCTTTTAAGCTAAACTGTCGCAGAGGCTTTTGAGGAATGATAAGTAAATCTTATAAACTGCAAGCTATATAACTAGTATTCGACGGTGGTAAGTACAAGCTTTTTCAGAAAATATCTAAAGAAATATTTTTCCAACAAACTGAATTTACATTATTACCATTTATTTGGGATTTCCTGAGGATTTATTTTCAATGAGTCCGCAAATATGAAACCCATATGTTTTAAGTAAACAAAAATAAAAAAAATATATAAAATACCTTTGTATTTGCATGTTAAATGTATTTTAATATTTTCAATAAATAAATTTACGTCACCACTTGAAAGTAGTTTGGTTTTTTCGCCTTTTCAAATTAAACGCAGTAATGTTGCAAGTGGAAAAAATTGTATATTTCAATCAACAACGGCAATATTCGCTTAATAAACCAGTGTACCACATGTACACTGTCGGCGAAAAAACCTTTGTACACTTTGCAAAAAGCTCAATTTACATAATTTTAAAAATGACAACGCTTGCAGATTTTTCCACAAAACAAAACAAAATGTCTCCATTATAATGCCGAGCGCTTGTGAGCCGGGCTCCATGCAACGTTTGGCGGCTTATAAATTGTTTATTGCATTTTTTTCAACTTTTTGCAATATTTCTTATTTGGTACCGGCGGCTTACATGCCAAAAAATATTTATATGTCGACATATTTCACTGCATGCGGCCACGGTTTTTTCAATTAACGGTGATTATAGCGAAAGCAGATTGAAAAAAAAATGGCGTTCCGCTCGGTGCACTGTGCAACATTTTCCGCATTTCATTTTTTAATCAATATTTTGCTTGATCAGCGAAATCAGAGTGAATACATTTATGTATATATGTGTGTGTGTGTGTGTGTTAGTGGTGGGTGTGACAACGGCGCGCACTATACCGCGCTCCACCTTTGCTATTTCTGTGTGTATGTGTGCCGTTGTTTGTGTGTGTGCGTCCATTATTCGCCGCGTTTGTGGTGTTGCGGGTGCGAGAATTAATAGACAGCGGTTTTTAAATTTTCTTATTTCACAAATAAATGTGACATAAACCCCCCCAAAAAAAGAGAGAATATGTTGTATTATAAAGACATGCTGTCTACTCGCAAATTTAAATGAAATAAATAACGACATTAATTGAATATTTTTGTGAATCTTTTTCGAATTCGTAATTTTTTCGACTTTAGAAAAGGCTTTGCATTTAAATCGGATGAGGGTCTAATAAGCGAATCTGTTATTACCAAACACATCAAATGCAAATATTGCGCCTAAAGGTATGCAACGAAATATAAGTACGCTGTAGTTTTTCTATTTATTGGATTTGAGTGCTTTATGCGTGAGTGGCTGAGTGAGTTTACAGTGATATTGACATTAAGGTGACCAGATTAACCACATTAACGTTTAGATCCATGCTTTTTAAATCAGTACATGTTAAAAATAGTTAAATATTATATTTATGTTTTATTGATTATTAATGAAAAAGTGGTTGAAAATATAAAAATGTTTGTCAGTGATCACTAGTATACTTGTAGTTAAAGTATTAATTTTGAAGTTGTGAAAAACATTAATAACAACTTTAAGGCCAGCCTTCCTTTTCTTCCAGCTATATTTGATTTAAGTGATTACACCATTCTTGAGCTTCGAAAATTCGGCATATTTTGATTGTTCTTAAGTTAAAATAATAAGTAGCAAAATTGAAATTATTGTCATGAAATTGCATGGTTAAAATTTTTTCTCTGAAATTAAAAATAAAATGGTGGCTTTTTGGGAGGTTGACACCAAAGCTGCAATTTTCACTCTGAAACAAGATTTAAATACTTTTTCACATCCTAACAGTATTCAAATACAGACACTGTAATTTTTTATTAAAACTGTATCATATTGAACGGACCCTTATTTTATTTATGTTCAAAATAATAACTTTCGTGAAATTCTAGAGTGGAATTTAAACGAGTATTTTCTTCTGACAAGTTCATTGAAGCTATTATTAAAACTGCAGAGTCGCATTTGAAAATAACATTTATAAATTTTGAAAACATTTCTAAACAACCCGTTATTTAATTATTTTCTGCAGAATTTTAGTCTTTCAACATTTATTTCCAGACGCAATTTCGATGTTATAAATTTATTTATTAAGAGCCTTCTTTGCAGAAGGTATCTTTTCAATTCATTAAACAATTTTCGTGGGGGCCATCCTGCTTTGCTTGTTATTGAGTTTGAGAAATAATCAATAAACAATATATAAGTAACTGATTATAAAATATGTGCATATTTTTATTAAATTAGCAAATGATTTTGGTAAAATCTTTCATAAATAAAAAATGTTATTAAAAAAAAACAAAAATTATAAAAATAAAAATAATGAAATCGGTCTGTTAAGTAGGTGAGGTGATATATGCATGATAAATGGAGTGCTTTTGAACGTTTGAAGTATTTCTTTTTCTCACTGACTCTGGTCACCTCAATCGAGGCTAGAAGCAGTCACTCTTGAGCACACCGATTTACTGCCTATATACTCTCGCCTGAGTGGATAACAAATTCTTTGTTTATTTACATTAGGTGCAGTCGCATGTTAATAGAAATATGTAATCGGTAAATAATTAGTACTAAACTGTGAAGGGCCTAAGTGAACTCTGCAATGACTTAGTGTAGTACAATAGGTATACAAATTAAAAAGGAAAATTCAAGACAAAGATTATGAAAGGTGTTTCAAATTATCTTAAAAATGTAAAAAAAAAAAATAAAATAAATTAATCGGGAACGAAGAAAAGTGTTGGTTGGAGACCTACTTCCAAAATATCCATAATTTAACATTTTTATTAAAATTATTATAATTACTATTATTAATTGCTATTATTATAAATACTCTTACCACATTTGTTATTACTGTTAATATAAATATTTTCGTAGCTAAATTCTTGCTAATTATTTATTATAAATATTTTTCCTCCTCTATATTTTCAAATATTGACTAATGCGATATTTTGCGCCACCAACCTGCTGAATGCACTATGCTTCCGCTATTTCTGTTCGAAAAATAATCCGCACTGCACTCAACGACTCTGACGCGCTCTTTATGAAGGCATACACATGCATTAATTGCAATTTTTCCTTATTTTATTTAATGTTTTTTTCTTTGTTTTTTTGTTTTGAGTCACATTTTATTGATTAAAAACCGAATGTAAGCAACGCAAGAACACTCATATGATTTTCGACTAGTGAGCTAAACCGGTGCGGCGCGTTCATTCAAAAGAGTTCAGTGCTTTCGCGCCGACTATTTACATACCTATGTATATACTTACGTAGATGTATACTTATTCGCTTTTATTTAAGGGAATGTTTGCTATATCAGCAGAGTAAACAAAAAATTTTGCGACGCGATTTTCTTAAAAGAAAAGTTTTTGTTTTTTTCATTCAAGTGATAACGCGAAAGCTGGTTTATACGCAGTTATTGTGGCAATGCATTTGTTGTAATTAAAGTGTAAATTTAATTGTGTTTAATTTTTTATAAAAATTCAAATTCTATATATCCAACTGCTTTGATCTGATGTAAGTAACTATAGACATATTTTGTTTAGTTCATTTAAGTTCTATATAGCAATAACAGCACGTGCTGTTAATTTATTTTCTCTTATTTATATATATTTTCTCAATTGTTGTGCTCAAAAGTTTTTGCTATGCGCGCCTTTGTACTCTGTCTGCCTATAAAGATATACACATATGTATACACATATATATGTATGTATATAGTGTGCAACTATTTGTATTTTAATGGTCGGGTGTTTAGTGCGTATGACGTTTAATGCGACACTCAAAGTTGAGTGAGTGACATTGACACTGACCAACTCAACAGATTGCACTGAGCGAATGCTCGACTGTAGTTTTTATTTCTAAGTTTTTCTATTTGTGAATGTCTAATAACATTCGCGGTTAAATATATAAGATTAAAGCGGATTGAAAGTAAAAGCACGGATTGAAAATGCTGCACGTCCTATCTTGCTGGTAGCTTTATTAAGAGAGACAGAAAAACGGAAGCATAGCTTGACAGCAGGACTGTAAGTGCTGCCAAGCCAGGCTTTTACAAACATATGATTGCGGTGGTGCCAGATAGGCGCGAACATGCCGGCCGCCTTGAACGACCGTTCAAAATATTACAATTTGATGAAAACTTAAAAATATTAAATGTCAAAAATGTCTCCTTTTGTAGGTAGTAGCGATAGTTTGATGATAGGTCTCAGCAACTCCCCTTCAGATGTCTTCAAGTTTACAACTCGAACTCGATCATCTGTCCCTGGAGAAGTCTTGATGACGCGGCCTAATTTCCATTTTGTAGGCGGTGTGTTACTTTCGTGGATAATTACAACATCATCCTTTTGCAAGTTTGGTGTTGAACGTATCCACTTTGAGCGTCGTTGTAGACTGACAAGATATTCGTCTCGCCATCGTCTCCAGAAGTGTTGCCTGATTGACACGATAATTTGCCAACGTTGAAAAATTGTTCCTTTGAAGATTTCTAGATCAGGATCAGGGAGTCCCTTTAGCGGTTCACCAATCATGAAATGACCAGGTGTCAGAACTTCAAAGTCATTTACGTCGGTAGGAATATAGCAAATTGGACGAGAATTTACACAGGCTTCAACTTCAGTCAATACTGTGGCAAATTCTTCGTATGTTAAAAGCGAAGGCCCTAAGGCGCGTTTAAGGTGGTATTTGATTCTTTTTATACCAGCCTCCCAAAAGCCACCCATATGTGGCGCGCTTGGCGGATTGAAATGCCAAGTTGTTTGAGCGTCTGTGAAATAAGATGAGATCTTCTTGTCATGAATGCAGCGTTCGTATGCGAGTCGTAACTCCTTTTCGGCACCCACGAAATTAGTGCCATTGTCGGAGTAGAGATGCTGGCAGAAGCCTCTTCTGTTAGTAAAGCGTTTGAAAGATGCGATGAAAGCGGTAGAAGAGAGATCTCCAGCAAGCTCGAGGTGCATTGCGCCAGTGCTCATGCAAATGAATGAGCAGATATATGCCTTTGTAGATTTAGCACCTCTTCCACGAGTAAATTTCAAATTGTAAGGTCCAGCATAATCTACTGCGGTATGTAGGAAGCAGCGGGTTGAAGTGACGCGGCTAGCGGGTAAGTCAGACATGAGCTGTTGCATTGGTCTACAGTTCAGCCGTCTGCAGCGGACGCAGTTACGATATATTCCACGAGCTAGGTTGCGTATTCCAGGTATCCAAAAACGTCGCTGAATTGTAGCTTGAATGATTTGAGGTCCACCATGTAACGTTAGGCGGTGTATTTCAGATGCAATTAATTTAGCGAGCGGTGACTTCTTTGGCAATATTATAGGATGTTTTACGTCGTTTGAAAGTGTTGCGTTTCTGATGCGACCTCCTACACGTAGGATACCATTTGAGTCTAGATACGGTTGTAGTCGCGCTAGACTGCTTCGAATATGTATGGATTTATTTGCTCTGCAATTAGAAATTTCCTTTTTAAAAGTAACTGACTGAGTATACTTTACCAAAGATATTTCAGCGTATCGAATTTCTGCGCAGGACAAATTGCCAGATTTGCGTGTCCTAACGCTAGATTGTGCATTATTGATAAAACGGAGTAAATAAGCGGTGATGCGTTTTAATTTGTTGAATGAATGATACTTCGTGAGTAAATCCCAATCGTCAGCGGTTTGTGTGAGGAGAGTCACTGGTCGTTTGGATTTTAACTCGAGATCTGTTGAATGTTGTTGCGTGCAGCCGAGCCATTGACTATTGCTCTCCTGCAACCATTGCGGTCCATGCCACCATAGTTGATGTTTGAGTAGTTGCGATGGTGACATCCCTCTTGAAGCACAATCAGCGGGGTTGTGCTCTGAAGCAACGTGTCTCCAGTGTAATGCTGGAAGCACTTCTTGTATTGCTGCGACGCGGTTGGCTATGAATACTGACCAGCGGCTAGGATCGCTTTATAACCAAGCTAGAGTAACCATAGAGTCAGTCCATGCGTATAATTTATCGATAGTGTAGTTCAAACTAAATTGAACTTGTTGTAGTAATTTTGCCCCTAAATGAGCTGCACAAAGCTCGAGGCGCGGTAACGAAGTAGTTTTCAGAGGTGCTACTCTCGTTTTTGCTGCTACTAATACGACCTTAAACGTACCATCCGAAGATTGCGTACGGCAATATAAAGCAGCTGCGTATGCGACTTCTGAAGCGTCGGTAAAAATATGAAATTCAGTATGGGAAGTTTTACTAGTTCCCAACCAGCGGTTTAATTTAATTGAAGATAGTTGCGGTAATTCACGGTGATGCGCTAACCAATCCTTGGCGACTTCGGAAGGAACCGGTTCGTCCCAGTCCACGTTTGAGCGCCAAAGTGTTTGCAACCAAATTTTAGAGCGGATTGTACAAGGTGCGATCAGACCCAGTGGATCAAATACCTTGCTTGAGTCAGAGAGAAACGTGCGTTTTGTAAGTGCGTTGGGTAATTCATCATTGTTTACTGCTATAGAGAGGCAATCGTGATTGGTATGCCAAATTGTACCAAGTGTGCGGATTTGATCTCCATCGGCTAGGAGATGCGAAATTTGTTTAGATGCGTGAGGTATTAATTGTTTCACGCGTTGACAATTTGTTGCCCATTTGCGGAGTTCGAAACCACTTTCAGAGAGAGCGTTGGAAACGTCTTTTTGAAGTGAAGCGAGATCGTGAAAGGTGTCTGCACCAGTGAGTAGGTCGTCCATATAGAAGTCTGATTTTATGACTTCTATAACCTCTTTGCTTGCATTGGATGCGTTGATAGCAGCTTGATGTAATGACTTTATTGCGAGGTGCGATGCGGAAGCGATTCCATACGTGACTCTGACGAGTCGATAATCACGTACTGGTTCTGCGGGATTTGAACGCCAGACTATGCGTTGATAATCGGTGTCTTCTTTAGCGACGTAAACCTGCCGGTACATTTTCTCAATATCGGCTATGATTCCAAAGCGGTGTGTACGAAAGCGAACGAGAATGGAAAAGAGATCTTGTTGTAACTGCGGACCAACCATGAGAGCGTCGTTTAATGAGTTTCCAGATGTAGATTTCATGGATGCGTTGAAAACGACTCGTAGTTTCGTTGTTTGACTTGTCTCCTTTACCACCGCGTGATGCGGCATGTAATACATTTTGTCCGTTGTCGTCTCAGCCAATTCCATGTGTCCCATAGAGATTAGTTCTTCCATAAAATCTGTGTACTCCTCAAGAAGTTGTTTGTTTGCGGCGAATCTTTTCTCCATGCGGAGGAGTGCTCGAACTGCGGCTTGTCGTGATTCACCAATCAATAGGTTTTTCTTGAATGGTAGACGAACGATGAAGCGACCATCCGGTGCACGTTGCGTTGTTTCATAGAATAATTTCTCACAAAGAGATTCTTCAGGTGAATAGAACTTACGAGTGGGTAACTCTTCAAGTTCCCAAAACTTGCTGATAAGTTGATTTAAATGAGTATCGGAATGTAAAGTTGTAACCTTTAAAGGTGGGTTCTGCGAATTAGTTGCATTGCCAAATAGTACCCATCCGAATACAGTGTTTTGTGCCATTGGAGTACCCCGTTCACCCTTGCGGAGTCCACTTAGTAGAAATTTGTCCATTGTGTCCATTCCAATAAGAATGTCGATTGGACCGGGGTCGGAGTAGTTCCAATCGGCTAGCGGTAAATCGGTAATATGCGGCCATGCGGATCTCGGTAGAGAAGCGGTTGGAAGATCGTTAGTGATTTTCGGTAAGATAAGCGTACTTACTTGAAATTGTGTCTTAAGGGTTCGAGGGGATATATTAAGCGTTACCTCACCCTTTGTACGACCTCCTTGTAGTGAGCCAATCCCAGTGACATAAGCGGATGAAGGCGATCTGGGAAGGCGAAGGCGTTGGATGCAAGCCTCGGTGATGAATGATGCATGTGAACCATTATCGAGGAGTGCGCGAGCGGGTTGCCATCGACCGGCGAAATCTTGTATCATAATTTCTGCGGTTGGCAGTAAGATGACGCGATCAGCGTTTGCGTGGTGTGCGGTTACATTAAAATGTTCATTTGCGGTGCTCTCGGATGTTGCGGGTTGATTGATGAAGCTTGCGTGAAGTAAGGTATGATGGCGGCGTTGACATATTCGACACGAAGATGTGCTGCGGCATCTTGTCAACATATGTCCTTTACTGAGGCAGTTTATACAGGTTCCTAACTTCTTGATAGCGGATAGTCTACCTTTGGGATCCAATTGGCTGAACTGCGAGCATGAATAGATTCTATGCTCTTCGTTACAATAAACACAATTCGACACCTTGGTAGCAGTTG
Organism: Zeugodacus cucurbitae; assembly: GCF_028554725.1. Lineage (NCBI taxonomy): Eukaryota > Metazoa > Arthropoda > Insecta > Diptera > Tephritidae > Zeugodacus > Zeugodacus cucurbitae. The sequence continues at coordinate 56,690,751 of NC_071667.1, read as the reverse complement.
ATGTAGGAACGTGTATTTCTGGTTGCGTGAATGCGGTATGAAAGACATTCTTTGTTGTTGTCTTTGCGGTAGTGCTGACTGACGGCACCATTTCCAATGATCGTGCGCGGTTTTCGAGGAATTCTCGAAGAGCGGAGAAAGATGGCAAGTCATCTAGCAAGATTGATAACTCCCAATGTTTGCGAGTTTCGTAAGATAGCTTCGAAACGGTTAAGTGAATGAGCCAGTCGTCCCAAAATTCGACTGGTCGCCCGAGTGCACGTAACGCACCAACGTGCTGAAGTATTGAATTTAGCACTTGTTTTATGGCCTTAGCGTTGTCTTTAGCTGCGATCCCGACTGACATGAGCGCTTTGATGTGGCTGTCCACTATGACTCTCATGACCTTGTACCTCGCGGTCAATAAGTCCCATGCTTCAGCGTAGTTGCTATCACATACCGCTAAGCTACTCACCAAGTCCAATGCTTCTCCATTCAAGCAGTTACGTAGATAATGTAACTTTTGTCCGTTCGACAAATTTGCGTTCGTATGAATGAGAGAGCAAAAGGCGTCGTGAAATGGAAGCCATTGCGTAGGATCACCGCCAAATAACGGCAGTTGCAGTTTAGGTAGAGGTACAGGAACAGGTGATTCTGGAGCAGTACTTCGTTGCGGTGTCTGCCTTTGAGCTGCGCGTAGACGTTTCATGTTAGCTTTAGCGGTGCTATACCACTCCTCTCCTTGTATGCGTGATTGCTCCTCTAAGGAAACGTTCTCGTCCCCACATGTTAATTCTTGTTGTGCATCACAAAAGCGAGTCCATTGCTCTTCTAGCAATTGCAAATATGTTGTAATTACTTCGGTATCGACCGAAAGTGCATCCACTTTGCTGGATTGCAAATAGCGTTTGATGGAGTTTAATGCGGAGTCGCGAATTTTCACGGAAGACATGCTGTATAACTTACTGCGGAATGATTGCGAAAATAATAGCGGGTTTGACGAATTTTATCAAATTACTGATAACATCCGGCTCGAAGGACCAGAAATGTGAATGTCTAATAACATTCGCGGTTAAATATATAAGAATAAAGCGGATTGAAAGTAAAAGCACGGATTGAAAATGCTGCACGTCCTATCTTGCTGGTAGCTTTATTAAGAGAGACAGAAAAACGGAAGCATAGCTTGACAGCAGGACTGTAAGTGCTGCCAAGCCAGGCTTTTACAAACATATGATTGCGGTGGTGCCAGATAGGCGCGAACACTATTGTTTTGTTTAGTTTTTGTTATTTCAAACATACAACTATGAACACAATGAAACAAAGCAAATATTTACGCTAGTTTTTCTTATTATATAAACCTTATAGATAATCTATAAATAAAGTTTTTGTTAAAAATATTTACATTTTTAGTTTTTCGCTAAATAATTTATTCAAAAATTTCGAAATTTCAGAATTAAAAGTTTTTTGTTAAAAGGAAAATTTGCTTGCAATGGTCAATTTTTTATTCCATTCTGTGGAATTTGATGTTAATGACAAAAACTTAACATTTTTCAAACTATATTTCAAATTATACAAGCTTGTATAGAAGAAGAAAAGTTTCTACTCGTCAAAAGGGAATTCATGTTAGATGTATAAATATAGAATACATGCCAAAAAAATCTAGACCCCCACAGCACGATAAGTTGAAGGAAATAACGTTAGTGAGTCCTCATAATCTCTTAAAATTCTCGTCAAGTGCTGGCATCCTAACCGATATCTAGTGGACATTGTCTACTACCCAGGGAATACGTGACGGGACTCCATCTGGTATCGCTAAGGACCATAACTGGTATATGCGGGGGCTGTTGGTCCTCTAGACATAACTAACCTAACCTATAGTATGAAAAAAACTAACTTGGAGAGTCAGATTTTTTGCTAGAATTCAATGCGCTTATTTTGCATTTCGTCTTAACTTCGAATCATTAATGACAAGTGTATAAATGTGGCAGCTGTTGATAAATAGTTTCAAATTGCTTGTTACGAACAAAAACGTCAGCAAATTCCACAAAATTATTTTGGATGACCATGAAATGAATGGATTCATAGATATTATAAGAACTATAAGCACAATGACGAGGCAACTGCCGACATTAAGGTCTATCCTTTGGTAAGAAACCAATTGTTCTATATAAACTGTATCGAAAAGTTGAATGTATAATGGGTGTAATATTTATGGGGTTACGCCTCTTTAAAACTTAAAAAAATCAGTTTTATTTTTTTGCTTAATTTCAAAGTCTATATTCTAACGAGTATTTTGTGGTGTCTCCCAAAACAATGTCTCAATAATTACGAAAGTTATGATCATTAGAAGTAAGTGCGGTGGGAGCGCGCCGATAGTACATATTTTTCTTTTCTGCGTTTTTCTCAAAACCACATATTTTGAGACTGTGTACACGAGAACTCAAAGAATATTCAACCGATTGACTTGAAAATTAAAATACATCTTCCTAAATAGATTTTTCACAGAGTAACATGGTATTTTTTCGATTGAATAATTTGAATTTGATTTGTCAATTGTACACAAGTAAGTTATTACTTCCTCATGACCCGATAATTTAGTGTTCTTATCTTTCTCCTGATCGAATGTTGTTTTGTATACTTTTTTTTTAATTTTGATTTTTTTTTTGTTAGAATTTGTTGTTCTTTCATAAAACGTTTTCTTTTCAAGTTTTCTGTAGAATAATAAATTTGTCACAATAAGTTCGTAATGCTAAGGTACCATGCTTTGTACACTCATTTAATATGATTCTTTTTTTTTTTTTGTTTTTAGCGCCCTTGAAATCACCCTTAATAGCACAAGACTTGAGTAATCCATTATTACTCTTTCAAGGTACCCAAAATCGTCTTACTGATTACGGATGATTAAATTTTTAGTTCTTAAAATATATGGAAGGAAGATCCAAAACAAACTAGATACTCTTAGGTCTGATTTCTTGCCTCATAAGACGAATCATTACATAATAGAAATACGCTAGTATATACATACTTACAGTTATGAATTAATATTCATGTCACAAAATAGAATTAAATGTATTTCAAACCTTCATCCTGAAAGTAAAAAAAAAAACAAAAATGTGTTTGTAAAAAATAATTTAAATTCATTTTATTAAATATTATTATGTAAACCGAACACTAAGAATTATTTTTTAAAGCATAACTTTACTACTTACAATTTAATATTAAATGTGATTATTATTTAATGGAACTTTGCAATATATAGTTATTGCCTAATTTTTGTATTATTTCAGCATTTCAAATAAATGGAACCCAAAGCCCTTGCAGGTAAGTCAGAAGCAGTTCCCTTATTAACACAAAACGATCAAATCGACGGTGACCCCATAAATGGTGTTCAAATATTGCCGGAAGTTACAGTTGGAAAATTACAACAACAACAACAAATGATGGAGCAACTTGAAGAGGACAAAGATGGTGTTGAGCTTGAGCACTTGCTTTTATACAACCAAGAAGGTGAGCAGCATGGCGATAATTTTGATGCTGATAATGAAGTTGGCGATAAAAACTATACAAAAAAGGATAAAGATGGATTCCGTCTTGGTAAGTACCTTCTGAGTTTGTATGCAGTTAATTTAAAAGTGTGTGATATATAACGATCTTAAAGTAACGGCTGGAATTCGCTAAATCCCAGTATGTAACGAATCGAACAAGCAACTGGTATACATTAAATAGACTCGTATTGTTATTTTGAGATAGAAGAGCATATGGTTTGACACTTTAATGAGGTAACAATATACTTTCTAGTATAGAGTTCGGCTAAAAAGTTTTGTGGAATGCTTCCACATTGAAATATTTTGGCATTTAATTTAAATAAATTTTTTTAAATTTAAATTAAAATTTTTTTAATTTTTTTATGAGTGATTGAATGCTCACTAATGTCAGTAATTTCTTAAAGTCTATTTCACTTAACTTAATATTTGATGTGAAATCACAGTCTGCACTTTGTTGCTGTCAACAAGATCAATCGCACCAATCGTAGTAAAACGAATAATATGCTGTTGACAACAACAAAAAAATGTTTATCTCCATCATGTTATGCAATAAAAAGCGTGAAAACAAGCATTCAACACATTTTATGTGGCACAAAAGGAAGAAAACGAAATTTGTAGGGATGTATGTGTGTGTCTGTATATGTAAAAATGTTAAATATGTAAAGCAGAAGATGAATGAGAATCGGAGTGTGGAAAAATGCAAGCAGCAACCGGAATTCGCAAAGCTTTCTTCACATGTTATACGCCCCGTCTAAACAAAAACATAGTCGGCTTTTAGGTGCTTGTTGACTGCGGCTGCTGACTGCTGTGTGTGTGTATGTGTATGAGCGTGTGTGCACCATAAAACTCAAGTGTAAATTGTGACATGCATGAATTGACTGCGGAAGCAAACAGCCACACACAGATCTCAATGTGTGTGTGTTTGTACGCGCGTACCGTTGAGTAAATAATCTTATGCCAACAAAATTGTTCGCAAACATTTGCAGCTAAGACCGCAACTGCTTACTCTATGACTTGCATTTCCGCCCGATTGCTTTGGTGGTCGCCATGGCGTCCGCCTTAACGGCGAAATCAAAGTCAACACACACGCACAAATATTTGCACAAGCACACATGATTGTTGCTGTTGTTGCTTCTTTCTTTCTTACTTGTACAACACAAGGTATTTTCAGCGCTTTAACACTGTCTTCTGTCTGCAGCGCACAGCAGTAGTAGGATAAGTGGAATCCTCGCCAAACAAATCTGCATCGCTGACAACATGCTTTCCGTTCGCCGCACTCGCTCACTCTCTGCCTGTCTCTACTGTGCACAATGCCTTGGCTTTGCTTGCCACAGGCAAAGTTGAAGCTTTGGCTTTAGCTAGAACTTCAGCTTATGCAATCTCCATGCCAGTTTATCTGCTGGAATTTAACACGCTCTGACTGTGCGCCAGCTCCGGTGTGCCCGCTGCATAGTTGAGCTGGTGAGACTTGTGCCTTAACACCGACATAATTATTACTGAGCACTGCTGAGCAGCAGGGTTGGGTGCGCCGCATTACGGCGCTGTCAGTTTTGGCAGCCACACCAAAGGGTTAAGACTTCCTCAGTCGGCTGCTGCGAGGCTGAGTTGTGCGGTTGCACTCTAACATTACATGTTAAAGAGAATATCGTAAAGCGAAAACAGCAACAAAAGGAAATGTGTGCTGTTTCGGAGAATATAAATGAAAATAGATATCGCTCATTTACTTGAATAGTGTCACAACTCAAAAAACACGATTTTTGAGTTGAGTATGCAGAAATGTGCGTCCATATTGTATACAAAATTCATTCCGATGCGTAGAAAAATAAACCGTGATATAAGAATGTGCCGTTATTAAACTAGTTATGTTGCAGTATTTTTTAACCACAATAACGACACTTCTCAGTTTTGCCAGAATTAGGCATGGATTTTTTTCCGAAAGAGAGACATATTTTGTGTTACAAAGATATTGGTGAAAAGTAATTAAATTTTTCATATTGATTGATGAACAAAAACGACACATTTGACTTATGACGGCGAAATTGAATAATTTTTTTCACAAATAAGTACACAATTCAAAATGGGTCACGTTTATGCCCAAGAAAAATAATTAGTACATTCTATTTGGTCCATTTATGCTCAACATGGTAGTTAATATATTACACGCCACTAGAATTGTTAATAAACTTATGGAATTTTTCTATATTTGCTAAATAAGGGACAATTGAAAACTTTAAATCGCTCTCCTGAAAAATCGAATTTTTTGAGTTGTGACACTATTCAAGTAAATAAGCGATATGTTCTGAGGCTTTGAACTGATGTAAAGTTCATCTGGAGATTTCTAATACTTAAGGTGGATATTTTGAAGTACAATTAAAATTTATTTGAGGAGCAGAAATCATTTCATGAGTGAGTTTCGAAGTCTTTCCAGTGCGGCCTATCATATTTAGTTATAGATTGTTGTCTACATTATTCATAGCTGAGCTGGTGGTTTTCTCTATATATCAATTATCTGTCCAGTTATCTGGACTAGTGGCTGCTCCATAAACAATATTTCCCTGTCGGTCCGAAATTCTGTTAAGATTTTTTATTTGAATTTTTAACGTTCTTTCTGCCTGCCTGTAACCTATGTGTTACATTTGCTGTCTTTTTTCAACAAAAAAACTTCTTGCTTTTTTCCGATAACTCTCTACAGATTTTTTGCCGGTTTCTATTAGTGATGAGCGATAGTTCACTACCGGTGAAATAGCAAGTATATAGCAACTGCGATCAATTTTTGTAAATATCAATGATTTACAATCACAATCGACGTTAAGTAATTTGAGTTCGATCACAGTTCATATAGGAGTTCAGTAATTCTAATTCGATCACTGTAGCAATAGCAGTTCGAAAGTAGCAATCACTGCTCAGTGATCACAGTAGCAGTTGTGATTTTGATAATTTTGGGTACGTTGATTACAAAAGCAGTTAAATGTACCCAAAATTTATTAATTAGTTAATTGTGATTACAAAAGCAGGTAAATTGGGATATTTGTTAAAATTAATAAATGTAAAAAATTAAAAAAAAATGTGGAGTACCAATTCTCATAAATTCGTCTTTTTTTGTTTGTGATCGCAATAGCAATATAAAATCACAGTGATTTAAAAATAGCAATATCGCTCATCACTAGTTTCTATTACTTTCTACTGGCCCTATACACCTCATAGCCAATACATCACTCAAAGCGATTGATAAAGAAAAGCTGAAAGCCTGAGCTATCTTTTTAGTGCTAATGCCACGTGTTTTGATCACAATTTCCGTCGCAAGGAATACGTTTTTTAGCCATAAACCATCTCATTGAAATGCTCAGGCCATTCAAATGCTCGCATACAGATCAATTTTAATCAGATGAAACATGAGAATGTCAGTGGAGACATTTTATATGAAGAAGTTATGGCGAAGTAATTTGTAAAAATCACTGTTTCAATTACACATACATATTTATGAATTAATTTATGTAATAGTGAAAATGTATAATGAGCTGCATACACTTTTTTCAGGTTTTCAAATAAAATTTTCTGTTGAACTGTGCTCATGAGCGAGATGAGTTGATGTATTCCTCATCATTGCATTTGCATACGAAAAGTTTTTGCATGTGATTATAATGCAGATATTTATGTAGTGTATATGTAAGTCCTTCACAGTGAAAAATTATCCACTGTTGCTACGAAAAAATTAACGGTTAAATGTTCTACAAATGTTTTATGTGAGATAGAGTTGGAAATATATAATAATGAAATTACGTTGAATTCACCAATGTAAAACCTTTTTTGTGAATGATTTGTTTAAGCTGTCATCCCTTAATTCTGAAATTTATCGCGAGCAGTTTAATTTTCGAAAATTTTGAGCAATATAATAACTAACTGTTACATGTGACGACATTAAAAAAAAAAGCTTTGGTAATGAAATACGGTCGGGAAAGCAAAAATTAAATTTTTATATATATATATGGTTCTGAGGGAGCTAATCACAAGGCGCTTGTTCTCAAACTTGAACCATTTCAAATTGCTTTCAGATGACCGTACATCCAATCCAACCATAGAGCCATAATTAAACAACAGAGTTTAGTTGTTGGTTGTTGGAGTTGGTTTATATGTAAAGAACCGTCCAATTAAGTTTAAGAAGTTAATAGAAATGTAACTTAAGTGATTTAACACACTTCTACAAAGGTCCCATAAATGCCTTTATATAAGAACGCATTTTACCCTCATTCCGAAAAGTTTTAAAGTTCACAAGAAATATCGAAACAATTTCAGGTTATGTCTAGTCCCTTCCATAAGACCAGCTGTTCTTAAAGGTCTGCCAAATGATCTGATCTGATGTTATATGGGATTAACATTCCTCAAGATGAAAAAGGAATTACGTGGAACTATAGAAATTCCGATATCTGTAATCATCAGTTTCGAGTCATTAACCATACATTTGGATGATGTATTGGTCTAAGCGCTCTTAGGCTATTGCAGGCGAAAGTATTTCCGATCTAAAATAAACATTTCGATAAGAAATTTAGTGAACATGATACACAGGGACTCGGAGTTTTAAAATCGTTTAACTATCATTAAGGAAGATATATCAGATAATGCTATTGTATTTCTTTGCGTTTGTGCTAAATATATATAAATATCATTTTCTTAGAAAATATCAGCAAAAAAGTTCCATAGAAATCAAGTTCGTTTTCTTTTCCACTTTCCTCTAACAACTAATTGATAATATTTCTATGGTATTCTGTACTGATCCGTAAAAAGATAGACCCCACAATCTGCGCCAATTACCGTGGTATAAGTCTCCTCAATATCGCATATAATGTCCTGTCGAGCGTAATGTGTGAAAGACTTAAGCCCACCGTCAACGAACTGATTGGACCTTATCAGTATGGCTTTAGACCTGGAAAATCCACCATGGACCAAATATTCACCATGTGCCAAATATTGGAAAAGACGCGAGAGAGAAGAATCGATACTCACCATCTTTTCATCGATTTTAAAACAGTTTTCGACAGCACAAAAAGAAATTGCCTCTATGCCGCGATTTCTGAATTTGGCATCCCTGCAAAACTAATACGACTATGTAAACTGACGTTGAGCAACACCAAAAGCTCCGTCAGGATCGGGAAGGACCTCTCCGAGCCGTTTGATACCAAACGAGGCTTCAGACAGGGTGACTCACTATCGCGCGACTTCCCGTTGTTCTGACTTCGTTTGTTCTGCTTCTTCCAGACTGGATAAGAAAGCGAAGCGTATGGGTCTGGTGGTGAATGAGGACAAAACGAAATATCTCATGTCATCAAACAAACCGTCAGCGCACTCGCGTCTTGACTCCCATGTCACTGTCGACGGTCATAACTTTGAAGTTGTAGATAATTTCGTATACCTAGGCACCATCATCAACACCGATAATAATGTCAGCCTTGAAATCCAACGCAGAATCACTCTTGCCAACAGGTGCTACTTTGGACTGAGTAGGCAATTGAAAAGTAAAGTCCTCTCTCGGCGAACCAAAATCAAACTCTACAAGTCGCTCATTATTCCCGTCCTGATATATTGCGCTGAAGCGTGGACGATGACAACATATGATTAGACGACTCTTGGGGTTTTTGAGACAAACGTTTTACGCAAAATTTATATTCCTTTAAACATTGGCAACGGCGAATACCGCGGACGGTGGAACGGTGAACTGTACTATTTATACGACGACATTGACATGGTTCAGCGAATAAAAAGACAGCGGCTACGCTGGCTAGGTCATGTTGTACGGATGGAAGAAAACACTCCAGCTCTGAAAGTATTCAATGCAGTACCCGCTGGAGGAAGCCGCTGGAGAGGACGACTTCCACTCCGTTAGAAAGACCAAGTAAAAAGACCATATATATATATTCTGTACTGATGAATTTGTGTACAGTTCGAGGTACAGTAATAGGTAGGTTATAAATTGATTAATAAATTGGTTAATGAGGTCATAAGCATTTTTTCCCAAACATTTTTTATTCACGAAGTTTCAAAGTACTTCCGAAGTGCTGATATTTCCGAGAAACTATTTCGAATGAAAAATATGTATGCATGAATATTAAATATCGTTTCATTTCGGCCCGAAGGCTACGAGCTTTCCAACTCCACTACTATGCATGTAATATTGATTCACTGATGTTCTCTCTCAGAGTGGATTCTATCTAAAGATCGATTTGGCGCTTTCATTATATATTTGATCCACTTGCGAATCCCTCGAGCATCCATATAATAAGAAAATAAGATAACCTTTACTCAGAATTGCCATTTTCAGTGGACTGAATTTAAATTTTGCTCAACTGATAGCGTACAAAATTTCACACGCTGTGCTAGTTGAGCGCAATTCAGCACAGCTGCACTTGATGGCACTACTTACTTAAGTCCTTGCATTTGCTAATCCTGTAAAAGAACTCGCTTCATCTTAATTCAAACCTAACTCGCTGGCCAGAGCCCTGTAATGCACTGAAAAGTTGCATTAAAGCGCAGAAGTGGAAAACCCAAAGGCAAAGTGCTGAGCGGTGAAGTGCAATTGTTGTATTGTGGCAATGTGGTCGAGCACTTGTAGCGCCACAAATGTTATTTATGTATATGCGTGGATGAGTGTGTGTGTGTGCGTGTGCTTGTTGTTGTGTGGTCCACTCAGCAATGCTGAAAGCTTCACAGATAATCAACATCACAACGCATTGCATTGCATTACATCATCTTGTTTTCGAACTCAATTCCACTCGTCCGAACAAATGCATTGCATTTCATATTTGCCAATATGCTGTTGGTGTTGTTGTTGTTGTAAAAACATGTATGTACATATATGTATATGTATGAGTGTGTGCATATGAATAATCTGTGCGCACTAGCTCGCATTTTAAATGCTTGTCCAATGCAAATCCCCAACTCATGCGTCCGTGTAATCCTTTTGCTCTCGTCGCAGCAGCAGCGAGCGGCCCGAAGCGAGTCAAATGAATGAATTTCTTTGCAATGCAAGTTAATTATCCATCGTAGCTCATCAAGTGCCTTGCTTTTACCCCATACCCCAGTTGGAGTGCTGTGTAAATGTGAGGTTATGTGTAATTGTGCACCGAAGTAGTTTTAATGCTGAATTGCCTTCGAATGCATGAAGCTCATGAAACGAATATATGGGAATGTAATCAACCTAAATGACAGCCAAACAAGTGGACTGAATGAATGAATAGTGGCGTAGTCGAATGAAGCAACAGATAACAGCACAATGATTAGCATGAGTACATGTGTTTCTCTTTTTTTGGTCTCTGGCATGTGAGGCTTTGGTAAGATGAACACTACTCTTAGCACTTAATATTTTCGGAATTTTCTTTTTGTTTTCCCAACTAAACTCCTATTAAGTCTATGCACACTTACCGTTATGTGAATAACGTATTAAGTTGTCCGAATTGAAGCATACTTTTATATTTCCATTTCGCCAGGTTTTTTCCCACCCAGTTGATGAATTCATTTGGTTTGCTTCAATTATGATTAAGTTACTTCAAGTTAGATACGACCAATGTAGCCCAAGTGGTTGAGGGTGGATCCCCACTTCGACTCTTTTATTTCAGCACTCAGTCTCAGCCGTTTAGTTGGTGGAATTTTCCTCGCTAGTGAAATCAGAGAAGGCTTGAATCGTGAACAAAAATCAAATCTGGGATTTCAATTTCGAGACAGACTACATTTTTTATAAAAATATAATTGCCAAAAATCATGATGAAGTGATAGATATTGCTGGAGATAAATATACAATGCATACCATAGCTTCGGTTGCAACCTTACAATTTTATTTAAGTAAGATTTTGTTGAATCATTTTTCTTAGAATAGTCCAAGACCCGACTGTATACAAATAAAATTATCACTTAGACAACCCAATTGAACTTAGAACACTGAGCCCGAGTCCGAGTCCGACTCTGCATTGAGGACTGAACTGTAAAAAAAGGAAGCAAAAGTTTTATCGTTTCATAAAACAACTTTTCAATATTCAGCGGCTTAAATAGATAAAAACTCAGACGGCTTAAGGCTTACTCGATTAATAGCATATTGTTTGTGAACGAAAGATGACCTCTAGAAAGTTTACGAAATCTCAGAAAATCCAATGGTTTTGGGCTAGTACTTTATAAGATGGACTTCTAACAATGCGGAAATCCCAATACAGATGTAAACATGCAACACTGATCTGATTCCGAAAATAATTAACGAATAGGTGAATGAACAGACGATTAGACTATTCAATAAAAGAGTGGCAAGGGATTGATGGGAACGAACGGATGGATAATTTTATATAAAGATGGATTCACAGACGTACTGATGGTTGGAAAGACTAACGCACAGATAAAGGGCGAATAAATGGATGAAAGAACTAGCGTGCATAAGGATATAGACTTCCCTTTTAAATAAAAATATAATGGTCCGCCATTGTGAATTTTTAAAAACCACCAGATCAGATCAATAATCATTGACCCCCCATTGAAACCCCCGAGTAAGGAGTTTCAAGCGAATCTGATGAATTTTTTAGAAAAGCTCCGCCATATTGGGTCCGCTAATTTTGAAAATCCGACAACGGATCCGTAATCAATGACCCCGAAAAATCCGATGAAGTTTTACAAAAGCATATTGGTGTTATGGGATCGAACCTCGATTAGGATTGAGCTACCAAAACACATAGGGTACAGATAAGATAAGACCCACAGGTTAGAAACAAGTTTTTTTGTGTGGCTGTATTATTAATAATTCGTATTATAGTAATGAGAACCAATCAAAAGATAAGACCCGTAGGTTATTTAGATCGACTTATTTCGGTTAATCCCAATCTTAACAGAATTCTCCGACGCATATTTAGATACACAGTAACTTATACTTTCGAAGAAACCTTTTAAAAATGTTAAAATAAATTAACCTTTTTTTCATAACAAGTTCTAGCCTAGGAAATATACAGTAATAAAATTTTAACGAAAAAAAGTAAACAAAATTGCCAAAATATAGTGGAACTCAAATGAAATATAAATTCGAAAATAGGCAAAAGTAAAAGAATAATAATAAAGCACACAAACAAGAATCAGTATAAGTAAGAGTAAGTGGAGCATCCTTACATACCTTCCCCCCAAGTAAGTCAGAATATACCATAAATGCTAAACAGAAGGTCGCCTGACAAACCGCGACTGCCACTTTTGACTGTCACTCCACGCTCCGACCGCTTTAAAAACCAAATGTCGACAATATGTTGCATGCTGTTGGCAACGCTGCTGCAGGACATTTATTTGTGTGTCTTCCATTCAACGTTTTTGCACATTTTCTTGCTCCTCCCGTCCACATAACTGTGCACTGTGGCTGCCTGTGTAAATAGTAATACAAATCATAGAAATCAAATATAAACATGACACAAGAGAATTTTCTATGCGAGTAAAGTTGAATGCGACAGAATGTGAGAAAAAACAGGGAGATGAAAGTAATGGAAATGGGCAGCAAGTGTATGAAGAGGCTGCATTTTGATTAAAGCAGCATAATGTTGAGCGTTGCTTTAGGTGCTCCTTTTACCTTCGTCCACTAATGAGTTCGTCGAATTGTCACAAAGAAGCGGAATGCACGAGTTGAAACTACGAAAGTGGGAGCGTGAGTGTGACTTGAGCAGCTCTAGGGTTTTCGGTAGTATGTGTGGAGAGTGGGGAAAAATATGTAAATCATTTTTTGTGGCGCTGAGTACATTGTAAATATTAACTTTTGTTATGAAATTGCAAAAAATTTGCAAAAAATATGTTAAGCAAAACAACAACAACAGTTCTTCAGTACCACTCTCTGATTTATGCAGTGAAGTTTCGTACGAGATTAAAGAGTCCTGGAGATACCAGTATCTGTACTAGAAATGACTGTCCACCGAAGTATTGTATTTGCATCAATATAAATGAGAGCACTCAGCGTCGATGACGGAAAAGTTTCCAAGGCAGTTCTCCTTAGCAGTGACTCTCTTCTTCACTTGAAGTCGTTCCTCTGTTATGATTACCTATATCTTTAGTACGATATCAAAGAACAGAGAAAGAGAGGTAGTACTTAAAATTTCGGATCACTGATTGAAAGCACTTACAAAAAACCCTAAGCGCTTTAGATAGCAGTTTACTAAAGGTCTATCAGGTCTTGATACACTACCGTTATGGCTCTGGACACTCGTGGGAATCGGATTGCTAAGCTTTCAAGCTTTGGAGCTTAATAAGCTTACTGTAGGCATGTGTATTGATTAGCTAAAGTTCTCTGGTTTTCAATGCAATCAACGACTTTTTTGAGATTCATGTAAAACAACTATTTGATCTTAACAGAAGTTAAAAATTAACTTTTTATAATATTTCATTAATTATATATTATGGTGGTAAATACCTCCCTTTTTCCTTTTGAAATTCGCGACTATGTATAAAGCGCTACAGAGCTCGTATCTGGCAATACTATACATAATACTAAAACATCGAGTTAGACAGAAGATGGGAGTTCGTCACCAAACCATTTAAAACCATCTGCAGAAGGCCGGATACACAAAAAAGCTTGATTTTGGGTGCCGCTTGATTAGACGCCAAAAAACCTTCTGGACCGAATCAACGCCTGCGATATGCTGCGAACGAACTCGACCCATTTTTGAAGCGGATGGTGACTAGCGACGAAAAATGGATCATATATGACAATATTAAGCGAAAACGGTCGTGGTCGAAGGCCGGTGAATCGTCCCAAATAGTGGCCATGCCGGGATTGACGGCCAGGAAGGTTTTGCTGTGTGTGTTTCGTGGGATTGGAAGGGAATCATTCACTATGGGCTGCTCCCATATGACCAGATGCTTAATTCAACCATCTACTGCGATCATCTGGACCGCTTGAAGCAGGCGATCGACCAGAAGTCCTCAATTAGCCAACAGGATGGGTAGAGTGTTCCGCAAGGACAACGCCAGACCAGAAGCTACGGGAGCTCGGATGGTTTGTTTTTTCGCATCCATCATATAACCCGGACATAGCGCCAAGTGATTACCACCTGTTCCTGTCCATGGCGAACGCCCTTGGTGGAGTAAAGTTGAACTCAAAAGAGGCTTGTGAAAAGTGGCTGTCCGAGTTCTTCGCAAATAAGGAGGGGGGCTTCTACGAAGAGGATGATATTTTGAAGTTCCCGTCTAGATGGAAACAGATTATCGAACGAAACAGCGCATATTTGAACTAAAACCGATCAATGTAACACTTTTGATAAAGCATTGAATAAAGAGCAAAACAGGGATGTGGCGAGAATACCATGAAACATAGAGACTAGATTCAAACTCGTGTTTCAGTTATAATTTCACCGCACTAAAGTTTTTTGGTTTCATAATCTAATAATTTATCATAAATAAAAAATTTCTGGAATCGATTATACGGTACGATTTGAAAGCATCTCGTGGTGTGCATAACTTTAATGGCTCCTCTTAAAGCTTTATGCCACATTAACTAACAATTAGATTTGCACCTTTTGATCACTTCAATCAAGCAGAAATTCTGTAGTTGATGTGCCACAAAACTAAATGATCCCACACATGAAAATCATGCAGAATAAATGCAGGTGTGTGTGTGTATATTTTCAATTATTGCTTGGAGAACAGCACTTTAAATGCTGTACAGTAGGCGGCGGTGGCGTATGAGTGACATAATCGCACATGAACACAAACACTTACACACACCAATACATTTCTTAAATCATCAACTAAGTACCTGAGCTGCTGCTGCCGGAAAGTAGGTGAGTTGCTTTCAGTTATTTATTTTACGAAACTCTCCGACGGAAGTGCATAATTTACACGTTGTTATTTTGTGTGCGAGGTACACAAATGCCTCCAGTCGCTCCACATAAGCAAATATGTGCACACCCACACACGAACAGAGCAATTGTAAGGACTTCACATGTGTTTGTGGCTTGCAGTAGTTAATGGCTGCACCTCCACTTGCTGCGGCGGCGGCAACCCAGCGTCGGTATTCAGCTTAAGTAGCGCTTTTATTTAAATGCATTTAATTAGCGGCCTCAAAACTGCATGAAAACGCTGTTGTGGAATTCTTTTATTTACATACAAACATGCCACACTTCTTTTCAGCTCAGTTGTGTGGTGGTGTTTAAACCACAGCATTTTTATATGCGAAGGTGTAATGATTTTGTGCATAACGGTAATTAATTATAAAATAAATTGAATAACGGTATGTAGTGTGTAATCTGAAGAATTTGCTATATTTTTATTACAATGAGAAAATGCGAAATATGCTAAGAAGTGGTTGTATAAGTGGTTGTGTTGCATACTTCAAGGCGCATAATATGTTTTTCTATTATTTCTGCGCCAAATATGCATTGTATAAAAATTTCTACTGAGCTGGGTCCACAGGAAATTTCGATGTGAATAATTCTTTAGAACATATTAACCCATTAGCGACCATAAAAATTAATTTTACTTTAGGTTTGTGTAAATTATAGTTGAAAATAACTAAATTTAATGGGTTAGATTGTGCTAGAAAATTAGTTATATTTAACTTTACTAAATGAAAATAGTCTTTATATCCCGATACATAAAAGAAATTAACACTTTCTTTACTCACTATGAAAATACATAAGTTTTTAATGTGGCAACTACAAGTATTTGACTTGAGTGGAATAAAATAT
Organism: Zeugodacus cucurbitae; assembly: GCF_028554725.1. Lineage (NCBI taxonomy): Eukaryota > Metazoa > Arthropoda > Insecta > Diptera > Tephritidae > Zeugodacus > Zeugodacus cucurbitae. The sequence continues at coordinate 56,674,547 of NC_071667.1, read as the reverse complement.
TTGAAAATCTTGCACTTTCCCCTTAATTTAAAAGTGCACTCTCGCAATTCTTTTTCTTATACTATTACCTCATTTGAAATGCGGTTTCAGTCGCATTTGACTTACCTTCACGCAACCAAACACATATACTCATACATATATTTGCTTCCTCATAGAAGATTTCATGCCAATTTGCATATTGAGTCGTTGTATATGATTCCCAACCAACACTGCGCTGCGCTTTTTGGTGCCTTCAAGTGTCTACAGGTGCTTAAGGAATTCTATTGAAAACAGCGCTTGGTTCTTTTTTCGCCGATTTATGCATACACTTGGCGCGTGTGTCGCAGTGTGATGCGGAAAAATTAGCAAATCAAGTATAAATGGCTTCGCCCACACACCCTTACACAAGCACACACCTTACTCACACATATGTACGAATTTTTCCCACCTTTCACTTGTCGGGTAATTAAATACAGCTATTTGTTCATTAACTCAATACTTGAAATTACACGCATGATAGCATGCATAACTCGCTCATGTGCTCCAATTAAGTTGAATCGCTTTTCTTTTTTCTCAGCGAGTATTTATACAATTATCTACAGGTCACTTGGCACCAGAAATGCCAAAAGATGTAATGGAAATCGTATTTTCTTTTTGTAGGGAGATTGGCATTTCAGGAAGTACGCTTCAAAATAGTAAAAATATTAACCTCAAAATCTCCCTTATTCATCGATGTGACCCACCATAACTATTTATGAAAATCCAGCGATGTGGAAAACCTACTCTCAGAGTAATCATCAATTCTTCCGTTGATCGTCAACTAAAATCATGAGCAATTCATGAAAGGATTACTTTAAAATTATTATTGTTCAGACAGTGTCTTAATGAAGAGTACCTTCATCTGACATCTATATTCGTAAGAGAAATTGGGCTTTTGTACATTGTAAATCGCACTCATATAGTAACATTTCGAAAAGTCTGTTTGGTTAGATGACATTTTTGACCTTCTCTTCTTTGAAAAATGTTTCGGCAAACGAAATTTTGGTCAACGATGGCAGTGATTGTTCTGTGTGTCATATCGGCTTATAGAGTTTAATTTTTTTTTTTCTCTAAGTTTATTCCGGAAATTGTTAAAATAAATCAATTAAACACACAGAAACATAGGAAAATAAATGTGTCTAAAATGTAAGCAACAAGATTGAAAAATATAAACTAAGTAACTTTTTTCTATCAAATTGTTATTCGTACTCGGAAAATATATGAAGTAATGACAATGAATTTGTTTTGTGTGGCATAGTGACAATTAAATTAACACCTATTTGACTGAACGATTTGCATATTCATTCATAACAACAGCGAGGTAACATGTGAATCGGTGGTTGATCTGACTAAGTTGGAGAGTTCAATTCGTAGTTTAACTCAGTTTTTTGATAATGTACCTAATTCCAGGAGTTTGCTTCAAGAATTGTTTGAACCTCTGACTAAAAGTTGGTAACAAATCAAATGCAACGAACTATGCATCAACTATAATTTTATGTTCCCAAATGAGAGAGTTTCTTAGGTTAAAACACCTCTGGTTTTCACGCCCACAAACTGTGCTATTGCAGCTTGATTCCTATTACACTTGATCTTACCAAAGAGAGGAGTCTCATCACTGGTACTGATAAAGCAAAGAGGTTTTCTTTATTCTTAGATTGTGTTCAGTGTTTATGAAGATGAGATTCCCAAATCTCACTGTTAATAGTGACCTGTGAACTAAGCCTCAAGTTCGTTCAAAGTTTATTCGATCATTGCAGATCTCAAGTCTCGCCCTCGTGTGTGCATTTTATCACTGTAAGATCCGCTGTTAGAGATATAAATCTTTGAGTCTTCGAAATCAAACAACCTCAGCATTCTTTGTCTGAATGCAAATATTTCAGGCTCAGCCCAATCAATCAATCTCATGTTATTATCGGAAGTAAGAGAGTTTGTGGATTGGAAGCTGCTAACTCTAGACGTCAGTGGATTCATTACTTATCATTATCAGTGGATTAAAACTGATTTTGCATAATTGCAGAGGCTGTGCTAGCCTCGAGAGAACCATGCTCAATTTAACTACCGGAAACTATTATATAATATTTCAATATTCATAACCGCTGCATCTCCGCTGGACCGCTGACAATGGCACTGCTAGAAATCTCTAATTTTATGACTTTCATTGTTAGTTTTTTTTGCTGTTTTTATAATTTTTTGACTGACACAAAACTTCGGCGAAAATTATTGTGCAAACTTTTGGGTAACAATTGAAAAACTCCGGTAATTTATTTCACTTGCAGCTGCACAAATGGACAATCGCAAATGCAGCGAGTATGGTGGGTAACTCTAAAACAACTCAAGCGCTTGTGGCCTTTGCCTTTGCCAAACCCTTCAACGGCGAATACCGTGAGAGTGAGGGAAAAGAAAAAAAATTGATTTCAAAATTTACATTTCAGCTAAAAAAGATAGAAAAAATGCGAATTTTCATAAGTTCCACCCAGCGCGTTCGCATCGTGGGCGCTCGAAATTCATATTCAAATTGTAAATTTCGTGCAGTGACTACCAGTTTGACAAGACAAAGTACCAAAGTGTGCCGAAGTACGCCGAGAGTTCTTGTACGCGTGGCAAATGAAGCGTTTCGAAGAAGTTGCAAAAAAGTATTAAGTGTTAAAATAATTCAGCAGGCGGTAAAAGTGCAGTAAGAAATGCCGAAATAGAGTTCGGGCAAAAGATGGAGAGGACTTAGCTTAACTTGGCATACAAGTTGTAGGAGTATGCGTTAGGGTGGAACTGAAATATGTAGGAGACTGAATTTACATATAATGTTTGTTAAAGCTCAACATAATCTAATTTTAATCACTAAGCCTGCTAAATATTATTGCATGTGAAATCAGAAATTCAGAACTATAAATGTTGGAAACCATCTTTGCATCTAATACAAGTGACTACTATTGCAGATTGAGGTTATTTGAACTACGACCTCCTCTGAAAAGCTTTCGTTTTCACTTTAGCTACGGTATATTTGACTTTATTAATTAAGACGATGAGTGAATGGATCCTTTATCTGATTTAAGGACCTCCCTAGTCCACACACTCAAAGTGGTACATATGTAAGTAGCTGAAGTTCATTTTCTTGCGAAGAGTCGAGTCATATCTTATCAACTTGCATTCTGCATTAATATAAGTTTTTAAGACATTTGGCAAGCGCAAAAAGTTTCATTATTTATTTGTTTGAGAAAATGACGAAAAATAATGTAGTTTGGTAACACTGGACTGATTTATTTTATCAAACTTAAATTTATTTTTTTTTTTTGGTTTTTCATTTCATACAAAGTTTTTTAGTATCATCTAAGCTCTCATATGAACTTTTATCGCTATTATTTAGGGTTGGTTGTCTTTTGTATTCAGTGTATGGATCAATTAGCTTTTGAAGACTGGTATTATTTTTTTCAGAATACCAAAGCTTTTCTATTGAAAGCTAATAAAGCTTTTATTGTATGGCTTTAGAAGCTTTCAGCTTCAGTTGATTTTATTGATGATTCTTTTTCTTTACCTTTCATAAATTATAGTGGGATGGTTTTAGGCGAATCCGATATATGAGATGAGCTCCTAAGTCATATGGGAATTGGGCGTGGTTATATCGGACTTCGCCCATTTTCAAGTTGCAACAGCAGGTTGTTCTGAAATATAAAATTTCAAATAAATGTGGGCATTGCCACGCCCATTGTATAGTTTTTGAACTAATCCACATTTAATAGCGTATTTAGACAGGAGCTAATTGATCAATTAATCGGCCTCTGCTCCATTAAAATGCTTATTAAAATCGATTTACCATACAAAATAAAATCTACATTTATCTTTTATTGAATTTTAATCGACTTTAAAATCAAATGCAACTTTGCGACTAAGACTTGATCAATTAATTTGGCTGTCTAAACGCTATCGTCAAACTCACATGATATAAACAACCGTTAGGTACAAAAAACATACCTTTTGCAACATGTTGCTAGAAAATAAAAATTACTATAAAGCTACTAACGTTTCATTCCTTTAAATGTAAAAAATATTGCAAAACTTCAAATTAAATTATTTAATTAAAATGTTGATTATTTACAATGTTCGCAAATTAATTAAGTACCTCTGGTAAACAAACCAACAACAACTACAAACTATTGCAAAAATTGGGTAAACATCGTCTTAGCATCTCTTTAATAACTGTAAAGATAATATTTCTATTTACCAAGATACATAACGATGATAACGGTGGATGATGGAGGAAGTAAAAATAAACGCAATAACTACAACCGAGCACAAATATTTGAATTTCATTGTAAGTCGCCGGGCATGTCTAATTAGTTGTACACGCATACAAATGCGTCAGTACCCATATTTATATTTGAATATACAGTATAGACAGCATTAAACAAACCGTGGCCTAAAGCTTAAATTTATTAAATACTGTTTTAAAATCAAATATTCAAGTGATCTGATAGTAATATTAGGGGGTGGAGTTGTTGAAAGGAAATTGTTATGGGTTTATGTTAATATTAAGGGCTCATAATTAAAGCTTAAATTAATTAATATATTTACAGGTGATAGCCTTTTCGCTAATTGAAAGCCCAGTTTTTGCCTTTCGCACAGCCGTTATATATTTTGTTTTTCACTGCTTATGTAGTAATTTGGTAATTCCCGCAGTGGGTAACAACACGCACAGTTGAATTCAGTTTCAACTCGATTTGTATTCGATTGAAAAATAATTACTACATAAATAAGACTTCGATTAATAAGAGTAATAACCGCTTCACACAGCCAAATTAATTGATCAATTAAAATGTTGATTGAGAAACCAGTTTTTGCCTTTTATACTGCTGGCTACTCGATAGCTGTTATACATTTTTGTTTTTGCTTTTCATAACAAGTTGGTAAGTTTCATCAGCTGATTGCTATTTTTAGCAGCGACTTCTACCGTCAATTAGCGTGAACAACAACTTGCAGAAAAATAATTAAAAATTAAGGTAGATTATTATTTTGTATGGTAAATCAGAGTTTTAATCGTTTAATGTTGTTGTTGTTGTTGTAGCGGTTATCTATCCCTGCCTGAAAAGAAGAGCATAAATCTAGTTGTCGTTGAAATCATCTAACGGGAGGGTAATTTCTACGGAAACACCCAAGTAGAAACAGCTTGGTAAGCAGTTCATTATGCTCCTCAATAGGCAGCATAATGGCCTCACTGTGAAGGTGTGTCATTGGTGACATCAAGAGACATCCTGTTGCTGTTCGGAGTGCAGTGTTCTGTCACATCTGTAGCTTCCTCTGCTGCGTGTCACTGCATCCAGGCGACCATACCGGCGCTGCCTAACTTCGTTTAATCGTTTTCGTTGACTTTACGGAATAGCATGTTGACATTGTCATAGGTAAGTGCCACTCTTAAATTTTTTCTTAACACGCACAATGACAAATCCAACATGCCAAATTTCTAGAAAATTACAACAATTGTTCAAAAACTTTTGGAACAAAATCATCGGTTTCAAAGTACCTGTCGTATGTTTATATTTTACCAATGTTTTTTTCGAAAATATTTCATAGCGGTCGATTAGTATTTGGTTAGCAAATATTTCCCTTCCGCCTTTTTGCCTTTTTAATTTTGCGACTATGTATAAAACGCTACAGAGCTCGTATCTAGCATAACAATATATCTTTGAAAGGTCTTGACGTAACTTACAAAACCACGCTATTCATGATTAGTTTAAATATTGCGTTCAACAGTTATAGACGTGTAAACATGGATTTCACGAATGCCGAAATTCGCGCTATTTTAAAGTTTTCCTTCGTTAAAGGCAAATCCGTTAGAGAAACGTTCCGTGAGGTTAATGGTATCTTGGGGGATGGTACTCTATCACTTCGAACTGCGGAGGAATGGTTTTGACGATTCAGAGCGGGTGAAAACGACACCATGGATAAGCCAGCCAACGAAAGACCAGTGACGACGACTACCGATCAAATCATGGAAAACATCGCGGTAGACCGACATGTGGCATCTCGTGACATCACCCAGGAGATGGCATGATTTTGTCGCAAAAAACCGTCTGGACCGAATCAACGCCAGCGATATGCTGCTGAAACAGAACGAACTCGACTCATTTTTGAAGCGGAGTGACTGGTGACGAAAAACGGATCACATATGACAATATCAAGCGAAAACGGTCGCGGTTGAAGGCCGGTGAATCGTCCCAATTCCAAACAGTGGTCAAGCCGGGATTGACGGTCAGGAAGGTTTTGCAGTGTGTTTGGTGGGATTGGAAGGGAATCTTCCACTACGAGCTGCTCCTATATGGCCAGATGAGAATGGTTTTTTGGAGTGCTCAAATAAAAGCGACTACAGTCTGTGAGTTCTATTTAGATCCAATACGTTTCACATTCCTCTCAAATCTAACAACTAACATTAAGTTAAACAATATTATGACATAAACATTTTATTCCAAATTTATCTCTCACATGATTTCACATTCATATATTAGACCAAGACAAATATAATAAGTTTTCATAATTTACTAATTAACAATTCTAATTTAAGGAAATAACGCAAACAATTTACTTTACACACAGTTTTTATCGCTCACATTCAAATATGATCGCATATCATAATGAGATAATATTAGGTTTTGAGAAGCTACTTTTTAGAGTTGAAGATTATAGTCTACTAATTAAAAAATTTGAAACTATAAGCCTCGTATATCAATAATGAACTTGTTTCATGTTCTATTTTGGAAATACTATTAATTCATAGTAGGCGTGTCACATAGGCGTGGCTTAAAATTCAGTATGGTATTCAAATTTTGAAAAGATATATGCTTATTAAATAAAAAAGGTTGGGTATGGTTTTGAAAAGAATTTTCACTATTTCACGTGGATCCACGAGTCTATTTTGGACGATCTAATAGAATTTATGCACATTTCAGCTTATTATACCCAGTGTTTCTAATATACGAATAAATATACTGACTAGTAGCTGCTAATTGCTAGTTCTAATTGTAAGAAAATATTAAACAAATGTTCTTTAGAATCGTTAAGAGATGCTAAATATGATATTCTTCACTATAATGAGTTCGATGAACAATGCAAACACAAGCGGTTTGTAATATAATAGAATATCGCTAATCAAATTTCTCACATATTTCATGGAGAAACGATTTACCTACTGGGTCTCCAACTAAAGTATAACATATTTAACTACATCTTCATCGCCGCCTGTCAACGCAATTTAACTACAAAATAATTATGTTAATATTTTTCGATTTAACGAAAAATCAATCATACAATTTGCTCAACGAGTTAACAGTTGATTTAAAGTGGTTCGATAATGTGTGAAATGTCGTGCAAATATTGATGCTCCCGGTAATAAAACAACATTACACAGCAAACAAGTGGCGACACAAACATACACACACACACACGTACTGGTTGTTGACAGCTGACAGTTGATTTCTCTTTTTTGTTACCATTTCGCTCAGCTCATGTGTTAGTAGCAAGTGTTGGAAGTACGAGACACATCAGCGCTGCCATTCAGTTAGGCGAAGCGTGTTCACAATCCTTTTGTGTTGATCTCTACAAATGTGTCACCTGTGGTTGCAGCGCATTGAATATTGTCTCTCCTCCAACTGCGCTCATTGCTTATCAGTTGTTTGTTTTATTCATTTTTAATATATTCACATATGTAAATTTGTTTGTTTGTTTGTTTTTATTTGCTCGCCTTGTTTATTTTGCACTGTCTGAACTATAATAATAACACAACGAGAGCAGCTCTTCTGCTCAGATGCTTCTTCATATCATTGTATCGCTGAGTAATCGCGTGCGCGATCTTCGTTTGTTGCTCACCTTTTCAGTAGTTCAGTTGTGGTTTTTAAACGCGTTCAATCGGTTCGCAGCGGTTGCGTAAATGTCGCCAGTCAACAGACACGCTCCTTGTCGCGGTACTTTATTGCTTCTCATATTGTTTATAGCGTTTTTGAACAAGTAGTTGAAATCTCAGAAATACTGAAGTAAGTTTGTGAAGATCAATTTTCTTTTCTAATTGTTGGTGGCTTTGCAGAGATAAGCGATATAAGAAGTTAGTGCATATTTAAAAAAAATTAATTCAGAACTTGTGAATGTGTGTGTCTTTATTAAAGATTTCAACGAGTATTACATTGTTCGTTTAATTTATAAAAGTCAACTGGAAATGACTCATCTTTTATATTTATAAATCGAAATATAATGCGTCAACAGCTAAAGGAACAAAGTGGACTTTGTTCTGACGTACAAAAAAATATATTTCTAGTTTAATTTTTCATCAATGTCTTTCCACTTTTCATTAAGGGGTTTCGTGGATTCAAAAAATTGATTTTTTGTTTATTGGGTTATTAATTTCTACAACATCTCAAGAATATTGTCTTAAATTTTTAAGTTGATCCGAATTATGGTTTCGGAGATATAGTCTTTGGAAGGTGTGAGCTCCAAGTCAGGTATTGTTGTTAATCAAAACTTTAAAGGCGTTTTTCTCGGAACCGTGTTTTCAAAATCGGCTGTCAAATTTTCTCGAAAACTACTCAACCGATCTTGATGAAATTTTGCACAGTTGTTCGAGATACAATTTAAAAAACAAATTGTCAAGCAAATTTGACCGAAATTTTTTTTTTTTTTTTTTGGAAAAATGTCTGCCAAAATTCCATATTTTACTTTTTTGTCTTTCCTTCGTTCAAGCACGAGGTGATGAGAATTGCATCGAAACTAATAAGTGTTCCTCGAGGACTACTAATCCTATGGCTCCTACTTTCATTATTAATATAGATATTGGGATTTGCTCAATAACATTGTGACCTTTCACAGAAAACTAAATTTTCAGGTCTTCAGAAAACTGTCTGAGTAAGGTTTACTTTACAGATTTGGGTATATGATGCGCGTCATCAGGATAGCGCACCCAAGCAGGCTTGGTTGATACCAAAAATTTTTTTTAAACTATTTGCATCAAAAAAGCTATAAAAGGACACACTACTAGTTTTTTCAAATCGTTTTCCATTTTGGGACGAAGAATTGTTTTATTTGTGGAGGAAAAATCTAAAATCGAAACGGTTCATGAATGTGGACTGTTTTTGCATAAAATGGGGCAAAAAGTGAGAAGGCATCGAAAAATAATTTTCAATTTTTTTTTTAAATAACGAAACTTATGAAAAGAGCTTCAAATATGGGTAATCGTATGGACCCTACTATTAGTACTCCTCGAGGAACATTTACCAGTTTCGGTACATTCTCATCTATTTAAGCTTCCTAAATAAGTTTCACTCCAAGCACCTATATAGTTAAATAATATAGTTAAAGAATATATATTCTGTCATATTGGAGGTTTTTAAGTGTTTCTATGTTCCGTAAAGAGGTCCGAAAAAGCGTTGAAACGACAAAATCTTCAGTTTATGTAACATTACAGAGGTGACTCACAACACGATCGACGAATTTTAAGTGTAAAAGATGGATTTCGGTAGGACAAGTTCAAATTCGAGTCTACAACTATGTCAAATTGCCTTTATAGTTAGTTATAGTATAAAAATAGTAGTACCTCATCCGAGCTCATCTCTAAAACTGAGAACTAATAACTAGATTAATGGTTATATTCCAGTATTTAGGCAATGAATTTGTTCTTGTATTCGTGTAATCTTACATCTAGTCCGAGTTCCGTGACTGAGTAGAAGACTATCAACTACAACGGCCACACTTCTCTCTAACTAACTTACTCTGAATGAAAGTGATGCTTATTGCAGCGGCAAATATTTTCCCAAAAATAATTCTGTGGAAGGTTACCGAGGCGACAGTTTCTGACCGTATACAAATCCACTCGGGTTAGGTAGACTACCCGACTATCATGATTGTAAAAGTTGTTAGTAAAACCAATCCAAGTTTGGACTGACTTCCCTGCTTCTTATAACCTTGCCTTTGACCATAACTGGGATATAGTAGACGTTTTCCAGCGAGAGCTGGAAATGTCTCATATAAATACGATATAATTTTACGAGCAGGCAACAAGGCTAAAAGGAACTCATCATCAGGTTTGACTAAATATTCAAGAAGATACTACTTATTATGGCTAAGTAGCACAGAAGAGGAAAAACTTAGTCAATAGTACATACTAGTCCTCATTACAATGGCATAAATTGAAATTATTTTTTCTGTTCGATTTTTTTTCTTTTCACCGCGATTTTCCACAATTTCTGCCGGTGGAAAGTTACCGCAAATTAATTATGCCGTATTTATTTGACAGAGAATTTATTGGTGGTGTATATACACCCGCATCGAATGATGACAAACAACAAATAATATGTATAAAAAATTAAATTAATCAACATGCAGATTATTATAATTCACACCTCATCAGAAGTGCTTGTTAAAAATTATTGTCGCGAGGTAAACCATGGAGGCGCCTGAAAGCGAACATAAATCAATTTATACGCGTGTGTGTGTGTTTTGTGCATAATATTGTCACATTGATCGATGCGAAAACCCAATAAATTCAAATATTTGCACAAACAAGTAACTGTTAATTGCAATATTTAATTTACACGCAATAAAAGTCAGAAATCAGAAATGGAAAACTTTCGTGAGGCAACACCTACTCGCACGCCTTTACGTAATCGGCTGTCTATGAAGCGGAAAATTGGTGTTGCGACATTTGACAGGGCCACTTCCGCTGCCACTGTCGCTGCGTCCGCATACACTTGCTGCGACAGCAACAGCAACGGCGACAGCTACAATGGAATTCAATTTAAATTATTAAGCGCGCGAAAATGCGCTGCAAGGAAACAAAATGAAGCCAATTAAGCGGCCAAAGTTGAGGTGCTACCTTGTGGTGTGGTGGTGGCATGAACGTGGGCGGAAGCAGTAGTTGCGCCAGCAGGTGGCAGGTGGCAGCGCTGTCTCAGTTGTTATACGAATGATGTTGCTGTTGTTATCATTGTTGTTGTTGTTATTAATATTATTATTGTTGTTGTTGTTGCTGTTACGGCTTTTGACACCCTCCACAGGCACGGTGTCGTGGTGTTGCCTCATTGTGGCAGGTGCGAAAAGTGGCAGCTAAGTAATCAGTGCTTATCAGCAGCTGACAATCTGTTTATGCCACTCGCCGCCACAATATGCCAGCGGGCTGTAGAAGCGTGTTTGCTCATGGAAGGGCAATAAAAGTTGAAGCGTTGCAAGGTTGCACCACTGCAGGCAACTAGCGCACAAAATCAGCTCTATTTAAAGGCAGACACAAGATAATGGCGCGACATTACAAAATGGAAAATATAGCAAAAATATGCAACACCGTTAGTTGTTAACAGTACTCACAACAGTTACGCCCGCTTAATAATGGCCAAGGGCGCGCACAACACTTTCATGCCACACACGGAGCTGATTGCGTTGCATTGCTTCCATTTGCATTTGCACACAATAAAATTCATGTTCTTTCTTGCCTTATTGCAGGAAAAGCCGCAGCCCCAGTGCAACGCTCGAAGTCTTTCAACGAAATGTCACAATACGACAATGCAACATCGCACCAAACAGTGGACGGTCAAAAAGCAGCAGTCAACGGCCAAGGGCAGGCTGGCGAACAAATGGAGGCGACACCACCGTCATCAGTGAATGCAACAGCAGCTGACAACTCCATAGAAATTGGAGTTGCGGGTGGCGGAGGTCCGCAAGCAAACGGCGCAGATCACGGCCATCATGATTACAAAGGTCCCAAGATGTAAGTGTTGGCATGTATAAGTTTATTTTAGATTGAATATTAAATAATGCTTTGGTATAGACCGTTTATCATATATTCGCAAGTGAATCTAGAACTAGAATTTACTGACTAAAACCGTACTCGATATTATACATTTTTTGTAAGATGTATTAAAAAAGATAGAAAAAGTTCTTATTGAAACTAAGTGTTTATTTTGGTAAAAGAACATATTTCAACAGATTTTTCATAAACTAAAGATTTTCTCATCGCGTATTCTTTGATAACACTTAAGTCCCAACTAAGCACCGCTCTCTCACTCCCACGGTTAAGACTGTGCGCTCTACCCATATTACAATTATTTGAACGTTTTTTTTATTCTCTCGTCTCGGTCGCGATATTAACTGCCTAACTATAGAACTCTCATCATACACACTTTTTAAAAATACTCTATTGAAGCACGATCAAATAATTGTTCCTATGCCCATATTACTTGTTTAAAATAATACTATTAACACTTTGACCACAATGCCATTTTCCCGACCAAAATCATTGTCAATTCTGAACTTTTTTATAGGAATGAGAACTAATAACTATGTGGCTGCATTTAAGCAATGAACTTGGTCTTGTATTCATGTAATCTTCCTTTAAACCTGAGTTCCAGGGCTGAGTGGAAGACTATCAACTACAACAGCTACACTTCTCATTTTGTGGTGGTAGGTTTATGGAAGGTTACCGAGTCGGCAGTTGCTGGCCGTATAAAAATTAGGGTTCATTCTGATAAGGTAGACTGCACTATTATAGTTGTAAAAGTAGTTAGTAAAACCGACCCAGATTTATATTGACCTCTCTGCCCTTCATTACTTTACCATTCACCATAACTGGGATATAATAGACGTCAAATAATTGTTCCTAGGCCCATCTTAAATAAAACAAAAACTACATGTCGCAGTATAATAACACCTCTGTTTATAACTGGAATTCTCGAAATATTCACATAGAATTTACAGAGCTTCGCCTAATCGATCAAAAAAAGGTTGCTTGAAAGAATGAAACAATATTGTCTTATTTACTCATCGGAGAAGCTACAGTTAGTTAATATACTTCATTTATTTATTTATTCATATTAAGAAGAAGAGCAAAAATACTGTAAGCGTTGTTCATAGTCTGAAATATAGAAAATAAAATTGATTGTATGGTTAAGATTGATCTGGCTAAAATTAAAGTATAAGGCTTCAGTTTTGAAAATCAATGCTGGTCTGATTAGCAAAAATCATCATCATATTCCCACTGGTGCAGAGTTTCAATGAGCTACCTAAATTATAAGAGCACACTCACCTTCGCAAAAACGGGCAGACCGATCTTGAAGAAGTTGGCAGCCTTCAAATTTGCCGGACGCTTCAAAAGTTCCATATATAAAATCATAAACTTGCGCGACGGTACATCAAATGTTGTCCAATCCGAGTTGAAGATATCATTTGTTAAAGCATTTGAATACTCATTTACCGCATCGCCATAGTGACAGGGCAAGAAAATTTGCAGAATCATCACTGAGGCAAATTGAATTGTGCTAATTAATATGCCAACATTTTCCATGTTGTCCATCTAAATATATCGGAAAAAATGGGTAAAGAGGTAAGAAGTTATGACAATTAAGTTCGAAATTATGGATTCATCAACGGATTTCTAGGTTCCTACTGCCGCTACCTGCCATACTGACTTGACAAAAGAAACACTCCTGTGTTAAGTAAAGAACTGTCTGACCAATAATTCAATACTACTCATAGTAATTAAAAAAAATACTACATTCCCGAAAATATATACATTTTTTGGGTTATAGAGTAGAGTTTAACTATTTTTATCCGATATTTACATACGGTACTTTTTGAAACACCTTATTTCTCATACACTCTTATCACTTTCAAAACTAATATTTTTGAGTTGTGGAAACTTACATGCTGCAGCCGATAACCACTAAAACATAGTATGAAAGCGCTGAGAACAATTTGTGCCAAAACGGGTACAGATACTAGGGCCTCACATTTCGTCGTCAATCTGTGAAGACACTCAATACAGAGAAATCAATTTTTTCAATATAAACTTGACCGGTTGAGATTGTGCCATACCGCTTCAGCTTCATATGCATTTGGAAAATCTCTGCCATTTGGTCAATAACTTCCGATTCATCTTCACCACCTCCATCTCGAACTCGCCCTTTTGTACTCTTCGGCCGTCGCAAAGCGGTCAAACGCCAACCGATCAATTTATATAACAGCGATAGGTGGAACATGAAGTAGCAGAAAATCATGTCCAGTGAAACATTAGAGATGCATGTAAGCAACATGCAAATACTGCTATAGGTCCATGCATACCAGTACTTACGCGGATGACGCCACTCAAAGGGTATATAAAAGTTGAAGGGCAAAATATAAACATCGGCCGGTGTTAACATAACACCGATGCAGCCGAACACCACCACGGCTAGGCTGCCTAGTATATAAGTGTAGGCGATGATGGCGAACGAACGCTGGGCGCGCTGCCACTTCGCCCTCTCGGACTGACGACGAAATGCATACATGGGCTCGTTGGCCAGCTCATCCATATAGCGCCAGGAAGCATTACGTAGACGCCAAATATGCAAGATCTTCACGACTAATGCAAATTCGGTCAACAGCACGTGAAGTACACTACTGATCTCCTCGAGTTCTTGCGACAATAACACCGCTGTAAACATAAGCGTAATGTAGGTGAATGAGATCGGCACGTGCAGTATTAAACCATGCGCACGCTGCAGTTTGAACAAGTATGATAGACGAGAGTTTGCGAGCTGACTGCTGTCTGCTGTCCACTGCCATAGACCGATTGCTTTGAGCGTAAAAATAATGAAACGCGCAGCAGAGATTCGCGAAATTGAAGTTGAGCTGTTTGATGAGCACTTTTTAGTCGCCATTCTCGGTTGGAATGTACGCAACTGATGGAAAATTGCACGCAAAAGCAGAGAATCGTATGGATTTCTGCTTTATATAAGGTAAAAGGTAAAAGTGCCCTTGGTTATTTAAATTAAAGCATCGTTAATGATTCAGCAACAGTTTTGTGTGGATATGTGGAACATTGACATGCAGTTAAGAAATGAAACCCAAAATGCGATAACAAATTGATATTTAATGAATAGTAGAGGTTGTACACTAGGTTCTCTTTATGCAATCAGATCTGAGCGAATAAAGAACAATTCTTCGTTAATACATAGACTTATCCCAAGTTATATTGCCAAAATTACAGTATTTGAACTTATAAAAACCGTACCAATTCAGTTGATGTTACAACAATCAACTACTATTTACAGTAACCATTTCTTCCAAAGCCCATTCAAAGCCCCCTTATTAGTGGAAGTAGGGTTTTAGTAGTCAACATACATAAAACAAAAAATTGCAAGACAGGAGATTTATTAGCCATTAAGCGAGAGAGATAATGTCTAAATGATCAATTCTTAGAAGTTTTGAAGCCAAAAGCGGAGACAAAAGACTCAACAAAGATTTTGGAAGTCGGAACTGACCATATAAATTAGACGCCTTAAACCCTTTTGGAACTAATAATGGCCTGCAAAGTGCAGATACTAATTGCAAAGGCAATGGTGTCTGGAATATGGATGAAATGCTTATCACATAGTTAACTCGATTATTTAGAAAGATAATAATAATCGGTTCAGGTGCTTCTGAAAACTCTTTGTCCTTTACTTGTGATGTGTGTGGAGTGTATTCTTGATTCAAAGTAGTGCCAAATGCGAAGTAAATTAAAATTGAAATAAAATTAGATTAATATTTTAAACCTAAATAATTTTCTTTTAAGTACCCAGTCTGAAGGATGAACTTTAAATTGTTTAGCCAACGTCTGCATATTTATCCAGGTTTTACTTTACCTACTGACAACGTTTGCAATTTTCAGCATTTACCTTCAACTAATTATAATACTTAATGTATTTCCGTATCGCTATGGAGAACGGTAGTAGAATCTGGTTTCAAGTGGCTAGAGGATTACTTAACAACTAATATTGTGTGAAAGGACTTACGTGTGCCAGTGTTTGTGTGTGTGCGAACAGTAATTGCAGTTATTAATTTAATTTAATTGGTTGCCACATAATTGTGTGTAATAATAGTAAATTAGTTGTACTGCATAAGCATTGTTGAATTTAATAAGAAACTTTAATTTTATAAATGAATTTAGAAAGATTTGTTGATATAATAATTATTAATTAAAAAATATATCAGTTCTTTAGTAAAATGCATATAATGAATGAGAAATATTGCAAAATGTTGGGAGAGTATAAAAAGCATTAGATAGCTAATGTCAAGTGACTTGCAGATGGCAACTGTCTACTGAACATCGTACGGAAGCTGTTAGACAGCTGTCAAATGGTGTCAGATGACAGCTGTCAAATGGTGTCACATGACAGCTGTCAAATGGTGTCACATGACAGCTGTCAAATGCAATTCGAATGACAGCTGTCAAATAAAAGTCAGTTTATGTTACGACGTTCTTCCAGTAATACGAGACATATCAAAATTATCGGGGTCCGAAAGAAAACTACAACTATTTATTACACTTTATTTATTTATTCATATTAAGAAGTAGCGCAAAAATACTATAAGCGTTGTTCATGGTCTGAAATATAGAAAAACAAAATGATTTTATATTAGGAACTTCTTTCCTTACAGCCTCAACTGTAATACAGTATTAAACTCTAGTTGCTGATCTTTTTCAATTTTATTTACATACCTTCGCAAAAACTGGTAGTCCGATATTGAAAAAGTTGGCCGCCTTTAAAGTTGCCGGACGTTTCAAAAGTTCCATATATAATATCATAAACTTGCGCGCCGGTACATCAAATGTTGTCCAATCCGAATTGAAGATATCATTTGTTAAAGCATTTGAGTACTCAGTTACCGCATTGCCATAGTAACAGGGCAAGAAGATTTGCAGAATCATCACTGAAGCAAATTGAATTGTGCTAATTAATATGCCAACATTTTCCATGTTCTTCATCTAAATATATTTAAGAGGAACATTTTTTAAACACATACGGCTTTTTCTATTGTGTTTAATCCAAAATCGAACTTGACCGATTTGACACTAAAATATGTCAGTTAAAGAAACTTACATGCTGTAGCCGATAACCACTAAAGCAGAGTATAAAGGCGCTGAGAATAATTTGTGCCAAAACGGGCACAGATACGAGGGTCTCACACTGTGTCGTCAATCTGCGAAGACAGTCAGTACAAAGGTATCAATTTTCTGTATTATAAACTTGTCTAGTTGATATTGTATCGTACCTCTTCACTTTCATATGCATTTGAA
Source organism: Zeugodacus cucurbitae (assembly GCF_028554725.1). Classification (NCBI taxonomy): domain Eukaryota; kingdom Metazoa; phylum Arthropoda; class Insecta; order Diptera; family Tephritidae; genus Zeugodacus; species Zeugodacus cucurbitae. Next base: position 56,657,473 of record NC_071667.1, on the reverse strand, counting down.
AGATCTCGATCATTTGTTTAGTTACATCTTGCGCACCCACATCAACGTATCCCATACTCTTCGGTCGTCGCAAAGCGGTCAAACGCCAACCAATCAATTTGTATAACAGCGATAGATGGAACATGAAGTAGCAGTAGATCATGTCCAGCGTTATGTTCGAGATGCATGTCAGCAATATACCAAGACTACTATAGGCCCATGCGTACCAGTACTTACGCGGATGACGCCACTCAAAGGGCACATAGTAGTTGAAGGGCAAAACATAGACATCAGCCGGTGTTAACATAACACCGATGCAGCCGAACACCACCACGGCAAGGCTACCCAGTATATAACTGTAGGCGATGATGGCGAACGAACGCTGAGCGCGCTGCCACTTCGTCCACTCGCACTGACGACGCAATGCGTACATGGGCTCGTGGGCAAGCTCATCCATATAGTGCCAAGCAGCGCTACCTTGTCGCCAAATATGTAAGATTTTCACGACCAAAGAGAATTCGGTCAGCAATATATGAAATACACTACTGATCTCCTCGAGATCATGCGATAATAACACCGCCGTAAACATTAACGTAATGAAGGTGAATGAGATCGGGACGTGCAGTATTAAACCATGCGCACGCTGCAGTTTCAGCAAGAATGGAATACCCGTATTTCCAAGATGACTGCTGTTCCCGGTCCATTGCCAAAGTCCGATTGCTTTGAGTGTAACAACAAGGTAGCGCGCACCATAGGTTCGCGACATTGAAGATGAGCACTCGTCTGCCGTCATTCTCGATTATAGTATACACGACTGTACAAAATTGAATGAATAATCCGGGGAAAAGTACAGTGCTTTATATAATTTATCATCCCTAAGGTGAATTGTACAAATATGCGTGTTTACAGCGAATCAAATCATCGAAATGTTTGGTCGTTAATAATTCGACAACAGTTTTGTGTTGATATTTGGAACAATCTGATAGAAGTAGGGAACCGTATCGAAATCTAGCAATATCTTGCTGTGCTATGATTAGCTCGAAAATATATAAATCGTAGAAGTCAGTTCATAAACAGAACTTCGGAACTTCGTCCTAACTAAGCAAAGCAACGTTAGAAATAACAACCCTCGGACTAATAAAATCCGTACCAAATCAATTCCTTTGGGGCGGTTATCGATAATGCCTAATGAAATCCTTCCACCAGAGTGCTTTTAACCTGGCTTTACATTACTTGCGCACATTTACCTTCAACTAATTATAATTCATAATGTATTTCCGTATCGATATCGTGAATGGTTCATCGCCTTTGTAGTGGAAACTCGCTTCAAGTGGCTAGAGAATTACTTAACAACTAATATTGTGTGCAAGGACTTCCTTGTGCCAGTGATGGTGTGTGTGCGAACAGTAATTGCAGTTATTAATTTAATTTAATTGGTTGCCACATAATTGTGTATAATAACTGTAAATTGGTTCTGCTGCATAAACATTGTTGAAATTAATAAGAAAATTGAAATTTGATAATCGAATTTTAAACGATTTGTTGATTTTCAGTTGATAAAACAAATACTTATCGAGAATTTATATTAGATCTTAGTAAAATGTTTAAGTGATTTATTGAAGTGTATTAATTTTCATAATCACAATAAAATAAAAACGCATTTTGTAATGTATTAGAGTTGAAAAGTGCCAACAGAAAAGTAAACAAATCAAGTAAGTAGGAGCCAAATTCGAGTACAACCGAATATTATGTACCCAAGCAAGTAGATTTATTGTATCTGGGAACATACATATATTAGCTCAACACCAAAAATATTTTTCATATATTTATAGCTATTAAAGCTACAAAAGAGCGCACAAATACATGGGGGTTAGACCAACGTCTGCAGTAGTCTCGTTTATATTGTATTGTAAATTACTTGATGGTCAAGAAGCCGTGTTGATCGCATTATTTCCAAGAACATATACTTATTTTGAAACAAATTGACCTCGTTTCGGCTACTAAGGTCTTTTAGTTCACCCCGTCTTTCCTTACATTATTATTATTATTTTATTCCGACATAATCGTTGCTTTTCTTAAGTAATCTTAAGAAATCAGTACTAGTATACTCTTCTTCGTAGAAGAGCTCATATAAAACCTATCAGACATATTTTTAACGATTAGCTCTCTGTTCTTTATTATAAGATTCACATTTTCTGGATTCGTGGAAATGAAGATGGCTTAGACGCTCTTACATACTCTTGTACTGCGAACTAACCAGGATTATACCTATGTTATGTTATAATTTGTCCCATATATTCGGCATAAATTCCAATAGAATAACGAAAATCATCATATGTCGTACATGAGGGCTGAGGTAATTCCTGAACCGATTTCACTCATTTTCAAATTATTAGAAGGAAAATAATTCTTCTGAATAAAATTAAAATATCTGAGCGATTTACCGATATTTTCGGTGAAAAATTACCCTTGGGTACTGAGTTCTTCATGTTCGATATCAGAAACCTTGAAAAGTTATAGTCCTATCTCGACAATTTTTCCACAAGTGATGTCACATTTTATAAAGTGAAAGAATGAGATGGGAAGTAGATGTGGTTGTGAACAGATTTTTCCCATCCGTGTCATCAGGGTGTCAAGAAAATATTATATACCGAATTTCATTGAAATGGGTCGAGTAGTTCCTGAGATATGGTTTTTGACCCATAAAGAGGCGACGCCACGCCCATTTTCTATTTTAAAAAATCTAAGTGAAGCTTTCTTCTACCATTTCTTCTGTAAATTTCAGTATTTCTGATGTTTCCGTTAGTGAATGAACGTACTTATAGTAATATTCGACATTACCTATTGTCCGATTTATGGTGTGCAATTGGGTACGTAAGGGAAGTGACTGCAGAAAGTTTGATTTATATAGCTTTATTGGCCTGCGAGATATATAAAAAAAATACATCCAAATATGCCACTCCTTAGTGGGATCCTCCGTACCAAATACTACTTTCATAACTTTATTTATATCTTAGTTATGACACTCTATATGTTTTCGGTTTTTGTGGAGATGACAATGATCCGATTTCGCCCATTTTCTATACCAATCCTCTCATGGTGCCAAGGAAAACGTTTATAAAAATTCATCAATTTAAGTTTAACTTGCACGGCCAGACGTACTGACGGACGCACAGTGTGAGATTTAGTCAATCTAGCATCTCGAAATTCAAAAAACATAATGTTTTGGTAACTCGCTCATATTTTTTTTTACGTGAGAAGAGACCCCAATTGTTACGAAAACAAACACAAAAGAGAATAAAAAAATGTTATTGGCGTGATAACAGCTATCAAACACGTGCAATTGCATTGCATGCTACAATTCATTTGCAAGCTTGCATTGATCACAAAAGTTTGAGTGATCAGGTCGAAGTTGTGAGTGGTTTTTTTGGCCTAAAATATTTTTTGTATTGAAGGTTATTACTTAAACTTAAAATTTTTGTTTTATACAATATTTATTTTTGCACTCAAGTATTTTGAAAAAATTGTTTTATAACCACATGAAAGGTAAGACAAATTTTAAAGTTTTCAAATATTTGATAGACTAGAACTTCCAAGTCTCACGGAGTTCCGTGATGGGAATGCCAGCAGAATCTTTGTTAATGTGCCCAAAACAAATTTAAAAAATAAAATCCTGCCCATATTTTGCCTTTTCTTAGTATGAGTGAAATATCGCGAGAGGAACTATTTTGGATTTGGTTGAGCATGGTGAAAAGCGAAAAAACAGAAGCGGTCGAAATGCACGTTATATCAATTTTTGGACCAGATGTTGACGATACCAAAATTAAAGATCGTATAAAAAAGCTTTGCTTCCAATTTCAATCGCGATGGAGCAAATCTCACCGTAATAAAGCAAGATTTATGCATGACAATGCTATTTGGCTAAGTTCAAAAATTTCTGCTGTTGATTCAGCTTCAAAACAAATACCTCAACGCGGAAGGCGAGAAAAAGAGTTTGCTGAAAGTGCTTCGAGTACACAAAAACGGAAATGCAAAGAGTTAATATCAAATGTAGCTTCGGAACAATTAACTATGGCTACCGCAATGTATCTGAGATCCTGTGAAAAAGAGACTCAGCAAATACTAATAACTAATTTTGAATATTTTCCATTCTTTTAAGAACTTTCGTTGAATGTTTTAGTTTTTCCTTTTTATTATGTTTTAGATATCAATAAATTTAACATTGAAACAACATTAACTTTTTATTTTTCTCATTTGCAAAGAATCATCGAAAACTAAAGTTCGAAACTTGAAGAATTTTATAGAAATGGTTGTATGTGGGTGCTTATATCAATATATCGACAATTTTTAGTTAGAAGAGAAAAAAAGAAGAAATTTTGTTTATAAATGAGTAAAAAAAATTGTCCCCAACTAATGGTTTTGAGGATAGTTCGGAACTAGTCCCCTTTGACACTAGTTGGAACTAGTTGTCTTTCACCATATTGAAGCTTATAATCTCCTTAACGATCGTGCCAAATTTCAAGTTCATATCTCTACAACTTCATATAAAAATTAATTTTGATATGCTAGATTGACTAAATCTCACACTGTGGGACGCACAGACATCCGGATTTCAAATCTACTCGTCATCTTGATCCTTTTCTCTTTTAATTATGTAAAAAAAAAAACTATTATACTCTCTTAGCAACTTTGTTGCGATCGTATACAAGATCATTTTCTAGCAATTTTTAATTTTTGAATTTTTCATTAAAGCATAATTGAGTGCATGTGAACAACAAACTTAATGACCTAATTTATGATTTAATTAATTCAATAATTTCATATTTTTGTTAGCGATATTTAATCGATGTTGGATAAATCAATGGTTCAGAGACGTTACGAATCGGCTTAAATTTTGCTCATCTCTCTTATTTACTCATATTCAGCAGCAGCGCCAGTAGGCTGTAGGCATTATTCATGGTCTATTAGGGAATAATTAAAAGTAGTTATTAGTTACATGCGGAGGTGCACTCATGTCATGCAGCAGCAACCTTTGTGAAGACAGGCAGGCCCACCAGGAAAAAATCTCCAGCCTTTATGTGCGCTGGCCGCTTCAACAGCTCCATATACAGATTCATTTGCTTGCGCGTGGACGGTGAAAATTGCTCCCAACTGCTGTTGTATACGCACGTTGTCAGCGCATCCGAATTTATGGTAATCTCATTGGCAAAGTAACATGGGAGGAATATTTGCAGCGTCAGCACGCTGGCAAATTGCAACATGGCTAAGAATTGGCCTGGATTCTCGCTGATTTGCATCTGCAAGGCATTTCAAAGCAAGGCAAAGTAAAGCAAAGCAAAGAGCACGACATCGAGGTCGCATTACAAAGGCGGGCGGACTGTGCACTAAATTGCATTTCAAGTTGTGCAACGAGTGCGCAAGCAAACACACACTCAAACAAGGATGATGGATGGGGATGGGGGTGCACTTGTACTTACACTTTGTAAGCGATAGGCGCTGAGGCATAAAATGAAGGCGCTGAGCACAATCTGCACCAGTATGGGCACGGACACCAGCGACTCACATTGCGTTGTCAACCTGAATTGAATGCACAAAGTACCGTTATTATTGGACACGCTTCAGCAGTGTTCTAATAAAGCGCGCGCTAAAAGTGCTCTCTCTTACCTTTTGACTCTTTTATGTAACTCGATTATGTTCATCAGCTGTTGCACGGCCAACGGTTCACTCAGATGCTGCAACGCCATTAGACGCATGCCAATTAACTTGTATAAAAGCGCTACGTGAAAGAGGTAATAGCACAGCAGCATATCCATGGTGACGTTCGAGATGCAAGTGAGCGACATCGCTATCACCTCATAGCCGTAGGCGTACCAATAATTCTGTGCGTTGTGCCATTCGAATGGCAGCCAATAGTCGTAGGGCAGCGAGTAGCCGCTCATGAATAGCGTTGCGCCGAACGCCGTAAAGAGCACACCCGCGCCGCCGCCAATATAACAAACGACAATGCGCGCAAAGAGACGCTGCTGCCCACACCACCAATCGCGCTCCACATCGTTGCGCAACGCTAAGCAGTCGCTGTGATTGAGCTCATGCATGAAGTGCCAAGCGCACCTCTCCATGCGCCAGAAGTTCAGCGCCAGCGCCATCATGCCCACTTCGGTGATGGAGATGTACAGTATGTGATCGGCGCGTTCCCAACGCGTCAGCGCTTCGATCCACATGAGCGTATTGTAGGTGAATGTGAGCGGCACGTGCAGCAGATAGCGGTAGTAGCGCCGCAACCAAATGCTGCATTGTGTTGACGCGGCGCTCTGTGGGCGTTCGTTCCACATTGGCCAGAGTCCGAGGAATTGCAGCGCGCACATGAGTACGCGCGCAATGCCAATGCGTTCACGTCGCTCCGCTGCTGATGTTTGTGTCATTTTGAGTTCGACTTTTCAAATGTGTTGCGAAAACATCTTATAACCTATTTTATATCAAGATACCAAGACTTTGATACAAAATCTTTCTTGGGTATGCAGCGCATTATATAAATAACCGCATTGTTGCATGTCTTAATGATTTATTGATATTATTTAGGTCTTTGACTGTCTGGTATTGATCTATCATTTAGTTACATGCTTGCTTCGTGCCACGAATTAGTGTTGCAATTCTTGATATAATAAGTCATAATAACAATTGGGCGCCTACAAATTTTCTATAATACTTAGTCAGCCGAATCAACCAGAGCGCGCCATTCATCTCTCCTTTTGGCAGTTTAGCGCCATTTCTTCGCTGAACTATGTCAATGTCGTCGTATAAATCGTACAACTCATCGTTCCATCGTATGCGATATTCGCCATTGCCAATGTTCAGAGGACCATACATCTTGCGCAAAACCCCAAGAGTCGTCTCATCGGATGTAGCCATCGTCCACATTTCTGCGCCATATATCAGGTTGTTGAGGTGTCGAGAAAGGACTTCTTTTCAATTGCCTCCTCAGTCCAAAGTAGCACTTGTAGGCAAGAGTGATTCTGCGCTGGATTTCGAGGCTGACATTGTTGGTGTTCTTGATGCTGGTTCCAAAGTAGACGAAACTATCTACGACTTCAAAAGTGACGTGGGAGCCAAGACGCAAATGCGCAGATTGTTTGTTTGATGACAGGAGATATTTCGTCTAGTCTTCACTCACCATCAGACCCATACGCTTCGCTTCCATATCCCGTCTGGAAAAAGTAGAACTAACAGCGCCGTTGTTGCTTCCGATGATATCAATATCATTCTTATAGAATATTGTACCTTCTCTATTTAGCTCTGAAGCTCATATTATTTTTTCCAGAAATAGATTGAAGAAGTCGCCTTGTCTGAAGCCTCGTTTGGCTCGAAGGGGTCCTTCCCTATCCTGACGGAGCTTTTGGTGTTACAGGGATACCAAATTCAGACTGGTCTTTTTCATGCTATCGAAGGCAGCTTTAAAATCGATGAAAATGTGATGTGTATCAATTCTTCTCTCTCGGGTCTTTTCCAAGATCTGGATTTTCTAGGTCTAAAGTCACACTGATAAGGTTCAATCAGGTCGTTGATGGTCAGCTTTAGTCTTTTATACAATAAGCTCGACAGGACCTTATATACGGTATTGTGGAGTCTTGTCTACAGACAATGTTTTGAAGAATATTAGGAACATTTGACAGGATTGTATTTCAATGGATAGTCCCTAAAAGCTTTCTTTGAACTTTCTCTCTCCTTAATGGATACAAACCTGACTACGGATTTATTTTATGAATCATTTCTATTACTAATAAACGAATTACGAATAAACTTGTGGCTTACATGAAAATAATAAATACTAATACTAAACTAAGTTCATAAGGCAGTCTAAACAGTTAAACAAAAGCTCAATAGAGTTTAGAGGATTGTGATAAAATAAATTAGGTCCGACACCAGAGAGTTGTACTCTTTAACCGACTATGAATTTACATATGATAGAATTCAGTTGTAGAGGTCTATTAAATTTAAATTGACATAAAGCTTGGGATCATGGTATATGGCTAATGTAATTCGAAAAAGTAAACTGTAATTTTGAATAAGGTTTGATTATGAGAACCGAAAACTCTTTAAAGGAGAAAACCTACAACGGAATCATTCAAAGAAATAAAAACTATGGCAGAGTTACATGAATCAGGTTTCTTATGGGTTTCGCATTCGTTCTGTATTCTCTTAACCTGATCCTTAACGGGTTTTTCTTGTTTCAGACCACAAGAATTTAAGACCATTTGGTAGGAATTTTAACGGTAATTAATAGGCTTACTCTGTAGTAAAATTTTAAATCATTTTGTTGATTAAGAACACTTTACTTTTCAGCTTGTTTAGTAAAATGTGAGAGAAAAACTGGTCAATTCAGCTATATTCTACATAGATGTTGCTCGACGCTAGACGCCTAAAAGCCTAAAAGCTGCGTATATCAAAAATATTTCTATTTAATTTATTTTACTGTGATTTAATTCTTTTGACTGAAACCACAGCACATCATGTGGAAATCTCATTTAAGATAACAAGCACTTAAATTCGCTATAAATCACAACATTTTCTACTGACGCAAAAACAATTCAAAATATGCTGGGAAAATCCAAGCCAAGCGTGCATATTTCATAGAGAAAAAACCGTAAAATCCTGCAAATCCAATTAAAGTCATTAACTTTTTAATTGACAATTAACATAATTTTCTCTTTTAATGAAATGCGCCAGGCGGCTTGACAGTGTTTGTGCTGAGCCATCACATATGAAAATTAATATTTGTTTATAGACATATACTGTATAGAGCAAGAGATGGCTGTGTGTGTGTGTAGCTATGCAACACTGCCTGCTTTTAAGTTTAAAGGGAGGTTGGATCAGGGTTCATGCGACTGCTTTTTAAAATGTAAACGAACGGCAATTTCATACAATTAGCTGTATAATAACAACTGCATATTTAATGAAATGAAATTTCGTCAACAACAAATGCAACACACGCACACATAATTATCTCACAGAGTTGGAAAATACAACGCAATTTCAGCGCTTCCATCGATTGCTGAGTTAAACAGCACTCTTTAACTCAGCGGTTGAGCATTGTTTGCGTTGCGTGCAACGAGGCGGTACTGTTTTGGTGTCAATAAGTGGCAACAGCGCAAAGTGTGCGCACACATTTTCCAATTAAAATTAAGTAAAAAATTTTAAAATTATTTGTGGTTTATTTATGCTTTTAATTTCATTTTGTATTTAATTATAAATAATTTAAAAAATTTCTCAACAAATAACTCTGATTTTCACCACACACAGCTGGCGCATTATCGTCAAACACTGGCCCTTCATCTCGCAACCGCTGGCGCTGGTGGCCATCGCCGTCGGCTTATGGGTGATCGCCTATGTTCTGCTGCCCGATTATGCGCTGCCAAATACGCCGATCATGCGCATTTGCTTCCTGTTTGTGGGCGCACAGCTGTCTGGTGTGCTGGTGACCTTCCTACGCCTGCCGGACATGTTAGGCATGCTGTTCTTTGGTGTGATCTACACCAATGTGGGTTTGGCTGATTTCACGGGTTATGATAAATTTGAGGCATTTTTGCGGTGAGTTTTCATATTTGCTTCATCATTTTCATATTTATTTGTGTTGTTGTGTTTTTCAGTGAGATGGCGCTCATAAATATTATGCTCTTAGCCGGTTTGGGGCTCGACGCAAATGCCTTCAAGAAGCTGTGGCTTATGATTTTGCGGCTCACACTCGTGCCAACGATCGCTGAGGTGGCAATTATTACAGTGATCGCTAGATTCACTTTGGGTATGCCATGGTTTTGGGGTATACTTTTGGGGTGAGTGTACAAAAATTAATACGGTTGAACTTTTTTTTTATGGATTGTGGGGATTCGAGTCTTCCGAGTTATGGAAGATAATTTGTATGAAATTTGACTTCTATGCCAATTGAAGAGTTCGAGTTATGGAGAACTTCGAGTTATAGAAGTTCAAGTTATAGAAGTTCAACTGTATATATGGGTACAGACCCTTTATAGTTTGGGTATTCTTTGTTTAACTATAACATAATGTTCCGATATTTTTATACTCTCGCAACAAAAGTTGCTAAGAGAGTGTTATAGTTTTGTTCACATAACGGTTGTTTGTAACTCATAAAACTAAACGAGTTAGATATAGGGTTATATATATCAAAATGATCAGGGTGACGAGACGAGTCAAAATCCGAATGTCTGTCTGTTCGTCCGTCCGTCCGTCTGTCCGTGCAACGGATAACTTGAGTAAAAATTGAGATATCTTAACGAAACACGTATTCATTGGCACCCTGAGGATGTTGCTTTCGAAAATGGGCAAAATCGGACCATTGCCACGCCCACAAATTGGCGAATACCAAAAACCTATAAAGTGTCATAACTAAGCCATAAATAAAATTATAAAAGTAAAATTTGGAATAAAGGATCGCACTAGGAAGGGGCATATTTGGATGTAATTTTTTTGGGGAAGTGGGCATGGCCCCGCCCCCCAAATCGATTATTTGTATGTATCTCGCAAACCAATTAAGCTATCTAAACCAAACTTTCTGCACTCGGTTCTCTTACGTACCCTACCACACAGCATGAAAATAGTTGAAATCGGAAAATAACCACGCCCACCTCCCATACACAGTGGGTTAACTCACTAACGAAAAACGTCAAAAACACTAAGCTTCACAGAAATAATAGCAGAAGGGAGCTGCACTGAGATTTTTTTAGAAAATGGAAAATGGGCGTGGCATCGCCCACTTATGGGTCAAAAACTATATATCAGGATCTACTCGACAGATTTTAATGAAATTCGGTATATAATATTTTTTGTCACCCTGATGACACGTGTGGAAAATCGGTTCACAGCTGGCGCATTATCGTCAAACACTGGCCCTTCATCTCGCAACCGCTGGCGCTGGTGGCCATCGCCGTCGGCTTATGGGTGATCGCCTATGTTCTGCTGCCCGATTATGCGCTGCCAAATACGCCGATCATGCGCATTTGCTTCCTGTTTGTGGGCGCACAGCTGTCTGGTGTGCTGGTGACCTTCCTACGCCTGCCGGACATGTTAGGCATGCTGTTCTTTGGTGTGATCTACACCAATGTGGGTTTGGCTGATTTCACGGGTTATGATAAATTTGAGGCATTTTTGCGGTGAGTTTTCATATTTGCTTCATCATTTTCATATTTATTTGTGTTGTTGTGTTTTTCAGTGAGATGGCGCTCATAAATATTATGCTCTTAGCCGGTTTGGGGCTCGACGCAAATGCCTTCAAGAAGCTGTGGCTTATGATTTTGCGGCTCACACTCGTGCCAACGATCGCTGAGGTGGCAATTATTACAGTGATCGCTAGATTCACTTTGGGTATGCCATGGTTTTGGGGTATACTTTTGGGGTGAGTGTACAAAAATTAATACGGTTGAACTTTTTTTTTATGGATTGTGGGGATTCGAGTCTTCCGAGTTATGGAAGATAATTTGTATGAAATTTGACTTCTATGCCAATTGAAGAGTTCGAGTTATGGAGAACTTCGAGTTATAGAAGTTCAAGTTATAGAAGTTCAACTGTATATATGGGTACAGACCCTTTATAGTTTGGGTATTCTTTGTTTAACTATAACATAATGTTCCGATATTTTTATACTCTCGCAACAAAAGTTGCTAAGAGAGTGTTATAGTTTTGTTCACATAACGGTTGTTTGTAACTCATAAAACTAAACGAGTTAGATATAGGGTTATATATATCAAAATGATCAGGGTGACGAGACGAGTCAAAATCCGAATGTCTGTCTGTTCGTCCGTCCGTCCGTCTGTCCGTGCAACGGATAACTTGAGTAAAAATTGAGATATCTTAACGAAACACGTATTCATTGGCACCCTGAGGATGTTGCTTTCGAAAATGGGCAAAATCGGACCATTGCCACGCCCACAAATTGGCGAATACCAAAAACCTATAAAGTGTCATAACTAAGCCATAAATAAAATTATAAAAGTAAAATTTGGAATAAAGGATCGCACTAGGAAGGGGCATATTTGGATGTAATTTTTTTGGGGAAGTGGGCATGGCCCCGCCCCCCAAATCGATTATTTGTATGTATCTCGCAAACCAATTAAGCTATCTAAACCAAACTTTCTGCACTCGGTTCTCTTACGTACCCTACCACACAGCATGAAAATAGTTGAAATCGGAAAATAACCACGCCCACCTCCCATACACAGTGGGTTAACTCACTAACGAAAAACGTCAAAAACACTAAGCTTCACAGAAATAATAGCAGAAGGGAGCTGCACTGAGATTTTTTTAGAAAATGGAAAATGGGCGTGGCATCGCCCACTTATGGGTCAAAAACTATATATCAGGATCTACTCGACAGATTTTAATGAAATTCGGTATATAATATTTTTTGTCACCCTGATGACACGTGTGGAAAATCGGTTCACAACTACGACAACTTCCCATATAACTCAATTTTGAGTTCCATCTGATTCCTTCACTTTATAATATATACAAGGAACCAATGAAGATAGCAAAATAAAACTTTACACAAATTCTGTATATTATCTGTGGCATCACTTGTGAAAAATTTGTCGAAATCAGACTATAACTTTCCAATGCCCCAGATATCGAATATGAAGAACTCAGTGCCCCAAGGTAACTTTTCGCCGAAAATTTCGGTAAATCTCTATCTTAATTTAATTCAGAGGAAATATTTTTCTTCTAATAGTGTGTCTCTGCACCAGAAAAGATTAAAAACAGGTCATAACTTCCCTTATATACGAATATATGAGAATACCTAATTATAGGACTTTCAAAAATACTATGAGCTTAATAGCTTATAAATCGGTTAATATGTGAAATATATTTGTGCCGAATATATGGGTAAAAATGTGTGTTTTCTTAATAAAAATATAGCTATAAATTACGAGAGTTTAAAATGTTCGGTTGCACCCGAACTTAGCCTTTCCTTACTTGTTTATATTATCGCCATCTAGTGGTTAAACAGTCTCCGTAATATAAAAGATCAGTTCCTGCAAATTTTATTAGTACAGTAGTAGATCTCAGTAGAGAGCAAACAAATCTTTGGTGAGGCCAAAATAAAGTCCTATTCGGTTTAAGCCACCCTTGTTGAAAATTAATCGGATATACATAAGAACAATGTACATGAGACCTCAGCGAACGCAGATTCCACAAAAAAATAACCTTTTCTCTTTGGATAATACTTGATAAGATTACAAGAACACCAAACGTAGATTCGATAAAAAGCTAGCTTAATTAATTATGTGACAAAAAATGGCTTCTGATAATATTAAACCGAATTCGTTTAATTTTTGACTTCTTGGTTGTCAGTGAGAACTTCTTTTATATACAATTAGCTCTCTGTTAGTGAAACCAGTTAAAATTACCCTTCAGGCGCCTCACAAATTGGTAATAATTCTTCAAATAAAAGATTTTGAACTTCAAACTAGTAGAATATGGATGGAAATAAGGAATCATTATAATATCACAAATAGATGGCGCTAATCAGAGTTTCACTAATAAAATTCATATATGTTAGGTGGTAGAAGCGATATTAGAATTTAATTATTGTAGGAAGGACAGCTTTAAAATTGAGAATTCTATTTATTATTTATTACGACGTATATAAAAAAGCTAAACTAGGGGAAAGGATGGTAAACTTCTTTAAGGCACTATATATCTTGAGTGAGAAGTCGTGGAGCGGAGCACTTTGGTCTTAGTTAAGGAACATTTTTTAATTCTTACCACAAGCAAAATGAATTTGAGGTTAAGACTTTGTTTCAACATTCAGCAAAGAGGATGCTTGTACACGACATGAGTTCAACGCGCTTTTATATTTTCACTTAAATAATTTCTTTATAATTTCAACAACTAATCACATCAATTAATACTTAAATTTAAGTTAATTATTCAACTCGCTTAAACTTTAACTTCAAAATGAAACTCCACACCACGCACACCACAAAGTCTAAAACATGTTTAACGCTTCGCAAACTCACATAAATCGCGCGCTCATTAATGCCATTAAATAACATGGAATTTTCCCCTTTTAATCCACGACACTGACAGGCTTGTCATCACCGCAGTCTCTCCGAACGTGGTCGTCACCGTCATGCTGAAGCTGCGCGAGGAACGGCTGGGCCTGAATAGCGGCATACACACATTAATATACGCCATGACCAGCTGCAATGACGTCGTTGCGATTTTTCTCTTCGGCGTCTTTATGAGCGTCATCTTTTCCACGGGTTAGTAAATTGGCGCGCATTAATTACGCCGCCGACATAGTAGTTTTGCCGCGTACGCTAGTGTTAAATTGAGTTTAATATACTGTATTTAATGTGTGCTATTTAACTATAGATAAATCGTTGACGGAGCAGATACTGCAGGGACCCATTGGCATTGGTATTGGCATTGTATTTGGATATGTTTATGGATTGATGCTGACCATTTTGCCCTCCACAAAGACGGTAAGTGGGTTTTTGGGTATATTTTTGAAAATAAATATGAGATTAAAGCATAAAAATGTTATTTTTAAATAACTGTTTATTATACCGTTACACACTATGGCACTCATATGTGTTGGCATAAAGCTGATTATTATTTTCCATTTTAACATTGAGCTCGGCGAATTGAGTAACAAAGATAGAGTGAAAAGATTATTTTGAAATATTTTAGCATACTTCTCGGCGCGCGCCATGACAGCCACTTACATGCATGCGCACTCGCGTACAAGCAACAAAAGCAGTTTAAAACTAATGCTATTAATTTTACACACACGCATACCCGAAAACTCAACACAAACACACTCGCATGCATAAGTGCCCAATACGCGGCGAGGTCACCGTTGTATCTCGAAATTACTGCATTTTATCGTTCATAAAGCGCCGCGCAAACGAGCTGCTGCTGCTGCTGAGACTGCGGCTGCGGCTGCTGCAATCTTCGTCGCCACAATTGCGCTGTAACAAAGTCTTACGTAAGCGCCGCGTTGTTGCAACAGTAACAATGGCACAGCGCAGCTACGTTGTTGCCGCACAAACCCCATATCACTTCCGAAACGTCACATATCAAGTGCATCACATATCTATTTCCCCGGTTTTTTCATACACACACACACACACACTCACACAAAAATACATGCGTTGTGTGTGCGTTTGCCCGCCAACACATTTGCTGCAAGTTGCACCGTTAATGGCGCACATAATCAAACGTTGTACGCCACGGCACTCGCACTCAAGCATCGCCGCCATCATCATCACCAGTCTTATTATTTCTTTATGCCTCACGCAGCGGGGGTTCCGTTTTAACACTCGAGTCGTTCGACGCCAGTACCGATTTCGGCAGCACATTTATTGCTGCAGCTGCGGCCACCCAGCTCTGTGCACTGCTAGACGGGTTGTTGCATATTGAAAGCTTTTGTGTGTGTGTGTGTAAGTGGGTCTGAGCCAGTACAGGGTCAACTGACTGTCTGAACTTTTAATCATAGAAGACAATTTGGAACGAGATAATTTCTTTAAATTGGTTAACAAAGTCTCAATGTAGAAGCTTAACGTCGAACTTATCCCATAACCTCAATATATAATTACGAAATGAAATTCGAAGATTGGCTCTCAAGAATTACCTCTGCAAAACTTTTATTATTTTTTGACCATTGGTGGGCTGCTTGGGTCTATTGCAGTTTATTCTAAGGCGAAAATCCACACACACACACTTCTTAGGATCGTCGAAGACTGAGTAAATAGCAGATCTACAGCCCGAGTTTTGTTATGACTCTACCAAATTGTAAGACCCTTAGTTGATTTTTTGGAGTGGACATAATCTTGGTTCCATATGTTACAAATCAATAATTTCGTCTTAATATTGCAGTTGTTGTAGTGTCATCAACTTTGCTTCCGCCGTTTTGCAATAGATGTCTCTAGGGTCAAGCACTGGTCGAGTAAATCGTTTTATATCGATCTTGTAAATTTGTGTCAACTTTAACCCAACAAAATATTTTTAGAGATCTGTTTGCATCCTAAACTTATTCTCAACTGAAAATGTCACTTTTTGAGCCGAATTCTCGACATTTGTCTCTAGGGTCAAGCACTGGTCGATTAAATCGAGTAAATCGTTTTATATCGATCTTGAACATTTGTGTCAATATGAAACCAACAAAATATTTGTAGAGATATGCTTGCATCCCAAACTTATTCTCAACTGAAAATGTCACTTTTTGAGCCGAATTCTCGACATTTGTCTCTAGAGTCAAGCACTGATCGATTAAATCGATTAAATCGTTTTATATCGAACTTGAACGTTTGTGTCAACATGAAACCAACAAAATATTTTTAGAGATCTGTTTGCATCCTAAACTTATTCTCAACTGAAAATGTCACTTTTTGAGCCGAATTCTCGACATTTGTCTCTAGGGTCAAGCACTGGTCGATTAAATCGAGTAAATCGTTTTATATCGATCTTGGAAATTTGTGTCAACATTAACTCAACAAAATATTTGTAAAGATCTGCTTGCATCCCAAACTTATCCTCAACTGAAAATGTCACTTTTTGAGCCGAATTCTCGACATTTGTCTCTAGAGTCAAGCACTGATCGATTAAATCGATTAAATCGTTTTATATCGAACTTGAACATTTGTGTCAACATGAAACCAACAAAATATTTTTAGAGATCTGTTTGCATCCTAAACTTATTCTCAACTGAAAATGTCACTTTTTGCCAGAAAGAATGGTCAAAAGTAGTAGCTAGCGACGGCGACATTTTTGTAACCGTTTTTATACAAAAAAGGCATACAAAAAAACTATAATTACGGAATACTTCCGCATCTAGTCTTCGAGTCACAGAAGTCCTACTTTCGTAATTTCTCTTTACAGTCAGAGTTTTTATGGATGCTCTATAGCTTCTCTCTTCCAGCCGATTTTCCGCTTAGAATTTTTGATAGCTAATGAAGTTTAATATATCCTCAGAACACGCCGATGATTATAGTTTAGAGTAATACACTTTATTTTCAGTCTTTTCAAGAAGGTCATGGCGCCAAAAAACAATTTCTTGAAGTGTCGAAGTCCTTTGGTGGAGCGATAGTCGAGTTGAGCTCTCTTACAACCCAAGTACTGTTTCTTTGCGATAGACTTTCCGTCATTTTTGAAGTGTTTTGAAGACTTTGGGACCCCTCGTTTGTCGATTGTGTAACACAAATAAAAGATGAGCCTCCACCCTGTTTGAGTAGCATAAAAATCTGCGTAACATCAAAGCTTCCGCACAAAACTACAAAGTGCTTGAGCAAATATAAAAAAAAAATCCCCAAACTGTGAAGTTTTGAGCATAAATTTTCATACACTGAGTGCATTACATATGCACGCTCGTCAGCAACCCCGACAATGGCACCGCAACGAGAAAGCTGCTTGGTTTTTTTTTTGCGTCAAAGCATTTTTCGCCAATTCTTTGTGATACTGCAGTACCACAACGTTAGTACGCAGTATTGTTAGTGATTTTTATTATTATGTAAGGTTGTAACTTTAACGCATACGACGCAGTAATACGTTGGCCTTGCAGCGCCTGGATCTTATTGTGTTTGAGTGTGTTGAAAGTGATCACTGTTTTTTGATACGCTCGGCGCTCACTCCTTCTGCTCTTTCTTCACATGTGCCGCATAATGCACAAAAAGAGCGATTGAGGGGAAAGCGAGAGTGTTGTTAATAAGAATATATCCGTACGCAGGCTATAGAAAGGATAATAGGAAATTAAGTGATATGATGAGCAAAAGTATGCGTCCAAGGACATGTATAATGAGCGTGAATCTTTTTAGGGCAGTGGAATTAAGTTCATTCACTTCGGTTTGTATGCCGCAACGTACGAGTTTACCACAGCAAGCGTTGAATATTCTAGCTTTAATGTGGTGCAATGTATATGGATACCTTTAGAGATATTCAAAAGTTTAAAACATAAGTGATTATACAGGAGATTATTAGCTTAATTGGTGGTCTTCACTGTCTTCTTTAGATAATTTAAACATTTTTTGTCGCATTGTGCTGTACTTGGAACTACTGAAATATTGAATGCATTGGTTTCGAACTCATTTTTTCGTTATTAAATTACGGGGACAGGTAATAAATAGAATACTAAAATACTAATAGCTTATAAGAGTTGAAAGCCAGAAAAGCCTGTTCATAGAAATATTTTGAGAAAAAATCCAAAATTGCAGGAAAATTATATCGATGAATATTTATATTTTTCGTTATATATCTACCTGCAAACTAAGAAATCAGCGAATCAAACTTTTGAGCCTAGATGGCTGACAGTCCAGCTCGCCTTACTTTTCTTGGTGTAAATAACCTCCCACGCAAGTTAAAACTAACTGCCTGACTGACTCAAGACTCCAATGAAAATTTCCAAGCTCGTCTTCGTCTTTGTTTCAAATTAGAATGTGCGCTCAATTCAGCACAAAGTCCGGGATTTCTCCGTCCACACTAGTTGGTTTTTAAATAGAAGGCAGCAAATATTAGGTTGGCAAATATCCTTCCGCTTTTCTGCTCCTTTACTCAATGCTTTATAAAAAGTGTTACAGTGATCGGAGTTAGTTCAAATATGCGCCGTTTCGTTCGATAATCTGTTTCCATCTAGAGGGCAACTTCATAATACCCCCTCGTTGAAGTCCATCTCCTTATTTGCGAAGAACTCGGACAGATACCTTTCACAAGCCTCTTTTGAGTTTAATTTTACACCACCAAGAGCGTTCGCCATGGACAGGAACAGGTGGTAATCACTTGGCGCTATATCCGGGCTAGATGGTGGATGCGATAAAACCTCCGAGCTCCCGTACTTTCTGACGAGTCATCAACGAAGCGTTCGGCATTGTCCTGGTGGAACACTACACCCTTCCTGTTGGCCCATTCTAGACGCTTCTGGTCGATCGCCTGCTCAAGCGGTTCAGTTGTTCGCAGTAGATGGTAGAATTAAGCGTCTGGCCATATGGGAGCAGCAGTGGATGATTCCTTCCTTCCAATCCCACCAAACACACAGCAAAACCTTCCTGACCGTCAATCCCGGCTTCGCCACGGTTTGGGACGATGCAACGGCCTTCGACCACGATAGTTTTCGCTTGATATTGTCGTATGTGATCCATTATTGGTCGCCAGTCACCATCCGCTTCAAAAATGGGTCGAGTTCGTTCCGTTTCAGCAGTCCAGAGGGTTTTTTTGCGTCAAATCATGCGGCACCCAAACATCAAGCTTTTTTGTGAATCCAGCCTTATGCAGATGGTTTAAAATGGTTTGGTGACTAACTCCCATCTCCTAGGCGATGTCGCGAAATGCCACATTCCGGTCTAACTCGATGTTTTCCATGATTTGATCGGTATTCATCGTCACAGGTCCTCTGCCAGCTGACTTACCCATGGGGTCGTTTTCACCCGCTCTGAATCGTCGAAACCATTCCTCCGCAGCTTGAAGTGATAGAGTACTATCCCCCAAAACACCATTAATCTCACTGAAAGTTTCTCTGGCGGATTTGCCTTTAACGAAGGACAACTTTAAAATAGAATTTCGGCGTTAGTGAACTCCAGATTTACGCGCCTATAACTGTTGACCGCAAAATCCAAACTAATCATGCATAGCGTCGGTTTGTAGGTTATGTCAAGGCCTTTCAAAGATGTATAGTATTGCAGATACGAGCTCTGTAGCGATTTTTACATAGCCGCAAAATTCAAAAGACAAAAAGGCGGAAGGGAGATATTTGCCAACTTAATATATTAGATTTTTTCGATTCTGGGTTTCTTTCCCTGTTATTAACTATATGTTGTTGTATATATCTACTTCATATATGAGCTCAATTGGACCTTTAATTCTTGGACCATTCGACTCTGGTGGGACCGGTCCTGATTTTATTATACTTATACAGACAAAAAGTTTTCAAAATTATATTGGAATCTAGCGGTCTCTCTCTCCATCTCAGTAGCTATATAGAGCTTCCCCAAAATGTATACTACCATAGCCATAATTTTCCAACAACTAGAGATTTTTTCAAACGAAAAATTTCGGCTTATTTTTTACCTAAACCACTCTTTACTTTATTTGTTTTGTATGTTTATGCTTAGACTGATTTGCTTTCACACTTTTTCCAAACATTTTCAGCCCTACCTAAACGGATTGCGTTTTGTTTTGACCATCTTGGGTGGCACGATATCCGTGATGGGCAGTCGAGCCATTGGTTATCCCTCAGCTGGTGCACTTGGCTGCATGACGATCGCATTTTTTGCCGGCCTCGGCTGGAAACGCCAACAGCGGCAGTGGACTGCGCAACAACGTCAACGTCAGTTGGAGAATGAAAATGTAAGTTTTTGCTGTTATCTATTTTGTTTTTGCAGCGCTGCCAACTCAACTAAGACTCAAGCGTGTGGGTTCATTTGCATATGAGCTCATTCAGAGTGCAGAAAAAAAACTACAACAACAAAGTTAAAGTACTAGCGCTGAGTTACAATTGTAGGCTTAAAGGTCACACAGATCTTTCCATTCAAATTGGCTTTCAGTTAAGCTAAGTGAAATGTTTTTTTTCAGCCAAAACAGTGATTTCCTTACAAACTTTCTGTTTGTATACTTGAGCGCATTCGTATTGCTGCATATGTGTATGGGTGTGTGTGTTTGTGTATGGCATGCAACGTGGGCGTCCATTTGGAAACGGTCGTTTCTGAAATGACAACTGGCTGTGTTGCAGTTGCAAAATGTAGTCTTTGGCATTTGACATGTTGGCTTTATGTTGCATATGCAACACACACACGCACTCACACATGGTTGCTTTGGTGAATTTGCGTTTGTACAAGGTTAAATATTTTTTGCTCGCTTTAGGCCTGTCAAATGTATTTTTTCCGTTTGTCGAGGAGATTTTTCTCCCAAATACATATAACCAAAATTTGTTGCTCGCAAGCGTATTTTCTGCTTTTTCGGCAATTGGGAAAGTGTGGATTTTACATTAACCTAGAAATGTAGTTCTGTGGAAAATTAAGTTTGACTTGTGGCACAGTGTTTTATCTGATTTGGGGATCTTTTTTTAACATGTTCATTGAAATTATTTTGATCAGGCAGCATAAAAAAGAGAGAAATGTACGTAAAGTTGTCGCCATATAGAGCATAATTGGAAGTGAGTGTTTTTTTGGTAGAGCTTTTAATGAAAATTCTGAGTGAAACTTACCATTTTC
Organism: Zeugodacus cucurbitae; assembly: GCF_028554725.1. Taxonomy (NCBI): domain Eukaryota; kingdom Metazoa; phylum Arthropoda; class Insecta; order Diptera; family Tephritidae; genus Zeugodacus; species Zeugodacus cucurbitae. The sequence goes on along the minus strand of NC_071667.1, from coordinate 56,636,288 downwards.
AGGGTATATGTTGTAGAGCTGAAGCATCGACGCAAAAATCTGTAAGAAAACAGCAGACAATTGTATAATTAATAGAAATTGTATGATCTCTTGGGTTGATATATTGCTTATAATTATCAAGAGATCCCCTAAATTGCATTTCCAGAAGGTTAGGAAAATGATAGTATGAAGATTTCTTTCACTTCTGTAATATATTATTTAAAAATACAAAACAGTATAATTGAATTCACATTGAATAAGCTTAAAGGCAGAATTATTCATTGTTTTCGTCGAATATTTCTAATAATTATACTCTCGCAACAAGTCGCTAAGAGAGTATAATAGTTTTGTTCACCTAACAGTTGGTTGTTAGTCCTAAAACTAAACTAGTTAGCTCTGGAGTCCCTTCGTGCAAGCTGTAATTTGAGTAAAAATTGAGATATATTGATGAAACTTGGTACACGTATTTCTTGGCACCATAAAAAGTTAAGTTCGTAGATGGCGATAATCGAAAACCTATAAAGAGCTATAACAAAGCCATAAATTAAGCTATACAATTTGGTACAAAGCATCGAACTAGGAAGGGGCATATTTGTATGTAATTTTTTTGGAAAGTGGGTGTGACCCCAGCCCCTACTAAGTTTTATCTCGTGAACTACTAAAGCTATATCAACGAAACTCTCAGGAGTCGTTTTATTCAGTCACTTCATTATATAGTCTAAAAATGAAGAAATGCGAATTGTAACCACGCCCACCTCCCATACAAAGGTTATGTTGAAAACTACTAAAAATCCATTAATTCAGTAAAGAAAACTAGAAATTTTAAATTTCATTATAAAGATGGTACAGAAGAGCTGCACTCAAATTTGTAAACAAAATTTTAAGTGGGCGTGGGTTCGCCCAGTTATGGGTCAAAAAACATATCCCCGAAACTACTCGACCAATTTCAATGAAAATCGGTTCATAATACTTATATTCTTGTCTTCCCAATGATATGCTGTGAAAATAGGCCAAATCGGTTCAAAAACACGCCTACTTCCTATATACCAGAACTCTTAAGTCGTTCTGAATAATTTACTTTACAATATATAAAGTAAGCACTAGTGAAGATATCGGAACAGAACTTTGCACAAATACTGAATTTATAGTATGGCATCACCCTTCTAAAAATCGTACCGTAATCGGACCATAAGTATTCAAGGTCTTATATGTCGAACTCGAAAATATATTTTCTAATATAATATGTCTCCGTATTTTTCTTCTAATAATATGTCTCCGTGCCAGAAATGAATGAAATCGGGTCATAACTTTCCCTAGCTCCCATATACTTAATATTAGGGTTTTCAAACTTTCAATGTCTCCAAAATTATTTTTAGACACGCGGCTAAGGCATTTTACTGGGGAAGTTATGGAATGAATGACGGAATGTTGCACCTATTATATATACTCTTTGTAAATATAAAATAATATATATACATGCATACATATTTTTTTCTACTTAAATCAAATTATGATTCTTGTTCTTGAAATTTGCACTAATTTCGCACGAATATTTATGATATTTCCTCTTCATTTCATCACTTCCTTTTTCCTTGACCTTTTTCTTATTGTTGTTGTTTTTTATCTCATTCTCCTGAATTAAAATTCAGTAGCAACTACAGTTAACAAAAACTAAAGTCACCAGCAACTGATTGTTTCCATTACGAACGCATATTAAATACGACACGGCGTATACGCAACATTTGACGGACAGAGTTTTTTGCAGAAAATCGCATAAAGAAATATACAGCAGAAGCAGAAAAAAAACTGTCGCACATGCATATGAAAACTTGATATCAAGCATATGAGTGTGTTGACTGACGTCTTTCCGATAAGGCAGCCAAGCAAGACAACAATCGACGCCCGCACAAGTATGCTTCTACGTGTGTGGCTGTGCAGTTGCATGCTATTACATTTTGTTGACACTTCACAAGGCAATGAAGCTTATGACAGTTGATTTGTTTTCTCATCGCTTTGGCATTTCGCACAACAACTAAAAGTACAGACGAGTGGCAGAGAAAAAAATTAAGTTCAACTGCATTGCTCATACGCACTGGCAGACTGAGACAGAAGGAGACAGAGCTGCGCATAAACAAAAGCTGTCTGTCGTGGCCTTACACTTTGCATATAGAGATATATTGAGATTTTATGAAGGTTTTTCTTGTTTTTTCTTATGTGCTGCCAAGGCGAAAGAGGCGTTGGCATAGTAAAAAGAGAAAATATCAAAAGCAAATGTAATTGAAATGATGCCAGTGTATTTTGTTTTCATACTCAAGTTTTATGGTTTTTATTTGTTGCACTTTATGCACAGCATACTTTTATAGCTGCCAAAGTGGCTGCTCATTGCACACCATATTACACATTTGTTTGTCTCAACGCCTGGCTCTCGGATCACAACAAAGCCCACTCGAACTGACTGACTCCATTTTTTATCGCACAACTGTTGTTATATTGCAAGTGTGTTGCTATTGTTGTTTTTGTAGTGGTTGTTTTTTTTTGTTGTGCCAGTCAGTGTTATTGTGTGTCTTTTAAAAGGCCAAGTATGTGTTTCATGCCATTCATTAGACACTTGACGGAAGTGCAAGTGGCAGCCCGACCAAGTGCCGGTGAAGCATGTGACATCAACGACGACGCCGAGACAAAAGTCAATGCAAGAGCAGCAATGAAGCAAAGAACGAGACACAGAGAGTAAGGCGCGCTGGGAAGTACGCTTCTAAATCATCAGTTAGCCAGTTTATCGACCAATGTACCATACGTATGGTGTGTTGGTCCTTTGGCAGGTAGATAGGCAGTGCGGCACAGCAATTGAGTTGAGTGGTAAACAACGAACGGAAATGGAAACAAACGGAAAATGGTCAACACTTTTAATTGTGAGGAAATGCAAATATTTTGTTTGGTTTTTCGTTTCTGCACTCTGGCTTTGCCTCGGTGACACACTCGTGCTCGTGCTGAGGAAAAAATTTTGATGTTAGCTGTCGTTGAAAAACAGCGTGCAACAAAAGCAACAAAAAATGTAGTAAGTCACAAAAACAACAAACGGTTTCTGTGTCAAAGTTGAAAAACGGCTAAACTCTTCAGTTGCCAGTTTCAGTAAACAAGAAAAGTGGATCGAATAGCTAATATTAAGTGGTCGATTAACTTTGTTAGCTGCATTGGAGACGGCTGGCAACTGGCATGAAGTTCAATAGCTTTGGTTGTAAAAATCATTTGTTGAAGCAGTGGTGGAGTTACTACTTTTCTATAAAAATGTGTACGAATCTATTTAATACTTTTTAATAACGAATAAGAGCTTTGACATAAGACAAATAAAAATTGAGTTAGATTTTCGAATTTATTCATAGGAATACTTAACAAAAAATGTTATAAAAACTACATAATCAAAGTAAAAAATAATATTATTCGTAATCCGAAATTATTTTATGGTTTTGTTAACTCCAAACGTATGATATCCAATTTTCCGTCCGCGATGAAATATAAATCAACAATGTCATGTGACAATTATATTTTTTCTAATATGTTTACAGAATTCTTCAAATCCAATTATTGTTCAAACTCCCCTATGAATGTGCCATATCATCAAGTGTTATGTCCGAGTACTGTAATTAATACACCAATTATTTCTGAAACAGATGCCTTAAATTATTTAGTTACGTTAAAAAATTCGTTTAAATATGGCCCTGATATGATTCCCTCAAGCTTTCTTAAAAATTGTGCAAAATATATCTATCTGTCCTTAACTGAGCTTTTCAACCTATCTCTTAAACAAGGTATTTTTCCGGCAATGTGGAAAAACTCTTTCATAATACCTTTGCATAAAAGTAGAGTTAGATCATCTGTTGAGAACTATAGGGGTATAGCTAAAATGTCAGCTATACCCAAACCTTTGAAGCTATTGTCACTGACCAAATAACTTTCTTAATCTCTCCTTTAATTTTATTTGCTCAGCATGGATTTTGCAAAGGGAAATCTACAGTAAAAAACTTGCTTGAATTTGTAAACCATGTGTCAATGGGTTTTAGGGATAATAAGAATACTGATGTTATATATACAGACTTTAGTAAAGCATTCGATAGAGTAAACCACTCATTTCTTTTGTAAAAACTGGATCTTCTTGGTTTTCAACCAAGACTTCTTGAATGGGTATCCTCATATCTTACTAAACTATGTGATTTTCCCGTAAATCTGTTGACCCTTCTCCATATGTAATAAATAACTTCAGTTTAGAGCAAGTTTTTAGCTTTGTTGATTTAGGAGTTACTATGGACCCTAAACTAAATTTTAATTCTCATGTAAATTCAATTGTCTTAAAAGCTAAAGGTGCTCTTAGCTTTGTTAAACGTTGGTCTAAAGAATTTAGTGATCCGTATATTACTAAAACTCTTCTTACAACGTTGGTAAGGCCTATATTGGAGTATAGTTCTGTGGTATGGAATCCTAGCTATCAATCCCATTCTGATATGCTTGAGTACGTTCAAAAACAATTTTTACTAGGCAGTTTAGGCCATCAGGATTTTAATTCTCATTCCATCACATTTGATCCATCTGACTCAATATTTAGCATCAAAAAAACTATTTTGTCTTCTCTTAATAAGTAATATACAGAAATTTTTAACTTTTTTGTTTTTATACATTTTTAAATCTCAGCTGTTGAAATGTTTCTTTCTGTAGTTGAGCAGTTTGAGAACTGGACGCTTAAAAATCTCTTGCCTTTTTAGACTCGGCAAATTCTGCTCGTATGCGGACTGCGCCCCACGCGTAGGTTGGGCGGGAGGAGGGTAATCGTTTGGGTTTATTATTATTATTAATAGACAGGCAATTGAATCAAAAATATTCTACAATTTTGTATTTGGGATTATTGTATGCTTTAATGCGAATGAAAAAAAAAAACCACAAAAAAACTCTATATCTCACTAGCGTATAAAAAGTGGGAACTTGAATCTTAAGAAAATGGAAAGTTGCTTTGGCTATGCCCCCCCCGGTATATTCGTATTACGAGTATATTGTAGTTAAAAATTTGTCAGTGTGATTCAATAAGTAGGTCAGTTGACAGAAGGTAAACGGTAGACAAAAGAAGCCAATTAACTGTGACCAAGACCATTAAAGTAAACATTTAAATGTATAACCGGAAAAAAATTGAGGCTGAAAACAACAAGTTTATTCTTTTGGATCACAAAAAATATCCCTAATAAAAAATTAAAATTCCAAAGTCACGATGATTCAAACTGAAAAAGATTAAGTACCCTTTTCAAAGTCATAGACTTTGTAGAATTCCTCAAAATATCTTTTCTGATTTGAATTCTGCAGAGAAATGCAATATAATAAGAAAAATTTCGGGTTGCAGACGTGTTTGTAGTCGTAATCGTCCATTTAGGTATGTTCGCTCTTGAGAACGAAATTTTCGATTAATATTTAGAGGATCGCACTGCAACCTATGGTCAATTGTACTTTCGCCTCTCATCACAGTATCTCATATAGCCTCGTGATGTCAAGACAATTTAATAGAGTTCCCGGGCTAAAGGAGGTGACACGTTCTCTTAAGGGACTCAATTTACTCGCAATCGCAAGCAGTCAAGAAGTAGATCCTCAGGTGTCTCAGCTTCCTGGTAGCAGAACCGACATCGATCTGGCAAGCAAATCCCCAATTTGTGCAGATAGCACCTTAGGCTGCAGTGACCAGTATATAGAGCTACTATATGCCTTAGTTTGCAAGTTTGTTGGAAGAGGGATGAGTTGCTTAAACTTTATATAGTTGTAGTCCCCAACAAACAATTTGTAGTGACGAAATCCAGGCAATTACAGGCAGTAGCGATTCCTACTTGCTCATTTCCCTTTCCGTAGGTTATCCCTGAGGATATAAGGACCTATTAAAATAAAGGGCTTTGTCCCTTTCAGAACTGAAGAAGCCTTCGCTTCTATAGAGATGAGAATAATCGAGTCCTGAATGTCAATATCATTCTCTACAACTCATCCTTTGGTTTCGGAACACATCAGCGAACGGCCATATCATCTAGGCAGGTATTCTGAAAATACTTACCGAATAGATTATAGGCAGACCTGTTGATAGCAAACAGATAAAAGAATCGATAAGTTTTAAGCCGACTTTACAGGTCAAACTAAATTTTACGAGAAGCTTTTTCATGAAAGAGATATCTTCGAAGACTTTGCCATATTTACCGATTTTGATGTTTATCGGAAAAGCGACCGACCACAGCAGGTATTGCTCACATTTCGGTGCTCATTACCGCAACTTTGAAACTCTAAATATTAAATTGATGAACCAGCCAAAATGTGTACTTAAACATAAAATGGCTTATTGGCAATTATAAAGTCATATGTATACTGTAATGATAAGCCCACCAAAACTTTAAATTAATTTTAAAGAACATAAAGGGTGATTTTTTTGAGGTTAGGATTTTCATGCATTAGTATTTGACAGATCACGTGGGATTTCAGACATGGTGTCAAAGAGAAAGATGCTCAGTATGCTTTGACATTTCATCATGAATAGACTTACTAACGAGCAACGCTTGCAAATCATTGAATTTTATTACCAAAATCAGTGTTCGGTTCGAAATGTGTTTCGCGCTTTACGTCCGATTTATGGTCTACATAATCGACCAAGTGAGCAAACAATTAATGCGATTGTGACCAAGTTTCGCACTCAGTTTACTTTATTGGACATTAAACCAACCACACGAATGCGTACAGTGCGTACAGAAGAGAATATTGCGTCTGTTTCTGAGAGTGTGGCTGAAGACCGTGAAATGTCGATTCGTCGCCGTTCGCAGCAATTGGGTTTGTGTTATTCGACCACATGGAAGATTTTACGCAAAGATCTTGGTGTAAAACCGTATAAAATACAGCTCGTGCAAGAACTGAAGCCGAACGATCTGCCACAACGTCGAATTTTCAGTGAATGGGCCCTAGAAAAGTTGGCAGAAAATCCGCTTTTTTATCGACAAATTTTGTTCAGCGATGAGGCTCATTTCTGGTTGAATGGCTACGTAAATAAGCAAAATTGCCGCATTTGGGGTGAAGAGCAACCAGAAGCCGTTCAAGAACTGCCCATGCATCCCGAAAAATGCACTGTTTGGTGTGGTTTGTACGCTGGTGGAATCATTGGACCGTATTTTTTCAAAGATGCTGTTGGACGCAACGTTACGGTGAATGGCGATCGCTATCGTTCGATGCTAACAAACTTTTTGTTGCCAAAAATGGAAGAACTGAACTTGGTTGACATGTGGTTTCAACAAGATGGCGCTACATGCCACACAGCTCGCGATTCTATGGCCATTTTGAGGGAAAACTTCGGAGAACAATTCATCTCAAGAAATGGACCCGTAAGTTGGCCACCAAGATCATGCGATTTAACGCCTTTAGACTATTTTTTGTGGGGCTACGTCAAGTCTAAAGTCTACAGAAATAAGCCAGCAACTATTCCAGCTTTGGAAGACAACATTTCCGAAGAAATTCGGGCTATTCCGGCCGAAATGCTCGAAAAAGTTGCCCAAAATTGGACTTTCCGAATGGACCACCTAAGACGCAGCCGCGGTCAACATTTAAATGAAATTATCTTCAAAAAGTAAATGTCATGAACCAATCTAACGTTTCAAATAAAGAACCGATGAGATTTTGCAAATTTTATGCGTTTTTTTTTTTTAAAAAGTTATCAAGCTCTTAAAAAATCACCCTTTACATCTTAATCATCTCCCTTAAGCACCTCTCTTCACACTCGCCGTGTCAGCTTCAGTCTGACAGCTGTCATAAGCCAAGTTCATTAAAATTCCTCAGACTGTGGTGTTTGGACAACCTTTCAATTACGCACCAATGCATACATACAGACGTCTGCGCTTTTGTAGCAACTTATTTCATACATTTTTTGTCTGAATTTACAAATCATAAATGTAAATAATGGTAAACGAAAACTTTTCATTTATTTTACTTATGAATATTTTCGCGATCAATTAACGCTAAATTCACCACACGCCCAGCCAACTTTTCCATTTTTTATTCTCTACTTTTTGCGATTTCCATTAATATTCTTTATTTTTTGTGCTTTATTTACTTGCAGGCGACGGTGCCGGCGCGTCTTGACCTATTGTGGAAATTTCTGAAGCCTGTCTCCTTCTCGCTCATCGGCAAAGAAATTAATTTCGCCGTATTGGATGGCCGTGTCGTCGGCTACGGTGCACTGCTGGTGCTGCTCGGAAGTTTGGTAATTAAACTCGACTGTGTTGTGCAACAACTTTTGCCATTTTGCAAATTTATTTTGCGGTGCGCTGCGGTGCGGTTTATTTGCACTATGCGGCGGTGGCGGTCAAAAATGTGTTGGTGGTCTGACGCACCGTCCTCTACCGTGCTGGCATTTCTGTGCGCCAGTCAGTAGTTGCAATACATTTCGGACTGTTGTTGTTGTTTGTGACCACAAAAGTCCACACATACAATAAAGCTTGCTTTCAGCAACTCGCAAGCAATTTTGTGAGCTTTTGTCGATCCAAATTACGGTGTGCAGACTAATCATGTCCAATCACATTCGTGTTTAAAAAAATATATATATTTTTTAATATTTATTCGATTCTTATTGATAAGCACCTCTCTTTGTCTCTTTCTTAATTCCAGTTCCGTTTGGGTTTCGCCTACTTGTCCACCTATGGCGGCGATCTGACGCGCAAGGAACGCGCCTATATTACAATTTCCGGTTTTTCCAAAGCAACTGTCCAAGTAAGTTTCCGTTCGCAAAGTAGCGGGTTTTCAGTGCTCCATTTCGTCTGTCATCTTTCGTGCCAATTCCCTTGGCTGTGTCACGTTTGCTTTACATTCATAGCTACATACTTAACACAATTGAAACATATTCGTTTTAGGGATGTTCTTAATATGACTTAATAGGAATCAGCCTTCTCTTAACGAACATAACAACCTTTCGTATTAGAATTAGAACATTGCAGGAGGGTTTTTCATAATGTTCGGAAGAAATATTCATGTTTCATGACTTTAGGAGAATGAGCTGAAACTGTCTAACTCAATCTAGCGGTGAGAATGGTTTTATTGCAGTTCATTGCTTTATTTTTATACTCGCTCGATCTTTTGGGTAATTGATGATAATATCTACTATATGGGCAAGAATTTTGGGCAGAGAGTAATATCCAATGGATATACGCAGAGTGAATTTATTCTGTATTTGAACTTTAGTAGGTTTCCTGAAGGTCCTTATAGTAGATTTTTCTTTCGATGATATCTTCTTCAACACTCAATCACAGAAATAGGTCTAATTTGATTACTTCATTGTTTAATTTCGAATATACACAATCTCCAACAAGAAATCTATTCAAGTTCCATAAAAAATTAGCCGAGTAGGATCCAAAAGAAACTTTTTGGACCAGAGTTTGTGCCAAGCCATTATGTATATTTTTCAGTACATATTTTTCAAACAAAGCGAAACAATCGTATTAAATCGAAATCGATGGAAAATGTCGAGACCTTCAACAGTTACTAGTAGTTTCAATAAGATTGAGAGAATGCTATGCCGCAGTGAGAAGGAAAAGTTTTAAATTCTCACACTAAAACCTCTGGGAACTCTGGGAACCTCTGAAACTCAAAAAGATGTAATATTTGTAAATTTTGATCGGGTTATTTAAAACAAAAGCATATGCCAGCAATCCTTGGACCATTGACGACTTTAAACAAACATTTCAAATATATTGGAAAGGGTCTAATGAAAGTGATCTTCGTGGATATAAAAAAAGTATTAAGTAATTTTTAGCTTAATACAATAACCTAGATCATATGATAGATTTTTGATAAAAGATCTAAATTTTAAGGCAGTTAGGTTAGGATTTCTCTCATAGTATACATAGGAGAGATATCTCCTGTCGCTATCACTGACTTATTTCGGTATTTTGTAAGAAATAGGTTGAGAGTGTTTTTTAGGTTCAAAGAAATTTGGAAGAAATTGCTTAAAAGTTTACTTAGCAGGCGTTCTAAAGTATAGAAAATATATTAGGTTGGCAAATATAAATCGCTACAGAGCTCGTATCGGCACTACTATACATATTTGAATGGTTTTGATATAACCTACAAAACGTCACTATGCATGACTATTTTAAAGTTTACCTTCGAAAAGGCAAATCCGCTGGAGAAACGTACCGTAAGATTAATGGTGTTTTGGAGAATGATACTCTTCACTTCGAACTGCGGAGGAATGGTTTCGACGACTCGGAGCGATCAAAGCATGGAAAACATCGAGTTAGACCGGCATGTGACATCTCGGACATCGCACAGGAGATGGGAGTTAGTCACCCCATGTTTTGACGCAAATGGTGACTGGCGACGAAAAATGAATCACATACGACAATATCAAGCGAAAACGGTCGTGATCAAAGGCCGGTGAATCGTCCCAAACAGTGGCCAAGCCGGGATTGACGGCGAGTAAGGTTTTGTTGTGTGTTTGGTGGGATTGGAAGGGAATCATCCACTATGAGCTACGATATGGTCAGAGACTTAATTCAAACATCTACTTCGAACAACTGGAGCGCTTGAAGCAGGCGATCGACCAGAAGCGTCCAGAATTGGTCAACAGGAACGGTGTAGTCTTCCACTAGGACAACTCCAGACTACACACTTCGGTGATGACTCATCAGAAGCTACGGGAGCTCGGATGAGAGGTTTTATCGCATCCACCATATGACATAGCACCAAGGGCTTGTGAAAAGTGCCTGTCCGAGTTATTCGCTAATAAGGATGGAGCTTCTACGAGGGAGTATCATGAAGTTGCCATCTAGATGGCAACAGATTATCGAACGAAATGGCGCATATTTGAACTAAATCCGATCACTGTAACAATTTTTATAAAGCATTGAATAAAGAGCAGAAAAACGGAAGGGAGAACCAATATGTAAAATTCCCAGAAAGTAGTTCTAAGCAAAGTTTCTCAGCAAAATACATAAATTATTATTTTGAATGTTTGTCTATATAAATGAACCAAATAAATAAGGACAACATTAATTCACATACCTATATATATATATATAGATAGATACTTGTATATGGAAATATGTTCGTATTTTTGGCAAAATATTCGGCATGCTCGTGGCGATGTTATTTAAACACATGTACCGTTATGTCGCCGGACGTTAACAACATGCTTTGAGACCGCGGCAAACCGCAACGGTGCAGCAAAACATGCCACAATTCGAAGACCAAACTGCCTGCCCACCCAGTCCTCAACCAGCCCCGCTAGCAGCAGCAACTTCAGAGGGCATTACGACATTAAATATTATGTTGCTATTATACATAATATATGTATGTGTGTGAGTTGATGTTCGTGCATGCTAGAAGTTTTTTGTGGCTTTTTGTACTTGTGGCAGATGAATTTAAATGCCACGTTTGGAAAGTTATTTTCCAACACGACCGCATTGACTGGCACCTATGCAATGCATAAATGTAAATAAATGTCTATATCTATAGTATATATGTGCAGCCTCAGCTTTTCTCACACACCGCTTGACTATGAATTCGACAATGAGCTCGCTTCTTTCACATTTTGGCCCTTGTTCACTGTCAGCGTTTCCGTTAGCTGCCCTTCTCCCGCACGCCGCTAGTACTTTTATTTTTTGGTTTCGCTTTTCGCTTGGTAATTTCCTTGTTGCATGTTGCAATGTAGCATGTGGCACATATGTTGCATGCTCCTGCGGTCAGCTTATACTTTGTTAGGCTAAATATGCGGTTTGCTGCGATTCACATTTTTCTCGCCCGTTTGGCTTCGTTCGGACGGCCCCATTTGGGAGCGCTGGCCAGTTGACTAACTTGTTGGCCGGTCTGTTGGCAGCTGCTGCTGTAGTGGCGGCTTGCTGTGTTGCTTGTTTGTTTGGTAAGTTGCGCGGTTGCCCACATTGGTCGGTTTGTTTGCTGCTGGTTGCTGTGTGTTCGCGCTGAGAATTACATTCGTGACGTGTGACGCGTTCGAGTGCCAAAAAAATAGTGTTGTTGTTGTTTTCTTTTCCAATTCTTATTTTTTTTTACTTTTATTAAATTTTAAATTGATTGTAACTGCTTTAGAGAGTTTCAAGCAGCATGAAATTGTTAAATTTCCAGTAATTAGCAACCACAACAACAATAAAATTATCAAAAAAAAAAACACAAAACAAAAAAAGTTGAACTGTTACATATTTCATGATTTATTTTTCGGCCCTAACCTCAAACTTTCCTTGTGACACGTTCTGTAAGTACTTTAATCTCCAAGGATTCCGCCAATTTCAATAATGAATTTTCGTTGAGTAAGGGTTAAAATCAGTCGAATATTCACACAAAAGTTTCGACTATATTTCCAGCAAAACTTTGTGTCGGAAAACTTAAAAAATAAACTTTCGTTCTGACTTCATCTTATTTCCATTAATTTATTTACTTTGGCTTTTTCTTTTGCTCATGACCTCGTGTCTTAAGTTTAAAAGACATATCAAAGAAAGGTGTTCAAGATTTTTTTTCAACGCTCCGCACGGAAGCTGTTGTAAAATAAGTAGGCAAATACAAAAACAACATATATTTATGTAATAGACCTCTCAAAGAGCAAAGCAGTTGAAGGGGAAGGGCGAAGTCAAAAGTAATGTGCGTAAACAACAAGTAGAAGCACACAAAAAGCACGCGTTTGTCCGCTTTTCATTTCTTTTTTCCGCGAATTCTCTTTGTTGCAGCAGTTTTTGCTGTAGAGACCGCATTTCACCTTTGAAAATTTGTTAATGCATTTTTAATGAAAGGCTGCAATACATTAAATATAGCAAATAGAGCTAGCACAAAGCAAATCTTCAATGGTACGGGTGATCTTCAAAGTTAGTTCAAAGCTTTGGTAACTCAAATACACTGAGTAGCTTTCATTTCATTTCTTCTGGAATACATAAAAATATAGTTCACTCCCTAGCAATCGCTATCTTAACATAATGTAGATTTTAGTGGAAATTTACTGCTTTCGAAGAAAAGCTCCATTTTCTCAGCAAAAAGGTTGTTTGTTTACATTGTACTTCATCCACTGAGGTTTCAGAATTTCCGTTGAAACATGTATGGAAGGACTAAGTTCGGGTGCAACTGAACATTTTATACTCTCGCAATTCATTTGTTTAATGTTATTAAGATAAAACACGATTGGGCCCACACATTCGGCATAAAGTCTACTATAATAACGAAAATCATTGTCCATAGTATATAGTGCTGGTCTAACTCCTGGACCGCGTTCACTAATTTTCACCATCAAGCTACATTAAATTGAAGACAATACGCTCACGTACTAAAATATCTCACATCTCAGTTTGGCAAATATCCTTCCGCTTTTTTGCTCTTTATTCAATGATTTAAACAAAGTGTTACGGTGCGGATTTAGTTCAAATATGCGCCGTTTCGTTTGATAATCTGTTTCAATCTAGACGACAACTTCAAAATACCCCCCTTTTTTGCGACGAACTCGGACAGCCACATTTCACAAGCCTCTTTTGAGTTCATCACCTCCAAGGGCGTTCGCCATAGACGGGAACAGGTGGTAATCACTTGGCGCTATGTCCGGGCTATATGGTGGATGCGATAAAACCTCCTATCCTAGCTCCCGTAGCTTCTGACGAGTCAATAACGAAGTGTGTGGTCTGGCGTTGTTCTGGTGGAACACTACACCCTTCCTATTGACCAATTCTGGACGCTTTTGGCCGGTCGCCTGCTTCAAGCGGCCCAGTTGTTCGCAGTAAATTAAGCGTCTGGCTATATGGGAGCAGCTCATAGTAGATGATTCCCTTCCAATCCCACCAAACACACAGCAAAACCTTCCTGGTAAAAAGCCCACCGGATGTTTGAAAATCCTATATGCAAGCTAGCGGAAGTTCTGACAAAATATTACAAGAAAATAAATTCCTTTAAATAACTGTAAATTATCTGAGAGGTTTACCGATATTTTCGGTACAAAATTATCCTTTGGCACTGAGCTCTCCTTGTTCAATATCTTCTTTTTCTTGACTGGCGTAGACACCGCCAATTGGCTAATTGGATACTAAGACAGGTCCTCCTCCACCTGGTCCTTCCATCGGAGTGGAGGTCTCTATCTTCCTCGGCTTCCACCAGCGTGTAATGCATCGAACACTTTTAGAGCTGGAGCACTTTCATCCATTCGAACAACATGACCTAGCCAGCGTAGCCGCTGTTTTTTTATTCGCTGGACTTGCCAATGTTTAAGGGACCATAAATCTTCCGCAAAATCTTTCTCTCGAAAACTCCTAGTGCCGTCTCATCGGATGTTGACATCGTCCAAGCTTCTGCACCATAAAGCAGGTCGGGAATGGTGAGGGACTTGTAGAGTTTGATTTTGGTTCGTCGAGAGAGGACTTTACTTTTCAATTGCCTACTCAGTCCAAAGTAGCACCTGTTGGCAAGAGTGATTCTGCCTTGGATTTCAAGGCTGACACTGTTATCGGTGTTGATGCTGGTGACTAGGTACACGAAATTATCCACAACTTCAAAGTTATGACTGTCAACAGTGACGTGGGAGCCAAGACGCGAGTGCGCTGACTGTTTATTGAATATCTAGGGCCTTGAAAATATATAATCCCATTTCGACAATTTTTAAATAAGTTATGGCACACTCAAACACAGTGTTTGTGTAAAGTTTTATTCCTTTATTTTCATGGGCTCTTGAGGTATATATTGTAAAGTGGTCGAATCAGATGAAATTCAGAATTATGTTTTATGGGAAGTAGGCGTGGTTGCTAACCGATTTCGCCCATTCAATCGGTAATATCACGCTTTTAAGAAATTATGAAGATAATGGTCGGGTAGTTCCTGAAAATGCGTATCGAACTTTTTGTAAGCTTACAGGCATCACGTGGCTTTTTTCTCTAGCAGAATGCTTATATGTATATGCTCTCGTTTGCTGACAAATTAAATCAATCCGGTAAAATGTACAAATACATACTCATTTAAGCTCCGATTTTAATTTAATTTTCTTAAATTGAATATGAAAAATATCCGTTCAGGCGACATGGCCTCACAGCCACAAAACTAATTTGCAATGACAGCGCACTGATTTATCGGCCGCTGTATCTTTTGACTGATTTCCTACAATAACAGAGCGTACATTTGCAAACGCCGACACGCCTGTGGGCGTAGTCAAGGCTACCTTCCTTCCTTTGCTCTGTGGCGTTCACCACCATCGACCACCTTATTTTATTTGTTTAATTTAATATCTTAAATAATAACAACGCCGTTGACAATATGACATTTTATGAGCGTGTAAATTTCTTTATTCATCTACGCGTACAATTTTAACGCTCACTTAGCCGGTGGCCGTCGGCAAGCGCGCTGGCATATGTTGACCACGCGGAAAGTGACAGACAGTCTGGTAGTTGATTGCATGACGACAATTTTGCGAGAAGCTGTCATTAAAGTGGCACCGCGACGAAATGTTGTGTAGAAGAACGGTGTATAATGAGAAGGAGGTGCGCGGGAGAGCAGGGATGACTTTCAGCATTATACTTCGAATATATTTTAATTTGCGCTTTCTTTTATTTTCATGCTTTATTTTTATTATCAACATAACTTCATCCATCAACGCAGCTACACACAGACATATTCACACAAACATACACAAGTTTTTTTTTCGTGTTTTCCTTTGTTTTGTACTAATTTGGGTTTTTATATCTTTATTTTTTCTGCTCCTTTCTCTTTGTACGCCATTCGTCTTGAGTTTCTTAATTTTCAACACATTTTCACCCTTAGGCCGCGCTGGGTCCGCTCGCCTTGGATATGGCCAGATCATTAAAACCGCTCGATGAGCAGAGCGTCGCTTTGGCCAACAATGTGCTTATCATTTCGGTGTTAGCCATCATTTTCACCGCGCCACTGGGAGCAGTGCTCATGTTAAGATTAGCGCCGCTTTGGTTACAGCATAGCGATGTCAGTGGTGGCGGCGGCGGCGACGGCAGTAGCAACAACAACGATGGTAACGTGAACGAAAAAGAGTACAAAAAGAAGCGCCTTAGCAATGGCAGCATCCTCGGTGATACGCTGAATTTCACGCCGCCAGTCGCGAGGAGTCTGAAAACATCGCGCATTAAAATCCAGCAGTACAGCAGTAGCAACAGCCTCAATACTATGGCAGCGGTGGATGAGCTCGGCGCTGTTGGTAAGGAGGCGCGCGTTGATGTGGATGCCACCTCCGCGGCGCGTACACCATTGCCGCAGGCCAGGGCGAAGGCGCCACACCACTTGGTCTGAATCCAATTAACAATGCGGATAAGTTGGCGCCTCACACAGCCCGGCTGTCCGACGGTCAACAGTTGTGTGTTTGTTTGATGTTGTGGCATTGTGGCGTTATCTTTAGCGGAGATTTGCGCGTGTGTTTGTGCGTGGGCGGCATTTAAACACAAAATTATATGCGTAGGAACACTTTTAAAGTGAAAAAATGTTAGCTCGTAAGTTTAAAATATTCCTTTTGTTGCATATAATATTTAATGGTTTGATATTAATACTTAAAGTGACTTAACGATTACTTAATGTGATGTTTTAGCTAATTTTTCTCATTCGGTTTTTAGTTATAAATATATAGTGTAAAAACTCAAATTATAAATAAAACCAATACTTTTTACAAATGTATGCAAAAAATGCTTGTTTTCAGCTGAAATACTGGTAAGTCCTCTCATCACGCAGAGCAGATTTTCCAACCATTATTCCATAATTATTGAATTATTGCTTTATTGAAACGTTCTTTGAGACTATCTTTCTTCTGCAATTTATAAAAATTATTTACCGTAAAATATCTGCTCTCTAAAAATTGGCGCACTATCGTCGATTCGGCTATAACCGGCTAAACGGTTGCAACGCCAATCACACAAAAATTATTTGAACAGTGAAAAATTTCAAATATGAACAAGTTATACCCACAACCAAACGACTCAGTCACTAGGAGCCTCATGTCATGTTCGGTTATGCTATTATAAGAGGTTCTTACATCATAGGTTATAAAGATTAAATATCAAACCAGAACTGACCAAGTCTTAATCATAAGACTGTGAAAACCTTGCGAATTCTCATATTGTTCCATCGATTGGCTAAAACAGGGAAAATATAACTGTTCTACGTAGGAAGGTAGGAGTGCTGCTATATATTTTATGGGCTTAATTGGCACTAGATGGGCCATTTTGATGCACTAATCGTAGACCTTTTTTTACTGCTTATATGCTCTCGATGAACCGACTTCTGTCCGATATGCTTTTAGTAGACAACCATTCAAGGTTTGATGCCTGATGGAGCCCAAGCGTCCTGTGTCGCATTTTCGATAGGGCTGGGCATTCACAGAGAAAGTGGAAATTTGTGGTTCTTATTCCCTTCTAGTACACAACCGCAGCAAATGTTATTGTAGGGCATGCCTATTTTCAATGGATGTTCTCCAAATGGCCATTGCCCAGTTATTGTAGCTGTGAGTCTGAAAATACTTTTCCGGGACCTTTTTAATAAGACCCTAGTTCTTGTCTTATCATATTTCAGCCATATCGGTTTAGTTATTTTACATTTGGTTGGACTTTTCTATCTGTTCTCAGCAAATATCTCAAATTGTGAGTTGAGCGCTCTTCTGTTCGATCCTAGCGAGCATGGTATTGGCTTTGGATTCGTCTAGAAAGGTTCCTCGTTTTTACATACAAATCAAAAAGAAGCAAACTATTAAATTGCTATCCACCGAGGAAATGACCCATGATCAAAGAAAACCAATAAAGGAATTTACGGAATAAATTTTTACTGGACTTCACTCGAAATTACTCAAACAGTCATCCACAAGGAAAGTCCACATGATTACTTCTTAAAGCTTTACTCACAAATGTCTAACGTGGACATTTATCGTTATTAATGTTCAAAACAAAAACAAACAAGCAAATTAATCCCTCGATTTGTCGAATGGCTTTAATCTTATGCATTATCTTTAATTTGAGTAAACTATATTCGTAGTTCTTTGGCCCTTCAGCGTTGCCTTGAGTAGTAAAGAATACACAAACATTAATTCAACAACAATCAGCTGATGTATACCGCACTACTTCTTCTTTCTTAGCAAGACAGTCCTGATTGAACTATAGCATCCTCAATTATATTCTACCAGAATTCCCGATCCGCTACTAAACGCCACCACACACATGTGGAACTTTCATCTCTTTGAGGTCATCGATCACTGGATCTACCTATCTTTTCTTTGGTTTGTCCTTAGTTCGCTTTCCATATGTCTTTTTCTTGAATGCTTTTCTCGGTGGTTTATGATTCGACATTCTTTCCACTTGTCCAAGGGTATGTGTTATCTTTCAGCCTAATTGGACCGTATATTTCGAATGTTGCTATTGGTTCACGTCAATGGCTTTCATCTTTTGGTTTCTCGACAAGAGTTTGGACTTGAATAATTTGTTATGGCAATTGCTGTGTCATCTTTGGCACTAAGCACCATTCCAAGATACATAAATTCTTCTACAGATGTACTATACCACACTATTAATAATTTTTGTTTTGGCAGATCTGATTAAGGCCTATATAAACGAGCTATGGCTCCAGCAATACGACGTAAGATGCCATACAGGTGTCTTAGTGTCTTAAAATTTGGGTGTTGAAGTGCAGTTATCTATATCTGATCGTCTACTGAATTACTCAATATTGGAATTGAGACGTTTCTTGCAGTTTGTGATGACATTTGGTTGAGTCATCAACTATTGAACTGACCGCTTGGGTTGTTGTGATTAAAGCCGAAGTTATAATTTGTAATTTTCTTGAACTAGCTCGGAGTATATATCTATCAACTATGGCAAGTATCGTTATATATTCTTTTAAATGGAAAATAAATTTCGGGCGAAAAATAAGATAAACCAAATCTTGTAGAAAACTCGTAAAATATTTCAATCAAAATTGTAAGAAATGCAAGCGAGACAGCATCTCGCATTGGCAGAAGCCATTTCAGTGTAAAAGCTCAGTTCATTACGAGTAAATAAATGTGTTTGTATGTATTATGATTATACTACACTTTAAGATTTTGTAGCATATTCTAGGGTCTGTTGTTGCCAACTTTTGCAAAGCATTTACTGCTACGTAAATATGTTAATTTAGACACACACACACCCACACATACATTTACATATAAAAGTATGTATGTTTGTAGTTGAGTTGTGTTTTAAGTATTTTGTTTTTCGCTACAGCAACTTAGTTCCACACACCGTTTGACGGTGATGGGGAGTGAGGTCTTCGACGGGCCCCGCCAACCATTATTACTCATCCTGAGTGCGGCACTTAAGACAGCCACTTTGTTTAAGTGAAGTGCACAAATGGAAGCATTGAAAAAGTTTTTAACTTTTCAATTGTTTTCTTATTTTTTTGTTGTTGTTTTTATTTTTTGCCCTCGCATGTCTTCCAATTACTACAATTTTTATGATGGAAAAAATTATGTAATACATTTTTATTGGCAATACCGTGTTCGATTTGTACTTATTACACTTTTTATGCTTTCATTTCGCTTGTTCTCCGCACTTTATTTGCTTCTGTTGTTGTTTTGTTTTAGCAGCACAGTTATACGCTTAGCGGGTGGAAATATATTGGAATCAAAGTAAGCAGAGAGTGTGGAAAAGTACTCCACAACAATGATAATAAAGCCAGTACGAAACAATGCAAGCTTAGTGTCGGTGCGTAAAAATGCTCGAGAAATAAAGGCATTTGCCAGCTTGATAACGGCGTTGAACTTTTCTGCGTCGTAGCAGCGGCAACGGCGGCATTAATGTGCTCGGTTGTACCTGCAACAATTATTTAAGATTTCTTTTGTTTTCTTGTTTTCTTCATTTGGCGCGTAAGCGCACTCGTGAAGTTTTATGACTTTGGTTTTTTTGGTGTCAAGAGAACGTCTACAACAGAAAGAAAGAAGAAAGAAGACTTAAGTCTTAAATTTAAATGCAAAGTGTCTATACCCGCGTTTATAATCTTCACAAAAACGCATGCATCCTTTTTCGAAAAATACAAATTCTAAGAAGTAGAGTTTCAAAATTTGATATTTAGTGATGAGGAAACAGATATGTAGATGGATCATAAGTATTGTAGGGATCTACGGCACCCTCGTCATACTGACTATAAGCGCAAACATGACGGTGTATCTCTAATGATGTGGGCTGTTCTTAGCGCCAAAGAGAAGTCTCCCATTTGCCTTGTCCCGAATCGTATGAATGCAAAATATATAAGGAATTGCTCGTTCGCTGAGGCATATGATGGTGACAACTGGGTGTTCCACCAGGATAACGCGCTTATGCACGTCGCAGGGTATACTAAAGCCTTTTTGGAGTCGCGTAATATTTCCTAACTTCGGTGTCCGTCATTAAGTCTAGATCTGAATTAAGAGGATTTATGGGAAATACTTTCCGCAACATTTTTTTATTTTTTTTTTTTTTTGCTGAACAAAGCAGTACCATGGTAAATGTTTTCGTTTCTTTAAATACTACTTACTAACATCTAACCAAAAAAAAAATAATAATAAAATATGCAATGGTTAAATAAAAATTGAGAAAAATAACAGTGCACAAATATCAATTTTCCTAAGGTATATACGCATATGAGGGCTATGATATTTCCTGAATCGATTACACTAATTTTCGCCACAAATTCACTTTATTTTGTTAAAATATCTCCCATATAAAAGGTATATAGCCCACTGAATGTTCGAAACCCCAATCTGAGTGCAGCTCTTTCCTTCTTCTGTTTTAAATTTATGGCTTCTGTTGTTCTAATTTTGGGAAAAATTTACACTCTGTCGAAATTTTATTGCAACACAAAGCTTTTGTCCTAAATTGGAACTAATCTAAGCTAAAATCTAAAGCTGGTGATCGAAAGCCATATCGAATTGTCTACCTCAATTTCCTACTGGGTGTATTCATATCTCTCACACTTGTTTGTATTGCGTCGAAAGTAATTTTATTACAGCTGTCAGCTGTGAACGAATTCGATGACGTTTTATGACAATATTTGGACCCTAAAATTATACAACAAAAACAACAGGAAACTCACTGACTTTATCTTAACAAATATACGAAAATAAAACAAATAAAAACACTGTAGACAAACCATTCACATTGTTTTTGTTGCTTTTATTTTGACTACTTGTTCATAAGCTGTTGGATTAGTGTGGAAAAGTTCAGTTCGAATCTTCAGTGAACAACTTAAGGCCACTCGGCTAAGAATTGTGAATTTTTGGCAATTAAAATGATTTCGGATGCATTAGATACTCATTATCCTACTTAAGCGCTTGTTAATTGATGCCTTATGCATTAATTGCTATGCGCTTACAGTTATATAACGGCATATTATTTTAAGCTTGTAAATATTGCTGGCTTATCAGAGAATCGCCGGTAAACTTTTGGGTTTTAATTATAGATTCCAATTATTTTACACAATTTCTTTTGAAGAGTTGTTGTTGTAATTGCTGTATTGTTTTTCAGAAACATATTTTCGGAAGCAAATTAATTAAAATTATATTGCTCTGTTGACTGCAACTAAGCTGTGATGAAAACTTTTTATCATTTCCATTGTTGCTTATTCGCAATAAATTCGAAAATCACTTTTGATTTAACGGTATACAATTTTTAGGTAAACGGATTAGCATACTAATACTCATTTGCATTGAATATTAGAAGAGATATATACACACTCACAAAATCCCATTTTTCGCTTTGTCACAAATCACATGATTTTCAACATTTACTCACGGCTCTATGTGTAACGCTGACTTGCATTCAGAAATCGTCATTGCCATGCCACATCAAGGTGCCACTTTTATGCACTCATATTGTGTTGCACACGCATAGCCAACATAATTAACATCGTGTTGCAACATTGTGCACACATATTAGCCAAATATACACACACACACCCATAATACTATATGGTTGTTGTTGTTATTGCTGTTGGTTGCTGTTGCAGGCAAACGTCATCGCATTGCAACATTGTTAATATTGCCGTATATATTTCAATTAAATGCATGCCAATTTTGATTGATGCTCGGGACATTTGTGTTGACAGCTCAAATCTGTGCAATGACGGTGACGTTGAATACGGCATGCTTCATATGTATGTATGCATTTGGGTATGTATATGTTTACACACATAAATGTGGGAATACCCAGTAAGCCTTAGAGTTTCAAATAGTTTCACATTTTTTCATAATAATCCCCTCGTAGAAGCCCCCCTCCTTATTTGCGAAGAACTCGGACAGCCAGATTTCACCAAGGGCGTTCGCCATGCACAGGAACAGGTGGTAATCACTTGGCGCTATGTCCGGGCTATATGGTGGATGCAATAGAACCTCCCATCCGAACTCCTGTAGCTTCTGACGAGTCATCAATGAAGTGTGTGGTCTGACGTTGTCCTGGTGGAACACTACACCCTTCCCGTTGGCTAATTCTGGACGCTTCTGGTTGATCGCCCGCTTCAAGCGGTCCAGTTGTTCGCTGTAGATGTTAGAATTAAATGTCTGGTCATATGGGAACGGTTCATAGTGGATGATTCCCTTCCAATTCCACCAAACACACAGCAAAACCTTCCTGGCCGTCAATCCCGGCTTGGCCACTGTTTGGGACGATTCACCGTCATTCATATTGTCGTAAGTGATCTATTTTTCGTCGCCAGTCACCATCCGCTTCAAAAATGGGTCGAGTTCGTTCTGTTTCAGCAGCATATCGCAGGCGTTGATTCGGTCCAGAAGGTTTTTTTGAGTCAAAACATGCGGCACCCAAACATCAAGCTGTTTTGTGAATCCAGCCTTCTGCAGATTGTTTGGTGATTAACTCCCATCTCCTGGGCGATGACACGATATGCCACACGCCGGTCTAACACAATCTTTTCCATGATTTCATCTGTATTGGTCGTTACAGATCTTCCGACGGCTGGCTTATCCATGGTGTCATTTTCACACGCTCTGAATCGTCGAAACAATTCCTCCGCAGTTCGTAGTGTTAGAGTACCATCCCCCAAAACACCAGTAATCTCGCGGAACGTTTCTTTAGCGGATTTGCCTTTAACGAAGGAAAACTTTAAAATGGCGCGAATTTTGATGTTAGTGAACTCCATGTTTACATGTCTATAACTTTGGAACTGTTAATCATGCATAGTGTCGTTTTGTTGGTTATGTCAAGACCTTTCAAAGATGTATAGTATTGCTAGATACGAGCTCTGTAGCGCTTTATACATACCCGCGAAATTCCAAAGACAAAACGGAGGAAGGGAGATATTTGCCAACCTAAATAAAATATATAGACCAATCCAGTTTCCAACTCAAATAATATTACAATATTTAATATTTATTATTGGGTTTAAATGGAAGGTATATGAAAATTCATTGCTATACATAGAAATATCTGCAATAGGAACCACAATCCTATAATCTATCGTTAAAATATGGTAATCGAAATAATGAACAAAACCTAGATAATATCTGCAAAAATTATTGGGAAATATGCCTGATCTTTATTCTACTCTTTATGTAATACACTTCTCTAAAAGTTTTATCTCTTAGCGGTAATAGTAATCTGATTGATTCTCATTTTGTTGATTGGGTAATGCTTCAAACAGTTTATGCTACAGTAGTTTTATTGCAATAATTTGACACTGTGTATTGTAGTCATCAACTATCATGCCAAAAAAGCCACGCCAATGCTTCAAAGCGCTATGAAACATAATCTCACTATTGTCTTCCACTGGCAGTTATTCATGATGTTATTAATTCCGTACCAATTACTAAATAATATTCAAAATGAAATTGAAGCAATATTTTAGTGACTAATTAACGGCTAATTAATGAATTCATCTAGTTTTCACTTACCAATTTATTTGCCAATAAACCTTTTGATAAAACAATAAATACAATTTTTATTATTATGTTCAGTTGTCAAGATAATACAATTATTAGCCACTTGACAAGTTCACCTCCAAGTTCCTAATCCAATATACTATATAATTTTTTCTCTCTGTCTCTCCCTGAAATCCCCACATTTCTGAATGCAATTTAAGCAAAGAAAAGAAGATAGATAGATAGATAGACATAGAATTTCAGCGTCTAAAATTTCACGACATTCTATATATATGTAATATTTTTCGATTTCTACTCTGCTGCGTTTATCCATCAAACATCTGCTATTATGTTGCAACATTAATGCCTTTCTTAGTCAACCATTCTTACATTCACTCTTCGCTCGAGTCAACGACCAACAAAAGCGCATAAACAAGTATTTTTGCAGAGCAAGAGAGACAAACAGATTGTAGATAAAAATATTTGAATTAAGTGAGGACGTTGGACTACAATTAAAAGTTTATAAAGTGAATAATTCCTTTATTACCTTGAAGAGGTAATATATAAAAGCATATTACAATATATCTCTCAAATAAAGTTACTTGCTAATCAAATTTGGAATCCTTAAGATACTTGAGGAACCAATTTTTTGAAGCTCTCTTACAACAGAACATCTTCAACGCAGCGTGCAACAATTTCCGTTGTATACTTATACGCTATTCCTGAGGAAAGGTGTATATAATGATTCTACCAAGATACAGCCAGGTTTCGAATCCAAGATGCTCTAAATACAAGTTAAGACTCACACTATGAATTGCGCAAGGACTTAATTCGAAAATTTCACTGAGAATAGACTACGACAATTGTCTCTTCATAAATTTTAGTTATTAGATATTCAATATATTTTTGCAAATTCAATCAATACAGGGGGCATAAAATATCCGTGAATTTATTTATTGGAATATTAGCGAAGACAGAATTCAGAAATAAATACACCACGATCTGCCCGAACCTCAAGAACAACGTATTTGGATCTACTATATATCAGATATTCGGGTAAGACTTCTCTTGAATTGAGAAAGAAACAACTTTTTTCATTCAGAATTTACATTTATTGTTGTGTGTGGTGTCTAGCTTTCTTAGCAAGAGGCACTATTGGACAACACTTTTATGAAGATAAAAATAATATATATATAACATATATGGGGGATGGGGTCATATGTAGAAGTTCACGCAAGTGAGGAAAGTTTCTGATTGCCATTCACTTGGGAGTGGCCAGGAACGATTCTTTTGCATATGACTCAAGCAGCTCACGACTTCCGGTTTTAGACCAAGTATCCCCTGGGTAGCTAACAGACATCCGTTTGGAGGCGAGCTAAAGTGAGAAGGCGAAGCCCGCTTGTGCGGTTGTGCGTAGGGCTTGGGACCCACCACATAAAAAAATCTCCCCAATGAAAACAAACACCGAGCCTCGGATGAGAAACCCCCCTTTTGATGACGACCCCTGCAAACGTACTAAGGATCATGATTTGAGGGCATGCACCTGGAATGTCCGGACTCTTAATTGGGAAGGTGCCTCTGCCCAGCTGGTTGATGTCCTCATACAACTAAAGGCTGACATCACCGCCGTCCAAGAAGTGCGATGGACGGGACAAGGACGGAAGAAGGTGGGTCCTTGTGACATCTACTACAGCGGCCATATAAAGGAGCGCAAATTTGGTGTTGGATTTGTGGTGAGAGAGAGACTCCGTCGCCGAGTCCTGGCATTCACCCCGGTGGAAGAACGTCTAGCCACAATCCGCATAAAAGCGAGGTTCTTCAACATATCGCTGATTTGCGCCCACGCCCCAACGGAAGAGAAGGACGATGTGACCAAAGACGCTTTCTATGAGCGCCTAGAACGCACCTATGAGCGCTGCCCCCGCCACGATGTCAAAATCGTGCTTGGCGATTTTAACGCCAGGGTGGGTAAAGAAGGTGTCTTTGGCACAACAGTCGGAAAATTCAGCCTCCATGACGAAACATCGCCAAACGGCCTGAGGCTGATCGACTTCGCTGGGGCCCGAAATATGGTTGTCTGTAGTACCAGATTCCAGCATAAAAAAATTCATCAAGCAACGTGGCTGTCCCCTGATCGAAACACGCGCAACCAAATCGATCACGTTGTGATAGACGGAAGACATGTCTCCAGTGTTTTAGACGTGCGTACGCTCCGAGGACCAAACATTGACTCGGACCATTATCTAGTAGCAGCAAAGATACGCACTCGCCTCTGTGCAGCAAAGAACGCCCGTCAACAAACACAAGGAAGGTTCGCCGTCGAAAAGCTGCAATCACAACCGACAGCCGAACGATTTTCTACTCGACTTGCACTCCTGCTCTCTGAGAGCACTCATCAGCATCTCGATATAAGGGAGCTGTGGAACGGCATCTCAAACTCATTGCATACCGCTGCAGCCGAAACAATTGGTCTACGGCAACGCCAAAAAACCAGTTGGTACGATGAGAATTGTCGTTCCGCAGTGGAGAGAAAACAGACTGCCTACCTCGCAACGTTGCGATCGACCACAACACGTTCGGGGTGGGATAGATATCGAGAACTGAAGAGGGAAGCGAGACGCATTTGCAGACATAAAAAGAAAGAGGCCGAAATGCGTGAGTATGAAAAGCTTGAAAAGCTGGCCGACATGGGTAATGCTCGAAAATTTTATGAAAAGATGAGGCGATTAACAGAAGGTTTCAAGACCGGAGCATTATCATGTAGGGACCGAGAAGGTAATCTGGTAGCGGATGTCCAGAGCACACTGGGATTATGGAGGGAACACTTCTCCGACCTGCTCAATGGCAGTGAAAGTACAACACCAGGAGATGGCGAACCCGATTCCCCAATCGATGACGATGGAATAGATGTTCCATTACCCGACCATGAAGAAATTCGAATAGCAATTACCCGCTTGAAGAACAACAAAGCGGCGGGGGCCGATGGATTACCGGCCGAGCTATTCAAATACGGCGGCGAAGAACTGATAAGGTGCATGCATCAGCTTCTTTGTAGAATATGGTCGGAAGAAAGCATGCCTGACGATTGGAATCTTAGTGTGCTCTGCCCAATCCATAAGAAGGGAGACCCCACAATCTGCGCCAACTACCGTGGTATAAGTCTCCTCAATATCGCATATAAGGTTTTGTCGAGCGTATTGTGTGAAAGACTAAAGCCCACCGTCAACGAACTGATTGGACCTTATCAGTGTGGCTTTAGACCTGGAAAATCCACAATGGACCAGATATTCACCATGCGCCAAATCTTGGAAAAGACCCGAGAGAGAAGAATCGATACTCACCATCTTTTTATCGATTTTAAAGCTGCCTTCGATAGCACGAAAAGGAGCTGCCTTTATGCCGCGATGTCTGAATTTGGTATCCCTGCAAAACTAATACGGCTATGTAAGCTGACGTTGAGCAACACCAAAAGCTCCGTCAGGATCGGGAAGGACCTCTCCGAGCCGTTCGATACCAAACGAGGCTTCAGACAGGGTGACTCACTATCGTGCGACTTCTTCAATCTATTGCTGGAAAAAATAATACGAGCTGCAGAACTAAATAGAGAGGGTACAATCTTCTACAAGAGTGTACAGCTCCTGGCGTATGCCGATGATATTGATATCATCGGAAGCAACAACCGCGCCGTTTGTTCTGCGTTTTCCAGACTAGATAAAGAAGCGAAGCGTATGGGTCTGGTGGTGAATGAGGACAAGACGAAATATCTCCTGTCATCAAACAAACAGTCGGCGCACTCGCGTCTTGGCTCCCACGTCACTGTTGACAGTCATAACTTTGAAGTTGTAGATAATTTCGTTTATCTGGGAACCAGCATTAACAACACCAACAATGTCAGCCTTGAAATCCAACGCAGAATCACTCTTGCCAACAGGTGCTACTTTGGACTGAGTAGGCAATTGAAAAGTAAAGTCCTCTCTCGACGAACCAAAATCAAACTCTAGAAGTCTCTCATCATTCCCGTCCTACTTTACGGTGCAGAAGCGTGGACGATGTCAACATCCGATGAGACGACTCTTGGGGTTTTCGAGAGAAAGGTTTTGCGCAAGATTTTTGGTCCTCTAAACATTGGCAACGGCGAATACCGCAGGCGATGGAACGATGAGCTGTACGATTTATACGACGACATTGACATAGTTCAGCGAATAAAAAGACAGCGGCTACGCTGGCTAGGTCATGTTGTACGGATGGAAGAAAACACTCCAGCTCTGAAAGTATTCGATGCAGTACCCGCTGGAGGAAGCCGCGGAAGAGGACGACCTCCACTCCGGTGGAAAGACCAAGTGCAAAGTGACCTGGCTTCACTTGGTGTTTCCAATTGGCGCCAAAAAGCAAAAAGGAGGAATGAGTGGCGCGCTCTGGTGGATTCGGCTATAATCGCTTAAAGCGGTTCCTACGCCAAATATATATATATATAACATATGTTGACACAGTAAATAAAACGCTGCGCACTGACGCTCAAAAGGACATTCCTTCAGCGCTTGATGACACAGACACACACAATTTTTTTTTTGTATGACCTGGGGGTCTTACAAAGTGTGTTAAATGTTTTTGGGGTCGTTGAATCCGAATCTGAGGTCCATTCAACCCCATCAGAACAGGGTTTTAACATAAACCCAGAAAACCAATACGGCGGACAGAGTATTTAACTTCATCGGATTTGCTTGAAACTCGTCGTTCGAGTGGTTTTCGGCCTCGCTGATTACGAATCCTGAATCTACATTTCAAAATTCAAAATGGCGGATCCTATACGGCGAACGCTATTTTTAAAACTTCATTAGATTCACCCGAAACTTGTCGCTGATTACGAATCCGGTGTTGGTTTTTGAAAATTCAAATGGCGGTTGCAATATGGCGAATTTTTAAAATGTGTTCACCATATTGGTACGCTATTTTAAATTTTTGAAAAGTAACGTCAAATATGTAATATGCAACGTAATTATAATTAGTAGTCTTATCCTACATGTGATCTTGGGTTTACAAACGAAGCAAATCTGACGAAATTGTCCACGTCCCAGTTAAGTTTTATTTCTAACGCACGTCTCTATACTATCAATACCTCAGCATATTACAACCCTCTCTACTCGCTAATCCTCAGGAATGTACAAAAATACGGAAATTAATTTGAATCTGGGTGTGAAAGTGTCTTCGTATTCCTTCCACTCTGTGATTGATTTTAATTATGTTTTACTCTCTCTGCTACTATCGTGTTCATTTCTCAGCTATATTTTTAAAGGCCAAGGCTTGAAAGTTTATAAACTATAATAGCTAACCTGTTCACTTACTTTTTACTATTTTTTAAATGCTTTAAATACAGTCTTGCCTTCACCGCACCAACCCATTTGATCAGCTATGGAGTTGAGCGCATATTTCCAAAGCGATTAACACTCGCATTTTTCGTTTTTTCAAGTTTTTCTCGTATTTAACCTTCGGCGCTGTTAAGCCAGTCGCTAGTTGTCATCGTCAACTCGACGGTGAACTGCATACAAAATGTAAAATGGCTATCTAGCTTTATTGTTGTTGCAATTTCTTTAGTTTTTTGTTGCTGTATTGTCATAGTTACCGTTATTATTGTGCTTTGACTTTTGCATTTTGCATAAAAGCTTTATGGTTGCGGGGAGTATGCGTCGTAGCCATGCCTAACGGAAAGTAGTTGCGAGGTAACTGTGAATTAGTGGAATTAAAATTGTTGCATAAAAACGACAATGGAAAATTGCTAACATAGGAAATTCTAATTTTTTATGGCGCTCATAACGGTGCATTTATTAAATGGCAAGTCAGGAAATCTGAATGAATTTCAGTTTTTTTTTTTGCTGATAGTTCGTATGCAATTAATTCTAAGCGAAAAGCGCTGAAAGCAGAGTGAATGAATTTGCCACAAAATTTAAAGTAATTTTTCAATTCACTCTAAAATAATGTATCTCAGTTGTTTTATAGATAACCTTAAATAGTACAATATTTAAGAGTTTTAGTTAACGTATCAAAGTAAAATTATTAATTTTCCAAATCAAGTACTCGATATAAAGGGTCCAGTATAAAGTTTGAATCAGTTTAATAATTTTTGATAACAAATTAGAGTATGCTAATCTAAACATAGCGATTTAATTATATAAATACTCGTATATTCACAACGTGAGCGAGAAACCTGGTTTTCAGTACACCGGAGCGATGAAAATCTATATACGGTACATGAGACCTAAGGTAGGTTAGGTTGTAAGGCTGTTCCCCATAGGAAAATACACGTAGACTCTGAAAAACAGTTCTTTGTGAAGCCAGAATCCCCCCAGTTTAGGTATTAGACGTCAACAAAGCGCATTGAACCTACTACAAATCTGTTTGTTCGCAAAAGTGAGAACCGATAAATATTTTTACTGATCTTCCAAAGGCGGGACATTCCCGAAGATAGTGATGAGATGATTCCACCTCGTTTTCCTCCATACAGCTTCTACAGCTAGCATCCGGTTAGATTTTTAACCTAACAGCTAGGATCGTGATGGGACAATGGCCAGTAAGAAGCGCTACGACTAAGAAGAGGTAAGCTTTACGAAGAGCTCGTTAAACCTTGGTACCTTATATTGTGAAATTTGAGATTCCGAGATCTTCATATTCGGTATAAGGGTGTAAGATAATGTATGTATGGGCATGAAAGCAGTCTGAATTAAACCAGTTTTGACAATAGGACGATTATTACTAATCAAAAGGAGGATATACTTCCTTTTTGTCCAATTTTCAAACAAATCTGCAGAGTTGTTAATTTCAAATGGTTAACGGGAGATGAGCGTGGTCAGTTTACGATTTCATACTAGTGAAATGTCATATAGTAGTGAAAATGAGTAAAAAACAAACTTTGAGAATGTTCAATAGTCAGTTAACCTCTAAGAGTATATCTAAAGACTCCCAGAAACCCATGTGAAGCCTAAGTGTGAAATATTCAAAAGGAGATTATGAAACTACTTCAGAAACTGCTTGTCTATTGCCAAAGATGTCTGGAACTACTTAAAGACTACCTAAAAACTGGCAGTAAGGATGAAGAAGAATGTGTTTTCCGGCACCTTACAGTCGAATCCTGTCAGCAAGATCTTTTAAAGAAGCTGTATCGAATCACCTCATTAAAGAGGAATTGTAGTGCTAGGTAGGCTATTTTCAAACAAGACATTGTTTCAACCAACTCCTGTGTTATTTATTGGATACCATAGATTTATTTTAATTAACTACTGATTGTCAACTTTTAGATAGGAAATGTATTTTCGAACAACAAATTAATTAATTAACAAATTTAATGGAGAAAGATGTTTTTGAATCAATAAATCTCTCTGCGATATTTAAGATTAAGTTTCAAGTACTCTCCAGTAAATCACCAAAGTATATCTCAAAACCTAAGGTTTGCTTAAGTACATAGATTCATTACCGCCGGTTTTCATAATTCATAACTCGTATACTTTACTTCCGCCAAACCACTTCGAACAAAAGAGTGTCAACAAACTCAATGTGACCCACACCTTCCGCCGCAATACAACAAAACACAACTAGCCATATTAATTAAGCCATAAATTCCACACACAAAACCAAAAAAAAAACCTAATAACAGTAATTCAGCAAAAGTCGAATGAAAGTGACGCAGCGGCGTGTGAAGGCGAGAAACCACAAAGCCACAAACCGCAAATAACAATTAAATTTGATTGAAACATAAATTTCAGTGAATTTTCACATGAATTCGTTGATTAACATAGAAATTTATGTGAAAAGGAAATGCTGCAACGCGGCGGCATACGCAAAAGTCAATGCAAATAAAGCAAACATACGCTTTTATTTAAAAACGCGCACATAAACACACACACACACACACGCAACCGCAAGAAGCCACAAAAATATTATAATATAACTTGGCGAACTACACTACACTAGTTTGACTGACTGCGAGTTATGCCAATAAAAGTGAACGAATCAAAAGAGAACAACAACAACAACAACAGCAATAGCACAAATAAGCAACAACAAAAGCAATTAGTATGACAAAAGGCCATAAGCAAATAAAGGCAGGCGAAAAGTCAAGTAAACAGCAAGTTTGAAGCACACCAGGGCGTATGAGTAACCGCTGATGGCATATGGAAAAAAGCCAGTAACATTAATGAAGCAATGCCGCTCAAACAGTGGGCTGAATGCGAAATGTGCACATGTCACGTGATGATTGTCATGCACGCGTACAACAACAACAATTACTGCGTGACTCGATGGCGACGGCAGAGAGAGGACAGCAGTGTGGGAGTTTTCCATAGCGCGTACTTGCAGAGGCGTTGAAGCGCAATCTTAGCTACAAGGCGTTTCATAATTATCATTTTCGCCACTTTTTCGACGGCATCTCCATTTTCGATGACTGAGTGATACACCAAAGCGAGCCTGGCTTCTTAATATCACTTCAATTAGTGCACTCACTGGTCGCAGTTGTCATTTGCGTGGCAGCAGCACTGACTTGACATTTGTTGACTGACTGTTGTCGCCATCAGCCATTGCTCGTTTATCACTCATCGCTTTGTTGTCGCCTCACCACACACATACACAACTCAAATTGTGTATTAAACGGTTTCAATGAACGCTCAAGTGGTGGCAGTGGCAGAGTGTGGCACTTGAGCGGTCTTGTTGTGTAGTTACTTCCATTCTCATAACTTTTATTGCTTTGTTTATCCTATTATTTTCGGTTTTTATTTCGGCTATCGGCAAACATTCAAATGCAACAGTCTAGTCGCTTTGTTCCAATACAGTTTCCCATTTTTACTTTGCTCGTGTTAATGACTTATGTTTTATGACTTAGTTAGTTGTTGTAATTAGCAGTAATTTCTTGTAATTGAAATAACTGTTATTTTTGGCTCGTTTTATTGTTTATGCGCGCGTTGTTGTGACTTATTGTATTATTGCTTTTGTTGTTTTTGCAAATATGTACTTTTTGGGTGTGTAAATTGGCTAGGTGTGACAAGGCCAACTCAATTAGGGCAGCGATAGAAATTACTTATCACTGGGAGCGCCATTGTTGAAAGTTGTCAGAGTTTTCCGTTACTCAATTAGTGTAAAATATTTTGTCATATAGTTCGTTCAATAAAATATTTGGTTAGTAGTTGGGAAGTAAGTTGAGGTTATGTATGAAACTAAAAGCTTGTTAAATCGTTCTGATCAATATAGAAGACGTGACTATGATTTTGTAAGCTTTCGTGACCTCTGATCGGCGATCCGTGAACCAAGAGTTCCTTTAGCTCTTTCAGAATATTTTTGTCCAAAACAATGTAACATGTTGTCTGAGGTTCTCAAAAGTATTCGCAGCTAAAGAAGAGGGGTTCTGTTTGGACTGCAAGCAATGCAAACTCATTAGCCTTCCAGTTTCCCGATACATCTTAGAACCGAATCTGTTGCTGATATGTAGACCCGACTATCGTGGGATCGTAACTAGCAGAACTTTGCAGAACCTCTTCAAAATGCTTAATACCAGCGCCACAGAAGTCTAATGATTTCTTCAATCAAATAATAAAGAACATTATTTTGGTAGTCCAATTAACTCGCTAAGTTTCAGTCTTTTGAAAAAAGTGATATAAAGCAAAATTTGCTCTAGAGGTAAATAAGGTTTCAAACATCGTCGTCCCGTCCCTGTGAACAGTCAGAAATTCCAAATTGTAAAATGTTTAGATTGGAAAGAGTACTTTAATTTATTAGAAGATTATCCAATATTTAAGGTAGATCCGCTTTTGTCGTTCAGGTTTATGTTTCAGATAAAGATCTATCTCGTCGAACAAGAGAAAGAAAATGAAAATGAAAGCATTTATTTATTGAAATAATCCATCTATCATATAAGGTTTTGTCGAGCGAATTGTGTGAGAGACTAAAGCCCACCGTCAACGAACTGACCTTATCAGTGTGGCTTTAGACCTGGAAAATCGACGATGGACCAGATATTCATCATGCGCCAAATCTTGGAAAAGACCCGAGGGAGAAGAATCGACAGTCACCATCTTTTCATCGATTTTAAAGCTGCCTTCGATAACATGAAAAGGAGCTGCCTTTATGCCGCGATGTCTGAATTTGGTATCCCTGCAAAACTAATACGACTATGTAAACTGACGTTGAGAAACACCAAAAGCTCCGTCAGGATCGGGAAGGACCTCTCCGAGCCGTTCGATACCAAACGAGGCTTCAGACAGGGTGACTCACTATCGCGCGACTTCTTCAATCTATTACTGGAAAAAATAATACTAGCTGCAGAGCTAAATAGAGAAGGTACAATATTCTACAAGAGTGTACAACTGCTGGTGTATGCCGATGATATTGATATCATCGGAAGCAACAACCGAGCGTGGACAATGGCAACATCCGATGAGACGACTCTTGGGGTTTTCGAGAGAAAGGTTTTGCGCAAGATTTATGGTCCTCTAAACATTGGCAACGGCGAATACCGCAGACGATGGAACGATGAGCTGTACAATTTATACGACGACAATGACATAGTTCAGCGAATAAAAAGACAGCGGCTTTGCTGGCTACGTCATGTTGTTCGAATGGATGAAAACACTCCAGCTCTGAAAGTGTTCGATGCAGAACACGCTGGAGGAAGCCGCAGAAGAGGACGACCTCCACTCCGGTGGAAAGCCCAAGTGCAAAGTGACCTGGCTTCACTTGGTGTCTCCAGTTGGCGCCAAAAAGCAAACAGGAGGAACGAGTGGCGCGCTCTGGTGGATTCGGCTATAATCGCTTAAAGCGGTTTCAACGCCAAATATATATATATATATATATAATCCACCTAGACATCTCATTGCATTGGTAACTTGTCTGCTTCGCGACAGATTAAATTTAATTAACTCTTAGAAATATGTGATTATTTTTGGACTTTTCGCTCTCGCTCTTGTTCTGTCTCTCTCCCTCGGTGACTTCATTTCATTCACATTTTTCCTGCTTCTAATAGAAACCTCTAGCTATAATAAGCACTCATCAATACATAAATTTCCCTACAAATTTATCTCCGACCAACTAGCACTCGCGCCGCTTTAGAAATTAGCCGCAGGCACAGTTATTTAGAAAAACGTATAATTTCAAACTATCACAGCTCCGTTGCAAACTTTTGCGTGGCAATCAATTATGCGGCATTTGACAAGTTGTCAACACTGTGGCTTATGGCGCTCAATCGATTTGCCAGCACTGACAATATGAACTTTTCTATTCAATTAATTACGAACAGAAACAGTTGACAAGTACCGCTAATCTAGCAAACAGTCGTTGACTATTAATTGCTGTATTAATGGGCAAACAATGGGCAATTAAACGCCTAAACGTCGAGCGAATAAATAATGCTAAACAACAACAAAAAATAATGTTCATTAATTATAAAGCATTTATGAAAACGCTTAGAAAATAATAGCTAAGCCCTGATTGAAAAGTAGTTTAAAAGCGTTTAAAAACTTGAATTTGTTTATTTTGAGACTAACTGTTCAAAGTGTCAATTTTGTTGTGGAAATGTGTACTTCATCAGTTGTGTTTCAAGAAGAGAGGAACTGTTGATATTGTTGTAATAGCAGAAAACTTTCCACAAATAATTTATAGAGTGCACCCTGTTGGCAAACCTTGGTTGGATAAAAATAAGGATCCTTTCCCGTTTTGTAGAACCGACTGTTATGGGAATGAAACCATGTATATTTCTCTCATAACAATCCTCAGAGTAGACCCGCCTTCGTATGGCTATTTATCGACGTTTTCAAGTAGGAGATAGAAATTTTTTCCCACAAGTTCATAACCCTACCAACCAGACTTAATATAAAACATTATATCGATGTCGGAAGATGATATCTCAAACTTTCCAATACTTTGTATGAGAAAATTTAAAGAAGAATTTGGCTCCGCTCGTATTTTACACTCCTTATTTTTCCGAGAATATAGTTCTACGGAGTAATCTGCAATAATTATGGAATTAAACTGGGATTATGATTTACAAAAACCGTGGTCCACGACAAAACAATAAAAATAATTAAATAAAGTAACTGTTTATGCGCTCAATCGACATATGCCATTACTCACCAGGTCATCCCCACAACACTAAGCCCACGCTTTGTCATCTAACCGTTTTTACAGTTATTTTGTTACTATCAGCGTAATTTATACTCTCATTACTCGCAATCTGCCATTCAACACATTGAATGATGTTCTGCAGCTTTTGTTACAGTGATAATTTTCTCATTCTTCAACAAATCTTCAGCGCTTGTCTGCTGGACGACATTGCTTCCAGTTGGATATTTGTCATTCATTTACAGTTACTTTCGCAACTTTAACTTAACTTCTTCACTCTTTTATATTCCTAAGAGCTTTAAGCCACTCAAAGTTGGTTTAATTCCCACGAATGCTATGACGAACTGCGTCGCAATTGATGCGAGGCAGTGAAATGGCATTGTTTGATGGGTGGACGTAGTCGAAGGGACTGGTTATTGAAGGCGGGATGATAGCTAACTGGGTGAAAGTAAATTAGGGTTATTCAGAGAGTAGTTTATTTCCTTACATACTAATAATAATTATTACTTTTATTTTTGTCAGAATTAGGTTATATTGTTTCAAACCCATTGATATTTCTCGAATTATCTTTTTTAAAAAACTCCTTCTGTCTTCTTGGCTGTCTTTTCGTCTTTTTGGTGATTAGACAGATGTTCTTCTATACTATAAGGTTGAGTACATATTATTTTAGTGAAAGCTCAAAAAGCTCTTTAGTATGCTTTTAGCAAAGTAAGATTCGATCCCGCTTTTAAGTTCACAACACGCCAAAACTTTTTTTCCCGCATATGATTGTCAAAACATTTAAACTAGCCTGTAGCTTTCGAAATAAAGCTTAGTGAAAGTTTTAGAAAGAAAAATCACTCACATTACTATTTAACCAAATACTTCTTTAAGTCTCAGTTTAATAAAAAACATTTCAAGCCTTCCTCTCTAATGGTGACCTATTAAGAGTTGCTATCTTGGAATATATTTAGTATCTCCAGCAGTATAGAAAAGTAGTGAAAGCTTTCTCAAACACTTTCACAACTGTATCTAAGTATGTTTTAACAACCTTAACCACAATATTCGCTAGCTAAAATATGTTTCGATTAATTTCACTGTTTCCAAAAGGCTCTCCTTAGTCTCTCATAAAGTTTAGAGACTTTAGAGCTTACTTCCAACGTTTAGTAGATTCTTTCAAATCGTATCACTGCGTGAATCACCCTAAAATTATAAATATATTTTGACATACACTCGCTTATATTTGTGATCCGTTCGCCTTCCTCTAAGACAGCTTCAAATAACTGCTAAGGGTGGTGCCCGCATTGTGTCAGTAACTGCGAAATATTGATACATCCGTCGGAAATATTGTGAAATGTTTGTGATGAGTTTAACGCTTGCGGCATTTTAACACAGACGAATATATTTATATAGAAATACATAATATAAATAATATATATATAGCAAATAGCGTGGGTAAGCGCTTGAGGCTCACAGCGAAATTCGACAGTTAATTATTTGCTAGTTACTCTAGTTTAATCACTCATAAATTACGTGAAAAGTAGCGCATTGAAGTGCTTTTCAAGTTCTACGGCCACTTCAGGTTGTTAAGTAACACAAAGTTGAGTGGCAAGTTTTCAAGTGCGCTGCCCCATATATATATATGTATGTGTATATAGAAAGTTGTATTTCTTCGGAGGAGAAAGCAGTACGGTCAGTATATTGACAATATTCATATCTATAAATTTATATATCTAGATATTATATACAATTTTAGTACATTTAATAATATGACGTAATGAATTGTTTTTCTTTTGGGAAATTTATTTCATTTCATGCTCAACTTATCGTTGCACAGAAGTATTTACTAAGCACTGAATATATAGTTATATAAATCATTTTAAATATACTT
This sequence comes from Zeugodacus cucurbitae, assembly GCF_028554725.1. Lineage (NCBI taxonomy): Eukaryota > Metazoa > Arthropoda > Insecta > Diptera > Tephritidae > Zeugodacus > Zeugodacus cucurbitae. The sequence goes on along the minus strand of NC_071667.1, from coordinate 56,598,498 downwards.
ACTATATACTACAAGTAAACTATATATCCACATACAGAAATAAATGTGTTTATTGTTGTTGTTGCTAACTGTTCTACACAGCTTTTGAATATTTAATTAGCAGACCTGGCCATGCGCCATGTGGCAGGTATTGTACGTAAATAGAAATCGAAATTTAATCTTCTTGCTATTAATAAGAATATTAAATAAGCACGTTTGCATTGTGCAGTGAAAATTTCGAAATATTTCCGATAAGTAATTTGCCAGCATTTGCCATGTGAATATGGATTATTATTAAATTGTCTGTTTGTCTATGCAGTAAAATAGCAAATGTATGCTCTTTATTGTTATCATAGTCATTAGGCTAAAGATTTTTCAATTATTTTCATTAACTAATATCTTATATGTCAAAATTTCTATTTGAATATAATAAGGAATTTTAGCTTCTAAAGATTTTATAATAATATTGTCAAATAATTTAATTTAAAAATTATCTTTAAGAATTTATTTTAAATAATTGGCACACAAATTAGTTTTAATTCTTATCCGACTTCACTAATTTTCCATAAATCTACAACATATCGGAGATTAAATTTTAACTTAATTTTCTCAAGATTATCTCACATATTACACGATATATACGGAATAAAGACCACCGGAAGTTAGAAAGTATTTATATTAGGTATATAGGGGCTAGATGAAGTTATGTCCCGGTTTTTCAACTTCTTACCACAGTCACATTTTAACACGAAAAATATTTCCTCTGAATCTTTATAAAATTTCTGAGAGATTTCAGTAAAAAAATAAGCAACAACCTTGAAATGCTATAGTCCATTTTCGACATCAAAATATCAAGGAAATAATATTTACAAAATTTACTTGCAATTGGTCCAATAGTTCCTGAGATATGGTTTTTGACCTATCAATGGGAGACACTATGTCTATTTTTTATACCAATATGAGTCGAGCTTTTCTGTACCCCCTTTATAATAAATTAGATGATGAAAAAACCTTCTTCTGAAACGGAACGAACTCGACCCATTTTTGAAGCGGATGGTGACTAGCGACGAAAAATGGATCGCATACGTCAATATCAAGCGAAAACGGTCGTAGTCGAAGACCGGTCAATCGGCCCAAACAGTGACCATGGCGGGATTGACGGCCAGAAAGGTTTGCTGTGTGTTTGGTGGGATTGGAAGGGAATCATCCACTATGAACTGCTTCCATGTGGCCAGACGCTTTATTCTATCACCTACTGCGAACAATTGGACCGCTTGAAGCAGGCAATCGACCAGAAGCGTCCAGAATTGGTCAACAGGAAGGGTGTAGTGTTCCACCAGGACAACGCCAGACCACACACTTCGTTGATGACTCGTCAGAAGCTATGGGAGCTCGAATGGGAGGTTTTTATCGCTACCACCATATAGCCCGCACATAGCGCCAAGTCCATGGCGAACGCCCTTGGTGGAGTAAAGTTGAATTCTAAAGAGGCTTGTGAAAAGTGGCTGTCCGAGTTCTTCGCAAATATGGAGGGGGCTTCAACGAGGGGTATATTATGAAGTTGCCGTCTAGATAAAAACAGATTATCGAACGAAACGGCGATTATTTGAACTAAATCCGATCACTGTAACACTTTTTTTAAATCATTGAATACAGACCAAAAAATGTGTGCTGCGTTATGTTAGTTTGAAGTGAAACTAAGCGCCGTAGAAAACTCCTCCAAACATGCTGCTCCGTGTATTTCAATATATATATATATACATAGGATAAATGGATATTTTAGGCAACAAAATGTATTTTAGTGCTGTGAACGAGATTTTATGCTACTTGCTTTATTATTGCCATAAAATATACTTAATGTGAGTTCAACAAGGCTTTTCAATAGATAACATGTTAGAGACCTAAGTTCAGAAATCATCTGCGCCGGTGCTATCGGTACTAGACTTTTGGCTTCTTTGCTTAGATGAGACCAAAAGACAAATAGTATAAGAACAATACATTAGTGGCTCAGCCTCTCAGCTTTCAGATTGTGTTCTACTAAACCATTCTTTAGATCAAGACATAAATCATGGTTGTATGGGTCTTTGAACACAGTACTTAGTAGTCACTGTCGACACTAACTACGAGTATATAGAAAAAATCTTTTGACTAAACCGAATTTCTAGAACCATTGCTACTTGCGGAATTCTTTTCATATTATTTCCTTTCCAAATATACACATATTATAAACAGAAAAATTTACGCAACACATTTTAAAGCGCTTCAAAAAGTCTAAACTTCAGCATTCTGAGTTTTATTGCGTCGAGTATGTAGTAAAAATAAACACTTCAAAGTGTATAATAGAGACTAAACTCGACGTAAATACGCACCATTGTAAAGTCGTTAAGTCACATGCGGAGCTGAGGCAACTGCAATAAAGCTACAAGGGTGTACAAGTACAAAGCAGCAGCAAGAGAAATATGGCTGGCGACTAACTTATGGTGTTAAAGTGAAAAAGGGGAGATAAAGAAAGAATTGGCAGCAGCACTTACATATTTGCTTTAGACATGTGTACATGTAAGATTTTACAAAAACAAAAACAGGAACTGTCTAAATTTACCGTATCAATTCATTTGGAAGTGAGAAATAGTGTTGGCGTCGCCAACTCGAACATCCGCCATTACTCGTAGATTTACGCACAATTCAGCGTAATTTACGCTTTCAAAGGAATTATAAAACAAAAAACGAACAACAGAAGTAAACTCAATAAAGTCCGGGCAGAAACTGTCTTGAGTTGCTGGAACTTTGGGCCAAGTTTAGGAAACCAACTCTTATCTTATAAGTGGCTTTGGATCTTTTACTTGGATCATCTCGTTCTCGTTGTAGAGGCCATTTTTTAGCTTTCATTATAACGGTAAAATATCGTTGCTCTTGTAAGTCGTACGAACTGCTGTCGGAGTTTTGGGAAATTCATGTGTTTGGGTTTCTGTCCTCTTTGTAGGTATACTCTGGTTTACTTTCCTCCTCATTAAACCTAACCTGTCTCCTCTTTTCGTTATTTTCGTTGCGTTTCTACAGCTTCTGAGACTAGTAGGATCGAGTAATTGCCGAGTGCTTTCAGTTGTGATTCAAACTTTATGATTTTAAAATTTCCTTATATTAAATACTATACCGACTCTTTAATGGAATGAGTGTTCTAATCAATTTTTTTTCTATGGAGATTTTATTGGCAATATAGAAACCAAACTAAGAGACTTCTTGGTTTGTCCTCTGGTGTATAAGAAATGGTGTTTCAAAATTCGATGAAATCGTTCAACCATCTCTGTTTCCAATTACTTCATCCTGATCTCGAAATGAACTTCGCTTTAAATTTTATTAATAAAAAATTGTATCTTCCAAATACATTGTCTTCGCACAAGTGCCGTTATCGTCTGCTGGTGTCTCTTATTTTTATGAAAACATTTGCCTTGATTTCGAGCACTTCCTCGCCGCGTATTTGAATTTACATTGCACTATTTGCGCACTTTGTTCATAGATCGACGCAAACAGTGCTTCGAATGTCTCCTTGCAATGGATATTGTTTACTAAAACAACAGCAGTCGTCTCAGCAGCAGCAAGCTTCCGTCGTTTCCTTATTTTTTCAGACAACAACTTTCTTTATTTCACAAATGTTGTCTTTGCGATTTTTTGCTGCCTTCACATGCGTTGTTTCTTCCCTCCTCTACTACTTTTTGCTCACACAAGCATTTGTGTAAAACAATCGCTACAACAACTACTATCACCATTACAAACACACGCTCGTTTCCGCTAGTTTATTTGTTGTAGCTATTTGCACTAGCACACTGGGTGTATTTGTGTTGTTTTTCCATCGAATTTCCTTATTGTTTTCTTAGTTGGCTGCGAAAACACAAGTTCAAACTCCGGCAGCATTTTATGTGCTCACACAGCATTGCCTAAATGTTGTTGTGAATGTACTAGCGTGCATGTGTGTGTGTGTGTTTGCAGAAAGTTTAAAACGTTGTTATTTTCAGTTTATTTATCTATGTGTGGTTGTTGTGCGCGTGTGGGCGTGTATGCAAGCAATGTGAGGTAAGCTCAGCGCTGAAACTCAAATTTCGTATATGAGTATATGAGTATATTTATGTGTATGTGAGCTGTGCAAATGAAATGGCACGTGAAGTGCAACAATGATATTTCCCCGTAAAGTATGCATCAGTTGTTGTTGTTGTAGCAGCTGCACTCGAAATTTATGCGCGATTGTTTTAATTATCTACTTATTTGATTTGAGAAAAAATCATATGCTATTCATAAGTAAAAACATGTTTTTTTAAACACATATGTATACTTAAATTAACAGTACGATTATTTGTAACGGTTTAATATAAAATTGCGTTTATCTCGTTTGCTAATAAATCCAATTATTATTCATTATGTAGGAAAAATATAATTATTGAGGTTGAATGGCAAAAAATCGTTTGCAATTTGTATAAAAATAACACTGAGTATTTAAAATTCCACGAATATCTCATTTTATATTGTTATTTAAACTTAAAAAATCGCTTCTTATTTTGAAAAAAGCACATAGAAAAAAATGGAGAGTTTTGTGGTCTGGATTGACAATCATGCCTCCTCTCTTTAAGGTTGTTTCCACAGAATTCTAATTGTATAAACAGAATAGTTTCATTCGCAGTATACCGGCAACATTTGAAACCTTTCCCAATTTTTTGAGGGCAGACATATTGAATCACCATCCATCAGTATCAATTTCCATGGAATTTATCGATTTTTTTTATTATGGAAGGTTATGACTTAAACGTGGGTCGAAGGAGTCACCTTCGAGTATTACAGTGGCATTTTGTTGATCTAGGTGTTAATAATCAGAATTGTACTGAATTGTATGTATGTATATATGTGATTAGCGTGGAAACCGTTTAGCTGGTTATTGCCGAATCGATGATAGCGCGCCACTGCTCTCCTTCCCTCGCAGTTCGGCGCCAGTTGGAGATGCCAAGTGTAATCAAATCGCTCTCCACCTGGTCCCTCCAACGGAGTGGAGGCCTTCCCCTTCCTCGGCTTCCTCCGGCGGGTACTGTATGGAACACTTTCCGAGCTGGAGTGTTTTCGTCCATTCGGACCAGTGTAGCCACTGTCTTTTAATTCGCTGAACTATGTCAATATCGTTGTATAAATCGTACAGCTCATCGTTCCATCATCTGCGGTATTCACCGTTGCCAATGTTCGCAAGACCATAAATCTTGCGCAAAATTTTCCTCTCGAACACCCTAAGAGTCGTCTCATCGGATGTTGTCATCGTCCACGCTTCTGCGCCATATATCAGGACGGGAATAATAAGCGACTTGTAGAGTTTGATTTTGGTTCGTCGAGAGAGGACTTTTCTTTTCAATTGCCTACTCAGTCCAAAGTAGCATCTGTTAGCAAGAGTGATTCTGCGCTTGTTTTCGAGGCTGACATTGTTGGTGTTGTAGATGCTAGTTCCCAGGTATACGAAATTATCTACGACGTCGAAGTTATGACCAAGAAGCGAATGCGCCGACTGTTTGTTTGATGACATGAGATATTTCGTCTTGTCGTCGTTCACCTTCATACCCATTCGCTTCGCTTCCTTATCCAGGCGGGAAAAAGCAGAACTAACGGCGCGGTTGCTACTTCCGATGATATCAATATCATCGGCGTATGTCAGGAGCTGTACACTCTTGTAGAAGATTGTACCTTCTCGGTTTAGCTCTGCAGCTCTTATTATTTTTTCCAGCATCAAGTTAAAGAAGCCACACGATAGTGAGTCGCCTTGTCTGAAACCTCATTTGGTATCGATCGGCTCGGAGAGGTCCTTCCCAATCATGACGGAGCATTTGGTGTTGCTCAACGTCAATTTACACAGCCGTATTAGTTTTGCGGGGATACCAAATTTCGACATCGCGGCAGCTCCTTTTTGTGCTGTCGAAAGCAGCTTTAAAATCGACAAAAATATCTGGTCAATTATGGATTTTCCAGGTCTAAAGCCACACTGATAAAGTCCAGTCAGTTTGTTGACGGTGGGCTTTAGTTTTTCACACAGTACGCTCGATAGAACCTTATAGGCGATATTTAGGAGGCTTATTCCACGGTAATTGGCGTAGATTGTGGGATCTCCGTTTTTATGGATTGGGCAGAGCACACTGAGATTCCAATGGACGGGCATGCTTTCTTCCAACCATATTCTGCCAAGAAGTTGATGAATGCACCTTATCAGCACTTCGCCGCCGTATTTGATTAGCTCGGCCGATAATCCATCGGCCCTTGTTGTTCTTCAAGCGGGTAAATAAAAAAAACAAAGCGAAAGCAATAGCATCTATTTGCTCATATTAAAGATTACTAATTTCATAGAAATATAAATATGATGATCATTAGAAAGTCAATAGCCGCCAAAATGAACATGACAGCTCCACTTCATAAAATTTTGTTTCATGGCAATACATATGTCTATAATGACTGGCCATGCTTTCCTATGGATACTGGAGATACCTACAATCCAAACTTCGTTGAAATTCATATAAACAATTCCCATTTTTCAATGTAAGTAAAAACTTTAACCCAGCTGGCAACTCTGCTCTTTATTGGATTTCATTGTTATAAACAATCCTTGTAGTGTCCTTGTACAACCACATCATGTCACGGAAAAATATTCATACTTTGACAGATATGCATAATAATTTGAAAAGGCTGTAGCATGCCACTGACGCAAGTCCGATATTGATGCAAGGGTGTACACACATACAAATATTTGTATATATGTATGCAGATGTTATACCAAATGGTTTTATTGCGAAACGAAAGCGATGAGGCTCAATATGGACTGACAGCGAAACACCGTTATGGCTGATCGCCATCGTTCGATTGATGTAGCAATTTAACAACAAACACAGAGGGCGACGAGGGGAGTGTTGCCAATAGCCATGGCACTTGTAGCACACTTTCGCTTATTGGCTCTGCTCGGATGGCGTTGGGGTACATAACATTTTCAATTGCCTCAAGGCCATGATGCCTACAAAACGACGGCTGTTTCTCTGTTACTGGCGAAAATGTATAACAAATACAAAAACAATAAGAAATGCATGGTAAAATGGGAATATACTGACGCATATAAAGTAAAGAACAACAGTAGGCTGCGAATGATTAAAAACAAGACGAGTTCATTTGTAGCGCACAGTTCAAAGAAATTGCGAATTGCGAATAGTAAGGAGAATACAAATACATACACTTTTATCTACGTATATACATACATACAGGCGTCTGTGCAATGAAAGCAAACGAAAGAGAAATTGTATTGACGACATCAAAGGGCGAGTCGATGAAGGCCATTTGAAGGTAAACAGCAATCGATGTGCAGCTGTGTTTGGGTGTTGGTGTGGGTGTATGTGTGCTGTCACTGTTGTGTAAATAAAATGAAGCGAACACAATACAAATGTAAACAGCTCGGAAATGTAAACAAACTGATCGATAGAGTCAATAAGGAGTAAAATAAAATATATTGCAGTTATTTGTAACAACAAAAAAGCAAAGTAAATATATAGAGTACGTAGTAAGTTAATAATATTAAATCCTGAAATATCATTTAGTTATTAAAAATGGTGAAAATTTGGCGTAATTTGCGCAAATTTAAGTTTTAATTTGCGGTTTTGTTTGAACTTCATTGCTGTTGACTAAATAGTTTTTAAAATTTTGAGCTGAAATCCCACAAAAAAACTACTTCATTGATAGGAGTCTACTTTACATGAAGACTGTGGCTACAGGATTCAAAACTACGCTTCTGATTTCACATATTTTATATATATATATATATCTTGGGACTAGCTGATTAAAACCGTAGCTGATACCATACATTCACCAGATCCACAAACATATATGTATAGGCCTTGGCTCTTATGAAAAAGTTGCGAAGTTGAGTAAATATGGTGGTACAGAAGAAGCGACGAGAAGTTTCATATACATAGATCCATCTCTTTGAAATTAATCGAAAAGATGCCTTCCATCCAGAAGCGATCACCAGTTCAGAGCCATTACAAATTTAGAAACTCTGCTTGCAAGATTAACGTGTTTCAACCAAAACACAAATGTCCCTCACATAGGCCAAAAATAAAAAAAAAAATTAATCTCACTCATCTCCGATTGTCCAAACTTCTCATTTGTAAATTTATTTCAATCTCTGCACGGCTTACTAGAGGATAGCATCATGGTTTTGGGAGCAATAAGAGCAGCACCGTAAGATATCTAAGGGTTATCGATGGTTTAATGGACAACAACGTTTATAAAAGTTTTTTGGAAAAACATATGCAGTCTTCATTGGATTGCTGGCATCTCGGAGGCTCTTAGATATACCAACAAGACGACGACCCTAGGCATACGGCGGCTTAGTGAAGGAATTCCTCTTGTATTTTGCTTTTCCTCAGCTGTGCTATGTAAGTGACATTGGCACGGAATATTTATTATGTATCTTCACCTAGCAAACAATCCTTGAAAGAAGCTCTGAAAAAGTAGTGGTCTATATTTTGCCTTCGGATATAGAAAATATGGTTCTATCTAAAAGTAGTTATTGAAGAAGGAGGTAGACCAATAAAATACTAAATTTATTTTATTCCCTTTATATATACATATACGTTTATATATTACGTTTTTTATGAATTTGTTTCGTGGGTTCAATAAATCTTTTTTTTGCTATTATTTTCTACAACATCTTAAGAATGTTATCCTAAATATCTGAATAATAGTTTCGGAGATCCAGCCTTTGGAAACAAACTTTAAAGGCGTTTTTCTCGGAACCGTGTTTTCTAAGTCGATTGTCAAATGTTCACGAAAACTACTCAACCGAAGGTTTTTTTCGTTTTTCAATTATAACTATTTTAAAGAAACAAAATGTCAAAATTTTTTATGAAAATTTCAAAAATTATTCTTTAAATGTTATTTGTATGTATCTATAAGACAGAAAAAAGTTTGAATTGAATAAATAATTGTTTACATAGAAAAAAATATTGAAAATATGCCTTTTTTACCCAGCCATGTAACCTGTTAAGCAATTATTTTCTTCTAAATGTTGCTGAAGCGAAAATAGTAAAACAAGATGTTAAAACTCATCAAAAAATTGTTATATTTTCGATTTTCTTATGTTTGCTACTGCAACGACGACGATTGGTCCACTCGTGAACCGCGATCACATGCCGTTTCATGCTTTTACTGGGACCAAGTTTAATTCTTAAAGTAAAATGGAACAATAAATTGCCAAGAAAATAATGGAAAACTGGAATAACGGTCTATTCTTATTTCATCTTTCGAGATTTGTACGAATTTATTTATTTATTACAAATTTTATTTTTCTCTTTTTACTAAACATAATTCACATTTTACTATATTACAAGCAAAATATATTATTTTTTATTTTTATTTTATTCATTTCAATTTTTGTTTTGCCAAAAGCTAAAGCAACATTGCTTTGGGAATGGTAGACTCTGAACTAAACGTCATATTTGTTTTGCAATACAGCAACTTCACCGCCACTTCGCACGTTCTCTAGACTAAATGAAGACCAAATAACGCGAAGAAATGTAACGGACATTGTTTATTGTCTGAATTTCACTTGTTCGGCTGCTTTTTCAAATATTTTCGTTCACAAGACCGCAGGCTATTAAATTTAGATGCTCATCATGCTGTTGTTTCTATAGCGAAGAATAAGCAATTGGCCGAAAAAATAATTTTTGTAACTGTGTAAATTGTGACTCGTTGCTGGAGGCGAAAGGTGAGGAAAGTATGGCTATAATTGCGGCTGCTCGAACATTTGTGTTTGAAAATTCGCTGACTTTTTTTAAATCGTATATTTAAAGTATATAGTACGAATAAGAAATATACTTTTTTAAGAACTCACCACTTTCAATTCTCTCCAGCTTTAAAAATATCTTCTTAGTTCATCCCTCTCGCTCTCTCCTTGCAACACACAAAATTCTTGGAATTCTTTAAGTTGTATGGGCACTTCTCTGTGATTCTTTAAATCCCATTACCATATCACATTTTGTTGTTATTATTGTCCGCTGTTGACCATTACGGGCAGCTAAAATCGTCCAACTTGACAGCAGACAAAGTTCACTCCAGAAAGCTTTAATTTTTCGCATTTTTTTGTGAGTAGAGTCAAAAAATATTTAAAGGCAAAGTATGTGTGTGTGTGTGTGTGAGCGAGTGCTGCGCATTCTTTGCATATGCACTTTAGATTCTATTGTATATATTATGTATATACGCGTGTGTGTGCGTGTTATCGCATGCATATATTTGCATTAGAAACGCTGCTTAGTCCCTCAAATCACTGAACTGGTTGAGTGACTGCAGTCAAAGAGCACTGAGTGGCATTCCAAATGCAATTTACTTAGTTTTCAGGCGAATTTCCAGCTTTTTTTTAGTTAGCATGTTGCAAGCTTATTATATGCGCTACAAGTGCACATGGTGAAATATTCTGTATTAGGGTGGTGCTCAAGAATTGTTCTCGTTTCCGACACTCAACTCAGTCGAAAAAAAAAATTAGAAAAATTACCCTAGGGGATCAAAATTTATTTAAGGTATTTTCAACTATTTTTCTTTTAGTTGATGAAAACATTAAATAAAAGAGAAATAAATAATTAGAAAAAAAAATTACCCTGTGGGGATCAAAAAATATTTATGGTATTTTCAATTATTTTCTTTTTAATTGATGAAAACATGAATAAAACAGATAAATAAATAGTTAGAAACAAATTACCCCATGGGGATTAAAATTTATGTATAATAAATACATACATACATACATAAATATTTTTCTGATTTTTTTATTTTATGAAAACATGTTCTTTCGTAGTTTAAGGTCAACCCTAATATGAAAATGTTTTCAAAAATTTTTTCGACTAAATACTTAAGAAAAATGCATTTAAAAAGTGTGTTCCCACATTTAAGGACCACCCTAATATAAAATGTAAAGCACATACAAATATGCTTAGAATTGTAGCAAATATAGTATAAGAGTAGTTCTGCGTGCTGCAATGGAACTACGCAAAATTGCGAAGGAATAAAATTAAAAAAAAAAGAATAGAAATAGAAACAGCAACAACAACAAATTGCAATAGGAATAAAATTCCGAAAAGAAGTCTAGTCTATTATTCACTGACCAATGTCCATACTGAAATTCAACTGACTAACATGCTCAACTGAGCGTATGTATGTATGTATGTGTGTGTGCATGCCTAGCGAACTGTTTATGCATAGCGTCCGTCTGTGTGTGCGACGGAAGCGTCTTTCACATGCATGTGCGTCATTGCAGTGGCGATTTTGTTGCAAAAGCAAACGACTTCCGCTAACCTATACTCGTAACTACGAGCACACATGCCACATGCTACATATTGCATTGTATTTGTGTATGCCGCTCGTTATTGCTTTGAGCCTCCAATTGCATTGTTGCAACTGTAAAAGTACGACACACAAAAGCTTCGTTACATCAGTGCAACCGACAATTTTTGTTCTCCACATGCTCGGTATATTTCTAATTTCAGCTTTACTTCCTCGTTGCATTTTTATGCATGCAACGTGATACATTCACAATGCCACTGGCGTACGACGAACACATTCGTGTAGCCGAAAACATGCCTCAATTGCTACGAGTTATTACTAATCTTCGGTCTGCTTTTTTTTTGCTCTAACTTCTCATTCATTTTTAGCAATTTATCAGCAACAGTCGGCATTAGGCCATCTAACGGTTTTTTTTCTGTGGGTTTATTACTTTTCATTCCGTTTGAGGGTTATTCATATGTGTGTATAGTTCTAAGACTTTATGAATTTAATAATAAATTGCTGAAGAAATGGTCAGCTTAAATGTTATTAGTTTTAAAAATCTTAAATTCGAAAATCTCGGCTTATTGAAGAGTGCGTAGCTATCTTGATTTTATTCTTCGTAGCCTTTTAAAGCCGACTCCGAACAGCTGATAAGTGTTCTTCGAAGATTTATCGGAAAAGCATTATTCTTAAGTGGTAGTAACCTCTAGACTGGACTTGTACGTATATTTAATTCAATTTTTCATAAAATATTTTGAAGGATTTTATTCGAAAAATTTAATAATTCTACAAACTGAATGCTTTCTCTCAATGACTGAATGATTTTAGGGGAATAGTTTTACCACCCGTATTTAAAAGAGCTACGATAATCATTAGGATGAGACCTAAAAAATGGCAAATGTGAGGCACAGACCCTCAGTTAGAGTCTGTCAAAGAGTCTCCAGATTCTTTAGAGATCTTTCAGATATATCGAATTTTGAGATCGATGGTTTGATTACTTAAGAAAATCTTCTTGTATCGACAAAACGTCTTATATTTCTCAAAAAACTGTTGCAGGCGATTGATTTCCACCAAGACAGTGCCAACGGCTAATCTTCATCTCGAAAAATCGGCTGACGTTAAGCAACACTAAAAACTCCGTCAGGGTCGGGAAGGACCACTCCGAGGCGTACGATACCAAATGAAGTTTCAGACAGGGTGACCCACTATCGTGTAACTTTTTGCTGATGCTGGAAAAAACAATACGAGCTGCAAAGCTAAACAGAGATGGTACATTCTGGCATACGCCGATGATATTGATATCTTCGGAAGCAACAACCGCGCCTTTTGTTCTGCTTTTTCCAGACTGGATAAGGAAGTGAAGTGAATAGGTCTGGAGGTGAATGAGGACCAGAGGAAATATCTCCTGTCAACAAACAAACAGTCAGCGCACTCGCGTCTTGGCTCCCAATGTCACTTTTGACAGTCATAACATTGCCTGCCTTGAAATCCAATGCAGAACCACTCTTGCTAACAGGTGCTACTATGGACTGAGAGTAAAGTAAAGTCCTCTTTCGACGAACCAAAATCAAACTCTACAAGTCGCTTATTATTCCCGTCCTGATATATGGTGGAGAAGCGAGGACTTTAGCTCGCATCCAAACGGATGCTTGTTGGCTACCCAGGGAATTGTTTTGAAACCGGAAGTCGTGAGCTACTTGAGTCATATGCAAAAGAATTCTTCCTGGCTACTCCCAAGTGAGTGGCAATCAGAACCTTCCCTCACTTACGTAAACTTCTACTTATGACCCTATCTCCCGCGCAAGATTTATGGTCCTTTGAATATTGGCGGCGGCGAAAACCGTAGACCGATGAGCTATACGAGTATACGACTACATAGACAGCGCATAAAAAGACAGTGGTTTCCTGGGTAGGTCATGTTGTCCAAATGGACCAGCTTTGGAAGTGTTCGATGCAGTACCCGCCGGTGGAAATAGAGGAAGAGAAATCCCATCACTACGTTGGAAAGATCAGGTGGAGAGCCACTTGATTTCACTAGGGATTTCCAATTGGCGCCGATTTGCGAAAAAAATACCTGAATGACGCGCTGTAATTCATTAGACTATAATCGAATGGTTCCTACGCCAATTACATACATACACAAGGTTCTAAGACAGTGTGGTCCAACAGAAGGACCAGCAGACTTTTGCGTAGTCACATTAAAGACAAAGAAGGCTTCTGGATACCCTGTTAAATCCAGCAATATCTAAAATACCTAATTTTCAATATCAAAAGTGAACATTTAAGTTTTCCAGGTCATGGTTAAAACTCTTAAATAAGCAAACCCAAAATAGTTATTTTAGCAAAGTCCATTTATTAATAAGCGCCCGGCCACTTCTCATCAAAAGGAATGAAGAAAAATGTAAACGTTTTAGCAAACTTAAAGGTAAAAGTGTGTCTACACACACATATGACTGATAAATATGCACTTTTGCAGCAATGCAGAGCTCACAATTTCATATGTAATGCCATTTTCGATAGTTGCAAACATGCACTTTGTTGTTGTTACTATGTTTTTGGTACTTTCATTGCAATGGGACCGCAGTCGTTTACGAAAAAGTTACGAAAGCACGTTTCACGTGGAATTAACAAAACTTTATGGAATTTTACTTAGCGATGCATGGCAAAGTTTCGTTGCATGAAATTTGGTATAAAGCAACAATAACAACAACGTTGGCTACGACGGACGCCGTTGAAGACGAACAAACGAAGATAACAAATATCGAAGACTGCACTGAACTTGAAAGACACGGCCAACGCCGAGGCATTTGTATGCACGTGACTGCATTGGGCACGCCCATAAGTGAGCGGGTGGCACAAAGAGTCCACATATAGGCAGATAGATGTTTGTGTGTGTATTTGTGAGTTTGGTCGTTTGCCATTGGCGTGGTCTTCAATTTAGTTCACTTCAGCTGTGGCCCCATTTAAAAAAATACCTTCTGTTTGTTTGTTTGTGAGTGTGCCCGTGTTCGTGTTTGAGGGTCGTGGTAGTCGTACTTTTGCTGAATTTGCATAGTTAAATGCGCACACGTAAGTGCTCTCCAAGGGTATCAGACCTTTGCACCGTCATACGCGGCTACCTCTTTTGGCCATGGCAGTCCATGGCGGATGCGTAACTTTTCATTAAGTTGTGAGTGTTTGAATGTCTCTGTGTGGGTATATAACATTTAAGATGTGGGCTTTGACATGCAAATGGTTGGTGATATTTTTTGTGGAATTCAGTATATAGAAGATTTCTGAAAAATTTCGTTACTCTATCGATTTTTCGTTCTTAATTTTACATGGTTTTACCATTTTTGATTGGCTTAAAAGCAGTTTGAAGTGGAAAGCGTCATGTAATTCTTGTCTTGGAAGTTAAGTGCATTCGAGAATGAGACAGCTTTATATATATTGGATACAATTTCTTCTAAAAAATATCTCAAGAGTCCTAGAAGGTGTTCCAGTGGTAGCGGTAGTAATTCTTGTAGAAAAATATGAAGAATTCTCTGAGTACACCGAATAAAAAAACTTATCTTTTGTAATTTAAATAATAACCTGGATGTAATCCATGTAAGTGGATGACTCAAATAGCACAGCTTTAAATTCCATCTGATTCGTTCACTGAACAATACATAAATTAAGAACCAAAGAAGACGTAACTTCATGACTTCATGTGAAAAATGTCAAAGCCCTAGATACCGGACTTTTGGAACTATTTAGAAAGTTGAATCTCTCTCGGCAATCTCAACTGTAAAACATCGGTTGGTCACACCCATCTCCTTTACTTCATTAGGGTACAGTTCAAAAACACTAAAAGTACAAAGAACTTCTTTAGGAATATTGCCATAAATGCTAAACAAGAATGACAAAGAAGACCGTCTTATGAATCAGTCAAATCGGTTAAATTAGCTGGACAATGAGCGTGGCAATCCATATTCTTAGGGGATATTTGGTAGGTAGGTAAGTATAGTATATGTCAGATGACGCACCCAGGCTTTTAGGAGGCTCCTTGTGAATCCACTAGGTCTAGAATCCCCTTACATTACAATGTCCTCTTTGTACAACTCTGTGGCCCTTATGTAATTGAATAGCTCAAAAAGTTCGATCTGTGTAACCTCCGAGTTGTCGTCAAGAAAACCGAGTCCGATTGTTGCGATTTCTTTTCCTTGCTTCGCATTCGCATCGAAGATGTACAACCGTCTTTTCTTCTTTTATTTCTTGCCAGCACCTACAGTATCCCTTCTATGGTATCCCCAGTCTGTCGGCGTGTCTTCCTATCAGACAATGAGCTGTTAGTACTTTTATTAGAGTTCTTATGTCCTTCCTTTTAAATTTCAATAGCCGTTACGTACGATCTTTATACCAATCAGGCCACGTTTATCTGCTTGTTGAGCAAATCATAAATTCTTTCCACCGGGACTCAGCCCAATCAGTGACCTGTTTATCGATCAAAGGTCTACAAGTGGTACATGGCATGTACATATATATCCCCTTTTTTGGTATCCAATTGCAAGGTTGCGCCTAATCTGACTAGTTCATCTGCTTCGCAGTTACCTGGAAAGTAAATATGGGATAATGATATGACTCGAAAACTGGAAGCGAACCCTGTTTCTAACTGGCATTTACGAGTGTAGTGTCCATCTTCAAACGCTAACCACTGCTCAAATTTATTTAAACATTTATATAAATAAAATTTCTCTCACTTTAACTTGAATTCGAATTTAATTTTCTTCTCACTCCCTCACTGCACTTAATATTCTCCAGGTCTCAGCGGCGCTGCAATGCAACTCACTCGTTTTCGAGTGTTTTAATTTTCATTTCGATTGCTTTCACACCGACTTCTCGCTGATAATTTGTTGCATTACTTTGGCAATGCGCTTTTCTACTTTCATTTGCGTTTTAATATTTTCACTTTTGGCGTTGTTGTTATTGTTATTAGTGTTGTTGTTGTTGTTGTTGCCTATGTAGTAGTTGCGAAAGTTTCTTGGGTGTCCGAGCGCATTTTATTTATGGTCAATTCGTTTGCATGCAAAATACGAAATGCGAAAAAGCGAAGCGCGGCTTTCAAGAATCTGAAAAACGAAAAGAGTGTCTGATACGGCTAAATTCGGCAGTCAGGAGTATATAAAGGTGTGCGTGAGTGAATTGAGTGTGTTTGCATTTTATGGTGCAGCAAAGTTAATTTTCATAAATTTAAGAGTAAAGTTGCTCAGTATTTAGCTGTCAAAGAATGGAGGCGTGTATATTTTTAAAGTACTGCTGACTAACTGTTTTTGCTTTGCATTAAAGCTATTTGCTTTCTTTAGTACAAAATTCGATTTAAATACAATTGAATATTGACTCAGTGAATGCAAATGACGCAGCAAATCTATTTTAATTTAAATTCCCCAGCGATTAGCGGCAATTTGTCGCGGATAAAAGTATTTTCGCGTATTTGTTATTGTTGCGGCTTTTCGTTTAGCAATAAAAATATTTTTAAAATGCCATTTCAATTAAGTATTGTTATGGTAGCTGCGCCAAAATAAGTAATCCGTGACCCAACTCAATGCGTAAAAATGCAAAATTTTTATTTATACGCTACTAAAATCTATGTACATATAGAGCTCACCGCCACCACAAGTCAGCCAAAACTGTCAGTTGTTATCCGTTATCCTTTATCCATTTAGCCGCAACTACGCTTGCAACCCGCCGCTCAATCAACTGCATAAATTATGCAAATCTATTGCGCGCAAAATGCTTTGAGGGGTATAAAAAAATAAAACAACAACAACAAATCAACTGTCAAAGTATTGGCAGAAGATACAGAGCTGCGGCAAAAATGCAAAAAGTCAAAGAGTCGCTGAGAAAATAAAACAAAAACAATTTTTTAAGACACTGTGCGCTAAAAGTCTAACAGTCAGTTGGCGGAAGTATGTATAACGGTGTTGTGGTGTCTTAAGCGCCACCAAATCGTTTGATGAAGAAAATTTGAAAATGATTAGGGTTTGGTGTGTTATCCATTTCATTTCTTTTGCAGTGTTCGATTCCCTCTTTGTGTGCTTGTTTCTTGGTGTTTACTTAGACATTTTCGCAACTCGTTTGCATTTTGACATTCTACTGACGGCCCACTTAGGGTAAAGTTTGACAATGCTACTTTTGGTTACTCATACGCCATGTGTTACTTCAGGTATGTGCATAGCAAGGTCTTTGGAGGTTGTTAGTAAGAAAAGTTAGGGTAATCTCATTAATATTTTCGTGTTGTTAATACGATCCCTCTTGAAACAAGTCCAATCGTGTTTTAAGAACGAAAAAAAATTATGTTGAAATAGCAATAACCATATGAAAGGATCGTATAACATACCTAACAGAAATAGTCTTTAGTTTTCATGGGTTACTTTAAATCTTAACCCTTGTCTGAATGCCTTAACCTTTTTTTCAATTTAGACAAAAATGTATATTTAGTATTCTAATATAATATTAGGTTATTAAATATCGCCTGTTTATCTTTTAAATTTCGCTATGTAAAAAGCGCTACAGAGCTTGTATCTGGCAATACCATACATCTTTGAAAGGTCTTGACATAACCTACAAAACGACGCTATCCATGATTAGTTTGGATCTAGCGTTCAATAGTTAGAGACGTGGAAACATGGAGTTCACTAACGCCGAAATTCGCGCTATTTTAAAGTTTTCCTTTGTTAAAGGCAAATCCGCTAGAGAAACGTTCCGTGAGATAAATGGTGTTTTGGGGGATGGTACTCTATCACTTCGAACTGCGGAAGACCTGTTACGACGAATACCGATCAAATCATGGATTACATCGGGTTAGACTGGCATGTGGCTTCTCGTGACATCGCCCAGAGTATGGGAGTTAATCACGAAATCATTTTAAACCTTCTACAGAAGGCTGGATACACAAAAAAGGTTGATGTTTGGGTGCCGCATGATTTGACGCAAAAACATCTTCTGGACCGAATCAACGCCTGCGATATGCTGCTGAAACGGAACGAACTCTACCCATTTTTGAAGCGACGAAAAATGGATCACATACGCCAATATCAAGCGAAAACGGTCGTGGTCGAAGGCCGGTGAATCGTCCCAAACAGTGACCAAGTCGGGATTGACGACCAGGAAAGTTTTGCTGTGTGTTTGGTGGGATTGGAAGGGAATCATCCACTATGAGCTGCTGACATATGGCCAGACGAGTAACTCTACCATCTTCTGCGAACAACTGGACTGCTTGAAGCAAGCGATCGACCAGAAGCGTCCCGAATTGGCCAACAGGAAGGGAGTAGTGTTCCACCAGAACAACGCCAGACCACACACTTCGTTGATGTCTAGTCAGAAGCTACGGGAGCTCGGATGGGAGGTTTTATCGCATCCACCATATAGCCCCGACATAGCGCCAAGTGATTACCACCGGTTCCTGTACATGACGAACGCGCTTGGTGGTGTAAACGTTGAACTCAAAAGAGGCTTGTGGAAAGTTGCTGTCTGAGTTCATCGCAAATAAGGAGGGGGGTATTATGAATTTGCCGAAAAGATGGAAACAGATTATCGAACGAAACGGCGCATCTTTGAACTAAATCCGATCACTGAAAAATTTTTTATGAAGCATTGAATAAAGAGCAAAAAATGAGATATTTGACAATCTAATATAATTCCTTAACTCAAATTTGTCTCCCTACCTTTAACCACCCTAATAAACGCATAAAAAATCAGATTGCCACTAAAAAGTAGTGTTTTCGAAATTGGCAACTTTCTAGCTTTACAGAACTTATCAACAAGCAATATTCAATTCTTAAATTTCACAAAATTTGTATGTCCTTACGCCTCGAATTTGTTGTCATGTATAAGGTACGGTAGAAATAACGGCTCGACAACGCCGCCGCATGTGCAATAAATTATGCAAATACAAGAGTTCGGAAAATACAAAATCCATTAGGTTAAAAGGAGTCGAACACACAATGAGCTTTGCGCCGACCTTTCTAATAGCTGACGCCGCCAATCATATATCATGAGCGAAATTTATATAGTCATTAGTTTGAATGAAACCCTCGAAAGCAAAAGCGCTGAACTGCTAAAGTATTTTTTTTTATATTTTATTATTTTTTATTATTTTATTTTATTTTTTATTCTTTTTATTTGAATAAAAATATGTAAGTCGCTGACTCGTACAAACTAAGGCCCCAAAAGCGTGCTTTTGTTTCAGTAAAGCATATGTTAATGACATACACACATGCGTATGGTTGCCATAGTTTTATTTTTTACGCATTTCGTAGCGCTCTTTCCACATAATAAAATTGGCCTACGTTGATCTCCACTTGAAATCACATAAACCAAAATAACAACAACAATCAACTATAATATATTCAGGCAATTTTTAAGCCCCATTCAATGTGTGTTTTTATATATTTTCGCATTTTCGCCGTTTTTCCCCCCAATTTATTTACGCAATTTCGCCCGTTTTTTATTGGCATATTTCGCATATTTTCGCAAGGCAAATTGTATTGTGTTAAATGTTGACGCAATTAGGGTGATTTGTTGTGTTATCTGTGTTGTTGTCCGAGCGTGAAAGGATTTGCGTGCGAAAGTTGGGGTTAGTGATTTAATGGTTTTTATGCTCACATTAAGTTTACGGATGTTTGTGTTCGTGTGCGTGTATGTGTGAAATGATAAAATGTTAATGTCGAGAATTTAAATAAAGTTTTGTTAAACTTGCTTACTTAACTATCTATGCTAATGTGATGCATTTGTGTTATTAGTATAATGCTGTCACATAATTTAGCAAAATAAATATTGGCAAAGGTAATGGATTCCTAATGACGAGGTTATGCGCTGCTTTAATTAAAAAGCAATGCAGAAATATGATTTATATTTAGAATAAAAATAATAATATTTATAAAATAATTTAATAAAAAATAATTTTTTTTTTATTTTTCTTATAAATAAATCCATCTGAAAACAAAAGTTTCTAATACGCAGTCATGTGAAAAGAAACTTCCATACATTGCGCACCAGCTGTTATGTGAATATGCAAACAATGAATGACTTAGATTTACGAATTACTTATAATTTACTTCGTGAACTTCGTAAGTAGGAACAAATATATTGAATGGGTTGGAAATATTTAGGAAACCTTAATCAGGTACCATTCTTATACCGAACAGCTTGACATCAAAATAACGCATTGGAATGCATTAAATGATAGACGAGGCTCGAGGAGCATTTATAAGTAAATTACTCTTATATTTGGGAAAGTGAAGTGAATATTCGAGATTTATGAAAAGCCATTAAATGTTCGAAAAGTAACTGTTTGAGCTGACATTTGCGTCAAATCCCTCTTTGGATCACATTTTCAAGCAAAACAGTCGATGAAATTCGTTATCGATAGATGGTGGCTCACTATATCTGCGGAAAATGAGTGAAACAGGTGAAACTAGATTAAGCAATGCAGTTTCAGATGGCAATTTGATTCAAATACCACTGAAGAAAAATCATAACGATTTGCTTAAGTTGTATTCAAAAATATTCTAGTAAATTCCCACTTTAAGGTTGAGTAAGTTCGCTATTCATAACTGTATTCGCATACAATTTTTTCTTGTATAGATAATGCTATAAAGAGTTGATTTGCATCAGTATAATATCAATTGGGTTTGTGAAAAGTTTGTGAGAGAGCAGTTGTATAAAAATATGCCAAAACGACGACCAATCACTGATGTCACAAAATGGCAAATATTAGCCTTAACGCAGACTCAGAAGGGCTGAATTTAATGACCGACATCCTTCAAAAAACCCGTTTTGGAGTCAACAAATGTGGAAATGGCGGTATTTAAAGGCGAAGGAGTGTGGAAATTGAGTGGATCAATTGTAGACCGAAATTTTCTCGGATGAATACAAGTTTAATATCTATGGTATCCACCATGTATGGGGAAAGTCATGCAAACGGTTCAGCGGAGAATGCCTACAAGTAAAAGTAAAGCTCGAAAATTTTACGAAAAGATCCGGCGACTAACTGAAGGTTTCAAGACCGGAGCACACTTCTGTAGGACCTCCAGCGGTGATCTAGTGGTTGATGACCAGAGTATACTGTGTTTGTGGAGGGAACACTTCTCCAGCCTGCTGAATGGCAGTGAAAGTACAACAC
Organism: Zeugodacus cucurbitae; assembly: GCF_028554725.1. Classification (NCBI taxonomy): domain Eukaryota; kingdom Metazoa; phylum Arthropoda; class Insecta; order Diptera; family Tephritidae; genus Zeugodacus; species Zeugodacus cucurbitae. The sequence goes on along the minus strand of NC_071667.1, from coordinate 56,577,059 downwards.
CAGGAGATGGCGAACCCGATTCCCCAATCGACGACGATGGAACAGATGTTCCATTGCCCGACCGTGAAGAAATTAGAATAGCAATTACCCGCTTGAAGAACAACAAGGCGGCGGGGGCCGATGGATTGCCGGCCGAGCTATTCAAATACGGCAGCGAAGAGCTGATAAGGTGCATGCATCAGCTTCTTTGCGAAATATGGTCGGAAGAAAGCATGCCCGACGATTGGAATCTCAGTGTACTCTGCCCAATCCACAAAAAGGGAGACCCCACAATCTGCGCCAACTATCGTGGGATAAGCCTCCTTAACAACGCTTATAAGGTTCTATCGAGCGTACTGTGTGAAAGACTAAAGCCCACCGTCAACAAACTGATTGGACCTTATCAGTGTGGCTTTAGACCTGGAAAAACAACAACTGACCAGATATTCACCATGCGCCAAATCTTGGAGAAGACCCGTGAAAAAAGGATCGACACACACCATCTATTTGTCGACTTTAAAGCTGCTTTCGACAGCACGAAAAGGAGCTGCCTTTATGCCGCGATGTCTGAATTTGGTATCCCCGCAAAACTAATACGGCTGTGTAAGTTGACGTTGAGCAACACCAAAAGCTCCGTCAGGATCGGGAAGGACCTCTCCGAGCCGTTCGATACCAAACGAGGTTTCAGACAAGGTGACTCGCTATCGTGCGACTTCTTTAACTTGATGCTGGAGAAAATTATAAGAGCTGCAGAGCTAAATAGAGAAGGTACAATCTTCTACAAGAGTGTACAGCTACTGGCGTACGCCGATGATATCGATATCATTGGAAACAACACCCGCGCCGTTAGTTCTGCTTTTTCCCGCCTGGATAAGGAAGCGAAGCGAATAGGTCTGGTGGTGAACGAGGACAAGACGAAATATCTCCTGTCATCAAACAAACAGTCAGCGCATTCGCGTCTTGGCTCCCACGTCACTGTTGACAGTCATAACTTTGAAGTTGTAGATAATTTCGTATACCTAGGAACCAACATTAACACCGATAATAATGTCAGCCTTGAAATCCAACGCAGAATCACTCTTGCCAACAGGTGCTACTATGGACTGAGTAGGCAATTGAAAAGTAAAGTCCTCTCTCGACGAACAAAAACTAAACTCTACAAGTCCCTCATCATTCCCGTCCTACTTTACGGTGCAGAAGCGTGGACGATGTCAACATCCGATGAGACGGCACTAGGAGTTTTCGAGAGAAAGGTTTTGCGGAAGATTTACGGTCCCTTAAACATTGGCAACGGCGAATACCGCAGAAGATGGAATGATGAGCTGTATGTGTTGTTCGACGACATAGACATAGTCCAACGAAGAAAAAGACAGCAGCTACGCTGGCTGGGTCATGTTGTTCGAATGGATGAAAGTGCCCCAGCTCTAAAAGTGTTCGATGCATTACCCGCTGGTGGAAGCCGAGGAAGAGGGAGACCTCCACTCCGGTGGAAGGACCAGGTGGAGAAGGACCTGTCTTCACTTGGTATTACCAATTGGCGCCAAACCGCCAAAAGGAGAGATGCGTGGCGCACTGTTGTGGACTCGGCTATAACCGCGTAAGCGGTTTCTACGCCAGTTAAGAAGAAGAAGAAGAAGAAGAAAAGTACACTACCTAGTAAGCTGTGGCTGTTTTTCTTATAATGGACTAAAAGGGATTCACTTAATTGAAGGTAGAGTCAATGATGAGGCATATACAAAAATTCTGGAAGCCAATTTTTAACCTCCATCGAAGAGCTGTATCAACACCAAAACGAGGTCATCTTTCAGAACGTTTTTGTGTCATGTAATTGGGCCAAGATTGTAAGTATTTTTTTTTTTAAATTATACTACCTGTGAATTATATTGATAATAGATTATTTATAACTAATTTTGAGCTTCTTCCTTACTTTTTTTTGCAAGTTAGCGATTTTTTGACTAAAATGGGAACAAATCAGTTGATGTGGCCTGGAAAAAGTCCGATCTAAGCCCAATTGAAAACCTGTGGATGATCATGAAGGTACTGGTAGCAGAAGAACCAAAAAGAACTGGATTACGCCCTTTTGAAGAGGTGATAGTGCTATTTTAAAAATTTTGTGATCAATTTTGTAGAATATTTCTAATTTTAATGTTTCGAAGAATTTCCCTCCAAGGCGGTTTTCTCAGACGCTTAATGATGTAATCAATCAGTAAGGGAAATATATACAGTAGAACTTCTTTAACTCGAGTCACCATAATCCACAAAAAAACTTCGAGTTAGAGAGACTTCGAGTTATACAATTTTCATTAAAACATACAAAATTTCAAAACGCTTAAAAATATCGATTTATACACAGTATGATTTATTTACTTCGCAAAAAGTTTTATGTACATACTTCAAAACATGTTTTCTGTAATTTTGTTTGTAGCTGTTTGCTATTGTTTGGCTCTTGACGTCTGTATCCCATGCCTTTGTTACATGATTTTAAATTTTGTATTCGGCCCTGGTCGAAAAGTTCGATTTATGAAAGGAAATTTGTATGAAATTCTACTTCTATTGCCAATTCGAGTTCGAGTTATCGAGAACTTCGATAGAAGTTCGAGTTATGGAAGTTCCACTGTATCTAAGAGCTAAGAGAGAGAAGTGGCCATAATAAAGAACTATTTATTCCGAGACAAAGCTTACATCACCATGAATTATATACTTGAACGTTACCAGAACTAGTGCAGATATACATATATCTTAGAAACAAACTATCAGAGAGTTTACTACTCTCGAAAAGTATTTCACGTCGGGATTTTTGTTGATAAAAAAAATAATTTGTTTCCGAAAAGCTTATATTTATAATTTTTGTAGAGGAATTTTCTACACATTGTCGCTTTAGGGACTTAAAGTAAATTGTGTTTTAAAATGAATAAAGTCACTTGGGCATGGAACTAAGAAAAATCGCAAATATTTCAAAAAGTATCGGAGAAAAAAAATATTTTGTTAATTTAGATAGTCTCAGAGAATCTGAATATTTTGTAGAAACCTAAACCCCGTAGATAATTTTTTTCAAGGTGTTTCAGGTGATTTAAAACATCGACTGATTTTCTAATCTGCTCATTATACTATAAATATACATAAAGATTTTACCCTTATCATATATGTATATACCGATTTTTCCAATATCTACTCCCTAACATTTCAATTCTTTAAATTTATAGTTTATAGTTTTCTTTTCTCTAGCCTTTAGTTCGCTTGTCCAACGAGGCACATCTTCAAAGTTGTTGCAGCGTAAAATTGAATTAATTTCCATCAAACTTTTCGATTCATTTAAATGTGCACAAAATTATAATTGTAAAAGTTTCAGCTCATTTTCGCACGCATTGAGGGCGCAGTTTGACACTTTTGCATAGAGAATTTGGTGGTGGTCGTTGGCACCGAAGTGCCTTCGGCATATTTGCTATTAATACAATATACTTATTTGCACAAAAGTATTCGCTGGCTTTTAATTAGCTCATTATTCAGTTAGCCGTGGGTGATCGTATCGCTCACCAACTTTCGCACAATTCATTTTCATTATTTCCATTATTCATCAACTCGTATACCCGTTGTACGCCATTCTTTTGTACTCCACCATTGAATTAATTATAAAGTTTGATTTCGATTTTTTTCATCTCTAAATCTCTAAATGGATGGCTAAAATTCGATAGCATTATGTATTTAGTTGGACAATGCTGCGCTTGTTTAAAGTGATTTCAGCGTAGAGTTTTGATTTAAATGTGTGTTTTGTTAGTATTTATAGCTTAGAGCTTTCTTTTTAGTATATACTATACTTAGTATTTCTTTTAAACAATAAAAAATTACTTAAGCAACAAATTTGAGATCCCAGAGTATGAGAATTCGTCACTTTTATTTCCCAAATTATGTTTAATCTGAAAATGCATCGAATTAAGGATTTCATCTACTAACGGAAATCTTTATATTTCGATATGAAGATATTCGGTAGAAACGGTAATCGACAGTGGTCAAAACTTCTTAGAAATTTTTATATAAAATTTGTTATACAACTTAAGGAAGTATTCGTTTACTCTCTAGTGTCGAATTCAACTCTCTAATCTTAAAGAAAACAACATTCACCAAAGGAAACTAAGGTAACCAACATGGACCCTATGAGTGGTTTTCACCTTACCAGTGGATACATTTGAAGAATTTGATAGTAACCATCATCGATTAGTTTTTTTTACCACTTTAAGTAGTCATATAAAGGGTTTTTCAAATCGGACGCTACAAAAGGAGGAATGATATACGATCCAACAACGAGCCGAAGTCAGTGGACTCAACTTTAAGAGCGCTACGTCCAATTTATGGTCGTCATAATCATCCTGTCTGACCGCTCAATGATAACCGACTATTTTTGGATCGAATTGTATGTTATGGACTTGGAAAATGTGCGGTTCCAAACGGGAGGGCGCCACAACCCATACAATTAATGTCAAAATCGATTTATAGAAAACCAAGTTTAGTGAGCTTGTTATCTCATGAAAATTGGGTTCAGAATTTCATTGATCTCCCAAATCGTTTTTGTTTTATTTAAAATCTTGTGTAGCACTCTTATTGAAAAACCCCTTTATATACCCTCTCAATCTTTTTTCCTAATTATTTTCTCAATAAAAAAAACTTTCTCAACATCTTTAGCTTCATGGAATATGAGCACAATATAAAATATTTAACTTTGTTCGTCCAACTGATTGGATTTCAACCCTCAACTGATTGTCTAACATAAACCGTGGTCTTTAAGCCGCTATCAAATTAGATGTGATAAGAAATGCGATCTCGTCTCACTTGATAACAAAAGACATGCTGAATCAACTGAAGGAAGCCAGTACAAATGGAAGTATTTATATCATCGTAAAGAATAGTTAGAGATTTTAGGTCTTCGCATTGATTCCAGTGCCCCAAGTGTAAGTTTTCCCCAAAAATAAAGAATTCACGTTAAAATCTCGAGGAATTTGACCTAATTCTGCTGAAGCGTTATATCGCCAGTTGCTTTTCAAAAAAAGTAATTTATTTCCCCTTTACATAGTGTTCTCTCCTAACTTCAAGTTGAAAAGCTATCTCCACTCCACACGCGCATACATACAGCTCTGTCTTGCTATTGAAATTCAAATGAGGCTTTATACTTTTTGCTGGTAATTCGAGGAAACGAAGAAAGTGCACAACGAAAGTTGCGCGAATACCATCTGCTGCACAGTTAATGGGCTAAGACTGATGAATAGAGGTGGGAAAGGAATTTTTTTGTTGTTGTTGAAATATTCTCCTTCATAGCAGCCACCGAATTGTATTACAAGCATTATTTTGCTCTTTCACTTTTACCTGTTATTCGCTGTTGCTCAACAATTCCATTTTGCATTTTCGCAACCGCACAATTGCAAACTATTTTGAATTTCTAATGTTTTGACTATCGTGCTTAACACCGCTGAATAGACTCAGCATATTCTATGGTGGCAAAGAAATCTTACAAAAATGCGCTTGGCGATTGAGAAATTCTTGGTATAGTTGTATAACTTGCATAGAAATGGTATCTTGGAATATAATGCATTTGATATTGAATTTTTTCTCCTCTCTTTCTCGCTTTTCGCGTCACATTATGTTACGGCGTTTATGCAAGTTTGCATGGAAAATAAGCAAAAAAGCTTAAAGTTCAGCTAAATAAAAGTTTATATCAACGCTTTGTTTGCATACAACGCGCTGTTCGCTGTGATTTAGAAGCGAAAAAAGAAAAGTAAATTTCAAATAATAATAACAAAGGACTTGAGGCGCACAAAAAATCTACGCAGCATTCTCAACAATGAAACGCAGGAGTAGAACAACTGGCATTTTTACCTCGCATATTGTGTAAAAGTTACTCCAATCATCGTCATTGTGCTCGTATTGCCTCAGTTCGCTCCTTTGTTTTTGCTTACGCCAGCATGCGAGTCGCTTCAACTCGCTCCGCACCGCCGCCGACCAGAACTTCGCAGTGACTCCATTCATTTTCGTGTAATTGCTGTCAATTCCCCACATTTATCGTCGCACTCTCTTCACTCCCAGTCAACTCTTGCTCACCTCTATCCGCGCTTTGCCACCTTTTCTTGTTTTTTGCCCCACCTTGTCTACTTAGCGAACTTGCGAATTGGCATCGCGCTGCATTGTCGAGTTTCACCGCAAAGTTTCGTCAATGCGGGAATAACAATAAGGATAATAATCATAACTGTGACACGAAATGGATGCGCACAATAAGTTAAAATAGCATAAAAATTGAAATAAATTAGTATCCTGCGTCTACTTATACTTTCTACTTTGCTGCAACTTTTTGCCAATTATTTACTTTTCACTCGCACCGTTGAGTCGTTGTGCGAGTAAACATAGACAAAAAGAAGCGGAGCTAATTAAAATGCAACATTTCAGTTGTTCCACTCGAATTAAACGCGCTTCTTGCGTTTGGGGTACCGGTGACTTTTGAAGGAAAGCGAAAATTGAGTTCGGAAACTTTGAGTTATGGAAGTGAAATTTTAAAATTTGACTACAGACGGCAAATACATACATTTCACTTAGTCGAGTTGCATACCACATCACAAATTATTGGAGAATAACACTTAAGTTGATGAGAAGTTGATTGAAGTTGTGTTTTACAAGCAGATTTAGTTAAATGATATGATTATGGTCCTTTCCTATAAAGTAAATTTCTATATAATTCTAATATACGCCAGAGAAATTGAAAATTTGTTAAATTAAAACTTAGCAAAGTCGCGCACCCAAAACAAAATCAACTAGATGAATCGGGCTGCTATATATATTTCTGGCCTAGGCAACACTAAGTGTAAATTAACTCGTGAACATTTTCGTGCGATCATTTTTCACAACTTTCGACGTGGATTATCGCGACAAGAGTGCATCGATGAACTAAAATCTTTGTATGGCTCTGAAGCACCATCCTATAGCACTGTGAAAAGCTGGTACAACGAATTCAATCGTGGCCGACGCTCGCTCAAAGACGAATTCCGTGAAGGTCGTCCAAAAAAAGCCGTTGTGCCAGAAAACATCGATGCCGTACGTGAACTGATAATGCAAGACCGTCATGTAACATGCCTTCAGATAGAGGCATGCCTATGCATTTCTCCCACCAGCATACAATCGATATTGCATGCACACCTGGCCGTAAAAAAGGTTTGTTCTCGTTGGATCCCGCACAATTTGACAATCGCTCAAAAAAAGGCTCGTGTGGATTGGTGTAAAGAAATGTTGGAAAAATACGATCGCGGTGCTTCAAAAGACGTTTATAAGATCGTCACGTGTGATCTATCTTGGATCTATGCGTATAAGCATACAAAACTGCAATCGACCGTGTGGGTCTTCCAAGACGAGTCAAATCCAACGAAAGTATTTCATGGAAGAAGCACTTCGAAGCAAATGGTCGCCTGTTTCTTCGGCAAAACTGGTCATGTGGCGACTGTTCCGCTTGAGCAACGTAGGACGGTCAATTTTGAGTGGTACAACACCATTTGTTTACCTGAAGTCTTCGGAGAAATTCGAAAAATGAACGAGAGAAGACGAATCATTGTGCACCATAACAATGCGAGCTCTCACATATCGGCTCAAACCAGCGCCTTTTAGACCGGCCAAAACGTCGAATTGATGGGTCATCCGCCGTACAGCCCTGACTTGGCACCCAATGACTTCTTTTTATTCCCACACATCAAGAAAATAATGCGTGATCAACGGTTTTCGTCGCCAGAAGAAAACCAAGCTTTGGAGGTGTCTCAATCGGAGTGGAAAAAGTGCTTCGAAAATTGGTTTGAGCGCATGTAAAAGTGTATAAATCTTGATGGAGAATATTTTGAAAAACAATAAACCCATTTTCGTTGATAAATATTCCTAATTTCATTATTAGGCCAGAAATATAAATAGCAGCCATCGTAGAGAGAGCTCTACTGAGAAATAAATTATGTTCAATGTAATAACCCAAAGCAAAAGGAATGTGGTCCTGTACCATATGTTACGATAATCGGTTCGATAAGCAGATGTTCGAAAATGAACTTTTTAGACAATAAAAATTGAGTTCAGAGCAATTAGATTTAACATTAGTCAGATATTCACTAATCGTCACATATTTAAAACGAGTATTGAGATCTCTCACGTTTTTCCAGTTTATAAAATTACTCTTTATGTCTAAGTATCCTATCCTTACACAACTTAAATTACTTATGAGTTCTGAGGGAGGGTGACTCTTCTAAAGAAAAAGCATTAGCCTACTTGATAAAGCCCTTTGCATTGCCCTATCTCAACAAGGTCCCTCTCACCGCAATAATAGGAGTACTGTTCAGTAAGCACGCATGCGGTGAATCTGAAGATTTTGTCAAGTAGAATCTTCTAGACGCTTTCTCTTCCAATATCCAGCTTTTGTCAGACTGAGGTCGAAGCAATTCGGTAAGCATTCCTCCGGCGAACCCAGCGAACTGGCTGGTATTGATATTAGGCGACATAATAAATTTGTTAAAGACTCTAAGTGCTTTGTCGGTACGTGAGAGTCGCCTTGATCCTTAGATAGGCATGTTTTTGTTGGCAACACAAAGAAGAAACATTTACAGCTGTCCAAGTGGGATTCGCTGCGATCTCAAATGTAAGGATCAGCTTTCTAACCTAACCTAATCTACCTTGAAACTATCTAATTAAAATGTGAAAGCAATATTAAATCGGTTTAGGTTACGTTAGGTTAGTCTGGTGGGCCAACAGACCCCGCATAGACCAGTTATGACCCTTAGCGATACCAGACGGAGTCCCGTCACGTGTTCCCTGTGTAGTAGTCATCTGATAGTATAGCCACCGCTTAACGCGAATTTTAAGAGATGATGAGGCCTCACTAATGATATTTCCTCCAACTTATAGTACTATACCTGAAGTGTTGTCTTGGTAGTGCAGGACAAATGCACAAGAGTTGCTCCACTGTTTCCTTGGTGCCCTGCTCTTGACATTTCCTGCATTCCTCCCGATCTGAAAGCCCCATCTTATAAGTGAACGCTGCTAGCAGACTGTGACCAGTAAGTATGCTAACCATGGTCCTACAGTCCCTTCTGCACAGTGCTAGTAGGAAACTTGTATATTTCTGATCCACCGCTTTGCACATGACCTTTGCGCTATTGCACCCCGGTGGATTCTTCCATCGCGCTTTGACTCATCCTGCATCTATCTATTTCATCGTAAAGACAATGCACGGATTTTCCAATGTCGATTATGTTTTCGGGTGACAGCTGTAAATCGGTTTAACTCTGAGTTTCAAACTTATGTGAGTTTGTTAATGAGCAGAAATTTTAAAATGTTTGAAGACATTCATAATTGTTTAGATTCGCCAGTTACATCAAACTCTTTATAAGAGCTACTCTGTTGATTGACTAATAACCAGTTGTTTATGATTTTACAAATCTTAATTCTCTTTAATCACGATTACCATCCTCCAAACTAACAGCAAATAAAAGAAACATGCTAACCTTTTGCCCAAGTTGCATATTGTGCGGAATTTTAATCGCCAACGTTATTCGAACAAAAGTCGTGTCACATCGTTAACCAACAGTAATTACAAGCTACATATCTGGAACTACCCATTCGTGAACACGCGAACTGCGCCCGCATTGGCTGTGCCATGTTGTTGTCAAACAATGTTTCTATTTCAAATATCTCACTCTCTTCGAAAAAAATGTACAGAAATAGCGAATTTACAAGCCCATTTAAGTGGCTAATAACTGGTTGTAAGGCGACGCGTAAATTTTCACTTTTCAAATACAACTACACGACACCATGAAACCATAAATTAAAAAGGTCATCACTGTATGTACAAACGGTGTTGCGCGTCCTATAGCGGTGTATAGTAGTCGCTGGTAGAGGGTATTGATGTAATGCTTAGAGAAGTTAAATGTGAGGGTAGTTTGGTAAGTAGAGACTACTTGAAGAACGGATTTTTTCATTGTAGACTTATTTGTTTCCCAATTTGGACTACATTTCTAATTGATTGATAATTTTTCAGAGCTTTTCATGACAACTTCGGTTCTCCCTAGTCTTATTTCGTTTGAAGATATACATTTTTTTAACGGATCTAGGGAATACTAAGTCTCAAAGTCCCTACAGCATAATGAAGGATGGATACACTTGATTTACGCTTCCTTCATGTAAGATCTCTTGGAAACTATATTGTTTTGAAAGTTCTCGAGGGTAAAGTTATGGATAACCCGACTCATCTTGACTATTCTTGATTTAGTGTTCGACTGAAGAAATCCAGCATATTAACAGCGTCTAAGATCAATAGGACATGCTTATGAACTTAGTATAGTTAGGTAGTATATTAACCACTTTAGTTGCACAAATAATGTAAACCGGATTGACTGGATAGCGATCATCATCGAAACAATTAATGTGGACCCTGTACTTTCTCAAGATTATTCCTCAATATCCTCATAATTCTGAAGAAAAACTCAAATATCGCGAGCTTTAAAGCTAACCGCGTATTATCTCTAATTCGCAAACACTAAAACCCCTCCCCTTCTCACACTCATCTAAGCCTTATACTAAATTGTCGAATTTATCACAATTCGAGCAATAATTATTGCGCTTTATATAGGGATTATTTAATTTGGAAGTTTTGATTTATGTAACTTTCACCCATCACTTTTCAAAGGGAAAACATTTGCTTATTGCCAGGACCAACAACAAATAATACACAGACTAGTAGTTTGTGCCAATTTTCATCGCCTGTTTGTGACTCATTTGTCGTGAAAGAGGCAAAGTGCAGCGCTGTTGGAGGCTTTACGTGAGCTGCATTTATGCAACACTGCAGGTGTATGTATGTATGGTGTGTGCGTTTGTTCGAGGCGAAATTGCATGCGTTGCATTGTGTTGTTGAACAAAGTTCGCTTATCAGGCGAGAACATGAACTGCTGGAATTTCATTAGGCTTAGGTCATGTCAACCTAGTCGAATGGTCATATGTCACGTTTACCCCACGAACTATTGCCCCCTCGATTTAGCTGCAGTAAAGGGCGTTTTAATTTTAAAATTTCCAAGTGAAAGGACTTCAGTAATCTTCAAAATCATGGTTCGGTTGAAAATTTAATACAAAAGTTGTTGTTTAAATTTTGTTGTAGAGTCTTTATCTATATTTAAATTTCCAATGTACCTCACAAAGTTCACTATATTTTGGCTCATCGAATGGTAAAGAGGGCTTTCCTACTCTCCACAGACAAGAAACCGAACATTTTATTTCGATTTTTGGCAACAATATTCCTTTCAACGGACGAAAAAGCCAAGAAAATTCGAAGGAAGAAGAGGGCGAAATTGAAACAATTTGGGATGGTTCTACCATTCGATCATCCATCTCAACCATCTCCGAATCCTGTTATAATATAGAAACATCTTGAATCCAGCATGTTGAAAACATTCAATCCAGAATGTATATGTAACCAAGGAGAGAAAGGTTGCAAGAAAACAGAACCCAAGTTGTTTAAGTGACTGGTCTTTGAACAGCGGTTTGGTGTTGGAAACCCATTATCTTCTAGTTGTTCTTTATTATGTAACCGTCACATCCTTGCAATGGTCAACAGATTGAGTTTTTTTGGCGTATTGATATAAGTTACTTTTGATTTTCCGCCTCTTCTCCATTAATATAATCTACCAATGGTTTTCAATATATATTTTTTTGATGATCTGTTCCACTTAATAGAACTACAACTAAACATATATACATACATACAATTATAGTTTATTGTTTACTCACCTGGTCACAAAACTTCTCACAAATGCGTGCTAATTTTATGCCCAACTCGGTCTAATAAACAGAGAAACAATGTATGAAACTCCAATAAAACAACCACAAAAAGAGCAAAAATCCCTGAAACTAACCGCTTTAACTGTACATACCACTGCTGGAGTACCACTATAAATGAATTTTAGCATAAATTACCCACAAAGGAATACACGGAAGTTCATTTATTTGTTTGGTTTTGCTTTCTTCATATAAAGGGTGGCTCAATAAAAGCTACGGTGACTTATATAGAAAATATGATATGAACTGCATATGGAAAAGAGTTAGTACAAACATAATGGTTAGTATATACAATTTCCGATGGGTTAATATGCATCATTAATAAATCTCTTTTCGAGAGATGTTTGACTTTAGATTTAGAGTGTAAGACTATTCTTTTTTATCAAGAAGTTGTTATGCTGATTTTTATTTTTAAAATACTTTGGTGTCAGCGAAATTCCTTCAAAAGTCTCCTCTACCGATAACTCTACTATTTGAGAGACATAAAGCTTTTAGAGGGCTTCGTGAGATGGTATAAAACTCTCCTTATTTTAGTTTTGCCAACAAATTCTTCTATAAGTTATGCAAAATGAATGAAAATTAAACTTCAGTCGCACGCCCTCTCTTGGTTCGAGATTGCATAGTTCGTTTAAAGCCGAGCGTCCTTGTGTGACTCGTACCAAAAGACCTATAAAAGAATCTAGTTGAGAAGTCCCAAAACCAACCAACTTATTCGCCTACTACTGATACTAGAAACTAAAATATTCTCTTCGGAGAACGAGCGTTAAAGACATACAATGAGATTTAATAGATAAACTAAAGAACATCCCGGTAGCCTGTGAGAAATGTATGGAAAATAGGGTTAATCGGGATACTTAATACTATAAAGATGTTTCTGGAATTAGTCTCTTCTCCCTGCTCAGTGTTTTCAGAGGTAATTGACGAGTCTGAATCTTTCAAACAAAAGATCAAGCGAACTTCAAAAATCGCTGGAACTGTTATTTTTGAGGTTAGCTCAGAGCTCAGAGCTCGGGTCTCCCGGTTTTAAACCAAGTATCTTAGAGTTCCAATTCCCAAATCTTCATGATAAACAAAATATTTATTCAGAATGAAAATAAAATCCATAAAAATTTAAAGAACTCATAAACCAAATTACGAATCTCTAACTAAAGCACCCTTTATCCATATGAAAATGGCAAAATAGTTTGTTTTTTTTTCAATCCGGAATTGTGTAGATTACATCATGGCTACAAATACACATTTAAATACTTATGTAAGTCGAATGTAATCACTCAAGTTTAAATTAACATTTCCCGCCGACGATTATTTTAATTGAGGGACAAACAGAGTCGGAGCGTAAAACGTCAAAAAAGGACATGCAAATCGTAGGCAATGAATTGCAAAGCATTTTTATGAGTACACATGGGGTGGTATATGCGTGTAGCATTTCGAAATGTTTAATAAATGCAATTTTTCATACTCAAAATGGACAAGAAACAAAAAAAAAAATAATAAATGAACTGGCAGTGCAGGGGACCTGTAAATCCTTACCAGCGCGCTGACAGGCAGTTCAGTCGGTACCTTGTTCGCAAGGGCTTTGGAATTTCGAAAATTAACATTTCATACAAATAACAAAGCATTTCGATTTTTATGCAAACAATTTGTAAAGGCAACATAAAAACCGTGTCATAAATGGAAAAATAAATGAAAAAGAAACAAGAAAAAATGAGAGCTATAAAAAAAAAGAAACTTTCACGAGCGATTCGCGTGTAAGTCGCACTAAGCTGCTGGCGGTGGTGGTGGTATCGGTGTGGCATGCCACATGTAGCGAGTCGAAAAATCAGTCAGCTTTCCCGCCGCCAGGCACATGCAACCTGATGTCGCTAAGACACGAGCAGCAACGAAATAATGCACAATTAATCACCGCAGCGACTCGCAGGCAAACAGCCAACGGCACAATTGCCAATGAGAATAGTGGCGTTGTTGCTTAAGTGCGCACACAGCTGTGTACACCCGCCCGACTGAGTGAATAATTAAAATTTTAACTGCCGCAAAATAAGTGGAGCCGAATTGGCTAATTCGTCCTTGGCGCCCAAAATGTGATGCGCACTTGTCTCTGGGGTGATCTCAGGCTGGAGCGCGTAGCTCACAGCTTTTGGCTGCTGCTGCTCGGCGACATCAACGTAAACAGCAATAATTAGCGGAACAACAACAATGATGGCATCAACAGTCGCATATTTGCACACTTAGCAGCAGCTGACAGGCGCTCTCTCAAGGTGTACTTGTTGGTAAATAATTAAGACGAGAAGTGTGTTATATACACGTTTATTCACTTGACAATTACTCGGTCCGCACATCGGTGTTTCCCGGTCGCCATGCGCACATCTTATCTAAATTGCGCTCGAATGCGATTTAAATTAAGTTTATCACGCTTCAAAATGTACAAAATGTACTACAGATTTGCCCAAGGGGGCAAGCAATTAGCGAGTGAAAGTGGAGCAGGCGTAAAATGTGTATGAGTGGTAGATTTTGTGTTGTGATAACGATAAGAATTGATGAAATATATAGATGGTGGAGTCAAAAAGAAATACTAAAAATTCAAAATTTAGTTTAAAAAGGTGTTGGATACACGGTATGGACTTGTCTGTCGCCAGTTAAGAAACACTACTATGCTCACAGTTTCAATCAGTACTCGCTATACGATTCATTACGTACAATTAAAATCTTTGACTTCTAAAACTGTGAGGCCAAAATTAATAAAAACGCCTTAGAAACCAGTAACCCTCCCTCTCTGTACTTTCGGAATTTCGTCATCTTATAATTCATATGATGATATCGGACACTGTCGCAGTTGTAAGAGAGTAATTAATCTTATAAAATCGGGTGAAAGTGTTCGACGACAGTCTCATCGAGCTGAGAGGCTTAGTAGAGAGAGACTTCATCGCTTCCCCGCTCTTGATTGGCGGAATAGGACCCTTGTTACTTGGTAACTGCCTCCGAATGTTGGAACTTTAACCAATTTTTACTAAGTAGATCGAGCGAGATAGTGCAATTTACTGCTATGAGCTATTTATGTCCGATATGCTTTTAGTGGACATCCATTCAAGGTTTTATGCCTGATGGATTCCAAGTGTCCTGTGTCGGATCTGCGATAGGGCTGAACATTCACAGAGAAAGTGGAAAACTGTTTCCTTATTCCCCTCTAGTTCACAGCCTTGGCAAATGTTATTTTAGGGCATGCCCATTTTCATTGCGTGTTCTCCAAATGGCCAAGGACCCGTCATAGTAGCCGTAAGTCTGAACATGCTTTTCCTGGAGATCTCGTCTTATCATATTTTGGCCATATCTGTTTAGTTGTTTAATATTTTGTTGAATTTTCCATCTGTTCTCAGCTAATTGTTTGAATTTTAAGTTGAGCTCTCTTCTGATCGATCCTAGCGTCAATAGCATGGACTCAGCATCGGATTCGTCTAGAGCGGCTCCTGCCCTTCCGTTACCGAAAATGGTCCTGTGGCCGGGAACCCAGACCGAGTCTAATTGTACTTGGCAATACTATACATCTTTCAAAGGTCTTGACATAACCTACAAAACGATGCTATGCGACGGATTCGTCTAGAACGGCTTCTGCCCTTTCGTTACCGCAAATGTTCCTGTGACCGGGAACCCAGACCAAGTCTAATTGTACTTTGTCTTCTAGGGTGCTCAATGCCGAAGACAAGGCCAGGAGCGCCGCCTGACTATCTGTAAATATTATTGCTTTGTGTATCCTCTCGTAGTTAGCCAATAGAGCTTCACAGACCTTCTCTATCCCAGTACTTCCGCTTGGAAGATGCTAGCCAAGTTCTTTAGACGGAAGGAGCGAGAAATCTTAAGGTCATCAATAGTTTTTCTGGTTCCATCCACCTAACTCCTTAATTCTTATAGTAGAACATGCTGCTATTTTATGGATATAGATGGCTATGGGTAGTTGATGTAGAAACACATTAAGTGCATTGGTCGGGCAGGACCTAATAGCACCTGTAACCCTTACGCAGGCTGCTCTCTGTATTCCATATCAACTAGGTAATCAAAGCAAATTATTTTAATGGCATTAGACTGTTTCGATTTGTGTATCCTAACCCCGAACTTAAAAATTGAATGCTAACTTCAGTGATGGAATCACATTTCGTATACCAGTTAGTCTTCCAAATAGCGACTTAGAGGATTTCAATGTTCACTGCCTGAATGTTACCGAAAACAAGGATACCACATTAAAAATGCTCTCATCTTAAAGTTGAGCGTAACCACAAGCGTCATGTAATTGAAAAGGGTAACATACATATATAAACCCCCCCCACCCACAACACACACACTCACAAGGAGAACAACTACAATTATTCGTTCCAACTTAAAACAAAATAGCAATTTACATATTTTTTGCACAACAAGGAAGCAATAAATTTCGTTTTCGGGTTGAAAAAGCCAACAATTTCAGCATAAAGATTAACATGGCATGTCGGGAACAAAGAGAGAGCAAATGCAAAATGTGCTACCATAAGATAAATGAAAAATTCTAATTATTTTCTTCAGCGTACATTTTAGAATTTTCCACGCTCATTGTTGTTGTTGGTTGTGTTTTTTATTTTCGTTGTTGTGCGCTTTGACATGGCTGAACCATTGGCTATTTCGAGCTTATTACCAGGCGGCACAAAAGGCGGAAACATTTTTCAAATTCCACTTAAAAAATAGGAGACGACAACAAGGCGAATTGTCGCTCAACTCACAACTCCACCTCCTCTCTTTCATCACCACGAAAGCAGAATGAAATTATAAGGACTGGACAGCGAACGTAGTAGGCGAACGTCAACAACAACACAATAACAACAAGATGGACGTACGAGAGAGCAACAGCCGCAGGCGGACACAAAACAAAGCATCAACACACACACACACACACATGCATCGCAAGTGTGGACGCCAGCCAGCCAGGCAGTGACAGCGACAGTGACAACGACGACTACAACAGCAACTTGTCATGTTAAGTGGAAATTATGTGACTAAGCACATGCAAGCGCCAAGCCGGTTGTTGGTTAGGGCAGGGCAGGGCCTGCGGGGCACAGATAAGAAGCGGTTTGGTGTCGGTATGACGAGGTCATGGCTAAGCTGCAGCTGCTAACTACAAAGCGGACCAAACAAAGCGTACGGTGTTGTACAAAGCACATGGCAATTGGCGGCGAGTGACCCGGTAAATTAAAATTTTAACAGCCGGACACAATGCGCCGAAATGTATGCTAGCATTTGAGATAGTACACATAGGCGGTCTCAAAACAGCATATTACAGCAGAGTTGACCTTACATGCGTGGTATGCTGTGGATAGAAGAAGATATTCGAGATATACAGCACATATGGGAAGATGGAAAGGGGTTCTCAAGTAGGCCTATGAAGTTCTTTATATAAAAACCAGAGTATCTGCATCAACTGTCGGCTGATCAAATCTAGTAGAGGTATACAGGGTTGAATTATATTACACAGAAGATAACGGAAGGAACTGAGTTCCAAAGATTCAAGTTTTGAATTAATTTACCTGACCACATTGATTTTCCAGACGTCCGCTCTCCTATTAACTTTGAGTTCATACGGAAGACCTGTGACAACGAATCACAGATCATGGAAAACATCGAGTGAGACCGGCAGTGTGGCATCTCGTGACATCGCACAGGAGATGGGAGTTAGTCACCCCATGATTTGGCGCAAATGGTGACTGGCGACGAAAAATGAATCACATACGACAATATCAAGCGAAAACGGTCGTTGTCGAATGCCGGTGAATCGTCCCAAACAGTGGCCAAGCTGGGAATGACGGCCAGGAAGGTTATGCTGTGTGTTTTGTGGGATTGGAAGGGAATCATCCCCTATGAGCTGCTCCCATATGGCCAGACGATTAATTCTACCATCTACTGCGAACAACTGGACCGCTTGAAGCAGGCGATCGGCCAGAAGCATCCAGAATTGGCCAACAGGAAGGGTGTAGTGTTCCATCAGGACAACGCCAGACCACACACTTCGTTCGTATGAGAGGTTGTATTGCATCCACCATATAGCCCGGACATAGCGCCACCCCTTGGTGGTGTAAGGTTGAACTCAAAACAGGCTTGTGAAAAGTGGCTGTCCGAGTTCCTCGCAAATAAGGGAGAATAAGGGAGCTTCTACGAGGGGCGTATTATGAAGTTGCCGTCTATATTGAAGCAGATTAGCGATTACAGATTGGAAATAATTCCGCATAATTCTGAAGGTTCTACATCGAGTCGATGTTGTTGTAGTTGGTGAAAATATTATCAAAATAGTTTTGAAAAATACTGTCGAGTTAACAGCCCTCGACCCAACGGCGATCGTACCGGTTACGTAGACCCGAGTGCCTTGGGAACTCCAGTCAGACGACATGTAGCGTAAAGTTCGGCGAGTAACTATCATTCACCAGATATTAATATCATTTAGACTGTTCCAGCTGCTTAAAAGCAGTCATATTAAAAGACATATGTACAGCATTCCTTTCCTCGCTTGTAAACATAATCAACAATATTTTAACGATGATGTTCTCCAATTTACAAGTTCGTTCTCGTATTTTCAACGAACCTGACGTCCCTTTTGTACAATAACTATGAAAGACCAAGACCAAAATTCCATCAAAGAATACTAAACTCAGGACATGCCATTTGGAAAACCCTGCGTATTATGAGATATTTCACTCGAAGCATAACCTGCTTGGGTTTTGGCACATAAAAGCTATGATTATCACTACCACCAACACCCTCCCGCAACAGAATAACACAAACGCACACACATATATACATACAAGCATAAATGAGCAAATGAGCTGGTCAGCCAAACGTTGTCTTAGAAGAGGCGACGCAAGCCTTAAGCGCTGGGAATTAACAGTAGCGCCAAACACTTGCCCTTCCTGCGCACTCAGCGTCGCTGGCAACGCATTAACGACCAGCTTTTCACACTCCACAGCCGAGTAAGAGCGCTGGGCCGGCGCTGCCATGATTATTTGGGCGTTTTCATACAGATTTATGTGCACATTTATGCATGTGTGTTTACGCTGTGTTCTACATAAGTACATTTAAATGCGTATTTATGAGATTTTCTGAGAGTGTGTGTATGTGTACGTGTGTTGGTGTGTGCTGGCCATATTGTTTGCGGCATTATTGTCCTGCCAGCGCATTGTGGCATAAGTGGCAGCGGCGACAATGACATGAAGCATAATGCTTCAGCGGCGTCAAACAGTAAGCGAATATGACAGTGAAAAATAACCCACGCAATGTATGCATGTACTAAGACTGTTGTTGTCGCTGTTGTTGTGAGCCTATAAAATCACTTTCAACTCGTCAGCGCTGGCAAGTGGCGCGTTTGCGTGTGTAACCTGAATGCGGAAATGTAGAGCGAGGGGAAATGAACGAAAGGAAAGCGTTTATGTACAATGACTACAGTAAGTTGTAAAATTAATCGCGTCATAGTAAATGTAACACTTTATAAGATGTATATCTGCAAAATTTGTACTTTTATCCACCAAGTAGTGGTGATAGACTCAACTGAATTCAAATCTTTTGTAGATAATTTTAGTCGTAGATAATTTCGTTCACCTGGGAAGCAGCATCAACAACACCTACAATGTCAGCCTCGAAATCCTCTCTCGACGTACCCAAATAAAACTCTACAAGTTGCTCATTTTTCCCGTTCTAGTTTATGGCAAAGAAGCGTGGACAATGACAACTTCCGATAAGACGACTCTTGGGGTTTTCGAGTGGAAAATTTTGCGCAAGATTTATGGTCCTCAGAACATTGGCAACGGCGAATACCGCAGACGATGGAAGGATGAGCTGTACGAGCTATACGACGACATTGACATAGTTCGGCGAATAAAAAGACAGCGGCTACGCTGGCTAGGTCATGATGTCCGAATGGACGAAAACACTCCAGCTCTGAAAGTGTTCGATGCAGTACCCGCCGGAGGATGCCGACGAAGGGGAAGGCCTCCACTCCGTTGGAGAGATCAGGTGGAGAGCGACGTGGTTACACTTGAGATCTCCAACTGGCGCCGAACTTCGAGGGAGGAGGAAGAGAGGCGCGCTATCATCGATTCGGCTATAACCTGCTAAACGGTTTCCACGCCAATTATAATGTAATTACATACATACATACAAACTTTTGGCGAAAATTCTAACGACAAAATTTGACAGGTTTTACAATGATGCTAATAAGGTCTCAAAAATTTATTTTTGTTTTGAAAGCTCCAAATCTTAACTAAAGTATCCAGGAAAAAATCTAACGAAAGACATAGAGCAACTGAGTAACATAATCTCAAGTTTTTAGGAAATATGTACAATCTACCGTCGGGTTATTTTAAGGAACTTTATTTGATTGGACTCCAAGCAGAATTGTTTAGAAAGTTCCGCGTTTGATATAAGATTGGTCGGAAGGTCATCATAACTCTGTAATCGTTTGCAGTATCCATCCCATTGATGGTTTAAGAAAGAGTAGAGGGATCTACAATTGATCAAATGAGGTCTAAAGTTTTTACAAATGATCGAGACAACTTCAAAGGTAGAATAACTGTATTAAAATAAGTAAGAAATGCTTTTGATATCTCTGAAATGACTCCCACCGTAATTTACTGAAACGATTTATTTGACGATGTGGTCTAAATGAGTTGTACATTTTTCACAACTTTCGACGTGGGTTATCGCGACAAGAATGCATCGATGAACTAAAATCTTTGTATGGCTATGAAGTACCATCCTATAGCACTGTGAAAAACTGGTACAACGAATTAAATCGTGGCCGACGCTCGCTCAAAGACGAATTCCGTGAAGGTCGTCCAAAAACAGCCGTTGTGCCAGAAAACATCGATGCCGTACGTGAACTGATAATGCAAGACCGTCATGTAACATACCTTCAGATAGAGGCATGCCTATGCATTTCTCCCACCACCATACATTCGATATTGCATGAACACCTGGCCGTAAAAAAGGTTTGTTCTCGTTGGATCCCGCACAATTTGACAATCGCTCAAAAAAAGGCTCAAAAAAAGGCTCAAAAAAAGGCTCAAAAAAAGGCTCAAAAAAAGGCTCAAAAAAGTGCTTCGAAAATTGGTTTGAGCGCATGCAAAAGTGTATAAATCTTGATGGAGAATATTTTGAAAAACAATAAAACCATTTTCGTTGATAAATATTCCTATTTTCATTATTAGGACAGAAATATATATAGCAGCCCTCGTATAAGAATTAAGTTCTTTATCTTTCTAAAGATGATGCCCTAGAGTAGGATGTAATAGTACTGTTGTAATCTAGCTTTAGAAGACTGGACTGTGACTGGACGGTGACCTTGACATATAAAATATGTAAATTATATCGGTAGACTATATAGGGATTGCTTTGCTTTAATTTTAATGAACAAAATTAGGAGACAGATCTGGTCTCTTAGAAAATGTTTGTAATTTTTATATATTTTTTGAGAGTCACTGTAACAACTTCCACATATATATACAAATGTACATTATATATCAACATTACATATGAATTGCTTTCCTTTACACTCGCCCTCGCATCCGTCCTTCCTTCCTTCCTGACTGTCGCTACTGTCCTGTGTCGCGTCATCGTCTCATAGCTGCCGCTGCCGCTACCACAGAATTGTGGGTTAATATGATTTATGAAAATTGTCAGATTAACATATTTAAACATGGAATTACACAAACAAGCAACAACAGCAATGCCAGCACTATATTGGATGGTGTCATATCAACGTTGTCTGGGCAGTTTGCGAAGCGCATTGGCTCATTTGTCCATCAACTCAATGCGTACGCTTTAACTTGCTTATGTTAAATTGATGAGTCAAGTGAGGGATGGCGTGAAGGCGGAAAGCAAAAGCACTATGATTTGTGTTGCGGCTCAAAAGCCACTTAACGTAAGGATTTACACTCGCATACATATACGTGTACATGAGCAGGTGACACTTTTGTAACCAAATTCAATTTTTTCTCAACCTTTAATGCGGTTGCCTCAGTCAACTTTCACTAAAAATATATACTTCTTGATATTTACAGTTCTACATAAGTACATATATGTACATACATGTGCCCTCGTCCCTTTTTGAATTTGTCATTTCATTTCTTTTAATTTTTTATTTCGTTTTTTTTTTTCAAACTTTATCCGCCTACTCTCTGCTGTTTTCCTCATTTTCAGTTGTGGATTCAAGCGTATTCAGCGGGTCAACGGGAGTGCAAAGTTGAGGTTACAATGTCACATGTCCTGTATACATTTCATATTATCATTGATGTGACATTTATTGTGGAGTCCTTTTGTGTCGCATGAAAAACGACAGTTGTCATTACACTTCTTATTTATCCATAACACACACACACATTCACTTGTTTGTTGTCCTTTTTATGTTCTACTATTTACCGTTATGTAAATAGGGAAAAGTCAACAGAAGCAAAGTTGAAAGTGTCTCATGTGGAATAAATGCAGGTACTTTTGGGCAAACACAAACGCACGCATTTTAAGTACCGTTATTATCACAACATACTCACATACATATATTTAAATATTTTTGAGATTTCTATATGTAATATATATTTTGTATATATAGAGATAACTACGCATATTTATTTTTATCAAATGTTTCATATCATCACTGCAATCATGTTCACATTCACATTGTACAACAACAAATGCACATATCACCGCATAAAGGTCATCTTGTGTAATGTGTTATTAAATTTTTTTTCATTTGAGTGTTGTTGTTACATACATTGCTTTGTGTGTGCATATGTTTGCCGCTTTGCCCAAATAATTCATCAACTCTGTTGAACTTTTGTGAAAGTGTGATATCGGATTTCCTTTGTGTCAACAGATTTGGGTCAAAGATACTTATTTCATCTCACATCTAACAAGTACTGTAAGGCTATGTTCAGAGTATGGCCACGATCAAAGCTACTTATATCAGAATGGAAGATTTATAGTGGCTCAATTTGTAGAGCAGCTAATATAAAAACATAAATACTTTAGGAATATCAAAATATGTATATCTGTTTTAGGGGTATGGAATATTGTTAAAGTGACGACTATTTTGTTTAATTAAACCCAATAACGCTCAAATCAAATCTGAAAACGATAATCATATTCTGTCCTAGAACTTATTTTCATCATTTCTTTTATGGATATAAATGGACACCTTTTTGCTCTATTATCTCGCATTGTACCAGTAGCTTAGTAACTCAATTGTTTTAGACCACCAAGTGGTCCACCAGTTTTCCCATTATAAACTGTTTTGCAGGATTATCCACTGAATGTGTTTCGTAAAGAACTCCCCATTGGCTTAAAATTCTCTTGATGTGATTTCATAAAAGTCTTACCTTAAACATTTTTTCAGTTTAATACATGTTTATTTCGATTTCTAACAACCTCTTTCGACTTATTACATTTATAACAATTGGAACACAAAGATCGCCATATTAGCAGTCATTATAATAACATCGATGTCAATATTTTTTTTTAAACAAATACGTAGGGGTCTGATTGTTTATTATATCAACTAAGCTATCTACTCGTTTTTGAACCAAATCAGTGGAGTGATATTTCATACTATAATTAGTTGAAACCTGTCTCCAAACTGGTTCGCCACATTTTCCTCGATCGAATTTTTTGCCCTTAGCAAAGCATGCAAGTGGCTCTTCACCACTTGCATTCCAATCGGAATTATCTAAAACTAACTAAATTCTTCCAGTTACATCATTCGGCATACCAGAGCCTACCAAATCGTCTTCATTTACCACCCCATTATGCACATATTCAGAATCATCACCTTCTTCTCTATTATCCAATCAACGGCCGCATTAAATAATGTTATTAAATCATTCTTAAAACCCTTCCTGTATGCCGTAATTATGCTTGTGGAAATCACCTAAAAACGTTGGTAATTGTTAATGGTTATGACCATTGTCCCCAATTGTGGACATCACTTTTGAATGTTATTTTGTTATTTTTCAACAAAATACCACTTCCAAACGCTTGTGCACTCTTCACTTAATATATTAGTCCAATCCTTTAGTTTAGTTTCACAATATATTCGTAAATATACATATTTGCAATACATACTAAACAAAAGTTATGTTGCCAAAATGTCTAATTTTGAAACGCTAGAAATTTCATTTTATTGACACAATCCTCACAAGTTTTTGTTTGCATATACTACTCGTGTCGTCTATATATTATAATTGTAGTAACATTATAATTTTTTGATGTTCAAGATATAGATATCGCAAATTGAAGAGGTGTCCTCGTATGGGGAAAGAGAGCGGTAATGGGTTAAATCGGAAAAACCTATCAAATATTATTTTGAATCGATCGATCTTAGGATATACCGCATAGACTTGAAGTAGCTGTTCAAAAAATTTGTCGAGATCAAGTCATTTAATATTAGAGGTAAATTCATAGGCCCATTAATACTATACATACTAGGCTGTACTTTTCCTCTATTTATTATGTAGAGTGCTCAATTTTTTTAATGTTTATTTCTCTTACATATTTTTCTGATCCGTAATATTTTGCTTCTAGCTTAAGAAATCATATTTTAGCTAGTTCTGAAGTGAGAATTTCGAGGAAATAAGTTGGTTATCACTTCAATCTCATTTGAATATCCTCTGACCCGTTAATCTTTTAGAACTATATGTTTTATATAATCTAACAAGATACCGTATATAACCAAAATCAAAACCGGTATTTTAAATGTTCACATATCAGAGAGCTAGTAGAACTAACTCTCCTTACAATCAACTGCCTTTATTAACAGAACATATTTAAAAACGGTGTTAATGAATACAAATCGTACAGAATGTTGCCATAAGTTCGACTGACTATGTTTTCTTAGGATTGGATAACTGGGTACAAAAACTGTATAAAAGTGTGTAAAGAACATGAAAAATTCTCTGTACCACCACATAATTAGCTAAAACAAAGTTTTTATCTCAAATTGTTCACATTAAAATATTTAAAATGTGATATTAAAAATAATTGACCGATCAAACAGCTATGATACATATAGCTTTAAAGCATATCTGAATGATAAATGCATAAAATGCATAGTTCGACAGTTTTCACAAACTCAATCTTCCTTAACCTCAAAAAGAGTCAATTTAGAAAGATTTTTCAATCAAATTCCACAAGTTTTACTTTTTGACCTTGAAATATACCGTAAAATATAGCACAACATAGTATTTCTGTCATTGTATAAAAGAAAAACATTGCATTAAAATTCATGTACGTACTTAGCAACCTCTCCACATATGTACAGTTAGCTACAAGGTATAATTATAAATCAAGTTTCTAGTCACATTTTCGGACCAAGGTGATAAATCAACGCACATTTTTCGTATGTGTGAACAGTTCACACAAAAGTGACATATTTCTATCAGACAGTGACGTGGATTACATAGCAATAACGGTAAAACTGTTCGGACGGCCACGTGTTGTTCACATCGTTAGGAAATCAAGTTTAATGAATTTATTGACTTATATGTTTCTATGTGTTACATTGGGTCTATTAAATAATTCCAACAACTACTATTCACCTTTGCGGTGGTAGGAGAATACGATAAACTGAGAGAGCGACCAGTTTTCTTTTACGAAATATGTTTATACCACTTTTACCTTGGTTTTTTATAAATATAAGGGTATAAATGTTTTTAAGCCCTAATGCCCTGACTGGCATCATTTCTAGAATTCAACAGCAGAATTATCTGAAAATGTTCGACGAAAGTATTTTTAGTGTCTGTCGGGATTTGAGGTCAAATATATAGACTTTTTACTGGAAGTCAACTCTTGTTCTTTGTTAGACTTGTTTTGTTTTTAATTCTGTATTTGGCACTATACCACAAAGACCGTGTTTTGACTACACCAGCAATTATTTTTTTCTGTATATATATGTATGTATATCTAAGCCACTGTTGTCACGCTTTACTCAAATAAGTTAAATAAACAAACAGTTATGTAAACAATGTGAGTGAGTTTATCACCGGCAAATACGTTCCATGTATTTGTGATGTCAACAAAGCCAAAACGGAAGTGTCAAAGCTTTTGATTAGAGGTATTCGTGCAAACACAGACGCGTCTTCCATCATTAAATATAATAAACTTAGATATGTACATATGTACAGAAGGATGTGACTGAGTTAAAGTCTTTGCTTAAAATATTAGAAAAAGTATCGAATTTTTTTTTTAGCTTTTAATAAATTACAGAAACAACAAATTATAGATTATAGAAATATTTGAATGAGTTTTTCTGTTGTTATAGCCCTTTGTCACATTAAATTATTATCCTCAACAAATTTACAAACAAACTTAATTGGAAAATCCTTTAAAATTTTCGTTTAAGCCAATTATAAGTTTTGAATTTCTTCTACTTTTATTCACATTTATTATACTCTCGCAACAAAGTAACGAGAGTATTAAGCTTTTGTTCACATAACGGTTGTTTATGTCACCAAGAATTAAAGGGGGTAGATATGGGGTTATATATACATATATAAATGATCAGCATGACGAGTGGAGTTGATCCGGATGTATGTCCGTGCAAGCGATAACTTGAGTAAAAATTGAGATATGTAAATCGGACCATTGTCACGCCCACAAAATGACGAAAACCGAAAACATATAAAGTGTCATAACTAAGTCATAAATAAAGTTTTAGAAGTAAAATTTCGTACTAAGGATCGCACTAGGAAGGGGCATATCCGGATTTAATTTTTTTGGGGAAGTGGGAGTGGCCCCGCCCCAAAATGGGTTTTTTGTACATATCTTGTAAACTACTAAAGCTATATCACCCAAACTCTCTATAGTAATTTCTTTTAGGTACTACCTTATATAGTCCAAAAATAGAGGAAATCAGATTATAACCACGTCCACCTCCCATACAAAAGTTATGTTGAAAACCTCTAAAAATGCTTTCATTCAGTAAAGAAAGACACAAGAAAACTTTAATTTTATCATAAAGTAAGTACAGAAAGGCTGCATTCAAAATGGTATACAAAAGTTTGAATGGGCGTGGCTCCGCCCACTTATGGGTCAAAAACGATATTTCCGACCAATTTCAGTGATATTCGGTTTTTTAATAGTTTCCTTGCATCCCAATGATATTTTGTGAAACTAGGTCAAATTGGTTCACAACCACTCCTACTTCCTAATACCAGAACTTTGAAGTCAATCTGAATCGTTTACTTTACAATATATAAAGTAAGCACTAGTGAAGATAACGGAACAGAACTTTGTTTAAATACTGCATTTATAGTGTGGCACTCCCTTTCTAAAAATCGCCGAAATCGGACCATAAGTTTTCAAGGACCCACATATAGAAAATAAGGACCTCAGTGCTTCTAATCTTTTTTTCCGAAAATATTGGTAAGTCTTTTAGATATTTTGAAGAAATTCAGAGCGAATATGTTTCTTCTAGTAATACGTCTCTGTGCCAAAAATGCTGAAATCGGGTAATAACTTTAAATAGCTCCCAAATACCTAATATAAGGGTTTTCAACTTTCAATGGACTTTATACCTTATGTATGACGAAATTGTGTATTATATTAATAAAATTAAATAAGTAAATTGCGACAGTATAAAATGTTCGGTCACAACCGAACTTAGTCCTTCCTTACTCGTTTTTATTGTGAATTCTTTGATATTTATAAATACTGATTTAGCACAAAGTAACTGAGAATATTTGAAATTTGAGCCAATAAAAGGGCAATTCCACTTTTAGCATTCAAATGATTTCTTTGAAATTGTTATTGCTGTCAGTTGCATGTACACTTTTAATGATTGCGCTACAAATAACTGTGAAATAAGTTATTATTAGTACAATGCTTGCTACTGATTTTGCATTTTGTTCGCACTTCAAATTTGTGTATCGTAGTGAAGAGTTTCTACAAAAGTGTAGTTTATTATAACTACTTGCGAGTAACAACAAAATAAAGTTTTTATATAAGTGTGCTTTAGAGTTTATTTTATAATGCAATGTCAGCTTTTTGTGAGAAAAAATAAAATATTCTGTTCGTTAACTTTTCAAAGATATCAGAATTTTTCAAAGTACTTTTTACTCAGTAGTCATTAATTTGCTTGCTTCGATTACAATGCACTTGCAATTACACCTCGTATATTCGTTGGTAGTGATGCTTCGGTAATCATTAATCATTTGCCTGATGCTTAAAATTGTAAAATGTAAAAAATACGAAACCAATGTACTTAGTGTTGGTTGTATTTTTTGTTGTAATGTTTAGCATTTCGTTTTTCCACAAAGATTAATTGCTGTGTAATGAGTTGAATTTCTGTTAAGTATTATGCTGTTTAGGCATACTAATTATATAAGTAAGTTAATAATTGATTTTTACGTAAAAATTTCTACATATTTTACATGCTATGATTATACTTATATATATAATATATATGCACATATAAATACTTATATAATATATTATTCATAAGAAAATTATTTTCCTAAATTTACAAAGTAAATTCTGACATTCGGGACCTTAGCTATTTTAAACAAAAAATTAAATTTGAATAGTCATTTAAAAGCGGGTGTATTTTACTTGCTTTATCTATTAGCTTTCATTTATGGGTATATAAATACTTTAAACACAATAAAACTGGATAGGTACAATATATTATGTTAATATCATTTCCATTTAATTAAATTGCTTATAATTATTATTCGTTCCAATCCGAATCCAATCTTTGACTGATTGAGCCTTGTCAATTTGGTTTTTTCTTATCAAAATAACAAAGCACCTACAACTACAGCTGTTATGATCACAAACATCCATTAGCTTCAAAATAGCAGTCATGCATAACAAACAGTTTTGAAGCTTACTATAACAGCCAAAGCAGCGCAGTCGACGCTGTCGCTGGTAGGTCGAGACTTTTCTGGCCTTTAGTTCTTGGTGTAAATATTACATATATGCGAATTTTTTAAAAGACTCACCTTTAACGACGTTATGTTGGCTTCTATACGTTGAAACAGCAATACTTCTGTAACTCTAGTAACACACAAACAGTCATTTAACTAACAAAAATGTCTCTCTTTGCCTGCGCAGCGCACTCACATACAATTTGATAGACTTCTGCGCAAAAATTTTTTTTTAAATGTTTATTACACTTTAATTTTCACTTAATACACACACTACAACAATATTTAATTAAAAAAACTTGTTTTTATTTAATATTTCCGGCAATAAACACTATTTTCATAGATATTTCGCGAGCGCGACTAAGCTTGCTGTTTGACAATTGAAATGGCGGCGGATACTGGAATATAAGTGCATAGAGTTGCATTTGCTTTGATAAAATCGCACTTGTGGTATTCATAATGTGTATTAATAATGCATGAATTTTAAATGTGATTTTAATAAATATATAAAAAAAAATAATAATAATAAATGTAGTGCATAAGGACTCGTATTGGCAATATATTGTGTGAATATGTATATCTGATTTATCGTCTTCGATCTTTGACTACTGATTTGAGATATAGTGGAACTTCTCTAACTCAAATCATCATAATCCACAAAAAAAACTTCGAGTTAGAGAGACTTCCGAGTTACAGAAGGTAATTTGTATGAATTTTGACTTCTATTGCCAATTCAATAGTTCGAATTATGGAGAACTTTGAGTTAGAGCCGTTCGAGTTATGGAAGTTCAACTGTAGTTTTATATAAATGATTAAAAATATTGTAACAATTTTCACAGCATCCAGCAGCTTTTTACTTCAATTCTGTTTGTATAAATCAGCAATTTAGAGTATTTAAATATTTTATTGACATTAGTTACAAATAATAAAAATGTATTTATAATACTCTCTGAGTTTCCAAGATTTTTCAACTAATTTACAAATATGAAATCATAAGAATTTTATGGTTTTCAAAGAATCAATATACATTTAGGTAATAATATATACATATATATATATATAAATATATATAAACAATTTAACAAATCAGTTATATATTCCTGCTTATTTCAGATTTTTGCCGTAAAAACGTTGATGTCATACGAAATGAATACACTTAATTAAATTCTCAGCACACGGTATCCAACAATAGATGGCACTATAATTTGAGCAGCATCCTGGAAGATATTTAAAAAGCTAGTGTTGCCAGATTGGTCAAAATTTAAATAATAAAAATTCATTTATGATCAATTCTACATTTTGTATTTGCTGATTCCATTAAATTTAATATTGCTTTAAATATATTAATCTTTATTTTTAACAAATTTCAGATGTAGCAATGCTGAGAAATTTAAAACATAAATACTAACGAAATGTTGCTCGTTTTTTATCCTAACTATGGAAATAAAAAAATCAGAATTTATTTTCAAAAAACACTTTTTTGTGACTTTTATAAAATTTAAATTTCTAAACTTTTTTTCTATATGTGGCAACGCTGGCTTTCCAACAGGCTGTCGAGTTCCGCCGCCATTTCAAATGTCTCACATTTGATTCCAAATCGCCTATAAAGTAGTGCACTTTTTATTAAGAAAAGTATTTATTAAAGAGCTCTTAAGTGAAAATAAGTGTTCAGTGATACAAATAATGAAAAAAAATCATAAAGTCAGTATAACTGGAAAACGGTAAGTTTTTAATTATTGGTAGAAAATATTTGCCGCACATGAACATATTATACACATATATATGTACAGGATCCATAAATATGAGAACTGCACGTAACTTGGAAAGAGAGCCACCTTTTATAGCATTTTGTTGTTGTTAGCGGTGGAGAGTCATTTTATAGCAACAAAATTATAGTTCCAAGTGAAGGCAGCATTATAGTGTTGCATACTTTTCGGCGGTCAGTAACAACTGTTATACAGGCACGCAGTATGTGATCACTCATGTAACAGTTTGAGAGCTCAGGCAATTGGAGTAAGACAATTTGGTAAATTAACTACACTGGGGCCCCGGTTTGCGTCGTTAATGGGGACCGTAGAGACGCGACGCAAAACGAAACGACGCAAATCGAAACACATTTCCTCATATACTTACTGCAAAATATTTTTAATTTGTTCCTGAGTTAAAAAAAAAATGCAACTTTTTAAGAAGGCATTTACATAGCATACAAAACATTTATTTTAATCTATATATATGTTTATATCTATAAAAACAAACTCACATTTTTAAAGCAAAACAGCAATTTAAAAAAGAAATGCGATGAAATTAAAACCTTAGTCGTCCAAAATTTCTTCGGGCTGAGTTACATTTTTGCATAAAAATGCGTCCAAAGTTTGTTGTATAAAAACTGCTTTTTTCTCCATGTAAACATTTTTGTAGCATTGTATGGCGTCGGAAAGAGATTGACTTGCCTTGGCACTACGATTTTCATTGGGATCATTGTTGCAAAAAATTTCAATCGCCTGTTCTACCAGTTCCATCTCTTTTGCAATTTGCGCAGTTGTTAGCTTTTTTGGTTCTGTTTGGATAACGGTCGGATCAGTTTCATCATCCAATGTATGTTCAGTACCAAAAGTTAATAACATTTCGTTTGTGAGCTCTTCATCCTGTAAGTTTAACAGTTCGTTGATATCCTCAATCCCCATTCCTTCAATATTATTTTCCCTAGCCAGATTAGCAATTTCTTCCCGAACAGTTGGTATATCGTTAATCGGAACATTGTTTTTAAGCAAGCACTCTGGCCATATATTTCCCCAACTTCCATTCATACAAGTCACTTTAACTTCTTTCCATGCAAAACCAATATTTTCGACAGCCATCTTGATATTGTAATCCTTCCAAAACTGCGGTATGGTTAATTTATCTGCTTTATCAGTTGCTTCTATAAGTTGAGAAAATGTTCGCCGTAGATAGTAAGAGCCTTGATCCATCGGCTGTATGATAGTGGTGGTGTTAGGAGGCATAAAAACAATTTTTATATTTTCAGAAATATCATCTGAATATATGGGATGTCCTAGAGCATTGTCCATCAGTAACAGCATTTTAAAATCAATCTTTTGAGAGCAACAATAATCTTTTAGTTCGGGAACAGCGCAATTTTTAATCCAATCTGTAAATAGCGTGGCAGTCATCCATGCTTTCTTATTAGCATGCCAGTGAACCGGAAGATCACTTCTTTTCACATTTTTAAGTGCTCTTGGATTCTCAGACTGGTAAATAAGAAATGGCTTGAATTTAAAATCCCCTTCTACGTTTCCACCTAGAAGAAGGGTAAGTCGATCTTTAGAGGCTTTATACCCAGGAGCAGATTTTTCGGCCTTGGAAATGTAGGTTTTTTTAGGCAACCGCTTCCAATACAAGCCAGTTTCATCGACATTCAAGACCTGCTTGCGAGAATATCCCCCTTCTTTGACAATAGCTTGTAGTTCAAGCTTAAATTTTTCCGCAGCAGGCTTATCAGCGCTAGCCGATTCTCCTTTTAGAGAGATATTATGCAAATTTGCCCTAGATTTAAAGCGTTGGAACCAACCGTTACTTGCTTCAAATTTTTCGGAACTTCCACTGCTTGTTGATGGAGTATCATTCTGTAGATCATGAAAGATGCTGATGGCCTTATTTTGAATAATCATTTTGCTCAGGGGCACTTTTCTTTGGTTCTCATTTTCAATCCAAACCGACAGAAGAGCTTCCATTTTAATCAACAGCGAACTTCTTACTTTGACTTGTTGTGACTGTAGCGAGGTAGCAGTTTTTGCAAATTTTGTGATTTGGTCAGCATCTCGGTTGCAAATTGTCCTTACAGTAGACGAAGCTAAGTTAATATGTTTTGCGATGTCAATGGCTTTTTCACCCGACTTAAAACGTTTTAGTATGTCTAATTTCAATTCGACACTGATTTGTTTGCGCTTTTGACTCATTTTTTCGCGTGATTAATAGCCAACTGAAACCGCAACTCCGACGGAAATTCTCTGCCGAAATTCATATTTCTATGTGCAGCACTTGCATATATGCCGATAATTGGGAATCCCCTTTTTACGGAAAAAATGTTTTTTGTAACTGAATATGTATGTATATACATATGTACATTGCTGCATACGTAGGCATTCAAACGACCGAAACTGAAATTAACGACGCAAATTGAAAACATTGTACAATACATATGTATGTACTAGAGGTCTCTAGTATGTACATACATATTTTGCGACGCAAATCTAAACGACGCAAATCGGGTCGACGCAAACCGGGGCCCCAGTGTACTAGGAAAAGATAAAATTATTGATAATAAATTATTTTAGATTAAAGAAATTAAAGGAGTGCAAGGTTTGTAATAAAATATTAATAAATTAAAATTAAATATATTAAATAAATATTCAATATAAATAAATTATATTGACAGGTTAATGCACCAAATGAAAGAATAAACTCATACATATTCATGTCGATAAAACTGTCAACAGTTTTGAAATTAAAATTAAATGATTTTCGATTGATATACGATCTTGCCTTTAATAAATCGTGTAATGAAACATTTTTTCGATAAAAAAAAAAATTACCAATTCAATTTACTCAGTTCATCTACTCTAAAGTCATAAAAAAGCTCTTTCAACAACCAATCGAGCAATCAACAAGCTAACAT
This sequence comes from Zeugodacus cucurbitae, assembly GCF_028554725.1. Lineage (NCBI taxonomy): Eukaryota > Metazoa > Arthropoda > Insecta > Diptera > Tephritidae > Zeugodacus > Zeugodacus cucurbitae. The sequence goes on along the minus strand of NC_071667.1, from coordinate 56,543,663 downwards.
TGTGAGCTATGAATTAAGCGACAATTTTTTCAAACTTTTCAATATTTTTATATTGTATAAGTATAATAAAGTAAATTTCGACAACAACAATGCTTTTAATCACGCCTACACAGACATGCACAAAAAATTAGCAATGCGCTCAGCCCACTGTGGCGTATGCAGATTTCGGAAATAAAATTTATCGTTACATTGATAAGAAATTTTAATTAAACTCCAAACAAAAAAGCAAACATCGCACATCAGTCGATGCGAACAGATTGAATGGTGAAAATCAAGGCGGTGCTTAAAAGGGATGACACAGTGCCATGTTGGTGCGGGGCGGTAAATGGCAGACACGGCGTGCAATTGAACAGCAGTCGGTGGCAGTTAACTCATATGTGGACATATGCATGTATGTGAGTAGGTGTGTGAGAAGTTGCATGCAGACCGGTCACCTTTTGAATTCTCTTAATAGGTTGGCGCTACCGTTGATGAAATTCATTGAATGAACTTCAATTTATCGAAAATTTCATATCGGGCCAGAGAAAGCGCAGACAATTACGGAGATACAAGTCAAAAGCAGTGGACGCATTGATGCAAGCACTTTGTTGCATTTAACGGTGTGTGGTGTGTGGCAGCATCAGGTGAGTTCTTTGAATTAAATAAATTGGTTTATAGCTTAACACAATTGGGCATATGCAAACGCGTATATTTGTATGTATAGATTCATCCTTATTTTTTAATGTTGGTTTTTTGAAGCTTCAAGCTCTCATTATTAGCGGCTTTGGTATCGTATTTAATAAATATTTATTTAAATTACCGTTATTTATAAGTGGAAAATGCTTTTCGCAGGACCTTCACTTCTCCATAGGCTTACCATTAGAGAATCCTTAGCACCTTTAAAATTATCTATAATTCATGCTTATATAACTCTACTGATTTCGGTTGAGTTCCACGGAGTGGTTTCCACAATATTCTATTTATTTAAATGTTCGATGATATTTGCCTAGTCAAAGTCCACCTTAACTCTGCAGTCGGATCTTTGTTTTGTTCCATGTCAATCCTCTTCCAATATTCTCATGATCCAAGCTTATTCATCGTATATTAAGGGATTAGATCAAGTTTTTTAATATTGAGTTTCCTTAGCCGGAAGAATATTTCATTGCAAACTGAATCAAAATTGCCCACTGCTTGTGGATAGGGATTCTTCATAGATTTCAAAGAAATGATGAAATTGATTCTATATGTCGAGAAATTCTATGCAGTTTCAAAAACTGTTACCATTGGGACCCGAAATGGTAGAAGAGAGATAGATATTTTCTCTTGTTTACGTTCCTCACCAGATTCATTCATCTCGACCTTATAAACAGGCTGCCTAATATTGCTATAAATCGAAATAGTAATAGCGACCGATTACAACGATCTTAACTACTCTCTATTTTTGAATGAAATGAAATTTTTGGAGAAATGTTCCCTCCGTTTATCTATTTGGTTCTTTGATCCAAAGACAATAATGTATCTTTTGAGATAGAACGCGAAATATAGTACCATTAATGTCGATCTCAGTTAATTATAATGATTGGCGATTTTATAAACATGACGACAGAGATAAAGAGACAAAGAATTTGACTAAGTTTAGTAATATCATTTTTTCTCCAGTGGTTGATACTCGACTTGATCTTATGGCAAGAAAAGTTATCAAGAGATATAATACTTTCCACAAATATCCAGTTTATCAACTTTTACACACACCTTTGCAAATTCCAAATTGGCATGCCATTTTTTTACAGAAAAAAATCTAAAAAAATTTCAAAAATAGTTTAGGTTAGCCTTCAGCGGTAAATGTCAATATACAATAGACGAAATAACAAAAGCAGACCATACAAACATTGACCCAAAGGCTACACTACACAATTTCTTGTTTCCATTTTAACGGTAAAATTGCTATTGTCTTGATGCATTCTGCTGTTGCAACAATCGACCTCAACCCATTATGCTATATATTCATTTGACCGGTTCGGCTTTCAAACCAAATACTCAAATACTCAAAAGGACAAATAATCGATATGCCAAAAAATAAAACTCAAAATAACATTTGAATGGAAAACAACAAGCATGGCACGCCGCTGATTGCAATTGCAAATGTGCGGTTCAAGGTATCGCAGTTGCAACAGTTAGTGGAACAAATGAAAAGCAAGTAAAGCATACACTAAGTTCAGGTGCAGCCGTACATTATATATTCTCACAATTTGCAAGAATCAAATGCAAGCAAATGCTTCTTAGCAAAACTTATAGAATATAGGCCATTATTATTCTTCTTAGCCTCCCGTCATCTGTAGACTTGGAAAGCTGTAGTTCGATTCCGACCATTGAGATGATAGTTGAAGCGAGATCAAGTGAAGTCTATGATATTTAACTTGGAAGTCAATGATCTCTAACGAGATCGCGGGTGTTCAATGGTACTTTGTGGGAGGATCAAACTAGGAGTCACTCGAAATCATTATAAATATCAAGCTACATATTGCACGCGGGTATACAAAATATTGTATTGATCGTCGCAAACAGCCCTGGCTACGGTGACAGGTGTGAACAATAAATTTTAATAATCACGAATAACAAAACGAGCAAATATAAAAGGAAATAACAACAACAACATGTTGCAGTTCAACGTTGCCATTCGCAATAAAAATAAGTTTTATTTAAAACTTTTGAATTTCTCGAACAGCAATCAGCGATGGACAGCGGAAAAAGAACAACATAAGCGTATTATTGTCAACAGAAAGAATTAAAGACTTCTTCTGCCACCATTCTGCATTTTCGTTGTCTCCGCTGCCATTTTATTTTTCCATTTCACATAACTTTGTAGCAACTAAACAAATTTATTTTTAGTTTTTCCAATTTAAGACATGCTATATGCATATTTATAGTTCTAGAAATGTGAAAATAGTTAAAGTCCTTAAAATTGTATTTTCTCTTATAAAAAAAAATAATTTATTTTTAATTTATGAATTTGTAGTATTTCGAAAATGTATAAAATGTAGATTTGAAAGAAGAGTTACTCATTATTATTATGGAAAAAACGTCTTTGACTAATATCCTCATACAAATATTTATATGTGCATTTTTGTTATTGATTACACTGGATCACAAATTTGAATTTGTTTTTTGTTCCACGGATGCCACTATTCAATTTGGATGTGAAATGGCTCGCTGATTTCGAAAATCGAGTAAATTTTTTTTTATGGATACGTTTTTGAGATATTTGCAATTTACCGTTATTCGACCAAAAAATAAAGGTGTCTTCATTTAATCATGTATATCTCACTGACCAGTTGAGCAATCTCACTGCAAATTATAGAAAATAAAAGTAAATGAAATTTCCTAAAAATATTGTCTCTCCATTTTTCCATAGGCCTTATAATTTCTGAGAAATTGATTAATCACTTCGTGTTTTTAAATTTTTTTATGAAAAAATTAAAAAAAAAAATAAACTTTGGCAAGAAAAAAATTTTAAAACAAAATATATTTTTTAACTTTTTGTTTATTTTATATGAAGTCCTGTTCCTTTATAAAAAAATAAGCTACCAACGAACAAAATCCATGTATAAATAGGAAAGTTGTACATGATCAAATAAAAATATCCAAGTCGCGCAAAGTTAATGTATACGTATATGCGTATTGTTTTCGAATATCATTAGAATAAACTAATAACGCTATTCGTTTAAAAAAATCAAATAATATCTTGGTAAATATATCTTGGTAAATTCATTAATATTTTTAAGGCCAACGTCAACAGCAGGTAGTATTTTCTTTTCCCTGCTCGTTAATATGAAGGAACTTTTTTGTTAAGGTAGGTTTTGCCTTTTTTTATTTTTTCGCGATCAAGCTATATATAAGGATAAATGCCCCTTAAAAGTTCATAATATCTGTAAGGCTCGCAGGGTTCCAGTTTATAATTACAATATAAAAAACCGTGAGCTATTTTTAAAAATAAAATGAGTAAACGTACGCGAGAATTTGAGTGTACCAACGATCCGGATATGTTCTGTTACATATGCGGTGAATATACTCTTGTACGGCATCGGAGGCAGTTTAGAGATTCGATCCAATCTATATATTCAAAATATTTTGGTATTGATCCTAAAAATATTGATAAACCATGGACTCCGAATATTTTGTGTTCCTTGTGTCGAATAATATTGGTTCAAAGGGAATCAGGATCAACAAAATACGTATTAAAATTATGAAACTATGCATCTTTTTATTTAATAGTAGAAATTTAATGTACCAATGATATGGCGAGAACCTACATGCCACTCAGAAGATTGTTATATTTGTATGACAAAAGTACTTGGCTTTGGAAAATAAAGAAAAGTGATTTATGCTAACGTACCTACCGTTTCATTGCCAGTTCCACATTCAGCTGAAGTTGCGTTGTCAACAGCAGTATCTTAAGGATCATCTGAATATGGGAAATCAAGTTGTAATGAATTTTTAATGGAAAACGAGACAAACGTTCTATCATAAGCGCAACTAAACGATTGGATTAGAGATTTGGAATTATCCAAGGAAAAGCTGAGCTACACGTCTTTCGTATGCAACAATTTCAATTCGTGTCACCCCATGTTAAGGTGACATATTATAGAAATCGTCACGAACCATTTGCCAAACACTATACGAAGGAAGATAATATATGCTATTGCAAAGGCATTCCGGGATTATTCAAAGAGTTTGGTCAACCATAGAATTCCGAGGATTGGCGATTGTTCATAGACAGCAATAAACTGAGCTTGAAGGCCGTATAAATGCATAATGGCAACAAAAAGCCCTCGATCCCGATCGCGCAGAAGAATCGATACCAAGGTTTCTGGGACGTCGGTATGATGGGTGACTACTGTTGGTTTCTCATAAGAGAAACCGATCCTAAACTAAATAAACGACAAAACAAAACACATAATCACTTCGACTATAATGTAAGAACATCAACTTAAGACAAAAATAACACATTGTTTTAATATATAAATAAATGAGTTTATAAAAACTAAAAAACGACATGAAAATTGACTTTTTACTTAACAGAAACAGCGCATAGCTAGATATCCCACCCCTACTTTACACACTACATACGCATATACGTATACATTGACTTTGCGCGACTTGGATATTTTTATTTGATCATGTACAACTTTCCTATTTATCCATGGATTTTGTTCGTTGGTAGCTTATTTTTTTATAAAGAAACAGGACTTCATATAAAATAAAAAAAAAATTAAAAAATATCTTTTGTTTTAAAATTTTTTTCTTGCCAAAGTTTATTTTTTTTTAATTTTTTTGTGGCACAAACCACAATCTCTTACAATATTAAATTGTTATTAATCTTTATATTATATTTATCGATTTGGCAACATCATTCCAGTAAGTCAGCAATTCATGCGCACTTCCAGGAATGCTGACACGAACATAGCATAAAAGGAAATAACTAATAAATAAGTAACAGTTAGGTATGCAAGCACCTGCTGGTATAAAACTTAGTGCATAAGCCTAATTATGTCCTTTTTTTAACTTAGCAGCGACTACGTGCGCATCGTGCAAAATATATTATTAAATTAATTCTAACCAACGCGTTTTATTTCGGGAACCACAATAATCACCACATTTTTCATAAAAAAATTTTAAAACACGAAGTGATTAATCAATTTCTCAGAAATTATAAGGCCTATGAAAAAATGGAGTAGACAATATTTTTAGGAAATTTCATTCACTTTTATTTTCTATAATTTGCAGTAAGATTGCTCAACTGGTCACTGAGATATACATGATTAAATGAAGACACCTTTATTTTTTGGTCGAATAACGGTAAATTGCAAATATCTCAAAAACGTATCCATAAAAAAAAAAATTATTCGATTTTCGAAATCAGCGAGCGATTCCACATACAAATTGGATTATTGCTGTAAACCAGTGTTATTTTCCTTGTTTAATGTAATACTTTGAATTTCGGTAAATGTGGAACAAAAGCTTGATATGGAGCTGTTACTCTGCAACGAAATTTCGTTCATACTTTTTGTTCGTTCGTTGTACCGTTACTTTAAGAATGTACTTGTGAATTGGGTATTGCATAGTAAATATTTATATGTGCAAAATCAGTTAGCTGATCTTTGCTGATAGTGTAGCGGCAAAATCTTTTGTCGTTAAAATTTGTTTGCAAAATTCTTGTGGGTGTATTAACTTAATGAATTATTAAAGAGTTGATCATATTCATTTAACATTAAGTCTAAAATACCTCGTGGTATATCAGACAAGGAACAAGGAATAATCATAGGAATGCATGGAAGCGGCTCCAAAATGCATCTAGACCAAAGCGACATCGAAAATATATATCAAAATTTCTTTAAAACTCCACTAATTATGGTATAGGGCGACGCAGCGGACGAAAAGCAACATTGATGATCGGTGTAAAAGGATGATTCGACGGCTAGTAGTTGCGGACTTGATAAGCAGCGGTCAAATAAGGATCTAGTTAAGACTGCAAATAACTAGAAATATAACTTTTCTAATTATACATAAAAATCAGTCTCTCAAACACACCTCCATGGTACCTAAACCAACGCTGAAGAAGGGTACAATAAAGCACATTTTAGGTTTGCAAAGAAATACCAATTCTGTGCCGATGAGTGATAGAATATAGTCTTTAGTGACGAAAAAAAATTAAATTTGGTCGGCCCAGATCATTGGTCGAAATGACGATCCTGCTACAAGCGATATTTTGGCAGCGGTACCTTGGTTTCATAAGGCTGCATTTTGCTGCTGTGGAAAGCTATCTACATGTTTTATATTCACTCAAATGAATGCTAGTATTTATGTAGATCTTTTGGACAGAGAGTTTATAAAATTTGCAGGCAATATTTTTGTCCTGTAACAGGACATATCAGCAGGACAAGGCTTCATTGCACACGAAGAAATCTTTACCGGCCGGAAAATTCTCTTATTACAATGGGATCGCTGGGGGATCTTCTCTGCTGCTGTTTTCCAAAACGGAAAGCAGTTTAAGACACTACGTCACCTTAAATGAGACATAAAGCAAGAATTGACCAATATTTACATAACTATTCTTCAATCATTTGTTAATTCTATGATAAAGCGGCTTAATTTAGTTTTAACATATAAGGACACTGCTAAAGACTATTAAAATAAACATATCTTTCAGTTAAACTCCAATGTATAGGATTTACTGGTACAAATAGTAAAATGCACATATAAATATTTACTATTAGCTTAAACTTAAATTCTGTTTTATAGTTAAAAAAAAAAAAAAAAATTGCAATTTGTTAATTTTTTATTTTTTATATCGTATGCATTAATAATACCAAACCTGCATAGACAGAAATATTTTGCAATTTTGTAATCTTTTAATTTTTTGTGCAAAAATTCATGCAAAACCGTATTTTGCAGTAGCCCCAACCAAGCTAACATTCGCTTTTATCTAGTCTTGTTCGGTGTGGGTTGTAACTAGGGATGGCAACGATTAATCATTTGATTAAATTAATCGATTATTTTCATTCAATTTACGATTTAATTGCATCGAAACACCTTTTCTAATTACTCGACTATTACTCGAGTAATTGCAAAATAATCGCAAACAGCATTTTGAAATTTAATACATTTTATGCTCATCTAAGTTAGCGTACAAGGGTCGAAATTGGTCGCATCAGTCATTAATGACTGGAAACGGTGTAAATATAGTTAAATTCTAATATGTCAACGTAGTTTAAACGCATTTACGTTCAGTTGTTTGAAGAGCAATGACGCCAGTAAACGCGAAGTGTGGAAATTTTTTGAATAAAATAAGCAATAACTACGTTAAATGTCAACTTTGTAGCAAAAATTTAAAATTTTCTAATAACACATCAAATATGTTGCAGTATTTAAAATTAAAGCATGCAACAGTAGCCTGCAAATTGGTGGTAAGTTGGAGCAATCGTTATTACATTTTAAATTTCTTCTAGTTGTATATAAATATATGTATACAAATTAGACTCTGAAATCTAGGAGTAAAGACAATGTTTCCCTAAGTGATGATGACACTGACACCATGATTGAAATGCCGAGTTGCAGCAGCAAAATACATTAATGAAAGCCCTTCAGCTTCGAAACACTATTGATGCTTGGGAAGAAATGAAAACCGTACGGACTTTCAAAAAAGTATTGTCATCTACTTGGTACCTCAGTACCAGCTGAGCGGCTTTTCCCAAAAGCGGGCGCAACTGCGACCGAAAAAAGCAATCGTTTGACAACAAAACGTTTATCGAAATTGCTTTTTCTTCAAACTTGGTTGAACAGAGAATAAAATTTCTTGACTTCAATGAATATAATTTCATTTATGCTAAGACAAATGAATTTTTAATACGATATTTTAATTTTATTTCCGTTTTTGTTTTTGTGTATATACCAACATAATTTGAATGTCTGAAATAAGAATATAGTCTCCTATATTTTATTGGTTTTATTTTTACGCAAAGTTGCAAAACATAAGGTCCAGACCCAATGCTGGCTGGCTTTACTTGCTTTGCTGTGAGAACTGTCAACACTGAATAGAACTATACTAGAGCATATGAAAAGAGACCAAATGGAGCTTTGCTTCAAGCGCTTGAAGTTACGAATAGATCTATGCTCTATTTGCCAGCGCTTCCTGGGCTCTTGACATTTGATATTGTAACTAGAGTTACCAGTTTGGGCGAAATGTACCAATTTCAATAATTTTTTTGATGCTACATTAACACGCAAATATTTATCACATATGCGTTTGCCAGTACAAATAGTTAAAATGTAGAATATTTAAAATATTTGATATATGTATGTAGAAATTTACAAAGAGTTTATAATAATATAACATTTAACATGAAACTATTACCAAGTTTTGATTGACTTTTAGATTTACATAAAATTAAGTGTGTGGCAACAGTGATTGTGACATTATTTTGAAAGCGTTCAAAGCGCTCATTTGGTCATACAAGCATTCAAAGTACGCAAAGTCAAAGAGGCAATTCTTTTACTTTAAGATTGCTGTACATATTTTGAAAAATTTAATACCATTGTGCTACTTAACTTCAAATATAGGCCATTTTCTCTTTTAGGATATGTCTGGGACTCTGTGATAGAGCATTATAATACAAAATTCGGCGCTGAAACCTGGTGGTGGTCTTTATGCAATTTAGTATTATTTGAAAACATTGGAATTAATCGATTAATCGATTTTTTTTACATTAATTGCAATTATTTTTTTTATATCTTGCAATTAATCATTTGATTATTTAATCGATTAAAAAAATTTTTTTGCCATCCCTAGTTGTAACATATGAAGCTATGGGATGTTGTCGTATCATACAAGAAAAGACGTCTTGACTAATCCTGTGTGTGTTGCGCCTAAATTCTGACTAAAAAGGCTTTTGATAGGTATTAATCGGCGTAGATCGCTGATAGTCTTTATTACTTTCCATTTGTCGGCTAGCATCAATCATATCTGGAGGTTTTGAAGCACTGTTATGTTGTAAATTATTTTGGGAGAGTACTCTTATTTGCTTTTACAAATTTATAGAACAACTCAAGTACCTAAGGTATTATGTTAACTGAACAGTTTGTGTTTTCCTTAAGGATTTGTTTTCTAAAGTCATAAAATATCTGTAGTGTATTTCCTCACAAAAGTGTGTATGTTTAATGCCCTATAGGGACATAACCGTATTATTATGCTGTTACCAATATTTATAGTTTTTTTCTTTTCTCAATGTTTTTCACCTTGCGTTATTGCCATTCGCAATATTAGTTTCCTATTTCATTTGACATTTCCGATTGCGAAATATCAATTTCTCTTTGAATTCATACGACAAAAGGGTTGCCCTCCAAGGTATGTGTGTGTTTAGTGTTCAGTGTTCGTACAATCGCTGGTGCCAAAGTAAATGAGTATGACCAAATGACATGCCAAGTCGACGATAATAAAGCTGAAACACTTCAAATAACTACTTCTACATTTGGACGATAAAAATTGACAGCAAAAAAAGCCATTTTCGAAGATATAAAAAATGTCTAGCGACAACACACGAAATATTGACAAAACAAGAAACTACAAGGAGACAAGGCGTAGAAGAACAAGAAGAAGAAGCGTCTATTTTTTGCCGCAAATCGCATGTCTTTCTCACATTTCACTTCATTGTCCTACAACGGCTTGTGACTGCGGAGAGCCGGGGAGATCGGAGCTGTGAGTAAAGTAAAGTCTTTCGCATTTTTGTCGATCGTTCATTTGCAGCGCATTTCCGTTTGTGCTTGCCACAGTGGCTGAGAACATTAAACTGCAATGAAACAAATAGCAATTTTGGCATCGATATCAATGAGAGTTGCAATGCAATGCCGGGTGCAGCGGGTGGGAGCGCGAGGTGCTGTCGGTTGGCAATGTCTGTGTCCTTTGACAGGTGTTTGTTGAAATTGTTTTCTGTTATTGACAATTTTCTATTTTCATACACGCTGTTGTTGTTGCTGGTGTTGCAAACTTTATTACGCAATTGCTTTGGTCCTTGTGCATAAATTGTAAGTGGTCGGGTGTAATTCATATTCGCATATGAAGTATTAAGCGCATTTCTCTAGAAATAAAGTTGACAAAGTCAAAAGTTTGAATGTTAAGATACAGTTAAAATATTGATTACAATTTAAAATTGGATGACTAAATTTTTATGGAAAAAGTGAATACAGAGAACACCTTGCTTAAAGTAGCAAGACACTTGATCCTGGACTGAACAATACAATCCTTCGTTCTAAGGTATGATCTTCGGATGTGAAACGGACGCAGTTTTATAACCAACCAATGGGTATCAACACGGAAACATTACCTATTTTGTAAAATCAAGAGAGCTGCGAAAATTACACTGAAAACCGTATAATCATGATTAATCAAATTTATACTAACGTCAAGGTAAAAGGTTGACAAATATCTCCCTTCCGCCTTTTTGTCTTTTGAATTTCGCGGCTATATATAAAGCGCTACAGAACTCGTATCTGGCAATACCATACATCTTTGAAAGGTCTTGACATAACCTAAAAAACGACGATATGCATGATTAGTTTGGATATTGCGTTCAACAGTTATAGACGTGTAAACATGGAGTTCACTAACGCCGTAATTCGCGCTATTTTAAAGTTTTCCTTCGTTAAAGGCAAATCCGCTAGAGAAACGTTCAGTGAATTTAATGGCGTTTTGGAGGATGGTACTCTATCACTTCGTACTGCCGAGGAATAGTTTCGACGATTCAGAGCTGGTGAAAACGACACCATTGATAAGCCAGTTGTCGAAAGACCTGTAACGACGAATACCGGTCAAATCATGGAAAACATCGAGTTAGACCGGCATGTGGCATATCGTGACAGAATTTGGTCAACAGAAAGGGTGTAGTGTTCCACCAGGACAACGCCAGACTACACACTTCGTTGATGACTCGTCAGAAGCTACGGGAGCTCCAAACTAATATGTACGCAATATGTATAAGCAAGAAATCTTATTAAGAAACCTTAAGATAAATGTTTGTGAAAGTCAGACAAGCTCGAAAACATTTCTGCATTCCATTTGCTACTCTTAAAATACCCACTGTTCAGCGCAAATTGAGCCTTTCTCTTAAGGAGTTATTTTAACAAGAATCGGAACCAACCTATAGCTCAAGAAGAGTTCAGGTATCGAGCGTCACATTTAAGATAGTCAAAAAGTTAGGTCGATTTCGGTTGAACTCAGATCTTGGATAAAATTAGCATTTCACTGAGAACTGGTTAGACTAGAAATGTATTCTTTTGCTGTAGGCCCTAAGGCGTAGGACCTCTAGAACTGTCAAAAGTGCTGCTTTTGAAGCTGAATGTTTAAATCTCTTCAAAAAAAGAGTAACTGTAGATTGAGCAGGCTCTGGATAGTCACTAGCACCTGCTCTGTCGCAAGATCATTCTGGCCCAAAGTGAATCGCAAGAGGTCAAGATAATTCTTTGCCCTAAACAAAGTAAATCTTTCTCAAGTTATAGGAGTTCTAACTGGCCATTGCCCCATCGTGATTCACGCGGTCAAATAAAAAAGTTTACCGGATGCTAGCTGCAGAAGCTGCTTAGAAGAAGATAAAGTATAATCCTCCCAGCATTTCCTTTTGGAATGCCCGGCCTTTGCGAGATCTAGACAAAAAAATTTGGATCTCACTTTTTTGGGCACCTTTGCGAATTAGCGGATACAGAAGTTAAAAACCTTTGAAAATTTGAGGGGGTTGAATTGTATGACATCACAAAGGACTGCTCTTGATAGTCTAAGTGGGTTCCCCTTTTTTTAAGAAACCTAACCCTAACCTAACTGTATATTAAGTATAGTAGTAGTACGGTAAATAATTCATATTTACGTGATGTAGACTAAGAGACTATCCAGTAGGGCGTCAAAAAGAAGCGTATCAGCTCTGATTCGAAATTCGTCGATCTATCTTTGGAAACCGGGATAACTTACCGATTAAACTTATCAATAAATCTTAAAAATAACTACACAGCACTAAATTAAGGAATACAAAAAATAAAATAAAATAAACTCAATCAAAACCGCTTTTTATTGATACGAATACAAACTACTTTGAAAAAGTGAAATCGTAAATAAAAAATAAACTTCAATTTGCAAGTAATTTATTCATATAATTATACTAACAATGTTTAATGATTGTATCCGAATTAAATTTATTGCAGCATATCAAATTTATTACCCAGCCAGATTAAGCAAACAAATTTGTGAATTAATTCAATGCAAATTAAGTGTAAAAGAAACAAAATTTCAAATAAATAAAATAAAATAAAGCCAATAATTTGTGAAATATAAATTGTGAAAACCCATTCATGGCTGTAGTTGCATGGACATCTATGTGAATGCAATTGTATGCGTGTTTATATTATTTATTTGACATGCTGTTGATAACGGCGCTTACCTGTTTGCAACAAAACAGATATACATTGCACGGCAGTTTGTGATATCACACTGATTTTGAAGCTGCTGTATATGGAGAGCTTTTGAGAAGATTTCGAAAGCTTTTGACGCTTTCACAAAACTTTTGACATAGTTCTTGGACTAAGAGATTGCTTCATGGAGAAGATATTTTCGAGTTCTATGTTGTCTCTACATATTCAAATAAAGAAAAGAACGAGATCATATGAAGTATAAGAATCTCGATCTGAACTGAAACCTGTAGCTTAACTAGTTTGACTTTCTCTTATAGAAAGTTGATCACAAAATATGTTTATGTTATAGTCGAGTCAGTTTTTTAATCTTTTTAATTAACACTCTTCTATTATTTTCAAAAAGACCTTTCCTTAGCATTCTATCCACAATCGAGTCAATCTGAAGCTCATTGTTGTATTCTATCGACCCCTTGAAAACAGATAACTTAGATAAATGACTTAACTTAAATGAAAATAATGTTTTCGAATATATTTAGTAAAGTGTTTAGTATATTGGACTTAGTGTGGACTTATTTAGTATTAACTTTTTTAGAAGACCTGTCTTACGTTTAAAAAAGGGAACTTTGTCGTCAAGTAAAGAAAATTTTCTGCTGAGTTTGAAGTTACAGCTAAAGTCAAGCACTCTCCTGAGCATGATTTGAAGATTGACAATGTTAGAAGTCTCTAGACTATGTATGTTCCCAGAGAACATAACCTCAAAGTTTCAACAATTAAAAATGTGTTCTGTTTCCATATCGATAGAATAAACCCAGCATGTGTATTCGTATATGTAAGAGAGAGGTTTCCCCTTTCCAATAATTTACCACAACACGGAGTGTCCCACATTTAGCTGTCCACAATATGCCATGAATCCATGGACAACTGAATGACAGTGATACAACAACAACAAGCTTCCACTCCTACAACGGCTGTCACTAAAATGTGTTCACAATGCGCGAACTCATTTCCTAATTTACATATTTATTAAAAATCTACAATTTTTAATTACACGCGCTGCGGTTGCTGTGGACTATGTACTCGTAGATGGCTCTGGGCGCGGTGCAGCCACATTTGAGCATATGCTGGTAATCAACTCATTTGCATTACATTATGTTAATAAAATTGATATTAACAATATATTACGCATAATTTGACGGCAACTAAACAGAATGATTGTCTAAATATGATTTTTGCCGAAATACACATTTGATATATTTTGAATTTTAATTCCATTTATGTATGGGAGTGTTGGGTCAAAAATTATAAAACCCATGCATAATTTACATATAAACTGGTATGATGGAGTTGGGTGCATAAATTTAATTTAAATTTTATTCTTAATAACATTAATTGCAGTTTGAAATAACCAGTGGACTAATATGTAATGACCACCGCGTATCAGTCAGGTTACACAGTAACTTTGGGTATTCACAAGTCTGGAACTATAGTTTAATACTCAAAAGGTCATCTAAATGTAAAACGGTATGTTTCAGTGTCTTTCAAATAATTCATTATCCGACTGCAGAAGTCTTCAGATCTTACTTCATAAAGTTTTACCTGCTATTTGTGGACTTCTTGGTTAATATTCGTTTTCTTCGACCGTAAAAGTACTTCTTGTAATGATCGCAGATCTCTTTATTCACCACTTCGAATCCGGAATACCAGATACTATAGACGAGTATTTCTGCACTTGAACATTATACAGTGGAACTTCCTTAACTCGAAATTATCCATAACTCGAACTCTTGAATTGGCAATAGAAGTCACATTTCATACAAATCTCCTTCGATCGAACTTTTCGACCAGGGCATAATACAAAATTTAAATCTTTACTATCGAGACAGAATTTTAAAACAGTCCCTCTATATCGTATAAATCTATATATTACAGGTTTTTGAAACATTTATGTTTTAATGAAAATATCTATAACTCAAAGTCTCTCTAACACGAAGTTTTTTTGTGGAATATGGTAGTTCGAGTTAGAGATATATTCGGACAGGATTCTTAAAACATCAAAGTTCGTCGAAAATTATTTCACAGGTGAACTCCAAATATTTTTCACTTCCAAAATCCGCATTATGAACCTCGTTTGGTTTTTGAGTCTGCAAAGCCTTTACAAACAAACAACCAACAACAATTAGCGATTATTCGTTGGCAATTTACTGTGGTTACGCCAAAATAATTTGATTATATGCATACGCCCCGTAAATGCTCTGAATTAATGCACAGTTTTATGCACCCAAACTATCACACATGCGTACAAATTTGTAGAAATGATGGACTGCAGTTACCCAATATAGTTTCGCTAATCAAATTCAGTTAATTACGCGCACAATATTGACCACAAAATAGCAAATGGATTTGTTTATTTATTGGCACGTTTTTACGAAAATCTGCATGCGGTTTCGCTTATCGCACCGGACAAATGAAAATCACGACGTTAACTGGGGCGGGTATAGAATATTTAAGTGCAGTAGCTTTTGAGGATTGTTAGTGAAATGGTGCAGTGATGCTTAAATTGAATTGTTTGAAATTAATAATTTTATTTATGGTTAACGTTTGTTGGCAATGCGATTATTCTATTATATGGCACTTTATAAGGGCTGTTCCTTAATGAGAAAAAATTCAAGTTTACTTGGAGCTTCATTTATGATTATATAGAACCGAGTGAAAGAAAATAAATTCAAATATTGGACTAAAGTTTGTTAAAACGAAGATGTGTAGACAGTCGGCATTTAAAAGTATCAAAGGAACATGTTGGACAAGTCGTTCTAGAATATTCAGTAAACCGATTAAAAAATATCTTTAGTTATCAGGACTCGCCCTCTTTCTATTCACAGACAGTAGAACTCCGATTATCCGGAGCAAATAAAACCAGGGCTCTTTCGGATAATCGAAAATCCAGTTAATCGATTTCAAACCAAATCAAACAATATTTTAATTATAATAATTTTTTTTTATGTCATGAGCTTTACATGAGCTAGATCGACAGAATTCCTCTCAGCTGTACCCTCCGCGCGGGTGTCGAATGGACAATGGGAGGCGTTGTTTGTACTGTGGTGGTCTTAAGCTGCCCTAGGGCGGGCAATACAGCAGGCGTCACCTAGCTAAGGCTGGTGGACTCCCTCTTTCATTCCCTTATGGTGTTCGGTTTGACATGCAGCCCCACAGGGAGGTGGATGGGGGACTGCACTGACCAATGCTAAAGAGGTAACTGGCGATAAGTTTAAAACGCCAGGGGTAGAGACCCCCGAATCTGAAAACTCATAATGGAGGAAGGCGCTGTTAGTAGAAACGCAGAAAAGGAAGAAGAGCTTATTCGTTCTCCTGTACAGTCGACCGTGGGTACCAACTCTGGCAACAAGAGAGGGCCCCGGAAGAGGCCAAGCAGGAAGGAATTGAAGGCTAAAGCGCGATGTGAGTCGGCAGTCGGAATAAGTAACCGATTTGAGGGCAAGTCCAACCTGAAGGAAGAGGTGCAACGCCTCAGATCCAACGTTTGCAAATCGTATTGAGCAGATATCGCTGAAAAGAGGCAGCGGACGACCAGCCGACAACATCCAAAGCAGCGGCGGCAGCCAGTGAGGTTGCGAACCGACATTTGATCGTCACGCTCATTGACTGCAGCAACCCGCTGGGGCAGATGTCACAGGAGCGGGAAGCAGTGGAAATTAAACTGTTGGAAGCCCCATTCGCGAGGATG
The DNA here is from genome assembly GCF_028554725.1 of Zeugodacus cucurbitae. Lineage (NCBI taxonomy): Eukaryota > Metazoa > Arthropoda > Insecta > Diptera > Tephritidae > Zeugodacus > Zeugodacus cucurbitae. The sequence continues at coordinate 56,526,994 of NC_071667.1, read as the reverse complement.
AACGCCAATCCAAGTGTACCCATGCCAACATTTTATGGAGCGGTGTGGCTTGGCGTGGTCAAAATTCTGAAATGCTAGGATGACACGTCATTGACATAGGTGAAGGAAGCTGTCACAACGCTTCTGAACCTATGGAAAAACGCGAAACTTGAGGTGGTAGACCGCAGTTGCTTTCTTTCGGTGCCCAAAGCTGCAATTATCATACCTAGAGTGGTAGACCCGAGGCACGCTATGCGACAGCCGGAACGACAAAACCAGGAGTGCCGAATAGCGACTGGAAGATATTAAGCGTGGCGAAATCGACAAATGAAGATGGAGGCCAAAGCTATATCCTTCAGATGGACAAAGCGGCGGATGACATTTTGTACGCAAGTTTTCGGGAAGATGGAGTCTCATCATCATCTTCTCTCTTTTTACTGTTCAAATCGCAATGATTTCTTCATCAGAATAAACTTCTTATTTTTAAAAGATTGGCAAATGATATGCCAATAAATTTTCTCTGTGTAAACTGCCTTAGGAAGGCGTCATGATAATGTAATATACCAAATATGATTCAAGGCATTATTGTCAAAAAAAGTTATTGCAAAGTCAGTTTAGTAGTCTCAAACATAACCTTATATGATAAGTGGTCGTTGTTGAAGGGCGTCTAACCAAATTTATAGATCGTGGTATGAAGTTGTCATTTTTCAATTCAATGAAAATCAATCTCTCTCCGTGATACCCTGTGTCAACATAGAGTTTCGCGAAGTAATTATAGACTGAGTTGTAATACTACTTTTGTCTATGGCGTAATGGTCGTATTTGTGCTAGGGAATAGGTGTACCAAGTCTCATGAACATATCTCAATTATAACTCAATTTATTGTTGTCACGAACAGATGAGCAGATAAGAAATCCAGAGATCAATTTCTCTTGATCGAACAAAACTGTTATAATTGTGCGGATAATCATGCCGTTTAATCAATCTAAATTAAAAATATAAAAGCTTAATTGCTTCATTAAAAAAAAATTTGTTTCTGTTTTTATGAAATCATTGTCTGCCATATGTCTTCCAGCTTCTTAACGCGTACACTCACAAAAATTCAGCGCCTAATCTCGTAGCAAACTAATGGACAAAGGTTATCGCGCTATGTTTAGAGCACAATTTGAGCTTACAGCTGCGGAAGCTACTTGTCGCTTCGACAATTTCAGTTGCAAACGAAATATCAGCGAGATTAGTGTGTTATGCAGTGTTTTTGAAAAACTGAATTAAATTTTTTTCAAATCGAACATAACAACAACAAATTCTACCACAAGCAACTAACAACATGCGTAGACTGTCGTTGCTACACTTGACCTTGGGCATTTTACTCTGCCTGCTGGTGACTTATAAACCCGCTGCTGCACTACGCATCAATATCGGGCGTACTACTACACCAGCAGCAGCAGCAGCAACAACAACTAATATTGTGGAATCGAGCACCCCAGCTTATCGTCCAATCTATATCAACAACAACATACCGAATATCGATGCCAGCTGTATTGTACGCTATAAGTGTGCAGCTAAATTGAAGGGCGTCAACGTGTCGCCGCGGCCTTGCACTAAATATTGCGTGAAATTCATTGAATGCCCGAATGTGGAGAAGGTGGCCGGTTCACCCGGTCACTGCTTTGAGTTGGATGCGGATGCACTGCGCCAACATTATGAGAACCTTTCTAGAAGAGGCGGTATAGTGCCGCTCATGGAAGTAGCTATGATAGATTTTCCATGCCGTCCCGGTTTTCTACCCGACGATTTGGGCCGCTGCCGTGAGGTTTGGTGAGGAGTGTGGTTTTGTGTTTGCTTCAACTATGTATGAAAAATGTGCACGAAATAAAGCCGTGGTGAAAACTTAATAATTGTGTTTTAATTTTTAATTGAAATACATACGTACGAGCATATTTATAGGTATAAATGTTCCTAGATTACTTTTTGCTACTCATCAAAAGGTTGTTCAAGTGTTATCGCGTCTACGTTTTGAAAAAATAAGCTCAAAATCAAGCTGCTGATTTTGAGACACTAAAAACATTCGAAAAAACAAAAGCTATTATTTATTTTAATTAATGTTAGACGAAAGAGGAGGTCATAAATTGATTAAGATGTGTAATAAAGTGTGAAATAAACCAAATAGTATAGTTCAACAAATCTTTAAATTATATTTCAGCGACTAAAGAGAAATACTTTAAAAAATGTTAAAGAAAAAGTAATGGTATTCTTTCAGTGAACAAAAATTTTGCTTAAAATAGTGCACGGTTTACTACTTAAACTGAATCGTTAGTCAGGTCATTTCATCTGTAGATTAGGCTTAAACGAAGAGTGAGAGAACAATTACACATCTACTGCACCTTAGGCCATAATTCGCTCACTTGGACGTTGGATAGGATTTAGTGGAGGGCAATATAGCGTGCTAGTGTTATTGTCCTGGAGCCATTTGTGAGTTGCCGTTGCAGTGTGTTTCGGATCATTGACCAGTTGGATGACAATGTCTGATCTATTTTCAGCTAAGTCATTTACAGTGCCAAATGACTGCGTAGAATCTCAATATAAGACTCTGCCATCATTCGTTCTTCAATTCTCGCCAACCATTGGTCGTCATGCATCCCCATACCATAATGGAGCCTCTTTCAACCTCCAGCATCCATGGCTCTCCATGTGCATTAGCACCCATCCGACCCCAAACGGTTCATTTTGGTTCATATTGGTAACGGTACCTTAAACACCAACCACCAAAAGTATTTAGTTGGTTTTGTATTTGACTGCGTATGTAAGACGGAATGAAAGAAGAAATGACTATTCTACGCAAGGGTCTTACTAGAGAACTAGAACTTACTGTCGAACTAGAGAACTTCTTCTTGATGAGAGAAAAACTTGACGAAATTTCTATCTCGCACTGGTACAAAAATTTTTTAGGGGTTTAGCGTATATATAGGGTTATATATATATATATATATATATATATAAATGATCAGGATGATGAGTAAAGTTGAAATTCAGATGTCTGTCCGTCTGTCCGTGCAAGCGACAACTTAAGTAAAAATTTGGATATTTTAATGAAACTTGGAACACATATTCCTTGGCTCCTGAGCAGGTTGCAAAATCGGACCACTGCCACGTCCACAAAATGGCGAAAACCGAAAACACATAAGGTGTCATAACTAAGCCATAATTAAAGCTATGGAAATAAAATTTGGTACAAAGGATCGCATTAGGGAGGATGTAATTTTTTTTAAGTGGGCGTGGCCCCGCCCTTAAAACTTTTTGCAGTCGTTTCTTTTAGCCTTTTCCTTATATAGTCCCAAAATGAAAGAAATCGACAATTCAAAGGTTATTTTGAAAATTACTAAAAGTGAGTTAACTCACTAACGAAAAACGTCATAAACACTAAATTTTACATAAGAAATGGCAGATGGAAGCTGCACTCATATTTTTTTACAAAATGGACAATGGGCGTGCTTTGAAAAATTGCAGTGTAAAGGCTTACATAAGATCAGTAATTCGGTTATGTGTGACAAATGAGACGAATTTATTTCCTAAAAAGTACATAAATATGAAAAATCATCGTAAGTTGTTAAAGTGCGAACAAATCCGAAGGGGCTTTCCATACTCTTTTTTGCATTCAGAAAAATCGTTTTTTACTTTTTTATTTAGTTTTAATTCTTCTAATTTCTGTACTTTATTTGAAATAAAAGTTCAATGTCACGCAAATAACACCTTTCATAGCATCTGTGTATTCGAAAATCTTCCAGTACCTATCTATCTATGGCCGACAAAATTATACATTAAACCATTTTTCGACTTCTGCTTTACTGTTGATGTACGAGAAATGCTTTCAATTTCACAAGCTGTTAATTCACTTACCCAATGATTAATTACCAGATGGAACCGAGCAACAAATAATAAAAGCGCTTCATTTTGTTTACATCTAATGTGTTCTCTTTTATTCATGTATTTATTCATCATTTATACATACATATGCATTAATATATATATATATAGATAGATATATACTGTATATAGTATATAGCTTAAGTTTTTTTTATTTATTTTTATCCGTATTGATGCTTACTTACACATACACATACATATTTATGTCATAATAGTATTAATTATAATAATAACGCAATAATTTTAATATTTAAATGTAATTACTTTACTCGCTTCATTTTATACTTATTTATTAATCAATTAAATTTTCTTTTCATTACATTTAATCAATCATTTCTATCTGTATGTATGTATGTAATTTTGTATGTGCTGCAATATGTGGTATAAGTTGGGTAAGACAACAAATTTGTTTGCTTGATTTGTTGCTGGCGCTGCTTGTAGCGTCACAGACGGGAATATTTCATACGCACACATATTTATATACATACATATTTTTTATAGAATATATAATTTTGCCATATTTTATTTACTTATAAAATACAGTAATTATGCGCCATATGTATATGTAATTATGCAAATGTCAATGTAATTACATTTTACCGTATGTGTGTGTGTTAGTACTCGGCAGTTATTGGGTGGGGTCTCAGTGTATAAAGAGGGGCGAAGTTGTATACTTTTCTGCTGCAAAATTTGTGTCGTGTTAATTTAAATAAATTTTATTTACAGTTATTCCTTTCAAGTTATAATTTTATTTAATTGCAAGCGCGTTAATTGAAATGTTTAAAATTCAAATTAGAAACATTTGTTAACCAAAAATAATATGTTTATATAAGAACATGGAAAGCAATATGACAAAATTTTTTAAGCGTTAAGTAATATAAATTTTTATAAATTCTCTTTTTGTTTTATTTATTTATTTTTTATTATTTTATATCATATTATTTTTATTTTGGCGCTTTTAGTAAATTTTTTTATTTATTCAAATTTTTAATTTATTTTTGTTGCATGTATCTCTTCTTGATATTTAATTAGTTTCAATATGCGACGATTCTCTTTGTACCATTGCTGCGAGGACAGTTTTGATGATACGGAAGGCATTTACTACCTCCTCTCCCGCGAAAAAGAAATATATTATTTTTATTTAATATTATTAAATTTTATTTCATTTAACATGTTTTAATTATTTATTTACTTTTCATTTAATTTACACGAATTTTCCAATTTTTTTATTATCAATATTTATTGTATTTATTTATTATTGTATTTCATTCAATTAAATTTTTAAATTAATTTTATATATATTTTTTATATTTACATTATTTAATATATTTTAATTTTAATCATCATTTATACGTTAATTTAATTTAATATAATTTTATTTTATTTTATTTTTTTTATATAATTTAATTTAATTTATTTTAATTTAATTTAATTTAATTTACTTTTTTTATTTATTTTATTTTATTTTATTTTATTTTATTTTATTTTATTTTTTTTATTTATTTTATTTTATTTTATTTTATTTTATTTTATTTTATTTTATTTCATTTTACTTAAATTTAATTTATTTTTATTTAATTTAATTTAATTTACTTTTTTTATTTATTTTATTTTACTTTATTTTATTTTATTTTACTTTATTTTATTTTATTTTATTTTATTTTATTTTATTTTATTTTATTTTATTTTATTTTATTTTATTTTATTTTATTTTATTTTATTTTATTTTATTTTATTTTATTTTATTTTATTTTATTTTATTTTATTTTATTTTATTTTATTTTATTTTATTTTATTTTATTTTATTTTATTTTATTTTATTTTATTTTATTTTATTTTATTTTATTTTATTTTATTTTATTTTATTTTATTTTACTTAAATTTAATTTATTTTAATTTAATTTAATTTAATTTAAATTAATTTTATTTTATTTTATTTTATATTTTTAATTTTATTTTATTTTTTTATATTTTATTTTATTTTATTTTATTTATTTATTATTTAATTTAATTTTATTTTATTTAATAGTATTTTACTTTATTTTATTTATTTATTATTTAATTTAATTTAATTTAATTTTATTTAATAGTAGTTTATTTTATTTTATTTTAATTAAATTATAATTCAATTCATTTTAATCAAAATTAAAATTTATTTAATTTTTTATTTAGCAATTAGGTATTATTTAATCAAATAAAATCATTTATCAGTAAAGTTGTTAAAAAATTAAAAAGTAAATGAAAATTCTTCACTTCAAATTATTTGAATATTTAAAATATATATATTTTTTAATCAACAATAACGTCAACTAATTCCAGCTTTATTTTTGCTCATTGCGGCATTAATTACCTTAATTACTGTTTTTCGACGCGTGTGCTTACCTTTCTGATTAGTTTTTTATACAAATTTGTCTATGTTTAATTATTTATTTTAATTTTACTTTTTTTCATAATTTTTTCATTTCATCTTTGGTTTCTTTGCTTTGTCTATTTCTATATTCACTAGTCTAAGCTGCATTTATTACGATTTCAATATTTATAAATTGTTTCTGTTGTCCTTTTTTATGCACTTAATCAATGCAAATGTTTTTGAAAAATTTCTAAAGTGCATTTTAATCAAAGTGAAATGATTTTTTCTATTTTCACACATTAAATTAGTCGGCGTTCTCTTGTGCCCAAGCAAAAACACACACCACAGTTGCAATTTCACTTGATTTTATTTAATATAACGCTTTTAGGTTTACACTAAGCTTTGCTTTTGTTGTTTTTTTATTTTTGTTGTTGTCTATAAGTATGCGTCGAAATTCACATTTAGTTATTTGCCATTTTCACCATTTCTTCCTTGCTTTTTTGGTTTTTGTCTGCGTGGTGTTTGCTTACAATTACAAATTTACCGTTTATTTTGTATGTATGTGTGTATCTGTGTGTGTGTGTGTTAATTACTTACAAACTAGCCGCAAATATACAATAATACATTAATAATTATGAGCTTTGAATGACCTCAAATGTGCCATCGCCGTTATGTTACTACATACATAAATAAATATAATATTTATTATTTTCATTTAAGTTTTTTAATATATTTTTTATAAAAGTATTTTTTTTTTGTTGGTTTATGTTTTTGTTGATGTGACTTAAAATGCTATTTACAGTGTTTATTCAAATAAATTACTAACTTTGAGAGTAAAAACTATTTCAAAGTTCATTAAATTTGCGTTTACAAGCGGAAAATACTCCCATTTGCTACTTTCATATCAATAAAACTTTATTTTCATTTGCTGGTGGTATGCTTTTTATCTAACTCTACACACACAAACACCAATACATATGCATATATATGTGTGTGTGTGACGAGCATTTCAACTTCATCTCACTAATATATATATATATTATATACTTTATACTTATATGTATATGTAAGTGGTGTTCTTTTAATTGTAAAAAGTCGTGTGCATGTGTGCGAAAATTGAAATTCCCAATTCTATTTGAATAATCTCTGTGTTCTTAGCTCTATGAAATATGCTTTATTTTAAAATTTAATTTATTTACATGTTTCTACTAACTAATTTTCTGTTTTTTTTTTTACTTAAATCAACACTCTGTATTTACAATTTATGTTGCTTACTTATTGGGGCTGCAGACAATGGCTTAATTGAGTCAATTAGTAATATTGTGCTATGCGCAATAGTGTAGACAATTTAGTAATTGACTTAATTAAGTGGATGTCTGAATTGCCTTGTAGCATTAAAATATATGTTGTCGCATGTGATAAAAATTAACTTAAGACAGAAAAAACTCAAATTGTTTCAATTTGGTTACAATTAGTTGAAATCGGTGATATTGTAAGCACAAGTTTAGTCTCGTTGCGGGTTTTGCTGTTGTGGACCCCAAGAATAAATTTTTAGAGAGAAAAATTCGTTATGTCTTTAATAATCTCCAATTTAGATAAGTAAATTTTGCATTGAAAATTTTCCATTCTCACCATCTTGCAGCATTCGTGCTCTTGAAACAGCTATCAAATCGTTTATGTCTCAATATTTGTGCGAAGTCTGTAGGTTAGGTTAGGATAGGTTTGTAGGCAGATCTCTGCAAAAACACAGAAGATCTCACTTAGACAGCTTAGAGCGCTGTCCATTGTGATACCAGTAAAACTCCCTATGGATCAAAAACCCTTAAGATTCAGCAAAACGTTTAGAACCTGTTACGAATATCTTTAGACGGCTAATGTCGATTCTAGCCAATTCGCTGGGATCGCCGAAAAATAGCCTTCCGAGGTGTTTCAACCTCAGTCTGGCAAAAGCTGGTCAAAAGAGAGGGAAATGCTTGGATGGTTCCACCTCGAATTCCTCCATACAGCTTTGACAACTTGCATCTGCCACGATGCCAAGTCTCAACGCATGGCTACCCATTGGGCAATGTCCAGTAAGCACACCAGTCAAATTCTGTAACTATAAGCATTTTTATTCCTCAATTCAAATGCTTCCTCTTGTTTAATTTTGGTAGATTCACACATAGTCAGCTAGTGAGACAATTCTATGAAAAGATATAGACATTTTTTCCGTAGTTTGTATGGAAAATACCAGTTTTGGTAGTACGAGACACTCTTTTGTTGGCCACTCGGTTCTAAAAATAATTAAATATGGCATTGGAAGACCAAAAACTAAGGCCAGAATTCTGTAGGGGTTCTTTTAAATTGTATATGTTTACTAAAAGTGACTGAGGCTTTAATGAATCACTTTGCAAATTTTAGGCTAAGAAAGCTGTTCTCCAAACCTGTAAGAATACGTTGAAAGTGTGTCTTACCGACAAAGAAAATTATTATGTGGCATTGAATAAACATTTCATTTTATTCGACTAGGCAGACGTCACAGCGTTGTATTTAAGTTGGATACATATTGGCAATTAGTTAATTCTTCATCACTAAGTCTTAAATTGCTGATATATTCTTGTTTGGTAATTAACTAAATTATCAATTAAAGCGGCTCTTGAAGGGAAGTATATTCAATCACTCTTTATTATACAGTTTTCGGAGTATATCTTGAGAGCTTACAATTTCATTGTCAAATATGGTAGTTGTAATTATGTATATTAGATTTCTTGCAAATTAAAGGTTAAATTACTGGAATATGCTTATTTGGCAATTAAGACTCCATATTAAGAAGAATATAAGCGGTTTGACATTTAAAATATTTTTGGCGCTAGAGGGGTTTTAAAGAAAAACTGCTTCAGCCTAATTAAGTCAATTAACAAATTTTCTAAATTAATAGCATTTTTAGACATCCAAATTAAATGTTTTTGTTTTTGCTTTTCATAAGAAGTTGGTAAGTTTTATCAGCTCATTAATATTTTTAGCGGCGACATCTACCGTAGCTTTTTTTTAATAAAAAAATCCAGCCAATCGCAAAGAACGTATATCGTACGTCTTTGTCGCAGAGTTGCATTTGATTTTCAAGTCGATTAAAATTCAATCAAAAATTAATGTAGATTTTATTCTGTATGGTAAATCGATTTTAATAAGCGTTTTAATCGAGCAGATGCCGGTTAATTGATCAATTAATTAGCTGTCTGTTAGGTATTTAATGAGACTTCAGTTAATTTACATACGCAATTAAATCAGGCAATAGGTAATTCTATGTATCTAGACTAGTTAAAAATTGAATATTAAAGAAATGCTAAAACCCGTTAGCCGCTAAACTTTTTGCTCTCTTATTTAAAGTCCAGCTTACTTGTTCACCTTTCGCCGACTTGCTTGTTATTTAATACAAAATTAATTATAAAGCAAATTAAGTAAAGATTTGATACGCAAAGGATACTGTAATTGCGTTTTTAAATTTAATACTTTTTTCTGATGCTGATACTTTCAATCATGTTGCGGTTTTTCTGCTTATCGCAGTAAATTTGTTTTCTTACTTTATCTTAATCTACATGTTCCACGTTTTTGGTATATTTTTTGCTCTCGCATTTTTTTTTTTTTTGCTTGACCCTTGGCTTATCACTTAAATTGAAAATAAATAATCAACAAAAGCATCGAATTACATTTCTTACGTTAAATTAATTTGCCGCCTTCGTAGCTGCTGCATTAAGACGCGCGCCTGTTCGTTTCGCTCGCTTATCCCACGTTGAGGCAAATTTGTCGCTGATGCCGGCGTTGCAGCAGGCAACTCGCCGCGATGGCGAAGAGCGCACACCATGCCATGGTGTGTCTATGCGTTAGCGTTGGCAATTGCGTGCTGCCCGTGGCGGCGGAATTGCTGCGCGACTTGGAGCTGGCCACCACTTCGGCGTCCTCCGGCGGTATGTCCATGGTATTGCTAGCGACGATAAATTGAAAGATATCGCTGACCTGCAATCACAAACGAAACAGTAATGAAGCAAATGGACCATGCGTGTGAGTAAGACTGAAATAATTAATCGCTACTGTAAGAAAAGTAAGTGAAGTATGCTGAGAATATACAGCGCAAGTCAGGAAAAGCGGCGCGCAATACCCATGTCATTGCTATGTGGCATGGTGGAAGCTGAGATTTGTAGCGCCACGAGTCGAAGTCGGTGCGTGCTGGCGCAAGTCGCCAGATTGAGATAAAGTGTTTGAGTGAAGTTTACGATGTGCGTAAATAAAATTTATGCTTTGTTAGCAGCTGCGGTGCGGACCGGCAACCCACGCAAGGCGATATCTCTGACTACTCTGAAGGAGTAGTGAGTCTAAAGCAGCTGAGTACAAGTACTCTACTCTTTACTGCATATACAATTATTTATTTCCTATAAATCTATGTTTGTATGTATGTGCGCTCACCTCATTCCAACCGTAGCTATTTTTCGCCTGCACTATCGCTTCGTAGTAAGCGCCAGGATGTAGATTCTTTATGGTATACGACATGATGTGTGTAAGTGGCTCCGATGCGGGACGATGTTCAGGTGTCAGTATAAAGTCATGCCATCTTCCTGGTTGCTGGAATGTGTCATTCATCTGCAAAGAGACGCAATAAAATGTGAAATCATCATATATATATTGTTGGGAGTGTAGATCAGAGTAAATTTAATTTATTATATCTAGAAGTTGAGACATATTTTATTATAAATTCAGACACATTTGGGTTGTCCTTAAAAAATCTTATTGTAACGATTATTAACTTATTTGCATTGAGCTCAAACTTACTTCAAACGTCTATTAATTAGTTTATTAACTTGTGTGTTCAATCTCTTATGTCTAATGTAATTTGGACCTAGTACTCCTTAACTTGAAAGTAGGTGCTAATACGGACATTTCAGTGAAGATCCAGAAGAGGCTTATATATTTCACTGCTATACAAATTTTATACCGCAATGGATATTCTCAGAGCAGAGCGTTCGAATATAACTTTCAGAGCTTTTAAAGCTTCTTATAGCAACTCTGTTTCTATCACGTAATAGTTCGAAAATCTCACGGAGAAAGTTTATTTCAAAAAACTTGTACAAAGTGTGTACTTATATTAAGTTTAAATCATCACGAATAGAGAACTCTAATGTTCATAAAGGCTCTTTCTACTATGCGAAGAGTTATTACGTTTTGTATTTCAAGGCTGAAACTCATTTGATATTTTTGATATCACTTAGAGATCTTTTCCATTACCGGAGCCATTCGTCTTGCTTTCTGGGGTTACACCTAAGGGCGGTATTACTAGAAGTTCAGACTTGTTTTTGGAATCTACTTTTCATGGATGAAAGAGGCGACATGGCAAACATTTTGTTAAATATCGAGTGGTTATGAGAGGTCTTTCGCATTTCTGATAGATCTGAGGCATTGGTATTGCAATGAATCCGAGAATTTATGGTCTCAACATTATGGAAAGAAATTCTTACTAACTTTTATTATTTATTTAGTATATTTCATCTATAAACGAATTGTTTTGAAAAGTGTTAGAGGTTTGGAGGTTATGAGGCTATGACAGATTCTATATTGCATACAATCAATGGATAGTTTTTCTTTAGTAAACTAACTAAATTCTTATTCTACTATATTCTTAGGCTATTTAATCATCCTCTTTCGCAGTCCAGGGGACCAAATTACGACGATTTTGCAGTGGAGGCGTGCAAGCACTAGCTAGAGTAGATATTTAAGGAAATATGGGGGTACTTTGTATTCTTATGACTTTACAACTTCTTGTGTTCTTGAGAGCCGACTTCTATGAAATAAAAAAATTATATTGATCATCTCGTGACGCTTTAAATAGCAACAACTTTAATGAACCTATTATACCATTAATATTACTTTCAGAAAAAACCGCGACAAATTAAGTTTCCAAAAAGTAAACACTACTCGATTTATTTGTATTACCGACGACCTTAAAAGTAATTTGTTGGCGCGATTATTGAAAAAAATATATAATAATTAATATTACAGTAGTGGGAAATTTTTTAAAAAAAATTTTTTTTTTTATTTTGTTCGCTGGCGTGTAAAGCCCTCAGGCAGCTGTCAACGATGAAAAAAAATACACACACACATGCTGTCCTGAATAATTGTCGAGCATTAATGAAGTATGTGATTAAAATTGTATTAAAACAGCGCCTGTAAGCTTAAATGTAAACCAACGCAAGCAAACACACACACGAACACACACAGAAACAAATTACACGCGAGTGTAAGCGATTTTGTGCCAGCAATATATCAACGCTCTTACAACAAAAAAGAGATTTACGCAATCGGCAAAAGCTGCGAGCGTTCGTTGCTTGACTGCTTGCGTGCCTGTGTGTGTGTGTGTGTGTGAAAGAAGCACCTGTATGTGCGTATAACGGTGAAAATTGCACTTAATTATTAAATGAAAAAAAAAAAAATATGAAAAGCATATGTAGCATATTTGTGCCAACGGTGCTTTCTCTGTTGTTGTTTTTGTGCACGGCAATATGGAAATTAATAACAAAATGTAAAAGAAATTAATGAGATTTTCTTTTTAAAAAGTGTGGCAGCACACACAGTGTTGTTGCTTGTGTCAAGCTGCATATCACTAGAAACCCATATATTCGCTTGTATATTTGTATGTTTGTACTTAATTGGAAATTCATAAAAGAGTTGCAATATAATTGGAAAAACACATACATATCTACAGTTATTAAAATTTGCCTTAACACCCTATTGATAGAGTTATAAACAAATCCATCACTCTGCAAGTGAGTGAGTGGCTCGTTAATAGCCAACATTTTGCTTTACAAATAAGTAAAATCTTCATCCGCATCTACTTGCTGCTTGACTTTCTGCTCATTAATTTGTGGCGTTGGAGATTACTTTAAATAAGAATAATGTAAGCAATCAATGCATTTCTCTCAATTAACGTGGTTTTAGTAATGAGTAAACCACTTGAAATCTACGACTTCATTGGTTTATGCAAAATCTAACGGCCCATCGCCTGTTTTATAACGGTGAAAATAATTTCAATTTCTTTATTTTTTTTTTTCAATATCTTTACGATTTTAATGGGACTTCATTAATGATTTCCATGCAATGCAATTAAGTAAAATATTACTTTTAATGACTCGACTTCAAATATTTCATAGTAACACAGCATAAATGTGACACAAATTGTTAACGGTACTTAGTAAAATATAACTGAGTGTAAAATGTATACAATTACGGTAAAGAAAATTATGCCAGATATTGCAAATTACATCATTAGAGCTTAATTATGCTTAATTAATGAGATTTCTTTTATATTTGTTCTCAAAGTTTGAGTAAGTAAATAGGTACTTGTGCTCGTCAGGGCAAATGAAGCTTCGAGAGCTTTTTCAAAGCTTTCCAATTATTGCCTTTGTGAATTGACTAAATTATAAGACTGTTGAACTACATACGATTCAGTTTCATATTAAGCAGCTATTTTTTGGATAAGTGTAAAGAGAATTCAAGGAATAAATATAGAAGCTTGGAGTAATTAGTAGTTCAGTGTGTAATTAACGATTTTTATAACCTTTTCACACAGGAGCTAATTGATCAATTAACCGTACTCTACTCGATTATAACGCTGATTAAGAACGATTTACCAAACAAAAATAATAAAAATCTACACCAATTTTTAATTAAATTTTAATCGACTTGAAAATGGAATGCAACTCTGTGGCAAATACCATACTTGAAATTATATACACGTTCTTTGTCTGTGAGTTGTTGTTCACGCTACACGATGGTAGATGTCGCTGCTGAAAAATAGCAATCAGCTGATGAAACTTACCAACTTCTAATGAAAAGCAAAAACAAAAATGTATAACAGCTGATCGGTTATGGAGTAGCCGGCAGTGTGAAGGCCAAAAACTGGTTTCTCAATCAAAATATTAATTGATCTATTACTTTGGCTGTGTGAAAAAGGCTATTAGTAAATTATCTAATTTTATATCATATTAACAAATAAAGTTTAAAAACATGCTTGCTCTAACTTTTCTTAGCGGTCTGTCAAGCATTTTATTTTTGGTGATGTTAATTGAAAAATAAATTTTCAGCTTGATTTTTAATCAAATAATAACCTTTTCGCATTGCAGTTAATTGATTAATTAACCGACCCTTGCTCGATTAATGCGCTGATTTAGTTCGATTTACCATACTAAAAAAAATTCTTATTTTACTACATCACTTTTTAATCGAATACAAATCGAGTTGAAGCAGTAATGCAGCTCAGCTACTTGTTGTTTACACTGTAAATTTGGTTGTGGATATAGATAACACAGCAAACAGCTGATGAAACTGGCCAACTTCTAAGAAACAACAAACACAAAAATGCCTAACAACTAATCGTTAATCGTTCTCAATTGTAATCTCAATGCATTAAATTATTTTGGCTGTGCGAAAAGGCTATAAGCAAGGATATTAGCATTTTTAGGAATGAGACAGCTTGATTGAGGCTAATTTAAATTATTATACTCCTTCTTCTTTCTTGTGTAACTAGTTATAACTCAAACACTTGAAGTCTAAACACACACTTTTTTAAGTTTTTAATACAGTTTTACTTTTTTCCAAAGGTGGCAACGCCTTCAAAAAGAAAATAGTTTGTGTATAAACTTCAGCAAATATTTTTATGTCTGGCACATATTTTATAATATTTGAGTACATTAAAATTTTTGAGACAGGTGGCAACTCCTTTTTTTTAACATATCGAAATAATTTTTTTTTTCAAATATTTTGCAATTTTGTATTATTTTGAGCCAATTTAGTTCTCCAAAAACGATATTTAACTTAACGAACTTTTCAAGAATCTCAATCCGGAATTTGGTCCAGTTAGCCTCAACCTTAGCGATGAGTAAACAAACAATTCCTATTTCAATGAATATTTTAACGACCCACAATTGCAATGACATTATTTTTTATGCATTTATTATTATTTTTATGTTAAAAAAATCCACAATTTGTTAAACAAACATCGTAACCCACTTAATTACTACCATAAATCTGCATAATAAATAAACACTCAAAACCAGCTTATGGTTAGGAGACCAACACACAGGCACATATACACACACATATCCATGCATTTGAGCGTCGTGCTGGCATTGCAACGAGGTGAAACTAAGCTCTGCCATAAAAATGAAATCGAAAAATAACTGTACTGTGGTTAAGAGCAATATTTGCTTTAACAAATGCATAACGGTACAAATTACATAAGAATAAGTCACAAAAAGAAAGCGACGTGAAATAAAAATCGCGAAACTAGAAATATATTTCAAATGTTCGGCATTTTTCGATTTGCCAATATAACTGTGTGTTTTCGCTTTTACTCGAACGCTTGGTTTGTTTTTGTTTTTTTTTTACTTTTTTATAACCGAACCAATAAAATATTGAGAAATAAATGGGTCAACGGCGTTGCTGTCAATACTTTTGTTTTATTTTTTGTTTTTGGTGAATTGTAGCTACAATATTTGCAATTTACAGTTACCCGGTGTATGGGTGTGTTTGTGTTTGCATATACTTCTATACAGTGCTCGTCGCTATGCTTTATCTTTGCACAGAATTTATTTATTTGTTGTACAAATTTACACTCACACACACAGACATACACTTGCAAATATTGCAACAATTTCACTTTAGTTGCACTTTTCTATGCCAACCATTTCGCGTTTGTTTACTTTCATTTTCTAGGTTCATTTTCTTTTTTTTACCCTTTATTTGCATCCTTTTTATGTATACGTTTTTTAGTTAGTTTTCGTTTATGCCATATACAAATACAACAACTATATCACATTGAATACACTCACCAATACACGGCGGTAGAGCAGACGCACCTCCTGCAGCGGTGGATAGCTATCTATTTTCCATGTCAGATTGTAGCTGTCCGATGAGCGACCCCATTTCGGTGAGTAGAATTCAGCTGGGCCTGGGCGTCCAGACAGCTCCATGTACTTGCGCGAGCGTCCGAGTGAGTTATCGGCAACACAGCTGCAATGGGTAATTGGTATTTATTATTTATTTGTTATTATTGTTGTTATTGTTATTGTTGTGAGCGTTGAGTGGATTAAAAGTATAAATAAAATGGTGCAATGAAAAGGGGAATTAAGCGTAGAGCGCACAATAAGCAACTAATGTTAATAAATTTCAAGTGGACATATAGATATATGTATATATATAAGTACTATATATATATATGTATAAATATTATATACCAACATTCTTAACGCAAAATATTTTTTTACCAACCAAAGTTTATAGTACTTTTTTTTACTTTCTCCCATACATACTTTGGTCCTACTTTTTTAACTGTCGTCCCCATTAATGTTTTTGGGGACAGTAATGGCGCCGTCAGGTGTGTGTGTGTAAATCACGAAAATGTGCTTTTGATTTCATTTTTTTTATGTACACGTGGAAAAGGGTCAGCGCTTGCCATAATAAATTATGGTTGGAAAATTGTTTTTGACCACATTAAAGTTATTTGCTTTATTTGCTAAAGCAGTAGCACGCACAATATAACTGTAGGTAACAGTACTTAAGGTTGCGAAGGAGTGTTGTATATAAAAATAATGAATTTTTCGACAAATTTTGCTTTACGATCGAAAGTTTCTTCCTGAGTTACTTCAATAGTATCATTCTTCATTAGAAAACAACTAGTCCAAAATCATATATTGCCTACTGCATGTTCAAGTTATATAAACTTAGGTATCTTAAAGATTATATACGAAAAGTACTTTATCGGATGCACATTGAGTAGCATTCTTGTTATATTCTCCCATCGAAATCGATGGTGGTCGCAATATATCGAGGGAATTATGCTGCTTTTCAAATGCATGTACTTTCTTCTTATTTTCTTTGGGATCTACATATATTAGGATTTTCTACCAAAACCTGTTCCCCACAAGAAAAAGAATACACTCAGACCTTACAGTGTATAGTCCTTTGTGAACTCAGAAAAACCCTAAATAGATATTAGGACTCGTCAATGCGCCGTGAATCGACTACAAAACTGCATATGTTTTTTACTTCTAAATCCGGAAATTCACAAGGTAGTTAAAAAACAAAGATTCAAGCAATTTTAGTATCGATCTCGCATAGGTGGAACATTCTTCTTCTAGAAAACTTCTGCAACTAGCATCCGGTAAAATTTTTAATGGAACAATGACCCCTTCAAATAATAATGTATTATTGAGAGCTAGACGTCTCACGATTTTCTTTGGGTCAACAGGCTCTTGCGACTGACTAGAGTTCAGCTGGAGCCTGACTGTCTAGTAAAATATCACAAAAGAATAGGTAGTCCTCCTACTTGCTCCCATTCTACAGTAGTTAGTACAAACGTACCTAGCCTTGAAAGCTAATTATCAGCCTTACAGTCTTAGTCTGGTATTCCTCTGTGGCCTGGCACCCAAACTAGTCAAATCGGTATCGTCTGAATGTGACGGTAGCCATTTCCTTACCAGCCTCGAGCTCTAACTACTAGAGAGAATCGTCACTTAACGAAGGATGCTACCTTCGAAACAATAGATCCGTTGCTACCTTTAAGCATCTACTTGCGCTTTAAAAAACGCTAAAATAGTCGTGAAGCGTTTTGAAGTCTGCACCACACAAGGATCCCACCGTATATTAGTTTAACTTTAGTTTTGTATAGCCAAAGGGCTACTTAGTATAACGTAGACCCTTGGTTCATATTAAAAAAATTGTTAATATTGATTAAATTGTTAATATTTATGCTTGTTCCCTGCAATTGATTTTGTGAACAAATTTTACTGTTTCATATGAACAAAATTTCATTTACAATAAGGGAAAATTTTCGAATATGAGAGATTTTCCCCATGTGAAATTCAAGTTACAAAAAACACAAATGTGTGAGTTTTTTGATTGGGAATGTCATTCACATGAAATTAAGGCAATACAATAAGGCTGAATATATCATCCATATGAAATGAAGACATTCCAAAAGCTACGAACAGACAATCATTTGTCTCAAATAACAATTGAGAGGCTCGTTTCAATATGCTGGATCTAATATTTTCAGCAAATGTATCGAAAGTCAAAAAATATTGCAATTTATGGGGTCATCACGCTACGTAAAATTTTGTCAGAGGCTATTATTATATTTTTCTGAAATATTATTTTGGTACCCAGTTTTTAACGTATAGAAGGAATCGAAAATGCCAATAAGATGAACAGGTCTTGGAACTCAATCAATATAAGCCAGATGATGAGCACTCCAAAAGCGTTATATTTTTAAGAAAGAAAAAATTCAGATCTCAACTATCGAAATATGGAAGGGTTCATCTCACATCTATTAAGTAGATCGTCATTTATTCCTAGTACTCTAATCTAAAGCGTTGGTGGCAGTGTTCGTATTCAAATTTTGTGTGTGTCACGTTTTGTTCGACCAAATTGTAAATTTTCTATCTTGCATGTGTTCTGGAGAACAAATTCGACAGTGGATGGCAGTGTTTGCACGAAAATCCATATGAAAAATTGGATTCGAATGAAAACGCTTAAACGAAATGTTTACACGTTTCTACACATGTTGTTCGCAAGAAATGTTTGTACTCGTTGGTGGGCAAATTAAATTCTTGTTTGACACACAGTACGACAAAAAATTTGAGTGTAGGTGGGCCGCTTAAATAAAAAACTCATGACATTTTGTCGAGTCTCTCGAACTGAGGCATGTTTCCTTGGAAGATATTGGGAGACACAATAATTCAAATTTAACTAATAGCTCAAACTGAACTTCAATGCCTGTGCAGAACTCCGATTGGCCGATCATGAAACAGATAGTTAAATCTTTGAAATATCTTGAAAAGGATAGGGTTCCTTCATGATCTAATCATTTGAAATATACTCCGCGTTAATTTTTTTTCAGTATATGTATTTGAATAATCTGGGACATGATCGATCCGAATATGCTGTTATTTAATGGACGAAATAAGTTTAAGAAAATGGTTAGTTTCACATAAAAACTATTTCTATAATTTTTTAATGAAGAATTGAAGCAATTTTCAGTGAATGAGTTCACTTTTGCCTATTTGAAAAATTAAACTCTTATTCCATATTGAAGAAACACTGTGTATGTGAACTCGTATGTAATTTCTGCGATGAAATTTAATACAAAAATATTTAATATGCACTTATGATGTTCGTTTGAGCTACTAGATGGCGTTACTAGTAGTTATATTAATGAGAGAATTGTGTAAAAAGTACCTCATTGCCAAATATATACTTGTAAGTAGCAATTAATTGAAAACGACCACTCCATCAATTTCATATACTGTAATCATTCTATGCTATATGTACGCCTTATATCTCGTAAACTCTTTAGTACATTGCAGCATACAAGTTCATGTGTGCACATACATTTAAGTTGATAATTAATTTATTGCTTTCCTCACGGGCTTATCCAACAGCAGATACACCAGATTACTGCATTGAGAGGACTTTACACATACTCAACTAAAAACTAATTTCATAGCGAAAATGTAATTTCCTTTTCGATTTGGCACAGACAGTCAAAGCAGACGTCGCACAGCACCAACCCCGTTGCACACAAAATTACTCAAAAGCCAGCGGAGTCAATGCAGAGACAACGGATAGCGGACAACGCCCGCACAGGTACACATATGTTACCAATTAAGCTCACAGACACACATATATCTTTGGAAATAGATGCATATATATGTACACTCATCCACATATACTACATATATGTCAATCAGCGCATTGGCGTGTCAGAGATTTAACTTGAACTTCACATCACTTCACTAATCTCGATGCCGTCGTCATCGGCGTCGTCGACGTCTAACTTTCATGCGAAATACTTAGCAGCAGCCAATATGGCAACTTCCGTTGGACTTTCAACTTTGCCGCTTTGTTGTTCGTCTGATTTGTGTGGTGTTGCTTTTCCATTATTTTCTACCCAACATTTTTTTCTTCACATTTTGTCTTTCGTTATTATGCTTTTGAGGCAGACAGTTTGACATTGATGTGAAAAAGTTACGCTGCCCACACATGCATGACGTGAGCACGCACACATACACATCTATAAATAACTGCAAACACACACATATATGTATAAAAGAGCACACGCTCGTGGTATCACCTGGCGGCATTGACTTGCGCTGACGAGTGGCGCAAGTATGAGTGGCAAGTAAATGGAAAGTCAGATGACAGTATCCATGATTTGACTGCGAAAACTTTGTCCTGCTGTTGGAGGACGGACAAAGGCAGGTATATAACAACACAAAAAAAAGTACCAAAAGCAAAGCCAACAAGTACCAAAGCAAAAAAACAAAAAAAAAATGTATTGAACAAAACAAAAAAGTACTAACTCGATTGACTAAATCAGCGCCACAAGCGGCAACAAGCAAATAAGCGAACGGACCAGAGCATGAACAATGATTTGTTGCAAAGCAAAGAGTCAACGCTGCACATCCAGCGCCAGTGGCAAGTAACTATATATATTTTAGTTGTTTTGTTTCCATTTCTTTTGACTTCCTTCTATCCTAAGTCTTACTGTTATCAGCAGCTTGCCTTTGTCTCGCTCACTCTTTGCATTTATTTATTTTATTTTTTGTTTTTTGATTTTCTTTATTTTAGTTGCTGTATTTTGTGTCTTCTTTTTGCACTCCTCCTCACTTTTATTTACTTTTCTATTTATTTATACGAGTTTGTCCAACTCATCACTCACCTGTAGTTGCCAAAGTCCTCCTGCTGTATGTGGCGTATGGTGAGCGTGTGTCGATTGCCTCTTGTTGACATAATTCGCCTATCGGTCGTTTGTATCGGAAATGAGTTTTGGTA
Organism: Zeugodacus cucurbitae; assembly: GCF_028554725.1. Classification (NCBI taxonomy): domain Eukaryota; kingdom Metazoa; phylum Arthropoda; class Insecta; order Diptera; family Tephritidae; genus Zeugodacus; species Zeugodacus cucurbitae. The sequence goes on along the minus strand of NC_071667.1, from coordinate 56,505,885 downwards.
CCAGGACACCTGTGATGAAGTAAAAAAAAGCAAAAAAAAGTTAGGTTAGGTGGCATGTTCAACAACAGTGATTTCATAAGTATGTTTATAATATGTGTAATGTTAGGTTAGAAAGCGTTGAGAAAGAAAGAATTTTGCTTAAGTATACTAGATTAGTGCATGAAGAGCAAGTTTTTTACGCTGCTAATATAACAAGAATTTCAACTAAATTTACTAAAATTATTTAAAAAGGTCTATAGTAGAACTCTTGGTATTCGACTAATCGACTAACCGAATAGGGCATAATAATATTCGAATAATAATATTCGAATAATAATATTCGAATAATAATATTCGGTTTGCACTATTCGAATAATCGTTAGTCATCGACTATTCGATTAACCGCTAATTTTCGACTATTTTCAAACAATTTTCATTTATTCAAATGCTCCCAGCGGAGCAACTATTAGAATAGTCGCAGCAGAACAACTATTCGAATAACCATAGTAGAACGATTTTTCAAATAGTCGTAACATTGCGACTAATCGAATAGTACTAACCGGTTAATATTCGTACGAACGGTTACAAACCGGATATTCGAATAATCGGTTTTCAGGTTAATCGAATAATTTTAAGAGCCCTTGTCTATAGTCCCTCAAAAATAAAAAATGTGTACGAATTGCGGTCCAAATCTGTTGAGTCGCACTGTGCGTGTTCATACATACACACATATATATGTCTCTCTTGGTGTGCTCAAGCAAAACAGACTAATGATATTAAGCTCGTAAAAGTAATTGACGTGTAAGGAAGAAGTTTTAATGGAAAATTGTTGAATATACAAAAACCAAAAAATAAAAAACTTCGAAAATACGGAAGGTCCATAACTGAATTGAACTCAACGGGTAATTAAGCTTGACTCTTTTGGAATGAAATATTCGATTTTTATTATATTTTGTAGTTTTATTTATATTATTACTGAGATCGGAAGGACGGTGATTTCATCCAACTGCATGTTGAAAAAATAGTTTTTCTTATTGCGTTAGACCATAGGTGTGGAAATTTTGAATGTGTAGAAATGCGGTGGGAGACAAATTTTTGGTGCGATAATGTAAGTTGTGGATATGTAGAAGTTAAACTTCCTCCAAGATACAGAAATAGCTGTTGACTTCCTGATTTTCAATTATTACACCCATCACACCAGATCTTGAAATTCTCTCGAGTGCATAAAATATAACCGTTAATATTAACCTACTGTTGTATTTTAAAAAATCCTTTCTGTTACATAAACTTAATAAAGTTCGAAAATTTATCTAAAAAAATCCAAGATTTTCTAAATATCCAAGATTTCACTAGGTTAGACGCATCCGTACTTACAATAGTATTCAGCGTAGAACTTTTATTTTGGATACAATTAAATAATGGTTGATATGCAAAATCCATGGTTATTCAATGATATATCAGGGATAATATTCTAAATATTTTAAAAACTAAAAAAATTGTGTTTTTCAAACATTAAGAAAATTTAAAAAAAGACCATATTTTTTTAGTCACTAGAATAGAGGCACTTCAAATAATTGTATATATTGTAATAATTGTATAAAGTGTACTACTTAATTTGTTGGCAATAACTTCATATATCTGTTTCGTCCTTGAATGATACAGAGAGTCTATGTAATTTAGCGAATTCCTACTTCAAGCAAGTTTTATTGCTACGATTAAAGGTTCTTTATCTTCGTATTGTTTTCCTCCTTCATAAACTTTACATGAAGGCCAACTCCAAATGTTTTCAAACAAGTTAGGATCCGGAGAATATGGTGGTCAAGTTATGATATTAACGTCTTTACCCGAATAAGTGACTAATCGAGCGTTATGAATCTTGTTGAAAAATCCATGAGATAGATCTTTTAATAATTGAAAAAACTGACTCTAATGTTGTTTTGAACCGCTCAATTTTCGTTTTCTGATCAATAAACACCCTTCTTCTTTGCATAAATCATGAAACGTAAAACAATTTATCACCGATCCATGAGTCTTGTGTCGGAATGAACACTCCAAGTAACTACTCTTCCTCAAATAGAAGCCGTTTTTCTTTATGAATGGTATCCAGAAGTGGATATTTATTCATTTTGAGACGCTAAAGATGTTTTCCATTTCTGATTGCACGTGGAATGGTTGACAAGTTTTTGTTTACTAAGGTTTATTAACTGATCTTAAATGCCGACTTATTGGAACTGTAACCAATTCTAACAATTTTATGATCCGATCGTGTTGTTTTCGCTGTTTAAATTTTTTTTATATTCCTCTGGATCTTTTAAACATCTATCAACAGTTCTGGAACGGCACTTTATTTGTTTTTCAATATTTCGATTCAATAGCCTTTGTGAGTGAAAGAAGTATATTTTTAGGCGTTTCAATAGGTTTAAAACATTACCTTTTTCTATTGTTTTTTTTTCAAATATTGCTAAAAAACAATTGATATCTTAATATTACGTCTTTTATTCATGAAAATAATTACTTATTTTTATACAAGACAAAAAAAAAACCGTTAAGTGCGTCTAATTCAATGACCAACTGAAAGCGCATGTGGATTCATCGAAGTTTCTAAAGTATTGAAATCACAGTTATGCTTGCACAAGCCAAGCAACTATGAGCGTGATTTTTTATCGAACACGGTTTGAACTTTCATAAGAAAAAGGTTTTACTCATCTAAAACATACTTGGTAGTAAATATAACGGGTTCTTTAAGGAAAAAATGGGTGCGTCTAACCTATGACCAGCAGGGTGTGTAAAAGCAATGATCCATGGCGTATGCGTAATATTAGATCTTAGTTTAAAGAGTCGTTTTTTGAGGAGAAAAAAATCATTCCATTGCTATATATTCTAATATATTAATAAAAAAAATGTATATTTAAAATGAAAACAAAAATTTTTTGCTTGAAGTAGAGTTTGTAGTAAAACCCAATCCAAGAGAAAAAGATAAAGTCTATATAAGTTGCCAAAAGAGTTTTAGATTTTATTAAACCTTTAGTTTAATTGAAGTTGTATGTGTATTTTTAAATTAAAAAAGGAAAATTTTCTTTAAAATGCTATTAATTTTTATTAATTTGTAATAATGTATATAAAAGGACACCATGTCCTTGTACAATTAAGACGCACTTTTAGAATGACGTCACAGCAACGAGGCCTCTGGACAGTTTAATTTATACAAAACTCTTTAATTTATCTAATCTAGTTGTATATATTGCAATAAAGTAAACAGAGTCTTTAAATTAACAGTTCATGGGTCTACTGTAATATTGCGGGCCAAAAAGTGTGCGCCACGTCGTATGAGTAACTTTTGAGTAAAAAATAAAAAAAATGTTTTAAACAAGAAAAATTTCATAATAAATCGAAACTTATTTACATTAATACTGCTGAAAACTCACCGTGGCTACCGGATCAGCGTAGACTATGCATACCAGTTTTGCTTCGAAACCTTCACCAGAATGTATCCATGACTTCTCCACTTGTATATCGGGCGGATCTACACGAAAAAATTATGAGAAAAAAGTTTGTTAAAACGCATATATTTCAGCAAAAATAATTTAATTGGCAGGATAATAAAAGCAATGTAATAATTGTCAAATTATCTCAGCATTTTTCGCCAAACCAAGCGGCAAGCACATGCGCTATACAGTTATATGGTAGTATAGCACGTAAAAAGGGCGTAATAAGAAGACGTAAGAAATCATTTATCTGCACATGAGAGACTCGTTAAGCGCTGAAATTGCAACGTGCGCTTATAAACTATTTTTTTCCTTGCAACAAAAAGTAGTAATATGCTCAGAATTTCTTATATTATGAGAGCGCTGCATACAATTACCGCTGAAACGGCATAAAAAAACCGACAGAAAATATGTATTGTTCGCATGTGAGAATTCATGAAATTTCCAACTGATTTATCAAATATAAGTTTCCACTTTTCAATTTGAATGAGGCATGCAGCGTAGCGAATTGTTCGCCGGAATGAATGTGCAGAGTGCGATATGTGGCGTTGCATGAGCAAAGTGAATGCACACACACACACACATTGAGACGTTTCTATTGCTTACTGTACGTTAAACATATATTTTCACAAGCCTTCATGCTTCGTTTTAGTTGATTTTTTTTTTTTTTTTGTGTTTTGTGGACTCCTCAAACTCCGTTCGCAAACGACCTGCTCTGGCTTTTTAGCATTTTCGTCTGCGTTTTGGCGTCGTTTTTTATCGCTTTACGGCAAGTTATTTGCATATCGCGCAATGCTGCCACTTAAAATTTTTTAGCTATTTCTGCGCTCGCACTCCAGATCGGCTCCTTCGCCACGTTGCAACATACGAGTATTCCTCGAAGAAATTTCTCATGCCACTCAAGTCTAAAGTGTTGTGCGTGGGAAAAGCGAGTTGCAAGCACACACACACATACAAAATCATATGTGTGTTGCGTGTGTCTTTCGCTTCTTCTCCTACTCCTGCTTCTTCTTCTTCTCTTTGCTTCAGCTTTTTCCCGCTGCCTTAAATTATTTGTACATTTATCTTCCGAAGCGCATAATCATTCCAGAAAGTCGTCGCACTAGTTGACGGGCACATTGTGAAAAAAGCAACAACAAAAAAAGTGAATTTTTGAAAGTCTCAACGCGCTTTTGATGAATGGTGAAATGTCGGTAACAAAAAGCGTTGAAGACTGCGAACATAACTAAATCGAATTGTGGCAGTGGATTTGGTTGCTTGCCGCAAGGAGTAGTCTTCATATTTTTACTTTTCATGGAATACGAAATTTTGTTGCAAATGTGTGCAGAAGATAGTTGACAGGTAATGCAATGAACCAGATTTGTAGGTTTCTTTTTTTTTCAAGGGAATGTTTCTTTTTACGATAATTAAGGAATTGAAGGATTTCTTTAAAAGCTTAAATGAATTTGGTTAGTGTCTTTAGCGAAGTAGTACTCTAACAGGGCCTTTCAGCTGGCGGAACCCTGTCACCGTGTTTACTTGAAAATGGTTCCCATAATCCGAATGGACCTGGAACTGTATCTGAGATCTGTCACTTCGGCAATAGGTAGGTCCCAGAAATCAAACTCAAACAAATGAACTGAATTCGCCGTCACTTAGCTCGGTTTCCACTTGAAGAAAAATTCAACAGTAATAAATCAAATTCTTAATCGTATTTAGAAAGAAATTAGCAAAGGCATTACTGAGAAAGCTTTTAGGCAACATTATACTGGAAGACTTGTTTTTAAAAATTCTACATACTCGTCACCTTTGTAACAGTACTTACAGTCACTTGAAAATCTTCTAATTTATTTTCAAAAATGCAAAGGCGACTTTTATGAGCTTTAAGCTATTCGAGCAACGAATTTAGGAAGCTTTTGAGCTTTTAAGCTTTCGTGAAAAATACAGAAATCTCTGCAGTTCTCAAAACGCCTTCAATTAAGCTAACATACATTAAACTAAATTTACTTTAATTTTAACAAAGAACCTTTAATAATATACAAAAAGGAGCATTATACTTCATTTGTCTGTTTTTTAAATCTATTAAGTTCCTTTTTCATTTGTACACTCAACCATATGTATAACAAAAGAAAATGTAATTTGTTCAAAATTTACACTTGAATGCCTAATGTCCGGCTGTAATTGAAAAAAAAAAAAACAAATTACTCAAATACACTTACATAGAACATCCAAACGCATGTCGACTGTGACCGGTTCACCGACTCCATTGTCTGCGGTGCATTGATAGACTCCAGCCTGTTGACGCTCGAGTTTCTCCAGTGTCAAAATTGGACCGTCGCCAATGCGAGCTGATGACTTGCCAGCGCCACTCTATGAAAGTGCAAACAAATGAAAAGTGATTTATTTTTTTATTTTCTTCGCAATCAAAGATTTATTATATGCATATTGATATTTATAGAGTAGATAATTGTACTATTTTCTATTCATATTAATTTAAATACTCGAATTTAGTTGTTTTTTACACGCTTGTTTCGTAGGTTGAATTCCAACATTTCATTGAAGTTATTATGTGATCACAATAATATATGATGCGATTGCTTAGAAGATAATGCCAGTGACAATACTATTGTCTTTAAAATGCTTAAATTAAACAAAGTTTTGAGCAGTTGGAATAATTTATTTTTCCAAATGCTATATATTTATACTCTCGCAACATAATTGCTAAAAAGAGTATTATAGTTTTGTTCACATATCGGTTGTTTGTGTCACCCAGAAATAAAAGAATTGGATATGGGATTATATATATATAAATAATCAGCATGACGAGTGGATTTGAAATTCGGATGTCTGTCCGTCTGCCCATGCAAGCGACAACTTGAGTAAAAATTTAGATATCTTACTGAAACTTGGTAAATTCAATAGCACCCTGAGGTATTGAAAATGGTCGAAATCGGACCATTGCCACGTCCACAAAATGGCGGAAACCGAAAACATTTAAAGTGTCATAACTAAGCCATAAATAAAGTTATAAAAGTAAAATTTTGTATAAAAGATCGCACTAGGAAGGGGAATCTATATTTGGATGTAATTTTATTGAGTAAGTGGGCGTGGCCCGTCCCCAAATATATTTTTTGTATATATCTCGCAAACCAATAAAGCTATGTAGACCAAACTTTCTGTAGTCGGTTCCCTTACGTACTCCAGCACACACCATGAATATAGTTGAAATCGGATAATAACCACGCCCACCTCCCATACAAAGGTTATGTTAAAAGTGCGTTAACTCACTAACGGAAAACAACAGAACACTAAATTTTACAGAAGAAATGGCAGAAGGAAGTTGCATTCAGATTTTTTTACAAAATGGAAAATGGGCGTGGCGTCGCCCACTTATTGGCCAAAAACCATATCTCAGGAAATTTTCGACAGATTTCAATGAAATTCGGTATATAATATTTTCTTGACATCCTGATGACACGTGTGGAAAATGGGCGAAATCGGCTGACAATCACGACTACTTCCCATATAACTCAATTTTGAATTCCATATCATTCCTTTACTTTATAATATACATATAAGGAACTAATGAAGATAGCAGAAGAAAAATTTACACAAATAGTGCATATCATCTCTGGCTTCACTTGCGAAAAAATTGTCGAAAACGGATCATAACTTTTCAATGCCCCAGATATCGAACATGTTGAACTCAGCGCCTAAGGATAAATTTTAACCGAAAATATGGGTAAATCTCCCAGATAATTTAATGTAATTCAGAGGAAAATGTTTTCTTATAACATATCCTAGCTCCAATATATCTAATTATAGGTTTTTCAAAAATACGGTGGCCTTTATTCCGCATATATGTATTGGTTAATATGTGAGAAATTACAAATTAGGCGATATAATGTACCTTGCTGGTGAAAATGCATGAAATCGGTTCAGGAATTACCTAAGCCCTCATATAATATAAACATATGACGATTTTCGTTTTTCTATTCAACTTTATGCCGAATTTATGGGTTAATTTGTATGTTATCTTAATAAAATTTCTTCAATAAATTGCGAGAGTATAAAACGTTCAGTTGCACCCGAACTTAGCCTTTCCTTACATGTTTTAGGTTAATGTTGACACAAATGTCCAAGATCGATATAAAAAAAAAATCGATTTAATCGACCAGTGCTTGACCCTAGAGACATCTATTGGAAAATGGCGAAAGCAAAGTAGTAGACCCAATAATGAAATGGAGTAGCCTCTATTAGTCGGAAAGTCGAACCATTAGATTTCTTGTTTTTGTGAAGCTTTGAGTTCGAACGAGTTTTGTGTAGTAATACTGCGGGTCATGTGGATTCACATTCAATAAATACCTGAATAATTTACCAGTACAGTACAGTACAGCAATGGTATGTGGTTCAATTACAAAATTTCAATGCAATAAGAGTCCACAGGCAGAGAATATGAAGATGTATACATTTAAGTTGAAGGCAGACAAAGTACTCAATATATTATAATGCAGTTAGAACCAGACGCGGATGCTTTACCATTCAAACTGGGATAGTGAAGAATGCAAACGAAATTGGAGACAAAAAATTTCTTGTTTGAAAAAAGACAGAATCGGAAGCAAATGAAAAAGATTGGAGGGAGACGCAGAGTTTTCACAAATCGAAAAGTTGCTGGTAGTACCACTTCTCATATATTTTGAAAAATATAGAGTGTTTTTATTCATACTATACTTATACTCGTATATATGTATATGATCCCCTGCAATTGGTAGTACGCTAAAGCCTGTTGAAAGCGCCAGTGAACAAACGACGCGCACTCTTACACTCTCTCTCACACGCGCAACTGCTGAAATGTTAAGCTCAGCAAGACTGTCAACTGGTACTCCTGCCACACCCCAGCCATGCTACACTACTACTCACACACATTATGCTACGTGTATCATATGGATGTGAACGTGCGCGTACAAGGTGAGGCGCTCGAGCCACTCTTGAGATGGACGACAGCTTATCGCTGCGTTGACGTGGAATGAATGCAAATAAATCGAAAGGAAATACCGTTGGCGAGAAACGTAAAAATAGCATAGCCTCAGACAACATGTGGCATGCCACAAAAGCAGCAGTGACTTAGTGGCGCTTGGTTGGTTGTTGGAGCAAGAGTCTCAGTACTGATTGCATATAGCTTCGAAGCAGGTATTTGGCTTTCGATTGAATGTGGAAGTATTTGCATGCAAAGGCATGTGTGTGTGTGTATATGTTTGTGAAAAACACATTGCAACGCCATGCTGCTGCACTTCATCACCTGTGAAGGCAAAATATAGACGAAAAATTAGAAAATCAGTAATCCTCAACAGCTGTCGCTGGCAAGCCGTGTGAATGTGTGTGTGTGAGTTTCTGTTATTTTCTATGTTCCTGTGTAGCTCCTTGGACTCACATTAATTACAATTTGGCAGTTGCTTTGTTTATTGTTGTTGCACCAACTGCTGCTGCCGCCTGTCAGTCCGCTGTTGCCAGTATTTTTCACTTATTTCTACACTTTCTACTCTCCATACTCAAACACCCTCCTTTCCGTAGCTATTTGTCTTGTGTTTTCGGTTTGGCTGTTTGTCGCTTACTAACCTCAGCTCAGCTCAGGTGAGTGCAACGCTTTGTCCAGCCACAGCGTCGAGCATTCGTAGTACATACATCATTTGCCACTGCCACAAGTCAGCTGGTGTTATGAGCGTGTATGGATGTGTTGTTGCAATATTTGCCTCGACTTCTTTGCTTTTGCGTTTTGCGAACGTGGCAAAGTGTATGACATATTGACTTCATTGACATTTTTGAACCAGTTTATGCCTGACAGTGATTTAGTGTACTAAGTGCGGCATTATATTGTCGTATTGGTAAACAATATGCCTGTGTGTTAGCCAGTACATTACGCTCTTTGTGGCAGTGTGGCACTCTACATGAAGACGTATGTGTCGGCAGACACACAACTGCTATTCGTGTTTCACTTTGTGTCGGCCGTAATGGAGTTGGCATTTTTCTCTGATAGCTTGACAAAGTAAAACGTTGAACTGTGCCAAATTGAAAAATTTCTTAGGCGCAAAGGAATTGAAGTATACACGAATTTCCATGCCGTGAAGATTGTATGTGTGATCACAAAGAAAAGTAAGTCGAAATTCTTTTGCTGAATTTTTCAAAAGGCTTAAGCATTTTTCGTGTGAACGGCGTAATAATTAGGAAATACAAAATCCTAATGATTGAGGCTGCTTGTGAGGACGATTATTAGTTTTTAATAGTTTTTCAATAGCTCGAAAGCAAACATGCCTCTCAAGCGAGCTTTAGAATTACCGTCTAATAAAAGATATTTATATATCCGACCCGATCGAAACAATTTTTTTAACAATACGTTAATTTATACGAAGAGGGTACGCCATCTTAATTGAGAAAAGTGATTTTCATAATTGAAATTTCTGAATCTAGATATACATATCTTGAGAATCCGCCTGCCTTAACTGTTTCCAACATTTACGTCAAATTCTTCTCTGTAATTTTCTATTCAATTTACGTAGGACCCTCCGCTTTAACTTGCTAATAGGCTTTTCGCACAGCCAAATTAATTGTTCAATTAAAATTTTAATTGAGAAACCAGTTTTTGCCCTTCGCACTGCCGGCTATTCGATAATCGAACAGCTCTTTTAAATTTTTTTTTTTTGCTTTTCATAAGAAGTTGGAACAGCTGGTTGCTATTTGCTCAATAACCACAACCATTATTTCCAGCAGCGACATCTACCGTCGAGTGGTATTACTGCTACTGGACAACAACTCCCATTCTTTGCGCAGAGTTGCATTTCATTTTCAACTCGATTTAAATATAGAAAAATTAAATTTTCATTTTGTATTTTAAATCGATCCAAATCAGTTCTTCAATCGAGCAAATGCCGGTTAATTGATCAATTAGCTCCTGTGTAAAAAGGCTTTGACTTAACATAAGTTATTAAACTCAATTTCAATTCACTCGTACTTAAAATTTCGAAATATTTTCGTGTTTTACATTTCGGCAGTATTAAATTTTTGCAATATCATCCTCTACCCCCACTGACATACATACATATGAGATCTCGATTGAGTAATGTCAAAACAATGAACACACAATGAGCTAATGTTGCAATGCACCCTGCTGACCTCTGCTGTGAACAGGCTAGCCAAACAAGATCTCTTTGTGGCAACTCAATTTCAATGTCGTTGCACATTGCCCAGACGTATAATTTTTCGTTAGTCCATAGCTATTCATTGTCCATCATGGTCTGATTTCCAAGAATCGATTGCTTAGCTAAGGGTATTTCTACGTTTCATTTGGTCGAAACCAATTGCGTGTGCTTCTTGTTGTCGTTTTCAGGTTTGATTTAATTGAAATTACCCGAGTCGGTATTGGCTTTCCAGTAAAAGTGACTGACTTTGCGATTGTATCACATCAAGTGAGATATGTGATGCTTTCATTCGCCTCTTTGTAATCATTTGGCCAGTGCTAATGAGTGTGCAGCAATACACGAACACTGTGCAACACTACTTAGTTGTTGTTGTAGACACAGTTACTTGTAGCAGAGATGACGTTGAAATGTTCAAGGAAAGCTTAGTGTTAGACACAATAATGGAGTAGCTTTGGGGTACACATTCATTAGGTTAATGTGGTGTTAAAAGCAGAGTTTAGTTGAAGGGTTGGTTGTGTTTCTAGATGAAAACGAATGTATCGGATTTGATTTCAAGAGCTCACAAATATGTTAAGAGAAACATCGTCTCTTAGATCTCTTTAAAGAAAGTAGCACGTTTTTAACAAAATGGAAATTATAGTAAACTCCTATCGGTAGCGATAAGAAAGCCTTTCATATTGGCAAATTCCCTTCTTGGTCTTTCTTAAAGAGAATAGCGCTCACATGTATCCATTCAGCAACCACATTATTATCATTTCTTTCACCAATCTACAAGAATTCCACCTGGTACTGGAGATACTTGGACGAATGATATTTGCTATTTTTTTTTTTTTTTCGTTTTCATAAACAGTAGCTTAAAGGAACTTCATAGATCCTTTTCAAGACTTGTGGCACCACGATTTGTTTACATAATATGTCTGTTCTTCTGCCTGGAGGATCAGAATCAATAACTCTTGCCTAACGTCACTCCGATTCTAAAATTGTATCACTTATAGTATGAAAGTGAGTTGAGATGTCTTTCTCGTCTAGACTGTTGTAAAGTTAAAAGTCGTTGGTGGGATAATAAACCGGGTCCATAATAATTCCGTAAATTTGAAATTTAAACATGGTGACATAGATATAACTTCAGATTATCATACTGTTTATAGTGGACTTAAAGTGGTATTCAATCCTCCATACTATGGATAGCATTTAAAGCATGCTCAACGAACTCCATGTCGGCTAATGTGAAAAGCTTAATCCGTTTGATTTGCAAGTCACTTATGATCTCATATGTAGCTGGTTATTTGTTCAATAATTTTGCTCTCCGCTAGATAGTCAACATCGAATGTCTAGTTCAGTTTTATCAATGAAAGTTAAAGTTAAACGTTTTCTACAGACACTTCGAGCTTTCGAGGGTTTCTTATATATAAAGATAACATTTCACACCAAATAATATTTTTCGATTCGTAACTACTAAGGCTCAACCCACACCGTATAAGTCAGAGATATCTTTGACTAATAAGACACAAAAACGTATTTTGCTTTAACCCACACTAAGCAAACATGCGTTTTTGTTTCGTCTTATTCGTTGCGGGTTGTCACATATGAAGCTATGGGCTGATGTCGTATAAGAAAAGACGCCTTGACTAATCCGGTGTTAGTTGAGCCTAAGTGTCAATGCTTCATTGAGAGTATCATTACAACCTAACTTTATTTCGGTCCAACTGAATAAATATCAAATTGCATGGTAGTGGCAGACTCTCACCATAAAGCAGTCGGTGCCGACGAAGTCTCAATGAAGAGGAAATATAACATACCTTCCGCTGGAGACAGGTTCTTAACTTAGCTATAACTATAGCTGTAATTATCGCTATAATCGAAACTATTTGCACTCCATTATTCGAGAATATTTAAAGCAAACTCTAATATGAAGCTGCAGTGAAATCTTTAAATCCAACAACCTTATAAAACAAAGTACTTGAATCTTCAAAAACAATTCCAAATAAACTGTAATTTAGTGCAATTTTAAACATTTATGTTCAACAGCATTTTACAACGTAAGTCGTTTAAGCCCCAAAAGCCCTTGCGAAAAGGACTTGCAAATACATTGTTGTAACAAAAGCGTTCATATGCAATTTACAAGCATTAATGCACAACCATGGAAAACCATGGAAAACCAAATCGCATAATTATAACGATCTGCACAACACACACACGCATAAACTGGCACACTCAATGCGCACTCAACCCAAACCGAAGCCAGCCAACCCACATATGCAAACTTCAATTCAAGCACGCATAAAACCCATCAAGGATTTGTGGTTGTCTTTATTATTGTTTTGCGTGTCTCGACTATAGTGAAGCTTTGGACCACAATGGCTTGGAACCAAGCACACTCAAGTTCGAGTGTGTATATGAGTGCTATGGCAAGACCGAGGCGTTTATGTATGCCGACCACATTAATATATGCATAAACCAGCAAACGAGGGGCATAGAAACATTCACACTCACATAGATACATACACGGAGTTTGCACCAATGCATGCATTACCTACATATGTATAGGTGCTCATATCTATCTGGCAGTTGTTGCTGCCAGGAACTGCAATCCCGATAGAAATTACAATATTATTTTGGGCGTATGAAGCACACACTCTTACATGTATGTATGTATAAGTACATACACCACAATATTGATGTGCTGCTTGTTGTTGCCTCAAGTGTGATAGTTACTAGAAGTGTGTTTTGTTTTTGGCTTTAAGTGTGTTCGTGTCTGTATTTGTGGTCATTCGACGTTTGCTTACACACGTAAAATGCTTAAGTGATTACGTTATTACATTGTCTTTTGGTTGTGAACTAAGTCAACAGTGTCCTACTTGAGTGTTCATATCCCGGCTCATGCAGATACGCTCACTCACTCACGTGCGCTTACATAAATGTCCATCAATGTATGTGCTTTTGTGGCATTTCGATCGCAGTAAATTCAATGAAATCATTGAGGTGCATTAGTTCGAGTTGAGCGCGCTGCTGTGCATATATTCAGTAACCGTTATATTTAATATATGCACTAAGTTATTTCGTATATAACTCCACATACATTTTGGGTTTTGAAATTCTCGATAAAATTTTTAATGGTTCAAAATGTAATATTCTAGTCTTTTCCTTAAGAAACCTTCTAAATTTGTAAATTCCTTGCTTCATAAATTATAAACATAACAGTTTTTTAATATTAAGACACACCACTCACCTTCTTTGTCCAATAAATGGATGGTACAGGATTTCCAGATCCTTTGCACTCCAAAGTGATTGGGCCCCCTTTGCGTGCCTGCAACTGACCAGAGGTGGGTATAGCGCGCACGCTCGGTGGTACTGAAAAATTTGTAGAATTTAATTGAATATATGTTTTTGATATGGCAACTCTACTTATAAAGAATTATTTCATTTTTTAAATTTTTAATGAATTCCCTCTATTTTAATATATATCTTTTTTAATTAGGTTATTTTTTTTTTTTTAATTAAAATTAGTATTCAGGTGGCAACCCTATTAATTTTTTTTTTCAAACAAATCTTGGTGTACACACACTTCGCAATTTTTCTCAATATTATTATTTTTTGATTCAAATTTGCAAGCAGGTGGCAACGCTATACAGAATTTTCTTTTAATTTTACAAGCTCTTTAATTTTATACACACATTGATATGTTTATTAATAATTTTATTTGTTTTTTGGCCTAAAATTTTCTAACACGTGGCAACCCTTTTCTGATTTTTTTTTTTTTTTGCAAAAATTCTCTTCAGTTTTGTATACACCTTGCAATGTTTCTCAATAATATTTTCTTAGTTTTGACTTAAAAATTTTAAACAGGTGGCAACCCTATTTCTATTTTTTCTAATTCTTACTACAGCTTCAGTTTCATACACCCATTTTTAATATTATTTTCTTACTTTTGGCCTAAAATTTGAAACATGTGGCAGCTCTAAAAATTTGTATTTAAATTATCCAATATTATATCGAAATCTAATTTACCCTCATTGTAATTTACACAATATGATCCAACTTACTAACGTGCCTACTTCCTCTTCAAAAAAATATTTAATTCATTATAAAGAAGTTTAACAACTCCACTTGCAATTTTCACATTAATTTTCTTACTAATTAAATCTAGGGGAAATTAAATGAGCAAAAAACTGTTTAATACTCAAATCTCTGACTAAATAAATATCACCTTGCCTCCATGAATGGCAAAATACTTTGTTAAGGTCAAATGAAACCACAAAAACGAATGTTCAAGCGCTAACTCACTCCTCTGTTTGTTGTATGCGATGGCATTAGAGATAGCACTACAACAACACGTTATTACTTGAACACACCATAACAATGGGCAATTGTGTATGTTGTTGTAACAGATTGCTCACACAATGCTCGCATGCGATATTATATGACATTGTAGTTGTTGCTTATATTGCCACTGGGCATAATGTTCATACCCACTAGAAAAATATGTGTATGTACTCATATATGTATATGTATGTTTGTGTGTAGCGAATAAGTAAGTGGCTGTCCATTGTGCTCTGACTTACCCAATATTTCCACAGTGTGCACTTGATCACGATTTATTTTGTCACTGATTTGACATACATAATCCCCAGCATCTTGTGGCTCTAAATCTGATATCTCTAAATTATAACCGTCTATCAGTCTTATGCGCTCATCCCTTGTCACCATTATATTGGAGGCAGTGAGCACGTTGATGCCGCGTCGCCACAATAAAACGAAATTTCCTGCAATGACACGAAAGAGAGGCGAAAAAACACGAAATTTAGTGAATAAGTAAATAAATGATTATTATGTATATGTACTTGTGCAATAGGGTGGCACTTAAAGGTAGGTAGAGAATATAGTGAATATATTATTTATTAATCTTAATCCCTTGGTGAATGCTGTTATGGCTGAAATTATTATAGCTACGTTCAAAATAATAGAAACAGGAAATATATAAATACATTATTATTTTTACATGTACAATAGGGTGGTACTAAGGTGGATACGATTTTTTTTTACTGTAGAATGGTAATGAAAGTTTTCTTCTCGAATTTCGAAAAGAGATTTCTACGATGCTTAAAGTAGTTCCCATGTTTTTTTTATTTTTCAAAGTGGGGTTCATAAATGTCAAAAATATGTCATTACTTTGACAGCTAGTTTGACAGCTATCACTGAGAACAATGTATTTATTTATACCACTAAAAGTACACCCTATAAAAACAAAATCTATACATATATATGTTTACTTATGTAAATAGGAATCTAAATATTTATACGACAGTCCATAAGTGAGGCTTACAAACCGCTTCGCTTTGGCAGAAAAAGCAAAAAATTATTTTTGTAGAAGAAAAAGTTAAAAATTGTTTTTGTACAAATATGAAACGTCTGCTTCAAGTGCACACACACAAAAAAGGCCAAAGCAAATTTAAGCAGCTACAAAAGCTCATTCATAAATACAAAGGCGCAAGTGAACACTGTCAAAACGGAAGTATGATAAATTCGCGCATTAGCCAGGGGATGGGGGCCGTTGAGGAAATGAAATGCTGAAATATGCCCATTGAAAAGTGACGTTGATGAGCGCGTTGTGTACAAAAAGCGCTAAAGAAAAGCTGTTTTCAAATTGTTGCTGCTACCATTATGACTTCCTCACCGCAGTGCTGTTGTTGCCCTGCCGCGCAGTTCTGCTTTACACTTCACATCACTCTCTACATACATACATAAGTAACGGTTTAACTGTCGCTTTGCGGCATTACACTTGCTTTTAGTTTTCTTCTTTGACGCTTTATTTGCGTCGGAACTAAAGCTTTTGCTCTAACTGCTTGACAAACTAACCGCGCGATTGTGGCTTGCAAATGTGTTTTTCACATGTGATTTCTGCCGTCAAGTTGGTGTGTGTGTGTGTTTAAATAAAATTTTCATGTGTGTATATGTTTTTATGAATGGAAAATTGTCGCATAAACACAAATGTTGATTTGCTGATGTTTACTGGTTTGTGTTTATTTCGCATAAAGCAAATGATTTACACATATGTGTATATTTATATAATATTTTTTAGTAGATATTCTGCTTTAATACCTCTTCTTTTTTTGTAATTCCATCACGCATAAAATATGTATATAATTTGAGGATAGAGTTTAATGTAGCGTGTTTCAGATTGTATAAAAAAGAAAATAATACTCAGTTTAACTGTAGTCTCAGTATAGCCTTCGACTGTGATTGGGCCAAATTCTTGACATTCAAGTATTAATCTGAAAATATGTTCACAGTATATTTATCATAGATCCTCCGGCATCATTATGCATGAAAATTTGGCTTAAATTACCTATCTATTACTCCCTTTCATATTAGCATTTCTATAACCACTATTTATTTTAACCACTATCTATTTAGATTTTGTGCATAAAAGTAATCAGAACACATTTTAAAGAGTTTTTCGCTTGTATTTGAATTTAGCAGCGCCCTATGTATGTTAAACACTGCACTACTATAGAATATACTAAGTGTAAAAGCCGACTCTGCCGTAAGAGTTTTACTCTCTACTCGAACAATACATGATTGCGTCGGATAACATATCTTCTTAATAGTTCCAATATTCCATACAGTAATATATTAGGTTGTCAATCGCCAACATCAATATTTCCCTTCCGCCTTTTTGTCTTTTGAAATTCGCGACTATGTATAAAGCGCTACAGAGCTCATATCTGGCAATACTATACTATATATCTTTCAAAGGTCTTGACATAACCTACAAAACGACGCTATGTACAACGCTGTAAACAAGGAGTTCACTAATGCCGAAATTCGCGCTATTTTAAAGATTTCCTTCGTTAAAGGCAAATCCGCTAGAGAAACGTTCCGTGAGATTAATGGTGTTTTGTTTCTAGTCATGGAATACATCGAGTTAGAACGGCATGTGGCATCTCGTAACATCGACCAGGAGATGGGAGTTAGTCACCAAACCATTTTCAACCATCTCCAGAAGGCTGGATACACAAAAGAGCTTGATGTTTGGGTGCCGCATGATTTGACGCAAAAAACCCTTCTGGACTGCTGAAACGGAACGAACTCGACCCATTTTTGAAGCGGATGGTGACCGGCGACGAAAAATGGATCACATACGTCAATATCAAGCGAAAACTGTCGTGGTCGAAGGCCAGTGAATCGTCCCAAACAGTGGCCAAGTCGGGATTGATGGCCTGGAAGGTTTTACTCTGTGTTTGGTGGGATTGGAAGGGAATCATCCACTATGAGCTGCTCCCATATGACCAGTTTAATTCTACCATTTACTGCGAACAACTGGACCGCTTGAAACAGGCGATCGACCATAAGCGTAAAGAATTAGCCAACAGGAAGGGTGTAGTGTACCACCAGGACAGCGCCAGATCACACACTTCATTGATGACTTGTCAGAAGCTACGGGAGCTCGGATGGGAGGTTTTATCGCATCCACCATATAGCCCGGACATAGCGCCAAGTGATCTCCACCTGCTCCTGTCCATGGCGAACGCCCTTGGCGGTGTAAAGTTGAACTCAAAAGAAGCTTGTGAAAAGTGGCTGTTCGAGTTCGTCGCAAATAAGGAGGGGGGATTCTACGAGGGGGGTATTATGAGCTTGCTGTCTAGATGAAAACAGATTATCGAACGAAACGGCGCATATTTTAATTGGAGCAAAAAAGCCGAAGGGAGATATTTGACAACTAATATGTCCTATTACATTACATATTATGTCTATGGGCTCAAAAGGAAAAAAGGCTTTCTAAACTGCTTCTTTACTTTCCTTCTCCTGGACAATTGTTTTTTTTTTTTTTAAGTAGATTCATAAGTATTCATTACTATTCCAGGATTAGTCTATGCCGGAATTTATCACTTCTCTTTAAATAATATCAAGGCTTTTCTTCTCTCATTGTCATTCTCTTTATTCTATATTTTTGTGTCCAATCTGTATGTTTCAATAACCTCTCATTTACTTAGCTCACTAAACTCGGCACTCCCTTCAGATGATTATGGAGAGATCGTTTAATATCGGTTGCAGAGAGTAGAAACACTATCGATTGCTCTCTTCAATTCAGATATTAAGATTTCTTTTATTCTTCATACTATTAATTTACTATATCAGGTATTTAATTCAATCAGTCAATCAGTCGCTGGGTAAATTTCTGGGTGAATATAATTATTTATACATATTTTCGATAATATAATACAGAAATTTTTAGATACGATTTGATATCTCTTTGGTGACAATATTTCATTGCCTCACAACTCATTTGTTTTGGCTCTTGTATATTGACTGCATGAATTTAAAATGATGATAAGTATATTAACGTTAACACAAATTATACCGTTTCCTAATTTACTCAATATATATACTATTTCATAAGCTGAACTGTACTCGAATATACTTAGATCCTAACTTTTGACATATTTAGCGCTCTTATGTGGATTTCAGTACGCTTTCTCTTTACTACCACTCTTATAAACCAACACCGGAAACCACAAATGTCTAAATGTAACTGAGCTACTCACATTTCCAACTTAAACTAAATATGTGTCACAAAAATCCCGGAAAATTGTAGGGACATTTCAGAATATTTAATTACAGCAATGTACGAAAGTGAAGGAACATGTCACAAAATTGGGCGCTGTCCGAACTTGCCACAGCACTTAAGACCAATTAAAGTTTACTGCCAAGCAAAACTCTGAAACCTCCATTATGGCAATCCCTGTTAATCCGAAAATTTCCAAATAAATATTTTATTACACGAATATCAAATCGTTAGTTTAAGCTGCTTTAAGTTGCCGGTGTATTATTATATTAAGTCGATTTTAGGTTGTGAGCGCCGTATAAAGTGCTTAAAGTGGGTTTAGTAGGGAATAAAGCAACCTTTTTGAATTACCTGCCTGCCAGCAACTCATAAAAAATCATTTACAAAAAATATATAAATATGCTGTGACCGCAAAAGGGAGGCACGAACGCACACATAAGAACAACAACGACAACAACTTGCAGACGCACAACACTTGTACAGCAAATTTCCAACTCAATGAGCAGGAGAGGAGCCGAAAAAAATATGTAGTTAAGGCAGAAAAACAATGTGGCAGCGCCTTTTTGACTGTTCATAATGCCCAGTGTACAGGTTATACGGGGCGTATACGTGATCTGCCTGCACGACATGTATCAAAGCAACAGAAAGCGAGTGTTTGTGTGTGTGTGTGTGTGTGACTCATATGAGTATGTTATGTTATATGGGGTGTGCCACACCGAGCTCAAGCGTTGATATCCTTGATATCCCTACATACAACTGTATATGGGTGTATGTGTGTGCATGCCAATATGTTTATTTTGCCAGTGCAGTGTATATATTTTTATTGTTTTCGATTATTATTGAATGTTTATCATCGTAAAATAAATTTTTATTTTGTTTTTATATTTATCTGCGCTTGTTTCGTATTACTGGCGTTGTAAATATTTTCATTCGCTCTCGCCTTCCGTCACATATATGTGTATGGATACTTGTATTTATTCTTCTGTCGTTTTGTTGCTGCGTTAAGTGCACTCCATTTCACTTGACTTCTTTTCAATTCATACGTTTGCACACATATTCATACATACATATATACATATGTGTGGCGTAAGTCATCTCTATTAGCCATAAAAAGCGCTCAATTTTATTGCTCAATTATTATTATTTTCTTCGCATAACAGCCACTCGCCATATGAACGCCAGACTGTTTAATGCTTAAGTTTGCAATTTGAATGATTTCCGGTATGTTTGCGAATTTTTAATATGCGTTTATTTGTTATTGTTATTAAATGAATTATTCTATTTGTGGGCAATCGAAATTGTTTATGAGTGTAGTATATGTGTCAGCGAGCACATCTACTTGCGTGGGGGTTAAAAGCAAATAATTTGCTTATGATTGCTTATATATTTTGCTTCTACAAACAGAGTTTAGTGAACAATTATTTGAAAAACAATAAATTCACTAATAGCGTTGAAAGGAATTTAGGTTTATTGTATACAGAAACTTTTAAAATTCACTGTGGCATATTAAGGAAAACAAGTAAGAAAAGGTTAAGTTTGTTTTATACACTCGGAATTTATTGATAACACAATTTGACCTATATATTCGGTATAAAGTCCGCTAGAATAACGAAAATCTTCATATATGAGGGTGCAAAGTTTTATTCTGCAATCTTCATC
Organism: Zeugodacus cucurbitae; assembly: GCF_028554725.1. NCBI lineage: Eukaryota > Metazoa > Arthropoda > Insecta > Diptera > Tephritidae > Zeugodacus > Zeugodacus cucurbitae. The sequence goes on along the minus strand of NC_071667.1, from coordinate 56,485,024 downwards.
GGTTCCTTTTGTATACATTATAAAGTGAATGAATCAGATGGAATTCGAAATTAAGTTATATGGGAAATAGTCGTGATTGTGAACCGATTACGCTCGTTTTCATCATGGTGTCAAAAAAATATTATGTACCGAATTTCAATAAAATCGGTGGAGTAGTTTTTGAGATATGGATTTTGACCCATAAGTGGGCGATGCCACTCCCATATTTCATTTGAGTGCAGCACTTCTCTGCCATTTCTTATGTAAAATCTGTGTTTCTGATGTTTTCCATTAGTGAGTTAACGTACTTTTAGTAGTATTCAACCTAACCTTTTTATGGGAGGTGAGCGTGGTTATTATCCGATAATATTAACCTACTCTCCTACGATCCCAAGGAACATTAGTTAGAACCAAGTTTCGTCAAGATATCTTAATTTTTACTCAAGTTATACTTTGCACGGACAGACAGACTTCCGGATTTCAACTCGTTTCGTCATCCTGATCATTTTAACATATATAACTCCATATATGTTACTCGTTACTTTTATGACTTACAACCAACCGTGATGTGAACAAAACTATAAAAATGTAGGTTTTGCTATCTGGCACTTCAGTAGGCCTTTGATATGTAATCTATAAATTTCTATGTCGTTTATAATGCTTTTGAAACTACAACTGCGATAATCGCTAACTTCAAATTTCATAATAACTCATAATTCGGAAAATGTTGTATATTAACATTTCAGAGACTTGTTATCAATATCGAAAAAGCTCTAAAAACCGAGAATCCAGTGGCTGCACTGAAGATCGATAACATTTTTGAACAGTTTGCAACGTTTTTGTTTGGGATCGCGTATAACCTTGAATATAAAAAAATATTTTATCTGACTTTCTCAACATGTCATCAGAATATATTTATCTTCGAATATTGGTAATTTGTCTGTAAAAACCTCAGTGTGATGGGCTCAAAAATTTGATTTTTCTATCATATATTGCTTTCTTAACATGCCAGAAGAAGGAGCTGTACGAAGCGCTAAGTTGGCCGCAATAATTTTCCAAATGTCTACCAAAAGAAAATTTTTTGTATATTCAAAAAAAAATCATAGTGAGGAACAAGGATGCATTTAAAGAGAGCTAGTTTTTAATAGAACAACACTGTTAAATACTGTCGTTGCTCGTCTTGAATACTTTTGAAAAAGCCAAGACAGATGTCGCAATACATATTCTACATGGATGATTTCAATTTCTAGTTAACTCTCCTCGAAAAAGTGGAAACCGATAGCTACACCATAGGAAAGGTTTGTTTTTTTCAGAAAATCTCCTGATGCCTTTACATTTTTATGTTTTCATAACTGAATCTGAAACCCTGATTCGAAGCTTATTTTTCAAGTTCGTCTGGCCTTCAGATTTAATGTACATATTTCGTAAATTAGGTATGTGCACATTACTTTTGTATCTAGTCAGTTACTTTAACTTTAGAAAAGCTAATTCAAGCGTTATGAAGTTATAAATTCAATACTTTGCACCTCTCATGTGGTAACAGTATTCCAAAATTATCGAAATCGGTAAATACCTCGGTAACATACCAAGAATGTAGAGAAATGGTTATCATTATCCTTTGATCCTTATATATCCTATATAAATATTTTCGATCCGTTTGGCTCTTTGAACTTTATACCAAGCATATTAATTGGTAAAAGTGAGTAATATCGATCAATAATTCCTCACTACTAGAGCTCTTCTACAAAATGTATTTAATTCTTACTAATTGAGAGAAGCTAATGTTCTGAAAGGCACCGTAAGTGCTCTTTACCTGTTACAAGTAACTTCATTCATGTCAACCTACGACTTTCAGCTTAACATTCTCTGCATAATGAGAACGCCACTATCATTTTTAAAATGAGGTGAGCTTTACCACTAATAACAACAACGAATAGCTCATTTATTAGCACAACTATTTTTTGTTAAGGTTAACTAGTGAAGAAGCCCTCCACTAATTACACGATTGGTCTCGCTTTGGCATTAGTGCTGCTTTGCTTTCAATGTTCATTCGCCTAGCAATAGTCACGTAATCACAGTGATGAGGCAAAATAAAAATAACAAAAAATAAAAACTTTTCTGCAAAAATTGCAAGAAAACTACGGTTATAAATTGCTAATAGTAAATGCTGGCAGCAAAGCAAACTTGCAACTAAATACAATTAGCAGCAGCGCCTGAAGAAGCGTGTAAATAAATGCTTACTTTTTCATATATTTTTCTATGTGTGTGTGTGTGTGTGTGCGCCTGCTTACACCACCATTAACAACCGGCATGACAAGTGAAACAGCAATAAAATGTAATTAATCTGCAATAATAAATCCCTGCAGCCGGCGCGCCGGAGAGCGGAGCAGAGAGCAACGATGCATTATAGGGAGCTAACGGAAAGCCGCTAGTTAAGCTGGCGCAAAAAAAGGGTGAATTAACAGTGGAAAATAAAAATAAAAATTAAAATGCAAGAACGGTATTTTTCAAACAATAAAATATGAAAAGAAAATGTGTGCCTCCGAGGAGAGGTGGTGGTTGGAGGTAAAAAGTGAAAAGGAAGCCTTGCAGCTGCGCGATTAAATATCATTAAATTCCAATTTATAAATGGTCAACGGCCAGTGGGAGGGAGGGCTTGGGGGGGTGCCCGCCCACCGAAGGGAGTCCATAGTAAATAGTGCATTGTTTACTAATTTGCGCTGCAGTTACAATTGTTGTTGTTGCTGTTGTTTTTGCAGAATGTGTTTTTCTTTGATTTGCTCGCTCCGCTTTTTGCCGTCTGTTTACAAATCGTATCAGCAATCAATCTGCGTGGAGTGTAAATAAAATCACGCAAACACCCATACACACACAGCACACACACATGCAACGGTGCCTGTGTGGCAAATGGTGGCGTCGCCTGCCAGTTGGAAGTGTAGTTTTTTGCACGTAATTTCATTTATTGGATTAACTGTGTTCGGCAGCAAAGCACAATAGCATACAATAACACAATTGTTTTTTTTTTTAGTTTTGTGTGAATTTTCGCTCAAATTGCCAGACAATGCGTTGATTTTTACGAGGGTGAGCTGTGAAGTCTGTGAAGTTATGTTTAAAAGCTTTCTTTCGGTAAATTAAAACCATTTCGTCGTATTACAATTGTTCGGTTTTATTCCATGAATTTCCAATAATATTTTTTCTCCGCTGTCGAATATTTTTCTAGTTTCTTCAATATTTCGAAAACCGAAGATTTTAAAATTTTCAACGCCTTTGACATGAAACTGTTAACGAGGAAACCAAGTTATACCAAGTGAAGCCAGGTCCCTCTGCACCTGGGTCTTCCACCGGAGTGGAGGTCTCCCTTTTCCTCGGTTTCCACCAGCGGGTACCGCCATACTCTTATCATACGTTTAGTTTTCCTTGTCGGAAAACTCTTGAAGAAAGATAAATAACTAGGAAATATAAGCGGCTAAGTACGTATACTTGCTACGAAAATAGATCCTACGATCTTGAATTTCTCGTTTGCGACCCTGAAGAAAAGGTTAAACATCACTGAATCCTGAGTGGAAGTGACCTAAAAGTAAGAATTTTTATCTAACGTGTCTGGAACAGATATATCAAAATGTGATTCACTATCTTCGATACAAAGTGGATAGTATATGATTCGATGCTTTCAAAACTTAGTCGATATCATATGATTTGATAGTTATGATCCATAGTTAATAGCAAGTGATTTGATGATTCGAAACTTATACTCGTACTTATGTATGTATTCAGCGATATTTCGTCTTAAAGCAAACTGTATCAATATATTTATAAAGTACCAAGCTGTTTCATGTACTTTGTTTTGGAAAAATTGTATATTGGCTTCTTCGGAGATAGATTAATTATTGACTCAGACTTGTCATTGTGCGCTCTGATTTTATTCGATACTATAGTAAGTTCTATATAGCTTAATTTTGTCTTAACTCTCCAGTCTCTTTGGGAAATAAAGAAACGTCGTAGAAACATACCTTGAAAAGCTAGAAAATAAAAAGTTAGTTGGGAAGGCTTTGTCTGTTACTTTGAAAACATTATTAAATTTCTCAAAAAAAAAAAAAAAACAGAATAAATTGCTTGTAGTAACCATTTATAACCAACACATATTTTATCAAGACCGATGAGAAGAACTATATTTTCCAAAACTTGTTGTTATTCTGTGGCATGTGGATCACTTTCTGGTGATTTTAAAGGTCATAATCTATATGGTGTGTACAGAGGCTAGAATTTGTTTGAAATAAAAATTTGTCATTAATATATTTTTTGAAATTGCAAGTACATAATTTCTTTTTAAAAAATGATGTCCAAATCTTCGATATTTTATACAAAATACAAATTTCATTTAAACTCAAAATTTATGACATTCCATATTGTTTTACTTATCACACCGGCCTAGTAAGTATTTAATATTTTTTTCACTAATGATAATAGCCGACGCCATTCACGCATAAACTGCAGTGCTTTATTCCTCGCTACAATTGTTGTTCTTCTTTATAGACTGCAAATGTTGTACACTTTTTTCCTATCAGACGTTAAATTATTGCATTTTTCGTTTAACTATAATAAAGTTTGCTTGTATTACTCATTTCTTGTCCTACATATACATATCTATACACACAAATCATATAATTTATCGCTAATTTTCTATTCCGTGCATTTTCTTGGCATTAAATATAGCTTAGCACTGTTTTTGAAGTGTTTATAAACGCTTGCTTACTCAAGTAGTGTACTTTTATAGCCTGAAAACCACTTTTATTGCACACGCATGCTTGGATGTATGGGTGAATGTGTTTATGGCGCGGTAATTAAATTCCTATTTTAGTTGCACTTCTCGGATTTATTTTTAATTTAATTGAAGAAAAATGGTCAGGCGTCATAAAGCCGATTTATTTTTTACTCAATTCTTTTATCATTTTCAATGAGCGCATACGAGTACAATTATGTATGTATGTACATATGTGCATCGAGTTAAGCTTTTGATGAGTGCTCTAAGTGCACTTTTATGGCTTTTCATTGAACTCAACAGGATTTACTGGTCAGTCTTAAAAGCACATAGGTGAGTGTTCTCTCTATTTAATTAAAAATTAAATTAAAATAGCTTTTTAATGGGTAGGATGGAAATGGACTCTCATTTGAGGTATTTAAATATATTTCTATGCATACGTACCGTTTATGATGGGCAATAATAATTATGAGTATATTTTTAAAATGCTTAAAAGCTTTATATCTACTAATAGATTTTCAGAGTCTAAGCCAAGATAATTGAATGGCTAAGTGATTGTTAATCCCATTATATTTGATTAACATACTTTTTTGGTATATAATATGAGTATTAATATTCATGTATTAAAATAAAAAATAATTTAGGAGATTCTTAAACAACTAATAGAGGGAATATCAAGACTTACAGCTGCTTCTTGTGTCCCATACGTTTGATTAAAGTTATAACTTCGCTTCATTGACTTGAACGATGGTATTAAAGAAGCAGTTTTTCAAGCACTGGAAATGTCATTCCTAAGCTCTTCTTACTACTGAATATTTCCCAATAGTTAACAATAGCATTTTTAAATTCATCTTCATTGCCTGCCCATATGACTTATCACATTCTACCCACTCAAGCGCTAACTCACACAGCAAGTATTTAAAATGAAAATATATAAAACACAAATAAGAAAAACACTTTTACCACAAACACAGATTAGGCGGCTTAGCATATTTGATCACTTACATGAACTATTATACAGTTTGAGCCAGAGTCAAGCGCACACAAATCTTACGACCAAATCTACACAATCCGCAAAGTTGCAGCTAATGAATTATTTATAGATTTGCATACGATATTGGCTGACTCTGACGGCCGGATATGCAGGATTTACTGCTAATTTCGAATGCTGCCAGTGTGTGTGTATGAGCGCACAGGGACTTGCATAAGCATAAATAAAGCTTTATACCTATATATATATATATATGAATGTGTGTGTGATTTGGGTTAATATTATAGGCACAATGACATTCAATTTCCGCTGAGGCAGTAAAGTAAACCAAAGAAATGTCACAACAACAATAGCAATATTTTGACAAGCAGTCATGCACAAAACTATATATGCATATTATATATATATATATATTTACATATTACGTAAGCAATTTGGTGCACGTGGCGCCACCTGCTGAGCTAAATAATACCAATAAGGAATTGACATTTATTGGTAGGCAATAAATAACAAAAAATATTTGTATATATTTATATTGTGCAATATGCAAGGTTGTAATGAGAGAATTGGACATTTGAAAAGAATTTATGTATTATGAGAATTTTATACTAATAATTTTGAGATCTTAAGAGCTTTAGTGTCAGCTCAAATCTAAAAATGGATTTATTTTTTGAACTTTTAGTATCCAGTATAGGTGATCCATAAGTGACCCCGATTTTGCTCAAATGCTGGATATAGATTATTTTTGAAACTTTGCTAGAACACCATGCCGAGGAAGAGAACGAGTTGAAATGCGTATTGAAAGTTTTTGTGATATCGATTTTCAATCAAAGGAGTTAGGAAGCTGCAATCTAACTTTCTAAAAAAATGGGTTGCCCACTTATGGGTCAAAAACCTTATCGCAGAAACTACTCAACCGATTTCAATGAAATTTGGTGTATAATATTTTATTGACACCCTGATAACACGGATGAAAAATGGGCGGAATCGGTTCACTACCACGTCGACTTCCCATATAACTGATTCGTTCATATTATAATATATATATTAAGAATCGATAAAGATGGCGGAATAAAACTTTACACAAATACTGTATTTGAACTGTGGCATCACTTGTGAAAACATTTTCGAAATCGACTATAACTTTTAAAGACCTCTTTATCGAACATAAAGAATTTAGTCCCCAAAGGTAATTTTTCCCCGAATATATCGTTAAATCTCTTAATTTAATACAGAGCAAATCTTTTTCTTCTAATAGTGCGTCTCTGTACCAAAAAATGGTTCAAATCGGGTCATAACTTCCCCTAGCTCCCATATTGCTTATATTCGGATTATCAAACTTCCGGTGGGCTTTATACCGCATATATGGGTTAATATGTCAGATATCTTAGCAAAATTCAGTGAGCATATAGTCTTAGATATAGTGTACATTGGTGGTGAAAATGAGTGATATCGGTTCAAGAATTACCTCAGCCCTCACATACTATATATGATGATTTTCGTTATTCTATTCTATTGGACTTTATGCGGAATATATGGGTCAAATTGTTATTATTAAAAAAGTTATCTTAATAAAACTATAGCAATAAATTGCGAGAGTATAAAATGTTCGGTTGCGCCCGAACTCTTTACCTTTCCTTACTTGTTATCTATTTTTTTCTGGTTTTTTCAGTACGACTTTTTTAACAGACGGAGTTGTTGAAAAAAATAGTTACATATTTCTAGTTTTTCAGCTGTGAAATATGAGTTAGCTTATGATCTAGTAATTATCATGAGTTCTGCATATATAAGCCAAGGATTTTTTTGTTGAATATTACATATTTTTAAGAGTAACCATGCAGCAATACCAATAATGTCATATGTAGACCACTCACACATACACTCTACACTCTCCAACCTCTCACCACATCATTATCAATATATGTAAGTACAATTTACCGCCAACAGCTACAATGAAATAATTCTTGTAATAATGAAAATGCTTGTGAATCACCTGAACCCTTCCCCCCACTTTTCCAGTAGCCCAGCAATTGCTCATTTCATTAATTTTCATTTGTAGTACGAGTATATTTAACGGTCTTTCATAAAGCATCATGTTATCAATATAAATTTTATATTTGTACTTAACACAATTACCAATTAATTGCGAATGGCTTTTCAATAAAGCGCCGCCGACTAAGTGTCCTCGCATCGCGTGACACAGAAAGGATGATAATTTGTGGCAGCCTGCAGCAAGAAAAACGCTTACAGCGAACAACAACAACTACAACAAAGAGAGCAACAGAGAATGCAATAAAATTGAAATGGGTTGAAATTAAAAAATTAATCAGCAATATGATGACAATATGAGCACACGCACACACACACACACGCATACGAGGCAGAGACAGAGGCATATAAGCTGCATTAAAGTGGCTTCCCGCACATCATACATACATACACAAGTATATGAGTGTGTGTTCCGTTACAAAAGGCACTTAATACTTATTGAAAACTCTATAATGCGCACGTCAATTATGGAAATTAAGTTTCACAGATTTTCTTTCAACGCTCAATGTTGGCGGCAGTTTGATAGAAATGTCGCAGTAATAAAATAATAAAGATTTTTCCGGGAATCGATTGGTTTGTCCATGAACTGATGAGGCTAATTGGTATTACATATATAATAAATACAATTGAGTTGAGTTGAAAGGGATCTCTTTGGATCGAACCCTGAAATCGCATATGTTTTCTGTATTCTCTAGCCAACAGATTTTTCGCAAATTTTCCTTATTTTTGTTTCGTACTAATGGCTATCAAATCAATTTGAACGAAACCGTTATATTTCATTATACGATTTTCTCTTATTTGAAACTATTACTGATGATTTTGCGGAACGATTTTCGTTTTTGAGTTGTACTTTTTAGTTATTTATTGTGTGGGTACCTATATACAGGAGTATCTCTTGTGCGTCTGTCCTGCGTTAGCGAGACATTAATTGGTCTATCGCGAGGAACCATAAGTGGTCTATGCGTGGCCTGCAGGCCTACTCCGGACCAAACCTCTAACAGGAACGATTTTAAATTTAAACGTGTTTCATTCCAACTTGTTTAAAAATGTACTTCCAAGTCGAAATTGGAAAAATGATCTAGATGGCCTTGTCGTAGTTTCTGCTACATTTATACCATCTTCTAAGGTTAAGGGGTGAGAAATTGGATAATTTTTAAATTACTCTAGTTATAAATACAACAAAATATTCGCGTTCGTTCTAACAAAGCCATTACATGATATTAATGACGTTTTGAAAGCTTTCAAAAATAGATATTTGTTCTTCAAGGTATTACAGTAAGTTAGATATAAAGGTCTCTCTCAATCGCGTTGTGATTGTTAATGGTAAATGAAAAAGTATGTATGACGTCATGCCGCTGATGTGATTCGACTTGGTCGTCTTTGACTCAAGGTCCTATTTTTTGAGAATTAAATATTTTGGGAACTCAGTTAAATAGTTTTTCGAGAAGTACTTAAGTCATTAAAAACTATTTTTCATCCATTCTTCAAAAAGGCGTTGGATTTTACCCTATATTAGGTGTATTAAAGTATTACCTCTAGTCTAGCACCAAGTCCAAAGGGGTGTCACTATACATTTAAATCGCTTTTAACCTCGATTGATCGCAATCTAATTCCATAATAATAATATCACGCTACTATATAAGTTTTGAGTTTCGAAAATTACCTCTATATGAACAAGTAAGGAAGGGCTAAGTTCGGGTGTAACCGAACATTTTATACTCTCGCAATTTATTTAACTTTATTAATATTATATAATACACAATTTGACCCACATATTCGTCATGTATATTGTATAAAGTCCATTGAAAGTTGCAAACCCTAATATTAGGATAGAAGCACCGAGGTCGTCATGTTCGATATATGGGGCATTGAAAACCTATGGTCCGATTTAGAATGGGGCTGCCACACTATAAACGTAGTATTTGTGCAAAGTTCTGTATCGATATCTTCACTAGTGCTTTCTTTATATATTGTAAAGTAAGTAATTCAGATTGTCTTCAAAGTTCTGGTATATAGGAAGTAGGCGTGGTTGTGAAGCGATTTGGCCTATTTTCACAACAGATCATTGCGATTTAGGGAAACTATTACAAACCAAGTTTCGTTGAAAGTCGAGTAGTTCCTGAGATATGGTTTTTGACCCATTAGTTGGCGATGCCATGCCCATTTTCCATTTTGTAAAAAAATCTGAGTGCAACCATACGACATTTCTTATGGGAAATTTAGTGTTTCTGGCGTTTTTCGTTAGTGAGTTAACTTTTAACTTTTAGTAGTTTTCAACATAGCTTTTGTATGAGAGGTGGGCGTGGTTTTAATCCGATTTCCTCCATTTTTGGACTGTATAAGGTAGTACCTAAAAGAAACGACTCTAGAAAGTTTTCTTGATATAGCTTTAGTAGTGTATATGTATATGCCTCTTCATAGTGCGATCCTTCATCTCCTTCTTCAACTCTCGTAGCAACTTTGTTGCGAGAGTATAAATATAAATATTTATATCAAATAACCAAACAAATATTTTTGAAAGTGGCACATTTGCCTAGAATCAACTACCGCAATGCATTTTAAAACGCAGCAAAATTGCTCATTTTCTTTTTACAACATTTGCATTCACATTAGCAAACTGTCCTTTTAGTTGCTTTCTCCTTTTTTTATGGTGCCACATATATGAAAATATAAAGGGTGATTTTTTAAGAGCTTGATAACTTTTTTAAAAAAAAAAACGCATAAAATTTGCTTTATTTGAAACGTTAGATTGGTTCATGACATTTACTTTTTGAAGATAATTTCATTTAAATGTTGACCGCGGCTGCGTCTTAGGTGGTCCATTCGGAAAGTCCAATTTTGGGCAACTTTTTCGAGCATTTCGGCCGGAATAGCCCGAATTTCTTCGGAAATGTTGTCTTCCAAAGCTGGAATAGTTGCTGGCTTATTTCTGTAGACTTTAGACTTGACGTAGCCCCACCAAAAATAGTCTAAAGGCGTTAAATCGCATGATCTTGGTGGCCAACTTACGGGTCCATTTCTTGAGATGAATTGTTCTCCGAAGTTTTCCCTCAAAATGGCCATAGAATCGCGAGCTGTGTGGCATGTAGCGCCATCTTGTTGAAACCACATGTCAACCAAGTTCAGTTCTTCCATTTTTGGCAACAAAAAGTTTGTTAGCATCGAACGATAGCGATCGCCATTCACCGTAACGTTGCGTCCAACAGCATCTTTGAAAAAATACGGTCCAATGATTCCACCAGCGTACAAACCACACCAAACAGTGCATTTTTCGGGATGCATGGGCAGTTCTTGAACGGCTTCTGGTTGCTCTTCACCCCAAATGCGGCAATTTTGCTTATTTAAGTAGCCATTCAACCAGAAATGAGCCTCATCGCTGAACAAAATTTGTCGATTTGTCGATTTTTCGATTTGTCGAACCGAACACTGATTTTGGTAATAAAACTCAATGATTTGCAAGCGTTGCTCGTTAGTAAGTCTATTCATGATGAAATGTCAAAGCATACTGAGCATCTTTCTCTTTGACACCATGTCTGAAATCCCACGTGATCTGTCAAATACTAATGCATGAAAATCCTAACCTCAAAAAAATCACCCGTTATCTGTATATACGAATGCACCGTGTAAGTGAGTCGCCCATTAGACTGAACGTTCTGTATGCGTCCGCACCACTTTCATCACATTTGCACTCAAATTACACTGCAAACATAACGGTGCAACAGTAATGCCACTAGCGCAGACCGAAAGTGGACGTCACGACGAAGTGGAGAAGACAGTCTGTCACTGCCAAGCACATCAAGCACTAGCTAGCCTTTGTGGTCCTCTTCACATTCACACACATTCGCACATTCTACACTCGCCCATCATTTGATGTGATATGAGCTATGAACTAATGGAGTTACTTATTGCACGAATTATTTATATGAACGACTAGCAAGGAAGGTGTGAAAAAATACTCGTATATGTGCGTATATGTGTGGAGATGTATACTTATGTGTGAGTGCGCATGTGTGTTTATGTAGCAAGTTAATGTAGATAGAGTCTCGAGTAAATTGCTTGCACAATGTGTAATTTATACGCTCTATTATCTACTTAGTGAAGCTGTTGCATGCAACAAAATGCATTGCAGCGCGTTGACAAGTGTCCTCGCTGCACTTGCCTGCCTTACTCTCTCACATGTCCTTTTGTCTATTACACTCTAATGCCATTTATGTCTGTTATGACTGTCGTTGTCGTTGTCGACGTCGTCTACTCTTTAGCCTTTTTTGGTTACCTTATACTCTTATACTTGTCTCCACCCATTCGTGTAACTTGCAACATACTTTACTACCGACGAGTATGCAACAAAGCATTACATCTTGCCACTCCTTTAAGTAAATTTCTTTACTGTCCACATTTGTTGCAGTTCTTTCGTTTGCGCTTGAATGCACACACTTGAACATGCCACACACATAGACACAAACAATATAAGCATACAAATGCATATGTGTTTGTTGGTGTATTACGATTTTCATATCCTCTTATATTCTTGCTTCGTCTGACATGTTAGCACACATTTATTTGACATTTTCTAAAGCTGTCCATCACACGTCGCTACACACATACATACAAGTGGCTATGAATATATATGTTTATGTGTGTTCATATGCATAACGCATATATTAGATAAGTGCACCGTAATGGGCAATTAGTGGATGTTGCTGTCTCACCTAACACTGCAAAGCTCGCACATACTCATATACATACATATATATAAACTCTTTCTCATAAAGTCTTATAATGTAGCCTCAGCTGCTCGTACTTTCTAAGTGACAGGTGCGCCAGTCCTTGGCTAGCTAGCTGTCATATAGATGACGTTCTGCAAATATCTTTTACGCTGCCAATAGCTAATGGAACAGCGAGTGGCGAATGCCGAGTGAGTGACAGGCAGCTAATTGAGATATATAACACTTTTACGGTTGAGCATGGTGTATAAATTAGCATTTATTGACCCAGATGTCTAAATTATCTTAGTGAAATCGTGAGTATTCGACCATAGAATGATATATTTTTTAGAAAAAACTGAAATTTTCTAACAAATATATATATTTCGCGAATAACAGCCTTGTGTCGTGAATACTGCTGCTGGGTTGACAGTTCTGGGCGGAGTATTATACATTAGCTTCTCTTCTGGTTATGTAGATACCCAGTACAGAGAGCTTGGTAAAAAAAGATATGTTCATAAATTGTAAAACCTTTAAAGCATATTCCAGAATGGAATAATTGGTTCACTCTGAAAAATTTTCAGCACTCTCAAAGTAAAATAATTCCATAGACCAAAGTCCAAAACAGCAAAAAAGTACTAAATTAATAAATAGACTACATGTTGGTAAATTTACGAAGAACACAGCATACAAATGCTTCAATCGTCAACTGGAGTTATATCGTTAGTGATCTGAAGAAAACCAACCTTTATAAGTTTGTATAAATCTAAGTCCTTACTTTAAGATATGATTTGAGAAATCATACAAATTATATTCCGGAAAATAGGCAAGTTTTTTATATGTAGTGGGCCCAAACCCTACGCACAACATCAGAAGCGGGCTTCATCTTTTCACTTAGTTCGCCTCCCAACAATCCTCTGTTGGCTACCCAGAGGATACTTGGTCTAAGACCGAAAATCGTGAGCTGCTTCAGTCATATGCAAAAGAATCATTCCTGACCACTCCCAAGTGAATGGCAGTTAGGAATTTTCCTCATTTATGTGAATCACATGATCCCAACTCCCGAACGGCTGGTGGAAGCCGAGGAAGAGGAAGGACTCCATTGGAAAAACCAAGTAGAGCAGGATCTGGCTGCATTTGGTATCACCAATTGGCACCAAACAGCGAAAAGGAAAAACGAATGGCGCCAAAACGAACCAGTAAAGGAGAAGAATTGATGGGAATTGTTCAGATCTGATTTTTATACTCTGGCAACATGTTGCACAGATTATTATAGTTTTGTTCACATAACGGTTGTTTGAATCACCCAGAAGTAAAAGTGTTAGATATGGGGTTATAACTATATATATAAATGATCAGGATGGCGAGTGAAGTTGAAATCCGGATGCCTGTCCGTCTGTCCGTGTCCGTGCAAGCGATAACTTGAGTAAAATTGAGATATCTTAAATAACTTGAAACACATAACACATACACAACTTGGCACCCTGAGGAGGTTGGTATTGAAAATGAGCGAAATCGGACCATTGCTACGACCACAAAATGAAAAAACCGAAAACCTATACAGTGTCATAACTAAGCCATAAATAAAGTTATGAAAGAAAAATTTGGTACAAAGAATCGCATTAGGGAGGGGCACATTGGGATGTAATTTTTTTTTAGTGGGCGTGGCTCCGCTCCCAAATTGGTTTTTTGTATATATCTTGCAAACCAAAAAAAACTGTATAAACCAAACTTTCTGCAGTCGTTTCTTTTAGCCATTTCCTTATACAGACCAATATTGAAATAAATCGGATAATAACCACGCCCACCTCTCATAAGAATTATTAAAAGTGAGTTAACTCACTAACGAAAAACGTCAGAAACACCAAATTTTACTGAAGAAATTGCAGAAGGAAGCTGCACTCAGATTCAATTACAAAAAGGAAAATGGGAGTGGCGTCGCCCATTGATGGGTTAAAAATAATATCTCAGGAACTACCCGACTGGTTTCAATGAAATTCGGTATATAATACTTTCTTGACACCCTGACAACACGGATGAAAAATGGGCAAAATCGGTTCAAAAGCACGCCTACTTCCCATAACCTAATTTTGAATTCCATCTGATTCGTTCACTTTATAATATATACATTAGGAACCAATGAAGATAGCGGAATAAAACTTTACACAAATACTGTATTTGAGCTGTGACATCACTTGTGGAAAAATTGTCAAAATTGGACAAAAGTCATGGGCCCTGATATCGAACATGAAGAACTCAGTGCCTAAGAGTAATTTTTCACCGAAAATATAGGTAAATCTCTCAGATATTTTAATGTAATTCAGAGGACTTTTTTTCTTATAACAGTTTGTCTCTGTAGTTAAAATCGGGTCATAACTTCCCCTAGATCCCATATATTTAATTATAGGTAATATAAAATTAATTCGATTCGGCTATAACCGGCTAAACGGTTGCAACGCCAATCACATACATACATACAATATAAAATTAAGTGAGCGTGGAGACTTCGATATATATGTATGTATCTTGGTGGTGAAAAGGAGTGAAATCAGTTCAGGAATTACCTCAGCCCCAAATATATGGTTCGAATTGTTTTATCCTTATAAAATTACATCAATAAATTGCGAGAGTATAAATTGTAAATAACTTTGCCTTTCCTTACTTGTTCATTTTGGAGTCAGTCAATAATCTAAAACCTCCCCACATTTTTACCGAAAATGTGTTTTATTGCTTGTTTTAGCTCAGTTCTATATTTAGTTAAGTAACTTAAAACTAAATATGAACCGAGGGAGAGTGTTCCATTGTCACAATATTATCAATAAATCATAAAAATAATAACAACAACAAAAAAAACAACGGTAACTACAACGGAATTATGCAATTGAAAAGCATACCGATTTTGTTATTGGTTTCGCAATTTGCCACAAACATAAATTTATTGTTATGATTAAAAAATGCTGTTTTTGTAGTTGTAAATTGTTTACAGTTGTTTGCAGCGCAGTAATACACAGTTCAATCAACATTTCACCAAGGGATTAAATTTTCATGCGCCAACAACAACCCAAAAATAAGAGCAAAAATAAAACGGAAACAAAATGCAACAACAAACTTACCCAAATTCTCAACTTGACACGGCAGCACCAGAGTGTCGCCCACCACGGCGCGATATGTGTGGCCGCGCGAGAGAAAATGCGGTTGCACACCCGACATGGATGACGTCTGCGAAGTGCTCATGGGGCGTGTGTTGGTGCCTGAAATATTGAGAACATAGTGAAGTTTAGACATACAGTTATAGAAATATATACAATAGTAGATATAACAGTTATTTATCTGTGTTTGCAAACTCTGCTTTATACATTCATTTAGTGTTGAAATTTTTATTATTTTGCGGTTTTCGGTGGCAATGTGCAACAACAAATTGCGATTACCCAACCGAATGTGATGGCATAAAAAAGTACAGAGCAACGCTGAGAATAGCTAAAACAAAAGGTGTTAAGTGCTTGCATTGGATTTGTTGGTTTTTGTGCACGCGCACTAACATAAACTTTTTGGTGAAAAAGCCTTCGCCACACTTTTTTCTGTCTAATTTCCACTACAATTTTCGCTGAGACTCGCACACACTTTATTTGGTTGTTGCTAAAACTCGTTTTTATTACACAGAAAAAATTCAGCTGCTGCGAGCCAATTGTATTATTCCCGGCACGTGTGCGCCATAAAAATCATATTATTCACAGTTCGTGGAGCACACCTGCGATTTCTTAAAATTTTTATTCGTTTTTTTTTTTGCATTTTTTCCCATTTTTTTTTTAATTTTTTTTTTTCAATTTTTCGTTCTTTTTTTCGCTTTAGTTATTTTGCTTTTGCGAAAGCGCCGCTAGTGAAGCAGTTATTTGTGCGAAATTAGCCGATAACCTGCTGCTGTCACGGTCGCACAAATAACTCCGCTGCACAACACTGGCAGGCGCGCAAATAGCACGAGCAACGCGAGCAGCGGAAACAGACGCCAGCAATGAACTGGCAGCCTTTATAACGTTGCGTTGGCAACTTAGGCGCAAAACACACACACACTCACACTCATATGGCCAACACAAAATGTGGAAATACACGCCGAAATATCATATTTAGCCGAGAGCAGTGTGCACTAATGCAATGGGTTTGTTTGCCCCAACTTCAAGCGGAAACGGATGTGTGCAAAGTTTTGGAAAATAATGTTTGCGATTTTTCTCTTTTTTCATATGGCAGCCAATGCGCTCGCAGCGCAAATCAATTTGTGTAGTTCGCTTAAATTTAGTTTTTGGTTTAAATGGAATAGTGCTAAAAAATACTGTTTTAAAAGAACTTGAAGATTAGTTTTAAATAGAGTTGGAATTTGCTTTAATTTATTTCATTGGAGAAGAATTTTTAAAAATTGTTGACAATAAATGGAACATCTCAAATAACTATTAAGTTTCCAAGCCCACTTTCAGAAGGTAGAGAGTTACATAATTGAAGGTTATTCGCTTGATTTTGTTCTAATTAAAGCTTGGCTTTACATATGATGTTCCATAGAAGTGATTTTTGGTTTAACCGCTAAAAATGTTCTGTCCTCATCTAATGGAAGTTCGATCGATATCGCAATTTGAATTGAAAAATAACCATGAAAGTATTGCAGATTATTGGATAGATTTAAGAAAGCTTCCTCTACATCGTTTTATTCCTTCATACTTTCAGAAAACGTATGCTTAGGACAACAAAAACTTTGGAGCAATATATTTTATTTACTGTGGCGATATGTGTTTAATGGATTATTTAATATTCCTTCTATGTTTGATTAACTTTAGATAATTAGGCTTTATTTTAAGATATATATTCTATACTAGCTTTTTACCCGCGGCTTCGCCTGCAGTGGAGTCATTAAATAAGTATGAGAGATAAAGGGTAAGGGTATAATAATAGAAATGAGTCAATATGATAACTAAACTTGATTGTTTGGCTGAGATCAACAATTTTTAAAAATTACTACAGACAGAAGTTTCAACACTTTAATATATGCCAATTGAAATGCAACAACAAATGTTAAAATATATTTCACCGTCACACAAATAAATAATTGTGAATTCTAACAATTTAAAAAAATAAAATACAAAGTATTAATTTAAGATATTTTTGTAGACAATGTTATAAGTTTTCCTGTCGCGTGCAGATATGTGTAAATTCCTGGCATTAGATACACGTGAACAGGCTACATAAAGCTGACCATGAGAGAAGCATGGGTTTTCTAAATGCACTCCTGATACCTGTAATATTTGTCCTTGTGCCTTGTTTATAGTAACAGCAAAGCTAAGCTTGACGGGAATCTGAATCCTTTTAAATTGGAATGGAAAGTCAGTGGGAATAATTGGTATCCGAGGTATTATAACACTATTTCCTTTACCGACACCTGTTAAAATAGTAGCACCAAGTATGTTTTGTCCCAATTTTGTTATCCCAAGCTTTGTTCCATTACATAGCCTAGGAGCATCTAGATTTCTCATAAGCATTACTGGTACATTTAGTTTCAATTGAAGTTTATGTGACGGTACACCCGATAGTTCAAGTGAATTTAAAAACTCCACAGGATGTGAAGTACTTAGTTCCGTATCCATAATTGTATCCATTGACAAATATTCCTTCATTTCTCCCTGAACCTCGTTTAAAATGTCAGTGTTGATCCTATTAACGATTTCATTTCTTGGTGCTAATATTGCTCTTGCACACAACCACTGATCACTACACAAATTTTGTTTTAATTCCTTAAAAACATTAGCAATGAGATCCACTTCACTTTTTACTAAATTACAAAATTCTCTTGACAGTCCATCACCAATTTTCAACAACATTTCTGCCATTATGAAAATGCACCCCACTAAAGAAATTAAGTTCAAATCTCTTTTGTATACATTTTATCTTTAGTATAATTAACTGTACGGATATTGCCAGCTGGCAACATTCCGGTTTTTCGGCACTCTAAATGTCTTTGGCATAACAATTTGGACTACCTTCGATCTAGACGTCCAATAGATCTAATGATGATTGAATGAAATTAAATAAAATTTTGGCATTATTCTACTAAAGTTATAGTTTTTCTGTTTGTGATCATCTCTCGGTCAGAATTAAATTTTCATCGGCCTGGTACCATTTCACATCATCATGCTATTCGTAGAGTGCTAATCATTGGCCGGTTACATTGCCCGAGTTTTCAGCAACTTATAAGCAAGGTGAGCGAATTTAAGTGACTTTCATTTATTAAGGTGCATATAACGGTTGTTTGTAACACCTAAAACTAAAAGAGTTAGATATCGAGTTATATATACCAAAGTAATCAAGGTGTCGAGTAGATTTGAAATCCGGATGTCTGTCCGTCTGTGCAAGCTGTAACTTGAATAAAAATTGATATATCTTGATGAAACTTGGTACGAGTGTTTCTTGGCACCATGGGAAGGTTGCTTTCGAAGATGGGCAAAATCGGACCACTGCCACACCCGAAAACCGAAAACACATAAAGTGCCGCAACTAAGTCATAAATAAAGTTA
Source organism: Zeugodacus cucurbitae (assembly GCF_028554725.1). Classification (NCBI taxonomy): domain Eukaryota; kingdom Metazoa; phylum Arthropoda; class Insecta; order Diptera; family Tephritidae; genus Zeugodacus; species Zeugodacus cucurbitae. The sequence continues at coordinate 56,465,992 of NC_071667.1, read as the reverse complement.
TAAAAGTAAAATTACAATTACAAAGAATCGCATTAGGGAGGGGAATATTTGGATGCAATTCTCGTAAACTAATACAGCTGTATCAACCAAACATTCTAGAGTCTTTTCATTTATATAATGCCTTATATAGTCCAAAAATGGAGGAAATCGGATTATAACCACGCCCTCCTCCCATACAAAGGTTATGTTCAAAACTACTAACAATGCTTTAATTCAGTTAGGAAAAATACTAGAAACCATAAATTTCATTATAAAGATACAAAATTTTAAATGGGTCTGGTTCCGCCCACTTATGGGTCAAAAACCATATCTCCGAAGCTACTCGACCAATTTCAAAGAAATTCGATTCGAAATATTTCACAACCACGCCTACTTCCCATATACAAAGCTTTCAAGTCGATCTGAATCGTTTACTTTACAATATGTAAAGTAAGAACTAGTGAAGATATCGGAACAGAACTTTGCAGAAATACTGCATTTATAGTGTGGCACCGCTCTTCTAAATATCATCGAAATCGAACCATAATTCTTTAAGACACCATATATCGAACATGAGGATCTCAGCGCTTCAAATAAATTTTGTTATTGAAAATATAGTAAGTCTCTCAAATATTTTGAAGAAGTTCAGAGGGAATATTTTTCTTCCAATAATATGTCTCCGTGCCAAAAATTTGTGAAATCGGGTCATAATTTCCCCTAGCTCCCTTATACCTAATGTTGGGGTTCAAAAACTTTCAAATGCTTTTGTCCGCCTGTGTACTTACTATATTGAATAACTTTGGATAAGGCAAAAATTTTGGACGAAATATGAATACGTTTATTAAATATACTTTTATATAAGACCTATTGTGGTACCACTTCATACCTAATATACATATAACTTAACCTTACAATTTCAAAAAGATTTTGAGGATTACACTAATAACTAGGACTGAGAAAACTTAAATGATTTGTAGTTAAATATATTTATATATTTATAATAAAGCTTCTAGTTTTACAGAATAATCTCTATTTCTCTCTAAAATTGATTAATTTTACTCAAGAATTCTGCCCTTAAATTTCAATATGAAATTCGTATAAGAATTGCCAACAATATTTACATAACTACATTGAAATCCATACGCTATTAACGATATTATTTTTCCCCAATTCAATCGACAACCAAAACATTGGCATTCATACGCCTCACTAATTTCCTTATGGCAACGATGAATGGATATGAATTTTATTGCACGAATAGTGGCCGAGCTGAGATCAATGGGAGCGCACAGAGGAAACGGAATTACATAAAACACAGAAGCCTGAATTTTATGGTTTGTAAATACTAATGCATGCTTAGCTATATATAATATATGTATGTATATGGGTGTATATATGTATGGGTGTATAAACAGTAACAATGTAGCTTAAATATACATACACATTTAAACAATAGCAGATTTGCAGAAGAGGAATAGAAGAAGTGAAGTGCAAGTTTCTTCAACTGATTGTTAGTTTGTGAATACAAACTCATTTATGGTCGCTTGGGGAATTCAAGCGATAAACCCAGAAGCTAGAAACTGCGTGGACTACGAAGAAAATCAATAGATAGGACAATGTAGGCGTCATTCACGCTTGCTATGCGCCAGATAAAATTATCGAGCAGTTGGCAGCAGTGAGCTTCATACAAATGTTAATGTGGTTGTATGAGCGTACGCCGTTTCTTAAACTCAAAAGCAACAGTCTACTTTCAAGCTATGCCTTCACAAACACTTTTAGCTATAATGAAATGTATGGGTGTGTGTGTGTGTGTGTATATATGTAATTCGTGTTCGTGTGCCTGTGCCAAGCATAGCAAATGAATGAGCGACATTTTTATGCTAATTGAAAGCAATTCGTATGGAAACAAATTGCCATCGATATGCCAGTTCGCATACTAATATTGTGACGCCGCTCAAAAGCACACACACACATACACACACCCACAACTAGAGGCTTTCATATACACTCACACAACCATAAACGGTTATATAAGCGCTTGTGCCAGCACAGCAAGTGACAAGTGCTCGATTGTAGAGTGGCTGTGGTCATGTGCATGCGTCTATTGGCTGCCTTGGTAACGGAAGTGGGCGGAAACGGAAACTCAGCGCTAAGCCATGAAGTGGTTATATGATAATAATCGTTTTTTTCTTCTCACGCTCCTATGCAAAAATGAAATGCCAACATTTGAAAGTGATAAGTGCGAGTGTATGTGTGTATATGCGTGTAATTGTTGTATGTGAATAGGTGTGGGTTTGCATTATAACGGTACATGGTCATAAAAGATAATCAAATCGCATACAAATTGCTGAGATTGGGTATTGAACTTGATTGTGACATAAAGGACACGCGACGGTCAATGAAGAGCAAATGCATAAACAAACACTTATTAGCGGCAAGGACACACAGAGACACACACCCACACATATGTATTTATGTAAATTCTTACTTTGTATATGTTTTCTTAGAAATTCTAATATTGAGGTATATACATAACAAGTTCTATGCAAAATAGTAGCCTGCAAAAGGCTGGCACGTGTTAGTGTTGTTATTATGCAAAACTTTTATATAAAGAGTTGACCGTAATCAAACGCAAGTTGCTAATAAATGCAAATAGAAATGATTCGACGTCTTAAGATTACAAATTTTTAATACGCCTGCCATTAATGGCAAAGACTTCACGACGCTTGAGCACATAAAATTAAATTATATGATTTAGCATTTTATAGCAAGATAGTATAGTGATTTTTTAATCGAGAACTGAGCAGAAGACTATAGAATGGAGAAGTGTGTGCATTTTGGTTATTCGACATCGGAATAATACGTTTTAGCCATGACCACCGAGCGAATTATTACCGTTTTCCATATGTTACCATATTCGTAGAGCTGTGTTTTTCTGGTCAAATATTTCTTGTACAGTTCCCACTAATTGACAGTTCTCTAAGCAGTTATGTCTCAGCAATGGAAACGGACACGTATTTTTTATTCAATCAGGGGTCATCATCATTTCAGTACACTTCTGTCAAATATTTTGAGCATTTTCTGCCGCTCAACAACAATAATTATATTTCAGGCAAGAAAACTTCAAACAATAGGAGAGTTTAGTTCAGAATATGGCTCCTTGAGAATATTATTTGACAAAAGTAATAATATGGCATTATTAAACAATGTTTTGAATTGAAGTCACGAAAATTAAATAAAAATAATAATTTATAATTTCCAAAGTTATAGCTGTTTGTGTTGACCCAGTTCCAAAACGAGAAAAAACGTTAACTTCGACTGTACCGAAGCTAATATACCCATATACATAGGTGCATTTCTTTTAGTAACTATGTGTTTAAGCAAATCAAAAGACGTAAGAAAAAGTAAGAAACAAACAGAAAAAAAAGAAAACATTTTACTAATTCTTTTTAGCCGCGTCGTTTGCTAAAAACATTAAGGTTATATAGTTAACCGATCTGAACAATTTCTTCGGAGATTATATTATTACCTTAAGCAGTAATCCATGTCAAATTTCGTGAAGATACGACGTCAAATGCGAAATTTTTTCATACAAGCAGGCAGCTATATACTATAGTGAACCGATCTAAACAATTTTTTCGGAGATTAAATTATTTCTATGAGCAATAACTCACACCAAATTTCGTGAAGATATGTAGTAAAATGCGGAAGTTTTCCATACAAGCCCTTGATTCCGATCGTTCAGTTTGTATGGCAGCTATATGATATAGTGGTATAGTGGATATCCGCAGTTCCGACATATGAACAGCTTCTTGAATAGAAAAGAACATCTGCAAAATTTCAAAACGATATCTTAAAAACTGAAGGACTAGTTCGTATATAAACAGACAGACGGACGGACGGACAGACAGATGGACATGGCTAAATCGGCTCAGTACAACATACTGATTATTTATATATATACTTTATAGGGCCGCCTAATATAATCTGTTCAGGGTATAAAAAGGTCCCTGCGGTGACAATCATAAGTCCTTGGAGATGCTTCTAAAATCAATCGGATAAGAAAAACTAGTTTTATAAATAGATAATAATGGACCTGATCGATGTTTTTTTGTTTTTTTTCATAAAAAATTGATTTTTTGAAAATCCTGACTTCCTCTAACCCCTTAATAGTTAATACAGTTACTTCTGTAGCAATTGTTTTGGCTAATTATATTTAAAAATGGAGAGGAACACCTCCTTAGCGCTAACAGGTTTTAAAATAATTTTACGTTCGTGGTTGTGGACCTTCTGCCACATCCATTTCGACATTATTAAATTCCTAGATGGAAGATTAAACACTATTAATTGCATAACAGTTAGAATTCAAACACTCTGCAATCCGTAAATTAACCAATTAAAATGAGTAAAAGATATTTAAAACAAATTTTTACTGGGTCTAAGGATGTCCATGCACCATGCCGTGTATATACTGTCTCTCACTGTATGAACTATACTCTAGTTATCTATGAAGGGTCAACTAAGTCGAACTTTTGTTCTATATATTAACTGCATACTTCTTTATTGTTTAACCCATTCGATCCCATGGTACTCACTTGGACACAGAAAAAATATTGATTTTTAATCACTTGGGTACATAAAAATATATTGTGATCGAATGGGTTTTCTGTACCATTTTTTTCTGTATTCAAGCGAGTACAATGGGATAGAATGGGTTAATTCACACTCTTCTGAAATTTTGAACTTCCTACTTTCTTCTTTATATTTCTTTTCCTCTCTTCCTTCCTCTTCATTTAAAAGCAACAAATTGGAAGCCGAAGTTAAATTTCGTAAAGATATTAAAAAACGTCTCGATATCGACTTCACTCAACAGCGAAGTCTTCTCAGCTTTCAATATATTTTTGCCCACAACTTCCAGCAGTTTTCTTATCTTTGCCGTGCAAGTATTTTCAATTAAATTACGCATAAATTTTGAATGACAATGTTTTGTAGCAGAAAGCTGCAAAGAAGCTTTAGAAGTCACGCAAGGTCCACACCAACAACAACAGCTATGCCAGAGAAAGAGTGGTATTGTCAAGTGAGTTATGTTGTAAACTTGAATTCCCAAAAATGGATGTGGACAGTAAAACAAGATTTTGTGAATAAATAACACTGCAATTTGCGCCAAAAACCGAGAAAAAAAACAAACCAAAATCAAACACGAAAAGTGCTTTAAAAAGCGAGCGAAACGACGAGGGCGAAGGGAGCAACGTGCAGATGTAACAATTGCGTCTGGTATTGGAATGAAACAAATTAAAGTGTGGCTAAAGTATTTGACAGGCAGCCACTATAACGGTAATGCAAACATGTTAACTAAATCAAGTTAACTAAAACAGAATGAAAAGGAAGATGGAAAATAAAAGCAAAAACAAAATATTACAATGAAATTCATGCAACTTGGCTGGAGCTTACTTGATGTGGGTTGGAATGAAAAAGAAATGCGATTAGGATAAAAGGATTTGCTTTGATCATCTTAAAATAATATGTGAAATTAAAAGATAGCCCTGCGAAGCCGCAGCAAATAATGTACGTGTAATGCATTATTCAATCATTTAATGAATAAATAAGTGGATTTGCCAAAAGCCGTTTCGTTGGGCTTAAGCAGTGTTGTTTTTGGTATTTTTTTGCTCCTAATACAACGTTAATAGTATATTCGTAATGTGGACATTTCTCTTACTTGAAACAGATACAAAACATTTAACCGTTCTTGACAAAAAAATATTGCTTGGAACTTGAAATAGAAACCTCTGCAGGTGAGCAAAATGAAGCCTTTTAAGAGAACTAGAGACAGTCTAGGAGTCCCGAAGAATTCAGTGTCGATTTTATAAAGATCGTAATTCTAAGAAACTGGTCTCAACCTCGGAACCACTTCAGTATAGAATTCAGACCAGATTCCATGAACAGAGAAATCTAAAGTAAACACTTCTGCAGTAGAATAAAACGAGATACCAATAACAGTGTGGGAGTCCCAAAGAATACTGTGTCAATTTCTATAAAGACCATAATTCATCTGGTATCAATCTCGGAACCACTTCAGTATAGAATTCAGATCAGATTCCGTGAATAACGGAGAAATGTAAAGTAAACACTTCTGCAGTAGAACAAAACGAGATACCAATAACAGTGTGGGAGTCCCAAAGATACCTGTGTCAATTTCTATCAAGACCATAATTCATCTGGAAAACACTTCAGTACAGAATTCAGACCAAATTCCATAACAGAGAAAGCTAAAATGCATAGATGGGTATAACCAACATTGTCCTTTATCTATACCAATGGTTCTTCGAATATTTTCACCTAGATGCCTATGGAAGTGAACGAAACACAAAGTCTCTGTGTCTGTAAAATATACAAAATCTGAAATAGAATCGAAAAATTATAATAAAGATTGTATAAAAATTGGTTTCCATGACAGGTGGGCATACATAACCGGAATGGGCCCATATTGATGTATATGCTACCAAGAACTTTCAACTCGGCAGAACTCCTCCTGGTTTTTAGTAGTTTTCTTCTCTTGTTTCAACAACAACATTTATTTGTCGTGAACAATTTAACATATAACTTTATGTTAAATGGGGATAATTGGTAAATAATTCTTAATTGAAACTTTTTGGGAACCACCGCTAAACTGTAGTTATATAGCAAATAAAGTCGTAATTTCAAGCCAAAACTGATAGAATATGACTGCAATTTATGAACTTTGGTTTAATCAGAAAATAAGTAGCAATTTTTAATAACAAAAATAGGTCCCAGTTGTATTTCCTTCATAATTAAAAGATTTGCAATTAATCTTACTGGTAAAAAAATTAAATATAAAACTCGTTAACGCTTCAAATATATCACATTCTTACTCCATTAAAAAGAAAGGAGATTTTAAATTTCCTTTTGCGCTTTTCCACATTTTATCGCCCAAGTGCCACAGTGCTTGAGAACATGGAATGAAAACTAAACTCCACTAAGCCAAATACCTGTAATGGTCGCTATGCGTCATTTTATTACCGCAATGAGATAACAGAAATACTTGAATCGCAGCTTAGAGAAATGCGCAAAACTACATTGCAAAGAAAAGAAGTGAAATGAAAAGAAAAAAAATCGAAATAAGAAAAGGAAAATGATAATAAGAAAAGAAAAAGAAAATTCTAAAAAAATTATAAACAAAATACGAAATGGAATTAAAATAAAGTACAGTGAAGTTAAGCGAGCGAATTGCGATCACACAAAGGCACCCACCACACAGCCACACCCACACAAAGGTATACACCCCTGTACGGACTTCGGATACTCAGGTGCACAATCTACCTGCAGTCTTCCTGCGTTCTTATCTTCCACGCTTTTGTTGCTCGCCTCAACTTCTCCATTCATTCACTGCGGCATTATGGTCATTCGTGTCAAATTCAACGTGCAAATGATAAAAATGCATTGGTAATAAAATAAAATATAGACGAGTGACTACGAATGCCCCTGAACGGGGGAGGGGGGTCCCGCGGCGGAGATGTGGAAAAAAGTGCAGCGAAAAATAAAATGAAAATACAAGCAGAGACAACTAATAACAGTGCGAATGAAAAAATGCGAAAAAAATAAATTTTTATTTTACCGTTATAAAATGATGATCTGTGAAAATGTCTTTTCACGCTTGTTGCACATAAAGGAGTTCCTATGAAAATTTATTTACTTTTTTAGTGCACGCTTTTTTCGCAGCGCTGCAGATAAGTAAGCAAAATATAAGTGGTGGCTAAGAAATGCAACAACAATAGTATAACAACAACAACAGAGTTGGTCAAAATGGCGCAAAATCATGGTTGGAGCTGCATGTGTAACTTGTAAGAATTGTCCAAGCGTGCAATGAGCAGGACCTAGCAGCCAAGGAAGTGCAACGCCAACGCGCTACAACAGTACACAACAACAACAACAAACAAGTGTTGTATAGCGTAGAGCAATAGTGGAAATACAGCAAAACAGCATGAATTACACTGTCAGTGGCAGCAACTTGCGTGAAGTCTCTACTATCTTCCGGCGCTGCAGGTACAAGGACTCGCGCTGTTGCTTGGTTGGCTTTGTCATTGTCTTTCCTGAGCTGGTTTGTTGTTGCTGGTTTTGTTGTTTTTGCTTCTTATAGTTGCTTTTGTTGTTTCCACTGTTGTTTTTGTTGTGGTTCAAATTGTTGTTGTTACATTTGTTGTTGTAAATATTATTTTTATTATTGTTGTTTTTTTGCTATTTATGTTTGTTGTTGTTACTACATCATTGTTGCTGACGTTGGCGTTTCACCTTTTATTGTTGCAACAACAACAACACGCCCACACAAGTGTCATTCTATAACTTGTTTATTTCGCTGTTAAAATTTAAAAGTTAAGTGCAACGGCAGAAATACATACATATACATATACTTACATATACACTCTTATATACATACTATATACTACATAGCTAGTGTGAGTGTGCGTTTATAAAAATTGTCTTTCTGCTGGTCACACCCAAAACGGATGCACCCCGTTGCACTCATTTGCTGCTTCGCTGCATGTGAAAATGCACAAAAGTTCGGTCAGCAATTGCGCTGCGTCCGTCCGTAAGTCCGCCTGTTCGTGGTGAACTCTCCACAGGGAAAACTTTTAGCAAACGCATTGTTATTGCCTTGCCGCTGGGCAGTTACGCCAACAACAACGCCAGCAGTACAGTTGTAGTGTTGCGCTGTTGTTGTGTTGTTATTTCTATTGTTGTCGCTCTGGTGGTGGTGAAGGCGTGGAAATTGCTGTTATAAGTTGTATTGCTGCAACTGACAATCTTGGCTAATAAGCTATGCCAGTTGGCCATTTACTCGTGAAATCAAAATGTTAGCAGGCGAGAGGAAGAAGTAGCAGCAGCGGCCGCAGAAGAAGTAGTAATAGAAGTAGAAGATGTGGAAGAATCATTATAAACCGTAATCATAAAGTCGTTGGTGAAAAAGTTTACTGCGGATGTAGAATTTGCCATCAAATGCAGTTGGAAGCGATAAAAATGTGAAATAATGGCCAATTGTGCGCTTTAGTGGGACTTGCGTTCGAGTGATTGCGGCAAATCGGAAATCGATAAGCGCGCTATCTGCGAGCTCATTGTGTGCTTAGCATTGCAATGGGTGTTTATGAAGAGGCAGGCGGTTGGTAATTATAATAAGTAAAGTCAACTGCAGCTTTCTTAAGAGGAAAAGTCAAGAGTTTTGCGACTGAGCACAGGAAAATTAAAGATAACAATGATTTTCAATTCCCTTTAAAATACTACTCACTTGTAATATAGAGGATCGGGTTGGTAGCATAGAACTTGACGAATAAAATCTAGGGTCTAACTATAGAAGACCGTCCGTCCCTTAGAATAACGCAAAATAAAAGAAATCAAGGAGACTCCATTACTAAACTGGTTATTTAAGTTACCGTTCTCTTACCGAGCAGATGATCCAAAATGAATGGCATTTCTACTTCAAGAGTGTCTCGAGTCTGAAGAGAGTCCGTAGATATGTATGTATATGATTGGCGTAGGAACCGTTTAACCGGTAATAGCCGAATCGATGATAGCGTGCCACTCCTCTCTTTCCCTCGCAGTTCGACGCCAGTTGGAGATCCCAAGTGTAACCAGGTCGCTCTCCACCTGGTCCCTCCAAAGGAGTGGAGGCCTTCCACGTCCTCGACTTCCTCCGGCGGGTACTGCATCGAACACTTTCAGAGTTGGAGTGTTTTCGTCCATTCGAACAACATGACCTTGCCAGCGTAGCCGCTGTCTTTTCATTCGCTGAACTATGTCAATGTCGTCGTATAACTCGTACAGCTCATCGTAGATATGGAGGGAATTAAATTAACTGATTCATTTAAATAAGCCTGCCTGAGCTCCAAAATCTTGGAAGCAATAACCGAATCCGAATATGCAACCGCTTGTTGAAACTAACTAAAGATGCTCAGAGCTTTAATGATCTTCCGCAAAAAAAAAAACACTCAACTACTGAAGTAATGCCGGAAAATTTCTGTTATTGACTATTTATTGGTTTATTTTCCAATTTTCTAATATTTATTCTCTATTCTCCGTGTCTTGCTAAAACAGTTCTTAGCTATTTTTCCAATTCTCAGTGCCAGCATAAACACAATCTTCACTAAATTGAAACCAAAATAAGAATCGATGCACAAAATAGATGTGGCACAATGCCCATTAATGCAATACTCGCAGCTAAAATTTGCACCTGAAGTGTAGGAAAAAAAGCTAACAGCAGCTAAATAACCAAACAAGCAGCGAGCAACTAAGTGCAAGGCAAAGCAATTTGGTTAAAATGTGCATAAAACGTACTCAGTTGGGTGGTGGTGTGGAGAACCCCAGCAGGAAAGTCGAAGATGGTGAACTACTGGTGAATATTTATTTTACTAAAATAAAAAGTTTTGGAGTTAGGTGTAAGGTTGGTTCGTACTTTGCGTTGCTACAAAGAAGGGAGCATTTGGTTTTCTCCGAGAAATGTTCCTTCGATTTTATAAAATTACCCCGAAGATGAACTAGCAATTGAGATGAAATATTGTATACAACAGACTCCGACTCATGGAACATGGAATAGATGACAGAATGAACAGGGCTTCAGAGGCGTATAGGTCTTGCATCATCAAACCAGTGACACTTGTTTAGCTGATTTTCTAGTCAATTGACTCCTCACGAATAATTTTTACCCCTCTAATTATAAGTTTTTTTATCTTTAGTCCAACTGTTTTTCCCTGCTGATCTGCATAGAACATTCTTATACATTATAATGATTAGTTGGACATTCAATCCGTTAACTATTCGGGTAAACCGTATACTCAATCACATGGAACACTAAATTTGCATATTCAGATATCTGGATATAATGTATGAATATTCGGGAAACAGAAATTAACGATTCGAAAACTAACTAATATTTTAAAAATCTTCAAAACGAATTGTCATAAATCCGGATATTCGTATAGTTGCACTAACGAATAGTAAGCGGAAATCTGGATCCGTATCTACCGGTATCGTGGATACGGCATTGGCCGAATATCCGGATACCATTAAGAGTTAATGGATTCCAACGAACAATCATAATGGATATCCGGATTATCGAAACGGACAATCTCATCGCTAACAGTGAGAGTTTCCTCAACCATTTTGGAGCAGCGTCCTTTCATGGAACACACTCCAATAGAAGGAAAAGTAAGTTTCTTTAAACCACTTGATCTCTTGATCTTTCAATATTCCTGCCGTCTACTTTTAATGGAATGCTCACACGTTGATATCCAATTTACGTATGTATATGTGTTCGTACTCATGTTTGTCATCAAATCCAAAATGTGTAGTTGTTGTTGCAACTGTTGATGTGCAACAAAATGGTGCATGGAGATTTGCTTTGCAAATAATGATATGCAAATGATATGTGCATAAGAATGCGTCGGTGTGAAAATACAACAGCCAAAAAAGGAAGTGAGTGCACAGAAAAGCACACACACATACACACTCGCGAGTGCCACACTTGGCAGCTCTGCACAAATTCACACCAAAAGGATGAGCTTGATGGCAGAAGAGCCACAGAGAAATTGAGAAAAAAGACAGCAGCAAATAAAAGCATATGTAGAAATAAGTGCACTTGTTGTTGTTGTTAAAATGCATATGCAAGCGCTCACACACACACACACATAGTCATGAGCACCTGAGTGTAGTGCAACGCTTCAAGTAGCGACGATGAGGAAAAGTGGCGAAGCAAAGAAGGAACGCGGAGCAAAAGTGTAAGCGCAAGTGCACTTGGTATATTTCGGTATTTTGGCAAATCCATTGAGGGTTACAGATGAATAGATTGTCTATCGACAGGCGGCAGCAACACTGACAGGCGACATAAGCCAAATACATGTCAATGGCAGTCGCAGTCGCAGTCGCAATCGTGGTGGCACAACGCAATCTCTATAAGCTGCCAAGCGACCCAACGACCGATATTGAAATGAGCAAAATCAGCATGCCAGCGCTGAGAGCAAAACGAAATGCAAGCGTTAACAGGCTTTGGCGTATACGAACGCGAGGTGGCGCAGTGTGGTGGGGGGTATCTGCCGTCAAGGTGCCGATTGGCAGGAAATTGCTGATAGCAAGAGCTGATTCTCCAAAGTGTTATAGCATGTGCATACAGAGATACTTTGGAGCATCTACCTGCTGTGCATATAAAGCATTATTTGCATATGAACATATTTGAGAATCAAATCTATTGCAGCAAGCAACCGGATATTTGCACGTAAAGAAATATCTATTTGCATTTTCGGTGTGAAAACTAAAAACTATTTGTATACAGAGTTGCACAACGATGCACAGTGAGACTTGTGCAAAACAAACGAGCGTACAGAATTTCTTAGTTCCACATTTTTTTTGTTTAGTAGGGTGGCACTTAGAGGGGGGAATAATTTTAATAATAAATTACTCAACTTTAATTGAATATTTCACAGTCGAAGGCAACATACTTGTATGCAGGTACTAAGTAGAAATGGATCTGGTTGACTACTGAACTTGTGAAACACTTAGACTTTCAACTTTCTAATAGTATCGATCTTTGGTTGTAGAAAGAAAGAATTTGTGAGACTTAATAGTTCATTTGGAACTTTAACCACCATGAAATACTACCTAACCTCGACTAATTTATGACAAAAAGCTAAGTAAAAAGTTACAATAGGTATGAAGAAAATCCTATTTTTCAACAAAACTCGGTATAAGCTTTTCGGTATTGTACTCAGAAGAACCGATTAGAGCTATTTTCTAACATTTCAATACCATTTTTTATCACAATTTGTCTTTTGATTCCAAAGTGGCCTTAATCTCGACAAATACCACTTTACTGTGTATAATTTTTTCAACAAATATTCTCTTGAGTTCTGAGAAAGTCGTGAAGAGCCAGAACTGGAAAATGCGGAAGCCGTGGAAGCACTATTCACAGCCTAGAAATTTTATTATCGTCTTCCTTGATTTGTAAGACGGTGCTTCCGAAACTGCGAGCTCACGCGGCGTCCACTTTACATAGGGATTTCGTAAACCTAAATGTTCATGAATGATATTTTCCGCCTACATCTTTGATATCTTTAGAGTTTCGGTTATCTCTGTTAACATGATTTTACGATCTTCCTCAGCCATGTTTTGGAATTTTTGAGGTTTTCGGAGGTGTTATTCTCTTTGGTTACCCAGTGCGTCCATCGTCTCGGGAGCTCATTTGACTTGATAGGAATTAGAAAGTCATTATACACACTTGCTTCGTATGGCTCAGAGCCCGAAGCCACTTATTGGTACTAGGAGGAACCTTTTATCAAAAAATAATGTTCCATTAAGTCACGAAAATCTTTTCCATTCATTTTTTCGAGTTCGTCACTCAAACTAAGAAATCTAACGGCAGTTTTGAAACTTATACAGTGGGTCTTTTGAAAGTTAGGTCTTCTATATGTGGTAGATATAGGAATTCAAAAGTGGACCTCACTCAAAGAAATCATACTGGCCTATCCTCCTAGATGTGAACTTTCAAAGTCCACCCTAATGAGCATAGGTACATGTTGCCACCACACCCACATCTATCCATGTAGTTCCTCAAACTTTCCCTGCCACACCAGCCAAGATGAATGTGGCGCAAAGCAAATAAATGGTTTTACGATTGTGGAACTTTCGTCAGTTCAGCCAACTGCAGCTGTGCTCCAAAAGTAGATTTTGATAAATGTACTAATATACTCCGTATAGGATGCTGGTGGTGCGATACGACATTGGCAGCTGCAGGATAGTTGCCTGCCTTGCTTCAGCGCATAGCTAACTGTATACACTGACTTACTGTCGCACGGCGGTTGGGCGCTGGCGCTATGGCCTTGGATTGTGTTAAACACAAAACTCCATACGAAATTGTGAATTGTTAAATTGTAGAGTATGCAAAGCGTAGAACAGATTTGATGAGTGCTGTGTAGATTTTGATGAAAGAGCGTTTGCTTTTCGTCCCCCTCCCCGCCACTACAAAAGATAACAGCAGCGATTGTACTTTCAAATATAAACAAACTCTAGTGAAGTGTTCTCTGTATGGGTGTGTGTAGTTGTAGTTGTAGTTGAGTTGTGGCAGCAGGCAGTGCATATGTTATGCTCTCATCTGCGTAGATTTAAGGAAAACAAAGGCAAATATGCTTGGTACAGATTTCTTTATATTTTCTTAATTTTTTGTTAGATTTTTTGCTGATCTAGTGTGGCTACCATTAGTTAAAACAATATGAAAACTTGCAACTGAGAGCTATGAGTTTGCATATTATTTTTTAAACTTTTTAGAAAGTAATAGACACCAAACTTCGTTCGTTTTTTTGTAATTTTAAGCTACTCTTAAAACTAGTGTTAGTTTATCGTCTGTTACAGTTATCAAATTTGTGATTTTACACAAATTTTTATATGAAGGAAATATATTTTTTTACTTTTGTGAATTAAATAAAAAAATTTACTCTACTGAAACGAACATTGTATGGCAACACTGGCAACGGCAACGCATTCATGAACAATCTGAAACTTGTTATACATTTCAACAGCTAGCTGGAAGTACTCCAACACGTTTCTACTGCCTTGCGGACATAAATATACACAACGACGAGATTATTGAATGAATAATTGAAGCGCAAGCAAAGGAAGCGTTGTACTGCAACAGAGGCGATGTACCGGAAACAACATGAATATTTCAAATTTTCAACGGATTACAAGACGTAAAGTGAATAGCCGCAGTTATGTGTGGCAAGACACGCAGCAGATAGTTGGGAACTATGATAGTAGGAAACTATGTAAAGTATGGTAGAGAAGCAGATGACTTGAGTTGGAAGTGAGAACTGCGTGTAAACTCGCGAAAATAGTTCACAAATATTTCTTGATACAAACATACGTATGTACACAAATACAGTTATTTCGAAATAAATTGTAGCAAATATACAAATTAAAGCCATAGAGCAGTAAAAATATGATTAATTTACTAAACAGAAATAAAAACTTCATTAAATAAAAAACTAAACATTTAAAACCTGCTCAGTATAACTTCTCAATATCCACTACTAACTACTTGTGTTGCATCTTCAGCCAAACCACTACTGCTGCGTTGTAATGTACAAAAACATTGTATACCACCACCAACATGCGCCATCCTCCAATTTATTTGCAACTTTTGTTTATTGAACGGATATGAGAAAATGCTCGAAGCGAAAGTGATGGATGCAACCAGATGTGGCATGGTTAATGGCGTGCTGCATGCACCTTCTCCACATTTACATAGCATATATGTATATGAGCGCGTGTATGGGTGTGAATTAATACCAGCGGCGGCACGTAGCGTGTGCAGCTAAGTGAAAGTGCGAAAGTGCTAAAAGTGGCGACGAAAACAGCAGCAGGTGTTGCGCAAAAAACGCGTAAACAACTGCAGGAAATTATGTATTTAGCTACTATGCATAGTTGCTATTGTTGTAAATTGAATTTTGCGCAAAGTTTGCACATTTCAATATGAGGTGAGGTTTGAGGCAATAAGTTGCACCAGTAAACTGGGAAGAGATATATAAAACAAATAGTTTTTGAGGAATTTTACTTGAATTGTTCTGTAAAAAGTTATTTTAATATAATAATATTAGTTTTCAATCACATATTTTTTATTACACAAGCTATTATTATTAAATTATTCACTTTTGGATCCACTTTTAATTATTATTTTTTAATTATAAATAATAATTTAATTAATTAATTAATTATAAATAATAATTAAATGATAAATAATATTTAAAAATAAAGATATAATTCAAATTACAAAAATATCATTTATCAACAAAAATCAATTTAGTTTCACAAAAATACCTGAGCTTCCAAATGTTTCACTCAAATGTAAAAGCAAACTGTTATGAAGCCAACTGAGAAGCGAAGCAGCGCTGTCGTCAATGCGGTTCAGCGTCGAGAGATCCAATCGTGTATGGTTTTAGAGCATTAATTAAAACTTTTCAGACCAGCTCACCTTCCCCCAAGATTTTGTTGAAATTCTTACAAGGAAACTGTAACTATTTCAATTTCGATCAAATTTTGTTTGCTTTTGTAGTCAAAAGCGGCGTCACAAACTTTTCTCTGCCTGCGCAGAGTACTCACTTTCGCTTTGCAAACCTTTTGGAGTGTTTATTTTGATATAAAAGGGTTTTAATATTATATATTCAATAAGCGTACACTCTGCACACAATAATTGCCTTGAAACACTTGGCTTCTTTTGATTTTTAATGTAAAAACACAATTTTTCACGAATTTTGGCGTAAGACACCAGAGACTGCGGCACAATAATTGATATGTGAAAGAAAAGAGCAAAAGAAAAATGAGTTTCACTCCCCTACGATAGGTGGCACTATATCACTTTCCAGGAATATTGTGAAAATAAAGTGATGCCAGATGGTTGCAAACGACAGATTATAAGTTGATCATGCGATAAAAAAAAATAATCTTATTTAACTAAATAGAGTTCAAGCAAATATGTATCTATAATGGCCTCCTTCGTTATTTATATTCTCTTGATTCATTTTATAGATTAACAAAACTTTTATTATAATTTAGTTAAAAAAAATTGTAATTAAAAATAAAATTATAAAAATATTTTTGTTCAATATGAAATTTTTTGGAAATAAATTTTCGATATACGCTCTAAATATTTGCGCGTTTATTATTAAATTATAATAATATCGTATACACTGAAATATTTTAGATTTTTTTTGCAATTTATTGACCCAAAATGGCGTGTTGGTTATGCTAAATTTGCTTTGTGCAATAATATAATAGTGGTACTCATTTAACGTCGCAAATGTTTGGCAATATCGTAAAACAGCTGTTCATTTTTACATGCATTTTATTATAACACAATCTTGCAAATATGCGAGACTATTTTCACAATCAGCTGTTATTGCCACATTACTGCCAAAGAGCGCTCATTTAACTTGTATTGCTATATTGCCAATTTGCCATTTTTATATAATTGCGACGTTAAATGAGTACCACTAATGAGAATCGCCTTACAAAACTGTATTTTTTAAATTTCTTTAATTGATTTTAATTGAAATTAGTTAATTTTGTGCAAGTTGGCAACTCTGTTTACCACTATACTCCTGAAAATTATTTTTCAAAATTTTTGTAATAAAACTCAAATTAGTTATCCTCATTATATTATTAATTTTATTTTATAGTATTTTCTTAAGTAGTCCTATCATAATCATAGCAACAGTTTTTCATAAATTAATAACATTTTTCAAATATCCTTAAACTTTATTTATTTATATAGCAATCTATTACTATTACTATCTATTCCATATCATATACATAAACCTCACGTACTGGCAACTCTGTTGCTACAGCTGTTTCTTCCAGTTTCCGCCGCCATTTCAAACGCCGTGCAAACGTTTCCGATTCGCGTCTGAGAAATTCGTGAAAAAGTAGTGCAAATAATTGGAATAAAAAGTTGAATTTAATTTAAAATTGTTGCTAAAGGCTTCAAGTTGAAAATAAGTAGCAAATTTGCACAATTAATGTGTTAAACTAAAGAATATTCATAAGTTGCAGTATGAAGCCAGCTCGTGTTCTCGCGTAGTTAAGTCAAGCGTTCGTGTTTCGGTTTCGGTTTTTAAGCTAACGTGTTATTAGAACATTATGTGATTACAGATATATTATTGGAACTTTCAGGAGAGCACTGCAACAACATTCAATATCACTAAGGTAAATCATAATTATATTATAAAATATACATACATATATAAATATAACTATATACGGTAGTACCTATCATACATACGTACAGCAAAAAGTTTAGTGGGATAGGGGTACTCAGCCTTTCTAGCTTTGTGAGAGTTGCTTTCTCACCTGTTATATTTTGTTACTGCGTGAGAGAGGAGCAGCAAGTGTCATAATTATAGTAAAGCAATCTGTTATATAATTTTGGCATAATTACAATATTTACAGCATATTTTTACGCGATCATTGATGTGATACTTCGCTTTAGGTATATTGTAGTAGAAGGAACAAAAGTGGAAGAATTATGAGAGAAAGATGATTGTTAATTATTTATTATATTTATTTAATTATATAACAATCTATTACTATTCCATCTCTTACATATCATCCACACGTACTGGCAACTCCCTTTCTCCAGCTGTTTCTTCCAGTTTCCGCCGCCTTTTCAAACGCCGTGCAAACGTTTCCGATTCGCGTCTGAGAACTTAGTGAAAAAGTAGTGCAAATAATTGTAATAAAATGTTGAATTTAATTTAAAATTGTTGCTAAAGGCTTCAAATTGAAAATAAGTAGCAAATTTGCTCAATGAAGCAAGCTCGTGTTCTCGCGTAGTTAAGTCAAGCGTTCGTGTTTCGGTTTCGGTTTTTTAAGCAAATGTGTTATTAGAACATTACGTGATTACAGCTATATTATTGGAACTTTCAGGAAAGCACTGCAACAACAAACAACATTCCGAAGGTAAATCATAATTTAATATATAATATTATAAATTATGTCAATGTAAATATACGGTAATACCTATGAATGTACATACGGCAAAAAGTAGAGTGGGAGAGAGAGTACTCTGCCTTTCTAGCTCTCTGTGAGAGATGCTTGCTCACCTGTCATATTTTGTTGCTGCATGAGAGAGGAGCAGCAAGTGTTATAATTATAGTAAAACAATCTGTTATATAATTCTTGCATAATTACAATCATTGCAGCATGCTTTTAGGCGATCATTGGTGTGATTCTTTGCTTTAGGTATATTGTAGTAGAAGGAACAAAAGTGGAAGAGTGGAGTCACACATCATCAAAGAACATATAATAATTATTAATAATTTATTTATTTATAATTTATTTATTTATAATTATTAATAATTATTATACGTTCTTTGACATCATTTGAGTCTTTCATTTATATTAGAATGTTCTCTGATCGTAACCTTTGCAATACACATACAACAGTTTTAGAGCTCATGTTATTTGGTTGCTTCCATATATGTACATATTATATGAGAGAAAACTGATTGTAGAATATTTGTTATATTTATTTATAATATTTGTTATTAATTATATTTTAAATGAAATAGTAAGTTTAAGCTTTTTGACAAATATAGTCTAATTTGAAATAACCAGTTTCTTCTTCGCTGTTTAATGTTCTATAAAATTTTATTTTAAAGAATATTTTTTGGTATTTAAAAAAACTTGTATTCAATGATTTATCATTAAAAAGGAAATAAAACAATATAATATTTTTTAAAGGTTGTAAAAATCAAGTGTTGCGTGCCAAAGCACTTATATAAATTTAAAAATATTTAATTTTTAATACATTTTTTATATATTATTTTTTCATAAATAATTTTTTATTAAAAAAATATATATATGTATATATGCGAAATTGCACAATAACTCACCACAAAGTGTGGCAAGTTTCAAAAAAGTTGTATTTGAATTACATTTCAGCACATAAATTACAAGAGTCTACTTCAAGTAACTCATATTGCACTTGAATATAATTTAATGCGCAGCGAAGTAAACATATATTTCTACAACAACACGAAAGTAATATATGTATATATGTATATGTATATGCACACTAACACTTAGAATGAGTTATTTTTAATTTATTTGAAAAGCACTCGACGCAATCATCAAGTCTCACTTTAAGTGCCACGGCCATGTGACCAAGTGTCTGTGTGTGAGCTTGTATGTGAGATATCTTCACAGACAAATGGCAAATTTTCACTTCGACTTAATGGGCAGGAGAGTTGTAACATTAAATTGACGGCGTTTTGTAATAAAATTGCAAGAAAAGAAAACGAGTGAAGTGTGTGAAGGGCTAAACACTTTTGCAGCCGCCAACGAAATACAATGCAGACAGAGAGCTATAAATTTATAAAATACCTACACTGACGCATATAGAGAGACACATACTATATAAAAATATAATTTAATTTTTTTTCAGATTTTTAGCTGTGGTTATTACAGCCGCATGTGGGCTAAGGTGAGGTTAACTACATATATGCATACATACATACATATATGTATATGTATGAGTGTGTTTAATATATTGTTTACATTTCGTGTTGAGCACATAAATTATTTAATAAACTGCGCAAAGTATTGCAGCAAACAGTGAAATAAAAAAGATTTTTTCGCTGTTTCACATAATCACATAAAATACGTAGGAGCTTTGCTATAAGAGCCTTTCGCACATAACCTCAATTCGCTATTATAAGCGTTGGTTTTAAAACCTTCCAGAGTATAACTTTTTAGTAAAAAATACATTTTACCGAAAATATTTTTATTAAGTTCTCAAATTGTTTAATTTTCCAGCAGAAACTTGCAATTTAACAATTTTAGTTTGAGGTTAGGTTAATTTTGGCTTTTGAAATTTGTAAATTTTCCGCAGTTTTCAACCTCCTCGCGCTTAGTAAATAAATGAAATCGACGTTTTTTGGTATTTTAAAAATCATTTACTAATATTTATTCATACAAATTCATAAAATTCAAATAACTCGAAAAAATTTGCATTTCACTGATAACTAAAATCGGGAGAGCAAAAACAAAAAAAAAAATAAATAAATAAATAAAAGAAGAATAACAGTATATGCGCACAGCATAACTTTAAGTTCATTTTACAGTCTAATTTCTCTCTACACACACATACATAGTTTGCTCTGCAGCATTGTGTCTGTGCTTGACATGAACGTGTATATAAATTATTAAATTTTATGCATTTTATTATCAACGAGTAGCAAGTAAATGTCAAAATAACTGTGCGTGTAGATTTTGAGGGTGAATTTGCATGAGTTACAAGGCAAAAAATGCAGAGAGAGCTATTATACTGTATTTACATGCAGTTTTACACCGAAAAATGTGTACAAACATATTTATGGCAAACTATAAATAAAACATGTAAGGTTGAACTAGATGCGGGCGGAAGCGCAACAAAGGTTGATTTTAGAACTATGAAAAAAAAAAAATTTTGGAAATTTTTTTTTCATTTTGAGGTTATATTCGCAAATTTGAATTGAAATTTTTATTACAAAAACTTTAAAAACCTTTTTCATTTATATAATTCTGATTAAGTGAGTATTCGTAGTTTTTTAATGCAATACTCGTTACAATCCCTCCATCACAAGACTGAGTACAAAGTCGAAATGCTTTTATGCAACGCATCGTACTTGACTATAATTCCATATAAACTTTTGTGTTGTCTTTAAAGACAAAGTGAGTGCACAAAGTGTTTACATTGAGATATTTTATGCATTTCATACAAAACAAAATATTTTTATGCATGTGCTTAACGACTTCTGTTTGTAATTTATGTGCGAAAAACTTTAACAAAAGCTTGAGAATTTAGTATAGGGTTTGCTTTGCATTTTTCTAACCAGCCATAAATACGAATTTACACATGAATATGGATATGTGCCAAGTAAAGAAGTTATTTTAAATTTTTTTTAATACTTTACAATTTCTATATAGCATTTCTGTACAAATACTTGTTAAAAAACTTAAACTCTCAAATATCTGTTATTATAATACTTTATTAAAAAGAGGGGGAAAAAATGATATTTTTGACATCTCTGAATTTTTTGCAGAAAAAAATAAAATAACTTTTAGTGTCCTGCCTGTGTAAAATAATATATAAATCAGAGTGATCTAGAAATCCTTATAAAATTCTCCTTGGTTTGTTGCTTAAGCTTTATATATATGTACAATCAATCTAACATGAAACCTTCTCTAATCTTAAATTTTTTGTATGCAGTTGAACTTTTTTCACTCGAATCACCATAATCCACAAAAAAAATTCCGAGTTAGAGAGACTTTTAAGTTACGGAAGGAAATTTGTGTAGAATTTGACTTCTATTGCCAATTCAAGAGCTCTAATTATGGAGAACTTCGAGTTATAGCAGTTTGAGTTATGGAAGTTTAACTGTATGTTAATTGTGGAGCAAAAAAAACTTTATTTGATGGCTTAAGGATCGTGTTTGGCCGCTTTTATAACATAACCTATAAATTAAATTTTGCTGGATAGTTGTCTAATGTGTAGTATCTATTTTTGTGTAGCTTCAGAGAGATAAGTCATAATTATATTCCCCAGATAAATTTTTTAACCATCTAAATTAGATATTAAGCATTTTTTCGTATATTTTCTGCTGAGAATAATTTTGTTGGTTAGTGATTTCTGAATCCAATCCTCATTGAGTCTTTTGAGTCCATGCAATTTATTTTAATTTTATTTTTATGTATTTTAAATTCATACCAATATTGGAATTTAGTTAAATAAAAATTTAAAATTGGTGGCAATGCTCTTAAAAAAAAATTCCGACAGGTAACTGTCAGAAATCATAATCTTATTTTATATTAATTTCATTAATTAAATTTAATAAAAAATTAAACAGCTGGCAACGCTGGTTTGTGTTTTATGAAATATGCGATTAATGAAATATTGAACTCATAAAAATTATTTTCATGCACAGCAATTATTTCTTAAATATCTCGAATTTCATACCAATATTGCAATTTATAACTAAAAAAATAAAAAATTAAATTTAGTAAATAAATGGGGCAACACTTTAAAAAACAAATTCTAAAAATTATCTTCAATCTGTTACTAAGCGCATTATATTATTTTATAAATTTTTAATTAATTTAATTTAGTAAAAAATCTAAACATCCGGCAACGCTGTTAAAAAACCACACAAATTCTTGTTAAATTTATTTATTTATACATAGTAAAATTATTTTAAAATTGGTCAACTTTTATTGATTCAAGATTGTTTAATTAATTAAAAAAAAATTAAACAGGTGGCAACGATGTTCAAAATATAATCATTATAATTCTTGTTAAATTCATTTAGTTAAACATATTGTAATAATTCAAATTTTAGTAAATTTTTAATAAATTATTTTTTTTTTAATAGCTGGCAACACTCAACGAAATATGGAAATATGCCACTGTAAGTACCAATTTTTTTTAATTTTTTTAGTACACTGAACGATTAAAAAAAGTATTTCAAACGGTTTAGTTTTCATTACTGTAGCTTGTTACACAATTTCGTTGCAGTCGTTAGTTTTTATTACAATATCTAAGTGTAGTTTCAGAATACAAAAATTTAATTTGCAACAGTAAATTCTTTGGAATAGATTATTCTCTATTATCATACTCAAAAATATTTCATTTCACATAATTTAATTGCGCATATTTTTCTCTCTGTTGCGTTCTATATTGTCTAACTAGAATTTCGTATTTAGTACTTTAGTTAACACATACACATAGGTATGTATGAGCTGTGTGTATACAAATTTACATGCCCCAAACATTGTGGGTTCACACAAGTGTTCAATGAATGACAAAATATGTGCTGCTGATGAAATTTACAAATACAAATTTATCATGAAAATATGCCTGTATGTATTGTATTGTATCAAAATCAAAATTTCATGTTTTTTCCGTATCTTAATAATATTTATTATGCAAAATATGGGAATTTCATGATTTCATACATACATACAAATATTTTTCATATTTTAATATTTAAAAATATTTTCTTTCACACTTGCCGATGTAGAGTTTTTGTGTGCTAGAAATAATAAAGTGGAAAATATTTTTATTTCAAGCGAATTTTTTGTAATTCATTTAAAGAAAAATAGTGAATTCGAGTGTACTGTGACGAAAAAATTTGTGTCTATATATAGTAAATGCCGTTGGGCTTACAAGCATATGCTGTTGTTGTTATTTTTACACACAATTTTATTCATTTGCATTTAAATGCATGAAATGCTCTGCTAACTATTTGATTGCATAATTGTTTGGCTTGCAGACATATCAAAGCTCACTAATACATCCGTAATTTATGCATTTAAATAAAAATTTATTCATACGCTAGTGGTCAGACGCCACAACAAGTAAATAAAAAAATATGAAAATTTTCTAAAAAATATTTTTTCAACCGAAAAATGTATTATTTATTTTAGTTTTACGGCCAGCTAAAGCGTAATGAATTGCTCAACAATATAACAGGGACATATCTATATATATATATATATTATATTTATTATTTATTGCAGCACAACTATATCCAACTAGTTGAAAATTTGTTTCAAAACCAATGAGCGGAAATTTTCAAAGAATAATACAAATAAATTTACAAACAGTTGAAACCTAAATTAAATTATGGCCTAGAGTGGAGTAGAGTATATATTTCTTTGTTACATTAGTTTGTATTTTGCTTAAAAACGTATTTCTGCCAATTTTTTCACTAAAATAGTAAAATGAATTCGCTAAACTAGAAAAATATCAACTCGTTTCAATTACAGCGTATCGATTTTATTGACATTTTTACTAGGAAGGGTAAATTTTTTGTAAACGGCGTAATTAGGCAATTAAAATTACTTAGAAAAAGAGTTACCAGATTGTAAAAAAATACATTTATATGAATTGAAAACAACGAATTTTTTCACAAAGCCTACTGAGGTGTAACTGCTGGACATTGAATTCGAAAAATAAATACTCTTTGTGCTTGCAGAGCATAATTATTTTAAGCTCTCATCGATTGATAATCATAAATTTACGATTATCGAGCATTTCTGGTATATATTTTGTCTCTAGTGAGTCAGCTTATGATAAAAACAGCCGTTATGAGGATATAAAACCTCCCCAATGAGCTTTGAGAATGAGCATTTCGAGAATTCTCTCGAGGTTAAGTTTTTTAAAAGCGGTTTATCTTATTGATGGGGTTTCAGTCAAGACTCCAACACTTTGTAGCTACTTCTGTTTCGCTGCCTCCTTCTTGTTTTCTTCCTTGTAAGTATATATAACTTTATAGACCGACTTATATGTAAATCCATTATTGAACCGTAGCTGTAGTGTTACAGCTTTTGTATAACTTCTCAGAAGAATTATGGTATTTAAGACCTTGACCAAGACCAAAACCTACTGCGTGGTCCTCGGCCTTCTACGATTCGGGGGCGTTTCAATGATGAGAGAAAGGCATTGCTAACCCGGTTAGGTAATGATCCTTGGTTGGGGTTTTACTAGACGATCTGTTAAAAGTCAGTTATAGTTATATTGACCGTTATTGCAATTAACTATATCAATCTTATACGGTCTTTGTTAACATTTCGTTATTATACTCTCGCAACCTTTTGCACAGAGTATTATAGTTTTGTTCACATAACGGTTGTTTGTGTCACCAAGAAATAAAAGAGTTAGATATGGGGTTATGTATATATAAATGATCAGGATGACGAGTGGAGTTGAAATCCGGATGTCTGTCCGTCCGTCCGTCTGTCCGTCCGTCCAGCTGTAACTTGAGTAAAAATTGAGATATCTTAATGATACTTGGAACACATGTTCCTTGGGACCATGAAAGGGTTGCTTTCGAAAATGAGCAAAATCGGTCCACTGCCACAAAATGGCGAAAACCAAAAACACATAAAGTGTCATAACTAAGCCATAAATAAAGTTATAACAGTAAAATTTGGAATAAAGGATCGCACTAGGAAGGAGCATATTTGGATGTATTTTTTTTTTGGCGAAGTGGGCGTGGCCCCGCCCCCAAATCGGTTATTTGTATATATCTCGTAAACCAATGAAGCTTTATAAACCAAACTTTCTGCAGTCGATTCTCTTATGTACCCCACCACACACCATGAAAATAGTTGAAATCGGATAATAACCACGCCCACCTCCCAAACAAAGGTTCGGTTGAAAAGTACTAAAAGTGGGTTAACTCACTAACGAAAAACGTCAGAAACACTAAATTTCACATAAGAATTGGCAGATGGAAGCTGCACTTAGATTTTTTTTACAAAATGGAAAATGGGCGTGGCGTCGCCCACTTATGGGTCAAAAACCATATCTCAGGAACTACTCAACCGATTTCAATGAAACTAGGTTTGTAATAGTTTCCCTACCTCCCAATAATATGTTGTGAAAATAGGCCAAATCGCTTCACAACCACACCTACTTCCTATAACCAGAACTTTGAAGACGATCTGAATTGTTTACTTTACAATATATAAACTAAGCACTAGTGAAGATATCGGTGCAGAACTTTGCACAAATACTACGTTTATAGCGTGGCAGCCCCATTCTAAAAATCGCCAAAATCGGACCATATGTTTTCAAGGCTCCATATATCGAACATGAGGACCTCGGTGCTTCTAACCTAATATTAGGGTTTCCAACTTTCAATGAACTTTCTACAATATATACGACGAATATGTGGGTCAAATTGTGTATTATATAATATTAATAAAGTTAAATAAATAAATTGCGAGAGTATAAAATGTTCGGTTACACCCGAACTTAGCCCTTCCTTACTTGTTTTTATTTTATCGTCGTCAAATCGCGGGCACAAGTCGCCTGAACAACTTTAAATGAATTTGATGAGGTAAATAATTGATAATTTCTTCAGGAGGATGAATAACTTGTCTGAGCAGTATTGCCATTTATTTTTTCTGATATCGATAACATAAATTATTGAAACTCTCCCCTCCTTTAAGATGATAGAGTGCAAATCTAGACATAATTCGATACTCTAAGAGAACTGAAAATGGTGGAGTTGAATTATGAAGTAGCGGTAAACTAATGAGCATAGCTGAAACATCTCAAGAACCTCGTCATAAAATAGAAGTGGACATAGTACTTACTAAAGAAAGACTACAAGTAAGAAAAAATGAAAGAAGGGATGCATACATATGTATGTCTTCGGGGAAAAGCACACCTGATGTGATAAAGCTTTGTAGTGAAAGCTTTTAACTCAGCAAATATACCATATTTTCATCAAACTTCGAAAAACAAAAAAAAAAAACTCCCCTCAGCCACTTTAACTCATTGCAACTTTCGCAGCTATCATCAGTATTTGCACCGTTAGTCGGAAATAACAGCAAGGGCTGTGAAAGTCATAAAACCATTCAACACATGCCAACTTTTCCTTCAACTAATAGCCAATAAATTTATTTTTTTTTGACATATGAAACGTCAGCAGGAAAAGGATTATAAAATAGGAAAATGCGAAAAGTTTCACAAGCCAATTTCGCAAATAAATAAATAAATAAACAGAATACGGCGCGGTGGCATTCGGCGTGCCGAGGTACCGAGTGTCACAACATATAAATCACACACGATTTTTGACAGCTAAGCAAAAGTTATGGCAACGAGTGTGTGCGGATGAGCATTTTTTGCAAATAATTGCCAATAGCGGCGAACAGCTGCGCGGTAAAAGCTCGCCATAATAGGCAATAATGATGGCGAAACTATGCATTCGAGACGAGTGTGCGAGTACATCATACAATTAAGTACATATTTACATACATATACACGTAATTTTGGCATAAATTTTGTTCGCCACAAAGGTGCTGATGAAGGATTCACTCCTACTGCTGGCGTTTAGACTTTCCTAGTCGAACTTTTTGCGGTTTTCATATTTATTGCCTGTCATTTATTTGGCATTTAATGGTAGTTTGTTTGAAGTTTATTTTTCTTTTGTCTTACAAACCGTTGATTTTTTTCACTTTTCCGCTCACTTATTTAGACATATAGAGGGGGTGTCGAGCCGCTATGAGTTTCCATGCGAAGCTATGTCATACCTTTTGTTAGGAACTCTATACAATGTCCAAAAAACTTACTTTCAATTAAACATCTTTATTGGGGAGTCTTTTTATGGCAAGTCTTATGTCCTCTTGGGTAGTATAAAATTTGCTCTAAATAATGGGAAGTCAGAATCCCATTCAAAAAACTCGTACTCCAGTATTTATGTATTATGTCAAAGAAGATAAGCTTTAAGTTGTCTCTACCACATATTTCTAAGTTTAGGTTTAAGTTGAGCTATAGGGGTAGGTTTTTGATATTTGTTAGCAAGAAATCTGATCATCAAGTTTGACTCGGTTTCGTTCAAGTTCTAGGTGGTTTGGTCTATTTTCCAATTACTGAATCATGAATTGGGTAGATAGTGGACTCATTTATGACTGAATATTCATACTCTTAGGCTTCTAAGTGTTGTCAAACGACTTCATTATCTTATTGGATAAGTGGAACAGCAGTTATTTGGGTGGATGACTGTTCGTTTTGCATCTGATCACAAAAATCCTGTATATTTTACTTTAAAATTTCATACGCTTTGCCCTTCAAGTGCACTCTGTAACATCTTATCACTTATAAAATAGATATAATGATAACAAAATATTTAAAGCAAAAAAGTTGAAGGAAAAAAAATTGAACATCCGCTTTTAGAGCTAGCGCCTGCAATTTATGTCACTTTCTAAGCCTACATGACCATTAAAAGCATTTTTGCTTTATGATTTCATTAAATCCTCGACATTTTTTTTCGCTTCCAAATTAAATACTTACAACTCGCACGTCTGTTGCGCTACGCGTGTCCTTTAAGTCACTTACTGATTTAATCTTAATGTGTTTAATGTCCCGTAACCGCATTACGGCAAAAAGCAAAGACAACAACAGTCACAATAACCACGACGTTAAGCGCACATTGCCGACCATTGCTGAAGTAGACAACACAATGACAATTACACGGAAGCGACGAAATGTCTACGGAAATGGGAACTTCAACGCACGCGCCGCCATTTAAGCGAAAGCCACATTAATTGTGTGTGCGTGTGTGTGTGTGTGTGTGTGCGTGCTCCACAACCGCAATGGCTCGTAAAATGTCGCACATAAGGCACACAGAAAAAAAATCTGAAAAATAATGGAAAAGAATTAATTTCTCTAAAATATGTTGAGTGTCAGTGCATGGCCACTGTGGGGCGCGCTTGATGGCCGCTGGTCATGAAAGGCGCAAATTTAAATTGCATTATTTACAACAAAAAGCAATAGCTATTTCCATGAAACATTAAGCGATATATATATGTTTTCCCCCTAAAAAGAATGCGCGTCGCATCTTTCAATAATATTTTTTAAATTGCGTCGCGCATATTTGGCTTCGGCAGTCAACGTGCAGAAACTTTTCGCGCCTATTCCAAGTAATAGCGCACTAATTATAAGCTATCTAGAGGAGAAAGAATGAAATGAAATAAAGTAGTTTTTCTTCTTCTTCTCCGCTTCGATTAGTGTCACTCGCGGTGCGCCAAGTCGCCAGCGCGCTTCCTCATTTGCCGCATTCTCGACATAACGAATGCGCCGCGTTTGGCCTACCTACCAAGCGCAAAGGCGTTACTTCAGCCCCAACTAATCGCCGGGCATTGTCGTTGTCTTTGGGGATTGTGCGCGCGCGCTCTGCTGGGCATTTACATAGCGCGCATATTTGTGGCGCCAAGCGGGCCTTACGCCGTTTTCCGCTTGCATTGCAGTGACTTTATAACGCGCGCCGCGTCCTTTTGCATTATGTATTTATGTATAATATGCCAGCAATTCGCACAACTTTTACTTACTTCTTTATTTTTATTTGCGGTTAACGCCATTCTTTGCCAATAACGTGCATAATGCTTTTTCATGCAACTTTCGAAATCATTTTGCGCGCTACTTTTTTCCTTTTGGCGGTATAACTTTATCTGCCTTAGCAAATTATTGTGATGTACTTTTTTATCCCAACTCACTGCGCTGCTGTCGGCATTATTGTCTTTGGCTGCAATTGAATTTTTCACATTGTGTTGGTATTCATTGCATATCCGTAGGCGCTGGCGCCATGCTGCGCAGCCAGTTGTTCGTTGTGCGGTTCCGCTCGGTTTGGTGGCGCGAAAGTTCGCATAACTCGATATTCAAAGCGCGTTCGAATTGGTTTTTGCTGCTGTTCTCTTTTTTTGCAGCGTCACGATGCTGGCAATGCGCCGCGTTTCAGCGCCATTCGCTGCTAGGATACCGGCTTCTGTCTCTATGTTAGCGCTGTCAGTGCGCTCTACTTTTTTGTTGCTGCTTCACTTCTTTATACCAGCTCAATCTACAATTTATATTATTCATGACGTTCTTTTGTTTTTGCCTTTGCATTTCAACCGCCATTCAAAGCCAACTACAAACGCGCTGTCACACCAAAGCGGCGAACAAAAATGTCGGCCGCATAGTTTGTTCAATGAACGAATTATTTTCTCTTGAATTGATAAAATAATTATGTGCCATTAGGGATAATGTTGGCGTGATCCTTTTAAGCTGACGCTATGTCTTCGTGGCAAACATGCGCTCATCTCTGCGCTTCGTCGATGTGTTATCCATTACATTCGTTGTGGACTTGGTTGGTGTTGCTGTCGATGGTTGGCATTAGTTTAGCATAAATTTCTTCGAATCTCTTGTGCGTTTGCTTCTTCTGTGCGGAACGTTTGTGAGTGTGCTGGGCTTATCTGTGGTAGGGCTTAAGCGTGTTCCTTAATTGCTTGACATTTGCTTTTGACAAGAAGGAGTTAACTGCCAGTAATTTCTTCTGACCGTTGTAAAAAAGCTTTGTGTTTTAAGCCAGCATTCATAATTGAATATTTAAATTATTTAATTTTTTTTTATTTTAATTTCTGTAATCGACCTCCAAATCAAAAATAACTACTTCGTACTTTAAATCGATTAAATAAGTAATGATTGAAAATATTATATTTGGCAATTGGCATTTTTAATTTTTCTCTTTGTATATGTCGGCGTAACACCGCTCCATACAAAGTTTTTTGTACATACATATCTCGTTAACTACTAAAGCTAGAACAACGAAACTTTTTAGATTCGAGTTTTTAGGTACTACCTTATACGGCCCAGAAATGAAGGAAATCGGATTATAACCAACCTCCCATACAAAGGTTATGTTGAAATTCAATTCAGTAAGGAAAACCACCAACCTTAAATCTCATTATAAAGATGGTAGCAAAGAACTGCACTCAAAAAGGTATACATACAAATTTTAAATGGGAGTGTCTCCGCCTACTTATGAGTATAAAACCCATACCTTAGAAACTACTAGACCAATTTCAATGAAATTCGGTTCATAATATTTTCCTGGCAGAACTTTGAAGACTATCTGAATCATTTACTTTACAATATATAAATTAAACAATAGTGAATAAATCGCTACAGAACTTTGCACAAATACTGCATTTACAGTGTGGCATCGTCTTTCTAAAAATCGCCGAAATCAGACCATACGTTTTCAAGGTCCCATATATGAGGACCTCAGTGCTTCTAATAATTTTTTTTCCGATAATATCGTAACTTCTCCCAGCTCCCATATATCTAATATTAGGGTTTCCTACTATCAAGGAATATGTACCATACACATACATGAAGAATTTGTGGGTCAAATTGAGTGTTATATTAATAAAATCACATAAATAAATTGTGAGAGTATAAAATCTTCGGTTATTTAGATACTAGCGGACTCCGCAGTCGTTGCACTGCGTGAAATTATTTGTTTTGAAAATAAAGTTGAATTTGTATAGTGTTGGAAAACATTTATTTGCGATTTTTCTAAATTTTTTTTCAATGTAACTCAGCTTAATAAACAACATTTTTTGTTTTCTGTTCCGGTGAGTAAATGTACAGAGAAGATGGTTTTTCAACTCGTGAATGAAATTTATGCCACACACCTCCAGCGACTGTCTTTGAGACCTGTTGATTGTCATCCCAAATGCAAGTCTCATTGGAAACTGAATACGTTTGAACTGAAATGGCAAATCGTTGGAACTCAAAGAAATTCGTAGAATCAAGCATTCTGCCCCCTTGTAAGTCCCTTTAAAAAATTCTTGCAACTATTACATTATTCGATAGCTGCTTGAAGATTGCGAAACATAATAAATGACAAAGCATTATAATGACAAAGAATTTAGAAACGTCACTGGATAATTCACAGCTTCGTCTTCATTTTCAACATGATCGATCGATGTGTATGAAGACAAATAACCCGGAAGTTGACTTTAAGTCGTATAGATTAAGTCATCGACATCGGTATTTTTGACAGTTAAAAATCTGGGTGCACTCAACCAATCGTAGTTACGATAAATTTGGCTAATGTTCGGTTTGATATCAAACCATTAGAAGTATTAACCGGAATTTGCCCAGTTCTTTGCAGATCTTCTGCGGTGCTATACTGTTGCAGGAACACACGCATATTCATGGTCAATCATATGGTTTTCGCGTGCCGCCACAAGTACGATGACTTGGGACATGCGTTCAATTCCTCCGCCGCTGTTGATTTCGAAATAACAGAATGTGTTTGTCAATAACAGTATCATTACGCCACCAAAGCGACGATTATTATTCCACAGATCTTTC
This sequence comes from Zeugodacus cucurbitae, assembly GCF_028554725.1. Classification (NCBI taxonomy): domain Eukaryota; kingdom Metazoa; phylum Arthropoda; class Insecta; order Diptera; family Tephritidae; genus Zeugodacus; species Zeugodacus cucurbitae. The sequence continues at coordinate 56,433,777 of NC_071667.1, read as the reverse complement.
ATTGTTCTGTCAAGTGCTTCTAGAAAATTGCGCTCATCTCATATATGTTTCATAGATTTGCATGTTTAACTGAAGCTACAGTGTCGTATGTGCCGTTCTTCCAACTTCAAGTAGCGTTGCTGCAATTCCAGTAGAAGCAAGAGCCAACGTAATGCCATTTTGAGATCGAATTGTTGCCAAAATCCCGTTTTTTACACATTTACCACTGTTTCTTCGCTCCTATTGGTTGTGATGCTATATAGCCTATAGCCTTCCTCGATAAATGGACTATCCAACACAAAAAGAATTATTCAATTCGAAGCAGTAGTTTCGGAGATTAGCGCGTTCAAACAAACAAACAAACTCTTCAGCTTTATAATATTAGTATAGATTTCAAAATGATGGCAACTCTGTTCCACTTTATATGGAATATCAAACGTTTGGAAACTCTTAAAGCTTTGTGTTATCATTATAATATACATTAAGTTTTGAACAACTATATTTGAAAGGAGAATTAGCTAATGTCTGTGAGTTCTTATTAGAGTCTGACCTATTAATCAGCCTTGTCATCGACATCGGCCAGTACCGGCCAAACAATTCAGCATCGGTGTCGGCCATATTTGGCGAATTTTTCGAAAGCAACATCATTCGGCATAGACAGGAGCTTGGTGCCAGAATCGAACTATAAGGGGGTCGCAAAAAACCAAAGCTTGAAAACATGCTCTCGGAGCTTCTATCGAGTCACTAACGGCGTTTGAATTAATTTTGGCCGTAGTGGGATAGCTCAAAGTAAATAATTCTCTGCCAAACCCATCATATACAAAGAAAACCCTTCATGACCGTCAACCCTGGCTGAACCACCGTTTGCGCAGTATCACAACCGTTTTTGCTTGACATTTTCATTAATGAATGACATCAAATTAAATCAATGTTAGACGGATATTTTTGGCTACAAAGGGCAAGTACCTGGATAAACCTTTAAAGCTCTTCTCTCAACGATTGTGTATATGACTCTTAGCTCTATCAATCAAATAAAAATCAATCAAGCAGTCAATCAATAGGCCAACTTCTATAATTTGGAGCTACCAGCTTCTTCTGACATGCCGAGGATTGGTGAAATGGTGACTAGATAAAATATTCTTTTAAATACCATTCTAAGGAAAATCGTAGTGAACTTTCTATATATAAGAAGTAGTTAGAAACAATATGCTATGTATAGTAATATACTGTTCAGGCTTCTAGTATATTTATCTATATCGCCTGGATATTATACGCCTAATCATTAAAAGGACGAAAGTTATTTTTATACTACCGAGCAGGTATACTCGTATATGATAGTAGTAGTTCTAGCTTTAGTATAGACCTTTATTGATCAAATATTCTGGAGAAAACTTTTTCTTTATATTAGAATAATTGAGATAAGGTTTCTTTTTCTCAGGGATATTTCTTTGCAATCTAAGGGAGGACCCTAATATTTCATCTATTGGTTGTGGAAGCGACTGTAGATCTCTTCAATTTTTAATTTAATTAAGTTTTTGTTTTTTGTATTCTGCAAAAAAAAATATTTTAAGTCATACTTTTCGTGAGAATAAGTATTCCCAATCGACAAATAAGATTTTTTAACATCGAATGTTATAGAGTTGCCAATTATTTATATTCAAAAGAGCCGTTTTTGGTATGATATTCCGTAAATTTTTCAAAAAATTTACACAGAGAGAGATCTTATAGATGATGCCTGCATGTTACGATTTTTATTTGATTGCTAAAATATGAAAATTTACTTCCTCTGGGAGCTGGTATTCGAAAACTAAAATTTAGATTAAATTTAGTGCCTTCTAGCAACTATGCATTAAATGCTGGAATTTCAACGTTTCCGCTTTGACCTACATATCAGCAACATTAAGAAAAAATTAAAGAAAGCACAATCAAATAAAACAAAAAGAACGGCGAAAAAGGATCAAATTGCGCTGGCAAAATAAGCGAAGTAGAAAGAGAAAATCATTACGCTCGAACGCGCCAACAAACAAGACATGACATTCATTTATTGTAACTAACCAACAAATACAACAAATAGTATAGTAAACAACCGTTTTGGCCAGATACAAGCATACCGTTTGAATGTGCAAGTGTGAGTATGTGTCTATGGCAGCTGTGTAACAACTCAACAACACACTAAGCAGCAAATTTAAACGGCTATCAGCTCGATTGTACACACATTCATTCATTCAACGAGCCAAACATTCGTTAGCAGCATTCATTCATCTTCGAATTGACCTTTGCTGATTTGAACTGACTAAGGCGAAAGCGAAGCTTTGTGTTGTTGCATAGATATTTGATTTTGTTGTTGCTTGTGTGTAGTTCATATGGCAGCCTTTCTTTTTGATTTCACAGTAACCCCCCGTACCACACAGCACCGCCTTAGGTGCTGTCTTCAACAATGTCCAGCGAAGAGAGTTAATCAGTTTAATTAGAAAGGCCACAAGGGTTAGACAGCGGCGGATAGGGTCATCGTCGAAGGCGTTGAGTTGGTAACTGGAAAATTGGATTGGATTCGGAAATGTGTATATGGATATATGTAGTAATGGTGCACAAGTATACATATATATATTTAAGTCAATATATATTTACTGTAGTTGTAATTCAGTACCCTTTAAGCAGTTTGATTGCCTCAAGAAGCATTTTAATTCAGCTACGTTTCGCTACTGCAATAATTTGCTGTTGCTCTTCTTCTTACTGCCGAGTATGCTTGAAAAGCTTCAAGCAAAAAACTTAAAGACCTTTAATTAGTTGCTGAGTAAATATTACGTTTATATTTAATTGATTAAAGCTAATTAGCTGTCTGTGTATGTATTATTTTTGTATGTGTAATTAAATAGGACTTCTAAGGCTATAATTAATATAATTATGTTGCTGCATAACATTAAGTCCACAAAGTAATAGCATTTCTATGAGCTTAAAAGAGCTTTTTTTTCCTACATTCATGGCTTAATCTGCGCAGCGCAGCGCATAATTGCATGTGAAGAAAGAAGCAGCAGCAGCTGCAAGCGTGCTTTAAAACTTAGAAAATAACTGACGCTGAATTATTGAAATGCCGCTGAGCTTTAAGCTGTTGCAGCTGCTGTGGCGGCGCCGAAAGGTATGCAAAGCATGTGAGCGCACGTGATTTGGTGAAATTCATGATGGCGTTGCGTAAAATCACGTGAGCTCAACACATGAAAATGTGGTTATGCCACGTGATGCCGTAAGAAGTGCAGAAAGCTAAGAAAATGCCACACGCATGTGTGCTTATGTATGAGTAAATGTATATATGTGTGTATATATGCATCTTTCAATATTTTTATATACTGCCGAGTGTGAGCGCCATAAAGTATGCTTCGTTCTACTACGTGCATGAAAAGTTTGAGAATTTATTTAATTCCACACGCCTGCATAATCGTAAGCTCTGCATACGCACACAGGTGTACTCATACAGCCACAATCACCGAAGACAAATGACAAAAATTTAATACCAAACATTATTTGACAAGTTTTCTCGGTTTGCACTCACTTGCTCTATGCATATAAGTAAGTAAACTTATGCTTGTGTGCGCCGCCATACAAATTCCCAGACTTCACACACACATATACACATGTGCGCACATGTGGTCTGGCTTTGCCAATGACTTGCAATCACCTTTCTACGCTTTAAGTTGTCTAATTTTTCCAAGAGTTTGTAACTTAACCCCACAATTTCGTGAAGGAACTTCCCTCCCACTAACAACTAACGAACAACAATTGCGTTGCACATGTGTGTGTCGAAATATTGAAATTGAATAGCAATAGTAAAGGTGTGCGTGTCTCTCTATATACATATACATACTTTGAAATTTCTTTAGCCAAGCGTTTGTGCATGACTTTTACTCTTTGGCGCTTAAATCCTATTATTTTATTATAATAGAGCGTGTTATGGGGGGCGTAGGCGTCTTTGTCGGTTGCTTTGGAATTGAAAAAGTTTGGTTAGGTTGGAAAATTTATAAGTAACTTAGACGTGCACAATCAAATATACAGTTGTATATGATTTTATAGGAATATATGTATATTTGGCTTACAGCTTAACGATCGAGAGGCCCAACTTCCTCTTCGAGATTTGTTATGCTATCAGCTGACCCGTTAAGTCTAGGTTATTGATAACAAAAGTAGTTTTGTCTACTTTAGTTACCGTGTGTCTTGCTGAAATCATTAATATCTATAATCTCTTGCTGCGTCTGTGTTTTGAACTCACGCTCAATGAGCTAGTAGTCACACACTCATTGTATCTATGCTACTGCAGTTGATGCAATAGTCTTAATCACTTCGAGTCGCTTATCACACATACTCAAGAGATATTAAATAACCTTGGCCACATATTCTTCCTATATCCCTCCTTAAAATAAAATGTGTTAGCTCTACAGTAAAAAGGTAATGTTAGTAAGTAATCCAGGTAATGGATAACGGATAAAAATCAATTGAAATACTTCAAAGTGCGTTTCGTATAGTAAATTTTATTAAAACAGTTATAAAGATTTGTTAAGTAGGCGAGCTAGTTGTGTTCGAAACGCTTCGCTAAATGACTGAAATTAATTAAGACATTTAGTTTGGTTAGGTTACTTAATGAAGTAGACTGGACGCTGTTCAGGTACTCGGCTTTCGCCAACTCAATATGGTAGATTATCAGTGGGTTAGGTTCAGAGTCTGGCCCTAGTGAGAAGTGTCGCAAAGAATCCGACTTGGACAGCTAAAGATGCTTTTCTATTGTGATACCAAAAGACTCCTAAGTATGGGAATATGGCAAAGAAGACCCTTATATAATATATCACCAAAACGCTTTGATCGTAATACAAATTTTATGAGGCGACTAATTTCCATTGCAGTCAGTTCGCCTGGTTCGCCAAAGCTATCGCTATCGAGATGTTGCAACCTCCGTTTGGCGAATACTGGAGGTGGAAAAGATTTTATATATCCACCTCGCCTTTCTAACCTCATCACATGAATAACCATTCCGCAGTGTCCAGTGAGTACACTTACTATTGCGATAAGGTGAACTTTCTTAAGAGGAAATAGATCGACCGACCGCTTGCGTTTCACTTTGGGCCAAATGGATTAACCAGCGTTACCGAGAGGTCCATTGATCCAGGGCCAGAATGTAGAAGGGTAGCAGAGACCCGGCTTATTCCCAGCCTGATGAAATAGGGTATTCCTTGGGAGATCATCAGCTTTGCAGTTCCAAGAGTCAGAAAGAGAAATAGCTTGGCTGTTGATAATAAGTTGAATCAGTCCTTAACTAGCTTTGAGTTTTGTATATGAGTATGAATAAATGATTATAAAAAACAAAATCATATCGATTCTAAATGATTAGAGATCAATATTGTTAGAAGGGAAGAAATTCAGAATGTCAGGCAAGAAACCCTAATCAACTCACCTCATCACAATGACAATATGGACACAGTTCCTACAATCATTTCTAACCGAAAGCACCAACAGACACATTTTGCATATCACCAAACCAACCTCACCTTCTTCTATGCCCTCGTATGTGTAGGCATGTATTTTCTGCACAGCAAAAGTTTTTCGTAAATTCTAATATTGTGGGTGTAATAGATAATTATGGGATTTATATATGCTATAATGACGACTAACGTTATGTGAGCTTACATACACATATACATATGTATACTTTTATACGAACATATATGTCCTTGCATGAGTTCGTCTCTGGCTACGGCAAATACTTTAATAAAAGTTTGACTCAACTAAGGTCGTTTAAGTGTAAATAGTTTGAATTTTCATGGCTTTTGGTCTCGTCACCTTTTGGCGACTGCTGCTTTCGTGCGATAACCGTAATGTATGTGTGTGTATATGCACACAGTTAGTTTAAGTGAAGAGTGTTAGTAAAGGAAATCAGCAAACAATTTTATGCGTTTGTGTGGTTTCACATCAACTCGCATTTATTAAATATTTTCATAAACTCAAGCATCAAAACTTAAACCTCATGAGTGGAGCATGTTTAAATAATGACTTGTAATTACGGTTTGGACTTTGTTGCACAAAAAAACAACAACTAAAACGAAAATTTTCAGACGAATTAAAAATGTGGTTGCAAGAGTTGTAGAGCTTTAAAGTGTGGTTAGTTTAGTGAAGTTGAAACTTGGCTAGAGCGCTAGAGTACAAAAATTATTACTGTAGAAATCCGGGTCTGGCTGTTATGTGGTTGATTATGATGAGATTAGTGATAAATAAAAAGTCGTGTCTACCCAATCTGTACGGATTTTCAAAGATTCTTCAAAATTATTTTGAAAATGTTTCATTGTGCCACAACAACAATAAACATTTGAAATTATTTTAATACCAAAACTATGTGTTGGTTCCTTTCTAGTGTGGAAGAACTTCTATGATGGAACAAAATATATCAGAATCATCTATAAGCTCGAGTTCTCTACCCATCTGATCGAGCAAAATACCCTAGAATTATTTGCCAGCCCCATGCTTGATTTTCTAGAAAATAAACCCTTTATATGGCATCCTGTGTTATCCTCACGATTTCAATGTTCAAGACAGGAAAGGACTTAAGCTCCAGTAAAAGAAATATGAGATATATTTAATTAATATTTAATTTATAATAATTTATATATAATTCCCATAATAATTTTTTAGTGAAAAAAAAAAAAAAAAATATATCACTGAGGTTAATGAATTCTCTTTAAGGGGCTATACCCGTGTGACATTTTCGAGTGTGACAAATCGATTTTGTTATTTTTTACTTATTCGATAGTTTATACTTTCAAAAATATCCTGTGAAAGCGTTAAGATCTAAGAATAGTTTTTGAATGGCAGCGTTCTAAAATGCGAGTCGAAATGCGTTTTTCTCGAAACGACATTACTCAAAATTGCTCTCATCATAACTCAACGAGAAATTGATATAAATTTGTATAGGAAATACCTTCAACTTGAATACCCTTTTTGATTTTTTTTGTTTCAGATACTCATTCGGCTGGAATCATGTCAGCAGTTAGGGAACCTTTGTTTTGGCACCTCCGAAGACAGCATATAACTCCGTTATTTTTAAATATTTTCGTAAAGAAAATATTTGGAAAGATAGCTGAAAATATACCTTATTATGTCCAAAAAACTTCGAAAGATTCGATCGAGTACTTTCTTAAACAATTTTTTACGAAAATCGCCCAATTTTTAATGATATCCACTTAAAGCAAATACACCTATAATTACTAAATATAAGATTCATGAATAATTCAATAATGAGTATGAATGAAATTACTGATAATCATTACACACACATTACATAAGCGTCCATATAGTATATACATAGCCGTAGGTCCCACAAAGTACATATATAAATACACAACAACGTTGGCATGTTTACTACATGCTTAGTCAACCGCATGCTAGTACGAGAGCCAAGCCACTCGAATATTACTATTTTCACCATTAGAGCAGACTGTTGCTATGTAAATGGCTAATTAAGAGCATTTAATCACTTTTGGCACACAACTAGGGTAATGTATGTGAGTGCGTACAGCTGGAGTCAGCTACGAGCTACGAGCAGTTTGTTTATAACCAATAGCTCCCCAGTGCCGTTAGGGTAACACTTTGCTTGTACATTTTGTATATTTAGTATAAAAGTTGTTTGTATATTTTGTCGTTTTTATGTCGATGTAGAGGCGTGCGCTGCTTTTGAATTCACATTTTCATGCTCCACACACAAAGAGTGTCATATAAACTTATAAATTTATTTTACGTGCCGCGACACATAATTTTACAACTTTAAGCTTTGTATGTAACACTATCTTTACGATTTTTTGGCTTAAACGCCCATAACTATGCTACATAATTTTACAATTACGCTGCCAAGTGGCAAGGTGGCAGCGATAAGACGAATCAACTATAACTTTTCACTATGATAACAGCCAATCTGCATACAAAACACACACAATGAATGATATTTTTTACTTAATGTGCCACATTTAGTGGCATGCATAAGTGTGTTTGTGTGTAGTTAATAGTGAGCGTGCTTTTTGTGTGACTCTTTCTTTCGCTCTCTGGCTAACTAGTTATTTTACTTACACAATTCGCCCAAAAAATGTGCACAAAAAAGAATGAATTAATGGGAAAATAAAATGGTAGTAGCTCTTAAATTTAATGCGCCCCAAAATAGCTGGCGGCATTGGCGCGGCTACAACGACTCTTTTAAAAAGCACGCGGCGCAGAGGGTGCGCTGCTGCAGCCACAAATAGCGAGTTTATGGTCACAGAGATTGATGCGGAGGCGGAGGTTACATGGCGGGTGGATCACTATTTTTATAATTTTTTGTTGCTGGGGTGCAAGCATATCTGAGCATTTATTTCAGCGCTTTTGCTTATTATACTTTGTGCCATAGTAAAGTAAGCAGCGACGTCAGCAGTACAGCAACAAATTTTCGCTTGCTTTCATTGCTTTCACTTTTCACGCCACCCTTTACTCGGTGTTTTGCGGAAAGTTGGCAGCCAAGTAGAGTAGCCACAAATTTGTGGATGGGGGCGAATGTTGGAAGCTAAAGTGTTGCCGAGCGTAAACTACTTTTTAAATAGCCACACTCATTTGTATAGTGTCGAAATGGATTTTTGAGGGTTTTATGCTTGCTACAATGGCAACTGAGTAGTGGTGGAGGCATGCTCACAGTTTATAGCCGTCTAGCTTATACATTTGGACTGTTTGGTCATTAGCAAATATATGTATATATATATATATATACGATATATAACCATCATTCATTCCTCCGCTCATTCTATTTATCTGCTGGCAACCATTTTGCCTAACAAATCAGCTGGAACTCGTTGCATTCATTGCTTAGCAAGTCTTTTTGTTTTTGCTTTCAATTTGTTTATGGCAACAATTAAAAGTTAACTGAAATGCCTTTAGATAGATATTCCAAAGTATAAAGGAGACAACAGAGAAATATACACGGAATTTTCGACTTTAGAAGTTTGAATATATACATAAACTGGTTGAGAATTCTAAATAAATTAAAGAAAACTTGAGTTTTGAAGGCTAAAATTCGAGGCTTCAAACTTTTAGTCCATATTACGATGAACTTTTTTAAGTTTAAGAAAGCTCCAGAGTATACTTAATTTATAAAAATTGACACAAAATTGATTATAATGGACCCTTTTTGAAAATGTTATAAGACATATCCAGGTAGAAGCCGATTGAATGATATAGAATTTATCTTTACATAATGACTTGCAAATCGAAAAACTCTCAGATGGATGACAGAAATAATTGGTTTCAAAAATTGCTGACCGATTTTCGTGTTTTAACCAAACTTGAAAGGGAAATTGGATTTGTAGACATGCATAGTGCTGGAATCTCAGAAAATGAAAGCAAATGAGTCGATAAATTACACTATTTATGAAGATCTCGACATAAAGAGTTTCAGCATTTATATAATCCCTTCGAGTTACTCTGCTGAGGTGTTTCCTGTTGATCCAGTATACATCTTTGCTATCATCAAACTAAATTTGGTTTTTAGTATAAAATTTACTAGTTCACTGCTCTTACTATTTATATTATATAAATTAGAAAATTACTTTTCATAAAAAAATAAAATAAAATATTGACTCTTTACGATATTGGAATTCCTGCAAAATTGATATTTTTTCATTTGAGCAAACTGAATTCATTTCGAAAAGCTCTTAAATTTATCATCAACCATTCCACACACAATTAAATAAACTGCAAAGCGTCTTCCGTTATTTTAATTAAAGCTACTGCTTTCCCAGCACTCATTCAATGCATATACATCAATTTAGCTTACAGTACAAATACCAAAAACAAAAGCAAAAACAAATAAATGCTAACATTCTCCATTCAATTATCAACTGCTTAAACTAAAATTTATTTGAATTTCAACAGAATTCCACAGGAAATTCCACAGCAATCCACGCAAAGCTTTGCTTATTTTTGCGGCAAATAGAGAAAAATAAAATAAAAATTCCAAAAAAAACACAAACAACAACAATAAACCAAAAAAAGAGAGGCAAGATTTAATGCAAAAGCGAAGTGGAATAAAGTAAAAAACAAATGAAATTGCAATGACATGAAAGTTCTCTGCTAACCATAAAATATGTTGAGAAATTTATTTGCGCTACAAATACTTAACCGCAACAATAAAAGTAACAACAACAGCAAAATGTGTGCACACACACTTGTGAGACGAGGACTTACGAGACAGAGAGACGCACGCACAGAGACAATATGACAATAGCAAAAACAAAAACAAGAGCAATACATAATGAAAGCAGCAGTAAACAAGCATAAAATGAAGGCAAACGCTGCAAAAACTTCAAAACTTGCACTTGCAACAACAACGCACACGCACACACAGACAAATGCATATTTTAATGTAGTTGTATACGCTTCCAAGCATATTTATACAAATGTGCTGCAATTGTAAGAAATTTCAATTGTTTTTGCTTGTCAACTTGCTTCGGTTGTCATTTGAACCCAGAACCCAGAAGTCGGTGAGTTTTAGCTGCTACAAATAGAATTTAAAGATATTTATGTGCAAAGGGTGTGCCATTTTTTTAATAGACGATGTAATAAAATATATAATTTGATATGTAGATGCTTTCACGTCAACCCTTACACAATATTTTGTGTTATTTTTTGGTAAGAAGAAGTATTGCAATATATTTAACTGTATGACAGAATTGCTTCAGATATCCAAAAATTTAATATTCAACTATTTATCCATACTGGTTAATTTAAAACTAGTTAAAATGAATTTAGCTTAAAGTTCTGCTCTTGTCTATGTCCACAACTTACCTACCTAACCTTCGAATCTTCATTGAGAATACTATTGAGCATACTGAACACCCTTTACTATTGCTTAGAGTAGATTTCTCTCAATTGTTAGCACCAACATACACAGCATACGTATAAAGGATTACTAAGAGACAGAGCAAATTGTGCAAAATATATTTTAATTTTATTGTCTTCGTTTTCTTGAGCTTGATCCCTTTTGGCTATGCACTTCTACAGCAATCATTCGCACTCTTAAGCACTATTAAAGCAAATTGTGGTTGTATTTAGTTTTAAGTTGAAAATTTCCAATTGAAGCAAGATTGTCGTCTGAAACTACAATAAATTAGTAAGCAACAGAATTCTGGAGAAACATATTTTGTAAAATAAACGCTCGTTTATTGTTTATGTATATGGGAATAAAATTCAAAGAATTTGGTTGAGAAAACTGTAAGGTGAACATAAAAAAATTATAACTATTTGATTCGTATTTTACTTTAAAATATACCTTTTATATCATATATGATCTATAACATCTGCAATGAGGCACGATATATCATTTTGAAGGTTGTGGAGCGAAAATTTTATAAATTCATTTAGGAAGATCGTTCTAATATGGAGATCTTTCCAATAAGTATTTTTGAAGATTGTGGAAATTACATCAAAACAAGTAAGGAAGGACTAAGTTCTGGTGTAACCGAACATTTTATACTCTCGCAATTTATTCATGTAGTTTTATTAATATAACATACAATTTGACCCACATATTCGGAAAAAATAACATAGGTATATCGCATAAAGTCCATCGAACGTTTGAAACCCCTAATATCAGTTATATGGGAGCTAGGGAAAGTTATGAGCCGATTTCACACATTTTTGAAACGGAGACATATTATTAGAAGCACTGAGGTCCCTATGTTTGATATATGGGGCCTTAAAGAATTATGGTCTGATTTCAGTGATATTTAGAAGATGCCACACTATAAATGCAGTATCCGTGCAAAATTCTGTTACGATATCTTCACTAGTGCTTACTTTATACATTGTAAAGTAAACGATTCAGATTGACTTTTCTGGTATATGGGATGTAGGCGTGGTTGTCAACCGATTCGGCCTATTTTCACAACATATTATTGGGATCGCAGGAAAATATTAGGAACCGAATTTCATTGAAATTGGTCAAGTAGTTTCTGAAATATGGGGTTTGACCCATAAGTGGGCGGAGCCACGCCCATTTGTTTTAGTAAAATTTTGTGTTACATTTTGAGTGCAATTCTTCTGTACCATCTTTATAATGAAATTTGAGGTTTCTGGTGTTTTTCCTTACTGAATTAAAGCATTTTTATTAATTTTTTGTATGGGAGGTAGGCGTGGATTTTCTCCATTTTTGGACTGTATAAAGTAGTATCTAAAAGAAACGACTCTATAGAGTTTAATTGATGATATAGCTCTAGTAGTTTACAAGATATGTACAAAAAACTTAGTAGAGCGCGGGGCCACGCCCACTTTTCCAAAAATATTGCATCCAAATATTCCCCTTCATAGTGCGATCCCTCATACCAAATTTTATTTCCATAGCTTTATTTATGGTTTAGTTATGGCACTTTATGTGTTTTCGGTTTTCGCCATTTTGTGAGCGTGGCAGTGGCCCGATTTCGCTCATCTTCGAAAACAACTTTCCTATGGCCAAGAATCACGTGCACCATCAAGATATCTCAATTTTTACTCAAGTTACAGTTTGCACAGACGGACAGACGAACGGACGGACAAACATCCGGATTTCAAATCTACTCGTCCTGATCGCATTGCAATATATGACTCTATATCTAATTCTTTTAGTTTTTGGTATTAAAAACAACCGTTATGTGAACAAAATTATTATACTCTCTTAGCAACTTTGTTACGAGAGTATAATTATTCGCTTTATTAGCCAATTAGGTCTTTATGACTCAGCAGACTGGTGGAGCCTTCAGATTCAGGTTTAAAATGAGTACGAACCAATAATATGTTCGGCGGAAAACCCTCCAGAAGAATTTTTACTATATGAAAGTGAGTCTGGAAAGCCTCTTCAGTATTGCTATATTATAAATGTCAAACACTTGTGTTTATTTTGACAAGAGGTTTGACAGCTGTCAAACTAAAACCTCTCAAATATGTTTTTATATATAAAAATTTGTGATTATCGAATACCCGCTGCTAATTAAATATATTAGATTTACAATAAATTGTAAAATTATTAAAAAATTATATATTACGTTTTTTCATTACTAAATTGTGAATATGAATCACCCTGTTTAAGTATGTAATATGATAACTAATAGAAATTGTATTTATATAAATAAATTAAATTTACTAAGAAATCAATTTAATTATATTTATATTTATATTAGCAGCTGCTCTAAATACCCAAGCTTTACACAGAATTTACAGGAAATTAATTCAAATACTTATTAGACGCTTTGTAACTTTGATTTTTTTTTTTTTGAAGCAAAAAGGAAATAGAAACCTTCAAATTATTCATAGCCCAACATAGCTTTGATGCTGTAAATTCTAGGAATTTTTAGAATTTATTCATTTAGAAAAATACGCCAATTCGCAAATAATTTCAAGAAAACCTAATCGGCTACAATTTAAAATTCTCATGCTCGACTAAGCGTTATTTATTTGAAGAAATGTTGGAAAATCACCGAAAGTGAGAACTTTAAGTTGCTAAGGCAACCGAATAGTGTGACATTTTAAATGGAAATATTTAGGAGTTGGAAGTATGTATATATATATATAATATAATAATATGACTATGAAAAGACTCAACACACTCAGAGCTTCCGCAGCTGATTACTTGTATCTCTAAATCAAATATATTTCCATTAACATACAAGTGTGTATTCTGCCGACAAGTGCTTGCTCACAGTTACAGTGAGACATTTGTAATAAATATATACACACATATATGTAAGTAGACAACATCCTGTGTGTGTCAATATATATATCTGCAAGTTCAACACCACGCCTCAGTGGCCAGCTGCTGAGTGCCGTTGTTTTGCATTGCTTTTGTTGTTATTGCCACAACTACTGTTCTTTTTGTTGTTGTTGCCGTTGCTGATTGTCCTTCTTGTTGTCCTTGTGCCCACTCATATCTTTAGCATATTTTATACGCATATGATAATATTGTGCAAAAATATTTTTATAGTGTAATGCCGCATAAATTAAGTTGACGCAAACTTAATGGACCCCAAACCGTTAAGCCATGCAAAATGTATCTCACTGCCTGATAACCATCTAAGTGTCGCCTATATGTACATGCTCAAACATAAATTTTTAGTAGCCTCATGGCAGCGCATATACATACATACTCGTATGTATGAATTTGTCTGATTGTTGTTGCAGCATATTTTGTCAACGCTTTGCGCGCTGATGCTAGGAAGCGGATGTGGCAAGTGGCATGTGACAAGTTGTTAGTTGCTGTTATGCAAGCTCATAATTTTATATTCGCCCATTAGGTGTTAGTGTTTATTTATTTATGCATATATTTGTTGTTGTTATGTTTGATATTCATACCACTTCATTAAATTACCCATTTGATTATTTTTTTATTTTATTTGCGCATATTTATCACGACTTTTATGTAATTGGCGTACTTAACAGTTTCGCTGAGTGCAGTGTCATATGGATTGAAGTGGGAAGATGAAGATAAATATTGATTAAGACAGAAAGTTAAGGGAGAACTAAAATAATATTTTTCAGAATTCTCAAGCTAGATTAAGTAATTAAGATAGCAATGGAAGATAATAGCTTTAGATGTTGGAACGCAGTGTAATATTTGATTTTTTAATTAACAAAATATATATAAATGTTTCTATACCGCTCTCAATTATTTCTCTCTAATTGTCAGCAAAAGAAGGCTTGGCAGAAAGCTAAATTTATTTTTTCACTGGAATTTCATGTACTTCTGATGTTCTCGCGAAACTGTCCTCACTCACTGCTGTAATATGATAAGGTTGAAAAAGGAATGAATGTGTTGTGACATTCAATAATATTCTTTAAGAGCAGTACCGATAAAAAACCGAACATTTTGTACTAGCGCAATTTATTGATGTGATTTTATTAAGATAACACAATTTGACCTATATATTCGGCATAAAGTTCACTAGAATCACGAAAATCCTCATATATACTTCGTAGTATATGAGGGCTGAGGTAATTCTTGAACCGATTTCACTCATTTTCACAACCAAGGTACACTATATCCAAGACTAACTTAATTTTGCAAAAATATATTACATATTACCCATATACTATATGCCCATCGTATTTTTGAAAAACCTATAGTTCGGTATATGCTGAGGGAAGTTATGAACCTATGTTAACTATTTTTGGTACAGAGACACACTATTAGAAGAAAAAAATTTCCTCTGAATTCCATTTAAATATCTGAGAGATTTAACAATATTGTCGGTGAAAAATTACCCAAAGGCACTGTGTTCTTCATGTTCTATATCCGGGACCTTGAAAAGTTATAGTCACATTTCGAAAGTTTTCACACTAGTGAAGCCACAGAGATATACAGCATTTGTGTAGAGTTTTATTCCGCTATCTTCATCGGTTCGTTATGTAGATCTACATTATAAAGTGAAGGAATCAGAAGAATTCAAAATTGAGTTATATGGGAAGTAGTCGTGGTTGTGAACCGATTTCGCTCATTTTCTATCACCGATCCGATCAGGATGTCAAAAAAATATAAATTGAATTTGGTCGAGTAGGTCCTGAGATATGGTTTTTGAGCCACAAGTGGGGACGGCACGCCCATTTACCATTAAAAAAATGAGTGCAACATCTTTCTGCTATTTCTTCTGTAAACTAGTGTTTCTGACGTTTTTCTTTAGTGAGTTAACGCACTTTTAGTAATTTTCAACTTATTTTATATTTTATATTTTATATTTTATATTTTATATTTTATATTTTATATTTTTTATTTTTTATTTTTTATTTTATATTTTATATTTTATATTTTATATTTTATATTTCATATTTTGTATTTTATATTTAAATTTTTTTTGTTTTATATTTTATGTTTTATGTTTTATATTTTAAATTTTAAATTTTAAATTTTATATTTTACATTTTATATTTTATATTTTATATTTTATATTTTATATTTTATATTTTATATTTTATATTTTATATTTTATATTTTATATTTTATATTTTATATTTTATATTTTACATTTTATATTTTATATTTTACATTTTATATTTTAATTTTACATTTTACATTTTATATTTTATTTTTAATTTTTTATATTTTATATTTTATACTTTATATTTTATATTATATATTTTATATTTTGTATTTCATATTTTATATTTTATATTTTATATTTTATATTTTATATTTAAATTTTATATTTTATATTTTATATTTTATATTTTATATTTTATATTTTATATTTTATATTTTATATTTTACATTTTATATTTTATATTTTACATTTTATATTTTAATTTTACATTTTACATTTTATATTTTATTTTTAATTTTTTATATTTTATATTTTATACTTTATATTTTATATTATATATTTTATATTTTGTATTTCATATTTTATATTTTATATTTTATATTTTATATTTTATATTTTATATTTTATATTTTATATTTTATATTTTATATTTTATATTTTATATTTTATATTTTATATTTTATATTTTATATTTTATATTTTATATTTTATATTTTATATTTTATATTTTATATTTTATATTTTATATTTTATATTTTATACTTTATACTTTATATTTTATATTTTTTATTTTATATTTTATATTTTATATTTTATATTTTATATTTTATACTTTATATTTTATACTTTATATTTTATATTTTTTATTTTATATTTTATATTTTATATTTCATATTTTATATTTTATCTTTATCTTTATTTTTATCTTCATATTCATCTTTTTGTCTCAAATAACTATCGATTCCGCATTAAATTTGGCATAAAGCTTTACGCTCTTCTTTGACATAGTTCCTCAAAGAATCAGGTCAAGAATGCAACGTCAACACACTCCATTCATTGCTTTAATTACATTAGTCAGTCAACGAAATAATAAAATCAAGTCAATGGTTATTAAACGAGTTTTGTGGTAGAATTGAATTGAATGCCATAAATAGTGGCATCAATGTAAGCGCTGACTGCTATAAAAAGCAAATGTAACTGTAATTGCAATAACAACACTACTTGCAACATCACTATGAAACTAGCAGCCAGTGAGTAGAGTTGCAATAAATTTCAATTTGATTGTAATTTCAAATAAAATTTATAATGTAGGCCAAGAACCTGCACACAGACACACACATGCACAGAAGAGTTCTACAACTTGAAGTGTTGTGGTTGTTGTTGCATACTTACAGACAGATGTAGCACAGCAGCGCTTGGAATTGAAATAAATTTGATGTGAAGTCATAGCGGCAGTGACGCGGAAGTGCGTCACAAGTAGCTGTGCGGGGAGAGAGAGAAAGTGAGCAGCAGAGCGGTTGCATGAAAGAGAGTGCAAGTGAAATCTGTGATAGCGGGCGGCGGAGGCGGTGCAGTAAGCTGCTGGATGTACAAGTCGCTTATTGATGTGCTCGGTGCAATGTGTTTTAAGTGAAATGTACATTTGCAGCTGATTCATTCGAGCGCATCCCAGCGTAAATGTGCTGTGTGGCATGTACATATATATCTACTGTTGTGTATATGTGGCATGACTGCAGCTGGCGTCTGCTTGCGCATAGCTTTCGTTGCAAATCGAAATTGAAGTGGCAGTGCAAGTGCAACATATACATACATATATATGTATATATCAATAGACATATAGATTGCTAATATATAGCTGTGACACTATACTTTCGATCTGTCTAGCTTGCAAGCTATGCATTTTCTTCGTATATATTTATATGCACAGCTACTTATGCTGTGTGTCGTTGTCTTCTACTATTGATTTCTACGACTTGCAACATTACTGTTGTTGCCACATATTTTATCTTTGCTTTATTTCGCACACGCATCCTTATGGCTTTAGTTCACTTTTTAACTACTATTTTGTATTTATATTTTCATTTGTTGTTGTTGTTTTTGTTTTCGCTCTGCTGATTTTCTGCATTTCTACTTCAGTTTCAAGGACTTGCAAGAATTCCCTTTGCAACTGCGAATATATATTTTTTTCTGCATAAAACCACTTGCCGTTGCTTTATCTATATACGCTTGTTCCCGCTCGCATTTGTTGTTGTCTGCAAGTGTAACGCAGGCGAAAGTTGCAAATTATGTCACATACTTCGCATAGATTCTTTGTTACGTTAACTTTAATTTGTTGTTGTAAGTTGTTGTAAATTGTTACAATTTGTTGTTGTTATTTTTGTTGTATGTGTTTGTATATTGTTGTATATTTTTGCATGTTGTTGTTGCCGTCGGTCCGCTCTTTGACCAGCACAATATCTGCGAAAGCAATGAATGGGGCCACTAAACTTGCTTGCAACATTTAACTGCTAGCTGCATGTTGCATGCCACACCCCCTCCGTCATCCGCAAACTATACCTGTTAGCCTACTTTCGCAATGCTTGTGCATTTTATTTCCTTTACACAGCTGTGATTCCACGTTGTTATTTAACCATGCTCTTGTTTTATTTACTGTTAGCTCAGTGCTTAGTTTGCTCGCTCTTCACATGTGTGCCACACACACATGCATTGTTTGTTTGTTGCTTTAACTACGCACTGCTGATATTTTATTTAAAAAAGACTAGCTTCTTGCCTTCACTCCCCTCTTTCTTCATACTGCACGCTTTCCTTCCTCTCTCTCTCTTTGTCTAGCTGCTATTTCAATGGCTCTCCACTACTGTTTGTTTTATGAGTATCCAGTGAGTGAGTTTTACGTTGGTCCATAACGGAGCGTGCACATGTGGCAACATATTATATAACTAAGCTTCCACTTAAATAAATACCACATATCTACACTCTTATATATGCATATATATATGTGTGTGTGTGTCTGCTCTTATGTTGTAATATAATATATCATTTTCCGTTTGCGTGCGTTTTTGCTGTGCTTCTCTTGAACTGTTGAGTAAATATGCGCATTTTGTTCGCCCATTTATTTAATCATTCAATGTAGTGATTAAATGTAGCACTCAAGCGCGCATTCGCACTCACACACACACACTCAAATACTCAAAGAGTCAAGCTGCGCAAACAGTTTAATATCTAACTCACTGCAAATGCATACTTAATTGGAATTCTTGTTGAAATAGGTAAATATTTGCGCGCATACTTCACTATAATATTGATAAGCACACACACACAGAATGCCCATCAGATGAACTGTAAATTGTCTAATAATATTTACTCCACTACACACCATTAGCTGTAGTTTTATGTGCGATTAGCGCAATTATTTGTCTTTGTTGCAGCACTCGAAATTAACGCGGTTTGATAAGGAGCATGCAAAATTTATTGAATTCTATATTATGTATGAGTGTGCTGAGATGGGTTGGCCTAACAAATGGCGGAAGCTTGTAAAGTGTGTGTATGGAACTAAGTGTTTTCCACTATTAATATAAAAATCTAATATTTTTTTAAGTATTTGCATAGCCGTCAGACACCCTCATAAACTCAGAAACCTCCGAAGAATATAAAAAAAAAATTATCAATACGGCTTTATGGAAACATGGACTATCGCTAGATGATACTGCAAAACGACGCTATGCATGATTAGTTTGGATATAGCGTTCAAGAGTTATAGACGTGTAAACATGGGGTTGACTAACGCCGAAATTCGCGTTATTTTAAAATGTTCCTTCGTTAAAGGCAAATCCCCTAGAGAAACGTTCAAATGGTGTTTTGGGAGATGGTACTCTATCACTTCGAACTGCGGAGGAATAGTTTCGACGATTCAGAGCGCGTGAAAACGACACCATGGATAAGTCAGCCGGTAGAAGACCTGTGACGGCAAATACCGATCAAATCATGGAAAACATCGAGTTAGAACGGCAGGTGGCATCTCGTGACATCGCCCAGAAGATGGGAGTTAGTCACCCAACCATTTTAAACCATCTGAAGAAAGCTGGATACACAAAAAAGCTTGATGTTTGGGTGCTGCATGATTTGAAAAATGGATTACATACGACAATATCAAGCGAAAACGGTCGTTTTCGAAGGCCAGTGAATCACCCCAAACAGTGGCCAAGCCGGGATTGATGGCCAGGAAGGTTTTGCTGTGTGTTTGCTGGAATTGAAAGGGAATCATCCACTATGAGATGATCCCATATGGCCAGACGCTTAATTCTACCATCTACTGCGAACAACTGGACCGCTTAAAGCAGGCGATCGATCAGAAGGGTCGAGAATTGGCCAACAGAAAGGGAGGAGTGTTCCACCAGCACAATGCCAGACCACACACTTCGTTGATGAGTCGTTAGAAGCTGCGGGAGCTCGGATGGGAGGTTTTATCCCATCCACCATATAGCCCGGACATAGCGCCAAGTGATTACGTCCTGTCCCTGTCCATGGCGAACGCCCTTGATGGTGTAAAGTTGAACTCAAAAGAGGCTTGTGAAAAGTGACTGTCCGAGTTCTTCGCACATAAGGAGGGGAGCTTCTACGAGGGGATATTATGAAGTTGCCGTCTAGATGGAAACAGATTATCAAACGAAACGACGCATATTTGAACTAAATCCGATCACTGTAACACTTTTCATAAAGCGTTGACTAACGAGCAAAAAAGCGGAAGGAATATTATTAGAATAAAACTTTGCACAAATACCACATTGGAGGTGTGGCATCGCTCATCTAACAATTTTCGAAATCAGACTTTAACTTTTCAAGGCACCAGATACCGAACTTGAACTGAGTGCTTCATGTGGCTGATTAGCAAAAATATCTATTTATATTCTATTGAAAGATAGATGGAGAATTTTCCTTAGAATAGTGTGACTCTGTTCCAAAAATTGCTGAAATCTGGTAATTACTTCTCATAGGATTTTTAAATATCCGGTGAGCTTTATATCATATAAGATTATGTTAATATTTCATTTATAAAGATATGTTACTCATACGCCACGACGGATTTGTACTAAACACGATTGAGAATGCTATTTCAAAGTGATTTAGCAAAACATTATTTGTTTCCTTTTACAGTGTGATTCCTTTTTTCATAAACAATTATAACTATATTACTTGAAAATAAATGTGAAATAAACTGCTTTAAAAGCAAAAAATTCGAGGGACATGTTACTCATACGCCATGTATGCCGTACTTAAAACTTCTGTTTGGTGCTTTACTTTACTATTAAGAAATGCAATTTTAAGGTGATGAATACTGAAAAAATAAAGCTAAAATCTAAATGTTAATGTCAAACTTTATGCTTTTCGAATAAGCACCGCAGTTCCTAAACAAAAAATTGTAACAATTTCTGCATAAAGTACTCTGTAGCAATTTTCTACTTTTGGTAAATAAATTCTACGCTTAATAACTTAGTCTTCATTTTGATTAATTTTTTATCACCATTTCTTATAATATTGTTTTCATCACCTTAACAAAGATAAGTAATTTAGCAAAAAAAAATCTTTAAGATTATCAAGCAATCCGATATAAATCGTCAAGTGACACATATTATGTGTACATGTGCAGACAGCTGAAGAAGATTAATAAGTTAAGCAGAATAAAGAAAATAAAAAAAGAAAATAAAGAAACAAGCAAGACATTACGTGTATGTGTCTGCACTAAGGCTTCCAAAGTGATGCCAGTGAGCAAACAAATACAAAACATGAAAAGCTGCTTTCAGCTTAACGAGATTAAAATGCGAAAAATAACTTAAAACGCTTTTAAATAAGAAAATATGAAAAAAAATATTACACAACATATAGTATATGTGTGCGCTAGCGACACATATATATTTGTAAATACAACACATTACGAGAGACAAAGCAACTCATTTATTTTAAGCTGTATTTTAAGCATAAATTCCTTTCTATAGCACATCTATGTGCGTACACAAGTGCCTTGACAAACGCAAATCAACCGCTTTGATAGCCTTGATAATGCGCTGTGTCATTTGCAGCAGATACAGAAATTGAGATCTCGACTGTGGCAAATGTCATTAAACTCGTAGAGTTGGAAAGCCGCGGAATTCAAGCCGCCAAATGCAAATTAACAAGAATGCGCCGAGACAATTTCTACAATTTAAATTTACCACACATAATCACATATATTTGTATATACATATGTATGTAGACTACTTTAGCAAGTGTCTTCCATTCGGCAGGAATTTCGTTGAAAGCGAAAATTTGCGGTTGAAGCGCTGCCATTGGTAGCACAGCAACGTACTTGCCACAAATACGCTTCTGCCGCACCGACGGGTGACACGACACGCACCTAGATACAAGCTGAAGCCAACAACAAGGCATGGCGCGCTAAGTATGCCGCGAGTGCAACAACAATAAGCATGAGTGACTGTTACCGCAGCAGCCGCAAGATTTTGTGTGGAAAATTGTTGGTTTTGCGCCTAGGAAGCAGCACCTTTTCTTTTTAGTTTTTTTTCTCGCTGTCTTTTACGCGTCAAGGCTGGCAGACTTTGCCGCGAAACCCCAAACGACGTTGTGTTTATAAATAAAATGCGCTAAAATATAAATGTCAGTATGACGTGTGCCCGTGTGTGTGTTTGTTAGTTTGTGGCAGCGCGCTTCATTGACTGACATGCCCTTCGGTTGTCTTGTGTTGTGCTGTCTAACGTAACCTTAGTTAATGTCTTTGACAGCGATGACTGCTGAAAGATATTCGTGGATACAGGGTGTGGATGTTGAGATAACTTGTGCAGATGTGGCAGAAAAATTGGAAATTCTAGTGTTGTCACGGACGGATCCAGGACAGCAGTTGGTATGGTATGGTCGGCATGTTCTTGGCAGCCGATTACAAGAAGAGGAATTGGCAAGCAGGAATCGGCCGCATATGAAGGGACTTTGCCACTTCAAATTGTTTCTCGGAGGATACAATCTGAAAAGATTCAACATGCGCTCCCCAGGAACAAACTGCGACAATGGCACTCTATACCGGCCACTGCAGATTAAGGTGTCATCTGCACAATCTGGAAATCTACTCGTCGGATTTTTGCTGGTTCTGCAATTTTTTAGCGGAGACATCAGAGCACTTACTCCTGCACTGCCCGGCGATCGCGCAAAAAAGGGGTCAGACAATTCGAGCTCTGTATCCCCAAAGCCCTGGAACACTGTTAAGGTTTCTTATCGTGACGGAGTTAGAAGGATTACTGTGATAACTGGGATTACAAAGATAACTGGAGAGGGCACAATAGAAACCTCTGATTCTGATAAAATTTTCGTGGTAATTGTCATCAATTTTAACCCGATAATTCTTCCTAACGTTCAAGCAGCGCGTTCTGCTTTATCTTCAGAAGGCTATATAAATATCAACCAATGTAATGTGATATTCTTATCCTTGATCTTGAATTGTTGGCTCTTAACATTTGTCGAACGATGGAGAAAATAGTAAAAAAAATATGCGAGAATGGAACCTATATCTTTCTTGGTAATGATGTGGAGTATTAGATATGAACTGTGGATAGCTCAGCTCTAGATAAACATCTGATAGTCTGTTTAATTTTCTCATAATTATTCTGACTGTCTGAGATACCATTTTCGAAAAATGCAAAGGAGAGAAAATATTTGTTTGAAATTTTAATATATTTGAGTTGTCACCTATCTGGAACAATAAAACTGAGCTATTTATATAAATACTTAACTCGTTTATACAAAATGTATGAGATTGTTGAAAATATTAAAATTCTGAGGAATTTTGGTATAGAGTTGCCGCCGCTCGGAATGATATAATTCTGGAGAAATAAATTGTTCAACTGAGATGTCACTTTTCGAAAAATGTGAAGCAATGAAATTTTGTTTTAAATATTAATTTATTTGGGATAGAGTTGCCACCTATCCGGAAATATAAAATTTAACTATTCAAGGCAAATACTGCGCTAATTTATATGAAATATATGGTATCCTAAGTATTTCAGAAAATATTCGAGATTGTTAAAATTTTGTTGTAATTCGGGATAGAGTTGCCGCCGCTCGGAATGAGATAATTCTGAACAAATGAATTGTTTAAATGAGATGTAATTTTTCGTAAAATTTGAAACATAATTTCTTTAAATTGTGATATATTTGGCATAGAGTTACCATCTATCGGAAAAATCATATTTTAGAATAGAGTTGCCGCCGCTGATATACGAAAAAATAAGAAACTTGAAAAATGTATTTTACATTTCAATAATGTGGGTTAGAGTTTCCACCTATTCGGAAATATAATACTGATCTAATTTATGCAAAATGTATGACAGCGTAAGTAATATTCGAGCGGCTTGTAAATTTAAACAAAACACCTTTCATTTAAATTATGAGCATACTTTAATTCAATATGCCTCGGCGTAAATCGTAAAGCGTTAGTAATGGCTGCTAAATTAATGTCAGAGCTTTTAATATTTTATACTTCCGCTTTTATTAGTTCATTTTTCTATCATTAATTTCAGCTTTTAGATTGCAGCGCCACGCATATTCCAAACGCCTCAGGTACACACATTTTTTTGTTCAACTTTACGATTATGATGGTTAATAAAAAATCACTTGCTTTTTACAATTATTATAATTTTTTGCCGCAATTTCTACTTACACACAGAGGCAGATATATGAAGGCAGCTACCGAGTATCCGCATATGAACTTACCTGCAAAAAAATAATGAAAAAAGGTTGAAAATATAATATTTAGCATGAAAGTCAGTGGTGCTTATAGTGTTTAAAAGAAATGAAGTTAATTAGTTTACATTTGGCTAAGGGCGTTTTACGCAACCAAACACTGATGACTGACTGACGCACACACACACACAGATTATTTTTTACTGGCGTTGTTTTTGTTGTTGGTGTGCTGCAGACAGAGGTGATTGTACTCACGTAAGCAGGTCAGTTGATTTAATATTGTCATAAACCAAAGTCCAGCACTTAAATCATAAAAAGCGTCAAGTAAATTGCAGCGAAGGATATTATAAATACACTATTAACGGCGGCGGATGCATTAAAACTTTAAACCACAATAAATTTCCATTAAGAAGTGTATAATTTAATTCATTACGTTTTTTTGTTGCTTTTTTTGTGGAATAATGATGCTGAAGTTCTAGAAAGGGTTAGCTGGCTGCCGGCATGACATAAAAGGGTCAAACAGGTAATCAAGCCGCGCGTAATCGCTTATGGAACGCTTGTGTGCGCTTGATTAGCGTGTGTCGCACCACCACAAGGCATTTGTTTAGTCGATTTATTTTCAAAATATTTCACTTCCTGCGTGTAACTCACTCATGGTGTAAGCAAAAAATGCAAAAAAAGAGAGAGAAATACCAACAACAATACACGTAATTAATTTTCTGCTAGTAGTGTTGGTGACACGCACGTATTAGGTGCAAACACAAGCCAGCTTATGACTCGCGTCTAACTAGGCCTTGCAGCGCTTGCAAGTTGACGCTGTAAGTGTTGTTTCCATTTGTTGGTCCTGCGCTGTTATAAATTATAAGCTTTAAGCATGCAAAACTAATTTGAAAAATGAAATTTTGCATGTCACCGCACCGCCAGCAACAACAAACAGCAAATACAACAACAAAAAATAGTTATTTATATACACAAACATACAACAAATGCAAACACGCACTATTTTACTTAACGCACACAAACAACAGAAAACTTTCATGGTAAATGAGTATGAGTATGCACAAACATAACCATCAAAAGCACATCAAGCCATAGCTAGCCTAGGAGAGGAGCAGAGGAGTAGCGGAGAACCAACTGCGTGGCTCCAGGCAACCAACGCAATGTTACAATGTCATTTATCAAAATTAATCGCTGTCGTTGTGTGTACGGAAGAGTTAAAGTGCGTCACAATAAGGTAGAAAAAAAAATCACAGCAAAAGCTTGTCACAAGCGCCCGGTGAGCCACGCATGTGTTGGCAACCAGCTTGGAAGCAAAGCCGTTGGTTGAACTCTACTACAACAACAAAACAAACGCAATTACCAACACAATGACACCGCATTCCACCTGTTTATACACATAAACCTTACCGCATAGTCGTCATGTCCTTCGGCACCCTGTTCGTGCTGCGTTCGCTATTATAGCGTACAACGCAACCAGATGACAACGAACTTCGCCACTGCTTTGCCGCTGCGCCTATGTTTAATTATTGTTGTTTTCTGTTAACGCACGTGGCCTCTCAGTGCTTGTGTTTGCTGAGTCAGTGTCCTTGTGTGCTAGCGACCAAGTTGGCTCGCAATGCAGCTCCTGTGGCTAATAATTGCTGTATGTCGATTAATTAAATCGCATTGCATTCAAGCGGCCTTCTGTAAACATACAATTTACCACTAGTTTCCGTTACTCACTACAACAACAACAATAATACAGCACAATGTGACTGAGGGAACCTCCTGAAAGCAACTACTGTATTGTCCTACTTGACTGTGCAAACATTCAGAAGAGAAGGAGTGAGAAAAGGGTAAGAGAGTTATGATTTGATAACATTCCAAAAAAATGTTAAATGTTAAATGTTAAATGTTAAATGTTAAATGTTAAATGTTAAATGTTAAATGTTAAATGTTAAACGTTAAATGTTAAATGTTAAATGTTAAATGTTAAATGTTAAATGTTAAATGTTAAATGTTAAATGTTAAATGTTAAATGTTAAATGTTAAATGTTAAATGTTAAATGTTAAATGTTAAATGTTAAATGTTAAATGTTAAATGTTAAATGTTAAATGTTAAATGTTAAATGTTAAATGTTAAATGTTAAATGTTAAATGTTAAATGTTAAATGTTAAATGTTAAATGTTAAATGTTAAATGTTAAATGTTAAATGTTAAATGTTAAATGTTAAATGTTAAATGTTAAATGTTAAATGTTAAATGTTAAATGTTAAATGTTAAATGTTAAATGTCAAATGTCAAATGTTAAATGTTAAATGTTAAATGTTAAATATTAAATGTTAAATGTTAAATGTTAAATGTTAAATGTTAAATGTTAAATGTTAAATGTTAAATGTTAAATGTTAAATGTTAAATGTTAAATGTTAAATGTTAAATGTTAAATGTTAAATGTTAAATGTTAAATGTTAAATGTTAAATGTTAAATGTTAAATGTTAAATGTTAAATGTTAAATGTTAAATGTTAAATGTTAAATGTTAAATGTTAAATGTTAAATGTTAAATGTTAAATGTTAAATGTTAAATGTTAAATGTTAAATGTTAAATGTTAAATGTTAAATGTTAAATGTTAAATGTTAAATGTTAAATGTTAAATGTTAAATGTTAAATGTTAAATGTTAAATGTTAAATGTTAAATGTTAAATGTTAAATGTTAAATGTTAAATGTTAAATGTTAAATGTTAAACGTTAAATGTTAAATGTTAAATGTTAAATGTTAAATGTTAAATGTTAAATGTTAAATGTTAAATGTTAAATGTTAAATGTTAAATGTTAAATGTTAAATGTTAAATGTTAAATGTTAAATGTTAAATGTTAAATGTTAAATGTTAAATGTTAAATGTTAAATGTTAAATGTTAAATGTTAAATGTTAAATGTTAAATGTTAAATGTTAAATGTTAAATGTTAAATGTTAAATGTTAAATGTTAAATGTTAAATGTTAAATGTTAAATGTTAAATGTTAAATGTTAAATGTTAAATGTTAAATGTTAAATGTTAAATGTTAAATGTTAAATGTTAAATGTTAAATGTTAAATGTTAAATGTTAAATGTTAAATGTTAAATGTTAAATGTTAAATGTTAAATGTTAAATGTTAAATGTTAAATGTTAAATGTTAAATGTTAAATGTTAAATGTTAAATGTTAAATGTTAAATGTTAAATGTTAAATGTTAAATGTTAAATGTTAAATGTTAAATGTTAAATGTTAAATGTTAAATGTTAACTAAAGAGTTTTTGCAGCAAACGACATTTGCTATTTACAATAATAACAACAACAAAGTATATTTAATGCTTGTCGTCATTGAAGTTGTTGCTTTGCATCCTACTATATGCACTAACCTATTGAATTATAACTGGACTGTGTACGCTACTTTAAGGCGAAATAATAATAATGCAAGCCGGTTAGCTGCCACTGGGAACGCTGTAAGTGTATATGAGCAATAAGAAACAAAAATAAAAATCATGAAATATAAGCAGCTAAGTGAGTGAGCTGAGCAGAAGTAAAACTTGTTACAACATATCAACAGCAAGGGCTTGAAGGATAAGCAGCACAACTGAAGTGTTGGCGCAACAAAAGTAGGAGTGAGGAGAGATGAGGAGTGAATTTTTGGTGTACAACAAATGCGGTGTACAAGCAATTTAACAAGAAATGCTGTTGGACTTTCAACCAAACGCCAGCGGGCACTTGACCATTGGGGCTAAACGAATAGTTGAATTGACTGGCTGCCAGATATGAAATGGGAGACATACACATACCAAATAACGGAAGTGTATATATGTATGTCTACATATGTGTAATTGCTTGTAAACACAAGTGTAAGCAGCAAGCGTATTAAGTAGCTTGTAGTGAATGCTCAAAATGTAGAAATGGGAGAAAATATTATCGAACAACAAACGTAAATTCCCAAAACGAATGAGTAGACATACGAAAATAAATTATAAATTTGCGCTTCGTGTGCACAGCAGCAGCAGCAGTACAACTGAGCCAACTGAGAGTAAAGTAAAACAGAAAAAAAGAAGAAATAAAGTAAAGCTAGCAATCAGTACACACATACACATCCCTACATGTAATCATAGTATATTGCTACTGGCTGCCGTTGTTCGAAGTGCAATCAATGTTACTCATACGCCCCGCAGACCACAAATATGCTCCGTGCATGCCTTGAACGAGTTGAAAGTGCTCGTTGGATTTGAAGTGGGTCGGAAGTGGTATGACAGCTTTACGACGCATACGTGAGCGTAAACACACACACATTTCACAATGTTTTGCTGTTGTTGTTGTTGTATTCGTTTATTTCTTATTTTCGCTCGTAAGTACAGGTATTACAACAACGTTGCCAGAAGGGATAAAAATTGATAGCTCAAACACAAAAAATGACTGAAAACCGCAAACAAATCCTTTTCGTGTGAGCTCTGTTGCACAGGTGCGGCGCAACCTGTCGTGTTACAGTTGAGCGCAAAAAAAAAAAGCTTCGAAAATTGCTGGCTAGCGAAAAAATGATGGCAGCGTACGTTTATTTTGGTAGCTAAATCGTCTGCTCAGTGCATATGCTGCAATGTGTAGTTGTATGTCATTGCAACAACAACTGAAAATGCAACAAAGAACAGTTGTATACATTTTAGTTAAAGCCTTAACAGTTGTATAGTGTAGAGTATTGATTTGAGTATTGTATTTGTACACACACACACACAAAATCCCTGCAATACAAAAATGAGTAATCACAATAGCGGACACATCTCAGCTTAACTACAATACCGCTATGCACTGCGGTGCCGCTGCAGCGTTAGCGGAAACGAAAATTGACAAGCTGACAAGTGTGCAACTCCTGGGTGTTTGTCTTCAATTTCGTAAATTGCCACATTTTAGTGATTCCACATGCCGCCGCTGTCCACCTGCCTTCGCTGCTTTCTGCTAGCATTCATTTCCGTTAATCCTTTTGTTCATAGCGAAAAATGAGAAAAATTTCAAATAGCAGCACACTAGACACTCTTCGTTTGGCAAGTCGCTGTGAACTCCCTGTAGCATTGCATTGCATTGCCTTGCCTTGCAGCAGTCTACATAAAGCACAGCATTTGTGCTGCTGGCTAGCCAAACCTTGCTATTTCGATTATTTATGTGCATTGCTACATTTCCGATTTTACTTTGAATCATTTCGAATTTATAAATTCTTAGTTTGTGCATGCAAGTTGTCTATCTACCTGGGAGAAATCGAGTTACTCTATTATTTATTATTTACTATTTACGTGTAAAAAATCGAACAGTTTTTGCTTGTGCTTGTGAGGATTTGCTACTAAAGCACAGTGGAGATTATTAGTATTTTCCAGCAAAATTCAAAATTGCAAGTCTATCACTACATAGTATTTGGATTAATATTTTCATTTTCTCTAACTATGGGCTTTAATTAAAAACTTGCTGTAATAAAGTAAGAGAAGAATGATAGATCCCAAAATATATGTCTAAGGAAATCCTACATGCAATAGGAATAATTTTTGAAGACTGAACATACATTTTTGATTATTCAGAGTATCTTTTTAACAAATAACAAATTTTTAGCGAGCTCAAAATACCATTTAATATGTGTTCGATTCACCACTTGTTCACTCGCTAAGCTTGAGCATTACACTCTCGTCAAAAAGTCGATAGAATTTAATACAAGAGAATTTATAGTTACCACGCCAGATTTAATTGATTATACCAGTCCGATGAATTTATACCAGTGGTTTATCGTTTGAAATCGTCTTTGATATTTAGTCTATATTTAATTATACGAGTTCGATGAATTTATTTTAAAATTTGGTTCGATATTATGTCTGTATTTGATTATACCAGTCCGATGAATTTATACCAGTTGCTCGGTATTTCTAATATTAATAAAACTATCGCTTTCCGTTGCTTAAAATATTTGTAAAATATACCAGCAAGCTCCATTATCGATGAAAAAATTCCCCACTGTTGCCTAGCTTACCTCCTTTTAAGATACTTAAAAATTATTACGAATTTTTCGACGAAAAAAATGCGCACAAACACATACACACATTATAGTTGTGTGCTTGCTCGATTGAATTTCGTTTCTCTATCGGAAACAAATCGAAAACAAGCAAATCCATTTAAGCTGACGCATGCAACTGGTTAGTCCTTGGATTCGCCAAAATCTACAATAAAACTATGAATACTCCTATATACACTTGCATGTGCACTTATAAATGTATATGGTTGTGTGGCAGCAGCTGTTGCACACAGCCGTTTGCGCCGCACATTTCAAAGCATATTGCAACATCGACAAATATGCATAGCCGGGCACAGCTAGTGGCATGTAGGCAAAATAGCGCAGCGGAGCGCTGATAACTTGCCTGACACAAATGCTGTGCAATTGAAAACATATGTCGGCTTAAAAACGTTATGTCTGTCGAATATAAAGGGATTTGTTGCAATGGATTGCAAGTGAATTTTTTGGAGTATAAAATTTAGTGAAGCTAATTTGGCCTTCTGAAAGAGGCGAGCACTTTATGACAAAGAAAGAGAAAGGAGTTGGTATTGTATTCAAATTTCTTGTTAATGATGCGATTAGGAATTGATTTTAGTTTTGTTGCTTCGTCTCGGTTTAAACACGATAATGTTGTTTGTGAGCACCAGTTAGCTAGCCTTACATTCAACTTTTTTTAGAAATAACTGCAAATAATTCTTCATCTCTTTGAGATATGTTCTTTGATGAGGTAAGTTAAAAATCAGTAGAAAGAAAGGAATTTCCTTGGCTTAGTAAGGTTTTGTCGAAAAGTGCTAGATTCTAGACAATACTTACTATTCGATTTGCAATACATTATGCCAGTCGGTAGCATTTATAGTGAGTGCGGTGAGTCCAAAGCAGCTGAAATTTGTCAAATATACAAACTTTGAAACCAAGGTCATCAAAAAAGAAAGAATATTCTAAGGATATGGAAGAATGTGAAATTGTTCTTCGATAGACCCTGAAGTATTACCCTTCGAAGACATATATTCCCCGAAATTGTTCTTCGATAGACCCTGAATTATTATACTTCGAAGACAAATATTCTCCGAAATTATTCTTCGATAGACCCTTAAGTATTATCCTTCGAAGACAAATATTTTCCTAAATTATTCTTCGATAGACCCTGAAGTATTACCCTTCGAAGACATATATTCCCCGAAATTGTTCTTCGATAGACCCTGAATTATTATACTTCGAAGACAAATATTCTCCGAAATTATTCTTCGATAGACCCTTAAGTATTATCCTTCGAAGACAAATATTTTCCTAAATTATTCTTCGATAGACCCTGAAGTATTACCCTTCGAAGACATATATTCCCCGAAATTGTTCTTCGATAGACCCTGAATTATTATACTTCGAAGACAAATATTCTCCGAAATTATTCTTCGATAGACCCTTAAGTATTATCCTTCGAAGACAAATATTTTCCTAAATTATTCTTCGATAGACCCTGAAGTATTACCCTTCGAAGACATATATTCCCCGAAATTGTTCTTCGATAGACCCTGAATTATTATACTTCGAAGACAAATATTCTCCGAAATTATTCTTCGATAGACCCTGAAGTATTACCCTTCGAAGACATATATTCCCCGAAATTGTTCTTCGATAGACCCTGAAGTATTATACTTCGAAGACAAATATTCTCATAGATACTCATCAGTTGTAATGAGTTGATTTAACCCCTGGATTGTGGGTTGTACATATCTACATAGCTGGAACGGTCTCAGATTTTTATCCAACAATATATTCAGAAATATTTTATACTACTGAGAGTGGTGAAAAACTTTGTAGAAAAAATATTTTTTTTTAATATTTCTAGTGATTAGTGAAATTTTTTTCCATGCATGTATCAAATATGGGTCAAATATTTTCCAATATGCGATTTATATTAAATTATTTAAGCTACAGTTACATGCATAATTGATGCCAGCATACTTTTCTGATACTTATGAGCGCGCTATAACATTTAATGAAACTATTGACGCAGCGCATATGACTCGAGGGAGTGCTCGTGGGCTGCGTGTCAATTAATTTGCGGAAGTTGTTTGCCAAAAAAAGAAAAAAATATTATATGTTTGCTAATTTTTTCAGCGCGCTAGTATTTGACTGCAAATATACCAACAAATATAGAAACAGTTATTTAAGTATATTTGTATATGTATATACATATATACAGTTATGCGAAGACAAAGTTATAAATATCTAAAGCTAATATATCAACGCCGCCGATGAAGTCATTGACAACTGGCAACTTTTCGCTGACATGTCAACTAACTGCCAGCTTGCTTGCCAGCTGGCAATATTTTCCAATACATTTGAGAATTGAGTGGAGAGTACAAATATAGATGCTTATAAATATTTGTATATAGTTATTTATATTTATATATGTATGTATAGATGTGCTGACATATTTTCTTTCATTGCAGTTTCCTATTAATTTGATGAGAAACATTAAGTGGCAAATACACATAGAGCTATAGATATTTGCTTGTGTTTATTGATTCGCCTCATTTCAGCGGTTTTCGTGTACAAATTAGAAAAGTTCTTAGGTGAAACTTTTACTTTGGCCTCAAATATTGACAATGACAACAATTTCTCAACGGGTAAAGTTGCACTGCCGTCGTCGCTGTTTGACTTGTGCAAAGTTTTGGAAGACACTCGCACACTTTGTTTTTGTATTTGTTGCCATCTATTTTTTCTTTTTGTATTTATAAGCCACTTCTTTTTTATTTCACACAATTTGTTGTTATTGTTTCTTTACTAAGCGCCACATTTTGTTGTTCGTTTCTTGAGAGCACTTCATCTACGCCTTCGGGCTGCTTCGGGCGAGAAAAGAAGAAGCAGAGCAGTGTGTAGCAAACGACTTTTCGGTTCAATTACATTTTGGCCGCAATTTAAGTTTGATAGATTCTCCACGCCTTTGCCACACTTGGCTTATGTTACGTGTGTGGCATGAGTTTTGTTTTTGTTTTTGTATTACTTAAAATACAATGTTTGTCTGTATCGAGCGGTTACTTTCATCATGTTCGTGTTACATTTACCATTTCAACTTGTTTCATTTCTGCTGATCGAATCAATAAAAGCGGCCGCCAACACACACACATAAAGCGCGTACAACGAACACCCGCATCCTTTGCTCTCGTACTTCGCAATTTATTTCTGTCCGTGTTGGCTGACAGCAAATGTCTTTTAATCAATGTGCATCGCCCATAAAAACCATTTCGCAATGGTCATAATCGTATTGAGCGAAGGCTTATTTACGCCAAAGTAAAACTTTTTTATGACCGTAATTCATTGCATTCGTACTTTTTGATGAGACTGTTATGCTTTCTTACACTTCTTTTGAACACGGTGCTATTGCATGGCATCGCTATTCAAGTGAATAAATTTTGCAGCCTAAAAGAAGTTGTGTGCGTTTACTAAAAATATACTATATAGAGCTGGACCAATTCCCTACAAAAAGAAAGCAAAATTATAGAATTGCAGCACATTTTTATGAGTTTTGTTCTATAAAAAAGTTAGTTGTAAATTAAATTTATTCTCCGCGGACATGTGACCCAGACTAGGCATACAAAGTTATAAAAACTTATTTTATTCACCGAAGTAACTTTTGTGTGAGTTGTGTTTAACGTTGAGTGAGATTGATTACGAAAAATATATTGGGTCTAAACTTCCAACCGAAAGTGTGTACGAGAAACAGAAAGTTTAGACTACACAACTGCAATAAAAAGAATTTTCATAATTCAGCAGAAAAGGTATCAACTTTTCACTCTGTTCTCCTGGCATAGAGAGTAGAAAATCTAAACTATTCTGACATATGTATATGAGACTAATCGAGAACCCAAATATTATGGAAACATAGTAGGATACGAAGAGATTCACACGATGAATATTAAAATATCTAGAAAGAAAGTGCTTTGGATTATGATACTAACGGCATAAGATTTATAAAAGCATGCTTCTCTTGATAAATTTCAAATCCCTAGAGCTTTTAAACCGCCGTAATACATATATTTCAATTATCAGCTTTCAATTGTCAGCCCTAATACATATAACGATAGTCAAAAAACAATCGTAGAGCTATTTATTGATCATATATCCCCCTTCAAGTGCTGTCTTATTATGTTGTCAAGAAAGAGTTGTGTTAATCTTGTAACAGTTAAGATCATGAAAATTATCAACTTCCTGTCAAGTTATACAAATAAATTTGCGTTAGAAGAAATTATTGTGTTTATTTCAAATTCCATCAGAGCAGCTCTTTGAGACATTTGACTGTATCATTGTCACCCGACAGCAAACATATGAAAATCATCGTTTATCTAACTATCTTCTGACAGCATTCATCGGACAGTATTCATTTGGCGTAGATTTTGAGTCCGACCAGTCTAAAGATTGTTTCTGTCAATTATCTACTGTCAAAAAATGCCTGTCATATGAGGCCTGTCAGATGACTATATCAAATTACTTGTCAGATTAATACTGTCCGTAGACAGTATGTCTTTTCACATACTTTTAAGTCTACAACTATTGAATAAAATTAAATATTTTTGGAACGTAATTTTACTCAACAACAAAAATAACATTATTTTACACTTTTTTGAATCTAAGGGATCCTGATAACGAGTGATTTTTTGTAACAACGTCTAGTCAATACCAATTTTTTTATTCGAAGATCTTAATGGGTAAAAAAAAAATAAAGAAAAGGTTTTTTAAATATTCTTAGCTGTAAAGAATTAAAATACTCAGGCTCATTTTTAGTTGAAAGCTCCCGAAGAAAGTTTAGTATACTATTAGAATATATATGTACATACATAGGCATATACATATGTATTATTTATATATAATGAATTTTCAAAATCCTAAATTCCATTTGAATTGAAATAAAAAATATTCGTTTACCATGACAATTGAAATGCTATATACACCTACATACGAATTATCACTTTTTAATATATAAATGCTAATTAATACTTCACAATTGTATAAACGAAGCAGCTTAAAAGTTATAAATGGAATTCCGCAAAAAAAAAATTTGGATTTAGAAATATTTCGCAGCTCAATAGCAACAAAAAAATATTCAAATCAAAAGTTCAAAACAAAGTCTTAAGGCTTTAATACACGTTAATTAGACAAAGAAAGACGCCCGGGAAGGTTTGAGTGCGCAGCAACATGCTTTTAGGCGCATAAGCAAACAGATGATGATATGCCTACACACACCCAAGCGCAAATAAGCGTTGAAGTGGCCAAATAGTAAAACGAGAAGAAATAACGGTGTATTAACTCAAAGAGACTATGCATAAATTTAAAATTTTCAACAAAGCGTTGGAGAAGGTGAAATTGTAGCGCGGGTATTTAAAGGTACTAGTGTACTTTCTGTGCCTCCAGAAGTTATAGCCCTGCTTATATTTTCAATTAGCAGAGACGAACAAGTGACGACGCTCATCTACGGTATTGTTTCATCAACTAAGAAGAACATCAGGTGTATTTTATGGCAGACGACAGACAATGTCAACAATAGAATTTCAAGATAAGACCCAAAAAGTATTGAAAACAATAACGCTAAGGAAAAGTGGAGGCGATGTAGTGTGAGTAGAAAGAAGAAAGTCGGACAAAATGTGTGCTAAGAGAGGGTGGCTTGCCAGCAAACGTTTAAAAGTAATTGCTTAGAAGCCAAACACAAGCGCTGGACTTGTGTAAACAACAGCTGGAAATAATGGTAAAGGTGTGTGTGAGAGTGTATGTGTGTTAGGAAAAGTGACAAGTGCCTAAAATGAATATTGGTTACTTGGCATATCAAGTAAATATATATGTAAAATTGTTTGTATGTATCAATATTATTCAAACAAATATTTAGAAAGCGTAAAAGGCAACAACAATATTTACAACAAACTATTTACAGTGCTTGAAATTTAAACTCAACCTGCCAAAAAGTTTGAATTTCTCAGCAAATACTTATAAGTGTGTATATGTATGTATGTGCATATATATGTATATAAATTTAACTGTAATTCCAGCTATACCGTTATTTAGTGTATTGCTGCCACTTGCCGTGAATTAACAATGGCATGTAGTATGCTATGCTTTGTTGAATTTCTTGCAGGTGTCATTCTTGACGCCGGTCGCTGGGATACTATCGCATACATACATATATACATTATATATATACACAAACACATGTCTTCCATAACTCAAACCCACTCTAAATTAACACAGCTATGACAAATATGTGCGCTGTTAGCTTTCAAAAACAACAACAAAAAAAATGGCAAGCGAACCTTTATAATAAAAGTGAGAAGAAAACAACAACTTTTGTTTTGAAAGCGCACCTTGACAGGACGCTGAAGTTTTACAAAACATATGCGGCTGCAAAAACAACAAACGAGTACTTAGCCCTAAGCGTCAGCACTTTTCGTGTATTCTCAACCGCCTTTTCATATGTTGTTTACCACCTGAGTCAGTCATATCTGCAACTTGCGACGTTTAATGAATGCCTCAAAGGCTCAAAAATGTCTGCTTTAGACAAACTCACACACACGTACAGGTGCCAATGGGAGTGAGTGGGTGTGTGTGTGTGTGTAGAGAAACAGCAAACACCTCGAGGCGCTAACAAACAGGTGCCTTTGTTTGATTGTGACAAGCGCCAGCAGAGCGAAATGTAAATGAAATAAAATCAAATGAAATGCATGTAAAGAAAGGAAAGCCCACACAGCAGTTTGTTGTTTTTGTTTGTTTGGTTGCTAAGTAGAATCAAGTACTATATGTGTGTGGCGTGGCGTGGTTGCTTAACAAAGCGCCTATTTAAAGTATTGCGTGGCGCAATAATACATGCTGCACAACAACAATGGCAACAACAAAGCCTACAGTACGTATCTGTACATGTGAAACAATTAAAAGTAAACAATTAAACAACAAAGCATACGCTCGCACACACACATTCAAACCCACACAGTGTCTCCTTATAAGCATGCCGTTTCGTCCATTGTTTGTAGAATACCTCAACTGGCAGGTAAACGTTGCCGCAGGTGTTAAATTCGATACAATAAAATAAACACAATAAATATGTAAATGAATTTGCTCAATTGTTGAAATCTTCTGTTTTATATTTGAAGCTTGAAAGCGGAGAAATTTCGAATTTTATGGTTTAAAATACAAAATTAACTAATGTAGATGCTTTTAAAGCCTAAAAGCTCCGATGAAATGAAAGTTTAATACTCAAAGGTAGAGTAGAAAGTTAAGAGATTTATTTAAAGATCTTTCTCCCTAAAAGTAAGTATTTAATTGTAATTGCTTCAATTAACAACTTATGTCAAGCAATTTCGGCATGATTAAATGCCAGCGTTGTATTTCCGTGATATAAAAACGCTTTCGACTATAACATTTTCATGTTTAAAGTCGAGAGTATCTAGATGTACTGTAATATTAACCTGCTGATATCGTTGATAACACAAATCTTGAAGGAAGTTGTCCTATAAACTCAAAAAGTTAGTTTCTCCGATGTGTTTTTCCTTATAACAATTTATTGGCATTATCGACGCTGTATTGTGAGAGACTAATTTTTTAACCATAGACTGCCCCGAATCGAGATGGGCGCGGAGTGGCATATCTTTGACATTAAGGACAACCCGTATGATACACTATCTTGATTACAGACACTCTCACTGTCACTTATGTCGATTGTATGTATGCAATTGGCGTATAAACCGTTTAGCCGATAATAGCCGAATCAATAATAGCGCCCACTCTTCTCTTTCTTTCAAGTGTAACCAATTCAGTCTCCATCTGATCTTCCCAACGATGTGGAGGCCTCTTCCCACTTATGTTGATTAGACCAGTGAAATCACCAAAATCGAAATGAGAGAGAGAGATCTCCAATAAAATTGCTGAAGTATTTCTTCTCTTTAGCTAATAATAGTTATAAAATTATCGAAATACTAGGAGCGTTCAAACTCCCCAAACAGGAATGTTATCATTAGTGTTTTAACCTTGATAAATGAATACTTGACGAACCATTTAGTTCCTTAGGTTAATTTTGAATCGAAACTATATTTGAACTAAAAAAATCCGAATTTATATTCCGATAAAATATTCTATCTCATTTTGTTTTGAAACATCTCGTTATGAGTCATGTGACTTGCCAAGGCTAAATACATATACAACAACATAATTAAGTTCTATATAAGTATATATAAGTTCACTTGGGCTGGGGTTACAGCGGTCAATTCTTCATATCGTTCAATAAACCAGAAACTAAAACAGCCAACTAATTATAACGAAATATAAAACATTTTCAGCATAAATAATTGCTTTACTCATAGCAACTAATTAGGTATAAATTTATTACTGTTATAATGATAAATATTTCAGCTTTGGCTTCGACTACCACCTGTTCGCCAGAAGGGCTTATATAAATATATTACAACATCACTAGTGATTGATTAGTATATTAAGGTGAATCAATTATACTTAATTTGATGGCATATATTGGATAGAGAAGCAACAACAGTGTGATACTATATACATGAATGGTAGATCAACATGTAGCTTGAATGATACGCAACACGAGTCGGTCGCAACTAAGAGTCGGTTCTATAAATATATGTATATGTACGATAAATCACTGAAGTATTTTTGCATATATTTCAAATGACGATAAAGCCATAAAAATGTAAGGAATATATAGGAAATGTTGCTGGAAGAATGGAGTGCAGAATGATTCTTTTGGTACCTAAGAACCCTTATAAGTTTAAAAAAGTTTTTTTGAAGAATTTCTCGCAACTTGGATTGCGTTATGATTTTCGATGTCATTTCCTAATCTTTACCTTTCTAAACAAAATATTTTAGAGCAAAGTGTAAACCGATTGGATAAGAAGATTTAGTAGATTACATAGTCCATTACAAATATAAGAATATAGCCAGCAATTTCTAGAGATTAGGCCGTTCGTAAACAAGCAGTTCAGATCAAGAACCTTGAGCAATTTTTTCGGTTAGTATTCGAAAGGTCTTTAATTTAGATAAATATTTTCGAAGATCGATAAAATTTCTACTGTGCGATAAAAATTAAGTTGAGAGAAAAGAATTGAAATCCTTCGAAAAAAATGTTTTAAGAGGCCCAATTAAACAAATATTGAACAGATTTGACAAATATCAAAATTTTGAAAAACCGAAAATCATCGGATAGTATTTGGCTGTGAACATAATTTAGACTAGAGTTGCCAACAATCGATTTATTTTTTTTCTTAGAAAAACTGATTATTATTATTATTGGAATAGAGATTTTTTTGATTAAACGTAAGTAACTTAAAAAAGTTTATCGATAAAAAATATACATATGTCCAACAATTAATTAATAAATAAATATTTCTATTTTGTAGGTTAACCAGTCGGACTACAGTGGTGAGTGCATCTTATACAAATTATCAAGAATACTATTTATTTTACTTACAATTATATAAAAGTATTTACTCTTTTTATGTTTTAATTTTCCACTTTACTACACTACATTTCATACTAAAATGCTTGAAATGGTAAATAAAATATGCTAATGGCAATTTAAATTCATTGTTTTTCTACAAGAATTTGCCATCGAAATTTTGAAATGAATACACAAAAAAAAATGCCAATAACTTTAACCCACTACACTTCAAGAAAGACTGTCTAACATGAATATTAATTGGCATTTATGCGCCACTTCCGCCGCACCGGCAAGTAAGCCACCCTTCCATCAGCAGCTTTTGTAATAACTTTCAATGGCAATCAGTGCGTTTCTTTCATTATCCACAAGCTGCCGGCGGCTATATAAGCAAGACACACGTTCAAACAGGCAGCCGGAGTTGGCAATAAAAATTGATGCCCAGGCTGGCATTGCATAAGGTCTTTAAGGTCCGCGCGCTTCACTTGGAAAGACAATGCTATTATTTTAAACAGCAACTACTCGGCACACTAATCCTGTCCACAGTCTCTATTTCAAGCCGGCTGCGTCTTC
Organism: Zeugodacus cucurbitae; assembly: GCF_028554725.1. NCBI lineage: Eukaryota > Metazoa > Arthropoda > Insecta > Diptera > Tephritidae > Zeugodacus > Zeugodacus cucurbitae. The sequence goes on along the minus strand of NC_071667.1, from coordinate 56,393,211 downwards.
GTGCCAGTCTCCCTGCTCATTTACAGTACGCCGGCATGGCGGTATGACAACAAGCCACTAACTTCGCTATGAATGCTGGCCCTTTGTGTTGTTGTTGTTGTGGCGACTTCATCATATCACAGTTTCAAATCTCTTATTGCGACAAATTTGCGCTTTATCTGCAATCTTCGTATTATACGCTGCTGCTGCCAGCGTGCGTCCGTCCATATTCTGAGCAAGCTGACTGAGACTTGATTTCACGCGCCGTGCCAATGGCAAGCCGAGACAAGCTAAGCAGTTCGACAGCCAAAGCGAGATGAGCTGAAATGTCTTCAATATTTCCGTGACGGCTGGCAGTAAGTCTATATATGTATTTGTGTATGTGTATGCTGTCAGTCTTATTTACATTGTTGTTACAACAAACTTTGTCTTATATAGAGATAGTGCGCGCTCCCTCTCTTCTCCTTCTTGATATACGGGAAATTTAGCACACCTCACCAAGCCTACCCACTTCCCAAGCGGCTATCAGTGAGCTCGCGCGTGCTCTCCTTCTCCCTCTGCATCAGTGTCAGCTGCTAACAGCGTCATGGCGTTTGTCATCCACTATGCTGGGCTTTCAAGTCCCCGAAAGGTACTTAGCATCTTTGCAACTTAATTTTTTTGAAATTTCCACTTTTTGTTCCTGTTGTTTTTTATGTTTTCCATGCAATCCCGCTTTGTTTTTATCTCCCCTCGCATTGCTTATGCGCCCTCTTGACTGACATGGCTCGCTGCTGCTCGTTGGCGCACGCTTCCTGCGAGCCGATAACAAGTAATGTTGATATTCCCTGCGGAAAACTTAGATTTACAATGGCTGACGTGCAGCAAACTGTGGCCGGATTGGCTTGGCTTGGCTGCTTAATAAAGTATCTATGGCAGTAAAGTAGACTTGCTGTATGAATAGCGTGAAGGAGGTAGTGTAAATATGAGAAGAGTACGTGTGTATCAGCATAACGGTCATTGACAGTCATTCATTTTTTCGCTCCACCTCATTTAATTACAACAGCGGCGCCAGTTCATATCTACACTTGCTGCTTCGCTGAGTCTTCCGTCTTGGGCCTCAACCTCTGTTGAAAACATCAATAGCTACCTGAGTGGCCCAGTTCATGTGACCTTATTATGTACTCATACTCATATTTATTACGGTCCCTTGTATATACGAGTATAAGGCAAGTATATACCAAAATATTTCTCCTATCTGGCAGACACGTGCCAATTCTGCATGTCTATTTGTCTTCTACTCGCGCTCCAATGATATTTTTTAGTGAATTATAGCTGCTGGGCATTTTATTTACTGCCGTTAAATTTACAAATAAATTTTATAACCTTAAATATGGTTATGTTAAATTCTCTTTTATGTCTTCTAGAAACACATACATACACATAAACATCAGTGGTTTAATATGCCATTTTTTCGTTTCAAAAGCGTCACGTGTCTTCGTTTGACGCAAATTTAATTTAAGCAATTTGCTATTTTTATTTCGGCTGTCAATCGTGTCACGTGTATTAGATACGAGCGATATCTTAATATTCCTCTCTTTATTTGTTTAACTGTCGGAAAAATATATACTAAATATTTTGTGAATTTTCAAACTGTCGCTTGGGGCACTTGTTGAACGAGATAACTCACGATTTGACTTATTCGCTGGAAATACCTCAGGGCATTGTATAGACAGAATTTTTAATAGCAAAAGTATAATATATTGAACAATTTATCTGTTTATGTCTTTAGACACAGATACTATTTTTTTGGCTCCAAACAAAATTCTTTTTATCGATTTTGTATATTTTGGGAGAAGCAAATTGAAATGTAAAGAGAATTTGTTTTTGTTTTTAAATAATACTTAAAACACAGGAAAGTGACTTTATTTGCTCGAATAATCTAATGTTGGAACAGAATTTCGGCTACATGGTGACCGTGATTGTGTCTTACTAAAGTTATAGGCACAGTTTGTCATCGTTGTTTCTTTCATATTCGATTTTATCTCGCTAACAATAATTAACAACATAGACCACTGAATTACCGTACCCTCAAAGAGTAATTTAACTCATCTGAGTATTGCACCAAACTAATCTTTTCCGGGAAATTGAATTATTCAATTTTCGAAGTTAGCCTCAAAAATCGAAATATTTGGATTCGAAGTTCGAAATAAAATACTTAAAAAAATATAGCTTATAAGATTAGATTTCTTATAAGATCGATCGCTAGCTAGTTGTGTAACTCTAAGCCGGCAAGTTCTGACTACTAAAGTCTACGAGCTGTCATTACAATTTTTTTATTTTATATAAGAAACAATAATCTATATCCATTAAACCAATAGAATTATTTTTGAAATGAAAATCATCCAGCTTTAAAGTCAGATTTTATAGCTTGAGTTAAACTTTTATTAATACTTGCTTAGACTTTGAGTATAGATAAGAATAAATACATAAATGATGTATACTTCTATTCAAGGTTATTTTCCATTTGTTTTTAATTTTTATCAAAAACAAGATAATAATATAACCTTCACAGGTGATTTCGTGAAGAAACCACGTCAAATGCGAAAATTTTCCATACAAGCCATTGATTCCGATCGTTCGGTTTGTATGGCAGCAATATGCTATAGTGCACCGATCTGAACAATTTTTTCGGAGATTAAATTATATCTATAAACAATAACTCACACCAAATTTCGTGAAGATATGTAGTAAACTGCGGAAGTTTTCCATACAAGCCCTTGATTCCGATCGTTCAGTTTGTATGGCAGCTATATGATATAGTGGTCCGATATCAGCAGTTCCGACAAATGAGCAGCTTCTTGAAGAGAAAATAACATCTGCAAAATTTCAAAACGTTATCTTAAAATCTTAAGGACTAGTTCGTATATATACAGACAGACGGACATGGCTAAATCGACTCAGTTCAACATACTGATCATTTATATATATACTTTATAGGGCCTCCGACGCTTCCTTCTGGGTGTTACAAACTTCGTGACAAACTTAATATACCCTGTTCAGGGTATAATTAATACCAATAAATATTTCAGAACCAAAATGAGTACATTGAGTATTCCAGAATTAGAATGAGTACATTGAGTATTCCAGAATTTGAATGAGTACTTTGAGTATTTCAGCATCAGAATGAGTACTTTAAGTATTGGAGAATCATAATGAAAACTTTTAATGAGTAATCTGAGTATACCATATTCTGAGTACTTTTTATGAGTACTTTAAGTATTCTAGCATCAGAATGAGTACTTTTAATATCATACCCACTTTAGTATAACTAAAATATATTAATTTGATATTGCATTGAAATCAATTATTTCTACCCCCAAAATAAGTGCCGCAATCACTCAATGTCCGAAAATTTTCATAAATTTCTTGAGTTTCAATGTAAAATGTTAAAAGTCGTGAAAACTTTACACTTTCCACTTTTAACTTTCCGCTTTTAGTTTGCATTTTGCAGTTGACGCCTTTCAATGATTCAATGCAAAAACTTTGCGACAACTCGTCGCGCTCATGCGCATTTGGTCGCGTCGAAATTAATGTTTCATTAAAAAGTGCATTTTCTCAATAATACCGAAAAGCGCCATTAGCAATGAATAGTGCTGCCAGCCAATGGCGCGTTAACGCAAAGTTTTTGCCAAGAATTGAGCTTTTGCAGCGAGCGATGAACAATGCGCCGAGCGTCACCGCTGCATTGGCGGTGGCACGAAAAAAAGGCGCATAACGGATTTCTTGACAGCTCCACTAATTGGTTTGTTTTTTGCCAGTGACACTAATTAAAAAATTCTATTCCACGACATTTTCGAAGTTTTGATGGTGCGTTTTTTCTGTTATTTAGCATGTTTTCGCTGCAAACAATCGATGTACCCGGTGGTGGCGCTGGGTCTAGGGAAGAGCGCAGATTATTTGTGACCTTAATTGAGGGTACAAGCACATATATACTCACTGGTGGATTGCATGCGAAATGAGGAGCATTTGTACAGACTGCGCTGTGGTTGGTATGGGTTCCGGGAAATGTTGGCACATTTGTTGTTTGTGTTGTTAGTGAAAATATGGCAACCATAAATATAGCGCAAAAACATTCACAAATATTACAGCGATTTTGGCATAAACGCGATTGGAGCCGCTGGCTTTCACCCATACACAAACTAAAGCGAATGCGTGTAGGCGGCAGATATGAGCTTTTTCTTAAATTTAGATATAAATTATGGTAATATGGTTGAGAAAAAACTAAATGACATTATTATTAGAAGTCGTTAGGCCGCATTTTTTTTGGCGCGCGTTACAAACACAATTTTTTCAGCGCACATTTAGGCGCACAAGCGCCCAGCTGACTGCTTAGCACTTATGCCAACGCTTTGTTTGCAGTAAAAGTGAACGACCTTTTCGTAACTCGCCTTTATGCTCTCAATTCCACGAAAAAAATGAACTTCTATAAATCAAAGTAGATAAGTTCGCAAGCATAAAAGTCTAAAAGCCTACCTACCACGTGCCCTCTGCCGCCCGCACGGCGTCGATACTTTGCACGTAATGTCGTTTAAATTTTATGTTGCTTAATTAAAAACGCAAATAAGTTAACGTTGTGAGTTTTTTTTTTTTAAGAATTGGGGTGCGAGACACAAAACGACGGCGAGTAAAGCCGCAGGCGATTAGCCGACGCTTTGGCTTTCCAACAACAAGTTCAGTGTTTGCACAGCTACAACCCATATTTAATGGGAAGAAAAAATTAGTAAAACGAAGTTTGCATAAACCCTTGCGCCCAGCTTAGCCGCTAACGGTCAGTGTTTTAAAGAAATCGCATTGTTTTTGTGTTTAATTAAAAACAAACGGCTAGTGACTGTGGGCAAAAATTTAACTAAAAAAATTGAGAAAAAATGTGTTTTATATAGCCATTATGCCACGGGCATAAACAATGCGCTGTCCCCTCTGTAAACGTAGCATACAATCAGGCGCTGCTTACTTGAAAAAATAAATTAAGAAAAAATGACAGGCAAACAACCGGGCGGCTGAAATCCTCTTTTAATGACGCAAATATTAGCACTGGCGGTCAGCGACGACAATCTTTCCGCCACCACTACCGCTACAGCGTGTTGGTTGTGCATGAAGCCAAGCAGCTAAAACTATGCTTGTGGTTGGATTGAGCTCATTTCGCAATCTGCTCGCTGGCACACGCCGTTTATAAAGTCATCAACAAGCAGGGTTGCTTAAAGCGCTACATATTTTATTCCAGGAATACAGGCATAACGGTTGTAGAAAGAAAAAAAAACGAAAAATTTAAATAATTTTCAATAATGAGTAGAATGACGTAGGTTGGTTATTTTGGTTGAAAAAAATGTACGAAAAAATATGAGTTTAAAATAATTATGTCATCGCACAATCACAAATGACACTTGGATTTTGTTTCGAAACAGCTTTATTGTCTTAAATATTTGCTATAAATAAACTGTGCTCTCTTTCCACTCTAATGAATGCTTACGCTTCTCCATTTTTATTATTTTACCCTACCTTTGTCTGCTTCTTACTCGGTCGCCTTATTTATTATTTGCTTAAATATTCTATTGTGCTTTGAGAAACTTTTAGTGCGCACTTTTATAATTATTTACCTTTGGCTTTTGTTTGTGTTTTTTCGGTTTTTATTGCTCAACTAGTCGACTTCGGAGACCCGTTAATTCACTGTAGTTTGACAGTGAAATAATTTCTTAAAATTGCAGAATGTTATAGTAGTAAAATGGCGTATAACTTGCTATGTAAACAACACTATATATGTGCATTTGATCAATTGATATGCTAGGGATCTACTTTAGTGTCTTACAGTGTTCAGAGATAATTCAGTAAATGTTTTAGAGATATAATTATGCTTCATGTACTTCAAATATTTTTTTACAAAACGAACGTCATTGTATCCTATCTTAATCTATAATATAATTATGCCAATTTAGCTGGTAAACCTAAGATATTTGTTCGTTCAGAGTCGATGGCTTTAAATAATGCAATTGAATTGATTCAGCATTGCTTATAATTCTCAAACGGCTTATTGAATATAGATTTTTATCCGACCATCTAATTGAATTCTGTTAAAAGTACGATCAAACTGGGTGTATAATCCATATTATACGGCTTTAAGCTGTATTATTCTTTATTTCTGTACCATATACCTAAGAAACTGTAACATATAACGCAGGGTTGATTTCGTTTTGTGGTGTTAGAAAATCGAAACTTTCCAAGTTCGAATGTTGGTGAGAAAAAGGAAACCAGGTTCGCTGTCTGTTAACACCGTTTACTGGAGCTCTTTACTTCGCTAATATGAACTAAATTCAAATCGATACAAATGTACCATCATCGGCTATCAACTTCTATTGAATCATCGGCTATCAACTTCATCCAACTGGGTTACCTCTATTGAGATATCTATTCGATAATGAATACATTGAAGACGCTCGATTTTCTCCATTTAAAAGAAAATTCTAGTAAGAGGTAGTTTTTAAAGCGAATATGGGTTCCGTTCTGCAGTAATTTATCACAGTTCTTCATAGTACGGCGGAAGCAAACATTTTCTGGAACAATGGATGTCTAAGTCACACAAATTACATATCTCCAGCTTATAAATCTGTCAAACTCGATTTTTTACCAACATTTCCAATTACTGACTACAAAAGTCTCGCTTCTATTTCAGGGCTTCCTTTAATATCCCAGAAGTATTTGAATTATTGTATGAAAATATACTTCTTCTCATAGTGTACTAATACATATAACAATATCATTGATATATTGAACTTGATACTTGACACTTTGTCAAAGATGCCACCTTTTTATTTTCAACGAGGAATCATCGGTCATGTGGTTTTAAAGTTATCGGTTCCTGATCAGTTCAGCAGACAAACGAGAGTTGGATGAGCAGAGAGACAAAAGATGAATATAGGAAATGAGAATAGATCGATGATTGATATCGATGACAAATATTGTAATTATACCAGCAACAATTACATTACAATTTTCAATATAAACTAACAATAATTCGCTTACAAACAAATCGAACGCAAATAGTAAAAGTAGAACAACAACCCGCTTTCGCTTACTAACCGAACTGATATCAGAAATTTCGCACAAGGCACGAAGTAGCCAACTAAACTCTCGTATCCTCGTATCTGCTGTTAGTAAAACTTATTTCCAAAACCAACAAAATGAATTACCTTATAAATTTGTGCATAGAAAGCGAGAAGCAGAGCACATGCACTTTATTCACTCGATAAACTAACTGAAAAAGTGCGCAAAGAAATTTTCTTCAAAGTTTCAACAGCAACAAAAAGAGGAAGCCAGTGCTTTTTACAACAGCAACAACAACAACAATGACAGCAAGTTTTCTTTTTTTTGGCACACAATAGATCAGCGGCAAAGCAGAGTTTTTGGCGAAAATAAATTGAGCCAGCATTGATTATACTTTAAGTTTGTATTTTGCCATTGAAGCGCAAAAAGTTCACTATTTTCTATTTAAACTTTGTGCGAAATTTACTTTTCAACAAAAATGAATATTTTCTTTTCCATAAAAAAAGTGAAAGTGAAAGAATAGTGGATATAAATTAGCTTTATTTGTTAGCGCACTTGAGGGAAAAACAGCAGCGGTGGTATGAAGAAGGTAGAATGCGCAACTGTCAATAACAGTAAAGTGAGAGTTTGTGTGAAGAGGAGATGCAAGTGTGTGTGTGTTTGGCAAGTGTCAGCTAATAAGTAAACTATTTGGTGCCAGCAGATTGGCAACAGCGCGTTTGCAAATGTAACAAAACCAAGATTGTGCGAAGAAAATTACTTCAACTTTTACTGCTTTGCAACAATAACAACAACACGTGTGCACGCGGTCATTTTGGACACTATGCGGTGACATTTCTTGGCTGCGTAGTGTACTTTTTTCAGCACGAAGACAAACTTTCCTCCAACTTTATTACGCTCGCGCTGACTTTTCTTCGTGTGTTTTATGCCTTTTTGCTTTGATAAAAGTTCGCCACACTTGCATTACTTCGGCTGACAAATACGCGCTCCATTAAATGCTAATTTTTCTTAGCAGATAAACTGCGCGTCTGTGCCATGATCAATTTATTAGCCATACACATGGCTTTAATGAAGATAGTATATAGTTTCTTAGAAAGCACGACTCTATAGTAAATAATTGTTGAAAGTTGCACGCAACAGCTGTTGTTCTCGTGAAAGCGCACATTAACCAATTTGTCTCAACGAGCTTCAATTCTATTTACCCAATGACAAGTGTGCGCCGGAATATTTTAATTTATTATTTATTTATGCGCGCACTACTAGCGTGTAGCGTGAAGAGGCGGAAGAGGGAGTGTGGTATAAATATAAAAATAAACCACCAAAAACTTGCACTTCGTCTGTCCATTTCGTGTTGTGTTACTTAATTTTTTTGTTGCGTTTTTGTCTTTCCAAGTTTACTGCTATGTAATTAACTTAATTTCCTACAATTACTTCAATCATGGTCAATCATTTAGTTGCACGTTAGTATCGTGATTGCGCTGTCTGTTTTTACTTCGCTTACATTACAGTTACGCGTTTAGTCTCTTCTCTCTCTATTTCTCTTTTTCTCTAAACTTACATGGCTTATTGAATCAATTCGTTGTGTATGCTGAGGTTGCGTATACGCACCGTACAACGCAAAATTCTTAAAATAACGCTGTGAATAGTTTCTAAATACGTTGTAAGCAATTCAAGTTCTTTCTTGCTGTTACAAAAATATATTAATTATTCATTTATACATCTTCCAAAAAACAAATGTTGATTAAAACCCTAATTTTGAGAGGTTTCAAAATGTTTAACTTATAAGATTCTCTTCGATTTCAAAACAATTTTCTGATATTTTCAGTAACAGTTAAGCACTGATTTTTGTTATTGATATATTTTTAAGTCCGCATTCAACCATATAGTTGGGCTGTTCGTTAACTTCAAGACATGTCATTAACTCAAGAATTATTACTGAAACTTAAGGGGTTAAAGGTAGTCAGAGACACGGAAAAATTACAATTTTCAGAATATTTTTTTTTGTTATTAAATCATGTTATTTTAGAAAAGACACAATGTTTTGACTTGAAGTCGAAAAAATTAAAAAAATATTATAATTTTCAAAGGTTTAGCTGTTTGTGTTGATCTAGTTCAAAACAAGGACCTTGTGGTAGGTTAGGTTAGGTTAAGTGGCTGTCAAACGACGCACCTAGGCCTTTGGGAGGCCCATTGTGATACCACTGGGACTGAGATCCCTCACATTATCGAGTCCTCATTGAACCACTCTGTGGTCCTGATAACGTGAAAAAGCTCACCCAATTTGACATGAGCAACTTCGCCCACATCCTCGAGAAAACCGCGTCCAATAGTTGCGATTCTTTTTCTGTACAGAGCCTTGCATCCACAGAGAAGGTGTGTAATCGTTTCTTCTTCTTCTTCTTGGCAGCACCTGCAGTAATCATTGAAAGGTAACCCCAGTCTACTGGGGTGTCTCCCAATCAGTCAGTGTCCCGTTAACACCCCTACAAGGGTTCTTGTTTCATTCCTCTTAAATTTCATAAATCTTGTGTTAACAATCATAAGTTCTAGGACATTCATCTAAAATCAATCGAATAAGAAAAATTAGTTTTATAAATAGATAATTCTAGGCCTGATCGAAGCTTTTTTGTTTTTTCAAAAATTTTTGGGAAAAAATTAACAGTTAATCAGTCAGTCTTAAAAAATCGAAAAACCAGAAAATCTTCGATCAGGCCCAGGATTATTATGTATTCTAAAACTGTAGCAATTCCATTAAAATCATTGAGCGGTTTTTGAGTGACAACTACCAGTTCAAAAACCATAGTTTGAGAAACACGCATTTAAAGTTTCACACTAGCGTTCCGGAGTGCCCGAGCGCTCTTTGTTACTCGTCGAACAACTCGAAAAGTAATTATCGGGCCAACTTCAAATTTTCAAAGAATATACACTTAACGAAAATACAAAAAAAAAAAACAAAAATTGATTTTTTGAAATTCGTGACTACCCTAACCCTTTAAAAATATTAATTTATTTTCTGGACATCATTTGTTTATGATGGAATATATGATGGAATGAAATCTTTTAAGTTTAGTGAAGGGATGTTCATATTTTCCATTTTATATTTGGTAGTATTCAAGTAGTATCTCAAATAAGTATATAAAAGTAAATGAGAGCAAAAAGGCATAAAATCAAATTTTATAGATCAGTGTTTACAAAATAAAATTCGTTTTATTCTTTTATATGAGATGAATATTTACCTAAACCTAGCAATTTCTCAATTTTCCTTTTGATTTGGTGCTTTGAAAATTCATAACCTCAAGGGTAGGATAGAAAATTTCGGTATCTAAGAACTCTTTCTTAAATCAAACTTTCTTAGTAATAGGTTCTCTCCACAATCAATAAGCCTGTTTGATCCATGAAGTCAGCTTTTACTTTCATATATCAACCCCGGCTTTAATTCAGCGAAAAAATTATGCATAAAATATAACTGAAGGTTTAATACCAGAATTTTGAGATGGTTCCAATTTATGGTAATAATGGAAGTTAGGATCTAGAGATTTAATTTTTTTTTCATAAGTCAGAAGATGTAAATTTTGAACTTAGCTACACTATTTTAGAACGAGAAAAATGTTAGTTACTGAAAATTAGCTTCAAAATAAATGAAGATACATTACTCATGTCTCAAATGCATTTGAGAGGAACTAAAAGCTTATTTACAACAGTAGCATTAAACTTAAAGTAATTTTCTTCAAAAAACAAAAACTTCAATTCATGCGAAATAAAAACTCCGCATTTTGCTTATTTCACTTTTATAGCTTTTCTAGGCTAATTAAAGCCGCACAGAGCGACTACAAATCGCAACCGCAAACTTGAACGCAACCGAGTAAGGTTTGCGAACGCAGATTAACCGTAAAAAAAATAAGCAAACCGACGAGCAAACCAAATTGCGTTTTTAAATATTTACAGGGTACACTTTATTATGCTTATGGATTACGGTTTTTATAGTCGCTGACCCAGTAAGCAAGTGAGCAGCAAAGAAAACGCAAAGCAAAGGTCAGACAGCGGCAAACATTGGCGGCCACACACAACAACAACAACAAAGTGGATTTTGTGTTTTTGTTAGCGACTGCGTCTGAAATCAAGACGTTTAATATACAAACATGACTAACGGATTTTGCTTGCTTTAAATTGTTGTAATACTGGCGGACTTTCTACGTAAGCATGTAAATAACAAACTTACCGAATGCTGAAATCAGCTTAGAAGACAGGCAGACATTTTGCAGTTTTTTGTTTAATTTTGCGTTAGCTTGTGTATTTTTGTTTAAGAAATTCGCAAAAAAAAATCTAAAATAAATAAAAAAAAGCTTTGCTTACGCAAATTCACCGCTTTGCCGACCCTTGAGCAAGGTTGCCATTCAATTTTGCCCTCCAAACAACCACTTGTAATGTGCATTTGTAAGATTTAATATTCATTGTATGCGGCAGCAAGCTATCAACAGCACACATACACACATATACATGCAAATATATGTATGTATGTGCTTAAGAGTTGCGCACGTAGTAATAAGAAGCCACAACCGCAATCTAGGTAAACATATGTAACCACTGTAAACAAGTCTTCGACCCTTTTCTTTTCATATAAAAATCCTTTTTTTCTCTTTCCTCACACACAGCCAACCAGCCAAAGCGCCCAAGGCCAATATGGCGATAATAGTGCTTCAACTTGTTGGCAAAACATATCACGTACGAATACTTTAAAATCCGTCCGTTGCCGCTTTTGTGCGCCGTTTAGCTGTATTTGTGTTTATATTTACAGTTAGCCAGCCCCTTTGCAATGCCTCAGCGTATCGCTTTGTTGGAAAATTTGTTAAAACTTAATTTGTTTATGGCAGATTTGGGCTTATCACAACATGCCTAAGGCAATCTATTGAATATTGGCTGTGTCTGTACAAACATATGTTTTGCTTTTGTTGGTTAATGTTGATATATTGTATGCATTGAATTGCTTTGTAGAGTCAACATTGGCTGCAGTAAGTTGGAGCGCATTTAAATTACTTTAGTTGGGTTTTGCTTCAAGAAAATTAAAATTTTTATATTTTTTAAAGTAAATTGCATAATTGGGGAGCAATTTTAAGATTTGTTTTAAGTATATTGACTTAGTTTGTTATCAAAACTATGTCGAAAGCTTCTTTAAGTTCAAAAAAAATTATTTTTATACTCTCGCAAAATGTTGCAAAGAGAGTAATATATTTTTGTTCACATAACGGTTGTATGTAACACCCAAAACTAAACGAGTTAGATATAGAGTTATTTAACCAAAGTCGTCACCCTGATCAGTGGAGTTCAATTCCTTGATAGCTGTAACTTGAGTGAAAATTAAGACATCTTGATGAAATTTGGTACACGTGTTTCTTGACTCCATAGGAATGTCGCTTTCGAAGATGGGTGAAGTCGGACTACCACGCCCATAAAATGGCGAAAACCGAAAACACAAATTTGGTAAAAAGGATCGTTCTAGGAAGGAGCATATTTGGATGTATTTTTTTTGGAAAAGTGGGTATGACCCCACACCTTACTAAGTTTTTTTGTACATATCTCGCAAACTACCAAAGCTATATCAACGAAACTCTCAGGAGTTGTTTGTGGGTCAAAAACCATATCTCCGAAACTACTCGACCAATTTCAATGAAATTTGGATCATAATTCTTGATGCATTTCAAAGATATGCTGTGAAAATAGGCCAATTCGGTTCACAACCACGCCTACTTCCTATTTACCACAACTTTGAAATCGATTTCATTCGTTTACTCTACAATATATAAAGTAAGCATATATATATAAAGCAAACATATCTTCACTATCAGAACCGAACTTTCCATATGTACTATGTGTGGCATCACCCTTCTAAAAATCGTCGAAATCGAACCATAGGTTTTCAAGGCCCCTTATATCGAATATGTGGATCTCAGTGCTTCTAATCTTTTTTGTACCGAAAATATATGTATGTCTCTCAGATTTTTTGAAAAAAATTTATAGGGAATATTTTTTTTCTAATAATCTGTCTCCGTACCAAAAATGGGTGAAGTCGGGACATAACTTCACCTAACTCCCATATATCTAAAATGAGGGTTTCCAACTTTCAATGGACTTGATACCATATACATATATGACGAATATGTGAGTCAAATTGTTTTTTATATTAATAAAATTAAATAAATAAATTGCGAGAGTATTAAATGCTCGGTCACACCAAAACTTAGCCCTTCCTTATTTGTATTTTCTATATTTAATTACTAAAGTGGTGCTTTAATGTACGAAAAATTAGAAAATTTAAAATTTTTATAAAATAATTTGATTGAGAAAGTGACACCTACTGATAAATACTGTAGAGTATGGTTGAAAGGTGCACATTGGAGAATCCACAAGTTATCGGTCTAAAAAGCGAAATAACATAAAAAGAAAGGAATTTTTCGTTCTTAAATTCGAACTTAAGCTTTCTAAAGCGGCTTAATATATAATCGTATTTGCTGTAAATTATTCGAAAATTTATAAACTTCCACAAACAGCACAGAATAAAATGCTTGCTAGAAAATTACTCATACGCCGTGCACATCTGAGAAATATTGCAATTCAAAGAATATATACTTAAGTTATTTAAAAATGAAGAAATATTCTGCAAAGATTTTATAATAAATTTATAATAATTGATTGGAATAGCGAATTTTAATAATTAAAAACTTTTATCTTTAGATTTTATTTTACTACAAACATTCACACAAACTTATATATTACATAAGTACTTTTAAATATATGCCACTTAACTCTGAGTCCACTAAAATTGCTTTTCTTAATACTGTCCCTTTTCGGTATCGCTTAAAAGTACTTAAAAATACATTATAATCACAGTTTTGTTGCTAACAAGTGTAATAGTCACTCACTTCTTACGCAAAAGGGACGCTCGAAATATTAAATAGCTCAGCGTTTGTCGCCGTACATAAAAATATTTCTCTTTAGACTCTACACGATACAAGCTATTGAGCCTTATTAATGCAATAGAAATACCGAAAATAAAAAGGAGCAGTCGTTTAGTCCGAAAAAAGCTGACGAAAATCACAACAATCACAATAACCAATAAAGAAAGCCAGACGGGTATATGAAAGCACACACATTAAGCTGCTTAGAAAACATTTAAGAACTACATGGAACACAATAAAAACAACGATAAACATGTAAGCGTGTAGTAGATATAAAAAAACATGCAACTAAGCTGACACGTGTATCGCATAACCAAGTAAGCGAACTTGTGGGGTTTGTGGAAGCTGGAGAATTTTATAGAGGTGTGCGAAAATTCGAATTTTTTTTTTGGTTTCGTGGAAAGATTTTGTTAATTTTTTTTTTGGAAAGTTTATAGAAAATATTTTTTTTTTAATTTTTAGATACCGTTAATTATTTTTTACGAATTTATTATTTAGTGCTTGTATATGTTTGGAAACTATTGTGGGAGATTTATCGTAAAACAGAGAAAAAGCGAATGTAAAAAGTTTCAAAATTTTATATAATTTTCGATTTCGAAAACTCACAAATGTACGCTTACATAACGGTTCCACGTTTTGGAACGTAAACAGTACCGTTATGTTATATTGGTTTAAATCAGTTAGGAATAGTGTTTTTACGCACTATGTTGTATGTATAATTTTTTGTATCTGCTGACAGTTGAATAGCTTTTCTTGTTAGTCCAAGTAAGTAGAAGAAATCAAGTGCTGCTTAAGTGCATATGAGAGTATATTACGATAGCTTTTATTACATATATTTTTATCTATATATATACTCTTATACACATACATACATATATCTCAGCCTACATATGTGTTTCGTGTTGTTCAACAGCTGCTTAGTAGCTTGACAAAAACAACTACACTATTACTACGACAATAACTATTACTAGTAAACCGAAGGACATGACAACTTGACACAATTCCATGCATTACACAAACATCGTCACATCGATATATGTATGTGTGTACATATTAAATTGGTATACCATTCAATTGTACAGCAATCATCTGCCTTCGACCGTCTATTTGGACAATCAAACCATTGGTTATTACTTCATAATTACATAACATACAAAATTTCCATGTTGTTAAGTTCAATATTTTACTGTTACAACAATGAGTACTATTTGGTGTTTAGATGATAAGCGCTTATGTAATATTAATAAGACATTATTTAACAGTTGGCACGCACATTCTGGGTTTATTTATATAACGGGAAATAATACACGTAATCGAAATTAATTGAAATATGTTACAGTGTGTGATTGGACTGACTGTTGGTGAGTATATGGGCATAATTTAGTGATTTTATGTTTGATTGCGATAAATATATATTTTTAGTCTACTGTCGAATATTTATAGTTCAAGCAACTAACTAAATTTGTTGTTATTACAAATAACGAATAATTTTATTTGTGTATGGGAGCAGTGGTACTATTAATATGTTTGTCTACTGTATATTTTGTTTGATTGCGATAAATATATATTTTTAGTCTACTGTCGAATATTTATAGTTCAAGCAACTAACTAAATTTGTTGTTATTACAAATAACGAATAATTTTATTTGTGTATGGGAGCAGTGGTACTATTAATATGTTTGTCTACTGTATATTTTTGTTGGTTAAAAATAATCAATGCGAAAGCAAACTAATGTTGAGATTTTATTAGCACATATAACGCCGTTTTTATGTCTGTTATATCGAAATATATCGACTTTATAGTGCAAGTAGACGACATAAGAAAGTCTGCTCAACAGACTTTAAAATTATATGTAGCATACCTAAGGGCGTCTCAAAAATCAAAACATCCAAACAAAAACACAACAAAATATTATATCATGCATACTTCAAGGCGCTTTACGAACCCACACCAGCCTTAAAGCCGCTTTGCGGTGTGCAGCTTTTAAACATCGTAAGCTTGACTAATATGCAGATTATGCTTCCCTGTGTGCGACTTTAATTAATTAATTTTATAATGAAATCCACGCACACAAAAGCATGCAACGCATGCCTACACAAATTTCTATATGAATAACTAACATTAATTTGCGTTGAAACGTTTTATAATATTTTATTTTCTATTTTCACTGTGATGAGCACATAATCGCTCAACAAATCACTGCGATGAACACAAAAATTTAATAAAATATCACATAAAATTTACAAAACATTAATCAAAGTCATTGAAGTGTGTGGCGACTGAGCGGAGAGTGCTTTCTGTGTTTGCCACAACATATGCGGCATAAAAGTAATATCTCGGCTGTCGAAAGTTAAATGGAGCTCATTAAATGCTTAAAGTAATAAATGAGTTACACGCATGCATACATATTTACATATACAAATATAGTATATATGATTTTTTAATTGACTAACACACATATGCCACGCATGGTTTTTGGGTTAGTAGGAAGTAGGCGTTAAAATAGCTGTACAGTGGGGCAAAAAGTTTACAAAGTGTTGACAAATAAAATTGTATTTAATCTAGTGTATATATGTACTTATGGTGATATGGTTCTAAATTATGTAAAATACAAATTTTTATCCAAAAAAAATTGCCTACATTTAGGCGCTATAATGAATAAAAAAGTTGTGGCTTACGTTACACTAAAAAGAAAGCAGACAAATATTTTTTCCCATCAAAAATGGTTTTTATGAAAAAAAAAATTGAAAGCTCAAAAAAGCTTAAAAGCTCTCAAAGCCAAAGTTAAAAAAAGGCTTACGTTGCACTAAAAAGAAAGCAGACAAATATTTTTTTCCATCAAAAATGGTTTTTATGAAAAAAAAAGTTGAAAGCTCAAAAAAGCTTAAAAGCTCTCAAAGCCAAAGGTAAAAAAAGTTTACAAAAATAATGAAATTTTAGTTAATTTTAAAGAGTCTGAAACTAATAAAATATTTTTCAATATTACAAATCAATGTTAATAGCAGAATCCTTTCCAAACAGTAACCTACATAGTTCGAAAGCTCAGCTGATTTGTTAATTTCGAAAAATAAGCTTTTGACCTCACTCACTTTTGTTACGTTTGTTCTCACTTGCTGTTGCTATTTTTAACCTCTGGCCCCAACCACTGTGCGCGCTTGTGGCACATTAAAACTTTTCTAATATCAAACTTTCAAAAACCGAGGCGGCAACCGAACGCCAGACTACGCCAAACAACAGTTAACTGCGGCCAGAAAAGTGGCAACGAAGGCGCTGCGCTACAAAACTTTAAGTATTCTTGTGAGGGAAACAACAAAAATTTGTTCAAGAAAAAGTAGCCGAGGTTTTACTTACATCTATTGTTGTTGTTGTTTGGTAAAACAAGTGTGTAGTGTGAGTAAGACAAACAATGTGTTGGCCCGCTTGCGAGCGATAATATTTAACGGCATGCCAAACTTGGTCAACTTTAAACTCAGTCAAATAGTTAGCACAGCAGCAACAATAACAACTATATTGACGGTAACAACAACAACAGCAGTGCACGCTTAACACTAACCAGCCATTGCTGTAATGAGACATTGCCACCAACAAGGCCACAAGGCGTTACTTACAGCCAGCCGCAAGCACAAACTACAATACAAGTTGAGTTGGTGTATCCGAAAAAACATGCCAGCACACACACACACACACACAACATTTTTTGACTTGGAAAAATCGAAATACACAGCACTGCAGCAAAACAATAACACTGTGAGGCGACCCGCTCGCCTGCTTGCCTCGACGTCTGGCGATTACTTTTATATTGCCGATGAGCCCAATAATGACGACGATAATGTTGTTGTTAATGAAGGTTTATATTTTTAGATTTCACTGTTATTAAATACCCGTGATGGGTTAAGCAAACAAAATTCAATGAAAAATGATGCAAACACACATTGGTTGTGGGTGTTTGTGTGTTTGTGGGAATAAAAGCGAAAGGCTGTAGTTGCACATGCTGGCATAATAACATGTTTGTAATAACAATAACAAAAACGTGAATACGTCAAGCGACCCGTGTGGCAATCGTTCAGCAAAATTAAAGTTTTTATATGTGAAAGTTAAGTTATGAATGGTCACACATGAGTGTATCTAGGATTAGATTTAGAACCTCAACAAGGCTTTAAAAAATCCTTCAAAAAATATAGTACATAAATTGAAGTTGTCTTTTCGGCGGATTTTGAATTAATAAAATAATTCAATAACGACTTGAAAAAATTATAGTTATTTAAGAAAAAATGCTGATTGAGTCAACAGGTGGCGCTGTGGTAATAGCGTTTTTAGACAGCCAAATAAATTGATCAATTTAAATTTTTATTGAGAAACCCTATTTTGCCCTTCACACTGCCGGCTACTTGATAACCCATCAGCTGTTATACATTTTTGTTTTTGCTTTTCATAAGAAGTTGGTAAGATTCTTCAGCTGATTAATATTTTTCAGCAGCGACGTCTACCGTAGTTTTTTTTCAACAAAAAATTCAGCCAATCGCAGACATAGGCGTACGATAGCCTTTGTCGCAGAGTTGCATTTGATTTTCAAGTCGATTTAAATTCAATTAAAAATAAATGTAAATTTTATTTTGTATGGTAAATCGATCTTGATAAGCGTTTTAATCGAGCAGAGGCCGGTAAATTGATCAATTATCTCCTATCTAAAAACGCTGTAATAGTATTTCAAAAAGTGATATATTTTCCGGCTTAAATTCATAAGGTATATTTGACAAAAAGAAAGAAGCCGAAATGCGTGAGTACGAAGAGCTTGAGAAGCTGGCAGACAGAGGGAATGCTCGAAAATTTTATGAAAAAATGAAGCGACTTAACAAAGGTTTCAAGACCGGATCATCCTCATGTAGAGACCAAGGTGGTAATCTGGTAACCGATGTCCAGGGCATACTGGGATTATGGAGGGAACACTTCTCCGACCTGCTGAATGGCAGTGAGAGCACAACACCAGGAGATGGCGAACCCGATCCCCCAATCGATGACGATGTAACAGATGTTCCATTACCCGACCATGAAGAAATTCGAATAGCAATTACCCGCTTGAATAACAACAAAGCAGCGGGGGCCGATAGATTATCGGCAGAACTATTCAAATACGGCGGCGAAGAACTGATAAGGTGCATGCATCAGCTTCTTTGCAGAATATGGTCGGAAGAAAGCATGCCTGACGATTGGAATCTCAGTGTGCTCAGCCTCCTAAATATCGCATACAAGGTTCTATCGAGCGTACTGTGTGAAAGACTAAAGCCCACCGTCAACAAACTGATTGGACCTTATCAGTGTGGCTTTAGACCTGGAAAATCAACAACAGACCAGATATTCACCATGCGCCAAATTTTGGAGAAGACCCGTGAAAAGAGGATCGACACACACCACCTTTTTGTCGATTTTAAAGCTGCTTTCGACAGCACGAAAAGGAGCTGCCTTTACGCCGCGATGTCTGAATTCGGTATCCCCGCAAAACTAATACGGCTGTGTAAATTGACGTTGAGCAACACCAAAAGCTCCGTCATGATTGGGAAGGACCTCTCCGAGCCGTTCGATACCAAACGAGGTTTCAGACAAGGTGACTCACTATCGTGCGACTTCTTTAACCTGATGCTGGAAAAAATTATAAGAGCTGCAGAGCTAAACCGAGAAGGTACAATCTTCTACAAGAGTGTACAGCTCCTGGCGTACGCCGATGATATTGATATCATCGGAAGCAACAACCGCGCCGTTTGTTCTGCTTTTTCCCGCATGGATAAGGAGGCGAAGCGAATGGGTCTGGAGGTGAATGAGGACAAGACGAAATATCTCCTGTCATCAAGCAAACAGTCGGCGCATTCGCGTCTTGGCTCCCACGTCACAGTTGACAGTCATAACTTCGAGGTCGTAGATAATTTCGTATACCTGGGAACCAGCATCAACAACACGAACAATGTCAGCCTCGAAATCCAGCGCAGAATAACTCTTGCCAACAGGTGCTACTTTGGACTGAGTAGGCAATTGAACAGTAAAGTCCTCTCTCGACGAACCAAAATCAAGCTCTACAAGTCGCTTATCATTCCCGTCCTGCTTTACGGTGCAGAAGCTTGGACGATGTCAACATCAGATGAGACGACACTAGGAGTTTTCGACAGGAAAATTTTGCGCAAGATTTATGGTCCTCAGAACATTGGCAACGGCGAATACCGCAGACGATGGAACGATGAGCTGTACGAGTTATACGACGACATTGACATAGTTCAGCGAATAAAAAGACAGCGGCTACGCTGGCTAAATCATGTTGTCCGAATGGACGAAAACACTCCAGCCCTGAAAGTGTTCGATGTAGTACCCGCCGGAGGAAGCCGAGGAAGGGGAAGGCCTCCACTCCATTGGAGGGACCAGGTGGAGAGCGACCTGGTTACACTTGGGATCTCCAACTGGCGCCGAACTGCGAAGGAGAGAGAGAGGTGGCGCACTATCGTCGATTCGGCTATAACCGGCTAAACGGTCTAGCTCTTTCCTTTAGCTGAGACTCTGTCGTCAACAGTACTGAATATACCAGTCGGTTTTTGAAGGCAAAAGCTCCGAACAGAGTCTTCTAGCTGTATGTAGAAATCTTATAGTTTATCCACTTTGATATGCAGACTGTTGTAAGGAACCAGAGCAAACTTATGAAGAGAAGCTCTGAAATTACATATTTTATGAAGATCATATTCACTGATGGCATTTAAATATAAACTGAAACTTTCTAAACGATAAAAAAAGTCGATTGAATGCGTCCCTCAACCCATTATACTTAGAAGAAATAGTGTCCCAACCACAAAATATCTCTCGAAACTTTCCAAGAAAATTTAAATTTCATTTAAGAACATAAAAGCAACATTAACTATGTTCGGACCGACATTGAAAACATGTTTTCATAGAAAAATGGGTTTTCGTTCGAAATCACGAAATCACAGTTTTCGCTGAACTCATAATAATCGATGAATGCCTAGTTTATTCGATATAATTGGAAGACATATTTTGCCAACCCCAAATTGTCAGTTAATATTTGTTTACATTTTCAAAAGAATGGAGAAAAAGACAAAAGTACAAAAAAAGGAAGTTCGTGGGGTGAGAGGGAGGAAGCGCTCCTAATTGAATTGTGGCAAAATAAGGTATGTGCTCTACGCGGTCCCCGAAAAAATAGCCATTAAAATAAGTATTAAACGTTGTTTATTCAACTCTTTTCTATCTTTTTTGCAAGGCCAAGGTACTGGACAGTAACAGTCTCTATCAATTCTTTTGAAAAATCATTCTCAGAAGAATCGTTTCTGAAATTTAAACAAACAAATACATTTCTGAACTGTCATTGAAAACGCATCGAAAACACATGATGTCTGTCAGAACGACTTTAGTTCCACAATCCACAAATTGTGTTTTCAAGATGTTTTCAATGTCGGTCCAAACGTAGTATAAGAGTAACTCAATGAAGTCGACTTGATAGAGGAAATGCCTAAAAAAATCCTTTTCAGTAATTTTTGTACCAAACTTTTCCTACAAGCCATGCGATTATTTAATACATCTATCAAATCTTCGAAGTATATACTTATGTTTCAATGTAACACTTTTAATGCCCCAGTGCGCGTCATGCATCAACTTAAACAACATGTTAAGTACGCAACTAAGCGACGCACATGGCGTGTACGTAACGCAATACTCGGAAGTATACACACATAGGAAAGCTATATACACACACACATACACCCACATGCACTAGGGGCTGCTTAAGCGTAAGATATTGAAAGTAAGTGTGTGTTTATATATATACATATGTATGGTTATATACGTATATATGCATGTGTGTGTGCCAACGGATTTTACAAAATTACAACATCAAATTGAAGTACGAACGGCGGCAGACGTGCATAAAACATTAAAATACCGTAATGTATGAAATCATAAAAGGCAAGAGCAACACCAACAACAACACCAACAACAACAACAACACTAACAAAAGCGAGAACCGCCAAACAGCTAAGACGGCGACTCAGATTGATGTGCGTAAAGGCGCGTTGGGCAGCCGCCATAATGCGCGTATCTATGGCAAACATAAAGTTTATTGTATTTGTTGTGCGCTTCAGTTTTTTGTTGTTCGTCTATATGACACATATGTTTAAACTTGGTTGATTTTTTCACTTTGTGTATATTATATTTGACATGCTGCTCGTCTTCTGCCACTTTTTTTCTCAATGATTTGCTTCTTTTTATGTTGTTGCTGTAGCTGTTGTTTTTTTTTTTTTGCGCCCATAGAAAGTGTAGCGCTCGGGGATTTACTTAACTTTATTAGAGCGACTTTAAAGCCAATTTAGGCCAACTCATGTCACTTTCACTTAGTCAACGGCGTGTGCAGGCAAGCAAGCGCGCAAAATGCTGCTAAATTATAACCGTTATATATATTGTGCATTAACTGTGCGTGAAATTTTAAACTTGCGTTAAGTGTCTAAGTGTGTCATGAAAGTGGCTGGGCATATACAGTTATTAAATCACATTTTTGATTGGTTGTTAAAGTTCTAATAAACTTGGTTGATATAATATGAAAAGAATTTTCAATTTATTGATTTAAAGCGCGTAAGATGTGCGTAAATTTCTATTACAAAGCTGTTAGAGGCTCAATAAGTTAGCGATATGGCGTGGTTACAGTTAATGTTTTCTGCTTTAAGGAGTAAGCCATAAATTTCGTTATCAGATTTTATATTTTTTTGTCTTCAAAGTAACTCCGTCAGTAAATGCAGAGGTTTGTTGAGTTAAAAAAGAGTAAGTGAAGTTTCTTAGTCTCATGTGCATTGTTCTAAAAAAGTATATATATCTAATAAAATTTGAAATTGCAATTTTTATAATAAAACAGTAAGAATTTGTCTTTCAAAAGCACGTCGCAAGCAATTTTACCCATGTTACTTGTGTTAAGATTTGGTTTATTCTTTGATTTATTAATATTTTAGAACTATTTGTAGAGTATTTTAATAAAGTAATGGACCTATACTTAACACATCCCACCAATACGATTCGGACCAACTCATTCATAACATTCGAATTAAACTATAGTCATTTGAGTTTTAAGGAAATTGCTGGTTGAACCAACAGGTGGCGCTGTACTGTTTCAGAATGTTACATTCATCCTTCAATCTGGCTCAAAATTAAATAAATTATAACATAATTGTACGAAAAGGTAATTTATTTTGATAAAATGGGGACAAAACAAGTAAGGAAGGGCTAAGTTAGAGTGTCACCGAACATTTTATACTCTCGCTATTTATTTATTTAATTTTATTAATATAACCCACAATTTGACTCACATATTCGGCATGGCATAATATTCATCGAAAGTTGGAAACCCTAATGTTAGTTATATGGAAGATATGGAAGTTATGTCCCGATTTCACTTATTTTTGGCACAGACACATATTATTAGAAGAAACATATTACCCTCTGAATTTCTTCAAAATAACTGTTATTTGTTAGGAGCACGGATGTCCTCATATTCGATATATAGGGTCTTGAAAACTTATGGACCGATTTCGACGACTTATAGAAAGGCGATGCCACTCTTTAAATGCAGTATTTTTCAAAGTTCGATATCTTCACTAGTAGTTACTTTATATATTGTAAAGCAAACGATTCAGATCGACTTCAAAGTTCTGGTATATAAGAAGTAGGCGTGGTTGTGAACCGACTTAGACTATTTTCACAACATATCATTGGGAAGCAAGGAAGATATTATGAACAGAATTTCATTGAAATTGGTCCAGTAGTTTCGGAGATATGGTTTTTGACCCATAAGTGGGCGGAACCACGCCCATTTAAAATTTTGTATACCATTTTGAGTGCAGCTCTTCAGTTAGGGTTTAAATAGGGTTTCTGGAGGTTTTCCTTACTGAATTAAATCATTTTTAGTAGTTTTCAACATAACCTTTGTATGGGAGGTAGGCGTGGTTATTATCCGATTTTTTCCATTTTTGGAATATGTAAGGTAGTGCCTTAAAAAAAACTCTTGAACGTTTGTTGTTCGTTGTTCTGGCTTAAATAGTTAACGAGATATGTAGAAAAAGTTTAGTAGGGGACGGTGCCACGCTCACTTCTCCAAAAAAAATTACATACACATTATTTTTTTTTACTTCAATAGCTCAATTTGTTGCCATTTTATGGTCGTGGCAGTGGTCCGATTACGCCCATCTTCGAACTTAACCTTCTTATGGTGCCAAGAAATACGTCTTCCAAGTTTCATCTCCATTTTTACTCAAGTTAAAGCATGCACGAACGGACGGACAGACAGAAATCCGGATTTGAACTATACTCGTCACCCTGATCATTTTGATATACATAACCCTATATCTAACTATTTATATGGAGAAGGAAGAGAATAAAGTGATCGTTTGTAGAAGTTAGTAAATAAGAATCTACTGTGTTACTGTTCGATTCGCAACTCGTTTACTGATTAATTAATCGAAAAAAACTGCAATTGGTTAATTTATTTGAAATTGGTTTATTTTAATATATATGTATTTTATATTTAAAAGCAGTTCTTTTTTGTAGCAAAAACTTTAAAATCAAATTCATTTTTATTTCAAATTTAAATTATCATTTTTCAATGCCTTGCTTTTCATGTAAAAGAACACACAGATGTCTACTTCACTCCATCTTCATTCACCATCAATTAATTCATATTTCTTTATTTTTTTTCTTTCCGGCCAAACGAAGCCTGTGATTTATTTTGCATTTATTTTATCTACTCCCATTGCATTTGGTATTTGCTTTGTGGCAAACGGCATGTCACCCGTGTATAACAGGTAACCTGAAATTACTTTGCAAATATTTTCACATATTCTTTGCTCTTTCGCTCTCTCTCTCGGCAAATGAAATTCATACAATTTCAAAACTATTACCATATCGATGGCATATAACGCCTGCAAGCAGCAACTATGCGAGCATTTGCCCCACAGCGGTGGCAAGTAAGTTTTGTGCAAACATACAGTTATGCTGTATGGACACTTTATAGCACACATCCAAACATATACAGATGTAGTTATGGTAGGTTGTGCCATATTCGACCTCTTCGAGGTAATTCGTTGCACTCACTGGTGCCATCTTTATTGACCCGCAACGGATAGTGAAATGCATAAAAAGAGCAAAGAAATGAAAAAAATGAAATGAAATAGACACAGTCAGCCGGAAATACACTCACAAATACAGGAATACATAAGTTCATACATTCACAGTTATGCTCAGGTGTGTGTTTTGTAGTTGTTTGCAATTCATGCACTTTCAACAGCCATTTGCTATTTGCCAGCCAATTCCTTTTCCAGCAGTTCGCTGATTTTGGTTTTTGCATACCTTCTTCTCCCTTCTTTTTCCTCTCCTTTTTTCTGCAGCACCTACGAGTGTGGGTGGAGAGCTTGGCTTATAAATTGCGAGATACCGGCTCATACAACCGCATACCCGCTCCACTGCACTGTAGCCATGCAAGTTCGCTCTCGTCCTGCTTTGAAGGCGAGGCCATTTTCTGTTGTTTGCCTGTCTGCTGCACTGCATCCAGCCTAGGTGCTGTTCTATTTCTATTATTTATTTATTTCATTTTTGCACGTTTTAGTTGCCATTCTGACACAGTTTTGCAGACAATTCTACTCTACTTGAATTTGTTTTTGCTTTTTGTGTTTGTCTAAGTTGCTTTGTGTGCATTTGCATGGCAGTGATTTGGCTGAAATTCCCCAAAAGATTCAAATTACTTATTATTTGAGATGTTCTGCAATTATTTAAGCATTTCAATTGATTTGTGTAGCTTGCAGATATTGCTAATGATTAAGCAGAGCGGAGAGAAGATATTTAGTTTTGTGCGATAATTGGATTTATTTAAGTTTTGTGTATTTTATTTAGTTAAGGGTATGTATATCATTGGTCTTAAAGAGAGCAATTAGTGTGATTAATTGGTTGTGAATTTGACAAATATAGAGAGTTTTCTAACATGAAGTACCGGTAGTCATATACCTAGTACCTTGAGGCACTTAAGCGGGATTCATTTGAGTGCTTTTCCCGCTTAAAGTCTAGCATGTGAAGAAAGGATGTATTGCTTATAACTTATGACTCAGTATGCAGAGAAAATCAATCTCAAGGCACATAAAAGCCATTATAATCTCCGTTACTTGTGTTAAGGGAGGTAAGGTTTGACAACTTTTTTTTCATTATTTTTTTTCTGAACCAGCAACATCTCAAGAATATTGTGTTAAAATTTTGGGTCATTCGGAGAAAAACTAACGAAGTTACAGCTGTTTGAATAACAGTACCTCCAGCTGCCTGCGCTGAGTGTATAAAACTTTGAATCGATTTTCCCAAATATGTCATTTTTAAAGTCGGTGACCACCCTACAGAAAAAACTACTGCATCGATCGTTTTGAAATTTTGAACAAATATTCTACATATATATAGCTCTCGAATGACGTCGAATGATTTTTTCCAAAAATTTTAATTACTAACAATTTTACAATAACAAATAGGTAGATTTTTTCGTCTAAAATCGTCATTTTGGCTTGAAGATGGTACCAAAAATTTAAAAATTGAAAGATTAAAAAAAAACTCGACGTCAATTGAAAGATAAACTAATAAACTAAAGAAAGTATTTTGATTTTTTGGTTTCGGATGATCCAGTGATGCTGTAGGCTGGTCACCGCACAAACACTTTTTTTCGAGGTACCTGCAGAGATCGACGATAAATCCGTTATTCCTCGCTATTTTTCGATAAAACTTTTTTTAAGAATCCTTCAAATGTTGTACTTTCATATAATAATAAGTAAAACAAACCTACAGCAATATTTTTTTCTAAAAAAATTCATGAAGAAAGGTCTTTTTTCGACGAAACAAACCTTACCCCGCCCTTAAGCTACTTCTTTACTAATATTTGGGAATTATTTGTAATAATTGAATGATTCTACTCTAGACACTGATCATTCTTTTTAAAGAAAACTACCTCCGGCGACCACTAAGTACAACTCATTTATAAAAGTATTTAAAACCGTAGGGATTAACGACTTAAAATTATAGTCTATTGAGTTTTAATTGCTGGTTGAGTCAACAGGTGGCGCTGTGGTAATAATGTTTCAAAATGTCATATTTTTGGTATAACACGACTCTGATTCAAGGTTATATTAGACATAATTGTAAAAAAAAAGGTATCTAATTTGATAAGAGCTCTTCCTGATGGCTGAACTTTAAAGAAAATCTGATTTAGAGAACCGCTTAGCATATTGGTTAATGTTTATATGGAGAAGGAAGAAAATAAATGTGGAAATCGATCACTTATAGCAGATCGGATATGAGAATTTAAATCACCTATATTTATATGAATTTATAATATATCTCAGTACAAACATATGACATTTCTGAAAAAATTGTTTTACATATCCGATAATTGCGAAAGGTTGACCTTGCATCGGACTTTTTAGTTAGGAAATATTTATATGAGTGAGCAGTACTATATTTAATGAGGAACCCATTTATTATTTTTATACACCGAACCTCATATGACAACTGCGTGAGATTTTTATGAAAGAAGACTGTACAGTAGACTACTATGATGAGATCGAGGGAAATGTTTTACAACCAGGTGGTGGTATATTTCTATAACCACTTTATTATGTACAGCAATTTCATATATACTTTACACTTTCGAATCCATAGTAGCACTCCACATTGTCTAACCATTATTACAAAATTCTTTAAAAAAGAATGCCTTAAATAAAATTAATTTTTGAACTACTCAAAGCATGCCTTCGTAAATATAATTTTTAAACCTAACTGCTGACAGTGTCTGCAACAGCATAACAACAGCAACAACAAATATGCCGAGCAAAGCATAGAACTTCTTTAAGATGAAGACAACTTGCAACACATGCATACGAGTATATTTAATGTTAGTTGCCGACAGCCAAGTAATGTTGTAGTAGTTGACAAAGACGTGCGAATTCCGGCTTTGTAGAGCATAAGAAACCAATGTAAGAGCATATGTTGCCGAACACTATGCCAGGCATGGTGCATGCAACATGCAGCGTGCAACACTTGAAACATGCGCTTGTATTGCATGTGTGTGAGTGTGTGAGTTCAGGCAGTTAGACATATATACACACACATACCTAAATGCACAGAGATACAAGAGCATATGAGCGCACGCCTAAGCTTACTAGCTACTACATTAAGGTATGGTATACTATATGCTTTGTGCGGCCGAGGGAGTATGGCTAAACTTGCAAGCGCATGTTGTTGTTGTGGCAGCAAACTTTTATGACAATAAAATTGAATATAAAATGCGAAATGCATGAGCTGAGCATGTAAAAGTAGTGCAAGTTCTTTAACTTTAGCACAGAGTTTATATGAAGAGTTATGGTGGCACATAAATATGAGTGTGTGTGTGAGGCAACTAGTTACTTCCAGGAAGTAGCGAGATGCTAAACTAAAATTTGAAATTTTTTATGAAGTGCATACGAGGCATGTGCCACAGTGGTAGTGGTAGTGACAGTGGCAGCAGCATGTTGCAAGTACAACTAACAACAGTGAACTTGTGGCATTATGAGCATGAGATTTTCAATTGCTAGCAAGTTCACATTAACACTAGCTGAAAGCCGCTTTTTTGCGTAGTTATAAGTATACTTGTAAGTACTTGCAACACTGCGCTGAGCTGCTTATTATATAAGTATATATACTTATATACATATGTATATCTATTTATGTATGAGGAAATTTTTGACTTAAGGTCAGTAAGTTTGCAACGCTCTTTCAAATTTACTTTCTCAAAATTTTTTCTGGAAGTTTTACTTTATTTAATATTTTTGGTTCTTTTCGGTTTCCTAGTACTCGCATTATCTACAAAAGTCTTCTTCTTTCGGTTGTTGTTTATTCTTTTCGACAAAGTTTTGCTAACGAATTTTCTCCTCTGTTGCGTCCATATGCCACATTGGCCCTCGTGCGCCGCCGCATCTACTTCACTGACGCTGGTGACCTTTCACGCTCCCGCGTATTTAACTTTGGCCACAAATACGAAACTGCACTTACTTGCTATCGCCGGCTGTGGCCTGCGCTTAAGTATGCGGGCACTGCATGAAGCTTGTTCGTTTGTATATGTAGTTCTATGCTGGTATGAGTTAGTACTGAAAAGTTTTAGTCAAATATTTTTCTGTATTAAATTTAGCAGTTTCTTATTCTCTCTAGCTTTTGCCGGCCAGCAAGTCATATGGCTGCATTTAAGCATGACCTCATGTCATTTTTTTTACTTCCGACTTAAATTGACATGGCTTTAAAGTTTGTTGGGGTCTTTAAGGCTGAATTGTGCTTTTAAAAGTTTACAATTTTTTGTCCAATATTGACCTTTTAGCATTAGTTTAAGTACTAAATATAAGTTACTTACGTTATTGATTTGTGTAAGAATTATATTAAAACATACCTGAAAATAAAAATTTTAATTAATTAATTAAAGTTTGATAAACAATTTAAGTATTCAATTCTTTTATACCAAAGAAAAAGTTAGGTTATGATATATGCATGTAAAATATTTATACGATATGTCAGCTAGCATTATTGGTCATAATGGAAAATATTATTTAGAACTTTGGACTAATCAACTCCAGAACTACATTATTTGAATTCACCAATTCAGCTGTGAAAAAATCGTGGAGATTTGTTCCAAGGATGATTAGATAAGTAGGTTAATGAAATATTTATTCAGAACATATATAGACAGTCATAATATAAAGCTACAGTTATGAGTGTATCTCTCTTAAATTACTGCCATGTCCGTGAAGGCTTCAGTAATAAGTAGTGATTGGACAAGAAGACAAGAATTTTCACTTAGGGAATGTATTTTAAAATAACATTAGTCCAGAATAACAATTATTTTCAGGGCTGTATTTGCCTGAAGGATATATTGCCATTCTAATGATGTTTTACGAGAGCTTACAGAAGTTTTCTTATACAAAATTAAGTATACATTTCAATAAAGTAGTATAAATATTTGCTTTTCTATGTCTATGCGATTATACCAGTCTTTAGCATTTATACCAGTTGGTTGTTCGATACACCACTTTCCAAAACTTGCTCAAAAACAAAGATAGACATTATCATTATCCTCGCACACTTCGACTTCATCTCGAGGTTATGGGATCATCTCCATGCCGCTGAGCATAGCCTTGGCAACAACTTCTCTGCCAGGGACATTTGGGCGAGAAGGCTGGTGGGTGGGTGATTTACACTCGGGAGCTTCGCATCAACCTTAGTTTCAGGCTACCCAATTATAGTAGCGTAAGTGGCTACTATTAAGGCAGCAACATTTAGGGAGGTGACGATCCACTCGGATAGTAGAGCGGCGATACTAGCCCTGAGTTCAATGACTATGCGCTCAAGGTTCGTTAAGGAATGCCTATATTCACTGTCGGTGGCATCGTTATACTTTTCAATTAGATTAATCTGGGTTCTTGGCCACTGCTATTAGAAGCATAGAAGCATAGAAGCATCTAAAAGCACCGTTGTCTTATTGCGGTTTGCTAATGAACAGATGGGCCTCGACTGAGCTGGTCAGTTACCAACACATGCGTTGCCAAAAGATCTTTCTGGCCTAAGGTAAACCGCGGTAGGTCTAACGAACTTTTCGCCCCAGTAAACCTTACCTCTCCTTAGTCGTAGGGGTTCTTACTGGCCATTGTCCCATCGGGATCCACGCTGTAAGGTTATGGAGGAGGATGAGGTGGAATCGTCTCATCACTTTCTTCTGGAATGTCCCGCTTTTACGCGATCAAGAAAGAGATTTCTTGGTCCCACTTTTTCGAGCAGGCTCGCGAGTTAAAAATCTCCGCAGATTTGTAGTAGGTTCAGGGCGCTTTGTCGACTATTAATTGTTAATCTAGGGGGATCCAGGCTTCACAAAGGACTGTATTTTAAAGTATACGTTTGTTTTCCTTTGGGAAACAGCCTTAAAACCTAACCTAACCTAACCAAATATCATTATAACGCTTGGTCGATTTTCGATCATCATAATTAGTTAATAATTTTTGATGGTATTTTTATCTTAAAAAGAAATATTTCATTAAAAAGTGAATTAGCTATTTCCATGAATTTAACTTAAATATTATACGAAAATATGCTCCTCAACATATTTCCATTTTTTCTATCAAGAATTATTTTGTATTCCACCTTATTTCAGCAGCTTTAATGTGTGTGTGCACATCATTTTCATTATTTCTGCGTCATTGCAGTCGGTTAACCAAAGGAGCTGCGCTCAGTCATTTTTTGTTTTGTCGGAGCTTAGTAACACAAGACACCACACGCCCCTACTACCTACCCAAACCAACCCACTTGATGTGCTGCTAAGCGATGATACGCCCCTTCCACGTTCGCCTATTTGGCACTCCTCCCTCCTCTCAAAATCCTACCCACGCGTGCTTCCACGCTAAAATACATGCGTGTACCTACAAATTTCTTGTTTGCAAACTTTTCCATCAATTGGCAGGCATTTGTTACGGGCCTATCGAATTATTTACAAATATATGCACACACGTATGCCTGTAAGTGTGAGTGTTTGTGAGTAGAGAGAAAAAATTTGACAGCCGCGGCTTTGAATTTTTAGCTTAAAGCGGAGCGTGTGCATTTTCCTCTTCCACTACAAGCAATCTTTACTACGAAATTCTCAGTATCTTCAAGCTGTCATGTGCTTCTTCCTTTATACAAGCTTCGGCTTTGCAGCAATATTTATGTGGAATTTATTGAAATGAGTTTTCATTTCACTCACAATTTGACAGTTTTGTTGTTGAGTTTGCATTTCATTGCTTTATGCAAATAGCACGCTTCGTTGTTGTTGTTGTTGTTGTCGTGTACGGTGAAAACGTTATTCTGCAAGGCTTAAATGAATTCATGACAATTTAACTGTAATTCTAATGCAAATACTCGTACTCGTTCGTTATGTATGTATGTTATTTGAATGTCGCGAGTTCGTGAAAATTACGCGGAAATTCTCCATAACCTCAGAGTGTGCTCGAAAATGTGTCATCTGCTTAAGGGCTTAATTTCCGCTTTGTATTGCAAATTTTATGGAAATGGGGTGCGTTTTCATTATGTTATATATGTACACATATTTTAATCGAAAAATGTTTTTTTTTTATATATAGTTGAGTAGATGCCTGAATTTTCAGATCATTATTGAATTTATATTTGTCATAAAAAATGTTACATTTATAATGAGCAGGGGAAAATATATTATGGATTTTCGAAAACCTTATAGACTTGTACGAGAAATGGTATTTCGAAAGACAATCTGCTGAAAGTTTCGTAAAATTTGCAAAAGAAAAGTTTTTAAATTTTTTTAGAAAATCGTTTTGAGTAACATTTTGAGACCCTAAGTTCTAAACCATCGCTTTATCCAGAAAAAAACACGTTTAAAATCATATAATGATTTCTTGACATATTCAGGAAGGGTATTATATTTTCTAGTAAGAATATTTTTCGAATTATTTTATTTAAAATAAGAAACTACCAGCAAATACTTATAAAGCTTATTTCAATGCTTAAAAGCTCTGTAAGTTACAATATTGAAGTAAAAAAAGGGTTTTAACTAAAAGCTTGATATGATTTTGCCACCCGTAGTTCGTCCAACCAAAGTGCTAGTTTTAGGTTGCGCTAGGCTTTTTCCACGAACTTTTTTATATTTATACGATTCATATTCACATGGCGATTCTAATAGTTCCGAATCAAAAAGTTGCGAATCATTTCTCTGTAGTAGTTTGAAAGTGTGGTATGGACCAAGAATATCTTCAGCATGCTACCCATTCCAAACAGGATTTTTTTCTGAACCTGAAAAGTTTATTCTAAAATTCCACAAGCAAAAATATTTAAAACTTTATAAGAACTACTAAAGTAAAGTTCTTAAGGGCTTTTAAGAGCACTTTTGGAGCTTTTTCATAAGTGCTAATCTATCGGTTTCTCCAAATTTTTTTTTAACAAATATTGAATTCTTGACCAATTCTTTTCTAGTTAGAATAATTCACGAATCATTTGCTTGCAGTAGTTTGAAAGTTTAGATCAATAATACCTTCGGCATGCAACCAATTCCAATTTGAAATGAAATTATCTGAAGCGATTTTTCTAAAACTCCACGAGCGCCCATTGACCTCTGAGCTGTGTTCATCAAGTTGCTCGGCCTATAGTGGAACTTTGGATATTAATTTCTATATATTAAAATATTTTCTGTCGTCGAGAATGTCAAATTACGAGTGTTTACGTTGACAGCTGTCTTTAAACGAAATTATATTCTTCTACAAATATACCCTATACATCAAGCCTTTGCAAATGAGTTTTAACTCAAATTATCTTATAGAATTGTTGACCATTGATATTACAGGGTTAAAGAAACATCTGAGACTATGATAAAAAGCTCTTAGAGAGATTTTAAAAATTTTCATTTACTTTTGGTTTTGTTTTCGAGTTCTTCGATATTTTTTTAATACGTATAACTTTTCAAAATATAGAAACACAACAATATTAAGTACAATTAAATATCTGAGAGTTAATGCTGTATTAAACTTAAATTGAATTCACAATATCTAAACAAAAGCTCTCAAAAAGCTCGAAAAAGCTCACAGAAATCCCGAAACAGCAGAAATTAGTAAATTTTAAACTTGAATCGACTTTAAAGACACATTTTTGAAAATATCTCTTCAATCAATATTTAATAAATTCCTCAAATAATCAGTTAAAATTGTACAAAATATCTGGAATAGTGTCAGAAATAATATTAATATTATATTACATTTAACATTTATCTGAGGTAATTATCAAAAAATTTATATATTTTAATATAAAAAAAAAATAAATTTCACCAGAAAAATACAACTCTGCTGTCTCTAAAAAACTACTTCAACAACCACATAAAAATTTATGTTTTATGTGGCAGCGAGAAAAAAATATAAATACCAACATCAAGTACAAAACTTTAAGCTCATCATCTTTAATTAATAAATATTTAATATTTAAGTTAATTTAAATTTTTTATTTACCGTTATAATACACGCAGCAAAACAAGATAAACAGAAATCAAGTGTAACGTTTTTCACAAAAAAAAAAAACGAAAAACAAAAAAACATTTCCCCAGTTTAATACGCACACACACACACACCGCAGCACACATGTTTTTCACAATTTAACCGTTATGTGAACAAAAAAAAAATACAACCGTACCACAGGCGCTTCAATGGAATATAAAATTATAATGATAATAATAATTTTTACGCCACAACGCTTTTTATTATTTTTGCTGCTTTCGTAACATTACGCTGCTGTTGTTGTTGCTGCTCTTGTTGTTGTTGTCGACGTTGTTTTTTTCACTATTTATGTAATACAACAACAACCGCCAAATGCCGTCGAGGTTAAGTATACGCCAGGGAGTCGTGCTATTTCGCTGACTGGTGCAAATATGCAAATAGGGAAATGTACAATAACAACAACAAAGACAAGTGAAAAAAAAAATAATAATTTACAGGTATTACTTATGCAGCAATATCAGTCAAGGCTAACGTGTTGCGGTTCATGATATTTGCGGCACTTGGCGTGCAAATGTGTTGAAACTCACCACCTGGCCCACTCGCCACTCTTTGCCATGGCAGTCAACGCGCAAAACAAGCGTTGTTGTTGTTGCTGGTTGTTAGGTTTTTGCGTTTCTTTTGCGACAATTCATATCCGCGCTCATTGTTTTTGTTGTTGCCGTGCCGTTGTTTGCCACGTTGAATGAAATTGAATTTTTGAATGAGCCACAAAAGGAAAATATGACAAAGTAGCAATACAAGTGACACCACAAACAAAAAAGTACAAAAAAAAAGCAAATGAAAAGAAAAGAAAGTAGAAACGGTACAATATTGAGCAGCGAGCGGAAATGAAACGAAAAGTAATGTGGAATGAAAAACAACAACAACAACACTAAGCGCTAATGTGAAGACACACGCTGCTGGGGTGGCGTGTTGCATGCCACATAATACAAGCCAGCGAATGAATGGAGAATGGCAAAAACAGCAATTGAAATGTAAAATGGTTTGTACTTGCGGCACACGCGCACTCACAAACACACAAACACATTTGCATATCATTATATTCACATACATACACACACACACCCCGTTGCATATTGTGGCAGTTAGGTTTCACAATGGCGTCGCTGCTTCCGAAATGAAATGTAATGAAATTCAACGGGATTTTATAAAAAAGCAAGCGCGCCAAAAGCATCTTGGGAAAATTACCACAAGAATATGTGTTGATAAGCGCATATTTGAAATTCCATGCAATACAAACATATATACATATATACAAACATTTCTGTGCGCTGAAAACATAATCATTTTTTAATGAATCCAAGGCAGCGAAGCAGGCGGTGAGTCTTGTGCGCAAAAATTAAGTGGAAAAGCCAAAACAATGAAGCGCCGCTAATGGCTACCCTGGCTGGGGCTTGTGCCGCAACCGCTTCTTCTTACAGTATTCTTATAAAATATACATTTCGTACAAAACACTGCGGTTGCCAATAGGAAGTCATGCGGTCTGCTTGTACTCGTGTCGAGTAACGGTATAATGGCAACCACCAAAAATTCCGTCTATTGTTCGCCGGTAAAATGCGCGCCAGCATTGTCAGTTGCTAATGACCGCGTTAATATCTGTTGGTTGTGTGTGTGTGTGTGCGCTTTGCCAGCGGCTACTCTGTGCGCGCATAACGGTAAATGCAATATTTTCTTTATATTACTTATATTTACTTTAAATTTTGCCGCTTTGCATTGGCTTAGGCAAATATATTCGTTGTAGTGTAAAGTTGAATAATAATAATGAAAATATTTTAATAAATTAATTCTTTATTATTTCATATTTTTTTAAAGCTTCGCTCATCAAATCAAAATGACAAATATTAAATAAAAGATATAGAAAAGTGTATCAGTCAAATGAAATTCCCTTTCTAAAATTTTGCTCTGATTTATTTGAAATGTGACGGGAATTTCAATTTATTATGATTTTCTCATATTTTAATGGGAGTATTATTTTATGTGAACTTTTGAGATGTCGTATTACATCGATGGTCCCTAATTCGAGAAATATAAAAAAATTCAAATTATTATGGTCAATAGTGCAATAAAATATTCTCCAAAAGCAGTACGCAGTAGATTTATGAGGATCTTCGCAATCATAAACTGGCGGTTTATGCAACATTCTGGAAGTCATCTCATATCATAGTTGACATCCAGTTATATTTGTATATTTTAATGCTCTCAATTCTGTCTCATGAAATAATTACTTCAGGACAGTAATGTTTAGTATTCCAGCGAATAAAATTAAAAAACCTGCTGGTTTTTAGAAAACGATTACCCTCCCTAGATTCTATCTATCCATATAAATTATGACTTGCTGAGCTGAGCATGCTCTCCAATATCTATAGACGATAGAAGATATGAATTTTGATATATTTTCAAGATTTGGAAATCAAAGTAAATTCTTTGGAAATACAAAAGTGAAGAGGATTCAATCCACTCAATTAAAAAAAATTCAAAATCGTATACCTTTAAAGCCTAAGCTCCTTAAGATAAGCGGGGCAGATAGATATATTTATATATAATAATATTCCCCTTCTGAAAACCTTGACATTTCTCCCGCGCCCACAGAAAGTCTTACTACATTAGATCAAACAAATAGGCAATTAATAGACTAGCCGGAGAAAACTCAGTTAATATAAACTGTGTACCTGGTCATATAGGCATAGAAGAAAATGAAAAGGTGGATGAATAGGAGTGCTCAGTGGCAGACGGGAACCCAAATTGCTTAAATTTTCCTACACCTTTCAGATTACTCAAGCACTGCCTAAAGCAGGCTAGGGAAACATCTCAGGTCTTGGAGGGATCATCACTGCGCACTTAACTTTAAGAGGCCACCTGCAGAGACTTGGTATAGTAGAATCGAGGGCGAATGCAGAGCGTGCACGGAGAATTAAGAGACCTTAGAACATTATTTTTGCGATTGCGCAGTCTTCATTCGGTTAAGAATTGATACTTTCCAAGGCTCCCAATACTCTAACCTAAGAGATATTGGGCAGCTGGGATGGACAAAACATAGAAGTTTTGTCAAATCGACCGAGTTGTGTAGGTGACGCTTATCAGAGTACCTCTGGGGAGCACATTAGGTCCAACTATGGCCTAAGTGCGGTCAGGATCACTCAACAACCAACCAAACCCAACAGATCTTTTGAATTTCATCGAAAAACACTTTCTGCATCTTGTGAATTTATCCACAAACTTTTTTGTAGGTGATTTGTTAGTTTGAGAATAGTCTCACATGGTCAAAGATCTTAATCAGAAACTATCTATGCTCTTCTTTGAAATCCATATATGTATAAGGCTTGCGAATGTAATTAAGCTGACTGTTCCGACAGCTTATTAGAGTCGGCGGACATCTAAGCTCATTTGTCTCCATTCCTTTCTTACTATGTATACCGTAATAGTAATAGTAGTTATTCTATCAGTTTGAAAGAAGAAATCTGAAAAAAACTCTGGTTGATGACTCAGAGTCAATATGTGAGCCATATGTAATTTTCTCATTCGTAAGCTAGCGTTTAGATCAATCTTATCTTATACTTCATCATTCTGTTTGATTTCGATGGCGTTATACCAGCAATTGAAGACGTATCTAATCTTAAGATTCTAGGACAATTATTTGATAAAAAAAATACAGCCATCTTAAGCACAAAATCTACCAAGTACTGACTCATAAACTTGTGAACATAAATATTTAAAGACAAAATTTAAGCTTACTGTAGCTTATAAGTACCTAAGTGTACCTAGTGTAGGTGAGCATTTGCACTGTGAAAGACGTAAATCTACTTTGCTGAGCTAATGCAAATTTACAAAGAATGCTACGACAGTTATTCACCCACTTACACATACACACATATGCGCATGCACATCTCGTACATTGTGGCGATTGACTTTTGTTACGACAAAAACAGTTTTTTATTGCACCATCTATACTACGTCTCGTCTATAAATTGCGTGTATGTGCATGTGGCCCAGGGTAAGGGATTGCCATAAAAAGTTATTGCCAAGGTGCACATTTGACTTCATAGCGAAGTCGATATTCTGCGCAGACACTTCTGGAGTTGCTTTCTTTTTGTATATTTTTTTTTTTGAACATATAAAGTAGTGATGGCAATAAAATGAAATAAGCCACAATAAATATTTATGGTGTAGTTTATTTTCTGTTTCTATAGATGGCAGGTAGTGAATTTTCGCCTTTTTTATCATTTTCTTTTCAACCAACAAAATGGCGTTCAATAAAAAGTGCAGGACTTTTTGACTGGTTATCGTTTATGCATAAATGTGTGTAAGTAACACATAGTATTTTTCTGTTATTTTAGTGGTATAATCCACGAGAATTTTGTATTTTTAAGAATGTAAATTCGTTTGCAGAATATGCAAAATATCACTAAAATTTTAGTATAACCTGATCTTTATGGTACTGATGTTAGTTTAGTTAGATTAGTAACGTTCAAATAAATGTGTTTCGAGCGCTTCACTCAACTTATGGCATACTATTCACAACACAATCATTATTGGATAATATTTGACTGAATAGACCACGTCCAGAACGCAGTGATGAAAATATAGCAGCCATAGTTGAGAGTGTACACGAAGATCGTGTACAGTCGATTATGCACCGTTCGCAGCAACTTGATCTAATGTATGGAACGTCTTGGCCTATTTTACGTCGAGATCTTAAATTGAAAGCGTACAAAGCAGCTCGACCTTCCCAAGCGATATCTCTTCGCTCTATGGGCTCTTGAAAAGTTCCAAGAAGATCCGACGTTCGAAATTCTGTTTGGCG
This sequence comes from Zeugodacus cucurbitae, assembly GCF_028554725.1. NCBI lineage: Eukaryota > Metazoa > Arthropoda > Insecta > Diptera > Tephritidae > Zeugodacus > Zeugodacus cucurbitae. The sequence goes on along the minus strand of NC_071667.1, from coordinate 56,354,289 downwards.
ATTAGGACCATTACTGGTTCAATGACTAGTTCAATGACAAGAGATTCTAGAACTGCCATTTTATCCAGAAAAAAAAAAACGGTTTGGTGTGATTTGTGGACCGAAGCGATCATCGGCCCATATGTCTTCAAAAATAACGCCGGTGAGAACATAACCGTCAATGGCGACTGTTATCGGACCTGACCTGAAATTGATGCTCGTGATCTCGGCGACATTTGGTTTCGACGGCACCACTTCCCGCACATCATATCAATCAATAGATTTTTTGAGAGTACTCTTCGGTGAACAGATAATTTCACACTTTGGGCCGGTCGATCGGCCACCAAGATCGTGTCATATCACACCGTTAGACTTTTTCTTGGGGGATATATAAAGTCTACAGTATATGCGGACAATTCCGCTTCGATTCAGGCCTTGGAGCAAAACATTATGCGTGTCATTCGCTGAAATGCTCCATACCATATGAGACGTAGCCGCGGCCTACATTTGAAAGAGACAATCTTCAAAAAATAGATGACTCGAATAAATTCCAAAGAATGTTCTTTCGAAGGACAATAAACATTCGACGTTAAATTTGAGTTTTCTGTGTTTTTTTTATTAGGGAACCTAGAAATGGATCACCCTTTAGTATAATAAACAGACTGAAGGCATTTTTTAAATGTTGGAACCGTAAAGTCCTAACAATGATATACAGAATTTACGCGGTTTATGTTGCAAACGGCGAGTAGCTGAAGAGAGTAGAGAATCCAAAGAGAAGTAGGGTTTTTTTAATTTTTTTTTCTAATTTTTGGCGCTCTGCAATTGATTGATATCAACGAATGGTTCAAGTACTAAATCGCTGTCTCTACAACTCCTTCCATCGAACTGTTAATAAAAATGTGATACATTTTTTATCTCGACTCCATTTGGATTAAAATTGTTGGTGTGACTTGTTAAATTGTAGTTTTTTTTTTGAAATTCATATACCATTATTTAACTTAATTTACCCGCAATCAATATCATTAATGTAGTTTTACATGATGTCAAAAATCGAATAAGAGCTTCCATATCATTTTTTAAACAGCAACCAACAGAAGTCAATATATGCTTTACGCTCCATTTTAAAACTGTAAACAAATTTGAGTGTTTGCTTACAAGAAGCAGTTTGTGTCGAGTGCTTGTATGTGTGTGTGTGTGCTGATTTCCCTCTCATTCATATTGCTGTACAAAACTGCAACTCCATTAGATTTTCAATAATCATCTAACCAACAACAACAACAACAACGACGACGAGAGATTGCTTTCACTCTATTTGCGCTCATTTACCGACAACAAAAATTACAAAAACAAAGTGAAATTTATAATGCATACGCGCACATACACATACATACTCACACATATATATATATGTGTGTGTGTGTGCCTTCCACATAATGTGGAACATGAAAAGTTTTGTTGAATCAAAGGATTGCCAGTGTAGAGTTTTGTGCAAAGTCATGAATTTAAATGCGCTGCTCGCTGGTGTTGACCTCAAAGCGAACTCGGTTGAAATGAGCGAATCAACAAATGAGGCAAAGCGTTACACTAACGGCACTCCATATACCAACACACACACACACATGTATACATATATGACAAATTAACGAGGATGAGTGTTGCCAGTTGCGCTCTGGTTAGCATGTGTGTGTGTTTGTTGCTTTGGTAATGGTTTTTAAGTTTTCTAATTACAAGTGCACTTGTGCTACTTTTTATCACTTTTTTCTACTTCGAAATACATACAGTTTGTGGCAAGTAATAAATGCTTTTACTCGTTGCTTTTATTAATAGAATGTGGGGGTGTCACTTTAGCCAAATGCTGCCCCATTTTTCGATATTCGAGTCTTACTTTTTCGCCATTTTCTGCACTTCAGCGCGAGTGTGTTAAACAAAGTGTAGATGGCAGCTATTGACACCAAATATTTAGTGTTAGTTACTCATAATTTGCGATAGAGAAATGTCATAGATACGTACTTATATAACTGGTATAGCACAAAAATTAGGTTATGTTTTAAATATATATCACAACAACAAACTACTTATGAAGTCGCGAACCAACGATGTTCGTGCCAACATAGCCATCCATTGTCGTCTATGTTCGCTCGAACACAACCAATTTGGAATCATTTATCTTTTTCTCGAACAAAATGTCAACAACACAAATTTGAACATGAACACTAACACCAACGGTGAAAATTTCATCGAACCGAATACGTTCGTCGAACAAATTCTGCTGTGGATGGTCTACTTCTCATATAAAAATTTTAGAATTAAAAACGAAATAGTTGGTACTGAGAAGAGAGTTCTGCAAGATTCTAAATTTAATGAAACCCAATTAGTTGAAATCTGGACTATTGGCTCCAAGAAGCAAATAGGCATGCTTGATGTAGAACTCAGTTCTCTAAAATGTGAGACTCAGTTCAGTCGAATATCTTAGAAAATTACCATCGATATGAATATTATAAAAATTCTTAGGCATTCGGCTAAGTACTCCCAATTCGTTTGTATTAGTTCGGATTAAGATATCAACCCTGGTCATCGAGACTAGGTTAGGTAAGGTTTGTAGGCAGATCTCTGCATATACAGAAGATTTCACTTAGACAGCTTAGCGCGCTGTCAATTGTGTCTAGAAAACTCCCGAAGAATCCCGAAAACCCTTAAAATTCAGCAAAACGCTTGGAATCTGTTACGAACTTCTTTAGTCGGCTAATGTCGATTCTAAAGCTAAAATAGAGCTAATTACTTCAATAAACAATGCGCGGAATGGAAAATTGGTAGAATGTTCCCGATTTATCGTCAGAAGTATATAACGATACATTCTAGGGCGAGCTCTTCCTTCTTTTGCATGAAATAGAGGATTCCAGAAGTTTTTTGGTGAGGAATGGTGAGTGGGGTATTGAGGAAGCCTTTTCCATGCCTCTCGCAGGTTTTTCGCTAACCACTAAGCTATTGGGTAAACCTCTCTGGGGTTTATATGGCGTCTACACTCTGCAAAGGACATCTTTTCTATTAGAAAAAAAAAAGGAATATTAATATGATAGTTGAAAATAGGATTATATTTGGATTCGAAAGTCAAAATTTTCACGTGGTATCTGTATCGGAAGAGTGAGGATATTTAATGGCATCTAACGAGAATGTGAAAAAAATATAAGCGTTGAACGGATTTCAGATATAAGTATTCCAGGACGACTCATCTAATCTGTCTGTCTGTAATATTTGTGTGTTTTGACACAAGATACAAGGTTACCAATAACAGGACACAAGAATTAATTAATCTCTGCTTCCAATAAATACTAAAATGATGCTTGTCAAGTGTGTTTTAAGATCTCCGCCATAAATCTAAAGTGTTTAAAGTGTCAAAACTGTTAAGCTGAAAGTGAATTTTATGCACAAAGGATACTATCATTGTACTTTAGCTATAGAGTTTGACTACCTTTCGCAATAAAAACACATGACTATGTAATAACTGACAGTGAAGAATCTTTATCCCAGTCACATACAACGGTTAAGCGCTCAGCTTAAGACATAAACGATTGTATGTAGTAAATTTTACTAGCGGCTTAAGTGCAGCCTTCACTAATACCTCCAAGGCTCCACACACACACACACTCTCACAAGCTGCGTAGCGAATCGAATGTGCTCAAAGTGCTTAAAATTGCTTACGCAGCTTATATTAGCAAACGAGAACAGTAAATATATGACAACAAAAACATTTAACAACAAGCAACCAACTAAAATCACTGAAGCTTAGAAAGCAGCCATTACAACAAAGACGAGTGAGCCGCTCAATAACAACAATAAAAGAGAAGAGAATCGTAAGGTATTATGTCTGTGTAGACATAGTATAGCAACAAATAGTTAATGAATAACCGTTAGCTGCCAGCAGCAAAGCGTGTAAAATTGCTTTTCTTTGTTTGTTGTCAGAGCAACTTTTCAAAAACATTTCCACTCAATTAAATCGCTGAAAACCGAAATTTATTAATTACGCGCGACTAAAAGCGGCAACGATGGCAACATGGTGCGGTGGTTGCCACATGCATGCAATATATATAAGTATATATAAATATATAAAGAGCTATATGCCAGTAGTTGTTAGCTATTTAGTTTAGTAGAATGGCAAAACTTGATGGCAGAACAAAGAAAATCAATTTCGGCTGACTTTTGTGCGATGTTATGCTGCAACATTAAGTGGCAACTAGCAATTTGCGATCGTCATAAACAAAAATCACTGCAATAACAACAAAAAAAGTTGAATAACATGTTTGTAAATGTAGATAAGACATAATTAAAACATTCACGACGACTGGGTACAGCAATTACAACTGCTTAGAAGTTGAAAGAATTATTAGAAAAGCAGCTAACCCAACTCAAAGCGGCAAGCAGCGCTGCAAAAACGTAAGAATTAAACAAGCAAGTATATCTGACACAAATGACACAGCAGACAATTCCCACGAAAGTAATTGGCAAATCTCTGCCAGAATCTCACAGTTCCACAAACCCACAAACCCACCGACCCACTAACAACACATCCGCCGCGCTGCCGATAAAAAGTCGCCGCCGCCGCCAAATGTTGCTGCTAATTTATAATGTTTCCCGAATGCGCACACAAATTCGGTTTCGGCTTTTCTGCATCAGCTGTCACAAGCGGCGAAAATCACCGCTGCAAATATTACTACATTGTTGTGGATTTAAATACAAGCATTTTGTTGCTATTTATGCGGCATATTAATCTGTTTGTCGGTATGTAGAAGCGTTTCATTGGCGCGTGCACTATTTTAGCGTGGAGGTTGGGACGGCGGGCCTAAATAACTTTCGGCTCGTTTGCGCCAAATCAATTGCGTACTCAAAGGGAAATGAAATATTCGCTTAGTTGAAGAGTTTCAAAGTTGTAATTATGTTTGACAGCGAGACGCGTTTAATTTCTCTGTGCTTTGTAGCTGAAGAGGTGTGCACTGGGTTTGGGTAGGCCTGTAGAGTATTGTTTTCCTTTTTTGTAATAAAATATGAAAATTGGAGAGCATAGCCTTAGACATAAGTGAGACAAAAGATTAATTAAAAACTGCTCCCGCTACTGCTTTTAAGTTTCAAACACACCAGTGAGTTCGTGGGTACAATTTAGACAAGTCTTATTGATATGACTTAATAATACATTCATATATAATCGTAATCGAGTACATTCGTGACGTAAAAAAATATTTTCCCAATAAATATGGACAATCAGCTGGAATTAATAACTTTTGAATATATGAAGTTTGAAGGAGCTTCATATAAGGTTATAACGGGTGATTTTTTTGAGGTTAGGATTTTCATGCATTAGTATTTGACAGATCACGTGGGATTTCAGACATGGTGTCAAAGAGAAAGATGCTCAGTATGCTTTGACATTTCATCATGAATAGACTTACTAACGAGCAACGCTTGCAAATCATTGAATTTTATTACCAAAATCAGTGTTCGGTTCGAAATGTGTTTCGCGCTTTACGTCCGATTTATGGTCTACATAATCGACCAAGTGAGCAAACAATTAATGCGATTGTGACCAAGTTTCGCACTCAGTTTACTTTATTGGACATTAAACCAACCACACGAATGCGTACAGTGCGTACAGAAGAGAATATTGCGTCTGTTTCTGAGAGTGTGGCTGAAGACCGTGAAATGTCGATTCGTCGCCGTTCGCAGCAATTGGGTTTGTGTTATTCGACCACATGGAAGATTTTACGCAAAGATCTTGGTGTAAAACCGTATAAAATACAGCTCGTGCAAGAACTGAAGCCGAACGATCTGCCACAACGTCGAATTTTCAGTGAATGGGCCCTAGAAAAGTTGGCAGAAAATCCGCTTTTTTATCGACAAATTTTGTTCAGCGATGAGGCTCATTTCTGGTTGAATGGCTACGTAAATAAGCAAAATTGCCGCATTTGGGGTGAAGAGCAACCAGAAGCCGTTCAAGAACTGCCCATGCATCCCGAAAAATGCACTGTTTGGTGTGGTTTGTACGCTGGTGGAATCATTGGACCGTATTTTTTCAAAGATGCTGTTGGACGCAACGTTACGGTGAATGGCGATCGCTATCGTTCGATGCTAACAAACTTTTTGTTGCCAAAAATGGAAGAACTGAACTTGGTTGACATGTGGTTTCAACAAGATGGCGCTACATGCCACACAGCTCGCGATTCTATGGCCATTTTGAGGGAAAACTTCGGAGAACAATTCATCTCAAGAAATGGACCCGTAAGTTGGCCACCAAGATCATGCGATTTAACGCCTTTAGACTATTTTTTGTGGGGCTACGTCAAGTCTAAAGTCTACAGAAATAAGCCAGCAACTATTCCAGCTTTGGAAGACAACATTTCCGAAGAAATTCGGGCTATTCCGGCCGAAATGCTCGAAAAAGTTGCCCAAAATTGGACTTTCCGAATGGACCACCTAAGACGCAGCCGCGGTCAACATTTAAATGAAATTATCTTCAAAAAGTAAATGTCATGAACCAATCTAACGTTTCAAATAAAGAACCGATGAGATTTTGCAAATTTTATGCGTTTTTTTTTTTTTAAAAAGTTATCAAGCTCTTAAAAAATCACCCTTTATTAAGCCTTCAGTGTAGGGCTTTTAAAATTATTCGATTAACCTGAAAACCAATTATTCGAATATCCGGTTTGTAACCGCTCGTACGAATATTAACCGGTTAGCACTATTCGATAAGTCGCAATGTTACGACTATTCGAATAGTCGTTCTACTGCGGTTATTCGAATAGTTATACTGTCACTATTCGAATAAATGAAAATTGTTTAAAATCCAAGCAGCCTTTGATTTTTGTTTGTTTTTACTTGTGAAAATATCAATTGTGCGCATTTTTCCTGTGTTTCACATTTTTCAATAAAAGTAGAAATTCAAGGGGTTATATACAGTTAGACGGCCGAAAAAAAGTGAATTTTCTAGAATTTTTTCTGAGAAAACTTTTTAATTTATTGATCCAAAAATTTATACACATATTATGGTATCTTTTAACTGTATTTTAAGACTTAGTACTAGTAAAAATATTTATTTCAAAAAGAGCTACAGCTGATCTCCAGGAGCTCCTCTCAAAAAGACGTTTTGCGGTGACCACTATATCTCGGAACTGGATCATATGAAATTAAAAAACCAAGCAGATTTTGTTAAAATAATGTTAAATCTAGTAATTAATCGAAGGAATAAGCAAAATAAATTTTTTTGACAAAATGGCGGTTTCTCAAAAAAAAAATCGATTCTTCACCGAAATTTCGGCCTTAAATTGTTTATAAAAAAAAAATATTTATCGGAGAGAAAAAATCTTCGATTAATTACTAAAAAATATATTTAAGAAGGTCGTGTTAAAATTTCAGACTAATCGGTCTAGCCGTTTTCGAGTAATGTTGGTCACCGACTTTGAAAACACCATTTTGATAAAAATGCGCTGCCGCTCGGACTTTGTACTTCCAAGCACTCTGAAACGCCTTTTCAAATTTGCTTGTAACTTTGAAAATATATATATATGTATATAACCCCTTAATGAACTTACACTATTGGAGTCCCACATAAAAATCTAAACAAATCGGAACCCCTTCGGCTACGTAGATCTGACAAAAAGTGGAATGATTGGAACCCTGTTCTATAGATAATTGCTTTGCTGAAACCCTGCAGCAAATAAAGGAGTTTCATTAAAAAAAATGGAATGTATGATCTAAAACATTTAGAATATAAAGCAACCTAGATTATTTTCTATTATGCCTAAGACAGGGTGACTCACTATCGTGCGACTTCTTCAATCTATTGCTGGAAAAAATAATACGAGCTGCAGAACTAAATAGAGAGGGTACAATCTTCTACAAGAGTGTACAGCTCCTGGCGTATGCCGATGATATTGATATCATCGGAAGCAACAACCGCGCCGTTTGTTCTGCGTTTTCCAGACTAGATAAAGAAGCGAAGCGTATGGGTCTGGTGGTGAATGAGGACAAGACGAAATATCTCCTGTCATCAAACAAACAGTCAGCGCACTCGCGTCTTGGCTCCCACGTCACTGTTGACAGTCATAACTTTGAAGTTGTAGATAATTTCTTTTATCTGGGAACCAGCATTAACAACACCAACAATGTCAGCCTTGAAATCCAACGCAGAATCACTCTTGCCAACAGGTGCTACTTTGGACTGAGTAGGCAATTGAAAAGTAAAGTCCTCTCTCGACGAACCAAAATCAAACTCTATAAGTCGCTCATTATTCCCGTCCTGATGTATGGCGCTGAAGCGTGGACGATGACAACATCCGATGAGACGACTCTTGGGGTTTTCGAGAGAAAGGTTTTGCGCAAGATTTATGGTCCTCTAAACATTGGCAATGGCGAATACCGCAGACGATGGAACGATGAGCTGTACGATTTATACGACGACATTGACATAGTTCAGCGAATAAAAAGACAGCGGCTACGCTGGCTAGGTCATGTTGTACGGATGGAAGAAAACACTCCAGCTCTGAAAGTATTCGATGCAGTACCCGCTGGAGGAAACCGCGGAAGAGGACGACCTCCACTCCGGTGGAAAGACCAAGTGCAAAGTGACCTGGCTTCACTTGGTGTTTCCAGTTGGCGCCAAAAAGCAAAAAGGAGGAATGAGTGGCGCGCTCTGGTGGATTCGGCTATAATCGCTTAAAGCGGTTCCTACGCCAAATATATATATATATATATAAGACAGACATATGGTTTCAGTACTACGATATGTACTACAATAAAAGCTCAAGAAACCATATACCAGCATAGTGGCACACATGTAGTATTGTACTATGTTTACATCCATCAGCTGATGCAAATAAATTCAAGCAAAATATAATTATGAATAACAGGCAGAAAAATTGATCCTGACTTAGTTACTAAACAATCTTAAAAAATTATTGTCCATTATAATTATTACATATTTTTCACATAATTTTTTTCAAATTTTGTTTTTTGATTTCAATTTATTTTGAATTTAATTTATTTTCTGTATGTCAAAATGTCAGAAAACATATGATTGTGGCAGAAGAGCTTAAAGCTTTCCGTGTGTTCAATGCAATCCATTGTAGTACATTTCACGACACCACAAAATTTCAATGGTTTCTAGAACTCTATTGTAGTACGGAACACCATTTGCTTTCAAACAAAATCGGAATACCGGTGATACACATATGGTTTCTGAAGCATTGCTTGTTCGCTTGACTACCAAAAAGCAAATATTTGTATAATCACAAGTTAAGATGGGATTAGCGGATTTAGAAGGCTTATCGATTACAAAAGCAAAAACAAAATAAATCTTCTGCTATAGTAAATGCAAATTTTAGTGGAGCGATCAAAATAAATGATCCCACCCCCATCTGAACTAGTTAACAGAATCTCTTTTGGACTTATATGTGATCGTTCAATGTATTAAACAGCTTGGCGCATATTTTACCTAGACAGCAATTAATTTTCACAAAGTATAGCGGATTTTAATTATTCCTTATTTAAGGTAATGTTTTCCTGTTCGCCGTAAATTATTTAGAAATTAATGAAACTTTTCCATTATCTTTTCTGTTTACATCTTACTCACTTTGTTTGTGATATTTACGTCTACCAGAAGAAGAAGAATAGTGCAACGGTACATCTAATCTACACTTAAATTTTGGTTTAAAATATATTCAGTTAATTGGATGCACGAAAACTTTCGTTAGCTTCAGGTCTCCAGTTGAAGCAGCCGACAGACAAAGAGGTAACATAGCTACACGACTACAAAAGATCAGTTACAAGATTTGTACAATATACATAATATACAAAAATAATAGTCTCTCTTCCAATCTACATGGCTATATACTACTTGAAGCTTTCATTCCAGCAGCTGTAACACTGTGCAGTTGAACTTAATTAAATTTGCAACAATTTTCGAACGCTTATGCAAGCGCACTAAATTGGGGCACTGTTACATACATATGTACATATCTGAGTGCCAAAATGCAACGATATACGTGCAATTGAAAACTCTGGTGAGGCAAAAAGAAATAATCGTTTGCCTTTAACCGGAATTCCAAGATGTTGCTATCGCTTAGCTTCCGGCGTACCGTGTGTACTACTTTTGGCATGGCGAATTTTAGAGTTTGCTTTGACCCGGCAATGGTATACATATGCGTTGCAAGTATAGCAAGGATGTGCTTTGTTCTAGCTGAACTTTGTATTTGTATTTGCATTTGTATTGTAGGAGTTTGTATATACTTTTGTGTATGAGGGCAAAGAGACTCATCTCTATGGAATATGAGCTTAGCCAACTGCTGTCTGTGATATGAATTGTACAAATTGTATGAGGAAATTTATTTGAAAAACTGAATGTACACAGTGCCTTTGGTTTCCAAGCAAAATTTCACTATGATACTGCCTTACAATGTTACTTTAAAGCACTGTTCCACAAGTTCATAAATATTAGAAAGCCTTTTGGCAACTCCATTAGTCTGGTTGTCTATCGGCACTAAATTTTTGCTATACTTTTGGACTAAATATTCATGAACTTTAGCTAATTTATAGTCGAAATTAATAAATTGTTCATAAAAGAGCTTTGTTTCAAAATAGACCAGCGAATATATGCTCCAGCGGGGCGTATGAGTGACATTCCTGAAATTATGAATACAGTTCTCAGCTCTCATTGTAACAACAAGAAAATCATTTCAGGAAGAAGCTTAAGTTACTGCAAAAGTACAAACACTAATGTTAAGTAGATCAACGTAAAACTTCCTGCACTTCGGCAAACGTACGAAAGTGCGCAAGTAACCTAAAAACCAAAAAATAACGGTAATAAAAGTAAAGCGGCTGCAATGAAAGTGCACACTCGCACAGTTTTCTTTGCGCAAGAATTTAAGTATTTTGCCACGCGTTGCCATACAGATAACTTTTTAATTGTCTCTACTGCTTGTTGTAGTTGTTTTGATATTTACTTCCTCAGGTTGTGCCGCTCACGACTGAGTTTGTGTGGCGCCAGCATGTATACGTGTCAAGTTAAAAGTTAAACAACAGGCAACCAGCGCACGTAGTTCGGCGCAGTGATTCCGGCAGGGCGACACGGAAGGGAAAAAGTGAACGAAACGCAAACTGCATTTTAAGAATATTGTGGAAGAAGAGAGGGAAAAATAGGAAACCGGCGCAAAGTGCGTAATGCATAAAAAATCAAGTCGCCACACAGATGCGGAGGAAGTGAGAGAGAGCTGCGTTTGCGCACCGAAGCTTTTGCAGTTAGTTGCGCCACAGACTACCGCTACACACACCCATATGTACGTAAAGCTTTTAATGTAGTTGTGGCAGGAATAAAAACAAGCTTTGCAAAATTGTTGTTGCCGCTGAAAGTGAGTGCACAACGCAGAGAAAAATAGACTGCTTCAAAATGTGGCGGTATTTAAGCTCATTTCCGCAATGTAATTTACCTGTGAGGCTAAAAGTATTTACTTTGCAACATGGCGCACGCCTTACGCCTAGCATTCTACATAAATATGGCATAAATATTTACGTGAGCGTTGCACCGTATAATATAGTAGAGCACAACATAGCATAGCACAACACAAGACAACATAGCACAACAGAACACCACACAGCACACAACCAACCACATCGTCCCACTACCGCTGTCGACTGTGCAGTAACTATTAGCAACCGCCTGTAGACGCGCGGCATGTTTAAACCACCTTCAACTCAAATACATACTTACTTGCAACAAACCCTTTAGCGACTGGCTAAAAATTTGTTGTTGAGTGCGTTGCGGTGGCGCATTGAGTTAATGTTGCCCGCTTAATTGTTGCCATTTGCAGCTTGCGCTTGCTGCTGTGCTGTGGTCGCAGCTTAGATCCCTGTAACGGCAAGTGAGGCATTGTCGGAGCTTTAATGCACTTGAAGAAACGTTCATATGATTATCTTCGAACAGTATTTGGAAGGTTCAATAGACTTATTTTCCATTTAAACCGCTCTAGCGCAGCTGAGAACGGAAGACCTTTTGGCGGCTTTAAGTGTTGCATGGGGGAACACCTCAGGTCTTGGAAGATAGAGCGTACGATAAAATTATTTTGGCTAGTGGAAAGTAATCTTTACGTGGGTATTGCTCTTGAGACCTCCGGTTCTGTAGTTTGGAAACCCAGAACAGCTATACCTTTGCGAATGCCTAACCTTCTATCGACTGAGTCGGGATAACTTCAAAGACTAGTGTTGTTCTCATCTAAAAGAAATTGTGTAGTTAGGTCGGAAAAAGTTAAGGAATAGTATTATATCAACCGTGCCAAGCTTACTTGAGACTCATTTAGGAACACCATGAGCTCAATGATAGTGACTCAAGTGTCACCGATTGCAGTCAGACATTTTGCAACATCTCCAGTCAACAAACGCACCATCCAAATGAACAACTTGCGAGTTCTATATGTATAGATATATGTACATCCGTTAGATATTTAGTTTCTGAAATACACTCAGTGTTTATACATTATGTCCAAGGGTGTCCACTGCCAAAAAAGCTTCCATTTTTACCAAGATCAGTATTTGAAACCCCGAACCACGAGCTTTGTGTTTGGCTTAACAGAAAATATAATTTTTCGTATATCAGGCTAAAAGCACAGATGTGAGTATATCTCGCTCCTGAATTCTTATCTTTAATACCAAATCTTTCATGCTTCTAAGTATATTCTTTAACCCTTTACTACATTATATATGTATATTAGGTATGGTTAGGTTAAGTTAAAGGTCTAATCCAATGGATCTCACTTGGCCAGCTATAGTCGCCAATCCTTTGCGATACCGTGAACTCCTAAATATATATAACTCAGACATTCCAGAGTCGACGAAGCGCTTTGAGTCTGCTAGGAATTTGTCGGGCTAATTAACGTGGTTTGCTGAATCTTGTGCTACCGAGATATTCCAACCTCAGTGAGGCAAAAGCTGTACAGGAATGAAGAAAGTGTTTAGATATTTCAATCTCGTCTTGCTCCATACAACATCGTCTCATGGCAAGTGAGCCTATTTGAAAGTGTCCAGTAAGGGTTCCTATCATTACATAGCGCTGAATCTAGCTGAGAGCAAGTAGTTTAGTGGACCTCATACGTTCCACTATGAGCCAAAAGGATCTCGCAGTCGCTCAGTTACTGGTCATTAACATCGCCTACCGAACTCATGCGAGGTTCCCAGATCCAAAGCAGAACTTAAAGGAATACCCTAGCACCAGCTAGTTGCCAGTCTGATAAGATTGTGCCTCGAACTCCCGCATTTGCAAGCTCATCAGTTTTGCAGTTCCTAGCAATTACGCTGACACCCGCCACCCGGCAGATGAGTCTAATACTGAAGTAGTCTGTAGTAGTCCCAAGCCAATATTGTCACTCTGCTATATATAGTTAAAAACGACTTAATTTTATATTGGCCACTGAAGGGCAAGGTTAAGAATAGTTTAGGAGTTTGGTTTCGAAGATTTATGCTCTTTCTTAATCTATGTGTAGTCTTCGTAATATATCCATTTAAGAGATTTGGTGAGAAAAAAATATTGAATTTATATTCTGAAATTCTTAAAATTCAATACTTGAATATAGTACAGTTTTCGAAGTGGATGAAATTGTATGAATAAATTTCAAGTGTATGCGCCACACAGCGTCAAAGCGGGATTTGAACTTTCGAGTGGTTTTTGGTGTTTATCTGCGCGCATTGTGGTTGCGAGTGTAACTCTCTGTGCGGGTGTGTGTGTGGTATTTGTGTAAATGCGTTTTAGAAGTAAGCAGTCGTGACTTGCAGCTACTTGCTATGCCAGGCGGATGCACGGCGAAGTGAACCGGCGGCGTGGCAAGCGTGGCTTACGGAACCTATTTCGCCGACGACTAGGATTTAAGCATTTACGAGTGTAAACAAAGGAAACTGCAAAATAAAGCTAGTGGGGGGTAAAAAATGCAAAAAAAGTTAAGAATTTATATCTGAGGCAGTGTGTGTATGTGTGTATTAGAGTGGATGCAAAGCAGATTCAAAGCTGAAGGTTGTTGAATAAAGTAAGGCAGGAAGTAAATGGAAAAAATGTGGAAGGCAACGCTTAAATGGAGCGGATTTAAGCAATAGATGTGTGGCATATATATGAAAATATATGTGTGTATATGTATCTACCATTATATTATCCACTGAGTGCTCTTACTACTCTATATGCATGATATAGTAGCATTGTAGTGTATTATTTACAGCCACACACTTTTTCGCACTTTTGTTTAAGCGTTTTTCGCTTGTTTTTTGCTTCTTTTTGCGGTTTCATAAATGAAGACACTTACGCGCGCATTGAAAAGCGCGTTTTATGCGACTTTAGCAGTTGTCTGATTTCATTTTTCACGCGCCACAGTCGCAAAATAAACATTTCAGCGTAGTGTATGTGTCAAGCAAAAACTAAAAATATGCAAAATCCAAAGTTTTGTTTCAAAATCTGGGACAGTGCTACAACTAAAGCGCTAAATTTGCATGGAAATTGAAGAATTTGCGCGTCTACTCAGCGAAATTCCTATAAATAATGGCAATTTTGCTAGTGAATTCAAATGCGTTGCATACCTCAAGGCGCTGGCTGAGTATTTACGCAGACACACACACACTTTATCAACACTTTTTCGCTTTTTGCTTACACAAAATTTATTTTCTTCATTGTTTAATTAAATTCTTTTGAACATACATACATATACGCGCTATCACGGGGCATAAGTGTGCGGTACTTACCTCGATTTGAGATTGCTGCACTTGCGCCATGCCACAGCAGACCGGCATGCAGGATACAAGCGAGGCTAATTACAATTAAAATGGGGCAATTCATGCTGAATTGTGCAGCGTAGGAGCGACGACGTGGCTTGGCTGTAGTTGATAGCGTCTGCGACATCGACTGCATTGGCCGTTGTGTAGCTAACGTAGTAGTTGTGGACGCGTTGGCAGCTGGCAATGTGTGTGGCACAGCTAATGGCGACGCGTCAACGGACCGTGTGGCGGCCTGGCGTTGCTGCTTGTGTGACGTAGCGTTTGCAAATATTTTGGTGGCTTGTGACTGCTTCATAGCGGTGGAATTGGTGGCTGACAATACGTTGGTGGTGGTGGGGTGTGCAGCACTGTTTTTAATTATTGTATGCGTTGCGCTGGCAGCATAAGCTTGCGCGCCGCAACGTATGCTATGCGAAATGATGCGCATTGTTACGAAAATGGCCGCACTTGTGTATATAAGTAACTGTGTTTGTTGTTGTTGTTCTTGTTGTACACTGCTTAATTATTTTTTGTGTGCTTTATTAACGTACGACTGCTTTGTTTTTGCAGCTTCTTTTATATTCCCTTTTTCAACGTCAATTTTATACTTGCTTTATACGCGCTTTTTGTTGCCACTTCCGTTGCCGTTGCCTTTGCCCATTCAAAACAAAAACAAAGCGGCTTAAGCTAAGTGGCTTTGTTATTTAATTTTACGCTTTTATAGAAGATTGTTTCTTCAGTGCTTTTACTTTTTTGCTGCGGTGCTTTGACTGCGCATTTTCATAAGCCGCGTTTCCACGAATTTCCTGTCTTTTATAATTTACTTTATTTCCGCCGCCACTTAGTTTGCCTTAAATGCTCTTATTGTTGTGTTGCCGTACAACGTTTCACTGCTTAAGCGCTGCAAATGCTCGGTCGGTCACAATTCATTGCATATGCACAGGCGCTGTAGGTCGGTTTCTCATATACGCCGTTGCCGCAACAAAAACAAACGCGAATGCACTTATTTATGCGGTTATGCATTTGTTAATTTGTTACCGCTATTAATCAATTACGCTCTGTTGTTTTTTTCGAAAAATTATTTTTTCTCTTTTAAAACTCAAATAAATAAATAAACGCATAAATTTCGCATTAAGTATGCGTTGAAAGTCGGGAATTTCAACAATTGTGACGCGCTATAATTTATTGCCTACTTTTTGGCGTTGCAACCTGCATATGCCGGCAAATATTTACTCTGTCAACACGAAATATTTGCTATTTATGCAAATTAATTTTTAACACGTTCACGCCACAAAATGACACACAAATGCGCACGGAGACACGCACACGAGCGCATGTGAGCCGCGGCTGCTCTGCAGGTGGGCTGTTGCAGTCGCACACTCGGGAGTTGCGTTGACAAGCTTTGATTTATTGCGATTGTTTACTGACACACTGCTTAACGAGGATTGATGCTGGCGCAGTCTGAAAATTAATTTCGAAAAAACAGAAATGTTTATTAAAATTTTACAAAAACGGTAAATACCTGTTTGTGTGCAGGTGTGCAAGCATATTATTTAAATATTTATATGCAATAGTTGAGTCTAAAAAATAATTTTCATTTTATTTTGTTTTACGCGGCGCATAAATATTATGCAAATTGCTTATTTTGATTATTTACGCGTTGTTTATGCTGGCAAATTAAAGTAATAAATTAGTGATAAATAAATCTAATTTACGTCATCGACTGATGCCTGAAGCGAACGGTTGTGTTTGGTGCTATTAGTGAGTTTCTTTTGCTCTTTCACTCCCTCTCTCTGAACTATATTTAAAGTGTCATATTTTTCATTTAAAACACGTGTTATAGAGTGCTAATATATAATCACTGTTTACTACAAGAAATATGCCCCAAAGGGGACACTCTCTTGGTGATAACAGGTTTGCCCTGTTATCATCAAGTCCCAAACCAAAAAGAAAAAAAACCCAATCATTTCCCATTAACGATTTCCCAAATCTCCCTCCAACAACAAAAGACAATCCGAAATACCTAGTGTTAAGTGCAATAAATTCACAAAAGCCGATAAGCAAATATTCGTGTTTTGCTGTACATAGAGCATTAAAGATCATTAGCAGTGAAATAATTAATATATCAGAACTAAGAGACGGGAATCTTCTATTATTAGTTAAAAACCAACAAATAGCCAGAAAATTCATAATTACAAAAACATTACATGGCATTTGCGATGTAGATATAAAACTCCACAATAACCTTAACTATACAAAAGGAACAATTTACGCACCATGCCTTAACGAAATTGCAGAAGATGAAATCATAGAACATTTAAAAGAACAGGGTGTGGTGTCAATTTTTAAATTCCCCAAGTATATTAACCAAAAGTCGGTTCCTAGTGGTGTTGTTCTACTCACTTTCGATAAATATCACCTACCGGAAAAGATCGAAGTGTCTTGGTACACAACCAAGGTAAGGCCATATTATCCAAATCCCATGAGGTGTAAAAGCTGTCAAGTTTTGGGCCACACAACCAAAAGATGCACTAAAGCCCCTGTTTGTGACACGTGTGCTCTCCCCCCTCACCAACCTATCGCTTGCTCTCGAACCTCTTGCGTTAATTGCTCAGGTAATCACCCCTCTTCTGACAAAACATGTCCCAAATTCTTACAAATGAAACAAATAATAACAATAAAAACAGACAAAAAATGTTCCATGCGTGAAGCAATAAAAATACATAAATCCTACTCATCTCCTCCTCTCTTTGAAAACTCCACTACATTTGCCAACATAACTAAAAATAATTCTAACAACTCTCAAGAAAACAACAAAAACACCCAAATAACCTCTACAGAACTCATTCACTCATTTACAAATAATGAAGGTATCACTAAAAATAATGAAAAAGAAACAAAAGAAACCAACGAAAACAATTACACCACAGCAAATGCTACAACAAACACAACAGCAGCATCAGTCGATGACTCTCAAACACAAGCAATGATCTCCTCGTTGCTCTCTCACCTTACATCTCCAGCACTAACATCTTCTGCAATTTTCACTCCACTACCTACAGTATTCTCCCCTCCGTCAACAAATAATGAAATGATAGAGTAAATTATGCGAATTTTGCAATGGAACATAAACGGTCTACTTAATAACTACCCTGATTTAAATATTCTTATTAATGAATTTGGACCAGAAATTATATCACTTCAAGAAACTCATAAACCTATTCATAAAAAGATTTACCCTCCTAATAAATACTTTAGTTATTTTCACAATAGCTCTCAACATACATGCGCTAAACAAGGTATCGCAATATTTATTAAAAAATCAGTAAATCATAAGCAAATTCCTGTCAACAGCAACATCTCTTGCTTAGCCATAGAAATCGAAATCGGATTTAAATTCACTATTATTAACTGTTACATTCCACCTCATCAGAATTTTTCTTATATAGAACTTTCTAATATTTTAAATTCATTCACTACACCAATTATTATTTTGGGAGATTTTAACGCATGGAGTCCACTTTGGGGATCCTTGACTGTGAATAAAAGGGGTGAAATCATTGAAGATATAATTCTTTCACATGACCTTATCGTTTTGAATGATGGGCTCCCAACACACTTCTCTACACATGGCACTTTTACCCATCCAGACATTATCCTAGCCTCATCCCTTATAGCACCAAAACTTTCTTCACATACAATAGATGATCTTCACAACAGCGATCACTTTCCAATAGTCACTTCCCTCTCCATTCCTAAATCTTACAATATCAAACCAAGGTCTAAATTTTTGACTGATAAGGCTGACTGGACAAAGTTCTGTAATATTTCAACATATTTATCTAATACTAGGCGCCCTTGTGAAAATGTAAATGCTGAAGCATTTGCCATTAAAACAATTATTCGATCTGCAGCTCATTTTGCCATACCCTCAAATAACACCAAAATGTTCTCAACAAAGCTGCCTTATTGGACAAATATACTTTCAACTCTTAGAAACAAGAAAAAATATATGTGGAAAAAATTTAAACTTAACAGAACTGACCCTAATCTGATTGAATATAAAAAGGCTAACGCGATTTTTAGAAAGGAGTTAAAATTGGCTAAAAGGCAATCATTAGAAGAGTTAACAGCCAACATAAACCCAACTTCGAATCCTAAAAAAATATGGTCAGACATAAAAATGCTAACAGGGTCCTCACAAAAATTTAATATATCCCATATTAACACACAATTTGGACCTGTTTATATGTCTCAAGAAATCGCAGAAAAATTTGCAGAAACGTGGTCATCATACTCTTCCGATCCAAATTTCCCCCCTAACTTTAACTCATTGAAAGCTCAAAGCGAGAATGAAACATATACTAACCCAACACCTTCATCAAAAGCGCTTCAAATTGAAGCTGATATTACGCTTAATGAATTCGAAACTACAATCTCAACGCTAAGAGGAAAAACCCCTGGTTCTGATAAAATATCGTATCCCATCCTAAAAAATATCCCATACTCCCTCAAATATAGACTTGTCATACTATATAATAAAATACTAAACTCTGGTGTATACCCTCAACAATGGAAGATTTCCACAATCATTCCCGTTCCTAAACCCAATAAACCAAGTTCCTACATTGAGAATTACCGACCAATTTCCCTTTTACCTTGTATATCTAAGACTTTAGAAAAAATCATCTCTACCCGACTAATGTGGTTCGCTAAAGCAAATGGACTCATAAGCCAGCACCAATTCGGATTTCAAAAAGGGTTGGGAGTTATAGACCCCCTACTACATTTCGAACATTTCGTATCCACAAACTTGGCAACCCGTAACCACGCTTCGGTACTTAGCCTAGATTTCGAGAAAGCGTTTGATAGAGTCGGAGCTCACATGGTACTCAGTGAACTTAAGCGCTGGAAAATTGGCATCAAAATGTTTAACGTTGTAAAATCGTTTTTATGTAATCGAAAATTTACCGTATGTGTCAATAAATGCACTTCACAAGTTTTTAAATTATACAATGGTATACCTCAAGGTTCACCGCTCTCCGTTACGCTTTTCATAATAGCATTTAATAAAGTCAGCACCATTATAAGTTCCAACCCTCGAACGCATCACTTTATTTACGCAGACGATGTTGTGGTTTTTACAAAAATTAAAGATCTGAATCAAGTTAAACGTATATTTCTAAAGATACTAAATGATATCAATAAATGGTCCGAAATATCCGGCGCGAAGATATCATTAAACAAAAGCTCCACATTTCATATTTGTAGAAAACACAACTGCTCCTTTCCTATTCTATCAATGTCTAATATCCAAATCCCACATACCCAAAGTTTAAAAATACTAGGTATTATATTTGATAAAACTCTTTCTTATAAAGAACATTGTAAATATATCCGATCAAACTTATTTCTTAGACTAAATATCATTAAATTTTTATCATCGAAACATTGTTTATGTCACACAAACACGCTCATTAATGTCACAAGAGCCTTAATATTATCAAAAATTGACTATGGACTTGCTATTTACGGACACAGTGCCAAAACCAATATCAAACTCTTAAAAGCACCTTATCATGCAGCAGCTAGAAGGAGTATACGTGCTTTCCCAACATCACCGATCAAAGCAATTTTAGCAGAATCCGGATTACCAGATATATCCCAGAGAATCTCATATAACACTATGTTGCTCATCCCAAAGTTGCTTCTGTGTCGAAATGAGTTAATACTTAAGGACGTAAATAGCGCTATCCAAAGTTCACGCACGTACCACAAACCTTCAACCATCGTACGCTGTCTCATGACTTCTAAACAAATAGGATTATTTACGTACCCTTCATTGATTCAATCACCATTAACTCCACCATCGCTGACATTATCGTCGTGTCGCATTAACGACATACAACAGCACCAGAAGAATTCCACCAGCAACACCGAATATATACAACTATATAATGAAAGTATAGGACCATATAGCGATGAGTGGGATTTTATTTTTACAGACGGATCTAAAAGTGATACCTCTACCACGTTTGCTGTGACAAATAAGGTCGGTGCCACAATAGCTGCCTTTGTTTTGCCATCATACTGCTCAATATTTACAGCTGAAACAGCTGCCATATTAGAAGCTGTACTCTTTGCTTTGAATAGTGGAAATAAAACCATTATCTGCAGTGATAGTAAATCCGCCATAGATGCCATTTTCAACCAATTAAACGATTGCCCTATGGTCACTAAAATTCGAAACCTCATATATAAATGTAATAACAAAATCAAAATTATGTGGGTTCCTGGACACGTTGGAATCAAAGGAAATGAAATGGCCGACATATGTGCAAAAGCAGCTAGCAAAGAACCACTACATACGTCACCTTATTTTACCATGAAAGATATTAAGCAGTATGTCAAACAACACATCAACGACTGTTTTCAAAACGATTGGATAAGCTACAACCATCATTACAAACTTGCAAATCCATTAGGGAAAACACCACATTATTCAAATAACAACACGTGCAAGAATATAAAAACATTTATTCGCATCAGGATTGGACATACACTTGCCACACATGGACACCTTTTGAATGGTACAAACAAACCTAATTGCCCTTTATGTGGCTTTGGAGATTTCACAATAAACCATATCCTCGACAGATGCTCACCTCTTCAACAGCTCAGAGTTCTGATTTTTGGCAACATGAAACCCTCGGACTTACTTAATCGTACAGACGACAATAACGTTAACCTTTTTGTAAAATTCTTAAAGTCTAGCAAGTTAAATATTTAAATTTTAAGTAATCGTATATATAATTCTTAACACACTATTAACTATTTGAATTGTAATCGTATTAATTTTATACCTTAGATTTATGATTATTCAAGCCGAAGGCCTTGGCAGCCAGTGCTTTGTATATATAAGTGGAGTAATTATTTATAATTATTTCTCTTCTAAATAAATAAATAAATAAAAAAAAATCTAATTTAAATGAAAAGTGAAATTTTAGCGCGCAAGTGGAAAATTGCTATTTTTTTTTAATAAAATTTGAGGCTTCCAATTTCCGTGAAATGTGAAAATTAACACTAAAAAGACTTTATTTTTATGCAGAACATTTTATTATATACTGGTAATATAATTTAGTGTTGTATTTTCATATAAAATTATTTTTTTTTTTCATGCAATTTTATTGGAATAATTTATGCCACTTGATTATATCAATAGCAAACTTATTAATAATAACAAAAATAAAATGAACTCTTTAATTAAACTATCGCAGAAAAAATATTTTTCATTGGTTTAATTGACGTAATTGGCCCTCATAAAATACTCGCTTAGTAAGTGGATCTTAGCTTGTGTTAGATAGGTAGGTATAGTGGTTGTAAAATGATGCACATAGGCCTTTAGGAGGTCCATTGTGAAACCACCGAGACTAGGAATCACTCACATCCACACACACTACTCTGTCTTCCGTCATCTATACAGTGGCTTTGATAAAGTTATTCAATTCAAAAAGTTTTCAAACATAGTGCATAGTACTGTCGGGAACTCCGCTTCAATCTTACATAGCTTCAGACTTCCCGACTATTGCATCGTTGTTTAAGCGGAAGGCGCTGTTAGGCAGTAGCGGATATATTGCTTCGAATCGCAGCAACCTTTAGGAAGGAGCCTGACTATCCGCTCAAAGTTCATTAAGGAATTCCTATCTTGCTCTGGGTTACTGGTCATAACGGAATCGCGAGAAATTGTAAGGCTGAGCAATCAGGCCTTGCAATCAGGAACGTCAGTCTCACAATTAGTAGCATGGAGACATGTGGAGCACCGTTGTCTTATTACGGTTTACTACTGGACAGATGGAGATCAGGAGCAGGTCAGTCACTAGCACTCGCGCAATCGCCAGATCCTTCTGGTCTAAGCTGAACAGCAGGAGGCCTCCAGATCTCTTCGCCCTCAGTAAAGTTTACCGCTCCTTAGTCGTAGGGGTTCTTACTGGCCATTGTCCCATCGGGATCCACGCTGTAAGGTTAAAAATCTTACCGCATGTTAGCTGTAGAAGCTGCATGGAGGGGGAGGACGAGGTGGAATCATCTCATCACTTTCTTCTGTAATATCCCGCCTATGCGAGATTAAGAAAAAGATTTCTCGTACCTCATTTTTTCGAACAAACGAAATAGCCAACATAGAAGTGATAACCTCTGCAGATTTGTGGTAGGTTCAGAGCGCTTTATCGACTCCTAGCAACTAATCTAGGGAGGATCCAGGCTACACAAAGGACTCTCTTTTACAGTCTACATGTGTTTCCCTTTGGGAAACAGCCTTTCAACCTAACCTAGTGCAAGAAATAATTTTAAAATTTTGATAGATGGCAACCCTATTCGAAAACATTTTTCTTTAACGTCTTCCATTGGCACTAATTGTACAAAATTTCATTCCAATTTTATTAAAATTTTGCACAAATAAACATTTTTTTAAAATATGGCAACCACGCTCCAAAAGGTAATAGACATTTCAGTGTGTTCTTCAATTTCTGAAAATCCCTTCATTTTACTAGTATCAAACTTCTTTATACAGCTAAATTATTAATTTATTTTCAGTTTTAATAGTTTCAGTGGATGGCAACTCTATAAACAACATTTCAACCAGAGTTTCTTTGAATAGGTTTTGGCAGGCTTTCTGGCATCCCTTGTGTTTGACAACAATTATTCAATATTTTGTCCGTTATTTAAAATATTTTTCACAGTTTTATCTTTTCCAAAGGTGGCAACTCTAAGTAAAAAGATAATATATTTTATAGATAAATCGCAGAATTTCGTAAAATCTTAAACACCTCACATCTGGTATTTTTTTATTTTGAATTTTATTTCCCATTATGTGGCAATACAAAATATCTTTCAATCAAAATACTGTCTAGAAAGCTATTTTCAGCGCCTTATATTGTTATTTTTATTTTATTTGGCTTACATATATTTTATAATAATTTTCACAGATGGCAACTCTGTTTTAAAATTCGACATTGAAACTTATTAATGGCTTTCTTAAAGTTTTGTGTGTGCCTTGATAGTTTTAGTGTTAATCTTAATAAGTGGCTACTCTATTCGGAGTAATTTCCCTTTTATACCAGAATTTTTGCTATAAGTGGGATCAGGGGCATTCCCGTATAGCTCGACAAATTTTCATAGTTTCCTGTTGTGTTTATACCTTCACTTAGACCCTTACTGTATATTATTTTTATTAAAATTGTTTTTCTTTCACATATTATCATTATAGTACCTCAGTGATCCTCTGAAGTGCAAAAATTTAATTTTCCAACCAGAAAGGACACCACGATGTGCAATTAGCAAATATTCAATTATCAAACTTTCGAAAATGTTTTCCGTTTTATGGTTGTAGTATGTGAGAGTTGACAAACACACATTTATACTAAAAATATTTGGCACAGCAAGAGGAATGAAAATGTAGCTATATATATAGAGAGTGAGAGAGAGAAATGTCATCCCAATACATATTAACAGTTAGTTATTTAAAAAAGTCGCTTCATGTACGAAAATCTTGTTGTCGTATGGCCTACAAACAAAAACTGAAATTATTTCATTATCACGTGCCACAAAATGACAGTAACAACAACAACACTTTGCCGAAAATAAAACGACCAAATCTGGGTTAGGTGGCATTACCAGCGCATTATATGCAGTTAAGCAAGTTGACTGGGTACATATTAACTCTGGCAGACAGCGGACGCTGTACCAAGGGCGAGAGACACGCGACGCTCGACATTCAATGGCAAAAAAATTAAGTTATAAATTTAGATTAACCGCAAAGTTGCGACAGTAGCGCATGTAGCACATACACATACACATGTTTAGCAAGCAAACACAGGCACTAGATACGTGTACTCACACACACACACACACACACATTCATTTAAAAGTATATATGCAGATAAAGCAAACTTGGCAGCCAGCGTTGGGCAGTCAACAAGCCAACAACTCGGCAAGCCATTAAAAGTCGCTACAAAAGTCGTCCGATGCTAATAATTATCGTTTGCATTATGAGCGAACAAGCACACACACACATACACAGACAGGGAGATGCAAGCACTCAGCCAGGAGTCGCTCTACTAATAGCCGCTGTGTTAGGGACTTTGCGGATCAGCGCTAACGGTGGTGTGATTTTACTTTCATTTTGCCTACAACAAAGGCGACAGCGCTGGCTCATTCATATCCTGAAGGTGCAATAAAATGTTGTTGTAATTGTTCTTTTTTGTTGCTTTTTGTTTTCAAAGTGGCGCACAGTGGTGTTAGGTGGTAAAAAATCGATTTTTTGAATATTGAATTTGTAACATTACCTTTAATGAAAAAAAAAACAAAAATTAGTACTTCCATTTTCGAAATCAATTTATTGATTTTTTTAATATATTTTTATTAAAACCAAAAAATAAGGAAGGGCTAAATTCGGGTGTAATGGAATAGTTTATACTTTTGTAATTTATTCATTTAGTTTCATAAATATTTGGAATAAAGTCCACTAGAATAACAAAAAAACGAAATATCTCCTGTCATCAAACAAACAGTCAGCGCATTCGCGTCTTGGCTTACACGTCACTGTTGACAGTCATTACTTTGAAGTTGTTGATAATTTCGTATACCTAGGCACCAGCATCAACACCGATAATAATGACAGCCTTGAAATGCAACACACAATCACTCTTACCAAGAGGTGCTACTTTGGACTGAGTAGGCAATTGAAAAGTAAAGTCCTCTCTCGACGAACAAAAACTAAACTCTACAAGTCCCTCATCATTCCCGTCCTACTTTATGGTGCAGAAGTGTGGACGATGTCAACATCAGATGAGACGACACTAGGAGTTTTTGAGAGAAAGGTTTTGCGGAAAATTTATGGTCCCTTAAACATTGGCAACGGCGAATACCGCAGAAGATGGAACGTTGAACTGTATGTGCTATTCGACGACATAGAAATAAGCCAGCGAATAAAAAGACAGCGGCTACGCTGGCTAGGTCATGTTGTTCGAATGGACGAAAGTATCCCAGCTCTGAAAGTTTTCGATGCAGTACCCGCTGGTGGAAGCCGAGGAAGAGGGAGGCCTTCACTCCGATGGAAGGACCAGGTGGAGAAGGACATGTCTTCACTTGGTATTACCAATTGGCGCCAAACTGCCAAAAGGAGAGATGCGTGGCGCGCTGTTGTGGACTCGGCTATAACCGCGTAAGCAGTGTCTACGGCAGTCAAGATGAAAAATAACAAAAATCATTATATATAGTAAGGGGTCTGAGGTACTTTCTGTATCGATATCACAAAGTTATGACTCCAAGTTACCTTATATCCAAGGCTATACATTCACGAAGTTTTGCTAAGATATCTCATATATGATGCGATATATACGGTACAAAGTGCACTGTAAGTTAAGAAATCCTAATATTAGGTATATAGAAGCTGAGGGAAGTAATGACAAAATTTTTCCCATTTTTGGCACTTGGACTCACTATAAGAGGAAAAAAATTCCCTATGAAATTCTATAAAATGTCTGAAATATTTCCTCATGTCCGGTATATAAGGGCTTGAAATGTCAAGGAAAATCAGACAATAGATTTAAAGAATTTTTATATGGACAATGGGCCACTGTGCCACCGCTATCTGCATGTGCATATATGTATGTATGTATATCTAACAAGGAGCTCCGTTGCTGGCTGCTCGCCCCGTTAGCATACAAGTCCGCTGCAAAAGTAATTACTCAAAAAGTTACTCCCCAATGGAGTGCTTTATGGCCAAGATAGCAAGTAAAATATCTAAGCGGGCATGCGCCAAAGCGTGTAAATCAGCGCGCGCTTAGATATGCATACTTCCCTCACTATATGTACATATATATTACAGATGTCGGTAATATTGCCTGCAAGGTAAGCTCGACTCCTTGCACAGGATAACACATGGAGGAGCACAGGATAACACCAGCTGAATTAGTCAGCGTAAATGGCGGCGCGCTCTACAGCCCGCTCGCTCCAGTGGCGCAATCAAAGAGAAGCATAAATATTTTAAAATTTATCTGCATATATCCTCATCATAGGTCCACACACACACACACATATGTTTATGAGCTCACATGCCAACAGCAGGTCCACTTAGTCAGCACCCACACACACACCTACATAAACATGCAAGGACATGGTTACTTTTTGGTTATCAGCGAGGTTATCGCCTTTTATGTGCTTTTACGGATTTTTATGTTTACACTCGCCACCTTTGAGGCGCTCGGTCAATATCTTTTTTATGGCGTTGGCGCTCGGAAACAATGTCGCTGCGTGTTTATTTGTATTTAAGAACCGTAGCATGTTTTAGTGCTTAGAGATATGAGCTCGCCTCGCTTGGCAAAACGTTTTCACCTTTTGTTCGTTCGCATTTTTTCCATTTTTTCCTTCTTTTTCCGCACACAATTTGTTTCACTTTGTTGTTGTTGGTTTTTTCGCTTTTTGTTGTGCTTTTTATTTTTGTTTTTGTTTTTGGCGCTCAGCGATTTTTGATTATATTTATGGCCCCACAGCCGGTCATTTGATAACCCTGGCTCGCTCGTTCGCTGGCAAATGGCGGAATTATGTTTTTACTCGCTTATTATTGGCATAAAAATTACAGTTAGCGCATTTTAAATGACATTTTGTAATTTTGACGCCCCTCAAATGCATATACTCTACTCTTCCTGAATGACCGTTAAGTGGTGCCCACTGGCTGTGGCGCTTGTGTGGGTGCTAACGCGACTGGCCGTAGATAAAAATTGAAATGTGTTAACGTGGGAATAATGAGAGGGTCATATACATGATTATCCGATTAAAAAGTATATGTTTTTTTTACGATGTTGTTGTTGAACATAGTTTGTTGCTTGCAATGAGTGAAATAACGGTAATTTGTTATGCATGCAAGTCAAGGGGTTGCGGAGAGACACTGACTGGTCCTTACTTCAATTAGAACAACTTTTTTTTTCATTGCATATAATAAAGAGGCTTTCAAAAGGTACGCTACAAATGTAGACCTATAGGAACAGTAACGACGCCATATTTTTTTTACTTTTGACATTTCTCTTCAGTGAGGTTTGCCATTTCATAATGGAAAGATATACGATCCAACAATGAGTCGAAATTATTAAAATTTACTACCGAAATTCGGAGTCAGTGGACTCAACTTTAACAGCGCTTCGTTCAATTTATGGTCGTCATAATCGTCCTGTCAGATCAACAATTGAGCGTCTAGTGGAAAAATTTGAATTCAAAGCCACAGGACAAAGTGTTGCCGTGCCGGTGAGACAAAGAGTAGAGTCCGACCGATAGCCAATTTATGGCCGAAGTCGATGCCGATTATTCGGTGGGACTATACAAAGAAGTACATGTAGTATGGAGAATATTGGTGCCGCAAGCGCATCAATTAAGGAAGACGCAAATCAGTCTCTCACACGTCGCTCTCAAGTCGCTTGACCACCAGAATCGAGGTTTGTTCGTGAATTGGGCTGAGCAACAACTTGAAAACTGAATTTCATCGAAAAACCCTCTTCAGTGATGAGGCTCAATTCTGGCTGAATGGCTTCGTCAATAAGCAAAATATGCGTTATTGGCATCCCGTAAAAATTACGGTTTGGTGCGGTTTATGTGCCGGGGTCGTCATTGGGCCGTACTTCTTCCGTGATGATCATGATCGACACCTTACTGTGAATAGGAATCGCTACCGCTCAATGATAACCGAATATTATTGGCGTGAATTGGATAATATGGACTTGGACAATATGTGGTTCTAACAGAACGGCGCCACATGGCACACAGCGAATGTCACAACCAATTGTGTTCAAGCCACAATTGTCCACCAGTGAAGAGCATTATGGAAATTCTCAACTGGTAGTAGCTTCGGCTACAAGGTCTTACCAGAGACTTTAACCTGGTACCACTGGGAGCAGGAGCCCAGGAAGCTTCACTTCTAACATGCTCAATGGGTTGGCCCTTCGGAGAATTTCGTGGTAGCTGTGGGTTCAAAACATAAATGCAGGCAGAGAGCCTTTGGTTACTCGGTGTGGAGTTGCATGGCAACCGGGTGCCAGACCCAAAGCACGGCAGAGGTTTTAAATGGGCCTCGGCCCTACCAAGGTGGCATAAGGTGTGTCCATACCACACGCCAATTGTTACTGAAGGTACTCACGTAAATCAAACTCACTAGTTGTCTCTTGATAGTTTGGAAAATTACTGACTTTGATCCATCGTATATTCCTTACCTCTAATTATTACAAATACTTCGAAGTAAAATATTTACAGCCTATTACCTCCCTTGGAAGAACAGATATTGAGAAAAGTTATTAAGCAGAGACATATACCCCTGTAATATACCTATCTTGCAGCTATTCACATATTTTAATAAAAAACCTTCTTTCTCCAAATGCATTAGCATACACATCAATCATATCTCTTATACATAATTAACAATAATAACAACAGCGATGACGTCCAGCCACTCAAGAGAAAGCGATGAAGATAAGTGACAGAGCTGTAAGCGACAAATTTCAAATATTTATTTTTAATGAAACCCAATTCACTCATTTGTACGCCAATTGCCAGTGAGACAACATTTTAATTTTTCGTTCCTTTTTTAATTTGTTTATTTACAAAGCATCAGCTGCTTGTCATAATGTTTAAGTGACAGTTAAGTGAAGGCTCTCGGCGACAATCAATAAGCAGACAGTTAATCTGTCAAGTGCGTAGACGTATGAATAAAAGCAGAAAATAAAAAATAATAATTTTAAATTTAAATAATTTAATGAAATGTTAGGTGGCATAAAAGGAAAAGGGAATTGTATTGGTAGTAAGTAAGTTAAATTTGAGAAAGTAAGCTAGACTTTGTTATAATCAGATTTCACTCTGTTTATACGTATGAAAAAAATTATATAATCCTTTACCACTGCACTCCACACTGCTGTGCCATTTTGCTTCAACTTCAATTGAAAACTTTCTACTCCACGCGCTGAGACACGTGCGCCAACATACGTTGCTGTTGTGTAAGGGTTGCACATGAGTATGCACTGTATTTGCTTTCTTTGTTTGCAATATTACAAGTAAATTTTGCAACGCAAGACTTGTTGCATATGCCAACAACTTAAACTTATGAACTTCAACCCATCGTCTGCAATTGTACTACATATAGAATACTTGCAACAATGTTGCAATGCAATCTTACTTCGTTCTTGCTTGCCATCTTTGTTGTCATGCATTTGTTTTGTAGAAGTTCGTTATCGCATGGTTTGCTCGTTGAGTTGTTGACAATAAAAGCAAATTTACGGAAAATTGCAGAGAGTTGTATTGCATGGTTTATATGGGGGACTGCCTTGCTACATGCTTTGTTGCAGCTCAGAGATTTCCTTCTTTACATTTCAAGTAGAATAAAATTATAAGCGGTTTTTGATTAAGATGTGCATGAAAATGAAGTGAGAAGATTTTTAAAGAGTTATACGGCGTAGAACGCTTAACAGAAAAAAGTTAAAATTAAAATTAAAATAAAATAAAAAAATTAAAATTAAAATTAAAATTAAAATTAAAATTAAAATTAAAATTAAAATTAAAATAAAATAAAAAAATTAAAATTAAAATTAAAATTAAAATTAAAATTAAAATTAAAATTAAAATTAAAATTAAAATTAAAATTAAAATTAAAATTAAAATTAAAATTAAAATTAAAATTAAAATTAAAATTAAAATTAAAATTAAAATTAAAATTAAAATTAAAATTAAAATTAAAATTAAAATTAAAATTAAAATTAAAATTAAAATTAAAATTAAAATTAAAATTAAAATTAAAATTAAAATTAAAATTAAAATTAAAATTAAAATTAAAATTAAAATTAAAATTAAAATTAAAATTAAAATTAAAATTAAAATTAAAATTAAAATTAAAATTAAAATTAAAATTAAAATTAAAATTAAAATTGAAATTAAAATTAAAATTAAAATTAAAATTAAATGAAAACAACTAAGGTACTTGCCTCAAAACCAATACAATTTTGTTCATAATACTATTTGATAATATATCTGCAAGTATAATTATATCAAACTACGTATGGTATATTTGTGTACTATATTCAACTTGTAAGTTAGTAGAAGCACAGACTCCTTTGCCTACCAATGCACGCCAACACACGCCTGTTTTGCATCTTGATACATGTATATCTATTCAGAAAAACAGAAAACACTTTATGCGATCCCATAAACATCCGTTTTTTCCCCAATTACTGCTTTACATGCCAACACAGGACACACGTATGAGCATGCTACACACTCATAAGCATTTTACATATTTTTTTTTTATTGCGCTGTAATGGATAATCTCTTCAATAAAGTAAGCTCTACGGCTGGTTGTCTGCCTGGACTTAAGTATGTAAATATGTTTGTATTTGTATGTGTGTTGAAGTTATGAATTGCTGATGGCGCTGCTATTTTTGTGCGCAAAAACTTTCCATAGCACTTGTTTGCTTACCTACAAGCAAAACATGCCGAGCTGACTTGTTTATCAACAGCAGCAGCGCACAACCACAACAGTGGGGGAAAAATGCATGTATTTGTATGGGAGTGTGTGTGAGCATGTCTACTCTTCGCATCATTATTATCAATCGAGTTGTGAGCTCACTCTTTTATACAAACTCATATTCATATTCATAGATCGAAATACATATACATATTATATCTTCAACTCCTCTAACCAGTTATGTTTGACACTGGCACTTAAGCAGTGTTGCCAGCATGTCTCATATTGCCTGACGCTCGCAGTTTACTATGTTCTCATAAGCATCATATTCTCTACCCAATAGCACGGATTTTTCATACTCTATACTTTAAGTACTGCATGCTGCTGTAACTTAACGCACACACACAGAGACACACTCAAGCATATATTATGAGTTGAATCTCTATGCGCTTTCCATACTAACAACAGCGATCTTGTATTACAGACTAGGCACTAGGTATTACTTGAAAAAACACACTTACACACATATATACACATTCGAGTATACAAACTCTCATGCAACAGCTCCCCGCTAGACTTCCTGCCTTGCAACCTAACAATTTCTTCCGTGCCGTGGCATAGGCTTGACTTTCTTGCATATTCCACTCTAGTGTACATGCTGTCTCTCCTCTCCCCCTCTGCAACTACAGCTTCGGCAAATATGCAACAGAAATCTGATTTGCTCTGCCGTTGCGCCCGGATACATTATTATTATGAATTGTAATTGATATGGAAATTCTTTTTTGCATATTTTGCCTAGGGAAAATGCATAGAAAATTGCGCCAGCTTACAGTATTTAGTGCAAACACACACACACACACACGGCTCACACTACTTTCGGCTGATGGTATACAAGCCGGCGGCAGCGGCAGATACACGTATTCTTGTGTGTGCCTAAGCGCCTGCACGTATGCCTTGCTGTGGCGCACTTATGTGCTTATATGAGAGGCTGTATATATACTATATGTATGCGTAATGAATATGTGCCTTCTATACCACCTCAGGTCGCATGTAAATCTGTGTACGCACTTTCGTAGAAAAAATGTCTTGCTGCATATTTTCCTGTGTTACGTACGTGCCGCTCGACATAGCTATGCAGCGGCAGCAATGTGTTGTTATTATTGCTATTATATTGAAGTGTTATGCATATGCATATATATATGTGTGTTTTCGCCTGTATTGATATCGCTTTTGTTTGCATTTTTCCACATAAAACGGTTTTTTTTTCAACTTTTTCCTCCACTCTTTGCTTCGTGTTTTGTGTTTGCTTCACATGCTTGTGCCACATGTGGATGCAACGTGCATTGTCGTGTAAAATATTTGCGCATCCTTTATGCACTTCTATGAAATATTATATTTCTACTGAAATTTCCTGGAAATTCCTAAAATATATAATTGAAATGGTTGGCAGCGCCTGTGCATAGGCAAAGCTTTCAGTTTGGCAGCTCGGAATATTGCAACTCTTATGGACATTTGGGTAATAAATTATAATGGTTGCTTCCATGGTGCTTTAGTTAGTCTGAAAATATACTATATTCCCATACAAATACTAACAAGTAGCATAAGCAAATATTAACAAGTAAATATTGTATTACAAAGTATTTGCACGCACGCACACACACAAACACTGATACAAGAGCAAATATTTACGCTGTATACTGCTTCTGCAACCCACATAACGTAATTTTAATATTTTTCGGAATTCACTGCAGTGCCACTCGAGTGCTTGCAACTAAAATAGTTAGCATAGAAAGCTCAGTTTGTGCCTGTATGCAACTGTGTGGCAAGTGCATTTTGGGCAATTACGCACTTAAGGGATTTGGCTTGCCATGCAATTACGGTGTTTTTTGCAAAATGTCTCTTCCTCTTTTAGGAAAACAAATCTTGATGTTTTATATGCGGCAACTTAACCCGTGCTGGTTGAAAGCACATAAATCTTTTAATTAGGCATTTCGAGCTGGTATGCTTGAAGTTTTATTATATTTATGTGGAGGTTAATAGAGAATGGGAGTGAGTGGTATTGAGAGAGTTATAATCGTAATAGTAGCAGGATTGAGATTTATGTTTGAATATCTTACTTATTAATAGGAAGGAATTTAAGAGAAATATATTAGAAAATATATTATAAAGTGCATTGAGAAGTGAAAGAGCCTGACTTTTAGTATTAATTTTATAAAAACAGTATTTGTTTTGAGCTTTACACATATATACTTATTTTTGTAAAAGTTTTTTTTTTTTTAAAGATCGGCTTTTTTTGCTCTAAATTATAAATTTTTGGAGAATATAATATATGCTTTAAATTAATAGCTATCTCCTGTACAACTCTTTTCTTTCCATATGTGATTCCACATGATAGACTGATAAGATTGTCGAAAAAGCTAAAACTAAACGCATTCGTTCTCTAGATGATGCATGTGATCAAGTTAGATTCCGAATTTCCATTGTTATACCTAAAATGTCCTCGTAAACGCCTCCAGTATTTATCTTTCTTAATTTGAAGGAATTTCACGTGAACTTCTGGATGTATAAATGGAATCTGATAATGAATATAGGTTTTGTTGATTTTATGAGGTTAATTTCAGAGGCTGATTATAGCGACAAGTGTAGTGAAGGGACCCCAAGCTAAAAGCACCGATGGTGCCAAAAGTATATCGAAAGGATTCTAAGACGGCTAACATCTATTCCAGCGAGTTCTCTTGGTTCACCAAAGGTACAGCTACCGATACTATTCAACCTCTGTCTTACGATGTCTGTACTAATTGTATTTACTTTTTATTGTAAAACAAGTTTTAATTTTTGGACAAAATTAATCCCCTCCTTACTTGCGAAGAACTCGGACTGCTACTTTTCACAAGCCTCTTTTGAGTTCAGTTTTACACCACCACAGGCGTTTGCTATGGACAGGAACAGGTGGTAATCACTTGGCGCTATGTCCAGGCTATATGGTGGATGCGATAAAACCTCTCATCCGAGCTCCTGTAGCTTCTGATGAGTCATCAACGAAGTGTGTGGTCTGGCGTTGTCTTTGTGAAACAATACGCCCTTCCTGTTAGCCAATTCTGGACGCTTCTGGTCGATCGCCTGCTTCAAGCGGTCCAGTTGTTCGCAGCAGATGGTAGAATTAAGCGACTGGCCATATGGAAGCAGCCAATAGTGGATGATTTTTTTTCAATCCCACCAAACACACAACAAGACCTTCCTTGCCGTCAATCCCACCTTGACCACTGTTTGGGACGATTCACCGGCATTCGCTTGATATTGTTGTATGTGATCCATTTTTCGTCGCCAGTCTCCATCCGCTTCAAAAATGGGTCAAGTTCTTTCCGTTTCAGTAGCATATCGCAAGCACCCAAACATCAAGCTTTTTGGGGTATCCAGCCTTCTGCAGATGGTTTAAAATGTTAACTTACTCCCATCTCCTGGTCGATGCCACGAGATGCCACATGCCGGTCTAATTCGATGGTTTCCATGACTTGATCGGTATTCGTCGTCACAGGTTTTCTGCCGGCTGGCTTATCCATGGTGTCGTTTTCACCCGCTCTGAATCGTCGAAACCATTCCTCAGCAGTTCGAAGTGATAGAGTACCATTCCTCAAAAACATCATTAATCTCAAAGAAGAGGGTTTTTATTTTTATTAATTTAAAAGTATCTAATAATTTTGAGTATTTTTTTACATTTACCATCCTCAGAAATCTTAATTTACATGTCGAATGTAGAAAGCTCATATTTATATATAATGAGTAACTTTGAGTGTCCCACATTTACACAATTTTAATTCACTTGGACCAATATCAAAGTCAGAGAGTGGAAAATTAACTCTAAAATAGCCTTGGTATCAATTTCGCCCAATTTGAATTATTTTTTTTTTTCAGAAATTTTTACAATAATTGACAACAGTGATGCCCATTAAAGATTTATATGCTTTCGTAATAATCTCTAGAAATAATGCAGTTTTGCTTTAATTGACAGCAAAAGCATGCTATTTGCTTTCGCACAACTTCGACTTATATAATGCCTGTTACGAGCTTGAAAATATTTATTTATGCAATATGCAATATAGTGGAGAGTAGAAATATATACTACTACATGTGTATATATATGTACTTATTAATTTTTATAATACTCTATATTATATAAGTAAATGCCTATGTATATATGAAATCGAACACTGATTTTCGCACTTACAAATCACATGGAGTAAATTGGAACTTGTAGAAACACTACTTTTTGCCACCTCCCTTAGTTGTACTCTCTTTCTCCATCCACCTACCGCGCCGCTGTTGGCTAGCGAAAAACTTATTAAATATTAATTTTCCATAAATCTTCATGCATCTGTGCACGCATATCCATAAATCACTTTTAATAAAAACGATATAGAAAATGTCACTGCGGTGTGGACAACAACATAAAACCAAAACAAAAAAGGAAAGAGAGAAAGAGTGGGAAACAGAAAAAAAGTACGCCGAAAGGAGGTTACCAGTGGCGCAAGTTTCGCTGAAGCTGAACGACATATTGACATCGGAATGCGAACATACATATATATATATACAAATATATGCGAACAGTCAAAGCACGGAACGCAGCAAATAAAATGCCAACACAACAGTGAAATGTACAATCGGAATGCTTTGCATTTTCATTGGAATGGAACGACAAAAATGACGGCGACGGAATGTTATGCATAAAAATTTGGACGAAAATTTCGCAGGCCAAAAAAAAATCAGAAACTAGCGAAAAGAGTGCAAAACAGCAAAAGCAATCAACGATGAATGTGACACGAGCAAATGCGTTGTGTTTTTTATTGTGAACAACAAAGAAAGGGGAGTTTTCAAATGTTATAAAAATATTATTAAACTTCAAAAGGTAGCACAGAGACGCTTTAAAAGCACTTGATTTAATGTGGAAAAGTGCGCATGGTTGCGTGCAAATACTTTGGCGCCTGCATGTATGCTACAAAATGTATATCTTTAAACTGAAATGATGTGGCAATGGTACGGGGGCTGAGTTGCAAGCGGGAAATATAATAGATATAATAAAAAATCCCAAAAAAATATAAAGAACATATTAAACAGAATAGACATGCATAAATAAATAATGTTTATAAGTATGTAAGTTAGGGTAGTACTTAATATAAAATTATGTATTTTTGTCAGCAAAATCGATTTTTTTAATATAAAATTTGCACCTAAAGTAGTTTAACCCAATTAAAATCGCTTGAGTTTGTTTTTCATAATAATGGCACACCCTAATGTTATTTCTTAACTAGAAAAACTCCAAAAACACATGTTGAAGTGTTCACAAATGGCGACCAGGGAAACGCAATCGAATTGAAATCAATGTGTGTAAAATAAAAAACATATTACTAAACATAAAACAAAAGAAAAAACAAAAGCAGCAAAAAACTGAAAGAAGACCAAGTAGAAAATATAGAAAAAATATAATATTACAGCAAAATGCGCGCTGAGTTGTCATGAAAGCTTACACGCAGCTGGCTTTACCGCACACACGAGCACGCATTCAATCACACTTTGCACCCTTCACACACACACACACACCGCAAGCGATTGAGAAAGGTTGGCAGTTCGGTTATATTGTATTAGCCACCTATAGATATCAATAAATAAAATTATATGCATACATATGTATGTACACGCAGCTTTACTGCCAACAATCAATTCAGCGTAGCATACTGTAAGGCGCTCACGCGTGTTAAGCAACAAAATAAAAAGAAAAAGAGTGAGAGTGAGTAACAGAAAGCTGCTTAAGTTGTGGGCGGCGAAAAGAAAAGCTGAAAAAAATACAAAAAACAACAACAACAAAGCTAAACGACGACAAGTAACCGCAGTCAATACAAACAGGGTTTCACTTAACGAAACAATAGTACCAGCTGCTTGCAGCATTCATTGCGGCTTTCACTGTCGATATACGATATATATAGATATATATATATATATTCATATATATATATATATTCATATATATATATATATCCTATATACACACACAACCACATTTCTTCACATGTGTATAACGCGGCATATCAGTAGCCTACTTTTTAATACAATAATATGTTTTGTTGTTGTTGTTGTTGTGACACTCATGCCGCTGTCGCCAGGATATTTCTTGCGGCGCGTTGTCACAATGGGAAATGACAAAGTGTGATAAATGCGGCTGATCGCATAAGCAGATAGTTGTTGGCGGAGCGGCAAGGCAGCAGCTCACGAAGACGCTTTTTAATAAACGCTTGGTGGGTTGTGGAAGAAGGTAGACATAAAGATGAACGGAACCTGAAAGGAATATTCATGGCAATATATGCAGTAGAGTTTAAGGTTTTCCAGCGAAAATGATCTCATGCTGTAAACGATATTTAATTTTTCTGCTTGTGAAAATTTTAAGCTTTTTAAAGCTTTGAGGACGTATATATCCTTATCAAAGGATGACCTATACAATCGACTTAAAGAACAATAAAATTTAAAGTGAAACAGTTATAATTAAAATGGATTGATCTGTTTTGAAAGCAGTATGGGTATTATTTACCTAAGGACAGCTATAAAACTAACTAAAATTGTAACACAGCGCCATCTAGTTTAAGCTTTAGGTGATTAAAAGCGAAAAATATATTTTTAAGCCTATCAAAATTTTAAAATTTTCAGAATAATTTCAACGGTTAACAGATTTTTATTAGTCAGATACATACTGTGACAATGAGGGAAATGTGTCTGACTTTTGATGAAAGAGCTTTCTCGAGCAAAACTTTAAATAAAAATATTTTCGAGGAAACATATGCTGAACCAGAAATAAACAAAATTCTTAATGTCATTCAATAGAAGGGACTATAGCAGCATTGTTGGAATTTTCACTTTGACATATCGAGATGACTACAGGAGATGTCAAGAGCAATGTACTAAAGAAACAATGGAACAACTCTTATGCGCTTGATCTGCATTGTCAAGGCATCGGCTCCATCATTTGGGGGCCTCACAGTACGAAAATCTGGAAGAGGTATCTACATATAGTAAAATCACATAACCTTTTAAAATTTACTACGCGACGGCACTCTATCTGGTATCTCAAAGGACCAAAACTGGTCTATGTGTGGGTTATTAGCCTATCAGACTAATATAACATAACATTAAAAGCTTGGTTATGGCTATTCCCGGATCGAAATCTGTTTTCTGGTCTGGTCTGGTCTCATCATTACAAGGGAAATTGATTGAGAAAAAAATTTATTGAGATTGAGTGAAAAATTGCTGGAATAAACTTTCTCTTCTAAAAAAAATAAGCTCAAATTCAAAACTTTTCAATATTTTTTCAAAATGTAACCGAGCTTTTGAGCTTTTAATTGATTTTCCAACTTCAGGTAGAAAGATTCATGAATATAGATGCTTGACTTTTTTCTAATAACTTCCTGACTAACATTCTGCTATTCTTTATACTCAATTGCTTATTTATTCACTTGTCCAACTAAACTTTTTCATTTCCATTAGCAGAGTGTTGACTTTTTTTCCTCCATAAATATTTTGCGCACAAATTCAATGACAATTCTCGCAGAGACACACAACAACAATGAAGAGCTACCAGCAGCTGTCAAGCAGCTGTCATTGTTATGTCAACATAAGCGCACAGTATTAACTAATCCAATTCAAAGTTAGCGGATCAGCCTTGTTGCGAGGTGGGTGGGAGAGGGAGCGAGTGCAGGCGAGCGCTTAGCTGAAGAGCTTTACGACAATGAATCAATTCTGACATTTCAATGACAGTCAGCAATTCAGGCATTGCGTTTAGCTGGCAGTAGACGGCCAATGCGCTCATTAATTTCGTTGACAACGTCAATGCGCTGCGCTGAGCATGAGAATGAGTGAGTGACAAGTTCGTTCGGCAATTGCGTGAATTAAGTGCGACCACACACAAATTTAGACTTGAGAAGGAGGGAAGGGAAGAATTAGAGAGTGAGCGGCGCATAAATAAAGCTATAACGGAAATAAATAATTGAAAGCATGAACATTACGAGAGAAATGTGTCTGCGGTTGATGACAGAAGCAACAAGCCAGAAAAAAAATCCACAAAATTGCTGGATAGGCAAATTAGCTGGGTAAATAAGGCGTGCAGGTAAAGAGAGCGAACGCCATTAATGACTTGTCGGCGGCGACGTAGGCGAAATAACTGACAGTTGACAAATTGTTTAAACAAATAAATGCCGTATTTTGTGTGTGTCAACAACAACCGGCAAATAAAGGAAATAAATTGCTTTGAAGTGCGGCCGTACGATGAAGAAAAGAAGAAGAAGAAGAGTGAGTAGCAAAAGTAGCGTTCCGAACGCAAATGAAAAATAATTATTTATATTTACTAACTCTTGCTGCACATTAATCCCGATTTTGCTAGACAATATTTGTTCCGCCAAATTGTTTATACCACAAACAATGAAGATCGATGCATAGTTTTAGGCGCATACACAAATTCATACAAACACTTCTGTGAGTCTATATGCTCTAGGCGTGCGACATTGCACGCGTGTTTTGTACGTGATTGCTCATCATAGTGTGTTGGGCAACTCACGCGTGCGTATCCGTTTCCGTTTATTTGATTGCCGCCTACACATGTGCATACCCGTGTCGCGTTAAACAACAACAAAGGCATGTGTACCGTTATGTAATCGTTGTAAAATCAATTATATTTGTATTTATGCGCATAAATATATATTTGAGTTCCGTTGAACTGTCCCAAATATTGCTGAAGGCAATACATGCGTCGTATACGTGTCATTGCGCCTGCTGGTATGCTACGCTTAAGTTGTTTAGTGTTTTTGGTGAGTTCGTTACGCAACTGGCGGTAGATTCACAAACCACTTGTGGTGCCTATTTCAGTGTAAGATACACATAAGAGGATCTTTTCAGTACGTAGCCTTACATGTAGTATTTCGAATGGATGTGTTATTTGGTTCAAGATATTTTTCCACATATCTAAGTTCTTAGAGAAGACT
Source organism: Zeugodacus cucurbitae (assembly GCF_028554725.1). Classification (NCBI taxonomy): domain Eukaryota; kingdom Metazoa; phylum Arthropoda; class Insecta; order Diptera; family Tephritidae; genus Zeugodacus; species Zeugodacus cucurbitae. Next base: position 56,314,032 of record NC_071667.1, on the reverse strand, counting down.
TCATACAGTAAATTACGGACTTTTTAAGTTTAATATTATAATTATCAAAGTATTAGAATATGAAAGTATTATAAGGTATCTTTAAGATTTCTTTAACTTTTAAGCGTTTGCCATTCTATCAGTGTTCTTAACTTCTTCGAACAACTTTTGGGTAATTTACAGAAAATAAAATATTTCTAAAAACATCATTATGTTCAATCATTCTCTAACATGTACTCTCTGCTATATATTTATAGTATACACTGAACTAACTGTATTAATTTATTTTATTTTCAGATTGAAGTGCAACCCGAAAATGTATGTAAGTATTCAAAATTTTTGAAATTTTCGTTCAATTAATTTGGCATAAAGCTGCCAATACTACACACAGCTATATCAAGAGCAACTCGTTGTATAAAAGCGTATTTTATCTCAAGCAATATAAACTTATTGTTACTGGTAATTGCTGCAATTTCCTAAACAACCAACAGTCGCACATACAACTTAACCTTTATTTTGCAAACTTTTTTATTTTGTGTTGTAAGGGGGTCAGAGAAAAGTAACGGTAAAAGTGTCCCAATATTCAATTAAAACTTTTCTTTTGGCAATTTCATTGACTACGTGTTGGAGAGTTGATTTTTGGGCAACTTTTTATTGCACATTATTATTAGAATCTAAATATTTTTATATATATTTATGCTATTTATTTTCTATGATGTTCCTTATGATTATTTAATTGGGTGTATTAAGTGCCTGTATTTATTACAACTTCTATGTTTTGTTCATCTTTACTTTGATAATATTACATAACTATATAAGGATAAACTATCGTTTTATCACAAAAAACCCAAAATTGAGAGAACAATTGAGTCAATTAACTAGTATTTATTTTACATTATAACAACTTGTCGAATCCGCAGTTTTGAGTTCGAATACATAGCGAGATCGTTGAACTTTCATCGATCTGCTCTCGAAAGCACATTTCGTCGTTGCTAAAGTTTATCAATAGATGGCGCGCATAGTAAATAGTATGTAATTTGAACTTGAATTAAAACTAACAGTAAATACAGTTATAACAAATACTATACTCTCGGAAATTTAATACTCGCGCAATTTATTGCTATATTTTTATTAAGATAACACACAATTTGACCCATATATTCGCCATAAAGTTCAATAGAAAAACGAAAATCATCATATATAGTATATATAGGCTGAGGTAATTCCTGGACCGATTTCACTAATTTTCACCACCAATATATTATATCTAAGATTATATGCTCACTAAATTTGGCTAAGATATTTCATATATTAACCGATTTATAAGCTTTTAAGCCCATCGTATTTTTGAAAATCCTATAATTGGCTTTGAAAGCTAGGGAAAGTTATGACCCGATTTTAACCATTTCTGGTACAGAGACACACTATTAGAAAAAAAAGATTTCCTCTGAATTAAATTAAAATATCTGAGAGATTTACCGATATTTTCGGTGGAAAATTACCCTGAGGCGCGGAGTTCTTCATATTCGATATCCGTGGCACTGAGAAGTTATAGTCCGATTTCGACCATTTTTTCACAAGTGATGCAGTATTTGTGTATACAGTATTTGTGTAAAGTTTTATTTCGCTATCCTCATTGGTTCCTTATGTATATATTATAAAGTTAAGGAATCAGATGGAATTCAAAATTGAGTTATATGACATTGTTGTCGTGGTTGTGAACCGATTTCATTCATTTTCCGTGTCATCAGGGTCCGAAGAAAATATTATATACCGAATTTCTTTGAAATCGGTCGAGTAGTTCCTGAGATATGGTTTTTTACCCATAAGTGGGAAATGCCACGCCCATTTTCCATTTTGTATAAAGATCTGAGTGCAGCTTCTTTCTGCCATTTATTCTGTAAAATTTAGTGTTTCTGATTTTATTCGTTCGTGAGTTAACGCACTTTTAGTAATTTTCAACTTAACCTTTGTATGGAAGATGGACGTGGTTATTAACCGAGTTCAACTATTTTCATGGTGTGTGGTGGGGTCGTTAGGGAACCGACTGCAGAAAGTTTGGTTTATATAGCTTAATTGGTTTGCGAGATATACAAAAAACCTATTTGGGGCCACGCCCATTCACCTCAAAAAAATTATATCAAAATATGGCCGATCCTTTGTATGGACATATGTTCATCACAAATCTTTCCAAATAAGCAATGAAAATATTTAAAAGCGCTTCAAAAATTTAATAATTTTAACAATGTTTGCGGTATTTCAAATGTATTTTGTTCACTGCGCCACCTATCGTCTAATTTTTGTGTGACAAAAATAATTATTTCTCTCTCGTGCGCTAGTACAAACAAAAATAATTTTGCTCGTCTCCTTTTCAAGGACTATATATCTATCTGAATATCTAATTTGCATTAAAAATGTTTGATTGAAAGCACAAGGGTATACTCAAAAACCATCGAAAACTACCCAACCATGTAGAAAATACCCGCTTATCATATCCTACTACACTGTATGTGTTTTCCGATTATCTGGCAACCGCAAACCGCGTTCGTGCCAAACTTACATTGGCAGCTAATCGATTTCACCATAACTCATTATATTTAATTGAAACTCTCTAAACACGTAGAATACCCTACACCCCAACACATAAGTATGAAATTTTAATTTCGCATATGTGTGAGTGACTGTGTGTGTGTGTGAGAGGAGAAATAAATGTTTGCAAATACGAATATATTTCGAAGATTGACAGCGTACTATATACTCAAGGCATGTGTTTGTACGCTTAAGCTCATATGTGTATTTATAACTAACGGTTTTGGAAAGCAGTAGTGGTTGTCTGTGTGTGTGTGTGCATTCTTGACACACATATTTCGTCAAGGCAAACGCGGCAGCAATATTAAGCAACTGCCGCCGCTTGCTTAACTGCTGATTACACCAGCATATTACAGCATATACAATAAAGTACCGTTATATGTATGAAGCAGCAGGCGCTAACAAGGGCGTGGCTGAATATTATATATAAGAATATGAATACGCGTATGTGTTTAAGCATAAGTGTGCTCATTTGAGTTTATTGTATATATGTATTTATACTTATAGAACACCTAACCTCACATTTTGGCACTACATGAAGCCTCCAGCCGCTTTGCTAAAGCGTCAGAAATTAATTTCTATGCGCGCAGCGTTCACTTGAAACTAAAGTTATGACTTAAATAAATACACACGTAAGCAAACATGCACACGCTAATTCCGACTATACTCGTATACTAATATGCCACACATATACACGCACCGAAAATATACGCGGTTGTTAGCAAGCGCACCTCACACACTTCTTTATATATATGTATGTGTGTGTGTGTTTGATTGTGCGCTTGCAAACACCGGGCAATTTGGTGCCTTAACTAATTATAGTAATTACCGTTTTACTCAAATTAAATATAAGTACAATAAATAGCGCAGCGTGCAAATGAAAAGCGCGCACACACACACACACAACTACAAATACAGGTATATACATACATATATGCATACAAGCGCCACCTGCTTGGCACAGTTCCTCGTTTGCACTTTCATTTTCACTGTTGGCGCTTTCACTTTCACCAAAACCATTTCACTCAAGCACAAAGTTTACGCTATAACTGTACATCTGTATGTATATTTGTATATGCATGTATGTGTGTGTGTGTTGGTTGTGTTGTAATCCGCACCTGTGTGCTACAATTTTAATGAGTACAAAGACAAATTCAAGCACTTTAAATGGAAATGCAAACAATTGAGCAAAGGAGCGAGCACACCAACACACGCGCACACACACGCCAATCGGTTGACATGCCGCACAAGTGACACACATAGTCAACACTACACTCACACATATATACACAAAGAGATATAGAAGAGCGTAGCTCCCACATTTCACACATTTTTCGGCTCGCGTTTGGCAAACGAAAGAGAAATGCGCTCACTTTGTCTACATGAATACACAGGCAACTAATACACAAGCAGCAACAACTAATGGCATGCAGCTTCGCGCGCACGCCTAACGGTAGTCTGTTGCTAATACGCGCCTAATACTGGCTAATACTTTTCAATTTAGCATAGCATGTTGTAGTGCAGATGCGCGTTGTTGTTGGTGTTGCTTGTTTGTTGGCGGCTACTAGGTTGGCGTTTGTAATAGTAGCCTACATTTAGGCTGCTACCTGTTTGTTTATTTTCCCCCAATTTCACGCCTAACAGCACCGTTACAATGCTGCTGTGCCAAATATTTTGTAATACAAGCTGATTCTGTTGTTTTTGTTGTTGTTGTTCTAGTGTATTTCATGTACCAGCACCATTCCATTAAGAGCTGCGTGTGGCTACGCGCTTAAAGTTCGGCATTAAATTCGCTTTGGCGTTGCTGTTTGCATGCGGTGATTTCTGTGTGCGGCTATTTTAATTGTGTGTTGCTTCTGGATAGTATATACGCAAATCTAATTAGTGTTTCAGTTTTCAAGGTGAAATGAGGTGATGCTCCGAATATTTAAATACAATTTGGTTGAGTCTTTAATAGCCGGATAACGCTTGAGTTTATTTGGAAATAAGCGAGGATGAGTAGAAAGAAATGTTGCAAAAGTCGGAAGAAACAATGAAAAGTATCCAAGAACTGTTAATCGGCCGAGAGTTGTTTATGATCTACTTAAATTCTTGCTAGACCATATCCGTGGATTTTAGGAATGAACTTAGTGAGAGAGAATTGTTCTGAGTTTTGCTAAGGTTGAAGAGAGGTGTTGGTCTTCTAAAGAGCTTTTATAAATTATAGTTTTATATATAAATTATAGTGCCTTTATCTATCTATCTAATACAATTTATCACAACTGGACAACTCCAGTCAGAACTCGGTCGAAAACAGAGAGCTCTGGTTTGATTGCCTTGGAATCCCATATTATTACAAATATGTTGTATTCAGTTCAACCTCCATCGAAGCACATTATAAATATAGCAGGAGTTGCCATTTAACGACCTTCGCTAATAGCTGTAATAGACCATGTTCTTACTACTGCACTATATGTGGTTACTCTTTTCAACTCAACGATTGCTATATACTACGTTTATGCTTCAATTCTACTCGGTTATATTATACACGGGTAAGTTCAACCCACATGCATAAACACTTTTTCACCACGAGTTAATTGATGTACTCGGATAGAATATACACATTTTCATTACGTATGTAGACGAGTTAACTCGGATAAACGGATTTAGAGTTAAGTTGAACGTCAAATCAGTTGATTTTTTGTGCCGGTGTATATTGTTTTGACAAATTGCAAATACAGGGTTCCCGTATTGTCAATTTTTCGCTGAAAACCACTACCCCACTTACTACCGAATTTTTGTTATTGGTTACTTTTTGGCATCAGTTTTTTTGTGGCCCACCCGTGGCACAGTGGGTAGTCGGATGGTGTAGCTAAAACCGGTTTTTTGCAAAAACTCCGACGAGTGGGTAGTCGGTTTTCGTATAAAAACCGGTTTTTTGGGTCGGTCAGTATTCGGTTTTGCTCGTGCATTTCTGCCCGAATACTTCTTAACCGATTTATGCCGCACACCCCTTATATCTGGAAAATACGGACATTTATCTGTTTTTGGACTCAGCAGCGGTGTATATTGTTTTGACAAATTGCATATATAGAGTTCTCGTATTGCCAATTTTTCGCTAAAAATTTAATTATTTACCAAAAATTCTATCAAAATTTATAATACGTGGCAGCCCTCAATTTAATTCAATTCAGAATTTACCTTGAGTAGAGTATTTGCCGTTTATGCTTACAGGCTTTACCCTTGTAGAATATAACCGAGTAGAAATGAGGCATAAACGTAGTAATAGCTAGAGTACCACACCATTAATTCAAAGGCTTTGCTGTCTTGGAATCATAATTAGTCTGATGAGCCAAAATACAGCTATTCCGGAAGTATCAGTAACTGTATACGATTTAATTTTTGTCTGATAGTCAGAGTAAGTAAATATCTCTTGACTTACCTTTATTAATCCACAGTTTAAAATACTCTGTAGTAAACACTGTAGCTAAATTATACGGTACTTCGATTCAATGGGAGATTGCCTTTTTGATGTTCAGCTTCGTATTGAAAGTTAGACAAAGAGTCAGCTGAATGTATTCTTCCAAAAATACAGGTTACCGTTATATGTCGAATTGGTCATTCAGTGCCACTGAAAACAGTGGAGCATAGGTTCACATCTAGACTCACACCACAAATAGAAGTGGAAGCCAAGTGGCGGGTAAACCATAAGATTTAACATTTTCCAATATTATTTTGAATGGAGAACCGAAATTAGAATTAGATAACTTACTGGAGTAATAATATTTTCCGTAAAAATTACTTAAACTCCCATTAAATACAGCACTTTCTAAATTCAAAATTGCTTCAAAAAACAGCTTTTCCAAAAATGTTGTAGTTCATATGGGAAAATATGACCTCCCCAGATACAGTTAAATCAAAATTTATTCCACTAATTGCTTTTAAGTTCCGCTACAACACAACAACCCAACTCTACCAACAACAAAACTCTATCTGTGCACATTTGGAATTCAACACCCCGTTACATGTCTGTTTGTATTAGACAAATATTATGGTTTTCAGTTACGTAATTGGGTTTGAGTTACAACTCCACTGCATGAACTAGCATAAGAGCACCCTTAACCCCAAATTGTTAGTTATACACACAGACACGCATACCTACAAACACATGAGCTCTGGTTCGGGCTTTGAAAACACTCGTATTACACAAGCTTTCGAATATTACTTCAAAATCATATCTATGTGTCTGTGCACGCTTGGAAACTAACACAAGCACACATTTTCCAAATCAAATATGCGGTTACGTGCAACTGCAACTGAATATTAGCACATTGAGCCGCTGCAACCGCGAACGCATTCGCTAATTTGGTGCATAATTTTTCCAAAATTTCGGTATTAGCAGAATTTCAGGTTGAAATCGACAAATTTGTTATGAAAAATAATGGCGTTTTGCATTTTTAATTTCGGTGTCTATTGAGCTCATTTGCCCTTCACTCAATTAATTCATGTCCTGCACTCGCGAGTTATTAGCAGCGCTCTTATTACCGTTTCCAGGTATGCTTAATATGTTTTTGTTGTTGCTTAAGTGCAATGTTAAACTCAGCCGAGTTCGTAACCTGTCTCGTGTTTTCCTTTGTTAAGTTACTTAATTAGAAATTACTCATATTACTTTAAGTTCAAAGTGATTAATATTCAGATATCATATTTAGAGAGTTCAAGTTGTATTAGCAAATAATAGAAGTAGAATTAAGAGAGGAGACGTATAGTCTATTAGAGAAATGGTGTCAGACTTTCAACACACGCTTTAAGTAATTAAAGGCACTGAAGCCGTTTGTTGCAGAAAGATGAAGTAATCATATAGCCAGTTATACTTATAGAAAAGAGTTTAGGTCCTTTGAATAAGGCTCCTACTGCTTAGCATAAAATCAGTTCCGCAGTTCTAAATGCAACCCTGTATTGAGATATCATCTCCAGAAGTTATTATTTGATTTAAAAATAGACCAGCTGTGATGATCCGAAACCTCTTTAAGCACACAACTAATGAAACAGGCTTAAGAGCCTCTCTCAGAGCATGGAATCTTGGAGCTTTATAAAGAAAAAAAAAATATATATATATTATAAGAAATATTCACGCAGAACACTTCCCTAACTTCATCATCCACAATTGACCAAATTCCTTCTTCAAAGTATAATAAACGAGTGTAGACGCACCTGCCTCCTGATGTTATCAATACATTGGAGAAGCCTGCGGAACATTAAATCCAAACTGAAACACTCTTCCATTAATCTAGGTTGGAGAAATTATTGCAAATCATCGTGTTAAAAGAAAGTTAAAAAATACCGTCGATTCCTTATCTTAACCAATAGTCTGATTTATAATAATCATTTCCGTTTGAAATCAACCCTTTCTCACTTACCGCGTATTTACCTGCTAAATCATTTATTTAATTTATCACACGCTAAATCAACACAAACCATTAACTTAATCAAACACAAAGCGGCTTGTAAACCAAAGCCAAAGTGGAGTAACTAACACCACCTTAAGTCAATAATAATATAATAAGAGCCTTTTAAGCAGATAAGAGATGCGACAACAACACAATAAGAATATAAAAAATGATTTAAAGCATTTCAAAATACGCACTAAAACCATTTACATTTTCTTAACTTGAAGAAAAGAAAATCTCACAAATACGATTAGAATTTACAAAGAAAAGCACAGCGACGAAAACAAGCACGCTTGGCTGCCACAAAAAGGACATTCAATCATTTTTACAAACACTCAAAAGTGGTAAGCTTTGTGAGAGAGATACCCCTGCTAAGGCTATATGTTAAGCAGGCAACTTTACCTGGCGGATATAGCACAAATAAAGGGATATAAAACACTTTTTTGAGTGAAAAAGATTAAAGAAATATAAAAAACGTTGCATACATTTAGGGGCACGGACTATTTTTTAAACACAGCACTTTGTAAGCAACTCTTTTCTTCGCTGCCTTGATTATATAACCTTTTCGCTTACTATCTTTTTGCTGTCGCTCGTCGTGTGTGCGCCTAAATAAATTGTTTTTGCGTGATTGAGGTTTTCCGGTGCGCCTTTCAGCCTTACCTTTTATCTGGTTTTTAACATTTTTAACTTTCTTTTTTACTTGCCCACACGCTAGCCAAATTTCGCTTTGTGTGATATTTTTAATGTTGCCATTTTTTTATTTCTTGCTTTATTCTTATTTTTTTACTTACGGTACTTCCTACTCGCTTGTTTCTTTTCGTTGGTTGCTCATTTAAGGTAAGCTTTTATTTATGACTTAACAATCAATGTGGTTTAATGTGCCCAAGTGGAGGGAGGCCGCAGAATATATATATTTTTTCTTTATAGCAGGTGAAAAAAGAGAAATGCCTGTTCCTTAGTCTATGAAATAGCGTGTGGGAGGTTGAAAAGAACATCGTTTTTTCTGTAGCCACGTAAACGTACATGGCGTGTGTACTTAATATTGAAGAAACGCTTTTTGGCAGTTATGATGTCGATTTTTTAGAAATCTTCTGTATTGCTTTTGCTTTCTGAATAAACCTGAATTTGTGATGTGTTCGAATTTTTCTCTCATTGGTCATTCAAAGTGACAAATATAGACTTTCTTCTCTTCTTTTAAGTAAATTGTTTTCACTAGTGAGCTATCAAATAAAATAGCGAGCAATTCAAATTTCCCTGATCAGCACATTTTCCAAAACATACAAAATTGGTAAGTTTGAGTTTGTTTGAAGAAATAAATTCGAGATCCAGTGACTCCAAACTAGAAAAAACTATTAATGGAAGTAATGTATTGAAGTGAATAAAGCGTATGCTATTCAAATTAAATGGTAAGCTCATCAGGTTCAGATCTGATAAGAGCTTGCCTACAGATCCAATCTAGGTGGGATTCAATCAGTTAGACCAGTGATTTCTCATTTGGTTCCAATAGTCTCTAAATGATCTTTAACGAATTTAGTTTATAAAGAGAGTGAGAGAGAGTGAGTGAGACCGAGAGAGAGAGATACGGATATTAGTGACAGTTTCATGATCTTTAAAAATTTCTTCATTACCATTCATTTGATAATATTAATATATTTTCTTTGTTTTTAATTTTCCAACCGATGGCAACTCTTCCAATATTTTTCGACAAAAATCTCGCCTGAACCTTTTGAGTTTGTTTGATGTTCATTTTTAAATTTTACATATAGTTTTCCGTTTAAATTATAATCAGATTATTTTTAAACAGGTGGCAACCCTCCTTAACTTTCCTTAAAATATGCAATGCCACTCAAACCTCTATACTTTTATCTCATATTTTAATAAACCGTTTTTCATACAAATCGTGTAAAAGTATAATTTCGAACAGGTGGCAACCCCGCTCAAAACAATATTTTCACTGTAAGTTCTCTCAAAATTTTCCTAAATTTTGTGCCAATGCTTAACATTTGCCATATATCATTAAAAAAATATATAAATTTTCAATGTATGGCAACCCTGCTTCGAAATTTGTATAGTTGTAAGCCCTCTCAATTTTCTTTATTGTGACCTATATTTTAGTAGTTCTTTTAATATATAAATTTTAGTATAATATAATTAAATTAAATAGCTGGCAACTCTACTTAGAACATATTGTCTAAATTTAAGCTTTAAGTTCTCTTAAACCCTTTACTACTTTCATATGTGCAAGGAACTGTTCCAAACTTCAACTACTTAAAATTAATGTCTATGTTCTACGATAAAACGCTTAAATTTTGCAGCATCTTTAATACACTTTAACATTTGTATTTTTTATCTCTCACTACTAGTTTTCTAACTATATATTTATGTACAGCCGTATCAACTCCATCTCCCATTGAGCTCATATCAATCAAATAAGCAAATGTCAAAGGATTTCACACACTTTTTTCAATATACAGTTATTTTTTTCTCACTTTCTTTGCCACAACATTCTTTTTCTTCTGCTTTCCTTCACAAAATTTGATTAACCGAAATTTTAAGTGTTTCTTGGGGTTTCATCTCATGGATTTTCAAACATTTCGCAAAACTTTGTTGTTGCGGTTTGATTTGCTTTCATATTTCATTTATATTATAATTTGATTAGGTGTGTGTGTTTGGATAGGATTGTCTGTTCATTTGATGTTGTTGTAGTAGCAGTGCAGAGAATTTTACATATTTTGTCTCTTGCGTACTTTCCTCGCACATGTGTTGGCTTGGATATATGCTTGGATATATTCTCGTTGTTATTTTTTTTTTGTTCTAGTGTGTATGTATGTGCTTTCCTTTGTGGTTTTCAACTGTTGACTTTTCAAATTGAAATAGAAAGTTGGCCAAACCGAAAAAAATGGTTCAAACGTAGGTGAGAGCATGTAGCGCCCACTTGCCTACATATTTTTGTGTAATTTTTGAAGCAAATAGTGAAACCTCGACCCTACAATTTCGTTTGTGGGCGTGAGAAATTGTTTTTTATATGATTTGGTTTTGTCTGAAAGATGATGTCTTCTTTCTTTAAATTTTAACCTAAGTTAGTGGTTCATGTGGCCTAAAACTTTACTTTCAATTATTGTGTGGTAATTTATATATAAAGAGTTGTGGTTAGATATTCCGCCCATACTTTGTTTATTAAAATTATGTAAAAATTGTTGTGGATAATGATGAATGTTTAACTTACAGCTTACAGCTAGGCTTTTCTATTGAAAATTAAACTAGTCAGTAAGGCATAAGGTATACATGAATTTACTTGGCAGCTGGTTGAGAAGAAAAGCTCAGTTAACTCAACAAAATAATTTTCGCCATAAAAACACGAATGACCTGATCACTACAAATTATAATTGTTTCAGAGGAAGAAATTTAATTGAATTAAATATATTTCCTTTTCGCACAGCCAAATTAATTTAATACATTAAGATTATAATTGAGAAAGATTTTGCCTTTCGCACAGCCGGCTTACTCGATTAACGATCAGCTATTCTACATTTTTGTTTTTGCTGTTCATAAAAATTTGCTATGTTTCATAATTTCATGTTTATGGTAAACCTATCTAAACTAAAGCTTTAATCGAGCAAAGTTCGGTTAATTGATCAATTAACTCCTGTGTGAAAAGGTTATAAAGTGCGCGGAAGCAAAAGCGAGCGCAATTTAAGGAAAAACAAACTAAATGTGACTTCAATGTTGCGGACGGAAGCAAAAATGGCGGTGGAGAGGGATCGAACGTTTGAACCGACATTTAAAATTAAATTTTCGCCAACGTACGAAACTATTTTATGGGGATTTCGATATAGACCGAGGACTCGATATGCGTTATGAAATTGTATTTTTAAAGTTCCTTGTAATCTTAAATATATTAATTTTTTATATCAATATAGGTTGAACTTCCCTAACTCGAATCACCATAATCCGAAAAAAAAACTTCGAGTTAGAGAGCCTTCCGAGATACGGAAGGTAAATTTATTTCAATTGCCAATTCAAGAGATCAAGTTTTTTTTGTATATAAACGGTTACAAATGCCGATGAGCCTCAGCCGCACTTTTCTTGAAATTAAAAAATAAAAGCAAAATTTCCCGCAAATGTCGAGAATTCGGCTCAAAAAGTGACATTTTCAGTAGAGAATAAGTTTGGAATTCAAACAGATCTCTGCAAATATTTTGTTGGGTTAATGTCCAAGATCGATATAAAACGATTTAATCGATTTAATCGACCAGTGCTCATCTTTAACCCAGGGACGTCTTTGGAAAACGGCAAAGTTGTAGACCTAATACTTTTTAACTCTTACCTGAGCCAAAATGAGCTAAAACGAAATTGATGCCTAAATATCTGAATATACTCTTCAATTAAAGTCAAAGTGAAAAAATTTTCATATTTGTCATTGCTTAAATATTTTAACCTAAAAAAATATTTTTTCTTTAAAATTCCTTTAAAAAAATTTCTGTTCACCATCACCCCCGCCTTTGATCTTCTGACAACCCTGCCAACATATTTATCATGCAATTTATATCAATAAAAAATATATAAATAATTTACACATCTCATTTTATGCAACGATTAGCGAAAGTAACAATATGTTTATAAATTAATGCAATATTCTCTGCATGACAAACAAGTGCATAATTTATTTTAGCACAATATAGACCATTATATTATTAAATATTTAATTGTTGGACCAAAACAAAAAATAAAAACACTAGAGCTCAGCATTATTTTGCAGGTTAATGTACAACGGAAGTGATTTTATTATGCTGATGAATTGATTTAAACACAATTATAATTACAATATAAACATAGCATACATTTAGGCGTAAAACAAATTAAATCACTGAATTGAATCAAATTGATCAATGTCGTGTGAATTTTTGCGGTTTGCAAATGAAATAAATACGACACCAAGCGTTAGATGTAATTTATTAATTATGATTAAATTCAATAAGTTTCAACTTAATTACTGTTTTTGTGGGCAAACACACTAAAATATGTTGCAAACAAAAATTATGAAAGCTAATGTGTTATTAAAAACTATTTTTTTTTTTGTTTGGCGTGGAAAACTAATTAGATATTTTTTTTGGGATTTTTTATTTATATTTTTTTTTGATATAATAAATGTTTTTTTTTATTGATTTAAAAATTAAATATTATATATTACATTTATATTAAGTATGTAATTGTAATCTTTTTACCTCATGCGCAAACTAATTTCGTATTTTGTATCACTCGAATCGATATTTTAAATATTTATCATATCGCTACTTCGACATTCAAATTGCCATTACTAACAATTAGTGCGCTAATTACTTAATTTTTAATTTTATTAATTGCAAATACTACAGGCGTGCAATTATTTGTGCGCTTTTTTTGCACCGTTACATTTTATCACTTTATTTATATGCCACGCGCATTCTTACAAATAATTACATAAAACATTTGTTGTTTGTGGTTGTTGTTGTTGTGTTTTATAGCTGCTGCACTTTAAATGACTCGCAATGTAATTAACTGCTGTTGCGGAAGGAAAGTAGCAAAACAAATAGATTTAACTGCAATTGAAACCACAATAACGGTACGTACGTGTAAGGGATGCAATTAATGCTTGATTTATTTTCTATGACGTGTTGGTAATGAAAATTGTGCACCAAAAAATAACGCTGTTTTTGTTTTTAGTTTGCGCTTTAATTACTTAAATATTACATATCTACTATTGTAATGAAAATTACAAAGTGAGATAGAGTTCGAAAAAATACAGTTAATTAATGTTTTATTGTTAAGTGTTATGAGAATAGACATTGAAACTGTAAATATACAGTCAAGTAAATATATGCCAAGGTTCAAATATTTTTCATTCAAATTATCATTATCAGTTTCATATAAATTTAAGTCAGCGCCATCTAGCGGCTATACACTCTGTAAAAATTCTTTTTAAGTCCATATTTAGAAAAAGCCAATCGTTAATTAAGTAAGAGATTTTAAGATATTTTGAGTTCAGTATTTTAACTTTCAGAATTGAATGAGACTGCAGCGTTTTGTAAAAGAGTATATGGAGTAAGTGGAGACCAATCAATTAATAAAGCATAATTCAAAATTCGATCAAGATCGGTGCGATTTTTTTATGCTATTTTTCAGAAGTAGAAAAATTAAGAAAATATGAAAGAATTTAAGTTCTGAACCAGTAAAAGATCTTTCCATACATATTCATTGCATACTTTGTCTGTAACAGCTACTAAGGTTAGCCGTATTTTTATGAGCTTGGCGATTTTCTCTTAAGGCAGTAGTCTGCTTTCAAGGCTTCAAAAAATCGATTTTCTTGTTTTGTTTTAAATTTCTTCCAAAATTATCCAAGAATATGTCTTTAAAATTCCAGAGGCCAATTCGATATATATTTTCGAAGCTAGAGCAGTTTAGGTGGCCGAGCGTCGAGCAGGTGCGAATACTCTGACAGACCTTTAAAGCGGGTTTTCTCGAGTTTTCATTTTCACAAGTTTTAGAAAACGGTGCCGGCGATAGCAAAAAGAATATATTTCCGATCAAAAAAAACCAAAGTGATCTAGCTTCAGTATAAATTATCTTCTATTTGAACTAAAAAAGTTGGACAAAAGTATTATTTAAACTACTTGTTTTGCAGCTTAAAGTCAATTTTTTTTCTTAAAAAAGTGAATTTTTTTTCAAACTTCGAAAAAATTTGGAATTTTATAACTTCTTCGGTATTTTTTAGTTCAAAGAGAAAAGAAACTTATAAAAATATGGTTCGACTGTTTCAGATGCATCGCACGACCTCCTTCACCGGCACCGATTTACAAGTGCAGACTCCAGGCGCTCCAGAAAAATACTTACAACTTTGAAAACATTTCAATATTTTTTAATAATTATTATTGTTTTTTAAGCCTTAAATATAGTACACTATCGTTTACCGCAATCATTTCCTTCCCTTTAAAAAAAAATTGCTAAAAAAACGCTAAACGAAAGCAGACTACTGCCTTAAGAAGAGCCTTAAAGGAGGGCCTTCGTTTTACGAGCAAACGAGAAATCGCTGGAACAGCCAAAGGCTATCCCAAAAATCTAGTTTGAGTGGTGTTTCGACGATCGGAAGAAGCGCTGGTATAAATGCATAATATCGAAATTGGACTATTTCGAAGGCTACAACAATAATGTGGACAATTGAAAAAATCTTTTTTTTAATAAAAATTACAGTTATTATTTGTGTTGCGGTTAGAAATAAACGAGACTTCAGTGTTTCCTAGAAGCGTATTTGGCGCATGTAGAGACCTATTACTTAATAAATGATAATCGAAAATTCGATTGAGGTCGGTTTGTTTGTGGTTATGACGATTTTCAGCTGTAGAGAAATTAAGAAAGTTCAAGTTCTGAGCCAGAAACAGCCCTTTCCATACATATAAAGGAGTAAGGGTAGACTTAAAGCTTGTAGAAGCGCTGGATTCTTAAATCATATGTATGTTTACAAAAGACTCTGTCCCTAAATTGGTTAGTATTTTGACTTGAGAAATATATTTATTAGAGTCTCGTGCAGTATGTTACCTGATTTAGAAAAAACTCCTTTCTATGCAATTTGAAATAAAATGTTTTTCCTTTAATCATTTAAGAATTGTATTTTAGTTTTTTAGAACTCAGAACTCTATTAAGTATTATTATAAGTTTAAATAACCAAGGGCGACAAAGCAAGCAGTAACGGTTACTTTGCCATATAAAAAGAGAGCGAGATAGAGAAAGAGTATAAAGAAATCAACTTCTTATCTAGAATAATTTCACTCCTCCAAATAAACCTATAACTACAATATTAAAATTACTTTAAAGACTTACATGCAATAATACGAGCTGCAACAACACCAACAACCATCAAATCAACAACGCCTGCGAAAAGTCAGCATATATTAATAAATAAGCGAGTCGATATAGAATTTAATTAAAAACTTGAAAACAACAACAAAGAACACAACCGCAACGAGACCAACACGACGCCGAAACCACCAACCACACTGTTTACTTGGCGGAACTCCTTTAGAGGTTGGCTTGAAATAAATAAATAAATGAAAAGAAGCCGGTCTCGCCCGAATATGTTGTCTACTTCGAGGTGAACTTTGCTGGTGCTATTGCTGTTGTTGTACGTACGAGCATAACGACTGCACGCTCCTCCACAGTCGGTGGGTTTAAGTGCTCGGTATGGGTATGCTCTGACATATCCTAACGCTGCCAAGACAGAGTCATATTGACTGTGTATAAGTAACGGCACATTCTATATACATATGTATATACCGATATGAGGCATTAAAACCGCCTCTGTAATGCCATGGAAAAGCACAAAATAAAATCGTTAACCTTGAAGCAATTGCAGCGATATTTCGACTAAAGCAACAAAACAACTTGCACACAACTACTTCCATAAGCGAGCGTACCAAATATAACAGTATAACATAACACAAATGGCTATGGCAGCAAGGAAAATGGTCTTTAAAATTCAAAAATATTCGTTTGGCAACAGAAAACTAATTACAAATTCAAATGAGTCATTCTTCCAGCGTCGTGACTTTCAACATTTCGCCGAGCAGAACAGTGAGTTTAATATTTCCAAGTACACATTCACTCAAACACTCGCACTTTACTGTGTAATATTAAATGTAGCTTTTCTTGTATTTATGCCTACAAGCGCTGGCATCATTAACGTACCCTTTCGGGAGATGGACAAATGGCTTTTCTAATGATTCAGATACACTTATATTCACTTGCTAAGGCCTTCATTTGTTTGCCTTAAACGCTTCTATTTGAGTGTCTTTTGTCTCAAGTTGGAATATTTGCGCCAAGTAAGTGAGCTCAGACGAAATATGATAAAGGACTTCTTTGCAACATGCCTATTATATATATTTACGTTTTAAGCTGCTGTTTGCCTTGTTCAGGTAGTTCTGATTAGATAAATATTTATTTTCGACAAAGTTTGAATAATTAGAAAAATAATTTATTTCATAGAAATTGTTCTTTGAGCTTCTTTTCCTATTTATTTCACTATTTAAACGAAGAAGTGTGTTGAGCCACCTCCCATACACATATGGTATTTAAAAATATTAAAATTGATTTAAATCACTAATGTAATATACCAGAAACACTAAATCTTATAGTGAAAAGTGTACATGAAATGTGCACAAATATTTGTATAACAATTTCAGCATGGGCGTGTCACCGCGCACTTCAGGGTCTCAGCAATAATTCGCCCAATTTCAAGTGAAGATATTAGAAAAAAGACTTTGTATTATTACAGCACTGGAAGTGTGGGATCGCTCATCAAAACATTAGGACTATAACTTTTCAAGGCCCCTGATATCGAACTTGTGTTTTGATGTATTTTTTTTTCGAAATATCTTTCATATATTATATAGAAAGTCTGAGGGAACGGTTTCCTTATAATTTTGTGCGTCTGCTATAAAAATGGATAAAATCGGGTCATTACTTCACCAAGCTTCCATATATATAAATTAGGTTTTTTACACATCCGGTAGGCTTTATACCGTATATATCGGTTAATATGAGATATATCTTAGTAAAATGAAATGTAATATAATTAGTTAAGTTAGATCGTTAATTTAGGTAGTATAATTTATTTTAATACTAAAATGTTCGAATAAATTTTAGCTTAATTTTAAATTTCTTGCCAAGGCACAAGAAGATCTGTATGATCATTAGGTATATTGAAAATTATAAGTTTCTGAGGTAGTATAAAAAGGGAAAGTGTTCGAATCAAGGTTATACCTGAGACAGACATGTAGTATATATTGTAGTATGCTTCAGAAACCATATGTGTATCACCGGTTTTCCGAATTTTGTTTGAAAGCAAATGGTGTTCCGTACTACAATAGAGTTCTAGAAACCATTGAAATTTTGTGCTGTTGTGAAATGTACTACAATGGATTGCATTGAGCACACCGAAAGCTTTAAGCTCATCTGTCACAATCATATGTTTTCTGACATTTTGGCATACAGAAAATAAATTTAAAAAAAGAAAAATTATGTGAAAAATATGTAATATGTAATAATTATAATGGACAATAATTTTTTAAGATTGCTTGGAGTTGTAACTAAGTCAGGATCAATTTTCCTGCCTGTTATTCATAATTATATTTTGCTTAAATTTATTTGCATCAGCTGTTGATAATATAGATCAGCATAATTTCCATCTAAATCTAATTTCAGTAGGTTAGTTGAATATAAGATTGTAACAAGTGTTTCAAGCATGACATTTCCTGTCAGCAGAGCTCCTATATAACTTTTTTGGAAGGAG
Source organism: Zeugodacus cucurbitae (assembly GCF_028554725.1). Taxonomy (NCBI): domain Eukaryota; kingdom Metazoa; phylum Arthropoda; class Insecta; order Diptera; family Tephritidae; genus Zeugodacus; species Zeugodacus cucurbitae. The sequence goes on along the minus strand of NC_071667.1, from coordinate 56,295,717 downwards.
TTTAGATTAGATACTTAGTGAGTTTATCTGAGATTTAGAGTCCCTCCGTGGTCACGTTAGCTTTACATTTGAATATGTTTTGAATGAACTTTAAGTTCTCAATTTCGTTCGTAGTTATTTAAGTCATACCGTGAAAAAAAAATATTAAACTCCCTTGAAAGTTTTTTCAAACGTCAATTGGAGATCCTGATATTTGGTTTAAATAGCAACTATGACAAATGTATATAAAAAGATCCGTGTAGCATCTATAGCTCATGTTTTCAAACACTAGTCGAATGGCTGATAACACCTCAATTATTTTCATCTAAAGAGTCTTTGATGAGCGAATTTTCATCTCTCAGACCACTCATTAAAGGTTTAAACTTTCTTGGAATAAAAATTTCATTTAATAATTATATAATATAATCAAGAGATTACCAAAATGAAGAGAGCGTACGAATTTGTATACGATAAATTGAGGGTTATATTAAAGCCACTGAATATCTGATGATTTCTAATGATTGTTTTTCCTTAACAAAAACATCAATCGTGAAATAAAATTATTGAAAAAAATATTTATATTTCATTTAGAGGCTTTAAAGTTCTTGAGCAAGTATCTATCTGATTCAGAAAAACAATGGCCTTATAAAAAAAATGTCTGTATTAACTAAGAAGTACAAAAGTTCAGTTAGTGCTTTTTGTGCTTGCTAATATAAGAAGCCTACCAAGCAGCATAATTAACACATAATACATTTTCCATATTCCTTTTATTTATTAGAAAAACATACAAAATTTCGACCTTGAGGATACTCAACAGTACATTGATTTCAAAGTACACTCGGCTTACTTGAGCGATAAGCGATGAGCGATGAGTTTAGACAGAAACAATAGCAATATGTAAGCTTATTGTTATATACAAAATTAATAAGCTGCTATTGACTATATACACACATACAGACGTGGATACAATACTGTATTCAAAATGATAATGCATTCCTTGTTTAACTGTAATTACAATACTATAAAACCTCGAGTGGAAAATCTCCTGGCAATATTGATGACAAGCAGTATACACTTATTCACCTACATATGTATATGCAATATATAGCTTATGTATGTGTTTGTGTATGAGGCTAAGTACGTTGTCAGCAATGAATTCATTTAAGAGATAGATGCTATCGCCACACACGTGCTTTCGTAATATCAATACTCGTACAATTCAATTTAGCTGGCTCAATACATTTGTTGCTTATAATAAGCTCAAATACATGCGCTTCTCTATATGTATGTGTATATGGTATATGTGTATGTGTGTGCGTGTGTCAGCACACATGCTCATTTATAAACAACACCGTTAACGCCGCTGATGGGCTAGCATACATTATGCTGTCTACACGGTGTATTATATGCAGCACACGACGAAAGTATCAATCAATCTTAATTTAATCCAATTACAACAAATAATAACATTAGTATTGCACCAGCAACAACAACAACAACCAAGCGGAAACAAAGTTGTACGAAACTAGTGGAAGAGAGAGACGAAGAAATGGAGAGTAAAGCAAACAAAGCGAAAGTTCAATGCGCTGCATTTGCTATTGAAGAAGATAATATAAATAAATAAAATAAATTAAATTAAACAAAAGAGAATTAGAAGAAAAACAGTTGACTGCAAAAAACCGTTAGCAAAATTTACTAAACCGTTTTAATGTGGCAACGACACTTGTGGCATAAAATTGATGTACACCCTGATGACAAGATGCTACAGCTGTGTGAGCGGCAGCAGGCTTATAAAAACCTAGACAAGTATGAAAAAAATATATACATCAACAACAAAAACAACTATCAACAAGGACAAGCGATTTGGGCAATCGGTATTAATACGCTGGTAGTCAACTTAAATGGCATCATATGCCACTAATCTGACCGCAAAAACAACAAAAATCAACAACAACAAGGAGCACATAGAGTTATAGCGTAGCTCACTGAAATCCCATCAATTGATTATCAATCAAGTGAGAAAAGTGCTGCCACAGTTTTAGTTGTTGTTATTGTAAGTGATATAACCGCCATTAGCCTTTGGTTGACGCGCTGTGCCCAGCTTGAAGTGGTTATAGCACAGACCCACATACACATTACTCTATTCAAAGCATACATTTAGGCGCACCCACCCAAGCGAAAGCTGTGCGCTCCACAAGGGATAAGTGAATGAGTGAACGAATGGCAAGCAAAGAAAGACATCCTAATGGAATTTAAGTTGTCAATTTCTGGTGAAATGGTTGACAACATTAAACCAACACAAAATGAAATGGGCAAAAGAAACTCACCCAAAACAAAAAAAAAAAAACAAAAAACGAAAATCGTGAAAAATTTAAGTGAAAACAAGCAATGGGCGTTACAGAAATAAATTGAAATGGCATAAACAAAAATGCGGACCAGCGGCGTGGCATACAATTTTAGGGATATATAACGGCTGCTGGCGCAGAAACTGTGGCGGTAGTCAAGTTAAGATGGGGTCAGCTTTGAACTGTTCACTGTCAATCCCAATTGTTGAGGTTATGTACCGTACAGTTAGAGATTTTTAGTAGAGCAGCTTTGAAAGGGCAGGAGTGATAAAGGGAGGAGGAAATAAAGGGTGATGTATAAAATTATATATGCCAATATGATATTTTTTTAACATACAGACAGACTTGAACTTGAACAAGGGACCCTAAAATCACAGAATCACTAATTTCAGTGACAATAAATTTATCATCGTTATAATTGTATCAATATAAGAGATTGCTAAGATCGTTTTTTACAAGAATGCTGTCCAGTCCGGAATGAATTCGAGGCTTTCGTATAACCTGGAACCATTATTGATACATTGCCATTGTTTTCGACCTAACTTTCGAGTCTTTCTTTCAATAATACCGCAGAGAACTCAAATTGACATATAGCAATCTTAGCAATTATTCGAAAAAATGTGATTTTTATTCATAAAAATTTCTTAAAAATAACAAACATCTGCATTTTCAACACCCTTAAAATTTCTCAACACCAAATTGTTATGGTTCTAGAATATAGTTCTTCATTTAAGATAATGGACAAACACAAAAGTTCATTTGTTTCTAAAAAATACGCCAAACTTTTCTTGGCAATTACTTTTTACACTTAATTAAAATATATTTATTAGCATAAAAGGCAAATGATACAATTTTGTTGCACTCCTAAAGGTATGCTACATTTAATATCAACAGCCAATGTGGCCTGTTGTCCTAACACAACTTGCTATTTACTTACTTTTACAGCACAGCCCAAAATAGAAGAAAGTTTTCACTGTTCTTTCGCTGCCAGCTTCTTGGCCCAAATTTTAATGCACACCGTGGCGTATACTTTTGGGCGCTAAAGCACAATATATAGCTGAGGTGTTAGCCTGTTTATTTGTAGCGCGCGCACACACACACACAACGTTAACTCGGTACGTGTAGACTGGGATTTCTTATAAATGAACGAAGTACACGACACTCCCGGGTGTACAAGACATGTAACTGTGTACACACGGTGTTAGGTTAGCAGCTGAGTGAGGTTATGTGTGTGCCTTCTTTTTCGAAAATGTAAATTAGCTTGATTTGATTTCTTGACTCATCAGTTATTCACTTAAGGTGCATTACACTTACACTTTCTACAAATGAGATTCGATTTTCAATTTGTGCTTGCCACACACATTCCATTGGTGGCAGGTATTGGCAACAAAATTTATTGATTGTTTGTTTGTATAAGCTTTGTAATCGTTCCACTTGCTGTCTTACTGATCTTCTTGTACACTAAGCTTAAACCCGTATTAGCTGCAACGTTGAAGCTTGAGGGCGTTTACGCTAACAAAATGGCTGAGTAAGAGTAAGCGATATAAATGAGACTTAGCTATGTCTGTTGCTAAATAAATACCGTTAACCGTTTGAATTACTTTTTAGATAGAGGCTTCTGCGCCTAAATGTATGTTGAATGTAAATAGGCGCGTAAATTTGAAATACAAATTCAAACTTGTTTCGTAAATTAGTCTGCGCCGTTACGTAAATTATTTTTCAACAATTGTACACAAAACTATATGCTTTCAATAATTACTTGCCACATTAACTTCATTAAGAATTGGTTCAGAATTTCCCTTAGTTTAACACACACACGTCTATGCGCCCAAATGTGTGCTTCACTAATGTGTTATGCGCTCCAAAAAACGAACTACAATTATCCAGCACGTGTTTATGATCGCACAACAATACTTTTAGCACACACTGTTCAATTGTATTATTTATTTTAAATTTTTGTTTATTTAAATAAAGTTTCACTCCCGTTCTTTTGCAAAAATTATAAATTTTATTTGCCTCTCGTCATTTATAAATATTTTTCACAACAAAATCTGACTACAACAACTTGCTGCTGCTGCTACTTCAAATATCAAATCTGTCCATATACCGTTACAGCGTTAACGCGTTAAACATGTCAACATTGCCGAATAGTTCACTTCAAACTAAACGTTTTTGCTTTTACTCCTTCAAACCAACTGAAATTCCAACTAGACGAACTTCGTCAATTCCGCCGTATACACACTTCGTGTATGCACTCGCTTCTTGAACAACACATAGCGGTATATGATGCCTCGCTACCACCGTTGCCCACGTCGTTATTGCTATCTGCTTGTTCGTTTACCGGGCTTTCGCTGAGGTTCGCCAATCTATTCGTGAATTCGCCGAAATGCCCTCTTTGCTGTGAGGTGCTGTCGTCAGTATTATGAAAGGGGTCGTGTACCAGTAAATTGATAAGTAGAACGTGCAGCAATAAATTTTGACCGCGCTCAACAGACGACCTCACGAAGTGTGGCTCTCCTAATGCGGCGAATTTAATTAAACATTTTTGAGAGTTGCTTAATATAAGAGTATGTACCGTTAATCAGTTAAGAGTTCACTGAATTAGATAATTGTTTGGGTATTTTCATGTGAACAAACAGGTCTTCGTTCTGATTAGAAGGCTTATCAAATACTGGTTGAATTTCCAAATGTTAACAAGTGGCCGGATTGAAGTAATATTTTTTTATAATCTATTAGTTTTTAGATTTATCCCAAACCTTCCAGTAGAGACTGAAGAATATAATTTTTTCAGTGTTTTCCGTCTTCATATTACCAAGAAACAGAAGTACAAGGTTTGAATGTGAGAACCTTAAGATTAGACACAAGCTTAAAGTTAAGATCTGCCTAGAGTATATGAGAATGGATATGGGCTGTAGTCAAAGTTAGCTAGGTACTTTTGGCTTTTACTAGTTCAAAGTTTGAGGTCTTCGTTAAAGAGATCATATAAAAGATTATTTCTTTAAGGTCAGGAAAGGTAAAATGACAAGTAACTATGAACACATTGGTACTCCGGCGCCAACAAGTGCTTTAAGGACTAATATTTATGCTTTCAGCCCACTTTTAGGCTACAGGTATAACAAAATAATTAATGATCAGAAAAGTTACGTATATATTAAACATAGCAATATTTTAATATTATTTTTTCAATCAAAAAAATAATTTATTTATAATTTCATGAACTTCAAATTCCAATTGGAGGCGCGAAAATTCAAAATCTTCACACACATACCAAATCATTATCACTGCATCACACTCAATGCTCTTTATTTTATTGTACAAACCCACTCTCTAACTTGCTCTCTCTTTTATGCTCACCTCAATCGCTCATTAACTCATTTGAATGTGTGCGCAAGCGCTAACTACCCCTAAAATTCGCCGCAAATACCCCTTAGCAACATACACGATTGATTCCTAAAAAGTGGTGAGTTCTATCAATAAACATTAATTCGCTTTCGCTCAATGTTGCTGAAACATTGTTGCCAGTTTGTCGCTCAACATTTAGTATCCATTCAGGCGTAAAACGCGTGCACATATGCTCGTGCCCTTACATACCCATGTACATGAAGGCTTGCAGCTACAAAAATTTATTTTCTGTGTCATTCGCTGTTCGATAGCGAAAGTGAACGCTACTTGCGGCGAATTGCGCGAAGCCGAGTGTGAGCCTACACATTTTTGGCAAGTCCTTTTCGTGCAGCCTGTTGGCTGCCCGGCTTCTGTGTCACTAATGTGTTGAGGATTTTATGTACATTCGTGTTTTTGGTATTTTGCCAAACATATGTAGGAGCGAGTTTAGTGAATTTGAATTTGCTCGTTTTTTTATATACTATTTGATTTTATTTTTCGGTAGAAAAGTAAGTTTGCTCCTCTAATATAATTTCTTTATACCTATTTATCCATGGAGGATAACATAGCAAAATTTGCCTACCTTTCGGCACTGAGACGAAAATTATAAGATTATGGTACAATTTTCTTAGGTATTTTTCAGGTACTCATTTTTCAGGGTCTCATGCTTATCACTACTCTCTTTAGAACTTTTATCTAAAATATTATACGCAATAAAAATATGTCTCTCTCTAAATATATACATTTATATTTTATGTAAAGTTGGGCCGATTCTAACACATTATACAGACCTTCAAGAAGCTTTGATTGCCGTATTGTTTAAGAAGTTACGTATTTTTCAACGAACTCTACTATCAATATCCTACCATTTACTTCCTTTTCGACATCTGTTCGACCTGCTCTTGATACTCGATTTGAAACAATAAGTGAATAATCCTTCAATTCGAACCATTGATCTCTGAATGTGATTTGTTAAATACGGAAGTACCATATTCTTAGATAACCTATTGGTGATTGTTACTTTAATTTCTCTGGAGATGTGTTCCAAAGTAGTGCGAGATGCTTAGTCAAAGGTTTCTAAGTTAATGGTAGGTTCAGTGCTCTGTAGTCTATATTTCCAAGCGTTTGATGCTATTCGGAAAATAAGGACGTACTAATTTGGGCTGAGCCAGATTAGCTTCATAGACCGTAAAACCTAACTTCCATAGAGGGCTACTAATGTCATAGCCCACAAGTTAGTATTTTCGGAAACCTCGTTTACAAACAATATTTGCCTTTATGGCTGTCTCTTTTTACTATTTCAATTTAGAATACCGTTATTAATCGCCGATTCTATAATACCAGATTCAGTTAAATAAAAATTAATAAGAGGAATAATAAACCCCTCGATAACATAATAACCTAATCACATGCTTTTATCTTTAAGATCCGACCAACTGTCTTGTCATAACTTCGATTTTTTTTCTATACTATTCCCTCTCATTCGTGCAATACAAACACTCACTGATACATACAATATATATAATTTTTAAAACATTCAACATAACCTACAAACTACATACATATATTCAACACATTTAAGAACGAAAATTCCCAGAACAAATAAAAAATAAACCTGGTGCGGCTAGACAGCTGGTGAGTGAAAATAAATGTCAAAATATTAAGTCATAATCCACATCAGACAAAGGCACAGCCGAACATGTCAAACACGCCAAACACGAAGAGTCAAATATGGGGTGAGGTTAGCGGAATTAATTGAAAGTCGACAGACAAATGGACGGAGTCAAATTGGTTTTTACCACGTGGCCGTCGCCAAGCAGGAGGTCGGCTATTCTAATCATTTGAAAAATTATGCGTCAGAAAATTAGACGAAAAGCCAGTCAAAGGTGTATAAATGTGCGCTTGAAAAGCAGAACTAATCAGAAAGTCAGTTGGAAAATTAGCGGACAGGAAATGCAACGTCATCACGAATGCATACGAAATTTGTTCTGTAGAAATGTACTGTTGTGCTGTAGAGAAGGACCTTTTTTCTTTGGTTTTGATCCACACTTTGTGGGGTGTGTTTTATGATTTATTAATGTGCAAGTTTAATTTCGAAAACATAATCAGATTAGAGCGACTGGTATGACAGCGCACAGACACACACACTTATACATACATAAATACAAATATACTTAGATGAAAGGATAACAGAAAAAGCCAAAAGGAAAAAAAGTTGAACGAGCGTGTCAAAGCGGCGGCATTAAACTGGACTAAACAGCTAATAAATGGTAAAAAAATAATCTCTTTGTCTGCCTTTGTTGTTGCAAAGTGTGAAAATGTGTGTAAAATGAGTGAATCGGACATTTATGAAAAACAAGAAACAAACAATAATGGTTATAGCATACAGGACAAAAAAACATTAATTAAAATACCGAAAAAGTAAATTGTGAATTATAAATTAAAGAAAATAGAGCATAAATTTGCCTCGGTATGAAATACACTGAATTTAAATGAATTATGTATTTTAGAGTTAAATGGTGGATGAAATATGCTTTGAAACAGATCAGCTCGAGCTGATTTTTAAGTATGCTATGGATTTTAGCTAGGTAAGAAAATTTAGTTGGATCTTTTTTGCTGAAATAGGTTCATAACGCTGATAGCCTATGGTCATCTATAGTTAGCTAGAAATAATATTTAATTTTCCAAAAGACTAACTAAAACAATATCGGTAATCGGAATAAGCTATCATATACATATATTAGCTATACGGAATAAACAAGGTCCCAGAAGTAGAGATGCTAAATATCGATTGGGTTATATCCTAGGGGATCTGCGCGAAATCCAGCTAAAAGAAAACCACACCTTTAATATAGGACCGCACAATACTGATAATTTCATATTTTGGCCCGGTCGATTGGCCACCAAGATCGTCTGATATCCCACCGTTAGACTTTTTCTGTGGGGATATGTAAAGTCTAAAGGCTATGCGAACAATCCTACTTCGATTTCAGGAATGAAATAATCTTTAAAAAATAAATATCAACGAATGTTCTTTTGAATGATAATAAATATTCCCCATTTAATGTGAATTTTCCGTGTTTCTTTTTTAAAAAAGTAGGGAACCTCGAATCAACATTTACGTCTTCTTCCTTTGGAGAATAATCGACCTTAATATTGGTCTCAAACTGGTTAATCGGAACTCATTGGACTTCTTATTCTTCTTTACTGGCGTAGACACCGTTTACGCGGTTATAGCCGAGTCCACAACAGCGCGCCACGCATATCTTCTTTTGGCAGTTTGGCGCCAATTGGTTATATAAAGTGAAGCCAGGTCCTACTCCAACTAGTTCTTCCATCGGAGTGGAGGTCTCTCATCCTCTCATCATCGTACACTTTCAGAGCTGGAACACTCTCGTCCATTCGAACAACATGACATTATTGGACTGGACTCCACAAAAGGTAGTCCAATAGAGTAAAAACATACACTGGTTACATAGGTGAGACCAATTCATCAAAAATCCATATCTATAATATGATTTTGATACGATGACTTATACGTCTTGATGATGCTCACAATTTTATACATTTGTTCTCGACATTAGAAGATTTTTAATGTGGGTTTCTGATTTTTGTGTGAGTTTCGAAAATAAATGTCCCCGATTATCGGGTCTATGTCTTTGCTTGGTAATTTGCTGAAAAATATTGAGTGTCAGCAAACAGTTTGACAGTTATTTTGAGTGCTCTCCCTCTATTAGATTTCAGATCTCTGAGAAATATTTCCTAAATTATGTTGTAGAAAAATAATGTCTACTAAAAATTCTAACTTGCATACTGTCTAATAAAAATTAATCTAAAAAGCGGGCCAATTGTATTGTAAGATAAATTACAGGCATCTCTCCCTGATCCTGAGGTTAAAATCTAAGCAGACTTAATCAGTTCTTGTAGATCACTACATATCTGTATATGTCTATAAGCGCGGTCCATGGTCAAACCAAGCCGTAAACAAGCTTTTCCAACACAAAGAACAATGATGATGCGGTGAACACCCATATTAACAAAGAGTGTCAGCATCCTTGCTTCAATCTGTACCAACTGTCCACACAGAGCTTGGGCTTAACTTACAACGGTAAAACACGAGTGTCTGCACCGCTTGAATGCAACATTGAAATGCTGCATTGGCATTTAACATTAACATGCGAATAAATAATTGAAAGAAATTTTGTTGAACACAACAACGAGCGCCGAGCACCGAGCAGCCAGCAGCAATCAGGCAACGCTTGGCTGGTGGACATACAAAATAAAAAAAACAGGACGAAGGATGCGAAATGGCATAGTGAGTGAATGAAATTCCGTAATGGAATACAAGAGCAAGCGAATGTTGTTGCATGAATACGAAGGCAATAATAATAACAACAGCACGGAAAGCAGCACAAATGTCCAGGCAGTGAGTGCTTGTGGGCGTCAGGTAGAAGTAGACACACAAACACATACACATGCACAGCGTGAATAATCAGACAGCGAAGCGTCTGCTGACTGTCAACACGGCCAAGCGAGACTGTCATTAACTGGGTGTCGGTGCTTCAAACGGACGATGGATTGCCAGCGCTCGTGTGAGTGTATGTGTGTGTAAGCCACTGTGTACCTTTGGCAACGGTATGCGCACCCATGTGCTTAAGCCACCCACCAACAACAAGGGCGCAAAGCGAGCAAATAATCATTGAGTCATCCGCAGTGTGCAATTTAAAATCCAAAGTTAAAACTCAAAAGTATGCTGGTGACTCTGTCGCCCTGCATCGTTACTACGCCTCTCCACCGCTTCACTGCTTTAGGGGCTCACCTTTTACCGTTATTCGCCCACAGTCATGCTGTTCGGGCGCGGCACGTTGCAATCCTGCTGCTGGCCATTTAAATCGGATATAAATGCCACAAATCATGTTTTACGTTGATGGCTTTCAAACTTGTGGTGGCCGCTGGCATTAATGGTGCTGTTGTTGTTGTTGCTACAGCTGTCAATATGGCTGCTGCTCTTACTTTACTCCACATACATACCGACTCGTACAAATTGTATTGCTCTTTGTTGTTTTTGCTGCTGTTGCTTCATTTGTTCGCCGCTTGTTGGCAGTTATTTTTGATGTTCGACATTCAATCATTCTTCACTGCTTGTTTAGTACAAGTGCTCGTAGATCTCTGTGGGTGAACTTCTCGAACTGATTGATTTTCGTTGTTTTTGTTGTTGCTGCTTTGCTTTCGTTATATTTAATATTAACTTTTGATAAAATGTGTTTAGTAGAAGTTGAAATTTTACTTTGTGTGGTGTATTGTGTTGAATGAAACTCTGCAATTTTAACTTTAAACTACCGTTATGTTTTGGTTTAGGCGAGGACTTATTTAGTGGACTGCATTTGGCTAGCTGTTTTTTCTGTTTATGCTTGAAATTCTGGTCTAATCATCGACCGTACCTCTGCTGGTGCCTTGATAGCATTCACGGGGAGTGAGTTTGAGAAGGCTTTCATTGACACTTTGTGTGGAATTTTTGACTACTTTTGGAGAGTCACTGTGTTTGCTGTGCGTAATCTTTGGAGTTATTGAAGATATAAAAGTCATTTCAGTTGTTTCTGAGGGGTGGTTCTCTTTTAAACAATGACTGCTGACAGAGTGACAGTATGCATTTTATAAGTGAAGTGGAGACTTCATTGCTAAAGGATGAAGATTTGAAAGCATTATTACCCGAGTATAAGAATCGAACCCGCTAAATCCGGATACTCGAGTTACTATTGTATACTATTTCGTCTGAAAGTGTAATGGAAATAGGGACTTCATTCCAAGAGGACAAAGAATTGAAAGTGTTACTCCGTGAGTGTGAGAATCCAACTCATTAAACTCTCCTATCAATGTACGGATACCGGCATTACGACGGTAAACAATTTTGGTTGAAGATTGTTTAAAGTTTAGTAGATCTCACTATAACCATATCAGAAGCTTCTTCTTCTCTAATGTGGTGACCTTGCTGGGCTTGCGAAGTTTAGGACTGAGCGATATATTCGTTTGTTAGTGAGTAGGAATAGAGAAGTACAGATTACCGATTGTAATGACGCTAGGGTTCTTATGAGTTATTAGGCTTCATCAACTTACATATTGAAAGATACGTTTTTCTTAGACCCGTAGGATAAGAGCACAGGAGTAGAAGCGAATATATGTATGAGGAAGTTTGGAATGGAAGATGGTTACTTTAAGGGTATTTGTATAATAAGGAACTCAGCAAATGTCCCTCTGTTAATTGAATGTTCTTGTGCTAGAACTTGAGAAAACTAGGGAATGTACACTAGTCCAGATTTGAGTTCACGGAATATAGAGAAGGTCGTCGTCTTAGAGTTTGCCATTTCTTAGTATTCTGGAAAGCTTGAGATGTTATATTTGACCACTATGGATCGATTTTAATTAAATAAATTCAGAGGACAAGACAAAATATCTCCTGCCATCAAACAAACAGTCAGCGCTCTCGCGTCTCGGCTCCAACGTCACTGTTGACAGTCACTTACTTTGGACTGAGTGGGCAATTGAAAAGTTAAGTTCTCTCTCGACGAACAAAAACTAAACTCCACAAGTTCCTCATTATTCCCGTCCTGCTTTATGGTGCAGAAGCATGGACGATGACAACATCCGATGAGACGACTCTTGGGGTTACCGAGAGAAAAGTTTTGCACAAGATTTATGTTTCTCAGAACATTGGCAACGGCTAATACCGCACACGATGGAACGAAACTTTATGAGTTATTCGACGACATTTACATAGCTTAAGGAGTAAAAAGACAGCGACCCCACCGGCACTGGACGAAAGTGCTTCAGCTTTGAAAGTGTTCGTTGCAGTTCCCGCTGGTGGTAGCCGAGAAAGAGGAAGACTACACTTCCGTTGGAAAGACCAGGGGAGAAGGACCTGGCAGCACTTGGGAGTTCCAATTGGCGCCAAACTGTCAAAAGGAGGAAGGAATGGCCTGCACTAATCGCGATGGTAAACAGGCCTTATTAGATTAAGGTGAATGGTGGTGACTAAACTAAACTGACAGAGTTTTGTTGGAACGGAAAAAATGATATAAATATTATAATATGAAAACAACTACAACACCAACAACTCAGATTATAATAATAAAAGTTTCACCAAACTAAAAAAGAGATCAAGCAGTCACATATTCATCCATACATATACATATATTTACAGCAAAAGAGGGACTAAATATGACAATTCATAGTATACTCATGTATATATGTATGTATGTAAGTCTGTCTGATTGTGTATTTTCTTAAGAGCCAATTTGTTGTGGTAATTTGCTTACGATGCGGTTTGCAGCCAAACAAGCATGGCACTCGTTGAATGGTTGTTGCAGTTGTTGTTGTTATTATTATCAATATTACCAACTGACTTATTGTTGTTGTTGCTAAGTAATACATGCTGTGCATGAGCAACAGCGACGCATTGGGATCAAACGACATTTGCAAATATATAAACAAACAATAATCGCAGCAGTTGTTGTTGTTATATCTGGTATTTTGTTGTTGTAGTTATAGTTGTTGCTGGTCTGGTTTGAACAATTGTGCAAATATGTGTAAAAGTGCACACGTGCAACATGCAAACACTCATTGCCATGCCAAGCCAGGCCACAATGATTGTGTCCAACACTGTCATCGTCATTACAATTGTCAATTGCCAATACGAACTCGAACCGTGTAACGGTGCATACATGCATACGAATATATGATGTGAATGTGTGCATGTGTGTTGTGTAGTGAGTGCGCCATTCGTGGTTGCAGCGGTTTTCCAGGAGCACAAGCACAACGGTTGTTAATCCATACAAAAGCGCCAACACGAACGCAAACAAACACACACACATACATATATATCTACAATACATACATATATATATATATTTATATAGAGGAACAATTGTCTGCATGTGTGTGTGTATCCACAATAATCGCACTTGGGCAGTCTAGCTTAGCGAATTGGCTCGATTCGGAAGGTGAGGGGAAATTGTTGCAGGTATTTGGGCGTCAGGCAATATCTCTATATATACATATATAAGCTTGTAAGTGCCCGCCTGTGTGTCGGGCGTTAGTGTGGCCGCAGTGGCAAGTAGTTATCGACCGATTGCCCGCAGTGTTTATGGTGTTGGTGACATAATAACAACAACCACTACTCGCAGCGCGCGCACAGCAACCTTTATTTACCGTACACTCGCTCATTTCGCTTTTTAATGTCGCCATCGACCAACCGACCGCCGGACCGCTGACTGCTGAGCCAAGTCCAACTGATTTTCCACAACCAAAACTGCCATTCATGGATGTTGCATGCAGCATGCTGTTGCAACCAGGTTATATTGTTTTTTCCTATTTTTTTGGTGTGGGTTTTGTTTTTGTTATTGCTAGCATTGTTGTTCTCACCAGCACCGCAGCCACCGCGATCAACTGTAGTTCGGGGTTTACCTTGCCACTGCCGCTGCTGTGATTGTTGACTATGAAAATTGCAGTGCAAATGTGGCAAGTACAAATAAAATCCGTAATAACGGTGCAATGCAACCAATGACAAAGCCAACAATAACAATTACCCGCACAACAACAAAAAAAAATAAACACTTACAACAACCAAACAAATGGCAGCGTGGTAGTTACTTGCAACAGTAGTGATGTCACACTACTATTTGTAGTTGTTTTCTGTTTTTTTTTTTTTTGTTTTTTTTTTTGTCTTTCCCAAAACATAAGTCAGCATTGTTTTTCTTCATTGCATACAAAATGTTTTGATTTCATTTATTTTGCGTCAACAACAACATAAATTACGGAGCGCATCCTTCTTCTTTTTTTTTTGCTCTTTTGTGGCATGCATTTCCTGGCATTTGGCTAATAACGGTGAATTTGGGCATTAAGTGCGCACCGCACCACCACGCAGTGTTTATTGTTAGTTTTGCAGTTTTTTTTTTCTGTTTGTGTTGCACGTCCCGCCTGCTCATCGCTCGCTGCGTATCCTCATAAGCCGCTTTGCGCGCTGCAACCAAATGTGTCCGGCACACACACAAAAACAACAATAAGGATAACATGCGCTCGCTATCATTTATGGTTTTGTTATTTTGATTGCATTTCCGTGGTACTTTTGATGTTTCCTCCACTGTCATCATTATTGTATTAGCATTTGATGCACACACATTCACACTCACTATCTCTCTTTCTCAAACACACACACCTTCAGATATCTATAAACCAGCGTGCTGACAATGCATTGTTGATGGCACTTTACCGTTACTATTGTTAAATTTCGCCGACAATGTGCTAAAAGCCTATAAATTATGACCTAACGGTGCGCTTCTGTTATGTTACTGTGTAGATTTTATTGGATTTACTCAAATGTGTTACCACATTTTAGTTGCGTTTCTGGTAAACATATGGTTTCTTTTGTTGTTTTTACGCAGAGCTTTGAGGGTTGCTAATAGATATGAAGAAAACGTCCGCAAAAATGCACCGTAATAATAATATATGCATTATTCAATCAAGATCAGAATATGCGTGCAAAGAATTCCTGAAAAAATCAATTTCGTGTCTTTAAAGCAGCGAAATTTGTTAAGCTCAGTAAAACCATCTTTATGTTTTGATATTTTTGGAGTTCTGATACCGTTAATCAACTGCAAATAATACATTGGGATCTGTAAGTCGTCTATTCTTGAGGTGGTGCTGAGTTAATCACAAATAGATCTGTATATATCAAGGAAGTTAAGGAATAAACCATTGAAGTTGCCTATTGAAATTTCGAATTCTACAGGAGACCACTTGAACAATGGCACTCAATGTCATAATGACAAAGCCAGTAGGTGTCTGCTATCATAGTCAGAATTGAGTGTCAAAACCAACTTGACGATGAATTCCATTTCATTTCATTTCAGTACTGCTAAGGTGGTAGATTCCAAGGGGTGATCCATTTCGAGGTTCCCTACTTTCTTAATGGAAAGAAACACAGAAAATTCAAATTTAAGGAGGAATGTTTATTATCATTCTAAAGAACATTCTTTGGTTTTTATTTCTTAAAGATTATCTCTTTCAAATGTTGGCCGCAGCTACGTCTCAGATGGTTCACCCGTTTAGTACAATTTTCAATGACTCGTTCGAGCATTTCGACTAGTAACTGGCGAATGACACGCATGATGTTTTGCTACGAAGCCTGCATCGAAGCGGGATTGTCCGTATAGACTTTTGATTTTACAAATCCCCACAGAAAAAGAGTCAAACGGTATCATAGCACATGATCTCGGTGGCCAAAACGAGAAATTATCTGCTCACCGAAGTATTCTCTCAATAAATCCATTGATTGATGCGATGTGTGGGAAGTGGCGCCGTCTTGTTGATACCAAATTAAGTCGACATCACGAACATCAAATAGTTGGTTATGATGGCGCGATAACGGTCGCTATTGACGGTTACGTTCTCACCGGCATCTTTTTGAAGAAATATCGACCGATGATTCCACCACACCAAACAGTGTTTTTTATGGATGAAATGGCAGCTCTTGAATCTGTTCAGGTTGCTCTTCGTCCCAAATGCGGCAATTTTGGGACGGCATATGGAGCTCATGGCTGTACAGAATTAGGCTCTAAAACGTCGGATCTTCTTGGAACTTTTCAAGAGCCCATAGAGTGAAGCAATGTGGCTAGAGAAGGTCGAGAACGGCGCCGAATCGACTCTCCACAGTCCACGTGTTAGCGGCTGCTATATTTTCTTCACTGCGTGCTGGACGTGTTCTATGCGTTGTGTGATGCTGTTGCGAATAGTACGCTCAGTAGACCGATTATATTGACCATAAATTGAGCGAAGTGCGCGAAATTCATACTTTACAGAAAGTGAATTTTCGTAATATAGTTGAAGAATTTGTAAACGTTGTTTAGGCGTAATTACGTAAGTCTTTCAATTATAAAATGCCAAAGAATATTGAACAAAAATAATATGACAGCTTGACACGTCTCACGCGTGAACTGTCAAAATGAGGCTATTGAAAAAAGTTCCTCTACTGGATCCCCCGTAAAGTCTATTCTTCATTTACTACTCCGATGCACAACACCTTTCAGAGTTGTGAACTGACCTTGAGCTCAATGACCATGGACTGGAAATTAGTTATTGAAAGTATATTCGTACTACCAATAACATCGATGAGCTTACAACGAAAGACACTTCTGTTTCTATATCAGCCGTAAGGGAAGATGTCGAAGCTTCTCTGTGTTTTTGCGACTTCCTACAAGATAGCTTTGTTTCACATGAGCTTTCAGTAACGTGGACTTGCTAGGTTGAGAAAAAAACAAAAAATGTCTGTCTCCTCGTACTCCACCAAGTTCATGTTTTTTAATTGTAGAGATATTAAATGACTATTATCCAGCCTTCTATGCTTAAGTTGAAAATCTTTCCGGGTGTAAATTGTTGAAGTTTTTGGACCCCCGTTTTTGCAAGTTAAAGGCTAAAACACCATAGCTCTCACAACTTGAATAAGACGAAATCGCCTAAGCAGATTTGTGACTACTTCAAAGCGCTTTGTTGATATATGAGATCAGCTTTCCAAGTATGACCTCCAACTCGACAAACAGCCTTAGACCAACAGCCGCAACTTTGAGTCAGCAGTATGAAAGTTAGAGTCGGAATCATATATTAGACTCTAATAGCAAAGTCGGTCCCACACATTAATAAACGATACATAATTCAAATAAGCAACAACAAAACAAAAGATTTCTCCAAATATTTATTATTGCAGTTATATAACAAACTTAAGCCATTAGCATAACATACATAATATCATTTCTCTAACGGCAATTATTGTGTTTATGTGCATTAGAAAGCAATTAAGCGAAATATCCAAAAGTAATTAAAATAATACTCAAAGGCGGAATTGCGGAAATTACAATAATTAAAAGCCAAATGTCTCAATTCACATATTTCAGATGAAAACTTTTGCTTTCTAGAACACAAAAACACAATTCGCATATGCAATTCCAAACTTCAAGCGAACTCATTTCCTGGCAAACATTTGCACTAGCTAACATTCCATTAACCAGAGAATTCATAAATAATTACAAAGTAATTCTACGAAATTCATATGATTTGCACTCAAATTGCATACAATTACGCATGTATGCAAACACACACACAGATACACACGGATATAACGGTGCATATTTATGTAAATAGGAAAATTGCAAATTACGCATTAACAAATTCCTTAAGCAAATATTTATTAATAATAACCAATTTTATGTTTTGTCTCTTGCCAATACGCTTGGCAGAGGCAGTTGGGGTGAGTCAGGAAAGAGAGACACCCGTCATAATAGGGTAACAAATAAATTAATTGCTTTAATATTGCATGGGGCGACACTGAAGGGAAAGCAATAGCAGATGAAACTGGTATAATCTCAAGCAAGTATTAGGGTGGTCATTAAATAAAAAATAATAATTTAATTAGATTAATCTGCAACGCTTTGAAGGTTATAATAGAATAGTTTTTTATTTTATATATTTTTCAAAACATCTTAGGTGGTTCTGAAATTGTTTGAAAAAGTGTTTCCTTAATTTCAATTCTTTTGAAAGTACTACTATATTCGTAAATATTATATTTTAAGATTTTTCGGAAGAACCATACATACATTAGGGTGGTTATGAAATGTTTAAAATTTATTAAAATCCATATAGGTTAAAATTAATTGTATAGCCTTTTCACACAGTCAAATTAATTGATCAATTATAAATTTAATTGAGAAACCAGTTTTTGCCCTTCACACTGCTGGCTACTCATAACCGATCAGCTGTTATACATATATGTTTTTGCTTTTCATAAGAAGTTGGTAAGTTTCATCAGCTGATTGATATTTTGCGACACCTAACGTCATGTAGCGTGAACAACAAGTCGCAAAAAAAGAACGTTTATATAATTACAAATATGGTCTTTATCGCATAGTTTCATTTCATTTTCAAGTCGTTTAAAATTCAATTGAAAAGTAATGTATAGTGTTATTTTGTATGGTAAATCGATTCTAATCAGTGTTTTAATCGAGCAGAGTCCGTTTAATTGATCAATGAGCTCCTGTGGGAAAGGGCTATTAGAAGGTAATTTAAAAAAATTGGTATTTTTGGATATTTTTGTAAACATCATAGACATATGGACATCCCTAGTATGAATGGCTGAAATTTATATTTTTTAAATTTCGTCCTCCCAATCGTGTTCATAGTAGTAATTAATCTATAAAATTTGCTTTTTATTGGAGACTAGCAGACCCGGCCACACGTTTTGAGGCTAAGATATACAATCAATCTTGGCTTCGATGACGATACAAAGTCCATCACAAAGTCGAGGTCAAATTATTGGGATAATTGGCTACGTCATCCTAATTTGTATCTGTGTCAGCTCTCCTGTAACGAAATTCTAAATTGTCGCATTGACATCGACGACATCTTTGTTTTTTTGCGACCAATATTGGTCGCTCACTCAGCCAATTATGGGTATTATATTGTTGTTTTATGTCCGGAAAAGGACAGAAGAGACAGAAATCTGTTTGAAATGTTATTAATCCATCGAGGTGTCGACCTTACCAATTCCAATATCTAGCAACTGCTTCTACAATCGCAGTTTGATCTTGTTGGAATTACCACGGTCCTCATATACAATATATGATGATTTTCGTTATTCTATTCTTTCTTTCTTTATGAATATATGGGTCAGTATTGTGTGTTATCTTAATAAAATTACATCACTAAATTGCGAGAGTATAAAATGTTCGGTTGCACCAAAACTTAGCCTTTCCTTACTTGTTACAAATTGTTTTGGGCTATCCAACCTTATACAATTGAAAAATGGCAAAAATATTTTAACAAAGCAACAATGACTACCTTCAAAATATTATTGTTTTTTGTTTTCTATTTTTTTTTTATTTTGTTGTCAACCCATATAAAGTTCTGTTATTGCAATCTTCCGCGCAATTTTTCTTATTTACTTACTTTGTAAACCTTTCTTGGCCATGCTCGAATATTTCAGTTCTCGATTTTTATATTTATAGAATACAAATTGTTTGTATGGGAGATTAGAAAAATGTGAATTTTAGACATCTTCAGGCAATTTTTCTCCGTAAGAACCAACGTCAATCCCCCTCGAATACGCACAAAAAAGAATTAGTGAAATCGGTCCATCCGTTTAGGAGGAGTTCAATGACTAACACATGTACATAAGATTTATATATATAAAGATTAAATGTATATTTTTCAAATTTTCTGAGAGATTTTCTTAATATTTTTTTTCCGTAAGAACCTTGTACAGAGTATTAGAAAACTACAAAAAAAATCATCCAAATATTTATATTTATTTATATATATAAAAGATATTAGGTTCCTGTCTGTCCAAATATAGGGGTTAGAAATGCGAATATACATATCTTTAAGAGTAAGAAGTTACTATTCTTTCATATATAATACAATCCAATAAATAACGTTGGAATTCTTTTTCAAAATTACTCATGACAGTACTACAAATTCCGCAAAAAATTATAAAGGAGTTGAAAAAATTTATTGTTTAAATATTCTTCGATCATTTAAGTACCACCCTAATACTAAACACATTTACTAATGGCATACTTATGAATCACATGATCGAAGGATTAGCCAAAATAAAATTCATAAATTTCAAATATTTCCCAGAGCTACTTTGGCAATTGGCAAACCAACTGAGAAATCATACAAGCAATTACCAATGTGTAACGGTAAAATTAATTAAAAGTTAATGCAGAAATATATCAAACTGCTATACTTTCTGGCATGCACCGGCACATTTGCTTGCATAAATTTTGTATTAACAACGAAAACAACAAAGAAATGGTAGTAATTATGTAACGTTGTCACACCGTAGGCTCGTGTCACACACTTATTTAGATATGAGTAAATATATATATATACCGCATTGAGGTCGCAAGCATCGAGAGTCTAGAGACATGCATATATATATATATATAGATATTCATAGTGCGTTCACTTTCAACACATATGGATAGTATAATTTAACAACCCACTCACACACACACATACGGAAGAGTATCTCCAGAGCATCGGCAAATAACAATGTGACACCCTCATCAGTAGAAAACCACAACCAGCACCTGAGTCTTGCATGTCTCTTCGTACGTTTGTATGTATTGCCATATTGGGGGTGTGCGAAATTACTCTTACTTAGCGCGCTTAGCATGCTTTCAGGCGCATATGCATTGCCAGTTGTATATGGAAGGTAAGCAAAAACATATACATACATGTGGGTGTTGTTGTTGTTGCAAATGTATGTTGTTTTATTATTTATGATAATGTTGTGCCATTCGTTTGGTTTATTGTGCTAATGTGCCGCAATTAAGATTAAGAAGATGATTTTCCTGCCGCTTTCCTAGCAAACCAAATAAACACACATTGAATATATATATACAACTAGAAATATAAATACATGTGTATGTATGTATGTATATCTGAAAATAAATACATGTGTGAGCATAAACTATTAAATACATATGCACATGAGCAACACTCTTGTGCTTTTAGCTGCATATACTATTAGGTAGAACAACAAAGAAGATTTGTTGCTCGGTTGTCTTCATATATGTATGTATGTGCATGTGTGTGCTGTTTTGCTGTGCCCTGCGGAAATGGACAAATGAATGTATTTACAGTGGCATAAAAATATTATTAGCAACATTTGACCAACAATTACAGTGTGGCCTTGCTTGGTTTGTTGGTGCTAGGCAGCATTTCGAATTGAGGTTAGCAAATAACGTTTGGTGAGACAAAAAAATTTAGAATACTTCGTTAGCATTCCAAATAAGTGAGAGGTGAAATTAATTTGTACTAAAATTCTGAGAATTTCTTGTTGGAATTTACAAAGAAATTTGTGTTATTTTTAATTTTTTTTTTAATAAAGTGTCTAAATTAAGATACCACCAAGCGTAAATTTTCGCAATCAATCAGCAGAATGCATGTCATCCATCTTTACTTGCGTACTTTTAATATGTGGGAGTCTCTTTGTGAGCGCCTTAAATTTGAATTTCCATTAAAACAATTAAAAATCATTTATTTATTTCATGAGACACATTATTTGGTCTTCTGTTTAAAAATATTATTTCGGAATAATTTACCTAGAGGTCTCTGTCAAGTATCTTATATGTGCTAAATATTTTTGAATATCTTTAATGTCCAAAACATGAGGAACATCGCTGGCTGCTGTGGATATTGTTCCACAAATCGAGTCCGTATGGTTCGTCTAGCGAATTATGATATATTTCGTCTCCCTAGGTTGGAGAAAAAATACTAATATTTTCTTTAACCATTCTTAGCCAAATATTAATATCGCCAATTCAAGCTTCGGTTGATCAAACTCTGTAAGTTGGTTGCGGATTACCAATAAATGCTTTTCGGTCTACATTTTCGAAAATTATAACCTACCGTTCTAAATTGATTTCTAATATTTTGAATATATCCGTTACTCGCACTACTTTTAAAACACTTGTCTGCGTTGGAAACGAATCCAATGGTCAGTTAGGGTTACCATCTCTTTTAGTATAAATGCTCACGGGTTCAAATCTAGTTTCAAAAAGTAGCTTTCTTAAACAAGAAAAACCAGTATACGATCTCTTCGTATGTGTCAGAATCTCGTTGAGCGTTGGAAAATTTATATTTTACTTCGAACATTAAAATCAAAACAATCTGCAAAGAAAAAATTGTATTTAGGGTTGCCACCTAGGTATAAAAATTATAAAAAAACTTACAGTTATGTACAAATAACGTTAAGGTTTCGAGAAAAAATTGTTTTGAAATTTTTAATTACACTCTGAGTTGTCATATAACTTATTGTTTTCAGTTTATAAATTATAGTATTTCTGTATGGGTGTAGATTCATTCATTTCTACTTTTTTTTTTAAGTTTCTATAAAAATTAAAAATTTGAAAAATACAAAAAAATTAAAAAAATATTAAAAAATAAAAAAAAAACAAAAAGGGATTAAATATCTGCAACGTCCACGTCGTTAATCCTGGGTTACGCTAAATTCTGATAATAATAGTGCATAAATCAATGATTTTTCATCATGTTCTGAGTTGGTTTTTTATTTGTAGCTCATACCAATATTGCTGTCCCAAAATTCCCTTTGGGGGGTAAAAAGGTGATGAAATGATAAGAAACATTTTAAGATATTTTCGAAAAAAATCGAAGGGGGCGCAAATTGTCAAAAATTCCGAAAAAAAATTTGCTTCATTTTTTGCTATGAAATATTAATTTTAAAAATTTTTACGATATACAGTTTCAAAGTTTGGGAAATTCTGTACAAAAAAGTCACATGGTGTTTTAAAATCTGTTCATTAGTTTTAAAGTTATGGCGGTTCGAAAATTTTTGTACAAAAAACTTTGGCCCCTTATAATATGGCAACCCCGCGTTACACAGACCTAAAACCATATGTTTTATTTTAGGTTTTACATGTACTATAAGATATATCATTGCCAAAGAAAATAAAGAACTTTTTTTTTCAAGTGGCTTTTTTTCCAGAGAATGCCCCATATTTGAAAATTTTCGACATTCGCTATAGAAAAAAATTAAATTATTTTTTATTTTATTTTTTTTTACCAAAACTTTTGACCTACAAGAAAATCAGACTACTTTAGCTTTAATGAAAAACCTTAGACAACAACAACTCTCTTCAACAACATAACACATAATTGCATTTGTAATTTTATTTTCAAAAAAAGAGCACACAACATATTGTCTTCATAAAAAAGTCACACACCCGTCTCTGACTCAAGTGTACCCACACTTTTATTTCGCTTTGTTATATTATTTTATGATTTTTCGGCTTTTATACGCTTCTATATTATCTTGTTTTATTTTTATTTACCCGCTTTTGAATTCGCAGGCTTTTGCGTTATTCAGCGTATGTGTGTGCTAAATCGTGAAAATCTGGCATTAACACTTCGTTGATGCGATGCTGGGGCGTTTAGCACTTTTGGTGATAGCTAAAACAAACACAGGCACATATGAGAATGCGTAGCTCCATTTATGACTAAATACATACATACACATACAACTGTTCATATGTATAATATGTGTGTGGGTGTGTGTGTGCATACATTAATATTATTGTACCTTTAATGGGCAGAAGATGAAAGTGAAGTAAAAACGCACACAGACATACAGATACAGACAAATAAGATTATATTAGCCAATTTACAGCGTTGGTCATTGAAATGGAGATGATACTATTGGTTATTATGTTTTTTGAGTTAGGTTAGGTTAGATTAAGTGGCTGTCAGTCGACGCACCTGGTCCTTTGGGAGGCCCATTGTGACACCACCGGGACTGTGATCCCTCACATTATTGAGTCATCTTTGAACCACCTTGTGGTCTTGATAAAGTGAAATAGTTGATATGTGCCACTTCGCTCACATTATCGAGGAAACCTCGTCCAATAGTTGCGATTCTTTTCCTATACAGAACCTTACACCTGCAAAGAAGGTGTGTTATCGTTTCTTCTTCTTTTTCTTCTTGGCAGTTTCAGCAGTAATCATTGAAAGGTATCCCCAGTCTGCTGGCGTGTCTTCCAATCAGACACTGACTCGTTAAGACTCGTTAAGGGTTATTATGTTATTCCTCTTAAATTTCAATACGCGGCAGGTGCGGGTCTTATTCCACTCAGGCTACGTTTGCTTGCTTATTGAGCATGTCGTTGATTGTTTTCATTCTGATTCAACTGTATCTACAGCAAATTGGGCTGGTGGTGCCCAATCTGGCTAGTTCAACTGCTATACAGTTTCCAGGAATATCACTATGTCCTAGGACCCATTCCAGGTATATCGTGAAATACGATATCGTTGTCACTAATAAATCCAAACATTCTTTCACCATCTTTGCAGATATTATATGAGTCTATTGTGATTTTAAAACTGCTTGGCTATCCGAGAATATAAATATCTGTCTGGGCGTTAGTACTCTTTTTGACAGAACCCTTTCTTTAATTGCAGTGATCTCTGCTTGAAAGACACTGCAATGATCCGGCAGCCAGAAGGCTATTCTGGTATCCAGTTTATTGAAAATATCCCACCTCCTACTCGTTTGTCTATTTTTGATCCGTCTGAGTGGATACTTTTCTCTGAATCTTTGTCCCACTGCTCTCTGTGGATCTGTGTTTAGATTCATCTCTATCGGATTACGAAAGGATTTTTTGAGTTACAATGAGTATTATTTTTATGATTGAATCCCCGCCGCTTAGAACTTTCATGGAGTCTGTCTTCTCAGCATTATCCACAAAGTACAATCGCAGGTGTAGAATGTCGGGTTTCCACTTTGGTCTGTAGTGCCTTGTACTCCTCCCTCTTAATAGCGTCTCATTTTATGGCAGTGTCAAAATTCAATACTACGAATCTGAGGATTATTCCATCTTCCATTTTAAGTTATAAATGTTGTTTTAGAAGGAGATCTCCATCTTAATGCTGATGACTGTAGTCCACAGTATGTGTATGTATATTAGCTCATTACAACTGAGACAAATAAAGGTGCCGCTAACATATTGCCACTGCTGATGATGGTCAATCCTATGGAAAAAAGGCAATGTTTGGGGATATCACCAGCATAATGGTGATAAATGAGAGTAAATATGCGTTGCTGTACAAAAACAAAGACACACACATGAACGCACTTACAGCTCTATATCACCTATATATTATACTCTCACATATGTATCTACACATGTGTTAATATGAAGCACAAAGCAAATAGACTAATAAATGTATTTTTGTGTTAAGTGCGTGTGTGTGTATGTAATTGTGTGGTTTTCTTATTTTACATGTACCCAACATAAATACCTTAACGTTTGTACGCCTCTCCACTTGTATTTGCTGTGCTTCATACTCATTTAACTAACCACTTTAACAATCCACAGCCTTCTATGCCGAGGTGCTTTAATAATATTTCATACACACATATACCAATACATATGTATATGCATGTATATATATAAAGCAAAATGTTAACCAAAAATAAAACGAATGAGCAAGTAAATTGCAAATAAACTGCGATAACCACAAAACAAAAAGACTGCTCCAACCAAATGACAAAAACAACATGCTCATTTAGCAATTACAAGACGAAATGTGTCCTACTGCGATTCATCAAAATTATGCGGCACGCACGCACACTAAAGCAAAAACACATACACATATACATACATAAAGGTATATATTCACTTTTATTTGCGAGAGCTTATTACATGCATGACGAGTACAACAATAACAAGCGGACACACAGTAATACTTCATTTATGGCTTACATACATATATACATATACAAATATATATGTATGTATGTATGTTAGTATTATTCATTTACTTATTTATGAAATATTGTAATTGTGTCATTTGTTTGTGTTTGTGTGGTAATACCTGTATGACAGCAGGTTTTTAAAACGTTGATTTGTTGCTCGGTGAATTTTGATTTGTTATGTGGTTTCTGATGGTAGTCATGCACGCTATGCGTGGCTGCTTGATCTATGTGCCTACAAGCTAGCTATCAATATTATGATTTAATAGCAGGTTTAAGCAGTCTTGTGATCGCCTGTGCTAAGGTGAGCGCTTTGATAAATTAATTTAAAAAACAATGTCGATATAGGAAACTCAATTAACATACTTTGTGGTTTTCTTCTTAAATTTGGCGTAACTGATGGCATGCTAAATTTTTCTATATACACGATATATTTGAATTCGTATCTGAATTATAGCAAGCGTAGGTCTGCAGATTTACTTCATAAATATGAGCAGCCTTCAACTCGACAAGTGTTAGAGAGTAGCTAATCGAACAAACTGCACGAGCTGTTCATCAAACTGGTTGCACTTGCCGTGCAACTTTGCGCTGACATACACCTAACAGTAAGTACAGTAAGCGGTTTGTTACTTTATTTTAATGCAAGCCTTTAGGGATCACGGCTTCAAATAATCGATTTATTATGTTGTCTTATTAAATTCTATAACTTCACTGGAATATGGTTCTAAAATTTCTAAAGATAACCATTTTTAAAGATAGAGCGCTCCAACGTACCTTTATTCTTACTCAAAACTTTAAACGTATTTTTTCAAAACTATGTTCTCAAAGTCGGCACTTGTCAAGATTTCTAGAGCACTACTCTACTGATCTTCATGATATGTATTAAAAAAAATCGAAATTTTAAAAATATTTTTTTTTAATTTTCGAAATTTTGTTTCGAAAAAATTTGTCAAAAATTTAAAATTTAAAATAATAAGTTAATGTTGTTTGTCTCTGCATTTTAACTCTCAGAATTTCATTGACTACCTTTTCATGAAAATTACAAACTTGAATTTTATCTTATTCTGTATTATTATCAGGGCTCTACAAATAGTTCAGCAATGCTCTGGATGCATGAATAGCTTCCTTCAAAGCTCAATTATCCACAACTGCACAAATGTAAACTGTATCAAACTAACTCTCTATAGTCGTTCTTTTTTAGCTACTTCCTTATATATTTAAAAAATGGAAGATATCTGATCATAACTACGCTTACCTCCCATACTTAGGTTATGTTGAAAACTACTAAAAATGCTTTAATTCAGTTAAACAGTAGAAACCTTAAATTACATGGTAAAGATGGTACAGAAGAGCTACATTCAAAGTGGTAAACAAAATTTGAAATCCACTTATGGGTCAAAAATCATATCTCCGAAACTGCTCCACCAATTTCAATAAAATTCGGTTGGTAATATTTTCCTAGCATTTTAATGATACGTTGTGAAAATAGGTGAAATCGGTTGACAACCACGCCTACTTTACATATACCAGAACCATGACGTCGATCTGAATCGTTTACTGTACAATATATGAAGTAAGCACTAGTGAAGATATCGGAACAAAACTTTGCACAAATACTACATTTATATTGGGGCATCGCCCTTCTAAAAACCATCGAAATCGGACCATAAGTTTTCAAGGCCCCATTTATCGAACATAAGGACCTCAGTTCTTCTAATATATTTTTTATCGAAAATATAAGTAAGTCTCTTAGATATTTTTAAGAAATCGAGAGGGAACATTTTTCTTTTAATAATATGTCTCCATGCCAAAAATGAGTGAAATCGGGTGATAACTCCCCCTAGCTCCCATAGACCTAATATTTGGGGTTTCAAACTTTCATTGTACTTTTTACCATATATATCGGTTAGTATGTGAGGTATATAAGCAAAATTTAGTGAGCATATAATATTGGATAGAATGTAGGTAGGTGGCAAAAATAGTTGAAATCGGTCCATATATTACCCAGCCCCCTATATAGTATATATACCGATTTTTCTTTGCTAATGAACTTTATGCCGAATATATGGCTAAAATTGTGTGTTATATTAATAAAATTAAATAAGTAAATTGCAAGAGTATAAAATGTTGAACTTAGTCCTTCCTTACTTGTTTTATAATCAAACCAAAATATACTCTATCATATAGCAAGAGATATTTAGTATAAAGACAATTCGAGAACGAAGATTCTTAAATACCTCATATGTGGGCTAGAAGAATGTATGTAGACGAATTTCGATTTTTTACTTTTAGAATTAGTTTTATATATATTCTTATGTGGGAAGGGAGTGTAGTTATTTATTACCGACCTCAAATATTTTCACTTTGTGAAAGAAACGGTGTTGATAACCTAATTTTTACTTAAGCTCTAGTTTGCCTCAAAAAACACATTCCCATCAAAAATCATAAAATTTTAAAGCTATTTCTCTGATTTGCAATAATATTACAATATGCCACTCAAACAATAACCTAACATTGTTCTACAATTCGATATCTTCAATAGCCAATTTGGTTGATATTTACACATATGAGAGTTTTCACACACATAAGTATATATACTCGTATATATATGTAAGTTTTCATATATGTAACTATTACTTTTGCCTTCAACAAGGATATATGAACATATGTTGTTGAAATGAACTGCCTTTTTGCACAAATTGTCGGCTCAGCGGCACCATAGCCACGCTTTTTAAGTGCAACACGCGCAAAAGCTCGACTATGAACGAGTAATGGATTGAGATAACGGTAAATAAAACAAAAATGCAAGTGAAATACAACAAAATCCAATAAATAAATAAATAATAATAAAAGAGACGGCACAGTTTGCAATAAAAATTGGTGACTGAAAATGTATTGATTTTACGAGCAACGCGGATTCGACAACACAGCTGGAATTGCTCTTTTGGAACAGTCAAAGCGATTCGTACAGAGAGATGCATGTATATATGAGTGTGGGTAGGCAACAACACCATTGCAACTGAAAGTGGAACAACAACTGTTGAACAATATCAACTGGCAAGCGCGTTTCGCGAAATTCGCGGAGTGGACATCCCGGCTTCAGCAATCAGACAACACGAGCCGGTGCTGTCACAAATGAAAGACGAACTAAATGTTTCGCATGTAAAGTATGCCATTTTACGAAGAGGAAACGTACAACTGCAGCAGCTATGAAAAGACGCGCGAGCTTGTGGCAAGGTGTTGGCTGTGTGGGTGGGAGTGAGACGAAGGAAATAAAGATATTAAGTTATATAAATTATCTGGTTTTGTAGCGCAATTGGAAACTATTGAAGATGTTAAGCGCCATATTGAACACAAAGTGTAGAATATTACCTAATGGTGTTACGGAATTTGGTCTTTTTTCATACAAAATCAGTGAAAGAACCGAAGAAGGTGGGTGGTTAGATTAGAACATTTTTGTATAGTCTTGAGTCTGACATTGTCGTATTTCTCTTGGCATTTCCTATATAGAAGAAACCTCCCGGTTTGTTTCCATCAGCTGGTCATTTTCAGAGCAAATTGAGAACTATTATATATAACAAGCTCGCTCATCTTCGTATTGGTCTACAACTTTGCTTCCGCCGTTTTTTTTTTGTATAAAAACGGTTACAAATGTCGATGAGCCTCAGCTGCACTTTTCTTGGAATTAAAAAAGAAAAGCAAAATTTCCTGCAAATGTCGAGAATTCGGCTCAAAAAGTGACATTTTCAGTTGAAAATAAGTTTGGGATGCAAACAGATCTCTACAAATATTTTGTTGGATTGTCAACATTAACCCTAATGCCCAAGATCGATATAAAAAAATCGATTTAATCGAACAGTGCTTGACTCTAGAGACATCTATTGGAAACGAACCCGAATTTATACTCTGATAAAAGACCTCAGTGTCATAAACATACCCTTGTGAAAATTATAGAATATTTCATAATAATACGAAAACAATAACAGCCGGCAGCATGCTTTCCACTGCCCTTATTCTAATTAACTAGATTATCTAAGTCAAAGAACCGTTATTACTAAAAAACTTCTGCAGCATAACGGTGTTTATAAAGACTTCACTTGTAGTAGAGAGCTTCGGGTAGACGGGACCATCCAAGGCACTTGTAGTAGGGAGCTTCGGGTAGACGGGACCATCCAATGATCTGAGGCAGTCATTGACATTCAAGACCTTCCTGATACCGAGAAAACCATGAGTTAAATCTACTAAGGTAGTTAATTTCGGATTCGGTTAGTTCACCAAAAAGTATAAGACCTCATATTTTCAGCCTTAGTCTCGAAAAAGCGACAATATCAAAAGGAATTTGAGAGTGTAATGTCTCCGGCCTACATCATTGACGTTTTTCTTTCGAAAGTGGTTCTAATGTAACTTCCCATCTTTCTGTTAAGATCATTCCTTCAGCATATTCTTATGAAGTCTACTATTAATAAAGGAAATTCATGAAATTATGCAAAGACTAATAATTTAAATTAAATGAAACTCAGCTTGAGTTCTGCAATATTTACCAACGCTTCTCTTTTGTCTCTTTATTGCCACTGATAGTTGCCGTCGAACGAAATTCATATTGAGCATTCATGAGCAGAGTGCGCATATTGTGATTGACAGATGACCGTTGCCATTGAGCTCGATTTGACAGCACTTCACATTTGTTGTAAAAGCACCTTAAACAACAACAACAGCAGCAATCAGCGTTAACAAAATAAAATCAATACGCGAAATGGAATTCTACAAAAGCGTGAAACGTAAGGGACTCCACATGTTCACCGTTTCTTTTTTTCGCAGTTGCAAGTATTTTTTTCATACCGTTACAGCAAAAAAAATACGCAAAAATCTGAAAAACGGATATCAGCAAGGATATGCGTAATCTCTGCTTCTGTCCATAACTTTTACACTCACACGTACACACACACATGAGACTTGTTTTTACCACTGATGACTGCAGTCATAGTAAATCCAAGTGCTTCCTGTGGAGTTGAAAACTAGTTGCTTTTAGGCAGGTACTGGTCCACATAAGAGTCCAATGTGAGCCAATAAGTGTAAGGAATACGAAATGTGGATGAAATATCAGCTATTTTTTTGGAAATAATATTCTTCGGGATCTATGTAATATTAGAGTTTCAAACGGAATTACTCGGAACACTAATGTTAATATCAAAGAGAACGAGTACCTCATTCACTGCCACATCCTGCCTTTACCCATAGGTGGTAAAACATTATTCCTCGACTATTTTTCTCAGGAGACTGTTTCGTCTTTTGCTTCTGCGTTACTCAATTCATTTCTTTGGCAGCGTGATAAATGATTGTCATAAATAAAACGATACGACTTTGCGCCGTCAAGGATAAGTACGCATATTTGTACCTATGCACTCACGTATTTATGTATGTTTACCTATAAGCACGCACGCATTGGCCTTCACAGTGTACAGAAGCGAGGAAAGAAAGTGAACTCCTAAAGTCCTGCACTAAATGTAAATGTATTATTAGTCCTAAGGCTTCAGAATCTATCCGTACTTATAACCAAGGGAGAGTATTTTCTTCTTATCCTTCAGCATCTTAAAAACAGAAATAATCTCCAGATTTTTTTAAATCATTTAACCCACCAGGATTCAAAGTATTGTCTTAAAATCGATTCCGACATGATAATGTGCGAGTACTTCCAGATATTAAGTTCCGGCCTTTAGTTCAAGAATGTTGTTATAAAAGTGATAGGAATTAGAAAACTGAATTTCGTGGAACTTATCTCAAGATTATAACTATGTCAAGTTGTTATCATATTTCGACAGAGGCAAGGAAGAGGCTTTTAAAAATAAATTTCTTTAGAATGGGTAAAAAATCGATGGAGAGACTGAAACAACAATACGTAGCAAATCTGAGAAAGCACCAAAAATCTTATATTTGAAAATATTTTCAGATAAATGTTGCCACCTGTTTGAAACATTTGTTTTTAATGAAATTCTTGGATACTGAGTTTGACATATTTTCGAAAGTTGTGGTAGATCTCCTTAACTTCTTCAAGAGAACCATTCTTTACAAGTGGAACTTCTTATTTTGAACTAAATTTCTTACTTTTTCATCATCGTTAGTCGTCATTATTGTCGTAATTACTCCCAAAATTGCGAGACACTCCTTTCGTTGTTGTAACTACTCCCAACCGAGTTTATATAGTCATATTTATCTTAACACAATGTCGTAATTTTTAATCTTAAATCGTTGGTAGTGCTAATTGTACCGTCTCCTAGGCAATGAGGTTAGTCTGCATCTCAAAATTGTAATATTCGTTAATTCTAAATCCCATTCTTTGCTCCTAAGCGCCAATATTTAGTCCCTCACATACTTGTTTAAATATTTATTTATAATTTGAATAAATATTTTATTTTATATCTTAAGATCGATCTGGCATCTCTTTTAAAAGGAATCCACAAGTGTTTAAAGACATAAAGAGATGTTCCTAAAAAATGGCGGAACACAAACCATCCACTTTTCAGGGTTTCGTTACACCAATTGTAGACCGAAAGTCTTCAGTACAACGATGTAATATTCCGCGGAAGTATTCTTAGCTGTTATATACATTATATCTTCTTTGAAATTTTTTTGGGAAGGTCTTTAAAGGGATCCGGCAAATTCAGAAGTGTTCTTAGATGTTATATATATTATGTTTTGTATACTTTTTTAGGGAAGATCTATAGAGGAACCATAGTTTCATCCTCTAACGTATTGTATGTTTTTTTTTATCGAAATCCAGTAAATCTACAATAATCGCCAATATTTTTCACAACACTGTACTATGCACGCATATATCTATCTGCAATCCTTTGGCAACTTACACATGTGCATTCTGAGAAACTTTCATGAACTCGCAAACAAACCGACATTCATCGGTGCGTCGGTGTAAGCCAAAGGAAAATCCTTTTATCGTTGATTTTAAAAAATCATTAATCAAAATTCGATCTTACGCTTTCACAGTGTTCGACAGACGCCAGCGCGCGAGCGAGTAGTCATTGCAAAGCACCAGCACCAGCAATCCGATTGATGCGAAAGAGTTACCGTAAATTTACGAAAGTTGTACGATTGGTTGTAAACTTCTTGACTTTTACTGTTTCTATGACTCGAATCCGTTTACACACTTTGCTTTCTGCCGTAAACTTTTCCTGTTATTAAATTTATGCTTCCTCCAATTCATACCTTCCAATGATGGCTGGCAATATTTTTATTTGTCTGTTGAATGAGAATGAATGAACGAAATTGATGCCGCACAAGTACAGTTGGAAATTTATTGTTGT
The DNA here is from genome assembly GCF_028554725.1 of Zeugodacus cucurbitae. Classification (NCBI taxonomy): domain Eukaryota; kingdom Metazoa; phylum Arthropoda; class Insecta; order Diptera; family Tephritidae; genus Zeugodacus; species Zeugodacus cucurbitae. The sequence continues at coordinate 56,262,376 of NC_071667.1, read as the reverse complement.
CAGTTATTCGCAGGACACCAGAATTTATAACGCACTGAATTGGTTGTGCGCAAATAAGTTCTTAAAGATATTGCTTTAGACGCTTGTTTACGATATTATAATTTTGGGAATTGGTTGTAATAAACTTAAATGGTTTAAATATTTAGTGATAACTAATGCAGGAAACAACTGATGGAATCATATTAGGTCGGAGCGAATATGAGTACGCTAGTTAAGAATATAAACAAATATGAAAAAAAGCATGAACAACCTGTAAGGTCGTTGAATAAAAATAATAGAAACGAAGTTCTTCTTCTTCCGATTGGTAAACAATTTTCAGGGGTTTCATGATTCTCAGTTGTGAGAACATTTTTAACGGTATTGCTATTGCCGTGATTAATGTTTTTACTCAACTTTGGATTCTCAGAACCAAATATATTTTCAAATTTGTACGTACTGTGGAGGTAGGGTTGAGATATATGGCAACGGAGCATATTTGGACTTCGTCTTAGATGTTCTCTCGTTGAATAATAAAGCCTTTATGAGATGTAATTTTTAGTAGATTTACTTATGACTAGAATTTCAGCTAACTGAGAGAATGCTAAATAAATTTACAATCATCTGCTTTGGTAGAGAGCGCTTTCAATTATACGGTTACAAGTAACTTCTTTCTCGAATATATGTATTTGGTGTTCTACCCTGAGAACTCAAAGAATAAAATACCTTTAAACACCAGGATTGCTGATAAAGAGCGCAATTTTTCGATTTAATATAATCAAGGTTACAGCTCTTTTTGTAAGACTAGACGGTGGCAAGGGGTTTTTTCGAAGTGTAGAAACTACAGTTCTTGAAGGTCTATGGTGGATCGTATGCGGCATAAAGCGAAAATGCGATTGAAAAACCTTTTAGCTCGCTGAAAATACATATCGCATGCAGTTCAAATAAACGCCGTTTCATTCGATAATCTGTTTCCATCTAGACGAACCTCGTACAAGCAAACCCCCCCCTCCCCCCCTTATTTGCGAAGAACTCGAAGAGCCACTTTTTACAAGCCTCTTTTGAGTTCAACTTTACACCACCAAGGGCTATCGCCATGAACAGGAACAGGTGGTAATCACTTGGCGCTATTGCGGGCTATATGGTGGATGCGATACAACCTCCCATCCGAGATCCCGTAGCTTCTGACGAGTCATCAAAGAAGTGTGTGGTCTGGCGTTGTCCTGGTGGAACCCTACACCCTTCCTATTGGCCAATTCTGGACGCTTCTGGTCGATCGCCTGCTTCAAGCGGTCCAGTTGTTCGCAGTAGATGGTAGAATTAAACGTCTGGCCACATAGGAGTAGCCCTTCCAATCCCACCAAACACACAGCAAAACCTGCCTGGCCGTCAATCCCGGCGTGGTCACTGTTTGGGACGATTCACCGGCCTTCGACCACGTCCATTTTCGTATTGTCGTATGTGATCCATTCATTTTTCATTTCTCGTCGCCAGTCACCATCTGCTTCAAAATTGGTCGAGTTCGTTCCGTTTAAGCAGCATATCGCAGGCGTTGATTCTGTTCAGAAGATTTTTTTCCGTCAAATCATGCGGCACCCAAACAGCAAGCTTTTTTGTGTATACTGTCTTCTGCAGAGGATTTAAAACGGTTTGGTGACTAACTCCCATCTCCTGGGCGATGTCACGAGATGCCACATGCCGGTCTAACTCGATGTTTTCCATGATTTGATCGGTATTCGTTGTCACAGGTCTTCCGCCGGCTGGCTTATCCATGGTGTCGAATTCACCCGCTCTGAATCGTTGAAACCATTCCTCCGCAGTTAGAAGTGATAAAGTCCCATCCCCCCAAAACACAATTAATCCCACGGAACGTTTCTCTAGCGGATTTGCCTTTAAGGAAGGACAACTTTAAAATAGCGTGAATTTCGGCGTTAGTGAACTCCATGTTTACACATATATAACTGTTGAACGCAATATCCAAACTAATCATTCATAACATATCGTTTTGTAGGTTATGTCAAAACCTTTCAAAGTTGTATGACATTGTCGGATACGAGCTCTGTAGCACCCCATACATTTATTTATAGCCGCGAAATTCAAAAGACAAAAAGGCGAAATGGAGATATTTGCCAACCTAACATTTGTAAAGTACAATAAAAGTTTTTTTTTTTGCATCTCTACACTCTCTTTAAAATCTTCTCCCAAACATTAGCCAAGCGCCACCCTCAGCGTGCATATTTAAAACATGCATCTTCTTCTACTTTTTCTCCGCTTTGAAGCAGAATTCCAAGCACATGAGTATTTTACTAATGTTCGGCACGTGAATTGCATAGAGAAGTACATTGCCAATTGCTACAACGACAATAACAAATTTTAATACATATCTATACACACCCAGTGGAATACATATTTACTAACAAAATCCACATGTTTATGCATACAGATGGAAAATAAAACTGCAACATGTAAAAATGCACACAAAAATTTAGCAAAACACATATGTACATACAGTCATTTACATATACAAATATACATTCATATGAGTAAAGGACATTCGTGTGAGTAAAGGATATAAAAACGAGCATAAAGCAAAATAAAAGCTACCAAATGCCGTAGACAACAGCCAAGCGGCAAAGAGGCGTGCGGCATTGTCCTCTGCGAAGCGCTCGCTTAACAATACAGCGACATCTAAATATCAGTTTTAAAATTGAGATTTAAAATGCAGAAAGTCCAGAATAAAATGCTTAGTGAAATGTACGCTGCGGTCACTGCAGAGCTTGACTGCTGGTGGCTTTACCAGGCAAATCAGTTGCGGACAAGTATATGTGTGTGTATGAGCAAGAGAGGGAGAGGATAAGCAAATGTGAACAAGAATCCTTTATTTGGCTTCTTTTGGAGGGAACAGCTTAAAGTCATGTGTGTAAATGTGAAATTTTAGAGGTTGGTCCGGTAGATCCGTGTTTTTCTAAAGTTTTTTAATGAAACACTGTCAGTTACCACTGAAGTATTGTGAGAACTAAGAAAACTTTGAGATCAGAAATTCATTTTCATATTAAAATGACTATAAAATCGACTGTTCTGTTACTCCTATAGCTATTGAGATTTGGCTACCGTTTTAGATGAAATAATTATGAAAATTAATAATACATATTTAAAGAAATTAAGATGAACTTCACGAAGTAACTTAGTTTGTCTTCAGATCATCCAAAAGGTCCATGAATGAAAGCATTAGATGATGATAAAGGACTATAGAACATACAAATGTTTCAAGCTAGTTCAATGGATTAAGACTAATCTGTAAGTATTTATCCCGAATCTAAGAGTGAGACAGAGATAGGGAGACGATGAAAGCAAGATCAAAAATAAATTCCAGCAAACGAAGGGTTTACTCAACCCAGTCCAATCTCTATCATTTACTAATGCTGCCACGTCAAAAAACTTGGGGCTGAGTATTACGAGATTTATTTAAAATTGTCTTTATTTTATTATTTTAGCTTAAGGGGTTACATGGGTTTTGTCGGGAAGGAATGGCCTATTTTCAACATATATATTTTTTTTGTAAAAAGTTATTTATTTAATTCAAACTTTATTTTTAATCCACGAAACCCAAGTAACCCGAACAACAAATTTTCAAAATAAACTGTATTCTTAAACGTCTCTCGTCGAACACTCTAAAAGTACAGTTCTTCTCCACTAAAAGAAACGAAACTGTGCACGAATGCAACAACAACAACGAAAAGTTAACGCGAAGTTGAAGTGTATATAATAAAGTGACTAACTGCAAATAAAATGGAGAAGCTTGAAGTTAGCGCAAAATGCGAAGAGCACTTCAGCACTTCAGCCTACTACTTTTCGCTCCTTTGCACGCCCACATCACTCAGGTACGTGTAAGTACTTTTGCTCTTCATCGTATACACTTTATATAATTAATGGGCGCAGACAGTGTCATTAGCGTAAATGTTGCATATTCGCTGCGAGTGCAACCGCAAAAAAAAAAATATATATAACTAGTTGCGATGTGTCATTTTGGAGCATAAAAAAATTGAATGTGTTTTACAAGAGTACATATGGAGATATTTAAAGTGAAAAAGTTTATGAAAATGACTCAGGCGGCAGTTTGAGTAGAAAATATATGGACTCATAATATGATTTAGTCATATTCGAAGGGTTATTTATGGATCCATAGTCAATTGATTCTACCATACTCAATCGTATATTCAACTAACCTTAACATTACTACTTTTGGTATACCATTCAAAGCTGACTATAATCGAAAGTCATCGACAATGCCTGTCGGTCGTGTACCATCATTAGCAGTAACTTTTGCTGTGACTCTAGACAGTGCTACAGCTCCAGTTCAGTGAATGCAACTAAAAGTCCCGGGTGTTATTCAAGTACTCAATATTCTCTCCTACGTCATTTCAATAAGAACTGAACTTTTAAAAGATATTTTTAATTAAAATCATGAGCTACTTGGCATATAGTCAACATAAGTAAACTCATCTTGCCCACGAAACAACCGCTCAGTTATCTGCTGTAAGCTGCATATCCTTTGTCACTTCTATATTCCTTACTCTCTCTACTTCACCTTAGCATTACGAAGTTTAAAGTCACCATAATTAATAAACATCACAGCTGGGGCATATTCAATACACCCAAAAATTACTGCGAAGTATTAAAATTCACTTTTCTCAATTTTGCTGAGCGCAATAAACGAAAACAGCAAAACATTGTACGTGTAATCAGTGCACACACCGGGGCGCCTTCAAAGACAGTTCATAAGCAAAGGCTGGATGGCAATATTTGCAATGGGAATACAGTAAGTGGGAATTGAATTAAGACTTATAATTCGATTTTTTGTTGTGTTTATATATCAGATGCATCACAAAATCGTAAGAGAAGTGATCTAATCGATAACTATGAATAGAATTTAGAATTATATAGTTTTGAGTTAGTTGAAATGGTCAAATTTTGCTTTCACCCAAGCCCTCAAACGATTCGGTTTTTATTGATATTGACGACGCTGCTCGAAACAAAGATTTTTTGAAATTCTCCAAATTACTGTGAGGTATTCGACAAGACATATTCAACTCTGAACACCAGCTTTAGTCCAATGTATTCAAATCTTGATTTCGGACGACCAATCATCTGCAGCTTTAACCCAAGAATATTGCTTTAAAGCCACTGGTGTATGGTTTTTGCCTTATGTGCTGGAGCAGAATCTTGCTGGAAGATGGAATGTTCTCCATTGAAGAGAGTATTGCTTAACTGATTTACCATACCTTCTAAAATATCTTGCCATCTTTTTACCCATTTTTTTACAGAGAGGAAGTGTTGTAACGCCTTTACAGAACACTCCATACCAAACCATTACAGTACTGACATAGCTGTAAACCTTGGAATAACACTTTTTGTGTCTCATTTGCTTCAAACGAGTTGTCTGCAGATGACCAGTTGACCGATGGTAGACTTTTATGCGAATATCATCTCGAATAACTCTTGACATTGATCTGGTCGATGTATTCATTTCCCTTAACATAATTTTCTGTTATTTAAAGGGTTTCTTAAAGGAATTTCTGGAATCTCTAATTTATAAGGTTAGGAATAGTTTTCTAGAGGATAAACTTTGAAAGTAGCTCGTATACGCAAAGAGAGAAAAGAAGAGATAAACAAGTAAGGAAGGGCTAAGTTCGGGTGTAACCGAACATTTTATACTCTCGCAATTTATTTATTTAACTTTTTTTATATTATATAATACACAATTTGACCCACATATTCGTCATATATGTATATTGTATAAGGTCCATTGAAAGTTGGAAACCATAATAATAGGTTAGAAGCACCGAGGTCCTCGTGTTCGATATATGGGGCCTTAAAAACCTATGGTCCGATTTCGGTGATTTTTAGAATGGGGCTGGCACAGTATTAGCAGAGTATTTGTGCAAAGTTCCGCACCGATATCTTCACTAGTACTTACTTTATATATTGTAAAGTAAACGATTCAGATTGTCTTCAAAGTTGTGGTATATAGGAAGTAGGCGTGGTTGTGAAGCAATTTGGCCTATTTTCACAACATATCATTGGGATGTAAGGAAACTATTACAAACCAAGTTTCATTGAAATCGGTCGAGTAGTTCCTGAGGCCCATAAGTGGGCGACGCCACGCCAATTTTCTATTTTGTAAAAAAAATCTGAGTGCAGCTTTCATCTGCCATTTCTTATGTGAAATTTAGTGTTTCTGACGTTCATAGTTAGTGAGTTAACCCACTTTTTGTAATTTTCAACCTAACTTTTGTATGGGAGGTGGGCGTGGTTATGATCCGATTTCTTTCATTTTTGGACTGTATTAGGAAATTGCTAAACAAAACGATTGCAGAAAGTTTGGTTTATATAGCTCTATTGGTTTGCGAGATATGTGTAAAAAACTTAGAAGGGGCGGGCCACGCCCACTTCCCCAAAAAAATTACATCCCAATACGCCCCTTCATAGTGCGATCCTTCATACCAAATTTTATTTCCATACCTTTATTTATGGCTTAGTTATGGCACTTTATGTGTTTTCGGTTTTCGCCATTTTGTGGGCGTGGCAGTGGTCCGATTTTGCAACCTTCCTATGGTGCCAAGAAATAAGTGTGCCGAGTTTCATCAAGATATCTTAATTTTTACTCAAGTTACAGCTTGCACAGACGGACGGACGGACGGACGGACAGACAGACATTCGGATTTGAACTCCACTCTTCACCCTAATCACTTTGGTATATATAACCCTATATCTAACTCATTTAGTTTTGGGTGTTACAAACAACCGTTATGTGAACAAAACTATCTTTAGCAACATTTGTTGCGAGAGTATAAAAAGTAGAAAAAAGAGAGAACGGACGGTAACTGTTTTATGGAGTGCAGCTATCTCTCTTTCTAGGGAAATTATACATCTTATTTCTCCAATGCTAACATTATATCTAGCAAGGACATTATCATGTAGGTCTATAGGAAAGGCTTAAGGATTTTATGAAATACTCTCATTGATTTCATATTGTCGGAGTAGATCCAAAGGGATCCACTCTAAAAATCGACCTAAGAACTTTTGAAGAAATTAATTTTGCGTTAAAAAAGGATCAATTCTTTAGTGCAGTCAAGCCCAAAATGACGGGTTCTTTATCATAGCTTAAGATATCTACTCAAAAATTAATTTCGGATTTCTCGCAGCGGTCATAATTATATGGTCCAATGCTGCATAAGCTGATCTATAGTTGTATGTATGCGTCGATTTACTGTAATAACTGACTCTTTGCTGCACTTGCTTACACTCAAACCAAAAATATTGTTGTTGTTATTTTTGTTGTTTGTTGCTGTTGCAACGGCCTTTATGCATTGTTCATTTTAAAGCGATTGTGAGCAAAGGCAAATGTTTAAGTAAGCACTCACAGTGCGCAGCTAGTGTCAATGCGAAACAATAAGGCCAACACAACAACAGCAACAGCAATTAGAGTAGCTGCCGTCAGCAGCAGCAGCAGAGTAAATAATAATAATAACAACATAAGCGATTACAATGATGACAAGCTTTGCAGCGATGGTGGCAGGAGCAAAGACGAACAGCAACAATAATAATAATAATAACAACAACAACAACTATAATATAATACAGACCACATCAAAGGCGTTTGCTGTCGTTGCACTGGATGCTGCATTATTACCGTGGTTATTAATGTTCATATTTTTTGTTGTTGTTGTTTTAGTATTTTCATTTTTTTTTTTTTGTGTGTTCCTTCACTTGCTATTCATTTTGTGCACTGCTGTGCCGCTTATTATAATCATTATTGTTAATGTTTTTGTCATTTTATTGGGCGTTGCTGGCGACTGCATGAAGAACGCTTTGCCGTTGCTGGCCTTCGCTGGTGAAAAATTCTGCGAAAAAAACACGAAAAATATGAAAGCAAAGCAAGTGCGAGAATAAATATAAATAAAAATAGCGCCACATCGCAAGCGGCAAGCGCCAGCACGATAATGTGCAACGTTGTGAAATGTCATTGCCGGATATGAAATGAATTTTCACGGATTTACGGGTAATAAAATAAAAATCAGCTTACTTACATAAATACTCCGCGCGCGCGTCGTTTCACTTCATTCTTTTCCTTCGACTTAATTTTGCGTTGACCGCACGCCATGCCGCACCGCGACTCCTTAATGGCGGCTTGGCTTTCTTCATTGTTTGCGTAGCGCGCATTGTTTTTCACCAATTTTGTTTTGCTGTAAAAATTTAACTTTTTACTGTTGGTTTAAAGCACACACACATCGAAGCGTTTGCTTGCTGCGAAGGTCCTTTATGCATATGTGAGTGCATTTGAGTAAGCTCGCCGCGCGCTTTTGCTGCCCAACTGGGCAGCGTGCCAACACTGTCCATGCGGTCAGCGGATGAACCATGAATTAATTTACGGTTAAAAATGAAATCCTTACTTCTACAAACACGCACGTCAGCGCTGCCACACTTGAGGTAGTGTCTGCTTGTAACGCTTAAGTGGGGCGTCTGGTCACCGATGTGTGCACACGACAGCGCCGCGGACCGCGTCAATCGATACGGTCTATTTGGCGTACTGTTGTTGACTTTCTGTTCATTAAATCTTTAACGCGCAATTTTTATTTACAGCCATTCTTTTCTGCATTTACGCCGCATGCGTTGCTAGGCTTCAGTGAAATGTTTCATTTTTTTCTTGTATTTTCAAGTGAAAAACAATTTGCGTAAATATTTATATATTTAACGGTAAAAATAAATACCAGTAAGCTTTTTACGCTTTCTTGGTAGGAAATAACAAAAACATTTTCATTTAATGTCATTAAATGCAGTATTGAAATATAAGCCAGGCTCAGCTTACCTTGATTTGCATTTATCTGACATTAAACTGCTGTCCAATTACGCGCTTAGAGACAAGTTTTTTCATATGGAGCTAAAAAAACATTCTGTCACGAGTTGGCAACCCTAGCAAGTCTCTGAAGATATCAATATAATGTGTATAACATATCATATATGATGTATCGGATACCTGAAAGTGAAAGCTCTGAATTTACTTTCCATTAATAAACCTTATAATAGGTTAACCGATATCCGCTCTTTCTCATGTAGAATCTCACCACTATCTCCAAGTTTATTGAGAGTCACTAATAATATATTCTTAAAAGAAAATGGGTATGGTTCGGGCATGTTCTAAGACGAGATCTTGAAACAATCACCCGGAACGCTATCGACTGGAATCCACAAGGCAACCGGCTCAAAGGTCAATCCGGTCTAAGCTGGCGTTGATTTTTCCATATCTAAGGTCCAAAAGAGTTAGGGTCAAGTCAAGAGGCAAGCACAAGATCGATCCTTCTCTCTTTCCCTAAAATCACAGTACTTAGTTGGGAGTTAGTTTTAGAACAGTAGAGTCTTTTTGAATCTTTGGTTGTGGAAATGCTTCGATCATATAAACTATTTAGCTGTGTCAATACCTGGGACATCTATTTTATAATTCCTTTACAGCTTCCCATATTTTGTTCAAAGTAATCTATTAGGTTGTCAAATATCTCCCTTTCGCTTCTCTGCTCTTTATTCAATGTGTTACAGAGATCGGATTAGTTCAAATAAGCGCTGTTTCGTTCGATAATATGTTTCCATCTAGACGGCAACTTCATAATATCCCCTCGCAGAAGCCCCCCTTCTTATTTGCGAAGAACTCGGACAGCCACTTTGCACAAGCCACTTTTGAGTTCGACTTTACACCACCAAGTGCGTTCGCCATGGAATGGAACAGGTGGTAATCAATTGCCGCTATGTCCGGGATATATGGTGGATGCGATAAAACCCCCAATCCGAGCTCCCGTAGTTTCTGACGAGTCATTAACAAAGTGTGTGGTCTGGCGTTGTCCTGGTGGAACACTACACCCCTCCTGTTGGCCAATTCTGGACGCTTCTGGTCGATCGCATACTTCAAGGGGTCCAGTTGTCCGCAGTAGATGGAAGAATTAAGCGTCTGGCCATATGGGAGCAGCTCATAGCGGATGATTCCCTTCCAATCCACTAAACACACAGCAAAACCTTCTTGGCCGTCAATTCCGACTTGGCCACAGTTTGGGACACTTCACCGGCCTTCAACCACGACCATTTTCATTTGATATTATCGTATGTGATCCATTTTTCGTCGCCAGTCACCATCTGCTACAAAAGTGGGTCAAGTTCAAAACTCATGCATATCTAGCCTTCTACAGAAGATTTAAAATGGCTTGGTGACTAACTCCCATCACCTGGGCGATGCCACATGCCGGTCTAACTCGATGTTTTCCATGATTTGATCGGTATTCGTCATCACAGGTCTTCCGCTTAAGTCATGTCGTTTTCACCCGCTCTGTATCGTCGAAACCATTCGTCCGCAGTTCGAAGTGATAGAGTACCATCCCCAAAACACCATTAACCTCACGCAAAGTTTCTCTAGCGGATTTGCCTTTACCGAAGGAAATCTTTAAAGCAGCGCGAATATCGGCGTTAGTGAACTCCATGTTTACAAGTCTATAACTAATCATGCATAGCGGCGTTTTGTAGTTTATGTCAAGACCTTTCAAAGATGTATAGTATTGCCAGATACGAGCTCTGTAGCGCTTTATATATAGCCGCGAAATTGAAAAGACAAAAATCCGGAAGGGAGATATTTGCCGACCTAATATTTATAAGAGGACTTGAATCTTTGAATTTCCAATGCCAATACCTGGGTCTCCTATGTCATATTTCCTTTATAGCTTCCCTTATTTTGTTCACAGTAATCTATAATAAATTCTACACAGCAGTTACCATACAAAAAATACTCTCCCCAATTCGTTATCAACAGTTATGAGCGATTATAAATTTTTTCCCAATCCATTAAAAGTATATATGCGCTACATTTCCCATTACTGTGATGGCTCAAAATAACTCCGAAGCGCATTTAGTAGTTTTGGAAAAACAATTACAAATAAAATACGAACAAAATAGGAATGCTTAGGCATAAACCAATAGCATCGGCCAAATGTAAAGAGTAGAAGTGTGCAAATGAAATTCCATGAAATATGAACAAATTGTTAGGCAAACAAAATATGCATAACTATTTATGTAATAAATCGAAAAAGTTGTAACGGCTAAAATAAAATGTACCGAGTTTTGCTTTTATTTCGTAATAGAAAACAAATTTTATTGCATGAATATCGAAAATATATTTAGATGTGTTGTACATGTGTTCAATATATTGTTAATTGCTGGACTACAACTTGTTTGGCATTGAAAATGTTTAGATGAACAGTGGTGTGCAATATTATAGCAATCACATGGATACAGGGTGGGTCAGCGTATATACAACGTATGAAGAATCAATGAAAAAATGTTAAAGAAAAAAAAGAAAAAAAAGGAGAACCACTATTAGTATTCAGTACTAATAATCTAAAGGATCGCATTATCAATTAACATTTGTCGATTTACAATTTCAAATTTGAATTCAAAAATTCCTTTATAGAGGTGCATTTTTTCCCAGCCGCCCTGTATACATGCAGTATACGCACGCCCTGCATGCCGGACATAGAGAATAACTGCTTACATAAAACGTTTCACCATTCGCAATCGTTAGACGCAATCACTTCAGTGGCCATAATTGCTTACGAAATCTCCAAAGTATTACAACGCTGATTAGAAACATAAACTAAATGAATATCAGCAATTTTCAAAATCCAATTCAATACAACCAATTTAATAGTCAACTGAGAAAAAGGCGAACGAAGTAAGTGAGAGAGTGAGTTCGCTCCGACCACCACTTGCCGCTTGTTCTTTGCATAAACCATTAAATCGTGTGATTGTGTGTACGGTCCTATAGACGCCTGCACATAGCAAGTATACCGTTATTCGTTCTGCTGCTTGTGGGATTGCATTGAAAGGCATCAAATCGAACTGAAATGTGCTTGGCATCGTGTACTGAAGCATAGCTAAATTGCAGCGGCATGGCGGGGAGTCGAAGTGCGCTGGCAAAGGCGAAGTCGAAAACAATTCCCATAACTCAATTCTAATGCAAAACGCACAAGCAGGCCAACAAACTCTTTCTGCGATGGCGGTGTGCGAAGGTAATAACGGTAGTGCATAGTCAATTTGTGAAGGAGTCGTTGTGCCAACGCAGCGCTTGTTACAGTGCGGAGCAAAATTGCGCTTAATATAATAGAATATTAGATGTTTGAGTCCGTTTTTTTCATAAAAAGGTGTAAAGAAAATATTGAAATAATTGAAATATAAAATTGAATTGAATTGAATTGAAATATAAATCAGAAGCGGAACTAACAAGAGAGAGCTATATACACATTCTGAACAAATTGCTTAAACCATATGGAAATCTATAACCCATATACACTGTACAGCCACCATAACAGGGCATTAACCATTTGGAGAACATGCGTTGGCCAATATACATGTGTCATTCCAGCAAAATAGAAGGGAACAAGGAAACGGTATTTCACTTTCTTTGAGAACGTCCGGCCCTAAACAAACCAGACATAGAAATTCATCAGCCACCAAACCTTGAATGGTTGGCCACAAAAAGAATAACGGATATAATTAGTTTCATTGAGAATACCAAATGGTTCCAACGTAGTGATGAAACGTGACAGCCGGATTACTAAGGTGCTAGAGTAGTGTAGCAAATAGCGGGTCTAGCGCTAATTGAGTTCGGAAAGCGTGCACTTTTACCGCCTACCTATCTTTTACATCTTTCTGTATTAATTTTTATAAGACTTTTGAGCCTGACAATCATTGCACTTACACTGTCAGAACATCTAATTCAGGTTTACGTCTGACGTTCTCTGCAATATTTCTCTTACTTTTATTTCTGTCGTGCCCATCATAGACCCTTAAATATCTTTCTAATTACCGAGCCGATTTTTAAATATTAAATATCTCATTTCCGAGTTTATTTGTTAATAAAACAGTGTAGTACAACTATTATTATTGAAGGGTGGTACGACGATAGCCACCAGATACAGTTTAGTCCAGAGTCCCAGTCGTTTATCTGGTCATAAGACTGTTCATGTGTATCATTCTCTCAAAATATTTTGAAATAACGTTCAACTTGAGGAGGACATGAACCAAATATGGCATGGTTAATCATATGGACGTTAAATATATATAAATAATTCGAAAAGAATTTACAGCACCAACTATATCTAGGATCTAACACTACTAACATCGGAATAAAACACTAATAGCATTGTTTTCATCGTTTATATAAAAATTGTGCAAACTATACTATACATTTTCAAGGCCTCAGATATTGAAAATGAAGGCTTCAACATTAGGATAATTTTTTACCGACAATAACCGTACATCTCTCAAATATTTGATATAAATTCAGACATAATCTTTTTTTTTTTTAATAATGTGAAGAAATGAGTGAAGTCGGTTTGATATTTTAGAGGACTGAATTGCGAGAGTATAAAATGTTCGGTGACACCCGATTTTAGTGAGCTTTTCCATCTAACATCGGTATGAGGTTTTCAAAACCGAAATCGGTTAATACTTTAGCTTTTCTACATTTGTGACCTGGTCTACGGAAAGGGAGCTTAGGTGTCAAAAGATCAATTTTCACTTTTTAGTTGATTCGGATGGACGAAACGAGTTGTTTATTTTTAACAGCTGTTGCCCAGAAAACTAGTTTTCGCACGTTAGCTCCCTTTTCGTAGACCAGGTCACATTTATAAAACGAAGATTTGGTTTCAGATTTCATTTAACTTATTCATGTAAATATGTTGAGTCTAAAGTTTTTGACCAACTCTAGAAGTTATTTGAAAGAAGACGATGCATATTCGTCTTGTCTCTTTTCCCTGGAACACCGAATTTACGCAAGATTAATGTTAAAGCAACTTGAATCGTATACCTTTAGGCATCTAGGTGGAATATCTGGCGGCTAAATCAACCGTCTTAACTGTTTTATGCTGGTCTCAGGATCACTTTGTGAATAAGTGAGACATTTAAATTTTTTTTTTTACATTTTGGTAGCACAAAGGACCAACATCTTCTCAATTATTGTTTCACACGACAGAAGTAGCTTTCGTAACTATCCTTACCTCACGATAGATGTCTCTGGGGTTAATATGAGTCCATATTTGAAAAGAAGCGCGGCGTTTCCTAATGCCGAATGGTTTAGTTAATGAAATCATTTAAATGTTACAATTTCTTGACTTAAATTTTTCTCTTTCTAATCTTCATTCTATGAATGTCTTTCTCTACCTAAAAATCTTTCTTCTATAAAATCTCTCTTTCATTCTCTAAATATTTTATTTTCAGTACTTATTATTATATTTCGTAATAAAGCCTTGTAAGCAAACCTTAATATGTGCAGAGTAACCAGCCAAAATGTCTACAGTCTACAGTCTGAGTTATCATACTTCATTCTTAATGGTTCATTCTGCAATCTCCCTTCAAATATTTTCTACTGTTCAAGCTCCGCCAGAACAGAGCTTATCTTACTTGTTTTAAGCAAATTTTGAATGGAAAAACGCATTGATCAATTCAGTGATTTACCAAACCAAAAAAGGAACACTCAAATGGACAGTCAATATTTGCACAAACCCACACTTTCCGAATCGACTGTTATGTAATTAAATTCAATAGTTTTAACTTCTAAATCCGCTGATTTGAAGCAAAGGTAGCTTCAGCTCGGCAACCGCAGCAAAAAAGCACAAAATTGAATTGATACAATTGAATTTGTAGAGAAATCTCGAATTCCATGCGCAAGTGTTAGTAAATTCAACGCGTGCCACTAACATAACAACAAATACATTGAATTCGTGCAACACGCAACGTGTGAGCAACGAGCAATGTGAGACACACAGACACGCCGCAGCTGTGAAAACCACATGCACTCATATATACATACATAAGTATATGCGAGTCCCAGTTGTGAATATGTGTGTGTGTGAGTGAAGAGAATATTTGCGAAAGCTTAGACGCACACAAACAAATGACGGACAAGCGGCCATAATCCCTTTACAATCTGCAGCAAATTCTGGTCCATTAACCGAACGTGCTAAAATGCCAAACATTGACATTTTGGTCAACCGAACGTGCAAGCGCACACGAACACCAACCAGCACACACCTATGCACCAACACAAGCGCAACGGCCATTTAAGGGCGCTCAACACATGATGGCGGCGCTGGTGATGGCGTCGGTGCAAATCGCTTGGTTTAGAATTTGCATACGCAAATACCCAAACAAAAACACAGTGCGGCACCACAGCAACACACACACAAGTACGTGCGCTTCGGAGAGTATATTGGTAGCTCCGGGTGCTTTTGAGGCGCTACCTGAAAGCTATTTAAAGCGCTCAGCTTGCAACAAATACCCACACACACACACGCGACGACAGAAAATCAGTAAAAATGATTGTACTGGGCTGGAGTTCATATTTCAGCACATTTACAACAACAACTACAGCAAAATTTGTCTATTGATTTGCCAGTGCCTGCCGTTGCAACATGAAGCATATGAAGTGGAGTTGCTTGTTGTTGCAACAGTGGCAATTCACCTGCTAAGCGCATACAATCAGCAAGTCAGCGGGTCTCATGCCATGTTCAAATAATGGCAGCGTTTAAATGCGCCTATGTAAACGAAACAGTGCGACGTTGCATGCAATATGACTAGAGAAGAGCGATGTTACCACTTGATTACGCACGCGACTGACATGTTCGTATGCCACCACATTTGCGAGTACTACATAATTTTATGCAGCCACAAACACAGAACGCCACATATACTCTTGCCACACATACATGCCACACATACATGCCACATATGCTTGCCACTCGAACTACGCGCTATTCACTATAGGCATGCGCTGCTTTCGGCGCTAAGCAACCGGAATGCCAATGATACTCCAGATAGAATACAGTTACATGCCGTTACCAATGTTGCAACATGCAACATATTTGATATATACATACATATATACGAACTATATTTCCATTTCTCTGTGTGTGTGTGTACCCATTTGTAGTCATTAAAAATTGCCGCGGCGTTAATTATACACATTCGCTACACTCAGCTGTCCTGCAAATCATTAATTATTAATGCCTCCTGTCTATCGCATTGAGTGACCTATAAACTTTGTGCGCCGCGTTCGTGTTAGTTTGCGTATTTTTGCATTTCTCGAAAGCAATTAGGTGAGTGCACACTAAAAATTATCGAAAATTATTTACCAACTCATTAGTGTGTTCGTGGAATTGCGAGTAATTTGCGCGCTCTATCTCTGCTTCTTCTTTTTGATTGCCGTTGCAACCTATTGATTTTGGACGAGTTCACATTTACATAAGAGGCATTGGCTTGAGCTAGTTGACGCTGTCAATAGGTTATATCCGTTATCCGTTATCCAAATTTAGTTCGAGATCTCCCGATCCACCGCACTTGCTGACAAGAAAGCAAGAGTGGGACATAATAGAAGCCCATTGCCTATAGAGTGACACTTCGTATCGAGTAGTTTGGGAACTCCATTCATATTTGACAACATTTTCTTCATAAAATATGAAGTTGAGAAAAAAATTTCGCAGATCCATATCCTCACAGACTCTTCTTCTTCTCCTTATGGACTGGCGTATACACCGCTTACGCGGTTATAGCCTTGTCCACAACAGCACGCCACGCATCTCTCCTTCTGGCAGTTTGGCGCCAATCAGTTATACCAAGCGAAGACAGGTCCTGCTCCACTTGGTTCCTCCATCGGAGTGGAGGTCTCCTTCTTCCACGGCTTACACCAGCGGGTACTGCATCGAACATTTTCAGAGCTGGAGCACTTTCGTTCATTCGAATAACATGACCTAGCCAGCGTAGCCGCTGTCTTTTTATTCACTGAACTATGTCTATGTCGTCGAACAACACATCCAGCTGAGCTCATCATTCCATCTTCTGCGGTATTCGCCGTTGCCAATGTTTAAGGGACTATAAATCTTCCGCAAAACCTTTCTCTCGAAAACTCCTAGTGCCGTCTCATCGGATGTTGACATCGTCCACGCTTCTGCACCGTAAAATAGGACCGAAATGATGAGAGACTTGTAGAGTTTGGTTTTTGTTCATCGAGTGAGGACTTTACTTTTCAATTGCCTACTCAGTCCATAGTAGCACCTGTTGGCAAAAGTGATTCTGCGCTGGATTCCCAGATAAACGAAATTATCTACAACTTCAAAGTTATGACTGTCAACAGTGACGTGGGAGCCAAGACGCGAGTGCGCTGACTGATTGTTTGACGACAGGAGATATTTCGTCTTGTCCTCGTTCACCACCAGACCCATACGCTTCGTTTCTTTATCCAGTCTGGAAAGAGCAGAACAAACGGCGCGGGTGTTGTTTCCAATGATGTCGATTTCATCGGCGTACGCCAGTACCTGTACACTCTTATAGAATATTGTACCTTCTCTATTTAGCTTTTCAGCTCGTATTATTTTCTCCAGAATCAGGTTAAAATCACACGATAGTGAGTCACCTTGTCTGAAACCTCGTTTGGTATCGAACGGTTCGGAGAGGTCCATCCTCACAGACTAGTATAAGTATATTCAGTTTTAAAGCAAGTTCCAATTTCAATTTGTATGGTGGATTATTCTTTTATTTGAGTTAAAGCACATATACTTTTCTACCGGCAGTTTTGAATTTGTCTTACTAAATATTGTGGTTTCGAATTTCTAATATATTCATATTTGAGTGACTCAGTACTTCAATAATGAGACAGAATTTTCATTAATAAAGACTATAATACTCTATCCTTCCCTCGATCACTCTATCTATCTAGAATTCACTATATCTTTCTCTCGATCACTCTCTCTCTCCGTCTGTCTTTCCTTCTCTCACTCTTTTATATTTTCCTTTCCGTGTACTATTTTTTACAGAAAAATTTGCAAATTATTTTATATTAACGTTGTGTGTTTCGCTTAATTGTCAACCAATATACGATGACCGTTGACAACCAATTGTCAGTGAACCGGAAGCAATATCCGTCGCGCGCCGACAACGTGAAACGAATTCTATGCAGAGCGCTTCTTGTTGTCATGGAAGGTGCGTTGCCTTCAATTGAAATGAAATTGCCTAACAGAAAATTGATTCCCAAAAACATTGGTGAATTTACATGTGTAGGCTGATTGATGATATTGCATGCAAAATACAGTGGAGAAAGCAACATCTCAGTAGGTTATAAATTAAGGACAGGTAGAGGTACAAATATCCACAAATTGTTTTGGTTGAAAATGTACATATTTCTTAAAGAATTCGTCGATTAATTTATTCGAAAATTACAATAGATACTATTGGGGGTTAAGAGTGAAGTAATCTGATTTATTGAAAAACAGTGTGTTTAAAATTGGTCACGAGGAGTCCCTTAGGAAGACTACGAAAAATGAGTTAACCCACTAACACCCAGAAACACTAAACTTTATAGATAAAATCTGCACACAAATCGGTACAAAAAATGTAAAATGGGCTTGACATCGCCCACTTTATGGCCAAAAACCATATCTCAGGAACTCCTCGACCATTTTCAATGAAATTCGGTACATAATATTTTTTCGATATCCTGATGATAACCACGACTACTTCTCATATATTAAATTTTTGAATTCTATTTGGTTCGTTCACTTTATAATATATACTTCGATAAGATATGGGAATAAGATTTTTTTGATGACGGATAGAAAAATATTTTTCTTCACCCATAAGACTAACCACCACAAACTAATTTTTGAAAAATAACAAAAAAACTCAAAACTACATTACTTAAGAATGTTGACATGTTATACCGTTATTAAAAATAATTCAACATTTCAGCAATTTCTTCAAAACATGCATATATCTTTGGCGCATATTTGTACAAATTAATTAAACAATTAAGCGAAAACTAATTAAAGCGACAGCATGCGAATATATTCAAATATGACTAAACATCTGCATATGTGTATGTGTGTGTGTGTCGATGAGAGTGTTAACGACAACAGATTCAATTATCCCGAAAACATGTGTCTACAAAAGCCGAAACATGCCAACACCCACACACATACATACGCCGAAGCGCCTACCTATATGGAATTACATAATCAGATTAACAGAACCCTTATCCACCTTAGTGCATACACACATACAAACAGAGCTGAGAGCTTAAGTGACTACACACACATACAACACTACTTAGTTATGCAAAAACCAAACCGCTCTTGACTCATCGGACACTAATTCACTGATTTAATCATCGAATAGTTTACGAAAATCCAACAAATACAACAACACATATACACCCACACCAACATCTAGACAAACACTAACGATCCCATAAACAACAACTACTATAAGTATCATTAAGACAGCATCAACAGCATAACGAACGATAATAGCAGTGGCAACAACAACAACAACAAGAAACAACAAACACCAAACATGAAACATCGATGGATAATCTCGACGCATCAACAACACTATCAGCGGCAATTAATTCAAATGAATGTGAAGGAATGACGAAAGGGACAACACAGCGTCAAGCAATGGCCGGTGGAAGGATGTTGGAATCCATTATGTACATATATGTATGTATGTGTTCGCAGTGGATGCAAATGGTTTAATTTAGAAGTTTGCCGTTACATAGTTGTTTGTATGTGTGTGTGGGTGTATGTGTGCCTCGTTCTGATCCCGGAGTTGGGACAACAAATCAAGCTCGACAACGCACATACACAAACACACAAGCAAACTCACATTCACATACACGCTTGCAACTAATATATGTATGCTAAAAGCTCGTGTGGCATGCAGCAGCATGGCTCGTGTGGGTGCAGGGGGTGTCGCCGGTAGGTGTGTTGATTTGGGGATTGAAATAATTATGTGTTTAACAACAATAACATCAAATGCCACTAAGTGATTAATAATGCGACAAACACACACACGCACACACCGACAGCTGTCTAATCTTTATTAACGGTAAATTCAGCGGTAACGGTAACGGTAACAACAACGACTAACTGATTAATATCACCGCACACAACTGCAATTTCACGCCCATTCATTAAGCCAAACCAAGAGTTTGCCGGCAATTGATTGATAGCGGTGTAAATGGCGCAACGGCACACACACACACGCTGAGATTTATGTACTGCCACACACACACACACACACACATACACATGAACAGTTGAGGCTTTATAAATAATGTACACAAGATATTGGCAAATTAGGCGCTCGGCCTCATTTGTAACGGATGCCGGCATTCGATATGCAAATTCACCGTTAATATTGTCAAAGACAAACAACAAATCCTTAGCCAGCGTTGCCATATGTCATGTGCAAAATTTGCACGCTAGAAATGTACGAGTATGTATGTTAGCTGGTGGCTGCTATAAGTTTGCCAAATACCTGTATTTAAATTTGCATTTATTTGGCTCACAGCATAGATTTACGGTTTATAGCGTGTTTGCTGGGCACGACAGTGATTAGTAGACCTAAAACACGAACATATACATACATACATACATTTATATGCATTTATAAATGAGACAGAGGCCACACATTAGCTTTCAGTTTTACATATATAAATGTTTTGACTTTCATGCGCTCATACAGACACTCGCACTCAACTGTTCTGCTGCAGTCATTCATTCATAGTTCAATTGGTTATTTTGCATTGCATCGATTGTTATAGCGTGTGTGCTTTCAGGCGCTGGAGCTAGAGTATGTGTATTTTGGGTTTCTATTATATTTCGATTTGAATGTTGTATGTACTTTTGTACTCCAGCAAGCGTTAAGGTAGGAGAACTAATGGTTTTATTTATAGAGTTTCGAAATTTTAGATTTTCACGGTGATAGATTTTACAGAGAATTTCGAGAACTTTCTTTACGAAATTTTCAATTAGTTGAGTATAGTATGGTTTCTTGTGAGAACTGTGATTTAATAAGCCTTATTGTGCTACACACAGTTTCTTTAAGTACAAACATTACTGTATCTATGGCTTTTCCTTAGTAGATCACATGATATTTTCAGCCTTATTGTAAATTTCATGTGAATAAATCATTCCAATGAATATTTTTATGCACACGAAAGAAAATTTCGTATCGTGAATTTCGCGTGAATGAAAACTTATATTCGATTTAATATTTTTGTTTTGATTTTTTGTTCATTCGTATTGGGGCTACAAATGAAGATTCCATTTATAAAGCCAATTGCGCGACTATTTGAGCAAAAAAAGATAAATTATCAACAGAAAAATGTTCAGTGCTGGCTCGAATTACGTTCTCCACCACGAAAAAGGAAGTAATAGCATATTTGAAGGGATAACGCAATAAATCCAGTTGAACGGACGCACAAGCGCTGTGAACCTTACGATTTTCCTTGGGTAAGAAGGATCTTGTGACTGAACAGCGCATGCCCAGCTCATTGAAAGTCCAGTTGTTCAGTAGATCACAAGAGTTAAAAGTTATATTACCTAGAATTCTTCTGTGGCCAGGCACCCAAACTAGTCTAATCGTGAAGATCTAACTGGTATCAACTGAAAGTGAGGGTAGACATTTATTTACCACTCTCAGGCGCATAGTCAGTGAGCACTTAATACCAGACTGAATCGTCACTTCATTGAAAGACGAATGTGAAGATGTGAGATTTTGCCCGGGGAAAATTCATATTTCAAAAAACACAAATGTGTGAGTTTTTTCATTGGGAATGTCGTTCACATGATATTTACAATAAGTCTGATTATATATTGTGAATCTATATTCCATAGTTCCATCCTGCGGGTGGGAATCTACATATATTTAATGTATTTTTTTGTTCATCTGAAGCTGATCTCCTATAAAAAGAAATGTCGAGCAGTTTGCTCTCTCAAGATCTTAGCTATGTTTCTCCAGCTATTAACTCTCCAGCTTCGAATGATTATTGCATTATTATTGCTCCACATGTAAAAATTGTTTATCAGTGCTTAAAAGGTTACCATGCGTGACTCTATTTTATGGTGATCCCCTTTTCTGATCTTTTTACCAAAAATTAGAATCTTCAACCTCTCAATCATCTAAAACCTCAATTTATTTCCATATACTTAATCCTCTCTTGAGAGGACCCCCCATTCTCGGATTAAAATTTTGACGGTATTCAATGGGCTGGTAAATTAACATAAATTATTTTTTAGGGTTGTAACTTTGCATACATTTATTTGAAGACTTAAAAAAGAAGAAAATAGTTTTACTTATTTTTTGTTGTTGTGTTTTGTGATCAAACAAAAGCCCTTCTTTTCGGCAGCGCATGTGATTTCCGCTCACTGGAACATATGAAACCAAAAATTCCAACGAGATTAGAGAGTGTACATATTTGGCTCTGGTATGAACTAGGATTATTAATTTCGCACAAAAACGAACAAAATGGCGCAAATGAAAACAGCCTTTTCAGCCACAAACCAAGTTGAAAAGAAAAGAAGATCTTCACCGGTTTGATTTATCCTAGCTCATATCATAGCTTTATATATATAGAATAAAGTATTAAAATTTGGAACCGTTTGGATTATTAGGTTTTGAGTACTGTCTCGAGAAAAACGCGTTTAAACGCGCTCTAAAATTTTAAAGGAACATTCTTGAATAGTTCGAATTAAATAAAAAAAAATCGATTTTTAGAAACTGAGATTGAGGGAGGGGGTTTTGTTAGCAAAACCTCTCTCCGCTTTCGGGACATTAGTGCGTTTCAGTTATAGTTCAGGAACTCTCTTTGACTAATAAGTCGTTAAAAACGAAACACAGTTGTCGGAAACATTTTATAGCCACTTATATGAAATCTTGTTGACTAATCTATGGGAAACCCATCAAGAATTTTGCACGATTTTTTCGGAGATTAAATTATTTCTACGAACAATAACTCACACCAAATTTCGTGAAGATATGTAGTAAAATGCGGAAGTTTTCCATACAAAGCCTTGATTCCGATCGTTCGGTTTGTATGGCAGCTATATGCTATAGTGAACCGATCTGAACAATTTTTTCGGAGATTAAATTATTTCTACGAACAATAACTCACACCAAATTTCGTGAAGATATGTAGTAAAATGCGGAAGTTTTCCATACAAAGCCTTGATTCCGATCGTTCAGTTTGTATGGCAGCTATATGCTATAGTGAACCGATCTGAACAATTTTTTCGGAGATTAAATTATTTCTACGAACAATAACTCACACCAACTTTCGTGAAGATATGTAGTAAAATGCGGAAGTTTTCCATACAAGCCATTGATTCCGATCGTTCAGTTTGTATGGCAGCTAACTGGTATGATATAGTGATACCCTGTCTTTTTAGGGTATAAAAATGCTTTTATAATTTTATCTTTCGGTATCCCTGATAGGTTAACTTCTATGCTCTTTGCATCTCATAAATTGAACCAGTCGGAAATCAGACTTATAATACTAATTGTTGGGCAAGTTGGTTCAGAAGTGAGTTGGAGAAGTGGACGATCAGTAGCTTCCTGATAAACGACTTATAAGCAAAATGTAATAGAATTTAAAAGTGTTCTAGAGAATTGATATTAAACTAGGCCATTATGTAGCTGTTTTGAACCAGTACGGAAACCAGTAAATTTATGTCTCAAAACTGCCCTCTGCAATGCCGTAGGATATTATTATATAAAACATAGCTGTGGCTTGCGCAGAAAATAGGCACTTGACATACTAGTTGTGAAGTGGTTTATCAGGTTTATAAAGACATCACCGCTAAGTATACATATATAATTGTTTATTTTCCAATTGCTCAGAGAGTTCAGCCTTCTTCCTCAATGGTGGCCACTGCAAATAGTCATATAAGCAACCAGATAAACAAATGCATTTTTGCATAACCGCATTTTAGGCTAATTTGCATTTGCACTGTACCACCACCAACAAAAACAGTAACAACAACAAAGTAAATACTCGATACGAGTATGCAAATCACTTTGACCTGCCCTTGTTGTCGTTGTAAGTGTTTGCCGCTTGATTTCATGCCAAATTAGTTTGGTCAAATTCAATTCAATACTTAATTACATGTATTCCGATAAATGGTCATTCATCTAATTATACGATTGCATTGTGGCATGTTTTGTATCTATTTAATTAAATTGCGCCCATTTACATAGCACAAATGTATGTTCATTTGTATGAACAGACTGAATCGTCACTTCATTGAAAGACGAATGTGAAGATGTGAGATTTTGCCCGGGGAAAATTCATATTTCAAAAAACACAAATGTGTGAGTTTTTTCATTGGGAATGTCGTTCACATGATATTTACAATAAGTCTGATTATATATTGTGAATCTATATTCCATAGTTCCATCCTGCGGGTGGGAATCTACATATATTTAATGTATTTTTTTGTTCATCTGAAGCTGATCTCCTATAAAAAGAAATGTCGAGCAGTTTGCTCTCTCAAGATCTTAGCTATGTTTCTCCAGCTATTAACTCTCCAGCTTCGAATGATTATTGCATTATTATTGCTCCACATGTAAAAATTGTTTATCAGTGCTTAAAAGGTTACCATGCGTGACTCTATTTTATGGTGATCCCCTTTTCTGATCTTTTTACCAAAAATTAGAATCTTCAACCTCTCAATCATCTAAAACCTCAATTTATTTCCATATACTTAATCCTCTCTTGAGAGGACCCCCCATTCTCGGATTAAAATTTTGACGGTATTCAATGGGCTGGTAAATTAACATAAATTATTTTTTAGGGTTGTAACTTTGCATACATTTATTTGAAGACTTAAAAAAGAAGAAAATAGTTTTACTTATTTTTTGTTGTTGTGTTTTGTGATCAAACAAAAGCCCTTCTTTTCGGCAGCGCATGTGATTTCCGCTCACTGGAACATATGAAACCAAAAATTCCAACGAGATTAGAGAGTGTACATATTTGGCTCTGGTATGAACTAGGATTATTAATTTCGCACAAAAACGAACAAAATGGCGCAAATGAAAACAGCCTTTTCAGCCACAAACCAAGTTGAAAAGAAAAGAAGATCTTCACCGGTTTGATTTATCCTAGCTCATATCATAGCTTTATATATATAGAATAAAGTATTAAAATTTGGAACCGTTTGGATTATTAGGTTTTGAGTACTGTCTCGAGAAAAACGCGTTTAAACGCGCTCTAAAATTTTAAAGGAACATTCTTGAATAGTTCGAATTAAATAAAAAAAAATCGATTTTTAGAAACTGAGATTGAGGGAGGGGGTTTTGTTAGCAAAACCTCTCTCCGCTTTCGGGACATTAGTGCGTTTCAGTTATAGTTCAGGAACTCTCTTTGACTAATAAGTCGTTAAAAACGAAACACAGTTGTCGGAAACATTTTATAGCCACTTATATGAAATCTTGTTGACTAATCTATGGGAAACCCATCAAGAATTTTGCACGATTTTTTCGGAGATTAAATTATTTCTACGAACAATAACTCACACCAAATTTCGTGAAGATATGTAGTAAAATGCGGAAGTTTTCCATACAAAGCCTTGATTCCGATCGTTCGGTTTGTATGGCAGCTATATGCTATAGTGAACCGATCTGAACAATTTTTTCGGAGATTAAATTATTTCTACGAACAATAACTCACACCAAATTTCGTGAAGATATGTAGTAAAATGCGGAAGTTTTCCATACAAAGCCTTGATTCCGATCGTTCAGTTTGTATGGCAGCTATATGCTATAGTGAACCGATCTGAACAATTTTTTCGGAGATTAAATTATTTCTACGAACAATAACTCACACCAACTTTCGTGAAGATATGTAGTAAAATGCGGAAGTTTTCCATACAAGCCATTGATTCCGATCGTTCAGTTTGTATGGCAGCTAACTGGTATGATATAGTGATACCCTGTCTTTTTAGGGTATAAAAATGCTTTTATAATTTTATCTTTCGGTATCCCTGATAGGTTAACTTCTATGCTCTTTGCATCTCATAAATTGAACCAGTCGGAAATCAGACTTATAATACTAATTGTTGGGCAAGTTGGTTCAGAAGTGAGTTGGAGAAGTGGACGATCAGTAGCTTCCTGATAAACGACTTATAAGCAAAATGTAATAGAATTTAAAAGTGTTCTAGAGAATTGATATTAAACTAGGCCATTATGTAGCTGTTTTGAACCAGTACGGAAACCAGTAAATTTATGTCTCAAAACTGCCCTCTGCAATGCCGTAGGATATTATTATATAAAACATAGCTGTGGCTTGCGCAGAAAATAGGCACTTGACATACTAGTTGTGAAGTGGTTTATCAGGTTTATAAAGACATCACCGCTAAGTATACATATATAATTGTTTATTTTCCAATTGCTCAGAGAGTTCAGCCTTCTTCCTCAATGGTGGCCACTGCAAATAGTCATATAAGCAACCAGATAAACAAATGCATTTTTGCATAACCGCATTTTAGGCTAATTTGCATTTGCACTGTACCACCACCAACAAAAACAGTAACAACAACAAAGTAAATACTCGATACGAGTATGCAAATCACTTTGACCTGCCCTTGTTGTCGTTGTAAGTGTTTGCCGCTTGATTTCATGCCAAATTAGTTTGGTCAAATTCAATTCAATACTTAATTACATGTATTCCGATAAATGGTCATTCATCTAATTATACGATTGCATTGTGGCATGTTTTGTATCTATTTAATTAAATTGCGCCCATTTACATAGCACAAATGTATGTTCATTTGTATCTATCATAATTCACTCATATGTATGTGTGTACTGCACAATCAGTAGGTCTGCTAAGTGCCCTGCTTGGCTGACTTCCCTCAGGACCTGCTTTAATTTGCATTAATCAATTGATGAATGTCCATTTACATTTATGTCCAATAAACTCACAATGCCAGCAAAAATCATTGACTTCTCTGTGTGCTGCCTCTTTGTTGATTATGTGGTTATAAATGTGTGTTATAAGACGTTCGTCATTAATATAATTAGTTGCAACTTATTGGCGGACATCCGTAGGTACAAATGGGTGTACGAAGGTGAGTTAGTACACATCTAGATATTCTAGGGGAAAGAAAGGCGAGTTTATTTGTTTTAGTAACATTCATTAATTATAATAAGCTCTGAAGGCGGTATAGTCTAAGTTCGAAGCTTAGCTGCATCAAAAGTAGTCATGGAATGTTGTGACTGGAAATACGAGGAGAGTTAGATTTATCTCATAGTTCTTGATCACCTAAATGTCGAAATGTTCCATAATTATATAAACATAATCTACTGTCTACCTATAGCTCCTCGAAGCAAAAATATATCAAGGAATATTTAACCTAATTTGCTATATGGACGATGAATCTTTTTAGCTATTATATATAGGGTTAGAGATTGCCCGGGAAACCTGGAAATATTCTCAAATCTGCGGTACTAACCCGTTTTCAGTAAAATAGTATCGACTACACAGAACTTGTTGTAGGATTAAGCAACGAACCAGAATATATAGTATATCATTATAAAACTGCGTACGAAACGCAATCCCATATAACTATGATAGATATATAGTTAGTTATAGACCGCTGCAGATAAAGTTTTATGTGAGTAACAAGAAAGACCGAACATTTTCTTACTACAAGATGATTAATAGGATTTGCAAGGAGATCACAGCGAATCTTATTATTATACGAGTATCTAAGTAGATCCCAAAAATACCGATACAGGTCTTAACGAAAAAGTGAAAATAAAAGTCGAAAAAGTCAAAACATTGAGAATGCAGTACAGTTATGTACAATACCTAATAGTATTGATATGATCGGCGGAGTCTGTATATAGTAAAAAAAAAGTAGTTCTGGAAACTAATTGCACTACCCTCGTATCTTTGTTAAAGCTCTTTTCTCGCAGCCAAATATTTAGTAAGCGAATAAATATATATACAAGTATCGTATGTATATATATATATATATATATATATATACATTTGTATGTTTTCACTTCATATATGTAAAGTTATATAGTAAAATCGTTTCCAACATTATCATTCATATACATAGTGTGTGGTAGTGCCATGGGCATTTGAAAGGCGTAATGCGTAACGCAAAATGAATTAATTAAATACTGTTGTGATCTATGAGACACAAAAGCCATTGCCTCAATAATATTAACTGGTTTAATATTCGATAGATTTTACCAATTTCCATTAAAAAAATAAATATGTGACCAGGTCTACGGAAAGGGGGCAAAGGTGTCAAAAAATCAATTTTCACTTTTTTATTTATTCGGATGGAAGATGAAAACTAGTTTTCGAACGTTAGCTCCATTTTCGTAGACCAGGTCACATATATATATTCACTCTTAACGACGATACTCATGAATGATCATCTACGAATTCTTTTTACGATTCCTCGAAGCTATTTAAGTAATAAGTCAAATAAACTTGATTTATAAATCCCTGCTTCCGGACAGTTTCGGACATTTTAGGCGTGTGCGATTTATCCCGTGAACCTATTAACCCTCTTCCAACAGAACGGCAAGATTGGTCTTTTTAGATCATTATTGAGTTACTTCCACGTCGTTTCGTCAGATTACAAGTTTTTACGGTAAGATCAACCTCTTGGAATCCTTTTTTCTAAAAAAAAATGCTCCTTGATTTAGTCCGCAAAGAATAAATAGTACCACCATGTTCTCATCACGGGCATGACCTCTTCAAATACTATACTACTTCTCAGGGTTTTATATTTGCCTTACAACAGATAACATATAATTCTCAAGGTTTTTGCCCCTTCAGAAAATGAAGTTAAGGAATATTTTCTACACTTCAACCAAGCTCTATCTATATGCTCCTTTTAATGAGTTCCGCTCCTATGATTGACTTTATGAGAACATAGTACAAGTATACCCATTAGCTAGATGGATATCTGTCCTATAACCCAGATATAATTTTTATGTTTATCATAAGGTGGTTTTAAGGCCAAATTGTATGAAATCGGTTACCTTACAAGGTATGTGTATTTATATATCACTTATCAAACGATATCTCTTATTTAAATTAGACACGCAATTTATACCATAAATTGTAATATTAAAGCATTTGTTTTATAACGACTATAGCTGAAAACAGAGAACTCATAGCTGTAAATAAGTAAAGCAGAGAGAAAACAACGAGTCATATTCATATGGGAAAAACTAAGTCCTTCCAGGAGACACACGCGTTACGTCTGTGTGTTGCAACACTCATGAATAAATATAGCAATTTATATACAAATATATGTATATACATATATATTTTAATATCTAACTTTTTGCAAATCATCTCACTGCAGCAAAGCCGTGAACGTAATGATGGTTGGAACCACACGGTGGAGATGGTGCAACACTGGAGAGGGGGTGAGTAGCCATATAGTTGCTATGTTGTTGCTGATAAGTCCGTAATAATGCAGGAGAAACTAAGCAGGGAGATTAAAGTAGTGGGAAATTAAGGCAAAAAGCACACGACTGCGCTGAAATAACAAAAATGAGTCGACACTTTTTTCCAAAGGTTTGATGACAACACAAAAAACCAAAATAATAGTAATATATGGAAACACCGTTGCAAAATAGTGCAATCGAGGTATATTTAACATACCAGGAAAACTGCTCATAGTAGGCGTG
This sequence comes from Zeugodacus cucurbitae, assembly GCF_028554725.1. Taxonomy (NCBI): domain Eukaryota; kingdom Metazoa; phylum Arthropoda; class Insecta; order Diptera; family Tephritidae; genus Zeugodacus; species Zeugodacus cucurbitae. The sequence continues at coordinate 56,232,811 of NC_071667.1, read as the reverse complement.
AGTAGTTAGAGGTTGGCGGGCAAAAAAGAAACACATTTGAGATTCTTGATAGCCATGTGAGAGCAGTGCGCGTGTGTAGGTAACTCTTCGGTTGTCTCATATGCGTTTTTAGTCAGACGTGTGTCGCATATATATTATTTACCAAAACCACAATAAAGCAGGTGAACTTTGGCTTGGAAACTAAAAAAACTGAAAGCAGTAAGCAATAAGACTAAATATCTATTTTTATACATCTATTTACATATACACCCAGCAGACGCCGAACAGTTTAAGCGGCAAATGACAGGCATAAAATCATTCAATGCAATTCAAAGCTTTAATTTTTATAAAAAATAAATAAGGAGATTTGTTGCGTTCAACTTGGGAGTGGGAAGAATTGAATGTCAGGTAAAATAATCATAAATAATATATTAGACTATGCGCTGGAGTTAAATGAGAAGCTACGAAACTGTAAGCACTGCACAGTGACACATTCGTTTAATGCTTGGGATCAAATATAAATAATAATTTTATATTAATATGGAAAAATGAAATTTATTAATAGTATGGAAATGAAAATTATATAATATTTTCACAGTTTGATAGAAATTGACCGATTTCATTATTACCCTATACAATTAAATGCTATGCAAAATAACCCCATTATTTTAGGTTGGCAAATATCTTTCTTCCGCTTTTTTGCTCTTTATTTAATGAAATTATAAAAAGTGTTACAGTGTTCGGATTTAGTTCAGATATGCACCGTTTCGTTTGATAATCTGTTTCCATCTAGATGGCAACTTCATAATATCCCCTTCGCAGAAGCCCCCCTCCTTATTTGAGAAGAACTCGGACAGCCACTTTTCATAAGCCTCTTTTGAGTTCAACTTGACACCACCAAGGGCGATCGCCATGGATAGTAACAGGTGGTAATCACTTGGCATACATAGCCGGCTTAATTCAAAAGGCGGAAGGGAGATATTTGTCAACCTAATATATCCAAATTTTTGATTTTTTAGTAACTACTTTACCCTGTAATTAATAAAATTTTTTTAAAAGCCTTTTTTCGAATTTCGAAGGCAAATATTTCGATTTTGGATGCGTTTTTACGTTTTTGAATCTCCCGAATAAAGTATGTTTGGTCCAATTTGGTCCCTTAAGCTATTAAAATCTTATTTTACTCTTCTCTACAATCTTTTATTTGATTCACATTGAAGTTATTTGTAAAATCTAAAACTATTCGAGACGAGAAGACCATCGTTTTCTCATTTCATGGTACAAAAAAAATTCTCAAAGATCGAATACTTTCAGAACTACTGTCATGAGATAATTGTCTAATGAAAAAGTCACAAATATTAGTTAACTATAGTTCATTTTCTCCAATCTTAATTTAAGATTTTCGAATCAATAAATATGCGAAACTTAGTTAGTGTTATCAGAAAATTGATGTTTTTCTTCACTTTTGTCCCACTGTGCGGCATTACTAGCAACAATAGTTCGCATTTCAAATGCGTTTATGTTGTTTTTGTGAAATATTTGGTTTTGTTTTTCAATCAATATTGGTTGCTTTTTTTAATCGTACATATTTGATGTACTAAAGAGTTGTTGTTGTTGTAAATTTTTGCAACATCTACTTTTACAGACTGATTTCACAACTACAATAGTCGACAGTGAACCGAAGTAGACGGTCAGTAAATAAATACGAAATCATAATATCAAATGTACAAGTGCAAGTGTATACGACAAGCGACCCCAAGTCCACAAGTGGTCCTCTACACTGCGCTGCGTATGCAAATCCCGGCAAAAATGCAATAACAATGAAAGAAGAAGACTTATAAGTTTGTATGTGTGTGTGTGTATAGATGTGTGGAGACCAGTGCGGAAGCGAGCTAACAAGAAAGTCTGCTCTCCAGAGACTCATTACGCTGTGGATGGGATATGGCAGACAAACAATTGCAGACAATTGTCAACTACAGTTATAAGCAGTCGACCATCATTCCTCTCACCCTTTTCTTTATCTAAAGTTTTTGCTGTTCTTATTTATTTTGCTATTTATTTCGATATACACTGTTATATCGAGTATTGTCGACTAGCTTTCTCGCTCATTAAGTGTCGCCTGTTGGGGCATTGTGTGCTGTGTGCAACTCAAGTGGCATGTTCGTCCCCTAACTGCATCGATGTGATCAATAAATGTTGAGTATTGACTTCCCCCTTTTTGTTGCGGTTTTATTTGATTCCATTTTGCGAGTTTAAATGCTGACACGACGTTTTTATGCAAACTCACACTTTTTATTTCGTGTTTCGGGTTTTAAATAAACTTGCAACACTGGGGTTTCGCTGTCAAGTGAGGTCGTTATTTCTATACACAGTTTTTCTTACTTGGATTTAATGGAGTCGCACACAACTGCTGGACTTCATTTAAACGGATTTCATGTGATTAGAGCTTGCTGTTTTATTGATTCAATATTATTGAATTGTTGTTGGTAGAATTGTATGTGAATATTCTCTTATAAATAGTGTTTGATCCAAACTTTTATTTTTATTCTCGAAAATTTCAATAGAAAATTTCATTACAGTACATAGATTCGAAAAGTTTAGAGGATGATCTCCAGGTCCCATAGTATTCAGAAAGTTACTGATTGGTGGGTTTAATACGTCATTGGTCCATAATATTCCAAAACAGTAGAGGGAGTCAACGTTGTTATCAATGAGGGTCTCATCTTCTAAAACTATCTCTTCATTCCAATAAAATAATATAAAACCTGATTCTAAGCTAGAAGTCATCTTTACCGTAGATTTCAGTCTTCGATTGGCTACTTTAGACTGCGTAGGCAATCGAAAAGTAAAGTCCTCTCTCGACGAACAAACATCAAACTCTATAAGTCGCTTATTATTCCCGTCCTCATGTATGGCGCTGAAGCTTGGATGATGACAACATCCGATGAGACGACTCTTAGGGTTTTCGACAGAATGGTTCTACTCAAGAATTATGGTCCTCAGAACATTGGCAACGGCGAATACGGCAGACGATGGAACGATGAGCTGTACGATTTATACGACAACATTGACATAGTTCAGCGAATAGAAAGACAGCGGCTACGCTGGCTAGGTCATGTTGTCCGAATGGACGAAAACACTCCAGCTATGCAAGTGTTTGATGCAGTACCCGCTGGAGGAAGCCGCGAAAGAGGACGACCTCCACTCCGATGGAAAGACCAAGTGGAAAGTGACTTGGTGTTGGCACCAAAAAGCAAGAAGAAGGAATGAGTGGCGCGCTCTGGTAGATTCGGCTATAATCGGTTCCTACGCCAAATATATATTTATATATATGTTGAATCAAGCAGAACCCTGTTGAATCTCAGACAGTAGATACCTTATAACTCATTAATAACTCCGACAACCCTAATTTGCCTTTCGAACCTTAAATTTTTGAAGTTATCTTAAAAATGCTCGTATTTGAAATTAATGAGAAATACTCTTCCAATAACAAATCCCTTGTCTATTCCTGCCACTGTTTAAGAGCTATTTTTGGTATACCCGTTACTAGAGAAAATTAATTTCTTGCTCAATACTCTCGAAAATATCGTAAATACTATATGTAAGAGAGTTCGTTCGACATGTCTCTTGTAAAATATTTATGTGGGACATTTTTTCACGGAAGTAAATAATTGAAGTTCCACGCATAAATATTTCCCCCCCTTTCCCAAAACTTGCTCTACTTCAAATTTCATACGAGCTTATACATACTTGACCGAGTTAAGCTGTGAAATTCACTTTTTTTTTCACACAAGGGTGTTCGAAAAGGATTACGAAGTGTGCAAAACTCGATTAACACAACACTTGCACCGAAAATAATTCCATCATAAACTATGGAATTTCGCAAAAAAACGCAAGCATAACAATAACAATAATAATAACTATAAATTTGCTCGAAGGAGACCGCAAATAAAAATGCTCTTGAGATTATTTTCTGGGCGAAAGTGAACAAAAAAAACTTATTTTCTCGCAATGGGTGTATGCAATTACCTTTCCTCCCTCACATGTGGGTGGTTTTATTCGCATCCCAGCGCTTATCTCCGGACACCGAAATGCACACACGTACACGATTTTAATAATAAAGCACATAAATAGTGGAGCAGGCTAAGAGAATAGTGGAGTTATGCTAAGCCTCTTGGTCAGACGAGCACTGGCTGATTAGTACCCATGATGAACCCCATTGAAATGAAGCTTAGCACAATAAAAGTGTAAGTGGAATGTATTTATTTGTAGCAAACCATGAAAGCCATTTACTTGCAGACTCAGTTATGTTGCTAGACAGCCAGATGGTGCTCTTAACCTATTTGGATAAAAATATGCGTATTTTTTAATATGGAAGTTATAGTAAGCTATAAAATGTATTTTATATAAATCTTAAAAAAGTATAAAAGTTAATAGTAATAAAATTTAATACGATGTCTTATGCCATTTAATAACTGCTTGATTTGTTGAGTTGCACTTTGGAAACCTCAGATGATCCAGCTAAGACTACCCAGAACTATTTAAAAAAATAATGTCGAGAAGATGTTAATATTGTAAGAAATGCGGTAGATAGCCTTTTACCGGATAAGGATCCGGGCTCGTTCCGGCTTCGTTAACCGCACTTTCATGGGACGAATGCCAAAATATATTGTGATATTGACAGAACACCCTGATCGAACTCCTTCTTTTGATATCAATATTCGAACTCAATATATCCGCATCAAAGCGAGGTTCTTCAACATATCGCTGATTTGCACCCACGCCCCAACGGAAGAGACAGACGATGTGACCAAAGATGCTTTCTATGAGCGCCTAGAACGCACCTATGAGCGCTGCCCCCGCCACGATGTAAAAGTCGTGCTTGGCGATTTTAACGCCAGGGTGGGTAAAGAAGGTGTCTTTGGCACAACAGTCGGAAAATTCAGCCTCCATGACGAAACATCGCCAAACGGCCTGAGGCTGATCGACTTCGCTGGGGCCCGAAATATGGTCGTCTGTAGTACCAGATTCCAGCATAAGAAAATACATCAAGCTACTTGGCTGTCTCCTGATCGAAACACGCGGAACCAAATCGATCACGTTGTGATAGACGGAAGACATGTCTCCTGTGTTTTAGACGTGCGTACGCTCCGAGGACCAAATATAGACACGGACCATTATCTGGTCGCAGCGAAGATACGCACCCGCCTCTGGCAGCAAAGAATGCCCGTCAATAAACACAAGGAAGGTTCGACGTCGAAAAGCTGCAATCGCAACAGACAGCCACGAAATACTCTACTCGACTTGCACTCCTGCTCTCTGAGAGCACTCATCAGCATCTCGGTATAAGGGAACTGTGGAACGGCATCTCAAACTCACTGCGTACCGCTGCAGTCGAAACAATTGGTTTTCGGCAACGACAAAAAACAAGCTGGTACGATGAGGAGTGCCGTTTTGTAGCGGAGAGAAAACAGACTGCCTACCTCGCAACGTTGCAAACGACCACTACACGTGCGGAATGGGATAGATACCGAGAGCTGAAGAGGGAAGCGAGACGCATCTGCAGACAAAAAAAGAAAGAGGCCGAAATGCGTGAGTACGAAGAGCTTGAGAAGCTGGCAGACAGAGGGAATGCTCGAAAATTTTATGAAAAAATGAAGCGACTTAACGAAGGTTTCAAGACCGGAGCTTCCTCATGTAGAGACCAAGGTGGTAATCTGGTAACCGATGTCCAGGGCATACTGGGATTATGGAGGGAACACTTCTCCGACCTGCTGAAGTGAGAGTACAACACCAGAAGATGGCGAACCCGATCCTCCAATCGATGACGATGGAACAGATGTTCCATTACCCGACCATGAAGAAATTCGAATAGCAATTACCCGCTGAAGAACTGATAAGGTGCATGCATCAGCTTCTTTGCAGAATATGGTCGGAAGAAAGCATGCCTGACGATTGGAATCTCAGTGTGCTCTGCCCAATCCATAAAAAGGGAGATCCCACAATCTGCGCCAATTACCGTGGAATCAGCCTCCTAAATATCGCATACAAGGTTCTATCGAGCGTACTGTGTGAAAAACTAAAGCCCACCGTCAACAAACTGATTGGACCTTATCAGTGTGGCTTTAGACCTGGAAAATCGACAACTGACCAGATATTCACCATGCGCCAAATTTTGGAGAAGACCCGTGAAAAGAGGATCGACACACACCACCTTTTTGTCGATTTTAAAGCTGCTTTCGACAGCACGAAAAGGAGTTGCCTTTACGCCGCGATGTCTGAATTTGGTATCCCGCAAAACTAATACGGCTGTGTAAATTGACGTGGAGCAACACCAAAAGCTCCGTCATGATTGGAAAGGACCTCTCCGAGCCGCCAAACGAGGTTTCAGACAAGGTGACTCACTATCGTGCGACTTCTTTAACCTGATGCTGGAAAAAATTATAAGAGCTGCAGAGCTAAACCGAGAAGGTACAATCTTCTACAAGAGTGTACAGCTCCTGGCGTACGCCGATGATATTGATATCATCGGAAGCAACAACCGCGCCGTTTGTTCTGCTTTTTCCCGCATGGATAAGGAGGCGAAGCGAATGGGTCTGGAGGTGAATGAGGACAAGACGAAATATCTCCTGTCATCAAACAAACAGTCGGCGCATTCGCGTCTTGGCTCCCACGTCACTGTTGACAGTCATAACTTCGAGGTCGTATAATTTAATTTCGTATACCTGGGAACCAGCATCAACAACACGAACAATGTCAGGCTCGAAATCCAGCGCAGAATAACTCTTGCCAACAGGTGCTACTTTGGACTGAGTAGGCAATTGAACAGTAAAGTCCTCTCTCGACGAACCAAAATCAAGCTCTACAAGTCGCTTATCATTCCCGTCCTGCTTTACGGTGCAGAAGCTTGGACGATGTCAACATCAGATGAGACGACACTAGGAGTTTTCGAGAGGAAAATTTTGCGCAAGATTTATGGTCCTCAGAACATTGGCAACGGCGAATACCGCAGACGATGGAACGATGAGCTGTACGAGTTATACGACGAGATTGACATAGTTCAGCGAATAAAAAGACAGCGGCTACGCTGGCTAGGTCATGTTGTCCGAATGGACGAAAACACTCCAGCCCTGAAAGTGTTCGATGGGGAAGGCCTCCACTCCGTTGGAGGGACCAGGTGGAGAGCGACCTGGTTACACTTGGGATCTCCAACTGGCGCCGAACTGCGAAGGAGAGAGAGAGGTGGCGCACTATCGTCGATTCGGCTATAACCGGCTAAACGGTTGCAACGCCAATCACATACATTCGAACTCAACAAAGAATCCTCACAAAGAAAATTTCGGAAGATGGACTTCATCGAAAAAAACTTCTACTTCGAGACTTATTTTAAAATTTAAAAACTTGAAGGTTATCCCATCCAAATTCCTTTCACCATAATTTTTATATAAATATTAGTTTAAGATTTCTTTTGGAGCGGAAACTGTCAATCAAAGAAACACAATATTTCTGAAAGAACGTATACAACTTTTGACATCTTTCCAAATATATATCAAGCACATAAACATCTTGAAATGCACAAAAAAACACAAATATCTGCGATCGAAGTTAAGACTATATGAGTAAGTCACTTTCGTCTCTTCAGCAAAGCGCCGAATTTAATAGCTGTCACTACAGTCTTGATATATATGGGTACTATTAGCCAATAAATTTGTACCAAACAATTACTTTACCTACACTTACGCCCTTCGTGACAGCACGACGGCCAAAACGAAAGCATTCTAAGTGGAAAACTCGCATTTTCATTATTACTACAATTCTTAACGGTTTGTGTTGGACGGTTAAATTATAGTTGATAATAATTTTTAGTTAACCTCCAAGTGGTATCACACAAAAGGAGATAAAGAAATTGCTTTTGAATGCGAGTGTAAGCCAATTGAATACGATGGCATAAGAAATGAAAGAAATCCGCGAAAGGTGTAATCTTTATCTGAAATTTATTGAATTTTATGGCATGAACTCGAAAAATATGTACGTTTCTCGAACACACTGCAGTATCTCAGTGATTCTTGTAAATTGATTTAATGAATTATTTTAGAAAATAGATTTTACATTAGGGTGGTGTAAAATATTTCTCTTAATTTTGGCTTCGATATTATTATTCGAAATCGGAACTGAGTCTTCTATTGAATTTATATTCTTTGGAAATTCGAACACTACTTTTGCTTTCCAACATAAATTATTATGAAAGCAGTAGTTCGATGAATTTTGAAAAGAGAATAATATGATAGATAATGAGATAAAAATATTTAGCTCCAGCTGTCAGTTTGACAGTTCTTGTCCAGTTATAAGTCCGGATTGGTTCCATATACAAAACCCGAACGTGGGTACGAAATACTCTCTATCAGTATGTTTTTTGACGAACGTCTCATTGATACTACAGAAATTTAAGGTTAGGATTTTCTAGAACCCAAAAACTGTAATTATGGAGAATATTATTAAAAAAATTTAAATAGATTTATCGAAAATTTAGTTAAAGGGCCGTTCATTAAAGTTTTGGTATACATTAGGACTAAAACTCTGGAACACGATTTTCCATAGAGATCACTTCTTCGCGGATGTTGAGTACTCAGTTTACCGGATATCACCAATAATCACAACTGAAAAAGATAAGAAGCTACTATATTGTACGAGTACATATATATATATATATATATATTTGGCGTAGGAACCGCTTTAAGCGATTATAGCCGAATCCACCAGAGCGCGCCACTCATTCCTCCTTTTTGCTTTTTGGCGCCAACTGGAAACACCAAGTGAAGCCAGGTCACTTTGCAATTGGTCTTTCCACCGGAGTGGAGGTCGTCCTCTTCCGCGGCTTCCTCCAGCGGTTACTGCATCGAATACTTTCAGAGCTGGAGTGTTTTCTTCCATCCGTACAACATGACCTAGCCAGCGTAGCCGCTGTCTTTTTATTCGCTGAACTATGTCAATGTCGTCGTATAAATCGTACAGCTCATCGTTCCATCGTCTGCGGTATTCGCCGTTGCCAATGTTTAGAGGACCATAAATCTTGCGCAAAACCTTTCTCTCGAAAACCCCAAGAGTCGTCTCATCGGATGTTGTCATTGTCCACGCTTCAGCGCCATACATCAGGACGGGAATAATGAGCGACTTATAGAGTTTGATTTTGGTTCGTCGAGAGAGGACTTTACTTTTCAATTGCCTACTCAGTCCAAAGTAGCATATGTTGGCAAGAGTGATTCTGCGTTGGATTTCAAGGCTGACATTGTTGGTGTTGTTAATGCTGGTTCCCAGATAAACGAAATTATCTACAACTTCAAAGTTATGACTGTCAACAGTGACGTGGGAGCCAAGACGCGAGTGCGCTGACTGTTTGTTTGATGACAGGAGATATTTCGTCTTGTCCTCATTCACCACCAGACCCATACGCTTCGCTTCTTTATCTAGTCTGGAAAACGCAGAACAAACGGCGCGGTTGTTGCTTCCGATGACATCAATATCATCGGCATACGCCAGGAGCTGTACACTCTTGTAGAAGATTGTACCCTCTCTATTTAGTTCTGCAGCTCGTATTATTTTTTCCAGCAATAGATTGAAGAAGTCGCACGATAGTGAGTCACCCTGTCTGAAGCTTCGTTTGGTATCGAACGGCTCGGAGAGGTCCTTCCCGATCCTGACGGAGCTTTTGGTGTTGCTCAACGTCAGCTTACATAGCCGTATTAGTTTTGCAGGGATACCAAATTCAGACATCGCGGCATAAAGGCAGCTCCTTTTCGTGCTATCGAAAGCAGCTTTAAAATCGATAAAAAGATGGTGAGTATCGATTCTTCTCTCTCGGGTCTTTTCCAAGATTTGGCGCATGGTGAATATCTGGTCCATTGTAAATTTTCCAGGTCTAAAGCCACACTGATAAGGTCCAATCAGTTCGTTGACGGCGGGCTTTAGTCTTTCACACAATACGCTCGACAAAACCTTATATGCGATATTGAGGAGACTTATACCACGGTAGTTGGCGCAGATTGTGGGGTCTCCCTTCTTATGGATTGGGCAGAGCACACTAAGATTCCAATCGTCAGGCATGCTTTTCTTCCGACCATATTCTACAAAGAAGCTGATGCATGCACCTTATCAGTTCTTCGCCGCCGTATTTGTACATATATACACTATTAAATTAATTCACTGAATTTTTTAGCAGATACCTACAAATAATTAAAATAAATGCTTACAATATTTTAATCTTAAGATTTTTAAACCCCTGGCAGCAAAAGCACAAACCACTTATTCTCATGCTGCTTTCGTTTTTCGATTCATAACAAAATTTGAGAGCACTTGTTTATGTCTCTACACTTCCGTTTGAGTCATCTTGACATCTTAATTCTAAAAACAGCATAACTAGAAAACGAAAGTAGCTTGAAGAATGACAGATTTTGCTGTAAACGCTACTAAAAAATAATCTAAATATGTAAGCAAGCTAGAAAATATACAACGAAAGTAAAAGTTATTATTATTTTATAGCACAATCTGAAAAACAACCCAAAAATTATGAAAATTTTACATAAAACGTATTTTTGAGTTAACTCACTTTTTGTATATACTAAGCGACACTTGCTTGCACTTGCAAATTTTGTCAAGTAATGCCGTTTTATTTTTGAACTGTTTTCACTTCCGCAGTTGTTATTCATATTTTTCTAACTTTTCTTACTTCCGCTGCCGATGGCCTTTTTTCATATTTTCGAAAACTTTCGTCAACAAAAACAAAGTCAGTAAATGAAGTAACCTTAAAGAAGTTTTCGAGTGTTCCATGTTTAATTTCAGTGATGTCCTTCTCTTGGTGGACGTGGTTTACGTTGAAAACTTTTCATGTACAGAAGCTGAGTTGCAGTTTTGGGGTTTTTGATAGAAGCAGCAGTGATTTCTTTTCTCCTCAGTTATTTTTTGGAGTGCCGCATCACTGCTCTCTTGATTTGTGTATGAAGTTTCTAAGTACAATTAAATACATTAGTATAGCCGAACTGTTGTTTTTTTGGTTGTTTCCAAAGCCACTTTCGCAGACGCATACATACATTCATGCATTATTGTAAAATTTTCACTTGGCCTCTCAAAATGACATGCAAAAACTTTGCAAGTTCTCATTTCTAACGGTGTAAATGGTCAAAGTTTCGTGTTCATACCATTGTGTCCTTTGTATTCTCGTGTGTCCTTGCGTCCTTGTGCTAATTTTTGCTTAATTTTTTGGCAATAAATTACTACAAATAAATTGTCGTAAGAAATATGTAGCCATATTTTAATGGCTTTTGGTTGACCAAGCTCTCATATATCAAAGTAAATAAGTGTAATTTAGACCAAATACACATTTGAAACTTATTCTTTGCGGGTATATGTATGTGTGCGCGTAGGGCGACTTCTATCATGCACTGTACGATTTTCTGTGTGGTGTGCACAAAGTATTTCATAGTAATGTGGTAAGTGGACAAAGATTTTTGGTTAGACGACAGACACAATTTCTTTATATTCAAGCATATGTGTGGGACGGAGGAGTACTAAGAGAAAATGTGGTAAAATAATATATATAATATATAGCTGTTAATAACTTAAATTAAATTTTTTCACTTTGGCAAAACTGCATACTTGTGAAAGGACTAGTGGACTAAAATGCATTGGGGCTAAACATTCTGACGAATGCAAGTTGCCAATATGGCATGGTGGAAGACGAGATTGAAATATCTAAGCACCTTCTCTTTCACTGTACAGTTTTTACCAGACTGAACCTGAAACATCTCGGTGAACCAGCTGAATTGGTCCGAATACATATTAGTTGCCTCAACAAATTTGCGACAGGCTCAAAGCGCTTTGTCGACTATTGAGTGTCTGTGATATCCATATTTATGAGTTTTCGGTATTACAAAAGACTGTCATTTTCAATTGTCCATCCTTTAAATCAGCGCTTTAACATAACCTAATCGAACCCAACTTAACCTGACAGATGATACATCAAGCTTGTTAGTCTTGCGATAGCTAGAATCCAAACATCCATTGTTCCCCACTTTTCTTTAAACTAAAGTTCGTTGAAAACTTAATCGATTCGTATTTTTCAAATGAAAATAGAGACAACGAACCGAGCTCGAATAGAGTAGGCCGAGATACCAGCTATAGCAGATTTTAAGGATGTAAAGAGTCCTGTAGGAATATGGAATGAAATATTTGCTACATTCTCCTAGACAGCTGCTGTGCGGAGTTAATCGAACTCGTAGTTTCGGGACGAGCTACGGCCAGATGATCCGGAAACGAATACCTTGGAGGTTAAGGTGTAGATCTCGATCCCCACTAACTCATAGTGACTGGCTGCCGTTGAAAGATGTGCTATCTCAGTCGTCATCACAAAGAACTGTATAGATCAGATTCTGTAACAATATTGGGCACCAGTTCAATCCCCATTAACTCATAGTGACTGTCTGCCGTTGCAAGATGTGCTATCTTAGTCGTCATCACAAATAATTGTATAGGTCAGATTCTGTAACAAATGTTGGGCACCAGTTCAATGTGTGCCGAGCCCCAACAACAAGCGAGGTCACTTCAAACGCAATAAGGATCCACTAGTACACACTAGAGGTTAAGGTACCGACGAAACCGTGAACTACACAGTGAACCGGGTTCAAAGAAGACGGAGACTGGCCTATCGACCGGAAAGGTGATGATCACCGTCTTTTGTGTCTCACAAGATATGATCTACATCGACTACCTGGTGAAAAATAAAACTGTCACAGGGTCTACTAGGCCAAATTATTGGAAAATTTATCTTTTCCGCCATGACAACGCATACAAACATACATAATAAACATATCTCCATCCCAACATAAATAAATATTTAGGTGAGTGAAAAACTATTGGCGTAAACAAAATATCAATCAACATATTTACGTGGAAAATTAATAGATAAGCGCACATATATAAACTTACCGTTAGTTAGTAATTATAAAAAATGTGCACACTTTACCTGAATGCCAGATCGCATTTATCAAATGCCAAACATTACACATTTATGCAAAACGCAAAGCTAAACAGGCGACCAACACACCGTCGCTACTGGCAGGACGAAGGACGCAGGACACGAATGGGGAAAAAGTCAAAAAAGCAAAATTAATTAATTAAAAGCCGGCAGTGAAATGACTTTTATGAGCACAACACCACCACCGCAAATGCAACGGTAAATGCGAGTGTGGCAATCATTAGCTACCACCACCGAAGTGGCCACCCGCCGCTGAATGTGCTGCCCAGCTCGTCGTGGTCTATACCTATAGTACGCGCAGTGGTAGCGCAGCGGTGACATGGATTTTCGGAATGCATGTCAAAAACACCGAAAAGCAAATATAAAACTTAATGAAAACAAATTACGATTTTATATGCGCCACACCACAACAACAAACACACCAAGCGCCTCCCATACACTAACCGACACACAAACAGCGCACGCCTGGCGATCACATTGTCGCATGCATGCACGTAACGGTGCTTCCGAAATAGTTAACACACACAAATAGCGGTATGCACGAACACATTAATATAAAGTCGTACTCAACGTAGTGAACTCGCGCCGTCATCGGTGCTCCAATAAACCGCAATCGACAGCAAACCGCGCGAACGTCATGTGTGCCACCAATCAGACGGACCATCGTGTTGCACGGCGGACCGAGCGAGTGAGCGAGATGACAGACGCGTGACACGTGTCGTCGATTCGAGCTTTCAGCGCCACAGACACACACACTTATACCCGCACTCATACGAGTGCATGAACTGTGCACTTCACCGTTAATTTGCAGTGCAAATGTGAAACGAAAGTGACAGTTTAAAAAATGAACTTAAAAAATTTGCTCAACACACAGCTGCAGTTAACTCCATTTGGATTTTGGTTTGGTTGTGGGGTGGCATGGATCGGTGCAGATATATATGAATTTGTGTTGTGTACATTCGTCATCGGTCACCGTTGGCAATCGCATGACTGTGGCTTTAATTAATCTGTTAACGAATCAACATTTGACATTAAAATTGGTAATCGTTGAAAATCAAATGTCATTGTCATACACACAATACACGAGTAGGGGGAAAGCAATGCGAATAAAGCGAAACAGTTTCTGCTTTGATGTGGAAATATGGAGATTTCTAGCTGTGTATGTATGTATGTGCAAGAAAATATGAGAAATAATTTATTGTTTTGCTGACGAGAAGCATAAGGTCATAATGATTGAACTTTGATAAGCACATGTTTCATATACAGAGACTTATTCATTTTGTTTAAAAAACAAACGTTTTTTATTATGTAATATTTTTTATTATTTTATTTCATAGACTTTTGAGATATGGATATTGAGATCTGGTAATCTAACTCTTTCGAATTAGCGAATACCCAATACCATATATGACCTTGTTAACTGCTTGACTACGCACCTTTGGGCAGATAGTTTGTTCAAACGTTCCTAAATCCTGATAAAGAATTTTTTTTTTTTACCTAAAGATATCGAGTTGGTAGGTAGATCCAAAGAAAACAGCTTTGATCAAATATTCAAAATACATTAAATTACTCTAAAGATGTTTAACTTACATTTTTTCTTTGAAAAACAATGGGTTATTTTACTGGATGTTGCTTTGTGTACAAATATCGTGTGATCCAAGTATAGTTACTTTTTTCAATAGCCTTAGAAAAGGTCGTTTATGAGTCGTGCCAAGCTGTTATATTATTTTTGTTCAGTATTGTTTGACATTTCATCATGGAAAGCCTTACGCCTGAACAACGTTTACAAATTCTTCAACTATATTACGAAAATTCACGTTCTGTAAAGTATGAGTTTCGCGCGCTTCGCTCAAATTATGGTGAACATAATCGGCCTATTCGCAACACCATCATCAATATAGAGATCCAGCATTCATTATTGAATAATATTCGACCGAATAGATCAGTACGCAGTGAAGATATAGATATAACAGACGTAGTTGGGAGTGTACACGAAGACTGTGGAGAGTCGATTTTACGGCAAGATCTAAAATTGAAAGCTTACAAAATACAGCTTGTGCAAGAACTGAAGCCGTTCGACCTTCCCAAGCGACATCGCTTTGCTCTATGGGTTCTTGAAAAGTGAAGAAGACACAACGGTTTAGTGGGGTTTGTAGGCCGGTGGAATCACCGTATTTCTTCAAAAAATGATGCCGGCGAGAACGTAACCGTCAATGGCGACCGTTATCATGACAAGATAGTCGACTATTTGATACCTGAAATTGTAATTCGGGATTTCGGCGCCACTTCCCACACATCGCATCAATCAATGGATTCGATTAGCCACCAAGACCACGCCATTGGAGTCTAATGTGGGGATACATAGGGCTATGCGGACAATACCACTTTTTAATATTCTCATAAGGTTATTTAAATGTCAGCAGAAGGGTACTGTGAACCGAAATTGGGACTTTAAAAGAGAAATTACAGTAATTCTTACATAACTAAGACTACTGTAAAGACTTCAATACTCGATTACGAAATTTAATGAAGTGACAGATTCACTTCCAATCCAATAGACTTAAGGATCAACTGTTAGTACTATCGCCAATAATTACAGTGAACAATAAGAATTGGGAGCGTTTTGAAAGGGTAGAGTGCTCTCACGTCTTCTGAACTTCTTTTTGATATCAAAAAAGAATTTCAGAATATGGCTATATACAGCACTGTTCTTTTTATTGTTGAATCCAAGATTGTGTTCTAAGAATAATGTATGAACACTACCAAACTAAAGCCCCGCGTTACACACAACAATTTAAATTCTTTAACACAGTTAACGCCTACTGAGATCCAACTGACGCAAGTCTAACATTTTAATATGTCGGCTTTGCGCTATACTCATTCTAAGGATTTATCTGTCAAATGCCAACATGAATGAAATTTATTTATTAACGCAGAATGAAGCGTAGGTGTTCGTAAATAACAGCATATGCTATGCATTTAGAGCTGTTTGTGTGTGTGTGTGTGAGTGTATTTGTTGGTTGCACAATTTGCGCTGAACTACGCTAAGTGTCGCTAAATTAATCCTTGTATCCTTCAAGTTGCCACAGCAGCGCAGAGCTGCCGTCACAGCTGACTTACGGGGAAAGACACAGTGACAAACGGGAAATAAGCAACAAAAAAGTAGATAGAAATAAACACATGCCTTTACAACTCAGCTGTAGTTAAATGTTGTCTAACATTAGGCTGGTTCTTAAGGAAAAAATGAACTAGGTATTATATTAGGGTCATGCTTTGAGTTGGGACAAAAAATTATTGATTTATTTTTTAACCAAAATGTGCTTCCTATGGAAATGTAAGCGAGGTATTATAAAAGACTTTCCGCTGATTGGAGGCGTTAAGGGTGTGACACGCAAGGGTTAATATGCAGATTGGTTCTTGAAGACTCAATTGGTCCCGAATACCAAGGATTAATATGCAGATTGGTTCTTGGAGACTCAATTTTAACCAAATACTAAGTAATATGCAGATTGGTACTTGAATACTCAATTGGTACAGAACACCAAGGGTTAATATGCAGATTGGTTCTTGGAGACTCAATTGGTACCGAATACCAAGGGTTAATATGCAGATTGGTTCTTGCAGACTCATTTTGTGCTGAATACCAAGAGTCAATATGGAAATGAAGCCTTAGAGGCTCAATTGGAACCAAATACTAAGGGTTAATATGCAGATTAGTCCATGCAGACTCAATTTGTACCGAAAGCCAAAGGTTAATATGTACTTGGGTCCGTGGATACTCAATACACTTAATATACAAACCAAACTGCCGAATACTACTGTCTTCTTGCCGATTATAATTTCGTAGACTCCGTTAGGGTGAACCGAAGAATTGAATTTTAGTTTTTTATGACAACCCTAATGTCTACAAATATATATGAATATGGGTGCATGTGCGCTCCAAATCCACTCGGCAAGCACGCACTCAACACATGTGCATTCACAGTCCATATGTGCGAGTTGATTCAATTTCAGCCGAGTTGGCGAACGTGTGTTTACGTCGTGTTTGCTGGGAATTAGCTGCATGCGCTAAATTTTCTTCTTTGTCGCGGCTGAATTAGATAATACTTACTGCTAACAGATACGCCATGTTAACACATGCTTGCGCTCAATGCAACGCACACATGAGAGGAAGCGGAGTGGGCTCCTCCACATCGAAATGCCTGCAGTCGCGGTCCGTTTCCGCTTGCCGTTTCTCATTTCACGCTTTCGCAAGTTTTTCGCGCGCGCGTTTCAACTTGACTTGCATTCACGCCAAAACTCTAAATCACACACAAACACACACGAAGGCGCACATTGACACACACTCACTCACTAACATGGCTTTCTCCCGCCAATTCAGAGTCGTCGGCGCTTGCCGGTGCCGTAAGTAAGCCGGCGTTTTAATGTCAGACTTCAGCCAAATGCTGGCAGTCTCTGGAGCATCGCAAATAAATTAACATAATGCGCGTGTATATGTGACAGCCGACTTCCGGTTTTTATTTCGTCGCAATTTATGTTCGTGCCAACAAACAGTAGCTCACACTCACGCTCACACGCTCTCCTTCAAGCGTACACTCAGTTCAAGCGCACATGTGCACAAGCGAATGCATTCACATGTCATTGAGTTGACACACATGCGATTCAGTCGCCGTTTTTCAAGCTTCGCCTGCTCTCTGTATGTGTGTGTGCATGTTTGTGTATTCAGCTTGCTTGAAGCGCGCTAGTTCAGCTGTCGCCTAAATGTATGCTTGATTACTTGCACAGTAGCACAAAGCATGATTTGGCGTGAATTGTGCCATCAAGTGGCGTGCCACACTGGAAGGAAGTTGCAAAATTTTCTTAGCGCTTCTGGCATTTAATTGTGTATTCGCTACAGTTGCTTTCATTTGGCATGCGCTTTATTTCTATTTCATTTTTTTTTTTTTAATTTTCATACACCTTCTGTTAATTGCACCCAAGCACACCATATTGGCACAAGAACACTTTATGCGGCTAACGGTGAAGCGTATGTTAAGCTAAGCTCTATTAGATTTCATTGCAGAGCCCCGGTAACTCTGTTAATATTAGTAAGAGTTTCTAGTCTTATTATTTAAGGATTTTTCAATGTTATTTACCTTGACTTGTTAAGTGTACTTTGACTTAAGATGGTAAATTAATTTGAAATGGCTTGGAGACTTACTTTAGGTAGAAATCTCAACATAAATCTCCTCACAATGAAATAACGCGGTGAAATAGTGACTGGAATTCTCATTGAATATAGTCGTTGACATAGGCAGCAAATTTCTTTGAAAGAAGGTCTCCATCTCACTTTGTTTTGTAGTATTTATTAGCAAAAATATCCATACCTGCACGAAATACCATTGCATGACTACAAAGCAACTATCTGAGCTATCGCTTCTAGCTAAGTTATCATGTTTCATATTTAATTTTCCTGGACGTCAAGTGTCAAAAAGAGTGTGAAGAAGTGAGGGGCCACTGGCTACCACAGGCTTTATTTTGAGGCGATTTTAAAAAGCGAAGTGTGTACTATCGATCCTCGGACCTCAAAGCAAACACTTGAAGTATTAATTTCGGTCGAAATCTCACCATAAATCGCATCATACAAAAATATACTCTATGAAATAATGATGGAAGCACCCATTGAACAAAGTCATTGAAATTAGAAACAAATTACAGATGCAATGAAATGTTCCATTTCTCATTATTTTGCGGTGCTTTTACGTGGGAATCGGTATATACATCCAAGGTCCATCAAATCCCATTGCATTCCTGAACAGGGGCAACTATAGCTATTATTTGTATTAAAACCATCATGTTTCTTCAAAAAAAAAACAAAAAAGTATATGGAAATCGATGAACGTTTGCTCATTATGCTCGCCACCAAATGTATGAGAAAGGTTTCCATACTTACTGGTGTCAACAAGATGACGCGCCGCCTCACACTGCCTTTCGTACTGTTCAGTTTTCCTGGACATCAGGTGTCGAAGTGCAGTGACTACTGCCGGCTCTGTTCTGTGCAGTTTTTTTTTAAAGCAAAGTATGTCCTAGCAATACTCGGAGCTAAAAACGATCGATTAATATAAAATAAGCAATTAGGACGTCTGAAGATCAGATTTTAAAAAATATATAATAATGATAATATCCACTTTATATATTGGTAGCAGAATTCACCTGCAATTGCAGCTGAGGGCTTGACATAAGGCTTTATTCACTTGGAATTTCGCATCTTTTCTTAAATAAGGTATAACTGATTACCAGATTAATATCATTATAAAACAAGCTAAGTTCGGGTGTAACCGAACATTTGATATTATCGCAATTTATTTGTTTAATTTTATTAAAATAACACAGAATACATAAACACCTAATATTAGATATAGGAGAGCTAGGGGAAGTTATGACACGATTTCACACTTTGGCACGGAAACATATTATTAGAAGAAAAATATTCCCTCTGAATTTCTTCAAAATATATGAGAGACACTTACCTATATTTTCGGTAAATGTTCGATATATGGGGACTTGAAAACTTATGGTCCGATTTCGGTGATGCCACACTATAAAAGCAATATTTGTGCACATTTTTGTTCCGATACTTTCACTAGTGCTTGATTTATAGATTGCTAAATGGACGAATCAGATGGGCTTCAAAGTTCTGGTATATGGAAAATAGGTGTGGTTGTCAACCGATTTCACATATTTTCACAACGTATCATAAAAATGCAAGGGAAATATTACAAACCGGATTTTTTGTTGAAATTGGTGGAGCAGTTTCGGAGATATGATGAAATTTAAGTTTCTACTGTTTTTTCTTATTGAATTAAAGCATTTTTAATCGTTTTCAACATAACCTAAGTATGGGAGGTAAGCGTGGTTATAATCAGATTTCTTCCATTTTTGAGCTGTATAAGGTAGTAGCTAAAAAAGAACGACCATAGAGAGTTAATTTGATACAGCTTTAATATGATATTTATGAAATATGTACAAAAAGCTTAATAGGGGACGGTGTCACGCCCACTTTCACAAAAAAATACATCCAAATATGCACCTTCCTAGTACGATCCCTAGTACCAAAAAATTAAAATTAAGCTATCCAATGATTAAAATGAATGATCATAGAAATGTGAAGCTTTTTTATTTGTATTGAAAGTATGTACACTGACAAAAAGGGCAATGATTCAAGTCATATTTTCGTAATTTTAACGCAAATGCGCTTGATGAAACTATTACGAAATGAATAACTTACTTACTTATAACTTCTTAGGAATCTGACTACGGTCGACGCTAGATTTATCTTTGGATATCTTCTGGTTCTGATAAAAAGAAAATGAACTTCTGTTTTTAGTGTATGCAAATCTCAAAGGGGTTAGGTGAGTTTCAAACTTTCTAAATTTGATTTTTTATCTTATTAAAGAGTGGAAGATGTTTAAAATATTATTCAAAAATATCAAATCAATCCGAGAATTATAAATATATATAAATTATAAAGCGATTTCGTTTAGTTTGAAATCTAGTTAATGAAAGAAGGATTTATTTTTATTTATATAAATACTTTTTAAGCCAATATATGGCAAAAATTATACAAAAAAAAGTGAGTTATTGGTTTAAATTTTATTAAAAATTCAAATTTGTTTTCCTTCGTTCAGTAACTAGACTTATCCATGTACTATTGAAATATTTTTGGTATATTGTTTTTGGATGCACCAATCGTGAGTTGTGATGTCCACGGCAAGAGCTTTTTTTGGACATGTCATCGTAGATGAGGTACGAGGTGAGGCTGAGTTTACGGAATTTCTAAATAAAAATTTCCCAAAATACTGTTTAAATATGATCTATGATATGTTAAATTGTTCAAATTGTTTGTAGCATCTGAAACACACCTAACAGTTTAAGACACATCTCTCAGCAATTAAGAACGCTCACTATTTATTATACAATTCGTTTTAGCTCAGTTCTTCAGCTATTTTGTAAACTGTACTCTACATAGAACATGGAAATGAACAAATCAACAATATGACAACAACTGCTGCAGGGAAAAAGAAAGAAATATCATTGTTTATGTAAAGAGTAATAGATTATAAGATCACAACACTGTATGCACGTATGAAACGAACTTTCAAATGTTCCTAATAATTTTAAAATAAAGCCTTTATTCGTTCATGACTTCACAAATTAGCTTAATTTTCACTCAAACGTACTTCAAAACGAAACGACTTTAATGCCTATTTGTTATCATTAGATTTATGTAATTATGCTGGAGCATCAGTGGGGTGTTAAGAAGAAGATATCCAAAAAACGTGAGGGGGATAGTGGTATACATTGAAACTAACGGTAGTTGTACCTCGGCAGCCAATATCACAACCTCCTTATATACATACTTCACTCATTACTAATCTTCTGATTATAATTTATAAAGCGGTCGGAGAATGGATTCTTCCTGCTCTATTTTCATATACTATAAATCAAGAATCAGCTCGAAGCAGTAATGAACTTAGTAATATGTATGTATATACACTATATATAAATTTTCTAAATAAACTTTAACACATTGGATTATTTATATTGGATCTCTAAGTTATCGAAATCCTAGCCACATAAATTTCCCACGCGGCTGAATGATTAAAGAGTCAATCATTCGACCACAAAAACCGCGAGGATTATGAAATTATTAGCCAAATCGATGGCGCATAAATCATTCAAGTAAAGAATACAGAGATAACTCATACCCCACATCCCAGCGGTATTGAAGGCATTGAAACACACAAGACTGCGCCTAAACTGTTTGCACGCCAAATACTCACACACATACATAAATCGCCATGCAGAAATTGGCACACAAAAGCCGCCGTTTGTCTAAGCCATTTCGTATGCAGACTGTGTGCGCCCAGGTGCCAATCTGCAACTACGCTTCGAACTTGGCCAATCATTTCCGTTTGCGCCGTGCAACTTAAGTGCCTGCATCCTCCCCCCACTAGCAACACGAAGCTCAATTGTTGCAAAGCGATTTTAATATTCAGCAATCACAGACAATTTGCGTGTGTGTGTATGCGATGACTACACGCCACTGACTGACACATTGCCGCATTGTTTGCGCCGCCTATTAAGACAACCAGCGCCTTGTTGGTGGAGATAGTGGCCAGCGTGGCAAGCGTAGCACCACTGATTATCGCAGATAAGCGCGCAGTGGCGCAGCAAACATATCAACGCCAACACTCAACACCTTCGCCAAGCTGAGCAGCTAAATGAAAGCGAACGGAAAATGCAGAAAGAAAGCTGTGGATAAGATAACGGCGGCGCTGGAGTGTCTTTAATGCAACAACAACACTGTTATTTCACACATACTTTATAATATGTGTATGTAGTTGTTGTTGTTGTTGCAACGTTTTTATCTGTGCTTATTTAATTTATTACTTTTATTTATTTATTTATTTTCGCTCTTCATAAATTTACGCCATTTTGTTTTTGTGCTTTGGCATTTGAGCGCTGTCTTCACCGCACGCTTAGCAAATACATTTAAATTTATATATGCAAATACAATAAAATACCGTTATGCACATACATACATACCAATGCAGCAAGCCATCTTGTCACACACACACGTTGCTTATACGCCATGTCAGTCTTACCTTTGACTTCGTGCGCTTACTCGCGCTCTCTCGCTTTGTGATTAACATAAATTTATACACTTCCGTTTCCGCTGTGGCGTTGTTGGCCTCGACTTTTGCGTTTGTCTGCAGACGATTTGCATTGCATATGCGTTTAGCGTGCGCCATTCATCGCAAACAAACATACACACACACAATACACATTCATCTATCCACACTCACTCAAGTTGCTCGCAGTCTACGCCGCGCAAATCCACCGTTATTATGAGTCAGAAATTTTTATTAAAATTGATCCTTGCAGTTGCTCTCTTGCGTTTGAGACGCCATCATCAACTGCCAATTGCGTCTGGCTTTTGCTTTTGCGCCTACCACCTGCTTGCGTGTGCGCCGAGCGCCCTCAGCTTTATTGCCAGCAGTCATGAGTCGTTGCTAGCTGCCTTGCCACTTGCACCTAGCTGTCTATGTTCGCTATTTATGCGAGTGGATTACTAGCAGTAATAGACGTGCATATGATTGCCGATGTGCGCCTATGTTTATAAATCATTATTTTAATCTACAGTTTGTGAATTGTTTTCGCAATGAACTTATATTCTCCATATTATTCATATGCCTTTATGTGCATGCATTTGTATCACTATTCGTGTGTCATTCCATGCGGCATTTGTGTACATATTAAATTAGGTTTGGTGCTCTTTATTTGTTCAAGGTGAAAGGCCTTAACATCCTTCATTTCGTTTCTATCAAATTTTAGTGCTAAGATCATGTATGCAAAGGAAGATTGTATAATGTATGACACTAGCAGCATAGTTGTCAAATCAGCCGTCAAAATGAGCACATGCCTTTGACGAATTCATCATAAATTAAATTTTAATTACTTCGAAAAGTCTCCAATCTCAGAAATTGGCTTGGTTTGAGGGTGAGCAATTCTGAACAGATCCTTCAGACGGCTTTGGCTCCGAAATTAGCTTGTTTTGTTGACGAACATTCTGAGTAGATCCCTCAGACTGCTTTGCAACTAAAGAAAA
The DNA here is from genome assembly GCF_028554725.1 of Zeugodacus cucurbitae. Classification (NCBI taxonomy): domain Eukaryota; kingdom Metazoa; phylum Arthropoda; class Insecta; order Diptera; family Tephritidae; genus Zeugodacus; species Zeugodacus cucurbitae. Next base: position 56,209,157 of record NC_071667.1, on the reverse strand, counting down.
GGTATTGCCTGGTGCGATTGGCATGTTAAAAGCTGATGATGAGTCACAAATTATCGCCAGTACTGAGCGCTTGTTGGTTCTGTAAATATCACTTCTAAATGGTTACAGTAGGATGAGGTATAAAGCAAGTGAAGCTGCCCCCTCTTATAATTATGAACTTGTCTGGTCCTTTAAGTCATATAATTTGGCTCTATTAGACTTGTCATGGCAATGAACTACATAGGTGGTCAAACCAAATATGTCTGATCAGTTGGATATCAAATTTTAAATTAATTTCTCTTATATTTAAAGCTCGATGGTTAAATAAAAACCTATTAGATCTCCTGAAAACATTTTGAAAACTCTAGTCATAAGAACCGTTAGTTAGTCTAATTGTATGTTTATCTATCTTTAAAAAACTTAGGCATGATTTCTAAGGCAATCTCCTCACTCGACAATTTAAACTTAACTCGCTAACGGTTAAGGGTATCTCAGTATATCCTTAGAAAGAAGTATATCAAGGAAGTTTTGTTTCTCTCCACAGTTCTCTATCTCTTTTGCTATCTCTATCTTTATCTCTATCTCTATCTCTATCTCTATCTCTATCTCTACCTCTATCTCTATCTCTATCTCTATCTCTATCTCTATCTCTATCTCTATCTCTATCTCTATCTCTATCTCTATCTCTATCTCTATCTCTATCTCTATCTCTATCTCTATCTCTATCTCTATCTCTATCTCTATCTCTATCTCTGTCTCTATCTCTATCTCTATCTCTATCTCTATCTCTATCTCTATCTCTATCTCTATCTCTATCTCTATCTCTATCTCTATCTCTATATCTATTTCTATCTCTATCTCTATCTCTATCTCTATCTCTATCTCTATCTCTATCTCTATCTCTATCTCTATCTCTATCTCTATATCTATTTCTATCTCTATCTCTATCTCTATCTCTATCTCTATCTCTATCTCTATCTCTATCTCTATCTCTATCTCTATCGCTATCTCTATCCCTATCTCTATCTCTATCTCTATCTCTATATACATCTCTATCTATATCCATATCTTTATATGTATATATCTACATCTATATCTTTTTTGTTTTTGTTCCAGAGTTTTATAACATCACAATCGATCATTGATGAGAAATTGGTGAGTTTATTTACAGGATTGATAAAGTTATATAATTCAAATGTCCTCCTAAAATGTATACTTTTTCTTGCATATCTGTTTTCTTTGTTATAAATGTTCATTTTCATTATCTGAAAATTCTTGGTAAACAAGAAATTTCTCCGCTTTTCAATATTCAAAATGTACAAAGTTATGTGAATCTCTCATCGACTTCATCTCTTAAGTCACTAAGATACAAACAAATTTAACTCCAAGCTTTGCACGCGCCTTAAGATTTCGCTTCAAATCTCATAAATTCCTGCCACTATTTCCGCTCAATCATAATAATAATAATTTTTCATATTCATTACAAACTCAAGTACTAGTCGCATATACACGTCGCTGGTGCGCCATTATCGCTGACGATTATGCATGTAAGGTAATGTAATGCAATAAAAATAACACATCAAATAAATTTTAATTTCATTTGAATATCACCCGCGGCGTTGAGATATGCGCGCATATAAAATGTGAACAACGCAACGGGTGGCAACTCGCTGATATGCCCAAGGCAAATGTCAAAAACAATAACAAAGCGCGCGCGCACTGAAGCTATAAATCTCAGCGAGTGAAGCGAAATATGGCATATACAACCACTCAGCAAACGAAAGGAACTTAAAAGTAAGAACAACAACAACAATAAGTGAATGCAAAAAAACAATGGAATTGTGAGCGGAAGTGTAGCAGCCGACTGACGGAGCACACCAGCAAATCGCAAGCCACCGGAGAGATGAATATCGAAATAATGAAATATAGGTGAGCAGGCGAACATACAAAAAAAAATAATAAAAATAACAACAACACGAGCCACGCGTGCAACACGCATTTGGAAAATCTCACACACGCTTATAGCTCACAGCTGAGCGCGATTGGAGTGCGCGATAGGCGTGCTTAGAAAAAACAACGCTGCAAATTAAAGAAAACAAATTCACCAACTGTTAAAAATCAGATTTTCAAAATTTTGTGTGTCATCAACTCTTAACCACTTTTGATGGAATACGAACATCTAACAACCCCTTCCAACACTCCTGTGCCTTTGATTCATACTGCTTTTGTTGTTGTCGCTCATAATTGAGATGTCTGTGTTGTAGTCTGTTGATCTCATAAAACCCGACGACCGCCTGCATTGCGTCCTTCGCCGTTGAGCAGACAGCGAAGTTAATAAATGATTTCGGACAAAGCCAGTCTCTCGTGTGCGTGTTCGCTGCGAACGATTGACGGCATATAATCCGTTTAAGCGCATCCGAGTGCTTTCGTATAATGGAATTATCACTATCAGGATTTATGTTCACGCAGCAGACGTCTAAATTGTTAAATAATCTCAGCTAAACAATAAGCGGTGAGTGTGGGAATAATAAGTTCACATATGTGTGGGATATGCTTAAACACAATTTATTGATGAAGCTGTGGCTCAAATTTGGTACGAGAATAGATCTTGCATGTTACTTAGACAACATTTTGTTATTGTCATATTAAATGCTACAATATCTCTAGAATAGTGTCCTAATATTGTGAATCCGGAGAAGATCCGTTTTTCCCGTTATTTTGTGATATCTTGTGAGTCACTATCTGAAGCATAAGGGAGCTAGAGCATGATCTGTACCAACTTCATTGTTGTTTAACTCTAACCGATACTTTGGAAACAAAGACAGAAATGAGTGCGGAGTTCCTCATCTTCAGTATCCGGGGATTTGAAAGATATACATTTATTTCGATCGTTTTAAAGTGGAAGTTATATGAACCATTGAAGTCCTAGTTCATTTCGTTAGTTCAACAAACATTACTTATGCTCAGTTATGCTATAAAGAGTCAGAACCGTTATTAGCTTAGTAGTACTATTGGCAAAAGCAAGATCGATTCGAAGGTTGACTGTAAGTTCTGTTTTGTTGTTGGTCCCAAGATAGACAAATTATGTTAAAGCGAAAATGCAAACGTTCTGATTGTTAGATGACATTTTATCTTGTCCAGACCCATTCGCTTGGGTGGAAACGCGCACTCTCCCGACAAATCCGCAATAGTTTTTATTTCCATCTTGAAGACCCCAAAAGTTAGGTACCTTTTGCTACTGTTATTTGCCGCTTGGAATCGATCGCTATTTTTTGTATCGTGCTGTGAAGATGTGTGAGTATATTTTGTGGAGTACAAGACCAAAGATCCGACCGTTCGCACACTAGGAGAACTTCGGCAGGGATCTAGTCCGTGAAGAAACGAATCAACACACGAGTACAAGCGGCATATTGCATTAAAGGAAAAACGGAAGCGAAAATCGAAAGCGTTGCTCAGACGGTATCTGACGAGAAAATATTCACCAATACAAAAATCGTTAAATTATCCAGATAACCATCCCAACTCATTCCGACTGTTCAAAGATGCCACCATTCCACGTCTGTAATGGCATAGTATCGAGTGAGCGATCGAGTATGGCGATTTTTAGAAGAACTTAGTGAAAACATTGACAAAAGTATATCAACCGACCGTCTTGGAACCAATTACGAAGCCTTTGACTATCCAGCAAAACTATGTTCATGCTCACAAGCCAAACACAATTAAAGTGTGGCTCAAAAACCACGTTCTTCAACATCATATCAACGGAAGATTAGACAGCCGGTAATCCAGACCTCAACTTATTGGATTACAAGTTGTCCTCGTCCGTGCTTGACAACTTCGCTGAGTGGCCAGACTATCTCAAGTTGTGCTGGAAGGCAAACGGAAGTCATTTCGAATAAGAAATAGTTAGTTGCAACGAGTTATTTTGATCTCAAGTTCTATACTTATGTACATAATCCCACGAATTAAAAAAAAAATAATAAAAAGCCTTTCACCATCTTTTTTTCGCCTAACCTCTTTTGATGACTGTTGCTGCAATTAAATTTGGAATGCTTCCAAAGCGCCAACCCAGCGCACAAACAGCCACAATCTACACCCAGTGATACAGTAATGGGCATAAATCATTTTCGTTTTTATTGAAATTTATATTTATTATGTGTTTGCGCCACTGAGCACAAATATTTTATGCAAGTATGAATATATCTATAGTAGAGATATATCTCCTTGTATACACTCATGCGTGTTTTTTTGTGGAATTGTAAACATGGTTGAATAATATTTGAGGAGAAGACACAAGCGCTTTTGCTATCGCCGAGCTTTCATCGCATTTTATTGAATTACGCTTTCATAAATAAGTATGTGTGTATGTATGTTGCTTGAGATCCATGGTGTATGGCAAAGAAAGTTGTCGGAAAAGTTGGCTCACAAGTCTACACTTTTGTTTTGTCGGCATCTTTAAGACTTCCGCTTACACACTTCCGTTAATACGTTCACACATATTTCACACACATAATGGTTGTGGCGCTTTTGCTTTTGTTGTTGTAAATTTGATATACGATTGTAACTCTTTTCGACATTTTCGAATTACTTACGCCGACAGCATTCTCTTTAAGCTGATTTCGTAGATAGGCACAGTGGATTAGACTTTGTAGAAATTTGGTTTAATTTGGTTTCATTAAAGACGATGGAAGTTTTTCGAGGGACATTCTACAACAGCTCGAGCCTAAATTTTGAAATATGATGAACTAAGAAACAAGCTCTCTACAGTTAGTGACATAGAAAAAGATGACTAAAGCGGGTATATCACGAGATCAAGGCAAGGAATATATGTATGTGATTACATTCGGTTATAGCCGAATCGATGATAGCACGCCACTCCTCTCTTTCCTTCGCAGTTCGGCGCCAGTTGGAGATCCAAAGTGTACCCAGGTCGCTCTCCACCTGGTACCTCCAACGGAATAGAGGCCTTCCCCTTCCACGGCTTCCTCCGGCGGGTACTGCATCAAACACTTTCCGAGCTGGAGTGTTTTCGTCCATTCGGACAATATGACCTAGTCAGCGTAGCCGCTGTCTTTTTATTCGCTGGCTTATTTCTATGTCGTCGAATAACACATACAGTTCAACGTTCCATCGTCTGCGTTATTCGCCGTTGCCAATGTTCTGAGCACCATAAATCTTGCGCAAAATTTCCCTCTCGAAAACTCCTAGTGTCGTCTCATCTGATGTTGACATCGTCCAAGCTTCTACACCATAAAGCAGGACTGGAATGATAAGCGACTTGTAGAGTTTGATTTTGGTTCGTCGAGAGAGGATTTTACTGTTCAATTGCCTACTCAGTCCAAAGTAGCACCTGTTGGCAAGAGTTTTTCTGTGCTGGATTTCGAGTCTGACATTGTTGGTGTTGTTGATGCTGTTTCCAGGTATACGAAATTATCTACGACTTTGAAGTTATGGCTGTCAACAGTGACGTAGGAGCCAAGCCGCGAATGCGCTGACTGTTTGTTTGATGACAGGAGATATTTCGTCTTATCCTCGTTCACCACTAGACCCATTCGCTTCGCTTCCTTATCCAGGCGGGAAGACGCAGAACAAACGGCGCGGTTGTTGCATCCGATGGCGTACGCCAACAGCTGTACACTCTTTTAAAAGATATATAGAGCCAAGGTATAGAGGTTTCTTAAAATACTATCTGTGACAACATCCTACGATCGTTAATGCGATGGGCACCGATAATTTGATTAGCTTAGTCTTATACTTCAAAAAAGAAATTTTTGTGAAAATTTCCACAACAAAGCAAGGTTTCAAGATACTAGATATTGAAGAATGGCAAATCGTAGAAGCAACTGGTATAAATACAACTGACTAGTATAAACCAATAAGGATAAAATAGGAAATGACTCAAAGCCGACGTGTAATACAGAAAAAGTTATAGAAAAACTTCTGTACAGAACTATTTTCCTTAATTATCTTACTAAAATTTTCACTGTACGTAAAAGTAACATTTACGCTGCCATCTCTCCTCTCCTATTCTTTATCCACCTTCAAAAAGTCAGAAGGCAAGAAAACTTTCGCCAAATTGCACGGTAGCATAGACAAATAAATCTTGACTCGACAGAAATTATTGATTAAAATTTATGAGAAACTGATTATTGTCTCAGCAGTGGATAGATAGTAACGGTACATGTAGATACTCACATAAATTGTAGAGAACTCAAACCCGCGCGCTAATGTGTTTCTAAATATAAACGCTTATCCACGCCTTTCGAGACAGCTTCGGAGCGAATGCCGCGCCGCGGTGACCAATGGCGCGTCAAATTTCGCCGTTATACGAGATACCCATACTGGAACATAGATATATTCATATGTATGTACACATGCAGTGGCAGATAACGAAGCTGCGGCTACACACGTGTCTGTCGTGTGGCAACGCTTGAGATTACAACACAAAAATTGTCGATAAATTTCGCTCCCACGTACACTGGCGGCTGAAGACACACAAGTACCGAATAGAAACAATAAAATTGTGTATATGCAGTCGCATAGTGGGTAGGCCGCAGCCGGCGACGGAGTCTATTGAAAGGTCAAACAAATTATGGTGACCTCGGCGCACAAATGTATGCAACAATTTAGGCGGCCACAAGATATACGAGTTATTTGAATACAATATTTTTGGCGGCTGCCGTTGTAATTGTGATTTGTTATTGTTTTTGTTGCTGCTCCGGTCGTTGCTATTGTTTTTGTTTATATGTTGCCATATTTTGTTCGAAAAGCACTCAGCAGCAGCTCGTCCATACATTAGACGCGTGGCCTACAGTCCGACCACCAGAAATCGTATGTAAAATTACAATAAAAACAACAACAACGTAATGTAGTCGGAGTAAGAAAAACAATTACGCGAAATAGCCGCATGCGGCATACCAAAATACGCACTCACACCGTGGCAAACCCGCTCTCAGAACGTATGCGTTCGGGCGACAATTTAATGCAACCCTTTGTTGCCTGCCGCAGCCGAAATTTTTTGCTCACAGCGTTTGGGTGCAAATTTGAAATTGATATTGTGCGCGCCGGGAAACCGAGCTCGGCGCCCAGCTTGTGCGCATCGTTGCTTGCTTCCGGCACATCAGCGAGCAATGCCATCGATGAGCAGCACCACTCGCCACCAAATTTGCTGGCAACATTATCGCCTGCTCAGCGCCACAACAGTAATGTGTATGGACTTACATATAAGCATAAGGATGGTACTTAAATTTAGCGGGACTTTTCCGGTTTTCAGGACTTTCGTTTTTACTAAGCCGCCAAATATCAAAAAATAGAGAAAGACATTTATATATCAGATATAATTGTTAATAAATCGATCCTTAACCTCAATAATTGGATGTTTACGAAAAATGTAAAATTAACGTTAATATAGTATTAAGGACCACCTTAACGTCGAGTTTGATTAATATATTTCTGCTTTTCAGAAGTTATCTTCTTTGAAAGTAGTTTCGAAGGCAAAGGGTCTGAAAATCTCGCACTTTTGATTTCTTTAGAACCACCCTAAACACACTAGTACGCACTTTTCTTTTATTATGGCGAGCCATCATCATACGAAACAAAGCTCAGTAGTAGTTGGGTGGCCTGCTGCGCTTAGCAGCTGTAAGTCGTCGACCCCCCGAAAATGTTTGTTGACGCCAAAACAAGGAAACACACGTCGGCCCGGCCGTTCGACCGCCTTTTATGGTCGTGATTTATTGAATTACATAAATAAGAATGGCAATGCAATCATGTGGCTGAAAACATCAACCGAGCACCCTCAAAGCAAGTGACCGCTCCGACGAATTTAGTACGCACTTGCTACCCCGCTGCCTTCGTGGAGTTTGCGGTGTAGCGAAGTTTACAATATTTTCGACTCCATTTCGTTAGAAAGTCATTAGAGTGTTTTTTCTTCAGCTGGAACCCATTGTTGTTGAACAGTTAGCCATTTCTTTAGCTGATTTCAGCACCCCAAATCGCATTATGTGTGTTGCTCCACTCGCCCGTCCCTCTTTGTTGGAGTTGCGGAAATGGATATCGCTCTTCAGCGCACTTTTTTGTTGTTGTGCGTCAACTGTAAATGTCCTGTAAAATTATTTTACGCTTACACGAACTCCCTTTGTGTATATAAATCAAAAATGGATTTTTTTTAACTTCCGACCTCGTGCGCTCAACTCCAACACATCCACCAATGGAGCTGGCCAGTTCCCAAATGGCGACTGACATTTGTTTTCGCATTCTTTACACCATTTCCTCCGCATTGTCTTCAGCCAAGCACAGTGCCTTTCATGTTCTTTCAATTTTGCTCTGACTTAGAGTGTCTCATATGCTTATTGCTGATTATTACTCCTTCGGTTTTTTTCTTCCTTTTGGCCTTTCGCAGTTGTTGCGCGTGAATGACGCCGCCTAAGCGTCGGGCGATTTGTAGAATTCCGCACAAAAAATGGTTGAACATGAGCTTTCTTTATGAAAAGTATCTCTCACTTCAAATATCCCTTAACGTTTACCCTTTTATTCACTTTCAAATACTTTTCAATGCTCTTCATATTCTCGGCACTCGTCGACTCATTTTATGTTTGTATGTATGTACTCAAAGGCCATAAGCGACATTGTCCACAGTAAATGAAAAAATAACTGTCTCCTAAAAAAGACAATCGGAAAAGGTTAAAACGAGACCCAGCGCAAAGAGTTGTGGCGCTTCTTGTAAACATAAACGGTTCACAGCTTTCAAAAGATCCCCACACGTTGTCTTGTATCCCCCAGCGGCGGCTTGCCACTCTTGGCTTGTTTCACTTTGTCCAAGTTCGCGTTGTTGTCGCCACAAGTTATGCATCTTTGGAGACTTTGGGACTATTGGTGCTCATTGGCTCATTCGCCGCTCGGGCGTTCGTTGTCATTTTTGCTGTTGACTTTCTACAACTTGCCGGTCTTGTTTGTGATATCGATAGTGCAAAGTTGCAAAAGTTTTTGGGTTTAATGTTGCGGAATGTCTTCCTGCAAGCCATTAAAGTGCGACTGCAGGTTTTCTCCAACATAAGTTCTGTACGTTTCGCTTAACCTTTGCAGTAAATAAAATTTTTTGTGTATTTTTCAGTCAATTATTTATATTTTAGAGGAGACTGTCAAAGAAATGCGAAGAAAAGAAATTGTTAGGTAACGCATAGAGGGTTCTTACGAATTTGTTTATTCCTTTATCTTTATTTAGAACCCAAAAAATATTTTTACAGATATTGTGGAAACTATACCACTCCTGCTTGATTTCTATGATTGTAGTCTTGAGAATTAAACTCTTTAAGTTGAGATATGATTATGACGCATATAATATCTTTGAGTGTACCCCTTGACCTAACATAAATTGTGATAACTATCCTCCATGTTTTCGACTGAAATATGTCTTGCTTAATAAATAAACTTATAGATATCTACCGATCTGGATTCGTGTTCGAAGCTCATATATACCAACAAATACCAAGATTAAGTTCAAGACAGGTTTCATCACTATATCCTGTGGAATCAGCAACATCGTATCTTGAATAGTTTTTGAATGACAGTGTTCTAAAGACTGACCGCTCATAGGTATAAACTAGGGCTCTTAAAATTATTCGATTAACCTGAAAACCGATTATTCGAATATCCGGTTTGTAACCGTTCGTACGAATATTAACCGGTTAGTACTATTCGATTAGTCGCAATGTTTTGACTATTCGAATAGTCAGTAGTTCTACTGCGGTTATTCGTATAGTTATACTGTCACTATTCGAATAAATGAAAATTGTTTGAAAATCAAGCAGCCTTTGATTTTTGTTTGTTTTTACTTGTGAAAATGTCAGTTGTGCGCATTTTTTCTGTGTTTCACTTTTTTCAATAAAAATGGAAATTGAATGAACCTACACTATTCGATTAGTCGACAACGAACGGTTAACCGGATAGTTGGAAATGAGCGGTTAATCGAATAGTCGAAGACTGACGACTATCCGAATAGTGCAAACCGAATATTATTATTCGAATAATGCCCTATTCGGTTAATTCGGTTAGTCGATTAGTCGATTAGTCGCATACCAAGAGCTCTAGTATAAACCGTTATAGTTGCATTATAGGTTTAAACACGTGACTTCAAATTGAAACTGAGTATTCCTGAATATATTTACTTACTTAAAAAACCTACGATTTTGGCATTAAAAAACTAAAATTTGTTTCCTAAAAAACGACTCTTATTTCAGAACTACGTCATTTTGTTAATTTTTGATATCTTTCAAAATACGGAGGTAATTGTTTAGGAAATATCTTCTAATTTAATAAAATTTTTGAAATTTCGAAAAATTTTATTTCAGCTACTCATTCGGCCGGAATCATGTCAGCAGTTGGGGAACTTTTTTTGGCACCTCCGAAAAGCACATAACTCCGTTATTATTCAATATTTTTTCTAATATTTCTTCAAAAAAAAATCCACGAAAATCGCCTAAGTTTTCATTGGTTACACTGCTTAAGGGATTACATGGGTTCAAAAAATTATTTTTTTTTTTATTTTTAATTTATCCTAAATTTTCAAATCGATCCGAATAATAGTTTCGGAGATACAGCCTTTGGAAGGTGTGCGCTCCAAGTCAGGTTTGGGTAACAAAAAGACTACGTGATGGAGAATCTTAATCAGAAACTGAAAATCGTCTTGCAAATCATTCTCTTCGCATGCCAATCGCATGCCAGTGAGTCGAGTAGCAAGCGCTCACAGCTGGTTGCTGAACAAAATTTCAAAACCTCCCAAGTACGAAGAACAAAATATTAGAAATACACAAGTTCGTACTAGGTCGTCGAACTCTCAGCCTTCCCAACGCCTGCATAATAAGAGAGATAGACAACGGACACCAAAGAGTTTTAGCTCATTGCAAAAAAAATATAATTTCATGATCGAATTTTCCTCATTTTACTTCTTTAAAATGAACCTACGCAAGAAACGTCAAAGTACATACATATGTATGGGAGAGTCTGTAAGTGTATGTAAAAATTTATAACTTCTGAAATATTTGTTTAAACCCGTGCGAAGCCGGAGCGGACTGCTAGTCTCTTATAAATAAAAAACACCATATTACCTGCTTGTCTTCACCATGGTGCACGCAATTTCCCACCGCTAAAAACCGCTAAGCTGTTGCATTCATTAAAATTAATGAGTGTGCTGTATTGATTTCGTGAAGAATTTCTTAAAAGAATCCCACACCAAAATATCGCAACTTTATTCAGCTGCAGCAAACGTGATTATAAAATTTTGTGAAGACTAAACAACAACAATTTGCATATGCCGGCGCTCGTCCGCTATTCGCGAGGTAAGCTTATAAGCTGAAAAGCTAGCTGGGTAGATAGGTGAATGGATATCCCGCTATTGTTGCCGGTATTTGTAACTTATCAAATTTCACTTGTAGTGAGCATCACGTGCCGCTCATTAACCACATCACTTGAAATTGAAAAATCAGCGCAGCAGCAAAAGTTGCGTTCGTATGTATGAGTGTGGCTGGGAAAATGGCGAGCAGCTGCTGAGCACAGCAGCACACAATAGCTGTTAAAAGTGCAGACATAATAACTGCAAACATTACAACAATAGCGCTAGTATGTGTAAGGCAAGCTAAGAGAGTGCGCGCTTTCACCACACAAAACACGACTTTGCTACAAGAACCGTGCACCGGCAAACACTCAAGCCCATTGCCTATAGTAACTTAGATGTAAGTTATAAGTATACTCCTGAGTATCTATGTGTGTGTGTGTGTTCGTTTGCGACAAGTCCCGTTTAGAAAAAGTGCCGCCGTCGCTGCGCTGCAAAGAGACGTGTGCGCCAACTCAGTGCGCAATCTTGAAAAGCGTTGAGCATAAATTAATTAGTCCAATTAAGGAGCGTAATTAAGTTGTTGCGTGTCTGCTTGACTGCCAGCGCGCCGGCGAGCAGGTCGTTTGCTACAACAACAACAGCCCTGCACTGTCAAAACAACCCGTTTGCTGACGGTGTGGCAAGCGCTGCTTGTCGGTTGCACCCAGTTTTTGCTACTCCAATCTTTCGACTGCTGACTTGCCTTTTACCTATTCCATTCGCCACACTTGGAGTTGCCAACTTTTTTCCATTCATCCTGTCCATCTTTCTGGTAATGTTTTGTAGTTGTTTTTTTTTTTTTGCTGGCATTCATTTTCTTGATTTACTTCGTGTGTATTAGAGGATGCTGCGCACTTTCTCTTTGAAGGAATTACAGGTTTTTATGCTAAGGTAATATGTTGCTAAGAGTTTAATTGCTTTTCTCGCTTAAAGGTTATATATCTATCTATCTTAAAGGTCTTTCTTCGAAAATAAGTACTTTTATATATCATAGATCAGTCAACATGTTTATATGTTCAAGATCTAGTTCATATATATCAAGAAGACACTCGAATGTACATAGAATATATATGCAGTATGGCTCCGCGGGAAGTAAAGAGCCACTGTCGTTTCTTATAATGGGTTTAACAAAGCAGAGGACACGCCGCGAAGATGAGGTTGTTGAGGTTGATCGGATGATCCCCCGATTATAACATCGGTTTATTTGAAGCAGAAACTCACTGCAGCTTCTACTTCTGACAACGACTAGTTAATAAGGTCCTTCTCTACCTATTTTTGAGGATCTTGAAATATCCCTGCACCCTTAACTCTTTCAAAGTGTTTCGAGACCACAAATGCACATTTCCACCGGCACCCAGCACCACCTTATTCATTTTGATTTCTTTACTACATTCTTCTCACTCTTTGTTGTTCTTAAGCTTTTTTTTGTGTTTCCCATTCGCTTTGATTTTATCGCTTTCGCTTTTTGCTTTGGCATTTTCAGTCATTTTCCAAATTATTTGCTCACAATCAATTTGTGTTGCTTTGCAATTGTTATCCAGTCATTGCCACAGCACCTTGTCTCCTTGAGGTTATGTGTGTATAGCGCACTCCGGGTTTGATGCATGGCTTGGCACGCTGCTTCAGCATAAATAGTCGTATCTGCAATTGTAGCACGTCTCACATCTTTACGCTTTATTTCGCGCCATTTCCACGATGCTTTCAAGCGTTTTTATTGTAATCAACGCGCACGCATGCAGCTCGAGCTAGAGCCCTTTTGTCTTTTGTTTGTGTTTTTTTTTGGTTGGTGGTTACTGCTCGCCCACAGACCCGCAGTATTCCGTTGAAAATCCATTCACTTTCCACCATTGTGTTCGCATTCTATGATCTGTCTTCCGTGTTGTTCTAATAACCGCATCAACGCCTCGGCAAAAGGGTTTCAAATCTCAAGCCGCGTTCACTCCTTTTTCTGCCGCCGTGCGGCACCTAACTCGTATTCGGTTGTTGTTGTTGCTGTTGTCAGAATTTGGCTAATTGCTACGAATTTGTTCCGTGTCGTTGCGTACGCTTTTGACTTTGACTGCGCCGATTTGTTTTAACGGTACTACCAACTCGCTTCGCCGCAGCCAAGAATGCTTTCGATTGCTACCATTACAAGTATGGTAGTCTCTAAGTATGTATTCAAGCAGTGTTGGTATGTAATTTTATTGTTACTGTTATTTTGTTAAACACAACAAAAGTCAGTTTTAATTAAGGGCTTTCAAGAGCTTTCAGGCATGACACATAAACAGGTGTTAGAAATACTGAACCCACCAATGAAAGCCTTCATGAAATCCATTACTATGAAGGAAGATTCTTTGTAAAAACGAAAGTGGAAACGATAAAAGGTAATTGAAATCACGGAAAACTGTTTTAGGTAATTATATAGAAAGTGTTTACCAAGCATACTGTTTAGAGACCTGTGATTGAATCCAATCTTATGATATTTGTTATATATCCGGTGCTTTTATAAAGTAATAAAAAGGTGCATGGTGTGAAAGTACCGAAGAAATATTTTGAATTTTCTCACTCCATTGGAAAACACCGATAGCTATGACGAGCAATATCGAGAAGAATATGATTATGGTTATTTATAGACATCTTAATTGGAAAGTCGGTACTGAAGATAATACCTCTGTTGTGGATCTCTATACATCATGTTGGGTTGATTATACTGCTCTCGTTACTATTCGATACGTTTGAATTGCGAAATTCATAAGATCAAGTTGGAGTTCGACTGCGCAATGGGTTCGGTGGTAAAACAATGATACAAGCAACTGTTTCTAAAAATTTATAATAACTTATTTCTTTCCAATAAAACCTATAAACAACTCGACAAGTTTTATTTCAAAAATATGTTGTTTTCTATCTACCCAGCTTCTAGTCAATTCATTTAGCATTTCAACTCAATATACAAATAAAACTGCGTCATGTAAAATCTTTGGTGGTGGGTACTGCATTGAATATTTTCAAAGCTGGAGTGTTGTTGTCGATACGAACAACATGAGCTAGCCAGTGTAGCCGCTGTCCTTTTTTGCTGATCTATGTCTACGTCGTCGAATAACACATACCGCTCATCATCTATCATCTATCGTATGCGTATATCTAATGCCAATGTTTAAGGGACCATAAATCTTTTGCAAAAGCTTCCTCTCGAAAACTCCTAGTGCCGTCTCATCGGATGTTGACACTGTCCACGCTTCTGCACCATAAAGTAGGACGGGAATGATGAGGGACTTGTAGAGTTTGATTTTGGTTCGTCGAGAGAGGACTTTACTTTTCAATTGCCTACTCAGTCCATAGTAGCAACTGTTGGCAAGAACGGTTCTGCGGTATCGAACGGCTCGGAGAGGTTCTTCCCGATCCTGACGGAGCTTTTGGTGTTGCTCAACGTCAGCTTACACAGCCGTATTAGTTTTGCGGGGATAACAAATTCAGACATCGCTGCATAAAGGCAGCTCCTTTTCGTGCTGTCGAAAGCAGCTTTAAAGTCGACAAATAGATGGTGTGTGTCGATCCTCTTTTCACGAGCCTTGTCCAAGATTTGACACATGGTGAATATCTGGTCAGTTGTTGATTTTCCAGGTCTAAAGCCACACTGATAAGGTCCAATCAGTTTGTTGACGGTGGGCTTTAGTCTTTCACGCTCGATATAACCTTATAAGCGATGTTAAGGAGGCTTATCCCACGATAGTTGGCACAGATTGTGGGGTCTCCCTTTTTGTGGATTGGGCAGAGTACACTGATATTACAATCTTCGGGCATGCTTTCTTCCGACCATATTCCGCAAAGAAGCTGATGCATGCACCTTATCATTTTTTCGCCGCCGTATTTGAATAGCTCGGCCGGCAATCCATCGGCCCCCGCCGCCTTATTGTTCTTCAAGCGGATAATTGCTATTCTAATTTCTTCACGGTCGGGCAATGGAACATCTGCTCCATCGTCGTCGATTGGGGAATCGGGTTCGCCATCTCCTGGTGTTGTAATTTCACTGCCATTCAGCAGGCTGGAGAAGTGTTCCCTGTTATTATCAGTGTTATATATGATAAATCTGATAAAAAATTATTGGATCCATACTCCTAAACACCATATACCGAATACAATAAATTTCGTGCTTGAATTGAAATTGAACTACAAAGAGCGCAAATTATTCAGTTATAATTCTCAGTAACCCAATATTGTTAGTAATGATATCTCTTTAAACAGTGCGTGCAAAAAGTATGCTTATTTTCTTACAATCTAATTTCAAATTGAATTGCATTCCTACGAGTGCTTAACGTTTATGAAACTTTTACGACTGAAATCGACGAAATTGCAAAATAATTTTGAATATACTTGCACTTAAGCCAATAAGTGTGATTGCCCAAGAAAAGCTAGTCGAAAGACATAAATATAGCATAAGTATGTAAGGGCCATACAACTAGCCGATTGGTAATTCGATATTTTTTGTGAAATCTACAGTAATGTATCTAGACCCCTTTGGCAATTTTTTTTTTGCCGTTAGATGCAATTTACCAATGCGGACACAAAACATTTCAATAAATTTGCAACAAACTGAGGCAGAAGTCTAACGACCGCCGAGCGCGCACCCGCCTTCAATCAGGGCAATTGCAACAAACATGAATTTTTATGCAAGTAAATTGAGCAAGATGACTTAGTCAACGGTAACTTAAGACTTTGAAGATGGCGGCAGAAGGGTTGAGTGTAGACGCGCAAGAAATCACGTGTGTTTGTATGTGAGTTTGCAAAAGTTTCATCACATTAAGTGAATAGCAAGGTTCAATAACCATAAGCACACACACACACACACACACACACACACACACACACACACGAAAACAAGCTCATGTCTCTCTGTGTAGGTGAGTCAGCCTCAATATGATGATCACAGCACCGTAGTAGCGGTCCAAATTTATAGAATATAAATCAAAGCCTAGACTATAACGGGAAGTACGACGCGCAGCAGCAAATAGCGGACGCTCACCCCATCCTCTCCCACGACGAACACTTAGAAATTGCATTGGTTTGCATTTGCAATTGCTTTCTGCCTTCATCTTGGCCCGACTTCATTTTATTCTATTTTATTTTATTCACAGTTTTGTTTTATTTGCGTCCCTTTGCCAGGCAATAATTTTCCACACACTCAAGTGCACAATTTCTGGCGCTGCTGAAATGTTGAACGGCCAAAATAACGGCGGCGGGACGTGAGGTCGAAATGCTCGCATTTCATTTGCTTTATTATGTTGAAGTAAAATGTGGGAGCTTTTCTGATAGCGAATGGGGAGGCAAGAAAACAGCACCCGACGTGATATTCAACGAAATGAGCGAACGCAACAACAACAACAACACTGTAGTGTGTGTGCAAGATGCGGAAGTCAAGAAACCACTGCGAATAATGCGCATAATGGAAGAAAAACAATTTCCATAAACTTGAAATTATTAGCGAATGTCTAAAAGGGCTAAAAAAATAAAGCTTACAAAAAACATAAATATTAGGGTGGTACCGAAAAAATGCGATGCATGATTTTTGGAGTCCTATTATGTCGGATATTTTAAATCCAATTAATTTTTATCCCCAATTGCCATTAAATATAACCAAAAGATGATGTAGGCGTTGAGAATATTTAACATTAAAGAACCACCTTAATATATATTTTTTCCCAATGTCCCTAGGAGGAACACAGGGGCTCAATGAACAAATTGCAATTCGATTTATATAAAGCTGAAGTTCAAGAGGACGCATACTCAAACTTGCAACCGAGAAAAGTGGGTGTTCCCCAGGGAAGCGTGTTGGTTCCTGTGCTTTACTTGATTTTTACAAGTTATATCCCCACTGACTCAAGTTATGTGACAGCCACATTTGCGGATGACACAGTCCTGTTAGCATCAGGAGAGCCAACCTCAGTATCTACCCTGACTTCACTTTTAAAAAAACATTATACCATCCCCTTTATATAAATGGTACTCCTATTCCGCATCACAATAATGCTAAGTACCTAGGAATCAGCCTAGATGCTAAGCTTCGCTGGAAAGAGCATGTCAAGAAAAAAGGGGTGAGCTTGATATAAATTTTGCTAAGTTGTACCATCTAGTCTTTAGGAGATCCACGCTTTCAATCGAAGAGAAGCTGTTTATATATAATCAAGTACTAAAGCCAATTTGGGCCTATGGAGCTCAACTATGGGGTTGGTCAAGTCAAAGCTGTACTGCCTGCATTCAGCACTTCCAAAATAAGGTACTAAGAAGTATAGTTAATGCTTCTTGGTGTGTTAGATCTTCTGACCTTTACAGTGATCTTGGTGTGGATCCGGTAGTAAATGAAATAACCAAACTTGCAAAGTCTCACGAAATGAGGCTTAGACAGCATGTAAGCATCCAGACTCATCGGAACTGCTGAACGAGAAAACCTACCGAAATGTAAGAGGCCTTCAGACTTAGCAAGACAACTGTACAATTGTAAAAAAAAAACTGAAATATGGTTTGTTTCCAGGAACGGCCTGATTTTTTCGCTTCTGCTGCAACTTAGCGCCTCCACGTCTGGCCTCTCTCGGCTGCGACTCTCTTGAGAATTTCACTCTACTGCTGTTCTTGTGATGTCTTCTAGGGACCGAAATCGTCGACTAGAAGCGTATCGTTGTAAGAGTTCACTTTTAAGAACCACCGTAATGAATATTAAGGTGACATAATTGCTTTTAAAATGGGTGAAGAGTACTATAGTGGTCTTAATGTAGAAATTTTAGTTAAATAAACGTTTTGCCACCATTATATTTCCATATTTAAGGACAACCTTAAAATAGTTATTATATTTTTCCGACATCTCAAAACAGAGTAAAAATTAATACGCGATATTATCAACCTAAAAAGTATCCGTATTATGTTTAATTATGCGGATAAATATTCCCCACATTTAAGAACCACCCTTATGTATATACATAATTACAAGTAAATAAATAAAAAACCAAGTAAGCGAGCTAGAAAAATGTCGGTGGAACAGAAAGTGATGATTTAGAAGCGGCGAAAGGGTCGTCGGTTGGTAGTATGCGTCTACTTTCGCGGAAAAGCTAAACAAGCACAGAGGCTCAACCAAGCATATATATAAATAAGCAACAACAACAATGTTTGAAAACATATAAGCCCACTCTTTATAAAAAATATAGCTGAAATTTACACACACTTAAACAAATTCATGTGCATAAAAGGGGGCCACGCATACATGCATATGTTTTTTACTCTTCATTTGAGTTGGCCTCGCGTTCATAACGGTACATTTGGCAAGTGTGTGCGTGTATGTGCGTGCATATGTGAAGTCCTTACAAATTATTAAACATATTCGCATTTCCCGTTGGCATATTATTTCATACTTCTCAGCCATTCAGCTAGACCGCTTAGCCAACGCACACAGGGGTCCCCCCTCCTCAGCTACAACACTCCATTGCACGAAGTTGGCAACTTTCCACTACCCACTTGTTATTCCTTATTTTTCGGCGTTTTGTTTATGTTTGTTTGTGCATATTCGTATTTTATTTGTTTCGCCCTCGTACAAATCGCCCCGCATATGAGCACACACATTATTCGCAGGCACTTTTCAGGCAATTCAATTCAACGATGCGGCAAGTCTAAGAGCCTCTTAAGATACTATGCGAGGAGGAACATACTACATATCATACACTCGTATGAGTACGTGGGCACATGACTTCCTTTAAGGATATGCGTGTGTTTGCTATGCTTCTTGGTGGGGTGCCACTGGCTGGCTGGTTAGCCCGTTCGAAAATTTTGAACTACATAAATAATGTAAAAAAATTACGTAAATTATGTAGCATATTTTCTGGCGCATAATCTGGTGCACTGTGGAAATTATGTTTCAAAAATGTAGCAATAGCACTGAAATAGAATTTTCCTTATTTCCTAAATAATACAGTTGAACATAAGTCGAAGATCTCCATAACTCCGAACTTTTGGATTGGCAATATCTCGAAGTCTCTCTAACTCGAGGTTTTTTTGTGGATTATGGTGATTCGAGTTAGGAAAGTTCAATTGTATTTCTCATTCCTTTTTATTTTTTCGAGAAGCCTACAACTGTCGTCTTAAATGAATACAGCGATGGAGATTAAACATCTGCAATAGGCTCGATCTCAGAACAGAACTTGAATCAATCCAGTAGTTATTTCAATCATATTTTTTGGTTACGTAGCTTCATACTTGAAGCTTTATCAAAATTTCAAAAAAGAGGGACAATTACAGTAATAATATCTCTTATTGGGCTAGGTTTCTATAGCTATGAGCTCGAAGCTCTCAATTTGTTTCAAAAACATTTTTTTTCCATTAACTCAACGGGAAATATTAGATCTCCCACAATGCTTCTTCTTCTATTGACCGGAGTAGACACCGCTAACGGGGTTAAAGCCGAGTTCACAACAGCGCGCCACGCATCTCTCCTTTTGGCAGTTCCGCGCCAATTGGTAATACCAAGAGAAGGCAGGTCCTTCTCCAACTGGTCCTTCCATCGAAGTGGATGCCTCCCTCTTCCTCGGCTTCCACCAGCGGTTACTGCATCGAACACTTTCAGTGCTAGAGCACTTTCATCCATTCGATCAACATGACCTAGCCAGCGTAGCCGCTGTCTTCTTATTCGCTGGACTATGTCTATGTCGTCGAATAACACATACAGCTCCTTATTCCATCTTCTGCGGTATTCGTGGTTGCCAATGTTTACAGGACCATAAGGGACCGCAAACCCTTTCTCTCAAAAACTCCTAGTGCCGTCTCATCACTTCTGCAGCATAAAGTAGGACGGGAATGATGAGGGACTTGCAGAGTTTAGTTTTTGTTCGTTGAGAGAGGACTTTACTCAGTCCATAGTAGCACCTGTTGGCAATAGTGATTCTGCGTTGGATTTCCAGGCTGACATTATTATTGATGCTGATGCTGGTGCCTAGGTATACGAAATTATCCACATATCTATATCCATATCTAACTTCATAACGAAATCTTGACTGTATAGAATTGGATCATCAGATTCACTCTGTATATACCTTCATTGACCGGATTAATATCTGGGTCCGTTCCCGCTATTTTACCGAACTATCATGGTTTGTGTTTTATGAGGAATCATATAGATATACCGAGGAGGCTAAATAGTTGGAATCGTCTTAAATCACTTGAGTTCTTAGAACATGAAAAAGTCACTGAGACTAGGTGGTCCTTATAAAAGTGGTATTTTTTCTGCTTCAGAAAGATCCGCTATATCATACTCGCTGATGATGATTTTTATGATAATTGATAATTATTACATGTGCATCCGAAAATATGAACATCATAACTTTTAAAGCCGACTTAATAGATCTTCTCTCCAAATTTGTATAATGAGTCTTAAAAGCGTGTCAGAAATGACGAACCCTTCTGTCTCTTGGCTAACTAAATTTTATGACCGACTTGTGTATGCCAAAAACGCTATAATGGATAATTCACACCACCAATTGAGTCATGACCGCCACTTCAAGAAATAATCAGTTTATAACACAGCTTTTCCGCGACCAGTATACAAATTCACGCCCCTGCCACTAAGCGATACTCACACCCCACCCATATGATCATGATGGTCAAAATGATAATTTATTACGAAATTAATTGAATTCTGTGACTTTTCCCCATTCACCATGCAACTACACGCACACACGCGCTGGTTCGGAAATTTTTTACGGTGTCTCGCTCCGTAATGTCTAACCCTTTTTAAATCCGCCAACCACATATTTCAATATTCACATTGTCTCTATGCGCGGCTCTAACCCTTTATGAATATGAATAAATGACGACAAACAGTCGGATGTTTTCATGCTCCGTTATGGACGTTAATGTGTGCGCCTATGTATGTATGAGTGTGTGTGTGTGTGTGGATGTGCCACAATGTCTGGTACGCTGGTGGACGCTGCAATGTTTTTAATAAAATTATACAAATCCACGCGGTCGGCGGCTGGCACGCGTTGCTATTCGCCGACTCGTCACTAAATGTCTACGCAATTTTCTATTCAATTTGCATTGCTTTGGTGGAATTTTAAAACAATTTAAAATTGAATAAAACTCACACACAACCAAAACAGACGCAACTTACATAACAACACGGACACACATACATACATATAACTTTTTATATGCGAATATCTCTAACTGACATGGCGAAAGGGTTGTTGCTCCGCAGATGGATCTATGTGTGTATGTATTTATGTGTGTACTTTCCTATTTCATAGAGACTGAGCGCAGCAAAACATGAGAATTATCGTTAAGGCACACTTGACGGCTTACCGCGCTTTGATCTTGGCAATGGTGCTGAAAATTGTTTTCAAAACATCAACACGTTTCCATGCAAATAGTTGAGCAAGTAAGATATGCCAAACTAGGCGATGCCTGTTTGAAGTGGCAATAGGATGGATATAAAGATTTACCTAGCTTTGGAAATGGAATATGAGTGGATTATAGTGGGTAAGGAGGAGGAAGAAGTGAGGAGTTAAGTCATATCCATTTGCTTAAAAATTGCTTTGGGTCTGATTGTACTTATAGATATTTCGAATATTTTAAAGAAGAGGGAATATATAAAGAGAAGAGAGGTGAATTTTTTGGAACATGGATGAAAAGTTTCGAAGCTAAAAAACGCTTATAATATCAATTGCATCTAAGTATATCTTAGAGTAAATTTTAAATAATAAATGTTCAATCCAGCATCTTGCAGAAATGTAAGCTCCAATTTTCATCCATAAAACTCATTAAGCTTCTTCCTTCAGCTTGAAATTATTATCAGTCTTCTAAAACGTCGATTTCCATCAGACTTTGAGTTTGAATTATTGATAATATATATTTTATGAAGGATTACTGAATCCTTCTTACTTTATTTGCTATAAATTATATATAGTATATGAGGTGTGGAATAATTGGTGAACCGATTTCACTCATTTTCGCCACCAAGCTACATTATATCCAAGATTTTACGTTAACTTAATTTTGCTAGATATCTCACATATTAACACAATCTTATATGATATAAAGCTCACCGGAGTAATTACCAGATTTGAGCAATTTTTGGAACAGAGTCACACTATTCTAAGGAAAAAATTTAATCTGCGTTTCAATATAATATAAATAGATATTTTTGCTAATTAGGCACATGAGGCACTCAGTCTCATGTTCGGTATCTGGTGTCTTGAAAAGTTATAGTCTGATTTCGAATATTGTTGGATGGTGGATGCCACACCTCCAATGTGTTTTATTCTAATAATATCTCTTTTCCGTTGTTTTGCATTTCATTGCTTTATTAAAAGTGTTACAGTGATCGGATTTAGTTCAAATATGCGCCGTTTCGTTCGATAATCTGTTTCCATTTAGACGGCAACTTCATAAGACCCCCCTCGAAGAAGCCCCCCTCCTTATTTGCGAAGAACTCTGACAGCCACTTTTCACAAGCCTCTTCTGAGTTCAACTCTACAACCACCAAGGGCGTTCGCCATGGACAGGAACTGTTGGTAATCACTTGGCGATTTGTCCGGGCTATATGGTGGATGCGATAAAACCTCCCATCCAACCTCCAGTAGCTTCTGACGAGTCATCAACGAAGCATGTGGACTGGCGTTGTCCTGGTGGAACACTACATCCTTCCTGTTGGCCAATTCTATTGATGAGTTCTTGCTTCTGGTGGATCGCCTGCTTGAAGTGGTCCAGTCGTTCGCAGTAGATGGTAGAATTACGCGTCTGGTTATATGGGAGCAGCTTATAGTGGATGATTCCCTTCCAATCCCACTAAACACACAGCAAAACCATCCAGGCCACATGCCGTTCTAACTAGGTGTTTTCCATGATTTGATCGGTATTCGTCGTCACAGATCTTTCGTTGGCTGGCTTATCCATTCCTCCCCAGTTCGAAGGGATAGAGTACCATCCCCAAAACACAATTAATTTCACGGAACGATTCTCTAGCGAATTTGCCTTTAACGAATGAAAATAAAATAGCGCGAATTTCGGCGTTAGTGAACTCCATGTTTACACATCTATAACTGTTGAACGCAATATCCAAACTAATCATGCATAGCGTCATTTTGTAGGTTATGTCAAGACCTTTCAAAGATGTATAGTAGGGGAGGGAGATATTTCCCAACCTAATATTTTCAATGGAAATATATATTCTGAACTGAAAAATTTCAAAATTGTGTTATATGTGGTTGTGAAGCGATTGCGCCCATTTTAAATGTATGTCATTTGTTGATATGTGTATAATAACATCATGATTTCGATAAAATACAAAAAACCACATTTAGTTGAAATTGTTGGAGTGGATCCTGTAATATGGCTTTTCGGTTACCGCCAGTTTGTAGTCGTGGCAATGATCCGATTGCACCCATCGACAATATCAACCATAGCGCCAAGCGCTTTTCATCAATATATTTAATATTTCCTCAAGTTATTGCGTGCATGGACAAACGGACTGACCGATATCCAGATCTCAACTCTACTCGTCACTCTGATCATTTAGGTATACATATATAAGACTGATATTCATTCTTACTTGTCATGTATTGACTCATTAAGTAGCATTACTTTCTAATGTCTTTATTGTAGTAATCAATTTAAGACTCACATCCACCGTTTAGTGGACTTGGAACTACAACCCCACTATCCCACAAAAATTTTAACCACGCACATTTATCAAATTATCCCTTCATATTCCCCCTAATTCATGCAATTTGTAATAAAAATACCACAGAAAGTTCCTGCCACATTTCATATGATTTTTTTTTTTGTTTTTGGTTAACGGAGTAAGCTTTTGACTTCTTGACCATAACAGTATGGCCGGCGTTTACACACAGCAAGTGAGCAGGAGGCGAGCATGTGTTTTTCGAAATTATTAAAATCCTTAATAGGAACATAAATAAAACTTAAACCGAGCGAGACCCCTCGGTTGCATTAAACCAACCAGGGCATGCACACTTACATACATACATATATGATAGAAGAGAGTTAGCCAGTGATACCCACAGATACCCGCTGATATTAGCAGTGTCATTAGCGTGTATATCCCTCGGAGTTTTCTCACTTCGCTTGCGCTGCAGTCAGGGGCCACAAATGCCACAAAGCAGACGGACACACACACACACTGTTAATCTAACGCTTTGAAAACACACACTCACAGCTGTTCAGCCGCTCTAAGCCGACTATCCCTAAATATTTCATCCCCTACGCGCCCGAGTGGCACCAAAAGGATAATAGACGTTCACTCGAAACTCGGCAGAAGACAAAAGTCAGACTAAAGTAACTGGTGACTCTATGATTTTCCACTGCTTTTGTGTAGATCTGTGTGCGTGTGTGTGTAGTTTCATTGCCGCCTGCTGTGAGATAAATATCGCATGCGTACATTTGTTTATCGTCTGCTGGTCATCTCAATGGCACTCCAAACAAAGAGGGGGGGACCTTTCTACTTTTATTGTACTTTAACTAATTTTTCTGCTGTTTTATTTGGCGTTAATGTCGTGCGTACAGCACATCTATTAAAATTACGTAACAGCATAACAATAGCAACAATAACAATATATATTTTCGTATATTTGTTTGAACTCAATGAAAGTAGTGAAGGTCCTTTACACACTGAAATAATTACATATATGTCCTCAACATACATAGATACACACACAGACACTCAAAATGATATCCAGCCATACAAAAATTGCATAACCAACTACTCATGACCCCTCAAGCACACTCTCTGCCGCATTCCGCTTTTTGCGCTGCATTTATCATTGTTGCATTGCATTGCTTCAGCTTGCCCTCGCCATTTAACGCTAAATTATTTCAATATTTTGACAGTCCCCGCTCTGCAGCGGTTCTCACAACATTTAAGCGTGTGCACTTTAGAGCATTTAGGACCGCTTCGTCCTTTGGCATCCTTTAATTTGTGCGATTTTTCGAGTTTTTCACTTTTATTTCGCTTTGCTTTCGGCACAATTCGCTCGTCTACTCGCCACTGTTGGCGGCGTCGCAACTATTTCGAGGGTTGAAATTAATTCTAAGTAGGTGGACAGCGTTTGGCCGCAATAATTCTTAGCGCGGGAATTTTTCGGGCGAAAATTTATGGCGCTTGCCACCCCTGCTCGTGTTGCAGTTGATAATGAATTTTTATTATGCAGCGGAAGCGTATGATGCAAAGTGATATGCAACAACAAGCATACATAAGCTCACAATTGTTGTTGCAACCCCGATAACTGGCGCTTGCAATGCATTCTATGGACTTGCAATAACACTAATGCGCTCAATTGTGTAATTATATATGTGTGTATGACTTATTTGTTATTGTATCGCATCACAAGCGCTTGTAATATATTTTCCAGTAAATATTAAAAGTTGGAAAAACAAATTTATTGCATAAACTTTAATTTTATACTCGGTTGAAAAAAATATTATTATCGCTCCCTTAATTTTGAGCTTTTAATAATAATAATTTGCAGAAACTTTCATTCAGTGAAAGTTTGAGTGAAATACAACTATAAATAACTTTTTACTGTTAGTAGCGAAGCTCAGGTGTTTTTTTCACTTTTCCTTCACTCATCATACCCTCAAAACTCTCGCCGCACACTAAATGGATTAATAATTCAACTTTACAACAAAACTCCGAAAGAATTTCGGATATGAGAAAGCTATAAATCCATCTAATATCCATCTGCTGTTTTGAGGCTGCATAACACATTTTGGAATCTTTAATTGTAGGAAAACATCAAAGAGCTTACAGCTGAGTAGCTGAAGAAAGCTTGACCTGATATCCAGGATAACTTGAAGCAACTATATTATGGATGCGATCCCACGGTCATAACCTCCAGATTTTATATGACCTTAAAGCTTCGAAGGTACTAAAATCACAATAAGTCAGTTAATATTAACGTCCAAATTTGAGGGTTGTGAACTTTTCTTATAGCAAAATATTTCAGAAAAGAAAACTTACCAAACAAGAGTGACATACTGGATTACGTTAGCCAAAACCTTATAAACGAATAATCAAGATCTGCTTAAAACCACAACTCTGAAGTATACCATGAATTTTCGTGAACTCTCGTTCGGTATACTTTTGTTCTTAACAAATCAAACATTAACGAGGCGTCCTAAGCAATCTAACCACCTGAAATGTACTGTACTTCAACAATTAGGCGTAAATTACTCACACTTAGAGGTGCAGTAGTCTAAAGAACAGTAGTTTTGTGCTGGTAAACATCTAAATTGAAAATAACTGTACAAAATCGTCTCGTGTATTGCGAACCATTTGTAAACTCTTCAGTTGAACATTGGGTGTGAAGTGGATGATTGAAGCCAACCAATTTGTCCATTGTAGGAAAATATGAGTATGAGTATTGTTCTTTTGCCTTTTTGTGACTACAACCCTCTATAGATTTTCTAAGGCGGGCCTCTATATCTGAGTTCTTAATAGGCATATTCCATATATTCGGCATAAAGTCCAATGAAAAAACGAAAATCATCATATATAGTGTAATTCCTGAACCGATTTCACATATTTTCACCATCAAGGTACACTATATCCAGGACTATACGCTCACTTAATTTCCCTAAGATATCTCACATATTAACCACTATATGCGGAATAAAGCCCACCGTATTTTTGAAAAACTTATAATTAGGTATATGGGATGTAGAAGATGTTATGACCCGATTTTAATAATTTTTGGAACAGAGACACACGATTAGACGAAAAAAAATTCTCCTGAATTACATTAAATTATCTGAGAGATTTACCCATATTTTCGATTAAAAATAAACCTTGGGTCTCAGTGCAGCTTCATTATGCTATTCTTTCTGTGAAATTTAGTGTTTCTGACGTTTTTCGTTAGTGACCCACTTTTAGTAATTTTCAACCTAACCTTTGTATGGGAGGTGGGCGTGGTTATTATCCGATTCCAACTATTTTCATAGTGTGTGGTGGTGTACGTAAGAGGACCGACTGCAGGAAGTTTGGTTCATATAGCTTTATTGGTTTACGAGATATATACAAAAAACTTATTTGTGGGCGGGGCCACGTCCACTTCCGCAAAAAATTAATTTCACATAAATATGCCCCTGCCTAATGTGACCCTCTGTACCAATTTTTACTTTCATAACTTTATTTATGTCTAAGTTATGCCACTTTATAGGTTTACGGTTTTCGCCATTTTGTGGGCGTGGCAGTGGACCGATTTTGCCCATTTTCAATACTATTATACTCTCTTTCTCTCTCTTACTTTTGTTGCGAGAGTATAAAAATAGTAAGAACCGATTGTTTTAGCTTTACTTAGCGCGTAGAGGTGTTTAAAAGGATCGAATCAACTTTCATTTTTTCTGACTACTGGCAATGTAAGAAATATGCAGCTGGAAGAGATTGTGATTGAGAGAAGTTCCGGCGAACAAAAACCTTTCCACGTCTTCGAATCGTCAGAGAGTAATTTTAAGTCCCTGACAATAAATGAAGTTTCTATGGAGTACCGCTATCAGCAAGCTCGTATGCATTGTGGTTCCTAAAATTTTTTTGGTAGTTTGTTTTGTTACCACATTTCATAAATCTTTAGTAGTAACAGACAAAATAATAGTTTGCAATAGACTGGACGTTTTAAGACGACCAGGGAATATCAGGGAGGAAATCATTATTTTGCTCTCTAGAGCTCTAGGACTAAATTTAATGAAATGATAATGAAATTATCCGATAAGGTCTTATATAGATTAAATAATGTTAGAAACCTTATTTCGATTTTAGAATATTATTTGTCCTCCTTTGAATCTACCATCTTCGGTCGGAATTACACGACCCTCCAGTTGTTTATCTCGCATTCTATCAAAGCAGATATAGCTGCAATGGCTCCATCGGTACTATTCAACTGACCAGTTTCTAAGCTCTAACTTTTAAGATAATACTAGGAGAAGAGATGACAGCAGTGAAATTCAGTCAGACTGTGATAAGTCACACACTTATCCTTTTTAAAATCTAGCTTAAATGACATGACAATTTCAATTCAACATCTAAAACTTTTTTATTCTTAGGATTATTTAATAAGTTGTCAAACAACGACAACTCACTAATCCGCTCAACTGTCAAGCCTTCCTTCAACATTGAAATCCACAAATGCTCAGAAGTGATGACATTATAAATCCTGCTGCATACTTCATGGCGTTTATTGCCAGATAGCTTGCACCCTCACCGCTAGCTGACTTCAAACACGCAATTCAGCACGACTGCTATGGCAGATAAATCACCGATACGTGGCAAATTAAAAAATGGAAATCCATCGAAACAATTTTCGAGTGGCAAACGAGTGCAATCGAATGCCGGCTGGCAATTCTAGATGCGATGCAGATTAGCGGATGGCTTGCAGACAGCCAGCGGCAGCGGCAGTGGTGGTAATAGGCAGCGTGCAACTTGCAACACATGTGGCACATTAGAGATAGACAATTGGTAGGAGATACATGCGCATATTTTAACTTAAATTGAGATGCAGTTTGGCGATAAGCCTCACTCTTGGCTGACACTGACATTTGTGAGTTTATCAACAATCAAAAATTGATACAACCAAATTATGCCTACACCCCGCGCACATCGCGACAACCAACTAAAGGACTTTGCTACTTTTTACATTATTGATGCATGCACTTATAGTAAGAGTATCCCACTCTACCGGTTTCTCTCTTTGTGTGAGAGGGTATGTTCAGAATTGCATTGCAATTGCGCGCTTGGCGACTGGGGACCCGAACCCGGAGTGAAATTATGAGATTGCAATTTTACAGATTGTCGCTGACACGACATGTGTTGTCATTTTGCAAGCGCGCGAGCGACGCGGAGACAGCGAGCGGGGTGAGTGTTTGAAAATTACCCAACAACAACCCTTGAGTTCGCTGATGCTGCTACTGATTGTATTGCAATAAATACTTTATCGGCTGTTGTTTGGGGAGTTCAATGCTTGCATGGATTTGCCTCACTTTGCCATGCAACTCTGTGCTCTACACAAGTGTTGTGTGTGTTGTTGTTGCTTTGCGGCTGTTGTGCAAATCGCTTTGCCACGGCTTATCAACATCTTGTAAAGAAATTGAAACAATTTACGGATTAAATTTCCAATGCACACTCGAGCGTGTTCAATATTTTATATACCGCTACCAATGTGCTGCCGCTGACAGAGATGCAGTCAAGCGATTGCAAAATTGCAAATAAAAAAAATATAAAAAATAAAATAAATAAATAAACGAAGATGGATAATAATGCAAAGTGGTTAAAGAAGGGAACATGTTTTATGAGGACGAAATGGAGTTGTAGGCAATAATATATATTTTTTACGTCAAAGTTTTGTCAAGCGGCTGCTTTAACTCATAGTCAGGAAACACGACTTTTACAACTTTCTGAATTAGCATTGTTAGTCTAGCCAGCTTCGTCTCGGGAGATGCGAGATCATCTGTTTAAGGAACCTCGGCTCCACAAACTTTATTAAAGAGGTTTCAGCAAAATATATATTGACTGCATCCCTGAAAACTTGGATCATTGCATCCTTAAGCCTAATATCTATTCCTTGTGTTATCTTCTTTGCTCTCATACCAGCGAGAGATACTCGTATGTGTGCCAGGAAAAGTCGCTGAGGAGGAGACGTGGTCTTTCATAGAATGGTCGAAGCTCAGAGACAACGTTGGTGGCGGAGTCTTCTATAAGGATCTCGCCGTCAATAATAGTTTTATGCTTCCAGACTTCTGCACTTCCGGCTGAGACGGTTGCCATTATGGTGCCAGCAGATGTACTGCTCGTAAGGCCTGTCACTTTTATGTAGGTGTTCGATCTTCAATCTTTACTAACGACTGCTGTCATTCATAGTAGACTGGAATTGGTTCGCAATCTTTACTGGCAACTGCTGTAACTCATAGTAGACTGACATTAGTTAGCAAACTGTAGGAAAAGTTTTCTTTAATAACTCTCTGGATTAGCATTTTTAGTGGAATAGATCAAAATTCCTTCCAAATTTGTGAGAAGTCTCGTACTCGCAATATTTCTGATTTTAGTATAAACCTGGAATTCTGAATGAGCAAAAGTGCGGAAGTCAGAACTCCAGGCAGGAATCGAGCTTATAAGCCGACGTCTAGCCAGCTTCGTCCCGAGAGATGTCAAACGATCAGCTTAAATAACCTTGGCTCCACAAACTTTGACTCTGTTTTGTAGCAGCAGATGTACGAGTATTGCTCTGAAGTGCTGTCAATGCCGGCAATGAGCTCACTCACGGAAGTGTTTGACTTTGGTGACATTTCCGGATCTATGTGATCCATACTTAGGACCTCATAGCGACTTCAGCTGTCCAGGTGCGATACTTCGTGTGCTTTGTCTCAGGGTACAGCCTTTTAAATCGTCCAATATACTGGCGATCTTAACAACTGACGCATCTGGATGTTCATTGAAGACTTAACAATAAATTATTTAAACAAAAGCCTCAATGAGATCGATGCGTAACAGCAAAGATTTGCTTAGTTGAATCGAAATATAGAATCCCACCTTGGCGTCTCAATGTGCTAGAGTGTGATTAAAGACGATCTAAGATGAGATATAAATATGGATTCATTGCTTTAGCGGCCTACCCATAGATGATGGATATTTTTTCTAAACTCTTGCTCTTCAGACAATAAGAAGATATCGGATGTTCCATGTTCTATGATTTCTATGAACTTGATAATTTAACAGGAATTTTAGCATTTATTGCCGTTTTCCTGCTGTTAAGAAAACCCGTCTTGTTCCTGATAATTTTACACTTCATTGTAACACGTGCTGTGCAAAGTGCTTATTACTCTTGACTAGACAGCCAAATAAGTAGACAAATAGGTAGGCAGACAGTTGGCATGTTTATATAAAGTAAGCACAACGCACACACACATACACTTTCAAAGAGAAACTACTGGCAAGTGTGCAGTCTGTCAGCGAAGCATTCAAAACGAAATATTGTTTGCGGATATTTATTGATCTGTTTGTTGCTGTGTGTGTGTGTGTGTGTGCGCGAATTCGCATGCTGTTTGTTATGGTTTGGCTCGCAGCGATGCAATCGATTGGAAAATCCAGAGTCGTAACCGATACATTCATTGTAATATGTACTGCATATTGCTACAATTTATTTACATATTTATGAGCAAGCGGTGTTGTTGTTTGCAGTTTACCGTTTTGATGCTGTTGTTGGAGGGAGTTTCTATTTTTTTTTTCATTTTCGAATTTTTTTTTTAAGTTTTTGCTTCTTTTTTGCACTTTTGTTGTTGTTGTTTATGTGTATTTTATGCATTTACGCTCGTTGTGCATTACATACGCTCGCCTGAGTATTCAATAAAAATCGGCAAAGAGAAAAATTGCAGTCATACATCCATATTAAGCAGCCGCAACTGCGCGCTGCCCCTTGCAGTATGCTAAAATTTTTTTGAAATGCTCACTTTAGTTGCTATGTTTGGTATTGTTGTTTTTGTTTTTTTTCAGCTATTAAAGACAACAAAATTGCAATAAAAATGTTGCATTGCTAACTGCTTTTTGTTGTTGTTGTTTTATTATACTTGTCACTTTTACAGGGGTTGTCTGCCAAACATACCGCCTCTTTGTTGTTGTTGAACGCCTCCATTCTGTTGCTTATTCGATTTTTATACAAACAATTGGAGTTGCGTATGGGTTCATAACACACACACACACACACACACACACTTGTAGAAGTATTTATTACATGCCAATGTGTTTGTTGTTGTTGTAATTACTTTTGCTACAGTTAGTTTTAATATTATTGTTGTAGCTGTCATGTTTACCCTTCAAATAGAATCGATGCGCTTACTTGAGCGCAGCGAACAAGTTGCATTTTTTCCTCACACATATGTACATATCTACAAATCCATATATATATTTCATACATCTGTATATGTATATGTATGCGTATGCGTGCGTGTTTAACTGTAAAAGTTGCTGACATAATTCACTTCGTTATGCTGTTAAAGTGGCAGTCGGTAATTTGTTGCATTTATTTTTATTTCCGTTACAATTTTGTACATTCAAGCAATAAAAACAACAAAAACAAAACCATCTATCCACACGCCCCCAACAAATGCACAGCTGTGCTTGTACAATTTTTTTGGTGGTCACTCGCATGCACAGTGCTCTTAAAATGTATGACAACAACAGCAGGGGAGGGTGCGCCACAAATGCAATTCTTTTTGAGCAGCTATTTAATTAATTATTTTCCAAAAAAATAAAATAAAGATAAATCATGCGTAATTTTTTTCTGCACTTAAATGGTGGCTGGAAACTTAATTGTGATTGAGTGATTTATTTGTGGCGCGAACTCTTTCAAACTAATTTCGTAGAATTATGATAAATAGTCTTACATACTCTCAATTGCATTTCATATGATTAAATTTTGTATGCTTCATATTGGATATTGTTGCTGCATAACGCAGGGGAGAGTAGAAAGAAGAGTTTGGTTGAAGAAAAGATGCAGTTAGATCATATGTAAAAATTCGAATTCCAAACGATATGTACATATATATACTGTTACTAAAATCGTTCTAACTAATTAGTTACGCAGGCAAAAACAAAACAGTACTTCTGGCATATTTCAGAACTTACCGTCTTAAATTAGGTTAAATCGCCGAAAAGAATATCTTTTCCATTTAAAATCCGTTTAAATTTCTTTATCGGCGAACCGGTTGTCGTCGCAATTGTTTCATATTGAATCTGATACTCATAGTAGACACTGAGTTCGAGTTGCTTACAGAAACTAGGGTGACCCTTGCACAACTTTGTTCTAGATACTGCAGCAGGTTAAACTTTTACTTATTCAGACTAGACCTTTGAAATACCCAAAACATGTCGTACATGCAATGACGTTAATCCTCTCTTTGTATTCGCAATTAACCCCACTCATCTAACACCACTTTCTGTCTTCGTTCGTTAGATGACTTCGATGACAAATAATTCATATTTACCCCTTCAAACAGGGTCTAATAACCGCTACAACAACAAACAACAATATTTTAGCCATAGAAGAGAGTCCTCATGAAATCGATAATCTCTTCCGAGATCCCTCTATTGAGATAAATAAAGCAACACGTCACATAATATTGAAAAACATGGCTTAATGCCTAAAGTTAAGCTGATAACTTCAGTAATTTATATGGACTCTCCAAGTCCACATTATTTCATGATTCGATAATAAAGAAGTAGTGAAAAATACTAATGATATATTATAGAATTAAAAATATATATTTAAATATATGTTGCAGTTGGTTAGGTTAGTTTAGGTTCTCCGCGACAAGTTTCGCCATGGATCCCACTTGGACAGATAATCGTGCCAGTCCGTTGTGATGCCAGACTACTGCTAAGTATGGATCGCAAAGAAGGCCGAAGCGTTTTGAGCCTTTTAGAATTTAATGCGCTGGCTAATTTCTAATTCGGCAAGTTCGCATGATTCGCCTAAAGTATGGCTACCGAGATGTTCCAACCTCAGTCTTGCGAACGTTGGCCAGTGGAGGAAGCAATGACTTATTATTTCCAACTCGCCTTCCTCAATACAGCTATGGCAATTTGCGTTCGGCACGATCTCCCAACCGAGCAGTTTTTGGTTGTTAACCAAAAATTACCAAGCTCGCGAGATGTTCAGTGGTCTAGTGCCAGAGCACAAGACAACAACGGAGCGGACTTGTTCCTAGCATGGTGAAATAGAACGACGGATGCCCGTTCTTGCGAAAAATTATGTTGAGATTTCAAACTACTTAATATTGAGATGGTAAAACTTTTTAATCCAGTTACAAATATAGATATATCATTTCAATTTAGAGATATGATCTCATGACATATATGAATCGATTGCATTTAACCTAAAAGATATTTTCTTCAAATCAGAAATGACACAAAGACTAAGTTATGCTTCCCTTTTCATTCATCATATAGACAGTTTCCGTTGTTGACTGAGCCCGTTTCATAAAACAGAATCTTACAGTGGATTTTCGGCAGAAATCAGGCACTAAAAATGAATTTAGTCATAAGGTTGTACCCTTCAACTGATTCCTACTCGTACTTTAGTGCAGTACAGATAGTTCGTATAGTAACCACAGTAGAGCTTCTCATGTATCTAGTTCAGTTACGTTTAATATCCATACTCAATGATATAAAGAATATAGGTTCTGTGTAAGCTAATTACAGCAACTTTATTATCTTTGTTATATCACTAATCTATTTTAGTGATATCTCCTAGTAATTTGTAGTACAGAAAAGGCAATGTAGATCAGAACCTATACTGATGGCAGTTGAGTGTGTTGTGAGATGGCGGGCCGGACATGAAATTCTTCAATATCTAACGGTCTTTCCTTCTGCCTAACACTCATTAGTGCTAATATTATCACGGTGAAAATCAAATTTGCTTCTCTTTTAGTGCTTTCATTGCTTGGCAAGGCATATCTTCGAAATCCAATACTTATTGTACAAAAATAGACACGTTTAATAAGGGATTACCGAAAATTTTGAAGAAAATGGTCTATGGTCGGAATCACTGTGCGCTGTGACGTCATTTCCGGTGGGACCTCAGTAAAAAGGTGCTCACCACGAGTGCATAATTCCTATCAAGATCATCTGATGTGAAAACACAATTTTGAGAAAAAATAAACCTTAAGCCCCATAAATTACTTAGTAATAGATTTGGATACATCAGAATAGAAACAGTTAGGTAATAGTCGCTTTTCCTACAGGGCTGTTCCAAACAATTATCCTATCACTAATGAATACAAATCACATAATTCCTTGACATCATTATCAAGGAAGAACTGGATTAAAGCGTAAAAAACACAGCAAATATGCAAATCGAGCGGCATCAATACTCGCGATTCGGTGCAGATGAACGTCATTAGTTTGACAAAAGGGAAAATGCGTTGATTTAAGAGGCGACATTATTTAATTGAAATCCGCAAGCTTTAAAGGAATTTGCACACTGACTGATAATTGATGAGAACAAATAAACGATTCGTCGCGAACAGACAATTTGTGGCATAGAAATGGATGGGCGAGCGATAAGAGAGCAGGAAATGTAGGCAAAGTAGTAGAATTTTGAAATGCCACGGATTAGAGAGTCGAATATGCAAATTATTCGTATAGAATTCATATTATTTTCACAACACAAATGCAAATAGACCGTTATACTTTGTATTACAAGCTACAGCATTTGGCGGAATTAATAATAACTGTAAAGCACAGAAAACAAAAAGAATAGTGGGCAAAATAACCGCTCGCAAACAATGGAGAGTGACTTAAAAATCGGCATGAAAAGGAAAAAAAACAAAATGTTGAAAAATTTTCAGAGCGTGCAAAGCATGCGTCGTTGAGCGCTGGCAAATAATGGCGGAAAAAATTGATAAGTTCTTTTGTGCTGCCAATACATGCTCTTTCAACTTTACAGAGTTGTATTTGTTGTGCATGTGTGTGAGGGATAGAAAAAATTATTTACAAACAGCGTATGCATATTATGTTGAAGGAAATGCGAAAAAAAAATGCTGAAAAAAATAAATACATTTGAATTTGAAGAGCGGTAAAAACGAAAGTCACGTGCCAGCGATTTTGAGTAATTTTACAATTTGCATATGTTTTTGCAGGGAAATCGTACGAATGCAATAACAACAAGCAAAATATGCAATGAAAAATATTGCACGTGGCATAAAAAACGATATGTAGTCACACACACACACACAGATGCATGCAAACGCTGAAGAATTATGTAATTGTATTTTAAATTAAATTATAACTAGTGCAAATAACGCACAATGAATAGTATATATAACGTGCTGTGGTTATATAAAAAAGTATGTCAATAATTTCGCAAAATAGCCACTTACTTATATAAATACGAGGGCGGTTCGTTAGGTCGGTAAGGTTTTGAATTTTTCGAAAGTAGTTTCATATGCTACACAGCCTCTATGAGTTGCATGCTTTAGCTAATAGACATCTGCGTAAAATCCACCCTAAAGACTATCAAAGAATACATTAAAACAGATTTTTTGGAACTCATGCTGTTCCCAATAAGTTTTGATCTCATAAGTACCAACTATACCTCTTGCTCTCCGCTTTGATTATTGTATCGAAGTCACTAAATACCGAAATAATCGAAATAACCGCAGATTATATAGGCAGACCATTTGTGTTTTACTCGGTATATTTATGTGGATAAGTCTATTTAGTAGACCTTTGGTCCATACTGATCTTTCAAACAACTATTACTCATTTTCCATATTAAAAAGTACACCATTAGATCCACTCTGAATATTTTTCCAATCATTAAATACTTCTTAATGACATTGTAACTCAAAAATGTTTGCAGGGAATACTGTTTACAACCAATACTGAATAAAGATAACAGTATGGTACAAAGAAGAAACGATGAACCGGAAATTTCGGTCAATAGCAGTTAAACTTGTAGGTAGAATAAATTATCCAACGATAGCCAGGAATTTATATATATTGTCTGATAATTGTCGGATCTGTTGATGTTGCGGTCAGAAGCTTACATTATTACATATAATGAGATGGATTCGATCTCTTAATTAGGAACCATTTCGACAGTAAATGAAAGAGAACCTTTTCAGAAAATCTATTAGGAACACTTGTAGTACGAGGGCTGCTATATATATTTCTGGCCTAATAATGAAAATAGGAATATTTATCAACGAAAATGGTTTTATTGTTTTTCAAAATATTCTCCATCAAGATTTATACACTTTTGCATGCGCTCAAACCAATTTTCGAAGCATTTTTTTAGCCTTTTTTTGAGCGATTGTCAAATTGTGCGGGATCCGGCGAGAACAAACCTTTTTTACGGCCAGGTGTTCATGCAATATCGAATGTATGCTGGTGGGAGAAATGCATAGGCATGCCTCTATCTGAAGGGATGTTTCATGTCGGTCTTGCATTATCAGTTCACGTACGGCATCGATGTTTTCTGGCACAACGGCTGTTTTGGGACGACCTTCACGGAATTCGTCTTTGAGCGAGCGTCAGTCACTATTGAATTCGATGTACGAGTTTTTCACAGTACTATAGGATGGTGCTTCATAGCCATACAAAGATCAATAATGCTACAGACTGTGGGTATACTTTTAACCCTCTCATGCACGAATTAAAATGAGACAGATATATCTTAGTCTAAACTCAAATATGAAGTGATAAAAATTTCAAAGTCCTATGTATCCCGGTTCATTAGTTACAGGATGTTGCTTATAGGCACAAATTAAATTATTATAAATAAACTAAGCACTTTTCTCATGAAATTTTTTTGTTAAATAACTCTCTTATCTTTACTTATTTATATAATTCACTTTGTTTTATAATAAAACAATTACTTTTATGTTTTTGAACAATTTTTTGTAAAACCTCTTTTGTATAACTTTTTTCGCGAAACGATTTTTGCCAATTTCTCTCTGCTTTGAGCTTTTCCTACACAAAACTAGATTTTTCTTATCTTCGTGAATCTGCTTTAATCGAGAAGCCTCGTCCTTCTCTAAATTCTATTCCGATACAGACTTATTTTCTTTCCAACACGGATCTACCTTTAGTGGTTATCACCTTCGGATCCTAACAAATCAGGTTTATCTTCCTTTTCTACTTAGCGAACACAAAGTCTATTTTCCACCAAATTTCTTGGATTTATCCAGCTGCCCTCACAAATACACACATAGCATCACTTTATTCATTTGAAATCGCTTATATTTTCAACACATACAGATTTGTTTTTCATTTATCACGCAAATAGGCAAAAGTGCACTTTAAAGCCCAAATCATTACTGATGAATCGACAAGAGTTTATTATTGACAATTTATTGAGTGAAGGCATTGAGCGAATGAGATTTCTGAATGAAAACTTATCAACACGTTTGCTAGCTTATTATATAAATAATCACAGATTTATGTAAATCGCAATTCTCACGCAAATCTCCACTTTTCTATGTGTGTACTCCAAATACTAACGCCACTCGTGCCGTTTTGCAAAGTGAAAAATTACCCTAAAATTACCCTACAGTGACAGGGATATGTCAGCAACAGTAGGCAATTTGCTGGTGGTTTAGGAAATCGCGCGACAATGAAGTACAACAAATTCGCGAGCATCCATTATGCATCGGCTGTGTGATATTGACAGCTGCAGACTGCTGACGAGATATTGAATTAGTGTACATCGGTTAGTTGGGAGAATTCGCAAATATTTATTGGAGACGATTTTTAACTTCATACTTAAAAGTGCGTTGAATTAGAGAAAGCTTTGCAGTTGTTTAAGTGACTCTCACTCACCCACTAGACGCTAATCATATACCTTATACATCGAAATATTTTAGCCAAAAGCAAAGAAAACAGAATATTATAAATGTTGAAAGCCAGACAAATATCACATTTCCTTGCTTCCCGTAAGAAAGCTCACGATTACATACATAATTGCTTGTTTATAAATGATCCAGTCTCGGAATCAATTCCGAAAATCTTCCCCAACGAGGGATATAAAGAGTGATAGGGAGAAATAATCTCCTCTTAAACTATTCGGAAATAGTGAGGAAGTGTCGTCGAACGAGTCCTGTTAGAGTAACTTGGATATTCCTGAACTACTTTTTTTGACTGAAAAATATGCAAACAGTTATAATTACAGAAAGAGGTTCATATACAGTAAAAAATCACTTTCTACCGATGTTAACTGACTTAAGGGATTATATTGGCTTCGTCCAGGAAACTATTGTCAATAATTCTTATATAAAAAATGAGATAATTGTTTCAAACTTTTTACTGTTTTAATTATATATATATATTTACATATATTTGGCGTAGGAACCGCTTTAAGCGATTATAGCCGAATCCACCAGAGCGCGCCACTCATTCCTCCTTTTTGATTTTTGCCGCCAACTGGAAACACCAAGTGAAGCCAGGTCACTTTGCACTTGGTCTTTCCACCGGAGTGGAGGTCGTCCTCTTCCGCGGCTTCCTCCAGCGGGTACTGCATTGAATACTTTCAGAGCTGGAGTGTTTTCTTCCATCCGTACAACATGACCTAGCCAGCGTAGCCGCTGTCGTTTTATTCGCTGAACTATGTCAATGTCGTCGTATAAATCGTACAGCTCATCGTTCCGTCGTCTGCGGTATTCGCCGTTGCCAATGTTTAGAGGACCATAAATCTTGCGCAAAACCTTTCTCTCGAAAACCCCAAGAGTCGTCTCATCGGATGTTGTCATCGTCCACGCTTCAGCGCCATACATCAGGACGGGAATAATGAGCGACTTATAGAGTTTGATTTTGGTTCGTCGAGAGAGGACTTTACTTTTCATTTGCCTACTCAGTCCAAAGTAGCACCTGTTGGCAAGAGTGATTCTGCGTTGGATTTCAAGGCTGACATTGTTGGTGTTGTTAATGCTGGTTCCCAGATAAACGAAATTGTCTACAACTTCAAAGTTATGACTGTCAACAGTGACGTGGGAGCCAAGACGCGAGTGCGCTGACTGTTTGTTTGATGACAGGAGATATTTCGTCTTGTCCTCATTCACCACCAGACCCATACGCTTCGCTTCTTTATCTAGTCTGGAAAATGCAGAACAAACGGCGCGGTTGTTGCTTCCGATGATATCAATATCATCGGCATACGCCAGGAGCTGTACACTCTTGTAGAAGATTGTACCCTCTCTAGTTAGTTCTGCAGCTCGTATTATTTTTTCCAGCAATAGATTGAAGAAGTCGCACGATAGTGAGTCACCCTGTCTGAAGCCTCGTTTGGTATCGAACGGCTCGGAGAGGTCCTTGCCGATCCTGACGGAGCTTTTGGTGTTGCTCAACGTCAGCTTACATAGCCGTATTAGTTTTGCAGGGATACCAAATTCAGACATCGCGGCATAAAGGCAGCTCCTTTTCGTGCTATCGAAGGCAGCTTTAAAATCGATAAAAAAATGGTGAGTATCGATTCTTCTCTCTCGGGTCTTTTCCAAGATTTGGCGCATGGTGAATATCTGGTCAGTTGTCGATTTTCCAGGTCTAAAGCCACACTGATAAGGTCCAATCAGTTTGTTGACGGTGGGCTTTAGTCTTTCACACAATACGCTCGACAAAACCTTATATGCGATATTGAGGAGACTTATACCACGGTAATTGGCGCAAATTGTGGGGTCTCCCTTTTTGTGTATTGGGCAGAGTACACTAAGATTCCAATCGTCAGGCATGCTTTCTTCCGACCATATTCTACAAAGAAGCTGATGCATGCACCTTATCAGTTCTTCGCCGCCGTATTTGAATAGCTCGGCCGGTAATCCATCGGCCCCCGCCGCTTTGCTGTTCTTCAAGCGGGTAATTGCTATTCGAATTTCTTCATGGTCGGGTAATGGAACATCTATTCCATCGTCATCGATTGGGGAATCGGGTTCGCCATCTCCTGGTGTTGTACTTTCACTGCCATTGAGCAGGTCGGAGAAGTGTTCCCTCCATAATCCCAGTATGCTCTGGACATCCGTTACCAGATTACCTCCTCGGTCCCTACATGATAATGCTCCGATCTTGAAACCTTCTGTAAATCGCCTCATCTTTTCATAAAATTTTCGAGCATTACCCATGTCGGCCAGCTTTTCAAGCTTTTCATACGAAATTCATACGAAATTTTGAAATTACCCTCGAAATTTGGAAACCCTATGATTAGCTGTATGGGAGCTATGAGAAGTTATGACCCTATTTTACTATTTTTTGCTACGGAAACATATTATTGGAATAAAAATATTCCCCCTGAAATTTTTCAAAATATCCGAGAGACTTGTTGATCTATATTCTTCAAAGTTGTGGTATATAGGAAGTAGGCGTGGTTGTAAATCGATTTGGCCTTTTTTCACAACATATTTTTGGGATGCCAGAAAAATATTACAAACCGAATTTCATTGAAATTGGTCGAGTAGTTAACGAGACATGGTTTTTAGCCCATAAGTGGGCAGAGCTACGCCCATTTAGAATTTTGTATACCAATTTGAGTGCAGCCCTTCTGTAGCATCTTTATAATAAAATTTAAGGTTTTTGGGGGTTTTCCTTACTGAATTAAAGCATTTTTAGAAGTTTCCATTATAACCTTTGTATGTGAGATGGGCGTGGTTTATAATCCGATTTCCTCCATTTTTGGACTGTATGAGTAGTATATGTACAAAAAACTTAGTAGGGGGGGAGCAACTTTGTTGCGAGAATATAAATATGTTTCGTTAAGATACTAAACTGGAAAGCTGAGTTTAGTTGAGTTTTAATTTTAAACATTTATTTGTCAAATCCCTTGTAAATTGTATCACGAAGTCCTAGAATTTCATCGAAATTCGTAATTGATTGAAGTCCAAAGAGAAGAAGTTGGAGTTCCCGTGAATTCTTGACAACCGATAAGTCTTAAATATAAAAATAAATTAAATTTAAAAAAAATCTCTACAGTTTTGAAAAGTGTGGCTTGGGATGTGTATAACAAAACCAGTTAACTTCCCAACTAGATGAAAGCGCTTTCCTAAATTATAATCATACATATATGAGGTTCTATATGTAGATATCAATCAAAAGTCAACAATATTTTTGTTGCGAATTTTCGAAAAAGCCATAAATTCTAATGAATATTAACGAAGACTACGTTCTATTAAATGTGATTTTAGGATTCAAATCGAAACTTTGAACTTCTCTCAGAAGTGAGCTGAGTTGTAGACTTTTCTGGTGAAGTTTTCTGAAATCTGAACTTTTAACCTTGTCAGAGTGGCTTAAATAAAACACATGGTAGAGTATAGTGACTCCTCCATTAAAGTACATTTCTGTCGAACACAATTAAAGCTGAATTATTTAGGCATTTAAAAATTGAATTAAATTTCATATTTATGCAAGGAATTTTCTTGTATTTAATTGAAATAGAAATACTCGGCAATTTACTTGCAAATGCTTGCAATTTTCACTCAGGTAACTAGGTAACTAACTTTTGTGTTGTGCAGCATTCCTGATAAATATTAATTAAATGTCCTTCAACGCAGTGGGAACTCTCTAAGTGTGTGTGTGTGTGTGCGTGAATGCGGAGCCAAGTATCCTGTGGTGAAATATGACACACAGACAATACCGCATTCAACTCGCTTGTGTCTCTCTGTAAATTGTAACAACAATGCAATGGCAATTTCGCGCCAACAAACAGCAAAGATAATAGAAATTTTAATTGTTTGTTTGTGCGTAATTTGCATACAAATTTGTAAATTTGGCATATGCCAAAGAATTATGGAGATTAAAAGTCTATGAAATTGCCGGAATGTGCTGGCGCCGAGCGTGCGCGTTCCTGTATTCGTTAGTTCGCTTGTATGTGTTTATTTGTGGCAGTTAGACATTGGCTTGTGAG
Organism: Zeugodacus cucurbitae; assembly: GCF_028554725.1. Taxonomy (NCBI): domain Eukaryota; kingdom Metazoa; phylum Arthropoda; class Insecta; order Diptera; family Tephritidae; genus Zeugodacus; species Zeugodacus cucurbitae. Next base: position 56,166,413 of record NC_071667.1, on the reverse strand, counting down.
TTAAGCATCAGGCAGTAGAAAAAAAGTTAATGAAAATGAAAATAACAAAAACAAGCAACAACAAATATTAAATCTACATATATACAAGTGTATTAAATTTGACAGCAAATTGAGGCATGCGGCTGTAATGAATTCGCCAGCAAAACAGTACAACAAAAGTGTAAAGCAACGCTGATGGACGGCATCCAGTCAATTTGAATTGAGATTGCGCGGAGGAAATATTTGCTAAAATTTTAAAAATAAAAAACCGCAACATTTCTGGCGTTAAACTCGAGAATTTATTCCGCTGAATCCTTGAAAAAAGAAAAATTTTTTGCGCTAAGAATCACAGAGTAGGAGAGTTGACTTCTAATTGAATTCTTCGAATATTTGAGAATGTAAAAATTATCTTTCAGTCGTTTTGTCGTTCGAATTCCAGCATTCATTTCAGAGATTTTTAAGTCTTCTACGCCTTTCTGTTCCTTACCATCTTTCCATAAAGTCTTATTTAAGAACCAATATTTTTTCTACAAAACAGTGAAAAGCTACATGATTGAACTTAATTGAGCCTGACATTCTGGCTTTTATATTCGCGTATAACAATTTTAAGACACCTATGAGATGCCGGAAGATCGTCGATAATTAAAGAGAGTCAATGATAAAATATTTGTTGGCAAATAACTTCCTACCGTTTCTTGAATCTCGCTGCTATGTATAAAGCGCTACAGAGCTCGTATCTGACAATACTATACACCTTTGAAAGGTCTTGACATAACCTACAAAACGACGATATGCATGATTAGTTTGGATATTGCGTTCAACATTTATAGACGTGTAAACACTAACGCCGAAATTCGCGTTATTTTAAAGTTTTCCTTCGTTAAAGGCAAATCCGCTAGAGAAATGTTCCGTGAGATCAATGGTGTTTTGGGAAATGGTACTCTATCACTTCGAACTGCGGAGGAATGGTTTCGACGATTCGGAGCGGGTGAAAACAACATCATGGATAAGCCAGCCGGGGGAAGACCTGTGACGACGAATACCGACAAGTCATAGAAAACATCGAGTTGAACCGGCATGTGGCATCTCGTGACATCGCCCAGGAGATGGGAGTTAGTAACCAAACCATTTTAATCCTTCTGCAGAAGGCTGGATACACAATAAAGCTTGATGTTTGGGTGCCGCATGATTTGACGCAAGAAAACCTTCTGGACCGAATCAACGCCTGCGATATGCTGCTGAAACGGAACGAACTCGACCCATTTTTGAAGCGCATATTGACTGGCGACGAAAAATGGATCACATACGACAATATCAAGCGAAAACGGTCGTGTTCGGTGAATCGTCCCAAACAGTGCCCAAGCCGAGATTGACAGCCAGGAAGGTTTTGCTATATGTTTGGTGGGATTGGAAGGGAATCATCCACTATGAGCTGCTCCCATATGGCCACACGCTTAATTCTACCATCTACCGCGAACAACTGGACTGCTTGAAACAGGCGATCGACCAGAATTGGCCAACAGAAAGGGTGTACTAGTTCCACCAGAACAACGTCAGACCACACACTTCCTTGATGACTCGTCAGAAGCTACGGGTGCTCGAATGGGAGGTTTTATCGCATCCACCATATAGCCTGGACATAGCGCCAAATGATTACCACCTGTTCCTGTCCATGGCGAACGCTCTTGGTGTTGTAAAGTTGAACTCAAAAGAGGCTTGTGAAAAGTGGCTGTTCGAGTTCTTCGAAAATAAGGAGCGGGCCTTCTACGAGAGGGTATTATGAAGTTGCCGATCACTGTAACACTTTTTATAAAGAATTGAATAAAGAGCATACAAGCGGAATGGAGATATTTGCCAACCAATATTATAACAGCAGTACCTCCTAACGTACAGCACAAGAGTGCACATTATGGAGTGCAAAGCATAATGGAATTTCACTATTTAAATTACCACTAAAACTAAATTTGTTTGACTAAAGTACTACCTTAAAATGCATGTGGGAGTTGTAAGTTCCAGACGACTTCATTACATGATAGTAAGCTCAGACACTCCAGGTTCCATCATATCAACAGTGCGCACATAAGTTTGAACTAATATCATATCAGTAATGGTATGTTACATCCCTACATAGAGCTTTGAGGAACCCCAATTTAATACATTTCTAACCATGAGTTGTTCATTCTGAAATATCATTAGTATTAAGATTAATAGGCGACGGATCTTTGGACGATCTCGAGTTGGAAGTCAGAAGGACTTCTTGGTAAACTCTCGGAACATTGACAAAATTCCTTGAATGTCCGCAGCTCTGTGCGAACCTAGCTTTTAAGTTGTCCTTGACATGCAGAATGAGAAGCACTAAGAGCTCATGAAAAAAATCATAAACTATATGGGGGAACTCGATAGATTTCTAGAGTTACTAGGTAAACCTTATTTAAGAATCAAAAGTTCGTTTTAATACAAAGATGAACAGTGAACGCCATTTGTCCTTTAAGTACTTAAATTTCCAGAAAATTCATCCAAATATCCCACCTTCAATTACGTACCCAAAAATTTCTTAAAATTCCAAAAAATCTGACTTACAGCATGCTATTATGTAATAAACGAACGCTTTTTTTGCCGCTTAAGCTGGTCAACAAAGTGGAAAAGTGGAAAATGAAAACATAATTGAAATATGGTAATGATTTATTTATCTACAGCAAACAGTGTAGCGGCGTCGTGGACGTGTCTCCACACACTCGCACTGGCCCGCAAGCACCAAAAATAACAACTACAACAAGACAGTGAATGTGGCAAAAACCGCCCCACAAACAACCGTCGTCGGGCTTTCCCTTGTCCACTGTCTGCGAAATTCACAATTCGAATTTTTTAATGGCGGTGGGGTGGTTCGGCATGTTTGCTTACATGTCGCTGAAAGCTTATACGGGCGCACGCTGGTATTGTTGTTGAAACTGTGGCATGCCACACACACAACCCATGTGCCACAAAACATTTTTAAGCATATTAAACACCACTCCACTGACACAGAAGCAGCAGTAGTAGGAGGAGGGGGTTCTGTGATTTCAAGTTGATTATGTTTGGAAATCTGCTGTGATTGCACAGACTCACCCACACCCCCTCTTCGCCTACTTCTTCTGCCATTACTTCCGCACTCAATCACTCATGCTACTCATTTGGCTATTTTCGTCTATGTTGACAAATAACCAAAATAAAAGCTCCCTCACACTCCCGTCACACACATGTGTAGTGGTGTGTTTACACGTTGCATGCGACATAAGGAAGCGCTGAAGTGCTCTTGAAAATCTGTGCGCTACTTTTATCATCATCTTGTGGCTGCCGGCTATTCCGTTGCTTGGCTAGTTAGTTGTTGCTGCTGTTGTTACCCTTGACAAACGCTTTTGGCGCTGCTCCTGCCGCTCTTTGAGTGATTTCTGCCGCTGTCACTTTTGACGTTTTAATTTGTCCTATGAAAATATTTGCACACGTCGATATTGAGTCGTGTGTAATTGAATTAGAATGAGCTGGTAAACGTGAGTGCCCACATACCGACATACATGTGAGTATTTGGGTGACTGTCTATAAGGAAATACATTAGTGGGTATATGCTTACTGGTACAGTACTTATGTTACTGGTAAGTAGACACTCATATAACATATGTATTATAAACATATCCTCCTGAAATTGTTTCAGCATCTGGCAACCCTCCACAAAATAATTTAAAAAAGTTTAGAATCAGTTCAAAATCACGAGCAATTTAGTATTATGTAGTACGTTCTCAGATATGACTCAAATCGGATTGGTCCGATTGGACGACGAATGGTTGATGGAATGATGATTTTTTCTTGCATGATTTCAGTAATTTTACATCTGATAATAGTTTTGGCTCAGGAAAAATTGCAAGTAATCAGGAACATTTTTATTCGCTTTGGCAGTTTGGCCCCAATTGGTTATACCAAGTGAAGCCAGGTCCTTCTCCACCTGGCCCTTCCAACGGAGTGGGGGTTCCCTCTTCTTCGGTTCAGCTTTCGCTGAACTCTGTCAGTGCCGTCGTATAAATCGTACAGCTCATCGTTCCATCGTCTGAGGTATTCGACGTTGCCAATGTTTAAGGGACCATAAATCTTCCGCAAAACGAGAATAATAAACGACTTGCAGAGTTTAGTTTTTTTCGTCGAGCGAAAGTCCTCAAAGCTACTTTCTGTTGGCAATAGTGATTCTGCGTTGGATTTCCAGGCTGACATTGTTATTGCTGTTCACTGGTATTTTCTAAGATTTGGCGCACGGTGAAGATCTGGTCAGATGTATAATTTCCAGGTCTAAAGCCACACTGATAAGGTCCAATCAGTTTGTTGACGGTGGGCTTTTGTCTTTCACACAGTACGCTCGATGAAGCCTTATACGCTATGTTGAGGAGGCTTATCCCACGGTAATTGACGCAGATTGTGCGGGCTCTCTTTTTGTGGATTGGGCAGAGTACACTTATATTCCAATTTTCAAGCATGCTTTCTTCCGACCATATTCAGAAAAAAGCTGATGCGTGCCCCTGTTCCATAGTCGTCGATTGGGGAAACGGGTTCGCCATCTCCTGGTGTTGTACTTTCACTGCCATTCAGCAGGCTGGAGAAGTGTTCTCTTCACAAACTCAGTATACTCTGGTCATCTACTACTAGATTACCTCTGGGGCCTACAGGATTGTGCTCCGGTCTAGAAACCTTCAGTTAGTTGCCGAGTTAGGTTTATATATATCAAGTAGGTGTAACTGATAACTTGAGTAAAAATTAAGATATCTTGGAAATTCATTCTACTTATGAACACGATTAAAAACAAAATAATAATAAAATTTTACTGCACAACAAGTTCTAGGTGTTTTCTAAGAAATTCAACTCAAGTAAAGCACCGCATCGAGTAAATTAAACTATATTTAAGCTTTATACATATATGCATTCAGATCTTGCAAAAAATAAATTACATTTTTAATATACTTGGCATTGGATTTAACATCTAACTGTCTCGCCAGTATTACAGTTTCACACATATGTACATAAACATAAGAATGAATGAATGGTATTTGCGCAAATATCAATTCACATAAAATATTTCTGGCTCTAACTTAAGCAACATCATAAAATACAGTGCACAATCTTAGGCCCACCTTTACACCCATACATACACACACACACATAGCTATTTGATAAACTTCTAACGCCTATGCAACATAGGCCTCTGCTGAGAAAATATTTTTTTCTTGTTCAGTGTTTTTTATGATTTTCTCTTTGCTTTCTTTACTGTTATATATGAGATTTTCGATTGTTTGCAAATTTCCCTGGGGGATTTTGCAGCTCAAACGTTTGCTGATTACATTTAATTCCGTAATCGAGTGCTCACAGCCATTGCATGTTGGCCTTGTTGTAAATGCCGTTAAAAGTGGAAATCTTCTTGTTACCACTATTAATATGATTGCTATTGCTATTTGTTTTTGTTGTTGTTGTTATTGGAGCGAATCTTGCCGGTGGAGTTGTTAAAATGTTTGCTCTGTTTGATGACTCTAGGCGAATAGCAAAAACAACAACAACAATAGTAGAGGTTAATTTTTTCTTAAGGCTTTCTACGCCAGCAGCCAGTATCCCCTATGCAATTGTTATTATATTTGTAAACTAACGGGGCATCCAGCATAGCTATGCTATTGGCTATAAATGTTAGTATGTCTTCTGAGTAGGAATATGTGTGTGTGTCTGTAATTCTTTCGAATGATGAATGTTGCTCTGAGATTACTTTGGTACGAATAAGAAGTTATGACCACTGTTGCTGCATTAATCGCTGCGAAACTAGGAGCTATACTAAAGTATTTGTTGTACAAATACGCATACACGGACGAGTCATGAAAAAGAATGAGGAAAAGTTGCTATATTTCTAACTTCATTTGTTTTAAAGGTAACAGTTAAGTGTTTTTTTTTTTGTTGCAATCATTAGGGATATTTTTTGAGAAAATGAAAATGGGCGAGTCGGGCGAAAGAACTTTAAACCTGGAAAAATAATATAATATGGCTTCTTATAATAAATAAATATACATTTCTTTTGATTTTATAGTTAAAAATAGAAAAAAAGTAAGGAAGGGCTAAGTTCGGGTGTCACCGAACATTTTATACACTCGCAATTTATTTATTTAATTTTATTAATATAACCCACAACTTGACTCACATATTCGGAATATATATGGTATAAAGTCCATTGAAAGTTTAAAAACCCTAACATTAGGTATATGGGAATTAGGGGAAGTTGTGACCCGATTTCACTAATTTTTGGCACGAAAACATATTATTAAAAGAAACATATTCCCTCTGCATTCCTTCAAAATATCTGAGAGAATTACCAATATTTTCGCTAAAAAATTTGTTAGAAGCACTGACCTCATTTAACGGCGCCCATTTTGTATACAATTTTTAGTGCAGTTCTTCTGTACCATCTTTATAATGAAATTTAAAGTTTCTGGTGGTTTTCCTTACTGAATTGAAGAATTTTTTGAAGTTTACAACATAACCTTTGCATGGGAGGTGGGCGTGGTTATAATCCGATTTCCTCCATTTTTAGACTGTATAAAGTAGTATCTAAAAGAAGCGACTCTAGAAAGTTTCCTTTATACAGCTTTTGTAGTTTACAAGATACGAAAACTTAGTAGGGGCGGGCTCACGCACACTTCCCCCAAAAAAAAGTCATACGTTGTTTTAAAATCTGTTCATTAGTTTTAAAGTTATGGCGGTAAGAAAATTTTTTTACAAAAAACTTTGGCCCCTTACAATATGGCAACCCCGCGTTACACAGACCTAACACCATATGTTTTATTTTAGGTTTTACATATACTATAAGATATATCATTGCCCAAGAAAATAAAGAACTTTTTTTTCAAGTGGCTTTTTTCCAGAGAATGCCTCATATATAGAAAAGAGTACTTACTAACTTGAAAATAAATGTTCCGCTAGGTGGCGCCATATTCAAATTATTACTTATTGTGGTGCTTTTTTATATATTTGATATATATTCTATCGTTAGGGTCGTTGAGAGATCCCAAAACAAAAAAAAACTCGATCATAAGAAAGATGAGCATGATTCTGATTCAGTGATATCTTCTCAGAACTCAGAGAACGGGACTGCCTTGAATTCAACCGTGTCAACATTTTTGCGTTTCAAGACTCCGCCCCTGTGTTAAACTCTGCACCTTGACTAATGTTTAATATGTATCTTCAACTTTTGCCTACATTAAACGCCACTCATCTCAATTATTTCATTTCAATAAAAAAATCTGAATTTTACTTTCAAGTACCATTAAGGTTATTAAGCTAATTTCTATTTTCTCATAATTATCTAAGTTATTAAAAGATAAAAAATTCTAAATTATTAAAAAATTAGTATTATTTAAAACTTAAAATGCCAGCATTAAAGGAAAAAAGTTTAACACCACTTTGGGGAAAGATAAAAAAGATATCGAACGAAAACGAAGCATAACAACAAAAGAAGCCAATTACAATGACCATTGAGGCAATCGACAAGCGTTGCGACATTGTTGCCGAACAGAAGTATGCTCCGGCACTCGATTGAAGGATAAAAAGGACCGCGGCTTTGCACTTGGGTTTGGTACAATGTGAAGGCAGGCAGGAATAGCGGAAGCCACAGACTAAACTGCGTACACAATTGCCGCTTCAATGAACAGCTACAACAACAAGTAGAACAACAACAATATAGTAGTCAATGGTTAGCAACTGGTCAAGGGGCGATTGTCAATACACACATACATGCATACATATTTCTATCGATAAGTATATTTCCAATAGCATTGTATGAGGAAGTTGCCAGCAATTCGAGTAGCCATTGTGTAGCCAAGCTTCCATATGTTCGCACAATAAAAAATTATGCTTATGTGGGTGTGTGTGCGTGGCTATTTTGTGTGGAAGTGTCTGTGCGGAAGTGATAAAAAACGCAATTGATCTCTATCACCGGATTTCTTTTGTGTTCGGCTCAAGTCAACGCATACATAGTAGGCGTATTACCTTTTGAATGGACCTAGAAATAGCTGAGTACTTAGATGGCATGGCCTATTAAGATGTACAGGATTACAGTTAGGCATTGGCGTGTGACTGGCTTATAGAAATATCCTTTTTTGTTGAGTTATGTTTAATAGAAAAATATTTTATTTTCTTATGAATTTTGCGCATTAAGAATGGTTACGCAAAGGTGTGTCACACTTGTTGAAACTTCTTAAATTTGAACTTCGCAATTTAATCTAACGTTATAAGGCTTATTTAAAAATTTTTAGGTATATTTAAAATCGTTACTTCGTTTCAAGGGTACCAAAGAGTTTTTCAATAAAAGCTCTACAAAGTTTTTAAAGAAAACAAAAACGGTTTGGGATATCAATGAAATTCTTAATTCCTGCGAAAGTACATTCGATGCCATTATGTATGGAACTCGATTTCTTTTGCATGGCCACCACGGGAACGCTGACAGAAGTCCAGACGCTGAACCCAATTTTCGACGGTCTTCAAGCATAAATTGGCCAATACTGCTGCAATTTCACGTTCAAAGTTCATCAATCGTCTCTGGTTTGTTGGGATAGAACACGCTCCTCAATAAATCGATTGTGGCATTCGCTGTGTGGCTTGTGGCACCGTCCTGTTGGAACCAAGTCCAAGTCCAAGTCCATATCATCCAATTCGGGTCAAAAATATTCGCTTATCATTGAGCGGTAGTCCTTCAAAGAATCGGTCACAGAAGAAGTACGGCCCAATGACGCCGCCGGCCCATAAACCGCACCAAACCGTAATTCTTTCGGGATGCAATGATGACTCGTGGAGTACGTGTATATTGAGGCCTGACCAATAAAGCGTAGTTTGTTTATTGACGAATCCACTCATGAGGACCATAAATTCGACGTAGCGCTCTTTTAGTTAAGGCTACTGGCTCCGATTTTCGGCAGTAAATTTTAATGATTTCAACTCGTTGATGAAATGGCAAACACTAATGAAGGGAAATGTCGGTCTACTTTTATAGCGTTCCTTTGGAAAAACCCTTAAGTTGGTTTTATCTAAGAGATTCCTTTAAAATTTAAAATTTATTCATATAAAAAGGGAAAAATTGATTTTCAGTTTTCTGTTTACCGTTGAATAAAATTTTAATCACACTTGAGATAACTAGATCAAATTTATTAAAATTGGAGAAGTCGTCCTTTAACTAAGTGCAAGTCCTATATGGTACTGTAAAAAAGTAATGCCGGAAACGCTGAAATCGGCAACAGAGTCACACGAAGAACTCCCATCAGTCGAAAATCCAAAAATGGGGGTCACTGTACAGTTTGAACGATTTGAAAAAAGTATCCTCCTATTGCTCTCTTATTACAGTCAAAAAATTTAAGATATCGGACCACAAACACGTCTGCTGATCACAATTTAACATCATCACTTAATTAAGCCTAACCTTGGGTAACTCACTATCTTTATAACAGTTATCGCGCTACAAATGAATAGATCTAGGGTTTTTAATATGTGGGAACTCTTTTAAAAAATTTACCAAATTTGTTTATAACTTCTCCTAGACCCTTCGTACTGAATATATAGACTACAATTCTTCCGTCTGAATTTAATTTTTATACATATATGGATTAATAATTGAAGAAATTTTAATAAAATCAGAACAGATACCGCCTAAAAAAGTATTTATAGTAAAGCTTTGAAAACCCCGCAAAAATTCTAGGCGTCTTTATACTTATTTAAAAATTGTTTTTGTTAATTAAAACGAAATTGTCATTGGCAATTAAAATACTGATTACTGGAAGTATGAGGATACATTTCCGTTTCTTTATAACCTCAATCAATTTCTAAACAAAATTTTACCAAATAATCTTGGTGATTTATAGATCTCTTATTGGATTTGCTTGATTTGTTAACGCCCAATGACAAATGAGTGATGTAATTCCAACATTGCCTCAAGCAAAAACGAGCGTAACCCTTCAAAACAGACGAATACAAACGCTTGTATTCAAGTGGTTATGCTAAAATTTCGGATTAATAACAGCACCAATTAATCAAAATTCTGCCTCAAAGAGACGAAAAAATCACAAATGTTACAAATGAGTTTTGTAAATAAACAGCCTACGGCGATGAAGCTGATAAAAAATCACAAGCAAAAAAAAAACAAAAGCTTAACTAACCTTGAATGGGGTAGGAGTTAAGTTGGATGCGGCTGAGTGACATACATGTATTGTGACAGCGCAACGTAGAATAACAGTTTTTGAACTATTTTAAAGGGTGGTTATGCAGAGCACTCACAGTGCGGGGTGCAAACCCTCGAGCTATTTAAACCGAAGTAAGAAAGACAAAACAATTTGCAATGAATGCGTCAATAAAGAAGCGTTGGAAATTTTAAAATGCTAAATGGCCATAATGGCAGGGGTGAGAATGTGGGTGGAAACGAGTTAAGGGACGTAGCATGGGCTAAATATCAGAAATCAAACAGCACTCGAGTGCGCTAAGGGGCGAATGAAGCGACGGGAAGGCGGTATCCGGTGAGAGAGCAAGTAAATAGACTAAAATTGAAAGTAAGGTTGCCCATGTCTCGAGCGGAAATGAAATTCAAAAAGTATCTGGAAAAGAAAGGAACGAATAAAATAGATGTATGAAATAAAGAGTTTCTTCCAATGTTGTCATGTAGAAAATGTTGTATAGATGACTCTAAATCCCTCAAATAACGAAGATAGCTTATTACTGTATAACATGATTATGGAGAACATTCTAGACCTTTGAATGTTACTCTAAAGCTAAAACCAAGTCTAGGAAACTACAACCAATCAAAGCATTCAATCGAGATTGTGGAAGTAACTGTGATTCATAATTCTTGACGAGTTGCAATATGAAAAATGGTTCCCACTACCGATATATTTTAAGACTTCTAGTCCATCCCTAGGTATTATAAGTAGGAATCTGTTGTTTTACAAAGTTCCAAATAACTCTGTTCATCCCATATACAACTTGGTTATCCTAAAACGAACTGTTATTTATCAAGATCTGATGAATATCCCAGACGAGGTTCTTAGTGGCTTCCTTCATCTACTCTTCTGTACGCCTGGGTTCTGTGTACTATGTTACCAAGTCCTTATACCCTTCGGGTCTACTGAACCCCTGTTTGAAAAAGACTTAATGATAACAACGGTTATACTATATATTGTAATTGTTGTTTTTGTTGCCGCTATTATCACAGTAAAAACACCCTTCAGATTGCACATGCTGTACTAGGTACGAATACTCTTTGTCTTTGGACTTGGCAATACCAACCCCACCTGCCACACACACCCATTCATTCGCTCACTTATTACATTTCAGCGCGCTTCAAAGTGTTTTGCTTTCAGAAATTCCATAAGCATGACCTAATCTATTTGCACTTAATCGTCGTATTTATCACGCAACAGTGCAATTAGAGTTTAAAGTATTGAAATCACATAACAGAGGGGAGCAGGACCGGAGCGAGCGTAATGAACTGCAACCTGGGGTTTCTTCGACACTTGTGGATGTGTGTGTGTAATTCACTTTCAGTTGCCAAAATTTCAAATTGTTGCATCACTATTGGTGTTGACTAGCGCGCACCTCATGCAAATGAGGCAGTCACGAGCAGTTTACATAACATTTACAGACACACTGGAGACACACACACGCGAGTAACTCCGTCACTCCGCTGTATTGCGCCGCCTTGGTGCAGTTGCGTTGAAATGCAAAATTTGACAGCTGCAATGATGACTGATGACAGGCAAATCAGTAGGAAAACAAGCATATATGATGATGTGTATTAGTACAAATAAACGCCCCCAAAAGGGCAATAATGAGCGCATAACACACGAGGGTGTCACCCTGTGATATGCAGTTACATAGTGTTAGACATCCATATTTATACAAAATATATATTTGAGTAACTGATGACAGGTGGAGGGTTGCAGAAGCGAATGCAATCTATTTAGCCGAACATCTAATTTAATTTGAAATTATTTTTAAACAAACAAAGAAGGTTTTAAAAACAGCGGAACTTCTTTATGACAACCAGCGACAGAGCTCGTAAATGCAGGTACATAAAATACATCCCTTGGATATTTGTTCGGTCAATAGGAACTGAAACAATGTAGTTTCTCAAATTCTTAGGGTTTGGACTCACCTCTCGAATATTGGTTTGAAAATATTAGAGTTTTAAACTAAAAAAAGGCAGTCCTTAACGTCTGGTCTAATACACTCGATGCAGTTTTGATAAAATTATGTATAGCTGAGACCATAAAAACATTTCTGATTCATGTTAGGAATATCCTATATATATAATAGATAAATCATTAGGACGTTTGCCAAACTGTGAAAATCTCTTCGTCTAGGTTAAGGGGTTATATACAGTTAGGATTTTCAAAAAATCGATTTTTGGTGAGCAAGATTTCTCAGAAACGGCTGAACCGATCGGTCTGAAATTTTTGCACAATCTTCTTAACTATATTTTTAGTAATTAATCGAAGGATTTCGATGAAAATTTCTTATTTTTATAAACAATTAAAGACCCGAATTTTGGTCGAAAATCTAACCTTTTGCTTTGAGTAGCCGCCATTTTGTCAAACATTTTTTTTTGGTAATTCCTTCGATCTATCACTAGATTATTTATTATATTAATGAAATTTATTTGGGTTTTGCATTTTAGATGATCCTGTCCAGAGATATCGTGCCCACACCAAAAGGCATTTTTTGCGGACCTCTGCAAAATTGGCAATATCAACGTTCCTGATAATTATTTTTGGCAATAAAAAATATGTGAATATAGTTTAAGGTTGTCATAATATACCTGCCAGTTTCAAATCAATAAACCAAATAGTTTGCTTAGAAAAAAATCTTGAAAAATGCCTTTTTTCGACCTCCTAACTGTATATAACCCCTTAAAGGCGAAGCTCATGAGAAGTCTGTTTCGAATAATTAGTAAGGTCCTTTCTTTTTACTATGTCCTTCCTCTCCACATTTATAACATCAACTGTATATTGATCTTCCAACTGATAGTTATCACAGATAAACAGATATCGGCTTGAAAATTTGGTCTCAGAACTAGAATGGACCGTTAGGTCAAGGTACTATTTGTTCAGTAGCATCTTAACCCATTCGATTCCATTGTACTCGATTTGCCACAGAGCAAGATTTCGATTTTACCCAAGCAAGTACGATTGGATCGAATGGGTTAATTCGTTTCCACGTGAAAATTGAGAACGAAACTTTGAGTCTACTGCAGTAATCTACAACAAGTGAAGTGTGAAGTAGTTGGAAGAAAGATAGATAATAATTTCAGTTTTCCATAGGCTGACTAAATAAAAAGTACCCAGTACCAATAAAACATATTTACTCCAAGGGGCTTTAAGAATATGTAGCTAGTCTGGGTCATTAATTTACAACTTATGGACCCAATATTGCTCCCTATCCTAAAACTAAATAATTCAAATTTTACTTTTCTAAGCCAAAATCTTTAGTTGTGTTCACTTTAATATCCCCCGTTTGGCTGTTCAACAACTTGTTCCAGCTTAATTATTCCTAGCTCATAGCTTTTGTTGCATAATTTTCGCACTTAAATGCGTCAAAACGACAATGCTTTCGGGAAGCATGCCCAGATGGAATTAATGAGATGCCAGGAGAGTCGCTCTGCGACCGCTTATTAAAAGCTTCTGCAGCAAGTGAAAAGCAACCACAACAGAGGCGTACTTAGAAGGCAAGTGGATACAATTTCAATATAACTGCCAGCAAGCACTGCCAAATACAACACGGCGTCGCTTTAAATATGCTTTCAGAAGATGCTACAACAACTACACTGCCCCGTTATATGCATATGGAACACACATTTGTGTGTCTTCAAAGTCAGCAGCTTTGTTTTTGTGCATTTCGTTAAAACAAATAGAGACAAAAACACAAGTGCACAACAAACAACAAACAACGTAAGACGACACTTGGCGTTAAACATTAACCGCAAGAGTGTTGCGCTTGTAATGCGTATTTGTGCAATAGACAGTCAAAGTGGAGCAAAAGAAGTTGCAGCAGAAAGGCTAAATGCACAAAGTGCGGCGGGTTTCCAAGTGTTGCAGACAGTAATTTGCGCATTTACATGCACGCTCTTCGTGTGAACTTCGTAGCTTTTATGTGGTTCTTTGCCACCTAACGATGCTGCATAAATGCATACTTTTACTTGCCGCTTGCTCTTGCACTTGAATGCCATGGCATTACGTCGTTTTTATCATATTTCTATGTGCGAGTTTGTAGTGTCTCTATTGTACTTTGTCGCGCCCCTGAAGTTGCTTGTCGGTTAAACATGGAATATTATGTAACCAAAAATGCAGATGAAAGACATAAAGCGTTGGGTTTATGAGACACTTGAGACCGCAAAAAAGAACCAACTCTTTTGGGTTTTTGTAAAAATATTGGGGAAGTATAGTGCTGTTTATACGGCGTTAAACATTTTACGTTGCATATATACTCGTAAATATGCGTACTGAACGGTTGTGTATTACGAACAATTCTCACAAGAATCATCTCTGTATCGAGAACTTGCGAAACATCATTTTTTATAAACTCAAACTTTGGGAATGCTCCCAAAAATTTCAATATCCTTCTCTCTCTATCCCCACTCTGGTTATAGGTCAGAAACTTCCACTCGGTGCAAGAGACTCTCCTTCAAAAAGTTTCAAATGAACTCAATTTCTATATTTCAATGTCTATATATATATGTACATATATATATATATATATATATATATTTGGCGTAGGCACTGCTTAGGCGATTATAGCCGAATCCACCAGAGTGCGCCATTCATGCTTCCGTTTTGCAATTTGGCGCCATTTGGAAATTCCAATTGCAGTTAGGTCATCCTCCAAGTGGTCTTTCCAACGGAATGGAAGTCTTCTTCTTCCGCGGCTTCCACCAGGTACTACATCGAACATTTTCAAAGCTGGACCATACATCTTTTACAAAACCATTCTCTCGAAAACTCCTAGAGTCGTCTCATCGGATATTGCCATCGTCCACGCTTCTGCACCATAAAGCAGGATGGGAATAATAAGCGACTTGTAGATTGATTTTGGTTTGTCGAGAGAGGACTTTACTTTTCAATTGCATACTCAGTCCAAAGTAGCAACTGTTGGCAAGAGTGATTCTGCGCAGGATTTCGAGGCTGACATTGTTCGACTTCGAAGTTATGACTGTCAACAGTGACGTTGGAGCCAAAACGTCTTGTCCTCATTCACCACCAGACCCATTCGCTTCCCTTCCTTATCCAGTCTGGACAAAACTAACTAATTATTGTACGGACTCTACAAAGGCCACCTCTCATGGATACACCCACTGTAATAGCCAATAACAATTTGATGAACAATCGGAAAAGCTAGCTCGATATTATTCTATACCTTGCCTAAGTTATGACCAGAAGTGATATATGAATATTTCTATTTAAAAATCTGATAGATAAATAGGATATGTCTTTAAATATTCTATATTTAGTGTAGAATAACCTAGGAACTTAATCCAGTGCTTTGTGTTCTTATCCGTTGATATTTTGGTCAAATATGCCTCACTATTCCTACATCTTGGAATATGTAGTTAAGTATCATGGAATTTCTTTTTAAAACATAAATTGGTCTGTGCTACTGTTCTATCGCATTGTCATTCTTCATATGTTCCCAAGTTAGAAGAATATCGACTTCTTTTAGCGATTATCCAATATGTTGTTAAACTCAAAATTTCTTTTAATACCGAACTAATACAGAGAGATCCAAGGCATGATAATCTATGTTTCTAGATTTAATATATATTTTTGCTTTATTTGTTATTGATGGTTCATTGTCATTCTATAAAAAGACTTTCAGTCTCTCAAGTGATGATCTAAATTTGAAACTTCCCATGGACGCACGTACATACATACAGCACGCATATGATCAACAGAATGGGAGCAATCAATTGGAATAGTAAACAAAACAAAATACTGATAAGAAATATATATATATTCATACATATGTACATACGCAAGCACTCTTATCTCAAACGCTACGCAATTGCTCGAACCACGCAACGCGCTCAACGCTTCAGTCCAACTCAAACCTTTAACGCGTCAACAACAACCGCATGATAGTTTCGAAAGTGTGTGGAATAATTTTTTTCTAATAAAAAAAATGTGGAACATTTATAAACCGTTATTGGTGCTACTACTGATATTAGCCATGCAAAAGTTCACCGCTGCCAAGCCGTCGGCGCCTCAATACAGCAATGCAACACTGCAACTCTCGCGTGGCATACAAATGGCGGCATATATGAATGGCAATGTCAATCCATGCGACAATTTCTACAATTGGGCCTGTGGACGCTGGTCGTTAAATCATCCAGCGACGGCATGGAGGAATAAAACCTCATTTGTGGGTCTTTTGGAAGATTTGTATGTGAGCAAATGTGCGGCAGCGCTGCAGGAGCACAACAACAACAGCGAAAGCAGCACTGATAATGGTGCAACGGCGACCGATATATATTTGAATAACTTACTGAAGGCGGTCTTCGAGTCATGCCATGACCAGCAGTCTATTAAGACCGTCGGTTATGCGCCAATTTTGGACACACTTAATTTCCAGTCCGGCTGGCCGCTCATAACCGACGATGTTTGGTTCGAGGACGAATATGATTGGCTGAAACTCGTAGTGCTGGCAAAGCGTAAATTCAATGTGGACGTTTTCATAGCGTTCGATGTGGTGACGGATCTGCAGAACACCGAGAAGAGTCGCATACAATTAGGGGCGCCGGCTTTGGAGTTAGAGAAATACACCAAGTATACAGCGTACATAGAAGATAGACTGCTGCAATTCTTTCCCGAGATGAGCAATGCTTGGGCACATGAGTTCGCCGCACAGGTGCATCAAGTCGAAGAGCAGTTGGCCAAAGCATTGCAGAATGTGACACAGGAAGCGGTGCCGCTTGAACGCTATGTCGCGGAGTTGAAAGCCTCCTACGGCAGTTTTGTGGATTTAAGTCGCTATCTACAGCTGATGTTCGATCGTCCGATGAACGAGAAGGTCTACGAAACACCGAAGGGCTACTTCAAGAACCTTGTTGATGTCATTAGACTCACACCCAAACTGTCGCTAGCCAATTACACGCTGTGGAAAGTACTGGATCGCTTCGACTTGGGCGGCAGCAAAGAGTTTTGTGCGCGCAAATTGATCGAATTTTTCCCACATGAAATGGAATATTTCTACTATCGCAATTACGAACATACCGAACTATTCCAAGAGCTACAGACAATATTCCTCAATGTCAAATATAATCTAAATAACGAGTTGCAAACTGCACCGCGCTTCAGTTGGATTTCGCCGAAGACGCTACAGAACTTGCGCGAGAAGTTGAGATCAATGCGCATAGAAGTGTTGCACCCACAGGAGCACATCAGTTTCTTCCAAGGTGGCATCAAACCCGCCAATATGTATCCGGATCAATACTACAACAATATCATTAATATACTGGAGTGGCAGAATGAAAAACAGTTACTCAAACTGCATCAAGCCGCCGCACTACTGCATGTACCGCAGAATAGTCCAGCTTATACGCTGAAGTTGCTGCCCGCTTACAACACACAAACGAATACCATACAATTTCCAGTGGTTTTCCTACAACCACGCTTCTTCTGGGATACCGCCCATCCGACGTCTATAAAATACGGCACTTTCGGTTTCTTTTTGTCGCAACAGATAGTGCGCGGCCTTAGTGAGAATGACAGCGAGGCCAGTCAGAAAAAAGTATGGGATATTTCCTCTGGATTGACTTTCGTTAAACGTTCCAGCTGTTTTGCCGATCAGGCGCCTTATGCAGCGAAGGAGTTTGCCGGTAGAAATGTGAACGATCGTGAGCGCCTGAAAAAGGCGTTCGAAGACAATGGTGGTCTTTCGTTGGCTTATCGCTTGTATGAGAAGTGGGCGCTGGACAAAAGCGCGCAAGACATCAGCGTCCTACCACGTTTACCCAGTAAGCACATGCAGCAGTTCTTCCTCTCTTACGCGCAGCTCTTCTGTGCGGATTATGCCGACGAAGTGTCAGAGTTTGTGGACTTGCCGGAAGCGTTGCGTGTGAACGGTGCTGTGGCGAATCTAAATGAGTTTGGTACTGCCTTTGAATGCGGAGTGGATCATACGATAAAGGACAAGTGCGTTATATTTTAGTTAGAATGTAAAATCCATTTAATTGTAAGCTGTTAAAGTTATAGTCTAAGTAAGTACCGTTCAAATAAAATGTCAAAGTGTATAAATCAGTTCGAAAGTTACCATAAAACAGGTGGTTTTGGAAGTCTAAAGAGTGATTTTCCCAGTCTTGCAAAATTCGCTTCGTGAAGTTTGAATGTTATTCCTTTTCCTAGATTTAGATATTGCTTTAGTCTTTATAGTCACAATCATTGGCACAGCTCAAATAAATATTGGCAGGGGCTTGAAGTTTACCTATCATCTTGAGTTCTATCCTTGGTCAACGGAATCTCCCTTAGCTTAGCGAGCGCTCGATATTCAACTAGATGAACGCAAAGTATCTCTTGTCCCAGATATCACCTCCGCACTACATTTTTGAAATTGAAGGATTGTCTGTTGATATTTGATTTCACTTCGTGAGGTATCTGTTAAAGATAATGAGAAAATCAATGCGATATGCGCCTATATGTAGACAGTACTTTTTGGGAACTTTAACTTTCATATACTTGACCTTTTCGATATGAAAATGGACAAAAGAAGAAGAAGATTTGATCGAATCGAACTATTTCCACAATGCCCTTCTCTTTTAAGGATTTTTTGGTATTAAAAATTTCATATATTTCCATTATTAATAATAATGAAGGAAATAAATGACCTCCAGTGAATTAGTATACTAAATCACAATGCCTCAAAATATAATTGAAACATTTAAGTATGTCACAAGAGTCGATTAAAACTGTCGAGATAACCGCTTGACCCGTCTTACTATGTCAGCGTAACTGAGCAGCTAAGCAAATGTTTTTTGTTGTTGTTACTTTTTGTGTGAAGAAGTGCGTTTGGAGCAAAATAAAGCATGCAACCACAAGCTATTTTCATTCATAGACGCTTCAAGTAGAAAAAGAGCAAAAAGTTCATTACTCTATACATATGTATATAGACACTTATTTACAGTTGAAGCAACAAGCAAGTAAACAAGCGTCTAAGCAGATGACAACAGACGGCAGATAGTAGCCCACAGCCACCAGTGGGACAACAAGCGGAAGACACAATAAATGACCCAGACATAGATGAGTACCAATTAATAACAGTACATGGGAATGCGAGTGAGGAAATGCTTCTTTTAGTATGCGGCGATGTATGTATGTATGTATATGAACTGAACAACCAATCGATACACATTGTGGTGAATGTTTGAAGCTCAAGCCGATTAGGGCGGCGACAAACAGCAGCCAGACAAGCAAACATAGCCACAACATTGGTGTACAAGCTGAATGCATGGGCACGCACTGTGGAGTAGTACATGTATGTATTAGGGTGGTTCCTAAAAGCAACTGAATAAAATGTGGTATTAGTCTGAGTTCCCCATACGTCACTAAAATTGCTTCTAAAAATATCTACCCTATATGAAAATTAAATATTATTAAGGATATACAATTTTTTACATTTCCAATTTATTCTTATGCAAAGTACCCATTAGAATTTGGGAAAAAATCCATACTTGTAAGACCAAGACTTCTATATTGCTGAGCAACAAAGTCTTCAGATCGACTGATACCAACCGAAAGTGATCCAGATGTACGAAATACTTTGAATAGAATACACGATTAATTTAAATCGTCTTAATTCGATATGTAATATGACTCTTAGAACTAGCATTAGAACTATATACCGCAATAGATGCTTTGGAATTTGTACGGATGGTGCAGTTAAAGCATAATTTGTACTGACAACATATGTATTAGCATCAACACATTTTAAAACAAATAAGGAAAGGCTAAGTTCGGGTGCAACACAAAAATACCCATAAATTCGGCATAAAGTTTAATAAAATAACGAAAATCGTTTTATATAGTATATGAGGGCTGAGGTAATTTCTGAACCAATTTCATTCATTTTCACCAGCAAAATCCACTAAATCCAAGACTATACATATATATATATTTGGCGTAGGAACCGCTTTAAGCGATTATAACCAATACATATATGCGGAATAAAGCCCACCGTATTTTTGAAAAACCTATAATTAGGTATATGGGAGCTAGGAGATGTTATGACCCGATTTTAATAATTTTTGGAACAGAGACACACTATTAGAAGAAAACAATTTCCTCTGAATTACATTAAATTATCTGAGAGATTTACCCATATTTTCGGTTAACATTTACCCTGAGTTCGGCATGTTCAATATCTAGGGCTTGAAAATTTATAGTCCGTTTCCGAAAATTTTTTCACAACTGAAGCCAGAGATGATATGCACTATTTGTGTAAAGCTTTATTCCGCTATCTTCATTGGTTCCTCATGTATGCATTATAAAGTTAGAGAATCAGATGGAATTCAAAATTGAGTTATAAGAAAAGTAGTCGTAGTTGTGAACCGATTTCGCCCATTTTTTATACGTATTATCAGGGTGTCAAGAAAATATTATATACTGAATTTCATTAAAATCTGTCGAGTAATTCCTGAGATATGGTTTTTTACCCATAAGTGGGAGATGCCACGCCCATTTACCATTTTGTAAAAAAATCAGAGTGCAGCTTCCATCTGCTATTTTTTTCTGTAAAATTTAGTGTTTCTGGCGTTTCTCGTTAGTGAGTTAGCCCACCTTTAGTAATTGTCAAAATAACCTTTGTATGGGAGGTAGGCGTGGTTATTATCCAATTTCAATTATTTTCATGGTGTGTGGTGGGGTACGTAAGAGTTTGGTTTATATAGCTTCATTATATTATATATGCAAATAACCGATTTGTGGGCGGGGACACACCCATTTCCTCAAGAAAATGACATCTTAATATGCCCCTTCCTAGTACGATCCTTTATTCCAAATTTTTATAACATTATTTATGGCTGGGTTATGACACTTTATAGGTTTTTGGTTTTCACCAATTTGGGTGCGTGGCAATGGTCCGATTTCGCCAAACCTCCTCAGGGTGCCAAGGAACACGTGTTCCGAGTTTCGTTAAGATATCTCAATTTTTACTCAAGTTATTCGTTGCACGGACAGACGGACGGATGGACGACAGACAGACATCCGGACATCAACTCGTCTCGTCATCCTGATCATTTTGATATACATAACCCTATATCTAACTCGTTTAGTTTTATGACTTACAAACAACCGTTATGTGAACAAAACTATATAATACTCTCTTAACAACTTGTATTGCGAGAGTATAAATATTAATGGTTTAACAAAATAATAGGGTCTTCCGATGGCTATAGAATGAAGTTAACGAAAATCGGAAGAAGAAAAAAATATTTAAAAAAATGAGCCACCCTAATATACGAAACAGACAAACATATTACGCACAATGTAAGCCGCTGCTGCTATGCATATCACTTGCTGTTTTGCTGCTGCATTTTATAGACTGCCCAACTGACCGCTTACCGAACAAACGAGCGACTAAAGTGATGATATGTTTGCTGATGTTGTAACCCAAGGCTATCATTACCACATTACACACACAAACGCTCGTATGCTTAAAGACGCATTGACATGAGCTGAGAGCAAACAAACACATCTATTTAGATACACAAATGCAAGCGTATTCAGCCTCGGCGTCTCGGGAACTTCATTAGCAGCTGAGGTTGTTTGCACAGGGTTCCAGCAGTTCTGCAGCGCTTGTTATTGCAACTAGCACTACCAGCCGACCACTGACCGCCACCACCACTTCCACACAAACAAACACACTAACTAACGGTTTGTTTTTGAGTCGCTCCACATTGTCGTCAGCTGCTCGCTTCCATAATTGCATTATCTCTTCACCGACGGCGAAAGTGACCAGAAGGGCTTGTGAACGAGGTTTTTTTCCATTGGCTTAAAGCATGCAGTTGAGCCGAAGGAAGGGAGCACATTGCCAAATTGGATCTGCCGCTCGTTGAACAGCCACTCAATGCGGCACCTGCGAGACCAAGGCCGACATGCGGCACATCAAAGCAGCAAATCAACAGTCTTGCCTTGGGAGAAGATAAAAAGCTATTAACTTTGTATTTGTTCGCTATGTACGGCCAGAGATTGACCTCGCCGGTTCGGCATTGCATCTAGTGTGCCTAGTTGGACTTGAGACCAAACAATCTAATTGTATGCAAAAGTCATTATCATACTTCGTCTGTTTTGCCATTTTCCAATTTCTCTTCATTTCGCTCAAACCACATATGACGTCAGCTGCCACAATCGTGTGAAAGGATGTGGCATAGAGATGATAGGCTTGCTGTCGGCACATATTTTTGTTTGTCTGTATGTTCCGCCAGTGTGCAACTAGCCGTTCGGAGAAAATAATTTCAGCAACAATTTAGAGTCCATAAAATTGCAATTAACACACTCAAGTATTAACCGAACCCTTACTTATTACTACATAAGCGACACTTGGGCTTCCGTATTCGGTAGCAAATTGATGTACAATGAAGTGAGATAGAATTACAGTTACATTCGTTATGTTCCCACGATTGTGAGAACCGATGACTAGCTCATATGAAACATAGGTGGCATGAATACATTCCGTGTTTTTTGCTCCCACATATAGAATAGAGCAGATTTTCTAAGGGTTTTCTTGAGTTATATATCCCTGAAGTATTCCCGATAATTATTTATTATAATTAGTCAGTGGTCTGAAGATATAGAATAACACTTTGTTTCCAGTCAATATTTCGATCCATCGAATGTGAAGCAACTATATTATAGGGTCCAATAGGTATTCTTCACTTTAAGAAGACAAAAATATCCGTAACGGTAGAGTTGTAAATACAAACTATAATATATGTGTATTTCCATATCTCCACGAAAGAAACACAAAAAAACTGGAACAGAAGGTCATTCAACAACCTGACAACTTCTGTGAAGACAGCGGCTAGTAAAGCAACTCATAAATCTACCAACTGCCTTAAGATGGGCGGTTTGGTGGTCTCCACTATCGGCCGGCTCGTTGACCGAAAGCGATGAGTATCGAAATCAATGATGATAGCTTATTGAAAGCTTTACGAACCACGAATCGAGTGTAATCGACAGGGCTGTATAAACGGAGTGTTGCGGAGGAGCGTGGAAATGGAAGACAACGGCAAATGGTAGAGCATAAGAGCAGAGTATTACAGTGTACCAAGGTTGCTGAGATTTAAAGGCAGCTCACAAAATGGCTAAGTGTTGCGTCATTGACGACAAGTGCCCAACAGCCGTGGTGTATACAGTACATTCTTTTTATGCAGTCGATGAAGTCGACAACGAAGACGACGACAAAACACTTGATGTCGACACCACAGACGACTTAAGATGAACATTAGTTTACGCTGATGGCTTTTGCGTGACCAAAATTCCAAGTAAATGCGGTGGAATGGTCCAAGCTGTGTGGGCGACGGGTCAGAGCTGAAAGCCTTCCAACCAGACAGGCGAGTTTATATTTGCAATTTGGCAGAAGGGTGGCGCAATGGAGTAAGCTGTTTTTGTGACGATACCTAATATATACTACTATAAATTTGTTAGATAAGACAATTGAGGTGTACAGCTGCCGTGTAGACTACAGACTACACCTCCCACAAAGACTGCAAAGGGTACGTGGCATGCTGTATGGACTACGACGAAAGTATTTTTGTAATTTTTTAGAATTTTTTGGTTGGATTTTTGGTGAGAATGCAATAAAAGTAAATTAATATTTATAGGGAAGGTAAAAATAAAAGCAAGTCAACAGCAATAGGAAGTAAGCGTTCATATTGCGGGAGTATATAGCGGTACATATAGAGACTACGGCGAAAGTTATATTACGTGCTTGCTTTGAATAAGCTAATCCGACAGACGCTGAAATACTGAATGGACTATAAAACGGAGATAAATAAAATGAAGATAGAGTGCATTTTCAACTGCCGCCCTCTCCTCGTGCGGCGCAAAGTTCAGCGACATGTGCAGATTTAGCATGCTGCATTTGAATGAGCTGAATTGTCAACGTTGTGACGTCGTTGATGGATCCGACTGTGTTAGCGTGGGTTTAGATTTGCGGCAGTGTTCAGTGAGTGACTCTATTATATATAATAGGTAGGTATATTTTTGCATGTCGCTGACGCTGTCGGATATTTCTGTTACAATGGCAACTGCATTATTTGTAAATATGTGATACATGACATTACTGATTTTTCAGACCTCTGAAAGTTAAGAAAATACAAAAAATAGAATATGGAAATCTGTTCATATAATGGTTTTTTCAATAAGAGCATTACAAAAACGGTTTGGGATATCAATGAAATTCTTTATTCCTGTGAAAGTACATTCGATCTTATTATATATAGAATTTGATTTCAGAAGTCCAGACGCTGAACCCAGAAGTCCAGACGCGTTCGATAATCGTACGAAGTTCATAAATCGTCCATGCTGGCATAGACCATAGACTTGACGTAGCCCCACAGGAAATAGTCTAACGGCGTCAAATCGCAGGACCGGAACGGCCAATTCACTGGACCATTTCGTGAGATAACACGTCCACCAAACTTGGTTTCCATAAATCGATTGTGACAGTAACGTGCCGGTCTTGATCATCACGGAAGAAGGGCACCGCTCAGTGATGCTGCCGGCCCATAAACCGCAGCAAACCGACGACGAAGCCATTCAGTCAGAAATGAGCCGATCATAAATTTGACGTAGCGCTCTTAAAGTTGAGGCCACTGACTCCGAATTTCGGTAGTAAATATTAATAATTTCGATTCGTTGTTGGATCGTATATCCATGATGAAATGGCAAACCTAACTGAAGAGAAATCTCAAACATATGGGTTCGTTTGTTATCCTTATCGATCTACTTTTGTAGCGTCCCTTTTGTAAAACCCTTTAGTATGAGAGAACCCTTTTCCAAGTACAAAATCGTAAAATTTCACGAAATCAATTACAGCGCCATCTAAGTAGTTGGAACATGTGTCTACACTAGGAGTTAATGCTTGATTCAAACATATTGTGTAGAGAGGCGGTCGCGAGAAATAATTTGCTGAGTATATAATGAAAAAACTCCTAAAACATGCGATATCGATATTAGTACACAAGGTGCTCTGCTGAGGCAAGAACAATAATAATTGAAACCGAGTCTTGGAATTGTGGACTTCACTGATCTTTTGTACTACATTTTATTTTATGCCACAGTGGAATAATAACATCCAAATAATCCAATAAAGATACGGGTTTCTAACAAATACCATCAAGCAACTCTTAAGAGAGTGCCAGAAACTCTCACGAATATAGAGAATACGTTCATGGGAAGGTAATCGCGGAAGATTTTAGGATGTAATTGTGATGTTAGAACCCCAAGTCATCCATTTTTACCATTCACTCTTTATTGTGGACAACTTGTGCTCCCAATTAGAAACGAATGAAATTAGATACAACAGATGATTATTGCAATCCTGCAACAGTTTTTCCTTAATTCGCCGATTCCAACTTTAAATTTATATCTTTAGAAATATATTTCTAAAATATTTCAACCGACAAATAAAAGTGAGCTTTTCTTCAGAAAATATCTAACACAACCCCCTAACTTACACACAAATATAGCACATACCATCGAATGTTTACTCATGAAATTAACTGTATTCCTTCAACTGCTTACCTTTGAGGGAACCATATACGAGTATAAGCCAATCGATCGGCAGTGTCAATGCCAAATGCGGAACAATGCCGATTGAGCAGGTAGGAAAGGAGAGAGAGTCTTCTAGTATTACACGCACACAAACAACAAACACACTGTATACGCTGCAGTAGCTCCTTTCCAAGTGGGTACCAGTCTACTTTGTACTTGCCATGTGCTGCTTAAATATTTGCCTTCAATCTACGCTTCATCACTTGACTTCTGAACATGCGGCGATGATTGTGAACTTTCCAACGGAAGTGTGGGTATGTGTGTGTGTGTATTCTATTTGTAGATTCACTCGTGTGTACGTGTGTGGGAGACGTGTGAAGGCATGCCACGACTTCATATTTGTCGTTTAGATTTTTCCTTATTTCGTACGGGAGTTTTTATGATAAGTTTGAAATACTCAAAGGATGAGGGGGATTCGATAGGTGTTCTTATCATTATATTTATTTATGAATATATGTATGTATATGAACCATGAATAAATTTAAACTATATATTATTGTGCTCAAGCCTGAGACTCAGGAAAGATCACAGTGGATTTACTATCAAATAGTGAGAAATATTGACAAAATAAGAATTGGAACTAACATGAAGTAGATCTTGGAGAGCTTAAGAGGAGAGCTTTATGGACCGTAGACGATGCCGTGAAGAGCTATTTATGTAAGATATATTAGGATCAACACCGATAATAGTGTCAGCCTTGAAATCCAACGCAGAATCACTCTTGCCAGGTGCTTTGGACTGAGTAGGTAATTGAAAAGTAAAGTCCTCTCTCAACAAACAAAGACCAAACTATACAAGTTCCTTATCATTCCTGACCTGCTTTATGGTGCAGAAGCGTGGACGATATCAACATCAGATGAGACGACACTAGGAGTTTTCGAGAGAAAGGTTTTGCGGAAGATTTATGGTCCCTTAAACAATGGCAACGGCGAATACCGCAGAAGATGGAATGTTGAACTGTATGTGGCTAGATCATGTTATTCGTATGGAAGAAAGTGCTCCAGCTCTGAAAGTATTCGATGTATCCGCTGGTGAAAGCCGAGGAAGAGGGCGGCCTCCACTCCGATGGAAGGACCGGGTGAAGAAGGACCTGTCTTCACTTGGTATTACCAATTGGCGCCAAACTGCCAAAGGAGAGATGCGTGGCGCGGTGTTGTAGACTCGGCTGTAACCGCGTAACTGTTGTCTACGCCAGTCAAGACATTAAAAAACATATTCCTCAGGATTGGAAACTCAGTAAATGATTTTAGTCATGATTACAATGTGATTGCAACCCTGTGCGACAATATAACACTCACAAATGTCTTTTCAGACGCTTTGTCGCTCAAAGCAATAGTCCATAGTCTATTTGCATCAAAGCAATCGTGACATTCATATCCACCAACATTAACCATGAACTGTGCAATGAAACTGCAACATTCTACGAGGCGGATGGCTACTTACTGGAACACTATTATTGTGTGTTCTTTCCTTTTTGCAAAAAATTCTAAATAACCGTAAAATATGAAGGTGTGAAAGGCAGATTTGCCAAAGATATGTAAAACGACAGGAAATGCATTGAACAGCATTATATTATATAAAGTGTTGCCAGATTATTGCAATACCTAACAAAAAAACTTTGAACAGTATAAACAAAAAAATTAGAAAGAAGAGAAATTGTTCTTCAAAAAAACTGTAAGTCTGCTCAGGTTTCGCAGTAAGCGAGTTAAAATAAATTTTAATATTAACAAAGATAAAACGTTAAAGTGGCAACACTGCGCGCTAGTAAGCTACGCCAATGAAGCTATTGTTGAAATGCAAATTATCAGCGTTCGCAGTAAAGAAATCAATTTGAATTAACTGCCTTTTGTAAATTCGCCTACAAATATGCTAAGCATATTGAAGGCCGTTATTATGTCGTCCCACCGATGCAAGGATATACCAAAGGACAATGGCTGCATTGAAAAAGAAATATTGCAAAGAAACTGTAAAGAAAAATTGCAATATTTCGCTGCTGAAGTGGCTACGAGCGTTACGAGCGCTGAAGTGCCGAGTGAAATTCATATCAGCAGGCGTTGCAGGAAGCATACATCAATAGGTGTGGAAGTATACAAATTTATTTGCTACGTTTTTGTGCCATTTGCAACATTTCACATCAGCGCACATTACGGTAAATGGTAAACGAGTCTCTATGTGTGGGCAAGCACAACTGGGGGGTGTCTTCGAAGATTCTATACCCTTAACAAGTGTAGTTGATTTTGTTGAGCAGTGCTGTATTGTACTACGAAAATGTGGAGCATTAGGAGTATGCTATATCACTTCTTGTACTTTAGAAATGAATTCTTCTTGAAGCCCTAATCCAACTTTTAGTGAAATTAGAAGCCGAAATCTGGTATTGATTCCTAAAGGAAGATTCTTAACCGTTGTTTTCTCCCTAATTTCTCTGTCCAATCAGTCAAAATTATTATTAGGACTTATTAAAAATTGCTAATTCCAGCTTTAAAAAGGTTCCGAGGTCAAATTTTGCACAAATAATATCCCTAATTTAAAGAACATTCCTCCCATTATGCCCTAAGAGAGGCCAATATCACACCGTAGGCCAAAAATTTGTCTCACAGTAGGTATTTTCAATAATAACTGAGATTTCTTCGAAAAAAAAACTATTTTTAGACTTTCCTCGTATATCTCTGTACAGTGCTTCTGAAAGAGATTAAATTTCACGAATCTTATTATTTTTATCTTTTATTATTACAAAGAAGCGAAAAAACACATTTGAACTATCGACCTTTCCTAACCTCGCGCGTAGGAGAGTCATTGTCATATAGAAATCTAAGAATAGGCTCTGAGTCTCGTGGACGATAATACATCACTGATCGCTCCATGAATCAGGTTGATAATTGGCTATGAATATTAAAAAGGAGCGTGTTCATAAAATTTCTGTCAAGTTTAGACTCATGTGTCAATCACATAGACTCTCACACTAAAACTCAACTAACTCAGTCACTTAACTAGTTCCGTCGACTAGATCTCGATCCGCAGAAGATTTTTACTACAAGTGCTCTTTAACAATCCATTAGTTACTTTCTTAGAGGGTATACAAGTAATGCCACTTCAAGACCTTCAAAAAGAAGTTATAGCAAAACAACAACAAAAACAACAAAGAATGCGATGTGATTGCCATTGTCTATGTGTGTACGCGTGAAAAACGGTTACGTTGCCACTTTTCCATTAGCTCTTTGCAGTTTTTCGCGTTTGCGGAAGAAGAAGCATACAAAGCGAGACGTACATTTCTCTTTAGCGATAAAATGGCTTTTTATGCGCGACAAAATGTGCAAAGCGACGGTCACACAGTCATAGAGGCATTCGAAGCAGACACAGCTAGCTAGCACCACACAGAGCGAAGCAATAAAAAGGCAGAAATTCAATTTACAAATTGTAAGAAAGTCCCCACACACATAGACACAAGTGCGCTCTTCAAACACATACCCATATTTACTGCTATCATTCACCTGTGCGAAACGGCTTTTACTACCGTTATACCGTGCACATTTTACTTTCGCAGAAGGTCCTTTGCCACATTGGGTGGCAGCACTGTTCCAACGTCCGTCGTGCCTCTTGCCTCATGCCATGCAATCAACCATTTGTGGCAGTTATCTTAATGCGACATTGGCACAGCGCGGTCGGTGCTCACCATCGAACGTCAAGAAGTAGCACATAAACATAGCACAGCATAGCACTGCAGCGCACCGCACAGCCTTTAAACTCGCACTGAACTTAAACTCAATTTATATGTACCGCTGATTGTTACTTTGCTGGCGATAAAATTAGGATTAAATTGATTTAATTTGTGGCTATGAAGTGACTTGGCGCCTGCCTGCAGCGCCGACACTGATTTGCTAAGATAACGCGCTAGCTGGCTGTTTTGTTTAGCTGTTGCTGTTGTTGCTGTTGTTGTTGCTGTCACAGTGGAATCGACAAACAGCAAATAGCAAATCAACAAATCTCCTCTAATGTAGTTAACGAATTATGGTAGGCGTGGAATGGAGATTTTCCATCACTGAGTGAAATCGATTGCCATAAAGTGGAGTCATTAGCGTGGCAGCAAGAGAATTAACATAATTTAGTTGGAGAATTTACTCGCGATTGCATGTGAGGTGTGTGAGATTGAAAAATGCCGTTATACGAATACATGCTTGATATTTAATTGATTTCATTGGCGGAGATAAATGCGTTAGAATTTTTCGTGTGCTGTTCGGTTGAAAAGGATGTAGAAGAGGTGGTAGCAAAGGAAGCTTCATTCACCCAACTGCCGATTTATGCACTTCACAAATTTCAGGATTCTAATAATAGATATTTTCAACCATCTCCGTGATTTCTATACCTATTAAGGCTCATAAAAAATCATTAAAATTTTTGAGTATAACGTAAACGTGATCTCCAGACTCAAAGAAGCCTATTAGGTTGGGAAATTTCTCCGTTTCGGCTTTTTGGTCTTGACATAAACTACAAAACGAACTATATATGATAAGTTTGGATATTGCGTTCAACAGTTATAGACGTGTAAACATGCAGCTCACTAACGCCGAAATTCGCGCTATTTTAAAGTTTTCCTTCGTTAAAGGCAAATCCACGAGAGAAATGTTCCGTGAGATTAATCATGTTTTGGGGGATGGTCGTCTATCACTTCGAACTGCGATGGAATGGTCTCGACGATTCAGAGCGGGTGAAAACGACACCATGGATAAGCCAACCGGCGGGAGACCTGTGACGACGAATACCGATCAAATCATGGAAAACATCAAGTAAGACCGACATGTGGCATCTCGTGATATCGCCCAGGAGATGGGAGTTAGTCACCAAACCATTTTAAGCCATCTACAGAAGGCTGTATACACAAAAAAGCTTGATGTTTGGGTGCCGCATGATTTGACGCAAGAAAACCTTCTGGACCGAATCAACGCCTACGATATGCTGCTGAAACGGAACAACCCATTTTTGAAGCGGATGGTGACTGGCGACTAAAAATGGATCATATCGACAATATCAAGCGAAAACGGTCGTGGTCGAAGGCCGGTGAATCGTCCCAAACAGTGACCAAACCGGGATTGACGGCCAGGAAGGTTTTGCTGTGTGTTTGATGGAATTGGAAGGGAATCATCCACTATAAGCTGATCCCATATGGCCAGATGTTTAACTCAACCATCTACTGCGAACAACTGGACCACTTGAAGCAGGTGATCGACCAGAAGCGTCCAGAATTGGCCAACAGGAAGGATGTAGTATTCCACCAGGACACGCCAGACCACACACTTCGTCGATGACTCGTCAGAAGCTACGGGAGCTCAAATGGGAGGTTTTATCGCATACACCATATAGCCCGGACATAGCACCAAGTGATTACCAACCTGTTCCTGTTCATGGTAAACGCCCTTAGTGGTGTAAAGTTGAACTCAAAAGAGGCTTGTGAAAAGTGGCTGTCCGAGTTCTTCGCAAATAAGGAGGGGGCTTCTACGAGGGGGTATTATGAAGTTGCGTTTAGATGGAAACAGATTATCGAACGAAACGGCTCATATTTCAACTAAATCCGATCACTAACTAACACTTTTTATAAAGCATTGAATAATGAGAAAAAAAGCCGACAGGGCTGATGCCAACCTAATATGTAGTTCAATAGGGAAATTCCAAAACTCAGGTTTTATTGGCATTGAAAATATATTTCTGACGATGTATCAGATATATATTCTTGTCTCTACACTGAAGATAGTTTCAAGAGCGTAATGGGTAAAACCTATATGTCTAAGAGTTTCCCTTCAGTTCGCTGACGGATAGGTATATATATAAAAAAACAAGTGAGTTGGTCCTCTCTGGTGCGATCTGAAACGAAGTTTCCGTCAATATCCACAATTATTTAACTCCACGGACGATAGTAGACATACCAAACAACTTCTAATTTTAGGGAAAAAAAAAACTGAGTGACATTTTAGGTATCGTAAGAGAACACTTACTTTTGATATTTCACCTACAGAAACAAAGAAATTGTGTGGAATTGTGATAAAAAGCCCCCTAATTTACTCAAAACCATTTAAATATCTAAAGGTCCCTATTTGGGACTTACTGAGAAGCATAAACAGTTTACACTTGTAAAATATAAATTCCTAAAGAGTAAACGATTGCTAAACATATTTCTAAATTCTGGAGTTTATTTCAAAATCTCATCCCTTAGTTACAGTTACAAAATTAGCGGCAAATAAGTTATTTAAACCTAATGCTCACTCTAATTGCAACTTTGGACTTCATTAAAGATGAAAATTCAAAACAAATAACCAATCCTTACACCTAAACACAAACACACATAGTTTTGCAACACGTAGCATCACGTATTCCTAATGAAGTTGGCCGTAATTTTGCTTAATTAGAATCCATAAGAAATTCACTGCAGAATTCTATCGAGTCGATTCTATAATTGCAATTATAAAGTTTTCCAAGAAAATACGAGTGCAAAATAAAAGTAATAACTGTGAGAATGCTCAAGCATTCGAAACTAAAATTTTTCGTAAGCAAACAAGTTTTAATTGTGTCCGAAAACTGCCGCATGGCAACTAATGAAGGCAAGCGCACTGAACGGTGTTGTTGCGTGCGAATTTATATTTGTTTGTATGTGAATGAGGTCGGCAAATTGCACTTCGTGCATGCTACTTCGTATGCAGCAAAATTCAGCAAATTACAAGAAACACTTACGCCTCTCCCTCAATATGTTTGTTAAAATGTGCGGCATGTAATGCGACACTTAATTGCAATGCGATGTGGAATGTATGCACTGGAAGAAAAATTGATTACACAAACTGTTATTTTCTGGGATGCATTAAGGAGTTACGCTTAATCAATGACAGCATAGTGTAGAATACAACTTTGTCGATCCTAAACAGCTGAGATATTGGTAATGAAGACCAGACGTAGCATATTTTCATTAGAAAGACGGTCGACAATTGCAAAGTATACCCTCTTCGGGACCTTGATCCAGAGCCCCAACTAAGTGAGTAGACTTTATTCTTATCGAGAGAAGCTTGGCTAATACGTTGTATTTTAGAACTGGTTTAATGGTAATACATATGTCGGCAAGCTAACTCAACCGAGGTTTTCGAGGTTAATGAAACCTCTTCCCTATATGAAATGTCACGGGATTTTTTATGATATTTTCTATCTATATATATGTATGATGATTCTCAGTCTCATACAAAGTAAAAACCAATGGTCAGAATATTGTTTTAAAGGTAGAAACATGACAGCTTAAAGATTCTTGTTTTATTTTAATGAAAGTAAGTTTTAGAAATAAGCAACAGGATGAACTCATCAAACGTTATTCGCCGTTTTAATATATAGGCATAGTTTTATATTTTAGCTTTTCTCAAGTAGGAATACACTCCCTATTCGTTTGACGATCGGGAGATTATATTCGACAAAAGACTGTCACAGCATCAGTTCTCTACAAAAAACCATGTAGTTACAATATTTTCTTATATTTCAACAAGAACTATCTACATATAAGGCATTTTATGGTTCATGGACCATTATGGACTTATATTTTGTTGAGTGTAAATGCATTGGCTTTGATAAAATAAAACTGCAGATACTATTTAAATTCAATCTGTGTCTTTGGAAAGAAAATTAAGTTGCAGGGAAGATTTTTATTGAACACCATTAGCGAATTCAGCTACCTATGTAATTCCATGTGGACACGAGATAATGTTTCTAAAGAAAAAACAAATAAAAATCTGGAGCAAGCTTGAAAAAATACTGTGTAAAGTAATTTGCCAAAAAATCTGAATTAAAATAAAATACAAATTTGTTGAGTATCTACGTTGAAGAATGTCGGAGGATTACATAAAGCATTAAATATAAAAATAACATAAAATCCTGCTAATTTACTTTTATTTTTATTATGCAGATATCTAGAACTAAATTGCTGAACTATAATCTAGTTTAAGCTTCATTCGCCGACTTTTATTACACTCCCTTGGAATTATTGACTTTGTAAATATTTTTATTTGATTTCATTTCAGCATAGCAAATAATACAAAGTCAAATAAAACGCTATTCTAACATACCAACAGTCCTTATATATTTACATAACCCTCTCTTTCTATGATAAACGTCATAAAATGAAATCAAATACTTTCGCCTCTCCTCTAAGCAACAGCATAAATATTTACGAACTCGTATATATATAAGCTTAAGCGCTTAAAAGTAGACTTTTCTAAATTCTATTCTTATCCGTCTGCTTGCTTCTCATTCTGCCGCATTATCAGTCGCTGCGTTTTGAAAGAAATCTTTGCGATTCAATTTTAATCGTTTTCGGTTAACAAATCAAGAGGAAAATTTGATTTTCATTGTTACACCAATCGGTATGTGTAAATAATAAATTTGTTGCTCAACGGCAGAAAGCATCATTGTCGTAAACCCATCCGATCACCGAACAAAAAGAAAATAAGCTTAAAGCCCATCGCTATGTCGATGGTGAAAATTACACTCACTCACACAAATTGGATTAAATTCCTTTACGGTTTCGTATTTCCGAATTTGATTCAATTCCAATGACCAATGAGGCAGCCAAGCATGCTATGACTGAATTCCAAGTAGCCACGTGACTTTGGTCGCCGTGAATTGGAGAACGGTGGCTTCGAACGGCGGCATAGCAGCGTGTGAATTGAAGAGGTTTATAAATAGTGAAATGTGTGTCTATATGTACGTGCGTAGATAATTCGATCTATTATTCTTGAGGGCATAAGCCTCCTTTATTAAAGCGTGAGTATTAAAAAAATATTTTGAAAAATTCAGTAATCTGCTTTTACGCGCGAGAGAACAAGAGTCGATGGGTATGTAGATATAACGCAAATTAGCTGTATATGCATTCCTTTATTAGTATAAATTAGTTATTAATTATGTAAGCCTAAATAATTGGCTTAACATTCTTCGCTTTGACTCCGAAATCTGTTCAGTATTAAATAAATATCATGATTAGTTTGATAAGATAATTTAAAGGAATTATAAACGAGAGATATGATGCCCTACTTAAATAACTCAGACCGCTTCCTTCACTACCCCACGTCTATAGCTTTCAATACCGTGGTGAGAAGCCTCTCCACCAAAACAAATCCGAAGCACTGACATTTCGTCGCTCTGAAGTCAATTTAAAGATATATTTATCACTTCCAGCAGTGGCCTGGGACGTTTTGATTACAACTTCTCGAAACCATATATCAGACTATGTGAAAATCGTTAAAAGAACCGCTAGTCGACGTTTTCTTCCTACATCATAGCACTTCAAATTGGTAAGAGAGAGTTGTGATCTACGAAAATTTAATTTTGTTATAGTAAATTCTATATGAAATCACATACCTTCAATTTCTCCATGACTTTCTTCCATTATTTGATATTCAAAACCTTCGTCAAGTAAGTCACCTCAGTTCCATTTCGGGTCCAGCTAGCTTTTTAATATCAAATCTAAACAGAGTTCTTTAAGCAGTTTAGATACTACACCGATTCCCCCTCTGGTTCGATAGAGTCACGATTTTTAATATATCATAATACTAATTTATCTTGGTAAGATAATATCATCCAGCAGTAAAATACTAAAGAAGAAAGGTGTTTACTGGAGTATCTTGCAAGACTATAGGATTTAATGACTCTAGGTTACCAAGTTCTCCAATTAAAGTTACTATTTTGTTGAGGGTAACTCCATTACTCTGAATAGCGAATAACTGAAACCCTGAACCCACTCTTACAATACAATATTCTTGTTTAAAATGATCTGATTTCTAGAAGCGGAGGACAATATCCAAGAATATTGAATCTTAAACCCTAAAGTCACCTATTGGTCAAAATTATTACTAAATAAAATGATTACTTTTGATACTTTTCGATTATACTTATTTTATTATTATTTAATATACCATATAACAATCAATACTGTTTCAAAAAATTGTGTTAAGGTGAAAGGAAGAGAGTTTGTTATACAATAGGGAACACCATGAATCATATTCATATCTTTGTCGTGCTTAATAGATCTAGTGAAACTCGAGGATAAGCTTTTATAGATGTTTAGCAGATTCCAAATTAGTTAAAAATTATTTATAATACGAAAGTTAAAACTTTTGTTCGGAACCTTATAGAATACAGCATGTGTCAAATGAATAAATCAAATAAACTATTTGAGAATTACAACACGTGTGCTCTTAAGTAAATAAAATAACAATATTGTGCCTGAAATGAGGCAATTATATTCGCCGACATCTCATATACGATTTTTTTTTAAGATATCCTCAACGCAAATGCTCCGGATGCGCGTAGTGAACCGTGGGTGGAGCATGTGACTCCAAATGTGGTTGCTGCTGCAAATGGTATTGACCTAAAGAGATCGGATATGAGCTCGCATGAGGCTGATATGTGGTGTAACTGTGCGTACGGCGTGGTATCTTGTGTACGATGGTCTTCACGATGGGTACCTTAACGGGATAGGGATAGTAAACTGGCTTTGCCACCTGCTTTTCAACCATATAGGGGACGCGACGTTCCACAACGAAAGGCACGGGACGTTCCACTGGATATGGTTTCACCTTCTCTATGGGTATGCGCACTTCCTGCACCTTCGGCACCGCAATCGTTTTCGTAACGGGCACGCGTATGGCGTACGGTCGTGGTACGGCTGTGATAATGGGTTGTGGGATACGTATGGGGACGCTGTGATTGTATGGCACATGGACGCGTTCGTAATCGACAGCGGGAATATGCTTGGTCACCTCAACGTGACGTGCGAGTGGTATGCCGGCAAGCGCGGCGGTGCTGGCAGGCGTATGCCGTTCTGACGTTGTGATCGGTGGCAATACATATTGTTGCACCAAAGCGGGGCTATGTAGTTGGCGATATGCCTTGACTTGTGGATGGCTGATGGCTGCGAGGTAGTGTGCGTGCTGATGGTCACGGCGATTGGTCTCGTCTTCGTTCTCGTTGTCATTGTCATCGCTGTTCTGGCTGTTGTGTGCGTCGTTGTCGTCGATATTGTTAGGCGTGTCATCAATTTCGTTTGCGCTGTCATCGAGGAGCTGTGAGACATGCGCTGGATAGACGCGCGCATAGGATAATTGTGTGGGTTCGCCTGTGATATCCACAAAGTTGTCGCTGATGCTTCTTTTATCATTGCCCAAACGACTCTGCAGCGTGAGTGTGTCGCCATTTGCATTGTTGTTGCTGTTACTTTTGCCGCCACTGCCAGCATCCGCGTGCAAAGGCGCCTGTGTTGGTAGCGAGCTTTGTGTGCCAGCGTTGCCAATCACCTGGCGCGATGTGGCATCACGCCTTTGCTGACGACGACGACGTGTGGATAGCGCGAGGGGGCTGTGTGGACGCGTTACTTTCGAAAGCGTTGTGGCAAGTCGTTGTCGTTGACGTGGCAAGTGCTGATGCAGGGAAAAATGCATCAGTTCGGGAAATTTGCGTAGCTGATGTGACAGCGGCAATTGTTGTGGTTGTTGTGATAGTTGTTGTTGTTGTAATAGTTTTTGTTGTTGTACTAGTTTTTGTTGTTGTTGATTCAATTGCTTTTGTAGTTGCTGTTGTTGATAGTGCGCCTGCAAGTGCTGTTGCTCTTCATATTGCTGCTGTGATTGTTGTTGTCGCTGTTGTTGCTGTTGCTGCGGCTGCTGTTGCTGCTCCAGTTGCGGTTGTTTGGCAAAGTAATGCAATTTTTGCCTGTCATTTGCATAATTTTCGATATTCGCGCTTTTTTTAAATTGCTGCAACATCGCATTGTTGTCATCAGCGCTGTCGAATAGCGTCAATGGCCGTAATTGTGTTCGTTGCTCCTCCTGCAGCGCGCCATTCGCCTTCTTTGGCTGTTCATTTTGCCGTTGCTGCCGCTTCAGCTCCTGCTCCTGCTCCGCCTGTGGACCGTGGTAATTGGAAAATTGCCCCAACTGGTAAGTGGGCATAAAATAATTTTCATAACTCGGCAATTGGTTCTCGAAATATGCGCTGGCGCCTCCGTCACCACTAACTCCCTGATTGCCACTCTCGTCCACAGCTGCCGCCGCGTAATGAGCCTCTTTACCGCCCACACTGGCTGCTGACAGCGCGCGTTGCATTTGCCGCGCATATTCGTTCACGTCATATTTGTACATGTCATACGCATCAGCCGCGCTCATGTGCGCGCCGCCCTCAGCTACATTTACAGCCACTTGTTCAGCGCCATTACCACCGCCACTGCCGTTGTCTTTATTGTCACCGTTGCCGGCACTCTGGTAATTAGCTTCATTCAATTCGTAATCAATTTTGCCTTTCGGCATTGCATACTCGTATGTGTAGGCAGCGCCAGCATCGGTGCCGCTTACACTGCGCGCCGCATTGCCGCCAAACCGCGCGCCGCTTGTCGAAAAGTCAACGCCTGCATGCGCATGCCCCACAGCCGTTGCGGCATCGGCGCTTGTGCTTGCAACATAATGCTGCCCGGCAGCAGTCATTGTTGTTGGCACAAATCCAGCTGTTGTCATTGCTGACTCATCTGTTGTTGCCGCTGTTGCGTGGCCGCCGGCAGCTGGCAAATGCCATTGTGCCATGTGGTCGCGTAAAATCACTGTTGCCGCGTCGGTTTTATCGCCGTTACCCGTGTTGATGCTTTCGAAGTAATTTCGATAAATCGGCTCTGCGGCAGCTAAATTCACATTGCCCGTATCGGCCGTGAGCGCTGCATAATAGCGCGGCAATTGTTGTGCATAATCATTTGTTGTTTTCGCCATTGGCAATGCGGCTGCGTTCATTGTTGCCGTCACTACAGCCGCCGCTGCGTCCTCATATTTGCGATTTTGCTGATAATTAGTTGCTGCATTAGTCGCGGCGACGCCACCGTTTGCCGTTGCCACTATCGTTATGGCTGCCGCATTGCGTGTTAGCAGCGATAATAGTGCGCTACACAACGCGATTAGCAGCCACCTGCAGCGTTTGCCGCGCCACAATTTACTGCGTGCACTCATTTTGTTTGCAGTCGTTTGCCGTGTGATTTTTTTCGCGTTTCACTGATTTTCCCACTCGATTTCAATTATATCCTTTGGCTTTGCGCAAAATACTCGGCGTTCGGTGTCACGCGCCACGCGTTGGCTTGTGGTATTTCGTTTGTTTCGTCCTGTGTGGTATGCGCGCAACCGTTAACTAAACACAAATTCCGTTGTTCGGCATGGACTTTTGTGTGGCATGTGACAAAGTGCATGTGGCAACAACGCTTTTTATATGGATTTTCAATAGCTGACATTCACATTGTTTTAGATTGAATTTCAAAACAATATCCGCAAATGCTTTTGCTCATACGAGTATGTGCCCTTTAAAATCGAGAGTGTTGCACAAACTATCACTCACATTTCTTAGTTTTCCTTTACCTTTGCGGTTTTACGCTGTTGCGTTACACAAACTGCTGTAATTTAAAACCATTTCCATAAGAGGAATAATATGTATGCGAAAATATATATATGGACATAAGTAGTATACATCCGTACGGAAAACTATTTCTTTCATTGTCTTCTATTTTTATTTCTCCAACATATGACAGTTGGGTGCATGTCTAACACCTTGTTATAGGCACCAGTACGAGGAGCGCAAATGTTTCAGTAAAAATCTTTGCCGGGATTTTCACCAACGCACTTTTGCATTCTCATCGAAATTTATCTAGTTTATAATCAGTGAACCCAAGGACTTCAGATAATTGAATAAATTTACTTCAAACCCGACTGTCAAAATCGCGAGTATCTGAACTATAAATGCCCATACTTACGACAGATTGGACCTCGTAATCTAGTTTTAGGTAAGTTTGAGAGTGATTACAAGTATTTGCTAGCAGTATCTAATTATCCACAATTTGTCATTGAATTTTGTAATAATTATCCTTAAGATATTTAGAAAATTTTAAAATTGGAACGTACTCTGGTCGTTAATCTGGGACCCTTAAGTGGTTAGATGGGTTTTAATATGTAAAAAAAAAAATATTGTCACATGATTAAAATATTATCCAAAAGTTCCGCCCATCAGGCCGCATCATTACGAATGTAAATATTTAAAGGCAATTTATCTCTAAAATCTAGTTTTGAAGTCGGTGGACACGATAACTCAAAAAGTTATGCAGCGATTTTGTTCAAATTTGCACATATCTTTTGAATAACATTATCTAGATAATGAACGATTTTTTATATTGTTATTATTACTATTTATTTCGAACCAATATATGCTGCCTAAAATGTAAGCCAAAAAGTGAGTTTTTTGGTATAAACTATGCAAAAAATTTAAATTTCAATATTTCCTTTTTCCTTAGTTCATTAACCAGATTTATCCATATACTATCGATATACTTTTGGTTTAATGTTTTTAGATGAACCAGTTATATAGTTATGATGTCCACCTGACCGCCTAAGTGAAGCCTGACAATACCTCGTTGTTGTAGTGGTGGAAAACACTTCCAAAAATGTTTGAGAATGATGTCCAGTTGTCAGTCCGTGACCGGATAAAAATCCAGTTCCATTTCGGTTACGCGGACCTGACTATCTGATAGTATATCGGGTTATGCAATATGAGGACCCGACTATCTTACAGCATCAAGGGTTACGCAATACTCGTATAACCGAATAGCCAGTACTAGCGGTATAATAACCATATTCGGACCGTTATTGAAGACATGTTTTCATAGAAAAAATTAGTTTTCGTTCTAAAACTTGAGTTTTTATCCATGCAAAATCTGCCAGACGAAATCACAGTTTTCGCTGAAAACTACTTGAAAACTTACATTCCACTCATTATAATCGATACCTGCTCTAGTTTAGTCGATATAATTGGAAGACATATTTTGCCATCCCCAAATTGTCAGTTAATATTTACTTACATTTTCAAAAGAATGTAGAAAAAACAAAAGTACAAAAAAGGAAGTTCGTGGGGTGAGAGGGAGGAAGCGCTCTTAATTGAATTGTGGCAAAATAAGGTGTGTGCTCTACGCGGGCCCAGAAAAAAAGCCATTAAAATAAGTATTAAACGTTGTTTGTTCAACTCTTCTATCTTTTTTGCAAGGCCAAGGTGCTGGGTAGTTAGAGTCTCTGTCAAATCTCTTGAAGAATTATCGTTGCGCAAGATATTAAAATACACCGAGTGCTTAAAATACAGAAGTCAGAATGGTAATTAATATATCGAACTGAATTCATTTGCAATCGATGAGGAATAAGTTAAATTCAAACAGTATCTGTTAAAAAAGACAGTAAAGCCGTTCACAGAATTTTTTCCACAGTCCTAAATGGCTACTAGCGTTAAAGTAGACAGTAAAGAGCAACTACTACTGATGAAACATTAGAAGCTCTTCATCAAGACCTTCCTAACAAATGGATTCGAAGGTGGTTGGAAGCAGAGATCTGCATTGAGTAATAATGAAATTAGTGCACAAACTCATGAGCCAAACAAATTGGTGTAAATGAGTATTAATACAAATATCAAAAATGACAAAGACTCATTTCCACCAAACCAAAAAAAACTCATAGTATTTCTACACTTATATGTGCCGTCAATTTATGACTCAAACGAGCGTATATTAAAAATTTCATTTTACTCACTTGTTCATTGGTCACGATGAAAATAAACTTGAATGAGCTCGCTACACTGATCGGCATGAGTGGAATTGTGACTTCGTAGCTGAGCACGAAAGTAAAGATACCCAGTAGGAACTTTGTCACATTACATGTTTCATTATTTCATTGAACATGCATTTTCGTGCGTCTTTATTTATTTTCAATACATTACTATTAAAAGAAATATATTAGAACCTAAAAGTATTAACTTTACTGTCATTAATTAACTTAAAACATTAAATGTAATACACGACATCAAAAAACAAAACACATCGTTAGTCATTTCCCGCAGGGCACTTTTGCCTAGCGGCGGCACAGCCTTCGTCAGTTTTACTTTGATCCTATTCGTATCACTTTATTTATTTAGCTATACTATTGGTGTTATTTTGGTGGTATGGCTCATTTTTGTTAAACTTGACTGAATTATTGGCTCATGAGACAATTGAGCACTTCAACGATACGTATGAAGAGAAACTTACTTATTTTTCATGCTCTCGCTTTGTGTGCTGTGCGTAAATGTGTTTTAGTGGATCTTTGTGTTTGATGATTTTTGACTTATATGCACTAATACTATTTTTTGTGTTACTCAACCAATGACTCAAAAAAGGGAATAATTGCAGTTCTCTGGTTGGAAGCGAACAATATCATTTATACGACACCTGTGGAGGATATAAAAAGTTAAGTTTTAGAAAAATAGAGTCCTGGGAAAAAACAGACTCCCAAATCTATAGAAATAACAAGAACTATATTTCCAGCACTAAAACCATATTTCCTTAAAACAAACTGGAAATTAGTAAGAGTTCTTGCAAAACCAATTTCACTTTTTTGCTTGTGAATTTCCGTGAACTGCATTAAAGCGGAAATAGGTTTCATTTACAATAACAACACAAGCTCACATACGAGTTCAGCAGCTACACTTTGGTTACCGTCGCGCACATGTGCAGCACTTTGTGGCAATTCAGTGGCAAGGTTGCTGCCACAAAATCCACTAACGAACAAACAAGCAAAATGAATGAGACAAAAGACACTCTTAAGTGAAATTGT
Organism: Zeugodacus cucurbitae; assembly: GCF_028554725.1. Classification (NCBI taxonomy): domain Eukaryota; kingdom Metazoa; phylum Arthropoda; class Insecta; order Diptera; family Tephritidae; genus Zeugodacus; species Zeugodacus cucurbitae. The sequence continues at coordinate 56,123,923 of NC_071667.1, read as the reverse complement.
AGCCGCCAGCGACGCGCGAGCATCAACTGAAATGCGCCATGTTGCATGCAACATATGTGAACGAGTATGTGTTGCAACAATACATATGTAGTATACAGTTACATATTCGTGCGCTTGCTGCCATTCACTTTCTATGCAACACAATCAGTTGAAGCTCAACGTTGAATGCCACATATTGTGCGCTAAAACCAATTTCACAACAACAAATCGCTGAGCGCTGCGCTTAATGTGCGCCCTGAGATGAATGATGCTGGCTTAGCTGTATGAACAAGTGTCATTGTCAATGCTTTGCGGCGCCCAACTCACATTGCAGTTGTGGTGCTTGTCACGCTTCAACGATGCTATTGTTATTGTAGTATTTATCAACTAAAATGCATTGTTGTTTTCCTACTTAGGTATATATAGTCTGTGTGTAAGCCAAACAGCAATTCGTTATGTAACATTTAGATCGCTTTCCTAAGCCATTGTGTGAATAACCTACTTTACCGCTGCAAATCGCTAATCAATAATTGCTCAATGAGGATATTACGTCAATGCTTTAAGATAACTGTCACTACCACTTGTCACCACTGTCACTACCACTTGGTACGATCAACACGCCTACATTCAATTAATATATTTGCTACAGTATATCGTAATACTTTTTTAGGTCGGATGAGCTTAAATCGATGGATCGAGCTTGGTAGGATGGACCGATTTGAAAACCAAAAGTTTGAAGTCAATTGCGAACGATAGTTCATGTGAAATCCAGTGAAAAACTAACGGCAGGCAACTCTGCCTAGGACCTTCCTTACTAGTTTCCTTCCAACTACGAGAGAGTTCAATGATCTATCTAGGGCTAGTATAGACTATAGCTAGACTCATAATTTGAAACATTAATTCGGATTAAAGAATGACCAAAATCATTATATATAATATGTGAAGGCTGGAGTATTTCCTGGACCGATTTCAGATTTAATTTTCTAAACCAAACTCTATTATATCCAAGACTATACGCTCACTTAATATTTCTAAGATGCAATACTCAAATGTGAACCGATATATATGGTATTAAGCCCAACGGGAATTTAAAAATCTATAATTAAGTATTTGAGAGTTTGGGTAAGTAATGACCCATTTTTGGCACAGAGGAACATTAATAGAAGAAAAGGATTTTCTCTAAATTTCAATAAGATAGCGGAGAGAATTAACGATATTTTTATTAAAAAATTATCCTTAGGCACTGACCCCTATGTTCGGTATCTGGGACCCAAAAAATTTTTAGACCGATTTCGACAATTTTTAAAAAAGTGATGGCATTCCTCAAAAACAATATTTGTATAAAGTTTGGTTGAAGTATCTTCGTTGATCCTTGATTTACAAATGAATGATGAATTGTAAGATTGTGTTATGTGGAAAATAGGCGTGGTTGTGAAACGATTTTTTCATTTCTGGATTCGTTTTCCATTCTGGATGCCAAGAAATTATGTACAAAATTTGTTTAAAATTGGTCGAGTAGTTCCGGAGATATAGTCTCTGACCCTAAAGTGGGCGACACCACGCCATTTTCCATTTATTTATAATAACCTGGATACAGCTTTTCTGTACCAACTTTTCTATAAAATTTAGTGCTTATAGCGTTTTTCGTTTAATTTGGTTATTTACTTTCCTTACATCTCTTAAAGCCATGCAGATAAAAGTTAAGCCGAAGAATAGCAAATAACTTGAAAATTTGAAGGAAACCACTTCGTAAATTGTTGCTAAATTGTCTATCGCTCCATCAATCTGTCTGTTGTCTGTCTATGCAACTTTCTGCCAGCGGAACAACGCGAAAGGATGTCTGGAAGCGATTATAGTTCAAAAGACAAAAGATGTGTGCAGGTGCATTCTAAACCCAGTGCACGTCTCGAAAGATATTTATTTTCAAATATAGAAGTCTTTAGTCATTCTTTTTTGAAATTGAATACGATTGATATTGCTATTGAAAAGGATTCTCTAAAAAATAAAAGGACTAATAAAAATTTAAGGACTACATAGATTCATTTGCTTGGAAAGTGTTATAATGGTTCAAAGTAAGATGAGTGTCAAAAACTGTGTTTTATAGCTTCAGAGACGGTGGTAGAATAATGATACCATAATTTTTAAGAAAACAAACGGACTAAAGTGCATGTTTCTTGGGACACATATTTTATTGAAACTTCAAAGCTCAGCTTAGAACCCACAATAGCAACTAAACGATTCTCTTGTGATACATAACTTCCCGAAACAATCAATCTACCACAACATTCGAAAAATACCTTGCTGCAACACACCGGGTATAAAGTAAACAGTAGAAAAGTTGTCGCTGATAAGAGCAACAGCAATTTGAAAAATTTGTATATTAATCACGGTAAACTTTCAGGTAGTAAACTATGTATCAACTGAGTGCACTCGCTCCATTGCCAACAACAGCACATCCAAATTCTATTTACCAAAAGCGGCACTGCCAAAGGTTGCACGTAGCCTGCGAAAGCCGTACTAGTGTACTTTCATGCACCATGTTGTTGACGACGACGACGACGACTCTGACGACGGCAAGGAATTTATCAAGTTTTCCTCTAATTACATCCGTTGCGACATTAAGCGTGCATATTATGGCAAACATGCAATGCATTAGACAGACAAACATACGCACATACAAGTACATGCAAGGAAGCAAGTTGCAACAGCAACAAAGTGACAACAAATGTTCAGGTAACCACGAACTTAAGAACTTAGGAAAATACAAAATACAAAATGCAAACCCATACGGTGTCGTTCAGTAGCAGGTGTTGGACGATGTTTAGAGCCAACAGCAAATGCAATTTATTATCATATGGTGTTGGGTGAGCGAAGAGGGAGAGAGACAGCCATTACTAAAGGAAGCACTAAGTCAAAGTCGAAAAAATAAATATTTCGTTGCATGAACATGAGGTATATATACAGCTTGAGGTATTCTTAAAAGTTAGTGAGCTTTTAAATGTGATCTTAAAATTCAAGTCTAATTTATTTGGCACTTACATATTTACTTGCTACTTAGATGAGCTTCTGTGGCGTGAGACTTTCTGTTCTCCAAGAAATTGAGGGACCTAAAGTTTAAACCGATTGTCAACGCTTTTTAGGGCGAACTCGTATTTTTTATTTTTAGTCACCTAGTGGCGACCCTTATTACATTATTAATTTTTTTTAATTTATTCGGAGCAAGCTCAAATCTCGTTATACGTGATACGATCCCACCACCACACTATGGGAAAATCGGAAGAGTCAAGGACTATTAGAAGCATATAAAATATTTTATTTGTCTAGCATTGAGAAAATATAGACATGGTTTGACTGAGGTGTTTCCCAATAGTATTCCACCCTTTTCATGGGGTTCTCTATTGATTTGATCTCAGTTGTTTCACGAACGAATAGATTAATAACTCTTAACATATTATTCCATTTTTACGATTTTCTTATTTCGCTTGTCAATTTGTAAAGGCTCTCAGATTGTAGCATCAGTATTTGAATTGGGAACACTTTGCGAAACAGCGACTATGCACGTAGACTTCACTCTGTCTGATAATCTGCAAAACATTCATCACCTTGCCCATTCCATATACGAATCACACGTCCGAGACCCTAGCATACGGCAACAGCTCGGTGGGTTCAGTGGAGGTCGTCACATATGAGAGTATTTCGACCGCTGATCCTCACAGTGATTTCCACATCTATCCCTAGAAGGCGCCCTATGGAGGTCGTGAATTCTTCTGTGATGGTTATGAGTCTCGGATTTCTATTATGGCTTTCTACTATATCTCACTTACAGGAGCTACGTAGATTGCTCTTAAGCGCATTCTGCAGCTCTGGTTTCGGTTTTGCTGTTTAATTTGAGGAGAAAGTCGCGTGTTTTTGATTTCCGTATTGCCCTAATTTCACCTTGACTTGGTCCGCCATTATGTACTGTCGTATATTTTGAAGAACCTCAGCGTTTCTGTGGCTTTCGGTGGGTTTATTTAGCACTGCTTCTGGCCGTACTCCGATTCGGTTAACCAGTTTCTGCTTTGGAGCTTTTCATCTTTTTGCCCGTTTGGTGTACCCTGGGGTTTGCTCTACGATTTAATCAAATTTTGTTTCCTGTTTATTTTCCTTTTTACTACATGCCATACGATATTCCCGAGTCCTTACCTTTTCTCCGATTTCTCTTATACTGGTTAAGGTGCTGTCCACTTAGGAGGAGCTGATGTTTCTGTATTGTGTCCCATTCGGCCTTTATTCAGTTTCGGCGAAGCTACCAATGATGTCGAAACTCGTCTTGTTCAGATACCACGTTTTTAGTCACTATGCTTATGTTCATCTTTAGTATGAACTCCTGCTTTGGAGAGTTGTGTCTCTTTCGTGCGATTTTTATATGAAAATGTATGCCAAAATAGGTGATATCACTGTAGAAAAACTGTGAAACCACAACCACGTTACGTAATTGTATTTCAGTGTTTAGGCAACTACGCTATCCACAAACAATATCAATTACTAGAAAAATACACTCGACCACATAGAATGTTCGGCGACATTATGCTTCTACCACCGGTACTTGTGCAGCCCCCGTGCCTTGTTTTCGATTTCACACAGACGCCAACACGCGCGCAAGCTGTGCCAAACCGGTAGCGGCTGCCATTATTCACGCTTAAAAAGTGCAATGAAAGTGTATTTTATTTATCGTCATGCCGCAAGCTTCCTTGCAACTATTTACTTCGCGTGCCGCGGTGCGGAGCGTCGCGACGCCGACTCGCGCAACCCGAACAATCGTTTCCTGCACAGCGTCGCACTTACGTTAAGCATGATTTAGACGAATATGCGCAACAACAACAACAGCAGCAACAATGGCGATTGAGTGAATATTTTGTACCCCAAAAGATAGTCAACATTCTGCAGAGTTCAAGCGAAGTGGCGTTGTGGCAGATGGCGGCGCCTTGTGGTTGTAATGCTAAGTGTTGCATAAACAGGCGGTAACAGCTAGGTGGCGACAACCAACAACAACAACAACAGCAGTAATAACAAAGGTGTTGGCTGCGACAACAAAAGTAGTAAGTAGAAGAAGTAGTAGAAGAAGACTGCATGCTATCTTTAGTCAACACTTCGCTGTGACTCGCTGCGAAGCACTTGAAAATGTTGAATGGTTGACCGCGTTGACGACGCTGGGGAGCGAGTGGGGAACTAGTGTAAACAATGACGTTGCAAGTGGAGTTTTGGTGTGTGTGCTCGCGAAAATGAACGATTGAGCGCGCAACTAAACGAGTTAGTAAGTAAGTGCAGTTGGCAATAAAATATTCGCTGTATCTTGCCTGTGTTGCTGTAAATATGATAAGGTGCCGTTTTGAGGGCATATGCATATTTGTATTGACTCCTGGCTTCTTAGTGAAACTCCTTGTCCTCAATAACAACAACATAAGCATATATTGATTTGCGCTTTTTATGTTTTGTCCTCGTGTTTCACGCGAATATTCAAAGGATCGGGGTATGAGGTATGCTACTTGTGACTAACATCAATGAAGAACATGGTTAGGTTCGTTAAAAATGTTCCTTAACGAATTCTAAAAACAAAAATCCTTCAAGAAATTTAAAATTTTGAACGAAAACGTTTTTCTGATAGAAACCGCCAACGCCAAACGTTATCAGAGTTCTAAGCATCAATTCGTTTATAGAATAAAACAATGCCCGAAAAAAATTATAACACAGATCATAAGCAAATCAAATATCACGGGTTTCTAATATTTATAATGATTTCTCAAAAACGTGTTTGTTTTCAAAAAATTATTTGTTTTTTCAATGAATATTAAAAATTAAAAAAAAGAAAAAGTTCATAAAAGATCTTTAAAAAAAAATTCTAACTTAAAAACACATCATTTTATAAACGTTTTTTTTTAATATTTCCTTATTTATTTAATCTGCTTGTTTTTAAGCCTAACAACAAGTTATAAAATCTTAAATCTATTTAAAAACTAGACAACCTCAACCAAGTGATTGAGCTGTATTGGTGAAACGTTGCTCTTAAGCAAAGAATGTATTATAATTAATATAATTTATATATATATATATATATATCACGGAGTTTTGATAAATATTTCAATCCTCTACTTCTTTCTTTACCATAGGGATACCAAGATCTTTATGGATATTTTCATTGCACATGTACCATGGGAAGCACGTGATTGTTCTAAGCATTTTCGATTGGAACCTTTGTATTATATTAATATTAGTTGCACAGGTCGTACCCCACAGTTGAATGCCATACATCCAAATCGGCTTTATGACCGCATTGTATAAAAGCACTTTGTTGTCTAAGCTAAGTTTAGAGTTTTTATTTAAAAGCCAATTTAAATTTGCAGCTCTTATCTTCATGCACGTTATTTTACTAGATATATGTTTTCTCCACGTAAGCCTTATATCTAGGTGAATACCAAGATAGGTAACTTCATTCGCTTGAGGCACTAGAATATTGTTCATTTTTACTGCCGGGCACAATTTTGGTCTTAGCGAAAATGTAACGTGCTTACACTTTTGTTCATTCACATTTATACGCCAGTTGGCTAGCCATTCTTCGACAGATCTTAAGTGCTCCGATAATATTCTTGATGCTATAATGTGGCATTTGTTACGGCTCACTAAAGCTGTGTCATCCGCGAAAGTTGATGTCAAAACATTATTAGCTGTTGGAAGATCAGCAGTATATATGATGTACAGAGTTGGGCCTAAAACACTGCCTTGTGGTACACCAGCCCTTATTTGTCGTTCATCAGATATGAAGTCTCCCACTTTAACCATAAATTGTCTATTTTTTAAATAAGACTCCAATATTTTATACAATTCTAAAGGTAAAATGTTTTTAATCTTATATAAAAGCCCTTCATGCCACACCTTATCAAATGCCTGAGCTACGTCTAGAAATATAGGTGAACAGTACTCTCTGTGCTCGAATGCTTTTCTTATTTCGTTAGTTATTCTATTAACTTGTTCTATTGTACTATGTTTTGCACGAAACCCGAATTGGTGCGTTGGTATTACATTATTTTCATGAAGGAAAGGAGACATCTTTGATAGTAACACTTTTTCAAATATTTTAGAAAGACAGGGTAGAAGACTGATTGGTCTATGTATATGAAGACGGCTGTGTCAGGTCTTTCCCTGGTTTATCTATCATGATTCTCTGCGACTTTTTCCATGAAATAAGATAGTATCCGAAACTAAAAATTGCATTAAAGAGCAAGGAGAGCACTGTTAAAGCAATATTTGGCAACTCAATTAGCAATTTTGGAGTAATATTATCGTGGCCTGACGATTTTTTTGGATTAAGCTCTTTTATGATACTAACAATTTCAGTAGTTGAAGTCTTAATAGACCCAAGTGACTCCTTTGCGGTATTGTGGATGATTGGCAACTTAAATTTGTTCTTTGGGCAATTTGATTGAAATACATTTTCTAGGTGATTTGCAAAACAATTTGCCTTATCTTCGTCACTTCGTGCCCAATTACCATTTGACTGTCTTATAGGCATGTTGGAATCTACCGGTGGCTTAAAAGACTTTTGGGCTTCTAGCAAGCAAATATTACCTCAAATTGAACTAACCAACAAATTTCTTTAATTAATTAAGTACATTTGTAAGTACAATCCCCAATAGGGTTGCATTTCATAACACTACATATCAAACTACTAGATCAAATTTAAAATGCAATTCAAAATGTTGTATCATAAAAAATCCATAGGCTTTCAAATGTTACCTTATATAGAAAATATGTTTGGTAGTCATATTTTTGACGATGCAAAGCTTCTCACTCGCTGCTGTCTTATGGAGCCGTATACATATATGTATACAAATGCAATTTACATACCTATATAGAAAATTTTGTTGATATTGTTATACTAATACATTTGCTTATAAAACATACCTTTTCTCAAAATCATGTTGAAAACATGCTTTATGCAGCCAACTCCTTAACATTATGAATATTTCCCACACGCAGGTCATAGGATATACCTTTTAATTTGTCTGCGCCGTGCACTTGCACACACGTTTCGTACATTCTACATAAAGAAGTTAATAAAACTCTGAATAAAAACATATTTTCACACAATATATCCGTCATTAACACAACACACTTTAGATTTGTATGAATAAAAATATAAAATCACGATTATCACAATTTCTCGAACGAATGAGAGGAAGTTTCTATTGGAAAAGGAAATGGCGACGGAAAAATGGTATATGCACAGAGTTGCATTCTATGTTACAATATTCTTGCATATATTTTGAGATACGATTTTTGTTCTTAACTTTAATGAGTTAATATTAGATACATAGAAGAATGTTTATAAATATTATTGTCTACAAATATTATAATAATTGTGTAAATAGCTATACTTAGTGAATAGCTTCATTGCAAGCATATACACATTTTGCTAAGTGCCGAAAGATGGCACGCTGCACGCATGAAGATCCTGGAAATCTTAAAAACAAAAAACAAGTGATGCCAGATTGTTGACTTATCTATGTGCATTTTCGAACATATTTGTCACTTGCAAGCTCAAATTAACTACATTTTATTGTATTTCATCAAACTTTATTGGTTTTATTTTTATCATAGACACAATTTCTTAAAATTTCCTTGCCCAAAAGTCACTTTATTACAAAACGAATATATAACATATAACTGGAATGTGAAATATATGTGGCAACTCTACATCATCACTTGTGTCACCTGTCATTTCAGATTTTTCAGTTTCCGCCGCCATTTCAAGTGTTGCGCGTCGGTTTCCAGTTCGCTTTTGAAAAATAAGTAAAAAATGTAAATTAAGCAGTGAAAGTCAGTAAAAGAAAGTGTAAAATGTGAAATAAATTGTCGCAAACATTTAGTAGTTGAATATAAACAGAGAAGTTCTTTGATTAGTGCATTTAGTTAAACAAAAAAAACATGCGCAAGTGTCTCATTGAAATGTGCTAGTGCTCCGGAACTGCAAGAAATGTGTCTGCGCAAGTGCTTGCTTCTATTTTGGAGTGCAGGGAGAGTTCTACAGTATCGCGATTTCAGAAAAGGAATTCCAGCTGGCATTTCAAAAGGTACATTTGTCTCAAATTATGTACTTCTATAATTTCAGGGAAATGTATTGCGTTTGGCACCAGAACTCACGCTGCTTTGCATTTTATTGTTGCAGCAAGAGAAAACACCGATTACAAGTTTTATAGCAACTTCAAATGGAGTAACATTATTTTAATGTAGCATACTTTTGTGCGATCATTGTAAATGCAAATTATAGCGTACGGAATTATTTAGCATACTTTTATGCGATCAATTATTACATCGTACGTTCTCGCAAGACTTCCATAACATGTTTGAAGACAGTGTAATAATTGTGTGTATTGCGATCTGCGAAGAACATTATTACGGTATTTCAATATGGATACGTAAAAAATGATCAATAACCATTAAGATTTATTTACTCAGATTTTTCATATACATATGTACATATATACAGTAATGAAATGACAGCAATGTTTTGAATTTTATTTTCTCATAATTTTAATATTTTTGTAAATAATATTTTGGAACACAACAGTGAAATTGTAAGGAATTAGTTGGGTTTCAGAGGCTAAAATCAAGGGTATTTTTACCGTATTTTTTTCATAATATAAACAATTAAATAGTTCATTTAAACAACTCAGCAGATAAAAGATACATATATATTTGGACAGTATTTTGTCAAATATTTATTTAAAAACTCCGAAAACCCAGTCGTTGGCAACTCATCTCCCATGACGTGTCCAAATAAAAAGGTCTTGCGTGGACTTCATAATTCAAAAATTTTTCGATAGTACATGGATAGATCTAGTTAATAAAAGAAAAGAAAGAAAAAAATAAAATATATATATTTGAATTTTTGACAGAATTTTAAACAAAAAACTAATTTTTTTTGGTGAAATTTTCGCCATATATATTGAAAAAAAAACATACTTCGTTCATTAACTAGATAAGGTTATTTTAAAGATGAAATCAAAGAATTTCAAAGAAATCGTTTTAAGTTTTACATTCATACTGACGTGGACTTATGGTCGGAACTTCTATCACAATATTGCTCGTATTTGATATTATTGAATAATATCTTAAACATATTGCACTATTTAATAAGATAATATTTTTTTTTTGAAAATGAAATTTGGAACATAGGATCGCATTAGGGAGGGGCACATTTAGATGTAATTGTTTTGGAAAAGTGGCCGTGACCCCACCCCCAAATAGGTTTTTTTTTATAGATCGCAAACCAATAAAGCTATATAAACCAAACTTTCTGCAGTCGTTTATTTTGGCCATTTCCTTGTACAGTCCAATAATGAAAGAATTCGGATAATAACCACGCCCACCTCCTATACAAAGGTTAGGTTGAAAATTACTAAAAGTTGGTTAACGCACTAACGAAAAACGTCAGATACACTAAATTTTACAGAAGAAATAGCAGAAGGAAGCTTCACTCAGATTTTTTTTTACAAAATGGAAAATGGGCGTGGTATCGCCCACTTATGGGTCAAAAACCATACCTCAGGAACTACTCGACCGATTTGAATGAAATTTGGTATGTAATATTTTCTTGACACCCTGATGACACGGGTGGAATATGGGCGAAATCGGTTCACAACTACGTCTACTTCCCATATAACTCAATTTTGAATTCTTTTGATTCGTTCACTTTATAATACATATATGCATTAGGAACAAATGAAGATAGCGGAATAAAACTTTACACAAATACTGTATTTGAGCTCTGACATGACTTGTGGAAAAATTGTCAAAATCGGACCATGACTTTTCAAGGCCCCTGATATCGAACATGAAGAACTCAGTGCCTAAGAGTAATTTTTCACCGATAATATAGGTAAATCCCTCAGATAATTTAATTCATTCCCTCTGAATTTTTTTCTTATAACAGTTTGTCTCTGTACCATAAATGGTTAAAATCGCTTCATAACTTCCCCCAGATCCCATATACCTAATTATAAGTAATATTAAATTAAGTGAGCGTATAGTCTTCGATACTTGTATCTTGTTGGTGAAAACGAGTCAAATCGGTTAAGGAATTACCTCAGTCCCCATATACTATTTATGGTGATTTTCGTTATTCTATTGAACTTTATGCCGAATATATGGGTCGAATTGTGCTGTCTTTATAAAATTACATCAATAAGTTGCGAGAGTATAAAATGTTCGGTTACACCCCAAATTAGCCCTTCCTTACTTGTTTTTAAATTATTTTTGATTTTCGCTGCATCTTTTTCGACTGTCTGCATGTTTGACTACTCTACTTTGGCTACTTGAATTTATACCCTTAATTTTTCGTAAAGTACAAGTACAAGTATATTCATATATGTATATATTCACCACATCGTGTTCTCGCCGGCACCTATCAACTCATCCATCATCTAGCATTACATAGAGTCGCAAAAGTTTGCTGAAACTCTACACTTGATTCTCTGTTTGAAAATGGCTTAAGCACATTTTAACAATTGCGGCACAAGCCAATAACAACTGCAAAGGCCAACAACAGCACAAGCGACATGAACACAATGAAAGCCAAGCACTACAACTATTACGGCCACAACTGCGAGTATGAACAGTGAAAAGCGTATAAACGCGCTTTAGTAGCGCATAAAGTATTTCCTGCACAGCGCAGAGAACTTACACAGGCGGTGAAATTTGTCAGTGTGCGCCAGCTGGGTGATGTGGCGAAGGTGTGCTCCGAGTGCAGCAAAGCAAAGCAAAATAATAAAAAAAATATTTGCCAAAAGGTGTAAGGAAGGCACACGCTGTGGCGCAGTTCGGCTTCGCTGAATTTTAAATCCTTTCAACAACTTTTCTCAAACACATACACACACACGGACACACGCTGGCTTTGTAAGTGTTGCGCGTTGAAAACTCTCACGTTAGAGCGGTGCTTCATGCGCTGCTCTTCTTGCCTCCAACTCGTTTTCGCCATTATTTTTTTACTTTTATTTGCGCTTTCCTTTCGCTCACATTGTTTATAGATTTCTGAAAGTCATCGCCTAAGTGTAAATGGCGCGCGAATTTTATAAGCTATGAGTTCGCAGTATGCGGTTGACGTAATAAATTGATGCCTTAAAATAGCTTTTGAAGCACCCACCACTCGTGCAAGCGTATATAAATATGAAGTCATAAGTTTATGTGCATCCCAAAATGATACACTCATATTAAAAGAAAGAAAAAAACGAGAGTGGCTGCTTAATGTTCTTGCTTCCGTATCCTTTCACTGCTAAATATGTATGTGTTTCACGCACGCTTTAGTTTAAGTTTGTGGAACAGTGCGATAAAAAGAGATGTTTTGCATCGAATGAGGAATAGCCATCATACCCGAACATCCAAGTAGATATCTAGTGAAAGCTTATAGCTTACTGAAAAAGCTTTTAGCTCTCATTTTGTGCTCTCAAATTTGAACTTCCTTCAAACAAAGTCGATTTTTCATCACATAAACCAGTCTAAATAGATGAGGCTATAGAAAAACTGGACCGCTAAAATAACCAGTGGATAGCTTAAATGTCCTTCCTGTTAGAAAGAATAATAACTTCAAAACATATATGGAAAAAGGTATAAAGTTCCCATTTGAAGGATGCCTATATATCCGAAAAGATGTCTATGAAATCACCTGAAGTCTTCATTGAGGTAATTTCTAACAAAACTCGAAATATCTGGAATGAAAGCTTTGAAAACCATGAGTTCATATGTATCATATCTTATAGCAGGACCATCACTGTACAAATATTACCAAAAATCCGTTTACATAATTCTACGCACTTTATTTATTTCTAGCTTTAATATAACGTCCGATATGTTTCTAGCACTCGCATTAACACAATTCTCCAGAGTAACTGTAGCGCCTGAAGTTATGCTTCGCCGAATGCCACAGTGAGCTTTCGAGCGCAACAAACACATTAAGACCGATTGAAGCCTCGGTTTTCTCATCGCTTTGATGCCTTTCTTGCGAAAACCAAAAAAAAAAAGGAAACACGGAAAAAGAGTAAAGAAAAAGCGGTGCTAATAAACCAAAAGCGAAAACTTCTGAAAGTGATTTCTTAAGTGTACAAAATAGCAAAAAAATCACTTCACGCAAGCAACCACATATATATACACATGTATATATATATATATGTCGACCAATTGGCTATCCATTGCGCCGTTACTTTTCGGCTATTCGCTCAGCACCTTTCGCCTTCGCGCTGCGTCCACACGTTTGGTCTTTTTAAGTGGCCACTGCGTCCACTTTGGCTCTGATGTATGTTGTTGTAGTTGTGTTTAGCTTTGCGGCTTGACTTTGTTTCACCTATGTCGTGTTGTCGTGTTTGCTCTTCGTTGGCGAATTTAATCGAGTCATGCAATAATATTTACGGTTTGTGATTTTTGAGCCAATTTTGTTGTTATTGTTTCTATTTTTGTTTCAATTGTGTATTGCACTTGCCAACTATTCAGAGTGTGCGCCTGATTATATTATATTTATTTATTGTTTTTTTTCACTATATGGTGAAAGCTTTAAGCTCAAGTGTTATTGGAGGAGAGTGACTTTAAAGTAACAGCGTATAGTTTATTTTTTTGGCCTTTTTGCAGCTGTATGCGCTTAAATCAGTGTTAAACCGCTGCTTTAGCTTATTATAAGTGTATATATGATTAGGAAGAAAAATGAACTACAGATTTCCGATTCTTGAGACTGATCATTATTATGCCAACTACTCATATTTGGACTTCGTTAATGTCAACGCCTATTGAGATTATTTTAGTAGCACCTGGGAAGGCAATATTATACTTCGCATTCCTTTTTTGAATGAAAAAGGTTCAACCAAATGGCTAACAAAAATCTACTAATGAATATTTAAATAATATACCGAGCCTATGAAATCATATTGTTTTTTTTTTGCGGACAGGTATTACATATCAGCTGACATAAGGGGTGTCATAAATGAACCTCGATAAAGGTGAACACTCGCATAGAAGAATATGAATTCTTTGATCCTTGATTTCCTCAATCTTACAGCTTTGTCAACCAATGTTATATGAAAAAGGATTTTCATTACATATCACGCTGCGTGTCCTTTAACAAGTCTCATGAAGTTTTATTTTTCTTAGGTCAAAATTGTTTGAATTCTTATTCTTATTACCTTTAAACTATAATTGATATGTATGAGACCACTTAACCCTTTAAGCCACTCTGAACGCATAAAAATCGGGTGGTTTTTTAGGAACTTTTTTGACAAAACTTTTTGAGGTAGGGCTTCTTTACATTTATATATATATATATATATTTGGCGTAGGAACCGCTTTAAGCGATTATAGCCGAATCCACCAGAGCGCGCCACTCATTCCTCCTTTTTGCTTTTTGGCGCCAACTGGAAACACCAAGTGAAGCCAGGTCACTTTGCACTTGGTCTTTCCACCGGAGTGGAGGTCGTCCTCTTCCGCGGCTTCCTCCAGCGGGTACTGCATCGAATACTTTCAGAGCTGGAGTGTTTTCTTCCATCCGTACAACATGACCTAGCCAGCGTAGCCGCTGTCTTTTTATTCGCTGAACTATGTCAATGTCGTCGTATAAATCGTACAGCTCATCGTTCCATCGTCTGCGGTATTCGCCGTTGCCAATGTTTAGAGGACCATAAATCTTGCGCAAAAAACTTTCTCTCGAAAACCCCAAGAGTCGTCTCATCGGATGTTGTCATCGTCCACGCTTCAGCGCCATACATCAGGACGGGAATAATGAGCGACTTATAGAGTTTGATTTTGGTTCGTCGAGAGAGGACTTTACTTTTCAATTGCCTACTCAGTCCAAAGTAGCACCTGTTGGCAAGAGTGATTCTGCGTTGGATTTCAAGGCTGACATTGTTGGTGTTGTTAATGCTGGTTCCCAGATAAACGAAATTATCTACAACTTCAAAGTTATGACTGTCAACAGTGACGTGGGAGCCAAGACGCGAGTGCGCTGACTGTTTGTTTGATGACAGGAGATATTTCGTCTTGTCCTCATTCACCACCAGAAGCATACGCTTCGCTTTTTTATCTAGTCTGGAAAACGCAGAACAAACGGCGCGGTTGTTGCTTCCGATGATATCAATATCATCGGCATACGCCAGGAGCTGTACACTCTTGTAGAAGATTGTACCCTCTCTATTTAGTTCTGCAGCTCGTATTATTTTTTCCAGCAATAGATTGAAGAAGTCGCACGATAGTGAGTCACCCTGTCTGAAGCCTCGTTTGGTATCGAACGGCTCGGAGAGGTCCTTCCCGATCCTGACGGAGCTTTTGGTGTTGCTCAACGTCAGCTTACACAGCCGTATTAGTTTTGCGGGGATACCAAATTCAGACATCGCGGCATAAAGGCAGCTCCTTTTCGTGCTATTGAAGGCAGCTTTAAAATCGATAAAAAGATGGTGAGTATCGATTCTTCTCTCTCGGGTCTTTTCCAAGATTTGGCGCATGGTGAATATCTGGTCCATTGTGGATTTTCCAGGTCTAAAGCCACACTGATAAGGTCCAATCAGTTCGTTGACGGTGGGCTTTAGTCTTTCACACAATACGCTCGACAAAACCTTATATGCGATATTGAGGAGACTTATACCACGGTAGTTGGCGCAGATTGTGGGGTCTCCCTTCTTATGGATTGGGCAGAGCACACTAAGATTCCAATCGTCAGGCATGCTTTCTTCCGACCATATTCTACAAAGAAGCTGATGCATGCACCTTATCAGTTCTTCGCCGCCGTATTTGAATAGCTCGGCCGATAATCCATCGGCCCCCGCCGCTTTGTTGTTCTTCAAGCGGGTAATTGCTATTCGAATTTCTTCATGGTCGGGTAATGGAACATCTATTCCATCGTCATCGATTGGGGAATCGGGTTCGCCATCTCCTGGTGTTGTACTTTCACTGCCATTGAGCAGGTCGGAGAAGTGTTCCCTCCATAATCCCAGTGTGCTCTGGACATCCGTTACCAGATTACCTTCTCGGTCCCTACATGATAATGCTCCGGTCTTGAAACCTTCTGTTAATCGCCTCATCTTTTCATAAAATTTTCGAGCATTACCCATGTCGGCCAGCTTTTCAAGCTTTTCATACTCACGCATTTCGGCCTCTTTCTTTTTACGTCTGCAAATGCGTCTCGCTTCCCTCTTCAGTTCTCGATATCTATCCCACCTCGAACGTGTTGTGGTCGATCGCAACGTTGCGAGGTAGGCAGTCAGTCAGCCCCATGTCACTCTGTGGAAAAACAGTTGAATAATTTTCGTGTTATCGTGTACACGATCTCGAAAAATGTGGTTTTGAAAAAAACTCAAAAGAAGAAAAAAATGCAAAAATGTGGGAGGAAGCGCGTTGCGCTGACTTGTAATGATCATAACTTTCGTAATTATTGAGACATTGTTTTCGGGGACATCTGAAAATACTCGTTAGAATATAGACTTTGAAATTAAGCAAAGACAAAAAATCATTTTTTTTTTAATTTCAGGGTGGCCCTTAAGTTGGCCAATGACCCAACTTGATTTCAATTTCTGGTTGTTCTTGGAGCTTTGGAGGTTGACCTTTCTAGGGGAATTGCTGTAAAAAAAATATTAATATAAATTTTTTATAAATATTAACTGAAATACCACTGGATTGTAGTAGTCATATACATAAAGCTTTGAATTTCGGTGATCCAATAAGGGTTGGTTTAGTCGGAAAATACTAAGTCTTTGAGAAAATTTAGTCGCAGCCCAAGAAAGCACTATTTAATCATTACGGTTGCGAATATTAGACACAAAAAGATGAGACTTCTCGAATACCCGAATTCCTTGGAATGTTCTAAAGGAATCTGCAGCAATGTTCGGATCTTTATTAAGTGAAGAAGTGCGTCAAAGTGACACTTTCCATTCCTCAAATGATTCACATGTCTGACAGAAATGTCTTACCATATATTTCTGCAAATGGAGCAACTACTTTACTTAGAAAGGGACCCAATTTTCTTTTATAAAAACAAACAAAAATTGATAAGCCCTTAAAGAATGTAGAAATCCCGTTTTGAAGTGTATAAATTAGCTTATCTGTATTTTTTGACGTAATAACTTCTTGCTGATTGTTACACAGCTTTCAGTGTTTGACTTTCACATGCTGTCTTGAACGCCAAAACCATTTTCATTTCGTCTATATGCACATAACTGTGAACACGAAGTACACACACGTACAGCTCGAGGCTTTTACACTAAGAGTTGCGGCGCACTCAAACTAACGGTATGCAAGGCAAGCCAAGGCTGACGGAAACACACTCGCGTGCTTTATACTATATATATGTGTGAGTGTATAGTTATGCATGCATTACACAAACGAAGCAACAATTTCGATACGGTTGTTTTCCTTAATTTCAACCATTGCCTCTGTCGTTGTTGTCTTTACTGTAACTACTGCGCTTGTTGCTGTTGTTACTGTTGTTGTGCTGGCAAGGCAGCATATTTGCTCTAGCGAGTGAAATTGCAAATGCAACCGCTACAATTCGCATCCGCCATATACTAATGCATTGCTACCGTTAATTTGAAGCCAAGGCGAACGGTGAACAGTGAAATGCGAATATACAGGTAGGCAAGCTCGAGAAAAAACAACAGCAACAACAAAAACAATAAAAAGCAACATGATATTGCAGGCAACAGGCAACAAGCATGGCTGAAGCACAAACACTTTCTGTTGGCAAAGCAAACACACACACACACGAAGCCAAGAAGCAAGCAAGAAAGTGTAGATGGAGAAGAAGAAAGGCTGCCACTGTCGACGAAAGCCAAATCAGTAAATGAATGAGTGAGTGTTGAGTTAAAGCCATGTTTTTCAAATGTTTCTACTTCGCTGTTCGTTCGCTAATTTTTTCTACTTCTTCTGCTTCTGGCTGCACTATAATCCTTGTTTTTTGTTTGCATATAAAACCTGCTTATTTCACATTTAGTTTTTATTGTTGCAATTTCAATTTACTCCATGTCTTCTTCTTTTTCTCCGTTCTTATTTTTTTTTTTGGCTTCGCAATTTTTGTAAAATAACAATTCAAATTAAAGAGGGACTAGTGCGACTGGCAAGTGTAATAGAAACGACAACAGCCACAACAACAACAACAACACAATCACATCAACAACATTCTCGGCAACAACAACAACAGTAGTGTTGTTAATACAGAAAGTAGTTAAACCGTCAACGCAATCCTTTTTATTTAGTCTTTCTCTCCCTGTGTGTGTGTGTATTTTTTATATTTGCTTAATGCCTCAAAGTTTCTGCCGTGTTTTTGTTGCGCTTTAATTGTTGTTGTTGCTGTTGCTGCTGGTAGCGGTGTTGTTTTTAGCACTTTCGCATGTTCATTTCATTGCAGGTTTTTAATTTGTTAATGGAAAGCAAAGCGAAACACATAAAACGCGCTTAATGCGCCGCCACGTTCACCCATTCCCTACTCCACTTGCCCTGGCCAATACCTCTGCTTGTATTTTGGTTTGTAATTTTTTTCTCGGGTACTTTATTAAAATTGTAGTTGGTTAAAGCGTGTTGCCTTGAAGAAAAATTGAGTTTACCTCTGGTTCTGCAGTAATTCAATTTAAAGAAATTATTTTCATTTTTGACAGCTATGAGAGAGTTTGCTTATCGCTTCGCTGTAGTGATTAGACGTAGTAATTACACATTTAGGTAGCTCCTGGATTTTGGCTGAGTTACGGATGTAGCTCTTTGGTAGTTTTTCATATAAAAATGTATCCTTTAAGACCTTCTCCCATCGGATAATAAATTGAAGAAGGTAGATATTTCGAAGATACATGAGGTTTGAGAACTAGGTTACTAAACCTAACCAATGTAATATTACAGAGGAAATTGGTCTGCTGATTCCTGAATTAATTATAGGAGAGCCATCCACTGTTAATTGGAATAAAAATTAACTAAAGTCAACTTTCAACACTGGCCAAAAAGCAACGATGGTAGCAGATATCCGTCCCTTAATCAATTATTGGAGCACATCTCTTTACCCATCATAACTCTTTGCAACAGGTGCTACTGTCGGATCGGTAGGCATTTGACGATCGGATTCCTCCCTCTAAATTGCTTACCACTTCCGTCCTATTATACGGCTCATAGACATATACGATCACAAACCGAGATGAGAAAGCACTTGGAGCATGTGAGAGAAATGCTCTCCGAAAAATCTTTGAAGCCTTTCGCGAAGAAGATGGAACCATGAACTTCATTAGATTTACGGCGATATGAATATAGTTAATCTGGTTGGGCCATAACGTATGCTCTAGCGAAAAACCACTTCGATTCGAGACACGTGGGTGGACAACGTAAACAAGCGTGGTCTCCATTCAACGGATGGACTAAATGCACAGGGACATGTCTGCACTGAGAATGTACAAATGCCGTGACTTCACAAAGTATAGATGCTACTGGCGTAGTTTTTTGTTCTCGGCCTAGTCCGACACATGATTTTTGTGTAGTGCAGGACAAACTAACTTTTTCACTTGAAACTATTTCCTATATTTTATCAAGATTACATTAAATATTGAATATATATACCAACTATTTTCATTTTATTATGCCGACAACCTTCTCCTGACTGCAATTATAAGCTGACAAAAATGAAAACAGCAAATTTCCTTTCAAATTTATATTTTTATTGTAATAATAGAATTTTCTTAAATAAGCTATAATAAATTAACAATTTTTCTTCAATATTAACAGTAGTGTAGGTTAAAACTAATATTCCGTTTCAATAATTCTCCGACCCATTAGCATAAATAAAGTGGCATCCTCCTTTTCGAACGGAACAACTAACAACTTCGTTCCTGTGTGAACCAATCAGCGCTGTCGATGATTGTTGAACTTTGTGAAATCCCATTTTCCATTATGTTTATTCGATTATCTCAATCGATTTGTTCGCACATCATGCAATAGATGTGTTTTCGCCTCTGAAATCCTCATTAGAAAAGTCCTGTGCAGCACAGGCATCGATCATATCCGTTAGTTATATCAATTCTGTAGTTATTGTATGCCAATATTGAGGAAATAGATAACCTTCTTCTTTCTCTCTATATAGTATTACAATTATAAGGTCTGTAGTGTTCCCAAAATCAATGTAAAACATATAAGTCAGAATATTGATCTTCTTACATGATAAAATTGAGTTAAATCCTTTTCACACCTGAGTTAATTGATCAGTTAACACGGTTATTGCTCGATTAAAAGTTGTCTCCGTTCCGTCTTTTTGTCTTTTGAATCTCACGGCTATGTATAAAGCGCTACAGAGCTCATATATACATCTTTGTAAGGTCTTTACATAACCTACAAAACGACGCTAAGGATGATTAGTTTGGATATTGCGTTCAATAGTTATAGACGTCTAAAAATGGAGTTCACTAACGCCGAAATTCGCGCTATTTTAAAATTTTCCTTCGTTAACGGCAACTCCGCTAGAGAAACGCTCCGTGAGATTAATGGTGTTTTGGGGGATGGTACTCTATCGCTTAGAACTGTGGAAGAATGGTTTCGACGATTCAGAGCGGTGATAACGACACCATGGATAAGCCAGCCGGTGGAAAAGCCGGCAATATCAAGCGAAAACGGTAGTGGTCGTAGGCCGGTGAATCGTCCCAAACAGTGCACAAGCAGTGATTGACGACCAGGTAGGTTTTGTTGTGTGTTTGGTGAGATTGGAAGGGATCATCCACTATGAGTTGCTCCCATATGGCCAGACGCTTAATTCTACCATCTACTATGAACAACTGGACCGCTTGAAGCAGGCGATCGACCAGAAGCGTCCAGAATTGGCCAACAGGAAGGATGTAGTGTTCCACCAGGACAACGCCAGACTACACACTTCGTTGATGACTCGTCAGAACCTATGGGAGCTCGGATGGGAGCTTTTATCGCATCCACCATATAGCCCGGACATAAACTCAAAAGAGGCTTGTAAAAAGTGTCTGTCCGAGTTCTTCGCTTCTACGAGGGGGGTATTATGAAGTTGTCGTCTAGATAAATCCGAACGCTATAACACTTTTTATAAAGCATTGAATAAAAAGCAAAAAAGCGAAAGGGAGATATTTGACAACCAAGAGCTCACTTCACCACTCACTCTACCTGTGTTATTGTTGTTGACTCGGCTTGCGGCTAGTAAGTTACTGCACGCATATGTAAATGTGGTGAGAATTTCAATTTCAACTTGCTCACACCAAAACTTCGCTGCAATGACAACAACAACAAATATATGCGAAGATTTCTGCAAATTACAATTAATCAAGAAAACTTTTTAGCTGCAGACAAATGCGTGTGGTTATTTAAATAATCCAAGAGGTTAAGTTTTTCTCTAACCGTTAACCCACACGAATACCAAATATACAGCTTAAGTTGCCACATAAATATTTGATATTAATTATAATTGCCATTAATAGGCAAATAATTTATGCAAGTAGATCGGTCCACACTTCACCATAGCGGGAGGAGGGGGACAGTGGCGTGTGCGAGCATAACTGCCCACGAAGTACTTGTGCACATATTTCTGTGAAAATTCCTCAAGTAGGCAAAGTGATTAGAGTCACTCGCACTCACTCAGCACCGGCATTAGGCTCATCAAAAACAAATTATCATCAGCGCACACAGCGAACGCCGGCCACCGCTTATCTCTCACTCTGTGTGTGTGTGTATGTGCGTAAGTGCGTCACAACCTTGAATATCCGCTCAATTCATTAATTTGAAGTTGTGTATTTGTTATTAAAAGCCGCTGCCGGTAATTAAATGCCCAATTTCCGTTTGTCCAGCCGATCGTATGCTTTTATGCCATAGCATTCTTTGGCATTCTTTGACTCTGCGTTGCCATAAATTATTTATGGCAACAATCCTCTAGCTATTTTTCTACGAGAATTCATATTTACTTTCTTCTTAAATTCTTTTTACTTTCATTTGGATTTTTGCACTTACGCATTTTCATGTGATTTTAGATGAACGCTTGTGCGTGTGTGTTGTTGTTGCATAAATAATAAATTTTAATATGTCCAGCGGCATTTTGTCCTGCAGTCTACTAGCTATAATTTTGCTATTTCATTTTATCTCAAATGAGATTTTTATAGGTAATTTTTGTATTTTGTTTATATTGCCGAAATAAATTATCTGAAATGGAGTTTTGTAATTGCCGTTGTGCTTTATTTACTTTAAGCGCACGTGTAGCTTTTGTTTCAGCTTTAATTTCATTTATTAGGTTAATGATATTCTGTAATTACACTTGTGGCTTCATAAATGAAGAGTTTTCATATAATAATAAATAATATAGTAATTTGACTAAAGCTTTTGTATGACACAGGCTGTGCTGTGGGATAGGTCAGAGGTAGAATCGTAGATTGTGGCATAATCGAAACATTTTTGTTGGATAAGCAAATCTGAAATATTTGCTCTTTAAATCATATGAGACAGTACATCAACTACATAGCTTGAATATGGTTATTATTGTTTATATTATAGATCCAATAGAACTGGAGCTTAAACAAGACAACAATCGTCTCTTCTCGCCATGCTTTGGATTTTATATGTTTTGTTAGTCAGTTGAATTCATAACACGATAGTGCGTGTATATCTCACTAAATCCTTATAAATTCTCTCTATTCTATATTTATTTATGCCAGTCTTTGAATTTTATACCAGTTGTTTGATCGTTTCGCCGAGCTCTGTATATGAAATAACTTTTACTTTATAAGTGATAGTTCTTGATGATAATCTTCAATACACAATCCTTTCAGTAGCTACCAAATATACTGATGATATTCGAATTGGTATTGAGATTTTCGAAGACTAGTTTAAGTTTGTTTAAGAGACATGCTAAATGTATTATTGAATATAAACCTATCCATTAAGATGGGTGATACGAGAGTCTTATGAGATAAGTATCATTTTGTTAAATTTGTATAAAAGTCTAATGTTTAAAAAAATTGTCTCTTTAGGATTGTATAGTATTGAAAGAACATGCATCTATCATCCTTAATAAATGGTATAAACGTTACAGGTAGTACCAGTAGGCAAGTGGTTCTCAAGACTTTATTGAGGTTGTTGCAATACTCGGTATTATAGATAAGGTCAAAGATACTTTCGAATCCAATCGGTAGATTACAGTTTCTAGTTTTACAGTGATAATGTGAGTAGAACCTTGGAGGTAGTGACCGCAGATTTTGTATGATAGTATTGAGAACGGGAACTCACCACAGCATAAACTCAAACAATATTATGTAGTGCTCCCTTTTATAACATAGTATTAACCGTTTTGATGTGATTACTTTTGTACTAAGTATGTATGTAAACTCGAATATCTTGTCTACTTACATATCTAGGACATAAATCATAATTTTGACTTTTTGATTTTTGAACGGCACAAAATCCTCCTGTAGAGACCAAGGTGGTAATCTGGTAAGCAATGTCCACGGCATACTGGGGTTATGGAGGGAATACTACTCCGACCTGCTGAATGGCAGTGAAAGTACAACATCAGGAGATGGCGTACCTGATTCCCCAATCGATGACGATGGAAAAGTAGTTCCATTACCCGACCATGAAGAAATTCGAATAGCAATTACCCGCTTGAAGAACAACAAAGCGGCGGGGGCCGATAGATTACCGGCCGAGCAGAATATGGTCGGAAGAAAGCATGCCTGCAAGCAATCTCAGTATGCCAATCACCGTGTGATTAGCTAAATATCGCCTATAAGGTTCTATAGAGCGTACTGTGTGAAAGACTAAAGCCCACCGTCAACAAACTGATTGGATCTTATCAATGTGGCTTTCGACCTGGAAAATCCACCATGGACGAGATATTCACCGTGTGCCAAATCTTGGAGAAGACCCGAGAGAGAAGAATCGACACTCACCACCTTTTCATCGATTTTAAAGCTGCCTTCGACAGCACGAAAAGGAGCTGCCTTTATGCCGCGATATCTGAATTTGGTATCCCTGCAAAACTAAAAACAAAAGCTCCGTTAGGATCGGGAAGAACCTCTCCGAGCCGTTCGATACCGCAGAAGCACTCTTGCCAACAGGTGCTACTATGGACTGAGTAGGCAATTGAAAAGAAAAAAGTCCTCTCTCGAAGAACCAAAATCAACCTCTACAAGTCACTTATCATTCCCGTCCTGATTTATGGTACAGAAGCGTGGATGATGTCAACATCAGATGAGACGACACTAGGACTTTTCGAGAGGAAAATTTTGCGTAAGATTTATGGTTCTCAGAACATTGGCAACGACGAATACCGCAGACGATGGAACGATGAGCTGTACGAGTTATACGACGACATTGTCATAGTTCAGCGAATAGAAAGACAGCGGCTACGCTGGCTGGGTCATGTTGTTCAAATGGATGAAAGTGCTCCAGCTCTGAAAGTATTCGATGCAGTACCCGTCGGAGGAAGCCGAGGAAGGGGAGGCCTCCACTCCGTTGGAGGGACCAGTGGGAGAGCGACCTGGTTACACTTGAGATCTCCAACTGGCGCCGAACTGCGAGGGAAAGAGAGGAGTGACCAGTATTACCAGCAGCCACATTAGTTGGATTCTAGGGAAATTTTGCTAATCCCAAGAAAAACTAACAATCTAATACCTTTATATATGCACACAGTTTATGGCTCTGCTAATGTTCTGTGAAAAAACATATTAGTTAGGTTAGTTAAACTTTCAACTTTTAACTTCTTCCTTTAATATTAGATATAATCGCTGTTCCCTCAATAAATTTGTATGTTACCTGCTTGCACATAAACTTGTTAAAATTAAATTGACTTGTAGTAAACTTGATATGCACTTCTGAAAAAATTATAATAATTAAAAGTAACCTGAAGGAAGCCGGAAATTAAATATTTGCTCTAATTAAAATTATTCTTTAATATAATATATAGAAATACTCATATGTATATATATATGACTTAGAAAGAAATGCTTTGCAGCCTTTCCACTCTTCATGTGGAGCAAAACCTTTCGCAAATCCGCCAAAACATTTAAAACCAACAATTTAGCGGCAAACTTTTAAACATCGCACACAAATCACGCATAAATTTCTTTGCATTGCTATAACTTTTCGCACCAAATATACAGATGTACATATATATGTATACCGATTCCCGGCTCGTGACGCCCTGAGCTCAAAGCCAAAGCTTGTGACACTCAATTCGTCGTAATTCCCAGTTCACACCATTAACTGCGACAGAGACTTTCAATTTGTTGTTATTCTTTGCAAATTCAGTGTATTTCAAATTTTATTTCCACTTTCTTTCGCTTTCGCTTTAGAAAATTGTAATTGATTTGTGGTCGCAACTTTTGCGAAAAAGTCATTTTCCTGCATGACTACGCTTCAAGCGCATCCGTAAATTGAATTGTACGCCATTACAACAGCAACAACACATATGTATGTATGTATATGCAGAGGAGACTGAATCTAAGCTCCAAATACATATATATTTCCATATAATTCGTATTACTTATATACGCCTTTCAAGTTTCACGCTGCCTTGGCAGTTCCCGCTGTATTTTCCGGGTAGTTTTTTGAATAAATATACCAACACACACAAACATACACTTACGGAATGGTGTGTAAACAGTGTCCCTCATAATATTCAGTTATATATTTATATTGGTTTACTTATGCCTACATACATACATTCAACTGTGAGTTGCTCGATTTTGTCAGGAATATATGGAGAAAAGCAGCAGCTTCTCATAAGGAACGAATGGTAGCTGAAGCACGCTACATAAAGTCTTGCGAAAATATAACGGAACTAGTCGTCAGCTGATTTTATTTTGTTTAGCAACTGTTGCGCTCACAGGCACATATGCAGGACGGCAGTGAAGTACATTTTTTGCGCTACACACACATATATATGTATGTATGCATATGATATGCCTTACTATATGTGATATAGTTGAGCAGTTGAGTTTAGGTCGCACAACTTAGTCGAATCTTTTTTTTCTTCCATTTTTCCATCACTGTGTGCGCGTATTTTGCTTGTATTGGTTGGCCAGTATACTGCTCGTAGCCATATATTTCTGCGCTCGGCAATTGTCGACGACTAACCAATATCGTTTAAGCCAATTTATGTGCCAACAAAGTTAGATTGAATGTAAATTTATTCGCCAACTGTACAAGCAGAACCACCTGTGCCATTGACATGTATACATATGTATGCAAACATATGTATATCACCGTTAGCTCAATGGCGGCGCTCAACAATGCTCAACAGCAGTAGCGTGTACTGCAGGTGAAATCCAATTGCGGTTCAAGCGGTCTAACCGATTTGATTGAGATGAAGCAGATTTCCAACTCAATAGTTACAGCTGACAGATCAGTCAGGGTTCTCACATATAATAGTAATGTCTTAAAAGTCACTCGATGGTCAATTATTACAGGGAGTATCGCTCAAAGACAATGTGAGACCACTTAATATTTGACTTTGTTGATTTTTAACGCAAAAACTAGCTAAAAAGCAAGGCTTACACTCAAGATGGATGAAAAAATGTAAAAACAAGTAGGGAAGGGCTAAGTTCGGGTGTAACCGAACATTTTATACTCTCGCAATTTATTTATTTAACTTTATTTATATTATGTAATACACAATTTGACACACATATTCGTCATATATATTGTATAAAGTCTATTGAAAGTTGGAAACCATAATATTAAGTTAGAAGCACCGAGGTCCTCGTTTTCTATATATGGGGCCTTAAAAACCTATGGTTCAATTTTGACGATTTTTAGAATGGGGCTGCCACACTATAAACATAGTATTTGTGCAAAGTTCTGCACCGATATCTTCACTAGTGCTTACTTTATATATTGTAAAGTAAACAATTCAGATCGTCTTCAAAGTTCTGGTATAGAGGGAGTAGGCGTGGTCGTGAAGCGATTTAGCCTATTTTCACAACATATCATTGGGATGTAAGGAAACTATTGCAAACCAAGTTTCATTGAAATCGGTCGAGTAGTTCCTGAGATATGGCTTTTGACCCATAAGTGGGCGACGCCACGCCCATTTTCCAGTTTGTAAAAAAATCTGAGTGCAGCTTCCATCTGCCATTTCTTATGTGAGATTTAGTGTTTCTAACGTTTTTCGTTAGTGAGTTAACCCACTTTGAGTAATTTTAAACCTAACTTTTGTATGGGAGGTGGGCGTGGTTATTATCTGATTTCTTTCGTTTTTGGACTGTATTAAGAAGTGGCTAAAAACAACGGCTGCAGAAAGTTTGGTTTATATAGCTTTATTGGTTTGCGAGATATGTACAAAAAACCTATTTGGGGGCGGGGCCTCGCCCCCTTCCCCAACAAAATTACATCCAAATATACCCTTTCATAGTGCGATCCTTCATACCAAATTTTTTTCCATAGCTTTATTTATGGCTTAGTTATGGCACTTTATGTGTTTTCGGTTTTCGCCATTTTGTGGGTGCGACAGTGGTCCGATTTTGCCTTCCTATGGTGCCAAGAAATAAGTGTGCCAAGTTTCATAGACGGACTGACGGACGGACAGACAGACATTCGGATTTGAACTCCACTCTTCACCCTGATCACTTTGACATATATAACCCTATATCTAACTCGTTTAGTTTTGGGTGTTACAAACAACCGTTATGTGAACAAAACTATAATACTCTCTTTAGCAAGTTTGTTGCGAGAGTATAATTAATATATAATTTCAGTTTTGGGCTTGTGAAAAATATGCTAACAGAATTCCGAATATTTTCTGGTGATCCTTTTATTACCTGTGCTAATAAAAAATATTATTTTGTATGCAGAAATCACACGTACCCCTATAAATACCTTTATATGCCATTACAATTATCGCTTGACAAAACAATGCCACACTCTTTCGCTTATCCTTCTATACAAACGCTTATGAACGTATCCACAAAATTAGATTTCGAAAATTATTACTCCCGAACTGAATGGCCAACAAATAATATTTCTAGCCATAGCAGCTGCGCCAGCGTATGTGACGTAGGTATTTATCAGCCATAATACGTGTATCGATTATAGACGAATTTAATCAGGCGCGCCGCTGCCACAACATGTGGCCTTGTAAATATTATGTAGCAGATAATACCATTTGGACACCAACCGCAGGCTATTTATTATTAAGTGCAAATGGCTAACAAATATGCTCAAATAATTTAATGACCAACAAATCAGCTAATTTCATTTCACTGATTGTGTGCACACAAACACATTCATACAATATCGTTATACATATGTACGCTTGGATTTTCGGCCGTGGCGTATGAGTAACATTTTATTTTCATACTTCGGAGTGGCGGTAAAAGTACATTTTAGTGTAATAATTATACAGCAAATAGGAATGTATACTTTAAGTTAAATGCAGTTTTGTTATTTTTTTTTTTTTTTTATACTCTCGCAACACATGTTGCTAAGAGAGTATTACAGTTTTGTTCACATTACGGTGTTAGTCACAAAACTAAACGAGTTAGATATGGAGTCACATATACCAAAGTGATCAGGGTGACGAGACGAGTTGAAATCCGGATGTCTGTCTGTCCGTCCATCCGTCCATTTGGCCGCCCGTCCATCTGTCGCACTAAGTGTCATAACTAAGCCGTAAATAAAGTTATAAAATTTGGTTCAATGGATCGCACTAGGCAGGGATATATTCGAATGTAATTTTTTTTTAGTGGGTGTGACCCCGCCCTAAATACGTTTTCTGTGAATATCTCGCAAACCAATAAAGCTATATAAACCAAACTGCAGTCGGTTCTCTTACGTACCTCACCACACACCATGAAAATAGCTGAAATCGAATAAAAACCACGCTCACCTCCCATACAAAGGTTAGGTTGAACATTACTAAAAGTGCGTTAAAGAAAACGAAAAACACCAGAAACACTAAATTTTACAGAAGAAATGGCAGAAGCAATCTGCACTCAGATTAAAACAAAAATGGAAAATGGGCGTCGTTGCCCACTTATGGGTCAAAAATTATATCTCAAAAACTACTCGACCGGTTTCAAGGAAATTTATAATAATATAAATATATAATATTTTCTTCACACCCTGATGAAATCGGTTCACATCCACGACTACTTCCCATGTAACTCAATTTTGAATTCCATCTGATTCCTGCACTTTATAATGTATACATTAGGAACCAATGAAGATAGCAGAATAAAGCTTTACACAACTACTTTATGATCTGTGGCATCACTTGTGGAAAAATTTTCGAAATCGGACTATAACTTGTCAAGGCCCCGGATATCGAACATGATGAACTCAGCCCCCTAGGATAATTTTTATCCAAAAATATTGGTAAATCTCTCAGATATCTTAAATTAATTCAGAGGGAATCTTTTTCTTCTAACAGTGTGTCTCTGTACCAAAAATGGTTAAAATCGGGTCGTAACTTCTCCTAGCTCCCATATACCTAATTATAGGGCTTAATACCTTATAAATCGGTTAATATTGATTGGTTGATTTTCGTTATTCTATTGGACTTTATACCGAATATAAGTAAATTCGGTTCAGTGTGGGTTATCTTAATAAAACTATATCAATAAATTGCGAGAGTATAAAAAGTTCGGTTGCACCCGAACTTACCCTTCCCTTACTTATTTTTATTTGTGTGTATTGATCGTTGACGTATTCATTATTAATCATTGTGACTATTTTTGAAATCACTCGAGTGAAAGTATATTAGTTGTACTTATATTTAGCTAACATTAATATGGAATTATTTTTTACACATTTTCAGGTTTGGAGCATTGATTTAAGTGACAGAGAACATATTAACATAAAAATAAAGACGATATAAAGAAGATAAGAGGTACTTCTGTGTGGAAGTGGTTTACTTTCTGTCATCATTCTTCAGCACTTAGAATTTTTTTTATTTTCAAAATGACCGGACATGACAAAATATACTTTATAACAAGCTAAGAACACAATTTGAGATGTGGTAAGCTAATTTGATATTTATTATTTCTTTTTTTCCAAATTTCCATAATTTTTTGCTATTGTAATGAATATAAATTGATTACTAATTATTTAATTATGAATATTTATCCTTTTTTTGGCACAAAATCTTTGCAAGATTTCCATGTGAAATTCCAAAAAAATTAATGCCATAAAATTTACGTAATTTTAAACCCTTCGTAAATAGTTTAAAACAAAATGCTATTATGGAAGTTTCCTTGGAAAACTATTCATAGCAGGCCTGCGAAGTTGTTGAACAACAAAAGCTATTATATGCTACTCCAGCTACTGGCGTTGCCTCACCTGCTGCATACATTTGCACTACAGGCTGTATAAGTATAAGTAGATGTAGATGGAGATGTAGAGCCAAAATAATTATTGCAAATTTCATATAAAGAAGATGCTATGCTTTACAATTTTACATATATACATGCGTGTGTTTGTGCGCATACTTTAAAGCATTATCAAATGTAATAGATATTCGGTGCTGGCAAACACTGTATAAGTGCCGCTTCGAGTAACGGCGGTGCGGCTGCAACAGCTGCGTCAACAGATGCATTCCGTAGTCATTTTCAGGGAAAACTTTCAAAATATTGCATAGAACTTATATTGTGCCGGAATTTTTAATGCCTCCATTACGGTATGCTGTGCTATGTGTTTACAAACCTACCTATGCTGCTATGTATGCCTTTTATGGCGTGGGCGTATGAGTAACATTTTTGCGAGAGCGCAGTGTATGCATTTTATGCTTCTCTGTGTTTGTGTGTGTGTGCGTGCAACATATTGAGATGCAATAATTTAATCTTGTACATAATTATATAGAAAACTGCAGCAGAACTTACGAAGTTACTAATTAATTCTTGCATTTATTTTGTGGAAATTTGGCAGTAGTAAAAGCGAGAAGCGCTAAAACTTGCAACTTGCAACACAATTTCAAAATTTAACGAACAAAAGTGTAAAGTAATATTCTTTAAAAATAATTCGAAAATATTGTTGTGAGATTTTTAAATTTCTAACTACGCTGAAAACTGCTTGAAGAACATCGCTTAATTTATACAAAATTTGTTAAGCGAAAATCCATAAAAATATATTTTTAAAAATTATTATTATTTTATTTTTATTCTCAAAGAAATTTTCATTCACAAGATGTCTTTCAATTTAAATTCCAAATTTGTTTCTAAATTATTTCCCAAACCCTCGACTTCATTGTAGCCCAGTAGTACAACGCTTCAAATGACTATTTTGAATGCATTTTTCAATTTAGCTTTTTTGAACCGCATTTGTTACTCCACTTCATGCACACACTACCATACCACACCACTCCGCAAACAAATATCAAACTTTTTCAATTTAACTACCTCACCACACACAATGCCACATTGCTCGAGTATTTTACTTTGCTGCTTTGCGCCTTACCAAATATGCCACAAACAATTTCCTATACTCCGTTGCTGCCGCTACTGCTGCTAACAAAATGCGGCGCCTTCTCTTCACTATGCCACAATTGAATTGTTTTTGCCAATGTTGTTGGTTATTTCTTTTTATTCCACTGGCTTCTGTTGCTGGTTGGGTTTACCAATTTTTCCAAATGCAATATTGCTTGAACTCGTTTACTTAGAAATGCGAGTAACTGTGATTGTATGTACATATGTATGTATATACTCGTGCTGACTCTCATATGCAAGTGCAATGGTTGTGTTTTTCTTGTTTTTGTAGTGTAAGAAATTTCGTGTTGATGAATTAAGGTGTCCGGCAGAACTGAGGTAATTGCACTGTGAGAAATTTTGTATTAGTGGTCTAAATAGAATTTAGATTAATCTTACAAATTTAGGCAACATGATGTGCTAATTTTTTATATAAAATTTGCTAAAAAGTCAGAAGCTGTTAGATTCCTTTCTAGATCATATATTCTATATATAAAATTCATCTTACTCCCTTGTGTGTTTTATAAACCAGTTGTTTAGCAACCACAATCGTTATATATGTATGTATATAGAAAAATGTGACTTGATTAGCAATCTAACGAATCTATTCTCCATTATTGGGTCTGTAAACGTCAATATAAATTATAAAATAATTTAATTACCAAGCCCACATCAGTTGCCTGCAGTTCTGAGTTAACCACATTCACCAGTGGAAACTGTTATCCTCTGCCGTCTCTAGATTAAAAAGTTTATAAAGGATGGCGTTCTAATTTACAGTTCTTCTAACTCACCTGCTAATATGGTTATATCTTGCTACTTTTTCAAGTGTCTCGATTTCATGTGAAGCCTAAGCATAGACAATTTTCTGTAGTCGAATATATACGTTGATCTATTTCGGGGTTCCCTACATTTTTAAAGAAAAATTACAGAAAATTAATTATCTACATATATCTAGAAAGATTTCATTCGGTTATTGGTTCTAAGATATATCACATATCACCGAAAGTTTGATAATCCTAATATAAGGTATATGGGAGCTAGGGGAAGACCCGATTTTTACAATTTTTGGTACAGAGACACACAATTATAGGAAAAAGATTCCCTCTGAATTACATTACAATATCTAAAATATTTACCGATATTTTCAGTGAAAAATTACCCTAAGGCACTGAGTTCTTCGATATCCGGGGCATTGAAAAGTTATAATCCGATCTCGACAATTTTTTCACAAGTGATGCCACAGATTCTTCCGCTATCATCATTGGTTCCTGAACATATTCCGATGGAAAATAAAGTTTTAAGATATACTGCGGCCGCAGCGCCACCTCTGGGATACCGTTATTTTTCAAATCACACAAAAAGAACAATTTTATTTTTCAAGTGCAAAATTACTAATTAAACGTTTCCAGCGAAGTTTCTTCATTCAACCAAGAGCATAGCAACCGCCGCCGCAGCGTCAGCCACAGCTAATAGCTTTTTTTCTGCTAAATGCTGAGGAAAATTAACCACTACAGACAAAAAGGGGTAAACGCTATTATTGGCTGACAGTAAGTTCAGATGGAAAGCGCAACGTCGCTGTGGCTAATGGAAAATCACTGCAACAGTGTCAAACACTATATTGCCGTTGAAATAAACAGGTGAAAAAAATTAACAAAAGTCGTTGTTGATATTTACATCCATAAAAGCTATTTGGTTCTGTACGACCAGTACTCGTTCTGCTGTACACAAAAAATTCATATTCAGCGCTATAACTGAACTATATAGCAAATACTCGCTTATAGGCCTTAATTGATATTGGCAGCAGCGGCCATTGTAGCATAGCGTACAGTGCTCGTTAGGCCGTTATGTCGCTAAAATGTTATATTGACAATTGACTGACAGTTCTGTGCCGTTGCATTTGCCGCACGTGATATTGCACTTGACAGCGCTGGAAAATGTATAATTTGATGGATACAAAATTGTATTCGGATTCGAGCGTATTAAACATTTCAATAACAGAGATTTTCCGTTATGTTCTCCATTAAAGTGAAGTGCAGTTTTAAATAAACGGTTGAACAACAAATAAGTATTGAATAAATCGCTTGTAAATTCATGATACTGAGCTTTATTTTTACGAACCTTTTAAACTGTAGTATATTAACTGTAGAAAAACTTCAGCCGTATTAAATTTTTTTAGAGACAAAGAACTTAGCGATCTAGTTTTGTATGTCCGCGTATGAGAAAAGCTATTTCTACCAGATCAACAACAAATATTATGAACTGTATTCAGGTCATATGTCCTGCCATTTTAATTTCAGAAGTCCGTATTTCATTTTAATTCAGAAGTTAATGTCCTCGCCTAG
The DNA here is from genome assembly GCF_028554725.1 of Zeugodacus cucurbitae. NCBI lineage: Eukaryota > Metazoa > Arthropoda > Insecta > Diptera > Tephritidae > Zeugodacus > Zeugodacus cucurbitae. Next base: position 56,090,169 of record NC_071667.1, on the reverse strand, counting down.
CTTTAGCTACTACATGATCGCTCCAATTGCATAGAGTTTAGAGTTTAATTAAAGTCATGTTCTCTTTGAACCATGTTTAGTTGATTGCTTTGTCCAGATCTTGAGAAAACTCTCCCGCAGAGCCCTTCCCGAGGGTGCTGACTGATAATCGATACCACAGTGTTGCAATTGAGGCATGAACAGACGCCCATGTTGCAGTCGGAAGGTCTCTCACCAAGGTTTGATTCTATCCTTGGGTGTTCGTTGCTCTTCAATAGCACAACATTCAAAGCTGAACCCTTACAATGTTTACGGGAATAATAAATAGCTGGATCAAGCCAATCAGCCTCGCTGGGGTCTCGAATAGCGTTTACGTATTCTTGACGTATCCTTATTGCTTATCTCCCCTAAATTAGTAGATCCATTTTGTAAATTGGAGCAAAAAAACGGGAGAGGAGACCTGGTCTTATTCAATCCGGAAGGTACTAATTGCTCCGAAAAGAGGGCAGCCTTCACAACGATCTTTAGAATAGATATTGCAACGACAGACGATAAGCTTGGTCTATAGGCAAAGGCTATTACTGGAGTTGGAGCTAACCCTAACTCCAGGAAAACAACAACAATAGCGGCGGCCGGGTACAAGCCTAGTAGCCAGAGTCTGTTAGGCAGTGCTTAAGTCACTCAAAATGATATAGTTGACACATTCAAAATATGTTATTTCAAATCAGAATATATTATTTCTTTTCATGGACATCATTAGAAAAACTTGCAAAAATACTTTCCAATATTTTACTCACAAAAAGGACAAAGACCGAAAGCCAAACAAAAGCATAATAAAGTCAAAGCCTTTGACAAAATGCTGTCAACAAAACAAAAAACTTCTCCTTCTGCTTCTTCACAACTATGCCACAGTGCTTTTGTTCATATAATATTTTTCGCACATTCCACACTATTCATAATTGGCAATTTGTAGCAATTAGTAGCTTTCAAAATGAAAAAACTCCCGCGCCAAATAGCAACTTCTTCGCCTAATTAGCGCCTGTGTGTAATACAGCACTGCGCACGGCTCAGCCATTAACTGTGCTGTGCAACTCCGTGGCTGCTTTGACTTCCTTTTTGCCTCCCTTTTATTTAATTTTTAATTTCTATTCTACCAGTTTTTTTTTGCGCACAACTGCACCTGCAACAAAGTGGCAACTTCCGCTGTGCAATTTGCAATTTTCTTTCGCATAATTATGAGCAATCAGCACCTTGACTGCGCGACCACAAAGCGCGATTCGCGAAAGATTGCCAAAGAAAGCGTCAAGTAAAGTGAGAGTAACGACAACAACAGCAAACACTTGTTTTTAGAAACCAAAGTAATAGGTGTGCCGAAGATGTCGAAATGTCGCCATGAACAAAGTGACAAGTCAAACCTGTACTCGCAACAACAACAACTTGTAGTTGCAACTTCGGCTACATTAGTTAGTAGACGCTTAGTTGGTGATTATAGCGAAGTAGTGTTGCCACGACAACTAAAGTGCGACAGGCGAAAGATGAAGTGTGGCAAGAAAGGGCTCTCAAAGTCAAAAGGCATAGTAGTGGCGGTGAATGCGAAAAAGTCGAAAAGTTCAGCGTCAAATTAAGTGCTGCTGCTGCTATGACTATTGTTGTTGTTGCCAGCAAGTGCACTTCTGGCAATTATAATTAGAAGTTGACGAGCAGCAAATGGCAGCAGATGAGACAATGCAACAACTAAATAAAATAAGTGCAGTGCCTGTTTGGAGTTGTCGCTAAGATACTTATGCGACTCGGACACCCTCAAACACATACATACATATATCTACAAAGTCCACACAAAAGCTAATGAAAACATTTAGCGCTGAGTTGAGATGAAGTCAACAGCGAAGTTAATTTGTTTATGCGCAGACGGTTGCATGTGCCACACTTTTGTTGTTCTTGTTGTTGTTATTACTTCTTTCCATGCTTTCCTTAACTTTTGCAAAAACTGTACGCATTTTTATTTGATTTTCTTTCCTTATTTGACGATAAAAATAAAATATTTTTCAAACAGATTTTTGTTGCGCGTAAAATAATTAATTGAGAACGCGCAAAGCAGAGAAGCGAAGTAAGCAGACGCAGCGTCGATAAAGTCGAAAGCAATAAATTTCAAAGACAAACAGCATTAATTTCGACGCCGCGCCCATTTTAGCTGCCATGGTGAAGCAGTATATAGAGATATATATCAATACAGCATTATATATGCATGTCTGTGTATAATAGCCTTAGAGCGCACGAATCGATGATTAAATCAATCAAGACAGCCGAAGAGTGAGAGAGTATGCGAGATAATTAGTCTTTGAGCTAAACAAGTCAATAAGCCGCAAAGCGAAATACATTAAGTATAATCTCAATAATTAATTAGACGCTTAACCGGCGAAATGTTGAAATATTAAGGATCGAAGACACAAACAAGGGATTCGACGAACAACAATGATTACCTAGTTAAATATATGCAACAGGGGAAATACGTAATAAGATTATATGCAAGAGTTGTAGTCGAGCGGTGTTTAATTATAGAGTTTAGCAACCAAACTAAGTTTCAAGAAGAAGTCTCCTTATTTCGGCGGCTCTATTATATTTATTTGAAAAGCAAATGGGCGTTCTGTAAGTCGTATTGGTTGGCATGTCTTAAAGTCGATGTTTTCTAAGTATATAGCTTTATGCATCTCACTATCATCGGTCTCAAGCCTACCTCGCAGAAACATAATCTTAACCTCTTATCTAGCATTCAAAATTTACCACGTTACATTCGACGTATAAGAGACGTGGCTCGTTTCTTCTTAGACTATCAGAACGATTGTATTAGGGACTATATTAAGGGGCCATATTAATGTAACACTTTCAGAAAATCGATTTTCAAAATTGCTGACATTATAACTCAACGACAAATTTACCGATCGACTTCAAATTGAGATTGAGTATTCTTGAATATATCTACTATATAATGACCTACGATCTTTTTATTGGTTGAATTAAACATTAAAAAATGGCCATTTTTTATCTAAGGAACTACACTTTTTTCAGAACAATCTTAAAATATACCTTATTATGTCCAGAAAACTTTGTAACATTCGATCGAGTACTTTCTTAAAAAAAAATTCACGAAAATCGCCAAATTACCATGGGTTACACTTGTATAGCCCCTTAAAATCACTTGAAGGCTTACTTCTTGTCACACTTTGGGTTTCGGTCTTTAGGTTTGACCCCTTCGGTTTTGTCGCTTTCGTTTCCAAGAGGTCGTCGTAATCTATATTCTCAATTCTTTGTAACTGTCAACGGACTTACTTGATCGATAAGGTATTTTGTATTAAGTTGCCTTTTAAAGTCTGAGAAATTCAGAAAAGGCGGTCTATAAAACAGGGTTGGTCCATAAACATCTAGAATATATTAAACTGTAGTCTCATGTGAGGGATGAATGAGTATAACAATCGATAAGGTATCCTATTTCTGCGGCAGATATAAAGTTTGCCTTTCTAGAGAACCAATGGAAAGTCACAAACCTCTGAATGAGTGAATTTTAAAACCCTTCTGTTCAGGATCCTCATGAACATTATTTCGAATACTACCCCCGATTGTATGGAGCAGTTTGGATACCAGTTTGGATTCTTCTATTACTTAAAAAAATGTTATCTGTTGGCCATATAGAACTAAAAATCTAACATCCACAATTGTAACTCCTCAATAAAAAATTAGGTTACATTTCTCAAACAATCCAGCATATGTTTGCAAAAAAAATTAGGAGTCCTTTAAGCCTTAATAATTTTTTTAAGAAAATCTTCGCATTAATTCTTCTTTTTCAACACTCAATGACATTGGCACGCATCGCCTAAAGACAGTGCCAACGTTACGTACTATACTATAAGGAAACAAAATGGCGAACATACTTATAGTAAAAGCATTTGAATGTTGTGCTTCGCCAGCAGTTATTGGCTTTTATGAACGCTGTCGGCATTTACATAAGATAGCCAACCAAGCAACAGGCTGACGAAACGCAAGATTTATGATTATGAGCAAGAATTATGTGAATACTAGTGGAAGCAAGTCATGACACCCTGTAGGAAATTAAACAAACACAAAATAAATGCTGAAATATTTTGCTAATTTAGTTGGAAATCAATATATTGCTGAAGATATTGAATAAATAGTAAAAAAATAATAATATTTGTCTAAAACAAATTAAAATGTGTTTAAAAATGTGTGTAACAAATATTTCTTAAAATAATAATATTCAAAATTAATTTATTTAATAGTTGTAATTTTCAAAACTTAAAGTTAAATTTTTCTTTTTTTTTTTGAAAAGTTAACATTTGAAAAATTAAATTTTTTCAAACGAAAAATTATGTAATATTTCCCAAAAATAATAAATTATTTTTTTCTGTTCTCCTGGGTGTGCATACAGCTAAACTCGTGCTGATATTAATTAACTTATTAACATAATCCCAACAACCCATCAAACGAAATAGTTAATACCAAAGCGAAGACAAACAATATTTCTTAGCTCTCAAACAAACATACCCACAAATAGCAACGAATTCACATCACATACTGTTTTATATATGATCGCTCGTTAGCATAAACAGCTCCCACACACAAATCAAAAATAATGTGGCGCAACATGTGCACGATTATTACGTTGCCACAAACGCCACGGCCACATAAATACACATCCGCACATACATATATACACATATATATTATAAGTTTATATGTAAATGTGCTATATGTATATGAGCATCTCAACGGTCGCTTGGAATCGATGAAGCAGAAACACCACAAATGATGACCAAGCCGGAGATGCTCTGTGGCACCCCATATATACATCGCATCTCAAATAACTGTGATTGTATGCAAATATATGCAGTTACCCGACTTGTATGGGCGTTTTGCTTATTTCTTGCATGCGATTCTGTAAATTGTTATAATAGTAAATGCGGAAACTGATAATTTTCTGCGATACATTTTGTTGCAATATTTATGAAACTGAATGTTTAACACGTTGTTCTTTAGATAACATACTAAAAATGCGTCAAATTTAAGGCGAGTTATACGAAATTGTTTGTATGGTAAATTTCGAGTGTATGACTGCTGGCATTAATACCAAAATAACCCTTAAACTCGTGTTTATGGGAAGCGCTTATGAAGCAGTTCTTAAAGTGTGATCTAAATGTGTTAAAAAATTAGTGTAAATAAACTTCATAATTACGGCGAGTTAACGAGTTTATGAATGTTGACGTTAAGCACTGAAACAACCATTAAACTCATGTTTATGTCAAAGCTCTCAAAAAGTACTACTGATAGTCAAACAAATTCTTAAAGTGTGATCCAAAGTTTATTCATAAATCAGTGGCCTATTCTCTAAATTCGAAATAAACCCCATAATTACGGCGAGTAATGAAAATGGTTTGCGAGTTAAACGTCTATTTTACGAATGTTGGCGTTAGACATCAAAATAAACGTTAAACTCGTCTAAATAAACTCCTTACTTGTAGTGAGTTTAAGGAAATTTTTTGTATGTGATTCTTCGGGTTTACCAATGTTGGTGTTTAATGCCAATACAACCCATAAACTCAACTTTTTGCTATATTTTTTATTAATTCTATACTCACTGACTCAGCAATTTCTATTAATTTAACAAATATGTAGGTGTAAAAGAGATAAGAAGTGATGTTAGATAATTGCTATAAAAAATATTTTCAACAGAAAATTATTAGTTTGACGTCACATACTCATATGTACATAGGTACTAATCATTCCCCACAACATCAACTCTGTCTGATTCCCCTTACTATTCTATTTTCCACGTTTCTACTGCCACCTCACTTTTCCTTTATTGTCCCCCATTTTGTTCAGTGCATTCCAAATATTCCCTGCTAGTATGTGAACAATCCAAGAAATATGCTCACATTGCTGTGGTTCATATATGTACATGCATACGTATGAACACTGGTATGTTGCTCAACAAATAGTTGACCGGAAATGGCACTGAGTGCGGTGTTGATGATAGTGTCAGAGAAAATCTGATTGTCACACCGGCAGTTGTTGTCATTATGATTAGACATCGATAACATAACTAAGACTGTCAGCAGCTGCTTCGCATAGTAACGAGGAGTGGACTACATATTTTTTATTACGAATATACGGGAGTTGTTGTATAATATCATATCTGAGTGAAGGAAGAGAGCAAAATAAATATACATGTTTAAGGTAGATATTCAAGAAACGCTGTAGTTTAAATTAAATAGTTTAGGGAATTATTGGGTCAATGTTATGGAGTTAAAGGAACATTATATTTTTTACTCATTAATATAATTCTGGCTTATAAATAAAGACCATTGAAGTCGAATAGTATAATAAATAATTTAATTGATTAGACAAAGTCAGATTCTTATTTCTTCATTCTAATCTATCTTTAATCTTCATATTAAATCTATTATATATTTTTAAAGACGATTATAATCAAAAGTTTCGACAAATATTCATTCTTACAACTGATCTGATTTGCCTCATTACCTGATTGGAAGCCATTCCAGACATTCGGTAGATCACAGCTTGTTGAAAAATGCTCATTATGAGGAAGCTTATAATGAGTACTACTGGGTGTTATACAATATTTTGTGGTCACAAGAAATCGGTATGCTGTAGGTATTTGTGATGCATAGCCAATTCTTTAAAGTATTTTCCTTAAGATATTGAATTCTAACCCTAACGACGGTTAAGTTAGGTTAGGAGTCCATTAGATTTCCCAATACTCGACCTAATTTTTGATCTCTGTCTACACTGTCTACCCTGCCAGAAAAGAAAAATTCCTCGATTATATCATTCTACCTAATTAAGTAAACTCCGCTTTCAAAACTCTGGTTTTTTTAATCAGAAATCTTCAAATTTTACCAAAACAACTTTTTAACGATCTCTTGTGAAGTCAAAACTCCGCTACAGCATCTAAAATCCACCACTCACCACTAGCATGCTCAAACCCCGAGGATGCATATATGAGATGAAACATCGTCACTTAGTAATCCATCAGCCGCGCGGAGGAAGGCTTAGAGGCTACCAAAATGAGTTTTCACTGAGTTAATAATGTGTAAATTTCCACTTTTAAATTGTTTGTACTAAATAACCACAGCTCGTTGAATCCATAGAGACCGCGCGCATCGAGCATGCACGAGGCCAAAAGCATAGCGCGAAATAAATGTAAAATAAAGCTGTGTTGTTATTGTAGACTGTTGGCAACCAAAAGAAATAAAGAAAAACATTAACTTTTATTTCATTTGAGGTGTCTACGCCAGCAGACACGCAGACACAGACACATTCGCTGCGCGACTACGAAAGTGTTTATGCAATAAGTCGCACACTTGGCAATTCAATTTCTTGTGAAGTCGCAGCATAACATTAGATTACATAATTTCACGTCAGTGAAGAAAATAGTAAAAAGTGAGCGCGAAAAAAAAGATGAAATGAAATCATGAAAGTGAAGAAAATGTCCGTTAAATAGCGTGCGTCAAAAGGACATTACACACTTGAGCAGACAAATGAACTGGCGACGCGACTGCCATAGCAGCGCTGCTTCCTCTAGTCCTCTAGCCGCGCAGTGACTGTGGTGAAAGGGGCAGTTGGCAACGCGTAAAGCGTTTAAGAGCGCACCTAGATTAGCAACGGACACCAAAAAAAAAAAAAAAAACACGGCGAAACTCGGCTAAAATGCACGCCAAGGGTATGCTCAAGTGTTTAACAACAACAATTGCAATAATAACAACAACAAACACATTCATCATAGCAAGAACAACAAAATAAATTTAAACAACTGCAAAAAAGCGAGAACGCCAACTTGTTATCCTTGTTGCGCCACTACTTTGCTGGGCGCCTCGGTAAGCGAAGCGGCTGAAGGACGGCGGCGGCTTGCCGACTGATGTTGGGTAATTTTGTGCGCTCACTTTTTTTTTTTTTGAATTATGGCAGCGAGTGGAAAATGAAGAGCCACAAGTGAGTTAAAGTGATGCAAGCGGACCAACGAAGGGCGATAGGGTGTTGGGTGTAAGGAAGGTGTAAGCGCCATAGTCCCGTCTATAGAGCATGCGTATGATTGTGTGAGGCAACGTAACCAAATTGTAAATCCTCATGTGCATAAAGTATGCTGAAATGGTGCCTGCTCGCTCACACACACATACACATACACTCAGCAGTTGCACATAAGCACCGGCAATGGCATTGAGTTGTTGTGTTGAAGTGCTCGCACATTTATCCACCTCAATGTCGCTACTCATACTCACACTCGCACTCACACTTGCACTCATAATAATATTCTCTGATGTGATGAAGTGCAGTGATATACTGATTGCCTGCTGTTTTCATGCGTTTCTCCTGTATATGTGTGCACTTGTGTTCCCTACATTACGCAACCACTTAACGGGCAAACGAGCGAGGCCGAGACCAACTTGTGGGCATACAGCCAATCAGCCAGCCAGCCAAGCTTGCGATGGCAACCAGCGCAGTCCAACTGCCACACCGGCGCGTCAGTCCACAGTTAGTCAAGCACTTTCTCAAATGTTTGTACGCGTGTGTGTGCTGGCACTTATTTTTCTAGCCGCTATCTCTGAATGTGTGCCTTTTTGCCTAGAGAGTTTACCTACTCTCATGTTAGATACTCAATTTAGGCATTCATATTCGCAGCCACTTTCAACTGCTTTGCCTTGCTTGCTTTCCTGCTTTTTTGGGCTTTTTGCCTTCAGTTCCTCCAACACTTAGCATTTTTCATTTCCATTTGCACATCACAGCTGAAATATTCTCATGACTTGCTCGGTCATTACGTCGTTCCTAATGTTCACACGTGCAACGCGCAAATCGTGTGGGCGGTTGGCTTGCCGTAAGGTTGTGAGTGCAGCATACTAGGGTGGTGCTTAAAAAGTAATTTAAAAAATTATGCAGCTCAAGACTGAGGGAATACAATATTTGGCACTTCTTCTGAAAATTATTCTGATACTGAGCCTGAACTCACGCTTAGACGAAAAACTCTTGGCTTTTTAGTGCAACTTTAGCACTTGTCCTTTCAAAAATTATTTTCTAACAAGTAAGGAGAGGCTAAGTTCGGGTGCAACCGAACATTTTATACTCTCGCAATTTATTGCTACATTTTTATTAAGAAAACACACAATTTGACCCATATATTCGGCATAAATATATATAAGGGAAGTTATGTCCTGATTTTAACCTTTTCTGGTACAGAGACACACTATTAGAAGAAAAATATTTCCTCTGCATTAAATTAAGATACCTGAGAGATTTACCGAAATTTTCGGTGAAAAGTTACGATGGGGCACTGAGTTCTTCATATTCGATATCCGGGGATTGAAAAGTTATAGTCCGATTTCAACAAATTTTTCACAAGTGATGCCACAGATCATATACTGTATTTCTATAATATTTTATTTCGCTATCTTCATTGGTTCCTTATGTATATATTATAAAGTGAAGGAATAAGATGGAATTCAAAATTGAGTTATAAAGAAAGTAGTCGTGGTTGTGAACCGATTTCATCCATTTTCCACACATGTCATCAGGGTGTCAAGAAAATATTATATACCGAATTTCATTGAAATCTGTCGTGTAGATCCTGAGATATGGTTTTTGACCCATAAGTGGGCGACGCCACGCCCATTTCCCATTTTGTAAAAAAATCTCAGTGCAGCTTCCTTCTGTTATTATTTCTTTCTTTCTTCTATTAGTGTTTCTGACGTTTTCCGTTAGTGAGTTAACCCACTTTTAGTAATTTTCAACCTAACCTTTGTATGGGAGGTGGGCGTGGATATTATCCGATTTCAACTATTTTCATGGTGTGTGGTGGGGTACTTAAGAGAACCGACCGCAGAATGTTTGGTTTATATAGCTTGGTTTGCGAGATACATACAAATAACCGATTTGTGGGCGGGGCCACGCCCACTTCCCCAAAAAAATTACATCCAAATATGCCCCTTCCTAGTGCGATCCTTTATTCCAAATTTTACTTTTATAACTTTATTTATGGCTTAGTTATGACACTTTATAGGTTTTTGGTTTTCGCCATTTTGTGGGCGTGGCAATGGTCCGATTTTCGAAAGAAACCTCCTCAGGGTGCCAAGGAATACGTGTTCCAAGTTTCGTTAAGATATCTCAATTTTTACTCAAGTTATCCGTTGCACGGACAGACGTACGGACGGACGGACGGACAGACAGACATTCGGATTTTGACTCGTCTCGTCACCCTGATCATTTTGATATATATAACCCTATATCTAACTCGTTTAGTTTTATGACTTACAAACAACCGTTATGTGAACAAAACTATAATACTCTCTTAGCAACTTTTGTTGCGAGAGTATAAAAAAGTGATTTTGGTCCACCCTATCAAAAGTATACTCATATTTATACTGACTACTATCAAAAAGTACGATTTGCATATACCAACACATAACGGCGCCATAAAATATAGACAGTATCTTCGCTGCTCATTTTCTTTGCACAAATAAAATAATTTTATTTTCCCACTTTTCAATGCACAGTTACGCCAATAAAAAGTATTTTACATGCATTCAACGCATTTCACGAAGTAAATTTTGCGTGAAATATAACGATTTACTTGGCGAAAATGCGAAAGCGCTGGCGCTCAAGCTAGTTTGTAACATAGATTTGCAAAGAAACGGTAGAGCGCATGAAAATGATTGCGTTTGGAATGAGGTTTCATCATTTTAAATCATAAAATTTGTGTTAAATTGCGCAAAAGCGAGTTTATGACTTTAATAAAGTTTGAGAACGAATTTTGTAAAGATTTGATCAATCATTGAACTATTTTCATTATTTTATGATTAAATTATATTAGTTTGTCAAATATCACCCTTCCGCCATTTTGTCTTTTGAATTTCGCGGCTATGTATAAAGCGCTACAGAGCTCATATCTGGCAATACTATATATCATTGCAAGATCTTGACATAACCTACAAAACGACGCTATGCATGATTAGTTTGGATACTGCGTTCAACAGTTATAGATGTGGAGTTCACCAACGCCGAAATTCGCGCTATTTTGAAGTTTTCCTTCGTTAAAGGCACATTCGCTAGAGAAACGTTCCGTGAGATTAATGGTGTTTTGGGGGATGGTACTCTATCACTTCGAACTGCGGAGGAATGGTTTCGACGATTCAGAGCGGGTGAAAACGACAATATGAATAAACCAGTCGGCGGAAAAACTGTGACGACGAATACTGATCAAATCATGGAAAATATCTCGAGTTAGATTGTCATGTGGCATCACCCAGGAGATGGGAGTTAGTCACACAACCTAAAAAACCAGCTGCAGAAGGCTGGATACACAAAAATGCTTGCTGTTTGGGTGCCGCATGATTTGACGCAAAAAAATCTTCTGGACCGAATCAACGCCTGCGATATGCTGCTGAAACTGAACGAACTCGACCCATTTTTGAAGCGGATGGTGACTGGCGACGAAGAATGGATCACATACGACAATATCAAGCGAAAACGGTCGTGGTAGAAGGCCGTTGAATGGTCCCAAACAGGGACCAAGCCGGGATTGACGGCCAGGAAGGTTTTGTTGTGTGTTTGGTGGGATTGGAAGGGAATCATCCACTATGAGCTACTCCCATGTGGTCAGACGCTTAATTCTACCATCTACTGCGAACAACTGGATCGCTTGAAGCAGGCGATCGACCAGAAGCGTCCAAAATTGACCAATAGGAAGGGTGTAGTGTTCCACCAGGACAACGCTAGACCACACACTTCGTTGATGACTGGTCAGAAGGTTCTGAAGCTCGGAAGGGAGATTTTATTGCATCCACCATATAGCCCGGACATATCGCCAAGTGTTTACCACCCGTTCCTGTCCATGACCAACGCCCTTGTTGGTTGTAGAGTTGAACTCAATAGAGGCTTGTGAAATGTGGCTGTCCGAGTTCTTCGCAAAAAAAGAGGAGGGCTTCTACGAGGGGGGTTTTATGAAGTTGCCGTCTAGATGGAAACAAATAATCGAACGAAACGGCGAAAATGGTTCTAGCATTTTTGAGAGGAAAGGCTATAATTGTTGAGAAAGAAATTGCTTTTTATCACCAGCCTTTACTAGGGTTGGGCAATTAAAATTTTATAATTTAGAACTGAGAACCTGTAAAATTTGTATAGCAAATATTATATATGTTTACCTTGATGACGTCTTCTTACTCTTATAGATAGATACTATAGATACGATAGAAGTATTGATATTTATTTGTTGATTAATTTTAGGTTCTAATAATCCATTTGATGTAATCTCTCTGTAACTGTGAGAATAGCGTTCTTAAAACAGGTAATTGTAATTTTTTATATATTATATAAAATTTGAAAAGGCAATTAATGAGCTAATTAAGACAAAGGAAATTCAATCCAATCGCTCTTAGTTTTGTTGGTCTATCGGTAATACTTTCCACATTTTACTACTAAGGTGAAATCTTTTAACCAGTTATTTATTTTGCTTACATTAAAAACCGTGCAGGGAACCTTAAAAGTACACAGTCTGAGAAGAACTGAGTAATAGCACTCTGTTTAAGGCTCAATTGAAGATATTGAGACCTTCAACAGATATTTTTAGATTTCTTTTTTCCATATTTATGAAATTTAGTATTATTTGAATTTGTGTTTTTACTTTTTCTATTCGAATATGCTAATTCTGCTTTTATCATATTTTAAAATTTATTTCATATAATCATCCATATATAATCCACTATAAAATTAATCTAATGAATAACAATCTGTTTGGTCTTTTGATAACCTGTGTAATTTTTAAGGATTTACAAAATTTTTAAATTAAAATATTTCCAAGATAAAATGAATGACACATTTTTTCCGCTACTAACATTTACACATATCCATAAAGAGATTTGTACATATTTTTCTCAATTTTTCTTTGTCAAAATCAGAAATAAAATTTTCATATATGTATATGTGAGTAATATCTACATCTAAAACGTTATCAAATGACCCAACAACACCAATAAAGATAGTGAATTAGTTGCAGTAGTAGCCGACCTACGCCTTTATATACATTTCTGCCGGTATTACCTTACGTTGCCTCGTAAAGCCATAAAATATCACACTTTAACCCCGCTTGAGCTCACTTTCAACATAATAATTTTGGAGCTGATAAATAATGTGCCACCGGTAGGCTTAACAGCTGCCGCATTGGTCGAAAGATGTGCTCGTTGTCTTTTAGCTTACAGTTATACATGTCCTCAAATGCATAAGTGGTATGTGTAACACATATCTGTATATGATGATTGTAAGAGAATCGCAGAGGAAAATTATGCCGTGGATTACTTCTGTCTCTTTGCATGCATAATTTTAAGTTGAGGAACGCCGCAGTTTTTTTCGATTATACTTGCTAATGTTTAAAATGTTGAGAATTTTCTCTGATTAAGGTTGTATAATATTTATTTAAATATTGTAATGAATCAGTCACATTATAGTCTTTTATCACGGCACATTTGACTTTGTTCAAGCGTTAGTCTTTAGGAAGACAGATGTTGAGATTTATTTGAGAGGATTCTTAATCCGTCATTTATCAATTTCAAGGTAGTCTAAATAGTCTTCTACCTATTTTTACACTAAACTGAAGTCATTATTTGGAAGGTATCTAGAACACTGGCAATCAGTTTTTGACCAAGTTCGTCATCTGTATGGAAGATATTCAGTTACGTTTGGATTCTTACATTTAGTCATTACTAAATTTAGTTATGTGGTGATTCTTTGCTGTAAAAGTTTAGTAAGAAAGAATTTCGGCCGTTAGTTTCTACAGTAATGTTTTCTTTGGTCCCAAGCGCATTGCTGTAGCACATATATTAATTTTGTCTCTAGATGTGATTACAGGAGGCATTATCATGATTTTTTGTTTATGCTTCACTGGCAGGATTTTCTTTTTGCGATTCTTCTTCGACTCATGTGGAAAGTGTTGCTTTAATGGATCAACTGTGAAAGAATACAGTCCTTCATTGGAAACAATGTTGCTCACTAGAAATAGTTGACTCTAAGTTTCCGGTTACGGAAAATACCATCATTCATAACACAATTATTAAAATGGATGGCTTGGTGATAAAACTAAAACTAAACGACTTAGATATACAGTAATATATACCAAAGTGATCAGGGTACAAAGGTTAGGTTGAAAATTACTAAACGTAAAATTTAGTGTTTTTTTGTTTAGTAATGTTTTTCATTAGAGAAAAGCTGCACTCAGATTTTTTTACAAAATGGAAAATGGGCGTGCCATCGTCCACTTATGAGTCAAAAACCATATATCTGGAACTACTCGGCAAATTTCAATGAAATTCGGTACATAATATTTTCTTGACACCCTGATGACACGTGTGGAAATGGCTGAAATCGGTTCACAACAACGACAACGTCCCATATTTTGAATTCCATCTTATTACTTCACTTTATAATATATACATAAGGAACCAATGAAGATAGCGAAATAAAACTTTGCACAAATACTCTAGCGCCCATAGGGTACATGATCTGTGACATCACTTGTGAAAAATTTGTTGAAATCGGACTATAACTTTTCAATGCCCCGGATATCGAATATGAAGAACTCAGTGGTTTAGGGTAATTTTTCACCAAATTTGTTGGTAAATCTCTGAGATATCTTAATTTAATTCAGAGGAAATCTTAGTGTGTCTCTGTACCAGAAATGGTTAAAATCGGGGTTTCCAACATTCAATGGACTTTATACTATATATGTATTTGCCGAATATCTGAGTCAAATTGTGTGTTATCTTAATAAAAATATAGCCATAAATTGCGAGAGTATAAAATGTTCGGCTGCACCCGAACTTAGCCTTTCCATACTTGTTGTAGTATATATTTTTTTAAGTCTTGGAAACAAAAAGCATTCTTAATTATAATTTCTTAGATATCGACATCTTGATCCATAGTCGTGTTTATTCGTTGAAAATTTCTTTCGACATATTTTCTAGTGATTTATGCATCAGCTTTGGATTCATTTGAATGGAACAAATTTATGGGTTAATACTTTGTGTGGATAAATAATTGCGCTGCAGCCTTCTGGTAGCGCGCCTTTTGCTACTTCCTCAACCACAACCATGATTTTCTAAATAGAGCAGTTGCTCCAGATCACATCACACAGTATCTCATGTCGTCTTAAAATTTTCAAAGCAAGCAACTTTCCAATTAGGTTCGGATGAGTGACGAGTTCTTGACAACTGATGATACATTTTCACATAAGATGTGTTAATGCCATGAACTAGTCTTCAACCAAAGTAAGCAGAAGATTTGAAGATATTTATTTAAATGGTCATAAAGGTACTTAACTACATCACTTACGTGCTTGCTGGCTTTCAAAACCTCTCCATTTAAATTTTAGATAGAAGTCCATAAAAATATCAAATATCTTTAATAGTAATATTTAAGAGAACTGACAATTAACCCCCTCCCAAGACGAAAGATTGTGCCTCAACTGTATTTTGTTTGCTGTATTCCCTTAATCTCTTGCTCAATAAAAAATATCAGTTTAAGCAGGACATATGTAGCTTAAATTGAGACAGCCACAGTATTACAGAGAGCTGGCAAAAAAAAAATCGCCTGATCGCTGATACCGAACTACATATGTAGTACTCGTAGCAACGAAAAAATGGCAGACATTGAAAGCAAAAGCCAGCGCGAGAGGACAAAACCGATGAGCGTCGCTGCAAGAAAATTGTAGTGAACGACGGACGGAAACTGAGCGCTGGCCAGCCAACTAACGGCAACAACCGGAAAAGTGCTGCCTGCAAACATGGCATGACCCCGGCTAACTGCAAAACCAACAGCGCTCCGCACACACACGCCGCGCACACTCCTCACCTAGATTGGCGAACAGCAGCGCGCGCGCGCTCATCCCAAAGGCGTAATTGTCAAACAAGCTGCATAACAAAAGGACACAACGCAACAACGTACATGTATGTGTGTGTATGAGCTTGTGTTTGGAAGTAGGTAACAACTACAAGGCTACAAGTTATCGCAACGACCAGGCCAACTGCAGCGCGGCGCTGTTTGCTGTTAACAGACAAGGTACAAAGTACGGAATTTTATAAGTAGGGCGATCGAGGAAACAAGCGCTATGAAAAATGGACGCTGGCGAAATGGCGAAACAGCGAAACAAGCAGAAGCAACAACAACGAAACAAGTGAAAAACGAAAGCATGATTGAAGGCATGCTGGGTGGCATTGCCAGATGGAGAGACAGAGCGGCGACTCAGCGACTTAGAGTTAAACGGCACGAACAAGATTTATTTATATTGAAATTAAGTTGCACTTGCAACGCGCGTGACGGAGGGTGAAGTGCGCGATTTGTTGGCTTTGAATTTTTTAAAACGATTTTGGGTTTTTCATTCCTCCTACTTCTCCTCCTTGGTCTTCGACTTTCTGTGGATTTGGTACCTTGTCGAGTAAGCAAACGGGTTGTGAGTGAAAGCTCGCATGCAAGCAAGTGTGCGGCAGTGGGTTAAGTGGGTGTTCGAGTGAGTGACGGCGTGGTGTCGCGTCGGTGCCGGCTGAGCGCTGAGTTGAAGGAGTGTCAGGATGAGTGAGCGCACAAGCGCGCCATGTTAAATGGCATGTCAACCACAGCTACAGATTGTAACAATTTTCTTGCCAGCAATTTTTTATTTATTTTTATATGCTGCCAACACATGGCGCACACCGGCTTTGCATGTATTCTTTTTCTGGTAGCTGGCTGGTTGCTTGTATGCCTTTCTTCAATAAATTTTACATTTTGCTGTTAGCGCGCGCTCGCGCATTTTTCCTTTTCAACGTGAACTTGTTTTGTGGTTACATAGTGTGACGGTCAGTCAACGCCGCCATTCTAAGCACTGCTTGGCAGCCAACAGCTGTGCGTGCCCAAGCGACCATCATTTGTGCACTTTTGGCACAAAGCAAAAAAAAGCTGTGGCGAATTGCTACAAAAAATTCGCTTAAAAATGATTTCGGTATATTCTTTTACACACAATTCCGCTTTGCCTTAAACGTGACCTTAAAAATGTGCACATAAATCTTCGCCACCAATACATACACACGATGGTGGCATACAGCTGCGCTTAGCTGCCCGTTTTTCTACCCTTTGATTGTCAGCGATTAAAGTGGGTTCACGTTTTTTCTGTGGAAAATGTAAATTATTAAAGCGAATCCCAGTAACACAGTATGACAGCAGATTCAAAATAATTTCAACTAAGTAAGTGTTTCAGTAGATCAGTATAGATCAGATTTAAATGCCTCAAGGTGTATGGATATTTTTTTTATTTTTTCTTTATTAATTTTTTAATAATATATTTGGTTGTCCCTTCCGACTTGTCAACCATTCAGAGCGTGTGAAAACGACGCCATGGATAAATCGGCCGGCGCAAGACCTGCGACGACGAATCCTGATCAAATCATTGAAAACATCGAGTTAGACCGGTATGAGGCATCTCGTGACATCGCCCAGGAGATGGGAGTTAGTCACCAAACCATTTTAAACCATCTGCGGAAGGCTGTATACACAAAAAAACCTTCTGGGCCGAATCAACGCCTGTGATATGCTGCTGAAACGGAACGAACTCGACACATTTTTGAAGCGGATGGTGACTGACGACGAAAAATGGATCACATACGACAATATCAAGCGAAAGCGATCGTGGTCGAAGGCCGGTGAATTGTCCCAAACTGTGACCAAGCCGGGATTGACAGCCAAGAAGGTTTTGCTGTGTGTTTGGTGGGATTGGAAGCTATGAGCTGCTCCCATATGGCCAGACGCCTTATTCTACGATCTACTGCGAACATCTGGACCGCTTGAAGCAGGCGATTGGCCAGAAGCGTTCAGAATTGGCCAACAGGAAGGACGTAGTATTCCACCAGGACAACGCCAGACCACACACTTCATTGATGACTTGTCAGAAGCTACGGGAGCTCGGATGGGAGGTTTTATCGCATCCACCATATAGCCCGGACATAGCGCCAAGTGATTACCACCTGCTCCTGTCCAGGGCAAATGCCCTTGGTGGTGTAAAGTTGAACTCAAAAGAGGCTTGTGAAAAGAGGTTGTCCGAGTTCTTCGCAAATCAGGAGGGGGGCTTCTACGAGGGGGGTTTTATGAAGTTGTCGTCTAGATGGAAACAGATTATCGAACGAAACGGCGCATATTTGAACTAAATGCGATCATTGTAACACTTTTTATAAAGCGTTGAATAGAGAGCAGAAGAGCGGAGTTTGACAACATAATATCACCTTAAATCAGGCTCATTTAAATAGTATTAAACCAATTTCTACATTTTTTTAATATTATGTTTACGCTTAAAAACTAGTTGATTCACGCAAGCAAAACTTGCGAAAGAGTTCAACAACCAAGTATATGAGCCACATAAGTTCCGACACAGGTCACTAAAGTATTTATAAACTCAAGCAATTCCACTTTGCATGACACACGTGTGTATATATGATTTCACAATTTACTATTCCAACACGTTTTGGATATTTATTAAAACTTTATAAAGCTGAATGCAGTACCAACACAAAGTGCAGGTTAGGTGCAACGCCTAAAAGCGCACCACATGTTACTCATACCACATGTACGACCGACTGCCTGTTACGCTGTTAACACCGGCAATTCTCCGCTACAACATATGCATAGTTAAAAATTACCAAGCTTTACTTAGCTGACCGCAAACGACTTGTTGTGCGACGGAATCTACGGTGTCTACATGCATACTGCATATTAACTTTTATGTGCCGGCACTTGTGTGTGCGGTAGGTCACATCTATTTTAATGGGTGTATGTGTGTGTGTAGGCTAGTGTATCGCACAAATTGGCTGCATAAAAAATTCATATTGTAAAATGGTTATGCATACTAAAAGTAAAATTTTCACAACATAATTTTAGGCGCACATGTGCTGCAGGTGCTTTGAAACGTGCCGTAAAGAAGGAAACCCTCGTTCGCGTTGAAGACGTGCAGTGGTAGGTAACACAGTGATATTAGCATGCACTTTATTGCAATGCGGTTTATGTTTTGTGTGTTTTGGTTTGCTACTTAAATATAAAGACCACTAATGGGTATATATGTTATAGAAATTTCTTGGTCTCCTACTACACCATAGAGATCTTATGATTTAGTGTTCACTCAACTTTAACTTTCGATCGCAATTATGGGTTTGCAATTTTGTCTTAAAGTCTGTCCTATTCGCTTAACTGATACCAAAGTACTCTCAGACGTCAATGATTTTAAGAACTTTTAAAATGATCCGGAGTTTCAATTTTTAATTATCTTCATGGAGAGACCAGATATCTTACAGGTCTAGCCGCAGTCCCGAAATACCGAACAGTAATAGAAATAATCTTATAGTGGTTAATCGGCCACAGTGAGGTCGCTGTATTCTGCCACCAGTCTCCTTCTCTATTTTCTAGAGTGACATCTCAAAGACAAACGCCCTATGAAAAATTTTACAGACTATGTAGACTAATTACAGCTACAGTTTTAAGCATAATTTAGGTAAGAGGCTTTTAAGGAAAAAAGGAAAAAAATTGGTTTTTTCAAATATTTTTCCTGAGAAAACTTTTAAATTTATTATAATAAGTTGTAATTTGTACACATATTATGATAACTTTGAAGAGCACTGAATAATTTTTTAATTGCAAAAATAACTGTTTTTGAAGCTGCTACAGCAGATCTCCGGGAACACTTCCTTTGAGACTAATCGGTTCAGCCACTCCCGATAAATCTTGGTCACCTACTTTCACACACAGTATTTTGAGAAAAACGAGGCGCCACACCGACCTACTTTCAAATGCTCTGAATCGTCGTTATAATTATATGTGTAACTTCAAAAATAACCAGAGGATTGACACGACATTTTCAGAGTGTTCCTTGAATGAAAATGAAATAAAACAAGTAAGGAACATTTTATACTCTAGCAATTTATTGATGTAATTTTATAAAAATAACACAGTTCCACCCATAATTCGGCATAAAGTTCAATAAAATAACGAAAATCATCATAATTAATATATGGGGACTGAGGTTTCACGATTTCACTCGTTTTCACCACCAAGATACAATATATCGAAGACTATACGCTCACTTAATTTTCTATTATTTATAATTAGGTATATGGGATCAGGTGGAAGTTATGACCCGATTTTAACCATTTTTGGTACAGAGACAAACTGTTATAAGAAAAAAATTTGGAGGGAATGTGATGTCACAGCTCAAATACAGTATTTGTGTAAAGTTTTATTTCGCTATCTTTATTGGTTCCTAATGTATATATTATAAAGTGAACGAATCAGAAGAATTCAAAATTGAGTTCTATGAGAAGTAGGCGTGGTTGTGAACCGATTTCGCCCATATCACCCGTGTCATCAGGGCGTCAAGAAAGTGTTATATACCGAATTTCATTGAAATCGGTCGAGTAGTTCTTGAGATATTGTTTTTGACCCATAAGTGGGCGACGCCACGCCCTTTTTCCATTTTGTGCAAAAATCTCACTGTAGCTTCTTTCTGATATTTCTGCTGTAAAATTTAGTGTTTCTGACGTTTTTCTTTAGTGAGTTAACGCACTTTTAGTCATTTTCAACATAACCTTTGTATGGGAGGTGGGCGTGGTTATTATCCGATTTCTTTCATTTTTGGACTGTTTTGAGCTTTATTAGTTTGCGAGTTAAAACCTATTTGGGGTCGGGGTCACGCCCACTTTTCAAAAAAAAATTACATCAAAATGTGCCCTTCCCTAATGCGATCCTATGTTCCAAATTTTATGTTCATAACTTTATTTATGGCTTAGTTATGACACTGTATAGGTTATCGGTTTTCGCCATTTTGGTGGCGGTTTTTTTTCAAGGTTTTGAAAATTCTTTCTAGATGTAACCCCTTAAAGGGGCTTGTGTCTGGTTCCCATTTGCCTCTAATCGGTGTAAATGTGATCGGTTTAATGGTCTTACAACTTTCATTTGGTTTAAAATATTCTACTAGAGATTTCTTCTAGTTTCTCAAAATATTAACTCTCTTTAAATCTCAGTTGATTTATTAAAGAATGATTAGACAATCCCTTATTTCCGGTTTAATATAGATATTGCTTATAGACGCTGAAATTAATTTACATTAACCAGGTGATTTTAATTTCATTATCCCATGCCGGGTTTTAACCACAACTAACGGCTGGTATTCTCCATAATCCACACGTGGATATTGTATCAAATATATACTCCACACATGTATAATATATCACCAGCATTGAGCAATATGTGTTTTGATAAGATTTTCCACCACTTTGAAGGTAATTTCTGTAAATTTTAACTTTTCATAGAGAGAGAGAGAGAGAGAGAGAGAGAGAGAGAGAGAAAGAATAGGTAGAGAGCACCATAGTTCCGACATATTACTTTATTATTTTTCTTTTCTTCTGATGGCCCACCGTTGGAGATAACTGCTCCACTAGCCGTTCTCAGTATGGAAAACTAAGCTAATCAAGACTATATTGGTTTTCTAAAATTCACAACTACCTAACACTTCTTATCACAAAGATAAAGCCAGATCTATCACCCAAAAATTATAAAGCAAATACTCCAAATGCATAAAGAATGTCAATCAATCAATTGCAATTGTTATAAGAAAAATTCCATTCGCTAAAATTTCGCACAAATTAAATGTAAAATGAATTAAATCGAGAGTAAATGTGCAAAAATTACATCAATAAAGTGAATGGTTAAACGTTTAAAACGGAATTAACTTCTTTACACACATAGCTGCGATTAATTTACCACGCACACAGATCGAACGTTTTGCGCATCAAATTGCTGCAAATCAATAAATAATTCAGTGAAGTGAAAGCCACTTATACCATTTAAATCTGTGGCACTCAATGGTAGAGTGACAAAAAACTTAAATAATTGTCACTTAAACAATTCTTTAAACACTTTATTTACTACATACGAACCGGCAACATGCAACGTGCCACATGCCACATACCACATGCACCAATATAGAAAAACGGAACGATTGTAGCGACGACTGTGTGTGTAAGCGATTTTTTTATAGTCACATCAAATTGCTGTCAACTAAATTGAACGCCATTTACCAATGCGCTGTTGCAGTGACAACAATAAAAACAATCAAAATCACCGACTGTAATAAAACGTAGAAAAGTAGTTGAAAAAAAAATCATGAAATTTTTCCGTTATTGTTGTTGTTGTTGTTGAGTATGTTTTTGTAGCAATTTCATGGAATACACATATGTACATGTAGACTTGAATGGAATATTTGTACAATTTTTGTGTCGCAATAAAACGCGAGTTAGCACCAACTGACAATGTATGGCACGCAGCAACAATGAGCGAGACAATTGCCACAGCAACAGTAGCAACAATTGTGGCGGTATGCACATATACATATATGTATTATTAGCAATGTGGCTATAGAAATACACTGAAGTGTATGTGGTGTTTGTCCAACAACACTAATACGAGTGAGGCTGAAGTGTTTCATTCAGTTCAAACCGGAATATGGCGCTGAAACTTCAGCGAGATTTTAAAGCTGAATTCAGTATTAACTGGTACTAAAATGGAGATAAACGTGCAGTAATAACAGTAGTTTAGCTCTGTTCTGAAGTAATCTAATACCACATCGTATAATTCGTACCACCAAACCGGTATGGATCTTCCTGGGATACGCTACCTTGGTTACCTGAACAAAAATTAAACCATATCGACTTATTGCTGCGAAGACTATCAGTTTTCAGCTCTTATGACTTCGGCACGATTATTAAGAAAACTGTAGTATAAAAGAGGCATCATTGGAACATCTATTGCAACCTTTGTTTCTCTCTTATACTCCCTCTCTCTCTCTCTTAGAAGTTTTTAGAAAATTATTCTAGTCAAGCATGGGTAATAAAATACTTTCAAGAACATAAAAAATGCATCTCATTTATGTAGCTCTCTTCAAGAACATCAAAAGCAGGCCAATCCTGTGACTTAACAGTCATATCCTTTCACAAGGATTGGGTATACGTTACCGAAAAAGAACCGAATTTTTCTCCAACCCAACAGCATCCAATAACACCGTTTCATTTCACCGTAATGACCTCGCCTATTTGAGAAAACAACACATACAGCTCATCATTCCGTCTTCTGCGGTATTCGCCGTTGCCAATGTTTAAGGGACTATAAATCTTCCGCAAAACCTTTCTCTCGAAAACTCCTCGTGTCGTCTCATCTGATGTTGACATCGTCCAAGCTTCTGACCATAAAGCAGGACGGGAATGATAAGCGACTTGTAGAGTTTGATTTTGGTTCGCCGAGAGAGGACTTTACTTTTCAATTGCCTATTCAGTCCATAGTAGCACCTGTTGGCAAGAGTGATTCTGCGTTGACATTATTATCGATGTTGATGCTGGTGCCCAGGTATACGAAATTATCTACAACTTCAAAGTTATGACTCTCAACAGTGACATGGGAGCCAAGACGCGAATGCGCTGACTGTTTGTTTGATGAAAGGAGATATTTCGTCTTGTCCTCGTTCACCACCAGACCCATTCGCTTCGCTTCCTTATCCAGGCGGGAAAAAGCAGAACTAACGGCGCGGGTCTTGCTTCCAATGATAACGATATCATCGGCGTACGCCAGTAGCTGTACACTCTTCTAAAAAATTGTACCTTCTCTGTTTAGCTCTGCGGCTCGAACTATTTTTTCCAGCATCAGGTTAAAGAAGTCACAGGATAGCGAGTCACCTTGTCTGAAACCTCGTTTGGCATCGAACGGCTCGAAGAGATCCTTCCCGATCCTGACGGAGCTTTTAGTGTTGCTCAACGTCAGCTTACACAGCCGTATTAGTTTTGCGGGGATACCAAATTCAGACGTCGAAAGCAGCTCTAAAGTCGAAAAATAGATGGTGTGTGGCGATCCTCTTTTCACGGGTCTTCTCCAATTTGGCGCATGGTGAAAATCTGGTCAGTTGTTGATTTTCCAGGTCTAAAGCCACACTGATAAGGTCCAATCAGTTTGTTGACGGGGGCTTTAGTCTTTCACAAAGCACGCTCGATAGACTTCCTATTCATTGGTTATTCGTTTTTATGTAAAGGGTCCCAAACTCTACGCACAGCCGCATAAGTGGGATTCGCCTTCTCACTTTAGCTCGCTTCCAAACGGATGTCTGTTGTCTACCCAGAGGATAATTGGTCTAAGATCGGAAGTCGTGAGCTGCTTGAGCCACATGCAAGAGAATCGTTCCTGGCCACTCCCAAGTGAATGGCAGTCAGAAATTTTTCTCTATTACGTGAACTTCTACATATGACTCCATCCTCCAACTTAACTTATCCTAACATAATTTAACTTAAACTGTTATCGAATCAAATGATGAAAGCATATTCGATAAATATTAAGTTACTAACTTACTTACTTAATAGCTTTCCAAACAAAATATAGGTTATTTCAGCATTAATTATCTCTTTTGCCATTAAACACATACCAAACTAGTACCGAACTATACCAGAACTGATCGCTCCACCTACAGGTTCAACAATTATACATACATATATCTCCACACAAACACACCTACACTAGATGGCGCGCTCTACATCGACAATCACATGTGAGCCTTTGACGCTTCACTTCACTTTGCTTTCTGTGTTTATCGCTTGAAATCGCGCGAAAAAATCCGATTGAATGCACTTTTTACGATTAATGTATTGGAAAATGTTTTTAGTTAGTGCGAGTGCAGTTGGAGGAGTGTAGTCCAACAACAAGCGCCGCGCTACACACCGCGACCATCGCTGCTGCCATTCGAAGCGGCATAGGCGCGTTCGCCATAAGGCAGAGTGCGATTACCAGCCAAAGAGTTCAATTGCCTTTATGTGCATGTGTCTGTGTGTATATCACATATATGTATATCAAAAAGGCGGAAAAAGTATGGAATAATAACAGAAAACGGCAAATATTGTAGCAGCGCCAACTTGTAGCGGAAGAGGTGTGTAATATAAGTGCCACTACAAAAATTGACTCGCATTGTATGAAAGCGTTTGTATGTTTGTATTGGTGTATTGGCAGTGCATACCTGGATTTGTACGAGTGCCACTATACTTATTTGCATGTTGGATGTTGAATGTTGATTGCGGTAACTGTAAATAGAGCCCATCCATTTCATGCTCAGGCGCATCGAGATTGAGAGAGCGTGTCAGGTATCACTAGGTGTATGGAAAATATGTGGCTCAATAGTCGACCATCAGCGCAAGTATCGACTGTAATCACTCCTTCACTAACTGTTTTACAGCGTATGGTCATTGTGGGTGTTTGTATCCATGGTGTTTAATGATATAATTTTATGTTGTAGCTGATGGCTGAAGGTTGGGTGCCTCATTTATGCTCTGTATATTGTGGGTGTTAACCAGGGAAGCTCGAATTGTGGTATTAAAAAAATAAAATTAAAAATTAAAAGGCTAACAGAAGTTGCCTCTGAGCAGACAATTGCAAAACTCAGAGGTTCTTGATCGTGATGATCCTTTTAATAACCTTATATCATTATGGTAGAAGCCTAAATACTAATTTGAGTTTAGCAGATAATTATTATCTAGTCCGATGTGGGAATATGTGATATATAGTTCCGTCCACTTTCAGAAATGAAAAGAGAAATTAAATATTTTGTCGATATTTTCATTATCAGCAGATTGTTCTAGGTAATATTCTGACCCTAATAAGTACAAACTCTTGAGTTTCAGCACAACTTTATACTATTATTTATATGATTTGTATAGTCAATTTAAATGCCACAGATCGCTGATCGCGGAGGATGGAATCATATGTAGCAGTTCACTTAAGTGAGAAAGGTTTCTAAGTTCCATTCACTTGGGAGTGGCCAGGAAAGATTCTTTTGCATGTGGCTCAAGCAGCTCACGACTTCCGGTCTTAGACCAAGTATCCTCGGGGTAGCCAACAGACATCCGTCTGGAAGCGAGCTAAAGTGAGAAGGCGAATCCCGCTTATGCGATTGTGCGTAGGGTTTGGGACCCACCACATAAAAAACGAATAACCAATGAATAAGAAGCAACAGCCTCGGATGAGAAACCGCCCTTTTGATGACGCCCTCATCATTCCCGTCCTACTTTATGGTGCAGAATCGTGGACGGTGTCAACATCCGATTAGACGGCACTAGGAGTTTTCGAGAGAAAGGTTTTGCGGAAGATTTATGGTCCCTTAAACATTGGCAACGGCGAATACCGCAGAAGATGGAATGATGAGCTCTATGTGTTGTTCGACGACATAGACATACTCCAACGAATAAAAATACAGCGGCTACGCTGGCTGGGTCATGTTGTTCGAAGGGACGAAAGTGCCCCAGCTCTGAAAGTTTTTGATGCCGTACCCGCTGGTGGAAGCCGAGGGAGAGGGAGACCTCCACTCCGATGGAAGGACCGGGTGGAGAAGGACCTGTCTTCACTTGGTATTTAGCGGTTAAGTGGTAAGCAGTTAAGTGGTAAGCGGTTTCTACGCCGGTCAAGAAGAAGAAGAGATCGCTGAGTTAGTCTTAAAAGTCACGACCTCTCGGAGCTTTTCCATTAAATAAATTTCCCTTTAAATTTCTGATAAAAATACACGAGTTTTGTAAACAACAGTGAGCTATCAGAACATTTAGTGGTGCTTCTAATTTATTTACTAAGATAACTTAATTGTAATATACTATACTCTACAAAATTACACTGTACAACACTCGGCTGAGTTTTGAACCAAACTAATTTTTTCCGGGAGATTGAGTCATAAGTAAAAACGAGTTTCTCGGATTTTCGAAGTTAGCCTTCAAAATCGAAATATTTTCCCTCGAAATTCGAAAGGCCTATTGAAAGGTATTATTACTAATTTAAAAAAATTAGTCCAGTATTCTTCGAAATATAAAGTTTTTTTTATTTTTTTCGAACCTCCAACATTGACTTTTAGCATCTGTCATTTACGCTTGATCGAAAAATGTTATACACCATTGTAATAATAGGGTAGTAAATACCATTATTTTTGATTCTTTATTAACTATATGCTGTAATTAGTAATAATGAAGGCAAATACTTTGATTTTGGCAAATAAAACGAGTTAGACCAAAATTACATCTAGTATCGGCATCCATTCCCTTAAGAATAATTTGACTTTTAATAGTAAAACCTTCCGAAAGGAAAAGACACTCCATATGTAGCATAACAAACTCGAGTTTATCGATCATTTTAGTGTTAAGCTTTAAACACTACTCCCAAACATAAAGTTTACCTTATGAAAAATTTTAACCACAAACTCGAGTTTATTGGGTATGTTAGTGTTCAGCTGTAAACACTCACTAACTCGAAAGTTTTGCCTTCCATGAAGAATTTATATTAATGAAAACCCAACTCAGCACATTTTAGTGTAAATAGAAGATTCTTAAACTCGAGTTTGTAATGCCACCTGAAAGTATTATAGTAGCAACGGCAATTGTTTTTGAGAAACAAGAAGTAGAGGAGCAGATTTAAGAATTTCCACTAAATAATAATCACTGCACTCCTTGCTATGTTGTATACGATTGTGCGTTTTAGCCTATAACCCACTCTCACGTAGCAACTATATCTCCAGCAACGTCTACGACCGGCATCGGCACTCCCTGCTGTTTTATTGCAACTAGCTACCTGCAATCTGCAATTTGCAATCGACCGTCAGTGCCGCAGCCACGTGCAGAGTCACTCGTTAGCGAAAATATGCCTCGCTCCCTCGCCCGCCGACAAATAGAGTGCAACGATTGCAACAACGACAACCAAAGCCACCAGCTGTGCCGGCGTACGGAGGCCACGAGGCTCGTAAATCTCGCTGTCAACACGCGCAGCGGCGGTCGCCCCCTAAATTCATGGATTTTTAGTACAATTTTATTTACCAAACCAACAACATTGCGGTACAATGATTTTTTATGATCACCACAATTCAGGCGCATTGCATTTCGATGAAGTTATTCGATAGCGCAATAAATGTAACACGAGCACCTGTGCTTAAACGCACACACCCACACACACACATCGCCAGACATGCATACAGTCGATGGTCGTACTTCACACTTTGCATTGCGGAAACGGAAACGGTAACTGAAACTGAAAAGAGGCAGAATTATTCGAGTTTCCTGTTTTTATTTTCTCACATATGTGTATGTGAGTAGGTGTGTGTGTGTGTGTGTGCGTGCGCTATAGCTATAAAGTGGGTCAGGGTGCTTTGCCGCGGTAATCAAAATCGGATATCTACTTCAATTGCAAGTGCTCTCATGTACTCACATGCTGTGTGTGAGTGTGCGCCAACATATTGGAAAAGTGCTTTTGACTGCCGATAGAGCCATTGTTTTCATGCTTGTTTCCACTTTTTTTATTTTCTTTTTCGACTTTTTTGAGTTTTTTTTTCGTATTTGTTCCTTTGTAGGCTCACTCACGCGCTCGCTTAGCAAAAGTTTGCCGCTGAAACGTTTACCAAAATCGTTTCTCCTCTTTTTGCTTTTGCTCGGCGCATTCATGTGGCATCGAAATATGAAAATGGAAATGGAAAACTGCTGCCAACACATGAGTGGCTGATTTAGTTGGATTTACATTTATAAGCATTGCGAGTTTTCAACAGTTAAGTGCTACACGTGTTTCGCAAAGTGTTTTGTACAATCGCATACTTGTGCGCGTGTTATTGTTTTTGTACTACCATAGATATGTATATGTGGTATTGATTTGATGCCTAACACAAGATTTTATTTGGAATCTTCAAAAATTTTCTGTGTGAATTAAAAGTCAATAAATTTACAATTGATGTTTCATACAATCTCGCCTAGACCACCTTACGATAACAATTGAGTGATAATAATATACCCCTTGATTAAATAATTTGGAACTGAATATCAAGTTTGTCGGAATTATTAATTTCATTGCTGAGAGGATTCTATGATTTTCAATACTTCTTCATAAAATTTCATGAAAATTTTTGCATTTGTAGTTATGCCATTCCAAAAACCTAAAAGTCCTATGAAAATCATTTAACCGTTTTTAACTGACTTAAGAAAATCTCTGAACCTATTTTATCAATTTCCTTCCTCGTACTAAATTGTGGTTGGGGAAATATGTTCACTTAAGGGGTTACATGGGTTTTGTCGGGTAAAAAAGGCCTATTTTCATACATATTTAACCCTTTCATGCCCAGTGTTACCTATAGGCAACATTGTACTTAACGGCTTCTAATTCTCGTAATTTAAATATTTTTGACCAGCGGTTTTTTCAATTATGTAGACTTATGTGTTGTGCAAGCTTACAGTTACTTTTTCTGATATGAGCTGTGCACGTGTTCATTCAGTAAGAGTTCTCGGCAGAGAGAAATTTGCAAAAATCCTTTCGCGAAAAAAGTTCTACAAAAGTTGTTATACAAAAAGTGTTCAAAAACATAAAAATAATTGTTTTATTTTAAAACAAAGTGAACTATATAAATAAGTAAAAATAAGAGAGTTATTTACAACAAAAATTTCATGAGAAAAGTGTTTAATTTATTTATATTAATTTAATTTGTACCTATAAGCAACATCCTGAAACTAATGAACCAGGATACATAGGACTTTGAAATTTTTATCACTTTATATTTGAGTCAAGACTAACATATATCTGTCCTAAAAAAATGTTAGCTTCGCCCATTTTAATTCGCGCATGAGAGGGTTAAAGAATAATTTCTGAAATTAAAAAAAAAAATTTTAACTCCTCCTCCATTGTGACGTCATTTCCGGTGAACCCTCGGAAAAAAGGTGCCTCCGTGTAGTCAGCATAACTCCTGACAGAATCATCCATTTTGTAAAAAAATCTGAGTACAGCTTACATCTGCCATTTCTTATGTGAAATTTAGTGTTTCTGACGTTTTTCCTTAGTGAGTTAACCCACTTTTAGTAATTTTCAACCTAACTTTTGTATGGGAGGTGGGCGTGGTTATGATCCGATTTATTTCATTTTTGGGTTGTATTAAGAAGTGGCTAAAAAACGACTGCAGGAAGTTTGGTTTATATAGCTCTATTGGTTTGCGAGATATGTACAAAAAACTTAGTAGGGGCGGGGTCACGCCCACTTCCTCAAAAAAGTTACATCAAAATATGCCCCTTCATAGTGCGATTCTTCATACGAAATTTTATTTCCATAGCTTTATTTATGGCGTAGTTATGGCACTTTATGTGGTTTCGGTTTTCGCCATTTTGTGGGCGTGGCAGTGGTCCGATTTTGCTCATTTTCGAAAGCAACCTTTCTATGGTGCCAAGAAATAAGTGTGCCAAGTTTCATCAAGATATCTTAATTTTTACTCAAGTTACAGCTTGCACAGACGGACGGACGGACGGACGGACGGACGGACAGACAGACATTCGGATTTGAACTCCACTCTTCACCATGATCACTTTGGTATATATAACCCTATATCTAACTCGTAGTTTTGGGTGTTACAAACAACCGTTATGTGAACAAAACTATAATACTCTCTTTAGCAACATTTGTTGCGAGAGTATAAAAAACAAAAAATAAGTGTTTTAGTTAAGACCACTTCGGGCTTGAACGAAGGAAAGAAAAAAAACTAAATATTGTAATTTTGGCAAATTTTTTTCCAAAAAAATAAAAATTTCGGAGAAATTTATTTTTTTTTTGTAATAGTCGTAATTGAAAAAAATCCAAGCACGAGTAAATTGTAACTCCTGAGCAAAATTTCATCAATATCGATTGAGTAGTTTTCCAGAAAATTTTACAACCGACTTTGAAAACACGGTTCTGAGAAAAACGCGTTTAAAGATTTGAGTAACAATAATAAATATCTGACTTGGAGCGCACACCTTCCAAAGGCTGTATCTCCGAAACTATCTATTCGGATCGACTTGAAAATTTAGGATAATATTCTTGAAATGTTGTAGAAATTAATAAGCAAAAAAAAATTGTTAACCCACGAAACCCTTAAGATATCTCAGTCAGTTATAGGCATGAACTTCTTTATTAGAATTCGGAAAGGTGTTATAAATGGAGATTAGATGGGGTTGTAATCTGATTACATTTTCCATTTAAAAAATTTGAAACTGCTTTATGGTGTCAAGTACATTCTGAAGCATGTGCTGTTGTTGATTTCTAAACAGAGTTCAGATGTAAAACTGAATCTAGACCAAAAATAAAGTTCAAGCTGTAATGTTTTTTGTTTTTAATGCAAGATAGTTCGAAAAGTTATGACGCTGTAGTAACTGGACCAGCTGTTGAAAAATAACCTTGTTCTTTTATGCTGCCAGCAGAGTTTCCAAACATCAGTTGTAATATTCGTGGCACTAAAACATTTTTTAAATATCGGTTTGCAAATATAGCGTGTTGCGTGGCTTTTAACGCCCAACAGAAGCATTGGTACTGTCTTGGTAATATTACAAACGCATAACTAAGCACTTAAGTATGTTGATTCTTGGATATATCTTAGTTTAAATTGGCAGCTGTATTGTAACACCGTTTATAAGATTTTTTAAAGTTGCGTATACGCCGTGTAAAACGTTTAAGACATTCAAACTTTCCGAATTTAGTGATGAAAGCTATTAACTGTTAATTAAATTGAATTTTTAGGCAAATATTAGATACATTTTTAGCTTCAAATTGAATTTTAATGAACAATACTTACTTTTTAACAATTTGATTTCTTATGAAAACATTGACAAATTTGTGGTGTAATCTTAGGATAAACAGAATACGTAGACCGTTTCATCGTTGGATTTCATATATGTCTCAGGTTCTTTTAACAATCGTAAATCATAAAACGTTTTAGTAAGCAATTTACTACTGTTAATGTCTTAGTAAAAGAGAAAGAGGAGTATGAAGGTATGCAATACTCGAGACCAGGTACTTGTTTTTCTGGGCCTTGAGACACCACTATTTTGCTCCCGAAATTCGTAATATCTCTAGAAGTTTTGTCATGCCTTAGATAAATACCGCAATAAAATTCAATAGAAGTATTTTTTCAGAACAATTTTAACAATTACTCTCCTATATGCTAAGGATCTAGTTAGATTATAATACTTGGACTGAAACCTTGAAATATTCAACACAAAAAAGGATAAATCTACAGGTGCGTAGAGAGTTGGTACCTCTACAAATAATGTAGAACTACGACCACTTTGACTGTTAAGAACAGGGTAGCCAATTAACAAAGAAATTGATAAAATTTCTAAGATATATTTCACAATTTCCATTATATATGCAGCCATATCAATTGTTTGAATAAAACCAAAATTAATATTAAAGAAAACAGACAAACTTCGAATGCTGCAAACTTTCAAACTCATCCCATTTAAAATATAAATAACTTACTCGAACTGAAATTGCTAAGATACTCGCATCTTTTACCTGCGATTGCAACAGATATTTCCAACAAAGTTGCATTTCAATTATTATTTTTGCGCAGTTCGAAGAAACTTCGATAACATACGATTAAATTTGCATATGAATTTTTCGCAAAAAAAAAAAAGAAAAACTTGCGATGAAAGGAAAATATTAATTTGCCAAGAAGCTGTGCAGCGGTGCGAGCGCTCAACGGCAGCCGATGAAAGCCGTAGATAGAAATTCGTAGATTAAAGAAATCAACTCAATGCGAATTGCAGAATATTACAAATCATGGCAGCAATTCAGGTACTTAAGCCAATAACAACAACAACAAGAATGGAGTGCAAATAGATGCAACAACACAAGCACAAAAACAAATTGAAAAAGGCAAGAGAATGAATTGCTTTTTGGGGAGAGAGGGTAGACTGCATAAAAACTGGGCGGTAGTGAGAAAAGCGAACTGGCTGTTGAAAAGTGTTGCGTTATTTGCATAAAAAAAGTTTCACACAAACATGGTGCACACGAGCGGATGCCATGAGTTGCATACAACTACACCAACAAATACACGTGTGGCAGCGCTAAGACGCAGCGATATGCCACATATAAAAACAGTTATTTTATATAACACATACATTTGCACACAACTTACAACGCAAAATAATAACAACTACAACAACAAAACTGACTTTTGCTGCCAGCGTCAAGACGTCAACAGCGCTGCTGCCATTGCCAACAGTCGCCGGATGCATTTGGTAGATGCAGCGCCAAAGTTTACCGCAAGTTTTCCAACGATCGCATCGCCTTTTTTCCACACATCATACTTGCAACATTTTGCATGTTGCACGAACACACACACACACACGCGTGTTCATGTAAATTAAGTGGGAGTGTGTGTGTATGTGTTTGCTCAACGTCTCACGCATGCCATTGCATGCAGCAGCTGTGGCAAGAAGTGTAGAAAGCTTCTAAATCGTCGCGCCGGAAAATGAAAAGCTCGTGGCGTTCGTGGCAAGTACGAAGTTTGATAAAAGTTCCAAATTAACTTCTGATGAAATGTTGGCTTTGGCGCTGTTGCGCGACTGGCAGTTAATCAATTGCAGATGTCAGTTGTACAAACAGTTTATAACGTAACGGCGTTTTATGGTTGTCCATCTGTGTGTGTGTGTGGCAAGTGACGGCATAACTTGCTCGTTGCAACTATTTCAAGTTGAACGCAAGCAAATGCGAAAATTGATTGGCAACATTGGTGGCAGCAAACACACACACACATGCATACCAATCCAAACACATACATAACAAATACATACATATATATTTCCACTCACAAATGCATTTGAAAGTTCCACTGCGATCTAAAGTTTTAATTAAATGCTCGATTTCTTGAAAAAAAGAAAATTTAAAGAAATTGCTTAAAAAAAGTACCGTTAACTTTCGGCTATGCCGCTCATTTGTCCGCCATGTTAATTTATGTTAATGGCTTTGCAGTCGTAATCTTCGACATCACAGTCAAAGTAGTTGCCACAAATAAAAGTAAAATGCCGTCAAAACTGCTGCCAACTAGTGTGTATGTATGTATGTAATTACCGTTAGCTTAATTCGACAACTTTTATTTGCCTTCGTAAAAATGTGCCAAAACTTTGCACATAAATCGCCGCAGTTCGACAGCGAACTTGTGACTTTCACAAGTGTTTCTTTGTTGTTGTTGTTTTTGTAATTTTTTGTTTTTGTATTTAGTTTTTTCTTTGTTTTTGTTTTTTTACTATTATCTACTTATGCTATTTCTGAGTAGCTAATTTGACATACACCATTTTGTCACAAGATAACACTGAGTTGTACTGCGGCTGTTGCTTGCCACACGCAGCAATAACATGAGAAAATAAAAGCAATTGCGTAAGCCAAAACTATTTCACAACAATAATAGCAACAACAACTTTAAGTGAAAGCAAGAACAGTGTGGCATAAACTGAAAATAAAGTCGTCACTTCAATTACACAACTCAATATAAGCAACAATAATAATATTTTATATAAACTAAACTCAAAGCAACTTCAATGCAACACATTCACAAGCAACAACAAGCACACGTTGTTGCACGAAAAACAAGCGTTATGTTGTTACATCAACTATTGTGCCATAATTTCATAAACCAACCCACACACACACACCCACTTATTCGCTCACCTTTATTCACACTCCCCTGTCATTCCACATTGCCACTTGCCATAAACATACAGTTGACAATCAGTCAAACGTGCAACATTGGCATGAGCAGAAAAAAGTGCAGAAGAAAAACACTCCGCAGCAGCAGCAGCAGCAGCATTGACAAAGTTTTCCAGCTATTGACATTAAATCAAATTGAGCGAATGAGTAGTTGAGTGCTTGAGTGGCACGCCCCTGGTTGCCGCATGCTGGCTGTCGTCTACACCCATCTAACAGTCGTGCGAACAATTGCTAATGAAATAAGTTTTTATTGGAAGAAATATATTTTTTTACTTGTATAACTAAAAGATTTTTATTTTCATAAAATAAATAATATTTTTGATGAGATTGTAAAATAGTCACAGCTGAATGTTTGAACAGCTCGAAATTAGGACACCTGTCGAACTATTGAATCTACGACATCATTTATGATTATTCAAATCCACATATCAAAACTAATACCTAGTGGATTCTTCGTCAACATCTTACATGCTAGGTCTCTTCTCTGGAGAAGAGAGATTATGAGATAATGTATTCGAAATCAATTATGATTGTAATTCGGGATTCGGGCAATTCGGAATTGTATCGAAGTTCGAATATCATTTATCCCATATGGGTGCCTGGTCACAAAGAGATCCCCGTTATTTGTGGGTCTAATGAACTTCAAGAAATGATATTCTAATCTCTTAACCAGCACACTGCACAGTGGTTCGGCTTGTATGAAGGCGCTGTCATAAATACTTCACGTAGAGATATCGCTATGAAATTTTCACCAAAAATCTACAAAAATATGTATATATAGTAAAAAATTGGCCACATCGGACTACTAGGTCCTATAGCTCACATAGCACAGTAAATGCACTTATATGGCGATGCGCAAAAATACTTCTCAGGGACATGGTTGGAGCGTCCAAACCTTCAGTAAGGCTTTGTAAAAATATTTAAGAAAGCGAGAAAAAAGCTGACCATGATTTGTCGTTATAGTTTCGCACATCCACTCCCCACATTCAACCTATAAGGATACTATCATATAATAAAATATTGTAGGAAAAAAACGAATTATCAACCAATTTAATCAAGTTCATTCTTTCACAGCCATTCAACAACCATTATAATTAGAACAGAAACATATAATGTCTCCTCTAGCAAACCCTACACAGATTGAAATAACGTCGATTTATCCTTCTTTTATTTTATTTCATTTTATTTTATTTTATAATATCATTAATATTTATAACTTCAAAATCTATCAAAAATAATCTTGATTCGTTAACCTGAACCATTACCAGAACAAATTGAAGTTCGTTGTTGCTGCGAAATTTTTCAAAAAAAAAAGTCTGATGTGCTTTAAAAATGTACAGGTGTTCATGCATTTAACTCTATTTTTAGAAAGTACCGTTAAATTTTTAGGAAAACCCGGTTGACAAATAGGAAGTTTTGTCAAAAGATAGTGAGATGGATTTTATGATTTTTGGTCTATGGCGGAACCACTGTGCACTGGGAGCGAATCGGAATCTCTTTTTCAATATCCTGTTTACTCTTGATAAGTTTAAGCTTAATCTTAAGCTACTCTTAGTTAAGCTAATAAAGAATATAAAATTTAAAAAAATAAAACCAACGAATTAGGGAAATTTAGAAACAGCATGCCATTAATAGTTCGAAGGGAAGTTATAGCTTACTAAATTCCAGCATACTACTTTCGTCGTGCAGCTAAGGAAAATAGCTGTATTAGTCAGATAGGGTACTTACTAGTATTTACTACATTAACAAATATTTTACAAACACGTCCATTCAACTTCCCCTCACATTTTCGCTTTGCAATTTTTATTACATTTTCGAAAGTTTACACATCGTTAAAAGCGACCGAGTTCCACTAAGTCAAATGGCTTCTTCAACGATTTCAATGTTATTGATTTCATTAAATTAACACTCTTGAAGAAGAGACTTCAGGTGTAGTGGTACATACTGCATAGATGTAGGCGGGATCAAATGGATTTAGCGATGTTTGTAATAAAAATCCAATGTGAATGGGGGAAACAAAAAACACGAAACTGCGCGAAAGAAGAAACTGCAAATTAATATATATTTATTTCGAGCATATGGACGTTGAAATATTATATACAGTCAATAAGAAGTGTTAGATGTGCATATGTATACAAATTCTAATTTAAAATATATACAATTTGGAACACTTACAGAGAGAGGTAATACTATAGGATGTAAATAAGATTAAGAATGAAGAAATTTATTATGAGTAACTTCCGAGGCACGGAGGAAACACAGATAGTATGACAGCTATTCTTTAGTTATATACATATATATTATATATTTTCCAATAGTTCCTAGATGTAGAAGCTCAATTAATAACTCAATGAACATATAATAAATATTAAATTTTTATAATAATTTCACATCTCATTGAACTATTTATATTAATATTCGCATTATTTTGCCACTATAACCGCATTGTATAACGCATAACTAAATATTACTCAACCACTAATCAACTAAGGTCACATTCACCAAAATCCTTACTATTCTAGTTGAGCATTAAGGGGGTCATACACATCCTTCAATGCCACACTTTCGATTGGTAATACGGCGTGACACATACATATTTTGAATTTCGTATAAAGAGAAAAAATGTATTCAGTTTATAAATTTATTTGCCCGCCAAATGGCGGTGGAGCTGAAATATCTCTCAAATACCATACTATAATAATATTTAATTCAATTTTTCGGAAATTTTGGTAATTAGTAAATAATAATGTAGGACATAACTTCCGACAGGGGCGAACGCAGCAACACCCCAAAAAATTAAGCTATTTGCAAAAAAATACTTGAGTGTCTTAATTAAAATGTCTATATTTTTAATAAAAACAACCAGAAAAAACTGGTCTGAATTAGATACACAACTTTACTTATTATTTGTTTTTCAAAATTGAACAATCGTTTAAACTAATTTTTGAATCAGTTAACACAATAGCCGCAGAATTAGATTTGGAAATCAAAATTCCGCGTTTGGCGAAACGGCAAACTAATCGCGACAATTATGAAGGCGAACCGGAAGAATATTACCGCAGATCAATTTATATACCGCTTTTAGATCATTTTTTGGTCCAAATCAATGAACGATTTTTAAAACATCGAGAGCTGCTTTGCAAAATTGAAAACATTTTGCCAAATAAATGCACAAATCTTGACGTTATTGAGATGCAGGAGACTGTTCGTGTTTTAGAAAAGCAATGGTCCGCTGATGTAGAAGATCCCGATGATTTCGTTGCTGAATTTAGAATGTGGAAAAGGTTAAAAATCTTTTCTTCAGATTATATTTTCTAACTAAAATTTTGAATACATTTTCAGGAACTGGTTAAATCAAACAAAGAGATCCAAAACTTTTTTAGACGCGTTGAATTGTTGCGATGCAAAAATTTTCAAAACAGTGCATCGTTTTTTAAAGATTGGAGCAACAATCCCTATATCTGTCGCTTCAAGTGAACGCTCGTGTTCCTCACTTCGCAGGCTTAAAACATATTTAAGAAATAAAACTAGAGAAGCACACCTGAACGGAATGGCTCTCTTGAATATCCATAGAGATATAGACGTGACGGAGGAAGAGATTTTAAATGTTATGACCCAAAATAAAAGAAGATTAGACTTCAATTTGTGAATAAAATAATGAAACATTGTCTTTTTACCTAAAACCCAAACACACCCGCCCCCCCCCCCCCCCCATTTTTTTCCTGCGTTCGCCACTGACTCTCGAGGAACCTGTAGTCAGTAATAAATATAATTTTATATCTGATATGTGGCACATTTGGGTTGTTGTATAGCGTTCATCAATGTTTTATTTTATTATGGATTGGATTTTATTTAGTGATATGTATAAATAATAACCCGAATGAAATATAAAAAGTTCCTTCATGCAGTTGAAAACCACCCTAATAGATATATTTATTGATATGTTGGGGTGTAAGCAATATAAAGCTCGTCGAACGAAATTGTGATGTTTACGTCTATGCTCGACTAAATCAATAACTGTTTAGGTTTAGTATATGTGGAAATAATATGGATGGCATGTGATCCCTCGCCTCTTTCTTAATCTATTCTCTAAATTTTCATAGTTCATTTATTTATATGAATTTTGGTAATTCCTGTGAGATTGTATTAAGTTCCAATGTGTAGTCTTTGGTTGCTGACACCTTGTTTGTGGGTAGTCAAAAAGTTGTCGGTGATAGCTCAAATACAACTACAAAACCAACCATCATGAGTAATATCGCAGACAATCTTACTTTTCACCACCTCTTATGATGCAGCTGTGAACTGATACGCCTATTTCTGAATCCAGTTGTCAATAATTGGACTTTATATTCATGCGACTTTACTTGCTCTTTGACCGTTGTTTTTTGTTTTTTTGTGTCACCGAATATGTCTGATTACAGGTATTCCGAATACCTATGGAACACTTAGTTTATGATTTATGACAGGTTCTTGAAAATACTAGAAATGTCTATCATAACTGATAACTCTTTATATTCTTCTTCTTGACTGGCATAGACACCGCTTACACGGTTATAGCCGAGCCCACAAAAGCGCGCTACGCATCTCTCGTTTTAGCAGTTTGGCGCCAATTGGTAATACCAAGTGAAGACAGGTCCTTCTCCATCTGGTCCTTCCATCGGAGTCGAGTAGTCCCTCTTCCTCGGCTTCCACCAGCGGGTATGCATCGAACACTTTCATAGCTGGACAGCTACAGCTCATCATTCCATCTTCTGCGGTATTTGCCGTTGCCAATGTTTAGAGGACCGTAAATCTTGCGCAAAATCTTTCTCTCGAAAACTCCTAGTGCCTTCTCATCGGATGTTGACATCGTCCACGATTCTGCACCGTAAAGTAAGACGGGAATGATTAGAGACTTGTAGAGTTTGGTTTTTGTTCGTCGAGAGAGGACTTTACTTTTCAATTGCCTACTTAGTCCAAAGTGGCACCTGTTGGCAAGAGTGATTCTGCGCTGGATTTCAAGGCTGACATTGTTGGTGTTGTTAATGCTGGTTCCCAAGTAGACGAAACTATCTACTACTTCAAAGGTATGACTGTCAACAGTGACGTGAGAGCCAAGACGCGAATGCGCTGACTGTTTGTTTGATGGCAGGAGATATTTCGTCTTATCCTTGTTCACCACTAGACCCATACGCTTCGCTTCCTTATCCAGTCTGGAAAAGGCAGATCTAACGGCGCGGGTGTTGTCTCTTTTTCTCTATTTATTGATTAAGAAAGGTTTATATAGTTCCCACGAGAATTTGGGAAAGTAGGAGTTTTTCACGACAAAAAATTCAACGGCAACAAATTATGACTCCAATGTGACCAAACCATAATACCAAGATTACAGTATGACATTCAGTATCCAAAAATCTTCGCATTGGCTCACACATATAACGAGAGCATTTCTTTGTTTCAAAATGAATGATGTGGTTGATTCCTTTTTTATTATCCGGGGCTCTTGGTCAGTGGGTTAGCACTGTTTAACACATCATAATAATAAATATTTAAAAGGTAAGTGTCGCTTACAATTTACACAGAGCTTCCACTTTGTACTAAATCATATTTCTTTTTGATTATTTGCTACCCTCAAAACACTTCTCTCCGCTATTTTAGGTATAATTCTAAATTCTAAATTACTTTGCTATTCAGTAATCGGCTACACGAAAAAAGAGACGCTGCATGAAAGCTTCTTAAGATGTAGTGCGAAAAAAGCAACGTGAACGCCCTCATAATCTCAAACTCTAAGCTCTTGTAGAACAAAAAGCTTCAGAAAATTGAAAAAAGGAATTAAGCTAAGCTAATGCACATAGAGAATAATAAAAATAACTGTGAACTAGCAAAGCCACCGCAGCGGCAGGTGAAATCTAGGGGTAAAAGGAAACGCAAAATGTATGAAAAATTAAATCAAAGTATAGATAACCCGTTAAAGCAGGCGACTGTGTGCGGAATAATCAAGCAGCTGTGGAAGGTATAAGGTGGCGAAGAAAAAACAAACTAGTAAAGAACGAAAGAAATCACAAATCCCAGTTGAAGATACGCGTTCACGCAGTCCGAGCGAAACACCGCAATATTTCTTGCTGCCAAAGTGTGGCTGAGAGCGAGAGCTGGAGAAAAGCAAAATGGAAGCGCGTGTGAGCACAGGAAGGTGAAGTATGCACAGCATTTACGCATAATCCAGTCGGCTGCCCTTCATCTTCCACGTTGCGACTTTTCGCTTCTGCCACATTTGCTGTCCAAGCGCAGCGGCACGAAGGCATCCAAGCCATGTCCTGCAGCCAGCACCCGACACTGCATTCAAATTGTTGCTTTTGTTATTTTGCTTTCCTTGCATTCCTGTTGTCCGTGCATCCTCGGGTCCGTTGCGGAACCGCAATGGCGACTGCTTAATGGCGGTGGCGGCGCTCCACACTGTCTTTACTTCTTCCGTCCTTAATCCGACAGCTCTTTAATCTATTTGCAATGGCTGCCATTGCCACACACACAAACATACACACGCAAGCGAGAAATATTGCTTGGGTTTTCTTCGTCGATTGCACTCTTTTGTGTGCGCTTCTTAAACGCTTCTTTTCACCCCAGCATGAGTACTCTTCTGGAAATTTTTCATTGCAACGCTGCTTCGCTCCTCATCATCCCCTGTTGACCGTCGTCGGTCGCAGCGCGCTTTACTTCTTTAATCTTTTATTAGCCATTTAATGCACAATTCAACACTCGATTTCGCTCATTTCGTACTGCATTTAACGGCGCTGCCGCTTAAGTCGACGCCTGCTGCATGTGTGTGTGTGTGTGTGCGTGGCTTGCGTTTGTGGTTGCGCTGGCTGTTTGGTGGCCACATCAAGATTGCCGCGCGCGCGCCACTTTGCAAACAGTTGGCATTTTGTAAAGCGTCACTTGAAATGGAAATTTGTGAATGGTTGCTTTTGATATCGCAATCGCGATTGAGGTGCTCTTTTCACTTTTTTAACTGCGCTTGCATTCGGTTGCTTTCAAAAGTAATCACTGTGATTGTAAGAGTAGCAAGTATGTATTGGTTGTTATTATTTTTCGCCGATCCTAAAGTGGTGCTGGCATTGAAAGAGTGGAATTTAAGCTTCTTTTCATATCCTTTTCGCAGTTTTTTTCACTCTTTCGAGTAACAACACTTTTTAATTTTTTTCGTAGTGCAGAACAAGTAGCTGTTGAGGTTTTTGTGGCCATGTTGTCTTTGAAAAATAAGCGATTTGCGTTTTACTTCAAAATATCGCACAATACAGGCTGCTAAATGTCTTCAATAAATCCAGAGAGCCAGCCTTAAAGGTCTGAGAATAAAAAAATGTGTATCTGAGAACGAGATCTGGAGAAATTTAACCGGATCTAAATGACCTTTAAGACTTAATACGTGTAGTCCTAAATTATAACCTCATGTTTAGTAAATTAGTATTATGGAAATCGATGAGATATCACTTTTCATACTCTCGCAACAAAATTGCTAAAGAGAGTATTATAGTTTTGTTCACATAACGGTTGTTTGTAACACCCAAAACTAAACGAGTTAGATATAGGGTTATATATGCCAAAGTGATAAGGATGAAGAGTGGAGTTCAAATCCGAATGTCTATCTGTCCGTCCGTCTGTGCAAGCTGTAACTTGAGTAAAAATTAAGATATCTTGATGAAACTTGGCATACTTATTTCTTGGCACCATAGGAAGGTTGCTTTCGAAAATGAGCAAAATCCGACCACGCCCACAAAATGGCGAAAACCGAAAACGCATAAAGTGCCATAACTAAGCCATAAATAAAGCTATGGAAATAAAATTTCGTATGAAGGATCGCACTATGAAGGGGCATATTTGGATGTAATTCTTTTGGGGAATTGGGCGCGGCCCCGCCTCCAAATAGGTTTTTTGTACATATCTCGCAAACCAATAGAGCTATATAAACCAAACTTCCTGCAGTCGTTTTTTAGCCACTTCTTAATGAAAGAAATCGGATCATAACCACGCCCACCTCCCATACAAAAGTTAGGTTGAAAATTACTAAAAGTGGGTTAACTCACTAACGAAAATCGTCAGAAACACTAAATTTCACATGAGAAATGGCAGATGGAAGCTGCACTCAGATTTTTTTACAAAATGGATAATGGGCGTGGCGTCGCCCACTTATGGGTCAAAAACCATATCTCAGGAACTACTCGACCGATTTCAATGAAACTTGGTTTGTAATAGTTTCCTTACATCCCAATGATATGTTGTGAAAATAGGCCAAATCGCTTCACAACCACGCCTACTTCCTCTATACCAGAACTTTGAAGACGATCTGAATCGTTTACTTTACAATATATAAAGTAAGTACTAGTGAAGATATCGGTGCAGAACTTTGCACAAATACTATGTTAATAGTGTGGCAGCCCCATTCTAAAAATCGCCGAAATCGGACCATAGGTTTTTAAGGCCCCATATATCGAACACGAGGACCTCGGTGCTTCTAACCTAATATTAGGGTTTCCAACTTTCAATGGACTTTATACAATATATATGACGAATATGTGGGTCAAATTGTGTATAATATAATATAAATTAAGTTAAATAAATAAATTGCGAGAGTATAAAATGTTCGGTTACACTCGAACTTAGCCCTTCCTCACTTGTTCTATGTTTGTTCCGTCGGCATTTAATATTAAAAGAACAATTTTGAGGAATATCTAAACTAATATAGAATTCGAAATACACTCTTCCAATTTAACCCTTATATATTGCCAATAAATAATTTGTTAGGCACCTGTTGTTATTGTAAGGCTGATGTCAAAATGCGACCGAGAAGCGATGGGATAAGATGGCGCGAATTCCAGTTCTAAATAGCTGGATGTCGCTCACAGATATCAGAGTGAGTGTGAGCACCAAAGCGACTTTCAACGACGTGTTCGAGGGCAAAGCGATAAATCAGGTTGTGGAGTGAGTTCTCGCTTCAACCACCTTTGCTTTGTTAGTATTTGTTGTTTTCTTATACATTTATTTCCAGTTTTTATCTATCTTTTTATATTTAATTTCTCACATTATTGTTAAAATGTTCTATTATCAATGAACTTGCTGACCTGAATTTTTTTCAACAAAAGTGTCAAAAACTTTATTAGAAATATAAATATTTTATTCTTAATCTATCGTTCACACTGAAATATCTAAAAGCAATGGAGCGTTGTTGTCTCCCTTTGTCGCTTCTACTCTAGCATTACTCCTTGCTTGTATTATAATTTCTCCAAGCTTCGTATCGCTACTCGCATCCACTCTAACTTCAACCTAACAAAATAATACGTAACCTTAGTAATTTTGTAAAATACTGAAGATTTGGCAGTTCTTGACAGAAAAAAAACGAGGAACCGTTCTGTTTAGTTAGCATCGAATTTTCCCGAGGGTTGCTGTTGTTGTTATAGTGGCAGAAAACATTCGTCAAATAATTGAAAGTAATACTGGGGAGTTCACAGTGTTTAGGCGGTTAAAAAATGAGACGGTTGTGTCAGCACGATTGTCGTGGGAATTATTCAGTGATGATAAATAGTACAGCTAACGCGAATTCTGCAGTAATCATTGCATGAACATTTCATTGCCTACATTTAGGGGCATGCACTATTTATTTACGATTTAAAGCTTCTCTTTTATTAAATGTTTGGTTCCAATCATAATTAACTCTACCTTACTGGTCATTTTTTCATTAATTTTCACAAAACTTTCGACATTATATGAAAAATAAATTGCCTACTTATAGGCGCATAAACAATTTATTTACGTTTTAAGCCAGAATTTTATTTAATCTTTTGTTCCAACCGAAATTAGCTCTATCATACTGCCTTATCATGAAATTTAGCAAAACTTTCAACCTTATTTGAACACTGCATTGCCTACTTTTAGGCGCACTAACTACATATTTGCGTTATAAGCCAAAATTTTATTTATATTTTGGTTCCAACCGAAATTAACTCCACCTTAGTGCTTTATTAGAAATTTCCGCAGCACTTACTTCACGTAACACTCAATATATCTGCTTAAATTTAAAAACAAATATTTGTTTCTTCAATACTAACTAACAATATGCATAAGTAAACATTAGAGAACTAAATTATGTACATATGTATTTGAATATTTATATGCAAATACATGCATGCAATTCATCGACACACATTTGTTGACTTAAAACTTAAACACATCGTTACG
Source organism: Zeugodacus cucurbitae (assembly GCF_028554725.1). NCBI lineage: Eukaryota > Metazoa > Arthropoda > Insecta > Diptera > Tephritidae > Zeugodacus > Zeugodacus cucurbitae. The sequence goes on along the minus strand of NC_071667.1, from coordinate 56,045,364 downwards.
TAAACACCAGAACTTAACACTTCGTTAAGCGTGTTTACGTAAGCCAGTCTGTGCATATATGCCTGAGTGTGAGTGTGTGTCTCTGTGTGTTAGTGTAAATATTCGCGTATTTGCATATTTGCGTATTTGCTTACACCTAAATGAGTAAATCACACAATAAATCAAAGGTGAATAACTCGCGTTACACAATAACTTAACGGGCTGTCAACTCTTTGAGCTCCACAGTGAGAGATGCGTGCCAGCGCGAACCAAAGCCGCACAGACAATGGAGGCAGTATGCACATGTGTGAGATGTATGTATGTCTGAGAATTAAATAAAAAGCAACGCGTTCCCACTCTGCCAACTTGAGTCACAAAAAGCCGCATCAAAATGACAAAAATTGCAAAATGTGCGACAAATCAATGACAAACTGTTGTGTATGCGTAAGCTTTTGACGGAACAAAAAAACAGCGTAAAACAACAACACCAAAAACACAGAAGGCTACATATATGTGAATGTGTGTGAGTCACGGCTACAGCGTGTTCGCCAAGCAGGCTGTACGGTAGCAAATAAAGGCGGCGGCAATGAAGAGCCTCTGCGCCAGACATGCGTGACACTTTAACTAACAACAAAAACAACAACAGTATAAACAACGGTAATACAAGCAAACCGCTAGAACTACAGAAAAAAACGAGAAATGAAGAAAAACAAAAGCCAAGCAAAACAGACACCTGAACGAACCGCAAAGCATGAACAGCAGCAACAACAACAACAAGCAGAAAACAACAAACAAAGCAAATGCGCAAAAACCGCCAAAAAGACAAAGCGGAAAGCAGCAAAACACAGCAACGAAGTGGATAAACAAAAAATCAACGCACCAAACACACACACACACGCACACATACCAATAAAAATACATGTGAGCGGAAGCACACACACGCGAGCGTACGTGCGAAACTTGTTCACACAGTCAGGCAGCAAAGCAACGACAAAGCAACCAACACCTAACAACAACAACAACAGTATTGTTGACAGTATTTAAAGCATTACAAGGCAGCGACAAAAAGCTGACAGCGCAAACAATGCAAAGGAAATGGCGCCGAAACAAAGGAGGCGTGGGTAGACCAAGCGGGGAGGAGCGGAGCTAAGTAAAATGTTTTGCAAGGAATGAACGAATGTAGAGCCGGTGTATGTATGCTTTTTATATGCCTGCGAGTTTGTGTTGTTGTCGGTTCATGCCGATGTGTGTGTGAGTGGGCGTTCGGAAACCACCTGACAGGTGTTTATACATACACACATCCATACAAACTGGAATTTAAACATATTTAAATATATAGTGAAAACACCACTGAGCTGATTTGTGCACATTTTTTGCATTTTATGTACACACACGCGGTTTGCATAAAAATGCAAAAACATACAAACATGCATATACAAATTTATATAATATATAAAAAATATATATTAATGTGCGTGCAGCTGTTCTCTACAACAACAACAATTTGACCAGGCACCGCCTTGTAAGGTTTATGTAAATTTATTATAAATGAAAATCAAGAAAAATTCCGTAGAAATGTAAAAAGATTCTCAAGGTTGAATGCAAACAAGAACAAGTAAGGAAGGGCTAAGTTCGGGTGTAACCGAACATTTTATACTCTCGCAATTTACTTATTTAACTTTATTTATATTATATAATCACAATTTGACCCACATATTCGTCATATATATTGTATAAAGTCCATTGAAAGTTGGAAACCCTAATATTAGGTTAGAAGTACCGAGGTCCTCGTGTTCGATATATGGGGCCTTGACAACCTATGGTCCGATTTCGGTGATTTTTAGAATGGGTCTGCCACACTATAAACGTAGTATTTGTGCAAAGTTCTGCATCGATATCTTCACTAGTGCTTACTTTATATATTGTAAAGTAAACGATTCAGATCGTCTTCAAAGTTCTGGTATATAAGAAGTAGGCGTGGTTGTGAAGCGATTTCGCCTATTTTCACAACATGTCATTGGGGTGTTAGGAAACTATTATTATTAATACCAAGTTTCATTGAAATCGGTTGAGTAGATCCTGAGATATGGTTTTTGACCCATAAGTGGGCGACGCCACGCCCATTTTCCATGTTGTAAAAAAATCTGAGTGCAGCTTCTATCTGCCATTTCCTATGTCAAATTTAGTGTTTCTGACGTTTTTTGTTAGTGAGCTAACCCACATTTAGTAATTTTCAACCTAACCTTTGTATGGGAGGGGGGCGTGGTTATTATCCGATTTCTGTCAATTTTGGCCTGTATAAGGAAATGGCTAAAAAAAACGACTGCGGAAAGTTTGGTTTATATAGCTCTATTGGTTTGCGAGATATATACAAAAAACCTATTTGGGGACGGGGCCAAGCCCACGCCCTTCATACCAAATTTTATTTCCATAGCTTTATTTATGGCTTAGTTATGGCACTTTATGTGTTTTCGGTTTTCTCCATTTTGTGGGCGTGGCAGTGGTCCGTGTTCCAAGTTTCATCAAGATATCTTAATTTTTACTCAAGTTACAGCTTGCACAGACGGACGGACGGACGGACGGACAGACAGACATTCGGATTTGAACTCCACTCTTCACGCTGATCACTTTGATATATATCTAACTCGTTTAGTTTTAGGACTTACAACCAACCGTTATGTGGACAAAACTATAATACTCTCGCAGCAACTTTGTTGCGAGAGTATAAAAATGAATTATTTATTATGCATATGTCTTAAGTTGTAAATTTATAAATAAATTGTTAACAAAGTTAAGACAAAAAATTTATAGACATAACTAATACATGGATTAACATTGCATTTTCGCAACAGGCTAACAACTAATATTTTATTTAATAGAAACGCTCTGAACATAGAAGAAGACTTTAATAAAATTATTTACTTTCTCAAATTGCAAAAACAGCAATTTCATTGAAGGAAATTATTTTTAACTATAAAAAATTGTTTTATAAAGAACCTACACAAATGCCCTCAAGTCTTTTATTCCATCATAAGTGCCGCCTCTTTTTGATTTTATTTAAGAAAACTGAAAAATAATTGGAAAATGCGAAGTACAACCAGTGTTTGAGGTATTTGTTGATGCTCTGTTTTCATAGCGCGTTTATTCCTTTATGAAGGAGCTTTTGGTCTTTATTCCTCCGGATTGTATATGAAACAATTTCTATTGAGCATTAATTTATTATTTGCAAATTTGTTTGAACTAGTTCAATAAAAAATCAATCAATTTATGAACTAATCTATATACCCGATTTTCGGCGAAGACTTCAAACAGCTGGGTTTGGATATCTCGTGTGAAACATGAGATCATTATTGAATCTATTAAGCGTCAGTTTCAAGAACTGACCACCGAAGTATAACCTTTAAGCCGTTTTTTTTTTTTTTCAAACATTCTACCATGACAGATCTTTTTATAAAACCTCATTTTAAATAACTCATCAGCTAATATATTCACAAAAATTATTAAAATTTAGCTCGGCATTAAAAACTGAGTAGTAAGTATTAAGAAAACCACCTATATGTTAGATTGGTAACAGACCACACACTTCGTTGATGACTCGTCAGAAACTACGGGAGCTCGGATGGGAAGTTTTATCGCATCCACCATATAGCCCGGACATAGCGCCAAGTGATTACCACCTGTACCAATCCTAAACTTGAGTTTTCGACATGTTTGAATCACCAAATGTTTTCTTCAACGTTTGGCACAAAAAATTTCGTGTGAAACACAAAATTTCACACCGACTCTTTGTTCAATATTTTTATCCATTTAAAATGAGAATTCCCGGGTAATTATTTGACAGACAGTCATTAGTTTCGAATTCACTAGAAAAATTGTTGTATACCGCTGTGAGACCGTAATGTTCTTTTAGTAGTAATTGTAATGTGAAACGTACTTACCACAATTTCATGTCTTCCTTTTAATAATTGATTATATTATCTGTGCGCTTAGATTCTCGCTGCAGTAGAAATCCGATACCATTTATAAATAGTACATCCTATTGAAACTATTATTATTATATTTTATAAACAGTTTCACATCTCTTTTTCAAGCTGTGTGTCAATAAACCTTATGTGGCACGCAGAATCCCACTTCACGTCCTACAAACTGAGCAGCTCATAACTCAAGAAGGTTCCACAAAAGTATGTACTTGCGTTTGGTTACTTCCATATTAACACACAAATTCTACAAAAGAAAGATAAGCGGACAACGCACTCACCTAGGGCATTCGTGGGCTCTGCGAAAATGGTTCTTTGAAAAGACACAGCTTAATATAATATTATGCAAATATGGGGGCGGCACGTATGTATATCCCAACCTATTTGAAAATTGCGAAAACAATTTCGCATTTTATGCCTCACCAACATTGGGAACGCTTGCTGCCGGTGGCAAAATGTTTTTTATCTCCTTTTAAATGTCAATTTGATATGTCAACTCTTCGGGCGATTTTTAAATAACTCATCAGATACTTGATTTACACATGAGAATACACACATATCAAGTTTCTCATCAGGTACTCACGCACACTCACGCACGTTTACAGGTGAATTAGTGGTTAAAGAAGGGTGAATTTCGTATGATTCGCTGCGTGGGCCTGAAATGCCACGTGAAAATGGCGTTAAAAAAAGTGTAGGAGCTATAAAAAATACAACAACAATTTGTTACAGGCGTGAAAATTCGCTGCATATGACACGCGCGTTCTGCGGTCGGCAGTCGTGCATGCGTGCGTGTTAGTTATGCCGTTAGGCGAACACGTCGCACGCCATATTTGCAAAGCAATTTAATATATCATTTTTCATTCAAAGCCTACTTGATTAGCATAACATGCTTAGCTTTATTCTTCATATTTATTGTTATTTGATCAGAGTATTACATTAGGTAAGGCGATTAGCTTGGAGCTGGCGGCAAACCGGCTAATTTTAGGCTTTAGTTAGGGTACGCTTGTTGGATTGGGTTTCAATATGTTGTGTGTGTTTATAGAGGAGTATACTTAATATTTCTTTAGGTGAATATATTTATATGAGTAATCTGGCAATTTAAGTAATATTCATAAAGAAAATTACAAGCTCAATTCTATTCTTCGATGTCTACAATGTAGTGTCCATACAATCGAATATATGGAACTTAAAGAGACCTTCAACATTTCAAAATTACTCCTATATTCTATTTTGAGGCCATATATCACACGAATACAAGTTATTACCTCAAGGTCAGTCTTCAAATTGAGTCTATAGAGCATATAACACTGTAAATACCTCTTGCCAAAAAACCACAACATTAGTTACTCGAAAAAAAAAATGATCCTTAAACCCATTTGAAAACTCCGTACAGACATTCTAGGCCACCCAATTTAATGGCTATATAACCAGTAGCGTCTAATAAGTACTCAAAATTAAAAACAAAAAACAAGTCAAGTCATTTTTGTGAACAAACTGTAGATATGTAATTCGTTTTAAATTTCGAAAAATAAATTTCAGCAAGAATATTAAATTCTCGAGACAAGAACTAAAGGAATTCAATTTCGGAGCATTGTACTTGGGTTCCAGCTGTATGTGAATATTTCGGGTTTTTGAGCCAGGAATATAGTTAGGACGTGTACTGGTTGAAGTTTTTGGATATTTCACAAGATTCGTTCAAGATTAGTTCAGCATGAAATTTTTCTGTTGCCGCTGCAGAATTGATCATTGAGACAGGATGATATCAGTATTAAGTGTCATATTTTTTGACTTCATATCCATCCAAGTTGATTCTCATTTCACCTGCAGCAGTCAATTATTAATCTCATAAAATAAAGTTCCCATAAGAAGTCAGATACTTCATAAAATAGAAATAAGTCAAAGCTCTGAGGACTCAGGGAATTTATAAGTCCACATTTCTCACAGTGATCTTTTATACTACCTAGGATATGTTACCGGAATTTACCATTATTTTATACGGCTAAGTACAGTTATCCCCGTGGTCGAACTTGGATCAGTAAATAGTATGTATGCAGTCGTTTCAAAGACTAGATGACTAGATGAAATGAAGCAAGTATTTTTTTTGAAAATTTCAGGGTGGCCTAACCCCTAAATTCAACTCTTTCATCCGAGCTAGATAGAAAGTCATTTTCATCACATATTTGGCCGCCCGATAGAACAGAAGGGGTTTCTTGACAGATGATCTTTTGCACTGTTTGAGTCAGCAGAGGTAGAGATTGACTTCAATATAGTTCTTAACCTAAAACAGCCACAGAGAGTGAGGTAATTGCTTTCAAGCTGATATATGAAAGTTCTCACAACAGATGATAACGAAGTAGCTAAATACATCTACAAGTATGTTGGAAGCATTTAGATTCGTTATTCCTTAGATATTGATTGTAAAAAGTAATTTTATTGAGATTACAAATTAATACCTTTAAATTTATTTTAAAAAAACTTATACTTTGTTCTTTTTCAAACTATAATTGCGAATTAATGCCCTCATTTACACCTTCCGTGAATCCTTTAAGTAATATATTATATTTAAGTCCATTAAAGTTTACAAATAAGCACAGCTTGTTAAAAGCAACTATCAATGAGTTATGCGAGACCGAATAGGTGTAGAATAGGTGTCATTCTACATACGAAAACAACCACAGCTTTCCAACCAAAAATAAAGCTCCCCACAATAAATGTAGATTCGCATGAGCGTCTACTAAATTTCAAGTGTACGACGAGCAAAAGACCGTTAGTTATGAGCAGGGACGCAGCTGTAAGCAAAAGTTTAACTAGAAAATTAAAAACTTTTCTAATTGCCGTACAAGTGTCAAAGCCATTGCTGAGTGCGCACCACTCGCCACCAGTGGTGCACACCCTTTACAAGACTCTTCTTATTCTACTTTGCGAAAGCATAACACTATTATGGGCTAAAACATGCATGTTCGACCCGCCGCAAACCGCTGCGCTCATCAGGAGCCTGTCAAGCGTTAAATATGCTCCAAGTGGGCGTCGGCTAACCCAAGTCATTTACTCAAATATTCATATGCGGCACGAGAAGTGCACGAAAGTGTCCACCTTCTGGGATTATATGTATATAGAAAAGTAAGTATTTGTGTGTATGTGTGTATGTGTGTCTGTGTGTGTGAGCTTGTTTTTGCTAAGTGTAGTTGGTCATTGGCCACCGATAATGTTAATGAATGCAAAGTAATCCTTTCAGTGCTTTTAGTCATTGTTGACTATAATAATGTTACGGCTTTCGTGCAGCCTCTAGCCGTGCGCCGTGTCACCAGCCGGGTCGATGTGTGTGGGGTGGGATGGTCGCAAACAAAGGCGCTTAAACTACAGTTAGCCATTTTCAAGCACACTTTAGTAGCAATTATCCGCCCTAGTACATTTTTGAATTAACCAAGTATACGGCACTTGGAAAAAAGGTGATGAAGCACACACACACACATTTACATGTGCTTACCACGACGTACAACAATAAGTATTAAAAGGGATTCTCCAACATATCCTTGTTGTCTGCCTGTTGATGTGCGACCACCAAATGGATGCGTTGAGGCGCTTAACGGTTTAGCAGCCGTAAATCGGTGCAGCCGGAAAGAGTCGGATGAAGCGCATTAAGCGTAACAATGTTTTAGCGCTCGCTTAAAAATGGTCAACTCCGTGTTAGTGGCTCACAAGGCGGATAGGTAGTCCAGTTCGAAAGTTGTGTTGTACATAGGTGCATAGTTTTAAATCAGCTTAGCTTTTCGCTGAAATAAATAATGAGTTATAAAGTGAAAGGGATTATGTACGAAATGCTTGTAAAAGCAACGTGTAATATTATAAAAATGTCATAACATTTTGTTATTTGTAAATATTGTCCATGGAAATAGTCGGCAGCCCTTTAAACATTGTTCCAAGGTGTTTAATAACTTTAGTTATGGTTGCCACGTGACAATTCGCAAAATTTCTGTCTCCTTAATGCATTGCCATAAATGTTAAAATAGTGACTGGATTGACGAGCAACAGTTAGCCCGAATTAATGTATACGGTTATTTTTTAGAGTTATAGCATATAATAAAGGGGCCGCTGTCGAAGTAAGTACATTCGAATATGTTTGACATTTACATTCAATATATTTTGGAAAATGATGATACCGGAAGCACTTTCCAAAATCGGGAAAAATGGCTTCGAAAACTTAAATCCAGATTTTTACAATGAAATCATATCCAGCGATTAGGTCTATATCTCAGTCAAAATTTCCGACAATAAATTAGCGTTACAGGGAAATGTTAGTTTGTTACTTTTTGGTTCCCCACATCAATATGGATTGGTAACCAATTCTTATATTGGAATTGTTGGCCTTAAAATAATTTAAAAGGAAAATGTTTTTTGGATAGGTACATTTTATGATGTCTCCTAATGTGATCTATACAATCGTATGACATAAGTGTTTATTTGAATTCTATAACTCCTGTAGTTAAAAGTTTGTTGGAAAGTAAAAAATTAGATGGATGTTGAACCTTTCGGTGAATATCAGGTTTTTTTTTTTAAATAAGATTTTTGAGCTCCAGAGATTCAAATATCAAATATAAAAAGCTATGGAATATTACTTATTGGATTTCTTTAGCCAGTATACCAGTATAATTGTAGCGCAGTACTACACAGAGTTTTCGGACAAACAGGCAACTACTTGCCTTCAAACTGAAACGGATGAAACCACGTCGCTATCCATCAAGTCTATCCAACGGAGTGAAGGTCTTCCTCTTCTTCGGATTCTACCGTCGGGTACTCTACTCACTCTCCAACAAGTCTTTCCAACGGAGTAGAGGTCTTCCTCTTCTTGTAATTCCACCGATGGGTACTGCAACGATAACTTTCAAAACTGCAGCACTTTCGTCCATTCGAACAACTTGACCTAGCCAGCGTAGCCGCTGTCGTTTTATTCGCTGAACTATGTCAATAACATCGTATAAATCGTACACTCATCGTCCCATCGTCTGCGGTATTCGTTGTTGCCAATGTTCTGAGGACCATAAATTTTCCTCTCGAAAACTCCTAGTGTCGTCTCATCGGATGTTGACATCGTCCACGCTTCTGCACCTTAAAGCAGGACGGGAATGGTGAGGAACTTGGAGAGTTTGATTTTGGTTCGCCGAGAGAGGACTTTACTTTTCAATTGCCTACTCAGTACAAAGTAGCACCTGTTGAGTGATTCTGCGCTGGATTTCGAGACTGACATTGTTGATGTTGTTGATACTGGTTCCCGGGTATGCGAAATTATCTTCGAAGTTATGACTGTCAAAAATGACGTGGAAGCCAAGACGCGAATGCTCCGACTGTTTGCTTGATGACATGAGATATTTCGTCTTGTCCTCATTCACCTCCAGACCCATTCGTGTTGCCTCCTTATCCAGGCGGTAAAAAACGGAACTAACGGCGCGGGTGTTGTTTCCAATGATATCGATATCATCGGCAGCTGTACACTCTTATAGAAGATTGTACCTTCTCCATTTAGCTCTGCAGCGTATTAGTTTTTCCAACATCAAGTTAAAGAAGTCACACCATAGCGAGTCACCTTGCCTGAAACCTCGTTTGGTATCGAACGGTTCGGAGAGATCCTTCCCAATCATGACGGAGCTTTTTGTTGCTCAACGTCAGCTTACACAGACGTATTAGTTTTGCGGAGATACCAAATTCAGACATCGCGGCATAAAGGCAGCTCCTTTTCGTGCTGTCGAAAGCAGCTTTAAAATCGATAAAAAGGTGATGTGAGTCGATCCTCTTTTCACGCGTCTTCTCCAAGATTGGGTGCATAGTGAATAACAGGTCAGTTGTGGATTTTCAGGCTTTATTCTTTCACACAGTACGCTCGATAGAACCTTATAGGCGATATTTAGGAGGCTTATCCTACAGTAATTGGCACAGATTGTGGGATCTCCCTTTTGATAGATTGGGCAGAGCACACTGAGATTCCAATCGTCAGGCATGCTTTCTTCCGACCATATTCTGCAAAGGAGCTGAAGCATGCATCTTCTCAGTTCTTCGCCGCCGTATTTGAATAGCTCGGCCGGTAATCTAACGGCCCCCGCCGCTTTGTTAATCTTCAAATGGGTAAGTGTTATTCGAATTTTTTCATGGTCGGGTAATGGAACTTTCTATTATAATTTGAGGAAAATCACTTGTGGAACAAAATTTACCACTTTCAACCTTTGACCGCGGGTGTTTCAAATAGTTTATGCGCCAACCAAAGTTCAGAGTGCTAATGTAAAAGTTGACGCTTTCATCGTTAAAGTCAATAAACGCGACTCAACGTTATATGAGGTCGATGAATGTCATCGATAATAGCAACAAAAACAAGTGGGTCAAAAATAACAGTAAGTGTCAACGCACTCAGAATACCAGGAAGCAATACAAACTAATGTATATATATATATGTTTATATGTATGTATATATACCGTTACATATACAAGTATATAATCGTAGTAAAGTACTCTCTTGTCACGACCATTCAAATCCATTTAAATCGCCTGTTAACCGCAATGTTCTTTGAACGCATGAGATAGCGGCACAGATAGATTGGTAGGCCAAACGGCTGCGGGGCGGAGGAGCGACCGCATGCATTGTCAAACTCTTTATTTATACAATTTAATTGCGTAATTGTGGTGTTGTTATTGCATAGCCACTGTGGGAATTTTAACAGGTTGTTAGTTATTGTCAACTGACAATGTGGAATTTTATTGCAATTTCACACACATATAAAGTGGCGAGAACGCGCGCATGTCCTTGCAAATACGAAGCGCGTTACATGGAGAGTTATCAGCTGCGAAATTGCGTTTAAGTGATAATTGCATTGATAGTGAGTGCGACAGTGGAGCACACGAGTGGCGAGAGCAGACATCATGAAGGCCAGTTTATAGTCACACACACACATTCTCACTTATATATATGCATGTGAGTGTGTGTGTGCCTGCCCATGGCACTATTTATTGTAATGAAAATCAACGGAATTTTATATGTGTTTGCGCTTGTTTAATATGTGATGTGTTGTGCGTTTGTGTTAGTGTGCGTTAGTGTGGCACACACTCATTTGCCATTAATGGCGTGCAACATGAAATGTGTTAACACCACTTGTGGTGGCACAAACAATGCATGGCGCACAAATGGATTTTCTTTCCTCCACAACCATCAACACATCGTTTGAGCGAGTTGCGACAGCGCCGTTTAAATGCAATTCACTTTTGCAATTTTACCGTTACAATGACAATACACACAATTACAATTACAGTGCTGCTGCTGCTGCTGCGGCTGCTGGGTGCTAATGAGCGGTTGACAAAAGGCGAATATTTATGGCGCACCATAAAATTTTCAAATAAAATTTCGCGTTAATAAAATGTGGATATAAATTTGATTGAGACGATAAAAACACGAATTAACACAATCGCAGTGGTTATAATATATAGTTGAGTGAAAGTAGGTCATTCGTAGGGAATTTAAGTGTTTCAAGCGCATTCCTAGGTGAAGAAAGCTACCACTAGTTGATGATAATGATGATAAATCAGTCTTCACACTACTATAATGATGCTCTCTATATCTCTACTGACCCACACAGCCGGTGAGTTAAGTTCGCCAACCAGCCTAGGAGATACATGTTCAGTTCTCCGCCGAACTAAAAATCAAAACAGGAAAGGAAGTGCTAAGTTCGGGTATGATCCAACATTTGATGACTCTGTAGCACCTGAGGGTTTCAGGAATGTCGAGTAGATAGCTTGAAACTCGACTCGACTTCCTGACATCAACCTCTACCCATCTCTCCCGTATATTGATGAGGAGGAACGTCACGTCAATAATGGCTACCTATAGGCTGTCTGTGGCTAAATCGTAGAAATGTCTTGCTGTCACGCAGTTCCGCTCGTTTCCTCCCTGCCTGCGTTGTTTTTTTTTTCAGAATTCCCTGCGGTTCATTAAGGGAGCGATTCCTTTTCTGGGAACTCTTGGCTTAATGCTTTCGATTTGAGGTTCGGATTGTTTTTTTTTTTTTTAAGATGCTTTCAGAATCCTCTACTATCTTTTTTTGACCCTTAATTTCTTGTTCATCAACTAAGGTGTTAGCAGTCGGAACTTGAGCTATCTTCCATGGTACAAAGACTGCCCTCTGGTACCGGCTTTTTCAAACGTCATATAGTAATTTTTTTTAGTTAATGCTCAGGACTGCTTTGGAAGTGGAGGTGATTCCATGTCTAGTTTTTGGTGCCTTGATTGGTTCCCACTGCTGTCACCACCAGTGTACAATGGCTAGTACATTCGGTAATCATCGCTTAAATCGAGATGAGTATATTATCTTCATCGGATTCCGTTATTGATCCTAGATTCTGACATTCCCCAATTGAAGCTGTTGTTTCCGTAACTGTAGCGTTCGTCATCAAGTTGTTTGTTATTGTTGTTGCTTTTGTTGTTTCTAATCTGTTCATGTTTGGTCCCACGAGTCAGCCAGAAAGGGTTGACCACTCGTTCGCAGAGCCGGTATGCTTAGAGAAGATATTTAGTACCTCCGACCTTGCCCGGGCATCGATCAGCTTCATTCATTATCGCTTGCTGATCAGCTGATCAATCAGTCATCATCACGGATACCTCGACAACTTAGCTTAGGGTGGTGTGGGTGTCCTCACATTTCCACAATAGAAGATGTGCATTAAACCGAGGGTTTATTCATCATCCCCATTGTGGGAATTATGAGCGGTCCCTCTTGGCTCTTAAGAGAATTCCATTTGGAATGCACCCATTATTTAATCTCCTTCGCAACGTCAAGGTGACCAACGCTGTAGGTTACTTAACTTATGACTAATCTCATTCAGAGGAATACAATAACATATGCATCCATCTTCATCAACTCTTGATCAAACTGTTCAATGTAATGGATTCCGTGGTGCGCTTTTAGGCTGTTCAACCTCAAAGTAGTTAAAATCTACTTCCATCTGAATTATATAAACCGACTGTTGTGTAATAATAATGCCAAGTCAATTTAATAAAGCAAAACAGCGATAACAATAAACAAGTAAAAATGATAAGTTGATGGCATAAAAGCACCTAAAAGTATGCTAACAAAAAGGCAATAGTTAAAGCTGCATTTCAAAAAAAGTAAATGTAGCCAATGTAAATGATACATGTCTACACATACATACCTACCAACGTACAAGTGCGCTGCCACTGCTCTTCCAGTGAAAATTGAAACTATAATTTTGCCAGTTTTATTGCCACACGAAATTGCTTCTAAGCGCATTTAATTGCTTTTTGTAGCAAAGTGTAAAAATGAAATATCACCGTAATATGAGTGAGTTGCAACATGCAATATTTATACATACACAAGTGTTGCTATTGGAGTGTGTGTGTGTGTTTGTGGGCGCATGTGATTTTGGCAGAAATTTACTCGTTAAATAATTAATCAAGCTTTACTTTCACGAAACTACTTTATGAACTCGACACAGAGGCTGTAAATGTGTATGTATGTGTGTGTGTGTTTGTGTGAATTATAACTGCATTGCAAGCAACGCTAATAAGACATAATTTCACCGGAATTTATGTTTATGTTTATGAACTTAATCGAGCAGAGCAAAAACACTTGGCAAAATGATGCCTACAAACGTTAAAGAAGCTAGTGAAGACGCCTATTATCGTTACAAACAATCCTAAAATTGCCTCAATATCTAAGTGCCTTACTAAGTTGTTGTTGCATGCAGACACCTTTGTCAGCGTGTGTGTGTGTGTGCGGTGAATTTAAGATGCTGAAAGCGAAAACTTTTTAGTTATGATGAAATTTTGAATGGCACCAATGTGAATTTTGCCACAGAAATTTCGGAATTTAGCACATATACCAACATTAATATATATCACCTACACCTACTTACAAGCCTTTAGTTATCTCGTTGTTTTTGTTATTGTTGTTGTGTGTAGTGTATGCCATAATAATAAACACCGCATAACTCTTTTGCACCTGAGTCGTGAGAATTTATGTGCAACACTCGCCGACACTTACAGTTCACAACCCTTTCTTGCCCATTCCCGCCCCTCTTTTTTGCCGTTGCACGAAATGTGAGTAAGCAAAAAGTGCTTTGAATTTTCGAAAAACTTTCAGATTCTCCAAACCAAAACCAATATTTTTACTCTCTTGTGCCACAACGATTTTCTGCCCATATATACAGTCACAGCCACACCAACAATTTGGTGATGCTTCGTAAGCAAAAGTTGTGAGAACTCTGTAAATTTTTATTTTCCTTAGAATACTATTGATAACGGTAAACGGATTATATAATATAGCAATATGGAGTATATAAAAGAGAATATAAAGGAATTTTACTCTCCAACGTTTTCGTGCGTAGATTGCCACGCCCACAATATGTCTTCGCTCATCTAATAATTGTTGAAATCGGACCATAACATTTTCAAAGCCCCAGATACCAAACATGACGACCTCAGTGCGTATGTATAATTTGTTTACCAAAAATATCGGTAAATCTCTCAGATATTTTATGGAATTCTTTTAATTTTATTTATTCTCTAATAATGTGCCAAAAATTGGTAAAATCGGTTCATTACTTCCCTTCTGCTTTTTTGCTCTTTATTCAATGTTCTATAAAAAGTTTTACAGTGGTCGGATTTAGTTAAAATAAGCGCCGTTTCGTTCGATAATATGTTTCCATCTAGACGGCAACTTCATAATACGCCTTCGTAGAAGCCCCCTTCTTATTTGCGAAAAACTCGGGCAGCCATTTTTCACAAGCCTACTTTGAGTTCAACTTCACACCATCAACGGCGTTCAACATGGACAGGAACAGGTGGTAATCACTTGGCGCTATGTCCGGGATATATGGTGGATGCGGTAAAACCTCCCATCCGAGCTGCCGTAGCTTCTGACGAGTTATTGTCCTGGCGGAACACTACACCCTTCCTGTTGACCAATTCTAGACACTTCTGATCGATCGTTTGCTTCAAGCGGTACAGTTGTTCGTAGAAGACCGTAGAATTAAGCGTCTGGCCATATAGGATCTCATAGTGGATGCTTCCCTTCCAACCCCACCAAACACACAGCAAAACCTTCCTGGCCGTCAATCTCGGCTTGGTCACTGTTTAGGACCCAAACATCAAGCTTTTTTATGTATCCAGCCTTCTGCAGAGGGTTTAAAATGGTTTGGTGACTAACTCCCATCTCCTGGGCGATGTCACGAGTTGCCACATGCCGGTCTAACTCGATGTTTTCCATGATTTGATCGGTATTCGTCATCACAGGCCTTCCGACGATGTCGTTTTCAGCCGCTCTGAATCGTCGAATCCATTCCTCCACAGTTCGAAGTGATAGAGTACCATCCCACGAAACACCATTCATCTCACGGAACGTTTCTCTAGCGGATTTGCCTTTAACGAAGGAAAACTTTAAAATAGCGCGAATTTCAGCGTTAGTGAACTCCATGTTTACATGTCGTTTTGTAGGTTATGTCAAGACCTTTCAAAAATATATAGTACTGCCAGATACGAGCTTTAAAATGATGGACAATAAAACAGTAAAATAGCTTTAACGTTTCAAACATGAATTTCGATAATATAAAATTCCCAATTATTTTCGTTCACTGGGTTACTGTGCTTTTACAGCGTTGTGTATATGTGTGCGCGCATAATCTCTGAGTTTTCGAAAGTCACTTCGCTGTTTGGCATAAAACGGTAAAGTGTGCTTCATTATATTCTGCTTTACCGTTATGCTTTTTTGCAATTGATCTTTAGATCTTTAAGCAGTTTGTTTGTCATACAACTTATGCTCTTTCCCCCTTTGAGTTGCGCATTCACAGCCACAGCCATAAAGTATGGATTTTCATGTGCATTGCAGTTGAGACGAGGCGTTGGTGTCTCGGTGCGACGGCTTGATTTGCACAACAAGTGACCAAAATTACAAGCAATGAGGTAAAAGTGCTGATTAATTTTTAACGACACGCCCCACACTTGGAGTCTAGTTTTTGGAATTGGAGAAGAGATAAACAAGAAATATCCAACTAAAGTTGGGCGAAGTTCATGATCTCATAACTCAGTTTGCAAAAAGTTGTGATTTCCAAGCAAAAACGACCGACGCTAAGCCTTTGGTAGCTTTCAGCTTTTTTCTTTCATGGTTACCATTTGTGATGAGCAAATAATAAACTATGAGTATGTACTCGTTTATTATTTGCTGTGAAGAATTTTCAATGGCTTTGTTGAAATATTTAAAAGCTTTTTTTTGGATGAGCGCAAAAAACTGCACACAAACACACAATGCTTACACATAATAAGTGAAAGCTCTCACTAAAGCGCTGCAGCACAGCATAGATCTATATAAGCCACCAGAGTGCCTCTTTCTCTCTTTCACTTCACACTCCTTTCTTCAACCGCCAGCGCCGCCGCTTAGTTTGAGTTAATGTCATAGTTTTTCAGTTTCTCCGAGCAAATTTCGCCAACAAGTTGTTTATGCGACTAAGACAAAAGCCCTGCTGCAAACAACGCCAACAACACAAAAAAATAAGTATAATTTAATAGCAACAAATAATGTTGATAACAACAACAATACGCGCCACTCGCTGACTAACAGTTTGAACAAGGCAAAAAGGGCGAGTGTAAACTTTGGTAAGCTGCCAAGTGTTTATTACAACGTCATCGTACATGACTTGGCTCTTACTCTTGCTCTTGCTCTTGCACTCGGCTGCGAGTTTAGTGTGTAGTTGTTGTTGCAACAGCTAAAGGGTGTGTTTAGCCCCAATGTTTGCTTCGTTATTTAGCAAAAGTTGGTAAATTTATTGGGTCATCATTGTCATATACTCGCCAGCCAGCCACCCTTTTCTACACATTGACACATGTACACACACACACATATATATATGTATGTTCATTATCCTAACGGCACGAGGATGCTACTGGCTTTGTAAGCTCTTTCATTGTTGTTGTTGTTGTTTTTCTCGTTTGTAATGCTCATATTTTAAACCAGCAGCTTCAGCTGTTGATGTTTTTATTGTTACCTAGTTGACCTCATTGCTTTTAACTCCTGGACTTGTGAAGCTCCATAAAGCATACTTGTATACATTGTTGGTACACACACACACTCCAATGCAATTGCGAATGGCTTTAAGCAAATTTGAGTTTTTTATATAAAAAAAAATATATAAAAAACGTCTGGCAACTCTTTTTAAATATCTTTTTTTTTACAAATCAGATATATAACTTTCGGAAGTTATTTAAATTGGTTTATTTGAACCAATACCACTACAAACAACTGGTTGAATGGACGAGTTAGAGTTGTGCTTCGCTATATATATGATTTTTCTTCAAGTATTTAGCTCGTGGTTGATCTTAAATGAATTCCTTAATGTTTAAATGGTTTGAAAACCCATATTTTTCTCTCCACTAAAAAAATCCGCTACTTATGCCGATGCTCCCAACTGCACTGTTACAGTGATTTCATTAAGGCTGTTTCAACTGGTATTGGTCAAAATGAATAAAAACAAAGGTTTCATATGGGCTCAATTAACAAAAAGATAAAATTCTATTATAAATTTTGCTTCCTACTCCATATTAATACTAACTAAGAATATATGGTTCTGAAGGTACAAGCTAAAGCCTCTAGCTTAACATTATTTTTCAAGAAAGGCAGAATTAAATCAGGTATCTACAGATTCATCAAGAGCATGTGGCATTATAAGATAGTTGGTATTGCATATGGAGAAATCGAAAGATTACTACGCCAACGAAATGGCTTTAACCGGAGAGCTATGAAGTGCTATAACTTCTTCTTCTGCTTGACTGGCGTAGACTTATAGCCGAGTCCACAACAGCGCTCCACGCATCTCTCCTTTAGGCAGTTTGGCACTAATTGGTAATACCCAGTGAAGACAGATCCTTCTCCACCTGGTTTTTCCATCGGAGTGGAGGCCTCCCTCTAAAGTAGGGCGGCAATGATGAGGGACTTGTAGAGTTTAGTTCTTGTTCGTCGAGAGAGTACTTTACTTTTCAATTGCCTACTCAGTCCAAAGTAGCACCTGTTGGCAAGAGTAATTCTGCGTTGCATTTTAAGGCTGACTTTATCGGTGTTGATGCTAGTGCCTAGATATACGAAATTATCTACAACTTCAAAGTTATGAATATCCACAGTGACGTGGGAGCCAAGACGCAAATACGCTGACTGTTTGTTTGATGACAGGAGATATTTCGTCTTGTTCTCGTTCACCACCAGACTCATTCGCTTCGCTTCCTTATCCAGGCGGGAAAAAGCAGAACTGATGCTTCCGATGATAACAATACACTCTTATAGAAGATTGTACCTTCTCTATTAAGCTCTGAAGCACGCATTATTTTCTCTAGCATCAGGTTAAAGGAGTCACACGATAATGAATCACCCTGCCTGAAACCTCGTTTGGTATCGAACGGTTCGGAGAGATCCTTCCCAATCATGATGGAGCTTTTGGTGTTGCTCAACGTCAGCTTACACAGCCGTATTAGTTTTGCGGGGATACCAAATTCAGACATCGCGCTAAAAAAGGCAACTCCTTTTCGTGCTATCGAAGGCAGCTTTAAAATCGATAAAAAGATTGTGAGTATCGATTCTTCTCTCTCGGGTCTTTTCCAAGATTTGGCGCATGGTGAATATCTGGTCCATTGTAGATTTCCCAGGTCTAAAGCCACACTGATAAGGTCCAAACAGTTTGTTGACGGTGGGCTTTAGTCTTTCACACAGTAGTGTTATCCCACGATAGTTGGCGCAGATTGTGGGGTCTCCCTTTTTGTGTACTGGGCAGAGTACACTGAGATTCCAATCGTCAGGCATGCTTTCTTCCGACCATATTCTGCAAAGAAGCTGATGAATGCGCATGAATGACATGAAGCTCTTACAACTCTCTTATTACATCAGGGAATGACATGGATGTAGAATCAATATATATCTCTATTGAGGCTACTGGCAGCGAACTACCCATGAAACTAATTTTTCTTAATTTCAAAGTTCCTGAAACCTTTTATTTACAAAATGCCCGCATAATCTCCATATTTTCAAATTTGAGCAAAAAACTGTTATTTCAATTATATTTTCCCATATTGCGATTGTGTTCATATGTTCAATTATACAAATGCGATTCAATTAAAAAATTTGCATAATTTGATGCATGCATTTGTGAAACCTAGTATACCTATGTGTGTGTGTTGTTATTGTTATTGCCACAGCTGCTGATTATGATTATCCATTCAAATATGTGCGTGTGCGGGTGCGCCGAGTTTGTCAAAAGGTTTGACGGCATTAACGAAGTGGTTTTGCGGTTGTTGCAATTACGAAATGCTATAAAACCACTTGTCAACCCGAAATGTGCGTTTCTAGCCTCTAAAAGGGAAATCGGAGCTTGTAAGCGGTAACCAGTGGGAATGCGCATATGACCATTATATATGTATGTACATATGTATGTATAATTATGTGTGACGGTGTATGTGTCTCACATGTATTTGTGAGCCATACAATGTATACACGAGCATAATTAAATGCATTTTATTAATTTCACAAACGAACTTAAATGCAGGCACAAAACCGCAAAATTCAATAGCCTCAATCTGCATACATGCATACATATACATACATATGCACATACATAAATGAATAGGTAAATATCAAAATGGCACGTGCTCGTTACCAGCAATTTCATCACTTATTATGGCTAAATCAGTCTAGTTGGTCTTCCAGCTGTGTGGAAAATAATGAAGTTTGAATAAATGAATAAATGGTTAATAAATAATAATAAATTTTCAAAATAAATTTTCGTAGCAAATTATTTGTTATGAAATATTTGGCAAGAAGAAAATGATATTTTATACAGTAAATCAGGTGGCAACTCTCTGGTAATATTTTAGTAATGCCATATATTTTGTAAAATTTCACTCCGCTTCAGAAAATTATAAAAGGTGGCATCTTGTAAAGTCTCAAAATATGTTTTTAAGAAAATAATATTTTAAATCAGGTGGCAACTCTAAAAAAAACTTTCTATATTCGTTTCCCAGCATATCAATATTATTAAATTATTGTTTATTATTTATAATTTCTAAATTTAATGCAATTGGCAACGTCCAGAAGCTCTCTCAATAGCTCAAAAAGTAGTTCTTCGCAATGACTTTTGCCTAGACTTCCATTGAAGAGCTCTTGGTTTTAGATTTTCTATGCATTTATCCGACCATACATATTAAGCTTAGCCTACTAGACTGGGTAGACTGTCATAAGCTTATTACCTCCACTTTCATTCAACTCTCTCAGCATTATCCACGTTCCACTTTATAGATTTTTATTAGCATTTATGATTATGGACCATAGCACGTTAATATAATGCTAATTTTCATATTTATTTTCATGTAAAGTGAAATTGTATGAATATTTAGTATGCCAATATGCGTTGATAAGTGACAATTCGCAGAAGCCAATCGTTTAAGTGCCAGTATCGGATGTCTTTCATTTGAATATTTTTACTCTCAACATTTCCTCTCCTCCTACTTGGGGTTGTTGGAAGTAGGCTGAACAATGCCTTGGGTGGAATTCTGTGGAAACTCTGGTGTTCTAATAGAGTTCAATATTTGAATACATTCTTCCATACTTTTCGTTTTATATTTTGATAGATGGCAACTCTTTTCCAAAATTTGTTTGAATTCAAATAACCTCAAATATTTTCAGAAATTTTTTTTCTAATCCCTATATTTGACATTCGTCTCCTAATATTTTTCAAAGTTCTTATTTCATTGATAAGTGGCAACTCTATTTAAACTTTTCCTAATTTCAATAGTTTCCAAATACTTTGCTAGAGGCTTTCTAAAATTGGTTTTGATTACTTGCATATATTTTGAACTGTCTAAATTTATCTGTAGGTGGCAACTCTATATCAAATATATTAATAATAATATATTAATTATATTAATTATTAAGTGTTCTTATATAATTGCCTAAATAATTTCTCAACTCATTTATATTTGGACGCATTTTTTAAAGTTTCCGTTTTACTTTAACGATGGCAACCCTACTTCAAAATGTACCACATATGAATTTATGTATTATTAAACTATATATCCCCAAAATAAAACAAATTTTCCCCTAAACAGCATTAGAATAAACACAAACAGAAAATCTGGAGAGTAATACCAAGTGGCAACACATTTGAAGTATGAGTATGCCGGAAGTTTTGAAAAAATAAATCCGCGTGTTTTCCATTATTAGGAAATGTGGGCTCGCTCTAAACGTATACACACCATCAAACAGCGGAAGTTACAAAGCGCGCTGTTATCAAAATGCTCGCGTGGGAGCTTGAATGTGCCTGAAGAAGTAACGATTCTCCTTGCTTTCTTTCACATTTGTGCCTATACATGTATGTATATAAGTGGATGAATTTGTGTTGTTGGGAATACATTAAATGGCAAATTGTTAACTTCTAAAAACACTTTACTGAATTATTTGCAACGGATATGCTGCCTATATATTTACTTCTACAATATTTATGCCGAATTCTGCTTCAAACAACAAAAAATAAACGTGAAGAAATATTTCTTGTATGAAGTAAAGGTATAAAATCTTCAAGCAGCTTTTCGCAGAACATGAAAAAAAATAATAAGAATGTCATCTAAATATTATTACCCCTCTTCCCCTCTTTGGGATGATGTTAGTCGAGATAATCATTTATATAGTTGTATAATTTATGGTTCCCAGAGAGTTCTTCATTAATTAGGATGCGTTTTTTGGTTAGCAAATTCGATCGTGGTAATAATTAGGTAATAATTAGGTAATAATTAGGTGTATATAATATTATATATTATATTATATACTATATGATTAAATTTTTAAAAATTGTTTTACTTGTCAGACCTATATCAGCCCTAACAAATAAATTTTCACTTACTTTTGGGACAAAAAAAAACAAATTTCAGGAACTACTCGATCAATTTTAACGAAATTTTGTAGATGCGAACTCCTTATCGTTTGAATATTACAATTGAAAATTGGCCGAAATAGGCTAAAAACCACGCCTACCTCCCATATAACACAATTTTGAATTCAATCTGATTAATTCAATTTACAAGATACTTTGAAAGATATCTGAAAATTGTTTTTGCATAAATGCTGCATTGAAGGTGTGGAATCGCTCAACTAAAAATAGTCGAAATCAGACAATAATATAGACAGATAGCGAACATGCGAAGCTGTGACTAAATTTTACCGATAATATTGGTAAATCACTCAAATATTCTAAAGAAATTCAGAGGGAATATTTTTCATTTAATAGTGTGCCTCTCGACTAAACATGGTTCATTTCGGGTACTTACTTTCCATATATACCTAGTATTCTACCTGTTCATATATGAGATATCTTAGCAAATCTTTCTTAACTTTCTTAACTGAAAGTATAAATTTTGGATCTAATGTAGATTGATGGTGAAAATGGATGAAATCGGTCGAGGAATTACTCCAGCCCCCATATACTATATATAATGATTTTTATTATTCTCGGGACTTTATGCCGCATATAACACGTCTTTAAAACACAATCTTAGGTTTAGACCATCTACTAACCTCAATTTACTCACTGTAGTGATGAAATTAGTCTAGCTCTTGGTCTAGTCCACATATTATTTTAATAAAAGTTGACAAATACCAATACAAATTTTCACGCCTTTTGAGCCTTGCAAATTGCAAGAGTATAAAATGCTCCGTTACAACCTAACTGTTGTTCAGTTTTAAAATTTATTAATTTCCTTAATTACAACTACAGTGTTTGAGCTCCAGTTTCTCTTCTTTCTTATAAGCAGTGCGCTTAAACGACTTAAGCAATAGGGAATGTCCCCTGTGGATTTCTACTGGAAGCTAACAACATTTAACTAGAATATACATTCTTGCCCATCAATGCTTATGACATATTCAATTAATGCACAGCGCTGCACTATTTACATTAAATTATTAAACTAGTGTCAAATACTGTGCTGACCCAGAAGAAAGAAGGCTTTGACAAACAAAAGCGCTCGAGCAAAGACGAGAGTATAGTTGTATATATAGTATATTTAGATAAGAAATAACATGAAAGCCTGACGCTCAATTGCGTAATACATGCAGAAGCATGCACTATTTGCTTATTACACAGGCGCTGCATGCTTCACTTGCAACACAACGAAGCTTACAATTAACCCTTCATAACAACACAAATAAACATATATATGTATATATGTATGTACAATAGCTACACATGCGTCTCTGCAAACAACATTTGTCACTGTCACCGGCACACAAGCAGCTGCTGCTGCTGTTGCGCTCGCTTGCTTGCTGCAGTGCTAATTGTTTGCGCTGCATATTACTCATACGCAGTGGATGCCCTACAAAGAATGCGCAAATAATTAATATGCTTGCATTTGTCTGCTGCCAGCGCACACTTCATTGCCATAATGCATGCCTTCATATGTGTTAAATATGAATTTCTTAACGTGAGTTATGTCACAAGAGCGATCTTCCACTGAAGAGTGGAGACGAGCCCCTGTGCAATTATCAGTTTTTCAAATTCATAACAAATAATGCAGAAATCAATTTATTTAGACATGTCAAAAGCATAACACATATTTAATCGAAGAAAAATAACAATAACAACAACAACAACCACGAAATGTTAAAAACTACAAGCAAATCAATTAAGCATGAATACTTGATCGCTCAGCACAGAAACACATTACACACACATATATAGAGTTGCATTCATTGTGCAACAACAAAATGTTGCAAATTTCATTATAATTTCCATTTAAATAATTTGAGTTTCTAATAGTGCTACAATGTATGACACACCGACCAACCGACCGACTGGTTTGCTTGCTTGCTTGCTGTTGGCCAAAGTGACCGCCTGTGGCTGGCATGTCGTATACGCAACCACAAACCAAACATAACAGTGTCTGCAAACAATTTACAAAATAAATTACTCAACAGTTTGTATGCGCAAGCAAAGCATGAGATACAACAACAACAACGAACACAAACACAGCTATACATTTATATACATAGATGTATTTCGAGTAGGAAAAACTCTTAAATGGCACTTTCATGTATTCAAATGAAACAAATGAAATCAAGTCATACACATTTTTTTGGCTTAAAACAAGTTGTCCACACACACACCGAGAGAGTGTGTGTTGTTGCAATGTTGCACAAATAAGCATTTACAACAATTGTGCGATTATGTGATGAGCTGGCGTTAGTGTTGCTGTGTGTGTGCGAAATTAAATTATTAAATTCTAAATTGCATTCGATATATAATAAATGCGCAGCTATTGTGCTGAAATAATGTGAAAGCGTTTTTCACAAAAAAATATTTAATGTTCAACAATTAAATGGCAATGCATATGAAGAGTTAAATTGGTAGTTAATTGCTAACGTTCGTTTGAGAGTTTTTCAAATGAATAGGCTGTCAATTTTATTTGCATATTAACACACACACACACACACACACGCGCGCAATTTAGACAATTAAAATATAGTTCGTAGTGAGTTTCCATGATATAAATGACTCAAATAGAAAATTTTTAGTTTATTGTAAACAATTGTCACAATTTCGGTTTTTTTGAAGAATAATTAAATTTTTATTGAAAGAAATTAAGAAATATTTTGCCACACAGCATAAAAATTATTTCATATTATTGCAATTTAAAAAGTTAGATATGTAGAAATGCTGACATCAACAATATTAAAAAATAATTCGAAATAAATTGGTGGACAACTCATGTTAGTGGTCCATTTCATAATCCTGAAATCATTTATTTTCTAGTTAGGTTAGACTATATTTATTTATATATATATATTTAAATGATAATGTATATATATCATTTTTCTCAGCTACCTTGTCTATTCCATTCGATAGCGTTCCGGGTGTTTGTATCTGAATCTCGTCTCAGAACATGTTCCAGCCAGCCCTATTTTCTTCTGCGGATTTCGTCCAATAGCGGTGTTTGGTTTGTGAGTGACCATAAGTATGATGGTGACGGGCCAGAAAAGATTTCACATTTTCCAGTTCTATGTCATTGACTTAATGTTAATTTTGATGTTAGACCCCAACTTATTCCTTTCGTTTCGTTTCGTTTCGTTTCGTTTCGCATGTAGCCTTTTCCATTACGGTATCTAAAACGATGTTAAACAGAAGCGGTGACAGAACACAGCCTTGACAAACGCCCACCTCTAGAGTATAATACTCTTATTAATTCTATTAGTTTTGAGGCGATCCCTCTACAGACTAAAACATTCCAGATTGTATGATGATTAAGTGTGTCGAACGGTAGTCGATAAAGATGAAATAGAGAGGAGAGCGCCATTTGACTGATTGCTCCATTATAAGGGGTCGGAATGTAAATCCGTCAAATAAATACTCGGAAATTCTAAAATTAATTAGTAATTAACAAATTATAATTAGTTTGTGTGAAATTCCAAACGAAATTTCTTGTGCCAAAATTTTGAAAATGTTGGAAAAACATTTGGTGATTCAACCATGTCGAAAACTCAAGTTTACGATTGGTATAAATCGTTCAAATCGTGACGCCGTAAAAAAACTAAATGACACATAGCAATGAAAATTGGCATAATAGTGGCTGACAGTTGTGCTATTCTGGGAAAAGAAAAATTTTTGAAATATTCTCAGCGGGAAAATTTAAAATGAGAATTACCGGTTACTTATTTGACTGTATTTCGCGATCACTTTATTCACCATGCTCAATAGAATAGACCAATCGGACTAGTATTGGCGCCTTCCTTGGGAAGATTGATAATGACACCTTCGGTTAGTTTTAGGGGTAGATGTCGTTTGACCCAGAATTCCGAATTCCGCAATTATGGGGCCGATCAGATGCTCTGTGGTCCACCTTTAAAATTTGTTATTATTGTAGAATAAAGTTCTTGTTCATTGAACTTAATTAACTATAAGCGAATATCTTGGCTTACCAGTGTTGATTCTTGTGGTTCTCTCCAATCCATTCTCTAACAACTCAGCGACAATGTATTTAAAATAATATGAAGCTGGATCTTTAAATAATAATGGATAATACATTCGAATGAAATCATATTTTGGAACAATATAAAAAATGTTTTTTTTTTTTTTAAAAACAATTTAAATCTTCTATAGTTTGAGTAGCATCATAATTTCCTTCCACAACTCAAACTTCCTTAACTCGATGTTCTCCATAACTCGAAAAACAATTTCCTTCCAAAAATCTAAATATTCTACTTTTTTTAAATTTTACTATATTTAAATTGGACAGAATAATTAAATGGTCTTTAATCTATAAGTAACATACTACCATATAATTAATATGAAGTAAATATTACGAATACGCATAAAAACATGACAAACAGAGTTTACTTATAGGTCGGGTGACCTTTCGATTTGGAAATATTTTAACTTCAGCATCACGTGTATCTTTCAGATTCCGAAAACTCGATATATTCAGTTAATTGCTCTTTGGTATGTGCTTTTCATAAACATATTTAGTTTCATTGAAATCTGTTTCCATAAAACTTAAACTGAAAAGTTAATCATCTACTCGGCTCAAATACAATACACAAAACCAAGTACCATCGGCATGGCCAATGAATGTGAATTATTTTAAATTCTCATTCAAATACAAATTAATAAATTGCACAAACTTATCGCAACCTAAATTTAATGCACGCCAAAAGCACAGCAAATTTGATGTTGCATGAGCATGAGCACAACGGGACATCAAGCTGTGTACAACAACAAATACAACACACACAAAGTCACAAGGCGACAATCACGCCGTACTTCACACAACCAACAACCACAGTCTGTCCGCATCAGCACAGCTGGAAACAGCAACACTCACACGGTCGAATGGTGTTAAAACAACACACATACGGTAGATACAGTGGGACCCCAACACAAACAATCAAACAAACAAACATGTCCGAGGCGGTGTGAGAAAGGCGTTGATTACAGCTAAGCTGCAGGCGCCGCTACAGTGAGTGACGGGCAGTGGCTGGTGGCTAGCGCTGAGCAAGTGCATGGCGGCTGGACTCGACAGCGCCGCAACACAGAGAGTGAAATACAACATCCGCTTCCGGTTAAAATAACAAAGTTTATAAGCTTCAACCATAACAAACGACAAAATAACTGAGCTGACCGGCTGAACATGTTGTCGCGAACACACACCAACCTCGAACAACAACAACAACAACAAACACTTAAATATACCTCAAGCATGAAAATTTTATGTGTTTTGCATTTTGTGTTTGTTTTTTTTTTTTGAGAATTTATTAGTGGCTTACATGAGTTTCAAAATTATTTGAAATTGTAATGCAACAACAAAAACTATGAGGTTAGAAAAAGAAGTGTTGTTGGTGAGTAGAAACTGGCATCGCTTGCGTGTGAGCTAAACAACATGTGCCAAGTCATTAACACATGCGATCCGCGCCTGAAATTATGCAGTTTGATGTAGCCAGTGTTGCCATATCGAAATAATATGTAGAACATTTTAAAATTCAAAGCTTTGTATAGATTAGTGCTATCTAATAAATATGTAGTAAATACTGCTAATACATATAATTATTTGAAATAATGAATATATTTATGTATATATGATATTTAGAGAAACTAGAGCCATCTATCGGACATTTGATAAGTCAGCACTAAATAACATACTTTGGCTGATCTTGAAAGGAATCGCAATGTTTAGGGTTTGAAATAAAAATAAATTTACAAGGTTGCCACCTGTTTAAACATTTTAAGTTAAACAAGTAAGGAAAGGCTAAGTTCGGGTACAACAGAACATTTAATACTCTCGCAATTTATTGATATAGGTTTATTAAGATAACACACAATTTGACCATATATTCAGCAAAAAGTCCAATAGAATAACGAAAATCATCATATATATGATATGAGGGCTGAGGTAATTCCTGAACTGATTTCACTCATTTTCACCACCAACATACGTTATATCCAAGATTATATGCTCACTTAATTTGGCTAAGATATTTCACATATTAACCGATTTATAAGCCCATTTATTAAGCCCATCGTATTTTTTGAAAAAAACTATAATGAGATATATGGGAGCTAGGGGAAGTTATGAACCGATTTTAAACATTTTTGGTACAGAGACACACTATTAGAAGAAAAAGATTTCCTCCGAATGAAATTAAGATATCTGAGAGATTTATCGATATTTTCATTGAAAAATTACCCTAAAGCACTGAGTTCTTCATATTCGATATAGGGGGCATTGAAAAATTATAGTTAGATTTCGACAATTTTTTCACAAGTGATGCCACAGATCATATGAAGTAACTATTTGTGTAAAAAGTGTATTCCGCTATCGTCATTGGTTCGTTATGTATATATTATAAAGCGAAGCAATGAGATGGAATTCAAAATTGAGTTATATTGGAAGTAGTCGTGGTTGTGAACCGATTTTGTCTCTTTTTCACACGTATCATCAACGTTTCAAGAAAGTATTATATACCAAATTTCATTGAAATCGGTCGAGTAGTTCCTGAGATATGGTTTTTGACCCATAAGTGTGTGACGCCACGCCCATTTTCCAATTTTTTTTTTAATCTGAGTGCAACTTCCTTCACATAGTAAGTTAACGCACTTTTAGTAATTTTCAACCTATCCTTTGTATGGAAGGTGGTCGTGGTTATTATCCGATTTCAACTATTTTCATGGAATTTGATGGGGTGCATAAGGGAAACGACTACAGAATGTGTGGTTTATATAGTTTTATTGATTTGTGAGATATATAAAAAAATCATATTTGGGGGTGAGGCCACGCCCATTTCCCCAAAGAAATTACATCCAAATATGCCCCTGTCTAGTGCAATTTTGTGCACCAAATTTTATTATTTATGACACATTATGTGTTTTCGGTTCTCGCCATTTTGTGGGCGTGGTAGTTGTCCGATTTCGCCCATCTTCGAAAGCAACCCTACTGGTCCCAAAGAACAGGTGTACCAAGATTCGTTAAGATATCAGGAACTCTGACAGTTGAAAAAATTATAACAGTGTTGTCACCTTCTAAAAAGTTGTTTTCGATAAAATTGGTAAAAGCGATGAAATTTTATAAAATGTATAAGTTACTTAGACATTTCGAAAGGTCTAAAGTTGAAAATATTAGATTATGAGACGAGATTTCATTAGTTAAATTGCTCAAATAGATGAAATATTAAAAGCAACGAACATATCAGGTTGATAAAAGAATTTTGTCTGAGATGTTACTTAGAAGTTTCTCCAATTATTAAAAAAAATAATAATAATTTTAAAGATTATGAAAATAAATTCACAATTACGGTATTGCCTGAAAGCATCAAGTGAACTACTAAGAAATGTATTACTTATCTCTTACGTAAAGTTTTAATTCTCCCTGTTCCTCTTCTGTATGTGACATCTTTTTATGCGCTCCACACTAACTCTTAATTCATTTGCACTAATCATGCTAATGCATTTGATTTTTAATATTTTTTTCTTCGCAAACTAAGCGTTAGTTGTGATAACTGTGCGCCAGCAGGCAGTCAATGAGCTTTGACGAGCGAACTGGCAATTCATTACTCTCACTAAAGCACCTACCTACCAACACAAACATAACTTGGCTTTTATGTTTTACAAGTAAACACTTTATAATTAGCCTGTTGCTCGAAAGCTGCGCGCTATATGAACCACTTTGTACATACAGTACATATGTATATGTATACATGCATATGAGTATGTTGCGTTGAGTGTACATACATATGTGCCTTAAGTGTGTCTGACAAATTTGCACGTGCAACATAATTGCTTTAATTAACGCTGCACTAATTACAATATTATTGCAATAAATTATTTTGTCATGTTGCCTTGTAACATTTTCATGGGAATACACGCAGGTCCACATATATTTATATACTTATATACATAGATAGATGTAGATAGAAACGAGGAGGTGGAAGTACATTGAAAAATACCATTAATGATTTTCTTGTTATAGTCCACTCATGGGTTGAACTGTGTCATTGTAACGCTTGTAGGGTAATATGAAAAATTGTTGTAATAAATTGTGCAATTTCGAACAGGTAAAAGAGCACTAACCGGAAGTAATGTTTCAAATAAATCTTTTTGTCAATTTATTAAAAATTTTATTTAATTTTCTACGCCATTTGATTAAATTAATAACTATTATTTGAGAACTATTTTTGGAGAAATACTGGTATTTAACTCATGTTTAACTGAAATTTTTTTCTGCATTGCTCCTAAATGTAGGCAACATTTTATGTATTTTTTGCGCAAAAAGCACTTTTAACTTTTGATTTCTAGCATTTTTTTTTCATTGGTAATAAGCTGTTAATATTTTGTGAGAACTGTGAGAAGACATTGACTTATGAGGGAGTGAAGAAGTTTACATATACTAACCACACATTCGAAGCGGTATTGCTGTTCTTGTATTGAGGAATACTGCTCAGTTGACTGTCCAAGTCCAAATCTGTTCCGTTTACGTGGACCCAACTGTCGAGGCTTTGTCTCATTGATCATTTTATTAAACTGCGTCGTGGTGAAAGTAGTATCGTTGTTGGGTCATAAAGAATCATTGACTTGTGTGAAGGAAGGCATCATTTTCACCAGACTCGAAACGGGTCGGAATTTCACTGTCCTGTTAAGGTTTACTCTTTGACAAATAGGCCAATAGGCCTAGTCAAGGTCTCTAAAGCCAATATTTGTGCTGTCACAAGATTATTCTGATCCAGATTGAATCATCACGTATAATTGCCTCTTAACTATGATAAACTTTGGAACTTTGGATGAGACCCAAAACAATCCCCCTAGCGAATTTCTGATAGAATTGGTATATGGCAAAGGTATATGAAATAGATTCGACAACTATTAGTCTACCGAATTAATAACTTCACCGACGTTTCTAATAAAATAAAAGGCTTGACAAGTGGCAAATTGCTGAATTTGTCGGTCGAATGAAAAAATTGAGTAAATGCTAAACTAGTTTTTAATAATTCGTAAATAGAAACACATTTACATATAAGCAATTCTAAATGAAATTAAATGAACACCAACACCAACACCACAATTAACCACTACCGTGACAAAATGCAGTCGGTTGTTGTTGTTGTGCGCATTTGCAGTTATGCCAAACCTACAGACACCACACTCCGTTGCCTTGCACGAGCTGCAGACAATTTGCAGCAACTCGAATAAACAAACAAATAAATAACAAATTACTGCAGCCACAATTGTGTGCAACGGCTGGTTAAATCAGGCTAAGCCGAGAACTTTGGCTTTACGATTATGCCGAAGTTGCCAGCCTGTTAAGCGGCGACTAACTTGCACACTGTTACCGGACAGACACTGTGCAACACAGTTAGTTAGAGGAGGATAGTTTTTCATATACATATGTCGAAAGTGAAGTGAAAGCGAATATAAGGAGGTAAAGAAAATAGCAGAATATAATGGAATATAAATATGTTAGAATGAACCAATCAAATACATATTTGTATTCAGAAAATATATATATTTATTTTATGTAAATACAAAACTAAAACTAACGATATATACCTTAGCTGACATGGCGTATGAGTAACACTTTACTGAGTGTGCCACCCTTCAATGTTACGCATACGCCATGACACACATTGCCACGTTTAATAGTATTTATTTAAATTGCATTATAACTCATATAAATACACCTTTCTTATAAAAAAATTATACAACTCAGGTTGCACAGTGTTGCCACACGTTTTCGTTTTCTTTTTTTTTTTTTTGCACATATTTTGCTTGCACTCACAATTATTATTTAATGCAATAAACCCAAAATACACAGAAAACAAGCATCTCAGCTCAGCAGCATGAGATTGTTTTGGCAATTTTCTCTACGTTGCACTTTTGTGGCATCACAAATTTGTGTGCAACTGTTTATACATATATATTTCTCTATGTCTGTGCATTGTGTGAAAAAGTTGTGTCTACTGTAGCCACAAAATACAAAAAATTAAAGCATAAACAACAAGATTTTACTTTTGTTATGCTGTTTATAGCTGAGTTTTTATTTTAAAAATTTATTCGTGTATCTTTTTATGTTCTTATGTATGTAAATGTGTTTTATTTTTTCCTTTGTTACTTATTCGTTTTGCCTTGCTTTGGTTAAGGCTTACTGCGTTTCTTCATTATAAATTTATAAATAATATTTTAATAAAAAAATGTGAGAAACTAATTTAGAAGCAAACACACTATATAACTATCGGTTATATGATTTTTTTTTTTTTTTTTTGTAATTTGATTATACCAGATATTGTTTGCGAAATTTTTAGTGAAATATATGAAATTATTTGTATATATTAAATTAAATACCTAATACTTGCGGTTTATTTCTTATATACAGTTGTTACTTAAGCATTTATGCCACTAGTGCCAACCATTAGATATACATCAGATTTGATTTAAAACTGGGAAATAGGCGTGGCGTCGCCCACTTATGGGTCAAAAACCATATCTCAAGAACTACTCGACATATTTCAATGAAATTCGGTACATAATACTTTCTTGATATTACGGGTGGATATTACGGGTGGAATATGGGAATGGAATTCCCATGGAAAGGACAATAACTTTTCAAGGCCCCTAATATCAATCATGGAGAACTCATAGCCTGAGAGTAATTTTTCACCAGAAATATAGGTTAATGTCTCATATATTTTAATATAATTCAGAAGAAGTTTTTTTTTCTTCTAATAGTGTTCTAAAAATTATTAAAATCGGGTCATAACTTTATCTAGCACCCATATATGTATGTACCTAATTATAAGTTTTTCAAAAATACATTGGGCTTTATTCCGCGTAGTGTACCTTGGGGGTGAAGATGGGTGAAATCGGCTCAGCCCTCATATACTATATATGATGATTTCCGTTATTCTATAGAACTTTATGCCGAATATATGGGTAAAATTGTGTGTTATCTTAATAACATTGCATCAACAAATTGCGACAGTATAAATGTTCGGTTGTATCCGAACTTAGCCGTCCCCTACCTGTTCATATTCCGATACCTTAAATTACATGCTAGAAATAATATACATCGGAAAAACTGAAAAAGTCCAATTAAAGAACACATTGTTAACATTATTTTCAAGCGCACTGTATGCTCATGCTTATGTAAAATAATACGAAAAAAAGAAACTTCGGCATAGAATATTGTGGAAACAAAAGTTGTACAGTTATTTTATTATTTAAACAGATCATATTTAATTCCACACAAAAATTGGCATTTATATACATACATATAGGTTTATGTATATTTATACAAATGGTGCATCAACTACTAAGGTGAATTAAAATGCAATTCAATTACACAAACAACATTCCTATCGTAAACAGAATACTATTTATATGCATACATTTGTAACAACAAACATACATACACACGCTGAGCTACTCTTCGCAGTAGCGAATAATAATTTTGCATTGTTGATTATTACAAAACTTTTTCAACAATTAATTAAAGTTTATTATAAAAGTTTCATATTTACTGCGTGCAAACGTTGGCGAGACACTATCCGCAATGTAAAACTAATTTTAAATAAATTTATGAAAGAGGCAATACAAACAAGTTCATATGAATACACATGTGTTGTCGCTATTTTGCCTATGAGCAGTGTGGCGGTGTCTGCAGCGGAAGTGGCCAAAATGCAGAAATAAATGTACAAGATATATGAACATATACACTAGTATATACCTACATACATATGTGCTGCTTGAAACGAGAGAACTTGCTGTAATTAAATGAAGCTCATTCTTTTTATGCTCTCAAACCAAGTGATGCGTACTCATATGTGAATTGTTATTGTGTATCTGTTTATTTAATTATGTTTTGCTATTCGTTGTTGTGTCTCATATGAATTTTTAGCAAATTTTTTTATGTTTTTTGCTTTAAGGATGTAAGGAAATGAGATTAGTTGTTATCTTAATCACATATATTTCTATTTTCAAAAAATTCTGGTCTAAAAATCTCCATAAAATTACAAATCAGAAGTCAGAAAATGTGGATGGAACTGCACATTGTCCTTAAAATTAAGCGAACTAAGCGAACTAATGAATTTCTAGGGGCAGTTATGGATCCATATTGCTTTATATTGGCTAAATCATATAAATTTTCAGCGAAATAAATGGACTTTAGCTTAATATTTTAATCCTATCTATATCTTCAATATAAAGCCATGCAGAGAGTTTACCTATACTACGATTATAAAGAGGAAAGATTTGTATGTATGTTTGTAATGCATGAACTCAAAAACTACTGTGCCGATATTTATTGCTAGAATCTCAACTTTCTGGAAATAGTTCCCAGGTAAGGGTATCCAAAATACTCCGTGATAGAGAATCTTAAACTGGAACCTGAAAATCGTTCTGCAAGTCATTCTCTTCGCATCGCAATCGCGTGCCCGAGAGTCGAGTAACGAGCGCTCGCAACTGCTTGCTGAACAAAATTTAGAAACCTCCCAAGACGCTCTTGAGAGTCAAGTACAAAGCGTGTGCAGCGGCTTGCAGAACAAAATATTAGAAATATACAAGCTCGCACTAGTTCGTCGAACTCTGAGCATTCCCAACGCCTTCATAATCAGAGAGAAAAACAACGGACACAAAAAACTAGAGGTCGTCATCAAGTTTTAGCTCATTGCTCAAATATAGTTACATATTCGAATTTTACTCATTTTACTTTTTTTAAATGAACCCACACATGAAAAGGCAAAGTACATACATATGTACGGAGAGCGTGTAAAAACGTATAACTTTTGAAATGTTTGTTTAAGCACGTGCGAAGCCGGTGTGGTCTGCTAGTATCCTATATAGACAAAAGAAAGAAAGGTTCGATGAACATAGTACAAAGTCAACCGGAAGTGCGATAATTTCCATATCCGGTATGGGTGAAATTATACCAGTATTTCGGCTATTTTTTATGTTTTTACACATCGCGAAAATCATTAAAATATTTATTTTTTTTAAGTCGGTCAAAATCAATAAAGTAGATTGTTAGATATTCAACAATATATATATATCAATAATATACAATATATCAAATCAGGTGGCAAGGTCAAAAGGTTAAACTTCTAAATACATGATTTCTTAAACATCACACAAAACTCGTAATATTTAAGTCATATGTATGTAAAGGGTTTTTCAATAAGAACGCAACAATTTTTTTTTTTTATTTAACAAAAACGGTTTGGAATATCAATGAAATTGCCATTAAGCATGGAACTCGATTTCATTTGCATGGCCACTACGGGCACGCTTGCAGAAGTCCAGACGCTGCAGCGCGCTGGAGCCATTTTTCGGGAGATAACACGTTCACCAAACTTGGTTTTCCATAAATCGATTTTTGATTCGTTGTGTGGCTTGTGGCGCCGTCCTGTTGGAGTCATATATTGTCCAAGTGCATATCATCCAATTCGGACCAAAAATATTCGGTTATCATTGAGCGATCAGACAGGACCATAAATTGGACTCAGAATTTCGATAGTAAAGTATAATAATTTCGACTCGTTGTTGGATCGTATATCAATAATGAAATGGCAAACCTTATTGAAAAGAAATGTGAAAAGAGCGGGAAAAAATATGGCGCCGTTTGCCGTCCCTATCACTCTACTTTTGCAGCGTCCCTATTGAAAAACCCTTAACTTATAACATTTATGGTATAATAAAAAATTTTCTCGAATTTTATTTAAAATCGGGCATTTGCAATCATGTTGATAAACAGTTTTACCTGAAATTAGTTCCGCATTTCCCCATTCCGACCCACTCAGTCATTAGTAACAGGGTCTCAGGTGACACACATAAAAAGTGAACTCCATTAAATACACTAAAATAGACGCAGCGAATGAGGTTGGGAAAATATGTTTGTTCCCTTTTGTATATACAAAGGAAATATTATATATGCCGCATATATGTAAGCAATCACTGAAGACATTGTAAGCGAATTAAAGACTCCAAGTAGAGCTGAGTGCTTCTTTTAAAAGATTAAATTTGCTACTAAACCCAGAGATGCACTTC
The DNA here is from genome assembly GCF_028554725.1 of Zeugodacus cucurbitae. Classification (NCBI taxonomy): domain Eukaryota; kingdom Metazoa; phylum Arthropoda; class Insecta; order Diptera; family Tephritidae; genus Zeugodacus; species Zeugodacus cucurbitae. The sequence goes on along the minus strand of NC_071667.1, from coordinate 56,009,320 downwards.
CTTTTGAATTATACTCCAACTTGTGTATATCCATTATTTATATATTACACTTTTGCACAGCCACAATTGCATTGCGCACATTTTGTAGAAAATACATTTTTGCATTGCTTGTGCTCGTCCTTTATCTTCAACTGGATGTATGTGGATGTGTGAGTGTCTGTGTAGCAGCTGACAGCTGCCGTTTTCAGCATTCAAATGCATTCCGTTGCTTTTTTTTCTCAGCGCTCATCTCATCTCATCTCCATAATCATGTCAGCTACACTGAAGAGCTGCACTAATTAAATTAAGTGTGCATGTACCTTTTACAGCGCACAGAGAGACTGCTGAAAGCCAGCAATTTGCTGAACAAAAATCTACCAAACAATGATTACATAAATGTTAAATTGTAGAATACTTACTGAAATTAAGTAGAGTAAGTAGTGCGTCTGCTGCGGAGCGTAAACGCAATGCTTAATGGTATTGTATAGGGCAAGCACGCCAACAAGTAATAAAAGAGGTCTAACGTTCAGAGTATGGCTAGGAGAAGTAGAAGTGAAATGTCAAATGTAAGTTATCTCATTCTTTATAAAGATCATTAAAGCATGATTTTCCTGTTTGTTTTTGTCAATGTGTACTTAGCTTTATGGCATCAAATGTAGTGAACAAAGACAGGTATTCTTCAAAAAAACTCGTACTAAATTTGATCTAGAATAGCAAGGAACCGCTTGTGTTCTCCAGAGACCAAGGAACAGTCAAAAATTATGAAGACTGTTGCTTCCGCTTTTTTCTCTTTATTTAATGCTTTATAAAAAGTATTACAGTGGTCGGATTTAGTTCAAATCTGCGCCGTTTTGATCGATAATCTGTTTCCATCTAGACGGCAACATTATAATACCTCCTTCGTAGAAGCCCCTAATTTTTTGCGAAGAACTCGGACAGCCACTTTTCACAAGCCTCTTTTGAGTTCAACTTTATACCACCAAGGGCGTTCGTCATGGATAGGAACAGGTGGTAATCACTTGGCGTTATGTCCGGGCTATATGGTGGATGCGATAAAACCTCCAATCCGAGCTCCCGTAGCTTCTGACAAGTCATCAACGATGTGTCTGGAGTTGTCCTGTTGGAACACTACACCCTTCCTGTTGGCCAATTCTGGACACTCCTGGTCGATCGCCTGCTTCAAGGGGTCCAGTTGTTCGCAGTCATAGTGGATGATTCCCTTCCAATCCCACCAAACACACAGCAAAACCTTCTTGGTCGTCAATTCCGACTTGGCCACAGTTTGGCACACTTCACCGGCCTTCAACGACGACCGTTTTCATTTGACATTATCGCATGTGATCCATTTTTCGTCGCCAGTCACCATCCGCTACAAAAATGGGTCGAGATCAAAAAATCATGCGGCACCCAAACATCAAGCTTTTTTGTGTATCCAGCCTTCTGCAGATGGTTTAAAATGGTTTGGTGACTAACTCCCATCTCCTGGGCGATATCACGAGATGCCACATGCCGGTCTAACTCGATGTATTCCATTATTTGTTCGGTATTTGTCGTCACAGGTCTTCCGTCGGCTGGCTTACTCCTTCCGGCGCAGTTCGAAGTGATAGACGGATTACGGAACGTTTCTCTAGCGGATTTGCCTTTAACGAAGGAAAACTTTAAAATAGCGCGAATTTCGGCGTTAGTGAACTCCATTTTTACACTTCTATAACTGTTGAGCGCAATATACAAACTAATCATGCATAGCGTCGCTTTGTAGACCTTTCAAAGATGTATAGTACCAGATACGAGCTCTGTTGCGCTTTATACATAGCCGCGAAATTCAAAAGTTTAAAGGTGGAAGGGAGATATTTACCAACCTAATATGAAGGCAATCGTTCTCTGAGATTCACAAAGTGTAATCTTTATCGGCTACCTGGAGCTGGGCAAATCAGAAACTCGTGTTTTTCTAATAATGGAACGCACCGCGTCCTATCTCCGACATTATGAAAGCCAAATTGGTCGCATTAGACCTAATACCCGGAATTCTCCAAGACACCCACTAGTAGAGAGACATTCTCTATTAAGTGTTCATATTTTGAAATAAACACTTCTTATTGTAAAAAAGACTTTGCATAGACATTCTCTATTAAGTGAACTGGCTTAAAAGTTTCTTCTTAATAATAGACACTTCTCATAGTAAAAAGACTTTACAAGATTATTTATATTAATAATTAAAATAGATTATTTATATCCAAAGATCTATATTTCTAAAGTTAAAAAATATTATGTCTTCCTCTTAAAACATACACTAAAAAATTTTCAAATTTGCTCAGCATGTTTTATACCGTTAACACCGCTTTGATCTTCGGACAGCCCATTCCCATTAACACCCGGCAAAAATGCTATAAAACGATTGAAAAAGAAACCATCTCTGCCGAAGCGTACACAACCGAAAAAGAACTGCATGAGATCGTTCTGCATGAAGCGAAATAGCAGTGTCGAACACAACGTCAAATTGCCATTTATGGTGCGCACGCTGTCCACACGAAGGCAAATATAAATGGGTAATGGCGTTATTAACGGTATACACGAGGTGGGCGGCGCATTAACCGGTATACTGCTGGTGAGGTTATAGCGCCCATTCAAGCTGATGCCGAGATTAACTGCCATTGCTGCGGGGGTATAATTCGCGTCGAAGCAAACTGCAAAAGAGCGCAAAGCGAAATGTGTTGTTGTATTAAGCAATATGAGTGTGGTAGAGATAAATAAGTGGCAGATAATTAATAATGAATTGAATAAATGAGTTTTTGCAATGCTAAAAATACAATGAATAAATTAATTGAAAGTAAATTTTGTTAAATTGATGTTTTTTTAAGTGATTGGCATTGTTGTTGGTGGAAAATGTGTGTTTGATTAATATTATTATTGTTGTATTTTTCGCTTGCGGTAATATTTTGATCTACAAGAATTTTATCGAGCATAATTGATTGGATTTTCAATTTGAAAAAAGAAAAGTTATGAAAATCAGGTTTGTTTTTACAAAAGAGGTTTTTCAGAATATCGCTCGTCTCTTGCATAGTTAACTTAACATATGTACATTCAGGTCACATAAGTAAAAAGATTGGTCGGTATATGTTGTAGTTGAAATCTTGACTTGATCTTTTGTATTAAACAATTGGCGAGAGTAATTTTCTGGAAAAATAATTATGTAGTCAATTTATAGTTTCTTAGAAGACAGTATTCATATCAAGTCACGTCGAAACTTTATTCACTTGTCCAATCCCATAGCCAAGCTTATTCAATATTGGTTCGAAATATCGGATGTGATTAATCATATCTCAAATTATATTTCCACTTAAGTTTAAGGTTATATTATACAGAGGTAGTCAAAATTATTTACACTTCGAACATTTTTTAGAAGTTTCACAGAAAAAGCTTTGCTTGTTGTTGTTGTTATCGCAGGGTTGTTGTAAACCTTGATCTATTCCTGAGCGAATGCAGTCGGTTTGGCAAGAATAGCTAGAAATATGGCAGTGAAATAAGCAAATGAACTGAAGACTCGCTTTAGTCAAAAGTATTTACTCACAACTTGAACTCTATTATCCTGTTCTTATTTAATGATAACTTTAAAATTTTAATGTTCAGTATAAGTTCCTATTCTAAGGCGATAAATTCATAATTGGTTACGTTACCATTGGCATCAATAACAGCCTGCTTTATGTTCCGAATTGATTCAATCCTAAGTTAACTGTTAATTTAGACCAAATATCGGTATTTTCGGCGCTTTCCATTATTATATCAATTGTCCTCTGATATTTAACGAAATCCCAAATATTTTCAATAAAGTTTTGGTCAGGGATGTGTGGAGGTCAATTTGATTCGCTTCATTTAAAACTTTTGTAGGTAAAGATCCTTCATGAAATGGAGCATTATCCTGTTGTAAAATGTAGTCAATAGTTGGAAAAGGCCGACGGACCACTACAATGGCATGGTCTTCTGAATTCTGATATATTCGGATGATTTTGGGTCCATAAATTAGTAGCACATCTCCAAAACTTAACTAAGGAAGTAACCTCCGACTCTGCTTAGCGCCTAAACTGCATATTTCTTATTTTCATATGGTAAATGCATAAAGCGTTTACTGTACAAGCCCTGGAACTAAAATTCAGCATTATCAGCCCACGACAAGCTTCAGGATCTAATTTAAGGCAAATGAAAGGTATATCGCTTTTTTATTTTCGGAAATATTGACCAATTTTTGCCAAACGTCAGGCAGTTATGTTAACTTTCTTAATGTCCTGAGCAGTGTAGCATCATTGACTGTTCATGCAATAAGCTGATTCGATGCTGCTGTAATATTAACAGGACTTATTATGGGATTTTTAATGACAGTTCCTACTAATCTTCTGCATTCTCTTTAAGTTATCACAGGTTTCTGCCCTGTTCTCTTTAAATTATCCTTTTTTGTTCGTGTCTTTCTTTTTAATACCATTACAAACAGTATTTCATCAAATTCTATAAATTTTTACTAACTCCAAAGCCGAAACCCCAGTCTCCGAACTAGTTATAATCGATAATTCTTTTGTTTTCTGCATTTTGTTTATTAATTTTTATATTTTAAGGCTGAGTTAGGTTGTTATGAATGCAATAGAATCCAATCACTACTCTTACTAAAACCAAATCCAAGGATAAAGGCTAAATCGCAGTGTGTAAATAATTTTGACTACCTCTGTATATTGAAATATTAAAAAAAGTCTTACGGGAAGAACTTATATGCAGCTAGAATGAGAGATTAATTTTGACTGGAGCGAAACATCTTACACATGAAAAGTTTCTATGTTCCGATATCTCTAAAAGATACTGATATTTATACTCACAATTATTATTGAGCCATTCACCCATTTTGAGACCCAAACAGCATTGGCATGCGAAATATGTGCACCAACAGGGTTGCCATAGGCGTGTCACATCAACCGTACTCCCAAAAGTGGGACGCATATATTCGAAAGCCGTGGCTTGTTGACCCGTGCGTGGATCATAGATGATTAAGCGAAATGGACGTCTTCCGTTATTATTTATTAACGCCGCAGCCGCAGTAGCGCTAATACTTTCATTTGTTGTTGGTTGCACATTTAAGTCAATCAAACCGGATACCTCCAAAGCGTGCCCAAACGCTATTCGTTGCAATAAAAGTGCCACAAAACAAAATAATAAATAAAACTTAAGTTTACGGCACACTTTCGTTGATGAAGCGCAGTGCATTTCCATTTTGTTTATTTACAATTGTTTTTGTTCAAATTAAGCGCTAATTAAATTTACTATGTTTACAACCGGTGTGCTATTAGTAGCTCGTGTAAACAGTAGGAAGTCTTCGCACAAAATGTTGGCTATGAAAAATTCATTTGCCACAGACTTCATTCGCCGAGTTGTTGATGTTTTGAATGTGGAGCTGAGTAAATCGTGTGGAAAATTTACCATTAACTTTTTTTGAAGTGGCTACACAAGCGTATTGGTGTCAGTGCAGCAGTTTTGTCGCTACATTAGGCATATTCGTGACGTGAAGGTCATTTGTTGTAGTTGCTGCAAAAGTAAATAGATCTGTGGTTTGCTAATATAAACAGTTGGGATGTTTTAAAATTTTGTAGGTAAAATTAACTAATACTACTATTAAGTGTTAAGGTATTAATGAAATTTTGAAAAAGGTAATGACCTAAATTTTAATAAATAAAATATAACTTAACATATTATAACATAGCATAGCGAAACATAAAAGAGCCTCATAACATAATATTACATAAGATGGTATAACATAACGTTATAAGAACTTTGAGCATTGTTTCAATGTTGATATTGGTTCACAGTTGGTTAAATTGTCGTTATCTTCGTAGTTAGGGGAAGTTAGAGGTCAAGAAACAATTGCAACAACCGCCTTTTTGATAAGAGAGAGTATACTCTCGCAACAAAGTTGCTAAGAGAATATAATAGTTTTGTTTTCATAACGGTTGTTTGTAACACCTAAAATTAAAAGAGTTAGATATAGAGTCATATATATCAAAGTGATCAGGGGGACGAGTATATTTGAAATCCGGATGTGTGTCCGTCCGTCTGTCTGTCCATCTGTGCAAGCGATAACTGGAGTAAAAATTGAGATATCTTAATGAAACTTGGTACACACATTGGCACCATGGGCGAAATCGGACCACTGCCACGACAACAAAATGGACAAAAACAAAAAAAAATCAAAATGGCCACGACAACAAAAGTGCCATGCTAAACCAAAACCAAAGCTATAAATGTAAAATTTGGCACAAGGGATCGCACTAAGAAGGGGCATATTTGAATGGGAATTTTTTGGGAAAATGGGCGTGGCCGAACCCCAAATAAGTTTTTGTGAATTTCTCGCAAACCAATAAAGCTATATGAACCGCACTTTCTGCAGTCGTTTCTCTTACGTACCCCACCACACACCATAAAAATAGGTGAAATCGGATAATAACCACGCCCACCTCCCATATAAAGGTTAGGTTGAAAATTACTTTAATTGAGTTAACTCACTAATGAAAAACATCAGAAACACAAAATTTTACAGAAGAAATAGCAAAAATATACTGCACTCATATTTTTACAAAGTTCAAAATGGCCGTGGCACCGCCCACTTATCGTTCAAAAACCATATATCAGGAAGTACTCGACAGATTTCGATGCAATTCGGTAGATAATATATACTTGGCATCCTGATGACACTTGTGGAAAATGGATGAAATCGGTTCACAAACACGACAACTTCCAATGTTACTCAATTTTGAATTCCATCTGATTCGTTCACTTTATAATATATACATAAGGAACCGATGATGATAGCGAAATAAAACTTTAAACAAATACTGACCTATGGCATCAGTTGTGAAAAAATTGTCGAAATCGGACTATAACTTTTCAATGCCCCGGATATTGAACATGAAGAACTCAGTGCTAAGGGTAATGTTTGACCAAATATATCCCTAAATCTCTCAGATACTTTAATTTAATTCAGCGGGAATCTGTTTCTTCTAATAGTTTGGCTCTGTACCAAAAATGGTTAAAATTGGGTCATAACTCCCATAGTTCTCATATACCTAATTATTGGTTTTTTTAAAATACTGTAAAAATACCACATATATCGGTTAACATATAAGATATCTTAGAAATTGTGAGATATAATTAGAAATTAAGTGAGCGTATAGTCTTGGATGTAGTGTACATTGGTGGTGAAAATCAGTGAAATCGGTTTACGAATTACCTCAGCCCTCATATACTATTTAAAGGGTGATTTTTTAAGAGCTTGATAACTTTTTTTAAAAAAAAACGCATAAAATTTGCAAAATCTCATCGGTTCTTTATTTGAAACGTTAGATTGGTTCATGACATTTACTTTTTGAAGATAATTTCATTTAAATGTTGACCGCGGCTGCGTCTTAGGTGGTCCATTCGGAAAGTCCAATTTTGGGCAACTTTTTCGAGCATTTCGGCCGGAATAGCCCGAATTTCTTCGGAAATGTTGTCTTCCAAAGCTGGAATAGTTGCTGGCTTATTTCTGTAGACTTTAGACTTGACGTAGCCCCACAAAAAATAGTCTAAAGGCGTTAAATCGCATGATCTTGGTGGCCAACTTACGGGTCCATTTCTTGAGATGAATTGTTCTCCGAAGTTTTCCCTCAAAATGGCCATAGAATCGCGAGCTGTGTGGCATGTAGCGCCATCTTGTTGAAACCACATGTCAACCAAGTTCAGTTCTTCCATTTTTGGCAACAAAAAGTTTGTTAGCATCGAACGATAGCGATCGCCATTCACCGTAACGTTGCGTCCAACAGCATCTTTGAAAAAATACGGTCCAATGATTCCACCAGCGTACAAACCACACCAAACAGTGCATTTTTCGGGATGCATGGGCAGTTCTTGAACGGCTTCTGGTTGCTCTTCACCACAAATGCGGCAATTTTGCTTATTTACGTAGCCATTCAACCAGAAATGAGCCTCATCGCTGAACAAAATTTGTCGATAAAAACATTTCGAACCGAACACTGATTTTGGTAATAAAATTCAATGATTTGCAAGCGTTGCTCGTTAGTAAGTCTATTCATGATGAAATGTCAAAGCATACTGAGCATCTTTCTCTTTGACACCATGTCTGAAATCCCACGTGATCTGTCAAATACTAATGCATGAAAATCCTAACCTCAAAAAAATCACCCGTTATGATGATTTTCGTTAATCCAGTATAAATAAAGTCCACTAGAATAACGAATATATGGCATTCATCAATAAATTGCGTGAGTTTAAAATGTTCGGTTGAACAAGAAATTAGCCTTTCCTTACTTGTTTCTTCTATGTTTTATGTAATCTCGAGAAGTTAAATCTATTGATCTCAGCAATCCTACTGTAATAAAATGTGAGAGAAATATGAGACCTAAAAAGTAGACAATAAATTCGACCTGCTTGCGTTGAATGTCAGCTTAAGCCTACACAGTACTCAATGGTTTCTTAAGATGTGTAATTCAAACATAGGAACAAAGCTTTCTAACTAAAACTCTTTAAACTAAAATTTAAGTTAAGTCATAGATTTTTTCTTTCAAGATTATCATACTCACAATAATATTCGTAAATGTATTGCTAATTTACTTTGTACCGTTATTACACAACGATATGTTTATGAAACCATACAAACAACCGTTTAGTTGACAAGTAACTTCTTACAAATAAATTCGTGTGTCTCAGACTGCTCTGCGTAGAAGCTAATCTGTCTGCATGGTTGAATGTTGGTCAGTCGTCTTGAAATTAATCTGCTTGGACATCTTTTCGCAGACACTATTAAGAAATCAAGAGATTTTGTTTTTTGTTTGTGTTTTTGTGGCAAATATTTATTTCACTTCGTTAACAAACATGCGAATGTACATATTTGTTTTTCTGCTAACTACTAGTTTATATACGAGAATTTGATACACTCTTCACTTCAGTGCATTCAGTCACAATTATTTTAGTGAAAATATTGGACATTCACCATTTAATATACTGTTTATCTTTCATCAGAGTAAATAAATATGCAAATTCGCTCAGATTTTTCGTTTGGATTGTTGGATGTGTGGATATAAGACGGCCGACAAATGTGCACTATTTACATAGTAATCGTAATATTAAGATAACCTTGACAACTGGTGAAAGGTTGAAGAGTATAGAAGCTGAAATATGTTGAATAATTTGTTTACTTAGAAGTTTTGTTCAAATATTCTGCGTCTCGATTAGCAACCGATATGTCACAAATGAAATATTTAGTTATTATTTGACTTTGTTGCTACATGAAATACCATGCCAAACCTCATGCTTTATCTCAGATTACGAAATAGCAAGTCAGAATCCGGTCAGTGGTACTTCTCCACTTTATTTAATACAGTCATATGTGATTTCTGACGATATAGATACAGACATAGTTCATTGTTAAGTGTATATGACTGTACTGAGTGAAAATTTGCTCCAAAACCGGACTATAAGTTTTCAAGGCCCCTAATACCGAACATGAAAAACTCAGTGCATATCGTTAGAAATTTTATAGAAATTCAGACGGAGTATTTTCTTTATCTTTTCACGGCCACAGATATTTTATATGAGGATCTCAGTGCTTGTGGCTAATTCTTTATAATTTAGAGGAGATTATTCTCTTATAATAATGTGCTCTGTATCGAAAATGGGATTTTCAAACTTCCGTTCGACTTTATAGGTAATATGTGAAATATCTTAGCAAAATTAATTGAACGTAGAATCTTGGATATAAGGTAGTTTGCGGTGAAAATTAGTGAAATTGATCGAGGAATTATCCCAACCCCCCTTTCCTCTATATAGGTTTAGGGTAGGTGGAAGACCTGTGACGACGAATACCGATCAAATCATGGCAAACATCGTGTTATACCGGCATGTGGCATCTCGAGACATCGCCCAGGAGATGGAAGATAGTCACCAAACAATTTTAAACATCTGCAGAAGGCTGGATACACAAAAAGCTTGATGTTTGGGTGCCACATGATTTGACGCAAAAAAAACTTCTGGACCGAATCAACGGCTGCGATATGCTGCTGAAACGGAACGAACTCGACCCATTTTTGAAGCGGTTGGTGACTGGCATTGAAAAATGGATCACAAACGATAATATCAAGCGAAAACGGTCGTGGTCGAAGGCCGGCGAATCGTTCCAAACAGTGGCCAACTGGACCGCTTGAAGCAAGCGATCGACCGTAAGCGTCCAGAATTGACCAACAGGAAGGGTGTAGTGTTCCACCTGGACAACGCCAGACCACACACTTTGTAGATGACTCGTCAGAAGCTTCGGGAGCTCGGATGGGAGGTATTATCGCATCCACCATACAGCCCGGACATAGCGCCAAGTGATTACCACCTATTCCTGTCCATGGCGAACGCCCTTGGTGGTGTAAATTTGAACTCAAAAGATGCTTGTGAAAAGTGGCTGCCCGAGTTCTTCGCAAATTAGGAGGGGGATTTCTACGAAGGGGTATTATAAAGTTGCGTTTAGATGGAAACAGATCATCGAACGACACGGCGTATATTTGAACTAAATCCGATCACTGTAACACTTTTTATAAAACACTGAATAAAGAGCAAAAAACGGAAGGGTGATATAGCCTTACAAATCGGCTTTGAAGAATAAGAGTGCTAATGATTGGTTGGAGAGATCAGAAGGAGAAGGCTTCGATTTTTTTTCTAAGTGTCGGCGTCCGTAATCGGTTTGATAATACGAACCTCGTTTCAAATAAATTAATCAGTTTAGAAGTGAAAGACATTTAGCTTATCCACAGACGGCTTGTAGAAAGCCACCGGAATCAAAACAGTTGACGACAGCATTATAACATACACAACAACAAGAGCAACAGCTAGCACAAATATAAACTCTCTGTTTGGCGCTAAATTGGCGAAAGACAAAAACAACAACAACAAGGGAACCAACAAGCATCACTCACAGCGGCAACAATTCAAAAGTTTAACGCTGCAATTAAGCAAATCAAAAGGCGAAGGCAAAAGTAAATGGACGCCATCAAAAAGTTTTACCAAAAACTCAGCTGAAAATTACTTCCTACTTCAATTAAAAGTAACCACGCAGTGCGCGACAACAACAACTACTACAAGAACACTGCGGCAGCGAGTCAACAGCAAATCAAATAAAGTAACACAACAAAAACGAAATAGCAGCACCAACAACAACAACACGAAGTTCATCAATTTTGAGTGCACTTTTGTAGTGCACTTCGCCGATACTCAGCGACAACGGCGCACAGCGTCGCCGCGACTTAAATGGCAAAAGCCGAAAACTAAACAGTGTTGAATGGGCGTCAGGTGAACTGAATGGCCGGACGGACGGACTGACACCACAGCGACATTGAATTGAAAGCGAGTGCCTAGCTGCAGTTGGTCAGCGATGCGGCGGGCACTAGCGGACGCTGCAACAAAAACACGGAGAAAAAGAGAAAGAGAAAGAGAGAGAAAAGGCAACAAAATAATAAAAGGCGTGCAACAACAAAATAGCTGCAAGCGCGGCCGCAGCACTGTCGCCGAATAGGTTGGTAATGGCATTGGTAATGGTAATGGTAGTGGCAGGTGTGTGCCGAAAGCAGCTGAAGGCGTTCACTTTTACACGCTGAACACTGACGGCTGTCTGCCACAGCAACAACAACATGAGTGCTTAGTAGCTGCTACCTGCCCGCGACGAAAGGCTTGCAGCGCGCGCGTATTGCGCACAAACGGACCGAAGGTAAATGCAAAGGCGGTCAAAATGTCAAATGCACGAAACTATTTCGCTTTGGCAATTGCTAATATGGTCCAGCTATTGTGCAATAGCGGCTGAGGTACCAATGGATCCCAAGTACGTATGCCTGTGTATAAATAGTATATATTATCATAAAATTATAAAACAACACGAGGAGCATTTGACCTATGCTTTGTGATTTATGTGCGGTACGTAGACAGAGTTGCCAATTCGTTGAATATTAAATTTTTTTTTAAATTTCCACATAAAAATTTCTATAAAATGCACTATTTGCAATAACAATGAGTTTAAATTATACAGCAATTGTAGGCCATTAACCGAACGTAAATTTTTGTTCGATTTGACTTCAATCTTTAACTAGTTTTTTTTTATTTTTTCAATACCCACGCTTTTGTAATGCAAAAGTAAGTTTTTGTGAATTGTAAACCAGTTTTTCTTACTTTTCATACAAATTTGCGTTCAAAAAAATTTTTTTTTGGTGGCAACTCTATGGTAGGCGTTGAATGGTTGCAAGCTTGCGGCGAAATACGCCCAGTTGCGGAGGAAGTAAAAATTACCGCTACCAAATAATGATGTATTAGGTAGATAATTGCATTGTGCGCCTGCACTTTTACGAGCATATAAAACTTAACGGTGAAGCGATTTGCGACTGCCTTTTCAATATATTACCTGAGGGCACAACAATATTATGTAAGAAATTAATATATATGGAAGTGAATTCGCAATTTGAGAAGTATCGATTGAAATTAAAAAAAAAAGAAAAAATGTGTGGAAAGGTTTCCTAAATAAGGTATGCCTGCGGTAGGCATTCTGAAATTATCGAACAAACTGAAGGATCTAATAGTTTTTAGTGACCTCTAAACAACTGTGGTTAAGAATTCAACCTACTCGTCAATCGCGATCTCAGATATAACAAATTCAAGAGCAGGTTATACTCGTCCCATGACCCAGAAATCATAAACGACCTATGTAGTTCTCATCGCATCCAGAAAGTCCACAAATCGCCGTTTTCTATTTCTCGACTTATGAAGTTCTCACCACATCTAATATGAAATTAAATCGGTTAATCGCCCTTTTTTCGAGAAATACTTAAGTAATATAACTAAATACAGAAATTCTTAGAGCTTGTCTATGGTTTTCGAATATTTTGTACTCCCCAACAGATATGCTCAGGAAATCGGATGGTTATAAATGTGAGATAATCTAATAAATAAGGTCCATGTTCAACATTTACTTAATTGTTTGGAACTTGGTAATCAATTTATCGGAATATATGCACATCTTGGTTGATACATGAATAAACAGTTAATGCAGATACATGAGAAACAGAAATAGTATCTCTAATGTGTGTCAATTGTACGTAAAAATGCTCTAAGTCGACTTATATATATTTTGTAGTCCCCATATACCTAATATAAGGAACTCCGTGCCAATCGTATGCCGATATTATTGATATCATCGGAAGCAACAACCGCGCCGTTAGTTTTTCTTTTTCCCGCCTGGATAAGGAAGCGAAGCGACTGAGTCTGCAGGTGAATGAGGACGAAACGAAATATCTCCTGTCATCAAGCAAACAGTCGGCGCATTCGTGTCTTGGTTCCCACGTCACTGTTGACAGTCATAACTTCGAAGTCGTAAATAATTTCGTATACCTGGGAACCAGCATCAACTCATCATCAAATGTTGATGACATCAGCATCGAAATCCAATGCACAATCACTCTTGCCAACAGGTACTACTTTGGACTGAGTAGGCAATTGAAAAGTAAAGTCCTCTCTCGACGAACCAAAATCAAACTCTACAGGTCGCTTATTATTCCCGTCCTGATGTATGGCGCAGAAGCGTGGGCGATGTCAACATCAGATGAGACGACACTGGGATTTTCGAGAGAAAGGTTTTGCGGAAGTTTTATGGTCCCTTAAACATTGGCAACGGCGAATACTGCAGACAATGGAATGATGAGCTGTACGATTTATACGACGACTTGACATAGTTCAGCGAATAAAAAGACAGCAGCTACGCTAGCTGGGTCATGTTGTTCAAATCGACGAAAGTGCTCCAGCTCTGAAAGTGTTAGAAGCAGTACCCGCTGTAGGAAGCCACGGAAGAGGACGACCTCCACTCCGTTGGAAAGACCAGGTGGAGAGCGACCTGGTTACACTAACTGCCGCGCATGCGCAATAAACGCTCACCCAGTGCCGCGTTGCACTGAATTACATTTCGCATTTCTTAACTGCCGCCGTATTACGAGAGGAAAAGAGAGGATTGGCGCGCTATCATCGATTCGGCTATAACCGGATAAACGCTTTCTACGTCAATTAAATAAATATTCACAATTAGATCGAATACCAAATGAAGAATTCCTCGCCTTTGAACGATGCAAATTGCGTGAGTGTAATATATTCGACCGATCCCGAACTTACCCATTCACTTTTTTCGACAATATTTCCACATGTACTCATAAATCGATTAATGGTGGAAATGTTTTGAAAAATTAGCTCACAAATTGGGGCAATAAAAATGCGAAACGCAATACAAATTACATCACCCGAAGGCCGCACTCATTCGTACCACTTTTAAGCAATTTCTCATTTCATAATTACAAATATTTTACGATTAGCGGAAAAGGAAAACGTTGACGCAAAATTTTTCTAAAAACTCACACATTTAAACGTAAAAGGTGTGGAAAGTGCAACTCACTAAACATACAATATGAAATATTAGCGTTGCACAATATAATTAAGAGCGAAAAGGCAGCGTTTTGTAGCAGAGTAAGTGCGCAACGGCTGCGCAAGCGCAATAAACGCTCACCCAGTGCCGCGTTGCACTGAATTACTTTTCGCATTTCTTAGTAAATACAGCTTTCATGCTAGACTACCGCTGCTGGTAGAATGCATGTGGCTCCCAAGCGTGCCGCTAAAAGCGCTATAAAATAATAACTGCAGTTATTACAGCTGCCAATCCAAATACTTCACTGAAGCGCGCTGTTGTTGTTGTTGCCGTTGCAATTGCAATTTGTATTGGATAATGTTGTTTGTGTTTTTTTCGCTTTTTATTTGTTACAGCATTTATTGTCTGCCACTTGTGCCGTCTGTTGCATGTTGCAACAACAGCTTTACGACTGCTGCTGAGCGCGCTGAAATGCTGACTTTGAACTTCGCTGCGCTGCGCTGTTGAGCCCGCCAAGCTGGTGAAATGTTCGCTGCAAATGCTGCTTTTCATAAAAGTTGCTGCCGCAACAGCTGCTTGCCTCGGAAATAAACGTCTAGTTGCATTTAGATCATTATGATTGCTATGCATTTCGACTGGTTTACAATTTAAAGTGATCGCGTAACACTTTTAATTTGGGTGAAAGAAGGAAGCACCAATGCCGGTATATTCGAATTTACACCGAGAGGGGTTCTATTGTTATGATTTATGAATGTTTCTGTTGCAAGAAAAATAGTATACCGTATTGTATGTATAATACTAAGAAATTATATCTAAGTATTCCTATATATATATTCATCGTAAGATATATCTCAATTCCACTGCCGTTGGATCATTATTTTGAAGAATTTTAAAAAATTTGGGAGAAGCATTCAACATTCCAGGGGTTAAAAATTTTACAAGGTTAATACTCACCCCTTCGGAACCCTAAAAAGGAGCTCAACTGCAATGAAAACCCATCGCCGATCTCTGTGATTTTGATTATTTCTTTCCGAAAGAGGACTTAAACATCAAACGTCCATATCTCCATACCGTACACTTTCGATAAACTTCAACATCAAGGGATCCTAAGCCTCTTAATTGGGACATCCTAACTTTTTCAACTGCTTTTTGCCTCTCGATCTTGAGATCTTCCTTACATTGCTAAATTTTAAAAAACAAGTGAGGAAAGGCTAAGTTCGGGTGCAACCGAACATTTTATACTCTCGCAATTTATTGCTATATTTTTATTAAGATAACACACAATTTGACCCATACATTCGGCATAAAGTCCAATAGAAAACGAAAATCATCATATATAGTATATAGGCTGAGATAATTCCTGAACCGATTTCTCTCAATTTCATCACCAACATATATTATATAAGCATATCCTAGAGTGGCGAACGCAGGAAAAAAATTTGGGGGGGAGGGGGTTGGGGGTTTTAGGTAAAAAGACAATGTTTCATTATTTTATTCACAAATTGAAGTCTAATCTTCTTTTATTTTGGGTCATAACATTTAAAATCTCTTCCTCCGTCACGTCTATATCTCTATGGATATTCAAGAGAGCCATTTCGTTCAGGCGTGCTTCTCCAGTTTTATTTCTTAAATATGTTTTAAGCCTGCGAAGTGGGGAAAACGAGCGTTCACTTGAAGCGACAGATATAGGGATTGTTGCTCCAATCTTTAAAAAATGCACTGTTTTGAAAATTTTTGCATCGCAACAATTCAACGCGTCTAAAAAAGTTTTGGATCTCTTTGTTTGATTTAACCAGTTCCAGAAAATATATTCAAAATTTTAGTTAGAAAATATAATCTGAAGAAAAGATTTTTAACCTTTTCCACATTCTAAATTCAGCAACGAAATCATCGGGATCTTCTACATCAGCGGACCATTGCTTTTCTAAAACACGAACAGTCTCCTGCATCCCAATAACGTCAAGATTTATGCATTTATTTGTCAAAATGTTTTCAATTTTGGAAAGCAGCTCTCGATGTTTTAAAAATCGTTCATTGATTTGGACCAAAAAATTATCTAAAAGCGGTATATAAATTGATCTGCGGTAATATTCTTCCGGTTCGCCTTCATAATTGTCACGATTAGTTTGCCGTTTCGCCAAACGTGGAATAATAATAGAAACCTTATTGGTGACTTTTCAGTTCAGAACTAATTTTCAAAAGAAGTCCATTTTCGACTCACAATTCCCCTTAAATCTAAAAAAATCCAGTTCAGCAGCCACAGAATTATAAGGCAAACTCATTACTTTGAAGCAAATTAAAAAAAATTTTTTGTCTAATTTATATTTTTCTGGGTTTTTTAATTGGCCTACATTCCCACAACTTTTTAATACTATCCAGATACAATAGGTTTGTTTTTAGTTTAACATTTTCATAGTTTCAAAAAATTAAATTCTATCAGCAGAAAAGTATCAAAATAAGCCGTTTGTGAACAAAAAAGTATCAAATCACAAAATTTAGAAAAAAAGTATCAAAAAAGATTCAATTGTATCAAAACGGCAACGCTGTTAGTGACTAATGTATTCATTTATTTTACATATTTATACATCGTCGGCAGAAAGATTGCTTTGAAAACAACAAATTACAATTTTTCAAATGACCATGTAGAATTAAATTCTATTATTTAAAAATTCAATTACTTTCATGGTTACTGTTGTTGTTGTAATATTTTTTTATATTTTTCCCAATTATTTCGGGCAAATTTTTGGGGTTTTTATCTACTTATTGTATTATTTTAGAAAAATCCCAAAATGAAAGCTCTGAAAGTTTGCGTCCAGAGTTCTTCCAATGCAGTATATTTTATTTTTTGCACCTGAATAATGTTGTATATAGTCCTTAGCTTAATATTAAAAATTTTGGACACATATTTTTTTTTTCCTTTGAAATAATGAAAATATACCAATTGGTTAAATTTCTCATGAACTCATTTACTTGACGATTCTTATTTTCAACTAGATCGGTAGTTCCAATTTGATCTGTGCAATTCGAAACATGAATATATGCCAGAATATTCCGAGAGGAACACGTGTTGGCTTTTTTTTTTTTTTGAAAATGTCCCGTTCATTTCTCATGAATTCGTTCTTCGACATGTGCTTGCATTTTGCAAAGAATTGATTGACAATTGGTTTTTTGTTGTTTTTGCTTATTTGAGTCCTATCTTATGTTTTTGTTTTTACTTTTGTTATTTTTTTAACATATTCTATGACTAGATATATCCTATAATAATACTGTAAAAGAAAAATCATAAAAAACTAAACCTTTGTTAAAGAAATTTAATGTCAAAGTTGATTTTTTGAGTCAATTTTCTTTTTGCAAAGAATTTGTTGACAAACTGTATGTTTCGCATGCTATACTAGTATACCGTTATATAGAATTTGAATATGGATAATGAGATCGCTTAAATAAAGAAATTGAAAACTAAAAAAAATCTAAATATTGTTTCCTGAAAAATTCACAATCTACTAGAATCCAGATCACGAGTTTTAAACATAAAGAAAAATGTTGAAATTCGGTGTAAAACCAAGCTAGAAAAGTTGTATAATAGAACTTTTAAAAAACTAAATATTATTTCAGTGATTTTCTCCAAGGGAACTAAGTGCTTAATTTAAATTTCCTTATCGAAAAGAAAAACTTCACATAAATACCTTTATTGTAACTATGACTTAACACTTAAAGGACCTTGGAATTGCACAACAACCATTTTGTTATTGTTATTACAACGCAGAATGAATAAAAGCGCCATTCCAAAGCACACTCAAATATTTTATAATGATCCTAACGCTCACAAAATCCCCACGCCACCGCCGCCACTGTGCCACAAACGACTACCTTTCGCTTTTAATTTTCCTTTCCCGAAATGTGTATGTAAATACTCGTAGTAAGTACATAAGTCAGTAAGTTTACTTAAGCGCACAACAAAGGCAACAACTTCAAATACTTTCGCATTTTCAAGTACAACTGCTTATTCTCTCTCTCTCTCTCTGTCTGTGTGTTATCTTAAGACCATTTCCTGCAGTCACCACCATCACAATCACCAGCACCAGCAGCACCACCACCACCGGTGCACCTTTCCTTTCGGCACTAAATTTGGCCTCATTTTCGCAATACCATTGCATTGCATTGGCTGGTTCACCTGATTGCCTTTCTATGCCAGCCAGTTTGCTTATGTTTTCTTTTCTCTATTGACGAAAAATACACAAAAAGAAAAAAGAAATTGGAGAAATAAACGAAATTGTGTAATAATTTGGCGAATCGTACATCCGTCGCTGGACTGGCTCGAGATAAGCCAAGCGCACATTAGCCGCAGCAAGCTCTGGTGCGTCGTCTATGCACTCGTTTCATGCACGGCCTTTCGGCGTTGGCACAAATGAAAATCAAGTATAAAATCAAATGCAGTTTCGTGTTGATGCACATTCGCTTTGTTACACAATCGGCGTCAAGGTCGCACTTGCAGCAAGTGGAAATATACGCAGACATCAAGGATAGTAATCCCTTTGGGCACACACCAAAACCTGCCATAAGAATTAGGATAAAGGATAGTACCGTTCCATTCGCACACAAAAGGATTTGAATATGGCAACCACCGCTGGAGGCTGGGTGAGTATATATAACTGAACTTTGGTGCTTTTGAAAGCAAAGTGCTAAGTGCTGGTGCAATTAAGTGAAATGCAAGTGAGAATGTTATACGAGTTAAGATACGAGAATATTATATGAGCGTACGAAAATCTTATATGGAGCGTTCTTAAATGTTAATAAAAATAAATTTTAGAAAAATTTACAAATTTCTGGAAGGGCATACAAGTGAATTATGAAGATAGTTTCCATCATTTTATAAATATCTGCGATTAGTTCCAAATAAAATGAAAAATTTATTAATTAAAGTAAAGGTCGATGATGCAACCGAAGAACTCGGACGACCACTTTTCCCAAGCCTCTTTTGAGTTCAACTTTACACCGCCTGCTTCAAGCGGTCCAGTTGTTCGCAGTAGATGGTAGAGTTAAACGTCTGGTCACATGGCAGCAGCTCATAGGGATGATTCCCTTCCAATCCCATCAAACACACAGCAAAGCCTTCCTGGCTGTCAATCCCGGTTTGGCCATTGTTTGGGACGATTCACCGGCCTTTGACCACGACCGTTTTCGCTTGATATTGTCGTATGTGATGCATTTTTCGTCGCCAGTTACCATCCGCTTCAAAAATGGGTCGAGTTCGTTCTGTTTCAGCAGCATATCGCAGGCGTTGATTTGGTCCAGAAGGTTTTTTTGCGTAAAATCATGAGGCACCCAAACATCAAGCTTTTTTGTGTATCCAGCCTTCTGCAGATGGTTTAAAATGATTTGGTTACTAACTCTCATCTCCTGGGCGATGCCACGAGATGCCAGATGCCGGTCTAACTTGATATTTTCCATGATTTGATCGGTATTTGTCGTCACAGGTCTACCGGCTGGCTTATCCATGGTCCCCTTTTTACCCGCTCTGAATCGTCAAAAAAATTGTAAACCAATTATGCCCATTTTCAAACCATGCTATCCGGATGCCAAGGAAATGATTCGAACCAAATATTGTTTAAATTGGTCAATTAGTTTCTGAGATATGGCTTTTGACCCAAAAATGGGCGGAGCCACGCCATTCAGGTGGTACCTAAAAAAAAAGACTCTAGAAAGTTTGGTTGATATAACTTTAGTAGTTGCGAGATATATACGTGAAACATTGTAGAAGGCGGGGCCACACCCCAGTTGTTTTTCTCGAAATATTCACCAAGGCTGATACCAACTAAAGGGCCTTACCTGATACTGCATTACACCTCTTCCAATATAATATCGATAAATTACTTAAAGCAAAGTCGAAGCCCTAGAGGCACGTAAGTCTTCAAACTCCTTAGATGGAACTAATATTGCGCAAATAACGGGATTTCGAATAACCCTAAGTTGTTCATTCGACCAACTATCACCGTGGGTATTTCACACCGAAAGTGTTCCACCCGCTTTTATTCACACGATTTAATTCACTTATATTTTTCTTCCATATCTCCATGCCATATACTTTCGCTAAACTTGCAACTCCAACTTCGATCACCTACACCAACTTTTGGTCCAACAGCAGCCGCGGCAACTGCTACTTGCTGTGCTTGCAACAGCAACATTATTGTCAATTGTCTGCGACGCTACCGCCGTACATGTTACGTCGAAGGCCGAAGGGTATGGGCGTACACCGGAAATACACACTAGCCATGCCCACAAAAACATGGACCATGTCTATGCAAATCATGTGGGACAACAGCTGCAACAACAGCAACAGCAACCAACTCAGCAGCATTATTACGACTTTCATTACGAACGAAATAGCAGCAGCGACAGCAATCATAACGGCATTGCTACACACACAGCCGACGAGACGGCGGAGTTAGATGAAGATAGAAAAACAACACGTCGCAGTTACAATGGATTTAGCGCTAGCGGA
This sequence comes from Zeugodacus cucurbitae, assembly GCF_028554725.1. Classification (NCBI taxonomy): domain Eukaryota; kingdom Metazoa; phylum Arthropoda; class Insecta; order Diptera; family Tephritidae; genus Zeugodacus; species Zeugodacus cucurbitae. The sequence goes on along the minus strand of NC_071667.1, from coordinate 55,988,384 downwards.
GGTGGCGGTGCGAGCGGAGCTGGTGCTGGTGCGCATAATGTCGGTGGCAGCAGTAGTTACAACTTTGGGGCAGCAAAGCTTAATGGTCTCACAAATCTCTCGGGTTTGCGGCACATTAGTAGCGGTTTCGGCGGTAGCTGGAGCACGTCGGGACACGGAGGGTCTGGTGGTGCATCAACCGCCACCGTTGTGGCAAAACAGCACATACCAATTTATGAAGAACAGCAAGAAAATGATTATGGCGCCGCCACATTGGGTGCATCCGGCGCAGCAGGACATACTGCTCAGGAAAACAATCAACACGGCGGTAGCAGCAGCAGCAGTAGCAATAGCTGGAGCAATAGTGGCAGCAGCAGCGGCTATAATTTGGGTAGCAGCTCTGGTAGCAATGATGCGCTTAGCACGGCGCTTTACAATTTACACTCAGCTGGTACGCACAATGGCTTCCTGCCTTCAGCCTTCGCTGGCAAATACTCATCATCGGCAGCAGGCACCACAGCATACGCAAGCGGCACACCTACGTACCAACAGCATCAGCAGCAACGTCAACTGTTGCAACAGCCAAACGATAAAATCTCCGATGGCAATTTTCTGCATCGTTACGAGCAAAATTCCGGCGGTTACGATGAACTTTCAACCTCCGCCACATACGCACATCAGCAGCAACACCGGCCCATACCGATACCATCGGCAATGCAGTACTTCATGCCGCACGACAGTTACGGTCCCATGCACACGGGCGCGGACTCGGCAACTTCTGCAGCATCTGCATCGGCTATGGACGCGGATATCTCTTTTGCACACCATCATGGCGGAGGCGGCGGTGGTGGCGCGAGCCATGCTGATGATGAAGATGACGCGGGCGCAACTGGCTCCTCATACGATGAATCCACTAATTATCTACCCGAACAACATCACATGGATGGCGGTGGTGGAGGTGGCTCTTCATCGCCACCCGATGTCATCAACTACATTCCCTATCCGGTGGTGAAGAAAGTGCACGTGCCTGTGCGTGAACCCGTTCAAATACCAGTCTCGCATGCGGTTATCGTACCCGTCAGTAAGCCCGTGCCCATACACATACCCGTCACCAAGCAGGTGGCCGTACCTGTCCAAAAGGAGTTGAGAATCCCTGTAGAGCGCGTGGTTCCATATCCGGTGGAAAAGCCTGTGGCAGTGCCCGTGGAGAAGCGTGTACCATTTCAAGTGGTTAAATATGTACCAGTGAAAGTACCGCATCCATTCCCAGTCAAGGTGCCCGTTTTCAAAACCATATTGCACAAGGTAAAGGGTGGCTGGTGGTGAGCACGCTGTCCTTTGAGTGCAATTAATAATCGGACTTATTTGCGAGTATGCACAATTACCGTTATACATTCATAAATATGTATAAATGAATATTATACATTAATCGATAAGACTGTTACTCAACATGTTTAACTTAAGCATATACTATACATATGTGTGGCTATTTAATTTATAAGTATTTAAAGTGTTTCGAACGAAAATAATTATATTTATTAAACGAGCATTACTCCCGATAAGGATATATATATATATATATATATTAATATTTTAAATATTTTATTTTTGTATTATTTCATCTTTACAACTCTGTTTTTTTATGAACAAATCTAATAAAAGTGTTAATTGCAACTGTTACAACCCGTATTTGTGTATTCATCTTTAGTAAAGTATTCATACCATAATGTGGTTACGCCCTGAGCAATATTTTTAACTACCTCCGTCACATTCTTAATTGTCTCTCAAATTATTTAAACTTTTTGCAATCGGACCCAAATTTATTGATGTCTGAAATAACCTCTTTATAAATTTATTGTACTTTCGCGAACGATAAAATTTTGTTTTCGTAATTCCTTTATGATAAATATTTGTTCGAGATGCTCTGGAGATATTTTAGGCACTCGACATATTCATGTAAATACACTCGAACATTTGTTGAACCGGACTCTGTGAACTATTAATCCATATCTCGAATAGCAGGTAGCATTAAGGGGTTACATTGGTTTTGTCGGGTAATATTTTCAATACTTTTTTCTATGTAAAAAATTATTTATATAATTCATACTTTTTTCTATCTTATAGATACATATTTAAAGAATAATTTCTGAAATTAAAAAAACAAGTAAGGAAGGGCTAATATCGGGTGTAACCGAACATTTTATACTCTCGCAATTTATTTATTTAACTTAATTAATATTATATAATACACAATTTGACCTACATATTCGTCATATATATTGTATAAAGTCCATTGACAGTTGGAAACCATAATATTAGGTTAGAAGCACCGAGGTCCTCATCAATAATCGTGATTCAAGCTGTACCATCAGGATGCCAAAACATTGTTACAAACTGAATTTTGTTGAAATTGGTCGAGTAGTTTCGGAGATATGGTTTTTGACCCATAAGGGGGCGGAGCCACGCCCATTTAAAAAATGTTATACCAATTTGAGTGTAGCCCTTCTGTGCCATCTTTACCATGAAATCTAACATTTCTGGTGTTTTTCCTTACAGAATTAAAGCTGTTTTAGTAGTTTACAATATAACCTTTGTATGGGAGGTAGGTGTGGTTATGATCCGATGTCGCCCATTTTTGGAATATATAAGGCAGTACCTAAAAGAAACGATTCCAGAAAGTTTGGTTGATATAGCTCAAGCAGTTTACGAGATATGTGCAAAAAACTTAGTAGGGGGCGGGGCCACGCCCACTTATCCAAAAAAAGTACATCCAAATATGCCCCTTCATAGTGCGATCCTTTGTACCAAATTTTGTTTTCATAGCTTTATTTATGGCTTAGTTATGGCACTTTATGTGTTTTCGGTTTTCACCATTTTGTGGGCGTGGCAGTGGTCCGATTTAACTCAACCTTCCTTTGGTGCCAAGGAACACGTGTTCCAAATTTCATCAAGATATCTCAATTTTTACTCAAGTTACAGCTTGCACAGACGGACGGACGGACGGACGGACAGACAGACATTCGGATTTGAACTCCACTCGTCACCCTGATCACTTTGGTATATATGACTCTATATCTAACTCGTTTAGTTTTAGGTGTTACAAACAACCGTTATGTGAACAAAACTATATTACTCTCTTTGCAACATGTTGCGAGAGTATAAAAATTAAAACTCCTCCATTGTGATGGACATCATTTCCGGTGACCATTCGGAAAAAAGGTGCATCCGCATTGTCAACATAACTGCTGACAGGATCATCCAAAATAAAAAAAAAAAAAACAAAATAGGTGTTTTAGTTAAGGCCATAAACTCGTGATTGAACGAAGTAAAGACACAAAAAAAAAAAATTGGAATTTTGGCAGACATTTTTTCAAAAAAATTAAAATTTCTGTCAAATTTGCTTGATATTTTTGTTTTCAAAATAGTTGTAATTGAAAATAATAAAATCCTTCTTTCAAGTACGAGTAAATTTTAATCGAACAGCTGTACAAAATTTCATCAAGATCGGTTTAGTAGTTTTCGAAAAAAATTGACAACCGACTTTGAAAACACGATTCCGAGAAAAATGCGTTTACAGTTTTGAGTGACAGTAATACCTAACTTGGAACTTCAAAAGGCTGTATCTCCGAAACTATTATTTGGATCAACTTGAAAATTTAGGATAATATTCTTGAGATGCTGTAGAAGTTAATAAACCAACCAAACCCATATAACCTCTTAAATTAGTTCTATTGCATTTCAAAAATAAAATCTGTAGATTGATATTGCCGAAGATAATGGGTCCATATTAAGTTAAATACTTCACTAGGCTGATTACGTCTTTAAATACAATACACAACAGAGGTTAGATATTTCAGTTTTAATTATAATGGAACATAATCTGAACATAACCTACATGATCATTTCAACAATTATCACGCTCTCAGTTGCCGAACTGTTTATATATCAATTTCATAAAGGAGCTTTAGTATTTTTCAAATATGATAAGCAGTCACAAAGACCTCACAGATTATTGTCAACAATTATTTCACGAAAGCTGAGTAAGGATGTCTGCCATATACTAATTTCAGTCAGTACGGGCCAAAAACGTAGAAAATTTGTCGTATGTCTATCCGTTCTTCTCTCTCTCTCTCTCTGATGCCTTTTCGCCCATACAACTTTATGATGATTAGGAAACAATGTACTCGCCACTGTACTGTAATGAATACTCGTCACATTAGACTTTGAACGTCGCTAAGTTCTTCTCTAAAAAGGCATAGAAAGAGAACAATAAAGGTAGACAAGGTTCATGATGTCAAAATTCGTTTCAAAATTATTGTTAGTATTAAATTTTAAAAATTCGACGAAATTATTTTCAATCCTGGTAAAGCTTATTAACCTCCATTCTGTGCCAAATGAGTTCCAAATTTGCAGCCTTCAGTCTGAATGTATCTAGCTTCCATTCCGAATCACGAAGGAGTCATGTTTTCGGAAGTTGTATTTCTCTAATAGTCGCGTTTTACTACGATTTGCTGTCAGAAATTCCGAAATTTTATTATTTAACTTCGAGCATGCAATCCAATGAAATAACATGAGTACACACAACACACAAATAAATCTACTTATGAATGCAAGCAACAACAACAACGGCAATCAAAACAAAAACCTAACCTTAAAACTGGTCTTCGTTCATGAGAAGAGCGTATTTTGCATTTGCATTGCGTTTTTGGCAGCTCGCGCTGTGTTGTTCATTGAAATTCATGGCTTTGTTCTACAAAATTCGCGTGTTTTTGTTTATTTTGGCCTCAGCACGGACATGCTAATATATGTATGTAAGCATACGCGAGCATATATTAAAAGAGCAAACATTATTACGTAAGCACACATATGCATTTATTTACATATAAACATGTGTACGAAATGATATTTAAGGCGCTGCACCAACGAATGACACATGGCATTCCACGAGAACATAAACATACCGACAACAATATGTGGATGGAGTCTTGTGACCCAGCTGTGAATGCTGAAAGCGATGGCATCCAATTACCAAGTATGTGACACAAACTTACAAAGGAGTATAGAAAAGTTAGTGGAAAGGGAACTTACCTCTAACTCACTTGCCGATCATAACTCCAAAACCAGATATCGTTGACCAGATATATTTTCGAATTGAGAGAATTCATTATCTTCTTTAAACGTCTTTCATATGACGACAGGAGTCTTTTCGCATGACTCTCTTTCGTCAGGTATATTTCTCTGATTGTTAAGTACTTAATCTAGATTAGCATAGTCTGATGTAATAGAATTCGTAAATAATTCTAGTAATTCTGCCAAACTTAATGTACTTTTTCAGATACAAATCTAGGTCCTTTTTGATTACATATATTCGATAGCCAGATAATTTGCTCGTAGAAAAACTCACTTACTGTTACTGATAAAAACCACTATTAACGTAGAAGATTCATATTATATCATAAATCCGTTTTATGTATATATTTGTGTGGAGGGTTCGATGGCTTAAAAGCCCTATTAATATAATTTACTTAGATATCTCACTGTGGTCATTTGTAAAATGGGTTGGCAAATATCTCCCTTCCGTCTTTTTCGTGCCTTCGCTAAAGGCAAATCCACTAGAGAAACGTTCCGTAAGAGGAGGAGGAATGGAATCGACGATTCAGAGCGGGTGAAAACGACACCATGGATAAGCCACCCGACGGAAGACCGGAAGTGACGACAAATACTGATCAAATCATGGAAGAGATCGAGTTAGACCGGCATGTGACATCTCGTAACATCGCCCATATCCCATGGTCACCAAATCATTTTAAACCATCTGCAGAAGGCTGGATATAAAAAAAGCTTGATGCCTTCTGGACCGAATTAACGCCTGCGATATGCTGCTGAAACGGAACAAACTCGACCCATTTTTTAAGCGGATGGTGACTGACGACGAAAAATTGATCACATACGACAATATCAAGCGTAAACGGTCGTGGTCGAAGGCCGGTGAGTCGTCCCAAACAGTGGCCAAGCCGGGATTGACAGCCAGGAAGGTTTTGCTGTGTGTTTGGTGGGATTGGAAGGTAATCATCCACTATGAGCTGCTCACATATGGCCAGACGCTTAATTCAACCATCTACTGCGAACAACTGGACCGCTTGAGCATGCTATCGACCGGAAACGTCCAGAATTTACCAACAGGAAGGGTGTAGTGTTCCACCCGGACAACGCCAGACCGCACACTTCGTTGATGACTTGTCAGAAGCTACGGGAGCTCGGATGGGAGGTTTTATCGCATCCACCATATAGCCTGGACATAGCGCCAAGTGATTACTACCTGTTGCTGTCCATGGCAAACGCCTTGGGTGGTGTAAAGTTGAACTCAAAAGAGGCTTCTGAAAAGTGGCGGTTCGAGTTCTTCGCAAATAATGAGGGCGACTTCTACGAGGGGGGTATTATGAATTGCCGTCTAGATGAAAACAGATTATCGAACGAAACAGCGCATATTTGAACTAAATCCGAGCACTGTAACACTTTTTACAAAGCATTAAATAAAGAGCAAAGAGGCGGAAAGGAAGTATATTTGCCAACCAATATTATATTTCATATTCTGAATTGTACACAGCTTCATTTAAAATAGAACAGTTGAACATTTTTGTCTTGTATCATATTATACATAGGGAGTTTCTATGAACACAATATTCTCATCTAAAAATATTATATTTTTAAGGAAATATCTGCAGATTGGAGAAGTCTTCTCGACCACGTTGGAAAAATTGGAAGCTTTAGTAGAATCATAAGGGGCATTAGTACCTAACAAGGTCTTACAGTCTGGTCCGGAAGCTAAGATCAAGTGCGGTATCTTATTGCAGGAAAAGTTTCATCTTAAGATCTACATCGCCATATACCTTATTAATCTTATTGGACTGTTAGTACTGTTTAAAGTACTCAAATCACACTATGACATACTGAGAACCTCTCTCATCTTACTATTGGGTATTGAGAACCCGACTTTGTTTCTATGTTTATAACATATACATGTCTTTACGCGCCATTGCAAATGTAATGTGAATAAATTTGAAGCATGCAAACAAATACTGAGTTATGCCTCGAGTACTATATGATATGCTAGACAAATGTAGAACATCCTCACAAATCATAGCGTGCCCGACTGTTTGTAGTGCTGACAACAACATTCACATATATATATATGAATGTCGCTTGTTGTTGCTGTAGTTATTATTTATATTTTATTGCATTACATTTCACTTAATTCATAGATTTAGCTGCTTTGTTTTGATTTCATGCTTTTTTGTTGTACTTTTATTTCATTTTGGCATTTCGCTTGCTGGCTCTTCCGACAACAACAATAAACATATCAGCGCACTGACTTTGTTGACAGTGAAATGGCAACATGCGAATATGTTTTCTCAGCGATTTCTAGTTTTACCAGTTTCAATAGTATTATTGAGCGCAGTGTATACAAAATTTAAAATATTTGAAATAAATCTGTTAACTGTGTAAATAACAATCCTGGGCAAAAATGAATTTTGAAATTATTGTGAGATTGATTAGAGAGCTTAACGAAAATATTAATCAAAATATAACAGCTAACATTACCACGCAATAATCTTGGTTCCACTAATATTCCGACAACCCATTCATTTTAGAGTAATCTACGACGGGGCCACTATCTTAAGTAGGAAATTTGTAACTGTATTAATTACGTCTTTAACATTAGGCAACAAATGCGCGCGCAAACATAAATACGCTCTAATCTAATCGCAAGTTTTGTTCACAGCATTTTTAGTTAACTAATTGCAGGAATTTGAAATGTGACACGCACAGGATTTAACCACAAAAAACATGTCACACAAACAGCGCTCCGTCGATATCGTTTCTAGAACATGGTTACACATTTTAATTCGGAGAGAAGGGGTCAAAGGTTCATTATAGATGCTATTGTTAGTGAGATCGAAGCGGTTTTTTCAGAAAACCGGGTTTCATCCTGTTTTTCAAGCCTACTAGAAGTTAATTTCGAAAACAATAACGGACATACTTTCAACATTTAGACAAACTTACAAATTTAGACATTTCTGATGACTTCAATAGATTCTTTTTCTTGAAAACATGTTTATGATATTTAGGACAGCCGATTGCTTTTGAAAATTGTGATAAAATAGTCCATTTAGGTTAGGCTAAGGGGTATATCTCCGCAGATGCAGAAAATCTCACTTAGACATATTCGACTACCCATTGTTACACCCGGAAAACTCCTTACCCTGACCCTTATGTTGCGCCTTGGACTCTAAAATAGAGTTCTTAAGTCGGCTAATGTCGATCCCATAAACTTCGCAGGGTTCGCCGAAGATATGCCTACCGAGGTGCTTTAACCTAAGTCTGGGACATTGAAGTAGGAAGTGCTTGGACGATTCCTCTTCGCCTTCCTCCAAACAGCTTTGGCAACTAGCGTCTGACTTACTCCCCAGCCTCACCTCGTGTGTGCTTATTGGGCAATGACCAGTAAGCACTCCACTGATCGCGGAGAGATGACCCTTACTGAGCGACAGTAGCTGTAAATACCGTTTTCAATCCACTGTGGGCCAAAAAGACCTCGCTACTGCGCAGGTGCTGGCAGCGCTCGTCGAGCTCACTCACAGACAGTATGTCCAGGGCTCTGTCGCAAGTGAACCACGGACTACCCACACGTTTCCACTCCGGCGTCAAATGTTGTTAGGGTACCCTCTCTTGCAAGCTGATCCGCTTTGCAGTTTCCTTCCAGCGATTCCGTGGTGACCGGGTACCCACACAAGTCCGATTTTAAAGTAGTTCGAGTCCAAGGACAGTATCGCCGCTCTGCTATCGGAGTGAATACACACCTCTATGAAGGATGCCGCACATCGAAGCAGTATATCTACTGCTACTTTGATGGCAGCTACCTCCGTCTGAAAGACGCTGCAATGGTCTGGCAGCCAAAAACTAGAGAAAAATCCATTTAGGCCTATGAGAATTTATATAGTGTGACATATGATTGATTTAAAGTCTCAATATAATGAGAAGAAGAAGGCTTTGGAAGAGGATCAAGGGTAAGATTTCGTTGGATGTCTTTCTGGGTACTTTATTAAACTGATTGTTAAAAAAACATTACAAAATGGCTGTTGAATATAAAATGAAGTTCTGCGGAATATTGGTGACTTTGGTTGACTTTTCCTTTTTTCAAATCTACTATCAAAGTTTCATGGAAATTATATGAATTCAATTCAATTTACAACCAACTTGATAAGTCAACTACAGTAACATAAGAAAACTTAATCGGATTTGCTAGAATCATATTTTCCAGAATTCCTTTTTGACAGATACTGCCAGAAGGGGTCTAATAATTGAAGAACTCCTTAAGTTTTTCTAGAAAATTTTCACATTATATCTAGCATAATTTAGTTCATCAACTGTCTTCTATGCCAAACTGTCTTATCCTTGATGGTTATCATAGCCATGAATAACCATAAACCCGAATATCCACCAGCGCCACAGCACAAACCCTTCGCATGCAACACTCAACGACAACAAAGTGGACGATTGCCTGAACGTTTGACTGCTCACACGCTCGGTTAGCGGTTTTTGTTTTAACATTGAATTGCTAATTAAGATAAGTGAGCTTAATTTCCATATTAATATACTTACAAACATACACCACAGTACATTCGTATGTATGTATGTATGTATGCGTGTGTTTGCTCGAGCGTCATGAAGTCAAAGCGAATGAGCTCAACCAGCCGAAATGGGTCTCGAATTACATGTCAATGGTCAAATGGGCGAAGTCAGTCAGTGCGCGACACGCACCTTAATGTCGCAGCCGCAAAACGCTTCGCATGCAAAAACAACAAACAAAAACAAAAGCAAGAACAAGAAAAATAGAAAAACCAAAGCAAAATGCGGACATTTAAAGCAAAACACACGCTGTGCGAGCATTTTCAGATAGTTTCGCCTACGCGCACATTTGCCACAAACAATTTAATTGCGTGTACGCCTACGCCAAAGCCAAGCAGTCAACGTAAAACAAATCGCAATAACGCTACTCGTATTTCCATTAATATTTGTTGTTGTTATTGCGATTTTTAAGACGCACGCAGCGTGCTGCCTAGGGTATAATAGTTGTGTAGAATCGCAGAGCATTTTTAATTCATCTAAACTTTCAGAAGGATGAAGACCATGTCTGCAATCGTATCTTCATTTGTCTTTCCTTAAATAGAAGCCTAGATATCTTAATGAAATTTGTTATATGGTTAGACCAAAATAAATAAATACGCCAAGGTATCTTTGGTCACACTTTCAGAAAATTCGATCATAGTGTCCACTCTTTCGGGCGCTGCTAGGACTTTCAGATTTCGCCGAGTCTGCAAAATGAAAATTTATAGCACCAATATCACCAAAATCCAGCCACCAATCTTATTATCAAGTTGTGGTAAACCGTGGACAAACTTCCAGGGTTATATCCAAATACAAATTGCGAGGACCGAACATCGAGTTGCATTCATTATACTCTCATGCATCTCTGAATGTTTAAGGGCGTTGAAACCGCTTTAAGCGATTATAGCCGAATCCACCAGAGCGCGCCACTCGTTCCTCCTTTTTGCTTTTTGGCGCCAACTGGAAACACCAAGTGAAGCCAGGACACTTTCCACTTGGTCCTTCCGTCGGAGTGGAGGTCGTCCTCTTCCGCGGCTTCCTCCAGCGGGTACTGCATCGAACACTTTCAGAGCTGGAGTGTTTTCATCCATTCGTTTTAATGACCTAGCCAGCGTAACCGCTGTCTTTTTGTCATCGTTCCACCATGTGCGGTATTCGCCGTTGCCAATGTTCAGAGGACCATAAATCTTACGCAAAGCCTATCTCTCGAAAACCCCAAGAGTCGTCTCATCGGATGTTGTCATTGTCCACGCTTCGGCGCCATACATTAGGACGGGAATAATGAGCGACTTATAGAGTTTGATTTTGGTTCGTCGAGAGAGGACTTTACTTTGCAATTGCCTACTCAGTCCAAAGTAACACCTGTTGGCAAGAGTGATTCTGCGTTGGATTTCAAGGCTGACATTGTTGTTGATATTAACGCTGGTTCCCAAGTAGACGAAACTATCTACTACTTCAAAAGTATGACTGTCAACAGTGACGTGGGAGCCAAGACGCGAGTGAGCTGACTGTTTGTTTGATGACTGGAGATATTTCGTCTTGTCCTCATTCACCACCAGAATGTTTAAGGGTGCTACCAAACAAATAAAGCTAGCGGCCCTCTATCAGTGTTCTTCGACACATAGATTGGTAGTGTGATGAGACTTTCCGACAAAAATGTTGATCAAACTACGATCTGGCGAAATTCGAGCTATAAAGAAAACTTTAACGACGTTAGAAAATCGTCCGATGTTATATCGGGGACTCAGAGAAAATTTTTAGATCAATGCAAATTCGTGTAAAAATACAAATAGGGATCAGGGGATGGGGATGGGGATGTATTACTTAAATATTTTTAAAACAGACTAGAGTCAAACCCGCATTAAAATTATTAACCCGAAACTCAATCGATACCCGACCGACTAAGTATGATGAGACGTTGTTCGCCTACCTGTAAAGCTGCGGATGCCGAGAGTATGCGGATGGATTGATTTAAAATGGAGGATAAATGGTATTGAAGAGTGTCGCCCTACCCATATCCACAAGAAAAGTGATCCCACAGTCTACATATGTCAACTACTGGATTGGACTTGGACAGACTCTTTGAAAATCAAACAAGTCTATAGATAAATAACGAGTGAAAGTATAAAATTTGCGATTCCGCGCGAACATGGCTCAACCTTACTTACTATTTTGCTACTCTCTTCTTGCGCCTCAGCGGAAGTGCGAAACTTTGCGTGAATTGGCAGCACAAAGGAGCAACAACTGAGTGACTGACCGACCGCTTGTCCGAAGGCACAGTTTAACCAGCTGAGGTGTGGATTGTAGGCGGATTTGGCAATGAAGTGACACGCTCAGTATACATTCGGACTACAGACCACCGACCTCTCGCATTGAGGGCGCCAGCCTTCTTTCGCCTTCAACCGCTGTTGTACTTCTTCGCAGTTAAATAATCAACGCTGACTTTTGTCCGCTTTTACTCACAGCAAATGCTTGTAACTAATTAGATATGCGTGTTTTTCCACTCCAGTTAAGTTGTGGCTCGCGCTATAGCCGCCACCACCACCACCTGGTGGTTGATGAGTAGCTCGTAAGGTATATCATAACTTTTTTCCAAGCTATTTTATTTTTAAATGCAAATACACCCTTTCCTAACGCTGTGGACACACTTTTCTTCAGTTTCGTCGGGCATTGTTGTTGCTTTCATTAACTCATTTGCATTTTAGCGGCGCTACAATTGGGCTTGGCACTCCATCAGTCCCCGATTGCTCGATTGCCCGGTTTCCGTGGCTATCTTACCCTCATCGCCCACACGTCGCAACCACGTTATCCGACTTTGGTGGCACCCACATCACACACGTTGCTTAATATTTTGTTAATAATTTTACAACATGTAAAATGTCATGTTTTTCGGTTAGATGTCCGCATTTTATTGTTCGCACTCATTCCCGCTCTACTCGCATTTCCTCGCCTGGCACGGGGTGTGTCGCATTACTGTTAATTGTTGCATGCACACAGGCGAATAAACACGCTTTTTTACGACCGACTGTATTTTGTAGTGTTGATTTTATTGCCACCTTATCTGCCTTTGCCTTTGTCGTACAAATGAAGTTATTAAACTAACTTTTAATTTCGTCGGTTTTATTGAAAAGCACATGAAAACAGTGCAAGCTACAAACGCCTTCTGGAAGGCAACAACAACAAAAAAGAAGTGTTCTAAAATAGTTGTAGAAGAAATTAGTGAACTTTTTACTGCTCACGGTACGTGCACAGTGTGCGTCATTTTTATGATGCGTAAATTAATTCGGTGTTTTTGTAATTTACGACCACGAATTGAATCGAAATTTTATTGACGTCGAGTCGCTAAAGTGCACATCCGCGTGATCGCCAGACACACGCTCCAACACTGGCTCTGACGCTTATCAAATGCTTTTAGCATTTGCTTACGACAATCATAAAATAAATTATATTTTTAATGTTTCTAGCAACATTTTGGTGTGAGATATATATTAAAAAAAAAAAACAAAAAATTTGCGCCCTGAGGTAGGTAAAAGAGAGTTTTAGGCTTCATAATTTGGTGTAAGTTATGCCTGTACTTCTCCATTTCATTCTGGCAAACCAGTCATGAACCAATGTGATTATAGTTCTCTTCCCTGATTGGTCTTCTAGCTATCTTTCTCCGTTTAATATTTCAGCGCAGATGAGATCTCGCAATTATACTAAAGCCATCAGCAGATAGCTCATTAATTTTTTTTATTTTCAGAAATGGAGTCTCTTAAATCCTGAGTCTAATCTTTAAAATTACAAACTTTCCTCACTTTTCGAATAAGGACCCTATATCTAAATTTTCTACTCAGTCGGATGTTGCATTAACTCTGCCATTCAAATTCATGGTTCCCCTATAAAAACTATTGTTATCGATATTGATTCCAATATTAAACAAAGCGTTCACAGCTTCGTAGTTATGACGGACGACTGTCACATAGGTATCAAGACGGTCCGAGAATTCAACATAATAATTCGGCATAAGATATTTTTCATAAGGTGTTAGGGTAGTCAGCATTTTCAAAAAATCAATTTTTTTGCATTTTCGTTAAGAGTAAAATCTCAAAAATATTCTCTGAAAATTTGAAGTTGATCCGATAATTACTTTTCGAGTTATTCGACAAATAACAAAAAGCGCTCAGGCACTCGAACACACTAGTGTCAAACTTTAAATGAGTTTATCTCAAAACTATGTTTTTTGAACTGGTGACAACTGTAACTCGATAACAGCTCAATAGATTTTAATGAAATTCATACAGCTTTTAGAATACATAATAAACTCAGGCCTGATCCGAAGCTTTTTTTTCAAAAAATTCGATTTTTTAAGACCAATTAACTGTTGATTTTTTCACGAAAATCTAAAAACAAAATACTGAGGCCGCCATTTGTTAATTTTTGAAAAAAAAGCTTCGGATCAGGCCCAGGATCTATTTATAAAACTATTTTTTTTTTATCCGATTGATTTTAGATGAATCTCCAATGCCTTATGATTGTCACCGCAAGGACCTTGTTTTGAAATTGGGTCAACACAAACAGCTATAACTTTGGAAATTATAATTTTTTTTTTTAATTTTCGTGACTAAGTCAAAACTTTGTGTAATAATGCCATATTATTACTTTTGTAAAATAACATGATTTAATAGCAAAAAAAAAAAATACTGTAAATTGTCATTTTTTCGTGTCTCTGACTACGAAATTTTATGGCCTAACCCCATAAATCGAAATCCAAATCTCGTTTGTTTGGTCGTGAAAGTCTAAATGTCGGGTTCAGCTATATGAGGACGTCAACCAATCATCGATTAGCATTAAGTCACCCTAAGTGACCAAATGAATAAAACCGATCTTTAAAAGCTTTGCTTGGGTAGGCATCAACATTCAGGAAACTCATCAGCAACTGTTCATAAGGCGCCTTCTAGCCCGCATGGCTCTTAATACAAAATATGATTATCTCATTAAACTCACCTCTATAAACTGTATTGATTGCAGTATTACTATTATTTGCGCCAGCACTGTATATCATAAAGTATTTATCCTTACATACATAGGTTACATGTAAAATGTGTGTTAACTGCAGTGTTGAATGCTCGTTTATTGAATTGATTTGTTCTAGTTTGCGTTATTATTAATATTGTTGGCGCTGTTGTTGTTGGCATGCACTTACAAAGTAGAAAATATAAAGTTGTTGGCACTTTTGGCTTGCTTGCGTTCTCAGCACGCGTTTTTGTTGGTTGCATCGTTATTGGCATTATTGTTTTTGCTTTTGTTACTGTTGTTTCTTTATTTATCGATGCATTTTATGCTTTGACTTTGTGGTTGCTTTTGCTTGGCATGAGTTTGAAATAGCTTTCCAAGAAATCGTGTTTTGTTGTGGGTTCTTCTGTCAGCAGTAGTGCTTGATTTTATACTTTGTTGCATGCCACAAATTAAATATGTTGAGGGAAAGCTGAGCCATTCAGTTTTTTGTTATCGATTTGAGATATGAAGACTAGTTTGAAATGAGTGGCATAAGTAAGTAACTAGTTACCTACTAGTTGTCAAAGTACTAGTTTTACTTTTGGTAAATTTGAGTCTGTCCGTCCGTGAAAGCGAATTCAATCACGAAAAACGCCAAAATATTGAAATTTTATAGAAAAGATGGTACAGAAAAGCTGTGTTCAGATTAGTATGCAAAATGTAAAATGGGCCTACTTTTAGGTAAAAAAAACATATTTCAGGGACTGCTCGATCAATTTCAACCAAAATTATATCATAATATTTAACTGACAATGTGATTTTACAGTTCAAAAATGGTCGAAATCAATTCATAACCATGCCTACTCCCCATATAACTCTATTTTGAATTCCATCTGATTCGTTCATTTTACAATAAATGTATAAATGAAGAGCCAATGTAGATATCGGAATAAAACTTTTCAAAAATACCGCATCGGGGGTGTGCCATTATCGTCTAGGAATCTCTTCGAAGCCCCAGATACCTATCGCCTTTCCGAGAACCAACAAATTAACCACAGTAGCACCTGGACTAGGCAACAACTAGGGAAGCGATTTTCACCGGACTCGATACGGAAATGGCCGTTGACAATTAAGTAACACATCGTCAGACTCATCGTCGGCTTCGTTATCCCCAAAACGTAACTAGAGCGAATCGAATATCGAAAACTCGATGTCTGCATTATCAGCATAATGAGAGCAGAAGAAGTGGTTTTGGAAGTACTCAAGACAATCAGCCGACTCAACCGCCGAGCAGCCGTCTGGCAACGTATTCACCGATACAACGCTGATATGATACCATAACCACCTATGCTCTGCCCCGCTCTACTGCAGCGCCGATTTGTACCGGATGTTGAATACCGGATATCGGAAGTGGATGTTGAATACAGACTGAAGTTAAAGTGACGGAATTCCACTCAAATTTTTCAAATAAGAAAAATTAATTCAACGTGAAGTATTTAGGATATAAAGGACATTAAAATAACTATTTTCTGTGTAAGTAAAACTAACGATCATCTGATATCTGTTTCCCATATAAGACTTCCATTTCCTGTGATCGATATCCGGTTTGATTTGGTGTGGGGTTCGTTTGCGGTTCCGGTGACTTCACTTCCTCTGTGATCATTCCCGTTGCCCGCGGTGCATCCGTCGTCCCATATAACATATTTCTTCTCGCATATCCATCTATATGTACCACTCAATTTTTTCCGGCATCCACCTGCTGCACATCTATGGGCGCCTGGTACAATTCGACACAGAAAAGCTGCGCTGCCCAGCAGACCAGAGCAACAAAGCAGGGCATCAGTAAGGAGCACAACAATTATAAGATATACAACACTCCATTAAATCTGTACCGATTTTGATGATCTTGATGTCATACCTTTAACACTGGTAAAGTAAATTTCATAAAAAACTATCAATTATAACTCCCCGACGAGGCCATCAAAAGGAACTTGGAATATGTGATACGTTGTTGTAACTTACGAACATCTTATCTAATTGCAAGAGCTTGAGTGAATCTTGTTCCACAATATATTAAATCTAAAGACCACCTAAAAATGTTAGAAGTTTACCACATTTTTGAATTTTTTAAGTACCGTTTTCAAATATTTCACTAAATTATAAATATAAATTAAAGTTAAAATAATAACATTGACTTTAAACCAAATAGTTTTGAAATAAAATATTCGTCGATGATATTTTTGTACAATGTTGCCATCAGTTTGAAACAGTTGATTTTACTGTTGGGTATACAATTTTCAGTTGTCCATAGCAAGTATCAATTATGTGTGTGAATTCAATAAATTTTCAATTTGATCGCGTGTGATTAATGGATATTAAGGTTTCATGTTCTTAATGGCAATTGATATCCGAGTTCTTAGTTTAGTACTCCATTGTCATTCTTTCTTGCTTTCGCAATAATTGCTAATACTTCTCTGCTTGTTCTTTCGCTGCATGTTTATATCAAAGTATTCGCTAGTACGATATAATCATGTGCACCTTGTTATTCTTACATAGATATATACAATGCATATGAAGTGCAATATAATTATCCTTACGCTCGTTTAGCTATTTACCAGGAATTCAATTGAGTTATGTACTCTCCATAATGTTAGTTTTGTAATTTTATTTCTCCTTTCATTCCTTTGAATTGAGTTTCATTGTGAGTAGATTGATTTTTCTTAATACGAGTACAGGTGAAATAATAGACTACCGTAATTGCTTAGGCTATACTTTATATAAATACACGTACTTATTCTCTGTGTTTAAATATTTATAGTGTTTTGCTTTCGAAAAACTATTCGCTATTGCTGAGAAAAAAAGAAGGAGTAGAAGAAAAAGGTTAATAGGAAATTTACACAAATTTGTGTTATAAGTAAGTTAGGCTTTTTAGAAGCTAAAGCGATAACATATGGAACTCCATACCTTTAGCCTTCCATACGAAGGAGCTAGGTCCTAACAAATTGATGGTGGGTTCTACGCAAGTATCTTAAGTATTTTAAGTAGTCTTGAGAATCACCAAAATACTTTTATTGAACTACACACTTGGGTACTCTCTTCTTGTGGATCTCTCATAAAATCTAATCTAACCCATATGTATATGACAGTACTAAATACATTCCCAGACGAATGGTATTGACTCTAAAAAGTCTGCTGCGTTTAAGCCTCAGAGGTACATTCTATAAATATAAAACAGAATAAAGAATAAATTATAAAGATGTCACGAAAAATAAAAAAAAAAAAACTATTCGATTGAGGATGATTGGTCATTTCGCTGATATATCTAAAGTTGCTTAGTACCTCCAGGGATTCAGTTAAGATTATTTTAAGTTTTCGAGGGGAACGGTTATTAAAAAAATGGCCATATATTAAGCCTGATTGCTGAAGAATATTATAAAAACTTAATAATGTCTTATCTCTCCTTGCAAAATGTCAACTAACCTAACATTTTCATTATCAGCGACATGCCGCAAGAGTAAAACACCAACGCATACGTAAATTCTAAGTGCAGACAAACGATTTGATAGCAGTGCTATAGCATTTTGATGGCATTAAATATTAAAACTTAACCACAAGTGTTTCTAACCATTGGAAGCATATACACCCATACACATCAACGGCTGGGTTTATCACTGTGCTAAAACATATAAAATACTGTAGTCATTTTATAAACCCCAAAAAACTGTCGAAACTGCAATAAAAAGATACGACTAGGTCAGAGTGACAAATCAGCAGGCAAAACCCGTAATAGGCAAAGTTTCCAGAGAACACACACGAGCGAGGCAAGCGCACAGCATTGCAGCGCAGCAATGATCTGCAAAACTCCAAATCACTACGCATTTAAGCCAAATCGCTTAACCAAAATCGTAACCGAAAATGAAACCACAAACAGACAAAATTCGTGTGTAATTTTTGAACTCTGCTTAAACTTTTGATCCACACGTTACGTTATGCAGCGGAGAGCGGCTTAACCTGCCTGCCTGCCTGCCTCACCGGCCTGACTGGCTGACTGCATGGCTGAGTGCCTCATGTGTAAAGTTATACGAGCCGCCCACATACCTTAAAGCCTGCCACATGTAGTTAGATGGAGCCTGCCTGTAGCGAAGCGCACCCAAATTCTAAACACCCACAAGCACTGACAAATCGAATGTTGCAAGCTGAACTATCAGTCCAATGACGCGTAGCAAGTGGGTTGTGTGTGTGTGTGTGTGTGTGTGTGTGGCAGCAGCAACTTCCAATGAGCCAGCAACTGAGTGTGTAAAAGTTTTACTATTGACTTTTTGCGATTGTTTTATTACTTTTTCTTCAATGATTACGCCAGTTATTTCTCACAGTGTAATAACAATATTCGTAATTGGCATGTCACTGCGGTGGAATTTCATAGCTCTCGCGCAAACAAGCGTACGCCACTCTATTCATATACTCGAATGTATGTATACGGAGTAGAGGTAGATAGCTTTGGCTTCATATGCAAGTGCAGTTTGCGTATGCTCCTTTAAAAGAGCTGCCCAGTAGGAAATTGAGAGTTGATAAGAATACGCAAAGTTTATATTACGTTCTGCACTCCATAGTGTTTCATAATAGCAACTTTAATGTTCATACGATATATTCTATTTGGGATTACACTTTGTAAAACCACATTAGGTGAGTTTAGGTGATACGAGCGAGAGAAATGTTCCGTGAGATTAATGGTGTTTTGGGGGATGGTACTCTGTCACTTCGAACTGCGGAGGAATGGTTTCGACGATTCAGAGCGGATGAAAACGACACTATGGATAAGTCAGGAAGACCTATGACGACGAATGCCGATCAAATCGTGGAAAACATCGAGTTAGACCGGCATGTAGTATCTCGTGACATCGCCCAGGAGATGGGCATTAGTCACCAAACCATTGTAAACCATCTGCAGAAGGCAAAAAGCTTGATGCTTGGGTGCCGCATGATTTGACGAAAAATGGATCACTTACGGCAATATCAAACGAAAACGGTCGTGGTCGAAGGCCGGTGAATCGTCCCAAACAGTGACTAAGCCGGGATTACGGCCAGAACAGTGTTGCTGTGTGTTTAGTGGGATTGGAAGGGACTCATCCACTATAAGCTGCTCCCATATGGCCAGACGCTACTGATGATGACTCGTCAGAAGCTACGGGAGCTCGGATGGGAGGTTTTATCGCATCCACTATATAGCCCAGACATAGCGCCAATTGATTACCACCTGTTCCTGTCCATGGAGAACGCCCTTGGTGGTGTAATGTTGAACTCAAAAGAGGCTTGTGAAAAGTCGCTGTCCGAGTTCTTCGCAAATAAGGAGGGGGGCTTTTACGAGGGGGATATTATGAAGTTGCCGTCTAGATGGAAATAGATTATCGAACGAAACGGCGCATATTTGAACTAAATCCGATCACTGTAACACTTTTTTAAAGCATTGAATAAAGAGCAAAAAAGCGGAGATTTTTGACAACCTAATATTTCGAAAAATAATTCTGGCAAGGGACCGCCGCGAAGTCTTAAATAAATTCCGGCCGAGAGGTCCAATTTTAACCCACTTTTTTACAAAGTAGTCTCTCTAATCGGAAACAAAATTTTAGTCACAGTTATTTTGCAAATTAATGGTGAACGATTGATCATTGATATAGAAACATTCAAGAAATGATTTTGTTTGAAACAAATGATTTCCTTAATGACTTTTACTTCCTCCGAAATATTGTATCATACGTGAAAACCCTTCTCTTAAAACATATTTAACCTTCCGATGATATTTAACGGCCAGTTTCCCCCAATCTGTAATTCGATTCACATTAGTCTTCAACACTTATTATTTGTTCTCCTCCG
Source organism: Zeugodacus cucurbitae (assembly GCF_028554725.1). Classification (NCBI taxonomy): domain Eukaryota; kingdom Metazoa; phylum Arthropoda; class Insecta; order Diptera; family Tephritidae; genus Zeugodacus; species Zeugodacus cucurbitae. The sequence continues at coordinate 55,967,888 of NC_071667.1, read as the reverse complement.
ACCAACTCTAAGGAAAGCGCTTCATATTTCCTATTGGCCACTTTTATCTCCGCCATGCACACATTTTCCATTTGGATTTTCTTGTGGTTTATATCGAATGTAAAGTGCAAACGTTGCGGTTGGATTGTGCGTTAAATTGCAGCTAACAACTTTCTGCTTTCTTCAGATATTCTACCGCCACAACCCCCTGCGTTCTTGGTTGCTCCTTTGCTGCGTTTGTCCTTTGGCAGCGCTTATCTATCGTCTGGTCGCCTTTTAACACTGCCACTTGCGTCAAATTGGTAACAATTGCAATTGCTTACACTAAAATGGTGCACTAACAAGTTTTATGAAAATTTCACAAATCGTTTAAAGTTCTTGGAAAACAATCAAATCAACCAATTACCGACAAAGTTGCGGCGTTGCAAGTGCTGCACGGAGTGGCATATACATATATATTTATCTACTTTAGTATTATATGTACATATGTATGTATGTATAGAAAGGATTAGAATTTTTTGTTATAAGAAATCTGTGTGTTTAAGAAAAGTATTTGGTTATTATTAGCTTATATGTATATGCACTTATGAAGTTCAATCAATTATTTCCAACATGGAAACCTAAAACTATTTTTTAGTATTCGTTTCATAAAAGTTTGACCGATTGCAATATAGACAGTAATATGGGACTTACGAATAATGCCGATTGCATCTGACTGTCTCTTTAGTATACATTTTAATAATATGTCCGATGTATCAAATTAATAGTGTAGATCGCATTTACTTTCAGAGCTTTAGTTGATTTTGGGTTACAGGTGTGGTCCTGAAATCAAGGATACTAACAAATAAGTCTCAAGATTTTAATATCGAAATCACTTTATCTCTTACAGATTATTATGTTTGGTGACGTCACCTTGCCTTATTCTACAATATTTCAATATATCGATAAAAAATTAACTATCGCAAAAGCTGTATTTGTGCATTAAGGGTTAACAAAATGAGTATGAGAACGTCAGATCAGAAAGAAGATTTGCGCGACAGCTGATGATATACAGCGGAATTTGTCTAACTCGATCGTCTTGACGTCTGTAACAACGTGCCTTTGTTATATGATTTATGCAATCCATAAGTGTAATATCATATTTTATGTTCGTTGATAGTAAAATTTTAAATTTTTTACTATGCCCTGACCAAAAAGGTATTTATGGAAGGAAATTTGTATGAAATTTGACTTCTATTGCCAATTCAAGAGTTCGAGTTATGGAGAACTTCGAGCTATAAAAGCTTGAGTTATAGCAGTTCTACTGTTTCCAAATCTAAGTTATGACTACACTGGACTACAAATGTTTAATCATTGCAATGACACATACCGACCTACTGAACTAATTTGAAGCTGATATTTTTAAATATTTTTTTACAGAAAAATAACAATGTTTACATATACTTACATATGTACGTACAGTGACTTACCAAGTTAAACACGGTATCAATAGGTACTCAATCGATGGTAAAAAGCTAATAAATGTTTTAAAGGTATAATAATGAAGGCACAAGAAATATTTCATCAAACAACAATAAATATAAGCAATAACGAAACCACATGTAAAATATGTCACTTTGATAAATTTTGTGACTTAATATAAACAAGGTTAAAAATTAATATTATTACTTCTTATAACCACCTATAGAGTCTATAACGGCTTTGATTCTTCTTGACATACTACTAAACAAATTTTAGCACATTTCTGAAGAAATAGAACCCCAAACTGCTGCACCCTAGACTATAATTCGCTCAATGGACCGATTTCAGTTGCGAGCAAATTTTTTTAATAATTTTAGATTGTGGAGGTACTAATGTTATTGGCCAGGAGGCATTTGCAAGTTGCCTTTACTGTGTATTTCGAGTCATTGTCCTGTTGAAATACACTATCTGAACCGTTTTCAACTAAGTCACCTACAGTGCCAACCAAATGAATCTCAATATAAGAGTCTACCGTCACTGGTCCTTCAATTTTCACCAATCTACTTATATCATGAGTCGTCATGCATCCCCACATCTACTGCAAACTTCAGCATAGACTTATGCGTAGTGCTTCTAATTTTGCACCCATACTTTTCCAGATAACTGAACCCAAACGATTTTTTTTTTCGTTTATATTCGTAACGGTACCTTAAACACATAACCAACAAAAATATTCGGTGGAATTTGTATTTGACTACGTATGTTAGACGGAATGAAAGAAGTAATTGCTATTCAATGAAAGCGTGATCAATTTCGTGAGTCACTGTACTGCTCTGTCACAGCCACTGCATAAGCGGCTTTAACTCGCTAATAACGCATCAAATCCTTCTTTTTAATTAGTCCTCGTTATTGATTAAACCGCATAAACCATTAGTATAATTTATCCGACCAAAAAGTAATTTAACGGAATCACTTGACCTTCTTGGCCATATTTCAGACTGATTTTGATTCGGTCGCAAAAAGTTCGTTCATATAAAGTACTGATCTCACGCTTTCTTGTTGTACGCTGGTACTATTTAACACGTATAATTTTAACGTGCGGGAACCACAAAGTCTCGAATAAATATTGACGCTAACCATTGACGATTTATAGTAGATGAGGCATCTACAGTTTTAAAAATGTCTCAAGAAACATTTTCTGATTGCAAAGTAGTAAGAAAAATATCTTCAGAATTGTTCGTATTCAAATAAAGCCAATGAGAGATATTAAGCGAGATATAAATCTATGGGCGTAAGTGGGTGGTAAAAATGGAGTCAATAAATTTGCAGTTCAAAACAGAAAATTGCAAAGTTGTTTCAGTGCAAGTCTGTGTGATAATTTTACAGAGTATATTAAAACATAAATGTCAAATACAAGTTGACAGTTCATTTGATAGCTAAGCCTTTAAGAAATTTCATAACACTGAAAAATACTCGCTTCGCAATAATAACTAATAGGAATGGATATGAAATGTTATTAGAATTATTATTAGAAACTTACTCGAATTTAGCTTTAAGGTTAATGACATTATGCCACAAAGTGTGGCACACATCCACACATCACTTCGACGCACGTTGTGACATTATTTAAGCTTGATTGCGGCACTATCACGCATACAATCCTTTGATGAATTAGTTGCTATGGCGAGCTGTCAGCAATTGCATGCGCTCATTTAATAGGAATACTTCTGCTAATTTCAATATAATACCGTTGGGTGCATGTTGCACACTTGTTGTTGGCGTCGTGCAACGCGTGAAACTTTTCTGATGCATTTTCACCACACTTTTGTGGTAACCAAGCAATCAATTGAACAAAAACAAAAGCAAAAATCCAAATATATTCTAACGCTGTCTGCGCGCCAAGAACACTTTACTTTACTTTACTGTTATATATTGCTGATATATTTTGTTTGTGCTTTTTTTTGCTTGCTTCTTTTAGCAGTGAAAACAAAAATTGATTTTTAATTGAAAATTGTTTACAACCATGACCAACCACACACACACACACACACGGAAGCATACGCAGTCAAACAAGCGTTGTACTACTAGCAGCTAGAACTAGAAAAGCAACAAAAAACAACAATGTATACAAAAGCAAAAGCAAAGCCACAGCAGCTCGACTCGACTCGACTTGACTAATATGAATTTGATGAACAACACCTTCAAAGCTTTTCTCAATTTACGCAATAAACTGTGTACATTCAATTTTCATGCAAAATGCGCAAATTTCGAGAGAATTCTTTTTAACAAACAAAAAGATAAATTGCAAGATTAAACGAAATTAAAAATCACGCTTGCGCTCACCAGCCAGCCAGCAAGCAAGCAATAACAAGCAGTGAACACTTTGGAAGTAATAAAACGCAGTACACACGGCGTATACGTAACCTCAATACCTCAGCCTCAGCCTCAGAATATTCTTTCCATATGAAATTAATATTGTTCGACGCTCACTTTCTAGCGCGGCAGGCAATCAGCTGCCGCCTGTGCTGCTTTAAGATGCAATTTTCAATATGCCGCCGCTCGCCGACTGCCGCCCTTTGTTGGGTCATTATTGTCTTCTGCATTAATCGCTGCTAATACCATAATAAACCTATCAACACTGAGCAAATATTGAACCGTTGCATAGGCAGAACATCATGTGTGGTAGCCAAGCCACCAACAACACAACAACAATAACCACCCACCCAACGCCTGTCGACACGCGCACCCGCTCAGTCTAACTATTAAAGTACACACAGGGCTAAGAGAGATCTAGTAGGGCAGCATAGCACAGTTTGAGTGTATGTGCCACACATGCCACACATGCAACATATGCAATTTTCGACACTGATTTGCATGCAACGCAACAACAGCAAGCGTCAAACGATCGGCCAAGCCGCCAATGAAACCCCAATATATGAGGCAGTGAAGCATACCGTTAGCAGAGCAAGCAGCCAACCAATGCAGCCCCCTGTAACCGTCCGTTCATTTGCATGCAAGCAAACAGGCTTTCGCTGAAATGCAACGGCACACACACACACATCCATCAACATATGCAAGTGAGTGAGTGTGTGTGATTGTGCACACTCATGTTAGCCATTTCCACGTAGAAGTGTGTTAACTAGGTCAGTCCCGTCTTTCTGCGGTGACAGCAAAATTCTCGTATTCGCCCGAACGGCCGAACGCCCAACCAACTAACCAACCCCCAAACCGGTGTGCGCCAACCAAGCCACAGCGACTCGACTACGCGAATCCGCCGCGCCACCAACAAACAGCTAATCAAAAGCGCCAACAAAGCGTGTGTTTAGCTGCGGAGGAGTAGAGTGCTGTGGTGAGTAAGTTGTATAACGAATTCGCTTCGTCGTTGTTGGGGAAGGAGTGACTCCGAATTTGCGTTGTAAAGGTGAAAATGTTGAAACATCTTTTATATGTTGCTGAGGTGAAAAAAAATATCAGATTAGAATATATAAAGGAATTTTTATGTACATACTTCGTATAAGATACAATTTGCCAAAAAATAATAATAAAAATAACAATTATTTAATTGAATATATGTACATATTCGAAAAAGTTTATATATTTGTTCTCAAATATATCCCTTCCGCTCTTTATTCAATGCTTTATAAAAAGTGTTACTGTGATTGAATTGAGTTCAAATATGCGCCGTTTCGTTCGATAATATGTTTCCATATAGACGGCAACTTAATAATACCCCCTCGTAGCAGGCCCCCTCCTTATTTGCGAAGAACTCGGACAGCCACTTTTCACAAGCCTCTTTTGAGTTCAAATTTACACCACCAAGGGCGTTCGCCATGGACAGGAATCACTTGACGCTATTTCCGGGCTATATGGTGGATGCGATAAAACATCCCATCCGAGCTCACGTAGCTTCTGGTCTGGCGTTGTCCTGGTGGAACACTACACCCTTCCTGTTGACCAATTATGGACGCTTCTGGTCCATCGCCTGCTTCAAACGGTCCAGTTGTTCGCAGTAGATGGTTGAATTAAGCGTCTGGCCATGAGGGAGCAATTCATAATGGATGATTCCCTTCCAATCCCACCAATCCCGGATTGGCCACTGTTTGAGACGATAAAAATAGCTAAACGCAAAACCTAACTGATCATGCATAGCGTCGTTTTGTAGGTTATGTCAAGACTTTTTATAGATTATTATACATCTATTGCCAGATACGAGCTCTGTAGCGCTTTATACATAGTTGCGAAATTCAAAAGACAAAAAGGCGGATATTCGACAACCATATTACAAGAATTTGTTTATTAGAAATTACTGCAGCATAGTCCGAAAAAAAATAAAACTCGAATAACTTCCCCAATGCTTCACAAAAAGAATACACCCTATTAAAATCAAATGAAATTTTAAATGAAAACTTCTAGAAACCTTCCCTCATGATGAGTGTTGAAAATAATCTGAGATTTATATGCAAGTTATAGTGAAGATTCAGATTGTACAAGAATATTATAATATGCATATAATTTAAATTTTAGCGAGAACCATTATAGTCAGCATTATTTGGCTTCCCTATCACCAAAGCAAAAGCAGATGGATCGCGCCACTCAGGTCATTTTCACCAAAGCGTTCAGCTTTTAAAAAGTTATTTCAAGTAGTGGATGTTAGTAGACACATAAGCTTCTGTTACTCCAAAACAATGAAAATACCAAAAACCAATACTAAATGATAATAAGTAACTAAGGGAAGAATAAGAAGAAGGTAGTAAAAAATAAGAATATTAAGTAAAAACAAAATGCATCCAAGAGCGTCACTGGAATAAAACAAAAAGAAAAAGCACAACTAACTTCACGGTACAGCTTAATATACAGCCAGTACCCTAGTGAGGAGTGAGAGGCCACTTTGTAAATTCGAATGAAAGCATAAATATTATACTTTATACAAAATTTGTGAAATATTACTATGTACAAATCTGATCCCAATACACCAAACACCAAATTAAGACAGTACAGCGAATGCTCTAAGAAGTGCTCCCGACTTAAGGTCATCAGACTAATAATACACACTATGTATTGTTATAATCTTTTTAAATGATTTTCGATTTTCTGCAAACGCTGAAGAGCATCAAATAATTAATATAACGTTCTAAATTTGAAGTGAGAAAAACTATTACCTCAAGATCACTCCATTAAGAACGTATTTCTAATTTAACTATGTAAAAATAAATATTTAAACCGCGCTGTGTTTTGAGCACAACTAAAGCAGGATGCTGAGCGAAAATCCTTGCAAAGTAATAAATAAACGCACACTTGTGTATGGAACCGAAATTCACACAAAAGCATACACTACAACCGAATCTATATAACGGCACTTGGTTGCAACTTAAAATATCGATGAAAACACACATACATACATCTACCGCTCGAAACGCGCCAAGTTGATCGAAGCGCTTTTAAGCTCTCTCGCTTTTTTCGCTTTCACATAACTTTTGATGCATAAACTTTCATTACTTTGTTACGAACGAAATGAGTAAACACTTTATAAGCAACGAGATGGCGTTATTTATTTACAAGCTAAAGTTAATATGTATACGAAAATAGTATAATATGTACATATGTATGTAAGGCAACACTTGTTTGTGTGATATATTTACAACAAAAATGCATAAGACTGCTGCCATAAATGGCGAACAACTTAATAATCCTTTTAAAGTTTTGTGTATTTTGTGTAAAAAGTTATTGGATTTTAATACACTTGCACTTAGGAGTTGTATAAGAATGTAGCACGTAAAGTAGTGGGTGTGGAGTGATGTGTTAATAATATTATATTACGCGGCGAATTGATAGTGGCAATAGCTCATATGCACTAGTATTTGAATTGGTATTATTTAGAAGATATGGGATTGTGGAAGTATTTGTTTTGCATCGTTTTATTTTGTCAGATACACTCACAAGCAGTTATGAATAGGCTAAGATCTCTTTAATGTGGCTATGTATTTCAATTAAATTTACTTTCTAAAGGAAAATTAAATTCCCTCATATACCATGCACTACTTGTATAAGATCTAGTTCATTAGAACTTCACTGTTTCCTCTCGATCAATGGTAAAAGGTCAACACTTTCATACATTTATTACTGTATTACTGAGTAATAGTAACGAATCACAATGATTGTAAAGGATCTAACACTATTAATTAATATATTAGTGGGCGAAGTTCGAACCAATTGCCATTAACAGTTAGTTCCTAATCGTGATTACTTCTGGAATTCCCGTAAATCAAACTTTATATCAAAAGTTGAAAATTGATATAAGATACCTAAATTCTCTCATAGATAGATATGATTTCAGACCTTAAGTCTATTGTGCCCTCCACTGTTTATCACAGAATACCATCCAGGTATGTAGCTCTAAGAAAACTTAGTAGCGCTGCAGGGTTGGTGGACCCGATACTTTCCCTTTTGGGGATATAAAGACCACATTACCTGACTCTTTAACCTCGCAATAGCGTGACAGTCCAGGAGTAGATGCTCAGGAGTTTCCGCTGTCAGATCACAAAATCTGCACTGATCTGTTGAGCAGATTCCGAGTTTGTTCAGATGACGCCTTACTCTTCAGTGACTGGTGTAAAGTGCCACAAGTTGTCTTGTTTCTTGGGAGCACATTAAGTTGTTTGAATCTTTTCCGGTTGTACCTTACTAGAAACAGTTTGGAGTGGCGTAGTCCCTGCAAGTTCAGCCAGTAGCGATTCCTACTTGCCAATTAAATTTCTTGTAGTATATTTCTGAGAACATACGGACCAGCAACAATGAAGGGCTCCGGCACCGCCGGTCTGGCAGCCGCGGCCTTTTTAGCTAGTTGGTCTCATAGATAAACAGTACCACTGTCGGTTTCACCAAGAATAGCAGTCGCAGATTGCAAGGGGAACATTAGATCCATCGTTCGAAACAACTTACATCTAATGTTGTAGTATGGTCCATTATTATAGGACACTGACCAGTCGCCAAACATTCGGCATCGGCAAAAAATCACCGATCTACTGTGTGACAATAGCGCTCGCAACTTCTTCATAATGTATCTCTAAAAACATTACTCGGATCGACTTGAAATTTGTGGCCAATATTATAGAGATATTAGGATTTTTTTTTTTGAAATCTGTGTAACGCCTTAAAATCTGGAGATTAAAAGACAAATCCAAAAGCTAAGGGATATTACGGAAATGGTTAAAGTAGCTCGATTAGATTAGTTAGTCGAAATCCTGTGTAAATGCCATAAAGTATTAAAACTAATTGATGTATATGTTCACCGATGAAAGTTGTAGGACTCTAAAAACAAAAACACCCTATATTTAATAACACTACAATCAGCCATATATGTACGTGTGTATTTCTTAATTCTTAACTGTTTCATTGACACATTGGCATAAAATTACAATTTGAGAAATGCGCATTAATTTTCTTGCCTAAAAGTTCGCATTTAAGCATATGGCAACAGATTTACAGTCATGTGCGCATAATTGGAAACACAAACAAATGCCTTAATTACAAATTGCAAATGGTAATTGTTACGAAACTCAAATCATGCATGAATATTAAATTACATTTGAAAAATAAAAAAAAAAACATAAAATATTACGAAATGGCAGCTGAGGTACCCAGGCACCCATATTCGTACACATTTTAATGCTTCACACTGAAAAGTGCGTTCATTTACCCATTTGCTTATGCTGTAGTGCGTGCGTGCGTGCTTGTGTGAGTGTGGCAAAAGTAAATATTTGCCGCATATGTGGCACAATAATTTTAATCTTTTTTGTAATAACAAAGCGCTCACAAAGTTAAAAACGAACGCATAATAATAATACTAACAATCATAATAAAGGCAAGCGTCAAAAAGCGCAGAAAGAGAAATAAATTCAAGAAAATAACAAATGGAATAATTAAGAGACTGCCACTTTGGCGCATGAGTGCCGCTCATATGCTCACATATTCATACATCCTTTCGGTCATGTATTTGTATGGGTGCTTTTTAATAAATAAAAAAGTTCCGCTTAAACTAATACAAAGAAATAAAAAAGGAAAATGAAGCAAAGAAATAAAACAAATGAAAGAAAAGTAAATAAATCATAATAGACGGCTGGTAGCATTGCCTTTTCTTTTAAGATTTTTCCCAAAATATGCTTTTAGGTTGAAACGAAAAATGAACTTTGAATCTATATATAACTGCAGTCGTTGAAATCGAACTATTATCCGATGATTTATATATCCGAGCAACATAAAATCCGAGCTGCTAAAAATATTAAAAATACAGGAACCGATGAACCCTTAAAATTTGTCGACGAAAAGCTGCAACAGCTATTATGCCGATTGGAACCAAAGTGTTTTTCGCTCACCCCACAAATAAGACACATTTAAAACCGTGGTGAATCATAAACTACGCAGACTCGATATGCTTCAGACTTGTCAAAACACCGCTCCCTGAACAGCTACATGTTGGCTCTTTATGTCTCCGGTCGAGCACCTTCACAATGAGGCACGTATGCTACCTGTCAAGGAGTATAACGTAATGCTTTCCAAATAGTTTCTGTTGGGATGCTTTCGTAGAAATCATCCCTGCAGTCACCTACTGGAAGCCACCCAGAGCCATCGAGAGAACCTTCTTGAAATACGTCGACGACATACAGGACTATACCGACTGGACTTCGGATACGACAAACTTTCGATAAGCAGTGAACGCCATTCACAGCCATTAACACCTTCATCGACTCCCTCCACGTAAATAGCGTACTTGCTAACAGAGTTCGAATTTCCTTGTGAAACTAGAGTGACCCTTGCGCAACTTCGTACTGGATACTGCACCAGGTTAAACTCCTACCTATCCAGACTGAACCTGGACCTACTCAACATATGTCCCGCATATGAGTCGTCGCATGTCACTAAACCTCACCCATCTAACACCCCTTTCTCTTCAGTCCGACCTTGTCCAGACAGCTCGTTCCCTTCACCTCCCGTTAGATGACTTCTATGGCATTTAGTTTAGGATTGCCGGTTCAAGCAGTTTTGGGTAACCACTGCAACAACAACGAATTTACAACCATTCCAATATTGCCTGCTTAAAATGGTTTACAGTATAGTTATAAGAGACCACCGTTAACATACTGAATAGACTTTGTAATTGTGGCCGTAGACTAGATAGGCTATAACTGGTGAATTATTTACAATTGTTAAATCTTTATAAAAAGTATAACAGATCAAAACTTCCGGAATTTAAAACCAACTTTGCCCAATCCCAAATAAAAGCTGAGTCCAAAAAATCTATTAATCCCTTATATTACTTTACCTTGTATCTTTAAAAATTGTACACAGATTTTTAAAATGGTCTTAAGATTTGGTCTAGGAATGAGGTACTTAAAAATATCTCTTTGATCCGTTTAATATGAAACGAGTATTTCGATAAATAACCTTTCAATCTGATATTAGCGAAAATAATTCGTGCAACACGCGTAAACAGCTCAGGTACTACCAATAAGAACGCCTCTCTACCGGCGAACACAAAGAGCATCCATATCCATAGTTAAACCCAACTCATTAATTGAACTCGTAAGTTGAACTTTCTCCAATTTGTGATCCAGATAGCAACGAGGTTTGATCTAATGGACATCGACAACCCTTATATTGGCACATTTATATCAAGCATCTGTCTGAGGACAACGTGAGAGACATTTGTCATCACTGCTAGAATTCGTCTGAATATTATATCTACATTTATAACACACTACCTCATAGTACCTCTGGCTCCTTGAGGAGCATAGAGCCGCAAGGAACGTGTCCAAGTTGTTGTTATACGTTGATGTCAAGCGTTGGGCCTGAGCGGCAATACAGGCTCATTATGCAACAGCATTTCCTTTGCGTAATGGAAGCTTATACCTGGTCTGGCTTCGGTTGAGTCTCTTTAGACAGAAAGACCAGTCCAGACAGTGTGTGAGATTGTCAGTGGAGAAGGAGAGGCTAAATTGGTCGCTTCACTACCTCCATTCTCCCCTTAAATTGTGTGTACAGTATGACATTTTATTATTTTTTATTAAAAAATAGTCTAACAGGATTAGAATATTTGTAAATTATGTAAAAAAATTTGAGAAATGTCAAAAACTCAACCAAATTACAGTCGTTAGCTCTAATCTAATCATGATTCCGCTGTTTTCGATAGCTGAAGTAGAGAGTGACATAAGTGGAACCTAGAAATCACCGCAGGCTAATTGTCACATATCAACACAAGTTACCCAGTGTCCGGAGCGCACTTCACTGTGGTTTATTTTATTTATAAACTAACGAATTTTAGTTAATTTTGGCTACACTGCGGCAGCGTCAATTTAAATAAGAATCCATACAAGCACAGTCATAAACATATATTTGAACTCAATATAAAAATGCTCTCTCCCATGGCATACCATTTATGGTGTTTAAATTTGAAATGCTTTAGCAATATTTTGAATACAATTTTTTTTGTACAACTTTCATTTACTTTCGCCCCACTCGATTTTAATGCGATTTCCATAGCGCTTCCATTACTCTGTGGCGGTGTACGGCGAGCGGAAATAGTGTCAACGAATTTTGTCGATATTTTCGGCTAAAATCTGTGAATATCGTCTGTCATATGTCGAAAGCATTGATGTGCGCGCTGCAAAAAAAGCATACAAAAATCGCAAAAAATCACCAGAAACACCAAAAATACCAGTTTGAGCACAGCTAGTATTTGTGACAACCGAGCGCGTGGTGGGACCGCCCACACGCCTACACGCACCTACCAATTCCCAATTCAATTTCAATTTGTATTCGTGAATTTGAATTTCAATACGAAAGCAATAGCTGTAACCTCAAAGTTGGCAATGGCAATGGTGATGCGGGAGCATGGCCGCGTGCGCAAAAATATTTTTTTTTTTATTTGGAAGCGTGAACTATGTAGTTGCTTACTCGTGTAGGTATTCACCGAAAAAATAAACAGACGAGCAGCTGTTTTATGTTCGAAATTAGAAATCCCCGAACGAGTTATTTTAATAATTTCAAAAAAAGACGAGTTTTGCATAGCTGCATTGATGTTTTATGAATTATTGAATGTGCCTGTTCTTGACCATGAGTTCCCACCTTTTTTTGTTGGTCAACAATTTTGGCAAATAAGCAAACCACAAACTTCTCAGAAGTAAGTACGAGTTCACTCACTTCAACGACACCATGGATAAGCCAGTCGGCGGAAGACCTGTGACGACCGATCAAATCATGGAAAACATCGAGTTAGACCGTGCCACATGCTGACCTCATGACATCGACTAGAAGATGGGAGTTAGTCACGAAACCATTTTAAACCATCTGCAGAAGGCTGGATACACAAAACAGCTTGATGTTTGGGTGCTGCATGATTTGACGAACTCGACCTATTTTTGAAGCTGATGGTGACTGGCGACGAAGAATGGCTCAAATACGACAATATCAAGCGAAAACGGTTGTGGTCGAAGGCTGGTGAATCGTCCCAAACAGTGGCCAAGCTGGGATTGGTGGGATTGGAAGGGAATCATCCACTATGAGCTGCTTTCACATGGCCAGAAGCTTAGTTGTACCATCTACAGCGAACAACTGAACCTCTTGAAGCAGGCGATCGATCAGAAGCGTTCAGAATTGGCCAACAAGAAGGGTGTAGTGGCATCTGTTATCTAAAATTTTCCGAAATATGAGAATAATTTTTCAAGATCCGTATTATGGAGCATCAAGACCTCAGTGCTTGTGGTTCCGATATCGAAAATATCTGTAAATCTTTCATATAATCTATAGAAAGTAAGTAGAATAATTTCTTTGTAATGGCAGTGTGCCGAAAATGGGTAAAATCGGGTAAATAAATATGTACTTCACACCCTCCCATAAACTAATATTAGGACTCTAACTCTAGGTAGCTTTAAAACATAATTCTATATATAAAGTGCGTGAACGTATAATCCTGCATATATTGTAGATAGGTTTCGAGAATGAGTATAATCGGCTCAAGAATGACCCCAATCCTCCTATACTATATATAATTACTTTATCTTAATAAATAAATGAACTGTGGGAGTACCCATTCTTACTTGCTTCTGCGGCATTTACTTACATACATACATATGTATGCAACGATACGTTGAGATCTATTGAAACATATGATATATGTATATATATGTATATATATATATGTATATATATTTGTATATATTTAAAATATATATATTATATATATTTGTATATATTTATATATTCACTTTTAATTTGAATCATTGAAGCTTTCAATGACAATCATAACAATGCGCGAGCTTTTTATAGCAAACCTCATTTAGCGAAGACACGCACCATAAAATTACAGTTAGGTGTATTTGTAAACATGACTAACCGCCACTGTGCTCCGCAATAAGTTTTGGAGATAGTCACCGATTTCAACTGTTTACATGCACACATTTAATTTATACATTTAAAACCAAATAAAGTATATTTACAAACTTGCTTTAAGGCTTTTTTGTAGCATAATCTAGATATATGAGTTTGAAAATATTTACAATTAGAGTTTCATAATGTGAGAAAATTGAGTTAGATGCCCAACTTTATCCACTTTTCATATTAGGATATTATTTTAAAGTTCAAAAAGGTAATATTTAATCAATAAAAAGTAAAAAATTAACTTTAGTTCGAGGCATTATTTGCCGAAGACATATATAGGCCTTATTTTACTTTAATACTACTTTAAAAATTCTGTGAAAATATATGCCGAAGAATGAATATGGTGGTTACCATATGTTCAGCTGTAAAAGAACTTCTTTCCACAATCTAAAAAAATAGAGTTATTAAATATTAAACACGAATCAATAAACGATTCAGCATTAGATGCAAAGGTCATCAATTAAATTTAGTTTATCTCCCCTTCTATAAACCCATATCCAAATCAGTTCTTTCATCGAAGACGAACTTATCATTTGGCCCCGTTTTGAAAGTATGCTGTTGTTTTTGTTACGAAATGTACGCAAAAAGAGTGGGAAATAATAAACGGGACAGTTATGTTCCCAGTGTGATATGGTGCCGATCTTGTTTAAACTGGTTAGATCCCTTTACAGGTATTTATGGGTAAAATATAATAAGCCAACATTCATCGATGCCACGCCTTGATCTAAGTTATGCAATGAGGTTTCACTAATCTCAAATGGATGCTCTTTTCCCAAAATAATGTAATTTTGCATAGTAACGTCATCAGAGAGTCGGAATGACACATGGAGTCAGCTAGTGAACCGAAATAGACCGTTTTAAGGAAACTATGCTGCTGTAAAAAAGAAAATGAAGCGTTGATCATTTATATATGTATCTCGCGGAGAAGGAGAGTAACAATTCTCAGCTTGTGATATGTACATGTATATACTAAAGTTTTTCTCGTCAGTGTATTTAGGAACTATACAACAAATTAAAATTTTTAAGCTGGTGTTAATATATTTATAAAATAATAATAAATCAGAAAGGGATTTACTGATAACCGATCAAAATTTGCGCATGCTTATTTAACGGTATATATTGCACACAAGTAAATATGTATATAAGCACATGCAACGCTTATCAACTAGACCGCAACAAATCAACAAATACAAAACGCAAAAATTTACATCACAGAATGACTTCAAAATGCCAACAAAATGCAAAAAACAGCAAAAATAAAAGACGAATTCAAAGAAAAAAAACCGAAAAAATGATTCAAAAACACCGCAAACAAAAACAATTTCACAAAAAAGTGTCACGAAAATATTTATGTCTTTTATATAAAAAATAGCATTTAAACTACTTTACAAAGTGTGGCATTTACCGTAAATTAGGTTAAATATCGAATCTAGCGCTGCTGTGCTGTTGATGATGCTCCGCACTACAAAGTAGCCGTGGCGCATGCGCGGCAACAAAAGCAAATTGAACGCCGGACATAGCTGTACGCTTTGCCATTGCCGCGCTTCAATAGTGTTGATTGTGTGTCACATTGTTTGTTTTTATTAACTGTCTACATGTATGTGTGTGTGTTTGTAAGTTTGGCTGTTAGGTCAGTATGACCAATTTTGTTATTGTTATTGCTATCGTAGCCGGCAACGTGTTCGGTAATAATATTAGCGTAAAAACGTAACACAGAAATCAACAGCAACAAAAACAACAATAAAAGCAACAACAACAGCAGCAACATGTACACAAGCGTGCTATGAATGAACTGGCATTTTACTATTGCAAAATAAAGAAATACGGAAAACGTCACAAAATGTCAAGCCGCTGAAGTGTCGAAGTGAATGTATCTTAAATTGCATTATGCTGTTGCATAAAGGGCCGAAATGTTCATTTTTATTACAACTTGTAATTAACTACAACAAAAATAACAACAACAACATATGGCCAGTGTTTGAGGTTTACCAAATAATGGCGAAAGGTTAAGGCCACGCTTATGCTCTTCACCATAAATGTGGAGTACACACGTACGGTTCGGAAGTGAACACACTACTTTCTTCTTAAGAGACGCCATACCACCCACTAAAACACTAGCTGGACGGAAATGAACAATTAGTCGACACTTTCTCGCTTATACTATGATACCCATTCATATGTTTGTTGTTGTCCAGCTGACCAGTCAATAAAACAAAGCGCTTTGTCGCAAAAAAAAAAAACGAACAGAAATTTAACCAGAAAGCATGGGTTAAGTTCGGGTATAACAGAACATTTTATACTCTTATACATTATATGGGGGTTGGGGTAATTCTTGGACCGATTTTACTCACTCTCGCCACCAAGACCAAGGGGTCTTGGAAAGATATAGTCCGATTTCGACAATGTTTTAATGAGCGATGCCACAGCTCCAATGCAGTTTTTATACTCTCGCAACAAAAGTTGTTAAGAGAGAATTATAGTTTTGTTCACATAACGGTTGTTTGTAACACCGAAAACTAAAAGAGTTAGATATCGAGTCACATATACCAAAGTGATCAGGGTGACGAGTACACAAATAGGTTTTTTTGTATATATCTCGCGAACCAATAAGGCTATACAAACCAAACCTTCTGCAGTCGTTTCCCTTACGTACCCCATCATACACCACGAAAATAGTTGAAATTGGATAATAACCCACCTCCCACACAAAGGTTATATTGAAAATTACTAAAAGTGTAAAGTCCATATAATGCAATTTTGAACTCCATCTCATTCCCTCACTTTCTAGTATACACATAACGAACCAATGAAAATAGTGTAATAAAACTTAACACAACTACTGTATGTGATCAGTATCAGATCATAATTAGTGAAAAAACTTTTGAAATCGGACTATAACTTTTCAAGGCCCCGGATATCGAATATGAAGAACTCAGTGCCTTAGGGTAATTTTTCACCGAAAATATCGGTAAATCTCTCAGATATCTTTATATAATTAAGAGGGAATCTTTTTCTTCTAATAGTGCTTCTAGCTCTAATATACCTAATCATAGGATTTTCAAAAATACGATGGGCTTAATAGTGAAATCGGTTCAGGAACTACCTCCTATACTATATATCAGAATTTTTGATGTTCTATTGGACTTTATACCGAATATATGGGTCAAATTGTGTGTTATCTTAAGAAAAATATATCAATAAATTGCGAAAGTATAAAATGTTCGGTTGCACTTGAACTTAGCCTTTCTTTACTTGTGGTACAAAGTGTTATTCCGATAACTTTATTGGTTCCTGATATATATATATAGTAAGGTGAACGAATCAGTAGGAATTCAAAATTGTATTATATATGAAGTAGGCGTGGTAGTAAGCCGATTTCTCGGGCTCGTCACATCAGAGTGTTTCAGAAAATATTATGTACCAAAGTTCATTGAAATTAGTCGAGTAGTTCCTGAGATATGATTTTTGACCCAAAATGTATAATAAAACTTCTGATTTAAAGCAAAATAGTCAAATCTATCCATATTTTTTTCTCTGGCCCTCATATACAGAATCTCTTATAGAATCTAAATGTGTCCAACTCAGAATAACGTATTTTTTTAACAAAACCGGTCTACAATTTTGCCTATCACAAAAATAAAGATATTCCGATTGCTGTAGCATCGCTCATCACAAAGACATAAATGGTCGTTATATAGATTTCGGACTAAAATAGAAAAAAGAAATGTATCATTTTTTCTCAACATCATTATTTGAATTTAAATCTTATCTTCCTCGCTTATCTCTCTGGTATAACGATGGGGCTCGAAATACAAACCAATTTACGACTAAAAATATCAAATAGAGGAATTTAAAAAAGGGCAACAAGTTTGTAGTTCATGAGGAGAGAATGTTAGTTTCAAGTTCGATGTGTTTGCAAGCTAATGCAGAGCAGCTGAAACCTAGTGATGTTGAGAATTGGAACACTTTATAAGGTTTCAACGAGCCTGATAAATATTAGCATCACTGAATTTTGTTACTTTCTTACAAATGTGATTATTATTTTTGTAAAAAATTAGCTTCGCTTTAGACATAGTAAAAACCATGTTAGAATTATATAACTTTCCAACCAAAATGTAATTTGAAAGAAATTTCGCAATGGAAATATTTATTTAGTTAATTGCTTACGTAAGTTTACCGGAACCGCTTTTCGCAAATCTCAAACACAATGAGAATGTATGAATTTCTTTGTTCAAGCTACATTTTTATTGTCCAACTAAATTCACTAAATTCATGCCATGAAAGACAAGTGAATGTCACAAATCACAAGTGAACTCAGTGCCTTAGGGTAATTTTTCACCGAAAATATCGGTAAATCTCTCAGATATCTTTATATAATTAAGAGGGAATCTTTTTCTTCTAATAGTGCTTCTAGCTCTAATATACCTAATCATAGGATTTTCAAAAATACGATGGGCTTAATAGTGAAATCGGTTCAGGAACTACCTCCTATACTATATATCAGAATTTTTGATGTTCTATTGGACTTTATACCGAATATATGGGTCAAATTGTGTGTTATCTTAAGAAAAATATATCAATAAATTGCGAAAGTATAAAATGTTCGGTTGCACTTGAACTTAGCCTTTCTTTACTTGTGGTACAAAGTGTTATTCCGATAACTTTATTGGTTCCTGATATATATATATAGTAAGGTGAACGAATCAGTAGGAATTCAAAATTGTATTATATATGAAGTAGGCGTGGTAGTAAGCCGATTTCTCGGGCTCGTCACATCAGAGTGTTTCAGAAAATATTATGTACCAAAGTTCATTGAAATTAGTCGAGTAGTTCCTGAGATATGATTTTTGACCCAAAATGTATAATAAAACTTCTGATTTAAAGCAAAATAGTCAAATCTATCCATATTTTTTTCTCTGGCCCTCATATACAGAATCTCTTATAGAATCTAAATGTGTCCAACTCAGAATAACGTATTTTTTTAACAAAACCGGTCTACAATTTTGCCTATCACAAAAATAAAGATATTCCGATTGCTGTAGCATCGCTCATCACAAAGACATAAATGGTCGTTATATAGATTTCGGACTAAAATAGAAAAAAGAAATGTATCATTTTTTCTCAACATCATTATTTGAATTTAAATCTTATCTTCCTCGCTTATCTCTCTGGTATAACGATGGGGCTCGAAATACAAACCAATTTACGACTAAAAATATCAAATAGAGGAATTTAAAAAAGGGCAACAAGTTTGTAGTTCATGAGGAGAGAATGTTAGTTTCAAGTTCGATGTGTTTGCAAGCTAATGCAGAGCAGCTGAAACCTAGTGATGTTGAGAATTGGAACACTTTATAAGGTTTCAACGAGCCTGATAAATATTAGCATCACTGAATTTTGTTACTTTCTTACAAATGTGATTATTATTTTTGTAAAAAATTAGCTTCGCTTTAGACATAGTAAAAACCATGTTAGAATTATATAACTTTCCAACCAAAATGTAATTTGAAAGAAATTTCGCAATGGAAATATTTATTTAGTTAATTGCTTACGTAAGTTTACCGGAACCGCTTTTCGCAAATCTCAAACACAATGAGAATGTATGAATTTCTTTGTTCAAGCTACATTTTTATTGTCCAACTAAATTCACTAAATTCATGCCATGAAAGACAAGTGAATGTCACAAATCGATCAAAGAGCGCAAAAACCACAAAAGACAGGTGAATGTAGATACACATATCTACTATATATTCACATTATAAACACTTTTGTAAGCATTAAAGTTAGATAATATTAAATGTCGGTATAATTCAATGAATGGTTTACATTTTATTCGTTGGCTTAATAGGATTATTATTATAATAATAATTAGGGAAGTAAAAATTCAAGCGAGTTAGGAAAGTAAATTGGATCAATGTGTCTAACATGAATTAATGAATTGATTTTAGAGATTACAGGCTTGGTCAAACTTATTTTGTTTACTTCCGTTAATCAAAGGACTCAATGTGTAGGAAATGGCGAAAATTATGATCGGTACTTTTTTATTATACATTTATATATTTTTTTATATTTTTTTATTATATATAATATATGTATCCCGATGTTCTTAACGCTATGAATTTTGGAAAGTTCATCTGCAAGTTTCCAAGAAGTCACAAAAAAAAATTGTTCACAAAATTTAGGGAATTATTTGACATAGTTCAAATGATCCAATTTCGGTTCCGATCCATAATTCGTTGATATTTTGAAAATATTTCCATACATTCACTATCATTTAAACCCTTGCCTCTATGGGGGCAGTCACTTTTTCACAAGCAAAACCATTTATCATAGACAGGAACATGTACTAATCAGGTCTCAGGTCAAGTCTCACATTAGAACCTCCCAAACAAACTCTCAGAGCTTCGGACGAGACACTTTCGATGTATGTAGTCCGGCGTCGTCCTGATAAAACACAACTCACTCCTATTAACCAAAGTTGACCACTAATGGGTAATATCTTCCTTCAGACCGTCTAAATTATCGTAGTACAATAAAAGTTGGTAGCTCATAAGGATGATTTTCTGTCGATTACACCAAACACATTCTGAGCTTCCTAGACCAACGTTTGTGTCGACTGACCGCGATTCGATGACCACCGTTTTCACTTGTCATTGTTGTTAGTAAACCAATTTTCATTACTAGTACACATTCGCTTCAGAAATTTTCGAATATGTTGTAAGTCGGTCCATGAGAATTTTGCTGTAAACTCGTGTAGTACCCATTCAACGAGCATTTTTCTGTATCCATGCTTATTTGAATAGTTCCAAATTGTTTTTTGTGCACTGTTTAGATCCTGGATAATTGAAACTGTGCTTATTTGAAGGTTGGACTTGGACGATTTTCATTATTTTATTGGTATTTTCGACAATGGACATTCCAGAACTAGCAACAAATTTCGCATGTCATATTTGAATTATCTCGAAAGTTTATCTTTCTCCTTTTTAACTTAAATTTTACGACGAGAGTTTATTTATTATTTAATATGAGTAATCTACTACTACTGTGACTGCCCTAAATAATTTTTAAATTCCATGAAAATCAAATCCTTAAACACTAAGCTTGCCCTACATACAGCACTTTTTAAATGCGAATATATTAGTTTGCATAATTTTGTTCTACTTCGTGAGCATTTAGCAATCATACGAGAACCTAATTTATGCAACACAAAAAAGTGCAAAAAATAGAACTGGCACGCACAAAAGCGATAAGCAGTCAAATGCATGGTTTATGAGTAGTTCGAGGTCAGCCTATCAGTACACATTAACAAATTGCAAATATTTTTGTCGAAATATATATATTTTTTTTCAAACAACTTGCTTTGTAAAAAAATTGTTTTTTTTTTTTTTAATAAAAAATTCAAATTGCGTGAAAGCAAGCAAAGATAACAGCCATTAAAATGCATTACGCTCATTAAATTTAATATCAATTTTTTTAGAATTTATAACAAATTTAATTAGAAACGCTTACTAAAGCTCAATAGTGTAACATTGACACACATTTTCCACGATTAACTTTGTTACATATGTACAAATATATATGTATATTTAACAAATATTTAACTTCAAAAATATTGACGAAAAATTTTCCAACCAATTTACTGTGTCCTCTCCTACAACACAACATATTCTAGGTGAGTGTCATTATACAAATGTTTCAATAAAAGAGCAAAAAGCAACAACTCATAATTTCAAATTGCCTACAAAGCGGCTGCAATTACATAACACTTTGTTTGAACATATGCCACAATTGCTACAACAGCAAGTAGTGTTCGTTTAATTAGTTACTGCCACAAGCGGCACTTAAAGCGGCAGCACTTCTTAAACGTCAAATAAAAATAAAGTAAACAATGTCAGACAATATTGACATAATACATTTGTTATCGAAGGTCGTGCTCCCATTCTAGCACGACAATTTAAGCTCCTTGATTTGCTGTAGATATTGCTTTGGAGCAATAGTTCAACATGCTGCGTGTGATAAAACCCACTACGGTTTGTTTTAATTGATTGATGTCAAGGTGTCCAATAGTTATTGCTGGAAAATTCTGAATCTGGATTGAGTTAATCCTGTGCTATGAAATACCACAAATCTACAGATTTGTCTACACAAATTTACGTCTTTAAATTTGTCGAAATTAATTCTGTTCGAAACGATTGGTATGTTATTTTATTACACGAAGATTATTCTTATTAATATTGATGTATGATGTCACATTCAGACAAGTCAATTAACTAAACTAATTAAGTTGTAAATTGATTCAAAGTGTTTGGTGTTCAAACGTACTCAATTTAGTTAAAACATTGTTTGATAGTTTTTTCAAAATTGTTTTAATTTATTTGTGAAACTTCCTGAAATTATAGATTCCTGATACAGGAAGATTTTCCGGTAATTACTCCAAATCAGAATAGTTACACCGTCCTCTTTGGATTTTGGTTCAATTACAATAATAACTTCCAAATCAAGGTTCATTAAACAATTATTATTAACCAATTTCTTTAGATTTTCATCAATTTGCTCTAACACATTTTATATTATTCCAACATGTTGCACCGAGTACAAACCTTTCTTCACATGTTTATTTGTAACCTAAAACTAAACGAGTTAGGTATGGATCAAATTGATGTGCCAAATAGATCAGGATGATGAGACGAGTTGAAATGCTGTTGTCCTTACTCTCTAAAATGAATTTAGGTGACAATCGTTTTAATAGTTAAACAAAAATATTTAGATCAATATGTGACTGGTCTACGAAAAGGGAGCTAACGTGCGAAAACTAGTTTTCTGAGAAACTGCTGCGAATCAACTAAAAAGTGAAAATTGATTTTTTGACACCTAAGCCCCCTTTCCGTAGACCAGGTCACATATTATTATTTAATATAGTAATTATTTAATTGTTTTATTATACAGTAAATTTATTTATTGTATGTCAACGGAAATTTTCTTAATTGTCCTGTTAGCTGTCAATTTGGATATGGTACCATCATTCAATTTATAAATTAAGTAGTCAATTGATGTCAGTATAGTACTGACATAGCTACTAGATTTTATAAAAAAAAATTTATTACCACAGTAATATACACGCAGATATAGCAGTGCCCATCGAATGACTGCTCTAGAAATAAAGTTTTTCCAATGAATTTAGAAAAGTAAAATCACCACCGACTGAAAAAAATGCGGTTGTTTGAAGAAATTCTTAATCGATTTGGTTAAAGAAAATAAATATAGACACATGCATGCTATGTGAGTCATTACGTACATAATTCAATGTATATTGTATGAGACATCTGCTCTCGCTAAAAATATATACAAAGTACTACAAAATAGATGCTAAAAAAATTTCTTATCTCAGCTTTGCTATTATTAATATCAAAAATCTCCCTTCCGTCTTTTTGTCTTTTGAATTTCGCGGCTATGCATAAAGCGCTACAGAGCTCGTATCTGACAATACTATACATCTTTGAAAGGTCTTGACATAACCTACATGATTAGTTTTGATATTGCGTTAAACATGGAGTTCACTAACGCCGAAATTCGCGCTATTTTAAAGTTTTTCTTCGTAAAATACAAATCCGCTAGAGAAACGTGAGATTAATGGTGTTTTGGGGAATGGTACTCTATCACTTTGAACTGCGGAGTAATGGTTTCGACGATTCAGAGCGAGTGAAAACGACACCACGGATAAGTCAGCCGGCGGAAGACCTGTGACGACGAATACCGATCAAAGCATGGAAAACATCGATTTAAACCGGCATGTGGCATCTCGTGACATCGCCCAGGAGATGGGAGTTAGTCACCAAACCATTTTAAACCATCTGCAGAAGGCTGTATACACAAAAAAGCTTTATGTTTGGGTGCCGCATGATTTGACGAAAAATGGATCACATACGACAATATCAAGCGAAAACGGACCGGTGAATCGTACCAAACAGTGGCCAAGGCGGGATTGTCGGCCAGGCAGGTTTGCTGTGTGTTTAGTGGGATTGGAAGGGAATTATCCACTATGAGCTGCTCCCATATGGCCAGACGCTTAATGCTACCATCTACTGGGAAAAACTGGACCACTTGAAGCAGGCGATCGACCAGAAGCGTCCAGAATTGGCCAACAGGAAGGGTGTAGTGTTCCTCCAGGACAACGCCAGACCACACATTCGTTGATGACTCGTCAAAAGCTACGGGAGCTCGGATGGGAGGTTTTATCGCATCCACCATATAGCCCGGACATAGCGCCAAGTGATTACTACCTGTTCCTGACCATGGCGAACGCCGTTGATGGTGTGAAGTTGAACTCAAAGTAGGCTTGTGAAAAATGGCTGTCCGAGTTCTTCGCAAATTAGGAGGGGGATTTCTACGAAGGGGTATTATGAAGTTGCCGTCTAGATGGGAACAGATTATCGAACGAAACGGCGTATATTTGAACCAAATCCGATCACTGTAACACTTTTTATAAAACATTGACAACCTAATTCATGTTTTTTTCATATTTAATACGATGTTGAGTTCGTCATAGATTTACACATATAGACATATTACATCTGAAATTGTAAGTAAATCCAAATCTTTCAAATCTTAAAATGTGTCCACTGTTCTATATGCTGTGATTAATTCTAGATTAGAACACACCCGAGATGTTTTCGTGCTTCGAGTTTCGACAACTCCATTTTAAATACAAATAAAATCACTATGTGGTTTAGAATAAGAACCAACTAAAGCTAAGGGAATATATATCGTAAATAATGAATTTATTAAGGATAGTAATAAGTTATCATTTAAATACTAAAAACGTATATGTATATGCAATTGTAGTTTTTAATTCACCAATCTTATGGACTTGAAAGTTTTTCAACCGGTGACCTTTAAATTTAAATCATAATTTTAAATCATCTGAAATTTACACCAATGAATAAAATAAATAAATATTGAGATTAATTAAGACTACTTAGCAAGAAAATTTGAACGTAATATAAAGCTACTGCTAAAATGCCCGCATAAGTTAGTTGGAATATAACTTGAAGTGTCCCATTAACTTAGGACGACTTTGAACGTGAGACCGCATTACATTTCAAATATGTATGTATAATGGAAGCGAAAATTTTCGGTAGCAGGAAAACCATAATGCTAAGCATCCCAAAAACCGACCTACATACATACACAAACATGTGGACCAACAATGAATGGGCAAAGCCCAGCAGTTAATTCAATTAAAGCTCAGCATCTTGCCGGCCACACACGCTTGGCTCAGCTCAGCTTACAGCTGCTGCTTTATGAGCACGAATAACGCTGTAATCGCGCTTTTTGCTACTATCGCTTAGCTTATTGTTAGTGTTGGCTTTGCTGTTGTTGTTGTGTTGTCTTTAATGCGCTGTTGGTAGCGCAGATTGTGCGAGTTTTTCGTTTTCTGCTGTGAAGTGGTTAATGTCACAATTGCGCAATAATGAGTGACTCTAGCGGAGATCTCAAGCCAAGCTGCTGATGGTGTTGTTGTCGTTGTTGTTTTTGCTTTGGAGCTTTTTCTTACTGAAATGACTCAAAAATATGTTTTTTGTACACGGACACACCGAGATATTGTTATATGCTTCTACATATATATAATATATATGGTATATATGCATATTATATATATATATAAATAAATAAATTTATATATAGACTTTAAAAGATATATACTTTACTATTATATACTTTAACAATTCAGTGGCGAAGTTGTTTTGTTGTACTGGCATTTCGCTGGGGTTTTGAGATATTCGCGGACGGCCGCTGTACATTTGCGGCCCAAAGCGTCGAGCGGTTGCGTTGTTGGCGCTGCACACTCATATAACGGGTGATTTTTTTGAGGTTAGGATTTTCATGCATTAGTATTTGACAGATCACGTGGGATTTCAGACATGGTGTCAAAGAGAAAGATGCTCAGTATGCTTTGACATTTCATCATGAACAGACTTACTAACGAGCAACGCTTGCAAATCATTGAATTTTATTACCAAAATCAGTGTTCGGTGTTCCGCTTTTTTATCGACAAATTTTGTTCAGCGATGAGGCTCATTTCTGGTTGAATGGCTACGTAAATAAGCAAAATTGCCGCATTTGGGGTGAAGAGCAACCAGAAGCCGTTCAAGAACTGCCCATGCATCCCGAAAAATGCACTGTTTGGTGTGGTTTGTACGCTGGTGGAATCATTGGACCGTATTTTTTCAAAGATGCTGTTGGACGCAACGTTACGGTGAATGGCGATCGCTATCGTTCGATGCTAACAAACTTTTTGTTGCCAAAAATGGAAGAACTGAACTTGGTTGACATGTGGTTTCAACAAGATGGCGCTACATGCCACACAGCTCGCGATTCTATGGCCATTTTGAGGGAAAACTTCGGAGAACAATTCATCTCAAGAAATGGACCCGTAAGTTGGCCACCAAGATCATGCGATTTAACGCCTTTAGACTATTTTTTGTGGGGCTACGTCAAGTCTAAAGTCTACAGAAATAAGCCAGCAACTATTCCAGCTTTGGAAGACAACATTTCCGAAGAAATTCGGGCTATTCCGGCCGAAATGCTCGAAAAAGTTGCCCAAAATTGGACTTTCCGAATGGACCACCTAAGACGCAGCCGCGGTCAACATTTAAATGAAATTATCTTCAAAAAGTAAATGTCATGAACCAATCTAACGTTTCAAATAAAGAACCGATGAGATTTTGCAAATTTTATGCGTTTTTTTTTTTTTTAAAGTTATCAAGCTCTTAAAAAATCACCCTTTACAAACATCTTTAAGCCACCGCTGCGTCTGGTCCGTTTGGCTGCCTTCATCAGCGCTTCGTTTCTACCACTTCAATGCATTTGCTTGTGAGTAACCATTTTCGCTTGGCTTGCCGTCGCCACCGCCGCCGTCACTGTCGCTGCCGCTGCCTGTATTGCCGCCGCTTTACAATCAGTCCGTCGCGTAGTCACTCAGTCAATGGTCTCAGCCAAGTTTTTACTCATGCATTTCGTTTGTGTAGGCACTTTGTAGTTGTTGCTGTTTCTGTTGTTTTTCCTTAACGTGCACGGCTTAGCGCCGTGGATGGCTGCTTTACTTGGCTAGCAAGCGTTTTCAATTTCGTTCAGTTGCTTTTCGGTTCGTGAAGTGATCTGCCGCATATCAAAAAACGCGTCTGTTGCACATTTTCAAAAAGCCCGTCTTCGTCTTGGAGAACCACAATTGTTTCAGGTTTCCTGTTTTCCAACTGCCTATAAATCAGTTATTGGCAAATTTAATCGAAATTACAAGCAGAAAAGTGAGTGTTCATTGGCCGTTGTTTGAGTTGTTATATAAGTACTACATATAAACAAACATTTGTAAATGTGTCTAGCAATTTATATTTGGAATTGAACTTGTATTTGGTGTGAATTGTGTTGGAATTACCCAAAAAAGAAAAAAAACACATTACAAGGAAAATGAAAGTGATCAAAACCAATACTATCTAACATGGACTCTAAGGATATACTAAAATAGAAGCGAAGAAAGTGAAAAATAATTAAAAGTAATTTTGTTTTATTAAAGATATTTTAATAGAAAAAAAATCAGGAATTCACTTATTTTGTCGTTGGAAAAATACAACTAGTGTTTATTATTATTTTTGTTAGGAATTTTATAAATTATTTACTAAAACTTCAAGTTTTATAACAATTATAATGGCTAAATGTCTTAAAGGCTTATATTGAATATGATACCATTTGAGGAATCGAGAGATTTCAATATTAATTTCGAAAAAAAAGCAATATAAAATTATAGAAACGGGTTTTCTTAATTGTAAGCTGTAAGTCTATATCAACCATTTTATAAAAAGCCATTCAGTCTTTTAGCGCCTATCTTAGTCAAATAACCTGAAAATGATTCTACAATTTGTAAGAGAAACTCGACAGGATCAAAAAAATCCAACACGTGGAGCATCACATAAACAAGAATTAGCCTACCATAGTCGATTTTATGTTTTCAAAACAGATCGCGAGCTTAGAACGTTCCAGAACTGATTGCAAGACAGCTTAAACAAATTAGTTCGAGAATAATTCTTGTCAGCAACCGAGTCTGAACAGATAGAATTTCAAACGCTTAAAGCGGTTCCACTGATTTCGTCCTGTAAAAAAACCGCCTTTTCCAATAATTCTGTTTTTAAAATAAACATTTAAATATATAGTTCAAATTCTGTATATCTTTTAGTTACACCCTCAATTAGGAAAATCTAAAATTGTTTAAGAAATTTATTAAAAACTCTGCCATAGTGGTGTCATAACGACGAGTCCTCTGAAAAAAGGTGCGTCCGTGCCAACAGCATAACCTCTAGCAGATTATCTGAAAATAGTGAAAATAAAAGAATACGTTTTTAGTCAAGACTTCAAACTAGAACTTAGACGAAGGAAAACAACTTAAATTAAAAAAAGAACCTACGTCAAAGTCCTTGTAAATTATATCTCTAATAACTGTCTAAAATTTTATTAAGATCGGTTGAGTAGTTTTCGAGAAATCATGACAACTGACTTTGAAAGCACAATACCCTCGAGCGATCAACTCTTCAGACTTAAATGACAATATTATAAATATATTAATAATAAGACAAAAATCGTATTGTTTTAAGCCCGTGTAAACGCTTGAGATCAATTAAAAATTAAAAATAATACTATTTACATACAAAAAAAGTTGCAAAGTATTCAGGAAATCGGGGGGCGACATTTTTTGCTTACATCAAAATATAATTTTATTCATTGAAATCGTTTTTCTTAGTTTCTTAACTTTTAATAACAGGTTTCCTGGTTAACCTTGTCCAAAACGCCGACATTTTCGGGTTTTCAAACCCACAAGAGATAAAGTGACATTGTTACAAGTACTAAGCTCTACATATGTAGTATCGTATTAGGTTTTCAGCATATTCGGTCTGATAGCGGGACATCAGAATTGATACAAAGAACAAGTTAGCTTAGGTTAAGTGGTTGTCAAACGACGCACCTAGGCATTTGGAAGGTGCTAGTCCTTCAGACTATAGAGTCATCTTTGAACCACCCTGTGGTCTTAATAAAGTGAAAAAGTTCACACAATTTGATATGAGCAACTTCGCCCACTTCATCGAGAAAACCGCCGCCAATAGATGCGATTATTTTCCTATACAGAGCCTGACATCCACAGAGAAGGGGTGTAATCGTTTCTTCCTCCTCTTCTTCTTGGCAGCTTCTGTCCTCCCTAATAGCATCGAACTGCAGTGTTGTGCCCAATCTGGCTAGTTCATCTGCTACACAGTTTGCAGGAACGTCACTATGTCCCGGGACCCATTGTAGGGGTATCGTGAAATATGATGTCATTTTCATTAATAAATCCAAACATTCTTTCACTATCTTCGAAGATATTCTTTGCGACTTTAGTGATTTTAAAGCCGCTTGACTATCTGAGAATATTAATATGTATCTAGTCGTTAGCATTCTTTTTGACAGAGCGTGAAGGCTTTCTTTAATTGCAGTGATCTCTGCTTGGAAAACGCTGCAATGATCCGGTAACCGAAAAGAGATTCTGGTACCCAGTTTCTATGAAAATACCCAAAGAGCAAGTGATCAAAAAGTGAGTTTATTATTTTTTAGTTTTTAGGGAACTAAAATAATCTATGGAGATAGTTAATAATCAATGGACCTCCTCTTTTTTCTGTATTTCTCTATTTTGTGGATGATATGTTTGACCAGAAAAGGCTTTCTATTCGTCTTATTTCTAAATTTATATATGCTTCCTCAAGCTCAAGCCATTACTATTATGCTAATAGTACTAATTCAATATTAAAAACTTGTTCATGATATTCCGCGTTAGCCATACATTTTATATAATCCAAAATAGATAATTCTGGCACAAAAACTGTTTCTAAAATAAGGTAATATTATAACGTAAAGGACTTAAATCAGAGTAATAATGGTTCCAAATTGATAGCATAATATTGTCACAGGGTGGCGTTAGTTCTAGTCTTAATTGAAGTAAAAGCTATATATTTTCAAAACTGGTCGAATATTACTCAAAAATTGAGAACTCACATAAATTATTAGAGCTTAAAGCCCAATATGTTTCGCACACACCTTGTACAAGCCGATAAAAGGATTCGTTTGAACTAGAAGTCCACACTGACTGGTACAGGTTTTCGTAACTTCCTCCTAATAGAAATTAATAATAATTGCTTATAATATGCTATCCAATTAATTAAAAAGTCGTTGACTTTACACTCGTTTATATGACAACAAATTTATAGCAAATTAAAATTAGAAAAAAATATATTAATTATTGCAACTGCAAAAAAAACTGTCTAATCAGTTGAGAAAGTTTTGCTTGTTTTTTACGTGCCTCTGCGCGAACACTAATTGCAACAAACAGTTAAGTGAATGCCAATGAAGCTGCACAAGCAAAAACAACAATGCCACAAATTGAAAGGGTGCGAAAGTAACGCAATGCCACCAACACATGCCATAAATCTGACACTTTGCTGATGAACCTTGGTGGGGGATATAAGAAAAATACCACCACCAACAACAGCAACAACCACAACAACTTGAAGTCAGCACTCACAAGCTCCCAAGTAGCTGAGGCAGCTAAGTACAAAGGCAGAGCCAAAGCCGTAGACAAGGCTTTATGTATTTTATGTATTTTATGTAGTTGAAGGTGACACCGCAGCTTAGCTAAGCGCTCAGTACAGCCAAAAGAAAAAACAGTACAAAATTACAACAACAATACAAAAAGCAATGCATGTAATGCGGCAGCGGGAAAAAGTCTTGTTGAGATTTTCACTTTCATTCAGTTCAAGTGGCAGCAAGCAGCCTAATGCAGATGCTCCTGTTGTTGTTGTTTCTTGAGTTTGTTATTATTTATAATGTTGTTGTTTATTTACACAATTATTTTGTGTTTTTATTTATTTAATACTTTTTTTATATTTTTATTTTTTGAAAATACAACAACAACATTAATTAAGTGAAACAAAAAGCTACAGCGGAGATAAAGAAATCATTTCACTTAATTGAAAGTATATTATAAATGCGAGCGAATAGAAAAATTATTAGCACTATTAAAGTGAGCAGTAACCAGCGGCATCTGCCAGCGCAGTGCAAATTTATGTGGAGAAACAGTGGGAAATAACAACAAAGATGAACTTTAAACTAGTGCGAGTTATTAAAGTCACTGCGAGTGAGGTGGCGTAGAAATTTTCGCGCAAAACTTAATGACAGCCACCAAAAACCTCGGCAAGTGATGAGAAGATTTTTGTAGAAATCTCGAGTTTGTGTGTGCCCTGTCTAGCTATGCTCAGGAATATGTGTTTCATGGAGATCCTTTCATAAAAGTACTAAATCTGTTGAGGGAAAATGATTATTAGAAGAAAAAGGGCTAGACCTAAGGAATAGGGAACAAATGATCACGCGTCCAGTCTATAATAGTCTAAATAGTTATAGCTAGTCGGTAGTAACCAACATCATGGAGGTAAGAAACCACTAGATCCAAACTCACTGAATCCTTATATCAGTATGTTTTAAGGATATGGCCAAGTTATTCGAGAAGAGAATGCTCACTACCAAGAAATACAGTATTCTGGGGTATATGCTGCCCAATCAATGTCTAGTGGATAGAATACCGTTTCGACCTAAGCTCTAGTGCAATTAAATAGAAGGATTCATACATAAATTAATAGTAACGATCTTGCCTCGTGACATTCCACTCCAGCTGACCTCTGACCCAGCTCTTCCAATTTACTCAACTGTGCGATGTATCCAACTTTATAGATCCAAACAATATGCACGTTTTTTTTGGAACTTAGATCGATGCAGTAAAATCAGATACAAACTCGTTTACAAACTAACAAATCTCACCTCGAGATAAAAATAATAGCAACAGTTATGACCCCTCTTAGTTAACGAACTCTGTTTTTGTTTAATTTCCGAATGTTTTCAAAGAAACCAGATTCTCGCAGAAGTTTCGAACAGCTATTAAGTCAAGAATCTTAAAATTGATGATGATACCCATTGCTGTTTACCTGCTCGCTGTCTAGTCAAAGCTGTATTTGAGAAAAAACCCAAATTTAACTTGGAAGTTCTTTAGAGACATGAACATGAGAAAACGCAAATCCTATCGAGCTCGACCAGGTGGTTATTGTTACCAAAGAAACTTATTGTTGTGTGTGAATATTTGGAATCGCTGGTCTCTCCAAACAATTCCACCTTAAATACTATGTATATATGATTTCAGCCGAGTTCAACTACGAACCCGAACCGGATTTTACGGTAATTAGCCATCATAAAGAAGTTGAATTTGTTGCCAAAATCGAGCGAATCGTCCACAATAGAACTCTTAGCATTGGTTTTCTGAATCAATCCACTGGTGGTAAGCATAATCCAGCTTTGCTTGGTATCTAGTCCGGTTTATTAGTATGCGGCAAAGTGAAAATTATAGCACCTAAAAGTTGCAGACACTCAAAGTGTTTATTTAAACAGCTGATTGTGTATGAAGAGTGTGACTAAGCCAACGCCGTGAAGTTAGACTTACAGGCATAACTAATAAATGGTGACATGCAATCGCCTTGATTGTCTGCTAACAACCGCAGCACGCCATCGCCATCATCAACAACAGACAAACATACTACAGATATTGGTACATAGTAGATCAGCCGTCATGATTAAACATCAGCGCTGATGCGGATGACACTGATGACAATTGCTAGAAATAGCGTGCTATTGATGAGGCAATGCACTCAACAACAACAACAACTACAATAATAATAATAAAATTTACTGAAAAAACAACAACAACACCAAAATATTAGTAGCAACAACAACAACAATAAAAACAAAATTAAAAAAACATCACTTTGCAACAACAACAACACCATGCATAGTCATTGCAACAGCAGTATCGAGCTTGGAGCTGATTGGAGCTTGTGCGGGCAGCTAACAACCGGCTGACAATCGGACAAGCAATTTGTACGTCACTTTCTGGGCAACGAAAAAAAACAAAAACGGCGTGTTATGTCAGCGTGAGCTTGGTGGCGTTGCCGTAGTTTAACCAAATCAACTTAGATATATGTATGTATGGATTTTGAAAAACCCAAGACACCAGCTCTAAAAAGAAGAAACCACTAAATCCGTTGAAGAGCGTAAATACAAAAATAACAAATACACCATTAAGACTCTGAGTGCTTATGAGGCTTATGAGTCAGCGGCGAGCCGTGGAGGTGTCACGCGGTGGCCTTTCGTTGCACTGCCGCCTGTCAAGTGTTATTTCCTCGAAAGCGGCTCGAGTGCGCATTAAATACTCTAAATGGTCTAAGCGTGTAATGAAAAGTGTGTGTGTGTGTGTGAAAATGGGCTAAGTGAAGAGGCGTAACAGCAAAACGAGCAAACAATTTGTGATAGAAAATGTGTGTACTTTAATAAAAGTAAAGATTTCCAAATTAATTTGGCATGCCCACTTACTTTTCCCTTTCTCATGCTGCATTTACATGGCGCAGCTATTTCGGTTACAACAACTGTTAAAGTTACATAAAAAAACTGTAATCATAATAAATGCTACAACAACCAAAAAAAAACATCGGAGTAATCAAAAACGCGCCAACCCACTTTTTATTTGGAGCACCTCGCTTTGGCTGAAGAAGTGAATTTCCCTCATTTCCTATGCAACACTGCACGCAGTCCGCAGTCGCCGCATATTATGAAATCCGCGTGCGCAACCGCAGCCCGCAGTGCAGTTTAGCATTTTACTATATGTTTACAGTTTTAATTTCAACAAAAAAAAATAGTTTTTTTTTTCTTTTTCTTCTTCTCAAACTGCTCGCAAATGCATGCCAGCGTTCGCGCATTCGCAGTGAATACGAAATTTAAATCGCTGCAATTAAGCGCCGTTTCCGCTGCGCCGGCAATCAACGCTGCTGCGGTGCCGCGAACTCGCCATGAACCGTATGTACGTATTATGTAATGCCGCGAATGCATAAAAACACAAAAAAAAATACAAAAATTTCAAACGTCAATTTGCGAGTCAAAGCCACCGGCGCAAGCGCGACTTGTTTACATGCACACACACACACTCAAAGACACAGCGCTCCAAGCATAGTGACGGAAGCGACTACGTTGCGCGGTTATCGCTGCAAAACCAGCTGGGCAACCGTGACATTGAGACTGTCTGTCGTTTTAAATATGCGCGTATGTGTTGGCATGTTTCATGCATGAAGACGAGCTTACGGCGGAGCGCATAATGTAGCGTTTCGGCAATTGGCCAACTTCAATGTGGACTGCCAAAAAATGTAAAAATGTTGGCCCAGACGCAAAGGTGTGGGCAGACAAAGGTACAGCGTAGTCGACAGCAAATCATTATTGTTTAAGGGTGTTGCCGGTTGTGGCAATGAAAGTGCTTTTCATTTGCAAATCACTGTTAAAACCCAAATTTACTGCTTTCCAGCGGGAATTTCCCAAAATTGGAAATTAGTTTCCTTAATTTTGCCTACTGTGGGTGCTGTTGTGGTTAGATTTGTGTCTTTCAAACAGGGACCTTAGTTGAAAATCATCTTCTACCGCTTTTTCTCTTTTAGGTACTGGATAGGTATTGACAAACTTTCAGCTTAATTCCTGCCAGAAATCTCCTCATAAGATTCCTTAAGATTCCTGCGCCGTTCGAATCAAAATTAAAACTAATTGAACCGTCGTTAAAAGTAGTTTAAAATCAAATCTCATGTTTTAAGTAGGATGGGAAACATCTAAAAGTCCATGAAAACCTTAGCTGAAAATAAATTAAATAAGAAATTATCAAGAGATAATTTTATAAATGTGGAAACGACAAGATTATATACCATATTGTGTACAAATCATAACTAAGTATTTTGAAGTATAATATCGTATCATAAGGGATCTTAAACTAATAGCAATCGTCTTGCTTCACGCGTCCGAATTTTCAATTTATTGATTTGTGATAGGCATACGTCTTCAATATCAGAGACACCTCTTCGACGAAATTCTATAATGTACTTTTTAACTACCTTCGCTCTTCTGTATCCAGTTTAATTTACTGTAGAAATAGATAACTGACTTGATTTTCGAATTTTGAATTTTGATTCTTCCAAATAGGAAAATCTCGAATGTTCAGTATAAGATTTATGTAAGGCTCAACCTACACCGGATTAGTCAATACGTCTTTTCTTGTCTGGTACGAGAACAGCCCATAGCTTCATAAAACAAGACGAGACAAGAACGCATGTTCGCTTGGTGTGGGTTAGAGCAAAATACGTCTTAGTGTCTTATTAGTCAAAGACGTTTTTGACTAATCTGATGTGGATTGAGCGCCTAAACCTCAAGAAAAGAAAAACTTCGGAATTTCAATAATTTAACGATTTCGAAACTCTTCGAGATCATGAGTACCAGATGTTATTCTATGAAACTGTATACTTTACTAACCTTTAGGTCTTCAAAATATGTGTAACCTGCACAATTGACCATGGGTATATATGTAAGCTCATGAATTTCTGTCGGAATTAAAATTCTGTAAATTTCTCAGTAAACTTAGAAGTCCAGCGATTCGAGATAGAAACTTAATGCTTTAAGATTTCACTTCTTAAATAAGTTCTATCTGATGTATAAAATGTGATGTGTATGATGTGTGTGTAAAATGTGAAGAGTTTTAAGTCTATTTAAACTCCATGTTCATCATATTAGTAGCTTTTTGGTTATTTACACTCGGTTTAGTGGCAACCCAAGACCTAAGAGTTGGAGCACAATTTAATTGATATTTTACATCTACAAAGGGAACCATTGGACAAAGATAGATTAGGTTATGTTACTCTGGTAGGCCTAAAAGCCACACATAGACCAGTTTTGGTCCTTTGCGATACCAAATGGAGTGCCGTCTCGTAGTTAATGAGGAGTAATCATGCTTTAGGATGCCTGCGCTTGTTGCGAGTTTCAAAAGGCTTTGTGGCTTCACCAACGAAATCTCTTCCAGAATAACGTAATGTGCTGAAGCCGTTGTCTTGATAATGGAGGACATTCACAGAAGAGGTGATCCATTGTTTCTCTAGTGCCTTGTTCTTAATATTTCCTGCAGTCTTCGCGATATATCAGCCCCATCTTGTAGGCATGCGCCGCCACAAGACAGTGACCAGTGCGTATGCCAACCATATTCCTACATTTGCTTCTATCGAGCGTCAATAGAAATCTCGTGTAGTTCTTATCTACCGCCTTACACATAACTTTTGCGGTTTTGCATCCCGGTATATTCTTCCAACGCGCTTTGAACTTTTTTACCAAGTTTCTATCTAGATCATCATATAGACAGTGTATAGGTTTATCTACGTTGATCATGCATTCAGATGACAGTTTTACGCCTCGTTTGGCAATCTCGTCCACTATCTCGTTACCCTCTATGCCCTTGTGGCCTGGCACCCAGTAGAATTGAAGTCGCCTATTTCTGCCTGTCCTACCACACAAGACACTTTTCGCCGATTTCTTGAATGACATTGGATACAAAAGAGCGCCAAACTTTCTGAAAACACTTTCATTACGCCGTCTAACCGCACCTTAAGTGTAATTGGCACTTGAAGCAGTAAGCATTAAATGAACAGTTAATATTACCCAATACTTCAAGTTGCGGATATATTAAAAATAAATAAATGAGAAAATACACAAAAAAAGTTGTTTAAAGGGGTTTTATTGCGCATCTGTAGGCGGTCAACCGTTTGAAATTTTCGAAATAAAACCGATACTTTTTAAATACACCGAAGCTGAGCGCCCACTGCCGCAGCGCTGTCGTCACGCACTCATTTATTAACGCTCGCATGACGAATGGACTCTTAAAGCAACGCGCAATTATTCGCAAATCCCTATTGTGAGCGTCCCACTTGAAGATTTCGTAATCGCAAGCGAAAACGCAGCGCGCTTAAGCACGCAATACAATAACAGCAAATTTTGGGTAATGACAATCAAATGAGCGAAATAAGCTGACGAAAGGTTACATATAGTCAAAAAATATATGGAAGAGTGTGCAAATTTCGATCATGCTGAGCAAAACAGAAACGCAAAATCGACGCAGTGTGAAATAACCACAAAAGAATAGATAAACTTTTTATTGACTATAAGAGTCACTCACAAATATTTGTACTCGTATACTCTCTCAAGGTGAGGTGAGAGCACCGCAAAGTAGCTGCGCGCATTCATTGGATCAGCGCCAAAACGCCTAATAATGTTTCAGCACCACGCGCCTCTCTGCTAAGTTGGCACCATGGCCACCGCACACCCAAGCTCACTCGCACACTCTGTCGACGACGAGTGTTTCAAGCGAAAGTGAAAGTTTTCTGGCTTTACCAGCGAGACACTCAAAGAAACTGCAAGTGGCGTATAGAAAATCGAGGTGAAGCAAAAATGGTAATAACTTGGGGAGCCAGCTTACACATGTATGTACATAGACCTGAACTCGTTCATACTATATCTGCATGTATAGTAGTTTTTCTTTTTATTTGCGGTTTCGTATGCTCACGGCTGACGCAGCACGTGGCTGAAATCGTATTGCGAACTATAAGCAACTCTGATGCACCGCAGGCGAATAGATACCCAGTAGGGAAGCATTTTATAATTTTCAAAGTAATTATAGTCATCTAAATTATACCATTTTAATTCACCAAAGTAAATTGTGTATAAAACTAAACCATTGTGTATAATTATGACCTAATTTAGTCAATATTATTATCATGCAATATAAAAGATAATGCATTTGAGAAATATTTTTAAGTGAAAAATCCATTGAAAAATACATAAAAGCTTTTAAAACCTGAGTTGTTCTCAATAATACATAATTAAAATTAGATAAATTGGAGAGAGAAGGGACACTAAACTTACAATATCCTTGCACATTTATCCAATACTTAGACAAAGGAATATCTTCGTCAATATATGTATGAAGTGATATTAACATCGGGAGACACATCAAAAATTACTGAAGTGTAAATGAAAAAATCTGCTAGAGGTCTCTTCAGAGTTGAGGATAAGTTAATATAAACTTTAAACTGAAGTATACCTTGCATAGTGTTATACTAAAACCAATAAATTAGTGACAAAAACTTGAGAGTACTGTGAATATGTAGGGCTTATTAAAAAACAGCAATTTATACTTAAAGAACCGTTGTTATTCTCATTATGAACTCTAAGGACCAATTATCAAATGTAATTCATTATGCGTTTCATTTCACTTTTTTCCAATAGTTGTATTCTCTAATTTAACAAACCGGGGCTCTGTTGTTCTCTTGTGCTCTAGCACTGGATCACTGGACCTCTCATGAGCTCGGTAAACGTGGGTTAACAACCAGAACATTCTCTATGGCGAGATCCTTTTGACCCTTTTTGTGGAACGTAAAAAGGTTAACCTTGCCGCAGTAGTGGGAGTCAGAGATAATGAGATGTACAACTCGTATATCATTGGAAGTGAGAGCGCAATATTAAACGTCAAAAACCTCCTCGACTTTGACAGTTGACTGGATGGAGGAAGTTTTGACGTTTCGCAATTGGGAAACTGGAAAGGCCAGATTGAAATGTTGCCAAAAAAATAATACAGCAGAGACATTTTTAACCACCGTGCAAGATCACTAATAAGAACTTAAATAAATATAAATGAAAACGTGAAATTTAAAAGTGGTTTAAGAATATTTTTGTGAATTGCAGCGTCGAGAAACTAATTTTTCATGGAAAATTATAAACTAACTTGATTAATTTTCAGTTGACACTTAATAATTGACCTTATTTATAACTGAAAGTTCGAAAACCGGCTATTCTAATATACCATTTTATCGCCAAATGAAATTCAAATAAGTTATTTTTATATTAAACATTCAGTATTAGTAATTTTTAACCATAATAAATGTTGGGTATTTTAATTTAAATGCCCAAAAATTAGTATTTTGTCTGATCTGGTAATAATGCAAAATGTCATAAAAAAATTCAAATTTTGAGGCGCTTTCACACTGGAATGAGTTGGACATCCCTTTATCCTTTGTGGGAGTACTCACCGAACACGGAACGGAAAAGACATGCATGCGATGAGGCTATTAATTCTGCCGGACGCAAACTGCCATAGCTGTAGCGAGGTGGAAACACCAAGTCATTTCCTGTGTTCGCAAGACTGAGGTCAGATCTCAATAGCTATACTTTTGGCGAACAAACGAACTTGCCGGAATATACATTAGTCGTATCATTAAAGTGTTAGGCTCAAAGCGCTTGAGCGATACATAAGGACCTGCTTTGCGATCCATACTCAGGCGTCTTTGGGCTTCGAAATGAACCGGCGCCTTTAACTGTTTTGAGTAAAATCCATCGCGATATATATTTTTTGTTCAAAGCTAGAATTTTCAAAATTTATAACATTTCCTACTGGGCAATCTTGCTCTCCTTCTCCACCTATTCACATTTAAACGAAAGTACACAATGTAAGTAACGGGTGATTTTTTTGAGGTTAGGATTTTCATGCATTAGTATTTGACAGATCACGTGGGATTTCAGACATGGTGTCAAAGAGAAAGATGCTCAGTATGCTTTGACATTTCATCATGAATAGACTTACTAACGAGCAACGCTTGCAAATCATTGAATTTTATTACCAAAATCAGTGTTCGGTTCGAAATGTGAAATCCGCTTTTTTATCGACAAATTTTGTTCAGCGATGAGGCTCATTTCTGGTTGAATGGCTACGTAAATAAGCAAAATTGCCGCATTTGGGGTGAAGAGCAACCAGAAGCCGTTCAAGAACTGCCCATGCATCCCGAAAAATGCACTGTTTGGTGTGGTTTGTACGCTGGTGGAATCATTGGACCGTATTTTTTCAAAGATGCTGTTGGACGCAACGTTACGGTGAATGGCGATCGCTATCGTTCGATGCTAACAAACTTTTTGTTGCCAAAAATGGAAGAACTGAACTTGGTTGACATGTGGTTTCAACAAGATGGCGCTACATGCCACACAGCTCGCGATTCTATGGCCATTTTGAGGGAAAACTTCGGAGAACAATTCATCTCAAGAAATGGACCCATAAGTTGGCCACCAAGATCATGCGATTTAACGCCTTTAGACTATTTTTTGTGGGGCTACGTCAAGTCTAAAGTCTACAGAAATAAGCCAGCAACTATTCCAGCTTTGGAAGACAACATTTCCGAAGAAATTCGGGCTATTCCGGCCGAAATGCTCGAAAAAGTTGCCCAAAATTGGACTTTCCGAATGGACCACCTAAGACGCAGCCGCGGTCAACATTTAAATGAAATTATCTTCAAAAAGTAAATGTCATTTTTATGCGTTTTTTTTTTTTTTAAAGTTATCAAGCTCTTAAAAAATCACCCTTTATATTGCGGATCACACGGGGCAAATGTGAGCTTATGCGCAGTGCGCATGCGTAAGTTCGAGGTCAAAACACCGCGGCCGCAGGCTATTTGAACTCTGTACTGAAAAAAAGAAACAATTTTTTTTTATTTTTCACTCAGCTGTAAATTATCTGCAGTTTCTCGCAAAAGATTTATTTTTAGCGCAAAATTTTAAATTTTCAAAAATTAATTAGTGAAAAATTTAGCCCTCAAATGAGCGAAAACTTGGATTGCAGTAATGTGTTACATAAAAAAACGTTAATTAAATAAAAATAAGCAAATGCCGCGCATGCGCTTACAAAATTGTGAAAATTTTTTATGTCAGGAAACACCAAACTATCCAACAAAAACTGTGAGAAATTCCAAATGGAATGAAATAAATCAACTTTAATTAACGAAATTCCGCGAAAAAAACAAAATTCGCCCACCTCAGTTTGTGTTTTTGGCGAATGTAACGGTATTCAAACAGCGTTAAATGCGTTAAATTCGCTAATAGCAATTAAGCGCCACGAGCTAAGCTTGAATGGCGCCCAGCGCTTTGCCAAACAAACGGTTTAATGATAGCTTCGTGCCACGCGCAGCTGCAATATCGGCGCTTAATTGTTTTTCTCCCTCTGCATGCTGTTCGTTCGCCTTCTATTTTTACTTTTATTATTCGCCATTCGCTATTTTCATTTTCCATTCGATTTTATTTCTTAATTTCTTGCGCTTCACCGGTTGAGCTTCAATTGCCGTTGCGCTTTCTTGATCAGTACAGCTAACCGAATTAACGCGCAGCAAAAATAATAGCAATAATAAACGCGCACAAAAGCAGTAGCAGCAACAACAACAACAGCAAGCAACTAAAAATAACCGCATAAACGTAAAAACGCAGTAAAAACATAACAACAACAACATCTACAACAACATTTATTAATATTTACTTCTTCACACCTGAATGACTTTGATCATGAGCTGTTGTTGTTGCTGTTGCTTAGCTAGGCTGTAAAGTTGTCAGAAATCGGTCAAAGAAAACTGAAAGTGGCGCCAAAGTATCCGCCTTCCAAATATCCGTTGCGCTTACTCGGTCAGCTTCGTGCATATAGCCCACTATTAAATTTCAATTACCGCTTAATTCTTTAACTTCTTTTCGTTTTATGGTTTCGTGTCGGCAAACTTTTTATTTTACAATTCATGTTGTGATCCCGTTTTTTGAGGCATTTAACCAATAATTGATGCAAGAGATTGACTCCCTTATTGACGTTGTAACGGACTTTTTCGCGTGAAAACATTATTTGTATAATATAGGTGAGGGGCTCTATTCTGTTGACTCTGGTCTATATCTAATCGTAATCGGTTACAAAAATAATTATTCTGCGTTGTGCTCATCAAAATCTAAAGTCTCAAAAAAAATTGCAATAATTCAACTGACAAAAAATAAACATCTACATAAGTATCACTCCTTGAAGATAGATTGGTGATCATGATCCAAGTTGATTATTGCTGAGATCGCAATGTTATTGGTTCTTCAATTCTACATCCTTAACAAGAACAGAGATTACGACGATTTCATCCCGTTACTTTTCGTGGAGTATGTTTAACAGGAAGCGAAGTGTATGGGTCTAGTGGTGAATGAGGACAAGACGAAATATTTCCTGTCATCAAACAAACAGTCAGCGCACTCGTGTCTTTTCTCACACGTCTCTGTTGACTATCATAACTTTGAAGTTGTAGATACTTTCGTATACATGGGCACCAGCATCAACACCGATAAGAATGTCAGCCTCGAAATCCTACGCAGAATCACTCTTGCCAACCGGTGATGCTTTGGACTGAGTAGGCAATTAAAAGTAAAGTCCTCTATCGACGAACCAAAATCAAACTCTACAAGTCGCTAATTATTTCCGTACTAATGTATGGCGTTGTTTCGTGGTTTTCGTGAGAAAGGTTTTGCGCAAGATTTATGGTCCTCAGAACATTGGCAACGGCGAATACCGCTGTACCGCGATGAGCTGTACGATTTATACGACGACATTGACATAGTTCAGCGAATAAAAAGACAGCGGCTACGCTGGCTAAGTCATGTTGTACGAATGATGAAAACACTCCAGCTCTGAAAGTGTTCGATGCAGTACCTGCTGGAGGAAGCCGCGGAAGAGGATTTCTTCCACTTCGTTGGAAGGACCAAGTGGAAAGTGACCTGGGTTCACTTGGTGTTTCCAAACTATAGTCTTTCATGAATGACTATCAAAGTTAGACAGTTCATTTTGTTTAGAACACTCATATTATACTTGCTACTTTGACAAACTCTTCTTAGGTCTAGATCTTTTACCCATATTAATTAAACTCATGTTGATGGATTGAAAAAAGTGGTCTCATACCGGCACTTTTTCGGTGACATTTGCCATATTGATTGACACAGATCTGAGCGAAGAAATTCTATGTTTGCATTGTAAATTCCTTCATAATACTAAACTTTCAAAAAATGTTGACAAAACTAAATTTTGGAATAAAAAATTACTTACAAAGATGAGCTTTCGAAGTTTGTCCTGCCAAGATATTTCCGCCGCTGTCTAGTGAAAGCTGAACCCCGCGTCTCCCTCTCTGTCCGCATTCCTACGAAAGAAATGTGGGCGTGTCGTAGCCGGTGGAGAAGAGGCGCAGCAACCTTTTTCTCGGATGTATTTAAGTTCAATAGAAAAGGAAGAATCCTCTGCAAGGAGCTTGGCGTCAAGTATAACTTTAGGCTGCCAGATTACTGCAGCGTTTTTGAAGCGGAGGTGGCTGCTTGGATATAACTTTTTATTGTCTTAAAGATACACATTTAGTTAGAGATTACTGACAGATTTTTGAAGAAAAGTATTAAAAACTCTACCATTATGAAGTCATTTTCGGCGAACCATCGGCAAAAAGAGGCTTTCGCTCACCCCATAACTACTAGCAGATTACCTGAAGTGAAAATGAAAAATACGTGTTCGTTTAAAACTTTAAAGCAGTACTTGGAGAAAGAAAAAAATTAAAATAAATATTTTACACAGATCCCTACGAAAACAAAAGTAATTAAAGAAAACCAAAATCTTTCGTCCAAATCATTGTAAATTTTATTTCGAAAATCTCTAAAATTTCATTCAGATCAGTTGGCAATCGACTTTGCGAACACAGTTGCAAGAAAAACGACTTTTAATATTTTAGTGACAATAAAGTCGAATAGCTATACTTCTTCAGACTATACCTCCA
This sequence comes from Zeugodacus cucurbitae, assembly GCF_028554725.1. NCBI lineage: Eukaryota > Metazoa > Arthropoda > Insecta > Diptera > Tephritidae > Zeugodacus > Zeugodacus cucurbitae. Next base: position 55,924,413 of record NC_071667.1, on the reverse strand, counting down.
AAAGAAACACGGATTGACTTGGAAATTTAGGACAATATTCTAGAGATATTGTAGAATTTAAAAAGATGAGAAAAAGGCTATGAAACCCATGTAACCCCGTAAAGGTTACAACTTATGAATAGACGACTATTGGACAAGCTTTGAAGTTCATATGAGATAATAATACAGGAACATGAAATCTTTCGCAAAGTTTTAGAAGGAAAATGAAGGAAGGCTCTTGCATTAAGTTTTGGAAAATGTGTACTCCTCAAACTAACTTTTACTTTCAAAAATATTATTTTTTAACGAAGCATAAATTAACTAATTAATGAATTACTTCACTACAATACTTAATTATATGTATGTAACTTCACAATCATTTCCTCCAAACGATAGTGAAAATTCCAAAAATTGCTCTTGCATAATATTACACAATTTTCCAAATCCAACACTTTTGTAATTTTCAGCAAACCAAGTGCATTAGAAACTTGTAACCGCAATTCGCTGTTGTTGACTTATAATTTGTTGCAATTACCGGCTAAAAGCGGAACTGCCGACTATTAAACACAGCTCCACTCATGACAGTGATTTTTTATTTAATTTTCTTGAACAAACACAAAACAATAACACAAACAAAAAAACACAAGCTAACTAAATACATAGAGACTATTAACATTATATTTCCTCTCACTCAATTTTACAGCGCATGCGCAGCTATCAACACATCGCAATGTTGTCGCCAACACCAGCACGCGCTATGAAAGCAGCAACAACAACAGCAAAGACTTCATTAGCTACATTTGTAATTTTTCTGCTACTCTCACTAGCCACCAGCGATGCGCAGACGCAAGCTCCATCGCAAAGCCAAAATGTAGAGATTACCGGCAAACCTACCATCTACAAGCCAGCCGTTATACGCACGGAACTACGCTTCGGACGTAATCTGGATCCGGAGAAGGTGCGCGTCGTCAATGTGAAATCGAACACGGGGGATAATGTGGAAATACTGGTGGGCAAAGACTCGCGACGCGGACGGCTTGATGATGCGTCAAGCAGCTTCTTTGTGCGTAGCGCCGATGTACGCAAGCCAACGCCGCGCCCACAGCACGCCAAACCCTCCGTGTATAGTTTCCAGCACACGCCAGCACTGTTGAAGCAAGCCGAATTGGCGCGTCAGAGGAGAGATTACCAAGAGCGCAAGGCTGAGGCTGAAGCGCGTCAGGTGCTAAAGATACAGAATGCATTGCGGCAGGCTGACAGTATGCCGGCCGCCAGTGGTAGAGCACAATATGCACGTGGTCTACAATTTCGTGACACTAGCGAGCCACAATGGCAACGGCAACCTTACGTAGCACAACAGCACGCTGCCAACGAGCTGAGATTTGTCTCGGCGGACGCACAAACATTTGGGCGCCCCGTCAACTACATACCCATTGCACAGAATACCAACACCAATAACAAAAGCTTCTCGTTTCCCTCCGAAGACACAGCTGCTTCACAGAGTCAACCCATCGACCGCGCTTGGCAACCCATGGAGGCCGTGAGCGCGCCACATACGCGCAATATGCGTCAAGCACCCGATCTATACAACACCAATGCAGGCACATATCCACTCGGTAATGGCTACAGTTTTCGTCCCATCTTCAATGCCGCCCTACGCTCAGTTGCCGAGTATTACACAAATGCCGCAAGCAGCCAAGGTACTGGACGCCGCGCCACGCGACCCAAGAATATCATCACCAAGGATGACTATCTGGCGGCGAGCAAGAAGAAGACCACGTATATACCCGCAGCTGTGGTATTGACTTCATCCACAGCCGTCATGCCAGCCAATAGTAATAGTAATACCAAAACTAACACAAATTTCGACAACAACAGTTACAATAATCAATACCAAAGCAATAAATACAGTAATCAATATTCAAACTCATACAAAACACCCATTGCAAAGCATCCTAAGGTGCCGAAATTGCGTGATACACCAACGAATCAGTATGCGGCGGCTTCAGCGCCCACTTCGACTATAGTTGACGGTCCAGCGGTGACGGTTATTGAAGGTGTACGTGTGCCCGATGCACCTGAGGACAAAGTTAGGACCTGGCGAAATGCGCGTGTGCTCAACAACAAGCTCGTTCCCTACCCAGATGGTTATACGCCGCCCAAAGTACAGATCCAGCATTTTGATAGATGAGCAAACGAACCCACGTGACTACCACATAATACTATAGCAATAATTTAAACACACATTAACTGCCAAAAATGAAAATTATTTCCAATTACTTCGCGATTACACTTTACCTTTGGCATAGCTGAGAGAAAGAAAGAGAGAAAGAGTAATAGGCGTTTCAAGCAACACCTTAATTTAGTCAATTGGCAAATTGCTACATTATAATATTTGTAGGTATTAACAATATATACCTATACAATAAATTGACTCAATTAAGCGTCTGTCTGAAACGCCTAGAAGAATTAATTAATATTTCTGAGTGAAGCTTTTGCTCTTAAAAACCGTCTTACCGCACTCTTTTTGTAATTTATTTATGTACATTATGAATATATAATTTTAGTATACTACAGCATATTGGAAACTGAAAAAATTATGATTTTTAGTTATAAGAAATCATTTCTTTCTATATAAAATAAGTCTTCCTTTCTTTCGTTATTTTATTTTCAAGTTATTTATAATATTTACCTATTTTTAAGCAACTCCCGAAGACAATTATGGACAGCCTTAAAACATTAGTTTTATTAAATAATATGTATATGTATTAGTCATTAAGTTATGAATAATAAAATTATTTGTTTTCTTTTGTTCTCTGTTTTCATTTTATTATTTTCTACTTCCATTAAATTTCTTCTCTTTTTAGCATAATAATTATCACTTGAGTCATGAATTTATTATACATAGTTGAGATAAATAAAATTTTGTCAGATATTTTAACGCATTCATGAGTTGTTTATATTTCTTTGAACTGTAATTGGATGTGAAGTCTTCAAAAATATATAATTGTTAACAGAGAAAGAGGCAAAATGGACACTGGAGACAAAAGTTTTGAGATTTAACTAATCTTAATATGGTAAGGTAGTTGCTTCTCTAACTTCAATGAAAAGATAATAAACGTACATCATAAGCCTTCATATAATCGGGACTGGTCTTCCTCTCTTCTTTCATTGTATCGTAATTACAAAAATAATATTTAAATTATGAGCTGAGCTGATGAGTTCAAGAACTATGTTGGAAGGAAATGAAACCCACAATAAAGTTTTCTGCTAACCATTATTAGGTTGTAGTTCTATTAGAAAATATGACATTTTTTTAGACAAATTTTTACAATATTTTTTAAACGACCAAGGTCATGGGATTACCGAGATTATTAAAAATTAAAATGACCTTATCTGTCATTTCATCGCCTGTTAATTTCTCCAGCATAAATTACTAAGGTTATATAAGTCACACGATAGTGTGTCACCTTGTCTGAAACCTCGTTTGGTATCGGCTCGGAGGGGTCCTTCCCGATCTTGATGGAGCTTCAACTTCAGTTTACACAGCCGTATTAATTTTGCAGTCATTCAGACATAGTGGCATGGAGTCAGCTCCTTTTCGTGCTGTCAAAAGTAGCTTTAAAATCGACAAAGGGATGGGGTGCATCGATCCACTTTTCACAAGTCTTTTCTAAGATTTGGCGCATTATTAATATGTTAATATATGGTCAGTTGTAATCTAATTACCAACAAGGCATTATTCAGAGGATGAAAATCGTGACTTTCTGTGAACGAATTTTTACTAACAGGACATTGTCAAAAAACCGACCGAACATATGTCATTTGATCCTGTTATACGTCCAGTCAATGATCTATGCTATGCTTGAACCGGCCAGTTGAAAATCAATATACGGTGTGATAACTTCGCCTATGCTAGGAAAATAACCGACAGGTTGATCTCCATAATTCACTCAGACACTAAATGCCATAAAATTTACGAACTAATAAGTCTTAAAATTATCAAGTTCATTACTTTTCTGTGAGTTATTTGAAATGAAAGTTCTATAGCTCTAAAACACAAGCCAAATAAATTCCTGTGGTTTGAAATTCACTCGGTGAGAGAGTTGATTACCTGTTTACTTTTCACTTTCTCTTCAATTGATGATCGTTTGGAATCGATTCGACGAACTCCAAATTCTTACGGCAGGTTGAGGAACACAACCTGGAGTTTATCAGAGTATACCACTATTGAAAAAGGCGCAATTCATGTTAGACCCTTCAATTCAACTAAAAATATATATTTCTTGAAAAGATTTAAGTAAGTAACTCCGATAGGTTGGAACTACAATATTTACGGCATTCTCATTCTCATAAATAATGAGCTCTTCAATTACACGAATTCATAAATAAACGTAAGATTAATTATTTAATTTCATTATATTTTTCTTTGGCGTTAAACAAGTAAGTAATAAAAATGTAAAAACATAAAATATCTGTGCACAAACAGCTCCAAATCATATCATATATTGGTTTACGGTTGTAACCTTAAAATCGCTCACTTTGACATCCATACATTCATCGCTATTGAACTCCAAGTGAACCATCTTCGCAGGCACCAACATCATAAAGCCGTTATTCGATAATTTATATCTGGTAATATTGGCCTTAAGTAGTTCCAGATAGAGAAATACGGCAGGTTTTGCAACGTTAACATTCAGACTGATAATATTGGCGAATTGATTGTTCACACGGTAGCAGTAGGTGAAGAAAACGCTCAACTGCAACAGAGTAGAGTGAAGTCAAAAACTTCGAGTCAAAAACCAAAAGAAATTTGTGACTTACCGTTACTTTGGGATCCTCCATACCCACAGCATTCTTAATCGCGCTGGGGAAGTAATAATTGCGCGCAAGTACAGTTGATTCGTCACTCAAAACGAATTCAACAAAAGAGTTGGTTTTAGTGAAGGCCCCTTCGAAAATGGTATCAATCGGTATTATCTTGTCGTACTGCACACCATTGGGTTTCTGCAGATTGAAAAAAAATTTAGCTAAGTGTAAACTGATATCAATAAAGTAAGGTAATACCAAAGCGACTGGCCAAACAACTTGTTTTTTCGGAAACAAATCCGACCATTTGTAGATATTCATAGATACGTGAAGTCCTTTGTGGTTCACTTGCAACTGATCGCAAATTAACGACACATTCACTGCTTCCTGATCGGAGTCGTAGAGTGCCACAATATGTATGGGTGCCATGAAGTATTTCGCCCAATAGTGGAGTAACTATATGAAGCACCGAAAAAAAAACACAAATTATAAGTTGGATTTGGAAGCTTAAGTGTCAAATGTGCGGAAACCTTGAAATTGCCATAGAAATCAATGCTTGACCAGGATGGTGCCACCCAAACATCATTCAACTGCCAGTAGAGTGCGCCCATTGTGTGATGTTCTGTGTCTCTCAAACTGCGATAGACTTCGGTCTCTACTTTTGTCACCATCGCCTGCGAAATTTGACTAAAATAGATCAAGGCATCGACATAATTATCATCCTCAGGTAGTGGCAACGGCAGGTGACGTCTTATTAAGGCAATTATCATAGTCATATTAGAGGGATGATGCTGACGGTGATGTATTAAATTGAGCAGATCATCCTTAGGGTTCATAGTCAACTGCCAGGAAGTAAGTTTCGGCAAACTCTGAAAACCATACTCGGAAGCGAAGCGCGGACGTCGATAGGTGTTTGGGTTCCACGCGTCCTCAAAGTTCGTATAGAAGTGTACTGAGAAATAAATATTATTAGTTAGCATATTAATTAGAAGGAACTCAAACTTTCTTCAACTTACTATCGCCAAAATTCTCATCGCCTGGATTATTTGAAATATAATTATCCTTTTCACTCGCCTTTGCATTCGATGGCGAAGATATCAGTGGCTTTGGTCGTGAGCTATCCTGTATGATCTTCAACTCATGAAAAACGGTGCCAATATATAACTCACGATATTCCGCCTCGAAACGCGACCGATCACCGGCCGTGCCATACCAGTTATCCACGAGCGCTGCCTCATTTTCATTATTCGTCGCTATAATCGCAATACTCGGATGGTAAGCGATGCGTTTAGCATTTTGTATGACTTCTGTGCGCACCGAAGCGAGAAAATCATCTGTAGCGGGATACATAGCGCATGCGAACATCATATCCTGCCACACCAGTATGCCATATTTGTCGGCTTTATCATAGAACTCGTTGCTCTCGTAGACGCCGCCACCCCAAATGCGTATCATATTCATATTCGCCTCCTTGACGGCCGTCAGCAGATAACGTACTGAAAAGTGTGAGACAAAAGTATTCAGGAAATGCAATAATAATAAAATAAAAATGGGACCCACTTTGATTTTCGTCGTAGCTCAGCTCCGGCAGTATATGCATGGGTATGTAGTTGGTGCCCTTCATGAAGATCTCCACGCCATTCACTTTGAACAGGAAATAGTTGCCGACGCCTGTTTTTTATGTAATTATTTTAATATTGTAATTTATTCCGAGATTCATTTATCAATTCTTTACCTTCCTTGGCCGCATCTTCAACCAACTCGATCGTACGAAAACCTACTCGTATATTCTTCGTAGATGTAGTACGCGCTCGCAGATTGAGCCCGTTCCGATTGAGCCAGGCTTTCATGGAAAAATGTAGTGGATATAATTTTTGATCGCCATAACCGTTGGGCCACCAAAGAGTCACGTTTTCCTAAGGGAACAAATTAGAGATACATTAATATTTTGTGGAATATTGCAGAACTTATTTAAAGTTAAAGAGTCAAAGATCAAATTATAGAAAAAGAAAGCAGAGGTCTCTAAAATTTTCAATAATTCTCACTTACAATGGGTAGCGCTTGATCGAAGGTGATAATGGGATTCTGCCATGATAACTTTTGCTTCGAATAAGTACTTATTGTAATGGGTTCCTCCATAAGCTCACTAGAAAATAACAGTAATTAGTACACCAAACAGTATATAACAACAAAAAATGTTCAAAATTTACATCGCATAAAATTTCAGTTCGGCATAGAAATCCTGTCTGCCACCGCTGTCGATAAACACGCGTATGTGCATATTCCAGTGCGTTTCATTACGACTAATTGCCACATCCACATCGCGTATCAAAGCCACCTCATAGAACTCCAGCGTTACTGGCTTCCTTCAAAGACACACTCACATTATAAGTATCCAGTTCAATTGAAAGCTATAAGACATAATTGACATAATTTACCAGATACCCATTGAAGGCGCCGCCAGCCCCCAATCCCAAGAGAAGCTCGCCTGCATTTTACGCAGCATATTCATGTGGCATTCACCGTGATAACTGACGGGTGGGCATGCGGGTGGCACAGACACATTGCGCGCCGTCAGCTCATCGGCTCTCGCACGCGCCGCATGTACCGGCGAGATCAGACGCACCACCAATTGATTCACATCCTGCAATATGTGACCCACTTCGTAGGTGTAGCGTACGAACATGTTGTCGGTGTGACCCAGTAAATGACCATTGAGATAAATTTCCGAAATCGTGTCAATACCATGGAATGTGAGGTTGACTAGACGCGAGTCTTTGATTTCTTCTGAAATGCGAAAATACGGGAAATTTAATGTTTATTAAGAGATAAGTTAATGTGGTACTTACCAGCAAACTCCAGTGAATAGGTCCAGTTGCCATAAGAAATGTAACGCATGTCAATGTCATTGTAGGACTTGAGTACATCTTCACCCGCTACAGCGCTGTAGACACCCGATGGTATTTTCACCTTCGTATTAGCTGAAAGTGAAATTTGGAGGTTAGAAAATAGATTTCATTGGTAATAAAAGTTAACTCTATCCTATATCGATACTCGTATTTAATTTATAAATTTATATCTCAAATTGATACGATCTATGTTTATTCATAAGAACAGTTAAACCGAAAATGCCTTCGTTACAACTTCTTATTTGTATTTACATAGACAGTTTTAAGGTTTCATTTGTAAATCATCTTTAGGGAAATCGAAGTTTTCTGCAAAATATATCTGAAGAACACTTAACCCTTACTCTTTTCAAGAAGAAGTTTGAAAACAAATTTTTAGAAGAGTCATAAATTTAATTCATGGCAAAAATCACTAAAACAGTTGGATCGAAAACCGTTCATATAAAAAGGAGACTATTTAAACTGACAGACGAAAATTTGTTCTTTTCTATTCATAGATCTTCTATATTGATCGATTTTTTATTATTTTTACTTTGTCCACTGATATTGAATATTTCGTTAATCTGTTACGACAAGAAACTGCTAAATCTAAGATGAATTACTTGGCCGTTCCCTATAGAAATTTATGTGCCGGTCTTGATCATCACGGAAGAAGTACGGCCCATAAACCGCACCAAACCGTAATTTTATCGGGATCCATGGGGTACGTGTGTATTGCTGCCTGACCAATAACGCATATTTTGCTTATTGACGAAGCCATTCAGCCGGAAATGAGCCTCATCGCTGAAGCTGATTTTCTTCGATGAAAAACCGGATCATTTTCAAGTTGTTGCTTAGCCCAATTCACGAACATACGACGATTGTGGTGGTCAAGCGGCTTCAGTTCTTGCGTCAATTTGATCTTATAAGGATGTAGACCAAGATCTCTTTGCCACAACGACGTCACAGAGATGCCGAACGCTTGAGAATGACGTGTGAGAAACATATTTGGGTTTTCCTCAATTGATGCGCTAGTGGCAGCAATATTCTCAACACTACGGGCACTTTTTGGTCTCACTGACACGGGAACATTTTGTACGGTGCCTGTGGATTAAAATTTTTCCACTAGACGCTCAATTACTGATCTGACAGGACGATTATGACGACCATAAATTGGACGTAGCGCTCTTAATGTTGAGGCCACTGACTCCGAATTTCGGTAGTAAATTTTAATAATTTCAACTCGTTGTTGGATCGTATATCTTTCAATAATGAAATGGCAAAGCTTACTGAAGAGAAATGTCGAAAGAGCGGGAAAAATATGGCGTTGTTGCTGTCCCTATCGGTCTACTTTTGTAGCGTCCCTTTTGAAAAGCCCTTTATTTACTACGACACTTTCTCAATAATTACTCATTGTTGAAATTTTGCTAGTAAACAACAGATCTGTTTGCCTATATTTCCATAATTGTGAATATTAAATAATTCAAGCATGAATCGCTAACAAAGTCACTTTTTGCTTATAATTGGAACAATTAAAGGGAAAATTGGTTCATAAAATAGAAATGTGTGGCATTTGAAAAAAAAAAAAAAAAAAATTTATGAAATGAAATTTGCTTAAGTGGATCCCAGCATACGAGGTAGGTTCAAAAAGTATAGTGAATTTTTAAATTTTCGGCTTAACATATTATGTTCAAATTTAAAAAAGTTCCAAAGTTTTTTATTCTGATCAGAAAAATCACCATAAGAGCAACACACGGGATGTGTTGATTAACATTCATGAAGATCGAGATTCGATCAATAGTTATGCATTTGCGACAATTTAGGAGTATATGGTTCTCTAATTTTAATTTTAAAAACAATGTGGAAATTTAGAAAATCTTTTTTAAACTGTCACTAAAGTCAGTGTCTTTTCGAATAAACTTAAGTGTACCTTTGAGATTCTACTAAAAATCAATTTTTTGGAGACATTTGTCCCTTTATATATGTACTTATACTTCGTGCTCTGCACAACACACTTCACAAGTCCAGCGGTTCACACGCCTAATGGTAATCAACATAAAACTTTACACAAATCTATCTTATCTTTCGAAAGACACTATATAAGTCAATAGGAAGATACAAAGTATTCATTGCCACACCATAATGAGACAATAAACGCGTTATTACTTGGCAATTAAGTGATAAGCCGCGCCTTTTTGCTGCATATTATTTGGACACTTCAAAAGGTAGACTTACTGTAAGTGCCATTAGTTAGCGTCCACGAGAGACCCTTCAAATCCTGCACATACACCGACTCCGCCACTGCACAGCCGCTTAAACTACACAACCAAACGCTGACGCACAGCACAATTAGACTAGCGCGATGGTTTACCGCACTTTTCTGCTCCATAATTCGCATTTTATAATTGAAAATTACCCAGCACTCATTTACATAGACGCAGTCTTTTGTATGCACCCACAATCGTATATGGTTTCAGCTGATGAGCACGAGTGTGTCTTTGCCTTCACTAACTTGTTTATTATTATAATTTGAATTTTATTTGTTTTTGTTTATTGTTTTTCTACTTTTGCGTGCACTTGAACTTTCTTTTGACGCTTCGGCTTTAAGCTTCTTCTGTTTGGCAGCTTATCAATTCGATTGCACTGTTTTGATATGCGCCGAGCAACACTTTGCCGGCAACTAACTTGTGAGATCGCTTCGCCGGCGGTTTTATTTGTTGAGCTTCAGTGTTCTCTTGCGGTCATTTGCGCTCTGTGTTTGGGTTACAAAGAGCGCAGAAATTGATTAGTAAGAGATAAGCCAATAAATTGTAGGAAAATAAAAATAATAAAAATAAAATTATTTCAAATTTAAATTTATTATTTATTTTAAATTAAAGTATTTTTTATGAACTTCTATTGATTGATGATATGAATGTACATACATAGTTTCGTTTTAGTTTCTCGACTTAAATTCATAATTTCGATATTATTTAAGATCCATCATTAAGCATTGCTCGAATAGAAATGAAGGAAGGAAATTCATGCGGTTACCTACATAGCTTCACATAATTCATTGATCTTTTAGGCGCAATAAACTTTCTGGAAACTTTTTCCAATCCTCAAATATTTCATAACAACAACGGACCCATCAGTTTCGTAAAGAGGAGAAAGAGAAAAGAGATATTGTATTCAATCCATCGGTCAGTCAACTGAGGTACTTTTAACCGAAAATTAACCATTTGAACGGAAGTTTTAGGAAGAAGTTAATAGCAAGATATACTGGATATTCTGGCCACTACATACTAATGTATGATCTGCCTAAAATATCCGTACGGTGAAAAGAAAACTGACATTTTCATAACTTCATTTATGTGATATTCGTTAGCCCTCGAACGCAAGAAGAAATATACTGAAATCGCTATATCTGCAAAATACCGGCCACATCTCACGCCGGAAGCACTCTTGTAGACCGACTAATCCTGTTGATGTTGAAAGAGGTACTGGGAAGAGCACTAATCTTCTTTTGCTTCCTTCTTCAACACTTTGATATCCTTGTTAATTATCCTTAATGTGCTCGTTTTAAATAATCATTAGTCGTCTTACGAACTTAAAATATCCCTTACACTAGCAGACCGCTCCGGCTTCGTACGGGTTTAAACAAGCATTTCTTTCTCTTCGATTATGAAAGCGTTGGGAACGCTCAGAGTTGGATTCTCTAGTCTAGTCTATATTTCTAATATTTTGTTCTTCAAGCCGCTGCAGACACGTTACTCGACTCTCTGGCACGCGATTGCGATGCTTTAATTCTTCGATTTGCAAGAAGATTTTCAGTTTCCATCATGGCGTCTTTTTGATACTCTCGCCTGGGAACTATTTTCAGAAAATTGAGATTTAGCTTTAAGTTTTTCTAGCAATAAATATAGCCTATGTTACTCGGGGTGAATGGAGCTTTCCAATGATGAAAGAATTTTTGAAATCGGCACAGTAGTTTTTGAGTTTATTCATTACAAATTTACATACAAATCTTTCATCTTTATAATAGTAGTATAGATAAATTGTATTTTCATTATTTATTGAAATAATAATTGAATTTCAAAATTATTTTTTTTAAGATTACCGCAAACATTTAAAGGTAATATAATATATACGTTTCTTAATGAATATTATAGATAATCAATAGAATTTAATTAAATGAATAACTTCATACATATGGGGGTCCATCTCATAAAAGATAAACTCCCACCAACGATGAAATTAAAAATTAAATATTTTTGATTTCATTACGAATTGCATAATAACGATTTTGATCACAATAAGTTGAAGAAATATACAGACAGAAAATATGAATTCTGTCTACATTCTCGAAGGTCGTGAAAGCTTGTGAAAGGCAACGTTACAGTTATTTCTGATGACAAATATTTGTTTTTACTTATTTCAAATAAATATGTAGATATAATATAATTAACAAAACTTAAGATAAGCACAGCGAATCTAGATAATCATCTTCAGCACTTAACATATATTTTGAAACTAATTATTGGTTCTTTAATATAATATATGGTAAACACATATTTCATATTTAAAATTACATTCTCTATGTGGCAGCGGCGGAAGTCTTTCTCCAAATTGCTTTACAAGTCTAATTATGCACAATAAAATATTTTATTTCCATTTTGTTTATAAACATATGCTTAAACATACATAGATATATAGACACATATGTTAAAGAGTTTCCACCAGCTGATCACAACGCCACAATTAAACATTGTTTGGGAGCAATATGGTTATTTAACAAATTTGTCTCTCTTTTACTTGTCGGTACTCTCCTCTACTAACTGACACTCTTGAACACTTATCCAATTGAACTCTAAGCAAAGGTCAGTTACATATTCTCTAATAAATATTCCCAAACAGGCATAAGAGTGGCACAAAAGTACACAACCTAATTTAGAAATATGGATAGTTTTCTACAACTTATTAGTAATTTGCGGTTACTTGATAACTACAATACTTTAAGCTGAATGAACAAATGTGAAAACTTGGTTGTTTCCTACTATAGGAAAGTGGGTAAACAAAAATTCACAAATAACAAATCATATACGACAATTCACAGCTATATTGCTTGAACTAATAGGTCTAACATCGGCTTGCTTGTTCATACACACTTGTTATTAGGTAGTACACTCAGATCTTCTTAAAAAATAAACGGAGAAAATTGATTGATAGTAGGAAATTTGTTGTTTTCGGACAGAAAATATTCTAGTAATTGGTATCTCTCGACACTACCACAGAATTTACCCGTTTCCACGACAGGCCTTAAGTAACCGAAACAGGCCCGGATTTTTATCCGGTAAATGACTGTCAGCCCTTCCTGGGAATGTTTTCTCCCGCGTCACTACAGAAATTCATGTAATGAGAAATATCAGAAATCAGAATTAACTATCATTATAGGCTAATTCAATTAAAACTTCGGACAGCCCATGTGGCATTTTACCCAGAATCAAATTCAGAAAAACGATATTAATAACGGTATAAACTAAGCGCACTGACCACAAATCAGATGATCATAAATTCGGAACCTGTGCGAGGTATGCTTTAAAATCAGTAGCATCAATATATAATTCAACTGCATTAATAGTTAAATGATGATGGATGCGTCTTCCAATCACAAATAACGTCTTAATATTATATCGTTCCGTGTATTGGGTATAAACTAGAATCATACTCATGAAGTTCAATTACATTTCGTGCATGTATATTCATATTTCCATATATACATACATACATACATCCATACATCCATATCTACATATGTAAATATATTTTTTGGCAAGTTTTTGTCACTTTGCTATTAGTGAAGTTGCCTTTGTTTTCGTTTCTTTTTCTATTGATTTTATATGAACGCTTAAGGTGTTGCGCATCCGGCCGCTCTAAATATTAATATATGGATTCGCTTACATACATACATACATACTTATACATATAAGAACGTTCACCAATTTATGAATAGGCATATTTCTAAATTTATTTTAAGAATTTTGTTTTTATATCCGAATTGGAAGTGTTGTTGACTCAACAAATTCGTCTTAAACTATTCAAACTGGTTTCCTAATACATTATGTATATATATTTATAAAAATAATATTTTTTACGATTATTTGCTAGTGAAAAGTTTTCACCGAAAAACAAAACCTTTTAGCAGAGATCGCTTATAACATTTTCACTACTTACATTTGTCCACTGACCCTAAAACTGTAATGCTGTTAAATTATGGAAGTTTGAATAGCAGTGTTGATAACATTCTATCAGTCGCACTGGGTCTCAAACTGTGATTTCAAGTTAGTTAATAAATTTATAATACAATTGAACATCCCTAACTAGAGGGAGGTAGGAGTTATGGAAACTAATTTGTATTATAGGAATGTGTATTTTAATTTCGAGCTCAAATTTTATTTTATTTTATTTTATTTTAATTTATTTTATTTTATTTTACTTTATTTTATTTTATTTTATTTTATTTTATTTTATTTTATTTTATTTTATTTTATTTTATTTTTGTTTAATTTAATTTATTTTATTTTATTTTATTTTATTTTATTTTATTTTATTTTATTTTATTTTATTTTATTTTATTTTATTTTATTTTATTTTATTTTATTTTATTTTATTTCATTTTATTTTATTTTATTTTATTTTATTTTATTTTATTTTATTTTATTTTATTTTATTTTATTTCATTTTATTTTATTTTATTTTATTTTATTTTATTTTATTTTATTTTATTTTATTTTATTTTATTTTATTTTATTTTATTTTATTTTATTTTATTTTATTTTATTTTATTTTATTTTTGTTTAATTTAATTTATTTTATTTTATTTTATTTTATTTTATTTTATTTTATTTTATTTTATTTTTGTTTAATTTAATTTATTTTATTTTATTTTATTTTATTTTATTTTATTTTATTTTATTTTATTTTATTTTATTTTATTTTATTTTATTTTATTTTATTTTATTTTATTTTATTTTATTTTATTTTATTTTATTTTATTTTATTTTATTTTATTTTATTTTATTTTATTTTATTTTATTTTATTTTATTTTATTTTATTTTATTTTATTTTATTTTATTTTATTTTATTTTATTTTATTTTATTTTATTTTATTTTATTTTATTTTATTTTATTTTATTTTATTTTATTTTATTTTATTTTATTTTATTTTATTTTATTTTATTTTATTTTATTTTATTTTATTTTATTTTATTTTATTTTATTTTATTTTATTTTATTTTATTTTATTTTATTTTATTTTATTTTATTTTATTTTATTTTATTTTATTTTATTTCATTTTATTTTATTTTATTTTATTTTATTTTATTTTATTCGTTTACCAAGTGGCGACTGCTATTATTTTGCTCGTAGGTGTTTGTATATGCTTTAAAAGGGATAAAACAATTATGTAAGCTTACAACTTGGAAAAGGTCTTCACTTATTTTTATTGTTATTTCCTATAACATTATGTTTTTATATTTTTGTATACATTTCCTTGTAACTAATTACCAACCACCAATGTAATTAAGTAAATAACAATAAACTTGACCAAAACTGTTTCAACAAGTAAATAAATACTCCTCCTATATGGCTAATCGATCATAATAAAACGTTTTCCGGTGCAATGACACTTGCGCTGCGTGATCTAGGCCCCACAGCGCAATGCTCAGCGGAGCTTCCACTGCCACCACAACTACAAAGGTATTTGGGCGAAATCAAAACACAACGGTGCTTTCACGATAAGTTAAATGCTAACCGGCATTACATACTGTGTCGTAATTTTTATTGTACGAGTATTGCCCAATGTTGCATAAGTAAGTAGGCAAACGATTGCAAGCGCCATTACAGTTACACACACTTATTTCCACATATAGGAAAAGAACTTTATTCGACCAATTCT
This sequence comes from Zeugodacus cucurbitae, assembly GCF_028554725.1. Taxonomy (NCBI): domain Eukaryota; kingdom Metazoa; phylum Arthropoda; class Insecta; order Diptera; family Tephritidae; genus Zeugodacus; species Zeugodacus cucurbitae. The sequence goes on along the minus strand of NC_071667.1, from coordinate 55,908,802 downwards.
TGGCACACTTAAAGCCCGTTGCGGGCACCACCTCCATATGCGTATAAATATGTATGTCAGCGGTGAGAAAGAAATTCTGATATAAAAGTAAAAGAAGAGGCGTTCAAAGACAACAGTTGACATTGGTCGCTGACTTGACGCGAAACCGAAGATTCATTCTACCCGGCAAAATGTTAGCATACACAAATTTTTTGCTATTCGTGCTTTTGGTCGGTGTGGCTACCGCTGCGGATACCTCAAAGCCCACAACCACCAAACCCATTTCGATTACAACAGAAATCATCGAGTCGTCAAAGGATCCACAAGCGAATGTAGCGACGTTAACACCTCTGGCGGATGGCCCCACAGAGCGACCCGATGCGCCCTTCGACATGATCGCACAACGTATGGACATCACCAGCACGCTGGACGATAACAATGAATATCACTACCTCTGCACAGTGGGCAAAAAGCGTACACGTAAGTGAAATAAATCTTTGAAAGGTTGTTAAGTGTATAATATTAAATTGATTTGTTATTTTGCAGAGAACGTCATGTGCTTCGCCGAGGACAACACACGCTGGGACACACCCCACGATGTGAATCTGAAACTGCGTTGCCCCAAATCGGGTACAGGTTATGAGATCGCTTTCGCACAAGTCGATGTCTGGATGACGTCTAATGATTTAGACTGTCGCGTAACTGAGGGCGGTGTGGGTTATGGATATGTCGGTCTACAGCTGACCGCCTATAAAACAAATACATTCAGATATATTGCCGATGTTTTCTCGGTTTGACAATAGGATTATGTTTCTGGATAATATATGAGGTATAAAATAAATGGTGTGATTAAAAGGAGGCTAGCTTTTATTTTTTCCTGGTATTAAGGATACTTAACACGCAGTAAGAAACTCCAGGAATGGAAACTAGAAGTACAACTTTCAGGTGGACTTGATTTTCAAGAATTAATTATAGATATTTCGCTTTTTATAAAAATATGGGGTTCTAAAGGACTGGAAATGATATCTTGTTATTTGATTCTTCGCCTCGATTTCTCTCTTCTCATTTTTTCTCTTTATAAAATTTTCGGATTTTTGGGTTTTCGGTGTTCAACAACTAACTGATTCTTCTGCGTTGATTCCATAATTGCTGCACCTTTCCAACTTGCTCATCCAACCCAGAATCAATAGCAATGAACTTAGGTTAGGTAAGGTCCAATAAGAAGAAATGAAGGATAAAGGAGAAATTAAGTAAGATAGTGTTCAGTAATTCTTTTGAAGTTATAGTCAACGTTCTCGCCCAATCTCTTCGTAGAATGACAAATAATACCTCTGATTAGCATTTGCGCAAACGCTGGAGTTCTGAGCTATATTAGATTCTCTGACATCGTCGATATGCGAGTGAAAACAAAAGAAAGCAAAATATGATGACATTTAACAAAAGATATCTCAAAATTACACGCTTCATAGTTAAAAAAATATTAGTGGAGTCAATGGTATTTTGAACCTCCTGATGACACGAAGCTTTAGTGAAGTGAAACGTATGAATAATTTAGATAAAAATTTTGTAATTATTTCTACCAAAACTTCGAATGAGAAACTACAAGCGAGTACACCATTAAATTAAAAAATGGGTCAAAAATCGCTCTCAATTTTCCACACTCTCATATGGTAAATATGAGTACTTAATTTTAATCTTATATTAGGCATTCGATTACCACGATTGCGATATGTCAATTAAATTGATATAAAATACAAACAATAACAATAATTATGAGCTCCTAAATGACATACATATGTACATATACCGGTGAGTAGGCCAATCAGGCCCATACTTTTGCACTCCGTAATCATGCCGTTAGTTGATATCGGGACTGCGCGTCGACAAGTCGAGTGATTTCTAATTAGAAATTGTTCAAGCGTTTGATAAAAAATAACAGTATTTTTTCACGTTATTTTTGTTTTTATTTTGTTGTTTTTGCACTTCTTGTTGCCGAAATGTGTTATCTATAGAGAACGAAAAACGAAAATGTTTGCTGCCTTTAATGTAATTTTATACTCGATATCCACTATATTTATTCTTACAAATGTGTTTCTGGCGTGTGCCGACAAGGTCAGCGTGGTGGAGTTGACCAATTCGTGGACGCTGCGCAATCAAAATGGATGTAAGTGAAAGATTAGCAAAAAAAATATTAAAAAAATTAACGTGCACGTGTCTTATATACATGAATCATAGGTTTCTTCAAACCAAAAAAAAAAGTAATGTAGTTATTTGAACTACATAACTTAACACATATAGTATGTTTATTACCTCGAAAGTGCTCATATAAATCTCGGTTAGTGTAACTTATCGAATTGGTTCGATTTTGATGCGATGATTTCATATGCAAAAGTGATTTCATTTCACACCCTTTTCGATAAGAGTTTTGTTTACTTTTTTTAGAAAAATTTGGTGATATATGTATATTATTAGTAATATATATAAATAAATTTAAAAAATAAATAAATAAAATTAAAGCGAAATGGATCACAAGTTATCGTTAACGGTAATAATATTTCGCCATATATATATTTTTTTCGCGTATGGAATCTAGATAAAATATATACATATGTTTGATCGTGAATGATTCTTCGAAAAACGGTAACCAATGTCAGTTCATAAAATAAGTATAATAAAAAATAACATGAAATATCAATTAAATACTTAATTTCATTTATTTATTAAATTTTTGCGCACACTCGGCAACCCTATTGGAGAAAATATGCAATATCATACAATTTGAAATTCTTTATCAACTTTTTGTACGACGATTTATAATATTCTGAAATTATTTCCATAAAAAATTATAAAACATTAACTATTTACTCTAATAATAAACAATATAATGAAAATTAAAATATTTCATATGAAATCAATTCTGGATTTAAGTGTGTATGTACGTCATATCCTTCCGTTTATGATAAATTATCGAGCTTATCAGTTCGTTTCATATACATACATACCATAAATTTGTTAACCAACATGATCAGTGCTCAATTACATTAATCAATAGCAAGTGGCTGGAACATTCAAGTGTGGCGCTGATAAGATAATATTTTTTTCTGTGCTTAGTTGAGTGTATTTCAAATATTCGTACTAATAACCGTGGCATGAGCGTTTAGATAAGTTGATTTGTTTACATACAAACAATTTTTATAACATTTATTAGGGAATCCCTCAGAGCTCAAATTTTTGATATTTTTGTACAATTCTCTTCGAAGTTATGGTATGCCAGGTGTGCAGCATCTATAAATGTGCGAAGCTATGAATTTTAAGACACTTCTGAATGACTAACACATTTTTCGAAAAAATTTATATGAAATTCATCGGGACTTTAAGCATTTGTAGCGACAAATTTTGTAATAGATAACATCCGCCAAGCATTTTTAGAAAGCGCACTTGCATTTCTAACGAATGAAACCTATAATAATTTTTTTTATAATAAAAAAAAATAAAATAATTAATTTCGTAAAAATTATTAAACTTTCCAGGAAATATACCACCCTAATGTGAATCGGTTTATCATAAAGATATATTCTTAGTCACATACATAGCAAATACGATCGCTTTCCCATAAGCCAATATTTCTGATAACTGTGTTTGTGTATACACTACATATTATTAACGAATTATTTGCCTTCAGTGAAAGTACAAAAGAAGAAGCACCTTCGAGAGGTTAATCAATTGAAAGTGAAATCAGTAAATTATTTTAAGAGAAATAACAGAGCAAAAAAAATCTGCGGATACAGAGTGGGTAATTGTAATAATGAAAAAATTATTTACCAACTATAGTCTCCTGACCGTCGAGGTGTACGACATTTCTACGACTGTCGGGATTATTATGTCAACTCGGCAGCAATCCTGAAAAATAGGGCATATGATCTAATCTATTAGATCAAGTTATAACCTGAAAAAAGGATTTTTTTAATAAAGAAAGTAAAGATATTGGAACTTAAACTAAAGGTTGAACCAAAATATAGAGGATTATCAAAAAGCGACATGAAGGATCACATAGCAATGGGCTTTAAGAAAATAAATATATAACAATATTCTTAAATCATCTGTGGGAAATATAGTTATACTTTTTGAAACCTTTTAGAAGACTAAAAAGACGATAACGAACTTGATTAGCACTTTACTGAGATACACATACTTTTACCTTTACGTTACGTATAATCCCATTGAAGTTTAGTAATAGACTTTGCTGTTAAACGAATACTAGTATGATCCATCATTTCAACTACTATAGATTACAGATTTTAGAGTACATTAAATTAAATTATAAATTCCTATGAAGAAAGTTTTCCACACACACTTTATTACTTTACTAATAATTGTATTTTGCTTCGAAACACTTTTCCTCAAAATCTTCTGCAACTTGTTTTCGATTTAATAACATAAATTCCTCCTTAAGATAAGAAGTACAGTAAAATCACGATTATCCGAACATCTATTACCCGAATGCATACATACATATATATTATCCCATTGTTCCTAGATGGAATATAGGGTCTCAACATATTATGACGAGAATATGATTGACGATTGTGACGAAAATATATGATTATGATTATTTACGTCAATCCCAATTATTTTCAACCAAAACCGATTACGTAATAAAGATGTATTAAAACAAGTTCGGCGGCAACCGAACATTTTACACTCTCACAATTTATTGCTATATTTTAATTAAGAACAATACTGACCCATATTGACCCATATATTCGGCATAAAGTCCAATAGAATAACGAAAATCATCATATCGTATATAGGATGAGGTAATTCCTGAACTGATTTCACTCATTTTCACCACCAACATACATTATATCTAAGATTATATGTTTATTTAATTTGGCTAAGATATTTCACATATTAACCGATTTATAAGCTTTAAGCCCATCGCATTTAGAGGAAGTTATGACCAGATTTTAACCATTTCTGGTACAGAGACACACTATTAGAAGAAAAAGATTTCCTCTGAATGAAATTAAGATATCTGAGAGATTTACCGCAATTTTCGGTGAAAAATTACCCTTAGGCACTGAGTTCTTCATATTCGATATTCGGGCATTGGAAAGTCATAGTCCGATTTAGAAAATTTTTTCACAAGTGATGCTACAGATTTCCTTCCAGTATTTCCTCATTGGTTCCTTATGTATATATTATAAAGTGAAGGAATAAGATGAAATTCAAAATTGAGTTATATGGGAAGTTTTCGTAGTTGTGAACCGATTCCATCCAGAAAATATTATATACCGGATTTCATTGAAATCTGTCGAGTAGTTCCTGAGATATGATTTTTGACCCATAAGTGGGCGACGCCACGCCCATTTTCCATTTTGTAAAAAAATCTGAGTGCAGCTTTCATCTGCCATTTCTTATGTGAAGCTTAGTGTTTCTGACGTTATTCGTTAGTGAGTTAACCCACTTTTAGTAATTCTCAACCTAACTTTTGTATGGGAGGTGGGCGTGGTTATGATCCGATTTCTTTCATTTTTGTACTGTATTAGGAAGTGGCTAAAAAAAACGACTGCAGAAAGTTTGGTTTATATAGCTCTATTGGTTTCCGAGATATATAAAAAAACTTATGTAGGGGGCGGGGCCACGCTCACTTCCCCAAAAAAATTATATCCAAATATGCCCCTTCATAGTGCGATCCTTCATACCAAATTTTATTTCCATAGGTTTATTTATGGCTTAGTTATGGCACTTTATGTGTTTTCGGTTTTCGCCATTTTGTGGGCGTGGCAGTGGTCCGATTTTGCTCGTTTTCGAAAGCAACCTTCCTATGATGCCAAGAAATAAGTGTGCCAAGTTTCAACAAGATATCTTAATTTTTACTCAAGTTACAGCTTGCACAGACGGACGGACGGACAGACAGACATTCGGATTTGAACTCCACTCTTCACCCTGATCACTTTGGTATATATAACCCTATATCTAACTCGTTTAGTGTTGGGTGTTACAAACAACCGTTATGTGAACAAAACTATAATACTCTCTTTAGCAACATTTGTTGCGAGAGTATAAAAATGTAAATAATGAAAATATGAAACATCTCTTATATATGTAGTGTATTCAACTCCTTACTCGTAGCCATAACGAAATCTGGACTTAAAATTCCCATAAGTGTTTACTCAGCGCTAAGCTCTACTTACGGCGATGTGTTGCAATCGAAGAATGATGTTAATCTACGTTGGATCGCTTACGATAATTGGACCTTTACGAAGCATTTCAATGGTACTATCAGCCTCTCACTCTATATAAACCTATATAACCAAATAATCGTTTCACTGCAGTTGAAGAAGAAGACTTTGCCAATGTGAATGCGATCAATCTGACATTCTACGGCATTGACACGGTGTCGATCATCCGACTAAATGGCATAAATATCGGTAAAACGGATAATATGTTCATGCGTTACAATTTCGATGTGCTGCGCTATTTAAAACAAGAAAATGTCTTGGAAATAGAAATCTTCTCACCCATTTGGGCCGCCAAAGCACTGGCGAACGAAGGTGTGCCATGGAACGTGATAGCGCCACCAGAGTGTCCACATGCATCGTACAGGGGTGAATGCCATCGTAATCTGTTGCGTAAGATGCAGATGAGTTTTGGCAGTGGTGTGGGACCCGCTGTGCCCTCGGTGGGAATATGGTAGGTCACATATGATATTTGTTATTTAAGTAAATAAAATATTTGCTTTTCTTCTAGGAAAACAATAGCTTTGGAATATTATGAGGTTGCCATTTTGCGTTTCGTCGATATTGCTGTGGAGCAAAATACCACACACTGGATCATGGATGTGCATGCCTTCTTTAATACTGTACTATCGTATGATTTCTTTGGAAATATCACTTTATTTGCACCGTAAGTAATGCCGTAGTCAAGAGCTTCTGAAAACGAAACGAAATGAAATAAAATAATAGATTTGCTTTCCTCTAACTTTTTATTATTTCAGTGACCTATTGACAGAAAACCCATACAAAGTGGGCCTAAAAACCATAAGCTATCAATCGCCAAGGGTAACATTTCAAGTGCCGGTACCCAAGGTGAGCTTCATAAGACCTTAACAATAAATTAAGCTTAAATAATCTCAAAGTTGCTGAATATATAGGAATCCGTCGAGCTGTGGTGGCCCAATGGCTATGGTGAACCACATCTCTACCCAATATTCGTGTCAGCGACATGTTGGTCGCAGACTGATGAACCACAATTGCGGGCAAAAACTGTTTCACAGCAATTAGTGAAAGTTGGTTTCAGAACTGTGGAATTAATTGAAGATCCCGAAGAAGGTGGGTGACTTTACAGTAAGAATAAAAAAAATATATATATATAAACAATAAAATTTTTCAGGACAGGGTCGCACATTTTACTTTAAAGTGAATGGTGTACCAGTTTTCATAAAGGGTGCGGCATATCTACCCGCCGACATATTGCCCGAAAACTATGATGATGCTGAAAAAGGTGAGACCAAAATCCATGATCGCTAAAATACAATATCGTGACAATTTAATGAGGCTTCTAATTTCATAAAATAGTGGATCATATCTTAAGATCGGCACAAGAGGCGAACATGAATCTGATACGTGTCTGGGGTGGTGGTCTTTACGAGTCTAAAACCTTCTACGATACCGCAGACAAGTTGGGTTTGATGGTTTGGCAGGATATGACCTTCACTAAAGCCACTTATCCGGTTATAGACTTCTTCGTCGAGTAAATATGAATACATATGTGAAAACTTGTTACAAAAGAACTTATTGAGTTTATTTTAAACAGATCAATTCGTGTTGAGACTTCGCAGAATGCCAAATTTCTCGCATCGCATCCATCTTTGATATTGATAGTGACTAACAATGAGATCGAATTGTTTATAGTGCAGAATAAAGAAAGTTTTGGCTCGGAACATGAATACAAACGCCTAGAAAACGAGTACAAACAACTCTTCATGGGCACAATTAAACCGGAACTGAATGTCATATCACGCAATTCGTTTGATCCGCGTCCGGGACCAATGATCTCAACACCATCGAAAGGTATTGAGGAGAACAAAAAAGATTTGCCACTGGATTTGCAAAGCGTTAACTATGGTGATGGTAAGTTGTGTATTTAGAGATAGTATATAAATCAAAATTTTTCATGCTGACTTGTTTCGAAACAGTCCACTTTTGGCAGGAATATTCCGATGGCTGTGATCCAGACATATATCCGCGCGCACGCTTTGTCAGTGAATACGGCTTTCCGAGTATGCCAGCAATAACATCGTGGAATCTAACAATGTCGAAAGACGATACAATCGTCGATTTGATTAAGCATCGTCAACACAGCATATATGGTATGACGCCGATGTTACAGTTAATCGAACGACATATACCTTTTCGTGCATCCAACTGGGAGCACGACATCAACGACTTGGTCTACTTCAGTCAACTTACACAGGCCATGGCCGCTAAGACGGGCACAGACGTATTTCGCAGTCAGAGCGTCAATTATCGCACAATGGGCGCAATATATTGGCATTTGAATGATGTGTGGGTGGCGCCCACCTGGTCCAGCATTGACTACTACGGCAATTATAAAGTAAATTAGAAGACCTCAAAGAATGAATAAGTCTACTATATACTGAAATTCATATATTTTTCACTTTTCTTGTAGCTTCTCTACTATTGGTCCAAAGAGTTCTTCGCACCCCTTTATATAGTCGCTTTGATGGATGCCAGCAACAAGCGCATCAATATAACTTTGATCCGGGAAGAGTATAAGGACTATCCTGACGCACGCAAATATGTAGAATCGATAAATCTTTACTATTGGGATAAATTGATTAGCAGGAAGTCTTTTACGCGTGACGAAGTTTTAGTGAGTTCAAGCGCTATAATTTTTTTTATATTTAATAATAAAAAATATTTATTAATTTTTTTTTGTTTTAGGAGACTAATTCCGCACAGCAACGTTCTGTGGCACTGGATGAGTTCATATCTCCACCATTTACAGTTAAGAATTCCTTTTTAGAAATTACGCTTAGCAATACTAAAGGAGAAGTACTCGCATCAACATTTTTCTTACCCACGAATATGAAGAACATTGAGGGCATAACCGATCCGAAGATTACAGTAAGTACTTTTATGAATTTATGGATCAAATTTGCAATTCAAGATCAAGTTGGACTGATTCTGATTTTATATAAGAGACCGGAACATAGTTTATATGTTTATTTATAACTCTGGGAAATTGCACCTAATTTAGATCTTCGGTCCTTCGTCTAGTCTAGGAGACTATAACCGCTCTAGATTTTAATGTAACTCAAAGGAAAGATACTCGAGTATATCATAAGACTTTCACTTCATCCCTGGATTCGAAAGAACGAAGTTATTATTGATTATTATATTATTCTCTGAAGAGGAATTTACAATGGCTGTACGGGCTCTATACCCAGTAGTCCTGTCAACTTTTGTGAACAGTTTTCAGGCTTAAGTTTCAGTGTCTCTCAGACCGTCAAATATCTTACTTACGTTAGGTTTGTAGACAGATCTCTGCAAAAGCAGAAGGTCTCACTTAGACAGGCTGGCGCTGTCCTTTGTAGTACCAATAAAACTCCCTGTGGATCAAAGACCTTTAAGATTCAGCAAAACGCTTGGAATCCGTTACAAACTTCTTAAGACGGCTAATATCGATTCCAGCCAATTCGCTAGGATCGCCGAAAAAGGGCCTTCCGAGGTGTTTCAACCTCAGTCTGGCAAAAGCTGGACAATGTAGAAGGAAATGCTTTGATGATTCCATCTCGCCTTCCTCCATACAACTTTGGCAACTTGTATTTGCCACGATCCCAAGTCTCACTGCATGGGTACCAATTGAACAATGTCCAGTAAGTACACCCATGATGGCGCTGTGATGGACCTTGCCCAAAGAAAGCAGTTGAAAGGACCGCTTACGCTCCACAGAGGGCCAAAAGGACCTCGCCACTGCACAAGTACTGGTAGTTGACCAGCGTTTGACGAGCTCATGTGTAGTCTGCATGTCCAGCGCTCTTGCGCAGGTGGACCATGGACTACCAATGCGCTCCCATTCCGATTTCCGGGTACCCGCACTATTCGGATGGCAAGAAGCTATTGATTAGAATCTAAGACACTCCTTAACTAGCCCAGAGCGTACTGTCATCGATTTCAATGCCAGTATTGTCACCCTGCTGTCGGAGTGAATACATACCTCCCTACTTAGTTGGTACAATAATCCAATCTTCAGAAGGTTAACTCTTTGAGATATCTCTTTGGTGGTCGATGGTAGGGATTTCCAGCATCCAGTCATTAGATAGAACATTATTTGACCTTGTAACTCTTTTAATTTCTTTTTTTCACTCCCCTTCATTTTCAAATCTTCTAGGCCGAAATAACCTGGCGGTATTGCAATGAAGATGCGCTCTCGCTGAAACGCCGCATCGCTTACAGTCTCTTGGTGCGTGTCAAATCGCCTGCGCTCTACGTGTTCATACAAATCGTACATCCGAAAATCAAAAGATATAAACTCTCGCAGAACGGCTTCATACAAGCAGAACCCGTTAAAGTCATACATCTGGAATATGAGCATCCAACGGAATGTATGACCATATCGAATGAGAATATAAAAGTACAAACCATGAATCAATATCTATTAGCCGAAGCGGAGAAAAAGGCGCAAAGCGCAACGAACACACGAAGACGGCGACGCCGAAAACTGGACTTGTGATAAGACAGAGTTTCGTTTACTGCTTAAATAAGTGCTATAACGGTTGCTATTTAATACATAAGATGTGCATTGTATATGCGTATGTTTGTAGGTGTATGTGATATATATGTATGTATATAACAAGTGTTTGAGATTTATTGACAGTTGTGTCGCAATATGACAAAATCTGTTTATGTGAAATGTTATTATTGTTATTGTAAGTTGTAAAAATTATAAATATAATTTGTTAAGTTATAAAGTACAGTTCGCTGCAAAATCGCTCAGCTTTTATCAATAATTTCAAATGTTTTCTTAGCACTGTGTAGAGAAATTGACTGCCGCAGTTTATTTATTAACGTCTTTTGGCGCCAGCGGCCAACAAAATATCTACCTAACAGCTGTTCTAAGCCTAAGTTGCTTGAATATTATCTGCGCAAATCTTGGCAAAAATGTCGACAGCTGTTTTCGCTTAATTTCATGCGCATATAAATTGTGGCTTTGCAAACGTTTTACTCGTAGTCGGAATTTGACAGTTTAACTGTATTGTAACGGTGGTTTTATTCAAGTGTTCATAATAAAATTAATAGCAATATGATTCTAAAGAGGATAGCAGTCCTCTTTATACTTAGTTTTGCAAGTTTGCTCCTTTGTGCGCGCTCGGAGCTTGTGGAAGTTATAGATCTCAATGCCAACTGGAGCATTACAAATCAAAATCTGAGTGAGTTCTTTAATCCTACGTATATTGGAGGAAACTTTAAGTATGGTTTTACTTACAGCCATAAGCAAAAGTAATATTCATCTACCCTCTGGCATCTATAGTATACTGCATGATGAGGATATATTGTACTCCTACAATGACATCCATATGCGTTGGATAGCGCAGGATAACTGGACTTATACGCGAGCGTTCAAAGGTAACTATTTTGAGAAGTCTTACTCTTGCCACATCTGTCGATGAGACAGGAATATATCCTAAAGGACCGATAGAAAAGGCTAGTAGTACTGATCTCGTGGACCATAGTTCTTGCTAACATAAGATTTTACGCCATTGAAGATTTTTCGAAGAAAATTTATCTTCGTTGCTCATATCCAATAATCATACTGCCCAAAGTCATCTGATCCAAGGACTTTTAAAGTTACCAAATGTGACTTCATCCAAGTCCTCATGATAAAATTTCTTTAAGGTCTATCAAATGGGCTCACATTGTATAAGAATTAACATCCACTCTTAGTACACCTGTAAATTCGTCAAGTTGGATATCACGAATAATAGTGTTTTCACCTTACTCGTTAACTCTTATATTAATTTAAAACATCTAATTAAAATGAATATTATTTGATTCTCTCATTTACCCATCCAACACACACACAGTTTCACGCGACCACCTGCCCAAGCACTACTGCAATTTAACTTTCCACGGCATTGACACAGTCGCAGAGATACGCCTGAACAACCACGTCTTGGGGCGCACCGACAATATGTTCGTACGCTATAGCTACGACATAACCAAATTGCTGACCGAAGACAACGTTATCGAAGTGCAGATATTCTCACCGATACAGGCGGCGAAAAAGCGTGCAACAGATTTCGCTGTCAATGGCACACTCTACCCACCGAATTGTCCCTCGGATCGCTATCACGGTGAGTGCAATGTCAATATGCTGCGAAAGATGCAGACCAGTTTTTCATGGGACTTTGCGCCAGCGGTGCCTTCAATGGGAATTTGGTAAGTTTACAGAGAATGTAGGAATCAAAGGTGCCTGAACTAACGTGTCAATTATAGGAAATCAGTGCACTTGGAGTGCTACGATGTGGCGATCATACGCGATGTGGATGTCGTCATCAGTCGCACGAAAACGCACTGGAAAGCCGATATGTACGTGTACGTTGATGTAGGCGGAACGGAAGACTTCTTCGCTGAGCTCAAGTTCTACGCTTTGTGAGTTCACAATAGATTTACATACAAACATACGTACTCTATATATATTTTCTGCATTATAGTGGCCTCTTAGATGAGCCAGTTATCATTAAGGACTACACCTCAAAGCAACGCTTGTTGCGTAAAAATCCCGTAATAATGTTTTCGCAAACATTTCCATTGGTAAGCTTCAGAAAATGTTAAATATTTCATATATTTCATATATTTCACACTGCATATATCCATAGAACTCCGTTATTGCTTGGTGGCCCAATGGCTATGGCAGTCAAACTCTATACACCTTTAATTTTGTGCTTAATGCTTGGCTAACTAACGCGGGTCCGAATGCAGAATCGCCAACTGTCTCGCAAAAGTCCATACGTATTGGTTTTCGTACAGTCGAACTTGTGGAACAAGAGCTAGCCGATCGTAAGCATGTGGAACTGATCTTTCTTAAAGTTAAGAGTAACGCTCGCTTTGTTGACATTTTAGGCAACGGCTACACATTCTTATTCCGCATAAATGGCGAGGACATCTTTATAAAGGGCGCCAACTATATGCCATCGCATGTGCTGCCGGAGAAGATGCAAGACCACGAACGTCGTAAGTAGTTTTTAGTTTCAATAAACTGAGATTTCAAAAATCGAATACCGTGTAATAACTGTAAATTCTAATAACTACATTTTACACGCAGTCAAACACCTGCTCACTTCTGCCAAGGATGCCAATATGAATATGTTACGCGTTTGGGGCGGCGGCATTTATGAATCCGATCTTTTCTACGAACTCGCCGACGCATTGGGTTTGCTCATCTGGCAGGATATGACATTTTCCAGTGCCATGTATCCAGTCGATGAGGCCTTCCTCGACTCTGTGCGCACCGAGGTCTTGCAGAACGCACGCCGTTTAGCTTATCATCCCAGCTTGGTTGTAATGGCCGCCAACAGTGAAAACGAATTGGCCTTGGCTCAGAACTTATACGGCACACTCGTGGAGCAGAAACGTTTCGAGACGGAATATCGCACATTGTATGTGAAAAATGTGATACGTCAATTGAAATCAATGCAACATCCGGCACGCATTTCACCGCTGCAGTCAACGCCTTCGATAGGAAAACGTGGAGAGAAGTACGACTATATATCACCGGATCCGCAAAGCGCACAATACGGCGATGGTAAACTGTTGCTTACATACTCCTCAATGAGAACTACAGCTAAACTCTAACTCTAATTTGATTGCAGTGCACTTCTTTGTGGTACACGAAAACGGTTGGAACGTCAACATCTACCCCACACCACGCTTTGTCTCCGAGTATGGCTTCCAGAGCTTACCGCGCACGGAAGCCTGGAAGCGCAGCATGCAGTCCAGTGATAATTTAATGGAAATAATGCGTCATCGCCAACATCATCCCATGGCCATGCTGCCGATTGTGAATTTGATACGTCCGAATCTACCGTTACCGCTTACGAAGGATACACGTTATACCGATGCACTCATTTATTTCAGTCAAATCGCACAAGCGATGGCTCTGAAAGTGGAAACCGAATGGTATCGCAGTCTACGCAGCTCGGAACATCGTACAATGGGCGCACTCTATTGGCAGCTGAATGATGTCTGGGTAGCGCCATCCTGGTCCACAATTGATTTCTTCGGCAATTATAAGGTACTTCTTTGAGTTGCAGTTCAAGTTTAGATTTATAGGTCTCGTATGACGTTATATTAGCGGCAATCCAAGAGACGATGGAAAAACGAAATTATTCGCTAACGTGACATCATCAAAATCGATTTAAAAATGACTTAATGGAACACTACTCATCTCCCACAAAATACCTTTCTATTGTATCCAACAGCTCGCTTATTATTGGTCTAAAGAATTCTTGGCCCCCATCACGATTATTGCTTTGACTGACACCAACAATGCAGCCATTAACGTAACGATTGCTTGTGATCAATTGGAAGTAAGTAGCGAAAGTGTGCATGTAACGGTACAACTTTTCAAATACGACAACCTGACTGCGGTGAATTTAACCAGAATTGATACGAACTTGGTAAGATTAACACAATTAATTAATAAATCAGACACTATATAGTATTTTTGCTGAAAATTTAGAAAAGTAACAGCGCCATTAATATACGATCACTAGCCAAAAACAAGATTTTCAATAATGTAACCACCGAAAAGAACACCTTCTTAAAGTTCATACTACACAAAGGACCTGTGGAGATCTCATCAACTTACTACTTTCCCATGTCCTTCAATAACGCTGAAGGCATCAGCGATCCGGAATTGGCTGTGAGTGTTTTTTAACTAATATTCGTATTCCTTTACAAATATCGCTTTGGAATTACATTCCAGTATGATTTACAATGGATGCACTGCATTGAAAAAGAACAGACTTACGAGAATGCCTACACTTTGAAGATCGTTGTAAAGCGACCAGCATTCTTTGTCTTCATTGATATTATCCATCCGAAGGTGGGCAAGTTTAAGCTCTCGCAAAACGGTTTCGTTCAAACTAGCGACACGATGAAGGTGAATTTGCAATTCAATGCGGACGAATGTATTATTCTACAGAATTCGAATGTGATAATCAAAACTATACATGAATTTATTTCCTAAAGATGATAATACCGTTAGAATTAATTAAAATTTAAATCACATATGCTTGAAGTTTACGAAACGTTTGTGAAAGGAAAAATAAAAAGTTTATGAAAAACTAAGAACTGTTGTGATTTGATAAGATATGGTTTATCTTAAAAGTATTCTAATATCGAAGCTGACAGAAGAGGACTCTTAGAAATAAAAATATTCCAATTTAAAATACCAAGGGCTTGCCTTTCCAGTCAGTTGACGTCTGTTAAATGAGTGATGCTGTGAAAAACCGGGTTCCGACTTCAGACTTCTTGGACGGCTGATACAATTGAGATGCGAATTAATTAGTCATAAAAATCGTTCCTGGCACCAACGGCTGTGCTCAGACCTCAAGAATCTCGATTTAAAGAAAGTAAGGTACAAGGAAGAGGAAATCGCCAAGCATTAGGATTTTTTCAAATAAAAATTTTCCTTTAAAACAACAGGAACTTGTCATCCGATTTTTTACATCAGCTGTGATATGTATATTGAGTAGAAAGATTTTGAAATTTTGGTATGGTATGTTTGTTTATAAAGGGTGATCCATTTCGAGGTTCCCCACAAAAAATTCAAATCATTCAACCCTTCGAAAGAACATTCTTTGGCATTTATTATTTAATGATTATCTCTTTCAAATGTTGGCCGCGGCTACGTCTCAGATGGTCCATACAATTCAGTCCAAATATTTGATGACTCATTCGAGCATTTCGACTGGTAACTGGCGAATCTCGTGATGTTTTGCTAAATCGAAGCGGGATTGTCCGCATATACTATAGACTTTACATATCCCCACATGAAAAAGTCTAACAATGTGATATCACTCGATCTTGGTGACCAATCGACCGGACCGAACCGGACCAAAGTGTTCTCTCACAAAACCCATTGATTGATGCGATATGTGGGAATTGCGCCATCTTGTCCCCCAATGTCTCCGAGGTCACGAGCTTTAATGTCAGGCATCAAATAGTCTACTATTGTGACGTTATAACAGACCGAGTTGCTGCGAACGGCGCCCAATCGACTCTCCACGATCTTCGTGTATACTCTCAGCTACGTCTTCAATGCGTGCTGGGCGTGGTCTATTCGGTCGAATAGTATCCAATAATGAATGCTGGATCTCAAGATGGGTGATGGTGTTGCGAATAGTACGCTCCGTAGACCGATTATGTTGACCATAAGTTGAGGGAAGCGCGCCAAACACATTCTTTAAAGAACGTGAATTTTCGTAATAAAATCGAAGTTGTTCAGGCGTAAGGCTCAATCCACACGGGATTAGTCAAAAACGTCTCTGACTAACAAGACACAAAAACGTATTTTGCTCTAACCCACGCCAAGCGAGCATTCGCTTTTGTCTCTCTTTTTCGGTGTGGGTTGCCGCATATGAAACTATGGGATGTTGTCGTATCAGACAAGAAATTACGTCTTGACTTATCCGGTGTGAGTTGAGCTTAGTATATCCATGAAATTCCAAACAATACTGAACAAAAATAACATGAAAACTTCACATCTGTCAAAAAAGGTTACTTGGATCACGAGATATATTATACTATTGTCAGATGAGTACCTGAAATATTTAAAAAAAAATCACAAATCTTCAAATATAACAATATTATTGGATTTTTTTTCCGTATATTACTTTCCTATCCCTTGAACTATACCGACATCTTTCAAAATATGCCCACAATACAATATTTCGAATTTTTAATTGAATTAGTTTGTTTGTTTTTTATTACAAAAAATAATACATTCAGTTTAAGTTCACATCTTGAATTGGGCACTTACAGGCACATACATTATTTACATACTTACAACTAATACACAGTGAGAATTAGGCACATCATTTCCGATTACTACTATTTGGATTGTGCATCGGTGAACACTATAATTTAGCTAAAGTCAATTAGGTTAGCCTTAAAGTCGCACATATAATTAGTAGTTATTCCTAGTTTTCCTACAATACTAGTAAATTTCAGTTAAGTAGTTATATTTATAATCTGCTATTGTATTAACATTTCACTAGAGCAACCACTTCAGGAAGCTACAAAAAACGGTTAAACCCAACAACAGCGCTGGCACTGTTACCGTAAGAAAGCTACGCGTTCGATTGCCCGAACCACGCGCCGCACGGTAATCCTCTTCCGGCAGATACTCGCGTATATGACGGGTCTTATTCATCATCCAGTGGAAGGCCTGCATGTTACCCTGACGTTTCAATTCGCCACCGACAAATTCGCGCACTTTCGCATTGTACTCGTTGAGGTAGCGTTTCTAGGAACGGAATTAAAACAGTGTAATTATATGAAGAACTTTTCAAAAGACTATATATAACGGAATATTATCAGCTTGCAAAAATAAGAATATCAATTGTAGCATTTGCTTTCTTTTTCTACTCTTCTTACCTCCATTGCATTTAAAAGCGTTGGATCGATCAATTTCGGCTCGAAGGGCACCAAAGTTACATGACGAAATTCCAGAAATTTCATGCCATTTGGATGGGTTTTGCCAGTATCGACTACTTCTAGAACGTTTTTTAGGCGTACACCAAACTCGCCAGGTCGATAAAATCCAGCCTCTGAAATATTTCAATAAACCCCAGATATGAATAATAACATAAATTCTTCAAAATTGCAATATTTGGAGTACTCACCACTTGAAAAGAAATAGCCCTCAAGAAAACGATGAGAACCTTCCTCTCCGTAGGCTATAGAGATTGGAGCTACGAGTATAAAGTTTTAGTTTACTATTAATAAAAGTCTCCAACCATTTTTCACAGAAGACTTTAACTTACGCTCCTTAACCGCTCCGTATGCGCCTATACCGCTACCCGTCGTCTGTGGATAGTCCACCATATCCTCCCATTCCAAACGTCGCACCAACACATCCACACCGGACGCACGTAAATTGGAGGGAAAACGTAATTTTGCCAGTTCCAACATGCCCGCCAGCACATTCGTATAGGCGCGTTTCATTTCTGCCGTCGGTTCACCGAAAATAAATGTACGCGATACATCGGTTGTGCCTTCGTAATACTGACCACCCGATTCGATAACCAGTAAACTCTGATCGGTCACCTCGATGTCGGTGACATTGCTGGAAATGTAGTATGGTAAAGCGGAATGTTCGCCGTACGCAACAACGCTGCGTTTCGAGAGGCCACGTGCATTATTCTGTGAGAGTCGCGAACGATCGATCTCGTATTTCACCTTCTCCTCGGTCCATTGTTCGATGAAGAACTGAAGAGCAGAAAATGAGTAATTTTTTGTGTTATATGACAAAGAGAATGGCACTCACTCGACTCTCCAGTATGCTCATAGCTTCACAAATGGCTGCGGCATCACGGACATGCGCCTCACGCATGCCGCGTTGCTCTTCGGGCGTTTTCTGTGCGCGCATATAAATTATGGGCGATGCCTCTATATAGACTATATTACTCGGCAGTGCTGCGAAGACAGCTTCAGACGCGCCTTCTTCCTGCACACATGGACCTGGTACAAGTACACGTTTCCAGATTTGCGCGTAAGTGCGCAGATCATTCCACACTTTGTAGTATTCTCTAATTCTGCGAAGATAATTTATAGGTTAGGAAGAGAGTGAGAATGACTTGTGAAATCTTAAATAGCATTTACTTCACACAGCGATCGTTGTAGCAGTCCGTACGTAAATGAAAGTCAATTCCTTGTGTCATCTTACTATGATCGACGTAGAAGAAGATTTCATCATGGCTCACTATGAGGTAGGACTGGAATGTAGAGAGTTTAAAGTTTACTTATATGATCTTCTCGTTACATACTCTAAAGAATATTAGAAAGGCTTACCTTCACAACCGGCGTATATGGCAAGTCCAGTCCACGTATATTCAGCAAGTAGGCTATCTCGGTGAGTGATGTCACAATCATGGCATCACAACTGAACTTCTGCAATTTCAATCTCAACTCATCCACTTTAACCTCCCACTTGTCTCCGGCAAATTGTAGTTCCTGCACGCGTATTGTGAAATTCGATGCTGGCGGACGATCCACCCATATCATATCCAACAAATTGTTATTTATTCTGCTAAGCACTAGCAGCCGATTACCCAACTCGCGCTCCCAACGCATCCACAAATGGTGTGGCACAAGATGTGGATCGGCGCCAACGCGCTGATTTGCATATAACTTAGCCTGCAAGCATAAAAATGGAAAGTTTTTAATTACTTAATTTTTCTCAAATTATTAATTCTCACTAACCGAAAGCCATGCCGTTATCGTTACGGTATCGTTCATCCGATAGAGCTCCCATTCGCAGTCGATTTCCGCATCAGCTTGCTGCACATAGCGATTGTCTACCCATAGCGCTGCGGCACGCGCCGTAACGACGGCAAATGCGCCGATACCCGTAAAACCAGTGAGATATCGCACGCGTTGGTCATTCTCGGCCATTTCCTGATTCAAATGATCATCGTAGGGTGGTAATATGTACGCATCGATCTCGAGCCCACGCAGCGAAGAGCGTATTTTCATCTGTTCACGCAACGCATGCAGACGTTGTCGGTATTCGTTGACAGGTCTTAACTGGAAGCACAAGATATGTAATTAATCATGGATAATCACAAAAAAAATAATAAAATTGACAAATGAGAAACACTACAGATGCATATTTCAAATATTTCTCTTTTCTCCTTTATAAGTTCAGAGAACGCTCAATTCACAAAAGACTTAGGTAAGGTTACAGTTTGGAATCTCTGGTTTTTTGCCTTAGAATTATCATTAAAGAAGGACCTTTCAACTAGAGAAGACAACCATGAGTAGAGCTTTCTTTAAGAACACAGTGTAATCATGCTCATCTGAATTCTCTAGGCTTTGTTCAGGGTCATCTATTTACGAATAATTCACACACAAACTGAATTATTCTAAAATGATCCTTACTATGAGAATCGCTGCAATAGATCAGCCTACAATTCTATACCAAATATTTGTCTTCACCGGAGTATATTTTGACGTTCAGCGTTGTCAGAGATCTGATGGTTATTGCTGTGATTTATGTCTTTCTTAGGAGAGTATTACTTCGGTACCTGCCCTGATCTATTAACATAAAATTGAAACAACAGGTGATCTCATCATAAATCATCTCAGCTGAATTATTATATTGATTAGTTGAATGAAGAGTGGATACTGATAAGCCAAGTATTCGTAAGATGGATTTAAGAAAGGCTTTGAAACTATTTGTTTAATTGGACGATATTCCAAAATAATGATCAGAAAGATATCGTTGATATAATGATCTGTCCGTTAACCATGTTCCGATCTTGCTTCGTATTCTTCGAATTCTATTTTATCCAGATGATAAGTGTCGAAACCTCAAAAAGACGTGCTCTGAGTTAGCTAAATTGTATTGTAGTTTAGGTCGGGTTTTTCAGTACATGTAAATTTTTGGTTTGTCCACCATAAACATTACACCTAATTTTGCATTTCGCCCTATACCTGATCGACTCAAAGATTTTCTTTAATTTTCTTCCGAAGACGTTAAAAAGGTGTAGGGAAATGATAAATCAGTTTTGATTACTGCTGCACGATTCCTCTCAAGATCCCTTGGAACGGTAAAGTTGGAACGATAAAGTTGTCTTCTGAACTATCGTTCTATGACTATTGCTTTAATAAATTGAATTAGAAAACTCGAAAATCTCGAAATTCACTTACCAATTTCCCCTTGCGATATTTGCAGACCTCACGAAAATATCCGGTCGGTTCAATGGCCGCTGAGCTGGTGACTAGCACAACTGCAAAAACAAAGCAACACAACAAAATGTTTGAACTCAATTAGTTAACCATTCAATTATTCATTAAAACATTAAGTAAACAAGAAAACGAGCTTTTCGAACGTTCGCCTAAAGTGTTAACAACAAATTGAATTGGTTCCGCTAATGCCATAAAACTCGCATTATTTGGATTATTTCAAATATTGTTATGGATTTAAGTGCTGAAAGATGTCAGAAAACACAAACTGCATATCTAGTATACTTAAGGGTATATTATATGAAATTTAGTAAGCTTTTTTCACAAAAGACTCTTCAAACAAGCTTCAAATACATATGTATCTATATATTTGTGTATTTCTGAATAATTATAATAATTTAGTGTTGGTAAATATAGCATAAATGCGTCACGCGTCCATATCCGTCAAGTTCAACGTCAAAACGCAAATTTTATTCCTCACCCCCAACCCCCAACCCCATTTTTGTACACAAACTGTCATATTGGCATGACAATTGCAGAGTCCCGCACATTTATCATTGCTAAAATACATATATTTATATTGAAAGTGTCGGCATTTTGTCAGCGGAAAGTCAAAATGTCCATAATATTTGGCGAAATGTGTTTAACAAAAATACACAAAAGTATCTTATATTATATAATAGAAATTTAGTGGAATACTTGTGCAAATTAGTGGGGTTTGTCACACATTTTATGGCAACGTTACTAATTTCCCCATTCATTTATATATTTTAATTATTATTGTTTGTATTTGTTGCACTGCAACAGCTGTTGGACACATTTCGAAATACGAATTTTGTATTTTTAAATAAAATTCATTATTTATTGTTCTTTTGGTATATTTTTAATACACAACATACGATGATGGGAGAATTAAGTATATGAGTATAATAAAAAATAAATAATAAATTATATGGTATTACTATCAGAATCTAAGCATAAATTTATATTAATGTTTATATTTAAAATATTTAATTTAAAAAAATAAGACCTAGGTATAGACCATATATAATTAACAGTATTTTTCATTGCTTGAAAAAATTATTTATTTATTCGTTTTAAATAAAATAAATTAAAATAATCTTAATCTTTATGTTTTTTGTCCAAGAATTCACGAACAAGCAAAGAAGCGTGAGCTTTTAATAAACGAAAATCGTCAAGCTCATAAAAACGCGTCTAATCCGACAATGATATCTATATATTCTTTTTTATTAATTCTAACCTTTAACAAGTAAGGAAAGGCATTTTATACATCTCGCAATTAATTGCTATAATTTTAATCAGAAAATACACTGATACCTGAGAGATTTGCCGAAACTTTCGGTGAAAAGTTACCATGGGACACTGAGTGCTTCATATTCGATATCCGAGGCATTAAAAGTTATAGTCCGATTTCGACAATATTTTCACAAGTGATGCCACAGATCATATACAGTATTTGTTTAAAGTTTTATTTCGCTATCTTCATTGGTTCCATTATATTATATAGTGAAGGAATCAGACGGAATTCAAAATTGAGATATAAGGAAAGTAGTCGTGGTTGTGAACCAATTTCATCCATTTTCCACACGTATCATCAGTGTGTCAAGAAAATATTATATACCGAATTTCATTCGCATCGGTCGAGTAGTTCCTGAGATATGGTTTTTGGTCCATAAGTGGGCGATTCCACGCCCATTTTCCATTTGGTGAAAAAATCTGAGCGCAGCTTCCTTCGGCAATTTCTTTTGTAAAATTTAGTATTTCTGACATTTTCCGTTAGTGAGTTAACCCACTTTTAGTAATTTTCAACCGACTGCAGAAAGTTTGGTTTATATAGCTTTATTGGTTTGCGAGATATATACAAATAATCTATTTGAGGGCGGGGCCACGCCCACTTACCGAAAAAAAATACTTCCAAATATGCCCCTTCCTAGTGCGATCCTTTATTCCAAATTTTACTTTTATAGCTTTATGACACTTTATAGGTTTTTGGTTTTCGCCATTTTGTGCGCGTGTCAATGGTCCGATTTTGACTCGTCTCGTCACCCTGATCATTTTGGTATATATATCTAACTCGTTCAAAAATCCACGATCTCGAACTGACTTGAGAAAATTTTCGTCGCGAACAACAGAGACATCACTTTATAGCAGTCTTTGACGTTGTTTAAATACAATCCGAAGTCCGAACATTGAATACGAGTTTCTGCATTGTTTCAGTCATGAGTCACGGGAGCATACCGGAAACCAAAGAACAGTCAAAACACTGACCTTACTTGGTGATCCTACTCTGAAGATTACGAAGACCATCCTAATGGTCGACAAATTGAAGGCCACATGTTTTTTGAAAACCACAAGGTGTGATATACATCCTGGCGAAAGAAAAAACGGTTTCAATGCTTTACTATGTCGAACTATTAGGCCGATGATTAAAATAGTTAGAACATCGCTGAGTAAAACGTATCGAGCTAAAAGGAGACTATGTTCAGACGAAATTACCAATTTCACAAAACTTTTATTTTTATATTATAAATAAGGTAATACTCGGACCACGCTCGTATGTATGGCTCAGAAGAATTGTTCACAATTTTGATTATCTAGTGGATCATAAAACTGAACCTTAGACAAAATTCTCAATTAACTAGATCCCCTTAAACATATCGTATTTGTTCGGTTCCAATATATATATATGTATATAATATATATTAATAAACTTCAAATATGATCCCCTCAGAAAATTACACGCTTTAATCATGTTCACTATGTTAAAGACCGCAATTAGCCGGCACATTTTCCACGATTAATACGAAAAACCCCATTAGAAGAAATTTCATGGTCAACCAACCAATTGAGAACACATGGCCCACTGTGTGCCGATGCTGCCACAGTTGAATGATGACGCTACGAGTGATGATAATCACCGCAGCAAACGACCAACATCAGACACACAACTCTGGCGACAGCGGACCTAGCATAAACGCTTGATTTATTGTCAAGAGGCCATGACAGGAGATTTTCGGAGAATACTCTGAGGAAATATTGCTAAATAGTTTATGTTATTGTTAAAAGGCCGCATAGTCACGCTGGTTAAAAATATGAAATTACTTAAAAAGCGAAACGGAATTATTAATCACGTATACGCACCGTTGACCGACGAAATTATTCATGACGTGCATGAATTAAAAATAAAAACTTGATGATTGTATTATTAATTTTTTTTTTTATATTTTTGTTTTTATATAGACATTAATTATTATTATTTTTTTTTTGCTTTTGTTGGAGTTTGATGGTTGATATTTTATGTTTTAAAATTTATATTAAAAGTTCAAAAAGAAAATATTTTTATTTTTATCGATCAATTACTATATACCTTGGAATGTACCGTACGTTTTTGAGTGAACTTGATGTACATATGTGAGTGCCTTCAATCAAACAATTCATAAGCGGAAAATTGTAATTGATTGATTGCAAATACCCAGCAACAGTAAAAGAATTAAACTTTTATTTTTATTGTATTAAACACACAAGCGTCTTTATTAAGTATTTCGAAATATGAAAAGCGAAAAAATTTCGAAAAATATTTTAATTACTGCATAGCGGCGCTCAAGCATTTGGTATTCTTGATTTTTTGCTCTAAATTGTTGGATTACATTAAAATATTTCAACAGTGGTGGCAATAAAAATAAGACCATAATACTTTTCAAAATTTAACTGCTACAAAAACAACAAGCTGACAACTCACAGTACTCGCTACTCACCTAGTATGCTCAACGCCAATCGCCAAATCCATTTAACTGTCGACATCTTTGCGGAATGCTCTGCTCCAGCTGCTCTTGCTGTTGATTGTTATTGTTGTTGTTGTTGCTGTTATTATTAATGCTGCTCATACAAATTTCATAAAGTTTCACGAGTATCACAACGTGCACGACATAGAAATTGCTCTGACTTCAGCACTTACGCACGTTACGTACGCCCACAAACACACACATAAACGCGAGCGCACACACAACGGCAGCCGCCACAACAAATCACTTTTCCGCAATTAACGCCAAGTGCGGTGTGAGTTTTCTTTTCGCAAATCACATAAACTTTCTAGGCCTCAGTGCAGTGCGCATATGAAATGTATCGCATTGAACGCTCTGACGGTGCTGTGTTCTGAAAGAGAAGATATTTGTGGTTCCGTTGCGGTGAATGCGGTTTTGTTATCGCGCGAGTTTTTTGATTAGCGATTAAAGTGCGAAGTAAACAACACAGATGCCTTAATCGCTGTGCGCACATTGTTGTTGCTGCGCTTGAGCGACTGAGATTTAGATATTTTATCTGTTTTCTGCATTAGTCGGGACATATGTACAAACATAAATATGATCTGTACTGAAATGTATGCGATAGAAGTCCAGTGGGCATGCTCTATTAATGGCACGCGTAGTTAAATTAAAAATGAAAATCTTCGAAGATTTGCTCAGTTGCTTCTATTATTAAGAATTTTTTGCTACTTGTGTCTCATGCATGTGAATCGTTATTAAAATAATGAATAATGATTAATATAATTTTTTATTAAAACAATTAGCGCTATTGCTAGTTTTTCTTCTCCTAATCTACTCCTATCAACCACTTTGTTTTATGTTTAAATCAAGAACCCTCACTACGGCCTCAGACCAGGCGAACTGGAAAAAATATTTTTATCTTCTCATTCAACTTGAAATTAAATATTATTTTGTTATGAAGCAAAGCCCCGATATTTAGCTATTGGTACTCCTTAAAACATGCGACATGTTTGAAATGGATCACTAAAAAACTTGAGACTAATAACAATAAACATTTGTATGGAATGAACTTTTTGGTTTTGTTGGGTCATAACCCGGAAGGAGATCTACACTTTTATAATCAACAAATGTAGAGTGATTAAGACTACTTGATCTCCAATAATACTCAACAGGAACTACTTGTGATTAATAAATGTCGAATTGTAATCTATAGAGAGTAATCCGACTGACTTTTCTAGCCAATTTTCGTGAATTTTTTAATAGAAAGTACTCGATTGATTGTTTCGAAGTTTTTACACATAATAAGGTATATTTTCAGCTACATTTTAACATTATTTTATACAAAAATATTGAAAAATAACGGAGTTATATGCTGTCTCCGAAGGTGCTAAAAAAGTTCCCTAACTTCTGACATGATTCCGGCCGAATGCGTTACTGCAACAAAAAAATGCAAAAAGGCTATTAAAGTTAAATATATTTCCTATACAATGACCTACGATTTTTGAAAAAAATATCAAAAATTGACAAAATGGCTTAGTTCTGAAAAAAATTCGTGTTTAGGTAAAAAAATGGTCCTCTTTTAAACCCTTTCATGCTCGAATTAAAATGGGCGGAGCTAACATTTTTTTTTGGAACAGATATATATTAGTCTTAACTCAAATGTGAAGTGATAAAAATTTCAAAGTCCCATGTATCCTGGTCATTAGTTACAGGATGTTGTTTATAGGCACAAATTAAATTATTATATAAAACTAAACACTTTTCTCTTGAATTTTTTTTGTTTTATAACTCTCTTAACTTTACTAATTTATATAGATCACTTTGTTTAAAAATAAAACAATTATTTTTATGTTTTTGGACTCTTTTTGTATATACACTTTTGTATAACTTTTTTCGCGAAAGGAAAAAAAGCTTTCACAACACATAAGTCTACATAATTGAACAAACCGCTGGTCAAGAATATTTAAATAACGTGAATTAGAAGCCGGTTGTTTATAGGCAACATTGGGCCTGAAAGGGTTAATGCCAAATTGACAATTGTCAACAAATCAAAAAGATCGTAGGTCAGTGTATAGTAAATATATTCAAGAATTCTTAGTTTAAATTTGAAGTCGATGGGTCAATGTAACGTTGAGTAATGGTGTCAGCAATTTTGAGAAATGTCATTTCGAGAAAAACGCGTTTAAAGTTTCGACTATAGCAGTTTAAATCATCGAGCGGTCGATCTTTAGAACGCTGCCATTCAAAAACTATTCAAGATGCGATCTTACCACTTTCACAGGATTTTTTTGAAAGTATAAACTATAGAATATTCGAAAAATAAAAAAAATCGATTTTTTGAAAATGTCACACTGGCATAGCACTTTAAATTCATTCGAAAAATTGTGAAAGGATATAGAAAATTTCTTTACAGCCCGCTTAAAGCCAGAGATCAAGTAACAATTATTATGAATTCGCAATGTAGCATCATACTATTGTCGTTGTACCAGCAACATAGGAAACTGAAAATGATTTTTTTTTTCCAAATATTACTGAGATTAGAGTCGTTGACTGGAATACATATCAGAAAGTCTCTGATACGTAGACCCAACTGTCTAGGAAACAGATCTTTGAAATATTTGTAGTCTAACATAGGGGATAGTTCTAGATACACACAACAGCAATAATCGTATTATTTACCAAATCTAATATTGAGTCAAGTCAACAGACTGGTGTAAAAACTCATTAAAACCCGAGTTTTCAAATTCAACAACTTGTGTAAAATAATTTGCATATACTATCATCTCAGACTCCACTCGTCTTTATACGTAAACAGATCATATTGAACTACTTGCTTTCACAGCTGCTAACAAACTTGTTTAATATTACTAGAAGGCTTCTTTGCTAGAACAATAATCTAACAGTTTTTCATTGTCCCACATTCTTTAGTGATTATCAACAACACAACAAATTAACAACGGCAAACATTTTTTTTTGCAACAGATAAGAAAGTCACTCGTGCAGTTCATTTGCGTTCTAGTTATTTTATTAGAATTAATCTTATTTACATTTTTGAGAGAACTGTGTTAGTGATGTACTTTAAAGAGTAAATATTGTAAATAAATGAGATCATTCATAGATCACTCTAAAAAGCGAAAAGAGAGGAGTGTCAATCAAAATGTTATACTTCTGATTGCATGGACTTTTTTTTTGTTTTTGGAGAAGTATGAGTGAATCTAAATTAAAATTTAAGAGACACAGCTCACCTTTTTATCAAACTTGGTAAGTCGGAAATATTTTTTTATCTTATATGCTATTGGTTAGGAAAATTATTATTCTTAATTTTCTAAGATATGATCGTCTGCTTGAAACATTCTTAAAATTAATGTTTAATGTTTTATCAGCAAACCGACTATTAATAGATCAGACATTTAGTAACATCCGTCTCTGACTTAATTCCTCTCTGAATATTAAACTATATTAAACTCCTCAAAATCTCGGAGTAAAGCTCTGAGTTGGCTCAGCTGCTAGCTGCAATAATTTCAGTAATCATCAATCACAACAACTATTTAGAATATGATCCCAGGTAAGAGGAACAGCAAATATCGTATGATAAAGTGTTTGAAATTTTTATTTGTGGCGAAGCTTCCGATTGAAAAAATATAACAGAATTGTACTTTTAATGGAACTATAGAGATTTCAATTTGAATATTTTATTATTTATTTATTTTTATTATCTAATTCAATTTTGTATTATTTATTATTATTATTATTTATTCTATCGAAAATGCATCAAATTGAATATTATGTTCTGGCATAGAGATTATAGATCAATTGCCATAGACCTGCTCTCAAAAAAAAGTTTGCAATATCTCTTGAGATCGTATACTCTATGAAAATATTTATAATCTCAAATTGGTTGGGAAGATGGTCTATGACTCTATACATCACAATGTGTATCTTCTCTGTGGGTATATGGAGTCTAATTCATTCAATTTGGACCAGAACAAATTAGTTATGATCACTCTGTGGCGCTCGCTGTTAACGAATGGCTGAGTACTCAAATGGATAGAACTCGCATTTTGATAGAAGAGTTCTAATATTTGGATGACCGCTTAAACTAACAAACCGCGTGCTCACTGCTGACCATGCAATGTACATCAATATTTGTATGTGTATATAAATCGCTACATATGTAGTTTACGACTATATGCGTATAGCTTGAGGGCTTGTTAATGTACATCACACACCCACCATGCAACGGAAACGAAATTTTATTGCTTCCTCTTGGACGAATGTCTTGTTTATTTTGAATACTGCTAAGTTTAGATGAGTAAAAAAGCCAAAGAAGCACTGTGTATATTAGCCGTTACCGTTTCGGTTGAATAACGCGAAGTACTATGTACATATGTAGATGCAAAGTTCAAGTTAAAAGAAGTTCAAAATCAAAAATTAGAAGCTAATTTCATATATATATTTTTTTTTCTTATTTATGCTGTTCTTTAACTACAAAAGTGACGCCAATAAAAAACTGCGCACTTTATACGTCTTCATACTTATTTGGCTACTGGGTAATTAAAAACGAATTGACAAATTAGAACTATCGGTTGGAACAAAGCGACCTTCCGACGTTGCCAAATTTGGTGGGCCCATGCAATAAATAAAAAAAACTTATATATTTTAATGAAATTATCGCTTGCTCATTCGAGCGCCAGCCAATTATGAATGGCGGCTTACTATGGGCAGCAGGCATACATATGTATGTACATACATGCAGCTATATTCATATATACTTATAAAGAGCTTAATTATACGCTTCATTTAAATGTAATATGTTTTTTTCTAAATTCTCGTTGTTGGTGGCATTTCAACGGCTTGCCTTGTTCCAAGTGCTGTGTGGGCTGTAAGTGTCGGAAAAAATGCAACAACAATACACTTAATTGTAACTCAAATATATATTAGCTAATTGTACTAACGTCAGTTGTATGCAACAGCTGCCAACAAGGGCAAA
The DNA here is from genome assembly GCF_028554725.1 of Zeugodacus cucurbitae. NCBI lineage: Eukaryota > Metazoa > Arthropoda > Insecta > Diptera > Tephritidae > Zeugodacus > Zeugodacus cucurbitae. Next base: position 55,879,049 of record NC_071667.1, on the reverse strand, counting down.
TTCTATGCAAATTCATATTTCTCTTTTGGATTCAATAAAATTAGTTACGCGTTTGTAAGCAAAAATGGATATATGTACACAGCATGCATGTATGTGTAAATATGTATTTCAATATATACATATATTCGGCAATGCAATAAATGCGTAATCTCTCACACGCTTCCGTATATACATATGTCATGCACTTGTTTCCATGATTCTAAGCATGTATATATGTATGCAAGTACTTTCCAAGCTGCCAATAGCTGCATATCATATAAGGAAATATCAGCTGTTTATTACGCTGGCAAACAATGTTGCAAACAACAATTTATGACATTTAGTTTGTGGGCGAATTGTAATGCGTCCAACACTTGCTGTCAAAGGTCATATTCTATGATGGCATATATGGATGGTGTCAAGGGCGTTTGCCATTCTTTCACATTGTGATAAGTTTTTTAAGACTCTAAAATAACGTTATTGTGCTAGAAGCATTAAATGTATGAAATTATTAAAGATTTTAGTATTGAAAATTTTAAGTTTTAATATGTAATACACATAGACAAGAGCACTTCGATAGCCAAAAAGGTTAATAACTAATATAATAATGTTTGTTAGTTGATGGAACTCAGTAAACTCAGTCTATATCCTTCAAAAATATGTTGGTTTTGATAAAATTAATTTGAATTATAATATTTGCTGAATTTGTTTTAGTTTCGAGGATTGGATATAATCCTTCAGGAAGCAGTAGATTTAATACCAATAAAATATAATTGAAACTGATTGAATGCTGTGCGTTATTCTCAAAAAATAATTTGTTTATTCCGATTTTAGCTATCCTGGTTTCTGATATTGAGATCTCAGCTCACATGATCTTAAGAATTTGATCTTTCTTCAAAATTTAAAGAGATTTTATGGATTTCTAGAATTAGAGGTGTTCGTCTATCATCTATTAATTCAAGCAGCCTGCGATGGGGCCTACTTATCCTTCTAAAGCTTGCACATTTTCAAATTCAGATTTTCACTGAATTTTCTATTGCCTATTACGCAGTGAGACTTTATTATGAAGACCTCTTCTCACGTAACAACATAGTTATAGTCTTTGAGTTTGAAGAGGTTGTAGAGGTTTTCAAAGAAAAATCTACACATACATACATATTCTGATATATATCTCCTCAAAAATCTCTATTTCACACATTGTATGTATGAATGGCTCAAACATTGAACCGCCGAGCTACATATTTTGCCTCGTTGACTAAATACATTTTTTTTTCAAGAAATACGTACTCCGATCGTTCGAAGTGCTGAATTTGTAAACAACACACTAATATTCTCATTGAATTATAATCAACAGCTGCAATTAGTAAGGTGAGATGTTATCACTATAGACAGAAATAAGTTGCGTATAGCCTATTACAGAGGGTCATATAGAACAAATAATGCATTATTGGCTTTTGTGTTTAAGCTACGAATGATTTATTAATACGAGTATATACCACATTATGATTAAAAAATTTTTATATTTCAGTTGAAAAGTATATAATTTCTGAAATGCGTTTAATGGTACAATGGCTTCAATACCTATGAATAATCTTTTACCGAAAATATCGATAAATCTCTCAAATATTTTAATGAAATTCTGAGGAAATCTTTTTCTTCTAATAATGTGCTTCAGTACCAAAAATGGGGAGAATGATGTTCTTATTTCCCCTAGGTAGACTTTATATCATGTATGTATATCGGTTAATATGTGAGATTTCTTAGCAAAATTAAGTTAATGTATAATCTTAGATATAATATGGCTTGGTGAAGAGAATGAGCTAAATCGTTTCAGGGATTACCTCAGCCCTCATATACTATATATGATGATTTTCGTTATTCTAGTGGACTATATGCCGAATATATGGGCCAAATTATGTGTTATCTTAATATTAAGTTGTCAAACATCTCCCTTCCGCCTTTTTGTCTGGCAATACTATATATCATTGAAAGGTCTTGACATAACCTACAAAACGACGCTATGCATGATTAGTTTGGATATTGCGTTCAACGGTTATAGACGTGTAAACATGGAGTTCACTCACGTCGAAATTCGCGCTATTTTAAAGTTTTCTTCGTTCCGCTAAAGAAACGTTCCGAGAGATTACTAGTGTTTTGGTGGATGGAACTCTATCACTTCGAACTGCGGAGGAATGGTTTCGACGATTCAGAGCGGGTGAAAACAACACCGTGGATAAGCTAGCCGACGGAAGACCTATGACGACGAATACAGATCAAATCATGAAAAACATCGAGCAAGACCGGCATGTGGCATCTCGTGACATCGCCCATGAGATGGGAGTTAGTCACCAAACCATTTTAAATCATCTGCAGAAGGCTGGATACACAAAAAAGCTTGTAGTTTGGGTGCCGCATGATTTGACGCAAAAAAACCTTCTGGACCGAATCAACGCCTACGATATGCTGCTGAAACGGAACGAACTCGACCCATTTTTGAAGCGGATGGTGACTGGCGACGAAAAATGGATCACATACGACAATATCAAGCGAAAACGGTCGTGGTCGAAGGCCGGCGAATCGTCCCAAATAGTGGCCAAGCTGGGATTGACGGCCAGGAAGGTTTTGCTGTGTGTTTGGTGGAATTGGAAGGGAACTTCGTTGAAGACTCGTCAGCAGCTACGAGAGCTCGGATAAGAGATTTTAGCGCATTATATGGTGGATGCCCGGACATAGCGCTAAGTGATCACCACCTGTTCCTGTCCATGGCGAACACCCTTAGTGGTGTGAAGTTGAATTCAAAAGAGGCTTGTGAAAAGTGGCTGTCCGAGCTCTTCGCAAATAAGGAGGGGGGCTTCTAGGAGGGGGTATTATGAAATTGTCGTCTAGATGGTAGCAGATTATCCAACAAAACGGCGCATATTTGAACTAAATCCGATTACAGTAACACTTTTTATAAAGCATTGAATAAAGTGCGAAAAAGCGGAAGGGAGATATTGGACAACCTAATAGAATTCCATCAATAAATTGTGACGGTACAAAATATTCCGTTACGCCCGATCTTAGCCCTTCCCTGCTTGTTTATTTCTCAAAATAGCTTAACTTTATTTATAGTATATTTCAGGATATCACTGTAACTGTAGAATTTGTAGATATACCATGCAATATACTGGAAAATTTATCATTATTCTGTATTTCTGGAATCAAATCTTGACATAACCTCGTTTTATGACTTCATTTTAATTACGCTTAACTTTCTATATAAAAAAACCACAACCATTGTGTCCTAGTACTATACCATTATGTTATCTAGTATTTAAATGCAAATTTGAAACCAACAACAACTTGTTAGTTGTACTTCTTGTTTTTTTCTTATCGTTCACCTAAATGTTGTGAAAAATCATATTTTACCTATAAACACTTAGTGAGCATCGAAGGCTTAACCGAAATGCATTAACACCAATTCATTGGAAATAATGCATGGCCCCCCTCCATGCCAAACACTTCAGTCGGCAGGAAAAAACAGAAATAGTTCAAAACAATTAAAATAAACTGAAAGCATAAACAAACGAAATTTATGAACTCCACGGTACGCGGCGAGACGAGTAGATTTGGACCAAACAAATGTGAAAGTGAGGTGTGAGTGGGAGTGTGTGCATATTGCACTTGATTTAGGCCGCAAAACAGCAGCAACAAAAATTTCAAATTTCAAAGGAAGCTTACGCAAATGCATATATGTATGTATGTGTGTGTGTAAGAATATTTTGAGTAGTTTAGTATGTTTTTTTTTTTAATATAAACATATGTACATATGGGTGTATGTATATGTGTATACTTTGCTTGAACATTGAACATGAACATTCCGCACGAAAATTAATGTTACTGACTATTTGAAAATCGGAAAATTTGCTTATTTATATGGTACAGCAATCATTTTCCATCGACGCATGCTATGTAAACATGGCAATATGCGTCAATATATATACTGAGGTATGTGGAAAAATCTATTGAGAATAGTAGAGCATAAAAACTTAAAAAAAAATGTTTTAATGTAAATAATTGTAAATAAAAAGAAGAAAAAAATCAAATTCAATCATTAACATTTGCAACTACACTCGCGCGCAAAATAAGCAGCAAAGTACCACTTTGCTTGTTTGTTTATATGCTCACTCTAATTTGCTGCGAAAACAAAAAAGAAAACAACAAGTGACTCATGCGGCGCACAGCTGAGGCAGTGCCAAATAAAATTATGCTGCTTTATTTGCGCGTATATTTCAAAAACTTTTTTTCAATGAGCCAATTTTGAATTTTCAGTTTTTTTTGTTCCTCTGAAATCGGCAAACACCTTGAAAACTGAACATTTTTCAGAATTTTTTTTTATATTTTTTTTTAATGATTTTGAACTATTGGCAATGACCGCGTCAACATTTCAAATTGGAGAAACAAATATCTGTGTGTGTGTATGTGACACACTAATAAATCGTCCTTTTAATTTGAAACACTTAATTTAGACAGCGACGTTACTCATACGCCATGTGCGCTGTTGTAGTAGTTAATATTATATCATTTGCTGTAATTGTTGTGTTTGTTTTTATTATATTATTTTTTCAATTGCTTTCAGCTGTTACTTCTATGTATTTACTATAACCAAAACAATTCCACAAATTATTAATAAATTTTATTTTCGTTTTAATTATTTTTTAACCTGTTGGAATCCGCGCACTTTTCTCACACGCGTCTATATTTTTGCCAATCTTATATATGCCACAACTGTTAGCATACAAAAAGAAATAAATGAAATATTATTTTCCGTTACGATAATTTCGCTTTCCTCGAACCGCACGCAAGCAAAGCAAATAGCGAACTAAATGCGCGCGCCACGCTCAGCAAAGAATACAATTTTCTATGCTTTTTTTTCAAAAATCTCAAAGTACGAAATAAATTCATTGCATTATGTTTCGAACAGCGCCAGCAAATGCGCTGGTGTGTGTTTGTGAGCAACAGCAGCACATGCGCTCACACACACACAAAAGATTACACACACACATGTGCTTAGAAAAGAAAAAAATTCATGCGTTTGGTAGCTCAGCGAAGCTTTGGCGGCAAAATGGGTTAAGCAAAAGAAAATCGCTGCTGCTGCTGCTGTGGCGACAACAGCAATTGCCTCTTTGTCAGCTTGACAGGCACAGATACGCACGCACACACACGCACTTACAAACAATTACGCACATAAATATAGTGTGCTTAGAGCGACAGTTAGCACTAAGTGTTTGTGCGTTTGGCCAAATGCGTTTATAGCTCGTAAATGCGGTGGCCGCAACTCTGCTCTGCTCTGCTCTTAAAGCATTACGCGTCGATGCGTTCAAATTACTTTGTGGTATTGGCATTATTACTGCAGTTCCTGAATGAAATGCATATGAAATACTCATACATATTTACATGTAAGTGCATATGGGAGCTTGTATGTATGTACGCTTGCTATTTTATTGTAGTGTAGAGTCTTACCGAAACGCACATATATATACCCCATACACAATGAAAAACAAAATTTATTGCTATTTATTGATTTTACTGAACTAATTCTGTGTTTGTTTGTATTACCAACAAATGAACCGAAGTCGTTTATAATTAAATTTTACTAAAAAACCTATCTCTATATCAAGTGTTTTCAAATCATTCTCATGATAACCTATCACCTGAAGCTTCAAACGGAGGTTTTGAGCATCATAAAAAAGCAGATTTTTTTCTAAAGAAATCATCTTGGTATATTTTAAAAATTACTGTATGAAATGGGTCAAAAAAGTTTTCCTTAATTTAGTCAACAATTAGTTGTCCTGTGCGTGGATGCTCTTGAATTTAGTACATAAACACTACACTATTAGACAATCTCTACTACCCTGATAATGGTACCAACATCATCCCTTTGTTTGATAATTTCACATTTAACAAGTAAGGAAGGGCTAAGTTTGCGCAATTTATTTATGTAATATTATTAAGCTAACACACAATTTGACCTATATATTTGGAATAAAACCCACTAGAATAATGAAATTCATTATATATAGTAAATGGGGTCTGGGGTCTGAGGTAATTCCAGAACCGATTTCACTCTTACTCGCCACCAACTACATTAAATCCAAGACTATGTCCTCACTCAAGATATCTCTCATATCGAAGTCCACCGAATATTTAAAAACCCTATTATTAGGTTATGGGAGCTAAGTAATTTTTGTATAGAGATACATTATTAGAAAAATATTCCTTTTGAATTTCTTTAGAATAGCTGAGAAATTTGTCGATATTTTCGGTAAAAAAAATACATATAGGCACTGAGGTCTTCATGTGAGTTACAGGGGCCTTGAAAAGTTATAGTTCGATTTCGAATCAATTTTGAAATGAGTGATGTTGCCACATTGACATTCTGCAAATTTTTTTTCCGATATCTTCATTAGTTTTCGATTTATATATTCCAAAGTCCACGAATTAGATGGAATTTAAAATTGTGTTTTATGGGAAATATCCGTGGTTGTTAACCGCTTTCGATTTTTCAATTTTTTTATACGTAATATCAGGGTGTCCAGAGAATCTTATATACCAAATTTTGAAATTGTTCGAGCAGTTCTTGAGATATGGTTTTCGACCCAAAAGTGGGCGACGCCACGTCAGTTTTTAAAACTTTATACCAATCTCTGTGCACCTTTTCTATAAAATTTAATATTTCCAACGTTTTTCTTTAATGAGATAACGCATTTTTAGTAGTTTTCAAAATAACCTTTGCATGTAGAGTGGGATGGGATACTATTCAGTCTACAACTTTGCTTCCGCTGTTTTTCTCTAGATGTCTCTAGGATCAAACACTGGTCGATTAAATCGATTTTTTTTATATCTATCTTGGACATTTGTGTCAACATTAACCCAACAAAATGTTAGTAGAGATCTGTTTGCATCCCACACTTATTCTCAACTGAAAATGTCACTTTTTGAGCCGAATTTTCGACATTTGCGGGAAATTTTGCATTTCTTTTTTAATTCCAAGAGAAGTGCGGCTGAGGCTCATCGAATGCTTTCGGATACGTACGGTGAGGCTGTCCTAAGTGAAAAAAGCCTTAAATTTACAAAAAACGGCGGAAGAAAAGTAGTTGACCTAATAGATAAATAAAAATGGTAATTTTGTTTTATATAACTTAGTTTGTGAGAAACGTATACGTATATTTTCAAAGCATATTAATATACCTCAGCCTTCATACTGGCCTATAAAAAAACTTCAGAGCTGACCTTGTTCGAAAATTTTTTTGTACCCTCGTAATTATTATACATTGAAATTTCCATAACTCGAACTTTTGAAAGGGCAATAGCGGCTAGAAATCAAATTTCCTTCCATAAATCGAACTTTTCGACCAGGGCTAATACAAAATTTAAAATTTTACTATCGGGTCAGAACAGTCCGTCTACATCGTATAAACCTATATTATAGGTTTTTGAAAAATGTATGTTTTAATGAAAATTCTATAACTTGAAGTCTCTCTAACTCGAAGTTTTTTTGTGGATTATGGTGATTCGAGTTAGAGAAGTTCCACTGTATTATATTTTTTACGAGATAAAGAGGAAATATTACCAGCTGTCAGTTACCTTTTATATGATTTTCACTTATACGAGACTTGGTATCATATATACGAAATATTTATTTGTGTGACATACAGTGCCACCACTCAAATGGTAGCTCTATTTTCATAACTATTATTAAATATTATTATTATTACATCTCCATGGTTATTTGGCACTTTCCATTCTATTACGACATTTCCATATCGATTTCCATCAATCAAAAATTAAATAACTGTAAACCATTAAAGCTTTAAATAACTCAATTCAAAAAGCGCTTCTGTCAGCGCGAATACTGCTTAGCTGCAGCGGTGGTTCAGCAGTGTCACGGCCTGCTCGACTGACTGGCTTCGGTAGAGCTGACAGCTGACTACTGACTACTTCGGTTGAATTGAGATTTATGTCAATACTTGACACCGCAGTCAAGTGTAACTAATGAGTATCAACGCAAATTGCCGAATATGCATTGTCAATATTTATAGTGCTTCAATTGAGTGGCAGGAAAATTTGTTTATTTATTTCTAAGCAAATATTTTGAGCACTTTAATAGATTAATTAAAGTGCGCCCACTGTGCGAGAATGGCACACACTGTCTGCCGTCCAACATTCCACAGCTGTTTATTTATTTGGATTCCCTTTAATTCTAGCGGCCTACGAGTATATGTTCATGCATACAGTACTTATAGAATGCATGTAGAGTTCTTTTTTTCTAATTTTTTTTATACCCGAGGGCAAGAAGTTGAATGTGTGTATTATTACTTTGTTCCACTGCCGATGGTTTTGATGTAACATAGGAGAGGGCTTCATCGCAAAGAGTGTAACAAATTCTCTGAAAATATGTTCTCTTGGGTCTCCTCGGCCGATTGGTAGAATAAATTAAAGGGAGATATTTTCTCAAGGAAGTTTTAAAAACTATAATAATCGGACAATTTAATTTGATACAAAATCTCGAAATCTATATGTCAATAAATAATTCGATGTAAGAACGAGAGATTGGTCGCCGAATCTAAAACCAGATTTATATCACGGATATTTTTTATTTTTTTTTTTTTTCGCGGGAGAGGGGGTGGAAAATGCCTACCGCATCATCAACGCTGTCGTCGCAGCATTGGTATGTGCCACTTGCAGGCCACTAAAAACCCCTCCTCTAAGGAACCGTCGCCCACCCTGGAACCGCTTTCGCATTACTTCAGGGTGGCGTTCCATTTTTCTCATAGAGAGATTTACATCTGCACACCTGCGTCCAGGTCCCGCTTTTTGTTGCGTAGCAAGTTGGCTACGTATTTCTGGATAATATTCCAGTTTTCCTTGGTCTCCAGCATGACGTTGATTATGTTATCCGCGTCTATTGGGCCAACCAGGTCTTCTACGGCTGTGCGTTCCCGTTGCCAATGCTCACATTTAAAAAATGTGTGCTCGGCGTCGTCTTCTGTCGCGTCGTTGTATAGGCAGGACGGCTCTTCGACTTTTCCCATTCTGTGGAGGTACTTTTTAAAGTATCCGTGCCCAGATAGCAGCTGTGTTGTGAAGTAGTCCACTTCTCCGAATTTGCGGCTTGTCCATGAGTTTAGATCCTTTATGAGTTTGGCCGTCCATTTGCCGCGGCTATCATTTTCCCATCTTCGTTGCCATGCTAGTATTGTTTCCTTCTTTATTTGTTCTATAGCGCTCTTATTGTTTGGACATACTTTCTTTAGTTCCCATATCTTTTTCCTTTCGTAGGCTAGGAGGTCAATTGGGGCATTACCGCTTATAACTAATATTGCTTCCCCTGACACTGTTCGGTAAGCTGATGCGACTCTTAGGGCTGCAGTCCGGTGCACTCTGGCCAATACTTTATGCCGATTCTCCCTTTTTAGCACATCAGCCCAAATCTCTGCTCCGTATAGTAAGACGCTAATAGTGGTTGACATTAGGAGCTTTCTCTTTTCTTGGGTGGGCCCCCCAATGTTCGCCATTAATCTGCTAAGTTGGGAAGTGATTTTCGCTGCCTTTCCTGCGGCGTGCTGGATTTGTGCCCAGAAGGTTAACCTGGGGTCCAGTCTTACACCGAGGTAGTTCACTGTTTTTTGTGTCCTCAGAATATCCGTAGTCGTTTGCATACTAACTTCTAGAGGTATATGCTTGTTTGTTAGCAGAAGTAGCTCTGTTTTTTCTGTGGCGAGCTGGAGATTGTGCGAGTCAAGCCATGCTTGCGTCCTAATCATGACTTGGTTCAGCTTTCTTCGGGCCTCTTCTGTGTCTCTGGCTGTAATAACTGCTGCGATATCGTCTGCGTAGCCAATCAGGTACGACTCGTCTGGCATTTCAAGTTTCAGTATGTCGTCATAACTAATATTCCAAAGGTCTGGGCCTAAAATGGATCCTTGTGCTGCTCCTGACGTGACCGCTATTTGACGTGGTCCCTCTCTTGTCTGATATAACAGTTTCCTGTTACTAAGATAGCTCCGCAAAACCGTGTTGAGGTATTCGGGGATCCCAAAGTTGTTTTCTAGAGCGTCGATCATATCCACCCATCTCGCGCTGTTAAAGGCATTTCGGACATCTAAGGTCGCCAACAGAACTATTCGTTTATATTTATGGCATCTGCGCTGCGCGGTTTCTACACTTTCGATGACGCTTTTGATAGCTCCTATAGTTGATCTGCCGGGTCTAAAGCCGTGTTGTCGGGGGGAAAGTCCGCCAGCTTCCCTGATAGCCGCTTGGAGTCTAGGTTTAAGTAGTCTTTCATATAGCTTACCCGCTGTGTCGAGCATACATAGTGGGCGGTATGCTGACGGCAAGCCGGGATCTCCTTTTCCCTTACTGATAAGGACAAGCCGTTGTTTTTTCCAGACTTCTGGGAATTTTCCAGCTACGAGGCAGGCGTTGTACATGTTAAGGAGGACTAGCGGTCGTTCTTCGGCGATTTTTTTGAGTATCTCTGCTGGAATCCCATCCGGGCCGGGTGATTTGTTGTTCTTGAGCTTACCTGCGGCTAGTTGCAGTTCTTCAATAGTAAATTTGGGGATTTCCAGTTGTCTTATAGCCTGTTCTGGATCACTGGGCCTTTTTTCGTGTGTGAGGAAGAGCACACTTACAATGTGATCCATTTTGGCAGCGTTTAAGTTAGGTGGCTTGGCACGGGCTCCCAGTTTCTTCATTACTAATTTATACCCGAATCCCCACGGGTTTTCGTTAATGTCGCCTCTTAGTTTCTCCCATTTTCCCTTTTTGCTCACATCGATGGCGTGCTTAAGCTCTTTTTTCGCCGCTTGATATTGTTCGGCTACCTCCGGTGCGGCTCCTCTGCGTCTGGCTCTTGTATACGCTCTGCGAAAACGAAGACATGTGCGCCTTAGTAGGGCGATGTTTTCTGTCCACCAGTAGACTGCTGCTTTGTGTTTGCTGTGTGCTTTGGGCATCGATTTGCGACAAGCTCGTGTGATATTAAGCATTGTGTGATCAACAATTTTCTTTGCATTTTTGGGAGAGCTACTGGGTGGGATCTGGTCGTCTAATTCGGAGATCAGTTACTCAGGGTTTAATTTCAAAACGTTCCATTTTCGTGTGCCAGGTGTTTTTCACGGATATATCGTTCTTACTTAATTAGCTGGATCATTATCACATACTTCGGAAACTGTTAAAAAAATTTTGAATACTTAAACTTAATAATTTATTATTTATATGCTATTCTGTTTCGCTCGGTCTTAACCCATCCTTACTTAATTTCTTATTAATATGCTTTGTTTGCTTGCATGAACTGCATAATTATTACTACATAGCATGCCAGTTGCATTCTCTAAACTTAAATAATAATGCGGATCATGATCATTTGTGATCGGACTACAAGTGAACTGTGGAATGGCATTATAAAAATTTTCTGAAAGATGGGGAGGCACTTTCATGAAGCGATTATGAATGTATAAATATTAAAATTCAATTAGAATCAATAAATAATTTAAAAAATGTCAATAAAGGGGTTCGAGAAGTTCATAAATTTAGTTTATAGATGAAGTTAAACGTTCCATAAGTTCATAAATATTAATTATTGAGGAAGTTATATACTACGTACTAACGTTTGATTTTATAAATCGGAATCCATAATATTATTCTAAGAGAATAAGCGCACGAATAAGTTTACTCAAAAGAGAGATACTGACATCAAGTATTGTAAGAAATATATATAGCAAGAATTGAATAAATGCAGTAAAGAGCTTTTCAATAGGGTAGCTACAAAAGTAGACCGATAGGGACAGCAAACGACGTCAAATTTTTTCCCGCTCTTTCGACATTTCTTTTCAGTAAGGTTTGCCATTTATCCAACGATCCAACAACGAGTCGAAATTATTAAAATTTATTACCGAAATTCGGAGTCTGTGGCCTCAATTTTTAGAGCGCTAGAGCCAATTTATGATGAGGCTCATTTTTGGCTCATTTTCGTCAATAATCAAAATATGCGGGACATACAGCAATCCACACGTACTAAATGAGTTACCATTACATCCCGAAAAACTAGGACTCGAACTCGGAAAACCCGGACTTCTTCCGTGATGATCAAGACCGGCACATTACTATGAATGGAAATTGCTACCGCTCAAGGATAACCCTATATGTTTGACCCGAATTGGATGATATGGACTTGGACAAGACGGGTCCACAAACTCCACAGCGAATGTCACTATCGACTTATTGAAAACCAAGTTTGGTGAATGTGCTATTTCACAAAATGGCCTCGGTTGTGCGATTTGACACTGTTAAATTGCGAATTTACGTAGAACCTGGTGGCCGTAACAATACTTTCGGTGTACTATATTACGAACCTTACTTGTGAATGGTATATAATAATTTGACCTCTTAATAGCCCACTTATTCGCCTCCATACTTTCTCACACAAAATTCTTTGCTCCACTCCACTCTATTATGGAAAACACTGAAAAGCTCTATAAATGAGAGGAAGTGTGAGCAAAACTCACACTAATAGCATCTCAGCAGCTAGAAAACACACACACAATAAAAGCTTCTGTTTCGAAACAATTTTTTCCTAATTTCGAAAAGTTTTGGAATTCGAAGAGCGCTGCACTTAGCGGCACACATTCAGCCATAGCAAATCAAATCTGCTCACCGCGCCACACTCTATTTTCATCGCCCACCATTTAAGACCAATTCACGCCACTCACACCTCTTATGCTAATTGTGTGTGTTCTATTGATCACTGCTTGTTCGGCTGCTGTATACTTGAACGCTTCTGCACTTATAGCCATTTGTCGCACTTCATTGTGACGATTCGAGTCGCATTAACAATTCAACCAAATGCCTTTTGTTGCCGCCAAAGAGCTATTACATACATATGTACTTAGGCGGTAATTCTCATAATGCAGCCGCAAATTGCAGTTCGGTTATCGCTTTGGTTGGTTTGCATTGCAACCGCCAGTTCAATAAATACGCGCATATGTGTAGACTCGCCGTAACGCTTAGCCGCACATCAACCGAAGATTGGAAATGACAATTATAGGTCATTCATTGATTGACAATTATGCTCGGCAGCGTTGGGAAGTGGAGCAAGGGTGATATATAATTGACTTGTGTACGAGTTCATTTTGCGGAAGTATTAGAAAAAGCAGAGCTTGTCTTGAGCTGATCTTACTCTGGAATAAACTAAGTTTTATTATACGCATTGAAAAACTTACATTTACTAAATTCATCTCACATTAGGGGATTTAATAAATCCAAAGAAATATTATTCATTACCGCTCCCTAAATCGGTAAAATGGTGTTCAGTTTGAAATATCCCATATTCTCTTCCTATTATATAGGAATAACCATAAAGCTCATAAGCCCAAGTCTTGCAGTTATATTTAAACTGTATTAAAACAAGTAAGGAAGGTCTAAGTTCGGGTGTAACCGAACATTTTATACTCTCGCAATTTATTTATTTAACTTTATTTATATTATATAATACACAATTTGACCCACATATTCGTCATATATATTGTATAAAGTCCATTGAAAGTTGGAAACCATAATATTAGTTTAGAAGCACCGAGGCCCTCGTGTTCGATATATGGGGCCTTAAAAACCTATGGTTCGATTTCGGCGACTTTTAGAATGGGGCTTAGATTAGATTCAAGTTCGTAATAATTTTAAATAAAAAACAAAAACCAAAAAAACAAAAAATAAATAAAAATTTTAAAAATACAAAAAAATTAAAAACAATATTTAAAAATAAAAAAACAGAAAGGGATTAAATATCTGCTACGTCCACGTCGTTAATTCTGGGTTACGCTGCGGTTCACAGTTGTTTAAGTTTGAGAAATTCTGTACAAAAAAGTCAAATGGTGTTTTAAAATCTGTTCATTAGTTTTGAAGTTAATGCGGTTCGAAATTTTTTTTACAAAAAACTTTGGCCCCTTATAATATGGCAACCCCGCGTTACACAGACCTAACAGCATATGTTTTATTTTAGGTTTTACATATACTATAAGATATATCATTGCCAAAGAAAATAAAGAACTTTTTTTCAAGAGGCTTTTTTCCAGAGAATGCCTCATATATTGTAATGTAAACGATTCAGATCGTCTTCAAAGTTGTGGTATATAGGAAGTAGGCGTGGTTGTAAAGCGATTTGGCCTATTTTCACAACATATCATTGGGATGTAAGGAAACTATTAAAAACCAAGTTTCATTGAAATCAGTCGAGTAGTTCCTGAGGTATGGTTTTTGACCCATAAATGGGCGACGCCACGCCCATTTTCCATTTTGTAAAAAAATCTGAGTGCAGCTTCCATCTGCCATTTCTTATGTGAAATTTAGTGTTTCTGACGTTTTTCGTTAGTGAGTAAACCCACTTTTAGTAATTTACAACCTAACCTTTGTATGGGAGGTAGGCGTGGTTATTATCCGATTTCTTTCATTTTTGGACTGTATTAAGAAGTGGCTAAAAAAACGACTGAGGAAAGTTTGGTTTATATAGCTCTATTGGTTTCCGAGGCGGGGCAGTGGGCGTGGCCGTGGGCTCCCCAAAAAATTTACATCCAAATATGCCCCTTCATAGTGCGATCCTTTATTCCAAATTTTACTGTTACAACTTTATTTATGGCTTAGTTATGACACTTTATGTGTTTTCGGTTTTCGCCATTTTGTGGGCGTGGCAGTGGTCCGATTGTGCTCATTTGTGTGCCAAGTTTCATCAAGATATCTTAATTTTTACTCAAGTTACAGCTTGCACAGACGGACGGACGGACAGACAGAGATTCGGATTTGAACTCCACTCTTCACCCTGATCACTTTGGTATACATAACCCCATATCTAACTCGTTTAGTTTTGGGTGTTACAAACAACCGTTATGTGAACAAAACTATAATACTCTCTAGCAACTTTGTTGCAAGAATATAAAAACGGAAACAATTCAACTATTCAACCTGCTTCTAAGGGATTTCAACGACGGCACTGAAATAAATTTGTTTTACTCGACATATTGGCCAAATGTCAATAGTAAGTCCTCGGGAACCAAACATGCAGTTATTTCACTTGCTTCAACGGTTATCGCAATCGGCTTTAGGTTAAATTTAACTTTTTTACTGTTAAGTAGCGAAAGATTTTTGTTTGCTTGAAACAGTATGGTCCCGGGATGTGATCTGATATTGACCACTAGCAAACAAAAGTTCAGGTCTTGTTTCCTCTACCATCGGATTTACGAAACAGTGCCGCTTTTATGATATGTACACCCGGAGACTGTCACCTCATTTCGCCGGGATGCAGCAGAAGAAGATACAGACGTGTCAGAACATTGCTCTCCGGACGATTACTGAATGTCTCCTAATGACACCTGGAGATCACCTACATAATGAGACCACTATGCGCCCAGTTAAGAAGCATAATGAATTACTCTCAAAGCTCTTTCTGCTGGAATGCTTTCATCGAAATCATCCCTTATTTGTTTGAATCAGAGCCCTGGAGCATTAAGAAATAATACTTACAGTGCGTCGATGACAACGAACAATACAGCGACAAGGCTTCGACGTAGACAACTTCCGACACGCCTTAAGGGTTTCAGAGGTTAAAAACAAGGGTTTTTTAATTTATATGTTTGTAATATATTTCATTTAAACAACTAAGCTTATCAAAGATACATGTTTAAACAGTATTTTTCATTTCAAAATTCTGAAGACTTAGCCGTTGGCATCTAATTGCCCATGACGTGTCCGATCTTGCGGTGGACATCATAACTCATAATTTTTTTTTTGTCAAATTTTCGGTTCGAAAAAAATAGTTATAATAAAAATATAAAAAATCCTTCTTTCATTAACTAGATAATGTTATTCCAAACACTTTGAAACTCACCTAACCCCTTAAATGTCATTCAATATGTCATTAACAACTTCCTTGACTCCATTCCAATGAATGGCGTACTTGAAGTCAAACGACAAGATCGAGTTGCCTTGAACATCTTAGTTCTGGATACTCTAGCGGGTTAAGTTCCTATATATCCACACTGGACCACGACATACCTAACACACGAAGTCCTCACATGACATTATCCATCTATTTGCCTGCCCAACGAACCCGACCCTTCTAACACCCCTAACAGCAGGTATCCTGGGCATCTCGTTAAATAGCCTGGATAACAATAAAATTTGTGCTTCCCCCTTCAATTTGCGTCTACAACAACAATCGCAATTTTAAAACAAAAATATGTATCCTAGAGAGCAAAATGGATTCTATAGAGCAAGCAACAGTATTAAAAATTATTGATAACAAACTATTTCGATACACAATTATCGATTAGTAAAATTATTGATTTTGATACATTTTTGATACTTTTCATCAATTGTATGGTCTTTCAAATTTTAAGATTATAAAGTCTAAACAGCTACATAATACTGCATTCAGATTATCTATTCTCGATTATAATACTACGATCGGACCGACATTGAAAACAACTTGCAAACACAACTAGTGGATTGTGGAACCAAAGTCGCTCTGACCGACATTATGTGTTTTCGATGCGTTTTCATTGACAGTACACAAATTTATTTGTTTGTTTAAATTTTGAGCAACGAGAATGGTATGTTTTAGAATTTTTATTATTTTCTCATAATTATTATTAAGGATCGTGTTTTATATAGTCACGGCAACAAAATTTTAATAATGAAGGTATTGGCTTTGAAGTGCTAGCTAAATATCGTGCGCAACGATGATTCTTCATGAGAATTGATCGAGACTCTTACTACCCAGCACCTTTGCAGATAGAAGAGTTGAACAAACAACGTTTAATCCTATTAGATATAATAAAGGAACTTGGGATGCGGATTAAATCATGTTGGACAAAAGTATTAACTGACAATTTTGGGATGGCAAAATATGTCAATTACTACGTTTATGCTTCTTTTCTACACGGTTATATTCTAAATGGGTAAAGCCTATAAGCATAAACGGTAAATACTCTACTCGAGGTAAATTCTGAATTGAATTAAATTGAGGGCTGCCACGTATTATAAATATGTCCGTATTTTCCAGATATAAGGGGTGTGCGGCATAAATCGGTTGAGTAGTGTTCGGGTAGAAACGCACGAGCAAAACCGACCACTGACCGACCCAAAAAACCGGTTTTTCTATGAAAACCGACTAACCACTCGTCGAAGTTTTTGCAAAAAACCGATTTTCGCTACACCATCCGACTACCCACAGTGATACCGGTGGGCCACAAAAAAACCGGTGCCAAAAAGTAACCAATAACCGGTTACTGTAGTACTACACAGTACCAGGCGTTTGCCGCAAAAATTCGGTAGTAAGCAGCGTAGGGGTTTTTAGCGAAAAATTGGCAATACGGGAACCCCGTATATGCAATTTGTCAAAGCAATATACACCGGCACAAAAAATCAGCTGATTTGACGTTCAACTTAACTCTAAATCCGTTTATGCATCCGAGTTAACTCGTCTACATACGTAAAGAAAATGTGTATATTCTATCCGAGTAGATCATTTAACTCGTGCTGAAGAAGTGTTTATGCATGTGGGTTGAATATAATCGAGTAGAGATGAAGCATAAACGTAGTAAATGTCGGTCCGATCGTAGTATAAGTGTTTTTGAAAAAAAGTAATTAAAAATGCGCTAGCTGCTACAGCTGGCCTAAAAACCGACATGAAATGTAAATCCAATATAAATACATGAATTAATTGAAACAACTTGCCATTTTATTACTTTTCTTAATACTTTTTATTTAATATAATATTTATATTTATTTGGATTGTTGTTTTTTTTTGTTTTTATACATTTTACTTAGCGTTTTTGTTATCTTTCATTATGTTAAATTCTTCTGCAAATATCTTCAAATTATACATATATATATATTATATTTGTTTATTGTTGTTGTATAGGATAGTATGTACTAATATGATAAAGGATACAGTATACAATAGAGATGATACAAATACAGTTAGAATTTTATATACGTTACTTTTCACTGTATTAATGATCAAAATATGTTTGTTTGATTTTTGTTGTTGTTGTTTTTTGTTTACACTTTTTGTTAAATTAAATAAGTAAACAAGTTTGCTTTAGCAATTAAAATTATATTAAAACAGCAGCAAAAACTTAAATACCAACTTAGATGCACACATGTAGTACAAATTGAGTTAGAAAATAATCGATCGATATATATATGTATGCAAAGTAAGAGTTAAAAGAAAGTTAAGAATAAATTAGAAATAATAAATAGAACAACTTTTCAAGCTGAAACTGCTGAAGCAGCTGTTAATTAGGAAGTGGGTGGTCCAAGGACCAAACGGAAGCCATCAAATGCATACATACGTTAAATATGCGTTCAATACGACAAGCACAAGTCACTGCGGCAGACCGCTAACGGTTAAATTTTAATTTTTCCGTTCAATTTCATTTGCTTTTGGGTTTTCAGTTGGCTTGTAACGCAAAAAAATCACAAAAATTTTGCCGAAATTAAGTGGTGTGCACACTTTACAGTTATTTGTTATACAAAATTATAAACGTTCTGCAGTACCGTTACTTTTGTTTTTTACATATTTTTATTTTGCTCTATATTTCATAACGCTATAACACGAGTTTAAAGAATAGTTTTCCAATGTAAAAAAGCGCAAAATACGATATTTCAAGGCATTTCATTGAGCAGCAAACGAAAAATTTTAATTACATATTTGAAAAAGAATTACTACATACACATGTATCGCATTACGAATCACGAATCTTTACATTATTCCTTTACAATATACCGTAAAAAACGATAATTCAGTTTTCAATTACGAGCATAGCGATGTATTATGTATATATGTGTGAGTGTGTTTATTGTTTCTTTCGCTTTTTCGCTTTTTTTTCTTTAATTATACATGCCTCAATTATATTGAATGTAATTATTTAATGATTACAACGCCGTTGCTTGGTAATTAGTTAGTTGAAGATGGGCGCCTCTTTGCGCTAATAACGCAATACAATAGTGTTGTTGTAACATACAATAGGTGTATGTGTGTGTTTGCTGCATTGTTGTTTTTGTATTTTATAGCTTTTTGCTTTTTGTTTTTTTGTTGTACATACTTTTGCTGCACACACATTAGCGGCGCTTTTTAGCAATACTTTTTTTTTTTGAATTTGAGCTAATTTTCTTTTTTTTGCTTGTTGTTGTAATACGTTAATAAATTTCCATTTGGCTACGCATTCGAGCGGTGAGCATGCTAGCTAGCAGTAGCGCTCAGCATACACAGGCATTACGGAAATATGCACTTTCGAAGGGAAATGAGACGACTTGGGTGTACTATATGTTTGCATACTTATTTGCTTGCTCACTTCTTAATATATATATGTATGTATGCATGTACGCATGTATGCCTGTATGTGTGTTTGTATAAATAGTTGTTGCATATTGCATACAATTAATTTTTGTTTTTTTTTTCACTTCTCTGCGACTTCATAACATCATATTTCTTTATATATATATATTTCTGTATGTTTGTATGTATGTATAGTACGATTATTGCATTACATTTTACATATTTAGTTAAATTAGTACATTTCTTCTTGCATTAAAGTTGAAATAAAAATTAAAATTAATTTATTTAACTCCTCTTCTTAATTGTATGTATGTATGTATTTTATGTATAGTAGATTAGCAACTAAGGAAATACTAGAGCTTGCCAACCAACTACTACACTTTGCTCATCTCATTCACGTAATATCACTTTTAGGCTCGTACAAATTTGCATTATACGCCGTTACTTATACATATTTATATATATATATATATATCTGTTGATGCTCGCAGTGTTGCATTGCATTTCGCTTGCATTATTATAGCGTTTAACAATTAGCTTATCGCTTCCAAAACGTGTTGCGCTGTCACTTACGCAGCAATTTTCATTTTCTAATTTCATTTCTTACGCACTGTGCTTGATTGTACCGTTAACGTTGCATTCAAATACGATCGTATGAATTTCACGATTCTTTTATCTGCTTGTGTATATACTTTTCAGCCTAAACTAGTAGAAATCAGTACGAAAACTATGCATTCATAAATAGCATAAATTTGTTTTTGTATTTTTCATTGCAGAGCATAGCATGTCTTTCAATGTGTCGTGTGTGAGTTTGGGGATGTCGGGTTTGTGGATTTGCTTGATTTGCGCTTTATCGCACGCGTGGTGTTGTTCTGAAATTAGTTGAAATAAGATAAATTAAATTAATTAATATACCATTTAAATATATATCTGCTTGCGCACTCACCTTGGCGACTGCACTCGTCGCTTGGGTGTATTCGGCGCTGTCACCGCCGCTCGACTATTGGGCGTACGCGCACGCGTAACACCAACTCCAACGCCCGCATTTGTCACTGCCGCTGTCATGCTGTAACGTTTCGGTGGCACAATGCGACTGGGCGAACGTGTTGTCTTGCCATCCGCTTCTTGTGTGCTAATTCTGCCAATTTGTGGAGATATACTTAGTTTAGTGGTTTTCACTTTATCTAACTGTTTCAAAACAGGTTTCATGTTGCAATTAGCATTTCTAGCTCTAGAAGCCATACATGCAAAATATTATATACATAGATATATATTTTTGGACAAAAATATTTGTTGTTTGTTTGTATGTACAGATGGTTTGTATGTGTTGCAACGAATATACGGGTGTAGTACATATAATATAGTTGTAAATAAGATAAATTTGTACATAATTTTTCCAAAAGTAAAGTTAGGTAATATTTTAGCGGTATTCATGAAAATAAAAAAATGAGAAAAAACGTGAAAAAAATTAGAAAAAAATTGTATACAAAATTTCACTTCGAACTTCTTTGTTTGTGTGTGTTTTTGACGAAATGAGGATGTATTTTACTCCTCAGATATACGCAATTCCTAAGAAAAACATAAAATTTCACTACTCTTTTTACCACTACTAACCCAATTCACTCCTACAAATGTATATAAAATTCCTATTATTGTTATTCTTAATATGGCTACTCCTAATTTTCATACTTTTAGAGGACGTCTACTCCTAAAATTGCTGCTAAATTACTAAAGTAGTAATAACGATTCCACCACAGATATACATACATACACAACCTTCTACGAAATTTTCCGAAACATACTACGAAAACCATTTTTAGTACCATTTGCCCAAACTACTAATTCTACTACTATTTTTATGCTAATTACTCCAACTATTATTGCTAATCTTATCGCTGAAGGTATTTTTAGGTATTACTGAGAGGTTAATGGATATTGATTATCTTTCTAGGACCAGATCAACTAATTCCTACATAAAATTTGGCACTTCATAAATGATCAGAATTTCACATTCTTCAAACAACGGGTTTTGATTTAGGAAAAAGTCGAAGTTCGGAAAAAAATTCGAATACTTGTTAAAAATACAAATTTTGAATTTATTTTTAAATATTTCAAAAATCTATTTTTCGAAAATAGATCTATTTACTACTATTTTTTGTTTGTATATAATTTCTTAAAATATTCGAGCAAATATTAAAAATTTCAAAATCGAAATATTTGGTTTCAAAGTTCGAAAAAAGGTTTTTTTTTAAATAAAAATCAATATATCAAATAATCTAAAATGTTCTCTTAATTTAATGGTGAGACATAATTATAAAAATTACATTCCCCGCTTTTCGAAGTTAGCCTCAAAAACGAAGTATTTGGTTTCGAAGCTCGAAAAAATCTTAAATCAATGGTGTATAACAATTTTCGCTCAAGGTTATAGTATAACAGTTGATATGAAGGGCCAAAGTCTGATCTTCGAAAAATAATACAAAGTTCATATAACGAAATATACTGGAAACCTTATAGCAACTATCATATAAGCTTGCTGGCAGAATTTGTAGATTTTTTTAATATTTTGGATTTTTCGAACTTCGAAATTAAATATTTCGATTTTGGTGGCTAACTTCGAAAATCGGAAAATGCAATTTTGTTTTTTTAAGTCTCAATCTCACGGAAAAAAATCTGTTTCGTACAATACCTAGAAAAAATTTCGATTTTGCCGTAATTTTCCGTGTAATTTTCGAACTTAGCATGGAAATTTGTCTATCTGATTCTTGTATTGGTTTCTTTATAAATCAGTAATTGTATAATACTACTTGTTTGTTGTTGTATACAAATGACAAGTAAATAAAAATTTGAATTAAACAAAATTAAATTTCGAAATTTAAATTCGAATTAAATAATTTGCGATTTCCGCTATACAGATGCCTAAATATTCATTATGAGTTAAGTGTGCAAACAAAAAATAACACGAATACAAATAAGAGTAATCTGAAAGACAGCACCAACACATTGCATTACAAAATAACAGACTACTAGTACTGGAAATTAGTAAAAACTATGATTTAATAGACTGCCAACTACCCAAAGTAAACGAAAAAGTGCAAAAACTACGTTCTACAATAACTACTTTCTTGGGATGCACTACATTTTCGATATACAAAGTCAAAACAACTACTTCGAACTTCAACAGGCTACAAATTGTACTCACTTTCCCGCTGGATAGCTGACTGGCCGCGGTATACGCGATTTGTGCGCTGCATTCGCTGCTGCTGCTGCCGCCGCCGCTGCTGTCGCCGATGCCGCCGTTGCAGTCGGTGTCGAGCCACCGCTCTTCGTCTCTTGTGCGCTAGCCAACTCCTTTAACATTGTCGAGTCTTTGCTCATCAGTTCCCATTGGATTTGCAAGCGCTTGAAGCGATTGCTCTCAATCTTACGTTTCTCTTGCTCGTCGAGTGCGGCCAAACGTTTGGCCGTTTGATGTTGCTCCATTTGTGAGGAGCGACGTGTCGCTGACGGTCCACCGGCTACCGAGATATTCGGTGAATTTGGTGGTGTTGTGAAGCGTTGACGCGCTTCTGGTGCAAGCAATGGTTGTTGTTGTGTTTGTTGCTGTTGCAAAGTCAAACCAACTTCTGGTTCGTTCTCTGTGAGTGTGTGTATGTCGTTGAATGACACCTTCTTTTGCTGACTGAGCGCACGACTCACTTCTTTCTTCAATGCCGCTGGATCGTAGGCGACCTGGTACTCGGTTGATGACTCCAAAATGGCCGCAATTTCGGCGTAACACTTTAGTTCGGAACGCGGCAGCGACGAGAGTAAACGCATACGCGCATCCAAATCTTTGCGTGAAAGACGCTCTTGACGTGGCTGTGGCACTGCATATAGTTCGGCCTCCTCTTCGAATACTTCACCCAGCTCTTCGGACGAACCGATTGCATGATGATACGGTGGCTCTTGTAGACTGCGACGTTTCTCTTGCTTCGTCAATTTCGATTGCTGACCTTCGATCATCGAATTGCGCTTTGTGCGATTCGCCGAATGTGAAGATGATTTGCGTAAGATGCCACGTGGCATTGGTTGTGGCGGTGTTCTGCCTGCCGCCGGACTCATTTCAACACCGGAGTCCATGCGTTGCTGTTCATATTGATATATGTACATTTGCTTTAAAGGGTCCGCGTTCTCGAGATCTGCAGAGTCGGCCAACAGAGTGGACGAACCGCGATAACCTGAACTGGGTTGTTGACTAGAGGCAGAGCTCGAGGAACCTTCCTCGCCAGTTTGTGTCGTATGTTGTTGCTGCTGTTGGAAATACTGCGCACAGTCGCATATGTGTGGCCGATTACGACGTATGGGTGGAGACATGCAGAATAGCGGACGCTGCGACAGCTCGGCGTCCAAGTCCGGCAACAAAGTATTCACCTCGGGAATGTGTTTCAAGCGACGACGGTAGTCCGCCGGCAAAAGTGTCGTTAGTGATTGCCAATCCACTACATGCTTATAGTCCATGTTCTTGAGTATCTCATCGTCATTACTATTTAAGTTGACGCGTTTCTTCAGCGATGCCATCGAAGCCGAATCGTCATTGCTACCAACGGCCATCTTGTAATTGAACGGCGAGAAGATCACATCTGCCGTTGAGTTGGTCTTCACGAAACCCAAATCGGGCAACGCATAATTTGGATAGATGACATAAATTGGCGCCTGTCTCTCTTCACCCAAATTATTGAGCTTCGCCAAGAAGGAAGGTGGCACGAAACGGAAACGATCACTCATACTGCTGCGCGTACTCAACGAGCCACACGATGTTTGCATTGAGCGTGAAATCAACTCCGAACTCGAAGCCGCCGACACAGTGGGTTGAGCGCCTTCGCAACGCGAACGCTGTCGCTCCAATGTGGTTGACGAGGTGCCAGTCGACACATAGACCTGTGTAAGTTGTTCGGAATTGCTACGACTATTCTCCGACGACTGCAAACTGCATGCCGTACCGACGTCCTTGTGTTGCGTCACCAGTTGGCACAATTGTGGATGGCGCGGCGGCATACTTCTACGTCGATGCGCAGGCGAATTGGTTGCTGTCAGCGAACCACTTGAGCTTGAGCTGGGATCTTCATCGTAGAAAACAGCATCATTACGTATACGTAAGTGGCGGCGCGTGGGCGTTGGGTGACCGGCGTGTCCATGATGTGGCTCCGCCTGGAATGCAGACTCGCATGTGTCACGCACTTGCGCACACAGTTGCTCCTCATCCTCGTCGTGTCGACTGAGCGCCGAACCCTTACCCGAATCATTCATGCTCTTCTTGCGTAGACGCTGTTCCAGCGACGAGCTGCTACTCGAGCCGGCCGCATCGCTTGACGGCCAACAACCCGACGACACATCCATGCATGTGTGTGTGCTCATCTGCTGCTCGTCCGTGGCGGATTGATTGCTCTTTTGTTTGATGAATAGTTTGACTAGATTGAAGGCGGGTGGATTCGAGCTACCTGACGAAGCGGAGCCCGAAATGGGCGCATGCTTTTGCGCGGCGGGGCAATTGTGACTATTTGTAGCGGCAGCGGCTGCGGCAGATGTGACGGCATTCGGTGGCTGGCAAGAGCAGCGATGTTTGTGACGTTGTTGGGGGGCATTTTGCTGTTGTTGTGTCTCCTGCTGCTGCTGATGTTGTTGGTGTTGCGTTTGCAATTGCTCGCCTGCATTTAGACGCTCCGACGTAATGGAGGCGATTATGGAATTAGAAGAGATTGGCATCTGGCACATGGGAAGCAAATTACGCGACGTCTTGCAACACTCCATATTCGAGGTGCTAACCGCCTGCGAAACATTCAGCTGCTGTTGTTGTGAATGATGTTTTTGTTGTTGTATATCCGCAATACCGCTACAAACCATTGCAGTTGGATCTTTGTGATCGCGCAGATTTGGTACGCTGCGACTTTTACGCACCGTGCAATTCGGTGTGTGTTGTATGTGTTGCACGAAAATGTTATTGGCGGCGGTGTTGTTGTTGCCCGACGGATATCTGCAAATAAGTAGTTGTAATTAGTCAGCGTACAATGTAAGATAAGCACAAAATTGTTCGAAATTTTTCGTCTAACGCTACATTCGCAGTCCGTGTTGGAACGGATAAAGAGTGTTTTGCTGTAAACTGCCCACAACTGCAGTTGTAGAAGGCACTTTTTTTCTACAAATCGCATATTGTTTGCATAAATATTATGATCGCTCGCTTCCTCTCTGCCACTACCGCCTAACAAATATAATATTTTTTGCTATGCACACTCGAGCCTATTTCCTCTGTCATACAGCTGTGTATGTATGTATTGAAGCACAGTCAATCCGCATGAGTAATGAATTTAAATTGAACTCAATTGAATTGACCCCACCAACCGTTCACGTATTCAACTCAACGAGCTGTCGGCGGCTTTAACGCTTACATTCCACACTTCTCCCTACTTTATATTTGTATATTCTTCGTCTGCTTATGAGCGCTTACATATATGTATGTATATAAGGTCTGAGGTCTGACGTCTGTCTGTATACATATTCCTTATCGCATGTGGAACGTAATTTTTGAACAGCTCACTCATTCTTCATCATAATTGTGCATAAACAAATGGAAATTATATACAGTTGAACTATATACTCTTACTACTTGCGGTTGCGGAGAACTCAAGCTACACATTTGTAAAAAAAAAAATTAAGACAAGAAAAAATGAAGACAAGAAAAGATTATACAATGAACTCATCGCGTTATCTTCCAAAGAGCTGAAAATATTCGACAGTGACCCCATATTGCTCTCGTTAAAATGGAGAAATATATATTTTATATTTTTAGAGGTTATGCCACTCTCATGCTATCAACATTCGATGATTGGAATACAGTTCGAATAGAATTAAGAATTTAGATTAAAGGCTTGAAATAAGAATTTTAGCTTGAGTGAGAATTTTGAAAGAAAATATTTGACAACTTTTGTTGTATTAAAAATAAAAAAAATTTGAAAATCGTTATGAGACTATCAAAAAAATGGATTTTTCGAGTTTCCAAAAGAACTTGAAGATTAAGCATGTAAACCTATATACCTAGTAAAAAACAATATTTTAAGAAACACCTTTGGAAAATACCAGATTAGATTAGATTTTATTAGAGGATCGCACTGCGACCTACGGTCTATTGTGCCCTCTCCTATTGAAAAATACCAAAATCAACACTTAATCTCTTACGCACCTTTGTAATTGTGTTGTATTGCTCTTTTGTAGCTTGCCGCGCACACTAGCGGCCTGCTCCGAGCGAGACATGGACACGTCCAAAGCTTTGCGCTTGACAATATCCTCAAGATTGCTGTGTAAATTAATGAAATTATGTGTGTTTCTTGCGGCAACATCGGATGGTTCAGCTATAAATAACAAGAAAAGAGCGCGCATTAGAAAAACGACACACCAACAACTAAAAAACATCAACTCACCATAGAAACTCTCATCCGAATACAGTACGCTGCCCTCAAAAGCGATTGTGTAATTGTCCTTGTTCGCTTTGCACGTCAATATGATGTCCTCATTCTCCGGATATGCGTCCATATCAAGCGAATCGGCGGATAGATGCGACTCCTTGACCGGCGAGAAGAGTAATTCCGATTTACAAATGGAATTATCGATAAGCTCATTATTAGAGGTGAGCGATGTGGTTGATAAATGGTTAATACCACCACCAACGCCGCCGCCGACGCCACCGATACCACCATGTTCTTGTGCATTTAGCGGCAATGCATGTTGTTGCAACAAAAACGATTGTTGCAGCCGATTGCTATTGCTCATATTCTTGCAATACGACGGCATGTGTAGTAAGATGTCTTCGGCACGAAAGCTTTCCATATCAACTTCGGCAAGATTAGCGTCGAGTTTTTTAGAGAAGTCATTGTAGAAGATTATGTCGCCACTGTAGGAGCCCGATATCGATGAGAATATGCTGCGTTGCAGTCCGGTGCCGCAGCCATCTCGATAGTCGCAATCTAGTAGCCACTGATAATCGGAATTGTCATGAGTGAAATCGTGTGAAGAAGCAATCGAATAGTTTAAATTGTTGCCCAAGTAGCCACCACCACCACCAACACCATTAATATTATTACTAACACCTACACCACCACCACCACCACAAGCTGTTGCCGCAGCCGCAGCCGCCGCGTTGGCGAAACCTACCAAATGCTGATGCTGCTGCAGCATGTTGCTATCGAGCGGCATACTGTGACGCGAACCAGGCGTTGTTGCATTACTATTGTAATCCGATTCCGGTGTTGCTGGCGCAGCCATTGTATTGTTGCCGCCACTATTCAACAGAAAATTATTATTCGCACCCAAACTCTCCACCAACAAGCTGTCGTCGATCAGCACACTGCTCTGTCCGCTCACTTGCTCATTCAGTATGATGCTGCGCAACGCGTTGTTGTAACGATCCAAATTGTTCAGTACTATTGCAACATTCTGCTTCAGACTCTCCTCGCTCAGTTCGTCGTCGGCGTCCTTGGCGCTGAGCAATTGTTGTTGGTGCTTTTGCAAGTGTTGTTGTTGCAGCAGCAAATCATTCAAATGCTGCTGATATTGCGTCTGTGTCAGTAGCGGCAACGTTTTGCTGCTACGCAAATGTTGTTGCAATTGATGTTGTTGTGCCGTGGCAGCTGCGTTGCTGCTCCTTTGCTGCTGTTGCTGTTGTCGCTGTTGTTGTTCGCGTTCGCGTTCACGTTCGTTTTCGCCGTAATTGTTGTAGGCGAATGCAAATGGCGAATTATTCGGACTATTCAATGGTTTCTTGTAATGCAATGGCGATTGTGTCGCCGATGTGGGTGATGTTGTGATGTTACTATTTATATGTGATGTTGTTGTTGTTGTCGTAAATGTATTTGCAGAAGAATTTAAAGGAAGCGTTTGCAAATTATTTTTATTATTATGCGTTTGCTTGAATGCTTGATAGTTAAAATGTGAATTTATGTTATTGGCGTAATGTTGTGGAGAATTAGGATGTGGTTGTTGTGAAAGATTTGGTTGATGATGATGATGCGTTTGTTTCGTTTGAGAGGAGGAGTAAGCGTAATGACGTGGTGAATTTTGAAGCGGTTGTGATAGATGTGATTTGTTGTTGATATCGTTGTTTGTTGAGAATTCTGTCATGCCACGACGGAATTTTTGTCCTGCAAAGAAGGGATAATAGGGAAATTAGTTATATAAAAACTATTTATGTAAACTTTTGATGATTATGATAGATGAATGAGGATAATGCGGTAATTAGGAAGCATATTTTCCAGGAAATTTTAAACATTTTGAAGAAAAATAACAATAGAACGCCTGTTAAAGAATAATGGTGTGAATAAAGTTGAGATTAATAATGTAAATGAGTTCCGTAATGATAACTGCCCAAAATTATAGATCAAGTACCCAATGAAGGGTTTGTGAACCTGTTAAGTTCCATATTAGAGTTTAATGATTCTATATTTAATAGAAACACTAGTTTAAGGTTTTATATTTAAGAACAACCCGAGTTAAAGGTTTTATTTTGAATAAAAACTCGAGTTTCAGCTTTTATATTCAAGAATAACTCGAGTTTAGGGTTTCTTATATAATAATAACTCGAGTTAAAGGTTTTATTTTGACGAACCACTCGAGTTTAAGGTTTTATATTTAAGAACAACCCGAGTTAAAGGTTTTATTTTGAATAAAAACTCGAGTTTCAGCTTTTATATTCAGTATAACTCGAGTTTAGGGTTGCATATTTAATAATAACTCGAGTTAAAGGTTTTATTTTGAAGAACAACCCGCCTTAAAGGTTTTATTTTGATGAACAACTCGAGTTTAAGGTTTTATATTCAAGAATAACTCGAGTTTTAGGTTTTATATTTAAGAATAACCCGAGTTAAAGGTTTTATTTTGAAGAATAACTAGAGTTAAAGGTTTTATTTTGAAGAACAACCCGAGTTAAAGGTTTTATATTTAAAAATAAGTCGAGTTTAAGGTTTTATATTCAAGAATAACTCGAGATTAGGATTTTATATTTAAGAACAACTCGAGGTTAAGATTTTGTACTTAAAAACAATTCGAGTTTAATATTTTATTTCGAAGAAAAATAGAGTATAATGTTTTATGATTATGAACAACTCGAGTTTAAGTTTTTTTATTTAAGAATAACTCGAGTTTAAGATATTTTTTTGAATAAAAATCGAGTTTATGGTTTTATATTCAAGAACAACTCGAGTTTAAGATTTTATTTTGAAGAAAAATCGAGTTTAAGGTTTCATGTTTATGAACATTTTGAGTTCTTTTACTTCGAAGAACGATCAGAGTAGTAAAGATAGAGCTCAATTTACTCAAACCTTCGGCAAATTTTGTTACAAAAGCAGACTGGTCACTTTTTATACTATAAAAAATATTATTTGAGCGAGTTTAATGATATGCTGAAAGTGAACTCCATTTTCTTAAATAATATGAAATGCTAAACACCAAACTTAACATTAAACTCGAGTTTACGGAACGAAATTAACGTTCTATGATACAATTGTGAAAAATCGTAGAAAGATGTCGATAAACTAATAAATACTAAGTGCCATCGACCTACTCAACGACAATCTGTAGAATATTAAAGACCCCGTCAACATATTCTATGAAAATCAAGCAATCTAATTTTATAAGTTTTTAAACTTTGTTCCTCAAGTTCGACAGAGTTCTTTAATTTCACCATTTAGCACGGCTATTTTCATATAATTTTTAATGGTTATACCAGCTAGTTGGCGCGTAAATTTACTTTAATTACTTCAACTAACATAAAAACGCCACAAAAGCACACATAACGATTGCCGTTATAGTGCTTCGTGCCCAAATGAAAATGAACTAAAACTAGGGAATGACTAGTACAAATTGTCACATTGACATTGAGTGGCGTTGGGTCGGCCAATGCATTAACAACACCGCGCTGACGTCGTTGCTGCCTTCACATTCTGGGGGTGTCACTGAGCGGGCAAGCATGCAGGCGAGTAGTGCACTTTTATGACTTCACAGCAAATTTCAAAATGTCACACCAACTAATAAGACTGTATGTGTATAGCTTTGCTGATTTCGAGCATATATGTATGTATGTATGTATGTGAATGTATGAGATATGTTTAGCTGCGCTTTTTACGGCCCTAGCAACCATTGGACTCACTATCAATCTGTGAAATTTTATGGTAGCAACTTAGTATTTATTTAAGCGCACTGAAATTGATCATAAAAATTAGTAGAAGAATAGACACGTTTGCTTCTTTGAGTGTTGAGTTGGATTGAAAAATGTGTGTAATTAAAAATTGAATTGAATATAAAAAATTGTACACTTATTTTCGTCTTTCATACTTCATATACATATAGAAACATATGTATGTATATACATGATAAATAGTTGCACTCAAAAGCATTTTGGAGGGCAAGTGCATTTGTCTTGATGCCCACATGATGCTTCAATGTGTCAGCATTTTTTTTTTCATTCTTAAATAAACTGTATGCACATCATAAATGCAGTTCCCCCACAATTCTTGTGTTTTATTCACGAAACATGAAAACACAGAAAATGGCCGCTAAAATTCCCCAAATTTTTATAAACGAGAAACATTACCCGCCAGCCAGTGAGCCAGTGAGCCAATCAACTCGACGAGGCCAGTCAACAGCCGCACATTTATTTAAAACAAATCACTCGTTTCATTACTACAATCTGAAATTATATAGACAACATATATGTATGTATGTATATATGTATCAGTATGAACGTGTTTATTAAAAGCTGCAAGTGAGTAGGCAAGTGTGGGTGTGTGGAAATAAATGAACAACATGAAACCCTTGAGCTCATACTACATATAAGCAAATGAGCAAGTGTATTAACCCAGCAATAAAAATTAGGCGATCTGCACTTTTTTATGAATATTATATACTTCATATTCATCTAAATGTCTACAGACCAGCCCACTTTTGAACCAAAGCAACAATATGTACAAACCGACTTTGAACTTAAACTTCCCACAGTTCCGCTAGCACTGACAAAAAATATGATATTTTCTATCAAAAATTAGTTAGTTTCGTACAAAATATTAACCTTTAAAGACCACAAGTTCCTTCAGCAGATTATTATCTCTACAGTTCCAAGTCTATAACTTCACTTAAGATAACAAAGTTCAGCTATTTGTGAATGTAATGTGTGCTGAGTAATCGACAGTTGACTAGACCTTCATTAATTTGAGTAAACTCTTTTACTGTTGGGTATTTTCGACCTCATTGTACGGTTA
Source organism: Zeugodacus cucurbitae (assembly GCF_028554725.1). Classification (NCBI taxonomy): domain Eukaryota; kingdom Metazoa; phylum Arthropoda; class Insecta; order Diptera; family Tephritidae; genus Zeugodacus; species Zeugodacus cucurbitae. The sequence goes on along the minus strand of NC_071667.1, from coordinate 55,847,414 downwards.
TATATGTATACATATTTCTTTATTCACAAAAAAATATGTACTTGTATATACCTCAATTCATATTATTCACACATTTTTTTGTAGTAATCAGTCCGTCTCGTACTTATTACAAAAGAAAAGTATAAAGTTCGAACAAAGCTTGCAACAGAGAAATTAATGAAATAAACAAGTCGAAAAAATTCAGAAAATTAAAACAAATTGCTTATAGAATATACGATTATATACATATATACATAACCAAAAAATTTCAATAAAAAATTGTTGCCAAAAATGTTGAGAAAAGTATTTAAAATTCTCAAACTGATATTCAGCAACTTGCCCACATTAATGTTAGATCTTATAGTCGATATCTTATTGATATTACTATAAAATATTTCTTCCATCTTTGTGGAATCACCAATAAGTTCAACTTGCAGACTACAGTTTTCTCAAATTGAGGAAGCTATTATTTTCGAGTTGAGAAGCAGAGTAGGAAATTTGTAGAGTATGTTAAATCTCAATTAGGGATTTTATTGGAGAGAACTTTATTTATTTATTTTTTTAGGAAATACAACTTTGAAAAAAATAAAATAAAATTCCACTTGAAGATTGCAAATTTCTCAAATTGAGAATGCTATTGTTTTCGAGTTGAGAAACTGTTGAGAAGCAGAGTTTGAAATTTGTAGAGTATGTTAGATGTCAATTAGGGATTTTATTGGAGAGAACTTTATTTATTTATTTTTTTAGGATATATACCTTGAAAAAATAAAATGAAATTCCACTTGAAAATTGTAGATTTCTCAAATTGAAAAAAATAGTATATAATTCTCAAATTGAGATACATTAGAAAATAGAAAAATTCTCAATATGAGGACTGATTTGACTAAAATTTAGTTTTAGATTCAGTAAGCCTATACAAAAGTGTATCGAAATTTTATTTAACAAATCTATATATAAATACGAGCTTATATATAAAACAAAGTCAAAGTGTGAGATACTCAGTAGTAAAAGCGAGAAGTATACAACAGTTACAACTGAAAGCATGCTATGTTCAAGGGTGAAATAACAAGTAGTTTCATATCTAGCAACAGATGATATCTCTTTATTATCTCATACAAATACACAGCATTGTCAAATGAAAATAATTACTTCAAGCTATAAGTAAGCAAAGCTTAACCGCTGATATAAGGCTATCTGCACAAAAATGAACATCTGCAGTACACATTGTTTCGCAAGAAAAAAATTACAAACGCTTTTACTAAAATACATATAAACAGATATATATTTAATTAGCCATAAATTCACAGTTTGTACATTTTTAGCGTAAAAAGCAAGCATTTTGTTTATATTTCTTCACACTATGGTAGTAAACAACTTGACTTGGCTTGCTTTAGAAGAAGTAATGGAAATATTTAGAAAGTAATTTCATATATATACATATGTATATCTAAGAAAATATATATATTTTATAAAATGTAAGATTGTTAAAAAATTGTAATTTAAAAAAAAATATTATTAAATCAAAAATCAAAATTAAAAAAAAAAATTGAATTATGGCAAATATCGTCAAGATGAGAGGAGTGCATAAATGTGAGATCATTGGCTGTATGCACTCACTAATCAACGGAATCAAGTACAATTGAATGCAGTACCGCTATAAATAAACCTCATTCTTATGAAATAATGACTAGTAACCAGACAACTTAAGATTTTTGCAAAACCATATGCACTTCCATATAATGGATAAATTCGCACAATATGGCAATAACAAACGTTGGAAATTCATTCAATTAATTGCAATTTATCTACGGTCAGATAATACGAGCATATTGCTCATTTGAATACGAAGTTTAAAGCAATTAAAGCACACAAAAGATTAATACGACTGCATAAAAGAGAAAGCGAAGGCAAAGTACATATGTATGCGGAAAAATAATAATTAAAATGAAAATATTGTGAAAAAATAAAAAAAATTAAAAAAAAAATAAAAAAAAATTAAAAAAAAAATAAAAAAAAATATAAAAAAAATGCAAAAAATGTAAAAAATAAAAAAAATTTAAAAAATAAATAATTAAAATTTATTTCAATGGGGAAAATATAAAAAATAAAATATTATAAAATGCTTTGGAATATGGCAGAAAGACAAAATCGAGAAATTTTATAACTTTTTTATATGTACGAACGAGTGTACAAGTATAAAAACAAGTGTAGATATATTTGTCCAATTTTTAAATAATTTGAATTGTTTATGTTTTTTGTCGCTTTTTTTTGCTGAAAATACTATTTTGGCAAACGGCAGGCCAACACTCGCTCGCCAAATGTACAAATGACCAAGTTTCCGAGTTGTTGCTGGCTGTCTGCCCGCCAAATGGCAAGTGTATACATACATATGTATGTATATACATTTGTTATGCGTAGCTCTTGCCAAATAAAAAATAAATAAATATTTTGAAAGATGTCTCAGAAATGTGCAAACTATACAAAAATACAAATACGAGTGCACAAGATACACACAATTTCATTTTAAAGGTCATAGGCACCCAAGCTTGTATAACACAATGTCAGTTTGACAGCTGTCAACGATTGCGTAATATGATAGGGACATGTGCCTCATATTGGTTAACCGGACAAAAAAATAACTAGTAAGCGTGTAGGGAAATTTTAATGCGACAGAATTGGAAAATAAGTTGAGAAATTGAAAAAAAATTATAAATTATATAATACAATATAATCTTATGTTAGATAAGATTCGAAGTTTAGTACCAAATTGTTTAAAAGCATAGAAAATATTTGGTCAATTTCATTTAATTCGCATAATTTATTTGTTTCCTAAGAAAATAGTAAAAAACCAATTCGAAAAATGTTTCGAAAATTCGAAATAAATATTTTTTACAAATTAAAAATTTGTATACGAAATATGTTTCCTAAGAAATTATAAAAAAATTAATTCGAAATTAGTTTTCGAAATTTCGAAATATTTTTTTTTTTAATCTAAAAGTTTGTATAACAATTTTTTAAAGAAATTAGAGAAAAACAATTAGAAAGAATTTTTTGAAAATTTCGAAATTTCGAAAAAAAAATTTTTAGAAATAAAAAGTTTGTATAACATTTTTTTATGAAATTAGAGAAAAACAATTAAAAAGAAGTTTTCGAACAAAAAAAAATAATTCGAAAAAAAATTTTCGAAATTTCGAAATATTTTTTTTAGAAATTAAATTATTGTATAGGAAATTTTTTCTAAGAAATTAGAGAAAAATTTAGGAATTTCGAAATAAAATTTATTTAACTTAAATGTTTAATATAAATATTTAAAACAAAATGTACCTTAATAATTTTAATTTCGAAAAATGTAATAAATATTTTCATTTTTAAAAATATTTTTTCTTTAAATAAGTTAAATTTGTTTATAAATTTTTTTTAACTTGGCTAATTTTATAATTCACTTTGGAAAATTTGTTTCCTAAGAGCTGTTTCACACAGGCAATTCCTGTTGCGGCAATTCTTAGTTTTATAGGAGAGGGGGCGACGAATTGCCTGTGTGAAATCGGTCTAAGAAATTATAAAAAAAAATTCTAAATAAGTTTTCGAAATTTCGAAATTTTTTTTTTTAGAATTTAAAAGTTTGTATAATATTTTTTTTAAAGAAATTAGAGAAAAACAATTAAAAAGAAGTTTTCGAAAAAAAAAAATCGAAATTTCGAAATATTTTTTTAGAAATTAAAAGTTTGTATAGCAATTTTTTTCTAATAAATTAGAGAAAAATTTACAAATTTCAAATAAAATTTATTTAATTTAAATGTTTAAAAGCAATATTTTAAATAAAAAATGTACTTTAAAATTTAAATTAAAAAAAATTTGATAAATATTTTCATTTTAAAAAATATTTTTTTTTTTAATTTTTTATATATTTTTTTTTAACTTGGCTAATTTTATATTTCACTTTGGTTAATATATTCCTTATGTTTTTTGAGTGCTTCAAATTGTACTCTAACGAACCACCCTTTCTTGCACAACAAGCAAAGAGCGCCAAATCTTTTGCGAACCCTGATTTTTTGGCACAGATTTTTGATTAATGCTAAATGAAAAATAATCACACACACACACACAACATAAATATACACTATGCAGCATAGTATAGGTCGGTGGAATCTATTTCACCCGCACAAGCACACAACAAAAACACACATTCATTATTTTATGGCAAACCTTTTTGATGTCCCACGCCAATGTCGCTTAGGAGCACCGCGAAATCATCATTATTGTTGAGAATATCATTGTTGCTATTTAGCACATTGTTGTTGTGCTGATTATTGGAATTATAATTGTGATTGTTGCGCAACCATGATGGTGGTGCTGGCGGTTGTTGTTGTTGCTGCTGCTGTTGCAAACGCTGCTGCATCAAATACTGTTGATTACAGGTGAGCGCCGCCGAAGCGTTTGTGCTGCCCAAACGCGCTTGAGGCGCTGTGACGCCACTGCCGACGCTATCATTCTCAGTACTAAGGAGGCGCGTGCGTACGCCCACATCCACGCCCTGTTCGCGCAAATGCTGCTGCAGCAGGCGACGCTGCAAGAGTTGTTGTTGTAATATTTGCAATTGTTGTTGTTGCATTTGTTGGTAGTAACGTATTTGTTCGAGCTGCTCCGGTGTGATGGTTTGATGTTGCGCCGCCTGTCGATGCAGCTGCTGTTGCTGCTGCCGCTGTTGCTGTCGACGCTGCTTTGGCGGCATATTCAATGCATAGAAGTTCTCTTTGGAGGAGCTACCACCCGATGCCGAGGAGGCACTGCTATCGCAGCCGCTGCTCGTGCTGCTACTATTCGACGTGCCGGCCACGTTCGCCTTGTGGGCGGCGGCAGCAGCCGCGGCGGCTGCGGCTTGTTGCCAGCATTTCACCTTGTTCTGGCAATCGTCGGCGCCGTTTGTGCAATTGCACCGTTCGCTGTGCAATTTGGAAATGTCTACGAATCGCATGAGGAAGCTGAAGAACGTTAACAACATCGATCGAGTAAGCGGCGTTCACATTGGCAACAACATTGGCGTTGTTGTGTTGTTGTTTTGGTGAATATGTTGGAGAGTTGTTTTCAATTCAAATGTTTATAAGGAAATGTTGCTGTACAACAATGTTGCTAACGTGGTAAATGTTGCTGATTCAAACAATGTTGCTCACACGAATGTTGCTGAGGCAATAAATGTTGCTAAGCAATTATGTTGCTGTGCAACAATGTTACAATGTTGCCAAATGCGGCTCTCGTGGCACTTATGCGTTATAAGTCGATGGAAATGTTTTTCAACACTTAATTGTGTTGTTGTTGTTGTATTGATTTCTTATTACCGCCGCTTTTGTTTTGCTTTTAACATAAAAATTATACTTTTTTTTATATTTTTTAGTCTTTATTTTTAAACTTTATGAGTTCGCTCGGCACTGCTCGCTCGCTGGCCGACCAACGCGTTGTTTTGTGCGTCGAAATCACTTGCTTGCGTTGTAGCTGGCTTCAACGCGCTTCTGCTGTATGCATCTATGTCTGTCTGTCTCTGTATTTTTAGCTGCCACGCTGTTGGCGCTGCTGGTCTGACGTCAGTCTGCAGTGTTTCAATGCGTCAACGACGATTTTTCTAAAATTCTCCTTCGCTATATTTTGGAGTTTTTCATAAAATGTTTTTCTGCTGTCTTAATATTACACTTTGCGCTGTTGCTACGTCACTCTTTTGGGTTTTTTTTTTTTCAAGTTTATTTTGGTTGTTTGATTATTTTTGTAGACAATTCATATACATATGAGTGTGTGTATATATGTATATATAAATATGCTTGTAGTTGGCTCCAAAACCTAAAGTTTTTGGAAATAAACCAAAATTGTTGATTTTTCGAAACTATTTGTATTTGTTGAACTTTTTCTTGCTAACAACAAAATTTATGAGTTCTCTTCAACATGCAACGCCCAGAAAAATGTTCAAAAAAAATTTCAAAAACATTTCTTTTTTTTGGTTTTCTTATTTTCTACATTTGTTGTTGTAATATATGACTCCGGCTAGAACAATTTCGGCTTGTTTGCTGTGCGCATCGATAAAGATCTAAAATTAACTACGCTGCAGTTGCATGCAATATAGCGCGCGGACCGCATGCCACTGTTTGTTGCAAGCACCACACTACTTCAGCCGAGACTCGTACGGGTTAGAGTTTGCCGGCTAAAGGCATATATTTGGCTTTAGTGAAAATGAAAATTTGTAAATTTGGTAGCCAAGCAGCGTGTGCCGCAGCCATTTTTTGCTTTCCAATTATATTTTTTTTTAGTATTCGAAAATTTATGGCCTTCTTGCAACAAGCCAGTCAGCCAGCCTTAGCGGCTGCATGCCACCAATTGGCTGCCATTGCATGCATGCAAATGAGAACGCGCCAACAATTGAGTTCAACTCGAATTGATTTTCATATTTACAAAAAAGGATCAAGCAAAAAAAAGTACAGTTGCGAAACTGTGCTACACAGTGCCGTTGCACATCGGTCGGCCCTTAAACGAAAGTAAATTGAGGCTAAACAATTCAATGGGAGCAAAAAGCAGTGCTATGAATCGGAACTACAAAAACAACAATACCAAATCTGACAAGGTGTTATGCCACAACAATAATTTACTTTAGAAGTTGCCGCAAAGCTATAAATCGTGCGCGGAAGTCCTTCCCAGGCCGCTGGGACTTACTCTAACCAGAACGCGTCGCGCCAGTCTCTCTGCAAAATTTATGCACATTTTTGTTGCGAACACTTTGAATGGCTATAAATTCGAGTCGAGCAGTACTCGATAGTGACAACCATCCCAGTTGTAGCATTAAATGCCAGGCGAGCTTTAATTAGCATATTTGCATGCGCGTCAAGCACATTGCAGGTGTTGCAAGCACAAGCAGTACAGTTACCTTTGAATTTTATATACATAGGTATATCCTACTTAATATGTATGCAAATTGTTGTTGCACAAGTTTTGTCTTCGCGCAAGAACGGTACAATGTGTTAAAGCAATTTTATTTGCTAATGAAATTAGAACGAGCTAGAATGAGGAAAGGCATGTAAGTAGAGCTGCTAGATTGTCATTCAGAGCAAGGCTGTGATATAGTTTTTCAGCATAGAAAAATAAGATTAGATGAATTTAAAGAGTAAAAAATGTGTTCTAGACTGAAGAGATCCAGATCAAGCAATAACTCAACGTAAAGGCAATAAAGACCACTGTTGAAGATTCACGTGCTGACTTCAAGATTTTGATATGAAATAAATTGACAATTTTTTCTATAAGGGAAGCTTCTTGTAACGGTATACAACTTAACATTACCCAACACATGAAAAATTAGGATAATAGGTTAGATTATAGTATTCGCTTATGAGCTTGAGAGAAATTAGAACCTAGGCAGTATTATTTCAGTATCGCTAAAACCTCCACAGATCACATATTTAAGGAACGTCTAGTTCTGGAAAAGACATGAGTAAAGGTAGATCATGCTAGAACAAGATTCATGTGATAAATATCTCAAAAATCCGAATTTATGATCTTGAATACTAATATGAACTATAATAAGAACAAATCTCTACAAGGTGTGATTTGAAAGGTCTATAAATCTCATATGAGTTCCGCCAGTAAATTCAGGATGATTAGCAGACCACTCAGAGACGATAAAAGAGATCTAAAGAAAGAGATAGATCTAGAGAGATAGAGAGAGAGAGAGATAGAGAGAGAGAGAGAGAGAGAGAGAGAGATAGAGAGAGAGAGAGAGATAGAGATCGGATAGGGTGAAAATTTAGTTTAATGTAAATTTAGATCGTGCTAGAACAAGGTTCACATGACAAATATCTCAGAAACCCAATTAATGATCTTTCATACTAACGTATTTAAAATAAATCTCTCCAAAGTATGATTTGAAAGGGATCTATAACTCCCATATTGCTCTTCCATTAAATTCAAAAAAATTACCAGGAAATATGGCTGTAGATAGAACAGAGATGGGAAAAGTGATCCAGAAAAAGAGATAGGGATTGATATATACAGAGAGAGAGAGAGAGAGAGAGATGATAGGGAGAAAACGATACAGAGATAACCAGCAAACCAGAATGTACGTTCTTTATACTTTATATGGATCTCGATATAGATCTCTTAAAGGTCCCTAATGTAAAAGAAGGGAGAACGTCTCTATGAAAAAATGTTTACAAATGTTTTATATATAATCGTTGGACTCAACAAGGTCATGGTAAATAATTTTCGATTATATTTGCAAAACAAGAACACTTATAATATTAAAGAACAACAAAATGTTGTTATTAATTAAATTCTTTTGCCGAAAAGCTAAATTATTTGCACAAATACCCAACAAAATCGCACGATAAAAGAAAGCCACAAATTCTAGACACAACCACAAGCACTTGCAGTGCACAAAAACAATAACAACTCAGTATATCTAATATATATTTTTAAATTGGTAGCGAAAATTGTTGATAAGTGAGATCATGGGTATGAGGTGAGGGAGCACACGAGTCATATGCGTCAAAAACGGTATAAAGAAATTTCAAGTGGGGAAAGAACGAAAGTAGACAAGTAGAAAGAAGAGAGAAAAAGTGTGATATTAATTAAATTAAATGCATATAAATTGTATTTTTCTTATAATAATTTCAAAGGCGGCACTTTCGTATGTAAAATTGGCATGCTTATAGCATTAACAGTAGTGAAGTGCATAAATTGCAAAAAAAAATTAAAAATTTCAGAAAATCTCTTTCTTCTTATAGAATTAACAGTAGTGAAGTGCAGAAATTGCAAAAAAAAATAAAATAAAAATAAAAATTGAGAATTCGAAGGTCGGTCTTTTGTTGCGACTGTTGTGCGATTTTCACAAAAATGGCGGAATTATTTTATTTGCAACGCTTAGTTTATTAATGAAATAATGCCAAGGTTTACTATATGCATATCAAATACAAATATACATATACAAAAAAAAAATAAACAAAAACAAAAACAAAAAAATGTAAACATAAACATTTTAGCATGATTCATATTTAACGAAAATAATTTTGCAACAAATATGTATGTCGCACCACAAATTTCCCCCACTTTTCACTTGAATGTCGTGCAAAATATTAGCCACGCTAAGAAAGCATAGAACCTTTAACATGCGACACCCTGCTGGCGTCCGCTAACTTAACACCATAAGAAACGTGGTGAATCATGTGCCAACTAAGACACACATACATACAACAACAACAAACATGAATTACAATTGTCACACTCAGCACAGTGACAAAGCCAAAAGCAGACTTAAGAATGACGTGTAAAAAATTCCTTATTTTAGCATTTCCTGGTTTGGCTGACGTTAACCCCACCCCTTCCTCTCGGCTAGCGCAGCAGTTAGTACACTAGGGACAATGCAGCTCAAATTCAACACAAAGTTGGAGGAAAAAGTGTGCGGCAGCTCACACTTGCAGCCGCGTGAGCTGGCGCCAGGCTTTGAATATTCAACACAATAGCTGTGTGTATGTTTGTAGGCGAAAGCGAAAGTCCCAAGTGCACACAAATCACACTGACTGTCTGCCACATGCCACCCAACAGCAAGCACCACGCTTGCAACTTCTCTCTCTCCACCACTTCCTGACTGACACATGTACTGCGCTTAACTAGCTTCCTTTTGTCTTTTAGTAGAAATTTACAACGCACTCTACAACAACTACACAACAACAACAACAACATTCGCAGCAGCAATTCAATCGCTAAACACGCCTGTGTCCACCTCTCTCTCTCTCTCTATCTCCCTGTCCTGCAAGAGCACGCGCAGCGCCAATGTGTCTACGATTGCAGGCTGCAGGATGCCCATTTTCTTTGTGTGCACATTTTGCTGTCTTATACCCCCCACACACCTCCTCTCTTCTCTAATGTATCTAATTTATGGCGACTGGCTCCAATACTTGTGCAACTTTTGACGCATTGTTCAAGTGAATGGATGCAGTGCGAAGGGGTCCTGCTGGCAAAGGACCTGCTGTCACTCAACTTACTATTTTACTTATATATATTATATATGAACACTTATATAAGTATACATATATACTGTTTGCCTGTCTAGCTTCCAAGTGCAGTCGCAGCGTCGGCGTGGCATCAGAGTTTCGCAATTTATTTGCAAAACATTTCACACAAGTTTTGCTTCACTTCACAATTTCTACATTATTTCAATATTCCCTGTCTATTCGCCTGCTCTATTTTATTTATTCTATAATTTGCCTTAAAATTTCTTTTGCATCTCCACAGAAAACAGAAAACAAAATGGCCGCCACACTGCCGCCAACGAAGCGTGCACTGCCGTTACTTGTATATATGGGTGTGTGTTTGTTCTCTCGTGTATAAATGGCAAAGTTTGGACCAACGTGCAACTGGAAAGGTAAGCGTAGCGAGGCTGATGATTATTTGCGCAACTTTTTGCAATCTCTCAGCACCTTCGCACCGTGCCGCCCGGGGGTAAACGATGGCAGGCGGCCAAGATTTTGTTGTGTTTAGTTGGAAGCAAGTCACCTTCCCACTGGGGCTTTGCAGAAATTAAGTTGATTATGAAATATTTTTGCTTCTAATTTTAAGTTAAGTGACAATAAAAACAATTCGGTTATGCCATTTTCATGCGAAAGGTATGCAGGTGAGCTGGTGGAACGATTGTACTCGTAAGTAGCACAACTAAATAAAGAAGAGAATAAAGGTGAAAGCAAATAGAGAGAAAATCGAAATTTACTAATCATACTTATATTTATTGAGCACTTGCAACTATTATTGGCAATCTGAGCTGAGTAATTTTTTAGAAGTATTCTATAATTCACCATAGAAAATAAAATTTTATAATTTTTCTGAAAAATAGTTCACTTGAAGGTAATTCAAATAAAAAAATATTTTTTAATTATTTTCGGGTCTTAGCACAGATCTTCAACGAGTTGTAAGGAATTAAGCTTAATAAATAAAGAACGAGGAAAGAAAAAAAAGAAAAAAAATTAAAGTGATAAACTTCAAGTTGTTGATGTGACATGCATAGGCTCATCATCCATGAAGCAGACCAACTCAAGATCTATTACCCGAATTTTTAATCTAAATTAATAGCGATTTCTTTATATCATGTATAAAATGGAACAAACATTCAAAGAGGTATTGCAGCATATGTCAACATTATACATATAAAAAGGCAGAATTTTTTCGAGAAAGAAAACTCGAACGAATCTTCCTTCATAAAAAAATGTCACTATACTCTCGCAACAAATGTTGCTAAAGAGAGCATTATAGTTTTGTTCACATAACGGTTATTTGTAACACCCAAAACTAAACGAGTTAGATATAGGGTTATATATACCAAAGTGATCAGGGTGAAGAGTGGAGTTCAAATCCGAATTATTATTCTTATACTTATTCTTGGCACCATAGGAAGGTAGCTTTCGGTAGAAAATGAGCAAAATCGGACCACTGCCACGCCCACAAAATGGCGAAAACAGAAAACACATAAAGTTCCATAACTAAGCCATAAATAAAGCTATGGAACCAAAATTTGGTATGAAGGATCGCACTTTGAAGGGGCATATTTGGATGTAATTATTTTGGGAAAGTGGGCGTGGCCCCGCCCTCTACTAAGTTTTTTGTACATATCTCGCAAACCAATAGAGCTATATAAACCAAACTTCCTGCAGTCGTTTTTCCACTTCCTAATACAGTCCAAAAATGAAAGAAATCGGATCATAACCACGCCCACCTCCCATACAAAAGTTAGGTTGAAAATTACTAAAAGTGGGTAAACTCACTAACGAAAAACGTCAGAAACACTAAATTTCACACAAGAAATGGCAGATTAAAGTTGCACTCATATTTTTTTACAAAATGTAAAATGGGCTTGGCGTCGCCCACTTATGGGTCAAAAAGGTCAAAAACCATATCTCAGGAACTACTCGACCGATTTCAATGAAACTTGGTTTGTAATAGTTTCCTGACATCCCAATGATATGTTGTGAAAATAGGCCAAATCGCTTCACAACCACGCCTACTTCCTATATACCAGAACTTTGAAGACGTTCTGAATCGTTAACTTTAGAATATATAAAGTAAGCACTAGTGAAGATATCGGTGCAGAACTTTGCACAAATACTGTATTTATAGTGTGGCAGCCCCATTCTAAAAATCGCCAAAATCGGACCATAGGTTTTTAAGGCTCCATATATCGAACACGAGGACCTCGGTGCCTCTAACTTAATATTATGGTTTCCAACTTTCAATGGCCTTTATACAATATATATGACGAATATTAATTATATACTCGTAATATAAATAAAGTTAAATAAATAAATTGCGAGAGTATAAAATGTTCGGTTACACCCGAACTTAGCCCTTCCTCACTTGTTGTATTTTATTTTAATTTTATTTTATTTTATTTTATTTTAATTTAATTTTACTTTATTTTATTTTATTTTACTGGCAAAGCAAGAATTTAATTGAAAATAAAAATAATAGGAAGACCTACAAAATTGTATCAGAGTAAACAAAGGTGGAGCACTATTTTCAAGTACTACTTGAAAATTATTGAAGCAATTAATACAATAACAACAACAATAACAATCTAATCTTCCTCTTTGCGAACATGAAACAGATTAACTGTAAACAAGAGTTATTGATATTGGCATTCATGTTCGGCAAAGCGTAAAGAATCTGTGCAGCAATGTGTGGAACGTATTTTATACGTAATGAAAAAAATAATATCACGATAAAATATAATAATTGCAACAATGTGCAAAAAGAGGAACAAATAAAATAAGACAATACAAAAGTGTCAACACTTTTAAGAAAATACAAAAAAAAAAAAAATAAATAAAAATAAAAAAAATAAATGAAAATAAAAATAAATAAATCTTAAAAAATTATAAAAAATATATAAAATATATCCTCTACTATTGGCAACCAAGTCGTTGGCAGCGATCAATATGAAAAGTGCTCACGCATAAGCATGCAAGCTCATTCATATCTGTGCAACATCACACTTTATTGAATGCGAGTATGTATGCAATGACAGCTAAAGCGCCAAGAGGCAGCTACGGATATGCATAAGTCCATATATAGTTGATATACACACGGAATTTTATTTTATAATTGTTATTGGACTTGTTTGCGTGCGCTCACTTAGAACGGCAAACTGTACACTCGTACGCATGTGATCAAAGCACACACCAGGCAGTATATTTGTGGCTTCGTTGTGGCAAAATGCAATAAAACTATTAACAAGAAATAGAAAATAAAGAAAAAAAAACACTCACAATTTATAAGTGCGCCAAACCTAAGCGCACACAACGTAAATACTAGATATATACATATACATGTGCTTGAATTGCAGCCAATAAGAATGAAAAGCATACACAAGATGGCGTAAAATAAAATCAAGACACTCTGCCATTAGCATTGCGAGCGCAATGAGCAACACGCACGCAACGCATGAATTAAGCGAGTATGAAATAGGCGAGAAAACAAAGCAAAATCGAGGAAATATTGATGCGATGTGATGCTGTGCTGAAATGCACAAAACACAAACAAAAAACAAATGCGTGACAAATTGCAGCTACCGCAAATGCTGCGCCATTGCAACCAGCAGTGTAGACAGAATGACAGGTTACGTATACGCAGTGTAGTGGCCGATGAAGGTGAGAAAACGAATTGGGAAGGAGTGTTTAGTGGATGCCAAGGAGGAGTGGATGTGTAATTATATAAAAATAAATGTGTACACATTTACATAGATATATATATATATATATATACATACATACTTATAAATAAATACATTTGCATATATGTACATATGTATGTAAGTCTATAGGAGCTCTTTTGCACTAACCAGATTCAATGATTCGCCATGTTGTTACTTGCAATTCTATTGCATGGTGTTGTTGCTGCTGGAAAATCACAAGCAAATTACAACAATCAGCACTTAGCATGCATGAATTACTACACGCAAGTGGGACTGAGTGTGTGTGTACGCACTGATGCTGCTGCTGATGGCATTTGGCATTTTGCACCTTACCTACTGCGAACAACAACCAGATAAATAAACAGGCAGCAAGTGAAATCAAATGCATTGCAAATTGCACAACATAAACTTAAGAGCAACAACAACAAAGAAAGAAAAAAAGCAACAACAACCACACCTCAACTTCGATGAGATCAGCGCGAAGGCAATGCTGCCGCTGTTGTTGCTAGTGTTGTTATTGTAATTGCAATTTCATTTGCATGCTAGCTGGTCGTTTTGGTCGCCACAGCATAGGGCTGGCCAGGCCAACCAGGCAGCACAGAGCTAATGCAGCATCGCGGTGAGATGCTGCTTGGCACAGGCTTGTCCGTACGCTGCAATCGCATGCAAATGACGGCAATTAAGCGTAAATAACAATAACAACAACAAATATAAGATAAGTACACGCACATACACACACACGCACACACACACATGCGCATAAATTCACTTGAAAATAGCGAAGTTCAATCACATTTGAACTTTTCAATGAAGTCGATTTTAATGAGAAACCGCAGAAGCCTACAGAAAGTGAAGTTAACGCTGAGCACGAACAACATTTACACGCAACCATACTTACATACATACATACATACATACATATATGTAGGTATATATTTGACTTGGTACTCATGTCAGTTGGCATGTCATTACTGTTTGTTGGTCGCTCAAGTGGACCTTATCGCGCAGCAGAATTGCAGCTACGCCTAATGCACACACACGCACAAAGCATGCGCTTACGAAATGCTATCGAACGGCACGAAGCACATTTTATAGACAGTCGTTGTTGTTGGTGCAATTGACAGTAGTAATGCTGATGAGTCAAGTATGAAGGAAATGCGTTCAATGAAAAAGATTTGATGATGATGATGATGACTACTTGAATTACCAGTATGCATGGCTTTAGAATTTCTAAAGAACCGGGTAGCATAAGATTAGATAGATATTTATTCAGCGCATTTGATATGAAAAGTAAACTTGGCAAGCAAACAAAAACGCTGGATAGTATTACAATGTGATTGATGACACGCACTCCATGTTTGAAGGGGTGTTACTCCAGATTAGAAGAGGTAAAGCTACTGTTGGAGGGAATTGCTTAACCATTGAGTTCTGTTGAGACGGTGGGAGAGGAAGTTATGGTGTAAAGATAGCTAAATATTAACATATTACATATTTGTACTGCTAATCGTTATTATCGATTTCTTGAATTTGCCGAGGAGTTGCTTGATTAATAAAAAAAGTCCACAAAAAACGGCGTCGACTATCATACGTCATTTTTGATGCGCTTTGGTAACCGTTTCAACTAGCAAAAACAAAAAAAAAAAGTGAATTTCATCAAAGCAGTACCGAAAGTGAAAGCTTTAAAAGCTCTTTCAATTGATTTTTGATACTTAAAAGCTAGTTTCGAAAATTTTATTTAGTTATAGTCACTACTACAAATGATAAAAAAAACATAAATCATATCAGATGATCGCCGTATGGAAGTTCGACAATGTAAGCTTTGCAAAACTGATCAAGTTTGGCGAAGAAGTTGACAGACTGAGGCTAGGAGTTAATATTCTAAGTAATATCTTGAACTAAGTTACAATATTTGAAACAAATAAAGCTTGAAAGCACTGAAAAACCAACTCAATTTAAATGAAAGCTTATTCAACTCCGACTAATAAGAGTATATGTTGTGCCCACGGTTCTCGTTATACCAATATTTTCCATATCATAATTTTTACTTTAAATTAAATATGTGTGACCATAAAAGATACAAAGCTTTCATATGTGAAAGCTCGAAAGCTCTTTAGGAGATGACATTTTTAAAATGCAGTTTATAAAATATGTATGACTATAAAAGACGCAGAAAATTTGCAAAGCTTTCATATGTGAAAGCTCTTTAGGAGCTGACATTTTTAAAATGTAGTTTAGAAAATATGTATGACTAAACAAGACGCAAGAAATTTGAAAAGCTTTCATATGTGAAAGCTTGAAAGCTCTTTAGGAGCTGAAATGTTTAAAATGCAGTTTATAAAATATGTATGACTATAAAAGACGCAGAAAACTTGCAAAGCTTTCATATGTCAAAGCTCTTTAGGAGACGAAATTTTCTAAAAAAGAAAAAAATTAACGCCATTATAGTTAAATAAAGCTTTCACATTCCCTTCCCCCAAACCATTTCAACCGTGTCCTTATTTTAACATATTTATTTACATATATATAAACATGTATGTATAAGCGCATCTACTCCGAAAGCCATCTAGCTAGCGAAGTACAGTGCTGTGCAGTTCAATGCACTTCAGCCGAGTTGGCCTATATTATTGACATATGTTTTTATGTGTAGTACTTCTTCTTGTTGTTGTGGTTGTAAATATGTAGTACGAATACAATAGCTTTGTTGCTGCCTTTTTATACTGTATACTTATAGTAGGTTTTTATGTTTGAATTTTTAGTTATTTCAATTTCTTTTCGCGTTTGTTTAGTTTTGACTCTTTCACAAGTTTTAGCGGTAATGCACAGCCAACATGTGTCCACAGCTAACGCAAATGCAATAAAATCGCGCGGAAAAAGGCAATATGCATGCATAACATATGTATGTATGTACAAATATAGATAAAGTGAAATGGAAAATAGTGAATAGCAAAATAAACATTGAAAAAAAGAAAATAAATTTCTGCGAAAAAAGTGTTAAAAATAGAAAATGAAAATTTGCAACGCAACTGTGTGATGTAGGCGCATAAAAATGCGTACCATAGCTGTTTGTATGCCCCTATCTATATACATATGTAGTAAGTATGTATGTATGCATGTATGTTGCATAAAGTGTATGCCAGCATTGGAGTTGCGCGCCAAAAGTTGCATGTTGGCGCATTTTATAAAAATAGCAATGTTTTGAAATGTTTAGAAAATTGCGAAGACTACATGAAGATGCGAGAAAATATACGCCAATAAGTAGATAAGCATGTAAATGCACAACCGCAATAGCAGCAACATATTTGCAACATATATTTGCACGCACACACATACATATGTATGCTCATGTGTAACTGCATGTGCCACGCTCGTTGCATCGCCTAATTTCCCACCTCTAATTGCCGCTGGCAATTTGTTGTAGCAAAAATGCTGTACTTTGCCTGCCATTAGCGGTTTGCGGCTATAGCTGCCACTGGCTGATTTTTTTTTTTATTTTTTCAAAAATAAAACGTAAAAAATATGGACATGAGCATTATGGCAACATTTTTATGGCCAACATTTTTACGAATGTAATATATTTATATATTTTTTGCTTTTAAAATTATGCTTGTGCCATATTTTTGATTTTTCAAACCAGATTTCAAGCTACTGAGAATTTTGTTTCTAATATTTGAGTATCATACCAAATAAGTAAGACCAGAATATCAACGATCTTGATAGATAAGGAATTTTCGTTAAAAACTTAGAAGAACCTATAGTGAATAATGTATATATCTTGAAACGACTGCTGCATTTTTCAGTTTCTTCAGTTTCTTTACCAGAAATACCTCAGTAGTATGCGACTTGAACCAGCTTTTCCGAAAACTTTTAAGGGGTTATACCAGTGTGACATTTTCAAAAAATTGTTTTTTTTTTTTATTTTTTGCTTATTCGGTAGTTTATACTTTCAAAAATATCCCGTGAAAGCGGTAAGATCGTATCTTGAATAGTTTTTGAATGGCAGGATTCTAAATATCGCCCGCTCGATGGTATAAGCAGCAATAGTCGAAACTTTAAACGCGTTTTTCTCCAAACGACATTTCTCAAAATTGCTGTCGATCTGAACGATACATTGACCGATCGACTTCTAATTTAAACTGAGTAGTCTTGATTGAAGACATTGAAAAAGGACCATTTTTTACCTTTAAAAACGATTTTTTTTCGGAACTGCGCCATTTTTTCAATTTTTGATATTTTTCAAAAATCGTAGGTCATTGTATAGGAAATATATTTAACTTTAATAGCCTTTTTGAATTTTTTTGTTTCCGGCTGAATGGAATCATGTTAGGGAACTTTTTCTGACACCTCCGAAGATAGCATATAATGTTTATTTTTGATAAACAAATTTTTGAAATGTAGCTGAAAATGTTCCTAGATTTAGGTTTAAAGATAGTTCAAATAATAAAGTTTAAAAGAAGAGACTCATTCTGAAGAGCAATTATAACCATACTTTCTACCGAAAAACGTCAGTGACTTCGCTTATTTTTTGATCGGAACGAACTATCCCGTTCTCCCTTCCTCTCTTTCTCTCTTTATTTTACTCTCTCGAGCAGTTCTTATATCCATTAAAGCGAACACTCGAATTCGAAGTAATAAACTCATATTTTAAATTGGAATACGATTGTCAAGATTCATCACAATTAGTAGCTCAGTATTGAACAGAGAAGACTTCAGTTCAATTATAGATGTAATCAAGTCATTCCAAGTTTCAAAATAAAATAAATTGTCCACGTAATGGCTTTCACGAACTTTATAACTCTTTAAATCCGATCTTTTAGGTTTTTGATGTACTATAGGATGCACCGTTATATAAGAAAGCATATTTTTTAAATACAGGCTAGTATTTGTACTATGTACTATATACCCTCGTTCTATGCAGTCCGAACCTATATTTTCTTACTTATTTATTTTATATGTACCATCTCCCTTAATGTAGATTTTTCAGTTCTCAAAGTTCGGTTCATTCGTTGACCAATTGAATTGGCAGCGCATAAAATAGAAGTAAAAACACAAAATAAAAAACAAAAATTTAAATCAAACAGCATAAACTAAAAGGGAAACATCGATGAATGCGTTGGAAAGAAAATGCAGTGCATTGGAAATGTTTTCCACTGTTTTGTTGTTTGTTTGTGACTATGCTTCTTTCGAAAGCTCCGTGATTCTGATGTTGCTTATTTTTGTATTTTTCTTTTCTATTTGTTTTTTGAAATGAATTTGCTAAAGCAAAGATCGCTGATAGCACGATAGTTCGAGCATTCGAGCGTTGAATGCGGAAGCAATAATTTTCACACTTTTCGTCTTATTTTTAACACACAGTGTTGTATTTAATTTTGGGAGTGACAAAAGTAAGTGGCTAAGAGGCCAATACGAAATAGGGTGGGCCATCACAACATTCAGTTATGTAAATTTTCAAAAGTGGAAACAGTTACGTAAAGTGCATTACGACAATTGAAAAGAGTTATTTGAAGCAAAGAGATGTTCATATATTTTTAAATTTTATATTATTAAAATATATATATTTTTAGTGTATAATGCCACTTATTAATTAAATTTTTTATTAATTTTCCTGAAAATCTCAACACGAAAATCCTGAAAATCTCTCAAGAACTGCAATTAGTATGCTGCATACTTTTAAGCGTCGAAGGAAAAATTTTAATCAGGCTACGTTATATTCTTGCGAGAATTTTTTTTTGGTAGGGAATTTCGTTTAAATTTTAAAATATCAAATAATTGATTAAGTTAAAAAGGAAATATAATAAATATTAACCAATTTCGCAACAAAATTTCTTAAAAAATTAAAAAAAAAGTATTTATTTTTCTATGTTCTAATTGAGCTAATGACAAATAAAGACTAATTGTTTGAACTTTGCTGGCACTGAAATGCAATTACGAAACTTTGAACCTTACTATAATTAGTTTTGGACCTTTGAGAACTTCTGAATGTACGTTACGATTTAGAATTTTTAAAACACTGAGAAAAATAAGATTTATTTTAAAATAATATTGAATTAAAATTGATTGAGGGACTATAATATGTAATACTACATATGTAATAATATAGCTAAAAAGTGAGGTTTTCCTGAAATTCGGAACTGCTATAATTTCCAAACCCGTTATAGAATTATTTTAAAAAGCAAATATTTAAAAAAAGCTCGCTTTCAATTACAAATGCAGATTTCCGAAGTTATTTAGATCACACTCCTATTTATTTTCTTATCTAAATCACAAAAATTCCACACTAATTCAACAACAAATATTATTTATATGACTGCACGAAATCTTTCGCGCGAAGAATTCTTATTTTTACAATAACAAGCTAGTACACAGCGCTTTAATTTCCGTAAACAAGCAACTATAATAAATCTTACACCACAACATAACAAATATACTAAGCACCAAAAGACACCTTAAACTATAGTAATCATAAAATGGATTTAACCTATTAGGCCAAAGTACATTTTCGAGACTTAAATAACAAACACTTATGCAATTTATGCTTGCATAAGGCTGAGAACCAACGACCAAAGCAACTGATTAATAGACGCTAATGAAGAAATCATTTACGAATAGATGATAGCGAACAAGTGGAGAAAAAAAATATACAAAATTGAATAGATAGCAACAAAAGAAGAATATTTTAAGACATTCCACGCGTGTCTTAAAATTTTCTTCTTTTGAGAGGGAGACTTTTTTATATTCCTTACAATATATAAAAAAAAAATGGTATAATAAAGAGAAAAAGGGAGAAAAAATATATAATAAAAGTGGAATAAAGTAGACCGCCACACATAAATGTTATGTGGAAATGTAAACAAAAATGCGCCGAAAATACATTTTTTAACAGTGAATTACATTAAAAAAATGTTTACACTGGGTGGAGCTTTTTCCATGAAAAGCTGGTGTGTTGGGCAGCAATTGGCAGCAGTTGTGTAGGTATATATGTACATATTTTTTGAACATTTCTATGTTAGAATTTGTATTTTTATTTAATTTTGAGAATTTATAAAATTTCGTACGACTCATTGTAGCAAATATTACTTCACATACTATGCTTTGAAGACTTCGGCTTGTTGAAGAGAACTCATAAGTATTTTAAATTTTTTTTTTCAAATTTATTAAATTTAATTTTTACTTTTATCACTTAAAACTACATATATTTAAAAAAAATAATTCCATATTTAATTACCAATTACGTATAACTGTGGTTTACCACTAACCACTATTTTTATGCTTTTGTCTAATTAAATTATTTAGCTGCTCATCAGTATTTGCTGCGTCGTTCGAGTCGTTTACAATATATTTTCTTTATATTTTTTTTCACAGTATATGTAACAATTATGTACACACTTAAAACGACGTTTCACTGTATTTACTATAAGAATACAACAAAATACATTGGCACAAAGTCAAAGGTTTTCATTTGCTGGTACATACAGCTGTTTCACTGTTCACTTTAATTTTTTATTTATGTGTATTTAATAGCACATATAGATTTTTGAAACACTTCACGTATACACTTGTTTAGTATAATTTTAAAAAAATTATTTTTTCTTTACATTTGCTCTAATGTAAATATTTCATAGGTACTTTGCACTGAAATTCACAAGGTCTGCTGCTGCTGAAGTTTCAATTTCCTTCGATTTATATGCTCCAACTGCGTCATACACTGCGAAGGATGATACCAGACAATTGCTTATTGTCTAACGAATTTTCCGTAATTTATAGTATAGTATTACTACGGAAGCACTGAGTTGTACGGAGGCATAAAAACAATAATTTCGAATATTTTTCGAAAACAATTTAAAAACACAAAAACGAAATGTTTAAAAATAAAAGAACAGTTTTTAATAATATCAGTCAACGGCACGGAAAGTCGCGTATTGGGGAAAATCACGCGTCACACATTTTCACAGTTCCACAAGCTCAAGGAGACTGAAGCCGAGTCAGCTAACGAATATACAGCAGACTCGTGGAAATTGTAGCAGCACACACACAGGCAGGCAGGCATACATACAAACACACACACACACATACCGAGTAAAGTACATAAAATAAGTCACACGATGTGATGGGCATATTGTTGCTGTTGTTGGCTGTGGATTCAATTGCCTGTTTACATAGAGCCAAAGAGCTAATGCTTACAGCAATGTACTGATGCTGGCAATGCTGTCGCTGCATTGCAATGTTGTTGCTTGCATACGACATGTTGTTGTTGTTGTTGTTGTTAAATATACTTATGCACTTTAATAAACAGTTTTATGACATTTGGACTAAATTTCAAATATTGTTGTTGTTGTTTCAGAAATTATTATTAATGTTGTTGTTGTTGTTATTATGGAAAATATTGCAGAAAAGCAAGAAGTAGCCAGAAATTAACGGAAATTAAACAAAAATTACATGTATTTTTTTTATTGTTGTTGTTGTTGTAAGGCGTTAGTAGTGCAGAGCGGGCGGTGCATTGCTGACTGTCGTTTGTGGAACCAAAATGTGGGTTGACCGAGACTTCTTTGTGCTTTCGAGCGGCATAGAGCGCACCTAATGAGTGCGTTGGCATGACAGAAAGCTAGCAGATAGAGAGCGCATAGCGCAAGAAGAATTTGAGGAGCATAATGACAGGCCCAAGAGAAGTGTCTAAAAGCTCTCGTTTCCTTAGTTCGTTTATTAGAGCATTTGGAAGCTGGTGAAATATTTATAAAGTGATTTTTTATACAATTAAACCACGAGTGTGTACACAAGTGAGTAAATTTTGATTAGCACTTTCGAGGCAAAACTTTGATTAGCACACATAAACCCACACACACACACGCACACTCAGTAGCCGCCAATGAAAGTCATTTCTTAAGTAAACAACACTCAAGTGGATGGTAACTGTTATCTGTGGAACTTAGAAAAAATGTTAGATGAGCAATGCATATTATGACACGTACATACATACATACATATATGTACATATATATATATACATGTATATATATACACAAGTATACCTACATAACTACCGAGCAAAGACAGCTGACTGATAAAGGCATTATTAGTCGGTTAGAGCACACCGCAAAAATGTAACTGATAATTAAAAGCAGATAATAGCATGTTGTTGTTGTTGATGATGATTCGAAAAATAACAACAACAACAACAAATACAAAATAGATAGTGAAAATATGAACAACAAAAACAAAAAAAACAACTTTTACCTCACAAAATAAGAAAAGAAATAAATAACAAGAGAGAAGAGAAAAGAAAAAAGAAAAAAGAAGGCAGGTACAAAATGGTTTAGACAACTAGAAAAATATTTTTAGAACAAAAATACAAAAATATTATTGAAAATAAAAAAATAAAAATAAAGTGATTAACAAACAAAGCGCAGCTGGTTTTGAATGCCAAAGAAATTGTTTTTCTTTGACGCAGAAGTCTTATCGCTCAAACGAAGATGCAACGGCAAGATGACTCGAGTCTATAAGCAGTATATGTAAATACAAAAACAAATATTTGTAACAATAACATGCATATAAACCGTATTATTAATTTACACACACACACAGAGCATATGCACTTTCCGCTTCAACTTTTGTATTGATTTATATGCAACCCTAATGACCCAAAGACCACTTAAAACATACTTCAGCGTATATATATATATGTACATAGTATGTGAGTACATATGCACGATAAATGCCAGCCTCCAAGTATTTCCTTTACTTTATTACATAAAATTTGTATATACAAAGCGGCAAGTGCGTTATGACAGCACTTAAGCACATCTGTTATAATAATTATGCCTACAGAGGCAAGATTTCTAAGGAGAATAAAGTAACTAAAATATGATTTAAATAGCTATAGCGGCGAACAATGTGCGCGCACACAACAGTAGCACTTGCCTTTATCATTAGTGTTGTTGTCTGACTGCCTGCCGACTTGCTATAGCGCATGCGCACACGCTCATAAGGACATATCTGGTGCGCTGAGCAAATGCAGCCGGACGCAAACACAAACAACAAAAATTACACGACAACAGACTTAACACATTTGGGATTTCCGCATGCATTAAAGCAGACACGCTCAAGTGGTGAGGATAATATGCTACTGATGGAGGTCCTTAGAAGTCGCACGAGCATCTGAATTGACACGCGCCAACGCCAACAGTGGTGTGCGTAAAAATGGCACCAGATGGAAAACAATAAGAGAGTAATCAATGAATTTGTATATAATTTGGTTCCAGGCGCTGATTTTTCATGAGCCTGGGTAAAATACAGTTTGAAAGCGAAAATTAGGAGAAATCACCGAAATAATAGCTATCTGCGATTCGCTAAGAGAGTGCCGAATCGAACACATTATACCAAGAAATTTATTTTTATCAACTTATGGGCTTCGAGAAACGTTATTGGCATTTATATATATGTATTTGGCGTACGAACCGCTTTAAGCGATTATAGCTGAATCCACCAGAGCGCGCCACTCGCTTTTCCTTTTTGCTTTTTGGCGCCGACTGGAAACACCAAGTGAAGCCAGGTCACTTTCCACTTGGTACTTCCATCGGAGTGGAGGTCGTCCTCTTCCACGGCTTCCCCCAGCGGGTACTGCATCGAACACTTTCAGAGCTGGAGTGTTTTCATCCATTCGTTTTAATGATCTAGACAGCGTAGTCGCTTTTACTCGCTGTCAATGTCGTCGTATAAATCGTACAACTCATCGTTCCATCGTCTGCAGTATTCGCCGTTGCCAATGTTTAGAGGCCCATAAATCTTGCGCAAAACCGTCTCATCGGATGTTTTCATTGTCCACGCTTCAGCGCCATACATCAGGACGGGAATAATGAGCGACTTGTAGAGTTTGGTTTTGGTTCGTCGAGAGTAGACTTTACTTTTCAATTGCCTACTCAGTCCAAAGCACCTGTTGGCAAGAGTGTTTCTGCGTTGAATTTCGAGGCTGACATTGTTGGTGTTGTTAACGCTGGTTACCAAGTTTAGTCGAAAGTATCGACGACTTTAAAGTTATGAGAGTTGGCATACGTTTTCTATATTTCTTAATAAAAAGAAGTATTGTCATCTGCTCTAAGTTTGGTCTAATATTAGTAAAATAGAACTTGGTTGCATTGTAGAGTGCGGTTATACCACTTGAAAGAGTTACCCATATACCTTATTATTTAACTTTGTTCTTTTTATAAAGAGAATAAGAAAACAGCGAGTAGAGAGAGCGGAACGTTGAATCGATGACGGCTATGCTACGATTTTGCTATTTTCGGTGGAAAGATTTATTCATATATGGAATATAGTTTGTGAAGATTTCATAATAACTGCAATGGATGGACGGCATATAGACTTTATTTGTAGAAAAGGGTGCTATGATTTCAAAGAGAGATCTTAAAGATTTAGAAATTCCCACTAATCTCAGGTAATAATAGTAGTTTAAATAAGCTACTCCGAAAAAGAAGTTATCATATCTCAGTAAATAGTTTCCGGATAGTTTCTACCTGTATAACAGGTAGTAAATGAACATGTTTATTCATGTTTAGAACACTTTTGTGGGAAGCACTGAGATCTAACACCATTTGCACCATGAACTGTATGCAATTTACCTTGAAAATTTAGCATAAAATGTCTTAATGAAGCATGAAATTACAAATATTTCGTTTAATTGAGTTGAACAAAAAATTCTCGCAACGGTATATTAAAAACTATAAAAAATATTGTATAAATATATATGTATTGCATAACAAAACAATATATTATAGCCACCACTGTACATTTATGCCACTCCAGTGGCTATGTCACACATTGGCTGTCAAATACGTTTGTCTTTTATCAATTCTATGTAATTTAAGAAGTCACAAGGGACTTTCGAAACATGCACCAACACTTGTATAATTAGATAGTGCATAAGTACCGTACGAAAACATGCAACACTTGCTGGGGGTCCCAAAAGACAGATGTGCCGGAACGCCCCAACGATTCGATAGAGCCATGCTTCACTTCTGTAGTTTTGAACTGCTGACACCAGTATTTTGTTGCCGTTGAATTCATTTTCTAATGAAATATTTAACGAAAACATTGTGCCATGACTGCAGTCACACTTGATTTAATAAGCAAATAATGCATTCGAAATAGACATTTGTGCTATAAATTCTTTCGGTGCACATTTATAGCACATAACTTTTTCATTACTGACATTTGATAAATGAAATTTATTGCTTATTGGTTCTGGTGTCGCATGCGTTAAGGAATTTATGTGAAATTTCATATTTAGTTGGTCATAATTAAAATTCATTTATGGTTTTAAAGTATTAGCACTGAAGGAAGGGTCTGAAATATTTATAATAAAGCAAGTCTGGAAACTATTTAGTAAATGATAATATTTTATGACTCATTTAATATAAATAAATAAATCGATTTTTAATGGCAACCAATAAATAATTGTTTTCGAACATTAGTTCGAAAAATTTCGAAGAAAATCACTTCGAACATTAGTTCGAAAAATTTCGAAGAAGAAAATCACTTCGTCAAATATGTATTTAAAACTTCGAAAAAATTAAAAATAATAAAGTTTATTTATACCGTTAATAAAAACTATAGAATCATGAAATCTGATTCGTTCCACGCCAACACGCATGGCAACTACGTGGCGTACTTAGCGCCAAGCAACAAGAAAACTCGCGATATTCGCTACCAAAAAGCTAATCGCAGCAAAAACCGATACCAAATATTCAAAAATTAATATATATACAGATATACATAAATATATGCAGTAGTTATGTACAAGGAGGTATGTACATATGTACATTCTCATATCTGCAAATTGCAATAGAACAAAAAAGTGAAGGTCATGTGCTACAGATAAGTACGAATGCGATCTGTTATTGTCTCTTCAAATATACATATATACAAATATATAGCGATATGTATGACCACTTGTATTTATAAGCATTGGCGAATTAATTTCAATTAACATCAATTGAAGCAGAAAACCGTTGAATAACTGAATGCACGATCATTCATATGCACTTAAACGGTCGGTACTACTCACCAAGAGCTGTCAGATTACGCGATTATCTGCTATTCTCACACACTACAAGTATTTAATAGGTTTACTTGAATATGCACTGTCCGTGAAATAAACAATAACGGACAAATGCCAGGTTGAGGTCGTGGGTTGAATAAGAGCACAAAAAAAGACTGAATGTAAGAACAAAAAAATTGGAGATGATAAAGCAACAGAGAACAATAAGTAAATCATATAAATATATGGAAAATACTTTAAATGTAATCATTGTAGAGAGCATCTCATTCTGCGAAGCTAAGAATCCATGAAAAAAACTTTCAATTATATTACTGACCGTAGCCCTTTGCTTCCACGCGGAGCCATGGGACTCTATAATATATATTTTTAACGGCGGAATTTTGGATTACGCATGACGTTTAAGGAAGGTTCGTTAAGAGGATATCTCACAATGTGTTTTCATACAAATTATAGGCCTTTAAGTCAAAGTCATACATATATTAGAATCTTCTACACCATAGTTGATAAAATCTCCTACACATGAAATGATAATTGAGATTATTTCCAAAAATCAACATAATAACGATATTATTATATTCTCGAAAATGTTCTTAGATAGTTCTATTAAAATCGCTCAGGTATTATATTTGGTTATGAAATGTGCTCGGCTGTGTAAGCTGACGTTGAGCAACACCAAAAGCTCCATTATGATTGGGAAGGATCTGGGAACCAACATTAACAACATTGTTATTGCTCGAAATTCAACGCAGAATCACTCTTGCCAACAGGTGCTACTTTGGACTGAGTAGGCAATTGAAAAGGAAAGTCCTCTCTCGACGAACAAAAATCAAACTCTACAAGTCCCTCATCATTCCCGTCCTACTTTATGGTGCAGAAGCGTGGACATCCGATCAGGCGACACTAGGAGTTTTCGAGAGAAGGGTTTTGCGGAAAATTTATGGTCCTAAACATTGGCAACGGCGAATACCGCAGAAGATGGAATGATGAGCTGTACGATTTATACGACGTCATTTACAGAGTTCAGCGAATAAAAAGACAGCGGCTACGCTGGCTAGGTCATGTTGTTCGAATAGACGAAAATGAAAGTGTTCGATGCAGTACTCGCCGGAGGAAGCCGAGGAAGAGGGAGACCTCCACTCCGATGGAAGGACCAGGTAGAGAAGGACCTGGCTTCACTTGGTTACCGATTGGCGCCAAACTGCCAAAAGGAGAGATGTGTGGCGTGCTGTTTTGGACTCGGCTATAACTGCGTAAGCGATGTCTACGCAAGTCAAGACGAAGAAGATGAAATGTGCTATATGGATCTGTTAACGTCATTAGATCCCCATTTTGAGTGGTTATTAAGGATCAGAAACCTAAAAACATTGGAGATCGTTAATAAAGAGCTTTGTAACTAACGATGGAACTATTTTAGATTTTTAGTTTTTCAAATATCGAACCAAACAAAACTTCAAAAAACTTTTTCTCAGGACTGAGAAAAAGAAATCTTTAATAAGCACGACAAACTTTTGACAACATTAAACGGCTTCAGTTCATAATAATAAGAAAATGCTGTGAGATAAACTAATTTTGGGAAAACTTTAGAGCCGTATTTTCAATGAGTAAACAATAAATTCAAGCCTTAAATTGTACGAAACTGTATTTATAGATATCTACTACATTACTTGATACCAACAAAATAACACATGAAACATTATTGCAACTCTCAATTGCTACCCGCCTTAAGGAAGACTACTCCAAAGAGGTCATTAGTTATTGCTCGTTAAGTACTATGACTCACACACCAAGCCGTTTTATTGCACTTTATTTACTGCATTAGCTTGCAACACGACCTCCTGCTTGCAGCAGATAATTTCGATTTTATTATTTTTATTATTTCAAATTTTCGCCATAGCTGAGCGCAGCAACAAACATTTTAGTACGTGGCAAGTGGCGCCATCCCATGTGGCAAGAGGAAACGCAGCGAATTTCTAGAAACTCAATTAACGATAAGCGCGATGCTCAACATACGCATACACACACACTCATACACCATATAAAAATAAATCGAACAATGTAAACAAAAAGGAAGCTGCATTTATATGGAATAGACATTGCGGGAGGGAGTAACGATAAAAAGAACAATTTTATGCGAGAGCAATGAGATGGTGGTCCTGTTACACGCTTTGGCCAAAGACAATTGTGGCGAAATGCATTAACGGCTTCGCAGAAGTGGAGAAGTGTAAAAGAGTTGCCTGCAGCAGGAGGCCTTTGAAGACGCTGACACTTTGGATGCTGTGCAGACGCCACTGCCAACCATAGGCACGGCGCTAAGGTGTGGTGCGTCAAGGTGGTGGTCCTACGACATCTTACTAAGTACGCATTAACTGCTTGCAGATACATATACACACACATAACTGTACATATACCACAAACAAATTTTGCAAATCTTGCACTTTGTACTCACCGCTGTCGCCGCCAGTGGGAGGTAACCGAGAGCTAAATCAGCATTGCGGCGACTCAATGCAAAGCAACAACAACATGCCCACAAGTGACAGCCAACAAATATTATAAGAATAGAAGAATACCAGATTCTCATCTCGTTGCGTGTGTGTGTGTGTGGCAACAACAAATTATTGCGCTGCATGTGGAACCCAAGCGCCTAAGCACACATAACCTCAAACACTCACTTGTGGGGCATCATTAGTCGTGTTCCAGAGAGCGCTGATGAATTTAATGTTATGTTAAACTCTTATGGGAGATTATTTTCGTGATTTGTTTGTGTTTGTGCGGTTTCAACGTATTACATTCTATTCGATTATAATTGGTGTGGCAACAATTTGAAAACACATAATAATGCAACGCACTTCAATCAATACGCCTAAAAATATGCTGTATTATATTAAGAAATATTTGAAGTACAAATTGAAAGTGAAATCACACATTTTGGAATTGTTTTTGAGTGGTATACGCTTTTTTTAAATACTTACAATTTGAAAAACTAAAGTTTTGAAAAAGAAAATATTGGAAAATCGATTTTGAAATAATAATTTTTGCTGAAATTTGAAGTATGGATTTTAATTAGGGGTATTCTTCTAATAATAATTTCTGAAACTTCTCTATATACATACATGTTTCACAATCAATTTTTGGAATTTCATTTTCGAAAAACAATTTCGATTATGAAAACTATTTTTAAATAATATTATTTACATGATTTACTTATTTTTTATACCTGGAACATAAGACTGTCGATCCGATAATACAATCTTCGAACTGATTCAATCCCCATTATACATATGTATGTGAGTTCTCTATAGGGTTCTTTTAAATCATACCAAATGTCATAAAAAATATCAAGATTAACTGCCATACTTTTCGCTACGTTTTTAATTTATCTCAAATTTTACTAATCAAACAAAGTTTTCCTGGCTAATAAAAAACATTTTAGTTGTTTTATTTCCGATTTTGAAATAATCTGAACATCTTTTTGGAAAACTAGCTATGAAAGCATGTATTTATTAAAAAAAATACCTACAAATATTTACATACATTAATTGTACTAATTAAACGTGTCTTTGTATATATGTACATATGTATAAAATATTAATTAAATATGTATTTGCCACGCACATCCGCATGCGCATAACGACTAATTGAAGTGTCAGGAAGAAGTATATTTCAAATTCCATGATTACACCATTAACTGGTTGCGTAACACAGCCCGTGGGTTACTTAAACAGTTGTTGTTGTTGCTGTTGTCCATGATGGTATTTTGTTGTTAATATATGCGTAAGCATGAAATATGTAATGATGTTATCGCCGTCGCACAGTTATCAATCGCTTGTGAAAGGAAATCTTTCGAGCCACTACACATGGTCCATCATAGCACTATGTGGTTGAACAACTTTTTACTTTCTGAACACTCTTCGTTGGCAGTTTATTTTATATGATAACATTCATATGCGGAACTTTGAGGCATTTTATTTATGAAGTTAGACTTGGTATTACTTATAAAGAAAACAAAATATCACAAAAAAAAAGATATTCTTTCTTGCTATAGAAATTTTCTTCAAATTTTATTAGTTTTACAGAAAATTTCATGGGAGGCAAACAAGCGATCTATCAGCTCATAGAGAACATTGTTTTCATTTCTCAATTATCTACTTAATAACCCTTATATAAATGAAGTCATATACATACTTTTGTATTAGCTGCCATAGATTTTATTGTATAATTAACTCTTCGAATCACACTTGTTTCATTGTCTCCTCTAAAATCCTAAGAATTTAAGAATGCAAATGCATTACATAAATACAAACCTACATACACTTGTGGGAAATGAGTTTCACTTCAAAGAAATCTTCTAAGCAACTCAACAATAATCATTACATTTCTCTATACACATCTTCATAGTCACAAAATATAAGGGAGTTCCACTCATCGCGAGTTTTATACGCCCTGTTTACACTTTGAAAAATGAAGAACCCCACAAGTGTCTTACAAATAAACTTCGCTCAACATGTGTAATGTGATTTTAAATTGCATAGCTAGTGTTCCAACCGCAAATGTATCATTTGCTCAAAGTAAAGTGTTTTTGACAGCTGTTGGTAGGGGTTACAAATGTTATGAGAATACCCGAACTAATTAGAAAATCAGAGGGAAATAAACATTTCCCCCTTTCACATTTTATTCTCACAGGCAACACGGTGTTGGAATTTCACTACAATTGAGTTCATAATATGATGAAACATATTTTGTAGATGATTGGGAAAATAATAAAAATAAAAAAATATAACATTTATTTTAAAAAAACTTCTTTCAAAAATCAGTACCTCAATATAGTGAAGTCAACAGTGGTATAATTTACTTGCCATTTAATTATGCCAATTTATTGCCTTTATACCATTTGCTTGTTCTATTCGTTGCGCTCTGAATATAGGGTAAAATCCTAACATCTGTTTCCTTACTTACTATTTATGCTGTCAATACAATTATTATAAAGAGATTATTTCAATGAAATTCAAAAAAATTTCTACTTTTCTTGCAAGCCAAACGGCTATAAACCCAAATGTGTCCCCACTCACTTAAACGAGTGAAACAAGTTCCATCATACGCGGTGACACTACAAAGCTGCCGTGTTAAATATCAAATAACAAATGAAATTGTTGCAAGCGCAGCTTCTATTAATTGCATTTCTCAACTGAAAGCAATCAACTTGAACATCTTAAGCGCCAAAACCAGATCAATTTGCCAGAGATACAGGAAAATGTTCACTGATATGCAAAATGGCAACTGTCACATGCGGCACACGCAAGTTTTTAAGCGCTTTAACGATTTTATTTTTAATTTTCCAAAGTTTTACAATTTATTTCGTGCTTGTGGCAGGCAATGCAATGAGGTAGTCGATTGTGCGTCCGATCGAAGTGCAAATAGGCAATGAAATCTAATAAATTTTAACTAAAATACAACAACAAATGCAAACGCCAGCGACAGGCAATTACACCAGTCTAACATGTTTTGCGGCAATTTCGGCAAATTGCCGTTATTTATTGGCATTGGCAGCGTTCGATGCGTACACGCATGCGCACAGCCCCACAGCCGGGAGTCTGCCCACAGGCGTGCCACTTTAGCAGGCCCGCCTTTCCAGCCGGCAGCTTGCCACAAATGCGAATTTTACACATCGTAATACCGGTATAAATGGCGGTCAGACACGCCAACCGCACACAACAGCAACACCGTTAGTTAGCGAGGCGTTAGAGCGTTAGAGGGCGGGCGAACCGCCATAGGCGCTGCAACAAGACAGATTGTTTGGATTGTTTTTTGGGAAAGTATTCCGCATTTGAACGCATTAATCGCGGGCCTACGATTATTTACAGCTATTTAATAAATAACAGCAACAATAACAACAATAATGGAAGCAAATGTAGTAGCAGCGATTTGTGGTGACACTTTCACTGCGGCTTTCAATCGGGCTTGTGCGATGAGCAGGCGTTGTTTCGGACGAGTTCGCATTAAACGCATTCACTTGCTATAAGGAAGTGTGTGCTAAAGTGTTTGATTAATTTTACAAAAGCATCCTTGCATCCTCGAACTCTTTAACACTCTTGAAATTGAGCAGACTCGCTTAGACTAGCTATTGTTTACAATTTCTTTTTATTTTTAGTTGACAAAGGATTATTGAATTCTCAAGTGGCTTGTGGACGCTTGTAAACCACCACAGAGTTTATGCTTCGAGGCGATTGTCGCATGTATGGGGTCTTCTGTACGTATGTACGTGATATATAAAGTAAACTGAAGATTTTTTCTTCTGATCTTATATAAGCAAATATATATCCATATACATTTTTGTTTGTTTGTATGCAGTTCATATGACAGCT
This sequence comes from Zeugodacus cucurbitae, assembly GCF_028554725.1. Taxonomy (NCBI): domain Eukaryota; kingdom Metazoa; phylum Arthropoda; class Insecta; order Diptera; family Tephritidae; genus Zeugodacus; species Zeugodacus cucurbitae. Next base: position 55,814,320 of record NC_071667.1, on the reverse strand, counting down.
TTGTCATTGTCAAGTCACATTTGTTGTAAGAACTGAGTCTCTACAAAGGACAAGCTGACAAGGCACAGACTGAATTGCAAACTGGTCACTTCAAAGCTAAACAAAATATGTAAGTAAAAAGTTCCATGGCATGATTTCAAGGTCACTTTTGTATCGATCTTTCACATTAAAGCTGTTCTTAAAAAAATGGTTAAAGTTCTTTATTATTCTATAAAAAAAAATTAAATTAAATAATTACTTCTCTAACTCAAAATAGCCATAACATTATATCTGAAATTGTAATTTATTTCCCTACTAAATTACATTAAAAACTTTCACCAATTTTTTCAACCTTATAACTGGTATTACAAAAATGCACGTTCTGTAAGGATAGTGTTTCGCGCGCTTTGGTCAACTTATGGTCTCATTAAATGCCCATTTCTGGCTCAATTGGTATATAAAGAAGCAAAATTGTCGTATTTCGGACGAAGAGCAACCTGAAGAGATTCAAGAGCTGCCATTTCATCCAGTAAAAACAACGGTTAGGTGTGGTTTTGTGGACGGGTACAATCATCGGTCCATATTACTAAAAAATGATGCCATTGAGAACGAAACCATCAATGGCGAGCGTTATGGCGCCATGATAACCGACTATTTGATGACTAAAATTGAATTTCGTGATCTCGTGGAAATTTGGTAAAGTTTACAATATATGCGGACAATCCTGCCCCGATTCAGGTCTTGGAGCAACCCATCACGCGAGTCATTCGCCAGTTACCAGTCGGAATACTTAACTGATGAACCATCTGAGTCGTAGTCGCGGCCAACATTTGAACGAGATAATCGTTAAAAAAATAAATGCCAAAGAATGTTCTTTCGAATAATTTAAGTTTGCTTTAGAAGCCGAAAAAAGCGTTTTTTTTAGCCATTTTTTTTGAAAGGGAAGGAAATGATTGCTATATTGTACTATATTTAAGGCTTAAAAAACAATATTTGTTATTAAAAAATATTGAAATTTTTTCAAAGTTGTAAGTATTTTTCTGGAGAGACTGGAGTCTGCACTTGTAAATCGGTGCCGGTGATGGAGGTCATGAGATGCATCTGAAACAGTCGAACCAATTTTTTTTTTTTTTAATTTTTATAAGTTTCTTTTCTTTATGAACTAAAAAATACCGAAGAAGTTATAAAATTCCATTTTTTTTTTCGAAGTTTGAAAAAAGAAATCACTTTTTTAAGAAAAAAATTGATTTTAAGTTGCAAAACTAGTAGTTTAAATAAATCTTTTGTCCAACTTTTTTAGTTCAAATAGAAGATAATTTAATACTGAAGCTAGATCACTTTGGTTTTTTTCGATCGGACATACATATATTCTTTTTGCTATCGCCGCCACCGTTTTCTAACACGTGTGATAGTATGTGCAAATGCTTAATTGAAAGTGATTATGCATATATCGTAGCGGAATATCAAACATTTGATACCCATTGCCACCGGTATTTCATACATAATTATTGTGCAACAAATAAACAGCAACAATTTATCGCACTAACACTCTATCAAGTGGGTAAGCACGTTTGCTGTAATGACTTACAAAGTGTGTGTGTGAAATTTTATAATGTCATGAGTTAAGCAAAATGTATATAATTAATGAGATTTTTGAAAATCGATATTTATTGACAAATTTATTTATTTTTCTATGAACTAAGCTGATTTGCACACACTATTCATTGGAATGAGAAGGAAAAGCAAACATTATTTCATCGTTTTCAACATTTTTATTTAATATTATATATGTATGTATGTGTGTTTATGTATAATATTTAGCAATAGAGACATATGCAACTACTAGCATAGCTTTGAAACTAATTTAAAATATTTTTTTTTTTTAATTTTTTTGCGCTTAAAGATCATTGACAATAATATTTGCATTTAGTTGTAGTTGCTATAACATATTGTTTATATATTATAATTGAAATAAACTATTTTTTTATTTAAAAAATACTATTGAAATTAATGTAATTAAAATAGAACTAAGTAAACATGATTAATCGAAAACGATTACAATTGTTGTTTCATAATTATACAATAATCGATAACAGCAAAAAATTCATTGTAATAAAAAGCTATTATTGTACATTATATGTAATTAAATATATAGAATTTTACTGAACTCTAAATTTTATAAATAAAATAAAATGCGCCTAAGTATACTAAAACAGATATGATAGCAATAAATTTAACTAAATTAAAAAAAATGCTAAAAATAATTTAAATCATTCACAAAATGTAACAATGCTGCTTATGGCAAAGCTTTCAGCGAAAGCTTCGAAGGCAATGTATTAATTGCGGCTGTGTTAAATTGTGTTGCATACTTTTAGGATGCATGAGACAATTTATATATAGATTTTTAGTAAGTTTCGGGACAACAGTGTGACACACAATTAATTATTTTAATTTTTATTTATTTATAAAACTACTACAAAGCATTAAAACTGAAAAATTCTGATTTTATGCCCGACACATCCTAAAGGTATGCTACGAAACGAACAACAGCGCAACTTGTCACATTTTGTGAAAAACTTCATAGCCAAAAAAATCAACTTAACCTATAAACATAACTTAAAATTAAATACAGCTTGCTTATTATAGATTTTTCCGAAAGCCACAAATGCCTTTCGCTAAACAGTATTTACTGTAAGCTATAAATTCATGTGTTGTTTCATTCAACTGTGCGCTCTTGCGCTCTACGATGACGCACAGTCGCGCGATTGATAGAACAATATATAACCGGTCTCCGAGGACTTCTGTATATCCGACGTCAGTCCGTAGAAATCTTCGATGGTTGAAGCCTCGATTTTATCGACCATATCATCGTCGAACAACAACCAGAGCCCATGACTTTTGACAATACTAATGTAATGACCGCGATTCGGTCCCGATCCACAGTGTATAACCACGGCCATTAGATCGTACAGCCGATCTGGATTGACGGCATCATCCGAGGTGTTGAACAGACGCAGCTCTAGCGGGAATACGACGCGATGTGAGACTTTAATGTGCCGATTAAATTGTTCCATATATTTGAAGCGTTTCAAATGCAGCGCCAATATCATTGGCAGCTTCTTGACGCGCATACGCTTTTGCGCCTCCTGATAGCTGCAACAGTTGTCGCATTTGAATTTGTTGTCCGAGCATAGGGTCTCGGTGTTGCTAAAGCAGCGCAAGCAATGCGTTATCGAGGTATTCTGATCGACGTCGACTTGTAGATCAAAGAAATTCTCATCCTTGCTACTGACCGTCTCGCAATTGAGACAACGTGTCTCTGACGTTAGTATACCTTGAAAGATTTCATGCACCCACGTGGGTTCGGTGTTGGCCGCATTCGACTGTGTCGGTGTCGAAGCGTTATCGCCGATGCCAATACCGACGCCGACACCATTCAGTGAGCCCGAGGAATTGGTGCAGGTGCCGTTGGACGTTGAATTCGAGGCAGTTGTCGATGTGCTGGTGGACGAAGAGGATTTGCTGGCAGTGGAGGTGCCGCCGATGACGCCGCTGCCACCGTTGCCGCTGCCATTAAAATTGGCGCCATTCTTGCTGGCATGACGTTCGGCCAAAATGATCTCGTTGATGTGATTGATTAGGAAATTGAGAAACTCATGCGCATCCTGTTGCATGTAATTGTCGAATTCCTCCTTCTCTTTGCGCAGGCGTGCAATGAACTTTTTCGGTGCGATCGAACCGACTTTCTTCTTCTGCGTGGCAATGTTGTAGAACAGATCGGCTAAGCAAGAGAGTAGCGTCTCTTTGGGACGCTTGTTCTTCGCCTTATATTCGAGCACCTTCTCCCGGAAGGGCTTGCAGAAGTAGAGCGCCTGCAGCACAGAGTTGCTATAGCATGTATTGCCGAAATTTACCAGACCAAAGTAATGTTCATTGGGCGGAAAGAGGTCAGAGCCGATCTCACGCTCCAGCTGCGATACATTTGCGCCCATCGCCGAGAGAGTTTCTCTTTTATTTAGTGTGCGCTCGATTCACAAAAATTGGGGCGTTGGTATGTTTCCGCTTTAGCTCACGGTGTTTTCTTTTTTCTTTTTCGATTTTTTGTTTCGGGTTAAAATGCACTAACACGTACAAAAAGCACCATCACCACCACCCATCAACAACAACAAGAATTACCACATATACGAGCGACCGCGTCTGTGTGTGTGCGTGTGACTTTAGACTATTTGTTATATATTGTTTGCATACATTTAGGCGCGCAGACTTACAATACGATTTGCTCGTCTGAAAATATACAGAATTTTGAAGAGGGGATACACGTCAGTATACAATGATTTTTCTTTTTCTTTGTTTTTGTATTTTTTTTTTGTATTTTCTAACTGTTAATATATAATAAATTTAACACAAAAATATATGCGACAGTAATAAATATTTAAAACTATAAACGAACAACAAAAAAAAACAACAAACAACAATAATAAAACTGATGAAGCAACAAACGAACGAGTAAATGTAACGAGTAATTACAAAAACAAGAATGCAGTGGTAAATGCTATGAAAATAAATAACATATAACATAAATGATTAAAACACTTGACAATTTAAGCAAAACGCTTCTGGCATGGGGGCAAAGAAGCTGGCAGTATTCTACATATTTATTTCTCTTTCTCTCTCTCTCTCTCTCTCTTTCAATGAGTGTAGAGCTTAATACTGCAGCAAAAGTATTTTGATAAAGCAAAATAAATGTTTTTTTTTATGAAAAAACGTTATTATCCCCTCTCCAAAATTTTTACGCGCAACTCTTCGCTTCATCAACGTTTGTAAATTTATTTCAGGTTATGTATTTACAATAATTTTTCATAAATATACGAGTACATAAGTATTTATAAGTGTATCAAATATATATTTAAAAAAATTAAAACAATATTTTTGTAGTTAAATATCTCTCAAAACTTAGGAGAAGGAAAAATAAGTTTAAATTTGTAAAAATATTTGTGCTAAATGTATATGTAAACAAAAATAGTATAAATTCTTGCATTAAATGCAATTTTCATTCACACAAGAATTAAAAAATGAGATTTTTAATATATTATTTAATAAATATAAATAATATTTAAATATGTTCCAAAAGTATTTTTTCAGCTTTTGATAAATTTTCATATTTCATTATGAGTGTAAAGTTTTAGATTTTATTATCATCATTTTATCATTTTGCGAAATTATTATATGTAGACAAATATGGAAAATCCACATATTTAATTTAATTTTTCCGATATATTTTTCTATATTTTCCATATTAATTTACCCTTTTCACTCTGTTTAAAGTGATAAGTCATTATTGAGCTGAATCTAATAAAAATTATATTTCTCTACTAATGCTTGACCTCTTCATAAGATGCTCTCAGAGTATTGGCGAATCGAACTAGCAAACTGGTATAATTATAGATTGGCAGAACAGAATATGTACTTGAAGTCAGAAATTCAGAATGTTGACAACACTATAGCCGATTTTATGATTAATTTAATATAAACAAGTAGGGAAGGGTGTAACCGAACATTTTATGCTCCTGCAATTTACTTATTTAATTTTATTAATATAACACACAAGTTTACCCACATATTCGGCATAAATATGGTATAAAGTCCATTGCAAGTGGGAAACCCTAATATTAGGTATGTATAAGGGAGTTAGGTGAAGTTATGACCCGATTCCACGCATTTTAATCACGGAGACATGTTACTAAAAGAAAGATATTCCCTATGAATTTCTTCAAAATATCTGAGAGACTTACTCATATTTTAGGTAAAAAAATTAGAAGCACTGAGGCCCTCAAGTTCGATATATGGGGCCTTGAAAACTTATGGTCCGATTTCGCGATTTTTAGAAGAGCTATGCCACACTATAAATGCAGTATTTATGAACAGTTCTGTTCCGATATGTTCATTAGTGCCTACTTTATATCATGTAAAGTAAACGATTCAGATCGACTTCAAAGTTCTGATATATAGGAAGTAGGCGTGGTTTTGAACTGATTTGATATATTTTCACAAATTTCATTGATATCGGTCGAGCTCTTCCGTAACTTCTTTATAATGAAGTGTTTCCCTTACTGAATTAAAGCATTTTTAGATGTTTTCAACATATCCTTTGTATGGAAGGTAGGCGTGGTTATAATCCGATTTCCTTTTCCATTTTTTGAACTGTATAAAATAGTACTTAAAAGAAACAACCTAGAGTCTAGTCTCTCTAGTTTGGTTGATATAGCTTAAGTAGTTTACGAGATATGTACAAAAAATGTCCTAGAGGGCGGGACCACGCCCACTTCTCCAAACAAAATACATCCAAATATGCCCTTCATAGTGCGATACTTTTTACCAAATTTTACTTCCATAGCTTTAGTTATGGCACTTTGTCTTCGGTTTTCGCCCTTTTTTGGGCCGATTTTGCCAAGAAACCCAAGTTGTACCAAGTTTCATCAAGATATCATAATTTTTACTCAAGTTACAGCTTGCACAGACGGACGGACGAACAGACAGACATCCGGATTTGAACTCCACTCTTCACCGTGATCACTTTGGTATATATAACCCTAAATCTAACTCGTTTAGTTTTGAGTGTTACAAACAACCGTTATGTGAACAAAACTATAATACTCTCTTAGCAACTTTGTTGCGAGAGCATAAAAATTTCAATTGCATATCATCTTAAGACACCATTCTCAATACATCATTTTAAAATATTTCATTTAACTATTAAAGATCAAAATAAATATACTCAGAGTGACAATTGGAACTATTAACTAAAAACAATTTAGTTCTTTTGTCAAAAGTCCACAAAATTACACAAGCGAAATGTCTTGCGGCTATCATAAACAATGAAATGTTGAACACTATAATTATGATGTAATCACTTTCAAGGTACTCAAAGATTTATCACCACGGAAAGTCCATAGTTTACTCATCGCAATTGTTTAGTTTTAAATACTAAATACACAACAGCAATGAGTATGTACATATGTAAATATTTATGACAGTAATGGTTAATGTTAATATGCGCATGCTTCGTACTTTGAATGGGGATAAGGAAGACGAGGTAAAGAACTCTTTACAGGCTTTGAATATCTTGACAATTTTGTATATCATGAATATTATATACACCTATGTAAGAAAAGGATATTCAGAGCGTGTAAAAATGTACCGGACACAGGTCTACTAACATATGACCTACATCTTCCAATGAGAGCCGAATTGGTAAACACAAATCACGAGTCACCAAGGATCAAATTTATGATTGTATGTAGATTTTCTTCCTTAGTTTACCCAACACAGATATTAGTTCCGCTTTAGGAGAGGATTTTTGCACTGTACTTAGCAGTTGCAAACCCCTCTTGATAGATTTTCAGGTAAGCCACTGCAAAATCATACATTTTGATATATTACAAAGTACATATTGATTGACAAACGTTTTCGAAATTGACGTCGCCGATATATGCCACATCACCCACTCAAATTTGCATGATCTTTGAATATAAATCTTCAGCAAGATGTTATTTATATTCTTTATAATTACAGAGTAAAAAATACTGTTGTTGTGTTGCAATAAAATAAAAAATATATGTACATTCTTACAGCTCTCGGCAACTAATTAGAAATGTTGTATAAGTTAGTGATCAAGTGAACATATCATTTTATTGAGTGTTAAATGATGAAGTTCTACTTAACGATTTTGAACATCTTCAATGAACTATCTATCTATCTTAACAAAAAACTCTTTAGAATCCAGAGTCAAGTGAATCGACCATTCATTAATGGTTTACTGTAAGTAATGCTAAAGAGAGACATCATAGATTTATCAAAGAGGGATCTTGGACATATTGTTCTTGAATTTTTGGAGTAAGTGATCACAAAAATATCAAAACTAAAACTCCAAAAATGCACAAATTAGACTTAGACCATTCATTTATGGGGTACTCAATTCCATACTGTCTAAAACAGTTCTAAAGAATGGTAAAAAGAGTGATAGCTGATATCACAGATTTATGAAAGAAAGTTCTTGGGCAAATTGCCAGAATTGGACTTAGAAAGTGATTTTTTATTGTTCTGAGATCCCGAAAAAACGCTCGCTGAAAAGAAATTGTACGACGAAAAGAGGTAATAACCGAAACTGGGACTGTTTTGTAGTTTAACATGTAGTCGCTAAGATTACCAACTAGACTTTAAGACTCGATGTATTTAACTACTCGGCATAACTAACTAATCACTTGTTATTATTTTCAGCCAAATGACAATTTAAGATTAGTTAAAATATTGAATAAAATTGAAGTCTGAAGTCTGAAACCATATTTACTAAAATCTCTCTACTTAATGAGTTGGAACACTAAACAACTGTTTCTAATTACATGTCCAAGTGGTGTACATATCGAAGCGGAACATATTCTCTAAATGAGACCCGGTTAACTTTACTCATAACAGTTTCCAACAAAAATACATGCAAGTTTTTAAGAACTTGAACTTTGCATACAGAGAGCAACTTTGGAGTGAATACTGAATAATAAAAAAAAACTTGTTTTTGTTATATTTTTTGTAGAACGTTGCAGCATTTTTTGCGAGCGTGTTCTCAAATACTTTTGTTCAACAGGTGGTAATATGCTTGACGAATTATACATATGTACAAAGGAACGTGTTAACTGCATTACTCTTAAGCCATTCTCCCTCTTAAGCTTCGCATGTCATGCGGATGCTCAACTCAAAACATAATACAAAAATGATTGCATAATTATTAATATTTGTGGTGTATGTGTGTTGTTAGCTAGTTATTAATGTTTATTGTTTTTTTATTAATTTTTTTTTTTTTTAGATTTTTGCATGGACCAAGCTTTACTGAGTATGTATACCTTAAATCAGTTGACTAATATTTGCAAATACTCATTTGTATGGACTTTTGTTTGTCCAGCGGAAATATTTATTCTAATGTGCAATGCTCTTGACGACTAGTGTAGAAATAGAAGTTGCAGGCGCTGCAGCGCAATCATTGAAGGCGAAACGCGTAGCCGAAAAACATGTTCTTCCAGCGTGACTACTAAGAATACTACGAAGTGAAGACGACGCACTAGTGTTGTGGAGTAAAAGTGAGATTAGTACAGCTATTGAAAGAGAAAGTGTAGCTAAAATTTAGCAAAAATAAGAAAAATAATATAATTTTAAACAAAAAAATATGCCGCGAACCACTGTAAGTGCAAACCGTTATAATAAAAATATTAAAACAAAAATTAATTCAGGAATTCTTTTCTACCAACTCTCACAAATAAAGCGCTTGCTCTTGCTCTTACTATCCGCCTGCGTACTAAGCGTGCTCCAACAGCGCGTAACGGTCAACGCTGACACAAAAGTGCTCAACATACTAAGGTGATTGCGATTTCTCATTTAAAAACAAAAATTTCTACTTATATACATATGTGCTGTGAAATTTGGAACTTGCTTTAAAATGAATATTGTTTTCAACTGCGCAGCTTAAATCAGCCTGGCAATAGCCGTTATGAGGTCATCTCACTGGAGAATGCCGGCACCGCAGATGAGGAGTTGGTGATTAAAGGCAATCGGACCGTAGAATTGGGTCCTCCAAACTCGTTGGGTCTCATTTATATGGTGGTAACGGAGTATACTGCCGATAATAATGGTTATCGTGTGCACTCTCGTATTGAGGCGGTACCGCTATTGGAAACGCGTTTGAGTTCGAGTCTGCTAATGTCCGCAGCGGGTTAGTGAGCCGAGGAAGCTCGATGTTTTTAAGTGTTTCGAATTTATTAATTAGAAAATGTGTGTTGTGAAGGCGTAGATTTGAAATTGATTCATTTTTGAGTATTATTTTCCACTATTTGGTACTTAACCCGTTGACAACGAGGCAGAGTCATATTGGCCGGAACAGTTCTTTATATATTTTTATGTCTTTTTTTGTTACATTTTGTGAAGAGCAAGCGTTTTATAATTATGCTTAAGATCTATATATACATATATTTATATACTATATCAAATATTAAATATTGAAAATATAATTTGAATAAAATCTGTTATATGGCTGTTATTTAGAGCTTTAGTTAAAGATGTGACTTTTGCATAATTTTCATAGTTAGGTGAGAATCCGAACTTGACAAAAGCGCTTAAAGCAACATATCGGATTTTTTTTTCATCTTGAAAATCTTTTCATTATTCCATAAAGATAGCTAAGAGTCTCTTCTTTTTATCTTAAATATCTTTTCGCCTTTCTATAACGATAGCTAAGAGTCTACTAGCGTCAGATTTGAACACTCCAACTCTCCACATGAACTCAGTAGTCATTTACAACACATACAATATAAATTTCGATACCTCTAAAGGGCATGTAGCCTAATACCAGCAATAAAGAAATCAATTGTCGCAAAAGAGCTTTATAGGTATAAAAAACAAGCGAATATAGAAATACCTACGTATTCCCTAGAGTACTATGCGGTGATTTAAAACTCAAACTACTAAGTATTGGGTTAATCATATTACAATCACTGTTAATGCGAAGGGAAATACAATCATTTAGTTAATTTCTTATTTGTCCTTGAATGTCATAATTTTCACTTAAATACATACGTACACATAAACCGACACATATAATTATGGATACATGCTGCTCGTAAAGCAAAGGTATATAAAAATACCAAAATAATTGCATGTACAACAACATGAAATTTTACGAAGTAAATCATTAAGTTTGCGGCACAACATGAACTTTTTAAATACAGACATACATACATATGTGCATACAACAGTACTGTCACGCTAAATGGCACCTAAAATTAATAAATACGGAACTTTTGGTTCAGTTTACTCAGTTACAGGTATTCCACTTTATTGCATAACTTAATTAGTTAAAATAAAATGATTTTTTTTTTGTTGGACTAGAAAGAAAAAAAATTTGAACTCGCCGCTTCGCTTTATTCCAGCGACAGTCGTGTTTATGAAACCGGTACGGACCCAACTTTATATGCGACCAAGAAGTGGTAACTCAGCAACATTCATAAACGTTATTTCGGACGAATGTCAAGTTGTAGTGCTGTAATATCTTTCTAATGCTTCCACATTTGATTTAAGCCAGTTGTTTGTTCGATTGACCACTCTCTAAACTTCGAAACTCATATTATCATAATAATTTTTACCAGTTTGATATTATAGAAATAAAATTTTCAAGTCGAAATATTTATTAACGGTTCTAAATTGAAATCGAATATTCAAAATACCCATTATAGCCTTTTCACACAGCCAAATTAGCTGATCAATTAAAATTTTAATTGAGAAAACAGTTTTTGCCCTTCGTTCGGCCGCCTACTACATAATCGATTATACATTTTTGTTTTTGCTTTTATTTTTATTACTGCCATTTCTCATAGTTGCATGTTATTTTCAACTCGATTAAAAATTAATGTAGAAAAATTAGATTTTTATTTTCTATGGTAAATCGATCTAAATCAGTGCTTTAATCGAGCAAAGAGCGTTGAATTGAACAATTAGCAACTGTGCGAAAAGACTATAAAAGGCTATTAACCTGATTTAATTAAGCCAGAAAAATCACTTGTATTATATAACCACTATTTTTTGAACGAATTACTCCATTACGGCTTTACAGGCTTCAAAAAATCGATTTTTTTGTTTTGTTTTAAATCTCTTCCAAAACTATCAAAGAATATGTCTTTAAAATTCCAGAGGCCAATTCGACATATTTTCGAAGCTAGAGCAGTTTTAGTGGCCAAGCGTCGAGCAGGTGCGAATGCTCAGGCAGAACTTTAAAGCGCGTTTTCTCGAGTTTTCATTTTCACAAGTGTTAGAAAATGGTGCCGGCGATAGTAAAAAGAATATATGTCCGATCGAAAAAAACCAAAGTGATCTAGCTTCAGTATTAAATTATCTTCTATTTGAACTAAAAAAGTTAGACAAAAGTATTATTTAAACTACTTGTTTTGCAACTTAAAGTCAATTTTTTTCTTAAAAAAGTGAATTATTTTTATTATTCGAAATTTTAGAACTTCTTCGGTATTTTTTTAGTTCATAGAGAAAAGAAACTTATAAAAATTAAAAAAAAATGTGGTTCGACTGTTTCAGATGCATCGCACGACCTCCATCACCGGCACCGATTTACAAGTGCAGACTCCAGGCGCTCCAGAAAAATACTTACAACTTTGAAAAAATTTCAATATTTTTTAATAATAAATATTGTTTTTTAAACCTTAAATATAGTACACTATCGTCTTAAAATTCCGTTTACCGCAATCATTTCCTTCCCTTTCAAAAAAATTGCTAAAAAAACGTTTTTTTCGGCTTCTAAAGCAGACTACTGCCTTAAGCGTGTCAATACTGTATACATACATAAGTACATATATAGGAAGTTTTAAAAATATTTTTATATGCAAGACGAACGAATATGAATGAGTGAATGTTTGAAAAATACACACAGCCATACATACTACATACGCGGATATATACAAAACCATATGCAGCCACATACTAAATACGAAATTTATGAATGCAATTAGCACATACATGTTGATACATATTCATATGAAAATGCTGGTAAATTTTGTACGTACTTATATTTTTAATGATAGCCAAGCACGTGAGCATCCGCAAAATATACATACATTAAAGAAATCACAAGTGATTTGATTAAATTTGAGCGTGTTTTGCACCAAATGCCACTGCTACTCACAATATTGACTGAGGTTAAATTTCTTTAAAAAAAATCCAAAAAGATTAATTAGAAATTCCAAAAAATTAAAAAAAAAAAATAAAATTGGTTTGGATTATATGCATAAAGCATCTGAAACTTAGGTGTGAATAAATTATTTAATTATTATTTAAATGAGGTTAGATTAAACCAATTTTATACTCAATATGGTTATTAGAAGATTTTCAAAATGCAATTTAAAGTGGAAATCGATCGAAATTTGTCGGAATATTTTCGAAAAAATTTAAATTTCCATATAGACTACGGAATTTATACGAACAATTCCCACACATTTATTAATATGATTTTAGCAACAACCAGAAGCGAAATGGGACCACAAATATCAATTTGAATTATTTTTTAAATTTTCATTTTTTTCAAAAATATTTTCCAAAATTTTTTTTTTAACTTTCAGTAAACCTTACGAAAGACTACACCAATTCAACATGCAACCAAGAGGAATGCAATGAAAGCAAACCAGCGAAGCGTGTTTCAACTGTTTGAGGAAACCCATTTCGCGGCAAAATGCATTTAATGTTCAAAACTTCAAAATTGTTAACACAAAAAGCGCAAGTACAACTCCATTAGCATTATCTCACCAACAACAAAAATTGACTCGAAGATTACTTCGCTTTATGACAAATTTTATTTTCTCTAATTTTCGAACTCCACTTACACACACTGCATTTTGCAGCTGTATTGGTTGCAAAGCACTTAAAAGAGTGTTACCCAAGGGTTACAAGTGGTTGATATAGGCGTGTGAGGTGAAAGTGATTAAACTGTTAAATAATGATAAGGTTGTTTATTATGTTTTATGTATGTATTTATTTATTTATTTATTTGTTGTACCTACCGTGTTCAAGAGTTCCTTTCTTTCCTTCACCAACGACTTAATTTATGTATGTATGCGGTCGGTTTGCGCTTACGAAAGGTGTTTGCGGGCCTTTATCAATACTATGAATCTCTATAATTGTTTCACTTTAATAAAGTTGTTGCTGTTGTTGCTGTAGTTATCGCTGTAGTTTCTGCTGTTAGACAATTAATGCGCGCTGATGCATTAAATCGATATGAAAAACTTAGCGTTTACGTTAATGAGTTTTGGTCTTATAGAAATCTAGTTCGAAGTTTGGCCTGTAAAGCAAAGAAAAACGAGACACATTATAATTATATACAAATTAGATGAAGTGTAGATAAATTGAGATTTAATTTGGTAATTTAGAGAAAAGTATACACGGACATTTGATATGCTGGAATGGAGCACAAACAAACCAGTCGGAAAACCACTAGTTCATAACTATATTACCAGCTGAAAGTGAAATAATCCGAAAAAAGCAGACCTGAGATCTTATTTCACTGTAGCAGATTTGTGGACCCCGCAAAGACAAGGGAACGTCTTCCGATTGGCAGAACACAATCTTCCCAGGGCTAAGGCTTGAAACCCCCTTCGGCAAATTAAGAATAGCAATAGTAAAGGGTGATCCATTTCAAAGTGTCCTACTTAAAAAAAAAAACACACAGAAAATTCAAATTTAATTGGGAATATTTATTATCGTTCGAATGATCATTCTTTGGTATCAAAGCGAGATTGTCCGCATAAACTAGACATTACATATCCCCACAGGAAAAGTCGGCCCAAAACGTTAAATTATCTGCTCACCAAAGTGTTCTCTCAATAAACCCATTGATTGATGCGATGTATAGGAAGTGGCGCCGTCTTGTAGAAACGAAATATCGCCGAGATCACGAACTTCAATTTCAGGCATCAAATAGTCGGTTATCATGGCGCGATAACGGTCGACATTGACGGTCACGTTCTCACCGACATAATTTTTGAATTGTTAATTGAAAAAAATACCAAATACAGCATTTTTACACACCCATTTAGCCGGAAATGGGCCACATTGCTGAACAGAATTTGGCTCGAAAACGTCGGATCTTCTTGGAACTTTTCAAGAGCCCATAGAGCAAAACAATGTGGCCTGAGAAGGTCAAGAACGGCTTCAGTTCTTGCACAAACTGTATATTGTACGATTTCAATTTAAGATCTCGACGTAAAATGCGCCAAGTCGTTCCATAGGTCAGTCCGAGTTGCTGCGAATCGTCTCCTCACGGCATTCGTGTACACTCTCAGCTACGGCTGCTATATTTTCTTCACTGCGTGATGGATTTGGTCTATTCGGTCGAATATTATCCAATAATGAATGCTGGGTCTCAAGATGGGTGATGGTTTTGCGAATAGTACGCTCAGAAGGCCGATTATGTTGACCATAAATTAAGAGAAGCGCTCATAACACATTCTTTACAGAACGTGAATTTTCGTATTCAAGTTGAATAATTTATAAACGCACGTGACTCACGCGCGATCTGTCAAAAAAGGCGAAAAAAGTGCCTCTGCATGGATCACCTTTTCACCTTTTAGATGGACAAATGAGAGGAGAGGAATAGAGATAGATAGAAATAATTCCACTTTTATGAGAATGTTTATAGATCACAAACTGCTATATGATCAAAATTCTACTCCAATTGAGACATTAGACATCCTACTTATAAAATCACACTATTGAGAATGTTCATATTTCACAAACCATTAAACTTATCTGATGACAAATTTACAATAACTGACACGAGACATCAGGTGTATCAAATACCATTATCACTTTTTAGGAACAATCTCGAAAATATGGTTTTTAATTATATATAATACAAGTATTTTCTTTGATTAAGCCAATTAAGATGTTGAAAAATTGACCCATGTCAGATACATGATTATTTTTCACATAATACTTTGATGAGTATGTTTATGGGAGAGTCACTTTACTGAAATCCGAACCCGAAAAAAAATAAAATTAACCTAGGTAACAATTGTTGGATGGAGTCATATGTAGAAGTTCACGTAAGTGAGGAAAGTTTCTGATTGCCATTCACTTGGGAGTGGCCAGGGACGATTCTTTTGCATGTGGCTCAAGCAGCTCACGACTTCCGATCTTAGACCAGGTATCCTCTGGGTAGCCAACAGGCATCCGCTTGGAGGTGAGCTAAAGTGAGAAGGCGAATCCCGCTTATGCGGTTGTGCGTAGGGTTTGGGACCCACCACATAAAAAGAATAACCAATGAATAGGAAGCAACAGCCTTGGATTAATTTCGTATACCTAGGAACCAGCATCAACACCGATAATAATGTCAGCCTTGAAATCCAACGCAGAATCACTCTTGCCAACAGGTGCTACTATGGACTGAGTAGGCAATTGAAAAGTAAAGTCCTCTCTCGACGAACAAAAACTAAATTCTACAAGTCCCTCATCATTCCCGTCCTACTTGATGGTGCAGAAGCGTGGACGGTGTCAACATCCGATGAGACGGCACTAGGAGTTTACGAGAGAAAGGATTTGCGGAAGATTTATGGTCCCTTAAACATTGGCAACGGCGAATACCGCTGACCATGGAATGATGAGCTGTTTGTGTTATTCGACGACATAGACATAGTCCAGCGAATAAAAACACAACGGCTACGCTGGCTGGGTCATGTTGTTCGAATGGATGAAAGTGCTCCAGCTCTGAAAGTCGAGGAAGAGGGAGGCCTCCACTCTGATGGAAGGTGAAGAAGGACCAGTCTTCAGTTGGTATTACCAATTGGCGCCAAACTGCCAAAAGGAGAGATGCGTGGCACGCTGTTGTGGACTCGGTTATAACCACGTAAGCGGTGTCTACGCCAGTCAAGAAGAAGAAGAACAATTTCTACACAAATATCTATTTATATTTGCTATTTTAGAACACAAAATAGCAATGGAACTACATTTGAATCTGTCAAGTTTCTTATATGGTTTCCAAGAACTAGTTCATTTTACAAAAGTAATTTTCAGAGTTCACCAAAGCTATCTAAGCACATAATGTACGTAAAAATTTCGAACAAATAGATATTCTCTAGGACTTGAATATCATAAAAATCGGAAATAATTTTAATACAAATCAATCTAGACTATATTCTACTGAGAATCTATCAAAAACATTGCATCTCATCAATCTTAAAATAGAAACATTAAAACCTAGAATAAATACAAAATAGCTTGAATGAAATACGAGCTACTGGTACAAACATAATTACACATATTCGCTGCTACATAGTTGAGATAACCTTTGGCACCCAGAAGCATTAGAACCGTATATACATTCAGTCAATACTTATCAACATTTCATAGGCGAAACTAATCACAGCAACAGTTTCGCACTGCGGACGCCACTGACGGCATTCAGTACGCTGTGGAACTTAGTACACAAACTTACAACGTAAAGCGAACGACTGACTATGCTTAAGGCCTCACTATGGACAGGCGTTCTTCTACCGTTTTGGATTGTGGCCACTGTCGCAGGGGCCGAACGAAATCATCCGACAATACTACGCAGACGCAATGAAATGACCAGATACATGAACTTGCACGCCAATCCTTGTAAGGACTTCTACGAATTTGCCTGCGGAAGTTGGGAGCAACCGTACGTGCAAACGCGTTACGAGCAGCCGATACTGAAGAATATGGAAATTTATTTGCGCACAAAAGTGGATCACGATTTGCGCAATATGCTGCAGGAGCAAACCAAATTAGAGGATGGCTTGAACGGGCGTAAATTAAAAGATTTCTATATCTCCTGCACAACGGCCGAACGAAATGGCGTCGCACAACAGGAGTACTTCAGTCAGATGATCGAAAAACATGGCGGCTTTCCAGCAATACCCGGCTCCAATTGGTACATGCAAAGTAACAATTACAATTGGCCCGATGTGGTGGGCACGCTGCGCTTTCAATATGGCTTGAATATTTTGGTGGGTGTGAAGATCGATGTCAATTATTTGTACCCCTTCGAAGATAGCGTCTACTTGGGCGAACCGGACACCTTCATACCGCCGGAACTGTGTAGTGCGGAAGGCACTAATAAGACGGATTTACGTTCCGAAGTGTATGCAGTAATTGAGAATGAAGTGGCCGAAAATCTCAGCATGTGGCTAACGCTGGACATGGATAAGGCGCAAGTGATCGCCGCCGATTTGGTGGCATTTGAGTTTAAACTTTGCAGCGGTATAAAGCGATGGGACATCAGTCAACTGGCCGTGAACAGCAGCTACAATAGCGATATACGTAAGACGCTTTACGATTTCACCTATCAATTCGGTTATAAAATTGACTTCGTCGCGGCCACTTTTGGCACACAAATACAAAAACCCGTCTTCATGGCCAACGAGGCTTACTTCAAGCAACTTGTCAAAACCTTGGAGTCTACAAATAAGACAACAATCGCAAATTACATAATGTATCAGACGCTAGCGTACTTAAGTCTTCCACACAAAGATCAACCGAGTAACCGTGCTTTGTTCTGTTTAGAGAAGGCGAAACGCTACTTTCCAAAGTTTCTCGGTGAGATGTACTTTAGAAATTATGTGAGTGTTGCTGCCAGGGATGATGTGGTCAACATGTTCGACAAACTGAAAGAGTCTTTGCGTCAAAGTTTACAGCATCCCTGGATCAAAGAGCATACACGCCGCATTGCTGAGGGTAAACTAGCAGAGATGCATTTGGCCTTCCCCTACTATGGTAAAATGGAAACGAGTAGTATAAACATAAATCGCGCCGATTATTGGCACAACTTCGATATACTAATGAAAGATCGACAAGAGGCGCAATTCCAACGCATTTTCCCGCCACCACATCCCAACCAATTCGATCAAGTAGAATCTTATGAAACGAACATTTACTACAGATCACAACACACACGCTTCGAAATGGGTTGGGGACTGCTGCAGGAACCGCTCTACCACACACAATATCCGAACTCGATGCGCTACGCTGCGATCGGTCAAAAGCTATCCGCTTTGCTGGCCAGTGCGTTTGATGATCTCGCATGGAGCACATCACCTAACGGCGTACTAAATTGGGATCAGACTACTGCCACCGAATATCGCAATCGTAGTGCATGTTTCCGTCAACAGATCAGCAATTATCTATACAATGAGCCCGCATTGTTTGTAAACACTACACTATTGCGTCAAATAGTGGCACAGAGCGCAGGTTTAAATCTAGCATTCAATGCCTATTTGCATTGGTTGAGCTTTCAACAACCCGCTGATGATCGCGAGATGCTTTTGGGAGAAACACTGCCCGAGTTCAACTTCACCAATACACAACTGTTCTTCATTGCCTTCGCGCAAATGCATTGCAGTGCAGACGATGTGGTCTCACGTAGATCCAGTGCAAAAGGAGCGGCACGCACACTCAGTCCACTTGAACGTCACACGATTGAACGATACATGGTTAACGGACCGCTGAGGAACTTCAATGAATTCGCTCGTGATTTCGGTTGCGCGATTGGTGTGGAAATGAATCCACCAGACAAATGTGTTATTTATTAGTTTCTAATATTATATAAATTTAGTGCTTTCAATATTTAATATAATGTGTCAAATTTATATATATTGTACATTAAAATATAAAATATTAAATGTTTGAAAAAATAAATCTATAACAAGAGAGCGTTTTGTTGTTCGCAAAATGAATCCTTTCTGAATATTCTCAGTGACCTAAACCATTTTGCAAATCTTTCAAATGTTGGCCGCGGCTACGTTCCAGATGGTTCATCCGAGGCCTGAATCGAAGCGGGATTGTCCTCATAGACTTTAGGCTTTACATATCCCCACAGGAAAAACACTAACAGTGAGAATCACACGGTCTTGATGACCGGCCCACAACGTGAAATTATCTGCCCACCGAAGTGTTCTCTCAATAAATCCATTGATTGATGCGATGTGTAGTTTGGAACCAAATGTCGCCGAGATTACGTTCATCAATTTCAGTCATCAAATAGTCGGTTATCATGGCAGGAAATATGGACCGATGATTCGACCGGCTCGCAAACCACCCCAATCCATTTTTTTTCTGGGTGAAATGGCAACTCTTGAATCTCTTCAGGTTGTAATTTATAAACTTTCAGACGTAAGTCTTTACATGTGTGAAATGCCAAACAATACTGAACAAAACTAACATGACAGCTTGACACGACTCACGCGTGATCTGTCAAAAAAAAGCTATAGAAAAAATTACTTACTGGATTACCCGATAACTTGTCTATTTTTTTCTTTTCCCTTATTTGGTATAAAAATGCAATCCTGTCGTTGAGATCTATTGTTAGTAGTGCTAAATACTGCTGAGAAGACTCTTGTATACCAACAAATATCAATGTCTAGTTCGAACTTGAAACCCCTTACTCTCTTATTAGTCCTAAAACAATGTGTAAACTTCCTCCGTTTCAGCTGCTAATACTCAGAGAGAACTGCTGTTCATTCCAATTTATATTTATAAAATTGTTTACAAAATCAAACTCATGGCAATATAAACAAAAATATCGCTGATGACCTTTGATCACTCCAGCGCCTCAGCTTTGATTTTATAATAAAGCTCGGCTTATCAGCAAAATGAGTTGATGTTGGCGGGCGATAGTCGGGGACGTACGTATATGAAGCAAATAATTGTTTTTGAAAGTATTTTAAAATTTTCAACAAATCAGTACTGTTTCCAGTCTGACTACGACAAAATGCATAAAACTGGGTCGCTGACGCTAGATTTACGACTAACTTTAGCCAGCATATTGGCTTTATGCAGTCTGGTGCCGCAAACTGCGGCGGAACGTGGCGCGAATGGACGCGGTAGAGAGGAACAAATTATGCGCAATGCCAAGGCAGCAGAGGTGCTGAAATACATGAACCCAACGGCTGATCCGTGCAATAACTTTTATGACTTCGCATGCGGTAATTGGTCACAATATCAACCGGAGCTGCGAGAGGGCGACGCGCCGATATCCGTACAAACCCAGTTACTTCAGCGCGCACAAAAGGACGTACAAATGCTGCTCGAGGGCGGCGTACGCAGCAAGGGTCGCCCGAATTTGGATGAGCGTAAAGTTAAAGAATTCTACAAGTCGTGTTTAACCGTCGAACGCTTCTCGACGTTACAGCAAGCTTTCCTCATGAATTTCATAAAGGAATATCACGGCTTACCCTTGCTAGCGGGCACCAACTGGAATATGAACTACGATTGGGTGCAGGTGATTGCGCGTCTGCGTCTAAACTATGGCTTTGACTTTTTGATTGGCATGGAGGTGGAGAATAATGGCAAAGCGGTGATACAGTTGACCGAACCGACCACGTCGTTGATACCGCGACATTTGTGTAGTGCCGGTGCAATTGTCGAAGCGAAGGATCGCGAAGAAGTGACGGCACAGCTGCAAACTGACATTGCCAAGGACTTGCAGACTTGGTTTGGATTGAGAGAAGAGGAAACGGAACGCGTCGGTGGTGATATCATACGTTTCGAGTTTGAATTGTGTAGATATATGAGAGAGGAAGAATCGTTGCCGCCATCCGAGGATGAAAACACCGAACCGCAAGTTTATGAGGGACACGATTTGACACGTCTGTCAAAACAATTTGGACACATTATCAATTTCAGAAAGTATTTGGAAACCAGTCTCAACTCAACCGTTGCAAACACGGAGATCGTCATGAAATCTCAGCGTTATTTCCAACAATTAGCGCACATAGCACGCTCAAACCCTCGACCAACACTAACCAATTACATAATGTATCGTGCGCTGTCGGAAATCAACTTACCACGCAATGAGACTAGCAACCCGCGTGCGGGATATTGCGCACAATTGGTTATGCGCTATTTTCCCAAAGTTATCGGTGAAATGTATAAGAATAGATATCAACGCAGCGAAATTAGAAGCAATGTCGAGCAACTGTTCGCCGATATCAAAGAAACATTCGGTGATTCTTTAAATGTGAATGATTTGTCGAATAACGCACAGAATGCGTTGCGTAACAAACTGCTGGCATATGAAACGTTAATCTTCCCCACCTACAAGGGTATGAACTTACGCGATCTGCCGCTCGAACACACCAATTTCTGGCACAAGCAAGATATCGCCATGAAGTTCAAGGGCTACAAAGAGCGTCAACGTTTCTATGGTGGTGATGCCGAGTTAGATGATAGCATTGTACAAGCTTATGATGTGCATATGAAGTTGTTGGATAACGGCATCATGACCGGTTGGGGTCTGCTGCAACCGCCTTTCTATGATTACAACTACGCGAACTCCCTAAAGTACGCATTACTGGGTCCACTTATAGCACGTGAGCTGGCAGGCGCCCTAATACCCGATGCGCAGCAGACTGAGCTTACACGTGATGAATCGATTTTGGAAATTTTCAATAATGTCACCGAATGCTATCGCATGCAGTACAGCAACTATTTGTATAATATACCGAATGTATTCTACAATGCAACCAAATTGCGTGAACTTATGACCGATAGTGCCGGTTTGAATGTGGCTTTCCAAGGCTATCTGCGCTGGCTGTCGTCGATGGATCCGATCAATCGGCCACAACTCTTGCGTGAAACATTGCCGGGTGTTGACTTTACAAATACACAGTTATTTTTCATCGTTTTCGCACAATCCCGTTGTCATGCCAAATATATGGAGGAACCGCCGCCAACCTTTCTGCCACTGGATACACACACCGAGGAGCTTTTCAATGTGAATGGCGTCTTGGCAAATAATGTGGAGTTTGCGCGTGAATTTGGCTGTGCGCTGGGCACCGATATGAATCCCGACGACAAATGTACATTGTTTTGAATTTGAGTAATTAAAGTACAACTAGTTGAGATTGTATATTTTAATTGTTAGTTTGGGTATTTGGACCAAATTCGGTGATTGATTTGATGTTTAGTTAATATTTTTTAAAATTATTTGAATTTATTTTAACAAGTAATAGTGGAAAAATGTTTATAAATCATGATAACGGTAAAAAGTTACTAAGTTAGCGAATTTGGTCTGAATATCTTCACTGTTATTTATTGTTTTTTTTTAATTCGATAGCAGATATAGTAAATAAAAAAGTTATAAAAATCATGTTTCTTATTAAATGTGAATCATAAGCTTATGAGGTGGCTTTGAAGCAAAACACTATAAACGAAAATAAAATAGATTTTAATAAAACCTAAATTTGAAATTCCATTATATCATTTAGTTGCCAAATGTATGCTCGTGTTTTTGAAGGTAAGGTCTAACTACAAAGCAATTGAATTCAATTCTAGTTTCGTTGTTTCAGAGAAACTTAACGAAATTCGCAGTTTAATATATTCGAAAATTATGGATGAATTTTACTTCTCAAACGTATGTCTTATATCAAAGGAAAGCACGGCTGTGTTTCAAAACCAAAAAAAAATACTACTTATCCCAGAAAACACAAAAATGAACGACATTTGTACTACAGCACCACCTAGCGGGGGTTTCAGATAAAAGCAAACGTCGAAATTTGTTTCCTCGGCCCGAAAAACGGTAATATACAAGAAAGAACTGTACCCCGATTTATCATCTTTAAATAATATTTTTGAAATTAAAAAAAAAAAAAATATTTTTGAAAATTAAAAAAAAAAATTTCTAATTTTTTAAAAAATATTTCCCAATTTTTTATGAAAGTACATTGTTCTACTCTCATTAAATAAAGTAAACACCAAAAGAAAAAAAAAATAATTGAAAATAAATAGTTGTTAGGAATCCGTAACCGGTTAAACACTCACGCATAACCAAGCAGTTTTATACAGATTCGAAAAAACATACCTGCAAAAGATAAAAGAAGAAAATTAGTGTTAAGTATAACTGATAGAAGTTGGAACAAATAAACAATTTATAATAATAAAAGTAATATAAAAATGTACATATGTATTTGTTATGGATATTTATCGCAACGATGCTGGCGCCGAAGCGCAGAAGATAAAAAGCTTTTTTGTTTGTTTCTATCAGCTACGGAAATCAATAACCATTTTATAGAAGAGAACGAAATTCCACAAATTAAAGCGGTTCAGAAATTGGACACAAAGTGTGGGCAACAAATGAAATATGTGGAATATAAGTACAGCTATAATCAAATAAAGCTAACTGTCAATCAAAGAAACGGTATTATTATAATTCTGTCTTAAGCATCGCTAAGTAGATACTCGTTATAGTATTTTAACATACAAAAAATTATAAGATTTTTTACCATTTTTTTTTTATTATTTTTAATTTCTTTAATTTTTATTTTTTTTATTTTTATTTTTTTTTATTTTATTTTTTATTTATTTTTTTTTTTATTTTTTTATTCGTTTTAAGTTTTTATTTTTATTGTTTTTTAATTTTAATTTGTTATTTTTAATTTAATTTTTTTAAATTAAATTTTTCTTTGTTGATTAAATTTTACTTTTTATTGTTTAACATCTTATTTTTCATTCCACGCTTCCTTAAGTAACCGCTAAGTAATTGTTTAAATCTGCTTTGTAAACTGTTAAATGCGAGAGTAGAACATAAATTAGCGCCGCTCAACAGATTTAATTATAAAATTTGAGCGCACATTCGCAGTGAAAGTGTGAAAATAGTATATAAAGTGAATGCTTGTCTACTTTACTTGAGTCTAACGTTTTAGAAAGGGAAATTCCGTTTATGTTATCAGCAACTAATTGGTATTTTATTTGTTTTTCTTTTACGATTTTCTTATGGCATCATTTTCGTATTGAGGAATGCTCTAATGAGCTTCTCTCGCAAGAAAGAGATTATAAATTTTATTATCACTAAGTTATCAGACCGCATATTTTCATTTTGTACTTATGTACATGTGTGTTCTGGTAACGAACTAAAAGTGTAACTAAAACTAATCTGACATGTGTGAAAAACAAAAAAAAAATAATTGAAGAAGAAGTATAAGTATTTTTTATAATTTTATAATATTTTGCTTTTTTATTTACTTTTTTTTATATTTTTTATTATATTTTTTTATTGTTTATTTTTTTATAAGTTGTTTATATTTTTAATTATATTTTTATTATTTGTTATTTATTATTTTTTATTATATATTTTTATTATTATTATTTTTTTTAATTTGTTTATATTTTTAATTATATTTTTTTATTATTTTTAATTATATTTTTTTATTATTTTTAATTATATTTTTTTATTATATCGTCTTATTATTTTTTTTTATAATTTGCTTATATTTTTAATTATATTTTTTATATTATTTTTCTTCTATTTTTTATTTATTTATTATTTTTTATTATTTTGTATTTTTTTATATTTTTCTATATTTTTCTATTGTTTTTTATATTTTTTATATATTTTTTAAATTATTTTCATTGCTTTTTATTATTTTTTAATATTTGCTTATTTTTTATATTTTTTCTTTTTATTTTTGTATATATTTTTTAGTATTTTTTGTATTTTTTTTATTTTAAATTTTTTTTTAATTTTATTATTTTATTATTTTTTTTACTTTTTACATTTTTTTGTTTTTTTTTTTAATTATTTTCACTGCTTTTTATTATTTTTTAATATAACTTTATTTTTTTTTATTTTATATTTTGTATTAGTTTTTATTATTTTTTCCTTTTATTTTTGTATATTTTTTAAATATTTTTTATTTTTTATATATATATATATTTTTTTTTATTTTATATTTTCTATTGTTTTTTATTATTATGTTTTATATTATTTTTCCTATTTTTTATATTTTTTATTTTTAATATTTTTAATTTTTTCATTCCATTAATGTATATATTTTTTAGATTCATGCCATTACTTTTAATATTTCATTTTAATATATTTGTGTAAATTTTTTTTATAAAAAATATTTAAAACAACATCCATATAAGCGCACACCCTAACAAAACACACTCCATATGACTTGACATTTATATGTTGATGATTATTTGTGGATATAAGAATGTCAACGGCTTACAAAAGACGAGAGCAGCAGCGGCAAACACAACAGCACCCACACCAGCTCCAGCACCTACACAAATAATTTCCCTTGCAAAGTTTTATGACACGCAGTTAGCAGTAATTCAGCTGCCACACAGCCGCACGATTTCCTTCATTCCCAAAGAAATATTTCTACATATTTACTTTTATTTTGGTGCACAACGCGTACAAGTGTCAATGTAGGGTGCGGCCCACCAGCAAGAGCGACAGCAGCAGCGAACGTCGCCTTTGCCATTAATTTAGTTGCTGATCCTTTGCTTTGCCTTTGCGTACGCTTGCACGCATAGCAAAAAGGTATTCGTGACAAAAGAATGACACAAATATAAAGTTGTCTGTATGTACATATGTAAGTATGTGTGAATTTGTAAATATATGATTGCTTCATATAAAAAATGTGTATATGGCAAATATCTTTTTATATTGCTGCAACGCCACTCTGTTACTTCAATATAGACAGGCAGTGAGTGCAAATGAATATATATATTAATGTATGTATGTATGTTTTACATATGTAAGTGTGTTGATATGTGTTCAGAAAAACAAATATGTAATATACGAAATGCATTCAACAGCGTCTGGAAATTTGTTTAGTCACAAGCAATTGATGAAGGGGAGCTGTCTCTACCTTTTTGTAAGTATACACACACACTTAAGAATATACATACATACATACACATACACATTTTTTTTTTAATTTTATATATATGTCTGCACTTATTGTACACTTGTCTATATACACTGAAGCACTTAAAGCCCTATAGTTATAACAGATATCAAGATATTGTATTCGATAGCTGTTAAGTAGATAATGTTGACATATATTCTCATTTTATTTTTCCAACAGTCCGCAGATGAAAAATATGCATGTAAGTATTCAAAAAACAGAAACAGAAAAAAACAGAAACAGAAACCAAACAGAAAACAAAAACAGAAACAAAAAAAAAAAATAAAACAAACATTGAAAAATACATTTAATAATACACATATTTACGCTATTATTTTTTAATGTAATATTTACATAACAAAACTTTGTTAGCTTGACACATTTTTAAGTGTTTCTGTTTTTCCATGAAAAAAATGTAATGAATAATAATGGCTATTGTGTACACAATAAATAGTTACATAGATGAGGATGATATGGTTTTGTCCATTTGCAGGCAAAAATAAAATTTAAACATTTTACTTGAGATTGAGGAGTGGAGCGCAACTTTTGGGTATCGTAAAAAAATGTTGAAGTACTGGCTTATCAAAGTTATCAGAGTAGATTGTGAAAAAACACTGCATTGAAGTACAGCGCTGTACCGGTTATTTATTTCTTTGAAGTGCTCATAAAAATAAAACTAATTTTAACAATTGCTTTTGTTGTAATGGGTACATAATTTGTATGTAATGCTGAAAACATAATATATTTTAATTAAAATACATACATATATATATATATATATATGATAAGTCGCCAAAAATAAAGTCTTATAGTTTATTAGACAACTGAGAAATATCTATTATTCATTAGCTTAAAAAATAGCTCAGGAGTGTTGATAACTTCATGAAAAACTTCCACTTTCCTATTTGAAATATGAAATCACCCTGTCGAGTTCTAGCTCTATTGAAGAAAATTATACCGTTGAGCCTCATCAAGGTTAAACACAAAGCGCACATACATTTAGCATGTACTAAGTGTTTACAAACAAAGGGAGCTCAAATGTGGTAGGTTTGTAGACATTTACAAACACGAAATATATCCCTACATACAAAGTAAATAAATTCACGTTTAGTGCTTTTTTTATCGATCGTCCGTAAATTAGGTCAGCGCTAGTATGAAAGAATAACATTAACTCTTGAAGACGAGTGCTATTTAACAGTTCATTTGGAAATTGAATTAGTTTGAGAACAAAATGGAAAATTTTTTAAACATGAAAAACTAAATTAATGTAATTTGTAATTAATTATAAAATACTCAATTAATAATAGCATTGTTAATCAAGTGTAAATTTTATTTATTTAAATCAAATTTATTCAATTTCACATTTAATTAGTTTAAATTGTCTTTAAATAGTAATTAAACGGGTAATTAATACTCAGAAAAACACCGGATTTAATTTAATATTTGTTTCTCATTTGTACCAACACATAGTACATACATATATGTATATATATATATTTGTGTATATATTCATATATATTTGTGTATTTATTATAAAAAGTGTTTCTTCATATGAAAATGCGACAGCGATTTCAACGAACTGTGAAACGAAATTAAATTATATGAATTACTCATATACGCACTGAGTTATCTGATACTTTACAATTGCTTTACTTTACTAGTTTGGAAATGAAACTTATTTGTAATGCATGACGTCAATAAGAAATTGCGGTATATATACATACATATGCACTTACATACCTACTTATATATGAAAGCTCACCATATAGCTAGTTCATTATCAGAGAGAAAATATTCTAATACCTAAGGACTTAAATTTATCATTAAGCGTCTTAGTTATCCTTCTTTGATATTCTACCTGAAACTCAGCTACTCAGCTCAATATGAACTAGCAGCGCTAAAAGTTAGGTTTTGTTTCGCAAAGCTCAATTTTATCTATTACTAGTTCCAAAGTTAGTAGTAATATAGTATATATGGTAGTAATAAGTTTTTTTTTAACCTAACAACTCCTCCGACCTTATAGTACAGCTTTTACGGTTTTGATGTATGTAGTTAGTTAGAACTGCACTATACCTAAAGAGAGTTCCAAAACTAGAACTTACCGATTCAGACTGGTCTGGGTCCCCGAAATAACAGCCCTTGGTCGGATCCGAAAATCCGAGTCAATCCCGGTGTCGTAGAATCGGCTGTTGTGGGGATTGTACGCAGATGGGGAAGCTTCAGACTTGTCAAAACACCGCTCTCCGAACAGCTACAGGTTGGCTCTTTATGTCTCCAGTCGAGCACCTTCATAATGAGGCCCGTATGCTACCTGTCTAGGAGGATAACGTAATGCTTCCCAAATAGTTTCTGTTGGGATGCTTTCGCAGAAACCATCCCTGTAGTCACCTACTGGAAACCGAGCCGCCTCCCAGAACCATCAAGAGTACCTTCCTGAAATACGTCGACTACCTAAAAGACTATACCCGCAGGACTTCGGATGTGACAAACTATAGACAAGCACTGAACGCCATTCACAGAGGAGCTATTAACTCCTTCATTGACTCCCTCCCCGTGAATGGCGTACTTGGAGCAACAATACCCCACCATCGCAGGCACAGAGCGCGAGTTGCCTCGCGAAACTAAAGTAACCCTTGCGCAACTTCGTTCTGAATACTGTAGCAGACTAAACTCCTACTTATGCAGATCTATAGGTCGCAGACATAATGACTTCGCCTATCTCATCTCATTATTTCCATACAGTTCCATAAAGAGAACGCGTTGAAATCATTTTACCTTTTAATATTTTCCGACAGTAATGGGATAGAATTGACTACATTTTGTGTCAATATTCTTTTAAGACACATGTTTTGTGATTACAACTTCAGCTGTCATCCTCGAACTCAACCCATAATTGATTTAAATAGTCTATACTAGAGCACAAGAACTCTTATAGCCAATTTGTCAACCAACATGCGAGTTATTAGGTCTACAACTTTGCTTCCGCCGTTTTCCAATAGATGTCTCTAGGGTCAAGCACTGGTCGATTAAATCGATTTTTTTTATATCGATTTTGGACGTTTGTGTTAACATTAACCCAACAAAATATTTGTAGAGATCTGTTTGCATCCCAAACTTATTCTCAACTGAAAATGTCACTTTTTGAGCCGAATTCTCGACATTTGGGGGAAATTTTGCTTTTATTTTTTAATTCTAAGAAAAGTGTGGCTAGGCTCATCGACATTTTTAACCATTTTTATACAAAAAAATTAAATTTACAAAAAAAACGGCGGAAGCAAAGACCTAATATCATTGCCTTTTCCGAATTTTAGCTACTAAGTCCACCGAATAACTTTAGTAGCTGTCGAGCAACCAATATAGATTTCAGATTTAAATGAATAATTTAATAAACAAAATCTCGATTTTGCCAAACTCTCAACTGCTGGCGAAAAAAGAGAAAAGAAAGCTTTGTTTTTGAAACCACTTTAAAAAGCACTTGAGTTTTATTTGCCAGCCACGCGTACAAAGACTAAAACAAATATACGAGTATCGACCGACAGCTTGGCTTAAACACAAGCACTTGACACACTAAATGTAATCAGCAATTGCATAATAAACAAAGCCAAAAGGAAGCAATAAATACAATTTTATTATTATATTTTCACACCATTTCCACAGAAGTGCTTTTTTCGAATAAACATAAAACAAAAACTGAATGCATAATGTCACAAGTAGGAATTGTGTTGAATCGCAAAGGAAAGCCAGCCAAAACGACAAACAGTTATGTCAAAAGCATTAATGGTCACACATAAATCATATGTCGAAGAAACGACCAGGCAATTGAAAAGAGCCTAATAAGGCAAACTCACATAAAACTGTAAAAGTTTTTTTTTTATCTTTTCTCCAGAAAAAAATGCATTTGCCGCCCCACTGATCGCACTGCCATCAACCCACCTGCAGCAACATCAATGCCCAAATACACTATAAAAGACCGCCGATAGATAAGGTGAGCTTTGGTGCGCATTTCCATTTCGGCGCCATCAAACAACAACACAACGGCCAACAAAGTGGGTAAGAGTTGATTATGTGACGCTGGCTTTAATTAGCAGTGGAATTGAAATTGGAATGGAATTAAGCATTGCGAAAGTGTAGACGCACACACACACACACACACACAAGGAGAAAAGAAATGACAATGCTTGAGTGGATAATACACTAGCTAGCCGCTGGGGCTATCTGGTTGGACGCAGAAAATAAGAAAGAAAAACACAAACTTGTTTGTTGCAAATGAAACTGGAAGAATGCGGTTGCAATGGAAAATCGAAAAACGAAAAAATAAGTAAAAATATAGGCGAAATAATAAAATACATACTTAGCGCACACACAACGGCGCTGCTGCGTTGGGAAACTGAAAGCGATTAAAATTACAGACAAAAAGCGGTTTGTCACATAGGCGGCATGCATTTCAATGTGTTTTAGTTATGAGCACAGTACTGGGCGAAATAATAGCACCGCATTGGTAAGCTAATAAAATTTCAAAAATAAAAATTCATATTCAATTTATTATTTAACAGCTGATGTGGTGAGATTAGTTTCCACGACAGTTAAGGACTCCTTAACAGGAATTGAGCCGGATTTATATTATTTATATCATTTGTGGAATGTTTTGACCTTATCACAATAGCAAAAACAATGTTAGAGACAACAACAAAAACAACGAATCGTATTCGAATATTTTCTATGCATTTGGAAGTCTTTCTATATTATTATTTTCCTATAGTTATTCTGTTAATTGAAGACGAATTCAACAAATCGGAGACAATAAAAGCCAAGTCATTCTTGAAAGCTACCACCACCGTTCAGAAATAGATTATAAACCCGTTTGGTATCAGAAAATTGAACCGGTCATCTCATCGAATTCATCATCCTATCATCCTTCATAATCCTTCATCGAATAAATTTTCCTAAAACTGTTTTTAGACTTTTTAGAATCAATATTCTGTTGAAAGAACGATATTTATAGTATTTTATGATTTTCCGCCATTTTTTGTAAACTAAAATCTTTTAAGTATTAGGTCTACAACTTACTTTCCGCCGGTTTTTTTTGTAAATTTAAGTTTTTTTTTTTGTATAAAAACGGTTACAAATGTCGATGAGTCTTAGCATCATTTTCCTTGGAATTAAAAAAGAAAAGCAAAATTTGCCGCAAATGTCGAGAATTCGGCTCAAAAAGTGACATTTTCAGTTGAGAATAAGTTTGGGATGCAAACAGATCTCTACAAATATTTTGTTGGGTTAATGTTGACACAAATGGCCAAGATCGATATAAAACGATTTAATCGACTTAATCGACCAGTGCTTGACCCTAGAGACATCTATTGGAAAACGGCGGAAGCAAAGTTGTAGACCAATACTAATTAACAGTTTATTAGTGCAGTGCACTTTTTTCACCAGCACTGTATATATGGAAGTTACTGATGCCTGGTATTTAAAGTTTACAGTTTTATCTCAAACACTGACCAACAGACAATGGGTGGCATAGGCAGTCGCCTAAGCACAGTTTGCCTAAAAATTATAAGATCGCTATAGCAAGACCGTTACACAAATACTTTAAGACTGGTTGTCACCGCTATGTCTCCAACACAGTAAATGCCACTAGCTTCCAAACATGCCGCTACACATATATAAATAATTATTTAAATATATTCAAAATGCAAAAATGCAAGTCTGGCACTAAACCTGAAGCTGGTTCCATCAACCTGCATTAAAGCTTAGGCAGCAAGAAGCAAGCAACAAAGGGCTGCGGCAAACAGCAGCAACAGTTAACATAGTTATGTTGCGAAACATTGTTTAGACACAAGATGCCTGCGCTTGTAACTGTCAAGTAATTAGCTGTTGTTGTTGTTCTTCTTATTATATGTAGTTGCAGAAGCGTGAAACACGAACAATTCTTTTTGCGGTTAAGACGCTAATAATTGTAAGCGCCTTATTGCAAATTCCATTTGTGTTTATAATTTTTATTTTTGCCCCAGTGTTGCATTTGCGTGGTGAAAGTATCGAATATCAGCATGATTGTTATTATTATACTATATACACACATTTAAATTGAAGCTGCTCTATTCTTATGGCATATGCTCAACGTCATCACTCAGCTCTTTGACTATATGCGCGGTGAGACTGGTCGTGTCTGGTCTATGGGGCGTTACTGAGACTCAAAAGGTGGTACAGCGCTTGAATTGCAAATCGCTCGTTCGTTAGTTGGGTCGTTCGTCATTTGTCAGTCACAGTCTTCGCCGTTTTTGTTTTTGTTATATTTTTATTTTTTTTTGTACCCAGTGGTGGGTGTCAGATTACGCAAATGCTCCGGCACCTCCACACCTATTGCAGTGAGCCTACTCTCAAGTGTATTTCTTTTGCACGTTTTCTTTGCGTTTTTCGTGTTGTTTATTTTTACTTTTTTTTCGTATACTATTTTTCAACAATTCTTGAATGGCAAAGGTGGCGCGCCTTTTATGGTTCGATAGCCAAGTTATTATTCAAAGTGCTTTTTCAATTGAATTATGCGATAATGTATTTATTCATTTTCCTATAAGGGAAGAATGCAATGAGACAACGTGAATAAGATAAAATGCGTAGGCGTTCGAATGCAAAACAAAAATTATTAAAAGAAAATCGGCAAAGACACAATAATATTTAAATATGCATGGCGTCGTGCAATGCGAAAGAAGAAGTGGCAAGAATTCGTAAACTATGTAACATTATGCGCGAAAAACTTTTCTCATTACAGAAATGATATTGCACATTGGTTTGTAAAGGCTTGTTGTCGATACTTTGCTCTGCATATTAATACGCTTTATCCTAACCAAACATCTGGCGTAGAAAACTTCTTTGTGGGTCATCTAATTATGGTATTCAAGCTATGAGAGAAAATTAAATCAGATAAATTAAATAAAATTAGCGTTATTTTCTTTAAAAATCATTAGAGACTCGTTACCGACTAACGATTAAGGAGTTGTGATACATTAACTCCTTTTTCAGAACTACATCATCGCACTTCAAGACAATTTTTGAGGTTATAGCAACCCGATACAAGAAGTTTTAGCAAGTCGAGGTATTTAGAGAGGTAAGAAGCACATAAACACGAATTCAAAATGTTTGGATAGTGTAATTTGTTTTCGTTCTACTCAAATCTAAAGGGTATACGAGGGCTGCTATATATATTTCTGGCCTAGGCAACACTAAGTGTTGCCAGGTGCAATCTGACATTTCCATAGGAAAGTTTGACATTTTTGAGCATAACATCACTCAAAACGTTTTGTCATTTAATCGTGAATTGTTTTATTTACAGGGAATTAAAAAATTCATCTCGGCCAAAAAATGGAATTAACTCGTGAACATTTTCGTGTGATCATTTTTCACAACTTTCGACGTGGATTATCGCGACAAGAGTGCATCGATGAACTAAAATCTTTGTATGGCTATGAAGCACCATCCTATAGCACTGTGAAAAACTGGTACAACGAATTCAATCGTGGCCGACGCTCGCTCAAAGACGAATTCCGTGAAGGTCGTCCAAAAACAGCCGTTGTGCCAGACAACATCGATGCCGTACGTGAACTGATAATGCAAGACCGTCATGTAACATACCTTCAGATAGAGGCATGCCTATGCATTTCTCCCACCAGCATACATTCGATATTGCATGAACACCTGGCCGTAAAAAAGGTTTGTTCTCGTTGGATCCCGCACAATTTGACAATAGCTCAAAAAAAGGCTCAAAAAAGGTGCTTCGAAAATTGGTTTGAGCACATGCAAAAGTGTATAAATCTCGATGGAGAATATTTTGAAAAACAATAAAACCATTTTCGTTGATAAATATTCCTATTTTCATTATTAGGCCAGAAATATATATAGCAGCCCTCGTAGTACTGTTTGAAGTGTCGAACTGTCAAAATCTAGCACTGTCAAAATCTAGCACTGTCAAAATTTGTAGTTGTTATTTCGACGAAGAAAACAGATTTTTAGCAATATTCTGATAATATCTATGATATCGTGAACCTCAGAAATTGGAAAATGTCATTTATAGCTTTATTATTTTGTTGTAAATTTCCTATAGGGTAGGCATGAACTCATACTACGAGTACATAAATGAATTCACATGAGTGTTATTGGTATTTTAACGATTTTTACTCGATTTTATTACTTGCAGTTCGAAATAATTCTTCTCATAAAAACAGGAAAACTTTTTCTATTATCTTGTGTTTGACAGAGTGCCACATTAAGGTCCTCACTTCGGCAGTAAACTAAAAACAACAACTGCAATTTACCAACATTTTCCACAACTAAAAAATCAGTAGCTGGCAACTTAGGCCCACTTATTGAACTATTTAACGATAATTGCAATACTTTACACCCGATAGTTTCTCATGAGACTCACTTATGCGTCAAATATTCGCTTTAGATATTGCGAAAGAAGGGAAATCGCACGACACACTCAAGATTTAATACTGGTGTGGAAAAAACGCAACAATTAGCAAATAAATAGCACAGAAGTGACACAAAAAACACAAAACCAGAAAGACAAAAAAGACAAGTGCGTTAATTAAGTTGGTAATTAAGAAGTAGATTATAGTACAGCACATTTACGCGTCTGCGGTCTTGTCTAATGTAGACTACGTTATGAGACATACTCATTTGAAGTGTATAGTTTTTATATGAGTAGATAGTAATGTATTTTGTGGGGTTTTTGCTTGGAACTAGGTACTCCTATGTGCATATTCAAGTACTTGTGGTTTCTTAGTAGATTAAATGGGTATATAGACTTACTGACATGTATGTAGAAGAACATTTGACACTATATATAGGTATACATATATGTATGTAAGACGGTATATAATTCTGCTAGAGCTGACGTTGAACTGTCAGAGTTACCTTTATTTGGTTGTAAATATCAATTCCCAATAGCATTTTATGTGAGCATCTAAAACTTGGGGTAACTCCACCAACAAACCGCAGACCGAAAGATATAAATTGATGATCCCAAAAATCTAAAAGCTTGCAGCTAACCACCCCAGTTTGGGTGGCCACCACACAACATTTATTTTTCAACCCCCAAAAACACCTGCTACCTAACGGTTGTATATTGAAGACTGCAACTTATAGACTAACACACTGTACACCCTTAAGAGGCAACGTCTGCAGAAATGCACGAATAAGCGAAATTTTTGCTATAAAAGCACGTGTTCAGGCATACATAGCTGTGTATAGTGGATACAAAAAGTAAACGTATAATACATATTTTCACTGTACTGACTGTTGATGGATTCTATAGCAGAATTTAAGCGAGTAAATCTTTATTAAGTAAAAAAGAATCGAAAAATTCACTCAAGAGTTTTTTAGTAACCTTTGTAACTCACGAAATGAAAAGACATGCATCGTACGTACACTTTCCTCAACTACTGTAAACGATTTGCAATAAAGACAGACACTAAACAATTTTCTTTCTAAGCAATTTCCAATACATAACAATCACGTGGGGTTCATGGCACTCCATATGCGGCACAACCATCGAAACGCCGTGGGTTCAAACACTTTCCGCCCTTGTAGAATAGTGCAAACGCCGTTAACCGTATTTATACATTCCAGTTGCGCTTTTTCCCCCCATCTAAACTAGCCAATATATGTAAGTACATTATTGCTAACTCAATTGTTGGCCACGTTGTATGTCTTTTTGCAATCGGCAGCTGTTGGCGTTGCTACCTACAGCTATTGCCTGAGCTGCTGCGCGTTGATTGCTTTGATTATATACACCGTATTT
Organism: Zeugodacus cucurbitae; assembly: GCF_028554725.1. Lineage (NCBI taxonomy): Eukaryota > Metazoa > Arthropoda > Insecta > Diptera > Tephritidae > Zeugodacus > Zeugodacus cucurbitae. The sequence goes on along the minus strand of NC_071667.1, from coordinate 55,778,299 downwards.
CCAATCGTGTATAAATAATTAGTTTTATCGATTTCCTGCCAGCGCAGAATAATAGCAAGAAAGCAAAAAAAATAATTAATATTTCTGCAATGTAAAAGTAATGTAGAAGCACGCGTGTGTGTGTGTGTGTTTGTTGTAATAGTCAGTCACCAATAACAATAAAGTTTACATACTTGGTGATAGCTTTATAATGCAATTGCTTTGATTTTCAAGTTCACACAATTCGAATTGCATAATTTGCACTGAGCGTTTATCACTTCATCGCCACTTTTATGGACTGATATGTCAGTATCAATATCAAAAGTATATGAACATACTTCGAAAGGCATAATATGTGTCTTTATCTGTAAGTTGATATTCGAAATGGTGAGCCATAAACACATAAAAACACAATTCATACATGTATGTTTGTATGTATGAGTCCACTATCTAGAATAAAGAAAGTGGCACCGTAATTCTTGATGATTAGCTGAACAAAGGGAAATTTTGATAATAATTAACTGAAAATAAATTGAATAGAAAAGTTAGCAAATGTTTTTATGTATGGAATGTGCATAATATTGGCACAACAATTACTGGAAAAAATTATTACCCAGAGGCTTTAATCATCAATTCGATATTGTAATTTATTGGTGACGTCTTTTAAAATAATACACAAGCAACAAAAATATAATTTTGTTTTATAATGTTAATTCCTGATTTTGGTTTAATCGGAATTGTTGTTATATGTATTTTAAAGGACCTTCTGATTTAAAAGAAATTAATAGAAATAGAAATTCAAAGTCTATAATTGCCTTTTTAAGTAGTGTAAATAGTAGTAATAGTGTTCGATTTGTCATTTCTCTGCTCGCTATTTTTGCGCGCTGCTTCCTTGCCAAAAATTTTATATGTAAAAGCAACAACAAAGTTAGCTAATTGAATTCGTACAAGAAAGTATGCGAATACCTCATTAAATTCCAATCGCCAATCCAGTCAGTGCTACCAAGTTTTGTTTTACACATTTTGGATCATTTGCATTGGCACAAAAGCCCAAATTTTATTGATTTTAATTTGGAATAAATTATATTCTTTAAAGAAAAGCTATGGTATGGACGCTGCTCGAAAGTAAGGGGAAATACATATGTACATCTCAATAGTTTGTGCGATTAGCTTCTCTTTACTTGGCGAATCGAAGAAATATCAATATAAGTATCTGCTAATTATTTCTCTCAGGCTTATTTTGGAAACACCTTAAAATTTTCTACACATTTTTATTGTCCCAATAATTAAATTTGTAAATCGAAGATTAGTAGTTGGTGTGACTCTTATATGCTCCCTTAGTGCAGAAAGTCAAGTTGCCTTCTACAACTTAGGCCTTTTATAAAGTTTCCACGCAAACCACAGAATTTTCAACCCTTATAAACTAACTAACTTCTTATTAGTTGAAAAATAATTCTAACTAACGGGTGATTTTTTTGAGGTTAGGATTTTCATGCATTAGTATTTGACAGATCACGTGGGATTTCAGACATGGTGTCAAAGAGAAAGATGCTCAGTATGCTTTGACATTTCATCATGAATAGACTTACTAACGAGCAACGCTTGCAAATCATTGAATTTTATTACCAAAATCAGTGTTCGGTTCGAAATGTGTTTATCGACAAATTTTGTTCAGCGATGAGGCTCATTTCTGGTTGAATGGCTACGTAAATAAGCAAAATTGCCGCATTTGGGGTGAAGAGCAACCAGAAGCCGTTCAAGAACTGCCCATGCATCCCGAAAAATGCACTGTTTGGTGTGGTTTGTACGCTGGTGGAATCATTGGACCGTATTTTTTCAAAGATGCTGTTGGACGCAACGTTACGGTGAATGGCGATCGCTATCGTTCGATGCTAACAAACTTTTTGTTGCCAAAAATGGAAGAACTGAACTTGGTTGACATGTGGTTTCAACAAGATGGCGCTACATGCCACACAGCTCGCGATTCTATGGCCATTTTGAGGGAAAACTTCGGAGAACAATTCATCTCAAGAAATGGACCCGTAAGTTGGCCACCAAGATCATGCGATTTAACGCCTTTAGACTATTTTTTGTGGGGCTACGTCAAGTCTAAAGTCTACAGAAATAAGCCAGCAACTATTCCAGCTTTGGAAGACAACATTTCCGAAGAAATTCGGGCTATTCCGGCCGAAATGCTCGAAAAAGTTGCCCAAAATTGGACTTTCCGAATGGACCACCTAAGACGCAGCCGCGGTCAACATTTAAATGAAATTATCTTCAAAAAGTAAATGTCATGAACCAATCTAACGTTTCAAATAAAGAACCGAAAAGTTATCAAGCTCTTAAAAAATCACCCTTTAATTGGAACCAATTAATACATAATGAAAAAGTAAACAGCTGAGAGCGGTACCAACATCAACAAAACAAAAAAAGTTTTGAAAACATCTTATATCTGTTTCAATATATACTTTCTCCTTCAATTCTTCCCATTTCAATGTGTTTGAAACAATAATAAGCGGATCGGAAGTGAATATGTTTCTTCATTCAAAAATTAAAAAAATATATTTTCGAAATGAACTTTATCCGGCCAATTATTTTAAACTCAACAGCTGTTTTCGAAATTATTTAGGAAAAGTTTTCTGCACGCCTCAACAATAACATCAAGATATAGTGGTTAAACACTTACATTTTTCAGTCACAATGTAATTATTATTAATATAATATATTGTTAATAATTATTGCGGTTTTTATATTGATAAATTAAAGAGAAAACCAAGCTTCAATGACAATTCTTAGAATTAATTCTATATTCGTACATTTTATCAGACAATTTTACAAATAAATTATTGGATTTCTAACTGTGGATCAAGAAATTTTGTTCATATGTGCATCATAACAAAGTTTGCGAACCCCACTTGTCATAATTTTATGCATTTAAACATTTATACATTTCTTGTAGTTTAAAAATTTAATTAAAAATGAGGAAATTAGTTACACAAGTACAGTATACTCTCGAAAAGTAAATTCTCAGAAAGTAAATAATCGCGGAAAAGTTAATCACCTTTAAGATTACACATGCACCTCGAAAAAGTAAATTTTTTAATTTACTTTTCAGAGAGTGTGATAAAAAATTCGAAACGAAGCAAGCAGCGTTTTTTACGATGTTGCAAAAACACTTACTCTCTTGTTTATCGCGTCTTTTTAGTAAATAAACTTTCCTACTTGATCCACTGGTTTAAAAATGAAAACGATGCAAATCAGGCGTCAGACTTTTTGAATTGTCGTACAAAAATGGTCAGAAAATATATTGCGAAAGAAAAAAAACAAAAGAATATTCAAGATTTTTTCTCTTCATAGTAAATACATACATATGTATGTATGTAAATGTAAATATGTTTTTCATGTAAATCCATATGTTTTATTGAAGCCAATAAATGAATGAATTTTTTAAGTTTAAATTTACATTTAATATTATAAAAACAGATAATTTATGTATATATTTGGAAAAGTAAATTATTCGAAAAAGTGAATTACCCAAAATACGAATCGATTTACTTTTCGAGAGTATACTGTATAATAAAAACAAATTTCAAACTGTGCGACAAACTGGAGGCCAACATAAACACATGTATTTACATACAATACATGTACATATATATGTATACACACACACACATTTCAGTGAAGAAAAGTCAGCTACACCATAGTGGTTATGAAAAACAAAACAACAAACAACAGAGCGAAGAGACCGACCGCAGTCAAAATCGATTTTTCCAAGGCAATACAGGAAGTTATCATCCAGCGTTGTGACATATTTTTTCATACATACAAACACAGAGTATTTCACATTTCACTCTGTTTAGGAAATCTTCAAACTATTTGTAATGAAAGTGCAAGAAAAGTTACCTTTAATTTTGTTGAGCAAATGTGTTGCAAATTTGTTGAAAATCGCTATGCTTTACAAATCATTTGTTAATGCTTGGAAAAACAAAGACGAAAGCACGACAGTAATCCTTGATTATAAACAGTTGTTGGGTTCACTTGCAATTTTTTCACTTGTAAAAAATTGTGTGAGATTGATTTAATAAAAAATAAATTAAAATTAAATTTGTTTCACTTTGAGCAGTGACCAATGCTTTCAATTATAAACTGCACTTTTGATTTTGATTTATTTTTCTGCTTTTGCACAGATTTGGCATATTTTAACTGCAGCGCACTTTTACTGCAAATATTTTTTGCACTATATCGAGTTGCGTACAATTTTGTCGAAAAATAGTTACAACTAAACAACCGAACTTGACACGAAAACGTTGCTGCGCAGCGCAAGACAGGCGTCTATTGGATTTTATTGCTCTGGTGCCACGAAAAGATAGTAAATCAAACGAATTGCAGAAATATAGCAAATGATTGCTAGTACTTGGTAGAAATCACTACAAAATGCAGTTACACTAAAGAATTCGTCTGTATATATGCAAACTTGGCACACAAACCACCAACAATATGACACTTTACTTTGCAATTACACTATGGTGAATTTCTTCAGGCGAATGCTTCGCACAATGAAGTTGTAATCGGAGAATTTTATATAAAAACACAATGCACTCAATATTATTTGTGGAAACTAATTGCCGAGATTGCAATTACTTTTTATGCTTTTCACTTTTTTTCTTTTTTTATAATAAAAACGTAATAATCACATTTTTCCGAGACACAACGCACAAATCGCTTTGCTACACTACAGAAAACGTCGCCAGCCGATTCATTGAGGAATCGAAAATCCGCTACCGCGTAGATACAGAAATGGAACGCGATTGAGAGCAAAGTTGCTGGCCACCACCACCGATACCCAACAAACGTACACCACTGCTGCTGCTGCCGCCCTCCTACAGCTACTGATATGGCTCGTGACGTGAAATCTATGCTGCGCTCGCACACAAATCCCGCGCGACCAAAGTGCGAGTGTACTCACAACGCTGCCAGTGGCAAAATGTATTTCAACACCATTCTTTTATTATTTTCATTCCATTTTCAAGCGTTATGCGTTAAAATATTGTGACTCTCTCCCACCTTGTTAACAAAATAATACACCGTTTGTCTGTATAACCTCAAAGTACTACACAAAAACAAAAAAACACCAAAATACAAAAGTATGCTGTCGACCCACTGGAGCTGACCAACATAATTGGCGTCTCAGCAAATGTCTGATAGAGAAGTAATAAAAAATCTCTCATTCTCTGTTATGAGCACGCTTATGCTCAGTTCTTGAAACTGGAGCAGGGAGGTTTCTTGGTTTTTGAGCGTGGTGAAATTGCAATTCATGCATAGAAGAGTTGTACAATTGTTAATAAACTGCTCATGCAGAGATAACCCGATGATAAAGCAGTACAATGCGAGTCAGCTGGAAAGTGGTTATATTAATGGTTGGTAGTAGAGTCTTCGTATAAGGTTACTAGAACACTTTTTATGAACATTCTTTACATTTTTTCTAAAACTTCATTTTAGTAAATTAATTTCAATATTCAATGTTGAAATATGAATTAACATGTACTTAAAGCTTTGATCATGAAACGGAAGCCATTATTTGTTATACCTTCTTATGAAAGAGCGGGTATTCTATTAGTTATATGATTTAATCTTATCAATATGTCTTCCCATCTGGGCCTGGGTACATGTAATTGAAATTTCGATCAATCTGTGACACAATAAGATTCGCCAACTAAAATCAAAGCGAACGAGTTAATTTTAGGAACCGAGGAACACTTAATTAAGCCCATGTTGCTCTTGTATATTTGTAATTCTCTGCAGAATTTTGCAGAATAATATAATATGATAGACTCGTTCTTATTGTTTTGTATCTTTTTTAACTATTTTTATAATTAAAATAAAATATTAAAATAACTGTAACCACTTGAAGTGCTTACTGGTGTTTCATATTGCCTTGCTCACTCTCTTTTGTAAATCGAAACTTCAATTTGACTCTTCAACGCCCAACGTGAGAAAGGGAGTAAGTAACTCGACTACATTTATTATGGAGTGCTCTGTCAGAGTAGCGCCGCTAAGTATCCGATAAGCTAAGTGTGGTGAATTACTATACTCACAATTGCTGATTACTCACAAAAATAATACTTCAAGTACTACATATGTGTACGTATATATAAGTATGTAAATATATATGTATTATGATGATAATTTACAACTTTGAACGTAGCAAAATATTTCGAGCTTTTGTAGACCCATAGCACAAAGAGAATATTATATGTAAACCATTATTAACTAACAGCATAAATGCATACGCTCCAATAACACAATACCCCTTAATTGAATTTATTTCTCTGCAATTGGATTGAAAATAATAACTGAACACGCCTACTCATCTCAGCTCAAATGCATATATGGAGTATGGCACGATCAAATAATGAAGTAATAATTGGCAGTCTCTGACTGTCTTTATCTACTTTTATCATACTCTCAATTTACGTTGCACTCTCTGCCGAGCGAACGCTCTTTTTGAACAAAGGCACAAGAATAGGTAAAAAATGTAATGTCAATCTCATAAACAATTGACTTTCTTTACTTTGATTTACATATATATAAGTAATATTAACAAGAGTCGTGGAAATAATGGGGAATTCTCATTTAATAAAAATTTACTGATAAAGCGAGAATTTCTTTCTTCAACTAGTGAAGATTTTTAATTTCGCAATATATATATTACAAATAATAGTTACGCAAATTCACACAACAATCAGCAGGCGCCGCCAACGTCGTAGATTTAAATTACTTTGAGGTGTAAACGCAGGCAGAGCTCATTAACTTTTGTCATTTCCGAAAATCACTGCCTTAAAAACAAAGCATACATACATCTGGAACTTATCTCACAAAGGAATTGCATACAACAACAATGCAACTACCTGTGCCTTGCGATCCCTACAATGGGCGATCAGGTAACTCACTCCACTTGCTAGCTACTAGTGCATTCACGGCACGTAAAGCAATAAAGACGCTGTGTGAGATTCGGTATTTGTTTGTGGTAGAAAGGAAGGACAAAAACGTTTCCTGCACTTACATTTTTATGAATTACGTAAGTGATCACGTGCAAGAGTTTCCTTAGTATTGAATAATTATGTGTTGAAAAAAAAACTGTTCCAGACCTGGACAGATTTCGTAGGACAATCTATGATATAAGATCATTCGAGACTTCGAACACTTTTTTTTTATTTTTGCAGAAAGCAACGAAAAATATGAAAATCAAGTTTAGGGTAAGTTTGATTTGAGATGAGCAGAATGCGAGCGCGCCTCTAGGAAGATACAAACAATTTAAATTTTAGTATCCGTAAGTCATTCCTTACGAAACATATTTTTCGAAAAAGGTTATTTTACTGTTACTTTAAAGCACATATCAAACAATTTTCTCAAGGAACCAAAATTACTTCGATTTAGTTACACACACATACACATATTGATTGGCAATAACAACATAAAATAGCTGCATTTATAGGCACATCACGCACTCGGCAATGTCGGCTTAATCAATGCAAAGACATAAAAGGAAAATAGAGAAAATGTACCATAATGAATACATATGTATTAGCTATGTAACTCCTACAACTTAAGTGTAAGTTTCGCATTGCATACTTAATTCCAACATAAAATTGGTAGTTATGCCTTTGAAGTGAGTGCAAATAACGAGTATTCTACATATGAATAGAAAATCATTAACCATATAGCGTATGGTTGCACATCCTTCCACTGTTTTTCAGCAACTTATAGTCATCCCTTAAAAAGAATTCACCACAGTATAAAAAATTTTAGAAACGAGAAAATGAACTCTCAAAAAGTGTATGAAAAACGTGGGGTGGAGCATGCGCCTTGCCAATAAAACTAAGAAATGGGAAAATAGAGAATTAGAAAATGCATACATTTATACATATATTTATATGTAATAAATGCATATTTGCAAGTATAAAACACGTTAAAAAAAGAGGCCAAATAAGGATCGAGCTGGTCAGACAAACTGGCAATAAACTTGCGTGGGACTGAAAATATTACCTTTACTATATGTCTATGCATACCTTGATTATTGCCAAAGCGGAAGAGAAGTAGGCATAATGCATTAACAGCTATGTGCACGAAGAACGCATGCAAACAGGAAAGTAATTAGGGTAGCAAAGTTTTATTGAATGCAAAGTTGAGTCATGAAATGTTAGGCAGTGCATAAGATATAACATAGGTTTGAAATAAGGAAATCCCAAGAGATTTTTCGTGCAAGCAATAGCACATATTACATACATACATAAGTACATGAATATTGTGCGTACATATTTAATTTTTACATTATTTTAATTAAAAGCCATATGCAGAATTCTCAGACAGCTTGTCTCTCATGGCACTGCCCTCAAAAGCTCCTACTATCGAATCGTCCATACAGAAACTATAAACATACATTTTAGTGTTTGCCGTTGTATTTTATTTATAGCCGGCACACAAGTATATCTAATACAAAGCGTCAAAACATATACGAAAATGTCGCTGAACTAATAAAATGAAGCAGCTACACCCACTCATCAATCGTCGCTCCAGCCAATTGGAACAACTGTTTTAGCTGTAAGAAATTATACAAAAAGCTTAAGATGTTATAAAATATTTATGCAGTTTTCTTGCAGTCAATTGGAAGCAATATTTCTACAATATATTTAACTTCAGAAACGTTCTCAAATACATAGTGTTGATTAATGGTATATAAAGCTTCTTTCGGAAAGCTATGTTAAAATGTTGTGAGTTTTTTATGACATTTGTTGTGTATACATACGTATAAGTATATTAATAGAGACAGTTTACAAAATATTTAATTAGAATATACTCATCACCAATTTGTTTACGAAGTGATCATATTTAAATACATCTGTATGTATGTAGACTGTGAAATAGATTTATTTGACTATTAAAATGCACTATTACTAAGAATATGTAAATAACATATATGTCAGTACCCATTTTTTATTAAATACGAAAATTGTCCAACCTACATAAAAACTCAATGAACTATAACGTCAAAAAATAACAGCGAATTTATGTGACTGAAAACTGGTTTTCTTGCTTGACTCATTTTCAAGTCATTGCTTGAAGAATCAAAATTATTTAACCAGCCAAACATTTAAAAGTTAATACCAAACGAATATGCAAACAGCTTAAATCTATACATACACATAGTACCTATGAATGCGTGCATTATTTTATAAAATTATAAAATCTTGCATTTTTTGAGTAGTGAGAATTAACAGCAAATAGTAAAGAAAATAATGAAGATTTTTGAGTTCTTAAATCCATTTACATTTATTTTAATTGTCTAACTGACTAAGCAGTCATCTAAAGCGCGAGCGCATAATGAGTGGTTAACAAAAACAGTAAAATTAATTGCCAAGTGGTAGATGACGGCAACGTATAGGAGTGCAAAACTCATTTCCGTACGAATGTTAACAACAAAAGTGTTTAATATTCATATAGCTTTCTGATGATTGGTCACACGCAGTTGGTGTCTGTCGCAATTTTGCACAGATAAATGGAAATTGTAAAGAGGAATAAATAGCGCGGCAGAGAGAAGTAGCAGAGTGAAATTTTATAACATAGCTTCGACAGTCATTCGTTTGGTAGCACATACATATGTACGTACGTATATGTTATAAAAAAATAATTGCGGCGAAAACATAAATAACTTATATTTAAAAATAAAGCATTAAAGTAGTATATAATGCATAATTGGCAATTGGTTAAGCAAGGATGTGTAATTCCAATCAGCCAACTTGTGCAGAACGTTGGCAACTCCGGCATTATTTGTGCAAAATCAATTTGTTGCTAATCTAACTGTTTTCTAACTTCCCATGACCACTTACATGGAAAAACCAATTGCCAACATATTTTGCGCGTACTTCAAACTTGTAAAATATAAACCATTTATTAAATATTTTAATGGGAAGAGTTTTGTAATGTACTTTTGAAACACATACCTTATTTAGTTTGAAATTCAAAACGATTTCTCAACAAACTTAAGTTGCCGTCGTCAACTTTGAGAAGGTCGGTCAGTTCGTTCGCCCTTGGTAGGGTGCTGGCAGGTGCGCCACAGAAAACAGCTCCACCGTTGATATGTGGACTTCACAAGTCGTTATTGGGGGCGTCCACCTACCTATCGCTGGCTTTTAAATCAGTTTTATTTACTTTTATATGTAAATTTATCCTTTTTCACTCGCTCACTGTTGAATAATTTACTATTTAATTAGCAGTTATGTATTTCTTCTTTCCTTTCTTTTCCATTTATCTTTACTGCTTTTTGGCTTAACTTTTTCTGTCACGTAAATTATACACAATGGCTCACTTCACACTGATTTATTTCTGTCGGCAGTTATTGACTTTTCATGGATATTTCATGTAATTGTAGCATCGAATAAAGTATTCTTCACATTTGTATAAAATATTTTTCTCAATTTTGAATTCGATTTTCGATCTTGAACACGGACTTATTTTGACGGCATCGTCAATTTTTTCGTTTATGATGGCTCGATTTCGTTTCGGAAGTAGCGTAAAACAAAATTGCTGACGACAGTCCAGCAGAACGCAGGGTCGTATTAAAAATGCACAGGTGTTGTGTACGTTCAATTAACATTATTAAACTATTATAAATGAAAATATTAATTTCCAATAAGATGCTCAGAATTGAAAAGAGCATACGCATAAGGAAACAAATGTAAAAATAATTTTTAATTATTTTTTTTTTATTAAAATCTTTAATATTTGATTTTATTGAATGGCATATTAAAGGGATTGCAGCAACGTATATCATTGGTTTTTTTGCTTTGTTACTGTAAGAGAAAATCGAACAAGCCTGCGCTCAAAAGTAGTTGTTGGAGAATGTTATTGTTTGCCGGCATATAATTTTTGTTAAAGTAAACAAAAATATATCTTATTAGAAATAATGAATTTATTGTTTTGGTGTTTGGTTTTAATAACCAATAATTGTTTTGCACAATCAACAGTTGGAGACAGTGACTTTAGTAACGCATGTACTGCAGAAAGCATAGAAAATTGTTCACATTTGGATATTGATAACAGTAGGGAATGTCTATTATAAACCTGATCTTTTATTAACCACCTGATTTTTGTAGACAATATCATAGAAAATGAAGTAAGGACATCTCTAAAATCATATGTTCCATGTGCAGATGAAGATGATACGGATTGTAATTGCTATAGTGATGTTATACTAAATGATTTAAAACCATATCAAAAAGGTATCACTAAGCAAATGCTAAACAATACTGCAAAATATGGTACACGATACAAAATTTTGAACCAACAACTATTTCGCGACAAAGAATGCATGTTCCCCGCACGATGCAGTGGTATTGAACATTTCCTATTAAAACTTTTACCCGCACTACCAGATATGGATATGGTAGTAAATACACGAGATTGGCCACAGGTTCTGACTGGACTTGGCAGCAGAATTGGACCAATATTCTCATTCTCTAAAACAAGTGACTATTTAGACATCATGTATCCAGCATGGACATTTTGGGCTGGCGGTCCTGCAATTTCTCTTCATCCAACTGGTATTGGTCGTTGGGATTTATTGCGTGATAGCATATCCAAAGCTGCAACAAAAACACCATGGTCTGAAAAGCTACCACTCGTATTTTTTCGTGGATCCCGCACATCCGATGAACGCGATGCTCTAGTTCTCCTATCACGTCGCAGACCCGACTTAGTTGATGCAAAATATACCAAAAACCAAGCCTGGAAGTCTCCTAAAGATACACTTAACGCTGAGCCTGCGAAAGAAGTTTTGTTAGAAGATCATTGTCAATATAAATATCTCTTCAATTTTAGAGGAGTGGCTGCTAGCTTTCGTTTCAAACATTTGTTTCTTTGCAACTCTTTAGTATTCCATGTAGGCGATGAATGGAAAGAATTTTTTTACTTCGCACTAAAGCCATGGGTGCATTACGTGCCTCTTAAGAGTTATCCCAGTGAAAAAGAGATAGAGAACATTTTAACTTTTTTCCAAAACCATGATGATCTAGCTCGTGAAATTTCTGAACGCGGATCGCAGTTTATTTCACAGCACTTACGCATGCAAGACATCGAGTGCTATTGGAAGAATCTCTTACTATCATATGGAAAGCTAATCACTTTTAAGGTTGAAAGTGATACTGAACTTGTACAAATTAAACCTCCAGGAGACAAGTCCAACAAGAAGCAGGAACTATAAGTAAAAATTATGATAAATATAATATATACTAAGACAAAGTACATAATAGCTCTCTACAATCCGTTAATATCTCAATAAAATATATTTGTTTACAATTTTATATTTTTGAGGTTATTTTCACCGGCTAAAAGAAATGTCAAAATCATATGTGCATAACATATTTTTTATTGCACAGGAAATTTCGTGTATTGTTAATAATATTGTGTTGTTATTTAATTTTAAGTAAACATGTCTTTCCGGGAGGCATATAAATTAGTCACCAAACAGGCAATTCGCTGGTTTCCTGGACACATGGGCAAAGGATTAAAGCAGATGCAACAAAAATTAAGGTCCGTGGATTGTATAGTAGAAGTACATGACGCCCGTATTCCCTTTTCAGGGCGAAATCCGGAATTCCAACACACTATATCTGGTGGAGCGAAACCACATATACTTGTTTTAAATAAAAAGGATCTCACTGACATACGTGAACAACGGAAGATAGTTAAAGAGCTACAAGAACGTGAAGGCATTGAACATGTTATATTTACTAATAGCAAAAATCAGCAATGCACCGGCATCAAACGTATGTTACCCTTAGCGCATACATTGATATCTAACTCGGATCGATATAATAGAGCTGGATTAAAGGAGGCGAGTATCATGATAATAGGTGTACCAAATGTTGGCAAAAGTTCGCTCTTAAATGTGTTACGGAATAAAAATTTACGCAAGAAAAGTGCAACACAAGTTGGCAATAAAGCTGGTGTTACACGTTCTGTTATGGAACGCATTAAAATTAGTGAAGATCCTTTAATATATATGATTGATACACCCGGAATTCTCGAGCCACGCATAACGGATGATGAAATGGGTATGAAACTAGCTTTAGTGGGGTGCTTGCCAGATCATTTAGTTGGTGAAGAACTGATAGCAGATTACCTGTTATATTGGATGAACAAAAACCACCGGTACGAATATGTTAAAGAAGTGGGATTAGAAAACCCTACAGACCACATTACAGAAGTTTTAGTGTCGTATGCCAAAGGTCTAGGTGCAGAAAGAAAATATAAAAACCTCGATGGACAAATAGTAAATATTCCGGACATTATGGTAGCAGCACGTAGATTTATTAAAATTTTTCGAAGTGGTGCCTTCGGAGGGGTTAATTTAGACAGATGATTTATTTTTGAAAAAGTATATATATTTATAAATTGCGGAAAATATGAGCAAAATATAGCATATGTACACATACCATAATTATTTTTAATTTTTTATTTAAATGTTTAAATAGATTTATGCAAAAGCACAAGGACTAAATATATTGTTGTTAGTATTTATTTATAGTGCTGAACTATCTAGAATTGGTACATCGATGGCTATGTTACCAACTCCAGGTACTGGAATAGAATAGGATACAGCGGCGCTATCAACACTACCGGTACTTTCGTTAGCGTTATGTTGGGTTACATCGCCCGCCAATAAATTACTAGTTCCATCCGTTGCGGCAGTTTCGGAAGTGGAAGTTGCTGGTTCCGGATTGCCTGCAGGTGCTTTCAGTTCATTCATATTCATAACTCGTAGTTCGTCTGGAACACCTAACAGACGTTCATTTATAACACGTTGGAAAGGTGACCGTCTTTCAAAGAAATCAATTACGAATTCGGGGTTCTTCTGCCTTACTTCCTCTCCAGCAACCAAATCAAGCTCATCGCAAAATTGCCACTTAATTAGATACGATACGTCACCGGTCTCATCAGTGGCACCAACAATTTGTTCCATTGCGAAACCACGATCATATCCGCGCGGTTTTTGAATCTCCTCAACCTTCGGCTTCTTTTCGCCACGTTTCTTTGACTTTGCTCTGGATTCTTCAAACTTTTGTATCAAAGCTGGACAATCACAATTTTCCTCTGGTTCCCAAGTATTCTCCGCACTGTAAACAAAAATCTTGTTTATATTGTTTTGATGTACATATGATGTATATTACAAACATACCTAGGGTATCCACGCCATTTAATAAAATATTCAACTTTTCCTTCCGGTGTTATCCGTTTGTCGACAATCTTTTCGACAACAAAACCCGTTTCCTTAACTGTACGTACCATTATTTAGTTTAAACAATTATTAATTTAATAGCAAAACTCCAATCAAATAAGCGAGAGATACACGAAAACATGAAAACTCAGAGTTGCATTAAGAGGTACCCTAAAAAAATTCAAAATACTGGAGGGTAAAAATATATTCGTTTTACACTCATTAACGCGAATACTATGATTACAAAAAATACATTTTATATAAACATAAATGCGTATATTTAAATATGAAAAATCAGAAATATTTTATATTAGTATTTGTGTATTAATTATTAGCACACGATATGTGGTGAATGTATTATTAAAAAAGAATCTCTGACACCCTAATCGAAAAAGGTAGCAATGCAGTGCTGCATTAAATCTTCAATAAATTGACTTAAATGATTTTTGAAAACTCTTTTATAAATTTGTAAATTTTCCAATAACTACTAAATTAAGATAGTATATATTGAATCAATCTTTAAAATAAATTTTGAGAACATTTTCCTTTTTTTGGTGTTTAACCCCACGACTCGCCGTAGGTAGCAAAACACCATACCACGAAGCCCGCAGTTTACTGTGGTGAATATAGCTACAAAAGTTACAACAACTACAATAGAAAGTGTACTACTGTGCCTAAACATATTAAACAAAAGCGTGGAAGTGGCTTCGGAAATATCTATATTTTTGTTTAGAAAATTTACAATTTAGTAAAATAAAAGCAAACATAATGGGCAAGGAGAAGAAGCAATTCAACATTGGAGATTTAGTTTTCGCTAAGGTGAAGGGCTACCCGGCATGGCCCGCTAAGATAACTAAGTATAACAATAAAAAGTACAGCGTGTACTTTTATGGAACT
This sequence comes from Zeugodacus cucurbitae, assembly GCF_028554725.1. Lineage (NCBI taxonomy): Eukaryota > Metazoa > Arthropoda > Insecta > Diptera > Tephritidae > Zeugodacus > Zeugodacus cucurbitae. The sequence goes on along the minus strand of NC_071667.1, from coordinate 55,763,145 downwards.
GGCGAGACAGCCAACATTAAAGTGGAAGATCTCTTTCAGTATGCCGAGAGTAAGGAAAAATTTGCTACCGATAAAAATCTTAAACGTTCAAATTTTCGCGAGGCTATTGAACAGATAGAGGCAGCTCTGATTGGGGAAGACTCTGCACCAATCGATTTACCGGAGGCTGCAGCTGTAGCAGACGAATTGTTAGATGATGGAATTGATGGATTTGCGGATGTCACTGCTGATGATTCGCAAATACAAGAAAATGCGGCTCAGGATACAGTAGAGCAGGTTGCTGACTCTGGGGCAACAAATATGGATGAATCGTTACCAATTAAACCAAAAGAAGAAAAGCAGGTTCCAGTAGTGACATCTACTACTGATAACGCTGAATTAGTCAGTCGCAGTGGGCGCAAAATCAAAACGAAACGGTACATTGATGAAGTGCATGAGGGCCCCAATCTATCTCATTCGCCACCATCGAAGAAAAAAGTACCAGCAGAAGGTAAGCACATACAACTGAAGATAAAGAAGTTAGCGGGCAATTTTGTTTATTGAAACAGAATGGAATTGGAACGTGTAGTTTGTGTTTCATATAAATTTGGCGGACATACATATGTTTAAACATTGACAATGTTTATCCTAGGCATACTTTGTTATTTTGTAATAAATTATTGCTAAAACTGTATATACCTACTAATGGGGTGAAGACAATGAAATAGTTCATAAACTGCTAATATGAAAGAAAATTGCCTGCATCTGCCTGTTTAAGGCGAATTTTGTTTTTGTTTAAGGCAAAGTTTATATTTTATATTATTAAGTACTATAATTGTATTTTCTTTTAATACTTTTGCGAATATTTCACACAATTTTTGCTTTTTTATAGGTATTGGCGCAGATACGAAAAAATCTGCTAAAAAGTCGAGCAGTTCCTCTAAGCCAACGGCTACCATAACGCCAACCGTGAAAACTTCGGCTGGTAACAAAAGTGAAGTGTACAACAACCTCTTATTAGCTTTCGTACCACCAGCTAAATGTGTTGGCATCAAATTGGATTATGGAAAACCAGAATCATTCGCCACACCGGCCGAACGTACTAAATGGGAAGAGAAGTCGCGAAAAGAAGCTGGAGACTTGAAAGAAAAATTGGAAATTGGCCAAATAAAATTGGATGCGGTAAAAGATCGTGTGATTATAAATCCTCCAAGGTCAAAAATACATCAAGATGCTGCCAGCAGATTTACTAACCAAATGATAGAGCAAGAAGATGCGCTTTTTGTTGAACGTGATTTCATACAAATGTCGCAGCAATTGCGTGAGAGTTTGGGCCTAAAGAGCGCCGACGTTAATCGGTGTGTCGAGTTGCTTAAGCAGTATAAAGATTTTGAATTATCACAATTAATGCTACTACGCAATCCAGATTGTGTGGACATTATAAGACGTTTACGCCGCTATGTTGGCAATTTAAAAGAATGGTCTTTGAGTGCTGAGGAAGAAAATGAATTCAGAACTAAAGCAGAAGTTATACGCAATGAGGCAATTGTTATTTACAATTATTTCAAAAAAATATTTAAAATTCCAGCTGATCAACAATTTTGGGAGCCTTTCTGTGATCAAGTAAAAACCTACAAGGAGTGCACAAAACATATTAGCGAGCAAAATCGTATTACAATGAGTGAGAAAACCTATATGAGTGTACTTGCTAATTTTAAAAAGGATGGAAAAAGTGCACAGGATAAAGGTGCAGATTTAAAAAGTGATGCTGAGAAGGAAAACACAAACGAAGATATCCAAGCGGATGCTAACGAAAAAACAAACCAGAGCGACACCGAAACTGACAGAACAGAAATGGACGAGTCCAACGTAAACACAGAAAGCAATATACTAGAAGCTGTAGAGGCTTAAATATTCCTCGTTCAAAATATAAATATTTGAATAAACCAGATCATTCATTGTCGAACTGGTCATGTAACTGTTGGAGATCTATAAATAAAAAAGTTCTTTAATCCATACATACATACATATGTAAATGAAAACACATTCTGTAGTATATTTAATTTTTTTTTTAATTCCGAATCGAATAATGTATCGAAAAAAAATAAATCTATTGATAAATAATATCGGCTTATAAAACTATACTGTTGTTTGAAACAGATATATTACTCTAATAAAATATGTCGTCTCGCCTACTAATTAAACCAGCGGTATTGGTTTCGATATGCTTGAGCACATCTTTCACATCATCTATTGGTTTTATAATGTGTACTCCAATAAGTTGCCAAAAAATCATAAATCTTTTCTGTATTTACACTTCTGTTGTCAAGGTTTTTGTTATTTGACTTAATTAATGTTGTAAATGCGCGTCAGCAGCTAGTGAACTGCGTTGCATCACATAAATCCAAGAATTATTAAATTTAGTATTTAGAGATTTTCTAAACGCATACACATAATAAAGCTATCCATATCTATAAAACATTTGCTTAAATATCATTTTATTGCGTAATTGAAAATCCAATTACACATCAAAATTTAAAAGTAAGTATTAATGATTTAAATGTTAACGAGAAATAAAGTTAATACGTTATTGAAAACAGCTTATTTGATTTTAAAAATTATATAAATAAATTAATTTTTGTTATTCTTTTGCGTCACCGATACCGTCGGGTAAAATGGCAAATGTCGCTTCACTCTCGGGTAAGCATGGGGAATCGTATATTTTACAAATACGCGTTTCACCTCGTCCTTTACGCAGATATAGTCTAGTGGTCGAAGCATGGGCGATAATATTTCCACCAATAGGTTTCTTAGTGTCCGCCGCGTACATTGCCGGACCACTATCAACTTGAGCTACCACCTGATTCGTTATAATTACAGCGACACCAAACTAAAAATCAAACAGATTGATATCCATAAAAGAAGTATATTGAAGTTGCTTACCTCATCAGCTAAACGCAACAATAGACGTAAAAAACGTGCCAGATGCATTTGACGTGCCGATAATTCACCACGTCCCGTATAATCCGTGCGGTACAAAGCAGTTGCGCTATCTACCACCAGCAGGGCATACCTAATAATATAGTAAATTATAAATATATATATATTTTCCATGTAAGTGTTTTAAGTCACCTTGATTCCACCATCATTGCTGCAGCTTGTGTCAGCAATTGTGTCTGATGATCTGTGTTGTAGGCTCGAGCACAGGCGACGTTATCTAGTACCTTGAAAAGTGTACAGTGATAATGCTTTGTTTTAGTTACTAATTACTACTTCAACTCACTTCCTCCTTAACAAGTTTGAATCGTTCCGCAATGGCTGCTAAACGTTCCGGTCGAAATGTACCTTCCGTATCAATATAAAGGCATTTACCTTCACCACCACTACGACTGATTGGTAATTGACATGTTACAGCCAATGTATGACATAACTGTGTCTTGCCACAACGAAATTCGCCAAACATTTCAGTAATGGACCCTGTTTCGATGCCTCCTCCCAGTAATTTATCGAGTTCCTTAGAACCAGTTGTGAGCATAACGATTTCGGAACGTTTTTGATAAATTGATGTGGCAGTGGTGAAGCCCATCGGTACCAACTTGACTGCTTCTGTAAGGATCTTATCAGCTTTTGTTTCAGAGAATCCGCGTATTTGTAGCAACAGTTTTTTTGGTGAAAACGCTACTGATTCCACGGTATGAAATCCAGCCTCTTGTAGTCTTTTGATGTCATTGCCTGATATTCCATTAACCTGTTAACAAATGCAATATATTATATAGGACACTAGCATGATTTTTGTTCCACAGACTTCCAACTTGGTAATTGAGACAGGACCAAATTCTTCTTCTAACTCCACAGAACAGTTTGCCACAGCGGTGGAGTCTATGGTTTCTTGTTCCCGCATATATGACATAATTTCAAATTATACTCAGATCTTTAAAAACAATATTTTTTATAAGTATTCGCAATGTCTTAAATGTTATATTTACACTCCTTGATGGTGATAAACAAATTGAAAATTGCGCTCGCATTTTTAAGTGCTGCCAATTTATTATTATAAATTTAAAATCTTCAGGAGAAAGTGTATATGAAAATATTAAGAAATGGAATTTGATTGATTCAAAAATGTTTCAATTTTTTATTCTACATAAGTATATTATTTTTATTAAATATATTATAAGCATAATTTCACCATTTGTGGTATAATTGAATAATATAACTGAAGTGGGTATTACTTCTCGCGTTCACTGAACGTACCAAAGTGACATTTGGATAACCTAAAAAATTACATAAAAACAAAAAAGCCGACATGTTCTCATATTTTCTGTAGCGACAAAACTTATAATTCTAATAAAATCTGCTAATATTTATATAAATCATAAATAGTATGACAAACTATTTTCACTTGGATGTGGAATTGTGAGTAACATTGCTAGTTAATGTAATAATCATTCATAATTATATGCAACGTGTGATAGGAAACTACGCGACGAAGAAAAAGCTGTTGTTACACCTGCCTACTTTCTTGGCAGCATAGAGGAATCACTTCAAAGTTTTTTTGGTGAAATTGGAGGGCAGACCGATTTACAAGTGATAAAATTTGACAAGAATCAAAAACGAGCAATTCTCCGAGTAAACGAGGAATTTGTGACACGCACTCGCTCAGCAATTACATTAATTGGGCATTATCAAGACATTCCTTGCCATTTCTTAATAAAGAATACATCTAAGGAGAAGCTGGACTTTTAAGTTTTCCTAATTCGCATTAATAAGTAATATACAATGTCGTACTGCAAAGTATTTGGCAAAGACAAAGTTTTCTTCGTCACCAAAGAGGATCATGCAACACCCAGCACCATTGAGCTGCCACCACCAGAACCACCACAAGGTCTTATTACCAGTGATGGCGAAATTAATTGGAGTTGCCCTTGTCTAGGAGGCATGGCTACAGGTCCATGTGGTGTTGAATTTCGTGATGCATTTTCTTGCTTCCATTATAGCAAAGCAGATCCTAAGGGCTCTGATTGTTTCGAGGCTTTTAGATCAATGCAAGATTGCTTTACGCAGTATCCTACAGTATACAATAAATCTACTGGTAATGATGAAGATGACGAAGAGGGCGGACTGAACATGCCAACTTTGGAGGAAGAAGCTGCGAAAGAACCCTCAAGTTTTGCCCCTAGTGTGGAAGGAACGGCAGTACTTACCAAAAAGGAGAATTAATATATGGGTGAATTGGGAAGTAAAAGTGTACATTTAAAGTTGGATGGAAATTTCTTCAACCAACAATGAAGTTCGGTATACAAATATAATATAATTTTGTTATAATTGCATTTTCATTTACATTTTTGAAATGTTTTTCGTTACTTTGAAAAATAGATACTTAGTTATAGTTTACAATACAAATAATAATTTGAAATATAGAAATGTATATTATTCCAACAATTGAAATATAAAAAATATTGTTCTTATTTTTATCTGATTTTGCGGAAATTGTTGTATTAGCTTTTGAAATATATAAGATATTTTATAAAAAAAATTCGACAAATACGCATTAAACTTGTATTGCTGTCGAATCAATGAACACAATTTTTTGAAATAATCTTTAAAAAAATCTCAATGACAAGTTTTTAGCATAATATATATATTATTTACTATATACATAATTATTTGCGCACATAGTATTTATTTTCAGTCTACTTTATTATATTGTGCGATGTCCAGACACTGTATAACATTGTTTTCTTATTCACTCGTTTTATTAAAATAAAAGGAGATAGCACGAAAATATTTTGATGAAACGCACTGGCCTTGAATGCAGGGTTGCTTTTAATATAAGTATTTGTTCATTTTAATATTTTGACCTCAATATTTTTTGTCATATTTTCACACCTTTTAACAGTGTTACCAGGTTGAAATAAAGGGAGATGTAACAAAATAACTTTATGTATAAATACCTGTTGTCTTAAGATTTCGACTTCTCTCGTCGAAGCGAAGTATGTAAATTTAAATTATATATATTTATTATATATATTTGGAATAAATATCATGATTTGCTGCATGTAATTGATATAGTTAATACATATGAAAATGTTAATTCAATTTTGTTGCAACCCTGATTTGTTTTAGTTTATTTCTTTCGTTGATTCTTTTACCAATTACGTCGTCGTCGTGCATGTTCGTTCAGTCACTTATTTCGTCAATTTTTTCTATTCCTTTTTGATATTAACTTCACCATTGTGTAAAGGAAATAAATCTAAAATAGTGAAATGAAAATTGATTGTGTTAATATTAATGGGCAATAAAATGCCTAATAACTATAGAGTGTGTAATCTGCAAAAGCAAGAGTGTATCTCAAATAAATTATTGGTTCAAAAGTGTAAAGTGCAATTTTGCGATAGATTGAGAAAGACACAAAACAAGTGTGGAAAATTTCTCATTTAAAACTCAGCAGCAACTCATAAAAACAGTACGTCTTTTATATACGAGAATATTCTCCGTGGTCTTGGGCACCCTTGTCAAAATTCCACAATTTTCGCTTCCACTTGACATTGTGGAGTGCGCGGCAATTAAGTCTAGAATCATAGTGCGAAGAAAAAAAAGGCGGAAGAAGTAAAAAAGAAAGTCTAATTGCCAACAGCCACCAGGGTCGTGAGTGTGGAATTGCTTTCTTCTATCTGTCCTATTTTGCTCCAAAGTCGGTGACCATTAAATCCATCATCGATCAACAAATCGATTGGGTAATAGTCCTCAGTGAGCTTGAAGAAAAGGAAGAATAGTAAAAACTATATTTGTGTTTTTAGCTAACAGCTAAGTGTTATTGAAGTGTTACAAAGAGTTAATCCTGTTTCTGTAATATTTCAGTGCCAATGCAAATGTCAAACTTATTTTTTGTTTTTAAAAATAATTGTGTCATATTAATAAAGGATACAAGCAAGTTTAAGTGATACATTGAGATAATTGGCGGGCAGCAAACAATTCAATTCAGCAGCCGCCACTACTATCGAATAAATACAGATAAGATATATAATTCAATACTGAAAAAAAACTCTAAAAAACCAAAATAAAAAAATATTTTAATAAAAATTCAACAAAATGGTTGCAATCAGTTCGGGCATCAATGCGTCAAATATAAAGAAAACAGCTGCTGTCGAGTCTTCAGCCTCCACAGTGATGTTGACCGCCAGTGGTAAACCAAAGGAAAAAAGGAGGTATGTATATAAAGCTTATGAAAATACGATCTATCACTGTCTTATGTCAATATAGTTATAATAGCTACATATTATAGTTTTTTTTTTGTTTTTGTTAAAAATGCTCTATGCATATTTAAACTGTGCTTCTTATAGAAAATTCGTAAATTGAAAACTAACACTGTGTACACTTATTTATTGGCATTTAAAGTACTCTACTTCGTTTAATTCCAACGCAACCATGTACCTACATGACAAATGGATATGTATTTTTATTCCACAGATACTATGTATATGTTTTCAGTTCCGATCTTCTCCATATTTGTACCACCAAGCTGATTAATATACATTTTTTTTTTTTTACCATGCAATTTTTCTCCATTTATGTCTCAATTTTGTGGAATAAATTCTGGAGGGTGACAATTATTTCTCGAATTCTTATTGGAGTAGTTTACATTACAATACCTGAAAATAATAATGATACATAGGTATACATGTGGTTTCAACGGCTTGTACTTCCCTATACATTTTATTTTACAGTTAGCTTAGTAGTAAACATTTCGTCATGGAACTTTTTGGACCTTTTTTGTATTTAGTTTTGAATTTTTTTTTTTTAAATTTTCCATAATCAAAAATAATATATAATTTAAGGTATTCACAGTATTATATATAATATCTTTGAGTGTCGATCTTCCAAGATATGTTATTTATATATATGTATATCTTTTTTTCCTAATTCTTTCATTCGCTTTAGATTGTTATTCATTTCCATTCAATTGCTTTATTACGCAATTTCTTTAATCACCTTGACCTGATAAACTGTACCTATGCATATGGAGACATTTTATTTTACAAAATTGTTTAGATTCACAATTCGCATGCCATCATGGTTAAAGTAAAAAAATAATAAAAAATGTATTTGTTAAAAATTTAAATGCTATGAACAAGTTTAATTTCATGCTCAAATAATTAGGAATTTTAGGCATTTAAATTTGAAAGTACAAAGCTCTAAGAAATAGGAAACTATGACAGTTAGCCATTGTGTATTGGTAAGCGATTCAAACAATTCCTCAATAAACTAATACTCGTAGAACGTACAAAATGCAAGAATGAGCAAATAGCCAGAATACACAAATTTGTGCATGCAATCAACATAATTTATGTATGTATAATTGCAAACTTTAATTGTTTCTTTTGTACCGTTTGGTATATTAACCTTGAATTTATCAAGTTGAATGTTAACACTACGAGGTCGTTAGAAGTAAAATGAAATTTACAGTTTTATGCAACAAATAAAACTATTAAAAATATATAAAACTTCAATAAACTATTTTATTTTATTTTATTTTATTTTTTACATATACCATTTGCGTACGAAGCTCTGAATATAATATATTAAATAATATTATTATATTTCTGTGTACTTGAATTACCATATAAACAAATGTGTTGGTATGCGGGTAGGTATTACTCACGTGTTAAAAACAATTAACATTTGAGTTTCAAGTCAAGAAGTGAATGCTAAAGTGTGAGCAACATTTTGCATGTTTTATTCGCTACCAAAAATACTCGTGGAATAAAAACAATAAAAATTAGCGTCGAGTATTGCAAGAAGTTACTAGTTACTACTAGTGTTGTTATGGCAGTTGTGATGGATAGAATTTGGAATTTGTCGATTATATAAAAATTAGTAATTCTTGTTTTGGCTGCGGCAGCCCTAACAGTTTGGGGGGATTTCCATTTACGGGGACAGTACTTGGCTGGATGAAAAACCGTGTCAAATCCGGTTTTGAAGATCAGGAACGATATATTCGTTGTTCTCCCAAACATTATGTGGTTCAAAAAATAAGAAAAAAATGTTTTACATTACACACATACATACAATCATATGTACAATTGTAAACTGCAACACATAAATTTTTGTTTTGACAACGACCTTGAGTTCACGAGTTCAATTGCTTTTCACCTTGCTTGAGCGTTTGCATTAAAGTGCATATAGCGACTGATATTCATAGTCAGCTGATTCTTTAGTTACATTAGATACCAATTCTTCATAACAATAACAAGAAATATTTGTATTTTTACCAACAAATATGAATATGAATATTAAATGAATTTATTTGAGTTTTAAAACTAAAATCACTATAATTTTCAAAAGTTATTATTTAATTAAATTTAAAATTTCACTTTCTTTTTTAAAACGACAAGTGCATAAAATCACATGAAAATAAAATTTCTCAAAATTGTACGAAATCCAATTTGAATTTTTTTTTATTTTATTTATAGCTAAAATCTTGTAATTTTACACATTTTTTTGTGTCTACAACAACACGTTTGTTCTCATTTGTTTTGACTTCGTTTTCGTTCGCATATTACACGCTAGTTTCTTTGTAATGTGGGCATGTGCATATGTATGTCCATATGTATGTGTGTAGTAGGCATGTGCTTGTGAATTATGTCTTTATCAATTCACCCGTTTTCTTATCTCATAACTTTTGAGGTTTTAAAAATTTATAAGATTTTTGTCTTCCTCCACGCCTTTGCATTCAATGTAGAGTAGCATTTGCATGTATTTAAAATGTGGATATTTTTTTTTTTTTTTGTTTTCTGTTCCATGCTCCAATTTTAGTAGAAGCTGTTCGTGAAGCCAAGCTGATTTCAGAGCAGGCCTACGTGACTTTCCACTGACTTGGAACAGCCGAAGCTTACATGAAAATTTATACATATAGTAGAAAAACAACCGGCTTTTGATTGGAAAAATTAAACGTTTAAAAATGCAAAACGGCGACACAACTACGTATATACGGGCATACATACATTCCTACATGCGTCCAATTGTGCAGCAAACAACGGGCAACCGTACGCGGGATATGCATCCGTATTGTTTGGGTGCAACTGCTCAATACTAACACGTTTTCCACCACACATTCTCACTGCCTATATGCATATGCATGTATATATCTATGTTGGGTGTCTTAAATGTTTTTGTTTTCATAAAAGTTGTTGTAGCGTGTGATTGCATCTATGCCAGCTTAACGTCGTTGTTGCTACCTGTTGTGTCGCGATATTTGCTTTTCTTTAGGCATCACTATTTGAAGGGGTTTATGAGTATTAATAACGAAATCTGGTTTGATTGGGATTCGAAATTTTTTCTACCTGGAAGTTTGTTTACATAATAAAATTAGATAGAAGAATAAGGCATAATGGAACTTTTACGCCTATTTTTTTATGGAATTGTAAAAATGATATAACCTTTATATTCAATATTGGATCGATTAGCGCAGCGCTTTCAGATGAAAACTTTTTGACATCAGAGTACAACTTTGTAGTCAGTTTTTTATCAGTTTCTTTTTAGTCGGACTCCACGATGTACTATTACATATTTTTTGGAACCAAAGTAATGGTTTGTTTCGAAAAAAAAATCGAAATAAATTCAAGCACTAATTATATTCCGTAAATATATGAATCACAACAAACGCATTTCAGTTAAAAACAAGAAAAAACGTTAACTTCGGCTGTACCGAAGCTAATATACCCTTCACAGGTGCATTTATTTTAGTAACTATGTGTTTAAGCAAATCTAGAGACGTAAGAAAATGTAAGTAAAAAATAAAGAAAACATTTTACTAATTCTTTTTAGTCGGATTGTTTGCTAGAAACATTTAGGTTATATAGTTATCTGAACAATTTCTTCGGAGATTATATTATTACCCTAAGCAGTAATCCATGTCAAATTTCGTGAAGATACCACGTCAAATGTGAAAATTTTCCATACAAGCCATTGATTCCGATCGTTCGATTTGTATGGCAGCTATATGCTATAGTGAACCGATCTGAACAATTTTTTCGGATATTAAATTATTTCTATGAACAATCACTCGCACCAAATTTCGTGAAGATATGTAGTAAAATGCGGAAGTTTTCCATACAAGCCCTTGATTCCGATCGTTCAATTTGTATGGCAGCTATATGATATAGTGAACCGATTTGAACAATTTTTTCGGAGATTAAATTATTTCTATGAACAATAACTCACACCAAATTTCGTGGTAAAATGCGGAAGTTTTCCATACAAGCCCTTGATTCCGATCGTTTAGTTTGTATGACAGCTATATGCTATAGTGAACCGATTTGAACAATTTTTTCGGAGATTAAATTATTTCTATGAACAATAACTCACACCAAATTTTGTGAAGATATGTAGTAAAATGCGGAAGTTTTCCATACGAGCCCTTGATTCCGATCGATAGTTTGTATGGCAGCTATATGATATAGTGGTCCGATATCGGCAGTACCGACAAATGAGCAGCTTCTTGAAGAGAAAATAACATCTGCAAAATTTCAAAACGATATCTTAAAAACTGAAGGACTAGTTCGTATATATACAGACATACAGACAGACAGACGGACATGGCTAAATCGACTTAGTTCAACATACTTGATCATTTATATACATATATACTTTATAGGGCCTCCGACGCTTCCTTCAGGGTGTTACAAACTTTGTGAAACTTAATATATCCTGTTCAGGGTATAAAAAGGGTATAAAAAAAAACAAAGTTGGAGAATTTGAGTGCGAATTAAAATAACCGATCCCTATAAACATTTCAAAATATGTAACTTAAATGCTGTAATTTTCAAAACAAGAAGCAAGAACAAATTCAAGGGCAAAATGGCATTGTAAGATAAGAAAAATCTAGTTCTTCGATCGAAAAATTTATATAGCTATAGCTGTTTGTGTTGACCCAATTCCAAAAAAGGTCTTGCGGTGACAATCATAAGTTCTTGTTGATTCATCGGATAAGAAAAAATAGTTTTTTAAATAGAAAATCCTGGAGCTTTTTTCTTTTATTGAAAACCAACAAAATGTATTCTAAAAGCTGTAGAAATTTCATTAAAATCTACTGAGAGGTTTTCGAGTTACAGTTGTCACCAGTTCAAAAACATATTTTTGAGAAAAAAAAGTTTCACACTTCTTTGTTATTTGTCGATTAACTCGATAAGTAATTATCGGATCAACTTTAAATTTTCAGAAAATATTTTTAAGATAATACTTACAAACACTTAACAAAAAAAAAATAAATAAATAAAAATGTATATGAAAATTCTGACTACCCCAAACCCCTTAAGTGAATAGTTTATAAAATGTTGCAAGCATTTCTATACATATCTAAATGGGGTTTAAATGAAATTATCGCCTATTGTCGTCGGAACAGATGCAAGAATGATCAAAGGCTAATCTTCCGTACTTCCGTTTACTTAACATTTCAGCAAAACCAACACGAATGTACTGCTTGATAAATATGTGGATCTAATTTGATAATATAATAATAGCTTAAGTTCATAAAGTTATCTTCGTATAGAACAATATTATTATTATTTTTTCTTAATTTGAGAAAATAAATTCCTATAACAAAATAAAAAAAATGGGTGTAAATAAGTTTTTTATACCAATTTATTTTAGCAATTATATTTTTTGTTAAGGTTTTTGTGTTTTTGAGAAGTGAAATTAATAATTCGTTAATAAAAAATATTGGTTTCATTGATTTGACGCACATACCCACCGTAATTGGCTTTTAAGTAAGAATGTCTGTCATTACCGCTGTCCTCGTTAGAATGTCCATATCATTTACTGAAATACTCGTAAAAACCGCATTATCATTTACATCTCATGCTTTGTCACACTCCTATAGTGCTTACAAATAGTCGGTGCTAGCCGACTTGTTTGGACTACTTCGATGTCGCTTCGTGGCAGATAGCGCTAATTACGATATTTGTAACGTATTTTTAAGATACCAAATTGGAAGGTGGAAAGGTTTTAAGGAAGAACGAGTGCGTTGCAAAAAATGCAGAAGTCATTTCCTCTGCCGTTCTCCAAAAGTGCCGAGTCATTGCAAATATAATTTTAACTCTTAGCGGTATTTGAGTGCATACTTGTGTTGTCTGACAACCCATGACTATAACACACAACAATGTCTATTTCTATTGTTTTGGATTTGAAGGGACCTTGTTATGCGATTACGTGGGTGGTTATTGTTTTTGCAAATTCTATATTATAACAGCATTTGAATTTCACCAGTGTCCGAGTAAATTTCATAACGCAAAAATGTGTAATCTCTATAACCTTTAACCTTGACTGAAGGTCAACAAAAATTTTGTCAATGAAGACAATTTGAGTTGGGTTCATTTCACAGATGCAGCTATAATACAAAGAATTGCAAATCGTTTATGCTTCGCATAAGAATCCCTAAGTTTTTCCATAATAAAGCCCTATATTTCTTTGACAAGTATGAGTAAGCGTTTAGCATTAAGGTGCATAATAAATCGCAAACTCGTGTTTAAACAGAAATAATCAGAAAAGCCAGCCAGATTTAGCTCAAATACACAAACTTTTATGCGCTCCGCCATATTTAGAAGAAAAATCGGATAAGTAATATTTTGATCCCTTATTATGTTTTCTCATAGCTTATTTCGTTTCCGTTGTTTTCTTTTCAACACACTAAGGTATATCATTTCGGAGAGCAAATGTTAAACAATTAAATCACAAGAACATATATTTGTCATGTTGAATTTATAATAGCCGCAATTTTTGGCTCCCAAATATTACACCCGCCACCACAATTTCACCGTTTCACCTTGTTTTGTGTAAATAAAAAACGTGAATATACCGCTCAAAACTGCTTCGTATACAGATTACAAGTAAAACATGCCTTGGCGTTCATATTCTTATTAACTCTCGGAAAAGTTGTGAAAACGAAAGTTATTTGGTTATAAAAGCCAAAATATTTGTTTATCTGCCTTATTAATGCATAATAAATATTTGTCAAACTATTTTTTTTACAGTTAAAGTAGCATTAAATACAATTTAATTGAATTATGGATACTTTTTTAGAAAAATATTTTTTTTTTATTTTAAATAAAATAATTATTATAAATAAAAAAATAAAAGAAAATGAAAATCATAATAAAATAAAAATAATAATAAAAAATAAAATAAAATAAAAAAAAATTTAAAAAAATAGTAATAATAAAAAATAAAAAAATAAAATAAATAATAAAAAAATTATATAAAAAATAAAAAAATAAAATAAAAAATAAAAAAATAAAATAAAAAATAAAATAAAAAATAAATAAAATAAAAAATACTAAAATAAAATAAAAAATAAAAAAATAAAATAAAAAATAAAAAAAAAATAAAAAATAAAAAAATAATAAAATAAAATGTAATATAAAAAAATAAAATAAAAAATAAAAAATAAAATAAAATAAAAAATAAAAAAATAAAACAAAAAATAAAATATAAAAAAATAAAATAAAAAATAAAAAAATTAAATTAAATAAAAAATACTAAAATAAAATGAAAAATAAAAAAATAAAATAAAATATAAAAAAATAAAATAAAATATAAAAAAAAATAAAATAAAAAAAATATAATAAAATAAAAAATAAAAAAATAAAATAAAAAATAAAATAAAAAAAGTAAAATAAAAATAATAATAAAAAATTAAATATAATAAAATACATAATTAAAGTATTACGTCTACAACTTTGCTTTCGCTGTTTTGTTTTTGTAAATTTAAGGCTTTTTTGTATAAAAACGGTTACAAATGTCGATGAGCCTGAGACTTTTCTTGGAATTAAATAAGAAAAGCAAAATTTCCCGCAAATGTCGAGAACTCGGCTCAAAAAGTGACATTTTCAGTTGAAAATAAGTTTGGGATGCAAACAAATCTCTACAAATATTTTTGGGTTAATGTTGGGAGATCGATATAAAAAAAAATCGATTTAATCGACCAGTGCTTGACTCTAGAACATCTATTGGAAAACGGCGGAAGAAAAGTTGTAATAATTAATAATATTGTATTTAAATTAAATTATTACAATTTTTAACAAAAAAAAAGAAATAAAAAAATGAAAATATTAATAAAAAATAATATTAATTAATAATAAATAATAAAAAATTAAATGAAATAAAATAAATAAATAAATTTAAAAAAAAGCTTAGTTATAATATCATAACTGTTTTTGTGGGAACTTTTAATTCCCACAATGAAAATCACTGTTTCCATTTTGATGACCGCCACTTTATGCAAATATAGTTATCCATTTGAATACATATTTATGTTACGCAAAGTTATGCGTCACGTGTGTCTTATTAGTTTCTTTTTATGGCCCCCTATTGGCCAATGTAACAAAAGTCAAAATTTTGATTTTATTTATGAACCCGGTGAACAGTGATAAGGTGCTTGTGTAAGCAATAAAACCGATTTAAACATTTTTACTTTCCAATCAAACCTTTTGAAGCACTTATTAGCAAACATTTAAGAAATTATCACTTAGTTCTCCTATGATAAACTAAGAGAGAATGGTTCAGTTGATTTTTCTAAACTCCAAGAGTTTTTTATTAGAGGCTAGAGAAAATTGTTAAACAAAAATAAACCCAGTATAACTGACTATTGTTAAAAAAATCACAATATAGTGTGGTCTAGTAAAAAAATCATAAATTTAGCATAAGTAAAACGAGCAGATTTCCATCAACTATGCAAAGTTTTGTTCAATAACTCATAGACGATTTGAAGATTATTTTCAAATAGCACTCTCAGAGAAATCTTTGTCTCGATTGGCAAAGAAACTGGAACAGTTACAAGCTTCTCTTCGGGCAAATTTTTCATTAGCAAAATCATTAGCCCTAAATAGGAATAGGTAGTAATCAACTACTGCCAGGTCCGGACTATAAGATGAATGCATAAGAAAAAGCCCCCGTAGCATTTGATGAGCCACTAACGATGTGTGTAGCCTGGCGTTGTCCTGACGGAACACAATTCTTCTCATTTTGGCCAAATCTGGCCGCTTCAGAGCAATTGCTTCCTTCAGACAATTTAATTGTTGGTAGGACAGATCGTGTGTGCCGGCTCACTCCGATTTGTCCACGACTGTTTTAATAAATCATTGTAGATACTGAACCACTTTTACATCACCGGTACTCATCTGCTTCAGATATGTATCGATTTTGTTGCGATTCAGCGACGATTGGCAGATGGAAGTTCGGTCCATGAGGATTTTTGCATTAACTCATGTGTCCTCCATACCTCTTCTTTTATCCAGCATTATTCATGTATATGGTTCCAAATGGTTTTTGGTGCATTGCTTATACCTTGAATAATTGAAACAGCGCTTGCTTGATGGTCGAACTCGACGTTTGCACTATTTCAACGATATTTTTTGACAATTGGACTTCTAGAGTGTGATGAGTGTGAAATCAAAATTATTGGAGCAACATCGTCAAAATTAAAAAATACAAAATATTTATGAAGTCTCAGGTATTTAATTCGAATCGAAGTTGTTATTCAATGAATCACTTGTGCTCTATAAGCAGTTCCATGCAATAGGGTGGGATCAATTGTTTTCATTGATTGGTGTCAAAGTAAATCGCTTAGGGTCATCCAAAATATTTTCGTGGGTAAACGTCTTTTTAGACATTAGCCAGGGATTCATTGTCTCCGGGGCTAACTGAGCACTCAAAATGCATTGTCCGATGGTTGTGAAATTTATAGGTTAGGTAAAATTACAAAACTTCTATTGGCGTCCTCCACTTACAATAATATATATTTTGTACATAAGATCGAAGCGCGAATCGTACTCTGGCTCCTTTTATATTAAAATTTCAAGTTCTTAAGATTTATAGAACTTCAATAGGGCTTACAGTTTGAGATTACCTGTGTTCGTTATCATTTGCTTGAGAAGCTGGGCTCTGATCATACACCCTTCGATCAATTATGTTTGTGAGCTCAAGACTGAGATCAATTTATACAAGAATACAATTTTTATCAAACTCTATGTTATACGAATATATTTTACAACAAAAAATTATAATGATGTCATAGCTTTTAATGATAATAGTTATTTCAATTAATCAGATATACTATAAATAACGCTAATAAAAAACTACTTGAGGTTTGCATTGTATTTAATCTGAATTTGTTACGACACAGTTAAGAATGCAAACGAAAAAAAGACAAATTTCGTGTTATTATTAATTTCGATCTTTTTCCACCTGTGTGGGTGTGCAATTGGCTCAATAATGTTTTCATGTGTTTGATAAACCATATGGGTGCGTAGTTTGCACAAGCGAGATATGCCCAACATTGGATTTTACGTCTTATAAGTGGAGAAACATCGTTATCGTTATTAGAAAGGGTTATTATTAGAAAGGGTCTTCCCACAATCGCTAAAAGAATCTATAATATGATAACCCCAATTCAAAAAGTACGTAACACGAAGAAAGTATGTAGAAGAATTTAGACCAATACATTAAAAACTATCGAAAAACTGTTAGAAATCGTAGTGCAAGAACAATTAATGGAATATCTTGAAGATAATATGCTTCTTTAAAAATTCCAATCGGGTTTCCGCAAGTATGACTCATGTGAAACAGCGATAAATTATATCGTAGATGAATGGAAAACAAAGGGAACAAATAACAAAATTATTGCAATTTTTCTTGATTTTAAAAGGGCCTTTGAAACCATAGACAGAAACATACTTATAAATAAGATGTATAATTATGAGGTTCAGGGAATCGAACTTAACTGGTTTAAGTCGTATTTGGAAAATAGATGTCAAAGAACAAAAGTAAATGAAAAAATATCACAGTGGGGTATTGTTGAGAAAGGAATACCACAGAGATCAATTCTAGGACCGATACTATTCGTATTATATATAAATGACATAGAATCGGTAATAAAAACATGTAAGATAACACTATATGCTAATGACACTCTAATATATTCAGAATGCGTAAATGCGTAAGAATAACATACTAAATGATATTGATGAAGTTAGTAAGTGGTTAAATATGAATAAACTTAAACTAAATGAGAGTAAAACAAAATTTATGGAAATAAATTTCAGAGGGACTTTTGATTTAACAATAAATAATAAAAGTATTGAGAAAACTAAAAACATTAAATACCTGGGTATTATTATAGACAATATAGAAAATTGGCAAAAAATTAGCATACTTTAGAAGGATTCGTAAAAGAGTTGATCTTATGACAGCAATAAATATATATATATATATATATATATTTGGCGTAGAAACCGCGATTATAGCCGAATCCACCAGAGCGCGCCACTCGTTCCTCCTTTTTGCTTTTTGGCGCCAACTGGAAACACCAAGTGAAGCTAGGTCACTTTGCACTTGGTCTTTCCACCGGAGTGGAGGTCGTCCTCTTCCGCGGCTTCCTCCAGTGGGTACTGCATCGCACACTTTCAGAGCTGGAGTGTTTTCATCCATTCGTACAACATGACCTAGCCAGCGTAGCCGCTGTCTTTTTATTCGCTGAACTATGTCAATGTCGTCGTATAAATCGTACAGCTCATCGTTCCATCGTCTGCGGTATTCGCCGTTGCAAATGTTCAGAGGACCATAAATCTTACGCAAAACCTTTCTCTCGAAAACCCCAAGAGTCGTCTCATCGGATGTTGTCATCGTCCACGCTTCGGCGCCATACATCAGGACGGGAATAATGAGCGACTTGTAGAGTTTGATTTTTGTTCGTCGAGAGAGGACTTTACTTTGCAATTGCCTACTCAGTCCAAAGTAACACCTGTTGGCAAAAGTGATTCTGCGTTGGATTGCAAGGCTGACATTGTGGGCGTTGTTAACGCTGGTTCCCAGGTAGACGAAACTATCTACTACTTCAAAGGTATGACTGTCAACAGTGACGTGGGAGCCAAGACGCGAGTGCGCTGACTGTTTGTTTGATTATATTTCGTCTTGTCCTCATTCACCACCAGACCCATATGCTTCGCTTCTTTATCTAGTCTGGAAAAAACAGAACAGTTGTTGTTGCTTCCAATGATATCAATATCATCGGCATACGCCAGCAGCTGTACACTCTTGTAGAAGGTTGTACCTTCTCTATTTAGCTCTGCAGCTCGTATTATTTTATCCAGTAATAGATTGAAGAAGTCGCACGATAGTGAGCCACCCTGTCTGAAGCCTCGTTTGGTATCGAACGGCTCGGAGAGATCCTTCCCGATCCTGACGGAGCTTTTGGTGTTGCTCAACGTCAGTTTACATAACCGTATTAGTTTTGCAGGGATACCAAATTCAGACATCGCGGCATAAAGGCAGCTCCTTTTCGTGCTATCGAAGGCAGCTTTAAGATCGATGAAAAGATGGTGAGTATGGATTCTTCTCTCTCGGGTCTTTTCCAAGATTTGGCGCATGGTGAATATTTGGCCCATTGTCGATTTTCCATGTCTAAAGCCACACTGATAAGGTCCAATCAGTTAGTTGACGGTGGGCTTTAGTCTTTCACACAATACGCTCGACAAAACCTTATATGCGATATTGTGGAGACTTATACCACGGTAATTGGCGCAGATTGTGGGGTCTCCCTCTTTATGGATTGGGCAGAGCACACTGAGATTCCATTGTCGGGCATGTTTCCGACCATGTTCTACAAAGAAGCTGATGCGTGCACCTTATCAGTTCTTCGCCGCCGTATTTGAATAGCTCGGCCGGTAGTCCATCGGCCCCCGCCGCTTTGTTGTTCTTCAAGCGGATAATTGCTATTCGAATTTCTTCATGGTCGGGTAATGGAACATCTGCTCCATCGTCATAGATTGGGGAATCGGGTTCGCCATCTCCTGGTGTTGTACTTTCACTGCCATTCAGCAGGTCGGAGAAGTGTTCCCTCCAGAAACTCAGTGCACTCTGGGCATCAAACACTAGATCACCTCTGGGGGTCCTACAGGAGTGTGCTCCGGTCTTCAAACCTTCTGTTAGTCGCCGGATCTTTTCGTAGAATTTTCGAGCATTACCCCTGTCGGCCAGCTTGTCAAGCTCTTCATACTCACGCATTTCGGCCTATTTCTTTTTTTTTTGTCTACAAATGCGTACTCATCTGCTTCAGAAATGTATCGATTTTGTTGCGATTTAGCGACGATTAGAAGATGGAAGTTCGGACCGTGTGGATTTTTACCTCTAACCATACTTCTTTTTTATCCAGTCATATTTATATGGTTCTAAATGGGTTTTTGTGCATTGTTTATATCTTCGTTAATTGAAACAGTGCTTACTTTATGGTCGAACTCTGCGTTTGCACTATTTCAACGATATTTTTTGACAATTGGCCTTCTATAGCGTGAAGCATGTTTGGAATCAAAATTACTGGAACAACATCGACCAATTAAAAAATACAAAATATTTATGAATTCTCTAGTATTGAAATCGGAACGCAGATGTTATTCCATGGATCATTTGTGCTATATATACAGTTCCATGCAATAGGGTGGGATCAATTGTTTTCATTGATTGGTGTCAAAGTAAATCGCTTAGGGTCATCCAAAATATTTTCGTGGGTAAGCGTCTTTTTAGACATGCCAGGGATTCATTGTCTCCGGGGCTCACTGATCAAAATGCATTGTCCGATGGTTGGTTAGGTTAGGTAAAATTACAAAATTTCTATTGGCGTACTCCTACTCGGTACAGTTGATACTGTCTTCTATTATCTATGAATAATAGTTTTTGTTAATTTTATTTGTCAAATAGAAGTATGCACTTACAATAATATATATTTTGTACATTAGATCGAAGCGCAAATCGTACTCTGGCCCCATTTTTTATCACAATTTCAGGTTCTTCAGATCTATAGTACTTCAATAGGGTTTATAGTTTGAGATTACCTGTGCTCGTTATCATTTGCTTGAGAAGCTGGACTCTGATCATACACCCTTCGATCAATTATATTTGTGGGCTCAAGACTGAGATCAATTTATACAAGAATACAATTTTTATCAATCTCTATGTAATAGAATGAATATACTTTTTTTTCAATATTTCTTTATTTATTGAATCTGCTTTGTTTAAAGCCTAACAATAAGTATTAAAATCTTAAATCTATTTACAACTAAGTAAGCTCAAGAATGTGTTTGAGCTTTTTGGTAGAATGTTGCTCTTTAGTAGGCAGGTCTCTTCTTTTTAAACGAGTTTGATTGGAATGTACCAAGGCATTTGCCAATGGGTTTGGATGTTCACGAAGTTTAGAAATATATTTCTTTCTGCTGTCCTCTATTTCCTTCTTTACCATAGTAATATCAAGATCCTTATGGATATTTTCATTAGGCATGTACCATGGTGAACCCGTTATTGTTCTAAGCATTTTAGATTGGAATCTCTGAATTATATCAATGTTGGTTGCACAGGTCGTACCCCACAGTTGAATACCATACATCCAAATCGGTTTTATGATTGCATTGTATAACAGGACTTTGTTGTCTAGGCTAAGTTTAGAATTTTTGTTTAGAAGCCAATTTAAATTTGATGCTCTTAATTTCATGCAAGTTACTTTACTCGCTATATGTTTCCGCCACGTAAGCCTTCGATCCAGGTGAATCCCAAGATAAGTTTCTTCATTCGCTTGGGGTACTAATACATTGCGCAGTCCGCATACGAGCGGAATTTGCCGAGTCTAGAAAGGCAAGAGATTTTTAAGCGTCCGGTTCTCAAACTGCTCAGCTACAGAAAGAAACATTTCAACAGCTGAGATTTAAAAATTTATAAAAACAAAAAGTTAAAAATTTCTGAATATTATTTATTAAGAGAAGACAAAATAGTTTTTTTGATGCTAAATATTGAGTCAGATGGATCAAATGTGCTGGAATGCGAATTAAAATCATGACATATTCGGCAGAATGGTTCATTTAACTCAAAATTTGTTCTAGAAGATTTTAGAAATAATGGTCTAAACTGCCTGGATGAACGCAATGGGACATTAAACTTAATATCAGACAAAAGGAATGAACTACAAACTAAACCATTCAGAAGTTTTACTAGGAATATTATACCTAGCATTTCTCTACGATTAGTGAGTGTGGGAAGATTTATAAGTTTTAAACGACTAGTATACGGGGGAAGATACAATGTTGAATACCAATGTAAGTGGCCTAAAGCAAAAAGTAAAAATTGTTTTTGAACGGACTCAAGCTTATCAGAATGGGATTGATAGCTAGGATTCCATACCACAGAACCATACTCCAATATAGGCCTTACCAATGTTGTAAAAAGAATTTTAGTAATATACGGATCACTAAATTCTTTAGACCAACGATTAACAAAGCTAAGAGCACCTTTAGCTTTTAAGACAATTGAATTTACATGAGAATTAAAATTTAGTTTAGGGTCCATATTAACTCCTAAATCAAGAAAGCTAAAAACTTGCTCTAAACTGAAGTTATTTATTACATAGGGGGAAAGATCAACAGTTCTACGGGAAAAGCACATCGTTTTACATTTTTTAAGATTCAGTGGCATATCATTTTTGTGACACCAAGTAACTAAATTATTTAAATCCGATTGCAACTCAGTCCTTTCGTTATGAGAAGTATATGATTTAAAAAGTTTTACATCATCCGCATATAATAAAATTTCTGAAAACTTAATTACTGAAGGTATATCATTAATGAACAAGAAGAACAGAATCGGGCCGAGATGACTACCCTGTGGAACCCCTGAAGTGACACTAATTGAATCGGATAATGTATTATTAAATAAAACTTGTACTCTACTGTGCCATGTTTAGCACGAAACCCGAATTGGTGGTATGGTATATACCTTACAACAAAAAATTATAATGAACTCTTAGATTTTAATGATGATAGTCAATTAAATCAATCAGATATACTAAAAATAACGCTAATAAAAATCTACTTGAGGTTTGCATTGCATTTAATCTGAATTTGCTACGACACAGTTAGGAATGCGAACGAAAAAAAAAAAACAAATTCCTAATCAATTTTTAATTTCGACCTTTTTCCACCTGTGTGAGTGTGCAATTGGCTCAATATGGTTTTCATGTATTTGATATTAACAATTTTGGTGAGTAGTTTGCCAAAAAATATAGCGAAATTTTGGAAAACCCAAGTAAGATATGATCAAAATTTTTGGCTTCTACGTTTCATTCACGGAGACACATTATTTCAGTAGCCTTAAATAAATTAGCAACAACAACTCTACCGTTATTCCTATACATATGTATGTTTGCAACAATAGACTTTTCTCTTTCAGTCATTTTGAAACAGGCTCTCACTCTCATCAGTGTCGCACGCAGCATGTCTTCTCTTTTACGCTCTTACGCCTCAATTGAGTGATATCTTATCAGTGCCATGCTCCAGACTGATAAGGTTTTTGCCTGTGAATTTATTTAGTTGTTATTTTCATTAGATTGTATGTGTGTACATATGTACTTTTATTTAAATGTGATAAGTGTTAGAGCACTTTTTTACATTGTACCGAGTAGCCGAAGTAATGCTAAAATACATACATACATATAGACTATTTTTTAGTATAACTTTCATATTATTCTCCCGCAAGCTGCTTTGGTGCTGAGCGATTTTCGTGTGTTATTAATTTTGAAATAATCGAGGTTTTTCGCTCATTTTGAATAGTCACTGTCGTGGGTACTGATCAGTCGTTCGTCGCTATCTTACGCTCGCTCAACTATTGACCTGTTCGAAAACAAATTTTTTTTCCTACCAAATATTGAATACTAATACTAATTGTGAAATTCTGTGAAAAAAAAAAACAAAATTGTATAAGAGAAAACGCTGCCGAAAAAGGTGTAGTGCAAAACAAGGCCTATTTATTGGGCGACAAAGTGTAGTGTTTTTAATGTTGACAGAGACAACAAATCCCCAAACGCAAGTGAAAACCGCAACACAATAATAACAAGTTACTTATATATTATTGATTTGAAAACAGCAAATAATTGAAAGTTCAATTTTTAAAAATATTTTCTTTTCAATAAAACCCTTAAAAACAACAAAAATGTACGGCAATCAGAATTCGTGGCTCAATTTCGTCGAGGAGGCTTACTCCCTCTTCGATGAGGATTTCGATAAAGAGTTGAATACCCTTTGTACCGAGTGTCAGGAGTATGAGTGTGAACATCGCAACAACAATGTTGCGATGTCAACAACAACAACACACGACAATTTACAACAAAATCAATCGGAATACGTTGCTGAAAATTCGACGCAATTACATGATAAATCATTGTACACTAGCGCGGAGGCTGACATTAATAATCCTAATCAGTACTATGCACAAGTGCCGACGGAATTGCAACAACAAGAACAACAGTTGAGTTTTGCTGATTTCGGATTTCGCAGCACTTGCGCGGGTGGTGAAGGCGACGTCAGTGGTGGCTGCCATAATGGCGAGTGTGCTTTAGAGTTGCCACAGCAGCACCACCAGCCGCAGGTGTCGCAAACGAATGGGCATATGTTGGAGCCTCACAACCCCCACCAACCGCCACAGCAACCGCATATGGCTATGCCCCAACAACCACAAAATCCACCGCAGCAACGTAATTATGCTTACCAACGCGAAGATCAAATGTACGGTGGTGTAACTGTACATCCGCCGCGTAATTATCCGGCACTTGAGGTGGTGCCGGGCATTACGTATCCAATCAATCAAACTGTGCCACAAAATGCATTCAACAATAATCTACAACAACCACATCTGTCAATGCAGCAACAACATCAGTTACCAATTCAACAACAACAACAGCTGTCAATGCAGCAACAACAACCGCTCCCAATGCAACAACAGCAACAGGTGTCAATGCAACAATTTCAGCAACAACAACAACAATACCCGTTGCCACAGCAACCACTACAGCCGGTGAAGATTTTCTCGCCGCAACAACAACAACAGTTTGGTCGAAATCCATATCAACCGATTCAACAGTTGCAAAGACCGACTGGCTATCAGCCACAACAATATCCACAATCGCTGTATCAGCAACAAAATATGAATCCACACGCCAATTTTTCCAATCAAATGCCAGCCGTGCAGCGGCCGGCATATTCTATGCAAAACTACAGCAATGGCGGTTATTCGGCGCCAATGCCGGAGCGTTCGGGCGTTTGCTGCCAGCAGCAAGCACCGATCGGTGCACCCGGTGTGAATGTCCAACGTCTGTTGGGCCATGCCCCATGCCGTGGTAATGCTCCGTGGTCATATTCATATTGCTACGGTGACAACGAGAACAATTATGAACCCTGTCACTTCATCAGCTGCGTGGATATTGAGGATTTTGTGTAAGTTGTGGTGATTTCAGACTACGCGAGTGTACAAATTAGTGTTGTTCCCGAAAATGATGTGTAATGCTAGTGAACTATTTAAAAATTAAGAAGAGTGAATATTTTCTTTATATAGGTGGTTTCCATTATAAATAGTATTATTGACAGAAATATTATGGTTTATAAGAGCCTTCTTTACAATTCGCTTTAGAAAAATAATTGTATTAAAAATTTACCTAACCCCAACGGTAAATTTTTCGAAGGTCTAATTTAAGCCTAACTATGAGTCAAACAGGTTTTTGACAAATGAAGAGCCACATAGTTCAATGCCTTCGTGGATAAGACTTTTGATCTTAGATAACTGAAAACATCTAATGGTTCTATTAGCAATAAAGGCAAAATTATTATGGGTTATATATGTTTCGGTACACCAGGTTTCCAACATCAAATGTCGTCGATATTACGAAGCTGAATTGACGCCATTAAATTCTGTTGTTATAGTGCTGTATTACCGGGCGATACAATTCGTTCAACACGTTGTATAGTGTAACGTAACGGTAGTTCAAAAATATTTTTGAATCGAAAAACATCTAGATTTCGATAATTTTAGTTTAATCATTCTTATTTTTGGAATATTATCGATTTGAAGAGAAATTTGGCATACAAATAACGGACCTTCACTGAGTTATTTGCACTTCTCTTCCAAGTAAATGTTAATAATTATAAATCCGATCCCAAAACTGCAATCTTTTAATTCGTCGATGTATTCGATGATGTTGTGGATCAAGTTGTCTCGCTTTCGCTTGCTACTAAACTACATACAGTTATGTGAAAAATAATAAGGACAGTGATGAATAAAAAGTAAATTTCAGTACAATTTTACTAAAGCATGAAAATTTTTTCCAGCTATGGAATTTTTTTTTATTACTCAATATTTATAAAAACAAATTCCATAAGAAAATTGTAATTTTTTTGCACACATTTCGTAACCAGCCATTTTTTGTTCAACAAGTTCAATATACGGGTGTGCGTTTTAATAAGGACAGTCTGTCGTTTCAATATAATAATGAAAGTATTTTTAGTAAAACGTGTTTATTTTCAAAGATAATGTAAGGATAATACTTTAAATTCCAATATCAATCAATTAGAACCAGATTATTTTCTTTATTGAAAAAATATAGGAAAGGGGCAGCCGTATTATCCGACAACATTTAAAAAAATTTGTCAGACATTGAAATTTGTACAGAAAAGTAGCAAATTTAATTTAAGATTCAAAAACAATGGTTGAATAAACAATTACAGGAGTTCCAAAGATTGAAACACGTATCGCGGAAGCCCAAAATATCATTGTCCTGCAAAAAATATATTTACCTGTGATGAGAATAATTCATTTATTTCTTCAAAACAAATTAAATATCATTTTAATATTGATGTTGACCCATCATCTATCCTCAGGGTGCTTACAAATGAAGGTCTCAAACCCCTAAGCCCAAGAAATAAGCCTATGTTGCCAAAAATTAAAGTGTAACAAACACTAATGTGTGCTGAAGGATATGGGCTTAGACAATCCCTAGTCTGACAAAACAAATGTGAGGTTATCTAGTTCTAAATGAGGTATTTATCATATAAAAAAGCCCAAAAAACTAAGTTTAAAACTCTAAGTATACGATAAAGACCGCTAAATATGGTGCGGAAAAAATTATGGTTTGGGGATATAGCTTACTGGGCAATATATAGGCAACCCATTATGTAGTGATACTCCACAAATGTATGAGACAGTATTCTGAAGATAATATGGCCCTTAGGCGGATAATCCATTAAGACAACGAGCCAAAACTCACGGCTAATTGTACAAATGAGCGGTTTGGGGTTCAACAACTTCAATATGGTGGAGTGGCCACCGCATTCCCCGGATCTAAATTCCATAGAACATTTTGTGGAAACAGTGAAATACAATGAATTTTTCAGAATTCTAGAACGCATTTCCGGTTTTAATCTGCCAAAACCTAGTGTACTCTATGCCTAAGCGATATGGATCCAATTTAAACAACCATGAATATGCAAAAAACATTTTAAACTAATTTTTTGAAACTAATGTTAACACAATTGAAGGAAACCCAGTTTCATTTTTATTTTTGATATTGTAATTTTTTTAGTAAAACTTGATGTGTCCTTATTATTAAAAAAAAATTAAAAAAAAATAAAATAAAATATAATGCAAAGCTTTGCTAAATCTTCGTAAAACTAAAGAAACATTTAATTTGAATATGTTGTCAATAAATTTGCTTCATTAGTCATCAAAGACAGATGCCCTCATATAGAAATAGATGGACATTGACTTCATCTACACTAGGGCACTGTCCTTATTATTTTTCACATAACTGTATAATGTGAATTTGTCGATTTTTGATTTCCATTAAACTCGATGCTTCCAAAATTTTTCATGATTTTTTTTGTGATTTAAAATTTTTTTCCTAAATAATTAATTTATTAAAATTTTGTAATTATTCTTGTATGTTTATTCGCATACATACATATATATGTACTTATATTCATAAATATTTTTATTTCGCTTTTGTTGATTTATTCTCAATTATTAAGTGTAATTAGTATGCCAAACACGCTGCCATCAACGTCAATTGCCATTCGTTGTTGTGTTGTTGTGTATGTCGCATGCGCAATTTGTTTACTGCGAATTCTAATCTTTTAGTTCGGTCATTCATGGCCGCAGATAAATGTGGATTGTTACTTTGTATGTTTTGAATCATATTTTCACGTGCAACTCTTGCACAAATTGGGTGTCAAAAATATTCTAATTCTGTTTGTAGCTAAATAATTATCGATTAATTAATATATATAGAGAATATGAATATCATTTAGACACATATCTATGAACTTCTACTCTGACTATTCGCTCTTTGTACCGTTATTCTAATTATATTTAGTTAATTTTTAGAGCAAATACTTTTCTATGTATTTAATATTAAAATTCAAAATTATTTTTTTACATCGCATCAAAATTAAAAAAGGAAAAAATTTGCCTACTCACTTGACAAAAACAAAATTAAGCTCTTGCACATCTTCTCTTTAAAAATTCATAATATTTTTCACAATCTTTCATTTTTTATCTGCTTTCGCGCGCCAGCGCTTCTTTTATTTAATTTGTCATGGCACGACGTTGTCATTTGCTGTGGCCTACTGTCATCCACCGTTTTAAATGTTTCTAATGCTTTAGAGTAAATAATAAATAATTTATTGCTCTAGAAATAATATGTGTACATATGTATTTTTATATTTTTTATCTTGCTATCTACATGCCTTTTCTGGCAGCGTTTTTTTTTTGGTTTTTGTATTTGCACGTTTGTTGCTAACTGCCAAGCTCTCAGGGAAGCGCCTCTAGCTGGCTACTAAGACTAATTTGACGCACTTATTAATGTTTGTAATATTTATGATGAAATATTTTTTTTTTTGAAGAGTCTTTGTTTATAATAATCATGCTAGCAAAAGGTGTCAGATGTTATCATATACCGTTAAATGCATATAGGAAATATAGATATGTATTCATAAAAATATTAAAAAAATATGTAAAATTTCCCAGTTTAAAATTTTAAACAAAAATTCATTATATTACTCAGTTTTTGTTGTTGTAGCATAGCATTAGTTTGTAATAACATGGAACGAAACAAGAAAATTCTTGGAATATTTTAGTTTATAAATAAACTGATTTTTTAGAATTTTTGTCGCAGATTTTAAAATCTGTAAGTAATTGGCTCACCCTCGTTGTTTAGCTTCATTCATGCCCTCAATTTTTTACTGGTCATATGGATAATGCTATTTAAAAAAAGTAAGGAGGTGCTAAGTTTGAACATTTTATACTCTCGCAATTTATTTATTTAACTTTATTTATATTATATAATACACAATTTGATCAACATTTTCGTCATATATATGGTATAAAGTTGAAAGTTGGAAATCCTAATATTAGGTATATATAGGAGAAGCACTGAGGTCCTTATGTTCGATATATGTGGGATTTCGATGCTTTTTAGAAAGGGATGTCACACTATAAATGCAGTATTTATGCAAAGTTCTGTGCTTATTTTACATATTGTAAATATTAAGATCGACTTCAAAGATTTGCTATATAGGAAGTAGGCGTGGTTGTGAACCGATTTGGCCTATTTTCACAACATATCATTAGGATGCAAGCAAAATATTACAAACCAAATTTGACTGAAATTAGTCGAGTAGTTTTGGAGATATGGTTTTTGACCCAGTGGGGCAATTTGAATGCAACCCTTTTGTACCTTATATATGATGAAATTTAAAGTTTCTGGTGTTTTTTTCTTACTGATGTAAAAAAATAATGTTTAGTGGTTTTCAACATAACTTTTGAATGGGAGGTGGACGTGGTTTTAATCCGATTTCCTCCATTTTGGACTGTATAAGAAACGTATAAGAAACGACTGTAGAAAGATTGGTTGATATAGCTTTAGTAGTTTACAAGATATGTATAAAAAACTTAGTAGAGGGCAGAGCCACGCCCACTTTCCCAAAAAAATTACATCCGTATATGCCCCTTCCTAGTGCGATCCTTTGTACGAAATGACTATGACTTAGTTATGGCATTTTGTATGTTTTCGGTTTTCACCATTTTGTGGGCGTGGCTAGTGGTCCGATTTCGTCCATCTTTGAAAGCAAGCCTACTGGTCCCAAGGAACACGTGTACCAAGTTTCATATCTCGATTTTTACTCAAGTTACAGCTTGCACAGACGGACGGACAGACAGACAGACATTCGAATTTGAACTCCATTCGTCAACCTGATCACTTTGGTATAAATAACTCCATTTCTAATTCTAGCAACTTTGTTGCGAGAGTATAATAAATCGGGAAATCTTGGGATTTTGCCCGACTGCATATTAGATACTTTTCCAATTTCTAAGAATTGAAGGCGTGTGAATTAATTGAAGGTGTTTTTTGATATAAAATATAACATATAAAATTAACATTGAGTACCAAATTAATAGCCTTTCGCACATGAGTTAATTGATCAATTAACCGGCCTTTGCTCGATTAAAGCGCTGATTTAGATCGATTTACCAAACAAAAGAAAAATCTTATTTCACTAATTAATTAATTAATTCTTAATCGAATACAAATCGAGTTGGAACGACCCGTTGTCCACGCTATAAATTTGCTTGTGGTTATTGATAAAATAGCAATCAGCTGATGAAACTGGTTCCCAGGTATACGAAATTATCTACGACTTCGAAGTTATGACTGTCAACAGTGACGTGGGAGTTAAGCAGCGAATGCGTTGACTGTTTGTTTGATGAAAGGAGATATTTCGTCTTGTCCTCATTCACCTCCAGACCCATTCGCTTCGCTTCCTTAACCAGTCTGGAAAAAGCAGAACTAACGGCGCGGGTGTTGTTTCCAATGATATCAATATCATCGGCGCACGCCAGCATCTGTACACTCTTATAGAAGATTGTACCTTCTCTATTTAGGTCTGCAGCTCGTATTATTTTTTCCAACATCAAGTTAAAGAAGTCACACGATAGTGAGTCACCTTGTCTGAAACCTCGTTTGGTATCGAACGGCTCGGAGAGGTCCTTCCCAATCATGACGGAGCTTTTGGTGTTGCTCAACGTCAACTTACACAGCCGTATTAGACATCGCGGCATAAAGGCAGCTCCTTTTCGTGCTGCAGCTTGCGATGGTGTGTGTCGATCCTCTTTTTACGGCTCTTCTCCAAGATTTAGCGCATGGTGGTCAAAAGCCACACTGATAAGGTCCAATCAGTTTGTTGACGGTGGGCTTTAGTCTTTCACACAGTACGCTCGATAGAACCTTATAAGCGATGTTAAGGAGGCTTATCCCACGGTAATTGGCACAGATTGTGGGATCTCCCTTTTAATGGATTGGGCAGAGCACACTGAGATTCCAAATCGTCGGGCATGCTTTCATAGTCGAACTTATATGAATACATGAGCGTAATTCACATTTCATCTTGAGTGTCTTTTCATCCAATAGTATATATGTATATTATCACTACAACAACAACAATAATATAGCAATATAAATTCGTCGAGTAATTTTGATACCTTTGACCCCCTATCTATCATTTTTAGTTTTAGGTGTTTCTAACAACCGTTAGATGACTAAAACTATTTTACTCTTGTGCAACATGTTGCTAGAACATAAAATAATGAACATCACACCACATAACACCAAGTTCTAACGCTGCGGCAACTAACCAAATTCAACATATTTACCAAATAGTCCATAAAATCCTACAAAGTCGTTCCCGATTCCTTGCTTATTTGTATATATATTTCGTGGAAAGTAAAAACAAACACAAACAAACAGCAAAATGCCATTAATCATTTAAATATTA
This sequence comes from Zeugodacus cucurbitae, assembly GCF_028554725.1. Taxonomy (NCBI): domain Eukaryota; kingdom Metazoa; phylum Arthropoda; class Insecta; order Diptera; family Tephritidae; genus Zeugodacus; species Zeugodacus cucurbitae. Next base: position 55,731,481 of record NC_071667.1, on the reverse strand, counting down.
TTCGGCATGAAAATTATAGATAAATGTATATTTGTATATAAAACCGCCTAAACTTATTTATATATATAGATATGTATGTATGTGTGCATGTGCTCATTTAAATGTCCAAAATAGCTGGTGGCTTATGATATTCGATTGTTCTAAGGTAAAACCGCACGCGCCTTGCGTGCTTTCATGCCGCGAACGACTGGCTAAAACACCAAAACAAAAACAAATGCAAACAGAAAAAAAAACTAGGCAACTAGCCAAAGTCACACAAAGGCACCGATAATAGCAGCAGCTGCGTTCAACGTAGGCGCGATTGCTCCAAATTTGAATTAAATGTGTTTGCTTTTGTTTTTGTTTTTACACAATTTACTCGTCACCATTCCGTTGGTCGGTCGGTCGTTCTGTAGGTTTATTGTTATTAATAGCTTATAGTTTGCTTCACATTACAAATAATAATAATATGTAATGTTGTTGTAATGTAAATACGTAATGAGTTAACTGACTGACTACTAACAAACGAAATGGGCAGTTAAAACACGTTGCATTTACTTCAGCTTTCATTTTCGTCTTTTGTTATTGTTATTGTTAACATATTTATTACATACAATTGTAGCTATATTTAAATTTTTTTCGAATCATGTGAATGCACTGTTGAAAAGTTTATTAGTCTACGTAAATAGTTCCTTTGTTAAATTATTTTTAGAATTATGTATAAGAGTGCAATAAATATTGGCCGAGGGTTATTTCTGAATACAAGTGTTTGTTAACTTAAAAATAGTTTCCACTTGAATGAGAAGCTTGACAATATCTCAGACCATTAGGTTTTTAATTTCTTAAATTAATTTTTTAAGGCATCAAGCGTCTCAGGAGAAGACAAAAGTGTGAAGAGGGCCAAATATTCATAAGGTATCTTTCGTTGGCGACTTCTATTTTACCGAGAAAATACTGATTTTCTAAAATGTTGAGGGCCGCATCGCATGGTTTATGACACTTTGTCTCGTCAAAGTTTGTGGAAGTATAAAATATCAAGAACATACTTTTTCTATAGTAAAAATCGGCAGAGCAAAGAGTAGGTAGATAAAGTGGATATCTCACGATGCATCTAGGCCTTTAGGAGGCCCATAGTGACTCCACAGGGAATAAAATCCACTCACACTACCATGTCCACTCTCAACCATCCTGTGTTCCTGATAAAATTGTTCTATTCAATAAATTTTATAAATGCAACCTCGGAGACATCGTCAAGAAAATCATGCATGGTGTCCCCAGTCTACTGACATGCCTACCAATCAGACAATGACCTGTTAACACTGCTACTAGAATTCTTAAATTGTTTCTTTTAAATTCCAGTAAACGGCATGTGTGGCCACGTTTGTCTGTTTGTTGATCAAGTTAGAGATTGTTTCCACCGAGACTCTGCTATGTCTATGACCTTATACAAGTGGCCAGAGGCATGTATATTCCCATTTCATCGGAATTTATTTGGACATGGTGGTACATAGTCTGGCTAGTTCATCTGCTTCACAGTTTCCAGGAATGCCACTGTGTCCGGGAACCCATTGCAGGTTTATCGTGAAATAGTCAGATAGTCCCATTCATAGCTCACGGTATTCTTTTAGTATTTTCGCTGAGACTCTAAGAGACTTTAGTGATTTCACGGCCGACTGGCTGTGTGTGGCTGTTAGAAAGTATAGGCCCTCTTTGTTTGCAGTAATCTCTGCTTGGAAAACACTGCAGCGATGTGGGAGTCGGAAGGCGTTTTTGTTGTTTTTGGTTTGACTACCTCCTCGAACTTTCTAGCTTCTTCTCTGCGAGGACTCTGGTACTCGCACCCGCTAAATCCACGGCGACCTTCTTTACCAACTGGACGAAGAAGTACAGACTAAATTTGAATATTCACGTCGATGGCACACCAATACCGACTGTGAATAATCCCAAGATTTTGGGTGTCACATTTGACAGTGCACTCCTTCACTCCACACACGACCGCGATAATCGTTAAAGTACAGAGCCGCAACAAAATCCTCAAGTCGCTGGCCGGTAGGTTGGGGGAAAGGACAAAGAAGCGTTGCTGGCCACTTACAAGGCTATCGGCCGGCCGGTCGTAAATTACACAGCACTGGAAGCAGTACGCAACAGAGGAAGATACAGACGTGTTAGAACACCGCACTCCGGACAGCTACAGGATGCCTATTAATGTCACCAGAAGCACTGTTGCACAATGAGTCCACTATGCTGCCTATTCAAGAGCATAATGAACTGCTTACAATACGTCGACGATCTTGAACAATACACCGACCAGACGGCGGACGCAGACAGTTTCAGACATGCTCTAAACGCCATTCACAGTGGAGTTATTAACACCTTCCTTGACTCCCTTACAGTGAATGGCGTCCTTGGAACCAAACCACCACTTTTAACGGAGGAAAAACTCGAGTTGCTGCGTGAAACCAGAGTGACCCTTGCGCAACTTCGATCTGTAGCAGGTTAAACTCCTACTTATCCAGACTGAACCCCGACATACAAAATACATGTCCTGCATGCAACGCGTCCTCGCATGACACTAACCACCTTTTTGCATGCCCAACGAACCCTACTCATCTAACATCCCTTTCCTTTTGGAAACATCATGTTTCCTGGGCCTTCCGTTAGATGATCTCGACGACAACTAGACTTATGCTTTCCGTTCCGGCAGGGATAGATAATCGCTACAACAACAACAAGTATGGAACTGATTTTTTACATAATAGAAATTTAGTTCCTCTCAACATTGGTCCATAAAATGTTTATGGGTCGAAAATAAATAGTTATTAAAATATATATCTTTTTCTCAAAGTGACGATTCTAGTTTTAATCAAAAAGTAGTTGAAGTTGCACTTGGTTTACGAAGGTTAAATTTGTTCGTTTTTTATATGAATTAACGTTCTTTTTATACACAATTTCATAATTTATATGTATTAATATAATAACTTATGCTTAACTAAATTTGTTATTTTTTTTCATTTTTGCAGAAACAATGAAAAACGCAAAGAAAAATCACGTGATGCGGCCAGATGCCGACGTTCGCGCGAAACGGAGATCTTTAGCGAATTGGGACAGATTTTGCCATTGCGCAAAGAGGACGTCAATCAATTGGATAAAGCATCTATAATGCGCATCGCTATAGCCTTCCTGAAAGTACGCGAAATGCTACAAATGTGTAAGTACAAATTGAAATAAACTTGAATATATTGATGCAATAAATGAGTGTCAATATTAGAAAGTAACTAGTGTTATCAAATGCAACAGAGTTGCCAACAAACCACAATTTTAAACCAAATTAATATTTTCTCCTTTTACAGTCCCGAAAATACAAGATCTTCTTGGCGATATAAAATTGGACAATGATATTGATGATAATTCCAATAGTTCAACTCAAATGTCCGTTTCAACAGCGGAAAACTCCGTTGGAAAATTTGATTTGCTTAAATGCGCCGAGGCAACACAATTCATCAAACAGACTTTGGATGGCTTTCTGTTTGTGCTCTCCAATGATGGTGATATTACCTATGTTTCGGACAACATAACTGATTATTTAGGCTTAGCAAAGGTTGTATTAATTAAAATTGTTTAAATAGTGTAAAAAAATAATATTTTTCTATTTTTTTTTTTCCTCAATTAGATTGACATACTCGGCCAACAAATTTGGGAGTACAGCCATCAATGTGATCATGCCGAACTCAAAGAGGCGCTGAACATCAAACGTAACGGTCTCACCGATAAGATCAAAGATGAGAATATGATCGAAGAAGGCATTTCGACAGAGCATCGTGATCTTTTCGTGCGTCTCAAATGCACATTGACTAGTCGTGGACGTAGTATTAATATCAAAAGCGCTTCGTACAAAGTATGTTGGAACATATTGTCGCATTTGTATTATATAAATATTTATGAATTAAAAAAATCTGTTATTTTATTAACTTTTCTCTCTCAAACGTAGGTTATACACATAACTGGTCACTTGGTAGTTAACATGAAAGATGATCGTGTACTCGTTGCCATTGGTCGACCAATACCGCATCCCTCCAATATAGAAATTCCATTGGGCAGTACAACATTCTTGACAAAACACTCCTTGGATATGAAATTTACATATGTGGATGAGAAGTAATTTAATATAATCCTTTCTTCGAATCATTCGCTTTGCACATTCATTATTTATTATTTTGTTGTCTTTTGTTTTCAGAATGAAAACTCTTTTCGGTTACAAACCCGAAGATCTACTTGATCAATCACTGTTTGTCTGCCATCATGGCGGTGATTCCAATAGGCTAATGACAACATTCAAAACCGGTAAGTGTAAGCAATTACAATAATTATATAGTATGCTATTATCTATGCGAACAATTATCTATAATTAAGTGCAAATTTCCTACAGACCTCTTTTACCCCGTCTAACCCGATATAGCTACTGCACTGATTAACTAATGTTAAAATAGGCATCTAGCGATTACGTATCAAAGTATAATGTAAAAATATGTTAAAAAGAGAAAAAACAAAAACCACAACAACAACATGTGAATGAGGAGAGTGTTCATTGTGAGGTGAAACAAATATTATATTTTGCTCTAGATAATTAGTCTTATCACTAAAGGTTGTTGGAAGCGTAAACGCTCATTTAGTTTATATACATTTTATATTCGTTTATATATTTAGTCGACTTTTTATGCATACATACAATGTTTATAGTTCGAAAAATACGTTGGGAGTAGTACCGTTCTCGGCTTATTTGTATAGAACTGGTATAAATACAACCAATGTAAATTCTGTTATTATTCAGAGTGTTAGCGGACCGAAATCAGTTTCTAAATACACATTTCCAATTTACCAAATACATACTTCGAAATGCTTCACTGTCCAAACCATAATTCTAAAGTATGTAATTGCATACATATTCAACACACAAGCGTTCTGTCTTGCAAAAAGTAGGGGGTACAAGCTGTGCTGCCAGGCGAATGCACGCATTTAAAGTTTCACGCAAAAGTTGAAAGTTGAATGTTTCGAAAATGCTGCGTCAATGCACCCAGAATTCGCAACTTCTGCTGCACAAGCAACTTTAGTTTTTAGTGTTAGAGTGCAGTTCGTACATACAGTGTACTTGCGTTAACGTCAACAATGTTTTATGTTAGGATTTCGAAGTTGAAAAATAAGTTTTTATGTAAGAAAACTATGTCGATATTTAGACCACAATACATGTTTATAAGAAAAATTGTTTGAAAATAGTTTAAAAAAGTAATGATTTCCTTTAAAAATACAAGCATAATTTTTTTATGCAAAAATAATCATTTTCGAAAATTCGAAATTGCATTTTTAATTGGTGCTGGGGAAAATTTTCAATTCATTGCTGTTAGAGGATGTATAGCTTATGTATTTTATACAATAATCCAAGTAAATGGATTTAAATGCATAAAATCATCATTTTCAAAAATTCGAAATTGCTTATTTTAATTAATGCTTAGGTAAAATTTCAATTTATTGCCGCTAGATGCTTTGTTTTTTGCGCCTTTCTTTCGAAACTTCAAAAATATAAATTTAAATGCGCAAAATAATAATTTTCGAAAATTCGAAATTGCGTATTTTATTTAATGCTGGCATAAAATTTCAATTTATCGGCGCTAGCAGCTTTGTATTGTGTCTTTTTTACGGAAATTCAAAGAATTGGGTTCAAATACGCAAAATAATAATTTTCGAAAATTCTTATTTTAATGAATTTCAATTTATTGGCGCTAAATGTTTTGTGTATTGTGTCTTTCATACGAAACTCCAATTTAAGTGCGTAAAATAATCATTTTCGAAAATTCGAAATTTCATATTTTATTTGATTGTTAGGTAAATTTTCGTTATAGGGCTCTATAGCTTGTGTCCTGTATTATTATGCACCCTGTATTATTAAAAACTAACGTTACTCTCGAAATTTTCGCGAGATTTGTCTGACACACCCGCAAGCCACACATCACCGAATTACAATTGTTGCCAGCGCTGCAGCTACTGTTGCTGCAACATTTTGCATTGACTCGTACACTCTTATCGTGTGCCACATTTCTCCCCGACTTTAGGGTTTGTCAGGAATTTATTGTTTCACCACCCGACATGGCTCTACTCCATTTGCGCCAAATGCAACAGTCGACACATGCATCCTCACGTATTGTATATTACAAACGGAAACCAGTATTTACGATGTGGCTGCTAGACTGCGAAATTCGTTTAGGGTGTGAGTTTGTTGAACTTGCAGCGTTTACCCGAATGACTTTTGGAGCAATGTCTGCTTGCAGCGTAGTTGGCTCGACAATTTTACAGTCTTTATCAGCTTGCATTCATTTCACGTTGCATTTCATTGCATATGATTTCGTTTAGCTACGCTTTTTTTGTTTTTAACTTTTCCTATGAATTTGCGTGCACTAACATACATGAAAGCGGATTGTTAACTGATTTGCTGCCAGTGTTTACCCAAAAAGTGTTTGTAAGCGCTTTCATGTTTATTTCGAGAGTTTCAGTTATATGTTTAAATGTGATAAATTTCTCTACATTAGTTCCTGCCTTGGTGTTGTATGGAGGTTTTGAGTTGTCATATCTTTCGACTTTCATAACTTCGACACTTTCTGCAGTTCATTAATAAGTATGAGATGTGGCGCTTTAGTTTTTTATGTCAGTCTTTCTTATCATTATCGCCTAGTTATCTTTCACGTTTTTTGGAACATAAGCTCTTCTAATATTCCTTTCTTATTTTTTTTCAAATGTATATATGTATGTTTGCTTTCGAAACTTCTTAATAGAAATTTCTCAATGGATACAATATATTATTTATTATATATACATATATTATCTACCAAATCTGTGCTAAATATCGAAAGTACATACCTAGTTATAGATAAGGAAAAAAATGATAAATAATACATAGCTCATGGCGTCATAGCACATATGTTAGGCTACCCGGTAGTTCAGGGAAATTTTCATTATCTTCATATGCTTTGACAGACCTTTGGTAATTGTTGTTGTTTGTTTTATATGTGATTAATATCTACAGTGTCGGACAATACATATTATTTTGGGTTTCTACATTGAAAATGTAATCTAAAATAGTTAGGGGATATTTTAATTTATTGTTATGGAAATATTTAGAAATTTGCATTCACTTAGTACAATAACAGTTATTTATGATTTTAACATTTTTCTTTCATAATTCAATATTTGACGTAAAGTTGTTGTTGTAGCATTATTAGATTATTTATTGTTATTGAAATCATCTAACCAGAGTTTCAGGAGATTGAATATTGCGATATGACGGACTCATGAGAATACACCCCTTCCTCAGGTCGAGTAGGAGTAGGCAAGCAAGGAAATCTGCATATCTGGACTCTTTGCATGAACATAGAATTGAGAACTACTCGGCAGCATTCTCCGGAATTGTTTGAAGACTATTTTCTATCGCTAGAACAACAACAGCAACTCTAACAAGCTATAGCTCTATATTCAAGACCTTCAGTCGAGAAAGTGAGATATGCACATAAGAGATGGTCACCATTTTCAACGCTATAGTTGCAAGTGGCGACATACAAACAACAAAAACCACGAACTTTGCAAATTACTTCACGCTTGATAACTGCCACAAGCCAAGCCAACGGAAGCGTTGCTACAACGTAGACGGCAAAATGCTTTCCCACGACACTTTGCTGCACTGGCAAATTATGCATGTAATAAAACTGGCGAATGAACGCCAAACACTCCACCACCATACCATCCAAAAAACAAACACCACTCATCGCAGACGCATTTAATACCGCCAGCTCCTACTTTTGCTCCTGCTGCATACGCTCGAGTTTAAGTTAAGTGCATTAACATAAAATGGCAATAGTTTTCGCAATCCATTGCCGCCGACGCCTGTCTTCATTGCCACACAACGACGCTCCCGGCAGCTGCTGCCATTGCCACAAAGCTATCGTCGTGACTGCATTGGCGCGCGCACGTACCACGGCTTTTGGTTGTGGTGCTCGGTCGGCTGATGAGTGCAACGGCCGTTGTTGTCTCGCTTTTTCGGTGATTCGGCTGAAGGAGGTGAAAAGTGCAAGCGTTGGTTTGGTCTGGTGCAATTTTGGGTATTGTCGTTCCTACTTGTTTTTTACATTATTTGCATGTGATATGGCAACTCCTTTATTTCCTTTTCCTTGGTTAAATCAACAATTTAACTTTTTGTTGTTTGTTGCAAAATCATTTTACCGTGACTGTGCAGCGATTGTGCCATGAGTTAAAAATGGTTTCCAACCATTTCGTAGTTGGCTTGTGGTTGAATTCTAAGTTATTCATAACACTAAGCCATATTTTTCCGCAAATGATAATGCATTCCTGACAACGGATTAGCAAAGTTCTCGCCCAATGACGGCACATAGTCTGTTTGTGTTGGCACTTTATTTATGCAAATTAGTTTAGTAGCCGCAAATAATGAGCTTTCAGCATAATAAAATTAGAGAACATAATCAGTGTAAACACCTTCTTCATATCATACTCGTACATATTCTAGATATGTGTAGAGTGGTTGGTAGATGTTCTTTTGGTAGCTAGAGCTTTTTTGTTTACCAAATAGAGGTCCTGCAAGTTTTAAATCAGCTCCGAAGCTTTTTTAAGCCATAAATAATGGTTCTTACATTTCTTATACTGAAGAGAAGAGAATGGCTTTTGAAATCAATTTATCATTTAAGCCTTTCAAATTGATAAAACTGGTATAAAAACTGGTACAAAACTGGTCTAAAAACTGGTATAAGTCCTATATCATTCCTGAAGCTTCCGAGCATCGGTAGGCAGCATATTTTTTTGGTAGATAGATATTTTTTGTTAACCAAATAAAGGTCCTTCAAGTTTTAAACCACCTTCGAAGCTTTTAAGTCATAAATAAACTCGTGGTTGTGACTTCCTTGTCCTGAAACGATTGGCTTTCGACAGTAATTTTACATTTGAACCATTCATATTGGTGAAAGTAGTCTAAAAACTGGTATAAAACTGGTCGAAAAACTATTTTAAGTCACATACAGGTAGTTATGTGAATCAAAATCGTTTCTGACTTCCAAACGACAGCTTGAACACCATTGTTTTACCTTTCAAATTACTAAGAATGAATACATGGAAGTTCTCTTACTTAAGCTGAGCATCTCAACCACTCACCATCCACAAAACTTGTAGACAAATATTAATGCATTCGCAGCGCGAATATAAGTGCGCTTGGCATTCTTATAAATATATATGCAGTTATGTAAACGCCTTAGAAATGTGTTTATTAAAAGGTCTGCACAATCATCCTGTCTACAACAGCACAGGAGTTGGCTAGTCGGAGTCTAAGCATACTTTACTTTTGTCTCAACTCATAAACAGCAACAACAACAACACTTGTTCGTATGCGTTTATGCGCGAATTAGTATTTATATTTCATTAAGTTCATAAAATTGACGGTACACACAAGAATTCGCTTTGCCATTCGCACTATATAAATAAATAAAGTTTAATGCGAAATTCTCATGACTTGCTTTGATGGGAGTATGCTCGCTGTACTTTAGACTGCCGTTTGGAAAATGGACGTGAGTTTGAATTATAAACAGGTGAGTTTGTGGCAATGCCGTTATGCTGAGGTGTATATACGAGTGTGTATAACTGCAATTCAGTTTTGTTTCGTATCTCGTTTACGGCTTTATTTGCCAAATGCAACTTTGTGCGCGTCAGACTAACGGGCAAAGCTGAAAGGAATTAAACGGAAAGGAAGTAAGGTTGTTTGTTGTTTCCCCCAGCAGGAAATGTAATAAATTGACATTGATAGGATAATTAATTGCTTTATTTATACTTACTGCCATGCTGTGGAGTATTCTAGAGCGTTATGCTAATGTATGAAGTTGTTACTGGATCTATTGTGGGTGTATTATGAACAGTCTATGTAGTGAATATGTTTGTAAAATTATGTATTTTGTACTTTGTCTTATATAAAACAATCAAGTAACGGTTTTTAAGTTATGCTGAATGGCAAAATTATTATTAAAAGCAAATCAATTGAGTATCCGATAAGTCAGGTGGTTCTACTTAACCCCACAGACCCGGAATTTTTCCAAAGCAAGAATTGCTTTAACAATAGTACTCTCTGAAATTATTTGAGGGATGATTTGTCCCTAACAGTAACTTTAAAGACTTCAAATATTTTATTTTTATTAGAACAAATATTTCTAAAAATCTCAAAATTTTATTTTATACCATTTGCATCAAAGCAATAAGCTTAACAACCAACTATCTACTGGGCTATTTTGCGCTTAATTAATGGCTTTTCCTTGTATCCGTTGTGCTGTTGTTTGTTTGCCGGCTGAAGAGTTCTAACAGGTAGCAAATAAATAAGGAAGGATGCAGTTAGTTTACCTTTAGAAAGAACGGAAAATTACATCCTTTATTTAATTTTATTATTTGCTGCTTTTCTGTTTGCTTTTATTTGTTGCTTTGTGTCGCGTGTATTTCACTTCATCTCTGCAAGACATTCCGTTGACTTATGATGATGAATGAAAATTACGTGTTTTACTCACATATTGAATTAGTCGGGAGTAATGTCTTCAGCTTATTGCACTTGCACTCTCTTATTCATAAGCTAAATAATACAGTCTCATGGCTATAAATCTAATTATATTACAATAAATATGAATAATAGGAAGTCGAGTTAAATAAAGTATGATGCAGTATTGCATTTGCTTATGAGAAAGTACAAGTTTGTTGTAAGTGAAATGAGAGAGTGAAGTAGAGAGAAATGTTGAAGATAAAAAGAAAAAAATTCAGAAAACTGATCAGTTTTTATAGTCATATTGTTTATAAGGAGTGTATATTAGCCAACTTCGATTCGCCATATCTCTACTCGCTAATTTTACGAGTTACTCTTTTGTTAAAAAAGCAACAACAAAGTTATCAAGTTGAATTCGATAGAAGAGAGTATGCGGATACCTCATTGAAGTGGAAGTCGACTTCTTTAATTATACCAAGTTTTGCTGTACAGATTTTATACCAGTTTATCCATTGTGAATGGCTATAATGAGACATTTCTTACAAATAATATTTTTTTTATTGTTTTCTAAAACTTAAGACTTGACAAAAACTTAGTTTAATTTTTAGAAAACGGAAAGACGCTATTTCGAATAAATTTTATTTTACAGATTTTATACCAGTTTCACCAATATGAAAGGCTCAAGTGACAAATTTGTGTCAAAAACTGTTTTCTTTTTATTGGTTTCAAGAACTATAGACTATAGAACTAAAGAAGAATAGAATTATCTTAGGAAAATGTAAGGACACTACTCGAAATGTTCTGTTTTACAAATTTTAGACCAGTTTTACCATTGTTAATGGTTCCAACGACAAATGGAAAATATAAGGACGCTACCCGAAGTACTATTATTTTAGACCAGTTTCACCAATATGCATGGCTCAAATAACGAATTTGTTAGATCCAAAATGTTTTTTTTTTTATTATTTTCGAAATCTTAAGGCTTCATTAAATATATTTTTTTTTACAAAACGAGCGTTCTTCGTCCTTTCTGGTTCGATCGTTTGTTCGATTTGTTACGAATTAGTTAGATCAAATTTTTTTTTCTTATTATTTTCGAAAACCTAGTCTTCTTGAATAAATATAATTATTTATAGAAGACGCAAGGACGATACTTGGAATTTTACCAGCTGGTATAGTTTGTTCGATTCGCTACTCCCTAACTCTTGGTGCTACGAAAACAGAAATTTTAAAATGTATGTCAGTTGGTTGTTAGCAGATTCAATTTCTACTTACGTCAAGCAAGAAAAAAAAAAACAAAAATTAAATTTTATAAATTATTTTTTCTCAATTTTTTTAAATTTTGCACTTGAAGTTCTTATCTCAAATACCGTTAAATGAAAAGTTCATGCATTAAATTGATATCGAAAATTCTTAAACGCTGTCAGCTTTTAAATTTTTTACCACACATTGCCAATTTGCATGATTTTTCCGAGCGATCCACACACATTATATAGAACTACATATGTTTAGTATACAGACACACACACACATCGATATATGTAGGTATTTACTTGTATCTCTATTGAGTTAGCTTTCAATTGGCAGCACGTAGCTGCCGCGACATATGTTTCTTACATACATACATACATACGCGACATGCAAGCAGCATTACAATTAGCGGCTAACAGCAGGTTTCAGCACTTGCCACATGCTTGGCTATGAGTGCGCTGCAGCACCTACAACTACCAACACCACCACCACCTGCCTGCATTCATTGACGTTTGTCTTCAGCGCGCTTATCTTCCTGCTGCAGTCATCTCGCATGCGTCTCCTTTTCTGCTCATCTGCACTTGCACTGCACTGCATTGCTGTCTGCCAATTGCTGCTCATTGTCACGTTACACAATTGCTGAAATGGCTTGTCCATTGCATTACGCTGCCAGTTAACTGCAATTTTTGTGTTAATAAATGAGTCGCACACATTTCCAATGCCATGGCGAATGTGAATGCGAATGGCGCTTTTGTGCCGCACAAATGGGGATTCACAAACACAATGTCTTTCTATAGAAATTGTGCTAAATGTGCTGCAACTCAATTGCTGTAAGTCAATAATATACGAGACATTTACGAAAGTGAATAACATTAAATTTTATTGCTAACTCGGTTTTTTTTCTTAATTTTGTTTTCTTTTTTTCTTTTTATTTTCTTCAACGCTTGCTTTTGCTTTTGTACCAGCACGTATTGGCTTTGTGTGCCATGAAATTTTATCTTTTAATTCTGTACATTAATTCACTTCGTGCGTACGATTTTAAATATTTCACACTTTTGCTACTTTTTTACTTAGTTTCTTATTCACTTTACTTTATTTTTATTTTATTCCATTTTTATAAATTTATTTTTTTATTTTTTAATTTGTATTTTTATTTTTTTTTTAATTTTTTTATTTTTATTTTTATTTTTTAATTTTTTTTTAATTTTTCTTATTTTAATTTTTTTAATTTTAATTTTTTTAATTTTAATTTTTTTAATTTTTTTTTTACTTTTTTTTTTAATTTTAATTTTTTGTTCTAATTTTTATTTCTCCGAAAATGTTATGTGGATTGTGGAGTTAGTTAGCTTTCTGTGTATAAACATTTTCGTTAGTTTTAACTCCATTAAACCGGTTGCTAGATAAATAAGTATGCATGTATGTTAGCGCTGTCCAATATGTTTACATTCAAATTTAGTTGTTGGCAATGTGTCTTCACCTTGATAGAGTGGATAACGTTAATTATTTGACGTATAAAATGGCAATTAACTTGAAAGCCATGAAATGAAACGTTATGTGAGTTAATTGAGCTGTGCTATTGCTGTTTTTATCACGTTCTACCTTACTGCATAAGTATGTAATAAGTAGTGAGGTTCAAATTAACCCTCAAACCTATACATTTACCGTATTAAGGGGCACACCTAGTGTAATGGCCTAAAAAAAGGTGATTTTTCGGAATGGTGAAAAAAAGGTCCTTCACTGCTGCAGTGATTCCGGCCTTCTCCGTTTAAAGATAGAATGATCGTTTTCACTGTTATAAGTGGTTTAAAATCATACTTATAGCTAATCTACTATTCCAGGGCCATATAATTCACCTTCCTCTTCTTCGAAAAGGGCTTGTTCAGGTACGTCTCGTAGCTAATGAGACTCCCTAGCTGCCGAGCGGCTGCTCTTTAAATTGTTATAACTCAAAAACTATTTGAGATATCGATTTGAATTGATTGATTTTAATGTTATGTTTAAAGGTGTAATCTACCGAAAAATCGATTTTTTTTTAATTTCACACTAGGTGTGCCCCTTAAATACCATTTTAGTTATTTAAACCTTTCCGAATTGTCAAGAAAACTTAATCTCTGCTTGGGTTTATAGAGGTGAAATAAATTCTCAATATTAATAATTGTCAAGATTTAAATTGGTTGAGAGAACTAGATACCAATTTCGAGTATGTTTCATACTTGTTATATTACGACTAATTAAAAGGCACTAAGCTCCTTAAACAGGAATCACCTCTCCTTGCCGTTCGTTACCAAGAGAGGTTTCAGACAGGTTGACTCACTTTCATGGGACTTCTTCAATCTATTGCTGGAGAAAATAATACGAGCCGCAGAGCTAGAGTACGCCGATGATATTAATATCATTGCCAACAACTCCCGCGTGGTTAGTTCTGCCTTTTCCAGACGAGATAGAAAAGTGAAGCGCATGGGTCAGGTGGTGAATGAGAACAAGACGAAATATCTCCTGTCATCAAACGAGCAATTGAAAAGTAAAGTCCTCTCTCGATGAACGAAAACTAAACTCTACAAGTCGCTCATAGTTCCCGGCCTACTTTATGGTTCTGCACCATGGATGATAGCGATATAGGATGAGTTTTCGAGAGAAATGTTTTGCGGAACCTTAAACATTGGCATCCACGAATACCGTCGTCGATGGAACGATGAGCTGTACGATTTACACGATGACATTGATATAGTTCAGCGAATAAAAAGACAGCGGCTACGCTGGCTAGGTCAGGTTGTCTGAATGGAAGAAAACACACCAGCTTTGAATGTGTTCGATGCAGTATCCGCTGGTGGAAGTAGAGGAAAGATAATACATTCACTCCGCAGGAAAGATCAGGCTCTGATCTAGCTGGTTTCTCTTGATAATTCCAATTTGCGCCAAATTGTAAGAAGGAGAAATGATTGGCGCGCTTTTATTGTTTCGGTTATAACCGCATAAGTTGTGCCTACCCCAAATAGATATGTGTATATATATAAACTCCATAAACCACTAATATAAAACATGATGACACTCTCTTCAATGATATCATAGTTTTTCTCCATGTTCTTTGTTATAAATTTTTGAAGACATTAGACTCGGGGAATGATGCCTACTTGCTTTTGTTGGAGTATACTGTAGTCTCAGGTAGATCCTTGAATGAAAGCTCCTGACATTAAACTTCACTTCTGAACTTACAACTAGAATAAGCTGAATGAACCGAAAATATGAATTATTGTTGCATACCTTTCAGCGCCAACCATTTTCCCCAATATATAACATCACATATTTTACAAAACTTTTGTGTTTAAACTCTTGTTTTATATTCACATTCGTTTTAAAGCACGACGCTGTACCATCGATATTCCACCGTATTCTGCAAATTTCACAATGCGAAACGCCCGAAAGTATGCAACAAACATATACTTTTCATAAAATACTACCAAAAAGCGTATCTCAGCGCAGTGGAAATGAAGCATTCTCGCATTTCATGTAGCAATACAAGCGTAGACACAAACTGTCAATCGGCGAAGTGGAAAATCTTTTCATTAAATTTCAAAAAGACGATGCGATAGAAATAAATGGCAGTGTGCTATAAAGCAGCAGCAGAAGAAAAGAAAATGTGATTTTTACAAAATTGCATACAATGCAGACGCATAACGGTGAATACAACAGTGAAGCCCATGCATATGCAAATCTGATTGCATTAAGCTTTTTTTAGTTTTTTTTCGATTCACTCAATTTTATTTTTTTTTTCGCACAGCGCAACTATTGTGTGGACACGCTTAGCTTTCGCTGCGTGTTACTCTTGAAATATTTGTAGAATGTATGTATGTGTGTGTGTGTGTGTGTTTCTGACTGTAACTGATTTCGTACCTTAACTTTGCTTTCATTAGACTTTTGTTTGTGCTACGCTCGGTTGACTGCTCGGTTTAGCAGTTTAATTTAAGCCATCACCTAAAACGCAACTATACACACACATACAGTTATATTGGCATAAACACGCTGAGGTAAGCAAAATGCTTGCCGCTGCGAAAATGTTTCGCTAGTGAAAGGTTGAATGGTAGCGTGGCATTATAGCTGACAGGATAAAAGAAAAGTACAAAATTGCCAAATAGTGATTGGTGCTGTAGTAGCGGTAGGAGCGGTAGGACCCAGAGAATGTATTCGACTATGTGTAAAGCATGAAGTTAATGTAGCATAGCAAAGCAGTTTTGCACTATTGAATGGAATAATGGGGGTATAATGTATGTGGAATGTATTATATGCATGTATGTGTTTCAATATATACAAAATCAGAAATCATCAGAATTGCAATTTTCGAAAATGAATAAATATATATTTAGGCATGGTGTATATCAGCTTATCAAATTTGACCCGAACAGCTGAAAAAGCCTTTAAGAGAGGATTTTTTCCTCGAAATCGTTAAATCCAGTTTTCTATATATTTCATATTCAGAGGTCTCGTCTGATATTGCTTTTACTCTTTCTCTTACTTCCTTCCGTGGAGGTCTTTTAAAGTCACTATAGTCTCTTGGGTCGTTCTCTCGTATCGTTATTTGAGCTTAGAGAACATGGAAACGTCACAGAGCCTCATATATGAGAAATAATAAGAAATTTTCTTCTGTTTGGTTGTTGCATTATGGCAATTGCATTCTAAAAAATCAATCGAAATTTATTGCTCTGGCCCTTGACAGTTGCTGTCATCTGAAAGTTTGAAACAAGAATAAATAGCTAACATGTTTCTCTTAAATTACAACAACTTTCAAAAGGTTGTACCAACAACTTCACACTTTTCAAAATATAAAATAATTATTACTATATATTTACCCAAAATATTTGCCATTAACCTTCTGGGTAATATAGACCCTAAAGTCAAGCGTTGTTATTGTATTGAGTGTACTCGGAGTCAAAAAAAAGTTTACAAGTGGTACAAGCTGTTCAAAGAATGTCGAGAAGATGTGAATATCTATGACGCTCGCTGGATGCCCCAGCACATCAACAAACGATGAAAATATGGAGTATCGTCGACTCACTATTAAAGAAGTTGCTGAAGATGTTGGCATATCAGTTGGCTCATGCCAAATAATTTTTTTTCGGAAATTTTGGGCATGAAGCGTTCGACCACGAAGTTCGTTCCAAAATTGCTAAATTTTTACCAAAAAAATCCGTCGCATCAGCATCACTAAGGAATTGTTGAATGACGTCAAAGGCGATTCGGATTTGCTGAAATGGACGAACGATAGGTTATGGTTCTGACATCCTGGTAAAGCCCAGGAGAGCAAAGCCCAAAAAAAGCACGTCCAGTTCGAGCAAATGTGAGAATGATGCTGACTGTTTTATTTATGTTTTGTTGACATATGTTCGTACGGTCAATAGGTCGCTTGCAAGAAGCAATACGATGCAATAGAAAACGTCTTGAATCGTGAAAAAATAATTCACAATGATGCTCCTCACTCGTCATAGCTTCTTTCTAATGCTTAGGCCAAAAACAACACCGTAATCATAACTCAGCCACTGTTTTCACCAGATTTGGCTCCCTTCGACATTTTCCTTTTCCCAAAATTGAAGTTACCTTTGAAAGAATGGCGTTTTACGACGATTGAAAAGTTAGAAACCTAATCGCTAAGAGATCTCAAGGGCATACCAAAAAGTATGTTCTACTACTGAAGAGTTCTTCAATAATTGCATCTAAAACAAAACTTTAGTCCATCATGTCGAAAAGGTCCTTCAGCCTGATATGTATATCTTTAAAGCAAAATTAGCACAGTTCCTACAACAAAAACTAAATACTTTAGCCATAATATTTCCTCATCCGAACCAACTATTAACGAAATCGTTTTAGTCTGCAGTTCAACGAGATGCCTTTCGAAAACCGCTTGCGATCTTTTCTGTACAGACAGCAACCAAAACCTAAAAAGATTACATATGCATTCGTATTTTCTTGGATTTTCATACTGATTTTCGCACATCAATGAGTGCATTCACCCAGGACACGCTTCAGCTTTGTCTCCACTAACTGTATATTTTATTTTTTTGCTTTGCTTGCTTACTTCCTTCCATCCAACCAGCTTTTTTCGTGCCGCTCGCAGCAGGCATGGCCGTTTCCCTGTCCGCATGACAGCGCTGTTTGTGCGGTTTGGCTGTGTGGCTTATTTTATGGTTTTGTGTTGGCTTAAAAGGAAATGCATGTCTGCTGCGTGAGTTGCCTGTCGTCTGTATGAGAGCTCTAGGTATATATGGCGTGGCTTCCTGGCTGCCGGTCTAACTGGCAAGCTGTCTGTCAGTTGCTAGCGCGCCACCTGCTGGGTCCTACTTTGTTTGGGGTGGTTATATTTTTGTTGTTTTTGTTTTTGCTGCGTTTCATATGAAGTGACAGCTTACGATATCTGCAAATGAAATTGCGCTCGCGTTGCTACTCTGAAATTGACATGAAACATTTAAGCAACGATTTTGATGCAACACTTTTGCTGCTCGTACTTCTCGCCAGCGCCGTCTTCATCGCTATTTTTTTCCACCATATTCTTATTGCATATCGTTTAGACGCATCATAAACTTCGTCGTCACTATGTGAGCACTCATTTCATTTATGCTACTCTGCATTTGATATCCTATTCCTTTCGGAATTCGGTTGTCAATGATGAGATCGTTGCGTCAATGCAATTTTTCGTTTCATTTCAAGTGAAATTTTATACTGCTGCCGACAGTTGAATGACAGCTAAATGACTGAGAGCTCTCTGCGTTTAGTATCACCATTGACAACTCGCGGAGGCTGTGTGGGTGTAAGGAGTTAATTATTTATGGCTGCGCATACATTTTGTGCCTGAAAATGTCAAAGCACTATATTTATCTCTATTTTAGTCTACTCTAGAGAAATCTAAAGTGCGCCATTATTTAATATTTATTTTTGTTATAAAGTTGTAATGCATGCATGTACGAAGTAGACCAGTGCGCCACCAACTCTTTTAATGTCTTTTTAATTATATTCATTACTTTATTTATTTCTTTAATAATTAATTGCCGCTTATGTTTATAATTACATTCCTGTTCTTTTGACTGCACTAAAATTCTTAATTAATATTTGCCTTTAACACCGCTAGACTAGTAAGCGTTTTATTTATCGCCCCCTTCCACGACTATGTTTTGCCAAATGCCAACTTGCCATGCTATGTCGTACTGGTTAGTACTACTTCTCCTTTCTTCTCCTCCTTCTCCTTTCTCCTCCTCCTTCTCCTTTCTCCTCCTCCTCTCTTTTCTTCTCCTCCTCCTTCTTCTACTTCTACTTCTTCCGCCTCCTCCTTTCTCTTCTTCTTCTCCTCCTTAAATACTCCAACTCCAAGGCAATATCATAATGCTACCTAGTAATGTGCGTGCTACGTAGTTTGGATTACTGTCCACGACACAATTAAATGCTTCGAAATAATCGATATTACTGCTTAGTAGTCGGGGTTATGATTATTTATTTTATTACAAAGATTAAAGTTGATTATTGTAGTTTGTGGCTTTAAAAGGCTTACAATTATGTCCTTAATTAGAAACAGTTTAAGAAGTGTGTAACTCTTTCAATTAAAGTGTTATTTTTGGTTTAAAAGTTTCTACTTACTTCAAGCTTTAGAGCTTCGATTGCTTTTCAATAAATGTTTTTTATTGGCGAAATCAGATTTGGTCATAAAAATCGTAGAGATGAGGTCCAGACAATTTAGTACCTGAATTCATTAGAGTGAAAGTATTTGGAATAGTAGAATAATACATTTCTGTAACCGGCGATAATTTCACCAAATATCGGAAATAGCTTCGCAGTCGGAACCAAGATTAACCGATATTAATTTTACCAAATATTATTTTGAAAGAGTATTTTTTAGGACAATATTCTAATATTAAAAAAAGTATTGGCTTAGACTTTTTCTCACATTCCGATGGATCTCCATATGGATTTTTTTCATATGAAGGTATTATGATTTTTTTAGTGAATTTCTGAATGTGGGTTATTATTATTCGAGAAACGCCCATATATTGAACTTTATTTAAATATTAATACTGAAGACATTATTTTGTTTGAGAAATGGTTGTTGTTGGTGTAGAAAAGATTTTTCTAATAATTTTGAAATAAATTTGCTGCTGCGTTCACAGTCCTTGGGTGGATATAAATCCGAGTCCGTTGCGCTTATCAGACTGTCTTATAGTCTTTTCGCACAGCCAAATTAATTGATCAATTAAAATTATAATTGAGAAACATGTTTTCTCCCTTCGCACTGCCGGCTACTCGATAATCGATCAGCTGTTATAAATTTTTGCTTTTGCTTTTCATAAGAAGATGGTAAGTTTCATCCGCTGATTGCTATTTTAGTATTTAGCTATTAGCTATTTTAATTTTAGGATAGAGGGGTTTTGAGGGGTCCCTGATTACGAAATTAAAGACAAATTTACAAAATACAAAATGGCGGATCCAATATGGCTGTCGGATGTATAAAAATTTCTTTAATGTTCACGAAACTTAGTATATATCTAGAAGTTTTTAGGGCCGCTGCCCACAAATAATATCGTGTGTCTGCATCCAGGGCACCTCCACGTGGTGACGGCGGGCAACGGAGCTGTTCCGTGATCCGGCAGAGCCCCTAGATCACGCTCCTTAAGGTGAGTCTGCAATGGGTTTAGTTGTACGTGTACATGGGGGTCGTTGCAGGGAGTCGGAACCCCAGTATCGGGGGCTGGACAGGGTAAGAAAGCGGGCCCGCAGGCGTCGTCATCAAGCAACCGCAGCTCTACATTGGTGGGTGACTTGGCCTTTGATGAGTATAATGCTACAAGAAAAATATTTTGCAAAATGAAAGACAATTTCTGTGTCGTTTGTGGAGAATACGTTATAAGTAAAACCCGAAAAAAAATTTACAGATACACTAAAATCTAGCTCTACGAAAGTTTTCGGCATAGAAACTAGTGACATCGTCAATTATTGGACTCCAAAATAGATGAGATATGCCTGAGATGTTCATTGCAACTGAAGAAACGCAAGAAACAAACGTTTGCTTCTCCAATGACCTGGGTATATAGCTGAATGCAGGTAATTGTAAAATAAAGGAAGTCCTGAACTAATATTAGCAATTGCTTTTGAAAATCTGATTTCAAAATCATAGTTAGCGAGCTCAAAAACTCACAGACACTAAGTTTTGTAAAAATCCATATTGGATTTTCTATTTTGTATATTGAAAATCTGACATTAAATAAGTGATCAGCGACCCTAAAAACCCCTCGATCCCAAAATTTAGCTAAATCCGTTAATATTTTTAAATTTTTTTCTCAAAGGTCAAAGGACCCTTTCATCGATTTTTTTGTGATATAGTGAAATAAGATTTTTAGATTGTATGCTAAATTGATCTAAATCAGCGCTTTAATCGAGTTAAGGCCGGTTAATTGATCAATTAGTTCCTGTGCGAAAAGGTTATTGGGTTGGAATTTGAAATGGTCGCCACCCACATGTCTATGTCAACATTGATTTTCTGTTGTGTATCTGGTCTGTCGCGGTCTAGATATATGTGTGTCGCAAAATTTTTATTAAATAACAAAATTGTTTAATGAGGAACCATTGTTAGTATTTTTATTACGTGTTTTTTTTATTTTCAATTAATTTTTATTTTAAATCATTTTATTTTATTTATATTCTATTCCTGCATTCCTGGTTTTATCTGTCTACCACTTTGGCGTGAGTGCAATTCAGTTTTCATTTCAGTTTTAAAGTCCTTTCCTTCCTTGCGGACTCATTCGCTCCACTTTTACGACAAAAATACTTATCATTACCGCAGACACATGAAAACTTCATCAACAGAAGTAGTTTTTTATGGTACGTCTGCTCTTCAGTGCCAACTTTACGATATACCCAATAAACGCGAGCATTTGTTTACTCTTACGTATTGAGTGAAAAACGAGAGAGAAATGCAGCGAGAGACTAAGTTTCGATGGCTCATTAGTTAAAATTTAGTAATTACATTTATTGGTGCAGATTTTCCTTATAATGATTTTCAACTTTGGCTAGGATTTAAGATTGCTATAATTAAAAAAAAAAAATCAGGAACTGACTGCTGCTTCAGATTTTACAGACTTTACAGCTGCTGCGTGCTTTTTTTTAAACTCCAGCTGCGTACACACATATGTGATTTTGATGTTTTACAATTTTTCATGCCACTCCTGAAACTGCTGAACATCTGCTACAGCAAGAGAGGCAACAAATAACTAGTAAAACAAAATATAAAAATAAAATAAAAAAATATAACTCGCGGCACCAGCTGCAAGTCTATTAAAGTTAACTTTAAAGTCATTCGCGGCTTGTTTTTGTTTTTTCTTGTTGTTATTGTTTTTTTTTGTTGTTGTTGTTTTTTTGTTGCTGTTGTTGCTTTGCACTTCCGATACGCTGTTGCAATCTCTGCTGACTAGCAACAATTGTTGCTACTGCATTTCAGTCCTTTAGCTGGTCGTTCACTTGCTGCCGCTGCCACTCTCCTTCTCCTCGTGAGTCGCATACGCTCCGTACTTGCTTTCGTGGCATCCATCCTGTGCCGGTTTGCTATTAGTTTTAATGCACGACAATTAGTTTGTGCGCCAAGTTATGGTTGATTCTTTGCAAACTTCATGCCAACCTCAAATCAGTCTCACTCTATCGTTCTCTCTCTCTTTCTCGCGTTGACTTTATCACATTTAACGCCTGCATCAGCAGCGTTACAGTCTAATTGGACGCGTTGCAGTTTTCTTCGGAGATTTTAATTGTTTTGTGTTTTACAGCATGAAAATGTGTAAAGTTTTTCGCCAACAACGTCGTCTTCAGCAGCCGGTGTTCACCACTCCTTGTTTTGGTTGTTGTTACTACTGGTAAGAAGCGTGATTTTCTGCTTTCGTTTTACTTTTTGCTAGTGTTATTTACCTTTTCTTTCCCTCCCTCTCTTAATTCTTATTTTGCGATTAAATCTTGAAATACTTACAATTTGTCTGCTGAGATTTTTTTTAATTTCGAAAAGTATTTAACTAATGAAGAGAGGAAATTGGAGTCTTTTGCGGTACATATATACTGAGTTTATTTTATATATATTTTATTTTATTTCATTAACGGCTCATATTTCATTAGATTTTTTATACTTCTACATTTCAAACGCTCAGGAAACCCTTAAAATGTTCTAACTTACCACAAACGTACAACAACTTCTCGGCAAATAGCGAACATAATTAAATCCAAAATATTTGAGTGACGATGATAGTTATTGCTTGGGCGGCTACTTCCTTCTGCCACTCACAACTCAACAAATACACTTTGCATTACCGTTATATTCATTTCATCCGGCGCTATGTAGTAGTAGACCCTCTTACCAATATCCGTTAGGAACTAGCAAACGGAACAGTGCTGTCAAATTCTATTTTACAACTAATTAGTACACATAATGCTCGGCATTTTCCAGCTGTTGTTGTTGTGATTTCTATTAAACACATTACCAACACCCGAAAGCCCCGAAAGCAGTCGGAATCAGTTCGTATCTTAGTATATTATATGTATATAGTATATTTGTTTGTGTGAGTTATTTATTTAATTTGGGCACCGTTATATTGACTGCCACGCAGTGGGTGGCACTCGTTCCGTGGGCCGAACCCCCTCTTGCGTTCGTTATAATGTTTTTTGTACTTAAATTGAGTTAATTAACGCTAACTTTACTGCAGGGGCTGCAAATTGCTTTCCTTTACTTTGCTCTGCTTTACACTCTGCCACTCTCTTCTACTTTCTTCTACACTATAAAGACGAATCAATGTGCACATAAAAACGTAACACTGATAATAATGTGAATGGACTTCACTGCATTCATTTCAAAATTAAATGAAAATTTGAATATTTGCTAAGCGAGATGAAGCAGGTGCTGAAAGAAATGAAATGATTACGATGACAATTCTCAAATTTAAATCTTTGAATTAAATTTTGGCAAAAAAATTAAAATATTTTTTCTTAATATTTATTTTTATTTCATTACTTTCATTTCATCATACTCCGCCTCTTTAATGTCTTTGTCTTTCGGTTTTAATTTAATTGTTTACCCCTCTTTCTTGTTTCCTTCCCTTCTACTTTAGCAGTCTGTGCAAATATTGTTTTAATGAAGCTCCAAGAAAATGCGTGTAAATAAAAAGCATTTCTTACGTTCCTAGATAAGTGCCATCTAATGTCTTGCCTCACTTTGTAGATTCTTCTCAAAGTTGCAAAGTTTTTTAAACTAACAAGCTCAATTTGGTAGTCAAATTTATGCAATTGAAAAGTTCCAACAGTGACATTTTTTTACTTTATGTTGTTATTTTTAGAAGTTTTCGCGAAGTTTTTTTTTTCGTTTTAAAATGATGTACTTTAGAGAAAATTTAAAAATATTAAATTGATTACACTGCACATATTCAGTATGTATTGTATTGGGTTTATAATAGTACTATTATATTGAGCCCTGGTTATTGTGGGATTATTGTCATTGGTATTGTAAAATGTGGCAATATTGATTTCGGTACTGGTAATGGTAATTATTGTTAACAGAATATTTGGAAATTGTGAAATTGATAATTGAATTATGTATAGTGTTTTTACACAGCCAACTTAATTGATGAATTAAAATTATAATTGAGAAACCAGTTTTTGCCTTACTCACTGACGGCTACTCGATAATCTATTTGGTATATTAATAATAATCGCTAATATATTTGGTATCGGCTGTTATACATTTCTGTTTATGCTTTTCATATGAAGTTGGTAAGATTCATCAGCTGATTGCTACCTTTTAGCAGCGACATCTACCGTCGAGCAGTATTAATGATATTTTATAAAAAATACAGCCAATCGCAGACAATAATTATATATATATATATAATTACAAATACGCTCTTTGTCGCGGAGTTGCATTTGATTTTCTAGTCGATTTAAATTCAATTAAAAGTTAATATAAATATTCTAGGGTAAATCGATCTTTATCAGCGTTTTAATCGAGCAGAGGCCGGTTTATTGATCAATTAGCTCCTGTATAAAAACGCTATATTACCTTTGTAGAGTTAATTTACTTGATATCGGTAATTGTTTTGATATTGCTAATGGTAATGGTAATTTGATTGTATACGTAATCATTACAGTATTGGTATTTGTAATATTTTTGGCAATATATTTGGTATTTGTCATTGATATTGATAATGTAAAGCTACGGAGATTTATATTTGTAATTATTTGATACTGATAATGGCATTAATTAATTAATGGATATTCTTGATATTGTATTGGTATTAGTCTTGGCATTTGTAATGTTATTGTGATTAGCAATGGTATTGGTCTAGGCATTTGTAATTATTTGCTACTGATAATGATCAATACCATTATTACTATTTTAATGGTATTAGTAATGGCCTTATTATCGGTATTTGTAATGTTATTGTGACTAGTACTGGTAGTGTTGATATTATTGCTATTGTAATGGTATTGGTAATGGTCATGGTAATCTTGGAATTCATATTTATAATGTTATTGTAACTAGTAATAGTTGCATTGATATTATTTCTATGGTAATCGTATTGGTACTGGTCGTAGTATTGTTATGTGATATGTTATTTTAACTATTGTGAGTTGTATACTGGACTTTGGTATCGCTATAAATATTGGTATTGGTAATGAAACTGGTATTTATTTTAATATTGTCTGTGAACATGCAAAAGTATATGCCATTACTTTTGACAGCTACGTATTGATATTTACTGAAAATTAAAAAAATATTTATCAATTTAAGCTAATTCCCTCCAACATACACACAAAAAAATAAACACTTTATTGTTGAAAAATTTAATTCGATTTTAGTAACCATTTTAGATACTCTTACTTATAAGCGTTGCCTTTGTCAAGTCATCAACTACTTACCTTCCTTATTTTCTACTTTTCTGCAGTATTATTTTTCCGCAGTCACCGCTTATTATTGGTTTTTAGTCTGCTGGCTCACGTACAAATGCCGTTTGCCTAAAGGTAAAAAATGCAATTTTCCCCTTGACTGACATTATGATGTGCAGCTAAATTTGCTGTTAAATTTGTTGCATGACACATGCACGTATACGCGTGTAACGGTATAAGAATAAGATGTGCAATGGGAGCATGCATGTCTTCGGCATTTGCTGACATTGCTTGAACCACAAGCATATGTGGATATACAAATGTACATATGTATATGGATGGATATGTAAATCTTTAGCACTGCGCGGTGTACCTTGTCGTATGAGTAACATTTCCATAAAATGAAATTGTTTTGCAGTTATGAAATCAGTTTACGTGATGGGTGAATTTCACAAGCAATTCATTTCAAAAGTAAGCTGTGACTGATGCTGATGTGATGCAATTGCGTGAAATATTGCAGGCAATTGATGTAATTTCATTTTTTTAAATATGGTTGAATTCAATTCGAAAGTAAAAACAAATTAGTGTATGGAAAAAATTTTTAACAAATAATAATTTGTCGATCAGAAGCTTACTTCCAAGCTAATGGCCCATAACCGCTTCCGTTAACCTTTGTTGGCTCCGAAAGGTCACTGCAATTGCAAGAAATCACAATTACCTGTGCATTTACAAAGGATTGCAGTATTTTCCAATACATTCCTTCGCCACTCATGGTAGCTGGTGTATAGTTAAGTGGCCGTAAGCTGATGGTCATAACGATTTTATCCTCTGCAAACACAAAACAAACTATGATCGACAAGGTTTCAGAAAAAGTGTGTGGTGTGCTCCAAGGCATATGTGTGTGTGTGTGTTTATTTTCATTGCCGTGGCAGAAATGCAGCCAACGCACGTTCGAAATCCCGGCAAACAAATCCTTGATTTATGTTTATATCCTTTGGTCGGCGTTGCTCGCTCGTTTGTATTCTCTTATCCAACAGTCAGCCAAGGCGAAGACGGACATTAAGAGAAATATGCGACGCTTTAGTGGATATATCACAGACTGCTTAGCAGCCACACATGTATATCTATGTATATACATATATAAGAAAGTCAGCATGTGTGCTTTGCTTATTCTTGGCGAATTTTCCTTTTCATTTTCATGATGACCGCAAATAATCAAATGAAAATAAACGAGCTATCATTTCGCTACTCAATGCTTGTGCTATTATTGTGGCACTGCTCCTGGTCATCGATACACTTAGATACATATATCTCTATATATGTGGGTATATTTTAATGTTTGCATTTCCAATGCACTGAATTGCACTTCTGTTGCACACACTCAGACGATTGTGGCTATCTATTTGTCGGTCTGTCTGTTGTGGAATCCTTTGGTTGCACTACCTTCCCCATCACTCGCGGCTATAAGCTCAATCGTTGCTTTCTGCCGCTGCATGAAATGAATTGAAATGATGACGATGATTTACTGTTATGTGATTTCATTCAAGAGTTTACTTCTTAGCAGCAAATAGGGTCACTCGCTACAAATTCGATACTCAATATTATTTTAACAACAGGGAGTGTTCAGAGAGCATCTTTTTTAATATTCTTGTTTTATATTATTATTATTATTTTTTATTATTTATTTCTATTATTTTAACATTTTTTAATTATTTTATTTATATTATTTTTTAATTTTTTTTTATTTTATTTATATAATTTTTTAAATTTATTTTTTAACTTTTATTAAAATTTAATTATATTATTTTTTTAACAATTTAATTTATTTTCTATTTTTTATTTTTTAACTCTTAGAGAATAATTCCGATTTCTTATGCGAAGTGAATTTTTGAGAATTATATTTTAATGAAGTGAGGTCAAAGGTTCACTCAATATTTATTTTGGCAAATTGGTCAAATTGAAGTGGTCACTAGAGGGCTAAATTGTGTGGAAAATAGTCTAATCTTCACGCACCATGCGCAGCTTACAATTGTCCCATAGCACCGTCAGACTCCATCATGGATCGGCTGGCAGTAGTGTATTCTACGGAGTTGTTGTCCAAACGGAAGACACCCTTCTCGAAGCGACCCTGACTCACGAGGTTTTTTATTCCTTTCAAGTGGGGCTCACTGGCCTGAAGGCTGATCCGGCAATCAGTAAATAGCGGACTCCGAGAATTTCCCAGAATTTCCTCCAGACGGATCTTTCAATGGGCATTGCCCTTCTACTTCTCCAGAAGTTTACTAGAAATCATTCGGGGTGCATCGCCCATCCCTCTTCCTTTTACAACACGGGCTTGGGACCAGCTATGACGGACAGGGTTCCCCTTCTGATGCATGCTTTGGCGAACGTTTTTGTTCGTCTGTGAGCTGGGTTGGGTCCTCCAGACGGGTCTTTCAATGGGCATTCTCCTTCTACTTCCCCAGAAGCATACTAGAAGCCATTGGGGGTGCATCGCCCATGCCTCCTCATTTTACAACACGGGCTTGGGACCAGCTATGACGGAGTTCACAACCCTTTTAAGCGCGAGTTCTGAGGGTTTTTCCAATCTTATGCTATTGAAACCACTATATATCAGCTTACGAGGAGTGTAGTCCGTGCCGCAGCTCCTTCCATATTTCAGTGAATTATTTGAATCCCCTTTTAAATGCGAGCACTGCTTTCTTAGACCACTTACTTGTTAGCTAACCTTGAAAGCAGCTTTACAGATTTGATTAGTCTTGTATTTGTTTTGAGTTTTTTTCCTTCACTGAAACGTTGATAGTTTTACGTCTGCTGCTTCCTCGAAAACGACCGCCAACGGTACTTGAGTTTATGCGCCTCATATCTGTCTCGCGCACACATTTGCTTTCGTTGTTGTGATTTTCCACTTCTTCGACACTGCAGCTTTTGATGGACAATAATAATGCGCCAAGTATAATTCTATATGTGTGCTATTTTATATAAATGACAGTCATTTCAACAGTCTATATGCTGCTGCATGCCGTTGCCTTCTTATCTCCATTGAAACGGGTCTGCTCGGTCTGCTGCATGCCGGCATGTTGCACTTGAGCAACGTTCAGTATTGGCAGTGGCGCATGTTCATAAATTTTGGCAACCGTTAAGTTTGTGGCAATGCGCCACGTATGACTGTTGCACGAGCGCAAGCACTCGGTACCTCATGCCTTCGCTGGCTTTCTGGTTGGCTGCCACCCGGAAAAGTCCTTGACTAAAGGACACATCAAGTTCATTGGGAAGCATCAGCAGGTTTTGTTTGCTGTTGTTTCCTCTTCCTCTTCCACTTCCTTTTCGTTTTGTTTTATTTTTGTTTAC
Source organism: Zeugodacus cucurbitae (assembly GCF_028554725.1). Taxonomy (NCBI): domain Eukaryota; kingdom Metazoa; phylum Arthropoda; class Insecta; order Diptera; family Tephritidae; genus Zeugodacus; species Zeugodacus cucurbitae. Next base: position 55,702,455 of record NC_071667.1, on the reverse strand, counting down.
TTGATGCGGCCAGCTTAACAACGGTTAATGCCATAAATACTACAATGCATCCGCGGTATGCCGGCATTCCGACGAGAATTGCGTTGCGTTGTTGCACTTTGCATTTGCTGCACGACACAATACACCGTTAACTCAGACCCTTTCGCACAGCCAACTGCGCTTACAATTTATTCCGTCATTCTTGCTTGCTGCTGGCATATTTCATTGACCTCCAAAAGCTGTTGTATTCGCCGCTGCGTGGGGTTGTTGCTTCTGCTGGCGTTTGTAGTTCTAGTATATTGTCTCTAGCAATGTGTTTGTTTGTATGTGTGTGTGTGTGTGTGTGTGTGTGCAACATTTCTCCGGTGTTGCAAAAGTTTTTCGCACAACATGGTTTAAATGTGAAAATAACTTTTTAAATGAAAAATCCAAATGTGCAGGAGTGACTCAATGAGTGCACATTTGACAGCATGCCGGAAGTCAGTAACACGGAAGGGGGCGAAACTTTCGTCTTTAGCGGTTCTAAGCTTTAAAGTTTAATAAAGGAGTTGTTTCATACTTCCAGGAATATATGATTTGCTGGGGATCAACAGCATACCGATTTGGCTTGAAAAATTTTAAAAAATTTCTGAAAATATCTAAAAATTGCTTTAAAATGAAAAAATTCGTACACATTTTTCGTTAAAAGAAAGTACAATGAATACCGTTACATTTTTTTGTCGATTTTCTGCATTTATTGTTTTTATGTAACAGCTATATTTGTGAAATTAGTCGAACAATTTCTCAAAAATTGTTTGATTATATATTTTGTACAAAGTAAAACGATAATTGTACAAGAAAAAAACACGATTTTTTCCAAATTGTTCTAAATGACTAGAAAAGTTATGATTTTGACAATATCATAGTACAATATGCGGCTGGGTATTGGAACAAATTAATATTTTTGGAGAGATTGATTCATTAGTAAAGTAATTTATTTTTTAATATTTTGAAGTAAGCCTACGAAATCAAAATTTGTCTTCGAATTTCGAAATTGGACTTACGAAAAATTTTGACTGAGTATGAATAATTTTCAAGAGATTGAGTCATTAGTCAACAATTTTGTTTTTAATTTTTTGAAGTTAACCTCAAAATTTGGTTTCGAATTTCGAATTTGGACTTACTCGAAACGTCATAATTTATTATAGTAGATTAAAAAGGTAAAAATATGGACATAATCTACAGTTTACTGCTATTTCAATGGTGTATATCATAAGGTGTATATCAGAATGCCTGATTTTGACATTTCTGTATACAGTAATTAGCAATATATATAGAAGTTGCCTGTGATTACTAGTCGATAGTCATGCATAATGTATATTTTGGTAGACGGTTGCCTAGTGGATGCTATACACGCGCTTGCAGCCATACACAATGGGGATGCATTGGATATAATTATATTATAAAATATATAATTATATTAATTAATTATTTTTATAACTTTTTTTATATTTTTTTCAATTCAGATATCATTGTTTAACATATACATTTCGCAAAATATTTTGTTATATATTTCCTGTCATTTTTTATTGTTCCTATTTCTTATATCAAGTCTGTAAACCATTAGTTGTTGCTTAATTCCTTAACAAATAGCATGAAAATACGCTATGTTGGCTGTGTAGGTGTCAGAATTATCATGTTGATTTGTTGACTAAATAATTAATCCGCTTTTCTCCTCATTTTTTGTTTGGTTTCGCCTTAAGTACAACAGCGGCAACAACGATTAGATATACGTATATGTATATGTATATATATATATACAGATTTATTATCATCCGCTGTTACATTTGTATTTAGTTGGCTGTTCACCTCCTCGGAAGTCATCTCATGCAAGCTTTAGTTTTTTCTTTATTGCCGTGTCATTGTGTTTATTTTTTTTCCATTTCTCTTACGCTCTCTTTTGCGCTCATTGCCAATGCGAATGTGTGTGTGTATGTGTTTGAAGTGAAATTAATTCGTGAAAGAAAACAGAATAAAACTAATTTTCTGCTACTGATTTTGAATTAATCGAATGAATTCATTCTGTCTTTCGCAAGGCATTCATTCTATGCAGTGTGTTTAAGTGGGATGCAGGGGTGATTTTGTATGTATGAGTTGGTGTGGTGCCGAATAGTAAGATACAGGAATTGGCTATTTGCTTATGGCGCTCATCTGCATGTTTTATCGTTATTTTTGTTTAAAATTTGTTTTCAGGTTTTTCGCCTTCCTTCGCTTCTGTTTATTGTTATTGCACTGAGGCGAGTGATTATTTATTTTCTTGTGCTTTACAAATTTTTCTTTTACAAGTTAAATTTTACTCGAGAGTAACCTCTTTAAAGTAATTTTTTTTGAGAATACTGGTTGAGGATATTTTTTTTAGGTTAATCTAAGCCGACTTTGGTGTCGTTCGCTATTTTAATATTAGATTTTTACAACCAACAGAAATGTTATTTATAAAAAAATTAAAAAAGCTTCGTCTAAGCTCTTAAAAGCTCACAATAAATCCAAATTATTTTTTTTTTTGTAAAAATTAAATCGAAACCAATTAAGTTTATGTGCAAAAAATCATTTTGATGACAAAAACCAGCTGTTTCTTCCTTTCTTTTATTTTTTTCTGCTCTAATCCATAATACTGCTTTTAATTATTGCTATACCAAATTGCTTTTTGCCTAAAAGGTTGCTTTTCAGCAGCTTGTCTTGGAACATTATTTTAGAATTGGCTTTGTTCCTTTTCAGCTGCATTGTTATTAATTAATTTGTGTATTTGTTGCTCTTTCTGCCGGTGTTCTGTTTCTGCCGCCTTATGGGCTTTTCACCTGTGTCAACCTAAAATCGATATGAAAAAAATCGAAAAACAAGCTAAGTAAAAGAACAATTATGCTGCGCATACTATCAGTGGGCCATAAGCTGCCTTAATGAGGTTGTAAATTTTTGGTAATTACTTTTCTGTGGTTTCTGTGCCGGCAGTTATTACAACGCGCTTAATGGCAAGGGAAACATTCTTTTGTATTTCTGTTGGTCGAAGTTTTGGTTGTAATTGCTACACACACACACACGTACCTGACAGTATGAAATTGCGCCACCAAATGTCACAAAATCACTTTTACCGCGTTATTAAATTCAATTTATATGCATTACACCGTTATGAATTTTTTACTTCGGTGTTGCTTGCATCGTAACTTGTTATTGTTGTACGCATGTGGCAAGTAATGAATTTTTATAAAGTATTGTATTTTTATATGGATAATTAAACGTGTTTGTTGTAGAATTTTTTACGAGTGATTTAAACAATATCTACCAGAAATCACAAACAATTTACGGCTCAAATCAGTATAATTTTGCAAGATGTTAAAAGTTTGTTAGCCTAAAAGTATGCTACATTTAATGCTAATTCTTAAGTAGTGGTCCGTGCCAAGAGTTCGCATCTGCTAAAGCTTCTTGTTTCCGGCACTTATTTTTAATTTTTTGTTCTATTGTTTTGTATTAATTTTTTTAATTTTTGCTTATAATTTTTTTTATAATTTTTGGTTTTATAAATATTTTTTATGCTTTTGATTATTATTTTTTTTTAATTTTTTTTATTAATATTTGTATATAACTCGTTTTGAAATCCTTTTCTCATTATTTATTAAATTTATTTTTTAATTTTTTTTTTTATAATTTTTTGATTTTTTTTATAATTTTAGTATATGTATTTTAATAAATACTTTGTTATAAATATATTTCATTTTTTAATTTTTTTTTTTAAATTTTTTTTTTTTTAATTTTTGGGATTAATTAAATACGTTTTTCTTTTATTGCTTTGGTTTTTATTTTTTTATAGCTTCTTATTTCCGGAACTTTATTTTTAATTTTGTTAACAATTTTTAATTGGTTTTTTATTGTTTTTTATTATTATTTTTGCTTATAATTTTTTTTATAACTTTTGGTTTTAAAAATATGTTTTATACTTTTTTATTATTTTTTATATTTTTTTTAAATCCATTTTTCATTATTTATTAAATTAATTTTTTTATTAATATTTATTAATTTTTTTATATAATTTTTTTTATATTATTTTTTATATTATTTTTTATAAATATTTGTGTATTTTTTTTAAACCAGTTTTTATTATATATTAAATGCATTTTTAAATTTTTTTTTAATTAAATTTTTGATTTTTTTTAATATTTTCTTATATTTTTTTTTAAATACTTTTTATCAATTTATTTTATTATTTCTATTTTATTATTTAATTAAATGCGTTTTGCTTTTATTGCTTTGCTTTTAATCTTCTTTTAAAGCTTCTTTCTTTTTAATTTTTGTTTCGAATTTTTTATTGTTTTTTATTTTTTTTATAATTTAAAATTTTATAAATATTTTTTATACAATTTTTTATTATTATTTTTTTGTTAATTTCATTATTAATATTTTTTTAAATCCTTTTTTCATTATTTATTAAATTTTATTTTTATTATATTTTGATTGTTTTATTTTTATTTATTTTTGTTTTATTATTATTTTTGTTTTATTATTATTTTTTTTTTATTATTATTTTTTTTTATTATTTGTTTATTTAAATACTTTTTATGAATTTATTTTTTCTATTTTTTTTAAATAATTAAATGAGTTTCTCTTTTATTGCTTTGTTTTAAATTCATTCGTTTTTTTGCGTTTTTTTTTAAATAATCCTATAAAGTTGGCAATATTCATGATTCACTGCTTCCACGTGCATTGTTGGCGCCACATTTGTTTAACAAACCACAAAATCTGGCTAAGAAAGCACTCGGATGACACGCGAAATATGAGAGCACTCAATAGATTTTAAATACTTTTGCATTACTCGTAAAATATAATAATAAAATAAACTGCGTAATTAGCTCTTCAAGGTCTTACAAAACCACAACAATTACAATCTCACGGGAATCTAAGGCACTTAAACTTACCTGTACATATTTATATATGTACTATGTACATTTCGTGTAATATTCTTAATTCACTTTGTAACTTATTGTGTGATTATCTCAGTAAATTATATATACGCAGCATTATTTATGTCACATTAATCGGTTTATCAAATTACTTAGCTATTAATAGCTCATCTATAACTGACTTGCTAACAAGCACATAATATATTTTCTACAATTTCATTTTGATTTTCTTTCTCTTCTTTGCAGTGTTGAGCAAGGGCCAAGGTGAGACTTGTCGCTATCGATTCCTGGGTAAATACGGCGGTTACTGTTGGATCGTGACACAAGCCACAATTGTTTATGATAAATTGAAACCACAAAGTGTTATTTGCGTGAATTATGTCATAAGGTAAGTACACTGATTTCCATTTACTATTTCACATTACCTTTTGTATGTTTGCGTATAAATTTTGTTCGGGAACGAATATACATACGTATATTTTCAACGCGTGTGTAATTCTATGAAATCGAATAGTGAAAGTTTCGAACGTGATTTGATTTTGGAAAATTTTATAAACAAATTATAAAATAAATAATAATTAAACAATAAAAGTAAATTTATAATATTTAAAAAATGCATTGATTATATTAAAAATATTCAAAAATGTAAATAATAAATAAAAAAAATTATACTTCTGTAAAAAATAAAAAAATAATATTAAATGCAAATAATAATATTAATAATAATTAACTCCAAAAGATAGAGTTGTATTATATGCGTACAAAAACAAAAAAAAAAAATAAATAAATAAAGAAATAAAAAATTAATAAAATAATAAAAATAATTAAGATTAATGAAGAGTAAATAATAATAAAGAATTGAAGAATAAAAAAAGAAATGATTTCTCAATCAAAATAAATGAAGCAAACTGTCATAAAACAATTAACAAGAAATGGTGCTAATAAATAAAAGGCTGTTAATTGAATACTGTTCAAAAATTGAGCAACTACTGTATAATTTTTGTAGGTATACATACATACATACAAACGTATATATAGAGATGTAGTCCTATATAGAGATATATAATTAAACCATATATACGTATATTACAGTTATAAAAACTCACTTTTCGTATTGCCTTAAAAGCTCCACGAAATTTTGTACCCTTTTTCGCCTTTTATACTGCCGGCTACTCCATAACCGATCAGCAGTTTTTGCTTTTAATATGAGGTTGGTAAGTTTCATCAGCTGATTAACATTTTTAGCAGCGACATCTACTGTAGCTTTTTTTAATAAAAAAATTTAGCCAATGTCAGACTTCAAGTCGATTAAAATTCAATTAAAAATAAATGTAGATTTTATGTTGTATGGTGAATCGATCTTAATAAGCGTTTTAATCGAGCAGAGGCCGGTTAATTTATCAATTAGCTCCTGTCTAAAAACGTTCATAAAATTGTGAAAAACGGTTCTCAATATAATCAGGCCGAAATAGCCGGCACGGACCCTGTTTTGAGCATTCTCCAAAACTGATTGATAAATATTTTTTTTACCGCTATAACAACAAGAATTACAAATCTTATACAAGATTCATATCCTATGTTATACATTTTAATTACATTTAACCAGATTTATATATGTACCAAATTCATTGCACTATAAACTCGCCTTATTTTACTCAACTGGCTACTCAACCGCAGAATGACAAAATTTTAAAATATTTATGTATTTCTTCTTTTATTTTGGCTGACAAAATGAATATTGCGAGGCAAATAACGCTTCAATGAATCGAAATTGAAATTAATTTTAGGCATGTGGGCTAGTCATATGTGAAAAGCAAAACAAAAGACAACAAAAACAGAAAACAAAAGCAGAAAATAATGAAAAAAAAACAAAAATAAATAATGAAAAAAGTTTAACGAAAACAAAAGCGAGCATCAACAATTTCATTAAATTTTAAATTGAATTAAATAACAAAAGTTGGTTTGATACTGAAACAAACTCATTCGAACTGGCCTTTTAGCAGTTATAATATAGTAATATTTGTTGCTGTAGCAATTCCCACACGTGCTGTACACACTTCACTGATTACTACAATTATTCGTGTAAATTACTGTTGAAATTAGTAATTATTATGTATTATAAATATTAGCTCTCTCTATATACATACATAGCTTGAGTTACTCTAAGTGAAAAAGCACACCATTATTTGCAATAAAAATCACCGTTTTTATTTTACTATCGCCTTTTAAATGCTTACGCTCTTTAAATTTACTTACCCGAAATTCCAAAGATTTTTTTTTTTATTTTTTATCCGCTTACTTGAAATCTCATTTGGTATTTAACGCCGTCGTCATTTCCTTCACATTATCCTTACAATTTGCTGGCGTTTCCTTTTGCCAAAAACGTAATGTGTTGACAGTTATTCCACTCAAATTGTTTGCCACATTGTTGTAAACCAATTTTTGTGCGTTTTTCACGCTCATTCTCCATGTTTGTTGTAGCAGCGTTTGACATTATTGAATTTTTGCGCGTTTTCTACCCGCTTTTTATTTATGTGTACCTTTGCTGCCAAAATTTGCGCTCACTGTTTTATTACGCAAATATTTTCTCTTTTGGAAAATTAACTGGTTTATGGGCGCGCATAAACTTGTTATTTATATCGAATTTCTCATTATATTTTTTTGTAAACTTAAGGCTCCAGAGTTTTAAACGCGAGTGTAGGTTTCTGGTGTCTTTATTTTTTCTCTTTTTGTTTCACATTTCATGTTTTAGTATTTATCCCTTTCGCGTACTTCTGCAGTTTAACGAGCCACGCATTGCTGACTATATTAACGTGCCAGAAATTCTTGAAGTTCGTTTCTTCTTTTTGAATCATTATGAGCATTTTAATTTGACTATATAATTTACTCATTTAGTGTTTTATGTCATGGTTCAGATTATTATTTTTTTGTAAAGTTGATTTAAGGTTTCAATTTCAGATTTTGATTCACTGCTCTTTACTGCCGAACGAGGTTTGCTTCTGTTAGTGATAGCACAACCGCTATGTTTTAGCTCAAACCCCATAAAATTGTTTATTTTAATCTATACCTTACTGAAAATACTTTGATATACTTAATTTCTGATTTATGATAAAATCTAATTTTATTAACTTAAGAGCAGTTGCAAGTGAAATTTACGCAAATGAGCCCTAATAATTTGATACTAGTTCCAAGTTCTTCATTAGTTGAATTAAATTAAATTTATTAATATATATTTCTTCTTTTATATAATAATTTAGAGAAATTTTCTATAGGCATCAACAAAAGCACTTAATTTAACTTAGTTTAATCACTTAATTAATTATAATTTCAAATGACGATTTTCAGAAATATTCTTAATTTAGTCAATTAGCTAATTGTCTACGTTTTCTTAATTTAGTTAATTAACTAATTGTCTATAATTTATAAATTTAGTCAATTAGTTAATTATCTATAATTTATAAATTTAGTCAATAAGCTAATTGTCTACATTTTCTTAATTTAGTTAATTAGCTAATTGTCTATAATTTCTAAATTTAGTCAATTAGTTAATCACCTATACTTTCTTATTTTTGTAAAAAGCAAACAGTCTATCATTTCGAAATTTAGTCAATTAGCTAATTAATTAACTTTATTAATTTAGTCAATTAGCTAATTGCTTATACTTTCTTAATTTAGTCAATTAACCAATTGTCTAAATTTCCTAAATTTAGTAAATTAGCTAATCGTCTAAATATTCTTAATTTAGTTAATACAAATTATCTATACCTTCCTTATTTAGTAAATCAACTTATTGTATTTACTTAAACGAGTAGAGGAAAATGTGCCACTAGATCCCTTTAAAGCACTCTCTGAAACGCAGATTAACCACAAATAATGATGCGTAATAATGTCTCACACAATCGATGATTACTTCTGTCATTTCCTTTGTCAATTTCAATTACTGTTAAACAGTGAGAACTTCACGTGTGTAACTTTGTTGATGTTACGTATACGCCATGGCAAGCACATTGCAGTTCTATGGCAGGCGTTTGATTGAGTGGAATGAGCGAACAACTGCGTTTATCTGCTTTTGACAAACGCTCTCTGAAGTGCTACGCAATATAAAATAAAAAGTGAAAATTAATATAAAAATATATTTTCTTCAGTTTCTACGCAAATGCAGCTGTTTCCTTGGGGTCAACTGCTCGCCATACTCTTTTATAAATTTAAAAATAATACTCTACATATGTACTCACATATACATACATACATATTTATCTGAAGTTAACCTAATTTTACTACGGGGAATTTGTCAAAACAAGATGCTTATGTGTATTTTTATTTATTTTCCGCTCGCTGCTGCGACATGCCAAATCCAACTCAATCGCTGAAATGTCGAAAACAATAGACTACAATTTACAAATCGATTGTGTAATCAAAAATGTGTGCAAATACGTATTTTGCACAAACGTGCAATGTGCCAGCGAGTCTGCGGTAATTCGCTGAGGCATGTATAGGTATGTATGTATTTATCATATGTTTATATGTACGTATATAAATGATAATATCAACACGCGCTTCTTTTGAAACCTCGAATGAAATGAGTAAAGCCTGACGAATATTCTAACTTCAAGTACCGTTATGTTGTTATTGGAAATCTCCGAACATTTACATATTGCGATTTAATTTAGGCTACGGCGTTCATACTAGCTTTTTTAGTAAATATTTTCAAAACACTTCATGGCAATCCATCGCGACTTTCAGTATCACCCTGTAAATGTTGAGTGCTTTCTTTGCGTGACGTTTTTTTATCATCTGTTATTTACATTTACGTCCCACTTCTACGTCATTTGCAAGGAATTCACATTCACATTTCACCGTATGCTTAGCGCATACGTATCTACGTACATTGGTACGTATGCAAAATCATTGAAAAATACCTTTGTGTAATTTAGTTTTTTAATTTTGCGCACACTTGGTTCTTGAATCATTGCCAATGGTATTTTATGTGGCAAGCACTAGTACGCTGTGGGTTCAGTGCGGGGTTAAGTGGCTATATTTTGATGAAATTCGGTAATTTTTCGTAGTTTTCGAATTTGGATTTTTTGAAATTAAATTTTTTTACTAAATTTTTTAAACATCTTTAATTTTTTTTATATTAATTTTTTTGTAATATTTTTGATATTTTATTTTCAATATTATTTTGTTTTTTTCATAATATTTTTTTTTGTTTTTGTATTTTAAAGTTGACTACTTTTTTACGTTTGATAGTTCACCATATTTAATTTTTTAATAAAATATTTTTTTTTAACAATTTCAAAAAAAAAATTAAATAAATGAAAAAATATTTATTTTTGCTTTTTCTTATTTTATTTATTATTATTTTTTTTTATATAATTTTTTTTTTTTAATTTTTTATATTATGTTTTATTATTTTTTATGATATTTTTAAATTTATTTTATTTATTTCCTTCAAATTTTTAAAATTTTTTTTTAAATATTTCTTTTTCTTTTTAATTTGTTAAATAATTTAATTTTATTTGAGAAAAATTTCATTTTATTGGATAAATAATAATAATTGATTATATATTAAACTACAAATATTTATAAATGCAGTTTAAATAAATTAGATTTTTTATACTCTCGCAACAAATGTTGCTAAAGAGAGTATTATAGTTTTGTTCACATAACGGTTGTTTGTAACACCCAAAACTAAACGAGTTAGATATAGGGTTATATATACCAAAGTGATCAGGGTGAAGAGTGGAGTTCAAATCCGAATGTCTGTCTGTCCGTCCGTCCGTCCGTCCGTCTGTGCAAGCTGTAACTTGAGTAAAAATTAAGATATCTTGATGAAACTTGGCACACTTATTTCTTGCACCATAGGAAGGTTGCTTTCGAAAATGAGCAAAATTGGGCCACTGCCACGCCCACAAAATGGCGAAAACCGAAAACACATAAAGTGCCATAACTAAGCCATAAATAAAGCTATGGAAATAAAATTTGGTATGAAGGATCGCACTATGAACGGGCATATTTGGATGTAATTTTTTTTGGGAAGTGGGCGTGGCCCCGCCCCCTACTAAGTTTTTTGTATATAACTCGCAAACCAATAAAGCTATATAAACCAAACTTTCTGCAGTCGTTTTTTTTTAGCCACTTCCTAATACAGTTCAAAAATGAAAGAAATCAGATCATAACCACGCCCACCTCCCATACAAAAGTTAGGTTGAAAATTACTAAAAGTGGGTTAACTCACCAACGTCAGAAACACTAAATTTCACATAAGAAATGGCAGGTGAAAGCTGCACTCAGATTTTTTTTACAAAATGGAAAATGGGCGTGGCGTCGCCCACTTATAGGTCAAAAACCATATCTCAGGAACCACTCGACCGATTTCAATGAAACTTGGTTTGTAATAGTTTCCTTACATCCCAATGATATGTTGTGAAAATAGGCCAAATCGCTTCACAACCACGCCTACTTCCTATATACCAGAACATTGAAGTCGATCTGAATCGTTTACATTACAATATATAAAGTAAGCACTAGTGAAGATATCGGTGTAGAACTTTGCACAAATAAGATGTTTATAGTGTGGCAGCCCCATTCTAAAAATCGCCGAAATCGGACCATAAGTTGTCAAGGCCCCATATATCGAACATGAGGACCTCGGTGCTTCTAACCTAACATTAGGGTTTCCAAATTTCAATGGACTTTATACAATATATATGACGAATATGTGGGTCAAATTGTGTATTATATAACATAAATAAGGTTAAATATATAAATTGCGAGAGTATAAAATGTTCGGTTACACCCGAACTTAGCCCTTCCTTACTTGTTTTAATTTATTTTTTATTTTTTTTGATGATTTTTTATTATTATTTTTGGTTTTGTTTCTCACTTCAAATATTTTTCTTATTTTCTTAAAAATAATAATGAAACAACCCTGATAATCTTTATATCTTTTGACTGTAACAGATTCACTTTTAGTTGTTTTACCTTTTAATTACTGAAAGTCGTGGTTTATATGATTTATCACCAATTTACACTGTTTCGGAGTACACTGAGCAGCAACCCTGTTTCTTCGTCGAATTATTTTGAGCTGATTCTCCTGATAAAGAGTTTGTTCGTGAAGTAGTGTGGCTTAATTTCATTTGTTGTGCAAAAGTTTGTTCGGCCTCTAATGGAAGTTACACGCGCTAATAACACTTCTGAAGTTTATACTCACACACACACACACACACACACAGACGTGTTGATACACTCATACCAACTAACGCGCAGACAATCAAACCCGCATAAGCACACAAAAATGCAATAATTTAGACTGATTTACATAGATATACACCATACATATGTACATGTGTATATAAATATACTTGAGTACATAGAAGCGTACAATCAAGCATTCTCGGTTATCCCTTTAACTTTCGAAGAGGCTCAGCCTATATTTGGGGTTGTTAAAGCGCGCTGCCACAGCACAGCGGGATAGTGACGAAAGTGTTGAGCCGCAATTGTTTGACTGCTTGCCACAGCTTGTTGAAAGTTTGCTTACATTTTGATGGCTTGTCCTTTCGGCAAGCAAACGTGCTGGAGTGGCGTTGAGGCTAAGCGTAAAGCGGCTTTCTAAATACCCTTTTCTCGTTTTGACTATGATTTTTCTGCTGCGTGTGTTTTAAATTCGGCTTTAAGGAAGTGGCTTTAATGCCTTAATTTTTAATACTAGTTTATACATATGACAGCATATATACAGTCTCTCTACCAGCATCGAGCGCTGCCTGCCCACTCCTACTTAATAATTTACGACTTGAAGTAGACTGCCTGCCGTTGTGTCTTCAGCGACTTGTGCTTTAAGTGTTAAAGGCCAAGATGGAACTTAGTGCAAAGAAAGCAGTGTAACACTGATTACTGGTACATACATAAACTAACTTGAGCTAGGCATGGTTTAGCGCGTGCTAGTATCAGCTTGCCTACATCTACAGCATTTCTGCCTACACTTTGCTCTTTGTTTAAGCTTTATTTTTATTGAAAGTTTCTTTTCCAACGCTAAGCTGCATTAAGAGTATTTCCTTTTTTGCTTTTGTTGTGCTTTTTCGTATCTTTTCGAACTTTCACAGTTTTTCGGCAGTCGTTATTTGCGGTTTATCTGTGTGTGTGTTTAAGTATGAGAATTTTTACCGACTTTGCAAATTGTGTTTTAGAAAAACTTGTGACCATAATTAATATGATTATTATTTGATTAGAGATTTTTCGCTGAGTAAGAGATATATAACAGCAAGGTCACTTGCCTGTGCAGGCTTAATATATTATATATAAAGAGGTGCTGGAAATTTCTATTGAATTACTTTAATTACTTTTATATATATAAGGATTGTTTGGAATAAGTAAGAGAAAAAAATAAAATAAAAACATAAGAAAATCAAGTAATAAATATTATTAATTAATTATACGCTTATTTTTAAAGAAGTTTGCTAAGCATTACATTTTTCCAATTATCCGTTTATTTGACACCTTCGTTAAAATTGCGAAGTAGATTTGTCTTTTTTATTTTTATTCCACGAAATTTTGTTAATAATTCTTAATTATGTAACTAAATCCCACGCGCATTAGAAATTTTCAAATTTTTCCTTACACATTTCACCTAAATTTGGTCGCTTCTATGCAGTAATTTAATGTAATGACTGTTATGTATGTGACGCCAAGCAACGAGGGACTTATTTGCATTATTATTATTTATTTTTCCTTTGTTTTTTCCTGGTGCGTGTATTCATTTCATTCTGCGTAGCTGATAAAATCTGATAAGGAGTACTGCCATGGCGTATGAGTAACTTTGCATGCGTACGAGTACATAAAGTAAATATATTTGTTTATTTCTTTATGTATTCACGTGCGGAAGTTGTTAGTAGCATATTTAAACGTAATCTACGCACATTTTAACCTTTTGAGGAAATTAATATTTCATTATTCACTGTATGTATTGCATTTCCTCTTAGATGAAAAAAAAATTTAATTAATTAAAAAAAAAAGAAATTCCGTGTTGAAAATCACATAAATATTTATTTTATAAATATAGTTTTCGCTGTGTCACGCGCTATTGTGTTTAAACGGAAAAATTTTGAGCATTAGAAAAAAAGTTAAACAATAACAAATAACATGTGGAATGTATTTTTGTAATCAGAAATTGCTATTTATTAATTTTTATGTAACTTTTCAATTGATTATATATTCTATTATTTTTATTTATTTTTATATTTTTTTATTTTTATTATTTTTTTATTATTATTTATTTTTTTAATTTTTATTTTTTTATTTTTATTTTTTTATTTTTATTATTTTTTTATTATTATTATTTTATTATTATTTTTTTATTATTTTTGTTTATTTCTTTTATTTATTTTTTTTTATTGTTTTTATTTTTATTTTTTTATACAATATTTTTTAAATTAATATTTTTTTTTTAATATTTTTAATATAAATATTTTTAAATTTAATTTTTTTAAATTTAATTTTTTTTTTATTTTATTTTTTTAATCTATTTTTTTATTTATTTTTTTTATAATTTTTTTTTTTAATTTACTTTTTCTATTTTTATTTTTTAATTTTTATTTTATTTTTATTTTTTTTTTATTTTTTTTTTATTTCTTTTTTAATATACTTTTTGTATATTTTTTATTCTATTTGTTTTATTTTTGTTATCTTATTGTTAACAAAACGAAGTTTAGTCTTTTGAATTATTGTATTTTCACCTCAATTAGCACATTTATATATTGTTGTACTTGGTGTGAATAGAAGTGTTGTTGACAATAGCGCTTCATATTTTTGTGCTTGGTATATACTCTTTGCTTCGCAAATTAACACAAACAGTTCTTACAATTAGGCAATGAAAGAAGTATGGTTATTGTTTAATAGAAATTAATTTTCTGGGAATTCAAAAGCAATTGTTGTAAAATTGTTTAAATTTTGGAATAATGTTAATAAGAATAAACTAAATAAATAAATAAAAATAAATTAAATAAAAAATATGTAAAATTATTCGTAAAAAAATATAAAATTAAGAAAAAAAATTAAAATGAAATTAAAAAAAAAAACTAAAAATAAATAAAAAAAGTTAAAAAAAATTGAAAAAAAAATTAAAAAAAAAATTAAAAAAAGTTAAAAAAAGTTAAAAAAAATTATAAAAAAAAATTAAAAAAAAAAGTTATAAAAAAAGTTAAAAAAAATTATAAAAAAAGTTAAAAAAAATTATAAAAAATTAGAATAAAATTTAAAATAAAATAAAAAAAAAATTATAAAAAATTAGAATAAAATTTAAAATAAAATAAAAAAAGAAATTAGAAAAAATATAAATAATTAAGAAAAAATGCGACATAAATAAATCTTGTTGACAAAATTGTAGCCATATTTTTCTAGTTCATATTTTTAGAAATCACTTTTATTATATTCTAGTCGCGGTTATATAGGTTAAAACAATTGTAATTGTTGTTGTAGCGACAGAAACTTTAATCGAATATAAATCCATGTCATTTTCCAGTTGTTTGGTCTGTCGTCGTTTCAATGCTTCAAACCCATCCTCTCCTAAAATATAAATCATATGAAAATATAAAACAAATATAAAATTTAAAACAAATATAAAATATTTTATGATCGTATAATTAGTTTAGTTCCACGAATGCAACAGCTTTGAAACAGTTTTTGCATATAAATGCAAAATGCTTCCAGACCTCCCCATTTAATAACCACTTGCTTGCTCCGACAATTTTTATTATACCTATTTTATTACCCTTATTAATACGCACAATGTGTGGTCAGCTCGTATGTTATATGAATACTTTCAGTAATCGCACCCAAAAACAAAGAAAAATAAAAAAAAATTAAAAAAAAAAACGCGAAACAGACTCGCCTATAAAAACAGAGACCTTAAAAAAAATTCATTTGTTAAAAAGACAAAAAACAAAATATTCTACCATCAAATGCTTGTTCAACTCAAATTTTATTACCACATTTAACGACATGTGCTTCTTTTGTTTTTTTCTGCTTAATCTTCATCGGACGCCACTCACGCGCTTTCACGAGCGCCATTTACATTGGCATTCATCATTTTTATTTGGCGTTTTTTTTTCAAGAAGATGATGTTTGAAGAAAGGCGCTACGTTGTTGTTTTTATTGTTATATACCGAGTTGTTGTTGTTGGCGTTTAATTTTGCATGCTGCTTCTTCCACTACGTCTTTTATTATTTTGCAATTTTTATCTACTTAACTGCCAAATGCGCTGCTTGACTTGAATGGCAATATTTCGCTTGTTGCACTTTTTCCGCCATTTCGGAAAGTAATTTGCCATTTCATTGCAGTCAAGCGTAACAAAAACAATAACAACGAATAAGCTTGACAAAGTTATGTGTTTTTTCCGCGCGCGACTGCTGAGCTAAGCGCTATTTGCACAAGCAAAGGTGGTGACGCCATTCTCAAGACTCGTCTTCATACACGCCGCATATGTGATCTATCTTTTATTTGCACAAATCCAAAATGCTATCAAACAGTGAACAGTGAAAACAAATCTTAAATCTTGAATTGTTTGTGCGTAAATATGGTGAACACTTTTGAAGGTTTGAAGCCCTTGATCTTCCATTAGTTGCTGTTTGTATTGTTTTGTGCGCTGTTACCAGCGGCAACACATGCTGCTGCTGCTCCGCTATTTTTGCAACACTGATTCTTAATAAAATGCCAGCAAATGGTTTGAGAAAACAAAAAAAAATCGAACAGAATTAAAAAAAAAAAATTAAAAAAAAAAAAAATTAAAAAAAAAATTAAAAAAAAAAATTAAAAAAATAATAAAAAAATGTGAAATAAAATAAAAAATAAATAAATAATTAAAAAAATTAAAAAATAAAATAAATAAATAAATAAAAAAAAATAAATAAAATAAAGATTGAAAAAATAAAAGACTAAATAAAAAAGATAAAAGAAATTAAAATACGGCACTTAATTTAAACAAGCATACTTTCGTTTACTCAAGCTCGTAATGGGTTGCTGCCGAAATAAATTAAGCAAAAGCATAAAAAAATAAATAAATTTGAAATGAAAATTTCATCTAACATTCAAATAGAGTATGCTCTAGGCGGAAAATAAAACACAGCATACAATTTTGCGTCCCAAAGTAAATATTTTCCGTATTTTTTTGTCGTTTTCTGGCACTTAACATCATCCTTAAATTGTAAATTCTTCCTACATTTCGATATCTTGTTACATTTTCTTCTTTCATTTGAGAGTTTGTAACAACGCGCCTACGGTGTCTACAATTACCAGTTATCTGAGTTGTTTGGCTCTCACTCAACCCTTTGGCTGTATATTCAATTTAATCAATTTCTATATTTTAACAAGCTTTGACGTTTGCGCTCAACATTAGCTACAATGGAATTGGTTCTAGTATTTGTGCACAAACACAAATGCCGAAAGTGCCGTTCTACTATATTTATAGAAGTGTCTATATGTTGGAAGATGTGTGTGCGCACGTGCAAATGTTTACTAACTTATTCGTGCGTAAAGTTCAGTTATTTTCCGTAACCTTTTTCTTCGTTTCAAGCGCGTGTGAGCTAAACTTTATAGTTGCAAGGAAAGATAGGAAGAAATTGAAAAACTTATAAAAAGAAAAATCTCAAAGATAAAATAATTTCAATGTTAAGTAGCCGCATCCACAAAGACTTGTAATTCCAGCTCATCGCTGACAACTTAAGATGTCAAAATAATTGAGTAACTATGATACTATCTGATTTATAAGAATTCCGAACTTTTCAAAGTGCAAATTCTATACAATTGAAGACTACATCGTTTTCAGTGTACATATTCCAAAATTATTGTGACAGGTATTCTGAAATTGTCTCACATTATTGTCTTAAAGAAAACACATCGATTATGATAATCCTCCAAAATTGGGTAATTCTTATTTGACTCTAGGACAGGACTTAGTTTCTGGTTTACCTCTTCTTCGACGCTAAATTTCCTTTTAGCGAATATATTTTTGAGAGTTGAGAGCAAGAAGAGGTCGCTGGGGTCAGCTCCCTAAACTACGGGGGGTACGAAAATAATTCGAAACCAATCAGCCTTCATAGTTTTGGGACGCGATCTGTCCATTATGAGTTCAATGAGCCTTTGTGTAGTGCTTTCGCATATCCACTGAATAATATTTGATATAATATTTATTAATGATATGTACAAACAGTTTCTTTGATACCTTTATAACCTTTTCGCACAGCCAAATAAATTTAGTACATTAAGATTACAATTGAGAAACAATTTTATAGCTTTCGCACAGCCGGTTACTCGAATGATCATAAATATATATTTTTGTTTGCTGTTCATAAAAAATTGGTAAGATTCAACAACTAATTGCTATTTTATCAATAACCATAACCAAATTTATAGCGTGGACAACAACCCGTTTCTACTCGATTTGTATTCGATTAAGAATTAATGTAATGAAATAATATATTTTTTATTTTGTATGGTAAATCGATCTAAATAAGCGCTTTAATTGAGCAAAGGCCTGTTAATTGTGCAATTAACTCCTGTGCGAAAAGGCTTTAAAGTGTAAGCTATCTTGATTAAGCTCATTTTATGGCCATACAAAATCAGTTTGTTGTTAATTTAAGCTGTCAATTGTCCTAAATAAAATTTTAAAATTTGTGATAATAATTCATACGGTTAAGTCTGACTTCGAAGCATATGAATTGAATTCTAATTGTGCGCTCTATTAAAAACTATACTATATAATGATCAGAAAATATGGGTAATGTATTATTAATAATAACTATAAATAGAGTTTTCGTAATTGACATCTCACCAACCATTCTTTCAATACTCAAGTTTTGCTATTGGTATGCGCCTAACATCTACTGTCAATTCTCACGCCTACACACATACCTGCATAGTAGTCTAAAAAGTACAGAAAATTAATTCTTTTTTGAAACCCCTTCCAACAGTAAAATTTTTCCTGGTGTTTTTTATCAATGTGTTTTTGTTTGTGTGCGTAATTACTAGGTTCGCACGTATTTGCTTCCTTTAAAATGCGTGCAGGAAATTAAATAATAAAAAGAAAAGAAAATATTTTCAATTTGCTATCTATCTACGGTTGTGATGTGCTGTCATACAACTTTTTGGATACCTTGATTTATGCAGCTAGATGAGAATATTCTTCATTTAATTAATATCTATTGGACAATAGACTTTTTTAAAGGTTTCCCTTTATAATACAAAGTTAAGAAAATCAGTAAAAAAAAAACAAGAAAAAACATTAACTTCGGCTGTACCGAAGCTAATATACCCTTCATAGGTGTATTTCTTTTAGTAACTATGTGTTTAAGCAAATCTAAAGACGTAAGAAAAAGTAAGTAAAAAAATAAAACTTTTTACTACTTCTTTTTAGCCGGGTTGTTTGCTAGAAACATTAAGGTTATTTAATAAAGAAAATAGATCCATGTTATGTAATCCATGTCAAATTTCGTGAAGATACCACGTCAAATGCGAAAATTTTCCATACAAGCCCTTGATTCCGATCGTTCAGTTTGTATGGCAGCTATATGCTATAGTGAACCGATCTGAACAACTTTTTCGGAGATTAAATTATTTCTCACAACAAATTTCGTGAAGATTGTGTAGTAAAATGCGGAAGTTTTCCATACAAGTTCTTGATTCCGATCATTCAGTTTGTATGACAGCTATATGATATAGTGGTCCGATACCGGAAGTTCCGACAAATGAGCAACTTCTTGCAGAGAAAATAACATCTGCAAAATTTCAAAATGATATCTTAAAAACTAAAGGACTAGTTAGTATATATACAGACAGACAGTCAGACGGACGGACATGGCTAAATCGACTCAATTCAACATTACTGATCATTTATATATATACTTTATAGGGCCTCCGACGCTTCCTTCTGGGTGTTACAAACTTCGTGACAAACTTAATATACCCTGTTCAGGGTATAATTAGTACTAAAAATACCAAATAGGTTCAAAGTTAGTAAATATTTGAAAAATGTCTCAAATATATTTCGAAAAAGTCGTAATTAAGTATTAATTACAGCTAAAAGCAGTTATTTTTATTATCAAAGCAAGACAACACGTTTAATTAGTTATTTTTATATTTTTTAAATTTATTTTTATATTTTTTAAATTTATTTCAAACATTTTTCCAAGCCTTCAAATGAGTCAATTTAGTGCTTATATTCTTTGCAAGGTGATAATATCTCTTATTATTGACATTTTACTTTACCAAACATCGCAATCTTTCTTATTTTTTTGTTGGCGTTGGTGTGAAGGGCTATAAATACACGTGCCGCCAAATGGCGTACTCACAATGCAACATTCACACACAAAAAATATGCCAAAAATAAAAATCAAAACCCCAAACAGTACAAAAAAAGAAACAATAATAACAAATGCGTGGCAAGGCAGTTACTTTGGAGAGTAGTGTGAGGCTGTGTACCGAAGTACATACAGACAAACAAACGCATATAACGGTATATATGTATATGCCGAAATATTTTCATAACCACAACTGCCAGTTATGAGTGGACTCGGAACTGCCCGCCGCCTTGCTGCACCCTCACATTTGCAATAGTGTGCCATAAATAGAATCTGTAGCTACGGACAAAGTTGATAATTTTCTGGT
The DNA here is from genome assembly GCF_028554725.1 of Zeugodacus cucurbitae. Classification (NCBI taxonomy): domain Eukaryota; kingdom Metazoa; phylum Arthropoda; class Insecta; order Diptera; family Tephritidae; genus Zeugodacus; species Zeugodacus cucurbitae. Next base: position 55,681,894 of record NC_071667.1, on the reverse strand, counting down.
GTGAAGTAAAAATAGCAAATAAAAGTTTTATTCGCAAATCAGTTGTTTACCATAAAGTGAGAATTTTCCTCGGACTCTAATTGTCAATTTTCATACTCGTTGCTGGTGTGCACCTGCTGACTCGTGACACAATCGGCTTTGACGATTGCGCTACGTACATATACAACTTATACAACTTATATAAATAATATATGTAATATAATATATATATATATATATATATATATATATATATATATATATATATATGCACCTTAGTAAAGATATGTGTCACAATGTTCGCGTTAAGATGTCACTGCCTTTTAAAAGTGAAAGTTTAGCCTTCAAAAGACCAAAACACTTCCCAAATGTGAAAGTAAAAATAAACGAGAGAGAGTAAAACAAAAACTATGTACACTCCGAACTCTATAACGAAGTCACTCGCAACTCGCTGTGGCCAGCCTACAAACATATTTTCTATTACGTAAATGTTGCGTCACTGCATAGTAGGCCTCGACCGTCAGTGAGTAGTTAGTGAAAGTGCCGTGTGTAAGCTTCGTCATTGTAGGCCTGATGAAAAAAATTTCGAGTTCAAGGTTCATTGTAGGACGCATGCTCAGTGAGCAGGCAACGAAGGCAGGCTCTAAAGTTACGAAAGCGCCGTTCATGCCCATGCGCCTAAATGTAGGCAATAAAATGGAAAAGTGAAATTACAAAAATATACTATATATGTATATTCATCTATATGTGTGTGTAGTTCTGTGTGTAGCAGAGCAAGTCAAAATAAATACAACGTAGTATTTCAGCCTCCTTTTTTCCTTGCATCGATTTTTTCAACCACTACTCTACTTCTTCACTCATACACATACATATATACTGTGTAGATAATTTCATACACGTGCAGCCCGTTCCTCCCACAGCTACTCGTATGACAGGCAAAACGAGAGTGAAACTTTTTCTCATGCCTTTGAGTGGAATTTTTGAAAAGCGTAGTTGTAAACTGTCGAAAAAGAGGCCTCTGAGTAAAGGAGTGTAAACATGTGAGCGTAATATAGTGGTAGAGGCGATTTCACGGCATACTTTTAGGCTGTCGTAAGCAGCTGCGAACAACACAACGACCGGCTGATAGTAGTTACCCAAAACCCAGGACTTGCTTACAACTCTATATTTTACATATAATATATGCATATAAGAGATAGTAGAGTTCACGCAGTTTATTTGCTGGCTTGCCTGTGAGCGCTTCACAACAGCTGATTGCTGTGTGGCCTGCTGCATGCAAGCCAAGTGTTATCGTTGTATGCATTGTTGTTTGTTTGCCGTTTTTGTATTTTTGTGTGCTGGAATTTTCTTGTTTCGCCCTACTTGTCTCACACCATCCTTCAACTGCTCGTTGCTCGTGGTTACATATTAAGGTATTTGAAAATTATAGGCATGTGATAAAAAGGGGCGCACATCTTGCGGTGTGGCTGTGGCAAGGATGAGTGTATATGAATGCAAATAGAAATTTGAATAGGCACGTGTACACATTAACATGATTTAAGTCGCAGTTTAAGTTTTAGTTTGGGGGCACACTCACACTTACACCTATATCTCATATCTTTTGGTGCCTTTTTAAGATTTTACGCCTCAGCAATAACTCAGTTTCCCAATTATTTTTCTTTTTTTTTCTTTAGTGATTATTGCTTAAAAATTTAGCGTAGGCAGTTTTAAATATTTATGCTTTCTTTTGTGTCTTAAAAATTAGTTTTTTAAAATATTCATGCTTATAGTACAACGATTGTGTATTTTTGTAGCATACATTTAGGATTCAAAACAATTTAAAATTGATGAATGCGTGTATGTGTGATTTTAGTTAATTAATATTTAATTTATTAGAGTCACTTTATAAAAAAAATAAATTTTGGAACATCGATACTTCCTTCGCATAGCATACATTTAGGATTGACAAAAAAAAATTTAAATTATTGTATTTGATAAATATTAAATTTATTAGAGTCACTTTTATTTAAAAAAAAATATTAGGAAACATCGATAGTTCCTTTCTTTAGCATACATTTAGGGTTGAAATTTTTTTTAAAAATTATTAAATCGTGCATATGTGATTTTTTTTTTTAAATATTCAATTTATTGGAGTCACTGTTGTTAGAAAAAATATTTTGAAACATCGGTAGTTCCTTTCTATAGCATACATTTAGGGGTGAATATTGTAAGTTGAGTTGAAACATGTATTATTTTCACAACGAACTAATTTTTTGGACTTATCTATATTGAAAAAATATGCTGAATCGATAACCCATTCACTTAGCCTACATTTAGACTGTCGAATCCTAAAATTGTATCTATTAAATCTGTTTGAATATTTTCAATTAATTTTTTATATTTTTAATTTCTAGAGTAAATTTTAATTGGAAAAAATGTTGAAGAAATCTTTTAACAACAAACAGATTTAATGGAGCCAAGCCAAGTCAAGACAAGACAAGTCAAATTAGCTATATTTTGTTCATTGAATAAAAAGCTAAAATTTTCTCAGTAGAGCATAGCATAACATGGAACAGCCATAGATTGTTGTCGTATAGTCATAATACATAACCAATTTAGAATGTTGTTGGGTGAAAATCTTTGACCGCATCTGAATCCGGGTCCATTTTGATGACTTAGACAATAAAGACTAGCAGATAATCCTTGAATCAGTTATTACTGTTCTTGTTGTAGCGGTAAAAATCATTAAACAAGCATTTTTGTACAAACTGACCGAATTTATAGTGCTTGGGTGCCCAAAACTAATTTTCCGTTCCAGTATAATCGACTGTTTCGGGCTGAGATCGGCTTTATGACTATTAACAAGGTGTAGTGTCTTTAAACCAGTCGCTTACCCTCCGCATTAAACATTATTTTATGCTCTCAAAAACCACTAGAAGCCCGTCTTCCTCATAATTTTCGTGAAATTTTGCCAGTTTTTTATCTAGAAAATCATTTCCTTGCTCCAGTTGCCAAGCCAAAACACAAAACACTCTTCATATGCATTATCTCAAATTATTTTCAAATCATGCGTTTTTAAAATTAAACAAAAAAACAAGTGATCTGACGCTATTTTTAACACACTTTACTTTCCAAATTGAAAATTAACAGTTTGTGTTATTTTTCCGCAGATTTTGCATACTTTGTTTGACATTGAACATGGTGTCGCGTGTGCAAGTTGCTCATTGCCTTAAATCATAAGGTCTGCGTTGTTTTTGTTTTTGGTTTTTGCGAAAATCCATTAAGCGTGTTGATTGCTATTTCAAAGTAATGACATAATATAGTTTTGACAAATTTTTCAGAACAGAATTTTCCTGATTTTTTTCTCCCCCGACCAAGCGCTCACATGAGCGTCATTCATGTGACTTCACACAGTCTACGGTTTGTAAACAAATGCCACAGCATCATTTTGGCTGGGGGAAGGTTCACTTGCTTGCCACTCATGCATGCCTATATTTATATATATATATATATATATATATATATTTATATATATTTATTTTATATATATATATATATATATATATATATATATATATATTTATTTATATATATATATATATATATATATATATGTATATGGACATGCGTTTCTTGATATTAATACACGTAGATAGTATATGTGTTTCCAAAATATATCGAATTCTTCTTATTATTGCCTGACTTTTATGGGTTTCTTGTGCTTTGGCAGATTTCATTCAGCCGCCTGCCTGCCATTCATTAACTTTGCTCATATGACTTGGCCCATAAAACACAAATAAGTGAATTTATATCAAATTTTTTTTTTCCATTTTACATTCTCCTACTTTGTCATAACGATTTATGATTTTTTGTAAATTGTTTTTTTTTTTTCGAATTCGAAAATCTCTAGTTCCCTTAGTAACACAGCCCACGCGCCATCTTGTTAATTTCTTTGTGGTTAACATTTCGGAGTTCTCGTGTATAATAAATGAAGGAATCCACTTATGAGGATTACATTTGTGTTCATTTATGTCTGTATAACTGTATTTTTTATATCTCCTCGCTGGTTGGTTGGTTTGAGGCTTTGGCATCAAAAGCTGAAATTCTGAAAATCTGAAATTATATGTATCTTACATTAAACAACTTAATTTATTTGCTGACTACAGTTTTGTTAGTGCCACACAGTTGTCAACTTGTGTGCCTAAATCACAAAGAGAAATTAGTAAAGAGTCAAAAAAAAAAAATTAAAGCTTTTATTTATGTCTTTAAAATTCTTAAGCCGATTTTCCAATAATTATAACGGAATGGAAATTCTTATTTGTTTTTATTTTATTTTTTTTTTTTGTTTTTTTTTTTTTTTTGCTGAAAAAGCAAATTTTCTCCGCAATTTGTTTAATTAACGAATTTTCGCAAAGCATATACAACAACACAGCAGCAGAAATTAGCACCCCTCAATGCACCCCTCTGATACTCTACCGCTCAAATTGGCATTGGGCCAGGTCACGTATGCCACTCGCTTGCTGCGGTTTACTTGACTAGATCAGCTGTTCGGATTCAGCAGACATCGCTGATCATCACATTTGTTGTTATTATTGTTATTGTTGTTACTGTTGTTGCTGCATTGCAGTCGCAGCAGCAGCACCCTTTTAAATACAGGCATTTCTCTACATTTGCTTGCCGACAGCTGTGCCATGAAATTGCTTCGACATCCGCGTCAGGAAATTAGCACGCGTTAAAAGTTTTCATTTTCATTTTCGCTGTTGTTATTGTTATTGTTTTTCTTGTTTTTTGCTATTTGCAAAAATTGTTTGCTTTATTTAGCGCATTCGTTGGCTGATTCAGTCCTTGCGGTATTTTTGCATTTTGCCGCATGTGTTTGCTCAATTTGGCAAATGCGAGCGGCGTGTGTATTTACAACAACAACATTACAACAACAATTTCATTTGACATTTATGCGTCGTTTCCATTTCATATCCATCATTTTGACTTTTGGACTTCACTTCAATTTGCACATAAAATTTCTAATTTTCCAGCTTTACTTTAGTTTTAGCTGGAAAGGCCGTCGAACACGCAAAATTACGCTAATCGAACATTAAATTTGTCGGTAAGGTTAAATGTTTTTTCACACGTAATCAATATCTTTCATCGAATCAATCGAGTCACGTTCTCTAAAGCGAATATTTGTTATAACTGGACTAAAAGTCACGCGATTTCTAAGTATCAATCCACACTGGATTAGTCAAGACGTATTTTCTTGTCTGATACGAGAACAGCCCATAGCTTTATATGTGACAACCCACACCGAACAAGACGAGACAAAAAAAGAAAGTTCGCTTGGTGTCATCAACATCATTTGGGCCTGCTGAACAATAAACCTCTAAGCTACTCTGTCTTTTGCGGGCTCTCTCCAGTTTTCCAATCGGAGCTTCTTTAGATCTTCGTTTAATTCGTCTTTCCATCTTGTTCTTGGCATTCCTCTTCCTTCCTCTACCTTCTTTTTTCACTTGCAAAATACGTTTTTGTGTCTTATTAGTAAAAGATAAAATTTTTTAACTAATCCGGTGTAGAGGAGTCTCCACAACTCTGTCTGTAATCCTCAAGCTACTCTATTTCTTCCATTTTCGTTCAAATGGACTTCCAAAAATTCGTTGGTAACTTCGGTTAGTTTTTTTCGAAGATTCAATCGGGGATCGCACTTATAGAATTTCAAACATGACCCCAGTCATGGTATATATGGTAAATTTATCGTCTCGGGTGCTTTCTTTTGCGGTCTCTCTCCAGTTTTCCAATGGGAGCTTCTTTAGATCTTCGTTTAATTAGTCCTTCTTGTTCTTGGCATTCCTCTTGCTCTGCCGCTGTATGCTTTCGCGTTCAATACCTTCTTTTTCGCTTGGTGTGGGTTAGAGCAAAACACGTTTTTGTGTCTTATTAGTCAAAGACAGACGTTTTTAACACAGCCCGTGTGGTTTGAGCCTAAGACTCCACAACTCTGTATGTATTCCTCAAGCTACTCTATTACTTCCATTTTCGTTCAAATGGATTTCCAAAAATTCGTTGGTAACTTCGGTTAGTTTTTTTTTCGAAGATTCAATCGGGGATCGCACTTATATAATTTCAAACATGACACTAGTCATGGTATATATGGTAAATTTATCGTCTCGGGTGCTTTCTTTTGCGGTCTCTGTCCAGTTTTTCAATCCGAGCTTCTTCAGATATTCGTTAAATTCGTCCTTCCATCTTGTTCTTGGTGTGCCTCTTGTTCTTGTTCCAAAAATTCGTTGGTAACTTCGGTTTCCTCGGACAGATTTAATCGGGGATCACACTTATAAAAATTAAAAAATTTCGCTATTTGAAGAGTTAAATTACCTCGATACTTGAAAACATGAGATTAGATTATTTCAGAAAGTGAAAGTATGTGTTTCAAGCTTTCAGCTAAGGGATTTCATGTGTTTTGACAAACATTTTGTGAATCATTATGTAAGATCTATATATTTTGTATAAAAATTTATTCGGATTTGTCAAAAAATAGAGGAAGTAACTTATTTTCAGATCTACTCTCTTGTCTCACGAAACTAACTTTTTATCTTTCCACAATTAACTGTCAAATACATACATTCACCAATTATGTACACATGTGGTTATACATTTTGATCCTACTCAATTTCCATAAAGATATAATAGCAACTATTTTATACGCACGATTTACTGTGCACTCGAATGATGCACCTAAAAACAACCTATGTTTTATATTTTGACATTTTTGTCTACCTTTCTGACATATTCGTTACCTATGTACTTTACGGGAAATCATTCGAAATTGGCGATTTGTGACTAGCTTAGTGGTCATGTCTAAGCGTTTGACGTTTTCCTCAAATGCTAAAGGAATATTATTGTACATAAGTATAAGCTATATAGTATACATACAAACAACTCTATCTACAGCTACGAACATCATGTATCTTTCCACATTGCTCCTTAGTCATCTTTGACTACTTGGCTTTTTCCACCGCTGACTGCCACAAACACGCGAACACGCAATATTAGACGTCAGCCACTTCTTCTTCTTCTGCCAAATGCCCAATTTGAGGCATTTTTATGACATTATCAATTTGTATCGTGCCAATATGAAATGAAAACAAACACCAAAAGCATATTTGCTTCAAAAAGATATCGGTTTGATAACTGTTTTCTTCTTTGTAACTCATGGCTGTTCACTTTGCTGCCAGCGCAGTTTATTATTCTGTTTTTTTTTTGTTTTCCGCAATTTTCGTTACTCTTCTTCCAATTTTCATTTGGATGGCGTCGTTTGATCTAATGGTGTTGGTGTGCGCCTAAAAGATGCTATACTCTTGGGCATGACTACACACATATTCGCTTTGGCTCTAGCCTAGCTAGGCATTAATAAATCAAAACGTTGTCAGAATAAATAATTTTTGCTACTGCTTCCTGGCTCTCAATTCGACTTGCTGCTGCTGTTGCTGGAGTTTTCATGCAATTCCATGCAATGATAAGGCAATTTCGAAGTACTGCTTGCTGACTGCTGATTTTCGAATGAAATGTTAATTGAATTGGCTCTGAACTGCCTACCACGATTAGGGGTTACTGTGGGATTAATGGGTTTGTTAAGCTAATTTGATGTTCATCATTTGTTTTGTTAAGAAAGTATAATCGCAAGTGGTTAAAAATATATATATTTTTAGAGAGATTAAAAAAAATTGTTTTATTATTATCTCTGCCTCACATTTGTATACAATATTTTGACGTTTCTCTAGCTTCATATATTGTAAAAACTACAATTTTTGCTTAATTATTTTTTGTATTAAGTTCACTGACATTTCTCACCCTCAAAGGAAAGTCCTCTCTTTTCACTCTTTTATTTACTTTATATAGTATAAATGTATCTACTTCTATACTTACCGTTATATGTATGTTGTTTGTGCATTAATATTGTGCCCACAATTGTAATTAATTTATTACAATTTGCTCATAAAATTTGCTACACTTCAAAAAGAAAATTTCATTCATTTTACTTTGTCAAGTCAATAAATATTTTTACGAGCGTCGTCTTCGCATTTTTCGTGTCTAAATATTGGCACAGTCCAATAATCAGCTAGAACTATCTTAGCTAGCAAGGATGAGGTATGTTTGTGTTGAAAAAAAATATATAAAAACCGCTTAGATTGTAGAACAATCGAGCTTCATTTAGTAAAGTAATACAAAAATACTGTTGATGTCCATTAAAATAGGTACATTTGTAAAAAAAAAATAATAATGATTGATTGGCTGACAGCTATATTTTCTTAGTATTTGTATATCATTATGTGTAAGTGTTGCCACCTATTTAATATTTATATATTTTTTTTTCGTTGATTTTTTTGATTTTATACACAACTGTCAGCTTTCAACTGTTAATATTTTAATGCATAAAATGAGCAATTTTGTTTTTTATTTTTTTGTTGCTTCCATTACGTTGTACACTACTGTATTTTGAATATTTTATAACTATTAATTTTTCATATGTACTTATATAAAACAACAACATTGCAACCTTTGCTTCCCGCATATTTACTACATTTTCAAACACTTATTTCGTACTTTCAAGCGTTGCTGCATACTTTTATTTCATTTATAGGCTAGTATATACCGAAATACATATTTATCAATGTTATTCACTAATTTTTATTACATTTGCTGTTCACTTTATGACTGGTATTTAATATAATATTTGTGTATCATTCCTTTGGGGTACCCTCGCGAAAAAGTCAGTTTGCCAGTCGAAGGCCATTAAGTACTCCATTAAAAACCAAAAAACAACAAATATATCGGCTATATTGAAGCTATGGGGCATTGCGTTGAGTCATTTAGTCAGCTGGTCAGGTGACCAAACAATGATTGCTTTGTTGGTTGGTTGCATGTGTTTTGCTTTTTTGGGAACTTTGCGTGCCGATTGCCAATTATTCGTGTTTTTTGTTTAACAATTATAGTTTTTTTTCGCAAATGTATTTTATTTTCATTTCTACTTTTTTATTTTTTATTTTTATTTGTTTGTTATGTGTTTTCACTAAAATATTTGCGTCTGACATGGCTGTTTGTTTTTACCTACTTTTTTCTCAATTTAATAGTTTTTGTTGGCCTACATTGCGTAAAAGTGTTGTACATACATGTTTTGAAAACCTACAAAATTCTCCGAAATCGAACCGCAAAGCGCAAAAACACATTTCGGTAGTGAATGTTATCGATTTTTGAGCAATTTATTGCCTAGGCTTCTACGCAGTGCGTGTGAAAGGGCTGCATATCTATTTTAAAATTGTGGTTGACGAAAAAAAATTAAATTTTTAGCTAATTTATGCTAATGCTTTGCACTTGACACTTCTAATTGTTGCGTCTAATTTACATTAATAGACATGAAATATTGTTATAAAAGCGCATATGACATATGGCTAATTTGAAATAGGCAGCTAATTGAGTTGACATTAATTGTGCTAAATTAAATTATAGTGTACTATTAATATGTCAGCTGAGCTGCGGTGATTTTTTTCCACCCAATAGTTACTACACTTTTTTATCGCCTAATAGTATGTAGTTTATATTGATAGTAATTTGATTTTAGTGTTAAAAATAGTATTTCGTTTTTGGAAGATTATTATTTGTTTCCAAATAAGTTATCTCTGTCACATGTGTTTTAATTTGTTATTTGTATTAGCTGTCAGGGTAGCAATTGTTCGGTTGAAACTTAATTACACACTAGAATAGACAATGATAAATAATTGCGAAGATCGATTCACAATGGAATAAAAAAAAAACGAAATCATTATTAAAAAAAATACAAATAACAAACGAAAATATGAAAAAAGAAAAAAAAACAAGTAAAGAAAGGCAAAGTTCGGGTGCAACCGAACATTTTATACTCTCGCAAATTTATTGAAGAAATTTAACCAATACATATATGCGGAATAAAGCTCACCGTAATTTTGAAAAACCTATAATTAGGTATATGGAAATGTTATGACCCGATTTTAATAATTTTTGGAACAGAGACACACTATTAGAAGAAAACAATTTCCTCTGAATTAAATTGAGATATCTGAGAGATTTACCCATATTTTCGGTTAAAATTTGTCCTTAGGCGCTGAGTTCAACATGTTCGATATCTGGGGCCTTGAAAAGTTATGGTCCGTTTTCGACAATTTTTTCACAAGTGAAGCCAGAGATGATATGCACTAATTGTGTAAAGTTTTATTCCGTTATTGGTTCCTTATGTTTACATTATAAAGTGAAGGAATAAGATGGATTTCAAAATTGAGTTACATGGGAAGTTGTCGTGGTTGTGAACCGATTTCATCTATTTTCCACACGTGTCATCAGGGTGTCAAGAAAATATTATATACCGAATTTCATTCGAATCGGTCGAGTAGTTCCTGAGATATGGTTTTTGACCCATAAGTGGGCGATGCCACGTCCATTTTCCATTTTGTAAAAAAAAATCTGGGTACAACTCCCTTCTGTTATTTCTTCTGCAAAATTTAGTGTTTCTGACGTTTTTCGTTAGTGAGTTAACCCACTTTTAGTAATTTTCAACCTAACCTTTGTATACGAGGTGGGCGTGCTTATTATCCGATTTCAACTATTTTCATGGTGTGTGGTGGGGTATGTAAGAGACCCGACTGCAGAAAGTTTGGTTTATATAGCTTTATTAGTTTGCGAGTTAAATACAAATAACCGATTTGTGGGCGGGGCCACGCCCACTTCCCCAAAAAAATTACATCCAAATATGCCCCCTCCTAGTGCGATCCTTTATTCCAAATTTTACTTTTATATCTTCATTTATGGCGTAGTTATGACACTTTATGTGTTTTGGATTTCAAATCTACTCGTCATCCTGATCATTTTGGTATATATGACTCTATATCTAACTCTTTTAGTTTTAGGTGTTACAAACAACCGTTATGTGAACAAAACTATAATACTCTCGAAGCAACTTTTGTTGCGAGAGTATAATAAAATTAACAAAAAAAAAATGAAAAAGGAAAAAAAAATAGAATTAAGAAACAAAAAATAAAATCACAATAGTGTGTTACAAAAACATTAACAATATAGTTCCTGAATGCAATTCAACAAACAATAGTTTTGGTATTCCTCTTTATGGCAATTTTCTAGTGTTCTTAAATATATTTTGGTGCTTAGTCACTTACTTATTTTTTCGAAATTTTTTATTTCAAAGAATACATTTCTATACATATACATATTTATTTGTGTTATTTTTTCCATAGCTGGCAACCCTATTTCAAAATATTTTTTTATTTAGTTATATGTCTCAAATATGTTCCGGAAAAATTTCTTAAAGTCCCTAAGCAACTTATTTAGCAACAAATTTATTATAAATTTTTATCAATAAATGGCAACCCTATTCCAAAATATTTTTTTTTATAATTAAGTTATACCTGTGAAATACTTTCCGGAAGAATTCTTTAAATTCCCTAAGTAATTTATTTAGCAACCAATTTGGTACATATTATCGATATATGGTATAATTAAGTTATATCTCTGAAATACATTTCTGGAGAATTGTTTAAACGACTTAAAGAATTTATTTTGCAAAGAACAACTTCTGTGACTTCCTTTTTAAATAATTTACATTTTACCTAATTTTTTATTAAAATGCACAGTGTTACTTTCTTCATATGTGTGGCAACTCTCTTCTTTTCTCTTTCAACTTCTCTTTTTTTCACTTCATCCGATATCTAATTTTTGTATTCAGAATTTTAGTAAAGAGTAGAAATGTTTACAAACTAAATAAAAACAATTCGACTCCGGTAAATATTAAACAGAATAGCATTTAAGTAAAAAGCAACGAAGCATTCAACACCAGTATTTCAATTGTTCAATTACTGGCTTTAAGCACATTTAGTAAAGTCGTTGCCAACAAAAAGAAATGAAAAAGCAAAATAAGTAAAAATGAAATTGTTGTGTCAGCACAAAATCACATCAACTGTACTGGGCAGCGTTGCATTGCATTGCGCTATGTACTTTATGGTCAGTGTCACATTCAATCATATCCCTCTTTTGTCGTCGCTGTTGACAAAGTGTAAACACCATAGAAAACCAATACCAAATCGAAGCTGCGATATGTTTGCTTACAGCAGAAGGAACTCCACACTACACAAACAAACGCATACTCTCGCTTTAGTAGTGGCAGCAGCAGCAGCAGCAGCAGCAGCACAACAATTGACAACAAAACGCTTTGTCGTCACCTTTGCTTTACTACTATATAAGCAGCAACAACAAATGTCCAAATCTACAACATCATCAAAGACACTGTGGAGCAGAGCAACACTTATGTAGATAAACACTACAGCAACACTAAGCAACTAGTGATAAAGATACATCAGCCGCTGTGGCAAGTGTCGACAACAACAGCAAAATCGGTAGCTGTGGACTACTAGTTGTTGAAAAAGCTAGCCCCCGGAAAAATAAAGAAATTAAGCGCATGAAGGCAAAAGAAAAAAACAAAAACAAAAAAGCCCAGCGTGTATTTAGTGAAGTGGTTTATTCTGGTTTTCTCCATTTTCTTCCAAAAAAATTATTGTTTGTCTACTTCAATTGTCTTCTATTATTGTGTATTTTTGCGCTTGTTCGCCAGCTCTGGTGCGTTGATTGCGCTGCTACACATTCAATTTAGTTTAATTTTTCGCCATACTCTATTATACTATGGCACATTGTTGTTGTGTTATGCTTGTGCCTCATTTTCACACTGTGCCTGTGCCATTTTAATGGCCAAACCCAGTTCTCATCCCAACCCATCCGCTGTTGAATGCTGTGCTATCTATCCCCATTCATTCGACAATAGACAATTCATCCCGTTCGCCTCGTGTTGCTCTTCCGCTTTCCTTTCACCGCCTGCCACGCGCTCCATGGTTTGTTGCTTGTCGTTTGACGTTTAACTGTACTCCGTCGCCTTTTGATTGCCGATCTTGACGCAAACGCTGATTGAGCTCTCCTTGGTGTGCTGCTGCTGGCTGCGCTTGATTAAGCGACGCGAATTTAACTATGACACCCAAAGTGATGACAGCATTAATTGCATAATAAATCGATATAATTTGTCAAATTTTACTATGTCTCGGTGTATTGGGTGACTCTACTAATGAAGTGGCTGGTTAGCCATTTAACATTGTCTAATAACATACCAAGCAATTGCAATAAATTTAGCGGGTTTTGTAATGTGTTTATTTTGAAGTTGTGGGTATTTTAAATGTTAAAAAGGGCCTGAAATTAAATATTTTTTTAGTATAATGTCTCGATTTATTGTGTTCCTAGGGGTGACACCAGTTTCGCAACAATCATTTATAATTTTGTTGTAAATGATATGTTGTTATGACATTCTGATCGGTCCCAGAAGTACCTGTACTTAATGAGATTGCCTCGATATGCTTGTATGTTCTATGCTTAGATTGTTCCATACACTTGTAACTATCTCCTAGGTCTTGTTGAAGAAGTTTACTTCATCAAGAACCATCCTAACATTTTGAAAATACTGGTAGTTCTGGCATAAAACTCCACTTTCATATGAGGCGGTAGGCATATTAAAGAAATTTTATTTCTCCCAAAATCTAGAAATATCTTTAAATATACAATATTTCTCCAAACTTTCAAACAATCCTAATTACATTCTTCAATAATCACGCAGAGCGAGCTTCTTGGAAATATTCAAATATATATGGTGCTCTTATCTTGAGCTTTTAAGGCGTTTTGTAGCTATTTCCGCTGAACGCGTACATTTAAATCTTTCTTTGTAACCGATGTGACGTTTGTGGTTTCTTGCGGTTGTTACTATAATAGATACCAAAAATAAAATCAGTAAAACTTGTATTTTATATTTCATAAAATTTATATTTCATAAAAAAAAGGTTTGTTCAAAAAATAACGGGAATTTTGAAATTTTGTCACAAATTTTATTTTATTTATATTTTTTATTATGTTTAGAAGTTACTAAAGTAAGGTTAGGCGTGTTTTTAAGAACTTGGCGATTTTCGTTTGTTAAAAGTTCACAGCTCACACTTCGTTGCTTGTTCGTGAATCTTTGAACAAAAACAATACTGTAACGATTGCCCATGATGCCTCCCTATTCGCCAGACATGACTCTTTTTGACTTTTTCTATTTTTATTCCCAAAAATAAAGAGATCCTTAAAGGTCAAGCATAGATGAAAGAGCTAAAGGCCATTCCACAATTTAGAGTTTACGAAATGTTTCGACGATTGTTAGAAGCGCTGGCCTAAGTACTTAATATCGATAGGGTACTATTTTGAAGGCGACAACATTAATGAGGACGAATGAATAGATATTTGTTTTAAACAAAAAATTCCCGTTATTTTTTGACCACTGCTATCACTTTTATGTTTTTACAAACAAAAAATTGCATATTTTTTTTATTACTTCTATAAATAATAAACCATAGAGTAATAATATTTAGTCAAGCCCAATACTCTAAAATTAACATCTACGTAGACATCCAAGCAGCAATCAAGGCAGTAACCTCGTGTCGAATATCGGCCAAAAGTGTCTTGGGCAGCAGGGCAGCGGTGGAGAGCGTCGCCAGGAATATGAGGCTACGCTTCTACTGGGTGCCAGGCCATAAAGGCATCGAGGGCACATTGGTAAACCCATGCACATTCTGTACGATGACATAGACAGGTGCATGGCAAGAAAACTCATATCTCGCTGGAAGGATCTACCGTGGTGTAAAACTGCAAAGATTATGTGCAAAGCGGTAGATAAAAAATATACAAGGTTCCTAGTGGAACTCGATAGAAAGGGTTGTAGGACCATGGTTGGCATTCTTACCGGTCACTGCCTAGTAACGGCACATGCCTATAAGATGGGGTTGTCAGATCGGGAGGAATGCAGAAAATGTCAAGAGCGTGGCACCAAGGAAACAGTGGAGCATCTCTTGTGCGTTTGTCCTGCGTTAACGAGACAACGTCTTAGGTACTTAGGGGCCCCACAATACTATACGTTAGAGGAGATTGCGTTAGTGAAGCCTCATAAACTATTAAAATTCGCGTCAGGCGCAGGCATCTTAAACGATGACTACTACTCAGGGAACATGTGAAGGCACTCCATTCTGGTATCGGAAAGAACCATAACTGGTCTATGCGTGGCCTGCAGGCCTACCAGACCAACCTAACCTAACCTAACCTAATAATATTTAGTTAGTGCTACATGGGAACTACTTTTTTTCAAAATTTTGCTTTTACTCAGACAGTATTGTCCAATCAGCGCTCACGGAAACTACCTCACATGAGCAGAACTTATTTTTACAGCTGATTGAAGAGATCTGCTCTTTTATAGAACTCGGTTGATGTTCTGGTAATAGATTGCTCTTTATCTGCAGCACCGCCTAACATATGATATTTTAATTCATATTCAAAGTAAATTAGATCTCATAATTTTTAAAAAGCTGAACAGGGGGCAATTCTATTGCTTGTGACATTCATTATTTTAAATTTTTTTCTAAGAATTCATTGTTATAATTTGCATATTTTTTTGACAATATTTGCCAAATATATATATAAGAAATTATCAGCTGTTTTTGAAAGTGGCGTACGTGAGTATGTGCATTTGCCGAAACTTGGTCAACGAAATGTAACCGAACACTATCAACTGACACCTTATGGCTTTGTAACACCAGACAGGTACTTCGGTTGTGTTTGATGGCGCTCAAAGTTGTTTATTTTTATTTTTTTCATATCTCTATCTTATAAAGAAACCGGTTCTAATTGTGGAGTAGCACAGCTAAGCTTTATTTGAGATGCCGGCCGGCACTTTTTTATGCCATTAAAGAGTCCAACTTGAGATCATGCCACAGCGGAAGACGTCTTCTACCAGCGGTGCTGATCGCGCTCAATGAAGAGAGCGGCCATGTTATGACAGTGTTATTTGGTTTTGAAGATCATTAAAAATTACTCAAAATTGCAAGTGTGGCTTTCAAGCACCCACACTCACTCGTGTGCAAAAAAGAGCGCGCTTGAGCTAAAAGAAAATTATAATTTCAAGCGCTCAACAATTAGCAGTAACTTCGCTCAAATTGAATAATACTCGCAAACCTGTATAGTGCATGTAAAATTTTGCATCGCATACATACATATATACTATACGTTTGCGTTGTGGCACACTGACATTTAACAGAAAAAAAGCACAATTCCTCAATGAGTCAAGCCGCTTGTACTCGTACGTGTGTAACATTAGATATGCATTGTTTGTGTTGTTTTGTATTTGAAATATACTATATATAGTGTATGTGTTGTTGCTGTTGTTGTTGTTGTTATTTATTTATTTACTTTAGTTAGTAATTTGGCTGGTATGCGCTTGGGTAATCCCTCTGTACGCTTGCCCGGCTGCTACACCAACATTAGATACTTGCTAATTGCTGCTATGCATTGCTGTTGTTGCTATGCCGCACACACATACATTCACTCACAATGGGGCCGAACGATTGCCGATTTTTGCACGTAGGCACCGCCAATTCGGCAATCTTTTGGCTTACTGTGTCAATGCTGGCAACAATCGCCGGCTGACAACCCATATGTTTCTCTCATACATACATACATACATATGTATATGTATATATGTTAGTGAGTGTTGTCTGCCGCAAGCGTCTGTGTTTGTTTTTATCCGTCAATCGTTAACTTTCTATTCATGGGCTGGTCTTTCAGTCAAAACGAGCCATTTGATTTGTCAGCCGCTTTACTACTTGATACCACCGCCTCTAATATTGTTGCCGCTGATCGTTGCCATATCCATCGTGTGTGTGTAAACCTGCTGTTGCTAGGTGCTGCCGCCGTCGATTGCAATGTCATCGCCACCGTTTCATTAGATTTGACATCATCAAAGTGTGTGACGTTCGTTCCATTCGTTCGTGCGTTTTTACGCGTTCGCACGTGAGCCGCTTGCCTCCGCTCGTACCTTGGACTCTTAAGCTATTAGCTATTTCAATATCTAATTTCGCAAGTTGCAACGAAAATTTATCAGCTTCGTGTATTAGTCAAAAGTTTACAAATAAATGTGTATTTACTCATACATCGGCCAACATTCTATTACGAATAGCTCGTTGTGTCGGCTTTGAATATTATATGTACACACATATATATTTTCTACGTCGAAAGCATTGCAAAAATGGGTGTGTACTTATAGTATAGTGGATGCTATAATAGCACTAAATTGCTGTAATCACCGAGCCTCTCCATTAATGAAAAGCTTTTAGTGCCCCATTTTAAGTTGCATTCAACGATTTTCTAGATTTTTCGAAAGCTTCGCGTACGAGCTACAGTATGCTCCCCTTTATTTGTGCTAAAAAATTTGCAAAATTTCCTATAAAGTTAATCGGTTAATGTATTAACGGCTAATCATTTAATTGAGCATGACATATAGCCGTAGGAATGCTTGTTATTTTTATGACATAATCATTTGAAATATACACTTTAGATATGACTTTGTATACTTAAATACAACAAAAGCAGTTAACAATTTTTTTGAAATAATTATTACATATTTTGTTGTTTACGCTATATTTGTGTTGCGATTAATTGGAAAACCACAAAAATATTTATTTTCTTTTTTTCTAAGTAATTCGCCCACTAATACCTGATAATGATGGAATGTTTTAAATATCGATCATTACTTTAAATTATGACTCATTAGGCTAAAGTTAGACTTTCATAATCTAAGTTTAGAGCTTCGATCAACCTAGAAAGTGATAAATTTATCAGAAACAGGATCGGCTTTAGGTGTAACTAAATAAAGTTGGATTCATTTGAAAATTTTGGGTGATTTAATAAAGCTTTTTATGAAAGCTTTTAAATGAGCTTTTTGTGAAAGCTTTTAAATGAGCTTTCGCGCGAGCTTTGAGTTAAACTTGAAACCATTTATGAAACCATTTTCGATAGTGTTAGATTCCACTACTTCTTCACTATTACCGACGGAAGCTTTCAACTCTTGCTTTCTGTTATCTATCCTTCCTTGCAGACAAAAAAGTGTCTATTAGAGTGACTTTATAAAGCTTTTTGTTAAAGTTTTATACGAGCTTTCACTCGAGCTTTTGGTCAAACTTTAATTTTTGTGAAACCATTTCCGATAGTGTATGATTTCGTTACTTCTACACTATTACCGACGGAAGCTTTCAATTTTGTTATCTATTCTTCCTTGCATACTTCAATATTTCCATAATTTCCTAGAGAAGACTTTGTCTATTAGAGTGACCTTATAACGTTTTTTATTAAAGCTTATAGTTGAGCTTTCACTCGAACTTTTAGTCAAACTTGATTTTTATGAAACCTTTTCAGATAGTGTTAGATTCCGTAACTTCTACACTATTACCGATTCAAGTTTTCAACTCAAGCTTTCTGTTATCTATCATTTCATCCGCCCTTCTACCCCTTATTGATTTCACAGATAATCTATTGTCTGTCGCTATGCTACCTTAAGCTAACCTCACTTTATTATCGCTTCACAAGATTCATTAAATTATGCTAATAATATACAGTTGTGACTAAGATACATCACCGTTATACTAATTTATATCTGTATTTCACTAAACCGCCGTTTCATTGCTTCATTTTGCATTTTTGGAATTTCATCATTTTCATATTGAATTTCTTATACCACTTTGTTGTTGTTGGTTGGATGTAGTGTAGCGAGCTTTGTAAATACGAGTATTTCAAACTTTGGGGGGCTCGGCCGCACTTTACATATACTATATTGGGTATGTAAGAGTGTGAGTGTGTGTGAGTGTGTGTTATGCGCACAGCTAAATGGAAAATAGCAAATGTAATAAGCGGAAAATAAAACTGAATGCCTTACTCGTCTTACCAACCGGCGAACGCGCACACCTTTACCACTGTCAATGCCATGTTCTTTGCGAGTAGCAGCGGCGGCCGGCCACTTCAGCGCTGCCACTCATCACTTTCTGCCTTAGCGCTTTGTGATGAGTCAGGTTTTGAATAAAAACAACAATTATTTATTTATTTATTGTAGCGGCCTATTGGTTTTGGGTTATAGAACTATTGGGGCACACTGTGCCTCTTGTGTCTTCTTCTTCATCTTCGCTGTGTTTATTTTATTTTTTTAATTTTTATTTATTTTTTGGTTTTTTGTTGTATTTTGCTCATAGCGAAGCGTTGATGACGTTGACTTTACTGCCGGTTGCCAGCGTTATCGTTTTTGGTATTGCCAGCTGATGGCTATGGTGATGGTGATGTTGATGTTGGTGGGCATAACACGATGACGTTGCCATTCTAGCGGTTGGCATAATTCATTGAAATTCTATAAATGTGTGAAAAATACGTGATTTTGAAATTCTACAATGAAATTCTGAAATAGTGTACGAGTATGTTGAAGAGCGCCGCACCGTTTGCTGTTGGTCTTTCCTAGAAGCGATATTACTCGGTGTGGCTATGTTGGCTTGCGTGATTTCCCCTTAAGTCATTGCATACGTGCAGCTCAAGTGCTCAGCCCGCTCGCTGTATTCATAATGCATAGTCATATCTATTTATGTGTATTTGCGGCTATTGTTTCCAAGCCATTGGTCGTTTTCGTAATTTTCTACTTGACCATTGGTTTGGTGATTTCTTGAATTTATTATATGCATTTAATTATTGATTTTTATTATTGTTTTTTTTTTTATTTTTTTATTTTTTTTTTGTTTTGGCCACCTGTACTCGTACACTTCTTTTGAATAGCTTATTTATATTTGTCAACTGCGTCCAAAAAAAGTGTGGATCTAGTGCTTTTATTATTTATTATGCGTTCAGATACGAAAGAAATTTCACCTGGTGGTCGCAGGTGTTAATAAGTAGCAATGAATTATTTTGTCGGCGTTAGTATCAGTGTTGAATATTTAATAAATTAATCTTGTCAGCCTTAGTTTACTTATAAAGTACGCGTTAGTTTGTTGGACGAAATTGGTTTGTACGTTTTATAGCACCTCAGCGGGGCAAACAAAGGGCGAGAACGTACTAGAAAATATAAATAATAATGAGGCGCACTTTTTGATGGCTTTTGAGGAATATACTTTTATGTTTTTAGAGGTGTTGTAATTTTTTTTTTGGTTTTTATTAATATCACTTATTTTTAATATTTTTGTTTTTAGTTTAGTAATAGATTTTATAAATATTTTTTTTTTACTTTATCAATATTTTAATAATTTTTAAATACAAATTTTTCTTAATAAATATATATTTTAAATTTATTAAATATTGTTTTTTTAATTTATTTTATTTTATTTGATTTAAATTTATTTTATTTTATTTTAATTTATTTTATTCTATTCTATTTAATTTAATTTAATTTAATTTTATTTTATTTTATTTTACTTTATTTAATTTAATTTTATTTTATTTTATTTATTTTATTTAATTTAATTAAATTAAATTTAATTTTACTTTATTTTATTCTATTTTGTTTTATTTTGTTTAATTTTATTTTTTTATTTTATTTTATTTAAATTTATTTTATTTAATTTAATTTAATTTAATTTAATTTTATTTTGTTTTATTTTATTTAATTTTATTTCAATTCTTTTTTTTTATTCTACTATATTTTATTTATTTTTTTTTTATTGTATTTTATTTTATTTTATTTTACTTTATTTTATTTTATTTTATTTTGTTTTATTTTATTTTATTTTTTTTTTATTTCATTCTATTTTATTTTATTTAAATTTATTTTATTTCATTTCATTTAATTTTATTTAATTTAATTTAATTTTATTTTGTTTTATTTTATTTTATTTTGTTTTATTTTATTTTGTTTTATTTTATTTTATTTTATTTTATTTTATTTTATTTCAATTCTTTTTTTTTATTCTACTATATTTTATTTATTTTTTTTATTTTATTTCACTTCATTTATTATACTTTGCTTTAGACTCTGTAATTTGAACCCTGACCAACCAGCTGGTTATCACACACACCTACTTTGCATTTAATAAACTTATCAAAAAATATTATTGTTTTTTGGTTTTTATCTATGTCTAATCGAAATTCTTCATTTATGCTTATGTTATTTATAGTCTGCAATAGTAAACATATTTGTTGTTTGTATTTTCTATTTTTGCTAGTAAAGTTTCCATTAAAGATATGGTCATATCGAAGAGCTTAAACAATTAGTGCGTTAAACAATTTTTACATTTACCCCATACATCTGAAAGTAGATAAGAAATATTTAACCACAACTAAATTAAAGAAAACAAGTTGAAAACATGAAAAAGAAGATTTCCAATTAAAAAGGCTAAATCACAAAAATACTTTATTTATTATTTTTATGAATCATGCGGTGTAAACGCGCAACCGCTTATCGTGTGCGCCGTGAATCACAAATAGCAAGAAAGTTCCTTAAAATCGCGCGTGATTTCGAACAATCGAGTTGTTTGGAATTGAACATATTTGGAATTTCGTTATAGTTACCAGAACGAGTGGGTTGAGGGAAGTATTGCCAAATGCCGTCATTCACCGGCTTTTCAGGTTGGATTTGCTGATGCTTGTCAATCTGTTGTTATTGCCTCGCACTTGTATTGAGTTCTTCCTGATTTTGTTCGGTTCTCAACCGCATTCAGACACTTAACTTTTCGCGCAGCTCCATATACTAATTGAATTTTCGTTCCGAATTGAGTAGTGGTTCGTCATAAATGCATTGACAGACACGAAAAAATATAAAAATTGCATTGTCGAAACGTGTTTCTGTTGCCACTGGCTACCATATTATTATTTATTTACTTATGTGTTTCTTCAGGCAACCGCAACGCTTGGTCTCTGTTGAAAGCAAAAAAATAAGGGAACAATAATGAAAAGAAATGAAAATACAATTTTTGGCGAAATTGCGAAAGCGCAACTAAGTTAACGCGAATATAGAAAGAAATGCATGAAATTGAAATGTTTGAGAGTATAAAAGATCGTTGGAAGTAATAAGGTAGGGAAGACTTACAGAAATACGACGAAATTATTGATATTTCCTTATTATAGCAGATATTTTATAGATTATAAATTGATTTGATAAAGTTTGCTCTACAACTGTACATAACCTATAATTGATATATAAAAGATCTCTTGTTACAACAAAATCTAATTTAATAACAACAACAGAAATGTTTAAAATATTTTTCATTTTTCACCCCCACAAAATCGTGTCGTATTACCACGTCTAAATACCAAATTAGCCGCATATCTACTTCGGAAAAGTACGAGTACTTGTACTTGAAATCTTTCGCCACTGCAACTCACTTTGTCATAATGCTGTCAGTCAACGCCGTCAGCCACGACAATTTACACTGCGCTCAGCAGCAACAGCGCAACTACACGATCTGTGCGATCGGCCACAGCAGCAATGGTGGTTCAATGACTCTGCTTTTGAAAGCATCGTTCGCACTCTCTTTTCGTTTGGTAGGCCATCATTTCATTTTTCCTGATACACACTGTATGTAGGTATTCGGGAATAAAATGTATTTGTTGATGGATGTACATGTGTCTGATATTTTGTGTGTTTTTCAAAGATTTTTAATTTTATTTATTTTTTTTACATTTTTTTATAATTTTTTTTTCGAATTTTTTTCTGCTGTTTATCTCATATTTATATACATACTTTTTATTATTTTTTTATTATAAATATATATTTTTTTTACTTTCTTATTTTTTTCTTTTTTTTTTTTTTGTATTTAATTTTTTATTTTTATTTTTGTTTTTTGTTTTAATTTTATTTCGTCCCACATTTCGGTTTTCACTTTTTTATTGCGCTATTTTTGTTTGTGTATCTTTTCATTTATGCAGCAGCTCGCACTGTTGTTCGGCAATTGCCGCGTCGTCGTGGTGTTCTGGCGATTGTATATACACAGAGAGATAGGCGAGAATTTGACTCCAGCATTGGCTAAAAATAAATTTCGAATTTTCAATTTTATGCATTGCATTCTTTCACTTGAAGCAACATTTTATTAGTGTTGTTGTTTTCTTTTGATTTCAATTATTTTTTTGCAGCGCTTTTGTCTGTAGTTTTATCTCGTGTGCGATTTTTATGAGTTCCACGTTTGGAAGCATGCACCGAAAATGCAACAATTTTGTCGAAAATCGAGCAGTCAAGACAGTAGAGTAAACATTTTGAATTTTTATTTTACTTTTTTGTTTATTTGAAGGTAAAATCAATATTTTATTTTGGAATCAACGCCATTTTGTCTGTTTTCATTATTTATAATTTTATGCTTGTTATGAATTTTCTTATGTTTCAAAAATTCTCGAAATTATATTTTATTTATTTTTCATAAACTTTTTTTTTATTATTTTTTCATAAATTTTTTTCTACAATTTTTTTATTAAAATATTTTTTTTATAATTTTTTTTTATATTTTTTTTTAATTTTTAATTTAATTTTTTTTTAAATTTTTTTTTAATTTTTTTTTATTAATTTTTTTTTCATTAATTTTTCTTTATAAATTTTTTATTACAAACTTTTCTTTATGAATTTCTTTTCTTATTAATATTTTTATTTTAATATTTTTATTTTTTTAATTGCTCTATTTACTACCCTATATTTTCGAACACCGCTCTGCACGCAATATTTCGATTTAGCATTAGTAATTTTCTTGATCTGTCAGTGTCTTATAATAATACCACTTTATTATGATATTTTTATTTTCCGTTATTTTATTTTTTATTTATTTTTTTTTCATACACCGCCGTTTCATTGTCAGTCTGCCTGAGTGGGCATTTATATACCGCATGAGGTTGTTGATTTTGGTTACATAAGGTAGTCGGCGATTGCTGCTGCTGTTGTCACAATCTAAATACGTCGAAGGCAATAATTTTGTTTATTTATTTATTTATAAAGAAGAATAAGATATTTCTAATGTTCCCTTCAACAAATGCGTGGCTCCATGAAAATGATGAGTGACACGTGCGCTTGTCGCTGACAGTCCTAATGATAGTTCGCGTTTCTAATATTTATAACGAACATTTCTGTTTTGCCTGAGTGTGTGTGTGTAGGTGTTGTCAAAGCCGACTGATTCATATTGATTATTGTTTAACGCCTCGCGGCTGACTTCAACACCATGTTCATGCCATCTTACATGAGCTTATCCCTACTAATACCAAAAAGGATTTTAAATTTAGCTGGCGCACAACTTATTTGTGGTTGCTTTTGCATTATTTATGAACTTGTGGAACGACAGCTTAAAAAAATTAAAATAAATGTATTTTAAAAATAAAAAAAAATAAAAAAAAAATATATTTTAAAAATAAAAAAAATTAAAAAAAAAAATGCACAGAAATAAAAAAATAGAAAAAATATATAAATAAAAAAATTAAAAAAAAAATGTAAAAAATACTTAAAATTCAAATTACACAATATTTATTCAAAGCGCTGTGCATGCAATATTGTTTCCTTTAAACGTGCTTTATTTTCATAATCACGGATCAGCAGATTTTTGCTGTGTTTTTTATATTAAAAATGAATTGAGTCTCTTATCGCTAATAATTCCTTATGTGCTATTTTCAAAGTTTGACACGTGATCTAATGTATATGAGGAGGTTTATAACTTAAGACCATATCAGTAGATTGTTATATGCTTTCAATAAGGCCATTTCGCTAAGTGGATGAGCAGTGATAATCAAGTGCATTCAAGTACTTCTCCATATACTTTTCAAATTGTGAATTTGCCATATGTAAGTCACTGAACCTTATCTCTGTGGAGAATGCATGCATATACATATGTACTAATTCATAAATTTACATTCTCTACAAAAAGTATGTGGCATTTATGGTTTGATAGCGGCGCGTTACTTGGCTCATCTCCTCAGCAACTAATAAAGTTGTTTGTTAGATACATATGTGAATTGACAGTGTTGCTTTGCTGATAACCTAACTGCAATATTCGCAAGTATTTGCTAATTGTAAAAAAAGGCAACGCTTATAAATATGTATATTTCTATAGATATGAGTATATGAAGTATACAAAATTTCCGTGGATATTTGCATGAAAACTCATATTATGCATGGCTAATTTTTCGAAAATGAAATAAAATTAAAATAAACCCTGAAAAAATATAGGGTTCATTTAGTTAAGCTGGAGAAGTCCATGTAAAAGCCTAAAAATCGGAAATTAAAAAAAAAATGTTTTTTTTTTGTTTTTAAATTTTAACACAATTTTATTAAAGTATTGTAGAGTTCAAAAGTAGTTTGTTTAGTCGTTTTTCTTTTCAAAATGGCGGCTCAGAATAATTTTTTGTCTACAGTCTTTGACGCGAGGTTTCAAACTGCTCTATTTATCACTCACCAGCCAATGATCTGAAGCAAAAAAGTGGTTTTATTTAGGACAGTATAAATCTATGAAATTAAAAAAATATATATACATATATAATTCAATATAAAATAAGCCTTTGAGAAAAGAGTCAGAATTTTGGACAATTTTTTCGACATTTTTTTAATTTTTTAAACAGTATTTTATGAATGCGAAATATTTGACATTTTAAATTCATCCTTGGAATGTATACACATAATTTCATACAAATCGATCAATAACTTTTTCAGTTGCAACATGAGCAGTTTTTAAAAAATACAATTTCGAGATAATCGTTTTTAAATTTACGCACTCTAGTCCGCTCTATTATATGTATGTATATGCTATAACCTCCTCCATATTCAATATTTGTTTCCCTTCAGAAAACGCTTAACATATTAAATTTTCAGTTTATCGAAATAAAAAATATTTTGAGAATTAGAAGTTTATGAAAAATGCTTTGCTTTGGTATTCATTAATACATATTTTATCTTTCTCAGTAATTCTTCCAGATGATAACGTCGATATTTTTGATCCCAAAATCTAAAAAAATTGGGTTTTTGTTTCGAAATTACTTGGAAAAGATTGCCTAGATCTTTAGGCTTATTAATAATTATGATTCATGAGTAGGTTTTGAGTAAAAATATCTTTTTTTTTTAATTAGACTTTATTGTGCTACTGTATTTTATGGACACAAAACTTTCCGAAACTTATACATATATTTTTTGTTTTGTTATTCTGATGTGAGCTGTATTGGTTTCCGTACTAAAAATAGTCGTTTTGATCAACACTGGATCATATTTGTTCCTCCGTTCCTTTAGATACAACAAAAAATTTCGATTTTATAATTTTTTTTCGAAAATTATTTTTTGATTAAAATTTAAAAATTTTTCTATTCTATAAATATATTTTTCTGTATATATAAGCTGGTGAACCGATTGATTCGAAACCATTTTTGCCGATTTCAAACATTTTATTTTAATATTTGTATACTTTTAATAACAAATTTTCGAAATATTTTTCCAAAAAAATACAAAAAAACGGTTAATTAATAATCAAAAAACGTTACTAATTATCGGCTGAGCAGTGTATGTACTCACAACACTTAAAAGGGATCAAAGTATGCCATGTATGAACAGCACTTTAAAATTGATGTACCCTCCACACCATATATAGTGGATGAGTGTTTAATCTATATTTAAACTCAGTTTTGTGCGCACAATCAAAGCTAAATGTGCAATAATAATTATCATCATTAAGATGAATGCAAATATAGGCACACATCCCATACACCCACACACACACACACACACAGGTATATATACAAATTTATATCTGTTAACACTTAGCGCGGCGATCGTTGCTGCTAATTGAGGTGTTATCAACTTTATCAGTGGCAACGCGTACTTTGTGCCAATAAAGCTTAACTGTTATTATTAGCAGCAATCCACAGCCACAATACCTGTCATAATAATGCATTTACAAACAGACATTGCTCTGACAAAAAAAAAGCCGAATGCAAACAAACGAATTGGCATATACTCGTAAAATGAATGATGTGCGAGTCCGGCAGGGATAATAATTAGTATATGTATATGGCGTGTGCTTGCTATTGTTTTTGTAAAATAGAAAAAACAGACAAAAATTTTGTTACATTATGCCATTAATTGTTATGGATCGGAAAATTTTCCAATTATACTGTGTGCACGACGTTCTTCTAGCACAAGCACACGGCAGCTTTGTCTTTTTACCAACAATTTTTGAAGTGATCATTATTTTGGGGCCAGTAAAAAAAAACAAAGAAAAAATAATAAATAATTAATGTGTCGTTATATCATCAGCTTGTCATGCTAATATTACTCAAAATCTTCCATAATCTTGTTTAATTGTTAACATTGCGTTTTATTTATTACGGCATTCCGACTTAAAAATTCTTGCTACACATTTATGTACTTTTCATTCTGAATTCGTTCATCATTTAAACTATTTGCTATTTGTTATCTCTTCTTCACATTGAAAAATAAAAAATAAAAAAACAACAACAAGCAAACAAAATAATAAAAACGTATGTAAATATACATACTTATACATATGTATATATATGTAATTATAGCAGAGAAGCCACCACTGGGTACCTACATGAAATGGGTGGTGAGAGTATTGTCGAAGAAACGCTGCTGCCTACACTCTCCCATTAACTCTTCGCATTAGATCGGTGTTTAGACTATGTAAAAATATTTTCCAAAAAAATATTTTATTTTGATGCCATAATTGATATACAAGATAATTTTCAAAAAAAAAAAATATTATTTTGTTGCCATAATTTTCTAGAAAAGTAAAAAATAAAAGAAATAATATTTTTTTTTTCAAAAAAGAAAATATTTTTAGAAAAAATATTTTTTTCAAAAAAGTATTGAAATCACCCAAATTAATTTTATTAAATAACTGGAGAAATCGGTAAATGAGTGATAGTTTTCATTTATTAACTGAAGAATAAGTACCTTTTGGGTATGAAATAACTTTTTTATAGTAGAAAATCGTGATCCTTTTTTTAATATTATTTGACTTTTTAAGATTTTATGGTACTCATTATGAACATTTCCTATTTAGTAAACATATGGAAGTGTTTTTAAAAGTTTCGTTTATATGAAAATTATAAATTGATTAAGAAATTACTTTATGTCAATATTTATGATTTAAATCTGGCAGAAATATTAATAAAAATATTATATTTGTCATAATCATATGATTTCTTATTGAAAATTTAAGAAAATATAAAGTAATAAAAAATTCGGTATTTAGTTCAATATTTATGATTGAAATTTGTAAAAAAAAAAAAACTATTTTACAAAAACAATATTTTTGAAATATTTTTATTTTTTTCTTTATTTTTTATTTTTGGTTTTAAATATTTTTCTTGTAAAAAATATTTTTTTGTGTATTTTTTCAAAAAAATTTAAAATATTTATGATATATTTATTTTTTTTATTTTATATATTATTAATTTTTTAAATTTTTTTATTTTCTAAAATAAGTAATAATTTTTTTAATTAAATATTATTTATTTTTAAATTATTTTTATTTTTTAAATTTTTTTATTTTGTAAAAAATATTTGTTTTTGTATTTAAAAATAAATAATAAATAAATATATTTTTAAATTTTTTTACTTTTCTTTGAATTTTTCTATTTTTTTTATTTTTTATTTTTATTTATTTTTTTTTTAAATTATGTTTTAACTTTTTAAATATTTGTTTTTATAAAATATATTTTTTTTCATAAACCCTTTTTTTAATTTTTTAATTCATGCATTTAAAGAAGAAACAAATTGTTTTTTTTTTTTTTGTATTTTTGCAGAAAAAATTACATTTTAAAATAAATAATAAATAAATATATTTTTTAAATTTGTTTACTTTTCTTTGAATTTTTCTATTTTTTTCTTTTTATTTATTTTTTTAAATGTGTTTTTGTTTAATATTGTTTTTACTTTTTTATATTTGTTTTTGTAACATATTTTTTTTTTTTGCATAAACCCTTTTTTATTTTTTAATTCATAAATTCAAAGAAAAAGCAAATTTGTTTCATATAAAATCAAGTAATTGATTATTTGTGAATGAAAAGAAGGAGATATTAATAAAAAATAACCCAACATGCTAGCCTAAACACCGTGTAAGACTTCCTACTTTACTCACTAAACCCTGCCTTTCGGCACACAGCGAAGACAGCGAGCAACATAAATATAACTTATGTGTGTGTAATCAAAAATACTAATAACATTTAATTTTTTTTGTAATTTTGTTTTGCTTTTTCTTTTATAACTGAGTTCCAATGTTTACTTTAATTTTTTTTTTTTGCAAACTTAGAATTTCGCTCTCTAGAATTTACTACAATTTACGACTGTTTGGTGGATCACAATCGCGCAGTAACTTTTCTGTTTGTATATATTTTTTTTTACATTTACTCATAACGCGCTTTGACTGCTCCACCTCTCCCCGCACACACTAGCATTTTATATTTAAACTTTTATTGCTTTTGGGTTCACAGGTCCCTGTGTAAATTCTCTTAGACAGAGCATGCGCACAAAGACACACAGCTGTTGAGTACGAGTATAGAGCTCGGCGCTCTTATAACAATGCGTTTATGTTTATTTATTTCGCAGATGCTGAATTAAAGTTTCTATCTTGTTGTTATTGTATTACCTAACTTAATTGACTACTCGTTCGTTTACTCGGTATCACTCATTCGCACTCACATCTTCACTCAAATTGCATTGCACTCATTTTTGGTGAACAACTTGTTTGTTTCGCCACTCTTATGCATACTTTTGTTGTTGTTGTTTTTTTTTTGTGTACTTCGTATGCTCATACCTGGTGGAGTGGAGCGAGCGTGTGAGTGTCGTTTGTTGGGGCTTGGCGCGCGAGGGGCGCCTAGTGGGCATCGCGTGAGCCAACTGACGTTTTGCGTCGCTCCACTCGCACATTTACACTCGCCGCCGAATTTCACTCCGCAGTTCGTACGCTGGCATTTAAGGCAGACAGTCAGGCTATATTGGCAAGCGTTTGCTTCGTTTTGTAGTCGCAAACCGTGCACTGCTCGTAGAAACGTTGACGAATTCGCTTGTGTGTCTAAGAGCGGAACAGTAACTCGAAACTTTAGAATTCTTATAATTTTCTTGCTTTAATTAAATAATCAATTCCTACAAAAAAATAAATTGTGATTGAAAATTCAACAAGCAAGTGATATTAAACTTAAACTGCGTGCAATTGAATTAATTTGGAAGCTATAACGGAAATATTAGAAAATTGTGCTACGAAGAAATGCAATCAACTGTAAGCATAGTGTGTATATTATACGCCATCTGCGGTGCGGTAAACAGAATCGCTAAAAGCTCAATACGAAAACAAAAAATTTGCAACTCATTAAAATCTGCAAAGCACTCGATAAACATACGCGAAGAAGAAAGCATAAATTAAGTACAAAAAAAAGAAGCGCAAATGTCAAAAAGATCGCGTGTCGTGTCAACGGCGAATATGTATTTTTTCTTTACAATACGGTTATATTTTTGACGTGCCTCCTGCAGAAGTGCGCTCAGTTTTGTGAAATTTGAAATTATTTATATCTTTTAATATTTAAACTATAATTTCGCGTTGTAAATCAAACGAGATGTACTCAGTAAGTTAATTGAAACAAGCAAAAACGCAGTATCAAGCATTTAAATGTAAAATGAAGTGATATAATGCAGCGCGTACGTAGGGAAGGTAGAGCCCAAAAAGAAATTGCTGCGCCTACGCGTTTGAAGTGTCTTCAAGTATAAAGAAAAAATAGTTAAATATTTGCGTAAATAAAAATAAATTTTAATACAAACTAAATAATACAAAGTAGTAGCTGCAATTGCAAGTAAAAAAATATTACGTTTTCGTAAAAGTAAAATATGTGGCTCTTATGTAAAATTCGCGTATGAAAATATAAGCGATTTTGATTGAAAGAATACACGGTTTCAAATATTGCGCTTTATTTGTGTTTTCTTCGTTCAAAGAGTGCGCTTAATTAGTGTTTTAATCATTTTAAAACTAATATTAAGTTATTAAAATAAAAAAGATCGTAAAAGAAAGCAGCAAGCGATTTACTCGTGCAAATCTACACCCACACCCGCACACATATGAATATATTCTTAAATTTGGGAAAAGTGATTTACTCGCGTTATATCAAATATATTGAAATTTTAAATTTTTTTACAAAGTGTTGCATTTAATAAAAAGCTTTTCGTTAACATGTCATATCTAATTTATAAAAAATTTAAAAAAATTCAAGTTAATTTTTTCAAGTGTACAAACTATGTAAAGCTATACGGCATATAGCTTCAAAAATAGCTAAGTTCTTTAAACTCTAAACAAGCAAATTAATAATAAACGCCAAATAATATTAAAAATAAAAAAAATTAAATCCAAGCAAAATTTTTACACAACAATATCATAACCTAAAAAATGTTTGCCAAAAACGTAATCCCGTGTAAGTGTCGAAAGCAGAATACAGAATATGAGTAAAATGCTAAAAACTAAAAAAAAAACATACAACAATACGTAGAAAGTAAAAATGCAATTTGCTAGTGAGCAGCACTACTATATAGTAGAACCAACTAACCGTACGTTAGATCCTGCTAAGTCTAATTGCAGGCATTCTTGTTCACACTTTTTTGTTCTACTGCATTTCGGATTTTTATTTGTTTTCATGTTTTGCTACGTCTTCACTGCATTCACTTATACTTTTATTAGTTCTTTCTACTAAAATTTCTGAATTTTCTGAATTTTGCATTGCTGACGTTCTTCGGCGCATAGTTTTCGTTCGAATATGTTTTGATTAATGACTGTGACAGTGCCATTGGTGGCGTAAAAATATGAACAATTCATATGTACATATGTGAAAGACAATTTTCGTAAGCGTAATTGAAATTAATTGTAGATTGTTATTAGACGCACAGCTGTTAAATTATATAAGAACAACAAGTTGTATAAAATATTTAAGACTACACTAAATCCGAACAGCTTTTAGCGCGATCCTTGTTTGTCTATAATAAAATACCAAAAAATAAAAAAAAATTGCAGTCATAAATTTAAGAAGCTCACAAGCAAACTTGATGGAAAAGTACGCCAAAATACAAAAAAAAAAAAAATTGACTGAAAAGAGCGTTCGTAGAGTGCGAGTTGAGTGCAAAGTGCTGGGTGCGAAGTAGTATGACGTTTAGGTTGTTATTTATTTGAACTGTATATATTGCTGTTGCAAGTATGCCGCATTTAAGGCAGCTCGGCTTTTAAATTTAGCTATGTATATATACAGATATACATATAGATTTATATGCAAGTAGGCGTTGTTGTGTGCAAATAACTGTGTTGTTGTTGTATATATTTATAAATCTGTGCTGATTTGGCTTATAACAACTTTTATGTGTGTGTGTGTACATAATAAAAATTTGTTCATAAAACGCCATGCGAATCTGTTGTGTCTTTTATGAATTAACAGCGGACTAAATGTCATATATGACATATGTCCATATGTATGTGCATGGCAAATGAGATATATCGAAAAGATAAAACATAAATAAATGAAAAGCATATAGCGCGAAATGGCATGTATTCAACGCTATAATAAAAGTACAACAAAGAGATAGAACAAAACAACAACAATAACAACAACAGCAAATTTATGGAATAAAATGACGTTGTCATAAAAAACCAAATCCAAATCCAAAAGCTAACCACTGTAGCTGACTATTTACGAGTACACGCGGTAGCTTTTGTCTATTACTATAAATGCGCATTTGTTATGTTTTGTTTCGCGTCCCGCAGCCTGCAATTTGTACACAATTCATGTACATATATATGCAGTATGTAACTTAATGCGCTAAAGTGGTTTGTAATTAAAATGAAGTAGATATTATTTGTTGTTGCCTTTTTTGTTTGTGCACTGTGCCGTGTGCTGCCTTTTATACGCGTATATTCAGTTGTAACTGTCGCGCGCTGTGGGTGTTTAACTGCCCGTCCGGATTACTTTCTTCACAGCGCCCGTATGCCACCAAATCGTTTTGTGTGGTTAGGCGGTAGTCGGTATGCAATTTCATATTTGCTTATAATTTCATATACGTAAATATGTACATATACATATATACATTTGTGTATGACTGTCCTGGTCTGAGTGAGAAATCGGAATTTTAATTCGTACAATGCTTTGAGGCATTTCTTTCTAAAAAAATTCTGTAATTTACTCACACTTCAATAAATTAATAATTTATTACGTGTTTTTCCTATGCTGTGTCACGTTTCTATTAGCACACTTTACACACACATATATAAATTTGTAATTCACCTTATTTACCTTACCCACTGCGTTCGTTCGTTGCATTTATTGTTTTTGTATACATTTTTTATACGCTTTATGGTGATTTTTTTTTATTTTTTATTTATTTTAAATTTTTTTCTAGCTGTCAATTTGACAGTTTCGTTTGCACACAAATACGGTATACACTTTTGACAGCGCTCCTCTCTTTCCCTCTTTATACAATTTGTATTTTGTTTCTGTATACTTTTTATGTCTTTTTTGGTTTATTTACACAATTATCTATTGCTATCTACAATGGAATCTTTTAATTTAATTCATTTAAATGTGATTTTTTTATAGTTTTTTATATTTTTTTAAATTTCTTTAATATTTTTTAAATGTGTTTTAAATATATATATTTTTTATATTTTCTTTTTAATTTTTTTAAATATTTTTTAAATTTTTTTAAATATTTTTTTTTTTAATTTTTTTAAATATTTTTTTTTAATTTTTTTAAATATTTTTTTTTTAATTTTAAATATATTTTTTTAATATTTTTTAAATTTATTTTGTATTTTTTTAATATTTTTTAAATAATTTTTAAACATATTTTTTAATTTTTTTAATATTTTTTAAATTAATTTTTTAATATTTTTTAAATTTTTTTAATATTTTTTTTTAATTTTTTAATATTTTGTTTATTTTATATTTTTGTTATTTTTTTTATATATTTTTTAATTTTATTATATTTTTTTATACATTTTTTAATTAAAAACATTTTTTTTTAATATAATTTTTTTAAATTTATTTCGCGATCACCAGCCTCTGTAGTTCTCTAAGAGCATCCACCTTCTGCTATACTCTGTTGTATAAGAGAAAAAAATTGTCACGCTTTTGATCTGCAGCACTCTGTAGCTGTATTGTAAATGTGTTCGTCATTCATGTTCGTGCCATTGCATACAGTTATACGTTGTACTCGCAAATGCATTACAATTACACCCCTTCCTCGTTGTTTTTGTAGTGTTGTTTTTTTATCTCTCTATTTTACTGTCGTAAATTTCTTTTGATCCGTTTGCGACATACTAAAAATGTTGTTGTTTGCAAAATCACTGCAGTCGTGCGTTCACACTTTGCATACAACTCATTTACTTAAATACATATTCATTATTGAAATTAATTAATTACTTGAGTGCGCTTGTAAATGTTTTTGTTTTTCCTTTTTTTTATATTAGCAATGCTTAACAATTTTTGCATTCTACATTTTCCTGGTTTTTGTTGTTGTTGAGTTTTTTATCTGATCTACATCACGCGATCGGTAATTTATGGTAGTGGAAGTGTTTTTTATATAGAATATGTTAAGTTATATTTGTTTTAGTTATTACTATGTAATTTCAGTTTTTATAAGCCTTTTTTATGGGTTACAAGTAGAGTTGGCAACTCTAATTTCGAATTTCGGCTAAAAAAAATTCAATTTATTATTATTTTTTGCATTAATTGGAAATTAAATTCGTTGGTTTTTAGGGTGTGTGTGCTATCAGCTGCCATTCATTTGTGTATAAAATTCTATTGACGATCTCACAAAAATGAACCCTTCCCTTGTCTCTGATCATAAAATTTTGCGAATTTTCGAAATTGACATACAAACAACATACTTTTGTTTGTTTACAGCTTTTTTCGATTTCTTCTTCATTTTTGTCTCGTGATTTGCATAGAATTTGTGGATTGTTAGCTTTTACGGAAAGGGTGTTCCAGCAGCTGGCCATTATATTCCTTTCGCATTTGTTTTCCATCTCAAAACCACCCTTGAGCGCACTGCTTTCAAGTTTAGGTGTTCCCCGCTGTTTTCTAATGTAAACTCTTTTGTTGTGCTCTCTTTTTTGGACTGTCAAATTTTCATTAAGTTTATTGTTTGCTTAGTATTTAGCGGCTGAAAGATAAATATAGTGCAGATCACACTTATGCTCATATTATCTAAATCCTAAATCCCCTGCAAAGCCTTGCTCACCACCTTCAATTTCACCATCAAAGCTCTGTGTGGTTTATAAACTGTCTTTATTTATAATACAATTTCGTTTAAAATACGTAAATAAATAAATAAATAGATAAATGTTTGCTGGTATCAGTCCAGCCGCAATTGTGAGTCTCTGCTATTGGCATTCTGGCGTTGTCATCGCGCTCGACTTTAGCACTCAGCTGTTTTGCACGCACTCAACGCTTGATATCCATTAGCAGTTTGTTGTTGTACTACTCATGTGCGGCATGATCTACTGGCGTGTCGCCGTTGGAGTTCTAAAAATATCTCACTTGAACACAAAAAAAAAAAAAAGAAACCGACAGCAAAGAAGCGAAAAAAATCGCAAAAAAGCAAACATTCGTGTTTTAAAAGATATTTTTAGCACAGATAACAACAACTATACCAACTGTTAGTGGCAGTGCGCTGCAAAAGCAAAAGTTTAACAACTTAGACCAAAAGCAAAGAAAAGGAAAAAAAGACTCAGTGCGATTAAACATTTGATTAGCGCAAATATTCCACCATTACTCAATATGTATTATCTTATCGTCGAAACGTTTCCTTTGTCATGCACGGTCGCTTATTCATACTACACGCCATTCTTGTTTTGCGCCACTTGACGCTGTGGTTCTTGCGAAACCTACTTTCCAACACAGACACCTTAAGATTTAAATTAAGTAATCGGAAATTTACATGGTCTTTATAAATTAACACGTGGACCTTTAGACTGCCTGAACTCGCCTAACGCGTCCACATGTACATTTATCAGACGCAGACCATGCAGTCTACATGCCGGCTACCGGCTGATGGGGTCGTGCTCTAGTGAATTATAAATCGTTGCGTCCTATGCCATTTGATTTGCTATCAGCGAGCATTTCGTTTTTTCCATTCACACTGATAAGCGTCTAACTGCAAGTTACCGCATTACCTAACCAACTAACTAGCTGTACACATATTAAAATAAGCGTCTACTAAGCAAAAGCAGACAACAACAATAAAAGCCATCATGCGATACCGGTCGCATTTATTGAGATTTTGTATCAGGCGAGTTTTCAAATTTCAAGTTTTCAAATATTGCAAATATTCGATTATCAGTTGCGCTTTAATGGTATCACTTTATTACTCGTTTGCCTTTGTTATCGGTTAAGTAATATAATATTTCAAGCGTACGCTATTTGAAGTATAAAAAAATTAAGAAAATTAAAAAAAAAAATGAAAAAAATGGAGCGCAATCACTTTACGTTTAAGCTTATCACATAAGTAGTTATGTGTTGAACTTGAAATTAATTGTGGAAAAAAACTAGTTTGCGACGTTTTACATGCGTGTTATTGTCCGAATAGTAATACCAATATTGCAAGTTCATTACAAAAGTGCGTTGATTCTTTGATCTCCACTGTAAATAAAGTATGTTCTTTGATTAAGCTGAACTGATTTTTGCTATTGTATTTTAATTTTTTTGTTTTATTTTTTTTATTTATTTTTTTATTTATTTTTTATTTTATTTTTTATGTTTTTTGTTTTGTTTTGTTTCTTTATTATATATTTTATTTAAATTTTTTTTTTCAATTTTTGGTTATGTTTTGTTTTTTCTTATATTTTTTATTTTTCTAATTTTTTTATGTATTTTGTTGTATTAACAAATTGTTTTTTAATTTTTTTGTTGTATTTTTTATTTTTTAATTTCATTTTTTTTTAATTTTTTGGTTATGTTTTGTTTTTTCTTATATTTTGTTGTATTTTTTATTTTTTAATTTAATTTTTTATTGTATTTTTTGGTTTTGTTTTTTTTTATCTTATATTTTTTATTTTTCTAATTTGTTTATGTATTTTGTTGTATTAAAAAATATTTTTTTCAATTTTTTTGTTGTATTTGTTTTTTGTTGTATTTAAAAAATGGTTTATTTTTTTTTAATTTATTTGTTGTATTTGTTTTTTGTTGTATTTAAAAAATGGTTTATTTTTTTTAATTTTTTTGTTGTATTTGTATTTGCTTTTTGATTTTTTGTATTTATTTTTTTTATTTTCTTTTTCTTTTTTTTTATTTTTATTTTTTATTTTTTTTTATATTTTTTTTTTCAATAAGACACACCCACACCGCAGTCATTGTGTGTTATCAGATCAGCACCACAGCGTCGTGTCTTGGCCGCACTCCAAGCGTGTTAATTAAGTTTTGACTGCTCAAATCTAGATCGTCCAATTAACCATTTGACATTTTAATGTTGTCACATTCGATTTGCAATCTATATGCTCTCTTTGATTTGTTTTATTTTTTATATAATTGCTGCGTGCGCACTGTCTGCTTGCACGCGTGTCCAGCATGCTTTGGCTTGCTGGTGCGTTTCTAATGGCTAAATAATTCAACTTCTGTTGCGTAATGCTGTCGTAAAATAAGTCAATAAATAAAATCACATCTCTCTCACGTTGTGTGCATAAAGCAGGAATTCAATAAATTCAGTTTCATATTTTTATTTATTTTTTTTTTCCAATTTAATTCAATTTAATAATTGAATGCCAACCATGTCTCGAGAGCAATACATTTTTTTATTGTTCTTATGTTTGTTCTAGACATTATATGCGTTTTATTTATGCTTGAAAACCATATATTCTAAAATAACACCCTTTATATACTCGTTTGTCGAACTTAATGAGATTATATTTTCGAAAAATTATATGGAAGATCACTATTTAAGCAGTCATTTTTTCAAAATATATGTAAATATGTTTATGAGAAAGTAATCGTCAGTAGTCATTACATTTATACAGTAATCATTACATTTATACAGTAATCATTACATTTGCACAGTAATTCAAGACACATTTTATATACAGTTATGTATTGAAATGCTGCGCATTACAAAATGCTACAGCGAAACAATGCAAAACAACTATTGTGAATCACTGCTACACACCCATTTCAAATACGCATAACATGCAGCAACAACACTAAAAGCAAAAGAAATGCATTTATATGTATATACATACATACACCACTATATAGGCACAGCAACAGCATACGTTGCAGCAATAATCGACGAGCAACAACGCGAATGTGCGCCAATTTCGCCGGTAAAAAGTGTGCAACAAAAAATTAATTGAGCATGGAGTTGAGGCAAAAGCAAAAAAAGCAAAAACAAAAAAATAAAAAAACAAAAAAATAAAAAGCAAAAACAACAACAACAACAAAACAAGAAATGCATTTTTGCGGTTGCCATTTCACAGCGTTTGTTGTAGTTGTTGCATTTTGAGTGCAAAGCGAAATTGCAATTGCACTTAAGAGCAATGACATTCTCTTATGAATTGCCGTCACACTCTTAAATCAGTAATGCAAATGTATTGCAGTGTCATTTGAGTGCATTATCTGTTGTTTTGGAGAGGGGGCACAAAATGCGGCGCACTCCCCATAACCTGTTGAGATGAGAGACTCATTCTCAAGCATTGCTATTTTTGCTAGCGCCGAGGCGTATTGTTTTTATATACTCGTACTTTATATAATAGCTGGTTTTAAGCTTTCTTTTTTTTTTGTTTCTTGTTCTTTTTTTTTTGCATACTGTATTTGCTACTAATTGCAATTACACGAACTCACACCATACTATTTGCTTTACTCTTTAGTTTTTGCTGCCATATGGGAGTACTTTACTAAGCGAAAATCACGTGATGCGTATATTCTAGTGACGCAATCTTTAACAGGCTGGTTTTTTGTTGAATATATTTGCATTTATGTGTGTACATATGTATGTATATGAGTGCATTTAGAATGCATTATTGAATAAGGCAAGCAATTTTGTAAATAAAAGATCGCACGAGCGCGCATATAAATGATGGAATTATTAGTAAAATTGTATAGAATTTTTAAAAACATTTATAAAAATTTAATATAAAATTATATGAAATTAAAAAAATTATATAATTTAATAAAATAAAATATAATTTAAAATAATAAATACTCTAAATTTATGAAAAAAAAATTAAAAAATCGCATATCAAATCACCAAAAAAATATTTTCCATTTTAATAAAAAAGTGAAAATTCGAAATATTTTAATATGATTTTAAAAAGTACTTAAATACTTCAAATAATTAAATCACTTGAATGAAATGAAATAAATAATATATAAAATTAAAACAAATAATACAATTTAATATATAATAATAAAATATTGAATATTGTAAATTTATGAAATATTTTAAAAAAACTTATAAAAGAGAAAAAAAAATATCAAAACACTAAAAAAATATTTTCCATATAAAAAAGTGAAATTCGCAATGATTTAAAAAAATACTTAAATACTTAAAATAATTAAATCACTTCAAAGGAATTATTTTCTAAAATAATATATGAAAATAAAACATCTAATAAAATTTAACAAAATAAATGTAATTTTGAATAAAAAATACTGTAAAATTATGAAAAGTGTTAAGAAAAATTATAAAAATCGCATATGAAATCACTAAAATTTTTTTCAACTTAAATAAAAGTGAAAATTCGCAATGATTTTATAAAATATTATATGAAATTAAATCACTTGAATAAAATTAAATTGAAATAATATATGAAATGAAATCATATAACACAATTTAATGAAAAAAAATATTTTAAATAATAAATATTGTAAACTCAAAATTATAAAAAAAATGTGAAGAAAAATTATAAAAATCGCATATCAAATCACTAAAAAAAAATATTTTCCAAATTTCAAGAAAAAAAGTGGAAATTCGCAATTTAAATCACACGTCAAATCGCGAGTGTCTCATTCTTCCCATTAATTGTGTATGAGTGTGTGTGAATTGCACGAGTAAATCGCCAAGGCGATTACCAATCAAAATGCAAAAAAAAAAAATGAAAAAAAATAGAAAAGCAAATGCATAATGTAAAATTCGCGATATGTGTAAATTTTTGCAGCAATCTTGAGAACAACAATGAGATTTATTCACTTGCACAATACGAGGCAAGCAAGCTTAAAGTTGAGGCAAGCGACAGCGAAAGCGATCAAAGCAACATTGGCGATAGCTGTAGCGACAACAATATCAAAGAGAATATCAACGATAAAAACAACAGCAACAACAGCTGCAACAACAACAACGGCATCATCAGCGACGACAACTCAACTGACGATTACAAACAGAAATTATTAGAGTGCACTAAAGAAACCAAATTGCTGAAACAAGAACAAGAAAATCCAGAAATCCTTATAAATAAACCGTGTAAAATCGAATTGCATTCGATCAAAGCAGCCAATTCACCACCAACGTCAACGCAAACAAATCCAACTACCACCGACAACGATCTCAATGAGGATCGTAATATAAACACAAATAATATATGTTCCTCCATAAAACGTGAAAAAACGTGTGCAATTAACGTAAATCCCTCTAATACAATAACCACTACCTCAAGCAACAACAACAACAACAACACTAAATTAGCAGCCACACCCCCATTAGATAATAATACCACAAAATTGATCGACATTGCTGCTAATAAACAAACGATTGTACGTGAAAATTCACTTTCTCCATTGCGTCAGAATAGTAATCTACAAACGAATTTTATAAACGGCAGTGACAATAACACTAACAACAACAACAACAACAACAATAATAAGAATTTGTTGTTGGCAAAAACACACGAAGAGAAACGCCCCAAATCGGTTACCGCTTCGGTATTTCGTCCGGCTACCATAACCGATTTGAGTGGTACCCACTCGACAACAACAACTGCAATAGCAACAACAACACCGCCAACGCCCGTACCATCGACTACGAGCACTTCATCGGTATTTGTGAGTGCAGCAAATGCACCGCCATTGTTGCCATTGAACGCGGCACCTCGCGCCCAATCGGTGACGGCTTCCGTTTTCACACCGATTTCGCAGTTGTGTAATCGCCAACAACAACATATTGCTAAAACTAATTCCATTATAACACCAACAACGGTGACAGCAGCAATACTCAGTGGTCAACAACAACAGCAACATCAAAATCATCAGAATCACCAAAACTCACAGCAGACACAAGATATGAATAAGTTTTTGTCGTTCGGGGATGAGACAAATGAGTTAGCAAGTGAGTACTATTCTCTTTCTTTCTTCTTATTTCTTATTTAGTAATATTCAATTTAATTTAGTTTAAGTGTCATTTACACATACATCGAATCATTATTGTTTCAAGTTTTTCGCTTTGAAGTCCGCATAATTGCCGATCGAAAGCGACAGATCTATATACATATATCCATGCATTTATAGTTAGTTAGGTTCTAGAGGTTTTGGGATATTTATATTGCATTTTGTAGGAAATGATCGTGAATATATAACTTCTAATGAGGTCTTTTTTCTATATAGTCTCCATCTTTTTCAGCCTGTAACCATTGTATATGGTTTTATTTTGGTCTCCACCTTTAAGCCTGTTTCAAACATACTTTCCAAGTGAAGATTCTATAAATCTTTTAACCCATCCTCCAGTAAAAAGTCAAGTCCAGCCTCCATGTACTATTCTTGGCACAATTAGTAATTGGCAAAATAGTTTCTATTTACAGTTGGACGCGGCGTATTGTAAATATTGCAGCTGTGTAAACAGTTAATTATCGTCAAAACATTTGTTTTTGTGTTCGATTCTAATTTTAAACAAATTTACACGATCGCCGCCAATATGTTTGGTTTTGCATTGCCATTTGTTGTGCTGATTTTCGCAATGCCTAGTTAAGATGGCTAACAGTTTTATGCGTTCTAATTTTCCCCATTTAATGCCACTGATTTGTTGTCGATTACACTATACGAGAAAATCGATTTTTTTTCTGGGTATTGGACTAAAATAATTTTTAGAATTTTTTTCATAAGTAAAAAAATATATATCCGTCCGTCAAAATAAAAATATTTGGATTCGAAGGTCTTTAAAAAAAAAATATTATTAATTACGGGATATAGCTACTAAAATCTCCAGAAATTAGATATTATCTACATTCTCTTCTTAATTCATTGGAGTTTCGGTCAAGCATATAAGCAAGATGCTATGAAGTGTCAAAGTTTGGTCTTCGAAAAAATTTAAAAAAATTCTGTAGAAAATACTGGATCCCTTATAACATTAGTCATATAAGCTTGACGAAAAAGTTTTATATACCAATGAATTAAGTAGAAAATGTAAATTATATATATTTTTGGACTAGTAGCTATGACCTAATAATATATTTTTTTAAATACCTTTTCGAATCCAAATAATCTCATTTTGGAGGCAAACTTCCAAAATGTGAGAATAGTATTTTTTTTTTGCTTATGACTCAATCTCCCGGAAAAAATTAGGTTTTTAATTTTAAAATTTTAGTTAATTTTTTCAAAAATATATTTAACATTTTTATACTCTCGCAACAAAAGTTGCTAAAGAGAGTATTATAGTTTTGTTCATATAACGGTTGTTTGTAACACCCAAAACTAAACGAGTTAGATATAGGGTTATATATACCAAAGTGATCAGGGTGAAGAGTGGAGTTCAAATCCGAATGTCTGTCTGTCCGTCCGTCCGTCCGTCCGTCCGTCTGTGCAAGCTGTAACTTGAGTCAAAATTAAGATATCTTGATGAAACTTAGCACACTTATTTCTTGGCACCATAGGAAGGTTGCTTTCGAAAATGAGCAAAATCGGACCACTGCCACGCCCACAAAATGGCGAAAACCGAAAACACATAAAGTGCCATAACTAAGCCATAAATAAAGCTATGGAAAAATTTGGTATGAAGGATCGCACTATGAAGGGGCATATTTGGATGTAACTTTTTTGGGGAAGTGGGCGTGGCCCCGCCCCCTACTAAGTTTTTTGTACATATCTCGCAAACCAATAGAGCTATATAAACCAAACTTTCTGCAGTCGTTTTTTTAGCCACTTCCTAATACAGTCCAAAAATTAAAAATTAATCGGATCATAACCACGCCCACCTCCCATACAAAGGTTATGTTGAAAACTACTAAAAGTGGGTTAACTCAATAACGAAAAACGCCAGAAACACTAAATTTCACATAAGAAATGGCAGATGGAAACTGCACTCAGATTTTTTTAGGAAATGGAAAATGGGCGTGGCGTCGCCCACTTATGGGTCAAAAACCATATCTCAGGAACTACTCGACCGATTTCAATGAAACTTGGTTTGTAATAGTTTCCTTACATCCCAATGATATGTTGTGAAAATAGGCCAAATCGCTTCACAACCACGCCTACTTCCTATATACCAGAACTTTGAAGACGATCTGAAACGTTTACATTCCAATATATAAAGTAAGCACTAGTGAAGATATCGGTGCAAAACTTTGCACAAATACTGTATTTATAGTGTGGCAGCCCCATTCTAAAAATCGCCGAAATCGGACCATAGGTTGTCAAGGCCCCATATATCGAACTTGAGGACCTCGGTACTTCTAACCTAATATTAGGGTTTCCAACTTTCAATGGACTTTATACAATATATATGACGAATATGTGGGTAAAATTGTGTATTATATAATATAAATTAAGTTAAATAAATAAATTGCGAGAGTATAAAATGTTCGGTTACACCCGAACTTAGCCCTTCCTTACTTGTTAATTTTTAACTTTATAACAGTTAGCTTTACACTCTTATCACCATATTTCCTGGTTTATATTTGTACCATATCTGTATTGAG
Organism: Zeugodacus cucurbitae; assembly: GCF_028554725.1. Taxonomy (NCBI): domain Eukaryota; kingdom Metazoa; phylum Arthropoda; class Insecta; order Diptera; family Tephritidae; genus Zeugodacus; species Zeugodacus cucurbitae. The sequence goes on along the minus strand of NC_071667.1, from coordinate 55,638,161 downwards.
TGCTTTTATCTTATTGGCCTATAACTGAAAACAAAAATATTTTCGTTATGTTCTTGTAATAATTACTATCAGAGTGTACTATAAACCGGCAATATACATATAATTGTACACTTCAAGCTACATACATACAAACAACGAATAAACAATTTACACTCTCGTAAAATTGTTATATCACAATTATTTGCTGATTTTATAAGGCACTATTGGTGTGAACTGACGTTCGATACTTATCAATAATTACTTGCGATTGCATTATCTTTGCACGTACATATATCTACATACTCTTGTATAAGGAGATCTATATGCGGGGTATTCACATACTTATATGTTGACGCCTTTTGTTTTGTAGTTTTTTTTTTTTATAGATAAGCTGAAATTCCAATTGCAAGTCATTAAACTGTTTTATTATATAACAAAAATCACTTGAGTCCAATTACCACTGCGTAGTTGTGCGACTCCAAAGATTAGTGCAATTTTGTTTACCTTTCGAAAAGAGTTTATTACAATTTGATGCGCCTAAAAACACACAATGTTTTATGATCAGCGTTCCCATTACAAATACATTATTTTGGAAACGAGATTCCATTCTTTGTTAAGGTGTCTTAATGAGTTTCAAGAAATAGAGGCTCCTAGAAGTTGAACAGCTTTATTAATTAAATTTATAATTTTTTTCTTTCTATTCTACCTTCTGATCCACCGTTTGCACTTGCCAATTTTACTATTTATTTATACTTTTTTTTTTATAAAACTGGTCCCAATCAGTTACAGTCAGACCACACACAATCATGCTTTTGACCCGATTATGTTGTTGTTTTCTGAAAGAAAGCGAAGCAATGGCAGTGAATTTGTTAGAAACCGGATGGCGTAAAATATGCATGCATAACACACAATTATAAAAAAGCTCTGCTGCGTTGGCGCCAATTAAAGTGCCAGAAGCTGCTAGTCTCTGTGGGGCTTTTGCGTAATCTCGGCATTTAAGCAATTAATTATGTTGTTGCCGGCAACTGGTATTATTTAATGTGTATTTAAATATAAATTTATAAATGTGATAATCATAAGAATCGATAATTTGTTTGCGAATTGTCGCTTTTATCACGCATGCTGGCCCTTACGTAATACGCAGAACAAGAAGTAGTCACATTATAGGGTGATTTTTTATATGCTGCTTTAACAACCTAGTGGGTGTTTCAGTTGTGTGGATAGCTTGCAAAATCACTTGTTTGTTGCGACCGATTTAATTTATGAAATATATATATATATAATAAAAATTTATATAAAAAAAATTAAAAAAAAAATTTTATAATAAATTATAATAATAATTGTATAAAAGAAAAATAAAAAAACAAAAAACAAATAACAAATTATAAAAAAAAAAATTATAAAAAAAAATATAAAAAAAATATAACAAAAAATTATAAAAAAATTAAAAAATAAATTATATACAAATTATAAAAAAACACAAATTATAAACAAAAATTAAAAAAAATTATAAAATAATTATAAATATTTTTAATAAAAAAATAATTAAAAAAAAAGAAATTAATAAAAAATTCATGTAATTTGTAAAATTTATAAATCTAAATACAATCATGAAGATTATAAAAATTTATGAAAAAAATCATGAATTTATTTGTATAAAAAATTAAAATATTTAAACCGATTAAAATTTTCCGATTTTTTTTTGTAAAAGCTTTTATATATGTATTTACAGGCGGCATATTTTTGTATTTCTGCATTTGCCATTTTTTCTAAAATTGTGTAAATTTTTCCGTGGTATAATTGTTTATTTCTTATTTCACTTGCAACAATTTATCTTATCTAAGTTATTTATTTTGCTAACTTTTTGTTTTTCAATCCAACATATTTTAAACAAATCGAGCATTAACCGCTCTATATGGTTTAATTTACTTGTTATTGTATTTTTAGTTTATTTTTAGTTCTGCTAAATTTAGTTGAGGAAAAAATGAAAATACACGCGTTTACGGCTCCGCAGCGCAGAAAATGAAGAAATTCTTTCATTCGCCACTAAATATTTTGTTTTTTTTTTGTTTTTAAATTCACTTAATTTATTTTGCTTTGCGCGTTGTTTGTTGGCATATTTTTCGACAACATTTCTAAATGAATTAATTGGTTTCGCTTTTTTTTCCTCCAACACGCTGACAAAACATACATACATGCCGAAATTTGCGGCATTTTTTGTAATTTTATTGGCTCATACTTATGATTCGGACACACTGCCGGACCGGCGCTCACCAGCAGCCACTGGTTATTTTACTATAGACAAACATACATATTGAGATATGTATGTGTTTTTATAAGTGTGGGGTGTATTCTTTTTTACTGGGTGTCTGTGGAAATTTTCTCATGGCGACAACGTTAGCAGTTGCCGGGGCGGTATGGTCATCGTAAACAAAGGAAATACAAGAAACTGAACCAAAATAAACTCGTGAAATGCGCTATTTTTTACTTTTCTCGTGTCTGCATACAATTTCTTTTCTTTTCTCTATTTTTTTTTTATTCTTTTCTGATTTTTCTTTTTTTTTTTTTTACTTTCTGTTTTTTCTTTATTTTTATTTTTTTTATTTATTTTGTTCTTTTTTCTAACGTATTGTTTTTTTCCTTTTTTCTATTTTTTTGTGCTTTTTTTTTTACTTGTTTTCCTACAATTGTTTGCTAGCATCCCTCAATCATCACATGTGCTTGGTCATCTGATTTGCATACTTATGTACAAATTATACTTAAGTCTCTATATTGTATTTGTTGTCTTCACTCATACAGAGCCCACACGTGTTTTTATAATATTTTATTCGCATGATAAAGCATATATTTATAATTTTCCGTTAGTTTTTGTCTTTGATACTTTTCATTTTAGTGTTTCTGGGAAGTTTTTCGTCACATGACTTCAAATCAGTATCAAGTAAAAATTCCGAAATTGTTTTCTCAAACGTGTTTTGTTGTTATTGTTGCGAATTTTTGTTCTACTTTAGGTAATTTACTAGTTCTGTCCGATATTTCACACTATTTAGGAGGTGCATATAGACATAATAATTGAAGTTGACACTTTAATAACTTGGCGATAATTAAGTGCAAAAATAATTGTTGTTTACATTTTAGTTGCTTCGGTTGAGCAGAATATCAACAAAAAACTTTTTGTACAGGTGTTAATTTTTGGTTTTGATTGTTTCAAAGTGTCGAAGGAAATATTGACAATTAATAGACTATTCGTTGTAGCACCTCGTACGCTTGAATGCAAGCCAGTATTTACATGGTTCGTGTGCTGGCCGAGAAAAACTTTTAAATCAACCAAAAATTTGCTCTTCAAAAGACTCTAGATATACTCTCTGTGTACTCCTTGTGCTTGAAACATTGAGGACTTTCCATATATCATAAGATGATTTAAAGGCTTAGAGGTAATATCAGCAGATGCTCGGCCAAACTCTCAGCTAAGTTCTAAACGTTAATTCTACATAATAATTAGAGCCATGTGTAACGTGAGATGCACGTCCATACAATAGATAGTGAAGCACTAATTAAAAGCAAAATGTCGATATTTTGTTTTTTTTTCTTCTTTCTTTCTTAAAAAGTTTTGAATTACACTTATATACTTATTTTGCATATATTGTTACATACGCGCGTGTTTTTGTTTACATTTAGCTGAGGTTACTAAACAAACAAAATTTTTTTTTATTTCAATTTTTTTTTACTTTGTAATTGAATGAGGAAATAATACTTGAAAATATTTTCCTGTAATTACAGCATTTGCGCTATGAAATAATAACTTTTTTTTGTTTTTTAATAAAAAGTAGTGTTATTATGTATTATTATTAAATTTATACAAGTCAAAGTAGACGAAAAAATTTAAAACAAAAAATTGCACTGAAGTAATTTTAGAATTTTATTGGCTTTAATTACAGTGATTACAATTACAATTACCTTCATATATGTATGATTTTCATACGAATGAAATGCTACCGTGTTTACTCGTATGTATGTATGCTGTAGTGTCAGTATAGTGAAAGCCTACTGGCTAATGTCGCCTCAAATTTACCATAGATGATGATTGTTGCCAGATTTTTTCTTTTTTCGAATATTTGAGCTTTTTAATAAAAAAAAAATCAATTTATTTATAATACAGTGGAACTTCTCTAACTCGAATCACCATAATCCACAAAAAAACTTCGTGTTAGAGAGACTTCGAGTTATAGAATTTTCATTAAAAAATATAATTTTTCAAAAAGTAGCGATTTATTGAAGGAAATTTGTATGAAAGTTCGAGTTATGGAGAACTTCGAGTTAGGGAAGAAAATTTGTATGAAATTTGGCTTATAAACGCTATTGGCAATTCAAGTGTTCGAGTTATGGAGATCTTCGAGTTATAGAAGTTCGAGTTATGGAGGTTCCACTGCAATTTATTCGCTTTATTTTTCTATAAAATATTTTCTATTTCGAATGTTGACAATTTGTTTGTTTCAGTTAAATTTTTTACTTGTACTTATTTTTTAGAAGATATGTAAAGAGTGATTTTGTTAGATCTATTCGTTCAGTTTTAAACACAAAAAAATTAATAAAATTAAAAAAAATAGGTCGCGAATTTTATGTACGATTATTGTTTGAATCAAATTTCGTAGAAGACCTTTCAAATTCCATATCCAACATATTAATCAAAGCTGGTTTAACAGCATAAACTATTGACATGAATTAACCCCACAAAAAGTGATCTATGCGGATCTATCTAAGGCATCCACTTCTGACTCCATCTATATGCCAATACTAATTTAATATATATAAAATATTTTTTTTTTTTTCAAATATTTCTTTTAATCGAAATATATTATTTATATCTATTTTAGTATCAAAATAAGTACTTAAAAATATATATATAAAGTATATTATGTTTGAAACTAATTAGTAAAGTACTTATAGCAAAAGGGTTATCAACTTTTCTTGCCAACTGCAAGCGAGTACTGATGATATGGCTTCATACATATATGTAGGTGCAATTTTTCAATTATATATATTATTACCATCGACATTCAGCTACTTAAATATTTAATACATATATATAAACTACTTAATTAGCTAAGTGCAACAGTATTTCTTACGACTGACATACATACATACAAACAAATTTGTTTTGATTCCATTTATGACGTTTGTGCAATTATGATAATGTTATATTGACCGTATGATTCGTATACAATTTTTCCGCAAACGTCTGTAATTTGAACGATTTACGTCAAACAACGTTAGAAAACATCTGTCAATGATACTTTGCGCTTACATATTAACAAAAACAATAACAATTTGCTTATCAAGCGCGTATTGTGTAATCGTAGCGAGTGTTGGTACACAAATATATGTTAAAATAGGTAAAAAATATTAATAAAAATATTAAAAAAAAAAAAAATTAAATAAAATATAATAAAATAAAATAAATAAATAAATAAAAAAATCAAAGAAAAATTAAAAATAAATAAAGAATAAAAATATTAAAAAAAATTAATAAATGAAAAAAAAATAAAAAATAAATAAATAAATGAAAACAAAAAATTAAAAAAACCAACAAAAAAATTAAAAAAAATTAAAAAAAAAATAAAAAACCAAAAAAAAAATTAAAAAAGAAATAAAAAATAAATTAAAAAAAAAAATAAAAATAAATAAAAAAAAAATAAAAAATAAATTTAATAAAAATAAAAAATAAAAATAATTAATCAAAAAAGTAAAATATAAAAAAAAATGTTTTCAGTTCACTGAACTTTTTTAGATCTCTTAATTGTATTTATAAATTTTGAGCATTTCTGCCTTTAATACTTCCAACTCCCGCAATAAAATATAATTAAGCCCCAAAGTAAAGTATATAAGATATATGTATGTGCTTATAGATGCCTAAAGAATTGCTCATAAGACTTATCAAGGAGTATATACATACATACATTCACACAAATACACACATTTTTCGAAAATGTCATTTTGTCTACGTTGTCCGCTTGAACTCACTGCCGCACAGCGTCTTCCTGTGTGAGGAGATTTTCCTCTATTTTCTTATTTCTGGTATTATTTTTAGCGAATTTGTTGTTTTTCTACGCCACTTAGAAGGTGTCTACATACATATATACGCACATTATTTGTGTATTTTTAACTTCGTGTATAGTTTTAGATTGTGTTATCCACTGTTCTTAGTGGGTCTCTTGTTGATGATCGCATCTGCATTATTGTTGGAAAGTTGAAACATACTTTTTACTAATTTTTATATTCTAAAAACAAAAAGGAAACTTTCAAGTGGCGACTTGCGACATTTTTCGTTGAGTGCGTTGAGTGGTGCTTAAATTTGTTCTGTGAATTTTAATATTCAAATGATTAGCACTTGAGTTGCCTGTGCCAAATCGTTATCGTACTTCAAAGTTGTCAAAAGTGAAGTTAAGCAGATTACTCTACTTCTTCGCCATAGATTGTGGTGCAAGGTTTTAAATTAATGAGTTTAAGTAGTTGAGATAGCAGTTGCGTGGGTTGTGGGTTGTGGGTTATCTTATAACGGCTAAGCAACCGTAATGCATGATGAACGATTAATTTTGATTTATATATTTTTATTGTTTTTTTTCTTTATTTTTTTAATAAAATATACTATTTCACAATAAATTGTAATAATGGTTTGAAGTGATTCCATATCTATTGAGTATTTTAAATATTCATGCTTTTTTGTGTATTTAACTGAAAAAACAGTGGAAAAATACTAATATCTTATTAAATCTTCAATGAAAGGAAGTTGTGAAATCAGCTTTTGGTTACTTTTAACAAATATTTTATAATTATGGTACATAGGTAGAAATAAATTGTCAAGTATGGAAAAAACCCTATTTGCCGAACTACAAAGTCATCAGATATTTATGAAGTTTTTTAATTCTTAACATTTCTCAATTGTGTCAATAATTCGAATTTTATTTCATTAATAGCTGGAGTGTTGGACATTTTTGGGTGTTTTAGTTAAATTGTTGGTTACTTTGTGACTTGCACTTATGAAGATACATAAAGGGTTTTTCTGTTAGATCTATGTAAATTTTTCAAAAATTAAAACACACATAAAAATAAAATAAATAAAAAATGGAAAATAAAAAAAAATAAAAAATAAAAAAATATATAAATAAAATAAATAAAAAAAATAAATAAAATAAAAAATAAAAAAATGTATAAATTAAATAAATAAAAAAAATTTAAAAAATAAAAAAAAATAAAAAAAAATAAAAAAATATATAAATATAATAAATAAAAAAATAAATAAAATAAAAAAGGTCGATAACTTGGTCTAATAGGTCGAAAATTTTATGACAATTATTGTTTGAACCAAAGAAGACCTTTCAAAACTGAAACTGACTGTTACACTCAAAATATGATTGTGATTGTTTTGTTGAACATGAGTTTTGAAAGGAGATTTTCACGATTTTTTTTAAGTTTGTTTCAGTATAGGTGTTTCCATGATAATTCTCGAAAGTATATGCAACATAAATGTAAAATACTCGAATTTTCTTTGACAGCTAGCTTGACAGTTATGCCGTTATGGAATTATGGAACCGCTACAAACACACCCTATACTTGAAAAATGTGGGCATAGTACATTTTCGGCAGGCCATTTTCAGTCTTCTTTGGGCATAGAACGAAATGCTTCAATAAAATTCTAATAAATCAACTAATTCAGCTGAACTTTAATTAGACTCAATTGAAATCTGTCAATTAAATGAGTGACGACATAACAGTAATAGGTAGAGACGAATGTGCGTAGGGTGAAATATACGAGTACATAGACTGTATGAAAACTAAAAAAATATTGCTTTGCTAGTTATACAAAATTTGAATAATATTCAACATAAATACATACATACACACATTCATACATTCTTACATACTTACACACATCCATAGTACATATATCAATCCATCCATTCAATCACTTCCACATTATTAAATAGTTTTTTGTTTTTTTTTTTTAACTTCCACAATACCAAAATTATAACTCATTTATTTAATATTATTTCTATTTTCAACTTCCTTGCAGTGCTCAAAGAGGAACCCGATGATTTGTCACACCTCGCTCCAGCTGCTGTTGATGCTTGCATGCGTCTGGATGACACAGCGCCATTTTGTGGTGAAATGCTGATGGGTTTGTGCGCCCTATCCTATGGTGGTTTTCTCGCCGATGACTACAGTTCACTCGATTCCACTGCGAGCTCCGCATCGCCAGATGCGTCAAATCACAATAGCAACAACAACAATGCTATCAATAACAGCAACAGTAACAGTCATAACAGTAATAGCATTCACAGTGGCAACAACAACAACAATAAAATCAGCTTGCACAGTCCCACACATCAAGAGAATTGCAATAGCAATTTGAATGCTAGCACATTGCGCAACAGCAGCAGCAGCAACAACAACAGCAATAATTTATGCAACAAACCAGTTGTGCGCATCGATCCATTCATCAATTATCGCGACGAATCGAATGACACAAACTGTTCGCAGCATTTACTCTCGCCCAGTGTGGCATCAAAGGTGAGTTTGAAGAGAGAGAGAGTGAGAGAGGAAAATTTGAAATTTGAGAAATATTTTGTACCAAAATTTGTAGTTGCCCAAATTTCAAACTCCACAAATTAAAGAAAAAAAAAACATTTTTCTTATTCACTTCATTCAATTTACTAAATTTTCGTTTCTCTCTCCTTCCTACATTTCCAGAGTCCTGAAGCGAGCAGCCTACCATCGTTGTGCAGTCCCAACTCTCTCAGTCAGGATGATGGTTTTGCATTTATGACCATGAGCGTTGATGAAGACATCGACATGAGTATGCGTGCTCCATATATTCCAATGAACGAGCAAGAGGATTTGCCTCTACTCACTGCCGACGATCTAATGTGGTGCGCCAGCAATGGCCTTGGCAGCGAGGAATTAAATAATCAAAAAGATGTTGATGCCACGTTGCAACAATTGCAATTGCAACAACAACACACCAGCGAAAGTAATCACAACCTCTTGAATGGCTATCATGATGCTCAACACATCAGTCAATCACATTTCAATTCATTGTGCTCTTCACCTGCATCGACCGTTTCATCGCTCTCACCTTCACCGGTGAATCATCAGCAACAACAACAACAGCAGCAGCAGCAACAACAATTGCAAGATACAAGTTGTGTTTATAGTACAGACACCAGTGAATTGGCGGCGCTGCTTTGTGGCTCCGGCAATGGTCATCTATCAATATTGAATAATAATTGTGGTGGTGGTGGTAGTGGTAGTGGTGTTGCAGATGATAGTGATGTTGGTTTGCAACAACAACAACAGCAACAGCAAACACATTGCACTGATTATCGTTTGCAACAGTTGCAACAAGAATTGGCTGCCGACCAGCAAGAACAGCAGCGACAGCTGCAATTGCTCGGCTTGAACATCGATTGCAAGAAGGAGAGTTCGCTGTCGCCAAGCTTATGTGACTCGCTGGAGGATACCTTCGATAATGTCTACAGCAAGGATTGTAAGTATCGCCGGATTGTGGCCGACTTGCTCAGCAAACGAAAAAAAATTAAGAAATGCGTAGGTCTAAGCGTTGGAAATTCGTTGAGTTATTTTTATTTCGGCACATATCAGTCAAAATATTAATATTATTAATTTTCGATTTTTTTAATGCGTCTAAACTATTATAAGTTTTTGAGCAATTGCGACTTTGCGCTGATTAGTTGTGTGCTCAAGCCTTCTTGTGACGTTTGAAGACAACGCAAATATTTATAAAAAACGGATGCTTAGGCTCTGTAGCGTCAACTCTGTGACCCTTTGGCGAAATTCTATTCTTATTTTATTACACTATCTCTCATTTGATAGTCTGTTAACGTCACTAGGGGCACATTTGGCACTTTGATGTTTAACTCATTCGGCTGTTTAGCTAAAAATAATTAATTTATATATATATATATATATATATATATTTTTTTTAATTTTATTTATATTTTTTTATACACTTTAATTACGTATTTTATTTTGTGTTGTATGTTTGGCTTCAAAATTATGGTATAAACACACAGTATTATATCTGTGAAATAACTGGCTGTTTGTCATATACAAATGTTATGCAACAATTTTATTGTGCATTTATATTATATATATATACTCTAATATATATATATATACATATTTTTATTTGCTTCTTAATCCCCTGCCGTGTAAATATTTATTCAATGCCAAGGTTGCGTTGATTAAAAAAAAGCAACAAAAACAAAAACAAATAGGAACTCAAATGCAAAAGCAAGGCGTGTTGAATGCTGATATACTCGTGTGCATTAATTTGTGTAGATACATGTATAAAGAGCGTGGAAAATTACATTTAAATGCATTAGATTATTATAGATTAAATCTTATAATCTTTTAGGCCCTTCTTCAGATAATCTTTTTCTACTGCCCTCATTCTTATCGTCTCTCGTTTGTGCGGCTTTTGACTATTAAATATTGTAAAATATTTTTTTTTATTTATTCGCGATTACAATAAATAATTGCAACCTGTGAATTTCACAATGATCTTAACTTGTTAAATTCGCGAAAGCTGCTCTCCGGATTGAATATTATTTTTTTGTTCATTTATTTCGGTAGTTCGAATGTCTTTTATATTTTTGCATACACTTTTTGTTTTTATACTACCTTGTATGAAACCGCTTTGTTTTTTTTTATCAATTAATTTCATAGTTATAAATTCTCTATGATAATAATAAATGTTCAAAGTCTGCTTAAATCAAGGAACAGTATTATTGATTGGTAGTAAATCCAAGGTTGCAATTTAAAATTTTTTTTTTTTAATTTTTTATTTTTATTAATTTTTTTTAATTAATTTTTTTTAAATTATTTTTTTTTTAATTATTTTTTTTTTAATTAATTTTTTTATACATATAATTTTTAATTTCAAATTATATGTTTCTTGTAAATTTTTGACACTCTACGGCCCAACCGGTACTACCTTGTAAGAAACCGCTTTGTTTTTTTCCTTATTAATTAATTTCATAATTATAAATTCTCTATGATAATAATGATAAAAATAAATGTTTAGTCTGCATAAATCAATAAGCAGTAATATTATTGGTAGTAAATCCAAGGTTGCAATTTTTTACATTTTTTTTTATTTTTTTTTAATTATTATTTTAAATTTAAATTATTTTTTTAATTTATTTTTTTTTTAATTTTTAATATCAAATCATACATTTTTGACACTCTACGGCCCAAATTTAAATTGTTGTTGCTTTTGTACTGTCTCCGCTGTCATGGAAATGCATAAATTTTATATATTATTAATTATTTCAGAAGCATAATTAATATATCTTCAATTTTATGACTCCTAATTTATATTTTGAACACAACAACAACAAAAAAAAAATTAAAAATAAAACGGTAATAAAATTTTTTGACATGCTCCATGCGCACTGTAATAATGCATACCTCCCGCCTATAAATATTTATGCATATTTATTGTTGTTGTGTTGATTTTATTTTTTTTAATTTTTTTTTAAATTTTTTGTTGTTTTTTTTTTGTCATTTGCTTCTATGTGTGCGTGCTCTTTTTTTTTAGGCTAATTGTCGCCGATCTCTGTGGAATTTTGTCTGTCTGAAGTTTGTCTTGGCTACCATTATCGTTGCTCCATTGGCATACATTTGTGTATGTTTGTATGCTCTTTTTATGTGTGTGTGTGTATGCCCCTTTCGTTTTGCTATCATTAATATATTATGTATATTTACAAATTTTTGAAATATGTAAGAACAGTAATAAAAGTCAAGAAGAATTTTCTTTATTTTTTATTCACAAGTCAACGAGTACAGGGTGCATCGCTGATCTATTTATTTATAATTTTTTTGTTTTATAATTTTATTTTTATAACTTGTTTTTTTATATCTTTTATTTATTTTTTGTTCAAACTTAATTTGTATCAATTTGGTCTTTGTTTTAAAAAATAGTAAGTAATATGAAACTCAATTTCAATTTGGTTGCTGAGAGAATATCAATCAATAATTTATTTTCCTTAAATTTTTATATTTCACGACACCCTTTTTTACATTGAATTACCAATTGGATGCATTATTTTGTTTTGCTTTCTGCCTTAGAAGTGTTTGGTTTCAATCAAAAAAATGTTGAAATAAAAAAATATAAAATTCGGCTGATGGACCACCCTGTAAATATAAGTAATATACTCGCCACACCTCATAAATGATTCGTTTGTGTTTTGTTTTTTACAAATCGCTTTTTGTTTAAAAGTGTGTTTTTTTTTTAAATATTTTCACAAAAATATACACACGTGTCGCCGCATAAATAATAAAAATATGTTTACTTGAATTTGTCTGAGATGTTCTCGCCTTTTTACCCCCTTCGCCGCTGCTGTTATCATTTATGGGTGCTGATGTGCCATCAATGCGATGCAAATTGAATAATAGAATGGAAGGTCTGAAGATGATTACGTATTCAATTTGAAAAAATATTATTGACTTCAAATATGTTTATATACATACATACATACATACATACATAAGCATTGTAGAACAGTTCTTTTCATTGTTAATGAAGCGGCTGTTGATTGACAAGGGTCCGCGTTATTAAGCTGTTTCTAGCGCCACCCAATTCCCATTCACCGTCTTATGTTGCCACTAAAGTGCAATATTCATTAATTAGCCATTAAATAGTCAAAATTATTGTCGTTGTTGTTATTCGATTTTCACACTCGAAACACATTTGTTTGCTTGTAAATTATAATTTTTTTATTTTATTATTTATTATATTTGCATGTTTATCTGTTTGCGCACGTGTGTTCAATGCCTATAATTATTACTTGGAGTGCCCTGTTGAACTTTATTCTGTGTTTCACTCTCCGCTGCCACTTTATTTATTGGCTTGATTGGCATTTTGAGCATCATATGACTATATTCTACTATATAATTATGCACATGTGTCTAAGGTCTAGAGAATAGGTGGCAGTTAGTGAAGTATAAAACCAACAAAACAAAATTTTAAACAAATTGATGGTCTCGAGATATATTGCGCAAAAAATTCAAAAAAAAATATTTAAAAAAAAAAATTAAAAAAAATATATTTTTTAATAAAAATTAAAAAAAAAATTAAAAAAAATATATTTTTTAATAAAAATTAAAAAAAAAATTTTAAAATAAAAATTATAAAAATAAAAAAAATATATTTAAAAATAAAGATTATAAAAATAAAAAATAATAAAAAAAATTGAACAGGAATAAAGTAATATTACCATCAGTATCTTTCATTGTGCTCACTTTGTAGCTCGCAGCACTTTATGGTTGACAAATTACCCTTTTTGGTGTGAAATTAAATTTTTGTATAATTCAAAATTCCGCTTAATCTTTAGAAATTTGCAATGAAATAAATAAAAAAAATATTTCTATTCATAAAAATTGGCAACAAAAAAATTCTTCACTATTTTAAAATTATTTTTAACTCTTCAATTTATTATAACATTTTTTCTGAATTTTTTTAAATTAATTCTTATTTGTTTTTTTTTTTAATTCCACAATAAATTAGTAATATTTAAATTTAAAATATATAAAAAAATAGTGATATTTACCACTAAAAACTATAACAAATATTTAAATATGTTTTTATTTTCACAATAATTTAAAATAATGACAACAAAATTGATCATTTTAAATTTCAAATATCTCAAAAAAATTTATAAAAATGTAAAAAAGAAAATTACAAAAAAATTCACTCTCCACTCTGCGCTGAATTTAGTAAAAGCAACAGAAATTGTATACCGCAAATTAACATTGAAGAAACTGACCAGCCGCATTATTTCTTTTCACTTTCGACGCTCGGCAATATATTATATATTTTCGTTGTACCTGCGTTTATACTATATACAGTTATATGTGCGCCTTATATATTGCTTCGAAAAATTATTTTAGGCCTGTTCTCTGTGCTCTGTGATTGTATAATACGCGCGTTTTACTGCCAATGTCAGGGACATTGTTATTATTTTTCTTTATATGCTGTACGGCTGCCAAGTAAAAACGGCATAAATCAAGTGGGCTATAGACATTTTTTTTTCAATTTCATTTTTCAAATCACTAAAATGTAGCAATTTTTATGGGATTAAAAGTCATAAATAATTTTGAATATTTAAATATTTAAATATAATTTTTGAATAATAAAATATTGCAAAACTGTTGAAAATTTATTTGCACAATAATTTTATATTTAGTTTATTATTATAGTTATGTTTACTGGCTAGTTGTCTAATCCAAAATTAGTGTGACAAGTTTTTATTTTTAATTAGGATATCACATAATAGGTTGTGAATTCTATTAATTAGTACAAATGTATTTTTTTAAATATCTGAATTCTTAATTATACATATAAAAAATAATAACCATGATAAATAATAATATTTTTTTAATAAAATATTGTTTTTTAAATAATATTTTTAAGTAATAGCATATATGTTTATAATAAAATTATTTAAATATTATAATTTAATATTTAATATTAATTTTTATTATTTTTTTTATTAAACATTTTATGGTAATATATTTTTGAATAATTTTTTTAATTAAATAAATTTTTATAATATTTTTTTATTATTTATTATAAGTAATATTAATTTTTTTTATTATAAACTATTTTTTTTATATAATATTTTTTTCTATTAAATATCTTATTATTTACATGTTCATTAGTATTTTGTTACTTAAATTTTTTCATTATATTTTTTTATATTTGTTTTGTTTATTGTTTAATAAAATTTTTTTTTTTATTTTTTTATAATATTTTTTATATATTTTTTAATTTATTAATTCGAAATTATTGTACAGTTAAATTTATCATATTTTATATATATATTTTTTCTTTCTGATATTTTTTTTTTCAAATTATTATAAATATATAACTGTTTATATTTAAATAACTCCGAATTCAACGAATTTCCTCGCATATACGCACGCATTTCCATTTGCAGCAAGCCCAAATCACATGTTTTTAAATTTTTAATTTCAAATTTTAATATTTTTTCATTTTATTCCTCTACCTTCCTTCGTTATCTCGTGTAGCAGCGAATCTGGACTGCTGGAATGAGTTGCTGCAAATCAATGTTAGCGACACTTCATCCTCGGCAGCGCCCTCGCCCGTGGCATCGTTGAATTCGCCAACTCAGCAACAACAACAACTACACAAGCTAGATGACTGCAAATCGCATTTGCGCTTGGAGCAACAGCAACAACACCAACAGCAGCAGCACAATATTATACTGAATGCCGTGCCATTGATAACAATACAAGATACCAAGAATATTCTGTTGCAACAGCAGCAACAACAACAACAACAACAACTCAATGTCAGCAATAAAATGCTAATAAAAGATGAAATGTTGCCAGCGAATCGTGGTGGTCATAAAATCACAACCATTAAGTTGTTGAATGGACAGCCAACAACAATAACAACACCCAACACAATTGGCAACGCCACAACCGGTGCTACAGTGCGTATGATTGATGTTAAACAGCAGCAACAACAACAACACCACCAACAACAACAACAACAGTCGCATAAACGACATTTGGTGAGCTCCGTGTGCAGCGCACAGCTGGAGAGCAAGCGCATGAAGAGCGCCGCCATGGATATGCAGGCGGTGCCACAATTGCTGCAACAGTTGGTCGCGCCGCTGCAGCCGCAACACTTGAAGGAACAACAACAACAAAAACAACAGCAACAACAACAACAGCAAGCGCGTAAAGCCAACAATGGCGGCGTATCGCGTTGGTTGGATGTGAAAGCCAACGCCAATGGCATGCAACAGCAGCAACACCAACAACAACAATCGAATTCAGTGCTGAAAAATCTACTAATTAGCGGTTGTGATGTAAGTGCTGGCTATTGTCTGGTGCCGATGCGGCCCAAAAAACTAGCGAAGGCATAAATAAATTGCGCACGCATGTGAGGAGCGAGGGAGCGGAGTTTGGTTCAAGTGTTTGGTACCAGCCCGCTCTTTAGCCACACACATATGCACATAATGAACTGTATTTTAAAAATACATTTGCCTACATTAACTAACGCAACAACAGCCGATTATTTGCCGATGTACATGGAAACCAAAAGCAATTTACAAAAAAAAAATTGAAAATTCTTATGCTTTTGTCATTATTTTCGCGGTGTGTTGCTGCAGTAGACTTGTGTTTGGAACTGCTTCGAACACAAGTGTGGCGTATAAATTACTTGAAAAAGTTGCAAATTGGTTTATTTAGTTTTATAAATTTGTAAATGGATCGATGTTATGATTAAAAAAAAAATTATACTTTTTTTGTTAAGAATTTAGTTTTAACGCCGTAAGTTATGCTAAAGAAAAACTGTAGATACAGCAAATCTAACAAAATACTTTATATATATACATACTTATACATATAAATACATATAGTGCTAGAACAAATTAAAATAAATTAAAATATGCTTAAAATTTTATTGATTTAAAATTACATTTATGATTATATATACATATATATATAAATTAGTTAAATAGTTTAAACTATGTATAACGGTA
Source organism: Zeugodacus cucurbitae (assembly GCF_028554725.1). Taxonomy (NCBI): domain Eukaryota; kingdom Metazoa; phylum Arthropoda; class Insecta; order Diptera; family Tephritidae; genus Zeugodacus; species Zeugodacus cucurbitae. The sequence goes on along the minus strand of NC_071667.1, from coordinate 55,621,593 downwards.
GCACTAGTCGAATAGCTCTAAGCAGCGTGAGCAGAACAGCTCGAAGAGATGAGTTACGAGATTTGTTATAGCAATAAATACGTATGTAACACAGCATACACACACACACACACACACACACACACACTCACTCACATATGTATATTCACATATACATATATGCATATATATGAAACTGTATATCACACGATGCAATCAATTCAATTCTCCGCTGTTGTTATTTACACTAATTTTAAATTCAGCTTTAAGTTGACCAAAAAAAGGAGAATTTTATTTTTTTTTTTAGAATAAAATTAAAGTTGTTAAATTTGTTAAAACGGACATTGTAAATAAACTAAATTTAGTTATGAAATAAGCAGCGCGCAAGCAAAAAAAAAATGCAAGCTACAAAAAATAAAATATATAAAATTATGATTGACTAAAACAAAAACAAAAACAATGAGCATTAATGTAATAAGTGTGGTTGTAGGCATAGTGAAAAAAAAAAATAAATAGTAAAATAATGAGTTATTGCAAACAGCAAAGCATTGTAGGCGAAATTCAAGCGTAATCGAGTCGGGTCGGCACAACACTGTCTGCCTAAGACACTCTTTATTTAATGAAACTGAGATGAAATGCCGTCACATACCAAAAAACCAAAAACAAAAACACACAAACAAGCTAAATGACGCATCATTAGTAGCCATTGTAATACTAGAGTTTGTTTGCAACTCACTCAGACACAAACACACACACACACACACACCTACATATATGTGTATTTTTAATATAGGGTTAAATTATATAGTAGACACAACTGTAGCGACTTTAATTTTCTACTGTGATAGAATTTTCCTTTTTATTTGTGTAGCACACAAATACATACATACATATACTCGTACATACATACAACTGTGCTATGTAGCCGGTTGTATGTGCCGACAAAGCCAACAACAATAATAATAGAAAGCCGATTTGTTGTGTTTTTCACTTGTTTCCGGTTGTACATGCATGGATTTGTTTAATATTATTTTAGTTAAACAGTTTTGTGGTAGCAGAAGTGGGTCTAAATAGTGCTACTGGTTTGATATTTCATATACACACTGAGCGCTTGTTGTTTTTGTTGTGACACAAGATACTATCGGAGAGTTTTGTGCTACACAATTGCAGTTGTTCCTCGAAATGTGTGAAGAAGCGCGATTGATATTAATTTGTGAGCTTAATTGAGAAATTTTGAGGTTGGAAATGAGCTTTTTTTTGGATAGAAATGAGCTTTTGAGGTTAGAATTGAGACTTTGAGGTTAGAATTGAGACTTTGAGGTTATAAATGAGCTTTCGAGGTTATCTAAAGAGCATTTGACTTTAGACACGGGACTTTAGAAATTGGACTTTGAGTTTAGAAATGAGACTTTGAGAATAGAAAAGAGTTCCTCAGGTTAAGAAGGAGACTTTGAGGTTAGATATGAGCCTTTTTAATTTAGAAACGAGCTTTCGAAGTTAGAAATAAACTTTTTGGGGTTAGAAATGAGTTTTTTTGAGGTTAGAAATGAGCTTGTGAGGTTAGAACTAAGACTTTGAGGTTAGAAATGGGATTTTTGTGGATAGAAATTAGCCTTTTGAATTAAGTAATGAGCTTTCGAGGTTAGGAATTAGCTTTATGAGTTTAGAAAAGAGACTTTGAGTTTTTAAATCAGCTTTTGAGGTTAGAAATTAGTTTTTGAGTTTAGAAATAAGACTTTGAGTTTTTAAATCAGCTTTTGAGGTTAAAAATTAGTTTTCGAGTTTAGAAATAAGACTCCGAGTTTAGAAATGAACTTTTGAGCCTACATAAATGTGTTGCTAATTTAATCACGTGATATTTATAATATTATTTTAAGCGCTTTTATTTGCAAAGTTAAGTCAACTTTTCAAGTTATTTGTGTCCGCCAATGCAAAGTAAGACCTTTTGTGTTGCCAACTTTTAATTCTGTGCGCCTAAACAAAACGTCAACTCCTTTGTTAGAGCTTTCGAACGATTGTTTTGTAACCATAATTCTATTGACTATAAACAAAATTAGTAACTTTAGAAGCAATATGGGAATATAAGTAAATATTAAAAGAATTGGGAGTCGTTCGGATTTTTGGTAAATTATTATAAAAAAAATAAAATTGTGTTTAAATTAAAACGTAAAAAAATTGGAGCGCTGATGGTACAAAAACAACAAGAAATAAAATTACGGTAGTAATATTTGCAACAACTACATGGTACGCTTTAGCAAGTAAATGCGTGGACTTAGCACAACAACAAAAAAAAACAAAAAAAAAAAAAACAAAAATATAGATTTACACAAGACTAGCGTAATTATGTAAGAGATTTGCGAAAAAAAGTTAGGAATACCAAAGCAAATTAAATACAATATTAATGTTAGTGTATTAAGTCAACGGTAAAACCGAGCGGAAAGACGACTACTATGGCGGCACAAAGTAGCTGTTTGCGAAAGGCAGGCGTGAAGCGGATTTTGGTAGCATAATTTAGAATAGTTATAATAAACATGAAAGAAATTACAGAATTTGCAAGTTTATTAAAATCTAAGAAAAGTCGGCAGATTCAGTGGCACATAAAAGTAACAGTAATATTTGTGTCAATATTAAATGAAATAGTAAAATAAAGTGTAGTAACTCAAACACGGGAAAATAGTAAAAATAAACAACAACAACAACAATTTTTTTTAGTTTAAAAAACTGGTATAGTCACAACAACAACACTAACATATAGCTTTAAAGTAAAAAAACTAAAAAACTACAAATTGATGAAGCAACAACAACAACATATTTACAAAAAAAAACTCTCCAACGGAAATGTTAGAAATGAAACCGTTATTATTTATTAGAAACAGTTATATTTATCACCGTTATTTTAATCGCACTCTTTTAAAGTGATTTTTGTTGACATCACATACTCACAGCTAAATACTTGATACTTTACATAAACAATATTTTGATTTATTTAAGCTTACATAATTACTTAGTGGCCTAAATTAATATGTAACTACTTGAGTTTTAAGTTTTTTCTTTTGATATACTCTATTACATTGTCTTATGTAAATAATATACGCTCAAATTACTTGAAGTTCTTATGAATATGCACACATACTGTATCTATATTTTTCTTTTATTTAGTTGCTAAGCAATAACTTCTTTATAAACACTCTTTATATATTATTATATAAGACACTACTTATGCTTTGATTAAATTTAGTTTTAGTTTACAAAAGCGACGCTTGATTTGTGAACGGAAGTTATAAAAATAACAACAACAAAAAAATTTAATAATGATATTGATTTTAATTTTTAAGCATAAGTTTAAAACATCACACGAAAAAAAATAAAAAAGATTTTTTTTTCTAAAAACATTATGCAAATTGCTGAACAAATTTGTTTTATTTCTATTATTTGTATTTGAAAATGAAAAAAAAAACAAAAATATTTTTCATTTGTTTAAATGTCTTGAATGAAAAAATAATAATTTTAATTTGTTTGTATGTCTTGAATGCGTTTACTTTTTCACCATACCAATCGCGATTTTACCAAAAAATATTTAAATATATATTTTTATTTTTATTTTTTTTTATATATATTTTTTTTTAAATTTTTTTAATATATATTTTTTTTTATTTTGAAAAATTTTTTTTAGTAAATTTATATATTTTTTATGCTGACATATATTTGATATTTATATAATTACTATTTTTGACATATTATTATATATTATATAAATTTATATATTATTCCTTCTATCCAATTGCCATGTGTATACTTGATAAATTTGTACTTGTCATTTTCAAGGCCCTCAAACCATGCTCGTATTTATTATATTTTTTTAAATACATATTTTTTATATATATATTTTTTTTATTACTATCAACCCCCTGACCTCACCCAACCCTTTGTTATTGAGTCTATTTTTGAATTTTACCTAAATGATGGTATGTTTGTACATATGTATCATTGGAGAAATTGTCTTCATTGTGCGCACTATTGCCTTCAGTTAAGTTGCGTGCTAGGCGCCTATTTTACAGTTATTGCCTAGAAGCTTACATACTTGCTTATATATACATATGTATGGTATATATACATAACTATGTATCTACAATGTCTGCGTTGTGTTTGTCAATATCAATGATACTTCAATTTTTATGATTATTTTATTTATTCAAAGGGAAAAATGCCGCTCAGTACACAGATGTGTATACATTTTTCGCTGCTCTAGTGAAAGAAATACAATTTATACATATTTGTATGTATATATACTCTCTGAACGATTACCCATTGATTACTCTGCAGTTATATGCATTTTGGTATATATGACTTATATAAGAAAAAAAAGAATTTCTAATGATTTCTATGTTATTTGGTTATAACTCACATGAAATTAATGTTACATACACTTTGTTGGCTTATAAATTGAAAATTCTATTTTTTTATATTTTATTTTTTATTTTCTTGTGAATATAAACCCATTAACCCCTTCATTCAAAGTCAAGTTAATTTACGAGATTGACATATTAATTCGTTTAAAATTTAAAATCAATTCGCATGCAAGTGAAGCAAAGGCAATCTCTTGAATTTTTAATGTTTAATATTCGCCTTTACAACAATAAAAGCAATGCAATCACACACATACATTGTTACATTGGTACATATCCGCATTGATTGCTTTATTGCCTGCGTGCGCCTAAATGTAGGCAACAATAAAGTTAACCTCGTTTCTAGCTATTTTAGTTTAAAATACTACTGACATGTATAGTATACATTTCTATATCAATTGCTCGCTTATACTCTTCCTCACTGACACTACTTTAGTTTAAGCAATTTTATAGCATTTTCGTGCAGCAATTTCCAAAAGAAAGCAATATTTCTTGCTTGTAGTTCAGAAAGTATTGTTGCAAAGCGTACTCAAATAAATTTTCACATATACATATGTACTTCTAAACATATATGTGACTAAAAAAATATTTTTTTTTTTTTATATTTTCTCATAATACGCTTGAACAATTACATTTCTCTGCTTTGCTCTACACTTTCACTTCCTGTTGTATATAAGTATATATGCCAGCTATATGTATATACATCCTTCACGCCCAAAATATTGATTTTGTGTTAAGCGTTTTTCGTAAAAAACGCCACATTCCTCATATGCATATGTACACATATACATAGATACATACTTACATATGCATGTGTGCATTTAATATTAGTCAGCTTTGTGAGATTGCTCATACGCCATGTTGTCCAACTACTTTATGACTTGACGTGTAACAGCCTAGCTTGTCATTTGCGCCGACAAACTACTGCGTGTGACACACACTTTGTTTCACGATATACCGTAATTTTCGATTTTCTTGATTTTATTTTTTTTTGGACAGTCAGTCACACGCTGTGATTTTGTTTTGCTGCTTTACTTCCGCTTTTATATTGAACATACCACAGTGAGAGTGTTGTTGACTCTTTTGTGCGCGCATACAGCTAGTTATGCTGACAAACATATTTTCAAGGCTTCCTTCAAACTGTATGTGACTCTTTATGTGTGTTTGTGTCACAGCCTACTTGTCTGACTCCTCGTCTGCCATGCAGTCTCTTCGCTTGTTTGCCTGTCTGGATTGCTGAACTTCAACAACTGTCAGTCTACCAAACAGTTTGTACGTAGTCACCGCTCGGCAGGCGCACGCATACATACATACATATAAATTCACACGAATGCCGTTACATGTGTTCGGTTCGAATTTGAAGAGGCTCAACTAGCCTCGAGTGATACATACTCACATTTACATATATCCTTGACGCGCATTGAGCCTGTTAATATTGTGCTATACAAACAAACAAATAAATCTACAACAATGTACAATGTGCATATGTAGGTGCAGTTGTTCGTGTGTTCACGATGAGTAAGCTTTTTTTGTAAAAAAAAACTTTTGTTGTGGCTTATTTGCTTTCCTTTCTTTTTTGCCTTGTAACTTTTAGTTACAATTTATGATTTTTTGTATTTTATTTTTTTATTTATTTTTTTTTTTGTTTGAAGTATCTATTGTATATACTATGAGTGTGTATTGAGCTTATCCTTTCATTTCAAATGACACACTTTCGTTGTGGAACTCAGCAACAAAATCAATAAATATATACACACACACCTACACAAATACATATGTAGAACAACAACAGCAAAGTAACGTCAAATCATTGCTACCTCAATAAATGAAATAAACGAAATATACATTAACCGTTAAGCACATATCTACCTCCAGCGTTGCATTTAAAACTTTTTATACAACAACAACAACCAATATAAGCACAATAAATACATACAGCATTGAATGTGGAAAAAATAGTGAAAATGCCATTTGGGAAAATTGAAGAAAATTAATAAACACGCATATGTGTTATATGTGTAGTCTATAGTAAAATATCTAGTTAATAACATGCGTAGTTGAATCACATTAGTCATAAGTAAATAACTGTAGTTTAAGTATTCTATAGGGAGTGTTTAGTTGTATTTACATAACTACGAAGTTGTAGATTAGCTCAATTGCAAGTATTTCAATTACAAATACTTTATAGAAATTGTTTTTATTAAAATTTGTTTGAGTTTAATTTATTGTTGCTGTGACAGCATTGAGTGTAATTTCAGCTAGGGTAAATATGTATATGTTTTTATTTTAGAACTAAAAAAATTAATTTAAATATATTCTTGAAAAATTTTCTTAGAGTTTCTTGAATTGAATTTACTTTTTTTTCTAGTTTTTTTTTCTATTTTTTTTCATATTTTTTTATTTTTATTTTATTCTTTTGCTTTTTTTTATTTAATTGTTATGATTTTTTATATTAATAAAATAATAATAAAAATAAATATAATGATTCTTTATTTTTATTGTATTACTTTTAAATTTTTTATTTTATTTTATTTTAGCTATTTTTTAAATTTATTTTTTATGATTTTTTTATATTAATTATTTTTGATATATATTTGTTATTTTGTTATTATATTGTTTATGATTTTTTATGTTAATAAAAAAATTTACACATTTAATTCTTTACTATTATTGTGTTACACTTAAATTTTATTATACGTTTAAATTTATTTTTTATGGTTTTTTATATTACCTTTTTATTTTTGATACTTTTTTATTTTATGTATTTAATTCATGTTTTTAATTTTGTATTATTTTTTCTATTTTTATAATTCTATTTATTTAATTTTAAAATAATTTTTCTATTATTTTTACTTTTTTATTAAAAATTATATCAATTTATTTTTTCCTTTAATATTATTTTTGTTTTGTTGCTTTATTTCATAATTTGTGAAATTTTTTTTTTTTTATTTCGTATTATTTTTATTTATTTCTTTTTTTATTTTTAATCTTATTTTATTCTCTTAAATTTTTTACGTTTTTATTTATTTATTATTCTTTTTTTTAATTTTATTTTATGAAATTTTTCTATTATTTTTACTTTTCTTATTAAACATTATATCAATTTATTTTTTCTTTTATTATTATTATTTTTTGTTTTGTTTTAACTCATAATTTGGGGTGTTTTTAATTTTTTTATTTCCTTTTCTTTTACTTTTATTTTCTTTTATTTATTTATTTATTAATTTCTTTATTATATTTATTTCTATTATATTTTTTCCCTCCCTCACTCCTGTTTTAATTTTTTTTATTAATATATCGGAAACTTTAATATTTTTATTTTCTTTTTTAGTTTTTTTGAAAAAAATAACTTTTGTGCTTACCATTTTTTATTTAGTTTAATTTTTTTTATTTATTTATTATATATTGTTTTAGTTGTTTTTTCTTTGTTTTATATTTTTCCTTTAATTTTGTATTAAAATTTCTAGTAATATTTTTTTTGGTTTTTTTCCTAATATTTATTTTTATTGTTTATTTCCTATTTTCGAAAATTTTAATTTTTTTATTTTTTTGTTTTTATTTTTTTTAATTTAATTTAAATTTTTATTAATTTTATTTAAATATTTGTATTTTGTTTTATTTTTTATATGTTTTTAATATATTTTCTTAAATTTTTTTTTTACTAAAATTTTTATTAATATTTTTTATTAAAATGTATTTTAAAAAAATTTTATTAAAAAAAATTTAAAAATAAAAATTAAATTTTTTTAATCTATTTTTTTAAACAATTTATTTTATAATTTGGAAATTTACATATTGATACACAGTATTAGCTATTAAAGAACTCTACAAGTATTAAATTAAGCAGTTCATGGTATTTGAAAAGCAATCCTAATCCTAACTGTAGATCAACTAGAATATTTTAAGACGAAAGGCACACACTTAAACGTATCTTTAGGAGTAGTTATGCTTGTATTTGTGCAAAGTTATGGAAAATTTGTAGTTAAGTGTTTAAAAAAAGACTGCGCGCAATAAAACGCAAAAAAAAATAATTAAAAAAAAATAAAATGTCGTACTTTAAAATCGAAAATAAATTAAAAAGGAGATGGAGAGGAATAAGGGTGCTCTTAAATAATCTTTTATGATTTTGCAATCCGAGTGAAAGTGAAAATTAAAAAAAAAAATGTGGAAATTAAAAAGTAAATTCGAAATTCAGTACACCAAATATCGGATTGAAAGTGAATTTGCTTGAATTTCACTCGGAACCTGCCTGATTATTTAATTTTATAATTAAATTTTTTTTATATAAAAAACATTATATAAGCAAACATTGTTATTAAATATTTATTGTATTACATAATTTGATCTAAAAATTTAAACCTCGAACACCCTTAGTTTGCATTCATCTCTTGAATACTCATACAATTATCATTATAATAAGGCATCCAAACACCACTGAGGCTAGACTATAAATTTATATTATAAAATAATACAATTAAACGAAATCGAAATGAATTCATTATCGGAATTTGATAAAATTGAGAAAGCTAGATTGGCATAAGAAGATCTCATACGGAACAGCTACAATCTTTATATTTTGTAGTTAGAAGAATCAGTCATTGACTGCTGTTGGCATGTCGCTAAAATCGTTGGTGCAAAAGCCCTGAAGGGAAAGCAAGTAGTAAATTGGTGCAAAATAAAAGAATGAATTAGCAATTAAGTATTGGTAGCATAAATTTAGGCGCATTAGACTAATATACATACACAAAGACATACAAGCAGACATATATTAAAAAATAATAAAAACCATAGAATTCTTAACGTGTGGTCAATATTTAGCATAACAGTAAATTATCGATGTGGCTTTAAAATAGAATAATAATATTCCTATATGTCAAATTTACATATAAGACGAACAATTTAGCAGAAAATATGAATAAATAAATATTTAATTTAAAAAAATATTTAAATAAAAAAAATATTTAAATTAATAAATATCAATTAGCGAATAATTAGCGCATAAAATAAATTTTAATGAAAAAAAAATTAAATTAAAGCAGAGCAGTGAGAAAGTATAAAGTAATTAGTTTAATACAATCATTGGCGGTTGCTGCTTAAGCTATATATAGTGTGTAAATTTGTTTCTTTTAAAAATGAAAAGAAAAGCAACAACAGTTCAATATACAATGACATACCTCATAAATGACTCATGCACATATTCGGACGATTGGGTGCGCTTACATATGTACATATATACAATAAGACATACTGACCTCAAGTTATACGTGCATAAATAGTTCTTTGTAAAAATTACTGAATTACTTTCGAGAAAGACTAGAAGTGTAGCCCTATAACCCAACTCGTTCGTTAGCAAATGTCATGAGTCTTTTCACCTACCTCCTATCATGCGCACGCTCATACAAACATACATACATATAAATATAAATATAAATATATTTAGTCTAATGTATTATATTAAATAAAAAACGAAAAAAAAACTAGCTTCAATATTCTCAATGTCGAAATATTTATAGAAAAAAGAGTAACGAAATTTGCAAAAAAAAATACATAAATAAAATTTTAAATAAATATAATTAGACTTATTCGTAAATAAACACTTTTTGAAAAATAGTAAAATTGGGGTGCATCATTGTTGTTGTCATCGGTGTTGTAAAAAGATTTGTTTTTTTTTTTGTAAAATTAAAAAAAAAATATTTAAAAAATATTTAAAATATTTAATATTAATATTAAAAAATATTTAATTTAATTTTTTTTAATTTTTAAAATATTTTTTTTTTTTTAATTTTTAAAATATTTTTTTTTAATTTTTTTATTTTTTTTTTTATTTTTTTTTTTATTTTTTTTATTTTTAAAATTATTTTTTTTTTAATTTTTTTTTTATTTTTAAAATATTTTTTTTTTAATTTTTAAAATATTTTTTTTTTTAATTTTTAAAAAAATTCTTTGATAGCGTAAATTTTAGTCTAAAATGTAAAAAAAAATATCCAAACGAAGTAGGAGCATTTTAAATTTTTTTTTTATGATAAATGATAGCGTAAATTCTAGTAAAAATAGCCAAATGAAGTAACAGTTTTACAACAAATACATATGTATATACATAAACAAACGAAATGCATAGCAACATTTATGTAATAAGCTGGAATTCAAGCGGTTTTCTAAAGAAAATACATAAACAAATGTGAACTCAGTGAAGTTGGCTGCAAACTAGTCAATGTAAATGTGTTTCGCAACTAGCCGAATTCGAAAATTTAGACAAAAACGAAGCTGCTACGAACTTGTACTTTTACAGAATACATAATTTTCTAGCAAACTTAAATAAATATAAATAAAATATATATAAATAAATATGCAATAATTAAAAGGAAAATCATGCAAAAAGAACATATCTCCAAATTCGTATTTTCATAATGTCGTCATGATTAGTTACTTACATACATACAAGTATATAAAGTAAGCAAAATATATATAGTACTCGTACAATAATAAAATAATATTGCAAATTAATATACCTCAAATGATTTTGCTAACAAAACGCTCAAAAATAAAACAACAACAAACGAATATATACAAACACAAAATCAAAAAAAATGCAACAATATAAGAAGTTGCCACAATTGACTAAAAAATACAACAGCAAATACATACATACATATGTACAAATGTACCGCAAAGTGTGTCTCAACAGCTGATTTGCTTTCATTTCCCCAGAGAGCGACTTAGAGGCTGAGTGAATGATATTATAGAGTTGCACTCATTTAACTCCCACTTGACACGTGTATGTGCAGCCTAATACATATATTTTGATAAATTATGACAATACGAGGGAAATTACTGCCTGAGGAGGAGAGAGTGGGAGAGGTAGGGGGCGCAAGCTGGCACATTTTGCCAAAACTCAGCAGCTGATGACATTTGAACTGCCCGAATTCGATGCCATCAAATACGGTTGAAGTGGAGTGATGTAGTGGTTGTGGGGTAGCAATGATTTTTGGTGGCAGCGAGAATGAAATGATTAATGAACGCTTGAAAAACGAGACGATGCCGCATATATCTAAACAACATACACACTCCAATGCATATATGCGTTGTTATTTTTGTTGTGCTGTTTAAAAATTTGCGGTTTCCAAATGGTTTGGCTGGCATACGAGTACATTCCACAACCAAGTGCTGACAGTTGCCAGTGCTTTATCAGCGGTTGTGCGTGCATGTGTGTGGCTTGTGATAAAGCAGCATATCATTCCGCTCGACCTTTGTTCTCAATTATATTATTATACGCCTTTTGGCTACGCCTCCCTTTTGCTTCTTTCATACTCCACATCTTGCCATAAGCGCCTTGCAGGTGCCGGCGGCGCCTATTTGTTGTAAGGACTTTATTGCTACATGTCCAGCCTCTGTCGCCACACTTGTGTAGTGTGTTTGCTTTTGAAGTATAGTCTCTGCGTATGTTGCATGCAACAAGTTTGACAAAATGTCTTCATTAACTTTGAAGCGCAAGTCCTTCAAAGAGCATGAGTAAGCAAATTTTTATGACACAGTGAAGCTACATTACTTTGAATTCGAATGAAAGTGGGTTAGAGTTTGTTATAGTGTGATACATCTTTCAATTTCTCGAACTCAATATTTAATACATTTATTAAACGTTTTGTTGTAGTTGGAAAAAAGTGTTGCAGAGTTTTCGAACACAATTTTTATTGAATTTATTAGACGAGTTATCTTCCAGTCACAGTTTCTCAAGAAAGCCGGTACTCATCCACACTCTCTGCATTCCAAACATCTTTCATATAGAAATCAAGTCTATCTTCGAAAAAAAATGTAATAAATCACTGTGCCTTTCTCGTTGCCACTTTTCTACTCTTTCTATTTGAGCTATACTCTCTTTTTACCTATGGAAACAACAATAAAATTACCCTGTTGAATTCAAAACAAAATAAGTATGTGGTGGGAACCTCTGGTATCTGTAAAATCGCTTATAAATCAATCTTTATTTGATTATGCCAGTTATATGATTTATACCAGTTTGTTCGATTCGACAATTTCGAATTTTAAGCGCATTCACCTCATCCTTACTTTATTCCTTCTAGTCAGATATATAATGAAACTATAAAAGATGATCTTGTTAATTTTGAGGCTTCTTCTTATCTTTAAATTGTAAAGTAAGGTTAGGAATTTTCTAAGAAAATATTCTAAAAAAATCATTTTAAATTTTTCCAAAATTTTACTAAAAATTCCAACTAAATGAAAGAAAATCATCCTTTGGAAGCCTCAAACCTCAGACTGTATTTCTCAGATCAAAATGAAAATACTCAAATAAAATATATTAGCGAATTAGTGCCAACTTTATTATAAAAAAGTTCAATTTAAGCAATCTTCACTGTAGTTTAATTAATAGTGTGGTAGCACCAAGCCAGGCGCTGACGGCAGTTAATGATATGAGATAAGTAATAATAAAAGGACTCAGCGAAATTGGGGTTGCACAACTTCCGCTTAGGCGGCCAACACAACAACTTGGTGGGCGTGAAATTGTAACGTGGCCATTTCAAAGTACTAACTGGTAGCGGCTAATTTGTCAAGTTGTCGGCGCCGTGAAATTATTATAGTAATTTGCGTTGAAAATTGCTGCAAACTTTTATTGCTGACTTTTGAAGTTGGAGGGGGAAATACATGTACACATGTATGTATGGGTAGGTGTATGTATTCTGTAGCACAATGCTGACTTTGCGAAAAAATCGCCGAAAATGTTTTTTTGTTGTATGAAAATAGGCGCACATAGTGAAAAATTTACAGAGCGAATACGGACATAGTCTACCTCATGAACAATAGTGTACTTTAAAGCATTTTTTACCTCAAATCAACAAACGGTATATAATTGTCATATGATATATAATAGACTTCACGAAATACACAAAATAAATAGTAAAATCGATGTATTATGTTGTAAGCACTTTCATATAATATGTACTATGTATATATACATAGGTGAAAAAAGTATTGATAAATAACTACTATTATTCCTCTTACTATTTATCGACCAACGTTTGTATGTTGTTGTATTAGCAATGCTTTCACCAAATACATACATACATATATACAATACAATACATACTTGCATGCAGTATTCTTCTTCTTATCTTGCATGCAGTATTAATATATACAAATACAAATACAATACATATTATGTATTTTATGCAAGAAGAAATCATAATACACACTAACGGTATTTTACTATAAGTATTCTTATAAAAAAGCAAAAAACCAATAATAAGTAATTATAATGGAATAATATGATTATACGAAAATCTGATATCGTTTATCGTACGTTTGGAAAACGCCAGATTGTGTAATGATGAAATTATGAAAGTAAAAAGTATGCTGCAGATAACGAAGAAAATGTGTTTTATTTCGCAATACGGAAAAGTGTTGAGTTGCTCGAGTTGTTGAGTTGATTATACTTATGAGCTATGAATATAATGTTGCGTTATCTTTCACCAAAAAATGGTTATTTTCTATGCAGTTCAGTGCAAAACAAAAAATATATTTTTTTGTTTTTTTTTCTGATTTTTAATACTTTTTTCATACAATGATTAGTCTAGTCTCAAGAGTAAAACTCCTAAGTTCCTAACCATCAATTAATACTTATGCTTGATACAAGTATTGTATCAAAACTCATCAGTGCTGGTTTTTAAGGCTTTTTCACTAATTTTTCAAATATTTTCACATCGATTTTAGTTGAATTGCGAATTTCTCAAAAATCCAAGAATTTTATTGCCTCTTAAACATTGTGTACCTATTAGGGCTCTTAAAATTATTCGATTAACCCGAAAACCGATTATTCGAATATCCGGTTTGTAACCTCTCGTACGAATATTAACCAATATTCGCAATGTTACGACTATTCGAATAGTCGTTCTACTGCGGGTATTCGAATAGTTATACTGTCACTATTCGAATAAATGAAAATTGTTTGAGATTTGATTTTTGTTTGTTTTTACTTGTGAAAATGTCAATTGTGCGCATTTTTCCTGTGTTTCACATTTTTCAATAAAAATAGAAATTTAATGAACTTACACTATTCGAATAGTCGACAACGAACGGTTAATCGAATAGTCGATATTATTATTCGAATAATGCCCTATTCGGTTAGTCGATTAGTCGAATACCAAGAGCTCTAGTACCTATTCTCCATTTTCTAAGTAATCCGATTTCGTAATGTTGCTCATACGCCATGCTAGTCTCTATATATGATATGTAGTTTTTGAGTCTAATTCAGAAGGTACAACAAAAGAAGAGACGTTGTTAAATCCATTAAAAAAAAAAAATAATTTTGAAATAAAAAAAGAATATTTTCTTCTAGTTAATATTAGTTCGTTTAGGCTCCTTTAGGCCTGAATACCTTAAATATTAAGCGTTACTTGTACTTAAGGCTCATAAATATTTCCAGATTTTGCTAATTTTGTATTGAATTGACAATTAGATTACTAAAACCAAAAGTAATCTTAGACAAATAGACATCCACTGTAGGGAACACGTACCTGAAACCTTAAGGAGGCTGGCGATTTATTACCTATCTCTAGCTATGTATATTTATAGTCCTTCAAGTGGCTATACCAGTGTAACCCATGAAAATTAGGCGATTTTCGTGAATTTTTTTAAAAGAAAATACGCAATAGAATGTTTCAAAGTTTTTTTTGGACATAATAAGGTATATTTTCTGCTATATTTTAAGATTTTTTTTTTACAAAAGTATTGAAAAGTAACGGAGTTATGTGTTGAAAATTTTCAAAAATTAACAAAATGGTGTAGTTCTGAAAAATGTCGTTTTTTTTAGATAAAAAAATTGTCGGTTTTTTTAATGCCAAATTGACAATTTCCAACAAATGAAAAAGACCGTAGGTCATTGTATAGTAAATATATTCAATAATACTCAGTTTAAATTTGGAAATTTGACAATCGTTCAATTTCTCTTTGAGTTATGATGTCATCAATTTTGAGAAATGCCGTTTCAAGAAAAACGCGCGGCTTATGCCTGCGAGCGGTTGCTCTTTAGAACGCTGCATTTCAAAAACTATTCAAGATACAACCTTACCGTTTTCACAGTATATTTTTGAAAATATAAACTATCGAAAAAGCAAATAAAAAAATCGATTTTTTTTGAAAATGTCACACTGGTATAGCCACATAATAGCTGTCCCGAAGTCATTTAAATTTGCTAAAATCATTTTAGTTTTTAATTAATGAGCAACGGGAATGACTGTGGGGTTCTCTATATGATTATATAATGACAATCGTATATGATATAAGAGGCTACTCTTGCCATTGTCACATTTTTAATATATATCGTATTCTTATTCAATCTGGAATTTCCAATCATTCAATTTGCCCCCACATCAAGTTTAGGTTTCAGTTATGTGTTATATTCATCATCTGGATATGTAAATTGCATATTTTACAGACCGGCATCCTATAATTTACATGCAAACTAAAGCAACAAGAAAATTTGAAACTCTATATTACAACCAAGTGTTATGTGAGTAATGAGCGTAGCAACGCTATTTGTCACATTTGTGTCAAGTTACTCAATAAAGCCTTTGATGAAAGTGCTACTCAAGGTTTGAAAGACATTTTAACAAGCTGCTGGTATGAAGAAAATACAAACGTGAATATCTTTTTTTTAGCTATTTGTTAGGCTTTCTCAAATATATTTGAATTAAATAACATGAGTTACATACATTATGTACATATACATATATATATGTTTGCTGACAAGTGACTTCCCATGACAGCTCATTTTATGCGCCGATTTCCATGCTGAGAGGAATTCTTATACTTTTCAGATTTGTTGTTGTTGCGCCGGCACGTATGTTATGTATAATATTTCTTTCAATTCCTTTTTGCATTCAATTTTGTTTGCGGCGCGTGCTTTGCAAGTGTTTCAATTACGTTCGCGTAAGAGGAAAAGTTTTACGCAGCACGTGCCACATTTACAAAAGTATTATCAAACAAGTTTTGACATATGCATTTATAATGCACACACTCACATAGATATACTGGCATTCAACTCACTGGCAGTCAGCAACATCTAGAGTATCCTTGCGCACTTGGATGCTTGAGTTCTGTGTGCGTTAAAGTAGTGAATTGATCTTAATAGACGTTTGACAGATTAATACATTTTTGAGAATATCAAATTTGAATTTATAAAAGCAGAGAACTTTATTACTTAATCGCCAATTATGAGCGGAGTTTGGTTAGTATTTTGCATCAATTCATATGATTGATCATTTCTTGCTCCTTTGCGATTTAAAAAAGTTGAAATTGATCTCATTGATCTGATCTTCTCTAGGGTTATCATGTCATATCATATTTTTCATTATTTCGGTAATTATTATTTCAAAGCATGCTGTTTATGTGCCGCAACTATATTTGGTATCAAAAAAGTTAAAGTAAAGCTGTAAAATATGAAATGCCTATTCAGTCTACGTCATGTCTACAGGATCAGGCTTTCCATTATTTGATCAAAGGAAAAGTATAGCATGAATTTCAACGTAGATTTCTAAAGCGCTAACTTCCTGTGGTAGATCTCACTATATGACTCACTTGCACGGGTGTATTCATAATGGATTTCATAATTCTAAATCGTTGAAATTAGAATCCATGGGTTATTGGTAATCCGTGATAAATGCTTCTATGATTATATTTGTTCAAAGCTCGTCTTAAAAAAATTGCTTGCCAAAAACTATAAATGATCCTAATAAACAGTATTGGTTTACAACAGGATGATATCTTTGAAAGTAACAAATCATCCCTGCAGTATAGATTTGCTTTCATATTTATGAAAATTCATATCAAACAATTTTGAACATATCAACATTTGCAATTCGAATAATATTTTAAATCTGAGGTAAATATAAAAGTTAAATGTGATAAAGCGTCTGACACAAATCTAATCAGAAGTTTGTTGTAAAACCACTTCTGGCATTTCTAGAACTCGAGGAAAACTCTTATCTATACTACTATTATAAAGAGGAAAGATGTGTATGTGTATTTGTAATGAATAAACTCGAAAACTATTGTTCCTTTTTACAAAATTCTTTCGCCATTGGAAAGCTACATTCACACCGAGTAGTATAGGCTATATTTATTACTAGAATCTCAACTTTCTGGAAATAGTTCCCAGTTGAGGGTATCAAAACGACTCTGTGATGGAGAATCCTAATCTGAAACTGAAAATCACCTTGCAAGTCATTCTTTTTGCATCGCAATCGCGTGCCTGAGAGCCGAGTAACAAGCGCTCGCAGCTGCTTACTGAACAAAATTTCAAAACCTGCCAAGTACGCGCTTGAGAGTCGAGTACGGAGCGTGTGCAGTGCCTTGAAGAACAACATATTCGAAATATACAAGCTCGCACTAAGGCGTCGAACTCTGAGCGTTCCCAACACCTTCATAATCAGAGAGAAAAACAACGGACACCAAAGACTAGAGGTCATAATCAAGTTTTAGCTCTTTGCAAATAAAATATAATTTTATGTTCGTGTGGCTTTAGACCTGGAAAATCGACAACTGACCAGATATTCACCATGCGCCAAATTTTGGAGAAGACCCGTAAAAAGAGGATCGACACACACCACCTTTTTGTCGATTTTAAAGCTGCTTTCGACAGCACGAAAAGGAGCTGCCTTTACGCCGCGATGTTTGAATTTGGTATCCCCGCAAAACTAGTACGGCTGTGTAAGTTGACGTTGAGCAACACCAAAAGCTCCGTCATGATTGGGAAGGACCTCTCCGAGCCGTTCGATACCAAACGAGGTTTCAGACAAGGTGACTCACTATCGTGCGACTTCTTTAACCTGATGCTGGAAAAAATTATAAGAGCTGCAGAGCTAAACCGAGAAGGTACAATCTTCTACAAGAGTGTACAGCTCCTGGCGTACGCCGATGATATTGATATCATCGGATGCAACAACCGCGCCGTTTGTTCTGCTTTTTCCCGCATGGATAAGGAGGCGAAGCGAATGGGTCTGGAGGTGAATGAGGACAAGACGAAATATCTCCTGTCATCAAGCAAACAGTCGGCGCATTCGCGTCTTGGCTCCCACGTCACTGTTGACAGTCATAACTTCGAGGTCTTTTTACTTTTTTTTATATGAACCCACGCAAGAAACGGGAATATATGTAGTATCATTCTGGTATCTGAGTTGACAAGAGATATATAGAAATTACCAGAAACCAACACTGAAAATGTGCAGATTACGCTATTACAAAGGATGTAATCGGCTAAAATGTATGTCTTTGCGTGTGTAATAAAAGCCCACACACAGTCTAACCTAGAACATACTGTAGATAAGTATTAACTGGAAGGCTCGTGCATAAAGTTGTATTTTCTTTTAAATCCATTGCTAGAAATGCTACATAAATGTATGTACGAAGGTCTACACATTTAAACATATATACATACTTCTAACCACAATAAAATTGCTCATAAAAGCAGATATGAAAATTAATACGCCAACGCAGAGTTTTTTGTTTTTTGCCTAACATAAGCGCCACTTGTATGTACTACGGTCAATAACCGGCGAAGCAAATATGATGTTTATTTCCTTTAAGATAAACACGCCTGATTGTGAGCAAATACGGGTATATGCGCGCACATTTCTATATGAATATGTATCACATTCTACAATTTTTTTTTCTAATGTCAAAAAGGTAAATATTTCATACGCATACAAATGAGCTCATTTATAACGGCTTGTTTGTGTCGAAAGCCGCGTAGTCAACTGGCGCTCACTCGTCCGCTTTACCTCCCCGCTCGCTACGCTAACGAGCAATACAAAATGCTGCCAACTCACATAACGGTAATACGCCACAATAAAAAAGAAAATATTATAAAGACAACAGCAGTATTTATATAATAAGCGCTCAAGGACTTATTGCCCACAAAGGTATGTGAGTTAAAGCGCCTTAAAGTAGACTAAGCGCGTGCGTTTGTTGCTTAAAGCTTGAACAAACAGTGTTGCACACATAATAATTAAAAGAAACAATGAATGACTAAATCAAATAGCGACGCAAAAAGATATTACTTAATTAAATAGGAAACAATTTGTGGAATATGTAGGTAATGGAAGAAGGCTTGCGCTATTGAGTCAATCGGAAACTTTTTGTAAAATCATGCCAAGCCAAGGCGCCACTTTGCATGCAGTTGGGTATGGGTATATGTATTAAAATATTGCTTGCGTGCATATACTATATATGTATTAATGACCTGCAACAACACGGCGTAAAAGTGTTGTTTTTACTTTCACTTTCCCTTCTACTGTAGCAGTGCGTCAAAACAACATGCAAACATGGGCGGCAAGTGTGTGTGCGAAAGGGTCAAAGACCGTTGTGTTTTCAAATTGCTATATGCTGTAGTTGTTGCTGTATTTGTAGTTGGTACTGTGGGAAGCTCTAGCGCTAAGCTTTTTGCTGGAAACAGTTGTCAGCTGTGCAATGCATACATAAAAAAGCTCAAAGCTGAAATATATATATATATTTTATATATATCTGTATATATTTATATCTACATACATAAATACTATATGCATATCGCACAAAGTCAATAAATATATTTGAAACGGAATGGCCTATAAAGTTTGTCTATAGACATAATGCATATATATATATGTACATATGTTTGATCATAAATATTTTTTTCTGTTTTTTTAAGACTTTGTTGTCTTTACCTAATTGTGAATATTTTGTTTTTAAATTCTTTAGTAAATACAGCTATAATTAGCTTGTTTTCGTTATCAATGTTTTCTTACATAAATACATGCATATGTATGTACATATATGTATATGAGACCAGCCCTCTTTTTTAATTATAAATTCATTGAATCAATATAGTCATATATATATATATATACAAATTATCTTGATTTCAAATTTTAGAGAGGCACGTAAGACACAAAGTATGTATGTAATTATATGTGGAATTTGCGTTTGTTTCAGTTGCAGCTATATATATATATATATATATATATATATATATATATATATATATATATATATATATATATATATATATATATATATATATGTATATATATAATTCCACATATGTACGTCTACACATGCCTGTATATTGTGTTAATGCAGTTATATACGTTTGGTCCTATCTGGCATCGCTTTAAGCTGTTGCTTAGCGCTGATATTCGGTGATAATCTTTGAACCTTGATTGTATTTCAATGGTTTCTAAGGAGTTCTTTACTTTGAAGCGAATTTAAACAAATATATTATATAAAAATTTCAAGCGAGAACTTAACTTTAGAGTTTTATTATGTTAATTTGGAAATTTCAATGAATCTAATTGTGAATTAAAAAGATATATGCTTACCATTTAATCTACAAAAGTGTCAATCATACAAATGATTTTGAAATATTTTGAAAATTGACTTTAGTAAACTTTAAAATTGCCGTTATTTTTTGAACACAACTCATCAAATTTGAAATATAATACAGGAGAACTTTCATAACTCGAACTTCTCTAACTCGAATCCTTGAATTGGCAATGGAAGTCAAATTTCATACAAATATCATTCCATAAATCGAACTTTTCGACCAGAGCGCATAATACAAAATTTTAAATTTTACTTTCGAGGCAGGATTTTAAAAGAGTCTCTCTATATCGTATGGAGGTGAACAAAAAAATATTATTCTAATCTATAATAATTCATAAATCAGATAACAAAGGCATGGGATGCAGACGTCAGGAGCCAAACAATAGCAAACTACAAGAAACAAAATTACAGAATACGTGTTTTAACGTATTTACATAAAACTTTATGCGTAGTAAATATATAAAACTGTGTTTAAATCTATATTTTACAGCTTTTTGAGAAATTGTATGTTTTAATGAAAATTCTATAACTCGAAGTCTCTCAAACTTGAAGTTTTTTTTTTATGTGGAATATGGTGATTCGAGTTAGGGAAGTTCCACTGTATCAACGTAATAAAAAATATATATAAAAAATTTTGAAATTTGACTTTAGGACAATTGCAAATTTTAAAATTGCCGTTATTTTTTGAACACATCTCGTCAAATTTGAAATATAATATTAATATTTTAAGATATACATATTTTCAAAACCCAAAATAATAAAATAATTTTGCAAATCATTTTTCGAATATTCCCCCTATTTTATTTTTAATTTTTTTTATAACATTTAATTTTTTAAAACTTAAATTAGGTAGCAATACCATAAATAACATTTCTTTCAACAACCTTTGTTGATAATCATTCATTTAATTGTATTTTATAAAATGTGATTTCCAAACTATAAAAAGCGATGGCAACTCTTTTCCAATATATACTTCAAAAATTAATATTGAAAATAGCTATTGAATTACCTCCATTTAAATGAAGTTCTAATACTAGACACATTTAATTCGTAACGAGGTGGCAACCATATTTCAATTAATAGCTAAACTTTGTCTCTATAAACAACTTAAGACTTTTTAATATCATTTCTTCACAAATTTTTGATTTATTAATAATTTTTCATATGTCAATTGGCAATATAAATTATTTAAAAAAACCCAAATTTAAATTTTTTTCAATATAATATTTTTTTAATATTAATGTTGTTCAAAATACCACATTATGATATTTATAAGTTAATATTCATTTAAAATTATAAAAACTGGTGAAAAAGTAAACGTAGGAAGATCTCCCTCTACAGCAGAGATGAAAATCTTTGAAAATTTAATTTATAAATAATGTAAAAATAAAATAATACATTATAATAATATATTATTACAAAAGGTCTCTACTAAATATATAAATTATATATAAGCAATATTTTGTAAACAAATACCAATAATTAAAAAAAGCTAAAAATCAATTGCAATAAAACAAAAATTCATAAAAGACTTAGGTTAAGATTGTACTTATTTAAGTTATTATTTATGAAACCCATATAGTACTATAGTTTTAACATAAGAATACATTATACAAATATGAAACTAAAATTGATCCATTTACAAATTTGTTAAAAAGAAAAAATGTAATTTTGTAATAATACTTTCTCCAAATCGAGTTTTATGCCATTGCATCGGTAAATAATTGGTGAATTAAATATAAAATGTTGTTGGTTTCCATCTATTTATATTATTTTATTATATTTCCAGTCAAAGTCGCTTGAGTTTCAAAACTGCAAAAGTCCAGAATTTAAAGGTATTAAGTAATTTAATCATTTTGTTCACAACTTCTCCGTAAATTGCTTTTAATAACTTCACTAAATATCAGAGCTTAAAGTGCGCGTGAGAAATCTATATCACTTAGTTTCAATATTTTATTGATCCTCTCTAAAAAGAAAAGTGGACATATGCGGTTTTTGAACTCAAATTCTACTTCGACTCTCAAAACACTCTGAAAACTGAAAAACTAATATATTTCTTTATTATTTTCTTCTTCTTGTTCCTCCACCCATACAATAGACAACTAGCTTTACTAAGCAGAGTGGCATGCTTATGGATGAAGACTCCTTGGATCAGGCACCATCTCCACCAATGTCGGCCATGTCGCCATCGCTCATCAAACCCTTGCATTGTCAAACATCGACGGCTGCATTGCTACGCAATTACCGTCACAATCCAATGATTGGCGGACCCGGTGTGTTGCCATCACCACCGTTTGGACCCGCTAGCTGCAACGCCAGTCCTGTCAGCAGTAACTGCTGCGAAGTAAGCCCACCTGGCCTAACACCGGCCGACACTGAGTCCACCTCGGACAGCGGCATAGATGACATTAGCATGATTGAAACGTCCTCACCGATTAAGGTGCAATTGGAGCAGCCCAGCAGCCCACAATTCAAGTCGTCGCCGACCAGCGGTTGTTCGGCCGCCACAAAGGATATGCTTTTGATGAAATGCTTGAACAGCAAAGCGGCCAAGAAACGTGCCATGTTCAGTGAGGTACAATTGAAGCAACAACAGCAACAACTCTTGACTGCAACGGCTGTCAAAACCAGCAACGGTAATGTCAATTTAGGCGAGAACAAGTCCACAAATAATCATGTTGGTGGACGTAAGGGTTCGATGACATCTTTCATCGACAACATAAATCCACTCATGGAACCATTTATAATGGATCTATGCAATGATGACTATGATGTGGCAACCGAGCCATTGCTTGGAACAACTGAAATCGATCATGTGCTCAATAACTGGAGCCATAATATGGCCTAGTTAACGGCGGACATGAGCGCGACTAAAACCATACGGAAGAAACGAACCAAACATTTAGACACGACGAAGACGACAAAATCGGCAAAGAGACGATGACAATGCAGACGATAGAGGGAAAATGTTGGGGATTAGGAAAGAGCTTTATAACATATTCGATGCATTTACTATACACGTAGGGAAATGCTAAAATAATTGTATAGGTTGTTGTAGGCGGAACGATTGGACGATTGACGCGCGCACGAAACGAAAAGTAACGAAGTAACTGTAAATAAAGCTGTCGTTTATGTAGATTTTGTTTTTGAGCAAGGTACACGAAGTTTACAAACACCTGCTGCGAACTACAAGCGATGGCTGAAGTGCGATTATACAGTTAGTTGTTGGCGGCGGTGACGACAGACCGCTGTAGCGAAAAGTAAGGTAATGGAAACGGAAATTTAATGGCGAACATTCGTCACGGACATTCTAAACAAGCAGCGAAATTTGCTTTTTTCTTGTTTTGAAATTTCGATTTGTTGTACAGTTAAAGCTGGACAAGTACATATTTGGCCATAATTCGTTGATGCGTTGACGAATAGCAAGCTCGAGCTTTTGGTTTTTGCGAAATAGGCTTAGGGAATACGATGGACGACGCGGTAGTGAGGAAAATTTAAGGAACGAATATTTTTTACGAATACTTTATTTTCTTACAGGACAGTTACAAACATACATACACACATATATATATATACATTTTCAAGAAAAAATGCAATTTATTTGGTTTTCGGTAGTTCACATCACTTGATGAGATACAACAAAAAAATTGATAGAACAAACAGTTAGAATAAAAGCACAGTTGCATTTAAGCTTTTACAACGAAAGCTCCAAAGTGCTGGAGGAAAATCTTTTGGGTTGTAAAATAGTTGGTTGACTTAAGTGAAGCAAAATTTTTGGCGATTTTTGTGGAACTTCGATAATTTAATTTTCGAAAATATTAAAACAGCTTCTAGAAAATATGTTTTGAAACAAATGAAAGCTGAGCGGAAGCATACGAAACAAATCCGCATACATTTTTTTCTAAATTTGTTTAAATTACTTTCGATAACAAATTTTTTCTAAAGAGTACTTGTTGTAGTAATTTTACTAAAAAATTAGACTTTAGTTATCATAATCGAGATCGCTTGAATTCGC
Source organism: Zeugodacus cucurbitae (assembly GCF_028554725.1). NCBI lineage: Eukaryota > Metazoa > Arthropoda > Insecta > Diptera > Tephritidae > Zeugodacus > Zeugodacus cucurbitae. Next base: position 55,596,825 of record NC_071667.1, on the reverse strand, counting down.
TTCATTTATGCAGCCACACTGTTTTTTCAGCCAATAGGAATCAAAATAATTGAGTGCTGGTTTTTGTTATTTCTACACTTTTCAATTTCAAAATTTTAATGGTTTTTGTTTTTTCACTTAAGTTACGGTAAATTTTTGCAAAATATTAAAAATAAGCAGCCACATATATACATATACACACACGTATAGCAACAACTTTAAAACTTTTAACCGTATCAAGAACCCACATAGAATTAATAAGAAATTTGCGTAGAGTCAGCAGCAAAAAATTAAAAAAAAAACAACAACAACAAATAGAACAACAGTAAATATATACATTTATAAACTTTGTTAGTCTTAACTTTTTACTGCCCAAAACAGAAGTAAACATTGCGGTTAGTTATGTAAGTGCAAATCTTTATATAGTACGTACAAGTATATACACATATAATTATGAAAACAAAAAAAAATAGTTAACACACAAGTTAACAACAAAAAAATGTTAAAAACAATTAAAGAAAAATAGTGTCATAGTTTTTGTGTTTAAAACGGTTTATTACTGAAAATTATTTTATTGAAAATGTGGTATAAAATTTTAAATAACACCCTGACATGCTGTGGGAATAACAAAATATTTTCAGAAAAAATTATTTCTTTAAAGCAAAAATTTTGTTTAAGAAAAAAACTATTTTTAAAATTTTTTAACATTAAAAATGAAAGGCTCTAATAGCATAAATGCAATATTTTTATTTTTCTTTTAAATATTTTTTTAATAATTTGTATAATATGTTTTTTTATTTTTTTTTTTTAATTTTTTTATATTTTTTTTTTCAAAAAATATATTTTTTCAATATTTTTTTTTTTACTTTTTTAATATTTGCTTTTAATTTCTTCCTTGAGATCTTACATTTTTTCATTTTTTTTTATTTTAACTTTATTTTATTTTTTATGTTTGTTTTTAATATTTTTTTTAATATTTTTTTTATTATTTTTTATTATTTTTTTAATAATTTGTGTAATATTTTTTTAGATTTTTTAATAATAACGCTATACTTTTTATTAAAAAATAATAAAATTTTTTTTCAATAATTTTTGTTTTTAATTGTTTAATTATTTGCTTTTAATTTTTCCTTGAGATTTTAAATTTTTTTCTTTTTATTTTTTTATTTTAACTTAATTTAATTTTTTTTGTTTGGTTTTAATATTTTTTTATTATTTTTTATTATTTTTTTAATAATTTGTGTAATATTTTTTTAGTTTTTTTAATAATAACGCTATACTTTTTATTAAAAAATAATAAAATTTTTTTTCAATAATTTTTGTTTTTAATTGTTTAATTATTTGCTTTTAATTTTTTCCTTGAGATTTTAAATTTTTTCCTTTTTATATTTTTTTATTTTAACTTAATTTTATTTTTATGTTTTTTTTTAATATTTATTTTATTTTTTATTTAAAATTTTTGTTATTTTTTATTTAAATTTTTTTGTTACAACATTTTGGTTTATATTTTCTTTAGTTTTTATTTAATTATTATTTTTTTATTATTTTTTTTATTTTTCTTTTAATTATTTTTTTAATAATTTTTTTTTTTAATATTTTTTTTTTTAATTTTTTTAAATATTTTCTTTTACATTTATTTTTTTTTTTAATAAAATCCATCTCGAAATTTATTATTTTTCCAATAATTGCAAAAAAAAACTATGCAAATATTTTTCGTAGACCACACAAAAACTATGACGCAACAAAAAAATGTAATTTAGGTTAAGTTTAGTTTGTAGTTATAAAAAATTAATAAAAAAAACCAACGTAAATAATTATAAAAAATGTTTAAGTGTTACTTTAATAAAAGCAGAGGGGATTAATTAATTTTTTTTTTCACAATTTGCACAATGTTATTATACTCAAAAGCAAACTAAAACAATTTATTTCAAAAATTCAAACAAAAAAATTTAAATTACTCAAAACACTAATGCTGAGCAAGTTTTTGTAAAATCGTTTGAACAAAGAAATCTTCATATAACAAGCTTACAACAACACTAAAATTAATTTTCTACAACTTTACAACAATTTTCACGCATTTATTTAGTTTAAATTGCGCGTTTTTTACAAAAAAATCAGACAATTTTTTTAAACTTTGTTATTAATAGTTTATTAGTGTAATTAAAAATAAAATTACAATTTACATTCAATTAAAATTTTTTTTAAAACTTATATGCATATATATGTATTTGGTGTTTGCATTTTTCAAAAGTCCATTTTTCGCATTAAAAAATATGTGGGTTTATTGAATGTTTTTTTTTTTCGTTTTCTTAGTTGGCAGTAATTAAAACAAAAATTGTTTGAAATTTTTAGTGAAAAGCGGCGCTATTAAGTAAAAGAGAAATTGTTGTAAAGCTTACGAGTACTATCAACATTTAAAAAATTAAAAACATTATAATTTATAATAAAAAAACTTGCTCAGCGTTAGTGCATTTAAGACAACACTAGATAATCTGTACCAAATTTATAACAAAAAAAAAATTGTAAATTTTTTAACAATTTCAAACAATTGAAGCATACAAAATAAATGGAAACTATCTATAACTGTATACTCTGCAAATTTAGTTGTTACTTCTAACTGTTATTTAAGGCATACTATTATGTGGCAATTTTTTCACACTTCTATTCATTAGTAAACATTTTAATAAAAAGCAATTTTTTAGTTTTATTTTAATTTTGTTCACACGTTTTTTGATCATTATTTCTGTTTTGGCAATAATATCTACACATAAATGCATATAAAATGATGAGTTTAATGCTAAATAAATATTAATTGAATCGTAAATTGTAATAAAAAAACGCAGTGTTGTTTTCATTTCAAGCGGATATTGGTGAAAGTGAGTATAAAAAAATATTTATAATAAATTACAGTATAATATATTTCTTTCAAACTCTAAGCAAACTTCACATGATTGCTCAGCAGCTCCGTTAGTTCACTTGCTGGATTGGCCCAGTAACATGTGGGATAGGCGTTCACACAGCTTGTATCTGCATTAGTTTTGCCAGCCTTTATCGCACGTCTCAAGTCGCCGTACGGCGCGAACATGTCGAGAAGCCACGTAAAGCTCGTCAAACCATCGATGATTTTTTGCACACTGCTCGCTTGGCCATGACGCACTTTCTGTCGGGATTCCTGCAGCATGAGGCAAATGGTTTTTTGCACGCAAGCACCGATGTCGATTTTATTATCCAAAAATGTCTCTTCGATGCGTGCAAAGAGGCTTGGTAGTGTCGTCTCTGTGTGTGCGTGTGGTAGGAAGACAGTAATAATATTTTATTTAATAATATTTAGCGGGGTATGGCTACTTGTTAATGCGACTGAGACAAAAATTTAAATTAGAGAAGAAAGGTAAATCTTAAAGCGATTGGTACTCTTCAGCAGTCCTTATTACACTACCGAATGAATTTCTGCCATAAAAAGGCTGTGGTAAAATATCTCGGGTCATTCGTAGACGGCAATGAGTCCATACCTCGACTACTATGTGTAAATTCGTGAAAATAGTTTGTGAGATAGCCGAGCCAGGAAAGAGCTGTGGCTGCAGTAGCCGAACGTATACGCTTCAGTCCTGTAAGGTGACTAGACAACGACCTTTTCAACTTCGAATTGCATACAACATTATCTTTTATGGAGAGACCCTGGATTACGGTCTTTCAAGATTCAATTAGTTCGGCAGTTAAAGTACCCCAAGGCTTTAAGGTTGTCATAATTGTACAACAATTCTCAAGTCCTCGGCTAGTTTAAAGTAAAATCTTATGGAATCGTAAGCCTTAACCTTTATCACCGAGAAGGTTACTCAGTTATATATATTTCAGTACCGGCAAGGGATAAAATGAACTCGGATCGTCAATAGTTTCAGCCGACCACACGTCAACCTACATAATTCAATAGATTCTCGATGCCTTGTACGACAGCTCGGTAATAACCGGAAAGAGTTCGGATGCACGGAGTTAAGGTATGACGTCGATTAACTTTTTTGGAGTGCGGTCAATGACTGATATTATGTATCGACTAAACTATTCGAGAGAGGGAGCTTTCGTTAGAAGGAAGGTAACTATTTTCAAAATTAATGAGAAACTACATAAGGAAGGCACCAGAGAGCTAGTTTTTTACAGTTATCACAAAATCACCTTACCAATTCTCTCGCCAGTGTCATTTTTGTAGACTAAACGAAAATGATCGAAAAGGTTTTTGGCTTCGTATAAATAGTTTTCGGAATCGGTGTAGCGTTTCTTTCTGCTTTCTGTATCACGCTCATTAAATATTTTCTTCTCTGCTTCTTCGCTGCTATCTTCTGCATGCGCCGTCTCTTCATCCTCAATCGCACGTCCTTTGAAAAAACTGAGTGAGCGTAGAAGATGCGCTACAATCATGCTGCCACCGGCCAGTAGACCGCTGGTTATCAACGATGCTGTGTTGATGTTGACCATGGCCTGCAATGAAAATATAAATTTTTTCTGATAATATTTAAAATATAGTTAAACAAATAATGAGGATGCATTACCGGCGTGTTGCCAAATTTGTCCTTATAACGTTTTACTGGCACTTTGATAAAGGGCAGCTCAAAATCCAATCCCATCGCAACATCCTTACCGAGCGGACGAAATGAGAAGAAGCTATCGCGTCCACTGCGTTCGGATGGCGAAAAAATATTGTCGGAGTCCATTGCGTAAGCGCTTAACGGTAAAAGTGTCACTATTAAAGCTCTCAGTAGCATATTGAACAGGTATATGAGAAAACTTTTAGACCGAACTGTTTGGAGTTTTTCCTTGACTGCCTTGGATGTTGGCCTAAGCGCTTCTACAAAGAAATTTCGTGTATAATTCGGCTTTATATGGCGCAGTGGAAAGGAAATGCTTTGCATTTCAACATAAGTGTGATATGCTCTGTTGCTCGTTCGAATCACAACTTAATTGGTCTAAGCAGTTTTGGTTAACTAAAGTCGCACTACTTTGTTCAGGTAATTACATGTAATGGGTCCTATTAAGTGTCGTCATTCACACACGTGTGGAGTGTGCACTTTAAAGAGGTGAGCTAATTCCAAGCTGTTATGTATTTGTCGCACTATTTTTGAGTTTTTTTTTGTAAGAAATTTAAATGTGTCATGATTTTGTAGTGTGATTCAACTTTTGATCTAGATATGTAACCCTGGTTCACACATTAATACTTACATATGAATGAAAGTAATTTGCATAGAGTCTTATAACATTTGTGGTAGGTTTGATGCTATCACCATGAAGGTCAATTCTAAGTAGGGATGAAACAGCATTTTTTGGTTGTATATGTATGTTCCTACAGACAGTCACTTAAATAAGTAGACACCGTATGACTTTCGAAAACAAACTTTAAAAGCTCGGCAATGAATTAAATAATATGGAATCTATTAGTAAATTGGAATCTATTAGTTTCATGTGGAGGGTTCCATTAGTTACATAGTAGAAATATAAAAAGATAAAGAATCGTCGAAAAGAGAAATTGTATTTAATCTCAGATAACCAATAAAAATTGTGGATGGGTTGGATTGCGAAAGAGGTATGTTTCAGCAAAGTTTTTGCCCAAAAAACTTACTTTTGAACAGAATAACAGTTGGTTGAGCTTAATATATCAAGTTAATGGTGATCTCAACAAGGTTAAAACTTGGAACGAGACAAATGAATAAAGTTATGACTTCGATATTAGAAGAACTCAATTTCAAAATCGCTGTACGATGCTTTTGGAATACGCCTTGAATACATTTCTTTGAAACCAGTTCATCGTTCTTAACCTTATTTAAGGTACCCCCCCCCCCCCCATTCTCGGTTTCAAAAGATCTATTTTTTTTTTTAAATTTAATTCGAACCTATAACTATTCAAGAATGTTCCTTTAAATTTTCAAGTGAAAATTTCAAAAACTCTTGAAGATATAGCCCATTATGGCGACCGTGAGAGCGCCTCAAAACTTTAAACGAGTTTTTCTCGAAACAGTGTTTTTACGACTGACGCATGAGGATACTCAAAACCTATAAATTCAATCGGTTCCAAATTTTAATACGATATTCTATACATGTATGTAGCTAACTAGGATAAAGATCTTCTTTACATTTCAACTTGTGGCTGTAAAAGGGGATTTTCAAAAAAAATGTTCAATGGTCCGGCATTTTGTTAATTTTTGTGCGAAATTAATAATCCTAGTTCATACCAGAGCCAAACATGTACTCTTTCTAATCCCGTTGGAATTTTTGGTTTCAGATGTTCCAGTGAGCGGAAATTTCATGCTTTTGTCTGGTCACAAAAACAACAACAAAAAATTATGAAATTTTTTTTCTTCATTTTTAAGTCTTCAAATAAATGTATGCAAAGTTACAACCCTAAAAAATAATTTATGTTCATTTACCAGCCCTTTGAAAATCGTCAAAATTTGAAATCGAGAATGGGGTCCCCTTAACTCAAAAGTTTTTGAGTAACGGTAAATTACGAAAATTTTAAAATTCAATATCAATTTACAATCGACTCCTTTTCATTTTGGAAAGTTCCTAAAACTTCCATTTAATTGACCTATGAACAATATAGTTGCTTATTGGAACTATTACAACCAACTCAATTCCTCTGCAAGGCTTACCATGGTTTAAGGTTATGTCATTCTTAAGGATCATCCAATGCACGAATGTATTATGAACTACTCGGAACTCCGTTAGAAAAATACACTTGTTTTATAAAATAATTTAAGTAAAAAGAGAAATAAATATATATTTTTGGCACTTAAGCTCGTAGAAAAAATATAAAATCCTTATGCTATATTAAGTTTATAAAACAAATATTACGTCAACTCTGCAGCTTATCATCAAGAACAATACTGTAACACGGAAACTACGAACGTGGCATCACTCGAATCATTACAGTTGTTGTCTGCCAAGATATCCAATTAACAACTTCTTTGCTATTTCCCAAGCTTTATTTTGCATTTTCGGCCATTCACATTCGCGATAAATGAGCTCACAGCCCGTGGCATCCCTGGAACGACCCATGTCTATAGCATGCTTCAAAGCAGTGCCGTTCAAGTAGTGCTTCAGCAGATCCAAACTAAACAACAACAACAAGAAGAGTAACAATATAATTAAACATATTTGATTTTCAGCTTTTTGTTATAGGACAAACCTGATAAGTCCATCGACTATGCGATCAGTTGGTGAACCGAGACCGGTGCGTACGCCCGATGTGGCTTGCTGGACATAATTGCAGATCGCGCGCTGTGCGCAAACGCTTACATTTATGTGGTTAGCGTGAAGATTGTCTTCTACCAGGTTGAGCACATCTTGACCTTTGATAACTGGAATTAATGGAAATATATATCCAAGATGTGATTAGGGGAAACTAAAAAAGTAGAAGGTAACTTACTAGAATTCGTCACTAAGTCAGCTTTATCAGTCGCCGGCGCATAACTACCGAAATTGAAACCATCCATAGTGTCTGCAGCTCGCGACGCTTTCTTATAAGCATAACCAAAGAGCGTGGGTGTGACAACACTTTTTACAACAGCTGCAATAATCGCGCCCACAATTGCGACACCACTGCTGATCAGCAATGTATCCGAATTCAAATCGGCCAATTTACGAAAGGCCGATTGTGTAATTTCAACACTACGCGCAATGGGCACACGCAAGAACGGTATAATGAACTCCAGATTGATGGAAAGATCTTTGCCGTCAGCCTCAAAGTGTATACCACGAGGCTTACGTTTTTCCGATAGCTTTGAGCTGATCACACTGAGCGCACTTTCTTCGCTGTTTATAGATTTCCTTTCCGCCTCTACCATGGGACTCTTTGTTGCTGCCGTCCAAGTGTAGGTGCTCAATGCACGCGGTTCGAAATCGTGAAATCGAAAGTAATGTACCACACCACTGCCTTCGCTGGACTTCACTTGACTATCCGGAAGATTCGATGAATTTGCATAGTTCTGGTTCTGGTTGCGGTTAAACTTTAAATAATCAAAATTATGCTCATCGACGGTTTCACGCATTGTTTGTATAAAAGTGGGCTTCAAAAGCAACAACAATAACAGCAAAACTGCATTGGATGTATGGTGGCACCTCCACCATAGTCTCTTGTCGGTGTTCGTACACATGCTGCTCGCGTTGTTGTCTCGAAAACGGTTGGCTGCGATCTGAAGGCGTTCGCATGCAACGCCACATTGTTTATATGAACCAACAACAGAAATAAACAATGATGATTAAACGATGGCAATTGCCACAACAATAATAATGTGGAGACGATAATACTCGACTGTGTTGGAAAAAGGTGACAAATGGTGACAAAGTCAGCAGTTTTCACGCTACACGAGCACAATGAAGCCAAGCTTGAGGAGGCAACACAGTGTTGGTGGCGCTTAACGGCATTTTGGGTAAATTCTGGAATTTTAAACTTGTTTTTATAATAATGCTCTGCATTTATCGAGATTTTAATGTACCGAGACTAAATAACTTTATTTTCAGTAAATTTAGGCTCGACGGAATTTTTGAGGGTTAATTGAGGGTTTGCTGTAACAACAAATTAGTAAGAAAACAAAACTATAATTCTCTCTTTAGCAACATTTGTTGCGAGAGTATAATAATAATAGCAATAACAATTCTTTAGTCATCCAATTCACGGAAATGGAACCCGGTTTATGTAAATTACTCATATTTATAATGAATCCTTATCAAACACACCACCAATAGGTATAACAACCTGTGCAGTTCGTACAACACTAAACGGGTTTGAGTCATTCAGCGTACATATTTAATTCGTAAGCCCAATCGTCCTATGGCACGTTGAACCAAATTTTACCTATAGAATAATAATAGATAAAGCAATATTAACCTCTTGAGATTCCAAGATTCCTGATTCATAAGGACCTTTCCGCCATATTCTATAGAAATTTGATTAGGTGGTACATACACAAGGGTCCAAATTACATGGACCCACTATTGTGGTTGAAATTCGTTTCGTTTCGTTTCGAAATTTTGCAGATGTTATTTTCTCTTCAAGAAGCTGCTCATTTGTCGATATCGGACCGATATCGGACCACTATATCATATAGCTGCCATACAAACTGAACGATCGGAATCAAGGGCTTGTATGGAAAACTTCCGCATTTTACTACATATCTTCACGAAATTTGGTGTGAGTTATTGTTCATCGAAATAATTTAATCTCCGAAAAAATTGTTCAGATCGGTTCACTATAGCATATAGCTGTCATACAAACCGAACGATCGGAATCAATGGCTTGTATGGCAAATTTTCGCATTTGATTATCTTCACGAAATTTGACATGGATTACTGCTTAAGGTAATAATATAATCTCCGAAGAAATTGTTCAGATCGGTTAACTATATAACCTTAATGTTTCTAGCAAACAATCCGGCTAAAAAGAATTAGTAAAATGTTTTCTTTTTTTTACTTACTTTTTCTTACGTCTTTAGATTTGCTTAAACACATAGTTACTAAAAGAAATGCACCTGTGAAGGCTATATTAGCTTCGGTACAGTCGAAGTTAACGTTTTTTCTTGTTTTGTATAAAAACGGTGACAAATGTCGATGAGCCTCAGGCGCACTTTTCTTGGAATTAAAAAAGAAAAGCAAAATTTCCCACAAATCTTGATAATTCGGCACAAAAAGTGATATTTTCGTTGAGAATAAGTTTGGGATGTAAACAGATCTCTACAAATATTTTGTTGGGTTCATGTTGACACAAATGTCCAAGATCGATATAAAACGATTTAATCGATTTAATGGACCAGTGCTTGACCCTAGAGACATCTATTGGAAAACGACGGAAGCAATGTTGTGGACCTAATAGATAGTTCTTTAAGAAATCATGTTTTGAGACCGTTCTACTATATACCATGCAATCAATATACATACTATATATAGGTATATACATATGTGATAAGTTAATGTACTTTGTTGATTTGCTACAAACAATCTATCTTTTCTCTTGAATAAATTCGCAAAAGGTTCCGCTCTGCCGATTTCTTGGATAAAACTATGCATTAAAGTGATTAAGTGTGAGATTATTAGACAAGTGTGCAAACGTTTATGCCGCCTTTTGTGTGACACACTCACTTCGCGCGAATATTTGCAAAAAACTAAAATTAACTTAAACATGTGTTTGCACAATCAATTTTAACACGGACCTATGCTTTTGCGAAATTTGTATGAGTGCTAAGTGTAGCATGGTCCGAGGTATTATCTACTTCGAGAAAACTACAGTTGTATTATCCTACATATTTTAAATATCATTATTTGGAATGTATGTTTTTATGGACACGGAGGGATTTGAAATAACAGGCTCTCCAAAAGAGTAACATCAAATTTCCTATTCATAATTTTAAAAAATAATATAAGAGTTCTAGAAAAATCTATACGCTTTTCAGAGACGATATTGGGATCCATAAAGAAATAATGAAAAGGAAGTTATAACTAACCTATAACAAAGGTTGAATCGCAATTGTAAATAAGTTCACTGTAACCAAGTGATATTTGATATAACAAAACATAAGGTTACAAAGATTAAGTCAATTTTTTTAAGTGTAGCGATTAGCCAAGATCACTCTCCGATTGACATTCGGACGATAAGTCTAAAAAATGCTGGAAAAAACTACGTAGCTCTCACTTATTTAGCTGCCAGATGAAAATCCATCACTTTAAACTAGATTTCTGACGGTCTCAAGACACTTCGTTTCACAAAGTACCACATTCATATTGATCCAATGCGATCACCGGATCGCCATTCGGTTAAGTCCTCAATTATTACTCATTCAACATAAAATTTAATAAATTAAAAAGTCACTAACATCTGAAACCAAGTACCACCTTACTTACTTAGATTAAGATTAAATCGCTAAGATTATTTTAACTCAACAACTGTAAATGTTCATTGCACTCATGATGAAACTTAAGTGTAAATTTTATTGAAAAACCATGTTAAGTAATGTATTGCGCAGAAAGGTAAGTGTGTATGTATTAAAAGCTATTGCGAATTCTTCAAAAGTTTTGTTTACCGGAGCGTTAAGGTAACTTAGGAATAGTGCGAAAATTTGCATGAAAGCGTATTTAAAGTGATATTTATCAAATATTTGGTGAATTATGTTTCGCATAGGCACTGCATTATTAAGTGATTGTTAAGTGTTGGAAGTTAATTTTAAAAGCTTTTTAAGCTATTTGGCAATATAAACTTTTTTCCACATTTCATAACTCTTAAAACAAGTTTGGCCGAAAGTGATATTTACAACAACAAAAAAACCGCGTGAAAGCCTTCATAAGAGAGAATCCCACACCAAGAGAACCATTTTGTAAATCAAAAATGAAAGTCCGAGTTTAAATTTTTTTTTTCACTTTTCTAATTTTATAAGCAAAACAATCAACATATTCGTTCTGGACACGGATAACAACAATCGCCACACGGATAACACGGAGAATAGCATGAAGGATAGCATGGTGAATAGCAAGGATAATAGCAGGGATCCGGTTTTCTACGACGATCAATCATACAGAGCAAAGGTGGTGGAACTTCGGTTAAACGTTCACGCCGCAAGCGCCTATATAGGGAGTTGAAAGGAGAAAAAGAAGACACACATAGTTTATGTATATTTTTTGACAATCCGTCGTGTGTTGATTTACGTTCCGTGTCCAGTTCTCGAATAGTGGAAGCCCAATCACCTTCGATACAAGACAAACGCATTTCGATTTGCCTAGGCATAAAGTTGTTTATTCAAACATTCATCTAAAATGAGTAACTAATAATTTCGTACAAAAATTTGGAATATGAATATGAAAAAAACTGTGGCTAACTATATTGCGCCAACACATTAAATTTATAATGTCCAATAAGTCCGGGCACGTTTGAATTAACTCAATACATGATACGCAAAGTGTATCTGCTTCAATTACTATTCGAAAACTGTACGGAGATTTATTATTATTGCATTTTCTTCGAGTCTTTTTAATAGATGATAATGTACATTGCGCTAGGGTAACATTTGTTTCATGCCACTTACGCTTGATATGCAGATCCGCCAGGGCCACCACCAGCACCACCTTTGTTGTTCTTCAAATACTTCATCATATCAACACCACCGCCTGGTATTGGCTTGCCATCTGGACCGATTGCACCCGGACCGCCAGGTCCGCCACCGGGTCCACCACCTGGGCCGCCTGGTCCACCCCAACCACCTCTGCCACCACCGCGTCCACCTCGACCGCCTGGACCCCAACCACCGGGGCCACCACCTCTACCGCCGCCAGGTCCAAAGCCGCCTCTACCACCACCCGGACCCCAGCCACCACGACCACCACCTGGTCCCCAACCACCTCTGCCGCCACCAGGACCCCAACCACCTCTACCACCACCCGGACCCCAGCCACCACCAGGGCCCCAACCTCCGCCTGGACCACCAAAACCGCCACCATAACCACCACCGCTGAAATCGTAGTGTGCACCGGTTGCACAATTATATGACTTCATGAATCGGTTGGGCGGGAATGGATACTTCGGTTGTATATTCCAGTCATTCTCCACATACTGTGTGCCATGGTTGACTAAGTTGGGTTTCTTGAGGCGCTCTGGTTTAATAACACCAGCTGGTGGTGTCACGCCGAAATCAAACTCCACATCTGAGTCTGTGGTGTCGGACAGTACCAGCGTGCTATTGCAGCAGGGTATTTGTCGCTTGCGACATTCCTTACTGACCTGATACTCCAAACGTTTCTTGTCCAAGAAACTGCGACAGAAGCACTCAATCACTGGTTTGTGGCAAGTACACTTGGCGAAGCCCATTTGTTTGAGGCAACGCTTCAACTTACTCATTTCCACCATTAAAGGATTTTTGGTTATTTTAAATTGTATCGGTTTCATGTTGAGATACGGATCGGCGCACTCCTTCAATGCTTCGGCATCCTTCAGCGGACGTAGCGTTATGAAGTACTCATCATTCTTTTTACATATATGTAATGTGGGTCTTTGCACCATCTCCTCCTCACACTCTTTACCATCACCTTTGCCTTGATCACGATATGCATACTGGGAAACACGTATCGTATCGGCTGGGTAGTCTTTCAGGAAGAACCGCATAATCTCTTTAATGGGTTTACGTATGGCGCCTGGTTTCCAGCCGCGTCTTTTGCCATTCGTATCTAAATTCCACAACCAACCCATATTACGTGGTACATTCTTTTTGCCAATGTTGAAGCCATTGACGCATTTCTGGTGACGAACGTCCTTAAAAGGGAAAGACCGATCACCACCATATGTGTAGCTGTAAAAACAAATGCCATTTGTGGTTTCTTCCGATCACTGTATAACTGTATAACTGAACTTACGCCTTTTTATCTTTCTTAGTTTGCTCGGTTTCATTCTGCTTAGCCCTCGTTCGAGTTTTTTTCTTTCGTCTGGACGGTTGCTCCTCTTCCGGTGGACTTTTCTTCGGTTTCTCTGCTTTATCAGTAGCCTCTTGTGGCGCACGCTTCTTTTGTACACCGCCTTGTAACTCTTTTTCACAACGTTCATCTTGCTTAAAGGGTTTATACTGTGCCTTCTTTATATCGTATAAGTCTCGTAATTCCGAGAATACGCGTGCCAGATAAGGACGACAGTCTTTACTGCTGGTCTTGCATACATTGAACATTTCATCCGATTCACACTTGCCACAATCCTCTTCCGGTTCTTCTGGCGGACGTGGTGGCTGGAAGATGTCTTCACACAGCTTACGTATGCGGCAATGCGCGCATATCTTGCCATTTTTACAAGTGCAGCGACATTCCTTCTTATCCGTAGTTGAGGGCATTTCACCGGCGTCATGACGACAGCAGTCGCTTAATTTCTGATCGGTACCACTTGATTGTTTGTCCAGGTACTCTTGTAGTATTTGATCGGCCGTCATTTTCTCATTGTAAGGCTTCTCTTCCACATACGGTACGGGCTTGTAACCACATTTCGGACAGCAAGCAAGTTTCGGCAGCCAAGAGATATTCTCTTTACAGACTGGACAGTGCCTAAAAAAAATAGATGAAGTGTAGAAATAGTACTAGACATAATCATCTTCCATACCTCGGTGTGTGCATAACCGTTTGATTAGTATTCGGCTGTGCTTGTGGACAAATATTAATCAGCTTTTCACCCGCGAACGCGCCATTCTCCGAGTGTTGATTGGCGAAACAAGAACAAGGAAATCTGCAGTCTGTAGACCAAAAAATTAGCATTCTTTCTAACCAATCCAACCATAATTACTCGTTTACCTGAACTATCTCTGGTACTGCTCGAGGAATATTTATTCTCGTGCGGACAATCACGTACATGAGTGCTGGCACGACAAGAGCGCTTATCGTTCGCAGCCGCTATGGAATCGATCAGTTTTTGATAGGTGTTGGACATTTTCTGTGCGGGAACACAAGCGCTCAATATTATACACACCCTAATGTCGATTATTTTAAGGCACAAACCTTCAACTCACAGCACTCGGTATTACCACAGGTATTCAGCACATCGGGCGTTGGCACGAGTCGTCCGTTGATCGCACGATAGCGTGACAAGTCGAGCGCTGTCGTATAACGATCGTCATCACAAGTATGATTCGTATCGGGCAATAGACCAGTGCAATCGTCTTCTTTGTTGGTTTCACCGACCACAAAGAGTATATCATGCGGATTGATTACCTTGTCCAGATGTTGTCGTATATCATCGCGATCAGCCAGAAAGTCATCACTACGATTTGAACGTTGGAAGACAAAACCAATTCTATATTACGGATGAAATAAATGCCAGTCAAGACTTACCAATTTTCTTGGCACTTGCATTGCAAGCGCACGATCACTTCAACGGTGCCGACTTTATCCTCATCAAACATGAGCTCACACTCATCGACATGTGTGATTTCGTTGGCTGAATCGGTCACTTTATTAAGCACGGACTCCGGCCAAATCATGGCACCGGACCCTGTAGGTATAAATACAAATAATAAAATAAACGAAAAATGCGCATCACACCGCCAATTCACTTGCCTACAACGACATTATCATGTTTAACGGTTAGTTTGAGTGGTCTCGCCTCCATGTCGGCGCGCAGCTCATCCGGTGAGGATTCGAATTCATAACTGCGACCCGAACGAAACTCGGCCACATTGATGCGACTGGCGGTGATACTGAGCGAGACGTTGTTGTAATTCACATCGACAGTGAAGAGATTTGGATCCTCATACTTTTGCATAGGCGTATCAATACGCACTACGATTATATCGAATATGTAACCGGTAACCATTTTGGTGTGTGATACCCGTCGTTTGTCTTGGCGAGCGTTATTTGGGTCTCACACTGCAATTTCGGTCATTTAATATAGGTGTTTACTGGGTTGGAAAACTTGATCGAACGTTCGAACGATATGTGCACTGTTGTTTTTGGTTTATTTGTTTTTTATGTGGAAATTTCTTTATAATCCTCTGCGATTTTGCAATATGTGTAAAACGCTGGCTCTTAATTTTTCTTATTTTTGTATTTGTTGCAACGAATGTGGTTTTCGAAAGTAATACCCGATAACTTTCGACAAATTTTCTAAAAAAGGATACAATATATTTGATGAATCGAAAAAATCCTTATTTAAAATATAAATTTTCACACAACTTAATTGTAATTTTTTCAATTATTTTGAAAGAAATGAAAATAAATGCAATGTTATGAAAATGTATGCCATAATTCTAAATCCAAAGTGATTTCATAGAGATGAGTTTATTGTGTTGGTTCGGTCGACAGCAGTGACTAGAGTTGACATTTTTAAAAGAGCTTTACCTGAAATACTGGAATACACTTACATTTATCGGTCACTGCTTCAGTATTTCACATGATCACCATCCAATCTCCTATATTTAAGTCCATGGATTACGTATGATGCACAGCATTAGCTCAGTTTACAACAGCATAACCGCTCAGATCTTATTGTATATCTCCAAAACGATCACATAGGCGAACCAACATGGCACCGGAGAGAACTTTAAGTCCTTGTCAGATTCTTCATCATACATGTTCACCTCGACTCGGCTCAGTTAACTAAACTCAACATAATATCTCGAGAGCTTATTGGAGTTATGGGAAACCAGCTCCGCCGCAAAGACAATTTCCTCAAATCCCTTGTCGCAAACATCCGAACTAAAAACAAGACCTACAGTTAAGGGATCCACATAACGGTATTGGATTGGGATTATTTTTAGTCATTGTAATAATAAGGTCACCGAAAGAAAATAACGTTTGAGAAATGCTTAAATGATGGGCATTCCCAAATAAATTATATGGGTTCAATAGAATGTGGGATTTCTTTTTATTCCTCCGCTCTAGCTAAAACAGTCATATGGGTAAAAATTTGACCAAAAATATACTGCTACTACCACCACAACAGATTCCTTCGATCCCTCAACTATATGATATATTAATGTACAATCTTACAATGGTTTTTCAAGAAATGAAATAAAACAATTAAGGAAAGGCTAAGTTAGGGTGCAACTGTTATTAAGATAACATACAATTTGACCCATATATTCAGCATAAAGTCCAATAGAATAACAAAAATCTTCATTTACGGGCTGAGGTAATTCCTGAACAGATTTCACTCACTTGGACCACCAACATACATTATATCCAAGATAAGCTCACCTAATTTGGCTCAGATATTTCACATATTAACCGATAAATGCGGAATATAACCCTCTGTGTTTTTGAAAAACCTGGGACCTAAATGGGAGCTAGTGGAAGTTATGATCGATTTTAATAATTTTTTGAATAGAGACACACTATTAGAAGACAAAATTTCCTTTGAATTAAATTAAAATATCTGAGGGATTTACCGTTATTTTCGGTGAAAAATTACCCTTAGTCCATGAGTTCTTCATGTTTGATATCCGGGGATGTGAAAAGTTATAGCCCGATTTCGAAAATTTTTCCATAAGTGAACCGTAGATGATATACAGTATTTGTATAAAGTTTTATTCCGCTATCCTCATTCGTTCCTTATGTATATAAAGTGAAGGAATCCGATGGAATTCAAAATTGAGTTATATGGAAAGTAGTTGTGGTTGTGAACCGATTTTGTCTATTTTCCATCCGTGTCATCAGGGTATCAAGAAAGTATTATGTACCGAATTTCATTGAAATCGGTCTAGTAGTTCCTGAGACGCCCAGTTTCCTTTTTTTAATCTGAGTGCAGCTACCTTCTGTAATTTCTTCTGTAAAATTTAGTGTTTCTGACGTTTTCCGTTAGTGAATTAACGCACTTTTAGTAGTTTTCAACATAACCTTTGTATGGGAGGTGGGCGTGGTTGTACTACGATTTCCTTAATTTTTAGACTGTATAAGGAAGTGGCTAGATGAAATGACCCTAATAAGATTGGTTGATATAGCTTTAGTACTTCACGAAATATTAATTTGTACAAAAAAATTATATCCTAATATGTCCCTCCCTATTGTGATGCTCTGTACCAAATAATACTTTCATAACTTTATTTATGGCATATTTCATACTTTCATGACTTTATATATCACAGACGGACGGACATACAAACAACCGGATTTTAACTCGTCTAGTTGTCCTAATCATTTTGATATATATAACCATATATCTAACTCGTTTAGTTTTATGACTTACAAACAACCGTTATGTGCACAGATCTATAATACTGCAACTTTGTTGCGAGAGTAATAAAATATATAAATATGTAGTTGTGCATAATCAGTACTCTGTTACGTAAATAAAATAAAATATCACTAAAGTACTGCCAAACTTATTTTGTTTGAATAACAAAAAAATTGCAAAGATTTGTGCACAAATTCGTTTGTTTTCAACGACGTGAAGTAAGGCATGCATGCAGTTGTTGCTCTTTGTACATTGCATAATGATAATATGAACACATAAACACATACATATGTATATATTCAGTAGTGAACTGTTATCACTTCACCACAAAGTAATCTTCAAAATAACACATTGTATGTATAAATAATAAATTTCTTTTGGTATACACATGTATTAGTACGTTTTATCGCTAGATGATACCACGCATGTGCATGAGTATACACAAATGCCCATATATACAAATTTATATATATATGTGTATTGAGCCAAGCCTATCTATTACCCCTGTGCAAAAACAAGGAAATATTTTATTTAGTTTTAAAACTCTTAACAACATTTATTTAATAATCTAAAATTAAATTCCAGCAATTTCTTCGAGTATAATAAAATATACAACGAAGTATGACTTGTTCTTCATAATACAACGGTACGCAAAGTTTACATGATTAAATTTCCATAATTTTTAATTTTTTCCCATCTTTTGATAACTCCTGTCATGATAAAGTGAAAACTTTTCTATTTATATTTACTCTTAACAGCAAATTTGCATACACTGCATAGCTATGCAAATTACGTTAAGCTAAGCAAAATTATAAAAAAAAAGTTCTTTTAAAAGTAACATTGGTCATTAACAATATTTGAGATGTGAATTCCATGCCTAAAATGTCTTGAGTTTGTAGGCAGTCATGTGCTTCAACAGCTTCTTTACAAGACATTTACTGTCTGGCATTAACAATTTGCACGAATTCGGGCTTCAGAGAAGCACCACCCACCAAGAAACCATCGATATCGGGCTTTTTAGCCAAATCCTTGGCATTGGCACCAGTCACGGAGCCACCATATTGGATACGTAATGAGGCAGATACTTCCTTTGAAATGTTATCGGTCAACCATTGACGAAGGTAGGCGTGTACTTCTTGTGCCTACAAATACACACACAGACAAATAAACAAATTAGTTTTTCATATAGAAATTTGTTTGCTAGAATAACACACCTGTTCGGGAGTAGCGGTTTTGCCTGTGCCAATGGCCCACACTGGCTCGTAAGCTACAACAACGTTGGTCCAGTCGTTCACCTTCTTAGCTATCGCACACATTTGTCTAGCGACAACCTCTTGTGTCTTATTGGCTTCACGTTCTTCCAGAGTTTCGCCAATGCAAGCGACTACTTTCAAACCAGCTGCCAAGGCATGTTCAACTTTCTCTGCAATGAGTTCATCGCTCTCCTTGAAGATTTGACGACGCTCGGAGTGTCCCAAAATCACCCAACCGGCGCCAGTGTCTTTGATAATTGCGGGCGAAATTTCACCAGTGAATGCACCCTTTTCTACTTTATAACAATTCTGTGCAGCCACATTGATGCTTTCTGGCAATAGACTACGTACGTAGATCAGGTAAGGTGCTGGTACGCCAACATAAACTTGGGTGTTGGGATCTAATGGTCCTGCAGAAAGAATCTTGCACAATTCGGCGATGGATTTTTGATCGCCATTCATCTTCCAGTTACCACCAACGCAGAATTGACGTGACATTTTGTTATTTTTTTTATTCTTATCGCAACTGCTGAGAGAACGAGTAAACTGCAATGCAAAATACTGCAAAAAAAAATGTTTTTTATTTACTTAATTGTTAATATAAAGTCACTGAATGGACTGGAAGTAATGACTGGAGCAGCCGGAATTTTTCACTCACTTTGCAAGAAGTTGGCCGAATGAATAACCTTGCAACGACCCTTTCGGCAGCTGTCAACATAGCTTTTTTTTGTTTCGTTAATTCTGCTGTCTTCGTATTTCGTACAGTACGAAATGGTTAGTGTTAGTGTTGTCAAACAACGGATGGCGCTGCTGTCGCTGACGAACCGTTAATTGGAATATGGAATTTAAAAGTAAAGAGGAAACGAAAATTTGTGCGCAGCTAGCTTTGTTCAGACAATTGAAGAAAGTTTTTCTGAAATCATTTGACGATTTTCATAGCGTTTGTGGAAAGTGTCAGGTGAAAGCTTTTGCTTTCATAGCAACAAAGCAGCAAATACAAATAAACAGAAATAAACTGTGTCTGAGCAAGAGCAAATGACACCACTTATTGGAGCACAGTAAATAGGTTATGTCAGAATTTGGCATACATATATATGTAAATATGGTTTTATATGTATGATTTATTGTGCTTGCATTATTGTTGTTGTTTATTTATTTTATATTTCTATATAGATTAAAAATATGTGTCATAATAGTATTGTAATAACAACATTTGCATATATGGATCCAAACGAACTGATATGGATATCTACGTGCTTATATACATATACATATGTACATATGTAGAGTTGTAAGCATTTAATTGAAATGTAAGAACTTCGTTGACAATACAAAATTCAGCCAGAGCGATACCCATCTGCATATATCCAAGTTTAAGGACAATAGCATGTGCACATCAGCTTACATATTTACATACCTACACACATGCAATACAACTTTATATGTTGCTATCTGCTTTACATGTATCCATAAAGCACCGATCGCTGCTGATGGAATTTAATCTGGATATAATATGCTTGAGTTCGCTTATACTCGCTGTCTTCGCTGAGTGTAAATGTGTATGTATGGATGTATGTATGTATATGTGGAATTGTATGCAAAGCAGATGTATGAAGATAAAGTTCTCACAAAGATATCGTAAACTAACAATACAATTAATTTATTTCTGGTATTAATTTCATTTTTTATACTCGCTTTTGTTGTTGCTTTTTTTTAAATATATTTTGTATGCATGTAATTAAAACAGCAAACGCTTTATGGACTGTTTTGGGTGCGCAGTTAGTCAGTCACACGCTCTCACTTAGGATGTGTGGCGCGAAGATCGGTTCTAAGTGCGTCGCCGTTCTGTTACGCGAATCTAATATATACAAAAATTGCTTGTATGAATTAAAGAAATTCTAATTTATTAGTGAAATAAAGAGCGCTACTTGCCATTGATATACTCATACATTTAGCATTTTTTGGCAAAAATAACTCGAGCGTCCAGACATTTTCGCAAAACATTTGTGACCAGCGAACCCAGTGTCAAATTTACTCACCAACTGGTGTTCCAGCCGCCACTATGTGCTGGTGTTTACGTGTCTATTGGACTGTTCTGCATAATTTGTTCACACGATTTGTGACAAATTTTGCCGATTCCGTTTATAATAGTGATCTGTGTGCATGTCTAATGTGTGGTTCGCAATCTGCGTGTTGTTTTTGTTGTGATCGTTGTTTGTTTTATAAACATGCTCAACATGAGGCGCACAAATCAAATGATAATGATGGAGAGCAGCGTGAATTGACGTTGGCAGATGTGGAAGAGGGACAAGCCAAAGCAAACTCTCCATTTCAACATCATGATTACGTCATAGTTGGTGAGTGTGAAATTATTTTTTCTCACTAGATAAATATAATCGATTGACAGCTGTAGCAGTTTGTGTTCTCTTCACTATACTCTATCTGTATTTTGTTTGTTGCTCATAGCCGGTTTATCAATCAATGTGATATATGTATACATATGGATGCAGGTATATAGATAAAGATATTATTTAGTGTATAAAACTATTGCATAGTTTGTTTTGAATTTTAGTAACATTATTTCTAACCGGGAACAGTTTTTTTAGTAAATTTTCTAAAATAAAAATCCTCCAAAGAACCTTTCTAAAACAACTTCAGGATTTGGAAGTCGTGTTTGCAAATATTGCAGCGAAGCGAGTTGGTTATTTGCTAGTAGTACGATCGATCGATCGATATGATGATGATTTCATTAAATTCAACGAATCGAACAACAAACAATTGGTATAATTGAAATAGACTGGTATAATCGATTAGATATTGAATTTCAAACGGTTATAGTATTTTAATGGGGTAGCGATATACTCTCTTATAAAGATTGTCAAGAGAGTAGAAAATATTAAAATACAAGTAAGGAAATGTCAAGTTCGGGTGCAATCGAACATTTTATACTCTCCCAATTTATTGATGTAATTTTATAAAGATAACTCAATTTACCAATATATTCGGTATAAAGTCCACTAAAATAACGAAAATCATCATATATAGTATATGAGGGCTGAGGTTATTCCCTAACCGATTCCACTAATTTTTATCACCAAGGTACACGATATCCAAAACTATACGCTCACTTAATTTTTATTTTATTTTTTATGTATGAAGACCACAGTATGACCCGATTTTAACCATTTTTGGTACAGTGACACACTCTTAAAAGAAAATGATTCCCTCAGAATTACATTCAAATATGTGAGAAATTTACCGATATTTTCGATGAAAAATTACCATTAGGCACATGTTCGATATCAGGGACCTTGAAAAGTTATAGTGCGATCTCGACATTTTTTCCACAAGTAATGTCACAGCTCAAATACAGTAAAGTTTTATTCCGCTATCTTCATTGGTTCCTAATGTATATATTAGTAAGTGAAGAAATCAGATGGAGTAGGCGTGGTTGTGAACCGACCTAATTTGATCGGTAATGTAGTTTCTGAGATATAGTTTTTGACCCATAAGTGGGCAACGCCAAGGCCATTTTCCAATCAATAAAAAGAGTGCAACTTCCTTCTGCCAATTTTTCTGTAAAATTTAGTTTTTGTCATTTTTCGTAAGTGAGTTAACGCACTTTTAGTAATTTTCAGCAGAACCTTTCGTTATTATCCGATTTCATCCACAGTTTTATTTATTTACATCGCAAAAAGTTTTATTTAAATACCTTAAAACATGTATTCTGTAATTTTGTTTGTTGTACTTTGCTATTGTTTGGCTCTTGATGTCTGTATCCCATGCCTCTGTTACATGATTTATGCAATCCATTAGTATAATATCATATTGTTTGTTAGCCTCCATACGATTTAGAGAGACTCTTTAAAAATACTGCCACGATAGTAACATTTAAAATTTTGTATTATCCCCTGGTCGAAAGTTCGATTTACGGAATGAATCTTATATGAAATTTTACTTCCATTGCCATTTCAAGAGGTCGAGTTATGGAGAACTTCGAGTTAAAGAAGTTTGAGTTATGGAAGTTCCACTGTATTTTCAAAATGAGTGATGGGATGGGGTACGTAAGGGAGGTGACTCTAGAGAGTTTCGTTGATATATCTTCAGTAGTTTACGAGATATTTACACAAAACTGCTTAGGGTGCGGAGCCACACCCACTTTTCAAAAAAAAAAGAAACATCCAAATATGCCCCTCCTTTGTGTGATCTATTGGACCAAATACTACTTTAATAAGGTTTTCGCCATTTTGTGAGGGTGGCAATGGTACAATTTCGTATCAACCATCTCACCGTTCCAAGGAACATGTGCACCAAGTTTATCTTAATTATTATCAAGATATCTTAATTTATATTCAAATTATTAAATTACTCTTAGCAACATTCTTGCGAGAGGATAAACATATACTATATAATAATAACGGGATTTTAATTCCAATAGCATTACATTTAAACCTAAAAATATTTTGATAAAATTTTTAGATTTTTTAATTGATGTTCCATGTTGTTTATGTAGAGATCCTTCATTATCATGTGATCAATTTATTTCCACTTTAAGTTATTATTAACTTAATTAGTTATTGCATTTCATATTTGCTTTTTCAGATGACATCGACGCCAATTATCTTGAGATTGAACGTCGAAAAATTGAAACCGAACACTATTATCGTCTCGTAGATCGTGCAACTGCTGAGCAAATACTCAATTGTTGCGAGGATGGTGCCTGCTTAGTGCGACCATTCAAAGAAGCGGTAAGATTTGAATTTTT
This sequence comes from Zeugodacus cucurbitae, assembly GCF_028554725.1. Lineage (NCBI taxonomy): Eukaryota > Metazoa > Arthropoda > Insecta > Diptera > Tephritidae > Zeugodacus > Zeugodacus cucurbitae. Next base: position 55,573,163 of record NC_071667.1, on the reverse strand, counting down.
TAGTATTTTTCATTTCTTTCAAGTAGATTATTTATCATGCTAATACCTTAACTGTTAAACTTTTGTTGTTCCATAGGATCTAACAATAAAGTATATCGTAACGGTATATGCACAACAGCAATACTTCCATCTCTTCATACGACAATTAAATGGCAAAGATGCTTACAGCATTGGACAGCAAAAGCCAAATGAGAAAGTATTCAAGTCACCAAGTGATATTATCGACTTTTATAGCTTCAATGCATTGCAATGTACAAATAAAAAGATTAGCGTTTGCTTAGTATTAAAACCAGTTGTTACTTAGAGATAGATACTTTAATTTAATTGTACTTTAGTTAATTTATAGCAATTTAAATTAATTGTATTGTTTTAATTTTATTTTTAATTAATTTAATTTAATATTATTATTTAATTTATTGCTTAAATTATAATTTTGATTTGATATAAAATAGAGTTTAGTGTGATATTTGTATGTAAATATATATATTTTGTACATATTGGAAGCGACTTACAACCGATTTCTTGCAATTACTTTATATATACGAATTTTATATGAGCGCTGTTGTTGTACCAGAAAAAAGTGGTCAAATAAATTTATAGTGAAACCGGCACTATTTTAGGCAAGTTACAGTTAATTAAGTTTTAATATTATGTTTTCAAGATGCCTACTAAGTGGCAACTATCGCTTTAAAAACACAATGATTGTTCTGCATTAGCGCTGGCCAGAGGAATGCTTTGATCAAATCGGAGCGACGATCTGCTTGTGGATGTCGCTCGTGCTTCTCCGGACGCAAGAAACCTGTTTGAAATACACAAAAATATATAAAATAAATTTTTGTTTACTAAAAATATATATATTTCTTTGATTTACCCAAATTGAAATCACTATCCAGATAGTAAGGTGACTTCTGATTAATCATGCGCCAAGCTAAGCGCACGCAAGCGCTAACAAAGTGCGTTAGCGGTGGACACGCTTCCAAGCAGGGATATTCGTGCAGTGTGGAGAGCACCTAAGGCATAAATATATATATTATATAGGAAACAATATAAGATTTCACACAAATATACCTGATTGAACACGGAGCGTTCAATTTCACCAACGGGAAAGGACTCAACCGTCTCCTGCAAATGCGTACGCACCGAACGATCCAAGGCGAGCGTACACTCACTTGACGAGTCCAAAGCGCAATTCAATATGCGACGCACCTCGATCACTTTCCTTTCGCGCATAGCATGGCACAGACGAAATGACAACTGAAAGGCATAAAATGCTGGCTCAATTAAGTGTAACAAACTTGAGTTAGGTGAGGTTAGGTTAATTATAGCAATTATTGAGTGGTAGTTGTAGTGAGCTGTAGCAGGTTCTCAAGTGTTGAAGCAGCAGTCTCAAAATACACAACAATAATAATGATGAAAGTCAGTTAAAGAGTCTGCGAACCAAATCACGCGAACAACATAATTATCATATTTATTGAAAGCGATTTTTTTATTTTTACTTTCAGCATGATTTCTGTTTAACAGAAATGGTTTGAATAAATCGTTACTCATATGCTGAAAATGAAATGAAATAATAATGTTGAAAAATATTTTGCGCTCAAAATTGCCTAAACGTCATAATCATCAACATCGAATTTTTATCAATTTCTTTAGGCTACAAACAGCGCTTGCAAATTTCACACCACACATAATTTGGTGCCAAGGTGTGCGTTTGTGGAGCATGCCCGTAGGCGTTCGAAATCACTTTCTACTTCAGTCAATCAACCACTGGTATTTTTAGCTGTTATAATTCACTATAATTGCGCGACTTCGCAACAGTCAATGGGTCAGCACTTGTACATTTCATTATGATTATAACACACATTTTAATATTATATGGTTAATAATAAGCATTTGAAGAAATTCACGCTTTTTGTCTGGCGCTTGTTGCAAACAAAAGTGTTAATGGCTAACAAGCTTTCTTTAATGGACCGATAACTTGTTGAGAGTTTTTGTTTGTAAAGTTTACGCGTCGTTTTTAGAGTAGAAAAAATATATAATATTTGAAGCTTGATTATTATATCTTTAGAATTATATAATTGATTACAAAAATTACATATAGATTATTAATGTAGTCATAAAAATTGGTGAATCGAACAAGCGATTGGTATACATAAATTAGATCGATTATAATATCAAATGCTTATATTTACTATTCAAATGAGTTATCAATATACTCTCTTGCAGTGAATTCAACTCAAGAAATTTAATGCTTTGAGAGCAAACTCGAACTTAGCGAGCAGCGAAGTAACGAATTGAAGACATCTTATAACTATTAACAGTACATTTTATTCTCGTATTAAACTCACCACAATTATTGAGAAAAGTATTTTCGCTTTCAAATTTTGTACATGTTTGAGCTGTGGAAAACCATCCAATGCCTCTAAGGTGTCCGCTCTGTTCTCCAGATATAATGTGCGATATTGTGTGACCATTTCACTGTAAATAAATGGCAATTATAAATTTCTTCATGAATTTGAGAATACGCTAGTTATATATATACTAATACAATAAGGACTTTGTAAAAAAATTATGGTTAGAAGTTTGGTTGGTTAAAAAGGGAGGCAAAGAACCCATCATTATGCTCCCCGGTGGTACCCTAACAAGCGACCGGCTGGGCATTCGCAAATATAATGTACTAACGTCTCATAATTCTCCGCGCATTAAATGCATTTTGCCGATTATACTACTTGTTTCTGCAGATGACCTCTTAGAGGTTAGGGGCCCCGTAATGACTCCTGTGAAACTGCTTAGTTCTCTCGGTCTTAAAATTATAAGTGTTTTGGTCTGTCCACTGACAAGATTACTCCATAGCAATTTTGTGATACGCGCCGTGTTACAAGAGTTCCAAGACATGAGAGTCTAGCATCCATTACTTTAAGCGCGTTGGAGGAAGCTGAAAGGACCGGGAACCCAGTTGATTTTAACCAAGTCTGCTACTGCTAGTCTTTTGATTGCTTCTTTGCATGATATTACGCAGTAAGACTTCGTATTACAATAAAGTTTATGAACCGGCTAGTTAGGGTGCAAGCCCACTTAGAGCCTTCTCTTAATCCAACAATCCGAAGCGGCTTTCTATATGTGGATTATTACAGAAGAAGCCTGCTCCTATACCTATTTCACCTTTCGATCCGTCGGTGAATATAAACATAGATTTCGCTATTGGTACTATCGATAATAGTAGCGTTGGTCCATTCTTCTGTGCTATGAAAAGAAAACATTGCGTTTATCTCTTTAACGGTTCCGGGGGCGCAATACCAGAAACTTATTTGTGAATTATAAATCTAAATTATGAAAATATAGTTCAATTCAAAAGAGGGGTCCACATACATATCATAAAACATATAATAGATTCCTTACTTTAGGGGAAAGTGGGCTAGTCTAAATCTTGAGCTCTACCGAAACTCATTTTAAGAAAATCATTTTAATCCAATATGCAGAGGTAGTCAAAATTATTTGCACGGACGTTTTGTTACATGTTTCACAGAAAAAGCTTTCGCTTGTTGTTATTGTTGTCGCAGAGTAACAAAATGCTATTTGTTGTAGACCTTGATCTATTCCTGAGCGAATGAAGTCGGTTTGGCAAGAATAGCTAGGAATATGGCCGAGATATTAGCAAATGAACTGAAGACTCGCATTAGTCAAAAGTATTTACACACGGCGATTTAGCCTTTAAACTTGGATTTGGTTTGAGCAAGAGTAATAATTGGATTCTTTTGCATTCATAACAACCTAACTCAGCCTTAAAATATAAAACTTGGTAAATAAAATGACGTATCCAAAGGAATTAAGGATTAGAACTAGATCGGAGACTGTTACTATGTTTATGACCGGGGTTTCGGCTTCGGAGTTAGTAAAAATTTATAGAATTTAAAGAAATACTACTTATAATGTTATTAAAAAGAAGGAGACGAACAATTGTAAGGATACTTTTAAGAGAAGTTGGCAGAAACCCGTGATAACTCAAAGATAATGTAGAAGATTAGTAAGAACTGTCATACAAAATCCCACAATTAGTCCTGTTAATATAGGAGCATCGAATCAGCATATTGCATGAACAGTCAGTGATGCTAGACTGCTCAGGACATTAAGAAAAGTTAGTTAAAAGTTAACCTAACATTTGGTAAAATTTGGTCAATATTTCCGAAAATAAAAAAACGATATATCAGTCATTTGTCTTAAATTAGAATTGTTTAGTAAAACCTTTGTGCATTTCCGACGTGAGAATTAGAAAAGTGCAGTTCGGGCGCTAAACAGAGTCGGAGGTGACATGATGATTTTATGGGGAAGTTTTCCATACTTAAGTTCTGGAGATTTGCTACTAATTTACGGACACTAAATCATCCGAATATATCAGAATTCACATGACCATGCCATTGTAGTGGTTAGTCGGCCTTTTCCAACTATTGACTACATTTTACAACAGAACAATGCTTCATTTCATAAAGGATCGTTACCAACAAAACTATTAAGTGAAGCAAAATGAACAGTTAACTTAACGCACAATTGTGTTGAAGCAATTCGGACCATAAAGCAGGCTGTTATTGATGCCAATGGTAATGTAACCAATTATGAATTTATCGCCTAAGAATAGGAACTTATACTGAACATTAAAACTTTAAAGTTATCATTAAATAAGAACAGGATTATATAGCTCAAGTTGTGACTAAATACTTTTGACGCAAATAAAATGTGTGTAAATAATTTTGACTACCTCTCAAACCTTTACATAATAGGAAAATATGTATTGCTTGAAGTTTTCATGCCTTATAAGGTCAACATTAGTTGCGTTTTGTGTCATTAACGATTTGTAATCTGGGTGCGCAAAATCATTGTCAATTACTTTGGAACTTAACTTCAACGATCCACCCACATACAATGACACCAATAAAACAATCCCAAAATTTAAATAGAAAACAAATAACTTTCACCACATTTGTAGCACATTTCTTTCACATACCTCGTTTCTTCGTTGGTTGAATCATCCGAATGATAGCCATCACTACAGTTACTGCTGTTGCTACCATTACCAAGAGCAGTTGGACTTGTTGGTAGACTCTCGGGTCCCATAAGCTGTAGAACGGCTTCGCAACCTTGCGCGAAATTCATTAGCAAACCCGCCGCCGGTCGCTTCTCTATACAAGCCTGACCATCTAAGCGCTTCACCTGGCCCACACACTTCAGCACCTCTTTGTCGTTCTCCACACGTTGACTTAGGTTCTCCACAAGGCACGCCAGCTGCTTCAATGCCGGCTTATCCAGCATGGTGAGCAGCGTTTTGTTCTCGATCAGTCTTTGTTGTATGTCACCGTAGTTGATGGCGAGTAGGCGTTGATGGGAGGAATGTGCGGGATCTTGATGTGCCGTCACCATGCTCAGCTCTTCCAATTTGTGTATGGCCATTTTGTATATGTCCACATGCCGTTGCAACTCCGTCTTGAGCGCATGATGCAGTGATATTAGCTGACCGGTGGCATCTGTGGTGAGACCGTGTACACCCAAACCTTGTACAGCGTTGTCGAAGGATTTTCGTCGCTCGCGGAGCGTTTGACGCCAGTTGGGTTCATACTGTGCTATGGCCTGTGTTAGCTTGGCGCAACGTTGTCGCATACCTGATTCGTGTGGATATGAAAAGAGACGCACCAATTGCCAGATCACAGATTCGATTGGCACATCCGGTTTGGGTGAGGGATTGACGGTAATTAATCTATAAATAGCAAATAAATTTTAATAAATTCATATTTTTTTTTACTTTCCTACAAATTCCAAAATCACCTTGTGAAAAATGACTCCAACAAATAGGCGCTGTGTGGCAAGTGTTCCAGCAGCAAGTCGATGGGCAACTCGGCTATAACTGAGCGTAAAACGGACGGTCCCAAGCGACCCACAACACCGGCCGCCTCTCTATACTGTCGTCCCTCGGAGAGTAACATCAGGCGACGCAACACTTGTCTCGGGCTTGTGAGAAATTCACGTCCATCACGTGGTGGACCACGTATACGTTCACGACTATCGGCCATTGTGCCATTCACCGATTCCTGATGATTCTTCAGCAGTATCTGTCGTCTATGTGGTAGGTTTATGAGTTTTTGATTTTCAAATTGTTTGAATTTGGATTGTGTGCTTCAGTCGGTTTTTGTGACAGATGAGCAGATGTGATGACTTGAATTATACAAAATGGAGCACATGGAATGTGAAGCGTTAGTCCATGAAATTAGGCTATGTGTATATGCATTCATATAAGTAAAGGGTGGTTCATATAGTGTTTTCTTTTTTATTAAATATGTACAACATTTTAACGATATTTTCTTGCAGGAAATCTGGTCAGGCAGTAGTAGATATCTCCTTGGAATGAGATTAAACTCACGTTAACTCGTTAAAAACAAATTTTTGGCAGCTAAATTTTGTAGAAAATTTTTGAAATTGTGGTTGTAACGTAAAAGTATCATGCTGATACTGGAGGCCAATGGGCCGAAGGGATAAAATCCAAACAAAGTCCATTTAAAATAAAAAAAAATATTATTGAAGCCACAATTCTTAGTTTAAGCAAACGACGCCATATTTTTCCAGCTCTTTTGACATTTATCTTCAGTAAGCCTTGCAATTTCATCATTTAAAGATATATGATCCAACGAGTCGAAATTATTAAAATTTTCTACCGAAGTCAGTGGCCTCAACGTTAAGAGCGCTAAGTCCAATTTATGGTCGTCATAATCGGGTTGTCAGATCAACAATTTAGGTTCTAGTGGATAAATTTGAATCCACAGGCATGCATCAATTGAGGAAGACCCAAATCAGTCTCTCACACGTCGTTCTCAAGCGTTGGGCATCTCTGTGACGTCGTTGTGGGGAATTTTGCGAAAAGATCTTGGCCTACATCCTTAGAAGATCAAATCGACGCAAGAACTGAAGCCGCTTGACCACCGGAATCGTCGTATGTTCGTGAATTTGGTTGAGCAACAATTTGAAACGATATGGACTACTTGGACAATATGTGGTTCCAATAGGACGTCGCCACAAGCCACAAAGCGAATGTAACAATCGATTTATTGACAACCAAGTTTGGTTAACGTGTTATCTCACGAAATGCCCTAGTCAATTGGTCGCCTCGGTCGTACGATTTGACGCCATAACAAATGTCTTGTAGAGTTATGTATATATTCAAGGCAGCTAGAATACTGAAGTCGTGGTCGAAGTAATCAATATGCTACTGAACTATTTGATGTTAGTCTAATAGCCTTTTCGCTAAGTTATTTGCTCAATTAACCGGCCTTTGCTCGATTAAAGCGCTGATTTAGATCGATTTACCGTACAAAAGAAAAATCTTATTTTACTACATTAACTTTTAATTGAATATAAATTGAGTTGAAATTGGAATGCTGCTCTGCGGGTTGTTGTCCACCGCTAGAAACTTGGTTGTGGTTATTGATAAAATAGCAGTAATGCAACTCAACGGTAGATAGTGGAAATAATGGTTGTGGTTATTGATAAAATGGCAATCAGTTGATGAAACTTACCAACTTCTTATGAACACCAAAAACAACAAAAGTGTATAACAGCTGATCGTTAATTGAGTCGCGAGCTGTGTGAAAGGCACAAACTGGTTTCTCAATTATAATCTTAATGTATTAAATTAATTTGGCTGTGCGAAAAGGCTATAATATATGTTTGGTGCATTATAAAAAAGAGATAACTATATGGACCACCCTGTATGTTAAATATTTAAGTATTTGAGTGCAGTTTTTATAAAATGTTTATTCTCCATTATACTTACAGCATTTTAACTCATAAAGCGCGCATAAAATATGAAAATAATCAGCGTCCAATAGCTGTGAAATTAAAAATAAAAAAAAATTTTAAACTATAAGTTGTCATTTAATATATAATAAATAATAATAATAGATAAGTTAGGTTAGGTTAGTGGTTGTCTATCAACGTACCTAGGCCTTTGGGAGCCCCATTGTGCAACCACACAGGCCTAGATAAATACAATCATTATTTTTGTGTACAAATCATTTTAACGTATTGTAAATATTTTATTAAAAAATCTCAGACATTTGTCAGACATGTCTGTATGTATTGTATGTATGTCTGCAATGGGTGCGGATATAAATACTTACGCACGTGAATAAACAGACTTAACTAGTTGTGAGTTTATTTATGTGCGCGCAAAATTCTCAGCATATCTCATTTAATTATTTATGTTTGTGCGCCTCTGGGAGATTTCGACGTTCAAACGATTGTGTGCTTTCGAAAATTGTAACCACAAAAATTGCATTTCATTCATTAATTATGCTTTCAAATGTTAGCGCCCAATGCATTCGTCAAGTGGAAATGAGTTTGCGAATTTGCAGATAAAAAATACTGAAAATTCAAAAGTAAATAGAAAAAGACAATGTAATATCAAAATTTTATGAGCGCGCAACTTTTCAAAGAAAACAATTGTCTTTTGATGAGCGCGCTCAGGTTTGAGTGGGAAATTGCAACAATGTGGCGAGGGCGTACATTAATAGGTAGATGCATTTCCTATTAATATCGATAGTAGCATTTCCATAATTTATATTTTTATATATTTACAAATTGTTATTGTACAACTTGTTGTAGTAGTTGGCCTAACAATTAACAATGAGTAAATGAAGCGGAAGAAAAATTAACTCAATTTACTTAATTTGCTCGCCATTGTAATTTGTAAAAATTTGGAATGCAAATTATCAAAATAATATTTATATAATTATGTATAATTTGATATACTTTTCAAATAATAATACTACTATTTTCATAATGAAAAAATAATTCAGTTTTTTTTATGTTTACAAAAACCACGAAAATATTTCAGAATTTCATATAAATAAAACTTTAAAATATATATTTTTTTAATAATGAGTAAAATCCGATCAATTAATGGCGTAATATTTTATATTTTACTTTATTTTTTATCTCATTATTTTTAATCTTTGCCATTTTATATTTTTAATTGAAAAATAGTATTTAATTTTCTTTTTATGGCCGATTAATCCATTTTTTAAAACCGGACCATTACAAAAGTTATGACAGCCTATGATTTTTATGGAATAGGAAATGATTTGTGATAAAAAATATTTTTTAGAGGAGAATAAATTTATTTAATTAATAAATATTTCATTTTAAGTTTATTCTGAAAAACCTAATTAATTTCGTCTTCATTTTTAGCTTTGAAACGAAAAAAAAAGTTTAGACAGGTCTATATATCATAATTCATTAGCACAATTATTCATACTACACTTACTAATTGACTCAATCTTTGCTCAAATGAATTTAATACATTAAGATTATAATTGAGCAACCAGTTTTTGCGCTTCGCACTGCCCTCTACTCGATTAACGATCAGCTGTTATTAATTTTAGTGTTTGCTGTTCATAAGAAGTTGGTAGGTTGCATCAGCTGGTTACTATTTTATCAATAAACACAGGCTAATTTACACCACAGACAAAAACCCGGAAAGCTGCATACCAGTTTCAACTCAATTTGTATTCAATTTAAAATTAATGTAGTAAAGTAAGATTTATCTTTTGTATGTTAAATCCTTCTAAATAAGCTCTTTAATCGAGCAAAGACCGGTTAATTGATCAATTAACTCCTGTGCGAACAGGCAATAAGCATATAAATCATTAAGGCAGTAGTCTGCTTTAGAAGCCGAAAAAAAGCGTTTTTTAGCAATTTTTTTTTAAAGGAAAGGAAATGATTGCTGTAAACGGAATTTTAAGACGATAGTGTACTATATTTAAAGCTTAAAAAACAATATTTATTATTAAAAAATATTGAAAATTTTTCAAAGTTGTAAGTATTCTTCTGGAGCGCCTGGAGTCTGCACTTGTAAATCGGTGCCGGAGATGGAGGTCGCCCGATGCATCTGAAACAGTCGAACCAATATTTTTTTAAATTTTATAAGTTTCTTTTCTTTATGAACTAAAAAAATACCGAAAAAGTTATAAAATTCGAAATTTTTTCGAAGTTTACAAAAAAAATTTACTTTTAAGTTGCAAAACAAGTAGTTTAAATAGTTCAAATAAAAGATAATTTAATACTGAAGCTAGACCACTTTGGCTTTTTTCGATCGGGCATATATTATTTTTGCTATCGCCGGCACCGTTTTCTAACACGTGTGAAAATGAAAACTCGAGAAAACGCGATTTAAAGTCTGCCTGAGCATTCGCACCTGCTCGACGCTCGGCCACTAAAACTGTCTAGCTTCGAAAATATGTCGAATTGGCCTCTGGAATTTTAAAGGCATATTCTTGGATAGTTTTGGAAGAGATTTAAAACAAAACAAAAAAATCGATTTTTTTGAAGCCTGCAAAGCAGACTACTGCCCTAATCATTGTAAACAAAAGACTGAAACAACGAACTTTACTAACATGGTGAGTTATACAACTAATACAACTACTTTCATAGACACACGCCACAGTAATAAACTTGAAATGCACTTGTATTAAAAAATTTAGTGAACATTCTTTATTTGCGCAAACTCTTTTTGAATGAAAGTTAGTAAAAGTAACCAAATTTTGGTGGCATTTGTCAAAGTTTTATTTGTGTATTCAAATAAAATAGTTTTTGCATTCAAAGTTATGCACTTTTTACTGTACATAAAAAATAAATTATCAAAAAATTTCAACTAAGATGTTAAAGTAATATGCTGGAAAATGAAAAAAAACGTGTTGATATGCTTAATATTATTTTTGGTTTGTATGTTTACGTGTTTTTGTTGTATAGAAACTTCTTCTCGCTTTTAACCACAACAAATCCGGAAAAGTAAAAAAATTAGAACAACAAATTTTTGTTGCTGTAACTGCATTTCCGGCCGAGCGCAGATGTAAGCAGTATCAAAATGTAATTAATAAATGAAAACGTGCAAATAGGTCAATGCAAGATTAAATATTTTTTTATATGTTTATGACAAGACAACAACTACGGAAAAAAATTAATAAACAATAAAATAAAGAAAAAAATAAAAAATCATTTTTTTTTTGTTTTAAAAATCATAAAAAAATATTAAAAGTTTCTGCAATAAAATTTCACTTATTAGCTATAATTTATTTAAAACTTCTGAATCTGATTTAACTCACTTAAGAGCATATTATAAAAAAAAAATATTGTTAAAACATAATTAAGTAAATACTGTTTGTGTTTGTGTAAATAGTATTTAATCAAGTTAAAGTCCATAAAAACACTGAGATTCATAAACATCCTAAACTAATAACAAAATCTCTTGTCTGTCAGTGTATTTAATTAAGTTAAATCATATGTAAATACTTTGCTTCTCTTCACAACTTTTTTATTTGTGTATACTTAAACACAGATAAACTTTTTTTATTCCAGAACAGGTGAGTAGTAATGTTTGTATATATTTGTCTACTTTCTTAGTCTTCGAAGTTCACATTACAGTGTTGGAATTATGTAAACTGTGTGCGTGTGTGTATATACGGTTATAATCTCCCTTTAGTTATTTAAATGCCTCATCTATGACAAATATGAATGCTGCAAAGTGGAAATAAGAAGTATAATATAATTCTAAGCAAACGGTGTTTGCGGTGGAAATGAAATTCTAGAAAACCGTAAAAGTGCGTTAATGGTTTAATGAACTTTTCTCTGGCGCAAAGAAAGCAAACAACTACTGTGTGTACTCAGTACAAGTAAATCTTGAGCGTGAATGATACCTTTCTTTTGTAGACTAGAAGAAAAGTAAAACTCTTATGCGCTAAGGTGGGGAAGAATTTTTAGTTATAAAAGTGTTATATTAAAGTATATTGATATTTCAAATATCAAGAATTTTTATATACTTATGAATTATATTTATAAACTAAATTTAAAATTATAAAATCAAATAAAATTTAACGGAAATGGATTTTTAGTGAAATTTTATTAAAATTAAATAATAAATTGTTAATAAATAATGAAGCTAATATCTACATTAGTCTAGGAAAGCGCAATTTTTTGCTCGTAAATACCGTTAAAACTAATATATTATGTCATTAGCAACATTCTTATTTACTTATATATATAAATTATATATTATATATTTTTTATCACTCTTTAGTTATATCTTCATATTACATTAAATTAAATGATAAAAAATTATATATGCGATATATAAATTGTATATGCGAACTAATCTTCTTTACACATTCTTCAGAAGCCAGTGACTGCAGATACCTCCACGAGATTTGCACGCAACATTTGTAACTAATGTAATCCAGCAACATACACACACAGAAACAAATATTAATGCTTTCTTTCTTTGATTCGTTTGCGCGAAAAACTCCACAAATAATTAACTATCTCACATACATACATACATACATACAGACACGTATCTAGAGCCAACAAAGAAATTTTATTATTATTTATTTTGTTCTTCACTTCATAACGGAAATGTAGGTGAACAGTGGTGGACAGTTGTCATAACTCGTTTGTACGTTAAAGAATAATGGACAGACATTAGTTTGACTTTTCTTTTTTTCTAGACACAGAATTTCGTTGCTACACTCACTGCTTTACGCCCCGCCCCGCGCGCAATTTCCTTTATTAAACAATGAGTAGAGTGATTATTACAACCGCTTTATGGCGTAATTATACCAAAGCACAAATTAAACTTGAGAACTGTAGACCGCTTTAGACACCAGAAACAGCAAGTATGCATGTATGTATGTATGTATAAGGAAGCACGAAATATAAGCCATTAGAACTAACTGGTAGCTATGCTGTATAGAAGAATACATTTGTAATGCAATTAATGTGATGCCATTGGCATCTAGTCATTGTGTGGCATAGGAAGCGCCCTCTTCAAAAACCGCATTCAAGCATGACACCACAGACTTTGGTGCAAATGACTAAGTCTGCTGTAAAAGTGTTGTTGCTTTACATATGTACATATATGAATATGCAACTAACCTCGTAGATGATTTTGTATTCTTTGTTTGAGTTCATAAATAATGCATTCCCTTTGTCATAATTACGATTCCGTATAAATAAGAACAAAGAATTGTACAGGCTTTAGCGCAAAGTGAACAATTAAAGTGGCTTAAGTACACATATACACACTTGTTTTTGTTTTTAGAACATTGCGCACTGTTTTAAAATTAAATTGATTCAGAGAATTAAACTTTATCATAATAATATTGGTGGGTGGTATGAGAATAGATGTCGGATTTGAAAAACATTTCTTTAGTATTTTCAATTTTTATATTAAAAAAAAAACTATAATTAATATAAAATACCGTTATTAGTAACTTTTTATGTTAAAATCAGGCGAAACTTTTAAGAATTGTATATATTTAAGCACACAAATTTGAATTTCCTTTAAAAGTGTGTAAAACCCGCTTCACTGTAACATATTACTTATCAAATTTATAAAAACTATTAATTTTACTCATAGATCTCTAGCCTACACTTCGCTGTAACATATTATTGATCACAATTTTTAAAACTATTCATTTTACGCATATTATATTCTTTACCCGCATCCAATGAAAGAGCAAACAAAAATTTCTAAACGAATATTTTTAAACACTTTCTTTGACAACGGTACAATCAGAGAAATTACATACATACATTTATTTGTTTGTGGCACATCATTTGTCTCTTCATTTGTGTTTTGTTATTTGGTATTCTATTTGGCCTATTGATGGCAGTCACGGTTATTCGTTACACTTATTTACATTTGTTTACCGCCAACTGTTGCTTACACACAACTAGGTGTTCATCGATTAATGATTTCCAGCATGAAATCAACCGAAATTTCTATAACAATTACATACAAACACACGTACAAGCTCACAGGTGTCTTTTTCACAGCAACTAATTTGCATACGACGTTTTTTGCTTTTCTTCTATACAAATTCCAAAGCATTTGAAGAATAACTACAAAATATTTTGGAAAATTGCTGGCAATTCAAATAGCAGTGAAGAGACCTACTTTTGCGTTAGACAACAACAACAGCGCATAAATTGATTGCTGCAGTAAAGTCATTAGCGTAGTAGAGATTCTGCGTAGGAATGACAGCAGGCCGCCACTGTTGACCAATGATTGCTACTACAATTAAGCTTCTTCCCAGCCGGAAGGCTTGATGAGTTCAGCGTGTAGCAAGCAAAAGAAAATAGCACTCCATGCACACACACAAATGTCGGACCGGTAATTATTTAGAACTCCTCCACTATGAAATATATATTTTTAATTTGAGAATTTTTTGGTTTTGTTGTGTATATGTATTATGCCTATGCATACCACTGATTCATTAAATTATTATTTTGTTGTTTTTGGCGTCTGCAATGTTTAGGTCATTCGTCATAATTTCATTCAAATTAGCACAGATCTTTCTGTAATTATAATTTTTCCAGCCGTTATGTGGTCTAGAATATATTCAAAATGACTTGCTGTTTTTCGCTGTTTTTGAAAATTGAATTTGGGTGACCCAATGCAATTTCTAACATATTTAATTATGTGAGCTTTTAAATGAAGAAAAATGTATGTCACAAATTAGTTAATAAGAGTGAATTAAAGGCCATAATGATAATTGAAAATCTGCAGACAATGAACCGAAGATGAACTGCAACAACTTAGTCAATGTAGTCAGTATTATTACTGCAGACGGTTGACTACTCACTCATCATAAATAAAGTTACTATACAAATACTATAATTACCTTCTTCGATATCTGTTACAACAAAGTAAAGGTACAAAAACTAGCGCTCCTGCTAACTTTTTGCCAAGTGGGTGACTCGCGCATTGATTAATGCTCTGCAATAAAGTTTATGGATATTTAGCTAACATACTTTTCTTTAAGCTTAACTTACTTGCAATTATAGAGTAAAAACTACTCTTTTTTTAATATTTGCATGTAATCTCCGTAAACTTTGATCTTGCAGCCGTAGCATTCAATTAGCTATTTGCATATATACTTTTTAGACAATTCATTATTTGAGCAAATATTATGCTTATTTTAAACTAAAAGCACTCAATACAACAATATTTCTTAAGAATCTTTTTACTTTCATGATTTAAATGCAATATTCACAAATCTTTCTAATTGCGCACAAAATAATCGGAAGAATACGAGCGAAATTCGAAATGGCGGCGGAAACTGGAGAATGCAATAGCCAGAAGTAGAGCTGCCAGTTTGTAGTAAAAATATTGTTTGTTATAAGTTGAGGTAAATGATACAGTTTAATGTCAAATATAGTTTGTTTTTAAATAACTTTTGAAGTCAGTAGATACAAAATAAATAATTAAGGGTAAAAAAGAAATTTAAATTGTTCTATTCGATAAATTCATATTAATTTCTGTTAATGAAACTTGCTATGTAGTCAACTTCCATGCGATGTGGCAACTTTTTTTCTAATCCTCTCTATATCCCTATCCCTTTATATAGCGCCTTCTATTGTACTTGTCAACGAATAATCAATAATAGCATAAGTGGCATTCACGATATTTACTAATCACGTTTACTACTTCTGAATTATTATTTGTAAATTTAAAAATCAAATACTTTGTTGGTTTGATTTGAAGGATTGACTGACTTGGCCCTTAAGGTGTTCTTGTATGAGTACCAAATAAATAAATAAATTACATTTACTTAGGAATCTTCTAAGATCGCATTTGAATTGTTTATAAAACCATGTGAAAGAAGTTCATAACTCATAAGATTAATATAAAAACATTTTAATAAAATAATTAATTATTCTTTATGTATATATTGCATATTTTTATTTAAAATCCGAACAATTATTTTGTTAAATTATTTTAAAATTTTATTATACAATCCTTCATATAATGAATACCACAAGTAACAGATTGCCAATGTAAATGCAACTCTGTGCATTTAGTCAGTTTCCGCGGTCATTTCACTCCTAGTGCAGAAGTTGCAGACGCGCTCGTAAAAATTGCGAATAATTAAACAAAACTTTGACTTTTAATAAAAAATATCGGAAGAAATAATGTATTTTGTGGCAAATATGTGAAACAGTATGTGTTTTGGGTAAAAATATTTATATCTTGTGTTTTAATAAATCAAGTGTTAAAGAAGCTCTTAATATATATATGTAGATCTGAGTGCCCTGCGCAGGGAAATAAGCAAATTAGTAGCAGTGCTATCGTCTATAAAAGTGTTGCATTTCATAGTTTCTTGTACAAATGCTACATGAATTTCGCTATAAAACATAGAATAAAGTTAATGTTCTTAAAAAACTATACAATTTGCATTAGTAAATGCTTGCACTAAAGAGCTTGGTGATAGAAGTCGCCTGACAACAACAAGGCTTTTTCACCAACACATAGGAAACTTTTGAAATGGCGGCAGAAATTGGTTAAAGCAATTCGAAAAAATATACTTGTCGCCTATTCTACTTTACAAACGCATCCTGTATATTGCGCCATCTAGTGTAGGAGGATACGAACTAACAATAATATTGTAAGCAAATTGAGAGCTTCATCAATAATTCCTCTAATAGTGAATTCCGCAATTAAGCATCCGTCAACGCAAATGCAACTCTATGGAATCGGTTAGTTTGATCCGCCTTTTCAATCGTCGCGTAGATATTTTACACTCGCTTGTGAAATTTTAGTTTAAATACTAAAATCAATATAAAACTGTTTAATGTTGCAAATAATTGATGCTGTTTGTGTTTTAAGTAAAATGAAGAACATAAATGCGTAGCTTTTATTGTAATAAATCAATCGCTAAGAGCTTCTAATACATATGTATGTATATGCAGATGTGAGTGCTCTGCCCAAACATTGAATAAATATTGTTTTCGTAAAAGTGTTAAGTTTATGTGTTCTTTAAAATAATAAGCATTTGTGTTTCGTTTAAAAATTGTACGAAAGTGAGTCTGCTTAAAAATATATAAAATTTGCATAAGTAAATGCTTGTGCTATAGCTGTTGGTCATAGAAGCCACCTGACGACAGCAGATTTTTTTACACGCTAAAAACCAAAAGGAAATGGTTGCAAGCATTTGAAATGGCGGCGGAAATAGGATAAAGCAATTGAAGAAAGAGTGTTGCCAGTGCACGAAAGAAATTTTGTAAAATATAAAATGTTATCTTGCCGCTGCTGCTAATGCCCGCTAGTAACTATCTATCCTTAATATTGCACCATCTATCGATATCGGATATCAATTTACAGTGGTGTTTTTATGTTAGTGATAATTAACAATGTAGACAATCAATCGCGTTAGTGAGTGCTTTACGCAGGCACAGTGTGTGTATATCAGTGCTATAGCTTAATAGAAGTGTCTGGTTTAGTTTTATTTAGGGACTATTAATTGATTGCTGCTTCAACGTACGAGCTACATCATTTTGAAAGCAGGTGAGTGCTTTTACAAAAATGTATTATATTAACAACTTTACAAATATTTCACATTCCTTTATATTAGTTTTAATTATGGACTATTGATTGATTGCTGCCTCATCGTAAGAGTTTCATCGTTTTGTTCGCAGGTGAGTGTTATTGTTTAATATAAGTGTTTAATGTTAATTTTTATAGGAAGTGTTTAATATTTAATGTTTAAGTTTTATTTAAGATTCATCAACAATCAACCAGCTGTTTCATCGTGAGAGTTTCAACATTTTGTTACCAGGTTAGTGTTTTTACAAAAATCTATTACATCTACAATACTATAGATATTTCGAATTTCTTTTGGTTACTTGGTTTCAAAATATATTTTTTTTTATTATAAACAAACGCACTGCAATATTTTGAAGCTCATGATTTTTATAGTCATTCAGTTTAAACCAAAGAATAATTAATTCCAAATCGGTTTAAATATGTATATTGAGCCACTGTGTATAATATTATAAATTGTTTAATAATAATAATATTTCACATGTTTATTTAATTTTTGCCATAATAAATTTTAACGCCGTCGAATATAGAAAAGCTTTCTTGAAACTTTTCTATTACATAAATTTATTATTATTAAATATTTTAAAAAATATCTAATATTTAATTTTGATATAGTTTATTTGCTATCGCCTTTTGATCAAGGTCATATTATATAATATATATTTTCCCATTTCCTAGATGGAATATAGAGACTCGCAAGGTCATATTGGAGAAAGTACATGTATTTTAATTTCGTTATTCATATATAGCACATAAAATGAGACAGTTTGACATAGTTTTTTTTACATTTAAACCTTCATTCAGTGCGATGAAAAATCAATTGAATGAAGGATAGGAATTAAATTGATTTATTCTATTTTTCCTTTTTTAGATAGTCATATTTATGAACTGATTTTCCAATTTTTTGCTTAGTAGTCTATATTTTATCGGAAATGCCATAAACATTTTTTCGATGTTTTTGCGAATATATATTCAAGTTTCAAAATACAAATTAAATTTGAGTAATTGAATAGATTTTTATATATTTATATTATAAGAAAAGTTAATGTCCAATTATAACTATTTTTTCTCAAAATAATAACACAAATATATTATATACTTACCAAGTTTTTTTTCAATTTAATATCCAAACTCAAATTCTTAGCTCAATAAATAGCATTTTTGCCAAGTCCAATATGATTATTAAACTTTTGTATTTATGTCAACATATTTCACAAAACAAATAATTCCGAATTTTAAATTAATTGCTAAATGATAAGCAGTATACTCTGCAAATTTTTATTTTATTAAGAGAATTTAAATAAAATTGTCACTTGATATTTTCTTTGTCTCTAGCCAATTACGACAAGTTCAATTTTCAACAGTCCATTTCAAACACACTCACACAAAATTATAGTTTTCAACTTTTATAAAAATTCTATTCAAAATTAAACTTCAAACACTTATTTTCTCACAACACTTTGCGTTGATTTTCGTTTGTTGCCGGCAGTTAAACTTTAACTTGCATACTTCTTCTTCCGTAAAACACAAGCGATCTCGATAAAAGTCCAGCGCAGACTGAATGTCATGACCACAGCATGTACGACTTTCTTGCGCACCAAAGTAGTTATGCAGAAGAATTGCTCGGCTGGGTGCCAATGCCAGTTTCTCAGTGTTAAAGCCAGTCATAGCGGCAAAAGCAACAAAAAACAATCAAATCAAAACAAGTGCTTAAAAGGTGTAGGCCAGGCAGTGGCAGCGCGACGCAGTTAGGGGCGAGTAATGAGCGGGCAAGCGTTTGTTGTGCGGTGGCACTTGCCACATTGTGGTTTCTTGGTTATTGTTGTCTCTGCGACTTTCGACTAACAAATATAAAAATTGACACGCAGAGATAAAAACCAAAACAACAATAGGAAGAGATAAGAAAGATAAATAAATTTATGAAATAATTAAGAAAATTATTTAAGCAGAGAAGAGAGTATACATAATATGTATTGAGGTATATAGACTCGACTCGAGTTCTAATTGCTGTAATCTGCGAATGTTGCAAGTAAAGTTGTTGTTGATTATTTATATAGGCTGCTGCTAATATTTAATAGTATTAATAATATTAAAAATAATTAGATTAAAATAAATAATATTATCAAGAAAGTTCTAAATTTCGGCTCGACTCGGCAAATTTTATTAATTTTTGTATTTGATCTCAATAAAGATAAACCAATTTTGTTGATCTTATAAGTACATATATATTGCTATGCCAGGAGGTTAAAAATCAATATATATTTACCTTTTAGTTCGATTTATATAATAAAATAAACCGGAAATGAAAATAAGCCCTTACAGATTCTGAAAACTATGATAAACTCAATTTTTACCTGTCTTCTTTCCTCGAAAATAATATTTTTGTAATTTTAATTGACAACTTTATGGTAATTAAGGGCTAAAATCGTACTAAAATTCTCCAAAAAAATTTTTTTTATACTTTTTCACTGACAATATTTTTTAATAATTTTAATAAATTTTAATATTTTTTTCAGTGAATTTTTTTTTTTTTTTAATTTTTTAAATTTTTTTATGCATTTGATTATTTTCACTGACAATATTTTTTAATAATTTAAAAAAAATTTAATATTTTTTTCAGTGAATATTTTTTTTTTAATTTTTTTATGCATTTGATTATTTTCACTGACAAGATTTTTTTTAATAATTTTAATAAACTTTAATATTTTTTTCAGTGAATATTTTTTTTTAATTTTTTTAAATTTTTTTATGCATTTGATTATTTTCATAATTTTAATAAATTTTAATATATTTTTCAGTAAATATTTTTTTAAATTTTTTTTTAATTTTTTTGAATTTTTTTTTAATTTTTTTTAAGCATTTAAGTATCGATTGCTTTCAAAAAACCAACATTTATAAACAAACCACTTGAAAGTGCAATGAAACAATAAAACGCTTCAATACAATGACATGAATGACCATATTACTTAACTCATGTTAATGGCTTTATTTTCCACAGTGATTTTCGTGGAGAGAGAACTTGCATAATCATTTGAATATTTGGCAAATAAAATTATGAATTAACAGACATTTTGGAAATAAAACCAAGGAAAAAACATGCGTAAATGTGTTTAAGCACTAATTGCTTGCTAAAAGCCAAATTAGTGTGCGAATGTGGTAAATACACACACACACATACCTAGCGAGTAACCACTTCAGCGCACAGTTTGGGGGCCAATGATTAACTAATTTATGCATGCCACTGGTTTCACCTACATCGAGCTTGTTGTTGTGATTAAATCTTTAATTTTTCGTACTATTATTTTACATATTTTAATATATATAAATATGTATTTATATAGATATGCCAATTCGCTTCTTCCATGTAGAAGTGCTCTTTGTACGACTTATTGTTTGCTGTAACGACCATATTTTATGTTTGGTAAATTTTTTTCCAGTATATAATATAGCATTTAATAAGGTTACAGCGTATCTGCTACTATGAATAAAGCTGATATGTGCTTAATGTGTAACATTTAGCCTAAATTTGCATGCCACTATGCACACATGTGCCGACTATGTTGTATCGTGTACTTTGTTAAATTAGGTGTTAAGAAGTCAAGGTAATAAATAATGGCAGTTGTAATTTCTTCAGTATTTTTACAAGAATTAATGCGTTAAGCGTTGAAAATATTCACAGATTAAGTAATAACACTTTTGATATGGTGCATACAATATTAGAAGGTGTTAGAGGAATCATTTCTTTAATAGAAGTTGGGTTTCTTGAGGTTATCTTGGATTTAGAGATCTATAATACTAAACTGCGTCTAAAAAGTTTATTGATTGTTATGAGACTATATTGTTGAAATATATAATTTTGTGTGTTTGAGAAGCGAGCTTTGTTAATTATTATTTCCTTAATCCTTAGAAATGAGGTCATAATTGTTGTATCTTGCCGTGAACATTTAAGAAACTACAAATGGGCAACTGGTCAACATTTGATATAAATTAGATTCTACATAACTATTTCAGAACAAAACTTTTATTGAAACATTTTGGACCGAAACTAGCAAGATATCTTGCAAAATTGGAAAAAACTTCGTATATAAGATAAAAAAATAAACAATAAGCGATTTTATTTCTAAAATCTAATTTCTGTTTTTTCTCAAGAATTGCTTTGAATACATCAAAGATTTCCCATAGAAAAACCTATATTTGGTATAAATTTGAAGTACTATTTCTTCATGGTTATCTATTTTAATATATGGGAGGTAAGGGTTAACCATTTTTGGTAAAGAGATTTGAGATTATTTGAAGGAAAAATTCCTTCTGAATAGAATTAAAATATCTGAAAGATTTACCGTTATTTTCGGTGGAAAAGTACCCTTAGGCATTGAGTTCTTCATGTTCGATATCTGGAGCCTTGAAAGGTTATAGTCCGATTTCGTCAATTTTTCAATAAGTGATTCCACACTTCAAATACAGTATTTGTTTAAAGTTTTACTAATTTTCTACACAAGTTTAGATGGGAGGTAACCGATTTCACCTATTTTGTTGGTGTGTGTTCGGGTCCGTAAAGGGAAGTGATTGCAGAAAGTTTGGTTTATATAGCTTTAGTAGTTTATGAGATATGTGCAAAAAATTTATTAGGGGGCGTGGCCCACGCTCACTCTTCCAAAAATATTACATCCAAACCGCTTCCAATTGCGATCCTTTGTACCAAATTCTACTTTTATAACTTTATTCATGGCTTATCTAACCCTATATCGAACTCGTTAGGTTTTACGACTTACAACCAAACTCTTGGTCTTGTATCTTGTTTCGGGAGTATAAAAATTTTTAGATCTGATTGAAGGGAGTATCTAGATAACTCACAAAAATGGTACTATTCCATACCTGTTTGATATGTGTTTTCGAACAGTTGTTTGTTCGATTCGCCACTCTCCAAAGTTTGCCAATTCATAAACAGCTATTAAAGGCGCTTAATATGATTAGTTCAATATAATATATTAATGTACGTAAATTTTGCGCATATAGAATTTTTAGAATGGATCTATTTTCTCAATTCCAAGTATGATCCTTTAATTCTGAAGCAGACGGCTGGACATGTATTTTGTGAATATGGTCTGTATCTTGAGAATATGTACCCTTCTTTTGTAAAAAGTTTCTGCGGGAAACTTCAAAAATTTCATCTGGGCAAAAACATATATGGCATACAACTGAACTATTAAAGATTTCGATTATTATATCATTGGTTGGTAAAAAAGTACATATTCCTTTTATATGGGAGGACTTTTGGTACATTACCCGACCATGAAGAAATTCGAATAGCAATTACCCGCTTGAAGAACAAGAAAGCAGCGGGGGCCGATAGATTACCGGCAGAACTATTCAAATACGGCGGCGAAGAACTGATAAGGTGCATGCATCAGCTTCTTTGCAGAATATGGTCGGAAGAAAGCATGCCTGACGATTGGAATCTCAGTGTGCTCTGCCCAATCCATAAAAAGGGAGATCCCACAATCTGCGCCAATTACCGTGGGATCAGCCTCCTAAATATCGCATACAAGGTTCTATCGAGCGTATTGTGTGAAAGACTAAAGCCCACTGTCAACAAACTGATTGGACCTTATCAGTGTGGCTTTAGACCTGGAAAATCGACAACTGACCAGATATTCACCATGCGCCAAATCTTGGAAAAGACCCGAGAAAAGAGGATCGACACACACCACCTTTTTGTCGATTTTAAAGCTGCTTTCGACAGCACGAAAAGGAGTTGCCTTTACGCCGCGATGTCTGAATTTGGTATCCCCGCAAAACTAATACGGCTGTGTAAATTGACGTTGAGCAACACCAAAAGCTCCGTCATGATTGGGAAGGACCTCTCCGAGCCGTTCGATACCAAACGAGGTTTCAGACAAGGTGACTCACTATCGTGCGACTTCTTTAACCTGATGCTGGAAAAAATTATAAGAGCTGCAGAGCTAAACCGAGAAGGTACAATCTTCTACAAGAGTGTACAGCTCCTGGCGTACGCCGATGATATTGATATCATCGGAAGCAACAACCGCGCCGTTTGTTCTGCTTTTTCCCGCATGGATAAGGAGGCGAAGCGAATGGGTCTGGAGGTGAATGAGGACAAGACGAAATATCTCCTGTCATCAAACAAACAGTCGGCGCATTCGCGTCTTGGCTCCCACGTCACTGTTGACAGTCATAACTTCGAGGTCGTAGATAATTTCGTATACCTGGGAACCAGCATCAACAACACGAACAATGTCAGCCTCGAAATCCTGCGCAGAATAACTCTTGCCAACAGGTGCTACTTTGGACTGAGTAGGCAATTGAACAGTAAAGTCCTCTCTCGACGAACCAAAATCAAGCTCTACAAGTCGCTTATCATTCCCGTCCTGCTTTACGGTGCAGAAGCTTGGACGATGTCAACATCAGATGAGACGACACTAGGAGTTATCGAGAGGAAAATTTTGCGCAAGATTTATGGTCCTCAGAACATTGGCAACGGCGAATACCGCAGACGATGGAACGATGAGCTGTACGAGTTATACGACGACATTGACATAGTTCAGCGAATAAAAAGACAGCGGCTACGCTGGCTAGGTCATGTTGTCCGAATGGACGAAAACACTCCAGCCCTGAAAGTGTTCGATGCAGTACCCGCCGGAGGAAGCCGAGGAAGGGGAAGGCCTCCACTCCGTTGGAGGGACCAGGTGGAGAGCGACCTGGTTACACTTGGGATCTCCAACTGGCGCCGAACTGCGAAGGAGAGAGACAGGTGGCGCACTAGCGTCGATTCGGCTATAACCGGCTAAACGGTTGCAACGCCAATCACATACATACTTTTGGTACATTCCGTGACTGTAACAGCTTTTTTATACCCTGAACGGGGTATATTAAGTTTGTCACGAAGTTTGTAACACCCGGAAGGAAGAGTCGGAGGCCCTATAAAGTATATATATAAATGATCAGTATGTTAAACCGAGTCGATTTAGCCATGTCCGTCTGTCTGTCCGCCCGTCCGTCTGTCTGTATATATACGAACTAGTCCTTCAGTTTTTAAGATATCGTTTTGAAATTTTATTTTCTCTTCAAGAAGCTGCTCATTTGTCGGAACTGCCGATATCGGATCACTGTATCATATAGCTGCCATACAAACTGAACGATCGGAATCAAGGGCTTGTATGGAAAACTTCCGCATTTTACTACATATCTTCACGAAATTTGGTGTGAGTTATCGTTCATAGAAATAATTTAATATCCGAAAAAGTTGTTCAGATCGGTTCACTATATCATCTAGCTGCCATACAAACCGAACGATCGGAATCAAGGGTTTGTATGGAAAATATTCGCATTTGACGTGGTATCTTCACGAAATTTGACATGGATTACTGCTTAAGGTAATAATATAATCTCCGAAGAAATTGTTCAGATCGGTTAACTATATGTCCTTAATGTTTCTAGCAAACAACCCGGCTAAAAAGAATTAGTAAAATGTTTTCTTTTTTTTACTTACTTTTTCTTACGTCTTTAGATTTGCTTAAACACATAGTTACTAAAAGAAATGCACCTGTGAAGGGTATATTAGCTTCGGTACAGCCAAAGTTAACGTTTTTTCTTGTTTCTAATTATAAAAATAATTTTTAGACTTTGGAATTCATACACCTAATTATTAATTTAATTATATTTAAATGATCTCTATTTTCTCTTTTCACTCGATACATATACAATTAGCTACTGAATAATTCCACAGCAATGATAACTATTTAAATAGAGTAACGCATTTTGATTAGACGAAACACTTTTACGATCATTAAAAAATTTACGATGGAAAATGTTGCAAAAAAACGCTTTTTTATTGCCAGTGACATATTGCATTACTTGATATCTACGAGCAACAGGCTGCCCGACTGATGTGCGCCTCGGTGTCTTTTTATGGCGCACAAATAAAAACATAAATATGTATGAGCGCAGCAACAACTGCAAAATCGCCGCTAAGCCTAATTGCAATAGTTGGCAATAGTGATGAGTATTAAGGCTTTTCGTACTTCTACACATGCATTTGTGTGTTTAGTGAGTATGTGTGTGCGTGTGTTGCGTGCAACATTGCTCATTGTCGCTGCATTTCCAACATTAACTTTTCCATGAATGTTGCAGCAATGCAGTGGAAAATGAATTTCTCTTTCGAGGAAATTACTTTGAATGACAAAACAAAGTCAGTAATGATAATTATTTTTATACCATAAATACGCACAAATATGCGTTGGCAATAATTATGAATAATGCAGAGATTAAGCGGTATTTTTTTATTTTTTTGTTATTAGTTTTTAAATATGTATCTTTGTATTTTTTTGCAAAACAGGTGGCGATTTATGTACAATCGATGAGTAGACATAGTGTATAATGAGATTTTTGGTGTGAAGGTAAACTGTGTTGCTAGGAGACTTCTTACCAAATAAATCAACAACAAAATGCCTAACTAATTTTCCAAATTTGGAATTTACTTTTATTAGATAGATAAAATCTGCAGGATTTTAA
Organism: Zeugodacus cucurbitae; assembly: GCF_028554725.1. Lineage (NCBI taxonomy): Eukaryota > Metazoa > Arthropoda > Insecta > Diptera > Tephritidae > Zeugodacus > Zeugodacus cucurbitae. Next base: position 55,547,218 of record NC_071667.1, on the reverse strand, counting down.
CAATATATTCTTAAGGCAGTAGTCTGCTTTACAGGTTTCAAAAAATCGATTTTTTTGTTTTGTTTTAAATCTCTTCCAAAACTTTCCAAGAATATGTCTTTAAAATTCCAGAGACCAATTCGACATATTTTCGAAGCTAGAGGTGCAGGCAGACCTTTAAAGCGCGTTTTCGCGAGTTTTCATTTTCACAAGTGTTAGAAAATGGTGCCGGCGATAGCAAAAATAATATACACATGTATGTCCGATCGAAAAAAACCAAAGTGATCTAGCTTCAGTATTAAGTTATCTTCTATTTGAACTAAAAAAGTTGGACAGAAGTATTATTTAAACTACTTGTTTTGCAACTTAACGTCAATTTTTTTTCTTAAAAAAGTGAATTTTTTTTTTAAACTTCGAAAATATTTCGAATTTTATAACTTCTTCGGTATTTTTTAGTTCATAAAGAAAAGAAACTTATAAAAATTAAAAAAAAAATTGGTTCGACTGTTTCGGATGCATCGCACGACCTCCATCACCGGCACCGATTTACAAGTGCAGACTCCAGGCGCTCCAGAAAAATTCTTACAACTTTGAAAAAATTTCAATATTTTTTAATAATAAATATTGTTTTTTAAGCCTTAAATATAGTACACTATCGTCTTAAAATTCCGTTTACAGCAATCATTTCTTTCCCTTTCAAACAAAAATTGAAAAAAAAAAAACGATTTGTTGGCTTCTAAAGCAGACTACTGCCTTAAGCCTTTTTTTTTTGCAAAATTGACTAGTTCAACTCTATCTAGTTTAACTGTCTCATAAGCTAGAATTTTTCAAAATAATTAACATAAGAAAATAATTAAATACTTAGACGTATGAAACCCTTCTGACCGAGACCAACCTTTTCCTGCTTCCATCAATCATATGAACTATAAGCTATATCAGTTATCTATATGTGATGTGTTCAAAAAATAATGGAAATTTAAAATTTCGCGTGTCTGGAGAGTCTAATTGTTAAAATTTGGTTTACTTTGTCCGGTAATGTTAAACGTTTTTTTGGAGCTTGGCATTTTCGTTTGTTAAAAGCCCACACTTCTTTGCTTTTTCGTGAGTTCTTGCCAAAAATAATACTGTAACGATCCCCCAGCTTCCATATTCATCAGACTTGACTTCGTGTGACTTTTCCTATTTCCAAAAATAAAGGGAACCTTCAAGGTCCGTCGTTATACGACCATACATTCAAAATCGCTGAAAGATCCAAAGGTTATACCAAAAATTTAGTTTGAGAAGTGTTTGGATGATTGATGTAGCCTTTAATTAATGTAGATGAATAAATAAATATTTGTATCAAAAAACGAAAATTCCCTTTATATTTTGAACACGCCTCATATATAGATATATACATAATATCGTTAAATGGTAGGTTTAGGTGGTTATTTTCCTTATTTCGAAAATTGCATTTCATATCATAATTTGTTTTTCGAAGAACATTGTTAAACAACAGCAAGATAAACAAGTAAGGAAAGGCTAAGTTCGGGTGCAACCGTTATTAAGATAACACACAATTTGACCCATATATTCGGCATAAACTCCAATAGATTAACGAAAATTAGTATAAATAGTATATGAGAGCAGAGGTAATTCCTGAACCGATTTCTCTCATTTTCATTACCAAGGTACGCAAGACTATACGCTCACTTAATTTTTCTAAGAAATATCATATATGAACCGATATATGTAGAAAAAAGCCAACGGTATTTTCGAAAAACCTATAGTTAGATATACGGGAGCTAGGGGAAGTTAATAATTTTTGGAGCAGAGACACACACAATTAGAAAAACAAAATTTTCTTTGAATTACAGTAAAATATCTGAGAGATTCACCGATATTTTCAATGATAAATTACCTTCATGCACTGAGTTCTTCCAGTTCGATATACGGGGCCTTGAAAAGTTATAGTCCGATTTCGAACATTTTTCCACAAGAGAAGCCACAGATAATATACAGTATTTGTGTAAAGTTTTATTCCGCTATATTCATTGGTTCCCTATGTATATATTATAAAGCCAAGGCATCAGATGGAATTCAAAATTGTGTTATATGGAAAGTAGTCGTGGTTGTGAGCCGATTTAGCCCATTTTCCATCCGTGTCAGCAGGGTGTCAAGAAAGTGTTAAATACCGAATTTCATTTAAATCGGTCGAATAGTTTTTGAGATATGATTTTTGACCCATAACTGGGCGACGCCACGCCCATTTTCCATTTTTGAAAAATCTGAGTGCAGCTACCTTCTGTCATTTCTTCTGTAAAATTTGGTGTTTCTGACGTTGTCCGTTAGTGAGTTAACGCACTTTTAGTCATTTTCAACCTAACCTTTGTATGGGAGGTGGACGTGGTTATTATGGATGTTATATTAATTTTTATGATGTGTTATGGCAATGGTCCGATTTCGCCCATTTTCAGATTCAGAATATATTGGATACTGGAATAACAGACATAAATCTCACCAAAATTTTGTTGTTAGTATTCAAATCGTATTTTGTTTAATTTTTTTCTATAATTTTACAATTATTTTAATTCAAATTAAAGCATTTAAAACTAAATACATCTCTATATGTATGTATGCCTCCTCGAGTTGAAACCTAAAAACATAATAACCTGATCGTCGATTTACTCAATTGCGACATAAATCAAATAGCCAAACAGCGATTTGTGTTCGTCCACGCAGTGAACACGCTTTGAGAAACACAGTCACTTTCACATCGATCCTGTTTGCTGCGGCCAACATTCACTGCTGGACATCAGCAGACAGGTTGGTTACTTACTTACTCGCTGTGATACTTACGCCACGGCATTGACACAGATTGTGTGGATGGATGCGTATGCGGCCGGCTGTTGGCTGTTGGCGGTTGGCGGCTGACTACAGTGCATTTTGATTAGGCTTAATTGCGCATGCGCGAGTGGCGACAGCGCGCAATAGATTTCGTTTTTCATAGAAATGACAACGAAAGTCAACCGACCGGTAGTAATTTGAATTGAATTAAATTATTTTAATAAAAATGCAAACTTTCAAGTGCAAAATGGTGGAATATGCAATATTTTTTGCAAAAACATACTTACAAATATACCGTTATGTGTGCGCATATTGTTTATGTCTGCAGAAAGTGAAGAACTTTTCTTTTCATTCGCCATATGGTTGTTGTTGCTTCCAGAATTCACTTTTCTTCAAGTGTGTGCCATTTATAGTACATTATTACGCTGTTGAAGTGGTCGGGCCCCTTGGCGCGCAGCAAACATAGTTGTTGGTATTTGTAGCTAGTCTTTGTTAATGCTCTCCGATTAGGGCGTTTAAGTATTTATGTGCACAAGTGTGTACCGGTCAAAATTAGAAAGTAAAACTGTTTGAGCTACATATCGATAAGCAAAGAAAGCTTGTCAGTCTACATAAATGGGATGAAAGGAAAAAGGCAGAAAACACACATGCGCAGGAATACGTTCGTAACATTTAAGCGCATGTGTAAACATATAGTATACAGTGTAGTCAGTTAGTTGCTAATTTTGTAGTGTAATACATATGTACATAGTATTCTTGAGGAAATCTTAATGTTAGTTATGTAGATCAGCTGTTTCGCTTCATCTGTATCATATAGAGATGTTATGCTTTATGTCTGATGGGGTTTAAATATATTTCCGGATCAATATATCCAGTATTGGTTAAGTGAATCTCTAAGCCCGAGCCTTCTTTTCTGTCTTTCGCAGCTTTTTTAAGAAATACCACAAAACCTGTTAATGTCTTTTCTGGTATCCATGCTTAATTTTTTAATTAGTTATACTTTTATTAGTTATCCTTTTCATATGTAGGTTATCTAAAGGGAGATCCATTTTGAGGTTCCCTACTTTTTTAAAGAGAAAAACACACACGAATATCAAATTTAATGCGAAATGTTTATTATCATTCGAGAGAACATTCTTTGGCATTTATTTTTTAAAGTTCAATTTTCGATGACTCCTTCGAGCATTGCGACTGGTAACTGACGAATGATGATGGATTGTCCGCATAGTTTTTATATTTGACATACTCACAGGAATAACGGTGTTCTATCACACGATCTTGCTGGCCAATCGACCGGCACAAAACGTAGAAGTGTCAGCTCACCGAAGTGTTCTCTCAATAAATCCAGTGATTCTTGTTGAAACCAAAAATCGCCGAGATCACGAGCTTCAATTTCAGGCATTAAACAGTCGGTTATTATGGCGCGATAACGGTCGCCATTGACGGTTACGTTCTCATCGGTATAATTTTTGTAGAAATATGGACCGACGATTACACCGGCCGCCAAACCGTTGTTTTTTTCTGGATGAAATGCACATCTTGAATCTCTTCAAGTTGGGGAGAAGACCCAAATGCTGCAAATTTGCTTGTTTACATACCCATTGGGCCAGAAATGGACCTCGTCGCTGAACAGAAATTGGCTCGAAAACGTCGGATCTTCTTGGAACTCTTCAAGAGCCCTTAGAGCGAAGCGATGTCGCTGGGGAAGGTCGAGCAATCTAAGACCTCGACGTATAATGCGTCAAGTCGTTCCATACGTCAGTCCGAGTTGCTGCGAACAGCGACTCTCCACGGTCTTCGTGTACACTCTCAGCTACGGCTGCTATATTTTCTTTACTGCATGCTGGATGTGGTCTATTCGGTCCAATATTATCCAATAGTGAATGCGGAGCCTCAAGATGGGTGATGGTGTTGCGAATAGAATGCTCAGTAGGCTGATTATGTTGAGCGAAGCGCGCGAAACAAATTCTTTACAGAACAATTTGTTAACATTGTTTAGGCGCAAGTCTTTCCATGATGGAATGCCAAACAATACTGAACAAAAATAAAACGACACGACTCTTACGTGATCTATCAAAAAAAGGCTTTTGAAAAAAGTACCTCTACTTGGATCACCCGTTAGCTTCCAAATTTATTTCTGAAATTCAAAACAAAAAAAAAAAAGTTTTTCTGATAATTGGTTGCAATCGGTCGTTATCAAGAAGATTTCATCCCGAGAACTCGTAACACAATGCAGATTCTCAAACCTTATTGAAATGATTTCCAACATTCTTCAAGTATATATCCACATATATGTACATATTTTGATTAATGAGTATTTATTTTGTGTATTCACATAACTATCTATATTCATATATGCTTTAACCAGATATTGTTGACTAATAATCATCATAACACGCTAGTCATTTAAGGGTTAATATAATAATAAAATATAAATATACATAACAATTAAAATAAATAATAAATGTATGAGGAAAAATTCTATAGCCAATGTGAGCAGCGCAAAAGGATTTGCTATACCGTATGTGATTAGTATGAACATTTCCAAACCGGAATTACATACACATTCGATTATTTTCTATGTAAAACTGTTCTAGTATGTCCAGAGCAGTGATGGACTTACACACAAGACTTTAATATTTCTTTACTCTTTTACTCTTGTATAAAGATTGATAATTGTTTGCTGCGTGAAGTCTCAAAACGATTTGGTGTTTTAATATCCATCAATGCCATCAGGCCAAATGACAAAATGCCAACCAAGAAGAGAGTCACCAAAATGCCAGCCCAAATGGGAGCAGTTGTGAAGCCAACACAATCGTAAACATCACCAAAGCGTGGCACGCCATTCAACCAGGGTTGCACCTAGACAATAAAACACGATTACTTTGTTAGAATACAGCCTTTTATAGTTATTAAAATATTACTCACCTGAAAGTCATTTATAACGAGACTATCACTATCGTTACCGAATTGCAGACTGCGCGAGGAGCAGCGATACGAGAAACCAATTGGTGCCGAGGGAATGCTATAGATCGTACCGATAACTGGTAGCACCGTTTTGTAATCATTATATTCCACCTCAACAGCCTTCATGTACCAGTAGCCACGACTCAATGTGAAATTGAAGCGCATAAATAATTTCTGTGATTCCACGGAGAATATAATATTGAGGCGGCCATAACCTTTGCCCTTTTGATCATCGAATGTAACATCTTTGTTGTGCGACACAAGCTTGGTATTGTTTAATCTGCCAGCGAGATTGATTACGGGGGCAGAAGTTACATATAACACCGCCTTGTCGCCTGTAAGATAAAAGAGGAATATTATGAAGATGTTACAAATAATAAGAGCTCGAAAAAATATCAAAAATCTATTCCGTATCCACTCACCAAGTGCCACATAAATGAAAGTTTTGTCCTCCTCCTCAACGGTTGGTGTTTGAGAAGTCGTAGTAGCGCCGCGTTCCTCTTCTGTGCGTTCTTCACGTTCTTTAGCGTCTCGTTTGCTAATATAATGTGTGTCATCTTCGCGACTCGCTAATATGCCCAACACCTCTCCTTCACCGTAAATGGTAAGCGCATCATTATAGCCAGATACAATTGTTTCGTCTTCTTCTTCAGCATTGCCGCTTAGATTAATGACCTTCGGATGTGCAGAATGAAAAGAAAATTTAAATATGTACATACATATATGTATATAGTCTACGATTGTCGCGTATGTATGGAAATATATGCAGTAGAGCGCAAAAATATAAATCAATTGCCAACCCCAGTGAGAAAATTTATAAATATATTTATAAGATAATTTTTATACCCTCGCAACAAAAGTTGCTAAGAGAGTATTATAGTTTTGTTCACATAACGGCTATTTGTGAGTCATAAAACTAAACGAGTTAGATATAGGGTTGTATATATCAAAAGGATCAAGGCGACCAGACGAGTCAAAATCCGAATGTCTGTCTGTCCGTCCGTCCGTTCGTGCAGCGGATAACTTGAGTAGAAATTGAGATATCTTGACGAATATTTGGATGTAATTTTTTGAGTAAGTGCGCCCCGTCTCCAAATCGGTCATTTGTATATATCACGCAAACCAATAAATCAATATAAACCAAATTTTTTGCAGTCGTTTCTTTTTGCGTTTCTTAATACAGTCCAAATGAAAGAAATCGGAAAGTAACCACGCCCACCTCCTTACAAAGGTTAGGTTGAAAATTACTAAAAATGCGTTAACTCACTAACGAAAAACGTCAGAAACACTAAATTTTACAGAAGAAATAGTAGAAAGAAGCTCCACTCAGATATTTTTACAAAATGGAAAATGGCCGTGGCATCGCCCACTTATGGGTCGAAAACCATATCTGAAAGTCGGTATATAATATTTTCTTGACACCCTGATAACAGCCTATATACTATATACGATTATTTTCGTTTTTCTATTGGCCTTTATGCCGTATATATGGGTCAAATTGTGTGTGGCCTTAATAAAAATATAGAATTTTGCTCATTTTATAAGAAATCGTCTTCTTTATTATATTATCCGAGAAAATACCGTTATTATATTTTACTTTGTTCGATGTTTGAAGTAAATTGTTTAATTTTTAGAAACTTATTTCGGGAAAATATCGTAAATTTTCTGATCTCAAAATTGATAAATTGAAAAATTCCAATAAATTTGATTGTAAAATATATTTTTAAAAAATTATATTCAATCATTTTTTATAACGGCTCACAAATCTTGTAGCGATTAGAAAGATTTACAATCCTCAACTGAATAGTTGCCATATTTCTTCAATTAACCCATTATAAATCATATTGAGTACTACAATTTGAGCAAATTTCGAATTATAATGGGTGATCCAAGTAGAGGTACGTACTATTCGCAACACCATCACCCATCTTGAGATCGATCATTCATTATTGGATGAAATTCGACCGAATAGAAATGGTCAATAACGGTTTGGTCCACATTTCTTCAAAAATAATGCCGGTGTAACCGTCAATGGCATTATCGCGCAATGGCAACCGACTATTTCATGCCAGAAAGCTCGTGATCTCGGCGACATTTGGTTTCAAAAAAACTGTGCCACTGCCCACACATCTCATCAATCAATGGATTTATTGAGAGTACACTTCAGTGAGCAGATACTTTTACGTTTTGGCCCGGTCGATTGGCCACCAAGATCGTTTGATATCACATCGTTCAACTTTTTCCTGTGGGGATATGTAAAGTCTAAAGTCTATGCGGACAATAACTTTTCGATTCTGGTCTTGGAGCAAAACATTACGCGTGTCATTCGCCATTTATCAGTCGAAATGCTCGAACGCATCATCTAAAATTGGACTCAACGGATGGACCATCTGAGCTCTAGCCGCCGCATGCCAAAGAATGTTCTTTCGAGTTATAATAAAGATTCACCCTTAGATTTAAATTTTCTTTTTTTTTCTTTAAAAAAGTAGGAAACCTCGTGATGGATCACAATAGACGCAAAACAAGATATTTGTTGATAATTTTATAATATTTCAGTTGAAATACATTCATCAATTGCTTTGTGCTCCCCATTTCTCACTGGGTTGTTCGTTGCGAACACATACATGTATGCTATCAGGCGTTCGAGCTCAAACAAACAAACGTATATATGTATATGTATTTGTAAATTGCATTCGCAGCAAATATTGCCAATTCCATACATTTCTCAGACATACACACACACACACACACACACACCCATACATACATACCTCTATATTGGCATTGTAGTTAAAGGGCTCCGCATTGAGAAAATGTTGTGGCAAATATGACCAAGCATTCGACTTCACCAATTGCTGAAATCTCGGATATGCCTTGCCATCTAGGCGTCCAGTTGTATTGCGTACAAAAATCACAATTGCCTTAGTGTCCTGAAACAAATTGGTCAAATCTTCTTCGCTGGCCTCGACAAGGGCGCGTGGCTGCAAATTAATCACACCCCGATGACCCCAAAAGAGGTACGGACCACTGAGTCCAGTAGCACTGCAGATTGTAATGGTTAAACACAAGTAAATCGCTAGAAAAACGCAATGCATTATTGATTCGAATATTAGGAATTATTTGCTGTACTGCTTGACTTGGCTTTTCTTGACACAAAACGGCTATAAAAGTGACTGACTTTTCACAACTGCTGGTGCTGCTGCTGCTGGCGAGCAAACGCTTGGAACTTGCGAGCTGATGTGTACGCAAGTATTCATGGCATTCTTCAATCGATACGGTGGATGGCGCATGTTTACAGCGCAAACGCAATGGCAGCTGAGCGATAATAAAGCAATAGAGTCTTTATCAACATGCAGCTGGGAGAAAAGTCAAGTCAAGTTAGGGGTGGCTAGAGCGAAAGGTGACGACATTGTGACGAAAGAGACTCAGAAAAAAACGTAAATATTGCAACGCATAGCAGGAAAGAGAGCAAAAGAGAGCGCCGGCGAGTGTTTGGTTTTAAAAATAAATTATGTTTATTTATTCATCGCTTTTATTCACTGAAATGTTATAAAAATTATACAAAAAGGTGCGATGATTTTATTAAATGCTGGACTATATGTACATCTTGTGTGCATGTATGTATGTGTTTATTGTATATACAGCTGTGTATATTGTTAAACAAATATTTATGGTTCAATATAAACTCAGCGCAATCAAAATAGCGAACACTATGTAATTTGGCAGCGTACGATTTGATTTGCTGTTGGTAAAACTGCCGTAGAACGTCTTGGTGCCTGAAAAGAAATGGAATAAATAATATAAAATTAAATATAGAAATAAAAAAATATAATTTGAATATATAAATTATAAAATATTATATAAATAAATTTCATTAAGTAAAAATCGGTTTCGGAATAGTATTATTCATTTTTCAAAGTCTTTATACATATATATATAATTTTGTTCGTACAAGTGGTGTTATCAGCTTATTTTAGTCTACTAAAATTCTTAATAATTACAGTAGAACTTCCATAACTCGAATTTCTATAACTTGAAGTTCTCCATAACTTGAACTCTTGAATTGGCAATAGCGTTTAGAATTCAAATTAAATATTATTATCGGGACAGAATTTTAAAATATTTCCTATTTCTTACAAAAAACTTTTAAAACATTCAACAAGATATGCAATTGTTAGTTGCATAAAACTGTTATATTCGGTAGAACGTATTCATTCTCATCAAAATGGAACATCTGGTATATTGCAGTTTTCCATCTAATGTTCACATGAAATTTACAATGAGGTTGAATCAAAGTGTATTCAACAAAGTGAACTAAGTATTTGACATACCCATGTTTGACAGTAAAATAGAAAACAGTTCATGCATTTGTTTACATTAACCCGTCTCTTTTTATTTTGAACAATATAATATTATATATGTATGTATATTGATTAAATTTTTTGGCATTTGTCAGTTGGAGAATAAAACATTGCTAAATTGCTTACATTAAATTTGTTTACTTTTGAATTTCAAAATTTGAATTTTTGAATAAATGTAATGGTTAAATCAATGGCATGCATGTCAGATTTAACTTAATAACGTAACGCTTATAATGAGCTTTCAAGGCTAGGTACGTTAGTATTACGTACTGTAGAATGGGAACAAGTAGGAGGATTATATATTCTTTGATGATATTCTACTAGACAGTCAGGCTTCAGCTGAGCTCTGGTCAGTCGCAAGATCCTGCTGACCCAAAGAAAATCGTGAGTAGGGATGGCAAAAAATTTTTTTAATCGATTAAATAATCAAATGATTAATTGAAAGATATAAAAAAATAATTGCAATTAATTGCAATTAATGTAAAAAAATCGATTAATCGATTAATTCCAATGTTTTCAAATAATACAAAATTGCATAAAGACCACCATCAGTTTCAGCGCCGAATCTTGTATTATAATGCTCTATCACAGAGTCCCAGACATATCCAAAAAGAGAAAATGGCCTACATTTGAAGTTAAGTAGCACAATGACATTAAATTTTTCAAAATATGCACAGCAATCTTAAAGTAAAACAATTGCCTCTTGCTTGAAAGGCTATGTTTTGCAACTTTGCGTAAAAATAAAACCAATAAAATATGTATGTATGTATGTGATTGGCGTTCAACCGTTTAGACGGTTATAGCCGAATCGATGAGAGCGCGCCACTCCTCTCTTTCCTTCGAAGTTCGGCGCCAGTTGGAGATTCCAAGTGTAACCAGGTCACTCTCCACCTGGTCCCTCCAACGGAGTGGAGGCCTTCTCCTTCCTCGGCTTCCTCCGGCGGGTACTGCATCGAACACTTTCAGAGCTGGAGTGTTTTCGTCCATTCGGACAACATGACCTAGCCAGCGTAGCCGCTGTCTTTTTATTCGCTGAACTCTTCCAATCGTATTCGCGGTATTCGTCGTTGCAAATGTTCTGAGGTCCGTAAATCTTGCGCAAAATTCCTCTCGAAAACTCCTAGTGTCGTCTCATCTGATGTTGACATCGTCCAAGCTTCTGCACCATAAAGCAGGACGGGAATGATAAGCGACTTGTAGAGTTTGATTTTGGTTCGTCGAGAGAGGACTTTACTTTTCAATTGCCTACTCAGTCCAAAGTAGCAGTAAATAGGAGACTATATTCTTATTTCAGACATTCAAATTGTGTTGGTATATACACAAAAACAAAAACGTAAATAAAATTAAAATATCGTATTAAAAATTCATTTGTCTTAAAAGGAAAATATATTCATGAAGTCAAGAAAATTTAGAAGTCTGTTCAACCAAGTTTGAAGAAAAAGCAATTTCGATAAACGTTTTGTTGTCAAACGATTGCGTTTTTCGGTCGCAGTTGCACCCGCTTTTGATATTTGAGTTGATATTTAACGTAGTTATTGCTTATTTTATTAAAAAATTTCCATACTTCGCTTTTAACTGGCGCCATTGCACTTCAAACAACTGAACGTAAAATGCGTTTGACTTAACTGTAAATGCAGTGTTACCAGATATTCATTTTTTGATTTTAAACTACGTTGACATATTAGAATTTAACTATGTTTACAACGTTTGCACTCATTAATGACTGATGTGACCAATTTCGACCCTTGTAAGCTAACTTAGATGAATATAAAATGTATTAAATTTGAAAATGCTGTTTGCGATTATTTTGCAATTACTCGAGTAATAGTCGAGTAATTTGAAAAGGTGTTTCGATGCAATTAAATCGTAAATTAAATGAAAATAATCGATTAATTTAATCAAATGATTAATCGTTGCCATCCCTAATCGTGAGACGTCTAGGAAGCTCATCGCTCTCAACTATAAATCATTATTTGAAGGGGTCATTTTCCCATTAAAAATTTTATCGGATGCTAACTGCAGAAGTTTCCTAGAAGAAGACGACCCTGCGAATTTGCGGACTTAGAAGTAAAAAACTTATGCACATTTGTAGTCTATTCACGTCGCGTCCTAATATCTATTTATGGTTTTTCTGAGTTCACAAAGGACAGTAGACTATAAGGTCTCAAGTTCTTAAGTGAACATAAGTCTTACTCAAATATATACATAGCACCAAACTCTAATTAAACTGTTCTCTTAAATAATCTTCTATCTTCCTGTAATATTCTCGAGTTCTAAAAAGTTTTGAATTATATTACTTTTATTTATTTTTTAAGCTCTTTTTGGTTCATTTAGGTATTCATTAATCCAACTAAGTGGTTAGAAATATTCTCCAATTCAAATCGATACCAGTAAAATTCTAAGAGATAGACCATTTGGAAGTTCCTATCAGGCCATGTCAGTTTCAATTCAAACTTTAAACGCGTTTATCTCAAAACTAATTTTTTTAGTCGGTGGACACTATTTCTCGAGCAGTTATGAAGCGATTTTGTTGAAAATTTTCACACATTTTTAAAATTAACATAAATCTAATTTATGTACGAAATATTTTTTTTTTATTTTGATTACAACTTTTTTTCGAACAATAATGCCGAAAATTTTCCCAAAAAACTGAGTTTTTTTGTTAAAAATCTGTGAAAATAATAAAAATATATATAGTATATATAAAATAATATTTTTCCATTTTCCTTCGCTCAATAACGAAATTTATCCATGTATTATCGAAATATTTTAGGTTTATTGATTTTAGATCAACCAATAATGAGCTTTTTTTACAAAAATTAATATCTAAATAAATATGAAATTGTAAAAAATGCCCTCTTAATTAACTTCAGACCTAGCGCCTTAAATTTAGGATAATGAATTGTGCCAATAGGTAAAACCGATTCTGCCGCCGACATTGGAATGTTAAGAGATTGTTTAGTACTTTTTCGAGGAGTATACATATAAACTACTAGCAGACCGCTCCGGCCTCGCTCGTGTTTAAAGAAAATTTTAAGGTTTTACACACTTATACACACTCTCTCATACATAGGTACTTTCCCGTTTCTTGCGACAGAATGCATCATTTAAGAAAAAGAAAAAAGAGGAATATTCGAATGCGAATCGAAATTATATTTTATTTGTAATGAGCTAAAATTTGATTCCGACCTCTAGTCTTTGGTGTCCGTTGTCTTTCTCTCTGATTACGAAGGCGTTGGGAACGCTCAGAGTTCGATGTCCTAGTGCGAGCTTGTATATTTCTAATATTTTGTTCTTCAAGCCGCTGCATACACTCCCTACTCGACTCTCAAACGACTACTTGGGAGGTTTTGAAATTTTTCTCGACTCTCTGGCACGCAATTGCGATGCGTAGGGAATGACTCGCAAGACGATTTTCAGTTTCAGATTAAGATTCTCCATCATGTCTTTTTGATACCCTCACCTCGGAACTATTTCCAGAAAGTTGAAATTCTTGCAATAAATTTAGCCTATGTTACTCGGGGTGAATGTAGCTTTTCTATGGTGAAAGAATTTTTGAAATCGGCACAATATCTTTCGAGTTTATTCATTACAATCATACATACAAATCTTTCCTTTTTATAATATTAGTCTAGATTATTGTAGCAGAACACTCAAAAAAATACTATCTCGTAATAGTAAGATCGATTGTAATTGGTGAGTTTCAATTACTTTCGATATTTGAAATCAGAAAATTTTGTTTAATTACCTTTCTCAATTCGAACATCCTAATAAATCACAAAATTATTAATGAAACATGATTCACTTACGTTTCTCATTTGGATCGCGTACACCACATGTTCTATACGAAATGGTGGCTTTCCTTTTTTGATTCACATAACCGGGAATGAATAGACTGGGTGCATCTAAACGACCAGCAGCAATGAGGCGTGACATATCCTATAAAAAACATTAAAGTTAAGCCAACTTTGTTTCATTTAAAAAAACAATATATTCTCACCAATTCCAAACGATGCGCTATTGGTCCCTTGAAGTGTATGATCATTTGAATGCAGGCGCCACCGTGTAACTCCTTCGTTTTACGCGCATCCACATCCAACATCCATTCCGGAATGCCCATAACTGAGCGTAGTTCTTCCAAGAATTGTGCGCTAAGAGAAGATAACAAAAAAGAAAAATAAATATTTTAATTAAAATACATTAAAAATTGTACGGATAGAGCAAACAATTAGTATAATTTAGTGTTTCAGGGAAGTATACATATAGCGTTCTCTGTGTAGCGAATCGTAGACACTTACACCACGAATCTCGGTGGTTTTTGTAAATTCACATATTTGAAAACATTATGATCCGGTTCAATATTAGCGCAGGCGAAACGTTCCGAGGAGTATTCAGGACCAAAGATGACTATTGAACGGCCGATGGCACCCACGGGTCCTTCAAGTGGAAAGTTCGAATCTGTGAGCACAACACGCTCCACACCGAGATCTGGAAAGATAAAAAAAGTTAATGATCGCCATTTCAGATTTAACTTAAGGAGCACCCTTCTTACTTATTGTGCCAAGCCGCGCACCCACATCGCCTACATAACAACGTAATGGATTGTCGGGACCACATTCCTGTTCGTACAAATCACGCTACAAATAAAAAAGTATTAAAATTTCATTAATTGTAATAAAATCAATCGTACATTTAACGGATCCGCTAGTTGGGTATAATAGGGGTTCCACACATAACCGCCGGCCACACAACGTGTTATGGTGGGTTTCACTGCAGCATCCACACCGACTGGATTCACAAATATTTGCCAATTGTGATTTTGGGTCTAAAATTCAAAATATTCCGCAATTAAATTAATAATCTCAGTGTTTACTTAGGCATATCAAACCATATTCCGATCGTTTTTGCCCGGGTGCCGCAATTTCACCTCGATAACCGTCTCCGATTGACTACCGTCGATATGTATCAGCTGTGTCATTTTGATGTAACCGTACGCATAACCGGTGGGATGGTGAAACGATGCTATCGCGCGTATCTCACGCGCCTCACTAGGGCTGTAGCCACGCTCCAGTGTACTGCAGGCCCAACGCGCATTTCGTTGCTTCTTATGTATCACCACCGAGCGACCGATCACACTGTTGTAACCGAATAGCGGTAAATTTGTGTCATTATAGGCGTCTTCGTACTGCACAAGTGCATCGAGTGTGCCGAATTTGCCACTCAGATCGCCCATTTCATATTGATCGGTTGTGCCCTGCTTGGGTGGCGGTGATGATTTCACATTTATATTGAAGGGATTCCAGTGCCCGTAGAGTGTGGTGTCTTCACAAGGAAATTCAAGATTCGCTTCGACTGGTGTCTGCGAGAAATTCAAATAAAGAAATGTAAAAAACTGTCAAGCTTTCGAAAGCTCTCTCATTTTACCATGTGTATGTGATAGCCGCTGTTCTCCTTCAGGCCCTTCAACTGCACTTCGACATTGCTAATGTCATATTCCGATTGCTGTGTGATTTCTAGGCGTCCATTTACGGTCAATTCATCGCCATTGGCATACCACTCTTTGGCCACAACTTTACGTCGGAAGTGTCCTATAATGCTGTTTCAAACAAATACAATGCTTTATTAAGAGTTTTATTTGAATAAAAATTGATTTACTTACACAGAGCAAGCCAAGCGTTCGCCACGCGCTTTAGGTCCAAAATCATCATAAATTACCAATGACTTCCCCAAAATACTGTGCCTACCCGATAAAGGTAAATTCGTGTCGGTAAACATGAGCCGACTCAAGCTTTCCGCATTTTTCTTACGTCCCGCTATGGTTAACCTACCCACACGCGTATCCAATGCGCCCACACGACACATCGCCGGCAAATGTGGTTTACAGTAATCATCAACCGTACGATTTCCCCAGTGTACTTTGTGTGGATTGTAAACATTGCCGGTGGAAATGCAACGATTCTGCCAATCGTAGAAGTCCTTACCAGGCGCATTACTATGTATGGCCCAACGATGGTCGAAAGTATTGTTCTGTGTGGAACCGTCGGCGTGGATTAAGTATTCGAATATGACGGTGGTATCTTGCCAAGGCTCTTCAATTGGTTGGCGAAAGAGTACGCGTCCCACCACTGGATAGCGCAGTAATACTTGCGCGGTAAACATCGGTTTCTGGTAGATCCCATTCCTACGGTATTGTGTTATAGACGAACAGCTCCAAGAATTCTCGGTTATGTTATCAACATTGGTGCGATTATAAGTGAAGATGACCATGCCACGATGTGCGATGCTATTCAGACCTTGCAAGGGCAAAAACGTATCCCAGTAGAGACCACTGAGCTCGGAGCTAGCACCTGGTAGTAAATAATTATGATAGTAATCCTTATTGCGACTTTGCAATTTTCCACTCAAATCCCCCGTGGGATATTGATCTTGTGTGCCGAAACCCGGTGGTGGTATGCTCGATTTCTCAAGTTCACGTGGATTGTATAAACCACCAGTGGACTCGCAGTAACTCGTTAGACCTTTGCGATGTGGCACTGGCGGTAGTGTGTGTATGCGAAATGCGGAGACGTCTTCGGCAAATTTGCGATTAACGAAACGCGCCTGTTTGCCCGCCGATTCGAGTGTGAAATTTAAAAAAGTCGGATCGAAGCGAGAACGTTGTGTAAATGTTATTTCACCTTTGATGCCACCAGAGTTCAGGAAGGTTCTATAAGAAAATACTCAGTAAATTGAACCACAGTGTGGATGTAATAATACTTACTTGTATGTCAGTGGCTCCACGTGACGTATCTGCGTACATGCCAAGAAGTTATCGGGATGTTGATCTTCGAATAGAACCAGGTAGAGCGTACGATGTGGTATGGATAAATCCGAAGGCAACAATACAAATTTATCATCTCTATAAACAGCGCGTTGTGCGGACTGTAAAGCATTCTTTGCCACATTTATTTTGCCCAATCTAGCATCAAGATCACCGATACCCTTATTCTCGCCATAACCTTGTGGATCGAATACCAATTGCAAGAAATTGCAATTATCTTCGGTGCGATGATGATCGTTTTTAAAAATGTCCGTCACAAAAATTTTCCAACTATGACGTGTTATCGGTTTGTTGGGATCATCATTCGACGGTTGCGCTTGTATGTGATAGAGATCGGAATATATGAGCGTATCACCCTCGGCGCCATCTGTTGGCGCTAACCAACGGAAGTGCACAGAGCCCGCAATGGGTGTGTTGAAACGCGCCTCTGCCATATGCTCCACGGACATCTGAATGGTGGTGATGGTGGCACAGATGCGCGCATGCGTACTGATATCGGTCAGTACCAGCGATTTACCCCAGATGCCCTTTTCGCCTGCAGTGAAGAAACATTTAAGATTTTATATTCCAAGTATAAATACATTTGCCTTACCTATTAAGTTCATATCACGATACCAAGTGGCGGTCTCATTACCGGGCAACACCAGAAAATCGATCCCATCATCGAAACTCACTGTTTGCGCGCCCAATTTCTCCACACTACAGCGCGACTCTGGATCAATGTCAGCATAATCGACTGGAAACTGTCGCACGCCCCAACTCCACGCCTGATCCGGATATTGTAGCGTGGTCTCCAGCTTTGCTATGATCTCCACAGTTGTTGCATTCACTTGTCGGAAGGTAATCTCGCCGTGCAGACCACGCTGAGAGAGGTACGCTATTAGTTGTTGTGCGCCGACTATTTACGAAATGCGCACGAAAGCAATAATGTGATGAAAGAAGAAATTAGACATGGCAGAAAAACAAATAAAAAGGTTAAAAATGGTGAGTTGATGACGTAGTAAGCCAACGCTTAAAACAAATTTAAATAAACGCGTAGAAAAGGAAGTCAAGCGTTAAAATTTGCTTGCATTTTTTTCCATGAAAGTTTTTCAGTTTCTTTGAAACGCGCTTGCAAGCTTGCTTTGTAGTCTACTTACCAATATTTTGCAACAAAATACATGCAGCGATGACTAATAGCCATGGATAACTGCCAGGGAACTTCATTTTGATTTTCTGTTTCCAAAACTTTATTTACAAATACTTAAAACAACTAAATATTTATGCACAGTGGAATAACATTCCTTGATTTAAAGAAAATATTGCACAATTGTATAACAAAAACAACAAATATATTGTGGAAAAAATAAATTAAAAATTCCTTTCACTATCACATCGTGTCGACAATTCCACTACAAATCGCCACTGTTCCGCTGACCGCTTTGCAAAGTCGTTCATTAACGTTTTACGCACAACTAAATCTGGTTTCTTCAACAAAGCCGTAGTTGGCCTGTTGAAATCGACTTGAAAACACATTCGAGTTGGTTGGTTCATAAGAGAATTGGCCAGCTGGTGTGTGTTGAGCAGAAAGCTTTCATAACGAAAGTCGAGGTGCTCTTCCGCTTGTGCTATGCGCTACGGTTTACTTCGCGCTTAGAAACTGGTTTTGAACGAATCAGCTGTTTAAGTTGTTTGACCGGAGCTGCAATGGTTCTTAGTGTTGTGCCGGTAGTATGTTTGCTGAAACTGTTTATAGCTGACTTCTTCACGTGCAATGTTGAGCATGCGCAGCGGCGGAAATTGTTTAACACTTTGAGCTGCTCTTTCAGAATTAACCAGGCACCAAGGCGTACTACGTTGGGTGTTTAAATTTATTTCGGAGATATTTTTAAAGAAATTTTCGTAGATGCAAAGCAGACAAACTTGCCTTGATTAATCCGAAATGTTTGACTGACATTCTTCAAAAATTGATTATTAGCCTATTTCTCACTATTTCACATATAAGCTATTTCATTCAATCTGAGCTATCATTTTATCTTATTTAACCAGTATAATTAGTATATTAGCATTTGGACAGTATGTTAAGTGCTGCAGTAAATTGAACTAATTATACTAGCAATAGTTGGTGGTATTGGTTTCTGATCAAACCAAACTGAGAATCTTCTATAAGAGTGTACCGCTGCTGGCGTACCCCGATGATACTGATATCATCGGAAGCAATAACCGCGCCGTTTGTTCTGCTTTTTCCCGCATGGATAAGGAAGCGAAGCGAATGGGTCTGAAGGTGAATGAGGACAAGACCAAGTACCTCCTGTCATCAAGCAAACAGTCGGCGAATTCGCGTCTTGGCTTCCACGTCACTGTTGACAGTCATAACTTCGAAGTCGTAGATAATTTCGTTTACCTGGGAACCAATATCAACAACACCAACAATGACAGACACGAAATCCAGCGCAGAATCACTCTTGCCAACAGGTGCTACTTTGGACTGAGTAGGCAATAAAGTTCTCTCTCGGCGAACCAAAATCAAACTCTACAAGTCGCTTATCATTCCCGTCCTGCTTTATGGTGCAGAAGCTTGGTCGATGTCAACATCAGATGAGACGACACTAGGAGTTTTCGAGAGGAAAATTTTGCGCAAGATTTATGGTCCTCAGAACATTGGCAACGGCGAATACCGCAGACGATGGAACAATGAGATGTACGAGTTATACGACGACATTGGCATAGTTCTGCGAATAAAAAGACGGCGGCTACGCTGGCTAGGTCATGTTGTCCGAAAGGACGAAAACACTCCAGCCGGAGGAAGCCGAGGAAGGGGAAGGCCTCCACTCCGTTGGAGGGACTGTGGAGAGCGACCAGGTTAAACTTGGAATCTCCAACTGGCGCCGAACTGCGAAAGATTTCTCGTATGCTTGTAAAACGACAGTCCTTTAAGGTTGTCTTTATTTTTCGTGCATCGTGCCAGTGTGAGCTTTTAACAAACGAGCTTGTCAAACCTTATTATATCGTAATTAAGGGGCATGTAAATCAATATAATAAAATAAAAATTTTGACAATTATGCTCTCCAAACACTTGAAATTTTAAAATTCCCATTACTTTTTGAACACAGCACTTACATATACACAAAAATATCAACTTGCTTGCAGTTTTAATTTCATTGCTCTATGGGCTTTTAAATGCGACTAGAAAGAAGAAGAATCTAATCTAAAAGAAGAGTGCTACATAAATGCTTAATTTTCGGGTATTATTATATCTAAACAAGATATTTAAGAAATTTCATGGAAAAAGTTTCTCTTATCCATTCTAGTAAATAAAATTTCTACACCAGGGTTATCTAATTGATCCACCATATCGCACCACATTGTCACGTCAATCCATAAGACTGTTGATTCTCTCATAGATGCGTCTTTATATTTCACTAATCTCATATAGGCTACTTAGGAGATCATTTCGTCGAGAAGTGGTAGAAAACATTCCATGACTTTTCGTCGTTAACATATTCTCACCATATTTCTTTCCAATCAATTAAGTTTTTTAAGAGCTATATAAAGCTCGGGGTAGAAATTTTTATTATTTACTAGTGCACGTAATTAACTTAAAACTTTGAAGAACTCAGCGGGCTAGTGAAGATGTTCAATATAAATATCTTCAGCTATATATGTAGAATATCTGAGGAATCTATCTTTATCCTCCAATCTAAATCTTTTATTTGGAATTACTTACCTTTGACTTCAAAAACAATTTACTCAAGGTAAAAAAGGTATAAAAATTCAATTCTTCAGTAGAAAAATAACATACTGCTTAACAGGTACTGGTAATACTTGTACAAAATTAGATTAGAATAAGATTGTCAATTTTTTTTTTGGATTGCATAAAGATTAACAACCTCTGGAGGATGGAGTCATATGTAGAAGTTCACGTAAGTGAGGAAAGTTTCTGACTGCCATTCACTTGGGAGTGGCCAGGAACGATTCTTTTACATGTGGCTCAAGCAGCTCACAACTTCCGGTCTTAGACCAAGTATCCTCTGGGTAGCCAACAGACATCCGTCTGGAAGCGAGCTAAAGTGAGAAGGCGAATCCCGCTTATGCGGTTGTGCGTAGGGCTTGGGACCCACCACATAAAAACGAATAACCAGTGAATAAGAAACACAGGCCTCGGATGAGAAACCCCCCTTTTGATGACGACCACGGCAAACGTATAAAGGACTATGATTTAAGGGCATGCACCTGGAATGTCCGGACCCTTAATTGGGAAGGTGCCTCTGCCCAGCTGGTTGATGTCCTCGTAAGAGTAAAGGCTGACATCACCGCAATCCAAGAAATGCGATGGACGGGACAAGGACGGAAGAAGGTGGGTCCTTGTGACATCTACTACAGCGGCCATATAAAGGAGCGCAAATTCGGTGTGGGATTCGTGGTGGGAGAGAGACTCCGTCGTCGAGTCCTGGCATTCACCCCGGTGGATGAACGTCTAGCCACAATCCGCATCAAAGCGAGGTTCTTCAACATATCGCTGATTTGCGCCCACGCCCCGACGGAAGAGAAGGACGAAGTGACCAAAGATACCTTCTATGAGCGCCTAGAACGTACCTATGAGCGCTGCCCCCGCCACGATGTCAAAATCGTGCTTGGCGATTTCAACGCTAGGGTGGGTAAAGAAGGTGTCTTTGGCACAACAGTCGGAAAATTCAGCCTCCATGACGAAACATCACCAAACGGTCTGAGGCTGATCGACTTCGCCGGGGCCCGAAATATGGTCATCTGTAGCACTAGATTCCAGCATAAGAAAATCCATCAAGCTACTTGGCTGTCCCCGGATCGAATCACTCGCAACCAGATCGATCATGTTGTGATAGATGGACGACATGTCTCCAGTGTTTTTGATGTGCGTACGCTTCGTGGTCCCAACATCGACTCAGACCACTATCTTGTAGCAGCTAAGATACGCACCCGCCTCTGTGTAGAAAAGCGCACACGTCAACAAACACAAGGAAGGTTCGACATCGAGAAGCTGCAATCACAACCGACAGCCGAACGATTTTCTACTCGACTTGCACTCCTGCTCTCTGAGAGCACTCATCAGCATCTCGGTATAAGG
This sequence comes from Zeugodacus cucurbitae, assembly GCF_028554725.1. Taxonomy (NCBI): domain Eukaryota; kingdom Metazoa; phylum Arthropoda; class Insecta; order Diptera; family Tephritidae; genus Zeugodacus; species Zeugodacus cucurbitae. The sequence goes on along the minus strand of NC_071667.1, from coordinate 55,525,182 downwards.
GAGCTGTGGGACGGCATATCAAACTCCTTACGTACAGCTGCAACCGAAACCATTGGCTTTCGGAAAAGCCAAAAAAACAGCTGGTATGATGAGGATTGTCGTCTCGCAGTGGAGAGAAAACAGACTGCCTACCTCGCAATGTTGCGATCGACCGCAACACGAGCGGGATGGGAAAGATACCGAGAGCTGAAGAGGGAAGCGAGACGCATTTGCAGAAAAAGAAAGAAAGAGGCAGAAATGCGTGAGTATGAAGAGCTTGACAAGCTGGCCGACAGGGGTAATGCTCGAAAATTTTACGAAAAGATCCGGCGACTAACTGAAGGTTTCAAGACCGGAGCACACTCCTGTAGGACCCCCAGCGGTGATCTAGTGGTTGATGACCAGAGTATACTGTGTTTGTGGAGGGAACACTTCTCCAGCCTGCTGAATGGCAGTGAAAGTACAACACCAGGAGATGGCGAACCCGATTCCCCAATCGACGACGATGGAACAGATGTTCCATTGCCCGACCGTGAAGAAATTAGAATAGCAATTACCCGCTTGAAGAACAACAAGGCGGCGGGGGCCGATGGATTGCCAGCCGAGCTATTCAAATACGGCGGCGAAGAGCTGATAAGGTGCATGCATCAGCTTCTTTGCGAAATATGGTCGGAAGAAAGCATGCCCGACGATTGGAATCTCAGTGTACTCTGCCCAATCCACAAAAAGGGAGACCCCACAATCTGCGCCAACTATCGTGGGATAAGCCTCCTTAACATCGCTTATAAGGTTCTATCGAGCGTACTGTGTGAAAGACTAAAGCCCACCGTCAACAAACTGATTGGACCTTATCAGTGTGGCTTTAGACCTGGAAAATCAACAACTGACCAGATATTCACCATGCGCCAAATCTTGGAGAAGACCCGTGAAAAAAGGATCGACACACACCATCTATTTGTCGACTTTAAAGCTGCTTTCGACAGCACGAAAAGGAGCTGCCTTTATGCCGCGATGTCTGAATTTGGTATCCCCGCAAAACTAATACGGCTGTGTAAGTTGACGTTGAGCAACACCAAAAGCTCCGTCAGGATCGGGAAGGACCTCTCCGAGCCGTTCGATACCAAACGAGGTTTCAGACAAGGTGACTCGCTATCGTGCGACTTCTTTAACTTGATGCTGGAGAAAATTATAAGAGCTGCAGAGCTAAATAGAGAAGGTACAATCTTCTACAAGAGTGTACAGCTCCTGGCGTACGCCGATGATATTGATATCATCGGAAACAACACCCGCGCCGTTAGTTCTGCTTTTTCCCGCCTGGATAAGGAAGCGAAGCGAATGGGTCTGGTGGTGAACGAGGACAAGACGAAATATCTCCTGTCATCAAACAAACAGTCAGCGCATTCGCGTCTTGGCTCCCACGTCACTGTTGACAGTCATAACTTTGAAGTTGTAGATAATTTCGTATACCTAGGAACCAACATTAACACCGATAATAATGTCAGCCTTGAAATCCAACGCAGAATCACTCTTGCCAACAGGTGCTACTATGGACTGAGTAGGCAATTGAAAAGTAAAGTCCTCTCTCGACGAACAAAAACTAAACTCTACAAGTTCCTCATCATTCCCGTCCTACTTTATGGTGCAGAAGCGTGGACGGTGTCAACATCCGATGAGACGGCACTAGGAGTTTTCGAGAGAAAGGTTTTGCGGAAGATTTACGGTCCCTTAAACATTGGCAACGGCGAATACCGCAGAAGATGGAATGATGAGCTGTATGTGTTGTTCGACGACATAGACATAGTCCAGCGAATAAAAAGACAGCGGCTACGCTGGCTGGGTCATGTTGTTCGAATGGATGAAATTGCCCCAGCTCTGAAAGTTTTCGATGCAGTACCCGCTGGTGGAAGCCGAGGAAGAGGGAGACCTCCACTCCGGTGGAAGGACCAGGTGGAGAAGGACCTGTCTTCACTTGGTATTACCAATTGGCGCCAAACCGCCAAAAGGAGAGATGCGTGGCGCACTGTTGTGGACTCGGCTATAACCGCGTAAGCGGTTTCTACGCCAGTTAAGAAGAAGAACAACCTCTGCTTCAAGTGTATACTCTACTATATCTCAACCAAACCTTTCTTTTAAATTGTGGACGCAATGCTTTGCGGCAGAAAACATTCCCAAACTTATTTTGAAGAATGTTGCCGATTTTACAATCCTTGATCGGATAAAAACTAGACCCGGGTAACATAGAACTGCTGCTTAATCCATTCGGTTATAGGGGTCTATATTTAAAATATATGGGTTTCGTAAATTCAAAGTTGAAAGCACTTTGCTGAATTCATATTTTTATATTCTTTTTCGAAGCTATAATAATCCTACGTGAAAATGTAGATGTTATCTCTGATTGGTAAAAAATTCTTGATGTTTTTTGCGTTTTTGTTATATTCTCTAATTTTCCCTAAATTTCAATACTAGTGTTCTTGACAAACATATGATTTGTGGTACACTGATGAATGAATTTTGTGTATGAACAGTGTTATTGGAAAGATTTTTGTGCGTTAGCTTTTGGCGTTTTTAGTTCAATTTAGTTCTAAAAAAAGACGTTACAAATGTTTAGTAATAATTTTCGTTCACCTTATAAGTGTATGTATGTACAAGTACCTGTTAAGCGGTATATATATATAAAAAGAAATATATAATAAAAAAAAAATAATACATACAAAAATTAAATAAAAAAATTTAGTTTAAAATAAATACAAAATTAATAAAATTAAAAATATAAAAAAAAAATAAATTTTAATTTGAAAAATATAAAAAATTTTAAAGATATAAAACGAAAATAAAATAAATTTTAATTGAAAAAAATAATAATAAAATTAAAAATATTAAAAAAGTATGTTAAGAAAAAAATTTAATACAATTAAAAAATTAATTTAAAAATATAAAAAAAATTAAATTTAAAGATATAAAACAAAAATAAAATATATTTTAATTTAAAAGAAAATTAAGAATATTTAAAAAAATTTAATCAAAAACAAATATACTAAAATTAAAAATATTAAAAAAATATTTTAATAAAAAAAGTAATAATTAAATTAAAAATATAAAAAAGAAATTAATATTAAGAAAAGTTTACCAAAAAAAAATTTTAATATTAAAAAGAAAAATTAAAAATATAATAAAATTTTTAAATAAAAAATTTAATAAAATTAAAAGTATTACAAAAAAAATTAATAAGAAAACTTTAATTTAAGAAATATAAAAAAAATTAAATTTAAAAATATAATAACTTTAAAAAAAATATATTTTTTGTATATTAAAAAAAATATATTTTTTGTATATTTTTTTTCTAAAATTCCGCAAATATCCGTTTGAGCGCACGCAAAGTTATAGATAAATGAAACAAGCTTTCGTTTTTTCTTTTGCTGTTCTATAGATGACTTAAGTTGTTTTATTCAGCTTGTTTTAGTATTTTTTGTTTGATTTTGTTTTTAAAGTCATCCCATTATGGATATCATTTTTCTATTATGTACAGTTGTCAGATGTTTTACAACTGTTGTTGTTGTTGTTGATTTTTTTTTTGTTTTCTAAGTTTCTTCTCTTTTCTTCCAATAACAATTTGTCTATAAAAGTCAGAGTCATAATATAATATGTCATGATTTTAGCCCTCTTTCTCAATTTGTATAATTATATGAATATAGCTACAAACTAATATATATGTAGATAAAGATATATATATTTTTTTTTATATACTTAAAAATTTCGTCGTTCATTTTGTTGGGGTTTATATATGTATATTAAAAATGTTTAAATGGTTTTTTTTTGCTATTAAGTGTTTAATATATGTAGCTAGTGTTGCATTATATGTAATTGTATGTATATATATACATATACATAGCAATGTAGCATATATGTATATATAGTATAAATAAATATGTATATAAGGGGGATATTTTGTTTTGAATTGCATAAATGAATAAGTTTAAATAGTTACTTTGATAGTTTATCAGAAGTATGCGCGTACTCAAAAAAATCAAACTTTCAACTCTATATAAACTGTAGCATAAACTGTTGCGCTGCCCTTTAAATATTGTTGTTGTTTGTTGCTTTTTGCTTGCAATGTATATACGGTGTGTGTGTGTGTGTGTATGTTTCGTTGTCAAACCGTAACATTTTTCGTTTGCAGTTTGAATAACAGTGTATTGTATTTGCACGTAAAACCAAGTGTGGCAACATTAGTACAAGTACAAGTACGGTTAGTTATTTTACAATATATACATACAGTTAGTTGTTTGTGTATGCGCAAATAACAATCGAGGGACTAGCGTGTGCTTATTTATGCTTAGTAAATAGTTGTATATATTATATATTCGAGTTATGCGTTTAGAATTCGCGCTTTTTTGATACTGTATAGTAGCATCTCGTTCGGTTTTGCCGCTCTTTTTTTCATAATAAGTACATATAAGTACTGTTATTTGTTGTAAATAATATAAGTATATGCACAAATATATATATGTAATATATAAATATATATAAATAAATATATATAAATATATACATATATATGCATGCATACACTTGCAATAAAACACTTATAATTTTTTCATATTACTTTTTTGTTGTTGTTGTTGTTTTTTTCAAAAAAATGTTCGTTGTTTGCTTGCTTGTGAGTGTAATATAATTTTTAAGTATTTTATTTTTTTGTTAGTAAATATATATATATGCATTTGTTTGCAAATGTTTAACGGTTAGTAGCACATATACACACCTCTATATATGTATATATGCGCCAATCAAATATATAACTAATTTTTAATTTTTTTTTAAATATATATGTTGCTATATAATTATTTATATAGAATTTTCAATAACACTCAGTGATAGTTTGTTGTCAATAAATATTAAGAATAATATAATAAGGCTTCATAAAGTTTTTTCTCTTTTCATATAATAGCTAATAGTTGTTTTTGTTTTGTTTTTTTTTTCTACATTTTGTTTGTTTGTTTAGAAACGTATATACAAACACAAGTATGTAAGTGATTAGTGCATAAAATTTCAAAAAATTTTTTTTACGGTTATATAAATACGTATATATGTATATAGAGTTATATATATAAACGCATTAATATACACTTGCGTGTGTGTGTTAGTAGCTTTAAATTGGTATTTAAATAAATTTGTTATTAGTTATGAAATATATATATATAAACATGCATATTGTTTTTGTAATTTTTTTTTAAGAAATTTTTTTAAATATTTTTTTATTAATTCATATTTAATTGCATTATAATATATAAGTTCTCCAAGGGATGTCACACTTTAACAGTGTTAAATAGATAAATATTTATTGAAAAATTGTTTAAAAACTTTAACTGAAACTTGAACGTTTTTATGTAAATAACTTTGTTTTAAGTCTTTGATAAATTGAAAGAAAATCGACATAAATCAATTAAGTTTATATATGTATATATGCAGTGTTGCAATAAGTTATTTATATATTTTCAAATTTTTTTTCATAATTCATAAATTATTTAAAAGACAATATAATGTGCGTGTGTTTTAGTAAATAAGTTTAACTAGTATAAACGTCATATTCAATGAACAAGTTTGGGGGGTTAGTAATCAAAAAACACATTTCGTTTATATATAATATAATAACGGTTGAATATATAATATATATATATGCATATAGAAGTTCAATAAACATACACGGATAGGATAAGGGTGCATAAATTTTCTAACTAAGTAGTTCAAAGTAACATAAAACGGATAGGGATAAGGATATGAACAATCAAAAAAATTGAACTACAAAAAAACTTATAATTTTAGGTTAGGATACGTATGAATAAATATAGAACTTCTGGAAAAAAAAACATATAAATATAATATATATAAATATATAGTTAAATATATATATACATGAAGGGGAAGGTTAAGCACTTATAACTTAGGTTTCATGCGTACATTTCGTTATATTTTCGTTTGATAATTGGGGTTTTGGTGTGTTATTGCATGTATATATATATATGTGTTAAAATAAATATTTAGGCGAAAAGCATTTTTATATTATTTTTTATGTATATATATATAGCTGTATGATAGATGAGCTGTTAGTTTTTTTGATTAAAATTTCTTGTATGATTTGACGTTTTTGTGGTACTTCATTTCTTGTTTGTTTGTCTACCTATACTAAGCTTATACTCGTTTAAAGTTTAAATAACAAAATACATGTAATATTACTAATGAGTTACTAGTTTACTAGTAATTAATGGCCTTTAACCTATGCTGAAATACCCATTGTGTATGTGACACATTTGAAAGATAAGTCCCTAAACTGTTGATTGCTGTTGTTGGTTGTTTGTTTGGATGAAAAGAGGTGGCGCATGTGCCGCGCTACTACTACAACAAATAAAAATCTACGCAAATTTTCAGTTTTTCAAGTTTTTTGTTGATTTTTCTTATTTTGATTTTTTTTTTTTTTGGTGTTTTTTGTTTTTATAAAATTTAAATTATCAACTAAGAAAACACTAAACTGCCAGTTGTTGTTGGACATGCGCACCAAAAGCGTGTTGGAAACGAAATTTTTCTTTGGTGCGGCGCTTCACTTTTTGCTGTTGTTGTTGTTGTTGCTTTTCAACTTTTCAACTAGTAGTAGGGACTAATTTTTGGATAATTTCGTTTGTTTGTTGTTGTTGTTTTTTCTGAAGAAAAGTTGTGGTCGTTTCTTGCAATAATAACTGAATGCGTAATTTTTTTTACACACAAAGTATGTTGTTGTTAATTATTTTTTTTAAAAAAGTAAAGATACATTTTTTTTTTTGGTTTTCAAAACAGGATCTTAGTGTTTTGTATTAAGGTTATTTTTTATATAATAAATAATAATTTTACTTATTTGCTTGCTGCTGCTGCTACTGTTGTTGTTGCTGCTGCTGCGCTAGCTATTTGCCTTGCATAGTTGCTTATGCGGCGGCTTCCTCCTCTTCTTCCTCACCCTTGCCGGTGAGCATCTCAATAAGAGCGGCGGTATCGATTTGATTCTTATCATCAATGACCATCTGATCCCAGGCATCGTCACACTCCTTGGCGCTGAATTTATCACCGAAGTTCATGAGTGATTCACGGAATTTATCACCATCAATGAGACCATCGACATCGAATGTTTTGAAAGCGGCAATGACAACATCATCTTCATCATTGGCACCTGATGAGGCCATACGGTTGGCGAACAGGGTCAACAATTGGGTGAAGTTGATGGGGCCGGAGGCCTCACCCAACATCTGGTCCAATTCCTTGTCGGCGGCGATTTTGCCAACGGAATCGAAAGCGGCGCGCAAATCGTTCTTGCCGATGATGCCATCCTTGTCGGCATCCATTAGTTGGAAAGCCTACGCGAGGAAAAAAAGATTTGATAAAAGGCGGGTATTAGTAACTGTTTCACGGTAATTGAGCGTAAAAGGTAGTCGAAAAAATATAGAGCATGTAACTGTCACATTTGTGCAATACTTACTTCCTTGAATTCGGCAATCTGTTTCTGTGAGAAAACAGAGAACACGCTGGAACCAGCGCGCTTCGATTTCTTTGAGCCACGTGAGCCACCTGACGCTCTCTTCGATCCAGTGGTTGAGGCTGGAGCTGGAGTGGCAGCTGGTGCTGGGGTTGCCGCCTCAGATGCGGCTTCAGAAGCGGTTTCAGAAGCACCTCCCTCTTCCTTGGTCTTCTTCTTCTTAACCTTCTTCTTCTCATCGGCCTATATGGATATGGAAAAGTTGTTATGATTAGGGACTAGGTCTTGAAAAATTATCAATGCAAACGAAAAATTTGCAATTAATTAGAAAAAATTTCGAATATTTACACAAAATTCAGTAAAGGTTAACGGTAAATGCAGCGCTACTGCATACAGTAGTGAAAAAAGTATTGAAAAGGGATGAAAGGTTATCAGTAAGTGATTAAATTTAAAAAAGAAAAAGGATTCGAATTGTTTTAAAATATTTTACAAATTTTTTAAATTTTTGAAAATATTATTCAAAATTTAAAAATTTTGGAAAATTAAAAAATTTTGAAATTTAAAAATGTTGAAAAATGTATAAAAATAAAAGTTTGAAAATTAATTTTTTTTAATTTCGAAACAATTTGTTCAAAATCTTGAAATAATTACGCAATTTCAAATCTATGCCAACCATTTAGTTAGGCCACCGCTGATCTTCACATTATAAGTGTGTGTGTGTGTATGTATAGCTAGATCGTATTACGAATTCCATTTATAGTAACATGGAATGAAACAATCGAGTAACGCAGACCGATTTCGTTATAGTATAGACACGTATGCCTGAGTACAGCTAAGATGCGTGTTATAAGGCGATTAATCACTTAAAATTTCTTCTAGATTATATACTCGATAATTGGATTCGAAAAAAATTATTTAAGAAAAAATTTAATTTCGAAAAAATAATTTCGAAAAAATATATTCGAAAAAAAATGTTTTCGAAAAAATATATTCGAAAAAAATATTTTCGAAAAAATATATTCGAAAAAAGTGTTTTCGAAAAAATGATTTTCATATAAAAATATGAAAATGCTTGTTTTGTGAGAATTCTTCATTTAATTTCATGTTTTCGAAAATATGATGTCGAAAAAATGTTTTCGAAAAAATTATTTTCATATAAAAATATGAAAATGCTTATTTTTATGAGAATTTTTCATTTAATTTCATGTTTTCGAAAATATGATTTCGAAAAAATAGTTTTGAAAAAAAATGATTTCGAAAAAATGGTTTCGAAAAAATATTATTTTCATTTATGGTTATTTTCGTTTAGAATTTTTCATTCAATTTCACTGTTCATGCATTTGCAATATTGCATTAACCGTTAGCGTTGCGCACTAATTTCACTTCAAAAACTCTATTTTTATACGAATTCACTTCTTCTCCAACATTACTTTGACCGAATTCCATAAATTTTGCGTGCATTACTTGATTCACTTTACTGTTTTTGTGTAATTATTTGTACATTTTCAACAATAATTAATTTTTGTATTTGTTTCAAATATCCTTTGCTCTGAACACACAAAGTCCACAGGCTAGTTAGTCCCCTAGCGTATCCTTACCATGATGCTGAACTGTTTTCTTTGCTGTCTAAACGGATCGAGCGGTCAGAGCACACTGAGTGTTCTGGCTGATTTTATCGGGAAGACATTAGTTCTTTTGTAGAATTTGCGCCTCGAAGCATTCCAACGGCGCACACCAACACATCCATAATGCGGGCAATGTATGTGCCACCTCCAGCTCCCCCTCACCGCCGCTTCGGTTTAATATAGCGCCATCTTATATTATTACAGCCTTCGGCCTGCATTGCCGAACCGCATACATGCGCATATGCCAGCTCGTATGCCACGTCGGTTTTACCCATTCGTGTGCACATATTCGTGCTACCTTTTTTAGTAGCCATGCTGTGGTTTGCCCGGCTGCACGGTGGGGTATATTGGCCACTTTCATGCCTGTATCGAGTACACAAGCCGACATAGATTTCACGTCTAGGTGCGTATATCACGGTGTTTTGACAAGTGTTCGTGTGTGTTTGTGTTTGTGTGCGCCCGTATGCGCGTACTTTTTCTGCGCATTTTTTGATGCTTTGATGCTCGAAGAAAATCTAATTTTAAAATTGAATTTCATTCTGCTTCTTCTTCTTCTCAGTTTTAGTGCTTCACTCGATCGCACTGCGCGAGCTGGTGTATATACTTTTAGTATTCAGAACCTGCTATATACATACATATATATAGATATATAAGTAGATCTTTTAGTAAATTTGTTGTAGTTGCTTGTGTATACTTCACTGTGTTGGGTTGATCGAAAATTCTGTACCAACGAAAACGAAATTTCGTCAGTGGTTTTGAAAGCATCCAATAATGTTTAGACGCTTTATTTTCGTTTTTTTTCGAATTTTATTTTTATTTTGAATTGTTTTTGCTATTTGTTGAATGTAGTTTAATTTCGGGCGAAAGCACCTACGGCACCAAAGTATGCTATATGCTAGCTATGCGTAGATACACCTCTTGTATATTAAAAATTTTTTTTTATGTACACACATACATACATACATATAGATGTATGGCGCACGAACACTTTTACTCTCCCACACCCTAAAAAAGAATCTAGGAATCGAATCCGTGGCATTCTAAAAGAATTCGGCCGCCGTACGCAATCGGTTGAGTAACATTTGTATATATATCTATATATATATATGTATCTGCAATATTATATATATGTCTGTATGTATGTGTGTATGCATAAAACATATGTTGGCTTGGTTATTGTAGCACAATCGGTTGTGCAATAACATATTTTGTTTTGATTTTTTTTTTTGCATTTTTAAATATTTTTCGTTTTACTGAAACTCAAAACTATTTTCATTATGATATTTTTATGTTATGCATAACATTCACACATACATATACTTATGCAATATATAATTTTGTTATTCGAGCATAATTTAGTTATATAATAAATGCATTTTAATGTATTTTTACAAGTGCCTACCTTTTTATTACCGTTAGTTTAAAAATATAACTAGCATACTGTTTTTACTAGGTTTAAATGCACCAAACTTTTATTTATCATGGGTATTGAACCAAAATAAATTTTTCCAGGAGATTGAGCTCTGAGTAACAAATTGTATTCTCCGATTTTTGAAGTTGGCCTCTAAAATCGAAATATTTGGATTCGAAATTCGAAAAAAGGACTTTTTGCAAAATATATTATTAATTACAGAATATAGCTATTATAATTTCAAATTTTTCTTCTCAAATGGCAGTTGTTATAAGAGTTCAGTATTTTTCGATATATACATTTTTTACTTTTTTTCGAAGAATAAGTTTTTCAAAAAAATTTACATCAATTAGTTTTTATCAAAAATGTTACTTTAATAGCTAAAATATATTCTTACGTAAATATCAGAAATACTCTGCAGGCGGCTAGCACTTGTTGTCATTAGTTCAGGCTATTAATTTTATTACCCCTGTGTTTTTAGGTTAAACAGGTTACTCGTTCTATAGGGCTTTTACTATAACTTGTATATCCTTATTAATTTCCTCATATAACAACTTAATTAAATAAATCAATTACAATTTAACCAAATAATTACAAAACAAATTAAAGTGCAGCTTCTCTAACTCGAATCACCATAATCCACAGAAAAACTTCGAGTTAGAGAGAATTCGAGTTATAGAATTTTCATTAAAACATATAATTTTTCAAAAAACTGGAAAACATAGATTTAAATACAGTTTAATTTAATTAACTAGAGTTATAGAGAACTTCGAGTTATAGAAGTTCGAGTTATGGAAGTTCCACTGTATATATGACTTTAACTAATTTAGCTTTTAAAGTGAATTCTATGTATACATAATATTCGTGGATTTAACAATCTTTGAGTAGTGGCCAATCGAACAAGCAGCTGGTATAAATTTATTATATACTGGTATAAAAAAATAGAATAACAAGTGGTTATACCACTTTGATGGGATATAGAAAAAAGTTCCCAAAAATAGCGGGTAGAAAAGTGGAGAATCTAGAACAGTTATATTTAACATAAAAAATTCAAACTGCTGGAATTAATTTTGTTGTCATAGAATAAGTTAGCATTAAAAAGTCAAATGAACTGATTGAATTTAAAATGGAGTTGCATAGGAAACAGCCGTGGATATGAGTTTTCGTCAGTATGTTCTCCATTTTCTCATCAGAATGTGCTGATTATAAAATGTGTAGATCCCATAAGTTTCGTATCAACGTGTGACTCTCTTTTTAGCTTAATTCTTCTATACATTTAGATTTTTTGGTCACGATTATGCTGATATTTGCAATAAATATAAATCCATCTGAACCGATATTTACTCCTAGTTTAGGAAATTTATGTTAGATTCTACTGAAGTAGTTCATTTTACTGACGGTTGAACAAAAACGCTGAGATCTTTGAGACGATTTATTAGAAGCGATTGTGTCTCCGAATTTTAAAGCTATTATAAGAGAGACTTTTAAATACAATACACAAGTATCTGCAACCTTGATTTTGACAAAATTGGTATCTTGTATTGTTTAGTGTAATTAATTGATAGTGACGAAAAGAATATTGATAACCCTAGAATCACTATTACCGACGCTCTGATGATGTACGTATCTTAGTTTGCAAGATATCAGCTGATATTTGTGCATGAGACGTTTTGGAAGATTTATCTGATGAACACAGGTGAATTCCATCTAGCAACGACTTCTTCTTATTTAAAACAAAATGCGTAACCTTGGATGAAGTCAAAAACACTAACATTACAAGAAGGGTTGTCATAACGATAAATACATTTTTTGTTTGTTCAAAAGTTTAAATTTAGGTAAAGCAATGTAAAATTTGATATAAATTCAGTGGTATTAGTTTCTGTAGTATGCATGCAGTATTGCTGAAATTATTTTAAAACCATCAATTTTTATTTGATTTATTTTGGTCACAAATTCTCTAAATTAATTTTTAGCTCTTTTTTTTAATATTTATGTATGTATTATAAAATATGATTAATGTGTAAATAATTTACAGTGGGTCTTCCATAACTCGAGCTTCTATAACCCCAAGATTTCCATAGCTCAAACTTTTAAATTGGCAATAGCGTTTAGAAATTAAATTTGATACAAATTTCCTTAACTCGAAGTTCTCCATAACTCGAACCCTAGAATTGGCAATTGAAGTGCAATTTCATACAAATTTCCTTCCATAAATCGAACTTTTCGGCATATATATATATATATACAATATTTAAAATTTTACTATCGAGGCAGATTTTTAAATTTTAAATTTTATATCAAAGGCACGGAATACAGACGTCAAAAGTGAATAAATAAAACTGTGTATAAATCCAAATTTTCAAGGTTTTTGAAAAATTTATGTTTTAATGAAAATTCTATAACTCGGAAGTTTTTTTGTGGATATAGTTATTCGAGTTAGAGAAGTTCCACTGTACCCAGCAGATTTAAAAGCGAGATCTCCTGAAAGGAGGAATGAAGGAGTCCTCCTATTGACCTCTATTAGGAGCAGTAAGGGAGATTTTTTAATTTTGTTCTTATATTGTGTTTTTTTTTTATATTTTATTTTAGTGTTGACCTCTTTTTGTCATCTTTTAGGAGCAAAAAATGAGATTTTATACTTCTATTGTGATTTTTTTACTTCATTTCAGTATTGATCTCCTTTTGTCCCCCTTTAGAAGCAATAAAGGAGATTTTTTAATTTTTCGTAGCTTAAAAATCGTACTTTTGATTCAAAAATTATAATTTAACGGGAAATAATAACTGTTAATTTTTGTCTTCAAGCAATTGTTCATTTCAACTGTGTTTTTTAAAGCGTGCAGACGTAAGTGTTTTACATATATATTGAGTATTAAATATTTTAAATTTATAATTAAATGTACTCTAAAAGGCATTTAAAACGCCTAGTGAGTAAAAAATTAAATAATTTATATAAAAAACAAAATAATAATACACAAAATGAAAATGATGTGGAAAGTGTTAATGAAATTGAAAAACATGGAACAAAGAATACGGAAGCTAGAGAAAAGATCGGCGCAGAACACTATACTCCTGGAGCGGATTATTGACATATTTCCACCGATGAAGATTGAATTAATGATATTTCCTATTAAAAACATGAATGATTTAGCATCTACAGAATCCTTGCTTTTGAATAAGCCTGAGGCAGAAATTGTGAGTATGATAAAATACATTTGATAAGATGTTACTAAACAGTTTGAGTTTATTATAGGTGGCGTATCTGAAGCAAAAATTTTCAAAGAGACCCCTATCAAAAATTTTGGATGAAGTGATTGCGGAGTCCCTGCACTTTAAAGTGAATTGGGATGGAGCCAAAAAAAAGTTGCATTGAAGAATTATGCATTTAATTAAAAAACTTTAATAAAAAATAATGTTATAAACATTTGTTTCTGTTAAAATAATTGCAGGTTGAAAATAATATAGGATTTATCATAGAGATCTCCTATAGTAGTAATCATAGAGATCTCCATTAGGTTAAAAGGAGTACTCCTGTTCCAATGACAGCAATGTTAACAAGTAAGGAAGGGCTAAGTTCGGGTGTAACCGAACATTTTATACTCTCGCAATTTATTGATGTAATTTTATAAAGACAACACAATTCGACCCATATATTCGGCATAAAGTTCAATAGAATAACGAAAATCATCATAAATAGTATATGGGGACTGAGGTAATTCCTAAACCTATTTCACTCGTTTTCACCACCAAGATACAATGTATCGAAGACTATACGATCACTTAATTTAATATTACTTATAATTAGGTATATAGGATCTGGGGGAAGTTATGACCCGATTTTTACCATTTCAGGTACAGAGAGAAACTGTTATAAGAAAAAAATTCAGAGGGAATGAATTACATTAAAATATCTGAGGGATTTACCTATATTTTCGGTGAAAAATTAACCTTAGGCACTGAGTTCTTCATGTTTGATATCAGGGGCCTTGAAAAGTCATGGTTCGATTTTGACAATTTTTCCACAAGTGATGTCACAGCTCAAATACAGTATTTGTGTAAAGTTTTATTCCGCTAGCTTCATTGGTTCCTTATGAATACATTATAAAGTGAACGAATCAGATGGAATTCAAAATTGGGTTATATGGGAAGTAGACGTAGTTGTGAACCGATTTCGCCCATATTCCACCCGTGTCATCAGGGTGTCAAGAAAGTGTTATATACCGAATTTCATTGAAATCGGTCGAATAATTCTTGAGATATGGTTTTTGACCCATAAGTGGGCGACGCCACGCCCATTTTCCATTTTGTAAAAAAATCTCAGTGCAGCTTTGTTCTGCCATTTCTTATGTAAAATTTGGTGTTTCTGGCGTTTTTCGTTAGGGAGTTAACCCACTTTTCGCAATTTTCAACCTAACTTTTGTATGGGAGGTGGGCGTGGTTATTATCCGATTTCTTTCATTTTTGGACTGTATAAGGAAATGGCTAAAAGAAACGACTGCAGAAAGTTTGGCTTATATAGCTTTATTGGTTTGCGAGTTATATACAAAAAAACTTATTTGAGGGCGGGGTCACGCCCACTTTTCCAAAAAAATTACATCCAAATGTGCCCCTCCCTAATGGGATCCTATGTTCCAAATTTCATTTTCATAACTTTATTTATGGCTTAGTTATGACACTGTATAGGTTTTCGGTTTCCTCCATTTTGTGGGCGTGGCAGGGTGCCAAGGAACATGTGTTCTAAGTTTCATTAAGATATCTTAATTTTTACTCAAGTTATCGCTTGCACGGACAGACGGACAGACGGACGGACAGACATCCGGATTTCAAATCTACTCGTCATCCTGATCATATATGTATATATAACCCCATATCTAACTCTTATATTTCTTGGTGACACAAACAACCGTTATGTGAACAAAACTATGATACTCTGTGCAACAGGTTGCGAGAGTATAAAAACGAGTATACAATTTTACGTGTATTTATACACGAGTATTAGGAGTAATAGGGAGTATAGGATATCTCCTAAAAGATTAATCCAGGAGATCTCAAACGATCATCCTAAAATCTGCTGGGTATATACATACATTTATATGTATTGTCATGTTCAAGGCGTTTGTTTTAATTGGGAAAACATTGCTGAATAATGATGTCAGTTTTCCTTTAGTTTTTGGCGGGTATGATCTTAAACACAGAGTTTATATTTTAAACACTTTAACTATACTTTTAGTTCTTAAACAATTAAATTTATATTTCTTTTCATAAAAACTTATTTTTAGCTGTCGAATAATATTCATATAAAAGTCTTTTAGAGTTCTTATAGCATAACTTTAAGGGGGGGTATGGGATAACGGGCCAAAAAAAAGCGTTTTTGAAGATTTTTTTTGAGAAAACTACTGAATATTTTTATTATCATATTATTCAGTGACATTTCAAATATGTTTTACAAAAAATCAGTTTTACAAAATGTCGAAAATCAACGAAGTTGCAGCCACTTGAAGTAGGCACTCAACGGAATTCCGCACATTGCGGTGTCCCGGATATAAGATCGTAGAATCATCTGAAACACATGGGATAAAAAAAAATTAGTTCTTTAGAAGTATATCTCCCAGCCAACGGTGCCCTTTTAAAAGAATTTTTTTTTTTTAATTTTTTCAACGGTCGGTGAAGGTAAAAAGTACATTTTTAGCCCTAAAAATGCGCCATTTTGTGGCTGTAAAATCGAATAGAAGCAAAAAATAAATAAAATGGGACCGTTGGCTGGGAGTCAATTCTATGTTGCACAAGTGTGCAAAATTTCAATATGATCGGTGAATAACTTTTTGAGTTATCGTGGACACCGACTTCAGAAAAGGCGTTTCGAGAAAAACGCGTTCAAAGTTTTGGGATTCGTCAAATCTTTTTACATATTCGTGAGCACTTGGGCCGGTGGTGACTTCCATCGTTCTCCGAATGAGCTGAAATTTTGAGACAACATTCTTAAATAGTTGTACATTCGATTTAACAAATAAAAAAAAAAATATTTTTAAAAAAATTTTATCCCATACCCCCCTTAATTATAAGATGGACTACTGAACTTTAGAAGAACCATAAAAACAAATAAAATATAACTTTGTCAGTATACTGACAACAAAGTTTATAACAAAAACCATTTAATTAACAAAATTGTTGTTTAAAGTTGACATCAGTTTAAATGACGTACGAGAAGAAGGGTATAATTTATTTAAATTTAGACATACTGAGTTTAATTTGAATTCAGTTCTAGTAAGATCAACTTCTAAAGAGTTAAACGGGATCGGAGCTGCAGTTTCAATTTCAATTGTAGCTAATATTTCTTTGTTCTCAGTGCATGTATCTAGTATATTTTATTTGGTAGTTCCCGCCTAGCAACCGTAATAAACATTCAAAATATTGGGTTGAGCGGATAATCACACTAAAGTAATTGTCTATGAATATACAACGTATGTATGTATATACATACAAATGCCAGCATGCATCTTATAGAAGTAATTTGAACCATATCTGCTTAGCTGGGGCCTGGTATTTGTACTTGGAAAGCTAATTGATTTAAATCAATCAACTAACTGAATCTTATTTTTGATTTTTTTATAATAAAATTTTATAATAAACAAGTAAGGAAGGGCTAAGTTCGGGTGTAACCGAACATTTTATACTCTCGCAATTTATTTATTTAACTTTATTTATATTATGTAATACACAATTTGACCTACATATTCGTCATATATGTATATTGTATAAAGTCCATTGAAAGTTGGAAACCATAATATATATGGGGCCTTAAAAACCTATGGTCCGATTTCGGCGATTTTTAGAATGGGGCTGCCACACTATTTGTGCAAAGCTCTGCACCGATATCTTCACTAGTGCTTACTTTATATATTGTAAAGTAAACGATTCAGATCGTCTTCAAAGTTCTGGTATAAAGGAAGTAGGCGTGGTTGTGAAGCGATTTGGCCTATTTTCTCAACATATCATTGGGATGTAAGGAAACTATTACAAACCAAGTTTCATTGCAATCGGTCGAGTAGTTCCTGAGATATGGTTTTTGACCCATAAGTGGGCGATGCCACGCCCATTTTCCATTTTGTAAAAAAATCTTAGTGTAGCTTGTATCTGCCATCTCTTATGTGAAATTTAGTGTTTCTGACGTTTTTCCTTAGCAAGTTAACCCACTTTTAGTAATTTTCAACCTAACCTTTGTATGGGAGGTGGGCGTGGTTATTATCCGATTTCTTTAATTTTTGGACTGTATTAAGAAATGCCTAAAAAAAACGACTGCAGAAAGTTTGGTTTATATAGCTCTATTGGTTTGCGAGATATGTACAAAATACCTATTTGGGGCGGGACCACGTTCACCTCCCCAAAAAAATTACATTTAAATATGCCCCTTCATAGTGAACTCCTTCATACTAAATTTTATTTCAATAGCTTAATTTATGGCTTTATGTGTTTTCGGTTTTCGCCATTTTGTGGGCGTAGGAGTGGTCATATTTTGCTCATTTTCAACCTTCCTATGGTGCCAAGTTTCATCAAGATATCTTAATTTTTACTCAAGTTACAGCTTGCACAGACGGACGGACGGACAGACAGACATTCGGATTTGAACTCCACTCTTCACCCTGATCACTTTGGTATATATAACCCTATATCTAACTTGTTTAGTTTTGGGTGTTACAAACAACCGTTATGTGAACAAAACTATAATACTCTCTTTAGCAACTTTGTTGCGAGAGTATAAAAATTTTATAAAAATCGATTGTAATAAAAATCAAAATACAAAAAAATTGTAATTAGCATATATAAAATGTTAAAATACTTCTAACAAACCAAAGTCTTTCTATACATATTTTTTTTTTTACCGTTATCACAGATAACATAAAATTTCTATCTCAGTACCATACTCATGTATATCGTGGGTATTTAAATTATTTCTTACCCTACCAATTAGGCTAAATATTTTCAGTAATTCTGTGAAAGGTGAATTTTCTATATATAGCAGGGCTTTTTGGCATGAGATCGTTCTCCTCTACTTGTTTACTGCTAGTTTTTATTTATATTTTTAGATCATTCAATAAAATGCCTGCATACATACAAACATACTCACATATTTGTGACCAATAATAGTGTAAATTTAATTTGATTTCCTTTTTTAAACTATTTTTAGAAATATCATAGTTATAGTATTTAAAAACTCGATAATAATAATGTCAAAGATGGATAAATTGAATTTTCTCAAGCATACGATTATCAATCATTACCAATTTACCTTAAGAATTGTATAGACACAATGGAATTTTTAGGCATTTACCAGCTTACAAGTGGTAAAATAGTTTTTTTTTACATAAATGTATGCGTTAATGCTTTCCTGTACATGTGTATGTAGTAAAATATATATGTATGTATATAATATAATATATACGTTTGTCTTCGTATAAGCGTAAAAACAAAATAAATTTGGGTGAATTCCACCAAAAGTGCACACTCGTACATATATAACAGCAGATTTTCAAGCATAAATAAATACACTGGCAAAAGGCCAATTTAGAATTTCTTCAAGAGATGAATCAACAACTAAATAATAGAAAAAAAGGTAAATTTTTAGCAATGCTTATTAGGTGCCCAGAAAATATTTATGTCGGGACACAGATGAAGATGCCTACAGTCATCATCAGCTTGCAAACTTCCGCATAAATTGAAATATCTTTATATATTTATATTTATGTATATATATATGTGTGTATTTTGTTAATACATATAGTACTTACAACTATGGTGGGCATTTGGGCGACCTTGTTTAATATTTTTGTGGAATATGTCTGTGTAGAAATACAAAAAGTGGATCGTAGCCACAGTATTCTTGGAAACCACGGTCATTCAAATAAAAACTGTTGTAAATAGAATATACATATGTAATAATAATATGAGTGTACTAAAACTCTGTTAAAAATCGTATAAATAACACTGTACAAAACTCGGTTGGGTATTGGACTAAACTTAATTTTAATGGAAGATTGAGTGATAAGTAAAAAATGTATATTCTCCGATTTTCGAAGTTACCCTCCAAAGTCGAAAGATTTGGTTTCGAAGTACGAATACTAGTTTTTTTGTTAAAAAAATATTATTAATTATGGGATATACAGTGGAACTTCTCTAACTCGAATCACCATAATTCACAAAAAAACTTCACGTTAGAGAGACTTCGAGTTATAGAATTTTCATTAAAATTTATTTACTGGGAGATTGAGTGATAATTATAAAATGAATATTATCCGATTTTCATAGTTAGCCTCCAAAGTCGAAATATTTGGTTTCGAAGTTCGAAAAGTAGTTTTTTGGAAAAAAAAAATATTATTAATTATGGGATATAGTTACTATACAACTCAAAATATGGATATAATCTTCATTTCCTTGTTATTTGAATGGAGTATAAACAAAGTTACTAAGAGTTTTGTAAACATAACGGTTGCATGTAATACCCAAAATTAAACGAGTTAGATATAGGGTTATATATACCAAAGTGATCAGGGTCACGAGTGGAGTTCAATTACGAATGTCTGTCTGTCCGTCCGACCGTCTGTCCGTCTGTGCAAGCTGTAACTTGAGTAAAAATTGAGATATCTCGGACCACTGCCACCGCTCACAAAATGGCGGAAACCGAAAACACATAAAGAGCCATAACATAATAATAAAGTTATAAAAGAAAAAATTGTTATCTCCTTTCGATATTTCCATATATGTACAGGCTAAAAATGGAGGAAATCGGATTATAACCATGCCTACCTCCCATACAAAGGTTATTTCAGTAAGGAAAAACACCAGCAACCTGGCATACTTATACTACAGTTTGAAAATTCGCGAAATCGGTTGACAACCACCCTATTTTCCCTATACCACAATTTTAAGGTCCATATGATTCGTTTACTTTACAATCAACGACGATGATTTCGTTCCTCCTCCATAAGGAGTGAATTGCAATTCTTTCTTTCTTGGGAAAATCAAATATGGAGGCACAAAAGATCCGACAGCACTCATATATGTTATAATCGTTGTAAGCAATGAGCGTTCCGCGGAAGTCATGGCGCCTATTTGTCTTTTTCCTTTTTGTACAATAACCTTTGGTTGCCGGGACTGCTCTACTGACAGCCCTGTTTCGTCATCGTTCCAAATACGAGTTGTCAGCAAGTTGAAAAACGAAGACACACTTTGACGTGTGAATCCTTTTGCACGGTCAAAAGAAGTGCCGGTTGGTGAACGCAAGCTCAATATTTTCCGATGTCATTTACAAAATCCGTATAACCAGTCTTCACGCGCACATTTGGCCAAAGCTTTGAATTTCTTAGGAATATTGTTTTTTAAGACTAAGACAAAGCCGGTCTCACCAGGATTGAAAATTGCGATTGCATCTTCAAAGAGTATCTTACAATGTCACTCTGTATTTCTATTTCTGCTAAACAATTTTTTTCTGACAAAGTTTTGTTGCGAGCAGCTCCTCTGATGATTCGTGGCTTCTAGCCATACGCTGCGATATTGTGAACTTCGTATATTTTTGAGGCCAGTAGAATACCAACTTCCACATTTCTTACAGCTGGGCATTATTATTGTATGATGTAACTCTAAAATTAAAATATTAACCACAATAACATAGGGCTGGTACACTATACCAAATTGGCCTGACACTAGTGTACTATATTAGACGCTTTTGTCTTGTCTATTTTATTTAGTTACTAGCTTTTTACCCGCGGCTTCGCCCGCAGTGGAGTCATTAAATAAGTATGAGAGATAAAGAGTAAGGGTATAATAATAGAAATGAGTCAATATGATAACTAAATTTGATTGTTTTGCTGAGATCAACAATTTTAAAAAATTACTACAGACAGAAGTTTCAACACTTTAATATATGCTTATTGAAATGCAACAACAAATGTTAAAATATATTTCACCGTAACACAAATAAATAATTCTGAATTCTAACAATTTAAAAAAATAAAATACAAAGTATTAATTTAAGATATTTTTGTAGACAATGTTATAAGTTTTCCTGTCGCGTGCAAATTTGTGTAAATTCCTGGCACTGGATACATGTGAACAGGCTACATAAAGATGACCATGAGAGAAGCATGGGTTTTCTAAATGCACTCCTGCTACCTGTAATGTTTGTCCTTGTGCCTTGTTTATAGTAACAGCAAAGCTAAGCTTGACGGGAAACTGAATCCTTTTAAATTGGAATGGAAGGTCAGTGGGTCATTTCCCTTACCGACACCTGTTAAAATAGTAGCCAAGTATGTTTTGTCCCAATTTTGTTATCCGTAGCTTTGTTCCATTACATAGCCGAGGAGCATCTAGATTTCGCATAAGCATTACTGGTACATTTAGTTTCAATTGAAGTTTATGTGACGGGGTGTACCGATAGTTCAAGTGAATTTAAAAACTCCACAGGATATGAAGTACTTAGTTCCGTATCCATAATTGTATCCATTGACAAATATTCCTTCATTTCTCCCTGAACCTCGTTTGGTGCTAATATTGCTCTTGCACACAACCACTGATCACTACACAAATTTTGTTGTTATTCCGGAAAAACATTAGCAATGACATCCACATCATTTTCTACTAAATTACAAAATTCTCTTGACAGTGATATGTAGCCTTCAGCGTTAACGTCTAAACAACCATCATCAATTTTCAACAACATTTCTGCGTAAAGTCCTGAATCCACGTCATTATGAAGATGCACCCTCATATTCGTTTTCAGGCGGAGTTTTTAACTGTCGACCATAAGCTTGACGATTTAATGCACGCTTGAATTTCATCTGCTGGTGTCCCCCTCTGAATCACTGGGAGGGTTTGACGGAAATCACCAGCCAATAAAACTACCATGCCTCCCATTATATCTGTACTATCTCGCAAGTCCTGGAGGGTCCGGTTTAAAGCTTCTATAGCCTTCTTGTGAGACATTGTACTTTCATCCCACACTAAAAGATTGAATTCTACCTCGTGAACTATTTTTACTAAAATTACAGATGGGCGAATCTTCCTGTGCCAAATTCAATGGTAATTTTAAAACGGAATGTGCCGTACGACCGCCGTTTAATAGCGTCGCGGCAATACCTGACGAAGCTACGGCAACTGCTATTTTTTGGTCTTTTCTGACGGACATTAATAATAAGTTAAGTAAAAACGTTTTTCCAGTTCCTCCTGGTGCATCGAGAAAGAAGAGTCCACCACTACCGGAGTCTATTTTACGTAAAACTTGATGGAAAACATGATTTTGCTCTGGAAGTAATTGAGGCACTAATTCTGTCACTTGATGTTGCAGTGCTATGAAATCATAATCTAGCTCTCGTGCAATTCCATTATCAAAATCATCCATATTGTCTCGTCGAGGGCTCGACATTCAAAAATCATCTAATTTTTTTTTTAATATAAAGTACCCTATGTTGCTTCTAGTACCTTCAAGAGTACACTGTTTCATGATGATCGGTTCAGTAGTTTTTGCGTGAAAGCGTAACAAACAAACTTACATTCGCATTTATAATATTAGTAGGGATTTTTTATTCAAAAGCTCACTTTCTTTAAAACTTTTCTGTTTTAATTTAATTGCGATAAGTTATTTATCTGTTAAATAACTAAGTTTCTTAGGAAAATCCGTTATAACCTGAAAAAATTACTTAATGTTGTGTCTTCATAAAAACTCTACCACGAGCAATCCCGTGTTTTTTTTTTGGAATTGAAAGAAAATTTGACAACTTTCGGAAGTGTCACCAACTTTCATCTACTCTTTCCAAATTTCACAGCTTTTGTCGTAATAGGCGTTCCCACAGAGTACCTAGTTTAGGAGAAACGCAGGTGTACCATAATACCCGAAGTTACTCTATAGTATAGCATCGCCCGTCTAAAAATCGGTGAAATATCTCAGATATTCTAAAGAATTTCACAATGGTGTGTCTCTGTGCAGAAGATGGACAAAATCTGGACAGTACTTCCTCCAGCCCCAAATACCTCATATACTGATTTTCGAAGGTCCAGTGGACTTTATACCGTATATATCGTTTTATATATAAGATATCTTAGCAAAATTAAGTGAACGTATAATCTTGCATATAATGTAGCTTGCTGACGGAAATGAGTGAAAATGATCTCAGCATTACACCTGCTTCCATGTGCTATAAATAATGATTTTCGCTATTCTGATGCACTTAATGCCGAATATATAATCACAATTGTGTTTTGTATTGCGAGAGTATTAAATGTTCGGTTACTCGCGAACTTAGTCCTACCTTGCCTGTTTGATACATAATTCCTTCGTTTTTTTGAAGATCTCACTTTGACACTTCATAGATTCTGTTATATAAGCTTGAATTAAGCGATTTACGCTTTTCAATTCAAACAACACTCGATAACCGTTACAACAACAAAAACCGATTGTTACCTTATGGCTTTTCAAGTGAATTTATACTTCGAAAGTTTATTATTTATAAAAAAATCACTATTATTTTAAATAAATGGTCTCTTCTCAATTATCAAACAATTTTATTTATATTTGCTTAATTAAATTAGCTTTTTGATATGCCAATATATATGTATATATGTATATATATTAGTAACACTTGGAACTTTTAAACACATTACACAGTTTATTATAACAATGGTTATATAACTTTACAACTACAAAAACATCATATTAAGTCCAATACTTATTTTTAACATTATGTTATGGAAGTTGGGAAGTCAAAGTTTTAAAATATATTCACATTCAAAGCAAAAAATCAGTCCATTAAGCATTCTTTTTCGCACGAAAACCGAAAATTGCACTTCCAACACGTACAATGGTGCTGCCAGCTTCAATCTTAAGTAAATTGAAAATCATAATGTAAGCATGTGATTGCAAAATATCGCTTAAAAAAGTGTAAACAAATATAGTGAAAACATAACTCTTACCGCATTTTCGAAATCATCCGACATGCCCATGGATACCTGCACGGCCTCTGGTGCCAAATTATACTCTTCGCATATTTGTTTGTGCACATTTATCAGCGAAATAAAATCGGGATTCGGTCCAGTTGTATAGTCAAAGCCAAATGCGCCAATAGTCATAACACCTTCTAATTGCAGATTTTTTAGATTGTCTTTTATGTACTTGTACAGTGCTGGAGCTTCGCTTGGTGGCACGCCATTTTTAGCTGATAAATTGAGTTTTTAGTTAATAAGTTGTTAAATATTATTGGTTACTAAAATTGCTTTTTTACCTTCTTCACCACTAGTATTGATTTGTATTAAAACTGAAAGTGGTCTTTTATCAGCACTTTGGAATTTTTCCCAAGCGGTGTTTAGTCCATTGGCCAATCTTTCGTTGTCAACAGTTTGAATCATATATAGATTGGGTAGTTTGAGTACCTGAAATTTAATAATAGCGATTAATATAAATTTAATACCATTAATTAACACACTTTATTTTGATAATTAATATAATTGGGGTCAAGGGTCAATGCAACAGTTTCACAGCTGATATTTAGTAAAACAGTCTTAAAACTATTTTAATGTCTTCATTACGATAAAGGATGAGATTTTTTGCAGTTCTATACAAGAGTATCAAACAATTTATATATAAGCTCAAGATAGAACTCGGTATAATATGGACAGACGTATACGTTTATTACACTTTATTTTACTAGACCGCATTAGACTTACTTTATTGATTTTGTTATTCTGAAGATGTCCAATAAAATGCCATTTAATCTCCGGACAATGTTGCAAAATATCGGGATGTTGCGCCTTTTCCACCAACTCCTGCACGTAGTTTTCACCGAAATGTCGCTGACCAGCCTCGTAGGCTTCGATGATCAATTCAACCGGCTTTGTTTTGCTAACCGCTACCAGCTGCGGCTTCGGGTGTGTAATATGCTAATGTGAAACAATTGATATAGAGATTAGTTCAAATAGTTCAAATTTAAATATATTTAAAGCTGTTTACCGTCGGCCGGCGTGCATATGCCTCATCGATGCGTTTTAAAATGCATTCTATGCCCGCTTTGACATTCACATCCGACATTGCGCGTATCATAGAGTTCAAACGTTGTATGGAAATTTTTATGCAACGTTGATGATTACAAGATTAGTTAAACTCTTAAAAAGTAGTAAAAAATATAATTGTATTAGAAATAAATGTTATCAGTAATTTACGATAAATAAATATGAACTTGAAGGCGTAAATGTCAAGATAAACCATTAATCAGCTGTTTGCTTATGACAGCGTCATCTGTGGGTGAAACTTTAAGTAGCCAGCGATACAGGCAGCTTTACATCGAGATGTCGCACTATTATTGTTCTGTTAAAACAGTTAATAACATAGAATACAAATGCTATGTTTCCATGAATATAATGTTTTTGATATTTTTGTAAAATTATTAAATTAATATTAGACCTTTTACTTCCAAATATTATTTTGAAACACTTTTAGATATTTCCGAGGGACATTCGTCATTGTAACGTTATAGTTATGTTATTTAAAATATTTTTATACCCTGAACAGGGTATATTAAGTTTGTCACGAAGTTTGTAACACCCAGAAGGAAGCGTCGGAGGCCCCATAAAGTATATATATAAATGATCAGTATGTTGAACTGAGTCGATTTAGCCATGTCCGTCTGTCTGTCTGTCTGTATATATACGAACTAGTCTTTCAGTTTTTAAGATATCATTTTGAAATTTTGCAGATGTTATTTTCTCTTCAAGAAACTGCTCATTTGTCGGAACTGCCGATATCGGACCACTATATCATATAGCTGCCATTCAAACTGAATGATCGTAATCAAGGGCTTATATGGAAAACTTCCGCATTTTACTACATATCTTCACGAAATTTGGTGTGAGTTATTGTTCATAGAAATAATTTAATCTCCGAAAAAAATGTTCAGATCGGTTCACTATAGCATATAGCTGTCATACAAACTGAACGATCGGAATCAAGGGCTTGTATGGAAAACTTCCGCATTTTACTACATATCTTCACGAAATTTGGTGTGAGTTATTGTTCATAGAAATAATTTAATCTCCGAAAAAATTGTTCAGATAGGTTCACTATAGTATATAGCTGCCATACAAACCGAACGATCGAAATCAATGGCTTGTATGGAAAATTTTCGCATTTGACGTGGTATCTTCACGAAATTTGACATGGATTACTGCTTAAGGTAATAATATAATCTCCGAAGAAATTGTGCAGATCGGTTAACTATGTAACCTTAATGTTTCTAGCAAGCAAACCGGCTGAAAAGAATTAGTAAAATGTTTTCTTTTTTTGTACTTACTTTTTCTTACGTCTTCAGATTTGCTTAAACACATAGTTACTAAAAGAAATGCACTTGTAAAGGGTATATTCGGTACAGCCGAAGTTAACGTTTTTTCTTGTTTTATTTATTTTTTACAAAACACAAAACTAAAATTCGAAATCAATTCCAAATTCGGTTAGACACTTATAAAAAAAAGCAAAATAAATAAATAAATTTCTCTTCAAAAAATTCGAAAAAAAACTTTCAAAATTTCGCAGTTTAGTGCTTGTGGTATAAATAAACCAACATCAATTATGGCGAACGCCGTAGAAAATGTGGTTTACTGTCTGAGAACAATCATCGTTCGAATAACGCTGGGGCCGATTTCATTCGTTTTCCTTGAACTTTCAAAATTTGTCTTAGTATTGGTGTTAGCCTTCTGGATAGCGATTGGCATTTTTATGATGGTATAACTATCTTTTACCACTTAATTAATACAACACTCACTGTGCCAGTTTAATATTGAATTTCAGTGGGAAAGCCTTATGCCTGAAGCGGCCGGTCGTCTCTCGGCGGCAGCCGCTGCAGTTGTCGCCAATTCGAGTGGTCTTATGCCGAGTACTGAAGGTAAGGATAATGCTAATGAATCGGGCACTTATCCATTTGTTGTAGATTTGCCAAAGACTGAATCGTCCACTTTAGAAACAATAATTAAAGATGAGACATTGCTAACGGCGGCGGAGGGGAAAAGTTCTAGTTTAATTAAAGATGAACCTCCAAGAGGATCAGCTAAAGAGGAAGCTAACAAGTCTGAAGAAAAAAGTCCCAGTATACTTAAGAATGAAGCAGAAACAGCTAAAGAGGCTGAAGTGGCGTCTACAGCAGGTACTGCTTCCAAGCAACCTTCAGCAGCAAGTGAAGTTGGCGACACCGAAAAACCGGCTGCATGAAAAATTTTTGAATTTTCATCAATATTATATATAAAGACGGAAACAGAAAACGTACAAAAATAATCTAATTTGTTTGGTTGATTTGAATTTTGGGTAACATCTTGAAAAAGTTTCATAATAAAAGTCCAGGAATATTTGTATAAACATATTTGAATGAATTTATTTAGCCCAATTCAGCTGAGTCTGATGTTGTTCCCGATATTTGTATGGAATTAATAAGCATATATATACACTGTTTAACTCAGAATTCGAGTGTTTTATCCGAATTGCTTCATAATTTCATAAAAGATGCGTTCCTTCCTTTGATGCGTTTATTGAAGTTATACTTCTTATACGACTTTGGAAAAGGTTGCGATAATTGTTTAACGCTTCAGTGGAGAGGGAATAGCGTTGAACAAATAACGCGAGAGAGAGAGTGAATGAGAGTAAAACAGAGAACTTAAAGCACTTGCCATGCTTATGCTATTTGAGCAATTCTTGTTTTTGTAGAATGCCTCGCTCATTTGCAATTGCAAATATGCAAGACCATTTGCACCAGATTGTGAATTGTCCTAGTATACATATATATATAATAAGTACAGTACGCATATGTATGTTTGTATGCTTGCGCACTATTTTTCTTTCGTTTCTGTTTCATTTCTGCGAATTCTCAACTATTTTGTGTGACTTTTGGTTGAAATACTCTGCGTTAGCCGTTGAAAAGTTTAGACTTCACAGGATCATTTCTGTAGACAGTGTTTATTTACTAATTAATTCGTTTTCTATATAATACAATATTATGTTATAAATATATATTCTATATAATATAATATCACTAAGAAGTATAACTTCTTCCGCGCGTAAGGACTCCACGCACCAGTTTTTTTTTTATTTGTAAACCATGTAATCTCTTCTGGCAAAACATTAATGAAAAATTTGCTTCAATTTGTTCGCAATCACATTTGTAATATCACAGCTAGTGGCAATTACTGATATTTCAAAATTGAGTAAAATAGTCATAATGAATTAATTAATTAATTAATGTTTTTTTTTTTAATATTATTTAAGACAAAAACAGGTGGCAACACTTTTCAAAAATATTATAAACTTATTTAAAACAATTATTTTGATACAAAAAAATGCGATTTTCATTGTTTTAAAAATTTAATTCTCTATACATTCAAAAGGGTGGCAACTCTTTACTAAAATATAATTAAATGGAAGCTTAAATAAACACATTAAATTTGATAGCCACATTGGGTTAATCAATTAGTTTATTCTTTCAATTTAATTTAATTTATTAAGAAAGATTTCAAACAGGTGGCAACACTTTTCAAAAATATTATAAACTTATTTAAAACAATTATTTGAATACGAAAATAATGCCATTTTCATTGTTTTAAAAATTTAATTTTCTATAAAATTTAAACGGTTGGCAACCCTTCTAAAATATATTTTAATAGATAATAGATTAATGATAGTCACATTTCGTTAATTAATTTTATTTATTCTTTATATTTAATTTAATTTAATAAAAAAAATTAAAACAGGTGGCAATACTTTTATAAAAAGTATTGTAAACTTCTTTGTAAAAAAATATGATGATACCCAAATAATGCGACTTTTATGTTTTAGTAATTAAATTTTCCATAAATCTTAAACGGGTGGCAACTCTCCACAAAAACATATACTGCAACACATGTTAAATTTCTTTAGTTTGGAAACCAACCTACAATATTTTTGCAATTACAAAAATTTTATTAATTTAAAAAAATATATCAAAATATTAAATAAGTAATAAATAAATTTTTTAAAATGTTTTTTTTTTTGCCACGAATTAAGTCGATACCCAAATTGCATTATTACTTAGATTTAATAGAAACAAAATTTAAATTAGTGACAGACAACCTAGTTTTCGTTTGAAGCTGAAAATACAATTCTTCATTAATTTAAACAATTTAATTGAGCTAAGAAAATATAGACAGTTGGCAACTCTGCAATTTTTTTTAGTTTAAATAACGTTATTTTGAACGTATGAAGAAAATTATTCAAACCGAATCAGCGCGCAACATGGCAAGCGTGACGGAATTTCGTTGCGTCACGCAATTTCGTTGCATCTTATCGATAGGTGCATATGTATTGTTTGTCAACTTGACATTTTCAACATTAATGAATTGATATCAGCTTGGTTGACATCAAAAAGATGTATGTATGTACTTGAAATCAATGCTCTCAATATTCATATTTACATATTTACATGCATATGCGTATGTATTCACATTGTATGTATGTATGTATGTATTTGCATCACGCTTAGAAAAATAAATGTGACCCTTATGACTATTAATTGTGAAGTATGAACGAATAAACAGGTGATCATCAAAGACACACACACACATGTACATTAAAACAAACTTATATATGTATGTCTGTACGTGCTCACAAGCATACGCAATAGCATCGTTATTGCGATACGAAAAGTTGTACGAAAATCTAGAAAGCATACACAAGAGCAGACGTTAATGAATATAATTAAAAACGTGAACAATATTAAAGTGAGTAATATAACAGTACATACGAGTACGATATGCAGGTAGATGGGCGGACACGGCGAAGTACAAATTAAGCAAAAATGTGTGTATTTGTAGATTTATAGTGTTAACCCTCGAATTAGGGCATAGAGTACAATTTTTTTTATTGTTGCGAGCGTAAATTATGCCCGAAGAGGTTAGATGACAACATTAATTGCTAATTGCCTCATAAAGTAGGCTATTTTTATTTGAAATATTTTTGTGTGTAGAAAAATGTAACAAGAAAGGGTACAAAATTAGAAAACAGTGTGGTTTTTGAAATATTACCGTTTTTTGACTGAAAATACCGAATTATGGCGGCAAAAAAATTGAAAAAAATATTTCTCCCATTCTTGGATCACAGTTGACAGATTATAGATGTTTTGGAATGTCATGTAACCATTTTCAACATTCGATCGATTCATTGGATCCACTGACGTATTTAATATTTTTTTATTTTTTACAAAGTATTTCTCAGCACTTTTAATAATATAAATAACAGTATATGCATATATAATAGTATATAATGTCTTAATAATTGAAGATGCATATGTATATGAAAATCCAATCACTCCGAGACCCATATTCAAAACCCAAATTTTTACAAATATACCTTTATAATAATGTTTGCATGTAAAAATGATGAAAGCTCTATGGGAAACATTTCGTCATGCCCTTTCAATCAATGAATTTCAAATAATGCAATATTTGTGGGTCAAAAGTGTGTAATGTCCGGCGTACGGTATATGGACCACAAGTCAATACACATTTCGACAGTTCAATGTATTGGCGTTCAAAAGACAGGTTTCTGCGCATGCGCATGACTACTTGCATGCTGCCATACTTATGTATATATGTAGTTGTGTGCTGTTAGTTGTTTTGGTTTTTTTTTTTATTTTTTACTTTTCGCTTTTAATATTTTCCTGCTGCTTTCTTTTCTTCGGCCAACAGAGAGCTTCTTTTTGCTTTTATTCATTGAAAAAATGCTTCAGACTTTGTTTGTATGTCTTTTTGGAGGTTTGAATTTGCGAACTATATGAGTTTACGCTCGTGTACAAGTGTCTATATGTATGTATGTATGTATGTATGTATGTTTATTATTCTAATGCCAAACAGACGTTATGTCTCGATGTGCTCCGTAACTTTGACTTTACAAGTACTTAGCAACATAGCTATACATATGTACATACATACTTAAACATAGTTATTGTCAAATTAATATTTCCTCTTTTTATATTAATGGAGACTTACATACATACATACATACATACATATGTTCAAGTATGTGTCCAGTGGCAAAGTCGTTGAGTGTGGGAATGCTGCCGAAGTGACCAAATTGTCGAAAGAAACATGTTTCATTTCAGTGACCCTGTCCTTCAATAGATCTAGGATAACTGTCGCATGATTTGAAAATGTGAGGAAAGGGGAAATTGAATATTAACTAAGTCTACAATAAGATTACTTGATTTTAAAATGAATAAGTAAACAATGGATCGGATGTAATCGAAGTTGTTATACTTTCAATTCAATCATTTAATTTTATTATGATAGATAAGATATAATTTGACCTATATATTCGATGAAAGTCCTCTAAAATAGCGAAAATCATTGTATATAGTGTATGAGGGCTGGGATAATTCTTGGACTAATTTCAACTATTTTTGGTACCAAGCCACATTATATTAAAAATTAATTTCACTTAATTTTTCTTAAATATTTTACATGTTAATCGATATTTACGGTATAAATTTCACCGGTTGTTTCAAAACTAAAATATTAGGTATATGGGAGCTCAGGAAGTTATGTCCCGATTTAACATATTTTTGGCACAGAGAGAAGAAACGGTTCTCTTTTGAATCTCTTTAGAATATCTGAGAGATTTACCGTTATTTTCGCTACAAAGATATACATTGGCACTGAGGTTTTCGATATATGGAGCCGTGAAAAGGTATAGTCCGATTTCGACAATTTTTAAATGAGTGATGCCACCACTCAAATGTGTTGTGTTTGGGTTAAAAATATCTTTGGTTCTTGATTTATATACTGTAAAATGAACAGAATCAGATGGAATTCAGACTTGGTTGTCAACCGATTTCGAACATTTTTACATCCATAACATTATAATGTCAAGAAAACCAAATTTCGTTGATATTGAGTAGTCGAGTAGTTCCTGAGATGTAAGTACCCCTTTCCTATAAACATATCAGCCCTTAGTTCCCATGTACCGAAAATTAAATGATCAAGTTTTTCGAATGATTTCTTATTATTACACTATAAGGCAAAATCGACTCTTTTTTCTTGCACGATTTTCGAAGTTAGCCTCCAAAGGCGAAATATTTGGTTTCGAAGTTCGAAAAAATTATTATGTTTAATAATTTATTAATTACAGTATATAGTTACTTAAAAACCCTTAATTTAATGTATAAATTTTCTCGTTCAAGCTTATATGACAGATGCTATGAAAGTTCAAAATTTAATCTTCGAAAAAAATAAACAATGTTTATATCGAACAAGTTGGGAAAGGCTAAGTTCGGGTGCGACCGAATATTTTATACTCTCGCAATTTATTGATGTAATGATGTCGGCATAAAGTCCAATAGAATAATGAAAATTATCATATATGGTATATGAGGGCTGATGTAATTCCTAAACCGATTTCAATAATTTTCCCTACCAAGCTACATTATAGACTATGTGCCCACTTAATTCTGCCAAGATATCTCACATATTAACCGATATATGCGAAAGAAAGCCCGCACATAATTAGGTATATGGGAGCTAAGGGAAGTTCTGATCCGATTTTAATCATTTTTGGAACAGAGACACACAATTAGGAGAAAAAAATTTCCTCTGAATTAAATTAATCTGTCTTATCTTATTAAATTAATCTTTATATCTGAAATATTTTCGGTGAAAAAAACCCTTAAGCACTGAGCTCTTCATGTAGATATCCGGGGCCTTGAAAAGTTATAGTCCGATTTCGAAAAATTTTCCATAAATGAAGCCACAGATGATATACAGTATTTGTGTAAGGTTTTATTCCGCTATCTTCATTGGTTCCCTATGTATATATTATAAAGTGAACGAATCAGATGGAATTCAGAATTGAGTTATATTGGAAGTTGGCGTGCTTGTGAATCGATTTCGCCCATTTTCAGGGTGTCAAGAAAATATTTCATACCGAATTTCATTAAAATCGGTCGAGTAGTTCCTGAGATATGGTTTTTGACCCATAAGTGGGCGATGCCACGCCCATTTTCCATTTTGTAAAAAGATCTGAGTGCAGCTTCCTTTTACTATTTCTTTTGTAAAATTTAGTGTTTCTGACGTTTCTCGTTAGTGAGTTAACCCACTTTTAGTAATTTTCAACCTAACTTTTGTATGGGAGGTGGGCGTGGTTATGATCCGATTTCTTTCATTTTTGGATTGTAAAAGGAAACGACTGCATAAAGTTTCGTTTATATAGCTTCATTGGTTTGCAAGATATATACAAAAAACTTAGTAGGGGCGGGGCCACGCCCACTTCCCCAAAAAAATTACATCCAAATGTGCCCCTCGCTAATGCGATCCTTTGTACCAAATTTTACTTTCATAACTCTATTTATGGCTTAGTTATGACAGTTTATGTATTTTCGGTTTTCGCCATTTTATGGGCGTGGTAGTGAACCGATTTTGCCCATTTTCGAAAGCAACCTTCTCATTAAGATATTTCATGTTATCGATTGCACGGACAGACATCCGGATTTCAACTTCACTCGTCATCCCGATCATTTGAATATTGTATGTATATGACCCCATATCTAACTCTGTTATTTCTGGGTGATACAAACAACCGTTATGTGAACAAAACTATAATATACACCATTGAATTAAGAGGAAAATGTAGATTATATCCATATTTTTGATTTTGTAGTAGCTATGACATATATTTTTTTATGATATATATATTTTTCCTTGTCCGCCTACTGTGGACTTTAATAATGGCTATCTGAATAGGTATTCAATTTATTTTCGAATATTGCACAGTTTGACAGCCAACATACACATATACTTGTCATTATCTAACTGTTTCTAACGGTTTCTTTATACATTAAACTCCATTAATTTTATGATTACTTGAATTCATTGTGCAATTGTAATTAACTCTTTGTAATTGTTTCAACATAAATATTTTACGAGGCATCTCGTATTAGCAGTGAATGCATGCTGAGTAAATACATTTGCGGATAATTTCGTATTTCTCTTCATACACAAGTGGACGCAGCAGAAGGAGTATGGCAAAAAACTATTAAATTTTTTTGTCTATTTAACAACTTTATTATTTTTTTACTATTAGGGTATCGTTTTAAAAATATTAATAAATTATTTAAAAAATATTAAAAAAAAAACTAAAGTGTTGTAACAATTAAAGGTGTGAAATGGCCACTTAATTTTCAATTGAAGAACTCTAAAATGCTGCAAGAAAATATTATTAAATTGAAAATATTGGTGGATGTATCACATATGAATTTAGAGAAACAAAGTAGTAGCAGCGAAACTGTTAACTTTGCAGTCTTCACACATTCGAAAACACAAAAGGCATGCAGAGAAGTAATTATTTTGTCGAAGTAATGAAGTAATTGAAAATAAAAGAAGAATGCATACATACAAGTGCAAATTGCAAATTTATGATTTTTCATTACTTTTTTAATTTTCTCAACTTCAGACATTTCGGCATTCTAACAACGATCTTATGCAAATTTAGCAACTCTGTTTGTGCATAAAAACAAATCTTAATATACACGTTATATGAAATGAGAAGATTAACTAACAGCTAACTGCATTTGTATGTATGCATGCGTTACATTTTCAATACAAAAGAATTTCTGCGTCTGAATTTGTAAGCTTCCGTTTGGAAGGCCATTTTGGCAATCGCTTTTTTATTTCTAAAATATTAAATACTGTTAAATGCAGGCATTTGTGGTGTAAAGCATTGCAAGGTCGCCAAATCTATTTTTGGAACTAGAGATACTACGAGTATCATACACAAACGTTTAAATGGTCCAACTACCACAGCAGCACTAACCACGCGCTGACTTAATTCATGGTTAACTTTAAATGAATTTGTAATTAGCATACTAAACTCGATATCTAATCAAACTAGTTGCTTATGCCTACCGCTTACATTTGTAGATTTGTTGTTTTTCTAATTGAAAAAGAATGTCAACTTCTTTTGTCACTGTCAAAATTTGGGTTGTTCTAGGCGCAGTTAGGCAGTCGAACTGAATTCAACCAGAAATGTTATTGTCTTCGTTTGTGACTTTGAAATTGATTGATTATTATTATTATTAAGTATTATTAGTAAACAAATTAAGTAAGAAAGAGTGGTTAAGTTACGAAAAATTTAAATTAATTAAATTAAATTTTTAAGAGATATTTAAACCAAAAATTAATCAAATTTGGAGCTAAAATTATGGTAAACGGTCCTCATTACCATTGCGCAGAAATTGAGTTTGTTTGATGTCTGGTTTAAATCTAAAAAATATCCAAAAGAATTTTTGAGAGAATAATCATATTCCTATGCATATATATTTTAGGTTAGTTTAGTTTCGTATCCTCTTCTTAGTACGAGGTTTTTTAATCGCACCGTCCACCTATGTAATACTCTGAATGTAATCATGTAAAACTCAAACAATGTGTTTAGATAGCAATTTTATATTTGCGTGTCTATTTCGGTAAAATTTTGGACTTTAGAATAGAAAATGTTGTATTTGTTTTAACTTGTCCCCTTGACAACTATGACCGACTGATATCTAGTCACTGGAGTGCACTGGAAAGCACCCTTTAGATCTAAGACTGGATCACTTCAAATGTTCTAACCCAATATAAGAATATAGAACATCTCAGAATAAATGATTATTTCATTAGTTATGATAAATAATATATATAGAGTGATCCATTACGAGGTTCCCTACTTTTTTAAAGAAAAAAACACAGATAAAATTTCAAATTTAATGGGGGATGTTTATTATCATTCGAAAGAACATTCTTTGGCATGTATTTTTTAAATATTATCTCTTTCAAATGCTTGCAGCGGCAAATGGACCATCTGTTGAGTCCAATTTTCGATGACTGTTTCGAGCATTTCGACTGGTAATTGGCGAATGACACGCGTGATGTCTTGCTCCAAGGCCTAAATCGAAGCGGGATTATCCGCAAAGACTTCAGATTTTACATAATCCCTCTGGAAAAAGTCTAACGGTGTGATATTACACGATCTTGGTGTCCAATCGACCGGCCCAAGACGTGAAATTATCTGCTCACTGTAGTGTTCTCTCAATAAATCCATTGATTA
Source organism: Zeugodacus cucurbitae (assembly GCF_028554725.1). NCBI lineage: Eukaryota > Metazoa > Arthropoda > Insecta > Diptera > Tephritidae > Zeugodacus > Zeugodacus cucurbitae. The sequence goes on along the minus strand of NC_071667.1, from coordinate 55,488,553 downwards.
ATGCGATGTGTGGGAAATGGCGCAGTCTTGTTGAAACAAATGTCACCGAGATTACGAACTTCAATTTCAGGCATCAAGCGGTCGGCTATCATAGTGCGATAACGGTCGCCATTGACGGATCGGTTGAGTAGTTCTTGAGACCGACTTTGAAACACAAAACTTCACCGGCTTCTTCAGATTGTATCTCCAGAACTATTACTCGTATCGACTTGACATTTTCGCACAATATTCTACAGTTGTTGTTAAATTTAAGGCAGTAGTCTGCTTTACAGGCTTCAAAAAATTGATTTTTTTCGTTTGTTTTAAATCTCTTCCAAAACTATCCAAGAATATGTCTTTAAAATTCCAGAGGCCAATTCGACATATTTTCGAAGCTAGAGCAGTTTTAGTGGCCGAGCGTCGAGCAGGTGCGAATGCTCAGGCAGACTTTAAAGCGCGTTTTCTCGAGTTTTCATTTTCACAACTTTTAGAAAACGGTGCCGCTGATAGCAAAAAGAATATATGTCCAATCGAAAAAACCAAAGTGATCTAGCTTCAGTATTAAATTATCTTCTATTTGAACTAAAGTTGGAAAAGTTGGACGAAAGTATTATTTAAACTACTTGTTTTGCAATTTAAAGACATTTTTTTTTCTTAAAAAAGTGAATTTCTTTTTCAAACTTCGAAAAAATTTGGAATTTTGTAACTTCTTCGGTATTTTTTTAGTTCATAAAGAAAGGAAACTTAAAAAAATTAAAAAAAAAAAAAATTTGGTTCGACTGTTTTAGATGCATCCAGACTCCAAGCGCTCCAGAAAAATACTTACAACTTTGAAAAAATTTCAATATATTTTAAAGACATTTTTTTTTAATAATAAATATTGTTTTTAAGCCTTAAATATAGTACACTATCGTCTTAAAATTCCGTTTAACGCAATCATTTCCTTCCCTTTCAAAAAAAATTGCAAAAAAACGCTTTTTTTGGCTTCTAAAGCAGACCACTTAATAACATAATGAAAGATCACGATTTTTTTTAAACCGTGAAACCCATGTAAGTCCTTAATGACTTTCCCTCTCACTTTAGTGCATGCTGGACATGGAAGCTCAAAGCTTAGACATACGAAAGAGAAGAGTTTGTATTAGAACTCCACCTTATCATAAGCACATGTAGCTCCGAAGCAACATTAAAAATAATCTCTTATGCGTTATACCTTATTCTTTCTTAGATATTTGTGGACAAATCGGTTAATGTTTGATAACTGTTATAAAGTAGTCGTAGTAGTTATAAATATTATACTAGTAAATGTGTTTGATCCTTGATATGAGCAACACAAAACAAATGCTTTTCTAAAGGCCATGAAAAAGTTGCCCCATAAAATCAATAAACGTTCGGAGTAGGCTCGGAGACACTCATATAATATACATATTTGCCTATAAATATAGTAAGAAAGATGGCGAGCCAACTCAATGCCACGTGCTATGCATAATTCGGTTCACCAACACACGGAAACGTGATTAAAAGTTGCGCGCTTATTTCACGTTTTGAAAGTAAAAAAATATTTTGGCTAAGCAAAAATATTTATAATAATATTATTTATTCATCGAGAGATAGGCATATATCTTGCATAGACATTTGCATGTAAATAATAGCACCTTATGTATGTATGTGTGTATATGTGTTAGTTTTTGTTCGAAATTAAAATATAATTTATTTGATATGCTAATGTCGTGCAGACCTAGACATTTTAAATTTTCGCTTTTCGCACAGGCCTCATTAACAGTTCAGCGCGTTGTATTAAATGGCGCGAATATTCGATAAACTTTACAGCAATGGCCGTCGGGTTGTAGACCTTGAAATACAAATTGGCTGAAATCAGTTCACCAATTTAAAGTTTGTATTTATTTATAGATTCATTTGTTTATATGTTTGCCACAACTTTTGTTTAGCGCTATTAAAATCGGTTTCAGAATAATTTTTTTTTGATTCAATAAGTAATGGGAAATAGTTTCTTTTACTATAGAGAACTGCGTTCTACTCAGTATGTATGTATGTGTATGTGAATGTTAAAAGATTTCTGATCTTAAAGAAAACTACGATTTGTAACTAAAAGCATGAACAATTTCGTAATACTTAGTTTGTAAGATTTCGCCCGAGACTTTGCTCATTTCCATTTGTATGTGTGTTTAGTTCTTTAAAAAGTCTCAAGTATAAAATTCCTGTTATGTTAAAACGTTCTTAAAGTTAATTACAACATTAATATTTTTAAAACACCTTTCAGCCAATATTTTTGCTTTTATTTTTTCCGTTGAAAGCACTTTGTGTCATCACTTAGGTATACCCAACCAATTTGTGGAAAGGTGCTTAGCGTCTCACTTCATCAAATGAATTAGTAAAAAAATTAAATATCGGAAGTACATACACTTCCACATAGATATTGAGTTTTAAATAGAATCCGACGGGTTTAGAACGATTTAGTGGTGGAAGAGGTTCCATGATAGTTTATGTGAAATGCATTAGTTTATTTTGACAACTGATTTAAGAGGTAACCATTTAAGAAATTGTATAACTCTAAGACGCACACCTAGTGTAAGTATTGTACAACTGACATGGATTTCTATTTTTGAAGTCATCAAAGACTGTTTTCTTCTGTTTTCTTTATCTGGAAATTATAGATACATATTTCAGTGCAATGAGAAAAATTATTGAACTTGTTGTAAAAAAGATATGGCAACAATTTTCATTGGTTTGAGTCAAGCAATAGTCTATTACAGTCATTAAATTTAACATAATGGAACACCCTAAATTATATAGGAAAATAAAGAGGTTTGCTACAAAAGCATACCGATAGGGACAGCAAACGACGCTCTTTTCCCGCTCTTTTGCCATTTCATCATGGAAAGATATACGACCCAACAACGAGTTGAAATTATTAAAATTTACTACTGAAATTTGAAGTCAGTGGCCTCAACTTTAAGACCGGATTTTTATTGAAAAATCATCTTCAGCGATGAGGCTTCGAAGCCTCAGGCTGAATGGCTTCGTCAATTAGAAAAATATGAGTTGTTGGCCAGACTGCAATCCACACGTACTTCATGAGTCACCATTGCATGCCAAAAAAAATGATTGTTTGGTGCGGTTTATGGGTAGGCGGCGTCGTTGGGCCGTGCTTCTTCCGTGATGATCAAGACCGGCATGTTACTGTGAATGGGAATCGCTACCGCTCAATGATAACCGAATATTTTTGGCCCGAATTGGATGATATGGACTTGGACAATATGTGATTCCAACAGGACGGCGATTGTCACAATTGATTTATTGAAAACCAAGCTTGGTGAACGTGTTATTCAGGGAACGTGGTCCAGTCAATTGGCCGCCTCGGTCGTGCGCTTTGACGCCGTTGGACTATTTCCTGTGGGGCCAAGTTAAGTCTATGGTCTATGCCAACAAGCCAGCGACGATTGATGAACTTCGTACGAATATCGAATGTGAAATTGCAGCAGTTACAGCCGATTTATGCTTGAAAGCCGTCGAAAATTGAGTTTCATACATAATGGCATCGAATGTACTTTCAAAGGAATAAATAATTTTATTGATATCCGAAGCACTTTTACAGCACTCTTTTGAAAAATCATTATCACTGTAACAGATAGGAAAGGGAAGCTTTTTTAAATAATAAAATCAAAATATTCTAGGGTTCATTTCTGAACTAATTCCTCTCTTGTCCGGAACATTTTAAGGTTGGTTCTGAAACAGTTTCTGTAACATAAATATTTTGGTATCAATTTGTAATATATCATTATTGAGATTTAACAAGCAAGGAAGGGCTAAGTTGAGGTGTAACCGAACATTTTATGCTATCGCAATTTATTTATTTAATTTTATTAATATAACACAAAATTAGACCCACATATTCGGCATATGTATGGAATAAAGTCCATTGAAAGTTTGAAAACCCTGATATTGGTACAGCAATCCCCGCTTAAGTGCCCTAATTTTTGGCACGGAGACATATATATACAATATAGAACATAGAACATAGAAGAGAAATATTCCCTCTGAATTTCTTCAAAATATCTGAGAGACCTGCCATATTTTCGGTAAAAAATTTATTAGAAGCACTGAGGTTCCTGATATCCTCATGCTCGATATATGGGATCTTGAAAACTTATGGTCCGATGTAGTTTTTGCAAAGTTCTGTTCCGATATCTTCACTAGTGCTTACTGTAAAGTAAAAGATTCAGATCGACTTCAATGTTCTGGTATATGGGAAGTAGGCGTGGTTGTGAACCGATTTGGCCTATTTTCATAACATATTACGAGGGCTGCTATATATATTTCTGGCCTAATAATGAAAATAGGAATATTTATCAACGAAAATGGTTTTATTGTTTTTCAAAATATTTTCCATCAAGATTTATACACTTTTGCATGCGCTCAAACCAATTTTCGAATTACTTTTTTTGAGCCTTTTTTTGAGCGATTGTCAAATTGTGCGGGATCCAACGAGAACAAACCTTTTTTACGGCCAGGTGTTCATGCAATATCGAATGTATGCTGGTGGGAGAAATGCATAGGCATGCCTCTATCTGAAGGTATGTTACATGACGGTCTTGCATTATCAGTTCACGTACGGCATCGATGTTGTCTGGCACAACGGCTGTTTTTGGACGACCTTCACGGAATTCGTCTTTGAGCGAGCGTCGGCCACGATTGAATTCGTTGTACCAGTTTTTCACAGTGCTATAGGATGGTGCTTCATAGCCATACAAAGATTTTAGTTCATCGATGCACTCTTGTCGCGATAATCCACGTCGAAAGTTGTGAAAAATGATCGCACGAAAATGTTCACGAGTTAATTCCATTTTTTGGCCGAGATGAATTTTTTAATTCCCTGTAAATAAAACAATTCACGATTAAATGATAAAACGTTCTGAGTGATGTTATGCTAAAAAATGTCAAACTTTCCAATGGAAATGTCAGATTGCACCTGGCAACACTTAGTGTTGCCTAGGCCAGAAATATATATAGCAGCCCTCGTATAATGAAATTTAAGATATCTATAGTTTTTCCTTACAGAATTAAAGCATTTTTAGTAATTTTCAAAATATCCTTTGTATGGACATGTCAGTGGTCCGGTTTCGCCCATTAACGAAAGCAAGCGTCTTATGGTTTCATTAAGACATCCGGATTTCAACTTTACTCGTCATCCTGATAAGTTTGGTATATATAACTCTATAATTCGTTTAGTTTAAGGACTTACAACCAACCGTTATGTGAACAAAACTATTATACTCTCTTAACAACTTTTTGCGAGAGTATAAAAATGTATACCTTGCTGTTAATAGTAGCTTTGTAAATTTATGTTTGTTTTCTTATCCTTCTATAATTATTACTGAACAATTTCTATTTTCTTCTTTCTTTCAGGTAAGCTCAATCAATGTTATGGTATATCTTCGTAAGCAAATGCCAGATCTAACCACTACTAGTCACTGAGATAGATCAATGTCTTCATACAAAAGAAGAAGAATATATCAAATTAGAACTATTCGTCTACCATAATCCTCAAAACACCAATCATTACATATTCTTTAATTTAAAACGCATTTTTTTGATACCAAAGAGCATAAAGAAATCTATTTATAGCACCGTAAGTAGTATTTTTGGAAATCTGTTAGCATATCACATATTTATGTTCATATTACAATCACGCGGTGCTTGAGTGACTTAGACTCTCGTGTGGTCGAATTTCTTGGTTAAGTCTGAATTTCGAAAAGCGTGCCACAAACAGCCAATGAGATAAAAGAGGCAGTTATATATATTTATGCGTATTAAGAGTTGGGGCTTTCCAATTGCTTTACAAACGCCAGCTAAATTATTTAATACCAGTTCTGTATATAAAAAAAATTAAAATTATGCACATATGTATGTAAATTTATATTTTAAATAAGTTCTTTTGATCTTTTGTCAACTATTACAATATCTTCCGCGTGCAACTTTGGAGAGCCACAACACATTTGTATTTCTAACTCTTTAATTTGTTATGCTAATTCACAAAAGCAGACTATACGTAGAGTCGTTAGAGACTAAAACGGTTGGTCCATAAATAATGAGTTTGTATGGACAGGTTTTCTAACAAATTTTGGCCTTTATTTTATTTTAAATTTTTTTTTTCTTTTTGCATATTTAACATTCTTACTAGATATTCTAATTAGTTTTAGTATGTAATTTACCAATTTTGTAATGTGAATGGTATCGTCGCCATGTCACATGTGTGAGCCACGCGCAATTTTTTTTATACTAAAATCATGTGCAATATCTTTTTTATTGATTTGCACATATTTCATTTTATATATTTACATTTGATTAGTTTTTTTTAGCTGAATTCTATTAAATTAATAGATTCTGTTTAGAGACAAATTTAAAGTTTTGAATATTTTTTTTGGAGTTTGTGATCTCTACTAAATGTTTCGTCGTGCTATTTCTTCCATTCCTGGCGTGTTTCTTGATGTTATCCGACAGATGGTGAGACCTAGACCAAGTACTAATATTTAACGGATTTTGTGAGAAACTTCTTGCACCAAAAAAATATTATAGAGGTTTGATATTGGCAGCCGAGGAGCGGTATCTATCGAAAAAAAATTGTTTCTAATGTTTATCGAAGATGTTGGATCCTATGTCCTTTGGACCATTACATTAAAAACAAGTAAGGAGGGGCTAAGTTCGGGTGTCATCGAACATTTTTTACTCTCGCAATCGGCATATATATCGTATAAAGTCCATCGAAATTTTGAAAACGCTAATATTAGGTATACGGGAGCTAGGGGAAGTTATGACCCGATTTCACTAATTTTTGGCACGGAGACATCTTATTAGAAGAAACATATTCCCTCTGAATTTCTTCCAAATGTCTGAGAAACTTAACTATATTTTCGGTAAAAAATTTGTTAGAAGCACTCAGGTCCTCATATTCGATATATAGGGTCTTGAAAACTTATGGACCATTTCGTCGATTTTTAGATTTGCAAAGTTCAGTTTCGATATCTTCACTAGTGCTTACTTTATATATTGTAAAATAAACGATTCAGATCGTCTTCAAAGTTCTGGTATAAGAGAAGTAAGCGTGGTTGTGAACCGATTTGAACTATTTTCACAGCATATCATTGGGAAGCCAAACAGATATTACAAACCAAGTTTTATTGAAATTGGTCGAGTAATTTCGAAGATATGGTTTTTGACCCATAAGTGGGCGGAACCAAGCAACCATGCCCATTTAAAATTTCGTATACCATTATGAGTGGAGTTCTTCTGTACCATCTTTATAATGAAATTTAACGTTTCTGGTGGTTTTATTACTGAATTAAAGCATTTTTAGAAGTTTTCAACATAACCTTTGTACGGGAGGTAGGCGTGGTTATAATCCGATTTCTTCCATTTTTGGACTGCATAAGGTATCACTTTGGTATATATAACCCTAGATATAGGGTAGAAGGTATCACTTTGGTATATATAACCCTATATCTAACTCGTTTAGTTTTGGGTGTTACAAACAACCGTTATGTGAACAAAACTATAATACTCTCTTTAGCAACATTTGTTGCAAGAGTATAAAAATTACGGTTAATCTATAATGTAATCCATAATCAGCTTTTATAGATAATTTTTTTTCAATATTTTTTTTTTTTACTAAAATTTAGTACACATGCAGTAACTGTCTATTTTAAGGTTGGGTTGAAACACATGTTTCTTTGCAAATAATAAATAATTAAGTTAAAAAAGATTACTTATTTATAGCAGATCCGGAATGTACAAAATTCGAATTTGTAACTTGATTTATTTTTCATCCGAAATTTTGAAATTTTTTTAATAATCAATTTTGTGCTTCTAGCCTAAACAAGCCCACCTTCGAGATTTTTTATTACAATTACATTACAATATAACGGTATTTGCACATTATTATTTGAAAACAATTTCCAAATCAATTTGAAACAAAACAGATCAACAATTAATGAATACATATATATTTTTGTTTCTAAACTCTATTTGACGCAAATTGCAAAATACCGCAACATCTTCGATCGTCTCCAATTTACCCAATGTACTTTTAAGCCTATCCACCTACATAAACAATAAGCGGTATTGCCAAAACAACCATTTTCTCACTTCCAAAACACAAATATGTGTTGGTTTTGTTGCGAAATTTAACTTTCAACAAAAATGGGAAACTTTAAACTTGTTTTTAACCTTCAGCGCATCTTTTTTCGCATTTGATTGCTACATTTGAGGTCAGTGAACATTTTTACATTTTTATGTTGTTTTGAAATTCAATTTAATTCGAAAATGTCATCCATGTATCTGTTTAAATTTTTTGTCTTTAACAACATATTAGACATACATATCTACCTTCGTATATGGGTTAAGACAAAATCGCTGAAAATATGTTTGGTTTTTAATGATATTAATAGAGCCACTAATTTTTGTTAGGAGAAGTTTGAGGTTGCTGGCATAAAGAATCTTAATAAAGCTAGAAATTTTGCGGAATAGTTATATGCGTTAACCAAATTTCTCCTTTAAGAACTATACAGTTCTGTATATGGAGAAACCAGCTGTCGAAATTAATTCTATAATAAAATTGGCACTTTTAATATATTCTTCCGAGTGTCGCAGTGTCCGTGTTGAAAAACGTAAAACTGTCATTTGAAAGCTGACAGATGAGTTAGATGATGATCTAGACAGGAACTTGATAAGAAAATTCAAAACGAGCTGCAAGGATCTATCCGGATGCAAAACCGCAAAAGTTATGTGTAAAGCGGTAGATCAGAAATACATGAAATTCCAACTGACGATCGATAGAACATGGTCGGCATACTCACCAATCACAGTTTAGTGGCGACGCACGCCTATAAGATGGGGCTGATAGATCGCGAAGACTGTAAGAAACATCAATAGCAAGGTACCAGACAAACATCTCTTGTGTGCTTATCCTGCATTGTCAAGGCAACGGATTCAGCATTTGGGGGCCTCACACAACGATAATCTGGAAGAGGTATCGTTAGTGAAACCACTTAACCTTTTGAAATTCCCGTCAAGCGCAGACATCCTACTACTTCTACTGACTACTCCTCATTGACTACTTCACGCTACTCCATCTGGTATCGCAAAGGGCCAAAACTGGTCTATGTATGGGCTTCTGGCCTCGCCTAGGGATTCTGGGTTCCTAACCTAATCTAAATATAACCGATTGTTCTTCGTTCACCAGAACAACTGGTCCCGCATAAAGTTGGATGAGAGCGATTTATTGAAATCTACTTACTTATTTATGAATGCACTAGTATATTGGAAACACTCGGAAACAGATCGGACACATATCCGTTGATGGAACTTTCATCAACTGTTACGAACATTTTTATGACGATTCTTCGAAATTATTTCTCTAAGGAAACCCATACAAAGCTAAATAGAGAAGGTACAATTTTCTACAAAGTGTACAGCTGCTGGCGTATGCCGCCGATATCGATATCATTGGAAACAACACCCGCGTCGTTAGTTCTGCTTTTTCCACACAGGGAAACGAAGCGTATGGGTCTGATGCTGAATGAGGACCTGTCATCAAACAAGCAGTCAGCGCATTCTCGTATAGGCTCCCACGTCACTGTTGACGGTCGTAACTTTGAAGTTGTAGATAATTTCGTCTATCTTGGAGTCAGCATTAACAGCAATAACAATATCAGCTTGGAAATCCAAAGCAGAATCACTCTTGCCAACAGGGGCTACTTTGGCCGAGTAGGCAATTGAAAAGTAAAGTCCTCTCTCGACGAACAAAATCAAACTCTACAAGTCCCTCATAATTTTCGTCCATGGTGCAGAAGCGTGGACGATGCCAACTTTCGATCAGACGGCACTAGAAGTTTTCGCAAAACAAATATTTACGGTCCCTTAAACATTGGCAACTGCGAATACCGCAGACGATAGATTGATGAGCTGCATGTGTTATTCGACGACATAGACATAGTCCAACGAATAAAGAGACAGCGGCAACGTTGGCTAGGAATGGACGAAAGTGCTCCAGCTCTGAAAGTGTTCGATGCAGTACCCGCTGGTGGAATCCGAGGAAAAGGGAGACCTCCACTCCGTTGGAAGGACAAGGTGGAGAAGGACCTGGCTTCACTTGGTATTACCAATTGGCGCCAAACTGCCAGAAGGAGGGATACGTGGCGCGCTGTTCTGGACTCGGCTATAACTGCGTAAGCAGTGCCTACGATAGTCAAGACGAAGAAGAATAAGGAAACCGATACGCGAAAACAACAGTGAATGGAGGATTTATCAGAATCTATCACTGAAATTACAAATTTTCAGGACAGAACCAATCAAAATACGAATAATTCTTTGAGGCGATATTCAATTGGCAACATTGGTTTCTTTAATAAGTTGAGTGAGATTACTTTAAGGTTGAGGTATGTACCGAGAACTGTGGTCTATTGTGCCTTCATAAAGACTTATTTAGTGTCAGTACCCTGATGAATTCCAGTGTAGTGCTTGGGGTCAGAGATTCAGTGTTGTCTACTACTTTAAATTAATAAAATACATATTGACTTATGTTATAAATATAATGAACACCTTGGAAACTTTCAGGATTACCTTGCCAGAGTTCTAATTGTATGAATCTTAATCAATTGTCTAGTGAACTCAACTTTGAATACGTCAGTGCAGCATTTAGTATCATATATTCCTAACCTATACTCCTTTATTTCGAAATTTATACATACAGTTGCATATACATATATATATTTTATACTTTACCGTTACTTTCTCACGAGATTAGATACCAGTATCAAACGGCATTACGAACATTTTTGTAATAGATGCGGTTCGATTATTATTTATCATTATTATATGTATTATAGATTTTTAGTTATAAAGCAAGTCGTTGACATTTAAAATTAATAATCAATTAAATTAAAAAATAATATGTATAGTTCAATAAATATTACAAATTAACGACCACATATATCAACAACAACATTTGACCTTGACTTCATTGCGGACTTACACAACACAAATTGCGGTGACCATATTTGAATGCAGTGTTGCTTTTGGCAAAACAAATTACAAATGAACTTCCAAACGAAATTTGTTTTCAATTCATTAGAGACACATTTAATGGCAACAACTTATGGGAAATTTTGAGCAAAACTGGAACAAAACAAATTGACCAAAAGAAGGTGGTAGCCGTTCTGACTGCAGTACGAAAATAAAGCGTAGGAGGAGAAAGTTAAAACAAGAATAAGAAATTCACATTGCAACAGAAACAGTCTACAATTTATTACTACTCGCACCATATTTAACACAATTGCACCCGCTTAATACGTCAATTAAGACGTCATTTAAAATTTTGAAACTTCATGTAGTCGTAGCAATTTATCAGCGTTGCTGCAAGCGCATACTTGACAAATTGTCCATAATAAGTGGCAAGGAAGTGGCGATGCCGATCAAGCATCAAGCATTTTGACGCCAGGCGTACGTGCCGCGTAGCATAATCGATTGACTACAACTGCAAATGTCTTCATGCAAAAGCAATAAAGCATACAGGAATGCATTCATTTATAGACACAAGTACTCGTGCATACTAGTTTCGCGCGCAATCAACTTAGTGGGTACTATGTAAGTAGTGGGCATAGAGACTTGTGGCCTAAGGGAAGTAAGAACCTTTTCAAGGCTGTTGCGCTAGCGCATGGTTGCATGCAGTCAGCCAACATTTCGCGCATGCCTACGTGAGTTTTTGCACGTAGGCCATCGCAACTGGCCAACAGCATGGCCACACAAAATCCTAGAAAACACAAAGACTACTACAAATAAATTATGACTAACCAACGCGCCAAGCAACACACTATCACTAGCGTTCAGCAGCATTTCCAATAACAAATACTTTGCTTATACTAAATAAAATACGGGGAATTTAGTAAGTAAATTTTGCTACTAAATATAAGTCAGAGACGCAAAAGACCAGACTTACCGTTTGTAAATTTATAAAACTTAACATATAACATTAACATATGTAAATATATATGCCTCTCTGTGTGTATATATTACCCTTGTTACTATGTTCATCAATTTGAAGCTCAATAGTCGCGTTTTTACACACAATTTACTATGAAATTTGGCATGTAAATGTGGTCACTGTAATCTATTGCTTAAAACTTGGCTTAATCAGTTGGACAGACAATTCTAATGGCATGCGACTAGATTTCAGCTGCTGCTTACTCGTTAGCAACTCAATGTTCTTAACAATACTAAAAGTTAATCTCGATTTAAATATGTAGATGTTTTAAGTAATTATACATACAAACATACATAAGTAAGCATGTTATACAATATGTATGAACATAACATAAGCAACACAAAGCTATTCCTCCTTCAGCTAGGCAGGCATTCGCGCTTTTACATAAAATATATCAAATTAGCCAAATTAATTCTGTACGAAAGACAGTTTGTATGCAAATACAAACATACATACGTACAAATATATATAAACAAGAAAGGAAGAGCTAAATTCGGGTGTAGCCGAAGATTTTATACTTTCGCAATTTATTTATGTATGTAATATTCTTAAGATAAGTCACAATTCGACCCATATACACTTGTGCTCAGACAATTAAGCCACTGAGTTTCAAAATTACGTTTGTGAAAAAAAAGTTATTGAAGAAGCTTTGCATTTTTATAATGGGATGAAAAATATATCCGTTATAAGTGTCGAAATTACAAAGAGCATTTTCAGAAAAAATAGTAATGTGGTTTTCGAAAAAAATTAAATTGTTAAATTGTTTGGCAACTGGTCTAATTACGTGTGCTGTGTAAATTATGATCTGTAAAAAAAATTATTGAGAAGTGAAAAGGCTATTTATTGTCTTATTTAATTAAAAAACATTTTGTAAACTCTTTATTTGACAATGGGAAAAAATATGAGCTCTGCTTCTTGTAAAGAAAAATCACATAGGAGCTTCAAAAAATTCAAAAACATTGTGTATGTAAGGGAATATTTGACTTTTTTAGAGGAAGGGTCCAGTATCCTTTACCATATTTTAGGAAACATAAAAATTTTGAAAATGTGCTTCGTAAAACACCGAAAAAGGCAATACCTTGCGACGATAGGTAATTACCACGAATGAACAAATGAAGCATAGATATTGTGTAAGTCCGCCATAAAATGCATGAAAATTTCCCAAAAGAGTGAATCGACCCAGATCAAACGTATTGAAGAAGAACATCGAGCGAACGACATCGTTTGCAAGGATGTACCAGTAAAACGACTCCAAATTATTATATCTAGTGGCATGGAGCGATTAATTCATGTTTAATGGCTTCGGGAATGATGGTAGACCCAATATCAGGCGACAAGAATAACAAGAATTAAACTCACGATACACAAACAAAATCTGTGAAACATGGTGGATTATCATTCATGGTATGGGGATACTTCACGTCATACGGATGTGTGAAAACTCTAATATTAGGGATATGGGAACTAGGGGAAGTTACCCGATTTTAACCATTTTTGTACAGAGTCACACTATTTGAAGACGAATTTCTCTGAATATCTCTTAAAATATCTGAGAGATTTAAAAGTAAGAGGTCTTCATGTTTGATATCTGCGACCTTGAAAAATTATAGTCCGATTTTGAGAATTTTTAAAGGAGTTATGGCACCCATCAAATGCAGTGTTTGTGTAAAGTTTTGGAAGTAGTCGTGGTTGTTAAGTAATTTCGCCCCTTTTCCACCGGTAACATCATCATGCCAAGGATAATCATGGTAATAAAAGGAAATGTGCCCAGTAAGTTTGGTTTATACAAAGGGTGTTCTATTTCGAAGTTCCATACATTTTTAAAGAAAAAACAGAAAAGTCCAAATTTAATGGGGAATGTTTATTATCATACGAAATAGTATTCTTTCACATTTATTCTTTAAATATTATCTTTTTCAAATGTTTACCGCAGCTACTTCTCAGATGGTCCATCCATTAAGTCCAATTTTCAATGACTTGTTCGAACATTTCAACTGGTAACTGGTGAATAAAACGAGTGATGCTTTGCATCAAGGCCTAAATCGAACGAATTGATTGACCGCATAGACTTTAGACTGTACATATCCCCAAAAGGCGCGTCCCACCGACATCATTTTCGAAGAAATATGGTCCAATGATTCCACCGGCTCACAAACCACCACATCAAACCGTTGTTTTTTTAGATGAAATGGCAGCTATTGAATTTTTCGAAAAATAACTTTTTCGAAAAATAACTTTTTCGAAAAATAATCCATACAAATATGACCCTGTGATCCATTGTAAAAAATTTAATTTTCATAGCTTTATTTTTGGCTTAGTTACTGCACTTTATAGTTTTTCTGTTAACATCATTTGTGGGCGTTGGGATAGCCCGATTTAGCCCATGCCACGGAATATGTGTACTAAATTTTATTAAAAATCTCAACTTTTAAAGGGTGATTTTTTAAGAGCTTGATAACTTTTTTTAAAAAAGAAACGCATAAAATTTGCAAAATCTCATCGGTTCTTTATTTGAAACGTTAGATTGGTTCATGACATTTACTTTTTGAAGATAATTTCATTTAAATGTTGACCGCGGCTGCGTCTTAGGTGATCCATTCGGAAAGTCCAATTTTGGGCAACTTTTTCGAGCATTTCGGCCGGAATAGCCCGAATTTCTTCGGAAATGTTGTCTTCCAAAGCTGGAATAGTTGCTGGCTTATTTCTGTAGACTTTAGACTTGACGTAGCCCCACAAAAAATAGTCTAAAGGCGTTAAATCGCATGATCTTGGTGGCCAACTTACGGGTCCATTTCTTGAGATGAATTGTTCTCCGAAGTTTTCCCTCAAAATGGCCATAGAATCGCGAGCTGTGTGGCATGTAGCGCCATCTTGTTGAAACCACATGTCAACCAAGTTCAGTTCTTCCATTTTTGGCAACAAAAAGTTTGTTAGCATCGAACGATAGCGATCGCCATTCACCGTAACGTTGCGTCCAACAGCATCTTTGAAAAAATACGGTCCAATGATTCCACCAGCGTACAAACCACACCAAACAGTGCATTTTTCGGGATGCATGGGCAGTTCTTGAACGGCTTCTGGTTGCTCTTCACCCCAAATGCGGCAATTTTGCTTATTTACGTAGCCATTCAACCAGAAATGAGCCTCATCGCTGAACAAAATTTGTCGATAAAAAAGCGGATTTTCTGCCAACTTTTCTAGGGCCCATTCACTGAAAATTCGACGTTGTGGCAGATCGTTTCATCATTCATGATGAAATGTCAAAGCATACTGAGCATCTTTCTCTTTGACACCATGTCTGAAATCCCACGTGATCTGTCAAATACTAATGCATGAAAATCCTAACCTCAAAAAAATCACCCGTTAGTTAAGTTATCACTTGCACGGATGGACATACAGACATCTGGATTTAAACTCCACTCGTCGCCCTGATCGCTTTGTGAACAAAACTATTATACTCTCTTTGCAACATGTTGCGAGAGTGTACAAACTATACATATGTTCACTTGTGTGTATATATGTATGTATATAAATCAGCCGGTTCACACTGGTTATTATAGCTGTTTTATCAAATTTGAATTCTCTTTGTGACCAATTGTTTAATTGTTGTTGTTACTTTACATAATTAAACATAAATGAAGCTGCGTATGTTTATGCGAGTATGTAAGCAAATCTGTGTGACACCAGTCAAATTTCATTCAGTTCGCTTTTTCTAAGCCGCCTGCCGTCTATTTGTTGGCTTTTGTTGCTCCGCATTACCAGTTTTACAATGGTCCCACGTGACCAAGCTGTCTTTAGCCGCAACTTGAAGCCTCTCTTGTTTATCTTAAATATGCAAGGTTAAGCCGAGGTTCAAGCGTTATTTGGAATTTAAAAATACACATTTGTGTGCATAAATTATGCACATATTTATATACATATATTTAGAGAGTGCAACTGTACCTAATCGCAACCCAATTTGGATGTGACAATAAGTTTCTTTTACACGCGATCGTACATTTGTGCATACATTGTAATGGATGTAACAATATAACGGTAAATTTAAAGTCGAAAATCGAATGCTTGTACTTCACTAACATTAAAAGTTGATAACATACGAGATGACATCCCAAATTAACAGCCTCTGTTAATATTATGTTGTTAAGTTAATGTTGGAAAATTTCATATGTTAAGACGGCAATATGCATATGATGCCGATGTAAACCTAAAATAGAGTATATATGTATTTTATGCAATATTCATGGTTTGATTGAAGCGGTTCATATATTTTATTTCTTCTTTCTGAAATCAGAAAATCTATATAAATCTGTTGTGATTGAAAAGGCTAGAGATACTCTAATACCAATATCTCTTCTAAGTTACGATACGAACAGCCGTCGGAGTATTTTTTTTATAAAATCAGATGCTCTAGTGTTTTGAAGCTTGTGGATGGGCTTCATATACTGTGAGACCATATTTCCGAAATTAAATTATTCATGATATAATGTGATCTCTTAGGGTTACTGAGTTTCTAAAGGCCACTTCATTTCATGAAAATGTTTCAGACACTTTTGATCAAGCACATATATTGTTTGGGTCGCTATATAGACCGATTTCGACGGATGCGATTAATTTTCGAGTTCTATGTCATATTCGTTCGTTAAAATGATCAGAAACAAATCACTTACTCTATGCTTTTCCGGTCTTTGTTGCATTTGAAGCTTCTAGAAAGTATTTATAATCATCATTCTCAATCCCATTTTGGAAAATATTAGATTGGCAAAATTCAACCTTTTTGTCTTTTGAATTTAGCGACTATGTATAAAGCGCTATAGAGCTCGTATCTGGTAATACTAAACACCTTTGTAAGGTCTTGAGATAACCTACAAAACGATGATTAGTTTGGATATTGCGTTCAACAGTTATAGACGTGTAAACATGGAGTTCACTAACGCCGAAATCGCTCTATACCGATCAAATCATGGAAAACATCAAGTTAGACCGGCACATGGCATCTCGTGACATCGCCCTTTAGATGGGAGTTAGTAAATCGTCCCAAAAAGTGGCCAAGCCGGGATTGACGGCCAGGAAGATTTTGCTGTGTGTTTGGTGGGATTGGAAGGGTATCATCCATAAGAAGCAGGCGATCGACCAGAAGCGTCCAGAATTGGCCAACATGAACGGATCACACACTTCGTTAATGACTCGTCAGAAGCTACGGGAGCTCAGATGGGAGGTTTTGTCGCAACAATACAGCAATGAATAAAGAGCAAAAAACGCGGAAGAACCTAATATTTGAAACTTATTACCAAACACAATCGTGAATTTTTAGGGTTTAACAGAACGAAATGATGCATGCACCCTGCCTACGGTTAGTAAGTTTGTACTAAGAGTGCCTGAGAAGTCTTTTATATGATCAACAAGACTCAGCCTCTGGCTAAAGCCTCTGGTATAAGGCTGGTGTAACTGAGAGAACTTATGGTCAAATATTTCTTTAAAGCATTCCGGTTGCAACATCTTTCCTGAAACAAAAGATTTTGATCTTTAACAAAATTGTCTTTATTTAGTGATTATCTAGAAGGCTAGGGTCCTCAGAGATTGATAGTTTGCATACGATGTTCATTTACGATTCAAGGTCTAATCATCAAGCTATTTGTGTTACAGCGCCATAAAACGTCAGACATATTTTAAAGTTCTCTAAGTCCAAAACATACTATTAAAACCTCTAATCCAAAAAAGAAAACATTGTTTGTTCTTCAATAATATTTGATGCCTTGTAAAGAAAATACACTTGGTAGTATTAAACGCATCAGAAAAATCGATGTTTGCGATGGTCGTATAAGAAGAAAAATTAGACGTTTATTCATATCAAATAAATATTTTCCGATTTGTATTTGCCAATGATATTATTTTCTACTTTTGGATTCAGCCGTTTATGCTACTTTCTAAGTTCTAAAGAGTTCTAAAAAATATTTTTTTTTTTCGAAAACTCCAACACTTTCAATAAAAGACGATTAATTATTTTTTTAGCATTTAGTAATTTGATTTCAAATATTTTTTTATTGTACATCAAAATTTTCGTTCACAACTGAACACACTTACTTATTAATAAAAATAATAAATTTAGCAATATTAATATATGCATTGTAATTGAGAATGTTTTGCCTTAATTGACTAAACGTAAATAAATTGTAGCACAATTAACCCCCAAGTGTGTTTACAAAGTACAAAAAGTGTTTAATAAAACTTAAAATTCTTACAGGCTAGTATTACAACAACTGCTAATTGTGACGTATTTTGCATATTCTGACTTAAAAACCTAGTTACTAATGCCAAGTGCTTGTTTGGGGTGCTCGAATGTGCATTACACTTAACCCGAGAAAAAACGAATTACATGCATAACTCAACCGATTTTTGTTTTTGTTTTCTTTTATATAATTAAGTATTATAATTTATATTTTGTATAATTACATATATGTTTGTATGTAGGTATAGACGGAACACCCATTATTTATTAAAAGCACATACGCATTACGAAAAAAAAAACAAATTAAATAAACAGCCACACGTCCATATTTTTAAGAGCTCCGACGTCTCACGCTCACTTACACCAAGTCCACAGTTAGGCTTTTAAACACCAACCACGCACTATCGAATTCTACGTTTGCACTTTCTTCTTCATATTCTCATTCTCATCCAGCTTTGTGCTCTCCGTACTACTCGACTCCGCATCGGATCCCTCAAATTCAGGATCGGGTACTTCCGCATAATGAAAATTGCCAACCGATGTTGTTTCAGTCGTCTGGTCTGTAGTTGGGTGTGTGCCATCGCCATATTTATCAATAACGCGACGCACCAAATCCTTGGACGGTTCCTTCATATCCCAAGCCCAGCCGATGCGATGGAAGGCATCCAAAACCATTGTGGTGAAATTGCCAACATAGTTGCCAAGTTCAGCTGCTTTGTAGTCCCAGGGGAAGACGTGGTGATAGTTGTGCCAACCCTCACCCATGGCAATGATCGAGACATAAATATTCTCAGTGGGTTTGATGCGACTGTTGGAAAGAGACGACAAACAAACAAATTAAGTCAATTAGTCCGAAAGGTTTTTAAATTAAAATTCGATAACGGCTTTATAAAATCATATAATTAACTTACTTATCATAAGGACGTGTGCCAAACATGTGCGCGGCACTATTCACCGACCAGGTGAAATTCAAACTGCTCACATAACGGAAGAGACACTGCGTAATGAAGGCCAAATGGAATTCTTCACCCCAAAAGTACATTGGCACAATGGTGGGCAATACAAAGCAGAGCAGAATTTTCAAAGGAATGAAGTATTTCTGATGGAACTGCACAACGGGATCATTCATTACATCACTCATGTCCAATTGACGGCCGCGACGTAAAACTTCCGGATGCTTCAGCATCATTAACCAGCCGACGTGTGCGAAGAAGAAACCACGATTGGAGTTGTGTGGATCAGCATCGGTTTCGGAGTACTTGTGATGCACACGATGATCGCGCACCCAATCGTAGAGTGTATTCTGGAATTACGAGAAAGAGATGAAACAAAAAATTAATAAAATAAAAGCTTAAACAGCGCAAATTCTTTATATGCAGTTTTATATTTTAGTTAGAATTTTCTTTAAATGTTACTTAATTAATTGAGTCAATTAGTGTTTGAATCTACTAATTGCCTAAATTCAAAAAAAAAATGGTTTAAACTTCAATATTTATTTAGAAGCATTTTTATGTGGAGTAATAATTATTTTATTATTCACTAATTGACTAAATTAAGTCTCAATTAGTGTTTCAATTTACTAATTGACTCAATTAAGTTGCTTAATTTATTTTATTGATTGCTTTAAAGTGTCAATGAGTGATTTTTGTGTAGTCAATTTACTGCTAATTGACTCAATTAAGTTTGAAACTGTACAAAGACCAAACAATTTTAGTAAGTTTTATAGAAAAAAATTCGTTGCACCTTTTTATGGCATATTTATTTTGATGTGTCACTAATTAACTGCCACGAAATAGGTCACTTGTTAAAGTGCAATTTAAGTATAAGCATGCATTTAATGAACATTTTTCTGAGCACTTAAAAATCAAGGTGCGAAGTTGTAATTTTAGTGTTTGTAAAAACATATGTATGAATGTTTGTGTGTGAGAAAAAATTTTTTTTATTATAGCTATAAATTGTTAGAAAGATTTATGCGGAGATATGCTAATTGGCATTACAGTATGCCCCACTTAATTATACTACATAATTTGAAAACTTTTGGTATATTTTCTAACTCTGGTTTTAATGAGCAAAAGTAAGGGATTGATATTGAATATTTATATATATATATATTTAACAATAATCTTAAAATAGGCTTTGTAACCAGCCACATTTCTCACTGCCTGTTTGCAATCTCTTCTCTTAAATTGACTCAATTATCAACTTAAATTAATGTAGTGCTTCAAATTAACGAAAAAATAAAATAACTGGGGTTCAATTAAGCGGGGCATACTGTACTTGAAACAATTTTCATGGTCATCCACATATATGGACCGTAAGTTAACCAAAAAAAAATTAGTCATTTGCGGATATAAAGTAGGCAAATACTCAAATTTGTGTTTACAAGCAGACACAAAAGATCACCGATTTTTTTTCGGACAAAAACACTAATTGTATGAATAAGTATATACTTAAGCATATACTCGCATGAATAGCAATGACAATTTCGGTGTAATTAAAATGTTAGGTAAGACATTCCAAAAAATGACACTCAAATCGGCATGCACAAGCAATGCAGGCTAATTGAAAGCTTAATTAACGCTGTTAATGGCCAGCTTAAATACATTTTGTTAGCAATTTAAATTCGTCGTGACACGCACACATGTTGCACTCGAAAACAATTAAACCGGAAATGTGTATGCTGCTAACGGTAAATAAATTCGAACAGTAGTTAATGCTATCTCTTAAGTAGACTATGTGAACTGTTAGTAATGCAGTTCAATTATTTAATTTATATTATTTGACATTACCTGTCCAGCTGTTGAAAAGCAGATCATCAATATGCTACGTAACGCTACATTGGCCTTAAAGGAACGATGTGTCCAGAAGCGATGAGCACCAGCTGTTACACCAAAACCGGCAACGCCGCCCATGAAGAAGGCTGGAAATGATAAGAGAGTTGAAAAAATTATTATTATTTTTAAATACATACATTGTTATAGAGATAGTTAAGAAAGAGAAAATAAAATTATATTTGTTATAAAGATATATGAGACCGAAAAATAAGAAATTTTGTAGTTCCCCTTGTATAGCTTGCCCAAAAAATGTAAATAAGTTTCTCAACTGTTCGAAATATGAAATAAACATTTTTTCATGTTTATGTTTATTTGCACTGTTTAGTCACAAGCCGCTCTATTTGCAGCATGACAAGCAGAAAGTTTTCGATATCAAAGATTCTGCCCAGTCATCAAAGCTCTCGAATTTTTACGATTTTGTCCTCAAATTGTCTTTGTATGCAAATTTACCAACTAATTTTTATAGTAAAACAAAAATTTCCTACTAATTATCATACGCATCTATGTGAGCGTTTTATGGAATTCTCCACTCTTCAAAAAACAACTGGAAGATTGCGATCAAAGTCGACGCGCATGCGTGCAGAGCATACATTGACATTGTGTGTATGGCAGCGGATGTATTCTATATGTAATGGAATATCAAATTAAACTAGTGTCTGAACTGGTTAGAATAACACTAGTTAGTAACTTTAAATTTTATTTGAACTAAAAATTTTCAAATTTTATAAAAAAAAATATTAAAAAATTAAGTTAACAATAATTTTTTTTACAGAAAATTTAATTTAAATTTTCATTTTTTCAAAAAAAAAACGAGTCTTCTGTTAATGCAAGAAAAAATATATATTTTTTTTTAATGAGTTCTAGCAAAGCATCACATACCATAAAGTAGCTAATATACACATTTTTTGAAGACGCACGTGTCTTATGTACTTGAAACTAAGCTTGATTATAAAAAAACATAAATTTTTTTAACAAAATTTAATTATCTATCCACATTTGTATACTGAATGCAATTATAAAACCAACTAATTGGACTGAAAGTGGTAAGCCACACATGTCTTGGTATGCGTGAGCACCTAATACAAATGTAATTATACATGTATATATATATACATATATACATATACATAGATACATATATATACAAATATATATATATATATTTAAAAAACAATCATTTGCTGCTCAGCTTCACTCAACATGCAATAGTTTGCCATACATTTGAAAAAATAAGCGGAATTAACCTTCAACACGTTGAGTGTCTTCTTTTGCTGTAAATTTATCAATTTACGATTTTTCACTTTTTTGGTTGGCAACCAACCTAAACCGGTTATTACTCATATATTTACTTAACTTTATATTACTAAAATCAAAATTATTTGAGAGTGTCTCAACGTCCAATTCAATATTGTATTGATGTATCACTAAATACGGTTAATATACGGTACTTTTGTTGATTGATAACTTTTGGAAAGTGATTCGTCGAACTGTTTCCAATTGAAAATTTTGTGGAGAAATTGAGCACCTACTTAACGGTATGAAGGTCAATAGGCGCAGACACATGTTCAAGTGCTTAATTATGAGCGTATTTTTATTTATTGTTTATTTTAATTTTACATATTATTCATTATCAACAAGTGAGACAAAGAGAAGAGCACAAACCCAAATCGACAAAAGTAAAGAAATCATATCGAAAAGTGAGTCAATTCTACAAGCAAGAGAAGACGCTAAAGAAATATGTAGGCATAGTTTTTGGACTGAAAATACATATATATGTACTTATATGTGTGTATATTTATATATCAAGACATGCCTTTTAAAGCAAAAATCTACATTCGTGAAGGTAATTAGTTTTTACGAACCAAATTCTTGACTTTCAGCTTATTTGTATGTCTTTATTGTTATTGCTAGATAAAAACCATTTGCAGGAAATTAATCAGCATAAAAAATAATTCATTCAATTTCCGCATACAAGGGGAATTCCCTACAGCATCGTAAACCCGTGTAAAATCATTGTGGTTCGGCAAGTAATATTTTTTGTTTACCTATTTCACCTCAAATCATTTTTTTTGCTGCCAAACTCCGAAATCGCTCGGTTATTGACCAGCTATAAATTCTGATTGGTCAATCAATATATATTGCCCAGCAATTTACAGTTCTTTCATATGCATTCCTACTTCATACGCAGAAAAAATGCTTTCGTTTTCATGTATTGAACACTTCGGCTATTTCAGAAATGTTAATGAGATAATTAGCGAGCAATTTATTTATGATATTTTATTAAAATTATTTTTTGTTACTTTATAAGCTTATTAAAATTGGATACATATGATTTAGTTGTTAAATAATAAAGACAATTTTGATTCAATAATTTTTCTCAGTTTTATATTGAAATATAATATTTATGTGTTAAAAAATTTGCCAAAAATATGTAACATATTGTTTAAAATTTATTTATTGAATGTACTAATTAGTCAATTAAGTATTTCAGCAATTTTTAAACGCTAATTGTTTTCAATTAACCATACAATTAGGCAATTAATTAATTGCTCAATTAGTATTCACTTGATTACATTTTGTTTTTGATCGAATTTAATAATTATGAGTTAAAAGAAAATTGTTCTCAATTAACCATAAAATTAAGCAATTAATTAATTGCTCAATTAATATTCACTTGATTTCAAAATTACAAAATTACCAAAATATTTAACATATGTACAATTTTTAACCACTAATTGTTCTCAATTAACCATAAAATAAAATAAATAATTAATTGCACATTTAGTAGTCAATTGATGTAAAAGTCACAAAGGAACCCTGCTACATTGTAAGCGGGAACAATATTAAGTGGAATTCTGTATGTTGCAAATCGATATCAAATTTTTGAAGTTCTGTACGCTTTCAGCATCCATTCAGCTGAAGAAAATGATAGCTGAATAGCGCTGAATATCAAAGTACCTAGAAAAATGGATAACTAATTGAAGTTTTAGTCGTTGGGAATCAACTTAAAAATATTAAGACACTCAACTTTGAAGATAACAACAAATGTATCCATCAAATGGAGATATAATTTTTTCTTAACTTACAGCTACTCACAATAGGTTCACGATTTATTATTATTCACTCCAATTTTTTGAGAGATTATTTGAAATTTTAAATTTGGGAATCACTTTTTCATGCTTCAATGTAGTAAAAAATAGTAATAAATAAAAACAATCACTCAAAAGCTAAAATATTTTCGTAAAATATGCGTGAAAACCCCGCGCGTAAATATCGAAATAACCCTCAATCATAGCTGTGTTAATTTCAGCTTTCAGCCTTAAATGGCACAGCCGCTATGCTTAAAAAATACCAGGAAATAGACAATAAATTTTTCACGCAACAGTTTAATCACGCAGAAATGCATGGACTTCATTCAAGTAGAGTTGTAAAAAAAACCCTTAAAGCTCTCAAGCAGTGCAAGTCAACTTCTTATTTCCCAAGTGAATTGCAGCGACACACACAGATGCATGTCTTTAAGTATGTGTGGCACGTGCAAGCGTCTGGCCATTCAGCCTAGCCCAGCAAGCCCTACAAAACATTGTATCGCGATAACATTAACTGATCTTTCGCACACTTTATCGTCGTTGGCTCAATGTCAAGAAACAAGACGAAAAAGGGCTTGGCTCAACCAAAATAAAAATAAAGAAAGATTAAACCCACAAATACAAGTGAAAATGTCTGTGGTTTTCGGTGCAGCCAAAGGCGAGCTGCATGCGCGCATAAGTACACAATAAATATTAACAGAGTTGGTTTTCGCAGCGATCGATAAATTTTTTTCTGGAAATTAATTTATTTTAAACGAGAAAAAACGAAACTAATTGCATACTCTTAGGGTTTTCCATGATTATTCACTCATAGGTACATACCTATCGATACTTGCATATATATATAATACTTGTAAATTGATGGGTGTTCATCGTTATTCGGTGTTCGAAATTCCCGATTCTTCTAGTGACACAGCATCAATTTGCATTAAGATATGTAGATATTATCATAGAAAAAGTAGTTCCGGTCTAAGTCCCACTTCCAAGAGTATTTTTTAACTCTAAAATGTTGCAATTTTGACCCAAAATAGTTTTCCATCAACCACTAAAAGCTTTTAACCCCTCAAATTCATCGAACAGCTTCACGACTCATATCACAAATATGCGCCAAAAGTCGGCCAAGCGTCTGTTAAAGGCGTAGCTGTCATATTACTTTTATGATGATGATTATTATTATTATTATACATATATATACTGCATACATATTATTAATGTCAAAATGCACAAAGAAATTATCTGCTCAATTTCTTGTGAAACCAAATTTACAGCAACAAAGCGAAGGCAACGCTTTTAATACAACAACAACAATAGCAAAGTGTTTCGTAAACTCGTTTTTTTTATTGAAGACGTTACGTTTTATGATGACGTAGCAGAAAAGAAAAAAAGATATTTCAGAATAAAATAATATTAAACACACACGCATGCATATACATACATATGTGCATATAAGTAAGTATACTTGTAAGCAGCACGCAGCGTAAAGCGTCGGTAAGGTGACATAATTCGGCCACGGGGAAAACAATTAATGTTTACCAACAAATTCGTTGTCAAGAGCGGCATTTATATGCATGAAAGAGTATATGCATGTGTGTGTGTGTGTGTGTAAATACATTAAATAATTTACAAGCCATTTTTAAACTCATGCAAGTTTCAATGCAATTTAAGTCTGTGGGACCAACATATACATATATGTATGTAAGTATTCATGTACATTACGCTTTCAAAAACAAAAAAAACTATTTTTGTCGGCAAAATTATGGCTGAAAAATATATTTATATTATTTTGCTTGATGCTAAATTTGATGGATCTCAAACCGAGTAAATTTATGGCATGAAAGAATCGTTTGAAATCGGTTAAAAACAAGAAAAGTCTTAAATTTTCAGAACAAAATTAAGACATAGCGCCGAGACAGGAGCGAACAGGTCACATAAGGTATTTTTATATATCTTTTACATATACAGTGGTACTTCTCTAACCCAAATCACTATAATCCACAAAAAACTACGAGTTAGAGAGACTTCAAGTTATAAAAATTTTCAAATAAACAATTTCAATTCTTCAAAAAGCGGTAAAATATAGATTTATGGACTGTTCTATTTATTTACTTCGCAAAAATTTTGTGGACATATGTACGTTAAGGGGTTATATACCGTTAGACGGCCGAAAAAAAGTGAATTTTCCAGAATTTTTTCTGAGAAAACTTTTTAATTTATTGATCCAAAAATTTATACACATATTATGGTATCTTTTAACTGTATTTTAAGACTTAGTACTAGTAAAAATATTTATTTGAAAAAGAGCTACAGCTGATCTCCAGGAGCTCCTCTCAAAAAAGGCGTTTTACGGTGACCACTATATCTCGGAACTGGATCATCCGAAATTAAAAAACTAAACAGATTTCGTTAAAATAATGTTAAATCTAGTAATTAATCGAAGGAATAAGCAAAATAACATTTTTTGACAAAATGGCGGTTTCTCAAAAAAAAAGTCGATTCTTCACCGAAATTTCGGCCTTAAAATATTTATAAAAAAAATATTTATCGGAGAGAAAAAATCTTCGATTAATTACTAAAAAATATATTTAAGAAGGTCGTGTTAAAATTTGAGACTAATCGGTCTAGCCGTTTTCGAGTAATGTTGGTCACCGACTTTGAAAACACCATTTTGAGAAAAACGCGTTTGAAGTTTGGACCTTTTACTTCCAAGCACTCTGAAATGCCTTTTCAAATTTTTCATTTGCTTGTAACTTTGAAAATATTCACCGGAACGATATGAAATTTTCTGTGTGTATTCTTAAATATATGTACATTAAGAAAATGAAATAAAAAAAAATCGATTTTTTGAAAATTCTAACTGTATATAACCCCTTAAGAGATGTTTTCTGTAATTTTGTTTGTTGCACTTTGCTATTGTTTGGCTCTTGTCGTCTGAAGTTCCATGTCTTTGTTACATGATTTATGAAATCCATTAGAGTAATATCATATATTTTACTCTCCTCCATAGGATAAAGAAAGATTCTTTCCAATTCGTGCCTCGATAATAAAATTATAAATTTTGTGTTATGCCCTGGTCGTAAAATTCGATTTATGGAGGAAAATTTGTATGAAATTGATTTCTAAACTCTATTGCCAATACAAAAGATCGAGTTATGGAGATCTTCGAGTTATAGAAGTTCGAGTAATGGAAGTTACACTGTATTTAATTTTGTAATTAGCCACAAGGTAGCAATTTTCGCCGATGTTTTGTTTATAAGAGCTAAGGAAATTTATTGAACAAGGAATGCCTTTCAAATGAAATTATAAACATTTTGAAAAAAGAGGGCTTAGGTGTGTTTCAAAATTTCAAAATTAAAAAAAAATAATGTCTTATTAAATAGTACAATATATTGAAATTATTCTTCTAAATTTTCAAATCAATCAGCGTAAAATTCTAAGAGATATACCATTTGGTAGCTCCAGCAATCAGGCCACGTCAGTTTGCATGTAAACCTTTAAACGCATTTATTTGAAAACTCAAATTTCTCAAATTTTCTAGTCGGTGGACACGATTTTTCGAAAAGTTATAAGCAATTTTGTTCAAAGTTTTCACACATTTTTGAAATAACATTGCATAGTTAATGGACGATTTGTTTATATTAGGCGTGTTTTATTTGACCAGCAAAATAAGCTTATTCGCTATTATCTTATTTTGTATGGAGGACTTAGTCAACATACATAACTATGTTGGCTTGTCATAAGCTATCATAGCTTGCGTATTGAACTGGAGGCATTGCGTTTTTTTTCATTCACAATGGTTAGGTTTTTTCGAAAAAAAGTAGTTGGCAATAGCGAGAAACCCCATTTTGACAGATAAAAAATGTAAACAACCCAAAATTTTAAATTCTATTCGTTGTGGTAAACAAAGGGAAAATTTTATTTATAAATTCAACCGTTCTTTTTCAAATAAATTACATATCAGCTGATAGTTCTGGCCCCCATTGCCAACACATTTCATTTTTAAGCGAAGATACGAAATAAGCTAAATGCGTTTTATTTGTCCATGATTTAGCTATTAGCTTGTGGTGGTCAAATAAAACACGCCAATTGTTATTACAACTATTTTTTTCGAGCCAATGCATGGCGTACATTTCACCAAAAAAGTGAGTTTTTTCGTTAAAATTCTGTCAAAAATGGGAATTTTAATATTTTCTTCTCCTTTCCTTCGTTTATCAACTAGATTTATTCATGTAATATCGAAATATTTTTGGTTTTTTGATTTTGGTTGAACCAATAATAACTTATGCTTTTCAAGGTAAGAATTTTTCTGGAAATATCATGAGATGTGAGATACCAATGGCTGTGTTTTTCGGAATTTTTAAATAAAAATTTCACAAAATACTGTTAAAATACGAATAAATAAAAACATGATGAGAGCTTTTTTATGAACCTTTTTGACTCCAAAACTAAATATTTTGGTATAAAAACTCAAATTATTTTTTTTTTTTTTTTAATTTTTTATCGTAGAATTTTTCTGATACCGCAGCATAAATAGATTAGAAATTTGTTGAAAATTCTCAAGATCAAATTGAATAGGTTGATAGGCAGAACTTTACCTATTTGACAAAACCCAAGTAAATGGGTTAGAATAGTAGTTGGATGCCTAAATAAATTTGTATTAAGCTATAGGCGCTTTGACGATACACCAGATGGATCTACAAGAGCTTTATTTTTTCTGGAAAGAATTTTGTTTAGTTATACGAAAGTGATCGCGATCTCAGGTATCAGCGATAAAAGCTAATCTAACATAATCTAACCTATAAATAGGGTCATTTTCTAATTTTTCTTCATTTTTTGAATCTTTACACAATCACACAAATAGAGTACGGTAATAGTTTCAAGTCGTTATTGTATGACGGTAGGTTTTTATGAGAAAAAGTAATGCTTCAAGTGTTTAAGATTACAAGTAATGAAAGAGAATCGTTACAGACACATATATTATTTGGAATATTTTAGTGGCGCTAATGGAGATGGTTGCACACCTATGCACCGACCGTCGCTCATGTTCAAAACTCACTTGAAGAAGTGCAAATTGTTTGAGTGGCGTTAAAGAAATACCGCCCAAATGCAAAATATTCCCAACTACACGAATTTTTAGTATTTAAGCATCGCTTATGTACCGCTCACAGATAGTCATCACACTGCAGTCAGCAAATTAATGATAATTTGCAATTACCGTTATATTTATGTTCCATTGTAAATCTATGTCGGTCTGTCTGTCTGTCAGCATGCATTTAAGCGGCAAATATCATAAACAGTCTAACAAAAGCAACACATACAAACATAAAAAAACCGTTAAATGCAAAACGAAAAGGAAACCATGCAAAATGGACAAATAGTCTTAGTAGTAGGCAAGTAAGCAGCAAATTATGTATGTACTCGTATGTGAGCGTACATAAAAGCATAAAAAGTCAACAATTGCGGAAACTTTTATTTTTTGGTACTTTCAACGACGAACGTAATGGCGGTTATGTAAGCGCCCAAAACAACAATCAAATAATTATGACACATAAGCACCAACTAACAAAAGAAGCAAACAACAAAAACAACAAAATAACAACAACAAAAAGTAAAACATAAAACTAATGCGTTTTATATGGCGCTGATCAAACTTGAAAAAAGCGAAAAACGAAAAACTCAGTGACGAAAATGAGTAAGAAGCAAAACGCGCTTAAATGGCTGTTGGCAAGAAGGGAGAGTCTCAAAGCATGCGTGATGCCGTCGAATTATTACTAGTCAACAACAAACAGTTTTTTCTTCTCATTACCAAGAGATTATTGCACTTATTGTAAAATATTTTATTGCTTTACTCAATGAATATGAATATAAAATTGTGTTGAGTTAAAAAAAAAAATATTTAAAAAAATTTCTAAAAAAATAAAAACAAAAAAATTCTAAAAATATAGAAGCACTTTTTATGGTCTTTAAAATTACTTTAAAAAATTTCAATATTTAAATAAATATTTATTTCATATTTTATAAAAAGATCTTCAATTTTCATTTAAATGCTGTCTACAGTCTAAATTCAAGCGCGAATTGAAAAATAAATTAAAATTATTTTCTTTCATACTATTAGATATTGGATATGAACTAAATTAATACTCAAATTCTCAAAAATTATTTTGAATTTTTTTTTAAATTTTTCTTCGAAATTACAGCACTCTAAAGAAGAGTTGTCAATAATTAAAAATTTCTTGGAAATATTTATATGACAACTATATTTCAGTTTGATCATCTACACATTTTTTCACAATAATAAAAATTAACATTACAACTACAAAATTTAAATACTTTTACTGTCTATATTTGCATTGTGACAAGCTTCTCTTCACAAACAAAACACTAATATTATTTATTATGACCCTCTTACAACATTATTTGTTTTGAAATCTGCAAATCATCTATATTTATAACTCAAAGTTGCAAAAAAAAAATAACGATTTAAACCCTAATGAATCGAATCGCCCTTGTAACGATTTCATTACAATAAAAACCAACTGAACGCTTTTGTAATCTAAGATGAGATAGCACAATAATTCTAACTGTATAAGTAGTTGTCAATAAGTGTGCAAAACAGCAGTACAAATGACTTTTGAAAGCTTGAAAAACGCTTATGAAATTATGACACGAACGTTAGAGAGCTTTAAGGCACTTAACGGTACCATATTTTTAAAACAAAATTTTCGAAAACACAATATTTTCATATAAAGAATAAAAATTTTAATTTAAATGAAATACGTAAGAAGAATAAAATGCAAAATCCATGAAATTCCAAAATTTTTCGAAAAAAAATTTCAAAATATTTTGACAACTTACATAGAATGAATGACATATTGACGCGAACTTTAGTCTATATATTTATTTACTTTTAAAGTACTTTAAGCCGAAAATAACGGTACAATATTTTGATACACACATTTTTCGAAAACAGTTCGTATTGAAATGTTTTACTTTTCAAATAAATAACAAAAATTAAAGTTGATATTTAAAACACAAGAGCCTCAATGAAGAATGAAATGAAATGAAAAGCTCAGGAAATTCAAAAATATTTTCAAAGTTTTCTTTTCGAAATTCCAAAACATTTTCGAAAAAAAATTTCCGCTAGTTATCTACTTATAATTTCACACAGCATGAAATCGAAAAACTTAAAAAAATGAATTTCGAAATTCCAACATATTTTCGAATTTTTTTTTTCGAAATTCCAAATATTTTCGAAAAAAATGTTCAAAAGTTATATACTTATAATTTCACACAGCATGAAATTCTAAAAGTAAAAAAAAAAAATCGAAATTCCAACACATTTTCGATTTTTTTTTCGAAATTCCAAAACTTTTTCGAATAAAATTTTCAAAATATTTTAAAAACTTATTAACATATTATCAAGCACACTACTTTCCAAATTTTTTATTCTTTCTCTCTATTAATTAATTGATTAATTGACTTTCGCTTGACACTTACCCCATAATGTCGTGTAGATATTCAGCTTTTGCAACGGGAAACAGATCAAACACACAATGCTCACGATATGCACCAAAAATATCTGTATGACTTTGTCCCATTTGAGTGGCGCTTTGAATTCGACACCAAACACTGTGTCACCCTTAAAGGTGCGTGTATACTCCTCCAGATTAACGTTGTAGACGGGCTCATAGAGACCGATCTTCTTCAGTGGATTGCTGGTGGGGGGCGCCTCTCCAGCGTGCGCGCATGCGTTTGTAGCGGCCTTTGCTGTGCCATTGATGCGCTTTTTCAGCTCATCTCCATCGTTAGGCAGCGTTGTGTTGTTGCCAACGTGACTCGAGGAAATCGATGGGTGACCCATTTCTAGTTAAAAGTCAGGTGTGAGTGAGTGTGTGTGTGTGTGTGTAAGAGAGTTGTTAAAATAAATGTATTAATATATTCGCTTTCAGAAAAAAACAAAAAACGAATTTGTGCTAACATTTATTCAGATGAAGGCAAGTTAAAAAGAAAGTTTTACAAATATTTTTTTTTGTAATTCTGTAATTTTGCTGTGTTTGCATGGGTTGTTTGTAAATATATTTAGTGTTTTCTTTGCTTTGTTGCTGAGTTAGTGCTTGAACACTGTTTTATTTATTTTTTAAATTTTTTTTGTTATTTTGTTTCTATTTTTTTAAATTTTTTTTCAAAGGGGAAAAATATTGAAATTCCCTAAATTGTTGTGGGAATGAAATTTTGTGTTTTTTGAGCACTCAGTTGCTGTTAAAAATATTTTTTTTTTAATTTTCTTAATTTTTTTTTTTTGATTTCAGTGAGATTTTACTTAGCACTTTAGCAACTTCTTTTCAAAAGTTTCGAAATATATATATAGATAAACACACAATAACACATACCAATTTGCACTAAATATTATTCGTTTTCGAAAAAAAACTCGGAACGGCACACTGTTTTCCACAAATTACAATTAATTTTTCAATATTGTTCGCTTTTGATTTCTTTCAAGTTCGTCTCTGTTTACTACTGCATAGCAAACAACTCTAAGCTTTTAGTTTTTTTTTCTAACTTGATTACTTGTGAATAAAAACTGTTCAGAGTTTTTACACTCCTGTTTTACTCATCCGCACCAAACTTCTAACGATCTTTACACGCCGCCGTTCCGAAGACAAATGAACTCGGTCAAGTCGAAATTTTCGTATCTATTGGATTACGACCGTACCGTTGAGATTCTGCTTTCGGGGCAACATACATATGGGCGCACTAACACCAACGCAGCTGCCAGTCAGCCAGCCAACAATGGGCAACCAGCAGCAGCACCACAACAAATCGCAGCGCAGCGTCTGTAAGAAAAAAGCACAACGCCAACAGCAGCAACAACAACAACGCGCCAAACAACAAAAAACCATAACACGGTAACAAGTGTCAGCAGAGGGCAGTCAGTCAGTCAGTCAATCGTATGTATCGTTGTTGTTGTTGTTGGTCGTTGCGGTGGCAATGGCGGTGGCGGCAGCAGCAGTAGCCCGTCGGTGACAACAAAAGCGAGCAGCAGCAGCAGCATCTGCCGTGTATATTGTTGTTTAGGTGTTCCCACATGCGTGTGTGTGTGTGTATTTATTTAGATGTGTATGTGATCGCGTTGTTAAGGCCAAATCTTCGGCAAAACTTTGGCACAATACAAAATTACGCACGTGCATACTAACAAAGCCCATACATACAGTCATAACTGTATATGTGTGGCTTCTTTTATTCATAAGTTTACAGTTATGGGTGGTCTGCGGCTTCGGGTCGACTGCGAAACATATATTTTTGACAGTGACAGTTTGGTCAACGCAAAATACGATTGATTAAATGAATGAATGGCTGATAGTCTTACGACAGTCTGATAGACGGACAGGCGGACTGGCGGACTGACATTCGGATTTCAATCCTCCTCGTCTTCATAAGTAGTATATACATATATATTGGTATATATAACCCTATATCTAACTCGTTTAGTTTTATTCGTTACAAACAACAGTTAGGTGAACTAAACTAATATATTCTATATAATAAGTATAAAGATCTTATATAAGGGATAATGTTTTAATGCCATAATAATCATCATTTCATCTCAATAGAGACACCATATTTCATAATATAAGACTTCGTAAAAATAAATCAATTATTTTGCCAGTAGATGTCGCTAGTATTTTGGATCGTGCGTTGTAAAAGTGGGTTAGACAGTTAAGATTTCGTACTAAAAAGTTTTAGCAGACAGTTTTATGACTGCTTGAGCTCCAGGAGCTTGGCTGACAGGTTGTCCTGCATTCACTTTATAATCCGGTTCCGGCATTAACTTATTACTTACTGTTTCTGTCTA
Organism: Zeugodacus cucurbitae; assembly: GCF_028554725.1. NCBI lineage: Eukaryota > Metazoa > Arthropoda > Insecta > Diptera > Tephritidae > Zeugodacus > Zeugodacus cucurbitae. The sequence goes on along the minus strand of NC_071667.1, from coordinate 55,454,523 downwards.
TGCTCGTGAAAATATTCGGCTCAAAAGAAGGTTGTGAAAATCGACTGTCTCAGTGTTTAGCTAATAAAGGCGATGGTTTCTCTGAGAGTGACAAAATGGCAACAAGTTATTGTCAAAAATGAAACATATTGGGCCTAAATCATAGCAATATAATTATAGTAATTATCTTCTGTTTTATGCAAAATTAATGGATTTTCTTTTCCCTTGACCTTGACTTGAGATAAATTAACAGAACATCGCCATCTGACTTTGATCCGACTGAACCCTACTTAATTGGTTGAGAGTCTTAGCTGCGGATTTCAATATTTATTATGTTTAACTTTTTTTCTTACGTTTGTTGCAAACTGGTCTCGTAAACGGGTTCTTGGAAGTCGAAATGCTATAATTACTAAGTTGTATTATTTATATTATGCTTAATTTTATGCTCTGATAGAAACCTCATTCTAAATATTATACTGCGAGGCTGTGGAGTCTCTAAAAATTTGTCTTTCTATCAATTGTCAATGAAACCCAATTCTATTACATTCTCGAACTATGAATTTCAGAGGCTCTCTTTGATTTTTCATTGAGGAAAGTTTTTCTTTATGTGGTGGGTACCATATCCTATGCATAACCGTAGAACCCGGCTTCGCCTTCTCACTCGCCTCCAAATGGATGTCTGTTGACTGCCCAGAGGATTCCTGGTGTAAGACCGGAAGTCGTGAGATGCTTGAGCCATATGCCAAAGAAACGTTCCTGGCTACTCAAAATTAAATGGCACACCTAGTGTAATGGCCTAAAAAAAAGGTGATTTTTGGGAATTTTTATTAAAAAAAATACTTTATCAATTATTTAAAAATTTTAAGAATATATTTGTACATGTTTCAAGAATACACAGTGAAATTTTTGAAGAAAAAAATTAAATATCTTTTAAGTTATAGTCGATCTCAGACGGCGTGAAAAAAAGGTCCTTCGCTGCTGCAGTGATCCCGGCCTTCTCCGTGGATGAAATCTAAAAAAAAAAATTCTCGTTAAACTAGATAATATTGTATGTACAATGGCCTACTAAAAATCAAAAATTGACAATATGGCGGAGTTTAAAAAAAATAGTCGAATTTTACCCAAAATTTTGGTCGTTTTTGGCCTGCCAAAATTCAATTTTTTGATCAGATAAAAAATCGATAGGATCGATACGGAGAACTATATATAAAACATGTAAAAAAAAATTCGATAGTGATCGGATCATTTGTTTTTGAGTAATCTCTGCAGCAAATTCGGAAAATGCTGTTTCGAGAAAAACGCGTTTAAAGATAAAATGATCGTTTTCACTGATACCGAGCGGCTGTTCTTTAAATTGCTATAACTCAAAAACTATTTGAGATATCGATTTGAAATATTAATATGTTATTTTTAAAGGTGTAATCTACCGAAATATGAAAAAAAAAAACAAAAATATCGATTTTTTTTTTAAATATCACATTAGGTGTGCCCCTTAAATGGCAGTCAGAAACTTTCCTCACTTGCGTGAACTTATACACATGGAAGGGGTCATGGGGGCCCATGTTGTTCGAATGGACGATAGTACTCCAGTTTGGAATATGTTCGATACCGTACCCGCTGGTGGGAGCAGAGGAGGAGGAAGATCTCCACTCCGTTGGAAATATCTGTTCTGAAGCGAGCTTTATATAATAATTGCCAGATTATTATTTTACCATCTTTGTCCATTGAGAATCATCCCCGTTTAAACTAGTGATAGTCTTACTAAAGGTGCATACTCAATTATACTTATCTTAAAAATTTATTTTGAGTAGCGTTTATATCTTAAATGTCTTACAAGAGATGGCCGAGTTAGCTGAAACTATTTTCATGATTACAAAACTGTTTCCATATTTTCAACTTTTAAGGTTTAAGTGCTTTCGAGTGAGGTCTTTTGACATATACCTCGGCAAAAAATCACATACATCTTTTGGGGACTGCTGTGGTTAGTTCCTACTTTCGACCATAATGTGTTACAGTCATAATAGGAAACCAGTTTTAGATCAAGAAAATTTGTTGGGAACAATTTTTTAAATAAAATCTCGTGTCATTCAATCATTTCTTGAAAGCGTAAAAACTCCAAATTTTACGCTACCAACAAAAATTGCGCACAGTCAGACCCTGCAACTGGTGCGGCGGCACTTGACCAACACTGACAAACAGCTACATAACTTAAGCTTGTGTTGCTGCCATCAATCACACACACACAATCTCAAAAAAGTGTGCGCACACATATGTATATGGCACACATAGGTGAATAAATTGTTTGTTTACACATATGCATGGCTGTCTGTCTGTCTGTATGCATACGAAGTGGTGCTTAACGAATTGACGCGACGTCATCGCTTGAAACACAAAAGCAGCAGCAACTCACCAACACCAACTCCAGCAAAAACAACAACGCATTAACCCATTCAGCAGTAGTAATTGTAAGTTGCATAGCGTGTAGCCGATATTGCTGACAAAGCATCCGCGATTTTGGAGAGCGAAGAATGTGGTTAAAACTCACTCACATATGCAGGTGTGTGTGTGTATATGTGTTGTTGTAGTTTTTGTCGTATGCATACAGGTTAACAATAACACATACATGGTGGTATAAACAAAAAATCATATGGGTACTCGGCCAGCTGAGCCCTTCAGCTGCAGCTCGCGTGTTCCACAACTGACCCCTCAGCAGCAGCGAATGCTCCACTGTACAACAACAACAGTTGACGGTTATACAAAAATCATACAAAAATCGAAAAAAGTTAAAGAAATTTATGTATGTATATATAACAACAACAAAAAGTACAACAACACAATTACAATCTGCAGCGGCAGCGATCACAGCGACTGCGAGCAGCATCACCAAACTTACCGCTGCACTTTCAACACCCTTCATCCGCTTCACTCATTTGCGCGGGCATTTCTTATATGCTTTTTTACTGACACAAACAAACATACATACATACATATCTACATTTAAGTATTACTGCTGTTTCGGCAATTTTCGTTAATTTGTACACTCACTTTCTTATTTCTCTTTTCGCAGTTCGATTGTTTTGTTGCTGTTGTTATCGTACTAAATAATATAGTTTTGCACCTGAGCCTTACATATATTGTGGCAGCATTTTGTTTTTGTTTTTGTTGCTGTTTTTATGCTGGTAATGAAGTGTCGGTTAGCAAATTGCTCGTTTGCAGTAAAGGAAAATTGAATTTTTTCGTAGTGGGCGGTTTCATCTGTTGTATACAAAAGGTATCCGATATATTATGGATGCAAAATCAGCAGAGTTATAAAAATATCTATAACAATATCAGGTGATATTTCAATTGATTTTTGAGTTTTATACACATATTTATAAAATTGGCAAATTTATTTAAACTAAATGCTGTGGCTTTGCATTTTTGAGGTTTGTGTAAGGTTTTAGGGATGCCATATGTTTATGCAATGACAAATTATAAATTGAGTAATTAGAAAAAAATCTTAGAAATAGTTTATAATAGTAGAAATAGGTGAAGATTGAGAGAGCTTTAAAATATTATACAAAATGGAGTTGCCACAATTTTATATTTTTACAAAAAATTTTGTAAAAGCTATAAGTAATAAAAATATAAGCATTATAAAGTATTACGAATTTCAAAAAAAAAATATTCACTACTAAGAATTTCTTACATATTTTTGCACAGAGTTGCCAACTGAGTTTTACTAAAAATTAATTTAATGATTTTAAAATTAAAAAGAAAATGCAACGAGTAATTAAATATTTTAAAGAGCATTAAGTTTAATATTTTCTGGATTTTTTGCTTTCATTGATTTTTTTACAAGTAAGGAAGTACTAAGGTCGGGTGTTATTGAAAAATTAGTAATAGTATAGTAGTATAGAACTTTCATACAAATTACTTGCCGTAACTCGAAAGTCTCTCTTACTCGATTTTTTTCATGGATTATAGTGTTTCGAGTTAGAGAAGTTCAATTGTATATGGAAGCTGGTGGGATTCCTGGACCGATTTCTATCATTTTCGACATCATGCTTAAATCCACTTAATGTTGCTAAGATATCTCATATATTAACCGATATGTACTGTATACACAGTTCAGTTTTAAAATCCTTATATTAACAGCCCTATTCTGTGCACTTGACAAAATAACAAAAACATTGAAATTTTTTTCAAATTTTTATCAAGTAAAAATTTTTTTTGGTATTCTGTGACAATTTTGATAAAATAAAAAGCTTGAGTACGCATAGCTTTTCCCCACACGTGTGGGAAAGAAAATAATGTAAACAGAAACAGCTGATTTCTGTCCAATTATATTGAAATGAATTGAAAAATTTATTTGAATTATTCTATAAAGTACGTTTTCACATGCATTTCAATTTTTGTTGCAAAATAGTTAGTAATTTAACTTCAATTTCAGAATAAATTTGCTCTTGGTCTAGACGTGAAGTTTCTGAGAGTGCGCAAATATTCCATGCTCCGAATTTGGCCCTATTTTTCATGCATAAAGTCGTTATTTGTATGAGTGTTTGTTTTAACCGAGCCTTCTTCATTGTAGCTTCATTAATAAGTTTGGTTTATGATTGACCGGTTATCAGCCTATCTATCCGATTCTAATGTCGAGATATCGACTGAAGCGTCCCGGACCTGATGCAAAGTTTTTGGTTTGGTTTTACAACCCCATTCTCAGATCCTAATCTTTTGGTCCCCCGCAAAGCCATAGAATACTATATAATATAATACATATACATATGTACATATGTACTTTATAATATGATATGTTTAAAAATATTTGGAAAGCAATTTTGATTTAGTTGGTAGTTATTTTTAGCTTCAGAAAAGTTTTTTGGGGACTTCGAAATCTTTGTTCATTATTGGCAAAAAGCTGAAGCTGTAATCGTATGTAATACAGAGAAAACAATGTCCTCAAAGTTACCCTCATTATCTTAATATTTTATATAAAAAAGGGAAAAATAAACTTCTTAATATAAAAACGGCTCAATACCGCGAGCCATCAACATGTTCATATGTTTCCTCTTTGTATAGAAATAACGACAAAAGTAAAATATCTCCACAACTAGATATTTTATTTGTCAAGAGCATTTTACTTCTTAACAACTTATAAAGAAAAAAGCTTTTTATTTTAGACACAGAATACGAAATGCTTGATAAATTTCAAATTTTTACAAATTAGAAATTTGTTGAATTTGTAAAGTGCAGAGAATAGGGCTGTAAGTATATAGATATATTCAGCACAGATGCTCAATTCTTTTGAAGAAAAATATTATCTCCGAATTTTATATAAAATATCTAAGACATTTCCGATATTTTTAGAAAAAAATTTTCATTGGCACTGAGGCCGTCATATTTTGTAGCTGGGCCTAGAAATTTTATAGTATAAATGTGTGCGAATCAAATTGAATTAAAATTGTTTTATATGGGAAGTAGGCGCAGTAGTCAACCAATTTCGCTCATTTTCCATCCGTAACATCATGGAGTAAAGAAAAGGTTACCTTAGATTTATAAATAAAAAATAGTTTTCTGACGTTTTTCGTTAGTGAATTAACGCACTTTCAATAGTTTTCAACCTAAACTTTGTATGGGGTTGGGCGAGGATATTTTCCGATTTTCACAAGGCAAAGTGCCTATTAATTTTAGTTTATATAGCTTTAGTTGTTTTAAAAAATATCTTAGAACAAGAAATTAAAATCCCCAATTGTATGGAAAATGACATCAACACCACACTCCGCTCTCTCCAACAAATAGATCGAATAGATAAACATGAGGTCCTAACTGATCTCACTAAAACTCGAAAAAAATTTAACCATTTGGTTAAAATATGATGAATCTAGTGAAATTATATAAAAAGTGTTCAGATCACATTATTATACTCTCGCAACAAAGTTGCTAAGAGAGTATTATAGTTTTGTTAACACCACGGTTGTTTATAACACCCACAACTAAACGAGTTAGATATAGGGTTATATATACCAAAGTGATCAGGGCTACTACAACTTCCCACATAACTCAATTTTGAATTCCATCTGATTCCTTCACTTTATAAGATATACATAAGGAACCAATGAAGATAGCGAAAAAACTTTAAACAAATACACTAGCGCCCAAAGAGTATATGATCTGTGGCATCTCTTGTGAAAAAATTGTCGAAATCGGACTATAACTTTTCAAGGCCCCAAATATCGAATATGAAGAATTCAGTGTCTTATGGTAATTTTTCACAGAAAATATCGGTAAATCTCTCAGATATCTTAATTTAATTCGGAGGAAATCTTTTTCTTCTAATAGTGTGTCTCTGTATCAGAAATGGTTAAAATCAGGTCATAACTTCCCATAGCTCTCATAGAGATTTCAAAAATACGATGGACTTAATAGCATATAAATTGGATAAAAGGAATGATTATCGGCTCTTCTGATCATATCTCGTCAATTTAATTGATCTATCAAAAGAAATATTTGATATCGGCACTAAGTTTTACAAATTTTAAAATCTAATGCCTTCTCCTAAAGGGTATGATATTGAAAAAAACTCATTGCAATTGCCTGAAAGACTTACGATTCATGAGAGAAAGTAACAAATGTGTAAGTTCGAACACACATACATTCATACATATTAATAAGAGTACTTACGTGCCTATAGTAATTTCGCTATCATTATTAACTTAATTAACACACGCAGACAGTCAATTAAAACGGAAATAAAGAAGGCCTAAAATATGAATTATTGCATATATACTTATGTACATATATTTAAACATAACGAAATAGCAGAGTGATTATGCCATGAAGGGCTATGTTGACATTTATGATTTCATGCTGCAATCTAATATATTATATTAACTAATTAGGTATAGTCAGCCATCTTCAAATTTCCACACTTCTGTGACTTTGTATGCCATGGATTTAGCTGAAATTCAGCACGTGTTGATTTTGTTGTAAAATAAAAATGTATTTATTTCGTTATAATTTCATTGCAAAAGCACACTAATTATGTGTTTTAATTAATTTATTAACAAATTTCGCATATATGTATTTCGTTGAGCACAACTAAATCGAAATGTGAAGATTTCTGCGCCAAAAAATTATCAAATAGAAAATAAATTAGTTAAATAAAGCTATGATTTTATTTATATTAAAAGCAAACCAGTTTTAGCAAACGCAAACGGTAAACTAAGCTACAGGTGAGCACAGCGTTCATCAAACGGCAGCCATTGGTAACGTCAATGCCATTTGTATTTGCCAGCAGTGCTGCTGCCATCACCTTCGCCTTCGGCAACAAAGTTGTCACAAAATGTTGTGCGAGTTGGTGGCTCCATTGTCAACGACTTTACACACACACACACACACACACACACACACACACACAAGAAAACATACATATTTATGCTAATTATATACATTTATATGTATGAATGTGTGTTTATGTGTGAATTTGCCAAAATCAACGTGTTCCCAACTTCATAGAATATGCTAAAATATACAGAAATACAAACTCTCTGACTGGATTGCTCATTTTAATAAATTCATTCATATACAATTCAATATTTACATAAACATTTATTTACTCTTTTTTTACCTTAAATATAAAGGTTCTTTTTTAAAGCTGTAATATATTAAGTTTGTTAGTTCGCCAAATTTATGGCATTCAGTATTTGAAACGAAGTTCAGGCATATGATCATCTCCGCAACAAGAAGAACGTCTGGTCGGGCCAATTTTGTTTCACTTCTTCCAACAAAGTCTGTCGTATCCTGCTAATAACGCATCAAATATTTTCCAACAGCCAATCACTCGTAGAATCAGCATAAACCAATGATTCGACGTTTCACCACAAAAACGGTGTTTTAGTAAAATATACCTAAAATGCAAACTAATTTCCGTTGATATCTACCCCACTCTGAAATAATATTCCTGAAATAAACACTTTGTAAAATAAAAAAAATTATGATAGTTTTTTGGGCTTACCGAACCACAAGGTATTCAAGGGAAGCCGAATGTATTAAGATGTTTAGAAATATCTGAAAATATTGTTTAGAAGTGCTAGGGTTGACATTTAATCATACTTTGTATAGTATTGAGTCGAAAGGTAGAGAGATTCTCAGCTTTAATATCTCAATTTTTACTCTCGCTGACCATGACTAGTTTGGATCAATATACATATGTATATATTTGTCACCACCTTTTCATCGATTTTAAAGCTGCCTTCGTTACCACAAAAAGGAGCTGCCTCTATGCCGCGATTTCTGAATTTGGTATCCCTGCAAAACTAATACGCCTAGGTAAACTGACGTTGAGCAACACCAAAAGCTCCGTCCGGACCTCTTCGAGCCGTTCAATACCAAATGAGGCTTCACACAGGGTGACTCACTATCGAGCGACTTCTTCAATATATTGCTGGAAAAAATAATACGAGCTGCAGAGCTAAATAGAGATGTTACAATCTTCTACAAGAGTGTACAGTTACTCGCGTATGCCGATGATATGGATATCATTGGAAGTAACAATCGCGCGGTTAGTTTTGCTTTTTCCAGACTGGATAAAGAAGCAAAGCGTATGAGGACAAGACGAAATATCTCCTGTCATCAAACAAACAATCACCACACTCGCGTCTTGACTCCCACGTCACTATTGACAGTCATAGCTTTGAAGTCGTAGATAGTTTCGTCTACTTGGGAACCAGCGTTAACAACACCAACAATGTCTGCCTCGAAATCCAACGCAGAATCACTCTTACCAACAGGTGCTACTTTAGACTGAGTAGGCAATTGAAAAGTAGAGTCCTCTCTCGACGAACCAAAATTCAACTATACAAGTCGCTCATAATTCCGGTCCTGATGTATGGTGCAGAAGCATGGACGATGACAACATCAGATGAGCCAACTCTTGGGGTTTTCGAGAAAAATTAATTTTTTTAATTAAAATTGTATGGTCCTCTGAACGATGGAACGATGAGCTGTACGATTTATACGACGACATTGACTTACATCAGTTCAGCGAATAAAGAGACAGAGGCTACGCTGACTAGGTCAAGTTGTTCGAATGGACGAAAACACTCCAGCATTGAAAGTATTCGATGCATTTTACCCGCTGGTGGAAGCCGCGGAAGAGGACGACCGCCACTCCATTGGAAAGACCAAATGAAAAGTGACCTGACAGCACTTGGAATTTCCAAATGGCGCCAAATTGCAAAAAGGGGAGATGAGTGGCTCGCTCTGTTGGATTCGGCTATAATCGCGTAAGCGGATCCTACGTCAAATATATATGTATATATGTGTGTCGTAATGTAGAAGTCTTAAAATCAGGGAATTCTTGGTAATCTATATGCCATTTTTTTATTATAATTATAAATATTTCTATAAAAAAGAAAACAGATTACGATTACAGCTTCTGAATTCAAGATTTTGTTTATGCGTTAATATTTCATGACACAAACAAGCTCAAACATTTCTGAAACTACATGCTTGCAAGTGAAATTATATTGTGTTTGGGAATAAATAAAGCTTAAAATAAACAATTTTATAATAAACCTAATAATTGTTTAGATTTACTTGCATATTTTCACATCAGAACGTGCTAAGATGGCAAATAGTTTACTTAAAAACGTAAAGTATTTTACTTACTTAAAAAAAAATCAAACTAAAAAAATAACATAACTTACTAGCCAACAAGACGCCACAGAAGCATCTTATATAGCCACATACATATATTTAAATGTGAAATTCATGAGTAATATAGCTTTGTATGCAATATGTAAATTATTTCCAAATAACATCATTCTCCGGTGATTTTTGATGCAGCGACGTGATTTTGGTATGTTTTACTTTACTGTTTATCTTTCGTGATTCGTGACATGTGTCACACAAATAGTAATAATTCGATTTTTCTCACTTTTTGGAATTGTGTCCAAGAACAAGAGAATCAATAACTAGATACTCTTCGGGAAACTTTAGAATTGTTCTTTGATTATGTTATATATCTAAAATATTATCTAATGGTTTCAAAATTTTGCGTTACTTCGCCCTAGTTCACCATTTATTTTGCTGTACAAACTTAAAATCTTAAAACTAATAGAATAAGCATCATACTATATGTAATAAAGCAAGAAAACCTGTGGAACTTTAGTTAAGTTTAGCATCTGATGGCAAATAACACTATTAAACACAGTATTTTTAAATGTTCGCCGTTGTCCACGCAACATGTAACAGTTTTGTTCACACAGAGTAAAAAAGTTTTTAATAGAGTATAACAATTTTAAAAATGATTAAATTTCTTCACAGTATATAACAGTTTTGAACAGAAGGAAAATATTTTTAACAGTGTATAACAGTTTTGGGCTTAGTATAACAGTTTTGAATTTAGTATAACAGTTTTGAACATATGTTTTTCACAAATTGTAACAGCATTCTACAGTTTACAATAGATTTGAAAAAATTATAACAGTTTTGAGCGCAGTATAACAGTTTTGAAAATAGTACAGTTTTGAGTGTATAATTATTTTGTGAGTATAATTAACTGAAATTGGTTTTTAGCACCTACACTATGGTGTATCTCGATTACTTTGGTTTGGTAGATTAAATGGTGAAAATTATTACTTCTTGATTCGATAGAAATTTTCTCCACTCATCCAATAAATTCTTAGAGAATTTAAGCCATACATACGTATATCTAACAAAGTTCTTCTCATTTAATATCTCTTCTTTATATACTCTTACTCTTAACTGTTAACCACTATTCAAATCGATCATGTCAAATGGTGTACTCTCAATGATTACATTGGAAAAGACAACACAATATTCATAATAAAAATAAAATTTGCTACTCATTGTAACGCCTTAAGTCGCAATAGTTTAGCATTTAATCACTTTTTAAGCGTCTTTAGGTTCCACACGCGAACGTCACAAGGCAAAAAAAGGCTGCACAAATGCAATTTCGAACTGTTTTCTTCACGTACATAGGTACTCGTATATGTATTTGTTTTTTTTTTGTTTTTGTATAACTTCACATTTAGAAAAAAAGGCAAACAAAACATCCCAGTGTTGTTATTGTTTTTTTAGTGTCTGACACCAAAGAAAAATTGCCAAATCATATACGCCACTCATTAGGCTAAAGCGTCGAATGGGTGTAAAATTGCATGTCGCTGGTCGTTCGCTGATTCGGCGCGATTTGCCAACTGTTTCACAATGAAATCGCATTGATCAAATGACTATTTTAAAATTAAGTGTGGAAATTTTTAGCACGTTTTATTACAAACGCCGAATTGTTTTTAAAGAATTTTAATTAATATTTTATTTAATTTGACTTGAGATTTAATAATAGAGGAGGAAGAATTTCGTATTTATTTTTCAAACTAAATGTAAATGAATAAATTTTTTTCCAAAGAGAAATTACTTAAGTATTTTTAGCCGATAGTTTTAGGCATTTTCATTAGTAAAAAATATAAATTTTCGTTAAAAAAAAATCTTGAAAAATAATCATAAATTGCACCACAGCGCCATCTATGGTAATCTCGTTTCATATCTTTCCAGAATAACTCTATTACATATTATATATCATCAATTTTAAGAACGCTTTAAAAACCAATTCGATAGATATGGATAGTGTTTTCGTGGTCTAAGCTTTCATTTACTTTTGATTTTATCAAATACGATCACTACATTATCAGTTGTACTAAAATGGGAGTATATACATAGATGAGGTTAAAAAAATCCTTAATTAATTTAAAAAATAATTTCTAAGTCATTCAAAATGAATTTCAACGAAAAATTACACAAACCTTCTCTATATTAACTGATAACCTTCACAGAAAATCATTAAATAAGTTAAGCTTCGTTAAGTTCTAATTAGATTCTCGTTAGTTAAGTTACAAAAATACATATTTCTACATATAACAAGGGATAAAAACGAAGTATATATATATATGAACATCTATAGAATTATTCCGTACTGTATTTATATAGTTTCCTTTTTCACATTGTCGTTCAATCTGCTTAAGTCATTAACATTATAAACTATATACATATATGTATGTAGTATACTGACATGCAAAAATCGGTTGTGATACAATGAATGAATTCTGAGAATTTCGTGATCATAATGTAATTACTACAAACGAATATGGAAGATAATTAAAAATTAATTTAAAACTCTTTCCTAGGTGAAGGAAAATTAAATTCTGCAAATTTTCAAATTATGTTAGTAAAATTAAATTATGAGGGCGGTATTATTTCGGTCGGAACCTTATTGTATGTATGATCATACATAAGCTAATCAAACCTAACCTAATGTTGTGTTAAATTCCCTGAAATGAAAAACCGTATAGACAAATAATCTGAGTCCTTCACATATAAGCAAATATAACTATTTTCAATGTCACATAACACACCTGAGTTACGAAAAGTTAAAAGACGACAGATAAGTTCAACAAACTTCAATCCGGTTTATTCGCCTATCTCGACCTGTGACCGAAAATATGGAGCGTGAAGATCACGACAATAAATTCACCACTTTTTATCTCACTGAACATCGAACCACTCATGAAAAAGCTCACAGCTCCCTCATCTGCAACGGTTCCAACCCTATATATTATATATATTCCATACGGGAATGAGGAAGAAATATGGTGACAGAACGCATACTTGGGTGTTGGATGTGGCCCCTCCATATACAAAGTTTTTTGTACATATCTCGTAAACTACTAAAGCTATATCAAGGAAACTTTCTAGAGTCGTTTCTTTTAAGTAATACCTTACACAGTCCAAAAATGGAGGAAATCGGATTATAACCACGCCCACCTCCCATACAAATGTTATGTTGAAAACTACTAAAAATGCTTTAATTCAGTAAGGAAAACCACCAGAACCCTTAAATTTCAATATAAATATGGTACAGAAAGGCTGCACTCAAAATGGTATACAAAATTTTAAATGGCGGTGGTTCTGCCCACTTATGGGTCAAAAATCACATCTCCGAAACTACTCGACCAATTTCAATGAAATTCGGTTCGTAATATTTTCCTTGCTTCCCCATGATATGTTGTGAAAATAGGCCAAATCGGTTCACAACCGCGCCTACTTCCTATATACCAGAACTTTGAAGACGATTTGAATCGTTTACTTTACAAATATATAAAGTAAGTATCAGTGAATATATCGAAACTGAACTTGCAAAAATACTGTATTTAAAGAGTAGCATCGCCCCTCTAAGAATCACCGAAATTGGTCCATAAGTTTTCAAAACCCTATATATATATATCGAATATTAGGACCTCAGTGCTTCTAACAAATTGTTTACAGAAAATATTGGTAAGTCTCTTAGACATTTTGAAGAAATTCAGAAATTCTTCTAATTAAATATCTCCGTGCCAAAAATTAGTGAAATCGGGTCGTAACTTCTCCTAGCTCCCATATACCTAATATTAGGGATTTCAAACTTTCAATGTACTTTATGACATATACATATTTGCCGAACATGTGAGTCGAATTGTTCGGTTACACCCCTTAGCCCTTCTTTACTTGTTTATTGTAACTCAATACATAAATAAAAGTCTAGAAGATAGCGCTTCCTCCTATTAATGATTTTCCAGAGCTTCTCCTATAGGCCATAGGTAATTCCAAAAAAAATAAAATATATTTCAAAATTCTCAAAGTTAGATAAAGAATTTTTAGGTCTGTTCTATACTAGTAGATGTGTTTTTCAAAGGCCATAAACATAGAATGATACAAATCCCTTCAAAACTCACTAACAACGGCCCACTTTAGAGATAGTCAATTAATGAAAAGAAGGGCAACATAACAACTCTTTCTATTCAATTTAATATGAAGTAAGCTATGTGATCACAGATCATACATTTGTCCATCAAGCCACTAATATATAAAAACCCCCGAGTCTGGCCACGCCACTGACGTTTGGTGACATCAAATATTGGCACATTCATTTAGCTTTGTAAACATTACCGACTTTGTGATAATTTCTAATAACTTTGCGTAAAATTAAACAAACACAATAACCATAGTTAGCACATAGCACTCATACGAGTATGTAAACACTCAAGCATATCAAATGATGGGCGCATAAAGTAATCGATAAAGCATGAATCATACAATATTTGATTTTGAAAATGCAAGTGCTAACCAGCTGCAAATTAATTTCTCAAATGCAACGTGTCAAGTATGATGGGTTATTGAAAATATTGAAAAAAGCGTGAATTAAAACACTTCACACTGATGCATTCATTATGTTGGAGTGCTTTTTCGCTCTGACTCATGACGCATGGACGGCGGAGGAGGACGGACGACTGTTGACGAGCGTATTTTCCAATTTGCACCTTATCAATTCACTTACTTTGCATACTTTCATAGTGGCGTTGGAGTTAATTGCAAAATCTAATTGATTTATCTAATTGAATTAGTAAACAGATGCTCGCTGGAGTGTGTGAGTACGAGGGTGGTTCGGTAAGTACTTAGTCTACAAAAGATAAACAGAAATTTTGGAAAACTGGCGTTTTAGGTATGGGAAAATAAGTTTCTTTTTAGCTCGATTCACCGAGTGATGGTCCAACTTCATTAAACCTTTTGGAAAATAGTGCTTTTGGAGGCCTGCAGAAAATCGGTCCGATTATTTGTTATAGTAGAGCCCTGAGACGGTTTTACGCTTCTCAACTGTCTAGATCTAGATTATAGAAAACGGTGGTCGTAAGCTTTCTGGCCGATTGGTCAATCTTCGCCTTACTCGAATCAGATTCGTCGGCTGAGGTTCACTTTTCCGCGTGTTCCTTGGCCTCTGGTATGACAGTAACCGCCATGTTACGTCGAAGGACACGACAAGTCATAGAAATTCCTTCGGACTGTTCTAAAGTCGTCTCACATAGACTAAAACATACTGGTCCGACCAATTCTTCTGACAGTAACCGTCTACGTAGAACCGACTGCTGTGGAAGTTGAAGAGTTACTATCTCATCGCAATTGGGCGGAGAGACTACTAATCAAACTGTCCTCGTAATGCTATGGATGACTATTAGGTTATTATACTATGGATAACCACTCGAAGTCAAATCAATTTGTGGGAATCTGAGTATTGACATAATATCGATTGTTGACGAGCCAATATTCAATATATTTGATTGCTTTTCACATTTCCACATATATACATTTATATACATATACATATGTAGACATAAAACGATATGTCTGTATCGCTATGCTTACTTACGCTTCTTATTTACTTTGACCCGTCATTACCCCAGCTCTACACTACTTCTCGCTGCTTCATTGAAAATGTGCCGATTCTGTTTGTTTTAAACCTGTGTGACTAAAATACAAAAATAAATTAAATAAAGACTAAAAATGGGTTGGTGTCTTTTCACATGAGTATGAAAATAGGCACGTCTTGATTTTCTTTAGTTGTTGTTATGAAATTTTAACTCTTCTGTGTCTTAATAAGTACATATGTCGTTGTAAACAAGCGTTGTTTGGGAATTTCGTGAGCAAACATTGGTCCAACCTTTGTTTAATCTCAATACCTTTTGGCCTTGACTTGAAAACGTGGAGTTTGTAATGCATGCGATGTCGGTGTCAGTGCCATTTTACAGATAGATAAAATAAATAAAGAAATCTAACTGTTTATACACATAGCTTTTGCTTTACACCTAAAAACATAAAAGTTCAAAAATTATTTCTTTTTTGAATTACAATAATCATTCTTCGATTGAAAAACTTTCGCCATTGATCTGAATAAAAAGTAAAAGCACGAGCTCTTCTCCGACTCGTTTGAGTCATTTATTTTGAAGAGATCTCTATCCTCCATCAATTAATACCTTTTTCCGCCATTAGTTAGTACATTGAGTATTCGCCGAGCTGCGACGTCTGTTTCGGAACAACTAGTTTTATCGAATGGGTCTGTTAGTGAACGAGTACAAGACGAAATAACTCCTGCCATGAAAGAAACAGTCAGCGCATTAGCGTCTTGACTCCCACGTCACTGTTTACAGTCATAACTTTGAAGTTGTAGATAATTTCGTATATCTTGGACACCAATAACAATGTCACTCTTGCCAACAGGTACTACTAAGGACTGAGTAGGCAATAGAAAAGTAAAGTCCTCTCTCGATGAACAAAAACCAAACTCTAAAAGTCCCTCATCATTCCCGTCCTGCTTTATGGTGAAGAAGCATAGACGACGTCAACATCCACTGAGACGGCATTTGGAGTTTTCGAGAGAAAGGTTTTCGGAAGATTTATGGTCCTTAGAACATTGCCGAGTACAGCAGTCCATGGAACCAGTTATACGACGATATTGACATAGTTCAGCGGCTGGCTATGTCAAGTTGTTCGAATGGACGAAAAGACTCCAGCTTTGAAAGTGTTGGATGCAGTACACGCTGGTGGAAGCCAGCCTAGAAGAGTAAGACATCCACTCCTATGAAAAGACCAAGTGGAACAGGACCTGACTGCACTTGGTAACACCAATTGGCGTTAAACAGTCAAAAGGAAAAATGAATGGCGCGCTCGGCTATAACCGCGTAAGCGGTGTCTACGCCAGTAAAGAAGAAATCCATCCCTTGAAATTCGATAGTCCTTGAATAATATAAAGACTACATCATCAGAAATTGTCTTTGCCCAGCTCCTCAACAAGAGCTGTATCTAAGCTGGCTTAAGACCGACGTATTAGTCTACATGTCAATAATGGTATAAAGCCAACTTTCAAAAGAGCTTTTAATTTCGCCAAGCTGGCAATCTCGTCCAAGAGAATTGTATACGAATATGGTTGATTTTTTGTAGAGATAATCTATCCCATATTTAAAGGGAAATGCAACTAGGGTTCATTAAGATCACCGGAAGATCCAGGAAACGAGTTGTTTCGACTCGGTTGGACCATCGTAGAGGGGCGTTAGGTAAGCGGGTTTTATGTGACTTGTAAAGAGGGGGGTCAACGATAATTGTAATGGCATCGGTTCTACATTTACCGGTAGATAGGTCTATATTCGCTATTTCGCGAGCTTTTTCGAAAAAGTGCCATCCGAAAAATCTTTTTCTTGATCTCGAAAAGACGGGACATGCCAGAAGAAAGTGATGAGATGATTCCACCTCCTCCATGCAGCTTCAACAGCTAGTATCCCGTAAGATTTTTAATCTTACTGCCTGGATCTCGATGGGACAATAGCCAGTTAGAACCCATACGACTAAGGAGAGGTGAACTTTACTGAGGGCGAATTCACCTTAGGCCAGAAGTATCGGACGCCTGACACATTACCGGAGTTGATGGTAACGGAGTCCATTTACTTTGAGCCGATTTTGGACTTAAAAAGATATTGTCTTCAGAAAGTCAAAGAGTCAGTGACTTCATGAAATAAGAAGATCCCAGTTTGAATATTAACGGTTTTATAAGAATTTTCAGTCACATATCTCAAATCATAACTTTTAGTTTACAAGTTAAATAAACTGATGTCTTTATTGATTGATATTTATTTGAAAAAAGCTGAGGTTTCTCATAAGATTACACTCATCAGTGCAAAAGGTGAATATCATGTCTATATTATTTGACTAATAATGCTATACTCAAATACAGTATCGATTAAATACACTCTACATAAAACGATCGCGATTCAAGAAATGATTCTTCGGCATTTCGTCAAATTCCTCCGTAGCGTGCTGCTGAATGCATTCGACAATTGGACGTCCCGTTTCTACAGCAGTCGTCAAACCTTTGCGCACGGCCACCGAACTTATGGTGCGCAGATCCATGGCCAAATCGAGAGCAGCAAATACACGTATCATCGCTGTAATGAAGTCGTTGCTATAATCGCCGAACTCACCGCTCTGATAGTCATTGGGCAACAGATAGTGGTATTGCGGCCAATAGCTCTTCGTTATGAAGAAAACGCTATTCGAGTCGGAGGCTTTGAAGTTTTTGTCCAAACCCCAAATGAAATGTGCCGAATTAATAAGCCAACAGACATTCAAAACGATCAGGTAACGCAGCGAGAAAGCCACGAAAGTGGCCGACGCGATCGAATCGCCCCAATACTCAAGCGGTGCATTGACGGGCAACAGAACGTGCAAGAAGAAGTAGAGCACCCAGTAATACCTAGAAGGTATCATTTAAATGTGTTTTTTAGTTTCTTTAACAAATCTTATATATTCAACTTACTTTTTTTGAAAC
The DNA here is from genome assembly GCF_028554725.1 of Zeugodacus cucurbitae. Taxonomy (NCBI): domain Eukaryota; kingdom Metazoa; phylum Arthropoda; class Insecta; order Diptera; family Tephritidae; genus Zeugodacus; species Zeugodacus cucurbitae. Next base: position 55,436,360 of record NC_071667.1, on the reverse strand, counting down.
ATAACCACCTTATCCTCTTCGATATCCGACATATCGACTTGCTTGAGCAATTGTTCTTGTTCCGGTGTGTAGCTCATGATTTGTGAATGCACTTGTGCGGCCAAGAAATTGCGTCCGCTGTAGAAGGGATCATCTTCTTGCCGGAATTTCTGATGATGCAGACGATGCGTTTGTACCCATCCATAGATAGAGCCCTGTGGAGTTAAGGTGTACATAATTAGAAAGAGAGTTGTAAGTAGTGAAAATGGATTTCTCTGAGATCGTAAATATAGTACTGATTGCTAAGAGCGTAAACATAAATTTACGATTTTAGCTGAATTTTTCGTTCAGTTTAGCAAAGACAGCAACCACGATAAATATTTGGATTTACGTGTACTTCATTAACTGAGCGGTAGTACAGGTAGTACAGGGTGTACGAGGCTTTAGGAATAATTTTTAAACATATTTGAAGTAATATTATTTTTGAATAAAGAAATATAGATATTAATACCGTTACAAACATAAACCACTTACCTGTCCAGCTAGGGTTTGACACAGCATCAGGAATATTCTTAGCGAAGTGCTAGCTGTATACGTTTGATGCGCCCACAGGCGATGAGCACCAGCCGTTGCACCCAAAATACCCAGAAAGGTCAAAGTGAATGCTACAATTCCAAACAAAATATTTGAATTACTACAACAATTACTTAAATCTTGAATTAAATCAGCATTAAAGAGCATACAAAATACATAGTCATTGATTCATAAACCTTTTGTCAATTTATATTGAACTTACTGAATAATATTGTCAGCAATGAGGCACTCGTAAACATTATAAAAATTCCATAGAGTCCAAGTATATGCAAATGCAGGTAAAAGAGCACAGAAGGCCAGCTCGCCTCGCGTTTAATGCGTTTGGGGCATTCTTTGGTGTTGTCTGTCGACGTTAATGTCTCTGTTTGCTGTTGTTGTTGTTGGGTTTCCACATTATCTGCGCCACTGTTTTGAGTTTCCATTTTCGAAAAGGCTTTTTAGAACACCTAAAGGGATTTAAAAAATTTAATTTATTTTTTTTTAATTCCTGTTATTATATAACTCTCACTAAAATAAAATATTAAACTTAGAATTTCTAAAAGTATAGCCTTTTAATACAAAAATATGTTTAACACATTTAAAAAAAAGATTCCTTATCAAGAACTTTAATTTTTGATGAAAACTTTTATAAAAAGTAGTAGTTTGTATAAATAATTTTTGAAACTAAAGATTTCCCTTTATAATTCAGATCTTCCATATTTATCTTCATATTTTCTGTTAATTTTTGTTTTTACAAAATTTATTGTTTATACTAAATTCCATAGTATTTATTTATATTTTAAATTTAATTTTTTGCCATTTAATTTTTTGTCATTTAATTTTATTCCATTTTATTATTTTTTATTTTATTTAATTGTAATTAACTTATTTTTATATAATTTAATTTAATTTATTTTTATTTTATTTTATTTTATTTTATTTTATTTTATTTTATTTTATTTTATTTTTTTTTTTATTTTATTTTATTTTATTTTATTTTATTTTATTTTATTTTATTTTATTTTATTTTATTTAATTTTATTTTATTTTATTTTATTTTATTTTTTATTTTATTTTTTATTTTATTTTATTTTATTTTATTTTATTTTATTTTATTTTACTTTATTTTATTTCATTTTATTTTATTTTATTTTATTTTATTTTATTTTATTTTATTTTATTTTATTTTATTTTATTTTATTTAATTTTTATGTTATTTTATTTTATTTTATTTTATTTTATTTTATTTTATTTTAATTTCATTTCATTTTATTTAATTTAATTTAATTTAATTTTATTTTATTTTAGTTTAAGGCAGAAGGACTATCAATAGAAACATAATATATTTGATACTGTTAAACACCCCTTAAAAAATTTTTAACACAAAAAAAAATAGTCAGGATTTCTTTACTTTATATTTTTGCGAATCCAAATCTACCGGTCAACCACTGTGCGTGCTGTCACAAACTGAACTAAAGTAAGTTACTAAATTCGAAATAGAAAACGGATTTTCAAAAGCAATACATATATACTATATACCCACCATTAAGTAAAATATAAAATTCCAAATGAAATTAACTTAAAATTCTTTATTGGAAACCAATGCATAATTAAATATGCTTATGAATCTAGCATACGACTAACGTAAATGCTGCTATATAAAAGAGGGCATGCACCCTAAAAAAATTAAAATAAAAACACACTAGTGTCTAATGAAAGCCTTTTTATTTATATTCATTTATTTAGTATTTTATTTAATTAATCGCTTTGGTAGTGTCTTGCGGCAATTACACTCTTGCTTTCCGAAATTCATGAGGAAACCGTTAAATACATACTCAATTAAGAGCGGCTTATTAACATTCATATAGACAATGTACAGTATTTCACTAAATACTTTTACTTATATATATATAGGTATATAATATAATTATATTAAAAAACATTTATGCACGTTTCACATTGCAGGCACAATTTGTGAATAAAGCTTAAGTTTAAAGCTTAGTCTAAATGACATAAGAATTTGAACGAATGTTGAAGTTAATACAAAACTTATTGAAGAGCCTCAATTTACAATACAAACATTTTGGTCTTGTTGTAGTTGTTGTTTGTTTGCCTAAAATACTCATTTCATTTGAGCCAACTCAATGGCATCCTCCTTTTGTATATCGCGATCACCATAACCCCAAACTTGATCCTTATGTGCGTATTCGTCGGTGAGAAAACGTGTTCCGTCGCCACATTTGGCCGCGCGCCGTTTAATCATATCCGGTGAGACTGATTTTCCTAAAACAAGAAATGGAGAATATTTAACATTTTTGTAAATAAAATTTTTGTGAACTTATATAATAGATTATTGTTCTGTCGGCTTCACTTCTGAATCTCAAATTAATTAATTCTTCATACTACTGACGAGTTAAAATCTTAAGTTTTGTGTTCTTATCTCATTAACTGTAAGGATTCTAATCCAAAATCGATTATGTTATAGTTTATAGTTCTCGTTTTTTATGAGTTTCACTGTTCATAGCTTTCTGGTCTTAATAATTTTCACCTCTCCATTTGTTGATATTCTTGAAGGTATTATTATAAACAAATATATATTCGTGAATCCTCATATTTAAGTAATCGATCATAGCTATAAGATCTTGTTGACCCTTAAGTAATTTGTGAAATTCATGTATATATCTCAAAAAGAGGCTTAATTTGTACAAACCTTTTCAATTCATTTTATTAATTATCCAATATATTAGCTCTCTTAGATTTTTAAAATTCAACGAATCGAACAAGCAATTGGTATTAATCACAGAGACTGGTATAATCAAATAGCAAGCAATTAGACCACTTTTGATTTTTTTTTAATTTTTCTAAAATTTCGCAAAAAATAGCGAATCGAACAAGCAATTGGTATAAATTGTAGAGACTGGTATAATCAAATATAGATCAAATAGCAAGTTTAGACCAGTTTGTCTAACAAGCAATTGGTATAAATCACACAGGCTGATATAATTAATTAAAGATCAAATTACAACAATTAGACCACTTTCGATAATTTTGTTGAATTTTTCTAAAATTTCGCAAAAGTAGCGAATCGAACAAGCAATTGGTATAAATTGTAGAGACTGGTATAAACAAATACAAATCAAATAGCAAGCAATTACACCACATTTGATATTTTTTGTTGAATTTTTCAAAATCTCGCAAACTTGCGAATCGAACAAGCAACTGGTATAAATCGTAGAGACTGGCATAATAAAATAGCTAGCAATGGGACCAATTTTGATCATCGAATTTTTGAAAATTATTGAATTTTTCCAAATCTCTCAAAGCAGCGAATCGAACAAGCAATTGGTATAAATCACAGGAATTGGTTTAATCAAATATAAATGGAAAAGCAATCAATTAGAACACTTATCTTTATTTGGCATTTTTCTAAAATTTTGCAAAAGTAGCGAATCGAACAAGCAATTGATATAAATCGTAAAGACTGTTATAATCAAATATAGATCAAATTGCAAGCTATTAGACCACTTTTGATTTTTTAATTTTTTTTCAAGTATAGCTCAAATATCAAGCGATTATACCACTTTTGATATTTTTTTTTTTAATTTTTCCAAATCTCGCAAAGTAGCGAATCGTACAAGCAACTGGTATAAATCTTAGAGACTGGTATAATCAAATATAGATGGTATAACAGGTAATTATACCACTTTTGATCATTCGTTAGAATTAAACTGGATAACTTTTTGACAAGAGAGCATAGCAAAGAAGTGGCGAAACGAACAAACATATTCTTTCAATAAATACTCTCATAACTAATATTAACACAACTCACTTCCGGTGGCCCAACCGATTTTCGCACAGAAATCAATAAAAGCAGTTGTCACATTCAATTTGTAACTGCCGAACTCGCCGGTCTTGTAGTCCCAGGGGAAAACGTGATGATAATTATGCCAGCCCTCGCCTAATGCCAAGAACGACACCAATGGACTCTCAACGGGACTGATGCTTCTGCAAAATAGTTGATAGTGAATATAACAATCAATTTTATTTTCTATAAGCAAAAACAACTCACTTGTCATATGGCTTTTTGCCCCACATATGCGCTACACTATTCACGAAGAACGCAGCATTCAAGGTGCTCGTAAAGCGCATATTAAAATTGACCCAAAATGAGATCCACAAACTCTCATTCCAATAGTACCATGGCACCAATACGGGCATTGCGATTGAGATAATCGCAAATAACGGTATATAAAATTTATGCTGGAACATCACCACGCTGTCATTCTCCAAATCGGACATATCGATGACTTTGCGTTTTTCAATCACTTTCGGATGTGGCGTCAAGAAGAGCCAACCCACATGCGAGAAGAAGAAGCCACGTTGTGCGTTGTGCGGATCGGCATCCGTTTCGGAGAACTTGTGATGTATCCTATGATCCAGCGCCCAAGTGTAGGCATCGCGCTGTTGAGATGGAAGAGTATAGTGATATTAAATAAATGAAAATATAGTAAGCTAGCTGAAATACGCACCTGTCCGGCGATTGTGAACAAAAACACCAACAAAATGCGCAACGGCATGGAAGCGGTGTAAGACTTATGCGACCAGAGACGATGTGCTCCAGCGGTGATGCCAATGCCAGAACACCAGATAAGCGCCACCACTGTAATTAACGGTTGTTTTTTTTTTGAGTAAAGAATTCCACAAAGTAGTCAATTAATAAACGATCTAGATGAAATCAGGCCTGTGTTAGCCAATATGGACACATACCAACATACATACAGACATATGTATATACAAACTGTGTAAATTAATGGAAATGGGCACCCATGCATGTTTGTTGTTTTATTTGTTGTATTGACTGATTGTCAAGTAATGAAAAGAATTCCAAACGATATTCGAATGGGTTGCTGGGGATGCTGTCAAGTGTTTGTGCAATTCTTCTAATGTGCGCGCATTCTTCTTCTTCTTCATTCTACATTGGGGCGTATGCCACACCATAAATGTATATGTATCAATGTTCATTTGCGCGTTTGTAAGCATTAATTTGAATCATTTGTTCTTTGCAACTAATTGTGCTGGTCGAAGTTCACTTTTTTATTGAAATAGAATATATTTTTGTTTCAAGAATCAATTAGAAATATGTATTTATGAAGACAAGAACTGATTGCGAGCCGTGTGCATGTCGGCAAAGGCACAGATTTTCAATGTAAAAATTTCCAATGTAATATTATCGCTTGATAAACATACATACATACATACATACATACATACATACATACATACATCTAGAATTATTGACATTCATTAATTTAAACATTTGTTCATAAGATTTTCAATAACAAAGAGCAATGTCTGTATTGACTTGTACTAAAATAAAAGCAATTATGATTTCATGTAAGGTCTTCTGTCTTCATGTCTATATGCTTTCAGATAAGAATACGATTATTTAAGATTGCATGCGACAGCAGTGAAACTTTACTTCAATTTACTTTGATTGAATACTTTCAGTTTCTAAGTAAATGAGAGAGCTGTCAAACCAACTGCCAATATTTCAATGTACTTTTAGGAACCTCGTATGTTCTTCATATAAAACTGTAATATAAAAATTATTTGATTTTTTATGAATTCACAAGTTAGGGTGATTCAGCTGAAATCTCAGCAGATTGGGAACGACCTCGTTGTCGTACTGTCGCTGGATCTGTGGACTTCGCACCTGCATGAATTCGAGATCATTTTGGCCCACAGTGGATTACAGGAGATCCAATGATTTACTTGCTCTCAGCAAAGATGAAGTTGTCAAAAGCATACTGCAGGGATGCAAGTTGCTTATATTGCATGGAGGAAGATGAGCTGGAAACATCTAGACACTTTCTCTTTCGCTGTCTAGCTTTTGCTACACTGAGGCTGAAACATACAGATGATATGGTGCATATAGATATTAACCGCTTTATAACAAGCAAGACGCTTTGTCGACGCTTGAAGGTCTTTGGTATCCATCTTTTTCAATCAATCCATTAACCTAACCTAACCTAATAAGTAAGAAAGCGCTAAGTTCGGGTGTATCCGAATATTTCATACTCACGCAATTAAAATAGAGGTAGGAGGACTAGAACAAAGTATAGATCGATCACTATACATATATGGGATATATTAGCTAGGGGAAAGTCTATACTAAAGAACCTGTTTTATTAAGATTTTATAAGATATTTTATAAGATTATTAAGATTACACACAATTTGGAACGATTTCTTCCGGATTTCTAAAAATTATATAAATAATTTACGGATATTCTCGTAAAAAAAATAGTCAGTGCTTGACTGAGGTGCACATAATGTCCTCAGTGCTTGGTGTCTGAGGCCTTGAAAAGTTATTGTAAATCGATTTCAAACTGTAATATCAGGATTCTTTATCATAGAAATTTTTTCGACTTATAAAATTCGAACATGCGGCGACTTTTTAGCTTTTCTGATTCTCTGTCTACATCTATCAACTTTTTCGAACATGAACTATAAAATAGAGATACATACAGTATACTCTCGAAAAGTAAATCGATTGGTATTTTGGGTAATTTACTTTTTCGAATAATTTACTTTTCCAAATATATACATAAATTATCTGTTTTTATAATATTAAATGCATTTTTAAACTTAAAAAATTCATTCATTTATTTGCTTCAATAAAACATATGGATGCATGAAAAACATATTTACATTTACATACATACATATGTGTTTACTATGAAGAGAAAAAATCTTGAATATTCTTTTGTTTTTTTTCTTTTGCAATATATTTTCTGACCATTTTTGTAAGACAATTCAAAAAGTCTGACGCCTGATTTGCATCGTTTTCATTTTTAAACCAGTGGATCAAGTAGGAGAGTTTATTTACTAAAAAGACGCGATAAACAAGAGAGTAAGTGTTTTTGCAACATCGTAAAAACGCTGCTTGCTTCGTTTCGAATTTTTTATCACACTCTCTGAAAAGTAAATTAAAAAATTTACTTTTTCGAGGTGCATGTGTAATCTTAAAGGTGATTAATTTTTCCGCGATTATTTACTTTCTGAGAATTTACTTGTCGAGAGTATACTGTACTATTTTTATAATGTATTACAATTCTCAAGAGATTTTGAAAGCCAATTTAGAAGTGTAAAGTTTTCGAACAGCTCCAAAAAACCATTCTCTAATGTATCTTTAAGCTTGAAAGAATTTAATTATGAAACTTTTGTTGAAGGTATCCTTAGGCTATATGTCTCTAATTCGGGTTGGATTTATAAAAACTGCTGATAATTTGAGTGGTGTGTTAGCTCTCATTGAGAAAGTCCTATGTTGTTCTTAAAAAAATAACATGTGTGTTAATATTATGAATATAAGAAGAAAGAGAAAATAAAAAAAAATTATAAACACTGTTTTTCAATTAAAAAAATTAAAATTCAACTAATTTTGAAATTTAAAATAAATTTCGAAAATTCAAAATTTAAAAAAAAAATTTATTTTAAAAATTAAAAAAAAAAATCGAAAAAAAATTGAATTCATAAAACATTAAAAATCTTCAACAGGTTGCACCAATTTGATACTAATTTTGATTATTAAAATACATTTTTGGTCACATCCAAGGCACTCTTGTTTAAAAGGAGAAAAACGAAGGTCTAGATCACTTGAAAAGCTAGCATTGGCTTCATAGTTTTACTGTTTGTTTTAAAGCAATTCTCATCAAATTTATTTAATATATTAGTTGCTCATAATTCTTCACTCAAATTTCTACAACCTCTGCAAACTTACATGCCACTGTTAACTACATGTTAAATGCTCACTCCTTCGCAGTGTGTTCTCTATATAACCAAATGCCAGCTATTCTAATTTCACATAAAATATGCTAAGATTCACGCCATCAGCATAAAATTTGATGCCGTTACTTTTTTAATAATTTTTACTAAGAAGTTTGACTCCAACTTATTTGTTTGCTATGCATGACTAAGCGTCGGCTGAAATTTACAAGGCAATTACATTACAAATTTATGCATGTATGTGTGTATGTATGTATTTTTGTATGAGTTTTAATGTATAAATATTTGCCATAGTCCGCATTCGTGTGTTTAATTTAAGTTTTCACAACTCAACAAAAAACATAAGGGTGGGGTTTACATTTGTACGTATGTACATAACAACAACAATAAACTCGCAAGCGAGTGGCAAAACTAGCCAAACATCTATTTAGCACAATTTTATTTTAGTAAGTTTCAGTTTTAGCCGAACGAGTGAATGAAGAAAGCAAATATGCAATAAATGTTATGAAAAATATTAAAAATATATATGTTTGTATGTATGTCAAGCGACTAGAATCTGACACCTCCAAACAAAATAAACAAATGCGGCGGCATACAATGAGAAACTGTAAATGTGTTTCTCTATTGTATATGTGTTTAGCATATTTAAGCGCTTCTTTTTTTTGGCATATTGATGGTTAACTAATAAGTTAGTTAAGTAATTTTTTGGTAGAAAATAAAATTTTTTTTTAATTTTATTTTAAGTAAAATTATGATTTCGAAAATTATTAAAAAAAATTTCGAACATTGAAAAAAATTCTAAATTGGAAAAAAATATTATTTCTTGAATACGAATATTAAAAAAAAATTAAGCGAAATTAAATTTAAAAATATTTCGAAAGTTTCGAAATTAAAAATTCGAACATTGAAAAAAATTCGAAATTGAAAAAAATAATTTTTATTTTAAGCGAAATTAAATTTCAAAATATTAAAAATAAAATTTTCGAAAATTAAAAATAAGATCGAAATTTGAAAATAAAATTGAAATTGAAAAAAAATTAAGCAAAATTAAAAAAAAATTTCTAACATTAAAAAAATCATAAATTAAAAAAAAATCGAAATTTAAAAATTAAAATTTTATTTTTAGTAAAATTAAAATTAAAAAAAAAATTTGGAGAAAATAAAGTAAATCGAAATTTGAAAAAAAAAATAAATTCATAAATCATTCATTCCGAATTAAAAAAAAAAATATTGAACATTGAAAAAAAATCGAAATTGAAAAAAAAATTATTTTTAGCGAAATTAAATTGAAAAATATTAAAAATAAATTTTCGAAATTTAAAAAAAAAACTAAAAAAATGTAAGAAAAAGTATTCAAAAAATTTCGAACATTGAAAAACAAAATTGAAACAAAAATTCGAAATAAAAAAAATATTTTAGGCAAAATAAAATAAAAAAAAAATTTCGAAATTTAAAAAAAATCTAAAATTAAAAAAAAGATCGAAGAATATAAAAATAAATTGATAAAGCATTAAAAATCTTCAACACGCGCCACCAATCTGCTACATTGTATGCTTTATTTCAATACACAAGTACTTCATATGCTACACGTACTCTCAGCTATAAGTGTACTTAGCTTCTACACATTGTATTTTGCTTGTTTGTATAATATAAATGATGATGGGAATGGATATAAACAATATGAAGTGGCTAATAATTTTGTTTTTTATTTGTTTTTCTGTTTATTTTTGTTCTTGTTGTTTTTATTATTATTCATTATATTTCACTTACCCCATAAAAGTGTGTAGAATTGCGCTTGAAATAGTAAATAAATGCCATAGAGAGCACCACCATGCAGAAACGCTTGCGCTATTAGATCTGGCCATCTGATCTGTGGATTATATTCGATCTCATCGCTCGGCGCACTCGCTGTTAGTACCTCCTTGGCCGTTGTTGCACTTTGTGGTATTTCCTTGTAGACAGCATTTTCTTCCTTATAACCTAAGTTATCAGCTAAATCTTTGGTTTGCTCCTCCGTTGCGTCTGCAACTGTTGCAGCTGCCTTGCTGTTGTTGTTGTTGTTGTTTGTGCAAAATCTATTTCTAATACTAACGCTGTCATCGGCTGCATTTAGCGTGCAATTATTATTGTTGTTGTTGTTGTGATTTACACAATTGCCCGTGCAGTTGCCGGCATTTGTACTTGTGGTGCTGCTGTTCGCAGCCGCGGCGATGGGTGTCGAAAGGCACATCTCGACTAAACTCTCTTGTTGTGTGTGACCTTAAAATTGCTCATAGATTTGTTGCGGTTTGTTAACTGTAAATTAATTGAGGTAGGTTTTTTTAATACGAGATTATTGTATGGAGAATTTTTTGTGGTGAAAATAATTTTTTTTAATATAAATTATTTATTTAAAAATTTTATTATTTGTTTAGTCTAAGGTAAGCTTAATAATTATATCGAAAAAAAATATATCAAATGACTTAATTATAATATTTTTACATATCCTAGCGTTAGATACTATAAAAAAAATCATTATTAAGTAAAACATAAGCATATTATTTCATATATGTAAGCATTTAGTAGGGTGGTCCATAAAGTCTTTTTTTAAATCATACTGTTCTTAAAAAAATATTTTTTAAAATTCCATATTTAGATATCGTAAATAACGCCTTTTTTGTGTTATAATGGTTTTTGTTGTTGTTTTTTTAGCCGGAACTTGAAACCAAGATCTTGAATACAATCAATATTTTTCTCTTTTTGATAATCAGGCTTTCAGGCGTCTCGGCAGTGTCAATTAATTTTTTAGAAGACACTTACATATGTAGTTTGAACTTTTTTCAGTTTTCCACGATGAACCGATCTTGGAATAGTCTATTAACAATTGAAGACTTAAAGACGAATATGGATGAATTTAAAATTTTTTTTTTAATTTTCGTTATTCGAATAAAAATGTATTCATTCGTCTATATTAATCTCATCATAATCCCCATTCTATCGAAATATTTCAGCTCTTTCTGCGATTTCTTGAATGCTTGTAAAACGACGGCACTTTAATGTTCTCTTTAGTTTTGGAAATAGGAGCCATGTCTGGCGAAAATAGCATTGATTTTGGCCCAGAATTCACGACGAAGCAACGTAATTTGAACTTTTAACAAACGAAAATTGACAAGATCGTAAAAAAAGTCTAACCTTAGCGGCTGCTATAGACAAAATAAGCAATAATTACAAAAAACGAAATTTTAAAATTCCCGTTATTTTTTGAACACAACTCGTAGAGCAGGGCTTGAGTTGAAAAATCGATTGAAAAGAAATTTACGATTTTTTCCATAAAACTGAGCTCTCTCTCTCACTCAATTTCAATTATAGCAGAAGAAGCTTTCGATTATTTTATTTTATTAACAACTATTTTGTGACCCACCCTATACCTAGGCTTGTACTAATTTGCATACATAAAATAGTAATTAAGATTCTTACATCATACCGCTGAGTAACAGAACAACAAAAACATTGTTTATAATACTAATTATACAGTGATTTGTATGTGAAAATCAGCTTATGAAAAATCATATTGAAATTCCAAAATTCATTAAATACATTCTTCAACGTAACGTTAATTTATTTAAATTTTTTTAGTGACTAAATTACTTCCTGTACATACAAAAATACATATGTACATATATACATTTATATAATATAATATATATACATATATATATATATATATTTGGCGTAGGAACCGCTTTAAGCGATTATAGCCGAATCCACCAGAGCGCGCCACTCATTCCTCCTTTTTGCTTTTTGGCGCCAACTGGAAACACCAAGTGAAGCCAGGTCACTTTGCACTTGGTCTTTCCACCGGAGTGGAGGTCGTCCTCTTCCGCGGCTTCCTCCAGCGGGTACTGCATCGAATACTTTCAGAGCTGGATTGTTTTCTTCCATCCGTACAACATGACCTAGCCAGCGTAGCCGCTGTCTTTTTATTCGCTGAACTATGTCAATGTCGTCGTATAAATCGTACAGCTCATCGTTCCATCGTCTGCGGTATTCGCCGTTGCCAATGTTTAGAGGACCATAAATCTTGCGCAAAACCTTTCTCTCGAAAACCCCAAGAGTCGTCTCATCGGATGTTGTCATCGTCCACGCTTCAGCGCCATACATCAGGACGGGAATAATGAGCGACTTATAGAGTTTGATTTTGGTTCGTCGAGAGAGGACTTTACTTTTCAATTGCCTACTCAGTTCAAAGTAGCACCTGTTGGCAAGAGTGATTCTGCGTTGGATTTCAAGGCTGACATTGTTGGTGTTGTTAATGCTGGTTCCCAGATAAACGAAATTATCTACAACTTCAAAGTTATGACTGTCAACAGTGACGTGGGAGCCAAGACGCGAGTGCGCTGACTGTTTGTTTGATGACAGGAGATATTTCGTCTTGTCCTCATTCACCACCAGACCCATACGCTTCGCTTCTTTATCTAGTCTGGAAAACGCAGAACAAACGGCGCGGTTGTTGCTTCCGATGATATAAATATCATCGGCATACGCCAGGAGCTGTACACTCTTGTAGAAGATTGTACCCTCTCTATTTAGTTCTGCAGCTCGTATTATTTTTTCCAGCAATAGATTGAAGAAGTCGCACGAAAGTGAGTCACCCTGTCTGAAGCCTCGTTTGGTATCGAACGGCTCGGAGAGGTCCTTCCCGATCCTGACGGAGCTTTTGGTGTTGCTCAACGTCAGCTTACATTGCCGTATTAGTTTTGCAGGGATACCAAATTCAGACATCGCGGCATAAAGGCAGCTCCTTTTCGTGCTATCGAAGGCAGCTTTAAAATCGATAAAAAGATGGTGAGTATCGATTCTTCTCTCTCGGGTCTTTTCCAAGATTTGGCGCATGATGAATATCTGGTCCATTGTGGATTTTCCAGGTCTAAAGCCACACTGATAAGGTCCAATCAGTTCGTTGACGGTGGGCTTTAGTCTTTCACACAATACGCTCGACAAAACCTTATATGCGATATTGAGGAGACTTATACCACGGTAGTTGGCGCAGATTGTGGGGTCTCCCTTCTTATGGATTGGGCAGAGCACACTAAGATTCCAATCGTCAGGCATGCTTTCTTCCGACCATATTCTACAAAGAAGCTGATGCATGCACCTTATCAGTTCTTCGCCGCCGTATTTGAATAGCTCGGCCGGTAATCCATCGGCCCCCGCCGCTTTGTTGTTCTTCAAGCGGGCAATTGCTATTCGAATTTCTTCATGGTCGGGTAATGGAACATCTATTCCATCGTCATCGATTGGGGAATCGGGTTCGCCATCTCCTGGTGTTGTACTTTCACTGCCATTGAGCAGGTCGGAGAAGTGTTCCCTCCATAATCCCAGTGTGCTCTGGACATCCGTTACCAGATTACCTTCTCGGTCCCTACATGATAATGCTCCGGTCTTGAAACCTTCTGTTAATCGCCTCATCTTTTCATAAAATTTTCGAGCATTACCCATGTCGACCAGCTTTTCAAGCTTTTCATACTCACGCATTTCGGCCTCTTTCTTTTTACGTCTGCAAATGCGTCTCGCTTCCCTCTTCAGTACATATATATGCGTATATATAAGCACCCACTTAGGCAGTTATAAATATGTACATTCATATGCAATTTGTAGCATTCATTATATATAGTTTTTAGTTCTTATCTTAACGACTTCCACTTCAAGGGAGTAAGACCTTCAACTGTCCTCTACTACAAGGGGTACATCATACAATGTATATACATTGAAAACTCCTCTAATAGTTGTTTTGTTTACAGAAGATTGTTGTATTTACTTAAAATATTGCAGAGGAGCTGTAGAAATGTCTCGAAAGTCACTCTTATTAATATTATTGTTGTTTTGCCTATACATATATGTACATATGTATATCGGCACTTCAACTAAATTGAATACATTCAATATTACTCGGTATATTTGTTTTACGTTTTTAGAAACTTTTTTCTTTTTTTTTAAATTATTGATATTTAATATTTTTTATTAAATTATAAATTAATAAATGTCAAAAAGAAAAATGTTAATACAAAAAAATTTTTAAAAAAATTTTTAAAAAAATTTTTAAATACAAAAATATTTAAAAAAATTTTAAATACAAAAATATTAAAAAAAAAATTAATACAAAAATATTTTTTAAAAATTTTGAAATACAAAAATATTTTTTTTAATAAAAAATTAAATTTTTTCAATTTTTTTTTGGAAATTTTGTTAAATTATTTATCTCAAATATTTCATAATAAATTATAAATTAATAAATACCAAAATTATGTTTATTTATTTTTTAAAACCCCTGCTTTCATTAACTCACCTCCACTTTAACACCAAAAAATTAAACAGAATCAATTTTATTATAAATATTTCAACTTTATCTGCACTTAATGTCTACATATTGATTTATAAATTCCCCGAATTAGTCGTAAATATAGTTACGTTAGCAACAACACTACTATTTCTCGATAAACACACAACCGATGTGCGACGATATGTTCGTTCGGGTCGGCGACTTACGTACACCTGAGCGATAAGCGCTAAACAAGCGCGTAAACAAACCTAATTTTATTTTTATTGTTGTTATAGACAAAGATAAGACCTGTTATATTTTGTATTTATGTGCAAAGTACCATTGATGAAATGTGAAATATGAAATTTGATTTAAGAGGCAATCTCAACACTCTGCAAACGCTCACGTTTATATTACTCACAGCGGCGGCGATAAGCATTATTAACACACTAAAGTTTTATTTGTGTAAATAACAGTTATCTATATGTATTTATCCCTCATACAAGCTTAGAGAAACAACAATTCAATAAATACCATTTTGAATGGTGCAACAACATACATATGTTTTTGTAGATACACGAAAATTTTACGATCGTGCCCACGTTAAAGATAAGATTTTACCATGCCGTTAATTATTTGTTTCCTTATCGCACGACTTTTATACCCCCTGAGCGATATGTGGCGCAAGGGTTTGATGCGTTGATACACCACTCAATGAAGAGATATCTTATTGAGTAGTGCTTTTTCATATTGGAGAAATAAATTTAGGTAACTCTTTCGGTGGATTGATTATAATTTCATTTAATTGACCTAAAATTTCTAAAAAAATAGTTTTAGCGCATTTTTAGGCGCATAAACGTATCAGTTATACCCCTTTGTGCTACTTTCGGTTTCACCCGTTTATTTAACTACCTTACATTTTCTAATGAATAATTCTATACGCGCACATACAAAGTAAAATGAAAAAAAAACATATGTATATAGACTTTTCTTATCAACGTTTCCGCATTTTTTCTATGTACAGACATAGATAAGGTTTCGTGGGTATTGCCGATAGGTTCTTAGCCTCAATCGCCCAGGTGTTCAATGTATCACTAAAAATGTCAAATATTTAAAGTGAAACTGTTGGAGTTATTATAAAAACAGATAAAGATGAAAAATAATGAAACGGTATCGGAAAAGTAGTTCTTCAAAATCATTTCCTATAACTCACTCTTACTTTTTGATTACACAATATTCTATATTTATACCATGAACAGGGTATATTAAGTTTGTCACGAAGTTTGTAACACCCAGAAGGAAGTGTCGGAGGCCCTATAAAGTATATATATAAATGATCAGTATGTTGAACTGAGTCGATTTAGCCATGTTCGTCTGTCTGTCTATTTGTATATATACGAATTAGTCCTTAATTTTTTAAGATATCGTTTTGAAATTTTGCGGATGTTATTTTCTCTTCAAGAAGCTGCTCATTTGTAGGAACTGCCGATATCGGACCACTATATCATATAGCTTCCATACAAACAAAACGATCGGAATCAAGGGCTTGTATGGAAAACTTCCGCATTTTACTACATATCTTCCCGAAATTTAGTATGAGTTATTGTTCATAGAAATAATTTAATCTCCGAAAAAATTGTTCAGATCGGTTCACTATATCATCTAGCTGCCATACAAACTAAACGATCGGAATCCAGGGCTTGTATGGAAAACTTCCGCATTTTACTACATATCTTCCCGAAATTTAGTATGAGTTATTGTTCATAGAAATAATTTAATCTCCGAAAAAATTGTTCAGATCGGTTCACTATATCATCTAGCTGCCATACAAACTAAACGATCGGAATCCAGGGCTTGTATGGAAAACTTCCGCATTTTACTACATATCTTCCCGAAATTTAGTATGAGTTATTGTTCATAGAAATAATTTAATCTCCGAAAAAATTGTTCAGATCGGTTCACTATATCATCTAGCTGCCATACAAACTAAACGATCGGAATCAAGGGCTTGTATGGAAAACTTCCGCATTTTACTACATATCTTCCCGAAATTTGGTGTGGGTTATTGTTCATAGAAATAATTTAATCTCCGAAAAAATTGTTCAGATCGGTTCACTATATCATCTAGCTGCCATACAAACTAAACGATCGGAATCAAGGCCTTGTATGGAAAACTTCCGCATTTTACTACATATCTTCACGAAATTTGGTGTGAGTTATTGTTTATAGAAATAATTTATTATCCGAAAAAATTGTTTAGATCGGTTCAGTATAGCATATAGCTGCCATACAAACCGAACGATCGGGATCAAGGGCTTGTATGGAAAATTTTCGCATTTGACGTGTTATCTTCACGAAATTTGACATGGATTACTGCTTAAGGTAATAATATAATCTCCGATGAAATTGTTCAGATCGGTTAACTCTATAACCTTAATGTTTCTAGCAAACAACCCGGCTAAAAAGAATTAGTAAAATGTTTTCTTTTTTTCTACTTACTTTTTCTTACGTCTTTAGATTTGCCTAAACACATAGTTACTAAAAGATATGCACCTGTGAAGGGTATATTAGCTTCGGTACAGCCGAAGTTAACGTTTTTTCTTGTTTTATTTTTAATTTAGAAACTCACGTCTATGCTTCAAGTGTCGTAATCTTATATCCAGACACGCTTAATACTCGTGCCCTGTGTGATTCCCAATACAATCGATAGTTCTTTTTAATATATAATGAGTAATAATATACGCCCACTTATGATATGGTTTCTTGTTTTTCCTATGAATTTAAGAAAATAAATTCAGACACGTGCTAGGGTATACTATATTGATTATTTTTTTACAAATAAAAAATCTTACAGCGTTGCTTTCGACTTAACTCTGTTGTATAGTATAGTATATGGTGAGCCTTATCAAATGTGTACTGCGGTATAACTACTTGAGCTTAAAAGCAAACGCCTTTAAGCGAACATTGTAGGAACTTCAACTAATGACCAACCTATATACATATATACACAATCCCCTACACATTGTACAATATTAGGTCAATGGCTGCCTTGCTTTTGTAATTAGTACAATTATGTTCACGTAAAATGGTAATCGCTCAACACACCCAAGCAATAGAAGTATGTAGTATAAGTATACAAATAAGGATAAAAGGAAAAAAATTGTGAAAATAAAAGCAATAAAAAATATTAATAACTGTGAAGTGTACGAATTCGATGAAGCGAATACAGGGGTGCACAAATGTGAATATAAATTTGAAGTTCTTAGGTCGAATCACCATAATCCACAAAAAAAAACCTACGAGTTACAGAAGTTCGAGTTAGGGAAGTTTAAATACATATACCATACTATCTATATATTTTTATATAAGTAAAAAAAGAAAGGATAAAAGAAATCAAAACAAGAAAAAACAGCTGTACCGAAGCTAATATACCCTTCACAGGTGCATTTCTTAGTCAAATTTCGTGAAGATACCACGTCAAATGCGAAAATTTTCCATACGTGCAATTGATTCCGATCGTTCAGTTTGTATGGCAGCTATATGCTATAGTGAAGCGATCTGAACAATTTTTTCGGAGATTAAATTATTTCGATGAGCAATAACTCACACCAAATTTCGTGAAGATATGTAGTAAAATGCGGAAGTTTTCCATACAAGCCCTTGATTCCGATCGTTCGGTTTGTATGGCAGCTATATGATATAGTAGTCCGATATCGGCAGTTCCGACAAATGAGCAGCTCCTTGAAGAGAACGTAACATCTGCAAAATTTCAAAACGATATCTTAAAAACTGAAGGACTAGTTCGTATATATACAGACAGACGGACATGGCTAAATCGACTCAGTTCAACATGATCAACTGATCATTTATATATATACTTTATAGGGCCTCCGACGCTTCCTTCTGGGTGTTACAAACTTCGTGACAAACTTAATATACCCTGTTCAGGGTATAAAAATATGCATAACTGTGAGTTTAATGCATGTGATTATGAAAATCCAGGGGTGCACAAATGTTCTTATAACTCAACTTGCTATCAAAGTTGTATATTTCTTAGTCTGCTACTGTTTACCTTACTGCTATTCAACTTATTATTACTTACTACCAAAATTTTTCAAAATAAATTCACCACACTTTCGATACAACCCACCATTGGTGGACCGGTATGAAAGTATAATATAATATTATCGACTTCAAACACATTTAACGGTGTTGTAAATTTATATTACTCGCAAGATCCCTTAAAAATGATACCCAAAAACCCAAACTCACCATACAATTACTCACCACACTGACCCAAAAACACAAAAACACATTAAAACACAATTTGGGAACCACTGCCCGTCATACTATTGAACTCATTCAAGTTAAAGTATACATTAACATTTCTGTTTGTCCACATTTGGAATTTTATTTCGGACATACTCGGACATTTTGTAGACATTCTCGCTTAATGTGATTAACGCACGCAAAGTCATCGGAGCACAAACTCTTTTATTTGCATATAGTAAGTATAAATATTTCATTAGCCACATACAATATGTATATATATATACATATATATTCCACGGAATGTTCGCAAATACTCAGACCAGTTGTTTCGAAAATTCATTTGGTTTCCAAATCGATTTTCAAACAAAACAAATGCCAATTCAACGCCTCACAGCTGCCTTGCTGCTGCCTGAGCAATCTACAACAATCAGCTGTCGATTATTAAAAACTTGTGCGCCTTTTACTCACCATACGAAATGCAAATTTGTTTTTGTAACAAAATTATGATTTCTTTCCTTGAGAGGTTGTGGGTGGTTGGCATTAATTTCATTTGGTACAAGCTTTCATTTTGGCTGGACAATTATTTCGATATTTCGCTGAAAATTGCGTTTAAGCAATTTTGAGTGTGTTTATATCGAAGGCACGATTCGTTGAAATGTGATTGATGTTGTTTATATTAGCCCATTAGGCATTTGAGGGATTGGGCAACAATGGATTAGTGGGAAATCGATTTTTGCTTTATAATTTTGAATGGTTATCTAGCATTTTTGTAATGTGGTTTCGAAAGTCGTTTTCGAAAATCAATTTTTATGGAGAGCTGTATGTTTTTGGGCACTTAAACAGATATTTGTTTCAAGCTATATTTTTTTTATTTCCATGAAATATTTTTTCAAATAATTTTTGTAAAAATTGAGTCAAATTTTTACAATTAGTGTGTTGAAGAAGACACTAGAATTTGAATAACAAAGTTTTTATTATTTTATGACATTTCGAGTGATCTGTAAAGATATCTTACCGGTCTGGGTCATATTTCTAATTTCATACTCCATCTCATATAAAAAAAAACAAAATCGGACTGGAAAATGGAAGGTAACTAAAATGAGAAAGTCCCCTTCATCGCATAATTTAAATTTGAGACCTTTCTAATATAATTTTTCCACAGCCAAATTAATATAATACAATAAGATTATAATTAAGAAATCAGTGTTTGACCTTCACACTGCCGGCTACTCAATAAACGATCAGCTGTTATACATTTTTGTTTTTGCTTTTCATAAGAAGTTGATAAGTTCCATTAACTGATTGCTTTTTCATTAATAACCACAACCATTATTTCCAGCAGCGACATCTACCGTCAAGTTTCATTACTGCAATTTTATTAATAAATACAGAAAAATTTACAGCGTGGACAAGAACTCGCAGAGTCGCATTGCTTTTTCAACTCGATTTGTATTCGATTAAAAATTAATGTAGAAAAATTAGATTTTTATTTTGTGTGATAAATCGAACTCAATCAGCACTTTAATTGAGCAAAGAGCGGTTAGTTGTTCAATTAACTTCTGTGCGTAAAGGCTTTAAACAGAGTATCTCCAATAAATCTACGAAAAATTATGGAATTGCTAAATACTATAGATAATGACACTTCTCATATTCTTGGTCCTGTTCACGAAATCAAATTCTCGATTTTGAAACAAAATAATCTGTTTTATTTACAAAAAAGTATCGACTTTAATCAAACAATATACCAATGTTAGCATGAATAATTAACCTAAACCTTTGTGTCATTAATATTATATGAAGGAGTGGGTAATGTAAACATAACCTTATAAAGAAAATCGGTAAATAATTTAATGTCCGCCGGCTAGTTTCGTGTTCCGAACGTTGAAATTGACATGTGCCACATGTGATTATTTGATTACTATCAGCACAAAACATACCGTACATTTTTCATTAACTGAAACACAAAGCAGGTATATACCATATAGTATATATATGAGCCAGGGCAATCTAACTAAACACAATAAACCAGCGTTGTTAGAGAGCAAAACTACTTAGTTGCCTATACAAACAGACAACAGACTACATTAATGTAGAGTAAAATTTGATTGCGGCTAATGTCATTACTATTACATGCTGCTGATAGATTTTTACTGAGAGATGTGTGGGCGCTTTGTTAATATAGGGTGACGTGCTTTAAAGTTGCTTTAAAATATATATTACTGAATAAGACCAGTTATATATGTATGCTGCAATGCAGCACATACCATATGCAGATATTACATATAAAGGGTGCTTTTTTAGCGTTAGAGAACCCTTTTTTTTCAATACTACAACGAAAAACAAATGAAGTGAGTAATATTTGGGGTATTTTAGTACACAAACTATATGACGACTGGGTCTTATAAAGACGTCCGTTGACTTATGTATGACTTTTCCCGACATAAACTGGTTTCTCCAACAAAATTTCAATTAAACAATTAATTTGGCTGTGTGAAAGGCTATTAGCCGTTTTTAGCTCATTCTTAATTAAACGAATATCGGTTTTCAACTATCCAACGGTCATTTATATATTGCCATATTACTACCAAACTGCCAGAAGGAGGGATACATGGCGCGCTGTTTTGGACTCGGCTATAACCGCGTAAGCGGTGTCTACGCCAGTCAAGAAGAAGATATTACTTATAGCACTTAGATGATTGGTATTGATAAAATCGTGTCCAATAATTTGGCTATAAGGTTCACTATTACAAGTACCGTTAGTAACATCTTTAATTTTAAAGAAATGTATAGACTAATATTACTTTTAACCCACATCAGATTAAGTTTTTCGGGTTACGAGGAAGTCTGGGGAGACTTTTTCAAATGTTTCACGCAATTTAGCTTAACTGTGGAGCCAGAAATATCTCTCATAACTGAATATGTTATAACGGTAAAAAGTGGATCTAGTAGGATGTTATATTAGTACCGTTATTATTATATTATGAAATAAATGTCAAATAAATATGTTTATTTTGACAGCTCGGCGAGTATACAACTCTCAAAGCAGCACCCTTTACATATTCAAATGTAAGATGATTTCAAAATATACGTCTTTATAGTTTCCTCTTGATTTCGACCTACAGACACACTAAAATGACATCATTGTTTACGAAGTGGATGCAAAGACAACGAAGACAAAACATAAAACATTCGCTTTTATTTGACTCAATGGCGCTATTATTTACATAAATGTATATATACATATATATATATATATACTTCGTTAAGAGTTTTTGACACTAAAAGTTAAAATTTAAACTGTCATTTTGCTTTGTTAAAAATCAAAATCTTTGAAATCGTAGTTTCTTATAAAAAAAATGGCAATCAAAAAAAATATTTTTTGTCTCTTAAAAATTTTAAATATAAGATTTTAAATATAAGATATATTTTATATTATATATATATAGTTCTCGCAGACAAATCTTCGTATTTATCTTTTCGTCACTCTTTCTAAACTTTAGCGATTCTCAAATCCATTTTATAAGAATTCGAAGCCACTAATTTATGCGGCCGAGCCATTTGTTGGTGTGTTTCCATGTGCGACAAAGCACTGCTGGAGATCAATGTCAATGTCAATGACGCTGAGGTGTGCCGACAATTTGTTAAGACTCGTTAAGTCATGTAATAGACTATGGATTAGAATTGTAAGTCAAGCGCAAATTAGACTTTATTACAGCATAGGAAAAAAGGTTGATAGAAGAACAAGAAAACGTTGGCAGTAAACTAATTGTAAATACAGTTTTTTTTCAAGCGGAAAGGGCTTAGTGTTTTTGTTTTATTTTGTTATAGTTTATATCACTGATCATTGGAACTTACTTAATTATTTCTACTTTACTTCTATGTAAATTTGTATAAGTAAGCAAAAAAACATCTAGCATTCACTTTTTCTAACACATAACACTTGAAACGGCCTATAGCCTAAAGAGCACTTAGGTCAATTGATTGAAATTTAGTACTAAGAAAAAATTTACATATAACTATTATATATACAGATATACAGATATACAGACTCGCTCAAGCAAGCGTATTCAAAACAATAATATATATGTTACTGTGACAGAGGCAAATAATAACAACTGCGTTTTTTCAATATCTGGCAACTCAACACTTAGAACTTCTTCAAAATTTATAATTAAGCGAGCGAAATATTGTATAATAATTATTTATATACTTTAATATTAATTGATTAACTATAACTTTAATATTAAAAGTTATAGTTCGTTTTCGAAAATTTTTTCACAAGTGAAGCCAGAGATGATATGCACTATTTGTGTAAAGTTTTATTCCGCTATCTTCATTGGTTCCTTATGTATATATTATAAAGTGAAGGAATCAGATGGAATTCAAAATTGAGTTATAAGGAAACTAGTCGTGGTTGTGAACCGATTTAGCCCATTTTTTAGCCGTGTTATCAGGATGTCAAGTAAATATTATATACCGAACTTCATTGAAATCTGTCGAGTAGTTCCTGAGATATGGTTTTTGACCCATAAGTAGGCGATGCCACGCCCATTTTTTTATTTTATAAAAAAAATCTGAGTGCAGCTTCCTTCTGCTATTATTTCTGTGTGTATTTTGTATTTTTCGCTAGTGAGTTAACGCACTTTTAGTAATTTTCAACCTAACCTTTGTATGAGAGGTTGGCGTGGTTATTATCCGATTTCAACTATTTTCATGGTGTGTGTTGGGGTAGGTAAGAGAACCGACTGCAGAAAGTTTGGTTTATATAGCTTTATTGGTTTGCGAGTTATATACAAATAACCGATTTGGGGTCGGGGCCACGCCCATTTCCCAAAAAAAGTTACATCAAAATATGCCCCTTCTTAGTGTGATCCTTTGTTCCAAATTTTACTTTTATAACTTCATTATGACTTAGTTGTGACAATTTATGTGTTTTTGGCTTTCGCCATTTTGTGGGCGTGGCAATGGTCCCATTTCACCCATCTGAACCTTCTTTTGGTGCCAAGGAACACGTGTTCCAAGTTTCATTAAGATATCTCAATTTTTACTCCAGTTACAGCTTGCACGGACGGACAGACAGACATCCGGATTTGAACTTTACTCGTCGCCCTGATCACTTTGGTATATATAACCTTATATCTAACTCGTTTAGTTTTAGGACTTACAAACAACCGTTATGTGGACAAAACTATAATACTCTCTTTAGCAACTTTTGTTGTCTCTTAAAATTTTGTAACTTTTTATATAATATAAAATCAAAATCACTAAAATTATATAGTCAAAAATATTTATTTTGTAAAACACACTGCATTTCTTTCGCACAAAACTGTGCAATTATTGTGTTGACGCTTAATAGCGTTGAAAACTCAGCAATCATCTCTACGAATTTTTAGTCACGTATACGACATGTCGCACAGTGGTGAAAAGCTTGCTATGCTGAAATGCTAGGGTGATTCGAGTTAGGAAAGTTCAACTGTATTAATTTTTAAAAAATTTTTATATATTTTTTTATTTTTTTTATTTGTTTTCTAATTTAATAGCTGATTTGTTTTTGTTTATTAATAATATTTTTTATTTAAATTGTTGTTTTATATTTTTTTATAATTTTATTTTTTGAATGTTTTTTATAGTTTTTTCATATTTTTATTTTATTTTCATATTTTTTTAATTTTTTATTTAATATCTGATTTATTTTTATTTATTATTATTTTTTTATTTTAATTTTTGTTTTATATTTTTTTATAAATTTACTTTTTTAATATTTTTTATCGTTTTTTATATTTTTATTTTATTTTTTTAATTTTTAATTTTTGTTTTTTTAATAACTGATATATTTTTATTTATTATTATTATTTTTTTATATTTTTTTAATACCTTTTCATATTATTGTTATTTTTTTATTTTTTTTATTAAATAACCGATTTATTTTCATTTATTATTAATATTTTTTATTAAAATTTTTTTAACTTTTTTTAATACTTTTTTATATTGTTATTTTTTTATTTTTTTTTTTTTATTAAATAACTGATTTATTTTCATTTATTATTAATATTTTTAATTTTATTTTTATAATTTTATTTTTTAAATATTTTTTTCTTATTTTTTTTAATCTTTTTATTTTATTTATTTTTATTTAATAACTGATTTATTTTAATTTATTATTATAACTTTTTTATATTTTTTTTTCTTATATTTTTAATTTTTTTATTTTACTTTATTTTTTTTAATTAAATAACTAATTTATTTTCATTTATTATTATTTTATTTTTTATTTTAATTTTTGTTTTATATTTTTTTATTATTTTATAATTTTATTTTTTAATATTTTTTCATAATTTATTATATTTTTTAAATTTTTATCTTATTTTCTCAACTTTTTTTCACAACTGACTGATGCGAAATCAATATCATGCTTATGTACTAAAAATAAAAAAAATAAAATATTTCCATTAAAATAATGCACTCAAACCAATCCTATGAGTCATAAATATATGCATATTTAATCAGTGTTTTCAGTATTATAGAAAAAATTGCTTCACTTATCACAATGCAGCGCATTTATGCATTAAACACATAAAATCACGTACTTACATATTTTATATACAATATTTTGTTATACTTAATTTCATATAAATACACATACATAAAAAATATTTGTACATATTTCCCGTGCAATTTTTTACTGTTTCCGTTTAGCAATCACTCATAAATTCATTAATTCATACAAATATATTTAAAAATTCGGAATTTTTTTTATCTTGTTTTGAACTACAGCTCGAAATAAAATTTATAGCAGATTGCCTGCCTGCGCACATGGGTGCCATTAGCACCGCAACGCATACCGCAGCAAAAATTCCAACAAATTTTTATTAAATTTTCTTTTTCATTTAATTTTTTATTGTGGTTGCAATCATTCAAGTGCCAATAATTAACTTTAGCAAATATTTGTTTCTCAAAACAGGCAAACATTTTTTTTTTTTTTTTCATATGTACTTGCCTTAAGCACGCAGTAAGCTAAATATACATGTTTCAGGCAATAAAAAAAAATAGTTGTAATAAAGAAATATAAAATTTGTTGTAATCACCTTAGTGTAACCACTAGCAGCACAAACTAAACGACGCTTTTGAACACCAAACACCAAAATATAAACAACAATGTATACAAAACACAATAATTTTTAGAATATTTTTTTTTTCAAATATTTTTTTTAATATTTAACGGAATTCGAACAGGCGCGTACCGCTAATACAGAATGTGTGCGTCTCAACAAACCGAACTTCTGCCAATGACTGACTGAGTGGCGACCGGCTCCACTAACTCATAAATATCTTTATATATACATACATACAAACAGACATTTCAATGGGCGCACACTTCGACACAGCAGCGATAGCAAGCAGCACCCACACACACATACATATCTACACACATATTTACAAACTATTGTAGCTACAAACATAAAAATAAATTAGTAGATAAGTAATTGTATGCGGTGTGTATGTTTGTACAGTTGTTTGTATGTATGTATGATTTTTTATAGTTCTATGTATGTCTGTGTGTATGCTGTCAAAGAAATTGCGAGCGCGATCAAGTAAAATAATGGAGCGCCAGCACCCCAAGTGGCTGCATTGCAATGTCACTCACACCGCTCGGCGCTCGGCGCTCCACTCCACACTCCACACGCCACTCCATACTCAGCACTCGATACTACTGGGTACTTTTTCCGATTAAATGCTTTACTATGTTTGTTTGTATGTATGTATGTATGTATGCTGCATTCAGCTAACGTATTTATTTAGTGTTTCGGTCTGACGCGTCAATATCGCGTGAAACTCACGACCAACAGACCGACCCACCGTCCAACCACCCACCCACCTCTTTGGGGGCGGTCGATTAACGCGGCGTCGCGTCAATGTGTCACCGCAATTGACCAAGCACACGACCGCCTCATGTAAACATTAGACTGAATTTTATAGTTCAAAGTCAATGTTCAATGCGCAGCGCACAGCACACACACACACACGTCGATTAAAGCGCCCTAAGCGTAGACACACACATATTGCGATTAGTTGGAGATTCAAAAGTTGAAGTGAAGTAAATGAAATACAAAACAAAACAAAGAAAAATCGAAAAAGAATGCGACCGCGCGCAAAAAGGTAATAAATGAAAATAAAAAGTTCACACTAATCACACACACACAATACATATATATTTACATTCATACATATATTCACAAGTCTGTAGCGCATAGGTGCCGAGGGGGCGTTGTGTTCGGGTTAACTTCATGGAAATACATGCATACATACCTACTCATATATCAATATAAACATTTGTACACTCATCAAAATATGTATATAGCACATCACTAAAGCTACAACAACAAAAACTAAAACAACACAACAACAATAATTTGACTACGTTTGCCATTGTCGCTTCGGTTTTGTAGGTGTTATTATTGTTGGTATTTTGTTGCTTTTTATTATTGCTTTTTATTATTGCTGACAGTTTGTAGGTATTTTTGTTGTTGTTGTTCTTTTTTATTTTTTTGTTGTAAATTTTGTTGTTGTTTTTATTTTTGTTTTATTGTTGTTGTTATTGTTTCTTAATGATATTGTTGTTGCGGTTTTTTCTGGTTTCGTTGTTGTTGCTTCGTCATGTTATTGTTGTTATTGTTGTTGTTTTTCGTATTTTGTTGTTTTTATTGTTATTGCCAGCAATCGTTGCCGGTGCACATGCACACTGTCGCTGTCGCTCGCTGTCGCTCGCTGTCAACAACAATCTCAGTGGGCTGTTGATTGTTGGCGGCGGCTTGAAGCTGTGGAACATGTTGGCGTTATTAGATAACACTTTTGATTTCGTCATCGTCTATTGACCTATACACGAGCACGAATACATACAATTGTGTTCGAAATAATAGCAGCGGTATAACCAAAAATTTATTCAATGAAAAAAATAATATATTTAATTTTTGTTATAGTTCATTGTTATTTTATATTATTTGCCCATATTCAAGCTTGCAAGAAATTTGGCTACCTTACAAAATAACATTAATATTTTTTTTTTTTTTAATTAATAAAAAATAATAGCTGTATTGATCATTTTACTTCAAAAACCAACTTATTCATTATAATAAAACAAAATAAAGTTTAAATCATTAATATATCGTCGAATTACTATTGTTGAACAATATCGCTGCACATCTCCAAGGCATGAAGTCCATCAAATGCCTGCGTTTCTCCTTCACAATGCTCCATAAGTGCTTCGTATTTGACCGAGTTTTCTTCCCTACATCTTCCTTAACCTCTGCTGAAAGATTCTCACTTGGATAAAGATCACCGGGTAACCCATAACATTAAATCCATGTGAAGTAAACACATTGGTTGCCAATTTGCTGGCATTCTTAGGGTGGTTGTCATGTTGATAGACCCTTTTCTGTGGGATTTTCGATTCAGCACATGGTAGCGTAGTCGGCTCAATTATTTCCACGCACATTTTGGCATCCATGTTTTTTGAAATCTAATATAACGGACCCATACCGTAGTAGAAGAAGCCTCCCAATACGTTGATTTAAAAAATGTTTGTTTCACAGCCCGGGAAACAAATCTAAGATATCTTAGCAATTTCAACTGTGACCTGCACATGCCGCGGTTCTACTTGCACATGCCGAGGCTCACTTTCCTTGGGCTCCTGCCGAAAAAATTTACCTGATTTTAACTCTTGTCTTATTGTGGACGCAATAACACGTTTTGACATAACATCCGACGCAATATTCAATAAACTTATAAGATTTTTCTTCCGCCAACACTTTTTATACTCTCGCAACAAAAGTTGCTACGAGAGTATTATAGTTTTGTTCACATAACGGTTGTTTGTAACACCCAAAACTAAACGAACTAGATATAGGGTTATATATACCAAAGTGATCAGGGCGACGAGGCGAGTCAAAATCCAAATGTCAGTCTGTCTGTCCGTACGTCCATCTGTGCAAGCTGTAACTTGAGTAAAAATTAAGATATCTTGATGAAACTTGGCACACTTATTTCTTGGCACCATAGGAAGGTTGAGCAAAATCGGACCACTGCCACGCCCACAAAATGGCGAAAACCGAAAACACATCAAGTGCCATAACTAAGCCATAACTAAAGCTATGGAAATAAAATTTGGTATGAAGGATCGCACTATGAAGGGGCATGTTTGGATGTAATTTTTTTGGGGAAGTGGGCGTGACCCCGCCCCAAAATAGGTTTTTCGTACATATTTCGCAAACCAATAAAGCTATATGAACCAAACTTTATGCAATCGTATGCAATTCTTTTAGCCACTTCTTAATACAGTCCAAAAATGAAAGAAATCGGATAATAACCACGCCCACCTCCCATACAAAGGTTAGGTTGAAAACTACTAAAATTGCGTTAACTCACTAACGAAATACGTCAGAAACACTAAATTTTGCAGAATAAATATTAGAAATAAACTGCACTCAGATATGTCTCTCAAAATGGAAAATGGGCTTGGCATCGCTCACTTATGGGTCAAAAACCATATCTCAGGAACTACTCGACAGATTTTAATGAAATACGGAATATAATATTTGACACGTGTGGAAAATGGATGAAATCGGTTCACAACTACGACAACTTCCCATATAACTCAATATTGAATTTCATCTTATTCCTTCACTTTATAATATACATACATATATATAAGCCACCAATGAAGATAGCGAAATAAAAGTTTACACAAATACTGTATATGATCCGTGGCATCACTTGTGAAAAAATTGTCGAAATCGGACTATAGCTTTTCAATGCCCCGGATATCGAATATGAAGAACTCAGTGCCTTATGGTAATTTTTCACCGAAAATATCGGTAAATCTCTCAGCTATCTCAATTTATTTCAGAAGAAATCGTTTTCTTCCAATAGTATGTCTCCGTATCAGAAATGGTTAAAATCAGGTCATAACCTCCCCTAGCTCTCATATAGCTAATTATAGCATTTTTAAAAAAATAGCTTAATAGCTTATGAATCGGTTAATCTATGAAATATCTTAAACAAATTAAATAAGCTTATAATCTTAGATATAATGTATGTTGGTGATGAAAATGAGTTTAATCGGCTCAGGAATTAGCTCAGCCTATATACCATATATGATGATTTTCGTTTTTCTATTGGACTTTATACCGAATATATGGGTCAAATTGTGTGTTATCTTAAAAAAATATAGCATTAATTGCGAGAGTATAAAATGTTCGGTTGCACCCGAACTTAGCCTTTCCATAATTGTTTAATAAGATTTCGTTCTCCTTTAGAAACAACGTTGCAGAAAAAATACCGATACTCCATGTATATGATAACTGTATTAAATATAAATTCAAATACAGATCCCCAATATTTAGACCAATGTTTTTGCATAAAAAAATTACATGGCTAGAAGTTTTTAAGTGTAATAATTTCACTTATTTAAATTTTGATAAGCCACTGCTATTATTTCGAACACAGTTGTATACATACATATGTACATAAACATTTATACAGACTTTTTAATAAGGAACTAAACTAACTAATTTGTATATAAGTATTTGTGAGCAACAACATTAGAATAGTATATGTATTTAACAGTACATATATACATACATATATATATAATTTAATTAACAACATTCAATATAAATTTGAAATAATTAAAAAAAAGACTAACACTTAAACGAAATGCCAAAATGGCATAATTAAGACTAGCATTGAAGTGAGATTAATTAAAGTTAATTGATTAATTATTAAAAAAATTTAAATTGCAATATTTGTTAGTTATAGTTTGCAAAAAATAATAATAATATAATAAATTATTACGCAAACTCTATAATATAAAAATTCATAAAAAGCAGTGAGACTCAGTGCCTTTATTTCGAATAACTGAGTTATGTACTCATGGAAATTAGTAATATTATTATAATTAATGCATATTCAATCAACTACGCTACTTTAGTAACTGGGAAATGTAAACTTATTTACAAACATTTCTATGTACTATATATGTATGTAATGTCTGAGAAATGATGTCAACGCTACTCATTAAAGTCAAACACATACTTTGTACCACCACATATTCAAATATATACCTAAGTATGTATGTATTCATGTATGTGAGTTTACTATTTTTTCCTGTTGGAAAAATGATGGAACGAGGACTGTGAATTGCTTCTGGGAAAACTTTTTATGGCAATGCCATTAAACAAATTAATCTTATAAGCTAACACTGGCTAGTATTTTAACCAACTTATATGTTTACTGTTATTATAGATTAGTATATCATATAGTTTGAACTGCATTATTAAAAAATAACATTTTGAACTAAACTACTAAAATTCTACTGACTTATGACAAAAAAACTTAGTCCTAAAAAACCTTTTAAGAAAATTATTATTAACTAGCAGACCACTCCGGCTTCCCACGGTTTTAAACAAACATTTCAAAAGTTATACAAAAGTTTTTACACACTTGTACACACTCTCCCATACATATATATGTACTTTCCCATTTCTTGTATGGGTACATTTTAAAAAAGTAAAATGAAGAAAATTCGAACATTAAATTATATTTTATTTACAATGAGCTAAAAGTTGATTACGACCTCTAGTCTTTGGTGTCCGTTGTCTTTCTCTCTGATTATGAAGGCGTTGGGAACGCTCAGAGCTCGACGCCCTAGTGCGAGCTTGTATATTTCTAATATTTTGTTCTGCAAGCCGCTGCATACGATCCGTACTCGACACTCAAGCGCGTACTTGGGAGGTTCTGGAAGTTTGTTCAGCAAGCAGCTGCGAGCGCTCGTTACTCGGCTCTCTGGAACGCGATTGCGATGCGAAGAGAATGACTTGCAAGGTGATTTTCAGTTTGAGATTAAGATTCTCCATCCCGGAGTCTTTTTGATACCTTCACCTAGGAACTATTTCCAGAAAGTTGAGATTATTGCAAAATATGGCTTATATTACTGTATGTAGCTTTCCTATGGTGAAATAATTTTTGAAATCGGCACAGTAGTTTTCGAGTTTATTCGTTGCAAACATACATACAAATCGTTCCTCTTTATAAGAGTAGTATAGATTGCAGGATACAGCTACAAAAAAAACCAAAGTATAGATATAATCTACATTTTCCTCTTAATTCAATGGAATACAATTAACTTATGACTCAATCTAAAGAATTTGTTGGGTCTAATACCTAGAAAAAAGTCGATTTCGTTAGTGTAATAAAAAATAATTTTAATCTTCAGTTTCGAAGACCTTAAGCTTCCTTTATTAGAAATTCCCAATCAATTTAATTGAAATTTAACAAAATTACCTAAAGAAGAATCTTCATTGTGAATATTTTTAGCAAAAAAAAAATAAGCTTTAAGCTCTCGAGCTTTTTGTACATAAAACTACAAAAATATGGATTTTATGTAGACAAAATCTGTATGAGCCAGCCCCTATACATATACATATAAGTATTTTACTCCAAATCTCAGAACAAATAAAATTTCTTTAAAAATTGTTTTTTTCTTTCAAATGTGCACATCTTTCTTGAGTTTCACTTTTTGCAATAAAAATATAAATTTAATGAACTTCCTCTACTACTACTACTGCAAATCGATTATAATTGTTATACGAATAATGCTCTATCAGGTTAATTAGGTTAGACGATTAGTCGAATACCAAGAGCTCTACTATATATTTATGTATACAAATACATGATTTTCAATTTACGTGGTGTGTTTAAAAAATAACGGGAATATTAAAATTTTAAATTTCACGGGTTTGGAGAGTTCAATTGTCAAAATATTTCAGCTGTATTCATTGCTTACTTTGTCTGTAGCAGACGTTAACGTTAGACGATAGCGCCTGATGATGTCCCCAAAAGTTATCCCAAAAATAGAATTTGGATAAGTGCATAATGATGCGAATGGAGACTTTTGTAAAGCCGACAATATCAATTTAGACGAATAAATATTGTTTTTTTTTCAAAAAAAAAAAACGAAACTTTCCTTTATTTTCTGAACACACCTCGTTTAATCGGCTTTGTTATGGTTGAGAGAAATCCACTACAACCGTTTGTTCTTAGTTTAAACATATTCAATTGACCAATAACGCATAATA
The DNA here is from genome assembly GCF_028554725.1 of Zeugodacus cucurbitae. Taxonomy (NCBI): domain Eukaryota; kingdom Metazoa; phylum Arthropoda; class Insecta; order Diptera; family Tephritidae; genus Zeugodacus; species Zeugodacus cucurbitae. The sequence continues at coordinate 55,403,322 of NC_071667.1, read as the reverse complement.
TACAGTATCCGACAAAATTATGTATACCCAATGAATGTAAACACCAAAATGATTACATATATCTTTTAAGCGGTGAAATTTATCGCTTTAATTTTTTTATATTTTCCTTATGGGTATATTGCTTTAAAAAAATAAAATTTATATATTGAACATTTGAACTATTTGTTGGAAAAAGTGCGATCATCTGTAAAAGGCAAAAGGCAAAAGTATGGAAACCCCCATGTATTATAAGGTTAGCTTTTAAATAGAGCTTCAATATTTAGTGTTGGTACTTTTAGCGTTAATTACAACCAAAAGACTTTGAGACTGTCTACCTTCAGTTAAGAAAAAGTGATTCTTGTATGTTTTCCCAGGCCTCCTTCAATACATTGGAAATGCCTCATTTATTGGGATGACAAGAATATCGGTCGAGTTTATTATTTAAATATTACTATAAATGCTTAATAACATTTAAGTCAGAGGTTTGGGCAGGCCATAGTAGGATCTCTGTCAATTTTTGATCGAAACATTCTCCCTAACCCAACTTGTATGTTTCCAAAATCGATAAAAAAAATACGCACTCATCAATTGTTTACAAACTGTGAAAACATTACCGCCATGACTATTAGATAATCAAATAATGAAAGAAATATATTTATAACAACAAAATACTAATCTAAACAAAAATATGAGTCATTTTGCTATTGGAATTTATTGTTTTGGTTTTAATGATTTTTGTCATTCATTTCAATCAAAAAAATATTCTCCTAAATTACAAAACAATGCCATCCATCCAGATTGAGTAATTATTGCAACTTTAAAAGCGCGCTCACGTGAAACCCCGCTATACAGTCTAATCTAGTATAATCTGGGTCACGTTGCCTATCAAACAATATCGAAATGAGTATTTTGATAGACCTACAACACACTGTTCCGAAAAAATGTCGCTTTCAATAAATACGCGCGCGCAATATTTTATATAATCATTGATAACGGTACGACGGTGAGTCAATTAATTTGCCGGCTCAATGGATTGAAGAGCAGGTGTGCATGCCGCAAATCAAACCAAATACTATGTAGTGATCGTAATCAATATTGATAGCATTTTGAGGGCCAGCCAGGTGTTTTACATGCATATGGATGTATATACAATAATATGTAGGTATATACATATATATATTTGTATATAGTATATATATAGTTCATTTGCAATATCGCATGCATATTTTTATGTTGCTCGCTCATCATAAAGCAATATTTCACTTATCAGGAATTATGTTTGTCATGAATATTATTACATATGTATGTATATAAGTATATATATGTATTTACAATCTGTAAGTGTTTGTAAATATATGTATGTGTGTGTGTGTGCTTTCCATTTGTTTTCGAGGCATAATTCAAAAAAGTTGTACTTTCTGAGAATTCACTTATAAGATAAAAAAGCATTTCGAGGTTGTTAACACAGCTGCAAACTCTTTAGATAAGCAACCAGACGGCTGATAAGACTAACCGGTTAAAAAGTAAAACTTTATTTTTTTTTATGATTCCATTATTCATACTTTTGTGATGAAAGGATTCACCCAATAATGGGAATTCCAAAAATATTCTCGGATGCGTAAGCATAATTTGTAGGAAGGAAATATAAGTATATATTTATGTAATATATATGTAAGTATGTAATAATAATATGTAATCATTCAAATTGTGTGCATTTGTTTACAAACATAATTATGGAGCATACAGTGTTGCGTTAGAAATATGAGCTTTTGCTCTTGCCAGCTGACATCGAACAAGTGTTGTTGTCAGCAATCTACATATATACACTTGTATGTAGGTATATGTACATACATACATTCATACAGAGATAACTATGTACATATATACATTGTGGTATCCCAAACGCTTCTAAAAAGTCCACACATCTGTTATTTGTAGCGAATTTGTGCATCCTTGTTACTTGTTGCATATGGTAGGCTTTCAGATAACCAATTTGACTAGACTCAAACTATTTGATAACCAACATTGTTTTTACACTTTAACCCAGAAAATTTAGGGCGTTTAGTTAGTTTTTTTAGTACCGAGACCTTGGGTTCGAATTTGGTATACATTTTTTAAACCCATATTTGACTTCAATTTTTGGAAATTCATCCCCATACATTTTATTCTGTCTCTTTTTGCCTGTAATTTACAAATATATCTTGAATATAAACATTTGTCTACGTTATAACTGAAAACCCACACTGAACACCGGAAGATACCAGAGCTAGAATTCATATATGAGAGTACAATCCGATAACCATAAAGGACAGATGAAGATGTCTAAGTTCGTGGAGATCTGCCCCTTGACCTTACAATGCGATAAAGCATATATATGTCAGATCGTTACGTGTTGGTTTTTTGTAGACCTTATAGTAATAATTTTCTAAACATCTAGAGTGGTTTCATCATCATGCCCGTGAAATATATACTATATAGTCAATAAATATATACACATATATATTTTCTTCCGAAAATTGCTTATAAAATTAAAAATCTAATAATAAAAATATATACAGAGGTAGTCAAAATTATTTACACATCGAACGTTTTTTTACAGAAAAAGCTTTTGCTTGTTGTTGTTATTGTCGCAGGGTTGCTATAAACCTTGATCTATCCCTGAGAGAATGAAGTCAGTTTGGCAAGAATAGCTAGAAATATGGCGGAGATATAACCAAATGAACCGAAGACTCACAGTAGTCAAAAGTATTTACACACGGCGATTTAGCCTTTATCCTTGGATTTTGTTTGAGCAATAGTAGTAATTGGATTCTATTACATTCATAACAAACTAACTCAGTCTTAAAATATAAAAAATGGTAAATAAAATGTAGAAAAATAAGGAATTATCGATTATAACTAGATAGAAGACTGTCACTAAGTTTAAGACTGGGGTTTCGGAGTTAGTTAAAAGTTATAGAATTTGATTGAATACTGTTTATTATATTATTAAAAAGAGGACACGAAATATTGCAAGGGCAATTTAAAGATAACTGGGCGGAAATTTGTCATATAAAATCCCACAATTACTCCTTTTAATATTGCAGCAGCATCGAATCAGCATATTGCATGAACAGTCAATGATACTACACTGCTCAGGACAATAAAAAAAGTTAACATAAATAACTGACGTTTGGTAAAAATAGGTCAATATTTCCGAAAATAAAAAGCGATATGCAGTAATTTGCCTTAAATTAAATCCTGGAGCCTGTCGTGGGTAGATAATGCTGAATTTTGGTTCCAGGGCTTGTTTAGTAAAAACACTTTATGCATTTACCTAGTGAAAATAAGAAATATGCAGTTTAGGCGCTAAACAGAGTCGGAGGTGACATGATGATTTTTTGGGGAAGTTTTCCTTACTTAAGTTCTGGAGATTTGGTACTACTTTAGGGACCCTAAATCTTCCTTTGGAAGCCTGGACAATTCAAGTGTACAAAAAATTCCATAAAGAATTGAGATCAAACAATATAATTCAATATATGTATGTAAAAGGTGAGTGGCTCTGATCAAATCTATTAACCTGTATTTAACTTTAAAATAGTAAAACGATTACAGGAGAGATCGCCAAATCGGTAGAATTACATTTTCCAGCTCTTCTTATAATTTATCTACAATAAATAAAGAAAGATAAATAAAGATGTCTTATTTTTCTGTTGAGAATATAGTCCTCTAATAGAATTTTGAGCTTAAAAAAATATGAACTTTTAATTTCTCAAAACGGCTCAATATTATAGAAAACATTAGGTTAGGTCAACTGCTTCAAAGGAAAATATCCAAGTGATATACAGTTTCATATGGCATCTAATGGAGAATAATTTAAAGGTTTCAATGATTTGAATGAAGTTTTCGAAAAAAATATTTTTTCTACTCTTGCAAAATTTTTGTATGTTTTATGTTTGAAAATTCAAGCTCAGTGTCAGTTTCTGCCTGTAAAATTTGCATTCAAAAAAACTAAAACACGTTTTGAAATAATTAAAATCACTACTTTTGAGGCCATAAAAGCTTGTCAATCGTGATACTAGCACTTGCAATTGTCACGAACAAAATGGGCTCGCGTTAAGCTTCATGGAATAATGAAATAACACGAAAAAACTAATACAGTCCCCTTAATGAAGAAATCAATAATTTAGTTGAAGAAAACTTTAGTGAAATTATTGAAAATTAAGTAAAAAGATCATTTTCTGAAATCAAAGTTAAATTTGATAAGAAGTATTAAGGCAAAATAAAAGAATTTAACATTAAAATTCATAATTTAGCCCAGTGCACTTAGCCTCTTTTTCTTATAAACCCGCATTATTTAATTGTTGGAATATGTCGCTTTTGTCGCACAAAATCAGATAGTGAAAGCTCGTTAACAGCTTTCGTGTCGATTGAAAAGGAATGGATTTTATATGAATATATGTATAAAATAACCTTAGTACATACATAAATTCCACATACATACATATGTATGTATATGAAATTGTTTTATTAGTAGAATATGAAAATATAAAATCACTTAATTATATACATACATATGTGCATTGTTCGATTTTAAGGCAAATTAATTAAAATTGAAGTATGTACACCTGCACACTCATAATAAATATATTATTGGAAAATATTGCATGTCAATAACATATGTCATTAAAGCTCTATTAAAAATATGCTTGTCGAGCTTTGGGGAATAACTTGACACCCACGAAGTGTGAAAGACTAGTACTAACTATTTTAATCCATCGAACTCAGTATTTGTTAGAATAATTATAAAAAGCCATTGAAAGAATGATTCATTTAGATACATATGTATAGTAAAGGTACTAGAGGGAAGCGCTAATAAGTGTCTTATTCTTCAAATTGGTTAATTATAACTTAAAATACCATAATTTTTGTACATACATACATATGTATATAATTTCTAGAATTTGTAGTGCACCGTTTCTAATCATACTAAATTTGGGGTGTACAGCGTCGAGAAACTGATAAATATTATTGATAATCTTCTATGAATTGCACTTTTGCAATCGATAATGACTTAGCATATGCTACGATTATGGGTCTGATTAAATATGTACATACATACATAAGTATGTAGTTAGTAATTAATTAATCATCGTGCCGATTTTATTCTAATTCTGTTTATAATTTTTAAATTTTATTTTACAATTTTTTCACAATTAAATCCACATTAACTTCTTTTCACAAAATTAAAAGGGACATATAAATCAGCATATAAGCAAAAAAGAAAAACAGTTTGATTTTTTGTTTTACATACAATTAAAAATAAAACATTTTTAGCAATAACACTAATTATTTTAAATGAAAATAAAACACATTCAGCATTAAATTAATTGCTTTTAAAGCACCCTGTAACTGATCAGAGCAGAGATCACTGTATGATCGACATTTCAAGCATTTGATACAAGGTGATCGCTGTGTTAAAAATAATGGATTTATTGTAAGTAAAATGCAAAAAATAACTACAAATTATAACATAATTTTATTTTAAATTAAAAATATATTTTTTAATTAAAAAGTTGTATATTTTACAAGTAGCCAAAATTTATTTAATGACCATTTGGTTGCAAAGAAATAAGGGCGTAAAGCTAAATGAAACTATAAATTACTAAATAATATTTAAAAAATAATAAACGCACACAAAATTAACGAAATTTGAAATTGTAGAAATAATTTGTTTAAAGTACTTATTTAAAATTATAACAGTGTTGCAATTGAAAGATCCAATAACCGTTCACATGACTGTCGGATCTACAGATTGTACTTGTAACCTTCCTGCTTATTAGCAACAAGACAAAATTACAATTTCCATAATTTAAAAATTAATTAAATTCCGCTCGACTACTTCGCTTAACTTTCTCAAACTTAACATAATAATTTTTTTGGTTATTTAATATTTAACTTAAGGATTTTTTGGTTATTTAATTTTTAAAGCGAGTTCATTTAATTTCAGATAATTTTTTGCATCTTGTTGAATATATAAATTTAACAAAAATATATAAAATTAAAAAGTTACTATAGTTTTTCTTAGTATTAAATTAGTAAAGCTCTTGATTCACCCTGTACTTCAACTACCTAACAGTTACTCTTTAATATTAATAAAATCAATGCTAAATTTTCACTTAAATCGTGAAAAAAGTAAAATATTTGTTTATTAGTGAGAGAAATTCAAAAATATAATCATTTAAATCATTATTTAGAATATAAGTAAAAGTGTAGTTCATTAGTGTAGTGCTTTGGAATATAAAAGTATAAGTGTGTTTAAAAAAACAAAAGTGAATGAATGGTGTATAAGTGTAATTTCATATTTTCAAAATACTTTCACATCAAATGTTTATTGCTAAATACCATTAGGTAAATTAAATTCTTACATTATTTTATGACTTTTTACTAATATGCAAATTTGTTTATATATTTCAGCTTATAAGATGGGGTAAGTCTGCATAAACACAATTAAAATTCACATACTAATTGTATATTCATCAATTTCAAAGTATGTTATTATTTTTCGTAAATATCCTTCCTTATATTATATGCAGCTATTAATCGCTAAACCTCCTACACCCACAAATGTGTTAAAAAATAAATAAATGCATGTGTTGCCTTTAATTTAAATGTTCAAACAAAAATTGGCGCAATTCCCATATGAGTGACACATGTCGTTAAACAATTAATTTCCCTGTAACAAAAAAGGATTTTAGGCCTACATATGTACATACATATTGATATATAGACTATGTAAAAATGTAAAACCACCCAAAAAGTCAAACAAAAAACGCCACATTCTTTAATTAAGAAACAAAGAACAAATGTTTATGCATGAAGTGCAACAAGGCGTATGATAATACACCTATGCATACAACCGGATAATCCTTTGTAACATTGATATCCCGTCAGTGGAAAATGTTTTTCAAAAACCTCACACATTCATATCTACATATGTGTGTGTAGCAGCTTAATTAAACGCATATTCGTATGCAAATTAATGTGGTAGCATGAAAGAGTTGTAAAAGTATCCACTCACGCAGAAAAACGCTGGTATTAACCCCTTTTATCACACCACATCATCAAAAAACAGTAACACAGGCCGGAGGGTGGGTAACGTCTGGTTTACATTGTTATCAAACGCATATGTGGTATTAATTTAAAAGCCCACAAGTTGACTTACTGTTACAATTTTCAATTACCGCAAATATTAGTAGTAAATCTAATTATATAATGTTTGCATAACAGCGTTGTTCGTGGCAGGAAGTGGAGTTGATATTTATTTAGTGCTTCATGTGATCTGATGTCTCATTATAGACAATAATTTGTAGCTTTGATAACAACTGTAGATTGATTTAGTTATTCTGTAACATAAATATGGATAGGCTGCATAAATCCTACGACAAATAATTTTGAGAATTTTCTGTTCAGATTTCTCTTCTGAAGTTAAATAGTATGGTGTTGATTTTTACATTATTTATTAATATACTGAAGTTAGCGTTCTTGACCCATTAACGTAGATCTAATTGTCGCGGTGCTTTGCACTGTTTTTATGACAGACAGAAATATTATATAAAAAAAAATTGTTAGATTGATCTCACATATATATATTTGGGACCCTGACCCAGTCAGATTCTTATTTCGACAGAATAAAGACTTTAGAGCTAGTAACATTCCCCAACTGATTTTGAACATTCAAGCGAATGACCACACCTTAGCCAATCAATTCCCAAAACAGCCTCCTCTACGCTACCGGAATTGACTCGGATTTTTTGTTCCGGCCAAAGGCCGCTATTTCGACGATCTAACACTGTTTGGATCGATAGGTTTCAGTTAAATTTTGTTTTACTTCGCCGAATACAAATTCAGTTTATCATTCATTAGCAATTGATTTTAGTTATATCATTGAGCCTCCCAGGCAATAATGCTCCTACGGTCATCCGCAATACTAACCTCATTTATTACAACCCGAAGTAAACACATTTTTTTGTGTAAATGCCGCCACATCACATGGAATAGAAAGGCAAATATATTTACATTTCTCTCCTCTAACTATTATTCAAACCAAAAACAAAAAGAAATGATTTTCAATTTTTAGTTTTATTTTAAAAATTTTTATTATTTATTTTTTCCTAAATATGTTGCGAAGAACATATTTACAGAATGATTTAATATTCCCCCACTATTTACGCAACGGTTAGAAATTAAACATTCAAGAAGTTATCTGGGAATTCAAAAGTGACATCCCGACCGGTGAGCTTCTTGTACACGGATGTGAAAGTATCAACCTGAAAAGAAGAATAATAGAAATTAGTTAATTTCAGTTGATAACTGCATACAAATTATTTGTACAATTAAAATAAAATTATACTAATGTAAACAACACCAAACCATTGTTGTTGACCAAATGCAGTACAACAACATATACGGTTATGTTATTAATTTTCCGCCTATGTAGGAAGTCCCAACTCGCTATGGAACTTGAAAAAGAACGAGCGGGAGGCAAAACAGCGGAATGTAAAATACTTAAATAATATTAGACAATTATGTAAAGATCGCCAACCATTGTTGTTGCCCACATGCAGTACAACAACACTTACAGCAATTTTATTAGTCTTCCGCCTATGTAGGAAGTCCCAACTCGCTATGGCACTTGAAAAAGAACGAGCGGGAGGCAAAACAGCGGAATATATATTACTTATATTGAGTCAAAACCATTGTGCGTAACTCCAAAAGTGGCCTTACTTCGCAAAATGAAAGTTGAGGCGTTTAAACTAAAGTTACGCATATTAATTTCCGTTCTTTTCGACAATCATTGACCTGAAGCAGCGATCAACAAACAACACAAGAACGTTAAACGTGGCAAAAAGAGCATTTTGCATTTATTACTTTAATTATTTATTTGTAATTGTTTCTAAAGTATGGAGAAGTCTACGTGCCGTCAAAGCTATATGCAGACTATAACGAGACTTTAGAATTTAATGTGCGTCCCGTTTGACAATCACTGATTTTGGCAAATCAATCAGCAAACAACACAAGGACGAAATTTAGACATAATGCTGCTCTGCTCTTTGTGCTACCAATTATATTTATACTATTGTAGATAAGTTTTGTTTCCAATGTATGGAAGTGCCTTAAAGCCGCGAGGGCGATTAGAAGGCAATAACGAGACATTGGAATTTGATGTGCGTCCCGTTTGACAATCGCTGATTTTGGGTTATCAATCAGCAAACAACACAGGGACAAAATATTTTCTTCTATATTTTATACACTTCAGCATTTTTTTTTTTTTCACTTTCTGACTTTACTTACTTTGTGTTCAATGGTGGTTTGTTGATTCTTGTCCAAATGCACCTTAATCAATTGCGAGCCATCGAGCTTGACGCGGATGCGCTTGCCAACGATTTCAGCTGGGAAGACCAAATCTTCCAAGATGTTGTCGTACACGGCGGTGAGGGTACGTGAGCGTGGTCGCTTTTGCTTCAATGGATTCCTGGCCTTGCGTGTAGGTTTGGGCAGGATTTTACGTTCGGCAATCACAACAACGTGTTTACCAGAGAATTTCTTCTCCAACTCACGCACTAAGATGATTTGGATCTTTTGGAACGTCTTTTGTTGTGGGATCGGTACGTAGATGATGACAGCCTATGTAAATGCAATACAAACAAGCATATTATTAAACACAATTTCCCCCAATTTCTGTACTTTCACACACACACAAACTTACCTTCTTGCTGCCGAACTCAATCTCACGTGCACGGGTGATGTGCAAATCCCTCAAGTAGGGTTTCAGATCGCTGTTAGCCTCCAGCTCCAAAAGAGCTTGGGCAATGGACTTCTCAAAGTCATCGGGTTCAGCGCCACCGGGCTTGATAATCTTGTTGCCGATCATCTGTGAAGAAAACAGCAAATTCGTTATTAGCTGCGTTTTAATGAAAATCTCTGCGTCTTTGTATACGACAGCAGCAAAGCGGCCTTAAAACTAATCACATATTTATCAAGTACGTAGTAAAATGTAACAGCGTCCGACCGGCGTACATTTAATCACTGCACATCAACGCCACTGTACACATTTCTTCAATTAAATTCACATAATACGTGATATATGTTTTATGTATTTTGTTTTCTAGCAACATTTTTGCTTATTTCACTTGGAATATATAGAAATTGTAAATAATTTTTGTAGATTACGGAGAAGTACACCAACCTTGGTCAATTATTTTGACAGGAAAGGAAGTGAAGGAACGCCACAGAACAGTAACTTCCGTCATTCGCATTTGACAAACGAGTAGGCAACGAGTTGGCTGTCAAACACGAGCGAGTTGCTAATCAACGAATTCATATTTGCTAGTCGCCGCTAGGGTGCGCTCTCATTACACAGCGTGGTATGGGATTGAGTAAATATTTAAAGTAAAATATTTTGATTTTTCTTTAATTTTTTTAATCAATATTTTTTTTTAAGTGTTTTTGTATTTATTTATCGATGAGAATGATAATCAATAATGTTATTATCTTCGCTTGGAGTTCTCGAACAATTATGCGCTATATGTCGGAAATAAATTATCAATTCCAGGAGGAGGGAGAAGGTAGAAAAAAATATTAAAGTTAAAGTTTAATTTAGTTTTATCCATTTTTGAATGTTAGCGCGAGGTCAATAGCCCTATTAGCTTGTCCCCGATGTCAACTAATGAATGGCCAGGAAAGTACTGATTCGATCTATATTGGGACTTGGCGATTCCAAATGATGTCGGTATAAGTAAGAACTTAACCTATTATAATACCCGGGTCGCAATTCTATGAGGCTTACTCAATTTTTTTTATTAAAGTTCGAGCGCTGTGGTGTTTCGAGGGTATTTGGTACAGTACTATAATTGATAGAACTTTTTTATTTATCTATTAATGGCGTTAGATCACTGTTCAGAGGTCATCCCGTTCGATTAATGCTGCGTAAGATGGTGAATATCCTCAGTATAATTAAGGAATTGCTTCTAATTGCTAATCGAAAACAAAACTCCTACAAATGACCCCACGGCAATTCCTATGAAAACAACTCAGCAGATATTTCTGGAGACAAATTAGAGATTGATTCTAGCAAAAAGAATTCACTTTCAGTTGTGAAAATGATGTTTAGGAGGTACTAAGAAGCATCTTGTTACTATCCAAAGTTTGATATTTGGAGGAGTCTGGAGCTTCTTCATCTGCGACCGGGTACCAAACCACTTTCAACAGAAGTGAGAGTACTACTCACGGGAGGATATTTTAGAATTTCAATCCGAATCAAATCCACTTACTAAAAATTAGTTCCAAACTCTATTTTTTGTCAAACCAAAAACTTCCTATAAAAGTCATAATTCTATTGAGATCCTTTTGGTAAGATCATCAGATATATTTAAATAAAAAAACTTATTTTTGATTTTAAACGGTTTTATTTAATTTATTGTTAGAATAAATAGAAATTTAAATAAATTATCACTAATTAATTAAATAAAGCAGTTGAACATCATAAATATGTCAGTTGTTAACCCCTGGCAGTCGCAGCAACATTGGCGGCCTGTTGAGCCACAGCGATGGTCTGTATGGTGGCATCTCTGGTATGCTGACCAACACGCTCCTGTCGGTAGAAATAAGGATGTTAGTAAATCCGGTAAATAAAATATCAAAACTTAGTCAAAATACTTACAATTTTCTTGCCGATCTTCTTGAGCCAACCGGCCTCAGTTTGTCCGGCGAAAATGGCGATCACGACAGCCAATAAGATGAAGACTTTGTTGAAGTTCATGTTGCTTAATTGATTTTTTTTTTTCAAAAAATTAGTTGATTGTAGTTTCTTGGCGCTTGATTAGACGCTATTGTTCTTCTTAAGACACTTGAAGTGAATTTGATGTTGAAGCTATTGATGGTTGCACTTTTTATAGTAAGCTCAAGCGTCGGCTTTTGCCAACTAAACAACTAAAGCGCTCAAAAGATCCAGAAATTCAACGGGGGAGCACAGACTCTTAGCAGCGACACATACTTTATGGGCGCTCACTGATAAGCAGACCATATTTTACAGTACTTTTTTTCGCACAGCCCGGTGATTTTATTCTTCTCAGCAGCGCAGCAACAACTGCATACATACATATATTATGTGCCTTTGTCTCTTTCGAGATAGTTATAGACAATTAAGTCGCAAATGTATGTGAGTACTCTTAGGAGAATCCCCGTCTTTGTACAAACAAATCGCACACTTACCGCCTGATAAGGAAGTACATTTTTTACTAGAAAAGAATTATTGCTCTTCAATTGTTTTGATACTCAAGAAAATATTAAAACGGAAACACTCGAATGCATATTATAATATAGGGTACTCGATGTGGTTGTTTAAATAAGTAGTTGTTTTGGAAATTAATTTAAGTACTCAGATTTTAAATGTATAGTTATAATTTGTGATATCCATCCGGATTGCTTTTCTAAAGAGGCAGAATCGGACCTATGACATGCCTAGGAAATAGTGGTATTCAAATATAAAAATTTTTCTCATGAATTACTTATACTTTACAGGCCTAATTTTGAGTACCTTATTAACTCTATATCGTGGAATCACTCATTTTTATTACACAGGATGCCTTTATGTTCAGAATCTATGCATTAAAGTCAACATGACTAACATAAATGACTATAATCATGCTGGATTTTGTTTAGTACCTGATCCTGAAATGCACTGTCTTATATAAAATATGGTGTAAAGAGAGATCGTTATCATTATATTGGGCATATGACCAAGGCGATCTAAACCGACTTTATCAATTTTTAACATTAACTAAATATAAATCTCAAGTAAAAACGTTTACTCAATTTGATGAAGATACATAAACGTACCGGAAATATCCAGGTCCTTATATTTAATATATGAGAGCTGCTGTCATAAATTATTTACACTTTTTCTTTTGAATTCATTGTTGCTTCAGTTATCTATTCTAAAGCGAAAACTCGAAAAAAGACTTGGAAGTGGTCTGTATCCATCCTCCATTTCCTGTAACTAACATTTATTACGAATTCTCTATATTTACCTAAACGATAGGCTTGTAGGACTACAGAGCGGTCAGACGGTCGAATGAATTCATTTATATATATATTTTTGAAAAAATATCTATGAAGTTTCTTAAACACTATAACAGTAGCAGTGGATGTTAGAGTTGCCAATATGAATGCTTAATGCCGATCCTCTTTCCGATCGAGTTCAAAAAAATGTATACCAAAACTGTCATTCCTCATGCGATGCATTTATGTCATGCGATAAAATTTCCATTAAGTTTCTGATAGAATCTATGTTTAGTTATTTGGAGTACCTACAAATGCTTCGGTTCCTTTACTTGTCGGATAATATAGAGGAATGTACCATAAACATGAGAAGAAGGATCTGAATGTTCCATTTATATACATAATATATGTTTTACATTTATGTACATAGAAAATAAATAATTGATGGTAAACTATTGAGATATACTATATAATCTATATCTAGGGTTAAAGGATTACTCGTTCATTGTAAAGACTTTATAATATTACTAAGTAATATCTACTTAAGGAGAGAGTTCATCGCAATAATCTGGATTGGACTATATACGATTAGTCACCCCAAAGCCTCAGCCTTCGAAACGATGTCGTTACTGATATTTAAACCGATTTGTATAAAACAATCTTAGACAAATAAGGAAGGGCTAAGTTCGGGTGTAACCGAACATTTTATACTCTCGCAATTTATTGATGTAATTTTATAAAGACAAGGGTCGAATTGTGTACCCATATATTCGGCATAAAGTTCAATAGAATAACGAAAACCATTATAAATAGTATATGGGGACTGAGGTAATTCCTAAACCGATTTCACTCGTTTTCACCACCAAGATACAATGTATCGAAGACTATACGATCACTTAATTTAATATTACTTATAATTAGGTATATAGGATCTGGGGGAAATTATGACCCGATTTTTACCATTTCAGGTACAGAGAGAAACTGTTATAAGAAAAAAATTCAGAGGGAATGAATTACATTAAAATATCTGAGGGATTTACCTATATTTTCGGTGAAAAATTAACCTTGGGCACTGAGTTCTTCATGCTTGATATCAGGGGCCTTGAAAAGTCATGGTCCGATTTTGACAATTTTTCCACAAGTGATGTCACAGCTCAAATACAGTATTTGTGTAAAGTTTTATTCCGCTAGCTTCATTGGTTCCTTATGAATACATTATAAAGTGAACGAATCAGATGGAATTCAAAATTGGGTTATATGGGAAGTAGACGTAGTTGTGAACCGATTTCGCCCATATTCCACCCGTGTCATCAGGGTGTCAAGAAAGTGTTATATACCGAATTTCATTGAAATCGGTCGAATAGTTCTTGAGATATGGTTTTTGACCCATAAGTGGGCGACGCCACGCCCATTTTCCATTTTGTAAAAAAATCTCAGTGCAGCTTTCTTCTGCCATTTCTTATGTAAAAGTTGGTGTTTCTGACGTTTTTCGTTAGGGAGTTAACCCACTTTTAGTAATTTTCAACCTAACCTTTGTATGGGAGGTGGGCGTGGTTATTATCCGATTTCTTTCATTTTTGGACTGTATAAGGAAATGGCTAAAAAAACGAGCTTATATAGCTTTATTGATTTGCGAGTTATATACAAAAAACTTATTTGAGGGCGGGGTCACGCCCACTTTTCCAAAAAAATTACATCCAAATGTGCCCCTCCCTAATGGGATCCTATGTTCCAAATTTCATTTTCATAACTTTATTTATGACTTAGTTATGACACTGTATAGGTTTTCGGTTTCCTCCATTTTGTGGGCGTGGCAGTGGACCGATTTTGCCCATTTTCGAAGGCAACCTCCTCAGGATGCCAAGGAACATGTGTTCCAACTTTCATTAAGATATCTTAATTTTTACTCAAGTTATCGCTTGCACGGACAGACGGACAGACGGACGGACAGACATCCAGATTTCAAATCTACTCGTCATCCTGATCATTTATGTATATATAACCCCATATCTAACTCTTATATTTCTTGGTGACACAAACAACCGTTATGTGAACAAAACTATGATACTCTGTGCAACAGGTTGCGAGAGTATAAAAATTGCATTCAACCAACGCTTTTTTTTAACGCTTAAACGCTAGTGGACATTTAATTTTGCACCATGGGATTTCATGTATTTGGAAATAGAAAATTTTCTATGATTTTTAATAAGATTAATCCATAACTTTTGGATGACCTACGTGAAGAATAGCATAGTATTGAATCTTCTTACTAGAAAACCCTAGAAAACAAATCAGATTCATATTTATTATAATTATACCTGTAGGTTAAGCAGCTTCACATGTAAATCAAATTTTGAGGAGAACTCTCTCGATCATTAATGTGCAGCACAGTGGATCATGTTTAATAGATATCATCATCAAATCAATATAAGGTCGCATCCATAATTTTTTAAAATTGTTGTATAAAACAATAAATATTAATATTTTGTACTCGTAAAGTGTTTCAATTTATTTAAAGTTGTTCATAATTTTAGTAATATCGATATATATGCGTTTTTTGGGTAAAATAAATAGTTGTTTTTTAAGTAAATCTTAGAATATTTCAATATTTTTTAAGTATTCAATAATGATTATCCTCGGGCAGTAGCAGCAACATTGGCAGCCTGTTGTGCCACAGCAATTCCTTGAACGGCAGCATCTCTGGTGTGCTGACCAACACGCTCCTGTCGGAAAGGATTTAGAAGTTGAGAAATCGCTAAGAAAATATTTTTTTATTAAAAAAAAAATACTTACAACTTTCTTGCCGATCTTCTTGAGCCACCCGGCCTCTGTTTGTCCAGCGAATATGACGATCACGACAGCCAAGAAGATGAATACTTTGTTGAAGTTCATGTTGCTTAATTTTTTTCTTGAAAGTTTTTACAATTTATATAGCTTCTTAGCACTTTTCTAGCGGCTAATCCTCTTTTAAAGACACTTAAAATGAATTTGATGACAATGCAGCTGTTGGTTGCAACTTTTATAGTCAGTTCTTTGCCTATAGTTCTTTGATCCGTCCGCTAGACACTAGCTGGAAAAAAGCACCCGTGGCGGTTATGTACATATTTCAGGGGAAGCACAGGCCCCCATTGACATCCACTGTGCATATGTCAACTATTTACTGTCTGCCAAATATATAAAATATTCATTGATAGGCCGACAATATTTTGTTGTTTCTTATTTATTAAAATCGGTGATTTTATTTTCCTTATATGCAGAATAAGCTCGGGTTGTTGTTTAAAGACAGTTTTGTATTTGTACCCTATATGTATAATATATAGGTATTTACCTAAACTGATTTGTATTGCTAGCACATCAAAGTACTTTTCCGATGGCTGCATATGATATTCCCGTTATATATAATTGTATGAATTTTTAGTTATACTCGTATTTATACTTCGTTACACTGACAAAAATATCTTTCGTTTTCTTCCGTATACATATACATATATAGTATTACTGAAAATATTCCATAAAGGAGACTTAAAGCGTTCTTGGAGTGATTAATACATTGTTTTGAGAACTTTTTTAACTGGAACTTGACTTGGTCTACTTTACATTATCTAGTGGGTGTGATCGCTAGCACAGTGTTTGGGATTTGAACCTTGTTCCCATTGAATACTAGTCTAGGAAGTTTCGCTTTTAAAGGTTAAGATTTTAATTTCATTATTTAAATTATCACAGTGCTTTGTATAAATATACATTATATATAGACCTCATATGTATATAAAATCGTAATTGGCGTCAATTTAAAAGCAACTATAACATTTTAAAGTAATCAGTTCATCCCGAGGTGGCGAAGCATTTTAAACATTTGATTAAGCCAGTCTTGTTAGAAACTTTAAGATTATTTTTATAACTACTTGAGTAGAAAGCCAAGGAAACTGTGTTTAGTCCGAAATGGAACTCAGGGATTTATCAGTGTAGGGATCGTCTTAGATTCTTTTTTAAGAAGAGCTGAGAGAGCTAAAATTCAGTGGGTAAGTTTGATACTTAAACAAAATATGGACAAAATTTTTCAAGTTTCTTAAAATTTAAATAAAATGTCGTGTTGGATTCTTCCTTTTGGATTATTTGATATGTGAAATGAAGTACTCCCCGTCAGAAGAATATTTTTTTTAATAAACTATAAGTACTAATTGCAGATTTATTCATTATACCCTTAAAACCCGTGTTTTAAACAACAAGGGTATTTAAGACATCGTTATCTAAGCTTCTGCGCCATATTTTTACCATTTTGTAATGGGGGACTTACAAATTGTGATTTTTTATGGATCAAAAAAATTACTTCCACATTTTCTAAATTTTTATACAATGAAGAGATACTTGGTTTCAACTCGACTGATTCGGTATTCGATTGCGTAGATGAAAATCGTTCGATTTTAATCTTCATTCCATGGTCAACGAAAATTTCCAGTACTTCATAGTTTTGGTTTTGAACAATAATGTGAAAGTTAAGATATTAGTGAAAAGAACTGTTTGGTTACTTAAAACCTGAAAATTTTCGGGATCGACAGATACATATCTATATTGTATTATGGTATTTCTGGTGTTCATCATGGGGGACCTAAAAATGTTAAGCGGACTTCCAACAAATAATGGAATATATCGGAAATTTATTAATTGTTCGGAGGTTTCGAAATTTCTCTAGGGATGACTAAAAATACGTTCGATATTGCGCGGAAATCGAATAGAATCGAACTCAGTTATTGGGAAATAACTAGTGTGTAACTCCGACCAATATTTTATTTTAAAATTTTGATTGGCGAGATCATTGATTATAGGAGGAGAAAAGAGCTGGAATAGATTTAGGGGAAACTAAGTAGAAAAAAGTCATAGGAGAGTTTTTTTTATTGTTCTCAGTAGTAATTTCTTTAGACATTTGTGTGGGTGTTCTAAATCAGCGATAGCGAAACATTCTTTCATAATTTATCGAAGCTTTTGTATTTCGAATATTAAGTTAATTGCTTGTTAAGTCGTATAGGGACTAATTCTTTATAAATATTGTATTGTTCTATTCCTGTATTCTACAATAGATCATGCTATTCAGATGCTTTAGAATAATCCATACAAAGAAATTACCCCTTTAAATGTGAAGAGTGTTAGTATTGTTGCCAATAATATATCTAACAAATTTCATTTTTGTATTTTCGAAAGAATATTTATTTAAAATTATATATTTTTTGAAATTTAATTAAATTTTTTTTTATTTAATTAATTAATTTGTGATTTACTAATAATACTTATATGCTTAGTAAGCATAAATTAAAGCTTTATTCCAAAACAGTCCAACTCCAATCATTTAACCCTTCAGTGTCGCAGCGACATTGGCAGCCTGTTGAGCCACAGCGATTGTCTGTATGGTGGCATCTCGTGTATGTTGGCCAACGCGTTCCTAAATTGATAAAATTTATTATTAATATTATTTCCAAAAAATATTTGCATTACATTCAACTTACAATTTTCTTGCCAATCTTCTTGAGCCAACCAGCTTCGGTTTGTCCAGCGAAGATTGCCATGATAACAGCAAGTACAATGAAGACACCACGGAAATTCATTTTGATTTCTTATTATTTTTGGTTGTTTGTAATTTATTGAATATTTTGCGCGCTTGTGAGCGTGTTGTTGCTACTGCGGTTGAGCTGTGATAGTTGGTAGAGCGTCGGCTCGCATTGAGTTTTATAAGCGAGTGCGCGTCAAGCGCTGGATCATTCAAGTGATTTCCCTTTGCGCCACTGTATGCGCGCACTAATTAGTCAGCTTATCAAGACAAATAAATTGTTGTTGGCACAAAAGTTGTATATTCGTTTTAGTGTTTTTTGGTGTTTTGCTACGGGGATTCTTCATTCAGTCTTTAGATGGAATTTCCAAATACATATGAATACAAAGTACTTGCATAACATTTTATTTAAGTTCTTATCTATTAATTGACGAATGCAGAGAATTGTGCGGGAAACTTTTACTAGCGCAAATAATTAAATAATATGATTAAATAATATTTACTAATAAAGTACTATTTTAATAAAATTATATAAATTTATAAGAGCATCCAATGATATTTACCCAGTACTTACAAATTAGTTGCTTTTGTTAACAATTATTGTCACTGCTGTTGTTTATTTTAAGCACTTATAAAAATTTAATTTTGATAAGACTCGATAGACACATTTTAATAATTCTTGACTATTTATATGATAGTTACATATTATGAATATTGTTTTTTTTAGTTTAGTCCACAACAATAATCATTTAAATTTCTCTAAATGGTATTAGTATTATGTAAAGCATAGTATATGAATCTAGCGAACCGATCAGACTGTGTCATGTATGACATTTGAATTTAATATGGTATAAAACACATAATAATATTATTGGAATTAATATATGTAGAATTGGATAGAAAACATCCAAATATCTCCTTTCCGCCTTTTTGTCTTTTGAATTTCGTGGCTATGTATAAAAAGCTACAGAGCTCGTATCAGGCAATACTTGACATTTGATTAGTTTGGAGATTGCGTTCAACAGTTATAGACGTGAAAATATGGAGTTCACTAACGCCGAAATTCGCGCTATTTTAAAGTTTTCCTGCGTTAAAGGCAAATCCGCTAGAGAAACGTTCCGTGAGATTAATGGTGTTTTGGGGGAAGGAACTCTATCACTTCGAACTGCGGAGGAATGGTTTCGACGATTCAGAGCGAGTGGAAACGACACCATGGATAAGCCAGCCGGCGGAAGACCTGTGATGACGAATACCGATCAATTCATGGAAAACATCGAGTTAGACCGGCAAGTGGCATCTCGTCACATCGCGAAGGAGATGGGAGCTTGATGTTTCGGTGCCGCATGATTTAACGCAAAAAAAACCTTCTGGACCGAATCAACTTCTGCGATCTGCTGCTGAAACGGAACGAACCCGACCCATTTTTGAAGCGGATGGTGACTGGCGACGAAAAATGGATTACATACGACAATATCAAGTGAAAACGGTCGTGGCCGAAGTCCGGTGAATCCCAAACAGTGGCCAGGATGGTTTTGCTGTGTTTGTGGTGGGATTGGAAGGGAATCATCCACTATGAGCTGCTCGGACTATTTTTTTTCAAAGACCCAGATATCGTA
This sequence comes from Zeugodacus cucurbitae, assembly GCF_028554725.1. Lineage (NCBI taxonomy): Eukaryota > Metazoa > Arthropoda > Insecta > Diptera > Tephritidae > Zeugodacus > Zeugodacus cucurbitae. Next base: position 55,383,147 of record NC_071667.1, on the reverse strand, counting down.
CATGAAGTCCTTAGTGCTTATGGATAATGTTTTACTTAAAAGATCGGTAAATCTCTCAGATATTTTAAAGAAATTCAGAGGGAATCTTTTTCTTCTAATAATAATGAGTCTCTCGATTAGTATTTGAAATAGTTTAGCAAAATTAAGTGATTGTCTTGGTTATAATGTAGCTTGGTGGTGAGAATGAATGAAATCGGTCCAGCAATTGCACCAGGTTCCATACTCTATATATGTATAATGACTTTCGTTGTTCTTGTAAGTTTTATGCCGAATATATGGGTCAAAGTGTTTAATATAACAATTTAATATATATCATTAGGAAATCCACTTTTGATACTTTTGAAGATTTTCTATTTTTCTATTTCTCCATGAAGAAGTCCTATATAGGTCCTCAAAGAGAGTGCAACCTAGCAATTAAACATTTTAATAGTTATCCACTATTTTAAAAAATAAAACACCTTGAGATCAAGTTATTATCTTTTTGAAATTCCCCTATCGTATTAGTTTGGATTGTCTTCGATTAAACTTTATAGCAAAACACTGTTGAACAAATCTATGATGACTTGTACATAGTAAAAGTTCTTGTATCGAGACTTGAATATGGTTCTATAATATGAAAATAATCATAATAGGGCCACTTCTCAAACTGATTGCAATTTTCATGTTCATATATTCTATTAACTAGAATATCCAAGATACATATTTCCTTAGATTTCTAATGAAAATGTCATAAACAACTTCTAATTTTCATTCATTTCTTCCCGCTGTGTGTCAATTGCTAAAGCGCTAAATGCTAGATGATTTCTCTTATCAAACTGGTTTCCCCAACATTTGGCAATAACAAATAAAATTCACCTGCAAAAACTCGCGTCGGTTATTTGCACTTCGGGTTTCGGAAGTAAAAAAATCACTGGAATCGCCATTTATTACTCAATTTATTATCTGTTTATCTACCTTTAGTAGGGGATACATGATCAAGAGCACGTAAACGAAGCGCCTAATTAATTCATCGCTGTTTCATTCATAAATATTTTTAAATCAACACTTATATTTGCATATTTATAAAAGTATTCAAAATAGGTATTAAATGACCCAGCAGGAAAAAAAATATTTGTGATTTCTAGATGAAATTATTCTATACTCTACCATTTATTATAGGTTTTAAAATGCAAATTTTGATATATTTCTACTACTTCCGATCTATTTGATCTATATTCCATTTAAAACAATATTTTCAAAAGTCATCATTATTCATAATTTTTGCTGATAATAATCAATACAATCGATTAAATACAGTTTTCGATTTTTAATTAAATTAAATTTAGCTAAATTAAATTAAATATATTTTGTTTAATTGAAATTAATTTAAATTAAATTGTTTAACAAAGTTCAATTTTCCTACTGGGTATTTGTGCGAATAATTAATGATAAATATGTTGACATGCACACATACATTTATATAAATGTTTATAATTTCACTATTTCTTTTTACTCATAATTCCCGTCTGTCTTTTGTCTCATTTGTTGCCAATATTTGATTTCTTACTCTCAATTCAAGCAATACAAAAGAGGTTAATGTTCAGCTCATTATTCACAAAGCATTGGTGAAACGTCATTGTCTTTCCTGGTATTAGGTGATTCCTCTTCATCCCAGTTTCTTTTTTCATAACAAGATATTTTTTTTGAAGAAATAATTGTTGTTTGTTTATTTAATGGAATTCCAAATTATTGATTTACGTAGGATTGGGAAACAACCGGAAATAATTATTGGAATCCAAGTTGAAAGTAAACAGGATGAAAGACTTGATTTTGGTGGGTTATGTTTAGCTTTTTGCAGAGCCTGAAGACAAAATAATTGTACAATGGAAGAGTCTATACTTAAGATTTTTTTAAATGATTTGCTAAAAACGGGAAATGAAGCATATGGTCTTTTAAGGTTGTAATACATATACAACTAAAACTATTTATCTCTGAGAAGTTATATTGAAACTTAAGTCTTTGAACCTAACTTAACATAACCAACTTAGATAATGGCATATAATGGTTTCCATAGAAAAATCTAATTGTTGTTGCTTTGTGTTCGTACCAATATGTCGGTGCTTTCAGAGCCATTTTAAAGCCAAGATGTGGCCATGCTTCAATTCGTGATTAGGTCCAGAATCAGTGCGGGAATATTTAGGGATAATTTATACACAAATTTAGAACCAAGGTTTTAGTATATCCGATGATGTCATAGGTCTAGGAAAGGTTCCAAACGATATTTCTTATGATCATATAATAATATTAACGAACTGTTAAATTATATATTGAAACCACTTAAAGCGAGTGCGAAAAGTTCGATTTCGGATAGATATTTTTGAGGTCAAAATTATTTTATGTTATGTGCAGTAGGATATCTCATGATCACTTTAAACTATATCTTCTCTAAGCGAAGAATTTATCTATGCTGCTCTCTTATCATTAAGGTACATGGCATTTAATAATTGTGATGGGAAAATCTCTTCAATGTCAAATATTTATTTTGAGTTAAGCCATAAGTAACTATAGCTTGATATTGTCACGAGAATAAAATTCTTCAAATAATCGCTTTATAGGATTTCACTTATCCGCTATGTTCTTTTCAAAAACTACGAACCAACTTCTTTCATTATTCTAAATATTACCAAGTTTTTAAACTTTTATAAAAATTATTTTTTATTTATTGGCTTTGATAATTCTCATAATTGAATTAAAATATATTCTGTCAGACAACCCAAATACTTTATTTGACAGATTATTCCGTAACTTATCACATTACTTTTCTACTAAGCCTTATAACAGATTTGACATACATAGTTCAAAGCCATCATTCACGGTAAAACATATTGAAATAAATCAAAGAAAGTTAGCTAACATTGGTCCAGTACCTTAAGGATCCTTAGATTACTAAAACTAGTTTTATAGAAATATAAATAATATTTTTTTTTCTTTTTTGAACAAACTTATTTTTATTGAATTAATATTATTTTAAACTCCATAATTCAGTCACATTCTTGTCTAAATAAATAAATATTAAATTTAGCTAGTGTATATAAATATTTGTTGTAACAGCTTCCGCCATTTAATCAGTTTATCCCTTCAATGTTGCTGCAACATTTGCTGCCTGTTGCGCCACGGCGATTGTCTGGATGGTGGCATCTCGTGTATGTTGGCCGACACGCTCCTGAAATTTAAAGGAAGAAATTGATATTCGTTAATAAAGCCTTCTTATTAAGAGCATATATAGACATATATTTAATTTTTTGAACAATTATTTTCAACTTACAATTTTCTTGCCAATCTTTTTCAACCATCCAGCCTCGGTTTGTCCAGCGAAGATGGCGACGAAGACAGCCAAGAGTACGAAAATCTTGTTGAAGTTCATTTTGTTTGTTTAAGTTTTAATATTTGTATGCTAGTTATCTTATAAGCTTGTTGAGCTTCCACTTTCTTCGACGTACGAAATGTGTTTATTGATAGTTCACCAGATTCGCTTTGCTTTTATAGCTGGACAGAGATACAAAGTACTTTTTCTTATCAGCGCGCATTGCTCAGTAGAGTGTCTGTATAGATAAGTATATGTACATATTTGTTTGTATTGACAGCATCATTTAAACTTTGTTGATAAATTTTTGGGAAAATTAAAAATACTAAATATGTTCTATTTATAAATTGTTTATATAGTTTTTATATAATTTCAAATATACGTACATATACATATATTTATTTTAAGTACAAGATAGAATTATTCAGCATAATTCAACAATTTCATACTATTATGATTTAGTATTTATTTTAGTTAAGTAATATTATTTAAGCTATATTCCCATTATATAAGTTTAGTAGTTCAGGTAGACATTTGTATACATACATATGTATATCATAATCCTATTAAAAATTAAGTGCACTGAAACATCTTTTCGGTTAAAAATCACACAAAAATAACTCTTGATACGTCACCTAGCTTCCATATTCCTAATAGAAGTATACACGTGATTTCTAACTTCAGGACGGCATAATTGTCTTAGTAAAATTATGTAAGAATAGGTATCTCAAGAGGGAGTTACGCGAGACCAAGCAAGTGGTCTTGAGAAGTCAAGCGAATTTAAAAAATTAATCAAGATTAGCTGTCTCGTTAGACCAAAATAGGGCTTAGGGAAATTACCAAAGGTCCATATGCAACTGACGTAGAAACCGCTTAGCTGGTTATAGCCGTCCATATCTTCTTTTTCTTGACTGGCATAGACACCGCTTACGCGATTATAGCCGAGTCCACAACAGCGCGCCTGGTCTCCACCTGGTTCTTCCATCGGAGTGGAGGTCTCCCTCTTCCTCGGCTTCCACCAGCGGGTACTGCGTCGAATACTTTTAGAGCTGGAGCACTTTCATCCATTCGTACAACATGATCTAGCCAGCGTAGCCGCTGTCTTTTTATTCGGTGGACTATGTCGTCGAATAACACGTACAGCTCATTCCATCTTCTGCGGTATTCGCCGTTGCCAACGTTTAAGGAACCATAAATCTTCCGCAAAACCTTTCTCTCGAAAACTCCTAGAGCCGTCTCATCGGATGTTGACATTGTCCACGCTTCTGTACCATAAAACCGTCCATATATAATAATATTCGTGCATGAAACCCGTGTAGATCTTCTGGTAGCCTTCCTGTATGTCACTATTATATATAAAGTAAAATTCATATAAGAGAACCATCGTCTCTCTCAATGGTATCTGCATTTCTGTTATGTAATGCTAAGAGAGTCACAGTGTAGGATTTCAAAATGTCTCTAGAAAATTGTGAGTGTTAAATTGTTGTAACTATCACTCAGGAATACAGACATATCTAGTTTTGTTTAGCACTAAGCATTTTACCTGTGCGCTTTCTTATCACAAAAGCTTTGCCGTGGCTTTCGCGCGAAAATCCGCTTTCTTAAGCGATCACGTTCTCAATATTTAGTACCCGTTTTTGAAATAAGTGTAATGCATTGCCGACTGGAGGTCAATCGTTAAACTCTCCACACTCCACAAATAGTACTCCATTTCATTCACAATGAATACAAAAATCGCGGTAATCTTCGCTGTGTTCCTGCTTATTGTTGCCGTGGGATTCACACAGGCCGATTGTTTGGACGACCTCAATGAGAGAACTGTGAGTTATTTGTTTAATAAACTGTTATCTTCCGGTATTAATTTCAAGTGTTTTCACACTTTTCAGAGTCAAGTGGTTAATGCGGTGAAGATCAACAAAATTGCTACAAACATTGATGTGATTGGAAAAACATTAAGGAATTTAGATACCGATTCAAATGAAGATAAATAAATCTTTTTTAAGGGAGGGGTCTGGGTTTCAGCGCAAAAAAAAAAAACACTTTTTTTGTGATTTTTTATCTCAAATATCGATTAAGCAATTTTATTCAAACCTTCTATACATTATTGAGCATAGTTTTGACTATGTTCTGTAAATTTTTCACGCAAAAATATTAAACGATTAGCCCGTAACAGAGCTTCCCCTAGGACGTCTTGAAAAAAAAAACAATTTGCGCTGTTCACTGTAACTCGGCAATTATCCGAAAATGAAAAACCATAAAAATTTTGTTAAATTTTAAACAAATCTTCCCCCCAACGCTCGCTGATTATTATTTTTTGTATTTAAAAATTTTTGGCGGCCATCTAAAGTGTGAACCGTTATTTTCCACTAAAATTTTCGCCATTTTCAGGGTGGGAAACACCCTTAATGTTTTTCTAAACGTAGGGGGGAGGTATTTTATGTGAAGAAAATGTGTACCAAGTTTGAAATGAATCGGTCGAGTAGTTTTCAAATGACAGTGAACACGGACTTCAAAAAAGTAGTTTTGAGAAAAACGCGTTTAAAGCCGTAGCTGTTAGAGTTAGAGCGTTAAAGGCCCCGAGACTAATTAAACAATAACTTCAAGAATATTGCTTAGATCGGATTAAAATTTAGATGACATATTCTTGAAATGTTAAACAATAAAATAAAACAAAACAAAAATCGATTTTTCGAAAGTGAAAACCCAGACCCCTCCCTTAAGTATAGTTATTACTTGAATGTGTATTTTAAAATTATACTTGAAATTTGTTAGAAAATTACTTTGTTTTGAAATAAAAACAAATACGCTCTAGCGATCTGGGAGATTCGTCTCTTCTTTCGATTGGCAGTTGTGAGAAAAAAATACTTTTTTAACACTTCAAAACGATTCAGAACCTATTAAACAGTTGTAATATGTATTATGAGAAACATCATAATTTTTAAATTTTTTTTCGTATGCAAGGAGTTGAAAACCTAATTTTGTCAATATTGTTGCACAAAACAACAAATATAATATCTATGAAAATGGTGGTCGCGGCAGGCATGGCTAGGTCAGCGATCATACCAGCGGCTCTGTTATATCAAGGAATTTGGAAATATTACTATTTTAAGAGACAATTGTTAAATTGATGATCTAAAAATCCTTTAACTAAGCTGCAGATAATATTAAAGAGTGTTCTTGTTTTTATAAAATTTAATTTTATTTAAATACTTTTATTTTAATCTCCATACATTTGTCAAATATTTTAAAAATAAATAAATATTAATCATAATTTAGGTACATAAATGTTTCTACACTCATTCAACATATTCAGTTTATCCCTTCAATGTTGCCGCAACATTTGCTGCTTGTTGCGCCACGGCGATGGTTTGGATAGTGGCATCTCGTGTATGTTGACCGACGCGCTCCTGGAATTTTATGAAAAGAAATGGAAATTAGTTAGTAAATGCTTAGTCAATTAAGAATTTGTAAACAAATTTATGTCAGTTTTAATATTTTTATTTGAAACTTACAATTTTCTTGCCAATCTTTTTCAACCATCCCGCCTCGGTTTGTCCTGCGAAGACAGCAACGAAGACAGCCAGGAGTACGAAGATCTTGTAGAAGTTCATTTTGTTTGTTTAAGTTTTAATATTTGTCTGCTAGTTGTTTTATAAGCTTGTTGAGCTTCCAGCTTCTTCGACTTTCGAATTGTGTTTATTGATAGTTGACTGGCTTCGCTGTGCTTTTATAGCACTTCAGAGATTCAGAGCACCTTTTGTTATCAGCGCGCTTTGCCGGGGATTTCTTTTCACTTACTATGTATGTATTTCCAGCATCATCTAAATTATCAGTCTTAGCGTGACTTTGTACAATTAAAAATATTTAAATATATTTATATGAACAAATTTTTGTTTATAATCCGCAATATGTGTCTTTCAGGTAACTTCTCACTTAAATATGCAGGACATATAATATAGTATATATAGTATATATATAGGAACAAGCTTTAAATTATTATTTTAAGTAGGGGTAGTCAGAGACACGAAAAAATGAGAATTTTCAGTAATTTTTTTTTGCTATTAAATCATGTTATTTTTCAAAAGTAATAATATGGCATTATTATAGAATGTTTTGACTTAAAGTCACGTAAATTTGAAAAAAAAAATTATAATTTCCAAAGTTATAGCTGTTTGTGTTGACCCAGTTTCAAAAAAAGGTCCTTGCGGTGACAATCATAAGTCCTTGGAGAGTCATCTAAAATCAATCGTATAAAAAAAATTAGTTTTTTAGATAATCCTGGGCCTGATCGAAGCTTTTTTTCAAAAGTTAACAAAATGGTGGACTCAGGAATTTTTTTCTTGATTTTCGGGAAAAAATCAACGGTTAATTGGTCTTAAAAAATCGAAATTTTTGAAATAAAAATCCTTCGAACAGGCCTGAGTTTATTATGTACTCTAAAAGCTGTATGAACTTCATTTAAATCTACTGAGCGGTTATCGAGTTACAGTTGTCACCAGTTCAAAACACGTCGGTTTGAGATAAACGCATTTAAAGTATCACACTAGCTTTTTGGTTTGCCCGAGCATTGTTATTTGTCGAATAACTCGAAAAGTAATGATCGGCTCAATTTCAAATTTTTAGAGAATATTTTTAAGATATTACACTTAACGTAAATGCAAAAAAAAAATTGATTTTTTTGAGAATCCTGACTACCCTAACCCCTTAAGTGGCAACTCTCTTCAAACAATATTTTTAATTTTCACTAAAACTTCTTCTTGAATTGTTTCTAAAACTTCTTCAGCCTGTAGTTTTCTATTTCTTAATATTTTTTTTAATTTTACATATAAAATTGGCCAGGTGGCAACCATCTATATATTTGTTTTAACACTTTCCTAATACTCGAAAAAAAAATCCGCTACGTAGATTATTCATCAAATTATAAACCGTAGTAAGAAATTTCGTCTTGTCACACGCTCCGTAAAATTTAATAGCGTATCTAAAAAGTATACCGTTAAATAGAAATCTTTAAAAATGTAAGCAGCTCGTGTATCGACGCTAGTTTTACTAAAACACCCAATCTTTATTCAACGCGTTCGCAAGCGCCGACCTTTTTCTTAAAAAATTGAAGCAGTTACCTCGAAGTCAATCCTTAAACTCACAATGTTTATAAAAATAGTGGTAATATTTGCTGTGTTGCTGCTAATTACGGGTGTGAAATGCCAACAGAACGATACTGAACTCATTACGACAACTGTGAGTTATTTGTTTAGAAAACGCATATTTCTGTGTATTAATTTCAAGTTCTATACTTTTCAGGAAGAGACACTGGTCAACAATACTGTTAGTTATTCGCTAAATACTTTCATATCTTTCGGGCTAAGTACAGGTATTTTCCTTTTCAGATTGATGAGTCGGTAGAAAAGAAAGTGGAGTTAAAGAACCAAGAAGAACCTGCAAAAGATGTAATCTCTGATGCGGTGGCACTAAAGAAGCAAGCATTTGAAAAAAATGATGTTGAAAATGATATAACCGCTGATTATAATGATTATAAGTCTGATTCGTCTATTAACTATTCGAACTTTGATTCGTACTCTCAGTTGTCAACTTGTATTAGTTCTGATGAGACTGATTGTAATGAATCTGTTAGCTCTGAAGAAGAGTTTAATCGTTGTGATTGTGATGATTGATCTGATTCAAATTATTAAATTATATAGAACAGTATTTGATGAAAATGAGAATAAATCCATAATAATATTGATGATGATTATTTTCACACTGTACTTGCAATTTTAAGAAGAATTAGTTACAGTTTTAATGTTTGATTCACCGCTATTTCCAAAAATAAATGAAATTCACATATTTACAACGGGAAGCATCGGTTATTTACTCTTCGAGTTTTGGAAATAAAAAACCACTTGCATCGTCATTCAACACACATTTGTTTACACCTATATTTATAGTAAATTTTATGAGCACATAAACAAAGTGCTCAATTAATTCAGCTCGAGTTTCATTCATAAAAGCTTATAATCATACTTACAAATCTATATACGGATCAGTCTGTATTCAGCGTTGAATGCCCTGTTGGAAAACTTTTCTTCAGTTTAACTAGGCATTTCTGTATTACCCTCTTTCGATAGAACGACATGATAGCATTTTCCGGAAGGGTAATTATGTTTTGACTGGAATATTCGTAGCTTCGCTATTTCTTCTAGTCATATCTCCATCTTTCGTTTGCTTCATTTGTTGCTAATAAGTATTTTTTTACATTCAATCCAAAACCACAAAAGAGTTTAATGATCTGTTCATTCATTCGCAAATTATTGGTGATTCGTGGTATTAGGTGATTCCTCTTTATACCAGTTTCGTAATTTTGTTGTTTATGTCTTTTATAACAGTAGACATTTTTTATCAAACGCTCAACTATTGTTGTTCAAAACCCAATATTTGATACACGTCATTTTGGGAAATACCATGGCAAATAACCCTTGGTAACAAAAGAAAAAGCACCCAAAAAATAACTGGATTTCGGTCTCTAAGATTTTTTAATTCGTAGTAGTTTTATAGTTAAGCGCGAAAGTAAAACAATTTTCAAGACTGAAGTGTCTAAATTGAGAGTTACTAAAGCATTGTTATTAAAAAACGCGAGTTTAGGTTGAATAGTTGGTATGGGTCTGGTGGTGAACGAGGACAAGACGAAATATCTCCTGCCATTAAACAAACAGTCGGCGCATTCGCGTCTTGGCTCCCACGTCACTGTTGACAGTCATAACTTTGAAGTTGTAGATAATTTCGTCTACCTGGGAACCAGCATCAACACCGATAATAATGTCAGCCTTGAAATCCAACGCAGAATTACTCTTGCCAACAGGTGCTACTATGGACTGAGTAGGCAATTGAAAAGTAAAGTCCTCTCTCGACGAACAAAACCTAACATCTACAAGTCCCTCATCATTCCCGTCCTATTTTATGGTGCAGAAGCGGCACTAGGAGTTATGGCCGAATGGACGAAAGTGCCCCAGCTCTGAAAGTTTTCGATGAAGTACCCGCTGGTGGGAGCCGAGGAAGAGGGAGGCCTCAACCCCGATAAACAGAAAGCACCCATAAAATAACTGGATTTCGGTCTCTGTTTGTTATTCGTAGAAGTTTTATAGTTAAGCGCTAAATTAAAATGAGTTTCAAGACAGAAGAGTACAATTTGTTATTAACAAATGGGAATTTATGTTGGATAGTTGGTTTCGAAGGGCCAGAACACATACGAACTATTCCTGAAATTACGTTGTATTAAAGATTATTGGTTCAAAATTAGACGAGAACAAGTAAGGAAAGGCTAAGTTCAGGTGCAAGCGAACATTTTATACTCTCCCAATTTATTGAAGAAATTTTATTAAGATAACGCACAAATTTACCCATAAATTCGGCATAAAGTTTAATAGAATAACGAAAATAGCCATATATAGATATGAGGGCTGAGGTAATTCCTGAACCGATTTCATTCATTTTCACCGACAAGGTACACTATATCCAAGACTATACGCTCACTTAATTTTGCTAAGATATCTCACATATTAACCAATACATATATGCGGAATAAAGCCCAACGAATTTTTGAAAAACCTATATGTAATTAGCTATATGGGAGCTAGGCTATGTTATGACCCGATTTTAATAATTTTTGGAACAGAGACACACTATTAGAAGAAAAAAATGCCTTTGAGTTACATTAAATTATCTGAGAGATTTACCGATATTTTCGGTTAAAATTTACCCTTAGGTGCTGAGTTCAACATGTTTGATATCTGGGGCCTTGAAAAGTTATAGTAAAGTGAAGGAATCAGGTCAAAATGGAGTTATAAGGAAAGTAGTCCTGGTTGTGAACCGATTTCGAACATTTTTTATCCGCGTCAAGAAAATATTATACACCGAATTTCATTGAAATCTGTCGAGTAGTTCCTGAGATATGGTTTTTGACCCATAACTGGGCGATGTCACGCCCATTTTTCATTTCTTCCTTCTGCTATTTATTCTGTAAAATTTAGTTTTTCTGACGTTTTTCGCTGTTTTGTGGGCGTGGCAGTGGACCGATTTGCCCATCTTCGAAAGCAACCTCGTCAGGGCGCCAAGGAATGTGTGTTCCAAGTTTCATTAAGATATCTCAATTTTTACTTCTTACTCAAGTTATAGACAGGACAGATTTCCGGATTTCAACTTCAGTCCTCGTCCTGATCATTTATATATATATAACCCCATATCTAAATCTTTTATTTCTTGGTGACACAAACAACCGTTATGTGAACAAAACTATAATACTCTCGTGCAACATGTTGCGAGAGTATAATAATCTCAGTTAGAGATTAGAGATCATAATAATATCGCAGTAGAGTAGATAGTCAAAAACTATATGTGGAGTTTGTTGCGTAAGCTATCATATCGAACCTCTTCTTAAATTGTTTCTTAAACTTCTTCAGTTTGTAAATAGTTACTTATTTTTTATTTTTTTTTTTAAATTTTAAGTAAAAACTAGAACTGGTGGTTAAATTATAAACCGTAGTAAGCAATTTCGTCTTGTCAAACGTTTCGTTGCGCTCAGCAAATTTTTATAGCGTGTCTAAAGAGTATACCGTTAAATAGAAAGCATTAAAAGTGTAAAGAGCTCGTGTATCGACGCTAGTTTTACTAAGAGACCCAAACTTTATTCATCGCATTCGGAAGCGACGACCTTTACTTTAAAAAATTTAAGCAGATACCTCGAAGTCTATCCATAAACTCACAATGTTTATAAAAATCGTGGTAATATTTGGTGTGCTCCTGCTGGGTGTGGTATGCAAACAGGAACCGGCAGCTGCCAACGGTGCTGTTAGTTATTCGCTAAATACATACATATTTTCCGGACTAAGTTCAAGTGTTTTCCTTTACAGATTAATGAGGCGGTTGAAAAGAAAGTGGAGTTAAAGAACAAAGAAGAAGAAAATTTTGTAGTACATGATGAGGTGCAAAAAACCGATGATAAAGAGTCTGATAAAACACCTGAACAAAATAGTACCGATACAGACTCAGATACTTGCACTGATGATCATGATTGTGATGATCTTGATTGTTATGACTCTGACGAAGACTATGATGATTGTGATGATTGTGATGATTGATCTGATTCAAATTAATAAATTTCTATTTGTTGTGTATTTATATAGATGATTATTTCATGAAAATAAGAATAAAACCGTAATAATATTATTATATTATATATTACTTAACAAAAATAATTAAATCAGTAATGAATTACTGCATAAGTATTACAAAATGACTGGATTTCGATCTACATATATGATTTTGATATTCGTAGAATTTTTTTTTTTAGAATTAGTTAAGCGCGAAGGTAAAATAAGTTTCAAGACTGAATAGTCCTATTTGAAAGTTACTAAAACATTATTATTAAAAAACGGGAATTTATGTTGGACAAATGGTTTCGAAGGGTCAAAAACATACGCGTACTTTAGATAAACCACTGTAAGTGTTACGTCTTAAGTGTATTTAATATGATATGAATTGAAAAGAGTTTTTAGGAAGATGCTTCCTAATGCTAAACCCACACCGGATTAGTCAAAAACGTTTTTGACTAATAAGACACAAAAACGTATTTTGCTCTAGCCCAAACCAAGCGAGCATACGTTATTGACTCGTCTTGTTCGGTGTGGGTTCTCACATATGTACATACATACATAGCTATTTTGTCGCATCAGACAAGAATAAACGTCTTGTCTAATCCGGTGTAGATTGAGCCTAAAATTACAGACTTTAAAAGATTATTGGTACAAAATTAGATGGAAATAATTTCAGCTCGAGATTGAGGGCATACAAATTTAAGAACTGATCTAGATAGTATTGATAGTCGATAACTGTATGTAGAGAGTTTGTTAGATAAACTATCACTGTTCGGTCAGATTCTTTCGCTATTTCGAGGGACAACTTTATACCGCTGTTAAAAATCTTTAATTTATTTTTGTTAGTCTGTTTTTGTCCCTTGCCTCTGATATACCCATCATCAGTAATTATTTACATAAAAACTTCCAAATGGTTTATTTCTTTTACATTTCCTCAACTCATTCACCAACCGATAGATTTCAACCAAAATTTTCGATTTTTCGGATTCAATGATTTCTCAATTAGCGACATCTATTAGCCGCGGAATGTATATTTTCGAGTCGTTAAGTGAGTTCAATGTGATCGTAAATTTTATTTTCGATACGGTTTCAATGATTCCGACCTAAAATTTTTCGATAGAATCGAACCATTTTTCGATCGAAATGGATTCAATGATTAGGCCCAATAATGAATAACTGTTATGCCAATATTGTTTGTAAAGAAAAGGAAAAAATGTGTAGAAAACAGTGTTGTACTTCTACACAAATCTTCACGGCGAAAAAATATTTTCGAAAAAATTTTAACATTATTGTTTCAAGTAAGGTGTTGAACTTCGATATTAATGAAATAAATATAAAGAACGTGTATATATTTTTTGTTTTAATTCTTTTATTGAAATACTTTTACTTTAATCTCCATTAATCAGTCACAAAATAAATAAGCTTAATCTGAATTATATTAGCTATCAGATAGTTGTTGCAAGACCTTCCACACTTATTCAACATTTTCAGTTTATCCCTTCAATGTTGCCGCAACATTTGCTGCTTGTTGCGCCACAGCAATGGTTTGGATGGTGGCATCTCTTGTATGTTGACCAACACGCTCCTGAAATTTAATGGAAAGACATTGAGTTTAGTTACTAAATGCTTAGTCAATTAAGAACTTGTAGAGACATTTATTTCATATTTAATATTTTTATTTGAAACTGAATTTGTATATAAAGGTTTCTATAGAGTTTTTCTTGGAGCCTTACAATTTTCTTGCCAATCTTTTTCAACCATCCCGCCTCGGTTTGTCCAGCGAAGACGGCAACGAAGACAGCCAGTAGTATGAAGATCTTGTTGAAGTTCATTTTGTTTGTGAGCGTAAATTTGTAGGTGTGTATAAAAGATTTCTTAAGCTTCTTGAGCTTCCAGTTTTTTCAACGTTCGAATTGTGTTTATTGATAATTAGCCAGCTTGACGATGCTTTTATACTTGTGGTAGGTATGTAATCAACGCAATAAATGAAGCATCAATTCTCGTTATCTACGTATTGTCGGGGGTTTCTTTCTACTCATCACTGAATGCATAATCTCTGCTGCTAAGTACATATATATTTTTTATTATCTTATTTATTATCTCATTTTGTCAAATCGGTCCATTTCCTAATACCGAATCTATCAGTTTCCGTCCACAATACATGAGACGTATCGTTGAAAATGTGTTTTATATTGATAAAATTATTTGCGTCTATTAGCATTACCATACTATGGTTTGATTCAAAAATTATCAAATGTTTATCTACAGATTTTCCATAAAGTTCCTTTAAAGATTTGATTTGAACTTGAAATAAAAATTGATAAACCGTGGCAACTCTCCTTAAACTATATTTTCAACCTTAATTTAAGCCTCTACTTTAATTATTTTCTAAAACACCTTCAGTTTGTAGTTTCATCTTTGTACTATAATTTTGTGAAACATATATATTTTTTAATTTTCGTAATAAATCCTTCAAGTAATACAGCGTTAAATACAAAAAAAATAATATGCACTAAATAGATTATCCGCGAAATTATAAACCGCAGTAAGGAATTTCGTCTTGTCACACTATTTTGTTGCGCTCAGCAAAATTTAATAGCGTGTCTAAAGAGTATACCGTTAACTCTACAACTTTATAAATATAAATCACTCGCATAAGCGCGCTAATTTCACTAAACTCGGCATTCTTTAATCGACACATTCGGAAGCGTCGGATATCCGTTAAAATAAGAACAGTTAGTTCGAAAGCAATCCTTATTGTCACAATGTTTATAAAAATCACGGCAATATTTGCTGTGTTCCTGCTTATTGCGGGCGTTGGTTGTCAAAAAAACGATTTTTTGGATTATTTCACTAAACACACCGTAAGTTATTTGTGCAATAAATTCACATCCGTGTGGGTATATTAATTACAAGTATTTCTTTTTAGGGTGATTTTACTGAATTGCTGGACAAGCAGATGGAACTCGGCAAAAGTGTTGTTAGTTATCCAATAAATATATTCATATCTTGCGGACTAATGTCAAGAGTTTTTCTTTACAGACTGAGTTGCTGGAAAAGAAAGTGGAATTAGTTAACCAGTTCTCTAAAACTGCGGAATCATTTGGCAGCTTATTGAACAGTTTTAATGATGAAACTGACTAATGTCTTATTAATTGTGTATTATTATTTGTAAAGCGCGTTATTGTGTCAAAATTAATAATAATAATGAATCCGTTCTTTGAAAATCGCTCGTAGTAGTTTGCACTTGAACTGCAGTTAGATCCAATGTACTAAAATCATAATATAGAAACAGTCGTGTTTAGAAATAGTTTTCACAGTAAGCTCGCCTCACTTTTTATCACTAAAATTTGACCGCATTATTTGTACGAAAACCGCCATGGCCTCGACCTTCGTAGATTTAAGAATTGAAAGAATGGTTTTTGTTGGCTCAAAAGTATGTTCCGAAAATTTGCGTTTATTAATTATACTTTTCACTTTCATTAATCAAATATAAATAGTGTGAAATATTTGTTCAAAAAATCTTGTATTTAAATTGTTCCATTCAGTCCACAAATCAGCCAGTGATTAAGCAAATTTAATTTAACACTTCACTCTTGTTTGGTTTTTGTTTACCGATGCACTCCTAAAATTCGTTAGAAAGAAATGTAGATTAGTTAGATTAGAAAAAGCTTCTTATTACAGACTACATTGTCATATATTTACCTTATACTATTACTTTAATTTTTAATTTCAAACTTACATATTTCTTGCCAGACCACCAAAATCGTCTCGATTTGATGAGCGTAGACGGCAATGGTTATAGCCAGGTAAACGATCATTTTATTGACGATTTTATTCATTTTATTTGTATGCCCGTATATTTGTATTGTAAGATTTATTTAAGCTCGGTGTACATCCACTTTATTCGACGCTTGAATTATGTATGTTTCTTATCAACCAACAGCTGCGTGGCGGCTTTTTTGGGTGGCGGAAATAAAAAACCGCGGCCGCTTTCGTAAAAAGTGGTTTGGTAAAATACTTACATACATCGTCTAAATTTCGATTATTAATTATACTCATGCAACATGTTGCATAGAGAGTTTAATAGTTTTATTCACATAACTAATGAAGATAGCAGAATAAAACTTTACACAAATACTGTATTTGGGGTGTGGCATTACTTATGGAAAAAATTTCGAAAACGGACTATAACTTTGCAAGAACTCAGGTATTTTTTAGAAATTCAGAGAGAATCTTTTTCTTCTAATAGTCCCATTACTAAAATTGGTTAAAATCGGGTCAAAACTTCCCCTAGCTCCGATGTATCTCTTATTAGGTTCTTCAAACTTCCGGTGGGTTTTATAACGTACATATAGGATAATATGTGAAACATCTTAGGAATATGAGGTGAACGTAAAATCATGGATATAATGGGGCTTGGTGGCAAAAATTGTTGAAATCTGTCGAGGAATTACGAGCCCGCATATACTACAATATTTAACGACTTTCGTTATTCTCGTGGACTTTATGCTGAATGCATGGGTGAAATTGTGTGTTATCTTAATAAAATAAAACGAAATAAATTCCGAGAGTATAAAATGTTCGGTTACATCCGAACTTAATACTTTCTTACTTGTTTTTGGGTTAATTTTGACAACCACAAATTTTGCATTCACTTGTACGTTCGATAATGTATTGCCATACCTACATCGAATACAATGCTATTTGGAGATTTTATTTTGCAATAAATAACATGAAACTATAATCACTCGACTTGTGCCGTATTGTACATGGCAAGTTTAAATTAATTATTGTATTATTATATATACAGTTTTATCGTTTTCGAGCTTTTGGTCGTTTTTAGGCAGTGTTAAAAACGCTATGTCTTGATTATCAATATATTCAATATAATCAACAATCCTCCCACAGTTTCTTTAGCATCATTTACTAGATAAAAAATGTTCCATTTATTTATTCGCTTTGTGTGTCAACACTCAAAGTTCCCAATGTTTGAAATAGCTTCCGTTATTAATCACCATTTTTTGAGGGGATTTTGTTTAAGATTTTTGGTTCCCCGACATTTAACCGCAACGAATCATATTTAACTGCAAAGAAACTATTCGGTTATTTACGTGTTGAGATTCGAAAATAAAAAACCACTTGCATTGTCATTTATCGCACATATATTTACACCTAAATGCATAGTAAATTTTATAAACAAATGCACGTAAACAAATTGCGCAATTAACTTTGCTCCGTTTCATTCATAACTGTTTTCATATAAACCATGACCGCCTCCATAGAGGAAATCATTAAATGACCCAGCAGGGAAAATTTCAACTAACAGTGTTCAAAACCATACTAAAATTTCTTTATGGAACTATTTGAAATAAAACGAAACCCTTTTTTATCATTTAAGATAGCGTTTAATTTTTGGAATAATTTCGAGAAAATGTTTGTAACGACCTCTTTATATTGAACGGCACCTCTCGTCTACCACATATGAGGACCTCAGTACTAACTATGCCTGACTTTTTACCGAAAATTGGTCAGTCTGTAACCTAACTTACGCAGCCATCTTCCAAATAATAATGTGACCTGGAGCTAAAAATGTATAAGTATTCCTCTAGCTTCCATTTACTTAATATAATAATTTTCAAACTTCCGGTCGAAATCTCACATTCCTCACAATTAAGTGAGCATATTTTCTTTGATATTTATGTTATTGTGTCTTTTACATTCTCAACATCTTTTATTTACTATTATTAATTAATTTCAGGCCTAGAAACTCTAAAATAATATTTATTTGAATAAAAACGTTTTAGTTTTTTTTCTATTACTGTTGAAAGGTTTTCCTGCTGGGGTATTTGTGCAAATAATAATTATTATTTTTTGTACATACACACACAAATATGTGGACTTGAATGAATGCTTGTAGTTTCGTGTTTTCTTTAAATCATATTTCTATCTCTCGTTCGACTCATTTGCTACTAATTAATGTTTGTTTTTACTTGTAATCCAACAACACAAAAGAGGTTCATCAACATCTGCTCATTATTCGTAAATTGTTGATGAAACGTCATATATATGTAATACATATTATGTATGTATGTATAATGGTTTTTGGTATTAGGTGATTCCGCTCTATCCCAATTTCGTAATATTTTATTTGTAGCTCAGCAGTATCAAATAATCAATTAGTGTGGATGGAAATCCAATATTTGATACACGTCATTTTGGGAAACACCATTTCGAATACTCCTTGGCAACTAAATAAAAAGCGGGCAAAATAACTGGATTTCGGTCTGTAAGATGTCATCTCAGTTGATCTTGACCAAATTATTACTGAATAATCGGAACACTCGTTGAAAAATCATATGTATAATAATATCAATAATAAGTAAATAAAAATAAAGTGAAATATTTTTTGATAATCTTTTATTCAAATACTTTTTCCTTATCTCCATAAATCAGTCACAAAATTGTCCACATACTATAAATAATATTAGTTTACATTAATTTACATAACAAATAATTAGATATTTGTTGTATCAGCTTTTCAGCATCCTTGCAGTTTATCCCTTCAATGTTGCTGCAACATTTGCTGCTTGTTGTGCCACAGCGATTGTTTGGATAGTGGCATCGCGGGTATGTTGGCCGACGCGCTCCTGAAATTTTATGGAAAAAATTGCAATTAGTTATGAAATTAGTAAATGCTTACTTAATTAAGAATTTGTAAAGAAATTAATGTCAGTTTTAAATTTTTATTCGAAACTTACAATTTTCTTGCCAATCTTTTTCAACCATCCCGCTTCGGTTTGTCCAGCGAAGACGGCAACAAAGACAGCCAGGAGTACGAAAATCTTGTTGAAGTTCATTTTGTTCTGTATGTAGATTTATTTGCAGGTATTAAATATTCGTAAGCTTGAAGTGCTTCCACTTTCTTCGACGTTCGAATTGTGTTTATTGATTGATCACCAACTCAGCGGCGGTTTTATAGCATGCAGGAAATACAAAACCACGCAGCTTTCGTTATCAGCGTTTCGCCGGGGATTTCTTTCTACTTAGCGCTCAATTGAGTACCTCTGCATATGGAGGTGTAGGTGTACATACATAAGTGTATGTATTTTCAACATCGTCTAAATTTTGAATTATTAATCTTTGGGTCAATTTGGACAATTAAAAATAGCTGCGTACGGACAAGTATGAATATATATACGGAAATTTATAAATATATATGTGTGTATGAAGTTCTGTGAAATAATTTCTGTTAAATAATATATACAAACATAGATACACTTTTCACGTTGACTCACATCGAATAATAAAGGGAATACCTTTTACGTAACTTAGTATGCCGAACATAAGTTTGAACGGAATTTAAATTATCATAGCACAATCTTTTGTACTCTCGCAATTTGTTGCATGGAGTGTAATTGTTTTGCTCTCTTGACCGCTGTTTATAGCACTTACAACTATTAGATATATAAATCATTATATGTACATATATCAACATGATCAAGGAGATGATACGAATTGTTTCACCGTTAGGATCGAAGCTTCTTAAGATGTGATAACAGTTAGAAGACTCAGTTTAATGGAAATTTGACATTTCACGAATAAGGACACCGATTCCAAATGAAGTTGGTTTCACTAATATGATACAGTTGGAAAATGGAGACATGTAACAAAGTTATAATGGATAAATGCGATTATAGCCACGTCTACTTCGAATATGTATAATAATAGGTCTACAACTTTGCTTCCACCGTTTTCCAATAGATGTCTCTAGGGTCAAGCACTGGTCGATTAAATCGATTAAATCATTTTATATCGATCTTGGACATTTGTGTCAACATTAACCCAACAAACTATTTGTAGAGATCTGTTTGCATCCCAAACTTATTCTCAACTGGCAATGTCTCTTTTTGAGCCGAATTCTCGACGTTTGCGGGAATGTATCTAGGGTCAAGCACTGGTCGATTAAATCGATTAAATAATTTTATATCGCTCTTGGACATTTGTATCAAAAGTGCGGCTGAGGCTCATCGAATGCTCTCGGATATATACGGTGAGGCTGTCCTAAGTGAAAAAACCTTCAATTTACTAAAAAACGGCGGAGGCAATGTAGTAGACCTAATACCATTTGGAATATTACCACAATTTTTTACTTTGCTATGGATTACCTAAACATTAATAAGGTTATCGAAACAAAACTCGGACTCGTCGAGTATTCTATATACGATAATTCGAATCTAAATATTATATAAATCGGGCCTAACTTTTCTAGACTCGATATGCCGAATATGCTATACCTTAATATCGAATATATAAGGTCTTTTGTATTTAGACGTATCTTTTAAGGAGATAATTCATTTTTCAGAGTTGATCTTTGGAATTTTTCGAAGCTGCTGGGGCGGCTCGAAATCATTTTTAAAATGTAATAGAAAGGCTTATCTCTCTTTATAATAATGCTAAATTTTTGGCCATAACTTTAAATTGTATGAATTTTTTTTCTTGAAAACCACATGTTTAAAAGGTAAAGTAAAATGAGTACAGTAGCTTCCGTTAGTAACGTTTAAATACACAAACTGAGCATTTAAAAAACTTCTTTTTGTCTCTTTATGGCGTTTTTTTTATTTTTACACACTTTTGGAATACTTTCATAGTTTAGTTATTCACTAGAATGTTCTGCATGCTATATAACAGAATAGTAAAATAAGGGAGCCAATAATGCATAGTATATTCTGCTGATATTATAAGTGCTATTTCAGATTTGTTTTTCAATCGAAATGAGGATCTCTGAAGACTGAGCAAGTCCTTCGATGTCTTATATGTTGGAAATATTTACTACAGATTATGTTCTTAATTGGAAGCGGGAAGATTTTTTTCATAATTAAGTCAAAGGTTTTTTAAATCAGAATTAGAATGGGTTTTCTGTGGTTCTTGTTGTCTATTGCATTTTATTAGAATAATTCACTAATTGTTTATTTCAAGCAGTTTCACGCAGTGAATGATAAGCTTAAGATGTTTCTACTTGACACGATGATAATATACGTTGAATGATCGTTTCTGGAATTTGTGTTTCGGATTAATTTATTCGAATATAATTTGTTTTTTTTTTATTATATTTATCGTTAAGATTTTATATAATCTTTGTATATCGTCTATAGAAAATAATTAATTCCATCCTAAAAGCAAATTCAAATAATATGATATCCAGAATTTTTGGAAATTTGATTAACATTAAAAATATAAGGAATATAAACAAAAAAGTATTTTTGGAAAATTATGTTTTATTAAAATAATTTTATTTTAATTTTCATGATTCAGTCATACAATTTCTTAAATAAATAAATATTAAGTTTAGCTAACGTATATAAATATTAGTTGTAACAGCTTCCGCTATTTAATTAGTTTATCCCTTCAATGTTGCCGCAACATTTGCTGCTTGTTGCGCTACAGCGATAGTCTGAATGGTGGCATCTCGTGTATGTTGACCAACACGCTCCTGAAATATTAAAGAAAAAAATTAGTATTAATATGATATACACAACGACGTACTATGTGTTTAAAGTTATAGAGTTTTATTTGAAACTTACAATTTTCTTGCCAATCTTTTTCAACCATCCCGCCTCGGTTTGTCCAGCGAAGATGGCAACGAAGACAGCCAAGAGTACGAAAATCTTGTTGAAATTCATTTTGTTTGTGTAGATTTGTATGTTTGTATGTTGGATGTTTATAAGCCAGTTGAGCTCCACTTTCTTCGACGTTCGAATTGTGTTTATTGATAGTTCGCTGGCTTCGCTGCGCTTTTATAGCACTTCAGAGATTCAAAGCAAGCGACACCTTTCGTTATCAGCGCTTTCCGGGGATTTCTTTCCACTCAGCACTCAATAGAGCAGCTATGTTGCTAAGCAAGTATGTATTTGTTAACGCTTCATAAAATTTTTTGATGATCAATCTTTGGGGTAATTTGGACAACATATAAATATATTGTCTTCTTAACTTACTTTGCTTAATCTCTTATTTGTTCTCATATACATTATGTTTATAACAATTACGAATGATAATATTGATGTTATGGCAAACTTGAGGGATTTGTAACTAAAAAATATGTACATATCAATTCTTAAACCCTATATTTTCTCCATTTGCCATTTCGATTTGTCACCATTTGTCACCGATTTTCAAATATTTAATTTATATCAACACTTTATTTTAATTACAATAAAAACTTAAAGCTCATTCAATATTCATAAAATCTAGATATTTAGTTAACTTAAACTCTTATTGCTAAGAGCTATGAATGTATAATTTGGTACAAACGATCGCACTATGAAGGGGCATATTTGGTGGTAATTTTTTTAGGGAAGTGACCCCGCCCCTTCTAAGTCTGTTGTACATATCTCTCTACAGTCGTTTTTTTTAGGTACTACCTTATACTGTTCAAAATGGAGGAAATCGAATTATAACCACGTTTTCCTCGCATATAAAGGTTATGTTGAAAATTGCACTAAAATTGGTATACAAAATTTGCTCCGCCCAATGATATGTTGTGAAAATAGACCAAATGGTTCATAACCACGCCAACTTCCTATATACCAGAACTTTGAAGTCGATCTGAATCGTTTACTTTACAATATGTAAGTTAAGCGCTAGTGAAGATATCGGAACAGAACTTTCTAAAAATCGTCGAAATCGGTCAATAAGTTTTCAAGACCCTTTATATCGAACATGAGGACCTCAATGCTTCTTATATTTTTTTCACGAAAATATAGGTAAGTCTCTCATTTCCAACGGTCAAATTATGTGTTATATTTATAAAATTAAATAAATAAGTTGCGAGAGTACAAAAGTGTACGGTTACATCCGAACTTACTTACTTACTTACTTACTAAAAAGAAGTTTTAATTTTTTAATATATATTTTATAAACCTGTGGCAACTATTCAAATATTCCTTTAACCATTTAATAATATACAAAAAAAGTGAGGGATATATTTTGTACCAAAGAAGTCTCTGCTCAATGTCTAAAAATCACACATCAAAAGTAATGTGAATCAACTGTGTACATATATATTATTATACAGACAGACAGACATTCGTCTCTAAAAATATAAAGCACTCATTTGTAGAAATTATTTTTAGTACTAAAAATCTTTCCGGTGGGCTTTCTTATCACTAAAATTCTAGAACAGCATCTGTGCAAAAATGCAAAAATCCCCTTTTCTTTAGAGATCGCTTTCGTAAGCGTCGATCCCTTTTAAGGTGTGTGTTGTATAAAAACAATGCATTGACTGGAGGTCAATCATTAATCTCGCTACACTCGTTGTCTTCGCTTCATTCACAATGAATACAAGAATCGCGGTAATCTTCGTTGTGCTCCTGCTTATTGCTGCCGTGGGATTCACACAGGCCGATTGGTTGGACGATCTCAATGAGGGAACTGTGAGTTATTTGCTTAATAAACTGTTATCTTCCGGTATTAATTTCAAGTGTTTTCTTTGTCAGAGTCAAGTGGTTAGTGCAGTGAACGAGAATGCGGGGAAGATCAACAGAATTGCTACAAGCATTGATGTTCTTGGAAAGATTTTAAGAACGTTGGATCCCGATTCGAATGAAGAGGAATAATTCTTTCGTAAACCAATGTATTTATTGGCTATGGAATTGCTGTAATTTTAGTATTTTTTAATGTGAAGAAATTGGTTAACATTTAACAACAAACTGCATAACACAGTATACTTTATATTTTTAAATGTGGTACCGGGAATAGTTAAATTATTGTATGTAAATTTAGAAAAATTATATTATATAAGGAAATAAAGAAAAACTGAAAATATATACACTATTTGTTTAATATAATTTAGGGCTACCTTCAGAAATTTTGAAAATCGGTTAATAATTATTTAAAGTCTAGTACTACCATAACTACAGATATTACTAAATTGAAGAATCATTCAATTAAAAGTGATATAGCTTGTCTTACTTTCATGTATTTTAATGTACGATTATATGCTCCAAAACTCAGTTATTCGCAATATCCGAACTCATATGTTAATTTGCAAATACCAACTTTGAATAGCATTTGTAAACAATTGGTGATCAACATATCACTTCTTTGTTTCGTCTTAGCTGATTCACAGCAGAGAAACGCGCTTAGGGAAATCACTTGAATAACCGGGAAACAATAACAATTTTTCGAGAAACGAGTAAAGCCATTTCTCTTCAATATAACTGTCTATTGGTTTGCGTACACAATACACGATATGTATCGGTATGGTAAAAATACATATGTTATATTGATAAAACAAGCTGAGTATGTTAGCATTACCATACTTTGGTTTGATTGGAAATATTTATCAAATCATGGTCTTTAGATTTTCCTTAAAA
This sequence comes from Zeugodacus cucurbitae, assembly GCF_028554725.1. Classification (NCBI taxonomy): domain Eukaryota; kingdom Metazoa; phylum Arthropoda; class Insecta; order Diptera; family Tephritidae; genus Zeugodacus; species Zeugodacus cucurbitae. The sequence continues at coordinate 55,358,287 of NC_071667.1, read as the reverse complement.
TTGTTTTAGTTGCTTTGCTGACCACAGATTTGACTTAACTTGAAATTAAAATTGACAAACCGTGGCAACTCTCCACAAACTATTGGAAGTTCCGCCCAACAGGACAGTCAGTATGAATGTAAAACTTTAAACGTGTTTATCTCAGAACTCATTTTTGAAGTCGGTGGACACGATTTCTCAAAAAGTTATAAAGCGATTTCGTACCAATTTTGCACACATCTTTGGTATAACATTATCTAGTTGTTTTCAGCCTCTGAAACCCACCTAACCCTTTAATTCAAACTGTATACTCTCGCAACAAAAGTTGTTAAGAGAGTATTATAGTTTTGTTCACATAACGGTTGTACGTAACACCCAATACTAAACGAATTAGATATAGGGTTATATACATCAAAATGATCATGGTGACGAGACGAGACAAAATCCGAATGTCTGTCTGTCCGGCCGTACGTTCGTCTGTGCAAGCTATAACTTGAGTAAAAATTGAGATATGTTAATAAAATTTGGTACACATGTTCTTGGGTCCGTGAGAGGGTTGCTTTCGAAAATGGGCAAAATCAAAAAAACCACTACAAAATGGCGAAAGCCGAAAGCACATAATAATATAATATATATATTAATAATAAATAACCACGCCCACCTCCCATACATAGGTTAGGTTGAAAATTACTAAAACTGGGTTAACTCACTAACGAAATACGTCAGAAACCCTAAATTTTACAGAAGAAATTGCAGAAGGAAGCTGCACTCAGATTTGTTTTACAAAATGGAAAATGGATGAAATCGTTTCTCAACCACGACAACTTCCCATGTAATTCAATTTTGAATTCCATCTGATTCGTTCAATGAAGATAGCGAAATAAAACTTTACACAAATACTGTGAAAAAATTGTCGGAATCGGACTATAACTTTTCAAGGCCCCAAATATCGAATATGAAGAATTCAGTGTCTTATGGTAATTTTTCACCGAAAATTTCAGTAAATCTCTCAGGTATCTTAATTTAATTCAGAGGAAATATTTTTCTTCTAATAGTGTGTCTCTGTACCAGAATTGGTTAAAATCGGGTTATAACTTCCCCTAGCTTTTATATACCTAATTAGTATTTTAAAATTGGGTCAAATGGTGTGTTATCTTAATAAAAATATATCAATAAATTGCGAGAGTATAAAATGTTCGGTTGCACCCGAACTTAGCCTTTCCTTACTTGTTTTTTCATTTTCGTAATAATTCCTTCAAGGAATACACCGTTAAATACAAAAAAAATTTACGCTAAGTAAATTATCCGTTAAACTATAAACCGTAGAAAGGAATTTCGTCTTGTCACACTATTTTGTTGCGCTCAGCAAAATTTAATAGCGTGTCTAAAGAGTATATCGTTAAATCGACAACTTTTAAAATATAAAGCACTCGCGTAAACGCGCTAATTTCAGTAAACTCGGCATTCTTTAATCAACACGTTCGGAAGCGTCGGATATCCGTTAAAATAAGAACAGTTAGTTCGAAAGCAATCCTTATTGTCAAAATGTTTATAAAAATCACGGCAATATTTGCTGTGTTCCTGCTAATTGCGGGCGTCGGTTGTCAAAAGAACGATTTTTTGGATTATTTCACTAAACACACTGTAAGTTATTTGTTCAATAAATTCACATCCGTGTGGGTATATTAATTACAAGTATTTCTTTTTAGGGTGATTTTACTGAATTGCTGGACAAGCAGATGGAACTCGGCAAAAGTGTTGTTAGTTATCCAATAAATATATTCATATCTTGCGGACTAATGTCAAGAGTTTTTCTTTACAGACTGAGTTGCTGGAAAAGAAAGTGGAATTAGTTAACCAATTCTCTAAAACTGCGGAATCATTTGGCAGCTTATTGAACAGTTTTAATGATGAAACTGACTAATGTCTTATTTATGGTATATTATTATTTGTACAGCGCGTTATTGTGTCAAAAATACTAATAATAATAAATCCGTTCTTTGAAAATCGCTCGTAGTAGTTTGCACTTGAACTGCAGTTAGATCCAGTGTACTAAAATCATAATATAGAAACAGTCGTGTTAAGAAATAGTTTTCACAGTAAGCTCGCCTCACTTTTTATCACTAAAATTTGACCGCATTATTTGTACGAAAACCGCCATGGCCTCGACCTTCGTAGATTTAAGAATTGAAAGAATGGTTTTTGTTGGCTCAAAAGTATGTTCCGAAATTGCATTTATTAAGTATAGGTTTCTTTTTCATTAATCAAATAAAAAGAATGTGAAATATTTGTTCAAAAAATCTTGTATTTAAATTGTTCCATTCAGTCCACAAATCAGCCAGTGATTAAGAAAATTTAATTTAACACTTCACTTTTGTTTGATTTTTGTTTACCGATGCACTCCTAAAATTCGTTAGAAAGAAATGTAGATTAGATAGATTAGAAAAAGCTTCTTATTATAGACTACATTGTCATATATTTACCTTATACTATTACTTTAATTTTTAATTTCAAACTTACATATTTCTTGCCAAACTTTTCCACCAAAATCGCCTCGATTTGATGAGCGTAGACGGCAATGGTGATAGCCAGGTAAACGATCATTTTATTGACGATTTTATTCATTTTATTTGTATGCCCGTATATTTGTATTGTAAGATTTATTTAAGCTCGGTGTACATCCACTTTATCCGAAGCTCGAATTATGTATGTTTGTTGTTCGACCAACAGCTGTGCCGCGTCTTTTTTGGGTGGCGGAAATGCAAAACCACGGCCGCTTTCGTAATAAGTGGTTTGGTAAAATACTTATGTACATACATCGTCCAAATTTTCGATTATTAATTATACTCATGCAACATGTTGCATAGAGAGTTTAATAGTTTTATTCACATAAGGGTTGTTTGTAACACTATGAGTTAATCTATTCCATCTGATACGGTTTAGAATATATACATCAGGAACTAATGAAGATAGTATAATAAAACTTTAGACAAATACTGTATTTGAGGTGTGGGATCACTTAAGGAAAAATTTTCGAAATCGAACTATAACATTGCAAGACCTCAGTGCCAATGGATATTTTTTATCGAAAATACCATAAAATCCTCAGGTATTTTTTAGAAATTCAGAGAGAATCTTTTTCTTCTAATAATTTGTCCCGATAACAAAACTGGTTAAAATCGGGCCAAAAATTCCCCTAGCTCCGATGTACCTCTTATTAGGTTCTTCAAACTTCCGGTGGTTTTTATACCGCATATATCGGTTAATATGTGAGATATCTTAGGAAATTAGGTGGACGTCAAATCATGGATATAATGGAGCTTGGTGGCAAAAATGGTTGAAATCTGTCGAGGAATTTTTGGGTTAATTTTGACAACCAAAAATTTGGCATTCGCCTCTCCGTTCAATAATTTATTGCCATGCCTACTTCAAATACAATGCTATTTAGAATATTATCACATTATTTTACTTTGCAATAAATAACATGAAACTATAGTTTCGTCTTGTGTCGTATTGTATATGGCAAGTTAAATAAACACAATGTTCCGTTTATTTCTTCGCTTTGTGTGCCAACTCTCAAAGTTCCCAATGTTAGAGAAGCTTCCGTTATTAATCACTATTTTTTTGGGGGATTTTGTTTTAGATGGTTCCCCGGCATTAACTATAACGAATCATATTCACCTGGAAAGAAACTATTCGGTTATTAGGTTTTGAGAATCGCAAATAAAAAACCACTTGCATTGTCATTTATCGCACATATGTTTACACCTAAATGCATAGTAAATTTTATAAACAAATGCACGTAAACAAATTACTTAATTAACTCTGCTCCGTTTCATTCATAACTGTTTTCATATATCTACACCTACAACCATCTCTATGAATGCTTCTGTAAGGGAAATGGTCAAATGACCCAGCAGGGAAAATATCAACTAATAGTGTTCAAAAACAAACTAAAATTTCTTTATGGAACTATTTTGAAATACAACAAAACTCTTTATTTATCATTTATGATAGCGTTTAATTTTTGGAATAATTTCGAGAAAATGTTTGTAACGACCTCTTTATATTGAACGGCACCTCTCGTCTAAAAATGGTTCAAATTGGCCAGTAACTTATCAAACTCCGAATACCACATATGAGGACCTCAGTACTAACTATGCCTGACTTTTTACCGAAAATTGGTCATCTTCCAAATAATAATGTGACCTGGAGCTAAAAATGTATAAGTATTCCTCTAGCTTCCATCTACTTAATATAATAATTTTCAAACTTCCGGTCGAAATCTCACATACCTCACAATTATGTGAGCATATTTTCTTTGATATTTATGTTATTGTGCCTTTCACATTCTCAACATTTTTTATTTATTATTATTAATTAATTTCAGGCCTAGAAACTCTAAAATAATATTTATTTGAATAAAAACGTTTTAGTTTTTTTTCTATTTCTATTGAAAGGTTTTCCTGTTGGGTATTTGTGCAAATTATAATTTAATTTTTTTTACATACATACACACACAAATATGTGGACTTGAATGAATGCTTGTAGTTTCGTGTTTTCTTTAAATCATATTTCTATCTCTCGTTCGACTCATTTGCTATTAATTAATGTTTATTTTTTACTTGTAATCCAACAACACAAAAGAGGTTAACGATCTGCTCATTATTCGCAAATTGTTGATGAAACGTCATACATATGTATGTATGTATAGCGGTTTTTGGTATTAGGTGATTCCTCTTTATCCCAGTTTCGTAGTATTTTGTTTATAGCTCACCAGTATACTTTTTTTTATCAAACAATCAATTATTGTTGATGGAAACCCAATATTTGATACACGTCATTTTGGGAAACACTATTTCGAATACACCTTGGCAACTAAATAAACAACGGGCAAAATAACTTGATTTCGTTATGTAAGATGTCATCTCAGTTACTCTGGATCAAAGTGTATTCAACAAAGTGAACCAGGTATATGACATATCACAATTTTTTACCCGAATGTGACATGTTTGTTGCCATTGATTTAACCCATACATTTATTCAAAAATTCAAATTTTGAAATTCAAAAGTAAACAAATTTCAAACCAAAAAAAAATATTTTTTAAATGAATAAAAGAAAATGCCGAATACTTTCTGCTTAGGCAAAACAACTCATGGAAGCAATTTACTAAGGTTTTGTGCTCCAACTGACAAATTGCAAACAATTTTATCAATATATATTATATTGTTAAAGTTAAAAAAGACGGGTTAATGTAAACAAATATATGTATTGTTTACTATTTTATTGTCAAAAGCGGGTATGTCAAATACTTAGTTCACTTTGTTGAATACACTTTGCTCTGGATCAAATAAAGAATAATTTCAGACATTGTCTAAATCATTAGATTTTTATTGACATTAGGTATCTTCGCACCTCATTCTAAATGGAAAATAAACAAACGAAAATCTATTTCGTTGATAAACCATATGCTAATGCCAATGTGAAATATATTTTAAACAAATTATTTTATTCAAATACTTTTGCATTAATCTCCATATATCAGTCACAAAATTGTCTACATAAATAATACTAGTCTAAATTAAATTAGTTATTAGATAGTTGTTGCAGGACCTTCTACACTCTTCCGACATTTTCAGTTTATCCCTTTAATGTTGCTGCAACATTTGCTGCTTGTTGTGCCACAGCGATAGTCTGGATGGTGGCATCTCGTGTATGTTGACCGACGCGCTCCTGAAATTTTATGAAAAGAAATTGAAATTAGTTATCAAAGGGGTCGTCCAGTAAGAATATATTTCGGATTTCAGTTTTTTTTATTCGAAACTTACAATTTTCTTGCCAATCTTTTTCAACCATCCCGCCTCGGTTTGTCCAGCGAAGATGGCAACGAAGACAGCCAGGAGTACGAAAATCTTGTTGAAGTTCATTTTGTTCTGTATGTAGATTTATTTGCAGGTATTAAATATTCTTAAGCTTGAAGTGCTTCCACTTTCTTCGACGTACGAATTGTGTTTATGGATTGATCACCAACTCAGCGGTGTTTTTATAGCATGCAGGAAATACAAAACCACGCAGCTTTCGTTATCAGCGTTTCGCCGGGGATTTCTTTCTACTTAGCGCTCAATTGAGTACCTCTGCATATGGAGGTGTACATATATATGTGCATGTATTTCCAGAATCGTCTAAATTTTGAATTATTAATCTTTGGGTCAATTTGGACAATTAAAAATATCTGCGTACGGACAAGTATGAATTTGAAATTTATAAATCAATATGTATGTATGAAGTTCTGTGAAATAATTTCTGTTAAATAATATATACATACAGAGGTACACTTTTGACGTTGGCTCACGTCGAATAATAAAGGGAATACCTTTTATGTCACTTAATATGCCACAGTTTGAACGGAATTTAAAATGATCATCCAATATTTTATACTCCCGCAACTTGTTGTATGGTTGTAATAGTTTTGTTTATAACACTTAAAACTATTCATATAACTTCATATTTCACGAACTACTGTACGAATTCCAACTGAAGTTGGTTTCATTAAATTCGTATAATGAAGTTGGAAACTGGAGACATTATTTTACTTTGCAATAGATAACCTAAACCATCAATGGGATTATCGAAACTTGTGACTCGTCGTATATGCTATATACGACAACTCCAATCCAAATATTACATAAATCGGTCCACTCTCCCATACATATACTACATACATTCCCGTTTCTTGCGTGGGGTCACTTTAAAAAAGTAAAATGAGGAAAATTCGAACATGAAATAATATTTTGTTTGCAAAAAGCTAAACCTTGATTATGACCTCTAGTCTTTGGTGTCCGTTGTCCTTCTCTCTGATTATGAAGGCCTTGGGAACGCTCAGAGTTTGACGCCGTAGTGCGAGCTTGTATATTTCTAATATTTTGTTTTTCAAGCCGCTGCTAACGCTCCGTACTCGACTCTTAAGCGCGTACTTGGCAGGTTTAGAAATTTTGTTCAGCAAGCAGCTGCGAGCACTCGTTACTCGACTCTCTTGCACGCGATTGCGATCCGAAGAGAATGACTTGCAGGACGATTTTCAGTTTCAGATTAAGATTCTCCATTACGGAGTCTTTTTGATACCCTCACTTGGGAACTATTTCCAGAAAGTTGAGATTCTAGAAATAAATATATCCAATGTTACTCGGGGTGAATGTAGCTTCCCAATGGTAAAAGAATTTTTGAAATCGGCTCAGTAGTTTTTGAGTTTAATCATTACAAACATACATACAAATCTTTCCTCTTTCTTATCTTCTTTTTCTTTCAAATTTTTATAATAGTAGTATAGATTTCCCTTATTATTTGTTCCAAGCAGTTTTACGCAGTGAATGATAAACTTTTGATGCTTCTACTGGATAATACATGTTGGATGATTGTTTCTGGAATTTGTCTTTCGGATTATTCGATTGAAATTTGTTTTTTTTATTATATTTACCGTTAAGAATTTATATAATTTTTACAGAAACAATTGCATTGGTTTTAATGCATTAATTCCGTCCTAAAAGAAAATTCAAACAATATGATTTTAGAAATTTTGGAGTATTTACTAACATTAAAAATTTAAGAAATATAAAAAAAAAGTTTTTTTGAAATTTTTTTTTTTTAATTTTTATTTTAATTTTCGTAATTCAGTCATACAATTTTTTAAATAAATAAATATTAAATTTAGCTAAGGTACATAAATATTAGTTGTAACAACTTCGGTCATTTGATCAGCTTATCCCTTCAATGTTGCGGCAACATTTGCTGCTTGTTGCGCCACAGCAATGGTCTGGATGGTGGCATCGCGGGTATGTTGACCGACACGCTCCTGGAATATTATGGAAAGAAATTGAAATTGGTTAGTAAAGGCGTCGTTAATTTTGAAATTGTGTAGAAATTATTTCAGTTTTAATATTAACTTACAATTTTCTTGCCAATCTTTTTCAACCATCCTGCCTCGGTTTGTCCAGCGAAGATGGCGACGAAGACAGCTAGGAGTACGAAAATCTTGTTGAAGTTCATTTTGTTTGTTTAAGTTTTAATATTTGTCAGCTAGTTGTTTTATAAGCTTGTTGAGCTTGCACTTTCTTCGACGTTCGAATTGTGTTTATTGATAATTCGCTGGCTTCGCTGCGCTTTTATAGCTGGACGGAGATACAGAGCTACCGGCACCTTTCGTTATCAGCTCGCAGTGCCGGGGATTTCTTTCCACAACAAGCACTCAATAGAGCAGCTACTTATGTTGATAAGCAAGTATGTATGTATGGGTTACAGCATCATATACATATTTGGTTATCAATCTCTTGGGTAATTTGGTCAATTAAAAATACTTTAATTCTTATATAGATATAGATATATGTTGGTAATAATCGAACGGAAAACTATACTATGGATGTACATCAGAGACTTCTCCAGCACACCATATTTATATCTTGAATGGATTTTAATTACAATAAAAACTTAAAGCAATTATCTCCTTCAATATTCATAAAACTTATTTGGTTTCGTATTTATAAAAAATAATTTTTAATATATCTGTTTATTTGAAATTTTGTTAAACAGGTGGCAATCCTGTTAAAAAATATTTTTTACTGAAAGTTTTCTGAAAAATCTTCAGTTTATAATTTTTCTTTATTTCAACAATTATTAAATTAAATTTTATAAACATGTGGCATCTTTCCAAATATTCTTTTAATCAATATTAATATTAAAAAAAAGTGGTGGTGCTCTTTACACCATCAGCGTGAGGAAATTTATTTTGTCACATCGGAGTCTTTGATTGATGTCTAAAATTCTCACATACAAGATATTGTTCATCAATCTAAAAATATAAAGCATTCATTTGTAGAAATTATTTTTAGCACTAAGCATCTTCCCGTGCGCTTTCTTATCACTAAAATTCTAGAACAGCATCTGTGCAAAAATCCCCTTCTTTAGCGATCGCTTTCGTAAGCGTCGATCCCTTTTAAGGTGTGTGTTTGTATAAAAGCAATAAATTGACTGGAGGTCAATCATTAATCTCGCTACACTCGTTGTCTTCGCTTCATTCACAATGAATACAAAAATCGCGGTAATCTTCGCTGTGCTCCTGCTTATTGCTGCTGTGGGATTCACACAGGCCGATTGGTTGGACGATCTCAATGAGGGAACTGTGTGTTAATGTGCTTAATAAACTGTTATCTTCCGGTATTAATTTGAAGTGTTTTCATTTTCAGAGTCAAGTGGTTAATGCAGTAAACGAGAATGCTGGGAAGATCAACAAAATTGCAACAAACATTGATGCTCTTGGGAAAATATTAAGAACGTTGGATCCCGACTCGAATGAAGAGGAATAATTCTTTCTTGAAACAAGTTATTTATTGGCAGTGGAATTGTATTAAATGTGAATAATTGGAAAATTGGTTACCTGTATAACTCAGTATATTTTATATTTTTAAATATGGTACCGGGAATAGTTAAAATATTTTACTAGAATTTATAAAATTTATATTATATATGAAAATAAATAAAACCATAAAATATATATAATAATTGGTTTTATATAATTTAAGGTTATCATCTGAAGTTTTGAAAATGTTATTATTTATTTAGATCATTATTCAATTGAAATACATATGCTTTTCGCATATGAATTAGATGGCAAGCTTTCGTGATACTCATTTATTTTTGGTTGGAGGCACAATATTTTTGAATTCTCTATATATTAACCAAGAAAATGCTGTATGGCTCTTTTCAAAATTGCGAAAAACGTTGGATAATTAAAATATTGTTTTAACAATTCGTTAAAGCTGGTAAAGGAAAATTATACTACTCGTATGGTACCAGCCATGTAAAAAATCAAATATTTTGAGTATGATTGCTGTAAAGTATTCGATTTCGATAACAACACCACAAACATGACTCATCCTCCTGCACTAGTTTCCTGGGTCTTCTTTCTGTTTCTTTTTCACACCGCTGATTTACATATACTTTTAATCACTTTTCATAGAATTTTCTAAATAATACTTTTCTTATATATTATAAATTTATAAACAAGTCAGGAAGGGCTAAGTTCGGGTGTAACCGCACATTTTATACTCTCGCAATTTATTTATTTAATTTTATTAATATAACTGACAGATTCCGCATATATGTATATATGGTATAAATCCATTGAAAGTTTCAAACCCCGAACATTAGGTATATTAAAGGAAGTATATTAGGGAAGTTATGACCCGATTTCACTCATTGCACGGATAGATATTATTAGAAGAAAAATATTCCCTCTGAATTTCTTCAAAATATCTGAGAGATTCACCTATATTTTCGGTAAAAAAATTATTCGAAGCTCTGAGGTCCTCATATATGGGACCTTGAATATTTATGGTCCGATTTTGGCGATTTTTAGAAGGGCGATGCCACACTATAAATGTAGTATTTGTGCAAAGTTCTAAAGTTCTGTTCCGATATATTCAGTAGTGCTTACTTTATATATTGTAAAGTAAACGATTCAGATCGACTTCAAAGTTCTTGTATATAGGAAGTAGGCGTGGTTGTGAACTGATTGGGCTTATTTTCACAGCATATCATTGGGATACAAGGAAAATTTTACAAACCAGATTTTATTGAAATTGTTCGAGTAGTTTCGTAGATATGGTTTTTGACCCACAAGCGGAACCACGCCCATTTAAATTGTTTTATACCATTTTGAGTGCAGCTCTTCTGTACCTTCTTTGTAATGAAATTTAAGGCCTCTGGTGGTTTTCCTCACTGAATTAAAGCATTTTTAGTAGTTTTCAACTTTGTATGGGAGGTGGGCGTGGTTATAGTCTGATTTCCTCCATTTTTGGACTGTATAAGGAAATGCCTGAAAAAAAACGACTCTTGAAAGTTTCGTTAATATAGCTTTAGTAGTTTACGAGATATATACAAAAAACTTAGTAGGGGACTTTTCCCAAAAAATTACATCCAAATATGCCCCTTCCTAGAACAATCGTTTGTACCAAATTTTTTATGGCTTAGTTATAGCACTAACGTTCTTATGGTGCCAAGGACCACGTGTTCCAAGTTTCATTAAGATATCTCAATTTTTACTCAAGTTACAGCTTGCACGGACGGACGGAGAGACGACAGACAGACATCCGGATTTTTTACACGTCACCCTGATCACTTTGGTATAATAACCCTATATCTAACTCGTCTAGTTTTAGGATTTACAAACAACCGTTATGTGGATAAAACTATTATACTCTCTTAGCAACTTTTGTTGCGAGAGTATAAAGACTATAATAATGACCTATGAACTTTTTCCTGTAAATATCTTAACAATGCAATTTGTTGTGGTGTTAGTCTTAATTCCCGTGATTTGATGGGAAAATTGTCTCTACAATAAGTTAGTATTTTCCCGCAGCCAGACAACTTCATTGATGGTGTACTTTTTTGTAATCTAGTTTTAGATATCTTTCAATTACATTGAACTTATTAACTACACTCAAGATGGGTTACTTTTTTCCTATTATAAAAAAAGTGAAGTACTTTCATATGTTCATAAACACACATGTATACGCTCCAATACTCAGTTATTTCCTATATCCAAACTCAAATGTTAATTTGTAAATACTAACTTGAAACAATTGAAGAATCCCCTTTGAATTTGTAAACAATTTGTGGCCAACATATCGCTTCTTTGTTTCCTCTGACTCAGAGCAGGGAAACGCGCTTAGGGAAATCACTTGATAATCGCACACTACACGCGCTCTCGCTTATAAAAATCAAAGCGAGTTAATGAACTGCCAACTATCACAGCTCAACCGCAGTAGCAACGACACGCTTAAAGCGCGCAAAATATTCAATAAATTCAAAAAAACTAAAAGAAATTAACCAAACTTAAATCCAAAATGAATTTCCGTGGTGTCTTCATTGTTCTCGCTGTTCTTATGGCAATCTTTGCAGGGCAAACTGAAGCCGGTTGGCTAAAGAAGATTGGCAAAAAAATTGTAAATTAAATAAATGAAATACAAATATTTAATTTGATTATTAATAATTTATTTTTCATTACTTAGGAACGCGTTGGCCAACACACACGAGATGCCACCATACAGACACTCGCTGTGGCTCAACAGGCTGCCAATGTTGCTGCGACGCTGAAGGGTTAGGTGGATGGAGGAATTTATTATTAGGTTAAATATAATATAATAGTATTAATATTTATTCATTAAATAATAATAAATTGTAGTTTAAAGCCAATTTTAAATGTTAATATAAACTAAATTATTTTTATTCGGAGTTGCAATTTTCAATTGGAACTTGAAAATATTAATATTTCTCCACAAATATTTGCCACTGATTCCTCAAGCATATCTGTGTTGTTCTTGAAAACGGTACATTTGTTTTATCGTCAAAGAGAGAAAGATATTAGGGATTAATGCGGCCTATGAGGTGGCCATTAAAGGCCATCAATTTTTACTACAATTTTTGCCAACAAATTTCTGAAACCGCACTCAATGATCTATTAAAGGGGTGATGTGAGGCTTCATCTTTCTTAAACTGTGATCGTTTATTAAAACTATCAAAGGGTAAAAGTGTTGATATAATTGTAGAGCCTCTGAACATATCCTTTATGAGTTAATTCCTGTACTATTTCTGTTTGGTACTCAAAATAAAAATGCTTTTATAAAGAATGTGTTTTCAAATTGTTCTTCACATACTAATACCGCCCGGTATTTTCGCGTTTTCTTTATTTCTTGAAGTTGTAGAGGGTCAGAATCTGGTTGTTTCCTCTTTTCTCCACGAAGTTTTAGAACTATTTTTCATTCAACAGAACTGATTAATATTTTTTTCTTATTCATGAGTCGGTTGTAGTAATGACGTGTAGAGTTTCGTAACCCTCTGATATGGTCTAATGTTTAAAGAAGCAATTAGGCTTAGAAAAAATATTTTTTTTATTTTTTTCAAAGATCAAACTTTGACCTTTCATAGCATCTGTCATATAAGCTCGATTTTCTCATATATGTATTCTAATTAATAAGAGAAAATTTTGTAGATAGTCATTATAGTGTTGTTGAAGTTACAGTTCTATCAAGTAAACAACGAACTGATAGAAAAAAGTGAACGAAATCGGTCGGCTGAGAATAATATTTCTATATCGGAGAGTCTGAACTTCATTATGAGTACGAGTTTTCGAATCAACGAGCAAGTTTTACAAAGTCCTTCAAGCCATGAAAAATGTCCAATCCAAGGTTTTGAAATTGGTTCTTAACCGAGCTTGGTGGAGGCACCGAGCTGGTAAGTTATTGTGATTTCACTTTTTTAAACAAGAACGGCTGGAGAAAAATTTACAAAATCGTTCGGATAAGAAATACATAATAGTTGTCACAAGAACTGAGCTCTTTGACTCAGTATCGCCATAACTTTAAATTCATTTTAGCATTTCTATAAAAAAAACAATACTTTAAAGCACGTTCAGTTAACGCCCACTTAGCGAAAGAAATGTGGCGAAACAAATGAAACGTTAATAAGGCGCACGTTCGACGTATGCAAAGTTATAAGAAGGTATACCTCTTGAGGGTATTTGATTTTAAAAATATGTATGTATATAACAAAGCTCCACGCGCCTCCTGGGAAATTGACAGGTTGTGCCAAGAATTATGTTAAATTTCGACATTGTTACAACTCATCAAATTCATTATGGCCCACGGCATTGTTTGTGCAACTCAATTCGCCTCATTTGGTCTAATTTTTGGTAGCATTTGTTAAAAATCACTAGCAGATTGAACGAATTATTGACAGCTTAAAAGTAACTGAAAAAAAATGAGATGATTACAAAATAAAGGAATCAAATACGAGGCATGCAAATGTATGTATCTTATGTAGTCATCAAACGTTGATTTGTTGGTTGGGTTCCAGAAGTTTAGGTAGGGTGGTAACCAATGAGCGCCTTCGGTTATTACATTCGTACAAGAGACAAGAGGCGTTAAGTAGAGACAGCAGAGGAGTGAGTGTCGTGTCGAAATTGTGTCATCATGTGACAACTCCACCCATTTGTGAAGGCGTGTATAAGCTGGATTAAATTGACAAAAAAAGCGTAATAGAAAGAAATTAATTTGAATAATAATGAGGTGGTGGCTGAAAACTTTTGTATGAATGTGTGAAAATGAAATGAGCAGCTGAATTGCTGATTTTCTAATTTCTAATACGAAATGAAAATTTTCATTTAATTTGCTTTAAATCATTGTTAAAATTTTCATATCCGTTTTTAATGATTTCACTTCCTTAGTTATTTTTCTGGCTTCCACGAATATATTTTTCTATACACAGTGTCTTGTCTATATTTTCAAGTATTCCTATTATTTTCATATGAATATTCCACTTGAGCGTTTTATACGGCACGTAAACCATGATTTCAAGTAATGACGCACAGTACTTGAAAATCTGTCACATTTTTTCGTTCTTTCGATTTCGTTAACAAATATGTCTATTGACAAAACATCCAATAACCAACTACGCATATTCCGCGCTGCATTCCACTCCAGTCCGTCAATGCGTGTGTGCCGTTGGGTGTTGACGCCGCCTCCCCGCCGCGAAAGGATAACATGTCACAGTAGGAGTTTAATAAATTCTCCGTGAAAAGGTGTGAGTATTCTCGCGTTGTCCCACATAAGCGCTTTTTTATTTCATTTTCGTACACCCATCCTAACACACATGCCCTCATGTATTAAACGCAGAAAATATAAGCACCGGGGCGTCTCGAGTTTTTATAGCCTCGGGTCTTTTGCTGGCGAAATGATTGAAAACGCATGTTGCTTGAATAATGCACTTGAAATCTATTTGCTTGCTGTTTTCCGCCTTTATTAGTTTCGATAAGTGTTTGTAATTGTATTGATTTTCAACTTTGCACCCAAATTCCCGTTAATGTGTCGCCGTTTACACTTTTTATTGCGTTTGTTGCGTACGCGTTGTTGGCACGTGTTTGTGGAGGGGGAAATCTAAATTTGTATGTAGTTTTGCATAATTTTTGGGAAATAATATGTAATAAATATTTTTTATATTCCAAAATGTTATGAAAGTTTCATTTAATTTTTAAATAATTCAGCATATCATAGATACATATTTAAACAGTATTTTGTGACATTTTTATTTACAAATTCCGAAAACTCAGCCGTTGGCACCTAGTCTCCCCCCATGACATGTCCAAAAAAAGCTCTTGCCTTGGACGGCATAACCCATTATTGGCTCATCCAAAATCAATAAACCAAAAATATTTCGATATCACATGGAATCTAAATATTGAATGAATGAAAAATAAAAATATCGAAATTTGAATTTTTGACCAAATTTTAACGAAAAAACTCACTTTTTTGGTAAAATGTTCGCCATATATTGGGCCGAAAAAATAGTTGTAATAAAAATATAAAAAATATCCTTCTTTCATTAACTTGATAATCTTATTTCAAAGATGTGTGCAAAATTTGAACAAAATCGCTTCATAACTTTTTGAGAAATCGTGTCCATATTTCAAATTGAAGCTGTCTTAGTATGATGGGCGTAACTTCAAAGGAGTATATCTCTTAGAATATTACACTGATTGATTGGATAATATTTTAAATATATGTATTGCGCCATATAATAAGACAATAATTTTTTTTTTTCAAATATTATAATTTTGAAACCCACCTAACCCCTTTAGTTTTCTCAAAAACCAAAGTTTTTTGAACCTGTTTTAGATATAGAACAGCTTTTGTTTCAATACCATAGAAGCCTTGTTCAATATTCGCCTTAAAATTTTGTATATAATATCGATCTTACTCGGTAAAGCAAGTATTATTTTGTCCTTAGAATGATTTTTTAGAATGATAACTTCTCACTTTGATCAATTTTGATAACATCCTACATTTTCATTATCTGGTATCTCGACCGTAAAATTGAAATCGTCCATAGAAAAAAACAAATTTTCTATATGATATACGGAAATTGGGCCTTCGGAGAGTATGTTTAAAAGAGAGGCCTTCTTCATAAATATCAATGTCTCAACTCTGAATCTTCTAATAGTAGAGCGGATCACTTCGCAATCATACTAGTTTGGATGCCTGGCCACTGCGGAATCGCAGGAAATGGCAAGCTTGCTAAGCTAGGCGCGGAGCACCTTTATCTTCTGACAAATTGCCACTGGATAAATGGGTCTCAGATGAACTGAGCAGGCGCTGGATAGTCACTAGTACGTTTTCTGTCGCTAGATCCCCAAGTAAATCGCAAGAGTTCAAAAGAACTCTTCGCCCTCAGCAAGGTATATTTTTCCCTAGTAATAGTAGTTCTATCAAGCCACTGTCCCATCGGAATTCACGCGGTTAATCTAAAAATTTTACCGCATGCTAGCTGCAGAAGCTGCTTGGAAGAGAATGAGGTAGAATCGTCTCAACATTTCTTTTGAAATGCCCTGACTTTGCGAGATCTAGGCAAAAGTTCCTTGGATTTCACTTTTTTGGGCATCGCGAATTAGCGGATATAGATATAGTAAAAAACATCTACAGATTTGTGGCAGGTTCTAGGCGGTTTGTCGATTTTTAAATATAAGTGAGGGGGTTGAATTGTATGGCATCACAAAGGACTATCCTTAATAGTCAAAGAGTGTTTCCTTTTTAAGGAAATAATCTTCGTACCTCATCTAATTTAACCCTAACTCAGAACCCGGCTCTCTTCTCTTCTGGAAATACTTGGTACTTCCACAAATTACATATCAACAGATCCAAAATACGACATGCCTAGTTCTGGAAAGCGCTGAAAACAAATAACTATTCACGACCCTAGTTTATTATTTAGACGTTGTAGTCTTTAAGGTTTGGAACTACGAAATCGTCTAAACGCTTGCAAAACCATGACTTAATTGGAACGAATTTTTTGGTGAATCATAGTTTTGCTCTCGTTAGATAACTGCGTGGTCTGATAATTTGAAATCCAACATTCGTCGTTTAGTTATTGAATTAAGGAAAAATAGGAACGGTGTGTTAAGGTCGATCATGACATTACCAGCTTTTTCTAAGTCAATAAATGAAATATTTGAGTCAAAAATCTTATTTTGAAAAGCATATTACGGTCAATAGAAGCAACTAAGAATAACTAATGGAATCGATACATTTTGGCACGAAATAAAAATAAATATTATGTGTGGTTGAGGATGCGAAGAAACTTAAGATGAGCTCGCTTCAAGAAACCATACCCATCCTCTATTTTTTCGACTTTCCAAACAAAGAGAGTGCATGAGTCTGTATGCAGCACTTCGTCTAACGAAAACGCAATCTAATAATTAACACCATCATTTGAAATCTGATACGGTCGCGCGTCGTGCGTCAAAGCGACTTTTGATGTGTGACAAACAACAATTAATAACAATTTTCCGCCCAATAGCTTAGAAGCAGACAATGGAATAACGTGTGGTACCTTTGAAAAATAATCAAGCGAATTTCTGGTGAACACACACGGACAGGACATCGCTCATGTGCGCTCCAATACAAATCCCGGCTGAGGAAAGCAATACGAGAACACAGCGTTGACAGCGAATGTCAATTCGGCGCTAAGCACAAATTAATCTTCAGAAAAGAAAGGAACAGAGAAATCCTTAATTCATAATAAGGATATATGGCATATACAGCCGCAGCCACAGCATCACACTTCTAAATGAAAGAAATTGGAGGCTGCAAACCAAATATTAATGACGGTGTATGACACTTGCCACCGATGGCCCGAGCACATCTGCACACGCAACGCTGGTGTGGGAAATTGCGCTCATTAACGGGAAATTAGTATTTCACTGGCCAGGCTGTGTGTGTTGTTTTTTTGTGTACGCAAGTTTGGTTGGAAATCGCTGAACCGTTAGGCAGTTGCTTAATTCGAAGGCACCAGTCGGTTTTTTATGGACATTTAATTTTCTTTGGTGTCAAAAACTTAATCAAAGAAAACAACAATAGCACCAGCACCAGTGCGATACAAGCAATCCACAACAATTGTAATGAACAGTGGGCGGAGCTTGAACAATGAGGCTTACAAAACTGTAATAAATATACACAATTTTATTAAAATAGGGATGATCCATTTCGAGGTTACCAGGCATTTATTTTTTAAAGATTATCTCATTCAATGTGTACCGCGGCTCCGTCTAAGATGGTCCATCCGTTGAGTACAATTTTAGATAACCCGTTCGAGTATTTCAACTGGTAGCTGGCAAATTACACGCGTGTTGTTTCGCTACTAGGTTTGAATCGAAGCGGGATTATCCGCACAGACTTAAGATTTTAAAAATCCCCTCAGGAAAAACGGTGTCATATCACACGGTTTTGTTGTCCAATCGACCGGCCCAAAATGTGAAATTATCTGTTCACCGAAGTGTTCTCACAATAAATTCATTGATTGATACGATGTGTGGGAAGACGTCCCGACTTCTTGTTGAAACCAAATGTCTCCGAGTTCACGACTTTCAATTTCAGGCATCAAATAGTCGGTTATCATGGCGCGATAACGGTCGACATTGACGGTCATCATTTTTGAAGAAATACCAAACCAAACCATACCGTTGTATTTTCTGGATGAAATAGTAGCTGTTGAATCTCTTCAGGTTGTTGTTTACATATCCATTGAGCCAGAAATGAACCTCATCTCTGAACAGCATTTGGCTCGAAAACGTCGGATTTTCTTAGAACTTTTCAAGAGCCCATAGAGCGAAGCGATGTCCCTTGGGAAGGTAGAGCGGCTTCAGTTCTTTCACATGCTTTCAAGATCTCGTCGTAAAATGGGCCATGTCGTTCCTTAGTCGTTGTTCACTGCGTGCTGGACAAGGTCTATTCGTTCGAATAGTATCCAATAATTAATACTGGGTCTCAAGATGGATGATGGTGTTGCGAATAGTACGCTCAGTAGATCGATTATATTGACCATAACTTGAGCGAAGCATATTCTTTACAGAACATTTGAACAATATGTAAATGTTGTTTAGGAGTAAGTCTTTCCATGATGAAGTGCCAAACGATATTGAACACAAATATTATGACAACTTGACACGACTAACGCGTGATCTGTCAAAAAAGGTACACCTACTTGAATAACCCGTAACATCTATCTGGAGAACAATTGTACCCTGGAATATTGAAGGATCACTATCCTAAAGAGCACTGCTACTTTCTTCAACTTCGTTTTTGGACAAAAGTGCGACTAAACTCGACACAACACTGACAGCTGTAGGCTCTAGTGACTTGTCACGGCGGTTTTATACCCATCATTCTTGAAGAAAGTCTTTAGGTCTTCATCATGTGGTCTTCTTTATGATAATAGTTTATCTTATATGGCAAGTGTATGGTGATTTTTTAATTTTGTCGCATACTTTGAAACTCCTAAACACTGTGCTATTGTTCTGATTTCCATTTGTTTGTTTTTTTCTCAAAATACTCCTGCCTGGCTCCATAAATGCCTCATATTTAATGCATTGTTTTCTGCTATGGTGTTGATGGTGGGTGACTGGTGACAGCAGCAGCAACAACAATGCTGTAGTGTGATAAGGTGCTGATGTGATTCCTACAAGTATAGGGTGTTTGTGATGAAGATAAGGCGGCCTAAGTGTGGCCAACACAAAGTAAATTCTCGCCTTTTTTCGGGCTTTTCTTTCACTTGCGGCTGAAGTGAAGTGTGTGCGATTAGAGCTAAACAGCATTTCGTCGTCCGAAGATAAAAGGTGAAATTAGGTAAAAACTCGAGAATGCACGTTCATCAGCATTAAACATGTGGACCTACGGCTTCATTATGCAAGTACACTCGTGTGTGCGATATGGCGGCATTTGCTTGAGCTTCAGCAAGTTGGCCATTCGTTGAGCGGTCAGTAGAGTTGAGTTTGTTCGATTTTTTTCTACTTCTGTGTTTGTATGTATGTATATAAATTCTGTTTTTCGGGTTGCGTGCCAGTCGCGAGCCCTTTGTTTGTGAATTAATTTGAGGCTTTTGAGTGCAGTTAGCACCACAAATTATCTATGCATTATGCTAATGCAATGACAAAGAAGGTCGAAAGAGACCAGTGGATTATACAATTAGGCACACTTCTTTTTCCACAGCATATTTCTGGTGATTATTTCATATTTTTTTGGTTCAATTGCGTTGGTTTTACAAGAATTTCCGTCGCAATTTGCTCTTCAACTAATTCGGTGCTGTTTGTGAAAGGTGAAATGAGGTGTCCGATTTGTCTGTTTGTGATTAGCGTTAATAATATTTGTGGATATATACGTATGTATGTATATATATTTATATATATACAAAATAAATTTCTGTACTCATAACTCCGTGTTTGAATCGCGTGTTCAAATTGTTTGTATTTAATTTCACCACTTTGTATAGTTTGTTTACCTTTCATCTATAAATCTATAATTTCCACAGCACCTTAAATACATAGCTACACCAAACTACCCTTAATCAAAGCGCGTCTTCAATGAATACTGTATTGTTTACCTTTAAACCATGAGTACTTTATCGATATTGTTTATTATTCTAGTGTGTAATGCATTTTGCAAGCAACCAAGAACTCGGTAGTAATCTTACAGCCAGTTGGCGCGCTCTAAAATTTCAATTACTCTTTGCTTTGGCTTTGCCCGCGAATCATTTACGTTTCGTGTTTCCTGTGCTGCTCAATGAAAATGCGCCGTCCTATCTCTAGGGAATTCTGCGGCTGGTCTAACTACGCCATTTACTGAGTCCTTTGCGTCAGTTGGCGTGTGTTTTCCGTTCCATCTCTCATGCTTTGTACCTTCTTATTATTATAATTTGTATAATGGCAGCGTAAAAATTAGACCATATTGAATGTCAATTGTTTGATTTTTTGATTAACATTCATATTTGACTTGATGCCATCAACCATCTACCCCGCACTCCGACACAACTCACTTCAACTCAACGGCGTTGTATTGATCAAATATTGAATGAATAAATAACGACTGACTACAATATTGTTGGGGAATGAAGAGTGGCGTAATTTGAAGCCACAAGTTGTTCGTTTGAATTTGATGAATAAAAAATATTTGTTTCAATGATTAAATTTATTTCTTCCTTGTTACACTACACTTACACTCTAATATGATGAGGTTTGACCTGAGAATTATTGCAGGATGCTGTTGTAAAAACCAAGCGATGTAACCGGAAGTGGAATATAAAACAAGAAGCTGTTTTCTAAAAACTGAATGCACTCGGTTTTAATTAGTTATTTCTCTCAGGTAGATTTCTATTATCGTTGTTAATAAGAGTAATCTAATATTTCTAAATATATATTTTCCATACCATAGTATGGTTTAGGATATCAAAATGGGTAAATATTTGAACTGTTAGCTGTTCTAATGAAATTAAGATAAAAAGTAAATAGAACTCACAGTTTTTGCCCAAAAATATTCGGAAATAAAAATAAAACTAGGACCGTCCATTGTTTTATACACCAGTCAGGCAAAAATATACATTATTACGTATATATTATTACGTTCGGGGTGCTATGATTGGAAAGACAATTATATCACTAATTTTTAGCTTATTCTGTGTTTTATTTGTATTCTCCTAATCGTCCTACTTGTCTTAAATTGCACTGTAATACGTTGGTCATCGAGGGCAACAAGGTAGTGGAGAATATTGCAAAGAGAGGCGTAAAACTATCATCTGACAGCGTTATCGATGTAGGTAAGCCCATGCACTCCCTATATGACGATTCAGACAGGAACTTGTTAAGAAAGTTCAAAGTGCACTGGAAGGATCTACGTTGATGCAAATCCGCAAAAGTTATGTGTAAAACGGTAGAAATCCACGAAGTTCTTACTGACCCTCGATAGAAGGAAATGTAGGAACATGGTCGGAATACTAACTGGTCGCGGTCTGGGGGCGGCGTACGCCTATAAGATGGGGCTGACAGAAAGCGAAGAATCTGGATGAGACATCGTTAGTGAAACTACATCACCTTTTGAAATTCGCGTCAATCGCAGACATCCTAAAGGATGACTACTTCTCCATCTGGTGTCGCAAAGGACCAAAATTGGTCTATGTGTGGCTCATTGGCCTACCAGATTAACCTAACTTAACCTAACCTAATGGAGTTTAAGCCGAATGATGGAAATGGACGGATGGAAATAATTTTGAAGCGAAATCATGTGTGAATTCGTCCATTTTTCTTTCAAGTATTTAGCATTTTATTTAATTTCTAATTCTTAAAACTAAAAACAAAGATTTTTCTCACAATATTAAAAGTGTATCTTCAGCCCACTTAAGGCAGATCCTGTATGTCATGTGCCAAATTCATCTTACAAACTAAGGATTGTATTCTTGAGTTCACTTAATGGAGTCCTTATAAGACGATCGATTCTTAAAAGTCAATGTTCCGATGACATATTTGACAGATTTGCCTAATAGTTCGATTGATATTATTGGTGGCGTTAACTTACATTTTATTTCATATCGGATGAACTCATAGGTTTCATGAGCGATCATTTCTGAGTACAATTTAAGACACTCTTTTTAAGATCGATAACCAAAGTAGTGGCTCCTTTTTCAATTGCGATTGGGTTTTTTTTTTTTAATTTTCAAGAACTTTAAACGTAACGGTTAATTAAACTGTACAACACTCGGGTATTGGATCAAACATATTTTTTCCGGGAGATTGAGTCATAAGTAAACAAATACGGAAGGGCTAAGCTCGGGTGTAACCGAACATTGAACACCCTAATATTAGGTATATGGGAGCTAGTGGAAGTTATGACCCGATTCCAGATCGACTTCAAAGCTCTGGTATATAGGAAGTAGGAGTGGTTGTGAACCAATTTCGACTATTTTCATTGCATATCAATGGGAAGCCAGGAAGATATTATGAACCAAGTTATATTGAGATTTTTCGAGTAGTTTCTGAGATATGGTTTTTACCCATAAGTGGGCGGAACCACGCCCATTTAAAATTTTGTATGCCATTTCTGTACCATCTTTATAATGAAATTTAAGGTTTCTGGTGGTTTTCCTTACTGAATTAAAGCATTTTTATTAGTTTTCAACATAACAAGGGACCGGGCTAAGTTTCCAAAAAAATTTCATGGAAATGTGCCCCTTCCTAGTGTGATCCTTTGTACCAAATTTAACTTTCATTGTTATAATTAATGTTTCGTTGTAGCTCTTTTATGTTTTTGGTTCTCGTCATTGGGCGTGGCAGTGGTCCGTTTTCGCCCACGTGCAGCAAGTTTCATATATATACATATCCCAATTTTTACACAAGTTACAGCTTACACGAATGGATAGACAGACATCCGGATTTCAAATCTATTTGTCACCCTGATCACTTTGGTATACATATATTACCCTATATCTAACTTTTTTAATTTTAGGTGTTACGGACAAACGTTATGAGAACAAAACTATTATACTCCCTTTAGCAACTTTGTTGCGAGAGTAAACAAATACTCGTAGTGCAAAGCAATCATACTATATCGTACTTATGGGCATGGAAGCGATTGGGCTTTTAAAATCTTTCTTTTTTTAATGTCGAATATCAGATTCGTAGATTAGACTGATTTGTGAGAATTTCAAGCATAACGGTCAATTATATATGCATATGACAAACTGACATCGTGTCATTACTTATCTATGTAACCTCTTGGAGGCCTTCGCATATGCGAGTTAATGCAACACATGTGCATTTCTTGCGAGAACTAATCAGCGTTAAAAGTCACTTAAGTTTTTTTTTTATAAATTCAACGCTGACAAGGCAACCGCACTGTACACACAATTCCCATCATTAATCAAAACACTTTACTAGCGCCTGTCGTCTTTGCCGCTTCACGGCATGGCGTGCATGAGAATATTAACATAAATAAGCGTAACAACAAAGCGCAAAAGAAGCTGCGTTTTGTGAAAATTTAAATTCATTTTTTAGCATTTCTTACAAAAGAATTGGAAAAATTGCAAACGGAAATGAAGAGGCGCACATGTGTTCAACACAAAGCATATTTTCACATGTCGCCACAGAGACTGATAGTGTATGAAGTTTGCAACAACAACAACAACACTTTGTTGCATAAATATGAGTATGCGAGTGAAAGTGAAATGAAAACAGTCGGTGCCACGAATATGCGTATCATTAATTTAAAATTCGCGAGGTGGTGGATTCCGTTTTAAGGGTGCTGCGCTTTACAATAATCTAAGTTGGCATTTGCACTGAACTCCGGCGCTCAACATGTTTGCCTACGACGATGAGAAAAAAATTCGCACTTTCACTTTTTAAGCGAGATTCACAAGCTGTGTAAACGCTTGCAATTTGATTTCTCCAAAATAAACAATTTATTTTTGTGACAATCGCGCGTATGGCGGCAATGATGATGGGCCGGAAGTGGCACTCAGCATATGTTGAATGGCGTCAACTACACTAACACACATTCACTCTTGTGAAAATCTGGAGCAATCAACTGTACGTGTTGTTGTTGCTGCTGTAAAACGGTATCATATTATTATGCTGTCAATATGTTGCCTTCGCACTCGTTTATTTTCTATTATTGCAATCATTCCCCCTTCTCCGCCACTTCCATGCTTAATGAATGCAAATTTACTTTGCCGATTTTTTTCGCTCTTCTTCTTCTTTGTGAGATTTTTCGCAACAAAGTTGTCAACACGTTGCTTACGTGAATTGCTTGCGTCTTTGAGTGACAACTGATTGTTAGCAATCGCGTTACTGCTATTGTTGTTGTTGTTGTTAGTATTGTAACGCTTGTGGTAAAATGTGCAAGTGACACTTTGGTCTATGAAAAATGATGTGTCTCAATTTGGGTTAAGTCACAGTCACAGCACCACGTATAGTTGAACACTGTTATGAATGTAAATGTGTCGAGAAGAAATGGAAGGAGTTGGTTGGTGAATTGGGGAACTTATATTATAGTAGAGCAAAGTTACCACATATACTCGTATATTTATATTTTAGAGAGTTTAAAACGGCGGAATTATGAAAATTTATAAAAATGTATTGGAAGAAAAAAATGTCTTTAGAAAACCATTTGATCAAATTTAGTTTGGATCTTGCGTTCAACAGTTATAGACGTCTAAACATGGAGTTCACTATCGTCGAAATCGCGCTATTTTTAAGTTTTCATTCGTTAAAGGCAAATCCGCTAGAGAAACGTTCCGTGAGATTAATGGTGTTTTGATGGATCGTACTCTATCACTTCGAACTACGGAAGAATGGTTTCGACGTTTCAGAGCTTGTGAAAACCGATCAAATCATGGAAAACATGCCGGTCAACTTGTGGCATCTCGTGACATCGCCCAGAAGATGGAAGTTAGTCCCCAAACTATTTTAAACCATTTGCAGAAGGCTGGATACACAAAATCGCTTGATGTTTGGGTGCCGCATGATTTGACGCAAAAAAAATTTTAGAACGAATCAACGATTGCGATATGCTGCTGAAACGGAACGAACTCGACCCATTTTTTAAGCGGATGGTGACTGGCGACGAAAAATGGATCACATACGACAATATCAATCGAAAACGGTCGTGATCGAAGGCCGGCGAATCGTCCCAAACAGTGTGACGAGCCGGGATTGACGGTCAGGAAGGTTTTGCTGTATGTTTGGTGGGAATGGAAGGGAATCATCCACTATGAGCTGCTCCCATATGGCCAGACGCTTAATTCTACCATCTACTGTGAACAACTGGACCGCTTGAAGCAGGCGATCGACTAGAAGCGTCCAGAATTGGCCAACAGGAAGGGTGTAGTTTACCACCAGGACAACGCCAGACCACACACTTTGTTGATGACTCGTCAGAAGCTACGGGATCTCGGATAGGAGGTTTTATCGCATCCATCATATAGCCCGGACATAGCGCCAAGTGATTACCAGCTGTTCCTATCCATGGCGAACGCCCTTGGTGGTGTAAAGTTGAACACAAAAGAAGCTTGTGAAAAGGGGCTGTCCGAGTTCTTCGCAAATAAGTTTCCGTCTAGATGGAAAGGGATAATCGAACGAAACGGTGCATATTTGAACTAAATCCGATCACTGTAACACTTTTTATAAAACATTGAATAAAGATCAAAAAAGCGGAAGGGAGATATTTGTCAACCTTATATTTTATTCTAAAAATCATTGACGTCTTTAAAGATATAGATCCGTCCATAGTAGAGAATAATACTTTATCAAGTTTATCGTGTAGTTTTAATACCAATTTAGCACCATTTTCTAGAAAAGTTTACTGAGAAAAACACGTGAATTTTAAATGCTTGGCTTGAGCTTTAGCTGTGTAGCGAAATCTATAAAGGACACTAAGTGAATCGGGCGGTTTATCAACGCTGTAAGAAACTTACTGATCCACATAGAAATTTTAATATAAACAATGGTCTATACCGCCAACAACTTTTGAGGTTAAATTTTATATTTTATATGATGCTTGACGAAAATATGCTCTAATTCCTCACGTTAGTTCTACATGTCCATTTAGAATCGCATTTGCATTGTACTGTAATTTTATTTAGGGTGAGGTGTGTCTGAAAATTAAAAAAAAAAAAACTTTTTTTTTGTTATTTTGTCTTATTAAAAAGTAGAATATGTTTAGGATATTCGAGTCGAGTAAGATTCTAAGAGATAGACCCTTTGGGAATTCCACCCATCATACCACATCGATTTCAATTTAATCTTAAATCTCAATTTAGTAAGTCGGTGAACACGATTTCTCGAAAAGTTATAAACCGATTTTCTTAAAATATTGCATATTTGTTTTTTATTTCATTCGTTCAATATTGAGATTTGTCGATTTTGGTTTTCTGATTTTGGATGAACCAATAATGAGTTATGCTGTCCACCGCGAGAAAATGCTAATCTAAAAAACTGCAGACGTCAAGGGAGATGAGGTACCAACGGCTAAGTTTTTGGAATTTTTAAATAAAAATTTCACAAAATACGGTTTAAATATCAAATTTTGTTGCCAAGAATTTAGCTTTATTATAAAGATAAGTGTTTATCATTATGCAAGTGACTGTCGCGGCTGGGTCGAATAAATTCCAGCCGAGAGGCCCAATTTTCGATAAAAAAAATATGTTGTCTCATTAAAAACCACGATTAAAAAACACCCGCTACTAATAATGTAAGTTGGTAGCAAAACTCCAAATTGGTATCCAGCTAATTGTAAAACAGTACATAATTGTAATAATGTTGTGCAACGTTACAGATTACAGAAGAATTTTTCATGGTTTTGTGGAATCGCAAACATTACAAAGACGATTGAATAAATTGTTAAAATCAATTTTATCTAATTCTTCAATTGAACCGAACGACGAATTAAAGAAATAGCAGAAGCAATGAAAATTCTTAGCATTGGTGAAGGGTGCGATATAAAGAATATTAAGGATTGACTGAACTGCGTTAATGAAGACCATGGATTCCTGTTATTAACTGATGAAGAAATCATTGACGAATTAAATAGTAAAGGACGGAAAGATGATTAGGAGACTAAAACTGCGGATTTATGTCAAGCACCATCTCACACAGTAGCTTTTGAAATTCTAGATGTTGCTGAAATAAACAATGAATCGGAGATCCCATACAGTTGTTACAATTGAAGCGCATCTGGGCCTTGGTTGATTATTTTTTTTTTTTAATTTTCACACATTATTGTTAGACTATGCAAAGAAATTCCACAGGGAGCTGAATGCGCACAACTCCTGCAAGCTCAAACTGTTTACAAACACAAGCCAACAGTCTAAGTACCCATAAAATCTGATTTGAGATATGTAGTTTTAAATGTAACATATATGGTACATATACATACATACATGTGTATATGTATAGTGTGTCAGCCAGTGTGTGTGCTCTGCGCACACGACCACCCAAAAGCCGCCTGTTGCAGTTGTCAACAGGCTAAATTTCGCTCGCAGTTTACAGCTTAGAAGGCGCGTATGTATGTATGTATCATTACAGTTGTTGTTGTTGTTGTATTGCACATGCAAATAATCGTGAAAAAATATGTTGAAAATTTTCGGAATGAAAAATTTAAATTTCGCAAACGAGCCACAAACTATGGTGGCGGAAAAATCCCAAAGGGTGCGGCGCGGCACTTACGCAACGGGAAACACATTTGCTAACGGTGGAAAGAAACTTCACAAAAAAGTGTAGGCTTTGTAAAAAATGAGGTTGAAAATGCATGAAAGTAATAGTGTGACTCAGTGCGGCTTATGTGAAGTCAATGCGAAAATTACACCGCCAATCCTTTTCGGCTGACTTCCTGGCACATGTGTACATATGTATGTATGTATGTAAGCCTGTAACTGTTCGCGGTTTTGATTGATGTTGTGATATAGTGTTGATGTGTGACAAAGGCGATTTTGACATTTTTGAAACGCTCAGCGCATGCACACACACTTGTTCGCAATATGGCTTGTTTACTAGAAAAGTGGCTTAACTCAATATTTAAAAATTTTAATAAAATATACAAAAATGAACCACTTTGATTGCTTAAAACCGCTTCTAAACTATAACGGTACATTAAAAATAGCAGTGGTTGAGCAACTTCACTTATGTATCTCCATCTAAAAGTTGTTTCTAAAATTATTAACTTCAATTCCGTTTATTTGAACATTTTGAGTTAAGTAATTTCTCTTGTTAACAGCCAATGGAATGTGTCACAGCCTAATGTCATCGCCGTTAATCGTATGTGTACATGTAAGGACCGTTTTTTGTTGTTTTTTTTTTGGTACTCATATTGGTAGAATCAGTTGCGGTTTGACTCCTCAACCGTTGATCCTACGTTGATGGCAAGGGTTGCTGCCACGCTGTAGACCAATACACCCGTGCTTTGATCACAATGACAGCTTAAATTGACATTATTCGGAGATTTAAATTTTTTATACTCGTATATGTAAATTTTTTCCAAGATAATGATAGACGTAAGCTATTTGGTGTAAAAAATAACCATTTATCATCAGCGAAATTAAGGTAACTTCAGCGTTAATACAGTCTTGATAGATGATTCGTAAGTACAACTGTCAAAGGGTCTGAATTTTTATATTTGGGGGAAATATTCTTAAAAAAATATCAAAAGATATCCAAATATTAGGTCTACAACTTTGCTTCCGCCGTTTTTTTTTTGTAAATTGAAGTTTTTTTTGTATAAAATGGTTACAAATGTCGATGAGCCTCAGCCGCACTTTTCTTGGAATTAAAAACGAAAAGCAAAAATTCCCGCAAATGTAGAGAATTCGGCTCAAAAAGTGACATTTTCAGTTGAGAATAAGTTTGGGATGCTAACAGATCTCTACAAATGTTTTGTTGGGTTAATGTTGACACAAATGTCCAAGATCGATATAAAACGATTTAATCGATTTAATCGACCAGTGCTTCACCCTAGAGACATCTATTGGAAAACGGCGGAAGCAAAGTTGTAGACTTTGCTAATTTCATATTAAGCTACTTCATTCGACTATTCCTGGGTACTTGTAGGGGTAAAGAGCTAGGATTCAAACGAAGAGTCGTATCAAATATTCTTTAACTCTTTAATTAAAAGTCAAAATTTAATTTTAACAATGTCAGTTAGTCTTTAGGGCTTCATACCTCAAGACCCAAGTACCTATTTACCTTGAGAGTTTCTACTCTGGATACTAAAATTATATATATCTGTACCCGCAATCAGTTGGTTTTGTGCAGCTATAACCATACTAGATTATAAATAATAATATAATATATCTGATGCTATACATAGCTTATTTTCAGAACTGGATAGTGAAGAAAATGAAAAGTCCATCCCAAGTTTCGTAATGCGTTAGAAATATTTTATAAGAGTTTGTAAATAAACTTCCACTCAACCTATCTCAAATACATCTCTCTTCATCTGCTTTCCGGTTGCCTCTTGTATTACAGTAATCCTGAAACTAAGCTTAAAGATATTTCGTTCTGCATCGACCTTACCGAACTTTTTAAGATTTCGTATCTCACTTTGAAAAGGTAGTAACTAGGTGATATTACAGCCTGACTTCAAAACAAATACGTGATTTTCTATTCGCTCGTCGTTGGCCTGCAGTGCTACTCAGGCTCTTTGCTACTTTGGACTGAGTGGCAATTGAAAAGTAAAGTCCTCTCTCGACGAACCCAAAACCAAACTCTACAAGTCCTCATCATTCCTGTCCTGCTTCATGGTGCTGAAGCTTGGACGAACATTCGATGAGACGGCACTAGGAGTTGTCGAGAGAAAGGTTTTGCGGAAGATTTATGGTCTTTAAAAATTGGTAAAGGCGAATACCGCAGACGATAGAACGATGAGCTGCACGAGTTATACGACGACATTGTCAAAGTTCAGCGGCTACGCTTGCTATTTCATCTTGCCCGGACGAAAGCACTCCAGCTTTGAAAGTGTTAGATGCAGTACCCCGTAAACGGGTTTCATTTTTATATATGTACATAGATTATTCTTTTATGATACCGTTCAGATTGACAACTTGAACACTTCTTATGAAAAATCCCAAATATGAGGAAAGAGATGATAAGCTCCGAAATTAAGCTTTTGCTAGTAATTGCAGTCTCTACTTAAAATGATTTGGGAACCATAATAAATCTTGTAATGGATGTTGTGCAATCTCTTTTAGTCCTGTAGCTCCCTCTTTGAAACACCCTAACTGAGTCCATTAGCTTTACTAATAGCTTTACGTTAGCTTTACTAATAGGTAAAAGGTTCGAAAACTCAAAGGTCCACTCCTCTTTTCATAACCAAAAATTACTACGTTGTTGTAAAACAATAAATCTAATGTTGCATGGTCTATAAATATCATTTTGAAGTAGCTTGTCTAAATTAGGTGATTTGTGTTTACATATGTAACTATTTGTAAAAAAAAAACTGCTTCGAAAGCCATGTCACAACCCATGTGACATTGTACAATGTCTTTGCACCACGTGACACCCAATTAACATGCAACCCTTCCACAAGTGGCATGAACACATACATTTCGTAGGTAACTGACCAATTGGTCATCTTTGTAAGTCTTTAGGCATAATTGAAAGTCATTGAGTGTAAATAAATTGATATTTGGGAATGACCATTTGTCACCATTTTACTGGTTCGTGCATTGATTGCTGTGAGCGTAATTCATACGGACAGCTGTGCAAAATGGACGATGATTTTGAAGTACACGCTTGAATAATGCACATGACTGCGCAATTTCACTTGAGAAGGCATAAATTACAATTTTTAATTTTTTTAAAACATAACCACTGGTCTTAACTTATGCGGCTGTGAGGTTGAAATATAAATAATTTTCGTGTTTAGAAAAGTTAAACAGATGTTTGACATTCTTTCGTTTTATTTTTTCGAGGTTATGCTCGTCATGTCGTTTCTAACATATGTATGTAGATGGGCGGTCTTAAGCTTAGTATTATGAATGGTCAGTTTAAATTTTAACAGTTGAATGATGACAAATATCATGACAAGGGTTCGAAGTACAGTTTTGGTTCCGAAAGTGTTTATCTTCGTAAAAAATGGTGAAGACAAGACTTTGGCTTAACAAACTTGTAGCATAAAGTGCCGAAGATATTGAAAAGAAGTAGAAATAGAGCCGAGTCATAGTCCATTGCAAGCTCTTTCAGAGTTCAAATTTAACCGTTATAGGAACATAAGTAGAGTCAAGGACTACCACTTCAGTAATATCAATATTAAGTAAAGGGTTTTTCAAAAGGGACGCTACAAAAGTAGACCGATAGGGACAGCAAACGACACCATATTATTTCTCGTTCTTTTGGCATTTTTCTTCATGGTAAGATATATAATCCAACAACGAGTCAAAATTATTAAAATTTTCTTCCGAAATTCTCGGTCAATGGCTTCAACTTTAAGAGCGCTCCGTCCAATGTACGATTTGGTGTGGTTTATGGGCCGGCGTTGTGATTGGGCCGTACTTCTTCCGTGATGATCAAGATCGGCACTTTACTGCGAATGGGAATCGCTACTGCTCAATGTTAACCGAATATTCTTGGCCCCAAATTGGATGATATGGACTTGGACAATATGTGGTTCCAACGGATCGGCGCCACAAGCCACACACCGAATGTCACAATCGATTTATTTGGGTTCTTCTGGACTTCTATGAAATCGAGTTTCATACATAATGACATCGAATGTACATTCATAGGAATAAAGAATTCCATTAATATCCCTAGCGCTCTTATTGAAACCCTCTTTATTGTTATAACAAGAGATATTGAGTTGAAAATCTCGCGGTTAGTTGATGTTTCAAAGCTGAATGATCCAACCTTATTAAGACCACTGCGACCCGCATGAGGCCAAGGATGCTAAGAGTTCTTGCCAAAGAACACCAAGTTTCAGTACACCTTATCTCAACAGGTTTGATTGTCAAGATTTTCAACGGAGCTCAAATTTCATAAAAAAATATTATTTAAATTTTAGGCAATTCGAAAGCTCTTCAATAACCATCTCCTTCAGAACTTGGAAACATAAATCCATATACCAAGTGCAACAAATTACCAGTTATTTAAAGTCCACCGAAGCATATCAACGGCAATGATCAGCAACCAGAGGCACACATGTCGCTATAAATTGTCAGCAAAACCCTCCGGATGGCTGTCCATCACATCAATATGCACCACCGTAGCGAATGTTTACACTAATCGTGTGTCATGTGTAGTTGTTGTCATTGTTGTTATTCGCCAACGGAGCAACGAAATTTGCAAACCGACAGCAAACAAATAAGTTTGGCATACGAAGCGGAAAGTCAAAAGATATTAAGGTGCAGGCAGGCCACGGCCACGGTGGCACACCCTTTGGCGCAATCCACATACAAAGAAAATTTTAAAATGAGTTTGACAAAATGACAACCAGCCCATATTCCTTGCGGCCGTCGCGTTGGTTGGTCCTCAAAGCCTACATATCTACGCGACGATGGTCGTGCAGTTGGCTTTACGCTTTATTGGTTCGCAATGCTCACCGATTCACCCATTGTATTGACAAAGCGACAACCCGTACCCCGTGGTTGGGAGGTGGGCGCTCCGTTTGGTGGCTAATTTGCAAATAATAATATGTGAAAAAATATACAAAGCACGCAGCGTAACGGTACCCGTTCCATGTGGCAAGGTACTCAACTCAATATTTGCTCATATGTAAATTTAAAGGCGCACACATGCAGGGGTGTATTTCTGGCTTTAATCTTGCAGCGGCCTAAGCGTGCTCGAACGCGTTGCTGCGCTTCCTGATTTTATTTATTTTGTCGCATTTTTTGCCTACACATGTATAAATAGCATGAAATTAGATTTTAAAATTCTTTCTTTCTAATTTTTTTCGAGGATTTTCTTTTCTTTTCTTTTTTTGTTGTTTTGCTACACTTCAGCGAGTTTGTTTGGTTTGCCAAATTAAGGTCACAAATTGCCTTATCTATGTAAGTCATTGTGCATAATCAAAGGATTTGTTGTCTATTGCAAATTTGCCTTTTTTGTTGTTTGTTGGTTCTCATCTACTTTGTTTGTCTTTGATGTTGTCGCGAAGGAGTTACACATATTGTCTGTTTGGTCTTTTTCAGGTTTTCTTTCATTTGTTTGGAATTTTAAAAAACCCCAAAGGTAGAGTAAATCTAATAACTGGTACTTTGTGCTGGCGAGCTTTGCGCTTTTTTCAGGGAGCATGTGTGTTCTTTTTAAAGTAAACAACTATGTTCCCATTCACAGTAACGTGCCGGTCTTGATCATCAAGAAAGAAGTACACCGCCGGCTCATAAATCGCACCAAAGCGTAAATTTTTCGCGATGCGAAACTCATCTCATGGAATAAGTGTGGATTGCTGCCTGACCAATAACGCATATTTTGCTTATTAACGAAGCCATTCAGCCCGAAATGAGCCTCATCGCTGAAGCTGATTCGATGAATATCCGGATCATTTTCAAGTTATTGCTCAGCGCAATTCACGATCATACGACGATTCTGGTGGTCAACTGGCTTCAGTTCTTGCGTCAATTTGATCTTGTAGGGTGTAGGCCAAGATATTTTCGCAAAAATCGCCGCAACGACGCCACAGAGGTGCCCAACGCTTGAGAACGATGTGCGAGAGATTGATTTGGGTCTTTCTCAATTGATGCATAGGCAGCTGCAATATTTTCGACACTACGGGCACTTCTTTGTCTCCCAGGCACAGGAACATTTTGTACAGTGCCTGTGGATTCAAATTTTTCCATTATACGCTCAATTGTTAATCTGACTGTATGATTATGACGACCATAAATTGGACGTAGCGCTTTTAAAGTTGATGTCACTCACTCCTAATGTCGGTAGTAAATTTTGATAATTCCGACTGGTTATTGGATCGCATTTCTTTCCATGATGAAATGGCAAAGTTTACTGAAGAGAAATGTAAAAAGAGCGAGAAAAAATATGGCGTCGTTTGCTATCTCTATCGTTCTATTTTTGTAGCGTCCTATTGAAAACACTTTAGTAATCTTGGATAGTAGAGCTTGGATTGGAAGCTCTCTCTTACATGGTACGGTGAAAATCGTAAGGTATCTTTTTAAAGAAACTACTTTGCTTTGAGGTCTCAGGACAGAAAGAAGTCACTGAAATCGAAATCCGGAAAATACGAACGATTCTGAAGCAAGTCCAGTATAATTTTAAAGACGCCTTGCTTTGGCAAAATTCTTTGCAACGAGCAATCTCTTAAGGCTCGAAAGCCGATGACATACAAAACCGTAGTACATGGAGGATGCTAAAATAATTTGAAGTCCAGTTCATGTGATTTCGCCATTGTATTCACTGATTTGAAACTCTTTATAAATTAATTAAAACAGTTCTTTAAATGGCACCGTTTTTATATTTTGTCTTTCAAGCATTCCAATAACGTTTTTTAATAGTCGCTGTTGATGATTTCTCTCTCTGAAGATAGTCGATCAGAGTATACCTTACTCATTCCAAGTGGTAGATGCCGTAACTTTGTCAGCGGACAGTTGCGTCTCTGTTAGGTCTAACTATGGAACAAATGAATTATTTTCTAACCTCTCTCGACTTGAACTCGGCTTAAAAAGCAAGTTAAAAATATTTTTTTCTGCCTGAAATCGCTTTATCTGTTTTGTTCATTAAAAATATGGACTTAATACTTGATAAATACATAAAAATATCCGATTTTCTGATCCAATTAACAAAATAATAAATATTTGAATATTTTGAAAATAACCACGAAACCACTCATATCTCTCCTCCACCAGCACCGCAATGCATGTGACTTCCAGAATGTCGCACTTAAAATTAATGGAAAATGCTTCCCGAACAATAAAATTTTAATTTCAGCTACTTCAAATCACCGAACAAAAAAATGCATGAGTGCTTAACGCGCTATCGAAGCGTGAAACATTGTGTCATTCTAATGCGTCGAACAGCGGGATAATACGAAGCCACAGCACACCACTCCACATTGAGCCACCACCACCAGAACCAACAGTCTCAAATATTTGCATACCACTCCGCCTTGGTGTTCATCAATGATATGCGAGCTTCAATTTGTCCGAGCGGAGAATATAACAAATATAATAGTCAAATAAATATATATTTTTATATTATTTGAAGATAAGCATGGAGGTACAGTCAAGTCGAATAGCTGTTAAAAATTGTATAGAAATATGCGCGTGTTTTGTATTGTGTGTTATGTTAGTAGTACTACAATTCAAAATTAGCTCCTGGAATGTTAGTTAGCTCTTTGGTTGCCATGGTGTTGAGGAAAGTAGCTTTTTATAAATTCACTGGTGCTACAGTGGGCCTTTTCATGTACACATCATTTAAGATTATGGATATGGTATTTTTTTTAAGATAATTCAGTTTTAAATGATAAATATTTTCCGTAATATGACTACCGCGATTGCGTTGATCCGAAGGATTCCAGTATAGACGGCATTATTTCGGCAATAAGGTGCCGAATGTTGGTTGTAAAACTCTGGAAAGACTACTTCTTGATAAGTTTCGAACAAAAGTTCATACCAATAAACGCTTCGAAATTTTCAATATATCTCAAAATTCGATGAGAATGAGAAAAAAATGTGTTTTACAAGATCCAAGAAATATGAACACGATTTCGTCATGCTACGCCATTAACGTATCGAACTATCAAACTTCCACCACCTCATCTTCTTTCATGACGTCAAGAACTGAAAAATATTCTGTCAAATTCAAAACAGACAAATTCACTCTGATAGTAGAGCAGCGATACTAGCCTTGAGTTCGCTGACTATGTGCCCAAGACTGGCGAAGGAATGTTTATTTTCACTATCAGTGGTTATACTCTTTGATTAGACTGGTCTTTGTCCCTGGCGGAATCGCGGGAAATTGTAAGGTCGGCCTCGATTGAGCTGGGAAAGCGCTGCTCAGTCACGTGCTCAGTCGTCATATCCTTCTGATCTAAAATTAATCGCAGAAGGTCTACCAAGCTCTTCGCCCTTAGTAAAGTCCACCTCTCCTTACCGGAGGGCCTGGGTAGGACTGATCATTGTCCAATCGGGGGTTAAAAATCTTAGCGGATGCTAGCTGTAGAAGCTCCCTGGAAGAGGACGAGTTGCAAAAATCTAATCACTTTCTTCTGAAATGTCCCGCCTTTACGAGATTAAGAAAAAGATTTCTCTGTTTTCACTTTTTCGAACAACAGCACGAAAAAACGGATATAGAAGTGAAAAATCTCTGCAGATTTGTAGTTGGTTCAGTTGGTACATAATCAAAAAAGATTCTAGCTTCACAAA
This sequence comes from Zeugodacus cucurbitae, assembly GCF_028554725.1. Taxonomy (NCBI): domain Eukaryota; kingdom Metazoa; phylum Arthropoda; class Insecta; order Diptera; family Tephritidae; genus Zeugodacus; species Zeugodacus cucurbitae. The sequence continues at coordinate 55,321,584 of NC_071667.1, read as the reverse complement.
TGACTGTTCTTTCATAGTCTAGGTGAGTTTCACCTCTGGGGAACCTCTGACAAGCAATGTTCAGCCCCAATTTGTCGAAAAAACCCAGAAACATCCAAACTAATAGAGGCCTTGGACTTAAAATAAATAATTATTTTGATGAAAAATAATTATATCCAGTGAGAATAGAGCTCGATTTAAGAAGAAAGAAAACAATTTAGTATGGTAAATGCCTTTAGTAATAACTTTTCCGAAGTTTCGTCGAGAAATTTTTTGAGAACTGTGATGTCGAGGTAATCAAATTAGTATACTTATTATCAAATGACAACACTGTACCCCTTCCACTGTCACAAGTCACCGCTACTTACGATGAAAAATACTTTTCAAAGCTATTGCCAGCTTGTCACAAAGCTACTCCCATTCCAAGTACTTTGTATTGTATTGAAGCACGCGAAACCGACCAAATCCGACGCGAACGGACCACCGCGGTGTTATTATCTACACTTTAGCAGATTGGAATTCGATACTGTATAATGTGAACTGTGTGCATGGCATCTAATTACAATAAAGCGGCATTGTTGTAACCGTGAATATTATGAAAAACGAAGTTCAAATTCTTTTGACCGCACAAAGAACCAAAGCGTGGAGGCAGTGAAGCGCATTCGCTCGTCTAGGAAACGGAAACTGCGAATGACATCCGTCGGCGGCAGCGGGTGTTGAGTGCTGGGTCAGTAAGGTAAGCGCGCGTTGTGGATAGCTGTGGCTCTTCTAAGTAGCATGAAGGCGGTACAATGGCCTGTCAACTTTCTGGCTGTCGGCCTGTCGATATCTTGGACTGACTGTCGGTCTGTCAATAAGCGTTATGACATTTCGATTGCAGTCATTCAACGCTTTCTTGTCGGTTGTCATAATGATGCTGAATTAATTTATTTATTGCCAAGCAGAATTACAAATGTACGCAGTTAAATGAGTGAAATGGCAGAATATTGTAGAGTGAATATGAATTTAAGGAAGCCAATGCAGAGTGTTACAAGTCATTAAGTAGCCGCAATTGCCCGAAAAGGGGCGAGTCAGTGCACTAAATACTCATAAATGTACTCATATGCATATATTTTATTTGAATTGAAACGATTTTATTTCTCAATATAAAAGTGCTTTAACACATAATAATAAATAATCTCACCCTTGAAAGGGAAATTTTATTGCCAGCCACCACTACTGAGACACATAATTTTTCCAAGCATTTCGACCTCGTTATGACCTCGTCCACCACAATTGCCCAAATCACCCAAAGCGCTATACTCTACAGCAATTTCCGTTATTCTTATTATAAAATGAAATGACAATACACTTTTATCCCACATATTTGTGAGGCACCTTGACAGCCAGCATTTGTTGTTGCAATACTCAACCATATGGCTTGGTGTTAGCTTATTACGTCCCCAAAATGCTTAACGTTCCGAATTTCCGTTTTGGTTTGGCTGAGCACTGCAAAAATATTAACTTATTTCGCAATTTACGGTGGCGGTGTGGGGGACAGGGTGACTTCATCCGTTGCGCTTCGATTGTTGTAGGAAATGAAAACCCATAAAATCCTTTCCTACGGTGATTAGTTAACATATTTTTTCTTGGGAATTTATGCGCAGCGGAAGAAATTATTTAAATGAAAATATTATTTATTTACAGAAAAATACAATAAAATATTTATATGATTTTGGGTTAGGAAGTCGGATTGCTCGTTATATGAGGCGATTTTATGCTTTATGTGAAGTTTAAATGTTTTTCAGGACTCAATACTTGTTTTATGTTCTTAAAGAAAATATTAAAATGATCTTTGTGACGAAATCTAGCATAATTTCTATAAGGAACCTTACCTGGGAAATGAATTCTTGAGCTCTGAAAAGTACTAGATGGAAAATCAAGCAAATGTTCTGAGCTAAGGAATTTCGGCAAACCTAAAAAGTATCCAGAGGTCAAATCTAAACGAGAACCGTGTTTGGCCAAAAATGAAGTCACCTTCAGATTGAATGTGATAGCGTTATAGTCTGCAAATCCGATCGTTAAGACGAATTACTTTGCATAGACCGTTAAGAGGCAGATCTGGCGCATGCAAAAGATCTTTCTTGGACCGCTGTCAGCGTCGTCTTTTGTAGTACCAAAAAACTCTCAATGGATCAGAAAGACCCTCACCACAAAGTGCTTGGCATGTATTACATAATACTTGAGTCCGCTAATGCCATTTTGTTAATTCACTAGGTTCGCCGAAGATGTGCCTATCAATATGTTTTAAACTTAGTCTTGCAAGTGCTTGACACTGAAAGAGGGATTGCTCAGATGATGACGCGTCGCCTTCCTCCACACAACAGCTAGTCTCACAACATATATACCTATTGGACAGTACCATCTTTAAGCTCCACTACCGGCCATACGGATCTCGCATGTGCACATGTGTTGGTTGTTGTGCAGTCCTATAGATATAGAAGAACGGAATCTGGCCCGTCGGGAACGAAAGTCTTTTTATCTACACAAGGTCATTCGGCTTCTTTAATGGTCTTGAAGCAGGTCGTGGGAATTGGGAACGAAGTTCTTTTTATCTACCCAAGATCATTCAGCTCCTTTACTAGTCTTGAAACCCATCGACGATGTTCCAAATCGTCCACGAAATTAATCGGCACTTACCTTGAGATCTCTTCTTCAAAAATTTGAAAAAGAAGAAGGGCGTTGACAGAAAGCAGAGCATGCGTGGACTATTATGATACTTAGAATAAAAACTTTGTGAATAACTGTTAGTAAAGACGGGACGTCTTCCATCGGAGAAGAATTAAAAGGTTTAAAAAGAAATTTTATCAAATCCGTCAATTGATGGGTCATACTGGGGTCATAATGAACCTAATGTTGTCAGGCGTTCTTGCGACCTCCCTTTCCAACCAAACAATAATTGATCATCAAGTCCAAGGAATTGTTCTAAAGTTAACTGAGTAATATTTTCTTTCGTCTAATAGGTTTTGAAAGCGCTACCTTATTGCAGCATATTCGACTTTTTTCTTGAATTGAAATTTGTAAAATCCTAACAAATTATATTTATAATTTTCTACCAGCACTCAATCTCTAATAGCGCAGTTCGCACACTTAAAACAACAATTGCACCAAAAAACACTGCCTAAATCAGTTCGTAAGTCGATCGTTTTTTCAATGTCCTAATGACAAATAATTGAAATCAATCACAAAGCCAACGCTAAAATTTGTGATCCCTACCGCATAGGTAAATTTCCACCCCAACTACGCGACAGTTAACGACGATGACAAGCGTCCCACTGACGCCGCAAAACGAACATAAATTTCCCATCAAGCATTTTTCAAATGCCTTGCGCGCGTGTGTCCTCTACAAAACTAATCAAAATTCAATTTGGCATTGTCAAAACTTGGTGTTGTGTTTTTCCGCATTGCATTATGACATCATTAAAATCAAAATGAGCAAATGATGCGCGTAATAAAATCGTGATGAGCCAACAATTGCACTGACGGCGGCGGTGGCGACAGGCTCTTTCGAAGTGTTGAGCGGCGCTGCTGATAACTAAAATAGAGTGAGTGAAAGTGGAAAGCGAAAGTGCCTGGTATAAGGTCCTTTCAGGTTGGTACATTTGCTGCGGTAGCTGATTGCATACGATTCTCATCAAACGAAGCATGAATCGCGTTGCGGATCCCTGCGGCAATTTGCAGCCGCACGTTGTCAACCGTGATGAGTTAATTCAGCGCAACAACCAGTGTGACAATTGAAAAATCGGCGAGCTTTGCGAAATGGATCACAATGTTTGCAAACACCAGTCAGCGCAGAGTCACCAGAAACACAGCGACAAATCCATGGCAAATTGGCTGACTGCCTGCAATGGACTGCAGTCAACAACAAGCCCGCATGGCCTTTCACATCACGTGTGCCGCACTTTTCGCATGTTTTAACTAACGAAAATTTATGTGCCTCTCTAGAAAAAAATTGAAAACACGGCAAGCAAAAAAGTGGAAAAATAGGCGAACGGGTATTGCGAAAACAAAAGTGACAACGAAGTATTTCAATTGCAAAAAAAAAACGATGAAGAAGGAAGGGTCTCAGGTATTTCAAACAAAACACCAATAATCCCACGGCATATGTACAGATGTACTTAGCTACAAATATGTCCCATATCCTACATTCAATGGGACAAGCAATCACTGTTTATTAAGGGTCTGCATTGTTTGCCAACTTTGCGGTTGCTGCGCACAGTGGTTCAAAATGCTTCGCTAAATGTTTTTTTTTTTACTTTTGTGTTTAAATTTTTTATCATTTTGCGAATTCTTCTTCTTCTTCTTGACTGGCGTAGACACCGCTTACGCGGTTATAGCCGAGTCCAAAACAGCGCGCCACGTATCCCTCCTTCTGGCAGTTTGGCGCCAATTGGTTATTCCAAGCCAGGTCCCTCTCCACCTGGTCCTTCCATCGGAGTGGAGGTCTCCCTCTTCCTCTGCTTCCACCAGCGGGTACTGCATCGAATACTTTCAGAGCTGGAGCACCTTCATCCATTCGAACAACATGTCCTAGCCAGAGTCCTCCGCAAAACCTTTCTCTCGAAAACTCGAAAACTTTTTGCGAATTAGAATACGTTTATTAGGAATCTTCAATGATTTTTGCTACAATATTAACATAGTTTTCAGTAGAGTTTTTGCCTTCTTAGGTTATAAAAATTGATGATCCCCTTTATTGGAGACTACTAAATTTTGAGATTGAAAAAATGTTTTTTTCAATAAGAAAGCTCTAAGCTGATTCTGCTCAGGTTGTATGTGTAGTCGCCAGCTTCCGCTATATAGACCGATGAAGTAGTGAACGATATCGCTATTATATAGAAGTTCAATGAGTAGCTGAAACATCAAATGTTCGGGTAAAAATTGTCCTCTGGTCTAAGCATTTCAGATTTTGACCATATAAGCATATTCAAAGTTCAGACTACAGTCGGAGAAGAGAGATTACAGTCCAATACGAAAAAATCCATTATTTTAGTTTGAAAAGTATCAAAAACTCGATTTTCAAAATGACGGAAAGGCAGAGAATTTATATATACAGTCCTCCTTCCTTTTTGGTATCACAAAGGATGGCTCTCAAAACAGTCCAAGTGAGATCTTGTTGCTTATGCAGAAATCTGCCTACTAATCTAATCGAATCTCCTTCCTCATAAATGATAGAAGTCCGCGATTTCCTTATAAATTATAGAGTCAGAAAAACTGAAAACTGGTTTCATAAAATATTTTGATATGTTTGAAAGGGAAATGTACAATTTTAATCATTCAGCCAACTATGTTTTTAACATTGATGAAACAGGCATATGAAAAGGTTGGTGGTCCATAGTTGCCTACTTTACTATGTGTATCAAAATTGGTTCCAAACCGTTGGCTGAGATACGAAGTTTCACCTAAAATTTGGTACAAAGGTTCGCAATAGGGGGAGGCATATTTGGATATAATTTTTTGTGAAAGTGGGCGTGGTCCCGCCCCAAATCGTAAACTACTAAAGCTATATCAATGAAACTCTCTAGAGTCGTTTCCTTCAGGCACTTCTTACACAGTTTAAAATTGAGGAAATAGACGGATTATAGCCTACCTCCCATACAAAGGTTATGTTGAAATCTATTCAGTAAGGAAAAACACCAGAAAGCTTAAATTTCATGGTAAAGATGGCACAGAAGGGCTATACCCAAAGCTGTATACATAATTTGAAATGGGCGTGGCTCCGTTCACTTAGATCAGACTTAGGTAAAAAATAGATCAGAGTAACTACTCGACCAATTTCAACAAAATTCGGTTAGAACCATTTACTTGGCATCCCAATGCTACAGGTTTGAATATAGGCGAAATCGATTCAGAACTACGCCTACTTCTCATATACCGCAATATTGAAGTCCATCTGATTCGCTCACTTTACAATATCTAAACTAAGCACCAGTAAAGATATCGGAACTAAATTTTGCACAAATAATTTATTTCTAGTGTGGCATAGCCCGTTTAAAATATATATAGAAATCATAGAAATTGGACTATAACTTTTCAAGGCCCCTGATATCGAAAATAAGTACCTCGATAATTTTGCATTGTATTGAAAATTTCGGGAAATCTCTCAGATATTCTAACGAAATTCAAAGTAGATGTGTTCCTTCTAACAGTGTGCGTTTGTGCCAACGAAAAATCAGGCCAATATTCCCTTTACCCCCCACATAACTCACTTTCAGATTTTCAAACATCCGGTGAATTTTATACTATGTATATCGGGTAGTATGTGAGATATTTTACCAAAATGGAGTAAACGTAAAATTGACAAAAATAGTTGAAATCGGTCCAGCACTTATCCAAGTCCCCATATACTATATACTCATATAATAATTTTTGTTTTCGAGTGGACGCTATTCCGATCAAATTGTGTATGTTCCGGGTCAAATTGTATTCTCTTAACCAAATTAAATATATAACAAGTAAGATAGGGGTAATTTCGGGTGTAACCGAACATTTTATACTCTCGCAATTTATTTATTTAACTTTATTTATATTATATAATACACAATTTGACCCACATATTCGTCATATATATTGTATAAAGTCCATTGAAAGTTGGAAACCATAATATTAGGTTAGAAGCACCGAGGTCCTCGTGTTCGATATATGGGGCCTTAAAAACCTATGGTCCGATTTCGGCGATTTTTAGAATGGGGCTGCCACACTATTAACATAGTATTTGTGCAAAGTTCTGCACCGATATCTTCACTAGTACTTACTTTATATATTGTAAAGTAAACGATTCAGATTGTCTTCAAAGTTCTGGAAGTAGGCGTGGTTGTGAAGCGATTTGGCCTATTTTCACAACATATCATTGGGATGTAAGGAAACTATTACAAACCAAGTTTCATTGAAATCGGTCGAGTAGTTACTGAGATATGGTTTTTGACCCATAAGTAGGCGACGCCACGCCCATTTTCCATTTTGTAAAAAACTCTCAGTGCAGCTTTCATCTGCCATTTCTTATGTGAAATTTAGTGTTTCTGACGTTTTTCGTTAGTGAGTTAACCCACTTTTAGTAATTTTCAACCTAACTTTTGTATGGTAAGTGGGCGTGGTTATGATCCGATTTCTTTCATTTTTGGACTGCATTAGGAAGTGGCGAAAAAAAAGACGGCAGAAAGTTTGATTTATATAGCTCTATTGGTTTGCGAGATTTGTACAAAAAACTTAGTAGGGGGCGGGGCCACGCCCACTTCTTCAAAAAAAATACATCCCAATATGCCCTTTCATAGTGCGATCCTTCATACCAAATTTTATTTCCATAGCTTTATTTATGGCTTAGTTATGGCGCTTTATGTGTTTTCAGTTTTCGCCATTTTGTGGGCGTGGCAGTGGTCCGATTTTTTCTTCCTATGGTGCCAAGAAATAAGTGTGCCAAGTTTCATCAAGATATCTTAATTTTTACTCAAGTTACGGACGGACGGACGGACAGACAGACATTCGGATTTGAACTCCACTCTTCACCCTGATCACTTTGGTATATATAACCCTATATCTAACTCGTTTAGTTTTGGGTGTTACAAACAACCGTTATGTGAACAAAACTATAATACTCTCTTTAGCAACATTTGTTGCGAGAGTATAAAAATAAAATATAAAATCGTTGGTTACACCCAACTTCTTCATTAAATGTTTTTTTATTACTTTGAAATTTTTTTCACCAAATCGCATTGACTAACTCCACTGTACATTAGTCAACGGCTAAAAGACAAAGTTAGCAACCAGACGTTGTCTCTGCCCACCGCACAAAACCCCCCACCCACCACTGCCACCGCTCATACGCTGCTACCATTGAGCAATTTAAAATGCAAAATCAAAGTAAATCAATTGCCGCATGACCTACTCCTGCCCTGGTGACCGCACATCCACCCATATTTCGGTTTACTACATAACCTACTGCAGCTTACACAGCAGCGGTGGCAGGCAGGCGGGCACTTCAAAAGCACACAATGCGTCGCGTATATGTGGCACGTTTTCGCTGTTAAATCTGCTAATAAATCAAATTAAAGATTCACTGCGCTCTGCTTTGCTCGCTGCGACACACACACACACACACCCAAACAGCCGTGCGCGGCGCAATATTAATTTTTTCCCCAATCAACTGGGGCTTAATGCTAAAAATTTTGCAAAATTAGTCTGTGGCATATGTGACAGCAGCGCGTAGTTCGAAGCGGCGCTTTATAAATTTCTCATAAATCCAAAGTGTCTAGAAAATCGCATAAGCATTTTGATTATTTTAGGCTGAGAGCGAAATTGCTTAAATCTCGGGGCGAGCGAGAATAGATCAAACAGACGCTCATAAATCTTGCAAAGCGCGCGAAGCTTAAGTGAAACACGTAGTTTATAATTTTAATGGCATAATTTCGCAGATAAACATAAAAAGAATATACATACATACATACAGCCTCCCCAACCACTTTGTGTCGACTACTGCGACTTACACCCACAAGCTTCGAGTATGAAACATATTTGGCGAGTGCAAGTGAGTTATGTGACTTGTGTTATGTAAAATTTGCAATAAAATATTCTAGGCATCTATGGATTTTATAGTTCAAAAATTTTTAATGCCTAAAATAATATGCCCAAATTCACGTGTGCGTGTGTGTGTGTGGCGTGTATAATTTTCGCATTTTCACTATTTTATGTTTTCGCTACAAAACAGCAGCGCTACAAAGTGTGTTATTGGCACGGCGATATTTTATGGCCCTATTGTTCTATTCGGATTCTGTCGCTTAAACGCAGTGAAGTGCTTTTTAACACATTTTATGGCATTTCTATGCTAATTTCCGTTCGCACATAGATCATAGGATGCGTGCATTATCAACATTATCTCCATTTGACACAGTTTGTATCGCTTTTTAAAAGACCTAACGACACTTCGTCGAAGAAATTACCAAGATTTTATGAAACTAAGCCATTACTACATCAGAAGATAGTAGCAATTACATACATAGGTGGTGATATCCTTAAAAACTTTGTGGTTGTTGCTTTAGTTAGAAGGACATTTATATTGAGTATGTTTTACATTCATTATTGGATATATTAAGGATAATACGTGTATTGGTTTAATATAAGTATTGTCTTCAATTTGTGAGCATCTTCTCATTATAACCATAATATATTCGTAATTCTACGTTTATTGCATTCGAACGTAATTGGGTTTTGAAGCAATTTTCTTATGAAAGATGATTACAAATTGGCAGAGATGTTTTAGTGGAGTAAATAGAGAGCGTTGCCATTTTATCAGTTATGTGTGAATCGGGTGTATAGGTACTTTTTGCCGTTTCTTTATGGAAAGACTTACAAATTGTTCAACTTTATTACGAAAGTTTACGTTCTGTAAAGAATGTGTTTCGCGCGCTATGCTCAACTTATGGTCAATATAATCGGCCAACTGAGAGTACTAGTCGCAACACCATCACCTATCTTGAGATCCAGCATTCATTATTGGATAAGATTCAACCGAATAGACCACGTCCAGCAGCAGCCATAGCTGAGAGTGTACACGAAGACCGTGGAGTGTCGATTCGGCCGTTCGCAGCAACTCGGACTGTCGTACAGAATATTACGTCGAAACCTTAAATTGCAAGCGTACAAAATACAGCTTGTGGAAGAACTGAAGCCGCTCGACCTACCCAAGCGACATCGCTTCGCTCTATGGTCTCTTGAAAAGTTCAAAGAAAATCCGATTTCGAGATTTTCCAGCCAATTTCTTTTCAGCAATGTGGCCCATTGCTCCTTAATGGGTATGTAAACAAACAGAATTGTCGAATTTGGAACGAAAAGCTACCTGAAGAGATTGAAGATTTCTTCCAGAAAACACAATGGTTTGATGAGAACGTAACCGTCAACGGCGACCATTATTGCGCCATGATAACCAACTATTTGATGCCCGGAATTGAAGCTCTTGATCTCGGACAGCGCCACTTCCCACACATCGAATGAAGAAATCGATTTATTGAGAGAACACTTCGGTGAGCAGATAATTTTCACGTTTTAGGCTGATTGATTGGCCACCAAGTGACCACCGTGTGATATCACACCGATAGACTTTTTCCTGTGGGGATATGTAAAGTCTAAAGACTATGCGGACAATACCGCTTCGATTCTAACCTTGAGGCAAAACAGCACGCGTGTCATTCGTCAGTTATCAGTCGAAATACTCGAACGAGTAATCGAAAATTGGGCTCAACGGATGGACTATCTGAGACGTAGCCGCGACCAACATTTGAAAGAGATAATCTTTATAATAACGGGTGATTTTTTTGAGGTTAGGATTTTCATGCATTAGTATTTGACAGATCACGTGGGATTTCAGACATGGTGTCAAAGAGAAAGATGCTCAGTATGCTTTGACATTTCATCATGAATAGACTTACTAACGAGCAACGCTTGCAAATCATTGAATTTTATTACCAAAATCAGTGTTCGGTTCGAAATGTGAAAATCCGCTTTTTTATCGACAAATTTTGTTCAGCGATGAGGCTCATTTCTGGTTGAATGGCTACGTAAATAAGCAAAATTGCCGCATTTGGGGTGAAGAGCAACCAGAAGCCGTTCAAGAACTGCCCATGCATCCCGAAAAATGCACTGTTTGGTGTGGTTTGTACGCTGGTGGAATCATTGGACCGTATTTTTTCAAAGATGCTGTTGGACGCAACGTTACGGTGAATGGCGATCGCTATCGTTCGATGCTAACAAACTTTTTGTTGCCAAAAATGGAAGAACTGAACTTGGTTGACATGTGGTTTCAACAAGATGGCGCTACATGCCACACAGCTCGCGATTCTATGGCCATTTTGAGGGAAAACTTCGGAGAACAATTCATCTCAAGAAATGGACCCGTAAGTTGGCCACCAAGATCATGCGATTTAACGCCTTTAGACTATTTTTTGTGGGGCTACGTCAAGTCTAAAGTCTACAGAAATAAGCCAGCAACTATTCCAGCTTTGGAAGACAACATTTCCGAAGAAATTCGGGCTATTCCGGCCGAAATGCTCGAAAAAGTTGCCCAAAATTGGACTTTCCGAATGGACCACCTAAGACGCAGCCGCGGTCAACATTTAAATGAAATTATCTTCAAAAAGTAAATGTCATGAACCAATCTAACGTTTCAAATAAAGAACCGATGAGATTTTGCAAATTTTATGCGTTTTTTTTTTTTAAAAAGTTATCAAGCTCTTAAAAAATCACCCTTTATAAATGCCAAAGAATGTTCTTTCGAATGATAATAAACATTCCCCATTAAATTTGAATTTTCTGTGTTTTTTTCTTTGAAAAAGTAGGGACCCTCGAAATGGATTACCCTTTATATTTATAAGGAACTAGTAAGAACAATGATTCAAACAATAAATAAAATCATAAAAAAAATAAAAAATATTTTGGGATTAATGTAAAATGAAATGAATAGGGATCCAACCAACGTATTCTCCAGATTTAACGTCAACGATTTTCCCTTTTCTAATGAGACAATCTCATGGATGTGGTTGAGCTGTTTCGGTAGTACGTTGCTTTTTAAAATGCTGGCAGATCTCTACAACTACAAAAATGGTATAAGGAAGTACGAAGATCACTTTAAGCTGTGTATCGTTTTGATGAGACCTATAATTAGTGAATTAAAAATATTACTAAAAATTGAGCTTATCTTTCGAACCAGAGTTGTTTTTCAGCCCGTTGATTATATTTTCTAACATAAGTCTTAAATATTTGTTAATCCTCTAATATATCGAATATGCGACAATCAACAGATTTTCAATTCCACAGTTTCTTTCGTCATAACTTTGAGAGAAGCGAATCGAACAAAACAAGTGAAGATACATATGGTTCAATATGTTCTGTAATCCTATTTAGTCTACTGGTCCACTAAAGTTTTTGATAAAGTATTGGTCGTATCCCTATACTGTTGAAAGTTTATTCGAACTTGGTGCCAAAAGACGACTTCGAAGAACTTAAGCTTTGGATATATTTAAAGATTTTCTCTTTAATTCAGATTTTTCAACAAACCTTTGAAAGTGTTTGTCAAACTATTAAGAGCGATTCTTGAAAACTGTTACTAAATGAATTATTCCGCAGATTTTGATTAAGTCCGCTGATAGAGTTTCAAACCAATGTCAAAGGCAATCATTGCGATAATTTGTTCTTATCACAAAATACTCGAAGCATGAAGTATTTAATTACAAATCTCAGAAAAGGCGGACTATTACATAAAATAAAAGAAAGTATATCTAATACAATTTTCTCGTTTGAGTTTCTTACTCATTAAAGGAAAGGAAATACAAACTGGTATGAGCTTCCACGCCAATAAGGCAGCCAGTAAATCAGCAATGGATAGAGTGATTAATGAAAGTAATCAAGCGAATTATTTGAGAATCTATTGGGAAAGTGGCAGGTTTGTGCGAATTTGCTGATCTTAAGCAGATTTATTAATGGCTAGCGACCACTCTTCAACTCGCATGGTCACAAAGAGGTTGGGTACATATGAGTATCTTACATAAGATAGTAAGATAAGCAAGATTTGAGTTGAAGGGGTGTCTGAGTGATTTGAGCAACATAGAAGTAACTTACGAAATGCCCTCAAGCACTTGAAGCACTCGACGTTGCAGTGGCGGTGAGCGTGGTTCCTTGAAGTGTGCCAACTTGTGGTTGTTCAACGCTTGTTTGCGGCCAGCGTCGGAACACATGTGGATGTGTGAAATCTAATCCGCTTGACCAACCTACACGCTTAGCGTCAACGAGCTGCCGCCAGCGGCTGACAAATTAATAGTGGGAAGGAGTGGCGCTGCGAGAACTTTTACAAATACTTGGAAGTGTATCTAAATACACACAGACAAGGGTCAACTATTCGCTTACCAGCCGCTGTAAGAAGCCTTAAAAGCGCTGCTTTGAATCAATAATAAGATGGATTGTAGAAATCAATCCGCCGCACGGGTTATAATTACTTTGATGAGGGTCGCACAGCGTCCATATCTAGATTTCTCTCTTTGCCGTCATTTTAATATTGCTGGCAACGTCAAAAGCGCTTTCTTCACTCAATTCAGTTAACTGAATTATGACTTCTACACTTAATTTTCGTCCTTCTTGCCAGTGGCGCTGCCCCAAATTAATTGCCATGGAAATTGTTTGGGATTTTTGACGAAATGAATCCGTTACGTAGCCATCCAGATCGTAAATGTCGCAAATGGCGCACATAATTCACACTAATTGCTTTAGTCACGTCACATTGGCCGTTAATTTGATTTCACGTGTTGCTAGCGAACGCCTACATCGACATACCCTCGAGATGGACCATACTTGGTGTATAGTTAAAGCCGGGAAATATGGTGTATGCCAATACTTAGAAGGTATCTTTGCTGAAAGTAGTGTTGATTGCAGCAGCTGTCTGCTAACTTTTGTTTTTTTTTTTTTTTGGAAATAGGGTCAGAATAAATATTTAATAATTTAATTTTAATTTATTAATAACTGCCCTCAAGCATTTAAACCTAAACTTTGTCTGTTGAAAGGTGAAAATATGAATTCGAAATTTTGTTATTGAAATTGTATGCACGAGCCACCAGTTTGGCACCGCAGAGCACCCAGCAGCTAAACTGTTTAAAGAATTGCTATTTTATCATTAAGAGAAGAAGTACTAGCCTTTAATATTATAATAATTCATGAACTATTTTTATATATTGAAAGAATGTTTTTCATGTATCCAATTCCCCGCTCCTATCAAGAAGACGAAGTATCTGCAGTCACCTATACATTAAGGGATACTGTAGATTATCTGAGAATTTGGATTTTAATTCTATGAAATGTGGAAAATCGCTGTATCTGAGGAAATTTAAGAAATTATACTTTGAGATGCTTATGCATCCACCGTATTCTACGACTTTGGTCGTCGAGGACTTTTTCTTGTTCTCAGACCTCTACAGAAGGGCCTTATATAGACAAAAGTGTCATCGAAGATAATTTCGAAGATAGCAATAATCGATTTTCTTTAAAAGGATAAGAAGATTGCTTTCTAACTAGAATTTTTTAGACGTGTAGTTTTCAATGAGGCAATACTTTTTTTATAGCTATTAAGGACTACGAATTAAGGGACCACTATCTTGTAGCAGCTAAGATACGCACCCGCCTCTGTGCAGCAAAGCGCGCACGCTGCAATCACAACCTACAGCCGAACGATTTTCTACTCGACAGAGCACTCATCAGCAAATCGAGCGTACTGTACTGTACTGAAAGACTGAAGTGCACCGTCAACAAACTGATTGTACCTTATCAGTACGGCTTTAGACCTGGAAAATCAGCAACTGATCATATATTCACCACGCGCAAAATTTTGGATAAGACCCGTAAAAAGACGATCGACACACACGATCTCTTTGTCGACTTTAAAGCTGCTTTCGACAGCACGAAAAGGAGTTGCTTTTATGCCGCGATGTCTGAATTTGGTATCCCCGCAAAACTAATACGGCTGTGTAAGCTGACGTTGAGCAACACCAAAAGCTCCGTCAGGATCGGGAAGGACCTCTCCGAGCCGTTCGATACCAAACGAGGCTTCAGACAAGGCGACTCACTCTCGTGTGATTTCTTTAACCTGATGCTGGAGAAAATAATACGAGCTGCAGAGCTAAATAGAGAAGGTACAATCTTCTATAAGAGTGTACAGCTACTGGCGTACGCCGATGATATCGATATCATTGGAAACAACACCCGCGCCGTTAGTTCTGGTTTTTCCAGACTGGATAAGGAAGCAAAACGTATGGGTCTGGTGGTGAACGAGGACAAGACGAAATATCTCCTGTCGTCAAACAAATAGTCAGCGCATTCGCGTCTTGGCTCTCACGTCACCGTCGACAGTCATAATTTTGAAGTTGTAGATAATTTCGTCTATCTGGGAACCAGCATTAACACGAATAATAATGTCAGCCTTGAAATCCAACGCAGAATCACTCTTGCCAACAGGTGCTACTATGGACTGAGTAGGCAATTGAAAAGTCAAGTCCTCTCTCGACGAACAAAAACTAAACTCTACAAGTCCTTCACCAGTTGGACGGTGTCAACACCCGATGAGGCGGCACTAGGAGTTTTCGAGAGAAAGTTTTTGCGGAAGATTTATGGTCCCTTAAACATTGGCAACGGCGTATACCACAGAAGATGGAATGATGAGCTGTATATTGTGTTATACGACGACATTGACGTAGTTCAGCGAATAAAAAGACAGCGGCTACGTTGGCTAGCTCATGTTGTTCGAATGGACGAAAATAGGCCAGCTCTGATAGTGTTCGATGCAGTACCTGCTGGTGGAAGCCGAGGAAGATATAGACCTCCACTCCACTCCACTTGGAAGGACCAGGTGGAGGAGGACCTGGCTTCACTTGGCATTCAAAAAGAAGACGCATGGCGCCCTGTTGTGTACTCGGCTATAACCGCGTAAGCGGTGTCTACGCCAGTCAAGAAGAAGAAGAATACATGGGTATTGGACTAAAACAATTTTTTTGAGACATAAGTAAAAAAAATTACTCTCCGATTTTCGAAGTTAGATCTGAAAATAGAAATATTTGTATTCGAAGTTCGAAAAAAGGACTTTTTAAAAAATATAGCTATAATCTAAATATTTCTTCTTAATTCAATTGTATTTTTCATCAAACTTATATGACAGATGTTGTAAGTGGTCCAGTATTTTTCGAAACAATTTTTTTTGATTTTTTCGAAAATTTTGACCCTACATAACATCTTGCTTAAGAGAAAAGTATTGTATTGTATCCATATTTTAGATTTTTTTGTAACTAAATCCTTCGAAAATCGGAGAATACAATTTTTTACTTATGACTCAATCTCCTGGCAAAAATTAGTATGGTCCAATACCCAGAAAAAAAGACGATTTGGTCCTATAGTGGAATGAACAGGCTTATTTCCGAACAATGTTTATAGCTGAAATACCCATTAAACGCCTTACCCAAACTAAAGTCGGAAGTAAAACTAAACCACAATAATTGAACTATTTTTAAAACCAGTTGTGCCAGACTATTGCTTTTAAATATTTATGAAGATACAAATTTAATGCCAAAGTAATGTCACACCCTATTAAAATATTCAAAATATACTTGCGACGTTTCATATTATTGTGAGCTTTAGAGTCTATCAACAAATTTGAGCACTTTTTTGGGAAAACACATGTGGGAAATGACACACACAAATACACAATCATGCACATCCAAGTACACACACTTCCCTCCAACTCACCCACCGCTGACTACAGATTTCACTTCCTATCACCATTTGCAATGTCATAAGTAATTCGCAATTTGCTTGCAAACCGAGCTAAAGTAATTGTTAAATAGCAAAAAAGGGGTCGCAAAAAGTGCCAGAAAGTAAGGCAAAAAATGCGAAAAAATCGCAAATGCGTATTACAACCATTTTCGATATTAGGTGATAAAATTTTATGTTTACAAAGTGGCAGCGATTTGTTGTGTCTGCGCGCACTCGCCTAAGTACAGAAGCATGTATTTCCTTACTTAATGTAATGTAATGGCGCTGGTGCAGCTAACTCCTGCCGGTGGCTGATCATCATCACCAAACGTTTGCTAATCTTCAGCACTTTCAGCATCTACTCATCACACATGCATACACAGTGGCAAACATTTGACGAACTCCGTTGAGCAGCTGCAATGTGTTGAAAGTTTTTCTATTGACATTGACATTTATTAGTGACGGGTATATTGCTGCTTACGTCACTTAAGTAAATAATTTATTAAATTGCTGCCGTAATGGAAAATGGGTAGAAAAATAAAGGAAAAAGGAAGTTACGCCATTTATGCGCATAACTACTCACTAAAATGGCATAATAATATTTTTTTACGAATCTCGGAAATTATTGCCTCCTTTTACTCATATGTGGCATAGTTCGACAAAGTGTATTTGAAATGGTTCTGCATATTGTTTAGAATAATATCATGATTCTGAATAGTGATTGTATATTAAATATTGATATGAGTCCATCAGTGGGTATGATATAACCCCTTTCTTCCTACTTGTGTTGAATTGTCACAAAGTTTATCCAGTTTCACTATTTTAAGAATAAAACTGAAATGTCGTCACCTCTACTTGAATGATATAGACAGTATACTTCCTTTGGGACCTGTGAGTTCATTTCTTTGGTTGACCTGAAAATCAGCATACTATACTTTGTTGCTGTACAGTGGACAAGGATAGCGTGATACGAAACTCTCGTATTTTCCTCAGAACCGATTTCCTTGATCTATCATTTTGAGTTAGTAGCAATGCCAAGTCAGTGAACTTTTCATAGGTCGCATGCCAGAAATAATGCCACTAAAAGTACTGACAAAACCAGTGCGAAACAAAATTTCAAAGAACGATATAATAATATTAAATTTTGTATAACTATAATAATTGAGGAATTCAAAAAAAAAGTGGGTTTTGACAGCTCGCTCAAAAACGTAGAAAGTTTAATATCATGTCTTGCTTGGAGCTTTAGCAAGCTCAGCCATTATTTGAACTGGATTTTATGCTTTTCACTGATATTGCCACAGCCTGGAAATAGTGGATCAACGGTTTTAAACAGTAACTTTTGACTTTTGTTCATAAGCAGTCTAACCTACATAGTCTGTTCTAGTTCTGCGTAGAAGAAAATTCTATTTGCAGTTAAAGCCCTCTCAACGTTATTTTTATATTCAACCTACAACGGAGATTCTACCCCAAATCATAATTGGGACGAAAGGCAATTATATACGGGGTATGTTAAAAAAATTAAATTAGACCTTTGGACAATTGGAAATTTTAAATTTCCCGTTATTTTTTAACTCGTCTCATATAGCCGTTTAAGTTTCTAGTAACCTCAGTTAAAATATCTAAATGTGTCTAGTTATTATCCTTGATATTAACTCAGAAACTTAACTTCGTCGGAACATTTAAGCACTGATGCGGAAAGTATCCGGGTCACAATGACTTGATAGTATATACTTATGTATATCATTCTCGTCACAGTTTTCTTTCGTTTTTTCGGATGAATGAGGTCTCCTACAAGTAAATTTTTAAAGTAGAATTATAAAAGAACAAATACTTACGATGTTGGTCCTGTGGCATGGTCCTGAAAGATTTCGTCCTGAAAGATTTTGACGTTTTGGTGCTACTACAGCTCTTCGGTGCAGGGTACCTAATTGGCTTCCAGGACTCTTCCATCGATTAAATTCCTTCTAGTCCATTACTTTCATTTAATTTAAGGAAAAGTCAACGGTGAAGCATATAAAAAATCATACAAGCCAATTTAATACCCCGCATCGAAGATCTGTATCGGGTTCAAAATGACGTAATCTTCTAGGACGATTCTGAGCCAAGTCCCAGGTCCAACATCGTTAGTATTGTGTTTTTTAATTCTACTACCTGTAATTAGTCGCATTCAGAACTAATTTTGACTTCCTCCTTTTCTTATTTTTTTGGAGGTACGCGATATTAGGCCTGAACTGGGAATAAATCAGTTGACGTGGCCTGGGAACAGCCTCGATTTAATCCCGATCGAAAATCTGTGGGCGATTCTGAAGAAACCGTTAGCCTCACAGAATCCGAGGAACCAAAAAAATGCATTCCGTCCTTTTGAATAGGTGGTATGATGACATGGAGGTCCGATTACTCCAAAATGTCATTTCGTCCATATCAGCAAAGATTAGGGTGGTAATTAAGGCAAAAGGTAGCACTGCAAAGTGTTAATTGAGATATTTCCTATTAGATCGACTAAAATTAAAAGAATAAAAACAAACAATCAGTTTGATATTTTCGATTTTATAAATTTTGTGATCAATTTTGTTGCATATCCGTAATTTTGGTGATTTGACCAAATTTTAAAAAAGTTCGCTCATGAAAAATTTAACATTAATTTTTTTTGCTAATAATTTATTTTATCTCTTATACAAATACAAACAATCCCTCATTCAAATTTTTTTCTTTTATGAATATTTTAGCTCATAATTCAAATTGTCATACTGACTGAATTTTTTTACCCAGCAGATTTTTTACCAGAGTTAATGGGTACAATGTAACACTCCTTCATCCCTTCGAAAACCCCCAAACGTTTCAGAATAAAATATTTCAATGTTTTACTATAAGAAGTTACCGTTCTGTGGGGACTGTTATTTCTCAAAGCTTTCTGTATAACTATGCCGTATTTTATTCGAGTTTAAACTCGGTTCTAATGATCTTCTTTTTGTCCAGAATGTTACAGATCCCTATGAAATTCCATTGACATATACTTCCATTTGACTCGAAGAAGTTTTACCTTCATTCGTTCACTAAATCAGTCTGGATTGATTTGGCCAACACTGAATGGTCAAAGATTCCAGTCAATCCCGATAGTCAATTTCTTTACATTTCGGAAATGATCCACAACTCCATATATAAGGGAAATAAATAGAATATGAAGAACAGATGCTCCAAAAAAATCCCTTCACATTAAAAATCTAAAAATAATACTAATATTTTCCACAGTAAAGTAAATAATTTAAAATTATTTTTATTTGCAGGTTTCTGGTACTGACAGAAGCCCTTCAATTCCGGTAAGTGCAAGTCAATACAAATTAAATTGAAACATAAGTAGTGGACAGCAAAATACTTATGTTATATGTATTTTTATATTTCAATATTTGCTCATAAGCCACATAAAAGTAGAAATCTGTAGATATTTACCCTCTACCAGCACAAACACTTATCACGCCCACAACTCCGCACCAGCGCAATTTGCCAGAGAGCAAATGTTTATCGAAATCTAAAGAAATTCGTTCGGCTTCTCAAAACGATTGTGTTCCACAACAAATCAACAAATATGGAACGACAATTGGCAAATGGCAAAACTTTCCGCCAACTTTGGCAAAAATCTAACAGAAATAGCATATGAATGTACCATTTTTGAGTGTTGTTCTTGTATGGCTTTCGACGTCCTGCGACGCGTGCAACAACACGCAATAAATTACCGAAACTTGTATAATAAATCTTTTGCAAAACATTTATGCAATTTCCACTTTTCATACACAACTAACCACAAACGGCCGAACAGACCGAGGCCAAGTTCACTCTAAAACGGTGGTTAGCTTTTGTCGACTGGTGGTACTTGCTGTTGTTGTTTGTTTATTTGTTGAAATCATTTTTTGACATATTGAAGTGGTCAAGCAAATAAAAGAATATGAATCACATTCCCCGCTGTGCGCCCCGTTAACGAATAAAAAGTGAAAGTTGCTGGAAAAAAAGAGGGCGCTTAACAACCGGAGCGAGATATAGTAGAGTAGAAAGTGAGAGCCGGCATGTCACTTGTGGCTAAGCGCTGAAATATGGGTCTTTGTATGGGTCGGAAACGCCTGTTTGCAATTAATTGATTATGTCCAAGCTGCTGTCAGCAGTGGCAACAATTTGAGATTAAACTTGTTTATCATTATGGAGAGAGGTTTCTGTTTGGCGTGTAAAGAAGAATTCACTTTCTGGGTCAAAATATTAGATTTCATCAAAACGAGAAGCAGGTCACAAATTATTGTTAAAGGATGCCATACACATGCTTGCAACGGTTACTTGCATTCACATTCCTTACCACCCCCATCACCTTTCTCTGGTAGTTTTTTGTTGTCGCAGCAACATGTAATTTTCTTCATTTTTTTACTCATTGTACATTTGGCTATTGTTGTGTTAATAGTTCGATATTATTTTGGGCCCAGCAATTTGTCCATTGTCCGAGTTAAATTGGTCATGTGTGTATTGGTCCACATACATATGTAGGTGGTGGTGGTTCGTTTGTGGCCAAAGCCATTGTTGTCCGAAATATTTTTGTTGCCCCTTCAAACGTAGAAAAAAGGCTTCATTCATTTTCGCAAAGCAAATAAATTGATTTTAACAGAGCATTTGTATACCAATTAGGGTTAATATAATTTCTCGTCACGAGTGTCTATTTGACCAGAAAATTACCCATTTTAACTGTAATATTTTGAGTTCAAGAATCACTGTTCAAATGTGGAAAAATGCTTTGCTTTTAAATCAAGCCAAATCAATGGATTGTTACTTGACAGATTTTTCATTTTGAATTTCGGACTTTGCTGTCCTTTTGTGAAAACTATGGCTTCGAAGGCATTCTTAAATTACAAATGAATTATGAGTCGAGCTTTTCGATTAAAAACCGCTGTCGAGGATGTGAAATAACTTCCTGAAGATATACGATTTACTTATAATAGGGTTAGGCTAGTTTAAGTTAGGTAAAGGGTTGATACAATGAAAAACAATCTCACTTGGAAGCTAAAATCGACAGTCTATTCTGATACCACGATCTTCTAAATATAAATATCCCACGCCTTCATGAGTGAACAAAGCGTTTCAAGTGGACATAATGTGATATATGCACTTCAACATTTAGACTTTTGACACCTACAACGCCTGCAGTAATTCCAGCACTCTGTAAAAATCAAGTATAGTGTTGGGAGTAAAAGAGTGAATCCGCTCCTCAATTGAATATGACAGCCTTTCTAATTCTGTTCCTCGAAAGTGCCACCCACTCTAGCAGCGTATTAAGAGAAGTTTCCGCTTTCATGTCACAGAAGCGGCAGCTATCTGTTGAGACTACGCCCAAGTTTCATAAGTGTTTCCAGAGCTTACAGTGTCCTCTAACGAGCCCTACCAGTGCACTGAGTTTACTCCTTGGAAAGTTTATTAGAATTCTAAACCTTTTTGATATTGTATCCTCTCAGTAATCGTTTCGCCTGTCTGAAACCGGGTACCCGCTGCCAGTGTCTTTCTCGTTCCGTTATCTTTTCCACCTGGAACATCTCCTTGATCGTGTGTGTTCCAACTGCTAGGAACGATTCAGGATCCACCGTGATGCTGCTTACTGTAGGGCTACTTCGTCGGCTTTTTCATTTCCTGGAGACGGTTAATATCTATTCGGACTAATTCATCTGGCTCGCTGAAACAGTGTCTCCGAGATATTTCAGTCTCAATCTGGCAAAAGCTGCACAGTTCAGGAAAAAGTGTCTAGATGGTTCAATCTCGTCTTCATTTAGCATCAGGCATGTGAACCCATTAAGCAATATGCAGTAAGGACTCCTCCGATTGTGGCGATCTGAACCTTGCTAAGAGAAAGTAGTTTAGTGGACCTCTTACGATCCGCACTGAACCAAAAAGATGTCGCAGTTATGCGCTAACCAACACCGATCGAGTTCATGCTATTATAAATTTGATATTTGATTTCTTTGCCTAGATAGTTACAGATCCCTACGAAATTCCATTGATATATACTAGCATTTGACTCAAAAAAGTAGTATCTTCATTCAAAGTAAGCACTTAAAAGTTATCAGCAATGCTGGTTGACCAAATGTTCCAGCCTTTTGGATCTGCGATAGGCAATTTCTTTTCATTTCGGAAATCACCCCACATATTCTTATAAAGAAATGGATAGCATACAAAGCTTTCAGAATTAGCGATCTGAGGGATACGAATAATGTTTTTGCTGTAATATTTTTGTTTTTAATGAGGTTTTCCAAACTTCAAGAAATTAAAGGAAAGTATTATATTGATGTTAGGAGTTCCGAAAGAATTACCTTCTGGTTGGTTTGAAATAGAAGTTTAGGCCTTTTTTTTGGAGGAACTCGAGCTAAAGTGATCCGAATATGAAAATATTTTACTCGACAAAATTATTTATTTGAAATTTCAAAGATGAAATATGGTACTGAGACCTTCGGGACTTGAATAGCTTAAAGCAAATAATTATATTAAAGTCTTACCCAAGGTTAGGACTTTCGAATGGATTAAACCGATGTCCATTTTTTAGGAGGAAGTGGAGCTAAAGTTATCGGGTTATGAATATAATTTACTACTTTCTTCGAAGTTTCAAAGATGAAATATGGTACTGAGGTCTTCGGACCGGCCTGAAGGGCCAAAAGTAAATATATATATTAAGGTATAACTCTAGATTAGGAGTTCAGAAGGGATTATCTTCATGTTTTTTAGGAGTTAGGTTAGGGGTTTCCAAAGGATTACCCTCTTTCATCTTTTTGCCTTCTGGTTTAATTGAAATAGATGTCCATTATTTGATGAAGTAAGCTCGGCTTCTTGTTTGATATTAAAATATTTTACTAAACAAAACTATTTTAATTTGTTCCTTCCAAATTTCATAGACAAAATATGGTACTTGCTCATTTCATTTATTGTGTAAATATATTTGCAACATTTCATTAAATCCAAAAGACAATTTTCCAATAAATTTATCACATGAATATAACAAAAATAAACTCTACATATAAGTACCCACATGTGTCAGTCGCATAATGACTGGAAATATGAAGGAATAAACGTTATTAAAGCCACCTGAGTGAAAGTACATATGCACCGTCACTATTGCCAGAAAACTCATCAAGACTAGTGAATATTGCTCGTAAATTTCGACAAGTATCACTTGAGTAATCTAATAACCGACTTGATGGGCGAATGGCTGGCGCAGCATTTTGCTTGCAAACACCGACAGTGTGTGGACTTATGTCAACCTGCCTGACAAAAGGATGACACAACAAATGTTGCATACCACCCAACCACGCCCGTTTGATTTTGCCTCTTCCCCTCCTTCATGACACTGCTGTCATTTGCCTACTTTCTTTTTATTGCAATTTGCGAAAATTTAGTGAAAGTGAAGGGACACAAGTTGCGTCGCCCATCCACAAAAGGAAAACATGTAACTAAAACCGCCTACCCCCGCCCTCTTTCACTCACTCTTCATACATGTATTTGCTGTCAGCAAGTGTGTATTTGTATTTGTATTTGCTTGAAATGAAGCAGCAAAAAAAAATGTGGCAGATACTCGTAATGAGAATGACATGAGAAACAAAGCAGCGCCGGAAAGTAAGGAAGGGATGGGGGAAGTGCAAAAACTAGAGCAACAACTAGCATTAAAATGTGCAACAATTCAAGAGTCAATAATGATAAAGGGCGATAGAAACATACAAACATTCAAACATAGTAGTAAAAGAAAGTTAGTTACAGTTAGTTGCGGATGAGGGTTTATATTGCTCGGCTGGCTACACAGAATGAAGACGAAAGACGTCATGCCGCCTAAGAGGATATCAGCCAGTCAGTTAACCATTTGCCCAGTCAATGTGTTGGTGCTGTAGGCAAACCAGTGAAGTCAGACTCATCACGACATCATCGCGCTGATATCCTATCATAATTCCCTTTATGCCCATGATGAGGCATCAAATTCGCCATCACTACAGCCAACGCTTCACTCGGCGCGGCATTAATTGCCAAAATCAAATTTATTTCATTCATTACGGCCATGTCCTGCCTGCGACGCGTCCGAAAATGTCAAGTAATCAAGCACATCCTGTGGCGGCTGCCACGGCGGAACGTAGTAAATGAAGTGACTTGGCAGTGGCGGAAAAATGTGGCATTTGAATGACAGAAGCATGGAGTTTATTAAATGCTTAAATGCCCTTTTTCTCTAGCGGATATATACGCATATTCAATAATGTCCGCAAGTTGTGTTTGTAGAAATGGATATGATGGGGGGATTATGAAAATCAAACAATGATCGTATAAATATTTATATAGAAGTGAAGTGGGGATTGCAAACTATTTGGGAGAACTGAGTAAGGAAATGTAAGAGAAGTTAAGAATGAATTCTAAAATTGAATTTTTTTCTTTTTAAGCTTTTCAAAGTCAACTTCATTGGATCCTCGTCTATATTTTTGGTATAGCCATCAGAACTTAGAGATGCGCCCGGCAACTCTGGCTTTTGAAAATATTTTTGTAACAGTATGACAGTCAACCAGCACCATAGGTTATGCCTAAGCCCTTTCATTCTTAATTATAAGCCCCATTTATGAACCCAATTTTGAAATTTTTTTTCTTAAACTATTCTTGCCAATTGAATTCCATTTAAGAGGGTCCTACCATCTGTTGGGATAAAGAGAATTGTTTTTTTTATCATAAATTGCTTTCTTAACATGTCTCGAATACGGTAGTAAAGCGATTTTTAAAAAGTCGAAGTCTTTTTAAAGAAGCAGCTGTTAGAAGAAGGAGCTGTTCGAAGCGCTCAGTTGGCAGCTGGAAACTTTTAACGCGTTTTTCTCAAAACTGTGTTTTTCGAACTTTCCTCCATCGTATTTCAAAAACGGCTTGACCAAATGACTTCAAATTTGTGCGGATACACTCAGCACTCAGGTGTCAGGAAAGTTATCAATTAAAAGTTATCAAAATTTCAATTTTTGTATCGCATTTTTATTTTAATGTATACCAAATGTCCAATTTTTGATATATTCGTGTGGTAATAGTACATTCCATTCATTTAAGCTTACAGAACGCTATAACTCATGTTCTACACAATATTTTTAGCTTAAAATTTATACTTATACTTTCCTATTTCGATTTGGTGTGTCAATAAAGAATAATAAACTTAAAACTATATCTATTTACTGGGCGTAGAAAAAAAACTAAAAAATCACTAAAACCAGGCCGTCACATTGGATGACCCCCATAAATAAGCAAAATCGGCGAGTTGTTGTTGTAACGGCATAAAACATTCCCCAAATATTTTTGAGGAAAGATACCGATTTGACTGTTACATACATAGAACCGACTGTCACGGGAACGAGAGCGAGTCTAACTTAATGCTCTTTCTCTGTAGGGCTTCAAATACCCCAACGACGTATCGATGTAAAAAAATATCAGTTCGATTGTTATTTCGTTTTAAGTTCCATCTATTTAATCCGTTTGAAAATAGTTGAATCGATATATTATCTTTTGAGTTCCAGAGGTGTTCAAAAGAACGCTTCGCCTAGCTTATTCTCTCAAAAATGTGGGTCAAATCATACCCTCCCTATATATACATCGTTACAATAAGCTTCGGGTAGGAGATCGTCGGGGTCGAGGCCCTGGTTCTGTCTTGCTAAGGAAGAGGAAAAATTTACTATATTAATCATGTCTCCTTGAGTCTGTTCTACTATATCTCAATTAAATCTCATCTCATTTTTAGAAAAAGGTTTAATGCCATCACATGTCTGATAACTTCGGTCATAGCTTCGGATCATTTTGATGCAGTAATAAGAAGGATGGGAACTTCTTATCGTTTCAAAGATACCCTTTCAAGATATCTTTTTTACACGAAAATTTATATCTAGTTTCAAAATAGGCCCCTGTTCAGCGAATTGTTTTTTCGGCCATTCTATGAAGGAGCCAGATTCTGAAAGAAATGGTGAATTCAAATTTCAATTTGCCATCGTTTTCAATCTTTTGGGTGTACGTTCTTATCGGTTGTTAGCTCGTTGAACACGTCCTTCTAACCTTCTAACATACACACGGAGCTCCAAATATTTTAGTACGATATGTCCAATATATTCATTTCATATCCTTAAAGTGCCAACTATATATCGTCAAGTTCGTTTTATGATCGACCAATAATCTTTTTGTGCAAATTTAATGTTGTCGCCCGCTTAGTTTTCAGCCTGTATGCTATTTGATATTTACAACTATCGGACCATGGTTATATTTATGAAGTATATAAACGGATAAACGACTTTGATTATGACAAGAATTTTTGATTTTCGACTTACTTGGTAAAGACTTTTAAAATGAGTGTCAAGCTCATATAAGCTGATGACATAATTTTCTATTTCACTACTTTCTAATATCTATAATCTTGAAATTAAAACAACATTTTTCGCTAGTAACCGTAATGGACGAACGCGGTAACTTGCTTCAAGTTTAGAGTACGTAATATAAAATTTAAAACGTAATTGCCTCAAATTGATTATCAACATGAAGACCCCGTTAAATCAAAATTGAAACGACCAACCTCACCAGGTGTGACACGAAAACTCTTATCGATACGCAGACACCTTTGAACATTCCAAAGAGAGACACTTCAAATTTTCAATTAAGCCGACTTAAAAGACAATACAACAATATGAAAGCACGCAAGAGGACCGCAGAGCAGACAATAGGTGTGAAGTTGCCATTGTGGAAGCACACACCGTTACACAGTACGAACATAACGAGGTCATTGAAAAGACGGTCACAAACGCACGACGACTTCATAACCGGATTGCAGATTAAATGCGTTGCTAGGAAAAATAGGAATGAAAAAATGGAACGCACCAATGCGTCTTAATTAAATTACGCACTCGCCGGACATGGTTCAGAGGCTTATCGAGGAGAGGATAGGTAAAAAATAGTATTTTTATGTTCGCTGTGAATGGACGCTGGTTTTACGACTCGGCTGGAAAACTTCTTATAAATTCATCAATTAAATGTTTATTCCGTTGGCATTAAATGCAGTCATGCAAAACAAAGGAAGTAGTGAAACAGGAAGTCCGGGAAAACCCGAATATGTGAGCGCCATAATATAAAGGATAATAAATATATTAACATACGATTTTCTTGCGGGCTCGAGTTGACCACCCGGGCAAACGGTCGCACATGTGTGAGTTTACGAGCGTTTACACTTTTTATGTGAATTTTGGGCGAAAACTGCTGTGGCCGCAGCGCCCTTCGTGGAGTGGCGAATTTCCAACGAGAGGACTTGTTTGTTGTGCCGTCGCCTGTTCATCAACTTGTTGACAACAACAACCGGCGCGCATTAGGGATTGTTATCGACTGGTCTGCGTCACCACTCGCCACTCACTCGCTCACCACACAATGGACACACCATTCAATCAGCGCTGAGGCTGAGGGCGAACAAGCGCACATAAAGAGATTTTAATTTTTTGATTGTGTTGCCATTGAGAGTTTGACTGCACGCTTACGACGGTGACGGCTTGGATGGTTACGATGATGGACGAACGGACCGACGGACGGATGGCAGTACGCAGTTGATGAGCTGGACAATGCACGCACTCACTCACTCCGGCCAATATGTAATGTAGTCGATATAATGATGATGGTTATGGCACACATGACCGCGACCCAGTCTACACGATCCCCGGGGAAAATGTTATTTTACTCCGCACAACATATTCATTTGTTAAGACGCGCTCATGTTGTTGTTGTATGTAGCTGTGTATTTATGCAGCTTAATCGATAATCAATGAAGTAGCAGTTGGTCCTTTCTTGTCCTTTTTTGCATTTTTATGTGTTTTCACCATTTTTTGTTGTTTAATATACAAAGCGGAAGAAGATGAAGCAGCAGCAGCAGCTGAAAAAACGCATTTAAGGGAATAATAGTTTAGTGAATAGCGGCGGATACGAAGTTGATTAAATAGCAACGAAGTCATTCCGGCGTATTGATTTCGTTTAATGCGTCGTAATTGTAACGTATATCCGTCGAACGGTTTCTTCGTAGACATAATACCATTGCAAGTAATATACATATTTATAGTGGGGGATAACCGATCAATCCGATAATTGAAGTTAATCATGTGCGTAGAGATTTCGTTTCTTTTCTTGGCATTTTTCCGTTTTCATTATTATTACCTTTATAAAGAGATTAGTTTTTTTATTTCTGCATTGGCTGGATTATTACGACTCTGGATTTTACGTACGTTTCATGCACATTTAACGTTAATTTTTTATTCTTCGGTAGCATTGTATTGACCTAAGTAACTCTGACCGGGTCGAGCGTAGTCGGTCTCTTTTTCATCATTTTTTTGATATTTCTAATCCAGCGAGGGTATCCCTTCTCATTAGCTATAGATAGCAAAATTAGTAAGAAATTCAGTGCAACTAATTGGGTTCTAGTCACGTTCAACTTATAAACACATTCAAACGGATAGCTATACTATAAGTCGAAGAAATCTATTCAAAATTTCGTATGGGTGCCAACAGGTTGTGATTATTGTGAAAAACAATTTTGAAAAATCATTACAAAAACCCAAGCAAAGTATCTAAAGGGTGATCCAACTTTTTTCAATAGCATCGGTCCATATTTCTTCAAAAATGATGCCGGGAATAACGTAACCGTCAATGGCGTCATGATAACCGACTATTTGATGTCTGAAATTGAAGCTCGTAATCTCGGTGACATTTGTTTCAACAAGACGGCGTCACTTCGCATCAATCAGTAGATTTATCGGTGAGTAGATAATTTCACGTTTTGACGTTAGACTTTTTCCATTGGGGATGTGTAAAGTCTAAAGTCTATGCGGACAATCCCGCTTCGGTTCAGGTCTTGGAAGAGATAATCTTTAAAAAATAAATATCCAAGACTGTTCTTTACAATGATAATAAACATTCCCCATTAAATTTGAATTTTCTGTGTTTTTTTCTTTTAACAAATAGGAAACCTGGAAATAGAACACCCTTAAAAAAGGTCCTTAGCTGGTATTCCATTTGATGAGGAGCGACAAGATCGAAAATATTCAGTTTAAAACTTGGGTTGTGGGTTTCTGGCTTAAACTTTTTGACCGAGGTGAAGGTTCTGTTTTTTTCTTTTATCAATTCTAGTTCAGAATGAAGTCACTGAAGAACTTTGTTTTGTTTCTACCAAATTGAACTTGTGTAGACCCCTAAGTCCCTGTATTAATTTTAATTAGAGCTTTCTTCTAGCAAATGGTCTAAATTAATATATTTAAGAAGTATCAATTTATTTATCATCATTTACATAGATATACCTCTTCCAGATTCTCATACTGTGAGGTACAATGATGTCCTTGACAATGCAGGCCAAGCGCACATAAGAAGCTCCATTGTTTCTCTAGTAACTTGCTCTTGACAATTCTTAAGCGGGAATCACTGTAATAATAAACACTATGCGATGAAGTTCAACATGCTTGATTTTTTTTGAAACTTCTTATTTCTTTAGAACAACTGATTCACATCAATTGAATATTCATCTATTTATCTATAAATCTATTCCGAAAGTGAAGCGGATATCATATCGTTAACAATGCGGGTTTTTGGATCAAAGGTGTACTTATGTGTGCATTAAATCTCTACAGACATCTTTTCAAGGATCGCTGAAGTTTATATATTACTTGTATATACCTATATATATTTAAAATAACTCTTCATTTGAGATTAAAAGTTTTCACTTGTAAAACACAACAAATTTTCAAATGATCGAAGTTAGGTTAGGTTAGGTTAAGAGCTAGATCTCCGCAGATGCAAAGATAATCTCACTTAGACAGATTCGACTGTCCATTGTGACACCCGGAAAACTCCTAACAGATCACTAAGACCCTTGATTAAGATGCGACAAAGCGCTTAGACTCTATAATAAAGTTCTTAAGGGGTTATATACAGTTAGAATTTTCATTTTTTTTTTATTTCATTTTCTTAATGTACATGTATTTAAGAATACACACAGAAAATTTCATCGTTCCGGTGAATATTTTCAAAGTTACAAGCAAATTTGAAAAGGCGTTTTAGAGTGCTTGGAAGTACAAGGTCCGAGCGGCAGCGCGTTTTTCTCAAAATGGTGTTTTCAAAGTCGGTGACCAACATTACTCGAAAACGGCTAGACCGATTAGTCTCAAATTTTAACACAACCTTCTTAAATATATTTTTTAGTAATTAATCGAAGATTTTTTCTCTCCGATAAATATTTTTTTTGTAAACAATTTAAAGCCGAAATTTCGGTGAAGAATCGATTTTTGTTTTTTGAGAATTTTTTGTTGCTTATTCCTTCGATTAATTACTAGATTTAACATCATTTTAACGAAATCTGTTTGGTTTTTTAATTTCGGATGATCCAGTTCCGAGATATAGTGGTCACCACAAAACGTCTTTTTTGAGAGGAGCTCCTGGAGATCAGCTGTAGCTCTTTTTCAAATAAATATTTTTACTAGTACTAAGTCTTAAAATACAGTTAAAAGATACCATAATATGTGTATACATTTTTGGATCAATAAATTAAAAAGTTTTCTCAAAAAAAATTCTGGAAAATTCACTTTTTTTCGGCCGTCTAACTATATAACGGGTGATTTTTTTGAGGTTAGGATTTTCATGCATTAGTATTTGACAGATCACGTGGGATTTCAGACATGGTGTCAAAGAGAAAGATGCTCAGTATGCTTTGACATTTCATCATGAATAGACTTACTAACGAGCAACGCTTGCAAATCATTGAATTTTATTACCAAAATCAGTGTTCGGTTCGAAATGTGTTTATCGACAAATTTTGTTCAGCGATGAGGCTCATTTCTGGTTGAATGGCTACGTAAATAAGCAAAATTGCCGCATTTGGGGTGAAGAGCAACCAGAAGCCGTTCAAGAACTGCCCATGCATCCCGAAAAATGCACTGTTTGGTGTGGTTTGTACGCTGGTGGAATCATTGGACCGTATTTTTTCAAAGATGCTGTTGGACGCAACGTTACGGTGAATGGCGATCGCTATCGTTCGATGCTAACAAACTTTTTGTTGCCAAAAATGGAAGAACTGAACTTGGTTGACATGTGGTTTCAACAAGATGGCGCTACATGCCACACAGCTCGCGATTCTATGGCCATTTTGAGGGAAAACTTCGGAGAACAATTCATCTCAAGAAATGGACCCGTAAGTTGGCCACCAAGATCATGCGATTTAACGCATTTAGACTATTTTTTGTGGGGCTACGTCAAGTCTAAAGTCTACAGAAATAAGCCAGCAACTATTCCAGCTTTGGAAGACAACATTTCCGAAGAAATTCGGGCTATTCCGGCCGAAATGCTCGAAAAAGTTGCCCAAAATTGGACTTTCCGAATGGACCACCTAAGACGCAGCCGCGGTCAACATTTAAATGAAATTATCTTCAAAAAGTAAATGTCATGAACCAATCTAACGTTTCAAATAAAGAACCGATGAGATTTTGCAAATTTTATGCGTTTTTTTTTTTTTAAAGTTATTAAGCTCTTAAAAAATCACCCTTTATAACCGCTTAAATCGCCTAATGTCGATTCCAGTCACTTCACTGGGTTCGCCGAAGATATGCCTACCAAGATGCTTTAACCTTTGCTGGACATTGAAGGATGAAGTACTTGGACGATTCCTCTTCGCCTTCCTTCAGCTTTGGCAACTAGCGTCTGACTTCATTCCTAGCCTCACCGCGTGTGTGCCTATTGGGCAAAGACCAGTAAGCACTCCAATGACAGCGGAAAGATAAGCCATACTGGTGCTGGTTGTTCTCCAGCGCTTGGCGAGCTCACTCAAAAACTACCCACACGTTTCCACTCTTACGTCAAAGTTGCTAAAGTACCCTCTTTTCCATGATGATCCGCTTTGCAGTTTCCAGCGATTCCACGGTGACCGGGTACCCACACAAGTCGGATTTTGAAGTAGTTCGAAGCTACTGATAACAATGTTAGGCACTCCCTTACTTGCTTTGAGCGTACTGCCATCGAATCCAAGGACAGTATCGTCGCTCTTCTATTAGAGTGAATACACATCTCTCTGAAGGATGCCGCACTTCGGAGCAGTATATTTACTACTGCTGGCAGCTACCTCTGCTACACCCCTTCATGTACCCAGCCTCTCTGAGTCTAATTGCGACCTTTGCCGCATTGCACTAACCTACTACATCCACAGGTGTTAAATAGGGCTCCGCAGAATCTAATAAAAGCTGCTCTCTGGACACGCTCGAGCGGCTTGGTCTTTCCGAGCGCCGTCCACCAGACGACAACTCCATAGAACAGTATTGGTTTAACAATGGTTTCATAGATTTCAAATGATCTTACTGAAACTACTTTTCATTCGCTTTATAAGTTGAAATATTTTTATTTACGACGTTTCTTCATACTGAGCCTCATATTAAACTTGATAACAGCCTAAGTACTAGTCAAATGTAATGTTTCGAAATAAAATTTATCTATATAATTTATCAAACGCATATATTTTCTTATATTTGCACGCATTTTCCACACAATTGAACAATTATACGCGTTTTCCGCGCTACAGCGCTCCTCCGCAACAATCTCAAGATGAATGACTTCCTACCTCTGACTCCACGAGTGCAAACAAAAATTTGGTTAGCAACAAAAGAAAAATCATTCCTATTAATTTGAACTGTTGGAATTTTTCATTACGACACAAATTAAACGACTCGCGAATTCATCCCTTTGAAAAAAGCACACATAGACCCATAAGTACATATATATGTACAATGGCGAGGCAGAGTTAAACCCGGTCCATATGAGTGAGGAAAATTCTTGCTTCTTGGCATACAATAAAAACGAGAACTCACACCAGCAACGCATTTCACCTTTTGTATTCATATGTAAATTCACAAGTACCGCAAATGTAAAATTGTATTATTTCTTGCTTTTCCTCCGCTTCTTCTCTTCTGCTTGCACTATGAGCGCTCAGAGCTCATTTTCTTCATTGAAAGGCGGCTTTGGAGTTAAACAAAAGTCATTGAGCCACGCTGATCCTTCGCTTTGGCTTTGAATAATGTGAAATGTGTCGAACAAATTTAAATAATTCATTTTATAAACTTGAGAAAAAAAAACTGTAAATATGTACCGTTCGCTATTGTTATGCGCTGCTTGCTGTGAGCGATTAAAAAATTCTTAACAATAAGAAAAATAAGTAATTTTCTTACCTATGATTTCTTTCATGAATTATGTGTGTGTTTGGAAGTGAAAATCTAAAGCTTCTCCATTATATGCATGTGCCTTTAAGGATTCTACGTCTTTTTTCGAACTTATGTAAGTTACTTAAGCATATACATATGCATATATATACTTTATTTATACCCACTAAAGCTCTGTTAGCAAATGGTCTCTACATAGGGTGGGGTGTGTGCGACTTTTCCCTGCCTCTAACGATTTTGTTCGTTGTGTTGTTGTTGTTGTTTAACAATCCGCGAATTGCCATAAACATTTTATGTGCCTTTAATGGGGTTAAATGGTTGCCTCGTCTAACCCGCTGTGGGTATGTCAAACGGCCTACTATTATGTGGACTGTACCTTCTCTCACATCCCAATTGTTGTTATTGCTGTAGTGATTTACTTTGATTTTGTATAAATTATATTGTTATTGTTTTGGGACAGTTATCATTTCAGTCGACTTTGAATAGTTGCAAATAACAGTAAATGCTTAAACGACTATTGGTTTGCAATAGGCAAGAGCACGGGCAATTGATGTGATGTAGATTTTCTCTAAATTGTTCGTCAAAGTAATACTCTATTTTGTTTGTTGTTGGTATATTTAGATATTTTATATATGTTTTTGAAGTCCTTAGTATTATATTTGATACATTAGAAGCCGTTTTTTATTAACCCACCACAATAAATTTTGAACAAATTAAACGAATCCGTCAGAAATTCTGATTCATAAAGGCATAAACACTTTGAGATATACAGTACAGACCTAATTGAAAGTTAACCAATTTTAAATTTATAAAATGAGTTTCTCGCTCGTCAGTAGATATCTAATGTACATAATCTAATGTAATAAATCTTGCTAAGAGGTTATCTAATACAACTGAAGGGTTATCTAAGTTGGTCATTAGCAGTTTGTCGATTTGATGAGGAGTGACAGATCGAAAATATCCAGTTTGAGACTCTCAAAGGTGGCTTTCCGGCTTTTACTTTTTTACGATGTGAAGGTTTTGGCAAGAAATCAGTGAGGCATTTGTTCGATTCACTTATAATGCTCTAGAATTGATAGCGTTTCATAGCTCCCATGTACTTGTATTATCTAGTTTTGTAAGATTTCCTTCTAAACATTTGTCATGAAAGAATATGCTCCCTCTCTAGTAATTATTTTTCAGTATCAAGTCGCTGAAGAACTTTGTGTTTTTTCTACTTGAATTCGAATGAGAGCTTTCTTCTGGTCCCTAAATCGATAATTCAATATGTTTAAGATGCAGTATTTATTGTCTTTCATATCAAATTTATTACTACAATGAAATGACGTCAAACTGGAACTTCTTCAGATCTTAAGATCATATGTTGGATGTGGTAGAATATTTGAGTTAAAGAGGTTTCAAGATATCACTCATGTTCAGCCTAAATTTACCATTTATTTCAAAAACTAAACAATTTTCATTCTTAAAGTGTTTGGAAATGGCTCTCACTTGAACGTGAATCCAGATAACTACATAGACTACTGGTAGCGAGTTTAGCATCAGGTAATTTATATCCGTAGAATGTAATACCTTTACAACCTCGTGACTCTCTTTGTTCAATAAATACAAGTATTGTACATAGTTCAAGTACATTTTCGTGCATGTTTTTCCGCAATTTTCTTTTCATTAAATTTAAGAGATAATTCTATTTAGCGTGAACTCGAGCACTCTTGAAATCAGTTTGAAGGACTCTCAAAGCACCACAATTGACAAGCAGTAAGTGCAGCATTGCATAATTCACACATGTTTATACAATGTGGAATTTCGATAAGTGTACCGAAAATATTTCGTCAATCCAAATCAATTTGTATCAAACAACGCAAATTACTTAGGGAAATATTCAGTGTACGACACAAGTGTGTAGTTTTTGGATATTGGCAAATTATTTCCACTAACATATAACGAAGCTAGAAAATGGAACGTTGGTCGGTGGACGAGATTTGTTGAGACGTTGTTTGGAACATCTTAGTTCCATGATTTAAAGATTTAATGAACTTTTCTTCTAAAACAAATTATACCATACAAGGCAACCCTAAAATGCTAGTGTGATATGAACGGGAGTTTTTAATACTTTTTTTATCTTAAGAACGTTATTCTTTAGTAGAATGGTCACATAAAAAAAATCAAACATACTAAGATCTATCTTTCGACGTATGAGTTTAAAGTGACCATTGTCCCAACGGGATTAACGCTGTTAGATTTAAAATCTTATGCTAAGTGTTAAACTGCCTGGAAGAGGCCGAGGTGGAATCATCTCATTAATTTTTTCTGCGAGATCATGCCAAAGATTTCTTGAATCTCACTTTCTTAAAGAACGCGCGAACTAGCGTGACAAATCTCTGCAGATTTGTAGTAGATTCAGGGCACTGCGTCGAGTCTTAATATCTAATCAAGGGCGATGATCCTGACTTCACAACGGACTGTGTCTTATAATCAAAGTGTGTTTCTCTCTGTGGAACAGCCATACAACCTAATCTAAGCTATGGTTAAGATCTTTTTGTGCCTTGGGATATACATACATATATACATTCGAAGAGATCTATCCAAGAACAATAGAATTGGAAATCACGATAATTTTGTGTCGATAACTTTTTTGTGTTAGTTTGACGGAAAAAAATCCCAGTTGAAAAAGGTTCTTTACAGATTTTAAACCTTTGGCAAGCATTCCCTTAAATATACATATTAAATTATGACTAGGTCTACAATAAATTTAGATACTAGTTAGGACTTAGAAACAAGTACTAAGACTGGATCTACTCGAAAATATTATAAATTTGAGAATATGGTTCGAGTCATTATCATACCGAAATGCCAATGAGAGATTGGTAAATTAATATTAAAACCACTATAAATGTATTTAAAAGTACTTAAGACTCTTGAAATAAATTCCTCGAAAAGCTTAAAGCTAATATTACTAGACCATTCAATAGTATTGGAACAAGTAAATATAGGGGCTGACAATATAAGAGCCGGTATAAATGTAATTCCTGATTCCCTGGAGCATAAAATTTTTTGTTGTTGTTTCTAAGTAATCGAATTTCGCAAACAATCACACTAAACTCAAACGTAAGGCTTCATTCGCGATACTAATTTAAAATAAATATACATATATTGATAAATATGTAGATAAGTAAGTAAGGTCTTGAGTATGTACATATGTATGTATGTATCTGTGATTATCAAATATGCAAATTTCAATAATTTTCATAATTTCGCGAAATGAAGAGAGAACATTTTTTTTTTTAATTTGACCCCTCCCCGCGCCACCAGCAGCGTTTTTAATATGCAAACACACGCTACACGAAGCAACGATTATGGTGATTATCCTACGCCTTCGCAAAGTATAGCAACACTTCAAGCAACATGTTGTTGTTCATATATGTTTATATACATGTGTATATGCATGTATCAAGCACTTGGTGCTTGCTTCTGTTCGCAATGTTTAATTTGATGTGTTGAGTGTTGCGCCAATAACTTGTGTTGTTGTTGTTGCTATTGTTGTAGTTATTACCGCTGACATCTCATTGTCGTTATGATTATTACTGCAGCAGCATTGATTGTTTATCATTTTCCAACTTTCGCAAATATTAATTTTCGCATGTTTATATTGCGTGTTTGACACGTGCGCCCAAATGGCGTACGGGCGGGCCAAGGGGATGTGTGAGTGCACGGCCTGTCTTCTTCACTTCAACGGTAGGCAACAGTCATACATGTGTAAGTACTTAGTTGAATGTGTAAAATTAACTTGTGAACATTTGTTTGGAAAGTCGCTGGCGTTGCTTTTGCTCTGCTGCTTGTTTCACTCACATAATGCAATGGCTTGCTTTTGTAATGCCCTGCAGGAAATTTGTGGATATAAATAATGACTTTGATGTCATGTGATGAAGAATACAAAATATTGAATTAAAAGTGATTTAACGAAATTATTGCAAAATTATGAATAGGGATGTTTGATATATCACAAATGGTATATGGGCTTCGTCCGATAGAATTTTTTTTAAATATAAAAATGAAATATTTAGTTCAAACTTTTTATTGCCGTAAAGTACACATGTTATGTGTAATTACTGAAAAGTTTGAAATAGATATAAAAAACTCGTCATTACCGGCGAGCCCACACGAAATAGGAGCGGCGGCGTTGACAACGTAACTCCTAGCAGTGAAGACTCTTTGATTCTTACTCAATAATCAATTTTCGAATTTTTAAAAAGATGTAATTAAAAAATGCTTCGTCAAAGTAAATTATTTCTCGACGACCTGTCTAAAATTTCGTCAGGATCGATTGAGTAGTTCTTGAGAACTCTTGATAAAAGACATTTAAAAAGCATTTGTGAGAAAAACGCGTTTCAAGTTCTGAGGGACAATAAAGCTACTCTGGAGCAGACAACTTTTTCAGATTTTTTTTTTCTTTGATTTTATTACTTGCATCGGCTTAAAATTTAAGGACAATATTCTGGAAGAGAGAATTTAATAATAATAAAAAATTAAATTAGGTCTACAACTTTGCTTCCGCCGTTTTTCTTGTAAATTGAAGTTTTTTTTTTTGTTTAAAAACCGTTACAAATGTCGATGAGCCTCAGCCGCACTTTTCTTGAAATTAAAAAAGAAAAGCAAAATTTCCCGCAAATGTCGATAATTCGGCTCAAAAAATAACATTTTCAGTTGAGAATAAGTTTGGGATGCAAACAGATCTCCACAAATATTTTGTTGGGTTAATGTTGACACAAATGTCCAAGATCAATATAAAAAAATCGATTTAATCGACCAGTTATTGAAACCCTTAATTTTATAGGTATTTAATTCTTAAAATTAATTCTTGCTAAAATTAAAGACAATGTTCAGAAAACATTTTCAAGCATCAGCAATATTATCAAGTTTTTGAGATCCTTAAGTCAAACCACACTAGAACTGCAGACAAGATTTTCCTAAAGCTTTTAAGAAAACTTTACTAGTTAAGTACTTAGATGTCACATTTATAGTTAATAAAAATTTTCGATTTCTCTTTGAAGGAAAATAAGTTAAGCAGTATATTAACTGTCTTTTTATGTAATTATTCTAGAGGATATGCTCAGGTTTGCACTTACAGGACCCAAGTTATTCTAAGTTACTATCTTTTCTTTCACTAGTAGGCTTTTAATGTAAGAAAATGGGTTAGATTGGGTTCAATTACTTAGCGACTAGAGCGACATCACATATTGACTACTAAACTCAGTTCTTTATGAATCTGAAATCTTTCGAAGGTCTGCTCGGGTGCTTTTTTTATTCAATTCAGAAAATTGTACCATCATTATGCTTATCGAAAGCGAAAAGGGAGAAGAAGTCTTCTACTGTTCTACTGTTGGAACTCTGTAAAGAAGGAACGTTTTAAGTGGAAGAAAAAAGTTTAGAAAGTACCAGATTATATGAGTTTGTATCCAAATTTCTCGTTGATTTCAAGTGTATCGTACCACTATGTATTTAAATCTAGAGGTTTTCTCTATTCATACATATAACCTAATCTCTGAATTTTCTATAAGTTAATTAAATATTTTGCTTCAATATATTTTTCAAATCAAAAATGTTGAACCCTTTGAATTTCCTACAGGGCAAACACTTTCCACGCACATTGGCTATGTATATATGCTGTTGCTTTACTATTTTGTAGCATATTTTTGGGGGTTGGCTGCTAGCTACTACAGTCAAGTCGAAAAGTGGTTGGCGCTCCACGGCACGCTAGATCTGTAAGTACAGTTAATGTGCAAAGGAAACGCTGCCTGTTTGTATGTGTGTGTAAGCGTGTAGGCGAGTGAGAATTATTGTATTTAGTTATGTACTGGCTGCGGTACAGTTGCGCTTGCACAAGCAATTCATATTGTTTAAAAAAAATGCAGAATTTTAACTATCATTACAACAACAACACACAGTTAATTAGATTTAATAAGCGTAAGCTTCATAAAACTCAGCCACTTTGTCAGCATGTATTTGAATGCTTTCGATTTCAAGCTCCTAAAGTGATTAGATTTACTCCCACCCACCCACTTACCAAAAGCCAATTTTGAAAAATTACCAAAAAATTACCCTGGTAAATGAAATTGCCTCATTCGCTAATTAATTGCTGGAAAATTGTTGTGCCGCCTTTGTACCGTCGAATGACCCAGTTTTTTGCTGCCGCATTGTGGGTGAACAGCGAGTTTTTTTCTTGAATATTGAATGCTGGTTTTTTGGTTTTGCAGGGGTCGTTGTTGGTTTTTTTCTTTGTTTGCGGTCACTATTGTTGCATTTTTGATTGACAGCGAAATTTCAAAACGACAGATGCAACAATTTTTTTTCGTTACCGTAATAAGTTAAAAATAGAGTTGGACATTAGAAAGCCAATAATTTAAATTGTGCCTTTTGAGGGTGGGTAATCTAAAGTGGCATATACTCGTACATATTTTTGCTCTTTTATATAGAAACTCAGCCATAAATTTGGTATGATTTTATATACAGAAATAAACAGTAGGTTAGGTTAGGTTATATGGTTGTCAAAACGGCGCATCTAGGCCTTTTGGAGGCCCATTGTGACACCACTGGGACTGTGATCCTTCACACTATAGAGTCATCTTTGAACCACCATGTGGTCTTAATAAAGTGAAAAAGTTCACACAATTCGATATGAGCAACTTCTCCCACATCCTCGAGAAAACCGCGTCCAATAGTTGCGACTATTTTCCTATACAGAGCCTTACATCCACATAGAAGGTTTGTAATTGTTTCTTCCTCTTTATATATGATGTCATTGCCATTACTAAATCCAAGCACTCTTTCACTATATTCGATGATATTCTATGCGACTTTAGTGATTTTAAAGCCGCTGGACATATCCGAGAATATGAATTTGTGCTTAGTCGTTACCACTCTTTTTGGCAAAACGAGAAGGCTTTCTTTAATTGCAGTGGTCTCTGCTTGGAAAACACTGCAGTGATCCGGTAACCGGAAAGCGATTCTGGTATCCAGTTCCTGTGAAAATACCCCGCCTCCTACTCGTTTGTCCAGTTTTGAACCGTCTGTATAGATACTTGTCTCTGAATCTTTGTCCACTTTTCCCATTTCCCACTCCTCTCTAGAGGGAAAGGATATGTGTAGGTCCGAGTTTAGATTCATTTCTATAGGATTGCGAAAGCCCGTAATATTCGGTAGAAATGAGAACTTGCCGAGCAACTGGAATGTCCCCTATGGCAGTTTTGCAGTAGCGACAATTTTCTCAGCCTAAGTGCCGATTTCGCCGCCTGTTGTTTGCAGAATAGATCTATAGGCAGTAAATACAGAATCGCATCTAATGCCTGGCTCGGCGTTGTACTGAGAGCTCCACTGATACATATACATGCCGCTCTTTGTAAACTTACCATACGCTTTACTGCGTACTTCTTGTCAATTATTGGCCACCAGACCAATATCCCATATGTCATAATCGGTCTTACCACAGCTGTGTAGAGCCAATGTGATACGCTGGGAGTTAGTCCCCATTTTGGTCCAACCATTCTTTTGCAAGTGTATAGTGCCAAAGCTGCCTTCTTTACCCTGGCATCCAAGTTTGA
The DNA here is from genome assembly GCF_028554725.1 of Zeugodacus cucurbitae. Lineage (NCBI taxonomy): Eukaryota > Metazoa > Arthropoda > Insecta > Diptera > Tephritidae > Zeugodacus > Zeugodacus cucurbitae. The sequence goes on along the minus strand of NC_071667.1, from coordinate 55,280,483 downwards.
TTTCCATAACAGCTTCCTGTCTAAAATTAGTCCCAGGTAGCTTGCCTTTTCACTTATTGGTAGCGAGGTAAATAAACAGTATGAAATCATAAAATTTGTGAACTGCACTGCTTAAAGCTCTAAGAGCTTTCACATTCAATGAAAGTTCCACTACCGAACTAATCTGATACTATCAAGGCTACCATCAGACTCTCTTCATAGCTGAATCTCTTGAGTCCACGACCTCAGAAGCGTCTACTTAGATTACTATGTACGCTTAAAACAATCGAAAGAATACTATTTCTCAACTGGATATCGGGGATGCACAGTTAATTTTCTCTGCAGACATTTTAACTTTGTCTCATTTATACCTCGATTCAATTACAACAACAAATCTATGGTTATGTGTTCCAGTTCTATATGGTTTGATACCAACTCAATATTTGTTTCTTTTTTATATTACCTACGAAATAAAAATAAAAGTTTATGTCTGTCGCTGTAATTTTACGCCAATAAACAACAATAAACAACAACGAAGACAATAACAGTTATAGGCGGCTGTGACTTAGAGTGCAAATATGGATTAGTCGTGACCCAAACAATTACTGTATACTTTTACGAACATGTTTACTGTATATTATATAATACAAAAAGCCTTATAGGAATTCTCGAGCATGATATTAATGTCCAGAATAATGTGGTAATTTCTAAAAAGAAATGTCCTACAGGGTCACAATTTTCATGTCAATTGGAGCATGCAGTTGTTATGACTGGTTGGGGTAGGCAACCCTCACTCCATCTTTTTTGTGTAGAACTTAACTTATATTGCTCAGTTAAAAGTGAAATTTGTTGTAAATGCAAGTATTTACCTTACTCATGCAGCTGAGCTACACATAAGGCGAGATGGAAAGGTAAAGGTCGAAACGTGTAAAATCGTATACACATGCCGTTGTTAACGTAATGTACAACAATAAAATTGAATGAATACAAATACAATTAGTTAATGGCAGGCTAAATATATTTACATGTGTATTAAACAATAAAAATTGTACAAAAAACCTTATTTCTATTCAATCTATATAAGAGAATATCTGACACGAAAAAGAGACGGTTGAATTTTTCCTCTGAAAATTAAATTATCATCTAATAAAATTTCGAGAAAAAAATAAGTAAATATTAGGATGTCAAATTTCTGCTTTCTTGCTCTTTATTCAATGCTTTATCAAAAGTGTTACAGTGATCGGTTTTAGTTCAAATATTCGCCGTTTCGTTTGATAATCTATTTCCATCTAGACGACAACTTCATAATACCCCCTCGTAGAAGCCCCCTTCTTTTTTGCGAAGAACTCGCACAGCTACTTTTCACAAGCCTCTTTTGAGTTCAACTTTACACCACCAAGGGCGTTCGCCATGGACAGGAATAGGTGGTAATCACTTGGCGCTATGTCCGGGCTATATGGTGGATGCGATAAAACATCCCATCTGAGCTCACGTAGCTTCTGACGAGTCATCAACGAATTTCATCGGCCTGGCGTTGTCCTGGTGGAACACTACACCCTTCCTGTTGACCAATTCTTCTTCGACGTTTCTGGTCGATCGCCTGCTTCAAGCGGTTCAGTTGTTCGCAGTAGATGGTAGAATTAAGCGTCCCGGCTTGGCCACTGTTTGGGACGATTCACCGGCCTTCGACCACGACTGTTTTGCCTTGATATTGTCGTATGTGATCCATTTTTCGTCGCCAATCACCATCTGCTACAAAAACGGGTCGAGTTCGTTCCGTTTCGACAGCATATCGCATGCGTTGATTTGGTCCAGAAGGTTTTTTTGCGTCACCCAAACATCAAGCTTTTTTGTGTATCCTTCTGCAGATGGTTGAAAATGGTTTGGTGACTAACTCCCATCTCCAGGGCGATGTCACGAGATGCCACATGACGATCTAGCTCAAACGGTCTTCCGCCGACGGGCTTATCCATGGTGTCGTTTTCACCCCCTCTAAATCGTCGAAACCATTCCTCCACAGTTCGTAGTAATAGAGTACCATCCTCCAAAACACCATTAATCTGACGAACGTTTCTCTAGCGGATTTGCCTTTAACGAAGGAAAACTTTCGAAATTTCGGCGTTAGTGAATTCCATGTTTACACGTCTATAACTGTTGGACGCAATATGCAAACTAATCATGCTTAGCGTCGTTTTGTAGGTTATGTCCAAACCTTTCAAAGATGTATAGTATTGCCAGATACGAGCTCTGTAGTGCTTTATACATAGCCGCGAAATTAAAAAGACAAAAAGGCAACATATCAGGCAATGACTATCAGACCCTGGAATGTCTAAAATCTCAAATATTCTCGACACCATTTGCGTATAAACGACTTTACTCGGACAAGTTTTAAAATCTGTTCCTCGAAACAAAAAATGAGAGGTATAGGCAAGATTAGATCACAGCGCAGATACTCGGGACAAAAATCACGAAAATTGAATAGTTTAAACAATGGTACTTTGGTACAATTTTATTTTTTGATATTGGAGATTTCATTAAAACAATTTCTAATTTAAAATTAATTTTGATTTTCAAATTATTTTTATGTATAAAAGTGAATAATATGTGGGATGTTATTTATGAATATCGTCTTCATTTCTTTACCAATTCATGGTAAATGTAATGTAAATCTATGCATAACACTTCGCAACTCCAGCTACGTTCAAATGTAGTTCAAGGTTGCAAAACAATAATCAAAAAGACATTGAAAACTCCAGCGACTAAATCGCAGCAGACAGCAACAACAACTTAATGGTATATACAAATATAGTTACTGAAGCATAATACGAAAAAGACAGCAAAAAGAACACACTTCATTGGACTTCGTTAGAAAAGGCGGATAAAAGTTAGAGAAGACAGGTTAGAGGCAATTAATGGGGGTATGGTAGGTAAATATAAATTGGACGAAATTATCGTGAATTTTTTTTATATCATTTTGGTGTTGAAATATTTATTATATTTATTATTTTAATTTATTTGTTTTAATTTTTTTTCATGAGGCAAAGTTTCTATAAAATATGTATATTGTAAGCTTTCTTAAACCTCTTTAGCTTGTTCTACTTCTTTCTCTCTTCTTTATATTATAAATTTTATTAATTTCAAAATTTCAAATAGGTGGCAACCATTGAGATCCTGTTGATTAAATGCAAATATATAAATATTTTTATTTTTTCACACTTTTATTTTTAATCACTTTATCACTTGAATATGTTGTTCGATACGGATTTTAAGCGTTCGGAACTTGATTTAATGATGATAGATTAATTCATAATTCCGAGTTGACCTATTTTTCTGGGCGAGATCAATGGCAAAATCATAAGCAAGAAATAAAATCATTTAGGTCCACTAACCTAACCACCAAAAATTGAGAAACCAAAATGTTGGTGAAGAATACATATTATAAAAACAAGTAAGGAAGGGCTAAGTTCGGTTGTAACCGAACATTTTATAGTCTCGCAATTTATTTATTTAATTTTATTAATATTACACACAATTTGATCCATATATTCGTCATATTCATACAAATATGGTATAAACTCCATTGAAAGTTGGAAATCCTATTATTAGGTATATGAGAGCCAGGAGAACTTATGACTCGATTTCACAAATTTTTCGTACGGAGAAATATTATTGGAAGAAAAATATGTTCTTTGACTTTCTTAAAAATATATGAGAGACTCACCTATATTTTCGGTAAAAAATTTATTAGAAGCACTGAGGTCCTCATGTACGATATATAGGGGCCTTGAAAATTTATGGTCCGATTTCGACGATTTTTCGAAGGGCGATGCCACATTATAAATGTAGTATTTGTGCAAAGTTCTGTTCCGATTTCTTCACTAGTGCTTAATTTATATATTGTAAAGTAAACGATTCAGATCGACCTCATAGTTCGGATATATAGGAAGTAGGCGTGGTTGTGAACCGATTTGGCCTATTTTCCCAACATATTATTGGGATGCAAGGAAAATTTAACAAACCAAATTTCATTGATATTGGTCGAGTATCTTCGGAGATATGGTTTTTAACCCATAAGTGGGCGGAGCCACACCCACTTAAAATTTTGTACACCAATTTGAGTGCAGTTATTCCGTACCTTCTTAATAAGGAAACTTAATCTGTTGTTTTCTTTTTTAGTAGTTTTCAACATAACCTTTGCATGGGAGGTAGGCGTGGTTATAATCCGATTTCCCTCATTTTTGAACTTTATAAGGTAGTACTTAAAAGAAACGACTCTAGAAAGATTGGTTGATATAGCTTCCGCAGTTTACGAGATATGTACAAAAAACTTAGTAGGGGCGGGGCCACGAACACTTCTCCAAAAAAATTACATCCAAATATCGTTTGTGCCAAATTTTACTTTCATAGCTATATTTATGGCTTAGTTATGGCACTTTATATGTTTCAGTTTTCGCCATTTTGTGGGCGTGGCAGTATTTCGTCCAACCTTCCTATGGGGCCAAGAAACACGTGTACCAAGTTTCATCAAGATATCTTAATTTTTACTCAAGTTATCCGTTGCACAGACGGACGGACGGACATTCGGATTTTTACTCGCCTCGTCACTCTGATTATTTTGATATACATATATATAACCCTATATTTAACTCGCTTATTTTTAGGTGTTACAAACAACCGTTATGTGAACAAAACTATTATACTCTCTTAGCAACTTTGAGGCGAGTGTATAAAAAAATAAGTAGTATATTAACCACCCTGTATAAGCTATGACACATACGCACAACGAAACCCCTATTAAATAGCAAAATGATTCACTACTGACACGAAGAACTGTCAAATCACTTAACAGTTATGATTTTTGGCAACCTCTTGTACCACATCGGTTGGCGTCAAGTACCTAGTCAAGTAAAAAAGTCAAGTTCAGACAAATTTGCACTTTCACTCTTTCCTTGAAGGCAGAAACCTGTGAAAAAGCGAAAATGCAAATCCAGGTTTCGGGCACAACACAATACATTCGGTAAATAAATGGTCACAACTGAAATGAAAGAATCCATTGTCATTGAAATAAACACCTTCACACACATTTTGACACCCAAAAAAAAAACGCTCGTTGTTTCTAACACTTGTTAATGTTAATCGTGTAATGATTTCGGCTAGCTGCGACTCATTTGCATTCGTGCGCCCTTTGCGAAACCCAGTGGAGCCAAACAATCACAACTTATTTATGTTTCCACTTGAAACCGTCCCCACTCCCCTTTTGCTGTAACGCAATGTAACACTTCGCTCGCGCTCATTCAAAAACAGCTGACTAATTTAAATGAGCCAAGGCACGACGCGTGGGCGATCGATTGAACAATCGTTGTCATTGCATCTCCTCTCAATACCCCCACAACAAAAGACGCTGAAGCGCTCACTATTGCCTGTTTGATAGTCACACAGTCGACTGTTGTTCGATCGTTTGCCATATGGTCCGGATATTTAATTGCATCACTTGTAAGCGAGTGGCCAAGCCAAGCCATGCTTGTTGCTGCGTCGCACTTGACTGTTGGCAACGAAATGCCGGCTTGCACAATGCCACTTCAGCAATACACACACTGGTACTCGCCTTCCCAGTGTTGACTGTCAATTACTTTTGCTTTTGTTTTCTTCGAATTTGTTTTGACTTTATGTCTGTATGTATGTATATATAAGATCGTTTATACATATTTATAAATGCTAATGATGACTTCGATCGATCGTTGTCGTTGTCGTTTATTTTATTTATTTATTTATTATGTGTAAAAAGTGTGGCAATCTATGACGTCAGTTGTGGTGTGAATGTAGATCAAGTTTATCATTAACTGGCGGCGCTTCGGAATTCGCCAAATATTATATACACACCGCAATTTGCAATGTGGCTGAACAGCTGGCAGCTAGTCTTTGATATTATAGTGATTCATACATATACAGTTGAACTTCCCAAACTCGGATCACCATAATCCATAAAAAACTTCGAGTTATGGAAGGTAATTTATATGGAATTTGACTTCTATTGCTAATTCAAGTTCAAGTTATGGAGAACTTCGAGTTATGGAAGTTTAACTTATATATATAGGCCAAAACCTGGTGGTATCTCGTGGAACTTCCGATTTTCTAAAGTTTCTCTCAAGACAAATTTTTTCACCAGCAAAAGCATTTGCCATAGACAGGAGTAGATAATAATCAGATAGTACAAGGTGGATGCACAAAAACCTCCCAACCAACCTCCATGAGCTTCTGGCTCCTAGTCCTTATGAAATAAATGGTGATCCAAGCAGATGTACTTTTTTCAAAAGCTTTTTTTTTTGAGTCGTGTCAAGCTGTCATGTTGATTTTGTTCAGTATCGTTTGTCATTTCATCATGGAAAGACTTACGCCTAAAGACTTTCTCAAGAGACATCGCTTCTCTCTATGACAAGTTGCAAGAAGATCCGAGGTACGTATTCGAGTCAAATTGTGTTCCGCGTTGTGGCCCATTTCTGGCTCAATAGGTATGTAAACAAACAAAATTGCCGCATTTGGTTTGGTGTGGTTTGTAAGCCGGTGGAATCATTGGTCCATATTTCTTCAAAAATGATGCCGGAGAGAACGTAACCCTCAACGCTAACCGACTATTTGATGGCTGAAATAGAAGCTCGTGATCTCGGCGACATTTGGAGTAGAGTTGAGTAGATAACTTCACGTTTTTTACCAGTCGATTGGCCACCAAGATCGTGTGTGATATCACACCTTTAGACTTTTTCCTCTGTGGTCTAGGGTCTAAAGTCTATGCGGATAATCCTGCTTCGAATCAGAATTAGAGTAAAACATCACTCGTGTCATTCGCCAGTCGAAATACTCGAACGAAAATTGGACACAACGGAGGAATCAGCTGAGACGTAGCCGCGGCCAACATTAGAAAGAAATAATCTTTGAAAAATAAATGCCAAAGAATGTTCTTGCGAATGGTAATAAACATTCCCCATTAAATTTGAATTGTCTGCGTTCTTTCTTTCAAAAAGTGGGGAAGTTCGAAATTGCCTTTTGACGATTACTTCCTTCATACATACCAAGTGTTGACAGTACAGATCCAAATGGAGTGTTTGACCATAGGAGAGAAGCGCCTAAATCACAGAAAGACAATTCGCCGATTTATGCAATATCTTCCTCTAATTAAAAGGCTATTTTTCGACAGTGTCTCGATACGAATCTTAGTTTCCAGCTTTTTATTAGTAACTGGTTTATCAAAATAGACCATTGTGCTGACGTAGGCACCTGTAGTATCACGGTTACTTTTTAAACAGAATTCCTTTACTGGAAGTTCATTTCGATAAATGAATGCCTTGAGGTGCTCTCTACTTTTTAGATCATTTAGTACTTAACGTTTCCTATATATTGAACTCAAGATTTGTAGAAATATTTTACGATTTTTCAACGTTCTGGAGGTTGTGGTCTGCACAGAATGTTTCTCTAGCCATGTAATTTGAGAGCTCGATTGATATCTCTATAAAAATTGTATACCTAAAAAAATTCAAATGAGAATGAATGAGAATTTACTAATATTTTTCACAAATCACAATTTTGAAATAACAACCGGTTAGACCGGTGGAGTCGTAAATTGACATCTCCGAGACGACAGTTAAATATATTTTAGAACTTTGTCTAATAAAATTGTTTGTGGCATAAAATATGGGATATGATCTGACATTTCTCTGGACACTTTTGATATCTTATTATAGTTTATCATACCTCTATAGTGCTCAATGACAGCAGAAGATAAACAATGATTAAACTACCTTAAAATCCGCCACAAAACTTCTTGACGAAAGATTACTGATTAGCGGATCTGAAGAAATTGGCTATCAACTAAAAATATATTTTGTCAGTCAAATACATAAATAATAATAAATAAATATTAAACCTCCAAACCATAAAACGAGTCTAAATTTCTCTCTATCTATAAAATACTATTACTCTCAAGATATCTCCTGGAATTACTTTGGAGAACGTGATAGTGTAAGTGAGAATCTAAGAAAGAGAGTTCTTCAAACAAATATAGATGTAGAACATTTTCGATAAAGCTAAAAATATAGCGTGAGCTCAGCTCCACTCAGCGATCGTTATTTACTGAACTTTGCGGTGAATATTTTCTCTTATTTACTTATTTGAATAGTCGAATATTTCATTTGAATTTGTATAGCCTTGACGCAGGAAAATAACACCATGAACTTCGCCTGTGGAATGTCATGGAAAACAATAGCTATTTGCTAGGTCTATTATACTTATATCTAACTACCCATTTTAAACACTATTTGTTTAGCTGTGTCGCTTTAGAAAATACCTTCTCCTTTGTTGAACAAAACGATTTCCGCAACACATGCGGATTCGTCAGTTACAAGTTTCACGAGTATTTCATTATCATATCCAAGTTTCAATAACATTTCACGAGTTAACGTAATCTCTCTGGAACGTCAAAGGCACGAGCAAGCGTGTACCATACTACACAACTAGAAATATATACATACTACATACGAGGTATTGTCTGGTAAATAAGAACCTGCTGTTTTTTCTTCTTGTTCAAATATTAACACATATAATTTCAAAACAATATATTTGTCAGTGTCACTTTGCTACATTTGAATAACAAAATTTCATATAAAATCTACCGTTGCAATAAATATGTATAAAAAAGGTATACATCCGAAGGCAATATAGTACGTATGCCCTGAGTTTTGTACAATTTAAATTCACTAGCTACAGACTTTACTTAAGAATATAATTTAAATATTTTTAAATAAGATTTAATTAAGTATATTGTCACTTCGTGTCCACTATTTTGTGTATCCAATCGAGATAGGCTGCGATGTCCGTATATACCGCGGGATGGCCGGCCATGCCGCAGCGTGTGAACCCGAAACTCACGACGCCATAGGCGACCCAACGCGAGTGTTTACGATCGAAATACATGAGCGGCGCGCCGCTGTCGCCGGCACAAGTATCCTTGGCGAATTCGCCACCGGCACACACCTGCTTCGGACCCAATTCGATGCCGAATTTCGACAAGATCTTCGTGCAATTCTCGCGCTCCACATATGGTATGCGCAGCTTCAGCTTGATGGGGCTGTGTATGTTGCGAAAGTACTTGTTAACTGGTTGCGGTAAAAGGTAGTACACAAAGAGACAGAGAGAAATAAAGAAAAAGAGAGTTAGAGTGAGAGATGAAAAGGGATAGTGATAGTTAGTCAACTAAGATTATTTGATCTTTCCCTACCATGCTTTACTTACACAAGTCGGTGCGTCCCCAACCGGAGACTGAAAACATTTCGCCTGCCTTATAGGGACTCTCATCACCTTCGCTGGGCAGACAAATTGGCATGATGAAATGCGTAAAGGACACAGCACGTTTCAGCCGTATTATGGCGATATCGTTGAATTTGCTAAACGAATGCTCATTGTATTCGGGATGCACGAATATGCGTTCGTAGCCAATATCCACAGCGGCGTCTGCACAATTCAGATAGTCGGGTTCTTCGATGCAGTCAGGTTCGGTTTTGACATTAAATTCGCCTAAACGCACCAGTTTTCTGAAAGGTAATGCACAAAAACACTGTTATAATAGATTTATGTGAGGTTAAGGATAATAGAGTTGCCACCTCGTTATGAATAGAAACATTACAAAAATACGCAACGACTTGCAAATTTGTATTTTATTGTGGCTTAAACACTAATCAGATTTTTAAAATGCTTATTAATTTATAGAGTTGCCACCTTTTTTATTATTTTTTTTTTTTAAATTACAAATTAAAGCTTGGTCGTTTTGAAATGAAGGGTTTTAAAAAAATATTTAAATTAAAAAAAATTATGTTCGTCGTTGCCACCTGATATTCAAAAAAGATTTTTTTTGAATTTTTTTTTAAGTTCAAATTAAGTTTGTAAAATGTTAATCCAAACTATTATTAACAGAAAATTTGTTTTGAAAATATTATATTGCGAAAGGTTTCTTATTCTTCTCGAGCACTTTTTCAAAACAAGTAATTTTTTCACTCCCCTTTTGGTGTGATCTCTTGAAGTTTAAATTTATTTTCTATATCTACGGTTTTTGAACCGTTATGAGTGAATTCTTGAGTCTTGTTGCATATATTTTCTCAAGTTAATGTATTTCACTACTTTCAAACAGTTCTTTAAGATATAGGAATGACTAGGTGACACTGACTTATGACAGCTGACAGCAGATATAACGAATGAACCAATATAACACACGTAAAACTCTTTCTCACTTTCGAAATTCCGTTATATTTTAGCTAACAAGAGCTCTGTAACTTTTAATTTTTCAAAATATTGTCCTTTCACCACAAACTTACAATCCTCTCTTCTCGCGCACACCCTCACCACGCACACAATGCGCCGCCGTCAGAATATGACGATCATCGATAAGCGCGCCACTGCAACCGAAATCATCTGCAAATGAAATGGAGTTGAAAATCACTTTAGCATATCACACACAAATCACTTATACGCATGAAACGCATGAAATCAAATCATACTTGAGTTGTACACCAACAACGCCAGCCAAGGAAACTCATCGAGTTCGGCGATTTCGCCGCCATAAATGCGATTTGTCACCTGTTTGCCGCATTCGTTGCGCAAATTGAAACTCTCGCCTGCGTCCACAGTCTGTATGCGACGTTTCAGTTTCTTACGTTTGAATTGCGCGGTCACATTTTCAAAACGGCGATATTCGAATTTCGAAAACTTCAGCGAAGGATATAGATAGTCCTGTCCGTTAGCGGGACAACAGACCAACGGCTCCGGTTTGTTCGCGTCTTTTTCGTTACACGAGCACTGCACTTTCTTGAGGAAATTCACTTTTTCGGCGGATATGTTTGGCACGCTGCGCGCCTGCAGGTAGGCCGAACAATTGCCCACGGCCAAACAAACACCCACTTTTTCCTCATTCGGTATATCACAATTCAACGGCGCTGAGGTTGGGATGTTTTTACTTGCGTCATTGACTACCGCGGGGTCAAGCAATGGAACGTCTGTATGCGCGCGCGCCTTCAACACGACTGCGAGCGACAATGTGACGAGCAAACAGTGGAAGTGCATTGTCGATTTGCGATTTTGCTGTTTCGGAATTTCGAAAATGTGCGCCACTCATACGTAAACACCGGCGACCCAGTTGTCGGCGCGACACTGCAGAGCGCCAAATGAAGTCACGTTTGAAAACCACGATTTTTTTTTGCTGTGTGCACGTTGGTCGTCTGCCGTCGTCTGTTGCTCCGTTGTGTTGTGTGGTGTTACTAATGCGAGGCGCGCGACTTGAATGGGCGACGCGCGGTGATAACTCAAATTTTGCCAATTCAATTGAATTTCGTATAACGTTTCGGTTATCCGCTCCAAGCACGGCCACGATCACACCAGCTCGACGTACCGCTCAGCTGTGAACTTAAATAGCAACCGCTGCGCAAGCGAGAGTGTACGAAAAACGCTGTCAAGTCGTGCGTTGGCAGCGCCTATATGCGCAAGATATTTTGTACAAATAACAGTTTATTTAAGCTTGTTTCTTTGCGCCGTCACAACGTCCATGTCGCGCCTACAACGTCGAAAAAACAAGTCAAAATTTGGTGCCCCGACAGCCGTGTTTTTTTTTGCTTAATTTAATAAACAAATTAATATGCGGTAAAGTAGTCGAAATAGTCGTAAAATAATTAGTCCATCAGCTGTGCCATGATGTGACACCCTTATCTGTGTCTCAATTAATGCGAAACCCAAGCCAAGCGTCCATGTCCAAAAACCAGATCTTCAAGCTGATGCTGCGGTCATTTACACTTTATGTTTACCTTTTTATTCATCAACCACATCGGCGGTGGCGCCGTCGCTTCGTCGCTTTGAAAAGGGGAAAAATTATGCCATGACGTAACGTTAAGCTCTCGAATGCGCTGCGCGTACACTTCATGGTCGCCAAGCACCGCACTGGAAGCCGGTTCCGCGCACAATAACAACATGTGTTGGCTTAAACAGCTGACAGCTGTTGCGGTTTCACTTTCATTTAAGTCATAATTAAGTTGACCTGTGAATACTTCGCTTTTGCTGCATACTTTTAGGCTCCCAAGTCAGCTTTAAGCTTTGAGATTTTAAGTATTAAGAGGCTCATCGTATCGTCTTAAACTGATTCACAACGGGCGTCGAATACTTTGCTGAGCCCATATAATGCTAGATAACTTGGATTCGTAAAAATTTTGAATGGCGGCGAATCGAACAAGCAACTGGTCTAATATCATATAGACTGGTATAAACGAAGAGATGTAAAACAGAAAACGGTTAGATCACATTAATGAATTACCGATTTACTGTGTTGCATTAAAATCACCTCGATAATTTGGATCTGGCTTCCAAGTGTATAGAAGAATAGAGTAACTAAACGAACGAGCAGAGTTGTAACGATTCGAAGCCGGCCAATTAAACTTACACTACCCCTAGAAACTCGGTCCGAACTTTACGAACTGACGTATGAAAAGACTTGATACCTAAATAGGTCGATTTCTTAAAGTTTCAAGAAGAACCGTCGTTTTCGAGCCAAATTCTGTTTAGCGATGAGGCCCATTCCTGGCTCAATGGATATGTAAACAAGCAAAATTGCCGCATTTTGGACGAAGAGCAATCTGAAGAGATTCAAGTGATGTCATTTCATCAAAAAAAAACAATACAACGATGGAATCATCGGCCCATATTTCTTCAAAATTGATATTGGTGAGTACGTAACCGTCAATAGCGACCGTTATCGAGCTTAAAACTTACCGATCCAAACAGGGTTAGATCGTCGAAAGCATGCAATGAGTCCCCGCATGACACTAACCACCTTTTCGCATGCCCAACGAACCCTACTCATCTAAAACCCCTTTCCCTTTGGTCCAACCCTGTCGAAACAGCACGTTTCCAGGGCCTCCAGTTAGATGACCTCGACGAAACTAGATTTATGCTTTCCTTTCCGGCAGGGATAGATAATCGTTACTACAACAACAGCAACAACCGTTATCGGGCCATGATAACCGACTATTTGATAGCTGAAATTAAAGATCGTGATCTCGACGGCATTTGGTTTTATCAAGACGGCGCCACTTACCACACATCGCATCAATTAATAGATTTATTAAGAGAACACTTCGGTGAGCAGATAATTTCACTTTTTGGGCCGTCCGATTGGCCATCAAGATCGCGTGATATTACACCGTTAGACTTTTTTCGTGTGGATATGTAAATCCTAAAAACTATGCGCTTCGATTCCGGCCTGGGAGCAAAACATCACGCTTGTCGCAGTCGAAATGCTCGAACGAGTAATAGAAAATTGCACTCAACGGATGAACCATCTGATTTGAAAGAGATAATCTTTAAAATATAAATGCCAAATTATGTACTTTCGAATGATAATAAACATGCCCCATTAAATTTGAATTATCTGTGTTTTTTCTTTAAAAAAGTAGGGAACCTCGAAATGGATCACCCTTTAGTTATAACTTTATACATATATCCATGTCAAGATTCAATCTGTACCCAACTATTTTTCTTTAATTCAGAGTATATTTAGTGAGTACTAGTTAAATTTAGACTACTTTAAACTTTTCTGCTATCTCTAAATGAACCTCTCTTGCTCACTAAAATGCAATAGAAAAAAGTCTCCTGCACCATTAATGTTTTTCAATCATATACCACAAATGAGTATTTCTGCTCGAGGGGAACCATTAAATACAAAACTAATCTGTCGTTTGACAAAAAGAAGTACTTAAAAATTAGTTGGCGTGCGAGGTCTATGCCTTACTAATGAACGGGAAACCCGCAAACGGAAATGTACCGCTGTGCTACGCATGCAAAGGTCAACTGTTCGCTGACTGTTTTGCTTAGAAAACCACAAGTTTAGCAGACAAATTAATATTCAATTCCAATTGACTGTCAATACAAGCATTTACTGTATCGTCAAGTCATGTTAGAAGTGAAGAATAAATTGTAATATGCAAATAAATACCTACCATACCATATACATATGTCATCAAACAGGAACGAAGCAAACCAGTTCGAATGCAAGGGAATTCACAATATTTCTGTTTTTTGCTGCAAAAATATTTATTTTTCCAATTTGGTGTAATCTACTTTTCATTGTTTCTAAAAACCGGACATTATGCTTAAATAAATTTTATTTATGTATATTAATTGATCACATTTGAAGTTTTTTATTATTCTCGTTCTTTGTTAAAAGTATTATATGAAAGCGAAATATCTGAAATTTTAGGTTGCTCTTTCCAATAGTAATGTAGATCGGTCAATAACTATTTGAGTTACTACACGAACAGTTGTTAAAAATACAGCTTCGAGATGTTCTCAATATTCGAGCTTGTTTTGCTCTCATTAGTACACGCGCAGAATACTATATTTTCAGTATATCGAAAAGAAATATAATTTTGGAAAATTGTATATGAACCTCCCGCCTTTTTTTATACTTCCCGTTTTTCTTCAGGTCGTAAATATGGCCACCATATAAAGACTCTTGAGCTAAAGTTCTCTTCAAGCTTATAGAAATTTGCGACCTCTTTTTCAATGGCTTTTTACGACCATGCCCACAAAATTTATTAGAGATTGAGCAAGAAATCCTGGCTGCTCCCTTTGTAGCATTAATTCCTTGGAGTTGTACATTTCATTGTGCTGTGATGAAATGTCTTAGAAAACTAATTAAAACTAGTAAGGCTAAGTTCGGGTGTAGCCGAACATTTTATACTCTCGCAATTTATTTATTTAACTTTATTTATATTATGTTATATAGTAGTATTAAGTCCATTGAAAGTTGGAAATCATAATATTAGGTTAGAAGCACCGAGGCCCTCATGTTCGATATATGGAGCCTTGAAAACCTATGGCCCTATTTCGGCGATTTTTAGAAAGAAGCTGTCACACTATAAATGCAGTATTTATGCAAAGTTCCGTTCCGATATCTTCACTAGTGCTTACTTTATATATTGTAAAGTAAACGATTCAGATCGACTTCAAAGTTCTGGTATATACAAAGTAGGCATGGTTGTGAAGCGATTTGGCCTATTTTCACAACATATTATCGGGATGTAAGGAAACTATTACAAACCAAGTTTCATTGGAATCGGTCGAGTAGTTCCTGAGATATGGTTTTTGACCCATAAGTGGGCGACGCCACGCCCATTTTCCATTTTGTAAAAAAATCTGAGTGCAGCTTTCATCTGCCATTTTAGTGTTTCTGACGTATTCCGTTAGTGAGTTAACCCACTTTTAGTAATTTTCAACCTAACTTTTGTATGAGAGGTGGGCGTGGTTATGATCCGATTTCTTTCATTTTTGGACTGTATTAGGAAGTGGCTAAAAAACACGACTGCAGATTTATATAGCTCTATTGGTTTGCGAGATATGTACAAAAAACTTAGTAGGGGGCGGGGCCACGCCCACTTCCCCAAAAAAATTACATCCAAATATGCCCCTTCATAGTGCGATCCTTCATACCAAATTTTATTTCCATAGCTTTATTTATGGCTTAGTTATGGCACTTTATGTGTTTTCGGTTTTCGCCATTTTGTGGGCGTGGCAGTGGTCCGATTTTGAAAAACCTTCCTATGGTGCCAAGAAATAAGTGTGCCAAGTTTCATCATGATATCTTAATTTTTACTCAAGTTACAGCTTGCACAGACGGACGGACGGACGGACGGACAGACAGACATTCGAATTTGAACTCCACTCTTCACCCTGATCACTTTGGTATATATAACCCTATATCTAACTCGTTTAGTTTTGGGTGTTACAAACAACCGTTATGTGAACAAAACTATAATACTCTCTTTAGCAACATTTGTTGCGAGAGTATAAATATATGATAGGTATAGCGATTTTATAATAGGATTAGAGGATTATATATATATATATATATATTTGGCGTAGGAACCGCTTTAAGCGATTATAGCCGAATCCACCAGAGTGCGCCACTCATTCCTCCTTTTTGCTTTTTGGCGCCAACTGGAAACACCAAGTGAAGCCAGGTCACTTTGCACTTGGTCTTTCCACCGGAGTGGAGGTCGTCCTCTTCCGCGGCTTCCTGCAGCGGGTACTGCATCGAATACTTTTAGAGCTGGAGTGTTTTCTTCCATCCGTACAACATGACCTAGCCAGCGTAGCCGCTGTCTTTTTATTCGCTGAACTATGTCAATGTCGTCGTATAAATCGTACAGCTCATCGTTCCATCGTCTGCGGTATTCGCCGTTGCCAATGTTTAGAGGACCATAAATCTTGCGCAAAACCTTTCTCTCGAAAACCCCAAGAGTCGTCTCATCGGATGTTGTCATCGTCCACGCTTCAGCGCCATACATCAGGACGGGAATAATGAGCGACTTATAGAGTTTGATTTTGGTTCGTCGAGAGAGGACTTTACTTTTCAATTGCCTACTCAGTCCAAAGTAGCACCTGTTGGCAAGAGTGATTCTGCGTTGGATTTCAAGGCTGACATTGTTGGTGTTGTTAATGCTGGTTCCCAGATAAACGAAATTATCTACAACTTTAAAGTTATGACTGTCAACAGTGACGTGGGAGCCAAGACGCGAGTGCGCTGACTGTTTGTTTGATGACAGGAGATATTTCGTCTTGTCCTCATTCACCACCAGACCCATACGCTTCGCTTCTTTATCTAGTCTGGAAAACGCAGAACAAACGGCGCGGTTGTTGCTTCCGATTAGAGGATTAAAGGAATGAAAATCGAACGTCCAGGATAGCTAACAGTGTTTTTACGATAAAGGCCCAAGACATTGGTAGGAATTCATGGTCTCAACCAATTGCATATTTCTTCGCCCATAATTCTTATAAAAGAGAAGTTATAGAGAAACTTCAAGGACTAAGTCTTCACGCTTGTCAATTTTGCGATCATGGCGATATGTTTAATAAGACATAATAAATCAAAAATGTTATGGAACTGATGATTTCGCAAATCGTAACGCTTTAATGGATTTTCGAAACATTAATTATATTTCCACACCAAGTACGCAAGCTAAGTTACGCAATAGTTGCTCACAGTCACCCGAAAGCTGCATCTGTTTTCTTTTTAATGCAAAGATATGGAAATAACAATTATTGTGTAACTTGCAAAAATATTATTGCTAAAAAATAGAATTTCTAAAATAAGTTATCTATCGGGTCTAAAAATTTCTGAAATATCAGATTGTTTGAAACACTGAACCACAATCCTTCCTCTAGGATTCATGATGCCTTTATGACCATTCGTCATTTAGGATATAAAGGGCAAAGTTCACTTAAAGGTGTAGTTGTTAATAATTCTTAGTAAACATAAGAAAAAGAAGGAGTGCCTTTTGTTGCAACTGTTGAAGATGCTAGGTTGGTTCAATAGGTACAGAATTTCCCATAATAACCTCCAAGGCAACGGGACATTCATCGAAGCTGCAGAGTAATTCAGGTGGTCAAGAGACTCTTTTGGACAATATTCCTAGAAAACCTTGACTATAACCGTTCAGTTAGAACGTCAGGAAAAAGGCGAATAGAAATAATTCAGAATGATAAAATCATCATTTGGAACTATATAAGTATATTGGGAAAAAATTCTCT
This sequence comes from Zeugodacus cucurbitae, assembly GCF_028554725.1. NCBI lineage: Eukaryota > Metazoa > Arthropoda > Insecta > Diptera > Tephritidae > Zeugodacus > Zeugodacus cucurbitae. Next base: position 55,262,891 of record NC_071667.1, on the reverse strand, counting down.
AAGAAACAGTGGGTAGTAGGTAGAAGTTCTGAAAATCGCTGCTTTGAACGGAGAGAGTGTACTATTCTAAAAATTAGAATTTTTGCAAACTAAGAACTGTCAGAGAAACATCCAGCCATTCCGGCGTTAGGAGAAAGAAAGGGTTATGTAGGTTTCATAATTTCAAATAAAAAAAAAATTTGTCTTATTAAATAGTGCAATATGTTTAGAATTATATCCAAAAATATCAAATCAATCCGTGTATTATTTTAAGAGATATACCCTTTGGAAGTTCCACCCATCAGACCACGTCAGATTCAATTTAAAACTTTAAATGTTTTTATCTTTAAACTCAACCTTTCAAGTCGGTGGACACGATTTCTCGATCTGAATATTGAAATACAATATATTTATTTGAAATAAAATATATCTATGTATGTAGTTAATGAAAGAAGGATTTTTTTATTCTAATTACAAATATTTTTTTTTCGAGCCAATATATGGTGGAAATTTGATCAAAAAAGTGAATTTTGGTTATTTATTTTTTCTTCGTTCATTAACTAGCTTTAGCCATTACTATCGATATATTTTTGATTTATTGATTTTTATTCAACCAATAATTACTTATGGTGTCCACTGCAAGAGCTGTTTTTGTATACATCTTATGAGATGAGATACAAATTACTGAATTTTCGGAATTTGACAATACAAATTTCTCTAAATACTATTTAATAATATCTTTGATATGGTGAATTGTTTAATGAATGATTGCATATATTAAAAAATTAAAAAATAACTTAGCCTCTGAAACCCACCTAACTCCTTAAGCACCTATAAATATCTACTATTCTTTCATATATTTAAACTAACAGCTGAACTTCCATAACTCAAACTTCTATAACTCGAAGTTCTCCAGAACTCGAACTTTTGAATTGGCAATATAAGTCAAATTTCATACAAATTACCCTCCCTAACTCCGAAGTCTCTCTAACTCGAAGTTTTTTTGTGGATTATGGTGATTCAAGTAAGGGAAGTTCAACTGTAGTTTTTTTTTTTTTGTAATGACATCTTTAACATAGCTTTCTTAACAAAAATGAGATGAAGTCGACAAATTCTTGATACAAGCAGGCACAAATCATGACGTCGTGACAAACCTATTTCATGTCGATCCATTACTGGGAAAAACGAAGTTGTATTACTCTTAAACAGTTAGCAGAGGCTCGCAACATATTTTGAAACCGAATATACATTTCATTTTCGGTGATTTTGCTGTGCATTACTGGAAGTTTTGTGTGAGATCTCAATAGAGATTGAGGCTAAAAATGGGAGGAAACAAAAACCATACCGACCGAGACATACAGGTCATCAAAATTAAGACCAATTGGTAATGGGCCTAATCATTGAACCCGTTTTGATCGAAAAATGGTTCGATACGATCGAAAAACTTTACGTCGAAATCATTGAAACCGTATCGAAATTGAAATTTAAGACCACATTGAATTCATTATCGAATCGAAAAAACACATTCCGCGGCTTATAGACGTCGCTAATTATGTAATCTTTGAATCCGCAAAATCGAACATTATGGTCGAAATCTATCCGTTGGTGAGTGAGTTGCGGGAATTTAAAAGAAATAAACCAATTTGGGACCTTCATTTAAGTAACTTTAAGTTCACTCGATGAGGAGTTCAGTTTTAAACTTTTTTAAACGAAGCAAAAAGCGCAGACAATCTAATTTATCGAATGTGTCGCAATTGTCGATAAAGGTCGATGAAACAGTTTTACGTTCTCACTTTGTGGTAAAGCAGTTTATCGATGATTGATCGAAAATCTTTATCGTATCGAAATGGAATTCGTTGCGGATACAATGATTGGGCCCAATGTGTTTAACAATTCGGATACAAGGTGTCAGCAATGTAACAGAAGTCAAAACAAAAATGAAAATATAGGAGAATAAGTGTAATCGTTGATACAGATTGCCATTATACAATAAACATATTGAAGCTTTTGATTTTCATACCAATAATTTATTAAATTTTTCAACAACACGAAATAATGCTTTCGTCACTACATTATAAATACTTATACTCTATTTAATATATAAATTATTTGCTATAATTAACTAATTGAATAATTATAAATAAAATATGTGTTTTGTAGTTGTTTATGTGTGATATATAATAGCTTTTTGGAATACTCGAATATGACACGAAATAAAATGAGAAACTAATGGCAAGATCACAATTAAATTCATGTAATTAAATACTAATTTAATACTAGACTAATGTAATTTTATATAATTTACATTTAAATACAAGTCCATTAATGAAAAAAATCAAACTAATTCCGTAATTTGCTGCGTATCCAGCTGTCATAGTTGGCCACACGCGTGTGAACCGCCGGCCAACCGCTCAGACCGCACTTGTAACCGAACGACACGATGCCCTCCAGCACCCAGGCGTCGTTACGGAAACGCATTAGCGGACCACCGGAATCGCCCTCGCAACTGTCTTCAGCGTAAACGCCACCAGCACACAGCTGATTATCCACCACATTCACCTTGCGTTCGCGATACTTTTGCTGACACTGCGCTAAATCGACCAACGGCACTTGCAATTTCTGTTTCACAGCGCTCTTGGGACTGCGCAGCGTGCGACCCCAACCGGCGACGGTGTACTGTGTGCCGCTGGCAGGTGCCGAACGCTCTTGCGCTACTGCCGATGGCAGGCAAATGGGGCGTATGGAATCGGAGAAGCGTATATCACGATCGAGACGAATCAGTGCGATGTCATTTTCCTTATTCGCCGAGTTATCGCGATATTGTTCGTGTGGTATGGCCTCCTCGATGCCGACACGTATGGCTGAGGGCGCGCATGAGTAACCATTGCAATCGGTTTCCTTTGTGGTGTCATATTCACCCAGGCGTACGGCGGTGCTGTGGGGAGAGAAAATAAGGAGTTAATTGTGAGTTTCATTTTATTTAATTTTGTTTATAGAATTTGAGATGAAGTAAAAATTACTAGAATCTACTATCTAATTTTGTTTCTTGACTTTTTTTTTCGAAAATTGTTTCGAAAATCAATGTGCTAATGTTGGAAATACTTTGATGTATACTTCATTCATCAAGTATATGGAACGCATAGAAACTTTAACCTCGTTATAGTATAACTGCGTTAATTGGTCAATTTGACTACTTGCTAGATTCTAATTAGTTCCATAGAGTTAATTGATTAGTTATAAGTACTATTTATTGGAATGAGTGACTACTCAGCCGAGATGTTAACTATGAAAAGCGTCTTTACTAGTTACTATTTCTAGAAGAGCCAGAGGAAAATCTGAGTCGATTCACTTTCTACTAAAGTGAGTAGCTTATGACTCTTTCAAAAGGTACTAGAAGCGCTGACAGCGACGTTTCGACTGGGTTCTCGGTTATGTGTAGTATTTTTTGTATGAAGAAAGCGTCAGTTTTGATTTTTCAGAGTTACTTTGTATATATTTAAATATCTGGGTCTTTCACCGGAAATACACGTGTCAAATTGAAATGACTTTCAGTTCGTCACTTATTCATGTGAGTTACTAATTTAGTAACGATTAAATGCTTTGCGGTTTTTACGACTTTCAACGTGTGATTGATGGGCATCCGCAATTTTAAATTTAGAAAATTTATGATTGAATATCAATAAAGATGAAATGTCAGTAAGACAGAGGAGGAGTAATCAAACTTAATCTGAATCACATTTTCGAATGAAATCGATTAAATGCATGAAATGTCACTTACAGCGCTCCGATTTTCTTCTCAATAGCACCTTTCACGCAATGCGCCGCCGTCAGCACATAGCGACTATTTATGAGCGAACCCGCACAGCTGGTTGACCGGCCACCGGCACCTGTAATTAAAATAAATTGCAAATTTTTAAATTCTAATATCTTATGTAATTATACAACAAATGCAAATGAGTGAGCACATGCCAGCTTGCAGTTGTCAACTCAATCATTAAATCAAATTATACATAAGTTAGTTAGTAAGATTGTCACTTACGTCGATTGTACTCGAGCAACACCATCCATGGGAATTCATAGAGCTCTGCATCTGTGCCACTGTAGATCTTGTTCGATATTGTCACACCGCCACAGGTGGGCAGGCGCGGCAGCACGGCCGCTGCAGATGTTTGCACACCAGTTGTCAGATCTCGTGTCTGTTTGTTGCGACCGCCGTCAACGCCGATGCTGTTAAAGTCACGCCCACCACCAACTTGATTTAAGTGCTGCCCCCTCTGTTGCTGCTGCTGCTGCTGTCGCCCACCACCGAAGCCGGCGGGAAACAGCACAGTGCTCGGCTGTCGGTTGTAGTCGTCGTAAGTATTGCGCGTGTAACCGGTATCCCCCGTGCAGCACACATACGGACCGTTACCATAGCCGCCGGTGCATTCGGAAGCGCGCAGAAATTCCGTATCGAGCGGTTGGATTGTGCCGCGTTGCAATACGGACAACAAGGTCTGACAATCATAGATGGAGACGCATGCGCCGGGACGTTGATTGGGATTAAAGCAGCGGCGCGCTGAAAATGTAAAGATATAACGGAAAGAAGATCGTTAAAGAAGAGTGGTTAAAAGACTCATGTTGTTGTACATATGTAAATATCTAAAGGAGAAGCAGAAAAAATAACCGCTAGCGCTTTCGGTGGTTTTGTGGATGGCACATCATTTATATCAATATGTAGCTGGGGATTCACCTTGACCACACTCACTCTCTGTTTTCTGCAAACTCGCTACGGTCTGGCTTCTGTGGTTTTTTATTTTTTAATTTTTTTATTCTTTATTTTTTTATCTTTTTGTTTTTCGTATTTTTTTTAATTCTCCGCGCCTCCAATAACATTCACCGCTTGTGCATTTGGTCTAATTGAACATTTTTGCGGTTAACCAATATTGTCATTTTACACATTTATTCTTTCGTTTATGTTTTTTTCGAATTTCATAACATTTGCGGTTGCGCGTAGCGACTAATGAAAGGTTCTTTACATTCGGCGCCGGGCGTCGCTTTGACATGTGTGTCAAATTTGCATAAATTAGCTAGTCAACCAACTCAGCGTTTATATTAAATATTTATACAATGATAATAATTTATATGGTTGTAAATATGTATGTTTTTTCGAGTGTCTATTTGTCATTACAAGCGCCATTATCATTTTTTTGTATGTCAAAGTCAAAGGATGCTTCAAAATTTTTATGAGCCTTTTTTTAGAGAAATCCCTTTCATATGCAAATGTGTCACTTATCAAAACAGGTTAACATTTTAAAAATAGAAATTGTCAACAAAAGGGGGATTGTCACTTATCGAAACAGGTTATCAAATAAAATTTAGAAATTATCAATAAAAGGGGATTTTCATTGCAAATCTATCATGTCTTTTTGCTTGAAATTGTGATTTTTATTAGTTATTAGGCGATTTAGAGGTATAAAGATACCATATAAATATATAATATATATTTTATAGAAATCATTAATACATAAGTTTAGATCTAAAAAGCTTGGAACACTGTGTCGAAGGAAAATGTACCTGCAAAGTTATGTACAAGGGACTCAACTTTAACTGAACTCAACTTTATCAAGACCACAGTATGGTTCTGAGAGAACATGATAGTGTAAGGCAATTCCCGTTAATTGCATAATAGTTTCACAATGAAGGCTTAACTGCGTTCTCATACATCCACTATACCCATCTATTTTATTGCATGATTTTTGAGTATATCCGATTTTTTTCATATTTAAAAGTTGCCCTATGTAATACTTTATGGTGAAATTATCACGCATGTAATGAGCGTCTATATTTCAGTTGAATTTTGAGGTTAAGTAGCGGATTAAAACACATTTCAAACTACCACACTACATATTTTCTCAAGAGCTTCTTAACTGTAAGATCATATCAAATATTAGTCACTTAGCATTTTCATAGAATATATCATTATTTTTACTTAACTTGCGAAATAAGAAATATTTCTTCAAAATTCAGAAAATTCGAAATACGGCGCAGATGTGAAATTCGAAATTCATTTCAAATATAATATAATGTAGTAATGAATTAAAAAAAAAAAACCAAAAAAAATTTTTTAAGAGTGCTGCCAGCTGTCTAAAATGTTACTGAAATAAATTCGGTATTGAGACCTTAACTTATTATTACAATAAAGATATTAAAGTAATTTCAATTTTATACATGTGAATATGTTTTTCAACAGGGTTGCTAACTATTTAAAATTTTGTATTCTAATGAAATGTTGAAAATTTGAAATAAAAGAATATAAACTACAAATCGAACAAGTTGAAGATAAATTTCATCCGAAAACCTTTTTAACATTAAGGTTGCCTCCTTATAGCGTTTTCAGACAGGAGCTAATTGATCAATTAACCGGCATCTGCCCGATTAAAACGCTTATTAAGATCGATTTACCATACAAAATAAAATCTTTTCAATTGAATTTTAATCGTCTTGAAAATCAAATGCAACTCTGCGACAAAGACGTACGATATACGGTCTTTGTCTACGATTGGCTGAATTTTTTTATTAAAAATGCTACGGTAGATGTCGCTGCTAAAAATAGCAATCAGCTGATGACACTTACTCATGCTTCTCATGAAAAGCAAAACCAAAAATGTATAACAGCTGATCGGTTATCGAGTAGCCGGCAGTGTAAAAGGCAAAAGAGGATTTCTCAATAAAAATTTTAATTGATCAATTAATTTGGCTGTCTAAAAACGCTATTAAATATACAAATTTTTAAAAGCTTTTTGAAAAAGAGTGCTGTTCTTAATAAATTCTATGAACTGGCATCCAAAATAAGTTTCACTTTAGGTTATAATTTGTTCATATTATCGTGTGTTGACGCTTCTAAAGTGGTTTCTAATCTAAGTTTAAATTCCTTTCAACATAAATACTAAAATTAAATCAAGGCAACACAACAAAGAATTTCATAATAATAAATCAATCAGAAAAGATGCTAATCAATATTCATTGTGGTTGCAACCGCACCCACTTTCTAAATGAGATTTAGCGGTTAAAAATTTTAATTTTATGGTAATTGTTTAGTGAAATATAAAACAGATACATATATATATATATATGTATATTCCCAGGTGGGTACTCCATTAAACTGTCTTATGCAAATGCGTCATATTTGCATGCTAGCACATTTGCTACTCCATTTCTGTATGAGGGTGTGTGCAGCGTGTTGACTACGTCACGCAACGCAACCAACACTCAGCCGACAATTAAATAGTACCTCAGCTGAATAAGAAAAAGTCCTACACATGTAAGCATGCTGCTAACTGCCGCCGCGACCAACAAAAGAATATAATTCACATTTGTTTTTTTTTTGTAATTGAAATGCGGATAATCACATGCAAAAATCGAAAAAAACCACACACAGTTCCGCATCTTTTGTTCCAACATTAGTAAAAACTTAAAAACATAATAGTATCTTCATATGTATGTTTGTATGTATTTGCGGTGTTTTAGTTTGTCTGCTTGCGGTCTACGTGTGGCTCGGCACACACACATACACACACACAAATATACAAAAAAAATGATAAAAATGTCTTTTATAAACAATAAATGCCAATTAAAAGCAAACATTATTTTAACGTGTGCTTACATGCCATTACATACAAACACACATACACATGTAGATATGGCATCTCTATGAAGTGCTAAAATTGCTAACACTTTTATGTGTGCCACTTTATGGTCTTCCGACTAAAGATATGTATGTGTTTATGTATGGCATATTGGTTTATTAAGCGTTTGGCTTATGCTGGAGGTCATTTGTGTAGATTACTAGCGCGAAGCAGTGAAGAGTTCATATACACTTAATCAGGTCTTTGTGGATAAAAGAATATTTATATTTAGAAAAGTTCTTTGTGTAACCAGTAACGTTGACAGTATAATTTACAATATGGAATAATTTTTTTTATAAATATTATTAATTGCATTAAATATTGTTGTTTATTATATTTTTTATATTGGGTTGCCAATTTGAATATATAAATTTATTTTTTTTTTTGGGAAAAATTAAATTTAAATAATAATATTTAAATAAATAATTTGAAAGGCTTGAGTAGAAGAGGGTTGCCACCTTTATTAAATTTCCAAATATTTAAGACTTAATAAATATTTCGAAAAATTTATATATGTATGACCTGAGTGCTTATTAAGAAAATAATTAGAAAAAATTTCTGGCGTTGCCATCCGATTTCAATAATTAAAAAAATTCAAAATTTGTTTTTATTGAAGAAGTGCTTGTCGAGTATGAAATTGATCAAAAAAATAAAAACAAAATTACTTGAAATCCTTTTGCATTAATACTGTAGCAAATAATCAATATTTTAATTAGATTTTTTTGTAAGAATCAGAACATCGATTAATTTTGCATGATACGATTTTCTTTACATACACTCTTCATAAAGAAAATATATAAAAAAATAGTAAATTCCAACATTCTAAAATGTTTACATAAATTATTTTTTAAATTTAATTTTTTTGTAATTTATCATAATTTTTTTTTAAATATTTTTAAGTAAAAATTTATTCCACGATTTTTATTCATTCATATAATGTTTTTATTGAAAATTTCATTTTGTAAACATAGTAATGCTCAAGTTTGTAAATATTTTTACGTATTTTTTTTTTATTTTTAATCAAAAAATTTAAATTATTAATTTTTAATTTTTTTTTTTGTATTTTTTAATGAAAATATTTAATTTATTTTTGTTTGTAATTTTTAATGAAAAAAAAATTAAATAAATTTTTTTGTAATTTTTAATGAAAAAAATTAACATTCTAATTAGTTAATGTAATTAAAAAAATTAAATTAATTATTTTTTTGTAATTTTTATTGAAAAAAATTAACATTCTAATTAATTAATGTAATTAAAAAAATTAAATTAACTTTTTTTTGTAATTTTTTATGAAAAAAATAATATTATAATTAAAAAAATTAAATTAATTTTTGTTTGTAATTTTCAATTAAAAATTTAAATTTTTGGAAAAAAACACTTTTAATAATTTTTTTTACATTTTTACTTTTAACTGTTTTTTGTAATTCTTAATAAAAAATTTTAGTTTTTAAGTGTTTAATAAAATAATTTTAAATTAATTTATAAATATTTTTGTTTTAAACAATTTTTTTTTTTAATGTTTTCTCTTTCGGAAGAGAGATACATGCGTAAATTTGATTATCTACAAAGTAATTAATTCCGTTAAGAAAAATTTTTGAAGTAATACTAATTCTTAAACAAAAGCCGTTATTTCACAATATCTCGAAAACGTCTCATAAATCAAAAAAATATGCTGCCGTATTCTACATGGGAACTCAATGATTTGCTTTTTTGCTTTTCAATTGTTTATTTCTGTTTTATTGTTTTTGTCATAATTTATTATAATTCACCACTTAATACTTACTTTGCGTTTCGAAGTATTGTGCAAACACCACATTTGTGAAAAGTGCGCTTATAACGGTGATAAAAATTACGCGCAACATTTTTCAGGTTTCAGGTTTCAATTTTGAAATTTTAATTTTCAAGTTTATGCTTTTGTGATCAATTTTTTTGTATTTTTCTAGCGCTAAATGTGTATGAATATTTTGTTTTTAAATTATACTGCTGCTCAAAACACGATTTTAGCTTTTGCTCAAATACACTAACACACACACACTCACTAACTGAAAGTTAGTTATTCAATTATTCGCACACCTTCGTCTTCTTCGTTATTGATTTGATACGTTCATGCGAAGCGTATTGGAGCACAACTGAAATCTCAGCTGGACTAGTGGTCAACTTTTATACTTGGCGAGGGCAGCAGTCGAGATGTTCAAAGAATCTGAACTGGTAATGGAAACAGTGGCAGTGAATTTCATGAATGAGTTGACTGAGTGACTAAATTGAGTGGTTTAACACGCACGCAAGCAGTGGTTAGTTGTTGCGGTGTTACACTGAATATACAAATGTGTTGTTGTTGCTGCTGCGGTGATTTGTAAATGATTTGTGAAATATTCTAATTGCTTTTTGGTGATTATGAGTAAGAATAGTTCATGTGAAGCGTTAACTTAGTGAAGAAAGGCGAAAGTATATATTTTTTATTGAATTGTTGTTGTTGGCATTTGCATTTTCTTTTTGTGGAGTGATAAGCCGATGTACGTCAATTAATTGCATTTCAACTATAGATAAGCGTTACAAATGTAACGTAATAGGTTATATACTATATGTATATATTACTCAATAAGTCCGCTAAAAGTTATGCGGCTGATTCACACGCTTGCGTTAAATACTTGCATTCTCAATCAATGCAATATGCATTCTTCTCATAATTTTCTTTTATTTTTGAATGATTTGTTTACTCATTCAACATTTACAACTTTCGCACAGTGTGCTTTTTCAAAACCCTCTAGCTCTAAACTTGTTTACTCATTAATAGCTGATAAATAATAGAAGCTGCTCAGCAAACGTGTTCGATTTGCATACAAACTTACTAAAGGGTGATTTTTTAAGAGCTTGATAACTTTTAAAAAAAAAAAAACGCAAAATCTCATCGGTTCTTTATTTGAAACGTTAGATTGGTTCATGACATTTACTTTTTGAAGATAATTTCATTTAAATGTTGACCGCGGCTGCGTCTTAGGTGGTCCATTCGGAAAGTCCAATTTTGGGCAACTTTTTCGAGCATTTCGGCCGGAATAGCCCGAATTTCTTCGGAAATGTTGTCTTCCAAAGCTGGAATAGTTGCTGGCTTATTTCTGTAGACTTTAGACTTGACGTAGCCCCACAAAAAATAGTCTAAAGGCGTTAAATCGCATGATCTTGGTGGCCAACTTACGGGTCCATTTCTTGAGATGAATTGTTCTCCGAAGTTTTCCCTCAAAATGGCCATAGAATCGCGAGCTGTGTGGCATGTAGCGCCATCTTGTTGAAACCACATGTCAACCAAGTTCAGTTCTTCCATTTTTGGCAACAAAAAGTTTGTTAGCATCGAACGATAGCGATCGCCATTCACCGTAACGTTGCGTCCAACAGCATCTTTGAAAAAATACGGTCCAATGATTCCACCAGCGTACAAACCACACCAAACAGTGCATTTTTCGGGATGCATGGGCAGTTCTTGAACGGCTTCTGGTTGCTCTTCACCCCAAATGCGGCAATTTTGCTTATTTACGTAGCCATTCAACCAGAAATGAGCCTCATCGCTGAACAAAATTTGTCGATAAAAAAGCGGATTTTCTGCCAACTTTTCTAGGGCCCATTCACTGAAAATTCGACGTTGTGGCAGATCGTTCGGCTTCAGTTCTTGCACGAGCTGTATTTTATACGGTTTTACACCAAGATCTTTGCGTAAAATCTTCCATGTGGTCGAATAACACAAACCCAATTGCTGCGAACGGCGACGAATCGACATTTCACGGTCTTCAGCCACACTCTCAGAAACAGACGCAATATTCTCTTCTGTACGCACTGTACGCATTCGTGTGGTTGGTTTAATGTCCAATAAAGTAAACTGAGTGCGAAACTTGGTCACAATCGCATTAATTGTTTGCTCACTTGGTCGATTATGTAGACCATAAATCGGACGTAAAGCGCGAAACACATTTCGAACCGAACACTGATTTTGGTAATAAAATTCAATGATTTGCAAGCGTTGCTCGTTAGTAAGTCTATTCATGATGAAATGTCAAAGCATACTGAGCATCTTTCTCTTTGACACCATGTCTGAAATCCCACGTGATCTGTCAAATACTAATGCATGAAAATCCTAACCTCAAAAAAATCACCCGTTACGATATGAGTGAGTTGAGTCTATATACTCGTATGCAAATTACCTTTCTATAAGCACACATCTCGTAAAGAACATCTTTAAATGAATATAATTTGCTACTGAAGCATCTATTTTGCCGTTAAACGTAACGCGTTTGTTACTCAAATCTTCTGCTTTTCGGGTACTTTACTCCCGTTGTTACGCGCAGTTGTGAATTTGGAATTTTTCGCATGAAAACCAAGACACTACTCATTCTAATTATCGTCTTACTCACACACCTGATTTGTGATTTGTGGTTTGTGGCGCTACGCCAAAAAGATTATACTTATCTGCGTATTTATAGACGAGGGAAGTTCTTGAAGTCAGTGATCATGCGTATAAGTCACGTGGTAGTAACATAGATGGTGCTGCTGGTAGTATTTAGCAAAACTTAGTGCTTAATAGGGTGTCATTAGGTATAAATAAATATTGAATTTTTTTTTCGAAAATTGTAAAAAATCAAAATTGTGAGACTTTCAATTCTAGCTTCTTCTAATCACTTCACAGCGTTCACAAACCATCTAAATCAAAGTGTAATGCAAAATCTTTATATATGTCCATATAGCAGGTCACATACACTGAACCTGAGACGATTCTCTCGAAAAAAAAACTTACTTCGTTTTTTTTCTAATTTGGAGAGTGACGAATAGAACAAACAGCAGGGTAAATCACGAGGATCACTACTTTTTAAAGAAAAAAAACAGAAAATTTAAATTTATTGGGGAATGTTTATTATCATTCGAAAGAACATTCTTTGGCATTTATTTAATAAAGATTATCTCTTTCAAATATTGGTCCCGGCTACGTCTCAGATAGTCCATCCGTTGAGTACAATTTTCGGACCGGCCTAAAATGTGAAATTATCTACTCATTGAAGTGTTCTCTCAATACATCCATTGATTGATGCGATGTGTGGGAAGAGGTGCCGTCTTGTTGAAACCAAATGTCACCGAGATCACGAGCTTCAATTTTGGGTATCAAATAGTCGGTTATCATCGCTTATACCGGCATCATTTTTTGAAGAAAGATTGTTCCACGTTGATTTTTCTGGAAGAAATGCTGCTCTTAAATCTCTTCAGGTTGCTCTTCGTCCAAAATGCGGCTCGTTCGGTTTTGCTCGTTTATATACTCATTAAGCCAGAAAGGGCCCCAATCGCTGAACAGAATTTGGCCCATAACTGAAGTTTCCAAGAGCCCATAGAGCAATGCGATGTCACTTGGGATGGACGAGTCTTTCCATGATGAAATGCCAAACAATACTGAACAAAAATATCATGACAGCTTGACTTGACTCACGTGTGATCTGTCAAAAAAAGGCTATTCACAAAAGTATATCTACCCGATATAAGACCGGTCACACCCTGAACCAGTGATGATTCTTTTGAAATAAAGTCTCACTTGGACTCGTGGTAAGTTGGAGAGTGGTGAATCGAACAAACAACAACAAAAGGCTAATCAAAAAAGTGTATCTACTGGGATCACCCGGTATAAGACCGGTCACACCATGAACCAGTGAGGATTCCTTTGAAATAAAGGCTTACTTGAACTCGTCGAAATTTGGAGAGTGATGAATCGAACAAACAACAACAAAAGGGTATAAAAAAAAAAGTGTATCTAGTGGGATCACCCGATATAAGACCGGTCACACCCTGAACCAGTGATGAAATAAAGTCTTTGAAATAAAGTCTCACTTCGACTCGTGGTAAGTTGGAGAGTGGCGAATCGAACAAACAACTGATTGAATTAAATATATTAGAATGAGGTTACACCACTAGAGTAAATTATTCTCATATCCTTTTGTTTTGAATTCATTTGGATAATTTTTAGTTTTTGCTTTTTCACTCTATAAGCTCTCATATCACAAATATATAGACTCAAAAGCAAGTAATAATGAAAAATTCCGCGCTACTCGTCGCTAAATTAACTTTAATTCAAAAAAACTGCCTGAACCACCAAGCTGCCCTCGTAAATAAATAGCCAATTTAAGCTCCATTAGACCATTAGAAATTGTGGTAAATAAAAGCAATTTCGATGTACTTTTCCTATAAAAAGGTGTTTTGGGAATCCGTATTATATATCTAACATATAATTTAGGCAAATTAGATTTTTCCCATTGTTTTACACAGTTTCACAACAATTCGTCATCAAGTAAAGAAATTATAACGAAAAACTACATTTAATACATATATATACAATTATAAAAGACCGTCTCTACAAAAAAATCTTGAGAAATGTATTTCACATGGATGAGTCAATTTAGATCCACCTTTTTGTATATATGTATCGTTACATATTTCTTATCAACATTTTTTTTTTCAGCTACGCATATTGTCAAACGTAGAACCGAAGTGGCAACACCGTTTCACTTACATAAAAAATTAATAATTAATACTGAATTGTTTTGTCTATATTAGAAATTCAATTATGCGCATGATTTCTTCAAAACTTGTTGTTGTTTAAAGTCTCTCTATTTTAATTATACCTCACTCTTCATCTAATGTAACGCTCTAAATTGTGTTGTTGTCAGCTCAATCAAACGCTATAAATATGTGTCTCTCTCACATAATTTCCCAGTAACTGTTATACATAATGTGCAATTGTTTAAAAATACCTAAATTGAACACATTTGTAGATTGCTCTACATTTAGTGCAACAACAACAACAGCAATAACATAATTTGTATTTGTACTGCTCTGGATTGTCACCCAATCTAGGGAAATACCTGCAAATACGTTTTCCGTTTCCGTTAGTGTATTAGTCACACATTCTAACCGTGCTAAGTTTCCAATTACACTCCGCCACTCTCCTTATTATGCTGTCCAGCAAGTTTTTTTTTGTAGTTTTATTGTAGTTTAATGACGCCACAAGTGCTACTTGCTGCGTTTGATTTGACATTGTCTTATTATTAAAGTTATTGAACTTGAGTTGAAGTTGTATAACGGCTGTTTTAATAATTTACACTTAATATACAGTAGTTGTGGTTTAGTCTTTTGTGGAATTCTGCAGACAGAAGCCATTGACATGAAACCGCATGAATAATAGTAAAATTTCAAAAAAAAAAAAATATATATCTAAATTTAATGTTTTCAGAAAATTATGGAATATTGCTGCGAATAGATCAAGTGTCTTGACGTTTTACTCGCAAAAAGCTGCTGAAAGTCAAATTTAAGGTATTGAAAGCAATTATATCAGTATAACCATATACCATATGCTAGAAATCACCTGACAAATTCCAACCAAATTTTGCACATAATATTTCCTCGATATTTTAATATTAAGGAAATACAAGTTGGCGATATCGGTTGCCAATCACACCTATGTACTTCCCCTATAACACAATTGTATAATTCATCTGATCCTTTCACTTTAAACTATATAAATTAAGTATCAACGAAGATATCGGAACAAAACTTTTGGAAATTACTTTATTAGTGATCTGGCTCGCCCATTTTATCGTTGAAATCGGTCAATAACTTTCCAAGCCCCCATATACCCAGAATGAACTTCAGTGCCTAGTACTGACTTATTAACGAAAATAACGGTAAACTACCGAGATAACTTAATGAAATTCAGAGAAGGTTCTCTACTGGTAATATTGTGACCTGTTGTCAAAATTTGATAAATGGAATCATTATTTCCCCTAGCTCCCATATACCTAATTTCAATCTTCCGATGGACTTAGATTAGATTACGATTTGAGAATCGTACTCTCCTATTATCACAATCTACCATCTAATTCCGTCGCGTTAAGAAAGCTTAACAGTGTTTCGCGAGACTATCTCTTTGGCGATACAGAACCCTCATTACCAGACTCCTCTTCATCAGGATCGCCGGACAGTGAAAGAGTAAATGCTCAGGTATCTCTGTTACTAGATCACAGAATCGGCACTGATCCGACGAGTAGATTCCTAGGCCATTGGAGTGGCGACGCTCTGCAAATGCAGCCATCAACTTTTTCCAGTAGGCTTTGTACCGTATATGTATGTATATCTCTTAATATGTTAGACATCTTAGCAAAATTAAGTGAATGTGTAATCTTGGATACATTGTAACTTGGTGGTGAAAATGGCTTGAATAAGTTCCGGAATTTCCCCAATTTTTGTTAATCTAGTGGAATTGTTATTCATATTGTATGTTATCTTAATACAATTTCGTGGAAGCCGATCCGCTTCTAGCGCCAATATAGTGTTGAAACGATCTTGACAAGTTTATTTTGAATTTAAGCCTTGTGAAATCTCTTTTGTTTAATAAAATGCGTATTCTTTCATGATGTTGAACCTTTTAAAAATATTTACCGATTCTGACACCTCGGGTTTGAATCTATTGGTTGATACAACTTTAAACAAAAACAAGGAAAAACGTTAACTTCGGCTGTACCGAAGCTAATATACCCTTCACAGGTGCATTTCCTTTAGTTACTATGTGTTTAAGCAAATCTAAAGACGTAAGAAAAAGTAAGTAGAAAAAAAAGAAAACATTTTACTAATTCTTTTTAGCCGGGTTGTTTGCTAGAAACATTAAGGTTATAGAGTTAACCGATCTGAACAATTTCTTCGGAGATTATATTATTACCTTAAGCAATAATCCATGCCAAATTTCGTGAAGATACCACGTCAAATGCGAAAATTTTCCATACAAGCCCTTGATTCCGATCGTTCAGTTTGTATGGCAGCTATATGATATAGTGGTCCGATATCGGCAGTTCCGACAAATGAGCAGCTTCTTGAAGAGAAAATAACATCTGCAAAATTGCAAAACGATATCTTAAAAACTGAAGGACTAGTTCGTATATATACAGACAGACGGACTTGGCTAAATCGACTGAGTTCAACCTACTGATCATTTATATATATACTTTATAGGGACTCCGGCGCTTCCTTCTGGGCGTGACAAACTTAATATACCCTATTCAGTGTATAATAACCTAACATTTTTACTTTTAAACCTCTGATTGCAATTTATTTTTGTTGTAGAAATCGTAATGCCTTCTCTAGCTGATTTAAAGACGTCAATCCTTTTCATTTCGTTAATCCAGTTATGCAGATCCGACATGTTTCCGAAATGTTAAGACAGTTAATTTCGGTCGATTTATTTCCAAACTTCAAGACATGTCGTAGAATTTTGTTCCATTTCAAATTTTGAGAGCTAAACGAAATAATCTCAATACCATTATATGTATTATATACAATATATATGTATACAATTAGTGTCGTGCTATAGTATGTGTACAAAGTCACAGTACATTGAAATCGTATTTTTTGATAAAGAGTCATTTTAAAATCTCCTCAATGCAATTGTCAACCTCGATATCCAACGCAGGATCACTCTTGCCAAACTCTTGTAATGTAAATTCCTCTCTCGACGAACCAAAAATCAAACTCTGCAAGTCGCTCATTATTCCCGTCCTGATGTATGGTGCATTACGAGTTTTCGGGAGAAAGGTTTGGCGGAAGATTTAGGGTCTCTTAAACATTGGCAATGGCGAATTATTCAACGACATAGACATAGTTTAGCGAATTAAAAGACAGCGGCTACTTTGACTAGGTCATGTTGTCCGATTGGTCGAAAACACTCCAGCTTTGAAAGTATTTGATGCAGTACCCGCTGGCGGAAGCAGAGGAAGACCTCCTCTCCGATGGAAGGAACAGGTGGAAAACGACCTGGGTTCACTTGGCGTTTCCAGCTGGCGCCAAATAGCAAGAAGGAGGAATGAGTGACTCGCTCTGCTGGATTCGGCTATAATCACGTAAGCAGTGCCTACGCTAAATATATATTTCTGATTAATTTTGATTTTTATACAAACAGTAAAGCACAGTCTTGTATAAATTAAAAACACATACGTTTGTATATTATTTTTCTATAAAAAAGTTTACAAAGAATATATATTATTAAACATAAGATAAACACTACTATACAACATAATCATAAGCCATGCTACTGCCACGTGTCCATATGGTCAGCAATCCAATCGATATAACTTCTCACACGTGTATAAATTCCCGGGATATTCTCTTGACCGCAACTCTGACGACCAAATGACACAATTCCCTCTAAAACCCAAGAGGCTGAATTCAGGCGCATCAGTGGACCACCAGAATCACCAGTACAAGCGTCTTCATAGTATACACCGCCAGCGCAGAGTTGCTCCTCAGAAATAGCGGTATAATTCGCGAAAACATAGCGACATCTTTCCATATCATATAGCGGCAAGTGGACTTTTTTCTTCACGCTGCTGTGTCTGGCTAAAGAAATAAGAAAGTGTAATTAAAGAAAGGGTGTTTCAATGTTATTTCTGTCGCTATAAAGTATAACTTACATAGACCCGTATGACCCCAACCAGCTACAGTCAGCACTACACCTTCAGTTAGCTCCTTTTGTAGCGTTGGTATGGGCAAGCATACTGGCTGGATATAGTTATTAAACTCTACCGACTTATCCAGTCTTATCAAGGCTATGTCATTATGTTCATGTATATTACTCTGCTGATCGTAACCATAGTGATCGTGTACGATAACTCCTTCAATGTCGAAACGTTGTGAGGGCGCTGAATGCGCGTACTTATTGTAATTGTATGAAGATGCGGCGATTTGTTCGCCTACAAGCACGGAGACGCTGAAATTCATTGAAGATATTGATAAAAAAAAAGTTTAAAATAATAAAATATTAAATTTATCAAAGCAAATAATTTCAACTTACAGTTTCCCTACTTTCTGCTCAATCGGACCGATGACACAGTGGGCTGCAGTTAGTACATAACGCTCATTGATTAAGGAACCGGCACATTCCGATTGAAGGAAACCTCTTTCTGAAAGTAAAGCGTGACATTTTTTGATAAAGTAGAAATAATTATTGCTAATTTGGAGTCATTTTAACACTGTTCATATGTATATTTAAGCAACTGAAAAATTGCTCAGTATAACATTTTAGTTTGAAAGTATGAATGTATGAATGCATTTCCGTCAAAAAATCATATTAATGTTTTTTCATTCTCCAAACGCTTGCTTAATTAAGGTTAAAAAAAATTAATTTTGTATATTTATAAACATATTTATTTATAAATTTCATTGATTGAAGGCATTTCTGCGAAGAAGCATTTAAAGCAAACATAACTTCATTGAAATTGTTTTTTTAAGACTTAATATATTTCATTCATAATTACAGTAATGAAATGATGCCTGAATCGTATTGCATATTTTTAATTTTTTTAGAAGGTTGCCACCTATTTGAAGATATCAAAGCAAACAAATTTAAAAAATAAAGAACCACGATAAACAAAAGCGTTTTAAAAATTAGTTGGAAGTGAAATAAATGTTTGAATAGTGTTGCCACCTGTTGAAAATTTGCATTTTATAAATTTTTAAGGTAAACGAATTGTTATAATACAACAAAAAATAATTTAGCTTTCAAATTTTAAATTCAAAATGGAAGAGTTGCCACCTTTTTCAACTTGTTAAATTTAAGTAAGATTTCTATCGGAACTATTTTTGAAAATGTTTACGGCCGCTGTGAAAAATTGTCTCCAAACGCATTGTTAACATAAAAGTAATAATGATCCAAGTAGAGGTACTTTTTTCAAACGCCTTTTTAATGACAGATCACGCATGAATCATGTCAAGCTGTTATTTTTGATCAGTATTTTTTTGAAAGACTAACACCTGACCAACACGATTCGCACGCTTCGCTTAACTTATGGTCAACATATTTGGTCTACTCAGCGTACTATTCGCAACGCCATCAGCTATCTAGAGACCCAGCATTTATTATTGGAAATATAGCAGCCGCAGATGAGTGTGTACAAGAAGACCGTGGAGAGTCGATTCGGCGCCGCTCGCAGCATCTCGGACTGACAAGGGACATAGCTTCGCTCTATGGATTCTAGAAAAGTTCCAAAGAGATCCGACGTTTTTGAGCAGAATTCTATTCAACGATGAGGCACATCTCGGCTTAATGGGTAAGTAAACAAACAAAATTGACGCATTTGGGATGAAGAGAGAACACTTCGGTGAGCAGATAATATCACGTTGTGGGCCGGTCGATTGATCACCAAGATAACATTGTTAGACTTTTTCCTCTGGGAATATGTAAAGTCCAAAGCCTATGTGGTTAATCCCGCTTCGATTCAGGTCTTGAAGCAAAACATCACGCGTGTCATTCGTCAGTTAACAGTCGAAATGCTCGTACGAGTCATCGAAAATTGGACTCAACGGATGGACCATCTGAGACTAACATTTGAAAGAGATAATTTTTACAAAATAAATGCCAAAGAAGGTGCTCGAATAATAATAAATATACCCCATAATTTTTTTTTTCTTTAAAAATGGTAGGGAACCTCGAAATGGATTAACCTTTCTTCTTCTTGACTGGCGTAGAAACCGCTTACGCGGTTATAGCCGAGCCCACAACAGCGCGCCACGCATCTCTCCTTTTGGCAGTTTGGTGCCAATTGGTAATACCAAGTGAAGACAGGTCCTTCTCCACCTGGTCCTTCCATCGGAGGGGAGGTCTCCCTCTTCCTCGGCTTCCACCAGCGGGTACTGCATCGAAAATTTTCAGAGCTGGGGCACTTTCGTCCATTCGAACAACATGACCCAGCCAGCGTAGCCGCTGTCTTTTTATTCGCTGGACTATGTCTATGTCGTTGAACAACACATACAGCTCATCATTCCATCTTCTGCGGTATTCGCCGTTGCCAATGTTTAAGGAACCATAAATCTTCCGCAAAACCTTTCTCTCGAAAACTCCTAGTGCCGTCTAATCGGATGTTGACACCGTCCACGCTTCTGCACCATAAATTAGGACGGGAATGATGAGAGACTTGTAGAGTTTGGTTTTTGTTCGTCGAGAGAGGACTTTACTTTTCAATTGCCTACTCAGTCCATAGTAGCACCTGTTGGCAAGAGTGATTCTGCGTTGGATTTCAAGGCTGACATTATTATCGGTGTTAATGTTGGTTCCTAGGTATACGAAATTATCTACAACTTCAAAGTTATGACTGTCAACAGTGACGTGGGAGCCAAGACGCGAATGCGCTGACTGTTTGTTTGATGACAGGAGATATTTCGTCATAGAAGAGATAGAAGTCACACGATAGCGAGTTACCTTGTCTGAAACCTCGTTTGGTATCGAATGGCTCGGAGAGGTCCTTCCCGATCCTGACGGAGCTTTTGGTGTTGCTCAACGTCAGCTTACACAGCCGTATTAGTTTTGCGGGGATACCAAATTCAGACATCGCGGCATAAGGGCAGCTCCTTTTGGTGCTGTCGAAAGCAGCTTTAAAGTCGGCAAATAGTTTTAGTTTTTTTAAATAAAAATTTACGTTAATTAATTCATTAACCGCTCATTTTATTCCGTCCTACGGGAAATATGTAAAAAAAATTTAGCTCAGTTCCAAATAATTATACATAAACAATGCAATCCATATTCTTTGACAGTATTTGTTCCCTTTATATTCATTTCTAAATCTAATTGGAACATTTTGCCGGAAATTTTTCGATTTAGAAATTAGATCTGATAATAATGATATAACTAAATCATGTACCAGTTCTATGTATAGTAATTTCACGGCTTCACATTGTACATACGACTTAGTCGAGCGAATGTTGCTTGATTGTAATAATTGATACTGATTCCTAATTGAACAGAATTTCTTTTGAAAAAATTCAGTAATTTATACAGCTAAAAAACACGAGTGACTGCTTTTAATTAGAAAAAGTGATAAAAGTAAATTCTTTCCACCCGGAAATTCAAAGAAATTTCTTAAAAATAAAAAATACTATTACAACAAGTATGCTTACGGTAAACCAGTTTTCCAACAAAGCTTGACTAAGTACTCGCTAACTAAATCGAAATAAATCGAATTGTATTATTTAAAACGCTGCGCTATGCACTAGCCGATACTCAATCAAGCGGGTTTCACTGTAACTAAGCTTTACCAATAAGTCGCACTACCTTAACTTTCAACCAGTATCCAACACTTCATATATTTATAACAAAAAATAATTTTATCTGGATATCATCACTTTCACTAGGAGCATCTTCATCCAACACTCACCATTCTTATACTCCAACTTAACCATCCAGCTGAATTCTGTTATCTCAGCTTCTTCACCGCCAAAAATCTTATTCGATATGGTCAACGCACCACAGTGCGGCGGCGTAATAAAGGCGACACGCTGCCCTCCACTATGCGGCACTTCCGGTGTTTTCATATCCGGGAAGACAATACGTTGTTCCCTGTCTGCATTCGGGTCGTGGAAATTCGTGTCGTTCGTACAGCAAACGAAGGGAAATTTCCCGCTTGCATAAGCGCCACCGTCACATTGCGACATACGTACGAAACTATATTGTGCCGTTAATTGGTGTCGCAACACGAAAGACAACGAACGACAATCATAGATTGAAATGCATTGGCCGACATTGTGATTTGGATTTAGACAGCTTGTCGGCGCTTAAAAAAATAAAAGCAAAATCAATTTTAATTTTATGTTTGTTTACCCAAATAAGTGTGTTTTCGTACCAGATTCGTATGTGCCTGCGTGCGCAGCAATCAGAATGCCGCTGAAAAGCAACAATAAAATTCTATAAACCTGTCTCCACATAACTGTTGCTACTGTTGAGCTCACTTCGAAGATGCTACTAATTCCGGGGTCTTATACAAGCAGCTCGTGCAGTTGTACGGCGTTAAGTGCGAAGAAGCTTTTACTTGTGTTAAGCTTTGAAAGCGAGTATAAATATTATTATTTATTACTGCGTTGAGAATAATTTTGCATTAATTTCTTTTTGTTTTTGTGTATTATTAAGCTGAGGTAATATTAGAACGTTTAAGCGGGAAAGCCGATGCATCTCATGGGAAACTCAGCATTACTTAAATATAGGGCTCAGAGCTTTCTCGCTTTATCATCTATAGAATCTTGTCTCTTCATACATACATATTTACAGTTGCACATATGTAAGTAGACATTTAATTCATTGATGAACCGTTAATCATTACTAATGCCAGTTTATAAAAATGTCAATATATGCAATTGTGAGTAACCCTATAAACATTTTGTAGACGTCTTAAAGGCACTTTCTAAAAAATCTTGCACTTGTTCCGTACCGGTTTGAATTTGTAGAAATCTTATTTTATAAAATGCAAATCGGAAATTTAATGACGAAATCAGCTTTTAATTGAAGTTCTTTATGGTTTTTGCAATAACTCACAGATTCCGTTAAAATAAAAGTTTCATATCTGGTGGTCCAGTGATCTGGAACTGCAGAGATTTCATTTTAAATAAATATAAATATAAAAAATATATAGAGTCACTCATAACCGCAACGAAACCTGTAACTTCCGTTTTAGAACTTTTTTTGCAGAATTATTATTAATGTTTAATTCTTTTGCTTTTCTCTTCAATAAAATCTAATTCTCAAATTTGCACTTCAAAATAGTTTGACGTCAACTCAATTATTAGTCAATTCATTTTTGATATATTTATTTCTAAAAAATGTTTATTACTAATTCCAATTGCGCGTAAAATATGTGATAAATATGTGCTTTCATTCATACATTGCTCTTTGTTGCGAGAGAAAAAGCACAAAAGCTCTCTATATGTCTATATGTGAAAGCACAAAATTTTGTCTTTGCTCCACTGGAGTGTGAAAATCCGCTCGTTATGTGAAAATATGTTACGAGAACATTTAACAAATGTGTGAAAAGGATTGTTAAATTCTGGAAGAGACGGAGACATGTATGGACCGAGAAGGTAATTTGGTAACCGATGTCCAGGGCATACTGTGTTTATGAAGGGAACACTTCTCGGACTTGCTGAATGTCAGTGAAAGTGCAACACCAGCAGAGTGTTGAACCCAATTCCCCAATCGATGACGCTGGAACAGATGTTCCATTGCCCAACCATGAAGAAATTGGAGTTGCAATTACTCGCTGGAAGAACAACAAAGCGACAGGGGCCGATGGATTGCTGGCCGAGCTATTCAAATACGGCGGCGAAAAACTGATAAGGTGCATGCATCAGCTTCTTTGCGGAATATGGTCGAAAGAATGCATGCCCGACGATTGGAATCTCAGTGTGCTCTGCCCAATCCATAAAAAGGGAGATCCCACAATCTGCGCCAATTACCGTGGGATCAGCCTCCTCAATATCGCATATAAGGTTTTGTCGAGCGTATTATGTGAAAGACTAAAGCCCACCGTCAACGAACTGATTGGACCTTATCAGTGTGGCTTTAGACCTGGAAAATCTACATCTGACCGGATATTCACCATGCGCCAAATCTTGGAAAAGACCCGTGAAAAGAGGATCGACACACACCATCTCTTTGTCGATTTTAAAGCTGCCTTCGACAGCACGAAAAGGAGTTGCCTCTACGCCACTATGTCTGAATTTGGTATCCCTGCAAAATTAATACGGCTGTGTAAGCTGACGTTGAGGAACACCAAAAGCTCCGTCAGGATAGGGAAGGACCTCTCCGAGCCGTTCGATACCAAACGAGGTTTCAGGCAAGATGACTCATTATCATGTGATTTCTTTAACCTGATGCTGGAGAAAATAATACGAGCTGCAGAGCTAAATAGAGAAGGTACAATCTTCTATAAGAGTGTACAGCTACTGGCGTACGCCGATGATATCAATATCATTGGATACAACACCCGCGCCGTTATTCTGCTTTTTACAGACTGGATAAGGAAGCGAAGCGTATGGGTCTGGTGGTGAACGAGGACAAGACGAAATATCTCCTGTCATCAAACAAACAGTCAGCGCATTCGCGCCTTAGCTCCCACGTCACTGTTGACAGTCATAACTTTGAAGATGTAGATAATTTCAACTACCTGGGAACCAGCATTAACAGCAATAACAATGTCAGCCGAGAAATCGAACGCAGAATCACTCTTGCCAACAGGTGCTGCTATGGACTGAGTAGGCAATTGAAAAGTTAAGTCCTCTCTCGACGAACAAAAACCAAACTCTACAAGTCTCTCATTATTCCCGTCCTACTTTACGGTGCAGAAGTATGGACGATGTCAACATCCGATGATGACGGCACTAGGAGTTTTCGAGAGAAAGGTTTTGCGGAAGATTTATGGTCCCTTAAACATTGGCAACGGCGAATACCTCAGAAGATGGAATGATGAGCTGTATGTATTATTCGACGACATAGACATAGTCCAGCGAATAAAAAGACAGCGGCTACGCTGGCTAGGTCATGTTGTTCGAATGAACGAAAGTGCTCCAGCTCTGAAAGTATTCGATGCAGTACCCGCTGGTGGAAGCCGAGGAAGAGGGAGACCTCTACTCCGATGGAAGGACCAGATGGAGAGGGACCTGGCTTCGCTTGGTATAACCAATTGGCGCCAAACTGCCAGAAGGAGAGACGCGTGGCGCGCTGTTGTGGACTCGGCTATAACCGCATAAACGGTGTCTACGCCAGTCAAGAAGAAGAAGAAGTGAGCGAATTAAAATCTAATCCTTATGGACGCGAGAAGCTTGCCACCGGCTTTAATCAAAGAGCAAACGTTACTGCTAGATCTAACGGACATAAACATTTGTATTCTTCAATATAATGTTTAAGGCTTATAAATAATTCCGCATAAAGCTTTCGTTGCATGCCCTTCTTAATATAGTTTAATCGAGAAACTCCGCTAAACCCTTTTTACCGTTATCAACACATTGCCTGCGTATCATAACCATATTTGTAGGCTGTTAGTAATTTGATACTTTTTGGGCAAATTAAACCAGATTCAACGGCTTTCATAACGGCACTATCAAATACGAAACAATTACCATTGAAATAGAGCCGCCACAGAAACAGATGAACCGAATGACTCAAATAACAGTTAAGTTGAAAATCTCTAATTTGCAAAAGCAACATTAGATTTCGTGTTATCTCTGGGTAATAATGGCCTTTCACCCTACGGTGTTAAGCAACCAAAACGTTGACATCAAGGTGCCACATAAAGTCTCCACGGGTTCCAGTTATGCGCTGGACTTGTTGGCTTTGACAAGACCAACACAAACCATTTGGTGTAACCTTTTAATTTCCTTCAATTTCCCTTTTGCGCGCGCGTTTCCTTTGTTTTGTATATTTATATATGTTTGTATGCTTCGAGGGTGTGCGCGGGGGTTTTACAATAACAAAACAAGCCAAAAACAACAAAATACAATTCCATTTCGCCATAAGCAAGGCGTGTTTCCCGCCGGGTCAGAGAGCGCGCACTCAAAAAGGGTTAAATTGTCGGCAGACGCCACGTAAGTGGAAGGGAGGGATTGACGCAGGAAAAGTGAAAGTGAAAATGTCAGTCACAGATAACAGCGGGAAATTTAAATAGAAATCACGAATGTTGTGTTTTTGGTGTTTTGTTGTAATCATTAATATTTGGTTTTTGTTGTACCATTGGAATAATGAAGCTAATATTGGTTGGAGAGATAATATTTCTGTTTATTATATGTAGTAGAACAAATATATATATTTGGTTAGATCTTTCTTTTTCCGAATTTTCTCAAATATTATTGTGTATTTATTTATATATTTGTATGTATGTTTATACAATATATAATATATATATTTATGAATGCATGATAACTCAAAAAGCTTACTAGACCAAATAAAAATTAGTTGCCTACATTTAGGCGCCACCGCATATTTTGATTTGTGGATTTCTCTGGGAAGTAATTTTTACTTCCGGAGCAACATTTCATGTATCAGATTTCAATATGAAGTCTTTCACATCTGAGTGGTATATAAGCTTACTAAATCTAAGAAAAGAACTGAGATCAAACTAGATATACATTCGATTATACATAAACAAGTAAAAAAGGGCTAAGTTCGGATGCAACCGAACATTTTATACTCTCGTAGTTTTATATATGGTATAAAGTCCATTGAAAGTTGGAAACCCTTATATTAGGTATATGTGAGCTAAGTAAGGTTATGATCCGTTTTCACACATTTTTGGCACGGAGACATTTTATTAGAAGAAAAAATAGTCCCTCTGAATTTCTTCAAAATATCTGAGAGACTTAACTATATTTTCGGTAAAAAATTTATTCGAAGCTCTGAGGTCTTCATATTCGATATAAGGGACCTTAAATTCTTATGTTTCGATTTCAACAATTTTTAGAAGGGCAATGCCACTCTTTAATTGCAGTATTTATGCAAAGTTCTGTTCCCATATCTTCACTAGCGCTTAACTTATATATTGTAAAGTAAACGATTTAGATTGACTTCACAGTTCTGGTATTTAGGAAGTAGGCGTGGTTGTGAACCAATTTCTATTTTCATAACATATTATTGGGATGCTAGGAAAATATTACGAATCGAATTTCATTGAATTTGGACGAGTAGTTTCTGAGATATGGTTTTGACTCATAAGTGGACGGAACCACACCCATTTTAAAATTTGTATACCAATTTGAGTGTAGTCCTTCTGTTCCATAGTTATGATGAAATTTGAGGTGTCTGGTGTTTTTCCTTACAGCATTTTTAGTGGTTTCCAATATAACTTTTGTATGGGAGGTGGGCGTGGTTATAAACCGATTTCCTCTATTTTTGGGCTGGTAGTAAGGTAGTACCTATAAGAAATGACTGTAGATAGTTTCCTTGATATAGCTCTAGTGGTTAACGAGATATATACATGTAAACCCCGCTCACTTCCAAAAAAATTACATCCAAATATGACCTTTCCTAGTGCGATCCTTTGTACCAAGTTTTATTTCATAGCTTTATTCATAGCTGAGTTATGACACTTTAGAGGTCCGTTTTCGAAAGCCATCTTCCTATGGTGCCAAGAAACAGGTGTAACAAGTTTCATCCAGATATCTCAGACGGACAGACAGTCATTCGGGTTCGAACTCTACTCGTCACCCTGATCACCTTGTTATATATAACTTTATACCTAACTCGTTTAGTTTTGGGTGTTACAAACAACCGTTATGTGAACAAAACTATTATACTCTCGAAGCAACTTTGTAGCGAGAGTAAAAAAATATAATGGAATATCTGACCAATATATAAGCGACTACAGATGTGATCAGTATAAACAGTTCTAAGCTTTGCTCCTTAAGAAGTTGTCTAATGGGTTTTATTGAAACATATTAAGACTTAAAACATCGTAGTCTTATTAGGTTCAAGAAAATAGTTTCTGGGAGTAATGAATTGGAAAGAACAAAAATTTTTTTAAGTATTAAATTATATAATTCAGAAATTCTAGGGAAATCGGATAAGAATTAATCTATGAAATGGAAAGTATTAAAATACCAAAGGTTTTTGTGCTCTTTTTTGTATTTTATTCATTTTAAGGAAATATAAATTTTATGGCATTTGAAAAACAGCGTGACTCCACCATCAGTAGTTATTTAAGCAATAGCAGCAGCTCCGCCAATAATTCCAGCTACAGCAGTACCAACGGCAATTGCACCCCTTGCTTTCTCAACAGTCTTAGCCACCTTATCGACCTTTTGTGCGACCTTGTGCTGCAAGCAAAATAGGAATTGTAGCTCACTTTTCCTTAAAAACTCTGTGTCTAATTTAGAAACATCAACTCACCACATCCTGTCCAACTTTGCCGAGGAAGTGTGCCTCCACAGCCTCTTGGCAGAACAAGCAGAATACCAGCAAAGCTACAACGACCAAGTATTTTGCGCTGAACATTTTGTAGTTGTATTGTTTAGTGTTTCTTATGAAATCTTAACTTTCTTCGACGTTGCAGTTGCTTTTATAGCGATTGCGTTGGAATATGTGCATATACCCCCTGCTGTGGGCCGATAAGAAAAGCTCGCATTCATCCGTCAAAAAAGTTGAAAGCGCGTAGAATTATCACTTTGTTGACCAAGATTTTTTGTACTTTCACTTTATATTTTCAATATTTGGTTTATAAACTTTGATTGTATAACTGTTTATGCGTTAGCTAATTATTCATTTGGGTTTAAGAGTGATGAGTTAAAGAATTTTGGTTTATTTCTGAAATTGTGGAAAAGTTTTTTATACTCTCGCAACAAATGTTGCTAAAGAGAGTATTATAGTTTTGTTCACATAACGGTTGTCTGTAACACCCAAAACTAAACGAGTTAGATATAGGGTTATATATACCAAAGTGATCAGGGTGAAGAGTGGAATTCAAATCCGAATGTCTGTCTGTCCGTCCGTCCGTCTGTGCAAGCTGTAACTTGAGTAAAAATTAAGATATCTTGATGAAACTTGGCACACTTATTTCTTGGCACCATAGGAAGGTTGGTTTCGAAAATGAGCAAAATCGGACCACTGCCACGCCCACAAAATGGCGAAAACCGAAAACACATAAAGTGCCATAACTATGCCATAAATAAAGCTATGGAAATAAAATTTGGTATGCAGGATCGTACTATGAAGGGTCATATTTGGATGTAATTTTTTCGGGGAAGTGGGCGTGGCCCCGCCCCCTACTAAGTTTTTTGTATATATCTCGCAAACCAATAGAGCTATATAAACCAAACTTTCTGCAGTCGTTTTTTTAGCCACTTTCTAATACAGTCCAAAAATGAAAGAAATCGGATCATAATCACGCCCACCTCCCATACAAAAGTTAGGTTGAAAATTACTAAAAGTGGGTTAACTCACTATCGAAAAACGTCAGAAACCCTAAATTTCAGATAAGAAATGGCAAATGAAAAGTGCACTCAGATTTTTTACAAAATGGAAAATGGGCGTGGCGTCGCCCACTTATGGGTCAAAAACCATATCTCAGGAACTACTCGACCGATTTCAATGAAACTTGGTTTGTAATAGTTTCCTTACCTCCCAATAATATGTTGTGAAAATTGGCCAAATCAGTTCACAACCACGCCTACTTTCTATATACCAGAACTTTGAAGACGATCTGAATCGGTTACTTTACAATATATAAAGTAAGCACTAGTGAAGATATCGGTGCAGAACTTTGCACAAATACTACGTTTGTAGTGTGGCAGCCCCATTCTAAAAATCGCCAAAATCGTACCATAGGTTTTCAAGGCCCCTTATATCGAACATGAGGACCTCGGTGCTTCTAACCTAATATTATGGTTTCCAACTTTCAATGGACTTTATACAATATATATGACGAATTGTGTATTATATAATATGAATAAAGTTAAATAAATAAATTGCGAGAGTATAAAATGTTCGGTTACAAACGAACTTAGCCCTTCCTTACTTGTTTAATACCGATTTTGATTTTGTCGGGCATTGCCAACATTTCTCTTTAAAATACAATATTTTTTCTGTTTAAAGCTAATGCGAACCTCCAATACATATTTTGGAGAATACGAAGTACGAGATTGCTAGGTCTTAGACATTAAATATATGAAAGAAATACCATATTTATCGGGAAAACTATGTGAAAATCAGAACCAATCAGAGACAAAGTCGTGGTCAGTTAATTACAATATTATTCTAGAGGAGTTTTCTCTCGGGAGAGATTAAACATAGAGGATTCTTGTTTAGGTCTTTTAAAATACAATTAAAGATAACTCGTTGCGTTAATGAAGAATCTTCTGACTAACTAAATTAAATATTCTGTATAAAATAAGCTTCGGTTCGACTACAGACCCTATTTTGTTAGCAGCGATAACCTTTTTTACCCAAAGATGACAGTCAAGCAATTCAAAATCTTTAACTTCTTTTGGTATTTTCTAGAACCAGTATAGACCCTTCGGATATATATAATTATCTAAAGTTTTGAACACTTAAGTTACATCTAGGAAAAATCTCATCTTACCTGTATAGCCTTTTAATACTCATTGGCTTTATAAGACAGCACAGATAAGATTCTATCGCTTCATTGACAGTGGGCTTTAATACCGTATAAAACATATTCGATTAATCATATATGCGATATCTTGTTTATATTGTTTGTGGTTCCTCTTGGGGATAGCTAAGGGTACAATTTTAAATTAGATCCCAGCTTAACTACTTATATCATTTAAATAAATTATCGTTAATCGCCGACAGGGTTGCCCATAAGATTGATTGGTTCAACTGTTGGGTTCTCTATTAACAACTTTGACAATATCTCCGTTGATAATCCATTACCAGGTCCATTCTTTCCTATTCCATTCAAATTCATCGCCTTCTCCACAAATTTGAATAATACCGCTGTTGAACTCGAACGCCATAATTGAAGCACTCTACTATTGGGTCTATTCTACTCTACTCTGGGTGTCAGAAACCTGCTTGTAATTTATTATTTTTTAACTGAGTGGCAACATTGTTCACTCAAAACTTTTGTGCGCGTAGTGACCTTCAGGGTATTATTTGTTTTTGAGCAAATCAACCAATTCAATATTGGAAGCTATCACAATAAAAGCGTTATGTAAACAAAAAAATAAAAACAAAAATCTCATGTTAGAAATGTTATAAATTCTTACGGACGTCACAAAAATGCTATCAATTGGAAAATAACTTATACAACTAATTATGTATAATCTAATTTCGAGCATGTATTAATATATACAAACAATCGTACACACTGCAGCAAAGTAATGACAGAAAATCTTTTCGGAAATTAATTACGTTGTTAGAACTTTACGGAATATTATGAAGAATTGCTTTTTGATACCAATTCGTTATGAGTTTATCAAACACACTTTGAATGTGGAGTCGTTGTGGGTGAAACCAAAGATAAAATTTGATGTATCACCCGAAAGTGAAATGACCTGCAGCAATCATTATCAACAAAGCCTCGGCAAAGCTGTAATAATAACACGTGTTTAACTCAATAATAACGGTAAATGCAATAAGATAACCGTTTAGACAAACAGTAAATATTTTCTTTAGCATAACAAGTATGGGAAATTGTTAATATTGTAACATATAGGAAATTCCCACACAAATAATGAACGAGTAAATAGTATTTGGGAAAATACTAATGCTTTTGATATAATGTCTGGTCTTTTAATGACATAACAACAACTTGGTATTCAATTGTTAATCTATTTGAAAACAATTTAGTGCAATTAATAGTTTTATTATTATAATTTTTTCCCCCAAAATTAAACAAAAAGTAGTTCAAATAGATCTAATATTATGTAAACAAAGTTTAATAAAGGTCCAAATTCTAGCGAAGCTGAATATTAAAATCGTCAAATTAAATATCGTGTGAAATATTTCGATATCTTAGATCCTCCTTTTGGAATCTAATCCCTCATATCTCTTTAAAAATCAAACGTATTAAGAGAAACTAATAACTAACACTACGTATGTATACATATTAAGTGAAACATAGGTACATATTAGGTTGGCAAATATCACTTCGAACTGCGGAGGAATGGTTTCGACGATTCAGAGCGGGGGAAAACGACACCATGGATAAGCCAGACGGCGGAAGACATGTGACGACGAATATCAATCTAATCATGGAAAACATCGAGATAGACCGGCATGTAGCATCTCGTGACATCAGAAGATGGGAGTTAGTCACCAAACCATTTTAAACCATCTACAGAAGGCTGGATACACAAAAAAGCTTGAAGTTTAGGTGCCGCATGATTGGACGCCAAAAAACCTTCTGGATCGGATCATTGCCTGCGATATGCTGGTCGTGCCCAAGTCGAGATTGACCGCTAGGAAGGTTTTGCTGTGTGTTTGGTGGGATTGAAAGGGAATCATCCACTATGAGCTGATCCAATATGGCCAGACGATTAATTCTACTGCGAACAACTGGACCGTTTGAAGCAAGTGATCGACCAGAAACATCCAGAATTGGCCAACAGGAAGGGTGTAGTGTTCCACTAGGGCAACGCCAGACCACACACTTCGTTGATGACTCGTCAGAAGCTACGGGAACCCGGTTGGGAGGTTTTATCGCATCATATAGTCCGGACATAGCGCCAAGTGATTACCAGCTGTTCCTATCCATGGCGAACGCCCTTGGTGGTGTAAAGTTGAACTCAAAACAGGCTTGTGAGAAGTGGCTGTCCGAGTTCTTCGCAAATAAGGAGGGGGGCTTCTACGAGGGGGGTATTATGAAGTTACCGTCTAGATGGAAACAGATTATCGAAAGAAACGGCGCATATTTGAACTTAGAACATAGAATAAAGAACAAAAAAGCGGAAGGGAGGTATTTGCCAACATAATAGTTTTATTAAGATTACCATTTGCTGCCCAATATATACAACTTCAAAACAACCAAGGGAACAATAATCAATATATTTGATGTATAAGGTCCATGGGATGGTAAGGACCGACTTTTTTGCTAATTTTCTTAAGGTTTCCACATATTATTATAACAAATGAAAACAAGTAAGGAAGGGCTAAGTTCGGGTATCACCGAACATTTTATACTCTCGCAATTTATTTATTTAATTTTATTAATATAACACACAATTTGAACCACATATTCGTCATATATATGGTATAAAGTCCATTAAAAGTTGGAAACCCTAATATTAGGTATAAGCGAGCTAGATAAGGTTATGATCCGTTTCACTAATTTTTCCAACGGAGACATATTATTAGAAGAAAAAGATTTCCTCTGAATTAAATTAAGATATCTGAGAGATTTACCGACATTTTCGGTAAAAAATTTGTTAGAAGCACTGAGGTCCTCATATTCGATAAATAGGGTCTTGAAAACTTAAGGACCGAAAACTTAAGGATCGAAGATTTTTAGAAGGGCGATGTCACTCTTTAAATGCAGTATTTTTGCAAAGTTCTGTTCCAATATATTCACTAGTGCTTACTTTGTATATTGTAAAGTAAACGATTGACGACTTCCAAGTTCTGGTATACGGGAAGTAGTCGTGGTTGTGATCCGATTTGGACTATTTTCACAACATATCATTGGGAAGCTAGGAAGATATTATAAACCGAATTCCATTTAAATTGGTCGAGTAGTTCCTGAGATATTGTTGTTGCCCCATAAGTGGGCGGAACCACGCCCATTTAAAATGTGTATACCATTTTGAGTGCAGCTCTTCTTTACCACATTTATAATGAAATTTAAGTTTTCTGATGGTTTTCCTTACTGAACTAAATCAGTTTTAGTAGTTTTCAACCTAACCTTTGTATGGGAGGTGGGCGTGGTTATGATCCGATTTTCTTCATTTTTGGACTATATAAGGTAGTACCGAAAAGAAACTACTCTAGAAGGTTTCCTTGATATAACTTTAGTAGTTTACGAGATATGTACAAAAATCTTAATAGGGGGCGGGGCCACGCCCAGTTCATCAATAAAATTGCATCCACATATGCCCCTTCATAGTGCGATCCTTCATGCCAAATTTTATTTCAATAGCTTAATTTATCCATTTTCGAACTTAACCTTCTTATGGTGCCAATAAATACGCCTTCCAAGTTTCATGAAGATATCTCAATTTTTACTCATATTACACTTTGCTCAAGGAGTTGCGGAAATATACATAAATAGCTAAACAATTTCCTTAACCTCTTGTGCTCCATACTTGAATCAGCTTAACCCACTGTCGTTTAAATCACTACCGTAGCAGCTAGTTATACCCTCTCCCCTACTCACCGGTCAACCTATGTGCTACTGCACATTTCAGGATTTGTAAATATCTGCCATGCTTCGCATACTTTGCGCTTTTCAGCAATAAATTTGTACAATAAATAAATTAACGCTTTTACTTTTTGTACAACAACAACAACAACGCAAAGCGGTTTCTTTTTGTTTTTCCTTTCGTGCATATTTTCATTGCGAAAGGATTCACAGCACTCACACCTTTGAAGGTAGGGGGAAGACCGGCATCCATTTCACCAAGCTTAATTACACCAAAACTTTGTTGCTGACTGCAGCAGCATTTATGTTGCACGCTTTGCTGGCTAATTAAATTTGTTGCTGCTCGCTTTGCTATTTTGTGCCGATTTCTGCCGAGCTGAGTCCACTGAGGAGTGTGAGGGGCGTGTTTGTCAGTGGGCGTGTTTCGCATGGAATAAAGCAGTCAATGCAAAGTGATTTATGCAAGCGGTAATCCTGATTGCCCTACGTTTGTCTAGCTGGCTGGCTGACTGGCTAGAGAGCGCCTGCCTACCCGCCCGCCTCGCCAGCCAAATTCCATAACAAACTATTTTTGGTGTAATAAAATTGCGCATTTAATTAAGAAAGTTTGCTTATTTGCATGAAAAGTGAAATTCGTGTAAATTTACATAACCGTTAATTGAGACGTGGTGCGAGTTAATAGAAGGCCTTACATTGTGGCGCTTTTGTATTCGAATTCGTCGGCGTCCCTTTAATACATTGTTTAGTTATATAGTACATTGTAAATAATTTTATTTCAAACTCATAAAAAATATTTTTTTACAACAACATTTTTTTATGAACTCAACAATATTCGGGTGTGCAGAAATTTCACACAAAAATCACTTTTGCGTTAATAACTGCCAGAGAATATGCAAAGGTTCGCGGTTGGGTCTAATGCAGTGCATAAAATGTGAACTGTGAATCCATAAAAATGCGATAAAAATTACGCAAAATAGCATCCCGTGTTTACTTTTATGCGTTTGGGAATAAACATGCTTTTCAAATATATTGTAAGTGATACAATAACTATTTGCACAGTGAAGCTGTTTGTAATGCGACTTAAATATGCGAAAATATTCATAAAAGTTTTAGAAATGGCTTGAAAAGATAGTGCCCCTCCCGGACAGACATCCGGATTTCAACTGCACTCGTCATCCTAATCATTTATATATATATAACCACGTATCTAACTCTTTTATTTCTGGGTGATACAAACAACCGTTATGTTAACAAAACTATAATACTCTGTGCAATATGTCGCGAGAGTATAAAAACTAACTTTTTTGTCAAATTTCCGGTATATATTGCATAGATAATATTGTTCCAAGGATGTGTGCAATATTTGAACGAAATCGCTTCAAAACTTTTCGAGAAGTCGTGCCCACTGACTTGAAAAATTGAGATTTGAGATAAAAGCGTTTAAAGTTTTAAATTGAAACTGATGTGGCCTGCTGGGCGGAGCTTCCAAAGGGTCTATTTCTTAGAATTTTACTCGATTTAATATTATGGGATAATATTTGCAGCATATTGTACTATTTAATAAGACAAAAACATTTTTCTTTTTGAAATTTTGAAACCCACCTAACCTTTTAAATTTGCAAAAATATTGTTTAAAGCTTGGAAGTGTCTTTAAAAGGTAGTCCATTAGTCTTATCTCAACATTTGAAAAAAAACGCTATACCAGAACATTTTTCATTCTACCGAAAGCGAAATATGTTTTACCGAATTCGTCCCAAGAAGTTTGCTTTTCCAAAATTGACGGAGAAAAATAAATACAGAGTGAAAACTACTAGATTTCCGATTGAAATGATACCGAGGATAGTCATATACGAGGATTATTTAACTTAACGTATATATTTGGACTTGGTGGTTAACAATACAATCGATTGGTCAAATCTCTGCTAGCTATATTTGGGCGCTCGCCTGTCTAAAATTTTACATGTAAAAGCAACAATAAAGTTATCCAGTTGAATTCGTGCAGGAGAGTATGCGAATACCTTATTAAAAATTCTATCGCCGCTTGCTGAGCGCTACCAAGTTTTGTTTTACACATTTTAGAACCATTTTACTATTGTGAACGGATCAAAGGACAATTTACTGTCAAAATAATAAAAAATTTTATACACAAATTTGAAATTGAAAATGGCAGGCGAAGATAAATCGTAAGAATTTTTGTATTGAATTTATTGAATAAAAAACTTTAATAAAAATTAAATCTGTTGCAGAAAACGTAAGAGATGGACGGTGGTAGAAGAGTTCAGTGCGACCAAGTATAGGCAATTCGATGTCAGTGCTGCCAGTTCGTATGAAAATTTAGAAAATTTTTTCGATTGGCTTGTCTATAGCAGTTAGCCAATCGATGACAGCTAATATCACAAATGTATAAGGAACTCTTTTAAAACCAAACTAAACGAGAAAGATTGTTATGTCAAATACTGTAAAAACCATAAGATTTTCTTTCAAAAAACATATGGAAAACTGAACTTGAAACTGAAAAATACAATCCATTTGCAATAAAAGTTCAGAATATTATCGAAGAAGATCTGAATGAAATTATCAAAGAACTGTCTACATTGCCGATATTGTAGACTGGGGTACAAAAGCAATAATATGGCATTATTACATAATGTTTGACTTGAAGTCACGAAAATTTTAAGAAAAAATGTGTAATTTCTAAAGTTATAGCTGTTTGTGTTGACCCAGTTCCAAAAATTATGTATTCTAAAAGCTCTAGAAATTTCATTAAGGGGGCGAGCCTGCTTTAGAGGCTTCAAAAAATCTATATTTTCAATAATTTTTTTGAAAAGGAAAGAAATATCTGATTGAAATAAAACTTTTAGAATTTATTCTTATATATTTGAAGAGTCTTCTCAAATTTTTTTCTATTATTATACATTAGATATTCTTCATGTTTGAAGAAATTTACGGAGGCGCCTAGAGTGTGCAATTTCTGTGTGGCGGGCAAGATGCAGGTCGCAATTTTCATCTGAAACAAAAGAAATTTTTAATTTTCAATAGTGTAATTCCTAGGTGAACCAAGACAATTCAACAATAAAGTGAAAAATTCAACAATTTTTCGCAGATTAAAAAAATTAATTAAAAAAAATTAACTTTAAATCGTTTAAAACCCGGATTAATGTTAACTTAATCTAAGTTCACCTAGAAGAGAATTTAATTCCAAATACAACGCATTTTGATTCGTTTCGATACGGCGTTTACTTTATCTTTCCCGCCAATTTAAAAACTATGCAAAAGGCGAATTTTGTCGAGGGAGAGGGAGTCAATAGACCTCTTGAGCTTTATCTAGTACATACGGTACACCTGAGGTAAAAAAAACTGTTATCGGAATTGTGCTAAAACTGTTCTTTAACTTCTCCTTAATTATATAAAAAACGCAAATAATCGTCCAGCTTATTCTTTAGAGATATGTTATGAGACATGTATATCTGGAAGATATTTAGTGATCAAAATATAATTATATTTTAAATTTACTTCTTTTGCGCAATGTTCGTGCGTTTATTCTCTGAATTGGACTCGCCTAAAAAAAAGTAGGTCTCTGCAAGTTTAGAACACTGTGCGAAAAACATTTGCGTAAGCCCTTCAATCAATCTAATACCGCAAACAATCGCCTCGTCATTTGGTTACTGATATTATTTGACTATTGCTATTATTGTTGTTGTTTATTTCAGCGCGTGAATTTGGCAAATGCAAAAATCGTAAAAAGCTCACAATGTCGCAATAAAAATCGCATCAAACTGTGCATACAACAATAACACAAAGGTGTTGCTGCCAGCCATCCAGCCGCGTTCATACTATTTGTATTTGTAGTGGCACAGGCAGTGCGTGGAGAACGCTCGTAAACGCTATCAGCAAATCAAATGTGTGTGTCAATGAATTAGAATCGCCTTTAAGGATAATAATTTTGCATTTCCCTATTTTTTATTATTCTCATTCTCCGCATTTTTTATGCGTACGCACTTTTATGTGGCGTCAAACGTCAAGCGGCGTGTCATGTAGTAGGTAGGTAAATTGAAAGGTTTGGGTTTTAATAGCGTTTTGTTTCGGCTTCTTTTTATTATGTAATATTAGGAATGTGTGCGCATACGCTTTGACGAGCATATTGACACTGCGGTCGTTGGTGGGTATTTTTGCGCCTTAGCTGATGAAAAGTGACATGGGTAAGGAAGGAGCGCCGAAAAACACTATTGTACGACTTAAATGATGGTATGTAGAAGGTTGCGAGTCGCAGTAGGCACACAATAGTGAAATCGTGATTGCTCATCAGCATCGCAAGCTACATCCCCGTGGTCATATTCATCATAAATATTTTCAGTTGGAGAAGAAGCTACGCTAGAAATTGCGTCTCAGTATTAATTCATTGACGCTTTTGTTTGTTTAGTCTTTTTGTTCTTCGTTGATTTTTTTACGTTGTTGCTTGCAACATGTAGAAAATAAAATTCTATTTCAATTCTAAAAAACATTTGTTTGTTTAAAGGATTTCTTTCAATTAGTATGCGTGTATGTGGTATACGCTTACGTAAATGCATAAGTAAAACGTATTTGAGGTCTTAACAATGGATCAAGTGCTTGATATGAGAGCCGGAGGCAGCTTAAGTAGCCACCATTGAA
Organism: Zeugodacus cucurbitae; assembly: GCF_028554725.1. Lineage (NCBI taxonomy): Eukaryota > Metazoa > Arthropoda > Insecta > Diptera > Tephritidae > Zeugodacus > Zeugodacus cucurbitae. Next base: position 55,223,962 of record NC_071667.1, on the reverse strand, counting down.
AAGAGTACGGAAAGACGACTCTCTTCTCAGCTGGTACTAAATCCAGTAGTCTTAAAATTTACTTTTATTCTTATGATATATATATATATATTACACATATATTTAGCGTAGAAACCGCTTAAGCGATTATAGCCGAAGCCACCAGAGCGCCAACTGGAAACACCAAGTGAGGCCAGGTCACTTTGCACTTGGTCTTTCCACCGGAGTGGAGATCGTCCTCTTCCGCGGCTTCCTCCAGCGGGTACTGCATCGAACACTTTCAGAGCTGGAGTGTTTTCATCCATTCGTACAACATGACCTAGCGAGCGTAGCCGCTGTCTTTTTATTCGCTGAACTATGCCAATGTCGTCGTATAACTCGTACAGCTCATCGTTCCATCGTCTGCGGTATTCGCCGTTGCCAATGTTCAGAGGACCATAAATCTTACGCAAAACCTTTCTCTCGAAAACCCCAAGAGTCGTCTCATCGGATGTTGTCATCGTCCACGCTTCGGCGCCATACATCAGGACGGGAATAATGAGCGACTTGTAGAGTTTGATTTTTGTTCGTCGAGAGTTCGTCGTAATATACTTTTAATTTGTGGTCTCATATTCAGCGATCCCAATTCGGTAAGATCAAATCGCAAATGTTGATAAGACAAATACAATTTGAATTTAATGTAATAATAACAAAAAACGTATCAGCCCATCAATTATCATGTCTGGGAATTTTTTTGAATAAGTAAAATATATTCTTCACTGGATTTAATGCTGATGTGATATGTATGCTTGTACATATAGAAATTGAGACTTCATCGAAATATACAGATGTAGTCAAAATTATTTACACATCGGACTTTTTTTTTTACAAGTTTCACAGAAAAAGCATTCGCTTGTTGTTGTTGTTGTCGCAGGGTAACAAAATGCTATGTTGTTGTAAACCTTGATCTATTCCTGAACGAATGAAGTCAGATTGGCTAGAATACCTAGAAATATGGCGGAGACATAAGCAAATGAACTGAAGACTCGGAGTAGTCAAAAGTATTTACACACAACTTGAACTCTATTATCCTGTTCTTATTTAATGATAACTTTAAAATTTTAATGTTCAGTATAAGTTCCTATTCTAAGGCGCTAAATTCATAATTGGTTACATTATCATTGGCATCAATAACAGCCTGCTTTATAGCCTCTATGGTATTCAACACAATTTTGCGCTAAGTTAACTGTTAATTTAGACCAAATGACGGTAATTTCGGCGTTTTCAGTTATTATATCAATTGTCCTCTGATATTTAACGAAACCCCAAATATTTTCAAAAAAGTTTTGGTCAGGGTCAACTTGATTTGCTTCATTTAAAACTTTTGTAGGTAAAGATCCTTCATGAAATGGAGCATTGTCCTGTTGTAAAATGTAGTAAATAGTTGGAAAAGGCCGACTAACCACTACAATGGCATCTTCTTCTTCTTGACTGGCGTAGACACCGCTTACGCGGTTATAGCCGAGTCCAAAACAGCGCGCCACGTATCCCTCCTTCTGGCAGTTTGGCGCCAATTGGTTATTTCAAGCGAAGCCAGGTCCCTCTTCCTCTGCTTCCACCAGCGGGTACAATGACATGGTCATGTGAATTCTGATATATCCGGTTGATTTAGGTTCCCTAAATTAGTACCAAATCTCCAAAACAGAAGTAAGAATAATTTCCCCAAAAAATCATAATGTCACTCCAGACTCTATTTAGCGTCTAAACTGCATTGTTCTTCTTTTCACGTGGTAAATACATAAAGCGTTTACTAAAGAAGCCCTGGAACTAAAATTTAGCCTTATCTGTCCACGACAGGCTTTAGGATGAATTTTAAGGCATATCGCTTTTTTGGATTCGGAAGTGGTCAACTTTATGCACAACGTAGGTATTTATGTTACTATTTTTAAATGTCCTTAACAGTGTAGCATCATTAACTGTTCATGCAATATGCTGATTCGATGCTGCTGCAATATTAACAGGACTAATTGTGGGATTTTGTAAGACAGTTCCTACTAATCTTCTGCATTCTCTTTTAGTTATCACAGGTTTCCGCCCAATTCTCTTTAAATTGTCCTTGCAATATTTCGGGTCCTCTTTTTTAATAACATTATAAACAGTATTCCATCAAATTCTTTAAATTATAACTAACTTCGAAGCCGAAACCCCAATCTTAAACAGTCTCCGTTCTAGTTATAATCCTTAATTCATTTGTAATAATATTTTTACTACACAATTTCTCCATTTCGCTTTGGTGAAAATTTCAAAAATTTCTTCGACAAAAAAAAATTAAAAATCAAATGACTAGATTTCAGGAAAAAATTCAACGAGAAACTAGTCGAAAAGCGAAAAAAAATTATTGATCTCTAGGCATTCAAAGTAGTTAAACTTTTAGTAAAAAAACGAAGTAAAGAAAATTTTTTCACAAAGCAAAGGGATATATGTAGATTTGTATTAAGAAATCAATCAAAATTTCTGTGTAAAGACACAGTTCTTTGTAACTATTAGATCGTAAGAGAACTGAAGGCTATCTATTAACACAAATTTATATGAATATGAAGATCCTTAGGATGTGCATATAAATATTTCACGTACGTTTATTTTATTTAACTAATAATACTCTAAACATTGTAACAAATTGGCTGATAAAATTAGATAAGTTAGTTATACGTTTTACAGACAGCTACGCACATACAGGTTCTACTCGCATTGGTCTTATCAGTAAGTTTTTTACAACTTGACTAAAAATTTTGGTATAAAAGCTCTTGCAAAATCGAAGAGAGCGTATAGTTCGACTTCAAAACTCAAACAAACAATTTCAAAATGTTCAGCGCTAAATACTTGATCGTTATGGCTTTGCTGGTGTTCTGCCTCTTCTGTCAAGGCGTTGTGGAGGCTCACTTCGGACACGAATTGGTGAGTTGACTTTTGACAATGTACCCAGAAATAATGTGGAAAAGGAATTTATTTTTTAATAAATTTTAATTATTTTATCCATAGCACAAGGCCGTTCACAAGGTCGAAAAGGTTGCGCATACTGTTCAAAAAGCCCAGAATGTGATTGCCGCTGGTAGCGCTGTGGCTGGAGCTATTGCAGGTGTTGCTGCTGCTTAAGATGATGAATTTTGATGCCTGTTTCTTTGGAAAATTGCAAATGGCATATGCTTTATTAATATATAGAAAAAAATAAACAAAAAAAATTTGAATATAATTGAAATTTTCTGTTTTAAGTATCATTTACTTAGACCTAAAATTCGAAATATCGTTCATTGTCTTGAACTTGAAAGATACATAATGAAGCGAAGTTTCCAAAAATAATTTGAACATTTGAAACTGTATTAATTAAGAAATCCAAAACGATACATCCATCGTTTTTTCAATTTCATCTACCAATACAGTATACTCTCGAAAAGTAAATCGATTGGTATTTTGGGTAATTTACTTTTTCGAATTATTTACTTTTCCAAATATATCAGGGACCGTAACTCTTATGACTTTTATCAAAAAAATCAAAAAATAATAGTTATTTTTGATTTTTATATATTTAGATCAAAAATAAAAATTATTTTTAATTTTTATATATTTAGAGCAAAAATAAAAGTTATTTTTGATTTTTTTTTTAGATCAAAAATAAAAGTTATTTTTGATTTTTATTTTTTTAGATCAAAAAATAAGAATTATTTTTTATTTTTATATTTTTAAATCAATAATAAAAATCAATTCAAAATTTTTATTTATTTATTTATGCCGTATGTATTACAATATGCTGCATCATTCCAATTTTTATATATGAATATATGCGTCTTACCCATTATCAAGTTCAGGGGCATAATATTTTGTTGTTATTATAACCGTACACCTTAGTTTTACTTTAAAGCTTAACAGAGATTAAGAAACATATTATGTCACAAATTTTGAATTTATTTTTATTATTGATTTAAAAATATAAAAATCAAAAATAATTCTTATTTTTGGATTTAAAAAATTAAAAATCAAAAATAACTTTTTTTTTTTTGATCTAAATATATAAAAATCAAAATTTAAAAATCATACAATATTTTGCATATAGTTCACCTAAAAATCATGATGGTGTAATCAAAACTTTTCTACGATGTTCCTTTATGTATGATTTTTTTGATTAAAAATTGTAAAATAACTCTTATTTCCGGTCCCTGAAATATATACATAAATTATCTGTTTTTATAATATTAAATGCATTTTGAAACTTAAAAAATTCATTCATTTATTTGCTTCAATAAAACATATGGATTTGCATGAAAAACATATTTACATTTACATACATACATATGTATTTACTATGAAGAAAAAAAATTTTGAATATTCTTTTGTTTTTTGTCTTTTGCAATATATTTTCTGACCATTTTTGTACGACAATTCAAAAAGTCTGACACCTGATTTGCATCGTTTTCATTTTTAAACCAGTGGATCAAGTAGGAGAGTTTATTTACTAAAAAGACGCGATAAACAAGAGAGTAAGTGTTTTTGCAACACGCTGCTTGCTTCGTTTCGAATTTTTTATCACACTCTCTGAAAAGTAGATTAAAAAATTTACTTTTTTCGAGGTGCACGTGTAATCTTAAAGGTGATTAACTTTTCCGCGATTATTTATTTCTGAGAATTTACTTTTCGAGAATATACTGTATATCCATATATTGAATTTTCTCGAGTTACTACCTAGAGTATTTTTCCTATTTAAAGACAAGCCTACATACAATCATAGACTGAAATTTAACATTATTTGACGGTTTTGCTATTTCATGCTTAAAAATTGTTAATATAGAAGCATGTGTTTTAATATTAAATATTGGTTTTTAATAATCTAATGCAGTATATATAAATCAATAATAATTTTGCCTGGAACCACTTTCTTATTATTTCTAAATGTGTTATACCTAAAACCTGTCAATTTGACGGTTAAAGTTATATGAGTATAAAAATTATAAGTGTACCTCGTAATATCGGTAAAATTCGGGATCAGATTCTGATATAAATAAATTGCCCGAAAGCGAGGGTGAACACGATATTATAACCTAAATTAATGAGATAGTAGGAGTGAATATTATCGTAATACCTAAACTCGTAAAAGTAAAATATGCGTATTATTTCAGATACTGAAATCGAAAGTATGGAAACCAATAGAGGAAAGTGGGGGTAGTGTTAGATAACCAACTCATAGTATATGCAAAGCGTTATCAAATATGTACTGAAATCGAGGCGCGTAAAATTTTGCAAAAATATATTTTGAGTAGTTACAATGGCACAATTACAATATATTCTAGAGAGTTTGTATGTTAGAAGTGCGTGTAAAGCAAGTGAAAGAAATCTCCATTTGAAATATCCAATCTAAGAAATGGAGTCTTTTCATAAATAATATCCAGATTAAATTTTATGGAAAATCATCTCTTTATACGAAGTCAGAGAATAAAATCGGACATATTTTCTTTAATTTTTGCAACATGAAACAGATTTATCAAAAGTAATCAGGCTTCTTACATGTATGTTTTATAACATGTGGAAAGAGGCCCCTATAGTAAACATTTCACAGAATATTGTCTTTTTAAATTAGCTGAGGAATTGAGTAGTGATTATCAGGTTGATCAAAATTTATTCAACTAATTTCCTGATGATGTTGAATATATATAAAATGTATTGAAGATAATAGTGAATACAAATTTATAGTTTTTTCGTTTTCGTTCCAAGTGCGTTCGCCATGTCCGGGCTATATGACGGATGCGATAAAACCTCCCAACCGGGTTCCCGTAGCTTCTGACGAGTCATCAAAGAAGTGTGTGGTCTGGCATTGTCCTGGTGGAACACTATACTCTTCCTGTTGGTCAATTCTGGACGCTTCTCAGGCGATCGATCTGCTTCAAGCGGTCCAGTTGTTCGCAGTAGATGGTAGATTTAAGCGTCTGGCCATATGGGAGCAACTCATAGTGGATGATTCTCTTCCAATCCCACCAAACACACAGCAAAACCGTCATTGATATTGTCGTATGTGATCTAGTTTTCGTCGCCAGTCATCATCTGCTTCAAAAGTGGGTCGAGTTCGTTCCGTTTCAGCAGCATATCGCAGGCGTTCCTTCAGTCCAGAAGGGTTTTTTGCGTCAAACCATGCGGCACCCAAACATCAAGCGCTTTTGTGTATCCAGCCTTCTGCAGATGGTTTAAAATGGTTTAGTGAGTAACTCCCATCTCCTGGGCGATGTCACGAAATGCCACATGCCGGTCTAACTCGATGTTTTCCATGATTTGATTGGTATTCGTCGTCGCAGGTTTCCGCTGCGCTGGCTGGCTTATCCATGGTATCGTTTTCACCCACTCTGAATCGTCGAAACCATTTCTCCGCAGTTTGAAATTATAGAATACCATCCACCAAAACACCATTAATCTCACGGAACATTTCTCTAGCGGATTTGCCTTTAAAGAAGAGAAAACTTTGAAATAGCGCCAATTTCGGCATTAGTGAACTCCATGTTTACACGTCTATAACTGTTGAATGCAATATCCGAACTAATCATGCATAGCGTCATTTTGTAGGTTATGTCAAGACCTTACAAAGATGTTTAGTATTACCAGACAAAAAGGCGGAAGGGAGATATTACCCATATATTTAAATCATTCGGTTAAATATCTAGTCTATTCCCATTTTTTTATCACATTTAGTATGCTTATATACCATCTTGATGCCAATATTTCATATTTCACAATGTGAAAATTATCAAAGGAAAACTATGAGATTTTCCAACAACTATCTTCTGATATTAAAGAAGTGTATGTGGAATTTATCAGATATCAAGTAGAATTTCTCTTGTACAGTGCTTATTATAATCCTAGTGTTTGCATGTCTTCCACACTTAAAAAATAGGACGATATTTCGAATACCATCTTAAAGAGAATATTGTTACAAAAAAGACAAATTTAAACTACATTCAAAATATTTTATTTCATCCACATTTTTATTAAACACAAATCATTTTAAGTTTTCTATAGCAGTAGTCATCATATTCATTATTTTAAGCAGCAGCAACACCGGCAATAACTCCAGCCACAGCGCTACCGGCGGCGATCACATTCTGGGCTCTTTGCACAGTATGAGCCACCTTTTCGACCTTGTGAGCAGCCTTGTGCTGAGGAAAAAAATAATTAAAAAAACATTTAAAGTTAAATTTGCTTTCTTGATTTCGTGCTAAATTTCCAAGAGTAAACTCACCAATTCGTGTCCCACGCGGAAGTGTGCCTCCACAGCCTCTTGACAGATGAGGCAGAACACCAGCAAAGCCATGACGATCAAGTATTTAGCGCTGAACATTTTGAAATTGTTTGTTTGAGTTTTGAAGTCGAACTATATGCTCTCTTCCCTGTATCGAGTGCTTATATACCAATTTTTCTATCCAAATCGCAAATGTTGATAAGACAAATTCAATTTGCATATAATGTAATAATAACAAAAAACTTATCAATTATCAATCAATTATAATGTCTGGAAAAGTACTGGATCTCTTCACTGGATTTAATGCATCAGATGTATACTTGTACATATAGAAATTGAGACTTTGTCGAAATATATTTTAAATATAATGATCTTCATCCCCAAAGTCGAAAATTAATGGGACATTCTACCAAAAAATTCATAAAAATATTCACATCTTCTTCTAGTCTCTGAATGACGATTTAAACCATTCCATACAATACTATTGTTCAGTTCCGTTTACGTTGTACCGAATGTCGTGGGAACGGCCGTGAGTAATATTCTTACTTCTTTCGCTTTGATGAAAATTTCAAAAAATGCTCGGCTAAGAAGATATAAACCCCATATAACCAGATTTGAAGATGTGGTTCAAGGAGAAACTGGTCGAAAAGCAAAAAAAAAATCGATTGATCTCTAGGCATTCAAAGCAGTTAAACTTTAGTTTTAAACTGTGAAGAAATATTGTTCGTAAAGCAAAGGGAAATATGGAGATCGAAATTTCTTTGTAAAGGAACAACTCTTTTGTAACTATAAGATGGGAAGAATATATTAAAATAGAATATATATTAAAATAGAATTATATGAAGATGAATATCCTCATGATGTGCATATAAGCATATGTAATATTGACTTCGAGAACGTTTATTTTATTTAACTAATATTTATAGAATTATAATACTTTAGCTGATGAGATTAGATAGTTAGTTATACATTTTACAGACTGCTACGCACATACAGGTACACGCATTGGTATACTGATAAGACAACTCTTCTTTACAACTTGACTAAAAATGTTGGTATAAAAGCGCTTGTAATATCGTAGAGAGCATATAGTTCGACTTCAAAACTCAAACAAACAACTTCAAAATGTTCAGCGCTAAATACTTAATCGTTATGGCTTTGCTGGTGTTCTGCCTCTTCTGTCAAGGCGTTGTGGAGGCTCACTTCGGACACGAATTGGTGAGTTAACTTTTGGCAATGTACCCAGAAATAATATGGGGAAAGGAATTTATTTTTTTAATAAATTTTAATTATTTTATCCATAGCACAAGGCCGTTCACAAGGTCGAAAAGGTGGCTCATACTGTTCAAAAAGCCCAGAATGTGATCGCCGCTGGTAGTGCAGTGGCTGGAGTTATTGCCGGTGCTGCTGCTGCTTAAGATAATGAATTTTGATAACTACTACTTCTATGGAAAATTGTAAATGACATGTGCTTAATTAATATATAGAAAAAGAAAAAAATAAATAAAAAAATTTGATTAAATTGAAATTTTGTGTGTTTTAGTATAATTTTATTAGACCAAAATTTCGAAGTATCGTTTGTTGTTTTGAACTAGAAAGACGAACAATGTACGGAAGCTTCCAAAAATAATTTGAATATTTGAAACTGTATTGACTAAGAAATCCAAAACCCATTGCATATAATTTTCATCGTCTTTTCAATTTCATCTACGAGTAACCTTATATTGAATTTTCTCTAGTTACTACCTAAAGTATTTTTCATATTTAAAGAGAAATATGTTGGCCTAATCATAGACTGAAATTTAAAGACTCCGATTTTCCATGTCATTTTCAGTGACAAAATAATATATTAACTTTTAATGCTATCTATTGGGCATATCTGAGTAATATAATGAATTCACCTATTTAGGAGAAAAACCGCGTTTTTGGGGAGGAAAAGTTATTGAAGCTTACTTATTTTAACTTAAAAACAGTGCCAACCAAGGGAATACCACTTATATCCTGGATCTTCCTTTGTCATTCCAATGCTTAAATATTGTCTTATTCGGTTTTTGAAATTAAATGACAAAAATATTGACTTTTTTATGGAATTTTTCGACATATTTCGACATATGCAGTGGAACTTCGAATCATTTCGAGTTATAGAAATATTCATTAAAACATAAATTTTTCAAAAAGCTGTAAAATATAGATTTATAACAGTTTTATTTATTTACTTCACAAAAAATTTTATCGACATACGTTAAAAGATGTTTTCTGTAATTTTGTTTGTGCACTTTGCTATTTGTCTGGCACTCGACATCTGTACCCCATGCTTTTGTTACATGATTTACGAAATCCATTAGAGTAATATTATATTTTTGGATCTCCGCCATACGATATAGATGAACTCTCTTCAAATTGTGCCTCGATAGTAAAATTATAAATTTTGTATTATGCCCTGGTCGAAAAGTTCGATTTATGAAAGGAAATTTGTATGAAATTTGACTTCTATTGCCAATTCAAAATTTCGAGTTATGGAGATCTTCGAGTAATAGAAGTTCGAGTTATGGAAGTTCCACAGTACTTCGAGAGTATAGAAACTCAGAGCAAAAAATAACCCTCCTATTACAAGTATCGACTGGCAGTAGAATAGTCTCCAGTCGATTGAGTCGACTATATTTCAATTGATTATTGTGTAACTTGATCGACAAAATTCAAAAATGTCTGGCGACTGAAAAAATTACTGTTGACAAATAAGCGAATGAAAAGTATTTACACTGGATGGTTGAGCGATTGATCGACACTTACAATAGCTTCGGTAGTCGATTATCTTCCAAAAACATTTTTCTTTATCTGATTTACTCGTACTCGATTTATTTTCTATACATAATTCCTACAGGTCTCTTTTTATGTGGAAATTGATTGTATACTTTAAGGCAGACACTGATCGCACGGTTGATCTACATACAGCGACATCTACATTTCAGTTCATGCTTAGTTTTTCTTAAAATCTAACAAGCGAGTACTGTTTTATTATCATGCTATGTATTTACATAAATATATATACATATTTACATATGTATATGTATATGTATATATAAGTACTCAAAATATATATAGGAATTTTCAACTCTTGAGTCTATAATAAAAAGGCAACAACAAAAATTGTGTGGCTTCGCATTATAATTAAGCCATCTATGAAGTACTAAAAGACTTCAGACGAATTTTTATACCCTGAACAGGGTATATTAAGTTTGTCACGAAGTTTGTAACACCCAGAAGGAAGCACCGGAGGCCCTATAAAGTATATATATAAATGATCAGTATGTTGAACTGAGTCGATTTAGCCATGTCCGTCTGCCTGTCTGTCTGTATATATACGAACTAGTCCTTCAGTTTTTAAGATATCGTTTTGAAATTTTGCAGATGTTATTTTCTCTTCAAGAAACTGCTCATTTGTCGGAACTGCCGATATCGGATCACTATATCATATAGCTGCCATACAAACTGACCGATCGGAATGAAGGGCTTGTATGGAAAACTTCCGCATTTTCCTACATATCTTCACGAAATTTGGTATGAGTTATTGCTCGAATAAAAAGACAGCGGCTACGCTGGCTAGGTCATGTTGTCCGAATGGACGAAAACACTCCAGCCCTGAAAGTGTTCGATGCAGTACCCGCCGGAGGAAGCCGAGGAAGGGGAAGGCCTCCACTCCGTTGGAGGGACCAGGTGGAGAGCGACCTGGTTACACTTGGGATCTCCAACTGACGCCGAACTGCGAAGGGGAGAGAGAGGTGGCGTACTATCGTCGATCCGGCTATAACCGGCTAAACGGTTGCAACGCAAATCACATACATACATATTGCTCGTAGAAATAATTTAATCTCCGAAAAAATTGTTCAGATCGGTTCACTATAGCATATAGCTGCCATACAAACTGAACGATCGGGATCAAGGGCTTGTATGGAAAATTTTCTCATTTGACGTGGTATCTTCACGAAATTTGACATGGATTACTGCTTAAGGTAATAATATAATCTCCGAAGAAATTGTTCAGATCGGTTAACTATATAACCTTAATGTTTCTAGCAAATAACCCGGCTAAAAAGAATTAGTAAAATGTTTTCTTTTTTTTTACTTACTTTTTCTTACGTCTTTCGATTTGCTTAAACACATAGTTATTAAAAGAAATGCACCTGTGAAGGGTATATTAGCTTCGGTACAGCCGAAGTTAACGTTTTTTCTTGTTTTTATGATATTTTTTCATTTGGGAAATAAAATTAAATTTTAGAAATATATTCTATAAATATAGCTTATAGAGAGCGGTTGGTTCTTATTATAACTTATTTATATAACGTAGATTCTTTCTTACATATGTACACCTATGTATGTAGTCACACACACACCTCCTCTTTATTTACTACAAAACAAAATTTCATTAAAAAGGACAGAAAACATATGGATATATAGTTACATACATACACACATACATATATACTTTAAATACATGTGTGTATGACTGTATGTGTGTGTCACTGATATCCTTTCGCCTCATAGCCGCGGATCAACCGAGAATTAGGTCAAAGATAATAGCTGACATAAGCCGTATATAAAACTAGAAAAAAGAAAAAATAAATTAAAAAAAAAAAATATTTTTTTTTTTTGCTTTAGTGTGTGTAGGTATAGTGTGTGCGGCGAAACTGTTAACTGCTGCTAATTGCAGGTTGTGGCATTAATCAGCTGCCACTAAAGGTGTGAGAAAGGAAACCAGTCCTATAAAAAAAAAAACGATTAATAATAGCAATTTGGTAGCTTGAGCTATGCAACCCTTTGGTTTGACGCATATCAAAATATGCTAAATGTTTTGAAAGCTATCAATTAAATACAGTATTACCATGATTAACGTTTGTTTTTCACTTTAGTGTAAAAATACTACCTCTTTTTTATTTTTATTAATTGTTTTTTTTTTATTCTTTTTTTTTGTAATTTTTTTTCTTTTTTTTATTTTTTTGTAATTTTATTTACTTACTCAAATAATGTTTAGTTGCAGTTCCAATTTCCATTGCCAATACATACATATATACATACATATGTATAGTGCAGTTACCACTCATTGTTCCTACTGGGAACTCTTTTGGCAGGCTATCATATGTACATTCTTGCATGCTCAATAAAATTCATAAAGTTATACAATTGGATAATAACAACAATATATACTTATTTATGCATGTGCAGGCAGCAGTTCCATAACGAAATATGGTGTGTGTGTGTGTGTTTGTTGCAGAAAATGTACAATTAAGCTCCGACCGTGCGGGACTTAAGCAACGTTGTTTTCGGTTTCAACAGCAAACCGGTTCGCATTTAAAGCACACATGGCAACATACTTGTATATACATATATACATATATACATATATATAAACGTATGTTATATACATAGTTATGTATATACTTTCACGTATTCACATTTATTTATGCGCATGTGGCTTACTTCAGGCTTTTTGCCATTTTTCCTTTTTCTAAGTTAGTGGTCAAGGTCTAAGGAGCAGACGGCATAAAGGAATCGAAGTAACACGAAAGCGCATAAACATATCGGTTGTGTTGTTGTTGTACTTGTACATACTTAAATATATGCTTATATATAGATACATATGTATGTATGTATGTATGTACTAACGATTCATATAAGCCTGCTCTTGTGCAGTTGCATACTGAATGACTGCGGGTCGATGGTGCTGAACCCAGCAGCAATCGCAGCGCATCTAATATGCATTTCAGTAGTGCATACGAATGCTTAAAAGACAGTCTGACAACCTAGGGACTTTCAAATACATATAAGCATAATAGTTCTTGAGTCCATTGTCTTCGAGTCTACAAAAGTGCTAAACAGTTTCTTTTGGGTTTTGTTTTTCACGATTTTAATATCTGATCGTTGAGAGATCCCTCAAGTCGAAACAAGACTATTCTGATCCGATCGATTTGTTGGATATCAGACTTAGATTTGTAAAGATTTAATATTTACTCCATTTATAAGATGAGTTAACTTCCTTCTTGGACACTTTTGTAAGTTTTCGTAATTTTTTATAGAATTTAGAACACTCTCCCATTTTACCAATATTTTATGATCTTCACACTCGCTTATTTTGTCACTCTTTGTTTTGAAACTGTGCTCCAATTAATGCTATTCAAAATCAATATTTTTTTTGCAGTTCCCACTTTAATGGTGAGGTCAACATGTAAAGGGTGATCCATTTCGAGGTTCCCTACTCTTTTAGAGAAAAAACACAGAAAATTCAAATTTAATGGGGAATGTTTATCATATCATTCGAAAGAACATTCTATGGCATTTATTTTTTAAAGATTATCTCTTTCAAATGTTGGCCGCGGCAACTTCTCAGATGGTCCATCCGTTGAGTCCAATTTTCGATGACTCGGTCGAGCATTTCGACTGGTAACTGGCGAATGACACGCATAATGTTTTGCTCCAAGGCCTGAATCGAATCATATACTTTAGACTTTACATATTCCCACATTAAAAATTCTAATGGTGTGGTATCAATCGACCGGCCCAAAAGTGAAATTATCTGCTCACCGAAGTGTTCTCAAAATAAATCGACTTATTCATTCGATGTGTGGGAAGTGGTGCCGTCTTGTTGAAACCAAAAGTCGCCGAGATCAAGAGCTTCAGTTTCAGACATAGTAGTCGGTTATCATGGCGCGATAACGGTCGCAATTGACGGTTACGTTATCACCGTGATCATTTTTAAAGAAATATTGACCGATGATTCCACCGGCCCACCAACCTCACCAAGCGTTATTTTTTTTCTGGATGAGATGGAAGATCTTGCATCTCTATAAGTTTCATTTCGTCCCAAATGCAGCAATTTTGAGCCAGAAATGGGCCTCATCGCTGAACACAATTTGGCTCGAAAACGTCGGATCTTCTTGGAACTTTTCAAGAGCCTCTAGAGCGAAGCAATGTCGCTGAAGGTCGACCGGCTTTAGTTCTTGGACAAGCTGTATTTTGAATGTTATTAATTAAGAATGTGCCAAGACGTTCCATACGCCGAATCGATTCTCCACGGTCTTCGTGGTCTATTCGATCGAGCATTATCCAATAATTAATACTGGGTCTCAATATGGGTAAAGGTGTTTTAAATAGTACGCTCGGTAGGCCGATTATCTTGACCATACGTTGGGCGAAGCGCCGAAATGCAATTTTTGAAGAACAATTTGAACAATTTTGAAACTCTGTTCAGGCGTAAGTGTTCCCATGATGAAATGCCAAACAATACTGAACAAAAAACTTGACCGACTCACGCGTCAAAAAAAGACTACTGAAATAAGTACCTCTACTTGGATCACCTGATATATTTTCCCCATGACAAGATGGAGATGTCTGGACATGATTAACGTCAGAATAATACCTTCCATTTAAGACAGGGTTTGCTTTATCTTATTTTTATTGGAACCAGATGCTACGAAAATCCATCCTTCTTGTTCCAGGAGAAGAATTATAATTAATTATAATTATCGCCTGATACCAATGATAGATTGCAATAAATTGAACGTACTTTTAGCTGTTGTTCAAAGCTTTAAGCTATACTTTATATTAGTGGTCTGGAAAGAGTCAAAACAGTGACGAAACAGGTTTCTGGTTGAACCTTAAGCTATTATAATGGTTGTAGTTCCCAGTGAAAGTTTTTATTCCATTTGCTAAGAGCGACCTCGACATAGCTTTCCAGAACTCTGTTCGTACATACATATTTCTGGCGAGCTTTCTATTCATAAAATTGAAATGAAAATATCTAGAATCTTACATTAACCTATTCAGCACTTGACTCTAAAAATTCAATAGTATACACTTCTCTATTGCTGATAATCCCAATGAAAAATTATTATTATTTTTTTCGATTCATTAAAACTTTCATGCCTAACAGGCAGAACCGTAAACCTGTCTTCCATTTATTTGTGACATTTTAGTACGTCAGTTTGTGAATTGCACGGTTGGTGATGATGTAACCCGGAGCACCTCAACTGTCTGCCTGCTCCCAGCGAGGGAAACGGGGAACGCATTTTTATGACCACTAATAATGTGAATAGTAATTATGTGCAAAAAAATGCTAACATATATATCTATATATCTGTTGGAATGTACATATATATGCTTAAGTGTGGCCACAGTGTTGCATATAAACAAGAAATTCAAATTTATTTGCGCAATAAAAGTGAATAAAGCGAAGCAGCGCAGGATGCGACCTGCCGAACTGGTTTGGTAAGATTCACTTTTTATTTGCAACAGCTAGCAAGCGAAAATTGAAGAAAAAACCTAACTGATAAAGAGATAGCGCAAAAAATAATAACTTTAGTCACACACACACACACACTCAGCGGCGCAGGGTTGCTGCAAACGGGCGGAGATGTGGCTCGCGGCTGCACTTGTCTCGGTAGACTGCCGCTGTGACTGAAGGATTGTGGTCGCCGTTGCTGCCTTTTAATTGTATATTCATCTGTTTCGGGTTCTTTTAGTGCGGCATTGTGTAGTGCTTGGCATACCGAAGCAACGTTGAAGGTTATATTGAATTTGTCGAACAGGTTACTTTTTGGCTTATTCCCGCTTTTCAGCATATTTTTGCAACGCTTTTGTTTATTTTGTTTTTATGTGCAATTCGCTCATTTATCTTAAGTATGCGAGAGCAGGTAGTAGCATACATATATATATACAAACATATTTACCCGTACTTGTGTAGCTGGTTTTTTTCATTGGAATACCTGCCAATTTGAAGGACAGACCGTGTAGACAGTCCGCCTCGCTGTCGTGTGGTCAAGTTTGTATGGATGCAGTGGGTCTGTAGTGATCATCATTACTATAAATGGGTATTCGTATACAATTTTAAAGTAAATGTTTTATTTACTAGATCCCTACACTCATAGTGGAGGGATACAAGTTTGAAGTTTTTCCCTTTGGAAGCGTTGGTTCATATTACTTGACCTCAGAAACTAACACAGCAATAAGAAAAATCTAACTTCTAGGAATTCCCAGTCTCCAATGGTTTCAATCAATGGATACGACATATCTCCCACGATTCCCAATATTACAAATAAAGCTAAGTGAAACCCAACAAGTTATTAGAGGCGTTTAGGAGTTATCTTATTAATAGCTTAAGTGCTTTAGTCTTTGGGGAGTAAGTTAAACGAAGACAACTGTGATTTGGCTATATCTTATAAACTCATTTGTGACAATATGAATATAAAGCTTAATGTCTCGGATATATCTTTCCACTCACCCGAACTAAAAGCGTATTGTAGGTGATTTTTATACTCTCGCAACAAAAGTTGCTAAGAGAGTATTATAGTTTCGTTCACATAACGGTTGTTTGTAAGTCATAAAACTAAACGAGTTAGATGTGGGGTTATATACATATATATTAAAATGAGCAGGGTGACGAGACGTGTCAAGATCTGAATGTCTCTCTGTCCGTCCGTCCGCCCGTGCAACGGATGACTTGAGTAAAAATTGAGATATCTTGACGAAACTTGGTACACATATTCATTGGGACCGTGAGAGGGTTGCTTTCGACAATAGGTAAAATCGCGACACTACCACGCCCACATAAGTAAGCCATAAATAAAAGTAAAGTTTGGTACAAATGATCGTACGAGTAAGAGCCATATTTTGATGTAATATTTTTGGGAAAGTGGGTGTGGCCCCGCCCTCATATACGTTATTTACATATATATCGCAAACCAATAAAGCTATATAAATCAAACTTTCTGCAGTCGGTTCCCTTACGTACCTCACCACACACCATGTTGAATAGTTCAAATCGGATAATAACCACGCCCACTTCCCAAATACAGGTTAGGTTGAAAACTACTAAAAGTGCGTTAACTAACTAACGAAAAACATCAGAAACACTATCGGTAAATCTCTCAGATATCTTAATTTTCTATTAGTGTGTCTCTTTACCAGAAATGGTTAAGTCGGGTCATAGCTTCCTCTAGATCGCATATACCTAATTATAGATAATATAAAATTAAGTGAGCATATACTCTCAGATATAATGTGTGTTGGTGATGAAAATGAGTGAAATCGGTTTAGGAATTACATCAGCCCTCATATAACATATATGTATAATGATTTTCGTTATTCTATTGGACTTTATGCCGAATAAATGGGTCAAATTGTGTGTGATCTAATAAAAATATAGCAATAAATTGCTAGAGTATAAATTGTTCGGTTGCAACCGAATAAAGACTTTCCTTACTTGTTGAATTTTCAAATACTCGACTTTAGTCATGAACAATTGGTGTATTCACATCTGCAAGAAAAAAGATAAGGAACCCTTTAGTTGAAGCTTATGGTAATATAGTAAGTTGTGATCGGTTAGATAAAAGGTACCAAACCTCTATGTTCTGTTAGGATGTATGCGACCTTCCCTGTAAATAATAGAAGAGTTTTACGCGTTCAATACCTTATATTGTTTTCCGGTATATCTTGCATTTCTCAGGTTATCCCTCAAGATTGTCAAACTATGTACAACTTCGAAGTAATAAAAACTAATATCCGTCCGGAAAAATATAAATAAAAACATTTTATTTATATTTACGTTATTGGTGAGTTGGCTCGTATTGTATCCTAAAAAAATCTGGATGCATGGAACTCCACTACACAAAGTCTTAAAGGTCACAACATACTCATTGTATGGTCTTTAAAGTTCATACACTACATGGGAGCGAGGGGAACTAAAACATTTTATCCACCAGACCGAGACAGAACCTATTTTGAATTAATTTGGCGAATCGCGAATGGATTTGGAATGAGAATGTTTCATTATTCTTTTTCGAAATAATACAAATGCAATTATTCCGAAAAAAATTACGTGGCTTATCGCGTTTATCAAGCTTTTTTCCTTTGATTTCAGCATTACGGCTTAATGTTAACAACTAAAATTAAAATATACATATATTAAATCTCGAAAAAAACTTAAAATACTATATTATCCGATATAACACTTTATATAAACACTCTTAATGTAGAGCGTAATTACTACTAAAATCAGCGATCCTCATTAATTCTCCACACCACCAAATATTATCCCTTCCGCTGTTGTATTTTTTGGCAACCCCACCCAAAATCACTTGAGCGTACTTCCTTCCTTCACACGCCGTTGACGTGCGGCAACGCTTAAAGTCGTGTCCATCGTCTCCATTGGTCGTCATCGAAAACATTTACAGCTTTCTTTCACGTAATTTTGCATATTACATTATTCACTCTTTTTGGCCGCTTGTAACGCTTATCTTGTTTTTCGCTTTTGGTACTACTATTATGACCATGTTAATGGTGGCTAATGATTTTTTTATTATTTCGTCAAGTGTGTGCTGCGGAATTAATTATTTTTAATGAAGGTGTTAAATGGTTTACGCCAAAATACATAACAGTTACATTTATTCTCACTTTGTGGATTTAGTATTTTACTATTTTCAACTGACAGTTTAACTACTCACGAATGTGATTATGTGTGAAGAAAATGAGTAAAACAATTCTGTGATTTCCAGTGAGACAGTTGACAACTTAAATTGTTGTTGCAGCTTTACGCATGCTTGAACAGCTGAGGTGAGTACTAGATAATTGCAGACTTGATCAGAAGACCTGAAGCTAGTAAACTTGACTGTACTAGAGCTTGTAGAATATTGTACTGTTCTGAATCTCAAAGGAGGCTCACAGATTCCCTCATAGACAACAACAATCTCAAATCTCTTAAAGCTAAAGTCGCCTCTGTTTCAAGAACACAATATGCGGCACTTTCTCCATATGTAGAAATGGAACCATCTTAATATAGCGATTAAAAACACTAAAGCAGTTAGTTTTAACCAAATCTTTCTTTATTTTTTCATATCTTTTGCCGAAAATCCACCAGCCTTCGTTAAATGGCTATCCAGCCGCTTGTACAACACCAACGGAAGCAGCGATCTTGGCAGCATCTCCAGCAATATCAGCGCCATGCTTCATGCCCTTCTTCAGCTCTTTACCAATCCTTTTGAAGAACTTCCTCGATTCCACACCAGCAAAGAGCGCTGACATGACAATTAAAGCGAATATGAAGAATCTTAAGAAATTCATTTTACTTGTAGTTTTAGTACACAACTTTTGACTAGAAGCTTTCTCAACCCAATGATGTCTTCACTGAAGACAAGCAGTGTTTTTATACTCGACACCCTAGACACGGCATGTACTTCAAACACAGCTGCCCCAAAAAAATTCGTAATACTTTTTCAGCTTTGTAAATATTTAGTTATTATTATTTGCAGAAAATGAAAAATATTCTATGCTAATTGCTTCGAAGACGGTTAGTGGTCTACAGCGCCATATTTTATTTGTACCCGTATATACGTAATATCAATGCAGTTGTTGGAAACATCTTAAGAATTCTACACTATTCGGGGAATTTCAGTTGGAAAACAAAAGAACACGAGGTTCTTTGAAATATTCTTTTTTTACGCAAGAAAGTGTTTACTCTTATCCGCATTTGCGTCTTAAAAATATTTGGTTCTTATGTGCAGAACACTTGTATTTGCATGTCTAAGAGTAAACGAAACTTTTCGAATAAATAAAATTGGGTAGTACAAAAGATTTAATAACAATGGTTTTGGCATATGAATACCATATATGGTACAAATATTACTTGTTACTATTATATAAGTATACAATTGATCGAGAGAAATCTCTTGGAAGTATCATTCTTCAAAATTTTGATATGAGATGGCATAATTGCATGTACTGAGCTTTCAATTGCTTACGCAACCCCCCTATTCTTCTGACATGACTTATTATCGATTTTACAAGTTCTCAGTCCACAAATGAATCGACGAGACTGAGACATCTTCTTCTTCTTGACAGGCGTAGAAACCGATTACGCGGTCCTTTTGGCAGTTTGGCGCCAATTGGTAATACCAAGTGAAGACAGGTCCTTCTCCACCTAGGCCTTCCATCGGAGTGGAGGTCTCCCTCTTCCTCGGCTTCCACCAGCGGGTACTGCATCGAAAATTTTCAGAGCTGGGGCACTTTCGTCCATTCGAACAACATGACCCAGCCAGCGTAGCCGCTGTCTTTTTATTCGCTGGACTATGTCTATGTCGTTGAACAGCACATACAGCTCATCATTCCATCTTCTGCGGTATTCGCCGTTGGCAATGTTTAAGGGACCATAAATCTTTCGCAAAACCTTTCTCTCGAAAACTCCTAGTGCCGTCTCATCGGATGTTGACACCGTCCACGCTTCTGCACCATAAAGTAGGACGGGAATGATGAGGGACTTGTAGCGTTTAGTTTTTGTTCGTCGAGAGAGGACTTTACTTTTCAATTGCCTACTCAGTCCAAAGTAGCACCTGCACGCTGGATTTCGTGGCTGTTGATACTGGTTGTATACGAAATTATATACAACTTCAAAGTTATGACTGTCAACAGTGACGTGGGAGCCAAGCAAGATGCGAATGCGCCGACTGTTTGTTTGATGACAGGAGATATTTCGTCTTGTCCTCGTTCACCACCAGACCCATTCGCTTCGCTTCCTTATCGAGATCGAAACTGAGACATAAGTAGTTAGAAGAAATTAAAGATCTTTCCTCAAAATTGTATCGAAAATTTAAAAGATTGCTGTAATGTTAATAAAAATAAATTCGAAGAGATATAAGGTCGTTAAGCATTTCAACAATACGCTATTTCTACTCGCACTTCCTTAAAATCAGCTGCCAGCAATCACATCTCATTCAATAATCTTCTTCATCATTGCAGATCTTTAAACTCACATTTATCGATCCCTCTTTTATTTGCATGGCAAATTAAACATGTATCTCTCATTATCTCCATACGTTCTCTAATTGCTGAAGTGTTCTCAGAAAAGGAATATATCTTTAGAAAAGTTCGGAAAAGTTTATCTCTTCGACAGAGTTTGGCGAAAACTTCGTTGAATACTTTCTCCACCAGCGTTGATCACCTTCTCGTGGGGAAGAGACTTAAGTAATAGTAGTGCACGTATCCCAATTTGGAACGCACATTCATCTAACGTACAAGGAGACAATGGAGATATGGAAAGTGTGAGGATAACCTAACCACCCTAACCCAAAGTGTCGACTTATCTGTACTGATGGTTGCATGTGATCGGAAGGAGAACACTTTCCGGCTCACATGTGTAACCAAAATATGAACCCGCAATAAAACAACAGCAGCTAACATCTTAACCCTTATCGCTACAGTATCGGATTCATGGATCCTTTACGGTATCCCATCCTGTTAGTACTCCAATCCGGTTAGAGACTCATATCCGGTTAATATCTATTAGTACATTAGTTCGGTCAGTACACTCTCCCCTCCGGTTAGTACCCCCTTCCATCCGGTTAGTACACCCATTCTATTAGTAATCCCCTTAACCAGAGGAAGGAACCATCCAAAGCAGCCCTCCAAATCCCAGTATCGGAATCCTGGACCCTTTACGGAATCTGACGTAGACACTCTCCTACCATCCGGTTTGTACTCCCCTCCTATCCAATTAGTAATCCCCTTAACCAGATGGTGTTTACTTTCCAGACATATGTACATACATATACAAGCGCTAACTTTATAAAAAATTTCACGAGATCTGGAATCGGATTTAACCCCGATTTAACTTGGTTGGTTGATTGGTTGAAAAGGGAGGCGAAGAGGGCCTGACCGCAAGCGGCCGCACTTACGCCATTATTAGGCCCATTGTGCTCCCGGAAGGTACCCTGATAAGCGTCACCTGAACAACTCGGTCGATTTAACGAAAATTCTGAGTTTATTCCATCCCTGCTGCCCAATTTCTCTCAGATTAGAGTAATGGGAGCCTTGGAAGGTATCTCTTCTTAACCCACAGAAGGTCGGGCATTCGCAGAGATAATGCTCTAGTGTCTCATCATCTTCCGCGCACGCCCTGCATTCCGCCGATTCTACTATGCCAAGTCTCTGCAGGTGGCCTCTTAGAGGTAGGTGCCCCGTGATGACCCCTGTGATACATCTTAATCCTCTTTTGCTTAAAGTAAGAAGTTTTTTGGTCTGTCCAGTGTCAACACTACCCCATTTTACTTAGTTTGCCACAATAATAATCAAACTTAGAGTAGAATTTCTTTTGAAAAACTTGTTTGCGGATACTTTTTTAACATAAATTTCTTGCTTAGTGGCAACCCTGCTACCAATAATTGTTCAATATCGAATTCATTTAATGTGAAACGTGATTGCAACTGATAACAACATCACGATTTTGTGAAAACGCAAAAAAACAGATTATCTCGGGAAGTAAGGACACCAACTAACAACGAGTTAAGACAAAGTGAGCGGCTTTGGGTCGTACATACTAACTCTGCATTTACTTAAAAGAAAATGAGGAGCAGCAACAACACATACATACAAACGTACAAACATTCAAGCAGTGGCTGGAATTTAGCTGACGATAAAAATAATTAAACGCCTATTGTGTGCGGCCATGGCCGTTGGTCCAAAAGGTGCTGACTGAAAGACAAAAGTACAAAAAAGTACACGAACAAGGTGCATGTTGCTACACACATGCAACAGAAGTCTGTGTGTGTGTGTTTGTGTGAGGAGCTGGAGTGCAGCGTTGAGTGAAGTGCCGAGTTGTTGCGGCGCAAAGCGGAGCGGGTTGTGTGGCAACAATTCCCGACAAACCTCCTGCCTTACTTTAATCGCATTACTCCTTTTTTTGCCACATGCTTAGCATTTCACTGTTGTTGTTGTTGCACGGCTGACATACTGCCACCACTGGGCCGTGGCCGCTACAACAACGCCGCCGCGTCGCACCTATGAACGCTTTTAACTTGCTACAATTGCATAGTTTCGCAACAATTTTGCTAACTGCAACGATGTTGTTGCTGTTGTTGGTGTTGTAGCTGTTATTGCTGCCATTTTTCACAGCACGATGAGATTGTTGTGCAATCAACGAAGCATTGAAAGTGAAAAACTTCCAAAGTAAGGCAAATGCTGCAAAAAAAACAATGAAGAAGAAGCAGCAGCACAAGTGGAAGGCAACAATAGCGAAATGGATCGAATGCCGCATTATTTCTCAAGCGCAACACGTCGCACTGGGATCGGGGCAAGATCGAGTGAACTTGGCCAGGAACGCACAGGCACGTCGTCGCAGCAAAAATACTAGTGCGTTGCTTGCGATACGCGTTGGAACGTTAGCGTGTGTCGCTGCGTTGTTATATATATACATACATACATATATGATGCACATGTACATATGTACACACAAACAAAGTTGTATATTTAGCGCAGTTGTCGAGGCATTGCAAATTGCCGCAATCAAAACACAGCGCAACACTGCATGCAACATGCATTGACCATGAGAAAATGCCACAACAACTATAATACAACAACAATCGAAGATGTTACTCGTATAAAAGTAGAACTTTCCATTTTAGAATTGACTGGCGGTGGCTTCAATTCTTTGTGCATTCTATTGCATACTTGGCAACTTAGTTGAATCTGAATTTATTTCTCGCTCGCTTTGTTCTCTTTCTTTTATAGGACCTTGAGTATCCTGTTATAAATAGTCAACGCGTATGTGAACTTGCCACTTTGTACCCAGTGCCCTCTTCATGGCATTCAAACGCTCATTGAGAGCAAAAATAACTAATGCAGTGCAAGTGTTAGGTATTTTGAAGAGATTTAATATTATCAGAAGAGATTTCATAATACTCAGCGTAAAACCCATAGCTACATATATTATAAAAAAATATTTGAACTTGAGTCGAGTATTCTTCAATTTCCATCATTTTCCATGATTTAATTATTTGAATCACAATTATTTTTTATTTTTCAGACAGTTGGCAACTCTTCTAAGAATATCTCGAGTTTACAAGAGCAGTCTCCCAATTTAAATCGTGCAAACGTAGAGTCATTAGTTCAATAGTTTCGAAATTTAAAATCTATCTTAGACTTGTAAAGGGTGTTTTTTAGATATGTAGTTTGAAATAATGCTCATATAATTTAATGTTATGGCCAAGAATTTAGCTTTATTGAAATGATAAGAGTTTGCCATTCTGTTTCTGTTAAAAATTTCGACCAAAAAAAAAATCGTGTTGTCTCAGTAAAAATCACATGTCTAAAAAACTGTCGTTATGTATCTAGATAATCCCCTTACTCCAATTCTCAGAACTTCCTTTAACGACGTCCTGTAATTAGAAAGATAGTATACAAGTAGGGCAAACCGAATATTGTTATTCGAATAACGCCCTATTCAGTTAATTCGATTAGTCGATTAGTCGAATACCAAGAGCTCTAGTACATATATTTAACGTTAGTTTCACTTTGGTCGTTGGTCTTGCCGAGTGTATATTGGTCTACATAAATTCGTTTCCAAGAAAGAGAAAATAATTTAATTTGTTTAAACGTTGCTCGTCTTTTTGTTGAAATTTCAGTGGTACTTTAATTCGAGCTTTAGACCTGAGACTTGTAAAGTGGTAGAGTCAATATTTTGCTCCTCAAAAATAAGTGTTTTCAAAAAAATTCAAGCTACTCGACTTAGCACACGGATTCACAAAGTATAATCAATTTCAAGGTTTTCTAGGTTTGTGGACAAAGAACGGTGATCCGCTTACATAGATATAAATCATGAGATATGCCCTTAATGCATCATTATGATCAAGAATAGGAATTTTATAGGTTTAGTGTGGGAAAAAGCCTGACGAAAGGCGCTCTTGTCAGCTAGAAACATTCTTGACTGGTTTGGTTTATACGTCCCAGACCACTTCTGACTGTCAATGGGAAGCACTACAGGCAAATATTTCGTGATATTTATTCGACACTTCAATATCAATCGTCTCGTTATTCTATAATTATAGTAGAACGGGGCAAGAAGCTCGTTCGTAGAACGTTCCATTTTTTATCGGCAAAACTTTTTGATACTAGGTCATTTGACGCTGAAAAAGACCGACTGGAAAAATAAAAATTTCATTGACAAGATTATTTATACGTCTTTGCGGCAGAGTGTAAATTGGCGAAATGATTTTAACTTTTTCTAGAATAGGTATCAATGTATAGAAAAAATTGACATTTTCGTAAACTAAGTCCATTGTACTCCTGTGTTCTGGCACTGGATCTATGGATCTCGCACGTGCTTGGCAGACTGTGTTTAATGACCAGCAATTGCTTGACTGAGAGATCCTTTTAGCAGAGTATCAATCGTAAGAGATCCACTGAACTACTTGCTCTTAAGTTAGTTGCAAGATTTAACTCGCCGCAATGGTAGGAGTCCGGACTGATACTAGGCTCACATGCCATGAGGCTAAACATATTTGAGTATGCATGTTGTTGATGTTGTATGGTGGAAGACGAGATGGAAACATCTAGACACTTTCTTCTTCACTGTCCTACTTTTGCTAGACTGAGTCTGAAATATCTAAGTATGATTAGTTTTTGCGAACCAGATAATTCGATTCAATCAATCTGTATCTATATTTAAGAGTTTGAGGCATCACAAAGGACTGGTGATTTTAGCCTAGCCTAGCTGCCTGTCATCCCTTTAACAGAAACTAACTTAACTAAGTCACTTCTTACTCAAAATATTAGTTTTCTTCCATTTGACTGTAAGATTTTTTTCTTTCGAATTTCAATTAACCATTTCTCCATGACTCCTCTCAATGCATTTCCCAATTTGTTAGCATTTCAACGCCTTTTCCAACCGTTTAACCCCATTCAGACTCTGACATATGCACAAAAGCCTGTACTGTACGCCTTCCTTCTCCACCTCGCTTTGTTACGTCGACTCTGCGAGTCTCAGTGGCATATTTTAACAATTATGCTTATTAAAAATTAACATAATAAATCATTTTTATGGCGCGTTGAAAAATAAGCGAAGCACCACACTAGCGAGGAGTGAAGTAAAAAACAAAAACAGTGGAAAAGCAGTGTCTTGCAAGTTCTATATTTCCCGGCTTTAATTATGAAAATCCATTCAAATATAGGTTTTTACGCAAAATATTCAATTTTTTTCCTATTCTGAGTGGAGGCTATAAATTATAGAACTAATTTGCATGTTTAACCCTTTCTTGTATTTGTACATATTTCTGTTAGGCTGAACCCTTTGCTATGGCGCGCCGGCTGTTGGAAAATTCAACCCTGCCCGAAATTGGTGTGATAACTGTATTGACTTTTTGTTTTTGCTGCAGGTTTGCGCCGGCCTCTTTTTTCTTTAATTTGTTTTGAATTTTTTTTTTCTGAAATTTTTTTCTGAATTTTTTTTTGTTAAAAATTCGATTTTTTCTGCAATTTTTAAATTGAATTTCCATTTCCAGCATCCTGCACCGTTATTTGTGCGCACTTTCATTTGTTTTGCTTTGTTGTTGCATAGCTGCGGGCGTTTATGCAACGCTTTGTTGCCTGCCACACGACTAATTTGGGACAAGCGTGTGTTATTTCTTGCTAAGGTAATTAAAGCAAAATATTTTTAACCACTCATCCCACCCCGCAGACACTCAAACACACTATGTAAATGCGAAATTTTTATAACAAAATAGCAAAAAAAATTATTATTTTTCTTTGGTGACTAAGCAACAGCGTCAAGCCTTTACCTTTTCCGCCAAACAACAACAAACAACAAAACAACTACACAGTGCAACATCGATGATGCAGTACATTTTCCACTTGAGGAAACCGCAAAAACGCTGAATCTATAAATGAAAAATGCCGGCATTGAACCCAAAAATGTGTTTTAATGGCGACGTTTTGTCGAAAAAAAAAACAAAGTTTTCCGCCCAAGCCGGCTGGGAGGCTGCAGCAATTTGTCTCCTGGGTGTAATTCATCAAAAACAACATCAAAGTTGTTGCAGTTTTTCCATGAAAATAAAAAAAAGATATTTTTAATTGGAAACAGATATCGCGCGTTTGGAAGGGTCTGCGCAAAAAAGAGTTAAATTAGGGAAAAAATTTGTAAAAAAAACGCGAAACTGGCATTAGAACTTAATAAGCCTGACGCTCCACTTGACTTCTTTCTTCAGCACAGCTGGCGTTACGCTTGATGGGTTAGCTGCAAGCTTCGAGAAAACGCGTCACTAAATCATGTACTGTTAGGCCTGTGAAGCGTGAAAAAAATTTCATTTGACAAAAAAATACAGTATTTTGGAATTAATTTATGGCCTAACTTGACACAGCACTTTTCTGCGAGTTCGATAAGATTTCGACAAGTTAAATTCACTAAAGAACAATCGAAAATATTTTGACAAACAACAAACAGCCATTGTGTACATACATAAATACTTGGTGTTTGTATTTTATTTTGCTTAACATATGTTCTTTATATACATACTGACATATATACTTGCTTCATATGTGCTTCATTTGGCTCCTTTAATTTATTACAAATTTTAATGAGTTCCAACGCGTATGTTTTATGTCACTTGCTCAATGTGTCAGTGTGGAAACACAGAAACATACATATACATATGTATATAATCATTTAAAAGGAAGAAGAAAATAATTGTCTCACATGTTTTCCATTTCTTTCCGCTCCATTGTCTGACCCTGCTGCCGATGACTTAAAGCTCTTTTTATTGCGCTGGAATGATCTTGAGGTCTCTTGTTTGTGGTATGTACATATGTCCGGCAGAAACATATGTGACAGTTTTTGAAATATCTAATTTATCAACCAAAAATATTTATAAATATATGTAACAGTATTTATATATACATATATATAAAGAGCATATGAAACAACCAAATCTTACATATGGTCACTTTTATTTAAAATTGCCTACTTATAAACATATTCGAACTACTTCTTAGCCGCTTGAATTTGCAATCGCATGATGTCATTTTATTTGAATCACACTTCTCCTCAGTATTCTTAAGTAGTCAAGTAATTTAGAAGATAACCTTCTAAAGAAGGCCATATTCTTTATGTAGTGCCACAGAAAATAGTCTAACGACGTAAAATCGCACGACCGAAGCGGCCAATTGACTGGGCCTTTCGTGAGATAACACGTTCACCAAACTCAATTTTCAATAAATCGATTGTGACATATGCTGTGTGACTTGTGGCGCCGTCCTGTTGGAACCACACACTGCCCAAGTCCATATCATCCAATTCGGCTGACCAAAAATATTCGGTTTTCATTTAGCGGTAGCGAATCATATTCACAGTAACGCGCCGGTCTTGATCATCACGGAAGAAGTACGGACCAATGACGCCGTCGGCCCATAAATAACGCATATTTTGCTTATTTACGAAGCCTTTCAGCCTGAAACGAGTCTCAAGTCACTGACTCCGAATTTCGGTAGTAAATTTTAATAATTTTGACTCGTTGTTGGATCACATATATTTTTCAATGATGAAATGTCAAAAAAACCGGGAAAAATATGGTATCGTTTGCTGTCCCTACCGGTCTGTTGTAGCGTCCCTTTTTAAAAACCGTTTAAATCTAAATGTGTATGGGATCTAAGTTTAGGCCTTCAAAGTAATCCAAATTAAATACTCCTCAAAAAGAAAAAATAGCTCCCATATATGAACTACAATACACATGCGGCAATTGATATAACCGATTTACTAAATATAAAGATAAGTGGGAAGACCTGAGCCGTTAATAAGATCTCATATATCAAATCCGTGAGAAAACCCACCCAACTAAGCGCTTATTGAGTGTTACTGACGTAGAATTAGCTTTAGTGGTAGGGTCAGGGTCAGTCATACCATGTGATGGGCCCAAAAGATTTGTCTTATTAATTGCTTTCTTAACATGTCTACAATAAAATCCAATTAAATAACGAAAATTATCATATATTGTATATGAGGGCTGAGATAATTCCTGTACTGATCTCACTCATTTTCACCACCAAAGATCACTATATCCAAGACCATACGCTCACTTAATTTTGCTAGGATATTTTATAAATTAACCGATTTATAAGGTATAAGGCCCACCATATTTTTGAAAAACTTACAAGTAGGTATAAGGGAGCTAGGGGAAGTTATGGCCCGATTTTAACCACACACTCCGAATTACATTGAAATATCTGAGAGATTTATCGATATTTTCTGTAAAAAATTACCATTAGGCACTGGGTACTTCATGTTCGATATCCGGGGTCTTGAAAAGATGTAGTCCAATTGTTTCCCATGTGATACCACACCTCAAATACAGTATTTGTGTAAAGTTTTTTCCGTTGTGAACGAATCAGATGGAATTCAAAATTGTCTTATATGGGAAGTAGGCGTGGAAGAAGACATGTTGGGCGCAGAAACCACTCTCAGCATTTGATTTATTTTAATGAGGTGGTGATTTAGGAAATTTGTATCAAAATACAATTTCAAAGCAGAAGTATTTAAGTAAAAATATGTATGTATATATATTCTTATATATGTATGTACAAAGTACCTCCAAATATATATACAAATATACAAAATAACCAATATGAATCCACTTACGAATGCCAGTGTTGAAAGCGCACTGACAACTTGCCACTGCCACTTTGGCGAAGTTTGTGAGACCGGTTACTGGTCCCGTGTCGGCTGGACGACAGTGGAGGAGGATCGCAAAAGCGTATGGGAAGGAAACCAAAAAAAAAGACTCCGATTGTACGTATGTGATATGTTTGTGTGTCTATATGTTTATACAACGATTGTTGGAGTATTGCGTAAAAGCGGTTTGCCCTTGAAAATTCTCAATTATGTATCCATATATGGTACATACATAAGTATATGTTTATGTATATATTCATGTATAAAATAGAGAATATAAAGTTTGTTGTTCATTTCTAATAGAGAATAAATGCTTTTCTTCCACATTTCGTGAAGACTTTGGGAAGTTGGTTAAATTTGGCCGACGTCTAACTAACCGATATTAGTAACCACTGAAGACTGTTAGTAACTTCAACTGAGTCGGTAATTTTTGAATTCAGAGAAAGACAGTAGAGAAATGTCTAAAGTTTCTAGAATGCGATCTTCACAACTGTGTCTTAGAAAAAAGATATGTTTTGTTGCATCGCTTTCTTCAGCATTGCCAGCCTTATCTTTCAAATGACACGCGGAATGATTAGTCGTGACTGATTTACGAGTATCTACATAGGTTTTTACTCGACTCTCTTACAAAACGTAGCCTATTCGATTCTAACTTCAGACCTTGGCGACCAATTTACAGGTCCATTCCTAGATAGGATTCAGTCAGAGCAAGATCCATATGGAGATCTTCGTGAGCTTTTAAGAAAACTACCTCTTAAAATCATATATCTCTGTATGTACCTATATATAGCTGATCAGCTCAAAGTATTTTTTTCATACATATACATACTTAATCCCTTGTGCAACAGTACTATAAAGAGCGATCGTAGCGACTTGTTGCCGCCACAGTAACACTTCTTGCATTTGTACGCGCTGCGGTAATCAAGATAAGATGCAGGCACAAAGGCCATGCAACAAATGCGAAAAGACGAAATGGCGTGAATGCCATATTCGGCAAGAACTTTTAACAGCCACCGCAATAACATCAGCTATTATGTATTTCCCAGCCACACTCCCTGACTCGGAAGATCGCTGAAAATGATTTATGCCCACAGAGTACGGAGCACCAATGCTGGGGCTGGCGACTGCAATGAGGCTGCAGCAAATGAACTTCGAAAGAAACGACGAGTGCAAACAGTATGTTTGGCCATATACGTGGGCGGCTGTCTTCAACGTGCTGCGCTGCAAGTGTTCGTAGTGGATAACGATTCCTCGTTCGTAAGTACATTTGAATGTGTATTTATGGTTCCACAGTTGCCATTGTATGTTGAAATTGGTCTCTGAATCGTCACTTGATCGCTGCTGGAGTATGTAAAAATGATTTGTGGCTACGATGGAATCAGTTAATTAGAATTTATTATGTCACAGCAGATAATAAAAGAGGGGGAGAATTGTACTCGCGATCAGTTCAGAAAAAGAGGAAGCACAAAAATCAACAAATATACAAATTTTATGTTTTCATATGTTACTATATAGACATTAAGCTTGAGAAATACTAAGAAAGTACTATGTTTAGACACTTTCAAGGAATGTGGGCAAGGTCACAGCAAGGTGGTAAAGAATTAGATTGGATGAATGTGAGAATAAAAATAATGAAAGTGTTTTATCAAAACCAAATCAGACAAACCAGAAAACCAAAGTTAATGTTACCACTTACTTAAGCGAGTTTTAGAAGAGTACTGACACCTTTTTAAACAAAAGCCTGGAACTTTATTTCGAAGTACTTGAAGATTTGAGACGAAAGTTAAAACCTCAGCAACTATATAACTAGTTTAAACCATTTGGTCGAATATCTGTGGCTTAAATATATATCATTTGATACCAAAATGGATGACAGGGTTCGAACCGTTTCTTAGTCGCTGTATAACGTGTAGACTTACTACTTTTCGCCGCAGTTATATTATCGCAATCAAACTGCTCAAACAATAAGGTTAACAGGTGCTTGGTCATAGCTTGATCGATATTCAAATTCCGTATATCCGATTTTCTAAGCCACATTGTATACTCTCGAACTCAAAAACTACTCGACCAATTAATGGGTTTGGACGTATATTAATCTCTTTACACCCTGATGTTATGAATGGATAATAGGCGGTTTATAACCACGCCTACTTCCCATATAACTCAATTGGATTTTCACCTGATTCGTTCACTTTAAAATATATGTATATGTATATTAAGTATCAGTGAAGATATCGCGACAAAACTTTGCACACATATGTATTGTAATTTCTAGTTTGACATCATCCGTGTAAAAACTTTTAAAATCGGACTGTATCATTTCAAAGGTCTCAGATATTTTATGGTAATTTAAAGAGAATATTTTTCTTCTAATAATGCGCCTTTGTGACAAAAATGGGTAATATCGGGTAATTACATCCCATAGATCCCATATACCAATATAGGGATTTTTAAACTTTCGATGGGCTTATATACATATATATCTGTCAAGATGTGAGATATATGAGCGAAATTTTGTGAAATCGATCAAGGAATTACCCTATTACTGCTATTCAAATACGGCGGCGAAGAACTGATAAGGTGCATGCATCAGCTTCTTTGTAGAATATGGTCGGAACAAAACATGCCAGACGATTGGAATCTCAGTGTGCTCTGTCCAATCCATGAAAAGGGAGACCCCACAATCTGCGCCAATTACCTTTGTATAAGTTTCCTCAATATCGCATATAAGGTTTTGTCGAGCGTATTATGTGAAAGACTAAAGCCCACCGTCAACGAACTGATTGGACCTTGCCGCCAAATCTTGGAAAAGACCCGAGAGAGAAGAATCGATACTCAACATCTTTTCATCGATTTTAAAGCTGCCTTCGATAGCACGAAAAGGAGCTGCCTTTATGCCGCGATGTCTGAATTTGGTATCCCTGCAAAACTAATACGGCTATGTAAACTGACGTTGACCAACACTAAAAGCTCCGTAAGGATCGGGAAGGACCTCTCCGAGCCGTTCGATACCAGACGAGGTTTCAAACAAGGTGACTCACTATCGCGCGATTTTTTTAACTTGATGCTGGAGAAAATTATAAGAGCTGCAGAGCTAAATAGAGAAGGTACAATCTTTTACAAGAGTGTACAGCTGTTGGCTTATGCCGATGATATTGATATCATCGGAAGCAACAACCGCGCCGTTTGTTCTGCGTTTTCCAGACTAGATAAAGAAGCGAAGCCAATGGGTCTGGTGGTGAATGAGTACAAGACGAAATATCTCCTGTCATCAAACAAACAGTCAGCGCACTCGCGTCTTGGCTCTCACGTCACTGTTGACAGTCATAACTTTGAAGTAGTAGATAGTTTCGTCTACTTGGGAACCAGCATTAACAACACCAAAAATGTCAGCCTTGAAATCCAACGCAGAATCACTCTTGTCAACAGGTGTTACTTTGGACTTAGTAGGCAATTGCAAAGTAAAGTCCTCTCTCGACGAACAAAAATCAAACTCTACAAGTCGCTCATTATTCCCGTCCTGATGTATGGCGCCGAAGCGTGGACGATGACAACATCCGATGAGACGACTCTTGGGGTTTTCGAGAGAAAGGTTTTGCGTAAGATTTATGGTCCTCTGAACATTGGCAACGGCGAATACCGCAGACGATGGAATGATGATGTGTTATTCGACGACATAGACATAGTTCAGCGAATAAAAAGACAGCGGCTACGCTGGCTAGGTCATGTTGTACGAATGGATGAAAACACTCCAGCTCTGAAAGTATTCGATGCAGTACCCGCTGGAGGAAGCCGCGGAAGAGGCTTATTTTATTTTCAATATTTGGTTAATGCCGAACTTACTACGAATATCTTTCAACACTATTGCTATCAAATTGTTTGTAATTTTTTATTAACTTTAAAAATATTGAAGAAAGCTTTTGCTTTTGCCTGAGGGCAGATGGTAGAAATACGTGCGCATATAAACGAATGTTGTTGATATGCTTGTGACCTTAATCCATATTGACAACTTTTCAACAAATTAGATTACCACCTAGGAATATGTAAATGTATGTAGGCAATTCAATAAGTCTAGCTAACACTGAACTAGATTTTGACTGGTCCAATATTGCACACAAACGATTGATTTTGTCCTGGAAATCCGAACCGTTTCGAATCATTAGACCATAGCGATCGTCATTGACAGTAGATCAATAGAATCCCTGGCTTACAAACCATGGTATCCAAAGACTTTCAGTATATTAAATTTTGCTCTGTTGGTAGCATTGTGATGACGGTTTGCAAAAGTTTATCGAACAAAAATTGACATGTGAAAATTTTGACAGCCAGTTTGACAGTTAACCCTTTGGAAAATACATATGTATCAAAATATATCTTCTATTACTTATACATTTACTAATTAATTAATTGATTAATTACCTAACCATAGCTTTTATGTGCCGAATTGTTCAAATATCAAATCCCTTTCCTATTGCTTAATTTCCTATATGGTTCCAGAGTACTTACCTTTGAACCGCATAGATGTGCGCATGTGCCTGCATAACCCAATACCCGTACATTTGATTTACTCATGCGTTGCCATCGCGTTTTGAACTCCACACTATAGACAAAACAAAAGAGGCATTTATGCGACATAAACTACAACAAAGATACTCTGTATATACATATAGATAAACACAGGTATAAATACATATGTGCTTTAGAAAAAAGTTGCAGTTAATATTGAGGTATCCTCACATTTTATTGTCTTACATTTAGATCTTTTCTATTATTCTGTACAAATTCTCAGCGCAGCTGGGGCTTGCCATAACAACAACAACATTCAAAACAAACAATATCGTCCCGTTTATCTTCACTAAGTCTTCAAATGTCAGTATACAAAAAGGTTTAATGTCAATATGCCCCGTTAATAGTTTTATTAGAGCAAAATATAAAAGAAATCTACAAAAGAGATGTAAAAAGAAGAATGAAACTAAAACGATTTAACTCAACGAAGCTTAAATTAATCCAATTAATAAGTTGCAACGAGCATTGGTAAAAATAATAAATAAAACTTTTTTGTATAAAGGTTTCTATATGGTTTGTTGTTTAAGAGCAGAAGGAAGAATGAGCTCAATAAAAATTATAAAAAATTCAAAAATAAGATATTAATGTATCTGATTTTTTGAGGTTAGCTTTCTTTATTTTTAAATCTTTTATACAAAGTCAAAATTCGTTATTATATGAAATTGTGAATTAATTGCAATCAATTAGGGGATTTCGATAATATCTGGCACCAAACCACATTATATCAACTCACTTCATCTCGCTCATTGAGCTTTAGTACTAAGACTACGTGGCGTAATTTCGATTTCTCATAACCTCTAACTAGACCTCGCTTGACTCCGGTTTTTAACTCCCTTGGTCTCGTATGACCTACTCTACTTCACTTAACTCTCATTTCGAGGTGTCACGTGATCTTAGATTTGTTTTCATATTAAGTAGTCATGTGGACTCAGACACATGATGTCAGATCTGTCTAAACTTTAGCCTTTTTTTCGTTTTGAGGGGTCAGGTGATAACATTATCATAGGAAGACGATCAGGGCTAGGGTTCAAGGGCAGTTAAGCGAATATCCAACTTAGCTGGGACAATATCTATAGGTTAGTTCATATCACCCCCGATGGAGAAGAGGCGCAGTGAGGCTCAAAGCTCAGGGGGAATGGGGGGAGGAGTTTTCTGTCGGAAGCTTTCAATTAACTCCAGTTTTCGGCTGCCAGATCATTGCAGCGTCTTTCAGGCAGAGGTTGTTGATATACTGCTTCGAAGTGCAGTATCCTTCAGAGAGGTGTGTGCTCTAAGCTAGTATGGGAGTGCTTAACATTGTTATCAGTAGCTTCGAACTACTTCAAAATCCGACTTGTGTGGGTACCCGGTCACCGCGGAATCGCTGGAAACTGCAAAAGGGATCAGCTTGCAAGAGAGGGTACGTTAACAATATTGGCGCCGGAGTGGAAACGTGTGGGCAGTCGGTAGTCTACTTGCGCCAGAGCGCTGGACACACTGTCTTTGAGTGAGCTCGCCAACCGTTGGAGAACAACCAGCACCTGCGCAGTAGCGAGGTCCTTTTGGCTCACTGTGGATCGAAAACGGTCTTTGCAGCTACTGTCGCTCAGTAAGGCTTATCTCTCCGCGATCATTTGAGTGCTTACTCAATACGCACACACGCGGCGAGGCTAGGGATCATGAGAGACGCTAGTTGCCAAAGCTGTTAGGCATTTTTTCTGCGAACCAAGCGAAGTGAAGGGAATCGACATTAGCCCACTTAAGAACTCTATTATTGAGTCCAAGTGCTTCGTCGCAATATAAGGATCTTAGTGATCCGTTAGGAGTTTTTTACGGGTGTCACAATGGACAGTCGAATCTGTCCCAGTGAGATTCTCTGCATTTGCGGAGATCTACCCCTTATCCTAACCTAACATAGTTCATATCATATCACGTGGAAGTTTTTAATGAGGCAATACTTTTTTGAGAGTTGGTCCCTTTGACAACTGTTACTTTATTTATACTCACTTTGGTTTCCCATTTCATTATGAACAGACTTACTCCGGAAAAACATTTGTGCTGACATATGACATAATTGTTGAGAAAAATTGTTCGAAAATTGGGTATCTGGGCTAGAATTTATATGATCCAGCCGCGGCGACGGTCATTTGCTCGAAATAATTTTTAAAACATAGTGGCAAGTCTTTATTTTTATAATAAAGCTAAATCCGAAGGACAGTTCTTCGATCTGTCGAACTCATCCAGAGCCGAACGTGGGATCAACAGTGCGCCTGATATGTATGTATGTATGTGATTGGCGTTGCAACCGTTTAGCCGGTTATAGC
Source organism: Zeugodacus cucurbitae (assembly GCF_028554725.1). NCBI lineage: Eukaryota > Metazoa > Arthropoda > Insecta > Diptera > Tephritidae > Zeugodacus > Zeugodacus cucurbitae. The sequence continues at coordinate 55,187,391 of NC_071667.1, read as the reverse complement.
CGAATCGACGATAGTGCGCCACCTGTCTCTCTCCTTTGCAGTTCGGCGCCAGTTGGAGATCCCAAGTGTAACCAGGTCGCTCTCCACCTGGTCCCTCCAACGGAGTGGAGGCCTTCCCCTTCCTCGGCTTCCTCCGGCGGGTACTGCATCGAACACTTTCAGGGCTGGAGTGTTTTCGTCCATTCGGACAACATGACCTAGCCAGCGTAGCCGCTGTCTTTTTATTCGCTGAACTATGTCAATGTCGTCGTATAACTCGTACAGCTCATCGTTCCATCGTCTGCGGTATTCGCCGTTGCCAATGTTCTGAGGACCATAAATCTTGCGCAAAATTTTCCTCTCGAAAACTCCTAGTGTCGTCTCATCTGATGTTGACATCGTCCAAGCTTCTGCACCGTAAAGCAGGACGGGAATGATAAGTGACTTGTAGAGCTTGATTTTGGTTCGTCGAGAGAGGACTTTACTGTTCAATTGCCTACTCAGTCCAAAGTAGCACCTGTTGGCAAGAGTTATTCTGCGCTGGATTTCGAGGCTGACATTGTTCGTGTTGTTGATGCTGGTTCCCAGGTATACGAAATTATCTACGACCTCGAAGTTATGACTGTCAACAGTGACGTGGGAGCCAAGACGCGAATGCGCCGACTGTTTGTTTGATGACAGGAGATATTTCGTCTTGTCCTCATTCACCTCCAGACCCATTCGCTTCGCCTCCTTATCCATGCGGGAAAAAGCAGAACAAACGGCGCGGTTGTTGCTTCCGATGATATGACCTCACCAAAATGACTTGTTCGGCAAATTACCAAAGATCTTGAGAAAGAAACCAAGCAGCAAGTAACTTAGAATCGGCTTTATGCCCACTATTGTCATGCAACACTGCCACATTTGCTGCATGCCACAACTTCATTCACAAATTAGCCGCAAATGGCGTACATAACCTCTGAGCCCATTAAGTTGGTATGCTAAAACATACGTTTTACTGCATATTATGTTGTTATTGTTGCAGCAACTTTTACGATCGCACCGACTCTAAGTATGTACATAGAGTATAGAAAAGAATGACAGATATTGGAAACAGCTTGAGCTTGAAGAAGAAACACAAACAAACAACCAGAAACAATGACATCAAATACAATAACAACAACAACAATCGCAAAATCAACAACAAAAGTGACAGCAAACATTAATGCAAGCAACCACAACAATTGCAGTGCAAATAATAACAACAACAGCAACAATGACATGAACACCAAAGAGAACACAACAATTGCAATAACAACAACAGCAGCACACTGTCATTGTCTTTGACGTTGACCATGAAAAGTTTATGCACCCCAAACGCAGCGGCAGCGGCGACCGCCACAACAACAACAGCCACACCGCCACGGCGACAACACAGCAACAACCGCGCTCGCACATTAGGTGCTGAATAGAAAGAAATGCACAAAGTTGCAAACACTCATATACAAACAGTAACTTTCATTTACATTTACAAGTATGCCTCCTTGTACCTCTTCTACGGCTGAGCAGTACTCTTTCCGCGGCGGCAGCGCAGTTGCAGCGACCATATGCAATCGTTGGTGGCTTAGAAGCGCTGACGACCCCTAAGTGCAACAACGGCACAAAAACACTTTTAACAACAACAACAACAAACTCAGCTGGTATTAAATGAATGGCGTAAAGCCTAACAACTCCAACAACAACTACATTTACTTTACGCTTACTGCAGATTAAAATGTTCTTGTTGCAAGTATTACTCACATACATATATACAGAATTCCGTTTGCTTTGCAACTTTTTTTGTTGTTGTTATGCGGAATGTCTATTGACTCTATCAACTTTATTTCTGTTTTATTTTGTATTACTGAGGCTGATTTGTTGACAGTCGGCAACGCAATTTGTCAATGAGCCAGCTTTGAAGACAAATATAGGTGTTGCCGCACAGAACACTGAAAGACTGGGTGAGAGACACTTCGTTAGGATATTAGTATTAGACATACATGTAAGTATCAATCGAGTGTGCTTGAGATCAAATCCCAACTGTAAGAAAGATATTGACGAACTGCGCCAGGCATTGTGAAGCACCCTCTCATAAAAAGTCCTTCTGCACTCTACAAATTTAAGTTGAAAGACTATTTGAATTAGAAATACAGGATTGGACTACAGAAAATCTTCTAATTGATAAATAGTATTTGGGGGAAGCCATCATGATCGCAGTCGTTGTTTTCTGTTCACACACAATCAAAGTGTTACACGGTTTTCATGGGTTTAAAATATCGATTTTTATATTCTCGCAACAAAGTTTCAACGCGAGTATTATAGTTTAGTTCACATAACGGTTGTTTGTAAGTCCTAAAACTAAACGAGTTAGATATAGGGTTATATATATCAAAGTGAACAGGGTGAAGAGTGGAGTTCAAATCATGCCTGTCTGTCCGTCCGTCCGTCTGTGCGAGCGATAACTTGAGTAAAAATTTAGATATCTAAATGAAACTTGGTACACCACTACCACGCCCACAAAATGGCGAAAACCGAAAACACATAAAGTGCCATAACTAAGCGATAAATAAAGCTATGGAAGTAAAATTTGGTATGAAAGATCGCACTATGAAGGGGCATATGTGGATGTAATTTTTTTGGGAAATCAATATATCGACCAAACTCGTCGTTTCTTTTAGCCACTTCCTTTATAAAGTCCAAAAATGGAGGAAATCAGATTATAACCACGCCCACCTCCCATATAAAGGTTATGTTGGAAACTACTAAAAATGGTAAACAAAATTTTAAATGGGCGTGGCTCCTCCCACTTATGGGTCAAAAACCATATCTCCGAAACTACTCGACCAATTTCAATGAAATTCGGTTCATAATATCTCCCTAGCTTCCCAATGATATGTTGTGGGAATAGTCCAAATCGGTTCACAATCACGCCTACTTCCCATATACCAGAACTTTGAAGTCGATCTGAATCGTCGAAATCGGACCATAAGTTTTCAAGGCCCCATATATCGAACATGAGGGCCTCAGTGCTTCTAATTTTTTTTTACCGAAAATATAGGTAAGTCCCACAGATGTTTTGAAGAAATTCAGAGGGAATATCTTTCTTATAATAATATGTCTCCGTGCCTAAAATGCGTGAAATCGGGTCATAACTTCACCTAACTCCCATATACTTAATATTAAGGTTTCCAACTTTCAATGGACTTTATACCATATATGTATATGACAAATATCTGGTTCAAATTGTATGTTATATTAATAAAATTTAATAAATAAACTGCGAGAGTATGAAATGTTGAACTTAGCCTTTCCTTATGTTCGACAAAGAAATATATATTGACCGACTTTCCTCAAGCCCTAACTTGAATTGACGTGACCCCGAAATAAATAACGTACTCCTCAAACGTGATATCTCAAAGTCTAAATAAATCTCAAAGTGTGACCCCTCAAAATACAAACGAACCAGATATCATGTGAACCCATAATATTTAAGCAAAACCGACTGACTACGAACAAAAAGAAAAATCCAGACCAAAGGTTCTTGCCTGTACCAAAATTTTTAGATACTTTCACTAAAGGTTTTGACCCGGACCAAAATGTTAACAAACCCATACGAAAAGTCAAAGACAGGGGATTGTTTACATTTTAGATGAGGTCAATTACCTTTGACAGGAGTTTGTTTACATTTTGGGCTGAAGTCACTGACTTTTGTCAGGGGATTGTTTATATTATGAGGCGACACATTATGCTATTTTCTGAGCTCCGATTTGTTAATATTTTTAGGGTATCACTTGTGGTCAGAATTGTTTACATTTTGAAAAGCCACGGAGGGTTTGTCTACATATGTATGGCATATATGGTGATGAAAGAATTAATTAAATTTTGAGGTGTGAAGTTAGGTGTATTTATATTTCGACGGGTTACATGAAGTCGGATTTGTCAACATTTCTGGGTTCTTGTGAGGGCGGGTATGTTTTTTATTTTTAAGGGTTACATGAGATCAAGTTTATTTACTAATCTAATTATTTTATTTAGTCCAGAACATGTTGTGGCTTGGTACCTTAATCTTAATCTATTGTAATCTATTCACAATTCTATCAAATATCGATTTGTAGCTAGTGATACAAAACGTATTCTAAATTTGAATTAATTTAGGAGTATTATTGCTATTATTTTCTTTTTAAAAATCTTGTAGAGCTATCACTGTTATAGCGAGCGAATCTGAAATTAAAACCGAATATTTTATTAATGCTTTCGATGATGCATATTAATTTTGAGAGTACTACAATAAAAAATCGCGTTTTTTATAAAAATTCTACATACATATAGACAGAAGCGGGGGCCTTTATAGATTACAATCTTCGTATTAAAAAAATTAAACAAAATATCTTTTTTTTTTCAACAATTTCATTTAATTTCGTTTTTTCATTTATTTGCAGATATTGCAAGAGATAATGATTGCCTGATGTGTTTATTAAATACAATACTTTAAGTCATGTTATCAGCGACAATAAATAAAGTAAACGGAAATGCGTCGATGAGTATGATAAATCCGCAAGACCTTGAATTTGCAGTGAGTACATTGAATTTTAAGAAGGTTTATGCATTATTTATTGATATTTACTAAATATACACATGTTCATATGCGCATATGTATGTATGCGCTTGAAATATTTACTATATTTACTTGCATACATTTGTAAAAAATATTAATTGTGGGTTACAGAGGAAGCAGAGTTTTAATATAGAGTGCTCAGAAAATAAGATATTTTTTTGGTATTTGTGCATTTAAATGTATGTATGTGATTGGCGTTGCAACCGTTTAGCCGGTTATAGCCGAATCGACGATAGTGCGCCACCTGTCTCTCTCCTTTGCAGTTCGGCGCCAGTTGGAGATCCCAAGTGTAACCAGGTCGCTCTCCACCTGGTCCCTCCAACGGAGTGGAGGCCTTCCCCTTCCTCGGCTTCCTCCGGCGGGTACTGCATCGAACACTTTCAGGGCTGGAGTGTTTTCGTCCATTCGGACAACATGACCTAGCCAGCGTAGCCGCTGTCTTTTTATTCGCTGAACTATGTCAATGTCGTCGTATAACTCGTACAGCTCATCGTTCCATCGTCTGCGGTATTCGCCGTTGCCAATGTTCTGAGGACCATAAATCTTGCGCAAAATTTTCCTCTCGAAAACTCCTAGTGTCGTCTCATCTGATGTTGACATCGTCCAAGCTTCTGCACCGTAAAGCAGGACGGGAATGATAAGTGACTTGTAGAGCTTGATTTTGGTTCGTCGAGAGAGGACTTTACTGTTCAATTGCCTACTCAGTCCAAAGTAGCACCTGTTGGCAAGAGTTATTCTGCGCTGGATTTCGAGGCTGACATTGTTCGTGTTGTTGATGCTGGTTCCCAGGTATACGAAATTATCTACGACCTCGAAGTTATGACTGTCAACAGTGACGTGGGAGCCAAGACGCGAATGCGCCGACTGTTTGTTTGATGACAGGAGATATTTCGTCTTGTCCTCATTCACCTCCAGACCCATTCGCTTCGCCTCCTTATCCATGCGGGAAAAAGCAGAACAAACGGCGCGGTTGTTGCTTCCGATGATATCAATATCATCGGCGTACGCCAGAAGCTGTACACTCTTGTAGAAGATTGTACCTTCTCGGTTTAGCTCTGCAGCTCTTATAATTTTTTCCAGCATCAGGTTAAAGAAGTCGCACGATAGTGAGTCACCTTGTCTGAAACCTCGTTTGGTATCGAACGGCTCGGAGAGGTCCTTCCCAATCATGACGGAGCTTTTGGTGTTGCTCAACGTCAATTTACACAGCCGTATTAGTTTTGCGGGGATACCAAATTCAGACATCGCGGCGTAAAGGCAACTCCTTTTCGGGCTGTCGAAAGCAGCTTTAAAATCGACAAAAAGGTGGTGTGTGTCGATCCTCTTTTCTCGGGTCTTTTCCAAGATTTGGCGCATGGTGAATATCTGGTCAGTTGTCGATTTTCCAGGTCTAAAGCCACACTGATAAGGTCCAATCAGTTTGTTGACGGTGGGCTTTAGTCTTTCACACAGTACGCTCGATAGAACCTTGTATGCGATATTTAGGAGGCTGATCCCACGGTAATTGGCGCAGATTGTGGGATCTCCCTTTTTATGGATTGGGCAGAGCACACTGAGATTCCAATCGTCAGGCATGCTTTCTTCCGACCATATTCTGCAAAGAAGCTGATGCATGCACCTTATCAGTTCTTCGCCGCCGTATTTGAATAGTTCTGCCGGTAATCTATCGGCCCCCGCTGCTTTGTTGTTCTTCAAGCGGGTAATTGCTATTCGAATTTCTTTATGGTCGGGTAATGGAACATCTGTTCCATCGTCATCGATTGGGGGATCGGGTTCGCCATCTCCTGGTGTTGTACTCTCACTGCCATTCAGCAGGTCGGAGAAGTGTTCCCTCCATAATCCCAGTATGCCCTGGACATCGGTTACCAGATTACCACCTTGGTCTCTACATGAGGATGCTCCGGTCTTGAAACCTTCGTTAAGTCGCTTCATTTTTTCATAAAATTTTCGAGCATTCCCTCTGTCTGCCAGCTTCTCAAGCTCTTCGTACTCCCGCATTTCGGCCTCTTTCTTTTTTTGTCTGCAAATGCGTCTCGCTTCCCTCTTCAGCTCTCGGTATCTATCCCATCCCGCACGTGTTGTGGTCGTTTGCAATGTTGCGAGGTAGGCAGTCTGTTTTCTCTCCGCTGCGAGACGGCACTCCTCATCGTACCAGCTTGTTTTTTGTCGTTGCCGAAAACCAATTGTTTCGGCTGCAGCGGTACGCAGTGAGTTTGAGATGCCGTTCCACAGTTCCCTTATACCGAGATGCTGATGAGTGCTCTCAGAGAGCAGGAGTGCAAGTCGAGTAGAGTATTTCGTGGCTGTCTGTTGCGATTACAGCTTTTCGACGTCGAACCTTCCTTGTGTTTGTTGACGGGCATTCTTTGCTGCACAGAGGCGGGTGCGTATCTTCGCTGCGACCAGATAATGGTCCGAGTCTATATTTGGTCCTCGGAGCGTACGCACGTCTAAAACACAGGAGACATGTCTTCCGTCTATCACAACGTGATCGATTTGGTTCCGCGTGTTTCGATCAGGAGACAGCCAAGTAGCTTGATGTATTTTCTTATGCTGGAATCTGGTACTACAGACGACTATATTTCGGGCCCCAGCGAAGTCGATCAGCCTCAGGCCGTTTGGCGATGTTTCGTCATGGAGGCTGAATTTTCCGACTGTTGTGCCAAAGACACCTTCTTTACCCACCCTGGCGTTAAAATCACCAAGCACGACTTTTACATCGTGGCGGGGGCAGCGCTCATAGGTGCGTTCTAGGCGCTCATAGAAAGCATCTTTGGTCACATCGTCCTTCTCTTCCGTTGGGGCGTGGGCGCAAATCAGCGATATGTTGAAGAACCTCGCTTTGATGCGGATTGTGGCTAGACGTTCATCCACCGGGGTGAATGCCAGGACTCTGCGACGGAGTCTCTCTCCCACCACAAATCCAACACCAAATTTGCGCTCCTTTATATGGCCGCTGTAGTAGATGTCACAAGGACCCACCTTCTTCCGTCCTTGTCCCGTCCATCGCACTTCTTGGATGGCGGTGATGTCAGCCTTAAGTCGTATGAGGACATCAACCAGCTGGGAAGAGGCATCTTCCCAATTAAGGGTCCGGACATTCCAGGTGCATGCCCTTATATCATTATCCTTAAAACGTTTGCAGGGGTCGTCATCAAAAGGGGGGTGTCTCATCCGAGGCTTTCGTAGATTTTTCATTGGGGGGTGTTTTTATGTGGTGGGTCCCAAACCCTACGCACAACCGCATAAGCGGGCTTCGCCTTCTCACTTTAGCTCGCCTTCAAACGGATGTCTGTTGGCTACCCAGAGGATACTTGGTCTAAAACCGGAAGTCGTGAGCTGCTTGAACCATGTGGAGAAGAATCGTTTCTGGCCACTCCCAAGTGAGTGACAATCAAAAACTTTCCTCACTTGCGTGAACTTCTACACATGATCCCATCCTCCTGCATTTAAATAGTTCTATATAATGCTTAAAGTACTAATTAAGCATTGTATAACTTTAGTTATGAAATAAGAGCTTTTTCTGAGAATTTCATAAATCAACACAGAAATCCATAAAAAAAGCTCACACACACACACTCATACATATAACATGAGTAGTCGAAACATTGGCGAACTTCCTATTAATAAATTAAAGTCTATTAAATACGCTTCTTGAATCGCTTAGCGTTCAAATGTGATTTGTTGCTTGGCTTTGCTGTGTGGTACCATCCCAACAAAAAAGGTCACGTTTTCAACGCAAAATGTACAATGCCAAACGAAATTATTATATTTACTTATACATACATGCAAAGATTACACAAAACGCGGCATTTATTAAAAAGCAAAATGAAACAAAGCATGCCACACATGCATGACACACATACACCCACAAACATATACATACATATAATATATGCTTGGGGTCCACTAAGGGCGCTTCAATAAAAACGATGGCATAATTTGTTAATTTATTTTTTAATAGGCAATACACAGCAGAAATTAAAAATACAAATCACAATAAATAAACTTGAAAGTTATGTTTATGCAGCAACATATGAAAATAGGCTTAAGTTGTCCATTTGTGCGTTCGGCCTATGCAATCTAGGTAGACAGAGTTGGTTCCCAAGCATGGATTTGTGCGTGAGAGTTATTGGGGATAGTTGGCGGTCACCAATTGCCTACTTTAGCCTTTTTGTTCATACGATCACATACTTACACACATACATATGTACATACTTATTCTGTATTTGTTTGTACCCACACATTTTTCTAGAGAAAACAACAACTTCACGAGCCTAGCAGTTTTATAGATTCAAATATACTCTTATGAGGCATTTAGCATTTGAAAGATTTATAGACAAGAGACAGCATATTATTGTAGAAGAAAATAGTTTTTAATGGAACCAGGTTATCTAAAAAAGTATTCTTCTGGAGATATGTTTGGGGTCCTTATAGTGTCTTGTGACATTATCTACAATCGCCAGCTTTTATGAATCTTTTCAAGAAACTTTCGCTAACGACGTGGTTTTTAGAGTTTGGTTTAGAGTTCCATTTCGAATTACTCTACTTTTTTTTAAGAAAAAATAAAACCATAGAAAATTTAAATTTAATGGGTAATGTTTATTATCATTCGAAAGCACATTCTTTGGCATTTATTTTTTTAAAGATTATCTCTTTCAAATGTTGATCGCGGCTACGTCTCAGATGGTCCATCCATTGAGTCATATTTTTGATAACACATTCGAGCATGTCAACTGGTAACTGGGGTGATGTTTTGCTCCAATCGAAGCGGGATTGTCCACATAGACTTTAGACTTTACACATCCCCACAGGAAAGAATCTAACGGTGTGATATCACACGATCTTGTTGGCCAATCGACCGATACAAAACGTGAAATTATCTGCTCAACGAAGTGTTCTCTCAATAAATCCATTGATTGATGGGATGTGTGGGAAGTGGCGTTGAGTCTGCTTATAGCTGTCTGACTAATAGCAAAGAAACCTTACAACATTGCTCCGGTTTTGTCATTTATAGAACACTTAAACATCCAACTAACTGCACTGAAAGTATTCAATTCATCCATATGCCCAGTGAAACTTGTACAGAGATTTACTCGTACTTCGTACTTCGTACTTTTTAAAGAAGTTTGGGTGAGCATTTCTCACAGCTAGTTGCTCATACAAATTAATTTACGACTTCTTATAAATTTTTTTTTTTTTTTTCAATCTGTTTGTGTTCCCTTTGGTGTCAAGTTCTAAACTGATCTCTAAATTTATTGATCGCAGATCTTCTAGATACTATTAATAAACTCAATTTAGTTAAATGAATTGGATTAACCTCAAAGATAACATTGTTTTACAAAATTATGTATATGTCTTTTATCGACTTTTCTAACATTTTCAGATCTTCAATATGTTTGAAGAGGACTTTAACTTTAAAGTAAGCTTTCAATTAAATCTTCTTTGTTAAAGCCTTATTATAACATAGAAATAACCAAACGACTGCAATAATACGAAAGAGGATCCTAAAATTGTAACATATTTTTAATTCTGCAGCCCAAGAAAACTTCGTAAATCAGTAAATATTCCTTAAAAATATGCATTTACAAGCTTAGTAGTAGGGTAGTCTGTTTTAAATTCTTACCCTGATCAATAGGCGTATTAAAGATCATAACCATTCCAGAACTATTTCTCTCACAAAATTATTTCTTTATATCAAAAATATTATGCAATCAAGTTGCAGCTCCAAGATGACTACTTGAATATCGCAAGAACCCGAATAATTTTTTTACGGCGTCTAAAACAATGATTGTGGAATGATAGGGTTTCATTCAGCTTAAATCAAGGGACATTCGAACACATTTCTTCAATTTCTGCAATGCAAACGCTATTGATTTAAAATAAATGGAACAACATGTTTCTACTTCGAACCAATAGATATTGATAACTCTCTCAAGATACTGTCAGTATCATATATTTATGTCTAAAAGTGTTCGTTAGTACACTTTATATACAAATCAACAAACTATATCACCGTGTGTGTCATCCACTGCACCAATTACGGACACTCACAATTTCTTTTCTACCTGAAATAATACCGTTAAAATTTCTATAATTACGAAACGGGTTATGGCGCGATATTTTAATGTGTTTTTTTTCGCATTTGCACTCCGTTTGTGGTTATTAGTTCACATCAACGGACGGTCATGGTCTGATTACACTGCTGGCCAACAATTTTTGCATGACCACAAAAGGCCCTGCTGTTCTGTAAGGGTTGCATTGCTGCGACAAGTACTGTGAGTGACTGTGCCGTGGAGGATCTGCAGTTTGGTTGGCTGTTACGACTGCCGTTGCCATCAGTGACCATCAACGGATGTAACGGTTGACAAACAATGCACTAAATGCATGAATTGCATGCTTCAGAGCCATCGTGGTGCGGTGGTGTCGGACTTCATCCTTTTGTCCCCAACGCCGCTTTGCTCATCAAGTTCTACCGCAAAACTTCCAATTTGTGCGAAAAAAAAGAATATTTACAAAAAATCATCCTCACAGTAATTTTGTGAAATTTATTTTTTAATTGTGTGTTAGTTGGTTATTGTGCTCTGTCAATGAAAGCTAACTGTTATACCCTTGCAACATGTTGCAGGGGTTGTAATAGTTATAGTAAGCACCAATGAAGTTATTGCCATAAATATGTTCACAATTACTGCATCGGAGGTCCGATATTGCTCAACTAAAAATTATCAAAATCGGAGTATAGCTTTCAAGATCCCATATATCGTAGATGAGTACCGCTATGGCTATGCTTGTGCCAATTTTATTTACCAAAAATGTCGATAACTATCTCAGATATTCTAAAGAAATTTATCGGTCCAAGAATTGCCCCAGACCTTACATACTATTTATAATGATTTTCGTTATTCTAATTAACTGTATGTCGAATATATGATCAAATTGGTCTTTCCAAAAGCCTCAATATACTCTATATAGTAATGAAATCGATATAGATCTACTCTAGTGGACTCCCATAACGGTATTATAATAAAGTTTCACCAATACTTGAACATGTTTCCACAATTTTGAGTTTTGTAAATTGCGAAATGTTCTGTTATATCCGAACTTAGCCCTTCCTTACTTATTGTATTCTTTTATATTTGTTTTTTTTTTTTTGTACTCTTCATGCAAAATATTGCATTTATTCAACCAATTGCACAGTTCAGTGCGTTGCGTGGTTTGTTTCGAAACGTATTGTATGTACCGAATATATGTATATTTGTATTAAATTAATGATAATTGTTATTTACGTTTATATGTATATTCTTATATATATTTATATATTTTTTTTTATTGTTTAATTATGTACATAAATACATTTATATTAATTATTTAAAAAAAAAATTGGGTACTAAATACATATCATATTAACTGAACGTTCCGTTATACTGCGGGAATTAAATACTTAAGTTAATTGTGCTTTATTGTGACTCACTTGAAAATACTCAATCAGACTATTATAAGCGGATTTAACATGTAATAAAACAATTGCGTTAAGTAATAATTACACTGGATCACAAATTTGAATTGGTTTTTTGTTCCACGGATGCCACTATCCATTTTGTATGTGAAATGGCTCGCTGATTTCGAAAATCGAATTATTTTTTTTCTATGGATACGTTTTTGAGATATTTGCAATTTACCGTTATTCGACCAAAAAAAAAAGGTGTCTTCACTTAATCATGTATATCTCACTGACCAGTTGAGCAATCTTACTGCAAATTATAGAAAATAAAAGTGAATGAAATTTCCTAAAAATATTGCCTACTCCATTTTTCCATAGGCCTTATAATTTCTGAGAAATTGATTAATAACTTCGAGTTTTTAAATTTTTTTATGAAAAAAATTGAAAAAAATAAACTTTGGCAAGAAAAAAATTTTAAAACAAAAGATATTTCTTTTTATTTCATATGAAGTCCTGTTTCTTTAAAAAAAAATAAGCTACCAACGAACAAAATCCATGGATAAATAGGAAAGTTATACATGATCAAATAAATATATCCAAGTCGCGCAAAGTCAATGTATACGTATATGCGTATGTAGTGTGTAAAGTAGGGGTGGGATTGTTTTCGAATATCATTAGAATAAACTAATTACTAATAATAATAATAAAATAATACTTTTAGAACAGTAATACTCAAACACTGTTGTAGTAGGTAGTTTGCATCGAAAGCAAGAGGTGTCAGGTACAAAATCCCTGTAGTCATGTTAATTTGCCTAACATGTGTGTAGGTATACAGGCAGATTTTCGAAAGGTAATTAGTTGCGGAAAATTCCTAATGCAAATAAATTTAATTCAAACATGCATACCTACATGCACACACATATATCTTGGTAAATTCATTAGTTTTTTAAGGCCAACATCAACAGCAGGTAGTATTTTCTTTTCCCGCCTCGTTAATATGAAAGAACTTTTTTGTTTAGGTAGGTTTTGCCTTCTTTTATTTTTTCACGATCAAGCTATATATAAGGATAAATGCCCCTTGAAAGTTCATAATATCTGTAAAGCTCGCCGTTTACAGTTTATAATTACAATATAAAAAACCGTGAGCTATTTTTAAAAATAAAATGAGTAAACGTACGCGAGAATTTGAGTGTACCAATGATCCGGATATGTTCTGTTACATATGCGGTGAATATACTCTTGTACGGCATCGGAAGCAGTTTACAGGTTCGATCCAATCCTAAAAATATTGATAAACCATGGACTCCGAATATTTTGTGTTCCTTGTGTCGAATAATATTGGTTCAATGGGAATCAGGATCAACAAAGTACGTATTAAAATTATGAAACTATGCTTCTTTTTAATTTTTTTCTTTTTCAGGCGATACATGAAATTTAATGTACCAATGATATGGCGAGAACCTGAAATTCCACTCAGAAAATTGTTATATTTGTATGACAAAAGTACTTGGCTTGGAAAATCAAGAAAAGTGATTTATGCTAACGTACCTACCGTTTCATTGCCAGTTCCACATTCAGCTGAAGTTGCGTTGTCAACAGCAGTATCTGAAGGATCATCTGAATATGGGAAATCAAGTTGTAATGAATTTTTAATGGAAAACGAGAGAAACGTTCTATCACAAGCGCAACTAAACGATTGGATTAGAGATTTGGAATTATCCAATAAAAAGCTGAGCTACATGCCTCTCGTATGCAACAATTTCAATTCGTGTCACCCCATGTTAAGGTGACATATTATAGAAATCGTCACGAACCATTTGCCAAACACTATACGAAGGAAGACAATGTATGCTATTGCAAAGACATTCCGGGATTATTCAAAGAGTTTGGTCAACCATAGGATTCCGAGGAGTGGCGATTGTTCATAGACAGCAATAAACTGAGCTTGAAGGCCGTATAACTGCATAATGGCAACAAAAAGCCCTCGATCCCGATCGCGCAGAAGAATCGATACCAAGGTTTCTGGGACGTCGGTATGATGGGTGACTACTGTTGGTTTCTCATAAGAGAAACCGATCCTAAACTAAATAAACGACAAAACAAAACACATAATCATTTCGACTATAATGTAAGAACATTAACTTAAGACAAAAATAACACATTGTTTTAATATATATTACTAATATATAAATAAATGAGTTTATAAAAACTAAAAAACGACATGAAAATTGACTTTTTACTTAACAGAAACAGCGAATAGCCAGATATCCCACCCCTACTTTACACACTACATATGCATTTACGTATACATTGACTTTGCGCGACTTGGATATATTTATTTGATCATGTATAACTTTCCTATTTATCCATGGATTTTGTTCGTTGGTAGTATATTTTTTTAAAGAAACAGGACTTCATATAAAATAAAATAAAAATTAAAAAATATCTTTTGTTTTAAAATTTTTTTCTTGCCAAAGTTTATTTTTTTTTAAATTTTTTCATAAAAAAATTTGAAAACTCGAAGTAATTAATCAGTTTTTCAGAAATTATAAGGCCTATGGAAAAATGGAGTAGGCAATATTTTTAGGAAATTTCATTCACTTTTATTTTCTATAATTTGCAGTAAGATTGCTCAACTGGTCAGTGAGATATACATGATTAAGTGAAGACACCTTTTTTTTAGGTCGAATAACGGTAAATTGCAAATATCTCAAAAACGTATCCATAGAAAAAAAAAATAATTCGATTTTCGAAATCAGCGAGCGATTCCACATACAAATAGGATAGTGGCGTTCATGGAACATTTTTGCTGTAAACCAGTGTTATTGATGAAATGAACGTATGATGAGAATGTTGAAATCAATACAACTATGAAAAATTGAATTTTTCCATTAAAGTTCGTATTTGACAGTAATCACTTAATAATGATACTGATAATGGTATTAAATGTGCTACAATTGCAAGCAAACTAACTTCACTTGACGAAGATGAAGAACCCGACCCGGAAGTTAGGCGCCTAAAATTAGGTTTAAGTATTTATTAAGTTAAACTTGATATTTTATGATCTGAAGAAAAATACAAAAGATTGAAGAAACGCTTATAAGGACTTACTCTAATTCGAGCAAAGTTCTACTTTAGCTCTGAAATTTCATTGACTAGAAAAGGTATAGTAAAATAAATACATTATTTTTCTATTTAATGGTTTTAGTACATCGTTTTTCTAGTTATATAAGTGCAATTGGGTAACGCTATATGTCGCTAGAAAGATAAGATTTCTGATTCTAAACAAGCTTCTCAAACAGTTTTTCAATGCTTTACTCGGCCTTACCATATAGTTTTCCTTCGATAAAGACGAAAACCCAAGTTATGCGGCTGAAAATTTTTATAGTCTTAATAATCCTAATACTGTAATAGGGAATCAAGCGTAGTTTTACCTATTCCAATCGGAGATTTTTCATGTAAAAAATAAACCACGCTCTGAAAAGCCCGACGGTGCTTACATGATACTGTTTCGATTATGATCTGAACATTGTATTATTTGGGATCATTTAAGTAAAAATAGATACAACAAGTAAGGAAGGGATAAGTTCGGTTGTGACCGAACATTTTATACTCTCGCAATTTAATTATTTAATATTATATAATAGACAATTTGACCCACATATTCGTCATGTATATTGTATAAACTCCATTGAAAGTTGGAAACGCTAATATTAGGTTAGAAGCACCGAGGCCCTCATGTTCGATATATGGAGCCTTGAAAACCTATGGTCCTATTTCGGCGATTTTTAGAAAGAAGCTGTCACACTATAAATGCAGTATTTATGCAAAGTTCTGTTCCGATATCTTCACTTGTGCTTACTTTATATATTGTAAAGTAAACGATTCAGATCGACTTCAAAGTTCTGGTATATACGAAGTAGGCGTGTTTGTGAACCGATTTGGCCTATTTCCACAATATATCATTGGGTTGTTAGGAAAATATTACAAACCAAATTTCATTGATATTAGTAGAGTAGTTTCAGGAGATATGGTTTTTGACCCGTAAGTGGGCGGAGCCACACCCACTTAAAATTTTGTATACCAATTGGGTGGAACCCTTCTGTACCTTTTTTATGAAGAAATTTAAGGTTTCTGGTATTTTCCCTTACTGAATTAAAGCATTTTTAGTAGTTTGCAACTTAACTTTTATATGGGATGAGGTTATAATCCGATATCTTCCATTTTTGGACTGTATAAGGTAGTACTTAAAAGAAACGATTCTAGAAAGTTTGGTTGATATAGTTTAAGTAGCTTACGAGATATGTACAAAAAACTTAGTAATCTGCGCGGAACCACGCCCACTTCTCCAAAAAAATTACATCCACCAAATTTTATTTCCATAGCTTTATTTATGGCTTAGTTATGGCACTTTATGTGTTTTCGGCTTTCGCCATTTTGTGGGCGTGGCAATGGTCCGATTTTGCCCATCGGATCACTTTGGTGTATATAACCCTATATCTAACTCGTTTAGTTTTGGGTGTTACAAACAACCGTTATGTGAACAAAACTATAATACTCTCTTAGCATCTTGGTGATGAAAATAGGTCCAGTGACAACGATGTCAGCTAAATCGCGGTGAGTCGACGCAAACGGTGGCCGAATTTGGATCGACGATCACGAAGTTTTTACTATGCGTTTGGAGGGATCCAGATAAAATCACCTACTGGGAGCTATTAACCTACGACAATACTCTTAATTCAAAACTGTACTGTCAACCAAATTTGACTGTCTGAAGAAAACAATTGCCCAGAAGAAGCCAGCTTTTGCCAATAGGAGATGGGTTGTGTTCCATTAGGACAACGCCAGTCCAGTTTGGGTGGTATTTATGCATCCATCTCATAGTCCGGATCTGCTAACAGCTGGTTACTGTCTGTCTATAGCGCATGATTTTGAAAAATTCCCCTGAAGAGACGTTTGTAAAAAGCGACTGACCTTTGAAAGTGACATTATGAAAATATCTTCCGAAAGTCAATGAGTTATCACACAAAACAGTGTGATCAACCGCGAGGTTTGACCGAAACCCAATCGATCTAACTATGCTAAAAGCAGTTCAATCCTTTTCGACATTATTAATTCTATAAATAAAGCTTGAATTTAAAAAATATAAATATTTTATTATAACTAAAACCCATGACGGAGATCCGTCACCTTTTGATGAGTGAAAACTCCGCTACAAACAACAATTTTGCGTACTAATCATATTCATGTTGGCGCGTTCTTTTTTTTTTTGTGAAATTTATGAGACATTTATTGATAAATAATGCTAAAAACCATAAAATAGCAACATAAAACCACAAGCAAAATCTCGACAAACACGAAGGAATGTGAGCATAAATAAAGCTGGCAGCTTAGTACACCGAAACGAGTAGGCAATCCGAATGGCTTGAGAACCACAGGCAGCCGATTAGTTAGTGGGTGGGATAGAAAATAGCGAATAACATGTTTTTGCAAATGGAGTGAGAACAGAGAATATAAGCGGGTAATCATAGAGATACAAAAAGCTGCAATACTCGTTGGGTGCCACAATGCGGCGTAGCAACCATTGATTGGAGCCACCAACTCAACGAACGGAAAGCCAACAACAACAACAGCAACAACGATCCCCCCAAACTCTTGTGGCTGTGAAAACATACAACAACAATTTCTACAACAAATGGCAAATGTCCCATAAGCTGCACGGAAGCCATACAAAAGTCTCACCATAATTAGAAACCGAAAAGGAAACCAACGTGGCTGAAAAAGAAAAACAAAAGCGCATGAAATACAGAAAACACATTTTTTGCTGTGTGTGTGTGTTCGTCTGAGTGTTTGTGTGTGTGTGTGTATACATGCATAGAAATGAGCCTGCAGTGAAGCGCAGTGTAGAAGAAGAAGAAGTGTAGGCCAGAAGGCAAATAGCGAAAATAAATGCTCGTGAAATGAAGAAAATGCCGACCGAAATGCCGTGAGCGACACGAATACATATACATAGAAGTTCTAGAAAAAATGGAAAATATATACGAAGTTCTAATGCCGAACGAGCGAAAAACCCGTCGCGAACTCGCCATTTCCAAGCAACTACAACTCCTACTAACAACTGGTCGAGTACTCCAACACAGCAACAGCGATGAAGACGAGTAGCGCTAATACAAACAACAACAGCAACATTAACAACAACAACAGCAACAACTCAAATACCAACAACAACAACAATAGTCACCAACAATACCACCAACACCACCAGCTTCATTAATATGTACAAAGTGTGGCAGATCCGGGACGCCAGCAAATCCATTTAAAACTTCACTTTGCAGCGACGCAAGCGACGCCGGTGCAAAACAATTTCCCTTTTACTTGCGCTGCAATGCAGCAAAAGTTCACACAGACATTCATTGGAGTTAGGTATTTATGTATATGTATGTATTCATGGTGCCGAGTTTGTTCGTGTGGCGCTGTTGTTGGAGTTCGCTGGAGCCAGCGGTGCAATGCGACGCGCTGCGGCGGGTGTGTATAACAATTTCAAGGTTTCAAGGCCCAGTAGCATAGAAACTCACGATCGAGAACATGGAAAGTTTTGCAGCACAACAAGAACAACAAAAACAACAACTGGCATTAGCAACATGCCGCAACGCCGGCAGGCGTGCTGTGGCAGCATGACCATGGCCATGGCAATGGCAGTGGCAGTGAGACTGACAACGCCTCATGCTGTTGGTGGCAGCAAGCAGGCGGCAGACAGCAGTTAGCAGCCAAGAGTCAGGCGTAGCAAGTTGCTGTGGCACGACGTATGGCGAGGTGTGGCATGACAGCCGCAGCAGCAGCCACAACAACTCGGTTGCGAAGTTGCTGCACGAAGTTTGGCGTGCTCTATGCCATTACAACTACAACCACATGCACAGCAATCCGGTGAAGTAATACATGCAAATAATACTTATGCGCTAGTGGCATGCAGCCTAGCGTTTGTTAACAACCGGCCACTGTGGCATGCAATGCGATTGCGCAAGGAGAATTTGATGCGCTCATAGCGTACTCATGTCGTGGCAATTATGTTGCAGGCAGAGATGCATGCATGTCGCTGCAAATACATATATACAACAACATATATATATATATATATATATATATATACATTTATACTGGCGAGTGTATGTGTGTGTGCTATTATGTGCCTTCCAGTTGGATAGTCTAGTCTACGTTAGTATATAGACTAGCAAAATGGTCCTACTACCACCAATTTCATGTATTTTATGTACTTTTATAAGCATATATTGGCAGTGTAAGTGAAAATTACAACAACAACAACAAAATCCAACATATTTTAAAATGACCCAAAATTGATAGATTAGTTATGTTCAAGTAGTATATGCGCCACGGGTGGCATATGCAACGCATTTGTTGTTAAATACATATTTTGAAGTAGAAACATCGATTTTTGATTTTTTTTGTTGGAGCTTCTAAGATTATGGAGTGCACATATTACATATGTATATAGACCACTGTGTAGTACAACGTGAGCTTCCTAAATATCTTTCGATTTCTTGTTTCGCATTATAATGTAGTTGTTGCAACAACACCGTTGTTTGACTTGATTTCGATAATAGTATAACATTAAAGCTGAAAGAAATTGCTTTGACCAGAGCTATATCCATGGACCTATGAGCCGTGCAGATTAGAAAAAGTGTAGAATAACGTTTTCAGTCAATTTAAAATTCAGTTTCTACAAATAAAAAGCTTGATTTTTTGCTACAACCCTTGTGGTGGAACTATAGTCTTCAAAAAATCGATTATAGTCAGGTCCTTCAAAGTTTTTGAAGTGTTCAGTTCTAAGAAGATTAAAAATACTACTACTAATTTATAGAGAGACATTCCAAAAAGGGTGATCCATTGAGATCTTCATTATACTTTCAAGTTTACTTCTTTCGGAAGAGAACTCGAAATTGCGAAACCATAGAATTGCCTATTTGCCAGTGCCTATTTTTACATGGAATACAGAACAAACAATACAGAAAATTGATAAGCAATTTATTTATTAAAATATATTTATAATAAAATACCTATTATCCGGATCAAATAAAACCAGGGATACAATAAATTACAAATTAAAAAAAAAATAGTATTTTTTGATTGATTTTTGTGGTAAGAAATCACATCTTTTCATTGCGATCAAGTCCCTGATGCGTTTCAATTATAACAACTATATGAAATCCTATTCATCCTATCTTTCAAACCACTTAAAAGCAACATCTAGAGCTTCAAAAGTTTCTGCGTGAGATGGTACTCGACTTAAATCTCCAGTTTCAGCCTCTTCATCACCTTCACTCTCTTTACTGTTCACATCGTTAATTTCATTTTTCATTTTCTTCATCATTTAATATTTAGATTACATCGTTATTATCGCAGTTCAGCCATTTCTTAATATTGTCTTCATCGCACCCTTCCACTATGCCAAGAATTTTCATTGCTTCAGTTATTTCTTTAAAATCGTCGAGCGGTTCAATTGATTAATGATTTATGAAGTGAAATAAAATATTTCTAAATTGCCAAATAGAGCCGATACGAATCGGAAACATCGACGTTGACAAACAGCATGCTTTAGAAGCGTTCGATAGAAAAGTTCTATTGGATTCGATGGAATTACGAACTGTATGAGCTCTCGATAGCGATTCAGCGGCCTCGCTGGTTGGCCTTGTTGTCCGAATGGAAGAAAAAATTCCAGCTCGCAAAATATACGATTCGGTACCGACGAAAAAAGTACGACCCAAACTCAGATGGAAGAATCAAGAGAAATTAGACCTGACGAGACTTGAAATATCCAACTGACGCCGTGCGCAAAGCAGATACTGCAGAAGGTTTATCGACGCGGCCCAGACCGATACCCGATGGTAGTACCTATCTGATGATAAATAGTACTATCGCCCGATGTTGTGCGTCTCATTTCTGATAATGAGAGTTATATTTTCGGGGAAACGGATATTTCTTGCAGAGACTCTATAATCAAATATTCTGTAATATGCTAACATCACGTTTTTCGATTATGGGTTGTAATGGAAGTCCATCGGATTGCAACTGAATTCTTAAGCTAAGATTGTAAATATGGGAGATATATTTGTAGGCATCTCTCATGCATTTTTATACACCAACCTTTGGACATAGTGTTCTAGTATTATTTCTTATGAATTATAATTCATTTAACTGTAAATTTCTTAACTATCAATCGAATTCCAAGGCCTTCCCCTCCTATTTTGGCGAACATTTAGTTTGAAATATACGAACTAACGCCCATATGGTGTTCCCTAGTTAAAGTACTAAAGTGATATATTTCATGTTGAATAAGTTGTCTTTCCTAATGTAAATAAAACTATATTGATTTAGTTTCAACGCGATCCATGTTATCGAAACGAATAATCTCACAGACATAATCCTCGCAGGAATTATCGAAATATTTAATGTCTGCGCGCCGAAATGTAGGCAATATTTTTGCGTATCATTATATTTTATACCACAAAGGTGGACTTATTCAAAATTCTGAATTTCTATGTCATAAACATGATCCAAACATGTTCCAGAAATTATTTGATTTCATATTATTGAAGAGGTATACAAATTCATAACTGTTGGAGTGCTGCAGCGCCTTATATCATACTTCACCATTACCCATCATTGTAAATCAATTGAATTCGCCAATTCGAATGACTTATTTTTACTTATATAATTGTGTATTAATGCCACAAACAACTTGACGATGGAAAAACACGTTCCAGAGATTGCATAAAAGTGGCTGAGCAAGAATGTAATAGCAAAAAACTGCAGCACGCAACAACAATTTCATGACCAAACAACTTTAGCCGCAGCGACGGCGCGCGGACCAGTGCAAGCGGCAGGAAGAACTGGAAAAGTGGGCGACAAAGTGACATAAATAAGAAGAAGAAGAAGAAGAAAATGAAAGCACAAAAAAGAGCAAGAAACACAACCAGAAAAGCGGCAAAAAACATAAGAAAAAAGTGAAAAAAAATTCTGCAAAAATGAGGCAACAAACACGCTTATGCACACTGCTGCAGCGAAACGGCAAAAGTAAAACTGGCATTTGACGTCCCAGGCGGTGGATATATGTATGTATGTATTTATATATGTGTTTATTGGAGTTGGAAGTTGCGAAACATCTGCAAAGCAGCCATAGAATTGGAAGTATCCAGAAGAACAAGAAGTGCGGCAATTCGCTTTTAAATATGTATGTATGTATGTATGTGTGTATTTGATTATGGGTGTGCGTGTGTTTGTGTTTGTAAGCGCATATTACAAAATTGCAAATAGAATGAGTTGCAGCAACTCGAATTGTGCTGCAAGAGAGATTGCGCTGCACAAGTACACCACCAATACACAAGCAACATGGAGTAGCAGCTGCACACACAGGCAAGCAAATACATATATACACACACATACATACATACATAAAGTGGAGTTGCAAGTTGTTAACGCTGTGAAGTTGTACATAAGCAGAAGTGGTTTTCAAGGTCTGGGTCCGCATGTCGCAAGCTGGTTTCATGCAGCAGCATTCTAGACGCTCATGGTCGACATCGACGCAGACGTTGGTTGTTCTACAAACATACAAATGTATATATGTATGCATATGTGTTGCAGCAACAGAATTCCTGCTGTGCAACCAACTGCAAAGCGCTGACAGCAATGCAGAGGTGCTCGGTTGCAAGTGTTGCTGCACAAGCGGTGGAGTTGTGGTGGCGTGCGCGTTGTGCCACCGTCTTGCCCTTGGACTTGCACTTGAATTTATGACTCGTTGCTTGCTGCATATACACTACATACATATATACTATATCGATATAGATATATACATATATGCATTTGAATTTTGTATTTACAACGTTTGTGGTTGTTGCAACATGCCAATGTGCCGCCGCCGACAGCAGCAGCAGCGTCGTCAAACACGTTTTATGTTGCAACTTTTATTGTTGTTGCACACTTTTT
Organism: Zeugodacus cucurbitae; assembly: GCF_028554725.1. Taxonomy (NCBI): domain Eukaryota; kingdom Metazoa; phylum Arthropoda; class Insecta; order Diptera; family Tephritidae; genus Zeugodacus; species Zeugodacus cucurbitae. The sequence continues at coordinate 55,164,340 of NC_071667.1, read as the reverse complement.
GCTGCTATTTGCAATATATGTATATATATATATTTATGTAGATATGTATGTATTTATGCATGTGGCAACACTTCCCATGGGCGCACATGAGTTGCAGCCATGCGGCGCTGCCTGTTTTTGTTTTTTTTTTTTCTTTTCACTCTGCACACAGCATGTGTCGAGTGGGTTGCTGGTTGTTGCAGCGCCTCAGAGTACATAGTACATAGCGGCCGTTGTAGTAGTGGGTTGTGCAGTGGGTGTGTGGTGGAGTTGGCGGCGGCGTCGGCGTCGGCTGTTGAGGATTATGGTTTTATGCCTTTTGCTTCCTGCTTTGCCAACATCAGCACACCGACAATGTGGCGTGCGAACGCACTGACTAAGTGACTGCCTCACTGACTGGCTGCCGTCTCACGGTGTGTTGCGAACTCACCATTTGCTCGCCTCAAACTCTCGACCACAGTCCATTTCAATTGTTCTCAGACACAACAGCCTCTATTACTCCCCTATAATGCCGATGCTAGAACGGGCGTTGAACAGTGGACGCTGTGGGGGCCGCAGATACAATTTCGCATGCGTAATTTTGCATTTGAGTGTGGTATATGTATTTGCAGTTGAGTACTCACTCATGCCAAAAAATGTGCATTTGTATGTATTAGCAAGTGAATATATAGGTATATATAGATATATATAAGGAAATATATATTGAGCCTGCTGTGCTGCAATTGTTTTACTTTTTATGTACATAATTTAACTTACGTTTGGCAACAACAAAAAACATCAAATATATATAAAATTTTAACTGCTTAGGCGGTGTTTGCTGATAAGCAAGCAAATACTGACAAATTTTAACTGTAACACAGAAATTTGCTTTACCGATGCTCTTTCGCTAATATCTCTCTAACTGCGCTGCGTGATTTGGGGTTATGTATCTAACAACCATGGGCCGCATATGTCCACACAAATACATAACTATATACTATATATCACACTCTTTAACCACCGACCAGTCTTTCATCTTTTATGTATAACTTTTTTCACTCATTCCTTCGGTTTCTTCATTTTAGGCTTAATAAATAGCGTAATGTTGAAGGTCAATTTTTTCATTATATTATCTTGTCTGGCATTACTTATGTACATCTAATATGTATGTATGTAGAAACATTTTTTTATCGATAAAATCGAAACGGGTTCTACTTATATTATATTTAATTTCTGTAGACAAGACAATATTTGGGATGAGTTATATTACTGCACTTGACTATGCTATCATAATTCTTGGCGCCGAAATGTAGGCAACTTTTTTATAAAAAAAAAACGAAATTTTATTTTTTAGGCCTTTGATATATATTTTTAACTGTTTCATTGCCAAAGAATAAGTAGAAATGAATGTATTATATTATTAGGTATATAACGGGTGATTTTTTTGAGGTTAGGATTTTCATGCATTAGTATTTGACAGATCACGTGGGATTTCAGACATGGTGTCAAAGAGAAAGATGCTCAGTATGCTTTGACATTTCATCATGAATAGACTTACTAACGAGCAACGCTTGCAAATCATTGAATTTTATTACCAAAATCAGTGTTCGGTTCGAAATGTGTTTCGCGCTTTACGTCCGATTTATGGTCTACATAATCGACCAAGTGAGCAAACAATTAATGCGATTGTGACCAAGTTTCGCACTCAGTTTACTTTATTGGACATTAAACCAACCACACGAATGCGTACAGTGCGTACAGAAGAGAATATTGCGTCTGTTTCTGAGAGTGTGGCTGAAGACCGTGAAATGTCGATTCGTCGCCGTTCGCAGCAATTGGGTTTGTGTTATTCGACCACATGGAAGATTTTACGCAAAGATCTTGGTGTAAAACCGTATAAAATACAGCTCGTGCAAGAACTGAAGCCGAACGATCTGCCACAACGTCGAATTTTCAGTGAATGGGCCCTAGAAAAGTTGGCAGAAAATCCGCTTTTTTATCGACAAATTTTGTTCAGCGATGAGGCTCATTTCTGGTTGAATGGCTACGTAAATAAGCAAAATTGCCGCATTTGGGGTGAAGAGCAACCAGAAGCCGTTCAAGAACTGCCCATGCATCCCGAAAAATGCACTGTTTGGTGTGGTTTGTACGCTGGTGGAATCATTGGACCGTATTTTTTCAAAGATGCTGTTGGACGCAACGTTACGGTGAATGGCGATCGCTATCGTTCGATGCTAACAAACTTTTTGTTGCCAAAAATGGAAGAACTGAACTTGGTTGACATGTGGTTTCAACAAGATGGCGCTACATGCCACACAGCTCTCGATTCTATGGCCATTTTGAGGGAAAACTTCGGAGAACAATTCATCTCAAGAAATGGACCCGTAAGTTGGCCACCAAGATCATGCGATTTAACGCCTTTAGACTATTTTTTGTGGGGCTACGTCAAGTCTAAAGTCTACAGAAATAAGCCAGCAACTATTCCAGCTTTGGAAGACAACATTTCCGAAGAAATTCGGGCTATTCCGGCCGAAATGCTCGAAAAAGTTGCCCAAAATTGGACTTTCCGAATGGACCACCTAAGACGCAGCCGCGGTCAACATTTAAATGAAATTATCTTCAAAAAGTAAATGTCATGAACCAATCTAACGTTTCAAATAAAGAACCGATGAGATGCAAATTTTATGCGTTTTTTTTTTTTTAAAAGTTATCAAGCTCTTAAAAAATCACCCTTTATTTATTATATGGTTTTATTGGCAATTTTTAGACCAAAGTATTTTACAAAGCCGTAATGGCTAGCTCCCGCTCTAGCATGCTTTAAAAAGCGGAGGAACATTTTGCGAAATATTTACTGATCTCTTATACATAATAGCTCGATAGGAACTGTCCAGTGACTACAAAATTAGACAAACCCGAACGTCCACCTGCAATGTACAGTAAAATCTGTGAAGTTAGACGCACTTATAATTTGGACACTAGCTCACTTTGGACAAAATGTCCTGAACCACAGGTGTCCAGCTTAGACAGGTTTTACTGTACTTTTAAAAGTGCAAAAGTATGACCTGAGGCTAGGTTAGGTTAGTCTGGTAGGCCAGAAAGCCACACATAGACCAGTTTTGGTCCTTTGCCATACCAGATGTAGTGCCATCACGTAGTCATTCTTTGGGATGCCTGCACTTGACGCGAATTTCAAAAGGTGTTATGGTTTCACTAACGATGTATCTCCCAGATTATCGTACTTTGAAGCCCCCAAATGCCGAAGCCGTTGTCTTGACGCTACTGGACAAGTACACAAGAGATGTTTGTCTGGCACTTTGCATTTGACATTTCCTGCATTCTTCGCTATCTGCCAGGCCCATCTTGTAGGCGTTCTTCTCGCCTACCACTTTACACATAACATGCGGTTTTGCATCCCGGTATATCCTTCAAGCACGCTTTGCACTTTCTTACCAAGTATCTGTCTAGATCATCATATAGGAAGTGCATGGGTTTAACTATGTTGATCACGCTTTCAGATGACAGTTGTACGCCTTTCTTGGCAATCTCGTCGACTACCTCGTTACGCTCGATTTCTCTGTGGCCTGGCACCCACTAGAAATGGAGTCGCTTATTTCTGGTGACGTTCTTCATGATCTTTAGCCGATGATGAAAAATTCGATGACGAATCGAAGAGTAATAACCGTAACATTCTACATAGGCTCAAGAAGTGCCATTCGTTAGTAATAATATCGTGACGGAATTGACATTAAACTATAGTGGTAAGAGCTGTGAAACTGTAAATGATTACATGGATTTCATTAGGTAATAATTGCCCATTCTGCCTGGATAGTAAAATTTTAATTTTTTTTATCTTTCCCTTGTCGAAAAGTTTGATTTATGGAAGGAAATTTATATGAAATTTGATTTCTAAACGCTATTGACAGTTCAAATGTTCGAGTTATGGAAGTTCCAAATTTTGACAATCGACTCAAAGCTGCGCTCTCAAAGTTTTCAGAAAAAAGCCTTTTAAGTTTTAGTGAAAGTGAACCTACATTGGACGCTCAATTCCTTCAGACTGTATCTCTCAAATTATTACTAAGACCAACTTGAAATGTTAGAACAATATGCTAGAGATATTTAATAAAACAATAAAGTATAAAATTGAATATAGTTAAATTTCAATTATGATTGTGATTGTGACCAAAATTTCGTAAGATTTTTATAATTAGGGAATACACAAATATTTTTTCAATTTTTTTTAATTTAAAAGTTTTTTTTCCACAAATAATTACATACATATGTAGAAGGTGTTCTAATGGGAATCTATAGTAAGGTATCTGCATTGAATTATTCATTAGACTACATACTTACTCATATGGATTCATCGTACATATGTACATATGTTCCCGTGCATACTCCTCATTAATTAATTACTCGCATTTGAGTTCGGTTAGCAATATGTATCTACAACTGTATCTACTAAACAACTGCAAACATATACATTTCTGTTCAATTTTCCAACGAATATTTGACATTTCTGTCAAATCTGGTTGTCATATTACGGCATTGTTTGTAGTAAATATTTGGTTTGAGCATCAAAATACACACGACGTGATGATTTTGCGAACATACGTTTCTAAATATCTATACATGTATGTATACTCTAATGTTTATTGGAGTTTATTCGGAAAATAAAGGAGACACTGTAATCGGTGTCTAGTACCAACACAAACAGGGATGTATTTGTAATTGCGGAGGACAATACTAATACTTAGAGTAATATGACATCTAGTGTAGTACTGTGGGTTGATAGCTCATTTTAAAATTAATCCTTGATTCTTCAAACTTTGGTGTGTGGCGAATCGAACAAACCACTTGAATCGAAAACCACCATAACTTTGTTAATCATATCTGAGTCTGCTATTTCATAGTAGTATTACATTTTTCTGAAATCTTAAAAGAATGTCATTTCTTGTAGAAGAATTCTTTGTTTCTTAAAAAAATGTCTGTCCATTTTCCGAAAATTCCTTGTTAAGTAATTAAAATAGGCTGTTTCTTTCTAAATATGTGACATCTAAAAACATATTTTCTATGCAAACTATGATGGTGTCCCATATCATGCATCCTTTCAACTTCATTCTTGCTTTTGCTGGCGTAAGCTTAATCAGGTTATTCTGACACTGTGCAGATAAAGGGATATTGTGGGCGGAGTTGCTTTTTTTTGTGTTTTTGTTAATGACATTGAAACGATTGTGGTTGCTGTTTGTATGCGGCAGTAAGCATATTTAGGTAGCATACAACAATAACAAGAAACAAACTAAATTACTGCATGTATTTCGGTAAATTTATATGAGCAGGTGGTGTACAGATACTATATACAAATTTGCGAGAGAGAAACACGTGCCGTGTAACGTTGAACACAATTAAGCGGTGAGAGTATTTTAGTTGAGAGTGTCAAAAAAGGTGTTTTTGAAATGAGGGTACTGTCAATAAAAGTGATTATGGAGTGAAATTTTAATTTTAAAAAATATTGATCACAAAATTTTAGTCCAGAAACAGGTGTTGGAACTTTCAAAAAGTTTTCGGTTCTAAAAAGCTTAAGCTAAATCATTGGAAGGTGATCTAGTTCATTTACTTCTTCACACAACATAAACTATATTTCCAGTATCCGATGTCAATACTACTTGACCGAACTCAAGCATCACTGATACTACGGCTTTCAAGTCTCTTATGCATTCATTGGAATATTTAAACAAAACAATTGATCTGATTGCGGGATCGTCGTGAAATAGGTTTCAGAGGTGGAGAATTTCAAACCCTTCGAGAGTTTATCTGAAGCAAAAAGGCTTGTTATAACATCACTTAGCTGTTGGGGTTCATCTTAAACTATATAAGACCCTCTATTTGTATTTTATCATCTAGGCTCAGACCTGAAATGGAATGCGAAGCTAAGCTAAGAATCTAGAAAGGGTCTAGTCGCGCATTTCAAATTAAAATAAACTCTCATCGTACTAATAACTTTTAACTGGATCGTAGGAACCTAGTAGTAGTATTTGACTTTAAAGAAAATCCATATTGTGTGAGAGATTCTCAATATATTTTTCTGGAATATCTGACTTTTCAGACTTTAATACTCTACTGTCTTCAAAAACACTATAGATTTAGTTCTAAAGATAAAGTGAGTATTATAGTGAAGTAGAACAGTCTTATCTAACCTAAGGCTTCACCAATGGTAGAGATATTTTCGGAAGATTTCGAGTTTAATAGCTTTTTAAGTGCTAAAACGCTACTAATATAGATCATCTTAAGGTACATCGATAATTTTTCTACACAGATATTATAAAGTTTTGCTTAAGAACCAAAACAATATTCGATTAAAGCAACTGGTAGGGAAAATTGGATATTTATATTTTTAATTTTCTAACTTCGTTCTGCAGAATCTAATAAAATCTCATGTTTCTCATGTTTCTTACGAATTTAGAACCTAAAAAATAATAATTTTCATGACAAAATATTTTATCGGCATATTTCTACTAATCACCCTGTAAGAGAGCCAGTACATAACGAAATGATTACCCACGCTCTTACAAACAAACAGCAATATGTACAGTATATGCGTACCGCTTACACAATAGCTCAAACGCCCTGATGTATGTAATGAAAATCACCCGCAGAAATTGCCGCCATAGGATAGCGGACAAGCAATGTATAACCCTCAACCACAAACTGAAACGCACATACAGCAAAAGGGCATGAAAGGAAAGTGCGTAAGCCTGCAGGAGGAACCCTTTTGGAAAAGGACGCGAAACTCAGACAAAGCGGTCAGAAGCCAGGCCGACGAAAGGCAACCAGACAAACAAAGCCAAAGTCAGAATGAAAACGAAAATTAAATGAGAATTGGTATAAAACAACAAAATAAGAGCGACAACAACAACTACCCTCTAACAACAGTACCTGATGTCAAGAGCAAGAAAGAAAGTCCTTTTTCCTTTTCCTTTGCTCATGCATTGCGGCTGAGTGAAAGCGAAGCTGAAAACTCACGCATACAGCAAATAGATACAGGCAGAAAACGAATAGTTAGAGTGGGTAGCGCTGAGTTGGATGGCAAGGAAAACAGCCACCATTGAAATGTAGTCACAATAAATGGTTTATATATATACAAACATGTATACATACATATAGATGCTTATATAAATGTGCGTGTCAAGTTTTTTCTTTCGCCGTTTTTACTTCTTTTTCTTTCTTACTTTCCCAATTCCCTATGCTTATGCCAAACAAGGTGTATCTGTTAAAAAAAATATTATAAATATATTTTCACATTTTCCGGACTCTGCTAGCGCGCTCTTTGTCACTCCCACATGGTCTTTAACCAAAATGTTTGCAGAGAAGTTAGAGTAAATTAGAAGGCGGCATGGGAGGCGTGTAGTTTCAGGCAGTAAAATGTGGGTGTGAAGAGATATTTCGATTTTTTTTTTTGGAAAAAATTGGAACTTTTGGGAGTTCTTACTTTCATATATTGATATTGATATACATATATGTACATAACTGTTATAATGCTATTTGTTCTCTATGTGAGTTTATGGAGAGAAGTAGATATGTACATATAAATGTACATACATATGTATATTTTTTTCAACCGCTTTCGATTACATGTGTCATTTTTGCTCCTAACATGTTATTATAACATTCCTAAATGTTTTATATATTTATACAAAGTATGTACATATGTACAGCAAGTGGGTATGTAGGCCATGCTATTATTAAAAAATGAAATTTTGCCTAAAAGTATATTTACATGAGTAAAAGTATGATCATATGCATATATAAATATATATATATATATATATAGATATCTGCAAATATCCCATTTTTATACAAGCATATAAGGGCTGATACTCCTTAATGCCTACATACATACATATAAACATAAAATAACACATGCTGAGCAAATGACATTCGCAGCTAACAAAAACAGCAATAAAATGTACCCTCTTTTTAGCTTTCTTCAACATAGCAACATGCATATAGGCATATTTTTATACAAACATATAGACCAATTTGTATGTATACATATTTATATCAAAATTTCAAAAATATGGAGTTTGAGTTTTGACATCATTTTACAACGGCGTCCAAATAAAATTACAACACCCTCTGGCAATGTCATAAAATCGCCTCCGAACAGCAAAGCAACGCTGTTCATCAAACGTCGACGGTCGCCATAGCAAACGTTGTCGCAGTGGCACATCGTCGTCGTTGTCGGTCATTAGTTGTCGCAGCATTAAATATTGCGTAGAGTTTTTGGGTTTCAAAGCCGCTTTCTGATTGGATGAATTTTGGGGTATGGGAAATTGAACGGTACGGTGCGTGACGCACTACAATTCGTGCATATGGAAATGTTTACAAACATATGTACAAATTATATATATATATATGTATATAGATTTAACCAACTATATTCAGTAAGGTGTGCTTGAAAAATTGAACCCTTTTAGTTTTTTCAGATAACAAATTCTATTTTTCCAAAAAGTTAGTGGGGTAAATTTAGCATTCTTCATATAAAAAATATAAAAATTATAAAAACTTATGTATAACCAATATCTTGTTCAGAAAACAGACACTTGATACGTATTTCTTATCGAATACGGTTTGAATCTGAAGTTAGTGTCATTATTGACTTGAATAAACATATTTTTACTCTCGCAACATGTTCCAAGGAAAGTAAAACAATCAGGATGACGAGTGGAGTACAAATGTTGCGGATGCCTATCTGTCCCTCCGTCTGACCGTCTGTGCAAGATGTAACTTGAGTAAAAATTGAGATATCTTGATGAAACTTCGTACACGTGTTCTTTGGCCACATCCACAAATCGGCCCTGCCCACTACTAAGTTGTTTATAGATATCTCGTAAACTACTGAATCCATATCAACCAAATTCTCTAAAGTCATTTCCCCTTTCAGCCCCTTCCTTATACAGCATGAAAAGAGAGGAACTCGGAATATAACCACGGCTACCTCCCATGCAAAGTTTATATTGAAAACTACTCAAACTGCTTTAATTCAGTAAGGAAAAACACCAGAAACCTTAAATTTCACGGTAAAGATGGTACAGAAGAGCTGCACTAAAATTTGTATACAAACTTTTAAATGGGTGTGGCTCCGCCTACTTATGGCTTAAAAACCATATCTCAAAAACTACTTGACCAATTTCATTGAAACACGGTTCGAAGCATTTCCTTCTATTTCCACTGTATAGTTCGAAAATGAACGAAATCGATTCACAATCACGCCTACTTTCCATATACCACAATTTGGAAGTCCAAGACCAAGTGATTCGTTCACTTCGCAATATATAAGTTAAGCACCAGTGAAGATATCGGAGCAAAACTTTGCACAAATACTTTGTTTCTAGTGTGGCTTAGCCCGTATAAAAATCACCGAATCACTTTAACTTTTCAAGGTCCCAGATATCGAACATGAGGACTTCGAAGTTTGCGTGTAATTTAAACATAACCGTAAATCTCTCAGATATTCTAAAGATTGCGTCTGTGCCAAAACTCAACAAATCCAGGTCAATATTTTCTCTAGCCCCCCATATACATACCTCATATGCGGACAAACCTCTGGTGGGTATCGGTTAAACTGTATATATCGGTTAGTGAAATCCGATTGATTTAAATCAACCCTCGCGAAGATTTGAGAATATTTCCTATCATTTGCTTCGGTTTCTCGGCTGATACCACTTGGATAGCTGAAATACCGGTACTTAGTGATACCCAAAACCCCTAGATTATGGATAAAAAAAAACAATCATGTATCGAAAAAGAGTTTAAGACTACAAGTCTGTTGAGACGGGCAATTTCGATGCCAGCCAATTCGGCTAAAACTCTTACAACTCTAGAGAACGATGAAACTTGCTGAAGGCAAGTAGTTAATTTGGCTGCCTGCTATCGACTCTGGCGCAGATTAAGACGCCACAAAAGTAAATGGTTTTTAACCAGTGGTCACTAAATGTATGCTCCAAAGTCCAATGTATGTAAAGTCCAACTGTTCAAACTTCCAGTGGGTGGTCGTATGCTAGACCGGAAGTAGTTAACGAAGCTCTCAACATTTCCATGATGATATTGTTACTGATTTGTGGTTGCTTGAAAACTCGGAAGTAAAAGCTCACGGATTCGAAGCACGTTTTACTCTGGAGCAGCATAACTATTGCTACCTTTACTAAGGTTACCATAGAAATACGCTCAAAAATTGAAATTGGCTTAACTATGGTATCACATAGCCAATATATTTCTTTGGAGATAGAACCCTTTGTTCCTTCAGTAGTACCTCTACAGCAGGACAAGCAAGTGTTGCAACTTGCTCACAACATATTTGGCTTACTTATCACATTACTTATCTAGAATGACTGAAGTTCTTCTTGCTACTTGAGCAAAAATAGACCCCATTATAAGAACTTCATGAGATTTAATCCGATCTTGACGATCTCGATCACATCGAAACCACTCCGATATTGTTTTTCACTTTGAAAAGTATTTTTTGTATAAGTTAGGTGTGTCCTATATGTGCGAAGTCCATCTCTAATTACGATTTTTCATAAAAACTTGACTCCAGCTGCCGTTGACAAAATTATTAACAGAATCCTGTGGAATTTAACTACCAAACGCCCCATTAAAGAAAACTTGATGCAAAACAATGACGATATTGAGATGAAAGACTTTAACTTTTTCGCTACTATATGTATGTACATCTGGTATATATGAAAACAAATCCATTAGAATCGAATCCCAAACAACCCTCATTGAGCAGCACAGTGTGGCAATGAGTCATTTGCTATTATTTGCAATGGAATGAGGATCACCACTTGTATAATACGAGTGCGCAGGCTGTTCCAGCGTCAGCGTCAGCGTCTAAACGCAAAAGCCTATAAGCGGCATTTAACTCACTGACGCTGAGAGGAAGATGAAAGTGGGACGCGGAAAGGAGAGTATGTCAACTTGTTTTCAAACTTGCGCCTTAGACCACATACTTCCATGTCTGCACGGAAGTGCTCGTGGCAACCGAAAGCTAAGACGCACTTCAACACGCAACACGCGAAGAAGCGGAAAGAAGCCTTGAAGGGAAGGATAGCAGCGTCAGCCACGCATAGGAAGTCATTACGACACGCCAAAAGCCAAGCTGGTGATGCCAAACTAAGGTGGTGAGTCAATAGATGCGTGCTAAAATTGTGGTTACCTTCTGGAGAGCGAAAAGTTTTTGCGTAATTTACAAATGTGGCAAGTAACACGAGGAGGAAGAAGAAGAAGAACACAAATTTATTTTAAGATTTGTTGCGTAAATCTTATGGAGATTAAATTTACTTGTGTTCCAATAAAATAATTTTTTTTTTTTGAAATTTCTGTTTTTCATCTGCTTGCCACTGATCCTCCCATCTCCCAACATACTTCCTGCCACCAAAACAACGCACAACACTGCTCGATTTTTAATGAAATGTTGAATATTCATAATTCAATTTCGTTGTACCCAGTAATCAAATGAGTTTTTAGAGCGTGTCAGAAATACATATGTATGTATGCAAAAAAGCTGTATGGGGAATTAGCAAATACGAAATGCTTCGTACGAGCAACAACAAGTATTTGGTGCGGACGCTGAAGGGAGTGTACGGACGGACAATTGATATACTATATATGCAGCATGTTGCATGCAACTCGGGCAACAAGCAGAGGGTTAACATGTTCAAAATGTTTAATGAAACACATAAATGCATATATATATATTTTTATATATAATTATAGAGGCACAGATATATACATAAATACATATATATACATATGTATATATATAAGTATATAAATAACATAAAACTGGGGGATCTTCATAAATCCTCTGAGAGCTCTCCTCTACAAAATGTTGATGGTGTTATTTTAATATAAAAATGTTGTATAGTATATATACATATGTATATCTATATACATTATATGTAGCTTTACAAGGCAGTAGGCAAATTGCTTGCCGTAAAATCTGCCAAGGGTGCATAAATTTCGCAATTTTTTGCATATGAAACATGCACACAGCCACAAATTCAGTATTCGCAATTTATTCTAGATATATATACATATATATATCATTAAATAAATATATGTATGTATGTATGTTTGCAAAAATGTGTACAATTTATAATATTTGAAGGTCAAGCGCGTGAATCACCACACCCGATCTGTAGCAAAAGGGGTTGCAACAAACAGATGAATCAAACTTTAGCGCATCTATGGAATACTGTAATTACGCGTAAAAGCTCAAATGACAGAAAAAATTATATAGCGAAAAAAACCAGCATGCTCAACATCTGCGCAAGCTGTAAATTTTGTGTTCAAAATGTGGAATAAAATTAAAAGTTGCACCGTGTATGAATTTGATACAGAGCGTGTTGTTTTCATATTATAAAGAGTGATCCATTTCGATGTTCCCTACTTTTTTTAATGGAAAATATAGAAAGTTCAAATTTAATGCGGATTGTTTATTATCATTCGAAAGAGCATCCTTTGGCATTTATTAAAGAAAAATTACCTCTTACAAATGTTGGCCGCGGCTATGTCTCAGATGGTACATCCGTTGAGACCAATTTTCGATAACTCATACGAGCATATCGACTGTTAACTGGCGAATATCATGCGTAATGTTTCGCTCCAAGGCCTGAATCGAAGTGGAATTGTCCGCAAAGACTTTAGACATTACATATCCCCACAGGAAAGAGTCTAACGGTGATCACGCGATCTTGGTGGACAATCGACCGGCGCAAAATGTGAAATTATCTGCTCACCGAAGTGTTCTCTCAAGAAATCCATTGATTGATGCGATGTGTGGGTACAAGACGGCGCTTATTGAAACCAAATGTCGCCGAGATCACAAACTTTAATTTCAGGCATCAAATAGTCGATTATCATGGCGCATTAACGGTCGTCATTCATTTTTGAAGAAATATGGACCGATAATTCCACCGGCCCTCTGGATGAAATGACAGCTCTTGAATCTTTTCAGGGTTCTCTTCGTCCCAAATGCACAAATTTTGCTTGTTTACATACTCATTGGGCCAGAAATGGACCTCATCGCTGAACAGAGTTCGGCTCGAAAACGTTGGATCTTCTTGGAACATTTCAAGAGTCCATAGAGCGAAGCGATGTCGGTCGATCCAAATAAATGGTCACACCTGGGCTCGCCGGATGGTTCTTATCATAATAAGCTTTCAATAGAGAAGAAAATGGGATATTGTATTGGTCTACAACTTTGCTGTTGCCGTTTTTTGTAAATTTAGGTTCTTTTTTTGTATAAAAACGGTTACAAATGTCGATGAGCCTAAGCCGCACTTTTCTTGGAATTAAAAAAGAAAAGCAAAACTTTCCCGCAAATGTCGAGAATTCGGCTCAAAATTGTCATTTTCAGTTGAAAATAAGTTTGGGATGCAAACAGATCTCAACAAATATTTTGTTGGGTTAATGTTGACACAAATGTCCAAGATCGATATAAAACGATTTAATCGACCAGTGCTTGACCCTAGAGACATTTATTGGAAAACGGCGGAAGTAAAGTTGTAGACCTAATAATTCATTAATATGAAGGCATTATGTATAATTCATATGAGGGCGAAATTATGGGTTCAGCATCCCTATTATCAGTTGATATTTGAGGACTACCCGCTGTCCAGTCCTTTTCTTTATGGGTCGACTTCAGAGTAGTCCACAAAAAGATTCGATGATTTGTCAGAGATCACAATTTACTGGGATGTCGAAACCCATTTCCAAAATGTTTCATTCTTCGTTCCGATATTGGTATTGGCTGTACCCGACATAACATCTGCTCCACATAATTCAAGACCTTCTGTGATTCTAAACTATTCACTGATTACTAATTATGTGGGGCGTCAGCAACAACACTTTTCTTCTGATTTCTACGCACCATCGAAAGTATAATATATTTGCATTCTCTTCAAACTGAAAACGAAGACAAATCTCTCCTTATTGAGTTCTTGCTATGGGATATGTTCAATATTAACTGCTGCAACAACGCAGTGGCACAGTAAACCAAAGACTTGTAGATTCTGAAGACAAAGTAATATCTTTGTTCACACGATAGCCAGTAACCGGACGGACTAGAAGTAAACGGAACGAAATTGGGTTTTTATACGTTCAAGGAAAGAATATAGAAGAACAGTTGTACGCCTCTATAAGAACACAATCAGGGTTATTTCTCACCTTTAGACCGCTATTGATTAGTTACTCCCCATTTAGCACCAACGGCAGCACACAAGAGACACCAATAGTAATCACCAATCTATTTATGAGTACGAACTAGGCTACTCAGAGACTAAGAGAAACTCCTTGAAACTTGAATGAGTCGGGGAAACCTCAACTGGATTACACATCGAGGAAGTCGAAAACCATAATATGTATAAATAGTATACATATCACATTGCTTAGAGGATAATTGCCTATATAACTAGATATATACATATATGCATAAGCGATCACTTTTTGTGCACCAACATATTTTTACTACTGAATCAGTCTTTTTTTGTTTTTCTTGAATGGCTAACATAAAAGCATGAGTTCCCCCCATTGAGCGCTGAACGAAAACGAAAAAACCATCAGAGTTCCCCTATCGCATTCTTTGGTGTTCATATGCTTCTTTGAAATTCAATGCAAGGTAGTTAAAAATTAGGTCAACCGTGGCAAATAAACGTAGTAGTAGACACATGCACCAGTGCATACAACACACATATCGAGCTGCATACATACATATGTATGTATAATTACTTAACGCATGAAGGTAACCCTTTGAGAAACTACAACTATATAACTAAAATAGCACACTTGCCATCTTCGAGTCATCACTGACTGCCATGTGCCCCGGCATTCCTCACTGAAGCAGCGTCCCTCTTGCTAGATCCGATCCTTCATGCCCTTCGCAGCTTTAAAGCTTGTCAGCGCACACACAGTTGGGGAAAGATATTACGCAATTCTCTCTACCTGCCACGGTTGTTTATAGCGAAAAGAAGCACCGAAGACAACAAAATAGAAACTGACACAGAAACACACACATTGAATTCTACACCGAAACACACATTAGAGGCAATTCAAAGCACTGCTTTGTTCATGGTCAATCCGATCGTTGTGGAGACGATCTGACGCAGGCTGTGTCCCAAGTAAATAGGAAATGCGCAGTTTGAAAACATCAATAAAATATGCACGAACACATACAAACTCAAGTGGTTAACTGGTTGATTGGCGCATATATTTACTTATATAATCTTATGGAGGAACACAAAATGTTTTTTTTTCGTTTTTAAGCCGTCAGGTTTATTATTGTTATTCCTTAAAAGCGTTTTTGTGATCTTTGTTTCGTGTGCGCAATAAAATAAATTTGAAGCCAGTTAAATGGAAAATGAAACGTAATACCCAGAATTTGGCTGGTTCGTTGAATTCTTTAGAAAATATTAGTTTATGTAATAGCATATATGCGGTTCAACCTCAAATACGAGATACATATATTTAACTGTTACGCCTTAAAGTATACTATATCTAATGTTGAGCTCAAAGCCTTTTGTTTGAACTGTTTAATATTATTATTTTAAGTCCATCTCTTAATCTCTCTTTCCTGTTTCTATTCTACTTAATTTAGTATTTACTTCTCTTACATAGACGTCTTGAGAACATGTCCTTCTCAAGCTGGATTTTTATTGCCAGAACTGTGTGTTTTTAATCGGTATCCTACAGCTCATCTTGTCGCTCGAACAACCCAAGAAAATTTAATTTTTTTTTAAGACGTGTTCTCTCTTTTTCTCTCCAATCTATAATTTTGACTACATAATAAACGATCTCAAGAAGTTTAATAAAGGATTTTAAGAACTAGATAATTTTTTAGAAAGTGTATTAAGTCTTTCAATATTACCTT
The DNA here is from genome assembly GCF_028554725.1 of Zeugodacus cucurbitae. Taxonomy (NCBI): domain Eukaryota; kingdom Metazoa; phylum Arthropoda; class Insecta; order Diptera; family Tephritidae; genus Zeugodacus; species Zeugodacus cucurbitae. The sequence goes on along the minus strand of NC_071667.1, from coordinate 55,148,454 downwards.
TATTCATACAGTTTTCTGATATTGACATCTTGAGAACATGTCGTCTCAAGATCTTTAATAAACGATATCAAGCACTAGAACAATTTTTAGAAAGCGTCTTACGTCTTTCAATATTGTGTTTCTTCGTACAGTTTTCATATTTTAACGCCTTGAGAACATGTCCTAGACAAGTTGGTTTATTCGCTGAACTATGGTTTTATCACCATATCGCCTATATTATCTCCAGAACACACCACGAAATATAAATTTTTTGACCGCGTACTCCCCCAAATTCTATCCAATCAGTGAAGCTCTTCATTTTATCTTCATACATCCATTAAACCAGAAATATAAAGTTCAGTGAAAGTTCTTCGGCATTCTGATTTGATGATATTCACCGTATGAATCATAATTTGTTTTTGGTATTAGGTCTACAACTTTTCTTCCGCCGTTTTTTTTTTGTAAATTGAAGTTTTTTTTGTGTAAAAACAGTTACAAATCGACGATTTAATCGACCAGTGCTTGACCCTAGAGACATCTATTGGAAAACGACGGCAGTAAAAATGTAGACCTAATATAATCAGCATTTGATGTTAGAGGTTGGCATACACTAAACAGCCAAAGGCTTTGCAGAAGTCATTCTTCCATAAATCATAAAACAACTGTACGGGAAGCAATTTAGATATGCCGAGACCAATATTCTATCGTATCTGCTCTCTTATCTCTCTGAAATATAGAGATTACGTTTTTATGGCCCGTGTTTTCGCATTAAAAATTTTAATACCTTCAGACATATATTTTTTGGATATATAAATCCTCCAATTTCAAGTTTAGTGCGATACTTTGAAGATTGTCGAACCGAACAAACAACTAGTATAAGTCACAAAACTGGTATAATCAAGTAGACATATTGAATTCAACTGGATCACTTTTTTGTTGCTTCCCCAGCCAATTTTGTTGACTTTGATTGTAGTAACGGGTGATTTTTTTGAGGTTAGGATTTTCATGCATTAGTATTTGACAGATCACGTGGGATTTCAGACATGGTGTCAAAGAGAAAGATGCTCAGTATGCTTTGACATTTCATCATGAATAGACTTACTAACGAGCAACGCTTGCAAATCATTGAATTTTATTACCAAAATCAGTGTTCGGTTCGAAATGTGTTTCGCGCTTTACGTCCGATTTATGGTCTACATAATCGACCAAGTGAGCAAACAATTAATGCGATTGTGACCAAGTTTCGCACTCAGTTTACTTTATTGGACATTAAACCAACCACACGAATGCGTACAGTGCGTACAGAAGAGAATATTGCGTCTGTTTCTGAGAGTGTGGCTGAAGACCGTGAAATGTCGATTCGTCGCCGTTCGCAGCAATTGGGTTTGTGTTATTCGACCACATGGAAGATTTTACGCAAAGATCTTGGTGTAAAACCGTATAAAATACAGTTCGTGCAAGAACTGAAGCCGAACGATCTGCCACAACGTCGAATTTTCAGTGAATGGGCCCTAGAAAAGTTGGCAGAAAATCCGCTTTTTTATCGACAAATTTTGTTCAGCGATGAGGCTCATTTCTGGTTGAATGGCTACGTAAATAAGCAAAATTGCCGCATTTGGGGTGAAGAGCAACCAGAAGCCGTTCAAGAACTGCCCATGCATCCCGAAAAATGCACTGTTTGGTGTGGTTTGTACGCTGGTGGAATCATTGGACCGTATTTTTTCAAAGATGCTGTTGGACGCAACGTTACGGTGAATGGCGATCGCTATCGTTCGATGCTAACAAACTTTTTGTTGCCAAAAATGGAAGAACTGAACTTGGTTGACATGTGGTTTCAACAAGATGGCGCTACATGCCACACAGCTCGCGATTCTATGGCCATTTTGAGGGAAAACTTCGGAGAACAATTCATCTCAAGAAATGGACCCGTAAGTTGGCCACCAAGATCATGCGATTTAACGCCTTTAGACTATTTTTTGTGGGGCTACGTCAAGTCTAAAGTCTACAGAAATAAGCCAGCAACTATTCCAGCTTTGGAAGACAACATTTCCGAAGAAATTCGGGCTATTCCGGCCGAAATGCTCGAAAAAGTTGCCCAAAATTGGACTTTCCGAATGGACCACCTAAGACGCAGCCGCGGTCAACATTTAAATGAAATTATCTTCAAAAAGTAAATGTCATGAACCAATCTAACGTTTCAAATAAAGAACCGATGAGATTTTGCAAATTTTATGCGTTTTTTTTTTTTTTAAAAGTTATCAAGCTCTTAAAAAATCACCCTTTATAAATTATTTTTATACTCTCGCAACAAATGTTGCTAAAGAGAGTATTATAGTTTTGTTCACATAACGGTTGTTTGTAACACCCAAAACTGAACGAGTTAGATATAGGGTTATATGTATATACCAAAGTGATCAGGGTGAAGAGTGGAGTTCAAATCCGAATGTCTGTCTGTCCGTCCGTCCGTCCGTCTGTGCAAGCTGTAACTTGAGTAAAAATTAAGATATCTTGATGAAACTTGGAAACTTGAAAATGAGCAAAATCGGACCAATGCCACGCCCACAAAATGGCGAAAACCGAAAACACATAAAGTGCCATAACTAAGCCATAAATAAAGCTATGGAAATAAAATTTGAAGGATCGTACTATTAAGGGGCATATTTGGATGTAATTTTTTTGGGGAAGTGGGCGTGGCCCCACCCCCTACTAAGTTTTTTGTACATATCTCGCAAACCAACGGAGCTATATAAACCAAACTTTCTGCAGTCGGTTTTTTTAGCCACTTCCTAATACAATCCAAAAATGAAAGAAATCGGATAATAACCACGCCCACCTCCCATACAAAGGTTAGGTTGAAAATTACTAAAAGTGGGTTAACTCGCTCAGGAAAAACGTCAGAAACACTAAATTTCACGTCAGCAATGGCAGATAGAAGCTGCACTCAAATTTTTTTACAAAATGGAAAATGGGCGTGGCGTCGCCCACTTATGGGTCAAAAACCATATCACAGGAACTACTCGACCGATTTCAATGAAACTTGGTTCGTAATAGTTTCCTAACATCCCAATGATATGTTGTGAAAATAGGCCAAATCGCTTCAAAACCACGCTTACTTCCTATATACCAGAACTTTGAAGACGATCTGAATCGTATACTTTACAATATATAAAGCACTAGTGAAGATATCGGTGCAGAACTTTGCACAAATATTACGTTTATAGTGTGGCAGCCCCATTCTAAAAATCGCCGAAATCGGACCATAGGTTTTCAAGGCCCCATATATCAAACACGAGGACCTCGGTGCTTCTAACCTAATATTAGGGTTTCCAACTTTCAATGGACTTTATACAATATATATGACGTATATGTGGGTCAAATTGTGTATTATATAATATAAATAAAGTTAAATAAATAAATTGCGAGAGTATAAAATGTTCGGTTACACCCGAACTTAGCCCTTCCTTACTTGTTTTTTTTTTTTTTAATTTCGCGACAATGGAAGACTCAATTGGAAGAATACTCGTATTTACTTACATTTTCATGGCATAAATTGCGACACCGCCTTAATTTTTCGCAAGGCTTAAGCCCGAAATAAATAAATGTTAGGGTTAATATAAATTAGCAAGAGTACTCGTAATGAGACAAACTAATAAAAATAAAGAAAATTAAATAATGAAATACTTTTTTTTTTGTTTTTTGATAATTTCTCGTGCGCATTCACTGTCGCCGCGCAAGAATTGCTGCAATTTTTGTCATTTGTAGGCTTTTATCCGCCCCTTTTCGGATGATATTCTTCTCCATTAAGCACATCAAGTTGTTCCTTTCAACCAGACCGTGCGGGTACTCCATCACTTAAGCGAATTAATGACAGCGCTTGTCAAAAAAAAAAAAACATGCTGGGTCACTGGTTGGCACTACGACGGAGGTGTAGCACGAATTACCCGAGCTCACACAAATAAATATAAAATTTTTTTAATGTACTTGTATTTGTATATAAAATACTTAAATATTGCAGGCACAAGCATTGTTTATAAGTATATCTGGAGTTATATGTATATCTCTATATATGTATATAATATCGATATGTACATATGTTAAAATGTCTCTGTGTGTTTTATATTTGGCACATAATTTCATTTGCGAAAAAAGTCCTACACGTGCCCTTGTTTCCAACTTTACTACTCCGTCAGTTATATAAAGGCATATATATATAGATGCGCTTGAGTTGGTATATAACATGTTTTGTATTCATGTTTTGTTTCTCAAAGACACATTTCGATTTTATTTATGCTACTCTGACGTTGAAAACAGGAGGTTAATAATTCGTTGGTAGGGATTTTTTAAGAATATGGATATGTAAAGGGTTCATTTCTGAATTTATTTCCTAAATTCTCATTCTTGGTTGAGGTAAAAGCATTAATTTTGATGTTTTTATTATGTTTCTAAAATACTTATACAGACTTTAACAGTTTTATCTAACGGTTGTTTTTCTATATATCCAACTGAACAGCATGGCTTGAGAATTTTTTACCGCATATCTTCTAGTACTATTTACCGGCTTTTCGAAAACGGTATTACAAAGGGAAGGAATAAAATTAGTGTCAAGACCAAAATAATTGCATTTTTTTCCAAATAATGTATTATAACTTATTAGCTAGAAAACGTAACGTTATCCCAAGGTGTTTCAACAATTTTACAAAAGTCTGAACCCGACTTCTTTAGCATATGTACATATTTTCAAAACTACCACAGACTTAAAAACCAGCTTCCTTTTCCTTTCCATATGAAACAAGTTTCTTGACTGACTTTTATCAAATTGCATTTTAAAGACTCCATAATAGCATTATGATAATAAAAAATGTCATAAGTGGAATATAACTGCGTACACTTTCCTTACGAAACTATTTTAAAGTTATTTAGTTAATTGAATTTACCATTGCTGTCGACATTAGAACGGGGGTAATCAAAAAAATTTCATTCCACGAGCACTTTTATAAACTTTTTTTATTATATCTGTGCTTCTGATTGGTCTTTTACCATAGTTATCGGTCAATAAGTGAGATGAAATGGATGTTTAAGGGTTTTCTATATAATTATATATACGCTTTAGCTAACTTCGATTCCACTTGGAGAGCGGTGAAACGAACAAAAAACTGGTATAAATCAAATAAACTGGTATAAACGAGTAAAATGGACAAATGGACCTTTCATTTATAAAAAATCGGGGTTTCAAAATAATTTACATAACTGGTATAAATAAAAAAATGGTATAATAGAATACAATCGAATGGAATACAAGATGGCTATTAATTTTGCAAAGGATACATTAACTATACATATTTATATGGGTCACTATGGAACCGATGGAAACAAAACTCTCCAACAGCAGATACCGCTAGCGATTCCACTTGGAGAGCGGTGAAACGAACAAAAAACTGGTATAAATCAAATAAACTGGTATAAATGAGTAGAATGGGTAAATGGACCTTTCAATCATAAAAATGGAGTTTCTATATAATTTATGTAACTGGTATAAATCAAATAAACTAGTATAATTGAATTCAATCGAGTTGAAGATGGTCCTTTTAATGGGACATATTAAGTACATATGCGCATATGTGGCTCAAAATGGAACCGTTGGAAATATAACTCTTCACTAGCAGATGACGTGAAGAAGTCATTATTTGGGAGCAAACAAAAAAAATGGATTTGATTTTTACATTTGTTAGAATGGATGAAATATTAAACAACTATAATATATAACAGTTTTTTCTTGTTTTTGTAGTTGTATGTGATTTTTAAGAGCTCTTTTGTAGCATTAATCAATGTACTTATAGGAAAGCTTATTTAAGTCATGTAAATAATGAATAGTTGATATGCCAAAATTAAAAAAAAAAATATTTTATTTTATTTTGCATGCTTTTTTCCTTATTTTTATATTTCAACTTTTTTCGCATATTGGTTTTACCTTGTTTTTTAATACTTTTTTGTTCGTTTCACTTTAGTCTTATTTTGAAGTTTACTTGCAAATGCTTATGTATGGCTGTGTGCTTGTGTATGTGTTCTGTGGCATACACTTTTGTTGTTGTGCGCCATTGAAACTCATTCGTCCATGCTGTCTATATACAGACATTTTGGGATTATATACTTGTGCCTACCAGTTTCCATTGCCGTCCCTGCATTCACACACAAACATATTCAACATATCCATTAAACTCTCTTTCTGCGCTATATACATACTACTTGGATAAACACACATACACGCACACTCAGTCACATGCATGTGAACTTGTATTAATTTATATCTGCAACCCGTTCTCTGCAGCTTTTTTCTGTGTTCATTTTATATGTGTAGTGGTATTGGTGCTCTTCTGTTGTGTGTGTGTGTTTGAGTACGCGTGTTGCACAGGCTCGTACCGGCACAGCACAGGCAAGGGAAGCAGCAAATATTATAAAACACAAAATAAAATAATAAATAATGACAATGTATATATAGGATTGTATGGCGCAGTCCGTTTCGGAGTTGTTCGCCACAAAACCACGCTGAAGGCAGTCAATACAGGGCGTTTATATAATATATTTATTTGAACTCTCTGTAAGTCCAGAAAATCAAATTTAGTTAACTGAATCCGGCGAATATATATTAAAACTAATAACAGTGCATTTCTGACATTTAAGAACCTTTCATAAAATTTATCAGCCGTATTTTGTATTATACTATGAAGATCCAAAAGCCATCAGGTCGTATCAGAAGGATGCTCATTTCAGTTAAACGTTTCTTGAAAATATTGAGAGATTCGAAATTTTGAGAGATTTCGAAATTTCATAAATGTTTTTCAAGGTTTATGTGAAGTTCTTGTTGGTGGCTTAGAGGAGTATGAGTTAATCTAAAAGATTTTCAAGATTTGATTAAAGTTCTTGTTGGTGGCTGAGTTAATATAAAAGCTTCCGAATAATATACTAACTATCGTTTTTAATCTTTTGTTCACCTTAAATTCTTAAGTTGGTCCCTGTATTACTTTAAATTTAAATACACAGCCTTTTGGTCTTGAAGTTTTCATTATTATGTTTAACTCTTTTACTTTTTTGTTTAAGTCTGAAGTACATAATTGACGTAAACCATTGCGAATAACGTAGAACATTTATATATATACTATATACATTATATAGAGATACATATATTGGAACATCTAGTGTAAAAAGATCCCCACAGGGAAATTTATACTCAACATGGGTATCTTAACCCCATAACATTAATTGTCCACTTTCTCTAGAATAGTTTAGGTTAGATTGAAGGGCGGATCCGTGCGACAAGAGTCACTTTGACAACTATACTCGCCAGCCTTTGTGATGTCGCAAACTCTTCGAAATGGATTTTCTATAATAGCATACAAGAGATATCGACAAAGGTTAGGTTAGGCTGACCCTCGCGTATCGCGATATAGTATAGTAAAGGCGTTGCGATGAATCCCACTTGGACAGCTAAAGGCGCCAGTCCATTGTGATGTCAAAAGACTCTTAAGTATGGATCGCAAAGAAGATCCTTATGTATCACCGAATCGCTTTGAGCCTTTCACAAATTTATTGAGACGTTTAATGTATATTCGGGATAGTTCATCTGGTTTGCATGTTTTTCTAACCCTTGCTTGGCACTTATTCAAGCAGAGGCGATTGTAATTCCCTAAGGGATTCGTGATTTTCAAATAATGAAGTACTTTGACTGATACACATATAAGGTTGTCTAATTAATTCTACCCTCTACTGCGAACAACTGGACCGCTTGAAGCAGGAGATCGACCAGAAGCGTCCAGAATTGGCCAACAGGAAGGATGTAGTGTTTCACCAGGACAACGTCAGACTACACACTTCGTTGATGACTCGTCAGGAGCTACGGGAGCTTGGATGGGAGGTTTTATCGACATAGCGCCAAAAGAGGCTTATGAAAAGTGGCTGTCCGAGTGCTTCGCAAATAAGGAGGGGGCTTCTACGAGGGGCGTATTATGAAGTTATTATCGAACGAAACGTCGCATATTTGAACTAAATCCGATCACTCTAACACTTTATATAAATTATTGAATAAAGAGCAAAAAAGCGTAAGGGATACAACCTAATATATTAAATTTTATTAGGTATGGTTAACATGGATTTTTATCTGTCATTAAGGGATTATGGGTGGACTTGGTATCTCCATTAAACTTATCCTAGATACTTAGGCGAGAAATTCCTCCTATTTGTGATAATTATTTATGTCAGTTGTATACTAGCGCTGAGTTCGACTCATGGCATGTGTAATGCTAACAGATGGCAACTTTTATGATTCTTTGATTATTATGGTAAACTACTGACTTTGCGGACTTCGATATAGAGTAAGCGATTTAAATTCTCGAAAAGTGAGTTCTTTATAATAAAAACGATACGATAACGATCCTGAGAACAAGTCTACAAGAGTTTAGATTCGAGGGCTTGATATAGGTTTGAAAGAAAATAGTGATGAAGTTGTTAATACGATGAATCTTCATTGAGATTCGATTGACAGCATAGACAACTAGTGTCATAAAGGGTGATTTTTTAAGAGCTTGATAACTTTAAAAAAAAAAAAACGCATAAAATTTGCAAAATCTCATCGGTTCTTTATTTGAAACGTTAGATTGGTTCATGACATTTACTTTTTGAAGATAATTTCATTTAAATGTTGACCGCGGCTGCGTCTTAGGTGGTCCATTCGGAAAGTCCAATTTTGGGCAACTTTTTCGAGCATTTCGGCCGGAATAGCCCGAATTTCTTCGGAAATGTTGTCTTCCAAAGCTGGAATAGTTGCTGGCTTATTTCTGTAGACTTTAGACTTGACGTAGCCCCACAAAAAATAGTCTAAAGGCGTTAAATCGCATGATCTTGGTGGCCAACTTACGGGTCCATTTCTTGAGATGAATTGTTCTCCGAAGTTTTCCCTCAAAATGGCCATAGAATCGCGAGCTGTGTGGCATGTAGCGCCATCTTGTTGAAACCACATGTCAACCAAGTTCAGTTCTTCCATTTTTGGCAACAAAAAGTTTGTTAGCATCGAACGATAGCGATCGCCATTCACCGTAACGTTGCGTCCAACAGCATCTTTGAAAAAATACGGTCCAATGATTCCACCAGCGTACAAACCACACCAAACAGTGCATTTTTCGGGATGCATGGGCAGTTCTTGAACGGCTTCTGGTTGCTCTTCACCCCAAATGCGGCAATTTTGCTTATTTACGTAGCCATTCAACCAGAAATGAGCCTCATCGCTGAACAAAATTTGTCGATAAAAAAGCGGATTTTCACATTTCGAACCGAACACTGATTTTGGTAATAAAATTCAATGATTTGCAAGCGTTGCTCGTTAGTAAGTCTATTCATGATGAAATGTCAAAGCATACTGAGCATCTTTCTCTTTGACACCATGTCTGAAATCCCACGTGATCTGTCAAATACTAATGCATGAAAATCCTAACCTCAAAAAAATCACCCGTTATAAGTACTGTTCTTAACCTAGTTTGCGACCATAAATGTTCGACTTTTTTGGTTCAATCAGAGCGTAATTTACCAATTTTTGTTTGTTTTTAAGGAAACAAAGCCAAATGAAATGTGAATGGTGCAGATTACAACAGAGAGTTCGATTAATCGGTCGGCTCGGATCGGTTAAAGTGCGGAGCTCGGATGGTAATGATTTGGCCAGATTGGTTTCTGTATTTTTTCAATATAATCTTCAAATTCAACCCCAAATTTCATATCCTGGTCTTGTTGCCAATTCCCGCGAATATTTAATTAAAAAAATGTAAAAAGTTGTGTCAATCATTATCACTGACTTCTTAAAACTACAAGCGAGCTTCTTCCATATGTTTGAAATTATGAATGGTAACTATTTCACCAAAATGGGTGTTTATTAATATACGCACAACTAACAACTCCGTGTGAGGAAATTAATTAAATACTCATTACATTACGAAAACGAACTGGAAGAATGCCAGAGCGCGCAATAAGAAGAGCTTACAACGGCAGATGGTTTTTTTATGGTATGAGTACCACAGTCAGCCATGTAACTCCACATATACATACAAACATATATACAGAGTACTCCATTTTATTATTATTAGTGGGTCAGTGCAGACAATGGTCTACATGGTCGCTTCATAACAAAATTATTTACGAGCGCGCTCATGCTCTCGTTTAAGCCATACAAGCGACATCAGCTGTCCTCCAGCTGTGATTCGCTTTATGCCACACTTCACGGCCCTGCCACCGCCAGCACTTTGTGCTTTGTGCAACACACTAACATTAATGCTAGTGACATGCCACAATTTCAGTTGCACTCGATGATTATGGGAATGTGGAGTACACTAGTTTTGTACCACTTCGGCTGTGGTTGTCCTCGACGAGATCGCGTGCTCTCCGCCATGCACAATAGTGGTTAGTATTGTTGTTGCTGTTGTCGTTGCCGTTGCTGCAAATTAAATGCATTTCTTTGCAAACCGCATTTAGTCCTTCTTAAACCAAGCTATGCCCCAAGCGCTGGTAATGGGTTTAATATTACAGCACAAAGGCTTAACTACTGGTATTTACATATGTATATACTTACATACATACATACATATATACACACAGAGTTGTATGGAAGTCGATTCAGCGTTGTAAGGTGTCCAGCGCCTTTCGCATGTTACAATAAGCTGCACAAAGTATCGTCTGACCCGTTGTGGCCTAGCAGACCCGACGGCCAAGGCGCGGATAAAGATACATATATGTTGATGTGGATCTTTACATCATTATATATGAATATATTTATGTAAATGATGATTACTTACATTCACTGTATATTTATTCACTTCATTTCGTTAACTTTATGCTTTGCCCCGTAGCAATACTTTTCACCATAACCTCACAATTAAAAAAAATGTGGAAAAAACATTTTTCCTAGGTATCTGGACGAGCTTATGTCCTGTGTGTGGTATGATTGTGACTGGATGGAGTCTTGCATATGGAAGTAGGTTAGGTTAGGTTATAAGGCTCTTTCCCATGGGGAAACACTCGTATACTATAAAAGACAGTCCTTTGTATAGTCAGGATCCCCCCTGTATTAGCTAATAGGAGACGACAAAGCACCCTGAACCTACTAAAAATCTGCAGATATTTTTCACTTCTATAATCGCTATTTCGCGAGCTTGTTCGAAAAAGTGAGATCCGAGAGACAATGGTCAGTAAGTCCTACAACTAAGGAGAGCGCGAAGAGCACGTTAGATTTTTTGCGATTCACCTTAGGTCAGAAGGATGTGGCGACTACGCAAGTGCTAGTGACTGATCAGCGCTTGCCCAGCTCAGCCGAGGTCCATCTATTCAGTAGTAAGCCGCAGTAGGACAACGGTGCTCTTGCATGTTTCCATGTCTACTTATAGTGAGATTGACGTTCCTGTCCTTGCAGATATAGTTAGTTCTTACCAGTAACTCTGAGAAATTCTAAATTTCATGAGCCTAATTTCGAGATCAAACAAGAAAGTTTCGAAAAATTATGTATATAAAGTGTCCCGCAGTATACTGTTCCTCTCTTCCTTCCAATGAGATTTTATTGTTCCCAAACGCTAATTGGACGTTAACAATGTCTGACAATGGATCCCATGAACAAAGTGCGCTCTCAGAAACTATCTCGCTTCTGCTCTTTAGTTGAGAGCTTTCACTTTCTATAGACATTTAAGGGCTTGATAAAATCGGGTAAGGTTTTCTGGATAAATAGTCACCGAAATCTTTCAGAGTTGTGCTCCCAGAAATCTCGCTAGTTTATCATTAACTGTAAAGAACAATTTTTATCCAAAAAACCTGCTCGTGTTGTTATCAGAAACTTGGTCCAAACCCAGTGTATACCTCTACCTCCCTCTAAAATAACATCTGTTAATCTGCCTACAAAAAAAGTACTGTCTCTATAGCCAATAGCGACCTTAACACTTCTTCCATATTTTTGTTTTTTCTTTTGTGTTTTTTGTTTGGTATTTTCCAACCATTGAAATGTATTTTGCAATTTTACTTTCTTGTTTATTTTCGCGCAACTCAGATGTTTGTTAGGCTGTTCGTTCGTACAAATATCAGCGCCAATTTCCACTCAACCATCAACCCGATCTCTACTCCCCAAGCACCGTGCACTGCGTCTCCGGGAGTTACTTGGTCTGCTGCCGTTGATGATGATGATTGCTGGCTGCTTGGCTTGCTTTGCTGCTCGGCCGACTCTGAAGCACATTGGCGTCGTCGCTATTCTAGTGGACCCTTCAGCATAGTGTAAATAAAGGCCAACAAAAGGATCTCGGTCGTGGAGGAGAGTCGAAGTGTGTTAAATGAGAATACTAAAGTCATAACGAACGACTGAACGTGGCTGAGGCAGTGCCGGTGTCGGTGCTTGTGGTTCTGGTTGTGGTTGTGGTGGAATTATGCTATGCACTCACCCATCAACTCACTTAGCTCAATTTGACTCTCATCGCCATTGACTCACTTTGCTATGATCCTCGAGCGTTGGAGTCGAATTGGCAACCACAATGATGGGTTTTCATGCCGCTGAGTGTCTATATATTTATGTTTATATGTATGTACATAATAGCACTCGTTAAATAAATAAGTGTATGTGCGTTTGTATGTATGTATGAGTGTATGAATGCTGTACAACGAGTAGACACAATTCAGAACTATGCCGAGTCGAAATGGAGAGTTCGTCCATGGCGCTGAAGTTGTTGCAGTGGGCTGATGAATATAAACATACCAACATATATACATACTTACATATATACAAACAGCAATAAAACGGAGCCGCGGAGCTCGCTCCAGAGTAGGACAACGAGAGCCAAACAGCACAATGTTTCAAAAACAAAACAGAAAAAGGAAAAAAATTAAAAAAAAAATCTCAAATAAATGTTGATCTGTACATATGTATGTATATATATTTGTATATATGCATGCACATATGTATTTAGTTATCCCAATGCCAATGCCATTATCATGGCATGACTACGACGTCGTTGCTATTTCTCTTCTTGCATTGCTGTTTGTTGATGTTTATTGTTCTCACTGTTCGGCGCAGAAGGGCAGCAAGTACCAGCTCCATGGCTGTGTGGTGGATTGCAAAAACAAAAAACAAGAAAAAAGTGGCAACATTCAATGCGCCAACTTGCCGCTTCTCGTTTGCGGACAAGCCGATACTCTGTTTACTCCACTGCACCCTGTGAATGGCGGCGGCGTTACTGTGGATCCCGCGCCTTTCCCCCCACACACACACACGCACACACAGAGGTGGTGAAAAACCAAAAGCGACAGTGACTGCAAATTTTTAGGTTTTGCTTTTTATGGTTGGTTGCACGAAAGTCAGGAAATATACATACGGCTGTATGTTCTGTACTTGTATCTACGAATTCCCATACCTATTAAATACTTCTCGCATATATTAATATATTTACGTACTAACTAACTAAGTATGTGTGTAATGCTTGTGCATGTTTGAAATGGAAATGATTTTTAATACCTTAATGCCTTTTGCTGTGTCTAGGCATAGTTCGTATCTTTCTATGAACACCATACATACATATGTAAGTGTGTAAGTGTGTTTGCAAAGGAGATGTACATACATAGTAAGAGGTCTGTTACTATACATATAAGATATTATAAATAAGTACATATGTTTTTATTTTCTTAAAAAATATATTTTCGAATTGTTTTTATTTTTATTTTTAAGCATATTTTGAATACATTTTTTTTATTAATAAAAATTGAGAATTTAATACTTAGTAACCACCTTACCCATATATTCGGTATAAAGTCCACTGGATTCTTTTGCATAGCCATTTTCAACGGTTTTCAAGCATAAGTCTGCCGATACTGCTGAAATTTCATGCTTGATATTCGTACGAAGTTCATCAATCGTCGCTGGCTTGTGGGCATAGACCATAGACTTGACGTAGCCCCACAGGAAATAGTCTAACGACGTGTAATCGCACGACCTAGGGGGCCAATTGACTGGAAACGTGAGAAAATACGTTCACCAAACTTGGTTTTCAATAAATCGTTTGTGACATTCGCTGTGTGGCTTGTGGCGCCGTCCTGTTGAAACCACATACTGTCCCAATCCATATCATCCAATTCGGGCCAAAAATATTCGGTTATAATTAAGCGGTAGCGATTCCCATTCACAGTAACGTGCCGATCTTGTTCATCACGGAAGTACGGCCCAATGACGCTGCCGGCCGATAAACTGCACCAAACCGTAATTTTTTCGGGATGCAATGGTGACTCATGGAGTACGTGTGGATTGCTGCCTGACCAGTAATGCATATTTTGCTTATTGACGAAGCCATTTAGCCATAAATGAGCCTCTTCGCTACGTAGAACGTAGCGCTCTTAAAGTTGAGACCATTGACTCCGAATTTCGGTAGTAAATTTTAATAATTTCGACTCGTTGCTGGATCGTATATCTTTCCATAATGAAATGCCAAACCTTACTGAAGAGAAATGTTAAAACAACGGAGAAAAATATGTCGACTTTTGCTGTCCCTATCGGTCTTTGTAGCGTTCAATTTGAAAAACTCTTTATATGAGGGCTGATGTAATTCCTCGACCGATTTCATTAATTTTCAACACCAAGTTACACTATGCCCAAGACTATACGTTCACTTAATTTTGGTAGGATATCTCACATATTAACGGATATATGCGGAATAAAACCCATCGTATTTTTGAAAAACCTATAATCGAATTTGAAACAATTGGAAACATATTCTGATAATTTTATGATTTTTATGAATGAATCTTTTCTGAGCATTTTTGAATACAAAATCATCCTTTTGAATTATGTACCTCAATAAAAATTGGAAACATTTTCCAACGTTGCAGAAAATACCTATTAATTTTAAATTTTTATTCGAGAAAAACCATTTTCTCGCATATTTGAGAAAATCTTTGAGATTTTGACATTCTCAAATTGAGAACAAAGAAAATTTTCATACATATGTATATGAAAAATGTGCCATTTTGTTTGAGAATGGCTATGTTTTCAAATTAAAAAGCATTTGAGAACAAACGTTTGAGATTTGAAATTAAGGTTAATTTTCAAACGCATCTCGATTTGAAAATCAACAAAAATGTTTGTCGGGACTCCATACTGCACATTTCTTACATGTGTAAGATTTGTAGTCGAATATGATCTAAAAAGTTTTTGAAAATTTCTTAAACATCGCCCACGGTTCAGTGCCTCATATTAGAAAAAATATTTCACTAATATTAGGATTGAAATCCAGCCCTTGAGTGATAGCCACTTGTTTTTAAAAGCAAGTTTTATTTCATGGAGAAACTGCAACTCCTTGTAATACATTTGCAATTGGATTCAGGTCTAATGACTGTGGCTGAAAGGTCTTGGAATAATCAGGCTGTCTAGGAAAGAGTGTAAGTATAGTCTGATCAAAGAACAAAACAAAAGAAACGCTTTTTTTTTCATTTGTTTATTTTAACTCTCTTCAAGATTCGTATGTATATTTTGAGTGGAATTAACCTTCAATCCATACATATTTAATTATTTGCCTTTGATTACCTAGTTTTATAATAACCTGATGTGAGTTTCAAAAATGTAACGAATAACTGATTTCAAAAAATACTACACGCTTTAGTAAAACGGTAATGGTTGTTAAACTACAGTTATGAATAAATACTTGAGCAAACAAATATTCCTAATTTTAATAGATATCTTTGAAGATATTAACAGTTAGGAAAGCTAGAAAAAAGTAAATAAAGTAAATCAAAATTGGACTTAATTCTAATGTAATAAATAAATAATATTTTACATACACACATTTATATACAAACATATGTACTTACATATCCAATTCGCTTTTCATATCACAATTCTGCTATTTCGGCCAGTCGGCGCTGCTGCAAACAAAAGCGAAAAATGCAGTCGTCGAATTGAACATTGCGCTGCGTTATACAGTTTTATATAAATATGTACATACAAACATATGTTTACTAACATATAAATATGTGTATGTATTTATATCCACGCTTATGTATATAAACACATAGTCAACACTATCTGCATGCACTGAGTGCCACAGCGAAAATTCTGATTGGAATCATGTGCTTCAAGCCGCTGGAATAGCTGCTCGCGTATGTGCATGTGTATGTGCGTATATACAAATTTACGTTCGGTTGCTTTCTTGCATTTGCACAATTCCAGAGAATGCCGAATGTACGTAAAAATCGTACGCAAAAGAACGTATGAACATTTTATTCTCAGCACTTTTCGTGGCAGCGCAGCTGGCAGCGAACCGGCAAGTTGAAACGTGTTGTTTTTGTTGTACAATTTTTGCCGGCTATGTTTTCTGCAATATTTTGAAACGAAAAAAGCAACACAATATCGCTATCTCCTTTTCACAGCATTCGAAATGGTATGACAAACTTGCTGGGAACAGCACGAACTTGTTATATGTTGCAGCTCGATGCTTTGCAGCGACGTAACAGAAAAATTTAGCAGTTGCTGCGCAGACTGTTATCAGAGCTTTATTGTTGCTATTCTATTGGCAATTGCTTTATAATTTCGTTTTGTCAATGCTCTTGCGCGTGTTTATCTAGCATTTCGTACATATTTTCATGTTTACCGTACACAATCAAGCGCAGACATGCATAAACACGTTCTGTCAATATTAACGTTTTGTGTTGCGTCGCGGTTAGCTGCGGCTGCGACTGTTAAAAGTGTTTGCCGTTGAACATTTTGAACGAACTTGTTGCTCGGCAGCGAACATCAAACTTGAACCGTTTTTTATTTTGAAATTTTCTGTGCGAACGGAGCTCACGCCGACAAAGTTGCCAACAAATGGAAATAGTTTAAATTTCGCTTTCTGCTGAACAAGTTGTGTTACGATTTAGAGCGGAGTGTGTTGTTCATAGTGTGTCAGCAGTGAAGTAGCTGAAAGAAATAAGTAAAAACTACAAAAGTGTTAGAAAAATAAACAGTAAGCATAGTGAACGGAAAATTCGCAAGTTCTGCCGATTGTAGCAGAACAAAAAATAAAAACATATAGAGTAATTGACGAAACCGTATAAGTAATTTTTGGCGAAATGTATTAGCTTGCCATATACGAATTTCGAAAAATATTCTACTGCGAGAAACGCAAAGAACAAACGATATAAGTTCGCCGTGTTCGCCTATTGACATTTTTAAACTTTGTAATTAGAAAAACTTAAATTTGAAAATGGTTAAATTGTTTTGATCATTCCCTTTTTAATAGCCGCGAAACTACAATCGACGACCATTTATGTGATTCCAAGCGCGAGCAACGAAAGTGAATGATAGGAAGTGTCAAAATATGCAAATTGGTTTGTTTTCGCCGAATTTACGGTCAACTCGTCAATTCTTATTGGAATGATTCTTACAAGTAGCAGCCGTTCGTGAGAAAAAACTACATACATATATGCAAAGCTAAAAGGCTAACATAAATAATTGAAACTAAACTCAGGAATCCACTTGGATACAAATAAAACTATTAACAGAAAAATTATGAACTATATATATGCGCGTTTAAAAAATCCTTTCGGAGTTTAAAATAAAATTGCGTTATTTTATTATCGAAAATAATTAAAACTCAAAAAATGGATTGCTAATATTCATATAACATAATTAAAAAGTTGCAATGTTTTGATAACAATATAAAGCGATTTAAAAAATATAACTTTTGATACACAACACAAATTTTATAAGCAAAAAAATAAAAAGAAAAATACGTTTTCTGGCAAGGATTAAAAAAAAAATCGGTCTAAAAAATAAATTTTGCGAAAAGCCATTTTTTATAACACATTTCAAACATAAATTATAATTGGAATAAACGAACAAAATACATTTTGAAGAAAATAATACCCAACCATTCAAAAGCATTTATACATTTGTGTATTTATAATAAATAAACTATTATAACATAAAAACTAAAAAATAAATCAATTTAAAAATCCAGCCCACAATAACAAACAACTTAAAAAAAATTAAAAACCCAATAAAGCATAACTAAAAAGGAAGTGACCAAAATATTTTTCCAACATGAAAGAAAATCATGCATCCCCTTAAAAAATAAAAAAAATAAATTTTAATTGTGAAAAAGAATTTATACCAATACATTAAATTTTGGAAAAAATAAAATTACAAAGAAACATTGAAAAACGACAAGCTATTAAAATTATAAATGCTACTTATGGCGCCACGTCGTGATAGCAATAGCGCCAACAGCAGCTCGAATATTTTAGTACAACATCAATTACAACAAGCCCAACAGCAGCAACAACCGCAACAAAATCAGCAACAGATTCACGCATTTTTGTACTCTTCATCCTTATACAACGGAGCCAATTTATTTGACTCCAATAACGGCTCCAACTTGATCACCAACATCCCCGATAATATCAACAACAATTTGAATAATAGTAGCAACACCAACAATAATAACAGTATCAACATGTCACCCATGCAAACGGGTAATCTGACACATGCAACGCTAAATGGTACTACGGGTGCTGGTGGCACAAACTCCGGCACACAGAATGGCCACCACCCACATCATGTCGTCAGCAATATAAGCAATAATAATAATATCAATAATAATGTGAACGGAAATGTTAACGGTAATATGCATGATCAATATACACGCTGTTGTTATCCAAATGGTGAATGTTTAAAATTGGACGCCTGCCTGATTGCATTGGACGATCTAAGTGATGCTGTGCGTGTGCTCTGCAATAATGAGAATTGCAACATGGGACAGTATATGCATCGCGAATGTTTTGAGGCGTGGGAGCAAGCTGTGTTGGTGACACTCAAGACTATGGGACGTGCACGTTCGTGGTCTGATCGTCAGCGTACACAAAATTTGTGGACCAAGAAGGGATACGATTTGGTGTATAAGGCATGTGTATGTAAATGTGGGCATGGTCATATACGCAAAGACCTTGAGTGGACACCACCAGTGCAAAAATCAAGTGCAACACTCAACGGCGGTCAGTTTAGTAATGTGAATGGTAATTCGACAGCTATTAATGGTGTTGTTGGTCAACAGCGTGTGCTCTTGGTCAATGGTGGCAATGTCAATGGTATTGGTAGCAATTCCGCAGAGGATGATGATAAGAAGAAGAAGAAGAAACGCAATCGTAACAATGGTTCAAAATCCGCATTGACAGCGGTAAATACGAATGGGATCGCCGCAAATGGCCAACAACAGCAAGTTCAATTGTCACCAGCAACGGCACAAGCTCAACAGCATACGTTGCAACAACAACACCAACCAACGCTAGTTGCTAATCAGCAGCCACAACAACAACAACAACAACAAACGCCAAATTCTATGCTTAATGGCCAACAGAATGGCAACGGAAATATTAGCAATGGCATTAGCGCCATATGCACCACCAATAATGTCAGCAAAATTGCTGGTAACTCAACTACCGCTAATAACGCCATCAATACAATAATTTGCAACAACAATAATAATCAAATCTCAGCTTTGAATAATACGAGTGTTGGTGTTATTGGCTCTGGTTTGCATAACAACAACAACAGTAGCAACCTACAACAGCAGCAGCAACAACAAACGGTCGCCTCTTTGAATAATATTTTGGGTCTAGATTTGCGTGCTCGCGCTGACAGTTTGTCATCGAGTGGTGGTGGTGGCAGTGGCTCCACATCGCCCTCAGCCTCCCACTCAAGCGCCGATATTTCCATTTCGCCCATACACCACCATCAACAACAGCAGCAGCAACAACAACAATTGCAACAACATCAACAAAATAATTTGCAATTGCAACAATACCAACAAAATTTGTTGCAACAAAATAACCTAACAAAAAGTATTTTGAATGGTGCATTAAACGGCTGCGTCGACACAATCCAACGTAGCAGCAACGCACTGTTGGCGGCTACACAGTCACAGCCTGCGGGCACACCAATTGTAGGTGGCATTGGCGCCGTAAATGGATTAAATGGGTTGAAACAATTGAGTGTTTACGATCAACATTTGGTGCAGCAGCAAAAGAACAAGGAGGTCGAACTCTATTCGGAGCGTGTGCGGTAAGTTTGAAAAATACAAAAAAAAAATCATGAATGCATATTGTACATTTTTTTACTGTGAAAATATTTGCGTGGTCGGCAGTTCATAATTGCATGTGTTCCCTGTGATGCAATCAAAATTCGTTATATTTTTTTTGTGAACAAGTTTTATCAATTTGTATTTCGGAAATAAAATAAATTAGCATACATTAATTCTTGACACTCTACTCAAGCACAATTATCTGGGAGAATCGCAAGCGCTATGTGTTTTATTGTTTTGTTCGTGTCACTGACTAATTTTAATTGTTAACAACAGCTGAAAAAATATAAACAGTGCTTGGTATGTGATAAAAAACCGAAATGTTTTGCAAAATTATTAATATTTTTAATTCCGGTGATAAAGAAAAAAATATTGTGCTGCTGTTGCTGTTACTAAATATAGCTTAGGATATATTTGTCCAATGTGCGCTTTAGAATATATCTATATTTTTTTGTTTAAATTCTATTAATGTTGAAATTATGCCTGAGCCATAAGTAAACATGTGAAAATTGAAATATGGGAAGCTGGCTATATAAGTAGCTATTGTCAGCTGTAGTGTAAATTTTCCATTTTAATTGTTGCTTTCAATTGAAAATCTCTCAGCTAAATTTTTCCTTAACGTCAAACTTCGAATTGTCAGCGCTTTAGCATATTTTTTTTATCGCAACGCGCGTATTCCAGCTGTGAAAGATCGTTTGTGCTGTCGCGTTTAGCGCCAGCTGTGCAAGATCTTCTATGCTAGATCCACCCTCAACAAACGCCTTCTTCCATAAACAATTTTCGATTTTTAATTTTTTTTTTACTTTTGCAATTTTTTCACAATTAAATTTCATTTCCTTCCAAAAACTTGGAGTCAAAAACAATTTGTGAAAATGTGTTGAAGACAAGAATAACAAAAACAACAATCACAGCCGCGTGACTGTTTGGGAATTAATTATAATATATTTTTGTTGGTTTCTGTTTTAATTCATGCTTCGACGCGTCCGGTTTTGTGAATTTTCGTTTTTCTTATTTTTTTCTTCTGATTTTTTGGAATCATAAGTAGTTTAGTGGTTCTTTTACAAATTGACGCATAAACAAAAACAATCAAAAAAATATGCAAAACAAGCAACCAGCCTACATTTGCGCAACAACAACAATAACAACACTTTTGCTATATTGTAGTGCTTTATTATCTTTTGTTCTTCACTTTTAAAGTTTTGTGCCGTTTTTTTCTCATTCTATTCGCCTATGAATTAGTTTGCGCCTCTATTTTCAAGGCCATTTGTTATTGTTGTGCTTACAATTTCGTGTTTTCTTTACACTATTTTCGTACAATTTTGCGGGTGTTATATGTTAGAAATGAAATCTCTATCACTAAGTGCTTCCAAAAATATAACATTTTAAATAAAAAAAAATTAAATATTTTTTAATTTGAAATTTGAAAAAAAATAACAATCTGTTTCAGTATATAAAACCTAGAAAATTACGCAAATGTGTTTTCTTAATTATGTGCTTTAATTTAATGTAATTATTTATTATTACAATAAATTCGTCTTTAAAAAAATACTAAAAAACTTGACTTCATAAAAGTATCGACTTCGTACTTAAAACACCGCTACTATTTCATTACTCACCACTCGCCATTTGTATTTGTGTCTATCAATTAAACGCCGCGCGCTATGTATTAGGTAAAAAACTATTAATATTCTATTAATACCCCACCCACCGTCGCTGATATGTCGTCACCCATTTATTCGCCAATCTGGCCGGCGTTAAGTTCTAGTCGTTATGTGAACTCTATCACGTTCTCTATTTACACTTTTATACGCATATGTCTGTCTACTCACTGCCGTAGACTTGTATATGCACATCAACAACAAAGAGTGTTCATTGTGCGCGCTTATTGTGCCCACATTCGCTTTTGTGAAAAAGAATAATTTTAAATAAATTGTATATGCTAATTGCTTGATTTTGCTTTGAGCAGCTTGGACGATACAAAAAAAAAAATAAAAATAATAAATAAAATAAAATTTTACGGGAACCACAATAAACAAATGTTGTATGTGTGCATATTTTTTATTATTTTTGTATATTTTTTTTAATACAAGCCTCTAAACTCTTATCACTGCTGTTTGTTATTTTCTCACACTTTCAAGTTTATATTAAATTTTTCTTTTATTAATAATTTATTTTTTTTTTTTATAAAAAAATCTTTCGCTTTTTTTACTTTCGTCTTTATCGCTACACTCGTTTCTCGTTCGCAACAAAGTACTCTCAGCGTTTGCCGACGCACACATCGTCACAACACGCTGTATCTCCTGCTCACCTTGTTAATTATTTTTTTTATTTTATTTTTATTTTTCTTTTATTTTTTATTATTTCTCTCTTTTATTTTTTATTATTTTTATTTAAAATTGGCATTATTAATTTGCTGTTTTCATATTTGCTTTTCTTGTTCGCTGTTATACACGTGGCTTCGATATGCCAAAAATTAAAAAAAAAAATAAAATAAAAATAAAAAAAAATATACCGGCATTTACAATTGCACTCAATTCCTTTCCGCTGCTTTGCTGATAAATGCCGCTTTTGTTGATAAACAAATTTGTTTTTATACTCCATTCAAAGTGGACCGTGTTGGCGTGTAGTATATAAATTATGTGTTAATAAACCCAGTTTCTTCCGGTTTTATTCATACTATTTCCCGTGCGCCCACTTTCACTTCCT
The DNA here is from genome assembly GCF_028554725.1 of Zeugodacus cucurbitae. Classification (NCBI taxonomy): domain Eukaryota; kingdom Metazoa; phylum Arthropoda; class Insecta; order Diptera; family Tephritidae; genus Zeugodacus; species Zeugodacus cucurbitae. The sequence continues at coordinate 55,125,661 of NC_071667.1, read as the reverse complement.
TCAAATAATTCTTATCTTATTATAAGCAATTTTTGTATTTTTTATGCCACTTCACTCGTACTCATGGCCAAGGTCATTGCTGGCGTTAGCAGCTGCTCAAAATCAACGATCAATTATGCTTGCTAATTATTTAATTATTCTATTTGCTTTTCGGTTTTCTACAAATTTTTATTCTGGAAGCGCTTTCAAGCTTTCTTAGATAATTGTTTGTTTTTTGGGTATACAGTGTTGCTCAAAATATTAAGAACGCCAAACCGAAATGCTCTATAGAAAGCTATTCTGGAAAAAGAAAAAGAAATTTAATATTTTTATGTACAAGTCCAGCTATTAATTCTTTAAACTCGTACAAGTCCTCAGAAAACGAAGAAAATTTTCGAAAATAATTGTTATCTCCAAATTTTTTTTTTTAATTATTTTACTGATTATTCTGAAATTATTTTTCACAATTTGACCGCAGGTTAGTTTATCTTCACTTCTTATTTTTTTTTTTAATCTGAGATTGATTTCTCGAAATGCGGAAGTTCTTGTCCGTTGTGCTCTTGTGTTTTTGTCACTCAAAATTTATTAATTCCATTTTAACGGACAATAAGTTAAATAGGGAAAAAATTAAACTGATTTTCGAAAATAAATTTCCTGAATTACCCTTAGATAGTACCACCACAGCTAGCTGATAAAGCTCACACAGTTTTCTAAAAAAATAAAAACTATAATCCAATCAATAAACTTTAATCCAAACCACGCTCAAAGGCAAGTCAAGTGTTCAAATTAGTCCTTAAAACGGTAAATCTTTCATTTATTACCGCGCCAAGCCGCCAACCAATTACGCGCTTATATGATAAGTTACGCTGGCTGACATTACGTCGAACAAACCAAAAACAAAGCAATGATGGGAAAGTGACAGAAAAAACGGTTTATGTTATAATATTTCACTTCGAATTGCGTTTCTTCTTTCTCCACAATTTACCACGCAGCCTCAATTGCCAGTGTCTTTGCAGTCATTATCGTTACGGCATCGTCATCATAATCACAATCACAATTGCTTGTCGCAACCGCCACCGTCGCCTCTTCCACTGCTGCTTTTGAGAATGCAAGTTTTAATTAAAACCAACCAACTCCCACACACACAAACGCGCCAAATAAGTCGATACGCAGTCAGTCAGACAGACAGACAGATAGACCGGCAGCCGCCTAGTGCACATACACTGAAGGCAATTGCCTCCCTGCTGTTGTTGCTATTGCCCAAGTGTTACGTGCAGTAAGTTGTCGGTTGGCGCGCTTTTCTCAACTTCTTTATTGCTCTCCACGCGTACATACATATTTATATTTATATGCATTTATTTATAATGGTACCACTCATGTCTGCCACGGTACTCTGTCTACATTTGCTCTATGGTCTCTATGTGCATCCATCGTTCTGCTTTTCGTTAGCGTCTAGCTTTGTTATTCTATTCATCCATCTATCTATCTATCTATCGTTGTTTTGCTCGTATTCTGTCTGTCAGTCAGTTTGACAGTTAGTCAGATAATTGACTACAAAAACAACAATACTGTCTTCATTGAAGTTTTATATCTTATTACCAACATTTCGTTCTGAAGTTCTTATGCTTCCGCTCTGCTTGAGTTTTATAGTAGCAGCTCATTGTTATTTTTGTCTTAGTTTTATTTTTGTTTAATTTTTATTTTTATTCTTATTTTCGTTTTTTACTTTTTGAAATCATTAGTCGCAAATGCTTTTAACGTGACATCAATGCATTCGTTTGGAGCAGCTTATGTCATTTCCGCTTTCTTGCTTGAGAAAGTTTCTAAATGCAACTAAATGATTTTTACAAGAAACAAAAATGAAATGTATTGTATTATTGCAAGTTTTTGTTTTTTTTTGATCGTGAAAGCTTTGCAGGACAGAAAAGCTTAGCTGTGCATGAAAGCTTTCCGTCATTTGATAGCTATATTGCAGCTGAAAGCTACATTGCATTTGAAAGCTTTAAAGTAAGTGAAAGCTTTAAAGGAGGTGAAAGCTTCCGAGGTCATAAAAGCTTAACTGTGAGAAAAAGCTTTTCCATATTTCAAAGCTTTATTTGGTATGAAAGTTGTGAAAAAAATGTGAAAGCTCCTCAAAACAAGAAAGCTTTCAAAGTCATATATATTCTTATCTGCACTACTTTGAAGATTTTTCAATCAATTGCATTTTAATCCCAAACCCAAATGGAATTAACTTTATTTCAAATAAAAATTTAATTTTAGTTGGTATGAAAGCTTCAATGAAAGTGAAAGCTCCTCAAAACATGAATGCTTTCAAGTCATATAAATATATTGTTATCTGCACTACTTTGATGATTTTTTAACCAATTGTAAAAAACAAGCCCAAAAGGATTTAATTTTAGTTCAAATCTTGTCACTAACTAGAAAATGGCTCGAGGTAGACAAAATCAAAAAGCTTTACTAAACATGCAACAGCAAATGAAACTATTAGAACTTCATTAATTATCGACAAAAATACATACATAACGTTATATGCACTGAGTGAAACGCTATTCAACGTGACTAGGGAGTGACATTGACCGAGACCGAGACAAGCATTATCTGTAAAGCAAATGATTGAGCAAACGGTTAGCTTAGTCAAATAGGGCTCTGAAAGGACAGCGGATTAATTGAATGAAAGTAGACAAATCAAAGAAACGAGAGTGTGATTTACTGGTTAGTTAGCTGGTATATTTCATGTATATATATATGTCATTACGAACAACACGAAGCACTGATAACAAATTAAGCATGAAAACCGCAAGAAATAACAGCAAAATCAACGGAATATATGTAAAATGAGTATAAGCAGATAAACAATGTGCCATAAAGGGTCGCTGAATGGAGAAATTACACGAGAATTTAACGGCAGGAAGTAGCCGACAAGCCGGACAGTGGCTTTGGTGCCAAAGGCGCGCAGCAAAATTGGGTTACACAGTGTGTTGTTTTTTGCCAAATATTGAGCATTGTTCCATAGAGAGTAGGCATGTCTGTTGGTATGTGCAATGTCATGCAACTTTGATTTCGCCCGCGATTTTGTGGACTTCAATGGACAAAATAATGGCATCGGCGGGTCATTTGGTGTATGCTGTAAAGCGCTTGGCGGCCGCCCAGCGGCAACACGCAAATGTGCTCAGCAGCAGAAGCAGGAGCTGGAGCTGGAGCAGCACCATCACCACAGATAATGTGCAAAATGCAAAAGGGTCCAACGGCTATAGTCGTAAATCACCCGAATGTAGCCATTGACATTCGACATGCCAACTCAACTGTTTCGCTTAGATACTGTTGTTGGCTGCTGCAGTGCACAGCAGGCTGCCACATCACTGCACGCATGCGGCAAGTACATATGCACATATGAGGATACATGAACTCGCTGGCTGTGATGGGGCATAAATGCATTTTGCTGTTGCAATGCAATGCAATAAAAACAGTAACTGTGTGCAAACAACAGTAATGCAGACAATTTTGCATATTCAAGTTCAGTGTACAAGCGAAGAGGGCCACATGCAACTGGCAACTGCCAACTGCCGGTTGCTGTCTGTTGTCTGCGCTCGTTGTCATGCAATGGTTGCCAATGGAGATATAAAGCATCAAAGTTGCAACAAAATGGGCTAATAAAAGCCGTGTGGCAAACTAAACACACGCACACACACACACTCACACTGTGTGCCACAACGTTAGTTGAAGATGAGAGCTTTTCATTGGCGACAATGCTGCTGCTACTGGTGGGGAGTGTTGCAAGCAATTGCTGGTTGAAATGCAATTTTATAAAATCCGCAAACATAAACACATCACACTGCGACGCTCAGCGCTCAGACACATTTGTAAACAAGCGCACACGACCCACGCATGTTGTTGGGCCAACTCCCACACACATTCAGTTATTCATGCCACATGCAGTCAGTCATTCATTCTTCATTCGCACTAAAAGGGCTCATTTTAATAGATTTCAAATGGGGTGTGTTGCTGCAAATGCAATTGCAATTCGCAGTTTACTCTTCTTCTTTTTTTCTGCATCGCATATTTCTTCAAAAGCTTCATGCAAGTTCTCTGTTGCAACGGCTAACCTCCTCTCCCTCTGTCAATTTTGTGTGTTCAACTGTCGATGTTATGACTGTTTCTTTGTCAGTTTAGTTGTCTCACTCGCTGTGTGAAAATTGTACTCACATTTTACTGTAGTTACCATTGTATACGGTTGCCCAGTAAGCTCTTTTGATTGATTAAAATGAATTTTAAGTTATATTTGAAGTGAGTGATATATTGATTATGAAATTTTTGATTTGAAACTAAAATAAACTGAAATTTGACAAAACTTCCAGAAGTAAAAACATACAATCTCACAAGATTTTACACAAATTTTGGGTTTTTGAAATTTTTTATAGAAATAAAAAAAAATTTTTTTTATACATTTCCAAAAAAATCAAAAGATTTTAATATTTTATTGGAAAACTATTGTATTGTTCGCTCGGAAACAATGCTTATATTCTCTCAAAGAACCCTCATCTCAACTTTTATTCTTAAAACTTCTGATTTAAAGAGCATTTTAGATAATTATGACAGTAAATTTGAGTGGAGTTTATTTAACAGCTCAGTAAATCCGCAGAAAATTAAAAAAAAAATTGTTAATTTTTCGTGATCTTTGCAAAGAACATGCGAGAGAATGCTTCAAAACAGCAAAATTTAATTAAAAACGCTAAAATTTTTTCGAAAAAATTAAGAATTTCTTCTTTTTCGGTTCTAATAGGGCTGTTTCGGTTCTAATAGGGATTATGTAGAATTTATCAAACATAAAATAATAAAAAAAAATTATACAAATGATGATAATGCATTTATTTTTTCAAATATGACGAATTTTGAAAAAAAGTTAAAAAAATTGAGATTTAAATCAGCAAATGGTAAAAATTGAGCATATAGAGAGTTCATTAAAGTGACCAAAGCTTTTTATTTGACTATAGGAGTTTATAAAAGTTATACCAGTTATTTGTTCGATTCGCTATTCAACAAAACAAGTTCAATTCAACACAACAGATTATATGGAGATCTTATTAAGAGGTATAACAGTTTGTTAGTTGATTATACCAGTCTATGAGAGTTATATCAGTTGTTTGTTCGATCCACTATTCAATAAAACAAGTTCAATTCAACACAACAGATTATATAGAGATCTTATTAAAGTGGCATAACAGCTTGCTATTCAATTATAACAGTCTCTGACAGTTATACCAGTTGTATGTTCCATTCGCTATTCAATAAAACAAGTTCAATTCGACACAAGATAGTATATAGTACATTACATAGTGCCATAAATGCTTGTTAGTTGATTATACCAGTCTAAGAGAGTTATACCAGTTGTTTGTTCGATTCGCTATTTCGCAAGTTTTGGCAAATCGAATCTCCTTTTATAATGGTCCATTTTAAAATTGTTAGTGTAGTATGTTTCATGAAAAATAATTGAATTTCCTAGCTTTTTGCACTGCCTGAAACTCCAATAAAATTTGCTTAAAAAATAATTAGAAGTCAAAAGCCAATGTAAGTAAGTTTATTGTTGTAAATAAATTAGCTATACCTAAGCAAAAAAAAGTTGCAACTGCTGGCTCACTGGGTACCAAGTACTGCTACATATTTTAGCTGCAGCTGCGCCAGGCGCCCTTCACATGCACATACATACCTATTATTGCAACATAAAAGAGGAAATTGGATAAATGTTACATACGAAACTGTCGCTTTTTATTGTCAATTTTTGTTGTTGTGGTTGTTTTTAGGTTTTGTTGCCACTGCCTTGCTGCCACCACGCTATTGTATGCATGCATGAGGCAACCAGACAAACATACAAATGTACAATTATGGGCATATGGAGTTGTTTGCAAAAGCTGTCGGCAATGCTGCAGCAGCTGCCATTGTCGACTTGGCAGGAATGCTTGCTACATGCATGCATGCATATGCGAGTGTGTATGTATGTAAGCGATAAAGTGCTTTTGTAGTTGTTATGGAGTGTCATTGCAGCGCCGCTTTGTTGTTGTTGGGGCTAGTTGAGGCACAGCACAATATTGATTGCAATTTTCTGGCTGGCACGGGCGACAAGCCATAAAAGCCTAAAGTCACACAGACACACACACACACTTTGCAGGACTACAACAGGCGAGGACTATGTGTGGGTGTTTGCGGTACTCAGTCTGTTGGTAGTTGGCGCATAAAGCCGCTTAGCCATGCAACAACAACAACAGCAGCAGCAATGTGTAGTGTATAGAAAAAAGCAAATATTTTGAATAAAAGCGAAAAACTGCAGCTTTGCAACACAGCATAAAGCCTTTCAAGTGCAAGCGCAATTTGAAGTGTGTACACGGAGTTGGAGTTGGAGTTGCATGCATGCATACATACATACGAGGCATGTGGCATTGTCCGTTGGCAATGAAAATTGCCTCTGCACGGACATATATTACATACATATAGCGTTTGTATGTATTTATATGTGCAACTGCTATGTTGTTAAGGTCGTATAAGTTGCATGTGGCAAGCAGTGAACAGCGGGTGTGCGCCTACAAATATCCAACAGTAGTGCCACTGGTTAGCAGTGTTGTAGCATTAGGTGCCCAGCTTTTTTTTTGCCCACATTTGTAAGGTAGCCTCAGAAAAGTTTAACTATAGCTTTGTTGTTGTTGTAATTTCTATTGTTGTTGTTGTAATTTGTTTGAATTTCTGCTATCTCGACGCAAACAAATTCACCAAACACCCGCTTTTCAATGTTTCTACCCAATGTTGTTGTATATTCACATTCATTGCCATTTACACAAGCCTATATACTGTATTTTAAATACATATTTACATACATATATAAAACTTTAATCTTTAACCCAGCAGTAAATTTGTGCGTTTAGTCTATTTTTAGTGTGTCTAAGGTGAGCCAACTATTGCTGAAGGCATTGAATGAAGCATATTAAGACCACATAAAACAACAACAACAACAACATTGAGATATATATTAGGTCTACAACTTTGCTTCCGCCATTTTTTTTTTGGAAATTTAAGTTTTTTTTCTCTTAGGACAGCCTCACCGTACGTATCCGAAAGCATTCGATGAGCCTCAGTTGCACTTGGGAATTAAAAAAAAAAGCAAAATTTCCCGCAAATGTCGAGAATTCGGCTCAAAAAGTGACATTTTCAGTTGAGAATAAGTTTGGGATGAAAACAGATCTCTACAAATATTTTTTTGCATTAATGTTGGCACAAATGTCCAAGATCGATATAAAACGATATAATCGATTTAATCGATATCTATTGCAAAACGGCGGAACAAAGTTATAGACCTAATAATTTACTAAATTTTATGTTTAAACCGCTCAAAATAGCTCTCCTACCCTTTGGATACTTCCAAGCAAGAGCAAGTGGCATGAACTTGTCTCTTAATTTATTTATCGTTACAATTGAGTTTTCATGCTAACAGCTATAGTACAACAAGTCTTGATAACTGGTGCATCCACACATTTTACTACTGGGTTATGCCACTGTTTCCAGTTACTTTGTTGCATGCAACTGATTGTGGCGCATTTTAATTTGCAATGTCATCCAACTGCTTGCATATATCTTTTGTCTGCATATTTTTGTTGGCGTGGGTGGTGACCCAGCATTTCTCTGCTCCTCTGTGGCACGAATGATACGTTTTTCTCTGGCGGCTTGTGCTCGCCTTTGTTGCACACCGCATGTTGCTGCTACATTCATATTTATTAGCATATTCATATGATGTGCCTCTGGTCGTAGTGTGTTTGTAAAAAAAAAAAAAAAACAACAACAACAACAACACAAAAAGCGAGACAAAATAAACAATTAAGTTAAACATTATATAGCGTTGGCTGGTGAAGTTTTTAATTATATTTACTATTACCTGCCTTAAATATTCAAATATGTTGCCATATGTATGGCTGAGGTTGCAAAAAGTTTGTTGCATGCCACATTATATTACTACTTGTGTGTGCGTCGTAAAACTTATTGGTTTTTGCAAGTCAGAATATTCGGTTTAATATAATCTGTTATGAACTATTAAGGTTATGTTGTTGTTGTTGTTGTTATATACTTAATGTTTCTTCGAAGAGGCTGTGAGTCTCTTTTTTGAAATAATTTCTTAAAGCTTCAATAAGTCTGCTGTTTTATAGGCGAGCGAAATATTAAATTAATTTTATTTTATTAAAATTGCATTTAAATACAGTGCTGTGCAGTGAAATAGGTAAATAAGTTTCGAAATTGCTGAAATCTGAAAAAATATGGTTTAAGTGTGTTCAGAACATAATTTTTTATCAGAAAAAGCCATTAATATCTTTAAATTTTAATCAAAAGCATGTTTCTATTTTAATGCACAACACTGTAATTTACAAAGTTTATATTTCAGATTATTTTATACACTCATCAGCGCCATTTTTCCAGTTTTCACATTTAATTTGTTGCCTCGAATGTGTTAATAGACCCGCTAATAACCCCTAACCCCCTCTTGCTCCCGGTTGCAATTTCTGTTTCTGCACTGAAACTTGCGTCTGCAATTTAAATTGTCTGAAATTTGTAGTCATCACTGACGCACTTCATCATCATCAATGTCAAATGCAATGACTTCAGTTAGACCATAGTGGATGCACAACACAGCAACAGCCGGAACGCAATGAAATCAGCCAACATGTGATCACCAGAAGGCAGTCAAGTATGGCTGACTAAATGACTGACCGAGGCGTTGACTGACAACAGCACCAGCCTATATGCATGTGCAGATAAAATATGTTTGTGTATGACTCCATGTTCCAGCAGACAACTTCAGTGTCATTGCGCGCTTATAGTAATTATGCCAACTCGCTTCATCCGCTCGTCACTTTCGAGTCACAGCGCAGTTTAACTGCAGGCGCTTTTCGAAGTTGAAGAGCGAAAATAAATGTCACTGGGGTTGGACTGCCATGGGAACATATAACTGAAATTATGACTAGTTTCGTGACTGGTCTCAAAGTGGTTCTCAAGTTAGTCTTTTGACTTCGACTACTTTTGATGTAGACTCTATAATTTCTTATTTGATATATAATATATATGAAACTGGTTTATTTATTATATTGTTTCTAAATTTGGTTCCTCGTTTATCAAAGAATTTCAAAGAACCACTGTTGTCCCAACTTGGACCAGTTCTTTCCATTGTTGCAATTGGTTCATTTTATTGCTGCTTTTTCCTTCAAGTCATTTGCTTAACCACAGCTGCAGGCCATTCATTTGACTGTTGCGTTGATTGGTTGACTTCTGTTTTCTTACATTTCATTAATTTAAGAAGTTTTGTTGTTTTTGTAATTTTTTGAAACTGTCATTTTATGACTCAAATTGCATACGATTGCTGGCGAAGCGCAGCTTATATCATTTTGGGCATCAGTCTTGAGGTTTGATTGCTTTATGAAATGCAATTACAGTAGTACATCGATAAACTGAACCAAAGTAAAACAAAAATTAAAAAAAAAATAATGATTAAATTTTTTATCAATGCTGAATCTGATTTTTTTTTGGTTTTTATTTTAAATTTGAAATTTATTTAATTTAATAACAATGTTCTATTTAGCCAGGTTCCACAGTATAGGGTATATTTTTGATATTTTAGGGTTACCATTACAGTTTTTTGGGCTTATCTGCTAAGGATAATCTCGCATTGCAACCGCATAGCCGGCAATTAACCTTTGCAGTTGCCGAAAATGCAACAACAACAACATATTAAGTGTTTAAAGAGTGCAGAAGAGTAGTGTAGTGTGCGGTTGCTGAATGAAAGCTGTCTGTCTGCAGCATATAAACGTAAATTATTGCTTTTTCGCTGTTTTTGTTGTATTTGGTTCGCACCCATTCCATGTCCCTGGCAATGGCTGTTGCTGGTGCAACACTAAATTTCTTGTTGTTGTTTTTGGTTGTGGCATGTTTTCTCTTTTTCGGTAAATTAATAAATTTCATGCAATTGACATATTTTGCAGCAAGTAGCCGGTACGATTTATACGGAGGCAATAACAATAACAACAACTGTCACAAGTGGAAGAAACTGCAAATTGCGTCGATTCTAAGTTGTTGCAAGTATAAAGTTAAGGATGTATGTGTGTGTAATATACTTGTTGTTGTTGTTGGAAGTTCATGATCCCTCATGGTCTGCTGCCATCTGTGGTTTCTCAATATGATTTCACAGATTTCAACACGTTTCTTCAGCAATTGTGCTTATTTAAATATATTTTTTTTTCGCATTGGCACATACATATAAAAACACCAACAACAAAAGTAGTAAAAATCTATAAAACATATAATTCGCAATCCCGCATTGCCTACCAGCGAGTGATTGAGTGAATCACACGCATATTACATAAAAATCCTGTCTTGGTAACGGTACATGTCATGTTGGGAACATCGACGCAAGGCGGCATATAAAACCTTAAAATATACGCGAAAAAGCATTAAAAGGCGACTTTCACTTTTACAAGTTTATCCAATCAACTAAAATGCGACGAGAGAGTTGCCAGCTCTGTATGCCTGTATGTATTTCAACACGTACGGAAATTGCGTTGCAACGCATTATTGCCACATACATACATTCATATGAGTATAGCAAACATTAACACACACACACATACAACGGGCGAACCGACGGTCTGACTCGTTGGCTGTCGTTGTCATAAAATCGCCTAAAAACGTTAAAAGCAGCAAATAAAAAAAAATTAATTTAATATGTTGTAACTCAACAACTGTTGCCATTACAACAACAATAACAACCCATACAACATCAGCAGCAACAACGTATATTCGTCATCAGCCAGTCGGTAACAACAATTGTTGCCTGTCATATAAGGCAGCTAGCTTCATTCAGCAGTTGCATTGTTGCTGTTGATGTTGATGTTGTTGTTGCTGTTGTCTCCGTCGTCGATGACAGCATCACTCGCGCCTTTTACAGCAATGTTGCAATGTTGCAGGCTCCAAAGCAGCGCCGCGGCTGCAACATCGGCGCCAAGTCGTCAATAATTTGGTGAACAACAACAACAACAATGGCAACACAACAATAAATTTGTAATAATAATACAATAACAGCTATATTATGTTGATGATGAGCGTGCAGCGAGCAAGCGAGCGGCTGGCAACCGACTTGCCACATTTCGAATTGCACTCACACATCGCGCCATTTGTCGCTGTTGAAATCCATAAGGAGCTGTAAAAAGGCATTTTGCCAGTCAACTAACTGCTTGGCTAAATATTGTATTGAGCGTTCGAATGATGACATCATGCTGCTTGCTATGTGCGGAGACAAATAATTAATATTGTTATCTCCAAAAAGAAAAAAAACAATGAAACAAGTGCAGAAGTGGCACCAAAGCAATAGATAAATTGTTGAAATTATTACGCATTTTGAATTTAGTAAATAAAAATTTAAAATAATTAATTTCATTTGAAATAAAAATGCATAGAAAAAAAAATATTTTTTTTGTTTAGTATACATTTTTTTAAATTATTTTTATATATTTATTTTTTTTTTAATTGTGTATCTATTATTTTTTTATATAATTTATTTTTTGTTGTGCTACACTTTTTTTAAATTTATATATTTTTTATTTAATTTAATTAATTTTATTTTACTTTTATTTTATTTTATTTTGTTTTATTATATTTAATTTAATTTAATTTTTTTATTTTCCTTTTATTTTATTTTACTTTATTTTATTTTACTTTATTTTATTTTATTTTATTTTATTTTATTTTATTTTATTTTATTTTTATTTATTTTAATTTAATTTAATTTTATTTTATTTTACTACATTTTATTTTACTTTATTTTTTTATTTAATTTAATTTTATTTAATTTTATATAATTTTATTTTATTTTAAGTTATTTTATTTTATTTTAATTTATTTTATTTTATTTTACTTTATTTTATTTTATTTTTATTTAATTTAACTTAATTTTATTTTATTTTTATTAGATTAAATTAAATTAAATTTTATTTTAATTTATTTTATTTTATTTTATTTTAAGTTATTTTCCTTTTATTTTACTTTATTTTATTTTATTTTTATTTAATTTAACTCAATTTTATTTTATTTTATTTTAATTTATTTTATTTTAAGTTATTTTCCTTTTATTTTATTTTATTTTACTTTATTTTATTTTATTTTATTTTTATTTAATTAAATTAAATTTTATTTTAATTTAATTTATTTTATTTTATTTTAATTTAATTTAATTTATTTATTTTATTTCATTTCATTATTCACACATCTAAATACTTCCAACAATTTTTATATGCATATAAGTATTACCCATCCACCTGCATGTATCGTCTGTAGTTCTATTTTCACTAGCTTGCCATTTTTTCATATCTCTGTTAACATTCGCATTACACTTACCGTTATCATTATCGTTAAAAACGCATTACGCCAGCAGCTCGCACTCGCAACACCCCAACAATGCAAACTTTCAACGCCCCATTTCATTTCATTTGTTGTTTACAACAACAACAACAACACATGTATGAACTCGATTTTTTTTCTCGCCTTCTCATCTCGTAACGCCACAAAAGAAAGTTCCACTTTGTCAATTTGCGGTTACGTTTTACAAATCAGCACATTTCGCTGTCGAAATTATTACACTCTCTTCAGCTCAAGCAGCTTTTTTTACGTAGCAAAGTATCGCCCATACGGTTTAACGTCTGCGAAATGCAATGAAGCTTGCATATTAATCGCTCCGCTGTTTTTTCACACTCTCATATCTGTTGAACTTATTATTATTATTATTAGTATTTTTTTATGGTTTTATACCCAACGCCAATTTTACCAACGGAAATTTCACTTGCATTAGCCGAAAGTTGGAATCAAAATAGTTTTTATACCAAAATCCTTCCAGATATAGAAAATTTAGTCCAAAATTGATAAGTAATTTCTAAAATTATTACTCTTAAGCAGATTTGCCAAAGCTTGGAGAGTGCTGAATCGAACAAGCAACTGGTATAACTCACTTAAACTGGTATAATCATAGAATGATAACAGAGCTCACTAGAGAATTTCTTCGAAGGATGACATTTTAGATATTTTGTGTGTTCCTTTGAGTCAAAAATGTTCAAAAATTTCTAAATTTCTGGTTACATAACATTACCTTAAAACAACCGCTGACACTTGATCCCTTTCAGTCTCATTTTTACATAACTATTTTTTAGATATTTTTTTTAGGGTTTCGTTTAATGCGATCCACCTCATCCATTGAGCAGCGCTTCCTAAGCAAACGCATGTCTATTTACCAAACCGCCTTAACCGCCCTCACGCTTACAGCAATGTTGTTATTGCCATGCAACGCGACACCATTCAGCCAGCGCCCGTCATAGTTCGCGCCATCGGCATTTTCACCACCTACCGCATCGTTTTGGGTGTTATGATGCGCGTACTTCTGCGAGTTTGCCACACTCGAAATGATCTCCGCAAACGCAATTCCATCGTTCAAAGTCATTAGGTTTTATGATTATTAGCTTGTTTAGTTCCTCAAGTGTGCTGCCAGCCATTGCCCCTCAGTCAGTGTGTGAGTCAGTCAGTCGTTCGACATATTCATAGTTGCGTTGCTTTTTTCGCTGTTATCTTTTGCTTATTATATGAACTATCTTTTCATATATTGTAAATTTGTATTTTTTCTACTTTTTTTCGTTCATACGGACTATCCGTATGTCTAATGGTTTGTTTGTTTTGTTGGTGCGTTGTTTGTTTTGGTTCGTTTGTTGTTTGTTGCGGCAATGTCATATGTTCGCTGTTGTTTTTGTTGCTGTTTCATTTGCAAACTTATCTCTATTCTGTCATAACAATTTCATGGCTGTTGCTTCGCAAACGTATGCTTTCTTACCTTTCTATCGTAGTTTTTCGTTTTCGCAACTCCCTTTTTCTATTTGTCAAATACTGGCATATATATTTAGTTTTTTTTCTCATTTCATTTGCTGTTTTCTCTCTACTTTTGTTGTTTTTGTTGTGTGCGTGGACTTTATGGACCTTGTAAGCAGTTTGTAAGTGCTTAAGTCCAGTTTAATTTTATTGACATTCCCTCGCCAGTTATGTGGGGTGGATCAAGTGCTTAATTGAATAAATATGATGACGGTTATGGCTGGTCATTTCAGCGCGAGAAAAGATGATCTCTCTGTAAGCATAAATATGTTAAGTAGTTGAGAAAGTGGTGTTTTAGGAACTGTTGCTTGCAACAAGTACTTTTGACATAAGGATACAGTTTTTTTAGTTAATGTGTATATGAAATATAAGGATGCTTTAAGAAAATGTGAATAAATCACTGAAATCTGTATACGATTTGTAAAGCCAAAGGATTTTCGTGTTTTGAAGACAAACTTCTCACCACTTTCTTTCCAATTCTATGAGGGTTTCTCAAGATAAATTAGTTGTCGGGGCCCCAAAAAATCGCATGTTGACTTAAGTGCGAGTCTTAGTTTTATTGTATCTACTTGGCCTGTATTTTTTATGTTGAAGCTTTGGAGAGTAGTATGTTTCTTTTCTGAAATATTATAGGTTATTTTGGCAAATAAGGTGAGAAAATCCCGATTATGAGATTACAATTCCTTGTCTTGCTCGTCTTTCATCATCTTCAAGACAAGCATAAAACAAACCATATAAAACTTGATAGATCTCTCAGTATCTACTCTTAGGTTAGTTTAGGTTGGACTGGTCTATCGAGCGACAGTAGGAATTTTGTGTATTTTTGGTCTACCGCTTTACCCATGGCTTTAGCGGTTTAGCACCCCGGCAGATTTTTCCAATGCGTTATGATCTTCCTTGCCATGCTCCTGTCCAGATCAACGTATAGACAGTGCATGGGTTTACTAATGTTGGTCTGCACGTTTTCAGATGACAGTACACCACTCTTGACGAAACATATGGGATCTCAAGTATGAAGTATGTCTTCTCTACCTTGACTGATTATGAAATTATCAAACTTTTAATACTATTTCATATTTACTATTACCCATTCCTTTCACAAATATTGGTTTGTGGGTTCTCAGATTTAACCCATTTGTTATAGAACCCTCCCATATGTGCTCAGTTGACCCGCTTTGGTTTCCATGATTCCAAGTTCTACTTTACATTTACATTAAGTGATGTTAACTGAAGTATTATTCACAAGTTCTCCTTAACATACAAATGAAACAATGTTTCGATTTGGGGTTAATGTGACCAGTTGTTATTGTTGAGGGGTTAAAATTGGAAAAAAAA
Source organism: Zeugodacus cucurbitae (assembly GCF_028554725.1). NCBI lineage: Eukaryota > Metazoa > Arthropoda > Insecta > Diptera > Tephritidae > Zeugodacus > Zeugodacus cucurbitae. The sequence goes on along the minus strand of NC_071667.1, from coordinate 55,110,418 downwards.
AAAAAATATTTTTTAATTTTTAAGTTATTTTTACCGAGCGCTGACTAAATTTTCATTATTATTAAATATTAAAAATTTGAAATTATTTATTTCATAATTAAAATAATTTAAATTTACTCTCAAAAAAAAACACCTACCATATCAAATCTATATACTAAACACTTATTTCTCTTTTCCTTTCAGGTAAGTGTCCAATTTCAATAGTTTAAGCGTTCACATTAAAATTTTGGTAAGTAGTTGAAATTATAAGATTCCTTTTCAACAAGCAAACGCTGCAGCGTATACGCCGCCACTTATAAATGCTCCCTAAAGGACGATAAACTATGAAAATATAAGCACTTGTGCAACGGCATAAACTATACCAGGGGTGCATTACACCCAAGTCGTTGGCACACCGTGGGTCTCTACAATTCGCACAGTTTATGCAACTTAATGAATATGCATAAACCACAGAGACGACACGGCCATAGCCATGGCATGCAAGTGATGTGTACTAGAGGGCAAGTGAAGCGTAAGGCAAGGCGGGTGCGCCTTCAAAAGAAATGTTGAAGTTTTCGAAAAAGATTCTCGTTGCCGTACAAGTGCTCAAGCGAAAGTTGCAAGCAGGCAAACACTACTACAGTCACAGTAGTAGATTAGCATAATTTGTTTTCTTCGTTTTTTATTTTTTTTTTGTTTTTGTTATAGTTGTAATGAAATTTCTGCTGAAAAGCAACGTGCTACTGCTTCTTAAGTACTGCATCGCTAATTAGCAGCATTTGTACTTTCTGTGCACTTCATGCAACATTATTTACACTTATGTATGGCTGTATGCATTTGTTTTTGTATTTGTGTATGTATGAGTTGGTGTTTGTACTATTTGTAAGATTTGGTTTTGAAAAGCGCAATCCACAGACTACGTCTTCATAGGAAATAATTTTCTTTAGCGTAAAAATTACTATTTCTATGGTCTTCTTGTACGTTTGTACATACTTACAGACAAAAATTTGTACATACATATGCCTTTCTTTAAAAACTTTGACCTTGCTGTTGCATGTACAAATCGCTGAGACTAATTGTTGCTACAGGGAATTGTGTAAGAAGTTTTATTATGTAAGAATGTAAAAGACTTCTTTTTATAACAAAAAAAAGCTATATATAATTCATATAATAATATAAAATTTATTTTTTTTAATTTATTTTTTTAAATTTATTTTATTTTTTAATTTATTTTTTTTTTTAATAATTTTATTTTTTAATTTATTTTTTTTTTTTAATTAATTTTATTTTTTAATTGTATTTTATTTTTTAATTTTTTTTTATTTTTAATTTTTTTAATTTAATTTTTTTTATTTTAGTTTTTTTATTTTTAATTAATTTTTTTTTTTATTTTTTATTTATTTATTTTCTATTTTTTTTAGTAAAAAACAAATATATTTTTTTTCATTTCTGTTTTTATCATTTTGGTGTTTTTGTTTTAATAAAAAGTTGCATAATTAAAAAAAGAACAATATTTAATATATAAAAAAAATATATATATATTAAATTTATTGTCTTATTTTTTATAATTTTTTTTATCTTCATAAATTTATTTTTTAATTTATTGTTTTTTTTTTTTAATTTATTATTATTATTTTTTTTTTAATTTATTTTTTTTTTATAATTGAGATTTGCTTTTTTTATAGAAATAAATATTTTATTTATACATTTTATTTTTTATTCAGCAATAATTTAAATTTAAATTATTATTTTATTTATATTAAAGATTTTACTAATTTCTATGAATTATATATAAATTTGTTTAATGAAAATGAAAAATATTTTTTTTTATAATATTAAAAATGTATGTATGTATAATAAAAAATATTATTTTATATCTTCAATATTTTTAAATTATTTTTTTTTCCTATTTTTTTGCTGTAATTATTTGAATTTAATAAATTTTTTTTTAATTTTTTTATATTATTTTTTATTTTTTTAATTTTTATATTATTTATTTATTTATTTTTTTTTTTAAATTAATTTAATTTAATTTATTTATATTATTTTTATTTGTATTACTTATTTTTTTCCTATAATTTTTTTTATATATATGATTATTATTTATTTTAAATTTTTTTTTGTTTGTTAATTATATTTTTTTTTGTAAATTAAAATTTATATTTTATGTATACAAATGAAATCTTAAATCTCACATTAAATTTCTTATTTTGTCCTTAAATTTAATTTTCTCATTTATTTGCTTGTTACCTTCCTTGCTTGCCTGTCCGCCAGCATGTCTTTCTCTAAACCCTACACCACCACCGCGAAAAGAGTAAAATTCCTGTAACTATGGCACTTTTGAATAATTGCAGCTGAGGTTAAGTGCGCTGCCAAGCTTCTTTGTTGCACTCCAACCAATCTTGCCCAGAATTTTGCGCTTGGAATGCGCTTACTTGACATTCACGCTTAAGTTTTATGCAATCTGTAGTGTAGCTAGCAGACGACGGAAGAAATAGTTTACCAAGTTATTGCGCCCCACAACGCCTGCCGTTCACTTGCAGCTTAACTACTTTTTCTTGTACTAACTTGGCTTTGTACTTTAAATCCTCTTCGAGTTTGTGCAACAAGCAAATGTGGCAGCTACTGTTTTTGAGAATTTTCAATTTATGTTTTCTTATTGCCTTACCTTGGTTGAGTGCGGGATAGCGAGCTTGCAACATGCAGTTATTAACCGAGACTGATTTCACAATATGTTGCCACTTTAAGCGGCTTATTTGATGTTGTCTTTTGCATATGTTATTAAGCGTTCTGCTGCACTTTCCCGTAACTGGGTGCTTTGCTTTCCGAAAAAACTACGTGCCATTTGCATTTTTTCGCTAGCGAAACTCTCCAAACCGCAACGGGTTTATTGCCTTTAAAGTGGCAACTCACATTTCTTGCAGAACTCTTCAACGCTGCTCCCTTTGTACCGTTTTGCCCTCCATCGTCTCACTTAATTTTTGGCAAGTTCTGTTTCTCCCTCAGCTCCCTTGTCGACATTTGTGTTTTGCTATGAATTATGGCGAGCACATGCCGCCGCATTTCACTTGTTTTTGTCTGCCGTCGCCGCACACACACACAGGGTCTCGGTTCGCCGGCAGGATACCCTCATAATTGCAAATTCTACGTTTCGGTTTAAGCGCTTGTTTTGCGGTTGCCGCTCTCGCGTCGGAGCGTTAATGTGCTTTATAATGTTGAGGGCGTGATTTTATGCAGCAAACATTCCAACTCAGCCCTTCTCCCTTCACCAAGCACCCGTATGAGGACTGCGTAGACGGCCATAACTGATTGGTTCTCTCTCTGTGTGTATGTGTGTGTGCGAATGGCAGTTTATAGCTCCTATTCTCCATGGATCAATTTCTGAAATAGTATGCGGGGGACGACCGCGCCTGCCGCACACATTTCTGTTTGTTGTGTCTACGTTTTCTTCACTTCCACCACGGATGCTGACGACTGCGGCGGCGGCGACTGCGACTGCGACGGCATTGGTTCACCGAAAAGTGCAGCGAACTTGCACTTGTGGCACTTGCGGTTATTATTGTCGATTATTTATGCAGTTTATGGCTTTTGAACAAAAGCTCTGACACCAACACACACGTACGCAGCATTTAAACGGTATTTTCTTTTGGTGTGAGTTATTTTTGTGGTCGTCGCGCTCAAATGGTCGCTAGCAATGGGTGTGAGCGTGAGTTCTACAGCTGCTGGTGATTCGTAAAATGATTTGCAGAAATCTTAAATGTGTGTATAATCTTTGGTTCCGCAATTTAAGCTTGCAAAAGTGGTGTTTAAAAACCATGTAAGTGGCTTAAGCGTCAGTGGTCATTTTGTGTCTACTGGATCAACTTAGAGCTTCGTATATATTCAAGCTAATTTCGAATGAGTCAGATAAAGTATTTTATAGTCCAGGACAGAACTTCGGTTGACAATAAAAGAATGTAATCAACACAAGAGGGAATAAGTGTTGATTACATTCTTTTATTGTCAACCGAAGTCCTGTCCTGAGCTTAAAAGCTTTTGCTGTACAGGTAAAGCTTTGTAGAATCAGATTCTTTTAGGTTGAAGATCTCGAATTAGCTCATTTATAGAGTTAGATCTTCAGCTTAATTAATATATTATAACCTCATCAAAATGTGTTTGTTCCCATAACATGCTCGCACTCGGAGAGTCATACCATTAAATTAGAGCATAATGCTTTTTACTTCCGGTTAATGAGAACAGTGAGAATACTTCCTTTAGAACCTCAGTAAAGACAGAACCGTTTTGTAAGGTTTTCATTCGGAATATCCTGCCGTCCTGAAAGCTCCACAGATATACTGAACCCTTAGAACATGCTGCCTCCCAAAGAATACCGTTAGTTGAATCCAAATATATTTTGAAAGAAGTCGGGATTTTTAGTTAGTTCGTAACCCTGTCCAAAACGCTGAGTCTACGGTGAAGTGATCTATACTAGGACCCTCAAATGATGTCATATCCTATAATGATTAAAGTGACAACTTCTACAACAACAACAATTTGCGAAGGCTAAATCCAGTTTATTTCAATTTCTCGATGTTGAAAACTAGTTTTAAGTATGAGATCATCCATAACTCCAAGAAAATTATCCGAGTTTCCCCACAAACCAACAAAAGGGTTGCCCTTAAAGTTTTCCAGTGAAACTCAACTTGCAATATTTACTCTGCCATGTTACCTAATCATCTTCCATTAAGAAACTTATGCAATAACGGTATATCTAAGCAATTTGCCATCTCTTTTGTTGTCTTCCTATCGGTTGTCTGGTCAAATAATTTAATGTCAATCTACAATTTCAGCACATTGGCAATTACTGACCACAGCCATGCTCTATCAAATGTCCAGTTGAGCGACAGCTTGCAGCGTATTCCCTGCAGCAATTTAGCCACTGCATTATTGTGAAGATTTCCTTTAGTTTCTTGACTTGACTTTGTTTGCAGAAGTAGTGGTCGATAAAAATGGCAACTAATAAATATTTAAACTTCTGGCTTTCTCCACCGCTCTGGCAGCAAGCTATCAATTTCCATTTCATGATTGTCCTTCACTATCGAGCGTTGCTTGTCAGGAACTTTATACGTGTTTGTATGTAATATTAACCGTTGCTATTATGTAAGTAATTGCACTATTGAAAAATGTCGACTAGACAATATAAAAACAGCAAACTGACCCAACCTTTCGGTTTACTGTGTGAGTGTGGTTCGTTAGATGACGTCAGGCAGTCGAATGCTTTTGAATGTTATATGAAATTCAACGGAAACATTAATTTGCTGTTATCCGAAATTTATCAATAAACACCGTTTAATAGTTTCTCTAATTTTTTCTATAAAAAATTCCAACTTTAATAGCTTCTTTAATCACCGTGAAAATCTGTCGGCATTTAGTTGCTATTTTTCTCTATCCTTTAGCCGAAAAGTTTTAAAATACCACCAACACCAACACCATCGCTCCGTCGTTCGCTTTTCATCAACTTTACTTTTAATTAATTTGCAACAATGGACCAGACAACAACATTCCATCATCATTTTGCTTTATGTCATAATTAACTTGGCAGCTGCCGTCTCGACTTTGGCTGGTTGGTTGGCTGACGGCCCGCTTGTTTTTGCGTATTTATTTCGAGCTTTTCTTTTCGTTTATATTGTGTATTTCCTTTTCGTCAATTTTATTTCACATAGTTTCTTTTCCTTGTTTGGCATTTGATTAGTTTTCACTGGTTTTTGTTTTTGATTTTGCAAAAAACCCATAAAATTTACGAGTTCAAGTGCACGCTCGGCATCCTTTCAATTCGTGGCTGCACTCCTTCGCTGGAATTGGCGGTTGTGTGGCCTGATGGTTGTCTTTCTGCTTTGCATCGCCCTTCCGTTGCACTTAAAATGTTTATATAACTTTTATTTTTCAATTTGAACCTATTCTACAGACGAAACTCATTTGAGGTCGAGTGCAGAGTTGCCAAGTGAGAAAATATTTTCATATATTTTGTTTTGGATGGGGAACACAATGAAACTCGTTTATTTTTTTAGAAATAAATTTTGTAAATTTTTTATTAAATTATTATTTTTTATCACAAATTATTTTTTTATTAAAATTTCTATATAATTTTTTTAAATGATTTTATTACAAATAAATTTTTTGTTTTAAATAAATTTTTTTATAATTATTTTTTATTTTATTTAAATTTTTTTATAATTTTATTATTATTTTTTTTATTATTTACTTTAAAATTTTTATAATTTTTTTTAATTGATTTAAAATTTTTTTTTTAATTTCGAATATTTTTTAAATATTTTGATTAATTTTGACTTTTAAAACTAATTAAATAAATATTTCCGTGTAATTTTGATATTTTTTTTTGCAACCTTTGGCAACTCTGCACATGCAACAAATTTATTCCGGCCAATACTTGTCTACTCTTTTTTTGCCAACCCTTTGCTGTGTTGCTATTATCCTTTGCAATTTTATGGTTTGTTGTCGCAATTTTGTTGGCCCTTGCCGGCGCTTAGCCCCTCCAATGGTTTTTATTTTGGCGCTGTTGGAAGATTTTCCTCATATTTGTGTTGTCCTCATCGGCACTCCTGAGCAGCCAGCATTTTGTTGCTGTTTGTGTAGTTTTCGATAAGCTGCCAGCCGAGGCGCACTCTCGCACCAACTCCTTGGCATCCTGCCGGTCTTTTGCTTTGTCTAACTTGTTTTTGTGTTTGCGCGCTGGCGTAACGATTTCGCCCGCTTATCTTAGTCATTTATATTGTGTTTGTGTCATTTCGCTTTCGCTCCTGCTGCGCGCCATAGAGCGCGCTCTTCCTGACAAAACAATATTGTGGAAACCGGCAAATGAAAATTTGCACTAAATGTTGTTGTTTTGTTTTGTATATCGATTTTATTTTTTGTATTTTTTTTTATATTTTTGTTGCTTTTTGTCTGGCGCACTCTAGTCTGCTGCTGCCAGTCTGCGCTAAGAATCGGATTTGCTTATAATTTTACTGACATTTTAGAGTCACATCGTCGCGACAGCAAGCCAACCAGCCCAGCCAGGCGATGCGACCCGCATGCTACCGCTCTTGTTCTCCTCCCTTTCCTGTCCTCCGCTCGTGTTTTTTTGGTTGGCAGGCTAACTACAGATTGAATCGTTGTTTTCAGATTTAAGCTTAAAATGTGGCTTGAGGTGAGTGGGTGGCTGTTTTGTGTGTGTGTGAGGGGCATAAAGTGGACGCCGAAAATGTTTACAGCGGCCGTGCATCATTTCGCCGCTCAAACATTTGATAAAATTTGTTGAATCCCGGAGATTTGCAGTAATGACTCACTATTTGGAGTGTCTGTTGTTTGTGTTTTTGTATTATTTTTGTCTGTCTGATTCATAATGCAGTGTAACTGTCAGTCTTTTGACATTTGTTTATGAATTACTTTCTTCCTGTGTCTGTCTGTAAATTTTGAGATTGAGCAATCTCTGTTTCTTTGTTGTTGGGGATGCTGCAATTAAGCGGCTGCGTTTCATTGCTGCCATTTTTGGAGTACTCATACACAGGGCTTTTTTAATTTTTTTTATTTTTCAAATTTTTTTTATATATTGTTAATGTTTTTGTTTAACTGTTTTTTTTATTTTTTTTTAATATTTTTTATTTTTTTTTTTAATATTTTTTATATTTTTTTAAGTTTGTTAGTGGCCTTCTCCACTCAAAAAACTTAAATTTGCCATCAAATCATAAAAAAAATTGATCTTTCATTATTATAATAATTTTTTGTTTCTTTTATTTTAATTTCAAAGTGTTGCCACATTATTATTATTATTTTTATAATTTTTTATATTTTTTTTAATGTTTTTTGTTTTATTTTTGTAAATTTTTTATAAGTTTTTTTATTTTTGTATATTTTTTTAATTTTTTTTTATTTTTGTATATTTTTTTAATGTTTTTTTTTTAATTTTTTTTTAATATTTTTTATATTTTTTTTAATATTTTTTGTATATATTTTTTAATATTTTTTTATTTTTTTAAGTGTGTTGGTGACCCTCTCCACTTAGAAAACTTATATATGGCACCCAAATTATTAAAAAAAAAATTAATTTTAATTATTATAATATTTTTTTGTTTCTTTAATTATCTTGTAAAAGTGTTGCCAATTATTATTTTTGTTTTATTTTAATTTTGAATTTTATTTTATTTATATTTTTTAAATTTGATTTTTTTTTGTATTTATTTTTTTTAATTGATTGTATTTTTTTTAATTTTTTATATTTTTTTTTAATTTTTCATATTTTTTTTTAAATTTTTTATATTTGTTTTATTTTTAGTAATTTGAGTCTCATTTAAGCATGAAACCCTGTACACACACAATTACATAATACAAAAGCTACACCTTTCTTCAGTATATCACTTCAAACAAAAAAAAATCAAAATTTTTTCTGCATTCCACACTCATAACTGTACATATTTAAATTTAGAAAATATAAGTGTAATTTGAGTAAAAAATCAGCGCCGAAAATGGCTGTTTGCCAAAAAAGTCAACGCATTTCTTTGACGCTTCTCCGCATAATGTGCGGTTTCTCAACTCGCATATGCCTCTTTGCATAACTCCAACGCCTCGCCGGTGTTGCCATGTGCGTGCGCCGACGCGCATAAATGCATAAAGCCATAACAAGCTGCGGCTAGAAAGAGTTGTGTTGGCCAAGTGTTTGGCGTATGTATTTGGCATAAACAAATTTGGTTAAAATAAGCAAAGGCGCGTCAAATGTTGCTGTTGTTGTTGTTGCTTATGCTTGCACAAAAACTATGGAAATAGTTGCAACAACAATTTCAAACCCACTCATATACATACTTATGTAGTTATACATATACTTATGTACCTACTGTAAGTTTGCAGCTACGCATGCATGAACGCCGCTCTCGCAAGCGCATGATTTGTTCATACATAAGTACATATGTATGTATGTATGCATCTTGTTAGGTTTTTGCAGGCGTTTCGTCTTGTTGCCTTTGCGTTTGGCAAACACAGCGCCAAAAGGTGAATACACTTTGCTTGAGTTGTTGCTGTTGCTGTTGTTGCAATTGGTGTTTGATATTGCTGTTGCGGTTGTTGTTATTAGCAATGCCATTGTTATTGTTGTTGTTGCTGTTGCTGCTGCTGCTTTTGACGTTTATTGATCGTTTGCACTGCCGCCGCATTGCTTTTCAATTAACCGCCTTCGTCGATATTCATTACAAACAAAGTGCCTTGAAGCGTTGTGCAAGCCACATGCTGCACGCCGCACGCCGACGACGTCGGCTCTTTCATGCCAAGGTGTCCAAGTGCAAGCGCAGCACACTAGCTTATATACATAAAAATATATATGTCTGTATGTGTATATATATACATATGTCTGTGGTTGCTTAGCGCTTAGTGTGACATTTACGACCGCATAACTCACTGGCAGTAGTATTTTTTTTTTGTAGTTGTAATGTTAGACACACGCCCATTTCCGCAGCAACAGCTCACCAATTTCCTTAACAAAAATATAACTGAATTTTTGTTTATTTTCATGTCACTGCTTAACCTCAAGCTAATTGACCAGCTGAGCGCTGCTGGCAAATTGTATCTGGAAAATATGTTTGAGTTTATACCACAATTTTCCACAGAACACAACACCCTTTGCGTTGATCTAGGTCCAAAAACATATGTTTGTATTTGAATTTGTGTGATTGATTAGTCAATGTCTTGATTGATGGCTAACTTTTACTTTACTTTTTGTTTCTCAACAATAATTAGTTCTATTTTGATTAAATTTATGTAAAAGGTAGTAAAAATTCAGTAACCTACGAGCACTTACAACCTTAAAATATATGTAATCCCCAATTTTAGCGCTTAATAAATGAAAGCATTCATATTTCTGTGAGTTCGCTACTCATATCGCTATAATAGAAAAAGTTCTGAATTAGAATTTACAATAGAACAAGTTCTGATGCCAATTTTTAGATATAAAAGCTTAGTTCCAAAACCCCGTATAACTATTTTCGACTGCTGTAAATTCAAGAGCAATTCGCGAAAAGCCGACTATACTAGTCGTCCAGGCCCTAGTATTTTAGAAAACTGACGACATAAACTCGACTCCTCTATAACTAGATTACTGTAATATCCGAGCCATGTTGTCTAAGATGGTGGTGGGCTTCCTGTAGAAAATATATTTTACTGGAAAGTATACTTAGGACTGGACTGATCTTTCTATTTTTACACTAAGTACTGCAACCAAATGGCTGGAGGATCTTCTTCTTACTTGTACGAAACCAATATTCATTTGATAGAAAAAAAGCTTCGACTAAAATAGTTGCTCAAATCGTTGATTTTTGTCCATTGTTTCTTAGGTGTTAGGCTCTGACCACACCGTGTTAGTCAAAAGCGTCTTTGACTAATAAGACACAAAACAAATTTTGCTCTAACCCACATCAAGCGAACTTGCATTTTTGTTTCGTCTTGTTCGGTGTGGGTTGCCACCTATGGAGATATGGGCTGTTGTCGTATTAGACAAGAAAATACGTCTTGACTATCCGGTGTGGATTGAGCCTCTTAGGCGTTATTTCGTCTTAATAGGTCGAGAAGATCTCTTCCTGGGTCTGGTTTACGAGTTAGTGTAGTTTTTAGCTCCCGACATATGACAGTCTCATCGATTTCAGTGGTTATGTTGGATTTCTGGTTTCTGGAACGAAGTTCACGAGTAAAGTGGAGAACAATTTACTGTTTATTGGAAACTTTTGTTTATCCAACAATTTTCTACAAACTAAATTAATGATATAAACAGTTACGATAGAAACTCTCGACTGACTCGATTTCTTAAACTTGCTACAAGTTAATCGTTCTTTGTTTTAAACCTACATATTAAGAGAAAAGATGTAATGTTAGAACATACAAAGTAGTATCTAGAATTTCATGCAACACCATGAGCAGCTTATTGGGATCTGAATAAAAAAAAATATTTATTACAAGCTAATAGTCTCTAACTTTGTTTATAATTGTTGTTTTGCAATAGTTATTGTAAAATTGTTAATTAAATATGCATAACAAACGCTTGAACACCCATTATTAAATATAAACGTTTATTTACATTTATTATCAATTATATTGCAACACCACCCTCCCTGTACCCTCTTTTGCTCTACCTGTAGAACTCGGTGCTCATGAGTCAGTGCATAAAATTTGCAATTTGTGGTGGAGTACGGCGTTTAAGGTCAACAGTTTATTTTGTATTGTAGTATTGAGAAGCGATTAACACCTTCAATGCTTGACCATGATCGGCAACACCTCAGCGCCTTTGCCGATACATAACACACACGCATGCGTATAAACGGTCATAAATTGACGTATTTACGCGACGTGCTTCGTTCTTCGCGCGGTTCTTTGTTTGTATAATACAACAACAACGCTGAAGTACAACCGCTGCGCGCCGTAAATTTAGTGCGATATAGCGTTTAGTGAAGAGCTTTTCACAAGCTTCTGAATGAAATTGCCAAGCGGATTGCATTCTCTACAAATTTTATTTTTATCTGTTTGTATCTCGTTTGTGATAACTTCATTAATTCTTTTTTACGGCTTCAGCATCACTATTGAGCTCTACCGCGATGTGCCGGTGAGCGTGCGCACCTTGGCTTGGTTGTTGATGACAATAATAAATTTTTTTTATGCATAAATTATTTTTGTTTCCTCTACTGTGTGGTGGGGTGTGCGGAGTGTGGACTGACTACCTTCCGGTTGCAAATAAAAGTAGACCTTCTGTTGCTTATTTATTACGTTTTCGTATTGTTGTGATTATAGGTTTTATTTTTTATCACATAGGCGCTTCATTGATGAGTGTTTTATGTGGAGCTCAGGTTTCTCTGTTAAATAAATTGTATCTAAAACATAAGATCTGATTAAATTGAGCATTTGTTTATTTAGTAGTGTTAGTCGAAGATTTTATCGTTTCTTATGGATTGTGTTTACAATATTCGATTGATTCTTTGAATATTAAACGCCAGACTGTTGTCATTAGATCTGAATTTCTTATTTTTAAATTACGAAAAGAACTAGCAAATCGCTTATTGCCAAGAAAACGCCAGACAAAGTCATTACGAAGTTACTTCATTAGTCCAAATCAGGTATCGGAGACTTTTTCTTATTCTCGATAGTGAAATATATCTTCCTGCTTCACATTTTGTGTCTCTTGAGATCATAAAAAGAAATTTACTGACGAAATTTAGAGATCAATAACAAGTAGAAGGATAATTCTAGCTCGAAAGTTACAAAATATTGTTTTTTTTTATTGAGAACATACAATTTCAAATTATTTCTTCAACATGCCAAAAAAAATTCAAGAAATTATTATAATTTTTATTATTTATTTTTTCTCTACCTCTTTCCTGTCATATATCAAGAGTTTTTATAAATTTTTACTTCCAGTTATTAACTGCCTTGTATTTAGTCAATTTTAGAAAATTGCCCAATCGAACATGCATCTCACTTAAAGTCCACAAACTGGTATAATGTATTGAAAATGGAAAGTAGTTATACCAATTTAATTAGAGACTCACATGATCGCTTGTATGACTTCAAACCGCTTCTATCTCTGGAGAAGAGAGTAGAAGTTGAGCACTATGTTCGCACTATCATCCATACATGCTTTAGACATACATACTACTGACAGTTGCAGTTGCTTTAGTAGTTCACCAGCAACAAAGTTGCTAGAAAATCCGTTGTAAATCATTAACTTTGCTCGCTTGCTCCTCTGATTCTTGACTCGACGACGACGCGTTCTTGACATTCCAAACTCAGTTCGTGTTATTGCACTCCCAATTCACACACTACACGAACGTTGTTGCTGCAACATCAACGACGCGACGGCATGCCATGCCATTTGCTACTCGTTTTGCGTTTGCTTCGCAGCCTGCCTACATGTCTCTGCGTATGTGTCTACGCCTTGGTGCTTGTAATTGCAATTGCATTTGCCTGCTGTTTAACTCTTTGCTTTTGATTTTGCTACAACATTGCGTGTTGCATACTCGCAACGACAGTGAAATCTACAGTGCAACGTTCGCTGCTCGTCGTTGTTGTTGCTGTTGCCTTTAGTTTTTGCTTTTGCCTCGCTTTGCTTTAATGCATTTGTCCTTGGCTGAGTGCATTGCCGGTGTGCGCACTAGTGCAGCCAACTAATCGGCCGATCAACCGCGCATTGGTGGGGTCTGGTGGCTGGTGGGTTGACTGGTTGTTCGACTGATGCAGCCACTGACTGACCGCTGCTGCACAGTTGGAGTTTACTTGGTCATTTGTTGCTGATCGCCAGCCTAAATGGCTATACTTTCGTCTGTCGGTTCGTCTCGCCAGTCGCTCGATTACTAGTTGATATTGTTGTTGTTTTGTTTAGTTGTATGTTCTAGCCGAGTGATTGACTGGCGAAGCGCATACTAGAAACCGGCTGAGATTACAACTAGTGCTGAACACTCTTGCTATATTTAATATTTTTGTTGTTGTTTTTTATTTTTACTTGTTTTTTTTCTTGTTTTTTTTTCTGTTTTCCTTTTCTATGCGCTCGGTTTTTTTCGCTGCTACTTAAATCGTTCGCTTTCATTGTTTATGTATTATTATTATTTATGGTTGTTTCGTTCGTTTGTTGATAGTAAAATTAGTTGCGCCTAATTCATAGCTTCTCTTTGTTCTCTTTACTTTTAGTTTCGTTGCATTTCATTGCATTTTGTTTTATTCCATTTTATTGTTTAAGTAATTGCTGTATTGCTGTGACGTGTTGATCGCCTGTTGACTTGTTGCCGCTGTTCCAACCACTACTGTGTTGGCAGTGTGAAAGGTCAGTTAAGATCAGTTGTTGAACGTTAAATAGCATTTGACTATTGTTAGTTTTGCTATGGTTTTTGTTAGACGTTAGTAGTTGGTATTAGCTCTAGTTAGAATAGTAAACTTGTCAGCTGACGTTGTCTCTAGTTTAGGCAGGGGAGTAAGATAAAGAGTGATACAGTTTAACAAGTATTACTTTGAATGATGCAAATATACTATAAGTACGAGGGAACGCTATTTAGTTACAGGGATGGAAAGGTTATATTTTCTTTTTTTTCGAGAAATGGCCGGAATTTCAACGGAAACACATTCATTGTTTCAAAATGTTCTCCGAAAATTTCTGTTTCAAGCATTGTCAACTTTGTCCCAAAAATAAAAATTGTTTTTTAAGAACATAGACTTCATCATTGTTTGGGAAATGTTCTACAATAATTTCTATTCCAAGCATCAGTCCAATGATATTGGTGATTTATGTGTTGTTTGGTAAATGATTTCAATGCCAACAAAGTTTGTTAGAATAGTGTTTTATAAGAAATATTGCTTGGGTTCGGAAAAAAGATCCCCCATTTATACATCATAAAACATGATTCCAAAATGATCTCATTTCCAAAAAGTTCTCTTTCATTTGTATGATCGCTGAGGGTCATGTGAGGATTGTAAGGTGAAATTTGAACTTTTCACATAATATTCGATCTCCGTTGTCGATGCTTTGTGAGGAGTTTCAGATCAGTTCTGTTCAAAATTTCCTCTACATTTTGTATTTTCTTCTCGTTATAATACCTTAAGACGATATTACGAAGATAAATGACACGATCTCGTTAAATGTTGGTAACACCCACTGATTACTCGATCCTAATACATTCTCCCATAAATATATGCACTCAAGTATTTGGCGAACTTAAGTTCATATGCACTCTCTCTGACATCCCAACTGATCTCGATGTGAATAAGTAACCTTTATCGAAGAAAAAACATTTCACGTGTGACTTGATAAGCAAGTGATTTACTGCGGTGATTTAGTGAATGAAGTAAAGCGCTGTGACAGGGTGACTAAAGTGATTTATGAAAATGTGACTTAAATTCGAAGGATTTAAAGTGAGTGAGATTAATGAGATAAGCGTTAAGTAAACTTTTTTTTTGAAGAGTATCTTCTTCGCACCACAAAAGAAATAATGAGTAATGAATAATGAATAATACATAAACGTTATTTTTAAATCGCTGGTATTTTTTTTTTTTTTGTTATTTATTGTCTAAATTTATATTTTAATATTTTTTTTTAATAAGAAATTTTATTTTTTTTCTTTTATATTTTTTTTAAATTATTTTTTAATTTTTTTTTATTTCTTTTTTAATTAATTTTTATTTTTTTGAATAAATTAATGTTTTGATAAATTTTTTTTATTAATTTTTTTTGTTGTTATTTTTTATATATTTTTTTATATTTTTTTAAATTTATTTTTGTAACTGTAAGGTTGTGTAGGTGGCTGATTATATGTATACGACTGTATATATAAATGCCTCTAAAAATCAGCAAAGCTACAGTATCTTTTGTGAATAAGCTATATTCAGTTATACATACACTCACACACACACCTACACTCCTGTGCATGATTCCGCAAGCAAATAATTGCGATTACAGACTTGTAATTAAGCGAGCGATCGAGTGTGAGACTCGCTGTCGAATGGAAGGGGGGACGCCGAGGCGCAATGTGCGGCGCGAAACAGCGAAAGCGTTAACTGATAAAAATAAACATTGTGTGTTGTGTGTTTACAATTTATTTATTTGCATTTGCACTTTTCGTTGTTGTCGTTGTTGTCGTTTTTTCTTTTTTTTTTGCTTTTTTCACGCTGGACAGCTGATAAAACAGACAATCGCACACATCACACACACACACACCCAAACACACATACGCGCTTTGGCATTACGCAGTCACTTGGGCACTTGAGCTGATGCATATGTAAACACTTGCTATTTGAAAGTGAACGCTCCGTGAGTGCGCTGTGAGTGTGCCGCAATTCATTAGCTGTCGTTGTTGTATGCAGGTCAACGCAGCCAATCAGCTGTGCTGCAATAAAAGCGATAAATAATGAAATCTGCTGCATGTGCGCACACACACACACACCGAGAATTGCAATCGCGTGTAATGCCATTTTGTTGTTGCAATTTTCGTTTTTCGCACTGGCTTCTTCAGCGTTGCAAAGCGCGCTCGCCTTGAGCTTCAAGGAGGAAATGCGCCGCACTTGTGTGTATGTGTGTGTGTATGTGCTTACATGAAAGCAAGCGTTTGTTCTTGTTGCGTAAGTGTGGCAGTAAGACGTTGAAGGCAGTTTGCTGTGAAGAAATAAATCTTTTATATACAAAAGTATTTTTAGATTTGAGGTTATGTATTTTTTCTTAAGCACATAAGCATGCGAGTAAGTATACTTGACTTATTGCTTAAGTGATAATATTACTTTCACTCATTGCTTTTGAAATCAATATAATTTTTTCGTTTTTTTATTTTTCTTAAGTACTTAAGTATGCTGGCTTAAGTGAAAATTTTACTTTTTCTCAAATTTTTTCAAACTAAATTATTTTTTTTTTTGTAATTTTCCGCTTACCGTTATTTGCGCTGTGATTTTCACATAACTGTTTTTCTAATGTACCGTTATTTTTCCTTTAAGCATGCATTTTTGCCGCTCTCGTAGGAGTTTTCAAGCTTCATTCTTTATTTTTCGCACAACTTCTTAGAGGGCGACGAAGAGAGGAGAATTTCTCTCTCCCTCGCCTCTCTCCTATAAAACTAAGAATTGCCGCAATCAGTCTTACTGCCACACCTCCGCTACCACACAACAAGCGCCCCCACTCATTGAGTTCATCGCTCATACCGCAACTTAAGTGCTTACTTACGTACTTAACTTCGCTTAACTTACATACATATTTACTTTGATATTCTAAGTTCAACAAATCTATATATTTAGATACATATGTATATATGTATGTGCATGTACATATGTATGTTTGCCTGTTTGTAACGGGTGATTTTTTTGAGGTTAGGATTTTCATGCATTAGTAAAAAAATTAAAGTATTTGACAGATCACGTGGGATTTCAGACATGGTGTCAAAGAGAAAGATGCTCAGTATGCTTTGACATTTCATCATGAATAGACTTACTAACGAGCAACGCTTGCAAATCATTGAATTTTATTACCAAAATCAGTGTTCGGTTCGAAATGTGTTTCGCGCTTTACGTCCGATTTATGGTCTACATAATCGACCAAGTGAGCAAACAATTAATGCGATTGTGACCAAGTTTCGCACTCAGTTTACTTTATTGGACATTAAACCAACCACACGAATGCGTACAGTGCGTACAGAAGAGAATATTGCGTCTGTTTCTGAGAGTGTGGCTGAAGACCGTGAAATGTCGATTCGTCGCCGTTCGCAGCAATTGGGTTTGTGTTATTCGACCACATGGAAGATTTTACGCAAAGATCTTGGTGTAAAACCGTATAAAATACAGCTCGTGCAAGAACTGAAGCCGAACGATCTGCCACAACGTCGAATTTTCAGTGAATGGGCCCTAGAAAAGTTGGCAGAAAATCCGCTTTTTTATCGACAAATTTTGTTCAGCGATGAGGCTCATTTCTGGTTGAATGGCTACGTAAATAAGCAAAATTGCCGCATTTGGGGTGAAGAGCAACCAGAAGCCGTTCAAGAACTGCCCATGCATCCCGAAAAATGCACTGTTTGGTGTGGTTTGTACGCTGGTGGAATCATTGGACCGTATTTTTTCAAAGATGCTGTTGGACGCAACGTTACGGTGAATGGCGATCGCTATCGTTCGATGCTAACAAACTTTTTGTTGCCAAAAATGGAAGAACTGAACTTGGTTGACATGTGGTTTCAACAAGATGGCGCTACATGCCACACAGCTCGCGATTCTATGGCCATTTTGAGGGAAAACTTCGGAGAACAATTCATCTCAAGAAATGGACCCGTAAGTTGGCCACCAAGATCATGCGATTTAACGCCTTTAGACTATTTTTTGTGGGGCTACGTCAAGTCTAAAGTCTACAGAAATAAGCCAGCAACTATTCCAGCTTTGGAAGACAACATTTCCGAAGAAATTCGGGCTATTCCGGCCGAAATGCTCGAAAAAGTTGCCCAAAATTGGACTTTCCGAATGGACCACCTAAGACGCAGCCGCGGTCAACATTTAAATGAAATTATCTTCAAAAAGTAAATGTCATGAACCAATCTAACGTTTCATTTATTTTTATGCGTTTTTTTTTTTTTAAAAGTTATCAAGCTCTTAAAAAATCACCCTTTATATGCTTATTGGCATTGGCCACACGGGCTCATATTTGCTTGCTCGCTTCGAAAGCACAAAGCGTCGCTTTGTTTGCATCCGTGATATACTCGAGTATAATATGTACACATACTTTTGCGCTTTCCCTTAAAGTGGTTTAAAAAAACAAAAAAAAATAAAAATTAAATAAATTGTAAATATGTAAGTAAAAAGGAAAAAAAATCCATTGCAAACAAATAAATAAATAAATAACAAATATAGCGTGGAGAGGCCAATGAAACAATCAGTTTACATTTAAAAGAATACTTTGTGGTCGTCACTTTCCATATATGCAATATCTTTCTTCACTTTTTTTTTTGTATACTACTGACAGCTTGGAGTGATTGTTTACATATGCACATATGTATGTGTGTTTATATAATGGCATTGTAATAAGCGTTGATATGGGTCGATGAAAAAATGTATGAGAATCAGTACTTGAAGTAAATATGTAATTGTTCCTATGTATTTAAAGTACATTCTCCCCCACATGGCGTTGTTAATAAATTGGGTCATTATTGCGTTTATCTACTGTGTACGATTCGAAACTTTTTTATATTTAGTTCATAATATCATAAAAAAAGAGATTTTTTTTATTATGCACGAGCATTAAGCGCGAGCTAATTTTTGATCCTTAAAAACAAAAAAAAAAACATATTTCACTTTTTCTTAAGCAATAAAGATCTTCTCCTATCAACTCTAAAGTAACTTTCACGACGTGCTAATGCAAAGGTTTGCCATATCAGCTATAAAAAAATAATATATTTTACTTATTCTTATCTACCACAGTAAAATTTAAAGAATAATCTCGATTTTTTTTTCAAGAAAGAAAAAGTTTTAAATCCGTTTCTTCAAAAATCTTAAAGACATTCCTCAAATTGTTCAAATTTTAGTAAACTTGGTCAATAAGGCCGCTTCCCTGACGTTTCTTATACAATAACCCCGCGATTTGTAAACATTTTTTAAACTTATTCTGTCTTTAGTATTATAAAACACCCCCACACCCGCCCGCATAGTAACAGCTGTTTCATTATTTCATTATTAAATAAGCCAATTTTGTTGTTGTTTTGCTTTTAAAAATAAAATTTCATTGTAATTCCCACTAATCTACAAAGGAACAGCAGCAGCAACTTGACATTGTCGGTTTGCGGTTTTTAAATCCATATATGTATTTTAATTGCAATCGGGTACTTCCACTATAATATAAATGGAAATTAAATATATATGTATATTGTATCTACACTCTTATCGCTTCTAATATATATTCGAATTGCATATATACCCACCTAACTTGCCATCGGATGGACGTTTACCGGTCGTATTGACTTGGAATGTGTCGAGAAAAAGTATGATTCACTGGGCTCTCAAAACGCTGTCGAAATGTGTATACTTTGACGTAGCGCAGCAAGCACCTAACTGATGAAGCGATAAACGATTTTTATAAAAATCGAAATTACATCATGCAATTAGAGCAGGCACCCGTTGACTATAGTTCTCCCCACACTTCGCTTACACCTTCTCCTTCCTACACTTTGAATGCATATTATGCTCATTGCTTAATGATTTGCATATGAAACAGTTATTCAGATTTATTTATTTCTTGATTATATATTTTTATTTATTTTTTATATTAATTTTATAAATAAAATTTTAATTCCCCAGTTTAATTTCTATCGTCTCTTTATTATGACATATTTTATTTATTTTTTCATTTTGTATTAGTTTCAATTGACAGTAAGCTATCTTTTTCCCGTACAATACACCGCTTTTATAACGGTTGTTTTTATATGAATTTATAAATAGTATTGCCGCCAATTTTTTAAACACTTGATTGACGTTTGTTTAATTATTCATAGATTTATTTATTTAATTTCCTCACCCCTCAAATCCAACATTTGAAAATCTAATTTCGTAATTTTTTATTTACATTTTCCATATATACCTACTTCTATTTTTGCTCGGTAAATTCTACGCGATTTTATCGTTTATCAGTTCCCCGGCATACGTTTTATTAATTCTAACTTTGTTATTTTATTTATTAATAATTTTATCTTTGTTTACAAATTTCTAACAATTTAGTCTCACCATTTGCGATAATAATAGTAAATTCTTAATTAAATTTTAATTTTTCTTGTCTAACAGTTATCTATTATTTACATATATTCGCATTTAATTTTTATTATTTTGCCTAGAATTCATATATTTGAACTGAGTTAAGTTAGCTGCAGTGCTGTATCGGCAAAAAGCCTTCGTAGCATAAATATAACGGTTAAACCACCGTCAATTCGTTCATCTGATGTGATGTAAGCGCTCCTCAAGATTCTCATTTCACAAGCTTTTTACTTCTCTAGTCTCCTCTCCGTTATTTGCGCTAATTTACAGCTAGCAATTTTCCATTAAAATTGCATTGTGTAGGCGTTCAGTGCTGTTGTTTCGTAATGGTTTTCTTAACGTTCTCGCGCGTTTATTGTAAATCGTGTGAGGCAGAGGGCAGCGAATTGCCTTATTTGATCGGTTTTATGGAACTAATGAACGCTGCGCTGCGAATAATTATTGTAACTACAATACATTTTTTTTTGTTGTTGCTCAGTTGTTGTATATTAAATGAATTTTAATATTTATGACTGCTGATTCTAGTTTTAATGAAATGTGATTTATTATTGGAAAACGATGCTTAGCGTTTGTGATTACTAATATTGTAATTTATGTGCTAATCTTTGTTTGGCGCCATTGAGATCACTCAATATCAAATATATTTATATTTTTTGTTGAAATTTTGTTTTTTAATGATTTTGGACAGATTAAGAGCTGGAGTACCAAAAAATTAGTTGAAACATAAACTTCACCAAACAATGCTGACCGTTCATATTGCATCATAAACGGTAGTTTATAGGTTATGTTATTGTTGAAACAATCACTCACAAAAATTTCACTAAAAGCTTTCCTTTAACTCGCCTAGAATTATTATCGCTCAAGTGTAAACAAATTGAGGTAGATCAGTATTTCTTTCGTGTTTCTTTCATTTCACTTTTCAAATAAAACAATGCAATGTCATGCGATTTAACAGATCGTGCAGCATGCTATATAACTACAATAAATACAACACTGAAACTTTTTAAAATTTTACTACATAATAATACTTTTGTTTTGTTTTTATGTTTTTTGTCTGACAATTTTACTAAGCTTTATTCTAAAAATAGTTTGATACTGCCTTTCATCCAATATTTAATTATTCATTGGCTCGAAAAGTTCAGTTTTCGCGTGCTCTTTACACTATTTTCACTTGCCTTCACGTCATCAAAATGTCTGCCTGACTATTTCTCTGCTCGCATTAGTATTGTAATGATGAAATGACATGATTACATATGAGTAATCACATTGTTGTAACGGCAATAATATAATGCAAATATTTGTAAGCTTTTATGATATATTTTTTTTTACTCAGCGATAGACGATTATTTATAATTATCATAATAATTTGTAATATTAAAAATTTGGGAATCGTATTTTATTTTATTTTATTTTGTTTTATTTTATTTTACTTTATTTTATTATTTTATTTATTTTATTTTATTTTACTTTATTTAATTTAATTTAATTTTGTTTTATTATTTTACTTTATTTTATTTTATTTTATTTTATTTTATTTTATTTACTTTATTTTATTTTATTTTATTTTATTTTATTTTATTTTATTTTATTTTATTTTATTTTATTTTATTTTATTTACTTTATTTTATTTTATTTTATTTTATTTTATTTTATTTCATTTCTAATGAACCAACGCAATGCTCTTTGCCCTACCGTAACTCAACATAGTTAGATATCATCTATGTATCATCTATAAATCTTTAATGCGCCACAATTGACCTCTGGGCGACCACCCGAACCTGGAAAAGGCATCACAAAAATCATAAGATTTCCCACGATGTGTTTAGTTGGTATGAAAAAGCGTTGCAAAATGCGTTGAACTCGTTTCTTCTTTCAACAATTTTTGTTTTACCTTTTCCTCAAATCGTTCATAATTTTTTTTTATTCATTATTGTTCTAAATAATTATCACATCAGCTATTGTTGTTTGTGCACTTGATTGTGATTAACACTACAGTGTATGCAAAACGTGTCGCTCTGTTTTTTGGGTTCACATGCATTTATAGCATTTTTATTTGTATTAATATGCGTTTAATTGCCAATGCAAAGGGGATACGCGTTTAAAATACTTAAATAAATACAAAAATATATACATATTGAAGCCAAATAGCCAGTTGACTTTGTTTAAAATGCATATGACAACGCCACCCAAAAGTGCAAAGCAAACTGAAAAATTGTCAAAGACAACACACAATCCAAACCACAAACGGCAATATGTAAAAGAAACAAAAATTGTATGTAGAAAACGACGTTGAAGTGTCGGCGATCTGTGGTAAGATCACTATCAACTGCGGACACAGACTACAAAATTGCCAAAAAGAAACACAAAAGTGATTTTAACCCACTGATACACATCCTGAATTTATACTACATTGTTATTATGGCTACAGGGTTGCTCGTGTTGATAAACAGTGCGATAAGACCAATTCAAGCATATGACAATACCTGCGATCAGAGCAGACAATAATAAGATATACAAAAACAAAAAAAATCACCAAAATAATAATCATAAATATTGAAAAAATAGGAGAAGCGAAACACGTAGCTTTGCGGCGCTCCCAAAAATATGTCAAAGATCACCTAAAACGCAATTTAAGAAATATTAATTTAAGCTTGTATGCATACTTTTGTCTATATGGATGTGGTACGTGTGTACGAAATGAAACACTTGCTCGAAATGATCTGGGTACGAAAACTGAGTTGCAGGTATGAATAAGTAAAGTATACAACAAAAAATGCTTTCAACAGCTGCGCTCTGCACAGCCGGCCAGTCAGTCACTTAAGTGTCAGCGGAATAACAATTAAAATGTACACTAAAAGTTTTTGAATTAAAACGAAAATTTTGGAAACGAGGAAATAAAGGCAAATCAATGCATTATCAAAGATTTATTAAGTGGCTGTTGAGCTTTTTCGTAAATATAAATAATCAGTGAAAGCTCCCGTAGTTTAGTGAAAGCTTTCATAGCCGAATGAAAGCTCTCATAGCGATAGTGAAATCTTTCAGAGCCGAGTAAAAGCTCTCAAAGCCAAATGAAAGCTTTCATAGCCGAGTGAAAGCTCTCATAGCGAGAGAGAAAGCTATGAAACAAAATTTTTACTTGTTGATTTGCGTTTGCAACAACTTTCGATGACAAAGATAATGCCTGCTACCGTATTTTTAGAGACCACTATTACTGACAGCTTTTAACCCACATTGAAGGCACTTTTTTATAACCAAAAAGTGGGATTGCAAAAACATACAACAACAACAATAATTGCAACGTAAAATGGCACTTTTTTCCAGCAATTAATCAAAATCGAAAGCGTAAATCCGATTCGATCTCTGTTTTGTTCAACTTTTTCCCTTTTTGTATCCTTATTTTTTGCGGATTTATTATGCAGCGTGTAAGTAGCGAATAATAAATGTAAAATTAAAGTCAATAAAAAAGTATGCACTTACGTGCAACGAATTGCAAAATGAAAAGCGCAGCTCTACGACTCGTATAAGGTGAAATGAAATTAAAGCATATGTAAATTAAGCTTAAAGACGAAAAAAGGAAGGAGATGAGCGGAGGTGCCGCCAGCCGCAGGCACCTGCAACTCGAAGGTGTGCAAAAATAAAAATTCGATAAATATAAAATAGAAATAATGAAATAATAAAAAAAATTTCAAAAGCCGACAACAACAACAACCAACAAACCCATATGCAATAAAAAATGGCAAAATCGCTCACAAACACCCATACAAAACGTGTGTAGACGCTTTAACCAAATAATCACACCGAGTCACATGGAACTGCAGGTGCGGCTTTACAATTTACTTTTTACTTTTATTTTATTTTTTTTTTTTGTTTAATTTTCGCATTTTATATTCGATATCCAAAGCGCAATATTTGCACTGCTTCACTCATAGTAGTTGGCGGGAAAAAATAACATAGTGTGAACCGAAAAGCAATAAATATACGCTATATAATAAATAAATTGTAGAAAAAACAACAACAAAAACACAAAATAAACGAAGAAAATCAACGAGCGACAACAAAAGCAAACACAATCGCTTCGCCAAATCATATCCATTAAATTGGTGGTGACCACACCTTGGTCGCGCATCAGATAGTTAGGCCGTTACGCCGACACACCAACCACAAACAACCAATCTCCGCATCAACCGCTCACCACTTGCCCGCCTGCCTGCAGCTGTGTCTAACTGTCTGTCTGATCGGCTACTGGGCTGCTTGATGCAGTGTTGGTGCAATGAACTGTTGCACCGAAAGCGCAAGTTCGGGCGGACGCTCGGGCGTTTGTTTGATGGTGCGATCTGTGAAACAATTAACTAACGGTACATTAGCCAACAAGCGTGTTGCAGTGCAATTGGCTGTGTGTGTTAGCCGATATAGATCGGTTAAAGAATTGCACTTTTAGTGGGTAGATTAGTTTTATGTATTTGTTGTTAATATTCTATTATTATTTTTCTTTATTTTGGGTGCGCGCATTCTTGTTGCAAGTGCGCGAACGGCACACCACGAATTCAATGCAAATATACATTAGTTTTTATAACGCTCGTAAATCAACAACGAAAACGTGAGAAGCTGGAAAACGTGAACGTGATGACCGGCTGCCTGGCAACTGGCCCATTAAAGTTTGCTGTTTGATTGGGGAGAATTAAGAGAAATGTTATAAAATATTTTTTTTTTTTAACAAATTCTATTTCGAAAACATTTTTTAAATTAAATGAAACACTAATTTCCTGAGCGCTTGTATCAATATAATTTTTTTAAATAAATTTTTATAATTTTGAAAAGTTTTTTATTTTTTTTTTTAATTTAAAAATTTTGAATTTTTTTACATTTGTTTTGGTTTTTTTTTTAATTTTGCTTATTTTTTTTTAAATATAGTTTTATAATTTTTTTCATTTTATTATTATTTTTTATTTTAATTTTTTTATAAATTTTTATTGTTTTTCTAATTTATTTTTTTTATAAATTTTTATTGTTTTTTTTAAAATAATTTTTTATGTTATTTTCTTTTGAAATTTTTTGTAGAATTTTTTGTTACTAATTTTTAACACAAACTTGTATACAAAAAATATTTTTCTCCTTAAAATTCCATACAAAAGTATTTTCTAAACAAAACCTCCAACAAAAAATATATTTAATTTATTTCCATACGGATATTTTCTACACATTTCCTCAAGTAATACTTTTTTTTCAATGAAATTTCAAATCTATTTACTATTTCTTGTGCTCATTTCTTCATTCAACAAACTTAATGTTCTCCTATTTACAACAACGCATGCTTTCCAAGTAAAACTTATTAATGTACAAGCAATTTGTCAATTACGCCTTTGAAAAATTCACTTTTATTCAACACTTCACTGCTTTGCGCTAAAAATATTTGCATTTCATTAAATATTTAATTATAAATACTTCAAAAAACCAACGCCTTCTAGTAGATTATTAATTGCTCTGAGAAAGTCCGTTTGCTTGTTATATGCAAAAAGTTACAAGGCAAATTTATAAAGTATAAATGGAAATGATAAACAAAAGTCTATATTTTTTATAAATATTTAGGAGTATATATAGCACTAGTGACGTCAAAGCTTTGGATGATTAGTAGACAATCGTAAGAGAAACGATCAATATCCTGTGTTCTTTTGTTAATTCGATTTTCTATATTTTATAACTGTAAATAACCGGATTCGGTAGTATTTCTATTTGCTAGATAATTTATTCTGTTCAAAAGTCCGAATACAGCAAGATTAGTGTACAAATTCGAATTTGTGTTATTAATCATATGCAAAATAAGGTCAATAAAAAACTAGAAAATTCAAAGAATTTATTTATAATAATTTTGGAAATTAATCTCTTCTGTTATTTGTGAAATAGTAACCGTGAATATAAACATTAATACATATTGGTTACTCTAGATATACATATGTATGAATATTTGTAAATTCGAAAAAATAACTGGATTTCATACGCCGTTATCCCTACTTTTCTGATTTTATACTCATCCGGATAATGTAAAATTGGAATATTAACCCAATTTTGTAAACCTCAACTATTATCCATACTATCCGGATCTTATCCACTCAAATCCGGATAACCGGATAATACCAAATTTGTCCGGATAATCTAAAATTCGAATATTAACCGGCATTTAAGGCGCCTCAACTACTATAAATGCTATCCGGATCTTATTCTCGCAAATCCGGATAACCGTATAAAATAACTGGATTTCATACGTCGTTACATAAGTTTCACTACTTTTCTGATTTTATACTCATCCGGATAATCTAAAATTCGAATATTAACCAGATTTTATACATCTCAACGATTATCCATACTATTTCGATGGTATCCACTCAAATCCGGATAACCGGATAATACCAAATTTGTCCGGATAATCTAAAATACATATATTAACCGTAATTTATGTGCCTCAACTGTTATCCATGCTATCCAGATATTATCCGCACAAATTCGGATAACCGGATAAAGGAAAATATGATTATCAACCGAATTTCATACGCGTCAGCTGTTATCCATGTTGTTCTAATTTTATCCGTAAACCCGAATATCCGGTAAATGTACATCATCTGTGCCATTGGATAATGCATATGTATATTAGTGATGAGCGATATTACTACTTTTAAATCACTGTGATTTTTTATTGCTATTGCGATCAATAAAAAAAAAAAACGAATTTATGAGAATTTGTACTCAATTTTTTTTTTTTTTTTAATTTTTACATATACATTTTTATTAATTTTAACAATATCCAAAATTTACCTGCTTTTGTAATCACTATCAACTAATTAACACATTTGGGGTACATTTAACTGCTTTTGTAATCACCGTATCCAAAATGATCGAAATCACAACTAAAATTCCTACTGTGATCACTGAACAGTGATTGCTACTTTCGAACTGATATTGGTACTAAACAGTGATTGCTACTTTCGAACTGATATTGCTACAGTGATCGAATTAGAATTACTGCACTGTTATTGCTACAGTGATCGAATTAGAATTACTGAACTCCTATATGTACTGTGATCGAACAAAAGCACTGCACTTTTCTATAGCTACTGTGATCGAACTCAAATTACTTAACTGCATTAGCGATTTTAAATCACTGATATTTACAAAAATTGATCGCTGTTGCTATACATGATTTTTCAATCACAGTGAAAAAATCACCGGTAGTGAAATATCGCTCATCATTAATGTATATCCGGATATTCGAGTGTGTGGCCTTATAGAAAAACTTTGATTCTAACTCTCCATAAGAATTACTAATATTCCTTTACGAAATCGCCCAAGTCGTCTACTAGTATTTGCATGACCTTCATAATGTAATCACTAAGTAGTAACACATGAACAAGCGAAAAGGCACGTAAAGCAAGCCCTATTCAGCCCTGCTCTAACGGCACATCTGCTTGTGTAATAAACGCTATGTATTTCGCAATTTTTTCAAGTTTCGACGTAGCAACCAATGGAATGTATACTATGTAAAGAAAAAGAAAATACATTCTCACTATTTTTTGTTTTTTACTTTTTCTTGATAATAATAGACGTTTGCGATTTCTGTTTTTTTTTTTTTTTTTTATTTTTGGTTAGTCACTAATACCTTTTGCGAAATGTGGGCGATGCCGTATATGGCAAATAATTACGCTATTCTAATTACAACAGGCGCACCAACAATAAGACAAATAAATGTGAACTTACATTTCTTGGCGCTCATGGGAAAAAACGTTCTCAGGCATTTGAAAAAAGAAAATTGATTTTTTTTAATTGACGAGCTTACTTAAAGCCCAGCAAAGCTCTTTTGGAGCCGTACACAAGCAAGCAAATGTTATTAATTTTAACACAGCGCATTCATTTTTCATACAAATAAATCATATATGCCCAGTATGTTGTACTTAATATATAAAAGATAAAAATGAAAAAAAAAAAATGGAAAAAAAGGAAAAAAAATTAAAAAAAAAAAATAAAAAAAAATAAAAAAAAAAAATTAAAAAAAAAAAAAAAATAAAAAAATGAAAAATAAACATTGTGCAATAAAACTGGAAAAAATCAGCTGTGCAAACAACGAGCGCAGTTCGGTTTATAAAAAATGGGGAACTCGTGAGTGCTTGAATGAAAATATTGGAACCAAAAGTGGAAGCTTTAGCTTGATATTTCATTAATATAACAAATAACGTGCCCAAAACAAATTTTCAATATGTTGTTTTTGTTGTAATTATAAAAGAATCATCATTTTGGTGACTTAACGCACATCAAGACGTCAGTCAGTCATATTGTACAATTAGGCTGGTGCCAAGTAAGTGGTTCAGTGAGTAAGTAGTAAGTAGCAGCTGCTGCTGAAAACACGTGTGCTCACCGAAAGCGATTTCAAATAAATTTTTCAATGAATACTGCAAGCATTAAGATAGCATTATTATTGTTATTGTAATGTGTATTTATTTTTTATCACTCACTCAGCATTTCCATTTGCATGTAAATAAACAAATCGAAAAGTCAATTCGGCGTCATTTAATGCTTTAAAAAAGTGTTCTGGCTTTCCGGTGCGCACTTATGTGAGGGCGGTGTGGGTGTGTACTTTATCTGTGTGTGTTTGCTTATAAGCATATAAGCACACATAAGGCTTAGCATTTGGTAAACTTAAGATAACTGTATAGCGTATTTTATTAAATGTTAATTTTTATTGACTTTATGAGTGGGCGATGATATCAGCCGAATGTTTGGTGTTCTTTTTCCGACCTCTATTTTTTTATTATAAGAACTTTTGTGCAATATTTATGATTTTTTATATTTAAAATTTGAAATAAAAAAAATTCAAAAATTTGTAAAATATTTATAAATAAATTTTTCTTATGAAATATACTCTCTCTCGCTCTCTTTTACTATTAATCATTTAATTTGTGAATTATTTGAAAAAAAAAAACTAATATATTTAATCTGTTTAAAATGCATTTTTTTAATAATTTTTATAAAAAAATGGAAAAAATGCAGCAAAAATTCAAAAATAACGGCATTTAAATCTCCCATGAATTATGAGAATTATCAGTACAATTCTCTCTCTCACTCTCTGTTTTTACTATTAATCATTTTTATTAATTAAACTATCACTCTTAATAGCTAAACAGTTGCGTAGATGCCTGTGGTGACTCAACGCACTTGCTGCTGCTACTTCATGCAATCCGTACACGTGTGGCATGCAACACGACACCGCAGGTTGTTGCACGCTTTTATGCACATTTCAACGAAAAGCAATTACTCATTGGAAACTCACCTTGTTTATCGCTGGAATCTTACTCTTTTCTATTTATTTATTTTTTCTATTTTTTTTTATTTTTCTTATTTAAAGTTTTTTTTTATTTTTTTTTATATTTTTCTTATTTAAACTTTTTTTTGGTTTTAATTTATCTTTCACGCCAAATTCATTCTGTTGTCCTTTGTGGTTTTCACAA
The DNA here is from genome assembly GCF_028554725.1 of Zeugodacus cucurbitae. Taxonomy (NCBI): domain Eukaryota; kingdom Metazoa; phylum Arthropoda; class Insecta; order Diptera; family Tephritidae; genus Zeugodacus; species Zeugodacus cucurbitae. Next base: position 55,080,695 of record NC_071667.1, on the reverse strand, counting down.
TGAATAGTTCTGGTAATTTATCACTTTTTCTGGACTTTCATCAATTATTTGGGCGCTATCCTTTTTTTCAACTCAGCGTGTACTTTATTCTTGTTGTTTTTTTTTTCTTCTAAATTGTTTTTATAATTCTCATCAACCGTGTTTCACATTTTCCTCAAAATTTTGTCATTTGTTAATGAATTTATCATTTAAAAGCGACTGCTTTTCCATGCCACACTTTTGTCTCTAATATTTTGCATAATTTTTCAATTATCACACAAAATAACGACAACAACTACTATTACGATTTTCTAAATGTACATTCTTTATTGTTGTTGTTCGTAAATAGTGGGGGCAAGTAGTATACTATCATTATCTATATTACATATTTATCTATTGGTCAGTTGGCTGCCTCCAACGCTTAATGGCTTTGGTTTCACGCTGTTTGTTGCTGTCCCATTGTGGTACATTAATTTGCCACAACAAGGTGTTAAGCTGGTTGGTTGGTTGCACTTGCCGCCACCGCTGGCGGTGCAACATCAGTTGTTAGCGTTATCAGTTGCTTCGATGCGGTTTGTGGTTAGCCGTTGGCCTTTGTAGTATATTACTATTGTTTGTGCTTTTTATTTAACATATTTTGATTTATTATGCGTGTATCTCTTATGAAAATATATGGTAAACACGATGATATCAACAATGCGTGCAATAACTGGCCAGGAGCCACAGTAAAACGATGACCTGGGGGTTTAAGCGATTAGACAGTGCAAGTAAATGAGTTGATAAATTATAAATTTAGAAAAAAATAGTAGACAATAAAAGTTAAATAATATATTTTGTTAATGAATTTAAGCAATTTTTAGATATTTTTTTAGATATACATATATTTTTTGGGGTTTTTTACGTTTCAATTTTTTATATAAGCCTATTTTAAAAAAGTAAGATTTTTGGCTTAAAACTAACACATTTTTTTTTATGAGTTTTGAACTCGTTTGCAGTCAATATTTTATTTGAAACTTAAAAAAAAAATTTTTTTTTGAACTTAATTAAGCTAGAATTCAGTATTAAAAATTAACTAAATAATAAACTAATAATAAAAATATAAACACATCAATTTCGAGAGTTAAGAAATAAAACTTAATACAACTTTAAACAAAATTGTTTTTTTCAAAATTTTTAAACTAACAAAAATTTTCAAAATTTTTGAACAAAAATATTTAAAAAAAAAATTTAAAAACTACCAAAAAACTTTTTATTCAATATTAAACCAAAATAAAAAAAAAAATAACAAAGTACGAAAAATTTCGAAACAAAAATTTTTCAAAATTAATTTTCAAAAACATTTTTGAGTGTTAAAAAATTTTAAAACTAATGAAATTATTTTTAAATCAATATTATACCAGAATATAAAACAATAAGGAAATACTAAAATTTTCTCAAAAAAAAATTTTCAAAACTAGTTTTCAAAAACATTTTTGAGTTTTCAATCTTTATAGATTGCTTTTTAAATTAATAAAATAATTTGTTTAAACATTTTTGGTACAACTTTTTGAAATTGAAATTTTAGTTTTGAAATATTTGTTTTCTATACTATCATCAGTTTTGAAAATCAAAATTGCTAAAATAAAAGTTTTAAATTTAACGATGTTAGTTTTTCTACTGAAACTGTAGGGATTAACCAAACAAACAAAAAAAAAACATTTGTTGTGTTGTTTTTGTTGCTTTGGCTGTCAACATTAGTACGCTATGTCTCTAACACCGACCAGCAAAATTCATGCGTCAGAAATATTTGATGTTGTAAAATGCTGGTGAACAGCAAGAACACCTGCTTTTTAGGCTAAATAACAACAACAACAATAATTGGAAAAGGCACAGAAAAAAACTATAACAAGCTCTCCTGACAATGACAACCGTCACTTTGGAGAGTGATGATGTTTGACGGGCATTCTGACGTTTTGATGAGGGTGTGGTCATTCAGACGTTCGCTCGGCTCACTTGTTAGCTGAGGCTCTCTTGACGCATTGTTAGCGAGCGGCAATTGCTGTTGTTGTTCTATTTTTTCTTTGTTTTTATGCGGTTAAAAATGCACTTTGCTATTGTTGTTGTGGTGTTGCGTCAAAACAATGCCAGATGAGGGCTGTTGCGCTAATTATGTTGCCACTACAAGCAAGCAATTACAACAAAATTTAATGGTGAAATTTTTCTTTGTTCATGTTTTTGTTGTTGTTGTTTATTTACATGTGTTAATGAGTTTTAATTGCATACGCAGTCCAGCGCTCATGTGGGATTAGGCGATCGTGGTGCGGCGGTGGAATTTCGTCCAAGCATTTAATCCAAAAGTCAGCATGCAGAACTGCTGGTCGGCCATACTGCGGTCCGCATTCGGCTGTAAACGCAAATGTCCGACAGCTGTATTGTTTCACGCTAAATAAATTATAATTATTTCTTGTTTATAAATACAACTAGGCTCGACTCGCTTGGCATGTTTGATCAAATAAATTTCTAAAAATATTATTCTTAGAAACCTCAAAATAACGTTTTTTATTAGCAATTTGCTTGCTACTTGGCAACAACTTGCTGCCGGCATAGCCCTATCATGTTTGCGTGTGTTGTGTGTGTTTTCATATTCTTGTGGCATTTAATGGCCATTTATGCGGGCGGCTACATTATTTCTTATTATGTAGTTAGCATATTTTATAGATTTTCCGCTGTTTACTCAACATTATTTGTAGTAGAAATTGTGTTTTTTTTTTTGTTTTAAATTGCTGCATTACATATTTTATGTAGTGTAAAAAATTGCTTGGCCAATCATCGCTTGTTAATTGCTTCATTAAACATTTTTAACATTGTTTTAATTACATATTTTTATTTTTGTTTTTTTTTTTATAAAAAAAAATTTATTTATTTTTAATAAAAAAAAAAAATTATTTATTTTATTTGTATTTTTCCTTTTATTTTATTTAATTAATTAAATATATATATTTTTTTAAATTAAAATTAAAATTTTAGTAATTTTATTATAGATATAATTTTTTTTTTTATAATTTCCATTTATTAATTTCATATACTTTATATATGTTTTTAAATTTTACTTATTATTTGTTAATTCAATATTTTTTTAAATAATATTTTTTTACACATTTGAATAATCTTTTTTCATTACTTTATATTTTTATTATTAATTTTTATTGTTATATGTTATTTCTTTGTATTTATTTTTTATTATTCTATTTTTTAACATTTATTTTTTTATTTTTTTATTATTTAATTTTTAATATTTTATTTTTTTATTATTTAACTTTTAATATTTCATTTTTATTTATTTTTTATAATTTTATTTTTATTTATTTATTTTTATTTTTTCATCAATCTTTCTTTAGTAATCTTTTATTATTTTATTTTATTATTATAATTTTTTATTTTTTTTTTAATTTTATTTTTATTTATTTATTTTTATTTTTTTTATCAATCTTTAATAATCTTTTATTTTTTTATTATTTTATTATTAATTTTTATTATTATATTTAATTTTTTTTTCAATTTTATTTTTTAATATTTTATTTTTATTTATTTATTTTTATCTTTTTTATCAATCTTTAGTTTTTTTATTATTTTATTCTTTAATATTTTATTTTTATTTATTTATTTTTATTTTTTATCAATCTTTCCGTAATAATTTATTTTTATTTTTATCTTTTTTATCTTTTTTATTATTTTGTTTTTTTTTTTTTTATTATTTTATTCTTTGATATTTTATTTTTATTTATTTATTTTTATTTTTTATCAATCTTTCTTTAATGATCTTTTATTTTTTTTATTATTAATTTTTATTATTATATTTTATTTTTTTTCAATTTTATTTTTATTTATTTATTTTTATCTTTTTTATCAATCTTTAATAAACTTTTATATTTTTTTTATTTTTTTTTTTTATTATTTTGTTTTTTTTTTGTTTATTTTGTTCTTTAATATTTTATTTTTATTTATTTATTTTTATTTTTTATCAATCTTTCCTTAATAATCTTTTATTTTTTTATGTTTATAAATTTTATTTTTATTTTTTATCTTTTTTATTATTTATTTTTTTTTTTTAATTTTATTTTTATTTATTTATTTTTTTTAACTCTTTTATGTTTAGAATTTATTAATTTTCAATAAACTCGTCAATTTTTTAATTCTATCAAACATAATCATATTATGCTTTTAGTATTTTCTTATATTTTTAATCCAATTTGCCTTTAATAATTTTTATTCAAATTTTTAAACTTCTCAATTTGTTCATTTTCAAACCAAAACCTTCAAAAACAAACTAGATTCCAACTAATTCATGTTTTAAATGCCATATTTATGTCAAAAGATTCTGCTTTATTATTCATAAGATTCTTATTTGCATGTGTTGAACGTCTGTTTGCTCTCCTTTTTATGGCGCTGATGTTATTAAAATGTTAATGTTATTAAATTTCGGCACATAACGCCTTTTAATTTCTCGTTTAAGCGTGAAAAACTAAACTATTGAGCGCTTAAAAAATATATCGCCAAGCATCGCATGCCATGGGTGACAACTGACAGCACAGCACAGATATGAAAACCAGTTTGCTGCGCATGACCAAATTAATTTCCATAAACCATATCTTTGTATACACATGTGTACATACATATATCGTCACTTATATGCCGCTGTGACGGACAAACGCCGGCGGCAGACACTTATTGTGTGTTGTATATTGTCAACTGATGTATTCAATGATGACTAAATATGGCAAAATGTTGCCAATAAAATAAGCTCGACTTGTGTTTGGCTTGCGCTGTCTCACAATTTGTATTTTTTTTTCTTTTAATACTTAAAATTTTTTAAAAATATTTTTTCAACAATTTTTAATTTTTTTTTAATTTGTTAATTTTTATAACTTTTTCTTTCACTTAATGCTTCAATATGTTTAATGTATTATTATTTTTGTTGTAGTTCTTTGTGTAGCTTGTAAACTTATGCTAATTTTAAAGCTGGCCACAGAGTTTACATAATTCTTATTTTTTTGTTTGCTGATTAGTGTCTTTTTTCTTTCAAGATGAAAGCCGAATAATTCGCTGCCGCAAAATTAATCACCAAAAAAAGGAAAAAAAAACATGTTAACGCCTTTCGTTCAAACTTTTGTGGGCACCATTGGTTTGAATGTAATATAATAATTTTTTAATGTCACTGTAGCTTTGGTATACTTTTTCATTTTTATACTCTTCGGCCGCCCCGTTCTGCGGTCATTCAACGCTTGTAGCCACCACCTATATTGGAGCAGCTGCGCCAATTAGCGATTCGGAAAGATTCGTAACGCATTGAGAAGGTTCAAAGTTGATTGGATGCGCAATAAAATTGATATTTATGACTTCGCCAAGCCACAAGCTACGCCGCCCCCGAGTAGAGCGCAGAGCTTTGTTTCAACATATGTACAATATCTGCAGCTGTTTCGCAAGAAGCTACACTTTTTGCTCGAATAAATATTAATTTCGAATGAATTAAGTGAAGAAGTAAAATATGTTTGTATGTTGAAGAAGTGTCTACAGATTGAGTGCGAACGAAGATTTTTATTTGAAGCAAATGTCTGTGTTGGTGTTGCCAGATCAATGTGATTTGTAAATCAAAATTACTACTGATTCGAAAGAGTAGTATAACTCAAATATTTTACTATTCATGTATATATTCTAAGTTTGCATCGATTTCATTCAAGCTTCATACGCCTCGTCTACGAGACTAGTTTATGTTACCTTAGAACTCTTTAGCTATTATATGATCACTAAATCGATAAATTCGAGTTTATGAGCGTGTAACACATCCTTTATTGGAATATTCTGTCGAACCGTCGACATTTCGATATTTTAAGCATTACTGAAATAAAACTGTTAATACTAACTAATACCAATTTTATTCGCTCGAAAAAAAAACGAATCTTCTAAACAAAACCAAAAACAGAAATGTTCGAAAATTAATTCGAATTCGAAAAAGTTTCGAAAATCATGCTTTCGAACTTAATTTTCTTAACAATAACAGTAACGGTAGTTTCTCAATACCCTTGCCCATTAACATTTCGATATTTTGCATATTACTGAAATAAAACTAACGGGTGATTTTTTTGAGGTTAGGATTTTCATGCATTAGTATTTGACAGATCACGTGGGATTTCAGACATGGTGTCAAAGAGAAAGATGCTCAGTATGCTTTGACATTTCATCATGAATAGACTTACTAACGAGCAACGCTTGCAAATCATTGAATTTTATTACCAAAATCAGTGTTCGGTTCGAAATGTGTTTATCGACAAATTTTGTTCAGCGATGAGGCTCATTTCTGGTTGAATGGCTACGTAAATAAGCAAAATTGCCGCATTTGGGGTGAAGAGCAACCAGAAGCCGTTCAAGAACTGCCCATGCATCCCGAAAAATGCACTGTTTGGTGTGGTTTGTACGCTGGTGGAATCATTGGACCGTATTTTTTCAAAGATGCTGTTGGACGCAACGTTACGGTGAATGGCGATCGCTATCGTTCGATGCTAACAAACTTTTTGTTGCCAAAAATGGAAGAACTGAACTTGGTTGACATGTGGTTTCAACAAGATGGCGCTACATGCCACACAGCTCGCGATTCTATGGCCATTTTGAGGGAAAACTTCGGAGAACAATTCATCTCAAGAAATGGACCCGTAAGTTGGCCACCAAGATCATGCGATTTAACGCCTTTAGACTATTTTTTGTGGGGCTACGTCAAGTCTAAAGTCTACAGAAATAAGCCAGCAACTATTCCAGCTTTGGAAGACAACATTTCCGAAGAAATTCGGGCTATTCCGGCCGAAATGCTCGAAAAAGTTGCCCAAAATTGGACTTTCCGAATGGACCACCTAAGACGCAGCCGCGGTCAACATTTAAATGAAATTATTAATAATTTTATGCGTTTTTTTTTTTAAAAAAGTTATCAAGCTCTTAAAAAATCACCCTTTATTAATACTGAACTATTCGCTCGGAAAAAAATTATTTCCTAAACGAAGCCATAAAACAATGTTCGAAAAAGTATTCGAATTCGAAAAAATTTCGAACATCAATTTTTCGAAATTTATTTTCCTCACATAAAATCACATTTGTAACTTGTAATAAAGCTAGTTTTTCAAAACCACTGGCTTGCCCGTTAACATTTCGATATTTTCAACATTACTGAAATAAAACTATAATACTGATACTGTTATTAGAGTATTAATCACTCGAAAAAATTTATTTGCCGAAAGAAGCAAAAAATAAAAATGTTCGAAAAAAAATTTTAATTCGAAAATTTTTCGAAAATCATATTTTCGAAACTAATTTTCTTAATATAAAAATAGCATTTGTGTTTAGCAATAACAGTAGTTTTTGAATGATACAATTGTAACTTGTTCTACAACAACAGCAACAAAGCTAATGCAAAACGATTACCGCCTTCACTGTTCAATATCGCTCATCTCACATCAGCTTTGATACGAATTAATTGCATTCTGTTAGCTTCTCATAAGTACTATTTGCTGTTAATGCGCCGCAGTTTAATAATAACTAAATTACACATTTGTTGTTGTCTTCTATTTGAGTTGTCTGTTGCACGTGCGCCAGCGGTTAAATGCAAGCACATACAACAACAACGACAAGAAATTAACATAAAAATACATTATGGGAACACTGTGGCATTTGATGAACAACTAACGAATTGCGGTTTCAACGCCGCCTGAAACAAGCGTTGTAATGCTTAAGCAGATCGCATATGCATAGCGACTTAGTTGCTTAGGCGCTAATGTATTTGTTGTAGTTGCATTGCATATAGGCAAGTGCAACGATTATTGAACTTTAGCAACGGTTTTTTTTTTGTTGGTTGGTTTGTTGTCATTTGTAATTACAATTACAAATTACACTAATGACTCATATGTATGAGAGGGGTGTCATCCAGCTGTGTTAGTCAGCAAGGAAAGTGAACGTGATTTTCATACTAATGGGGAAATTATTTAAATGTGCATTTTTTAGCGTTTTTTGTTATGTATTTAAGTAGTTGTAAATATGTTATATATATGCGTGCATTACTAAATTTTACTTATTTTTTCTCTCTCTCTCTCTCTCTCTCTTTTTAGGTAAGTCACTGATTGCTAATTTTTGACTAAATAAAATTATTTAACCGGGTAAGTATGAAAAAAACTATCAAGCTGATACTGTCATTATTTGCTCGAAAAAATTTATTTTCTGAAAAAAAAACTAAAAATAAAAATGTTCGAAAAAAATCGAATTCGAAAAAGTTTCGAAAATCATATTTTCGAACTTCATTTTCTTAACATACAACGTGTTTAGCAATAACAGTAGTTTTTGAATAATTCAATTGTTTTAAGCGCGCAATATTAGTATTTAATTGTAAATAAATATAAAAATTTAACACACAAAAGACCAACACTCATGACGTCTACATGTCTGTATTGATTTTAATCAAACAATAAATTTTTGGGCAGTGTAAAAAACAAAAAAAAATTTAACAAAAAATTGTTGAATTTTTCATTTCTGCCATTTATTTAGCTGTAAATATGTACAACAAACAAACAGCTGGCAGTTTGACTAAAGAAATCTGGCAATATTGACGAAAAAACAATATAAAGCTTGTATCTATATACCTACATTCATACATATATACACCCATTATATGCATATGAAACACTTGTTAATTCGCATACAATCAATATTTATGAAGTTTATTAAAAATTTCACAGATTTCCAGCTTTTCTCTTATTTGTTGTTTGTTTTAACGAATACTCAATGTCAGAAAGTCAGTGGAAGAATGAAGGCGAGTTAATGAATGTATGTATATAAACATGTACACATAAAGAACAGAAGAAAAAAATAAAAAAATACAACAAAAATAAAAAAAAATACTTGCATGGGTTACTACAAGTGCTTGTGTTGCATTTTTTCTGCACACAAATGTAGTATTGCATGTAAATATTTACACAGTAGAGTCCTTTAAAAACTGTTTGTGTGAAAACAAATAAAAAGTGCTTAAATAAAAGTTATTTATATTCAACAAATAGCAAAGCCAGACGCTGAAAAAATAATTGCAAGGATATTCAAAGCCATCGCACACACAAACACACACACAGATATGAACACATATGTATATGAGTGGCTGTGACGTGCAGTTAACAGCATACTCGCAGAGATTATAGAAAAAGACAGCAATGACTTTGATTTGTACGCAATTAAAAGGAGACTGTAAATACGCTTAATTGCCAGCGGCTACAATTGCTCACAGCACAAACACACAAACACACACATACATCCATACATATATATGTATATAAGCCATTACAAGCCCATGTGTGTGGCCCTGCTAAGCCCCCAGACTAGCAGACTTTGTATGCATGTGTTCCCGTCTGGCACAATCGCCACGGGATCAACTGGGGTTAAGCGCAAATAAGTGAGGTGCTTGAAAAATGCGGCAAATGAAGGCAAAGCAAAAGAGAGCAACAAATAAAAAAAAATTCGCGCTTTTGAAAACGAAAGTGTGGGTATGTGATGGCTCATGTGGCGGTAGACGACAACATATGGTCAAGCAGCAAAATGTAATTGCTAGCGAGAGAGCAAAAATTACATACAAACACATGTCTGTCGTATAATAGCGAAGTATTTCTTAGTACCCGGTGCTCTATTTTAAATTGAGCATTGTAAGCTGCGGTAATTAAAGTATTTAACTGATATGGATTGCTGATATTAAACAAAAGTGTAGCATAAATATGTGTATTTACAGTAGTATTAAGCGTTTACTACTGTAAATACACATGCTAACTCATTTATATCAGCTGATCGCTAAAAAATATGTTTACTGAGAAATTGAAGTCAATAATTGATGGTGGTTGTTTGCAAGTATCACAAAAATAATTTTTTTATTGAAAAATTTACCTTTTATAATAAATTAATTGAGTGAGCTTAATTGAGTGTTCTTAATTGAGACATAATTAAGCGAACAGAATTGAATGAGCTTAATTGAGACATAATCAAGCGAGGATAATTGATTGAGCTTAATTAAGACATAATTGAGTGCGCTTAATTGAGACATAATTGGGTGAACGTAATTGAGACATAATTAAAGTAAACTGAAAACAAAAACTCAACAGAAAACTTGAAAAAAAGTAAAAATTCTATATACAATATATTGCAGATGTTCTAAAAAGTATAAAAACAGTATTTTGTAATGCTGCGTAATACACTTTTAGCACGATATTTTCTTAAATTATAAGAAAAATTCTATGAAATGAAAAAAATGCAATGTTGTGGCAAAAGTTGAACATATTTAAGGATTTCGTACAAAACTCAAACAAAATTTCATACGTGAATATCATTTTATGCCGATTTTTGGTACAAAACTATTTTGAAATCAAAAAAAGAGTATGAATACTATATTATAAAGATTGTAGATGTCCACCAAAGTCGAAACATTTACCTTTAATTGTGTTATTTAGTAATTTTTCGAAGTATTAATCGTTTAATTGACTCAATTAAACTAGCATTACTCCCTTAATTGATTCAATTAAACTTGGGCTACTAACCACTAGCAACTTATTTGCTTCATCTAATCAGTGAAAAAATTATTTAAAACGAAAAGTAAGTCATTAGTGCAGACCTACCTACTCATTTAATTTTTTGGCAGTTAATTGTTCCTAATTAAGTCACAAATTAAGCAATAATTTAAGCTCAATTAAGCAGTGTAGTACTGTATATGATACAGATATATTTTAGCGTTTTCAATGTGTAGCAGTTTTCACTAAAGTTTTGTTAATTTTTTGGTCTTCCACTCTTTCATATTCCCCACACATGCATTTCAACACTAATACCCCTAATTAATTTAAAACAAATAAACGTAGCGCTGACATGAAAATTTATTGACAATTAGTTATTTAATGTGTATGGTCTTGCAAGCCAAACGAATTTGTTGGGCGGCTACGGGTTTACCAATTTGCATAAGTTTAGTTCGGCGCCAGCAACAATTGTTTGCCTCGATTTGTGTTTATTTATGTTGATTTTTGAATTTTTTTTTTATATTTTTTTGTGGCTCAGAAGCACGTAAGCGCAGCTGCAGTGAGCTGAATTATATTTTGGGTATTTTGGATTTTTTTATATTTTTTTATTTTTATTTTTTTAATTTTTTTTAATATATTTTTATTTTTTGCTTTTTGGTAGCACATTTAGTGACATTATGAATGGTGATGGATCGTCAAATGGTGACGACGTGACATTGGCCATTATACAGTCAAATACATATCTATTTACATATATGTATATAAATGTGTATATAAATAGCTCATTTATGTGTTAATTCCTTTTTCGGCACGACGCGTCAAAGTGATGAGCAAAATAACTAGTTGAAATAACAACAACAAATGTAGTTCATATACTGCTTTGAAAGCAATTTGCTTGCTGCTGCAGCATAACTATTAGGAAGCCATTGAATCCAGCCAATCTGTGTTAGTTGTGAGCATACAAAATATTAGTTTCATAACTTTTATTTATTTTTTCTCTTCCACTGCTTGACATCTAATTTTTAATAATTTGAGATGTATTGTTTATATTTACATTGTTTTGTGGTTTATTTATTTTTTGTTTTTTTTTTTTGTGCTGAGTTCGCTGTTGTTTTATGTGTTATATGACTTCCTTTATAAATCAATTATATAAAAAATAAAAAAAATTACAGCAACAAATTGGCAGTAAACAAGCGATGGCCTGCGTTGTTTTGAATTCACTTTCAAAGTCACTAAGTACACAAAAAATAAAAATAAATAAAAAAAAATTTAAATAAATTTAAAAAATTTTTAATTAATTAGAAAAATAATTTTAATTAATTAGAAAAAAAATTTAAAAAATTGGAAAAAAATTAAATAAAAAAAATTAAATAAATAAAAAAATAAAATTAATAAAATAATTAAAAAAAAAATTTAAATAAATTAAAAATAACAACAAATACACCGCAACTAGCGCTCGCACCATCATTAGCTGACACATGAAAACTGCCCAACAATAGATTTTGTATCTAAAAATGATTTGTATAAAACGTGCAAATACAACGGCGGCTTCATCGCACAAGCTAGCTCGTTAACTAGCCGACATGAGCGGCACAAGAAGCTTCCAAAACAGAATAATAATGAAATAAAATTAAAGCAGAAATCGAAATAAACATATTTATGCATACAAACACACACATACTCATCTACATAAAGCAAATCTTACAACGCTTGCTGCTCATTCACTTTCGAAACGAGCGACAAGATCTCGCTTTCAATTAGCCCACAAAACTGTTTCAACATATTCATATAAGCAATGCCATTAGTAATATTAATATACATCTGTATATATGTATGTATATTTGTATGCGAGTTGTTGTGCCATTGTTAGAATACCAAAAAGTCTTCATTCAGTTAGCCACTCTAGCAGTCACTCGGTCAGTCAGTCAGCTAGCTAGCTAGCTATGTAGCTAAGTTGGCGAGTCATGTGAGCAATCTGCGCATAAATCATATCAATCTTTGACATGGCAGCGCACATGCGCACCAACTCATAAGTACATATATTTTTGTATGTATGTAATTCGCATGCTCAGTAATGTTGCCGAAAACATTTCCTCAATCCAACTATGCGCAAGTAAATTTTGAAAAATGTAACGCCATAATTTGACTTATCGGCGGCAAACTTAGGTTCGGTACTTGCGTACTTCCAGCGATAATTATATAAGCATGTAGGGTTGCGTATTCTGAGTGCGTACACTCCCAATTCATTTCGTGTTAACTGACTGACAGGCAGGCGCTCCAATGGACACACTGGCATACTTTTGCAGACATTAATCCGAATAATATTGCTATAACAAAGTGACCCTGTAGGGATGAGCAAGCATTAATATTAAAAAATATCAGCATTTGATGTCTTCTGTTTTTACTGGAGCCAGATTAGTAAGCTTGCTCAAATATAAATGATTTTATTTAAAATACCGGATATTAAACCCAAATTCAAAGTTTTGTTGAATATTACTTCCAAGTTGGATGTTAATCTTCGGTACGAAACGGTGTACAATTTTAATGTGAAGAGAGTACAAAATCAATTTTATTAAAATTTTTATTTATTAATAATTTAAAACAGATGTATTTAAAAAAAATAAAAAAAAAAAATATTTATTTTCTTCACTTCTCTGACAAATTTTATACCACTGGGACCACCCTGTTATACACTTTTCTGCCAAATTTTTCCTACTGTGCTGTGCAGCCTATTGGCGATTTCTGCAGCTTTGAAGTTGTAATGACGTGGTTTGATACACAAATTATAATATTTCAATTACTTTTTCTTCGGAATAAATTACATGCTTAAATATATTAATGTAGAATATGTGAGTAATATATTACCGAGTGTCAGCTGGGCGTATGATTTATATTTTAATTTAAAATTAAAAGATTTATTCAGTAACATTCATTTAATTGAATTGACTGGCGGTAATTTTCCAACAACAAATGCTGTGTTAATAATATGGAATGAGTTGGTGGATATGGCTAATGCCAGGTTTTATTATTATTATTTTTTAATTTTTTAATTTTTGTTTAATTTTATATTTTTTTTTATTTTATAATTTTTTTTTAATGTTATAATTTTTTTTAATTTTATTAATTTTTTTAATTTTATAATTTTTTTTTTAATTTTATATTTTTTTTTATTTTATAATTTTTTTTTTAATTATATAATTTTATTTTTATTTTTAATTTTAAATTTTATTTTATTTTATAATTTTTATTTTATTTTTAAATTTTATAGTTTTGTTTTTTAATTATATTTCTTTTTTTAGTTTTATACTATTTTTTTAGTTTTATATATATTTTTAATTTTATATTTTTTTAATTTTCTATATTTTTGTTTAATTTTTGTTTAATAATTAATATTTTTATTTTTAGTTTTATATATATTTTTAATTTTATATATATATTTTTAATTATATTTATTTTTTTAGTTTGATCTATTTATTTTTAGTTATATATATTTTTTTAATTTTATATATATTTTTTTTAATTTATAGTTGTATTTTTAATTTATTATTTTATTTTTTTCATTTTTTTAATTTTCTATATTTTTGTTTAATTTTGTTTTTTTGTTTGCATAATTTATTTAAAATTTAACTTTTTTTAAATCTACAATTTTCTAATTAATATATTTTTTAACTAATTTTATATATTTTTGTTTCATTTAAAATTTTTTTTATTTATGTTTTTTTTTTAATTTGCAATTTGTTTTTAATTTTATAATTTTTATTTATTTATATACTTTTTTTAATTTCATTATTTTAATTATATATTTTTTTTAAATCTTTTAATTTTATTTTTAAAGTTTATAATTTTTTGTACTTTCATAATTTATTTTGTTAAATTTTATAAATTTTTTTGTGGAAATATATATAAAATAATAATAAATTGGAAATTCTACTACAAACTGAAAGTCTTCATCAATACATGTCGCAAAGCATATTATTTAATAATTTTTTATTATCAATTATTTATACCTATATGACCATTCGTGTATGTGTGCTCTATGCAAAAAAATAAAAATATTTTTTTTGAGTTCATAGAAAATATCAAAAGAAATAATTCAATTCCATACGAATTTCTCAATCAATTGCGCAAATAAAATTGCTGCCAACCAAGCCCCAAAAAATTGAATTGAAATCTTTACAGTAAAAGGCAATTAATACGAAAGCGAGAGTGTGCAGGCAAAAGGCAAAGTTGAAATTGCCACAAGCGCACGAACGTCAGTTGCAAGCTGGGAGCTGGCAGCCAAAAGGCTTGTGATTTCTCCATTTAATGGCGATAAACCTATACATATATACATACCTATACCTATACATATATACATATGTGTATGTGAATATGCCTTTGGTTGTATGTGCAGTAGTACATATTTTTTATTATCGTAGGTGCCACAGCGCATATCACTACATATGTACATGACTTTAATTTATATTTCGGCGTCATTTAACTAATTTACTCGGATTTGTTGTTGCTGTTTTTTTTTGGTATTTTTCGCAAAAATAAGCATGTTTTATGACTTTATCTTTTTATCGTCATTGATTTGTATTTTTTTCCTATTAATCTCCAATTTCGTTCAACTTAAGCCCATTACATTCATCCACCCAGGAGGGGATATGACACACACACACCTACCTACCTCTGTTTATATGCCGGTTATGATAATTTTCACTTTCATTTTCGTTTTCGCTACCAATTACCCAACAACCCAACCACCAAACTATAAATCAACTGCTACCATCTTTTACGTGCAGCTTCTACCCGAAAGCCAGCGAGCGCTTGGTAATTGCCAGCGTCGATTACTTGGCTGGCAGCCGGCAGCAGGAGCCGCTTTGCAACAGCAACAATGCAAATGCGCTGCCACCTTTATAGCTTACGGGCTTTAATTGAAAGGAGTGGCCGTCAGATAGCTTTGCGCTGCTCGGCGGTTTTTTGGCATTTTTGCGGAGTTTTTTTCTTTTGGTTTTATGGTCGGTTGTAAAGTGAAAAGTGCAATGGTTGGTGCTACTAAATTTCTGCGGTAATAAAATAAAAAAAAAATAAATAAAATTGTAATCAAAAACACCAAGTTAATCTGCGGGCGTTGCTGCTGCTAACAACCTGCGCATTGTTGTTGGGCAGCCACACTTATTTGTGGCAAGCACATTTGTGTTGTGCACCCACACACAGTGTGTAATTCTCCTTTTGGCGCTGGCAACTATTGGAATTTTGCAGCCGGGAGTCATGTAAAAATGTGAAATTTTGCAAACGAATGTTAATAATCATGCTTAGCTGTGCTTGAGCTTTTGATTTAGAGTTGCAAAAGCGGGGCGGATTAATGTGCCTCTTTGCTAATTTAATTGATTAATTTTATTGCTGGCGATATGCATCTAAATTATATTGCATGCGCAATTGCGTAAAGGGTATATAGATATATGTAATTTCATATTTTGTTATTTATGTTTCATATCAAAATTGTCTTCGTGCTTATTTTTCGCCACTTTTTGTCGGCAAACTGTGTTATTTGATATTTTTATCATGATTTTTATTGTAATTTATAGTGTTTAGTTGTTTTCGACAGCGAAATTTGCTGTTAGTGTTGCCATATAATTAAAAGTGATAATAATTGAATGACTGTAGTAAAATTATAGTGATTAATGAGCTGCCAAACATTATTATGAGTTTAAATTATTATTGAAGTTTGATCTACTAAGTTTATTACTAACTTTACTTTGGTAGATAACAGTAATTTTTAATAGGTTTATGCAATTTTTAGTGGTTCATACTGATTAAGAAATTTTGAACCAACAAGAGTGTGCATAATGTTGTCTCAGCATATTGATTGTTGAACTGTTCTATGATAATTTTCGAAAGTTTACTACAATAACCATTGGTTTCATTCTCCATTAATAATGATTCACAATTACCGATACAAACAGGTTTAAACCGCCGGAAGCGCAGCTTTTGAACGGATAAAATCCGAGTTCATTCAGGTACTGTAATCTCCTACTTATCCAGACTAGATCCCTCACAAAATATGTCCTGCATGGAAAGTGTCTCCGCATGACATTAACCACATCTCTGCGTACCCAATTAACCCCAATCAGCTAACATCTGCCCCACGATACAGCTCGTTTCCTGAGGTTCTCATTAGAAAACTTCGATGACCACTAACTAACCACTTCAAGCAGATTCGTGGTAACCACAACAACAATAAAAAAAATCCTCGATAAACGTAACTCCTAGCTGAAAGTCAGTTATTTCATACGAATTTCATGAAAATTATTCATGATGCCAGATCCAATTATTTTTCGATCCTTAACACCAAAAACTGCTCAGATCATCTCTTAAGCAATTTCGTCGCGCTGAAAATTTTGACGAGACCTTATCTATCTTAGTATTTCTTTTATTTAGAAATGGTTTCTCTGACTATAAACTAGATTTTTTCATAATCCATTTATATATTTACCATGGCTTCTCGAAATTAGACGCCAATGATCTTGGGATGATAGACTTTGAACAGCCTCAAAGATGTGTCGAAATATTAATAAGAATTATTACTTGCCAGATCAGTGTTACCTTAAGGTTTTTTGTATTCTGTTTTAACAAAAATAAAATCTGGGGTTCTAAGGGAAGGAAAACGGTCTTTCTTCGACAGCCGTTTCAAGTAGATGCCATCTAAATTGTCATCCATCCTCACCCTTCTGCAGTAAAAAAAGTAAATTTGCAAACTTTTAAGATTTTTATTCAATCTGGCACCCCAAAACGGTACCGTTATGTTGCAACTAACAATATCAGCCGCGCTCCTAACTACTTCCAACCAGTTTAAAATGTTTATTTATCTCAATCTCCTGGAATTTATGTGCACATTTATGCAATTTCTCGTATTTCAAACAAGCTCAATGATTTCATTTTCATTTTAGCGCATTTATTATACATTTGACGTAGCTTACAAGCGCTCGCTGCTTTGCGTGCAACTGCTGCCGCAATGGCGTGTGTCCTGCTAATCGTGGAAGTTAGCGCTCGCAGTAGTCGGCATTCGCTTGGTTGGTGGCGCACAGTGGCACGTGGGTGGTACCACCGTTTGATTGGTTGCTCGAGTTAATTTGCACATAAAATGTAAAGCACAAGATCACTATCGGCCCGTCCGAACGTGAAGCAAGTTAAACATAAATGGAATGAGAAAACATAACCTCACTTTTCAGTCACTGTTGTGTTGCTGCCGTGGATGAGCGCTTAAGGCGCGCAACGCTTATTCATTGTAAGCTGTTGTTGTGTTGCTGTTGCCTACAAATTGATTAATGAGCTTGCGATTACACAGTGCAAGCAAAAAGTCAAACGTTTACCTAAAATGAAATGAATTTCACAATGTAATCCAATATCGCTGCAATTACGCCTGCATTTGTTGGTGCGCTAAATCATTTTCACTATGAATCGGTGCGCTTAAGTGGCTACTCGTTGACTTCGCGCAGCTTTCGATGTGGCGCTGGCTTACTTGGATATTTTGCTATTAATTTTTTATTTATTTTTTAATATTTTTTTTTGTTTTTTTTTGTTGTTGTTTATTTTTCTTTATTCCTCAAGCGTTTTAATTAATAGCTTTTATATTTAATATCTTAGCTCGTAAGCTTTTTGCTGCCTTACATGGTGCTCCCACCAATACTAATCGCAATTAAGCGATCTATCATTGTTGAAGCGATCTTTTGCACTCTAAACTTACGGTTCTGTGCTTTATATAGCCATATTATATACGTTAAGGTGGTTATTAAGAGAAATAATTAAATGATTTAGTTAGCACAGAGCCTTTCAAATGTACCATATATCATAACAGTCTTCGATTCACCATTTCTCTGCTAGCTCATTGAAAGCGTATAGCCATTTACTATCTCTAATTGTTTATGTCGGAGTGTTTAAATGTATACTAGTTTATTCATTGATAATGATTTGTAATGGTTTATACCAGTTCTCTAAATGAATATACCAGAATATACCAGTCTACAAATTTGACCAGTTCTTTAAATGATTATACCAGTCTACAACTTATAGTAGCTCTCTATTTGATTATACCAGTGTGTATGATTTATACCAGTTCTCTAATTTTCTATGCCATTTTATATGGTGTATACCAGTTTTTTAATTGATTATGTCAGTTTTGATTATATCAGTTTAATTGATTATTAAATTTTTTATTGATTTATACCAGTTCTCTAAATCATTATACCAGTCTACAACTTATAGTAGCCGTATATTTGATTATACCAGTGTACATGATTTATACCAGTACTCTAATTGATTATACCAGTTTATACAATTTATACCAGTTCGTTTATTGATTATACCAGTTGTGTTTTCGATTTGTTTTCATGCCTTGTTTGGTGAATGGAAGACATGTATTATTGATTGGAGATAGTTATGCTGTATTTTAGTATTCATTTTTAGTCTCGATAAAAAAAACGGAATTTTGAATTCTGTAAGACATGCCTTAATCTACTCTACTGTGGTTCAAAACTGCTCTAGATATAGTTTCCATTACTTTATTGACATTTTGTGGATCCGTTTTAGGTTATGTGAAGAACAAACTTTCTTTCTGGACTTATGAACCACCCTAATATAGATGTTTATGAGTATATTCACATGCATGTTGTTGCCATGTCGGTCAATAGCCACTAAACACTGCCAAATGTGGCGCACACTCAATTTGTTCCCAATTTGTTTATTAATAGCGACATAAATAAATACGAGGAAAAATGGTTCGAACCATTTTTGTTGTTGTTGGTGTTTCTAATTGTTTTTGTTTTTGCCCATTTGCCACATTGCACAACTAATTTGTATTTTGCTTTGTGTTTACTCATCGCTGTTTGACTTTGCTTTTGTTGTTGTTTTTAAATATTTTTTTTTGCCTTTGCGCGCAATTAATCTCTTCGGTTCGATCTTATGGGATCTCGCTTACAATAGTTTCCATATGTATCTATGTAGACTACCATATGTTGTTGTTGTTGTATGCTTGTCTTTCCCATGCTTTGACCGCCAATGTTTTCACCTTAATAACTACTAATTAGTTTTGTGTATTTGTATGCAGTTCGTGCCCGTGTCGGTGGCGGCGCCACGCTGTTGGTGGCATTTCGGCAAACTTTTTACTTTTTCATGTAACGGTAAACATACACATGCTGAAGTGTGTATAGTATGTTTGTGCAAATGGAAATTGTTTGCACAAGCATGTGCTAATAAGCGCACTTCAGCGTTGTTCTTTCGCACCGCCATTTCCAGCAAATTTAGCAGCTGATTTATTTACACCAGTGCGCCACATTTATTTATTTATTTTTTGAGGTTATTGCACCGTTGTTGCATAGCGCGCACACCTTGCAACGCTTTACTTTTGTGATTTTTTTTACCATTTTTGTTGTTGTTGCTTTGCTTTTAATTACCTAATTGACTCACATTTATTAGACGCTTGTTAATTTACGCTCCGCGGCAGCAAAATTTAGCATTCTACCCCAGTTTTTATTGCTGCCTCGCTGCTTGTAACTCCAAAAATTGCCAAAGTTGAACTTCGTGCAATTGTTGCAACAAGCCACAGCAATGCACCGCAACGCTTACTGTTCTCTATGTAGTACATTACATTATTTTTTGTTTTATTACATTATGCTGTTGTTGCATGTGGCAAGTGCTACGCTTTTGAGTGTGTGCTTTGCATTCATTTGCCTAACACAGTGCTTGTGGCGCCACCGCATCACGCTTTTGCTACAATTAAGTTGCCACTTCCTCTGCGCGACACTTCAGTTCAGTTCACTTCGGTTCATGTGCTCCGTTGCTCCAGTGCTGACATTCACGTTTTATGCAAACATTTTCATTCATTCACTCGCTTCGCCATTCCCACTGCCATGCCACCACTTATTGGCATTTGTCACGTTTTGCATAAAGCACTGTTTCGATAGCTGCGATGTTGATTCGTTGTTGTTTTCTGCTTGTTATTGTAATTGTATCATTCGATTCTTCGATTTGCTTCGATTTGATTTGAATTTCCATTTGAATTTGTCTATTAGCAATTTATCGGCAGGGAATATACGAGGGGGCACGTTCTCGACAAATGTCACAGCTGTCAAATGTAGCGGTAAGTGGAGCACTCGAAGCACTCGAAGCATAAGCGTTGTAGGGTGAGGCTGTAGACGGTTTTGGGAAAGGAGTGTGTCATAATTAAGTCATGTTTTAATGTTTGAGTTTTTTTTAGTAAGCGATTTTAGGTGATCTGATAAGGGTGGCTAAAAGACAAACAATTTCTAATGTCAGAATTCTTATAAAAAATAGATTTTCCGTAATATTAGCCGGTATAGTCAGCAAGATACAACAACTGATGACTGAATGATCCTTTAAATTCCTAGCAAATATCCCATGCAACTTATAGCCTTTTCACACAGCAGCTAATTGATTAATTAACCGGCCTCTGCTCGATTAAAACGCTGATTAAGTTCGATTTACCATACAAAAAAAAAATCTACATTACATTTTCATTGAATTTTAATCAACTTGAAAATGAAATGCAACTCTGCGACGAAGACCATATTTCTAATTATATATACGTTCTTCTACGCGACGGTAGTTGTCGCTGCTAAAAATAGCAATCAGCTGATGAAACTTAATAACTTCTTATGAAAAGCAAATGCAAAAATGTATAAGAACTGCTCGGTTATCGAGTAGCCGCCATTGTGAAGGGCAAAAATTGGTTTCTCAATCCAAATTATAATTGATTCAATTAATTTGGCTGTGTGAAAAGGCTATTAGAGAGGTGCTCTGTGGTTTCGAATGTTTAAATGTTATAAAAAGTTCTCTGATTCAGACAAAAAACTTTAAGTTCTAAATTGTATTCCACTTCATTATCGCTTTCGCATAAAAAAAGCTTTTTCAAACATTTTTTAATCAATATTTTCCATTTACATTTTCATACTTCGTTTCCATTATTGAACACATTGTAAATTGACTTTTAACCTTTCTCACATGTTGATTTCATGTTGACTCATTTCGTGACAACATCAGTGGGTAGTTTGTTGTTGTGTTACACACAGAGTTCTTTCGACAGCTTGACTTGGGATTTATGTCTTTGAAAAACAATTATGATTTATGCGACACGTTTATTGTTCGCTTGTTGCGCTACCAGCATTTAATGGATTTCTGAAAAGTGCACTTGTCGATTTATAGTTTCTTTTTTTTTGCCACAGAAATGCGTTTGCAGCATGTAATTAACGGCAGTTGCGTAGAGCTTTTGCATTTAAGAAGCATACAAGAGTGTTGTTGTTGTTTTTTATTAGATTTGTGGGCTGTTTTGATTTGAGGACAACCTCAAAATATATATGTAGTACGTGAAACTGGAAATTATTTGACATTTCCGAAATGATTTATTTCATTGTTTTTTCATTGAAAATTGTGAGTTCAATGAATTTAGACGCAATTTTGTAGAGTATCTAACGTTTTTCCTTATTTTTTGGACAATTTGATTTTTTTTATACTGATTTGTAAATTCTCAAAGTTTTAAAAATTTTGAAAATTTTTCGAAAATTAATTTCGAAAATTTATTTCGAATTTTTTTTTTTCAAAAACCCCAACACCGAAATTATTTATTAATTATTCCTCGTATAAACCGTTTTTCAGGTACCACACACATCTCCAACCTTATTCAAATAAGCAACATTGTCTTTAATATTTGCTTCTAATTTATTGATAATTATTTACCAAATCCAAACACAAAGAAAAACAAATTCTCAGTTGTTTACTTTTTGTATTTACCATAACCAAACATTCATACATAGTTTTTTCAAAAAAATATTGACATATGCTTAAATATCCCAAACATTGTTGCAACCTCTTCAAACATTTGTTTTTCTCACTAGTCTGCAAAATTGTTGTATCCAACAAAAAAAAATTCAACTTCTATCGTTAGAAGAGTATAATGAAAGCGATCGGTTTTCGCACTCAACAGTGCGTGCGACATTATTTTGTACGGGTCCCACCAGTTCTAACAACAGTTTTTGTTGGATTTTCACTTGTCACTTTGCGCATGTTATCGGCAAAACTCATGTTTACCGCGCACTTAATGACTGTGTCTACTTCACGTTTCTCAAGGTCAAAGTCAGCCTAGTGAAACTGTTGGCCATTAATTGGCGCTCAGCAGTAGGCTGCCATGTTTGTTGGCGTTTGAGTAATTGGCCTACTGTCCGAGTGCCACATTTGTTTTTTTTTTTGTCTATTTTTTTGTTGTAATTATTTCCTTTTTGGAACTACAAGGTACTTTGGTTTCTTTTTACCTCAAAAGACCGACACCTTCGTAGACTGTAATAGTATTTTAACTTAATTTTGATAATCACACGCGTAATTTCAGTTTCAACGCGTTTATATAAATATATATACAATTTAATTTTAATATATTTGACTTTGAATGCTGTAGCTTCTTCCGTTGCTTTGTCTTAATTGGCTGTATACAAAATCATTTTTTTTTGGTATTGTTCTTATATTGTATTGTAGTTAATTGTGCCTGTTCGTAGGTGTTTCTTTTCCATATTTGTTTTTAAGTTTTCATTTGTTGTTTTTATTGTTGTTATTTTCATACTTTGTCTACTTCTACAATGTGTGACATTAACAATGACAACAGTACCATTTTTTATTTTTATTACTTTTGCTATTTTCCTCGCTGTTTAGCTGCTTCCGTCTTGAAGCCTCTTTCGAAATTATGCGTAAGCTCGTTTCGTCGCGTTTTTTTTTGTTTTGGTATATTATAATTGACTTTATTTTTAAATTGTCAAAAGAAAAACTCAAGGTAACAGATCATAATAAAATGTCTTCAAAAATGGTCAATCAACACTGATACCTAAAGTCGTACAGTCATATATCATTATGTATATAAACGTGTATATATGTTTTCAAAACTTAATGGGTTTCAACTTAATGTTCTTGCTATTTACGTCATCTTTACGCATTGAAAACGACGCCTACAATAACTATGAATAACCATAGATGAATGATGTTTTAGAGAATTGTCATTTTAATGAAGCTTGAAGCAGAAAAAACACTGAAAGACACTACAAGAATTACTTACTTGAGTATGAGTATAAAGCTTAGAAGCTATATCGTAGACTGTACTACTTTGGAGACAATAGTAGTATTCATTAACGTTTAATTCGATATAATGATAATAACTATATAACTCTTCAGCAATGTTTGCTTACTGCTCCATCCCTCGTCGATTCTGCGATCTCGCGGTATTTAGTTTCACATTCACTTCAGATCGCTTCGGAACGACTGGTGATCGACTCATCTTACTTCCCCGAAATACCACAAAATACGGTTTCATGCCTTCCATAAATGTTATACTAACAGAAGGTTCTAACATTTATCAAACTTTGTTGGAATTTCCTGACGTCGACAGGCCTGATAAAGCGATCGTGAATCGAATTGGTAATATAATGATCTTATCTACTATCTCGAGATTTTATAGAACTCTTCAAGAAAATTTTTCTTACTGATCTATCCATCGTCGATTTTGCGATCTCACGACGTTTAGTTTCCATTCACTTGAGATCGCTCGTCTTACTTCCTCGAATACTCTAAAAAACGGTTTCATTCTTTCCCTAAATATTATAATACCTATGTATGTAGCAATGAAAGAAGTGCAGATTCTAACATGTATAAAACCACATTGGAATTTCCTGACGTCGAAAGGCCTGATAAAGTGATCGTGAATGGAATTGGTAATATCATTGCTCACTAATATTATCTGCAATTCCACTTAAAATATTTCACAATTCGTCGAAAAAAAAATTGTTTTTGTCAATCTATCTGAAATTACACTCAAAAATTAGGCATTCAAAACAACAACAAAAACAATGACATATTTTACAATGTCAGCCAAGCATTTTTGTTAAAAAAATAAAAAAAATATTCGGACTTTTTAACTTTCTAGCACTGCGGAGAGAGCGCCACACGCCATAAGCGCACTCAGCAATGCTCTCACCAATTAAAAACTCTTTTATCTATTCGCAATGCCAACCACACACACACGCACACAAACTTATTGCTGGCAACCAAGCGCCGCTGTTAAAATTGTATTCAATGCCAAGGTTAAATGATATGAAAATTAATTTTTGTTTTTTTTTTTTTAATTTTTTTACTTTTATTTTACTTTGCTATTGCTTTTTGGCAGCGCGCTTTGCTGGTTGGCGGTTTTGGTTTTTTGTCTTCGTTTTTTTTTTTGCTTTGTTTGTTTGTTTTGTTGCCTGTCTTCGTTCTCACCACGAGCTGATAACTAAATTTGCTTGGAAATTACTCAACACCTCAGCGGGTAGCGGCGGCGAGCGCTGTTCGCGTATTTGTTGCTGCTTTTTAATACTTTTAATTTTAAGTTTCGCGCAATGTGTTCATTTTTTGTTTTTGTTCTTTCCAACTTTTTTAATTTTTTTTTATTTTTTTATTTTTTTTTTATTTTTATTTTGTTTGGTGTTTTTTTTTAATTTTTTTATTTTCGCCACTTTATCTCTTTGCACTTAAATTTACTTGACGTTTTGTTGTGTCACGCTCTTTTGCACACATTATTTATTTACTTAATTTTTTTTTTTTCGTTCAATTGGTTGTTGTTGTTGTTATTGTTTTTATTTAGCACGTTTAAAGTTTTAATTTCTTCTGGTTGATTTTCTTGTTTACCGAAAATTTTTGCACATTTTTATTTTATTTTTTACACTTTGCATTAGCGAGTGAGTGAGTATTCATGAATATACTGGCATACTGTTATGCCCCCACTTATCCACACATACTTATATAGCATATAAGTACGTAAATACATTTTGGTAATTTGTTTAAATGCTTGTTCGCTAGTGGGCCGGTCGTTCTTAGACATAAATTGCCTTAATTTATACATATATATTTTTCGATTTTTTTTTTTAATTTTGTTGCCAAATATCTTTAGTAAAAAAATATTATTTTTATTGTTTTTGTTATGAAAAATGCCAAAAAAATATAGAACAAATGCTATTTATTCTCTCCCCATCCGAATGGCTTCCCGAACTCGCGAGTAAAGAGGAAGTGAAGTAGCATTCCATTTTAACCCCAGCAAAACGGCTATAAAGATTGTGATTAAAGCTCTACGCTTGCATGTAAATAAACAAAAAATTTATTAACAACAACAAGTGACTAAATGATGAGCGTAAATCACGAGTTTCATTTGTTATTATTATATATTTTTTTATTTTTTGTTCTTGTTTCGCCTGTCAATTAAAAACTGGTTGCCGTTAGCGCGTTCGCGTGCATTCGACGCGTTGCCTGTTTATTTTAAGCAGCTTGCACTAATTTTAGCAAAGTAAAAGTGAAGAGAATATTTAAAAAATTTATTTCCGTTGTATTGCCATTTACTTTTATGCCGCCGATTGTTGTTGACACAAATTAATTGAGTGATATGGGAACACATCAGTTATTATTTTTTAAACGCTTTTAATGTAAATATATTTTTTAATTTTTTTAAATATTTTTTATTTAATAAAAAATGTATATACATACTTATTTTTTTTTATAAAAAAAGTATATAATTAATTTTTTATAAATAATTATAATTGTTTGCTTTTATAAATAAATAATTAATTATTCCATTATTTTTTGACTTTACAGCTTAACATCTGGCTGCAATGGCATATTTTCGCGCCGTTTGGACTTTTCATCATTCAATTTGTTGCCTAAGACGCGCTTGAACTCCTATCAAGTTAAGGTAAGTTAAACGAAGAAAATCATAAATAAAAATTTTTATTTTTAATAATATTTAATGATTCAATATTAATTAATATTCACTTTCTTTGGCCAAATTTTTGTAAGAGTTGCTTATCGAACAAACAACTGGTATAACTCGCTATATCACTATATTTGGATAACAAGAACTTCGCTGTTGTGAAATCACTTTCAATCAATTACAACAAGTATACTTTCACATTTGTTCCTAAATTTTCCATTTGAAAGCTTAAAGTTTAACGCTCACATTACATCTCCGTATAATCTCATCTTACTAATCGACTCTTTATCAATAAAAAATAAGTCTTATAACCTATTTCTGCTTTTATTTTTCGCGCAACTGTATTTGGACTGTTTATTACTATTTCCACTTTTGTTTTTAACTCAAAACTAGTACACTCAGCAGCTTTCAATTATTCAGCACTATGCTCGTAAAGCCATTGTTGGTTTCATTCATATTTTTTGCAGCTGCTAGAAATTCTTGGAATTGTTTTTCTTTGTGAAATTGTAGCAGTTACAAATATTTATATACAACAATTCAAGAAAGCTTAAAGCTCAGCTGTTTGGATTTTTGTCTATTTCCACCATTGTATTTTCGTTGTTTAATTTACATATTTATATATATTTAAAATAAGTCCATTAAAGTGGAAAGTATTTCAATTACTATATTATATAATATAATATTTTTTCATTGTTAGAAATACTGTAGCTCAAGGCTCTTCCCTGCTCCGTCTATCACCAACATCAAATTGTATTTCAAATGCCGCTGTCAAAAGTGTCTAAAGGAGTGAGGTATTAGGGGGAAACGATAATAGCAATATTGTACGAAAACTTAGTTACCTGTAGCTTTTTTGTTCTCCAACTTCCATTGTCTGACTCGTTAGTTATTGATGTAAACCCGACGATGCGGTGTCCCGTTTTGAAATAAAACAACAGTTATGACATGCAGGATATACTTTGAAATCATTGAGTATTTGTGAGTCATTTCTTGTACAATAGTTAACCAAGTAAACACTTTTATAAGGTTTATCGAAATTTTTTTTTTGGTTTTGAAAAAAAAAAAAATATTAAAAAAAAAACAGAAAAATCAAAAAAATTTAAAAAAATAAAACATGAAATCAATTAAAAAAGTCTAATAAATAAATATAAAAAAAAAATTTAAAAATTTAAAAAATAAAAATTAAAATTTAAAAAATAAAACATAAAATAAATTAAAAAAAATCAGAATATTAAAAAAAATTAAATAAAATATTAAAATAAATAATAATTTTTTAATTAAAAAAAAAATAGAATTTAAAATGCTTAAAGTAACAAAAATTAAAAAATAAAAATAATTCATGTTAAAAAAAAATAATAATTTGAAAAATTCTATATTTTTTTCCAGTAGTACAACCTCTTTGGCTTACTGTATTATCCAGAATTCCCCACGCACGTAACCTTAGCACCTGACATAACATAAAACAATTCAATTTAGCAAAATTCGCAGAAAAAAACACATCAAGCTTATGCGCCAAAATATATGCTTTCAAATCATACCGCTACCTGCGCTCTCTTCCTCTCTGGTCAATATGCAAACCGAATTGAGCGCCAATACTCGTATTTTTGTTGCTTTTATTTTTTCTTTTTTGGTTCAACATAAGCCACGAGCAGCAGCATCATCGCTGTAGCAACAAACATGAAAATAGTTGCGAATAGTTTTGTTGGCAGCAGCTTATGTTACCCCCCTGAATCTCCTGCTTGGCTTTGCTTGGCAACCTTTTGCAAATTGTATTGAATTTATACATATTTAATTCGTTTCGAAATGCATACAATTTCCATTCGCAGTCAAAATAATATAAAATATGCGCAATAGAATAGAATGTCTGCTTTGTGTGTGTGTGTGTGTGTGTTGCGGCGGCGGCAGCAACAAAAGAGCGCAGTAATTCGAAAGTGCTGATCTGCTGCAGCTGCACACGGCGTACGAGTGATTTCAGACAGCTCTTTACATCGGTATTGGTATGTCTTCTTGTGTCCGTGCCTATGGGAATGTACTAGCTAGTTGCTGGCTGTTAACCTGGCTCGTGCCTTTCGTTCTATCGCAGCAATCTCTTCCGCCACTCTCGACTGTCTGGCGGATTGCCTTTGATGTGGCATTGATATTTCCATTTTTTGTTTTTGCTCACTTCTTTTCGATATTCTAAAGTGTATTTTATTTTATTTTTTTTTAGTTGCCTTTCACTTTGCGCGCTTTCGTCGTTCAACTTCTCTGCTTCTGAAACTCCTAGCGCGCACTTGTCGGCATTATCCTCCAATAGGGAGCATACATTTCGTGCTTATTAAACTTTTTCTTCGCTTGCATATTTTTGGTTATTCGATTGTGCAGCAGCTCAGCAAAATGCTTACTTTTTTCTTTTTGTTGCTTTTATTTTTTTTAATTTTTCTATTTTTCTTCCCTTTCCATTGCTTCGCTTGCAGCGCGCATTAAGTTATTACAGTATTACTTTGAATCGTCGCTATTTCTCTCACACCTCTAAATTCCGGCGTCCTGCAAAACTTTTGTGAATTCGAAATCCACTACAATTACGAAAAAATATGCGAAAAAGTTATTTGCTTATTGGAATTCCTCGGAGAGCAGAACTTTGATTAGTTTTATATGCATTTGAGTATTGCATTTTTTTTTTTGTTGTTGTAATAGCAGACATATTTTGTATACTTTTGGCTTTGCTTTCGTATTTAACTCTTATTTGCATATATCTTTTACAGTTTAAACAGTGAAACGCCATATGTCCGTTACTTTGTGCCTCAGGCGGGCGCTTTCCTACTCTCACTCAAAGCAATTTTCTCTTCTTCTTCGTATTTACCTAATTAACATTTTTTGTGAAACACCTCCCGCTTAGCATGTTGAAATCCAATTAGCAGCGGTAAGTCAACTTCATGTGTTCATCATTATTAATCCCTTTTAAATGCGCTCGCCGCGCACATTTTTCTGCCACTTAATTTAGACTAATCAAATTTTGAAACTGTGACTTCAACCCTTTTTGAGTAACTCAGCTGTTGATTTCCTTCTTTTTTTATTTGTACACTTTTTATTGCGCATATCCTTCGGCAACATCATCTGTCAACATTTTTCGTACTTTTTACTGTTATTTATTTTTTACGGTAGTTAATCATCACTGAGTGTTAAGGGTGTAGTCAATCATTGGTATTAATTAGTAAAGCATCTTATCTATGATATTTGAATTTGGAAAATCCTTGATATGTTTACAGGGATAATTAATTATGCGTTTCTCAATTTTTTTTTAACCCTTTTGTGATACCTTGTTACCCCTTAGATCTATGATAAATACTTTATTACGTGTTTGAAAATATTTTTCTACCCCCTTTCATTCTTTAGGTCATAATTTTCAGAAAAACCTTTCATTCTTCCTTACTTGTTGCTCATGTGATGAGTGATGATCTAAACACTTATTACTGAAGTGCTTCCTTTTTGGTTTTTGAAAACGGCTTGATGATTGATTATGCAAAATTTTCGACACTCGGCGCGATTGCTTTCAATTTTGTATATTTCATAATATTTTGATATTACTTCTGCCCAGTGTTCTCTATGAGGCTCTATGTTCCACCTAGGAACTACGGAAAAATATATATATATTCCAGTTATTTAAAATAATACGTTGTGATTAACAAAAAATTAAGCTTTTCTATGTTCAAAGGTCAGAGTTCAAGCTTAAAACACTATCAAGAAATCCCTCTTGAAAAGTTGTTTTACGTCGCTAAACCACTGAGACTCTCTTGATTATTGTTGTTCTTGCTATAATATAAAACTAAACT
The DNA here is from genome assembly GCF_028554725.1 of Zeugodacus cucurbitae. NCBI lineage: Eukaryota > Metazoa > Arthropoda > Insecta > Diptera > Tephritidae > Zeugodacus > Zeugodacus cucurbitae. The sequence continues at coordinate 55,050,588 of NC_071667.1, read as the reverse complement.
TACATAGTTTTGAAGACAGTCATTTCAGTAATTTGCGGTCATGTAGTGTCGATCGTCGGGGTAGTTATCGACGTGGTATAAACTTTCAACTTCGGCTAGTCATAATCATTTTTTTTAAATACCTTAACACAAGATTAAAACTGCTGAGTTATTTCGACCCAAAAATTTATTTGAATACAACCATCATAACATGTTAGTAGCAATTAACGTTTTATCTGTCCAGAATCAGTTCAAATTTGCTCGACATACACTTCCTTATAACTGTCACTTCTGTCATGAAACTACTGTCAATTTGACATCCCGGGATTTTGAGTGTTTTTGTTTCATCATAACATTTTAGTAGCACTTTAGTTTTTATCTCTCCAGAATCAGTCCAAATTTGCTCTCTCACTTCAACCATGAAGCTGCTGTCAACATGACAACTCGGGATTTTTTTTTTTTCTATTTAACACCTATTTCTTACACTATCATTCCCACTCTCCACATATCACAGCTTCACAGCCGTTTTTGCGGATTGTTGTCAGCTGTGACAATTGCTTATCAGCTACTGTGCAACTATGCGGGCGTTGTTGCAGCAATTACAACTATGCAAACCTATGCAAACTACTGAGTTTGCTGTCAACTTTATTCTACAAAACTTGCAACATCGCGTAATATTTTGACAAAATTTTTATTTTTCATGCATACCTTGACATTTATTGCCGCCAGCTGACAGTGGCGATAAAATATGCTGGCTGGCAGCACGACAGTTTCAGCTTATTGCCGGACAGTTGGCTACTTGTCAACGCGCTGCTGTCATAGCCTTAAGCTCAGGCAGTCTCATAATTTCCGCAAACCATCTCCCGCTTTTTCTCGGTGACCTCATCTCGCCAACGAAGTTGCTACTTATCATCTTTGTCAGCAGCAACATTTCTGTTGCATAACCATGGTTATCCACATTTTTTTCTTTTACTCTTTTATGCCTGCAACGCGTCAATTTGCTACAGTAGTCGTCACTGTAAGCGTTTGTGCCATGGTTTTGCCTTTGTTGCTGTCACCGCTTTTGATGTGTTGCCTGCCATTAACGGCGACAACATGTCGTCTGCAGTCGATAGTTGTTTTGCTTTTGTTTTTGTTGCTGCTTTTTGCTTTTTCTTCACTATATATATTATTGAGTCTAATGCTGGTCGCGTCCCACCAATCTTCAGTCTTCGCGTTGCGCTTTCAATGTCAATGCCGACTGGCAGACAGGTTTCTTTATTGTTTCGTGTTGCTACCGCCATTGTTTATGCTGCAATTGTGGTTCCTGTAACTCAAATTGTTGCTGCATTTAACCGTCAATTTGCTTAAGAGATTTCAAGTTCAATGTTGCGGGTACCAGTATATACAAATGTTACCAGTTTAAAATGGTAAAAAAAAAAATTTTTCTACTTTTAAATAAAAAAAAAAAAATATTTTCATTGTAAAAAATAATAAATTAACTAATATTTTTTAAAATAATTTTCTCGCGATCCGCCATGTCACCTATATCTTCAAAATCTTTAGCAAATATCTCCACTCTTGGTTCATTATGACCCTACATCCCTACTGGCGTGTTAAAGCGCTCGCTTCAGCTTCTTTACCTCATTTTGGCTTCGACTGATTTGTTCGCCTTTGAGTTTGTAGCTTTCAATTTGCTTACTTAGTAGCTTTGTATCTCCTAGACTGTCTTCTACTTGGCTTTCAAATCAAATTAATTTACTGTTACAAGCTGGTGGCTTGTAGCTACACGGTACTTCAGCAGCTTACTTTGTCTGCCAATTTTGACTCACGAACTCACACATGCAACTGTTGCAACATGATTTCGCGCTATTCTGCGTGTCTGCCTCATCGCGTAACTCCTCGGTTTCTGTTATATTTTGCATTTGGCATGGAAATCACTCAGAATTGTAAGAAATATTACTTCGCAAATGCGATTACGAAGTTTAATTTCACTTTTGCCAATTTCTGATGTGCTGCAACAAACACACACACACACATATATCATTATAAATATGCGATTCAAGCAAAGCTTGACTGCTCATTTATTGGCTTGGCAGTCTAAAGGCATTTGTGGCAAGTAGTAACATTGCTGTCTTTGGTTTTGAGTACCATTGACCTTTAGACTGTGCTTTTCTTGAGAAATATTTGTAATACTTGCAACATTTTGTGTGTATTAATTTTTTTTCGTTTTTTAGTGTGGCATGTTAGTCAATTTTAAATATTTTTTTTTGTTGCATGCAACACATAAATGTGGTTTATGATATTTTTGTATAAAAATAAATTTTATATTCACATTCAAATATTCATTATAAATCCACTCCACATCCTCGCGTTGTCACTTCAAATCAGCTTCAATCACTTCAAGCGCTGAGTTCTCATATATCATGTACCCAGGCATTTGCATATCTATACCCACTATACAAATGTCAATCATGCATTATTTCAAAATACAAATTAAATTTCGTGTATGCATTCGTTTTCTATATGTATGTTGTTGTTTATAAGCGCAGCTTGGCTCAACTCAGTTGAGTGCTTTTAAATTGTGTCTGGCCAATGGCATACCTCAGTGACTTTCAATTTGTACTGCATTTTAAGCAAATGATATGTGAGGCAAGCTTGGAAATTTTATTGACTTTTGTGCTGTTTGTGCGCGTTTGCCTGTAAATCCGCAAGACGTAATTAAAATCATATTGGCAACAATAACAAAAACAGAGCTTCATATATATAAAATTATTAAATACTCACACATTATACGCCTACACACCACAGGGTTGCACTTAGAAATCAAATTAGAAAAATGAACGATGTGTTGCAAAAGTAAGGTAATGCAGTCTACTTTAGTGAGGGAACCAGATGGAGTGTGGGTATAGGCGTGCGGTCTTAATTTGTGTTTTTATGATTATGAAATGTATTTTAATTATTTATTTAATGATATTTAATTGGCCCTATTAAACGAAATTTATATAGTACAACTTCTCTTAAATAAGTTTTGTATTAAAATATATATATTCCATTCGATTACCTGTAGGAACTTGACATCCGCTCGGTACTTTCGAAAAAAAAATTTATTAAACTGCCAGGCGTTAGCTTATAAAGAGAAAAAAGATATGAAGCTTACCGACGATGCTCATTGTACCGTTAAAACCGTGTGATCAAAAAATAACGGGAATTTTACATATTATCGTATGGAGACTATTTTGAAGCCGACAATATTAATAATGAATGGTACATATTTATTAAAAAAAAAAAAAAAAATTCCCGTTATTTTTTGAACACACCTCGTAGCTTCGTGTGCTAACTTGATTTCATTCTAAACTATATCTACCACTTCTCTAATAACTTTTGAATCGATGAAATTCGGAAAAAGCGCAAATTTTGAGCGCTTGAGCTTGGCTTGAGGCGCAGTGTGCTTCTTAATAAATAACACATAAATTTTCATTAAGTAACATATACTTAAATATTACGGCAATATCTTAAAAAACAAATAATATGTACCCCCAGCATATGAGCGAACATTTTAAAATATTCAGCATATTTCTGCTGAGTGCTCATAAAAAAGAGTACTACTATCAATAAACACCCACTACTAATTACAGCATTTGTTATTGTAATTGTAAGAAGTGGTTGAGAATGTTAAACTCAAAGTTTGATTCGAAGTAATATGATGCCTAAGGTTCTTATGGTTTTGAGTTTTTCTGTTTTTATCATTCCTTCAATTGTTTACATTGATCAGCATTAAAAGTAATGTATACAAGCCGGCTCATTATGGGAGTTGCCGTTGTAAGCAAACACAATATGTGTAGGAATGAGCAATATTTGAAAAAAAAATGCCATAAAGTCAATAGTAATAATTTAAAAAAATGAGGTCAATATGGCGCGACATTTTAATTTTGTTTATTATTTTACACAGTATACGCTCCCACAATTTGTGCTGACCGCCTGTCGAAGGCGTTCAACTACGCCCAGTTGTTTTGTTTATATGGAACTGTCTTGCAGGGCCACTCACATAAATCATATACAACATTTCAGAACTTCTTGGTTTCATTTGTTTTTGTGAAGAAATTTTTGTTTTGAAAATAAAACTGTTTATTTTCAACAGTTCACTTGAGCGCAAGTTCGGCACTTCTGACTTAATGAAGTCAACAACTAACTACTTGCACTTTATGTGGAACACTTTCTTTGAAGAGCGCTAAAAATTGTAAATTTTTTATTGACAAAGCAAATTGAGTACCTAAATGTGTTTGACTTAATTTTTCACTCCATTTTCTACTAAAATTCCATTTTTGTTTTAATGCTATACTCATCACTTAACCCATTTAACTTAACTTAACTTTAGTTCCACTTATTTGCGCCAGAACTCATCTAATATGCCTTACAATTACCTGTAATACCATTGAGTTGCATAATGAGTTAGTTTTTTTGTTTAAAATTCATGTAAATGCCACTCGAATAAATAAACTCATTAACTAATTGCACTGAAGTAGTTTCTAATGTCAGCCAATGTAGCTGACACTGACACTTCCGCACTAATAGTTCTTAACGATCTCTTATTACGAAAGCAAGTAGAGCTGTTTAAAGCGCTCTTACACTGTTATCTTCCATTTGATTTTTTTTTTTTTTTGCAAATGTGCTTTTCATCTGCTTTTTCAAGTGATCGTTTTGTTTTTACAACTGTCACATCACTGAAAGTTCACACAACTCACTGTTGTAGCGGGCAACGAACGCTCGCATCTGTCACTTGATGCTAATGACATTAATGATGCCATACAAAATCAATCAAATTCAGTTGTTCGTGCGTTGCTGGCACTTTAGATTTCAAATATTTTAAATTTAATGATTTTATTCGTGGTTAAACACTTGAAGATATTTGAAGCTGGTGGAATTTTCTTTATTTGTTCGGTTCAAATATCTTTGAATCGTTAGATGACTCAATTAGTGTGTGCCTTAGTCGATTATCTTTAAGTAAAAGTAAAAAATGTTCCTTCCTGCTTAAAGCTAGTTATAAATCATATTAAACATATTCTCTGAAGACATCTACCATAAACAGGTTTGTTTGTAGTTTAGTTGAATTTAGAATCATTGCAAAGTAATGGAATTTTATACTTAAGGGTCACTACTGTTTCGTAACATCAATATAAGATGGGCGAGATTGGAACACATTTCTCGTACACTCTCATAAAACATAGAGAACAATAAAATACAAAAATATAGAAATAAAATAGAAAATAGAATAATCAAGTATAGGAGGTATAAGAACTTGGAAACTTGATTATCTGCAGAAGAAAATCGTTGAAACCACCTAACAGACGTCTGTTATCTGACAGTTTAGGTAATAACTGTAGACCTAAACTACGTCTGTAGTAATTTATGTAGAGACCAAACGTTATGTAGAGACATCCGATCTCGAACAAACTGTAATTAATGAAAGTGACTGTAGCTGTTCTCATGACTCTCGAGTCTACATGACCAGAACTAACTCCGATTTACATCCGGTCAAGAGTTGTCAACTCGGCGGTATTTCTTCTAATATTTTGGAGAATGTTTCTAGGAAAACAGAAACAAGAGATCGGTTGAAGAAATCACTTGTTGATAGTGTTGTTGATGCTATATATACATTTTTTGAAGTTAAGGGTGAATATTTTCGAAAAATCGATTAATTTTTTATCCAACTAAGATACAGTTAGTGCGTTGTTGCGGTATAAGGACCTCGTATTTACACTTGCAACACATATTACGGTTATTGAACGAGAAAACTATGAAAATCGTAACGCCTGGTTAACAAACTAGACGAAACAACGAAATAACAACAACAAAAGCGTAATAAATTTAAATTAGGTTAAATATGTAGCATAATAAAACTTACAACTGCAACACAGACTAGAAACAATGCTACAACAACAACGAGAACAAACGGTTTCTATGGAATACTAGAAACATAGAAAAGCGAAATGCATAAAAGAACAATTTTGCTGAATAACATGAAAAATATATATACAAAAAAACAAAAAGAAAAATGAAATGTACAACAACAAGTTCGCTGGCGCTCGTAAAAATTAATAAACATGAAATAGTAAAATACAAAAATGACTAGACCAAACGTATGAATGCAACACTACGCAGTAGTTGATGCAACGGCAACGCTGCAAAACCAACAAAAGCACAGCAACAACAACAAGTGAATTGTAGCAGCAATGGCAATAGCTGTACACACTTGCATAACAACAACAACAACAAAATGAAAGGCGCAATTTTACTAATTAAAATTTTTAATGTCTGCCACTTAAGCGAAGTAATAAAAAGATTTAAATCAGAAATATGCGCAAAAATACATATTTACAAAATATACTAGGTGCGTTACGGCAAACAGTTGTTTTTGCAAATATTTTTTTTCCCAATTTTTTGTACCTTTTTTTATTTTTTTTTTTCAATTTTTTTTTTTAATTTTTTTTATTTTTATCCATTATTTTTGCCTGCCGTTTTGCCTTAAGTTAGCCTGCACAGTTGTTGTGCAACCACAGCGCTGCACGTCAACAGCAAGCGCCCGAACACTGACCAGCCCCACTGCGACGCCTAGTGGCCTGTACTTGAAACTGGACACGCTCATGTAAAATAACTTGAACTAATGAATTTTGCGAAATTGCAATTTACACGAAATGAAAATAAAAACAAAAACAGCAAAAACAATAGCAACAAACAGCCGCTAAATTAGAATAGAAATGAGTTGTTGTTGTTGTGTCACACACACTCACTCACTCATTCAGTTGCATTGATTGCCGTGTAAAATTTTGTATTTCTTATTGTTGTTGCGTTTTACATTTGCTGCGCATATTCGCGTATGTGGAGCGTGTCGCATGGAGCGTTTTGTTGGTGGCAGTGCACGAAAAACGCTCGCTTTTAAAGTGTTGACGCACTTGAATGACACACAGTGTGCACAATGCGACGCGCTGGAAATTAATAAATTAAGTAAATAGCAACAACAAGCCAACAACAAAGACTAAACAAACCAGCAATTGTTGTGCAACGCTATGGTACACCCGAAAATGCGTCTTCTAATTGTGAATATATATTTTTAATTATTCTTAAAATATATTTGTAGTAATTGTTGTGGGGTTGGGCGCTCAAAATGTAGCTATTTACTTTAATTAACAAAAACAATAATAATTCTACAGTTGTTTACTTAAACTTTCACGACTGCGTGGGCGCAGAAATGCGCGGCGCCTGCAAAGTGTCTGAGAATGCTGAGCTGAGTTGAGTGCTAGGCTTGGAAAAGTTTGAAACCCATAGTTGTTGACAATACTAGTCTTATGCTGTATAAGTCGCTGCAAGTTTACGCTTTGCCGCCCATTGTCAAAGTTTGCAGCGCTAGCTCTGGAGGTGGTTGTTGGCAACACCATTTCGCTTTCGGTTGACAGAAAGTGGGTTTTGTTGTGACAGTTTGGTAGAAAAATGCAAATATCTGCAGCGATATTGTTGTTGTAAAATATTTTTATAAAGTTAACTTTTATAAAGTTGTTGGTGTAATAATAGTGAATGTTGTTTTTTGTAATAACAGTGCATGTTAAAGAGCTATGAAAGAACCTAACTAAGTAAATAAATTTTAAATAATTTCAATACAGAGGGCGTGCGATATATTTCAAAACATATTTGCCAGTGTTGCATCAGATAACTGTTTTTAAAGAATTTTATACATTTTCAATTAGAATTTTAAAGATTTTTTTTTTTTAATTTATGTATATACATTTTAACCCCTTCAATGTTAGCTGGATGCCTCGAAGACCATTCAGTCTTAACGACTTCTCACTTTTATTATTTTATGGGATCTGTAGTAGTCTTTAGACCTCAATGATATACACTGCATATTGAGACAGATACTACTATCTGCTTAAGGCAGTAGTCTGCTTTAGAAGCCAAAAAAAGCGTTTTTTAGCCTTTTTTTTAAAGGGAGGAAAATGATTGCGGTAAACGGAATTTTAAGACGATAGTGTACTATATTTAAGGCTTAAAAAACAATATTTCTTATTAAAATTTTTTTATAAGTTTCTTTTCTTTATGAACTAAAAAAATTTACTAAAGTAAAAAGTTGAAAAACAAATAGTTTAAATAATGCTTTTGTCCAAACTTTTTTAGTTCAAATAGAAGATAATTTCATACTGAAGCTAGATCACTTTGGTTTTTTTCGATCGGACATATATACTTTTTGCTATCGCCGACACCGTTTTCTAACACTTGTGAAAATGAAAACGCGAGAAAACGCGCTTTAAAGTATGCCTGAACATTCGCACCTGCTCGACGCTCGGCCACTAAAACTGCTCTAGCTTCGAAAATATGTCGAATTGGCCTCTGGAATTTTAAAGACATATTCTTGGATAATTTTGGAAGAGATTTAAAACAAAACAAAAAAAATCGATTTTCTGAACCTGCCTTAACGACTTCTCACTTTTATCATTTTACGGGATCAATAGTAGTCTTGAGACCTCAATGACATATAGAGTACACTGTATACTGAGCAAGAAACGATTTATTTGCTTCCTGATTAAGAAAATCTACTCTTAATTTATTATTATGGACTATGTCTAATAATTGTATCTAATTATATATATCTCAGATCCCTTACTATATTACATAAAACACTACAAATAAACATTGAACGACCTATACTCCTATACTCCTATATTTCTAAATTCTAAAATGTCTACTCGCTCAAAAATATCCACCAGCAATTCAATATTGAATACAAATTAAATTATTTTCAATTACTCGTCACTACTTTCAACAAAAGTTTACTCCAGCAACAATCCAGCTACCTTGCCACATTACGCACTTAACTTTGTTTTGAAAAATTACCAATTCTTAAAAATTACTACACGACTTATAGCAGCTGCCACGAATTGCCAATCGCGCACCACAAACCCCTCATCATAATCAGAAAAGAAAAAAATCTGCTCTGTGTCATCTGCAAAGCAACGGCAGTTCACAACACCTTTGCTCAACTCTCAACCGTTCGCCAGTCACCGCAGCCAAACAGCAAATCACAGTCGCGTTGTCAGCGCGCAGCATTTAATGCCAATGACAGTTGTCTACAGTCACTCGCCTCCCGTTTTATACCCCGCTAACTATGCGTTTGTCTGTCGGCTGCGCGCCTGTTCCCCATTTCATGTGCTTTGGCATACCCTATCGATGTAATACTTTAAGCTTTATTTTATTACCGTCATTATTGGTTGTGAGATGAGATACTTAGTAGTGCTGTAGAAGATACTGCTCGCTTCTTCTTCTACGATTTTCATTTCTTTTCATATGTTTTTTTGTTTTTTTTTTCCGCTTTCATTTGTGCGACATATCGCAATACCACTGGTTTTTTTAGCTTTCCAAGTAGTGCAAATGAAGCAGCAATTTTCCCTGCTGCTACTAGTTTTGGCTGGTTCGTCTGCGGGGCTTTTGTTGTAATTCGATGAACATAAAACTTAAGACAGTTTTTCAATTTTCCACACAGCTTTTATGGGTAATTTTGGTGAATAAGAAAATATGTTGACGCCATTTCGGTTGGGTAAATCGGCAATAAGTGGCGTGCTGATCTTGAAACTAACGAATTTAGTAGCGTCAAGAATTTACGGTGGAGAAGAGAGGTGAAGAAGTTTGTCTTCTTAATTTTTGTGTTTTATATTTTTTTTGTGCGTAAAAGTTATGAAAAAAACGCAGACAGATGTTTTTTGTTTTTTTAACAAAATAATTTACAGTGGTGTCCGAAATATTAAGTCCATTTTTTTTCTTGTGACTTTCAATATGTTCAAAATATATTTTTTATAAAAATATTAACTAAAAATATATTTCTTTTATTATAACGGTTTTTATCAGCTCTTTATTAAGCGCTCTATATTGCTGGACGACACTGTATTTGTCTATAGTACTTGCTTCTAAGTGTTAGGCATAAAATATTTTTTAAAAATAAAATAAATTAGTAAACTAGTCACGATAAAAATTGAATTTTATAATATGACTACAGTGAGGCGTTGATAACACTGTTCACCATTTAAATGAAAACCATTTTAATAATGGTAAATTTTTTATTTTTATTTTACAAACTTTTACTCAATTATAGAACTCTGTGTAAACTGTACCACGCAACATTAAATTTTGAATTTTATTTTTCGAGGCTCTACTATACTAAATGTTTCACTTTAATCAAAATTTAAATTTTTTTAAAATTTTCTATTGTTTTCTGCTCAGCCATAAAATATTAATTTAGAATTTCTACAATTTCTGTCAAAAAGTATCCTTTTCGCACAAAAATATCGTAGCATTTGTAGACACGAAGCCATGAATAAGTAACTATGCTAGTTGCTTCAGTAGAAATCTCGGAGTTTTGTGCGTAACTCCAAAGTGTGTAAATTTTTAATGCCACAAAGCAGCAACAACAGCATGTCAGTAGTCAAGCAATGACAACAAAAAATAACCGTAATAATAATAATGCACATAAAAGTCATACGACCAAACTTTGAAGTTTAAAGCCCATTGTAGTCCACTGACTGTCCTCGGCTCCAACGCTGTGGCAATATTTGCCATTTTATTTGCTCCATGCCACTGTTAGTGCAAAGTTTCCGTTGTCTGTTCGTTTGCAATGAAGTTTTTTTTTCCTTTTGTGTTGTTGTTATTTGTATGTGTGTTTGTTATGCCCGCTGCCATAAGTGCCACTGACCTTTAGCATTTAAATACCTGAATGCATCAAATATGCTTAGTATAGTATACCCTCGGCTGGCATTTCATTTTATTCTGCCAAGTGCCCTTATTTGTTTAACAACAGCACACACACACGTGTGTTTATATTATGTTTGTATGTGTGTGTGTGTGCGTTTATGGCAAGACAATAATGCAAACACCTGTCTCTTGGCTGCAGACACTCGCATGCCCAAATAAATATAGCTTTTAAATGGTTTCGTTTTTTTTTTTTGTTATTGTATTTGTTGTATTTATATTGCTGGTGTGCTTGTGACCCTTGCAAATTTGAATAACTTACGCTGTGAACCTGAAAAACCAATAAAAAGTTCGCGTAGCATTGGGTAAATATTTATCGATTTGTGAAATTGGAAAAAAAATGAAAGAAATAAGTTCAAATATTGCTGTTCGATTTAATCGGTTTGCCTGTCATAGGCATTTTTTTTATTAAAAAATAACATTAATTAAATTTTTTTCCTTTTAATTTTTTTATGAATTCTATCTTTATTTATTTATTTTTTAAATTTTCTGATTTTAACAAAAAAATTTAAGTTTTTTGCTAAAAAATTAATGGGTTATTTTTATTATCTTAAAATATGTTTTTTTAAATAAATTTTTATTTTATTTTTTAATGAATTTTTTTATTTTAACTATTTTTAGTTTTTTCTAACAATTATTATATTTTTCCTTAATAATTTATTTTTATTTTTAATTATTTTTTTAAATTGTTTATAATATTTTAATTACTTTTTTTAATTATTTATTTTTTTCTGATAATTATTTTTATTATTTTTTAGTATTAATTTTTTTAATAATTTTTTAAAGCTAATTTTTTTAGTTTAACTACTCTTTTTAAGTTTTTTATTTTTAATTTTAATTTTATTTTTTTAATAAATTTGTTTTATTGTTTTATACTATTTTATAATAAATTTTTTTATTATTGTTGAATAATTTTCTTAATACTAACTTTTTAATTTTTTCCATTATTTATATTTTTTTCTGATAATTATTTTTATTATATTTTAGTATTGATATTTATATTTTTTTAAATTATTTTTTAATTCTAACGTTTTTTATTTTTTTCTAATTTTTTCAATTTTTTCTATTTTTTTATTTATTTATTTTTTTTTATTTTATTTATATATTATTTTTATATATTTTTTTTTAATTTCTTATTAAATTTTAATGATTTTCTTTTTATTTATTTTTTAATATTTTTTCTTTATTATTATTATTTTTTGTTCAATATTATTTTATTTTTTATATTATTTTTGATTTTAATATCAATATTTTTTAAATGATTTTAAATATTTTTTTTTTTAATTTTTCCAACTATTTTGCACCTAATTTTTCTTATGACTTCTCTTGAAGGCAATAAATGCTTGTCAATAATAACATCACGCACACCGGTGCGTATACGTAACATCAGCTCAGTCGCCACAATCTATCCGATTATACTTCTCTATATATATTATTTATCAAATGCTCTGCTTCTCAAGTTCAAAAACCTTATTAGTAGGCCATTGGCAGAAGGTACATCCAATTTGTGTGTGTCTGTCCCGCTCTCCACTCGACTCCTTACCTGCTCTAACAGCTTCAATCATAAAGGTTAACACAGTTCACACATTGATTTGTAACGGTACATATTAAAAACGGTAAGTGCTGCGCAATTTGCGCAATAAATTGAAAATGAGAATGTTAATAAAAGCCCACCCGCTCCCCTTGCATTACAACGCCCGCTTAACGGTGAGCACAAAAAGTTCTCACGCGTGCCAAAACTGCAACAAAAAGAACAAAAAGCCTCATGAATTTAATGAAACGCACTGAAGTGGCATATATAGACGTGGGCTCATGATGCTGACGGCGGCGGCATGCCACAAATACGCCAAATGCTTAAACGAACCATAAACACAATAATTTGCGTTTATTTCGAGGACAAGGTCATGGCTCCCGAAATAGCGCGCACACATACAAACACTTACAAAGAAAAAGTCAAAAATAAGAAACCTCGGCAATTCGCCGCACCGCCTATGCGCCTGATGAAAACTGTTAAGCAGCCGAAATTTCATTTAGACCCAAAGGCATACATATACCCACAAAGAACCGAAAGTTTGTCTGCTGCGGCTGGCATGAATGGCTCAAAATATTTTATTTCGCTCTCTGTTTTGCTTTTATTTTTTGTGCGTATCTTCGGTTGGTGCGTGCTCGAGTTTATTAACATTAGCCCCGAATAGGTAAATAACACCTCATCAAATTGTGCATACACTACTCTAACGGCACTTTGTACACACGGCGCTGCTGCCTCCGTATTGCTGCGCACCCAGTAAATGTCCCTAGAAAAGTTTACGACAGGCGTGTGCGCGCGAAGGCCGGTAGGCCTTGAAATCTGCTGCAGCAGAGGCAAGAAATCCTTGACACAAGGGCAACAAACTCGTCAAGTGTTTGTACGCATTCGGTATTCTCCTTCAATGCTGCCTGCCGGCGCACATGACCATGACCATAATTCTCACGGTCACAATGCAGCGCCTTTTTCCTGCTGCATTACGAGGAGCCAACCTTCTGCAGTGTCATCACTACTGCTCATGCTCCTATTTGTTGGAGCTCGCGTGTGCGAAGCAGTCATTGCCACGGCCATGGCCATGGCCAAGACGTACGCCGATTGCCGCACGTGCAACGCACTCGCGTGACGCCGAAGGCTGTGTGTATACTTTTTGTCGTAGGCTGCTTTTAGGCGCATACACATTTTCGTCAGGCGCTCTCACACTCGACTTCGTGCTGGTTGTTCGCTCGTTTACTCTCGTCTACTCATATATAGTAGAGTACCTTACGAGTCCTTCCTGTGCGTACGCTTTTGCTATAGGCTTTTTATTTGCAATTTCAATGGCTTTCAGCCGCTATTACTGCGCATGCCACGGCACGGCGGCTCCGTGCCAATCGTTACAGCTCGTCGTGTCGTTTCCCAGCCGCTTGCTCGTGTCGTTTATCCTTAATGTTCGTTTTTGTTGTTATTGTTGTTGTTGGTGGTGTGCGCGCTCGATGTCGTTGCCTGCACTTTTCATAGGCGCCCAGTTCAATGACCTCAATACATGTCGACTGCAAGCAAAGTTGGCGCAATGTCTGCCGGGTGGATACAGTCGGCCTGAAGTAAGGCAGCAGCTGCACGCCGCATGGTGGCATGGGTGGCATTCAACGCAGACGGTGCGCCTTTTTACATACATATATACTCATTTTCTCTACATATTCTGTTCGTTTTTGGTATACCGGCCGGGCACTCGTAGGCGCTCAATGGCCTTTCGGCTTGCCTCAACCTCTAGCTCAACGCCTGCCAAGTTGTGCTAGTCATAGTGTCGTTGTTGTTGTTATTGTGTGCTGAGTTTTATGTTGCTACTTCTTTGTTTGTTTGTTTTCATTTCAAGAGCGAGAAAAACGAAACTCGCTTAACTGCCTGTCGAGCTTTTAAAATTTTCATGACTAATGTCAAGGATACGCTTGTGGGATTTCCATTTCAAGTGTGCGTCGTCTTGAATTTTTTGCGTAATGGCGGCGATTTAATTTTAAAACTTTTGCCGTTTTCAATGCCAGAACGTGAAAGTTTTTGGATTTCTTTTTTGTTTTTGTTTTATTTTATTTACTTTTTTGGTTTTATTTTTTCTTTTTTATATTTTCGTTAACTTTTTTATATTTTTTAGGATTACTTGTTTGGTTAGTGTCTTACTTTTTTTGGTCTTTTTTATTATTTTTTTGTTCGTTTTCTTCGTCATTCCGTCTTGTTTTCTGGCAATTGATTGGCTTTGTCTCAATTTGGCTTTAATCTTTGTCTTAAGCTCCTTGTCAGCCAACATCTGCTTAACTTTAAGACATTTTCTTTTCGTTTCATAGTTTTCTCCTTAGTTCACAATTTTACTGCTGTTTTTGTAGCATTCTACACTAATCTTGTTGCTTTGCTTGTTTCTTTGAATTATGGTTTATGACTTATATGCGTCTTGTGACTTTATTACCCAAAAATCATATGAAATTGCAATTCTTACTTAATTTAAATGCAAATGTTCGCTATTGTGTGAATAAAAAGTGCGTTGACTGCTTTGCTTGGAGTAGTCTAAAATATATATGAGTAAAAGTTTCGATTTATGTTCTTTTTATAGCTTATTTGTAGCCTAGTTGTTGTAGTATGTTGGTCATATTTATGACCCTTAAGATACATGTGGTATATATTAGTCTATATGCATCTAATTCGTGCGAACAAATAGTGTTAATGAAGCATCAGTGTATAATTAGTCATCTAAACTTTTAATATTGCCACCTAATAATTCTTAAATGTCTCCTTCAGAATTAGTCCCTTATGTTTCCAGCTAATAACTTAACGCTTTACGGTTTCAGCAAATTCTTTAGTCATTCTTAGATATTTAGAAATCTTCTTTGGAGCTTTTAAAGCTTTATTCTCATCTGTAAAGGTTCCAAGACTAAACTCAATCTCTAATTACATTTCATTCACTTTACTATTTGATGGGACAGATCTCTAAGCAAAAACAAAAATTCGTTTTCAATCTGTTGCAGACAAAAGCTTTAAGTTCTGTCATGAAAGCTTCAATGCTTTTGAATAAATTTTATTATCGAGACCTTCCGGTTATCATATAAATATGATAAAAAGCTCGCGATCTTCAATTTTTCAAGATTTTTTCCAAATATGCTTTTTCAACTTTGCTCTTTTAAAAGCTTCGTCGAATACCACTTTCTCTTTAGTGACACTAAGTCGATGTAGTGCTGTTCTTAGACTTTCTTTAGCTGATCTAGACGTTAGCAACTAAACTAGATTCCTGAGTTATAATGATCTATAATTTTTATTTAAGACTTATGTGAGCTGTAGCGTATATAGTACTTCTCAGTATTCCCACATTATTAACTCTAAGATAACTAATTTGCTAACCTATTTACATGTAATTCAATAGACTCGCATAACTCAATAATAGTAGTTTCACCAATAATAAAAAGCTCATCTTATAAGCTCCGGAGGCTTACGTTTTAGCCTAGGGCAATCATAAATGCCACTATTAAAAGCAAATAATTATATATAGGAGGATATATAGGATCATATTGATTTTCTTTTTTATTAATTTTACAGATAATTTTTTTTAATACCAACAGAGCTTTTCATGAAAGCGTAAGCTATTTAAAACCGCATTGTGCATTAATAATACTTTTATTATTATTTTTTATAATGTTTTTTTTACTCTTCACATTTCTCTTGTTCGCCGACTGCAAAATGCACTTTAATTATGTGACATGAAAAATTCGCCCATTAAAGTCGACACATACATCTCTACACGCTTAAGAGTCAGTGCGAAAAAACGCTTGAAAAATCGCTGTAATGTGTAGACGGTGCGACAAAAAACCATTGCGCTTACACTTGACAATGATAAAGCGGATAATTACATGGATCTGCGTCAATGAATTGAACGAAAGTGAACGTGATTTTTATTGCATTGCATTTGCTGCGCATGCATGTTTGTTGTTGTTGTTGTTTGAATTGTTGTTTTTTTCATGTCGCGTGTATGTCGACTGCGCTTATAACGATTATTTCAGCTGCCACCGACTGCTTGGTTGGTTAGGTTGGCAAGCCTGGGTCGGTTGGTCGGTCGGTTGGTTGGTCGCTTGGTGGGCTGGCTGCCAGTCAGGCGCTTCAATTTGTTGGTTTGTTGCTCACGGCGGCAGGAATTAATTGCATTGCTACGCAACAATGATTTGCCGTTAATGACACCGACGCTGACAGAGGGCACAAAGGCATTTATCTCCAATACTACTGCTGAGTGTGTGTGTGTGTTTGGGTACGCAGACAAAGTTACAATATATTTGAACGGTATTTAATTGAAATGGGAAAAATGCAATTTATTTTAAACGAAATTAATTAAAAATTTAAAGAGAAAATGGAATTTAAAATTTCAAAAATATAAAAATTTATAAAAAAATTTAAAAATTAAATAAATACAGAAAATCAAAAATTAAAAAAAATATTGCTACTAACGAAAAAGTTTCAAAATAAAACTGAATTTAAGTAAGACGGTTTAATATTGTACTTAAAAATATAAAAATTACTTTTATTTAAACATTTTTCATTCAAACTAATAATAGAAGGTTCAACTCTTGCTTGCTTCAACCTGAGCTGTCATCGCATCGCCTTGCAACGGCTGCCACATCTTCTCTCGCTTGTTAGCTGAGAAACTATATTTTCATAGTTTTATACAGCATTAATTCTTTCTTCTTCCTTAAAGGTTTTGGCTTCTCCATATTATATGTCCAGACATTTTGATAAATTACCGCTGCAATCACCCAGCTCCAGTAGTTGCCTCCCTAAGTTGCACATAAGACTATTTGGTCTGTGCTTCTGGTTTGCTATAGACTAGCGCTTCTTTAAAAAAAAATAAAAAATTAAAAATAAAAAAACAATAACGAAGCAACCAATAAATAAAAATTGATTAGACGGTAGTTGATGTTTAAAGCGAGCATATTTAAGATTTATCGTTCTACAAACACAGCAAAGTGGTTGTGGTAAATTAAAATAAATATTAGTGAATGCAGACTACGCGAAGTCAATTCCCTCCCCCTAGCGCTAAATCAACTTTTCTTTCTTTTCATCCCATAACTTGCCGCTTGTGCGTTGTGGCCTCATACAATACCTTTGGGTGGCTGGGTTTCCTGTGACGCAACGGTCATCATAATTTAATTAATGACTGTCACCATGCTAATAAAAAACGTTTGATCGATTTGCAGTATAAATACAGAAAAAAATTTTAGTGAAATTATAATGAAATTGTATTTTTTTGGGTAAAGTAAATAAAATTTAAGAAAAATCTGTACAGTAAATAAAATTGTAAAAAATAAGTTTATTAATTACGCATTTTCTTGTGGTTTAAAATTTCCTTATTTCAACATTTGTGGTTAGCTCATATTTCATTTCACTTTTTTTTTTAATTTTGATAAATGAATTTTTGACTGCATACATTTGCATAATTTACAATGATAACAGTTGTATATAAATATATGTAAACGTTACGGCTTACTTTTTACAATGAGCTAATGTAGTTGTTCAGGCTAAAAATGTTATGATAACACCCCAAAATCAGTAATCTTATAAATACAAGGAATCACATTTTTGCTTAAAGCCGTTTTAGTATAGCTGTATGTGTTGTTTTTTTTATATAAATTTAAATAAAAAAGTGGTTTATAAATACATTTCAAAGCAAATATTAAAAATCATTGCATATCGCAAGGCGCCAACACGTATTTTTGCATTTTTTAGACTTTTATGTACCTTTTTTCAGAAATGTGTGCTTAGAAGACCCCCACTAAAATTTTCTGGCGCACAATTCGCTAGTATATTTCAAAACGCTAGGTTGTACACAAAATCTAATAAACGAGTTTTTGAAAGAAAAATCGCCGAAATTACCCGTTTGTAAGCGAGATAATGAATTTTAATATACTACAAAATTCTTCCTCATGAAATTTTACTATCTAATCCCAAACTAAGTATATCGCTCACTTAAGATTTTAAACGACCAAAAGCATGCTTAAGTTCGAATTCACTTTTCTATTTGATATTTAGTGGTTTAAGTGACTCACCCTAATTTAAAAATAATATTTTTTGTGCTTTTTTTCAAGCAAGTAGTGTGTATTTTTTATTGAATTTCCTCGACGTATTCATTTTTCATATTTCATTTACATAAATCCATATTTTTTAGTGCTTTCTTTACTATCAATTGTTTATTTAACATTTGCATAATTTCCCCCAAAAGATTTCCACCACAGCTGTTTGACCAAAGTAATTAATCATAATTTCTACACTTCTTCAAATAAGTTGTTGTCCTTTTAATAGCTTTTTCTATTCAGTTTCACTTCTACTTATGAATTAAAAAGTAATGAAATTGGTAAAAAAATATATATTTAAAACGCGTTTAACATTAATCTTTTCTCACTTAAGTCTGTTTGAATGCACATTTTATATTGCGTGTCCTGTCGCCTGTGGCAGCTACATCATCCTTTCTTCGAATGCGCATTTACTACAATATTTGTAATGTTTATAGCTTCCACTTGAGCGCGCATTTGCCTTCCATACATCTCTGGCTATGCGTTTAACTCACTTTTCGCTCGTTGAATTAACCTTTCCGTTAAAGATTTGTTGCAAGCATCTCTATTTGAATGCTGTCGTTGCACAATTTACGCAGCGCTAACGGCATTTATTTTTATTTTTTATTTTGCACTTCTATATTCTATGTGTTTGCTTATATGTCTGCTTAATGTGTTTTCGTGCGCGCTTCACCTGAAATTTTAGTCGCTTTTGATCTAAAGCGTTAGACTGTAAACTATGCGATATATATTCGCCACTAAGTCGTCGTTGATTACAGCAGTTAGTTTAAGGTTGCAGCAAGCTGTAGACATGCATGAAAATATAATTTTTTTGTTGTTGTTGTCACGAAAATATTGCAAACACCTTGAGTTGACTTTAATTTCATTGAAAAATCGAAAGCGTAATTTCTTGGAGGCATGTGGTGCAGTTTTTAGCGCTTAAAGAATTAAGCAATTTTTTAAGTGAAATTATTTTATTTGATTTTAAGACTCTCAAATGGATAAATTAGAAGCTTAAAACCATTTTCAAAACTCTATTAAATACACTTTTACGATAAAATTGATTTTTGCATCTTTAAATTGCCTTTAAGCAGCTTTCAAATACCTCTCAATACAGTTCACTTCTCTTCTAACGCCATTAGTACTTGCCACAATTCTCTGATAGTCACCATTCAAACGCTCCCACCACTTACACTTGACATACGACTCCACCGTATCAACCATATGCATATGTGACGCAGCTGCTGTTGTGCGGTTTGCTTGTACTGTCTGTCTGCTGTTGCTTAATAATAAATTTTATTTGCAAATGTTTATCCTTTCGCTGGCATTTTGTACTTTTTTCCCCCACACACAGAGCACAGACACCTCTTCATACATCTATTTGTACAACTCCTTTGCAACATACACATATAACGGTCTGTGTCAGTCGTCTCAGCTGCTTTGCAATACAATGCAATAAACTCTTCCACACCTAATTTCAATTGCAAAATGATGATAGACATTACTGAAATTGTTATGATGGCTCTTAACAAGTTCGTTTACACCAAAGTGTCAGCTGCAGTCGCAGTCACAGCAGAACGGAAATCGAAGCAACAACAATAATAACAACAACATAATATTATATGCATGCAATAGTTCTGCTGTAGACTGCATGCTTCATTGTATGTGTCTATGTCTATGTTCGCTTGACAGTTGCTTGATTTGTTCGCAATCGAAACTAATATGATCGTGTGAAAGCAATAACAACTGACACTTGACAGCTTGAAGAACGCACTCAGTCGTATGTAAAAATTTGTGAAATAAAATAACAAAAACAAAAAATACATGGCAGTATTGACTTCATAAAAATATGTAAGCAGCTTTGTTGTAGGGAAATATTTATGTTCGAATATATGAAGAGTTCTTCAACTAAGGGAGAATGTTATCAAAATATGACAAAATAAAAAAATAAAAAATGAAATGAAAAAACTCACATTGTACATCTAATGCAGCCACAGTTCGAATATGAGCGTGCTGCACTAGCTTGAGTTGAACTTTGTTTGCACTTTCACTTCCGGTTTCACAGACCGCAGTGCTTATTAGATGGTTTCTAATGTAGTGCAAAAAAGTTCATTTTCTTCTTTTTTTATGCAGCAAAACTCACATAAAATCAAAAAAAAGTATAATTTTCTAATCAGTATATATATTCAATATTTAAAGATGTAGATTTTTTTTGTTAAAAATTTTACTCAAAATCGCTTAAAAATTTAACACTCAAGTAGGTTAAACTGTAAATATATTTTTGAAAATATTTTCACTACTCAATATAAATATTTGAACGCATTAAAATTTCAATTCTTTAACTAAAAGTTGTTTAAAAACCGTCGCAGAAGTCTTTACACATTTAAAAGTAATATTTTTTAACCTCCAACAG
Organism: Zeugodacus cucurbitae; assembly: GCF_028554725.1. Classification (NCBI taxonomy): domain Eukaryota; kingdom Metazoa; phylum Arthropoda; class Insecta; order Diptera; family Tephritidae; genus Zeugodacus; species Zeugodacus cucurbitae. Next base: position 55,029,848 of record NC_071667.1, on the reverse strand, counting down.
CTACTCCCCAACCATTTCCTTCATACTATATACAAATATACGCTTATTTATGTAAAAAATTCCTACAACCACTTTTGTATCAGTCTGCTGTCGGTCATTGAACGCTTTCGTTATTGTCACCTCAATCGTGTGTTTTTATGCGCGCACGGCCAGCATACGCATACAAGCACAAGCGCGCAAAAAAGCCGTCACACTACTGCGCGTTGCCTACTTCTAGGGGCCACAGTCCGCCATGCATGGCTTGCTGTCTTATCAACGTCCACTACAACTCCGCGCTTATGCTTTGTTGCAATATATTTTTGTTTTTTTTTTTTTCTCAGCATTCTTTTATTTTTGGTCATTTCTTACAGCTGTCAACCGAGCCGAGCGCCTGTGCTATCTGCTGTGGCGCATCTCTCTATGGGTACTTTTCCTTTGAAATACTGCTGCTCTTTGGCATTTAGTAACTTAACTTGCATGCATTGCTTGTATATTTTCCATTGAATGTGCTTTATAGTGCGATATTGACATTTCGATAATGGTAAATGACAGCTTGTTTGTTTGAAACTATCTTTTGCCAGCGCTCGGATGGGTGTGGTTGCGAATGTACATATGTATATTGCGATTTTTTTGTTGAAAGAGTGAAATGAAGGTTTTAAAGTATTAAATGATTTTTGTTATTTAATAAATTTTAATTTTAATTTATTTTTTTTTTAATTATTGTAATTTTTGTGTTATTTTTTTTGTTTTTTTTATAAAATTTTATAATTTTATATTTTTACTTTTATATTAATTGTTTTGTAACTTTTTTAGTAATATTTTATTTTTATTTATTTTATTTTTTTAATTTTTGTGTTATTTTTTTGTATATTATATTTTATTTTTATATTAATTTTTTTATTAATATTTTTTTTTTTGTTTTTTTATTCTTTTTTATATATTTTTTTCTCTATTTTTTTCAATTCTTTCTATTTTTGTACTTTACACCAATAGTTTCTTGTTGCAAGCGCCTGTCTCTGTTTTCTGACTTGGCTACCTCTAAACTGTCTGCATTAATCGAATCAGTATCCTTTACATTGTCAAAGAAAATTCAACTTATTGTTATTGTTGTTGTATTTTGTTTTTTATATGTTGTACTTGGCATTTTTATAATTAAACTTTTGTGCTTTTCATTTAAAGTTGTCCGTGTGCGTCAAGGGCATAAAAATACACTTGAAAAAATTAACTGGAAAATATTAGGGATAGGTTTCAAATATTAAAAAAAAAACATGCTAAAAGTCAGTTTAAGTCTATTAAAAATATTTTGAATTTCAATTTAACATATTTATATTAAAAAAAAAAAATATTAAAATACAAAAAAAAATTTATAAATAAAAATTAAATAAAAAAAATATTAAAATATTAAAATCAATTTTTGTTTATTTTTTTTTTTTAATAATTTTTTGTTTCATAATTTTTTTCATATTTTTTTTTAATTTTTTTAATAATTTTTTTTCTATTTTTTTATAATTTTTTTTTATTTCATTTATAGAAGTTTTTCATCTCATCATTTCATGAAAAAATAAATATAATTTTCTATAAACAAATTAATTGATATTGTTTTTAGATTTCGCTTCTTTGCAATTTATGTCAGAATTCATCTTTTAAATTTCATCAAAAAAATTCTCTCGGTGTATATTCTTTTCATACAAAACTTTCAAGTAATTATCTAATAAAAGTGTGTATGTTTGTGCTAGACATTTTAACAGTTTTTGCTTTCAATACAATTTCGATTAAATTAATATTGTTGCTGTTGTTGCACATTGACTGTACACTTGGGGGAAGCACAAAATTGCAATACGAGTGGTTGCAGTTTACAAAAATTAAACAACAACAGAATTTAATATTGCCTCAACGTGCTTAGTTACTATAAAGCAAGTGCTGAAAGAATCTCCCTTCAATTTCCCAAAGTAACTCGGAAGACCAACTAACAAACTACCAGAAGTTGGTGCAAAATGTTAGTTGCCATTTACCTTTAAACTACCAAAGACACACACACACTCACACTTTACAATGTCTGGCTGCTCGTTTATTTATTTATTTTATTTTATATTTTTTCTTCACTGTGACTACAGTCGGCAAAGTTTTATGGAGCGTATGATGCATATTTAAGGCCACTAACTAACTCAACTGTGCGCACGAGTGCTGGCGTGCGTCGCTTCCTTTGCAGGGAAAGTAAAATGAGCTCGTCAAGTTGCTGGTGTTGTTGTAATGTTGTTGTGGAGTCGTAGAAGTTTTTGCAACTGTAGACATGCAAATGTTTGCATTTTTCGGCTTTGGTATTTGTTAGTCTAGCGGCGGCTAAATAACTTTTAATTTCGAATTTTCCCTATTTAATTTTTTTTTCGAAGAAAGTTTTTCGTACTATTTGGCGTATAGAAATTTGGAACTTGAGAAATAAAACTATTTTAAAAATAGTTTATTAGTAATTACGGTTATAAATATTCGGATTTTTTTTTTTAGTTTCCTCTCTCTCTCTTTCAAAAACTTTCTCGATTTGTTGCTGCCTAGTTTTTACCATCAAAAATATGGCATTCGCGACAGCTCATTTTCAGTGTTGTCAAACTATTTCATTTGAACTCATTTGTCTGTTCGTTTCGGCACTCTCTAATCGTCGTTGAATCGAAGTTCGAAATTCCTAAGCTGCTTTGAATATATATGAAAATTTTGAAAAACATGTAGAACATCTCCAGTTTCATTTCTACGCCACTAATATATCAAATGCCAAATTAGCGCAGTTAGCGGTGAAATTACAGTCCCAGTTCGTAAATCTAGTGGTACTTACTCATATTGCCACTACAACAACAACGGCAGCGTAAACACCAGCTTTTAAGCACAACACTTGGACTCGAACCATTTCGAAATTTCCTGCAACTACTACAACAACAACCAGCAATAACAAGAACAACAAATGAGTCAACAATAAATGCGCTCCTTTGTCAGGATTATTGTTTCATTTGTGTTGCTGATCGAAATGGTTATTGTTGCCGGCGAAAGATTGCGGGCATTGCCTTGCATAACACAGCAGTGATTACCAGCCAGCCATTGCAGTGTGCTCACTAAAGGTACGCACACACCTCAGCCACTGTCGTTCATGGCCGCCAGCTATGTCCGTTGGTTGGCTGTGTGTTCGTGTTTTAAGTGCTTTGGTCGCTATAAATCGCACCTGGACGTGGAACTGACGTGTGCACTCAACACCGTCGCGTACAAACGCAGTCAAGTGGTATTTATCCAACAACAACAAGTACAACAATTGCATATAATATTGCGACTAACGGCACTTAATAACGAAATTAAATAAACGTTGACCGGACGGACACAAGCAGTTAGTTAGTTTGGGAGCATGTTGTATGTTGCGCGTGTTCTCCAAGGATCAAGTGGTTGTTGTTGTGATGTTGTCGGTGTTTAAAATTTGTTGTTTTCTTGTTTTTAAAGGAAGTATTACGCAAATATTATTTTAAAGCTGTTTAAGTTAAGTTCGAAAAATATTTTTTCTCGAAATTCGTAAAAAAAAAGTTTGAAGTTCGAAAAATACTTTTATAATATTTATTTAAAGCTTTTTAAGTGCTAGCAAATCTAAGTTCGAAAATATTTTTTTCGAAATTCTTAATAAAAGTTCGAAGTTGAAAAATATTTGTTTATATTATTTTCAAGTTATTTAAACGCTAGCAAATTGAAGTTCGAAAATTTTATTTTTTCGAAATTATAAAAAAATTCGAAGAAATGTATACTATCATTTTAAAGCTCTTTAAGTGCTAGTAAATATAAGTACGAATTTTGTTTAACTTCGAAAAAAAAAATGCGAAGTTCGAAAAAAAATTTTGTCACAAATAAAAACTGTTGCTAACGCAGTTTATAATTAAATTCATTTATTGTTTTAAATAATTTTTTGTTGTACTGAATGTTTCATTTATTTGCCCAAATTTAGTCTTTTTACTTTCCTCTCTCCACTGTCTTCAACTAAAATTTCGGTTGCTGTGCTTTGTAGTTGTATTTTTATTATTATTTTTGTTTTTTGTATTTTTATTTTTGTCATTTTATTTTTTCTTATTACACATAGCTCTCAACGCACACACGGCGACGACCGGCGTATTTCCGGTTACCGTTTCAGGAAATATTTGGCACTTGTTCATTGCATTATTTATTTTCCGGTTTTAATGCCATACATGCCACGACAACAACAACAATAACAGCAATAATAAAAAACAGAAACAGTGACAAGCAGTTGCAATAACGTCGGTGTGCAACCAAATGCAGACATGCCAAAATACAAGTGGCATTTGTGGCAGCAAAGGCACACACACTCATGCAAGCTTCAAACACATATATATATATATATGCTTATGTGTGTTGAACTGCAAGCGCATCTGGCGAATTTTGTCGTTTGCATATATCCAATCATACATACGTATTTATATATACACATATGTACATACTTATAAGGTGTTTGTTACTTTGTTCTTGTTGTTCTGCCATTGCCAATGTCGCGTGAAATGCAGACACAGCAATGCACATAACTTCTTTTAAATATATTTACTTATTTATTTTGTGTTTTTGTTATTTTTTTATTGAACTCTCACCCTTTCACCACTTTCAACGAATTTTTGTGGCATGTTGCAGACGAAAATGTGTACACACGCGGCACATAACTCAAAACAAGTGCGGGAAAAGTTGTTTCAACGAAGCAAAACTTCAACCGGAACGGAAGCGCTTGCTTTTTTCAGCGTCGTCGCTTGAAAGCGAGGAAAAAGCGCCATTTCCGACTGCTGTCTGCCGCCAGCTGCCATTCGCACGGCAGGCAACAACAGCAATAGTAGCAGGTTTAACGGTTTTTGTTATGGGTTTCTATTTCTTTCCTGTGCCTTACCTTGCGCCAGCGCCAAGATGTATGCTATGAAATTTTTAAAGCTTGCACTTGCTTGCCACATTTGTGTGTGCAAGTTTCATGCCACAAATAGGTGTTGAAATAGCAACTACCAAATGCATTTTTAGCACGTATGTGTTTGTGTGTTTAGTTGGTAATTTATTATGTTCATAAGTTTGTGTCTGCGCTACTCCTCCGCACTTTGGTGTGTGTGTCCACTACATTTCACGTTCTGTAATCTGAAAGTAATAGTATCGGAAATTGCATTGGGGACCATAAAATGCCACAAAATATTTAACTTGCCTGGCAAAAATAAAAACTACTTCGTTGCACTAAACTTTTTGGCAGCTCTTCTTCTTCTCCTTATTTTTCTTAGTTTCCAACTATTATTTCTTTATGATTTGTCTATTTCACTTGCTGCAGCATATACTACTGCTCTAGCGTACAGTCCCCGGCGACGTTTAATAATTTGTGCGTCTGCAACAGGAAATTTATGTGGCAAGTCTAACTGTAATTTTTAGCAACTTCCACACAGCACACATACAAACATACAAACTTATGAAATTTTCGTTATTTGCTTACATATGAAATAAATCTAATAATATTTTTTATTCTCTCTCTTTGCAGGTATGTTTCGTGACAAAAAAAAAATTATATTCCTTATGTTTTTCGGCCAGAAATTATGGTGAGTTCACATGCGATTTATAAACAAGCGCAAATATTTTCATAGCATTTCATAAACATACATACAAACACAGTCATAAGTGTGTATATAAAACCACCAATGTGCTCTCCAGTCGCCCAATGTGCACTCAGTCACATCATAAATGCTGTGGAAATCGCAAAAACCACGTGTAAATTGTGCAATGAAAATTCTTGCAACTCACGCATAAACAAAGCTACTAGCATGCTAGTTGTGGCACACACACACACACGCACATGCATGCATAGGAACATAAATTTTTTATGAGTACTCATATTTATAATCGACAGTGTACACTGGCATGTAGTCTTCTGCTATTTATATATAGAATAGTATAGACATATCTACGTCGCGTTGATGAACGTGTGAACAACTCGTAAAAACTAATTCAATTACATATGTACCTTCCCGCGCCTTTGCCGCCGCACCTACAAAATAGCCCGCCCGAAGATTTTCGCTTTAATTAAAGACAGAGTTCTTCATGTGTGTCTCATAAACTTTTGCGCGCTAAAATAGCAGAGAATTTTCTTTAGAGTTCTTCAGCGAGCAGCACAAAATATTTGCTCGTAAAAAATCATTTTCTCTTTGAATGACACATCTTTAGAAAATGTTGTTACGCCAAAATGCAGAAATCTAGGCATACTGCGGATACTTTTCAGTTACTTAAAATTGTTTTGGTGAATTTCAATATTTCCGACACATACCATATTAAATCTTGTTTCCTGTTATTTCAGACGAATTTCGAAATATTCGAAAAAGAGATCATTTCTAATATAATATTCAACATAGAAAACCGACCCGAATCTTACTGGTCGATCGTAGATTCGTTTTTCCTTAGGCATTCGAAGCCTTTTTAAGAATTAAATGTTTACGTCTTTTGGTCTAGTTATACTATACCTCAAGCAAGGAATGCCTCAAAAAATTTCAAAGTTAGTTCAAACTTAGTTGAAATTCCTGTCCGCTCCACAGCATCTTCCAGAAGATCGAATAGTACATATACAAAAATTTCGAAGATTCACGTCTCAGATTAATGGATCATCACTGTTTACTATGATCATATGTGACCTGGTCTACGGAAAGGGGGTTTAGGTGTCAAAAAATCAATTTTCACTTTTTAGTTGATTCCGATGGATGAAACTTAGTTGAAATTCCTGTCCGCTCCACAGCATATTCCAGAAGATCGAATAGTACATATACAAAAATTTCGAAGATTCACGTGTCAGATTAATGGATCATCACTGTTTACTATGATCATATGTGACCTGGTCTACGGAAAGGGGGTTTAGGTGTCAAAAAATCAATTTTCACTTTTTAGTTGATTCGGATGGATGTTTATTTTTAACAGCTGTTTCCTAGAAAACTAGTTTTCGCACGTTAGCTCCCATTTCGTAGACCAGGTCACATATATTGACTTGGGTACAGATTCTATCAAGCTATCTCCACTAAGGCCTTGGATCAACTACAGTCGATTGCTTAGTACTTTTGAGAAAACTTATGAATAAGTAGCTTATTTTACTTACTGAATTAATAATATTTTACTATGGAAGTATGGAAGATACAAACTCTTTAACGTTCTGCATTGTCAAGTGTTTACAAAAGCTTTCCAACACCGTTACAACAATCAAAAAGTTGTTTCATTAAGTTGCTTTATCTCACACTACTTTTCTAAAACAAAGCATGAGCCATTAATTCATATTTCAGAAGAAACATATTTTAGAAGAAAAGTTTTTTAATTAAAATATATAGATAATTTTAGTTAATTTAATAATTATCGCATGAGATTTTTTTTTTTTTCAAATCCTTTAAAACAATTTTAAAAAGTATTTCTAACTGTTTAACGAACTAATTTTGAACTTGTGAGATAATTAAATAATTATCGCATGAGATATTTTTACAAATTTTTTTTGAAACAATCCAAAATAATAATTCTAATGGTTTAACGAACTTAATTTTAAGTTTTGAAAGATGTTCAAAATTATCGCATGAGATATTTTTACACAATTTTTTAAACAATCGGGAATCGGGAGATAATTTTAGTTAATTTAATAATTATCGCATGAGATTTTTTTTTTTCAAATCCTTTAAAACAATTTTAAAAAGCATTTCCAACTGTTTAACAAACTTAATTTGAATTTTTGAGAGAATTCAAAAATTATTGCATGAGATATTTTTTTGGCTAAGCCAAAATTATGCTGAATGAGACTTAACTCATGTTGATAGAAGTTCAAACTCGTTTCTAAAACATACCACAGCACAACATAACATAAGAAAATCACAAATTTATATGTATAATATGTACATCAAAAAAGCGCGAGTACATTACTCTATTAGGCGCAACTCAAACCAGCGACCGTAGAAATTCCTCGCTTTGTACGCACAAACACGCCCTCTGCCGGTGCGCGCATACAAATGTCAAATGGTTTATTCACCTTAAAACACCTTTTCTTGTGCCAAAGCCATACACACACAACAATAAGAACCGTAAACAACGACAAACAACAGCTATAAAAACGCATAAAAGTAAAAGACGCAATAAGCCGCACAACAAAAGGACATTCGCAGCAGCGGGTACATGCGTGCTTGTATGTGTGTGCGTGAGTGTTAGTGCCATTGTGTTGTGCTGAAAAACTACACTAAATAAAGTTGTACTAAAATGACAATAAACCAAAAATATGTTGAAACGAATTTCACGTGAAAATTACAACTGCAATTACAACAACAACACATAAACAAATAAAAATTTGCACTGCAACGGAATACGAAATAGGAATAAGGACGCTGAACTACGAGTAAGTGCAGCATTACACCTTTAGTACAAAACGGTACTCCATTGAGAGCGATTTGTCTGAGGATTCTTAAATCCTTCCTAATTTCCACATCGCGTTGTTGCGCCTGTGTCACCAACGCTCAGCTGTAAATTAAGCGCATTCGCACGCACACAAACACACTCAGCGGAGATAATAAAGTTTTTAGCACTCTGGCAATGTGGCCGTAGCATAAGTTATGCATCAGTGTTGTCACCTCTCAATTTATCAAAAACACACTCGCACTTAAGTGTGTTGCCTCTGCCTTTTGTGTTGCACTAAAAACGCTAAAAAGCCACCGGTGAGCGTGTTTTTATTAAGCGAATTTATGTTGCATGTATAAACAACAGCGAGTTAGTCAGTCCGTCTGTCTGGCAGCCAGTCATTCATCTCTAGTGACTAATTCATTGTCCTCTGTGTGGCGAGCGTGAAAGCAAAAGTTTTTTCGTATTTTTTGATTCACTGGGTTATAAAATTTCGTTGCATGCAATACGTGTTTGTGGCACGAAATGAATTGTGGCATAAAAATGAAATGCATTTTATGACAGTCGAAACGCACAGCTACAGCTACACAACAACATGCGAAAAATGCAAAATAAATTGCAACAAAAACCAAAAGTTGCAACAACAAGTCTAAAATTGCAACAACAACAGTACTAAAGTTGCATTGCAACCGCTTTTTGTCGCCAAACATTTGGTTTCTCCTACAAAAAATTTTATGTTAAGTGAGCAATTTCGTTCAAAATAGTTCAGAAAAAAAAATGCTTAGTTGGAAAATGCTTCGTTTCCGACTTCAAAGTGAGTGTTCGCCTTAGAGGCTTGTGGCCTTATATGCCACATGCTTCTGTAGTTATGCGTATTTTCAGCTAATGATGGGCGTTTCCGTCGGTTGTGTGCGCTTTGAGTGTGTAGCATGCGGAAGATGCGCACAATTCTAGGAAGCAGAAATTAATAGAATTTTTGGACTACGATCCAACTCTTTTGAACTGCAAAACATGTGAGGAAAGCACGCAGGAAAATAAATATTTATATTTTGTGTAAATATATTTTTTGAAATATAAATAGATTATTTTAGGAGACAGTAATAATTTATACACTTTGAAGAGGAATATTTGAAGCATAATGTTCGAAAAACATTAAGGAAATTTTTCGCAATCCACTAGAGGGCGCTCAATGAAATATACAACTTATCATGGACTATAAAATATTTTTCTTCGATTTTTAGATTTTTTTCAGTAACCTAGACCAAAAGGTTTCGAACTCAACAACGTTCGTGATTTCGCACAATTTTTTTCCTTACGGCATCTTGGATACTGTTTTGGGAAAATTCATTAGAAAATCATATTTCTCAACACAATTAAGGGACATTTTATGCCATGTGATGATATTGATTCTCATTCATATAATATTTTTCGAAAATATTTCGAAATATTTTTACAATATCAGAAATTTTATAATGTTTGAGTAATGGAAGATTATTTTCCCGGTTCGTAACTTTGCTTAAAGCCCTTTCCCGCTGTAGCAAAAACAAAATTTTGAGCAGAAATTGAAAAGCAGAGGCAAAAAACATTTTTAATATTTAAAATAAATACTTGTGATATTTAAAAAAAAATTAAAAAATAAAAAAAAATATTTTTTATAAAAATTATTTTAAAAATTACAAAATATATAGTTTTTTATATTTAAAATAAATATTTATGATATTTGAAAAAAAAATATTTTTTATTATAAAAGTTGTTAAAAAAAAAAAAAAATATTTTTTATAAAAATAATTTCAAAAAGGAAAAAAAACAAATATATTTTTTATTATATTTAAAATTATTTTTTTTTAAGTTAGCGATAATTTATATTTTTATTAAAAAAAAATTATTTTAAGACTTCAATTTACTCTTTTAGTATATTTTTCTTTGTTTCTATTTTTGTTGTTGTTGTAATATATAGTTTCTTATTTCAACTACAACAACAACACTATTGAATATAATATTCCAATCGTAGCTATTTACGTCCCATACTCATTTTGAGCATGAAAAACAAGTTTTTGAAAACCCGCTATTCATTTGTTGTTTTTGTATACAATTGCTGCGTAGCTTCAGCTATGAATTCCTTTGTTAGTGTCATCTTGCTGTGCCATAGTGCTGGAACTGTCGTGCAGGTATTATAGACCCAATATGAGATATATATATGTATGTATACAACACACTCATACAATTATCCGTTCACATATATTGCTGTATGCATATGAGTGTAAGTCCAGGTAATTGTGCTGCTGCCTGTGTCCTACTTGTACAAATTACTTCGCACATGGCATCATGTGAATCCAAGTCAAGTTGTAAATTACGCATTTCGATAAACGAAAGCAGCAGCAGCGGCAACAAACAATACCCGCAACACATGCATGAAGCATGCAACAAAGCCAGAGCAAATGTAAAGAAAAAACTTTAAATAGGCAGCGCATTTAATGAAAGCAATGCCAACAAAAAACTTTAATATGCGACCCTTTTATTTTAAATACGCAAAAGGTGTAGACACACATACACACATTAACTCGCAGATTTGCTTGTGTGTGCGGCGCTCATTAAGTTTACCTTCGCTGTTTATCCACTTGGTGGTTCGTGTTTCCTTTGTGTGCTGGCGTTTTATATTCATCTGCCTCATATGTGTTGCTGTTTTTTTTTTTTCAAAGGAAGATCCAGTGAGAAGCAGAATTTGCGTCCCTTCTGCAACTATTTTGTTTGTCGAGGTATTTTTTAGGTTATTTTGGTGCCAAATCTTTTGCGTGCTTTTGCTTTTTTGTTTTGGCTTGAATATTTTAGCGACTGATGGTTATATTTTCAAATCGAAATTTTCTTAACCTTTGATTGGTTTCAGTCGCTTGAAATTGAAATTAATTATTCACGTAATTTCTCGATTTTTTTTTAAAGAATATTCAGATGACTTCGAAAGAGAGAGATAGAAATTAATGGTATGAGTGAAAATTCATCATTATTTTTGGAAAATCTCAAGTTTTTTTTCTGATCTGAGGTGCTCTCATTTATTATTCCATATTTATATGTATATGTTAAAGGGTTAGGGGTAGTCAGGATTTTCAAAAAATCATTTTTTTTTGCATTTTTGTTAAATGTAATATCTTAAAAATATTCTCTGAAAATTTGAAGTTGATCCGTTAATAACTTTTCGAGTTATTCGACAAATAACAATGATCGCTCGGTCGCTCCAACACACTATTGTCAAACTTCAAATGCGTTTATCTCAAAACTATGTTTTTTGAACTGGTGACAACTGTAATTCGATAACCGCTCAGTAGATTTTAATGAAATTCATACAGCTTTTAGAATGCATAATAAACTCAGGCCTGATCGAAGGATTTTTTAAGACCAATTAACTGTTGATTTTTTCCCAAAAATCTAGAAAAAAATTTCCTGATGCCGACATTTTGTTAATTTTTGAGAAAAAAAAAGCTTCGATCAGGCCCAGGATTATCTATTTATAAAACTAATTTTTTTATCCGATTGATTTAAAATGAATCTCCAAGGACTTATGATTGTCACCGCAAGGACCTTTTTTGAAACTAGGTCAACACAGACAGCTATAACTTTGGAAACTATATATATTTTTTTTTAATTTTCGTAACTTTAAGTCAAAACATTGTATAATAATGTCATGTCTATTATTACTTGACATAACATGATTTAATAGCAAACAAGATTGCTGAAAATTCTCATTTTTTCGTGTCTCTGACTACCCCTAACCCTTTAATGGGATCATATATTTAAGTGTTTTCAGTAAGATCGTGAAACTCAGTCTTTGAAAGTTTAGAAATAACACGTTATTCGAAGCGCTGTTTCAGTTTTTGAATATGTTTTTTCAGTAGATCAAATAAAATTAAGTTATTTGGATATGTGAATAAAAAATGTTTCCAATAATACTACATCAAGTTTAAAATGCTATCAAGAGTAGTTGAAAAATAGTTCCATAGAAAAATTTAATTTCAAGAGATTACTTATAAAGGCTTCAGTATATAACAGTAACAGTCTTTAGAGATATCGAATAAGTCGTTGGGGGTAGGGTCTATGAAGTAAGTAAGCTAACTCTTTAGTATTTAAACACTCAATAATCTTTATTTATTTTCCCGATAATACCAACTTTTTCATCGAAAGGATTCGACAATCTTTTTTCGGATCGTTCAACGAAACATAAGTTTCTGAGTTAACCTGACCTGTCCAAACATGATTTCCTTTTCTTTACTTGATTTTGTAATAATAACGGAAAGAGGTGGAGAGAGAGTGGAAATTATTTTTGATTCAAGTAAGAACCAGAAATACTTTCTCAACATTTAATAATTTTCAATAATATTTTTATTTCTCATTATTTCGTCCAAAATCCACACTCTATTCTTAACCCTTAAAACATAACGGAAGAAAAAAAGTTCATATAAAAATTCTAAAAATTGTCCCTTAAGCCGTAAGCGTTGAAAGTTCAACGCAGTAATCATTCAAAGCACCAAAGTTTCGCATCCAACTATTTTTAATAAACTATTTTCTATATTTTTTCTATGCTTAGTGATAAGTTCTACAAACACAATTGAAATACCAAAAGTTACAGCACAATAACGCGTAGAATCTTAATAATTTTTATGCCAGCCAGTATCGTCAAATAAATTGCAGCACGTCGGCAACCAACGAAGAGCCAAGAAGACAGAACTAGCTGTGCAAAGCAGCAGCAAGCAACTCTTGGAGAAATATGTACTGTCTATAGAAAGGCTATAAGTAGAATGCAGCATATCAGAAAAATGAGTATTGCAGGCAACTAGCAAAAGTAAGATGAATTTAAATGAGCGCTGATAAATCTGACTGCCTGCACAAGCAAGCAAACTTGGTTACATACTTCGTGCAAGCACTGTGTGTGTGTGCCACCCACTTGGCAACACGCACAACAAGATAAGCAAATGACCAGCAAATGTCGCTGCCAAACTAAAAAAGCGAAGAAAAAACTGAATTTCCAAAAAATATACACCAAAGTTGTAAATTGTTGTGCTTGGCGTCTCAGTTTTACTTCGGTTTGGCTCATATTTCTTCTATTTCTTTTTTTTTTTAGCTTCGCGCTTTTTGAAGTGAAAAATTTGCGTTGTCGTCAGTCGCGGCATGCAACATTGCACTTCAACAGCGCAGATTTTTGGCACTCTTCATTTCGCGTGTTGCAAGTGTTGAGGATTGAATGTTTGAACATTTTCGAGAATTTCGTTTTCGTTGTAAAACTTACGCTTTTTGGCATGACTTTTGTTTTGGCACAATCCTGCAACATCACTCGTCTGGTCGCCCAACAATTGTTGGTTGTCGTTTTCACATTTGCTTTACAATATCACGCTTCCAATTTACATAGCTTCGAAGAGCTGACTTCATATTTATTTTATTTTTGTTTTGGTACTATCCGTTAAGTCTTCACCAAAACTCTCTGTCCGCAATTGTTGTTCGCACTCATGCCCCCCATTTGCCTGCAGCTCTTGACACCGCCACCAACCCACCGATCGCCTGACCATCACTTCGACCCAAGTTTTCTTCCAGCCGCCGCCAATCGTTCGCTCTTTGTGGTCGCTGCTTGGCATCGTGGTTTTCTTGCGCGTCTGTCTGTCGGTCTGTCTGCTTGTCTCGTTCACTTTTCAAGATTAGTCTTTGATAAAGTGCATTTGGAGTTAATGCAAATGACAGCATGCCACAGTGACACCTACACCAACAATGCCCCCAAGCTTAGCTATGCAACAACAGTCTTAGTCTCACAGAAAGAAAACACAACAGACATTGAAGGCGTTCAGGAAGTGCTGTGTTGGGTGCCAAGAAAGTTGATGTTTTTCTTTTGCATTACGTTGAATAGGTGAGTTCGAGTTCTTGGATTCATTGCTGCTAACAATAGATGATGTGAGTAATTTTGAGGTTAGAGGTGTAATATGAGATAGGGAGAGAGGGAGGAGAAAGCGTTAGTAGTATAAAATATTGATTTACGGCGTTTGTTTTCAGCTATTTCAAAAGAAATTTTCTAATATTGGAGAGTACTGATTCGAACAAGCTACTGGTATAACTCGCTAACTAACTGGTATAATCTAATAGCGATATAAATCACTTTAAGGAGTTGCAATGAGCTCAGCGAAGAATATTAAAGTGAAATTCCCTATTATTGGAGAGTAGCGACTTCGAAAAAGAAACTGGTATAACTCGCTAACTAACTAGTATAATGAAATTTTATTTTAAATTTAATGAAATTAGCTGAGTGATAGCCAATTACTGTAAAAGTCACTAATATTAGTGAGTTGCGATTCGAACAAGCAACTGGTATAACTCGCTAACTAACTGGTATAATCTAAAGCGATATAAATCACTTTAAGGTGTTGCTATGAGCTCAGCGAAGAATATTAAAGTGAAATTCCCTATTATTGGAGAGTAGCGACTTCGAAAAAGAAACTGGTATAACTCATTAACTAACTGGTATAATGAAATTTTATTTTAAATTTAATGAAAATAGCTGAATTATAGCCAATTGCTATAAAAGTCACTAATATTAGAGAGCAGCGGTTTCGAACAAGCAACTGGTATAACACGTTAACTAACTGGTATAATTAAAAAGAGATAGAATAACTGTCTTCTATACTTTTCTGAGTTGAAATGAGTGAATCGAAGAAAATTAATACTTTTCTCAAATTTTTACGACGCAGTATTCAACATTTTTAATCACTTAAAAGCCAAATAATCCTTTTAACGACCGTATTTTTAACTAAATATTTTTAATATTCATTTTTAATAATCTTATTCGTAATTACAACGTCAAAGGGTTGCTTTAGCGCTCATTCTTTTTTATGTAATGAGCTTCCTTACGCTTCCGTGACAACGAAAATGTTTGTCAATGATATTTTCCTTTTCGCTTAATCGTCAAAGGGTTTGCAGGCAATGTTTGAGTAGATACTTTAGCGGATTAATTTTTATTAATTTGTGTTTTGCATTAATACTCATATTGTATGGATGTGTATATTTCCGGCTCCATACAATTTTCTACAGCTGCAATGTTCAGTGATAAAAGAATTCTTTTAATTGCGCTTTGTTTGGGATTATGTTTCACACTGACTTGATTTAGTTAAAGATATTTTTTTTTTATTATTGGCCACTGAAATTAAATTACTATTGTGCACATTTATGGGCATTGAAAATCCACTAGAAAAATTATTGGCGCATAAAAGCTAGGAAAATGGCAGAAATCCGCTTTTTATGCTCATAATTATAGAGCTTAATATATATAATGGGAGCCTGTTCTCTTTTCATGAAAATTTGCATTCTTACATACACAGTAAGCGACTTCAATAAATCATAGTAAGCTTATAGCAGCGTTGCTACGCATTTGGATTAAGCCATGGAAGGCCATTAAAAGGGTTAGAAAGTGCCTAAGTAGACACTAATGGCGTAATTTGTGTATACGAAATGGGTTTAACGTGTTGCTGCAACATGTTGATAACTGCGGAGAATTGAGTATATATATTTTTTTTCTTTATATTTTTTTTTTTTAAGTATAATGTCTAAAGAGTCTTCTTTACCTTCTTACCAAATTCCAATTTCTTTAAATATAATTATATTCTTTTGAGGCTTCTTTATGTGAAAAAAAAAATCAATATAAATAACTTCAGTTTTTGCACTCTGCTACCGCAACGAATCAGTAATGCGCTTGCCACTTGGCAGTTACCGCCGCATACCCGAATTTGCATTTTGAAGATGTTGCATGCAACCATTAAAAAATCAATAGTCCGCCGAAAACATAGTGTTATGATTGGCATTAATAAGGCTTCTTGCTGCCTGCTTTGCTCATTTCACGCTTCATACTGCCGATTTGACAGAAAATTGGTGCAATATTGGCAGTAGCGCAGACGGGTCTACACATGTGGCATGCAGCGAGCGGCCAAAATGTAGTCAACATACTCACTATGTTAGCTGTGGCGCGCTTCGGCAGCAGATATTAAATTACTGTTGATTTTTTTTTTATTACAAAATTTTATGTTTACGTTTATATCTCGATGTGGCAGAGTTGTTGTTCGTGCAACATCGTTACGTGCTTGTCTTTATGTGTATTTTTTCATTCAGCGGCTTTTTTGGTTCGGCCGTACAATCGATTGCGCTGCAGCCGTGTAAACATATCCTTTCAGGTTTATATTTTCTTACTTTATCTCAAAGAAATTATCTGTGGCACACACAATTGCCTTTGTTTTCACCTGCATTCAAGAAAGCAGTAGAAATGCTACCACATTTCTTTCATCGCCTTTTTGTGGTTTCTCGCTTACTTTGCGTTTCTGCTGCATTTTTGTACAGATTTTTTTAGAATAATATTTATTAGCGCACAATCTTGCTTACCTGCGCAGCGTGCTGTGCTTCTTACAAGTCGTATTACCTGCTTTTTTTCTTTTGTTTTGTATGTGTGTGAGTTTATGCTTCTGTGGTTCGGGCATGTATGGCTCGTAATCTCAGATATCTTATCAAATTACTTAATGTGACATAATTAATTGAGTTTCCATTCAGTAGCACAACAATACATGCTCTCACTGTGTGCTACTTAGAACCGCAAGCAACGGCTCTCCTTATTTTATTAATTAACTCAGTTTGGCTGATTTGGTATTTTTTGATTTGTCTTGAGGTACTAGTTATTAGGGAATTTATAAAGTTCATTTTCTATAATAGCCCTTAAATTATTATAGTGTCTCCTTAGACAAATCCTTAATCTTACTAATTGTTGAATCGAACAAGCAACTGGTATAACTCACATAGTCTGGTCTAAACAAATTCCTTAATATAGCAAGCGACTATACCACTTTAGTGGGCGTTATTACATACATTTGTATCGGAAATAACTGTATAGCTTTGTTTTTTTTAAGTATTTTTTTATATTTACTACTCACTACATAATTCTTAATTTTACATCTAACTCTTATACCCCAGACATGTAGGTATGCAGATAAGTATTTCTTGAGAAACGTGCACCAATTTGCTGCAAGATTTATTTACTTAATATGCTAGTCGCTTTTCTTCCAATTATTCAACGAAAACCATTTAAGCGCATGTTAACATTACTCAGAAAATACATAGAAATTATCTTCACAATTTTTTGTGTTTTTGGTAGATGGAATTATAAACGACAACACTTTTCTTCAAGCATTTAGCGTAGAAATGGTATATTTTTTCGTTCACAAAATGTGTCACGCATTTATCATTGCGCCAGAAATCTACAGTGAAAGTTGTCGCTTCAATTCGTGTAATAGAAAATTGTTTGAATATTGTAGAGTGGTGTTATCTTTGAATACGCACCTTGTTGTAGTGCAGCTACAAGTTCTTCATAAGTCTGACAATTAAAAAAAAAAATAAACTTATATTTTTGCTGTACTTTCTTATTTTTCAACAATTTAATATCGCTTTGTATCACAAATAAATCGCTTAGTGCTATAGCTTAGTCGCATGCCATTGAATTTTGGCAAATATTCACGCATGCAGAAAGTAGACAGTTCAAAAGAAGTAAATAAAGTCTTCATAAATAATAAAATGTCAAAGACTTTTAAGCCCAACAATCGCTTGTTAGAAACACATACTCTTCTATGCATGCCTTAGTTCAATGCCTCGACTGTTATTACTCTCATATTTCTTTTACTGCTGGTAAATAGGAGTTAACATTAAATATATTTCTTCGCATTTATCACCCAAATTGAATCGTATCTGATTCATTGTGCTGCGACACACGCGCCAAAGACGAAAATTCATTCACCACACAAGCTTCTCACATATTCACGTGTACAATAACAACACCAAAAGTGTTTGAAATTTAAGACATTCTTTTATGCGATCTACTTGTAAGACTTTTAAATTTTAGCACAAATTCTAGAAAGCATTTTTAAGTATGTATGATAAAGAACTGTGAATACTGGAATCGTTTTGATATAAACACGGTCAGATCAGATTAATCAAAATATAGAGTTTAGATAGGTTCTTAAACTCAGAATAAACAATCAGTGCAGAGTTAAAAGGTCAAAATGTGTCCTTTTACTCGGATTAATCACCACATTTTAGTATTTGTATTAGGTTAGGGTTGAGTTACAAACCTACTTTATATGAATGGTTTTACAAAATTGGTCTAATAATACCACTTTTACTTAGCTTCAAAATATCAGAATTATTGCTCAATTTGGTCTTTTATTAGCAAAAATTCACAAACTCAGAGTTACCCACCATATAAATACTTTTCTTATCTTGCATTAAACACTACTTTTTAGGTGTTGATAGAGCTACCATCCTGATTTTACTAAAATTTGTTGAAATTTCATCAGAACTATTGACTGATTTCACAGTTTCCCATCGTAAACCGAAAGTTATATCCAAATAAACTCGAGAGTTTCAATCCTATAACAACATTTGGCAATTATTCATAAACTCAAAATCTTAAAGTCTACTTTGTGACACTCCCAGAATTGTGAAATATTTTATGTTCTTTTGCAAGATTTGTTAAACCGAATCGTAAACACGAGTATTAATTACTATCTTTGCAAGATTTGTAGAACAATCGTAAACACGGGGTAAACTGTGTACTAATTACTAAACTCGCCTTAAACACTACTTTTTACAACAAAAATTTGTTGCAAATCCAAATAAACAGAGTTTCAATCTAATAAAAATGTTTGCCAATTATGCATGAACTCAAAATCTTGAACTCGAGTTTATGACACTGAAATATTATGGTTAATTTTGCGAGATTTGCAGAACAGAATCTCAAACACGGGCTTAAGCGCGAAATAATTCTTAAACTCGCTTTAAACACTACTTTTTACCACAAAAATGGGCTGCACGATGGGAACTAAAATGATATTTAAATAAACACAGAGTTTTAACCGAATAAAGATTTCAAAATTTTTTCATAAACTCAAAATTTTAAACTCGAGTTTATGACACTGAAATGTTATAGTTTTCTTTGCGAGACTGATAGAAACGAATCTGAAATACTTTTTAGTGCTTGCTGTTGAACTCGAGTTTATAGCACTCACTCTATTGTGAAATATTGAATTTTTTTAATTCCGGCTTTTGTAGCGAATAAATTGAGCGGTAATTTCACTAAATTAGCGGACACTAATCTGAAAAGGCGCATAACTTGATTTACAATTTGCATTTTACTATCAATTTCTAAAGCTTTATGGGCCTACACTACTCTACGGTTGCATTGATCACCGTAGGCATGTTTTCAACATTGTTTCAAAACTAGCTCAACATTTTTACTATTGCGCATTTACTTAGCTACTTGCTATATGTAAAGCCAATACGACGCAATTGTGCAAAAAGGCGTGAAACGGTAAAAATAATACAATATTATTGCAACAATAATTTTTTGTTTTGTTTTGGCTGCTTTTCAATGCCATAAATTTTAATTGCTCCACAAGTGGGCGATACTAGAAAATTATTTGTTTTTCTAAGAGTGGCGCTTGTGTGGCGTACTTATGTGGTTGTGAGTAAAAATAAATATTCGAAAGTACGCGCCTCTAAGTTAGTAATTGAAGTGTTAGTAAATGTAATTAATTATTGTAAAATTTAAAAATTAGACGAGCTTAAATTGATATCGCATACAATGTTGCACAAACGACTGCAAACAAAAAATTGCATATTCATATGTGCATGTATGCAGCTATGTATGGGTGTTTGTGCAAATATTATGCATTATTACAAGTTTTATGTGCATTAGGTGCCACTAGAAACGATTGTAAATTACGCTTAGTGAATTGGAATGAACACTTCATGGCGTTCATAATGCATACAACACACATACATACATAGATGTAGATATGTATATTTACATGTATAGTTAAGCATTTCTGTCTCGATAAGTGCATGCACAAGTTTGTAACGCGTTTTTATAGCTGGGCGCTGCGGTGGCGGCATGTCGCGTTGGCTGCGGTCATGATTTTATGAGGCGTGGTGCGTGACTCTCGTGAAATTGTAGCTGCCAATTCATATCAACTACACAAACCTTGGCAGCGTCATTAACTAAAAATAAAAAACCAAATGCACTAGAAATGTGCTAATAAAAATCGGCGACTGTGTCTTATTGCGTTGTAGCCGCTCTCTGTGTAGCAGGAAGTGAAAATGCTGCGTAAGGCACAACCGCGCGCAATGCATCAATTCACCAAAATTGCAATTCATTTACATTTGAAATATGTTTTACTTTTTATTACTCTACTTTTACATTCAACAGCGCCTCGGTAATACGACATTTCCGCGCTGATTTCATGTCAGCATATCGATTGCCGCCGCCTGCTTACGCGCCTTCCACTACTAATTGGACGAAACTGATGCACGTTTCGCGTTAATTATGCGCTTTTCGCGCGCATAAAAGTGGAAAAATAGATGCTGTGTAACAAAAGGCTGCATTTACTTTTGTGCGAAATGCACGCGCACATGCTGCCACCAAACGAAATTAAGCTAAACATTTGTAAATATAGATTATAAGTATGTATGTCGATGGTTATGCTAAATAAAATAAAATAGACGCGCGCGCGCAAAGCGGCATGACCACCAAATTATAATTACAATGCCTACAAATTTGTGCACAGAAAACAAAATGCATTATTACTTCATACTTGAACTCTAAGCGCTGCCGTGGCCGCGTACAGCGTGTAACTAAATACTATTAATGCGTCGCGCCGCAGCCACGCACCGCATGCAGTTCGCCGCGTGGCACCGTGCATTGCATTTGCAAATGCATTTGTTTGCGCGCTCGCTCGCTGCTATTGTGGGCCGACGCGCCATATCAATCGCCCAGAGTTCATCGCTCCAATTCAATGATAGTTGTTATGCGCGCGCCGCCGTCACCGCCGCTGCTACAGCCTACTATCGGCTTTAGCTGCTGGGCGCGTGCACAAGCAAACGTCGCTGTGCACTTGTACAAACACACACAAACACATGGGCGAGTGCGCGCTTGTACGCAGACCGGTGCAAATTGCAGCTGCCGGCCCACTTGGCTGGTGGTATTGCTGCATTGTGCACCGCGCGTCGTCGCGCGCCTACCTCCAAACAGTTTATTTACTTGGTGGCTTGCATTTGGTGCGCCGCGCCGCGCCGCGCTGCATTCATTCAGTTCGTTTGCTTTTATCGCTTTTGCATAATATTAGCAACAATATTTGCGTAAAAATAAATGAAATGCACTCAACTCAACCCACCGCTGGTGGCGCGCAGCTATATTGCTACTGCCAACCGCCAGCCGCTCCCGCTGTGCTCTGTGTCTGGCCAACCGACTGACATTCTGTACGCTTGGGCGCTCTCGTTCGCCGTTGTGTATATTTGTGCATTTTGTGCAGCGCGCAACGTATGCAAATTTTTTTCCAACGAGCGCTACATACTTTGTGTGCGTTCCAACTGCAATCGACAGTGTCGTGATTTTGGTGTTTAAGGCGCTTAAAAGAGTTGCGCTGATAAGTTATGAGTAAGTTATGCAATTTTGTGCAATTTTTCTACTCTATTATAAAATTATAGAAATATTTAATTTTTGTTATATTTTATTATTAATATTTATTGCTGTTCATATACGAATTTTATACTAATTTGTCCCACTGTGTATAGCACTGATTGTGCACGCACATTTTAATTACAAAAATAATGCTTTTGTTGTTGTTGTTGTCCAGTCTGGCAGTGGCCGTAACAATTGCCATGAGAGCACTTTTTTTTTAGCTCTCTTATGTGTTTGTTGTACGTTGTACGTACGTTAGCTTGCAACACTTCCATACAGCCATAAATATGAAGCGTGAATATTATGAAAGTTGATAAGGCATTTGATAATTTTAAATTGCTTTATTTAATATTCTAAATATATTTTGCAATAACTGCATATTGCTGCTTTTTTATCTCATAACAATTATACAAATGAAGGACATAAACATAAACTTAAACATAACATATTCGTATAGAATTGAACTAGTTTTCAACTACCTGTAAACAACTGTTAAACGCAAGCAAAACTACAATTTTTCCATATTAATTTGAACAAAGTAATGTTTGATCCAATGAAAAGTAACGAGTTTCGACCAGAAATGTTGTATTCGATTCGCATTAGAGAGTAGTGAATTGTACGAGCTCCACTAGCTGTTTAAGTGGACTGCTGATTATATTTTATATATAATTTCAAGTCTATTCTAAAATCCATAAAAAAAACGTGGTATTTGTCATTTGAGTCCTTCACAATAGTAAAACTGGTCTAAAGTCTGTAAAACAAAGTATGCTAGCATGGAAAAACCAGTTATACCACTTTAATAAGTTGTCCATTTACTCTCTAGTTAACTAAAATAACAATAAATATACAATTTTCGACATTTTTTTCGAAGTTAGCGAGTAGAGAAATAGCGAATCGAACACATAAAAAATTAAAAACCACAGTCCTTTCACTACTGTCCAGCGCGCTACAGGAACTGACGCTAACTGTTACGGATTGGTCTGAATTGTTCTTGTTGTGAAGTAAAAATTGTCTCAAATTCGAGTTTATGTGTCTCTAACTCATTATAGTTTAGACCATTTTCATGTTATATTACAACCTCCTCAACTCAGTAAATTAATAATTTTAATTATTTTATTATAATTATTAGTAACTCAATCCTCATTAAATTAAATCGAAAATATAAAATATTTCAAAATTTCTACAATACCAAATTCTTTATTAACTCAATTTAGCTTTAATATTTACTAACGCCATCACCAAATATCCACACACTAATCACTAGTGACCACTAATTGGTGATTACAAAGTTGTCAGCGGTTTTATGACCAATTTATGTTTACACTCACCAAACTGGACACTCAAACTACACCCATTTTGCTTTCCTAAGCCATGCTAGTAGCAAACCAGTGCTTGTAAATATGGCCACATTGGCATCAAAGCGATTAGCAGAGAGCAATCTCGTTTAGTCGCTGCCAATTCGTAGCGCTTTAATTAAGTTCACACAGCAAATGGCCCCCAATGCAGCGGCAGCTCAGCAGCAATGACAAAAATTAGAAAAAGTTAACAAGTATTTCTTGTTGCACACGTCCGTTTCAAATCAAAATTTATCTGCAGCAGCAGCAGCAAGCCAACACCACTCCTCAATCTTTCTTACCTTTCCAACGGATGTGATGTGGAGCTACGCTTATTGTCGTCGCACATGTTGCCACTTTTATGGCACGCAGAATACAGGAATGAGTTGTCTTTCAAAGCAAATGTCATTCGGTCGCCTTTCCTTGCGTGTCGTCGCGTAATTTAAACAGATCTCCTTGGTTTAGCACAGCCGTTTAAGTCGGTTTTGAGTAACTGCTTAATGCGCTTTAGTGCTTATGTGATAATTGTCGGCATTATGAGCAGTCATTGAGTAAAAGTACTTGGACTTGTATGCTGCAAGCCGCTAATCCAATTCACAGCCAGCCAGCCATTTGCCAATCATGCAACTTGATGGTGCCGCTGCACTTAGTCGTCTGACAACTTACAACTCACAACTTTGATGCAACGCGATTTTCCACATTTAATTGGATTTTTTTGCGCAAATTTACTTTTTGTGTTTCATTAAAAGTTTCGCATTTGTTTACGCTCATTTATTCGCTTCCACATTTTTTCGAGTGTCACATTCAATTAGTGAAGTCACATCTACTACGTAAGGCAAAAGGAATTCTGTGTTAAATTGACACTTATGGAAAATGTGGAAGGAAATTGGCGAAAGAGTGAACTTGAAATGTTTTAAATGCATTTTTATTGCATAATTGTATAAAACATGGCTTTTACTCTCTCTTTAGTTGAGTTTAGCTTTTATTGAACTCTAACAGTCAATTATGTTTTATTTTTTATAAGCAGAACACTTTTTTTGTTCTAGAACTCCTGATTTATTTAAAAATTCAAGATAAAGGGTGATTTTTTAAGAGCTTGATAACTTTTTAAAAAAAAAAACGCATAAAATTTGCAAAATCTCATCGGTTCTTTATTTGAAACGTTAGATTGGTTCATGACATTTACTTTTTGAAGATAATTTCATTTAAATGTTGACCGCGGCTGCGTCTTAGGTGGTCCATTCGGAAAGTCCAATTTTGGGCAACTTTTTCGAGCATTTCGGCCGGAATAGCCCGAATTTCTTCGGAAATGTTGTCTTCCAAAGCTGGAATAGTTGCTGGCTTATTTCTGTAGACTTTAGACTTGACGTAGCCCCACAAAAAATAGTCTAAAGGCGTTAAATCGCATGATCTTGGTGGCCAACTTACGGGTCCATTTCTTGAGATGAATTGTTCTCCGAAGTTTTCCCTCAAAATGGCCATAGAATCGCGAGCTGTGTGGCATGTAGCGCCATCTTGTTGAAACCACATGTCAACCAAGTTCAGTTCTTCCATTTTTGGCAACAAAAAGTTTGTTAGCATCGAACGATAGCGATCGCCATTCACCGTAACGTTGCGTCCAACAGCATCTTTGAAAAAATACGGTCCAATGATTCCACCAGCGTACAAACCACACCAAACAGTGCATTTTTCGGGATGCATGGGCAGTTCTTGAACGGCTTCTGGTTGCTCTTCACCCCAAATGCGGCAATTTTGCTTATTTACGTAGCCATTCAACCAGAAATGAGCCTCATCGCTGAACAAAATTTGTCGATAAAAAAGCGGATTTTCTGCCAACTTTTCTAGGGCCCATTCACTGAAAATTCGACGTTAGCTCGTTAGTAAGTCTATTCATGATGAAATGTCAAAGCATACTGAGCATCTTTCTCTTTGACACCATGTCTGAAATCCCACGTGATCTGTCAAATACTAATGCATGAAAATCCTAACCTCAAAAAAATCACCCGTTATAATTGTAAAGAAGCACTCACAGATATGCCCTGCTCACGCTGAGATAATTAGGTTGTAAATTATGTCATTAAATTTTTCGTTCAGACACACTCAATTTTGTGTTTTTTATTTTGTTTAATGTTTTCGTTAAAAGAAAAAATTATATATTATTATTTGCTCACTGAATAACGGCAAATTTTTTGGTTCTCCTAATATTGCACTATCTTGATATTAATTATGGCAATAATTATGACTAAATTTCTTATATCATTTGTATGATAAATTTAGTTGCTTTTTAAAACTTGAATTGATTAGCACCATAATTTTAATTATTTCGGAATATTAAAGGTTTCATTAAGCTGTTAGTCAATCACTTTTTTAAGGCATTACTTTTCCCTTAATTCTTTTTTTTTAGTGATCAGTACATAATTCGTTAGGTTGCAAAGAAATTTTGACAAGCATAAGCTAACTAAGTATTAAGTTATAATTAAAAAATATAAATTAAATGATAATTAAACAATTTATAATTTTATATTGATAGTTTTGACATAATTTCACTTACAATTAAATGTTAATTAAGTGATAATTGAACAATTAAATGTTAATTGAGTAATTAAATATTAATTGAACAATTAAATGTTATTTGAGTAATTAAATATTAATTGAACATTTAAATGTTAATTGAGTAATTAAATATTAATTGAACATTTAAATGTTAGTTGAGTAATTAAATATTAATTGAACATTTAAATGTTAATTGCGTAATTAAATATTAATTGAACATTTAAATGTTAATTAAAAAAATTTACTGATAATTGATTATTTTGTAAATTAACCTTTAATATAAATTTTTTTTTCTTAATTGGCAATTAGTGACCTGATGTTATAGGCTTCCCTATAAGCATATTAGGCAATTTGGAGATAGGTTTGGGAAATTAAACACTAATTAAGTGATAATCGTATTAACTGGTAGATTTAATAACAGTAAAATTTAAAAAAAAGTCTTAATTGCCAATTAAGCAGTCTATTTGAACATAATAATCAATTTAAAATCACAAAAACACTAAAAATAAGTTTAATTTTTAACTCGATTCTCCGAATAGTTGACTTCAAAGAACGTGTAACCAACACTGTTAATAAATCACGTACATTTAAGCATATGATTTGTGAGACAATTACTGACAAAAATCATTCAATCATCAGTATTAACTAAAAATATTTCGAAACACCGTAATAATCAATCATAAATGATAGTCATCATCGCTATGCGCATTATACTAGTAAACGCCACCGATTAAATAAGGACAACACAATATGTTGTATGCAAATTCAAACGCAGACATTGGAACACAACAGCAGCAACAGCAACACACAAGCAAACCAATCGAAGAAGCAGCAATCAATGGAGTGGACAAACGGAAAACGAGGTAAAGCGGACAGCGAACGATGAATGGACTGAAGTCAATGAATAGACACAAATAAACGCAAATGTCAACAGCTGAGAAAAACATTGGAAGCGCAAAGCGCGCTGAGGAAGAAGTGGGCGGTGTGCGGCACTAGACGAAGACACGCGGCAGCATGCCACTACACACACACATACACACACACACACATTTATGCAAAATAGACAAGTAAATATGTGCATTTATATGCATTCAACAGTTGCAAGCGAACGAACGGCCAAGACCGAGTGTGCAAAGCCAACAACTAAACTTCAAGTAAATCGACATGAATTGCAAAAAAAAAGAAGAAAGAAATAGAAAAAGTGAAAAATAAAATTGTGAATGGTTTGCCAAGCGCAACTCAACTCAACTGTTGCCATCCGCCGGCTGTCACTGTTGTTGCTACTGTGTTGTTCTATTGCCTCAGCTGTGCATTTGCAATTATTGGTGGCGACAAGCGCGGCCACCGCCACTGCAGCACGGCGGCGTCTGTGGTGCATTGACCGACGTCGGCAACAATTGTCCACGGCAGCGGCGAAAATGCAAAAATTCGTTACGCGAATTACGTTTGCCACGAATGTGCGCTGATAATAACAACGAGCCCCAACGGCTGGCTGCAGTGGCGACAACTAACAACAACAACTACAGCAACTGCCGGCTATGCGGGCCATGCAGCTACTGATTGCCAGCTGCCGATAGTGTGCTGTTTCTTACTTTTGTCTTTGTTGTTGTTGTTGTTGCCATTGTCGCTGGTCAATAGAAATGTGTTTGCGATAGGTCTAGGCATTTTCAGTTGTACACTGTTGTGCTGAGTCGAGCTAGCCGCTGCACACCGACGCAATAATGACAGTTGGTGTTGCTGTTGTTGTTATTGTTGTTATTATTATTGTTATTGTTGTTGCTATTATTGCTGTGTTCGCAATGAGAATTTGCTTGCGCTCTAGCTTTGCTAGTATTTCTCACTCGGCTAGCTAGCGCTCTCCACCTTCATTCTTCTTAGTAGTTTTGCTTATTGTTGTTGCTATTTTTGTACTTTTGTTGTTGTTTTGCTATTTTTAATTGCTCACTCGCAAGCGTTAAAAGCTGTTTCAAGTTTGTTATTGTTGTAGCTCTCACAATTTGCTTACACTTATACACGTATTTGCATTGCCGATAGTTGCCGGCTCAGGCGCCCCTCTGCGCGCGCCTCCCTATAGGCTCTAATCGCGCGCGCGCTTATTGCAATGTTGATTTTTGCTCAATTTGTTTGTTTGTTCGGTTTGTTGGTGTTGTTTGTGCTCCGAACGCTGCTCGCCATCGTAGTAGCTGCAACAACAACAACAAAAAATTGAACAAGTATCGTATGTTTGTTGTTTTTCACGTAAATTGTTGCTATTTTTTTGTTGCAAATAACAGCGCTTATGATTATTGCAGCTGCTCTTTGGCTTTGTTGTTGTTGTTGTTGCTGTACAATAATTGTTGTTTATTTGAAGCATTTTACATGTGTCATTGCTGTTGTTGTGTTTGTTTTTTGTGCGCCCGCAAGTTTAATGACCGCCTACAAGGCAATTCTCCAAGCATACTGCACCGGCTGCAACAACAACAATAGCAATAAAACTAACGATACATCGGCAAGCAGCTGTTATTGCCACAAACATTCATAATTTGTTGTTTGCACATATTGTCCATAGTGTGTAGTGTCCGTCCGTCCGTCCGTCAAAGCGTTACAAAAGTAATAATTGTAATTTTTTTTAATTAACAGTTTGAATTCAATTTGCAAATTACACAACTAAAAAAAATCGAACGGAAGTATGCCGTGTTGCATGTTGCTGTGCTGATATCACTGGCGTATCGATTGTATTGTTGCGTATGCGATTGATTTTCGCGCTATGACTCATGAAGGAAGTTGGAAAATTTAGTTTTCATGCCGCGTATGAGTTTTGTTGGTGCTTTGTGGTGGATGTTGCATAATTATTTGTTATTTTCTCTAATTGGTTGGTACTAAAATTATATTAGATAGTATTTTGTAATTTCAAACGCTAAGAAGTGAGAGTCATTTGATTTTCGATAAATGAAATTCAATTTTCTGAAATTATTAGATTAAATATTTAGAAAATCAATTTAAGTTTGTTTTTATGATAATAAATTATTTAAAATCTTGAATTTTTTGAATGTTTATTTTTATATTTTCAATAACCTGGCATCGTCAAAAATTTTAATTTGTATGCTAAAACTGACTCAATTTGCACTTATTTCATGCTCATAACACATTTTTAAACGAGCTGCATTTGAAATTTCATCAAATATGGCAAAGCTCTTGTACATTTTTGATAAACTCAAGTTTCGAAAACTTTTGAAAGCTATTATAATCACTTTCTTTTAAAAATTTAGCTACTTTAACAAAATTTAAATATATTTTTTATTTATTCAAGTCTGGTGGCAACTCTGTGATGAAAAAATTTCAAATAAATCTTGCTTATGCATATTTTTGAATTGTATTTTTTAAATAATTTTTTTTTTACTCAAGTCAGGTGGCATCTCCCAAAAAATTTTTTTCTAGGAAAAAGGTTGATAAAGTATTCGTCTTTGTGCTCCTTTAAATATTTTGTACACTTTTTAAATTATTTGTTTTTCGCCTCAAGTCAGGTGGCAACTCCCAAAAGAATTATTTTGTAAAAAAAAGCTTGTTAAAATATCTTTTTCCCCATCTTGTAAGTATTTTTTCACTCCTTTAAAATAATTGTTTTTGCCTCAAGCTAGGTGGCAACACCAAAATGAAATATTTTTGTTTAATAATGTTGGTTAGAAATCTTGCTTTATAAATCTATATGAAACTATTATTTTGATGTCTAATTTATTTATCTTTAATTACTCTTTATCAATTAAATTCATCTGGCAATGCTCTTTCGCCGATCAGAACTACTTTGTGGACAGTAATCAATATCTTATGTACCATATATTACCATGAATTATAGTATTTATCAATATAAAAGCACTACAAATGTAATGCAACATAATCACAAATAATATTGAGTACATCTCTAGCAATCAACAGAAATGTCTCAATATCATTATCCAATTTCCATACAAACATAGACACAATCACTCTTGATTATGTCATAAATATTTTGATGATTTCTTTTGCCATTTCCAGCGTTTAGTTAAGTCATTCGTTGAAACTTTGACGCATTGAACGCGCACTCACACACAGACCAACACATACATACAAACTTATGCTGGTACTTGACTGATGTTATGGGAGCACCCATGAACCATGCCAGCAATTTCAGCAAAACTCAGGAAAACGAGTCACGATTCAAAGTGGACAAATAAAAACTAATTAAAATTTAAATGCAAAAGAATGACGATTACAACAACAAGAAAAAAGAAACAAGATCTCAACATAACCGCCAAAGCGTCATAAATATGTAGCTTTTGGCCGCAGTGCGCCAAACAAATTTCAAATTCAGGTTCAAGCCGCTGCAGTTGCATTTTTAATAACTAACAGTAACCACAAACATGTGTGTGTGTGTTTGTGATTGCATTTTCCAGCAAACAAAGTAGCAAATTCAATTAAGTTGCCGCTGTGTGTTGTTGTTGTTGGCACAGCTGCTACTGCGGCCGTAAATAGAGTTCAATTAATTTTACATTTGTTGGCCGCGCAGAGTATGTAGTCCTTCAGACAAACACACACGCACACAAGTACACTTGACCAGCTGCCTGTTAGATTTGCATTCATTGCTGTTTTAGCCATGCCTTGCTTGATGGCGTTCAACTCACCGTCAGCGGCTACATGCTTCAAAACAGCTCAATGCTAATTGCCAGCTTTAATGTCAACCTTTGCCAAAAACCGCCACAAGCTGTTGCTGCGGCTTGTCTCTAAACATGATGAGCGGCAACTGTTTACAACGCTCAAGAACATTTAGCAGCAATTTGCTCTTTTATTGCCATTCACGTAATGGTCAATATAACTGGCTAATAAAGTTAGTAGCTTAATTTGTGGCACTCAGCGCTGTGATCAACTTTTGCATATGTGGAATGTGTGCTGCTGCGGTGATTTGACATTGAATGGGTTCGAAAACGACATTACGACTTAGTTTGGTGTCTTAATTATAGCTCGTTTTTTGTGGTTTCAGGTTTTGTGTACTCTCTTTTGATGGGCAACAGCATTGAAAGCTTCTCTAAATTTTGAATATACCTCTTTATTTTTTTCATCGAAATTTTACGAAAATGTAAATTTCGAAAAATTAAAATTTTGATTAAATGTATTAAAAAAACAAGATATGGCAATATTTGTTTTCGAAATTTGTCGAGGAATTTTAGAAAATATTAACTTAGAAAATTTAAATTTTGATTTAATTTACCAAAAAACAAAATATGGCAAGTCAACGATATTTTTTTCGAAATTTCTCGAAGAATTTTCGAAATTATAAACTTCGAAAAATTAAAATTTTGATTTAATATATTTTATATACCAAAAAACAAAATTTGTCAAGTCAACAATATTTTCTGCGATATTTCTCGAAGAATTTTCGAAATTATAAACTTCGAAAAATATAAATTTTGATTTAATTTGCCAAAAAACAAAATATGGCAAGTCTACTATATTTGTTTTCGAAATTTGTCGAGGAATTATCGAAAATATAAACTTCCAAAAATTAAACACAAAATGTTGCAAATCCTTAATATTTTGTTCGAAATTTTACGATCATTTTTCGAAAATCTTAATTTCGTATTTTGGCAAGTCTATAATATATTTTCTTCGAAAATTTTCGGTGAGTTTTCGAAAATATAAATTTCGAAAAATTTAAAAATTCAAATTTTGATTTAATATACTAAAAACCAAGCAATATTAATGTTCGAAAATTTTCGAAAATATAAACTTCGAAAAGTTAAATTTTTTTATTTACTTTATTTAAAAAATTAACAAAATGTTTCGAAATTCTTTCATGAATTTTCGAAAATATAAACTTCGAAAATTTTAATTAAAAAAAAAATGAATACCCAAAATAATTTTTTTCTATTCGCACTTATTTCTACCATTTATCAACGCTTAACAACTAAAAATTGCCCATTTGCACTTTGCATTAATCACACGCAGTGTTCTCGCTGCTTTTTAAACGCTTGTGTCACAACAAATTGCCGGCTTTCAACGGCTCGAAATTAATGTGCGCAATCATTTCGCGCTATAAATAGATACTCATTTGCGCATTTTAGAAGCAAAAATAACAAAAAAAAAATTAAAATAATGAGTTTGCCGCTATTAAGTATCAAACAAACTTGATTTGATATTTGAGGTTAGGTTGAAATTAGTGGCAACACTCTAGTCCACTCTAGTCGTCAGTGCAAGCACTTACGAGTCTGTATCTACATACCAGTAACTTGCAAAAGGCGCTTTGCAGCTTGTGATGTGATGTCTGTGCGCTGTCTGCCTTAGTGCAATGCATGGCTCCTACATGCCTTAGCAACACACACACATACACATGTCAACAACAACTATTTTGCTCTACAATTTATGCGCACATTTAACAAGATTAATTCATATTTAAATGCGCTTGTATGCGCTGAAAATATTTTACATTAGCAGCGACCCACACTCTGTCGCTGGCGCTGGCGCTGTCTGCTCGCTAACAGCTAACAGCTAGAAGAATGCGCTTGCATACCTAAGTAACTAACGAACGATATTTTTTAGTACGAAAATATTTCTCATAATTTTATTTAAATTGTTTTGTCATAAATCACGCTCTAATGTTGCAGGCTTCAAATACGTTTTAATAGTTGTTAGTAAATCATATGAGAGCTACATTGCTGCTGTTGTTGTTGTACATGTATTAACCCGCGCCGCATGTTGGCGTGCCAACAACATTTGTTTTTGACGTTTGTTAAAAAAAAACTTGCTGAAATGCTTGGCTGACACTAGACATGCACACACTTGTTGTTGTTGTTGTTTCGCATTTTAGCTTATATAATTTACTGCAATTTTCTAGGTCAATACTAGTCATTAGCCTCACGGCTGACAGTCAAGACAACAAGTTTGCTTGGTTTGGTGATGTATTTTTGTTTTTTTTTTCTTGTTTGCTAGGCTCTGCCAGCTTTTAACACCTAACATTGTTCTATTAAGTAGTCATTTAATTTTGTGGTTGTTAAATAACGTTTTTTTCTTCTTTACTGCTGTTTGTGCGAAATAAGTAAATTTTATAAATGTTTTTCTATTTAATTTAGGTGTTCGCACTTTCGTGCGCCTCTTTTAGCGTTATTCCTACATTGTATGTATTTCACGCAAATTTACTCAGAAATATTTTTCTAGTTGCTTGTGTCTACATTTAATAAGCTGTCTAACTGGCATTATCTTAGTTAGTTGTTTGGTAGCGCTTGCGTTTGTTAATTGTCGAATGACAATATTGATATTAAAAACAAGGCAGCACTTAACGCATTTGGCTTACTAATTAACGTTAGGCAACATCTTCAAGGCCACTTGGTCTATAGGCATTTTGATTACATCGCGGTAGTAAAGACAGTACTGGTTCAAAAGTGGTAAAAATACTGGATTTTTTGTATGAAAACTCTATGATTATCTTCAATTTTCGAATTTTTTGACGAAGAAAAGTTCAAAATTCTTCTTCAAATCATTTTATATATCATTCACTAAACTCCTCCTAAACGGCTGGGCCAATTTTGATGAAATTTTGTGTGTGTCTTCAGGTGGATTCAAGAATAGTTTGTACTCACCATTCGGCCCAATTTAAATTAATTTTAAATTATACATTTTTTTGATATTTGCCAAAAAAGATGGCGCCATTGTTACTGTAGAGGAACCGCCTAAAGGCATTTAAAATCATTTGAGGAAAATTTGTTTGGGAAATGTTTTATAGTTTGATGTCGCTACTGTCGGTGTACAAAAACAATTCAATTCCTATTATTTTATTATGACTTCGTACGTTGCTTAGTATCCAAATAGCTTGAAATATCATGCAGTACCACGACTCTCGGGTTCGCTAGTATCGAATATATCATGAAAATAATTTTATAGGCTATTTTATTCCATGAATATAATTTATTATGAACAAAGTGATTTTTAGATCTTTAGGTGTTTTTAAAATGCTTGAATTAAATTAATTTAAATATGTTCTCAAGAATAATTGACTTAAAAAATAAATCTATTAAAATATTTTTTTAGCTCAGTTATCAATTTTGTCAATCAATTTTGACTATAAATCTTTCGGGACTTTAGCTTTTTCTAATATTTCCGTAATCCTCACTGATTGATTTAGAATTCGGCGAAAGTTCCTTTGCAGCTTCGTCGATAATTTATCAGTCTTCGTGTCGGGCTTTCACTATCC
The DNA here is from genome assembly GCF_028554725.1 of Zeugodacus cucurbitae. NCBI lineage: Eukaryota > Metazoa > Arthropoda > Insecta > Diptera > Tephritidae > Zeugodacus > Zeugodacus cucurbitae. The sequence continues at coordinate 54,995,875 of NC_071667.1, read as the reverse complement.
ATTGCTTCCGCAAATAGTTGCGGCATTTTTTCAACAACTTCATTGCTCCTAAATCTTCTATAACAATATTTAAGATAATCCAATTTAAGGCAATCCTCACTTAAATGATTCGGAGCATGTATTTCGTTAAAAAAAGATGTGATTGGGAGTAAATATTTGACATTTGTCTCAGTTTATAAAACAATTTGATAGGTGAAAATTTCTAAATTTTAATTGACATCTTTACAAGACTATATATATATTAGGTCTACAACTTTGCTTCCGCCGTTTTCCAATAGATGTCTCTAGGGTCAAGCACTGGGCGATTAAATCGATTTTTTTTATATCGATATTGGAAATTTTTGTCAACATTAACCTGACAAAATATTTGTAGAGATCTGTTTGCATCGCAAACTTATTCTCAACTGAAAATATCACTTTTTGAGCCGAATTTTCGACATTTGCGGCAAATTTTACTTTTCTTTTTTAATTCCAAGAAAAGTGCGGCTGAGGCTCATCGACATTTGTAACCGTTTTTATACAAAAAAAAACTTAAATTTAGAAAAAAAAACGGCGGAAGCAAAGTTGTAGACCTAATATATATATATTTTTGTTTTAATTGAGTGCTTTTTTTAATTAAAAAAAATATTAATTAATAAATTTATAAGGTTAATTGTATCAACATTTGAACAATTAAGTTTCCTACTCGGATTCATATATCTTGTTGGCAAACTTATTAGCTGAACATTAGTAAATGGCTATTTTAAGAACATCGTTATCCATTATTTCTATAAAAAAATACAGCAAAGAAGCTCAAAAGCTGTGTGAAACAGATCATAATCTTTCTTTAACAACCTATAAAGAAGGCAATTATATTTACAGCTTCTCATTCTTTAGCTTCTTCAAATCACAGGCGCATGAAACGCGTCCCAAAAGAATTATTAGTAAAGATAGAAATATCATACATACATATATACGTACGTGAACATATACAAATAGGTCACCATCATATTTTTAGAAACGAATGTAGACATTTTCTTACACCATAATACCCCTATAAACCCCATATGAATGAATGTAGACATTATCTTACGCCATAATAACCATATAACCACATATGAATGATTTAACCATCTTCATACCTATCTACACCCAAACAGTCACACTTACCTACATAAATATATATGTATATATATACTAGCATCCAAACCGAAGTTCACCAAATCTCTAATAAGCTACCGTCCGTCCGTACGCTTATCAATGGTAAAAATCTGTGTGTCAGCCCAAATTGATCGCGTTGTACAACCGACTGACGACTACCTAACTGTTATGCGTAAGCTCGTAGCATCAGCGCCAGATTTCCTGCAACTCCCTGCTTTTGCATATGTTTCTTATGTGTATTTTTGTATGTTACATATGTGCACACAAATTTATAAATAATTTTTCCGCCTTTATGCATTTCTTACGTGTTTAATGTTACCATTTTTTATGTGATATCACGATCGACTGTTTATAGTCTCAATATATTTCCACGAATGCGCTCAAAAATTTTATCAGCGATATTTCCCATTTTTCTAATTTGGTTATTTTTTTGTTTATATATATTTTTGGTTTTGTTATTTATTTTCATTTTTTGTAGTAATAAATGCATATCTCTTCCAGCGAAATGAATTTAATCCAAAGCCATAGCCATCGTGCATTTGTTTGTTTTGTTGCAAGCAGTCAATTGTTGTTGTTCGACTGTATCTCCAGTTTCATAGCTTCCGCAGCAGCTGCATCTTCTTCGAGTTGTCTGCTGGCAGCAAGTCAGCAATATTGTTGAGCAATTTGTTAATGTATATCAGTGTCTTTTTACCGGCAATCGCAATATGCTAGTTGTTGGTGTGCCGCTGGCAACATTTGGCTTGAGTTATGGCGCTATTGAGCGAGCTTATAAATTATATATTTCTACATATGTTAGTTCATAGAGGTTAACTATCTACACGCTGTTGCTTTTGTTGTTGGCATTCTAAATGCACTTGCTGCCAAATATTCTAGTTGGATTGAGTGCAATGTGTGCCTACTGCATTGAAGCGCCAATTCATTTTCAGTGCAATTTATCAGCATATACTATGTAGCAGACGGGAGGGATTCACAATGGTGTGCTGCTCAGCTCTTTCACTTTTTTTGCTACTCATTACACAATTCATTTTATTAAATCCATACACGCAATCATAAATATGTTTCAATTCAAAAGCTTTGTTTGTATGCTTTACATCCATTTAAAGCGCTGACTAAGTAAGTACGCATTCACCGCAGCATTAGCATATTTAAGCCATAATTTTCGTTTTCATTAAAAACCACAAAACAATAACATATAATTTTATATTAATGCTTATTTTTTTCATTTTCCTTTTTTCTTTGTCTAATTTCAGGTATGTGTGCTACCATTCGAGACATCATTGTATTTCTATACGCCCCTACTTTTTCCATTGAATACACTCAGTGCTGGTTGTAAGTATGTACTATATATTTGAGTTATAGATTTGCGAAGTGGTATGAGTTTCCCGTCGAAAATGGTGCTAAATTGTGTACTCAAATTAAATCGAAGTAAGGGCGCTTTTATAATAAGTCACACCTGGAGAAAATAAGTTGGTAAAAAGTAAAAGTAAACAGCAGTTCTTCATGGATCTACGATCTTACGATTACTTTGTAGGCTCATGTACAAATGTAATATTCAAAATTAGATTTCTTAGATAATATTTAGTAAATCCTGATCTACTAGTCCTAACCGGAGGAGGAAAGATTGAGTTATAGTACAAATCAGTGCTATTATACTTGTTTTTGTTGTTGTAATACTTTTGTCATTTTTATATAGAAAGCTCCTTGTAATATCTATTAGTCCTTCAGAGATGATTTGAGGTTATTGTGAACTTTCAAAACCATATTTGCCTTACCATGAAATTCTATCGAATTTTACCATTATTACTAAGTGTTCGATTCACCATTTTTCACTTGAAGTTCTGCCCTTTTGTCAAAAAATGGGCTTATAAAACCAATAAGAACGCTGTCATTATTTCGTCTTATTTTATTATGACAGTCTATACCAGTTTATACCAATTGGTTTGTTCTTTTCGCTACTATCTAGTGTTCTAGACTGCTTTGAGAGTGTTTTGAATCATCAAAACCATAATTTTCTCAACATAATATTATATTTTGATTTACGAATATATAAATTTGCTATACACTAAGTGTTCGATTCACCACTTTTCACTTTAAGTTCTACTCTATTCTCCAAAACTGTAAAAGTATTATAATAATAACGTTATAGCATTACATTTAACACAAGCTATTGTGTGGATAATTAATTAAAGAGATATAATCAGTATTTTTGATTATGAGAGTTTATACCGGTTTATACCAATTCTTCGTTCGATTCGCTACAATGCTATGTTTCACGAATCGACCTTCCTGTCTTCCTTTCTTAAGAAGATGTTACTCTTACTTCCGCCTACTCAATTAGTACGTAGTTCTTGTGCTTTTCTCAGCAAAGATCTCAGATCCAAACAAAAAACGAGCTTGTCCTATAAAGTCTTATACCAGTTCCGTGAGAAAGTCTTTGAAGACTGCCACACAGTGAATTTCCAAAGTGTCTATTGCTGCGTTTGGTCAAGGTTTACAGCTAAATAGCAGTTAATTACATATACATAGACATTGAAACACCCCACCCATTTGCTTTGGTACACCAGTAAGTGCCGCGTCTAACTTTATGTAAATATAGCTTACAATTCACAACACATGTGAACCAAATCAAAATTAGCATATAATATACACTCGACGCCTGTTAATTATGGACACGAAAACAAAAAACGTTATTCGCTAAACGCCACCGCATTATTTGAATATTGTCGGTTACTCGGTTTGATATACAGACAGACAGACAGACAGACAACATAACATATTGTTCATGAGTATAAGCATGTTTCTAAAGCAGTGTGGAGCGTGTCGCTCAAGATCAAAAGTTCAAGATAGTAAAACACTTTTTCCAATTAACTTAGTTTTGTTTTTGTTGTTTTTGTAGTCTTCTTTGTTGAGTGATTTTTATTTTACTATTATTTCTTTTTTCTTTTCACCTCGCTTTCGTGTTTAACAGCTGCAACCCACAGTCAACGCAGTTTGTGGAAATGCTAGCTTAGTCTAGGTAAACTTAGCTGGAATTGATTTAAATGCTCGCTAAATGCCGTTTGTGTCTGTGGCTCTGCGTCACGAGTAGGTGGGTTCACTACCTGCACCGCCTTGGCCATCTTGACTATATAGCACTATGGCTTTGCTTTGTTGTTATTGTTTCTAATTTGCTTATTCTCTTACTGCCATATATGATTTCAATATCACGATGGCAATAAATACCATGCATAACTATTGTATTTCCGGAGTCGCGTTAGCTGGTTCTTACCAATTGCGGCGGCTTAAAGTGTTCGTTGGCGTTAGTGTTGCTTATTTTTAATTTAATTTAATTTTTATATTTTTTTTTTTATATTTTTGCAGCTGCAATGTTTATCTCCATATCGTTTTCTATACAGTTTGAGTATTTTCCGTTTGTCTGTCTGCCACGATTGATTTGTTTTGTTGCAACACTGCGTGACATACATGCAGATTCCGACTTTATTGCATATATTATTACTGTTTAGTTACGCGATTTACAGTTCCCCAGTTGCTCTCGGAGACGCAGTAAATTTATGACAAATTATACATACAGATATACTATATAATAGTATGTATGCAGTTTGTATGCCACAATTTGCATTTTTATTGTTTTCTACTATTTGTTTTTGTTGTTTTTGTTTACCATTTCCAGTTTACAAATTCCATTTCTATTTCAATTTTTTTTTTATTATACAATATTTTTATTGTTGTAATTTTTTTTATTTTGCTAATTCTTACGTCTGCTCTCGCCTGTAATAGCGCCATTAAAGTCGTCTGGCCGACTGATTTTCTATTGCACAATGCAGCTGTGTGCACTATACTTTACTCATATAAATTTTATGACCCAAAATCTATTGTTTTTGTCGCGCAGTCGAACGTCATTTCGTCGTTGTAGTAAACAATTGCTGTCACGCGTGAATATACGAATGTTGACACATATTTCTTCACACATGCATAAGCAGATTTTATTTTTCCAAAAAATTTTTTTTCAACGATTTTTTAACCCCGCATTGTAAAAAAAATAAAAACACATTTTTTCTTGTTATTGTATTATACTATTATTATGCATTTATTGGCAGATCGCGCTGACTTGCATGCTGCTCATATAAGCTGTTGTTGTGCGATGGCGGCCAAATGTTTCATTGGTTTGTGTAATAGTTTAGAAATAGTGTCAAATTTTCCACATTAACGCGCCACTATAGTTCGATTCCAGTAGATATAATTTTTTAATCTATTGCCATATGCATATAGAGTTCAAATACAATTTAAAAGCTTTTATAAAACCAGTAAATTTCTAAATTTCTGATTGAAGTAAGACCTTAAGGGGTTAGACGGCCAAAAAAAAGTGAATTGTCCAGAAATTTTTCTGAGAAAACTTTTTAATTTATTGATCCAAAAATTTATACACATATTATGGTATCTTTTAACTGTATTTTAAGACTTAGTACTAGCAAAAATATTTATTTGAAAAAGAGCTACAGCTGATCTCCAGGAGCTCCTCTAAAAAAAGACGTTTTGCGGTGACCACTATATCTCGGAACTGGATCATCCGAAATTAAAAAACCAAACAGATTTCGTTAAAATAATGTTAAATCTAATCTAATCTAATCTAAATCTAGTAATGAATCGAAGGAATAAGCAAAATAAAATTTTTTGACAAAATGGCGGTTTCTCAAAAAAAAAAAACGATTCTTCACCGAAATTGCGGCCTTAAATTGTTTATAAAAAAAATTTATCGGAGAGAAAAGATCTTCGATTAAATACAAAAAAATATATTTAAGAAGGTCGTGTTAAAATTTGAGACTAATCGGTCTAGCCGTTTTCGAGTAATGTTGGTCACCGACTTTGAAAACACCATTTTGAGAAAAACGCGTTTAAAGTTTGGACCTTGTACTTCCAAGCACTCTGAAACGCCTTTTCAAATTTTTCATTTGCTTAACTTTGAAAATATTCACCGGAACGATATGAAATTTTCTGTGTGTATTCTTAAATATATGTACATTAAGAAAATGAAATAAAAAAAAATCGATTTTTTGAAAATTCTAACTGTATATAACCCCTTAAAGGGTCTTGAGACCATAGAACTTTTTTTGGAATGAATACCGGGAGCATTATAGGGATTTATATATATATATTAGGTCTACAACTTTGCTTCCGCCGTTTTCTAATAGATGTCTTTAGGGTCGCCAGGTCGATTAAATCGATTTTTTTATATCGATCTTGGTCATTTGTGTCAACATTAACCCGACAAAATATTTGTAGAGATCTGTTTGCTTATTCTCAACTGAAAATGTCCCTTTTTGAGCCGAATTCTCGACATTTGAGGGAAATTTTGCTTTTTTTTTTAATTCCAAGAAAATCGCGCTGAGGCTTATCGACATTTGTAACCGTTTTTATACAAAAAAAAAACGGCGGAAGCAAAGTTGTAGACCTGATATTTGGCGTAAGCATTATAGCCGAACCAGCTGGGCAAAGGCACCTTCCCCAAAAAGGCTCTGGACATTCCAGGTGGACATACGGAGAGTGTTCACCTTCTTTAGCTCGCTTCCAAACGGCTGTGTATTGGCTACCCAGGGAATCCTTGGTCTAAAACCGGAAGTCGTGTGCTACTTGAGCTATATGCAAAAGAAACGTTCCAGGCCAATACCAAGCGAATGGCAGTCAGAGACCTTCCTCACTTGCGTGAACTTCTAAACATGACCCCATTCGCAATATATGTATAGAGATTTACTTATATGATATATTGGACATTAATCATCGTAAATTTTAGAGGTGGAAAAGATAGTATGGAAAACGGAGCAGAAGGAAAGAAAAAAAATATTGACTCATCAGAGATGGATATTTGTGAAAATATTCATGAATTTATTTATAGTAAATTTATAGCTAAACTTTTATATAATCTATAAAAACATTTTAATTAAAGTAAACAAATGGTTTTAAAATCTAAAAATATAGTATAACAGTGGATAATTATTAATTATAAACCACAACAACACAAAATCGTATTTATCGCACAAAACTGTGGTCAATAGCTTACCGAACTATTGAATTACTTAGATATGGTTATATGATTATTGGATGCGCTTACATACATACATACATACATACATACGTACTCTTAGCGCGCCACTCTCGCGCAATCGACCGCCCGTTAATCACTCATTCGGCGAACGGCAACCGACATCACATGCAAAGCAAACCAATGCAATTTGACTGCAACACTACGGTGGAGACGAGCAAGAGCGATGCGGCGTGAGTGAGGTTGTTGCACAAATTTGGCAGCGTTATGTGTCATAGCGTACAACGTGCCACAAGCGAACGAACGAACGAACGTCGCCGCGATGTGTGCAACCTATCACAACTGAAATCGTGTTGAGTACAGCGCGCTGTGCGCAGCCTGCGTCTCCCCACCGCCAACACACAGACTACCGCGCGCCAATGCAACGCGCGCCAACAACACAACTCACTCCTACACTCGTGTGTCGCTGAAAATGATGAGTGTGCAGGCAAAAAGCAAATAGGCAAGACACAATGCAACTAAAATAGCAACACGCGGCGTAAAAGGAAAAGCAAAATGCAAATAAAAAAAATAAAGAAAACAAAAAAGAAAAATGAAAATTACAAAACTATGAAAAAAATCAACCGTAAACCGCAAAACTTCGTGCAACTGCAAAGGCAGCGATGTGCAAAGCTTTGGTTGGCTGGCAGCTAGCGCGTTAGCTGCCGCTGCTGTCGCATTCGTTGCAGTGCGCGTCGGCGGTGTGCAGTTGCCGCGGCTGTTGTCGTTTGGCCGCCATCGCAATCTAATGTCAGATAGTTTTGCGGTCGCTAACCCCCAGTGGAAGGAAAAATAGTACGTTGCCACACATGCGAGCGCGCGCTCACATGCACACGTATAATAAGTGTATTTGAGTGTATGATATACATATATTCATATGTGCGTTTATTTTATTTCAAATGCGCTTTTTTAACTTTTTATTATTCTAATTTTTGCATATTTATTTTTTTAGTTTTTAGTTGTCTGTCTTTGTTGCATATGTGTGTGGGTTTTTGCTGTGTTGCTAAGTGCATTCGTGCGTGTGCGCATCTTGCCGCATGCAATGCATGCAAATTTTTCATGTGAACGCACGCACACAGTGACACAAATGACAACTGCAAGCACTTATTCAAACGTCTAAACTGTCTTCGGGCTTGATTTGCGTGTGTGTGCTACTTAATGACACTATTTATACCTTACATGTACACGATGGGTATATAAATTGTTTATAATGATAAATTGATATAAATGTGGCTTTTGCTATATTTCTGTGCCTATGAATCGGTTGGTTATATAATTTTTGTAGCAATATTTTTATTATAAAAACATTTTTAATTTTTTTATATTTTATTTTTAAGTTTTTAAATGAAAATTTCCTAAAAATTTATTATTGAATTCAATTTTTATATATATATTTTTTTATTTTCTATATATTTTTTAAATTATTTTTATTTATTTTATTAGATACAAATTTAATTTTTATAATTTTTATTTTTTTTCAACTATATTTTTAATTTTTGTATATACATTTTTTAATTTTTTAAATGAAAATTACCTAAAATTTATTATTAAATTAAATTTTTATATATATATTTTTTTATTTTGTATATATTTTTTAATTTTTTTATATATTTTTTAGATACAAATTTTTTTTTAAATTTATTATTAAACATAATATTTAAATTTTTTTAATAAGATTTTTTTTCTAAATATATGTTTAATCTTTTTTAAATTTTCTTTAAATTTTTTTTTATATTATTTTATGTTTTTAAAAGCTTTTTTATTTTTTTAGATACAAATTTCCTAAAAGTTTATTATTATTTTTAATTGTTATATATTTTATATATTTTGTATTATTTTTAGTTTTTTTTGTATTTATTAGATAGCAATATTTTTAAATTTAATATTAAACTTAATTATTATATTTTCATTAATTATTATTTTGAATAAGATTGTTTTCTAAATATATTTTTAATTATTTTTATATTTTCTTTAAATTTTTTTTTATATTATTTTTAATTTTTTTTTAAACTAAAAATTTCCTGATAGTTGATTATTACATTTAATTGTTATATATATTTTTTTATTTTGTATATTTTTAAATTTTTTTTATATTTTTATTTTATTATGTTTTTAATAAGATATTTTTCTAAATATATTTTTTTTTACATTTCTTTAAATTTTTTTATGTTATTTTATATAATTTTTTTTTTTTTTTCAAATGAAAATTTTCTAAAAATGTATTATTAAATTTAATTCACTTTTTTTAATTTTTTTTCTGCAACCCAACCGCAGCCTGCGACGTGCTTACCTAACTTCTCTCAACTTTTTGAGGTCTTCATGTTTGTATTTTAATTTTTTAAATTTTTTTTGTTGTATTTTTCTTTACCCAACTTGATTTACTGCTGACAGTCGTACACACAGCTCCATAGCTTTACGTGCATATGTATTGTAGCTGCACGCATTGAGGCAATGCCATGTGCAGTCGTTGCGAGTTGAATGTTCTTCTCAGTTGCGTTGATTGCAATAATTACGGCCGTTGGAAATGATAATGCCATTTGTAGATGAAAGTAAAAATTCATTTACATATTTATTTATAGCATTCGCCCGTTGCATGAAATCATTTCATAATTTTTACGCGCATGCGATCGCTTATTGCGCCACTTTATGATTAATAATTATTTTAATTAATTAAAATAAAAGTAAAAATTTCAATGCAGTTTTCTAAGCTTTTATAAGTTATCTTAAGCCCCTCTTATTGCTACGACAACCATGACCTAAATAGTTTCTATTGATTTATAATTTCTTCCACTCAAAGCGTTCAAAAGCTTTAAACAGTTTCAGCGTACATTCGTAAAGTATTTATACAGCTGTCATTTAATTATTGACACAGCGTTTAGTACGATAGCCAAATACAATTAAATGAATTGTCGCGAAACTGTCGGAACTGAACTTCTCCTCTCCAGCTGCTGCAGCTGCTGTTGCTGTTCTACTTAGGCCCACTTGTGTTGTGACAGCGCCCACTTCTAATCACAATTTACATTTACAAGTGTTTGTTTGCAATTCTAATATTTTTATTTTGTTGTTATTTTTTTTTTCTTTTATTTATGTTTTTTATTATTTTTTTTTTGTTGTCTTTATTTTATTATTATTTTTTTAATTTTTAATTGTTCTGTTCTTTTTTTTGTCGTTTGCAATTCAGTTGATTGTCTTCTCGTCACCTCTTTATTTGTATCTCCACGTCTTATCAGCATAACTGTATCAGTCATGAGCTTACTAAAACACATTTGCCATAACGGTAATTGCCTCTATGCTTCGCATACTTCTATTTTAGTGCAATTAATTGTTTCGTTTGCTATCGGTTAATAACCTCTCGTGCTGGTTTTTGTGTTCTTGCGACAACTGAAAGTTTTGCAAAAGCTTTTTGTGTGATTATTACAGTTGAAAAGCTCTTAGCAATTACCTTATGTGTTGGCTTATATTGAAAATTAATTTCGAAATAGTGATTTAGCAGGGGAGTGTGGCTCATTAGTTTTTACACCAAAGACTGATTGGATTTCCAGTATGCAGTAATTAAAAGCGTAATCTTATCATTTAACCGTTATACAAACTTAATTCTGTATATAAAATTTTAAGAATAATGTAGTAAATGATAAGCGGCTATGATTAAGACTACATAAAATTACAAATTTGATAAGAAATTAATGAAGAGTTTAACTTTTCTTCTATTTTTTGAATAAGAGCTTTTAAGTTTATTAATCAATAAATGTATATTTTGCATAAAAAAATATTTGCTATGAGATTTCTAAATAAATTTCAACTAAAAAATTTTAATTTTCACTTCGAATATAAAAAAAAAACTTTTTATCCAGCATTCTTTGCTGCTTAATTCGAAAGCTCTCCTGTTATTGGAGACATAATTCATATTTTCCGTAAAAGCAGCTTGAAAAATACGACTTCATGGCTTCATATATTTATGAATTCTTCAAAACCTATAGCATTTAAGCAACGCTTAGCCAATCAAATACTATATTTTCCTAATTTAGAGCAACTTAAAACAACGCCTAGAAGTATGCAACTCATTTTGTAATAGCCATTAATAATGCCAGTCTTCCACACACCAGTCTGCACCCACTTCTCCCTACAGCGTTCTCAAGCTTTGCATAATATGTACATAAACAACCATAAGTCCAGCCATTAACACCACATTTCATTTTTATGTTTACTTATTTTCAACTATTTTCTCTTTTTGCTTTGCTTCACATTTTTCTGTGGCAAGCTGCAATTAACACGCCCACATTTAAAGCCAATTCGTTTTAAAGCCGCTAAGTTTTGCTTATGTCCATATTGAGTGGCAATTGAAACTGCCAATTTGCTTGCTTAAGTGCAACAGGTTTATCGCATTTAAATGTGCAAACCGACGATGGCCGCATACTCTTGTACGAGTATAGCTGATAACAAAAAATAATAAAAATAGCAACGACAAGCGATTTGTAAAATGTTGCTGTTGCCACACGACATTTGCCGCCACAGCGACGCTCAATTGCATTAGTTAGTTGGTGGGTTGGTTGGTTGCTTGCTTAGTTTAGATTTGCCAGCTGTTGCATGGTTGGCGGCCGCACCTCTCAGCTGTTTGTTCGGCGCGCGCTCGCTGCCAGCGTCGCGGCTGCACTCAATTTGCACTGGCTGGCAACACACACACACACCGCTGAGCTGCACTTTGTTGCGCGCTCAGTCGCTCGTCGCGCGTTCATTGACTTCTCGACATAGATAACTCTGTTTGCATTGTCGATTCGTTCAACGCGCTCATTTGCGGCACAGCGCTCATACAGCGCGCACCATCCGCGCCCACTAATATGCGGTGTTGTTGTTGTTGTAGTGGTAGCTGCGGCGTGCTGACCGGCAGTCGACAGCGAATAGTTGCAGCTCAGTTTATTTTGCCTATTTCTTATTTAATTATTTCTGGCATTTCAACTACATAAAATTTGTGTGCGCTTGGCAACCGACCAAAGTCTTCGACACCGCACCGCCAACAGCCGCTTATGGCGCGCAATGCAGTTGCTTACGCGCGCGCTCACACTTTACATACCTATCGAGGAGTCGCTGCCATCTAAGTCAATTGCATGTCCGTTGTAATTTTGGCCTTTTTGTCTTTCAACTCGTAATGCTTAGCATTTTTAAATATGAAGTGGCATGCCACTAATGCCACATTTGTGATGGCGTTTAAAATATTAACACCACAGCTGTCATCACTGCAGCGCGCCACATCGTGAACCTTAATCGCCGCCGCAGCTTGACACCTTCCTCCGCACAACTTCAACTCGCGTGATAAATAATTATACTTGAGTGTTTGTGTGTGTCCATAAGCTCAAGCTGTCCTCCTTCAACACTCAGTCTATTAAGCATATGCATTGCAATTGTTGCAACAGCACATTATAACGGCTCGAGCGTTTTAGGTTTATCGTTTTTTTCTGATTTCAGCTAAGCTGCTGGCAAAGATTTTACGGTTGTAGTTGCATTTGACATTTGCACTTTTCGCGCCACAACTTGCAACCGTTGCGCATACGTGTCTTCTACCTATTGCATAGGTACTTATCTATGTGTATGTGTGCTTTTTCGACGTATTTTACTTTGTCTATTAGTTATTCGTTCGAAAACTGTCTGCCATTCTTCTGCCACTTAGGTTTTTATTATTTTCTGATATTATCGATATGTATTCAGGAGATAATCATTTTGTTATAGAAATGTAGTCTAATATTTTATAATAATATTCATGATTTTCATCGTATATTTTATATTAGAAAATAATAATAATTCATTATATATTTTAACAAAACCTAAAAAAAAATGTTATTGAAAGCTCTTATCAAATTTATTTGAATATAAATGCTGGAGAGCTTACTTTTTGAAAACATAACCTACAAATTTGAATTTCTTATTTGAAAGCTTTAATATCAAAACTGCATTTCTGAATTTTGTACTGTTTTCTGAGTAGAAACTTAAATAATTTTCAAAATTCTGCTCAATTTTTAAAGTCTTGACCCAAAAAAAATAATATTTGAACACATAACCTCAAAAATTTCAATTTTTTTTAAAATGACTCCCTCAAAACCACACTTCTTAAATACTCTTTCTTAGTATCTAGTTTCAAAATCCTACACATTTTCCAAAACCACAACCTAAAAAAATTCATTTTTGAAAACATAACCTCAACAATTTTAATTTTTATTGAAAGTCTTTCATGTTTAACGGTTCAACAACAGTACTATTTTATTTTTGTACACTTTATTGAGTATCAACTGGTACAATTGTCAAAACCCGACACGTTTTCTTCAACTCGAGAAGCTTTGAAACCGAAATTTGAGTTTGTTGCATACCTTAAGGGGCACAAATGTTTGAGTGTATATTCAGCAATCGTTAGTATTTTTAACTACACTCTACTTTTGCCTTTTGCATTAAGATTGTGCTTATTACAAGTTAAGTCACTCGCCAGCAACAAAAACAACATGTGTTGTGGCAATTTATTGCAACAGCTCAATTATGACATTTACATATCAGCTTATCAGTTGATTTCTATCACAAAACTCGCTTGCCAAAAAAAATTCATTTATTTATATACAAACAGATGTATATATATACATGAATATTTATGGAGTGTACTGTCGCTTGTAAAAGTTCAAATTCCAGTGGGTAGCTGTAAAACAGTCAATCAACCAGCCACCCACTTCCTCGAGGCGCAATAAGCAATTGCAACATGGCACATAAGTGCTTACAAACATATGTATGTTGTTGCAACATAGAAGATTGCAGAGTAATATATGCGCCGGCAAGCATATAAATATACATATACATATGTAAGTCCATGTAATTGCCTTCAAAAGCCGTCGCATTTACATTGTTGTAATTTGCGAATTTCGAATTTATTTTCCATTTATTATTTATGCTGTTAAATAAATGTGTTATGTTTGTCTGCCGCCATGGCAATTTGCGTCGAACAACAATCAGCAGCTAAGCCAATAAATTAGTAGTTGATTGTTGTCGAAATATACAGTTGTTTTTGCATTATTGTTATGGCACTCACTCACTACATGTTCTCGTGAGCGCGCCTGCACTTATTGCAACATAATTATTATTCGTATGATTCCGCATACGCCACCGCAGCCCAACAACGCCAACGCCAATTGTCGCCGAGTTGTTGCCGCGCTGAGGCGCACTGTCAGTTGTTGCCGCTTTGCATGGCTGTCAGTTATGTGTGCGACTACTGGCAATTGTAGTATTTTTAGTTGGTCCACAGCGCGCCTTCTTACATACATACATATATTTGAAACAGCTCGCATATTACATTTGCTCAGCGTCAATTTCGTCTATTTATGCGCTGGCGTCCACTGGAACAAATAATCATCATAATTACCGCATATTTCATATGTTCACATATTTGCCCACAAGTAGCAGCTACGCTGTGCGCCACAGCTGCTGTGCTTAATACGCTGCGAGGCAGTCAGTCATAAGTGCACACACACACACACACATGCACTCGCAAGTAAGCGCATAGCTCGCAAATTGTCGTCAGCGTCTTTAAGATGTTGCTGTCGTTGTTGTTGTTGTTGTATGTACTTGTTGTTGCTAAATTTGTACTTTGCAAGTGCCTACATACTGCCAGTACTTTTACATATATATATATGTGTGTGTGTGTCTGTCTGTTGCAGCATTTCTAGGTGAATGAACCGCGAGCGCATTGCAACCGCTCGAGCTCTATCTGTGTGTTATTATTCCATTGCAACCATATAATGTTTGTTTGCATGTAGCTATGTATGTTTGCCACAGTGCTCATATCACATAGCAGTCATGCCTGTGCTATGGCTATCAATTAGCAAATAAATTTAATTAAATGCAAACATAGTTACAGATAAATGCATGGAAGCATACATACATACCTAAATACAAGTGTGCAAACAGCGTTGTCATATAATTTGTGGCACAAACGCGAGCTTTAGTAATTTGTTGCTAATTTCAGATCATTTTGTTTGGTTCGACAATAATATGAAAAAATGGTATTTTTTGTAGAATATTTTATTTTAGTTGACTTGGTTTTATTAACAAATTTTATTCGTTGCAGAAATTTTGAAAAGTACCCCTTTCAAAAATATGTTATTTTTTAACTTTTTTCCGAAAATAGGAAATTTTAGTAAAGTCAACCTAAAATTTCTGAAAATAGGATTTCCGAAAATAGGAAATTTAAGGTTGACTTTACTTTAAAAAATCTCGGTTTAAAATGCCGTAAAAGTCGTAAAAATAAATTCCTGATCTTTAAGATTTTGATAAAAAAAATTGATTTTGAGCCTAAAAATATATGATTTTTGACATAAAAAAGTCATAAAAATATATATTTTTTTTAACTTAAAAATATTTTTTTAATAACTTTAATCTATATATTATTCTAAGACAAGGCGCTTATTTCCAGAGATCTACAAAACGTACAGAGACAAATAATACATCAAATTAAAGTGTGCGATCTGAAACTTTGCACAAATTTTACAGATTTTAAATTCATTAAACCACTTTTGATATATTTGCGTTTAAAGTTCTTCAATTTTTACATTAAGCTAATATAAGCAGCGCTTCTACAGAAAAGAGCATATATGTAAGAGAACGAATAATTACAAATGTTTCCGTCATTTGCTTTCGTTACATACATACCCACATACGCGAAGGCGCAAGTGCGAAATCTAACAACAACAATGTTGCCTGCTCGGTAGCAAAATGACAATAAGAGATGCTAAGAGAATGTTTGCTTTGGCATGTGCAGTGCGTAGTTGTATGAATTGTACATACATATGGGACATACATACATATGCATGCGCTAAGGCGCTATCTACGATTTGACATGCGCTCTCTTCTATGTTGTATATTCGTACGTATATGTATGTACGAACTAAGGAACACTGCGCTTTGACATGTGCACTCTACTTTGTTTTATACATACTCTACATAAATACTTATAAATATATATGGGCGAAGACGCAAGTGAAAAATATAACAGAAATATTGTTGTCGGCGTTATTTTGATTAGAAGTGTTATTGCGTTAGGTAAGCTTTGAGTCAGTTCAGTTTTCTTCCAAAAGTCAAGGCGGCTATTACCAGCGAATACATACATACTACATCGAATTTCAGTGCAGATTCAGATTAATTATTAAAAATAAAATGCCAAACCAAAGGCGAATTAGACGAAAAATGAGTTTAACAGGTCGAAGAGAAGAGGTGAATGTTATAGAATTTTTAATTGTTAATGTATGTATGTATATGAATTGACCTGTTTTATTAGAGCCGTAGTCATACAGGATCTATGGCAAGTTATTTCAAAGCTGCCCTAAACTCCGTAGTTCTTCCGGAGTATAGTTCGCTTGGGGGTTTGACTAACATATGTGTACACTGTAAAGCAAAACATTTCAGAAGTGAAAAGGTACCTATACTTTTCATTGTTTTATATTCGTAATGTATGTATATACATACATAATTATTGTCTTAATATTTGGTTGAAATTGTTACTAGGTAAGAAATGGCTTTACGACATGTTGTCATGGCGGAAAAGTTAAACTTCAAGAATTACGTATACCTGAGTTTTTGAAAGCTGTGTTAGAAAATGATTTGAGCTCTTGGCGGGGACACTATTTGGAGAATATTCGGCAGCTAAATAGTTCGTTTGCTTTTGCATCATTCGAAGTGAAAATTGCGGAGCCTACAGGGCGCGGACCATATTGCTTCCGAATACATGGATCAATATATCATAGGGTAGGTCCATTGCATGCAGATCATCCTTCAGAATCCTCCTACGCCCAGCTGTTTATTCTTGACACGGATCAAGCAACTGATATAAGGGCACAACATAATTCAAACTGCGATAGATATTTGCTGAGAGAAATCCACGAAATGCTTTCAAATATTAACCCCTTGGCAAATGAGTATAAGCATATGGCGCAGGTTGAACGCGAAGAGGAACAGAGGGCCAGAGAAGAAAATCGCAATGCTCGCCGAATTAGCATGCTACTTTTTAACAGCGCTGATCGACGTTATAATTTGCCAAACTGCTCAGAAATTGCGGCCGTTTTCACAACAGAGGATGGTGAACCACCTGGAAATCGAAATTTGCGAATATTTTCACGGAAATCTGATATGCAGAATTTATTATTTGTCTCAACACTACATAGGTTGTGTGATCCATTAGTATATCCGCTTTTGTTTCCATATGGCGAGTCAGGATATGATGAAACTCTTCTGCATGAACAGGGTCATCGAACGGAATGTAGATTTAAATTAACCCAACTGCAGTTTGTTGCTTACCGTATGGCGATAAGAGAAGGTTTCAGCTTGCTTCATGTGTCAGGTAAACTTTGGCAACAGTATTTAGTTGACCAATATGTCAGAATTGAAGGAGCACGTCTGGCATTTCTGCGAACTCATCAGAAAGAGCTACGTGTTGAAACATATGCTGGTTTGCATGACTACTTAATGCGTGGTGCAAAAATGGAAAGTGTTCGTCCTGGTCGTATAGTTGTACTTCCTTCAAAAGTTTTGTTGGCTCCCCTCGAAATATGAACATGCATTACCAAGATGCTATGGCTATGGTCAAGGGAAACAAATTTTATTGCCCCGTATAAATTTACAGCCCAGCGAATCAACACTTCCTTTTATTTTAAAGCGTCGCCAATTTCCAATAATTGTAGCATTCGCAATAACAATAAACAAATCTCAAGGGCAGACTCTAGCAAGAGTTGGTGTTTTCCTCAAGGAGGATTGTTTTACGCATGGCCAGCTGTATGTCGCATTGAGTCGAGTACGATCTTCTCAAGATATCAAAGTTAAGACTTACGACCAAAATAAAACCACTACGAATGTAGTTTTCCATGAAGTACTTGAATAAATTGAGTTTTTATAAAAAAAAAAATTGTTTACTTTTTTCATTTTAAATAACGGAGTCCCCCGATTATCGGGGGTTATTACTAGTTATACTTTAATTCAATGTGAAAATAAACATTCCTTTTCACATTCAAGGATTTGAAAAAAAAATATTTGTTTATTTCAAATTGGATGACACCTCATAAGTTTACCTGTTTGAATACTCATTTTAATAAAAAATTTTAATTAATGCATTTTTATATATTTTATGAGGCTGGCAATCCTTGTCAAGCAAACTCAAGTGTTTTAAAACATTTACGGATTTTTATCCACATCTTATAGCAATTGTTTATGGTTTTCTTTTTCATACTAAAAGTATGTTGGCAACCCTACAAAGTAATATTTTTAATTACTTTATTTCCCCTATTTTAATACGATTTACTATTAACCTATATTGTTTATTTTACGATATTTGAAGTTTACATTTCCTGAAAAAATATAATTAAGTGGCAACACCGTTTTTATATAATTAATTTTTTAATTTTTTTTAAATATAAATATCTTAAAATATAAAAAGAATTTCTTAAATTATATAAATTAAATTCTTACAAAATGAATTAAGTGGCAACTCCATATTAATATAAGTTTTTTTTTTTAAATTTCATAAAATAAATTTGTTCTCTTTTAATTGTGAATTTACAGGCTAACATGCATTTTATTTACCCAGAAAATAAGGTGGCAACACTGTAGTACTATAATATTTTTAAATAAATACATTTTATTTTTTGTTTATATTTCTCGTTTATTTATTTTTATTTTAACAAGTACATGTGGCAACCTTTGTACTTTGCTTTTTTCTCACTACCTAGTTGCAAAGCTTTGCAATGACAAGCAAGCCTACAATTTAAATAATATTTTTTATTCTTCATACTCATAAACCTTTATGTTTTACTGATTTTCGCTGAAATTAACGCAGCAACAGTCATTAAATGCAATGGTCCACCATATTATTTCGAATTTCATTCGACTTCAGCGCCAAATTTTTTCGACTTTCACACCATTTTGCCACTCAGAACATGGCATGCCACACAAACACACTTCGGCTGCAATCTGCATGCAATTATGCGAGTTTAAAGTCAGTGACGAGGCAAATGCCAGCGAGTTAGCTGCACAGACAGCCCCGCATTAAGCAATTAGATGAGCTTTTATTTTCGCCTTAATTGCAGCGAAGTCAGCGACTGCACAGACATTAGTGCCAAACAGATTTCTCTGTTTGCCAGGCACCAGTGTAAAAACTTCGGCTTTTTTAAACATGAAAATTGCGCATACCCAAAACAAAGAACCCTTGTTAAATCACCGACATATTTCAGTGAGCTCGTAAAAAAGAATCCTTTTTTGGGTTTGATTTTTATTTGTCGACGCTACGCTCCACCGGGCTCACTGGCCACTGCAGCCAGCTATTGACTTTGCTGCGAGTCAATGACCATTAGTGGGAAAAATGAAGTAAAAATTTTTGAAATAACAATAAAAAAATTAAAAATAAAGAAAAATAAAAAAGTTACTTAAATATGTTTGACGCTAAGCGTTTCGTCGCTAACGTCCAGTTAGCTTTTGGGTGAATATTTATTTTATTGCGCTCTTTTGACAGTGGTCGCTCATTTCTTTTTATCTTTATTTTGTTTAATGTCTGTGATTGCCAGTTTGATTTTTTTTTTAATTTTTATTTTTTATTTTTTTTGTGCAATTTCGAAATTAAGTAAATTGCTGTAAATTAATTTTTTTACTGGAATGTTTAAATCAGCTTTAACTGCTTGGCGATACCACTTACATGCAATTAATTTACTACAAATTAACATTTAATTAAACATTAAATTACACATTTTAATGCATTAAAAGCCATTTAAGACCAAATTCATACCAACATTGTTTGCAAATCCCAGTTCAAAGCCTAGCGCCGCATAACACTTCCTGAATTTTTTCTCGAATAATTGAATCGATAATCTCCATACAAATCGTTTACAGTTATTTCCTTCAATATTTTTGTCACTGCATTTTATGAATTTCAATAATTCAGCTTCCGACACTTGCCACGATTTGATTTTTTTCTGCATAAATTCTCTTATTCTGCCAGGACTACGTGCTTACTAGTGACCCGGCGTACTCTAGCGACGCTGCCAGTCATACCTTTATGTTTTTCTCTTTTTTTATTTTATAATATCCGACGTGCATGCCTCAGCATTTAGTTGCCACCTGCCATCACACCACTCCATCTAGTACCAGCCGTTAGCTTTAGTCCTTTTTCTCATATACATACATACATATATCCTCAACATTGATTTAATGACGTTGACATTATTGGCGGCTGCTACTGCTGTGCATGCGAAAGCGGCATCGTTAGTGGCATCAAAAGCTGCACAGCATTTAAGAAAGAAAAATATAAAAATTTTGTAAAAACAGCAGCGCTGGCTACGGTCCAGTTATCCTATCTATGTCGTCTCGCTGGTTTTTATGTATATGCTGCGTCAAGATTTACGTGCCACTCTCTCTCCCCCCCTGGACTCTTGCTTTCCACTTGCAATCTTCCTTTTCTTATATGTATACATATATATTTGTTCCTAGCTTTTTGTTGCATCCTTTGCCAAGTGAAAGCCGCTAGGAGACGCGCAAAAACTGCGTTCATACTTGTCTCCGACTTTCCTCTGCGCAAGAAGAAGAGTGCAAGTGCAAGTTCAAGTGCTGCAGAATCTACATTTTGCTCTCTCTTCTTTTTTCTTTTTTCTTTTTTCTGTTTTTTTTTTTATTTTTTCGTAATTTTTTCTATCTTATTTTCTATCTCACTTTCTGTCGGTATAACTGCTTTTATGGTTTATTTATTGATTTAACTTTCCATATATTCACTTTTATCTACCTCCGTCTTGCGTCTTACTCTCGCCGCACTTGCTGGCTTGAACTTATTTGCCACGCTTATTATTATGATGCCGGGCGCATTGTGTGGCACTTACTCACGGCTGATGCATTATTTACTATTTATTTTTTTTCGTTTTTTTTCGTTTTTTTTCTTTTTTTTTAATTTTTTTTATTATTTTCTTTTTGATATTTTTTTGATTCTTCTTTTTTGTATTTTTGCTTTCCAATCGCTTACGATTTTTATATGCAATTTCTTCGAAAGTTTTTCCTAATCTCTTTTTGTTCAATATTCCTCACACTAGTGCGTGTCTGCGAAGTTCTTTATCTGCTTAAATATATGTATATACCGGCATCTAACTCATATATAAATGTGTTTGTGAGCAGACATTTGCAAGAATTTATGGGACTGCTATCTATTTCGTAGCCGCACGCCTGACCATTATTATTAGTTCTTTTTTATTTTTTTATTTTTTTATTTTTTTTTTTATTTTTATTATTTTTTTTATTTTTATTATTTTTGTTTTGCCCACCATTCGCCAATAATGCGCTGAAATAAATCATGTTAACAATTTTCCATTTCTTTGCACTCGAAACTAGCGCTTGCAGTCGTCTATTTTTGCGGTTTTGTAAATAATGGCGTTGCAGCAACGGGCGTACATTCAGTTGTGTGTCGGTGAAAGGCGTTGATTAGAGCAAGTTCATTGCCGTCATACATCCTTATTTGGGTTTTTCGTTCTAGTTGCATGCAACATTTCTTTTCTTTTCTTTTATTTAGTTTTCTTTCGGCGCCTTCAACATTACCAATTTTTTTCGATTTCATTAAACAGTTGATTGGATTTTTTGCGTCTGCATCCGTCACATTCCCCTCTCTCTCGCTCATGCGCTGCTGCCGCCCTTGAATGATTAAAAAAAACCTTTCCGGCGCCCCTTCCTCCTCTTCCGCCGTTGCATGCTTTGTCGTTCGATGGCTCCATCAGCAGCGAGTGCATTCACTGCTTTCGAAATTCGATATTTTCCTTTCAACTATTTAGAAGGAAATTAATTTTCTTTTCATTCACCTGTGTTCTTAAGGTTTCTTTTTGTGTAAGTGAATGCTACAATTTTTTTTCTTTTTTTATTCTTTTCTGCACTCATTTGGTAACGCCTTTTTCTTGTTGCATTTTTTGCCCGACTACTGTTTCTGCAGAAATGAGTGTCTGTCTGCACTTAGACTCTTAGACACATATACTTACAACAGCACTTTTCCTGGTCGCTGCACTTGAAAAAGTACTTGAAACTTGAAGTTGTCGGCAAAGAAGCTGTTGAAGTCGGTGAACAACATAAATTGAGCTTAAAGCTCGTTGGCATATCTAAGAGCATGGTGCTTTAAAGAATTTTGTGCGTGTATTTTTTGAAGTTATTTACGGTATTTCTTTATTTTGAATTCAATTTTTCATATTTTTTCATATATATAATTCTAATATTAAAAAAAAAAACCTAAAAAGCTTCTAGCTGACAAATATTTATGTCTTTCCAGCCATTAACCCCAAACCGCCAGTATTTTATGCGAATTTTCGCCACAAGTTCACATACTTGCCACATAAAAGCTGCAAATATTTATGCAATTTAATTATGTTGTGGTTCAACAATCGCGCTGCATCTAATCCCCTCGCCCATATATGCATAGCCAGACTATTAGCAACTAGGAGCCAGTGTCCTGCAGCTGCACCTAAAAACGTCCACACAAATCCTTCGCCATCCTTCGTCCTTGTGTGTGTTGCATATATCACGTTGCATGCGTTATTTAAGTAATTTTATTACATTCCAACTCCAAACGCTGCCAAACACCGCTCACGCGTACGAGCATCTCGTGTGTTGGCCATAAAATTTGCCCAAAGAACATGACATTATGAGACAATACCCAACCTCCTGCCTGTACACTCGCCGGCTTGGCTGTCGTCAGGTATGGCTAATGTCATTAGGCCAAGCCAACGTTGTTGTGGCTTGTTGTTTAGATGTTGTTTGCTGCACAAAAGGACATGTACCTGTCTGTTTGTCTGTCCTGTCTGGCTAGCTTGTGTATTCTTGTTTGCTGTTGTGTCGTCTGTTGCACGAAATTGAATTTAATTATAATAGCTTTGAGTACCGTTGATGCAATAAAACGTTAAAATAGCTCCCGCACACACACAAACACATTCATATTCATTCTTAATCAAATATTTTTATATCCTGCCTTTTAGTCGCCACAAATTGCCGTCAAATACCGGGCTTAATGGAGTTTTGTGCACTTTTTGTTTGTGAAAAAATTTTGCCAGTTTGTTTTATTAAATTTTCGCCTATTTCAAAGTGAAGTTGGTTTACAGTTAAAACTAATAAAATAGTGTTATGGTTTCCTTTTCTAGCGTTTTCTTGACTATTAATTTTCTTATAACCCATCGATTTCAACTTCAAGCATACCACATTTTTTACAATGCAAAAGTCAATTAACTGTTAGTTTTTTGGATTGTAATTGGATTTCTCCTCTCATTACAAGAATTAAGTTTCATATTAAACCCTACTTCACTATGTCAGTCTAAAGTCCCCAAAAGTGATCTAACTTTAACAATTTATTCTGGAAGTCAGGAAAAAGGAATCGAATTTCTCACTTTCCGGGTTTTACTAAACCTGTATTTGACGTTAACAAATTTCAAATTGATATTAAGATCGAATCCTTTGAATCACCTGCTTCAAGAAGGCGGCCTCCAGGAGTGTTGTTGATTCCAAAAACTCATACTATATGAAACAAACTAATTTTAAATCGTTTGTTTCTCAATTTTTATAATAAAATGTCGAGAGATTGTCTAGATCATGTAACTGATAGTGAAAATATCAAGTAAATACGTGCAGTATTCTCCGTGTACCATCATTGCCATCGGTTTTGAAAATGCAGTTTCGAGAAAAACTTATATAAAGTTTTGCGTCTTCGTATTAGATCACGAATTTTTTTTACTAGTCGACTGTTTGAATTTTGTCTTTAGGACTACAAAGTGTACTTTAAGGCAGTAGTCTGCTTTACAGGCTTCAAAAAATCGATTTTTTTGTTTTGTTTTAAATCTCTTCCAAAACTATCCAAGAATATGTCTTTAAAATTCCAGAGGCCAATTCGACATATTTTCGAAGCTAGAGCAGTTTTAGCGGCCGAGCGTCGAGCAGGTGCGAATGCTCAGGCAGACCGATCGAAAAATCAAATGTGATCTAGCTTCAGTATGAAATTATCTTCTATTTGAACTAAAAAAGTTTTGCAACTTAAAGTCAATTTTTTTCTTAAAAAAAATAATTTTTTTCAAGGCTTCAAGCGCTCCAGAAAAATACTTACAACTTTGAAAAAATTTCAATAATATAATAAATATTGTTTTTAAGCCTTAAATATAGTACACTATCGTCTTAAAATTCCGTTTACCGCAATCATTTCCTTCCCTTTCAAAAAAAATTGCTAAAAATACGCTTTTTTCGGCTTCTAAAGCATACTTTTTTTTGTTTGGAAAACCTAGACTGACCTAACCTATTTATTTTGACTGTAATATAATTTTGACTCGCCGTGTCTATAAATCGGGAGCGAATTAAGCTGGCAGTACGGTATTATATTTTTTTTAGTTTTGCTGTTATTGTTGTTGTTCTAAAGGTAATTTTATGAGAACAATTTATGAGAACAATTTTTATTGTTTTTATATTTTTTTAAACTGGTGAATTGTCAATTCTGATTCCGTTCCCGGAATCTATCGGGGATCATTAAATATTTTCTTCATCTTTCAGTTTGGTTCAAGTTTTGTTGACATGACTAATTTTTATGGTCATTGACTTTTGCAGCACGAAATAATACAAAAAGTTCTAATAAAAAAGGAAAAAAAAATTAACTTTCTTGTAAAAGCAATGACATTACAAAGAAATAGATATTATTGCATTGGCCATTCAACGGCATGCTTAGCGTGATTTATATAACCCAAAATGAACTCAAATGCTATACTTACTACAATGAATATTTCTCGTATACTCACGCATACGACTAAATTACATATTTATGATGGCGAGCTTTTAATAGAGCGCCTCCATTCCCCCTACCAAAGGCTAACTCTCTATATCTATGCAAAAAGCACTCCAAACAATAAACATAACCAGTAGAACTGTTGTACGCCAATAATAACTGTAATTCCTTTAAATGCGCGCCAAATTCAACTCAACAAAACCGCCTTCTGCCATTTGTGTTTGTGTGTGTGTGTAAACTGTGTTTTTTTCTCAACTGCAAAAAGAGAAATTACTTGTGAAAATCGGTTGTCTGCTGCTTGAAATCCTGTCAACCTGTTACCCAGCACCACCAAAGAGAGCGCAAAGTTTTTTAACCTCAGCGACGGCGAGCTAATACATCTTGTGTTGTTGGGGCGCTTTGTACGCTCCCGCGCCGGCATTACTGGTGCTAAGTGCTGCTCTCGATGGCTGTGTGAGCATGCTGCCGAAGACAGGCAGGCGAAAGACTTGTTGAAGGACTAGTGTGGAGCGCGTGTGTTTGTGGTGGAGAGGTGTGAGCATAAAGTGCTCGCCAGTTTCGGTGAATGGCCACTGACATTGCCACAAGCTGCTTAGCGTAAGCGACGACAGCCAACGTGAAGTAAGCGTTGACGGCAAGTGGTGTCCTGCTCTTTAAATTTCGTGGAAAAGCGCTGAGTTTGTCCTTAAGCATATGCTCGCGTTTAAATGTTAACAGTTAGCTAGCTGTATAGTATGTCTGTTTGTCGTTGTGTGATTAATTGCACTTGTGAATGTGCTGTGGCATTTGCTGTGAAGCATTAATGTCGCCAAAAGCTCGTGCGCCGGTGTGTGTGTGTGTGGGTGTTCGTGTGCGTGTGAATGAACGCGCTAATTATTAATGTATATATAAATGTTGTTGTTATTGCTTGCCATAATGACCCGCCCAGGTGTACACAGCGCTCGAAGGTTTCTTCTCTCTCTCATATCCAACTTGCCGCAACACTATAAGCTCCGCTGTCTAATCAAGCAGCCAACCGCCAGACGCAGTTGAACGCGCGCCAGGGTCAGCAGTCAAGCAGCGCGCTGCAAAAGCGCTTAATGAATTTTGTGCGCGCGCGCTTAAATTGTTGTTAAACATGAGCGAGCGCTCACTGATTGTGCTTTATCTACTCAATGAGTTTTGTCTTGGTTGGCATTGTCACGCGCTGATTTTCCAGCAAAACTTTTCTATTACATTTTCATTAATTTATTTCGTGCATGTTGTTGTTGTTGTTTCACATTAAACTGCTGACAGTTTTCACTTTCACTAACCCGTTCATTTCCCTCACTCTAATGTGCTCTAACATGGTTAGTGAAGCGGGTGAGCACCTACTTGTTGTTGTTCCTCGTACTTTTTTCTACCATTTCTGCGCGCGCTGTGGGGGCACAGGTGTGCTCTGGCACTCACTGTCGGCGGCGTTAGTGGTGATGTGCTTATAATGTAACAATTTGTAGACACGCGATTTTAGATGAAGTCATTAAGATACACCATTTTCGCATTGTCGCCGAGATAACAAGGTGCGCTGTGTGCGGCGCGCTTACTGTATATTTACACAGTACACGCATTACTAGGCAAATTGTATTAGGTGACAATAACAGCATTGTTTTATGTTGTCGGAATTTTGATGAAGAAATTACTGGCGAAATTGACAATATAACAATGTCATGCAATTCTATTTAATTTGCACCTGTCTGAGCAGCTCTGAAATGAAGGGGTAATTTTTAAATTATATGAAAGGCATAAAATGACAGGATAGTTGTTGAGCGATTAAGATGATTTTGAGAAACTAATGGAGCCTTATAAATACCATACATAAAAACTCATTTTTTTAATACATACATATATATTCCAAGACTTTTCGAATCATAAATAGCTATTCCAAGAACGGAACCTAGAAATGTATATTTCTACATTTTGAAGTCTATAAAAAATTTCATTTCTACAAATAGCTTATACCAAAACCCGAAAAGTATGCTATAATATCGAAAATTTCAGAACGGCAAACAAGAACGGCACTTTGATCTGCTGGTAATCGATCCGAAACCAAAATTATTTCGATCTAATTTTGCAAAAGTTGCTCTATTTTTTTGCTGGAACTAGTTACGTTATAGGTAAACTCTTTATATAAAAATCCACCAATACACTTTTCTACATAACCTCAAAAATTTAATGTCCAGAACATTTGCACATAAACGAGTCGCCAAAATCCACTTTCTATGTGTGAATTAAAATTTTAAAATACTACAATATTGAATTTTGTATTTAATAAAACTTAAAGTCGCACTCCTTAAGCGTGTATACACTTGGACACCACCTGCCACCAGAGCGCTCCCCTACCAAGCTTTCACTTTTTCGCACGCATGTTTATGCCGCATGCGAAAACAACTATAACCACTGCAAGCAGTTTCGCCGCATTTACACATATCCCACATGATACAGCATTGCAGCTTAAATGTCCTTTCACCACGCTTATCGCCGCCACATAAACATACCTTAAAGTATGAAAAAGTATACTAACTTCGGTGTTAAGGGTCCGCATTGCATTTGAGGTCGTCGTTCTTAAATGAATGAATGAATGACTGACTGACACTCCTGCCACCAGCTACAAGAAACGCAATCGTTTGTTGTGTGTTGGTCGCACTTTCTTTGCGCTTATCACTTTCGCACAATCTTGTCGAGCGCATCTTGCAGATGTTCAAAGCAACGGTACACACACATACCCACTGAACAAAAGTAAACCAACAGATGCCACACAATGCGCATTTGGTCGCTGTAAATGGTGAAAAGTTTTAATCTCTTGTTTCGCATTGTGTTCTTCAAAACAATTTGGTTGATGTTTTTAATAGTTATTGTTGTTGTTTGTTTGCTTGTTTGGGATACTTGTAAGGTGTTTTTTGTTAAACAAAAATTAATACTTTTAATATTGAATGTTGCTTTGTCTGCGGAATTTTCGTGTAGTGTTTTGAAAATTATGCTTTAAAGGTCAGTGCTCGATGCTAATTGAGGGTTTGGTGATAGGCAGAGGTCTTGCTAAGGGCTGAGAGGGGAAATTATATGATTATAGACATGGTTTTGGTTATGATAAATGTTCATTAAAAATTATTGTTGTTGTTTTTGAAATGTGTTGGGTTTTCTGATACGATTTTATTAAAAAAAAAAAATGATTTTATTTAAGTTTAAATTAATTTTTTTTAAGAGAAAAATTTTATTTTTTTATTGAAAATTTTTGTTTTTTTATTTAAAAATTTTATTAATTAATTTTTTTTTAAATATATATTTTTTCTTATTTAAAATTTAATTTATAAAATGTATTTTCTTTTAAAATAAAAGTACATATTTTTATTTCATAATTATTTTTTATTATTTATTTCAAATTAATAATTTTTTTTTTTATAATTTGTTTTTAACATTTTTTTTTATAAATTTTTTAAACTTTTAAATTTTTTTAATCTAAGTAATTATTTATCAGAATTTGTTTAATAATATTTTTTTATTTCATACTATTTTATTTTATAGTTTTTTTGGTCTCTATAAATTTTTTGAACTTAAAAATCTTTTTATATTTAATTTATTAATGTTTTTCCTTAATAATTTTTGAAATTAATTTATTAATGTTTTTCCTTAATAATTTTTGAAATTAATTTTTTTTTAATTTACCTTTTATATTATTTCAATTCTTCTCACTTTAACTGCTTTTATTATATTTTCCCTACAAACCCATAGTAAATTCACGATTTCATTGCATACCTTAAGGCGCTCCATGCCGTGCCTCCATCAGCAACACCTCCACCATTTCATTATCTCTGAATAATGCATGCGAACTCATTAGCCAAACTAAACTGATCATTACAAATAGTTATTAAAAGTGTCATTATCCTTTGTACGCCACGCCACCCCCCACGCACCTCTCAAAAGCATGCTTTATTGGCTGCAAGGAGTCACAGCAGGCTATCAATTGACTGCGTCTGTCTCACAAACTCACTCGCACGCATACAAATAGCACACACTAATAAGTAGCTAGCGCCCATTGCATACACTTAGCATATTTAATTACCTGTCGAAGCGGCAAAGAAAGCAAAAACACAAAAAGTCGTATAAATTTCTCTAAAGTCGAGTCGCTCTGTCACACCTACTTAGCGTGCGCCTTTATTGGCACTTTGCCACCGCATTGCCATACGTGGGCGTCTCTGTGTGTGTGCGTGGATGTGTGCAATTATTTGCATACGCGCAGGTGTTTCACCTCCATGTGGCACAACAAAAACCATATGTGTATAGTCATCAGAAGACTTGAGCCAAGGTACACATAGAATTTCTTTTGAAAATTTCTCAACAAAAACTTTTGTATTATTTTGGTTTTCTTATTTTGTTTTTGTTGCTTTATGCATAAATATGCGTTGTTACGAACTAGCTAGCGATTAGTGGCTTAAGTAATGTCACTTTTGGCGTTTCTGCTAGACAACGCACCTATGCAAATACGCTATAAATACACAACCACACATGGACAAGTATGTGTGAGTATTTGTATTCGCTTATTATTAGCCTTTTAGCTGAGACACACTTCACATCATTGCTTTGGCACTTTCTTCATTGACTCCTTTGAGTGCAGACTTTGCTACTTCAACGTGGCATGCTAAGCAAGCGTGAAAGGAGCCACAACACATACACACATTCATACACATGTGTTTGTTTGCTTACTTTAACAGGTACTTCAAGCGTTAGTTGGGCGCTCTTAGTTTTCGTGGCATTGGTATTAGTTTGTAGTTCGTGTGCTTTTGAGCTTTTCATTTCTTCCCACTCGCTTCAGTGACTTTCGCTTGCTTGTTTGCTTTCTATTTCGTTTATTCCGTTTCAGCAAATTTTGAGTTGAGCTTATGAAAAATGTCAGTTAATGTGCGAAATAATGAGCGTAGATAGTTGTTATTGCACTGAATTATACAAGTATTTAATGCGTGTATATCGCTTGTAATGCGTGACACTCTCATTGTGTCTGCTTATATATTTTTTAAGTATCCTTGAAGTTTTAATACCAGCTTTTCTTTTGGGTTGACTCCCAATTTTAGTTGGTTTTTTGGTGGCGGTTGATAGAAATTTATTGCATGAGATAAATGAGTAAGTGATTTGTACTGATGGGGTTTTATTAAACCAATAAACTTAGAGTTTAAATATTGAATTTCAGTGAAAAAATTATAAAAATTTAACTGTAAATATATTCATATGAAACTTTCAAGCAACCGCAGCCAATATCTCCCAAAAAATCTTAAAAAGGTGTCTATATTTTACAGTTGAGTTATTGTCTGTTTTATAAAATACTTTGAGAGGAATTCTTCGAGTATTCTTTTGTTGCTTACTTAAGGGGTTACATGGGTTTTGTCGCGTAAAAAAACATTGAAACTTCTCGATTGTGACGTCATTTCCGATGACTCCTCGGAAAAAAGGTGCGACAGGGTCTTCCAAAATAAAAAACCAAAAATAAGTGTTTTGGTAAGAAAAATTTTTCAAAAAAAAAATTTCGGTAAAATTTGGTTGACATTTTTTTTTTGTTTTAAATAGTTGTAATTGAAAAAAAAATAAATTCCTTCGTTCAAGCACGAGTAATATGTATCTCGAACACCTGTACAAAATTTCATCAAGATCAGTTGAGTAGTTTGCGAGAAAATTTGACAACCGACTATGAGTTTTGAGTAACAATAATACTTGACTTGGAGTGCACACCTTCCAAAGGCTGTATCTCCGAAACTATTATTCGGATCGACTTGAAAATTTAGGATAATATTCTTGAGATGTTGTAGAAATTAATAAGCCAAAAAACTAAAAATCGATTTTTTGAACCCACCAAACCCATGTAACCCCTTAAAAAACCGTATTTATATATATAATGTTTGATTTTGAATATATTTATGTCATTTCTAATGTCTCCACAACTCGCAATATCCATTAAAATTATAATTATTGAATTGTGTTTCATATTTCTTCTATTTTTAATTTTTTTGGTTGTTGTATCATAAAAAAATCTCAAATAATTTTGAGGAATTAGACCTAAGAAAAATGCAGGTTCCCTCATTAGATTAGGTTGCCTCAGTTTGTTTCTTTGTGTTCCATGGAACCCAAACCAGTTTACTAAACCGTTTAACAAATTCTTTGGATTTGTTGGAAATGATTTCAATTATTTAAAGCTTTTATATTATACATATGTTAATTTTTAGTTATTCAGTAGTTGAGTTTATTTTAAATTTTTTGTTTGTTTTTATAATATGTCAACAACAACATTAGCTTCTAGTGTTATCAAAACCGTGATGTAGAGATTTTAGTCAACCATCCGACAGAGTATACCACCTTTTCTATATATCCTAACTCTTTACTTTTATATCGAATACTTTGAATTTTTAAATCCTTAGCTCGTTGCTAAATTTTCAAGGAATAAGTTTATTTCTATTATTTCTTAAATATTCCGACTCTCTCGCTCCAAGTCAATTTATGCAAAGTAACTTTATATTTTCCAGATCGTGGTTAAGTTCATTGACTTGCAATAATGTTCTGCAAGTTGTGGCATCTGTTGCAGGCAACTCAACTGTTTAAATTTATAATTACCCGACTATAATGATGTTTTGTATTACTGTTGTTGTTGTTGTCGTTCGTCTCCTTAACTTTTATCGCAATTTGCTAATTTGTGTGCGTAGCTAATTAAAATGTTGTACAGCGCACCAACAATAGCAACAATCTATGAATACAACAAAATACGAGTAGAAACCAACAAACCGCGCCAAGTAAATAATAAACTTTGTTGTGTCCCTTAATAGCCGTCGCCATCGAGCACAGTATTTCTATTTATGTGTTATTTTTAAATTTTCCTTAAAGAAACTTGTAATTTATGGGTGAGTGAATGTGGCAAACAACGCTTGGACCCTACGTGCGTTATCAGTACGTGCAACATTTGTCGTTGCAATGTACGCACTTCTCGCATTTAGGTTCATTGATCTGCCACATTGCATTGCTGCAGGGCTTATATTAGTTGCCGTTTGCCGGTTGGCTGATAAGCCCACCCATCAGTGCAAATATGCGTTCGTACATGTCGCTCATATTTGCTGTTAAATATTGCTTTTCTTTTCTATGTCTGTGTGTGTGTGTTTGTTTGTTTGCTTAAGTGCATTGGTTGATTGCTGGAGGCACATTGTTCACAAGCCTCGCTATTTTGCGGAGTATCACTAGAGAACATTAAGTGCATAGCTATTAAATATAGAAACTTAGTGATAACTGCTTATCAGTCAAGTACTTGAGCTGTGTGCTTAGCGGTGGGTGTCGAATAGGCGTTGCCGGCATAAAATGCGAGTGACTTATTATCGTCTAACGGTGGTGGTCACGACAAGCAGTATTACTTTGGGTATTACTTATTATAGATTACTAAGAAAACGGAGCAAGGCAATTTCGAAGAAGGGTGGCTTTGAGAGAGTCTTTGAAGAAGCTTAAAAAATCTAAAAATTAAAAATTAAATGAAAAAGTCTAAGTTGTTAGAGTGCCTTATAAAATGAAGTTTGTATTTTTTTTAAATAAATGGCAACCTCGTCAAACATTATTTCGTATAAAAATTATAATATTTTCAAAAATTATATTTTTTTTAAGCTAACCTTAAAATTTCAAACAAAATCATTAAAAAATATAAAAAAAATCTACGAACTTAACTAATTTCCACCAACCATGATGGTAGTGGCCTTGTAGTCTATCTGTCTTGTTGGTTACTGCAAATGGGGATTAACTTAAGTGGAAGAAATTACACAAAATACTATACAATTACTTTGTTTGCTTGTCATGGCAATAGTAATCGTCATTTCCATTTCCATTACCAGTGTCACACACAAACACACGAAGAAGGCAACGCAGAAAAATGTTTTTAAGAAAAAAGTTGCTGAACTTAAAATCGCTCAAACATGCACTTGAGCACAAACACACACCTTACTTACTTATATGCATTTCATACTCATGCATGCGAGTCCTTCCGCCATATGTCTACGCAAAGAACTCTATCAAATGTCTGCGCTCGCTTGCTCTCCACCTTAACCACTTTCCAACTCCTACTTCGCTCTCTCTCTCAAGCTTCTTATATCCCGCCTGCATTCATGACTGCATCTAGTAAGTAATATTGCTGAGCTGAAATGTCTTCCAGTCGGTTGTGCATAGCTACAGCTAGTGCAAATGTCCTGGGGATTAGGTTCAAATCAAAGTAATGTAGTGTGCCATCGTAAGCAGCAAATCCAATGCAATTCACAAATGGCAAAACGCACATCAATTGCATTTAGATGCTTGGTAGTTGGTTGACAGTGAAGGGATGTACATATATGTATGTCTACATATGTCTGCGCTTCCTACATTTTTCTTGCTTTTTTCTGCTACTGGTTGCTCGAGGAGCTGTTAAAGGCGCCAACTATGTGTGCTGCATTTTTAAATAGTGATTAACTTTTACTATGCTACAAGTCGTCTTCATTGCAAATGATTTTTAAATGCTCTGGCAAATTATTCGCTTTTAATTGAGTGGAAGTGTTGAGGATATAAAAATTTAAAAAATTAATGGCATGCAATAAAATGTTGCGGGTTGACGGTTACTTAAAGTCTGGAAAATAGTTTATAAATAAATAATAACTTTGGTAATATTAATTACATAATTAAAGAAGACAAATTGAGTAATTTTGAACAAATTGTTCGAGGCTCGACTGTTGGTAAATCTTTTTTATAAATCAATGGAAATGTGAAATTTAGGAACAGGCGTTCTGATAGCCGCCTAAAGATTAAATTGTAATGAAAATTTATTAGTATTTTAGTAATGAAAATTTATTAATTGACTCAATTAATGCGAAGAATTTAAGTTATTTTGTCCAAATCATTCGGAACTCCCATATTTTTTTCTTATGCTATGGAATAAGAATATAAATATCAAGCTTAACATAATTTGATCTAAGACTTGTTTACAAAGACAACTTACTACTTGACTAAATTTTGCTAATTGACTAAATCAGTGAGTAATTTAAATAATTTTGACCAAATTATTCGGGATTCGACGGTTTTTTCTTAAGCATTTTCTTCGAATAGGGATAAAAAAAATTATCTTGGATTAAATCAACTGCAAAAACTACTTAAAATAGTCAAGTAGCATCAATTTATTATAGCAATTTGCTAATTGAGTAAATTAATGTGGATAATTTAAGTTATTTCGACCAAATTAACTTGGTTAAGTTGTTCCCCAATCAATTAACACTACTTTATTAAAGGGTGATTTTTTAAGAGCTTGATAACTTTTTAAAAAAAAAAAAACGCATAAAATTTGCAAAATCTCATCGGTTCTTTATTTGAAACGTTAGATTGGTTCATGACATTTACTTTTTGAAGACAATTTCATTTAAATGTTGACCGCGGCTGCGTCTTAGGTGGTCCATTCGGAAAGTCCAATTTTGGGCAACTTTTTCGAGCATTTCGGCCGGAATAGCCCGAATTTCTTCGGAAATGTTGTCTTCCAAAGCTGGAATAGTTGCTGGCTTATTTCTGTAGACTTTAGACTTGACGTAGCCCCACAAAAAATAGTCTAAAGGCGTTAAATCGCATGATCTTGGTGGCCAACTTACGGGTCCATTTATTGAGATGAATTGTTCTCCGAAGTTTTCCCTCAAAATGGCCATAGAATCGCGAGCTGTGTGGCATGTAGCGCCATCTTGTTGAAACCACATGTCAACCAAGTTCAGTTCTTCCATTTTTGGCAACAAAAAGTTTGTTAGCATCGAACGATAGCGATCGCCATTCACCGTAACGTTGCGTCCAACAGCATCTTTGAAAAAATACGGTCCAATGATTCCACCAGCGTACAAACCACACCAAACAGTGCATTTTTCGGGATGCATGGGCAGTTCTTGAACGGCTTCTGGTTGCTCTTCACCGCAAATGCGGCAATTTTGCTTATTTACGTAGCCATTCAACCAGAAATGAGCCTCATCGCTGAACAAAATTTGTCGATAAACACATTTCGAACCGAACACTGATTTTGGTAATAAAATTCAATGATTTGCAAGCGTTGCTCGTTAGTAAGTCTATTCATGATGAAATGTCAAAGCATACTGAGCATCTTTCTCTTTGACACCATGTCTGAAATCCCACGTGATCTGTCAAATACTAATGCATGAAAATCCTAACCTCAAAAAAATCACCCGTTACATACATTTGCTAATTGACTCAATTAATTCACTGACTATATTAACCTCTTACAGTTAATTTAACTCTTTCTTTCTATAAAAATTCATTGCCTATATTTTTAGCATGTCTCCTTAGTGTAAGCATATCTATTAAATTCCCCAATTTAATATTTTTGATGTGTACTAAGCTCACCACACAATCATCACGTGACCTTTTTCGGACATTAGCCGCCGGCAGAGCACACCTTACACCACATATTATGTGCACATACTCGTAAGCAACTTGTGTCAACGATTCGTAAAAGGACATGCAAAATGCTGACGAGTTCAATAAACTGCTTTAGTTGATTGCTTTCCAAACATTTGCGTATCAACGAACCATTAAAAAACGGCAACCAATTTTCCCCTCATACGACGCTGACTTGCGCTCCCATGTGTTTGTATGTATATATGTGTGTCTATTTGCCGGCTACTAACAGACACATTATTATTTTAAAATCTGCAGTTTTTGGAATTTTTCTATTTTGTTCTTTTTTCTCTTTGGCACATCCTCACATCCTGTCTGGCTTTCTATCAAACGCTTTTGCATATAAATAAATTTGTGAAAATTCACATTGCTGTTGGCTCGTGTCTAAGTCTGTTGATTTTAGGGGGCCAACAAAAAAAGAAACAGAAAATAGCATACAAAATAAACATTAAAATCAGCCAAAAAGGAGCACACTTCAGCGGACCCCGTCAGCAGCTAGTTGTCCATGCAGCGTCTACTACACGCTAACACATTTGTTGTTGTTGTTGTTTGGGTGCGTATGTTTGCGGCGCTTTGTGTCGTCTTTTGTCCCTAAAATGCATTTTGCAATTTAGTCCGTTGTTGATGTAGAAAAACAACATATTATATATACTATTTATATTGGGAAAAACTGTAAATAAATATCGTTTTTATATTGACTACATTGTCGCAAATGCTCTTGTTATTGTTGTTGAAATATTTTCGTTTTTTTTTGGTGGTCATTAAAAAGTGGAAAAATTTGTTTACCAAAGCTCACATTACGCTTACCAAAAGTCGGCGGATGGGAGCGCAGTGTTAGTTTGACCGGATCAAAAGGTCCCTAAGTGCACTTTGCATTTGGTAAATTTGTTTTGGCTGGTTCTGCGAATTTTCATTACCCACGCCATTGCGAATGAGCGTGCAAATATAGACATTGGAAATTCTTTGAAGCTTGGTGTGCGGATTTATTTTTTATTGAATGGAAATGTATGCAAATAAAATTAATTTTATTATTGTTCGTAATTGTGAAGAGTATTTGGTTGTAATTAATGAGTTTTATTTTAAATAGTTCATTTATTTAGATTTTATTGTATTTTTTAATTTTATTTTTTTTATTGTATTTTAATTTATTTATTTTTTTTTATTTTATTTATTTATTTTTTTTTTATTTTAATTTATTTTTTTAATATGTTATTATCATTTTTTATTATACTTTTTTTAATTTTTGTGAAAAAATATTAATTTTTTTTCAGTTTATTTTATTTTTTTTTTAATTTTTTTCACTTTTTTTCAAATTTTTTTTTCTTTTTAATATTTTTTTATTTATATTTTTATTTACCTTGCGCCAATTCTTCACAGCAAATAAACATATTCCAGTCACTTAAATTGCTCTCTGGCAATTTGTTTACATAGAACATTCTATTCATCTTTCATCACATCATAAAAATGTATTGCAACAATTTCGGTGCGAAAATGAAAATAGCGAATTTTAAAAGCGTTTACAAATTGAATTTGTACCCCCGCAATATGCTCACATTTGCAATCGAAATGCATTGGGCCAAATTAAATGCGCATAAATGTTATTCGTCTCAAGAATACCCAGACAAACATAGAAGCATACATCTGTATATGCAATAACGGTACATATTCATGTAATAATAATACATTTTAAATCGAATACTTGATGACATCCTGTGGCTAACAATGTGTATTGCTTTCATGCTTTTCCTTTCAGTACTCGATGAGCTTGCGTTGCCTGGCGCTGTAGAAAGCTTAAGTACGCAATTTAAATGCATTTCAAGCGATTCGCTCGAATTCATTGCACATTAAGTGTGAGAAATATTTATTTTGTGTGCGTTTAAGGAGCGCTTGATAAGGTTAAAATGCATAAAAATGCTAAAAAATGGAATTTCAGTGAAAGCTTCGAAGCTTTAAGAGCTTTTTAAGGTTATATTTTTATCTGAAATGTAACTCATTGGTTATGGGTTTTTAAATTTCTTTGTTATAAACATTATTTTTGTTTTTAATAAATGTATGTTTTACTATCTAATTTACTATTTAGTAAATATGTAGTACAAAGCTTTCATGATTCTTAAATTTTTTCATATTTCTTTTTAAGTATTTTTATTGCTATTTTCATATTCGAGTCAATTATTGTCTAGCATCTACTTATTTTTCTATTCAAAAAAGCATCTAAAGAACTTTTGGTAGATTTCTACTACCTCAACAACTCCTTCTTGCTTTAATAACGTTTTAAGCTTTCATACATTTATTGGCGAATCCGTTGCCACGCTTAAATCCACTTTATAAGCCGCTGCATTGTTAGTAGCGCTCACTAAGTACTTCTACAGAAGTTTTTAGATTTGAAATGTTCAAAGAAAAAAAACTTAGCCAACCAACTTGAATAAAAAATATATATGAAAAGCGCAACACTGTACTCTCCACCTAATCTGTGATATCATACTTTTGCGCTGCTCTTGTGTTCACTTTATGCCGTTTGCCGCACGCAGAAGATCTACAATCTTTATTTCGCAATTGTGTCTCGCATTTAAATTAAGTGTAAATGACATGAGATTTGTGCGGCAGCAGCAGCAGCAACAGCTATGGTTGCCACGGCATTGCAGCCGCTTAAGCCACCGCCAGCAAAACACGACAAGCTTGTACTTACAAGCACATAAGCACCGAACATAAGTGGTGGCGCAATCATATTGCATAGCCGCCTGAAAGTATGCTTCTCTGCACTCAATACACTCTGTAAGCAACAACGACAACAACATGCAATTTCGCTGTCCTTCAGCATGCTAACTCACTCGTGTTGCCTTGTTCACCGCGCGTTTGCATTTGTCGCGGTGTCTCCTAAGCCACCAGTACACGCTTTTAAAGTGGCAAAACAGCGTTGAAATCGCGCATCGCGTTTCGCGTTTGTGACACAAGCTTTGACTAGAGTTGCACTCATAATACCCTTTCCACTGCCTTTGGCGAAGCCATTGCATTCTATTATGTTGTTGCACACTGCTGGATTTATTGAAATGTTTGCTTGCTCAGCATTGTTTGGCGCACTCACTTTACTCACGCTGCCACTCTTTGCCTGCAGCCGCTTTTATCCGCGCGCTACTCCGCTCCTCTCTTTCGCTTACGCCAATCATTTTCTTATATTGCATTATTTCCGTTACTGCTTTGTGTTATCCTTAAAATATTATTCCGCCATTGCAATTCTTGTAAAACACAACAAACAAAGCTTCAGTTGGAGCTTAAGCTTTTTACAAGCTACAAGGAGCAGGAGTAGAGAGAAAGAGTGAGAGAGTTGAAAGCAGCAAACATGCCAAATTGACTACCCACTCTGTTTTTTTCTGCTATCCATTCAAACTTTTCAAGTTTATCCACGCCAACTCCTGCGTCCTGTTTTAGCGCAATTCGTACCATGTACAGTTATTGTGTGTTGTTGCAATTCCATTTCATTATTGTATGTCATTACCACTGTCATTTTCATTCATTGAAATAGTCTTGGCGAGCTGGTTGGTACTTCACGTTGTCTCTCTCTCACTATTTCTCTCAATGCCAGCCACTGCACTCGGCCTTGTTCGTTGTCAGTGCACCCGCTCCTCTAAGTCTCCATCTAAATTATATCTGCTACTAGTAGTTGTCGTTCTTGCAGTCACTACAGCCAGCTGCTACTTCATTTTTCATTGTCTTCAGCTGAAAAATCGCTGGTGAAAAACAATTGCCACTAGTTGTAATGACAGCAACAATTGCTTATTTGTTACAGCGCTGCCACACTGTAATAGCCGGCCATTGTTATAGTCCAAATGTGCAACGATTTGGCGACAGTATCGTCGCATCCTTGTTGCAATTTGTCTGCGTTGTTGTTTTGGTGTTTTTTTGCTATTTTTTAGTTTCAAAATCAAGTATCGTTTTGGCAAATTAATCCACCTGTTCGTGTCTGCCGTTTTATTATCCAAGTACTTGAGTACTTTGATGCGCTTAAGCAGGCAGTCTAGCTTTTTAGTGTATTTTAGGGAAGTAAGCTTACTTCAATTTAGTTTTACTACAATAAAAGCTTTGGAAAGTGTTTTAGGAAAATGATTATACATTTTTTATTATTGAGAAGTGAAATTCCTATCTAGGATGGAGGAGAAATATTGCGATTATGATAGAGGCTTTTTAGTTCTAAGGAGTTAATTGCCTAATTGTATAAGTATCGAGATGTGTCTTTACTGGTTCGAAATAATCGGAATTATCGACAGTAGTGAGTAATGTTGGAAATTAGGTACCAACAGACGAACTGGTTTGTAGTCTACTAGGCACGGAAAGATTCGTTAGACAAGTTCCAGTTACAAAAACAAAATCTGTGGTTGGTACAGTCGCTTTCAAAAGTCAATTTAAGATGTGACCATAGATGAAAAATAATATTGTCAAGTTAATATCTGCAATTAAGCTCTAATTCGATGAATCAACTTATGAAGCTTTTAATTTCGTTGTGTTTTTATAACATTTTGAAGGTTATGTTCGTATAGTTTGTATATTGGCTCCGTGGTCAAAACTTTGCCCACATATATTCAAAGCTTAGCTTTTTGCCATATTTCTGCATAAATTTTGAGGTTATGTTTGGTTCTTATAAATGCTTTGAGGTAAATAAGACCTGAAAATGTTCGATTTCTGGTGTTAATTAACATTTTTAAGGACCGAGTGCTAAATTAGAGCGTCATGCATACTTCTTGTTTCCAAATTCAAGCGAAGTGACTCTCTTAAACTCGTTTAAAAGGTCACTAATATCTTGATATATATTCTATTACTGAAAAGGCGACTCATTTGAAAGTGAATTTATCTTGGCATAGCTGTGGTCAGCGTAAGAGAAGTCTTCGGCTATCATATTAGTAGCCACCCACAACAGTAATGAAGTACTATTTTCTTTATAGAAAATAATGTTCTTTAGACTAGGAAGCATTAATATATATTATTTAATTAATAATTTAATTATTACTTATAAATAATTAATTTCAAAACAATGAAAATATATGAATCAACCAGCTAGTATTGCTAAAACAATCAATACAATAACACAAAATTTAATTAATTAAAAAAAAAAGTATTTATTATTAAATTCATACAATTTCATATAAAAAAATATATTTATGACTTAAGCTAAGAAAATTTCCCCAATCATTGAAAATTTATTAATAAAAGGCCACTTTAGTTGAGAGCGCAAGCTTTCACCAAATTAATGCATGAAAATAGTCTGGGGAGTTGCGCCTTTAATCGCCTACACGGCAAGTAAATCACAGTCACAGGAGACATTAAAATTTGACGCTATCAAAAGCAACGAATATACATACATACATATGTACATTTAGTATACATATATATATGTATATACGCCAGTAGAATTTCCAAAATTTATATGTATCAACGGAGTTTTGAGCGACTATCGCACTCCATCAATGAAATGCTCAATTTATGTCTTCCTAATGAAATGAGTTTTCCTTACATCAACCCGCTCTTTTCGAGCGCCCACTGACTTTCCACACACACGCGCGCGCGCCAGTATTAATTGAAATACAGTTGGCCATATTTTCTACTTTTATTGCAAGTTGCAGCAAATTAATCATGCAACGAGCGCGAGACTCGCATGTTTGTGTGTATTGTTGTTGCTGGCAGCTGATTAGCATTTTTTACTGCATTAAAATTTCACCATAAATCCTTTCCGGCAGACATACACTGAGTGTGCAACAAAAGCGTGCCACGTCTGTCGGCAACAATGCGCTGCAGTGTTGTTGTTGTTGTATCAGCATGTGGGTGTATGCCGTTGCTGACTTGTCTCCATGCTGCTGTTGCTGTTGTTATTATAAGCATTTGGCTGCATTCAATATCCATTCGTGTCTGTCTGTGTGCTTGGCTGGCGCCTTTGCACGTTTTCTTGCCACACTGCTGTCGCACTGCCGTCTCCATACTTGATTGCTTAGCTATTTGTGTCTTATCCGCCTGCTGCTGTGCCGCCACTCGGCCTCACCTCCTTGAATGGGCTCCCATTCGGCATTTCGCCAGCGCGCGACACCTACGCATTGAACCAGTCAACTGAGTGTCTCCTTGTTTTGACTGCAATTTGAATACGCCCATGAAAGGTGGCAATAAAAATCTCGAAATTTTATATTCATGCCGCAATTTGCATGTTTGCATGTACATATGTATGTATGTATACCCTCCTGCACATTTCTCCTTTGCCGCGCGCAATTTTCACTTAACTCAGGCGTCGTCGCCAGCGCCATCGCCATCGCCATTATCGTTGCGATCGTTATTTCCTAGTTGCAAGTGTGTGTGCAGCACGCGTTGTTGCTGTTGGTGTTGCTGTGCGTGTGCATGTCTAGTGCTGGTATTAAATCACTCAAAGCCAACCGCCCACCCATCCAAAATGTCCATGTGCACCAACTTACATAAATATCTGTGTGTGTGTGTCTATGCGCGTGCATGTCTATCAATGTCTTTGGTTGCTCGCATTGACGACGACGACATTGTCTGCGGCTCTATGCCGCTGTGTGTGTGTCTTCCATAAGAATGTGACAATTTTCTGTGTGGCACGCTCATTTGCCTATGTTTTTTGGCTTTTTTAGGCGTTTAGTGTGCCTTTTGTTTTTACATTTGGCCAAATTGACGCATGCAATAAATTGTAGCGTTGAAGAATTACTGCTTTCCTTACGGTGCTTTGGTGCTTCACTTAACTTGTGCATTAATTTTAAACGAAAAATAATAAATTTCAATCGATTTCGCTGCATGAGCGCCACTATTTTGTATAAGGGTTAATGTGTTGTTCTCACATGAATAAAAAAATATAGAAAATTTTAAAAATTTATAAAAAATTACAAAAATTAAATTTAATAATTTCAAAGCACAAAAACAGTATTCACAACAATTTAATTATTTTTCGTTTTCTTCTTTAGCAACATTTTCAATATGCGTTCAGCAAAGTGGAAATAATGGCATTAAATCCACTTCCACCTCCTCTGCAATTAAAAGCTTTAATTTTTTCACAAAAACTTCCGGCAAAGGCTTGCACTTGAAATGCCAGCATCTGCTGGGAAAACTAGCAGCACTAAATGGAATTAAGCTATTTTAACTTTTATACTCAAAATGCTTCAACGGCATTTTTTTCTTGTATTTTATTTTAGTTTTTGCACAGTTTGCGCAAGAAATCCAATTCAACTTTTAAATTGGGTTGTCCTTGAGTCTGCCAGCCACGCCGCACAGAACTCGCAAA
The DNA here is from genome assembly GCF_028554725.1 of Zeugodacus cucurbitae. Taxonomy (NCBI): domain Eukaryota; kingdom Metazoa; phylum Arthropoda; class Insecta; order Diptera; family Tephritidae; genus Zeugodacus; species Zeugodacus cucurbitae. Next base: position 54,953,173 of record NC_071667.1, on the reverse strand, counting down.
CTATTTTTCCACCAAAAACTAGGCGCTTTCTATATTGGTTAACTGCGGTGGTGGAAGCGAGCACAACTTTATTGGCAAAGTTCAAAAACAATATTTTTTTCTATTTTTCGAAATTTTGTTTTTTGGTTTGCTTGCGGTGAATTTTTCAACTTTCTCAGCTGCTCCCAAAAATTCCACACTCCTTTTCGCACTACCAAAATAGTGGCTCTTCTTACTCCAAGCCGCAGTTTACTTCTTTCATTTAGTCCTTTCGACAAGTTTTTCTGTTTTGTATATATATTTTTTTTGGTTTTTATTGTTGTTCTCAGCGTGCAGGTAAATTTATATGATTTCATTATAGTAAAGTTGTTTCGTGTTTGGTACGTGATGATTTGATAATTTCACTCCAACCCCATGCATTTAGCACTCTCGCTTACGGCAAGTTTCTCTTTTCAATGCCGAATGCAACGCTGCAGTGGTAATGAGAGTTCGTTTCAAATACTTGTTTTTATTAGTTTACCTGCAAATAAGCGTATCAATCGTTGCTCGTAAATTTAGCAAATTTATTACACACATCGATTTGATGCGCTTGCTCATATGTACTCACATGTATTTTTGTTGTATAATGTACGTATGTAATCATGTTGCTCGTCAAATTGCCAGCAACACTTTGTTCCGTCAAATGAATTGGTTTTTGTCTAGACGCCCACGCCAAAAAGTTGATATTTGCAGGATATTGCCTGAAGCATGGATCTCAGTTTATCTTGAAACTTATTTTTTAATGAAACTGCTTACGAAATAAAATTTTTTAACAAGATTTAGCTGATAAATTAAAAAAAAAAAATAATAAAAATATTTTAAAAATTAAATTTTAAATAATAAAAAAATAATACAATTATTTTAAAAATTAAATTTTAAATAATAAAAAAAAAAATAAAATTATTTTAAAAATTAAATTTTAAATAATAAAAAAAATGATTAAACTATTTAAAAAATTAAATTTGAAATAATAAAAAAATAATAATAAATTAATTTTAATTTTAATTTTAAAAATCATAAAAAAAATAATAAAATTATTTTTAAAACTTTATTTATTTATTTTTTAATGATATTTTAAATAATTTATATTTTTACTAATTTTAAGTTTACTATTTTTTCCAAATTTTTGTTAAAAAAAAATATTTTATTTTGCATACTTTTTTATATAATTTTTTTTTATTTATCATATCTAAATTTACAAACGTTTCAAAAATTGCCATTAAATTTGCTTTACAACTTTTCAAGCCACACAGCTACTTCTAAATATTTAAAAATTATTTAATTTCCAAACTTCTCCACCACATTTGTAGTAAATATTTCCAGTTTCTCCTTCCCCTTCCTCATTCCTCATGCTTACTGCCATTTATACGCTTAAGCTAACCACCTCCTCCCTCCCTCATTTACTTAACTACACTCAAAGTTATTATTTGCGCTTAAGTGTATTTGTTTTTATTTACATTTCGTTAATGCCTTGAACGTTAATTCCACACCAGCGCGAATATAAATAAATCTCAGCGTTTCCTACTCACATAAATATTATCACACTCAACCTCCTGCCACCACCTACATTCGTGTGCCATTAACCCCCTGCTTAAAATGAATACAAAGTATGCGCTTCTTCTGTAGCACACCCTTCTTTCACAAAAACGCCCAACGCAGCGCGTAATGATACATTACTACATAACTGTCTGTCCCCTCTACTCCACTTTCCTTACTTGCAACCTTTGGCTGCTGGTATCAAACACTCAACGCCAGCTTATTGCCGAAAAGTAAAACAATACTCATAAACACATTAAATTAAATTGCTTTTCAATTTTCTGCTGCCGCCACATCCACTTCTGCATCCTTTGTTGTTGTCATTTCAATTTCCCTTTCCGCTATCTAAGTCAATTGTTGTTGTTGCTGCTTTGCCAATTCGAAGAGTCATATATTAGTCTTGTGTCTAGTGATACCACTTTCGCGCTGCTCAAAACAAAAACTGTCGAAATCGCGATTTATGTGCTTGCAGCATTGTTGTTTTTGTTGTTGTTCTTTCTAATTTATTTGTAAGTTTTTCTGCTTAACTACTATTTAGTTATGCTTTGATATATTTTTAATGCATCGCTACTTATATGATTGTATATATGTATATACATACAAGCAAACATACATACAGACATACATTTATATATTGATACATGTATGTTTGTATGTTTGCATTTGATATTTATTTATTGTCTAGTGTAATCCATTAAAAATTTTCCTTTTGTTAGCATTTTTCTGTCTGCCATAAATTGTGTTTCCTCATATCCTTTCACACTGCAAGGATATTTTATATAGCATCAGCTTTGTTGCAGACAGCACCTCCTCTCCTTTTGTGCTTGTTGTTGCTTTGCAGCTAACCTTTCATGTATTCATCTATTATTTTCGCAACAATAACTCAGGCAGCAGCGCTATTTGAAGTGGAGTTTATTAAAAAGCAATAACACGCTAAAAAATACATGGAAAAATATGAGTTGGAACCAAAAAGAGAAGCATGTCAGCGTGCAGTTTAAAAGTATACTTGATTCAGAAAGCAAAAAATGCAATAAAATAAAAGAAAATGTGCAACAACAGTGTTGTCTTGCGTCCCTTGCGGTACCTCAGCTGTCTGCTGGTATTACTTTTCGGTTGCCTTACTTCTCAATTGTTCACATAAGTATCCTTTTCACTTTCCGCACTTTTGTCTCAGCTCACTTTTATCCGCTGCAAATATTTATTTTTATCATATATATTATAGTTTTACCGTTGCTGGTTATCTCTTTGCGTTGCTATTATGTTTGTAAGTATAGAAATCACTTAATCTATTGTGACTTCCTTTCATCAAGCAGATAATATGCTTGAACACACACATGGATTCTACAGTTCTTTGTCGTACGTCTGTCAACAGCCACGCCTTTATTGTGTCCATAACGTTGCTTGTTTTAGTTTGTTTGCACTGCACTACATATTATCTCTTTATAGTGTTCTATAGTGTCTCTCCATACACAAACATAGTCACAATAAATACTTGTAACGCTCAGAGTCTTCAAGTAGGCACAATCAGTTTAGCTTTCCGCATCTCAAAAGCGCAAATATTCATTAATCGAATTTATTGTTTTACTTTCGAGTTCGAGTATTATTTTTGCGCAGCTTTCCCTTTTCCCTCAACACTTGATTATTTCACCAATAAGTGCATTTACTTAGCTTGGCGTGTATACATTAATTTCGTTGTGCAAATTTGTCTGACTTCCTTCCAGCCCGTCTGGGGGTTTGAGTCAATATTCATTTGTTGCTTGTTTACACGCGGTACACTCACTGCTCGTTCGCCTTTTATTTAGATCGGCCTTTTATTTGACATTTCAGTGAATTGACACTACACTTATTTGCGCGTTTGCTTTGATTTCTGGATTTCTGCTTTCATTTGGTAAAATGCGCATTTGTTAACTTTGTTTTTGGCTTTAATTGTCTTCATAAATTTTCAAAAACTATTCCTTAATCTATGCACCAAATATTCCTGAAGCAAAAGGTTATAACTCAGGAACTACTCAACAAATTTAAATCAATTTTTTTATAAATTATTACTTTGACTTCCTGATGTCCATTCACATTTACATATAACACATTTTTGAATTCCATCTGAGTCGTTCACTTAACAATATAAAAATCAAGCAGCAATGAGGATAGCGGAGTAAATGTTTGCACAAATACAGCATGGGAAGTGTAACATCGCTTATCTAAACATTTTCGGAATCGGACTATAACTTTTCAAGGTTCCAGATATCGAGCATGAGGCTTTTGTTGCAAATTCAAGAGTATGAGTTATGGAGAACTTCGAGTTATGAAATTTCAACTGTTTTTCACAAAGGTCAGAAGGTAAACATTAACTGCTTCGAGTTCGAATTACTAGTTAACATAGCAAGAAACGCGCAGTACACTAAATCTAAAAAAGTTAGTGCCAATGAAATACGATCGCACGTAACGTTTAATAAAGCAATGAACGCTCGTAATCTATGTGTAATCGCCTTTGATGGACACCTGAGCGTATTTCGTATGATTATTTCGCCAAATTATATGGCGGCGCGTATGTCAATAAACGCATTAGTCTGAACAACAACAAACATACAGACATTGTAGCCACACCTTATACGACTTTCGATGTACAAATCAACTTTTTTTTGGTTTAGAGTTCACACACTCATACAAAGTATTTAGATTCATTCGAGAGCATGCAATCCACATATGTATGACTTGAAGCATATGTTTCTTTTGTGACTATGGGGAATTGTAAGAATGTTGGCGAGCTTTTTTTTTACTTTTTTATCCTAATAGTTGTTGTTGTTGTCGGGACTTTCATCTATTACTATATTAACCGCAAAAAATCGTACACACACACTCATAGCCACCAGCCACCTAGCCTTATTCTTATTGATTATCAATTTGGGAATATGTTATGTCAACACCGGCAATAACAAAAGACACACACACACGCATATACTCACAGCTTTATAGTCAAGAAATAAGGATTTCCCAACACGTTCATTCATTTTGTCTGCTGTTTTTAGACTCATTCAAGACTTTAGGGAAATCCTTTGTTATTGGCTACACTAGCTTTGGCTGAGCACCTTGTGTGGCTTGGTTGTATCGCACTTAATATGCTCCTTCGCACGGCTACTTATGCGAATTCAATTTAGCATAACTTAACGGTGCCTTATTATATTTTGCAGGTATCCTTGCTGGATACCATCTCTAGCCAGTTTAGTAAAAGCTTTTACAGCTGTGGCTGCGGTTACGCCAGCGCGTCAGCGAGCTTACATGCTCGAACGTTTGCTGCACTTTGTTTCGGCACGTTTCGCCTTTATAGTTCATTTACTTTTGGATTTTTTTCGTTTTTTTTCTTCTTCTTCTTGGAAAATGTTTCGCATGCCATTGTGGTTAAGGAAAATTGGATTCTAAGCGACAGCGCTCGTCCTTTCGTTTTTTTACTTTATTTGTTTATTATATGATGTATTTTCGAGTATGGGTCAGTTGAAGAGTATTTGGTTGGATATGAGTTTTTTTTAGAAATATTTTATAAAGGTAGGTGTTGGGAAAAGGCTACATATTTGCGCTTTAATGTAATATATATTCTATAAGAATTTCTCTAAAATTGCTATATTTCAATTGTTTTTCCAAAAACAGTATTTTCTGTAACCGTTATTTTTCACCTTTTTTCTTGCAGATCGAAGACGAAGGCAATCATGGCAATGACGAAACGCGTCTCTTTATTTTATCCTCTTTGGCTCAGTCTCAAATGAGTCGTGTGGCTTGCATCTTATGTGAAGAACCAATGCTGGTTTTCGATCGCTATCCACTCGTTGATGGTTCGTTCTTTTTGAGTCCAAAGCAGCATTCGAACGGTTGCATTGAGGTAAGTTTAAAAAGATATTATTAATTAATAAATTAATTATAAAATAAAAAAAAATTAAAATATTTTCAAAAAAAAAAAAAATAATAATTCTAAAAGTAATTTAGTTCTTATGCAATTCATGGGAAAAACAAAAAAAAAATACTAATAATTAGTACGTTCATATGCTGCAGCCCATCGAAGTACTTGTAGCCACTTCCTGCTTTCTCTTTGTTAGTAACCATTTAGTTGTCATTAAGTACGCCTTCTCTCACTTTGTTTGCCCCCTCAACTCAACTTCTTACTTCACTTAAGTAGAACCGGCAACAATTGTTGACATTATAACAGCAATGAAAGGAATATTTAAAGAATATTTCGGCACACCTATCGCTCGCAAATCCACCATGTATGAGCGTCAAATGCATGAAGCAGAAAAGAATTGCATGCGCTCGCAGAACACTCTGGCTGCGTGTGGGCTGTGGCGTTGCAATTTTGTAGCAGCCCCTTAAATTCGCAGTAATTACACAAATGCCATATACATAATAATCTACATAAAAAGCTGGCATGATTTGCGGCCCAAATATACAGTCGAGCTCGCATGACAACGTCGCTGGATCTTACTGGAGTCGTGGTAAAAGTTGGAGGTTTCCATGCGACTATGCATCACGGAGGTGCAGCATCCACACGCACATAAAATCTATACTGACACACATACACTCCACACATGCGAAGATATTCTTAAGGTATCCACCGTTTACATGCAACAAACAGGCCTCTTCTTTCTGGATGCATGCCATCAGTCAGTTCACATTTTGTAGCCAACTTTCTTCACTCCCACACATAAACTGAAACCCATATATGTATACTATGCAGTTCGGCTCACGTGCATTCATTCATGCTGAAACTTAAAGTTGGTTGCATGCCACAAGCTGCCGCTAAACGTTGACTAATAACGATGGGCTTAATGTTTGCTACCACTTGCAATGCCAGCAGTTAGAAACTTATGTCTGTAAAGTGTGTGTGGGTTAGCTTGCAGCTCGTAGGTTGTGGGCGTGAATTTCTCTCGCTGTTGTCGTTGCACCACTTGGTCATAAGGAAGTTTATGCCTTCCATTATTTCAAATTAATATGTCTGGCTGTGGGAGTCGCGGTGTTAATATGCGTGTGTAGGACGCCGCCCAGTGCATGGAAATCTCGGTATAAGTAGAAAGTTTTGCTTGCAGTTTGGTACCGACCATTGTCTGTCCGAAGCGCTGTCAAAAACTTCTGTTGCCTTTTGTCCGTTTCGTGCACTTTTTAACACACGCTATTATTCTTTATTAAAATTGTTTTCACGTTTTTTCACTGTCTCCCATTTAACTTGAAGATCATTGCATTTTTGTCATGTTGCCTGGACTAATCCTACCCAAGGTGGCTACCCGGTAGAGAAATATAATTTTTTATGTAAGAATTGAAGATATAGTAAACCCTAAATTTTATACAAATCTTATAATGGAATTATTTAAATTTATTAGTTCAACAGTTTCTTCTACAATTGCTCTAAGATCTATATTTAGAAACCGAAAGTTTCTTCAAAACCATTTTCACCGCAGTGTTTGGAATAATTTATTAGATTTGTCTTATTTTTCGTTTTTAACATCATCCGACATCTATTTTATATAAATTTTCACTTAATTTGATTTGTACTTTTTAATTGCGCCTAAATGTAGGCAACATTTTTTAAATTACTTTAATAATCCATTAATATATATATTTTTTAATTTAAGTAATTTTTATTTCTTTGTTCATAAAAAAATATCAAAACTTGTGCACAACCATTTCTAAAATTATTTTCTCAATTTCTTTCTAGGTGAAATATGAAGGAAGACCGTTATTTTTGACTTGCGTTTGTATGGCTTGCTTGGACGGCACTTCAACCAATCGTGTCATTAACTGCAGGTGAGTGTCATTGAAAATCGTAAAATGTTTCTACTGCTAAAAAATATTTATAGAAATACTTGCAACAAATTTTTGTAACACTACGTAAATAATGCAATTCTTTCTATTTTCAGATTCTGTGGAGAAATTTGGGATGGCTCGAATCTAGTCCTGGGCACCATGTATTCATATGACATCTTTGCCGCTATGCCATGCTGTGCTGAGCGTCTAAAGGTGAGTTGTGGCGTCATCTACTTACCGATATTTTACTACTGAATTACCTTTGTCGCACTGAGTTACCATGTCTAACCACAAATATTACATCTGTATTTTCTTTAATATCTCTTTACAGTGCAATAATTGCTTCAAATTGCTCTTGCACCCGCAGCAGCGCCTCAATTTCTATAGCGACTATTCGCATTGCGTCACTTGTCCTTATTGCGCCACGCAGGACACACACTTCGTCAAGCCGTTGAGCTTCTGCTACACCAAGAGCAACGTGTTGCGCCACCAATCCATCGCATAACATGAGGCCCCGTTGGAGCCCACGGAAATGCTGGCGGCAGCAACAACAGCCACAACAACAACAGCAGCAGCAAATACTGCCAGCATTGCCGCTCCAACGGCCAATATTAGAAGCAACAGCAACACGAATGATAACAACAACATGCAAACGAAGAAAATTGTGCTCTACAATCCAACAGTGGATTACTCAGCACCGCTGCAACAACAAATCAATCCGGACATCATCGGCGCACATCCGCATGCACAGCATTATCAGCAACAACAATGCAGTGGCGGCGGCGGTAGCGGTGGCAGTGCTCCAGGCAACACCATACACAATACAAATCAGGTAAGACAGCCACTACAACAACTGCAACAACAACAACAGACCCAGCAACAGCCACGGTTGTCCGCATTTGCGCCCGTGTCTGCTGCACGTCAGTCCTTAGCTGGTTTGGCAGCTGCGGCAGCACCAACCGCTGGCGTGCCAACGAGCGCTGGCATTTCATCATCACAGCAGCAGCAACAGCAGCAGCTTCAGCTACAGCAACAAATGTTGGCAACACTAGCACTACCGTTAAAATTAAGTGAACAATGTAATTTAAGTAATTTGCATTTGAATAGTTTCGCTAATGAAATGAGTCCGATTAAATCTGGCCTCGAACAACAACAACAACATAATAATATTAACAACAATCAGGTGGTAGGGCAGTTAGGACGCAATGTAGGCGCCAATGGTTTAGTAGCAAACAATAGTGTCGGTAGCAGTATTAGTAATTTATTAATTAGCAATAATTTAACAACGACCGCAACAACAGCAGCAGCTGCAGCAGCAACAGGAGACGGTGCAATGTCTTTATTGCCAGCCACCAGCAAATTGAATGCTTTGTGGGGTCAACCGCATGCCGCAGGCAACGCATATAATCACACAGTTGGCAACACTGGCGCTGGCAATCTCTTCAACAACTCCACCAACAACTCAGATGCCATCTCAACGCTATGGGGCTGCGCCTCCTCGTCCGCTTCCAGTGGCGCCTCATCCACCAGCGGCTGCTCAAGCGGCTCCGGCTCACAGCCATCGTTGAGTCCCACCTCCACCACATCAACGCGTCCGGACTTTCGCAGCAGCGCCGGCAATGGCAAGGAGCCACTCTGGCCGTCGTCACAACAAATTTCACCCAACAACAGCAACACACTCAGGGATACTTATTACACCGCCGCAAAGGCAGGTGTAGCCATAAACGCAGCAAATGTGTTGGTGGACGGTAGCGGCGCTAACGGCAACAACACTGACAGCGTACAGCAATCAACATCACCCATCTCCACATGCTGCTCCTCCACCTCATCATCGGCCTCGTCGACTTGCTCATCCGGTATGGGCTCCAACGCTGGCCTCGACATCGGCACTTGGCCCAACTGCAAGCTGCAGAACTATTTTGCCGCCGACAGTTGCGGCAACACCAACAACGCCGACGATGTCGCACACTTTGCCAAGATCAGCAATATTTGGGATATACCAAGCGCAACGGCCAACACAACCGCACGCACCGCTGATCTGTTCAACGATCTCTGGTGCAACAACACAGACAGCAGCGCTGGCACGCGCATGAACAACAACAGCAACACAAATGCTGAATATGAACTGTGCGGCGGCGATTCCATTGACTTCAGTGATGCCTCCAGCATTTGGCGCACCAACATAACGGCCACCGCCTCAGCTGGTGCTGGTGCTGGTGGACGCGTGCAGCCCAAGCAGCTGGCTGCAACTGCAATTGCTGGCAACAATAACAAAGCAGTGCGTGCAAATCTGGCCACTGATGTGGATAACGGTGGAACAGAGAGTGAAGCTAATGGCGCCGCATGCATGCAGTTGTTCTCCGAACAGTTTCTCAACTACATAAACATAATGAATTACACGGATTAAGTACGTCAAGCTGTTGGACGGGCATAACTTTAGCGCAATTGTTAAAAAGTACATAAATAATTGATAAAAGTGTGGAGAGATAAATATGTAAATGGCATAATTAAGGAAACTAACCAAACAAAGTAATGTGAATGAAGCGGAAACATAACGGAGAAAGCACGAAGACAAACATAATTGTGTGTTTGTTGTAGCAAAAACATACAAATGTGTGCTAAAAATATTTGTTTTTGTAATGCAATTGTGATTGATTCGTAAAATTCGATCGGAATTTTGCTAAAAACTGCAGTTAGGTTGCACAACAACAACAACTGCAAACTATGTATGATAACAGAGTATATATATGAAATAGCATTGTTATTTAGTAAAAGAAATAATAATACTAACAACTTTTTTTTTAACTGAAGTAGTAACTGTTTACCGTTAAACGAAGGCGAAAAAGTAGTACATTTAGTTTAGCTTATTTTTTTAGTTGTAATTTTACTTTTCACACCGTTGGAAAGCAACAACAGTGAAACATTTTGCATTTGCCATAGCAGTTGGGGGTTAAAGAAATGTTGGTGTGTTAAAAAAAAAAATTAAAAAATATAAAATTTTTTAAAAATAAAAAAATTTATTTAAATTAAAAAATATTAAATTTTTTTTTTACAAAATTGTTTTCGCAAAAACAACATTTTTTTGTTATTATTAAAAATAAAAAAAGTTCTTGCCACACAAGTTTATACTTTTTTAATAAATAAAAACAATATCAGCATTACAATATAATTACTTTACCATTATTTTATCTCATTATTAATTAATATTTGTTTAAGACCCGCTTAATGGTTAAATGCAAAATGTTTCGCATACTTGTAATAAAAAATTATTAATTTTTCAAAAAAAAATTTTTTTTTTTCAAAACCAAAAATTTGAATAATTTTTTTATAATATTTAAAAACGTTTTAGTTCAAAAAATATTTTTTTATTTTCAAAAAAAAAATTATTTGAATTATTTTTTTTAGTTAATTACCAAAATATGATTTTTCTATTAAATTTAAATTTATGTGAATTAATTTCTTTTAGTTAAATTTCGAAAACTGCAAATTTGTGTACATTTCTGTTTTTATGTTAAAAAATAATTTTGTTGAATTTAATTTGAGAGTTTTATTTAAATCAATTTACTTTAAATTAAACTTAATTAGTTTAATATGTTTAATTAAGAAACTTAGTTTATTTGTGTGCACAACATGCAGCTTTATAGAAAAAAGCACGTGTGTCAGTGGCAACACTTACTACTTTAAGCTATTAAAAATGGAGTATGCTTAGGATTTTTAAAAGAAAATTTACCAAATATTTTTGTTAGCTTAAAAGAAGAAGAATAACTTAAAACAAATTAATTACTACAAAACATCACTAATTTGTGTTTTAATTAATTCAATAATTAATTAGTTTATTTTTTCGTAGCAATTTATAAATCATAAATTAGTGTTACTTTCCATTTATGCTTAATTTAAACGAATAATTAAAAAATTGCTGTGTTTTTCAATAAACATAAAACTACTTTTTGCAAATAATTAATGAATAAATATTACATAATGTAGCTGTGTATTCAGCTGAGCGCAATTGTCTTGCAGAAAAAAAATGAGAAAAGAAAAAATTAAAAATGTTAAGTGCAAAAAAATCCCAAATTAGTTATAAGCAGCGCATAAGTAGCTATGCAAAATGAACTTTAGTTATTATTTGATTGTAACGATTCAACAAAACATCTTTACCTTAGATTGGTAATTATAATGTAGACCGACACTCGCCACAAGGACAACATCAACGATAGATATTTTTTGCACTGCATGCAGCTTCGCAAGTTCGCGCTGGAAAATTTTGTGGTTTGGTTTGTTATGGTACAACTGAAGTTTCGCGCCGAAAGGTATGCTATGCCGAGCAGTTTATTGAATTCCTAATTTCCGACTGCTGCGAGCAAACATTTTGTTATTTCCACATTTTCCATACAGTTATACTAACAGTTTTCTTCACTTTTCGAATTCAAAAAAATAATTTCACGCCAGCAAACGCCGTCGTTCGACTGTTGCAAATACGCCAACTTACTGTAAATAGCATTTTTTTTTGTGTAATCCCCTTTTGTTTTGCATACAATATGCATCTTGGCGGTGTATGCACACACCACACACACTCACTTAATAGCGCAGCGTGATCATATTAGTTGTAAGTTACCCCAACTCCCCCCTACCTACCCACCCACTTACTCCCTACAGTACTTGTAAAGCTTAAAAACTAGTATAAGTCGTTTTTCCAAAATTTAAGGGTATTTGTGTAGTTTCCCCCCTGTAAACTCTTAGTTGTTAGCATTCAGTGTCGTAAACATAATATTAAATTAGTATTTTCGTATAAAATTAATGAAAAAAAACAAAAAAAAATATATGAACAGATAACTGTGTTTGTCCCAAGGAAGTTTGAAACAAAAAAATAATCGAATTGATATAAGGAACGCCCACATGTGATCTCTTTCAAAATTCGCTTATAAGCATAGTTTTAGGCAGTCAGTGCACCCCCCAAATTGTGAGTTGTGTCATTGACACTGGCAATTATTGCCCTTTGAACTTTGAATTGTTTCGCTTAATTTCATTTTTCTTTTTCGTTTACTTTAAATAGAGCAAGCTTAGTGTTTTTGTGCGTTGCGCTTAAAAGTAGGCAACGCTTTTGACTCATTTCAACTGTGCATGGTAATTGTGATATTGCTTAGCTTGAAGAGTCACTTGGCGTTGTGCTACCAAAGCGCACACACCGTTTCAACATTGTGATATGCAGTTGTTGCATTTCTTTGTGTTTGTAGCTTGTCTCTAATTTCGTTTGTGCGGGTGTGTCAAGAATTTTTTTTTTTTTTCATTTATTTTATGTGACAAACGCACACAAAGAGCGGATTGAAGTTAACTAACTAACTGAAAGGAGCTGAAGTTATTTTTTAGAATAGAGTATTTGATTTGAATTTTTTATAAGAATTTGAGTTCGATTTCATTTATTTATATTTTAAATTCCAGAAAATTAAAATGAATTTTATTATTGTTCTTTTTTCATGTAATATAATAATTTTTTTTTATTAAATATTTTTTTTCGTTTAAATTTTTTAATTTAATTTTTTTGATTACTTGTTTTTACATTTATTTATGTTTTTTTTTAATTTTTTTTTCGTTTAAATTTTTTAATTTATTTATTTTTTCCTTTTTTAATTTTATTCTTTTTTTTTCATTTAATAAAATAATTTTTTTTAATTTTTTTTTTTTCGTTTACATTTTTTTATTTATATATTTTTTCCTTTTTTAATTTCATTATTTTGTTTACTTTTTTACATTTATTTATGTTTTTTTTCGTTTAAATTTTTTAATTTTATTTATTTTTTTTATTATTTTTACTTTTTTATTTAATTTAATTTTTTTTTTTACATTTTTTTTATATATATATTTATGTTTTTACTTTTTTATTTATTTTTGTAATTTTTTTTATTTATTTATTTATTATTTATTTATTTATTAATTTCGTTTGTTTCTCATTTATTTATTTTAAATTTTTTTCTCTCTTTATTAGTCATCTTCAACCTCCGCACTTTTTAAATTTTGATTTCTGCCACTCTCTCTTGACCCCAAAATTGTGAAAATTCTTTGGCAACCAAAGTGAAATTAATTGTGAAACTCGTTCGAAACGAATATTTCGGATTAGGAAATAAAAAAAAAATTAAAAAATCTGTGAAGCAAAAAATTGTGAATTGAAATTTTTAAAATAAATGTATTAAAAGAGTTGGTAATTTGCAACGGCGGCTCGCGATTGTCTGCGCAGTATTTCTCTTTTTCATAAACGCCTGCAACATGTTGCACAGTGTTGAATAATTTCATTTCGAATTTTTAAAAACTGTCTTCTTCTTTTTTTTTTTTTTTGTTCATGAAAACCTTATAATTAACCTAAATTTATTCCTCTAATATTCCAAACCACGAACCAACAACAAATAAAACAAAGTTGGCGATTTGCAAGCTGCATGCAATGATGCACTGCTGCAAATAAGGAATTGTGCATTGCGCGCTGTTGATTCAAATACAAGCGGTTAAAGCGCGCAAAATAGTTCTAAGAAGCGAAGTGCCAATTATCCACATTGTCCAAAATGTCAAACCCTATTTGTAGTTTTAAAATTTACTCCACACTAAAATGTAAGTTAAACACACCAACACACACACCACACACATGCAACAGTTAGGTATAATTAACGCTAAGCAACAAACAAAATTTAGCAATTTTAAGCAAATACATGAAATGAAAATTTTTTATAAACAAAACTATACTTATGCACATACACAGTGACATACATACATACAAGCAGAGCATAATTGTGCATGTGTATATCTATGTATATGAGTATATGTAAGTCAGCCCATAATTCAGTTTAGCTATTTGCGCAAAATAACTGTTTACAAATTTTCGTTTATTTTATTATTCGAATTAAAATTTTTGTAAAATAATTTTATTTTCCAACACAGTGTTTGTTGTAAGTAAATTAGCAGTTGAATAAGAAAATTAGTGCAAGATTTATACTAGATATATAGCATACATTTTGTACATACACACATACATACATATATTATACATAAATATATGTGTTAGTAAGTAATAAGGAGTTAAGCGTGATGCTTTTGAGCTGTAAGAAGAAGAGCTGAATTTTTTTTATTATAATAATATAATTTTTGTTTTTGTAATTGAGTATCGAGCAGTGAAAGCAACAAAAAGTATCAATGTATTTTGTAGCAACAAAAGTAAAGTAACGGTTTAAATTTTGTAACTGTAATACGAGAATATACTTACCCACCATTACCACCAATTACATAACACGATTAAAATAAATAAATAACTTTAATACAAAATAAAAAATAAAACAAAGAAATGTAGGCAAGTTACAAGACAGAGTTACATACATACATACATATAAACAGTTATGTAGCACATAATAATAATTAAATTTTTTTAATACAGTTATATAAACTAGTAAATATAATTCTCCTTTTATGACGGCAAGTTATCGTTTAGTTTTTTGCTCATAAACTGACACCGAGCATATTTGCAATAAATAACTCAACTAATAAATGAATTACAAGTAACATACATACATATAGTGAAAGTTTAAATAGCAAGTATGCAAAAAAAAACTAAGCAAATTTCAATACAATACAATAGTTAAAACACTACCATAGTTAAAGTACATAGCGCATATAAATTAAAGTAAAAACAAGTAAAAAAAGTAATAATATTTAAAGCGAAAAAGCAAGCAGTTTTTTCTATTGATAATATATTACCTCTTAGCAAAAGTTTAATGAAATCTAATCTTAATAAAAACGCGTAAAAACAGTAACCTTTATTAAACAAAAAAAAAAAAAATGTTGGCATTTCATGAATAACGGCATACTAAGTTAGACAACTGCAATTTCATATTTATGTAAAACAAAAACAAAAAATAAATAGAAACTAGTAAATACTATTGCAATACACAGCAGGCACACAAACAACAAAACACAGTTATTGAGTTGTTACACAAACACTAATCACTAAACTAACTTTTTTTTACTTTCACAACTGAATTCCTTGAAATTGTACCCCAAAATGTCTAAGAAAGTTGAAAGTTGCTTTTAATAATGCATAAAACCAATTTGACGACTACATAAATACACTGAGCCCACTAAACAAAACAACATATAGCAAAACCAAATTCAACATAGCGAAACACACAGTAGAAAAAAAGAATTTTTTAATAAAAAATATTTAATTTAAATTTTTTCATTAAAAAAATAATAATAGTGAACAAGAAGCGTGTCGACAAATATATTTTTCGTTAATTTTTAATATTTTTTTTCTTAAATTTTGTTTCGTTTATTTTTAATATTTTGTTCTCTTAAATTTTTTTTCCAAATTGCCAAAGAAATAATTATTTTTTCAGTTTTCATAAAAAAAATTACTTTCATACAAGTTGCATGAATATTTATGTACGAAAAAGCGCGCGCTCGAATTTTTTTTTACAAAACAAAATGCAAACACTTAATATTAATTTAAATTAGACATCTTCATATAGTTTGGTTCTTAAATATACTTAGTTTATTTCTAAATTACTACTATTTTACTTTTAGTACGCTAATTTCTATATAATGGTTTGTGCAACGCTGTCTTTCCAAAAAATTAACTAGAATTTTTCTTTCGGAAGTGCGTGCAGCTGCAGAGGAATTAAAGCGCGGTCGGGAGGAGTTGATTTTCGTTACTTTTTTAATTTAATGATTTATTTTTTTATTTTTTTTTAATTAATTTATTTAAATGCAAACTTTTTTAATTTTTTTTTCAAATTTTGTTCATTTTATTTTATAATTTTTTTTAGTTAGTTAGTTAGTTTTAATTTATTTTTTTTTTAAATTTTATTTTTTTATTATTTTTATTTTTTATTATTTTTATTTTTTGTAATTATTTTATTTTTGTTTTTTTTCCTTAATACTTTTTTATTATTTTTATTTTTTGTAATTATTTTATTTTTGTTTTTTTTTTCCTTAATACTTTTTTATTATAATTTTCCCTTTTTTGTTTGTTTTTTTCTTTTAATTTTTTTTTACTATAATTTTCACTTTTTTTAATTTTTTTATTAATTAATTTTTTTATTTATTATTTTTTTTAAATTATTTTATTTTATTAATTTTTTTTAATTATTTTATTTTATTAATTTTTTCTTATTATTTTTTATTAAATTTTTTTATTTATTTTATTTTGCTTCTAAAAATTTGTATAAAAATTAATAAATCACTTTTACTTCCAAAACGTTTTAATACCTCTGCAACTTTCGCCACTCTCTCAGATCATCTGATGACAAAATGTACAAACTTTGGAAAGGCACAAGGGGCGCATAACACACATTGAAATGAAAATCAATATTTTAGTTAAAATTATACATTTATTTTTATTACAGAAAATTACGTTTTCTTTTTCTGGCGTTTCTTAGCCAATTTTTCTATTTTTAATATTAAAAAAAAAAATACTTTGTGAAAAAGTTTATTTGTGTAACATTAATTTCATAAAAAGTAAAAAAAAAAACAAAAACAAAAACACTAAATTATAAATTAATTAAAGAAAAATTATATTAATATGTAATATGCAGCACTACTTGTTTGTTATATTTTAGTTAAAATTATATGAACAATACAGCTAATACAGTGATAAACAAATACATACAATATAAATGTATACATACAGACATAAACACTAAGAAATATACGCAGACATATGTACGTTTATGTAGTTGCGAAAACAGCTGCTGGAAACATTAAAATACACGTTTCGGCAGCATTGCAACATTGTTGCCAACATATAATGTTGCTGCAACAAATGTGTGTTTAGCAACATGTTGCTAGATTTGAAAACAGCAGAATTTCCTTTGGTATTTATGACTACATGCATTTGCGTGCAACAACAATGTTAGCAGCAAACAGTACACGCTCACATACATACATACATACATACATACATACAAAAGAATTTCCATATGCAGTTGAAGATCTTGTAAAACTTAAGTAAAGTAAATGCTTAAATTAATTAAATATTGTGAATTATGTGTAATAATTTCATTGTACCTACATCCTTGGCACTTTACAGTGTGACAATGTAATTTAAATTTAAATTTAATTTTTTAATTAACTCCAATTTTTGTGGAACAAATTAAAATGACCAAATTTTAATTAAACAAAAAACACCTACATACATACATACATACATCTAGTATAAGAATTAAATAATTTTTTTTCTTAATATTAAGTGGAAAAAGCCCAGTGTGTAACTCTGCATTAAAGCATACATACATACATATGTACATAGCAATATGTATATGTATTTATATATGTATGTTCGCAACACTTTTCTCCTCTAATCCTCCATTTATACTCTATTAAACAAAAACAAAAAAGCATTTATGCATTTTATTGCACTTAAAAATAATTAGCAACAAAGCAGTAAATAAGCAAATTGCATATACATTTATGAAAACAAAAACAAAAAACAAAAACATTTCTATGTATACAAATTAAGTACAGTTTTCTACATGTTTTGTAAACTGTCTTTGAAAAGCGTTAGTTTAGTTTATTTTTCGCAAAAAAAGAGTGAAGAAGAAAAGCATATTGAAAAGCAGCGAAAAGCAGTAAATGTGAAAAACGAACACTATTTGTGTATGATACGCATACACACGTGCATACATGCATAGTTATATGCTTATATTCTATTAATGTAATTTAGATAAATATTTTAGTTGATTTTGTCTATTAAATAACAATTTAAAGCATTATTAATTTTAATGAATTCTTGAATAATATTGCAAACAAACAAACAAAAAGAACTACAACAACAACTTGAAGCAGGCAAAGCACATATGTATTTAGTGCTTTTTTATACATATATATATATATATTCATTACATTATATTATCGATTAATATTGAAATTTTTGTTGACTATTCAAAATATTTAATAAATTATTTTTTAATGCAAAATATAATTTCTTGTTTCATTTTCTTTTACATATATTTACACCGTTATTTTCATGTATTCTTCTTTTGAAGTTCTAATTGGTTTGTATTTGAGTTATAGTTGAATTTTTGTGCTTGCCAGTTAATGGTGAGAAATTATTTTTTTTTTTTTAAATTATATTTATTTTAATTTGTTTTTTCGGCAGAATACGAAATTTTTCCTAAATTATTTATGTTATGCATTTATACCAGATTAAATTAAAATTTAATATTTATTTTTTTTATTTTTTGGTTTCAGAAACCGAAAATTAAATTTCGTTTTTTTTTTTTAATTTAACAAATATTATTTTTCTTTTTTTTTTTTAATTCAATATTTTTTTGCTTTCATGCACTAATTTTTAATTAAATTTTATAGCTAAATCTAAAAAGTGTATCGAACACTATTTGTTTTTGTATAGGTTAAATTTTCAATTTTATTTCTATTTAATTACATACTTATTTTTTTCTCTTTTTTTACTAAAATTCTTATGTTATTATTTATTATGTATTTTTTTTAAATTATATTAATTGTTTTTTATTTAATTAAATATCTATGTTTTATTTAAATTTATTTATATTTTACTAAATCTTAATTTTTTAATTTTATTAAATAATTTTTAAATAAATTTTTATCTTAATTTTTTTATTTTACTAAATTTTACTTTTATAAAATTTTAAATTTTATTAATTAATTTTTAATTAAATTTTTTTATCTTAATTTTTTTTTTATTTTTATAAAATTATAAATTTTATTAATTACTTAAAGTTTTAAGTTTATTTTTTATTACACTTAAATTTAATTTTACTAATTAATTTTTGATTCAATTTTTAATTTTATTTATTTATTTTTAGTAAGTTAAATTAATTTTTTATCTAAATATTTGTATTTTGCCATTTTGAATTTTTTTATTTTAAATTTTATTAATTTATTTTTAAATAATTCAATAGTTGTTTTTTGTTTTAATTATAGTTTTATTTAACTTAATTTTAATCTTATTAATTAATTTTTTTTTATTTTTAATTTTATTTATTTATTTTCTATTATTTTTTATTAATTAAAGAATTATTTTTTTCTTGAGATCTTTTATAATTTTACTAAATTTTAATTGTTTGTTTTTAATTTTATTTGTTTATTTTTTATTAATTAAATTAATTTTTATTTAAATTTTTTTATTTTACCAAATTTTATTTTTTTTTTCATTTTCAATTGTTCAATTTATTTTTAATTAATTAAATAGTTGTTTTTTTGTTTTAATTATATTTTTTACTTAATTCTAATCTTATAAATTTATTTTATTTTTATTAATTTTATTTATTTATTTTTGACTAATTAAAGAATTATTTTTTATCTTAATTTTTTTTTCATGTTACTAAATTTTTTTGTTTTTAATTTTTTTTTTTTATTTTTAACTACTTAACATTTTTTAAGTTTATTTTTATTATACTTAATTATAATTTTATTAATTAATTTTTGGTTCAATTTTTAATTTTATTTATTTATTTGTTATTAATTAAATAAGTTTTTATCTTAAGTTTATTAATTGGTTTATGTTTAATTAAATATTTATTATTTAATTAAGTTTATTTTTATTTTTATTTTACATAATTTTAATATTATTATTATTTTTTAAATTTTATTTATTTTTTTTTTATTAATTAAATAATTATTTTTTATCTTAAGTTTATTTTATTACTAAATTTTAATTTTTTTTAATTTTATTAATACATTTTTAAGTAAATAAATAATATTTTTTTAAGTTTTTTTACATTTAAAATGTTCAGCTAATTTGTTAATTTTAATATTTTTTCCATTTAATCAACATTGTTTCCCCCCACCAAGCGTTCGCTTTTCATATGGCTTTTCAAAAATTAAACTTAAAGCATAGACCATTTTTCGATATACCTCAATAGATCATTGTATTAGTAAAACCTTATTATAAATAATATTTAATCTATATATTAGTGAATAATTAATACTAATAATCTACAGCATACAAAGCTTCAACTTGTAGAAGATAAAGTAAAAAATGAAATTAACAACTTCTACAGCTGAATATTGTCCTCAGTTTCATCAGATATGAAAATAGGCTTCAACAAAAATACATAAACACTTAGCATATACAATACCATATATATGTATGGTTATATGTAATATTAATTAGCGCATGAGCAAGAGTTTAACAGGATTACGTAGGAACATATTAATCGCAAAATATGTAGCATAACCGTTAGTTTTACGCGACGCCAACTCCTCACAGTGCAGACAAACTAATAGAGCAGAGCAACTCTAGCAGACGATTCCTACAAAACTTGTCTAAAAAACACTCATACATATACAAACACACACATAGTTTAGTTGCGTATTACGAAATAAAAATAGTAAATTTATTACTTAAATGCTAATTTCACGCTCGATTCACTCTCTAATAGACCTACTATTGTCATTATTTGTTAGTTGTAATGCATTTTTTAAAGCTATAAGGTGTAATATTTAACGCAAGAACACAAGGTTCTTTAGTATTTAATATATTTAGTTTCTAGTGCAAATAGTACATTTAAATTTTTATAATTTTTCATATTTTTTTTTTTTTTTTGATTTTGTTTCGCATACATTGTGACCTGTCCCCTTTTTGTATAAGTTTAGTTAAATATTTAATGACCTTTTTTATTTTTATATAAATTGTTGCCCAAAAAATTGTTGCAGTAAAATTGGTTAAGTGGTATGAGAAAAGTGAGGTTAGTAGAGACTTGGAGACGCTTCATATATCATATAGGATCATCAAAACAATACGGCGACTTAAAAAATTTACGTGATTTGCGATTAAATGTGCTTTTCAATGGCCATAATTTTCAAAAGTTCCGCGCAACGCTTTCGTATCTCTACAAGTTCAAGATTAGTCTTTAAATATAAAGTTATTATATGACAAATCCTAAAGATAACAAAAGGAATGCTAAAATAATAAAGTTCATACAACTTTTGGTTTCTTTAGGTGTTTTTAAGTAAACTTTAGACTCTCAAAAATTTTCCGAGCATTCTCTACTTTGACTCCAAGCTCTATATACTGTTCCAGACACCATTTCCACCAGCCAACCACTAAGCAACAATTTGTATTTGTATTCCTGTAGTTCAATATTTGAAAGCTGTCACGAAGTAGCCCAAAAAGCGCGTTCGTAGGTGCAGCTTAAAGCTTTTGAAGCCTTTTCCTTTTGAAACTTTGCCCAAAGTACAAACCTTAAATAAAAATTTGCTAATGAAATTCTTAGACCTTATTCGATTACTCATTACCTGATTTTTTAATTGCGTTTATGCGTTAAAGTTAAAGTTTAGTTCGATTTATTTGCAATATTATATTATATAAATTATATTATGTAGCAAGCTAACAAACAAACATACATACAAACATATATATGAGTAAATAATACTATATATGTTTATGTTTTTTAGAAATACACAATCGTTTCTATTGTCACTTTAGTTGAATTCTATTAACTCCAAAATGCGTTTGTTTGAAGAACCCACACCCACTTATATTACAAACACGCATTTGTATTTGTATTTAGATGAAGATGCAGACACAGCTAAGGCTGTTGCTGAAATTCGTTTGAAAATTCACATAATTTTTAACGAGTACCTCCTACCTCTTAAAATGCTTTTATTAAAACATAAATACCTTACTACAATACATACATACATACATACATACATACAAACACTAATGTAATACTCACTAACATATATAAGTAAATAATTTTTAGAAAACCATTAAAATTAGTAATTTTTTTAAACATGTGTTAATTAGTCTAAAACAAATTTCAGTGTTTATGGCAAGAACAAAAACAAAAACAAAAAGAATTCTTGTTAGTTTAATATGACATAAATTATATAATATATATATATATCTAGTGTGTGTCATATGCCATTAATCATCTGATTATTAACTGTAGTAGAAATCGTTTAGTATTTAGCGTTATTCAAATATAATATTGATAAATATCTATGTGTGTTTTAGTTGTAGTTCAATGTGTTTTAAAGTGTTTTTAGTGGCGTTACGTTGAGTAGTATCTTGGTAAACAATGTTAAGCGACATACATAAGTATTGATTATGATTACTATTTTATTTACATTTTTCAATTGGGCTGCACTTAATGGAAAACCAAAAAACTAATATTAAAAACTGAAAAAAATTAAGTTTTTTTTTAGAAACTAAGCGTATTTTTTAAGTACTTAAACTAAAAGCAAAAAGTGAGAGAAATAAAAGATTTTCGGTTTTAAGATATAAGCGAGTCTAATATTAAGTTTTAAGCTAAGTTAAAAGTTATGCCGTTGCATAACGGTCAACAGGTTTTGTAAGAAACGAATTTTGAAAGAAAAAAACTCATATATGTATTTATGTTTTGCGAATTGTTGCGAGAGTAAAAATACAAAAATTTGAAAAAAAAAATATATGAGTGATATAAGAGAGAAAGCTAACATATAATTAGTTAAGTTATCTGCAATTAATATAATACAATGTTTGCACTTAAACTAAAGTTATTGCTAACAAACAGATAACCATTAAGTGAAAGCACGCATGAAAGCTTAGTAAGTACTTAGTAAGTTAAGCACTTTCGCTACAATTAAATATGCAAATAATATTTAAGATAGTATTTGTACGCCAAAAAGCTTACATTCAAGTGAAAGCTTACACTAGAATTACTGCATAGAGCTTTCATCATTAAAGCTTACGTGACAATTCGCAAGTCAACTTAACATACATACACTTCTACTCGTATTTATCGAGATATTTTTGTACAAAAAACCTTTCGCTTAACGATAATTTATAGCATTTAGTTCGTAGTTTGCACATACGGAAAAGTGTGGTTTAAGCAATATAACGTTTAATTTTAGTGTTTAAAAGCATGGCGGCACTGCAAGCTGTCCGCAAAATGCATCTAATTAAATACGTACCGATATAATTATATATTTATTAAGCTGCTTTTTGCAAGTATTTTAGTTGAGAATGTTTTTAAATAAAAAAAAAAAACAAAAACAGCAAGAAAGCATTGATGAATTGTCGAACAATCGCTTAGCCCACTAAAGTGACAATATGCATTATATAGCTGTAAATAGTGAGTATAATATTCCTAGTTGTTGTGAATTGCAAAGCGCTAAAAATTGCAAATGTTTGTGAAGTTGATTGAGCGTTGAGATGCGTTTTTTCGTATACCAAAAAGCGATAATATGCTTCAAACTTAATGGCGAAAATGAGCATGTGATGATATACCGTTGACTGGTTGTAGTGTGTTAACCCAAATGTGATGTGTTTCGACTGCGTTGAGATTTATACAGAAAAAAAGACTGGTTTACAAACAGACAGGCAGAGACAGACAGCGAGAAATGAAGTAAAATTTGGAGCGAAATTTTTTTGCAATTTTATAATTCCATATACTCTAGAAATAAAATAAAATAAAAAGTCATTATGAAAACTACTAACTAGGAGACTAAGAAAGCAAGCACAAACAACAATTTAAAAAAAAAAAACTAAAATTTAAATGTAAGAACTTCCAAAATTTTTAATATATTAAAAAAACAAAAAAAAAATGGTAATTACATTTAACGGTTGATTTAGTGCGTGCACTTGTTTACTAATAGTGAGAGAGAAACATAAGACAATTGACAAACGAAACACTTTTGAACCAAATGAAACTCAAATGCATCACTTAATGCTACCTCAGCACAGAAGTTTGTAGAGACCATAATTACCTCATAATGCAGTTAGTAAACCATAAAAGCTAAGCTAACATTCACGACAAAAATGAAAAATGTCAAATGTTTAAGTATAACTGCCAAATGTGTGTCAAAATTAGTAGCAAAAGTCAAGACATAAAATAATGAAATGTCAAAATCTGCATACAATCATACCTACATATGATGAAAGGTAGAAAATTTTATAAAAAGAAAAACAATAATAAATTTAAAATGTCTATATTAATATGTATTTGTGAAATTCAGAATTCACCGCCATTTGCATTGTAAACCAGATCATTCAGTCACTCATTCATTAACAGTCATCTGCATGCATCTTCGGCCACTCTCATTTAAGGTTGGGTGAGAGGAGTTGCTCTAATACTTTCACTTTCGCAAACTCTTCTACTTCATGAAAAAATCATTCCACTAACATTGACATTATTATACTACAACAAGTTCATGCGTATTCATCACATTCATCACCGAATAAAGCATTCTTCATAAGATCTTGAACCAAGAATAATGATTAAAAATTTGTGTTTTCTTCATCAATAATATTCATAACACAAATATCAGCCTGTATATTGAATTGGAATCATCGAAATTTCATCTAACATAAGCTATTTGAAAACGTCAACTTCTAAAGCAAACACATCCCCTCATATTCGCTCATCACACCAGCGCCATTTTAGTAATCATTACATTTCAATTACTGTAAATACTTAATCATGCAAGCATACAGTCATTCATATGAACAGCTGAAGCATAATTTTTGCTGTGCCAACATCATTGTAAGAAATATAACACCAAAAGACATTCTCGTGAATTTTAGCATGTAATCATTAGTAATTAGTACAGTATTTTAGTAATTAGAGTTGTGCTATATAAACTTATGCGCCCATATTTAAGGTGTTTGAAATTGTATTAGAAAGCGACAGGGTCTAAGTGCGAGTAGCGTATTAACTATAAGAAGCGCATAACTGCAAATATTACGATTTTGGAATGAATACATATTCTGGTTTTAAATGATAATTAGCAAGTAATTAATGTAAATGCTAAATATTTAGCAATTTCAAAGTAGTAATTGCTTGTCAAAAATTAAGCAGAATGATAAATATTATATATAAAAATTAGGTTAAGAGATTTGAGATTTATAAGTAACAGTACAGCTAACAGTGTATAAGTATTTTCCGATATAGCTCATAAATTGTATTTAAATAACAAAATAACGTTAGTTTTTACAATTACTATGCAGTAATTAAAGCTAACTGTTTTTTTTACAATTTCTGTAACAGACAAATGTCGAATGATGAAAAGAAAATTGAATATTTAATTTATTCAAAATATTTTTGTGATTTTTTTTACAAAAGCAAACAAATTGGCAATTGGTATACGCATTAAACAAAAAGAATGATAAATAAGCAATCATTTTGTTGGAAAAATTTTAGCTTAAAAACATATATTTTTTTGAGGAATTTTTTGAGATTTTTGCATTTGACATTTTTTATATACGTAATTGGATAATCAAACGCGATTACATGCAAGCAAGCAAATATAAATACATATTTAGCATATATAGTAGTTTGTATTAGGTGTCTATTTACTTATGCATACCATATAAACAACTTGCAAGCATATTTTTAAAATTAACTATGTATTTTTATATATGTAGACATGCATATAACGGTATACATATATGTATATTTTTTCGAAATATTTCCAAAAAACTTTGTATTGACATTTAAGTATTTGGTAGAACAACGCAATTGAGTGTGAGAAAACGGTACGAAAGTAGACGTTTTAAAAGAGCTCCCGAAATGTGATACTAAATTATTTAAATACCCCTAATAACTATATTGAGCAAAAACCGCATAACTTAAAAACATAAAAAATACGATAAAAATTACGATTATTATAATTACGAAAGAAAAAAATTGGAAAACAAAAAACAAAATATATTTTATAAAATCATTGGCTATTAGCATTACACTATTGGCGAAGTAACTATAGTTTTTTAAGGCTTAAAAGCAATCAGTGCAGAACACCAAAATACACTTGAAAAAACAAATTAAGAAAAAACAAATTCTTTACGAATGAATTGGCAAAATTTAAGGAACTCAAACTGTGAAATTGGATTTAGTATTTTGTTTAGCTGCATGCATACATACACATGTATGTATGTATGTTTTAACTAGTTGTAAGTTGTCAAAATTGTGAATTCGAAATTGGCTTAAAATGGAAAGAAACTGTGAGCATTACAAAGTTGTGGTATTTTCTACATTGTACACACATACACGCATACATACACACTTATTTACTTACTTATATGCATATTGAAAATTCGTGCTAAGTACAGCCTTAAGGCTTAATTGTTTAAGAAATTACAAAACAGCATAAGTTTAATTGGCAAAAAATATGAAAAAAAAAAAAAAAATTACACTGAAAAAAAAATATTTAAAATTTTAAGCAAAATAAGTTTACTTTAAAATTGTCTACACACAAACAAATTGGCTTAAGTAAAATTGCATGAAAAACATTAAGCATTAACATTTTATTGGCTAACTAGTTAACAATAGTTACAATAAACAAGAATTGGCGTTGCACAACAATCGCAAAACGTTGCTTAATTACGCACCAGGGACGCAATGAAAGTCCCCGGCACTAACCAAACGTGGACAACGTAATTTTTGCGCACTTTTCCTATAAATTATTTTATGGCTAAACTAACTGTACGTTCAAGTAGTTATTAATTACTCACAACTGTGACATTTTCGTAGCGTTAAGTCGGTGTCTATATGCTTATGTCAAATTAAATTTAACCATGTAGTTGTGTTTTTGTCTATGTGCGTATTTTGAATTTAACAATAAGAAGCATTCCTAACAATTTATAATATAAAAATTACAAAAACAAGTAATGTATTAAAAATCTTGCTGCTATTTGCTGCCCAACGCATTCGCATTATTTTTGACTCCCGCAAATGTCATACGCAGCAGTGTTAATTAACATTGCTCTAGCTTTACATTACTTTTCCATTACAAATGTGGTTGTTTCAAAGTATTTCCGAAAAAATATTTGAAAATATACTTATTTTTTTTTTTAATTTGGAGTTGCGCTCAAAAAAACGCAAAAAAATTATGAAAAAAAATTATTTGAAAATTAGTGGTAAAAATTAAAAAAAAAACCTAAAAATATATACAGAAAAAAAATTAATAATAAACATTTTTTTTATTAAAAAATATTATTAAATAAAAATAAAAAATAAAAATAAATCAACAATTTTTTTTATAAAAAAAATATAATAAATAAAAAATAAAATCAACAATGAAAATGTAAAAATAAAAAAAATATTTTAGCTTGCACTGACAGCAATTATATATAAAAGGTCAACTGTAGTATTTTTTCTCATGAAATTATAAAATATATATGTATGTAAACTAAGCTAAGCTATACCGTAAGTTATAAAAGTAGAAACAAAAAACAAAAAAATATAACAAAAATCCGCTTTTAATGTAGATTTGTACTTTCATATAGATTTGAGACATATTAAATAACAGTACTTTCATATTTAACACATATAACTGTAAATAAGCTAACATTGCTTTGTAGTGCGATAATGCCCAGAAGATCATAAACTAAATAAAATTGCTTAAATTTTTCATAAATAACATACATTTTAATATATTATAGAAAGCAGCAACAAATATTAAAATATTATAAAATCCAACAACAAATATTATAATACTAAATACTAAAACAGCAACCCTGTATATTTGTATATTTGTGCATAATACATTTAAACCCCACAAAACCATAATCGAAAATGGTATGGCAGTGAAGAATATTTGCAACAATTACAAAAACAAAAAATGATCAAATACCTCAACTAGATTTTTTTTTAGTGAAATTCTTACAAGAAACCGAAAAAATAATCTATTGAAAATCACACAAAAAATGTGTGAAACATAAAATGCTCAGTAGAGAATCTAGACAAAAGTGAGGAAGCAGGCATTTGAAATTTATTAAAAATATATAAATGGTTAAATAAAAATTCAATAATGCGTAAAACAAAAACAATACAATGCAATAAATGCCCATCCAAAGAGAGAAATGTAAATGAAATTTTAATATACATATAATCTACATATAAACTTATGAAGAGCAGCGCGCGGTAGTCAGATATACAGACATAAATATGGTATGAAAAATTTATACAGAAATTCTGCAAAATAATGCATTTTTATACCGTTAAATAATCTTTCATAGACACAAATCCATATGATGCATATTAAAACATAAATAAAAGCAGCAACAAAAACAAAATCCACATAATTAAACTTAACGATATTGTAATTTGTCTATTTGTGATGCTATTGATTTGGAAAATGTATATTTCAGAGTTTAGTAAATCAATTAAAACTGGTATCAAAAAAATAATAACCAAACTGAGCATGCACTCTACAAATCAACTCTGCTAATAAATTTATATCGAAGTCAAAAACATTTAATTAAGCAAAAACAGCTGCCACAGCCAATATAACTATGAGTAGCATAATAACGGTGTATGACAAATTTGCTCCACTGCTCATTCAGATAGTCTGATTTACTGCAGGGAAAACAATTTACATACAAACATTGCTTATAAATGTAATGACAACTCATGAATATTTCATACTAATAATTAATTGAGTGAAAAATAAGTAAATGAAAGTTGCATTAGTATTGCACACGATATGCGAAAACAAAATAAATAGTTGAATAATAATGATGCCAGAACAAAAACAAATAGTATAATATGTTTGTAGAAAAATGGAGAATACAGTTCGCAATTTAAACCAATAAACGGGGTGTCAACAGTTTTGTGGAAGTCATTTTTCCTCGCTACATGTGGAGAAAAATATAGCTAGCGTTGAAAACGGAAAACCATTAAACGATGAAAGATTTCATTGGAGTTCAGGCTTTCATGCAAAAGTAAAATTATTGGTAAATTAAATTATACGTATTAAAAAAAGAAATAAATCTTGAGGAAAACAAATTTTTTAATTAATAAATATTTTAGTTAATTAATTGAGTCAATTAGTAAGTTGCACGAATTCAACAGTGTAAGAAACCATTTTTTTGTAAAATAAAAATTTCAGTTTGTCGCTTAATTGAGTCAATTAACAGTTACTCAATCTAATTGACTCAATTATATTATCTGAGTGACTCAATTAAGGCTGTCACAAACAGTGGGAATACCTCTTTTGCTAGTGCAGTTTATTATATCAACTAATTGACTCAATTAAGGATGCCACAAACGTCAGTAAAACCTCTACTATATTGAAAGTGCCACAAAACTGTTGTACATTCCATCACCACCACCACCACCACTCATACATTTATAAATTAATCAAAAAACAGTAAAATCTTAAACTAACTAATGTAGCAATTAATTACTTAGCGCATATTCACCATGCACCTCATGATAAAATAATTAAATTAATGCATACCAACTTACCTACCTACCTAACTAATGAAACACACACAAATACACAACTTTATTACTACTAAACATATATATATATATATAAATTATTATTATTAGAATTTATTGCAAATTAATTACGACAATTTTCTACTCTATTGCATTTATGTATGTACGATGAATTACTAATGAATATATTTCAATTATTACACTATTTATATATAGATACATATGTTATGTTACCAGACTATAAATTAACTAACTTAATACGATTTATAAAGCATAAACTTTGTATAAACTGCATACATACATACATACATTTAAACACTTATCGTGTGTGTGTATTGAAAATTAATGAAAACATAAATAATTGTCAAATTAGCCCAATCCTACTTAAACTAAAACACAAAGCGTAAACATTTAACATAGAAAAAATGATGGCAGTGACCTAAGCTTGCTAAAGTCCTGAGAGAGAGAGAGAGAGATAGAGAGAGTTATGCGAATGCCAGACGCCAGTGTCCTTGTGATTTGCGGTCCAACTCCGGTGCGGCGTCGAGTTGTGCTGTTTAAGGTTAATTGCACTCAGGTAAGGCACAGCTCACGACGGCGACTGGAGTGCAAAGGGCGCGCAATGGCAACACTTAGCGGTACTCGCATAACACGAAATGCAGACACACACACATGTGAAGATGTGCAGTTGAGGACCTTGGACTGTTTGGGTTGGAATATAAATTGTT
This sequence comes from Zeugodacus cucurbitae, assembly GCF_028554725.1. Lineage (NCBI taxonomy): Eukaryota > Metazoa > Arthropoda > Insecta > Diptera > Tephritidae > Zeugodacus > Zeugodacus cucurbitae. The sequence goes on along the minus strand of NC_071667.1, from coordinate 54,922,947 downwards.
TGCACGTTACTTTAGTTGAAATCCATAGAAAATTCTGTTCTGTTTTCGTTTCATCCGATTGTTGAGTCCTTTTGCGCCAAACGTGAAGGCAATCGTGCGATGAACGCATGTGAGTTTATTATTTAGTCTCATTTTGAATTGTGAAACTTTAATTCCTTAAATTAGTGAAATTTAATTTGGACCTGAACGATCGAACCTAACGATCGTATTATTGATAAATACCTACAAATATACAAATAATAAATGAAATATAAATTATTGAAGAATTGCAGCGGTAGTAGACAATGAACAGTTGAAGGTATGCGGTGACACGCTAGCGGATTAAAAACAAAATACAAAAGCTAGCGAGCTGGCGAAACGAACAGCAAACATTGTAAGTGGCAAGCGCAAAATTTGTTTTTAACCCGTTATGCGCCACTTTAAGCTACTCAAACAAATAAAAACAAATGAAAAAATATGAAACAAATATCGTATGAAACATTTTGTTCTCCTCAATATGTGTTTTCATTATCGTTTCAACGATTTTTCTTGTTAAAATATTGGAAACAAAATTTTTCGAAACCATTACATAATAATGAAAAAAAAATGCAAAAAAAAAAAACTTCTAATGCATATATGGAAGAATGTATGAATATGATGCAGAAAAATGACGACAAAAAAAGCTACATTGATACAAAATGATAAACCTCAGTAACCCTCAAGTCCCTCACAAGCAAGTTATGCAAAACAAACAAACAAACAACACGTATATGAGTGAACCACAAAACAAAAGAAATCTTTCTCCTCCCCCCTTTCGAGAGTACAAATTGTTTTTTTATGATAAATGAAAATAAGAATTTTTTAAAGAATGCGATACATGTATCGAAGCTAAACGCGTACATAGGTATGTTTGAGAAGGTTAATTAATTAATGTAATGAAAATTAATTTAAACTTTAACTTGAAGGCATTAATATTGGGAAAATGAAAGGCAATAAATTGAATAAAAACCGAAAATAATAATAAATAAAACTCATTTAAAGAACAAGGTAATGAATAGAACAGTCTACCAAGGTGAGAGAAAGAAGAAATTTATTTAAAAATAATAATGAAAATAAAAATATAAAATAAAAGAAATGAAGACCACAACAACCAAATATTGTAAGAACAGCAGTTTCTGAAAAATGTGCTCGAGAAGGCTTCAAAGTATTGCAAATTTGTGTCTAATTATATTGAGTATATTATAATTATTATTATATAGTTCATTTCCACTCTTAACAATTCTTCAGTATTTAACTGCCAGCAGCAAAGAAACGAGAGAGGTTTGAATAAAAAATAAAAAAAAGAACTTGGGCTAAAACATTTAGTTTCAATGAAGACCAGCGTAGTGACAATAGATTTGACTTAACAATTTGTATTGGACTCAGAACACAAACAACAAACTGTCCGACTTTTATGAAAGAAACAAAAGAAAAAACAAACCACAAACGAAATGGCTAAATACAATATCTTAAGTCTGCAATGAGCATAAAACATTCAGTCTGAACAACTCAGTGAAGTAACTTTTACCATAAAAAAATATAAAAAAAATATAAAAAAAAAATAAAAATAAAAATAGTAATTGTAGCAAAGTATTTCAAAATTTTGTAAATCCCCTACCTAAAAGCTTCAAACAACATAGCTAACTGTTGGATATTAAATATACACACATACAAGAAAGCATACATATATACATATTGTAAAGAAAGACTAAACAATCTCGAATAATTTTGGCTTTTTACACCTTTGTAACGGTAATTGTAGTAAAGAAAATGGCAGGCATAGCAATCTAAAGACGCATTTGCTTCATAGAAACAAAATGAATACAATAAAAGCTAGAAAAAGCGCTGAAATGAAATGGAGAAAGTCTTTAGATAATATTCAAAAAAACAAGCAACACAAATAAATCAATAAAACAACCAGGTGAAATATTCAAATATTTATAGAAATGAGCAAGCATAAATTATTTAAAGCAAAAAACAAAAACAAAAAAAAATAAAAATTAAAATAAATTAGTAATAAAACAAAAAACAAATAATTCAAACACACAGTTAATATTAAATTGCTTTCAACAACATTAAAACAAAAAACTTAAACGCAAAAAAACAGAAAGAATAAGTAAAAAAAAATAAAAAAAACATACACATAAAATTTATTATGAAATTTTAAATAATATTATTATATTGGATATATATTATATAATCTATGTATACCATTATAATCATGCATTATATTAATCATAAACGTTATTTGAAAATACACATATATATATATATATAAATATCACATCACCATTGTCTTAAGCATTTAAGCAAACATATTTCATTAGAAAGTCTTAAACAACTAACCTAAGCAAAAAACAAGAATAATATAATATGTAATGTTTTTCATGTGAAATAATAAGTGAAACATGAAACAGTTTTTTTACGAAAGTCTCTATGGAAAAATGAAAAATTATATTTCAAATAAAGTGCGACATCAGTCGTTTTGAAATAATAATAAAAAAATACATATGTGTTTTCACTCATAATTGGTTAATTAAGGATATTTTGGAAAATATAAGTGGTAAGTAAAGTCAGATGTGTGGGTATCAAAAAGACTCCGTGATGGAGAATTTTGATCTGAAACTGAAAATCGTCTTGCAAGTCATTCTCTTCGCATCACAATCGCATGCCAGAGAGTCGAGTAACGAGCGCTTCTTGAACAAAATTTCAAAACCTCCCAAGTACGCGCTTGAGAGTCGAGAATTAGAAAATTAGAAATATACAAGCTCGCACTAGGGAGTCGAACTCTGAGCGTTCCCGAAGCCTTCATAATCAGAGAGAAAGACATCAAAGACTAGAGGTCGTAATAAGCTTTAGCTCATTACAAATAAAATACAATTTCACGTTCGAATTTTCCTCATTTTACTTTTTTAAAATGAACCCACGCAAGAAATATCGCTCATTTACGATATGTACATATAATATGTATGGGAGAGTGTATATAAGTCTGAAAAAACTTATAACTTTTGAAACGTATGTTTAAACCCGTGCGAAGCAGGAGCGGTCTACTAATATTTTAATATTCAAAGTAGTTGTCTTCGAATTCGGTACAGTGATTATAGCGATCTTATAATTTTTCGAGAGAATTTTTGTCGAATAGATATTATTTTGAGATCTGAGAAAAAGCAAATGTCACTGGAGGACGGATCTGGGATTTACGGAGAGTGTGGAAGACACATTTTGGCAATTTCTCCACTGTTTTCTTTGATTTTTGGATAGGATAATGATCTATCATACATCCAATTTGCATACAGCATCCGCTCAAATATTCATGAGAGATATAACTAACACCTTCATTTAATTACTTTCTATAGAAACGACTCGAATATTTCAGACTTCTAGGTAGAGTAATTCCTGAACTGATATCACTCGTTTTCACCACGAAGATACAATATATCGAAGACTATACGCTTAATTTAATATTACCTATAATTAGGTATATGGGATCTGGGGGAAGTTATGACCCGATTTTAACCACTTTTGGTACATAGACAAACTGTTCTAAGAAAAAAATTCAGAGGAAATGAATTACATTAAAATATCTGAAAGATTTACCTATATTTTCGGTGAAAAATTATTCTCAGGCACCGAGTTCTTCATGTTCGATATCAGGGGCCTTGAAAAGTCATGGTGCGATTTTGACATTTTTTCCACAAGTGATGTCACAGCTCAAATACAGTATTTGTGTAAAGTTTTATTCCGCTATCTTCATTGGTTCTTAATGTATATATTATAAAGTGAACGAATCAGAAGAATTCAGAATTGAGTTATATGGGAAGTAGGCGTGGTTGTGAACCGATTTCGCCGTATATTCCTCCCGTGTCATCAGGGTGTCAAGAAAGTGTTATATACCGAATTTCGTTGAAATCGATCGAGTTGTTCTTGAGATATGGTTTTTTACCCATAAGTGGGCGACGCCACGCCCATTTTCCATTTTATAAAAAACTCTCAGTGCAGTTTCTTTCTGATATTTCACCTGTAAAATTTAGTGTTTCTGACGTTTTTCGTTAGTGAGTTAACACACTTTCAACCTAACGTTTTTATTGGAGGTGGGCGTGGTTATTATCCGATTTTTTAATTTTTAGACTGTATACGGAAATGGCAAAAAGAAACGACTGCAGAAAGTTTGGTTTATACAGGTTTTGTGGTTTGCAAGATATATACAAAAAACATTTTTGGGGACGGGGTCACAACCACTTAAAAAAAAATTACACCCAAATGTGCCCCTCCCTAATGCGATCCTATGTTCTAAATTTTTCTCATATTGGAAAGGTTACGCCTCCGGAAATTGTTCAAAACATCTAATTTTAGTACAAAAAACTATACTAGAGATTGTGTGGAGTAAAATTAATTCACAATATCACAACGCTTTTCAAAGTTAAAATTATATTATAAAACAGGAAATGTATAATACTAAGGCAATGCCTTTTATTAAAAAAAGAGGGAAACTAATGGAAATGCAGTCTTGAAAGGTAAACGCATGGGTAAGAGAAAAGTTTCATAAAAACAATTCAACACTGACAGCTGAAAGCTATTATTCAAACGCTTACATTTCTAGATTCTCAAAAATACATATTTATACGTCATATATGTACATATATGTATGTATAAGAGTATACTATGTTAAACGAAGGATAGCGACTTTGTACCGCCAGACACGATAGTGTTTAGCCATTCATTATTATGCATTCCGGCCACGCCAGAACGAGACGCGCCGCAGCCGCAACCACAGCTGCAAGCGTCATGTCAACTTTCACTGAGCAAACAATTGTAAAAGTGTTTGAGAATTTCTTTATTTTTGCATACCTCGCACTTTTTGCAGCACACACACACTTGCTTTTGTCTACCTTTTCCAAGTACATGCGAGTAATGCCGGTTATCCTTTCGTGCGTGAGCTTTACTACCGCAACGTTTAACTGCCGTTGGCGTTTTCCGCACGCGGATTCTTCGCAGCTACATGGCTGCTGAGAGCATGTCAGACGACTACATTGTTGCTGCTTGTGTTAGAACAGTGGTGTGTTGTTATTGATGTGCGCCGACATTACACGGCATCTTGTTATCCCGCCATTGAAGTCGTGTAAAAGCATGGCTTAAGGTTTCGCACGAAGTGCATTATTTGCAATTGAGTTTTCTTGTTCAACTTTTTTTTTTTTGGCGCTTTTATTTTTGCACTTGTTAAAGATTACATGAACCAGTCTCTTTGGAATGGCTTGGAATTGAAAAGCGAGGACAATTTAGGTACCATATATTTTAATATGCCTTTTTGAACTCACGCAACATGTTTCAGGAACAAAAAAAATTGTTTTCGAATCTTTTTTATAGCAGCGCTATCCCTAGGTCCCTAGAAGGACTGCTTTCGTGTGCTCATGCAGTATGTAAACACACAATCACTATATTTTTCAATTCGCGAAGTCTTCTGATAGTGCTTAATTAATAATAAAGGAGAAGACGGCCTACAGGGTTGTGATGTGGTAAGTAAACACTAGCAAAAAAAAAAAAAAAGAAAATATATAAACTATCTTATGAGTAAAAATACGTAGTTGTGAAAATTCTCTTTCATTTGACACCAAGATCATCAAAATCGGTTCAGATTTACCGGAGTTATGGCCATGTTATGTTTGCATGTGATTTTTGCAAAGTTTCAAATGGACGATTTGTACCAGGCGATCATAAACGTGCAGCGGTCCGGTTATGTGTTTCCTGTTTAAGTTGGGGACAGTTGAATATCCGGTTCCGGGTGTTTCATTTCCGGCATGATCGTTTCCTATACAGAAATTCATCCGTTGACCCTTTTAAAAATGCTCGGTTACATCCGAGTTTAGCCCCTCCTAACTTGTTAAGTAATTTGAAATTAACTTGTAATTTTTAAGTGCATTTCAAAGAATTGTATTTGAGAGTATTGATTATTGTGGATTTGCTACAACTCTGATACTACAATTCTCTCAAGATATTTCGGAAAATTGTGTCCAAAGGAAATATGCAATAAATTCGTTTGATCTCAATGACATCAGCTGAAACTTTCGCGCTTGTTTAATCTAATAATAACGTTACCATCGAGTATATATATCTTCCAACTTTTCGCTATTTCATTACTGTAGTAGGATTGGTCTTTTTCTTTAATATAAGACTCAGTTTCGGCGTGTTTTTCTAGTAACAAGTATTTTGTCTGAAAATAGGAAAATATCACTGGGTTCTGGAATAATGTGTTAATTTAGACTCCCAAATTTATTTAACTTTGCGTAGTTTTCATTAATTGGTGACTCGGTGAATCGGTCGATTGTGAGATCGAACATCACTCATTATTCACAGAGCTTTCGTTTAACCGAATTTATTTAAAAAATGCCAAGATTTTTTTAAACTCTCTGTAAGTCTCACTCAATGTCCACTTGAGCTATCTCTTTCTCCAACATGAGATAAAATATTAAGATACTCGCGCACGATAGACACATCTGCCCATTCTGAATGTACCCTTTTCCCGTTGGCCATCAATAAAGTGACCATTTGTCGCAATTTAATACGCTCAAGTGCCAGCTAACTAAACCAAAAAAAATGGCATGTCAATCTAAATAAAATAGAACAAATAACCGCAGAGAAATTAATATATATTCTACATACAATTGAACAAAAATAACTAAATGAAATCAACTAAAACAATCAGATAACACCAATTTAAGTAAACCGTCCCCCTACCGAATTCGCACTCATATTGCCAATATCCGCTGTCCAGCACATCAAAGTGGATCCCTTAAGGGTATTTATCAAAATCCATCATCGCATCGCAAGCACCAACTGCGAACACACACACACATACATCTATTCGTTTCGGGTGCCATCGCACCATTAACCCTTTCCTCGGCCGCATTCGATATGCACGAGAGGCACGCGCGAATAGCTCAGATGGAAAGAAAACAGTAAAAGCGTCAAGTTGCTTGGGGAATTCGTCCAGCCACCGCATAGATTATTCTATTTCATTTTTTCCACTTTCTCTTTAAATATTAACCGGATTGTGTTACTCACGGCCGCAAATCGAGCTCTCCAATTGCGGACATTTGTAGTATTTATTGAGATCCATCAAAAGCTTTGCGACTCTATTGTGTATTGTTAACGTCGTTGGATTAATTCTTAGCTGTGGTTGGTGTTGTTGCACGTTAAGTGGCCAGTTTTATGATATTCTAAACACGAATAACGCAGCGAGTGATCAAATGTATGGCCGCAGGATGTTCTCCTGATGCCTCAAATTTAAATGAAATGGAAGAAATTTAGGTTATCTTTAAAGAAAACTTATTTGACAACTTTTAAAAATAATCCACATAATATTAAAGTAAAGCCTTTCGCACTTAGGTTGTTGATTTCTTATTTGTTTCTCATAGCCCCCCTTTATTTTAATCCTAATTGATGGGGTTCTACAAGTTTCAACCGCATTAAAACGGCGAGCGATATTTGGCAGTATTATTTTCTTCTTTTTATATTTTTAAAATCAGAACTACACTTCGTGTTTCTGCTGAATCGATCGCTTTTGGAAAACTCTTTGATTATGTTAGATATATATCAGTTGTGGAAACTTTTTCCAGAGGGAAGACAAAGTATCTGGAGGCCAGGCGCAAAGATTCCTCTGAAGCCTGGAAATCAAGCGCAGAATAACTCTTGCCGACGGGTGCTCTCGACGAATCAAAATTAAGCTCTATAAGTCGGTCATCCTTCCCGCCCTATTACACGATGAACGATGACAAACCGAAATGAGAAGGTACTTCGAGCATTCAAAAGAACCTTTCTCCGCAAAAACTTTGAAGCCGTCAACGTGAGCGAAGAGCACCGAAGAATATGGAACCATGAACTGTATGAGCTCTACGGCGACATGAATATAGTGAAGTGCATAAAAATCTAACGAATACGCTGGTTCGGCCATATCGTACGTATGCTCTCTTGAAAAGTATCCAATGAAAGCACCAAGTTCATATAGACCCGTTTGCACTTGAGATGTACAACTGGCGAAGTTGTGTGTTCTCGGCCCAGACTGATCCACAGTTATAGTGCCGAAGTAGAAGAAAAATATTGATCGCTTGGGACCGCGAACACACCTAGGATATGGCTACAACAGTCTGTTCGAATTCAATGTTGGTATAGAAAGTGGACATTCACATCTGTTGTAATATTAGATCGTCTAATATCTCCCTTCCGCTTTTTTGCTCTTTAATTAACGCTTTATAAAAAGTGTTACAGTGGTCGGATTTAGTTCAAATATGCGCCGTTTCGTTCGATAATCTGTTTCCATCTAGGCGGCAAAATCATCGGACAGCCACTTTTCACAAGCCTCTTTTGAGTTCAACTTTACACAACCAAGGGCGTTCGTCATGGACAGGAACAAGTTGTAATCACTTGGCGCTATGACGCGGCAATATGGTGGATGTGATAAAACCTCCCATCAAATAGGAGTGTGGTCTGGCGTTGTCCTGGTGGAACACTATACCCTTCCTGTTGGCCAATTCTGGACGCTTCTGGTCGATCGCCTGCTTCAAGCGGTCCAGTTGTTCGCAGTAGATGATAGAATTAAGCGCCTGGCTATATGGGATCAATATCAATTGAGCCAATCCCACACAGCAAAATCTTCCTGGCCGTCAATCCCGGCTTGGTCATTGTTTGGGATGATTCACCGACAATCGCCCACGACCGTCTTCAATCGATATTGTCGTATGTGATCCATTTTTCGTCGCCAGTCACCATCCGAGTCAAAAATGGGTCGAGTTCGTTCCGTTTCAGCAGCATATCGCAGGTGTTGATTCGGTTCAGAAGGTTTTTTTGCGCCAAATCATGCGGCACCCAAGCATCAAGCTTTTTTTTAGTATCCAGCCTTCTGCTGATGGTTTAAAATGGTTTGGTGACTAACTCCCATCTCCTGGTAGTTGTCACAAGATGCCACTTGCCGATCTAACTCGATGTTTTCCATGATTTGATCGGTATTCGTCGTCATAGGTCTTACGCCGGCTGGCTTATCCATGGTTTCGTTTTTACCCCCTCTGAATCGTCGAAACCTTTCCTCCGCAATTCGAAATGATAGAGTACCATACCCCAAAACACTATTAATCTCACAGAACGTTTCTCTAGCGGATTTGCCTTTAACGAAGGAAAACTTTAAAATAGCACGAATTTCGGCGTAAGTGAACTCCATGTTTACACGTCCATAACTGTTAAACGCAATATCCAAACTAATCACGCATAGCGTTGTTTTGCAGGTTATGTCAAGACCTTTCAAATATGTATAGTATTGCCATACACGAGCGAAATTCAAAAAATAAAAAGGCGGAAGGGATATTTGACAACCTAGTGTGATCGACGGATCATTGTCCACTCCAATCAATGAGATCATGGCATCTATTTCCTGTCAAAGAATATATAATTATTAACAAAGAAGAAATTAATTCGAATTAAATTAATCGAAAGATAATAAATTTTCATATTTTAATTATAAAGAAATATTTTCATAACATTACTCATACAAACACACTCAGACACTTTTGTTGCCATTAAGTTTCACTAAGGACATCAAACTTCAAAGCCATATAAAGTGAGTCAACTAAGAAAACGGTAAATATGCGAGTATGTATGTATGTAAGGAGATAAAAGCGAAACTGACAAACTATTTATAAGTTTCATGCAACTTTCGCAACTATTTCTGTAGTCAATGGTCAGTGGAAACTAAATGTCATTCGCCCAAAATGCATTACAACAACAACAATACTCATTTACAATAACAGTATACTTGTACATAATAAGTACAATATAAGTATGGCGCTGGAGAGCAATGAACAACACACATGTCCTTTGTGAATAAATACACACACACACACAGACACACGCCAAGTGAAACGAGTGAAAGTTGCCGTAATTACAAAAGTTTGCTAAGAAATCTTAATAAAACGTAGAATAGCCGCGAGCTACAAACAACGGGACAGTGACTGGCCGGCGGAACAATCATACATCGTGCGATTCCCAAATTGACCATAAGTGTGGACCTCATACGCACCCAAAAACTGGCAATAAATAAATATTTGTGGGAGGGCCGACAACCTTTGGTGCTTTGATAAATAAATTTACACGCCAAAATAGGAAAATGCGCATAAATATGGTTCTTAAATTAGACATGACAATATTCGACTATAAACACGATAAATCAAAGGGTATTACACGCGCTCATAAACCCTAAGCGTATGGGTGTCCTTCTAATAGGCACACGCACACACTCAAGCATACCCAAGCTCTTAAAGAAAGCAACAACAACACTTGCTTTCCCCCAACCAACGCATTCTTTTAAGCCATTCACCGCCGCCGAAGTGCCTGGGATTCTTAAGTGTCGCATAACCCTTTCGTTTAAGAATTTCAAACTCGCTGCCAGGACAACTCAATGCAAATGCACTCTGGTCTGGGTATGGTGTGTGTGGCTGGCTGTGCGTGTGTTTATCGTATTTTCGATGATTTATATCTAATTTAAGCATCTTTTCTCAGCTTAAATCTTAGCTACAATTGCCTGGCCGCCTGCCTCTCCGCCACCTGTCTGAGTTTTGGTTGGTCTAACGTCCGCAGGCAAATGCAAATCGTGTCTGCATTCCCCGAATGGGACAGTAGCAGCCAAGGATTCAAGAAGAAAGTTGTGGATATTAAATATATGGACAATCCGAAGACACCAGGGTTGCATGTGGAATACTTTCGCCGGCAAGTGCTAATATGCAAATCCATTTATTGCATGTACTTGTAAATGCCTGTGATGATAACTAACTGCTGGCTGAGCTCGGCTGGCGGTCCGGTGAGTTGGTAGTCAGCAGTGAGCTTCCTGAAATGGTTGTTGTTGTAGCACATAAATCTTGTGTTAAATGGCATATAAGTCAATATGTTAAACCGGCATTCACCTTCTTATCGCCACCAGCTTCCACAACGGGACAGTCGACATTTATATTCACTGGACTTGTGCAGGCGCTTATGGAAGGGTTACTTAAGAATGTCTTCTACTGGCCCTTATATTCATATATGTTGGTATGCAATTCGAATGTGCGACTTTGAGATTTTAATCAATTGTGACCTTTGAAGCAATGCAGATTAGAGATATTGAAAATTCAAATAAGTACTTACAACTTGACACTCAGCTATGTCTTCCTTGTGTCTGAGGACTCTGAGAAGGGTCTGAGAATATAAACAAAATATGTGGCTAGAAGTGTTTGTATTAAGTTGTTCGACAGTTAGCAAATTAATATAATCTCGATAGTGGAGATTTTTTATCCTTTCATCGCAATCATTAATTTATTGAAATTGTCAAATGTGTACTATTTCAAATTAGTATAAATATGGGAGGTTAGGTTCAAACCCGCCGCGCATTAAATACTCTTGTACTCGTTATTAGACGAATTGAATTTAAAGATGTAGAGCAATCTCTGGGGCGGAGGCAATATATGTACATATATTATTTTCATTAAGCTATCTCACGCATTGCCTGAGACACCCATTTTAAAGTTGATCCAATATACGAAAATAACTATGCATATTTTTAATAAGGGTGTTCCGAAAACTTATGAATCAATCAATCATATTCAGATATTTCCCTTCATGACTGGATGGAGTTTTGAACCAATATTCAGCAAATCGAGATTACGAGATTGATCCTCGCGCCAAAGGTTTCGAAAGCAACCTCATGTGAGAACGCCGGTCATATAAATCAAACGACCTTCGACTAAGGCTATTATCCACTTACTAGCGACATTTTATAATCACAGTCTGGTGAAAAATCGATATTATAAGTCTTTAGTTTTAAGTGCTTTAATTTCGCCTTCCTCCATACAAATTTAGCCAATGGTGACTAAGGGAAGATATAAAATGGATTGCAGAACTAATTTTCGACCATTTTTTGCAGAGATTGGACCCGTATGTCAGCAATAAACGTTGTTCTGGAGTTAGTCTGTTCATTATGAAATTGAAAACCAAATCGAGTATAAATCAAGTAATAGCTGCCAAAAAGACCGTATAAATTCCAACCAAGAGGTTAATTTTTCGAACATTTTTGCAGAAATTGCGGAGTTAAGGACTTTATTGACTTCCACGAAAAACTTGACTCAGGGAACAATTTCGCAGTAAACTAAATAACGTTAAAAGGGTGTACATAAATCACATATTTCAGTTGTTCGCAATCACCATAAACGCCTACATGTATCCACAACTTAACACAATCCTTGTTGTTAATGATGTTCGACTGTCAAATTTTCCAATAACAAACGGCAATTTTATTTAAACTTTTCGTTTTCAGCCAATTTGGGTAGTTAAAAATGCACACATGTACCCTTAACTGCCTATAATCTTCATATCCCTACAAAGTCACCAAAGCTTTTTGTTACGGTGACCGCATGTCAACCATTTCGATTATTTACACAAAGACTTTCTTTATCTAAAAACGCAAAAAAAAATCTAAAAAGCAATACAAATGCACCGTGGACACGTACAAATTGCTGAATAAAGGCAAATGACCAAACGCCCCTTTATGCCTCATTTCCGAAATTTGTATTAGCAAATGGTGAGTGGTTGTCAGCGCTTTCATCACGCCTTCAATCCTTTTTATAGTAATATTACTTATGCATGAGAGTATGTGCGATTGAGCCGATTGACAGCAAACTGACAGCTGTAACAAGTTATCATAATTCAATACATGTCCTGTGACTCTATTTGTACCGACATACACACATACATACATATTTTATAAATACAATGTCGACTTTCGGATAGTTGCGCCTGGGGCCAGCCAAAATTTTGCTCGAGATAATTTGCTCACTTATAAATTATTCTTTTTGTGTGCGAAGAAAGGGCGCATTGAAGGATTAATGGACATATATTTGGTATTTTTTTGAACTATTTTAAATGGAGAAAAGTATTGAGGGATGTACTTTTTAATTTTTTATTCGTTTGAAAAAACGGCGGAGTAACGATGAACATACGTACTACGTACTTCGCAACTCTCGTCAACTCGAATTAAATTTAACATCATGTAAAATACGGTTCATTCAAATCGGTGCAAATATTATTAATCAGAAGACTAAGCAGAGTACTCAGTATACGAGATGTGTTAAAAAATAACGGAAATTTTTGAAAAAATAATTATTCATTCCTCTATATCAATGTTATTGTCTTCAATATAGTCCCAATTCCATACTATGTACTTCTGCCAGCGCTTCTTGTAATCATCGAAACACTTCTCCAACACGAATTTTGGGATATCCATTAGTTCTTTCAGCGTTTTCATCTATGTTTGTAAAACGACGGCTTTTTAAGATTCTATTTATTTTTGAAAATAGGACAAAGTCACACGGAGTTATGTCCTTATCGAACTGTTGGAAAAGCTCGCGGAGAGCGACTGCTGGGTGGTAGCTTACGCTGACGACGTAGCTCTCATGGTTGATGGGAAATTTCCAAGTTCCCAGTACGAGCAAAGATATCTCGGCGTTGTATGAAATGGGCATGTGGCTCCCACACCGTTGTCCTATTGCGGTTTATTACTGAACCGATGGGCCTCGGCTGTGCTGGGTAAGCGCGGGTCAGTCACTAGCTCTAGCGCAGTCGCCAGATCCTTCTGACTTAAGGTGACTCGCAGGAGGTCCGAGCTCTTCGCCCTCAGTAAAGTTTACCTCTTTTTAGTCGTAGGGGTTCTTCCTGGCCATTGTTACAACGGGATCCACGCTGTAAGGTTAGAAATCTTACCGGATGCTAGCTGTAGAAACTGAAGGGGTAGAATCATCTCATCACTTTCTTCCGGAATGTCCCGCCTTTGCTAGAACACATGGACTTTCCTTTGTTCTCAATAAAAAGTTATCCAATTGGATTTAATGCAATTGAGTTCGGTATAATCTTGATATACTGCCACTGTATTAAACAAGAACAGCGGTATATGAGATTAGTGCCCTCTATATTATGTAGACAATTATACCGTATTGTGTCCTTAGTCCTCTATTCTCCATTGTATAACGAAAAAAATAATTTAAGAGCTTTTTTCAATAACATTTTACTTTCAATATACAGTCTACTAACAGTTCTGGTAGTCCGGTCCGCCTTAATTTAAGGTTAAGGACCTCAAACGAAGATAACATCTGATAAGGCCATTTTTGGTTTGTTCGGAATGAAATTCTATGAAATATATTTCTCGTAATTGTTTGAGCTTTATGGTCCATATTTTTCTTTAACCCATCTTAATTTGGAAAAATTTAGAAATTCGAGTTCAAACCCATACATTGCTGTAAGGGTAGTGACTGGCGCTCAGGAGTCGGTGGAAATTTTTTCGATATCTGTTAGACTGATTTTAAAACATGTGTAACTAGCGGCATTGAAAGCACCGCCATTTGTGTGTATTTACTCACGTACTTGAGTACGCATTGTTATCACTCACACGAGTGTTATCTTAAAACCGCTACTCTACGACTTTTGATTGATAAATAAATGGGCGGCTGTCAAATTCTTCGAAATGCCCACAGCACAATGCTGCTGATAAGTGAAACTCATGTTTATTTTAAACTACTTTAAATCGCAGTAGACACATGTAAATATTTATTATTCTTTCCGCTCTTCATACATACATACAGGTTTGCATAGTGATAGAACTAACTCACACGCTCAGCCTTAATAACAAAGAAATTAAATTTACGATGCTCAATGTTTGACGCTACAAAAGCATAATAAATTCATTTAAATAAACTTCAATAGATAAATTAATGTTTGCAATGGCACATAGAAAATATGTATTGTAAATTTAGACAAGTAGTGAAGCCCATATTGCGCGCCACACCTTCTACACCCGTTATGAAAAAATAATACATAAATGCATGCCTTACTGTGTGTTACTGTGCAGAGTATTTTCGAAATTTATTTGTTTGTTTTATAAATACCAATTATGTGTAATTGACTGTTTAGCAAAAAGTTTAAGAAAATTTAGAAAATTTAGAAAAACAAGCTGAAAGTTAAGATTTGAAATTCATTTCCGATTTTTTGGTTTAATACACTAATATACATATATATAATAGAACACAATAATGCAAAAAGAATACTATTATTTTTTTCATAATTTCAATTCATACATAATTTCATCACTTATTTATTTAGTTGGTATAAGTATAAGAGATAAGCACTGCATCATCCCCTACGTACATCCCATGCCGTCCGTCTGTTAGTGTTATGATTGGTCGAAATGTTTTGTTTTATATTGCATTAATTGATGACCACCTGACTGGTTGTAGCGTTTTAGTTGTTTTTGTTTTTGTTTTTGATGTTGTAGTTGTTGTAGGAGGTAATTTACAATTGCTTGTCGAACAAGAATTCGCCCACAGCACCTTGGGTGGACATCATCTTGGTGAGTGTGCTCAATTTGCCAGCCAAATCGCGTTGTCCGGTGAGTTGTTCCTCCAAGAATTCACCAGTTAGCCAGTCGACCAAGTGATACCAGTTGGGTGACTTCTCACAGGTCTTGATCAATGAACGAATGCTCTTGGTGACCTTGGTCTCCAATTCCAAAGCTTGACGTAGTGCATCAACACCGCTGTCTACCTTAACGTCAACATCCTGATAAAAGAGAAAAAATATAATTGAAATGAACATGAATTAGTGGCAGTTCGAAAGTGTGTATATTTTAAAATATATACAAATATATAAAAATGTTTTTAATGAAAAGAATATGTTTAGAACGTGCACTTACAATAAGTTGAATCAAATCGGTGACACTGTCTGTCAACTGACCACGCATGGACAGATATTCAATGAGTTTCGAACCATGTTCACGTTCTTCGCGTGCCGACTTGAAGAAATGCTCAGCGAAACCGGGACGATTGACGACGTCGCGTGAGAAGTGTGCAGCCATGGCCAAGTAGATGTTAGAGGCATTGATTTCCATTTGGATTTGCTTGCGCATCTCCTCCAAACATTGACCGTTCTTGTCATTCAGACCAATCCACTCGACGGGAAGGCGTGGGTGCTCCAAACGGCCTGTTGGGATGAGAGAAAATTTTCGAAAATTAGCATGAGACATACAAACATATGTTACGAAAAGTACTGGAGATACATAAGTTAAGGTGAAAAGTGCGCAATTTGTTGAAAAGCCATTTGTAACTTTCAATGTCATACATTTTGTTGTTGCGTCGTAATAAAATATCTGCAAAATTGTAATTTACATGTATGCCTTTCAATATAAAGTCGAAATCATCATTTGCTTATCAATTGGCGACTAAACAAAATATCCCCATGTAATGTGACTAACGCCCTGCCTGCCGCTACTACTGCTCTTCGACCCCACCAAAGCGTTGTTATTATTTCTGGTTTCGGCGTTTCAAATGAATTTAGCGTATAATTACAGAAAAATATTTATATAAATATGCACATATGTATGTATGCAAGTATGTGTATTTATATGTAGCACTTAAAGTCTGGATTGTAAATAGGAAAAACATAATAAAGAAGTAACAACAACACAGTATATTGATTCACACGTTCCCACAGTGGTTTGACGAACAACAACAGCTCTAGGGAAGCAAATTTAAGGGCAAGGGGATATACCAAGCAGCATTTAGTGTTACTAGCCACTAGTGGTGCCGTGTGCAAAAATCTCCCGAGTAAAATTTCCACTCTACTGAGTGTACACTATGAGTTAGTAAAGTGTGATGTTGCTCAGTAAGTACTCAGAGCAAAATTATATTTAATTGAGTGAAGTCAATGTGCTACTTTGATTTTGTCAAGGCGATACTCTCATACCTATGTATATATGGATTTATATATAAATAACGTTCGATAGTAGTAGAAGGCAATGGGGGAATACAATAATTTACAGTTGCTAAATTATAATATTTTATGCTAAACTGATTTAGGAAATGAAAGTAAAATTAAATAAAAATAAGTGATTAAAAATTCAAACGGAAGAGTTGGACGAAATAATGTTTGTTGTCATTGGATTAGGGCGGAGAGTTTGCCAGATTTCGAAGTTTTTATTTTTATATTATACAAATAAAGTCAGTTCAGTTATGCAGAATAACTTATATGGGACTAATAATATAGAAAATTGTCTAAATATATAGAAAATTCTCGAATTGTAAACAAAAATAAAATGTATAAAAACCAACAGTTGTCAAACCGAATGATCTCTTTTTTGAACAATAAGTTCTTTAAAATTAAATTCGAAAAAATTTAGTATGTAATTCGAAAAACCAAAAATGTCAAATTTTTTTTTAAGAAAAATACAAAGAATCCAGATCAATGAACTTTGGCTAACTAATTTAATCACTAATGAAATTAATAGCTAGAATATTATAAAGCACTAAGAGCAATTGAAGTGAGTATAACTATCATTAGAGAGACTACTCTAGACACACGAGGTGTATATTTTTAAGTACATATCTGTATATAAGAATCTGGCAAGATCTAAGCCATTGCTAAGAGTTAATATCAGGGTCAAATTGGTATGCGTATCGAGTCAACAGAGATTGCTCAGTAAACTTGTGTGTGAGCATGCCAAACAAACCGGTTTAGTCATATGAAATATAGAAACCTACGTACATATGGACTTGCAATGAAAGATATATATGTGAATATATATCAGACGGTGAAATGTTTTGGAAACGCTACTTTAACAATAAAAAAGAACTGAAACAGCTGTTAAACAGTAGATTAAATACGACTGTTTAAGGGGATTTTTTTTTAAGAGTTTACCGCAACAAAAAAATAACACGGAGTTTAACAAGCGTTCATTAATTTTCCGACAAAAACGTGAGTCAATATACACCGGCATAACATCGGATTGCACAAAGATATATTTACCAATAAAATATTGGCACAACGCCCAAAGTCTAAAAGTTTCCAATTGTCATTGTTTGTAAACAAAAATGCTGTTGTTTTTCGTCATCACGCGAGTCGAAAAGAAATTTCTACGTATTACCAAAACAAAGAGATTCTCACATTATATTTTCTTTTTTTCTACCTGGAATAATGCCAAACAAATTCACCTTTGTCTAGTGTGAAATGACTTTTGCTCGTTGAAACGCACTCGTTTGAATCTCTCAAAATTTTTGTGAGCGGAAATACACGCACTCTCTTGTTATCGTTACTCTGAGTGGATATGACTCGAAAATGCGCAGCAAGACGAATTCTACTTGTTTCTTTTCATGTTTATGCATTTTATATGAAAAACAAAAATCACTTGGCACTTTCACAACACAAATTCACTATAAATTCAATAAAAATTAAAAACTTTTGCTTTGTCCTGAGTTCACAATACTTACATGTCATCTGTGCGTTGACCGCTACGGCCAGCAACAAAACTGCGGCTAATAATTTCATCATGTTGTCTTCTCGTTTCCTTGCTTAATTAGTATTCAGGATTTTCTTCACTCTTGCTTTTATTGCGTGTGTCTCTTCGCTAACTGCACAAAAGAAAATGAATAATTTTAATTAACTCACGGTAGTTAAATATCTTTCAAAGTTTATGATTTCTTCCAATATGTTTGGATGTTTGTATGTATTTGCGTTAGATTTCACACTAGCTTTTGGTTATGTGCACACAAATTTGGAAAAGAAAAAAAATAATCGATTTACTATCACTAGGTGAATGATAAAGAGTGATGTGTGTAGAGGGAAACACGAACTTTTTTCTTATTGCTTTCAATTGAATTTTTTTGATTTTGACAATTTCTTCAAACGACTGCTCGATCTGATCTGATTTGCAACCGCCTCTGTGCCTTTATACACACTGGTATAGAAGGCAAAACGTTTGGCCTTTGATGAGTTAATGCGTTAGTATATCGCCTGATAATAGAGTTCTGGACACAATGGTCGTACACTTTAGTAATCACAGGTTGATTGAATTATGAATATTTGACTTGAAAAGTAAATCTTTTTCAGCGCTGTCGTAAAACTCTCTTTGTTGTTACTGAATGCGAATACGTACTGACTGCTGGCGAGACGAACCTAACACTTTTAAATGCCCACACTAATCTCTCAGCACTACCAGCGAGTACGTACACACGTTGAGACTTTCGGTACTCACTTGTTGTTGTTTGTATTTTTCGTTATCGTTCTAATATGTCCGCCAATATGTCGGGCCGTGTATGATTCTTTTGTTTCTACGATGTGGTCGGTTCTTTTAATAATATTGCCTTTATCAATTTGGATTCTTTTTATATGCTATACACACGACTCCAATGCACGTCCATATATGTGTACTATGCACATTTCATCAGATGTCTTGTTTGGTTTTTTGTGAAATCATTGCTCATGGGAGATGTGAGTAGTCGATAGCCGTTGTATGGAGAGCATTCAAATTGTGTAATCCAATATGGCGTCCGTAATGGTGGCTGGCGTTGACTTGAGTCAGCTGGTTTTTGTTTTCCTTTGTTGTTTTGGTTGCACATGGCTCTTGCTACTGCATATCAACACAAAGGTCGACTAGAGTTGCCAACTGCAGAGGCACATGCACATATGATACTGGTGAAGTATATACTACTGAACGGAAATTGGTTTGTTGCTATGCGCTCTAGAAGTTAGACCATTATCATTCCGAATGTTTAATCTGCATAAACTCCTCTCAACTCTAACATATCACTTTGAATGACAATAGATCAATTCATCATGACCAAGTGACATTGTCTTAATGATACCATAAATAAAGAGGCGTCTTTAAGTTTTAGTATCTAACATGTATGTATATTAAAAAAGAATTATTCCAGTTAAATCTTATAGATTTAAATGCAAATACTTTGAATTTGGAATTGGCTTTTAAGAGACTAATCGAGGACCATATACAATAGTTCACCTAAAGAATTTACTTATTGAGTAGAGATTTAAAAATTTGGTAGTGGAATAATTTAAAATTAAAAAATATATATATGTTAATGCCTGTTACTCTTGCAAGGAGCATACGGCCCTTGTGGTTTCTATAATCATGTTATTTTAAGATGGATGACTAATTGGCCCTCGCACCCGATCCTGGTGCTGGGTCTGCCAGCGAGGCTCCAAGCCAGCATGTAGGCAACAGAATTTCCTCTGTGCGGTTTGAAGGATATACCGCCATGTGCTCGGTCGATAGAGCCTCGTTAGCGGTAACGGATCACCAAGTGTCATTTGGAGAGGAGAGGTTATATATTTACTTCACCCCCCATGAGATCCCAATTAATCCAGTATATATCTAGTGCTATTATTTAGGTGTATTTAAACCAGAATCAAATATATCTTTTAATGCATCGGTATTATTCAAATGAATTTTGTACAGTATAAAAAGTCCATGACATATTGCTTAAGAACTTTATTCAGTCCTTAAGGTTATTATAGGTTGGTGGGAGCCAGCAAAAGGCACAATATTGGATTTCAATCTTATAACAGATACTTTAGTTTCAGTATGATTATTGGATCTCTCCATAGTATGCACTTTTTAGATAACGTGTAAAAATTGATGTTTCCAAACATAGAAATTTTATAGTGCCATATGCAAAAATGTGTACTAGCAACAAAGGTGCTTTAATTTGCAGACTAGCCCACACTAACTGCATTAAGTTGTCGCTGATAAATCAATCAAATATGGCACAAGTACTATACTAACTTGTCAAAGACTTGATGACTAACGACAACCCTAAAATCTCTCGAAATCTCTATACACTTTAATGTGAATATGTGTGTGTGCTCATGAGGAAAATCACACTATACTAAGAGCGCACACTAAACTGGCCGCCATATTGATGAAATGTGTTATCTACTCAGTAGAGAGTCAAAGCGACGAGTGCAAAAACAACAAGCGAGCAATATGGCGTGTGCGTATGTGTGGGTATGCATGCAAAGGCATTATCGATCGAATAGAAACGGCCAGACACAGGCATTATAAGCGACAGTTGGAAAATTTCGTTTCATTGAAACACATCTGTGCTTAACAATATAAAAACAAAGAGAGCGTGTGTTATTAAAATAAGTAAAAAACTAAATACTGCACTAAATTTTAACTGAGACATTTGACATATTCAATAAGCCCTCAGTGAATTATTAGGTAAGTTGTGGAGTAGGGAGTTCATTATCATTTAGTAAGACGATGCTGAAGTGAAACTTTTTTAAATTTGCCATACACTTTAAAAGAGACAGTATTTCCAATATACAACTCAAACGCGTCGGTTGTTGCTCCAGAGAAACAAACGAATTGAAATTTGGTGTGTTCAGCGAAAAGGTAGAAAACAAAGCGAAAATACCGAATAAAAATACTTGAAACGCAATAAGTGAAGGCAAACAAAACATTGTGTTTTTCTTAATTTGTCACATTTCACAAAACTAAAAAACAAGAATATTTTAAAAACATTAATCAATTGGGTATCAATTTCTACGTTTCTTTGCAGAGTAAAATACTCAGAAAATCAAAACCAAAGTTATGAAGTCGTTTACTGCGCTCACACTATTTGCGGGCCTCATCGCCCTGGCCAGCGCTGAAAACTACGCCTGTCACTCGAATGTGACTTACGGCTGCAGCAACAGTGTCTCAAGTAAGTAAAGCTAGAACAACAAATAAACAACACAAATGCATTCTCCATGCACGCACACACACAGACACACATATGGGAAAGCGTTCAATAAAACAACTTTACTAAACACTTCCCGTTTGGTTTTCTTCTCTTCCTTTTTTGCTGCTTGCAGGCCCCGTCATTTGCCATTCCCGTTATGGTGGCATTGAAAACGTTGAATCTGGCATTCAATCCTACATCAACTTGAATCTGCACAAGTCCTACCAATATCTGTTGTTGTCGTCGTTCTACAACTCATACCAGAAGAATCGTCCCGGTTTCAACAAGCTCTACCGCTCCATGTCGGATCGCTCTTTCGATGATGCCATTGATTTGATTAAGCATGTCACACGTCGCGGCGGCCAGGTTGACTTCCGTGCCATCAGCCAACACCCCAACTCTATTGCACAAAGTAAATTGAAATTGGAGGAGGATGAGTTGCACTCATTGGGCATTGCTTTGGACATTGAGAAGACTTTGACCGCTGATGCTGGCCACGTACACTACCAATCGACACACGGACGCCCACACGACCCACAGACCGCTCACTACATTGAGGAGAAATTCTTGCACCAACAGGCTGATTCCATACGCAAGGTTTCGGGCTACGTCAACGATTTGTCGAAGATCATGAACCAACCCGATCCCTCATTGGGCATCTACTTGTTCGATCAGTACTTGGAGAAGCAGTAAATGTTGTGGCTGTGAAGTGAAGATTATGCGCTGACCTATACGTTCGGAGCTGAGAAGAACCATCTTATACATACTATACGTATTTCTTACATTACATTACAAACGAAAACCGAAAAAGATGTAACTAAATTTGTTTGAAAAATATATAAATTCCAACTTTGCGCATTTAAATCTTCAGCTTTATGAATGTTATTTACACAACCAATTAACCAACCAACCAACTTCTGCTTATGGCACAAAGGCGCATCCATGAAATTATGCATATGTATTACTAAAAATAAGTGCTATAACATTTTTGAATTGTTCATTTCTATTATTATTATTTACTCTACATGAAGTTGTAACTTTTTTGCTAGTGGATTACTTTACAAAATATAAATGTTAAATTAACGAAATAGTAAAACAAAAATTAAAATTTTTTCTCTCATATTTATTTGTTTCCATTGAATTGTGATAATTGGTGCGAGAAATCGTACAAAAACTGAATAAATAAATATGCGAGTGATAAACAAAAATCTCAAATTCTTTTACACTCAATTACTCATAATGTGCGGTAGTGGCTCTCTCTCTCTCTAAAAGTGCTCTCTCTGAGCAATTGGTTTATTTGAGCGTTGTTTTGTCTACATAATAGAGTTTTAAGCAAACAAAAACAATTTTTAGTAAACTCAATGCCGACAAACAGCTGATAGCATAATACTCAAACATTCTCATTTCACTTTTCATGTTTGTTTTCCAAATTAGTTACAATATTCCCAAACATTAACGAGTTTCTTGCACCGAACTTACTAGATTTCGCTAGAAACCATATAGGCTAGCGGGGAACATAGAAAGAGACAGAGAGATGGTAGGGAGATTCATCAGAGAGGAAGTTGATAATTTTTGCCTATTAGTTTTAACAAACAGCTGTTTACAAGGTGAAGTTTTACGAGCAAAATAACGGCTGCATAACTTATGTATGTATATACATATATGTAAATAATATATGTATATACGTACATAAATATGTTAAGTGTACATATTTAAGAATAATATATTGAGGAAAATATTCTTTAGATATAAAAAGTTAACAAATCACATTAATGATTAAATAAATTAGGTATTCCGAACAGTTCTTTGTATATAATTAATGATCTCTCAAATATTAGTAATTAAAATTTAAAAACCCTTAAACAGTATTCTTCTACATCAATGTGGTCATCATCGTGTACTTTCCCCGATATATGTATGTATTTTCTAAAAGGAAAGAATCTAAAGATCTTGTACCTCTCGACTATAGATCATCATCTAGATTAGGTTAGGTTAGCCTGGTAGTCCAATAAGCTGTATGTATATAGACCAGTTTTGGTCCTTTGCTATACCGGATGGAGTGCCGTCACGTAGTCAATGAGGGGTAGTCATCCTCTATAACGCCTCTGTTACCTCTAAAAATGCTGAATCCGTTGCCTTGACAATACAGGACAATCGCACAAGAGATGTTTCATTGTTTCTCTTATGCCTTACTCTTGACATTTCCTGCAGTCATCTTGATCTATCAGCCCCATCTTACAGGCCGCCACCAGACAGTGGCCAATGAGAATTCCAACCATGTTCTTACAGTTTTTTCTACTGGTCTACCGCTTAACACATGGCTTTAGCGGTTTTGCACCGCGGTATATTTTTCCAGCTCACCATCTAAGTAATAAGTAGCCCACCAAGTTTATGATGTCTTGTCTCTCAGAGATAGTTCATGACCCAAATTAGAAGTCATCCAGTGAGATCAGATAAAAATACCAAGTATACCTATCAACATTTTCAACACTATCAATCAAAGATGCTCGAATATATTAAGCGATTTACACTTACAGCAGTCATGAAAAGATAATTAACTACATATCTGAAGTGTTGACAAAGCTCAACAGTTTTTCCAAATCCTATTCCAGAACCAAGGAAAATAAAAAAAGAAGTTAGTCCCCGGTCTTTTATTTTGTTTCAAAAATGTCTGTAACAACAAAGATGTGGGATACGAAACAGATTTCAATGACGGTTGGGAGTGTTTACGGCAAATCAGCCTGCATAGTTCATATACATATATACATACAAGAAACTCAAAGGTCTAATATTTCCGTTAACGATTGCTCTTCAAAATTCAAAATTTGTACTGATTTATTGATGATCACACCCAAAACGTCTCAATAATTACGTAGACTCGATCTGATATAACGGTATAAATGGTACTTAACACACACATACAGTGTAGGCCAGCTTCTGAGATAGATATAAAAAATTATAGTAGAATTAGAACTATAGCCATCTAACACAATTTCTTCGTTCAATTTGGTTTAAGGGGTTAGATGAGTTTCAAGAGTTAAAAAAAAAAAAATGTATCAAAAAATCAAATCAAGCCGAATAACATTCTAAGAAATATGCCCTTTGGCAGTTCCGCCCATCACGACACGTCGGTTTCAATTTAAAACTTTTAAGGCGTTTATCTCAAAACTAATTTTTTCAAGTCGGTGGACACGATTTCTCGAAATGTTATGAAGCGTTTTTGTTCAATTTTGGACACATAACTGAAATAATATTATCTAGTTAACGAACGAAGGATTTTTTTATTTTTATTTCTACTATTTTTTTTACCGAATATATGGCAAAAATTTTACCAAAAAATGAGTTTTTTGGTTAAAATTCTGTCAAAATTCCAAATTTTTATATTTTTTTTAATTCATTCATTAACTAGATTTATCCATATACTATCGACATACATATTTTTGGTTTATTGATTTTGGATGAACCAATCATGAGTTATAATATCTATGGCAAGACCTTTTTTTAGACACGTCATGAGAGATGAGGTACCAACGGTTTAGTTTTCGAAATTTGCAAATGAAAATTTCAGAAAATACTGTTTAAATATGTGTCTTTGATATGTTAAATTGTTTAAATGATATATATAATTGTACATATTAAAAAAAAAAATATTTGTAAAAATGCTCTTGTTTTCAACCTCTGAAACTCAGCTAACACCTTAATTATTATTATTAAATATATCATATACATATGTACATATAACATTGCGTCAGTTCAGATATAAAAAAACCAGCAACAATCTTTGTTTACAAAGCAAAACCTTTAAAATAAACGGTAAAATCTTGCTCCAATACATTTTTGTATTCGTTTGAAACTATTATTGAATCATCCTGTCCAGTGCGATGGAGATAATTCCGAAATATGTCGTAAACAAAACATGATAAATCATTCAAGATTGATCATTTACGTTGTTCTTATGCCGTTCCAGCTACATTAATAAAGAGCATTCGATTCGACGTGCTTCGTGAGTCCAAAAGTTATGTTTAACGATTGCGAAGTTTATATGTATGTATATATTCAATTCTTATATTGTAATAACACTGATTTTGAATTTATATATTACTGACCTTTTGTTTTAATTACTACCAATAACTCCACAAGAATTGTTTATTTAAGAGTCCTTATAGAACTAGGGTATTCTCTCAGACAAGCATTGTAGAAAGTAGTGAATATTGAATATATACATATGCACATATATGAATCTGTATAGAAATTCAAATATACAAGTAGGTATGTAAATGTCGTTTCAAGCTCAAACACATAAACCTAATGTCACATGTTGCTGGAAAGGTTCAAACGCATGGCATACAAAACTATAACTCCCTCGTCACCAGCTGTTGCAGTCACAATTTTATAGTTTTATTGTAACCGGAATAGAAATTTTAATTGCCGCACGTTATTAAAATGCATAAATTAAAAGGAAATTGCTGCACGAACAAATGACTGTAAATGCCTTTTCGAATACGATGAGCATATTACTTACCAAGAATGAATATGCAATTAAATGCAGAAGCTAACTAATCGAAAAACACTTTGTAGAAAGGGTTAGTTTATAATGAGAATATTGTACAAATATGTATATCTAATAGATACTTTAACACATGGTACATGAGAATCTGAGGACATGCATGCAGTTATGAGAGTTGTACGCATGTCCCCTTTGTCTTGATTCCGAATATAATTTCAGCAAAACAATAATTATTTTGGTGTAATAACCGCCCTAAATATTATACGAATATTCATATAATCATTACGGTATAACAAAGGTAAGTAATAGGGCAAGAGCAGTTAGAATATAATGACTATTGCAGTGATACACATGTGACCGTTAAATGAATCCCGCAGGAAAATGGTATTTACATGAAAGTACGAAGTTATCCTCCCTTCAAAACTGAGGGAAAGGAGAAAAATCAGTTATAATCAAAAGAGCACACTTATTAAGCCCGGAGCCCGTAGTTGTATTAATGAACGCTCGGACCATTCAAGACATTAATGAGCCGAAACTATTGAGACGAAGTAAGCAACCTTCCAAAAATAATTGTAATAAAAATTTGCTAAGAATACACTCACATACATATGTACATATGAACAGAACATATGCGAAGCTTATGTGTGAGAGTCCCAGAGTCCATGAGCCATGAGACATGTTTAAATCTGGGCAATTAATATTAAGTGGATTATAGTAATTTAATGAGCGACCAGTGCAATCTGTGTTGGTCCACTCAAAATGCCCCAGCAATTAAATGTTGTGAATTGTGTGAATGCGGCGAGAAAGGCCTGGCGATCTGGTCCTCTTGCCAATTTGTGCCACATTAAAAAGCACAATTTTATTGCCACCGTATGCGCAAATGACGAACCACAAGCTCCTGGCATTACAAGCCTGCTCGGCATATGCGTCCATCTAAGTCCATCATTCATACACTCGTTGCGTTCGTAATTACAGTAACACACGCAGTTAATACTCGGATTTGTGTTGACGCTACGAATAGTTAATGGCAAGTGGTTGCTTTGAGGTTATTACTCGGGACGGCCAAAGTTTACACGAATTTCACGTGTTTCTTGCACATTTGCTGGGCCTTAGAGGCTATTTGATTAGCAGGGCACATGTTGGCCCTATTAAAGCGTAAAATATTATTTACTATCAGTTTGTATTTGCGTGTGTGTAAGATAAGCTTCAATTGGTCTTTGGCGCTTCGGGCTCCCTTTGTTAACTGTATATGTACGAGTAACTACAATCTACATATGTTGATGGACACATGGGTCCGCAATTGTGGCACATTTTCATAATGACCGTTACTAATTGATATATGCAGCCTTATTTGTAGTTAATTTTTATGTGAAATATTCCCAAATTTATTGCACACTTTTGAGGGTTCAAGACAATCTAGACTTTTTGTAGTTAGAATTAGTGCTTTATAACTTTAATATGAGAAAGAAATATACTTTCCGCAATAAATATGTATATGTATATAAAGCAAAAAAAAAGCAAGGAAACCCCACATTTCAATTTCCGATAAAGGAAATGAAAAAACTTGGACCACTAGAAACCCATAAAAATGGGGTCAAGCCAGTTCAAGTCGCATAATTTCTAAAATTATAAATTATAGAGTATAAAAAATGCATAAGTTTAATATAACTACACAGAATTGTGCACTTGTCGCGCTGTAAGAGTATTCTTTCAGCAAAGTTGACTTTGTTTACTGCGCACTGCTCGCCAACTTTTCAAATGCGAAGATTATCAATTTCATGCGTCACAGTGTTTTCATTTGCTTTGCCTTTGTTGTTGTGATTGAAGTGCAACCATCGCCGGCATAAGTAAACGAACTAAATATTTATAAGAAATAAACATACATACACACACATATATTTCTCTCCATCAAATGTGCAATTATTGGAATAAATGACGTGGTCATTTGGTTTTGCATACAATTTAGACAATTCGGAATTTTTATTATTTATCTATTCTAAATTTTAAATATTAAAATCCGGATGTCTGTATGTACGGAAACGTTAAATTCCATGGTAAAGAAGGCACAGAATGACTACATTTAAACTTGTATAGAAAGAAACTACTCGACCAATTTCAACGAAATTATGTTCGAACCATTTTCCTTGCATCCCAATAATGTACTTAGAAATTTAAAAAAATCAGACCTTGCACAAATATTTTGTTTCTAGTGTGGCATAGCCCGTTTAAAAATCACCGAAATCGGACTACTTTTTCAAGGCCCCAGATATCGAACATGAAGACCTCGAAGTGTGTGGCTAATTTTTTATTGAAAATATCGGTAAATCTCTCAGATATTCTAAATAAATCCGAAGAATATATGTTTTTCTAACAGTGTGCGTCTGGGCTAAAAATTAGCAAAATCAGGCCAATATTTCTCCTAGCCCCCATATACCTCATATCCGGATTTTCAAACTTCCAGTGGACTTTATACCGAATATATGTATGCGATTGGCGTGGAAACCTTTTAGCCGATTATAGCCGAATCGATGATAACGCGCCACTCCTCTCTTTCCCTCACAGTTCGGCGCCAGTTGGAGATCCCAAGTGTAACCAGGCCGCTCTCCACCTGGTCCCTCCAACGAAGTGGAGGCCTTCCCCTTCCTCGGCATCCTCCGGCGGGTACTGCATCGAACACTTTCAGAGCTGGCCTGTTTTCGTCATTTCGGACAACATGACCTAACCAACGTAGCTGCTGTCTTTTTATTCGCTGAACTATGTCAATGTCGTCGTATAAATCGTACAGCTCATCGTTCCATCGTCTGCGGTATTCGCCGTTGCCAATGTTTAGAGGACCATAAATCTTGCGCAAAACCTTTCTCTCGAAAACCCCAAGAGTCGTCTCATCGGATGTTGTCATCGTCCACGCTTCAGCGCCATACATCAGGACGAGAATAATGAGCGACTTATAGAGTTTGATTTTGGTTCGTCGAGAGAGGACTTTACTTTTCAATTGCCTACTCAGTCCAAAGTAGCACCTGTTGGCAAGAGTGATTCTGCGTTGGATTTCAAGGCTGACATTGTTGGTGTTGTTAATGCTGGTTCCCAGATAAACGAAATTATCTACAACTTCAAAGTTATGACTGTCAACAGTGACGTGGGAGCCAAGACGCGAGTGCGCTGACTGTTTGTTTGATGACAGGAGATATTTCGTCTTGTCCTCATTCACCACCAGACCCATACGCTTCGCTTCTTTATCTAGTCTGGAAAACGCAGAACAAACGGCGCGGTTGTTGCTTCCGATGATATCAATATCATCGGCATACGCCAGGAGCTGTACACTCTTGTAGAAGATTGTACCCTCTCTATTTAGTTCTGCAGCTCGTATTATTTTTTCCAGCAATAGATTGAAGAAGTCGCACGATAGTGAGTCACCCTGTCTGAAGCCTCGTTTGGTATCGAACGGCTCGGAGAGGCCCTTCCCGATCCTGACGGAGCTTTTGGTGTTGCTCAACGTCAGCTTACGTAGCCGTATTAGTTTTGCAGGGATACCAAATTCAGACATCGCGGCATAAAGGCAGCTCCTTTTCGTGCTATCGAAGGCAGCTTTAAAATCGATAAAAAGATGGTGAGTATCGATTCTTCTCTCTCGGGTCTTTTCCAAGATTTGGCGCATGGTGAATATCTGGTCCATTGTGGATTTTCCAGGTCTAAAGCCACTCTGATAAGGTCCAATCAGTTCGTTGACGGTGGGCTTTAGTCTTTCACACAATACGCTCGACAAAACCTTATATGCGATATTGAGGAGACTTATACCACGGTAGTTGGCGCAGATTGTGGGGTCTCCGTTCTTATGGATTGGGCAGAGCACACTAAGATTCCAATCGTCAGGCATGCTTTCTTCCGACCATATTCTACAAAGAAGCTGATGCATGCACCTTATCAATTCTTCGCCGCCGTATTTGAATAGCTCGGCCGGTAATCCATCGGCCCCCGCCGCTTTGTTGTTCTTCAAGCGGGTTCGCCATCTCCTGGTGTTGTACTTTCACTGCCATTGAGCAGGTCGGAGAAGTGTTCCCTCCATAATCCCAGTGTGCTTTGGACATCCGTTACCAGATTACCTTCTCTATCCCACCCCGAACGTGTTGTGGTCGATCGCAACGTTGCGAGGTAGGCAGTCTGTTTTCTCTCCACTGCGGAACGACAATTCTCATCGTACCAACTGGTTTTTTGGCGTTGCCGGAGACCAATTGTTTCGGCTGCAGCGGTATGCAATGAGTTTGAGATGCCGTTCCACAGCTCCCTTATATCGAGATGCTGATGAGTGCTCTCAGAGAGCAGGAGTGCAAGTCGAGTAGAAAATCGTTCGGCTGTCGGTTGTGATTTCAGCTTTTCGACGTCGAACCTTCCTTGTGTTTGTTGACGGGCGTTCTTTGCTGCACAGAGGCGAGTGCGTATCTTTGCTGCTACTAGATAATGGTCCGAGTCAATGTTTGGTCCTCGGAGCGTACGCACGTCTAAAACACTGGAGACATGTCTTCCGTCTATCACAACGTGATCGATTTGATTGCGCGTGTTTCGATCAGGGGACAGCCACGTTGCTTGATGAATTTTTTTATGCTGGAATCTGGTACTACAGACAACCATATTTCGGGCCCCAGCGAAGTCGATCAGCCTCAGGCCGTTTGGCGATGTTTCGTCATGGAGGCTGAATTTTCCGACTGTTGTGCCAAAGACACCTTCTTTACCCACCCTGGCGTTAAAATCGCCAAGCACGATTTTGACATCGTGGCGGGGGCAGCGCTCATAGGTGCGTTCTAGGCGCTCATAGAAAGCATCTTTGGTCACATCGTCCTTCTCTTCCGTTGGGGCGTGGGCGCAAATCAGCGATATGTTGAAGTACCTCGCTTTGATGCGGATTGTGGCAAGACGTTCATCCACCGGGGTGAATGCCAGGACTCGGCGACGTAGTATCTCTCCGACCACAAATCCAACACCGAATTTGCGCTCCTTTATATGGCCGCTGTAGTAGATGTCACAAGGACCCACCTTCTTCCGTCCTTGTCCCGTCCATCGCACTTCTTGGACGGCGGTGATGTCAGCCTTTAGTTGTATGAGGACATCGACCAGCTGGGCAGAGGCACCTTCCCAATTAAGAGTCCGGACATTCCAGGTGCATGCCCTCAAATCATGATCCTTAGTACGTTTGCAGGGGTCGTCATCAAAAGGGGGGTTTCTCATCCGAGGCTCGGTGTTTGTTTTCATTGGGGAGATTTTTTTTATGTGGTGGGTCCCAAGCCCTACGCACAACCGCACAAGCGAGCTTCGCCTTCTCACTTTAGCTCGCCTCCAAACGGATGTCTGTTGGCTACCCAGGGGATACTTGGTCTAAAACCGGAAGTCGTGAGCTGCTTGAGTCATATGCAAAAGAATCGTTCCTGGCCACTCCCAAGTGAATGGCAATCAGAAACTTTCCTCACTTGCGTGAACTTCTACATATGACCCCATCGATTAATATAATATAATAACAAAGTTAAGTAAACGTAAAACATTGGATAGAATGTAGCTTGGTGGCAAAAATAGTTGTAAGCGGACCAGGAATTACCTCAGTCCCCATATACTATAATATATATGATGATTTTTGTTTTCTAGTCGACTCTATTCCTAATATGTGGGTCAAATTGTGTGTACTCTTAATAAAATTAAATAAACAAATTGCGAGTCTAAAATAAAATAACCTCCAAATTTAAAAAAAATCTATAACAAAATTATATCTCTTCTAGTGATACATTTTTCTAGATAGAAGAATTGATATAATAGATGACGTGTAATAATTCAATACGTGATTTTTCTGATTAATATCTGAACCAATTTTCCAACCAGTATTTAAAGATAGTATAGTTCTATTAATTTTGCGCTCTTTAAAATCCTTTCATTTCATAATATTTGGGCTATCAAAAAAGGTACAAACGAGTCAGATTAGTATAGTGATATACTGATGGAACAACATATCACAATAACTTTTCAAAAATTACTCAAAATACGGTGTTTTAATATTTCATGATAGTGTCATTAAGTCCAAAGGCTACTAGATATTAAGACGTAAACAAGACCCTGATAAACTAGAAAAAGTAATTTCTCAATATCATAAAAACGAAA
The DNA here is from genome assembly GCF_028554725.1 of Zeugodacus cucurbitae. NCBI lineage: Eukaryota > Metazoa > Arthropoda > Insecta > Diptera > Tephritidae > Zeugodacus > Zeugodacus cucurbitae. The sequence continues at coordinate 54,890,712 of NC_071667.1, read as the reverse complement.
ACGACACTGACACCTCGCGAGTCATGTAAATAACCACAGTTGAAACATTCCCTTATCAATCACACTGTATTGAGCCTAATGGATTTTACTTTTACAAGCGTTGTGTGATTTTTTTTCGCGTTAATTTTTCGTAACTTTTTTGTAATTCTCATGAAATGCTGTAATATTTGCCTTTTTATGGTATATATTATTATTAATAAACACGTATTATGCATTCGTTTATCAAAGTAGGCAGGTCCAATTTTCCAATACACATGTTCTAGTCAAAATAGTCATAGGCTTTTCAAGCTTATATGCACGTATGCTGATAACAAATAGCTTTTTGAGATTTCATTATTTCATGTAATTCCCTATGAAACGTGTTTATTATTATAAACGAAATTCTTGCTAATATTGCACTTTTCATCCCTATCTACTTCTACCGGCGCCTTTTACACCCAAGGTAAAAAAAATAAAATAAAATGTGCAAATATGTGCAACATTATTATACTTCTACGAAAATTAGTGAATAGAAAATACTAATTCTTATATGTATATAAATATTATAAGTGGTGTGATTATTTAATTAACCCATTGACAACATAATATTCATACGAGTATACATATGTAAATATTAATATGAGGATTTCAAATGACATCAAAACCAATTACATGCATGGAAATGATATAGTTTCTTTTCTCTTGATCGAGCTGAGAACTCAGCTACCGTGATCAGGGTAGTCATTTGTAATAGAGTTTTGAAGAAATTTCTGACGTGACTCTATTAGCTGTCAATAATCACCGATAGATATGAGAAAAGTCAATCGTTTGCCGTGGATTCTTCAGAAAATAAATTACTTTATTCTGCAACAAAGAAAGAAAAAATGTTGATAATTCTAGAAATTATGGTATCCAATGGTATTTTTAAGTAAACAGCAAGCAAGTGAGTGATTTTCACATATTTACAAAACTATTGTATTGCTCAATATTCGGAAAATTGCCATCAAATAGTAATTAATAAATAAATATTAATCAATTTATTACTTTTTATATAATTGCATTTCATATCGTTATTATTTAGAGCCTTAGCTGTTACCATCGTTTTACATATGTATGTATATTAGAAAATCCACCCATTTAGCATGACTCAGAAATCAATTACGCGAATTGCAACATATGAATTTCACAATTTATTTTCAGATTTCAAAATTTTTTTTTTATAATGTAACAAACTCATATCGGATTTCATAAAGCAATAATTGCCTTTATTTGCGAAAATCAGTGCTTCGATTTTAGTAATTCAATTCGAAGTGTAGGTATTAGTGGACTTAACTTCATCAAATAATCAATGATCAAACATTTTGGCAAAAATTGAAAAGCAAATTGCAATGACATGCAAATCGTATTTGAATATACATATACATACATACATAAACATATGTCTAAATACATATTTACATAATTGCACTGTCAAAATAGAATAACATCAGTTTGAAAGATAGTAATCTGCATGCATTTACAGTATACGCGGACGATGTATGTATGTTTGGGTATATATTTGCATTGATAGATAAGGCCTGGCCCTGTTGGAAAACGCTTAGAATGCAATTCTTATGAAATTTTTTTAAAACCTTTGTACCCGATGTCTTCATATGTTGATAAGATGTGATAAGATCTACATAAAACGAAGATTAGACTAGATTTTTCAATAAAAATTGTCTGTCAATCAGTTTATTCAGAAAAAAGTCTCCAAGTCCCGATAAATATTGGTAGCCGATTTACAAATTTTAAGATACATAGAGATCGGATAACATTTAGCCCTCCTATTAGAAGAAGAAGAAACACTAACCTGTTACTACTGCTCGCCAATATCTTCAGTAATCATTTGCGGAAGAAACAAACTTTCCTACCCACGTCCAAAAAGTTGTCACTTTCCAATTACTTTTTAAAAGAGCTAAGAGTTGTGCAAAAAGAAAGTTCGGCCTTAACAAACTTTCCTTCATAAGCTTCATCTCCACAAAGAGAGATACATATGTACATATATAAAAGCACAACCGAAGCCTTCAATGAGCTCATTTTTCTGAATTATAAAAATAAAGGGTTAATTGTCACCAACTTAGCAGTGCCGGTTTGAGGTTCATAAACTCATAATTTATCTCTTCGTCATCCTTAAAAGGCATGCTACAACCACTTCGAGGATTATCCAATTTTTTTTATATTTCAACCGAAGTAGGAACAATCTCGAAACATCACATTCTATCTTTGAACAAACATTAAAATTTTACAAATTTTCATTTGAAAATTTTCCTATAGGGTCGTTTGGTACACATAACTTTATACCTCTACAAAACCTCTCATATGGGATTGTTTATGAAATTCAACAACTGTTCGCAAAATTTCAAAACAACGCTTAGATGGATTACACACAGAATCAATAAAAAAATTTGCATTTGCGAAATTTCCCAATAAGATTAAGCGATTATGGTAAAAATGGCAATGAACATTCGATTCGCTAATGGAAAGATGTAATCGCGAGAAGATTTTGACTTTACAGCTACTCTAATCACTGATAAAAGCGACAGGATGAAATCACGCCATCTGGCTGTGTGTTTTGAAGAGTTCTACAAGAACTGTAAAATCGATGTATCAGCACTTAAATGTTTTATTTTTTGTAAATGGAGCCAAGATGATCAATTGGACTTGAAATCGAAACACGAAAGAAATTTTTAACTCTTGTATTCATAGGTAAGTTGAGAGAGATGACTGGAGTGAGTCAGTGCTGAAGTCTGTGCGTAGAAAAGGCAATCAAATAACGGAGAATGGTATGCTATTTGTTTCTGCAAAAATTCGCAACAAAGGGGTTGTTTTCGTAAATTCGCAATTTAATCCGCTTTTCAAGGTCAGTGGGTAAACCAGTTTGGCAAGCAAATGCTGATTGTTTCCCTCCTGCGTTGTTTTTAAGGAAACAATAACTTGTATTTTTTTGCTAAGCTGGATTTAAAAACATTGAAATTAAAATTTGAATTCAAAATAGGAAATAGACCGCACATGCTGTGCGCATTTATGGGGTTACCACTGTCCAGATTTATATTATTTACTACTGCATTTAAATGTGCCTAAAGATTATGTATTTAATGGGTTCTGTAATGAATTTCAGCACTCGAGAAACCATAGTTTCCTAATGCGAAAAGCTCTGTTCATCCAAAACAATGGTTTAATAATAGTAAAGGCAAATCTTAAAGGTGTAGTACTGGCTTTCGTCGAAACCGTGCTTTAATGCCAGTAAAAATCGTAAAGTTGTCTCGGGGTCCCTATAACGTGGAAAAATAATATCATTCAGGAAATTTTGGAAATGGATACACATTCCACGAGTGATAAAGTAAATGAGTTATCCTCTGAACCGACAGAAAACACCTGATTTGGTCCCTAGCGACTATTTCCTCTTTCCCAGACTCAAAACGCCGCGCTTGCTGAAAAAGATTTCACTCAAATGAGGAGGTTAAGATGGAAAAAGTCGAAAAGTCGTAGTCTCACATTAACGAAAAGTTAACAAAATTTTCTTCTTCTTCTTGACTGGGCTAGACACCGCTTACGCGGTTATAGCCGAGTCCACAACAGCGCGCCACGCATCTCTCCTTTTAGTAGATTGGCGCCAATTGGTAATACCAAGTGAAGACAGGTCCTTCTCCACCTGATCCTTCCATCGGAGTGGAGGTCTCCCTCTTCCTCGGCTTCTACCAGCGGGTACTGCATTGAAAACTTTCAGAAATGGGGCCATCAAAAGGGAGGTGTCTCACCCGAGGCTGGTGCTTCCCATTCATTGGTTATTCGTTTTTATGTGGTGGGTCCAAACCCTACTCACAACCGCTTAAGCGGGATTCACCTTCTTACGTTAGCTCGCCTCCAAACGGATGTCTGTTGGCTACCCAGAGGATACTTGGTCTAAGACCGGAAGTCGTGAGCTTCTTGAGCCACATGCAAAAGAATCGTTCCTCGCCACTCCCAAGTGAATGGCAGTCAGAAACGTGAACTTCTACATATGACTCCATCCTCCAACAAAATGTTGGAAGACTATAATCTAATCATTCAAAAAACATTCTGACATTCTTCGACCAAAGGCTTCAGATCATCTAAAATATATTATATATAAATTCGTCTGTATATTTTCATTGTCCATACTCTAGTAGAAGAGTATATTTGTCACTAAAGCATGCCGTGAAGATTTATATTTAACAAACAGCGGGTTATAAATTTTCTCGTAATTGAAAGAGAATTACATTTCACGCACAACTGTACTGCATTCATATACATATGTATATACATATGTATATACATATGTGATATATAGTATCTGTATCTACAAATGTAGTTCGACGCCGTGTGCAGTAAAATTTTATTTGTTGCTTTTTCGTAATTTGATTTGTTTTCGTTTAGATTTTTTCAAGTGGTCTTTAATGCTCGCCTGAATGCCCGCTTACCAAGCGGAGTAGGCATAACCGTCGAACCCCACCACGTCGAACACTACCACCCTGCCGAGTACAAAAGCTTCTATCTTCTATAAAATTGTACAAACGTTACTTTCGAGGGTTGTTGTATTGCTTTCTTTGTTTGTGCGTAATAGGTAAATACCAGTTGAGCGCATAAACAAAATCATATGCAAATAAATATGCAATTATATATGTATCTAGATATATGAGTGAAGCATATGAGTGTACTGTAGAGTATTCCATTGAAGAACTTATTGTGTTCGCTTTCAAATGTGTACCTCGGTACCTATGCCATCCAATAAACATAATTTCTATTTAAGCAAAAGCGAAATTTAATATTTATTGGCAATTTAATAACTTGTAAAATCACAATATCATATAATAAAGAAAGAATGCTACATTGCTATTTGTAGTTCTACCACAGGCTTTGTCATTGTTGCTATAGGGTTCTAGATCACTAAACCCTTATCTTTACTCTTACTGAGATTTGAGAACGCCATGAAGTTAGGAAAGCTTTCGATAGTGCTTGGTTCTGTCAGCATGATTAAAAGATTCTTCAAGACCGTTTTTTAATTAGAAAGTTACGTCTGGGCATACATAGATACAAATTATAGGTTAAGAATAAGTTTTTGAGGTTATGAAACAGCATCACTTGTTAACGATTTCACAAGGACTCTGTGTATTTTTATACTCTCGCAACAAAGTTGCTAAGAAATGGCGGAAAACTGATAATACTGATAATAACCTATGTTGACAACTAAAAAAAGTTGTTTAATTCAGTAAGGAAAAATACCAGAAAGCTCAAATTTCAAAATGAAATTCGATTCGTAATATTTTCCTGGCATTCCAATGATATGTTACCGAAAATATAGGTAAGTCTCTCAGATATTTTGAAGAAATTCAGAGGGAATATTTTTCTTCTAATCATATGTCTCCGTGCCAAAAATGAGTGAAATCGAGTCATAACTTCCCCTAGCTCCCATATAACTAATATTAGGGTTTTCAAACTTTCAATAGACTTTATGCCATATAAAGGGTGATTTTTTAAGAGCTTGATAACTTTTTTAAAAAAAAAAACGCATAAAATTTGCAAAATCTCATCGGTTCTTTATTTGAAACGTTAGATTGGTTCATGACATTTACTTTTTGAAGATAATTTCATTTAAATGTTGACCGCGGCTGCGTCTTAGGTGGTCCATTCGGAAAGTCCAATTTTGGGCAACTTTTTCGAGCATTTCGGCCGGAATAGCCCGAATTTCTTCGGAAATGTTGTCTTCCAAAGCTGGAATAGTTGCTGGCTTATTTCTGTAGACTTTAGACTTGACGTAGCCCCACAAAAAATAGTCTAAAGGCGTTAAATCGCATGATCTTGGTGGCCAACTTACGGGTCCATTTCTTGAGATGAATTGTTCTCCGAAGTTTTCCCTCAAAATGGCCATAGAATCGCGAGCTGTGTGGCATGTAGCGCCATCTTGTTGAAACCACATGTCAACCAAGTTCAGTTCTTCCATTTTTGGCAACAAAAAGTTTGTTAGCATCGAACGATAGCGATCGCCATTCACCGTAACGTTGCGTCCAACAGCATCTTTGAAAAAATACGGTCCAATGATTCCACCAGCGTACAAACCACACCAAACAGTGCATTTTTCGGGATGCATGGGCAGTTCTTGAACGGCTTCTGGTTGCTCTTCACCCCAAATGCGGCAATTTTGCTTATTTACGTAGCCATTCAACCAGAAATGAGCCTCATCGCTGAACAAAATTTGTCGATAAACACATTTCGAACCGAACACTGATTTTGGTAATAAAATTCAATGATTTGCAAGCGTTGCTCGTTAGTAAGTCTATTCATGATGAAATGTCAAAGCATACTGAGCATCTTTCTCTTTGACACCATGTCTGAAATCCCACGTGATCTGTCAAATACTAATGCATGAAAATCCTAACCTCAAAAAAATCACCCGTTACATATCGCTCATTTACTTGAATAGTGTCACAACTCAAAAAATATGTGGTAAAATTGTATGCTATATTAATAAAATTAAATAAATAAATTGCGAGAATATAAAAGGTTCGGTTACATCCGAACTCAACCCTTCATTACGTGATTTTTAATAATAGAGTGGCTTTCCGTTCTGAAAAACCTTCTATGAGTATATATGTATAGACTATACATTTCCATTCTTATTAACAACTCGCAATACCCTATATTAATAGGGGAAATTCTGATTAAAAATATTTTTTTCTGAATAAAAATAATTCTCCAACATTTCGAAACCGTTACGATAGTTCGATGTTTGGTGACCTTCGCTGATTTCCATTTTGACCTCCTCATTAGAGTGACATCTCTGTCAGGATGCGACACCTGATTTTGAAAAATTATAAATACTGTTTTTTTTCTAAAATTAGGTATACGCAATCAACAAGAGTCCAACCAAAAACTATCTTCTCAGCATTATCTCAACAACAATTTTGTTTTCTAATTTTTAGTTTTCTGTATGTATTAGATATAACTAGATGAGTATGTGATATGATTTGTTTGTTGTCTGCGAGAAATTTATCAAACATAATTGAATATTCATTACTTTCTGACTTTGCGTAAAGTTTTTTAAACTAATATGTACAAACTGTAAATGCACTCTTCCTACTAGCAATCGAAAACTTTTGCTAGCACTTCAGCGTTCGATAACAATATTTCAATGGCAAGACAAAATTTATGAAGTGCTGATACTCACCGACCGAATGTAGTGAAAGTCTAAGTTCTTTTTTTCTTGTTTTTGCATTCAATATACCGTTGGCAGAGTATGCTGAGGTCAGCAGAGTTCTAATTGAATTGAATAAATCAAATTATACTATTAGGATAAATGATGTAGCAGGAAGGCACGTCTTTGTGGAACTTTCGAATACCAAATAATTGGTTGTAGTGTGCATTTTGGAAATATTTCTGCATTTTGATATATCTACAATATGTTTGGCAATAAGTTTAAGGTTTCTAAATTGAAATGAATCTGCATATTTGTGTTGTTACAGTAATGATTGATTAAAATTCAGGAAGGTAAGGGCACTTTTTAATAACCAAAGTCAATTTTCAAGCGATTTACACTAAAAACACATACAGATCCCATCTACTGCGCAGAACAGCGGTGTAACGGTTATAAACAGGTATGACTTAGATTCCCTGCTTTTGCAAATGTCTGTATATGAAGACCACGCCATAATTGTCACTCACAGCTGCGCCTTTTCAATACTCTATGCCAAAACTCAAGAAATTCATTTGCGGTTTCAACACGAATTGATAATTTCGGAAAGAGAATTGTATACCTGTGCTACTACAACTCCAAAACTACTCAAACTCATAGAAGTTTTAGCGTGTGCAGGCTATAAAAATAAAAATTAATGACTGTAAGGATATAAAAGTCAGAAACTGCAAACGAAGAATCTAGTAAGAAGCCGAAAAGAAAAAGAAAATTAGCTTGTCTCAACTCATGTCACCTTTTTAGTGGAAATATCAATTAGTTTGCACTGCCTTTGGTTACACACCCAATTGAGGTTACAATTAAAATCAGATTTATAGTATTAACGCTTGAAGGAATAACGGAAATACTCGATTTGAAGGAAATATAAAACTCCTTTCTGTTTCGTTACAAAGGACATTTCCGTATTTACATAGTCAAAATACTTGACGGAAGATTGTGCTCTCTTCATATATAAATTAATTTCGTTACTTATTTTTGGATTTACCTGATTGACAGCAGTTTGACCACATCAGACGACTGGTCGTAATGACTTCAAACGTCACGTGGCAATCACAAATTGCAATTAGTGACTTTTGCAGTGTGCCAATGTAATTTAAGAAAACCATAATATGGGGATAGTTATGTTAGTTAGTCGATTTGTCGGTTCAGTAATTTTCATAACTAGCAAGTGGTTCGGACCTTTCGAGTTCTCAAGCAGATGATTGTTCAATAAGGAATAAAGTGAATATGAGAGAGGTTCTAATCAACTCAAAATCATCAAAAAAAAAGTTGTGCTCTCAAGACACGCAAAGATTGCACAAACTGAAACTTAATTACACACCTTAAAGATTTATTTGACAAAGCTCGTTTCTTCACCCTTGGTGAACTTGTCGGAAAAAACATGGTAACTGTTTTTTAACCCTTGCAGTTTGCAGATCTATCATGACATTTATAATATTCAGACCATTTTGACATTGACTTGGACCTCCTATCGGAGATTTAACGTTGCGAGTGAACGGTGTCGGCGATAAGAAGAATAAAAGACATAAAGATTACTACAGATTCGTTGAAGTAATAGAGAAGGGAAGGCTTGGTTTATCAATACTTTGAAATATGCACGACTTTTTTGTTGCAAACATGTCTCCATAACTCTTGTACTGAAATACATTTTCATTGTTGAATCAAAAGTACGAGATTTGGGCTTTAAACTAAAAATCAACTGCTACATTTAGCCAATAAGCTTCCAAGCGACAGAGCTAATTTTTTATGTAATGAGCAATTTTAAGCCAAATTAAACGCAATTAGAATCTATTTCAGCAAAATGCAGCGCCAGTGAATCGTACATTTACGACTATTGATGCGGTTAACCCCAAAGATTTTGGCTAATGACGCGCATTGATGGCTGAGATATGTATTTCTGGCAGCAACAAGAAATGCGACTAATCGACAAGCACTTCAAGTACAAGAAATTCCAAGCAGATAAAAATAAAAAAAAGACATTTAGCAGGTCGGAAGATGGCAAAAAAGCAGCAATCCGCAGGACATTAACGCCATCGAAATAGAAAAAAATCACTGAATAACCACGGAGAGCAACGACAATTGTTGCTTTCATCGATTATTTAGCCAAATCCGACGGTTAAGTGGCGATTAAACGTTACCACTGCGTGAAGTGTAACGGGAGTTTGTAGCCAGTTGGCTTAGCGCCACGCATGCATACACAGTTCTGTTAGACAGTACTGGTACTTGGAGTTCTGCATGCTCTGCCGTTACTCTGTATGCCTGCAGCCATAAAGGAGCAGAGATGCAGCCAACAAGCACTTAAACGCCCACACACTTTTTGCAACGCACTCGGGCAGCGGGAAGCGGTGGAAAGCGTTGTGCAATTTACGGTTAATGCTAATTTCATTTTCGCCAAATTGGCTGCAGCTGAAGCCGGAACAAACGCTTGTTACTTGCTCGCTTTTTGCCGCTTCTGCACTTTTTGTTCGACACGCCGCCCCGACCGTGTGGCAACAATGTGGCAGTAATGTTTGCCGCCCCTGCCGTGGCTCTGCTGCAGTTTCAGGTTTTTTTTTTACCGGCTGTCTGTTGGTCTGGACTGGTGGTTTATGGCCTCCGCAACGAGTCTTGCATGCAGACAACGGCTGTTTTGCATAGCCTTTCGAGTGGATCGGTAAGGACGAGTGTTCCTGCAAAACACTTTAATAACATTCGCCCAGCTAATAAGTGGAGTTGGAGCTCATATATATCTGCAGTGATCCCTTGCACATGCAACTCAACTCTTGGCTTTGTGCAAAATAATAATAAGCAGATAAAATGGAACAGGAAAATATATGAAATGCTTGGATAACTTCCCATTATCTTTGAAAATTATGCGATACAATGACAAGGAGTATACTTAAAGATGTTCACGGTTATGTTCTTTAGCCATTATGTTGCCACAGCTGTGGGGTTAATATTTATTTCAATGCTAAATTCGCTAGGAGATGTAAACCAAAGTGTTTTAGCGAACCAAGTTTTTTTTTAATTTAAAACGCCAATAAATGCTAGAAATAAAGAAGTATTTTTTTATAACTTTTCAAAAATATAAAATTAAAAAAGTGTCATATAAAGTTCAGGTTCTCTCAAATGTTAACACAAATAATTTTTTTTCTTGCTAAAAAAATGTCGTAGCCTTCACCCAAAGGCGTCGTTTTTTCTGCAAATTCGACATGGAATCGGCTCAGTAACTCTACATAAAAGAGCCCTGTGTCCATTTTACACTTTTAGAAGTAGTCGGTGTAGTTCACACTTTGCGCATCCGAGAAAAAGGTAGGCATCACTAATATTCCGACGGTTAGAAAAGTCTTCGTCATCTTCGGATCACAGTTCGCTAGGTAAAGTCCATTGTTTGAACAGTTTCTTCTGCAGTGAAACAATGAAATTCCATACATGATACCTTAGTTATGGTCTGTGGTCTTAAACTACATCAAATATTACTCTGAAAAGATCTCATGATTCTGCTTGTTGTCCGGAATGAGCACACACGACAGCCATCACGCCGAAAGCTTCCTCATGACCAAAATTTCATGTATGATATTACGTATGGTCTTTTAAGATGTCTACTATATATCTTGAGCACCCTTATCACGTCGTTACTTTTTTCACCTTATATTTCTTTTATTTTTATGGCTGTAGCCGTGAAAGGGGAAGAGGGACCGTACGCGAACTATTCGCCTTCTACTTTGGCACTACAATCGTGAATCGCTTTGAGCCGAGAATGCAAAACTTGCCAATTGCCTTTATCCTTTGCAAAGTCACGCCAGTTGTACATCGTATATGCAGATAGGTCCCTATGCACTTGGTCTTTCCAATTAATGAGTGGGCGCCCTTGATTCCGTTTTCCACTCCTGGGTCTCGAATCAAAGGATTTGTTCACTGGAGAATCGTCTTCATACGTACGAAATGGACTAACCAGCGCACCAGAATACCAACCTCTTTCGTTTCTCTTTCTAGCCTGGAAAAAGCAGCGCTGATGGCTCTGTTGGTAAGTCCTATGATGTCAGAGTCATCCGCATATCCCAGTAGTATTGTGTTTTTAGAATAGATAGTGCCACTGCGGTTCAGATTAGCGGCACGTATCATCATTGTTCCAATTTAATTTCATAAAATCTGCAGAAACCCCAACTTCCATATGCGGTCAAAGCACACTAAGAGTTCGATTGGACGGAATTTTGACTATAGCAATATCTTATTACACGATTAAACATTGGCACCATCTCGCTATAAGCATAACCTTGTATTGTATGCTACTCTTTCAGATTCCGAACATTCAGAAAAACTTTACTTTATACGAGTTTTGAGATCGATTCCTGTTCTATAAAAAGCAGACGAGAATTGAAAAGAACTATCTTCGATAATATATTATATTATCGTAATCTTCTCTGCTACTCTTCTCTCGCTCAACCAAAAAATCGAGAAAGGAATACATTTAAGTTTGTACTACAATTATTTGGTGGCTGTGAGCTTTGTTAGGCAGGATTAATTTGTAGTCACTAATGTATAGAATTGTTGATACTCTCAGAAATACTCTCACACACGCGCTAAGAACTCGTATTTAAATATTCCCAAATAAAATATATTAAATAAAATCGAAAGCTGAAGAACATCACGAAAACTCCATGCATTCATGGATACATGTGCCGCCTTCACACAAATGAAATATTCACATGTCTGGCAAAATAATTTTGCCAGTGCGGTCAGAAAAGAGATGAATATAATATGGTCTAACCCAAAATAGCTCAATGCTTTCAATACTTCAGATGTCAGCAAAATAAGTTTCGCAAGGAAATTAGCTGAGCAAAGGCAGCACAACCCGGCGACAGGATGTAACGCAAGGATATCCTTCATCAGTATGCCGCACACACACTTACCCACATATAGTATGTGTACGACGAATGTGTGTGTGTGTGTACGCCGAATGTGGCATGCATCAATGAACAACAATGCCATTGTCATTGCGGGCGTTGCACAAACTGCAAGTGGAACAAATGAGAAGCAAATGGAATGAAGGGCGTGACAACATAGCGATTTGAAAGCGTTCGCATCAAAACATTCAGTTTCATTTCGAATGTACAATATAATGCATTCCCCGGACGGCGCTGGAGTCACCGGCGGAGGGGGGTTGGAGTTGGAGTTCGGGTCTAAAAACCAAAGCAAACAGTAAAAGCCACAGCCGCACAGTTGCAGCCATTGTCATTCTCATTGCCATTGCCATTGCCATTGCCATTGCCACTGTCAATGCCAATGTCGAAGCCATTGTTGCAAGCACTCTACGTGACACTGTTTGAGCAACTTTAATTGAACAAAATATTTGCCCGGATTGTGCTAACTGTGTTGTTGCCGGATGACTGCTGCATTTTTTAGCCATTCCGCAGGTTGCAACAAGGGCGGTCTGACACGACGGGCACTGTGATGAGAAACTGTTTAGATGCAAGGCACACACGTGTGTTTGAATACAAATAGTGTTGCACATACACAGACAGATGGATTTCAGAATATTTGTTAGTGGGTGTGGAGCTTGTTGAAGTATTCAGGCAGTCAGTCAGCTAGGCCGAGCGCCAACAGACAAAGTCAATGCAGACAGCTTATAAGCGTGGCTGGTATTCAAATCCCTCTCTCTCTCTCATATATAATCCATGTGTGCAGTTATATATTGTTGCATGCAACATGGTGCAATGTTTGCCAGCCGTCGAGCCTATGCCAACTTTAAAAGGCAATGATTGTATTCAACTCTATACATATACTCCTATGTATGTATGTATGCAAGTGTGTGTGTTTGCCAATGGAGTTGGAAAAATTAAAAATTCACTCAGCCGCAATGAAAACTTTATGAATACCGACGCTGCAGCCGGAAGCTAAAATTTCAATTAATTGCTGCTCAATGCGGTGAGCAGTTATGGCAAGGCTGGTTGGTAATGGGATGCACTTTGATAACGACGATGGCTTTGCAGATGCATCACACATACCTCGTATATATGTTTGTAGACAAATTTGTTGCTGCATTGGCGTATCTTTTGGCGTATGTTTGAAAGAGTTTACAACAGCAATATAAAATGTTCAAATATTTAGACAATATGCTACAACCTATATGATTGGGTGCATTTAAGTAGTGTATCCTTCGGTAGTATGGAATATCCCAGACAATTACTATGAAGAGTTTTTATATTCCAATTACTAAAAGTTATTAAATTTGCAAGTGATATCAGAGTTAACTCCATGAACCAAGCAGAAAATAACAAAAACTCGACGAGATTTGTGATTTTTAATTCCAGTTGATAGCTGCACACTGGCGTAAAGCGTTGTCCAAAATCATTTTAATAGCTTGGGCACCTTCTTTGTTGTAGACACTTTCTGATTTCTCGAAAAGAGCTCCTAAATTTTAGTTCTCTTCTCTTATTTCTACTTTATATTAAGTGTGAAAAGTGGATATAGCTTAATTTTAATCAAATCTTAGATAACCGGGTTGATCTGCGGCCCGGAAGGGAGAATATTTATTTTTATACTCTCGCAACAAAGTTGCTACGAGAGTATTATAGTTTTGTCCACATAACGGTTGGTTGTAAGTCCCAAAACTAAACGAGATAGATATAGGGTTATATTTATCAAAATGATCAGGGTGACGAGAAAAGTTCAAATCCGGATGTCTGTCTGCCCGTCCGTCTGTCCGTCCGTCCGTACAAGCTGTAACTTGAGTAAAAATCGAGATATCTTAATGAAACTTGGAACACGTGTTCCTTGGCACCATAAGAATGTTAAGTTCGAAAATGGGCGTAATCGGACCACTGCCACGCCCACAAAATGGCGAAAACCGAAAACACTTAAAGTGCCATAACTAAGCTATAAATAAAGCTATGGAAGTAAAATTTGGTATGAAGGATCACACTAGGAAGGGGCATATACGGATGTAATTTTTTTGGGGAAGTGGGCGTGGCCCCTCCCCCTACTAAGTTTTTTGTACATATCTCGCAAACTACTAAACGTATATCAAGGAAACCTTCTAGAGTCGTTTCTTTTAGGTACTACCTTATATAGTCCAAAAATGGAGGAAATCGGATTGTAACCACGCCCACCTCCCATACAAAGGTTATGTTGAAAACTACTAAAAGTGGGTTAACTCAATAACGAAAAACGCCAGAAACACTAAATTTCACATAAGAAATGGCAGATGGAAGCTGCACTCAGATTTTTTTTACAAAATGGAAAATGGGCGTGGCATCGCCCACTTATGGGTCAAAAACCATATCTCAGGAACTACTCGACGGATTTCAATGAAACTTGGTTTGCAATAGTTTCTTTACATCCCAATGATATGTTGTGAAAATAGGCTTCACATCGCTTCACAACCACACCTACTTCCTATATACCAGAATTTTAAGACGATCTGAATCGTTTATTGTACAATATATAAAGTAAGCACTAGTAAAGATATCGATGCAGAACTTTGCACAAATACTACGTTTTTAGTGTGGCAGCCCCATTCTAAAAATCACCGAAATCGGACCATATATCGAACATGAGGACCTCGGTGCTTCTGACCTAATATTATGGTTTCCAACTTTCAATGGACTTTATGCAATATATATGACGAATATGTGAGTCAAATTGTTTGTTTGATATTAATAAAGTTAAATAAATAAATTGCGAGAGTATAAAATGTTCGGTTACACCCGAACTTAGCCCTTCCTTACTTGTTTATTTTGGACTTCGAACCCCTCTCACATGGATTACACCGGTCAACAAAAAAATATTTTTTTGGGGTTTCTGTTCTCATGCTTGAATTCTGATTCTAGACATTGTAAAATACATATTATTACTCAGTTAAAAAATGGCATCAAGTCAGTGTAAAAATGATGTTGATTCATTCTGTTTTATTTGCGGTGAATTTATTGAAGTTAGAAGTAAAAAATTTGCTTTATCAACAAATTTGAAACTTTGCGAAGCCTATGAAGCCTATTTTAACCTAAAAGTCAGTAATCAAAAAAATATATAGTGAAATTGTAGAAAAAATATAAACACCAGTCATTTCTGCTTAAAAATCGAAAAATTGCTCTAATATCTACGAAAGCAAACTTTAACCGGAAAAAAATGGTTTCCCTTATTTTTGTCATAGGAGAAACTAAAATTTAACATGTAGATGTCAGACCCAAAAATCGTGTTGACCAGTGTTATCAATACTAAATCATGGCTAGTATTAGATCAATTAAGAATATGCGTTAAGTATTTGCAATCGACCGAGGTCTTTGTTAGTCCAGAATTATAAATGGTAGCCTTTATAACCGGTCTCCAAAAATTTGCTGAGCTTTGTCATATCATAAATATACATCGAAGTTTGACAAACTCAAGAAACGGTACAATTTTCTTTAACCGGATTCAATCTGCATAACGATTTCACTCTATACAAAACCCCCTATTCAAGAATATAGAAAAAAAATAAAAAAAAAATTGAAGCTGATGAAGAGAGGATCTCAAAAATTCCAAGATTCCAATCTCCCTCTGAATAATCTGAACAAACAAAAATCAAGATTATGGTTGGAACTACGGAAAATTTGAAAAATGTCTTTCACAAAATGGAGACTGACTGACAAAAAGAAAATTTTCTACCAATTTTTTGAACTTTTCAAATAGTAAAAACTAAAATTTTGGGATGATGCTGGTTCCAGCGATAGAGAAGTCTATAAAGACGATTTTCCAAAATTTCATCGTAAATCGGTTCAGTAGAACTTGAGAAATAGGGGGTATCGTTTTGAAAAATCGTAAATTCAATTGAATTTTCCTCCTATTATATCCCATCGTAGAATTATACCAAAATAATTATTTTCTTATTTACCCTCTTAAAAAATTTAAAAAAACATACTAATCGTAAATGCTCACTGGGTTACTCTGAACCCACCTTAATCCGCAAGTATGCCTCAATGTATTACGTGAAAGCTTTTTACTTGCCTTTACCGGCCTTTTGACTTCTAATGCGTACTCAGTTTGTAGGTATGCGGTTTGATTTGAGATGATTTTCAAAAATTCTACAATCGAACCCGCTTCAAATATTCAAGCAACAAATCAAATAACAACTTCTCCTAGGCATGACCGGGTGGCAGCTCAATCTCCTGTCACGAAGACCGCAATTCAATGAAAGCCGATACATTTCTTTATACACAACATCCTTTCCTTCAGTTTAATTGCATATAACAGTAAACGTATAAGTATAGATGTGTATGTAAATGCATGTACGTGTGTGTGTGTACGCCGCAGCTGTTATATTTCATTTATTATGCAATTGTTGTTATTGCCCTTGGACTCAGCCATATATCCTTTATTGTTGGGGATTGCATCTTCGTTATGCAAATTGTTTGCTTGGCTAAAGGAAATTGATTGAAATTCTATTTACCATTAATATTATTGAATTCCATTTAACTGCGCGAGTAGAAGAGGTACGTGTGTATGTAAATAAGTATGTATATGTGCAATAATAATATGCTTTCATTTGGACAAGAGCATTGGAGGCAGACAACATGCATTCTGCCCTTAACCTTCTTCGCTTTCGTTTCACACAAAAGTGATTGTATGTGTTGTATGTGTGCAAGCCCTTGCGAGAATGTTGCATTAATGTTCGCGCCTGCAATCAGCGTTGGGCGCTTTTGAGTGCACTTCACCAAGAATAATCCGCCATTGAATTGTCTACTGGAAGATATGCTCGAAATGTATTCATTAGTTGGTTTGGTTTGGTGGGAATGTTGCAAGCTTTGTGAGGATGTCGGTGCCGAAGTTAAAGCACATGAAGAGTGTTAGCATATGAATTTAAATATTTTATATACGATTATGACTTTAGAGACTTTGTATGAAATTGTATGAATAACTTTATTATATAGTCAAAACTCAAATTTATATACGAGGTGTGTTAAAAAAAATAACAGGAATTTTCGTTTTTTTTTTTTCGAAAAAAAAATGTGTATCCATTCGTCTGCATTAAAGTTATCACCTTAAAAATAATCCTCATTCGATATTATGCACTTGTGCCAGCGCCTCTTCCAGTCGACGAAACACTTCTCAAACTCGATTTTTGGGATAGCCTTTGACTCTTCCTCTGTAAGGCTCTCTTTAGTTTTGGAAATAGGAAAAAGTCACACAGAGTCATCTCTGGTGAATATGGAGGCTGGAGCATCGTTACAATATTGTTTTTGGCCGAGAATTCACGAACAAGCAATGAAGTGTGAACTTTGAACACACAAAAAACGAAACAGATATGATCTGAAGATCTTTGAATAATTTAGGTAGCAGTAAAGGAACTTTCTATTCATTCAACTTCCCCACCAATCCAAGCTTAACTTAAATGTATCAAAATCAACTGCTAATAAACTCTCTAAATAATTATCGTTTTTAAGTAAGATCAAGAGTTCGGAGAAGTCACCGAAGTTAGATCAAAACATATCTCTCTCGACCGAAATTTACATTCATATAATGGGCATCCTAAAAATGTATGGTTATTTTATACAAAACCGGGCATACTAGTTTCCATTTGTCTCGTTAAACATATTTTTAGGTGTATCGAAAATCTATATAAATAATTTTCGGTTAAATAATAGATATATTTCAATACCCAATTGCTCCCATAGAAGATATATATATAAATACTTATATCCAAATATGAACTCTAATAATATGTTCATTAGCAAAGAAATACGATATTTTTCTTGGCATAGCAACATTCGCTAACCGATAGAACATACTTAATACTTTGGCGCAATGAAGACTTTAGGGGGTGCCGTCAAATTGACGAATGTCACCAATGTTTTATTTATGCCTTGCTATCATATTTAGTTAAGTCCCGTGCATTGACCACCAAGTTTGAGTTTAAACCCTTTACTATTCGTATCAGTGCTTCAATCAAATATCTTAAATAATAAATAAATAATTTAATACAACTGGTGATACACTTGTGAAGGTTGTAAATCTAATTGTCAAGTATTAGTCAGTAGCGAAAATTTCACAGTGACAGAGTGGAGCGTGTGTCATGCATAGTATGTGTAGCTTATATCAGTAGCTACTCTTATCGTACCAAACTTTTTCGTGCCAATATACAAATTGTAGATAGAATTCTAAGTTCCTGAGATATGGTTTTCGACCCATAAGTGGGCGATGCCACGCCCATTTTCCATTTTGTAAAAAAATCTGAGTGCAGCTTCCATCAGCCATTTCTTATGTGAATTTAGGGTTTCTGACGTTTTTCGTTAGTGAGTTAACCCACTTTTAGTAGTTTTCAACCTAACTTTTGTATGGGAGGTAGGCGTGGTTATAATCCGATTTTCTCCATTTTTGGACTGTATAAGGTAGTACCTAAAAGAAACGACTCCAGAAAGTTTCCTTGATATAGCTATAGTGGTTTGCGAGATATGTACAAAAAACTTAGTAGGGGGCGGGGCCACGCCCACTTCCCCAAAAAAATTACATCCACATATGCTCCTTCCTAGTGCGATTCTTCATACCAAATTTTACTTCCAAAGCTTTATTTATAGCTTAGTTATAGCACTTTAAGTGTTTTCGGTTTTCACCATTTTGTGGGCGTGGCAGTGGTCCGATTACGCCCATTTTCGAACTTAAGAAATACGTCTTCCAAGTTTCATCTAGATATCTCAATTTTTACTCAAGTTACAGCTTGCACGGACGGACGGATAGACAGACATCCCGATTTGAACTTTTCTCGTCACCCTGATCATTTTGATATATATAGCCCTATATCTAACTCGTTTAGTTTTAGGACTTACAACCAACCGTTATGTGGACAAAACTATAATACTCTTGTAGCAACTTTGTTGCGAGAGTGTAAAAATATAAAAGGATCAGTTTTCGTTCGAAATGTTCTCAAGTATGATTTTATTAACCTTAAATCTTATAAAATTTCTCAGTTTCTTCAACTCATATGTTTTCTGGATCTATATTAGGAACAGCTTAAAAACTATTTTAAGGATTCCAAACGCTTTTTCGTTTTTTTTTTGAGGAACTTTTCTGATCCAGTAGGAGTGTTTTTGGCATCATAAAGATCCAGCTTTTACAGCTGTCCAAGTGAGATCCACTGCTATCTATGAGCCGCTTGGATGTTAGTATATAGTGAATATTTAATGGATTGTTCGTTTTATAACGTCATCACTGAAAAAAACCTAATATTATCAAATAGTATCTCCAAAGTATTTAGTTCATATGACCGTGGCTGTTAAGATTATATGATAGTAAAAAATTAATCGTCGAACGGACTATATGGCATGGTACACCACTCGATTGAAACCCAAGATCAATGCTTGTTGCATATTTGGACTTTATAAAATAATTTTTCAGATCCCGGTAGCATGCGCCGAAGTGGTGGAACTAGCAGATTTTTGGACCAAGAATGTCAGTGTTCCGAAGTTTATACCAATCAACTGAAGGCCTGAGTTTGAGCACGGTTCAAGTGGTTCTTCACTCTGTGGATATTCCAATTTACGTTTGTTCAAGATTTTCAGGAAGGAAAAACTGTCTCTATGAAAATAATATATCAAAACCATAACGGGCGAGCACTGATCGACTGGCTTCGATCCCTGTTCCGACCAACATCAAACAGTTTCTTTCTAATAGCGGTCATATTTATATCGTTAAAAAACTCCTCATAGATACCATTAGAGGTTTGGAATCGACTCAAACCTACAACAAGTTCGGACCAGTATCATATCAAAAAGGAATGGTTTCAAAATAAGATACCGATTTGGCAGCTGTAGCACTATATACAAACAATTTTGTAAATAAATTATTGAAATATGTAATTGGCGATAATTGAGCGTTTGTATATACCCAGATACACAGTATGTAGACACTCTCGGTTGCTACGAACAGAATCGAAATCATGCAAAACTTTTGTGCGACAAATCACGTAGAAAGTTTTTGACTGATAAGCAGAGCTCGTACATACCTTACAAACATACATACGTACATACATACATATATACATACTACAAATATAGTGGCGAAATATAGTTTTGTAGATGGGAGACGGCAGGAAGTGGAACTTTTCACCTGGTTAGCTGACAACAGAACAAAGCTCGAATAACAGTAACAGCCTCGAGTCTAGACTTCTATGGAATTGCAATTACAACTATGCGCCAAAAGCAATTGCACAGCAGCAAATATGTTGAATGCGACATAAACCGTTATATAAGTATGTATGCTATCAAATAGATTATAGTGAATGCAACATTCTTGCATGGGGTTTATACATGCGCAGTGGAGATAATTAATTACGAGCATAATGCGTGCGTTGTGGTCGTCGCTTGCTGGACCTCCCTGCAAGCTATTGCCACATTGCCACAACTTTGCTGACTTTCCACACAAATGCAAAGTTCGTGCGTCCCAATCACATCCGCTGAAAGTGCACTCATTCGTTTTTATCGACGATTGCGTATTCGTGCGCAAATTCCTGCACACATTGTAATCGAAAACTTCCAAGTGAAAGCAAAAAAAATACAAAAAAATATCGGAAAAGTCAACCGAACTCAATTCACAGTCAGACTGATAAGTAAAAAGTTGATGTTTTTGAATTGGCACGCAATGGAATTAAAACTTTGTAATATTGAATCGCAAAATTTTAACACGTTTCCGCAATCACGTACAGAATTTTGGAATTTCGTTGTAAAAGTTTGTTGCTCAGTTGTTAATTGAGTTGTTAGATTACAACCTTTTAACACTCTCTAAAACTCACGCTTAAAAAGAGACTATTTTGTGCGAATCATTAGAAAATGAAATCTCATCTTCATTATACTCTCGCAACAAATTTGCTAGCAACAAAGTTGCTAAAGAAAGTATTATAGTTTTGTTCACATAACGGTTGTTTATAACACCGAAAACTAAACGAGTTAGATATAGGATTATATATACCAAAGTGATCAGGGTGAAGAGTGGAGTTCAAATCCGAATGTCTGTCTGTCCGTCCGTCCGTCTGGGCAAGCTGTAACTTGAGTAAAAATAAGATATCTTGATGAAACTTGGCACACATATTTCTTGGCACCATAGGAAGGTGAGCAAAATCGGACGACTGCCACTCCCACAAAATGGCGAGAACCGAAAACACATAAAGTGCCATAACTAAGCCATAAATAAAGCTATGGAAATAAAATTTGTATGAAGGATCGCACTATGAAGGGGCATATTTGGATGTAATTTTTTTGGGGAAGTGGGCGTGGCCCCGCTCCTATCTCATATCTCGCAAACCAATAGAGCTATATAAACCATACTTTCTGCAGTAGTTTTTCTTATCCACTTCTTAATATAGTCCAAAAATGAAAGAAATCGGATAATAACCACGTCCACCTCCCATACAAAAGTTAGATAGAAAATTACTAAAAGTGGGTTAACTCACCAACGAAAAACGTCAGAAACATTAAATTTCACACAGGAAATGGCAGATGGAAGTTTCACTCAGGTGTTTTTACAAAATTGAAAATAGGCGTGGCGTCGCCGACTCAAAAACCATATCTCAAAAACCATGTCAAAAACCATATCTCAGGAACTACACGACCGATTTAGGTAGTTAGGTTGAAAATTACTAAAAGGCGTGGCGTCGCCGACTCAAAAACCATATCTCAAAAACCATGTCAAAAACCATATCTCAGGAACTACACGACCGATTTCAATGAAACTTGGTTTGTAATAGTTTCCTTACTTCCCAATGATATGTTGTGAAAATAGGCCAAATCGCTTCCCAACCACGCCTACTTCCTATATACCAGAACTTTGAAGACGATCTGAATCGTTTACTTTACAATATATAAAGTAAACACTAGTGAAGATATCGGTGCAGAACTTTGCACAAATACTATGTTTATAGTGTGGCAGCCCCATTCTAAAAATCGACGAAATCGGACTATAGGTTTTTAAGGCCCCATTAATGAAGGATGAAGTCATATGTCGAAGTTAACGTAAGTGAGGAAAGTTTCTGACTGTCATTCACTTGGGAGTGGCCAGGAACGATTCTTTTACATGTGGCTCAAGCAGCTCACGACTTCCGGTCTTAGACCAAGCATCCTCTGGGTAGCCAACAGACATCCGTTTGGAGGCGAGCTAAAGTGAGAAGGCGAAACCCGCTTATGCGGTTGTGCGTAGGGTTTGGGACCCACCACATAAAAACACCCCCAATGAAAACGAAGAAACAGCCTCGGATGAGAGACCCCAATTTTGATGACGACCACTGCAAACGTTTAAAGGACTACGAATTAAGGGCATGCACCTGGAATGTCCGGACCCTTAATTGGGAAGCCCAGCTGGTTGATGTCCTCGTAAGAGTAAAGGCTGACATCACCACAATCCAAGAAATGCGATGGACGGGATAAGGACGGAAGAAGGTGGGTCCTTGTGACATCTACTACAGCGGCCATATAAAGGAGCGCAAATTCGGTGTGGGATTCGTGGTGGGAGAGAGACTCCGTCGTCGAGTCCTGGCATTCACTCCGGTGGATGAACGTCTAGCCACATTCCGCATCAAAGCGAGGTTCTTCAACATATCGCTGATTTGCGCCCACGCCCCGACGGAAGAGAAGGACGAAGTGATCAAAGATACTTTCTATGAGCGCCTAGAACGTACCTATGAGCGCTGCCCCCGCCACGATGTCAAAATCGTGCTTGGCGATTTCAACGCTAGGATGGGTAAAGAAGGTGTCTTTGGCACAACAGTCGGAAAATTCAGGCTCCATGACGAAATATCGCCGGGGCCCGAAATATGGTCGTCTGTAGTACTAGATTCCAGCATAAGAAAATCCATCAAGCTACTTGGCTGTCTCCGGATCGAATCACTAGCAACCAGATCAATCATGTTGTGATAGATGGACGACATGTCTCCAGTGTTTCTGGTGTGCGTACGCTTCGTGGTCCCAACATCGACTCGGACCACTATCTTGTAGCAGCTAAGATACGCACCCGCCTCTGTGTAGAAAAGCGCACACGTCAACAAACACAAGGAAGGTTCGACATCGAGAAGCTGCAATCACAACCGACAGCCGAACGATTTTCTACTCGACTTGCACTCCTGCTCTCTGAGAGCACTCATCAGCATCTCGGTATAAGGGATCTGTGTGACTGCATATCAAACTCCTTACGTACAGCTGCAACCGAAACCATTGGTTTTCGGAAAAGTAAAAAAAACAGCTGGTATGATGAGGATTGTTGTCTCGCAGTGAAGAGAAAACAGACTGCCTACCTCGCAATGTTGCGATCGACCACAACACGAGCGGGATGGGAAAGATACCGAGAGCTGAAGAGAGAAGCGAGACGCATTTGCAGACAAAAAAAGAAAGAGGCCGAAATGCGTGAGTATGAAGAGTATTCTCAACTGAAAAAATGTCACTTTTTGAGCCGACGGCCAATATTTTGAACAACATTTTTCTAACCGTTTTTACACAAAACTTTGACTCTAACCGACCGCGCTTTGAAACATTTTTCGACTTAATAAAAATTGGGATCCAGATACGATATATATACATATATATATATATATATACAGTATCCGACAAAATTATGGATACTCCATCACATTTTTTATTATTATTTGAATATTTCTTGATTTGAATTTGCCAAAAAGTGTTATCAAATGCCGCCAAGTTTTTGGAAAATACTAATTTGGAGTAATGGGAGCAAGCTTTAATTAAAAATACGAAAGGTAGTCAAAAAGTTTGACAAAAGAGACATGAGAGGATCCAAAGTAAGTACATTCAAGGCACCATCAAATGCGGAGATGGAAATGTTTTAGTTTGGGGTTGGTATAACTACAGTGGTCTATCAAATCTGGTATCCATCGAAGGCAAGTGACGTGAGAGTCCTACGGAGTGAAGCTGAATACAAATTTAGAACCCGCAGCACAAAAATGTACTTAGAAGATAACTCTATATACCAGCAGGACAATGAGCCCAAACATACAAGTCGGGTTACGAAAGAATGTTTCTCTCAAAAATCGATAGAGCTCCAACTATGGCCTTCCAAAACCTCTGACTTAAATTATTTTAAGTATTTATAACAATATTTGAATGATAAGCTTGACCGATATTCTTGTCGTCCCAATAAATGACATTTTAAATAGTCAATCTCCTGAGAAAACATATGACAATCACTTTTTCTGAACTTTGTTGACAGGATATCCCAAAGTCTTTTGGCCGTAATTAACGCTAAAAGTGCCAACACTAAATATTGAAGCTCTGTTTGGAAGCTAACTTTATATATTATATATATAGGGGTATCCATACTTTTGTCGTTGTTAAATATTTGTCTTTTTCAGATGATCGAAAAACAATCAAACCGATAAATTTCACTGCTTAAAAGATATAATAATTTTTGTCGGACACTGTATGTCTAAATAAAATATGTATTGACCTCCCCAAAAACGATATTTTCTTAACTCGTTTTGATAAATTTGTTAATCTTTTGTATAAGAAATTTCTAAAGGAGAAGTGTTGGTGCACACATATATAAAAAGGACTTTCGATATTTCAAAATAGAAAAGTTCGGCACTCGATCGATTCGATTTGTTTATATCAAGGGATATAACGAACAGATCAAAGTCAAGACTTCTTAGAGCTCCACATTAAGTCTATCGACCCAGCTGCTGTAATAGTTTGGTGGGGAGTCTCCCGTTAAGGCGTTCCACCTCTTCATTTCTGTGAAAAGGTTTAACAACCTTCAGAATGCTATCAGCACGAAAGCAATCAATGTCTCACGCGCTTGAAGGAAGACCCTTTACAGCCTGACAGCCACAATAATTTTATTTTCTTGATCTCTGAAATTTTATGGGTACGTTGATAGAATAAACCTCCATTTATTATACGAAAATATCACTTTATTAGCCAGATTAATATTAAATACGCAATCAAAATGTGTTCAAAAATAATGACTAATCTAACAGTTATGACCGCTAATTTGTCACACCAATTTCATGAGATTCCACAATCAAAGACCAGTCTTACAAATCCGAGATTTGTATTTCTAAGCACAGAACACAAACTACAATATTACAATAACAATGGCCACAGTAGTAGTAACTTAATAGCCAGTAGCGAAACTATAAAATCTAGTTGAAATTACGACAACTCAAGCTCATTCGATGGTAATAACAATTTTAATAATGCGTCCACAAAATGAAATAATTTACGCATTTTATGCAGAAACACAATGGCGAACGTGAAACGAACGAAATGTGAAGCGCAAACCGGGGTTCGTCTCATCTCAGCCAAGGTGAGGAGTTCACATGCAGCGTACATATGAAAGCGAATAAATGCGAATAAATGGAAATAAAAGTGAACGTTAGTGGCATAAAAATGCAATTGCCGAACGAGCGAGGAGGTCTTATTACTATGTGAAATGCGCTAAGATGTAGTAAAATGCGTTAAAAAGCGCATAAATGTCATCAACACCAGTCGAGGAGGACGCGCCGAGGATACCAGCACTAGCTCGACAGGATATGAGCCGCGCAATGTGACAAGTTTTATGACAGTGTCAGTCGTCAGTCATGCCAGTCATGCTGTCACCGCAGCTCATTCGCTCTCTCCGCCTTTTGGCAAGAGAATTTTTATGAGACGCGCGCGTACAATCAACCAAATTGTATAATATTAATTTCTAATTGCATAAATTTTGCAAAATGACACAATTTAACGATTATGCTCCCGGCAAACGTCTGTCACTGTCTCTATCCATGGTACCTTATAAACCGTTATTATAGTCGTTGTCATTTTTGTGGTTTTTATGATTTTTTGATGCGCCCTTTGTTACCATCAAGCACTCGCTCCCACACACGCCAACAACCAACGCGTTGGCCTCACCCTCGGCGGTGCTCTCGTCACAAAACAAAGCGGGAGTGCACTAAAAATTAAAGCCTCAAGGTATTTTCGAATGATTCTCATTTATCCAGTGCTTACGCTTTATTTACTCATTTTTTATTTGCGCCACACGCTGAGCGCCATATAAAAACAGCATCAAATGTCAATTTAAAATGTTTTATTATTTTGACATTTTCGCCGCTTGGCAAAGGCAACACAAGTTGTTGTCGTTGTTGTTGATTGGAAAATGGTTGCTGTTTATGTTCAAATTTTTCTTCTTTATTATGTGTATGTATGTATCAATCTACTTGTTATTTTTATTTTCGCATTTTCAGCGCACTTTGTGGATAAACATTATCAGCGCTCAATGTCTGCCACAACAAAGATAAAGTTTAATTATTATTTTTGTGAGCGTATCTTTGTTATTTTCCAATATAAACGTTTGCATCACTTTATGACAGAGCTTGACTGTAATTGCGGAAGCGTACTAAATAAATAGCAGCGCTTAGTTATTGTTAGAGTCAGAGTATGAGGAAAAAAATGGTATTCGTTTTCGAACGATTGTGCCATGGTGGAATGCAAAATTCTAAAGAACAAAATCTAAAAAATTCCTTTGCCTTAGAGGGAAAGTAATAAACCCATAGTAATTTGAATTGTACATTCCTCAAGCCGGCCATTCCAAGTGACGGACTGTTTTTTTAGAATTTTGGAATTGGATTTCTTAGAATTTTTTATTGTTTTTCGGTATCAGATTATTGGAAATTTTGATTGATAACACTGTACTGCACTCAGCTGGGTATAGAGCAAAACTATATTCTTTTGGAAAATTGAGACATAAGTAAAATTGCAAATGGGGACTAACACCCCGCGTATCGCATTGGCTCTACACAGCTGTGGTAAGACCGATTATGACATACGGTATATTGGTCTGGTGGCCAATAATCGACAAGAAGTCCACAGTAAAGAGCATGGGAAGTCTACAAAGAGCGGCATGTATATGTATCAGTGGAGCTCTCAGAACAACGCCGAGCCAGGCGTTAGATGTTATTCTGCACTTACTGCCTATAGACATATTCTGTAAGCAGCAGGCGGCGATATCGGCACATAGACTGAGAGAGTCTTCACTACTGCAAACCTGCAACAGGGGACATTCTAGTATACTCGGCAAGTTCACATTTCTATCAAATGGGACGGATTTTCGCAATCCTATAGAAATGAATCTAAAATCTGAACTACATATATCATTCCCCTCTAGAGAAGAGTGGGATATGGGAAAAGTGGACAAAGATTCAGTGATAAGTATTTACACGGACGGGTCAAAACTAGACAAACGAGTTGGAGGTGGGATATTCTCAGAAAAACTAGATACCAGAATCGCCTTCCGGCTACCGGATCATTGCAGTGTGTTCCAAGCAGATATCACTGCAATTAAAGAAAGCCTTCTCGTTCTGTCAAAAAGAGTGTTAGCGACCAGACAAATATTCATATTCTCGGATAGTCAAACGGATTTAAAATCATTAAAGTCTCATAGAATATCTTCTAAGATACTGAAAGAATGATTGGACTTATTATTGACAATGACGTCATATTTCACGATACACCTACAATGGGTCCCAGGACATAGTGACATCCCTGGGAACTGTGTGGCAGATGAACTAGCCAGATTGGGCACCACAATGCAGTTGGAGCAAATAAAGAGGCAATCTATATACCTCTGGCAACTTGAAAATACTTAATCGA
The DNA here is from genome assembly GCF_028554725.1 of Zeugodacus cucurbitae. NCBI lineage: Eukaryota > Metazoa > Arthropoda > Insecta > Diptera > Tephritidae > Zeugodacus > Zeugodacus cucurbitae. The sequence goes on along the minus strand of NC_071667.1, from coordinate 54,862,917 downwards.
TAAACATGCAGTAGATACGTCTGAATCACAATGGAAACAAGTAACGACTTGCTCCGTAAGCAGACAAACGTGGCCAGAGTGGAATAAGAGCCGTACCTGTCGCTTATTGAAATTTAAGAGGAATGATACAAGAACCCTTGTAGGGGTGTTAACGGGACACTATCTGATTGGGAGACACGCCAGCAGACTGGGGCTGCCTTTCAATGATTACTGCAGGAGCTGCCAAAAAGAAGAAGAAGAAGAAACTATTACACACCTTCTTTATGGATGCAAGGCTCTGTACAGAAAAAGGATCGCAACTATTGGACGCGTTTTTCTCGAGGATGTGGGCGAAGTTGCTCATGTCAAATTGTGTGAACTTTCTCACTTCAGGACTACAGGGTGGTTAAATGATGACTCGATAGTGTGAGGGATCTCAGTCCCAGTGGTATCACAATGGGCCTACCAAAGGCCAGGTGCGTCGTTTGACAGCCACGTAACCTAACCTAACCTAAAATTGCATTCTCCGATTTTCGAAGTTAGCCTCCAATGCCAAACTATTTGGTTTCGAAGTAGGAAAAAGGGAGTTTTTAATAAAATTAGCCTTTTAATTTCAGGGTACATTTGGAAAAAATTCAAAACATGGATATAGTCTACATTTTAATGGTGTATAAAACTTATCGGTCAATCTTATAAGCAAGATGATATTAAGGGTCAGTTAGATCTTCGAAAAAAAATCAAAAAAATTGTATATCGAAAAAATATCTGGACTTCTTATGGCATCTGTGATATAAGCTTGGAAAAATTTTATACACCATTGAATTAATAGGAAAATGTTATAAATAACTATTACTTTAAAAAGTAACTTTTTCGAACTTCGAAACCAAATATTTGAATATTGGAGACTAACTTCGGAAATCGGTGAATGCAATGTTTTCAAAATGTCTCAATCTCCCGAAAAAACGCAATTTGGTCCAATACACAGAAAAAAGTCGATTTTGCCGTATAGTGTAATAGTCATCAAGTCATTGGGTCTAGGCTTTTTTGAGATACGATGGAGGAAAATCACCCCTTAAATGAAAAAGTGCAGAAAGATCACATGAGAGTAATAGTTAAGGGGGTAGACCAGTCAAAATTATTAAAAGATTGATTAAATTTAACTTTGGGGTCCTAAAACCAATAATTTACCTGCCCAATCTGTTATGTCAAAGCGTTCCGGTCAATGTCAATATAAATTTTTTAATGCACACAATTACTTGATTCATAAAGCCTGAGATGAAGAAATCCCATTGTCGAGGGCTGTAGGCTGGCTTTTAATGAATACATTTTTCTTTGTTCGAGAAATCCATTATAAAGTCAAGATAGAAAGATAGGCGGAACCCACCATTACTGAGTGAGTAATGAAATAGCGTCCAAAAGTTGACGGCGACGGGTCTATGTTCGATTTCTCATAAGAAGCATTTGTAAGTCTAATATATTATCATCCCGAAGCATTTATATATCGGGTTAAATTAGACTCTTATGAAATTATCGATAGTTTTATATGTGTATATCTCAAAATTCACTCAATATATGTCCATTGCAGTACAAACATAGCGACATTAGTATACCTTTATCGATTATTTCGGGGGATTCAAAACAATTTGTAGATAGAACAAGTAAGGAAGGGCTAAGTTCGGGTGTAGCCGAACATTTTATACTCTCGCAATTTATTGATGTAATTTTATAAAGATAACACAATTCGACCCATATATTCGGCATAAAGTTCGATAGAATAACGAAAATCACTATAAATAGTATATGGGGACTGAGGTAATTCCTAAACCGATTTCACTCGTTTTCACCACCAAGATACAATGTATCGAAGACTATACGCTCCCTTAATTTAATATTACTTATAATTAGGTATATGGGATCTGGGGGAAGTTATGACCCGATTTTTACCATTTCAGGTACAGAGAGAAACTGTTATTAGAAAAAAATTCAGTGGGAATGACTTACATAAAAATATCTGAGGGATTTACCTATATTTTCGGTGAAAAATTACCCTTAGGCACTATATATGTATTATAAAGTGAACGAATCAAAAGAATTCAAAATTGAGTTATATGGGAAGTAGATGTAGTTCTGAACCGATTTCGCCCATATTCCACCCGTGTCATCAGGGTGTCAAGAAAGTGTTATATACCGAATTTCATTGAAATCGATCGAATAGTTCTTGAGATATGGTTTTTGACCCATAAGTGGGCAGCTCCACGCCCATTTTCCATTTTGTAAAAAAATCTCAGTGCAGCTTCCCTCTGCCATTTCCTATATAAAATTTGGTGTTTCTGACGTTTTTCGTGAGTGAGTTAACGCACTTTTAGTAATTTTCAACCTAACCTTTGTATGGGAGGTGGGCGTGGTTATTATCCGATTTCTTTCATTTTTGGACTGTATAAGGAAACGGCTAAAAGAAACGACTGCAGAAAGTTTGGTTTATATAGCTTTATTGGTTTGCAAGATATATACAAAAAACCTATTTGTGGCGGGGTCACGCCCACTTTTCCAAAAAAAAATTTCATCCAAATGTGCCCCTCCCTAATGGGATCCTATGTTCAAAATTTCATTTTCATAACTTTATTTATGGCTTAGTTATGACACTGTAGGTTTTCGGTTTCCGCCATTTTGTGGTCGTGGCAGTGGACCGATTTTGCCCATTTTCGAAAGCAACCTCCTCAGGGTGCCAAGGAACATGTGATCCAAGTTTCATTAAGATATCTTAATTTTTACTCAAGTTATCGCTTGCACGGACAGACGGACGGACAGGCATCCGGATTTCAAATCCACTCGTCATCCTGATCATTTATGTATATATTACCCCATATCTAACTCTTATATTTCTTGGTGACACAAACAACCGTTATATGAACAAAACTATTATACTCTGTACAACAGGTTGCGAGAGTATAAAAACCTATCATATGCTTGATCATGTCTTCATCGAGTTTAATATCAATGTAATGTAATAATGATATTTTTTCCCTTTTCTGTAATCTGAAAACAATTTCAACTTGCTTAAAATATAGGTGCAACTATACAAAATACGAAACTCTGGCAGATCATTAATATAGTTGCCTTGAGATTATTATTTTTATTTTATTTTTATTTTATTCTATTTTTTTTTCAAGCTGAAATTAGTATTTTATATCTTTTTGCCATACAGTTCTCAGTTTGTTTTGTTTGAATAAGAACAAAAAATGTGCTAAAACAGCTGCACTACTCTATGATTTTTCCCTGTTCTAAGTTGCAAAGTCATACTGCTGTCGGCCATGAATAATTAAAATCCACATCAATATTAAAATTCGATACTTTTAAGCCTCAAGCTTTTTATCAGCACTAAAACAGTTGCACCCCAACTCCCCAGTACAAAGGCAGAGCCATGGCGGCACTTCGTTAGTTATGGCCGAAATGGCAGACAGAATAGGACTAGGACTCATTAAAATTGCGCTTCCCAAATCCAGTTTGACAAACCAAATACAGTAAATTAGCGACGGCGGTGGGAGCACAATTTAAGAGTCCGAAAAAAAAACTGTTTGTTAATTACTAATTTATATTGGAAACACAACATCATGCCGCTAATCACTCGACCCCACGGCCGAGGGGTGGGTGCAATGAGAATTGACCAAGTGGGCTGTAAATTAGCTTATCTCATTTCTTGCCGAACATATAAGAATTTAATTACGAATTCAAAGAGCAAAAAATTGTCTTGGAAATGGTATGAGTGGAGCGTAATGCGCGCTTTAGAATAACAAAAATAACAAAAACGAGGAAAAAGCACAGTAAATTCATGTTCTTGAGCACCTTCAGCCGCTGAGCGCTTATAATGTCTTTTAAGCCGAAAGTTTAAAAGATGTGGAGCTGTTGAAAGGAAAAAAAACAAAAAAAAAATACTTGGTCGTCAGCCATAAATATGCAACAGCTTTTAGTGTACAGGAAATTGAAACAAATCTAATAAATGGACCAAAAAATGGTAATAGCTGGCGGGCCACTTGTAACACATTGTTTTTGTTGTGTTTTCGTATTTTTTTTTTGCTCTGCCTTTGGGCGCCTGGACTACCGTTCGACCTCTTTTGCATTTTTAAGTATTTGCCACAATTGAACTTTTACTTCACGTGCAGGACACGTAAATAATAACTGCGTTGCGCTTTGTTGGCTTTCTTCTTCAAAGCTCAATGCTTGCTCGATTGAGAATTTCACCCAACTCTCACTTAAGTATCCTTCCACTCTACCGTTTTACAAACAATACGTCTTTTCCGCAGTCAGCATGTTTCGAAGGCGTAGATTATGAAATTAGCATATTTTTCCGGCCGAAATTACCTTAACCAAATTCCACATTTAGCTTGTGAAAGTAAAAAAAAAAATGTTGGAAATTCTTTTTACCCTCACTTAGCAACCAACCAGCCAACCTCAACGAGCAACTCACGCTTCCACTTTGTCGTTTTAGCTCTACTTCACTTTGGTTAAATATATTTTTGAGAATTCTATTCAATTAAACTTGTAATTACAGTATTTTTAATTTAATTTTTTTTGTTGTTGCAAGTGCTACCGATTCCTTTCAGTCTTTTCTCATGTCTTCCACCAGTTTTTGCATTTTTTATACAAGATATTACATGGATACGTCCAACTTTCGTTTGACTTTGGCTCTTAACAACTTTTGCTTAACGTTTTCGTTGTTATCCGTTGCGTAAAATTACTATTTACATTGTTTGTTTATTCTGTCTATTCGAAAGAGAGACGAATAGTATGTACTTGAGCCAATATTTTTATTTGATTTGGATGCTATGGTACTTTAAGCCAAAGGTTTCTAATTATTATCCTAAGCTAGTAAAATGTTCTTCTGATGACTACTAAAATGTGTGGATCTTCCAAATTAGTACAAAATGAAATTATTAGTTATATTATAAATTCCCTTGTTTTTAATTTTTTCCTAATTTTAGCTTTAATTCATGAAACAATTTTGTGTATCTGTGCTTCATTACCTAAATTCTCGTAGATTATTCTCAGATTAAGAATTGAGGAACGCACTGCGACCTATGGTATATTGTGCCCTCTCCTATTATCAAAATTTAACATCTAATCCCGTCGCGATAAGAAGGCTTAATAAAATTCCAGGGCTGATGGACGTGAAACCGTCTCTTTGGGAATACAGAGCCCCCATTATCTGACGCTTTTTTTCTCGCGTGACAGTCAATAAGTAGATGCTCAGTTGTCTCCGCTTCTAGAACACAGATTCGGCATTGATCCGATGAGCAGATTCCTAGTTTGTACAGATGGCACCTTAGACTGCAGTGGCCAGTGTAAAGTGCCACTAGTTGTCTCAGTTTGTTTCTTGGGAGCGCTTTCAATAGTTTAAACATTTTCTGGTTATATTCCCCAAGAAACAGTTTGGAGTGGCGAAGTCCCTGCAAATGCAGCCAGTAACGGTTTCACTTGCCTCATTTTGCATTATTTAAAAACAGCATGTGAAACCATGCCTTCTCAAATTATTTTTGTTTTTGAACAAAGGGATTATTCTAGCATTATAATGGTATCCCATTTCATATTTACCAAAGGTCCATATCATATATTAAAACAAATTTGTTGAGAGGCTTGTAGAATGTCAGTTTTGTTTGTTCAAGAAGATCTGTATTATTGTCTTGCAAAGTTGAAAGTGACACTTAAGGTCAAGGTCCATTTTATGTTGAATTTCAAAGCATGTAACGCAGATTCCAAGAGAAGACTAAGTCGACATATTCCACTTGTCTTTATGTACCGAGCCGCCTTACTACTTTCTAAAATTTGTAAAGCTACAATTAATTTAGGTCGTTTTTAAGTCTATCATATCCATATCAACATCGTAATCCTCTTGAAATACATTCTCGAATAATTGGTTAATATTTGCATTCAGAACCATTAAATGCAGCGACTGTGCTGGCTTGGACATATCTCCCGGATGGAAGAGAGCGTAAAATATACGATACGGCGACCGACAAATAAAAGGACGACCGAAACTCAGGTGGAAGGATCAAGTGGATGTAGACCTGGCGAAGCTTGAAATCTACAACTGACGCCGTCGTGTGCAATGCAGAAACGACCGGCGTAGAGTTATGGACGCAGCCAAAACCGACACCCGGTTTTAGTGCCAAGTTGATGATGATGACTATTATCTTTAGCAGAGGTTACAAAAATCGGGAAGTAAAAGAGTCTCTGAATTTCGGTTATTAGTTTATGTTAAACTAAAAGTTTTGTTGCGGTACTTAATAAAATGAGGAGACAACTGGCGTAATTTCATTCTCAAAATTGATATCAAAATATAATATCAAGAAAATCCTTTGCTAGCCCTTAAATAACGATAAATGCAGGTTTGCATTTCAAAATATCTTACATGAAAATATGTTTTTTAAACATATAGTAGCACTTAAGATTATAAAAACGACAGATGAACCTTGAACATTTATAGACATAATCCATATACCCAAATCAATTTTTCCTTTAAAAGTTGGTACAGTCATTCAGCCGCATTAACAATCCTACCACGAGCATAAAGGATATGTGAGAAAATAGAGGAAACTACAAAAATCATGACAATAATAAAAACAATGTCATTCAAATAAGTCTGCAACAGCAAACATAAATATCAATGCGGCTAACAAAAGGACAATGAGTGGGGATGGGGGTACGGTGCGTCAGACAAAGCATAAATGGCACTTTGTAGTTGTTGCATGAGTGGTTTTATGATTTTACCGTCGTCGAGCCAGCGAGACCAAGAGGCGGAGAACATTATCAAAAAAAAAAAAAAAAGAAATGAAAATGACGACTTCATTGTAACGCCGGAGTGTATTGGGTGCTAATGGCATGCAGAATATAATGGCAGCTGATAGTGGTGGGGAAATGTGTCCACTTGACAGCGGCAAGACGTCATCGGCTAAATATACACGTACTATACGGATTTCGACAACTTAATGGATTTCCAGTTGTAACTAAGTAGTTATGGGTAAATTTTATGAGCGCGAATGCGAAATTAAATGTCCTTGCTTTCTTATTTGTAAGTGAGTTCTTCAAGTTGTCGCTATTTAAATGCTTTCCGGAGGGGAAACAGGCGTAAGTGCCATTTGGGTTATCTATTTTATTGCAGTGATTAGTAGTTGTTTACAATACCCCCATTATATAACAATATGCATACCATTGTACATACATACAAATATTTTTGTTTTTTGAAAGCACAAGTGTTTGCTAACTGTAGTTAAGCTCTAAATCAGTTAAGAAAATTGCAATAGTTTTTGTGTTAACTGTGCAAATCGGCTAGCATTAAATAACGTTGCAATTGTACTTCGAGATTTCCAAGAAGACATTAAGTTCTTTGGAGAAAGTAGTTTAGCCTAAAATTTCTTGATTTATTCAACTAATAGTTGCTTAATTGCCGTATTATAGCTTAAAGTTTGGCGTATTTAGCCGTTGAACTTCGTTGGTAAAATATATGAAGGTTGTATAAATGATATATGTATATATAATAGGGAGGCGCTTAAAACTAAACTAAAACTTTACAAGAAACCAGAAGAACATAGATTAACAAGTAAGGAAGGTTTAAGTCCGGTTGTGACCGAACATTTTATACTCTCGCAATTTATTTATTTAACTTTATTTATATTATATAATACACAATTTGACCCACATATTCGTCCTATATATTATATAAAGCCAATTGAAAGTTGGAAATCATAATATTAGGTTAGAAGCACCGAGGTCCTCGTGTTCGTTATATGGGGCCTTGAAAGCCTATGTTCCGATTTCGGCGATTTTTAGAAAGGGGCTGCCACACAATAAATGCAGTATTTATGCAAAGTTCTGTTCCGATATCTTCACTGGTGCTTACTTTACATATTGTAAAGTAAACGATTCAGATCGACCACACAGTTCTGGTATATAGTAAGTAGGTGTGGTTGTGAACCGATTCATTTTCTCAACATATGGGACATTGGGATGTAAGGAAAATATTACAAACCAAGTTTCATTGACCCATAAGTGGGCGGAGCCAGACCCACTTAAAATTTTGTTTACCAATTTGGGAGCCCTTCTGTACCTTCTTTATAATGAAATTTAAGATTTCTGGTGTTTTCTCTTACTGAATCAAAGCATTTTTAGTAGTTTTCAACATAACCTTTGTATGGGAGGTGGGCGTGGTTATAATCCGATACCCTCCATTTTTGGACTATATAAGGTATTACCTAAAAGAATCGATTCTAGAAAGTTTGGTTGATATAGCTTAAGTAGTTTACGAGATATGTGAAAAAATCTAGTAGGGGCGGGGCCACGCCCACTTCTCCATAAAAATTTAATCCAAATATGCCCCTTCATAGTGCGATCCTTTGTACCAAATTTTATTTCCATAGCTTTATTTATGGCTCAGTTATGGCACTTTATGTGTTTTCGGTTTTCACCATTTTGTGGGCGTGGCAGTGGTCCGATTTTGCCATCTTCGAAAGCAACCTTCCTATGGAACGGACGGACAGACAGACATTCGGATTTGAACTCTACTCGTCACCCTGATCACTTTGGTATCTATTACCATATATCTAACTCGTTTAGTTTTGGATGTTACAAACAACCGTTATGTGAACAAAACTATAATACTCTCTTTAGCAACTTTTGTTGAGAGAGTATAAAAAAAGTCTTATATTTAAGAACCGATTTCACACTACAGTATATTTAAGGAAATATGTCCATATATATTGTATATACGTAGAATGCCTTTTACATTTCTAGATTGGGCAAACCAATGTTGTAGACTGGCAACTAAGAACTTTATCATAAAATTTGACATTTTTGAGGCGTACAGCATCAAACTGATATTCTAAGATAGTCATGTGATCTATCGGGACTTTGAGGCAACTATAGGCAATTATGAAACCAGTATACATTCAATATAACATGAACATTTGATTGCAAAAAAATATGTTCACGTTGGATCCTACACAATTTGTAAATCGCTAAAACAAAGGCTTAAACATAAATTGTTCGCAAACTAAGCATTTCCAGGCAAATAGTTGCCTGTTTTTGTTTTTTGTCATCGCCTGAAAAAACTGGCTTTTTTAGCATTCAAAACATCGATTTGATGAGATCAACGTTTTTCGACGAGGCGGTTGATAAGTTCAGAACGCATTTGAAGATATCCACTTAAAAAATATCTACTAAAAGTCATCTGAGGTTCTCTTATCTGGGGGCTTGAAATATATGTATGAAATTATAATTCGATTTATACCACTTTTAGTCACGAGTTGTCAAACAAGTATATGTTACGAATTTGGAATCTAAAATAGAATTGAATTGACAACAATGTCGCAGGCTTTAATCTACTCCGATCGGGACACTAAGTAATGCCGCCGACTTCAAGAAGAGTCGGTTTTTATCGTTACAAGTAACAAATATTCATTTAAATACGTTGAGTCTTCATATAAAAAATCACACTTTGACCGAACCACCACAATACACACCACAACCGATTGGAGACGAAATCAAAATTCATATATTACGGTTTCGACTAGAATATGTAAACATTGAGGTCTCAGTGTGGGAGATATGATTTTAAAGTTAGCTCCCAATTTTTAAGAACACCCGTAATTAAAATGCACTTGTATGCATGTAAATATATGGTCCCACCAGTTCGCAGCCGCAATAAAAAACCGCGTCGAGACACAGTTCAAGTTTAGCAGGTTAACAAGCTTGATCGGTACATAAGCTTCCGCACATACTTACATATGTGCCTTAGTGTAAACGCTCGTTGTCGTGCCGATATGCACGACCTGTGAACTGTGAACCTGCGACCTCATAAATCCTTAACAAACAGCTTACAAGCACACGAATTCGCTCGACTACGACATGTCGGCGATAAGCTTCGGTGACACAAATCACATTGTTGTTGGTGTAAACGATTTTACATAGTCATTGCCATGCTTGCAATGACAAAATCACGACGCCACAAAAAAAAGGACGCAGGACATGCATGAGTCCACCGAGGTCACATGTGTGGTGAGTGAGTGTCGCAGGAAAACAAGAAATGTTCACTAAAAATTAAAAAAAGAATAGAAGAAGAAAGCAACAAATAATGAGAGCAGCTGAAAAAACGGAAAGTCGTAAATCTCTTTTTTAACGCACAACTCTAAAATCGCATATAAAGCGTGTATGTGTGTGTGCGCTCCTATGAGTATGCAAAACAGGTCCTTGCAGCCCACAATCGAGTATCGAGACGCTCCCGAAGTTCTGGTTCGTAAATCATTCGCTGACTTGCACAATGTAAATATTTACTATTTTCACACGGCAAAGGGGGGCAAGAGATCAGCAAGCAAGCACACGTGTGTGGCTGGGGTGCATTTAAACTCATACATGTATACTGCACATACACACACACACTCACTCATGCAAATATAATGTGCTCGTATCCCTTTCACATGATTATATGCGTCCCAGGAGAGTCTTAAAGAAACGCGCAGTTTCATTTATATAAAGTTCTTATGATGCAGGAGGCGGTAGTCAAGCGGTCTGAGTGTGTGATTCTTAGTATCATACGTTAACAAGTCGGCTATATTATAATTATATCTTTCTGAAAACAGTCAGAAGTCAATTTACTTTCAATAAAAATCCTATAGGCTTCAAGCGATGTATGAATATGGTCATAAAGTTAGTTCAAATATCCCCTGCAACTTTATGTACCTATTAAGTTTATTATTGATTCTTAAACTTCGTATTACTACATTGTTTGACATATTAACGGAATGAATTAACGACAGTGATAAAAAATATACTCTAATTTTTCCACTAATCACTCATATTATTAGGTAAATACTTCGTACCTTGAATTTGTTATTGGATATTCTTCTTTAACTTCATTAGTTTAAGCAGAAGTTACGAATGATATAGATGGGAGATTATTAAATATTTGAGAGTTCCTTTCGAGACTTTATTTGCATTTTGATATAAGGTAAAGAGAGTTGGGTTTAATAAGTCTATAAAGGGCTGTTTTCTATGGAAAACACTCACAGCGCCACCTACTGGTGTACAGATTCTTCCAACATTAAACTTCTATGCACAGCTAAACCGAATATATGGATGCAGCTACACAAATTTCCCTCTCTTTCGGCTGAGAAAAAAGTTTCTAATTGGTTACCTGTACTCTACCAAAACTTAATTAGGATGCGGGTTCTACAGGTTCTGAGATCCGGAACTCCCAAATAAAATTGTTTCTCTGTATTGTAGATCTCTCCTATTTCTTAATCTTAATCTCTTTATCCCCAGATCGTCTGTTAACAGACAGGTATCAAAACCGTTAAGTGGAGAGACAACCCACAAAAAAATTGTTTTTTAAATCAAAACTTCGAACAATGTACAGTAGGGTATAACTTCTTAATATGCATCATGTGTGAATGTTATAATTAGAATTGTTGTGCCTGAAAGTGAGTAGAAAACACAAGGTACCCTCAGGTTATCTGCAATCAATTTTAATTTGATTGCCGAACATTGCTCAGTTGTAGGTTTTGCGCTTAAGAAATACAGTGGAACTTCCATAACTCGAACCTTCTATAAGTCGATGATCTCCATAACTCGAACACTATTGCCGTTTAGAAGTCAAATTTCATACAAATTTCCTTCCATAAATCGAACTTTTCGACCAGGACATTATACAAAATTTAAAATTTCACTATCAGAGAACAATTTTAAAAGAGTCTTTCTATATCGTATGGGGGCAAAAAAAGAATATGATTTTACACTTATTGATTGCATAAATCGTGTAACGAAGGCATGAGATATAGACGTCAAGAGCCAATCAATAGCAAACTGCAACAAACAAAGTTACAAAATACATGTTTTAATGTATTTAAATACAACTTATTGCGAAGTAAATAACTAAAACTGTGGGTAAATCTATATTTTACAGCTTTTTGAAAAAAATATATTTTAATGAACAATTTTTTAGTGGATTATGGTGATTCGAGTTAGAGAAATTTCACTGTATTTTGTCACACTTTATGTTATTATACTAAATTACTTATTACGTCATTAAGGATCTATTTAAACTAAATTTAAGATTTTATGTTTCGTATAATAGTGGGGGAAAATAAATGCAACAAACAATCAGTATCTCTTTGTTAAAAACAAAAAAAAAATATATTTTGATTGGAGACTGGCTCGAGAATGTTCTGAGACGAGATCCAGAATCACCCGTAACGCTATCGACTAGAGTTCACAAGGCAGCTGATGCAAGGGCATATCCGTCTTAATCTGAAGTAGAAATTTGGATATCGAAATATCAAAGGTCCAAAAAAGTTGGAGTCTAATCAAGAGGCTCGCACTAGATCAAAATAAATGGAGGAATATTTCGATCAAACTGTTTGATTAAATTAAACAATTATGCTCAATGTAATAATTTTTTTGATTATCGAATATATTCAGCTTCGATACCCTTGTTATCGAACATGGATTTATTTTATTTGGTTTCTAGGTATACGTAGATATGTATCTACGTATTATAGTCTTAATTTAAAGTATTTCAACAAATATATTTGAAATTAAAACGAATTTTGTCTATACAAACAAGAAAGTATATATGAAACGATTTGTATATAGCTGTGGGGTCATACATCCTACATCAAGGCTATTAATAACAAGACTTCTTACTTGAATTAAAAATATTCTAATTTTGTAATTTTCTTCAGTGTGTATATCACACATGAGTTTCAACGAAATGTCTACATGCCGCACTCGCACGCCCACATATCGATAATGAGGTTAATAATTCAAAAGGCAAACATACAAGTTAACACAATTAAAACCTCTGCACTGTAAACTTAATTAAAGAAAGTTCGTTATTTGTCAACGTCGAACGATTACAACGGCACATAATTTGATTTGGTAACGGTAACACCGTCAGCCAAACTCACTTGCATAGCGCGCCAAGGTAAAGGATATATTCAAAATCGTCAGTTGATGACAGTACATCAAAGCTGTCGCTAGGCTATAAGAAAACCTTTCTCCTTTGCGGCATAACAAACTATAATTTGAAGACTATGTGATTGAGTAGCAACAGGATTTGGAGTAACACAATATACACCTATGTATGCATGTGAGTGTGTGCATAAGGATATGGCGTCTCCCCCGAGGATACAAAGGATAATGCAGTACGTAATATATATACAACTTAAATCAGTTATGTTTTGTGTGTGTGTGTGTTGTGCTTGAACTGGTTAACAAGCCGCACTATTTATTCCTTTGTGTATATTTGTTTAAGACTTTGGCCGAGCGCCTTAAATCAACAACAGCACCACACACACACCAAGAAAAAAAACATCACAAGAAACTATTTTAATGTGTTGCAATTAAATTAACATAGGAAATAGTGAGCCAACACATACATCCTTATTTGCCCGAACCAAACTATTTTAATCCTTTGGGCGTGCTGCGCCAACCCTAAAATCGAATGCTTTTACCCAAAAACGTGTCAAACACTCTCTAAAGCCTGCTGGTACTTCGAAGCGACGCTAATCACATTTTCATATCCAGCCCGTTGAAATGCTGATGGATTGATGCGTAAATGTCTCGAAGCGACAACCGCTGAAGCAATCACCTCGGCGGCGTTTCATAACATAAATCGCATGTTGTTGGGCACACACCCATGCAATTATCGCCGAGACCTGATAAACTCACGCATTATATAATTTGATAATAGTTTCATTAAACTACACACACACACATGCATAAGCGACAGTTGAAACGATTTATATAACTATGCAACATACATACATACAAATGCGTGTGTGTGAAGCCACACACAAGGCGGAGAATATTTGATGTTTATTGGCGCATGTTTTTGGCAGAATAAACACAATTTTGTAGTTAATTATCAGTTGCCACGGTGAGTTTAAAGCACATTTGTATAACGGCTTGTGTCTTACACATGTCTCATTTTTTCAAACAAACAAAGTGGCATGCAAACGACGGAAACGGAACTAACCACAATTTTCTAAGCATTGTTGGCAAATAACTAATTATATAGGAAACCTCTGCCATACTTTTATTTTTTGTTATGAAGAAATGTCGCTGATGCCTCCAACTCAATTACTCAGATTGGACTATTTTTGACGCCAAACAAACGGAAATCCGCAAATTTATTCGTCTCGCCATCATTTCGATATACACTATTCGTACGATTTTTTTTTCAAATCCATCTGAAGCTATAACATTTTCATATCTTTCTGGCAATTTATGGATTCCATTTCAAAAGAACTGCGGCCAAGTATGAATCAAGCCACATTTTGATACCCAGTTCTGATGTGAGCTAGTATTCTAGTGAGCATCGACCGTATTAAATTGTAGTGAGAAGTGGCAAGATCTGGACTATGAGGCGGGTAAGGAAAAACTTTCGAGTCGCTGTCTTCCAAATAGTTTTTAAGCGGTCTTCCAACATGAATACGAGCATTATCATAATGGAAGAATATTGCTTCGTGTCTTATCGCAATTTCCGGGCGTTTTCGGCAATCGTTCAATTCGATTTGATGAGTTGTTATAGGTTGCGTTGGCCATTAATGGTTTCACCCGGTCCGGGAAGCGCATAATTCACCTTCTGATCGCACCAAATAAAGAACATCACCTTCGCGTTTGGTCACGTCACAATCCGAGGCAAAACGAATTCTTTTTGTGTCGTTCCACGTACATATCTTGGCTTCAATGCATATGGCACCCAATTGTTTTGCTTTTGAATATATGTGACTGTTTTAAAACGTTTTGAAATCGCTGCTTGAATGACTGCGAGCTCTTCTTGTGTTTAACAAAAATCTTCATTTAGTAATGCTTCCTCATCTTCAAACATTTTTGGGCGCCCAGGATATTCTTCGTTTTCCATGCCAAATTTTAAAATTTACTAATACTTTTAACTTCCATCAAAATACGATGACTTTTGGCTGAGATTATCTTCAAATCACATGAACTGAATAATATTCAGTCTTCCGTGAGATCTCGACAAAAGCATAAAATCAGTATCTTTGGTAAGTAACAATAACTAGAATACTATCAATGATTCTCCAGTAATGAAATTGCGAAAACTCGAGAAATTGTGTTAGCAGTTACCTAACATCATTTGTATCTCAAAATTGTGCGCAGATTATATTGGTCAAGATTTTTTACAAATGAAAAACGTTTGCATGTGATGGATGTAGTGTTGTTATTTCACCAAGCCAACGTTCCGGCTAATTCAGCTTGTGATACGACCGATTAATTGAAGGACCCACCATATTCGCCAGATTTGGACTGCGGCGAACATTTTCTCCTTTTCAGTCTCAAAACGTGGCTTGCTAGAAAACGTTTCACTGTAAAAAGTCAAGGTCTAGAAAGTCTTATAGTTTTACACCTTCGTACTAATCTCGGTACTGGTACACACGACTTACTCTTGATGAATATTATGCTCAAAAATAAAACCCTATTTTCCTTCATTGTAAGGCCAAATACGATTTATTCCATTAGCTTAGATAAATGAAATATTTGTTATTGGCAAAATTGTGAATCGATTACAATCAATCAGAAGGACAGAAGTCTTTTTATTGAGCATATGATATTAGCGGAGCTTATGGAATTATTTTATTAATCTTAAGCCCTCAGCCACATTATATATATCTGTACAATAATGTGTTCAGTTAAAGACATTAAAGTTGTTCGCATATACAGATATAATATATTCGGCTGAAAGCAAACAGAAGGGTGGATATACTATATATATAGAGCTAAAGCAAAATCTGGACCAATTTCATTAAACTTTGATACCATTTCAGATTGATCGATGTATAACGGAACCGTTATACGCTAGACAGGCGGCAGAGTTTTGTGGGTGACAGACGGCAGCAAAGCGAGTTATAAACTCCCATAAGAGCTTGGATTGGATAGAAGGAAATTATTGCGGTTGTTAGCCGCATAAATAGTACGAAATCACTAATTATTAAAAAAATAGACATAAATACGTTATTATTAGAACTTCCATCTTAGAAAAAATTAGCATGCGTATGTTTTTGTTTACATTTAATTGAAAAACATCTGTCAGTATTGCATATTTTCATTCACAATAGATAAAAAGCGGCCATGTTTAACAATGTTGCCAACGAAAATGCCACGAACTCCCACTAACTCTCTAAAATTTTGAGGATTAAATGGGAGTTAGTAAACGGAGTTAACTGAGATAACTCTCGAATTAACCCCGATTAAAGCAGTTATTGCGAGTTAAAGCCGCCGTCTGTCAGGGGTATTAGCATAAAAATCACCATATTGGGTAAATTGGGTGCTAAGTAAAGGTCTAGACTTACGTCACTCAAGGAAATGTTTCCAAAAACGTCATGAAGATAGCACAAACATTTACCGCTTTTTAAAATCTTTAGATAACGGGATTACGCTAATAATTCAGAATAATAAATTCTTGAAAGATATTTGTGGGTTTAAAGGCACTAAGAATCGGAAGATACAGTAAACAATCAATTTTATGAAGGAAATTAAAAATATATCCATTCGGCTTATTACAGATATTTTAATAGTACATGTATGTTCTAGATACCCAGCTTAAGAAGATTTATTTATAATATTCGACTTTTCCACTTAACCCTTACTAAATATACATATGTCATTGTACATATATATACATATTTTACATGACAATACCATTTACCAATACTTTTTTCAGAAAACAAAAAATCACTTTGGTTACACACATTTCTATTGGTCCAAGCTATGACATATTTGGTCCAATGTTAACATGTTGTTTACACACATTTACAAATACTAGCGACAAACATGGTGAAATCCATTCGCAAAACAAAATCACCAGTCGCCTCCGTGTCTTTCCACATTTATAGGCCGTATCTTTGATTTATAGCCCCAAAGTCTGTTTGTAGGTTGGCTACTCATCAACGATTTACGACACGCACACAAAGGCGGAGCGCTAAAGAAGAAAGGATCAACGCAAATGCAGAGAAGTTGACGCGCTTTGTGTGGAAGAAAGTGGGGGAGGGTGGGCATTATATTGTGTTTACTTGCCCATATTTGCATTGGGTGACACTCACGTGCACACGCACCCGCACCCGGAGAAGGGGTGAAACGGACAAAGGCGCACGCCAGTTGTAAATACTGTACCCTTTCGTAGCTGTCCGATTATTGTATAAATATTGTTTGCGAGCATATAACACAAGGCGCTTACACTGTTCACTTTGTTTTTCTGCCTGAAGGTAGAAGACGCTCTATGGTTTATGTAGGAGCAAGCGTAATAAGGCTGAGCAATTGTGAAAAGTCTGTCCGCAAAGACATTAGCCGCTGGCGACTTGTGTGAAGTTTTCAGTTTTATTGCCACTTGCCGCACTATACTACGCTGGCGGTACGCTTATTTATTGACAACATTAAAAGACGCCAACGGCGAGCTTCATCTTCGCCACTGTCTCCCAGTGCCTTTGGAACTTTATTGTGTCTTAAGCAGTCTTCTCACTTGCAATGCTCCTGAAATCGTTTCATTCACTTAACTAAATGAGTTGTCGTAATTATAAGAATGTTACATGCCACTTGAAGATTTATGATTGTTCTGTTGTTTTCGGTTCTAATGGCAGTTCTTGCAGTTGATTTAGCTTTCATAGTTTGTTAAGTTTACTACTTCTGTTTTATATTGCTTAATTTGTTATTAGCTTCGTTAGAACTTATTTGAAGTCTTTTGATTAAGTATTGGTAAAGTCCAGTCTAAGTGAGAGTATTTCATACTCCCTCTACTTTCTATCTGGCTGTCCACTTTTGGGTCAATCTGTATGCTTTTTGATTAATTGTTGCACATGTGTTGTTGCTCATTTCTGGGATTAATTTAACGGTTAAATTCGTGGTCACATAGCCGTTATTTGGTTTCGAGATTTTCTACATTTTATAAATATATATTTGTGCTTAGTAATTATGCATATGGTTCACCAGCAACCCAGTCAAATAATTGCTGATTTCAGTGTCACTAATGTATATTTTGGGCAACGTGACTGGCATTTTCATATCTTAATTTCCATCAAACTTTTTTTCATTTAAAGTATTTCAAAAATGTTTATTGTTTAATGTCGAAAGGCCATCCTTTCAGACCCCCTAACCATAAATATCGACGCTTTCGTTTAGCTCTTTTCGGTATTTCAACCCTTTCACAGCTCAAATGAGATAACGGTAATTAAATACCAGAAAAAACGGTAAGATGAACGCAGTTGACCATTTCAATTACACTTTACATTTGAATATCATTTCGATATGTAAGTTTGTATGTGAGCAGACTTCGATGTGTGAAATTCGCTTGAGGGCCGAAAAAGGCGACAAATTTTCAAAGTAATTTTCTGGACGCGTGAATTTTTAATTAGTATACGCCAAAGGCATCCGCAATTAAAGTGTCAAAAAAATACCTTTTGAAGTTTAATCTGTGTGATGGAAAATATATATAAATATATACTTTCAAGTTTTGGAAATGAGCTAAGGCTAAATAATTGACAACCTTTAACTGAGAAATTATTTATGGTTTGATTAACCAATTTTAGCATATCTTAAAATATCCCTTTCGCATATATTGCAACTTTACTTTAGTTACCTCTCTCTCTCTCTCTTTCTCTTTTTCGTGATCTCCCTTAAACTTCAGCGAACAGCTGAGCTATTCGAAGTATGACCAATTTGTATGTTAAAACGGCTAGAAAACAATTTCATGACAAATAATTTTCTATGGTTTTCCGATTTTAATTGAAAATGCCTTTTTTTCAGAAAAGGGGTAATTTTTCACAGGTCGCGTGTCTCGTTTGTCAAAACGAAAGTGTTACCAATTGCCTCATTGTTTCTTTATACAAAGCATTTCATGGTGTGAAATTGTGAATCCTTTTCTTCGTTTTCCTCTTGACATTTGATTTATGTTGAAGGTGTGTGAATTTATGACTTTGTAACTACAATCTCATAAATAAAATTTATCCAACAGATACATAAGTTATTATACTAATGTACTAAGGCATGAGTATTGTTACAACCAACTGCGGTGAAGCTTTAAGGAATCAAATACGACAGAGAGCACCAATGCACAGATGATACTGTACCTGTATTTCCTGCAGATCCATCTCCATATAAAACATTAGAAGCATTCGCAAAAATACCACCTTGTACAGCAATCTCTTAGATTTAAGGAGCTAGGGAGTCTACAGAATTTTCATTTTGTTGATAGCCATATTGGCCGACAATATTAATGCTTAACGCTTTTGACAGCTAAGTGTTGGGACCTTTTTTTCATAGGCCGGTTTCGATTAAAGCCAAAAGTATTCAAATATTTTAATTTTATATGGAAGCTAAGTATATTATATGGATACTGAGAACCTGTGTTTTGTATTGCTTTATATTTTAATACCGAAACAATCGCTAAATATCTACTTTATAAAAGGCTCCTCCTCAATCTTCTTATCATTTCCATCAGAAATAATTGAATATGCATGGATGTAACCTATATAACACTGATCCACTGATCACGGATGTTTTGAAAACAAAAACTAAATAAAACATCTAAGTATGCTTTTGTTTAACCATATGATCATTCTTCTTCTTCTTGATTGGCGTAGGAACCGCTTCCGCGGTTATAGCTGAGTTTAAAACAGCGCTGACTTTTTGGTTGATGACAGGAGATATTTCGTATTGCCCACGTTCACTACCAGACCCATACACTTCGCTTCCTTATACAGTCTGGAGAAAGCAGAATTAACGGCGCGGAATCTCAAATACAAATCTCCAGAACTGAGACCTATTTTGAAATAAAATACTAATCGGAGTACCAAAATGGTATCGAAAATTTGGAATATGGTTATAATTAGGGTATTATCCTTGATTAGACTATGGATACCAAAAAATGGAATTTGGCCATATAATTGTGATAGTGGGTCTTGTAAATTACAAAAATTTGGGGATTATGCTCTTATTCCCAAAAAAAGAGGTTTATTTTAGAGAACGAAGTAGAATTTTTGATTTGATCTTTCTTAGAATAAATGTTGTTACGTACCGTTCAGAATGCTCTTGCTGAGTGTCCGACCGATACCCAATTTTTGTCCGAAGCAGATGCCGATTCATTCATGAACCAATTTATTTAGTAAACTAGTATAGTAGCAAAAGAATAATAAAAACAAATAACATCACAAAATAAGTAAAAAATCAGTTCATATGTAAATATGAAGGTGTTTATTGATTCAATTAATATTCAAAATAAAATAACTTATTTGTTTATTTTTATTCGTTTTTTCTCCAAACATGCTGCTACGTCAGCAATATAGCTTTTTTCATTTAAGAACAGAAAGAAAGCTTTTTTGGGAGGTTCTTTTACATGCACCTCGTAGTCCAAACCAGCACCAACTGATTACATGTCCCTGTCTATGGCAAATGCTGTTGATTATGAAAATTTGTCTCAACGGAAACTTTTAAAAATAGACTCTGCCAGTTTTTTGCCAATAGCAACAAGGGTTTCTATAAGAGTGACATTTTGAAATTATCTTCAAAATCTCAACTAGTTGTTGAATATAACAGTGTATATTTGAATCGGGTCATTCTAAATAAAGTAATAAACCAAATTAAATTAAACAAGTAAGGAAGGGCTAAGCTCGGTTGTTACTGAACATTTTATACTTAGCAGTTTATTTATTTAATTTTATTTATATTATATAATACACAATTTGACCCACATATTCGTCATATATATTGTATAAAGTCCATTGAAAGTTGGAAACCATAATATTAGGTTAGAAGCACCGAGGTCCTCGTGTTCGATATATGGGGCCTTAAAAACCTATGGTCCGATTTCGGCGATTTTTAGAATGGGGCTGCCATACTATAAACATAGTATTTGTGCAAAGTTATGCACCGCTATCTTCACTAGTGCTTACTTTATATTGTAAAGTAAACTATTAAGATCGGGCGTGGCTATGATTTAGAAGTTTGATTGATATAGCTCAAGTAGTTTACGAGATATGTGCAAAAAACTTAGTAGGGAGCGGGGCCACGGCCACTTCTCCAAAAAAATTACATTCAAATATGCCCCTTCATAGTGCGATCCTTTATACCAAATTTTATTTCCATAGCTTTATTTATGGCTTAGTTATGACACGGTTTTAGCCATTTTGTGGGCGTGGCATTGGTTTAACCCATCTTCGAAAGCAACCTTCCTATGGTGCCAAGAAACAAATGTGCCAAGTTTCATCAAGATATCTTAATTCGCTAAATATCAATTCTAATTTAGAAAAGGCATTACTATGAGAAAAAAATTTAATATGTATAGAACTAACCCATAAAACACAGGTGATCGGTTTGAGAAAGAAAGAGAGGAGAGAGAAAGAGAGAGAGACAAATAGAGAGTTAGAGAGATAGAGTTTACGCTAGTTTTGAAAACAAAAACTATTTAAGACTTCAAAAAATTCAAAATTTTGTTCAACTACATAATGAGTTTCGTTCTGCCCGATCCTGCAAGTCACAAATCAACGAAAATGATGAAAAATTGCTTCGCATAGCTTTTGGCTCCACCGTATTTTCTAGAACAGAAGCTCAGTGCCATTTTTTCCGTTTGAGATCTCAAAATAATGGTCGCTGGATATAAATCGCCGAACTAAGACCTGGTTTTGAAACAAAATACTAACTGGACTACAGAAATGGTATCGAAAATATAGTTATAACCATGGTATCATTCTTGATGACACTATAGGACCTCAAATTTTGAAAGGAAATTGTCACTTTCTTTACAACGGTAAGTTAAATTTAAGAGCATACAATTGTGCCAGTGGGTCTCGACAATTACAAAGATTTGGTGGTTATACTCGTAACTTAACAATATAAGTTTATTTTATGGGACTGAGTATAAGTTTTCACTTGATCTTCCTAGGAATAAATGGTGAAAAATTCCGTTCAGAATGCTCCAGCTATTTGTAGTTACTCAGAAAGTTAATAGAAGCTAATTTGCTCGAAAGGCTTCAAATTATTTGTAAATTTATTACATTTTTTCAATATTTTTGAGATTTTTTAAGCTGAATTGAAATAAAGTTGATGACAAAAATCGACTATTAAAATCATATTCCAAAAATCAACTTCAAATGTAGAAGGAAGGAGTGTGGAAGTTAAGAAAATAAGTGGAGATAGGCTAACGATAGCTAGTTAATTTTTGAAGTCGTTATGCGTCGTTAAAAATAGATCTGCTTACTGAGATATACATATGTATATTTCAAAACCGTACTTGAAAAAAACTCATATAAACCAAAAATAAATGACCACATTTCACTTAGATTAGCTTGTTAAAGGCCTAAAAAATTGTTTTGTAATTTTAAACCCAATTATATGAAAATGGTTATGTCATTCCAAATGAAACATACAATTCACCATGTGCGCACTGCGTACTACATATGTATAATACATCAATACTTACATATGTACCTTCAGATTCAAAGCGACTGTGCCGTTGCGTTTGTCTTATTTGTGTAAAATGAATCCGAAAATTTTGACACATGCAGTAAATATTGGAAAATTTGTCAATTTTCAATTGGGGTTAGCAAATAATGCGATTATAGAAACGTTTTTTTTTCTTTGCTAAAAAAAGAAGAAAAATTGTGAAATCAGAGGATTGACAAGTAGGGGAAGCCAATACACAGCCAGGCGAGTGACGAAAAGAAATAAGTAAATATCACCCTAAATCTGTAAAACCTCATATGTAACACATCGTTGGACAGAAAGGACAGCAAATTGATTGAATTTAAGTATTTTACAAATTTTGACGACACTTGTTCGTGCTGAGTGTTGTTTTTCCATTTTTTTTTTGCTGAAAATTATTTTTAGCGCTGTCATATTTGCCACATTTTCTTGACGCGCTGACAAACTAGCGGAAAGTAGCTTAATAGATATGGAAGCGACCACAAAGAACACACATAAAAATGCTACACATGTGGACATACGTATGTATGTATGTATGTACATATGCATGTGCCACACTGTTGAACCTTTGAAGTTGCATCTGCCCACAGGCCATTTCACCATTCCACCATTCCACCTATAATAAAATTGATTTATTGTGAGAGAATGCGTGCCTGCGTGCGGTTGTGTCCTTCGCACAACACACAAAAGCTCATCAAAACAACAGTTATTTGAAAACAAAAAACACGCAAGGCATGCTGCGTCGGTAGCGGGGTGGGGGTTCACTTTTTGCTCATTACTACGAAATTCCGCTCATAACGCAAACGTAATTGAAATTGTCGTATGGTCACTTTAATTTTTGAATTATTATCAACAAAAGTCTGATATTCGCCCAACAACAACAGGAAGTGGCATAAATGCGGCAGGAATGTGAGAAAAGGGATGTCCAACAACTTTTTGCTTCCCAACGTAGCAGAGAAGCATGTGAGCATTTGAGTTCGTGTTGAAGTGTTGCAAGGCGGTGGGTCGAAGGATGACACCCAGCAGCATGTGTTGGCGGAAGTGAATTATGTCATACGAATATGAGGCATTGAGGTGGTGTAATGATGTCAATGGTACAAACTTGCCACACACACATCCACTCACCAATCACTACACAAATGTGTGTTGGCTTTCACTTTCACACTGCTGTACAGTTACACTTTTCACTTACAGTCACACTCGTTGACTGTACTTTTGACCGCGCACACGCGCTTCGGACGGAAGCTGGCACCAGTGACGCAACGCCGCACACACGTGTCCAACGACAAAGCTCAAACGGCAGCATTACCTACCAACCTATTGAGAAATCAACCCTCCGTGCAGCGTGTACTACAATTGGGTGAGGAAGCGAAATTTTTGAATTCTGATTCTAAGCAGCGGGAAACATTCACACACACACACACATACTTAGGTATATACGAATATGTGCGTTTAGTTGTGTGCGTGCTTTCATGGACATGCTATTGGATTGTTTGAGATTCCCTTTTGATTTGTCGTTACGTTAAGGAATTTCTGAAGTGGATTTAGTGTCAGATTATAGTTGACATTCGTAGAAGAGTCTGTGTAATCGAGTAAGTGCGAATATTGAGTAATGTACTAGCTCAGTATATTGACAGTAGTTATCTATTGAAAATTGGAAAATGCTTTCTTGCCCTTTTGTACGATGTTCCAAATAAGTTGCGGAATTTTTTTTTTTTAGAAATGCTTAAAAATACCAATGAAAACATCTCAATTCATGCAGCGAACAATAGGAGTATAACATTTGATCTGCCCTTAGCTTTGATTAAGTCAAAGAACTTCTACCATTGTAGCTTAAAAAATTCGTTGAAATATTAAAGAAATATTCCGAATTTTTTTAGAATAATATCATTGTAATAATTTTAATAAAAATTGCATACTGATTTTCATGAAGCCGAAGGCTACAAATGAAACTCTTCAGATGGCTTAAAGTTCGCAAAAAATTCTGAAAACATTCCGGTTCTAACACAGCAAAGCAGTTCAATCAAGTATACAGTTTTGGGATAATGCGATATACATTTCTCCTTCGAAACTTGCAAATTATATTTGAATGAAAACAAGTAAGGAAAGACTAAGTTCGGGTGCAACCGAACATTTTATACTCTCGCAATTTATTGCTATATTTTTATTAAGATAACACACAATTTGACCCATATATTTAACATAAAGTCCAACAGAACATCGAAAATCATCATACAAGGTTTATGAGGGCTGTGGTAATTCGTGAACCGATTTCACTCATTTTCACCACCAACATACATTACATCTAAGATTATATGCTCACTTAATTTGGCTAAGATATTTCACATATTAACCGATTTATAAGCTATTAAGTCCATCGTATTTTTGAAAACCCTATAGTTCGGTATATGGGAGCTAGCGGAAGTTATGACCAGATTTTAACCATTTTTGGTACAGAGACACATTAGTAGAAGAAAAAGATTTCCTCTGAATTAAATTAAGATATCTGAGATATTTACCGATATTTTCGGTGAAAAATTACCCTAAGACACTGAGTTCTTTATATTCGATATCCGGGGCATTGAAAAGTTATAGTCAAATTTCCACAATCACTTTCCCAAAAAATTACATCCAAATATGCCCCTTCATAGTGCGATCCTTCATACCAAATTTTCGGTTTGTTCGGTTTTTGCCATTTTATGGGCGTGGTAGTGGTCCGATTTTGTCCATTTTAGAAAGTAACCCTCTCACGGTCCCAGGTCCCAGGAACATGTGAACCAGGTTTCGTCAAGATATCTCAATTTTTACTCACGGACGGACGGGCGGGCATTCGGATTTTGACTCGTCTCTACTCTTTTAGCAGCTTTTGATGCAAGAGTATACAAATATAAACCGTTTATTCAAAATTAAATATGGATCGTTCACTAATTTTTTTTTGCAGCCAACTTCAATTAGGTTTGACGTTATATATTATATTTGAACAACTGATATAGTAACCCTTTTTTGTAAAAAAATGTTATTAACATTTTTGGAATAGTTTTTGTTTGGTGTCCTATCGAAGATGAATGATCGAAAACAGCATTTTCGTCATATTTTACAGTTTTACTATCAAACAGTAAAAATGTAAAAAAAAGCGACAATGTCAAAATTGGTTTGAAAAATTTCGTTCCAGCAATTTCAATCTTGAGGATGCACAACGTCCTGGAAGGACCTTTGAAACCGATGTGAAAAAAATAAAGTCGTTGTTTGATGCAAATCGTCGAATAACAACTCGAGACAAGAAACATTTAGAATGAATTTCGAAATTTGCGTCGACGCATTAACACCTGTGATTTGCTTTTCAAAAGTCTAAGAAGTGCTTAATTTTTGAAGCGCATGGTTACTGGCGGCGTCAAGAATTAAAAACGCAAGAGATCGTGTTCTAAAAAGTTCAAACTATCTTGAATGCCGATAGTCACCAAAAAAGGTTATGTTGTTTGTTTGGTGGGATTTCAAAGAGATAATTTCTTTTGAGGTTTTTCCTGACAATTGTACGATTAATTCTGAAGTATGTATATTGTGATCAGCTAGACAAATTGAGTGATGCAATCAAACAGAAGAGGCCAGAATTGATCAAAATTAATGCGAGACCTCATACAAGTTTGATAACTCGCCAAAAGCTTTTATAGCTTGAATAGATTGTGCTAACACACCCACTATACTTTCCAGATGTGAAACCTTCGGACTATTATGACGTGTTCCGATCTCTGCAAAATTTTTTGGATGGGAGAACCTTCAGTCTAAATCAGTACGTCAAAAACCACTTGGATCAGATTTTTGCCAGCGAGGATTAATATTTGTATGAGCGTGGAATCAATCTCTTGTCCGAAAGATGGCAAAGGAATTGAATAAAAAATGATAATATATGATTTCATAAAATGTTTTACACAGCCGAACCTCACATAATAATATGTAATTTATAAAAATTAGAGAAATATTTTGGGTAGTTTACCAAACTTAATTAACCAAATGAGTTCAATATTCGTTATTAGTCGAAATTCTGAACCCATTACCAGTTTTTGCCCATTACACTTGCTTAGTTAACATTTTCTTCATATTTTATTAATACATATCTTACTCCCTGATGTATGCGACATATGTAGATCAATAAATCGTTCAAAATTCTTATATTGAATATAGAAGGTTTTAGAAAGGTATAGATCGATGAATCGTCTTGGGTAATGAATTATATAATGCTAAATAAAATATTATCGCATAAATTCGTTACAAATATCTCACAAATTGTAGAACATACAAACATGCTATAAGATGAACCGTTACTTCGAAAATCCAGGAGGGGTGTCCTTTAGACCAATTTTCTGGATTATCGTATTGTATGATTTCGCTCCCAATTTAAACACTTTGAATACTACATTGTTACTACATTGTAATGTGCCTCTCATTTTAATCTGCCAAGAAGTCAGATATAGATAAGGCTTCCTTTAAAAACTTAATCATCCATCTAAAATAGGAAGTTTAAAAAGCAGAAAATGTGAAGAAATTTACCGATTTTCATTAAAAATTGTGTTTAAAACTTGTGGACTCAACCATTTCTAGGATAACATGCACCATTATTTGTATTGGATTTTAAGCTAAACATCTTAGCAATAATAACTTTTACTTTCTACATAAAATAAAGAGAAAGGGAGGCTTCAGTATCCCAAATAAGACACCTTTCAAAATTTGGAATATGCAAACTAACTGTCGCACAACAATTTACACTACACTACAAATCCTACCAAACATCAAATCCCAGCGCTCAACCAACACTTTGCGGATCCATCAACGTCATCATTATGCACATCAAACTTTGACGCTCAACCTCAACCATTCATTTAGCAAGTGATTCAAACAACCATCGAACGACACCACAAAACCACCAAAAAGGATGCAATAAAAACAAAAACGTCAAGCAAAAGCCACAAAAAAAATCAAGTGTGGCGCGAACAGTCGCCGTCAACATAACAATTACGCTGAAATGAAGTGAGCACTTAAAATTAATGTAAAAATTCTACGACTTTGTAACTAATTAGTGAAAACCATAAAATTCAGAACGCGCTTTCGCTTTCCGTTTGCCGTTCACCATTCAACATGGCAGAACGAAGACTCTTCCGGCGGAAAAGCAAACCAGCCAAACCAACAAACCAACCGCGCCAGTCAACCAACTAACGAGAGTGAATGAGGTTGAGGTTAAGGATAAGTTCGGGGCAACAAGTTGGGTTGGTGTTAGTTTCGAGAGGGTAGGAACCGCATTATGACAACTAACTACTTCACTGAAGCCATCAAGTTGAGTGGGGCACTGACGAGACGTTTAAAGTTTTGTGGACGGAGGCGAAAGGCTATAAAATCAACATAGAAATTAAAAATGTTTGCGCGAACAATCATAAATTTAACAAAAACGAAGAACGTGTGGAAATTTTCAAAATTTTTTTTAATTGTTGAGTATGACTTTTATGCTTAATGAATGTCCATTTGATGAAGTGCTCGCAGCCTCATTAAAATTAAAGCCGAAATTAATTCGTAGCATATTTGCCCCGTTACACCAGAAATTTAATTACAAACAAACAATTCTGAAATCATTTTTAATAACGCAAACAAATTCTATTTTTTCCCCATTTCTTCCTTCCCCTCACACCATAAAAAGTTCGTGCGCACAAAGCCGTCACGGCCTATTATTACAAAATTGTTTTAAAAAATCGTAAATTATCCCAAAAGATTTGTGAAATTTTAATAAAAAAAAAATTTAAAAAAATATATGTTTATTAAAGCAGCATGGCATTCGACATATGCCCGGTGACGTAAGGTGGTTGTAATTTATGCAAATTAATAGGAAAATGTATCAGCCGTCAAAAATCTCTAATAAGGGTAAAAAGTCACACGCCACCTCGCTACAACAAACACAAAAACGAAAGCGAGACCCGGATCTGTTGCCAGGGGTCAAATGGCCAACAGCGCAACGGTGGCAACAGTAGCCTTCAGTGGACAAATATTATAGGGGGAGGGGTGTAACCTTAGCTTCTCATACTCTATTAAGAGTGCTACTGCCCGGCGCAGCTTCCCAACTGCTTACTGTTTGACTGCGTACACCCAATTTGTAGGCGTGGCCAAAATGTAGTGCCTTTCTTCGGTTTTTTTCATTATGTGTTTTTGTTGTTTTTTTTTCATTATGTATTTTTTGTTGAACTTTATTATTTTTGGTCATGTAAATGGGTCGTAAACAATAAAGTGTAACATTTTTTGGGTGGATTATTAGAAAAATATTGTTGTGTTTTGATGTTCTATTGCTAGTCCAAGAACAGTGGCTTAGAGTGACTGGGGTTGGAGGATTAAGGCGCAACACGTTTGTGCTCTCTGGTAAGCAAATGGCAATTTTATTTGTTTTGCCGCGTATTTTTTTTTGTAATTTCACTGAATACCCAGCTGTGCGGCCTGTCATCGAAAGACGTTAAATTTTAATATAAATATCAGTGTGCCAACACCTTCAAATTAGAAGCGGTGTAATAAAAGAAATGGTTAGAAATTGTAAAATAAGTTGACTTTTGGATTGAGTTGAATTTCCAAAGATTCCTACATTCTCACAAAACAACAATAGTTCGGAAATAAAATCTAACATTCTTCAAAATTTAAGCAAATATTGGATATATCATGAGGATATAAGATACCTATTACTAGAGAAAAATCCTTTATAAGATAGTACCTTTAGGTGTTCTTTCTATAAAAAGGCTGCATAAAGCTCGATAACTAGTTAGTGATACGATACGATAGTGAGCCGGTACTTCATATTGTATATTGCCCAGAGCTGCGGTTTCGTCAATAGTTCCCCTGATAAGTTATGATGTTACGACCCCGACAGTTTTTATTGTGTGTGTAGAGAATTTACTTTTAAAACTCAGCGTTGAGATTTCACAACATTAATTGAACAGTGCTATATGGACTATTTTGGATTACCTATGAGGGATTGGAATTGGATACATGCCGAACTGCCTGTGCATTTCGTCAGGATTCAGGACTCAGCGAAGCAGAAATTAAAGAGGGAATATTTGTAGACAACTGATAAATGATAAGAGCTTTAAGAAAAAACTGAACGATGAGGAAAAACTCGGCAGGAAATGTTTTGTGAACGATGTCCAAAATTTTCCTTAAAAATACATATGATGTACGTACTCACATCTGGATTTCTTTCCGGCAAATTTGAGTGTTGTTAGTGAGGAACAAAGCGAGAGGTTTCATCAGAATGTCAATAACTCTACCTTCCTCATACCTCAACTTTCCGAACTTCGATTCGTTACTTGATCCAAGAAACATACAGAGTCCTATGTAAATATACCACGGATCCGGTAAATATTACTCTTTGTTGCAGTCATGGACCGCTGGAGCCATTTTTATTGGAACAAAGGCAGAATTGCGGACTGTCACAGGTGTATATGAGTTAGAAATTATCTTTTGCTTTTACGACGATATTTGCTCTAAGAATAGATCCAAACGAAGGAGTGCGAGTTATACGATATATGCAGAATGATACTCCCGATGAAATTACTTCAACGTATAGTCTGGCTATTGCTTTTGATATAAGAACATGAGAGCGATCCTCATATGTTTCCTGTTATTTCCATCTATCCAAGTCCTACATTCCATCGTCCTCCTGAATATTGTTTAAGTTTAGCTGAAAAACTTCAATTTATCTCCTGCCAAATTTTAGTCAAGCATTAACAACTTTAACACCAATTCCCATTTTACAGTAATCAAAGTCGGTGTAATCACTATCAACAACAACAGAAAAAAATGCAACTCACACCCACTTGCCATAGTGTTGGCAGGCGTCTGACCTAATCGAAATTACGTGCTCTGTTTGTTCTCGTGTGAATATCGACAGGACATATCGCCAAAACGCAATGCAGCATAACAAGATACATAATAATCACACACACAATCACATACTTGTAATGAGGACTCGTTAACACATTTGATTGATTGAAAATGGAAGCGACGCATGAGACTCATACATAACTAGACGGTGGAACTTGGGGGACACGGATGGACGCATTGTTGCCCGAAAAGCACTTATCACTCCCCCCTGATTGCTGCAATGCGACAATGTACCTGCTGCAGTGCACAAACAAACAGTAAAAACACGGAAACTCATGAAAAAACACACATGTCCATGTGGACACACACACATACATATGTACATACATATGTACATACATATGTACATATGTACTTGTTACTTAGTAATCCTTCGTGAACGGACAGCGAAATGTCAGCGTCATCTCAATTTTGCGCACCAAGTACACACACATTAGTGGCGGATTTGAAGCGCTTTAGCAACAACAACTACAACAATAGTTAACATGCGAATTGAATTTAGTTTTTTCGTGATTTGTTTGTTGTTGGATTGCTTTTTGCTGCGCTGTCCGGAACATGTGTGACAATTCCTTGCGGATTTAAAAACTACAAGCTCATCTTCCAAATGCTTTGCATGTCAAGCGGGCACAAGTTAATGGCTTTACAGCAGCGTCGAATTAAGGCGGCTTTAAAGCCTTCCATTTGCACTGTGCGCCTGACAAGCAAACACCGGTGATAAGCGAATTTCTGTGGGACTACGCTTTGGTTCGCTCACGGACCAAGGTACTGTGCCGCTGTGCTTTCTCTTTTCAAAATAGTCTAACCAATTATAATATTTAATGCAGTTGCTGCAAAAATTCAGCTTTCCATTCAAAGAAATGCGCTTTTGTCTTTTGGGGCGAGCTAAAGCTCCTTCGATGTCCACAATTTCTTCCGCCATAAGAATTGTCTTTTCACTATCTTTTTCTTGTTTTTATGTAAAATATTTTCTCAGACATTTTTCTTTGACACTTATGCCTTGAAAAGTTGCCACTTGGACAAAATCTCCAGCACTATATATAAATTGATATACATGTATATATATATTTGTATGTATTAAAATGATTAAAATTTGAACGTCAAATATGCGGCCATGGTGCAACCTTCAACACATCGCATTGTGCTTCAAGAGTCCAACCTTTTCTTTCAAAGTTCCTGCATCAGTTGGTTGTATGTACAAAAACACAAAAAAAAGAAATAAAATACAAAATATGCAAATTTTATTGCCACTTCACAGTGCCATTCAGTGCCTTTACAAACCTACAAATAAAGACTTCTTCTATGACTAGGCAAGCGGACATTGTTTGCTGGGCTTTGGCGGCCATGAGTCTAATCCGTACTAGTGTTACAACAATAAATTTGAAAGGAATTAAAAATTAAACACAAATTAACTTGGCTTACGCAGACTTGCGCTCAAAGGTTTATTTCGTTGCATATTTAAAGGCGTTTGCGCTATTTGTTAGCATAGAAAGCGTTTTTTAGAGGTTTTAGCTTTTTTCCTTAAACTTTGTTCATTCTTATAAAAAAGCTAATAAATTTGAACTGTAAGCATAGTCGTGTGACGTTGCACCGACGACGCTCTTGTAAATTTATAGCATCTTCTACGTTATTTTCATGATAAACTTTATCAGTGGGCTGAAGTTAATTAGTGAAATTAGAAAATGTTCTGTAAAAATGTGGCAATGATTGAAATCTTTAACTTTTTGGAGAAAGTACATTAAATAATTTCATCGTTTTCGTATCGTCTTTAGCACCAGCGGAACCACTTTGTGCCGATTTTACAACGATGATTTCAATTTGGTTCGAAGCACGATCCAGCAGTCTCTGTCCATCTGATGATATAGATGAGGCAATCAATGATATACATTTCTCCAGATTGGACTTCCCACTCTGTAAAGTAACAATTCACGGGCCATTGATGAGCTCAAAGCAAACATTTATGCCAAAATTATTTCCATACCGTCTCGGACAGTCGAAATAGTAAAGGAAAATGCAGTGATTTATTGACCTTTTAGTCAAAAATAGTATGATAGTATATGTCAAATATAAGATGCGGTTGGGTACAATTGACCACAAGTTTCACTGTGACTACATCTATAATTTCTACAATTTATGTTATAAATGGCGGTTGATTGATTTTCAATGTTTACCCAATGAACACCATTTTAGACTACCAGGCAACTACAGTGCCTTCCAGGCAGAGGTGGCTGCCACCAAGGTAGCAGTAGACACTCTCCGTAGTGTTGCCTCCTTCAGATAAGTATGTGTTCACTCCAACAACGAAGCAGAAATACCAGCACTGAAATCGATGATAGTGCGATCCAGGCTAGTTAAGAAGTGTTTTACTTTCTTATCAATAGATTCTATCTACTTTGCTATCCGACTTTTGTGGGTACCCGGTCACTGCGGAATCGTTAGAAACTGCAAAGCGGACAATCTTATAAGAGAGAGTACCCTAGCAACACTAACAACGGAATGGGAGCGCGTTGACAGCTCATGGTCCACATGCGCACGAGCGCTCGACTTACAGACATCGCAGGAGCTCCTCAAACGCTGGACAATAACCAGGGTCTGTGCAGTTCCGAGGTCTTTTTGGCCCGCAGTGGAGCGTAAAAGGTCTTTCGAACTGCTTTCTCTTAACAATATCCATCTCGGCGCTATCATAAGTGTGCTCACTGGACACTGTCTATTGAGACTATGGATCCTGGTAGATGCAAACTACCAAAGCTATTTTATCCTTCAATGCCCAACATTTGTCCGACTGAGGTTGAAACACCTCGCTAGGCACACCTTCGGCGAAGTTAGCGAATTGGCTAGAATTGATATTAGAAAATTATTATTATTTCCAAGCCCTTTGTCATATCGTAAAGGTATTCCAGGACAGTGCTCATAACTGTCCAAGTGTGCTCTTCTATATATACAAACATCTGCCTAATAACCTAACTTAAAATATTGCGCACCCTGTATATAAGAACAGCAGGATAAATCACACTATTTTTTCTAAAAATTTGGGTTATTTTTGTGTGTGCTCTGACATTGTGGAATTGCAAGAAACTGTCGGAATGCTCTTGAGGGTTTACAGGGAAGGACTGCCACTTTTTGTAGTACCGTAATGAGTGCGGGTGTTGATTCACTTCCCTCCTTGCA
The DNA here is from genome assembly GCF_028554725.1 of Zeugodacus cucurbitae. Lineage (NCBI taxonomy): Eukaryota > Metazoa > Arthropoda > Insecta > Diptera > Tephritidae > Zeugodacus > Zeugodacus cucurbitae. The sequence goes on along the minus strand of NC_071667.1, from coordinate 54,829,392 downwards.
GTCTATTCTTGGACAGCCGAACTTCACGAGAACTCAACACTTCCTGAGTACGGAAAAGTCCATTACTCTAATTCCGTAATGTAAAAGTACCAAGAATACAAAATACCAAGATTCGATAAGAAATTTATTGTAATTATTAAATAGGTAAGTATAGTACCTAGTTCAGGCGGAATCAAACATTAAATACACTGGCGACCTCTTAGCATTTCAAAGAGTTTCAAATGCCAATGAGTTATTTCATTTCATATATATATACTTTAAGGTCAACCGGACATGCGTTCTCTCTCCTTTAAAACTTCACATAACTTTTAGATTCTTAGAGCATAGATTCTAAGCAGCATGTAGTTGAAGAAGAGTGAGTCAAATATGATTCGTTTACATAATTTTGCATACGCAATTGTTTACACAATAGGCGCAGTGAGTCAAAATACCTTTACCCAACTCCTTGGAGAATATTATATGAAAGTAAAGCAAACAATTCGACCTAACCACAAATAGCATGTACGCTATATGGACAATTCAATTAACTTGGCATACATTAAGCGTTTCACTCAATTCTAGAATACTTATGATATTCATGTTGTCTTCCATACACAAAGTAGCTAGACAGCTTCTCCGTTATGCCTTTTGTCACGACTCCTTTTGTCTTTCCGCTGCTAACAACGCATCAACTTTTGACAGAATGAAAATGAAAATAATTCGATATGCTTTTCCGGCGCTGCTCATTACAAAAGTACACTTAACAAATAAACTCATGAATATTTTACATTTGCACGGCTGAGTGGCGAGGATTGTCATTGAAGCGTCAACTTTTCGAGATTAGTCAGTCAAATATGTATGCTCTCGTAGACGCTTACATTTCCGTGCGTACTTAGTCAGCTTACTGTCAGTTGTCTATTTGTCAGCTACGCCTTTGTATTTGCGCTTGTATTATAACTCTGTGACAACAGTTATTGTAAGGATTAGACGGCTTGACTAAGCAAACGCTGCTGGAGTGATGACAAACCGCTCATCTGCTATTTATTTCTAATGCGGAGTACTCATAAAGACAAATTTGTTGTTGGTGTAACGTTATACTGTATATATTACCACGCCTCCAAACAGTTTTTGGCGTTCGTTTCCACAAACGCTTTAAAAGGTTTCGTTCGGTACCCGCGAGAATGCCCGCCAAAGCGTCGTAAATCTTTCACAGATGTCAGAAGTAACCATAATTTCCACAGTCTAATATTCACTCCATTTTTCGGTGGCTGAAAAATGCAAATCGAACCAAACAAGCGAGGAAAATTAAAATGTTCGCATGTGATTAAGCGTGGAAGTGGCAGAAAAGTGAAAACTTTCGATGTTTGGGTGAAGAGTGGGGGAAACGAAATGCGTACACCACCCTTAGCCGACCAATGTCGCTCGTAGTGCTCCTCTTCACTTAACTGTATACGGTCTTAGGTAGGTGTGTCGGTTGCTGGGAGACTTCGTTTCAAGCCGCGCGTGTTTTTAAATTATGACTTTTTAATAAAAAAAAATACGCGTTCGCGCTTTCGGATTAGTCTCGTTGTGTGTGTTGATAATTTACGTGTACTTTTAAAGCATCTTGAATTTCAAAGCAATAAAAATTTGTTTTCCATGTGGAAAATGAGGGAAAATTAGGTGTTGGCCACTGAAATTAACGACATGTTGCCATGTTGCATGCAATTGACCTGCTGTAACTGTGCGAAGATTTGTGTACGGATCGTGCGCTCAATTGCTATTAAGAATGCTAATAGGCTATTAGGAAACCGTTTATTAAAAGACATTGGAAGTACATGTACAAAGGGAGAAATGCGTAAAAGACATGAGATGAAGATAAAAACAAACCGCCGAAAATCATTCGAGGGTTTTTATAATAAATACTGTAAATTGTGGATATGTTACATGGAAAATACGCAAAAACGTTTGGAAACAGAAAGAAATTATAAAAATAGTACAGCTTCGATAAAGAGGCATCTCTTGCCTAGATTCGATGTGATGTTTAAAAATAGATTTATTAGTTATAATTATTAAACACCCAATGAAAATTTACGATTAACCATGAAAGACCCGACATCATGAGGCTTGTCATAGCAAGAACCAAATTTCTAGATTTCTGGAAATAAAATTCGTGAATTCAAGCTTCGACTTCAAAGGAATTCTTGTGCGATTATAAATTCTGTAAGCGTACTAATTAGAGCACTGTACCAGTATCAAATGTCCACCAAAATTACTTGCTGAATAATGAGACCAATTGCGTAATGTTGAACGAAGTATTAACCACTTAAGAAAAAAAACTAAAAACTTAAAACAGAACACGATAAAGGAAAGATAAATCTTCTGATAACTTTCAAAGAAGTATGTATAGTAACACTGAAAAGATAAAATTGTGTATTATGTAGAGGACATTTTTATATAAATAAGCCAAAACGAAGACAAATGACTGAAGACACCAAAGGGCAAATATTAGCCTTATCGCAGCAAAATCAAAGCTCCATTCAAATTTCGGGTCTAAAAGAGTTCGAAAGCCGACGGTTGCCCAAGACAGGCTCATCTGACAGTCTTATCAATTTGATCGCTTTAAATACTATTCAGATATTAAAAAGGATCTTGGTGATACTTTAGGAGTGATAGGGGATGCATCAACGATTCTCCGGAGATCCAGAGAGGCAAGATTTAACAACCGACATACTTCAAAAAAACCGTTTTCGAGCCAACGAATGAGAAAACTGCGGAATTTATGGGCGAACGAGCATGGAAATTGGTCGATGGATCAGTGGCAGAAAGTAATTTTCTCGGATGAATACAACTTTAATATCTTTGGATCAGATGGTATCCGCCATGTATGTAGAAAGTCAGGGAGACGGTACAGCGGAGAATGCCAACAAACCACAGTTCGCCAGCTGGTAAGCTTTGTTGCTTACGGTCTGTACAGTCAATGGTGAGGCATATACACAAATTCAGGAAGCCAATTTGTACCCTCCATCGAACAACTGTATCAACAACAAAACGCCGTCATCTTTCAGAACGTCTCTACGGCTTGTCACAGAGCCAGTTGCAGTTGAAACAGAAACAGATAGCCGCACAGAAGCCGAAGTACCAAAAAGACATTGATTCCGACCTTTTGAAGAAGTCGGAAGAAGAAGAATTGGAAGATTAAGGCAAAAGGAGGCGCAAAAAAAGGTAGATAGTATATTTCTCAATAGATAGAGGAAAATTATGAAATAAAAACAATCATTGTGAAAGTACTATTTAATGAATTTTGTAAACAAAATTGTTCAATATTCCTAATTGTAATATTTTAACCAAATTAAAAAAAAGCCGTCCTGAAAAATTTAACACTAATATTTTTTGACAAATAATGTATTTTATTACTTATTACAAATCCAAACAAACTCTCATTTTCACTCTTTTCCTTGGTTGAATATTTTAGCTTATAATTCAAAATTTCCTACCGCCGTTTTTATTCCCAGTACTGTATAACGATTTTTCTTATTCTAGTGAACTTTTGCCGAATATATGGGTCAAATTGTGTATTATCTTACTAAAATTAAATAAATAAGTTGCGAGAGTATAAAATATTTGGTTACATACGAACTTCTTCATTACTTGTTTTTAATTGTAATTGGTACCTGTCGCCGTTCTTTACCGTCACATCAGTCACTTCAGCACTTAAATTTTCCATGGTTTCCTTTTTCCATAATAGTATACAAAAATGTTAAAACTTAGGTCTTTTGAGTGTTCTAGACTGACTCAAATCCTTAATTTATTTTTAATTGTCATTCGTAATATTAAAATTAGTAGATTCAAAATAATGAATAATAGACATTGGTCCGCTTTCAATAATAAAATTCTACCACAATTCCTATAAATCAAGCTATTTTTTTAATTACTGTAAAAACAATTAAATTAAATTTATGTATTCAAATGATATTCTATATGTATCTCCAAAGTCGCTTTGAACTAGCCTGTTGCCTTAGTCAAGTTAAGCACACTTAATTTAATTATCAAAAAGACTTAAAGCCTTATCATCGCTCATAAATATGTATTAATGAAATTAACGGCTTCCTGGCAACGATATTAGCATTAAAATATCAAAGCCATTTAATAATTAAAATATGTTGGATTAAAAATGCACGCCATAAGGGTGGAGCAGGCGGAGTACCAAAACCCCTTCATTGGAAGAGTAACAACAACAACTTCATTGACGCTATTGGGCAAACTCACTGTCCCTCAGCCACCCAAAACCTCCAACCACACTCCCTAAAGACAACTTAAACGCGAATTTGCCACTGAGTGCTGAGTGAAATTTTCATTTCCGTTCGATGTGATGTTAACACCACGGGATATAGCCGCATGCGGATGCCAGTTACTAGATACATATGTACATGCATATAAGTAGATTCAAGTGTTGTCTAACGAAAGGAACGCCTGATTCTCACACTCCACCATTCTCCCATAGGGAGATGATTTTGAATTTTTTCAACAGACCATTAAAATTATCGCGCACACTTTGAATGCCACGGCAAGGGGGGCCGTCCGTTCCGTATATTTCGTTGCCAAAAACATTGCGTTCGCACATTTGCATAAGCTAACACGAGGCGCTTAATTTCGTAATAACTGACATTTGGCGTACACTCTTATATATATGTACACTCTGTGAAGCTGGAGCTAGAGTATTTTCCGCCTCATTGTATATGTAAACCGTTGCTCCGTTCGTTGGCTCATTTTTGTGGATCTTAATGAATTTTCGGCAAAGATATTATTTATTGTTATTGCGCGTTGAGAACATAGCCGAAAGGGTTTAACCCACACAACGCACACAAATTCATTACCGTATAGGTTTTTGTATTATATGGTGATATGTTACAGCGTGTTGCGCCATTTCAATTTGCATATGGCTTCTACGCATATGACATAATAATAATTTCAAAATTATATCCTTAATTGCAACCACACACCCACACCCACTCCCATTCTTACATACTTACATATATTTGGCAGTAGGGAGACAAATACATCCTCAAGTGAAGTGTGTGGGTAACCACAAAAGTGTTCCAAACAATTGCGGTCGCTTTTGTTAATAATGGAAAATGAATACACGAATATTGTTGTGGAACAAAATAAATTCATAATAAATACTCAAAGAACAATATTATCATATTAAAATGATACTTGAAAAGTAACTTGGATTGATCGAGGTAGATAGCGTCTATAGACCTTTTAATATGGTCAATCCGAAGTACTAGTTTTGAAATCTAACATCGATGGGATGATCCAAGCAGAGGTACTTTTTTCAATGGCCGCTCAACTTATGGTCAACATAATCGGCCTACTAAGCGTACTATTCGAAACACCATCACTCATCTTGAGACCACCCAGCATTCATTAATGAATAATATTCGACCGAAAAGATCTCGTCCAGCATGCACTGAAGAGAATGTAGCAGCCGTAGCTGAGAGTGTACACGAAGATTGTGAAGAGTCGATTAGGCGGCTTGGCGCATTTTACGTCGAGATTTTAAATTGAAAGCGTACAAAATACAGCTTGTGTAAGAACTGTAGCCGCTCGACTTTCACAAGCGACATCGCTTCGCTTGATGGGCTCTTGAAAAGTTCCAAGAAGAACTGAGGTTTTGGAACCACATTATGTTCAGCGATGAGGCCCATTTCTGGCTCAATGGGTATGTAAACAAGCAGAATTCCCACATTTGGGACGAAGAGCAATATGAAGATATTCAAGAGCTGTCATTTCACTCAGAAAAAACAACGGTTTGTTGTAGTTTGTGGGCCGCTGAAATCATCAGTCCATATTTCTTCAAAAATGACGCTGGTGAGAACATAACCGTCAATAACGACCGTTATCGCGCCATGATAACCGACTATTTGATGCCTGAATTAGGCATTAGGTTTCAACAAGACAGCGCTACTTCCTACACATCGCATCAATCAATGGTTTTATTGAGAGAACACTCCGGCGAGCAGATACTTTCACGTTTTGAGCCGTTAGACTTTTTCTTGTGGGGATATGTAAAATCTAAAGTCTAGGTGGATAATTCAATTAGTGTCATTCGCCAATTACTAGTTGAAATGCTCGCACGAGTCATCGAAAATTGGAATCAACGAATGGACCATCTGAGAAGTGGCCGCGGCCAACATTTAAATGAGATAATCATTAAGAAATAAAAGCTAAAGAATGTTCTTTCGAATGATAATAAACCTTCCACATTAAATTTGAATTTTCTTTGTTTTTTTCTTTAAAAAAGCAGGGAGCCTTGAAATGGATCACCCTTTAGTTTCGAAGTATAACCACACATATTATTTTCGCGAGAGCTCTCAGATGTGAAATATCAAACTAGTCAGTAAGCATAATAGTTACCAATAGAGTTTCCTTCCTGCAATTGAACTATAGCCATCAGGAAGACATGTATTTTAAAAGTCGATTCCGAAAGAGACCGAGTTCCGTAGTCTTAACAATCTAATACAAATAAAAAATTCTTAAAATATAGACATAACTGGACATTTATTATCTGTTTTGGACTAGAGTAAAAATTGTTCTTATAAACTTCATACATATTTCTGACCGACTAGCTAAATAAAAGATGTAAAAAATACCGTTTGGACTTAGGTTCATATTATTTGTAATATTTTTGCTTTTCAGGTTAAACCAGAGAAAAATGTCTGTACGTCAATACTTAGAAATGCGGTGATTACGCTGGCTGTGAAAATAGTCCCAACTATAGTTTTTCTAAAACCCGAATTTTATGAGATTTGGTAACGAAATGGTTTAAAAATATACAGATTTCGGAACATTTGACTTGTCGGGATGAATCGTAAGGAGAAAGTAACAGTGAAATTCGACGACTTGCACGTATTTAGAACAAATTTTGGATACTTTTGATATTTCTTATAAAACTTTAAATTTCGTAAGTTAAACTTGTTATATTATTGAAGCAATATTATATGAAGGCGACAAAGGTAAGAGTTGTAAAAGCCAGTCATTTCACTGAGCATTCGACTTTGGAATACTTATAATACTGTCTTTAAAAATACCTGCTAAGGGATGCTGTGAAGAATTGGAATAAAATGTCTTCATTTGTATCTAACTTTACGTTCACACGATAAAATATATAAGAAAGAACTTTTCTGATGATTTCGGATTCAGATTAAAAATATTTCATCAAAAATTAAAGAAATCTCGTCTGTTTACCAAAAAAATTCAAAAAAGGAGTATGATAACATAGCTTGCAGATCTCTTCCAGAACAATCTATCGTTATAAACACCATATACCAAAATGTTGAATTTGTATATATGTACATATAAGCCAATGTAAGTGCTTAACACATTCTGCGGAAGAAAATATCAAACTAAAATAAATCATCGCAAGTTGATTGTATGATTTAAAAATATAAATTTCTTACACACGATTAAATCGTTGGACGGAGGCTGTTAACAAGCGCAAATTTGAAATGTTTTGTGCGTATGAAGACATTAATGGTTGAGCCACCCCAATGAAAATCGGAAACTCATCCTTTCGATGAGCAAAATAGAATGCAATACAATAAATGATGTAAACGAATAGAAATAAATCATATAATGCGCATTTAAAATAGTAAAGTGTGTACTTACAATAGCAAGAATCAGTTATGTAAGGATGTGTGTTATATGAATTTTGACACTATGAAGAGTTATACATATACATACATATATAAGTCGATATGGCTTTTATATTTATATATCGCCTATTGCCAAATATTATCCATACTCATTCATATTATTGTCAATAACAATTTTGGCTAAAATTACTGTAATTTATAAAGCTTTGCAAACAAATTCCGAGCAAACGTGCAAACGTCACCCCTTCACTACGCCATTGTCTCAATAATAAAGTCCGTTCATAGACACCTAAAATGTGTGGAATTAATATCAGCGTCCAAAAGCTTATGCCTAAGACCAGAGCAAATATTTGCTCTAATATGGAATCAAATGTTGTTATTTACACAAAAAACAAAAACAAAAAAATATGCAATATTGCGATTTTTGTCAAACATAACGCCACGACTGCACAAATCGCTTGTGCTGATGAGCGTTGTTCGTTTTTATTTTGACATATTTTCGGGCGTGAAGAAAGGACGAAATATTGTTATCAATCGCTCAGCGTATGAAGCGTGAAGAAATACACAAATTGTGCGAAATTACATACATACATATATACGTTGATATGAACTACAAAGTTAGAAACGCTCGTAAAATATATTCATACATACATACATACAGATATACATAGTAACAACTAATATGTGGTGGCTGTAGCTTGATTTCTATATTTTGTTTAATAATAAAAATAGTCATTGTCCAGCTTGTTTGCTATTTGTACAGCATTTGATGTGCCATTTGTTTTTTATTGCCTCTGCGAGTTACAGTGTTTTGTTTCCATAGATACAGTGGAGCTCCATGATGTTTGCAGACGAAAATATCAAAAAATCCATAAAATGATTTCGAATAGCCGCAAAGTCAAGTTGAAACTCTGACCCGAACGCCCTCCATAAAAAGTAAGCAGTAAGCATCATATCAGCGGTTTGAATAGTCATAAATTTGAAAGGTGTTTTAAGGAGAGATTAATGTAGGTAATTTGAGACCAATCGGTTTAGCCATTTCTAAGAAAACCGCCTTTTAATTCAGGTATATCTCCGAAAATATTTATAGGATTGCCTCCAAACAATTTAGGTACAATTTGAAAATACAAATAGTTTTTTGAAAACTCGAACTACGTGTAACCCATTAATTTGGGAACTGTGCTTAAAATCAACCCATTCACCTTATCAGAAATCGATAAAAAATAACAATGAATTGGGCTTCGAATTTGTTAAACATTCACCGCCTGCAATGAATTCTTGTCCTTAGATCTGGTCGAGACTGAGACATGTTTTAAAGACAATTCATTCTCACAAAAAAGGTTTTAAGATGTTCAAAATCCATATTACCCCTGTATCATCCTCAAACGCAATTTTGGTGAATAATAAAGTCTCATTTTGCTAAAAAAAAGTTACATATGACATAGTCGGTTTTGAACCCCACGGACGACTAATATTAATAGTGGTCCCCCTCGACCGACTTAAAAAATTTCGGGTCACTGTTACACTCGAACCCAAAGTAAATCGTAAGAAAACGAGGGAACTTTTCGCTCCCAGCAAGGTCAATCTTTCCCTAGTCATAGAAGTTCTAACTGGTTATTGTCCCATCGGGGTTCACGCGGTCAGACTAAAATTCCCAACATTTCCTTTGGGAATGTCCTGCCTTTGCGAGATCTAGGAAAAAGTTCCTTGAATCTCACTTTTTTGGACATCATCGCGAAATAGCGGATATAGAAATAAAAAACCTCTCCAGTTTTGTGGTTTCTAGACGCTGTGTTGATTCTTGACGCTTGTTGGTTGAATTTTATCATCATCATCACAAAGGATTGTCCTTAAAAGTTTACGTGTATTTCCTTCTCAAGGGCACACCCTTCGTATTAACTCTCGGGCAAAAAGACTTTTATTTATTTGTTTCCCACCAAAAATATCGCACATAATTTGCACAAAATATATTTGTCTATGAAGATTTACATCCACGTGGATTTTTCCTGTGTGTTTTTCCTGTTCCTAGAACTCAAATATCCACTTTGATGATCGCGCTTGAAACGATTGTAATAATGTTAATGAGAAATTACTTTAAGAAACTAAAGGTCTGCCGTTTCAAACCTTAAAACTAGTATATACAATATAGTGTATTAGTCTTTGATATTAACTCTGAAGAAGCTTTATTTGAAGACTATATTAAAACTTTATATTTATTAAAAAATACGAAATATTTAAAGAGTGAACCATTTCGAGGTTCACTACTTTTTTAAAGACAGAAATTTAAAATTTAATTGGGAATGTCTCATTCGAAAGAGCATTCTTTGACATTTATATTTTAAAGATTATCTCTTTCAAAAGTTGGCCGCTGCTACGTCTCAGATGGTCTATCCCTTAAGTTCAATTTTGAACGGCTCGTTCGAGCATTTCGACTGATAACTGGCGAATGAAACTAGTGATGTTTTGTTCCAAGGCCTGTTCACCGAAGTGTTCTCTCAATAAATCCATTGATTGATGCGATGTGTGGGAAGTGGCGCCGTCTTGTTAAAACCAAATGTCGCCGAGATCACGAGCTTAGATTTCAGGCAACAAATAGTCGGTTATCATGGCGCGATAACAATCCGAATTACTGCGAAAGGCGCCGAATCGACTCTCAACAGTCTCGTATACAATCCCAGCTACGGCGGCTATATTTTCTTCACTGCATGCTGAACGTGGTCTATTCGGTCGAATATTATTCATTGATGAATGCTGGGTCTCAAGATGGATGACGGTGTTGCGAATAGTGCGTAGGTAGTCAGTAGGCCGATTATGTTGACCATAAGTTTAGCGAAGCGTGCATTCTTTACAGAATGTGAATTTTAGTAATGAAGTAGACAAATTTGTAAACGTTGTTCCGGCGTAAGTCTCTTCATGATGAAATGCCAAACAATACTGAACAAAAATAACATGACAGCTTGACACCACTCACGCGAGATTTGTCAAAAAGAGGCTATTGAAAAAAGTGCCTCTACTTCGAACACCCAATATATAAAAAAATGTTTGTTTAATTTGAAATTTCATGCGTATTTTGCTAGCACTACACCACTGTGCGACTATCACCCAGACAAATAGTTTACTGAAGTAATACGCAAAATGGTAATAATACGAAATGAGGTGTGTAATGTGCTGAGTGAGATATAAATATTATTGTCATATTTGCGTGGAATACCGCTTCTTACACATTTCTCCTTTGCTTCTAGCATTTGCATTGATGTGTCATCAATGTAGATATTACATTGCCTTCATCCCTTTATGCATTTTCACTTATTCGCTTAAAGTGAAATTTTATTAAAAAATCACTTTTATTACACATTCTATGCCACAACAACACAACACACATAAATTCCTAATAACCCACTCAAAAGTTGTCCCACACATATATGTAGATTGCGTTAAGTAGTTGAAGCTAGTTTTATTAAATTATGCGACAATGCGACGCACTCAAGTCAAGCAACAATAATTCGCAAAGTACGAATATATTGCATAAAATGCATGATAAACAACAATCACAGCGTAAACAAAACATAAAAATCATATTCAAAAAGGCATTGAAATAATTGAAATCGCATGTCGATATATCCCTAATATCCCAAATCGCACGTTATCCACACCATAATGCATAAAACGCTTCAACTATTGAGGCTGTTGCAGTTGTTGTTGTTCTTCTTATTGTCATTTTGTTGTACGCACACATTGTAAACGCACCCAACTACCATTCAAATGCCCATAACTATTTATTATTGGATCATTGAATGGGTGCGGCGACAAAACGTGCATAAAAGGGTCACCACAGAGTCAAGCGACGCGTTAGAGACCAATAGAAAAAAATTTCCAAAAATGTGAAAATATGAAGGCGAATGGCACTCCACACACTCATAACTTCAGATTTTCATTTTCAATTGTTTTTTTTTCACGAAATACTCGCTTTATTCCTGCAGAGTCTAACAGCCAGTGAAAGGATTCTCACAAAGGGATGTCATGCCGAGAAAGGGTTCCCGTTCAGTGTGTCACAACGCACAACTTTCAATTTCCAAACAAGCGTTATTTGCAATAATTTAATATTGAAACTATCAGAGATTTATAGAGGTACGAGCATTTCCGTTGTTGTTGTTGCCAGCAGCGACCGCCAGCCGCACGACCACGGCGTCTGTTGAAGTGTGAACACTGCGGATGCGCTGGACCGATGCAACATCCTTCCTGCTAAGGCAGCATGTATGTATGTATGTTTTTGTGTTTGTTGGCAAGAAAACAGTTTTCGGCAATGTTTATTATTTATTTATCTATTTATTGGCGCTTCGTTGCTCTCTCGATAACCTTAAAATGTCAGTTAAATGGATTTTGTAGACCACATGCTGATCACCAATAATATTGTTTATTATAATTTCAATATTCTGTGAGAGCCGAGTGTGAATATGAAATTTGGTGAAATAAACGCTTTGATTTAGATATTTATAGAAAAAGCATAAACTAAGGTTTATTATTAAATATTTATGTAGAAACTTAAGGGTTTACAATCCTATATAAAATTCTTATACTCACTTTGGTTAGGAGCTTATTAAAAGCTTATATTTTAGTGTTTTTGAAAGTAAATTGAAAGTTTAAGTTTACAAATATACAGAGTTGGTCAAAATTATTTATACATCGAACGTTTTTTACAAGTTTCACATAAAAAACTTTGGCTTGTTGTTGTTATTGTCTCAGGGTAACAAAATGCTATGTTGTTGTAAGTCTTGATCAATTCCCGAGCGAATGAAGTCAGTTTGGTTAGAATAGCTAGAAATAAGGCGGAGAAATAAGCAAATGAACTGAAGACTGGCAGTAGTCAAAAGTATTTACACACAACTTGAACTCTATTATCCTGTTCTAATTTAATGATAACTTTAAAATTTTAATGTTCATCATAAGTTCCTATTCTAAGGAGATAAATTCATAATACGTTACATTACCATTGGCATCAATAACAGCCTGCTTTATGGTCCGAATTGATTCAACACAGTTGTGCGCTAAGTTAACAGTTAATTTAGATCAAATGTCGGTAATTTCGACGTTTTCGGTTATTATATCAATTGTCCTCTGATATTTAATAAAAGACCAAACATTTTGCCGAGGTCAACTTGATTTGCTTCATTTAAAACTTTTGTAGGTAAAGATCCTTTATGAAATGGAGCATTATCCCGTTGTAAAATGTAGTCAATAGTTGGAAAAGGGCGTCTAACCACTTCAATGGCATGGTCATGTGAATTCTTATACATGCGGATGATTTAGGGTACCAAATCTCCAAAACAGAAGAAAGGAATATTTCCCCAAAAAATCATTATGACACTCCCGACTCTATTTAGCGTCTTAACTGAATTGTTCTTCTTTTCACGTGGTAAATGCATAAAGCGTTTACTAAAGAAGCCCTGGAACTAAAATCTGTCCACGACAGGCTTCAGGATGCAATCTATGGCAAATGAGAGGCATATCGCTTTTTTGGTTTCGGAAGTGGTTAACTTTATGCACAACGTAGGTATTTATGTTACTATTTTTAAATGTCCTTAACAGTGCAGCATCATTGCCTGTTCATGCAATATGCTGATTCGATTCTGCTGCAATATTAACAGGACTAATTGTGGGATTTTGTAAGACAGTTCCTACTAATCTTCTGAATTCTCTTTGAGTTATTACAGGTTTCGCACAGTTATCTTTAAAAATAAACAGTATTCCATCAAATTATATAAATTATAACTTATTCCGAAGCCGAAACCCCAGTCTTAAACTTAGTCACAGTCTCCGATCTAGTTATAATCCTTAATTCCTTTGGTTTCGGCATTTTATTTACTTTTTTTTATATGTTAAGGCTGAGTTAGTTTGTTTTAAATGTAATAGAAACTGGCATCATTCTCTTAGGAATAGATCAAGGTTTCCAACAACATAGCATTTTGTTACCCTGCGACAACAACAACAACAACAAGCAAACGCTTTTTATGTGAAACTTGTAAAAAAACGTTCGATGTGTAAAAAATTTTGACTACCTCTGTATTTTCGGTCGGTCCCCATGTAATCATTAACACTAAATAGGTTTTCACTCAGTTATTTTTCTAAGAGGGACTATCGAAATGTCTTGAAGACGGTGATGTATGAAAGCATATACTCTATAAATGATTGCTAATCGTAATAATATAAAACATTCAGCTGGGTATTGGATCAAACTATTTTTTCGGGAGATCATAAATAAAAACAAGAAAAAACGTTAACTTCGGCTGTACCGAAGGTGCGTTTCTTTTATTAACTATGTGTTTAAGCAAATCTAAAGACGTAAGAAAAAGAAAGTAAAAAAAAAGAAAACATTTTACTAACCGATCTGAACAATTTTTTCGGAGATTAAATTATTTCTATGAGCAATAACTCACACCACATTTCGTGAAGATATGTAGTAAAATGCGGAAGTTTTCCATACAAGCCCTTGATTCCGATCGTTCAGTTTGTATGACAGCTATATGATATAGTGGTCCGATATCGGCAGTTCCGACAAATGAGCAGCTTCTTGAAGAGAAAATAGTATCTGCAAAATTTCAAAACGATATCTCCAAAACTGAAGGACTAGTTCGTATATATACAGACAGACAGACGGACGAACGGACAGACAGACGGACATGGCTAAATCGACTCAGTTCAACATACTGATCATTTATATATATACTTTATAGGGCCTCCGACGCTTCTTTCTAGGTGTTACAAACTGGGTGTTACAAACTAATATACCCTGTTCAGGGTATAAAAATTATATGCTCCATTTTTCGAAGTTAGCATCCAAAATCGAAATAGTCGACTTCTGGTATTCAGTTACATTTGAACATGTAAAACCCGTCTACAGACTACAATGGCTAATAATGCCCAATGATTCTAAAAAACATGTATGGCCCAGTTGCAAAAATGCCAACGCTAATGAAATTAACCAAAATGACAGCGAAAAGATTTATTGCATTTCAAACAATTAAAATCGTACGCTCAGGGAATTCTCAGCTTAAGAGTCAACAATAATCGTGCATTCAGAATGGCAGAGAAAGACGTCGAAATACGAATACAATAGAATGCGATTGACAGGTCACCCCACACTCACCGAATGCCGACAAGGATTGGCCATATGTAGGAAGAACAACAATGCGCTAACATTTCCTAGTGACAAGCGGAAACGGAAGACGGCGGAGTCACTCTTCGCGGCATAAAACTTTATTATTATCACAAAAGTGAAAAGCTGAGTTCCAGAAAAGGATAAAGTATTTTCCCCTTTTACCAAATTCATAGTTATGCATTAGATTTTCACTAGGAGCACACGCTCAATACACACACACACGTTGGTCTACATATGTACATATTTATGTATGTACACACTTACATATGCACTTGTGTTTATAATAATGCATAAATTTCATTGCAAACAAATTGCGTCACTTTCGATACACCAGAGACCTGGTTGATGAGCCCATTGATAGGCCAAAGGTTTGAGCACCCCAATCGATGTTGATGCCTACAAGGTGAGCGTACGTACATGTTTATACTCGTATGGGGTGTAGCATTAATAAACATGATTTTTTATGAGCTGTATAGGGTTAACGCGAAATTTGCATATCGCGACCGCGTGCAGCAGCTTGACAAGGTTAACAAAAAACTTGGCAATTTTAAAGGAATATCTTGAAATTGATAACAAAAAAGGGAATGTAGTAGACGTAAGAAGAGGACGCGTTTGTGTTGTTGTGTTATTTGGTAGGCATAGAAATTTATTGCAGATTCTATTAAATTTGATTGGAGTAGGAAACGCTGCGTTGTGGGGCGTGTGCTTAGTCTACGTGTTGTGGTAGACTATATAGTTCACAGCTTAAAAGCAATTTAGTCGAAGCAGCAGTGATAAGAATACAATAATGATAAGCTTAATGTAATTTTGTATGGAAAAAAATTCTCTTAAAGTCGAGAACTTGCGAAATTTCTTACTTTACATATATGTATGTATGTATGTAAGAGGTTACTTCGATGTGGATTTGTTTAAATCAGTACATATACTCCATAGTCCCACTTTTTGAATATTTATATACCTACATATGTGTGTCTATTATTAACGTATATGTATATGTATGTCATTGTTACTATATTCCTGTCATTTATAGAACACTTCAATTCAATTGTTAGCGGCTTCTGTGTCTGGCTTACCTTATGTGTAGCTGGTGGACTGTATTAAGGCATTTTTACCTTAAAATAGTTTAAAATCGTTGGTTAATCATATGCACGACGCTACACTTAACACGATATAGTACCATCACTGTCACTTCAATATAACCAGAACGTACTTGAATTTTTGTTAAGAGAAGCCTGTAAGCACGACTATATCCCTCAATGTGATTTGAGGAAGAGAAAACATCAACAATAAAGATCTGTTAAAGCCAGAGATCGGTCAAGTATATGCGTTTAAAATTTGGTTAAAAAAATACTTACCACGACTATGCAACTTGGCTGCTGTCGGATGTCGGCTTCCCCGTTCATCAAACAGATGGGTTTTCAATTAATACAACACTAGAACTACGCACAAATTATTATACTTCACAAATTAGACAAATTGAATCAATCACACTACACAATAATATTTTAATTTTAATAATTCCATTGTTAAACGTTTTGCAAACACTTAATGCGCAGATAATGTCGATCAAACGCGAATTGCACTTACTAATCGACTTCTGAAAGAAAAAATCAGTCCGTAGCAAATTTTTTAACCACATGTTATTGTTGTTATATACCAGCGACATTGTAGGCAATGGAGTTTCCCTGTTAGTAAGATTCGGAACCATAACAGTACACAGCACCATCTAACTGCCAGATCTTTCATTAATTTCACCCAGCAGCAGTAGAGAACTCAAATGGTTATCGCAATAAATAAACCAAATAGCAGAGATCTGGCTAGCCTAAACAAACAGCTGATTTGTTAAATGAAATTCAGCTCCACTGCACGCAATTCGCGTAACACACAAATTTTTGGAATAGGTGCTTCAGTAAACTTAAAAAAATGTTGCAATTTGCCAGAATTGCCTTGCGAAGTGGTAAATAATAAATTAAGTTTTGCATAAGAAAATATTTAAGTTTTTCATTGATATTACTTGCAGTTGCTGTCAGCCACCGGACGGTCGTAACCCCACTTTCAAACAGTGCAATAACTCGGCGAAATTTCAGTGCACCAGTGGAGAGCAAAGATGAGCCCATCGATATAGCCAATCCATTCGAAAAAGAGCGCCGTGTATGCATTCTTTGCAAACACAATATAGTACCTGATTACAAAAACGTGAAACTCCTATCACAGTTCCAGTCGCCTTATACCGGTCGTATTTATGGACGGCATATTACGGGCTTGTGTAAACAAAAGCAAGAGCAAGTGGAGAAGGCAATTATACGCGCACAAAATTGTGCTTTAATGCCTACATATCACAAGGAATTGGACTTTATGCAAGATCCACGTTTGTTTGATCCGGAAAAGCCGATACGCCCCCATAAATACTAAATGACGTAAAACAGCACATAGGTATTTAATTTTAGAAAATTTATGTTTCGCTAACCGAATTAGGAAATAAACGTCTTGCTAATTCTGGAAACGTGCGTAACTTTAAATGTATTCAAGTAATTTTGTTTTATTTAACGAAAGAAAATGTATCTTGTATTTTTTCCAGAGCTTTTGCGAAATCGGCCTTCCACTCTTCTACAGCCCGATTAAGTTCCTCAATACGTTGTGTATGTTGCTTACGACGCTCAAGTTCGTCTTGTACGATTTTTATTTGCTCCATTAAAGATTCTTTTGATACTTGCAAATCTTTATCTTGTTTGGACATCTCTACGTCTTCCTCGTCTTTTTCACAATCATCTGTCGGAATGTTCAGTTTTACAACTAATTTTGATCCAGCCTGATGCACATGTTTTGACTTATCTTCAACGGATATATTCAAATCGGTCTCTTCCATTTTTAGAAAAGGATTTTAAGTTTTCGAAAACCGTTTACTGATTTTTTAAATACGGATAAAAGAAAACTAAAAATTTTCCGTTAAAATTTAGGATACGTGTTAGCAACGACGACGCTGCGTTTAATGTCCTTTTATTCTATCAAAAGAAAGGAACATAAAGTAGATTTAAATAAGATTTACGTTTTTTTTTTGTTTTCGGGTTTGAGGTTTGAAAATCTTTAAAATATGTTTTTATGAAACAGATTTATTTTTTAATATATTTGTCATTCTTTGTTATGAGTTTTGACAACGTTTTGATGTTTAGAATTGGAAAAAAAATCCAAAAATTCATCACTCATATAAATATATGTTTCGTGCTAACGTTATTATTTTACAATGCATATTTTCGTGGGAAATAAGCATTTGAGCTCCTTGTAACATTTACTCTACTTTCGTACTCTAATATTTAAATGAAATAAAAAATAAGAAATATGAGTTTATTTCTTTAAAATATGTATAATCATTATCTCACCTATTAACAAAGGAAATCGGATATATACATATATATATATATATATATATATATATATATATATTGGCAAGTTTTAATATTTTGTGTAGACCTCTTGTTATAAATTCAACATTGTTATTCAGCACAATTGCTGAACTTCGGAGATAAACTAGTCATCTGTCAAAAATAGCACCTGACAAGCGAAGATAACAGAATAACTAACAGATTTTAACATAAATTGAACCAACGGCACAGTGTGTGGAACAGAAAATTGTTAACATTATTTCCTTGTTACTAAATATTTCTGTTTATTTGGGTTTATTTATTAATTTTGCGGATATTGTCGTGCACTGCGCTGTGCAGAAAATAATTATTAAATAACCAAAAGTCAAGGGTGAGGTCGAGGGAGCAAAATTCGTGACGCGAATACAAAAGTGACGGCAATAATCGACGCCATTTTTTAACATATGTATGTAAGACTAATTACCTGAAAAAGTGGTTGGTAAAGAAAAACGCTTGTCTCATCAGAAGTTGAGCTAAATGAGCTTAATTAATTTCCTGAATTCAAAGCTAAAGCCTTCCGTGGAATGCGAAGCTCTATGTGAGGATGGTTATACTGCAAATAATTTGATCGCAGACGATGCAGAACAACTATCGCGGGGTTTCTTGGCCTACGCTGTCTCTAAACCGCCTGTAGAGATTGTTTTCGAATTCCCAAAAGCTGTTGAAGTGAAGGTAATCAAGTTATGGAATAGCAATGGTGCCCTTCGATCGACGGCTTTTGAGCTGCATGGCAAGTTCGAGGGTATTTGGGAACGCGTTGCATATGCTCGTGACCTTGCTGAGGGCGTCGACTCCGTGACTTTTTGCTATCAAAGTGATTATAATTCTCGCAGTAATGCCGAAAGCGCTGCTACTCAAGCACAAAGCAAAAAGACATTTTTCTTTAAGCACGCACATCGTTTTCTCTCCAACGCCAGCAGCTTGAAAATAATAATTTGTGCTACTAAGCGATGTCCACCTGTGCTGCGAAAAATTGAAGTGTGGGGCTTACCTTCACGATCATTGGAGAAAGCTGATCGTGAGCTGGTTAAAACAATATGGAGTGAGATAGTCAATCCACATGGTTTTCAAACCCCACAAGACCGACATCGACGCTCCCCGTCACGTAGCATACCAGAATTAAATGAGTACTCAACTTTGAAAATACCAGAAGAGTTTCTTGATGAGATCACCTGGGAATTAATGGTTGGTATATTTAAAATTTTCCAATGAATTTTTATCACAATATTTCATACTTTTTTTTTTTAGATTTTCCCTACAGTACTTCCCTCAGGTAAAATTGTGGACCAATCCACAATAGATAAGCATTCCGAAGTGGAGGCTAAATGGGGCCGTCTGCCATCGGATCCGTTTACTGGTCTTGAATTTACCTCACAACGTAAAGCAATTCTCAACCTCGCCCTTAAGGCACGCATAGAAAAGTTCCTTATGGAAAATTCCGAGCACTTTAAAACAGTACCACGTTCTCTAGGCAGTTCCTTTGTACGGCGCAGCAAAAATCGACATGCCTCACAGTTTGCCAGCTTTTGCCAACGTAACACTTCAAGTGTCGGAACTTACTCATCCTTATCGGCAGCATTTTACAAGTCTTCTTCGCAAGCTTCAGCTACAGCTACGTCAACATCAATACCGCCTACCAAACGGGCTAGACTCAGTGAAAACGCAACATATCGACTAGAAACATCATCTCTTACCTCTACAACAACACATACCACATCCAGTACAGCGTTATCACTTTCCACAAAGTCAATGCCATTTTCAGTAGCAACTTCATCGGCCTTATCGACAGCAGCTTCCACCACAATTACAACTGGCATAGATCACGCCATTCAAGAAGCATTAAAAAATGTCACACGCTACACATGTCCGCCCGTAGAAACCAAGCCAGCTACATGTATACGCTGCAAAACGGAGGATTTCTCATATGAAATTGTTACATGTGGTCATCTGGTGTGTCGTGCATGCCTAGTACAGTTAACTAAGGACGAAATGTGTACATGTAAGAAGAGCTTTCGAACAATCGATGTTGAGCGTTACCATAAATTGTAAACGTTCTCCCATTTGGCGATGTTAACGCTAGACTTGAATAATGAGCCTAAAAGAAGTCATTAAGTGCTAGTTTGATTTTATAATTTGCCTCATTTTTGTTCGGTGCTGTTATAAATCGTTGGCAAGGTTAACTGTGCGGTTTGGCTACACAAAGACTTGTGCAATCTTTGTTAACGTCGTCTAAGTGAAAGAAATTAAATATTGTTGCAAAGTATTTCGAAATGCTCGTTTGGAGTATTATTAAAAGGCTTTAATGAAACAGATTTTGTGATTCACACGCTTATGTTCATAAATACATTGATATTTTTTATTATTATTTTGTTGTTATTAATTTCCAACGATTTGTAACAGAGCTACTGAATAGTTATTTAGACTCAGGCTAGTTTTAAATAATACTTAATCCATTAAAAATAAATAATGAAAAGATAAAAAACTAGTATTTCACTACAATATGGCATACAAGTTACATATAAAGATACATGTAGTGTTGATTACATATATGAACTAGCAAAATTAGTATTAACTACCCATTTACATATATGTATTAGAGTGTCTCCCTATCACATTTGCGTTTTTAGAATTTAAAAATATCCATTAATATTTGTTTAAATTCATAAACCTCCGCTTATATCTAAACAGAAATTAATATATATGCAATATCTGCTAAAAATTATATATGAACTTTAAAATTAGCGAACACAAAAATATAAGTTCTGTATTAATGAGTAAATATGCGCGTATAGTAATCCTGATATGATTCCCTATATCAAAAGCATTCAAATATATATATTTACAATACTTCTAATTAATAAAACACGATTTTTTCAATGAGGATAATAGGACAATTTTATTGCTATTTACACCTTTACCAAAGAAATATTATATTACATGTAATTATTGATATTTTGAAATAATACATTAGTTAACATGTTTCCCGAATAACAACTTAAAGCAGCATACTTCAATTTATTTTCCAATTAGTGATTTTTCGTATTCATATTTCAGCAAATGAATTTTGCGTGTTCTCCCACCACCATATTTTATATCACCATTCTTCGACACCACACGATGACAAGGTATTACAATAGATATTTCATTACTGCCAACAGCTGTACCTACCGCACGCACTGCATTCGGTTTTCCAATTCGATTTGCAATATCTCCATATGTACATGTCTGGCCAGAGGGTATTTTTAACAATTCACTCCACACTGCCTCTTGGAAAGGAGTACCAGAAACCATAACATTGAGCTTTATTTCTTCCTCACTAAATATTCTAGCGGCCAGTGTACGCGCTTGATCCAAATCTTCTACGAGCAAAGCGTTCGGCCAACGTTTCTGCAAAGAAGCCTCAGAATTATTTACTTTATTTTCCTTATCTTCATCTTTAGCAAAGTGTAAATAGCAAATTGCGTCATTCGCATCTTTTAGAAAACCCAATACGATATCGCCGAATTCACTGTCAATAATGCCATATGAGATCCTAACAGGTTTTCTATTACCAAAGGATTTAAGAACAACTTGTTTGGTTCCTAGCATTATGATGAAATCATTGGTGTAGTTATTGAATTTGTTGATTTGTTTATTTTTGTTTTATTTTGCTTCTGCCGGTTTTGTGGGGTTGCCGTACAATTAAATTTAAAAGTCATATGAAAACTTTACTGCGTCAGGCAATGCTGCCCATGAATATCATAGAACAAATGTTTGGGATAATGTTATTAAGCATTTATAATTAATAAGATAATTCTTATATTTATTAACTTCCTTTTTAATAACAAATTAGGTTAATAATATTTAATAAATCTCGCTTTTGTGTTATAAAATTAAACAAAAAATAAATATTTATGGCAGCGCTAATAATGTCAATATAAATTTAACTAATTGTGGCAACTTTTTTATGTAACGGGTATTGTTTCATTTCCTATGGCGATTAATTTATTCCTCTCAGTTTATTTTAAGCATAAAGTTGGAAAGACATCATTACTTGTCACCATGTTTAAGTACTCTTGCAATAAATGTTTTTTGCCAAAAACTGTGGATAATCCAAATAAATTCTATTTTTCTACTTGCGGTCACATCTTCTGTCAGCGCTGTTCGCCAAAGGGGCGATGTCACATATGCAAAGCGCCCTACGTGGCTAGGATAATCGACGTTAATATGTCTAAGTCGATGGCAATTTATTTTGAGTCGGCGGTAAATGCATATAATCGGTTTCAGCAAATCATGCATTTTCAAACTATGCAGGATTCATTACTCGCTCATTACTACGTAACTAAATTGCCACATAAAATTCAAGCTGCGCAAAAGAAGCTTAATGGCATGATGAGAATCGATGAAAATTTGAATGAGAAATTAGCACATGAAAGCGAACGCATTGACAAACTGAAGGCCTATTTAGCTGCTAAAAAACGTTGGTCGGAAGAGTGGAACTCTCAAAGACATCAGCGACCGCCACGCGGACGTTCTTCAACGGTGTCCACATACCGCAAGCATAGTAGTGAACATTTACGCCCTAGGACACCAACAATTAGCACAGTATCGGACTTAACAATGTCAAGCGAAAATTGCACAAAAAGTACAAATTCAAGCATTCAAAGTGACTCGTTTTTACATCATACTCGGAATGATTTTACCATATAAAAGTTGAAAATGAAAAGTTAAAAATGAAAATGCTTCTACATAAAATATAAAAATTTTAAAATAATAGTTAACTCAGCATTTACATACAAGTTTATAAAACGGATTGTAAACTTAATTTAATTATAAGTGTCAGTATGATTGAATGGAAAACTTTATTAGGTATATTGTGGTTGTGCGTGGTGATAAGAAATCGTCTAAGAAGTAGTAATTAACAGTTTGCGCTTTAGTAGTTAAGTAGTTAAGAATGAATGTAGAACAACTAATTTGTATATCTTCAATAACACGTGAATACATCTCCAATTGATTAAACGGCGCGTACTTTGCCTCGGATACAGCAGCAGCTATTAAAAGTTAATCATAATCGTGAGTGAGTTAGTTGAAACAATAAAGTGGTACACATAATATTAGTGATAACTTCAATGAGTCCTGTATCAGCGATACGAGTGAAAATGTTTAATAACTGTATTAGATTATCTCGGCGATAACTAAATCAATTGCCAAGGGCAATACATATACTATAAGCGCTATAGATTAAGGTGAAACTGTAGGAAAATTTAGAATAAATTCGGTAATTTCAGCTTTTTAATGATTAGTCTGTGGTTGAACCTGTAGTGGAGTGGTAGTGAATATTTAAGTGAAAATGTGGAGTTTCTTACTTCTAGCCTTTCTGGCAGTTAGTGCGGCGGTGCATATACCCGGTGTGCCGCAGGATTTCACCACCAACGACATTGTGCTCTCTGCCATTTCGGGTAGGTGATTGATTGGTGAATAAATAAATGAATATAAAATATTTTAATTTTAAATCAAATATTAAAGTTAAAAACAATTTCATAAATAAGCTTTGAAAATAAATATTTATCTATTAACTAATTATGTTAAAAAATCGTACGAAACCGTAACATGCTACACGTGATGAAAGGCGCAAAGTATATTCAATAAGCAACATAACAATTCTATATTTGTAGTTATTTTTATAACGTACACGTTTTGCCGATAATGAATTGAACAATGTACTCGGCTGTCATAAATCAGCATTCAGAAGCAAAGCAATAATAATAATAATAAATAGTGCTTACATACACACGCATATAAAAATTTGTTTTCGAAAAGTTGCAAATTCAAGTTTTATTTTGTTTTTAGATGAGATTGCACAGAAATTATCGGAAGAATACATAAATTACCTCAAGACAGGGGTTGAGTCAGCAGCGCTACGCCAAATCTCCGCACAACTGGCAAGTGCACACAGTAGAAAGGACCTTTTCACAAAAGAGCTGGACGAATTGTCTTTAGCTGATCAATTTGTGGCTTGCACCACCTGTCGTGCTACCGTCAATGTGGTGGCGCGCATGTTTCGCGAGGAGAATGGCGCATTTACAGGTCCCGAAGCAGATGCAAAACTGAAAAGCGTTACATTAGACGCGTGCAATCGTCTGCAATTACAAACTCCAGAAGTGTGTGAAAGCCTCATTGATTTTAATCTACCAAGTGTCTCCTACATAGCCAGGAATTCGAAGATCGATTCGCGCACATTTTGTTCGCTGTTCATGCAGTTCAATTTTTGCAATGTGAAAAACGCCGATTACAATTGGACGCTCGTAATTGAAGGCGGTGGTGCGGCTGTGACGGCGCCGAAATCAGATTTGCCCACCAAGCGTGGAGATGAATTGAAAGTCTTGCATTTAACCGATATTCACTATGATCCACTGTATGTGCCTGGTGCTTTGGCCGAATGCGACGAACCACAGTGTTGTCAGCGTCACGTTAGCACTACAACGAGTGACAAGGCGGCCGGGTATTGGGGTGATTACCGTGATTGCGATGCACCTTGGCATATGATTGACCATGCATTGAAACATATCAAGCAGACACATACACAACTCGATTACATATATCAAACCGGTGATGTTGTGGATCACATGGTTTGGGGTACTTCCATGCAGAAAAATAGTGATAGTTTGAAGCAAGTTAACAACCGTTTAGCTGAGCTCTTCCCAGGTGTACCAGTATATCCCTGTATTGGTAATCACGAACCACATCCATTAAATCTGTAAGTTTGAATTTGAATAAATCTATTCAATAGTAAATTGACTGTAACGTTTAAACTAGTTTCAGCCCAGAAGACGTGCCGGAAAATATCAATACCCGTTGGCTCTATGAGCAGTTGTACGAGCAATGGTCCACATGGTTGCCAGCCGATACCAAGGATACCATACTCAAGGGCGGTTACTATACAGTTTCACCGAGAGCCGGCTTTCGTGTGATTGCGTTGAACAACAATGAGTGTTACACCACAAACTATTGGTTATACTACGAGGGTACGAATAAGATACCACAACTTCAGTGGCTGCATGATACCTTGTTAGCTGCTGAGAAGGCAGGCGAATATGTACACATACTGGCGCACATTCCCTCAGGTGATGGCACTTGTTGGTCCGTGTGGGCGCGTGAATTCAACAGATTGGTAGAACGCTTCAGGAGCACAATTAGCGGCATCTTCAATGGACATTCGCACAAGGACGAAATGCATTTGCATTACTCCACCAAAGGACATGCGGTTGGTATTGCTTGGAATGGTGGAGCGCTAACTACATATTCCAATAGAAATCCGAATTACCGGCTGTATCATGTGGAATCGAAAAGCATGGTAAAATATTTATACGATAAAGTAAAATGATAATTAAAATATATAATTTTTGTTAAATTTAGCAAGTTGTAGATCACGAAACATGGATCTTCAATTTAACAGATGCCAATGCAAAGGGTGAAACTCAAACCCCACAATGGTTCAAAGAATACGAATTCTCCGCTGAGTTTACAGCAGATCTATGTCCAGCGGGCATCGATAATTTGCTGGATGAAATGGCAGCGAACCCAAGTATTCTTAGAAAGGTAAAAATATGAACATTTAATACCATTTTCATATTTAATATTATATATTACATCTTCCGCTACTTCAATTCTAGTTCTGGCGGTATAAAATGACAACTGCCGATCCGAAAATGAAAGCCGGTTGCAGTAGATCTTGCTTGCTGGAGACGATCTGCCGCATAGCGGTAGGTGTGAATAATCAGAGAGCGCGCTGTGAAGAGTTGCAAGCCAAGCTGAATATTGCGGTAAGTTAATCTATTAGCAAATTCTAAAGTAAATGTGTTACCATAAATGTTTCTATTCAATTTTCAGTTGGACAACGAAAACACTACTACAAGTACCACTGCTGCATCAACTGCTTCAACGCCGTCCTCCGCTCCAACAACAACTGAGGAAGCCACCACCAAGAATCCTGGTGATGATGGTGCGGCTTCCTTAAGCATCTCTATAATTAGTCTTGCATTTGCTGCGGTTTTGTCAATAATGCATTATGTTTGAAAAGCTCAAGATTGTACAGTGAACTGCCGTCTGCTAATTTATACACGTATTACTCCTAATTTATTAACATTTTAAGACAATAAAAGCGTATTAGAATTTATATAGACAGTTCGGGCGAACCGAATGCTATATATATAAATAGTATTAAATAGATAAATATTGCTTTTCATTTTGAATGATTCATCAGATAGATTGATCAAAACCGAAATATTTTTCAATGTATTGTAACAATATCACTTTCTAAGATTCTACTCGAAACTTTATGGTATAATGGGATTATTTAAGCTAGTTCGTTCATTCACTTTTTAGATCCCTTTAAATCATATAGATCATATTTCAAAGCACATTTTGTGTCCACATTTAAAGTGCTGAACTTTTTCGTAACATTTCATTGTTTTTATTCAGTTGTAGAAGAGTTTTTTGGTTTTCGCTGACATTTCCCATTACCTCTGTATATTTTAGATATCTAGATATCTTCTTTTCTTCTTCTTTCTTTTATTTTCACTTGTTTTCTGTCGGACATTATACATGTTATTAACCTTCTTCTGATTGCGGAAGTTGGGAATAGAAGATGCCATTAGACTTGAGTACATATATTTTGTGGTTAGCCTTAACCCTTTAACAGAATATGTTATACAGTTGAACTTCCATAACTTGAACTGCTCTAACTCGTCGTTCTCCATAATTCAAACTATTGAATTGGCAAAGTGCCCACGCATACAATGGGCGGACCAACTGCATAGGGACCTGTCTACACATGGGATGTACAACTGGCGTGACTTCGCAAAGGTTAGAGGTAGTTTAGTGTTTTCGGCCTAGACCGATACATGGTGGTTGCACCAAAGAAGGAGACTAAAAAACTTTGATTGCTGATTTTGAGCATTAATTGGTACTGTTCAATCGTAATTAACCAGAATTTATGCATCGATATATTGCAACGGATGTAACATGGCACCAGAATTCAACTTCGGAGTCCAATCGACAATAATCCAAGTGTAGAAAAATGCAACAGTCAACTGATAAAGTTATGACGCAATATTCAAAAGAGGTAAAACGTCCACATTTACTATTATATAGCGGTATTGGATTGTATGAAAGGCGAAATCACCATATCTCTAAAAAGTGTGATTTCATTAAGAGAATGCTTCTGCATTCATCACATTTTCCGGTTCTCAGACCTCCATAGAATGTTCTTCTTCTTCTTCACTGGCGTAGACACCGCTTATGCGGTTATAGCCGAGTTCACAACAGCGCGCCACGCATCTCACCTTTTGGCGCCAATTGGTAATACCAAGTGAAGCCAGGAGTGGAGGTCTCCCTCTTACTCGGCTTCCTCCGGCGGGTACTGCATCGAACACTTTCAGAGCTGGAGCATTTTCGCCCATTCGAAGAACATGACCTAGCCTGCGTAGACGCTGTCTTTTTATTCGCTGCACTATGTCTATGTCGTCGTATAAATCGTACAGATCATCGTTCCATCGTCTGCGGTATTCGCCGTTGCCAATGTTTAAGGGACCATAAATCTTCCGCAAAACCTTTCTCTCGAAAACTCTTAGTGCCGTCTCATCGGATGTTGACAACGTCCACGTTTCTGCACCATAAAGCAGGACGAGAATAATGAGGGACTTGTAGAGTTTGTTTTTTGTTCGTCGAGAGAGGATTTCACTTTTCAAATGCCTACTTAGTCCATTGTAGCACCTGTTGGCAAGAGTGATTCTGCGTTGGATTTCTAGGCTGACATTGTTATTGCTGTTAATGCTGGTTCCCAGATAAACGAAATTATCTACAACTTCAATGTTATGACTGTCAGCATTGACGTGGAAGCCAAGACGCGAATGCGGCGACTGTTTGCTTGATGACAGGAGATATTTCGTCTTGTCTTCGTTCACCAATAGAATGTTCACAGGAAATAAATCTAGTGACAATCAAGAGGTAATCCCCAAAACCTTAAATAGCGGTATATCTTTGCTGAATAACATAATCGCTTTAAGAAGATATTGTTGTTCCATAGGGATTGGCTTTAAAAAATTAGCTATAAATTTAACCCATGTTTTGCCAAATAGTAGCTACGTTTTCAAAACAGTGGAATCCGGCCGTTGTTGGTTTTAGATTAACAGTAAAACCCAAAAGTACTTAAATATTGCCATTGCATGAAAAGAATTTATATTTATTGCTCGCAGTATATTTGTATGTATGTAAATATGCCAATGCAATAATAATTCAACTATGCAAAATTAAACAATAAAGATTGCAGTTACTATTAATACGCCAAGTAGGCGAGATTATCGCTGCGATAACCAAACAAATTCCAGCGTTTAAAGTGCGCAAACATAAACACTTGTTGATCCATATGTAAATCGGTATATGCCATACGAATGTTATAAATTGGACCCCCAGCAATTTATGGAGCGCAGTTAGTGCACAAAATATACGAAATGCTAATGTGGCAACTTATTATTCTAGCCACCTTGGCTTGCTGTGCGGCTCTGCATATAACTGGAGTCCCGCTGGACTTCACTTCAAGCGATGCGGTGCTCTCAGGAATTTCAGGTATGTAACTCAAGGACTACCAGCTCTGTTAGTGGACAATGTTTAGGGAGTATTATTAGTGTATATAATTAACAAATTTGCTGAAACAATTTAGATATAAATAGTTCAAACTGTGAATAAATAATGTATTTCTATATATGTTAGATGTATGCCCACAAGACTGGCCATTGTTACAAGCATTTGAAAATAATCCATCCAAGGATCCAAATATATCATAAATTAATTCAAGTGCCAATACATCAGAGTATTAGTTATATGACTATTATTAACAGTAACAGTAATTTTATTATTTAGAAAGAGTCTTATCACCTCGAACTTCGATTCGGTAAATAAAGCCATTATAGTCTATATCTGTACTGGTATATGTAATTATAATAATTAAACCAATAATCTAGCATTACATGTAATTATAAACTCATTTCCAGATAATATTGCGCAGAAGTTTACGGATGAGTACATACGATACTTAAAGACGGGTCAAGAGTCCGCTACACTACAACAAATCTCCGCACAACTAGCAGAGATGCATAGCAAAAAGGATCTCTTCACAAAGCAGTTGGACGAGTTGTCTATGGCTGATCAGTTTGTCGCTTGCACCACCTGTCGTGCCACGGTTAATGTTATGGCGCGTATGTTCCGTGACGAAGATGGCGAATTTGCTGGCAATGAAAACGATGAATATCTAAAAGAGATTGCTATGGGTGTGTGCGAACGGTTAAATTTACAAACACCTGAAGTTTGTTCGGGCTTAATAGACTTCTACATACCCAGTGTTAAGTACATTGTACAGCATTCAAAAGCGGATGCACGTACCTTCTGCTCACTCTTCATGGAGTTCAATTTCTGTAATGTGAAAGATGCCGACTACAATTGGACGCTCACAGTTGATGCCGGTGGTGCGGCTGTTACGGGACCGAAATCAGATTTGCCCACCAAGCGTGGAGATGAATTGAAAGTCTTGCATTTAACCGATATTCACTATGATCCGCTGTATGTGCCTGGCGCTTTGGCCGAGTGCGATGAACCACAGTGTTGTCAGCGTCACGTTAGCACTACGACGAGCGACAAAGCGGCGGGTTATTGGGGTGATTACCGTGATTGTGATGCACCTTGGCATATGATTGACGATGCATTCAGTCATATCAAGCAGACACATACACAACTCGATTACATATATCAAACCGGTGATGTTGTGGATCACATGGTTTGGAGCACTTCCGTTGAGAAGAATCGTGATATTTTGAAGAAGGTTAATAATCGTTTAGCTGAGGTCTTCCCAGGTGTACCAATATATCCGTGTATTGGCAACCACGAACCACATCCATTAAATCTGTAAGGAAAGGAGAAAGCTTATCAAAACAGTTTCCTATTTAAATATGCTTTTATTTACAGTTTCAGTCCAGATGATGTACCGCAAAAGGTCAACACCGGTTGGTTATATGAGCATTTATATAATGACTGGTCTGCTTGGCTGCCGGCTGATACCAAGGACACCATACTGAAGGGCGGTTACTATACAGTTTCACCCAAAGCCGGTTTCCGTGTGATTGCGTTGAACAATAACGATTGCTTTAGCGAGAATTGGTGGTTATTCTACGAGGGTACAAATAAGATACCACAGCTTCAGTGGCTGCATGATACCTTGTTAGCTGCTGAGAAGGCCGGTGAATATGTACACATACTGGCGCACATTCCCTCAGGAGATGGCACTTGTTGGTCCGTATGGGCGCGTGAGTTCAATAGATTAGTGGAACGCTACAGGAACACAATTAGTGGCATCTTCAATGGACATTCGCACAAGGACGAAATGCATTTGCATTACGCCACCAATGGACATGCGGTTGGTGTTGCTTGGAATGGTGGCGCACTTACTACTTCATCGGTTAAAAATCCAAATTACCGCATATATTATATGGAGTCAAATAGCATGGTAATTATTTGAAATAATGACAGTCGCCTACATTATTTAACACAAATCCATATTCCAGCAAGTCGTTGATAGCGAAACTTGGATGTTCAATTTGACGGCTGCCAATATCCATGGGGATTCTAAGACACCCGATTGGTTCAAAGCATATGAATTCTCAGCAGCATTCACTACAGATTTGAGTCCAGCTGGTCTCGATAAACTGCTGGATGATATGGCTGAAAATGCCAATTTATTGCGAAAGGTTCGTTTACTTTTAATTTCAATCGGGTTTGGGAATAAAATATTCGATTTATTTTTTAGTTTTGGCGTTATAAAGTCACAGCAGCTGATCCACAATTAAAAACTGGTTGCGATCGCGAATGTCTGCTTCGTACGATCTGTCGCATTGCCACGACTGTGAACAACCAAAAGGCACGCTGCGATCAGTTGAAGGCAAAACTGAGTAAAGCTGTGAGTATGAATACATTATTTGCATAGATTTCCAAATGTAATGATTTTCTTCATAGTTGGATGAGGAGACCACAACTTCAAGCTCCACATCTAAGCCTACAACTTTACCAACTGAAGCAACCACAGCAGATAGCGGTAATACAACTGAAAAACCTGAAGGGGATGGTGCGGCGTCGTTGAGTTCTCCGTTGATCAATTTAATTTTAGCTATTGTTATGTTTGGTATTTTAATAAAAATGTAAAAATTATCTTTGAGTCTTTGGTTACGCTATATACGAGTAGACCGGACACTATAAACTAGTGTCAGTCCCTTGAAACTCTTGGTATGATAGTATTGCTCTATATATCTCGAACAGTAAGCGAGTTACTGAATGAAAATAGCTTCCTTACGCTCATATTACTTTGCGCCTAGGGCAATAAACTCCCAACAAACAGTTCTATAGTCACACACCAATCCACTTGGAAGTACTTGCCATTGATTAGCCTTATCGAATGCCCAAAATGTTAAAACAAAACAGTTTACAGTTTAATACGGACTAATCACGGCTGATTAATAATAAAAAAAGTTTAATCTACACTAATTCTAAAACCAGGTGTGCATATCAAAGAGCCCAGCGAGAATTTCTTCTTGTTCAAGATTAGCTTTTGACGAACATTATATACCGCATAGCTATTAAGATAATGGATTTAACTTATCGTACTAAACATAAATACATGCATTCCCTATTCAACGAAAAACTCTACATAGTGTTTAACATAGTTCTATATTTCCATTATGGCATCTTCATTAATGTTTCAGAAACTTCGCTACTTAAGATTAAATGTATTTTTTTTTTGGTATATTTATAAACCCATAAAAGCTCGGAAAAAACGACCTTTAGTTAGATTTCAAGCAAACAAATTTGGGTTTAGTGAATTAGTACGTTCTTGGCCGGGGTCTATACACAATCGTCGGAACCAGCTCCGGAATGCGTTTTGTTTTAGTGTTTACGGGGCTTTTGGCTCTTTGTAGTGCCTTAAATTTACCAGGTGTGCCATTGAGTTTTACGGAAGATGATGAAGTGCTTTCATTGATATCAGGTGCGTGAAAATATGGATATAATTACACCTGTTTGAAATTTATATACTTACAATGAAAACAATTTTTTTGGGAACTTTAGATTCCTGTTTTTATACTCTCGCAACAAAAGTTGCTAAAGAGATATATACCAAAGTGATCAGGGTGACGAGTAAAGTTCAAATCCGGATGTCACTCAGATCCAATGATGATAGCGAAATAAAACTTTATACAACTACAGTATATGATCTGTGGCATCACTTGTGAAAAAATTGTCGAAAACGGACTATAACTTTTCAAGGCCCCAGATATCGAACATGTTGAACTCAGGGCCTAAGGTTAAATTTTCACCGAAAATATGGGTAAATCTCTCAGCTAATTTAATGTAATTCAGAGGAAATTGTTTTCTTCCAATAGTGTGTCTCTGTTCCAAAAATTATTAAAATCGGGATATAGTGTACCTTGCTGGTGAAATTTAATGAAATCGGTTCAGGAATTACCTCAGCCCTCATATCTATATATGACTTTCGTTATTCTATTAAACTTTATGCCGATTTTATGGGTAAATTTGTGCGTTATCTAAATAAAATTTCTTCAATAAATTGCGAGAGTATAAAATGTTCGGTTACACCCGAACTTAGCCTTTCCTTACTTGTTTTTTATTAATCTTAAATAAGATTAAAAAAAAAATTGTGAAATAATTTTATTTAGTCCAGTCTTTTTTCGCGTCACAAAAGACTATTCTTAATAGTCTAAGTGTGTTTCCTTCAAAACTTATCTAACTTTGGCCAGTCTTTCATCCACAAAAATAGCAGAATTTCGACAATTTATTTTTGTGGAGAGAATATTTTTCTTCAAGGCTTTATCAAACATTTACCTCTGGACTATCGCACCAATATTCGGAATCAGGTTTACCAGAGGACATATCCAGGCGACGGTGATTCTAGAAACTCATGCTAAAAAATAAAAAAATAAATCGAACGCTTCGACAACAGAGCCGTCTTCCTACATATTTATATTCATCATCCTCTTACTTATCTACTCAAGTGACTGTTAACTGAATTCTACGAAAATACATACTCGTATCACATTTATTATAAGCTAGTGATAAAGTACTCCCCTAAGACCTACCTTCTTACCAAATGTTTTATTTTGGCACATAGTATTCAAGAGCATTAGGCTTAACAACCATTGCGAATTGCAGATTATTTCGTATACATTGCAAATCATTATCCGTGGTCGATGTTTGCCACGGCAGTAAAACTAAATTTATTGGTCCAATAAAAACTAATTGAGTAGGTAAATTTATTGTTGCTACCGAAACATTTTATTTTTCTAATAAAAGTTAACGATCAAGAGGCCACCAGTTATTAACGTTTGCTTTTAAATTGTAAAAAAAAATTTATTTATTATAAAAAAACATAAATTCATTAAATATAATATGTTGCTCCTCATATCCCTCATGCAGATGAAGTAGCCCACAAATTCGCCAAAGAATTAAAAGCTTACTTGAAAACCGGCGTCGAGTCGACCGTGCTCCAACAGATCACCAAACAATTGGCAGCCACACACACACAGAAGGAGATTTTCACACGAAATATCGCGGACTTGCGTGCGGCCGATCAATTTGTCGTTTGCACGACATGTCGCGCCACCGTCTCGGTGTTGGGCGATATGTTTCGTGATCCTGAGGGCGAATTAAGTGGGCCAACAGCCGATCAGATCGCCAAGAAAGTAATGCTTGACGTGTGCAATCGTCTGAATTTACAAACTCGAGAAGTCTGTGCGGGTCTTTTCGACTTGAATTGGCCCATCTTGAATTATACCATACACAATACCGTGGCTGATACGCGCAGTTTATGTGGCATCTTGCCAATCAGCTTTTGTAAAGTGAAGCAAACGCAATTCAATTTCACACTGAAGATCGATGGAAGTGCCGCTGCTGTTGATGGCCCTAAGAGTAATATACCCGCCAAGAGTGATGCCGATTTGAAAATAGTGCAGTTGACCGATATACATTATGATCCTGAATATGAACCTGGTTCATTAGCTGTTTGCCCAGAGCCGATGTGCTGTCAACTTAGTTCAGCATCTGGTGTTATTGAAGCCAGTAAACAGGCTGGTTACTGGGGTGACTATCGCGATTGTGATACACCGTTACATCTGATCGAGAATGCTTTCGATCATATACGGGAGGTGCACGAAAAAATTGATTATGTTTATCAGACCGGTGATATTGTATCGCACATATATTGGGCAACGACAAAGGATGGTAATAAGGATGTACTGACGAGAATTAATCAATTGTTTGCCGAAAAGTTCGCTGGCATACCGGTATATCCGACTGTAGGCAATCACGAACCGCATCCTTCGAATGTGTAAGAGCGTCTATTAATGCCGTAGTTTTCATATAATGTAAATACACTCTTCCTTTAGGTTTGGCGCTAGCGACCTACCGGCCGAATTTAATGTGAAATGGCTATATGAGCACCTCTGGTCGCTTTGGTCTGGCTGGTTGCCGGCTGATGCTGAAAAGACAGTGCTTAAAGGCGGTTATTATACCGCTTCGCCCAAAAAAGGTTTCCGTGTGATATCTATAAACAGCAATGATTGCTATCTCTATAACTGGTGGGTATATCATGACGGTAGCGTTGTGATTGAACAACTGCAATGGTTGCACGACACTTTGCTCGCTGCCGAGAAGGCAGGCGAATATGTGCATATATTGAGCCACATACCATCCGGTGATGCGGACTGTTGGACCGTGTGGGCGCGTGAATTCAATCGCATTATTGAACGCTACAATCACATCATTGGTGGTATCTTCACTGGACATACGCACGTGGATGAGCTGAATGTGCATTATTCGTCGAAGGGTCATGCAGTGGGTGTGTCCTGGAATGGCGGCAGTTTGACAACTTACTCCAACAAGAATCCAAACTATGTGGTTTATCAGGTCGAACCAAAGAGTCTTGTAAGTAAATATACATTTATTTGAGTCTCAAGAAAACTTGTTTAAAATTGATATTTCCTCGTAGCAAGTCGTTGATTATGAAGCATGGATTTTCGACTTGGAGAAAGCAAATGCGCAAGGCGCAGTTGCCAAACTCGAATGGTTTAAGGAATACAGCATCTCTGAGTTCACTAGCAACCTTAGTCCAGCCGGTTTAGATGCGCTATTGGATCAATTTGCTGAAAATCCTAAATTGCTAGAAAAGGTAAAAATATCAACTCAGGAATAGTAAATAGTTCACGTTTAAACCCCGCACACAATTATCTTTAGTATTGGCAATACAAACACACCTCGGCTAACCCACGTTTAGATGGTGGATGTGATAAGAAATGCTTATCTAAAACGCTCTGTCGCATGGCAGTAACTGCTTATGATCAGAAGTCGCGCTGCAAGCAATTGAAAGAGAAGTTGGAAACCAATGTGAGTATTTGAGATACATGTTAACTGCAAATTTAAAAAAAAAAAAATTTCAACTATTATTATCGTCAACTTTCATATTTCAAAGCTACCTGCGGTCACTACTGCAGCCCCAACAACGCCGGCACCAAATACTGACAAACCAACAACTCAGGGTCCAATTACCACAGAGGAACCCGAGGGCGATGCAGCAGCTTCAATTTCTTGTATGCAGCTAACAACAATGGTGGCGTTCCTGCTTCTTGCTCGGTTCCTCTACTAAAATTATTATATACTGTATTGACTTTAATTTTTTTTATTATAATATTTTTATATCATTAAATATTTTGTAACAAGTATTTTTTGCTGAAATATATTTGCGTAGACACAGCTATCTTAGCGCTATAAGAGCGCGCTATTCATTTCTCCATCTTGCTGTTTGACACCAATTGGAAATACCAAGAGAACCAGGTCGCTTTCCACTTGGTCTCTTCAGCTGTTTCCACCAGCGGGTACTCTATCGAACACTGGTGTGCTTTCGTCCTTTCAAACAACATGACCTATCCAGCGTAGCAGCTGTCTATTTATTCGCTGAAATATGATTATGTCGTCGAATAACTTATACATCTATCGCACAATCTTTCTCTCGAAAACTTCTAGTGCCGTCTCATCGGATGTTGACATCCACGCTTCTGCACCATACTATAGCAGGACGGGAATGTTGAAGGACTTGTAGAACTCATCCTAGGCACTGTTTAATTTTTTATTGGGTGATTCGTTTTACGTGATGGGTCCTAGGCCCTACGCATTAAACGGCTGTTTTTTGGCTACCCAGAGGATACTTGATATAAAACTGTAAGTCGTGAGCTGCTTGAGACATATTCAAACTAATCGTTCCTGGCCACTCCCAAGTGAATGGCAGTCAGAAGCTTTCCTCATTTGCGTGAACTTCTACACATGACACCATTCCCCAATATAAATATAATCGATTATTTAAACAGATGTTTCGACTTGAATGGGGAATGTGAAGCACACTTCTTATTTCGATTTGTCGAAATGACTTTTGATATATTCTGCCCCCTGTTCACTCACATCACCTCAGGCTAACTCGGTGCAATAAGAAAACCTCTAAATTTTTGTTGGGGACTCTCATAAAACCTAGTTGATCTTTTAGATAATTAAGGAGAATGGAAATAATATTTTTGACTGTGATGAATATGGGGAACTGAGTAATGACATTATAGGGCGAATGGGTCATGGATTTTTTTCGTTTTTTTTTTATGAGCCACGCTACAACTACGTATAATAACGTGGCGAAAGTGTACGATTTCACATTTGCAGAACACCGATTGAAGGTGTCCAAGATAGATGACAGATCAGAAGGTCGTGTGGGTCATATACGGTGACTCTTTTCCTTACATGATACTGACGGTTTTGATGAGCTACGGATACATAGGTACGTCGACTACTACGTAAGATAAAGTGTTAAGAGTCCTTCGAAATAGATGAGACGGTAAGTATCTCAAAAGAACGTGTGGGCCATATGTAAACTGCATGGCTTGGAAAGAAAGTTGTGAGAAAACTATCGGCACAATCAAATCAATGGATGCACACCAGAGGCCAAGAAATCTTTGAAATAAGTGACATCACTTGTGGTGGCCACTGCTTTATATGATTCCAAGGAGGCTTATTTTGCAGACATCCAGAGAGAGTTAAATAAGTTGAGGCATCGCTGTGTATCGATATCGAGGTAGAAGAATACTATGTAACTAATCGGATCGACCTCGCATATGTAATGTCATTTAATCCACAATTACAAAATTACTTATTAACGGTTTGCAGCTGTCGAATAAATACAGAAATCTTATAAACTGATAAGGCCCAAGTTAGTATTAAAATGATAAGAATTTAAATAAAACATCGATATGAATTAAGTCTTTTATTTATAGTTAATTGCATTTCTCTTCTGGCTTTACTATAATATTATTATTTTTTGACTACCATTATATTTAAGTACATATAAGGGTATGTGTATGTAACATACAGGCGCTGATAAACTCCAATTTTAAGAAGCAAGCTGGGAACACCGTTACTACACACAATTACACAAAATAGTTTAACAAATTGAGGCTTTCCAAAATAGGTATATATGTATTATATGTATGTATATGTACAATATTTTCTAAGTACTAAGTACTGCGAAGTATAAACAATTCAACTTTCGAGCCAAAAACTTATTTTTTTTTACTGAATCTTTAATTAATTTTATTAATGTATTTTACTCTTTGAAATTTTTGTTTTTTGGTTTTTTTTTATTGTATGCAGAGTTCAACAAATACCAATACCCTAACCATACATGCAAGCTTATTATATATGTATGTATATATGTATGTATATAATTGAGTGTCGCATTCTATTATTGCAAAAGCTGGTCGTAATTATATCCCGCAAAAACTTTACTTTGTGTCTACAATTCTTTCCTTATTTTGAGATTTATAGCGCACAGACGAGAGTAGCAATGTCCAAATCAGTTTCGTCGGCTTTGCGTAGCATAACGGCTGCGTGATTCTGATAACGTCCAGTCGAGATCAAACGCACCGTAGTTACACCGCAGAAGATGGCCTGTTCGGGTCCTGAGATGTTAGAGAAACGAATGTTGAAATGAAAACTATATTGCAAGTAGTGCTTTATTATTATTTACCTTGCTGATCGGAGTAGCCGCAAACATCTGAAGCCTTTTCCATGGCGTACGCATCGAGTCCGGAAGAGCCACCGATCTCCAAGCGATCCTCATACATGCCACACTGTACAAATGACATGAGTTAATACAAATTGTACAAATATAAGTGAGCTTGCTTACGTCATAATTGACTTTTTCGCCACGCATATTCTTGCCGCCGATTTTCAAGCTGGCCACTGACACTGCGGCCGGGAAGAGTGCTGAGAGCGTGCAGTTGCGTTGATTACCGAAATTAGCCATGTTGAAGATGGCGGCCGTGTCTTGCGCCAGCACGTTGCAAGCTGCCGCGGGCGAAACGCAAACAGAAAATAGCAATAATTACTTTCCATTAGAATACTAAGTAAATATATTTATCGGCTTGTTGGGCATAAGTGGCATGCCACACACAACCGCACACTTACGCTGTGTTATCTTGTGGAAGCGCACGTGTGCAATGAAGGAGCCGCGGAATGGTATGCGATACTGCAGCAGCGCTGCATTTTGACTTGAACGGAAGAATTTCTTATTCGCAACACGTGGCCTGCAAGCATGGAAATGAAAACTTATTTGTTGCAATTGTTGTTTTTGCCGTCTTGCCACAATGTCATTCCGATACCTACCATTGTTTATAATTGTTGCAAAACTCGATGACACGCTCGTCTAACTGGCGATGATGATCCTTAATGCCCGGAAAATATTCACCATTCAACTCCCAACCATCGACAAACTGTGAAAATGAGAAAAGTGTACGAAATTATAGTGAAAGCTAAAACGAAAGCTGCAAATTGCATTAAGCGTCGACGAAAATTCAATTTAGCGACTACTTTATCCACTTCATCGATGCAACTTTTTGATATTATGCTTGTTTTCGCTTTCTTCTAACTTATTTTGTTTTGTTTTAGTTTTTCGAGTTTTCACTTACAGCCATTAGACCGCCGGTCGCGCAATTGACATCATAGTGTTTCATTGTTATTTCGACAATCGTGTCGGGCTCGCCAATGATGTAGAGACCGCACACCTCCGACGTCGTCTCTTCAACAGCAGCTTCCACCAATGTCGTCTCCTTCGTGTTGACCAGCAAATGTGGCACCTTTTTGAAGACATACTCACCGGGTTCGGATGCCACATGCATACAATCTATATGAAGTGCGAAATATAGTGGGAAGGAAAGTTTCAAAAGTTTTAGTATAATGAATAATATGAAGGGTAGTTAATATGTTATTAAGTATACGAAGACAGTGCGATAAGTACTTAGTTAAGAAATGAGAATAAAATTGGGAAAGTGGTTCTCAACGGGTTAATATATGTACTTGAACCAGCGGTTCCCCAAGTTCCATGGTAGTGAGTAACTCCCACATTCGACGCCGCGAATGATTTTTTTAAGTTAGGGAATTTAATTAAGATAAACGGGACCACAGAAAGATAGATAGAGGTTACGCTGTATTGGACAGCCGATCGTTCTAAGCAGATTCGCCGACTGAAGTCCATAATTTGGACTGTGTCTTGGCCTCTGATCTACACTAGTGTATCTAAGTTGGAAAACAAAAAGCAGATACATGGCACCGAATCTAATGGATACTCTGAATTGGGCAGCAGATCGTTCCCATTGAAGTCCACAGTTTGGACTGTGCCTTGGCCTCTGATCTACCTCAGTGTATCTAAGTTGGGGAACAAAAAGCCTATATCGTTCAAAGTAGGTCGTTTTAAGCAGGATCGCTGACTGAAGTATACAATTTGGACTGTGCCTTGGCCTCTGAACTACCTCAGCGTATCTATGTTTGGTCCGGAGTAACGATACGGCGCAGAAACTCCTTCAGATTGTGCTTAAAAAGCGTGAAACATTGCTGTGAAGTTGTCTCACTGCTGAGTTCGTTGTACGAATCCATTGTCGGGTGGCAAATTACAAGTCTGATTCGGTTGAAATCTTTCATCATATTGTATTTATGGACTACTCTCTTATACATATATACTATATACAACTAACCATTAAGACTGAAAGAGTCTTTTTGTCACGCTCTTAAAACCAAAATACTAAAATACCTTAATTATATATGTATACTTGTCTACCGAGTATGAGGATATAGTATATATATTTATGCATACAAATCTGCACTCATACTCTTTGAGCACGTCTCTTTTGTTTGACTCAAGTATATAATAACAAATAGACATACTACATATGTGCGCTCCCGCTCTCCTTATCTACTGCTATTAGTGAACACCCATATGAAACACAGTTTAATCGTTGATTTATGGCTTCTAGTTTTATTGCAATTTCGGCGACAATCTTTTGTTTCCCATTTCCCATTTCTATGGTATTTGCTCTTATTGGTATTTGTGTACACATGTGGGTGCTTTATTAGTTTATGACCAATTAAATACAATAATTTTATGCTTATCACATATTGTGACGTCATAATATTAGTGTGAAACTGCATGAGATTATTAATAATACCCTGGATAAAAAACAAACAAATTCATCATACATATGTGACGGTAAAAGAAGAAAGTAAGGAGAGTCTGAGTTTGGATGTGCCCGAATATTAGATGCCTACGCGATATATAGCAATATAAGAGTGTGGAATATTTAAAGAGTTTCCTATGTTTGGGTTTCATTATTTGGGTCTAAGTTGGAAAAATACATCCACATTTCCCCCAATATTTCATTATAAGCCGTTTAAAATATTTGCCTGATAGATTTATTATGATATTTCACTTATTTTTCGAGTGTAGTAAATTTGATAGAACGAATTCAATACATTCGTTAGATGTGGTTTTAGCGAGGGTATGTAATGGAGGTATGGAGCTTGGTATTTTTGGAGGAAAGTCGTTTCACATTAGCGGAGCTTTGTTTTGATTGGAGCTGGAATCAACAATTTTACTCATAAAAGTTCGTATTTTAGGCGTAATAGAGTAATGGGAGTAATAGAGTCGAAGAGTTACCAGATTGTCTTGTGGAACACTTTTTATATGAAATAATTTCATATCTAAGTTAGTCGAATATGAGTGAGAATGGACGATATCTAGATTAACATAGCATGCGTACTGGAGGGTGAACCGACAACTTTGTGTCTTTATTCAAATCCTTTTGATATTCATAAATTGATAATCAGTTGAACCCAACTATACAAAATAAATGTATTAGAAGTACTATGTTGTGCCACATGTTGTAGTAGTAGTACGTAAATGAAATTGTCAACAGCTGTTCGTTGCCACTTTGTCTGACACCCTCGTGACCAAAACAGCTATTCAACAAATCATATGGTACATTTGATCTCACGCAGTTCTCACGTGCTGTTTGTTTGGTTGCTAACTATCGCCTTGTCACTGGTTCACAAATGGTCACGTTGAAGGCCACAGTGGTTAACCGAGGTGTTGGGTAGAGGGCAGATGAATCACTTTTTATTGCTAGGCCTTTGGAATTGCGTAAACACTCATACGAATGCGACGTTTACTAAATTATTTGGTATTAAGTTTGTCATTTGTTGTTGATTAAAGTCTTATGTATCACTTAGCATCAGTGATTTGTAAATAACTCAAGTGTGTTGCCATAATTGACTTTGCCTGTTGGCTATTTGTTATTTCAATTGAATATTCTTTTCACAATTTTATATGTATGAGAGTTTATAGTTTCCATATGTTGCTAAGAATTTAGCAAATGCTTTGAAGGTATAAAAATGAACAAATTTATTACAAAGTGCACTAACATTTTTCTAATGAAATAGAATATTCACACTCATTGCAAAAACAGCATCATCACATTAATAAAGATTTGTTTATAGTATCTACAAGAATTTGTCGGAACACAGCTTTGAAGCCTTATAGGAAATCGCACTCAAATCATCAATTGAACTGTGACATAACTGCAAATAGCTCCAGAGACATATAGTTAATGACAACATTTTAAGTAAAGTCTGCTGATCAATAAGTTATTATCTTTCCGGTTTCATGAAAATTAATATTAAAGAAAAAAAAGTAAGGAAGGGCTAAGTTTGACTGTAACCGAACATTTTATAATTTCGCAATTTATTTATGTAATTATATTATGACAATACACAATATGACCCATATTTTAGGGATAAAGTAGTACATACAATATATAGCTGGTATAATTCCTTGACCGTTTACACAAATTTTCGTCACCAAGCTACTGCATATTCAAGATTATACGTTTACTTAAGTTTGCTATGATATCTCACATATTAACCTATATATGCGGCTCATTCGCGTCTTGGCTCCCACGTCATTGTTGACAGTCATAACTTCGAAGTCGTAGATACTTTCGTATACCTGGAAACCAGCATCAATAACACCAACAATGTCAGCCTCGAAATCCAGCGCAGAATCACTCTTGCCAATTGGTGCAACTTTGGACTAAGTAGGTAATTGAAAAGTAAAGTCCTCTCCCGGCGAACCAAAATCAAACTCTACAAGTCACTTACCATTCCCGTCCTGATTTATGGTGCAGAAGCGTGGACGATGTCAACATCAGATGAGACGACACTAGGAGTTTTCGAGAGGAAAATTTTGCGCAAGATTTATGGTCCTCAGAACATTGGCAATGGCGAATACCGCAGAAAATGGAATGATGAGCTGTATGTGTTATTCGACGACATAAACATAGTTCAGCGAATAAAAAGACAGCGGGTGGCTAGGACATGTTGTTCGAATGGGCGAAAATGCTCCAGCTCTGAAAGTGTTCGATGTAGTACCCGCCGGAGGAATCCGAGTAAAGGAAAGGCGTCCACTCCGTTGGAGAGACCAGGTTACACTTGGGATCTCCAACTGGCGCCGAACTGCGAGGGAAAGAGGGGAGTGGCATCGATTCGGCTGTAACCGGCTATACGGTTTCCACGCCAATCACATACATGCATACGGTATAAAGTCCCCCGTAAGTTTGAAAATTCGTAAATGAGGTATATGGGCGCTAGAGTAGGATTTTCGACACAGAGACACACTATAATAAGTAAAACATCCATCTAAATTTCTTTAAAATATCTTTGAGATTTACCTATTTTTTCCGTACCGGTCCTCATGTTCGGTATCTGGGGTTTTGAAAACGATTTTTAGACGCGCGTTGCCAGGAAAGAAATGCAGTATATGTGCTTAATTTTAAATTGTGAAGTAAACGAAACAGATGGACTTTAATTTTGTCTTTGTTGTGCCCATTAAGACCATCATAAATAAGTACATTGAAGCATAAAATGATCTAGAGATTTCCTTTTCGGCTATCCACTCTTTACAAAGTACAACAATCAATCGATTGTACTCTTGCAGTACGGTTATATGTTGAATCGTTCTCATACGGACTATTTTCTGAAACAAATTTTATTGGAACGCACTCAGCACAAGCTATTTTCGAAAGTTGTCTACTAATGTAGCCCAAGTTTCCATTATGGAATCCATTCCGTCTTTATTATATACTAGATATTAACAAATCAACAAACTAACAAATATCTAATTAGATTATTTTAAAAAGAGTTTAGAAACAGCTTAAAATCATTTAGTCCCCTTCTTCAATGAGTTATTCTATAGCACATCGATTTCAATCATCATATAATCGAAGGTATTTGGTTGCTGATGGTCGTGACTGCGAACTGTTAGTTCAAACCAATAAAAAATCAAAAATTTAGAAAAATATTTATTTTAATAGCGGTTGGTCCCCGACTTCTCATAAAATTGGTTAGACATTCGAGAGCGGCTATATGCTAGTGAAACAAAAATTGCAGAAGAAACTTACTCCACATCAAGATTATCGAAAATATTTTTCAAAAAATATTTCAGTTTTTATTTCCTAACAGTCTATATCTCATGGTTTTTACACACATTTATACACCTATGCAAAAAGATATGAAGATTTATAAATGACTATGAATAAGTTTTCGACTACAAATTTGAAGAGTTATTTGTTACTGTTGTAACTTGAGGCACTTGAGACAGTTTACATGAAGTAAATTGGAGGAGATGAGACAAAACGCACAGGTGTGTAAGGTAAGTTTTCAATACACACACATAAATGTTCATGTTTGCAAGAATGTTGAAACTTTTAATTGCTTGTTTTAACAAAACCACAAAAATCGAAGGACAACAAAGAAACGGTTATCGAAAAATTGCTTTAATTAAATCAGTCAAAGTCAAAATGCATGAAGCACTGAAGTGAAAACAATGAGAGAAATTGACTTACCTGAGATGACATGAATGTTGGTGAAAGGATCGTTGGCATAAAGGTCGAAAGACTTCTTCACCATTGGCCAAGCCTGCAACAAAGTAACAATGAAGAATAAAGTTGAGTGAATAAGTTGAAGAGTTGAAGGTATGCTGTCTTCAAAATCAATTTAATCAACTCTATAGCAGAATAATATGTGTGAATTTAAGTGCTTCTCCATAATTTATATAAGAATTTTTGTATACCGTTACTTTTGACGATATTTGCCGTACAG
The DNA here is from genome assembly GCF_028554725.1 of Zeugodacus cucurbitae. Classification (NCBI taxonomy): domain Eukaryota; kingdom Metazoa; phylum Arthropoda; class Insecta; order Diptera; family Tephritidae; genus Zeugodacus; species Zeugodacus cucurbitae. The sequence continues at coordinate 54,784,591 of NC_071667.1, read as the reverse complement.
AAAGCCTTTAATATTACACAAACAGTAATTTATTCTTTCTACCCCGCCCCCCGCATGCTTGTATGCAGTAGTTTTGTTACAAACTCGCTCTGTATTTGGCTTATGTCATATTTACAAAGTTTGTATACATGTAGTGTTTATATGTAGTGTATGTATATATGTATGTGTGTATATTTATGTGTGTGTGTGTCTTTTGTAAGTTCAAGTGGCTGCTGCACTGCCGTGAGTTATTTGTTTTAGCGTGGCTGCCAAAGCAACTTTGGCGTTGGCAAAGCCGGAAGTCGATAAAAGAATCATAAGCTGTATACGATACATTCACACACACACACTAATACGCACGCATGCATCCACTTGGCACTGTCTGTGTTCGCAATGCCCTGAAGTGGTGTGATTCGCGCGAGTTTTGAATATTGACCTTTCAACTGTTGCACATAAAAGAGCGCATACAAACATATTTCACATATTTCTATAGAAATAGACATACACACATTTATATATATTCGTATATCATGTAAAAGTTTCAGTGTTGTATGTATATAAGTATGCAAGTGCTGCGTATACTTTACTTTTTATGCAACGAGAGTGTTTTGCTTTCAATTTTATCGCTGCTTTGTCTTTTAGAAAAGTACACTCTCATGCTATAGACTCAATCAGAATGCTTTCCAGCAAAGATGACGCATCTATTTTTAAAATTTGTCTCCTCTCAATTTATTCAATGATTGAATAAGCCAATTCAAAGTATCGCAACAGGCCATTTAGTGTCCATTATAACGGCAAAGTTTTGTATAGTTAAAATCTCTTTACTGATAATGCTATGGATTTCCTTGCGGAAACGGCGTAATGATTCATTTTCAAGATATGCTTAAAGTTTAAAACAAAAAAAAAAAAAAATTTTGTTATGATATTTGAATGGGTGTAGACATCGTCCGGTGTCTCGTTCGTTAAAAAATATTTGGATTAAAATGTTTGCATCTTATTTATTGGATAACAAATGTAAACTTATACAACAAATAAGAATAGACATATTTTAAATTTGATATAGAAATATTAACTTCTTTGATTTAATATCTGTTCATAGAGTCAAGTTGAAGTGTCTGTTTCCGCAAACAGCATGCTTCAATTATCAAGTAGATTCCTAATTAATCACAAACACAAGTTAACTGTTTTGATTTTAATACTCTTCTGTATTTAATTTATTTGAAGATAAGTCATTAAAAGCGTATTCTCCTCACTGTACATTTGTTAATACCAATAACAGTATTAGATTCCTATTTATATTCACGCAACATGTTGCACAGAAAGTATTATAGTTTTGTTCACATAACGGTTGTTTGTGTGTTATAAAAATAAACGAGATAGTTTTATATATATCACAGTGATTAGGATGATGAGATGAGCTGAAATACGGATGTTTGTCTGTCCGTATAACGGATTGCTTGTGTAAAAAAATTGGCGAAATCGGTTAAAAATCACACCTACTTTCCATATAAAACAGTTTTGAATTCCATCTGATTCATTCACTTTATCTTTACTACTATTAAAAGAGGAAAGATTTGAATGTATGTTTGTAATGAACTCGAAAACTACTGTGCCGATTTCAAAACTATTCCACTATTGGAAAGCTACATTCACCCCGAGTAACATAGACTATATTTATTGCTAGAATCTCAACTTTCTGGAAATAGTTCTTAGGTGAGGCTATCAAAAAGACTCCGTGATGGAGAATTTTAATCTCTTTGCATCGCAATGCTGAACAAAATTTCTAAACCTCCCAAGTACGCGACCGTGTGCAGCGGCTTGAAGAACAAAATATTAGAAATATGAGCAAGCTCGCACGAGGCCGTCGAACTCTGAGCGTTCCTAATGCCTTCATAATCAGAGAGAAAGACAACGGACACAAAGGACTAGAGGTCGTAATCAAGTTTTAGCTCATAGCAAATATAATATAATTTCATGTTCGAATTTTCCTCAATTTTTTAAAATGTACCCACGCAAGAAACGGGAAAATACATACATATGTATGGTATATGCCCGTGCGAAGCCGGAGTGGTCTATATACATCAAGAACCAGTGAAGATATCGGAATAAAACTTTACGCAAATACTAAATTTGGGGTGTGGCATCACTTATTAAAAAATTGTCGAAATCGGACTTTAACTTTTCAAGGCCCCAAATATCGGACAAGATGAACTCGATGCCTCGGTATAATTTTTTACCGAAAATATCGGTAAATCTGTCAGATAATTTAATGTTATTCAGATGGATTTTGTTCTCTTCTAAATTATTAAAATCGGATTATAACTCCCCTAGCTACCTTTTACCTAATTGGAAGTTTTTCAAAAATAAAGTGGCCTTTATAACTTATAAATCGGTTAATTTGTGAAATATCACAGTCAAATTAATTGAGCGTATAGTCTTGGATATAGTGTACCTTTGGTGAAATTGGTCCAGAAATTATCTCAGCAATAATGATTTTTGTTATTCTAGTGGATTTCATGCCGAATATATGGGTAAAATTTTTTTTTCTTTATAAAATTATTTAAATAATTTTTGGGAGTATAAAATATTCGGTTACACATGAACTGGGCTCTTCCTAACTTGTTTATTTTATTCTTTGAACACGAAAATGGGCTCAAAATCCATGAAACACTACTGCAAGATCAGAATGGGACTGTGGTCTTGGCGGGTACTGGTTTCAACGTTTCGCTGACTTTTTTGGTATTAAATAATTGGTGCTGCATTCAAAAGATAGTACAACTAAATTAGTTTTGGTTTAATTAAACATTATTATCTCAGAACATAAAAGATGGCGCAACCGTTTTTTTATTTTTTATTTAAAATTCCAGCTGTATCCAGCTGCAACACAACCACAGATCAAAAAGTGTTTTAAAACATTCTCATATTGACTTTGTGCTAAACTGTGTTGCCATAACAATTTAATTATAGATTTATTATTATTATCATAGCTTTGAAATGAGCTACATAACCGCAATGGTAGTGAAAAGAGGATAAATGCAAATGAGTGAAAACCAAGCAGCAAAAACAAAATGGAAGACACTTCCCACAGTAGTTTACATTTCTGCACTTAAAGCAATTAAAAGCAAACTTTGCGAAAAGAAACGGTGGCAAGAGGATAAATCTGCCAAGAAAACGTTTGTTTTGATTACACTCAGAGCCACAGCGGTTGCTAAGGAGTTATAAAAAAAGAGTTGCACAATATTTGTAGCATATAAATGCGAATAAGCAGTAATCTGGCGGTGTTATGCAGCATTGCGGTCTTAATAAGTTTTTTTTTCATAAAGTCATAGCATAAAGTGAATGCGAAGCGAACTTTAGCGTTAAAGTGTTGAAATGTTTAATGCAAATTTTAGACAAATTATCTGAACTGTAACTATGCACTACATTGCGCTGTTTGATATTCATTTTATTTTACATAATGTGTAGGGTAACTAGTTGCTAATGGCGAAAGTTAAAAATTCAACAAATTTTATGCGCTGCTTGCCATAAATCACGTCAGCGAAGACAAAAGACACCGAAGAATGAGTATAAATTACAAATTACTTTCAAATGTTCGAGGTAATGGTTATATGGAATAAACCGCATTCATTTTGCTGTCACTTAAATTCTAGCAGAGCGACCTTTTAGACCCTTTGACGAAAAGTTTGAAAATATTGTTTGCACCAATTGAGTAAAAATGAAAAATTGTTGAAATTGTGAACAAATCGAACGGTTAATTGCTTTATGGGCGTAGAAAGTTTTCTAAAAATAAATTTTCTATAAATATTTGAAGGCATTGCACAGAGGTACTGGGCGTATACGTAACACAGCGGGATGGAATGAGAGACACATATTTATATATTGATAAACATATATAATGTTCGATTTATTCCATCTTAATTATACCATCAAATGTTATGATTTCAGTGTTGTTTGATTTTCCTAATTATTTATTAATATTATTTTTTTATATCGATAGAATGTTGGATTTCTAATGAATTTCATTGCGACATTCATATTTGATTGCCCATAAATGCCATTAAAATTCACAAATAATAATCAAGATAAGCGCCTGCGGCCTTGGCATTGCAATAGTAATTCAATTACAACGCTCACAGCGTTCAATAAAACCACAGGATGATAATAAATATGTCTGCATACCCTGGAATACACATATTCCTACATACAATTATACAATATACGATAAATAAATTGAAACACAAATACTTTTTATTGAACTTGTGACATCGAAATGAAAACCTGAAAAACATACACACACAGACACGACGCAATAACCACAAACAGACATTTAATAATTCAACGGCTAGATTTTTCAACACTGCTATATGAGTACAGCGGTTGGGTTGGTCGCTTTTTTGACTGTCACTGTCACTGTCACATCTTATTGTCAATCTGAAATCTGAAATGCCTAGCTTATGGAGTGTTAAAAATAATTCGAAAGTTGACAATAATTGCAGATAGCGGGGCCCTGGTTGTGCAGTTTATTTCTGTATGGAAGGATTGCGGGTTGGGCGTGGGGTTGAAGCAAAGCAAAAAGTTCATTGAAAATTTAATATAAGGTCAAAGGCGAATATCGCGGTTATGTTACATGCATACTATTGTATACAAACATATAACTGTGTCTCTACAGAAAGGCAAATGCTAAAAAACGGAGATAAAATATAATTAAAGATAATAAAAATTATCATTTATCATTTATAATATTTATGACGCATTTTTATTGTCAGATAATTAATTACGCATATTAGCTATAATTAATTGTTTGATAGTAGGTTTTTTATGCGACAGAAAAAAGAGCGTAATAAATTTTGGCAGACAGAAAACTGTATATTTACGAGGAATACAACGGATGACGTCAAATGGAATGTTCCATATCAACCCTACAAAAAAGTCATAATCTCAGGGAATCACTAAATTTATATTCATCATATTATGAAAATAGATATTTAAGAAACTTTTAATATTTAGTAGATACTAAAATCAAAACTCTGTAAGTCCACACTCCAACTTCTTCAATTCAAATTTAAATTGTGTTCAAAGTCGGCTATATATTAAACACTGTAGCTTACTTGGAGTGTTGAATAATCGCGAGATTGCTGTTTTGGTCACAACAGTATTTGCATAATAATGTTTACGCGAACACAATATATTCAATTTTGTATTAAAGCGGTCGAAACAACAAAAAAAAAAAAAAAAGGGATAGCAGTATCAACTACAGTAGAAAAAATCTCACTTACAAAAAAGGACTGAAAAACTTTTGAGGAGAGTGAATACGCGCTGGAATTGATTACATTGCTGACATGGAACACTTTTTGGCGACACTTTATTTTGCTGCAACGCGTCTTCAATTATATTTATCGTGTAAATGTTTTCCATTTAACCTTTTCAGCGCGCTCAACAAGTGGCAAAAGCGACTGCGGGCATTCAAAGTAATTATTATGAACATAAATGCGCATTAATGAAGTGTCTGCCACAAAATAAATACAAGTAAGGAAAGACTAAGCTCGGGTGCACCGAACATGTTATACTCTCGCAATTTATTGCTATATTTTTATTAAGATAACACACAATTTGACCCATAAATTCGTCGTATAGTTCAACAGAATAACGAAATTCCTCATATATGGTATATAGGCTGAGGTAATTCCTGAACCGATTTCACTCATTTTCAACACCAACATACATTACATCTAAGATTATATGCTCACTTAATTTAGCTAAGATATTGTATTTTTGAAAAACTTATAATTAGGTATATGAGAGCTGGGAGAAGTTATGACCCGAATTAAACCATTTTTGGTATAGAGACACACTATTAGAAGAAAAAGATTTCTCTGAATTAAATTAAGATATCTGAGAGATTTACCGATATTTTCGGTTTCTAAGGCACTGAGTTCTTCATATTCGATATCCGGAGCACTGAAATGTTATAGTCCGATTTTGACAATTTTTTCACAAGTGATGCCACAGATCATATACAGTATTTGTGTAAAGTAGGCGTGCTTGTGAACCGATTTTGGCCATTTTTCATCCGTAGTATGAGGGTGTCAAAAAATATTATATACCGAATTTCATGAAAATCGCGCGAGTAGTTCCTAATACGAGGGCTGCTGTTTTTCAAAATATTCTCCATCAAGATTTATACACTTTTGCATGCGCTCAAACCGATTTTCGAAGCATTTTTTTAGCCTTTTTTGAGCGATTGTCAAATTGTGCGGGATCCAACGAGAACAAACCTTTTTTACGGCCAGGTGTTCATGCAATATCGAATGTATGCTGGTGGGAGAAATGCATAGGCATGCTTCTATCTGAAGGTACTGGTCTTGCATTATCAGTTCACGTACGGCATCGATGTTTTCTGGCACAACGGCTGTTTTTGGACGACCTTCACGGAATTCGTCTTTGAGCGAGCGTCGGCCATGATTGAATTCGTTGTACCAGTTTTTCACAGTGCTATAGGATGGTGCTTCATAGCCATACAAAGATTTTAGTTCATCGATGCACTCTTGTCGCGATAATCCACGTTGAAAGTTGTGAAAAATGATCGCCCAAAAATGTTCACGAGTTAATTCCATTTTTTGGAAATATATACAGCAGCCCTCGTATATGGTTTTTGACCCATGGCGATGGTCCGCCCATTTACCATTTTGTAAAAAAATCTGTGTTTCTGATTTTTATCGTTAGTAAGTCAACGCATAAAGCGTCATAACTAAGCCATATTAAAGTTATAAAAATAAAATTTGGTACAAAGGATCGCCCTAATAGGGGCGATGTAATTTTTTTGGGGAAGTAGGCGTGGCCCCGCCCCCTACTACGTTTTTTGTACATATCTCGCAAACCAATAGCGCTATATAACCCAAACTTTCTGCAGCCGTTTTTTTTAGCCACTTCCTAATACAGTCCAAAAATGAAAGAAATCGGATCATAACCACGCCCACCTCCCATACAAAAGTTAGGTGGGTTAACTCACTAGCGAAAAACGTCAGAAACACTAAATTTCACATAAGAAATGGCAGATGAAAGCTGCACTCAGATTTTTTTACAAAATGGAAAATGGGCGTGGCGTCGCCCACTTATGGGTCAAAAACCATATCTCAGGAACTACTCGCCCGTTTTCAATGAAACTTGGTTTGTAATAGTTTCCTTACATCCCAATGATATGTTGTGAAAATAGGCCAAATTGGTTCACAACCACGCCTTCTTCCTATATACCAGAATTGGGAAGTCGATCTGAATCGTTTACTTTACAATATATAAAGTAAGCACTAGTGAAGATATCGGTGCAGAACTTTGCACAAATACTATGTTAATAGTGTGGCAGCCCCATTCTAAAAATCGCCGAAATCGGACCATAGGTTTTTAAGGCCCCATATATCGAACACGAGGACCTCGGTGCTTCTAACCTAATATTATGGTTTCCAACTTTCAATGGACTTTATACAATATATATCACGAATATGTCAAATTGTGTATTATATAATATAAATAAAGTTAAATAAATAAATTGCGAGAGTATAAAATGTTCGGTTACACCCGAACTTAGCCCTTCCTTACTTGTTTTGTATACTTTTCTACCAAAATAATATTTTCTACGTTTCCCAATAAATTCTAATTTTTTCATTCTTCCACGCTATTTTTACCACCACTATAATTCAGTTAATTTTCAATGTTTTCAAGTTTGTTATTTACAAATCATTGTATGACACTCGCTGTCGAGCGCTGTCATTGCGGTGTGTAGCTTAGCTGTTGACAATGATGATGATTTCCCTTGCCAGATAAAGCTAATGACAATCTGATGATGGCACTAGGACTGTTGCTGTTTTGATTGCCGAAATCCCGACATTCATACGAAGGTTTGCATATATTTAGGCGCAATGGCGTATGCAAAGTGGCATGTGTACACACAAAAGCACACAGTGGACAAATAGCAAATACCGGATGTAGGTTCATATACATATGTATATATATATATATGTACATATATAAATATGTATTTATCCATAGTCTACACTCTGAAATGCGCATTGAAATTCAAATGCAATAATATATGTTCTCGTTCTAACACAGTCATCAGCTACAACAGCGCAATTCACGTCTTCTCCTCAGGCATTGTTCATACATATGTATATAAGTACATACATATGTATTTCATATGCAATTTAGTTTGCTTTATTGTCCAACGGTTTGCAATTTTGGTAAACATGCACACCAGTGAAAGGTAATTAATCGAGCATAATATGCCAATTAAATGGGAAAACTAAATTTACTTGCTTTCGAGATTTTGGGATTATGCCAAATTAATGCGTGTAAGTAGATTGAGAGTTTAATATTTTAGCTGAATTCCTGGATTAACAGGAAGGGAATTTTGTAGGTGTGCAAAGAGAAGCATGTAAATTTGAATAATGCAAAGCATCTCATAATAATGCTTAAAAAATCTACTCATAAAGCTTGCCAATAAAACTACTTGTCCGTTCAGAAATTAAAACTGCTAAAAAAGCCAACAATGTTTGAGGTTAGTTTTTTAATAAAACAATTGTTTATTATTTTTATGAATTTGCATAAAACAACAGTTTGTACAAAGTACAAACAGATTATTTACTCGCTCAGTTAAATCAGCTTAGTACGTCAAGTACTTAGCTAAGTTGCTAATAAATCGCTTAAGTATCTAAACACTAGTACTCTATTTAAGTGAAAGACTTTTCAAGTCACAACAAAAACAAATTTTTAGTAAACACAACATTTAAATTCCTCCTTTTTGTGTGAGTATGTTTTATGCAAACTCAAGTATTAACTCTACCTCTTATCTACATTAATTAAATCCAGCAGAGTCAAAAGCGAAAAGTCAACAAACCAAATCCAAAATAGACGGAAAATGCGCACCTGTTTGAGCTATGTAAATTTTTACATGATTTTACACAAATGAGTTATGCTGATTTTATTTTGCTAAAGTCGGTATAATAAAACACGTGTCTAAGGAATATAACTTGAAGCATCTTGTAAAACCAGAGCACATATTGATGTCTATTTTAAAAGGACCCTCAAATTTAACTATTGTAATGGAATTGTGAATTAATTCATAATGCTTTCACGCATTACTTTCATATGGTTTTGCTGCTCAATTTCCACTTTATAGTACTCAGTATAGAGTGACTATATATGTATAAATCGACTTAAGTAATTCAAAGAAGGGAGCTCTCCTCTATTAGGTTTAAGAAATATACTTAGTTTGCGTTTGATATGTTTCTCATTTTCTTATAGCCTTTTCCCATAGCCAAATTAAAATTTTGATTGAGAAACCAGTTTTAGCCCTTCACACTGCCGTCTACTCGATAACCGATCAGCTGTTATACATTTTTGTTTTTGCTTTTCATAAGAAGTTGTTAAGTTTCATCAGCTGATTTTTCAGCTATTTTAGCAGCGACATCTACCGACATGTAGCGTGAACAACAACTCGCAAACAAAGAACGTATATATAATTACAAATACGGTCTTTGTCGCAGAGTTGCATTTCATTTTCAAATCGATTAGAATTCAATCAGCAAATAATGCAGATTTTTATTTTGTACGGTAATTCGATCTTAATCAGCGTTTTAATCGAGGAGAGGCCTGTTAATTGATCAATTAGCTCCTGTGTGAAAAGGCCAGAAAATAAGCTTACTGAATTCAATATGAATTAATGAAAGTAGGCTTAGTCGTGATGCGATTTTGTCTATCTGCTCAAAGTACATTATCATGAGTGAGTATTGGCATTGCAATAGCCGAAATCGGACCATTGCCACGCCCACAAATGTGGTTCTATACTTTTCTATACTTTTCGAAATTCCGGAATAGGCTTTAGTACATATCTCCATAACTTACCCCTTCCTTAGATGTAGTTCAATGAATGCTACCCATCAGATAAAACACAGTTAGACTATTAAGGACAGTTCTTTGTGGTTCCAAAAATATACCCTCTCACTTAAATTTAAGTATCGACAAACCGCCTAGAACCTACCACATATCTGCAGAGGTTTTTTACTTCTATACCGCTAATTCGCGGGGATGTGCATAAAAATGAGATACAAGAATCTTTTGCCTAGAACGGGGCATTCCTAAAGGAAATGTTGGGAAGATACAACCTCCTTCAAACAGCTTCTGTAGCTAGCGTCTGATAAAATATTTAGTTTGACAATTGAGATTGTCAGTTAGAACGCCTATGATTAAGGAAAGATTGAACTTACTGAGGTGCGAAGAGTTCTCTAGACATCTTACGATTTACCTTGGGCCAAAGAATGTTGCTTCAGAGCCCTTCTTGACTTGTTGGATTTTTTTTTTTTATTTTAAGGAATAATGTATTCATCGAAATTTATAAATGTTATTAGTTATTAGTTTCCATTAAAAAAAATTGTAATTTGCTTGCTACTCAAAAGCAATAACAAATACTTATAAACTCGATATTTATTTTGGCTAAGCACAAATTCAATAAATCATATTTCGCATTATTAAATTTTGTCTCACATAATTGGTCAACATTTGAACAACAACTAAGCACGATGGTGTACACACATATGCAAATAATCACCGGAAAAAACTAATAACAGCAGCGCTCTTGCAATAATAACGAAATATGGCTTAATACACACACACAACAGCACTGATTTGTATATGGACTTGCTGCACGGTACCTTGTCCGATAGCTTCTTTGCGTAAACACTATCAGTAACGAAATGTTGCCTTGCCTGCACCGAAATACTTTCGGTTATAATGACGTGTACTCGCAGTTAGAGATATTTATTTATACACGGTACAAAGCTGACAAGCGCTTATACTCTGTTAGCAATTTGTATTGTAATATATTTAATATTAAATCCTCCAATATATTTACGAGAGCTCCGAAGCATGCATATTTTATTTGCTTAGTATGAGTTTGTGTAGAAATGGCGATTTGGTGAGTGGGCAAACAAAAAAGTTGAAGTGAATGTGACAGTGTGTGTGTGTGTGCGTGTGTACTTGACAAAGTGCAGGTAAATAATGTTGTTCGAAAGCGATTGGTGGTAGCGGTGCATACTTGAGTATGTGGGCAACCGTTTGTTGACACAAGAAACTGTTCATGTGGTTATAAGAGAACACATGTTGTATGTGTGAGTGAATGTGTGTACTTATGATAAATTTTCAAAAATGTTTTATCGTATTCTTTTGTTATGCTTCGGTGCAGTTTCAAATTATTTTCTAATGAAAATTCCAAGCATCTCGTTCGTGTGGTTTTAAAAAGACATAATTTCGCAAATTAAATGTGATAATTTTTTATATTTATTTTTAGGTTTTCTTAACAATGCATATTTGACATTTTCAGACATGTATATAAATGGAGGGAATTTCCTATTTTTAACCATCTCGGTTTTTTTGATCCACTCAAAATCTACTTATTTTGATAATTTTGACTCTTTGCGCTTTTGCATGATACCCTCGTCGGCAGTTTTTCTTTATAGAAGTCGAAATTAATACTGATTACTGCATTTTACTGTATGAGAACAGATATAATTGGGACCATGTCCAGATGATAAGGTTGATTTAAGATAGTGAGCACGTTTGGTACTCTATTTTAACAGAGCGTTCTCATACTTTAACGTATTTAGCGTATCAACTATCATGATGAACCATGTCATCAAAAATTTTAATTAAATAAATTAAATTAAAATTTAATATTTTTTTTTTTTTTAATTTTCATTCATATCAGTCACTAATGATGCTCCCTTTTCAATGGGGTGGTTTTTTTATGTGGTGGGATTCGCCTCCTCACTTTTGTTCACAACCAAAACGGAAGTCATTAGCTACTTGAGCCACACGCACAATAATTGTTCCTGGCCACTACCAGGTGAATGGCAGTCAGGAACTTTCCTCACTTATGTGAACACATGACTCCATCCGTCGTGACCCGTGAAAAGAGAATCGACACACACCATCTCTTTGTCAATTTTTTGGAATCCCGCGAAACTAAAACGGCTATGTAAACTGACATTGAGCAACACCAAAAGATCAGGATCTTGAAGGACCTCTCCGAACCGTTCGATACCAAACGAGGTTTCAGACAAGATGTCTCACTATCGTGAGCCGCAGATCTAAAATTAGAAGGTATAATCTCCTCTTAAGAGTGAACTGCTGCTGGCGTACGCCGATGATATCAATATTATTGTAAGCAACAATCGCGCCGTTAGTTCTGTTTTTTCCAAACTGGATAAGGAACCGAAGATTTACGGTCCCTTAAACATTGGCAACGGCGAATACCGCAGAAGATGAAATGATGCGCTGTATGTGTTTTTCGACGACATAGATATAGTTCAGCGAATAAAAAGACAGCGTCTGTGCTGGCTAGGTCATGTTGTTCGAATGGATGAAAGCGTTTCAGCATTGAAAGTGTTCGATGCGGTACCCGCTGGTGGAAGCCGAGGAAGAGGAAGATCTCCACTTCGTAGGAAGGACCAGGTGAAGAAGGATATGGCTTTACTTGATATTACAAACTGGCGCCAATTTGCCAAAAGGAGGAATGAATGGCGCGCTGTTGTTGTAAACTCGGCTACAATCGCATAAACTGTACCTATGCCAGCTAAGAAGAAGAAGAATAGTCACCAATGAACGTCAGGTGGATTCAACATCTTTTTGATCGCATGAACAAACTATTTGAAAGTACAACAGCCAAAATTAAAAAAAATTCTTAACACTTAACACTAAGTAATCTCAAAGTAGAGATGTATATACATATAGTATGTATGCAAAGGTCTGTGCTCGCTTTAAGTCTGCGCGAACCGCATAAAACCACCAAAAATACTTCCGTATTAAAGGCACGCTGTTGAAGTAATTAAATTCACGCTCAAACTTCCGTCGCAAATCAAAGCGAACGGACACTTCTTTATCTGCGTTTAATTGAAATTGAGCTGAGCCGCAAGTGCTTTTTTAAGTTTGCCGGTTGAAATTAGTTGAAACCCTTATTTTGTTTGGCGCATAAGCCATATGGCCAGTCGGTCCTCCATGCGATGCAGCATTACCACTTCAAAGTTCATTGAAGCCAACTAAATTATATTTGCATAAAGCCTTTTGCTGGCGTGGCGGGCCACTCGCATTACACACAGCACTTGGCGCTTGCCGCATCACTCATACGCACTGTTGGCCACCACATTGAACTTGTCTGCGCGTTTGTTTGCAAGCGATTGTATGTATGTACAATGTATGTAAAATGTATGTACAGCAATTGACGTCGAACTCGTTGACACTTGAAATAAAAATGAAGTCTGCAGTACATATGTCTATATGTATGACTTAAATACATACACAGGTTAAATATATCTACATATGTCATTGTTTGATTACAATTAAATTGGCTTTCTTTGAGTTGTAATGAGTTCTATTTGTGAGAGAAATTAAAGTGGGCGAGGTGTTTGGTCAGCTAATATGCTAAAAATTAACGCTTCAATGATTTTATAAAAATTATGTTTTCAGAAAAAAAAATTCCCCTTGCTTTTTGTTATAAATTATTATCTATCACCTGCATATCTCCATATGTAGTTGCAAGTGTAAGATGTGTCTATATGTTCGCCCCACTTATTGCAGTGTCAACAGTTAAGCCTGTTTTGAAGTATTTTGCTCAAAATATGTTTTGAAACGCAGCACTTAATTTGCGACCCTCTTAATGGTTTTATCAACAATATGAACAGATGCAATTTTTATCCCACTGGTAAATTAATTTTGTCACATTACTAGGGGTCATTAGTTTTTCCATGCAGCCCCCACCTCAAAATCAAGTAAAACTAATTAACACACTACATATGTGAAGGTGACATAGAATACATGACTGAATATGTGCTAGTTGCACTTGTGACAGGAAATTAGGTGCACCTGTTAAACGGCTGTTGCGGTTATTAAGACATGCCATTCATTGCCACGCAGTTTGCATTTGTAATGTTCACAGTTACTATACGGAAATATTCCATCGATGTTCAGCCATAATATTTTGAAGTCTTTTTGTAAGGTCACTGATATTAGACGACAAATGGAGGGTTCTACAAGTTCTGAGCAATAACCGCATGTATTTTTGAGACGACATAAAATCTATCAGAAAGTCTCCCGGATGTAACTTACCGAACCAAACAGGTTTAAATTGTCAAAATAACAGCCCTTGGCTGTATAAAATCCGGGTCAATTTTGTTAACGTAGTTCCCGCGGTTGTGGTGCCGTATATTTGCCATGGAGCGCTAGTAGGATAACTACTACAACATGTCAGTTGAAAAAATACATTTCTAAAATTGAATAAATAGCGAATTTTCAAACAGAATCCTAGGTTTGATTGAGTGTTGAGTACTGAGTGATGGGAATTTATTGTACTTCGGAAAAGCTATTTAAGAAAAGAGTTGGTTCTGTTTGAAACATCCGGGGCACCTTAGTGAACTCGGCTAAAATCGCTTAAGCAGTTTAGACAATAATAAAATAAATTATTTTCTTTATCCAATGGAGAGTACGCTTTGGCTGTTATTACTCTCGACCTTCAATCAAAAACTTGGTCAGTCATACAGGCCGAGGTAATTTATACTATAGAGCATAGCCGTCGATACTCTTTTTAGGGCTTTGAATGCAGACTACAAATCAATATTGGAGCGGTCAAGAGTTGTCAGTATCGTTCCGACCTCAAACTATCAAACATAGTCTCATAACTCCATCCAGTATGCTGACGATTTCACGATTACAGCGTCAGACATAGGAGTTGGTGACTGAATAGTAAAAACCTAAATATCTCGACGATCTTAACGATCTCCACCACTAGCAGTCTAAAACTTTTCACTATGGAACAAAACTGGAAAAATATACTCGTACACTTGGGGTAAACACCTGGTAGATACCTAAACCATACGACTAGAGATAGTAAGATACTGATTGCACTGTGTACGTCTATTGAACTACCTTACACATATAGCATGTCTCTTGAGATAGGAATATAGCAAACTTATATCCAAGATGTTGCGAAAATTGCGTGATGTGGAACCGTATGTATTGCCTAGAGGATATGGTGTAGTGTAAACTGGACCGATGTCATTCACGAAGAGTATACCAAGACTTTCAGAAAATCTATATCTAGGGTGTAAAACCACCACTTATAACGGATGAACAGCTTGAGTTGTCGTGAGAGACAGATGACTTTATATTAATCAGATCTCTTTTTCCAGAAAACATTTCATGGAATTACAATATAAGTCAGCTTATTTGACGAAAACGAAAAATCACTACTGACACCTTTAACTGTTTTCTCATGATTGCGCACCCCATTGCCTTTCAAAGAAAGATATCGAATATCATGCTATTTGAAGTTCTTTATACGAACACATGTCAGTAGAAAGTTTTCACAAAAACACTAGTGGCTGCCATTAATATAATGACATAAGTTGACAATTCACTTAAAAACGGCAAAAACTTCTTGCTTCTCTTAATAAGTTGCCACCGATGTGTGTCTTCTGCGGGCTTTAACTAAGCAGCGCTAGATGAAATTGAATTGTACGGATTAGCGGGGCGCTACAAGTGTTGAATCCATAAGAACGCCAATTAATTTCCGGTGAAATTTTCTAACAAACATATGTATAACGACAAACTATGGCAGCTTGTGGAGAAAGCATTTTGTTTTTTCTCTGGTTTTTTGGTGTCGATATGAAATTTTCTTTGATTATTTCAGGGGTCTGGTTGCAGTGGGTGGTAGCGTGTGGGGAAATTATGAAATGATGACAAACGGTGGAGGCGTTGGATGAATGAGTTTTAGCAAATGTTGCACAAAGCATATGTACATATTAGCGTTAGAAAGCATATACTAATGTTTATATACATGTGTGCATGCCAATTTAAGTTTTGTTAGTGCGAGGAAAGTTATCATAAGCATAGCATAGTCACACTCGACTGGCATTGTTTCAAATGAGAATCTCTGCACAAGAACAGCCATCTAAATACATACATACATATGCACGTTGTTCGCGCAAGATAAGCTATATACATATATTCGACTGACATTTCGTCATGGTTTTCTGATTTTAATTTCCTTCTCAAAAGTCAATAATTCAAAGTTCATTCATGCATGGCAGCTGAATATAGAAATCTTGTAAGTTCGTGCGCTCACCAAGCTGTAATGTACTTAAAATGCATAGCACTAATTTAACGGTATTTAAGTTCGACATACAAACACTTGTACATATACCCACGCTATGCGTGTGATTACACTTTGGTCTGTCAATTTGTCACATTTGCCGCACTTGTTGGTAGAGAAATAGTCTGCACTGCGCCACAGCAACCATGAGCGGAAGCAGCTATGCATACTAAGTAAACTAAGTATAAGCCGTTTCTGCTGGCTGGTGACTGTCATCAACTGCAACGGTGAGCCAACTTTGCTGCAGAAATCGTATTTGATATGCACCGAAGGTGACATTTGATTTGTTGCATTCCTAATGACAGCAGTCCGTCATCCGCTTCCGCCCGTTTTAACTCCACTTAACGCCCGCTCAGCCAACGATAGCCAACGACATTTGAAACTCGTCCGACGCGCAGGCCTCTTGTGGGCAATTTATGTTGAATTGAGACGCATAGCTGCCACAAACTGTGTCCTGTTGGTTCGTGCTTTAAGGTTACAATTGTGTAGACTTGTGACTGATGTGGTGCTTTTCCACATAGCGGTGTTACCGTCAGTATGAATTCATGTAAGCATAAATGATTGCGCTTTGACACGGCACTGACACTCTTCTGAAGAGAGTTTGCAGATAAATGATTGCTTTATTCTTGATATACACATGTTTACTTCTTTGACTTTGAACGGGACTTTATTACAGACAAATTGTAGTGGGCGCTTGTGGCTTACAATCTAAAAATTCCCCAACGCTGGAAAGGTTATGTCGAACTTTTTATAGTATTTAATAAATGCAAGACACTGTGTTATAGAATATCATAAAGGCAGCAGGTGCCACTTTGGGTTCGGTAGGCAACTGAGAAGCAGATCCCTCTCTCGTCAAACAAAATCCACGCTCTATAAATCACTCATCATTCCAATTCCTATTATACGGCGCAGAGACATGAACGAAGACAAACCGAGATGAGAAAGCACTTGGGGAATACGAGAGAACTGTTGTCCGCATGATCTTTGAAGCCGTCCGCTTGAAAGACGATGCTGCAGCGAAAAGTTCCTTCGATTTGAGACCCATGAGTGAACAATGGAAGCAAGGTTGCCCACGTATCTAATAGAGGGGCTAAATACATAGGAACCAGTCTGCACTTGGAATTACAACTGGCATAACTTTGCAAAGGATAGAGAGAACTAACGAACAGGCCCACTCGGACCCACGGTTGTAGTGCCAAAGAAGAGAATGACGACATAGTTCCCAATCATTTATTTAAGATAATGAACTAATTAAAAAATTATTGGAAACATCAAACGTATTTATTTGGTCACATTTTTTATCCGCCTTTCCGTTAGAGTATTTCTTTCGATTTTTAATTGCGATTCTAAAATTGGTCAAAGATTCTTTTGAACCAAAGGAAGGAGGATTCTTCAAACTTTGCTTTATTAAAGTTTATTTAACAATTTCGACCAATCCTATCGAGGCATACCATTTTGAGCCTTATATTTTGATATATTCGAACTGGCATCTTTTAGTTCAGAGTTTGATGTTTAAGTACTTAAGATTTAATCTTAATAACTGAAGAGAATTTGATGTTGCCGCATCGAATACATGAAGATTTTCAAAGCATAAATTTATCTTTTCCCATTTTAAATATTTTTAAACTTTAACTAAATTCATTCGAACCGCAAACTCTTCAGAACCCCTCTTAATCACATTTGGTGGTTATGTTTAGTGGTTATATTTCACAAGTTCAGGTTTATAAAAGGTTTGTTTCAAAAGAATTTCGATTATTAAAAGTATTTCCTTACAATTGTACTGATTCGACTGGACTACTATTTCATGAAGAATAGTTCTATCGAATCTCTAATCTAATGCCTAAGGTTTCATTGAAACAAACTATATAGGGTTCTGAGAAGAAATATGAATTAAACTTGCGATTTGACTTCACTCAACTTTGCGTATTGCTGAAATATGAAATCCGAAGATGAATTAATTTTCCTTTCCGAACCTTATATACAGTAGTTTGTTCCATAGGACATAGCTTGAGCAAAAAAAATGATGTCAATGATTCTAAAATTTTAAGGTGCTATACCAGTGTGGCATTTTCAAAAAATCAATTTTTTATTTTTTTGCTTATTGGGTAGTACATACTTTCAAAAATATCCTGTGAAAGCGGTAATTTTTGAATGACAGCGTACTAAAAAGCGACCGCAGGTCATTGTATGGTATATACTTTCAACTTTTATAACATTTTTGAATTTATTTATTTCAGCTACTCATTCGGCCGGAATCATGTCAGCAGTTGGGGAACTTTTTTTTTGGCACCTCCCAAGACAACATATAACTCCGTTATTTTTCAATATTTTTGTAAAAAAAGAATCTTAAAATGTGGCTAAAAACATACCTTATTATATCCAAAAAACTTCGAACCATTCAATCGAGTACTTTCTTTAACAAAAATCACCAATTTCCTACAAAAAATTCAAAAATCTCCTAATTATTCAAGGGTTGCACTGGTAAAGCCCCTTAATGAATCGAAAAACCGTGACAACCACGGTTCGCCCATTAAGCAACACCAGCTCACTAATATAAAAGGTTTGAAGAAATGTTTCCTAATTGTAGTTTCCGTCTTGAACGTTTTAATCGGTTGACGATTTAAGATATATTAAAAACTCCGACGGTTATTAATCCGTCCAAAGACCAATTAAATGCAGAATTTCCAGCATTTCACACAGCCTCTAACGGAAAACAATCATTTAAAACTCGCGGTTTGCAAATCAACAACTTTTTAAACACATTTCATATTCAGCAGCAACGACAGAAACGTGCCGAATCTATGTTTCGTAGCTTCTTCATGCATCTACTCGTACACTTTATATTGCCAATAATTTGCAAAATGTTTAAAGAAATTGACTATTTTAAGATGTTGTTTTAACGCAAATATTAATGAAATTATGTGGATCCATAAGTAAAAAATAGAAAAAAGCAACTCAACTTAACTGTTTTACTACTGTACTCATAAAGTCTTTCACTCAACCGCACTCATTTATCACTTACCTTAGCGCTGAGCACAATCAGCGAAAGTGACAGGAAGACGGTCGCCTTCATTTTGTGGCTGGCGGCGAAGCGCGGCGATTTAGAATACTAGATTAAGCAAGGATGAGCGAAAAAATAATAAAGATGTGCGGCGGCAATCAACGTTTATTGTTACGACGTGTTAAAAGCGAATAAATTGAGTTATGGAAAATCAGCAGCCGTCCTGAGTGCTGCTGGAGGGGAGTGGAAAATTATTAAGTTTTTTTACATTAAAAATTCGGACTTTAGAATTCACTGTGGGCTGCACTGCACTTACTCGATACACTTACGGGACAATCTCGTTGTTGTCAACGCCTGTGCGATGGGTGACGCGGATGCGTCCGTTGGTTAGCAGCCGGGCAAATGCTGCAGTGGCAAACGACACGGAACGTGTTAGATTTCTAAACTCTTACAACTTTTAAGCGCTCGGGAAATGATTGCAACGGCTGGTGGTTGAATGTGGAGGAAAAGTTCAAATATTAAAGCATGTAATACGAGTGAATGCCTAAAGAAGGAAATAAGATTGTGCTGTTAGTGCGCGGAAGCGGAAGGTGGGGCAGTTAAACTGCAATAACTTTATTGGTTAAATTTGACACCGAAATAAAAACTGAGTTGGCGCACGTATGCCATGCGGCAAGCACACACATTCAGCTATAGAAATATATATTTTTATAAAATAAAAAAAATTAAATTAAATGAATATTCAAAAGCACCGCAAGAGAGCGTACTATTATTCAATGATTTACCGGCGAGCGATTTTTTACTAATTTTATTACTGTCACTACACACTTTCCAAACGTGTCCACTTAGTGGTAATTTTTTCAAACAAAAAACCGTTACAATACGCGGTTGTTGAGAAGTCACTGCTGGTATTGGCTAATTTCGACGACAACCGTTAACTCTGCCAACCGTCCGTACAATGAATGCGTTATCAGCGCAACATATCCTTTTATAGCGCCATCGGGAAGTGCGCCGCAAAGCCGATGCTGTTGCCGAAGTTTTGCGCTGTTGTCCGCCTTAACGGCATAACTTTGTGTGTGCATGTGTGCACTTAACTGTTTGGATGGAGTTTTCACAGCAGTTTATTTGGGATAAAGTATACAACACTTGTTGCCGAAGCGGCATTTATACAATGTGTGTGGGGCTTGTTTCGACGCTGTCTGCTTGTTTGTATGAATAAGTGTTTGTATGTCTGGATAATCCAGTTGTATGGTTGTGGGAATGTCATCAAATTTATAAGGATTATAATATTGTCACATATTTAATACTAATAAGTTTATTTGTACGAGTATGAAATGTCATAAAAAATAATATGTAGCAGTTTCTATAAAGAATTGGTTTTTAATCCGTCTTATTTAATTTCTTTCTCCTTTTAGTTCATAAACATATTTTTACCGGTTTTCAGAGAAAGCTTATAAAAGCTTAACAAGTTCTATCACGCACCATTGAGCTTTGCTGTAAGCTTCTACTCTCCGAGGAGTAGTTTGAAAGCTTCGAAGCTTTTATAACTTTGAATTATAGGAGCCAAAAGCTACAAATATGATTACACTTAGTTTACGAAACTTTTTAACCGCTTATATTTTGAAATTAAATAGAATGAGTTCTATAAGAGTTCGAAAATTTTCCCAATTTTCTAAGTAATCCAAGTAGAGATACTTTTTATACTCTCGCAACAAAGTTGCTACGAGAGTATTATAGTTTTGTCCACATAACGGTTGGTTGTAAATCCTAAAACTAAACGAGTTAGATATAGGGTTATATATATCAAAATGATCAGGGTGACGAGAAAAGTTCAAATCCGGATGTCTGTATGTCCGTCCGTCCGTGCAAGCTGTAACTTGAGTAAAAATTGAGATATCTTAATGAAACTTGGAACACGTGTTCCTTGGCACCATAAGAAGGTTAAGTTCGAAAATAGGTGTAATCGGACTACTGCCACGCCCACAAAATGGCAAAAACCGAAAACACTTAAAGTGTCATAACTAAGCTATAAATAAAGCTATGTAAGTAAAATTTGGTATGAAGGATCGCGCTAGGAAGGGACATATGTGGATGTATATCGAACATGAGGACCTCGGTACTTCTAACCTAATATTAGGGCTTCCAACTTTCAATGGACTTTATACAATATATATGACGAATATGTGGGTCAAATTGTGTATTATATGATATAAATAAAGTTAAATAAATAAATTGCGAGAGTATAAAATGTTCGGTTACACCCGAACTTAGCCCTTCCTTACTTGTTTCAATAGCCTTTTTTTGACAGATCACGCATCACGACTTGACAGATCGAGTCGTGTGAAGGGGTGAAGAAAATATAGTAGCCGTAGCTGAGAGTGTACACAAAGACCGTGGAGAGGCGACTCGGACTTGGACTAACGTCTGGAACGACTTGGCGCATTTTACGTCGAGATCTTAAATTGAAAGTGTACAAAGTATGCAAGAACTGAAGCCGCTTGACCTTCCCTATCGAAAAGTTCCCTTAAAAAGTTCCATAAAGATCAGACGGTTTCATGCAAAATTCTGTTCAGCAATGAGGCCCATTTCTGACTCAATGGGAATGTATGTTGGCGTGGTTTGTGGCCAGTGGGATTATTGGTCCATATTTCTTTAAAAATGACGCCAGTGAGAACGTCATCGTCAATGGCTCGTAATCTCGACGACAGTTGGTTTCAACAAGACGACGCCACTTCCCACACATCACATCAATCAATGGATATATCGAGAGCACTCTTCGGTGAGTAGATAATTTCACATATTGGGCTGGTTGATTGGTCTACAAGATCGTGTGATATCACACTGTTAGACCTTTTCCTGTGATTATATGTAAAGTTTAAAGTCTATGGGGACAATGCCGCTTTGATTAGGGCCTGTCAGTGTCAATCGCCAGATACAAATGAAAATGCTCGAACAAGTCATCAAAAATTGGACTCAAAGGATGGATCATCTGAGACGTAGCCGCGGCCAAAGAGATAATCTTTAGAAAAAGAAATGAAAAAGAATGTTCTTTCGAATGATAGTAAACATTCCCCCATTAAATTTGTATTTTCTATGTTCTTTTTCTTTAAAAAAGTTGGGAACCTCGAAATGGATCACCCTTTGTACGAAATCGTTTAATATTTAACACTTTAATGGATTTTATTAGTCAAAATATCAATTGGTGTTTCTTTGAATCCAACAAAATCTAGCAATAGAGATCCTGACAATGACCATTTTGCCTCAAAATCAAGAGTAGTGAGTTAGGTTAGGTTAGGTTAAGGGGTAGATCTCCGCAAATGCAGAGAATCTCACTGAGTCAGATTCGTCTCTCCATTGTGACACTCGTAAAAACTCCTAACGGATCACTAAGATCCTTAAGTTGCGAAGAAGCGCTTGGACTCAATAATAAAGTTCTTATGTCGGCTTATGTCGATTCGACGAACATTTTTCAAATTAAGTTGTACTCAAGGACGAACTCTTGACTGTTCTGATATTCTTTCCACGGAGAACTGTTCTGGATCGTGTTTGATCGTCAAACAATGAAGAGATTAGTTATGAAATTAAATATAAATTTGAAACATTTATTAAGAGAAATATTAATTCTTATTTTCCGATTTTATAACAAATACATATCCTTTACATTGTATGATAAATGCATTAAAAAGTTACATGTTGTAGTTATTTATTTATTTACTTAGTTTTAGAAAATTTTACTAACTCAATTCAACAAAATTTTATCATTTCTTTAAAGCCAATTCCTCGGTAACTGGTTGAGCAATAGCAAAACTGGCCACCTGTCTGGGATGGTGTGGAACATCGCCTCGATCGTAATAGCCGTAATGTTCGCCCGGCACATGATAGAGACCGTAGTGAATGCCGCTATTGGCGACCTGTGGCAATGAAGTGGAAGGATGAGAAAACTACCAATCAAATTTGTATTAATTTTAAAATCTTAATCAAGGTAAAATTAGTAATAATATTAAATATGTATATCGCTAAAGTAAAACATGTAAAATTAAATTTCAAAACATGCGTTTCACCTTCTTCAGGCCATTGATGGAGGCCAACAGCAGCGCCATTTTCGCCAATAGCAAAGCTTTGCCACTCACAATGGAGAGCATCTGAAAGCCCATGGGCACAAGCACAGCACCCAAAGCGGTGACACCGAACATCATCGTTATCATCATATTGTAGCGTTGGCGACGATGACGTGCGGTACCCAGCTCATCGGCAACCATTTTATTATTCTTTGCTATGGAAGAATACACATGAAATATATACATAAATCTACAAAAGCTTTTCACTTCAATTTCAACTGACCGTCGCTTTCCAAGGCACGCATGTAAGCGTCGGTTAGCTCCTGCAAATTCACTTGCAAAAAATGTGTGCTCAACGTTTGTGCCAGCCGCATGGCGAGTTGATCGAACCAGGTAAGATGCTGTAGATCCTTACGTTCATAATACTCGCTGATACTCTTCGGCTGACTAAAGTAAATAAATATTATGCTTTTATAGAAATTCTTCTCGTGGAATATTTAAATTTAATTTTACATTTCGTTCGTTACATTCGGTGTTGTGTGCTCACGCACTAGTCGTACCCCAGGCCACAGGGATATCACATTGGAGGAGAGGATGTCATCGAATATATGTACGCTACTCGTTTTAAAACAGTGCCACATAGAATCGCTCGTTTGCTATAAATTTTTTTAAGAAGATTAATAGCTCTCTCCGTACTTCGTACTTTGTATGCTCACCTGCATGCAATCCTTGATATGTTTGCGCAATTTCTTCATCTCGTGTATCCACATAATGTGCTCATTCTGTACCTCACTGCTGGACGTACGAACTTCGGCGCTAAATTTTTGATTTTTATGCAAATTTAAGGGGTAGAACCCACCTTCGACATTTGCACACCATATAACACAGAGTAGTAGTGCACACCACAACACATTTGATTTGAAGGACATTTTTCTATATTTCTGTATAATTCATTCACTTTCTCACTAGGGATATCCTTTGTATTTCTCACAAATATTTTCACTTATTAATTTATTTGATCCACAAAATCGATTTTACTATATTTTATGTATGCACCGACACGTTGGTCATCACTAAGAACTGCACTGTGACATTGCATCGGCATTTATATGCGATAGTGAGACGCTGCACTTCTTGTGCCGGCTGAATGACCACTTTCAAGCGATCCATTTTGTTAGCAAATACTATAATTATTCGGCTCCGCTGCATTTCAACTGTGAATTGCGGTTTCAGTTCCAACGACGCATTCATGCATCGACATTTATCCATCATATACTGACATATATAAGTGCAAGGTACATATTTGTTATAGATTTGGGAACCACTGCCTTGAACTTGGCCGTTGTTTTGCTTGTATTCGTAATCTACATATATGTACGAGTATATGGTTTTGTTTGCACTAATGCCTTTGTGACCTAATACGCCCATTTTAGTTGGCGGAAAATTGTCATCGATGCGGTAGAAATCGAATGTAATCGATTCACATACTAATGAAGGGTTGGGAAAAGGCGTTTTGGATTAGTTCCAAGAGCTGTTAGTCATGCTAGAAAGCTTTTCCACCTGTACGAGCACGTATGCCAGGTATTAACAAGTGAAAAATTCGGCAATCGCAGAGGCACAACCCTAAATGATCAGGTCCTATAACACAATACTGAGTTTATTGGTTTATTATTGTTTATATAATAATTTTTTGTGGGATGATATGGGATAGTGTAGCGATTATAGAGCCTTTTCTATTCAACCGCCAACCTCACCTACACGTCGGCGCTTACTGTCGATAACGAAAGAGGTTCTGCCGACCGAGTATGGGGCGGTATAACACTAACAGTCAATTCTCGATAGAGTAAACATGCGACTCGTAGGCTGGAGAATACCAGACTATCCGGGACTGTAGAATAAATAGCCTATACGACGTTGGATCAACAAATCACTCATTGAAAATAACTTGTCATGAAAGCAGAACATAAGCCATAATAAAATTGTGGGAAAAATTTTCGGCGTAGTCAGAATCGAACTTGATGAATGGAGAATATGTTGGATGGAAAACGTGGTGCGATTTATTAAAACGCAACGAATAAGAAGTTTAGGATATATTACAAAAAATGGATGATTCAAGAGTCCAAAAGATGGTAATGGACGTGAAAGTAGGCATTGTCAAAGCAAGAGGAAGGACAAGATCAAGATGGAAGGACGAATTAAACGAAGATCTGAAGAAGCTCCAACTGGAGAACTGGAGAGAGATCGCAAAAGACAGCGCAGCTTGGAAACATATTGTTCAGCAGGTCAAAGCTCACATGGAACTGTAGAGCCAAATGATGATGAATACTTCTTTGACTCCCTAGTTTGGTAACATTAAACCCAATAATAATATTTACTTATTCGTCTAGAAGCCACTCGTCGAAACACTTCTCAAACTCGAATTTTGGGATAGTCATTGGAGCTTTCAGCGATTTATCGCATACTTGTAAAACGACGGGCCTTTCATTTTCTCTAAATAGGTAAAAGTCACACGGAGTCATGTCTGGCTAATACGGAGGCTAATACGGAGGCAGGAGCATCGTTACAATATTGTTTTTGGACAAGAATTTAGGAACACGGCTACTACAGACCAAGTAAACAATGAATACGGCTCAAAACATTACTTCAGCCGTGTATATCATAAATAATTAACAAATGGACTCTGCAAACCCGGAAATTTTATTTTTTTTAAACAATTCCTGTTATTTATGAACACACTAAGTACATCCCCCATCGGTGGTGTTAAAGGCCTGAGGTGTTTTTTGGAAACTATTGTTTCAATTCTCTATTGAAGCAACACATGAGAGGATAGTAGAGATGAAAACCAATTAGAAAGGGATTTCTACCACAACTTATTGCATATTTCGGAATTTACTGTCAACGTTCTTACCCTTTTTGGATCGGTTAGAAAGGAAGATAAACCGTTATGCTACCTTGGAACATAACTTAGATAGAAGTAAATATAACAACTTCTGGATTATGATATTTATGTATATGTTTTTACGCATTGGGGTATTAGTGTGATTACCTGTGCCATAACTAACAACAACTCGAGAGGAAATGTGAATTTATTCCGCCAAATTTCCTACAATGGTTGGTTTAAAATATCAGCATCTGTCAAAGAATCTTTTGGGTGTAGTAACGGATTGAAACTGTCCTATTGCTTATTTCTAAAATTGTAGGATGTTGCTGGCCTTATTTTGTTCTTCATCAAAGTACAAGCGAAGAAGGAGAGCGCTTCGCTCATGTTTCACTGGTTTTTTACACTTTAAAACTTAACCTTCAACCTAAACTCACATTAAATAAAAGTAATTTGTTTTCCATTTTTAGATTGTTTTACATTTGTTCTAATAAATTATTTTATTCTTTATTGATTTTCCCCAATTTTAATTTAATAAATTTACTATTTATCATCATTTCATATTATATATGTATGTATGTATATATTCATTTGATTTGTAACAATTTATTGAAGTTTTAAAGAACTTCTTAAAAGAGTGCAAAGTTCGTATATTTTTTTAATCTGTGAATTATAACTATTTATCTATTTATTTTTCATTAATTATTAGTTCAAAAATTTTATTTATTTTTATTTATTTTTTTTTGTTTCTTACATAGATTCGCGCATAGCGAGAGGTCACTCAAGAATTGTACGAAAACAATTTTACGGACAGTATTTTATAGCTCTTCTCTACACAATTAATAAATAAGTTACATAGTATGTTCATTTTTTTTGCTTTTGTTGTTGCTGTTTTTATTTTTTTTTTCATTTGATTTGACTTCGTCCTGTATGTGTAGGTGTGTATGATTTTCTGAAAAGTTGGCAAAAGTGTCGCTTCTAAAATACACATTAACATTTTTGTTTTTCTTCTCGTTTTTTTCAGTGTATTTTCTGCTTCTCTAAATATATGTATGTATACTTATACTTTTCATATAAAATGTGTTTTTGTTTCGTTTTATCGCCTTTGAAAATCGTTGAAATATAATATATATTTTCATAGCAAAAAATATATGTATTCATGTATATTTGTGTACGTGTCGTCTTTAATATTTGCTCAATTGATTTATTTTTGGTTTTTGTATAATTTATTTATTTGCATTTTTTATTTTTCTTGTTTATTTTTTGTAATAATTGCTAACAACAAATGTGTTTTCTTTTATAAATATTTATTAATTAAAATTTATTTAACAATAGACTTATTTGAGAGCAACTACTTGTCGAGCAGGCTTGCCGATAAGGACTATGCCAACGCCATCGCTTTATCACGAACCGGTTGTTGTAGTTGTGCTTGTCGTTCCGCGTCCGAAACGTGGCAGATAGAGGCCGAATTTCGATTCGATGCCATTGAGCAGCGGCACAGCGGCGCGATAGCCACCAATATGGTCTGAGTTGAATCTTTGTGTGTTCTCATCCAGCACCTTGGGCTTGGTCACCACCGAACCGGTTGGATGTGAGCCGCCGAAATCAACATAGAAGAGACGCTGCAGCAACTCGTATGTGACCAAGGTTACACCGAATTGTGGCGACGAACGGAAGACACGGGCTGCGTGGAGAGTAGACGTTGTTTTAGAATAAATTTCACAAAACTAAATACGTTGAATCGAACTTACCAGCAGTACCCTTCCAGAAGGCGCGTGGTCCCTCCTCCGCCATGATTTTCTTGGTGGCATCCCACACGCCTGTATAGGTTGTCTGACCGGAACGCGCCACGACCTGCAGGCGAGTTTTGATCACATCTGCGGGCGTTACGAGTGAGGCAGCGGGCACACCAGCAATAGCACCGGCCGCGAGCAGGGTCAGTGGATGATTGTAGCTGGTGGATGAAAAGGACATAGCAATAAAAGTAAAGTAAGAAATAGTGCAAAGTAATTCCCGTTATGACTCACCCATCTTCGTCGGCGAACAGCGATTTTGTGTGCGCATAAGCGGGGAAGTAGATAGCAGAGAATGGCACATCGCGCAGCAAGCATGCGCGTGCACCCTTGTACAAGCCAAACAGACCCAGATCACGAACAACAGATAAGGCACGTACTTTAGTTCCGCCTGCGATTTCACCGGCAACTTGGAGACGAATTTTGACAATTTCCAAAGGATTGGTGAAGACCACTTGTGAGGCACCGGCCTGAAAGCAAGCATAGAAATCATTTGTTAGTCAAATTAATATTTTGCGAGGGTAGTAGGGTCAAAAAAAGCTCGCCTGAGAACGCATTCCGTGCAAGCGCGCTACGTAGGCTTAGTTAAGCTCTTATCTCTGCATGTGGAAATTATGAAAAAATGCTTTGCAAAACTCTACACATGGTATTGAGTCAAGGTTTGACGACTACTTACACAAGCGCCAGCCATAATTTCGGACCACATCGGTATCACACCCTGTTTATCGGTGAACTTGTCACGCACAAAATCATTCACAGTAAGCTTGATGGCTTTCTCCGGTGCCACACCCATCAACTGTGGCAACAGACCGCGATACAAGCCGAGCACACCCTCGTGACGTATAACCTGTATGGAGAAACATTAAATTAGAATAAGTCTTCTACGCAAGTTATACACTTGTTTACCTTCTTAAAGCAATCCCAAGAGTTTCTATATGCGACTTCACCAATAAAAGAGCCTGTGCGTTGATTTTGCATGCGTGTCTTTACCAAATCAATAGGGTACACCACGGTAGCACCAACAGCTGTTTGATTAGAGAGATTTTAGAGGTTTCATATACGAAATGTTTGAAGCAAAAAGTGTTACTCACCGCCAGCAAATGAACCGAGCATGAAACGATAGGTGCTCTCCAAAATCTGTATGAATGCAGAACGATCGGCAGGACTCTCAACGGCTTTGATCTCCGCCAAGCGTGTTGTGATATGCTTTGTATAATGCTCGGGCGAAATATTGTTCAGATCATTATAGACGATGCGCCTAAAGATGGATTAGATGTTATTTACTGTTATGAGAAATGTTTTTTAGAGAGCATATATAACTTTAAATAATAGTGAATAAGCGTATTTACGAATAATTGTTTATAAATCAAGGTTACTGGTAGTGGGGACAATTGCGGACAAGGGTAATATATGGGTATATGTATATAAAATATATAAAAATGCTCTAATTATATTATCATATTATATATTTATATGTGGTAATTAAGGGAAATCAACCAATTTTGGAAATAATTAGCTAGGAGAAAACGTAAAAAAGAACACACTCAAATGAACATCATAATTGCAACCA
The DNA here is from genome assembly GCF_028554725.1 of Zeugodacus cucurbitae. Taxonomy (NCBI): domain Eukaryota; kingdom Metazoa; phylum Arthropoda; class Insecta; order Diptera; family Tephritidae; genus Zeugodacus; species Zeugodacus cucurbitae. The sequence continues at coordinate 54,755,120 of NC_071667.1, read as the reverse complement.
TTCACTTGCCTATTGGGATCAATCTTTTTGCGACGCCACCAACTATTTTCATTACAATATACAATATGGTTATTACATTAATTGATGTTTTGCATTTGGAGAGAAGGACAAGAAAATATAGAGACAACAAGGGCGAGTTAATAAACGCATTATTCAAATACATATATAAATTTAATTATTTTTTATTCTATATGAGAATGGAATGCAGCAACATAAAACTTATTTAATTAATGTATATGTGAATGTAAATATTTGTGTATTTATGTAAATAGGGTCCAATCTTATATATTGCTTTTACTGGATCTCAACTCTAATGACTGTGCTTTCGCTACATATCAATCCTGTAACTTTCAAAACCATACTCTACATATACTGGATGAGAACGGTGTTGTATGACAACTTTCTCCGAAGTTAAACAATGCTAAACTCAAGAAAGATACGACTTCTTTAAAGGATTTTTTAATGGTCCTCGAAACAAACAGGAAACATTTGAATAACCGATATTTTCAAGATATGTTAAAACCAGAGGAAAAATGTATGCTGTAAGATAAGATTTGGTCCGTCCTGACCTATGATATGACCTTCCCAAGCGACATTGCTTTGCTCTATAGGCTCTTGAAAAGTCCAGCAACATCCGACGTTTTCGAACCGAATGCTATTCAGCGCGGAGGGCCATTTCTGGCTCAATTAGTATATAAACAAGCCAAATTTGCGCATTTGGGCCGAACAGAAACTTGAAAAGATTCAAGAGCTGCCATTTTATCCAGAAAAAACAACGGTTTGTGGGCTGGTGTAATCATCGATCCATAGTTCTTCAAAAATGATGCCGGTGAAAACGTAACCGTGAACGGGGACCGTTATACGCTCATGATAACCAACTATTTGATGAATAAAATTGAAGCTCGTGATCTCGACGACCTTTGGTTTCAACAAGATGGCGCCACTTCCTACACATCGCGTCAATCAATGGATTTATTGAGAGAACACTTCGGTGATCAGATAATTTCACGTTTTGGGCCGGTTGTTTGGCCACCATGATCTGTGATATTACGTTTAAGTCAGATTAGACTTTTTCCTGTGGGGATATGTAAAGTCTAAAGTCTAAGGCTAGGCGGAAAATCCCGTTTCGATTCAGGACTAGTTAGTTAGTTAGAAATTTTAGAGGAATGCACAACGACCTGTGGTCTTTTGTACCCTCCCTAAGTTTACAACAACTCCATCAGTCCCAGCACCCTTACAAATTCAAGAATGGTGTTTGGAGTGAGAGAGTCGATGCGATTCTCAGTTGGGTTGCTGAGACCCAATAATTCTCTCCTACTTATATGAAGTGCTACACAATCTAAGAGTAGATGCAAGGGAGTTTCAGCCTCCAAGTCACAGAAGCGACACGTTTCGGATGAGACGATTCAGGACTATATCAGGGATGGAAATATCCATTCATATTCATGAAAGATATAAAAATTAATATTTTGGGTAAATAACAAGAAATATCGGTTTCGAAGAACAGTCAAAAAACTGAGCAAAGTTGGCAGAATGTGAAAGAGTAATTTTGAATTAGACTTTTATAAAAAGTTTATAGTTTTTGTAAGGGGGATTTGGAGAAGGAAATATCGGTTAATTAGATATGTAATTAGTGAGAACTTCAGATCATATATTTTGAACTATTGAACCGACGCTTTAGTTTAAGAGTTTCTGGTCATTGAAATGTTTCTGTTTGCAATACAGAAATCCATAAGAATATATGGTATGAAAACGTTTAGAGGTTTGCCAGCGATTATTGTATTTATTTACAATTTTGTTAGATTTAGTACAAAATGGTCCTCGGTCTTAATAAAGGAGTTGAGTTGATTTCAATTAAAATATAATCTGCTCAAACGCTAAAAATATATTAACTAGAAGGAAATTTAATTTTATGGAGAACGGTATCAAAACTACTACTGCTACTAGTACTAAACTTGTTTCGAATTATATAAACGAAACTAACAACTCACTAGTGCATTAATCTAACTTTTCTAATATATTTTGATGTCAAGTCCTCAGATGTGCTTATGTGTATATATTTAAATGCCAATGTAAGTGCCGTTAGATGGATAACTAAATAATCTTATTTATTCCCACACACTTTATTGACAGCGTAGCTTACCCGGTTTGATGGAGCGCGCCGGTTAATTGAAAGAGTATATCAATTTCTAATGGCGTTATTTGACTCATTGTTTGTGCGGCGTATAGTAGTTCGTCCTTTGTCACGGGTTCGTTGCGATTACCTTGAGTGGCGTGCAAGTAGATACGTTTAATCAATTCCATATTATTGAGCAGCGAAGTAAATGCGATGAAGTAGGGGAAGCTCACTTTGTGACCTTCGGTGACCTATTGATGTGAACGGCGCGGTGGAGAAATCAATTAAAATTAGTTTATTGTGAGACTTTTTTATTTTGTTTAGCATGCTACGCACCGCTACTAGATTATCCTTGACGACGGGTGTGAGTAAATGCCTTTTCACTTTAACAATAACATCTTGAAAATCTAAAGGAGAGATAAATCCAGAACCAGCTGGATCCTTACTACGGAATGCTTCCATTGCATATTCCTCATGGAAATCATGGAGTAATTGTGTGAATTCCGCATAATTAATGGTGCGGTCTTTTTTCTGCAATATAACAAAAACAACAACATTTCTATTACAAATACAATATATAATAGCTGTAAGAGAGCATACTCACTTCACCAAAATACCGCTTGATAAAGGAACTATCTAAATTAAAAGGTATCTTTGAATGCAATTCGGTTTTTTGTACGATATCGACGAAATCGGCTGTAAGGCAGAAGATTAATATGTGGGTTAAAGACAAGCATCGAACATTTATTATTATGCTTCATACTCACAATAATGAACTGTGCCGTTGCCTTTGCGGTCGAATAGTTGAAAAGCTGTCTTGTAGAGCGCATCTGGTGTGCAGAGCAGCCCCTCAAAGGCTTGGAATTCCACAAATGAGATCAACCCATCTTTGCTGGTGTCCGCAATGCTGGCTAACAAACGCACAGATTCCTGCAATACAAATACATACATACATATAAAATAACGGCATACTTAGTATAAGGTCAAATGGAAGGTTATACATATCGATTGCTTAGAAATCATACTACAATGATTAGCGACAAGTGACAGAGCACTTCATAAAATAATAAAATATTTGCAGATACGTCACAGCGAATGTGAAAATTTGTATACAAACAATAGAAACATACATACATACATACATACATACAAATTATAAGTATGCGTTGAACTGTGTACATAAAGCTTATGCTCGTGCATACTAGTTTAGTGAGCTGCTATTTATAGCTTCATTATAGTACAATTTCGCATTTCTTTCGCATAATCAAACAAAATTCTGTTTTAGTCATATTTTTATTTCATAATATACGTACTAGGCTATAATTCAGAGATCCCATTTGCCGGCTAAATGAGTTTGAAATACTTTAAATGATAAGCGCTTTTTCATAGCATAAATATATACATATCTGTATCTCACATATAGTTTAAGTGTGTGTTCATAGCGTCAAATTGCCGCACTCTTTCGCTATCTCCACACACTGTTTGGGTCGCTGAGATAATCACGTGGTGGCCAAGTGATTCCCTCCACGGTTTGTTTGGCTGTGCTACTACTACAACTACTGTGTATTTGTTGTGCATATTAATAGCGTCTTTTTGGACTCAAAGAAATTTAGATAAGTTACTTTCAAGTAATTATAAAGATTATTAATTACATTTTTACCAGTTTAAAGTAATACAATCGGATTGATAGTGTCTAAGGTTTTGTTGTAATTGTACGGACTTTAATAAAATATAATTTTATGGAATTTAAAAAACCTTTGTGGGACTGAATTAGCAACTATTTGAATTATGATTTAAAAAATAGTAGAACTCAAATTTAGGTGGTAATATATCATGAGAGCTTCTTGTTTATAATTATACAAATTTTATAGATTTCATACATTATTAACCCAGCTAAAAATCAATAATAAGGAGATTTCCAAAAGGGATGCTACAAAAGTAGATCGATAGAGACAAGAAACAACGCCATATTTTTCCCGATTTTTTGACATTTCTCTTCGGTAAAGTTTGCCATTTAATCATGGAAAGATATACGATCCAACAACGAATCGAAATTATTAAAATTTACTAACGAAATTAGGATTCAGTGGTCTCAACTTTAAGATCACTACGTCCAATTTATGGTCGTCATAATCAGCTTATCAGAGCAACAATTGAATATCTAGCGGAAAATTTTTAATTCACAGGCAGTACAAAATGTTTCTGTGCCAGTGACACAAAGAAGTGCCCGTAGTGTCGAGAATATTCCTGCCGCTAGTGAATCAATTGAGGAAGACCCAAATCAGTATCGACGTGTGGTTCTAAAGCGTTGTCATCTCTGTGACGTCGTTTTGACGACGAAAAAATCATCTTCAGAGGCTCATTTCTAGTTGAATGGCTTCGTCAATAATCAAAATATGCGTTGTTGCTCATGCAGCAAACCACACATTGCATCCCAAAAAAAAATACGATTTGGTGAGGTTTATAGGCTGGCGGCGTCATTGGACCATACTTTTTCCGTGATGATCCAGACCAGCACGTTACTGTGAATGGGAATCGCTACAGCTCAATGATAACCGAATATTTTTTGCCCGAATTGGATGATATGAACTTGGACAATATGTGCTTCCAGCAGGACAGCGCCAGAAGCTACACAGCGAATGTCACAATCGATTTATTGAAAACCAAATTTGTTGAATGTGTTATCTCACGAAATGGTCCAGTCAATTCGCCGTCTCGGTCGTGGGATTTGATACCGTTAGACCATTTCCTGTGGGGCTACGTCAAGTCTATGATCTATGCCAACAAGTCAGCGATGATTGATGAACTTCGTACGAATATCGAACGTGAAATTGCAGCAGTATTGACTGATTTATGCTTGAAAACCGTCGAAAATTGGGTTCAGCATCTGGAATTCTGCAAGCGTGCCCGTAGTGGCCATGCAAATAAAATTGTGCCCCATACATAATGCCATCCAATGTACATTCACAGGAATAAAGAATTTCATTGATATCCCAAAATTTTTGTAGTATTTGTGGCAAATGTTTATTTACTTCCACCGGTTCTTTTACCATTTATTTTTGTAGGGGGTTTGTCCCAGTACATTATAGTAAAGTATCAACGCCTACACCTTTGCTATGTATTTGTCGGAACTTTTTCGACTAATTGTTCTCAAGGCAACCAGATTTTATACGAAAAATGAAAGCGCTGATATATGGATTTTATTAGAAGCTCTGGTAGAAATATGTATATTGGGGCTTAGGCGTCGGCTATCTAGGTGAGGCCTCTATAGCTCAAGTACCACACCAATTTGAGCTTTAGTTGCCTAACTCATCGTAAGGAAAGTGGCCAATTCAAGTGCTGAGGTCTGGTGAATTTGTCTGAGGCAGTGGGTAAATAATCAAATTTTTGACTCAAATATTCGAACGAAAGTTTTCATTATTGGTTCTACATATTAAACAAATTATAGCAAAGCAAATTATTATAAAAAGGGAATATTTAATTTATGATCTTATTTTAACTAATCCATAACTAAATACTTTCGAACCACTGATGGAAAAAAATTTATATTAATTATGTATTGAATACTTGACTTGGCAGGAAAAGTACGAGGAACTTGTATGATATACATGAAACATAATATAGGAGCTAATATTGCGTAAATCCAAGCTTTTGCAAGGTATATTTCTGTATTCATATGGAAAAGGCTTGTTTGAAAAATAATATTTTCCAACGGAATTCTTAAAGTTGTTCATTCAGCTACTTTTATCAAATTTTCTTCAAACTATCCATACGACAGTAAATATTCCCATTCTATATATTGTTATCTTTTGCACCATATTACTTAATACAATATTTACATAACATTCTATTTCAATTTTTAAATGCTATTTGCGCTTCAAGATATATATTTTTATGTCTAAGAGTCAGTTGTACCTTAAAATAACTATGTGAGGTATTAACAAAAAAAAAAAATAAAAAATAATAAAAAAAATAAAAAATAATCATGAAAGTTTGACGTATACAAAATGCATATGTATGTACAAGTATTTTATATTTACTCATGTCAGTACAGACATAGCAAAATTTAGTATATTCTGCACTATATTGATACAAACATACACATGTATGTCTACAAAATTTATATGTATGTTGCCTTAGCATCTCTGATGACGCACAACATCAAGCAGATGATTATTGAATATTTTTTCTAAACTTATTTCTTATCAAATTAAGCCGGTGAATTATTTAAATCAATGGTGACTTTATACTTTCTGCTAACAGTTAATTGATATGTTCTTACATACATACATACATATACATATATATACATATCTGTGTACTCACATCATTGAATGTAGCATCGGTGAAGAGTCCCAGGAATTTTCGCACGAAATCCTCACTGGTCATGTAGTGGTCGCCATCCTTTTGTAATGAGGCATATTTAAGGAAGACTTCGCGGAGTTTATCGGTGCTGGCACGTTTTAGAAACGAAGATCCCTGCAAAAAAAGCAAGAATAATAAATAATTAATGAATTTGTTGTAATTAAAAAGCGGCAAAAGAGTTGTATTTGTATTTTTTGCAATATGACATTGAAATAATCATACACATACATATAGATACATATATCTAAATGAGTAAGAGCGCGTTGTTACAAATATAAAATGCGCTCATTCACATTTTTAGTATCTCAGCAGTAGCAACTACTCTCTTTCAGATATACTTATATATCTGTATGTATATTCGCGGTCATACATTATTAAAGATAAATGCCAACGCTTCCAGCTGACAAGCTCCACATAAGCTTATGAAGCATACTTATATATACATATTTATGTAGATATTATATACACATGTGTATATATCTACGTTACATTTATCAGAACATATTAAAATGTAAAAGTTCACGTACAGACTGTGGCATTTTGCTTTCGTTGGCGGGTTACTCCTTCCTGTTGCCTCTAAGTACTATTATTTATTTATTTGCGTACTTTGCAATTACTTGCGCTATTTTACTATCGCACTGCTTGACACTCACGCGCTTCGTATACTACACTCTTTCTTCGCAACGCACTACAATTTCACTACCGTATCAGTCGTTTGTAAAATAGCAACTGAAAAATATAAAACATCATCGATGCTTTTGATCGCCACCACAGCCGGCTCAGCCACGCCGTCGCTGTCGTCGGTCGAAATTTGCAAGTAACTCAATTTGAACATTTAAGCGTGTGTACAGAGCTGGAGACTATGAAATTAAGTTACGTGAAAAGTTAGGGTGTTCACGTGTTAAAAAAATTTAGTAACATTATTATTTTTGAATTCATAAAAAATAAAAATAAAAAAATATTGATAAATAGATGATAATAAATAATAAAAAAATTAAATTTTTAATAAAAAATTATCGAAAACGATTCGAAGGCCTTAAACATGGTTTAATAATTTCATTAACTAATTATTTTGAAATTATTTTAAATAATTAAATAATTTTTCTTGATAAAAAAAAAAGTTTGACTGATTAGTAATCAATAACTTCAAGAAAAAATAATGTACTTTTCATTAATTAAAAAAAAAAATTATATAATTTAATTAATTAAGTAATTAATAATAAATTACTTTAAATATTATTTAATTTATAATTTAGAGAATTTTTATTAATAGGAAATTAATAATTCAAAATGAATATAATTTAATTAATTAATAGTTAATTATGTTAAAAAAATGTATGTAAATTTTGTTTATAAAAAATAGTTAAAAATTAATATAGTAATACTGTAGTAATAAATAGTAATTAATTACATTAAATAAAAAATTAATGTAATTTTGATTAGTAACCAAAAAATAATTAAAAATTAATGTAAATTAATTTTTAGGTAATTAACTATTTTAATTAAGAATTTAATTAATATTAATATTAAATTAATTAATAATTTAATATTTTGAAATGAAATTATTTATTTTCAATCAAAATTATTATTTATTTAAGGTAATTAATTACTAATTAATACAATTACATTATTTTTCTAAACAAAATAAGTAACTATTAGTTACTTAGATTTAATTTTCACAATTAAAATAAAAAACTTAATTATTTTTTAATAAATTAAAATAAAATATATTAAATTTTTTTATGAATATAAAACAAAAAAAATTAGTTTAAAAAATTATTAATTTCATTAATTATTTTAATTAATTATTTAATTGAATTCAAATATTTGAATACTGTTAATTTTCATTAATATTATACATTATATTCCAACATTTGTTTATTTGTTGAACTAATTAAAAATAATTTGTAGCTTATTTAACTTAAATTTATTAAATTTTGAAAAAATTGTAAAACTAATTTTATTAATTTGAAATCCAATATCCAATTTCACAATTTCTACACAAAAGTACGAAAGGGTTAACATATCTACTTGAACACCAAAAAAGAAAACAAGAAAAATGAGTGCGAATGGCACGTAAGCCAGTGGAACAGTTTTATTTCTCTAAATACTATGTGTACGTGTATAAAAACATAACTTCTTCACAAGTATCTAGAAGAGATATCAAAACAACAACAATGCCATTAAAGACATTTCTTCAGTTTTTATGACTTCTTATTTTGCTGACATTCTCTCGCCACAATCTCATTCACATTATGTATGCCTTTGACAAGGTGGAGAGCGCCAGCGTGACCCACTGCCATTGAGGTAGAGACTTTCCGCATAAACATTATAAACCAAGCGGTACACGTATATTTATTTACATATATCTATAAAAAATATATATCTTTACATACATATATACATAATTATGTTTGTGTATGCATCGTTGAATGCCTCCGTTCACTAAATCTTCACGTGCTCCCTAATTGATGGAGCTTCTGGTGGAGCAGTGAAGAGCAATGAAGAGTGTTTTCTTACAAATAAGAGTCTACTTTTAATTGAGACGCCACAATCAGTTGACTCAAACAGAGCGCGGAAGTCTATATACATAAATACATAAATTAATGAATAAATGAGTGTTGAGAGTAAACAAATTACTAGAATAGCGGAGTGAAATGTTCTGCTGATATAATTACTTAGTTTTAATTAGTTTACAGTGTTTTCAATATTTTACTTTCAAAATGCACTTAAAAAATAAAAATATATCAGTTATTTAAAATCTTTTAGTATCGATTTTGTAAACAATAAAATACGGTATAAAAAAATCGAGATATATACAATTTTTTTAGAAATATTAGATGTATGTGTCTAAAGTTGTTGGTATGAACACGTTTATTACCCTTGTAGTACTATAAAGCATGGCTCAAAATTTTAAAAATATTATAACATTATTTACTGATTGTTTAACAAAGTTGTATACATATTTTTCATACATATAAATGTAGTATATAAAGCTCTAATACCATTTTTGAATATAAGACTTGTACTTGTTTATGCTAGTTTAATGAATTTATACCAGATTTTCGTTTGATTCCCGAAACACACAATTTGACCCATATATTCGGCATATATATGGTATAAAGTCCATTGAAAGTTTAACAATCCTAATATTAGGTATATGGGAGCTAAGGGAAGTTATGAGACGAGTTCTGTTCCGATATCGTCATTAGTATTTGTTGTAAAGTAAACGATTCAGATCCACTTCAAAGTTCTGTTATATGGGAAGCAGGTGTGGTTGCGAACCGAATTTCATTGAAATTGGTCGAGTAGTTTCGGAGATATGGTTTTTGACCCATAAGTGGTCGGAGCCACGCCATTTTAAAATTTTGTATACCAATTTGAGTGCAGCCCTTCTGACCATGAAATTACCATAAAATTGAAGGTTTCTGGTGGGTTTCCTTACATAATTAAAGCATTTTTAGTAGTTTTCATTATAACCTTTGTATGGGAGGTGGGATAATTAGATTTTTCAACTGTATAAGGTAGTACCTAAAAAAACGACTCTAGAGAGTTTCCTTGATATAGCTTTAGTAATTTACAAGAAATATACAAAAAACTTAGTAGGCCCATTTGCAAAAAAATTGCTTACAATACATAATATAGGACAGACTGACATCCGGATTTGAACTTTACTCGTCACCCTGATCATTTTGATATATATAACCCTATATCTAACTCGTTTGGTTTTAGGACCGTTATGTGAACAAAACTATTATACTGCCTTAGCAACTTTGTTGCGAGAGTATAATAACTATATATCTTGTTTAAAATTTGATTCTTAGGGTAAAATAGTAAATATTAAACAACAAGCCGTATATAGTATATACAACGCCTCTATAAAATATTTTAAAACCTTCAAAAAAGTTTGCTACTACTACTCATTGATTGTTCCAATAAAATGAAATAGGTTTTCTATAAGCCGGTATGAAAATCGTGCACCAATAAGCAGTTATGAACAATAGCTAAAATTTACTTGAAATTTCTGTATTCCAATTCGAAATTGGTTCTATAACTTTTAATAAAATTTTATACATTTAAATGTATAAAATCCAAAAAAGTGTGGTTAATTCTAATTTTCTCTTCCAGTCGGTTCTATTATTTTGCCCACAATTATATTTAGTATATATAAGTATTATCCGCTGATGTTTATGGAATATTTGTAGCAATGGATTACATTCTTTATGCCTGATTACTGTACGGATAATGATAAATTTTATCTAATTAAGTTCTAGCAAAGTTATTTAATAATTTGTTTTAATTTGTATTAAGTTCAAGATTATAAATTTAACTAAAATGTCTTTGTTGACTTATACAAATACATATGTAGCTTAATGTGTTTCTAATTGCTATGTTTTCTATTATAAAAAAATATTATCTAGAAGTAAATAGAAATGATATGCGGCTTTTATTTATATAAATAGTAGCAGATGTGAAATGCACATAAATATAATTTCATAATCGTGTATGTATTTCAAATGCATTTATTTAGAGATTGCAATTTAAGATTAAAATAATGCAAAATTATGGAAGGAACTTAATGAAACAAGCATCTCTTACTAAGTATTTAAATATTAAAATTGTCACGTTTTCGTGCCGCATTATTATGCAACTTAGATCTACACACATACATATATACAGATATGTAAATATATATATTTTATATTGTATGCAACAGTACAGTACATTATATATTTATATGTACTTGTATATTATGTGTACGTATTTATAGGTATAAAAAAAGTTTAATCGATCGGCGCATTCATGGCAGCGAAAATATTACTTTTATGGAATGCACCCACTGTTGCCAGCACAAATATGCAAACAGATGTACTCTACATATATGCACAGGGGTGATTATAACCTATCAGTTCAAGCGACTAGTCATAAACTACTTGACAACTAGTTAATAAATCACAAGCACAACTAGTTAGACAAATGTCAAAACTTTTCTTACAAAAAACTATTATTATTCTTATTAATTTTTTCTTGTTGATCTCCAAACAGCTGTCAATTGACTATTAAATTTATGACAGATGTACACTAGGTCATAAATAATAACTGTATATTTCATACCATACACCAATGAACAATTTGAAACTGTTTTTATTCAAAAATGTTAATTTTCTAACTGATATATGGCGTCTTTCAGAAGCACACTTTCCAAAAATTTTTATAAAAAATCTGACTGAATGTCTGACTACTCGCTAAACTGGTGTTTTAATAACTAGTTTGTGGTTTGACTGCAGTGACTATATGCTATACATAAATGCATATGTACTTATTATACATAAATATATTTTTATATGTATACAAGTAGTTCAGTGCAATTTCAGAAAATATTTATTAATGATTTTGATGTCAATTTCCGCTGACGTAGAGAATATTGCGTAAGCAATGGCAAAGTCAAAGAGAATGTGTTGGACAATGCTTGTAAATGTAAACATACGCATTCGGGATAATAATCTATTGGTGGTCTCGTCACATTGTTTTTGTATAAAGTATATATGTATATTCATAGATACATATATCGTTGGTATAACAGCGAGGGCAGTGCACTGTGAGACGCTCATTGTGATAATGAGAAATGATGAAATCTGAGGCTAAAAACAAATGCAGTAAGCAAAATTGTTTGTTACAATTACTCGTAAAAACAACAACAGGTTGTTTACACAAAGCCAAGTGATGTGTGATATGTTGTGTGTAATTGGAATTTCTGTGACATGTTACTATGCAGAAAGTTAGAATGGCCTAATGGGAAGTTGTTTATAAGTATTTAAATAATATAGTTTATATAAATATAATAAAATAATTATTTAAATTTTAATTTTAAATATAGTAAGTAATATATATGATATAAAAAATAGATATATTATTGACATACAAATATTTTTATATGTTGTATATCATATTATCTATTTCTTGAAAATCACATTTTTATTGGTCCATAAAGGCACACAGTGGTAATAAATAATGTCAACATAGCACATTTTTCTTTATCATCTAATATTTATTTATTTCGAGCCATAAAATGCTCTCTTTAAGTGCAAGTATTAGTGGAATTGCATTGCGGAAGCCACATTGACCTTGGATACATTCAAAAATATTCAAAAATTCAAGTTTAGCACAACATATTTGTATTCAGGATTACAGTCCTGCGAATTGGACCAGTATTCAGACAATTTAGAATCACTAGAGTGACTAAGGTACTGACCATACTCAATATGCCTAACCAACCACTCTGTCTGTAATAAATTTTACGAATACTTTACTATTATTTATTTTTGAGTCCTAATTGTGTAAATTTATTTCGTAAGCAATCCAATAACAATTTTTTTTTAAACCAGCGTAAAAGTTTAAAACTTTATAAATTTACGACACTTGATGACAACTTGTGAGTACCTCGATAGTAAATGTATATATGAATAATTTGAGTAATTATTTATTCGCCCTATAATTCTTCTTCTCTCCTTGACTGGCGTAGACACCGCTTACGCGGTTATAGCCGAGTCCAAAACAGCGCGCCACGTATCCCTCCTTCTGGCAGTTTGGCGCCAATTGGTTATACCAATCGAAGCCAGGTCCCTCTCCACCTGGTCTTTCCATCGGAGTGGAGGTCTCCCTCTTCCTCGGCTTCCACCAGCGGGTACTACATCGAATACTTTCAGAGCTGGAGCACTTTCATCCATTCGAACAACATGACTTAGCCAGCGTAGCCGCTGTTTTTTTATTCACTGGACTATGTCTATGTCGTCGAATAACACATACAGCTCATCGTTGCATCGTCTGCGGTATTCGCCGTTGCCAATGTTTAAGGGACCATAAATCTTCCGCAAAACTTTTCTCTCGAAAACTCCTAGTGCCGTCTCATCGGATGTTGACATCGTCCACGCTTCTACACCGTAAAGTAGGACGGGAATGATGAGAGACTTGTAGAGTTTGGTTTTTATTCGTCGAGAGAGGACTTTCCTTTTCAATTACCTACTTAGCACCATAGTAGCACCTGTTGGCAAGAGTGATTCTGCGTTGGATTTCCAGGCTGACATTGTTATTGCTGTTAATGCTGGTTCCCAGGTAGACGAAATTATCTACAACTTCAAAGTTATGACTGTCAACAGTGACGTGGGAGCCAAGACGCGAATGCGCTGACTGTTTGTTTGACGACAGGAGATATTTCGTCTTGTCCTCGTTCATCACCAGACCCATACGCTTCGCTTCTTTATCCAGTCTGGCAAAAGCAGAACTAACGGCGCGGGTGTTGTTTCCAATGATATCGATATCATCGGCGTACGCCAGTAGCTGTACACTCTTATAGAAGATTGTACCTTCTCTATTTAGCTCTGCAGCTCGTATTATTTTCTCCAGCATCAGGTTAAAGAAATCACACGAGAGTGAGTCACCTTGTCTGAAACTTCGTCTGGTATCGAACGGCTCGGAGAGGTCCTTCCCGATCCTGACGGAGCTTTTGGTGTCGCTCAACGTCAGCTTACACAGCCGTATTAGTTTTGCGGGGATACCAAATTCAGACATCGCGGCATAAAGGCATAATTACTTAAGAGTAATTACTGCATTTGGAGTGTATAAATTTGTTCACCTAATCGTCCACAGGTAACTTCATATTAATAAGGCATATATTATATAAAAAAAATTGGTTTATTTTCTTTTCACTTAGAAATAGGATAGAGTGCTTAAAACATAGCGAGCGGTTAAGTGTTGGATGAAATATGGCTATTCAGTTTATTCAACTACTAAAATTTCAAATTTTGAACCGATCTGACCCATTCTTTTGCATTCAGATAACAAAAAAAAACTTACATTCAAATTAGATTTGATTTTCGAAATCGACCTACGATCACGCCTCCTGCTTTTTTATAAACATTTTAAAATTTAAAGAAAACTAGTCTTCTAAAAACATTAAAAACAAACTAAAAACTCTATCTACATCATCCGCTCATTCTTGGCAGTACTTTACTTGTCGCCAGCAATTGTGTTTTCCTAAGCTCATTTTCACCAACATGGGAATATGGAACATATTCATATGTTCCAGTATGTAGGTATGTGTTAATGATGTAATCCTCTTCAGAAGGCGCGAATAAACTGGATATAAGAGGATGTTCCATCATTTAGCTTAAATAAATATGCACAGCTTACTAGATTTGCCGACGCGCTTAAATTCTCCCACACAAAGCCAGAACTCAACCTAGTATTATCCCATTTATCTACAAACATGAGCATATATGTATATATATGTATGTACATATATACGGCTATAAACCTAAAGTAAATAACACAAATGGGCGAATATGCATATTTGCAGTTATTTATACACACACAAACATACGTACATAAGTACATATGTACACATGTACGCCTGCACTTGTTATTGCCGCTGCATGTTGCATTTTGCATGCCAAAACACTTTGTATTATGTATTTCCCTGCAAATATTCAGACTATGTCAGCTGTTTGCAAATACACGTTTCCAATTTATTATTATTATTGTTGTATTTCTTGTTGTTGTTGCAATTTTTTACTGCAGTTGTGATTATGGCGGCATCATGTGGTTATTGTTATTGTTGTTGTTACACACGAGATTACATTATTACAGCACAATAACAACGACAACGACCTTCACAGTGCAGTGAGAGGGGGGGGGGAGCAACAGGAACTTGTAAATAAAGAGAAGCACGTGTGCCTTTGTATGTGTTTCGAATGCAGCGAAGCCGACATTGGATATATTACCTACACATGCATACAAACATATGAGTGTAGCGAGCGCGACCGGATAATAACATCAGCAAGATACATACATATTAAGCAAAGCAACCGCTAAACCGCTTTAGCAAATGCACACACTAAGTTACTACCGGTTGCAACAATTTGTATTTGAATACAAAGGTGGATATGAAGTATATTTCGGAGGGGGTCACTAGATAAATGAAGAATAGAGTAGATCTAATTTTTTTTTGACCTGATGAGAATTATTACAGGGGTAGTGAGAAGACGTTGTGACACGTGTGATAAAAATGTATGTACGAGTTGTGTTCAAAAATTAACGAGATTTTGAAATTTCAAATGGTCCAATTGCCAAAATATATTCAACTAGCAGATCGCTCCGGCTTTGCACGGGCTTAAACAAACATTTCAACAGTTATAAGTTTTTACACACTTATACACACTCTCCCATATATGTAGATGTATGTACTTTGCTGTTTCTTGTGTGGGTTCATTTTAAAAAAGTAAAATAAGGAAATTTCGATCTTGAGATTATATTTTATTTGCAATGAGCTAAAACTTGATTACGTCCTCTAGTCTTTTGGGTCCGTTGTCTTTCTCTCTGAATATGAAGGCGTTGGGAACGCTCAGAGTTCGACAGCCTAGTGCGAGCTTGTATATTTCTAATATTTTGTTCTTCAAGCCGCTGCACACGCTCCGTACTCGACTCTCAAGCGCGTACTTGGGAGGTTTTGAAATTTTGTTCAGAAAGCAGCTGCGAGCGATCGTTACTCGACTCTTTGCACGCGATTGCGATGCGAAGAGAATGACTTGCAAGACGATTTTCAGTTTCCGATTAAAATTCTCCATCACGGAGTCTTTTTGATACCCTCACCTGGGAACTATTTCCAGAAAGTTGAGATTCTAGCAATAAATATAGCCTATGTTACTCGGGGCAATTGAAAAGTAAAGTCCTCTCTCGACGAACAAAAACCAAACTCTACAAGTCTCTCATCATTCCCGTCCTACTTTACGGTGCAGAAGCGTGGACGATGTCAACATCCGATGAGACGGCCCTAGGAGTTTTCGAGAGAAAGGGTTTGCGGAAGATTTATGGTCCCTTAAGAATTGGCAACTGCGAATACCGCAGACGATGGAACGATGAGCTGTACGATTTATACGACGACATTGACATAGTTCAGCGAATAAAAAAACAGCGGCTACGCTGGCTAAGTCATGTTGTTCGAATGGATGAAGTGCTCCAGCTCTGAAAGTATTCGATGCTGTACCCGCTGGTGGAAGCCGAGAAAGAGGGAGACCTCCACTCCGATGGAAGGGCCAGGTGGAGAGGGATCTGGCTTCGCTTGGAATAACCAATTGGCGCCAAACTGCCAGAAGGAGGGATACGTGGCGCGCTGTTTTGAACTCGGCTATAACCGCATAAGCGGTGTCTACGCCAGTCAAGAAGAAGAAGAATGTTACTCGGGGTGTATATAGCTTTCCAATGGTGAAAGAATTTTTGAAATCGGCACAGTAGTTTTTGAGTTTATTCAATACAAACATACATACAAATCTTTCCTCTTTATAATAGTAGTATAGATATAGAAGTATTCTTAGCATTGGTCTGTAGTATCCATAAGGTTAAAATGTGATTTTATAAGCTAGGCGATTTTCGTTTGTTAAAAGCTCACACTTTGTAGTTTCTTCATGAATTCTTGGCGAAAAACAGTTCTGTAACGATACCCCAGCTTCCATATTTCGTAGATATGGCTTCATGTGAATTTTTAAGAGCCCTGGAATTTATCATCAGTGACCCTATAATATTGTTTGGATTTAGCTTGTCTTCAGAGTTCAGTAACATTGCATTTCGAATTAATAGTACAGATACCTTTGGAGGACTAGAAGTAATAAATAGACCCAAGTGGAACTAATAACTAGAATATACTTCAAGATCATTTCAATAGTTTATGTCTTGGTTTTATTACCCAATAAGTATTTTAGAAAATCTTTACATTTTGACTACAACCAAATGACTCCATGATCGACTTACAATTAGTAAGTCAGCGAAATATCCAGACAATATTCGGAGTAATATGACTCTGACTCATTAAAGCGGTGGTTATTCTGTATGAAACGAAACCAAATTTTATAGGCCTTTTATAAGGCAAACAAAAGTGGTTTTGTGACCCCCCAAGTGGGAGGAATTCAACTTTTTTTGCAGTACTATTGCATACTATATGATCGCATACATGTTTATGTATTTTTGTGGTGTGCAATAATATAATATAATCCGTATGTCGGTGGCAAAAACTGCTGAGCTCTATCACTGCAACAGCAGGTGGTACACACCCATTTTATTTGTCAGCGGGCTTGTCTCGTGTGACTTTCGCGTAAGAATAGAGCTACACAATGCATACTCGTATATACTTACACACATTCATATGTAATTTCATTTACATATATAGTATATTTAGTATATTGTCTGCTCCGCTCTGAAAAATGTCTGATTTATTTACGCTGCGGTAGTAACGGTTTTAGTATGAGTGTTTATGTGTATCTTTATTTAAAGGTTTATCTGGTGTATGTGCCTTTGATATATGGCTTTCGCATGCAGTAATGTTGCAGTTATGTAGGTACCATGCAACTGTCGCATTTAGCACAATTTCCATATCCGCCAATTTTAAACCATAACAATATTCAAGTTCAACAAGGTGTACCTAAGTACAAGGACACTGCGAAGTGTGAATACTACTCATTCATTATCCACTTTGTATAGACTTTTCAAATCAATACAGATATAATGTATTGGGTATTATTTGTAAAATAAATATAGAGATACCTAATATTTCGTATAGAAATGTACCCTGTCATCTCCTCGATAAGAAGAGATACAGAAAAAAGTTAAGCTTTCCAAACATTTTTTGGTCTCTTTACCTTACTAAAAAGAAAAAAAACACTCCTCAAGTAAAGTAAAAGTTCCCCGTATAGTTTTTTTTTAACAGAGGAAGACTTGTTCTAGAGTTCAGCTGTCATAACAAACATATGATTCATCACATAAAAGCTGTCACCCAGACGACGATCTTAACAAAGTCTAATATTTATTTTAAAATTACTTATATAGAAAGTGCAAATGACTTCTTACACCCTGAAAAGTATGCTTCATCATTTAGTAAACATTACCCACTACTCCAATGTGTATAATGTAATTTTCTAAACTAAGAAGGCTTCGATTTCGCGCTTGTTTTGTGATTATTATAGTAGTTATATACGAGGTGTGTTCAAAAAATACCGGTAATTTTCGTTTTTTTTTTTATAAAAAAAAAAATTCAGAACAGTTTTAAATCTTCATTAAAACTAATACAAACTTACTCTATTCAAGATGAATATTCCTTTTGTGCATCCCATACAATTTAAAAGACGTCTCTAAAGATTCTAATTAATCTGTTAAAATTGTTTTAGGAAAGCACTTTTCAACATAAACCTTTTTTATGTACCAAAAACACATAATTTTATTAAAAACAAGTAAAGAAAGGCTGAGTTCTCGTGTAACCGAACATTTAATACTCTCGCAATTTATTTCTTAAATTTTATTAAGAGAACACACAATTTGAACCACATATTCGGAATAAATTCCACTAGAAAACAAAAATTATTATATATAGTTTTTGGGGAGTGGAGTAATTCCTGGACCGATTTCAACTATTTTTGATACCAAGCTATATTATATCCCAAATGTTACGTTCACTTAATTTTGCTAAGATATCTCACATATTAACTGATATATACGGTTACAATATATAAAGTCCACCGGAAGGTTGAAAATCCAAATATGAGGTATATGGGGGCTAGAGGAAATATTGACCTGATTCTGCCCATTTTTAGCACAGACATCCAGTTTTAGAAGGAATACATCTTCATTGAAATACTTTAGAAAATCTGAGAAATTTACCGATATTTTCAATAAAGAACAAGAAAAAACGTTAACTTCGGCTGTACCGAAGCTAATATACCCTTCACAGGTGCATTTCTTTTAGTAACTATATGTTTTTTTAGCAAATCTAAAGAAGTAAGAAAAAGTAAGTAAAAAAATGAAACATTTTACTATGTGAAGATACCAAGTCAAATGCGAAAATTTTCCATACAAGCATTTTCCACATACATTGATTCCCATCGTTCGGTTTGTATCGCAGCTATATGCTATAGTGAACCGATCTGAACAATTTTTTCGGAGATTAAATTATTTCTATGATCAATAACTCACACCAAATTTCGTGAAGATATGTAGTAAAATGCGGAAATTTTCCATACAAGCCCTTGATTCCGATCGTTCAGTTTGTATGGCAGCTATAGATAGATACATTGGTCCGATATCGGCAGTTCCGACAAATAGCAGCTTCTTGAAAATAGCATCTGCAAAATTTCAAACCGATATCTTAAAAACTGAAAGACTAGTTCATATTTATACAGACAGACAGACGGACATGGCTAAATCGACTCAGTTCAACATACTGATCATTTATATCTATACTTTATAGGGCCTCCGACGCTTCCTTCTGGGTGTTACAAACTTCGTGACAAACTTAATATACCCTGTTCAGGATATAATTAGCCGCAAACTTCGAGGTTTACATGTTCGATATCTGTGTCTTGTAAAGTTATAGTCCGATTCCGGTGATTTTAAGATGGGTGATGCTACACTAGCAACGCAGTATTTGTACAAAGTTTTGTTCCGATATCTGCACTGGTGATTAATTTATTGATGGCTTAGTGAACGAATCAGATGGGCCTTAAAATTGTGGTATATAAGAAGTAGGCGTGGTTGCGATTTCTCTAATTTTAAGTTATTTTTATTTTTTTTTTTAATTTTAAATTTATACTTAATAATTAATGGTAAAACCTGCAAAATTTAATGATATAAAGATTGTCATTATTGTCTGGTTAACAGATAGTTTCAAAATGAACCTGTTGATATCTATTTATGACATTAAATATTTATATTTTTTCTGTAAACAGTTTTATCATAATTTGATCCAGTAATATATGCAATATGTATACAAGAGGAAAAAATAATTATATTAAATTTGCTATTGACATTAATTACATTGGAATTTTAATAAGTAACCCACCCATTGCTATACCTACATATATAAAGTACATATGTATATAGAAATAACTACATATACTAATTATATAATAAAAAATGTATATATAAAAATTAATATAATCTCCTCCAAATGTTCGTATATATATGTGTATGTTATATAGACTTGTATTAAATAAAAGGCGTTGTCTTAAGTGATCAATTGTGGTTCAATATACAAATAATATTATTAAAACCCCAATACAATGTTAGATAATAACTTATTGAAAATGTTGAATTTATAAATATAAAGTATTAATATGAAAGTAAAATAAGCTAGCTCGCTAAATACTCGTCTAAGTGTTTTCTTAGTATTTCAGGAGATAAGTAATTGCACATGCTCTGATTTATGCAATTTTAATAAGTTAAAAAGTGAAATAAATAGCAAAAATTTAATGAAATAAAAAAGTATTTTACTAAATACTCCTTGTTGTTGTATTGTTATAGCGTATGCACTAATGATTACATAAAGTGGTTAAGTACTTGTATACGTAACTTGGCAGCGGCAGCCACTGTCAAAGGCGAATGCAATTAACTGGAAAAACGCTAATTAAAACCGCACCGGTATCGTTTAGCAACAACAATTTGTATTTGAAAGTGTTTGACATGCGTTTGCGTGTAACTGTAACTGTATACAGAGATGTATGCTCGCACATTGTGGGAGTTTGCTAAAATTCGATGTTGAGTGCATACCGTTAATTGCCGTTAAATGACGCAGGTGACTTTGAATACAATGTGGCGCGCAACTATTTATAAAATTTAATTAAAATTTTGAAATTGCTTGCAAGGTACCTATTAAAAAGCATGATTGGAGAAAGTAAAAATGGGATCCCTTAATAAATGAGTCAAAAAAATGCCTGAGCAATAATTGTTGTTTGTGCTTCTCTCTTTAAATTAACGGGTTTTCTACTACATCTCATCATAGTTAAGGAATACTATATAATCCACGAACTGATTGGACCATATCAGTGTGGCTTTGGATCTGGAAAATTCACCATGGATCAGATATTCACCATGCGGCAATTCTTGGAAAAGACCCTAGAGAGAATAACACCACCTTTTCATCGATTTCAAAGCTGCCTTCGATAGCACGAAAAGAAGCTGCCTCTATGTCGGGATGTCTGAATTTGGTATCCCCGCAAAACTAATAAAGCTGTCTAAATTGACGTTGAGCAACACAAAAAGCTCTGTCAAGATCGGGAAGGACCTACCCTAGCCGTTCGATACCAAACGATGTTACAGACAGCAGGGAGACTCACTATCGTGCGACTTTTTCAATCTATTGCTGGAAAAAAATACGAGCTGCAGAGCTAAACAGAGAAGGTAAAATCTTCTATAAGACTGCACAATCTTCTATAACTGGCGTACGCCGATGATATTGATATTATCGGATGCAAAAACCGCGCCGTTTGTTCTGCTTTTTCAGACTGGATAAAGAAGCGAAGCGAAATATCTCCTGTCACCAAATAAACAGTCAGCGCACTCGCGTCTTGGCTCGCACGTTACTGTTGACTGTCGAAGTCGTAGATGATTTCGTCTACCTGGGAACCAACATTAACAGTAATAACAATGTCAGCCTGGAAATCCAACGCAGAAACACTCTTGCCAACAGGTGCTATTATGGACTAAGTAGGCAATTGAAAAGTAAAGTCCTCTCCCGAAGAACCAAAATCAAACTCTATAAGTCGCTCATTATTCCCGTCCTGATTTATACGGCGCAGAAGCGTGAACGATGTCAACATCAAATGAGATGACACCTGGAGTTTTCGAGATAAAGGTTTTGCGAAAGATTTATGGTCCTCAGAAGATTGGCAACGGCGAATACCGCATAGACATAGTTCTTCGAATAAAAAGACAGCGGCTACGCTGATCATGTTGTTCGAATGGACGCTTTGAAAGTGTTCGGTGCAGCACCCGCTGGTGGAAGAAAAGGAAGACCTCTACTCCGGTTGAAAGATCAAGTGGAAAGTCACCTGGTGGAAATTAGATTTTCTAAATGGCGTCAAACTCCAAAACGGAGAGATGAATGGCGCGCTCTGGTGGATTCGACTTTAATCGCCTAAGTGGTTCCTACGCCAGATAAATAAATATATACATATATATATATATACACATAGATACACATTTATATATATATTCGTATTATACTTCCGCTTCCTATAATGAGTTAGAACCAAATCGGAAGACATATTGATTTTGCTTTCCATAAAAAATCATTACACTCAACTCAACTCGAACTCGGCTATGAAACATTTCTGATCGGCTGTATGTACTTATATCGATCTATGTAAAACAACAAAAATAAAAAGCGAAAATTAGTGCAATTACTTCATTCAAAATAATATTTCATAACACGCTTTGCTCATCTGCCTCGAACTGGCGACCGCTTGCTGTCATTATGCGGACAATTACTATTTTTTTTCAAGTTTCGGGCGGTTTTACATCGGTTTGAACAAGGTGAAATATGATTAACCCTTTTGATAATATGAAAAACATTTACAAACTGATAAGATGTGATTTTTGTTTAGATATATTTTGTTATTACTAGTGGGTGTGAATGCGTTAAGTGGAAGTCAAATAATTTATTTTTTAGGCACGAAATGACTATTTAAAGTGAAGTGATTTTCAGACTTTTGTGTTTATTAATTTTTCCAAAAAATAAAAATAAATAAATAAAAAATATGTTTATATTGTATAGAGTATAGTATTTTAATTTAATAAATTTTTAAATAAATTATTTTTTTAAATAAATTAATTTTTTAAATAAAATTTTAATTTAATTTTTAATATAAATAATTGCATTTTCTTCGCCTACCTCTTTCAATTCTTTCTTTTCCACCATTTTTTTATTAGACAAACACTTTTTGTTGTTGTTGTTGTAGGTATTTATGTACGTTTGTATTAAGCAAGAATATGTATTTATTTATAATTATATACAATTGCTATACCAAAAATCGACGCACAGAACACTTTCGACCTTTCAAATTTGCTATATTTTTTGGCAAATTTCCGATTTTCGCACAACAACAACACACCCACGTCAATTGCAAACACTATAATATATGCACTCCCTAGTATGTATGTATGTAACGCATGCACATCAAGGTGTAGAGCAAAATATGTATATATATATATATATATATCTGTATATTCGTAGGCACACTTTTCACTTCTCCAACCGAACGCTACACACAGTTGAGTCAACGCTGAATGCTATGCTTCTAGCGTCGCGTTATTGTCAAATACCGAATTACGACTGAGGATCGTTGGACCAGCCAAACACCCGCTATGCGGCGATTTTCACTGAGGATTGCGACTAGAATGCGATTTGCAACGGTATGTGTGAGCAGATTTATTATTTGCGATTGTGCGTCAAAGAGCCAAGGAGTACATACATACACATGTACATATATTTGACATTAAGTCAATTCGAATGCTTTTTTAATAATTATGTAGCGTATATGTACATTTTAATCAAATTGCAATTATATTTACATGACATTCATTATGCTTTGATTAATAAGCGCGCTTGTAATTATTTATACACAGCAATTGTAACAACATTTTCGCTATTCCTACAAACTATGTGTTTTCATTCAAAAGTCGCTCATTACGAGTATTCTATAAATGTATATACTCATTCATCTCTGTGCGCTAACGTTTGTGTGTTGGTTCAGTGGGAACTTTTCCACTCATTTTCCCGCCAGCGAGTGTGTAACTTTCTACGCTTCTCCAATCAGAATGCGAAAAAGCTCGCAAATCTGCTTTGAATGCTCGCTGCCGCCGCACAACTACACGAACACACACATTTGTATTTGTTGTTAATTTGGGCCCACAGTTGTATAAATACATATGTATATGTATGTATGTATGTATATTATTTAGTGTAAACAAATGTATAAATTTTTAAACAATTATTATATAAATTACTTTTATGTGGCTATGGCGACGAATAATTTCACAAAAATTTAAATATATACATACATACATGTATACACACATGGTCAAAATAATAAGGACATTCCATTAGGCTGCAATCATAGTTAAATTTTGAATAATTGGGGAAGTACACGAATACAACTCTGGGTCTGGATATACATTTTGGAGTGAAAAGAAAATGGTGAATCCCCCTTATTGAAGTGGACGTGCCAATCTATTGTAGAAGTTCGTTTTTGAATTGTTCTAATATTTTCACCAAATCGGATGATTTATTTTAATGGGTGTTCTTTCGCGTGTATAGCTCCTTGCCTACAGTGCAAAAAAACTTAAAATAAAAGCTTTTTTTAAATAATAATATTAATACAAAAAACATTTCAAGATGAATTTAGAATTCGCTAAAAAAATTTTGAATATTGGTCCGAACCAGGTGTCGCAAAAAAGTGGCGTAATATTATGTGTGCGACAAATTAAATATTTATTTGTTCGAGAGTGATGCCAGACGAAATGTTCTCCTACGGCAAAATATTACATTCATGGTTTACAAAATAGACTCCTAAACATGTTAGCAGCAACATAATGGTCTGGGGCTGCTTCTCATGAAATGGTGTAGCACCGACCTAGAGTTTAGAAAAAAATCTTAAGATCTTAAAAAACGATAATTTTGAAAAAAAAACTTTCGATCAGGCCTGAAATTATTATGTATTCTAAAGGCTGTATAAATTTTATTTTTAAAACCTTCTGAGCGGTTATCGAGTTACAGTCGTCAACAGTTCAAAAAACATAGTTTTGAGAAAAACGCATTTTGTTGGAGCGCTCTTTGTTATTTGTCGAATAACTCGAAAGGTAATTATCGGATCAACTTCAAATTTTCAAAGAATATTTTAAATATAATAAATATACTTAACGAAACTACAAAACAAATGAAGTTTTGAAAATCCTGACTACCCCTAACCCCTTAAAAACTTTTGAGAGAGAAAGTTGCTACATTATCTCCAGCTTGCTAAAAACGAATTTCAAAAGTAATTGAAAATAATTGCGAATATATTGGATACTGATGAAAGGAGTAAGGGCAAATAGGGCACAAAAAACTGAAACTAATACGTTTTCTCAATCACGGACTTATTATTTTTACAGTAATTTAATTGTCTGCTAGAAATTTATGTTCCTGTTTCAATTTTTATTTCTAATAGCTCTATTTTTATTTATTTAAACGATATATGAAATGATGTCATATTATTTTTCCTTTAAACATGAAAAAAAGCAAATTTATTAGTCATTGAAATCAAGACGGGTGTATGTACTTATTATTTTGACCATGTGTGTATATAGTATTATGGTATACTTGTATATGTACAAATGTCTATAGAATAAGTAATCGTATGTAACAGTGCATATGCAAAGATTGTCAGCACCACCGAAAGTTTGATGAATTGCCTAGAAATATTTCGGTATTTGATTCATACAACCATTGCATGTATAATATCTATATATACTATAAGTATATTTATACATATATATAGAGCCACTTGTATTTGACATTTGCACAATAATTTATCAAAAAATAAAAAAAATAAATAAAAAAATAATAATAATTAAAAGTAAAAAGTTGCTTGAAATAGCAATTAAGGAGTGCACAGATTGAACTCAATGTACTGAACGCACATAAAGAAATAAAAGAGTGTTAAATAGCTAAGGTAAAAAGCAAAAATAGCTGAAGTTGACTTCAGTTTAAGTGGGCTAGTCTCAACAATTTATGTGAGACATCGTAATCAAGCGATTAAGAGATTTTTAACTTTTAATTTATTTATGTAATTTTATTAAGATAACATACAATTTGAGCCTTATATTTGGCAGAAAGTTTACAAGAATAACGAAAATCATTATATGTATTAGTAAATGATAGCTGAGGTAATTCCTGAACCGATTTCACTTTCATTTTCGCCACAAAGCTACATTATATCCAAGATTATACGTTCACTTAATTTTCTAAGAAATCTCATATATCAACCAATATGTATATATGTATCTTGAAAAGTCCACCGAACGTTTGAAAATTCTAACATTAAGTATATGAGATTTCGGAAGTACTTACCCGACTTTATATAATTTTGGTATAGAGGCACATTATTTTAAGCAAAAGATTTCTTCTGAATTTCTATTGAATATATGAAATATTTACGGAAATTTTATAAAAAATGGCCACAGGCACAGAGTTATGTGAAAGAATGAGTAGTGAAAATAGTGAATTTGATAGAAAAGCGTAAAATTATTGCTCAACACCAAACGGAAGTATTAGTATCGGCATTGTGTTAAAAAAATGAATTTAAAAGTGTCCACCGTTTCGACTTTATTGAAAAATATGGTGAACCTTTCGATGGTGAATTTGCAGAATTTGTCAATTTTGGAAGAATTTAGCTGATAAAATATATGTATGTATGTATACTCTGCATAGCATCCAAGGCTTTCCTTTTATGCAGCAATTTCAGTGGTACTAAAAAAGAAGAGAAGTGGAAAGGAAGAACAATATGAATTTCGCAAAACTTATTGTATTGATTGAACTTCAGGAAGTAGCCATAAAATATAATCTTCCTATACCAACGAAACGATTTAAATTTATTAATATAACAAACAATTTGACTCACATATTCGGCATATATATTGTATAAAGTCCATTGAAAGTTTGACATATTATTAGAAGAAACATATCCCCACAAAATTTCTTCAAAATATGTAAGAGACTTAACTATAATTTCGGTAAAAAATTTGTTAGAAGTACTGAGGTCCTCATATTCGATATATAGGGTCTTGAAAACTTATTGACCGATTTCGACGATTTTTAGAAGGGCGATGCCATTCGTTAAAGGCAGTATTTTTGTAAAGTTCAGCTCCGATATCAGTACTAACTTTATATATTGTAAAGTAATCTATTCGGACCGACTTCAAAGTTCTGGTTATGGGAAGTAGGCGTGGTTGTGAACCGATTTGGAATATTTTCACAACATATCATTGGGAAGCTAGGAAGATATTATGAACCGAATTTCCTTGAAATTGGTCGAGTAGTTTCGGAGATATGGCTTTTAACCCATAAGTGGGCGGAGCCACGCCCATTTAATACCATTTTGCGTGCAGCACTTCTGTACCATCTTTATAATGAAATTTAAGGCTTCTGATGAGTTTCCTTACTGAATTAAACCATTTTTAGTAGTTTTCAACATAACCTTAGTAGTTTGCGAGATATGTACAAAAAACTTAGTAGTACTTCCCCAAAAAAATTATAGCTTTTTATATGTTTCCCCATCTTCGACGTATTTATATCCAAGTTTCATCAAGATATCTAAATGTTTACTCAAGATACAGCTTGCATGGAGGGACGGACAGACAGACATCTGGATTTGAACTTTATAAAAATCTCAACAGCCATCCAATATCCAAACAAATATAATATGAGGTTTAAATCACATTTAGCACTCTTTAATAGCGATATATAATATATTACCTCAGTTATAAAAGACCGTTATGCAATTTTATTTGTTAATATCCAGCAATGAAATGCTAGCTTACCACTCTAAAGTACTTAATATACTAATGTATATATGTATATATACTTTACGATATCTATAAATGCGCGCCATAACTAATATATGTATAATAGAATATAAAGAAATAAAATTTAAAAGTACACAGCAAAAATGTAAATCACATCTGATGATATTACTCGTATACTAGACAAATAAATGGTTTTCAAGCTCATGGCCATTGGAGGCAAAACAAAAACAAACCAAAAAGAGCCATACAAACGTACACATGAGTAATTATTACATATGGGTGGGGAATTATGTGAACAGACAGGCTGATTACAAGAGAACAGATTGCAATAAATAAAAGAAAAAAATTCAAAATACAAAAAAAAATAATTTTTTTCCAGAATTTCATTTCATAGCAACCAAACAAAGTGCAACATTGTGCTTACATACATATATTCCATTGCAATTGCACGTGCTATTCATTATTATAAAAAAAAATTATATAGTAGACACATATTTGCATACATATATTCATATCAGTAGAAATTATAAGCTCACTTGAGCAGCTGCTTTGGCGGAAGTCTTATTGAAAGTATGTTACTCATACGTCACGTAGTCTCACGGGATAATCACGTGAAACGTATGTATGGAGAGTTTGTGTGTGCGTGAAAATTACTTTAAAAATAGATTGCAAAAATGTCTATATTCATTCTATTCAGCAATATTTTAAGCTTTCGCTTCCCATCTATCTGCGAAGAATTTCTATTTATCACATACTATGTATGTATTTATGTATTTGTAGATATGAGTATATAGACAAACAGAAAATAAATATTTAAATATAATTATTTTTTTAAGTTTCATTTTCCAGCTTTTCTTCGTTGTCGGCGCGCTTCTCTTTTGCACAATACACTTGCACTTTAAATAATATATTGTATTCGCTTTACAGACTGAGGATGATGTTTGTGTGGAAAACGAAAGTTTTACGGTAATTCATAATAACAGAATGTTAAGTAATGAGTTTGTTCAAATTATATACATATTCTATTTTGCTATTCGTGTAATAAATACGAAAATATATACAGTGGTGGTCTTATAATTAGAAACGACTTTATAGCATATAATTTTCCTAATTTATTTTAAAAATCTACATTGCCATATTAAAACTATGAATTGGAATTAACAAAGTAACGAATCTTAACTACATTAATTATATATTTAAGAAAATGAGCTAAACACAAATAACGTCAAATTCGGTTCGGTCGTATAATTAGAAACGATAGTAAGAACTTAATGATATCTATAAAAAATTTAGCAAATTGGATTAAAACTTTAATATTTTGTTGGATAACATTTATTTGTAACAACATTGTCCAGTTTTCGCGGTAAATTTTGAATTAAATGTTGACATATTTGTATTGATATGCTATTCCAGCTTTGTCGAATAGTTTGAAACAAATCGTTTAACAATTGCTGATAAGTTTTCAATTGTGTTGAGATCAGGAATTTGCGGAGGCTAGGCCAAAACATCAATATTTTGATCCGAAAATTAGCTCTCCACTAACCTTAAAGTGTGTTTTGGGTCATTGTAGTGCTGGAAAATGTATTGGATTGGCATATTATCAAGGAAATAAGGTTTCATTACATTCTCCAGAATGTTTTATATTGATCCATTATCCGTTGAACAACCACATTTGGGCCAACCCCACGACAGAAAAAGACTACCCAAACCATAACAGATCTGCCACTGTGCTTTAGTATTTTCACAATGTACCTGGGGTTTATGGCCTTGTTTGGAGGACGCCTTACATATGATATTTCATCGTATTGGAATAAATTA
Organism: Zeugodacus cucurbitae; assembly: GCF_028554725.1. Classification (NCBI taxonomy): domain Eukaryota; kingdom Metazoa; phylum Arthropoda; class Insecta; order Diptera; family Tephritidae; genus Zeugodacus; species Zeugodacus cucurbitae. Next base: position 54,725,443 of record NC_071667.1, on the reverse strand, counting down.
AACTCATATTTGTCACTTCAGAAAACTCTAATCCAGAATTGGGACCTTTTCTGTATCATTTCCTTTGCAAATCGCAACCGCTTCTTAATATTTTTTTTGCTACAAGAGTTTTTTTTTTGCAAAGCACCCACGAAGTCCCGACTCTTGTAAGTACCTTCTTATCGCCGAGGTCAGATTTCTACATTAATTTGATGTCCCACTTCAGACTTTATCTTTTATTTTTGTTCGTCCTACAAATTATCCTGTCTGCTGAGAAAGTAGTTTTTCGAGGTCTGGGCTTTCCGGTAGGGGTTTCAAACTGTATTGTTTTATTTTTATACAAATTACTAACACCAAATACCTTTTTTTTAACAAGCAAACCTTTCTATTGTAGTCGAAATTGACAATTTATCCTTTTGGTAGGACCTCACAATTAACGCTCTCATTTTTGGAGTATATCACTTTTTTGCCCATTCTAAAAACTAATGTCGTTTCTAATTATAAGGCCACCACTGTATATACAGAAATTCTATACATATATTTATTTAACTTCATTAATATAAGACACAATTTTACGAGTATATTTGACATCAAGTCCACTAAAATAACAAAAATAATACCATGTAATATATGAAGGTTGGGGTTATGCCTGAATCGATTTCAACTATGTTTGTTACAACCCTACATTATATCTAAAATTATACGCTCACCTAATTTTGTTAAGATATCTCACATATTAACCGATATATACGGTATATGTAAACTACAGCGGAAGTTTGAAAAGCTGTCAATCGAGTACATGGAACATAGAAAAAGTGTTGACCAGATTTTAAACATTTTTAGCACAGAGGCCTACTATTATAAGGAAAACCTTTACTCTGAATCTCATTATATCATCCGAGAGATTAAACGAAATTTAAAAAAAAAAAAGTCACAAGCACTGTTCGATATCTGAGGTCTTGAAAAGTTATGTTCCGGATTTGGCAATTTTTAGATGAGGAACAAATCAGATGGAATTCAAAATTGTGGTATATGGAGAGTAGATGTGGTTGTAAGCCGATGGCGTCTAAGTTTTTGCCTAAAGGAAATGACTTCAGAAAGTTTAGTTATAGAAGTTCACGAGTTATGTAAAAAAAACTTAATTTCGTCCAAATATGCCGCTTCCTACTGTAATCTCATCCTTTACACAATATATGTATTTTTACACATAAGAAACCGACAGATGCCAATATAAAGTCAATTGTAGTCATTATATTGGATATTAGGTCTAGTAAAAAGTAATCCTTCGGGTTTGAAAGATATGATTTTATATTTAAGAAAACTTATCATACGGGTCTGCGATTGTTTGACTAAAATTGTCGCTGAATCTCAACAAAATCGATACGCTTCGACTGAAAAGAGGTTCACTGTAGACAATTTCAAACGAAAATGGTCATGGTCGATTCACGGTCAACTATCCCAAAACGGTAGAACCAGTTTTGGTGGTCAGGATGTATTTGGTGAAATCGGCAGGCATAATAATTAATCTGGAGGAATCCATTGTCCAGAAGTCGCAAATTTGGTCAATAGGATTGGAGTTGTATTCCATTAGTACAACGAAAGGCCACACACATTCTTATACATACACCTTATATTCCGAACCTGACTCTATGTGATTATTATCTGTTCCGAACTTCGGTGAATGATTTTGCTGGTGAAGAATTCGCCTCAAGAGCAGCTTGTAAAAACCGACTGTACTAGATTTTTAATAATATGGATAAGGGTTTCTATGAAAGTGGCATTATTAAAATATCTTCCAAATTCAAGAAATGTTTAAATTTAGATCTTAATGCTTATAAGTATTTAATAATAAGAGTAAAAGAAATAGAGATCGACAGCTTCGGCACATTACTTTAGTTGGAATACGTTACATATATAAAAAATAGTTCTTCATTCAATTCTTTTTTTATTTAACTTATAACTGATTAATCACCCAGTAACCATTTTCGAAATAGTTCCTGATTCTGATAAACGTGTTTGACTAATGGGTACATCATGAAAAATTACAACAAAAAATAAATGACGTATATTTATAAAGATGTGTATATTTATACATATGTATGCATGTATGTGTACGTATATACACATAAGAGTATAAGCAGATAAATATAGAAATGTACGAGCACTAGATGACACTTACATCTTGACATTGAACTGGCTGCAATATCCAATGGCTTGGACAAAATATATTCATTATAAACCAAAAGGCACGCGCCGACTAGATTGGCAGGCAGAAGGTATTTATGTATGTATGTACTTTGTACGGCTGAAGCACTTAATTTAACAGCTGCACAGTTAGATTTTGCACTCTTCACCACCACCGCGGTCACTGGGAGCCAACCACTTCACCACCAATCACACTTCCGCACGAGTCACGAACACCGCTTTAGCCCTCTCTCAGGAATTTTCGATTTGCGCTCGTCACTCACACAGCACTCGCCACACTGTATGTTATTGAATTGCCACACTTTTAACTGTTTTGGTTACAAAGCAACAGCAACAGCAACTCAACGCAACTCTCACACGTAGGATAATGCCCGATATTGGCAAACACTTTAATTAGTAAGATTATAACTAGAAACCCTATTGCACAAGCTATCCAACAAATATATATAAATCTCTGTGCGTATGTATGTATATTTACGTTAGTTAACAATATAAATCAACAACAAGAACAACAAGTGTAAGGATTGGCAGTATAACTGGCCACTTAGCAACACTATCCGGACGATTACCAACAGCACCAGCAGATGAAAATATAAAAATAGCTACAACAAAAACACCGAACAGGAAGAGATTGGCGCTGGAAATAAACTGGGATAAACGGACGAAAGGAACAAATCAATTTCGAAATATACGTTTGTGTATGTGCTAGCGCGACAGAATGGGAGTACAGCAGCACTAGCAACACTCCGTGTCTCCACACCTCACCGTAGAAACCGACGTCCAAGCCCGACACCGTACTAAACTTAACCGTTTCGCTTAGCTGCACTAGTCTTCAGCGACTGCTGCTTCGCTCTGCACTTTTTCACGTGTTTGACCTTTGCGATTTGTATACGAAAATTAAAAAAAAAATATTATTTATATGTTCGTATGCACGAAAGCAAAGTATTTGCTATGTAAGAAATCGATTTTTCATAAAGTTCCAATTAACCGCCACTTTTCACAGTTTTATTGCATTTTAATATAAATTTATATTTTTTCTTATGTTTAACAGAATTTTGCTTTTGATTTTTTCTCCCTTTTTGTATTGACTATGCTTTGCTATGTTTTTGTTTTAACTCCAGTTGCGCTCTATCACATTTGACCAACCACGAAGAACTGAACTCGGCTGAGCCATGCGGAAGCACACAGAGCAATTGGAGAATTTTCGCAGCAAATGGAAACTCATGGAAATGTAAATGCAAAGAGAAATGTAAAGTATACACTTAGTAGCAAACGTATGTATGTAAATATGTTTGTATGTATGTTACATATCCCCATATGTTTTGTGGTGAAGTGAAATTGTGCTTCATTTCCAAAGCGGCTGTTGGTGCTCGTGCTAGTAGATATCATATTCTTTGCTGTATTGTTTAGAAAATATATACTTTATATTTTATTATATTAAAAAAATAATAAAAATTTATTATTAAAATTAAATTATTATTTTTTTTTTGCTAAAAATATTTAAAGCAAATATATTATTTTTATATTTAAATAATTAAATTAAAAAAATATATAATTTTAGTGCCACAAGATTTAGTTTAATTTTTACCAAACAAATATCAAAAACTTTTATTCACCAAATATATTATTTTTAATTCTTAAATTCTTTAGTAAAGAAAAAAAATTTAATCAAAATTTATCTTAATTAAAAGCAACACAATTGGTTAAAATCATAATTTTGAAAATACATTCAAATTTTATTTGATATTATAATTTTTATAATTAAATAAAAATTAAAAATAAAATATAAAATTTGTTTCATAGGACCTATTTTAATTTAAAATACCTAAATTTTTATTTACAAATAATTATTATTTTTAATTCCTAAATTCTCGAATAAACTTAATAGAATTTGAATCGAAATTTATTTTAATATAAATTAACACTATTACTTTACTTTTTGTTAAAATCATATTTATTAAATAATTTCAGATTTATTTTCAATATTATTATTTTTATTTTTTAATTTAATTTGGTTTATTACTAATTTTTTTTTTAAACTTTTTTTTGCCAGAAAAGTTCAACAGTAATATTCGAAATTTAGTATAATTAAATGTACCACTCTTACTCCACTTGCAGTTTCCAATTTAATTTTTTATTATTTTTTTATTACTACTATTATTTTTATTATAATTATTATTTTATTTTGCTTTTAGTTTTTTCAAATAATTGTATATTAAAATTACTATTTTATATTTATTATATTTTTTTTTTAAATTATTTATATGTATATCAAATAAAATTTGCTGTGTTATCTTTAAATATTTATTTTTATAAACATATAATTTATTTTAAAAGTAATTAATTTTTTTATTTTAAAATTTATTAATTTTCAAACTCACTTATGTTTTTGAATTTCATAATCAAATATTTCGAATTCAATTTTGACTCTATGTAAACTAGTGTAATTTTTATTTAATGTTAACGCTCTCTGAAAAAGAACTCACCACTGTTACAGTGTCCTTGCGGAAGCGCATAAAAGTCCTCTGTTGTGTCTTCAATGACAAATGGTAGGCTTTTCACAGCAAAGAGAAAATGTTGCAAATTTCGACTCCGCTCTTGACTAGAAAAGAGAACTTAACATATTAGTTGACAAATTGTGCATAATGTCAATAAATGGTTAATACTTTAAATGCCCGTTAATTTCCATTTCATCAAAGTAAAACGTCTCCATTGCATTTTCTTCATTTATTTTGATTTAGCTCTTTGTCATACATTAAGTTATTGTAATCATTGGTCGTTAGATTAAGGTCAGTGTTGCTCAATTCTTGTTAAATATTTTGTATACATATTTACTTGCATTATGTTTGTTTTTGTTTTTGTTTTTACATTTATATAATGTAATAAATATATTATTGTTTTTGCATAACTCTGCTTAATATTATTAGAACTATATTATTTATGTTAATTAATAATAATTTAAGCTAAATTTAAGTTGATAAATAAGCCATCAATAAAATCACATTGAAGCGTACAAAATGCAGCTCTAACCAAACCGTCTAGCAAAATAAAAAATGAAATAAATAAATAAATAAAGTCTGTGTTACAACAACAATTCTTATTTTAAATGCTAATTTTCTTATATATATATATATCGCTTTTTGTTTAGATATTTGCTGTTGGAAACAAAATATTTTATAATTTTTATTTTAAATTTTAAATATTTTTTCGTTTTTCTTCTCAAGCGTCTAATTTCAAGTTGCAAATATCAAACTGTTTTCATATAAATATACTCCTTCAGCACAAACATGTCTAAAAATATGTCTTCAGCTTTTGATATATTTTGTTTTTGCATATTCTTTAAACAATTTTGTTGCCAATCGTGCGTGCTCTTATACTATATATTCAAAAAAATTCTTTGCTTACAGCATAATAAAGTAATTTCTTTCTTGCACTAGCAATTGAACACGCGCGCACATAAAGCAGAAAATATATGTTTGTATGTGTATTTCTGATCAATTTATTGCAAAAGGAACTATTCCAGTTTTAAAAAATATATTTTGCCTACAAATAATGTGCCTTTATCCAATGGTGTCTTCTTTTCTCATACAAATGTTGCATGCATACAAAATTGCAAGCTGCTTCGTAGGTGGAGTTCTCCATTTCAACTACTGTAAATCGTTACTGTGACATTTTATATTCTAAATGTTCACCCGACATGCAACATTTCCAACCAGAAAAGAAAACGTCATTATTAAGACTTTTTAATTTAACGCTATTTAAATTCGCTTGGCGACTCTTCTCCTCTTTCTGCTTTCAATTACAAAATAAGGCCTCTTCAAACATAAAACTCTACATACTATCTTCTCAGATCGACCACCTGTATCTTCCTTTGAGCATCGAGCTGAATGTGCTGCGATTCCTGTGAATATAAAATAATATTTTGATCACACATGAATTTATTGTTGTTTTTGTTTTATTTATACGCACCATATACAGTCGTGGCTCATTAGGATGTGGATGAAAACCGGTTTGCCGACATTGTGCAATATAGTCCAGACCATAATCCGGTGTTAATATGAAGAAACCAGTGCTGAAAATGTAGCATTTAGTTTGCCAATATTTGTAGAAAAAATAATAAAAATATTTCACTTACGTCTGATACTTGGGCGCACAAACAATGGCTATTGCCTCAGGCATCATCATCTGATATGAACAGTGTGTATGCAAATCCACCGAAGAGAGAAAAGCTGTCTGGCTTGGATGAGTCTGCAAGCATATGATAAGAATAATATATTGTAATAATAAGGAAATATAAGACAAAATACAAAAGTCCCAGTGAGCACACAATTGCCAAGCATTTCAACTTACATGTATCCAACCTAGAGTTATAAGATTCTGTTGATCTTGCACATCGAATATCTCTTCCTCATGCATTGTATTACAGCTATCAGGTGTACCCTGTTGCTTTGGTATGATAATATGTGTGATAAATAGACGATTCTGTGCCAAATGACCAGCTAGAATGCCACAAGTTTCGATGTTTTTTAAAGTATTGCTTTGCGCCTTTTGTAAGAACACTTCCATTGTGTTCTCGGGTATGATAACCGTCCGCAGTGAGCCCGCCAGTAGGGAATCGGAACGTTCGTAATGTGGCTTTTGGTTACGATCGAAACTGGGTGGCTTGCTGTGGGCAGTGAAAGAGTTTGGGAACAAAGAATTTCAAATTATTTAACAAAGAATTTCAAATTTTTCTTAATAAAAAAATTATTAACTTAAATAAATAAATTCATTTAAATTAAAAGTGTCATTTTGTTTAAAAATAATGAAATGTAAACAAACCTTATTGATTTTGCGCCTTCTTTGTCCGCATCGCCGGGCAAAAGCAGCCCCGAACTAACACGATTTGTACCGGTTGGAAAATCGCTTGGATAAACTACCTTATCTAGCAGTCCTAAATCAGGCGCACTTGGTTGCATGTTTGGATCTATTTGCACATGCAGATTGGTGGGTATATGAGCAGCTGAGCCACCACTAGAACTTCCACCAGCAGCCGCACGTCTTTGACGCTCACGTTCCAATTCACGCGCTTTCTCCGCCTCTTTGTTAGCCAAAAATTGTTCATACTCCTTTTGGTAGCGATCAAGTAGTTTGGTACGCAATTTCTCAGTGGTCGGCATAATTTCTTCCTTAATGCGTTTATTGATTACTTTTACTTCAGACTTGATTTTTGGATATTCGGGATGTGCACGTATCTTCTCAAGAAATAGTGTCATATACTTCATGTAAAGGATAAATGCGTTCTCATGATTACCCTCCGTGAGGTAAACATTTGCCATGCGTAACATTTCGGTGCCGGAGCGATAGTAACTGCGAATACGGATGGAAATTCAATTTTATAAATGTGTAAATATAAGTAAATTATAATTTAGAAAGACAACGATTATTGTATACATAATTGATCCTAGCCGCTTTAAATAGTATTCAAAATATCTTGTAATATTTTGTTTTTGTGAATTTGAGTAAATATTCACACAGTGTGAGAAATAGCACAAGGACTTTAAACAATTTTCCGTACAAACTCAAGGGCATTTCGCATAAGCTGAAGGGAAGGTGATTAAAAGAGATTATGTTTTGTCATTAATTAAGTTTATTGTTGTTTTTTGTTCGTTTATCATTGTTTTATTTTCCCCACCCTTGAACTGACTCACCGTGTAACTGGAACGTTTGCGTCCACTTCTATAATATTGCCGTGATTGGATAGGAAGCGCATACGCTCGTTAGGCTCCACTATAGACATTCCCATATTGTTCACCGCCTTTGCCATCGTCGTTGGTTTGTAGTCACTACCACTGATGAAACCCTTTCTAGTTCATTCAATTGTATTGTTTTTTACTTTATTAGAAATTCTACCCACTTTCGCTTATAAAAACTTAAGAAACTTTGCTTATTGTCAAACGCAAAGCACAGCTGATTGACCAATGTTGCCAATAGCATTTGTATTGTGTTATACACAGGGAAGTTTTTTGGCCAACGGGAAACGATTTGGAATCGGTATATTTATACGGTCGGTCAATATATGGAATAACCTCAAGAAACTAAATGATAATTTGAGAACTCTCGTAATTTAATTCGGTACGATAAATATATTAATTCATGAATTCCCTCCTACATATATATTTAGTATATTGCTTTCTGTTCAACAGTATTTATTGCTTTAAAAATAATTTAGTAATTTATTTAATAAGTAAAACTTGTTTGCTTGTATTGTATATAAATATATATATGTATATATATATAATGCAAACATATTAACATTGCAATTTAATCTACAAGATAAGCTCAAGTGGTCTATTGCCGAAGAATAATCTTGGAATAATCGCGATAGGAAATATTTACCAGAGTACAAGTTTCTAAAGGAGATATTGACTATGATAAGCTATTCAGTTAAATAGTTAAATAACCGTAAAATCTAACAGTAGTTTTTAGAATTCGCGACGGTAGTGTCGAAGTTAGACCAAATGCAAGTGAGTTTTCTAATTTTATTTTAAAGAAATATTTAATAATATCATAGTTTATATGTAAACTTTAAAGAAAAAAATTTACGACTTTGTTAATTTAATTCTAACTATGTATATATATTAAAATTTAAGTTAGTTGTAAGTTATAAGTGAAAAATTAAATTAAAAGTTTAAATATATTGCTTTTGAGAAAAAGTGTTTTTGTTTTTCAAAACTTATATATTAAAGTGTTTATATACATATATATTTATAAAAAGTGCATTTTCAATAATAATAATCCGAAATCTAATCGTGATCTCATTCATTTAATCGAAATTTATAGCATTCTAAATTTGTCAATTGGATTATAAACGGACCTCCAAGTGAAAAGTACGCATTCTTATCTATATATATGCATATTCTTTCACAATCGTACTTATGATATAATACTCAAACGATTCTTAGCTATTTATGAGATCGTAAAATTTATTTTTTTTTTCAATATCAAAACAGCAGTGTAATAATAGTAAACATTTCTTAAAATTATTGTCCTATTTATATATATGTATTATACATATACGAAATGTGTTCAAAAAATAACAGGAATTTTCAATTGTCCAAAACATCCGCTAAGGTTAGACATTTTCATGAATTCTTAGCCAAAAACTACACTGTAACAATGCAACAGCCTTAGTATTCACCAGAAATTACTCCGTGTGACCCATTCCAAAAATAAGGAGAGTCTTAAAGCGACGTCGTTTTGAAAACATAGATGAAATCGCTGAAAGAACAAAAGTTTTTTTTCCGAAAATCAGGTCGCGTTCCACCAGATCTTTGCAACGGAGTGGAGGTCTCCCCTTCCTCTGTTTCCAATGGCGGGTTTTGCATCGAACACTTTCAAAACTGGAGTGTTTTCATCCGTTTGGACAACATGGTCTAACCAGTGAGCCGCTGGACTATGGGCCTCATGCATAAAACGTGAGCTTGAGCTCGGACTCGATTTTTTGAGTAAAAGGTGCTTGTCGTATGCATAATAAAATTTGATGTGTTTGCTTTTTCTCGCTGCTTCGGTTTGATCTCATCTTGCTCAGTTTGAACGAAGTTAGATAAGCTAGTGCTCATTGTCATATGCATAAAAACAAGCTTTTGCTTTCTTTTGTGAGCTCTTGCTCAAATTTTGTTGAGGCTGCCTTATAGTTGACTCGCGTACACTCGGAGTCGCGTTTTTGAGGAGTCAGAAGAATAACATAGGGGCAGCACTCAGGAACATTGATAAAATTTGACTAAATTTAATATTTTGTGCAGATCCTGTATTCCAAACTGGTATAATCACAAAGTTGCTACGAGATTATAATAGTTTTGTTCACAAACTAAACGAGTTAGATATAGAGTTATACATATATACCAAAGTGATCAGATATCTGTATTTCTGTCCGTCCGTCCGTCCGTCTAACTTGAGTAAAAATAGTCACATATCTTGTTTAAAATTGGTACACGTGTTTCTTGGCACCATAGGAAAGTTGTTTTCGAAGGTGGGATAAATCGGACCACTGCCACGTCCACAAAATGGCGGACCACGAAAAGGCAAAAAGTGCCATAACTAAGCCATAAATAAAGCTATGAAAGTAAAATTAGGTACAAAGGATCGCACTGTAAAGGAGCATATTTGGATGTTATTTTTGTACATATCTCGTAAACTACTAAGCTATACCAACTAAATTTTCTACAACCATTTCTTTTAATCGGATTATAACCATGCTCACCTCCTATACAAAAGTTATGTTGAAAACTACTAAAAATGCTTTAATTCAGTAAGGAAAACCACCAGAAACCTTAAATTTCATTATAAAGATGGTACAGAAGAGCTGCACTCAAAATGGTATACACTTATGGGTCCAAAACCGTATCACAGAAACTAATCCTCCAATTCCAATGAAATTCGGTTCATAATAATTTCCTGCCATCCCAATAATATGTTGTGAAAATAGGCCAAATCGGTTGTGAAGTCAATCTGAATCGTTTTCTATAAAGTAAACACTAGTGAAGATATCGGAACAGAACTTTGCACAATTACTACATTTATAGTGTGGCCCTTCTAAAAACCAAAATTGGACCATAAGTTTAAAATTTATAGGGAATATTTTTCTTCTAATAATATGTCTCCGTGACAAAAATGGGTTAAATCGGGTCATAACTTCACCTAGCTCCCATATATCTAATATTAAGGTTTCCAACTTTGAATGTACTTTATACCATATATGTGACGAATATGTGGGTCAAATTGTGTGTTATAGTAATAACATTAAATGATTAATCGCAATTTAGAGAGTATAAAATGTTCGGTTACACCCGATCGTAGTGCTTTCCCTGTTAATTTAATTTTTGCTCAATTTCTTTTACACATGTTTCTAGTATTTTTTTTATTTTTAATGCTTGGTAATTTACCCTTTTCTAGTAAATATTTATTTTGTTTTAGTTTTTCTACTAATAATTTAGAAATGTCGTAAGTCTCTATTTTATTATTATTATTTGATCCTACTTCTACTTCACTTTCACTTGACGACACGTTCGCACTTCTATAACAATTAGATGTTTGATCTCCTTTTGCTCAAGTAATTGCAATTTGTTTGAACTCATTTTTATGCATACGAAATTGAGCAAAAGCTGTTGCTGTTTGATCGAACTCAACTTACGAGCAATTGCTCACATGCCTCAACTCAGCGCTTTTACTCGTTTTTATGCATGAGGCCCTATGTCTATGTCGTCGTATAACTGGTACAACCCATTGTTCCTGCGGTAGCCGAACTTTTCTCTTGAAAAGACCAAGTGTCGTTTCATCGAATATTGCATCGACTGCGCAATAAAACAAGACGGCAATAACATTGGATTTCGTGGCTGATATTGTTAGTGTTGTTAATCCTGGTTCCTAGGTATTAGCTATATGAAACTAGTATCTACGACTTCATAGTTATGACTGTCTACAGTGACGTGTGAACCAAGTCGTGAATGCACTAACTATTTGTTTGATGACAGGAGATATTTCGTCTTGTCCACATTCACCACCAGTCCATTCGCTTCGCTTCCTTATCCAGTCTGGAAAAAACGGAATTAATGGTTGCTTCCGATGATATCAATATCATCGGCGTACGCCAGCAGTTGTACAGTCTTATAGAAGATTGTACCTTCTCTGTTTAGCTCTGCAGCTCTGCGTATTATTTTTTTCAGCATCAGGTTAAAGAAGTCGCACGATAGTGAGTCACACTATCTGAAACCTCTTTTGATATCGCACGGAGAGGTCCTTCACGATTCTGACATAGTTTCTGGTGTTGTGCAACTTCAACTTACACAGTCGTATTAATTTTGCGGCGATACCAAATTCAGACATAGCGGTATGAAGGCAGCCCCTTTGAGATGTACTATAAAGAAATGATAAAGAAATTGTTCGTCTTTTAATGATAAAAAGTGTAACAGTGTCGTCTAAAGACGTCCACTTCCTCCAAAAAGGACCATTACGAACAAATAGACAAACTGATATGGACCGCCGTAAAATGAAGTTGATCGATATAGCTGATACTCTAAAAATACCAAAACAATATTTTGAACATATGTATCTTTTATGTGAAATCTCATGCAAATTGAGTGCCACATGAACTTGAATCATGGCAGTACACTTTGCCACTCAATGAATACGGCGATAAAGTGAAAAGAATTGAACTTCGAACTGAATCGGAAAGGTGGAAGATCGCTTTAACCAGTGAATTCCACTCGATCGCAATATGAATAAACGTCATCACGGTCGACAAAAACAAAACCAACACAACTTAACCCTAACAAAATAAAAAATATAAATATGTAAATATATATAGTAAATGACAACAAAAGAAGCAATCACGTATCCAACAAGCGCACGAAACAAAGAAGTCTGGCGAACAGCTGTTCAGACAGCAAACGATATGAGTGCATGACCACGGAATCGAACAAAGAGTCTTCGTCATCAACAATGACCATGCTCGCTGGCGCTCCCACCTGCACTCACACACACACACACATGAATACACCATCAGCAACATTGTAGCTAAGCTCACCTTTGCTAAGCTAAGCTCCAATTCGGACAAAGCTTTACTATTTCGCCGCTGAGTAGCACCGTTAATGAACATTAAACACTGTGCGAACGATGGGCGCAAACTTCATTGCCGCGTTGCAACAGCCCTAAATCTCATAATTCGCTGACGCGTCGCGGTCAGAGTGGGCGACTGCGGTCGAGTGGCGGCTTGCTCCGCTTTGGTGCTTTGGCGCTCAGTGGGGCCGCGCAAACGCTTGCCAACTTGGACACAAAGCGGTCGCTTTGAATACGCTCGCTACGGTATAACGCAAAAGCAAGGCACTAGCGGTGAACTGCTATGCAAATGCCATCGAGGGTGGCGCAATTGGATTAGTGAATTTGTGAAAAACGATTGGAACGCATAAAAACGACACAAAAATAAATGTTAAAATTCGTTGTAGCGCGCAGAGTGCAATGTGGAGAATAAATATTTAAAATAAACACGAAAATAAAAGATTTAAAAAAAATAAATAAGAAGTAATCGTAAAGCGGTGAATGATTTTGTGTCGGACTTTCAATGTCAAACCATTAAAAGAGACCACAGCGAAGTTGCGCGCGTGTTTGAATAGCGTTTGGCGCTTGCGGGCGGATATCAAATACTATATATATGTATGCATATATGGTATAACTGATTATCTTTTGTTTTGACTTTGTAAACGCCGATATACATACATACATATATAAATAATTAATTTATCAGCATTGATGCAGTTCAGTTGTAATGGTGATAACAAAAACGAAATTTACAGTGAAAAATTATTAGTATGTTTGTATGTAATAGCATGCAAATTTGTATGTGTATAGCACCCAAGTGTCGTCATTTACTTAGATTGTATACATCGTGGGTAATTGATTAAAGTAAATTGAATGAAAAAATAAAATTAAATTAAATTAAATAAAATGAAATGAGATAAAATTAAATAAAAAAATTAAATTAAATTAAAAATAAAATAAAATAAAATAAAATAAAATAAATTAAAAATAAAATAAAATAAAATAAAATAAAATAAAATAAAATAAATTAAATTAAAATAAATTAAAAATAAAATGAAATAAATTAAAAATAAAATAAAATAAAATAAAATAAAATAAATTAAAAATAAAATGAAACAAAATAAAATAAAATAAAATAAATTAAATTAAAAATAAATTAGATTAAAAATAAATTAAATTAAATTAAATTAAAAATAAAATAAAATAAAATAAATTAAAAATTATAATAAAATAAAATAAAATAAATTAAAAATAAAATAAAATAAATTAAAAATAAAATAAAATAAAATAAATTAAATTAAAAATAAATTAAAAATAAATTGTATTAAATAAAATTATATTAAAATAAATTAAATTAAATAAAATTAAATTAAAAACAAATAAAATAAAATTAAATTAAATTAAAAATAAATAAAATTAAACACAACAAAATAAAATAAAATAAATTAAATTAAATTAAAAATAAAATAAAATAAAATAAAATAAATTAAAAATAAAATAAAATGGAATAAAATAAAATAAATTAAAAATAAAATAAAACAAAATAAAATAAAATAAAATAAATTAAATTAAAAATAAATTAAAAATAAAATAAAATAAATTAAAAATAAAATAAAAACAAATAAAATAAAATAAAATAAAATAAATTAAAAAAAATAAATTAAATTAAATTGAAAATAAAATAAAACAAAATGCAATTAAATTAAATTAAAAATAAATAAAATTAAATTAAAAATAAAATAATATAAAATAAATTAAAAATTATAATAAAATAAAATAAAATAAATTAAAAATAAAATAAAACAAAATAAAATAAAATAAAATAAATTAAATTAAAAATAAATTAAATTAATTTAATTAAATTAAAAATAAAATAAAATAAAATAAAATAAATTAAAAATTATAATAAAATAAAATAAAATAAAATAAAATAAATTAAAAATAAAATAAAATAAATTCAAAATAAAATAAAATAAAATAAAATAAAATAAATTAAAAATAAATTAAATTAAATTAAATTGAAAATAAAATAAAATAAAATGCAATTAAATTAAATTAAAAATAAATAAAATTAAATTAAAAATAAAATAAAATAAAATAATTGCATTAAATTGGATTGAATTGAATTAAATTAATCCTAATTAAATTAAATTAAATTACTTACATTAAATTAAAACTGAAGACGGTGAATTGTTACAATTCATTTCAAAAGAATTAAATTAAATTGCATAGTGACAGCAATAAGCGTTGACGTGATTAGTACGATATTTGTCCCATTATTAAAACCGACTAGGTCCGGTAAAAACTGTACAAATCTTTGCAATTTGACATTACAAGTACATTCTGCATATGTACAACTAAAAATGCAATTAAATGACGTCTGATAATACAAAATTTTATAAAAAAAGTTAGAAAAACAAAATAATTCAAGTGATAATAAAAATAATAAAAGAATTATGTGTAAAATTAAATAAAAAAATTCAAAATAATTCAATACAATTCTATACAATTGTCCTTAAAACTTGTGTTTAATTTAAAAATAATAACTTTTCATATTCTTTTATGCAACAGAATTCATAGCACAACATAAAAAAATTCAAATTATTTAAAACCAAAACAAATAATAGTGACAAAAAACTTTAAATAAACTACAATTACATAACCTCAGTGTGCCACTTTTGCAGAATAGATATAACATCAGTGCGATCAATTCGAATCACTTGCTCAAATGAAATGAAACCACCAAAACGACACACAGCATACATAAATACAAGTTAAACAGTGTAAGAGAATAATAGCAAGATATCAAAAGATATATGAAATAAAAATAAAACTAAATAAAAGTTCACTTCAGCAACGGCGAGAAAAATTCGCATTTAATATAATAGGCCCCAAATCGAGTCACAAAAGCCAGCATCCAATGCACATACGTACATCCGTAATTTTGTTCAATTGAGTAGCCTTAAGTAAGCGCTGCAAAATCACATATACCACACATACATACAAATCCGCATATATACAGATGCGAATAATCAACAAAAAAGTGTGTATGTGTGTGTGTGTGTGAATATGTGGAAATAACCATAAGGTGGTAAAGCAGTGAGTTTGTGTAAAATCGTACGAATGGGTGTAAATAAAAGCACCAAATGATCATATTTATATCAATATATATATATAAGTATATATTTGTTTGTATATCTGTGATTATGTATTTGCATAGATGTGTGTATTTATGAATGAACGACTTAACCGGTGCCATCAGTTGCCGGCATTGATGGTCATGCCACCTGCTATGGCACAATGCTGAGGGGGACAGTGGTGGGGAGCAAGCAAAAAGATGCAACGAAATCAAAACTGAGCGTTGTGTGACGTTTGACGGTTTTATTTAATTAATTGTTTGTATATTTTACAATAATTTAGGTGCTCGTGAACGCGATTTGTTCAAGACTATTTAATTAAGTTTTAAGAAAAAAAAAAATTATGTTAAAAAACTGAAACAACGACACTGAACACACGTAGGTAAGCACGAGATGCGATGATTACCATTTATGTTACCTTAAAAACCTCGTAAAAATCCCCAAAAAAGAGCCTTATTGTTATTGGTGTAAAAAATTGTTACTATTTCGGATACGACAGAAGACAGTTTTTTGTCAGTTTTTCTGTTGTGAATTACTTTCCAACAAAATTAAGTTGTTTTGGGTAATTCAAGACCGAATTTTAGGTTATTTTTTGTTATTTCGTAAATAATTATAGCATACAGAACTCATTTCTAAATTTTACGGAAGAAAACAGTCGACAGTTAATAACAAAAAGCTGCGACATAGGCCCCAACGTGACCGGTTTATTATAATTTAATTTTAATTTTTCATTCTTTTCATGATTTCGTAATAAAAATTTACCTCACGAATATACGAAATTATAATTTTTTCCTATTTCAACTTTTTCGTCACTCTGTTTTTTTTCTGGAAAGCAAATAGAAGAAACAAAAATAAAAAGCAAAGTTCTAAATATATACCTATGTATATATATATATAATATATATATTAAATCTTGTGGAGTTTACTTCACTAAATATTGGAGCAACCAATGCAATTCACCCAAAAAATTGCCCCAACAAATGATATGAGTATAAGTTCGTTCCATTATACATAAATATATGATTCTTCGCAGCACGAGATTGTGCTTAGTGAGCTTGTAGCCCATTAGCACATTACCCAAAACAAGTATTCAATGTCACCCACAGTGACTTTAATTCATAAATTAAACAAAACACGAATCAACGCTTTGAACTTTGCCTTTTTGATACTGAAAATGTCGGTGCGAATTACACGCTTAACATAATAATTAAGCTAACCTTTAAGTAGTCAAAAAATAATAAAGAGTAGTATAAAAAAATAAAAAAAAAACTTGCAGAAGGCGCGTAGTAAAAAATGTATGCAAATACTAAATTTGAGCATGTATGCCGTTAACTTGGCCAGCACTCACATGTGACTACTTACGCGCATTCGTATATAGTCGTACTTATGTATGAATATATCGCCTTGCCTGCGTTAAATTAAGCTAACTGTTTAAAAATTAAAAAAAAAATCAACTTTAAAATGTTAATTTTTCTGAGAGGTGTCACTTAAATGCACATAGATTGGTGCATGAATGCATATGTGTGAGATAATTATATTCTTAGCGTAACTTTTAGTTATTGCTCAACTAAACCATAAATTTCGGTTTAACCATAGTTTTATGTTCTGCTGCCAAATATTTTAACACACCATGAGCCTACCGGGCCGGGTTTCTTCACCAATTTATATTGAGTGTCTTAAACTTAACAGACAAGTGTAGCAGTACATGACTACAAGTCTTGAGCAGAAATATATTGGTTAGCTTACCAATGCTTATCGAGGAATATCACTATTAGTAAGCAGATTTCCAAAAAAAACTCGCATATCTATGTCGCAATGGAAATCGAACCCAGAACAGATCGAGCAACCACTACATCAAGCGATTGCCTATTCGTAACCAACCAATGTCCAGTATAATTAAAAGAATATTGCATAAAAAGAGATTTAACATATCCTGCCTCATGAATTGAATGGTTTTATTTTTTTTTTCATATTAACATGAAATTTTTTTATAGTAAGAAAAACTGCAAATATGGTTTTGTACTAAAATAACTTATCAGAAATAGTTTTATAATGCCATTATATATAATTTATAGCGGTTACTTATACGATTCGCCACTCTGCATGTAGTACGAGAGCAAGATCAAAGTTAGCTTCTATTAAATAATGTTAAAGTTTAATAAAAGAAAAAAAATCCTAAATTTTATTTTAGTTATAAATGTAGCTGTTAACTAAGTCATTGTGTTTTATAATATTGTTTGAACATATTCTACTCTCAACTAACTGCTGTAGCCTATTTAGAAAGGATGATATTATCACATCCTTTCTTCCATGTGGCTGAGTTCGAATAACGAAGTATAGGTTCCGAACACTCTGCTTAAATACGATTCATTAGACTACAGACTGAATTCTACAGTTAAGACAGTAGTCTGCTTTACAGGCTTCAAAAAAATCGATTTTTTTGTTTTGTTTTAAATCTCTTCCAAAACTATCCAAGAATTAGTCTTTAAAATTCCAGAGGCCAATTCGACATATTTTCGAAGCTAGAGCAGTTTTAGTGGAAGAGCGTCGAGCAGGTGCGAATGCTCAGGCGAAAACTTTAAAGCGCGTTTTCTCGAGTTTTCATTTTCACAAGTGTTAGAAAACGGTGCCGGCAATAGCATAAAGAATATATGTCCGATCGAAAAAAAACCAAAGTGATCAAGCTTCAGTATTATATTATCTTCTATTTGAACTAAAAAAGTTGGACAAAAGTATTATTTAAACTACTATTTTTGCAACTTAAAGTCAATTTTTTTCTTAAAAAAGTGATTTTTTTTTTCAAACTTCGAAAAAATTTGGAATTTTATAACTTCTTCGGTATTTTTTTAGTTCATAAAGAAAAGAAACTTATAAAAATTAAAAAAAAAAAATTGGTTCGACTGTTTCAGATGCATCGCACGACCTCCATCACCGGCACCGATTTACAAGTGCAGACTCCAGGCGCTCCAGAAAAATACTTACAACTTTGAAAAAATTTCAATATTTTTTAATAATAAATAATGTTTTTAAGCCTAAAATATAGTACACTATCGTCTTAAAATTCCGTTTACCGCAATCATTTCCTTCCCTTTCAAACAAAATTGCTAAAAAACGTTTTTTTTTCGGCTTCTAAAGCAGACTACTCTGCCTTAACAGTAACGTCAGAATTGGGGGTAGTTATTGATCAATTGCTGATTTTTTGTTATTACATGATTTAAGAAATCCATAAGTGTAATACCATATTTTTTGTTAATCTCCATACAATATATAGGGACTATTTTAAAATTCTGCCTCGGTAGTAAAATTTTAAGTTTTTTTATGGCCTGGTTGAAAAGTTCGATTTATGGAAGGAAAGTCGTATGAAATTTGACTTCTATTGCCAATTCAAGAGTTCGAGTTGTGGAGAACTTCGAGGTAGAGAAGTTTGAGTAATGGAAGGAAATTTGTATGAAATTTGATTTCTAAACGCCATTGCCTGTTCAAAAGTTCGATGTATGGAGATCTTCGAGTTATAGAAGTTCCACTATATTTCTTATGAATTCTTATCAAATTCTTGGTAATTTCCTATGGTAAATAATTTTATAAAATTCTGCTCAGAGGTTATATGTAAGTTAATTAATTAATTTCTCGCTTTATATAACATTTATTTGATATAATGATCAAAGAAAAGTGTGGAGAATAAACAATATATTGATAAAAATATTGTTTGACGTTCAGAAAAATAATTTAAATATTTTTATAATTAAAAAAAATGTCTGCTGTATCTATCAGCTTTAACAATAGAGCACTACGTGCTCAGCCTTAGACTGTCAGCCAACAACGCAATAAAATATTTTAAAGAAAGAAGATGATACATTTATTCTACCTGTTGCATTAAGATAATACATATGTACATATATGTATACACTTTTTCTTTTACTGCATTTCTCCATTACTACATTTCTTTGTCTGTATGTATTTACATTTAATCCGATTTCTGAAAGCGAATTAGTAAACTGCGCCATTTATCGAAGTGCGACTCAAACATAAGGGATGATGATGATGATGAAGACTTTATTTAATTGTATTACATTGGAAATAAAAAGGTTACATTCTCTTGCTTCCAATTTCAGTTGTCGTAAAGCAGTAGAGCAGGGAGCAAACGCGCAAATGCATCACCAATAAATTTTTATATTCGAAGCGAAATAGTGAAGAAACAAAGGAAGTTAGACTAAAAATATTTGAAAATAAGGGAAATTCTTTCGAGATTAAAAAAATGCATTGCCAACGAAGTCTAATGCTCATGGCATTAGTCACACTATGTCTCAGCGGAGCGCTTTGGAGCTGCGTCAATGCTTATCAGGTGGGAGTGGGACGTGCCGATTCTACGGGACCACCAGTAGAAATACATTTCGTAAGTGAATATAATGGATGTCTTATCATCAAAACAACAACAATACTTATATATATATTTATTTATTTCATACCTCAGATGGGTTACGCCAATCTCAAACAGGTGGGACGCGGTCTGCATCTACGCCAATTTGCACGCGCCTTTGTTGTCGAGGATGATAATCACAAGCGCGTCGCTTTCGTCTCTGTGGATGCGGGTATGATGGGTTACGGCGTCAAGCGCGAGGTGATATACTAAACGCATATATTAAAATCTGTCATAAGCTTAACAAACTCCTAAATCTATTTAAAGGTGGTAAAGCGCCTACAAGCGCGCTATGGCGACATCTATACGGCGGATAATGTGATTATCAGCGGCACGCATACCCACGGTGGCCCCGGTGGTTTTCTTATGCATTTGCTGTATGACATTTCGATTTTGGGCTTCGTGCCGCAGACTTTCGAGGCGCTTGTGCAGGGTTGCTACTTGGTGAGCATATAAAATACTTCGAGTGCATTTCAAAATATTGAAATTTCTTTTATTTTTTTCACAGAGTATCAAACGCGCCACCGACAATATGGTCGATGGTAGAATTTTCCTCTCAAGAACCATCATACTAAATGTGAACATCAATCGCTCACCAACCTCGTATTTACGTAATCCCGTGGAGGAACGCGCACAATATGAGCACGATGTGGATAAAGTATTGACGCAATTACGTTTCGTCGACACAGAGAATAATTTGTTGGGTGCCTTCAATTGGTATGCGGTACATCCGACATCAATGAATAATACTAACAAATTGGTGACCTCTGATAATATGGGTTATGCTGCGCTGCTTTTGGAGAAGGAATACAATACGAATAAAGTGCCGGGAAAAGTAAGTTGAAGCTTGTGTTTCATAATTGGTGTATTCAAAAATCGTAAAAGTCCAAAATCAGGGTTCTAAACTTGAAGTATCCTATTAAAGTTGATATTGAAGTTGAAAGTTTTTCACGACTTGTGATATGTTACTAGCTTATAAAACCATATACCGTTTTTGGATTTAACAATGTGATAAACTTACTTCGAAGTGTCTATATTCGTACTTAAATGATTTTTTTATTCATCGATTCAAATTTGGATATTATATAATTGAGATAATCTTTTTTCAGGGCAAATTTGTGGGTGCTTTCTGTTCGTCGAATTTGGGTGATGTCTCACCCAATATTATGGGTCCAAAGTGTTCGATAAGTGGTAATGAATGTGATCTACTTACTTCAAAATGTCCACCAAAAGAAGGCGAATGTTTTGCGTCTGGTCCTGGACGCGATATGTTTGAGAGCACTGAAATCATTGCTAGTCGCTTAGCTGACGGTGCTTTGGTGAGTAAATTTTTAGTTAAATACGGTTCCCTCGACTGTCTTATAATATGAGCGTCATCATGAGTCATAGATAGACGAGAAATTTGTGAACTCGATTAATTTTACTGCGTCTATTAAACAACTTGTTATTCGAAAATATTATCTCAGAACAACAGAAGTGAGTGAAATATCAAATCTCCAGTCAAAAAGTATAGGAAAGTTCATTTTGTCCACTGAATAGTGAGCCCTTCATTTCTCATTTATCAACCCTTTAAACTACTTTACTCGGGTTCGAAAGTTTCCTCACGAATGTAGAAGGAGTATACTTCAAGATTTTAGATTTAACTTAAACATAGCTGTAGTAGTTGAAAAAATATCTCTTAATATCATACATTATATTTATTTGTACAAATCTTTAGCGTTTGTTAAACGAAAACAGTCAAGAATCGACAAGCCGCGAAATAGTCGGCGAGTTGTCCTACATACATCAATTTGTTGATATGCCCAACTACAATGGCACCACATATAATCCGCTACAAAGAAAACTGGACAAGATACGAGGTTGTCTACCGGCGATGGGTTACAGTTTTGCTGCGGGCACCACAGATGGACCCGGTGCCTTTAACTTCGAACAAGGCACCATTACTGGCAATGCAATGTGGAATGCGGTGCGCGATTTCATAGTACCACCAACACAAGAAGACATTAGCTGTCATTCGCCGAAGCCCATATTACTGGCAACTGGAAGGGTAGGTCCCTAGTGTTATGGTATAAGGAAAGAGAGTAAATGACTAAACATTTCTTGTAACTTGCAGGCAACATTCCCCTATGAGTGGCAACCGAAGATTGTTTCTACACAGCTGCTGAAGATTGGCGATCTGATACTCGCCGGTGTGCCTGGCGAACTGACTACTATGGCTGGACGCCGTCTGCGTAATAAAATTAGCGCTGTGGCTGTAGCAACCGGTGGCAAGGATACAGAAGTCATTATTGCTGGTTTATCGAACATTTATACCAGTTACATCACAACACCGGAGGAATATCAAGTGAGTGTGATGCCAAAAATGGTTTAAGCATTTAGAGTACATTTCATAACTCTGCATTAGGCACAAAGATATGAGGCAGCATCGACAATTTTTGGTCCCAATACGCATACAATCTATATGGATGTCTTCGAGCAGTTGACCAAAGCAATGATACGTGGCGAGCGTCTATCTCCAGGACCTGCGCCACCGTACATGAATGATCGTATGCTCTCGATGAACACTGGCGTCATTTTCGATGGTCATCCGATCGGCAAGGACTTTGGTTTCGTTAAGCTCCAACCGAAAAAGTCGTATCAAATCAATGAGACGGTAGTGGCTACCTTTATTGCTGGTAATCCGCGTAATAATCTATTTCATGAGAAGACATACTTCGCCGTTGAGCGTAAGATCAACGAAGAGCGTTGGAAGGTCGCCTACACCGATGCGAGCTGGGAAACAAAGTGAGTTTACACTTTCATAGCGACCGCTCTCAAATTTATCCAAATTCACATATGTACTCTCCCTTATAGATTCATTTGGGAGCGCGTTCATTTGATACTTGGCTTCAGCGACATACACATTCACTGGACCATCGGAACCAACACTCTGCCCGGTGAATACCGCATACGGCATTTCGGCAATTACAAATACATTTTAGGTGGCATTTTCCCATACGAAGGCATTTCCAACTCATTCTTGGTGACGGAAGACTAATCGCTGCTTCACACGTTTGCACACGTAGACGTTGAAGACGATTGGATTACTAGTCAGAGACTGCGCTCATCAGGTGTTACTGCTTCTCAACTACATACATATATAGTACATATTATATGTAAAGCATATATAAATTTTTGATAACAAGTTGTATGTACTTGTAGTAAATATGTACGATGTGTGTGGTAAAGTGCCATACAAATAATACATACATACATATTTATTTGTTTATTATAGTTAGTTGTGTGTATATATAATATATATAATGGAAAATGTAGGAATAAATGTATAAACGACTGTTGTACCAATAATTCATGTTGAGAATGTGGCAATATCTCTAAGTCTCTATTAGTGTTGGGCCTACCCACAACGCATGAAAATGAGTTGAAGCCTTATCGCTTCAGAAATACTCGTAGAACGTTAATTACATAACAAAGTGACGTTTACCGTTAGTTTGAATTTTTTACGAAGTCGGTCCGAAGAGTGTCTCCACAAAAACGATATTTTTGTGCTCTCGCAGAAACACTAAATTTTACAGAAGAATTACCAGAAAGAATTTTTTTTACAAAATTAAAAATGGGCGTAGCATCGCCCACTTATGGGTCAAAAACCATATAATATAATATTTTCTTGACACCCTAATGACACGTGTGGAAAATGGATGAAATCGGTTCACAACTACGACAACTTCCCATGTAACTCAATTTTATATTCCATCTGATTCCTTCACTTTATAAGGTATAAATAAGGAACCAATCAAGATAGCGAAATAAACTCAGTGCCTTATGGTAATTCACCGAAAATATCGGCAAACCTCTCAGATATCATAATTTAATTCAGAGGGAATCTTTTTTTTCTAATAGTGTGTCTCTGTCTGTCTCTTCAAATTACTGAACCTAGTCTCCTAGTCGATACACTTTGTCTAGCGTTACTCCAACTTCTTTAACTCTTCTGAAATATACGCTTTCTTGAGGATTGTAAGACTTCGCGGTCTTCTCGAATGTCTCAGTCATTTCGGAACCTTCAACCGGTGGTCAGCCAATGCGAGATAGCGAAATTTGACACCCAGAGGTGGTCCATCAAAAACCGATAAGCTCATTCACATTGCCAAAGACATGCATCGAACCACCGATCCCTATGATTCTTCTTTTGAACCCGCCGACACTCCCGCTTACACACGCGGTCAAAAGAAAACTACTATTCCGATTTATCCTGCACCGTCCTCTTATACTCTTAAAAATTATTTTCGTGTTCAGAAATCGAACTCACGGCCCACTAAGCGCTAGTATCGTACTATACTTACTCAATTACTTTATAAATCGGGTATAAAAACATTATTTCCGATTATCACATAATCACATCCGCTTAACTAACAGCTAGATGTCGCCTTTCACGCATATGAAACTTGGTTAATGGTAATATTTTACACCACGAGAGCGCAATGTTGCATTTTGAAGCAAGATAGTACTTACTTATACTACCATTAGGAGTTTTTTAAATAAAATTTTTCAAATATTGCCAATAATTTTAAGAAATTTATATAAACCAATTTGTGATTAAAAACTTAATTTTTTTTTTTTGAAATACTATATCCTATTCGTCATATTTTTAGACATACCTACGTCAATATGGAAATATTATTTCTAGCTGAAGAGTTTTTGTAAATCATTCAAACATTAATAGCACTTTCAATAAATAATTTTTTTCAAAAAACATCGTAATAACCTCAATTTTAGCTCACTTCGAGTTAGAGAGACTTCGAGTTATAGAAATTTTCATTAATATATAAATTTTTTTAAAAAGCTGTAAAGTATATATTTATCCTCAGTTTTATTTTTTTGATTCGCATCGAGTTTTATGTAGATACGTAAAACCATGTTTTTTGTAATTTTGTTTGTTAGGCTTTTGACGTCTGTATCCCATGTCTATTCCAAAAGATTTATGTAATCCATACGTGTAATATCATATTTTTCGTTCGCCTCCATAGGAAATTCGCCGATATAGGAAATTTGTATGAAATTTGATTTCTATTGCCAATTCAAGGCTTCGAGTTATGGAGAATTTCGAGTTAAGGAAGTTTGAGTTATGGAAGTTCAACTGTCTGCATTTTTTTACTCTCCAAGATAATATTTATAATTTAGTATAAATCGCTAAATTTTAAATATTACTAAATGTTTCAAAGTTATTCCACAACTTTATGAGATCTTTCCCATTTTCTACCATTTCAAACAATTCAAATAGTATGTATTTGCAAGTGACACAACGGCAACCCCATCAGCTGCTCTGCGCTGCAACAAAAAAATTCATATGCTCACTAGCCCACTAAATGTAATACTCGCGACGGTAAATCATAACAACTCTTTTCTTGATTTCATATATACACCACACCTGATGTGTATTGAAGAGAAACGTTTCGACGTAATTCACCACACACTAAATGTATTTTGTAAATCTCAGCAACTTAAATAAAAGCCAGCACAATGCGCCACACAGTTCAAGTGGGAAGAAGTTGAGAACAGCGTATAATTAGAGGCTCGCGTTCGGACTGTATCCGACAAAATAAATAAATAAACAGACGAAACAAAAAAGAATTTAACGCGCTTGGAAAATTTAATATTTATATCAGTGATGTCGCCGGAATAGAAGTCAGTTGTTAGATTACGTTGCAGGGTGAATAAACGCGAGTGCTACTGGATGCTATAGTACATACATACATACATATATACATACAGAAGTGTAGTTTGTGATTAAGTGGGTGTGCGTCCGGCAAATGAGGACAGTTCCTGAAAACAACAACAACGACAACATACAATAAAATTCTAGAAACACAATCTAGATTGCTTGTGCATTAATTGTGTTCTGACGACATTATTCAACGCTGGTCAAGTGCAGCGCTTTGTGCAAGGAGACAAAATCGAAAACCAAAGATACTTACAATAACAACAACATAAGGAATACACATTTTGTAGTGCAAAGAGCGCAGTGCAAGGAGAGCTGGGAAGAGGCATACAAAAAAGATACACGCGTAAACACAGGCGTACAAGAGCACAACGAAAGTCGAAAAGAAATTTTGTACAGGTACGAAGAAAAGTGTATGTGTATGTGTATGTAAATAGAATTTTTATCCGGTAAATTGCGTGCGAACAAAACAAAATAAGAAAAACAACACGCAAAGCGCGCAGATACACGAAGAAAGTGCGCTGGCACAAGAGTCAAGTAAATGCTTATCGATTTGTTTATAAGAGTTAGCAACGCCTTGCTTTGGTTGTTGCTTTCTGTTGTTTTTTTTTTTTTTGGTTTTTGTTGTAACTTTTTTGTGGTGCCCCATTAAACGTAGAGTGCGTTTATGATTTCTATTGTTTTTGCCCTGCTGCTGCTGAATGGGTGATATATTTTATGTACATAAGATCAGCTAAGTAAATTGTGTTGTGTTGGCAGATACCGCTTCATAATAGCTCAACGGCAAATTTAACCGTAATTCTTCAATCGACAGTGCTACGGTTAAAGGTAAACGCTTGTGCAACAGCAAATATTGAAATTACCGGTGAGGTGCCCCATATTCATATGTACATTCATTTGGTTGTAGACTTGTCTCCAATCAGTGCTGTCAGAAAGCAACTGTTTTCTATTGTGTTTGATGAAATTTTGGAAAAAGTAATTTTGTAATAGTTAAGCGCTAAGAGGATAGCGATTATTTTCTTAATGTACTTTTACTTTTTTTGTTTTTGTTTTTTTTTTTTTATATTCATATACATACATTATTACAAATTAATGATTTAATTTGAATAAAAGAGACTTAGTTAGGTAATTTAAAAAATTTAGAAATCTGCCAATCGCATTGATTTTGAACAATCCGAGTTAATACCCATATTATAGGGAGCAAAATCATATTTCAACATACATAAGTATGTACATTGTGAACTTTAACCGTACTTGTACATAGTAGAAATTAAAAAAATAAAATTAGAATTAATTTAGTTCGACAAAATATATAATATGTATATAGAGGGTGTTCTTTTTAGAGAGGTTTTGCTGTTATATTTTAAATCTTATTTCGGGCCGGTAACACCGTGGTTGGCTCAAATAAATTCCAGCCGAGAGACCCAATTTCCGAACATTTTTTCAGTAATAAAAGTTGTTCCCGAGTAAGCCTGTTCATTACACTATAGGACGAAATCGATCTTTTTCAAGATATTGGACAAATCTAATATTTTCCAGGAAATTTAGTCAGAAGTAAAAAAAAATTAAATTCTCCGATTTTCGAAGTTAGCCTCCAAAATTGAAATATTTGATTTTAAATTCGAAAAGAGGACTTAAAAAAATGATTAATTAAAGGATATATGTAGCTACTAAAATGGATATGATGTAGATTATCCTCTTAATTCCATGGTGTATAAAACTTTTCGGTCAAGCTTATATGACAGAGCTATGAAGGGTCAAAGTTTGATCTTCGAAATAATAAAAAAATATATATCGAAAAATACTGGACATACATATAACTCATATAAGCTTGACGAAAAAGTTGTATATACCATTGAATAAAGAAGAAAATTTTATATTATATCTATTTTGGGGATTTTTTAGTAACTATATCCCGTAATTAATTATCCTTTTTTCGAATTTCAAATCAAATATTTCAATTTTGGAGGCTAACTTCTAAAATCGGAGAATACAATTTGCTTACCTATTACTCAATAACCCGGAAAAAGTTTGTTTGGTCCAATACCCATTCGAGTGTTGTACAGTGTTATGAAATGGCAAACCAAACTAAGTATAAATCAAGTAACAACTATCAAAAAGAACAACTTCTTTCAACTATATAATGCTTCAACTATATAATGCTTTGAAAGAAAACTATAATAATGAATAACATACAATAAGTAGTCTTATCACTAATAAATTGAAAATTCTGGAAACCACAACTATAAGTATCATAATTAATTTCTTTGCGCCATAATTTTGGAAAATGTCTTATCTGCAACGGAAGATATATGTATGTATGAATATATTTCCGTCATTCGGAAATACTTGTATATAAATCTACATATATACTATTAAGCCTATATATAGAAATATACAATATAATCAAGTACATATGTACATATTGTAGTATTATCCTTTAATGGCAGACAAATGAAAAATTTCATCAAATCACTCCTTCAAAGCCCTTCCCTTTCTTCTAATATTTAACATATAATATTTCATATATTAAAATATGCATTCTAATACAAACTACTAAGATTATATACAATTTGTATATTCTTTTTAAGATAAGAGTTCACCTATGTCACTGAGTGTAAATTTTGCCCCCATTCATAGTACAAAAATCTAATGAGTTCTATTCGTATTTTTAATCTGCTATATACTTATTTCCAATAATTATTTGGGTTAGTAAAGCTTTGCTGGACGATACCGGCAAATTCAGTACTCGAATATTCCAAAAATCACGAAATCATAAACAAATTTTTATTAAACACATACACATGTACACTTAAACATAGAATATATATGTACGTATGTATGTATATGTACATACATATACCTTGTCTATAAATTGTGAATTGTTTAGGAATCATGAGAGAATTGTATTTAATTTCTCATGTTGGTTGACAACGAGGAAGATGACGATAGCAGCCGATTGCACTGTGTTGATTGAGATGAATGTCTACGGTCTACACATGTGTACTGCAGTAGTTTTATACATACATATTAGAATATAGTTATGACCACAGTATATACGCATGTATGTATATTTTATTATGGTCATATATACAAAATTTCCATTCAAATTTGTAGTGACATCCGATATCAGTTGGAGTATTTATGCAGATATTTATACAGATCATTGAGGAAATTTTTAGTTCTAGAAAGCTTTGATCGTAAATAATGCTATATAAAATCACTACAATTTATGTATTTATATATGGTACTTTTTCAGTCACATCACCAAAGTCTAATTAAATCAATGAAGAAAAAGGGCATAGCGTTTCCTACTGTGTAAGGCTCAATCAAGCCAAAAAGGCACATAAATAGTATGTACTTATACTTATGTATATATTTAATGTTAATGCCAGATCGCGTTGCAAGTTCTATTAAAGTATTGGTGATGTGGCGATAACGCTAATACAACAAGCATCAAACAAACAATATGAGGATGCCGGCTGGAACTTTGTAAAGCTAATGAATATGATGATTAAAGAGCGCTACTGAAGGCGTTGAGTCTTTGCTTTAGTTTATTTTGAAATAGACTTGCGTTTATATACCACACATGTGTATATATATATACATGTGTACTCGTACATGTCTGATTGAAACATTTGAAAGGAAAGTCACGTAGACACTGTAGCCATACAACAATGCAATTCTTTGGTTTGAGTATTTAGTTTCATTTTTGTTTTGCTCTCTCTCTTCCGTATTCTCAATGCTTTTAAATGAATATATTTGGCTTTGGGAGCACTAGGGAAGCAATGAATTTGTATCCTTCTTTACAAAAATATATGAAATATTATTATTATATTTTATTTTGACTACGACTAATTTTTACAAGTCAATATATATCCAACTCCCATTTTTAAAGCTACTGTATTAGCTATAGACTATACAAATTCGTTTTACTTTGCCGGCGTATTATTAAATTCCACACCATTTAAAGAAAATAGCCGTTTGCACTTTCAATTAACACAAATAGTATGGGCATAAAACATTCGGACAGTTCAATAAAACATAATCATCGTTTGAGTGAAAGTGCTAATTGGTTGTGTCCTTGAAATTTCTCGGGTCTAATATAAATACATACATATATATATGTATATGTACCTTTGAACCTTTGTGTAAAAAGAGTAATAACATATATTTTTGAATACTGAGGTTAACTTATAATGTACTTAGAACAACTTGTCTCCAAAAACGTTTTTAAGTTAACTGGTTTCAACAAGATGACACACATTGTCCGCCCTCTACATGAAACTACTAAGTTCCTGAGTTAGTGGCCACTCAGTTCTTAAGAAGAATAACCCTGATTACATTTCATGGAGTTATTTGAAAAGTCGAATTTACCCCAGGAAATCTCCATTGCTGAATTCAAGGCAAATTAAGCGCTATACTACCCGAGATACTAAAAAAAAGTATATGAAACCCACAAAAAAGAACTTATCTTAGGGCAATTGAGCATTCATTATATAAATAAATTATGAAATGTCAAATTAGATGGAAATACCTCAAAAACATAAAAAGGATGCCTCATTCAGATTCAATACTTAGCAACCAACATAAACTTTTGCGCACCCTTTATCTATATACCCTTTAGTATTATATTACCTGTGACTAATTTTGTCAGAGAATTTACTTATTAAAATGCCGACTTGTTTAGAGAAACAATGCAACAATTATGCATTAGTATCGTAAATTTTTACAGGCTTTATCTTGTTGTAAATTCAAATTAAGAAAATCAAAACACTTTTCAGCGCGTAAATTATCATAATTTATAGGAGATTATTATCGAAACTGGTTTCACAGACAGACAGTGTTTATCTTGACATTGAACTTCAAATGGCAAATAGATGTACACTAACGTAAATAAACTCGAGAATAGTCTAATAAAATAACACGTGTGTAATTGTATATAGAAATTTCTCAGAAAATGAAGCTTGTTTCCATATATATATATTTTAAGGTTTTTGTCTGACTTTTGATTGAGAAATCCTACTCAAACAAGTTTGGGCATAACCATAATTCTTGAAGAAACTTTTCTCATATTTGTCGGCGAAAAGTATTAAGCTCTTCAAAAATATGTGTTATAAGGTAATACTGGTTGAGAGGTGAGAGTTAAGGGATCATATAGACTGAAGTGCTATATGGCTTTTTTCTCAAATGGCTTGAATGGCATAGGGAGTTTTTCTAATAATAATTTCTTATAAAATCTCGTTATTTTTTTTACTTTTGAACTTAAATTCATTGATCATTGATATACAAATCAACTATAAATATTAGTTAGATATACTAAGTGGAAGTTCTTAAGGGGGGGGGGGGGGAGGTGTATGGTCTAACGGGCCAAAAAAAAAAGCGTTTTTGAATAATCATATTATTCAGTGACATTTCAAATATGTTTTACAAAAAATCAGTTTTACAAAATGTCGAAAATCAACGAAGTTGCAGCCACTTGAAGTAGGCACTCAACGGAATTCCGCACCATCATCTGAACACATGGGATAAAAAAAAAATTAGTTCTTTAGAAGTATATCTCCCAGCCAACGGTGCCCCTCTAAAAGAAAATTTTTTTTTCATTTTTTCATCGGTCGGTGATGGTAAAAAGTACGTTTTTAGCCCTAAAAATGCGCCATTTTGTGGCTGTAAAATCGAATAGAAGCAAAAAATAAATAAAATGGGACCGTTGGCTGGGAGTCAATTCTATGTTGCACAAGTGTGCAAAATTTCAATACGATCGGTGCATAACTTTTTGAGTTATCGTGGACACCGACTTCAGAAAAGGCGTTTCGAAAAAAACGCGTTCAAAGTTTTGGGATTCGTCAAATCTTTTCACATATTCGTGAGCACTTGGGCCGGTGGTGACTTCCATCTTTCTCCTAATGAGCTGAAATTTTGAGACAACATTCTTTAATAGTTGTACATTCCATTTAACAAATAAAAAAAAAAATGATTTTTTTTTAAATTTTATCCCATAAAGCCCCCCCCCTTAAGAGTATTTTATGTAAAACGTATCCCCTCATACAAATTAATAAAAAATAATATCGTAAATACTAAAAATGTGTACACACTGCACTCAACAATTAATTTGCAAATAGAGCAAAAGTATTAAAAATAGCATTTATGACTTCATTGCCTTGGCGTCGCTCTCAGAATTATACGGTTTTAATTTGCTATATTACATACATATGTGAACATTTAACTGTATACCTACATATGTATATATGTACATATATATATTCTATATCATATGCATACCTACACCTGTGGGCAACGAAATGGGAATAGCTTTTATGCTAACTAACTAACTAGCTTGCTTAATAGTTCAAAAAAATTATTTCAGCAGAAATTCTATTTTATATATGCTATTAACTACTAGTTTATAGTTTAATAACATGAATGAAATGAACTATAAATAACTAATAATAGTCACAAATTTATTCGGATGACACTTTTGTGAACTATAACTAACGCAAGTTTGGAATTTCTGACCGGTTAGCGGTTGCAAATATTTGGCTGCTTGAAAACTTGTATCCATCATAAGGTATTTAAATCTCACATTTCTGCCTACCGGCATGCTGGCATGCTTATCCATGAAAAAAAAAAACCTACAACTAAGCGTTGCAGAGTTATAAAAAACATTTTTTATGCTCATCAATAATTTATGAGTGCTGCATCTGCTCTTTATCTGCATGTAAATACGAGTACTGTTAACCGGAATGAGGCAATTATTCAATAACAGCAATTGTTGCCACTACTGCCCCACACACTATGTGCGCCAGACTGCTGCAGCTCTTCACAGGGGTAATGTGTGGAAGTAGAGCACTGCATGGTGCACCGTGGTGTGGTGTCTTCTAAATTGGTAAAATAATGTTTTTAGATTAAAAAAAATACTTCATACTTACATTAGTGTACAATAAATGAATGAAGAACCAAATAATAATGTGTTCATTAAAAAATTGCCCATATAAAAATATTTTTCTAATATTATCAATAACGAAATTTTTTTTATATTTTTTTTTAAATAATATACGAAATTTAGATTTCGAAAACAATTTCGAAATATTAAAAACAAATATTAATTACACTGTCAACACTCGGCTGGATATTGAATCGAACTAAATTTCTTCCGGGAATAGAGTCATAACTAAAACAAGTAAGGAAGGACTAAGTTCGGGTGTAACCGAACATTTTATACTCTCGCAATTTATTGTTATAATTTTATAAAGATAACATAATTCGACCCATATATTATGATTAAAGTTCAATATAATAACGAAAATCATCATAAATAGTATATGGGGACTGAGGTAATTCCTAAACCGATTTCACTCGTTTTCAGCACCAAGATACAATGTATCGAATACTATACGCTCACTTAATTTAATATTACTTATAATTAGGTATATGGGGTCTGGGGGAAGTTATGACCCGAATTTTACCATTTCAGGTACAGAGAGAAACTGTTATAAGAAAAAAATTCAGAGGGAATGAATTACATTAAAATATCTGAGGGATTTACCTAAGTATATTTTCGGGCAAAAATTACCCTTAGGCACTGTGACCAATTACCCACTTCACAAGTGATGCAACAGATCATAAACAGTGTTTGTGTAAAGTTTTATTTCGCTATCTTCATTGGTTCCTAATGTATATATTATAACGTGAACGAATCCGAAGAATTCAAAATTGAGTTATATAGGAAGTAGGCGTGGTTGTGAACCGATTTAGCCCATATTTCCAGAAAATATTATATACCGAATTTCATTGAAATCGGTCGAGTAGTTCCTGAGATATGGTTTTGACCCATAAGTGGGCGATGCCACGCCCATTTTCCATTTTGTAAAAATATCTGTGTGCAGCTTCTATCTGCCATTGCTTATGTGAAATTTAGTGTTTCTGAC
Source organism: Zeugodacus cucurbitae (assembly GCF_028554725.1). Taxonomy (NCBI): domain Eukaryota; kingdom Metazoa; phylum Arthropoda; class Insecta; order Diptera; family Tephritidae; genus Zeugodacus; species Zeugodacus cucurbitae. The sequence continues at coordinate 54,691,486 of NC_071667.1, read as the reverse complement.
GTTTTTCCTTAGCGAGTTAACCCACTTTTAGTAATTTCCAACCTAACCTTTGTATGGGAGGTGGGCGTGGTTATTATCCGATTTCCTTCATTTTTGGACTGCATTAAGAAGTGGCTAAAAGAAACGACTGCAGAAAGTTTGGTTTATATAGCTTTACTGGTTTGCGAGATAAATACAAAAAACCTATTTGAGGGCGCGCCACGCCCACTTCTTCAAAAAAATTACATCCAAATGTGCTTCTCCCTAATGCGATCCTGTGTTCCAAATTTTATTTTAATAACTTTATTTATGGCTTAGTTATGACGCTGTATAGGTTTTCTGTTTCCGCCATTTTGTGGGCGTGGCAGTGGACCGATTTTGTCCATTTTCGAAAGCAACCTCCTCAGGGTGTCTAGGAATATGTGTTCCAAGTTTCATTAAGATATCTTAATTTTTACTCAAGTTATTGCTTGCACGGACAGACGGACAGACGGACGGACAGACATCCGGATTTCAAATCCACTCGTCATCCTGATAATTTATATATATATAACCCCATATCTAACTCTTTTATTTCTTGGTGACACAAACAACCGTTATGTGAACAAAACTATGATACTCTGCTGCGAGAGTATAAAAAAAATGTATTCCCCTATTTTCGAAGTTAGCCTACAAAATCGAAATATTTGACTTCGAAATTCGAAAAAGGGATTTAATAGTGTATAAAACTTTACGGTCCAACTTATATGACATATGCTATGAGGGGTCCAACATTTTTCGATATATACAATTTTTATTTTTTCGAAGATCTAACTTTGACGTATACATAAACATATTGTTTTCGAATTAATCGAAAATAATTTCGAAAATTTTAAGATTTTTGTTCAATGTCGGTCCCACTGTGCGCAGTGAAGAATTTCAGCAAAACAAAATGAAAACAAAACATCATTTTGCAAAATCACGTGTTATGCAGTGGGTCCATTATTTTTTCCACTGTCTTGTGCTTGATTCATTGCATATTGGCTTGTCATCTTTATTGCATTACGCGCATTGCACATGCACACATATGTACATATGCACATTAGCAAATACAAACGGATGGCTGAATGACAAATGTTAATCTCTACAAATAGACATGATTTTTAAAGAAATGAAATGAAAGAGAAATTCACTTTCGCATTTCAACTGATAAGGCAGCAAGCATATTGAACGGCGCCTACACTGGTACCACTTCGAGCCTATTGAACGCCACTAGCCCCGCTGAACGAGTTAGTGCGCACGCGTGACTTAGTAACCAGCCGTCGTGGAATCTGGACTGACAGTCAGACACAATGATGAGCCGGTTGCTTAGTGGCTACTTCACCGACTGGGTGGCATATATGTATGTACATATGTATATATAAAGCTACAAACAATGACATCGACGTCTCGTCAGCAAACACAAATAAACACGTTTTTTTTTTTCAAGTGATTGTGTGTTGTCAACTAGACTCCGATGGACTCTTATTTTAGGCGAGGCTATTAAAAAATTGTTTTTTGTTAGTGTTTGGATTTTTTGAATTTTTTTTCCTATTCGATTTTCTACTGAAATCGAAAGTGTAACGTTTTGTATTTAAATTAATAATTACACAAGTATGCAAATTAAAAATCTGCAAATTAAAACGTTGATTAGTGATTTGTAGACACAATAGGCTAACGATTGAAAGCGAGTATAATGAGTTATACAAAGTATGATAAACAAACGCGTTTCGTCTGTTGGTCTGAGAAATAACTGAAGATTCGAAACGCCTATTCTCCTTGCTTTGCACTGTAATCTCCAAATCGATTTCACGAATCGAATCGAATACACGTGTCGCTAGCTGATAGTGAGTTCGAAACGACAAACGAAGCCTACAATAGTTCTTCTATCTTTATTATTTCAAGCTCAGAGAAATTCTTCCAAAGCTTAAGGGTCTACTTCCTTTACCCCATATTTTGATCCGGTCATCGTTCTACTGATAGGATCTTTATTGCATCGACAGCAAGTTGACACTCTTGCACGAGTGCATGTTGTTTATTTTAGTGTAAAGATTTCCATCTCGAATATGGAATATGGTCGCCATACCCACTGGTCACTGTCTTGTGGCGGCGCAAGCCTACAAGATGGGTCTGATAGATCGCGAAACTGCAGGAAATGTCAAGAGCAATGCACCAGAGAAACAATGGAGCACCTCTTCTGCGAATGTCCTGCATTATCAAGATAACGGCTTCAGCATTTGGGGGCTACACATTACCTTAATCTGGAAGAGATTTCGTTGGTGAAGCCCCAAAGCCTTTTGAAATTCGCAACAAGCGCATGCATCCTAAAGGATGATTACTCCTCATTAACTATGTGACGGCACTCTATATGGTATCGCAAAGAACCAAAACTGGTCTATGTGTGGCTTTATAGCCTACCAGAGTCACCTAACCTAATCTCCATCTCTAACATTGTATTTCTATTTCACATTTGATGTTCTATCGAATCTTATACTGTGAGTGATTCAGCCCAATCTACTTGAGAATTATTTTCTGTTATTATTTTTATTTTTCATTTATATATATATTTCGCAGAGATCAATATATTTGGATACCTATCTACATAAATTTCTTGAATCCTTCTCATATTTTAATGGTTATTCAGCTATTCGAAACGGAGGCGAGGTCAACAAATCAGATGTCATTAAAATCAGTCTCGACGTTCTTAAGTTATACATGGGGTAACTAAAGCGACTTTGATTTCCTTAATAGAAATGTATACTCATATAATTTTGTCATAATGAGTAGCGAAAAGTGTTGGAAATTGTCATAATTAATGTATAAACCAGCTTATCTGGCAGACCAGTTTAAATCATTATCATTATTTGCGATTAACATTGAAACGCATGGACTTGTTTTTGCGCTATCAAATGCATTAAGACGTTCCTCCACTATCACTATCATATAAGCAAGTCGCACAATCACTCCTTTTCTGCACTCGAGAAACCCCAACTGGTAACGCTTGTTAATAACGTTTACTATACAGCTACAAATAACAGACAGAAGTGTAAATGCATTCAAACAACTCTTTGTCTTTCCATAAATTAACTCCAATGACTAAATTGGTTTAAATATAACAAAAAGTGAAATTATAAAATACTCGTTACTGATTTTTTTTCGAACAAATACGAGTATATATTCACACGGTCACAAATACATATGCAAACATACTAGAAATGCTGTGAAATTTATTAACAAGTTAAAAGCAACCGAAAATTGATTAAACAAATTTTAATGGTAAATGCTCGAAGAATCTAATTAAGAATTCATTGGTGTTTAGAAGCAAGAGACGTTGCAAAAAATAAAATAAAAATCTAAATTTCAAAAGTTCTCAAACTCTGTATGCATGTTATATGCATAGTATATTGATTGGAATATATTTAAATTAGTACTACTTAGTTCATTTTTAGTTCGCACAAATTGAATTCTAATCGGTTCCAGTAACACGATTTTAGCCGAAACGTGATTTTTAAGAATTTTAATTACTATAATATTATTTTTGGAGCAGATATATATATTCCATAGTAGCTTGACAAATAAATTCCAAACTCCTTAAAAAATACTGCATATTTCCTAAAATTTTTACTTCTATCATAACCGAACAGATAACAGAAGATAAAAAGTTGACAACACTTCCTTTTTCCCAAAAATTTCATTCAATCTGTCCTTAGAGATGTGACATGTCATTTCATTACATTGAAATCATCATTGTGTTAAAACGCTTCTTCGCTCATTAGATATGTTCTCTTCTTACTATGTAAAATTTAGTGACGAAAATCCAATCAGATCATAACTTCAATAATGTTACTAACCCCGAGGAGTATTCCATCGGCGATATGTTTTGAATCTTCCGAGTTTGTAGAGGACAGGCAGTACTGAAAATTATACTTGATTAATAGCCATATACAGTGACCAAATAAAGTCTGCTTACCCCTTGAAAAAAAAAAAAACAAAATACATACCAAATGAGGACAAAAAGCTATTTTGACTTTTTTAAACTTTTGTTAATTTTTCTATAATTATTAAAAAATTTTCATAAATATTGTTTTCCAAATGTAGACTTAATTGGGTAACTGTATATTTACGAAGTTTAGCCAATCAGATTCGATTCGATAGTGATCAATATTTCTCATTTGGCGTATTTAACATTGTTTGGTTTTGAACTAAGTATCAGAATGTTTCTGTAAGGGCTTTATTGTTATAATATTTTTAGAATATTTTTATATATAAATACATAAATTAACGTTATAAATGTTTTAAAAAACATTAGGATATACAATATTGAGATTCTCTATATGTGAAGACGCCAAAAGTAAAGTAAAGTTAACACTTTCAATATCAAAACACTAAAAGAATTATTAACTATAAATCTGCTTCGTCTTTTAAATTGTTGATCTTGTTTACGGAACATTTGAAAACTTCGATCAAATAATGGTATTTGGATATACTATAAATTTTTTCTTTGGTTGAAAAGCTAATGTTTGGTGCTTACGATAGATGGCGCTGTGGTAATTTTGTTAATTTTTTGCTGATTTTGCTGGTTATCGAAAATTACTACTTTTACTAGTATTAAGGTATTAATTTTTATACCTATTTAATTATTTATCTAATATGTTCACGAATTTTTATTATCATAAATTTTTCAAATTATATTATTAAATATATAGACCTCTAGCAACAAGTTATATGCTTTAGTCGGAAATAAATACTATATCTGAGCACATCAGCTCCAACAATTATTTTCGATAATTTTTAATGGCACTCAATTATCAAGTGGTTAAGCTCTTAGATAAGACATACATACACGAACACTTACCCAATTTCAAGTCGAACTTGAGAGCTCTTACACAATTTGAAAGTAAATTTTATTTTGAAATTTGGCAATCTTGGCATGGTTACCCTTCTCGCATTGCATGAAAACCTTAGCAAATGGGTTAAAGAATCCCATGACAGCCACAACATATTCCTCACATACGACTCGCTAATTATGCCATTAACTATTAATTTAAACAGTGCAATGGCAGTCGGAGTCATTCAACTTCGACACAACGACTCTACTAAGCATATGTAGATTGCCGATATTTTCGTACTTAAGACTGATTTTATTTATTTGTTGGCCCAAAATCTTAGCTGTGTCAGCCCGAAAAAGTGTGTTACGAAAAAAAACGCTGACAAATAGCGCAGTGAAAAACGAAAAGATAATCAAAACGTAAAATTGTAAAAAGTGCAAGATAAACAATAAAAGCGAAGAAGCATTATAGTAAAGTGGATAACTATAGATATCTATATATAGATTTTCGCAAAATAAGTACAATGAAAGAAAACCAAAAAACAAAAACTTTGAGGAAGTAATTGGTGACAGTGTGAGAAAGATACTTCGTCAAAAATTGCAGCGCCCACACAAACGTGGAGCACATACATATATTTATAATGAAAAGAAAATCCCATGGTTGTAGTCGCATACTAGGTTGATCGCCTTGAGAGAAAAATCCGTTGGTTTTTTAACTTTTGAAAACAGCAATTAAAAACAACAATAGGTATTTGAGGGGTCTTCTATAGACGTTTGTATGATTCCTAGAGACACTGATACCAGGAAACTGTTCCTGTGAGACTTGAAGTATTATATATTTTTAAAATTATCTGAGTAATAAAAATAAATTAAATTTCCAATAAAATGGAAGAAGCTTTGAAATCATGATATTTAAACGCTCAAATAACAGATAAATATATAAATATCTTCAGAGTTGCCACCTTAAATACCAAAGTACCAAAAATAAGGAATTTGAGAAAGCTTTCGACAAAAAATTATTGAAACAGGATTGTCATTTAATTTACCGGTTATACGTTTAGTAGCGTATAACCGATATGTAGACTTCTTTTTTTCCATCGCCAATTAGTTGACTACAAATAAGACCACCCTAATGTTGGCCAGCATATATGGTAAATAAGCATTGTGTAGACTTACATCTAACCCAAAATACATGGTTTATAAGAAACGATTTGTGCAATAAGATGATCCATGGTAACTCAAGGCTTAGCTTTGGCAACATATATACACACACATTCAGTTATACATAAACATAGCACCAAAGTCTCAATTATGTTATTACACAGTCTCTTTGTTTTTGCTTCGATTTCTATTTTGGAAAAGTCTTACAAGCGAAAATTCGCAACAAGTAGCCCACTTCGCGTTGATTGTGGTGAAAAAGGTCATTACAGTCGCCGAAATTGAGTCAAAAAGTGGCGAAGAAACATAATTAAAGATGCAGACACACTTGTATATATGTTCATTGTCTACTGTTGCAATACCACATCATAAGAGTTCTTGGTTTACAATACAAATTGTTGTACATTTTCAAGTAGTACCGCACAATTGGCCACGGGCAATAGAAAATTATGAAATATTATGCTTTTTTGATTAAGAAGTGTTGTAGACATCCTTGAAAATACGCCAGAAAACTCTATAATGGACTAGCTCTAAAATTTCTATATCTTTCTTCTGTCACTATATTCTTTTTAGAAGAATAAGCCAATAATATCAACGGCTGACAAAACTGGAAATTTACATCAAAAATAAATGTTTTCCTAATTTTGTTATTTATAAAAATTAAAAACTTAAATTTCCTACAGGGCAACTACCAAGCATTATCAACACACCTAATAAATTGCACGGCTTGACTTCTGTACGGCCTAGGGTTAACCGTGCGATTCTGTGTCAACGATGTCACTTGAAATTATATAAACAAACAACAAAAAACACTTGTTGCTTGACAGTTAAAAGCTACCTGTAAAATTACACACTTGTAGCTGAGAGTTAGAAGCGGCGAGTTTCAACACCTCTGACCCTCATACGCTGACAGCACAATACGGGCGGTTGCGCTTCGTTTATTCTGTTCGCGCATTTGCCCAAATAAAAGTTGTTTTTTTATTTTGAATTGACTTTTATTAATTTCATTTTAATTTCTAACGTCAAATCAGCAGCTTTTGTTTAATTGCATTCACATTCTGCGCTTTGTGATTCGTTTGTCAGTTATAATTCGCCAAAATATGTAATTAATCAGTAAGTGTTTGTACAGTAGGTAATTTCATAGCTTTTTGATGAGCGGAATAACCTTGCGGGTAGTGAGTGGAGAAAAAATGGTTTTGGAAGTGTTATATGAGAAAATTATAATAAATAATATGGAAATTAGTATGGAATTTTTTTGTTATAAGTCTGAAAATGAGGAAAAATAAAGAAATTAATAAATGGTTTGGCGAACAGTAGATCCCAGCTAGGTCTAGGCCTTATTTTTCTTCTCAAAAAAGCTTGACAAAGATCGACTTTTGTTAAAAAAAACTTATTTTTTGATTAAACAGTCGCTCTACAATTCTCTTGAGTGGCTGACGAAGCTTTTCATAAAAGCTTTCAAGTCAAATAAAGCTTTAGAAGCTTTACACTGCATGTGGTTCGACTACTGTTCAAAAGTATTTCATTTGTTTTAAAAAAGTCTCTGAATTGCTAAGGAAGCTTCGCATAAGAGCTTTTCTGAGTCATAAAAGCACCTATGTATAGGCATGTATTACCTTTGTTATTGAGAAATATTTGAATTTTTTTATGAACGATTGATGACTGATACACTGTGAGATAGTAAAAACTAACTATATATCAAGAAATGTCTGAAAGCTGCTCGAAAGCTCTTAGGATGAGTAAGCTTTCAGTAAAAGTTTGACATTTGTTATATGCTAAGGTAACATCAATGAGTTGGAGTTCGTATAACTTTATAATAACCTTTTGCATATTATTTACTATCTAACGTTCCATTGGATATATTCCTACTATAAAGAAGGGATGGGGTCATATGTAGAAGTTCACGCAAGTGAGGAAAGTTTCTGATTGCCATTCACTTGGGAGTGGCCAGGAACGATTCTTTTGCATATGACTCAAGCAGCTCACGACTTCCGGTTTCAGACCAAGTATCCCCTGGGTAGCTAACAGATATCCGTTTGGAGGCGAGCTAAAGTGAGAAGGCGAAGCCCGCTTGTGCGGTTGTGCGTAGGGCTTGGGACCCACCACATAAAAAAATCTCCCCAATGAAAACAAACACCGAGCCTCGGATGAGAAACCCCCCTTGTGATGACGACCACTGCAAACGTACTAAGGATCATGATTTGAGGGCATGCACCTGGAATGTTCGGACTCTTAATTGGGAAGATGCCTCTGCCCAGCTGGTTGATGTCCTCATACAACTAAAGGCTGACATCACCGCCGTCCAAGAAGTGCGATGGACGGGACAAGGACGGAAGAAGGTGGGTCCTTGTGACATCTACTACAGCGGCCATATAAAGGAGCGCAAATTCGGTGTGGGATTCGTGGTGGGAGAGAGACTCCGTCGTCGAGTCCTGGCATTCAATCCGGTGGATGAACGTCTAGCCACAATCCGCATCAAAGCGAGGTTCTTCAACATATCGCTGATTTGCGCCCACGCCCCGACGGAAGAGAAGGACGAAGTGATCAAAGATACCTTCTATGAGCGCCTAGAACGTACCTATGAGCGCTGCCCCCGCCACGATGTCAAAATCGTGCTTGGCGATTTCAACGCCAGGGTGGGTAAAGAAGGTGCCTTTGACACAACAGTCGGAAAATTCAGCCTCCATGACGAAACATCGCCAAACGGCCTGAGGCTGATCGACTTCGCTGGGGCCCGAAATATGGTTTTCTGTAGTACCAGATTCCAGCATAAAAAAATTCATCAAGCAACGTGGCTGTCCCCTAATCGAAACACGCGCAATCAAATCGATCACGTTGTGATAGACGGAAGACATGTCTCCAGTGTTTTAGACGTGCGTACGCTCCGAGGACCAAACATTGACTCGGACCATTATCTAGTAGCAGCAAAGATACGCACTCGCCTCTGTGCAGCAAAGAACGCCCGTCAACAAACACAAGGAAGGTTCGACGTCGAAAAGCTGCAATCACAACCGACAGCTGAACGATTTTCTACTCGACTTGCACTCCTGCTCTCTGAGAGCACTCATCAGCATCTCGATATAAGGGAGCTGTGGAACGGCATCTCAAACTCAATGCATACCGCTGCAACCGAAACAATTGGTCTCCGGCAACGCCAAAAAACCAGTTGGTACGATGAGAATTGTCGTTCCGCAGTGGAGAGAAAACAGACTACCTACCTCGCAACGTTGCGATCGACCACAACACGTTCGGGGTGGGATAGATATCGAGAACTGAAGAGGGAAGCGAGACGCATTTGCAGACGTAAAAAGAAAGAGGCCGAAATGCGTGAGTATGAAAAGCTTGAAAAGCTGGCCGACATGGGTAATGCTCGAAAATTTTATGAAAAGATGAGGCGATTAACATAAGGTTTCAAGACCGGAGCATTATCATGTAGGGACCGAGAAGGTAATCTGGTAGCGGATGTCCAGAGCACACTGGGATTATGGAGGGAACACTTCTCCGACCTGCTCAATGGCAGTGAAAGTACAACACCAGGAGATGGCGAACCCGATTCCCCAATCGATGACGATGGAATAGATGTCCCATTACCCGACCATGAAGAAATTCGAATAGCAATTACCCGCTTGAAGAACAACAAAGCGGCGGGGGCCGATGGATTACCGGCCGAGCTATTCAAATACGGCGGCGAAGAACTGATAAGGTGCATGCATCAGCTTCTTTGTAGAATATGGTCGGAAGAAAGCATGCCTGACGATTGGAATCTTAGTGTGCTCTGCCCAATCCATAAGAAGGGAGACCCCACAATCTGCGCCAACTACCGTGGTATAAGTCTCCTCAATATCGCATATAAGGTTTTGTCGAGCGTACTGTGTGAAAGACTAAAGCCCACCGTCAACGAACTGATTGGACCTTATCAGTGTGGCTTTAGACCTGAAAAACCACAATGGACCAGATATTCACCATGCGCCAAATCTTGGAAAAGACCCGAGAGAGAAGAATCGATACTCACCATCTTTTTAGATTTTAAAGCTGCCTTCGATAGCACGAAAAGGAGCTGCCTTTATGCCGCGATGTCTGAATTTGGTATCCCTGCAAAACTAATACGGCTATGTAAGCTGACGTTGAGCAACACCAAAAGCTCCGTCAGGATCGGGAAGGACCTCTCCGAGCCGTTCGATACCAAACGAGGCTTCAGACAGGGTGACTCACTATCGTGCGACTTCTTCAATCTATTGCTGGAAAAAATAATACGAGCTGCAGAACTAAATAGAGAGGGTACAATCTTCTACAAGAGTGTACAGCTCCTGGCGTATGCCGATGATATTGATATCGTCGGAAGCAACAACCGCGCCGTTTGTTCTGCGTTTTCCAGACTAGATAAAGAAGCGAAGCGTATGGGTCTGGTGGTGAATGAGGACAAGACGAAATATCTCCTGTCATCAAACAAACAGTCAGCGCACTCGCGTCTTGGCTCCCACGTCACTGTTGACAGTCATAACTTCGAGGTCGTAGATAATTTCGTTTATCTGGGAACCAGCATTAACAACACCAACAATGTCAGCCTTGAAATCCAACGCAGAATCATTCTTGCCAACAGGTGCTACTTTGGACTGAGTAGGCAATTGAAAAGTAAAGTCCTCTCTCGACGAACCAAAATCAAACTCTATAAGTCGCTCAGTATTCCCGTCCTGATGTATGGCGCTGAAGCGTGGACGATGACAACATCCGATGAGACGACTCTTGGGGTTTTCGAGAGAAAGGTTTTGCGCAAGATTTATGGTCCTCTAAACATTGGAAACGGCGAATACCGCAGACGATGGAACGATGAGCTGTACGATTTATACGACGACATTGACATAGTTCAGCGAATAAAAAGACAGCGGCTACGCTGGCTAGGTCATGTTGTACGGATGGATGAAAACACTCCAGCTCTGAAAGTATTCGATGCAGTACCCGCTGGAGGAAGCCGCGGAAGAGGACGACCTCCACTCCGGTGGAAAGACCAAGTGCAAAGTGACCTGGCTTCACTTGGTGTTTCCAGTTGGCGCCAAAAAGCAAAAAGGAGGAATGAGTGGCGCGCTCTGGTGGATTCGGCTATAATCGCTTAAAGTGGTTCCTACGCCAAATATATATATATATAAAGAAGCTATTGCCTGTTGTTATGCAAATCAGCTGTTTATCTTTGAACCCACATCAATGTCATTAAAAAATAATTGTGAAAATAGTTGTCGTGAGTTTTTATATCTCACAGCTTATTAAGCTCATCACCATTAAATGTATGCATGATTAAGTAAAATGCAAGTATGTTGATACTATCAAATATAGGAATCTTACTATATTTATATTAATTAGTATTCATGCAAACTAATAGATATTCTTGTGATTAATTTTATGTGCATTTTTCTATGTATAATCATATATAAATACGGATAATACTTTTAATTACATTGCCAACTCGTGCATTTAATATATGACATTATAGAATATACATATAAAGAGTTGATAAAGTGTGGTGGATAAAACTGTGTACATATATAATATTCTTACTTTTAAAGGGTGTCTTTAGAGGTGAAATATTTCTAGATTTTTAACTCTATTAGTTCGCTTCTTTTATGGAATTTTGAGAATATGATTACAAGTGTGTCTTATGAAGACCATATTCAGTCTCCCCCACGACCTTTACAGCATAACCGACCTTTTCTCGAGAAAAACGTGTCCAATATTGGTACTGAAAGGATTGACGTTGTTAGTTTATTAGCATAGCAAATGAACTGACCTAGCTAAAATTTAAAAGATAATTTGCCTGTCGAGTTCACCACTGACTATAAGGTGGATTTAATCTTTAGTTTTATGGAACAATAGACACTTCGACTTATCAATAGCACTAAATAAAATATTTAATGTGTTGAACGGAGTTTGGAGAATGTCTTGAAGACTGCTCTCACTTTAAATACGGCAATTTTGATTGTTTTTGGACCATTTATATCAGAAATACGCAGAATAACTAATGATCGTTTTATGGTAACAATTTTCTCACGTTTTCATATATAACTCGGGAATGAATTTCTAATATGTTTTATACTCTCGCGCCCAAATAGGTTTTTTGTACACATCTCGCAAACCAATAGACTAAACCAAACTTCCTGCAGTCGTTTTTTGGACACTTCTTACAAAGATTAGATTGAAAATTACTAAAAGTGGGTTAACTCACTAACGAAAAACGTCAGAAACACTAAATTTCACATAAGAAATGGCAGATGGAAGCTGCACTCAGATTTTTTTACAAAATGGAAAATGGGCGTGGCGTCGCCCACTTATGGGTCAAAAACCATACCTCAGGAATTACTCGACCGATTTCAACGAAACTTGGTTTGTAATAGTTTCCTTACATCCCACAACCACGCCTACTTCCTATATACTAGAACATTAAAGACAATCTGAATCGTTTACTTTACAATATATGTATGTAAGCACTAGTGAAGATATCGGTGCAGAACTTTGCACAAATACTATGTTAATAGTGTGGCAGCCCCATTCTAAAAATCGCCGAAATCGGACCATAGGGTTTTAAGGCCCCATATATCGAACACGAGGACCTCAGTGGTTCTAACCTAATATTAGGGTTTCTAACTTTCAATAGACTTTATACAATATATATGACGAATATGTGGGTCAAATTGTGTATTATATAATATAAATAAAGTTAAATAAATAAATAAATTGCGAGAGTATAAAATGTTCGATTACACCCTTCCTTAATTGTTTAATATTGATCTTGAGCTAAGCCTTAAATGCTAATTTGCTGAAGTTTACTGAACATAAATGTCAAACACATGTCATTAATTTGACTACCACTTTGACAGTTATACCGATAAGAAATATTATAGCTCTAACAAAACACCTTATACATGACATATGTATATAGAAATATTAAATAATTTATTGAATAAAACGTTGCATTTTTGACGTAACTGTAAACTTGTGCATTGCTAGCGCTCATCATAGAGGTTTTCGTCTGTCTTTATATAAATATGCATATGTATGTATAAACTTATAGTAAGCATGTACTGTGTGTATTTATAAGTAAAAATGTATGTATGTACATTTGAAGGTACTACATAATAACGAAGCAATAAAATACTTGCGGTATTCATAAGTAACACACATGGAACACACAAATTCACACCTGCAACTTAATGTTGCATATCAAGTTTTCGCAGTCATAATCTAATGCATTACGTAATGGCGCGATTCGATCATTATGAGTGAAGTTAATTAATTAGTTTGCACAAATTAGGTGTTTGAGGAAATTAGTTAAAGTATTTTCACCAACTGAAACTACAACTAACAAAGCTGGCAATACAATGCAGTAATTAAATGAATTTTGCGCATGCCCCATGCCCCATCATATTCCAATTCATTCGGTAGCCTAATTTGGAATTAAAAATTTGTTAAGGTGCAACACACATACAAAATAATTTAATAATCTATGCATAGCAGCGTCAATTATTTCATAATTCAAACCCAGATTAAACACCATTATTCAGTGGAATCTGTCGACGGTTTTTTCCTCCGCCATGGCAACACGATTTTTCTACTTTTCGATTTTCATAGCGGCACCTTAGTTGAATGGCATTTTAAACACATTTGCCATTTTCTTTATTGTAATAAATTATTGATCAATACTATTGTATGCAACTTCAGGCATTCGTTTCTTAAACAATTGCGGTTTACCTTTAGGTAGGTGCATGTTGTACGTTACTTCTATATATGTATGTGTAAGCGCTCTCATCGATTGTCAATGACATAACAGTTACATATGTATATAACAGTAAGTTTTTTATTATTTAGCGCTATTCTTCGCTTACAGAAGCTACAACTCATTGTAAGTACTAATCTACAAGACATAAATGACTTTAAATCAAAGCATGTAGCAGTAGACTAGTGCTAAAGAAAATCTTTGTGACATAATACTAGTCCATACATTCAAACATCTTTAGTAATTTTAAGTATTAGCTATCGATGATAAACTGGCTCTGCTTCTTACCAATCTTCTCTTTGTTTTTAAATTACAAAGACTAGACTAAAGACAAAAGTGCATAATTGCATACTCATCTCTATTTTTAAAATGGTTTTGAGGTGCGCTTCGGCTGGGAAATACTGTTAACATACATATAAACAAAAGCCTGACATTTCCAAAGTCACGTTTTTCACAGTTATGCGCCCAACAAGTAAAATTAATACAAAAACAATTTGCAGAAGACATCATAAATCAATGGTTATGTGCTACAACAGGGTGTGCAATATTAACTGAAAACTGGGAAAATTTAAAAAGTTATCGATATTTTTAAAGGGAGAAATTATCTTGAATAATCAGCCGCTCTACCATTTATTCGAAATATTTTTCAAATACCATATCAAGCAAATATCTCTTCTATTCATTAAAGCAATGTTGATGCCAACACTTCGGAAGAGTTTGCCAACTTCGTCACGAATATTTGTCTGGAGATCTTCAATGATCTGTGCCTTGCCTTGGTGTATACTTCGTAGAAATAAGTCTGGAAGGTCTGGAATGATGATATTAAGGACAGTTTGTCGAAAATTGATTAATTAATTGATCTAGAACCAAAAAATGTTATATTCTCACATCACATCTATGCTCTTCTTCTGCTGTCTTCAGTTGGTACGACATTGTATATTTTTGGAGCTGGAGACTCCAGTTGAATTCATTCTAAAGAAAGTCCTTAATATTGACTATATAATCCATGTAATATGATGTCCAACTCACAAACATCCGTGAATAGTCGGAATTTTTTGCTCAGAACACCTCAAGAAATCGTTTCAGAAACGTATGAAGAATTACTTTTGTTTGTTAATTATTAATCGAAACCATATTAATCGAAAACACGTATGTACGAAATCCAAAACAACTGGCATTTTCAAATCTCTAAATGGATTTCTGATAGCAACACCTTTGTTTTAACCGAGTGACGTAAAAATAATTGCACAAATATTGAGTTGCTTTGAGGACCTCTAAAAATTTGCCGATAAAATGTTTTCTCCATAACATATGAAATAAACTCTGTAACGATATAATCCAGGCCGTCATAATTCGACGTCAGTTTCGACAGGTTAATTTGAGATTATTCTTCAACAAAATTATGCTAACGAGCAAATTATTTTTTTTATTAAGCAGTCGCTCTACAAGTCTCTTGAGTGACTGACGAAGATTTTCATAAAAGCTCTCAAGTCAAATAAATCTTTAGGCGCTTTACACTGCAAGTGGTTCGACTACTGTTCAAAAGTATTTAATTTGTTTAATAAAAGTATCTGAACTGCTAAGAGAGCTTCTCATAAGAGCTTTTCTAAGTCATAAAAACACTTATAGGCATGCATTACCTCTGTTGTTGAGGACTATACATGATACACTGTGAGATACCAAACTTTAACTTTATAATATAGAGTCTATATCAAGCGATGTCTGAAAGTTGCTCAAAAGCTCTTAGGATGAGTACGCTTTCAATAAAAGTTTGACATTTGTTATATGTTAAATTAATGTCAATGAGTCGGAGTTCGTATAACTACCTTTTGCATATTACTTGCTATCTAACGTTCCATTGGATATATAGTATAATTTTACAAATATCTGCAATTAGAAGTCATTTTGAGAAGCTTTAAAATTCCTACTATAAAGAAGCTATTACCTGTTGTTATGCAAATCAGCTGTTCATCTTTGAACCCAACAAAATTATGCTAACGAGCAAATAATTTATCACTCCACTGGACTTGTGTCAGTATCTAGTCTCTGATCAACATCAAAATAGTTCCCTTTGAGATACGTTACTTCCCGGTAGACAATAACAAAGCTCTCAATATAATACTGCCTTGAAAAATAATCTCATAAAAAAAATTCGATGCCAACTTTCAACATGCAGGCCACTCCATTTGATACTCAAACTCAAGTAGATAGTGAATTCTGCAACCAAAGTGTGATGAAAAAAAAGGTTTATTCAATAAGACCGCCTACACTTTTTATTACCTTTCACTTTATTTTGTCAATACTTTGTGAGAGTATTGTGAGTGTGAGAACATTTTAAAAGTTATCGAAAATTTATAAAAAAGTAGCTCGTTTAAAAAAAATCGCTGACTCTGGAATAAGCATTATTTCAGCTTAAACGTGTAACTCGAATGCGCAGTTTGTGCATTGTCTACAATAAACTAGATTGATTAAGTAAAAATAAGCTAATTTGCTAATAATAATAAAATGAAAATAAAGTAATAATAAAAATAAATTAAAAATTAAAAATCATAAAATAAAATAATAATTAAATAATCAACAAATAAAGCTGAATTTGTAAAGCCGTGAACCAGTTTTTAGTGCAAAGCTTGCGTTTCTGTACAAAATAATATACAACAACAAATATTGCACTGATTAAAAAAAAAATGTAATTAGCTCAACAAACCGTTATATCTAGGCAGAAGCGTGTATAATAAAATCACATAAAATTACAACTTTTGTTATTGTTATTGTTGCTGCTGCATTGCATTGTTTTGAAGCGATTAAAAAGCGTTAATAATATATAGAAACATATATGTATATATGTATGTATAATATAACGTTGTAAATACAAAGAATTATATTAACGAAATGTAAATTTACTCTATACAATTAACAATTCCAACTTTGTTGTTGCTGCTCTTTTAACAATTTCTGTTCCGCTATTTTGAACTGTGTCTATTGTCTGGCAGCTGTAGCGCTGCTTAATTTGCATCTCAAAAGCCGACTTATATGGCTAACCATATGGGCATACATTCATACGTCTGTATATTTGTATATATACATGTGTGTGTGCGTGTGTTAGCTCGGCTTATGACCGTTTTGATGTTGGCTGCTGGCTTAAAAATAAAAGTCAAAATAGGTTACTCTCAGTTCATTCACTCGCCCATACATGCAGTTAACGGTTAAAAACACACATTTTATATAATATGGCTGTTGAACTTTGATGTCAATGCTAACAATATGCCACCAGAAACGGTATCATGCCTTCCTCATCCGTTGAAGATAATTTGTAACTCATTTGATTTACGATATGATGCACTCTATGATCCACAGCTGATTGTGTATTAGAAGCGTTCTCATTAAATATGCTTGGAAAATACCAAAATTTGGAAAGCGGCGAACCGAACTGTTAACTGGTATAAAAACAATGGACTGGTATAAACGGATCGTGATAGAACAGCTAGCTAGAAATACTAGCTAACTATAAAAGTATTAGTCACATCTCCAATATTGCATAATTTTTGGTAAATGAACCACGAAATAATTTACTCTGCATTTTCATTTATTTTCAAGAGCTCTCGTCTAATTGGGTAACATTATCAAGATTTCCTCCTAATATTTTTTGACAAAATTTTTGTAGGGAAACTCATTTCACTATGGAAAATTAAAATACAATTCTTTTGACCTATAAAATGATTGCAATAAATGAGAAAATCGAACAAGAAATTAACTAAATTCCCTGTTGCCTTAACGAGTTCATTTTAAAACCGCTATTTAATAATCCACAAGCAACATTTATTATCTTACATCAAGAATTCTTCATTAAAAAAACCAATCGTTCTAAAAAGCTTTTCAGAGTTATTTAAATACTAAATGCTTCCCTACAATCAATCTATCAGTCATAAAAATAACTATAACTATTAAAATGTATCACATACATATTTACATATATTATAAGGTTTAAAGGTAATAGCCGTATATCAGAATTTAGAATGAAGAGAGTTTATTATGCTGTAAAATTCTTTTTTTATGATACCGATCAACAGCATATCATTGAGAATGCAAGAAAGCCATATTCAAACAGCCAAACCAACTTATTCAAGTCATTGACATCGAACAAGACAGTTGAATAAGTTCTTAGAAAGAAATGTTATTAAGTCAAGATACGTCGCTTTGATTAGAAATGATGAACAGTTACACTATTAATGTTTTATTCGTATATGAGTATTAGAAAGTCAATGATTTAAGCGAATGATTATGGTTAAGCTTGTGTTACGTGACTGAAAGCTTGTAGAAGAATTCTACATATTTAGAACGCATATCGCTCATTTACTTGAATAGTGTCACAACTCAAAAAACACGATTTTTGAGTTGAGTATGCAGAAATGTACACAACTTCAGCGTCCATATTGTATAAAAATTTCATTCCGATGCGTAGAAAAATAAACCGTGAAATAAGAATGTGCCGTTATTAAACTTGTTATGTTGGATTATGTTTTAACTACAATAACGACACTTCTCAGTTGTGCCAGAATTAGGCATGGATTTTTATCTGAAAGAGAGACATATTTTGTGTTACAACACATATTGTCATAGAGTGAATTTGGTTTTCTTTTCAGAAAGGACGACATATTTCATATTACAACGATATTGGTGAAAAGTAATTAAATTTTTCGTATTGATTTTTTTGAACAAAAACGACACATTTGACTTATGACGGCGAAATTGATTTATATTTTTCACAAATAACGACACAATTCAAAATGGGTCAGGTTTATGCCCAAGAAAAAGCATTAGTATACTCTATTTGGTCCATTTATGCTCAACATTGTATTTAATATATTACAGGCCACTAGATTTGTCAATAAACAGTTGGAATTTTTCTATATTTGCTAAATGAGAGACAATTAAAAACTTTAAATCGCTCTCCTGAAAAATCGGCTTTTTTGAGTTGTGACACTATTCAAGTAAATGAGCGATATGTTTTTATGCGATTTAACCACTTCTTATAAACATTTCTATTCCAAAAATTTAAATTTAAATTTTTATCTCCTGAGTCACATCTATTTGCATAGCAGTTTCAACAGCGTTGCTTTGCTATAATTTATACCCCATTAGAGTGCGCTGTCACTTTTATAGTTATTTAATAGAGCAACAAAAGCAACTTCATAATGTTAAATATTATAGCTCACTTCATTCAGTAATCAGCTGGAAGTACTGATGTGATTAATTTACCTGAGTTAAAGAAGATTTATATCTCTAAGCTGTTTAAGAGCCTTTAAATTTTCATTTACTTTAAAGAAATCAACAATTCGACATATCTGTTTGTAGATATACATATCTCAAAGCAGTAAATGTGGACAGTTTTACACGTATTCGGGGTTTCCCAAAATCATTTTTAATTAATTCAACTTAATTATAAAATGTAAAATTTTATTTTCTTTAACCATTGTCAACGTCTAATCACTTAGTTTGCATTGTAATAAGTTTAATACGATTTATATGCTTTGATAAATTTATCCGCAGTTGTCATTAAAATTTATTTATTATTTAATTACTTTTTGAATGATTTCATTTTATTTCCCGAAATAAATATTATGTAAAATGCAATTTTATTGAAAATCTCGAAAAAAAATTATGTGAGTTCATTAAATGAAGAATTTCTAAGTCACTGAATAAATAAAAAATATATTTTTTAAACTTTTTTTTAGTTGACCTAGCTATATTTTATTACACAAGGTGGTTGAAGTAGTTGTCGCCTCAGCAGTTTCCACAGTGGCGTATCTGGTAAAATAAAGGTGATATATGTATCATCTCTCCATCTCTATCCCACATATATATTATTCGCGACTCGCAACTCCTCTTCTCATAACATTGAGGGAACCAATTAACGATTTGGGAAAGGGCATAGATGCAAAGACTTCTTGAAGATCAGTTGAAGAAAAGTTTTGTATATTGTTATAAATACAGTAAAACCATAACACGAAGATCTCCATAACAAATTTCATACGAATTTCCTTCCATAACTCAAACTTCCTTAACTTGAAGTCTCTCTAACTAGATTTTTTGCGTATAATGGTGATTGGAGTTAGAGTAGTTCTACTGTAATTGCTAAAACGGATGAATCCATGGAGCAAAACTTAAAGTAAAGCTAAGAACATAATATAGAACATAGCGATAAAGCTTTATGATAAATTTGAAGTTAGTTAGTTAATTTTTTAAATATTTGTATCGTATTATGATTTTAAAAAACCTTGGTAATAGGGAACAAAAATCCTAGGCTACGGTGGATATTGTTTGATTCGTTAAACCGCTATCTAGGGTCTATAAAAGCTAGTAGTATCACTTTGAAACCGTACCGTGCTTTTATACTATCCCTTGAAATCATTTCTCCGTTATTCTCCAACAATCACATTTTCACGGATTTTGAAGCAGAGTGTTTCAAAGACTCTCGAGTTTAATATTGGGTTAAGAGTACAAAAGTATTGATGTTTTCATGAATTTATTGATGTACTATAGAAAAAAATAACTTGCAGTTGTTTTCGATATTTTTATAACTTTAAGTACCAGATTTTCAACTAAACTAGGAGAAATTTGCTGTTTTATTTCTCCCTAATGTCTAGAGTCTAGCTTATTGCTATTTTATAGCATTTTGATTTGGCGTCAACTAGATTGATTTTAATTAAACGCGTTTTCAGTCAATGAATATTCTTTATATAATAAATTTTTAAGTTGGTTTAGCGTTGTTGGAGCCATTTAAATTATTATTGGAACAAAAGACATTTCTAGATGGGTGTGGACAAAATTATTTGCATGCATTTATGATTTCTTTAATGCGTAAGAATACATATAAGAGTCTAAATATATACATATGTATTGTATAAATTTAAATATTTTTTGCTTTCACCAAAACACCAATTAGCGTCAAAACCAGTCTAAATATTTTTAGTCTAAACAAAAAAAAATTTAAATAAAAATCAAAGCATTAAAAGTTGAATGTCTCGTCTGTATAAATTTTCCATAATCTTTTTAATAAATTATTTTAAATGCATTGCAAGTACAATCATTGTAAAATTTTGAAATCTCATTAACGTCTAAAAAACATCGCTGAGTACTAAAGCAATTTATTTACAACCATCAATATATACCCCATCACTCTATAGGTTTTAACTCGACAAATCGTGTTTATGAAGCCAAAAGCTTTGAAAATGAAAAGCACGATTTGCGCTAAGCATCATTAGTATAGAAAAAATCACACAAAATTCGAAAATAAATGCATTAAAATTCGTATTTATGGTCTCATTTCAGAAAGACTTTACACCGTTAAGAGCACGTATTTCTACACACCACCACCGAAATGTATCCCAAACAAGGAGGCGTGGCGATAACACAATTATCGAAGCTTTTGACAATATGTTTTGTCATCTGTACACTGACGATCCGTTGCACCAATTCCGAGGTGTACACAGCGTTGGCAGAAATGGAAGAACTGCTTGAGACTGAATCGGTATTAATAACTAATTTAAATGGTTATCTTAAGGTGCAACAACAAAAGTTGGACTACCTCAAAAAGTGAGTATGCTAATATGGATATACAGTTTTTATATTCTTTATCTTACATACATACATATATATATATATATATATATATATATATATTAAAAACTAAAAAAAAGATTTAAAAAAATCAGTGCAAAAAACTAAACGATTCATTTTTCGACACTATCATTAATTTAATGTGATAATTAATTGCATGCTAACCATATAAAATAATAAAAACTTCAACAACGAGACACCTGCTATACAAACATACACAGTTATCGAAACGGTTAAACTGTCATAATAGACAATGACATTGCTTAAATGATGAGATACATATATTTTCGGATCTACTAATCGCTGCTAACAATTATTTTATAATTATAAACAATTTGTTAAACAGACAAGCGATCAGAGTATGACGAAGTTTTAGTTATGGCAAATTAATGGCGTAATTAATTATACAGATTTCAGATATTTATAGCAAATATAATATACATATAAAAAAAAATTAGAGTAGTATACAGCAGACATATGCTTTAAAAAAGTGAATTATGATTGATGTTGGGTTGAAAGATAGAAAAGCTATTTAGACGTTAGCTTTCAAGATACTTCAAAAGCAAAATAAGGAAAACCCGGTGTGTAGAAATGATCAGAAGAAATATAGTACTTTGCGAAATGTTACTTAGCATAATATCTCCGAAAGCTTTTTATAGACTCAATATAATCAGGAATGCTATAATCTAAGCACATAGAAATCTGAACCACCCACCTACATACCTCGTCATCCACTTCACTTTAAAATCATGTTATGCAAGTCAACCCACAAAAATTATAAAACTCAGTTATTATACTCTCGCAATGTGTTGCATAGAGTATTATAGTTTTGTTCACATAACGGTTGTTTGTGTCACCAAGAAATAAAAGAGTTAGCTATGGGGTTATATATATATATATATGTATATATATAAATGATCAGGATGTCTGTCCGTCCGACCGTGCAAGCGATAACTTGAGTGAAAATTGGGATATCTTAATGAAACTTGGAACACATGTTCCTTGGGACAGTGAGAGGGTTGCTTTCGAAAATGAAAACCAAAAACACATAAAGTGTCATAAGTATGCCATAAATAAAGATATAAAGTAAAATTTGGAATAAAGGATCGCACTAGGAAGGGGCATATTTGGATGTAATTTTTTTGGGGAAGTGGGCATGGCCCCGCCCCCAAATCGGTTATTTGTATATATCTCGTAAACCAATGATGCTATATAAACCAAACTTTCTGCAGTCGATTCTCTTACGTACCCCACCACACACCATAAATATAGTTGAAATTGGATAATAACCACGCCCACTTCCCATACAAAGGTTAGGTTGAAAATTACCAAAAGTGAGTTAACTCACTAACGAAAAACGTCAGAAATACTAAATTTCACGTATGAAATGGCAGATGGAAGCTGCACTCAGATTTTTTTACAAAATGGAAAATGGGCGTCGCGTCGCCCACTTATGGGTCAAAAACCATATCTAAGGAACTACTTGACCGATTTCAATGAAACTTGGTTTGTAATAGTTTCTTTACATCCCAATGATATGTTGTGAAAATAGGCCAAATCGCTTCACAACTACGCCGACTTCCTATATACCAGAACTTTGAACAAATACTATGTTAATACTGTGGCAGCCCCATTCTAAAAATCGCCGAAATCGGACCATAGGTTTTTAAGGCCCCATATATCGAATACGAGGACCTCGGTGCTTCTAACCTAATATTATGGTTTCCAACTTTCAATGGACTTTATACAATATATATGACGAATATGTGGGTCAAATTGTGTATTATATAATATAAATAAAGTTAAATAAATAAATTGCGAGAGTATAAAATGTTCGGTTGCACCCGAACTTAGCCCTTCCTTACTTGTTTTAATTCTATCTTCAACTCGAAACAGGTCGATCTTTGAGGTGTTCTACGTTCCATGTCACCAATACATATAGTAATATATGGGAGGATGGATGCAATATAAATTTTAGACCGTTCTCGCACTACTTGTTCACTTAATAACAAAAATAAACTAAGACAGAGCATAAACTATCGATCCCAACATCGATCGAATTGACATAGAATTATGAGCTAGGAAGAGTTGTTTCGAAAGATCCATAGATCCACTGATCCTTTCTGGCCCGCAGTGGATCGAAAACGATCCTTCCAGCTGCTGTCGCTTTGTAAGGCCCATCTAGCCGACTTAATAACTTTATAATAGAGTCCAATCGCATTTTCGTATCATAAGGGTCTTAGAGATCCGTCAGGAGTATCCGGGTGTCACAAAGGACAGTCGAATCTGTCTCAGTGAGATACTCTGCTGTTGCAGGGATCTACTCCTTAACCCATCCTCACCTGATCACTGATCCAAAGATGGATAACACAATATTACTCTTTTGCAGTTTATTAATTTTATTGCCAGCTTGCGAAAAGTTAAATATTAAACCATGTCCTTATAAGAACATGGCTCAACCGAAGCTTATTTACAACTTTAATTTGTGCCGAACCTCCGAAGCTCAAATGCGTTCTTGGTAATAACAAAGGAGAGTATATTAGTTGATATCTCGATCTTGAGTATTCAAAAGGAAATGCATTTTAATATGCTCAGTTCATTCGGAGACGGCATTTCCTAATTTATTAAAGCGAAATCTGTTAAGCATCTACCACATCCGTTCTGTATCACAATACTCAAAACAAATATGAATGTGTTCCTACAATACCCTGCAGGAAATTTGCAATAGCAAATTAAAGAGTTAGATACTACCGGTTAGCTCTCGACGCACTCGGTATAACTTTTTCATACTGCTGCATGCGTCAAAACTTCTATACTATGTATATAGGAATATGATGAAAATTAGATTGCCACTGACAAATTATCTGATCGGTTAGATCGTTGACTTAATTTCTTTGATTATTACATTTCCATTACCTTAGTTATTGAGATCCTGGTATTATGAGTTATTATTCTATATAGATCTTGATCTCATTAAATATGTACATAATACGTTAAGGCTTTCACAAGCTGTTAATATTGGTGGAAAATAGTTGCTCAACTATATATTTTTTGTATCTTTTTTTTCCTACAGGGTATTTACGTAGCCTCGCAAACACTTCCACATTTATAAAAGATTTCCTGTTGCACATATCCTCAACATATATGTATGTATGTATTTATATTTCAATACTCCAAAGTCTTTTGTTGGCGCTGCAATTAAGCACACACAAAACAAGGACAAGATTATTAAACCCGATAGAAGAGGGGAAATCAACTGCAAGCAGCTGACAGCTGTTCACAAACTACATTCGAATCCTTACAGATCCTGCTTGCTTGCTTGCTGCTCCAATGTGTTTGTGTTAATATGCCTTTTCAATATGCTCTCCTTGCCTCTGCACGCTGACTCCTTCGGCGTTCTTCGAGTTTCTGCATTTGTAGTTGTTGCAACGCAGCAGTTGTTTCTACATGCATTGTTATTTGCTTAATGATTGTTTTTGTTGTTGCAACTCTAACTAGTTTTGGCGCGTGCCTCCTGCCACAGCATAGCTGCTCTTTGTCTATTTTTCAATATCTGTCGCCTTTGATTTGGTCTGCTTTTCTAACGGCTGCTTGATCTCATCACACCTTTGCATTTGAGTGCTTACATCTGTACTTGTATATGCATATACATAGTAACTGCAACGCTCAAATAAAACCAAAATCTTTTGCTTCATTGTTGCACATTTCCTTAGTACGTGCCACATATTGGCAACAACTGCACTCGTTGCGCTTAGCAGCTTATTTATGTCGACTGCGACTGCATAAACTTTGAAATATTGCGAAAGATTTGCTCATCGGTCAGATGTTATATACAAACATACATATGTGGTTCCAAATCATATTTTGTATCGAATTTCGGAAGAATTCAAGTGTTATTAAAAAATTATATAAACCGTGCTATCCTTTGACAACCTGAGGCAGACAATGCTTGGTCGTTGTCCCCAAAAGTTTTCAAAATTAGTCACGAATTTGATATACATATAACTCCAAATGAATCCAAAGTCCATCTCTCTTTGGTCTATCTAACCCATGGTTAGTTTAGCTTAGGTTGTATGGCTGTTACCCAGAGGGAAAACACACTCAGACTATGATAAACAGTCCTTTATGAAGTCAAGATCATCCCCCTTGATTCGATATTAAGACTCGACAAAGCGCCCCGAGTTTCTAACCCAAAGGAGGCACCCATTTTTCTCCATCGTCACTAACTAGTGGATCTCCACATAAGCTCTAGCAATTTCTCTCGCGTTTCTGTTTTTATTTAGATAAATTATGTTTATGTCAACCATATGACTGGCTAGGTCATGTTGTACGAATGGATGAACGTGCTCCAGCTCTGAAAGTATTCGATGCAGTACCCGCTGGTGGAAGCCGAGGGAGAGGGAGACTTCCACTCCGATGGAAGGACCAGGTGGAGAGGGACCTGGCTTCGCTTGGAATAACCAACTGGCGCCAAACTGCCAGAAGGAGGGATACGTGGCGCGCTGTTTTGGACTCGGCTATAACCGCGTAAGTGGTGTCTACGCCAGTCAAGAAGAAGAAGAATATGACTCCATACAACTCCATTTTTCTTCCTTTCCATCCTGTGTTAATACCGCCTTACGTTTCTTACCACTAGAACTAGCAAATTTAAAGATTTATAAAGTGCCTCCGAACAAAGTACCACATTGGATTTTAAGGTGCTTATGTTACTTCAAAATTCAAAATAATTGAGGGCAATATTAAGGTATGTTCAAAAAATAACGGGAATTTTTGTTTTTGAATATAATATTTATTCGGCTACATTGGTGTTGTCGCCTTCAAAACAGTCTCCATTCGATACCAGCGCTTCTTCCAATCGTGGAAACACTTCTCAAACCCCAATATGAAAAATTTAAAATTCCCGTTATTTTTTGAACATACCTCGTATGTATTGTATTACTTAAATTATTCAAAAGATTAAACATATGTGTATGGGTGTCATTTACAAACCATTCGATTAAGAAAGCGTGGGATCGTGGGAACGCTTGAGATTTGTGACTTTTGACGTAAAGCGTTAGTGATCGATTAAAAGGGTCAGTAACCTAAATATCTATATACATGTACATATGTTAAATGCATCACAGTCCAATGTTCCAAACATTTAAATGATATTTCCGAAAACTTTCTCAAGGTATAGTTTACCAAAAACGCACTTTCTATAAAAAAAACAATATTCGATTTATGTATGTTTAAGCACAGATTTATTTGTGGGTTTGTCATCACCCCACCAGCTAATGTGACATTTATTAACTGTAAGTAATTCGACACTTCAGCTGTGTTGGCGGCTGCGCCAGCGTCAGCGTCAATGGTAGCGCCTGCGCACGATGATTAAATAAGCGCTTGGTATCACTGCCTGACAATGCGCCGGCTTGAAACGACTATTCGAATGATTTGCCACACAAATGCATATATTATTCAAATGCTTTTATGGATATAAATGTACATTCACGTTTCCACCCCTTAAGGGAAGTTGAAAACTGCAAATAATAATATAGAATATCTCGAGTGAATAGCATTTGAAAATATCCTGACGCTTAAAAAAAACACAATTTAACGTATGGAGGGTTAACACGCAATCATACATGTTTGTAGCAACAAATTGTAACGGTCGAATTTGTTTTTTTGTAAAGAGGGGAAATTTAATCAAAATATGCGGCGGAGTGTTTGTACAGCTATGTGTATGTACGAGTTAATATAATCATCTGTATATATTACTTTTTATTATTTTTTACGCTGATTAATTTATATACATATGTATAAGCTATATACATACATGTCGTACAAAGAACTGTGCCTACTTAGCAGGTCCTACATATGTAGATATGAGATATGTGTGAATAGACGGCATTTCATTAGTTTCAATTTGAGTTATTTCAGTGAGTCAAAATATGAAAAATATTTTTTTTTTCTCTGAAAAACTTATAAAAAAGCAACGACCGCTTAAAGAGCTCACACCTGAAATGATTATCTTTAAGAAACGACTTCTACCGATTGAAGTTGCTCTGTGACTATCTAACTTCCAACACCTATAACTAAACGAGTTAGATATAGGGTTATACATATATACCAAGTGATCAGGGTGAAGCGAAGATTTCAAATCCAAATGTCTGTCCGTCTGTACAAGCGATAACTGCCATAACTAAGCTATATATTTGGCTGTGAAAAAAATCAAAAATTTTATTTTTCATTGGCGATAGTTTCTCAGAATGAAAATGTCCTCCGAGTGATCCTCCGATATTAAAAATACTCTTATAATAATATCCATTAATGTTTCGAAGATGACTGAACTTTTAAGAACCTATAATTCTCGAAAAACCTCGATCCAAGAGAAAGAAGTTTTCTAATTCCAAGTATTTGATCGAGCTTAAAAACTGCTTTTTCCACATACAAATATAAAGAATTTTTAACCGCATAGAAGCCATGAACCAACTTTACTTGAAAATTACTAACCAACTCGTTTTTCAACAACCTATTCGTACTCGCTATTAACATTAGCGGTGACAATGAAAATCGCTTTTTATAAACGCCGGCTGCGCTTGCGCAAACAAAGCCTGCACATGGCGACGCAAGCGCCGGGGGTGGAAGAGTGATGAAGGGGAATGCTAGAAGAAAATGCATACCTTACTAACTAAAAACTACCCTCAGAACCCTCGGAAATGATGTGGAAACTTATTAAGTAAAATTATTTCATTGTATTAAATGCATGTATGTATGTATGCATGTGTGCGTTTGTGTAAAGTTGTGCTGGTAGGCACCAAGATTCGATCCTAGCTGGTGCCACTGGCGGCGTACGTCAACTGACTGCTGGCAGGCAAGCAGCCGTTGCAGGAGCAGATGTTTCCAATTGAGACGAATATGCGCGCGCCAAAGCAAATGCCATGGCATTGTTCAAAACATTATGTTGGTGTGTGTGTTTATATGTACCTTTGATAATCAGCGGTTCAACTCCGGCTCGCAGTGTTATTTAGCACAATTATTATTACATACACAGCACTGGCACTGAGTCTTGTGGCACGATCTATAGAGGGGGAGCTGAGCGTCGCCGTTGACGCTTCAGCCACACATGAGTGGTTATATACAGGCAAACACATACACATACAAATGTCAATATTATTATGGAACCCAAGCGGGGTTGCAATTCGTAGCTTCTACTTTTGGCAGTTGGTCTTCCGACTTTACCGACATTCTTCAGACTTCAGACATCAGCAGTTGTGCAGCAGAAGTCGTCGCGAGTGGAAGCAAGAAAATTTTGGAAAATAATTTAAAAAACGTTTAAAAAATAGTGAAAAATATATATGAAAGTGCTGGTAGTGTTAAGGAAAGTTGCAATTATTATGCTTCAACGGTAAACCGTTCGTATTGAGTTATATCTAAAACTCCTACAAGAAGTTCTGTGAATAAAACTATTAACTGGAAGAAGTTTCCTTAATTTGTGCTACAACTTTTGAAAACAATTAGAACGAAGCAATTTGAAACGCGCTGATCGTATAAACCAACCAAAATGTCGCAACACAATTACACGAATCCGGCATTTTGTCAAGGTAGTGAATTTTACCCGACACGCGGCATCGAATTGGACTCGGTGCAACAACAGCACGTCGAAGCGATCTACAATCGCAGCTTGAACATTTCTTATGGCGGTCATACGGCGCAGACAAATGCACGCGTTGGTCCCCTACGTCTTCAGCGAAGCATGTCGACGCGTTCGGTTAACACGCAGAAACGCCAGAAGACCACAGCCATACCGGGGGTGCACTTAAGTCGTCTAGCGACACAACCAAATCAACACCAATACAACCACCAACAGCAACAACAACAACAACAGCAGCAGCAGCTACAACGTCAGAGCCAACATACACCGCAACAGCATTTCATAAAAAGTCAAGCTTCTACAACGCCTGCGCGTACAAACCAATTCAATGCCGTTACCGAGCCAGCGAATTTCGAAACGCGCTCGAATTCCGGCCGTTACGCGCTCGTGCCGTTAGAGGATTTGCCTACGGCCGTTAGTAATAATAATAACAGCCGTTACGCAATCGTGCCTGGTCCAAGCGCACCGCTAACAACTTTGCGTCGCTATGCTAAATCTCAGGATAACCTCGATTGTTATGGTTCTGATGGACGTTTGCACAGTGATGATGAACCAGCCTCTTTTCACGAGGAACCCAACTCATTTCATGGTCAAACCACAGATACGGCTTTCACGAGTCTACCACCAGTCTTTGAGCGTGCCAGATCCGCGCATCCGATTACAAAGCAGCCACAACCATTGGCGCCGAAGATCAAGCATGCTTTCTCCAGCGATTTCGGTAGTAAAACCTTTTTAATTGTGGATAAGAATAGCAATCAACGCTACCAAATGGTACCCACTGCGGAGGATGAGGAATTAGTCGATGACAATCAGGAGATCATACAAATGCACAACGGACGTGCGCATCGCTATGCAGTCATACCAACTGAGGAGGAGGCGGACCATATGCTCGGCGCAGCGGATGAAGAGGAGGAGACGTGCTTGAGCAACTCTGATTTGAACCGCAGTGAGAATTTCTTTATTGGCAATACCATGAAAACGCCAAGAAATGCAACGATGCGTACCTCAACACCACAGAAACTGCCAGCTGCGTCACAACCACCGAGCGGCAACACCTCCTATCCTGGTACGCCTATGAAAAATCCAGTGGCTACCAAAATGTTGCACGAATTACTATCGACGCCACGCAAAACGCCACTGCCGCGCAGCGTAACACCACGCAATCTGTCGCCCATGGAACGTTTGCCGGAAAACCAGCAACCGCCAGAGCAGCAGCGCACCAAATACCACTATCGCAGCCAACAACAATTGTGTTACAATACACCTATTGAACGTCGTGTGGAACGCACGGCACAGAGTTTACACTACGAATCGGTGAAGACGCAAGGTGATCGCACTATGGCGGTAATAACGCCACGCATCACAGCACACCAATCGAAAGTTTATCCGGAAGTAGCGGAGGAGGACTGCAGCAGCATACACGGCAAGTCCTCGAACACCACTACACCCTATCCGCAAAAGGTGGCCAATGCGACAGTCACACTAGCCATCGTGTCGCTCATGATGGTGATCAGCAACAGCATGAATTCGGCGCTCATTATCTACATGATTGCACACGTAAGTGTTTATTATTCCCCCTCTTTGTGTGTTTGTGCGTGTATCTCATATTAACTTAAACTCCTTTTCTTTCACACTTTAGTTCGGCAAGTCCTTTTATCTGCAGTACAGCTTGGTGTCCGCCTTCAGTGGCGTCGGTCTCGGTTTTCTCGGTTTTCGTTCACGTCATTGCGAATGGCTGCCGAATCGTAGCTACATCTCGGGGTATATCCTGTTAACGGTCTTCAGTTTACTTAAATGTTGTTGTCTTGTGGTTATACTCGTGCTGGATCCGTATCCAGGACTGCCACTGCACGATGTCACCACAGGCATTATACTGGGTCTTTCCACATTCACGATTTTCTTCATCGGCCTTGGCGTGATTGGCTCACTTTGGTGCTACAGACCCCCGCCAGATAATCGCGTTAATGTGGCTTAAGTATTTATTTCAAAATTTATGATTTTTTTTTAATTTTCAGGTACTTATTTATCTCATAATATTTATTTAGTTTAATATAATTTATATTTATGTCATTATTGCGTACTTTTTATTTAGTTATTAGTTGTTTATTTAGTTTAGTTCACAAATGTAATGCAAAAATTATATCCACGGCTAAAATACCAAAAATAAGTAGAACAAGTTGTTCATCTACATACACTGTTCGAAAAAAGACTGTAAATAACTACATATCTTTTGAAATACTTGCATATTTATATAGACGAAAGAGGCACACACAATCCAGTTTTAGTACAGTAAGTTATGCAGACAATCCTATCATACTTAAATGGTTGTACTGTTATATGGTTGTAATAGTGTTAGGTTTATAGGTTAGGTTTATAGTGTTTATTTAATTAAGAATAATTTAGTTATAGGTATAGTAAAAAATAAGTACTAAGTTCAAAAATATATATTTATATATTTGTATTTATAATTAGTGTTAGATAATATATAGAGATAAATTAGATAATATATAAATTATAATAAATAAAATATATATAAGTGTATATACATATGTATCTAGCAAACAGGTTTTTATAGCATCTCACTAATTTGTAATTAATGTAAATTTGTACAAAAAATATAATAATAAAGATTTTCGAAATCAAAACAAGTTAATTATGGATATGATAGATATATGCGAATTGGGTTAGATTGAGAAACAGGCCATATATGTATATGTAAGAATGAAAGATTATTTTTTGTCACCAATTTACCTTTACCTTAGATACCTTTACCTGAGATATATATAAGTCTAAATTTGGTTTCTAAGAAACTGAAATAGTATACTTTATTTAATGGCTTCGATGGTTTCCGGAGCTCCAGAAACTGAAAAGCTTTATTCTACGAGACTAAATTTCGTTCCTGAGTGAGCTGAAGTAATAACTGTATTTTAGGACTTCGACAGTTTTTGGATATCCAGAAACTGAAACATCTACTTTATGTTGGGACGGTTTCCCGAGATGTATTTATGTAGACCTATGAAATAACCAATTGGCGCCAAACTGCCAGAAGGAAGGATACGTGGCGTGCTGTTTTGGAATCGGCTATAACCGCGTAAGCGGTGTCTACGCCAGTCAAGAAGAAGATGAAATGTGATGCCTGAGGAACTCTAGTTGTCCGTTTTGATGAAAACAGGTCAAAAATAATAAGATGACTAGCGAGACCTTTTTGAAATCATCAATTCAAATATAAAAGAGGCCGGATATAAGACTGACATCAGATAAGATATTGTAATTCAATTTTTGTGTACGGGAACTCATTTTTTAGTATTTTGCTAACTATCCGAATTGGTAAAAATAATAAAGAAATAGAAACTGATGTGGACTGGATGGTTTAAAAAAAATTGTGATGGACATTCATAGAGTATTCGGAAGGGCCACTAAGAAATGTTCTCTCAACAAATGGAATCTAACGGGGTCTACGGGATTTCAGTATTAGTCATAACTTTTACATTTTTCATTTCTTCAATAAGGTCCATGGAAACGTGCTATGCTGTGGTTGAAAACGGTGACTTCCTAAAAGAACGAATGGTCTGTTGAGTTTCCGATCTAGAATTGCTGACTATTTTCATTACTACAATGAAGCAATTCAAGCACGATATTCATCAACAAAACTGACGTGTCCGTATTAAAACTCCAGAAATAATTTAAATTAAAAATTATTATTTTAGAAAACCCAATCTTAAATTGTAAATAATCCCAACAAATGGTGTTAAAACACATCAATTTGTGAAATTTTAGTCTGAAATAAATGAAAATCTTTTCAGTATTGGTTTTCAAAAAAATCTTAAAGAATCCTCCTATTAATGATTTGTATGTCTAATATTACAAGAAATGCTTGAAAGCTTTCCAAAAGCCGTTCATATTTCTAATTATCTTCGTATAGTACCGTTTAATTGGATCTAACACTATAAAATCTATTATTTTGACACTAAAGTCTCTTGATTACTTTATTTTAAATAACTCTTTAATATATTTGTTACAGTAAACTTGGCGAATACCAAAGAGAACATGAAGACGCAGCTACAGATATGTCGACGTACGTCTCGAATCCAATTAACGCATATCTGCTGACAAAACGTTTGACTACCGACTGGCGGCAGGTGGAGAATTTAATGGCGCATGATGTAGGCGTCGGTAAGTCAATTTTTTATAATTTTCTAGTGTTTCTTAGTACTTATCAAATCTTTTTGCTTATTACAGATTTTCTGAATAATATTACCAACTATCGACATGTGCTGAAATTCCCATCAGATGAAGACTTAAATGGCGCAGCAGTAGCGCTGATGCGTTTACAAGATACCTATAAATTGGATACATCCAGTGTGGCACGTGGCATGCTCAATGGTATACAGTACAGGTAAGATACGAATATATATGTATATATACATACAAATATGTTATTATAATATGCATTCGAATTTTCTATTTCTTTTAGTACGGCAATGTCTTCAGATGACTGCTTCGAGATGGGTCGTCAATCTTATGTCAATCATGACTACTACCACACAGTTTTATGGATGAATGAAGCAATGACACTCCTACAAGAGGAACCACAAAACCAAACACAAGCGTTCACACGCGCCGATATTTTAGAATATCTGGCATTTTCCACTTATAAACAAGGTAACTGAGTACTTTTTTTAAGTAGCCTAAACTAAAAAAAAATTCCGTTGCCAAGAATTTTTAAGCGTGAACACCCTGTACTGTAGATCGTTTAAAATGTAGTGATCGCGTTTTCGTTGCATACTTTTAGGCATATAGCTAGTTAGCAAATCACTCATACTTAACCCATTACAGGTAACGTTGAAAGCGCGCTCACCATGACCAATGAACTGCTGGAACTGACGCCAAATCATGAACGCGCGCGTGGCAACAAGGTATTCTACGAGAAGGAGATTGCCGAGCTTAAAGCCGAAAGCAAAGTTAAAGGAGATGATGGCAGTGAAAGCACACCGGTCTCCGACCTGGTGAGTACTTTGTGATATAACAAAAAATACAACAAATCACTTACATACAACTCCCTTTATTGCAGCCCATTAGCAAAGGAGATCCCAGTTTGTACACATTCAACGAGCGCAAATCCTACGAAATGCTATGTCGTGGCGAATTGAAGCAATCGCCTGCGGACTTGCGGCCATTACGTTGTCGCTATGTGAATAATAATGTACCGTTCTTACGTTTGGCGCCACTGAAACTCGAAGAAGCCTATCTGGATCCCTACATTGTGATGTATCATGACGTCATGCATGACAATGAAATCGAATTGATTAAGAAAATGGCACGCCCACGCTTCCGTCGCGCCACGGTACAAAATGCAGTGACTGGTGAATTGGAGACCGCTAATTATCGCATCAGTAAATCGGCGTGGTTACGCACAGAAGAGCATAAAATCATTGAGAATATTGTACAACGCACTGAGGACATGACGGGGCTAGACATGAGTGTAGCTGAGGAATTGCAAGTGGTGAACTATGGCATCGGCGGACACTATGAGCCGCATTTTGATTTTGCGCGAGTGAGTTGAAGTTGTTTATGATTATAATTGGTAAAGGAAATAATTGCAATATTTTACAGAAAGATGAAGTGCGCGCCTTCCAAGGACTAAACACTGGCAACCGCATAGCAACGGTGCTCTTCTATGTAAGTATGAACACTCTCTCTTTCTCTTCTATTACCCGGATTTTCCAATATAGTACTTATTATTAATCCATTATACCACATACCTTACAGATGAGCGACGTCGAACAAGGTGGTGCCACCGTTTTCACAAATCTACGCATTGCCTTGTGGCCCAGAAAGGGATCGGCTGCCTTTTGGTATAATCTGCACAAATCCGGTGAAGGTGATTTCAGAACGCGTCATGCTGCCTGTCCCGTACTTACTGGCTCTAAATGGGGTAAAGAGAAAAAATAAAATTTATATTTGAGATTAAATGAATAATCGATATCATTTCTATATTTCAGTTTCCAACAAATGGATACATGAACGTAATCAAGAGTTCCGTCGTCCTTGTGGTCTGGAACCCGATCATGGCGAGTTTGCAATCTAGTGCAAGAATTAAAGCACATACAACAACAACAGAAGCTGACTTCAGCCAAAATATTTGACTTGTTATTAGTAAATACTTGTTGCTGTCAATTTCTACACATACTAAACTTATTCTCAAGCTTTACTTTTTTCAACACATTGGACTCGTTCAAAATCATTTTAGAATCTCTGCCGAAAATTCTCTGCAATGCACTTGTTAGAAAATTCGAATTTAAATTTATAAAATATCCACCAGCAGGGATGTATTTAGACACTATGAAGGGATTCATCTGAGAAATTCGATATGCCATTTTATAAATGCCGAAAATTTCCGCGGTGCTATCCGGACTGCATGTAAACTTAGTGAATTTAGCTGCTTAATTATTAAGTAATTTTTTTTTTTATTCTACTTATATGTGTATGTATGTAATTAGTTTTCATATGAAATTTTATAAATTATGTAAATATATGAATGAATTAGAAATTTTTTTCCTTATTTTTTATTTCAAAAGAAATTTACTGATTGAGATGAGTATCTAATGCGGCACTATACGTAAATTCAACTGAAGTC
The DNA here is from genome assembly GCF_028554725.1 of Zeugodacus cucurbitae. Classification (NCBI taxonomy): domain Eukaryota; kingdom Metazoa; phylum Arthropoda; class Insecta; order Diptera; family Tephritidae; genus Zeugodacus; species Zeugodacus cucurbitae. Next base: position 54,655,857 of record NC_071667.1, on the reverse strand, counting down.
ATACATAATTTCATTCGAAAAATATTTTGCTAGTGCTTTTCTGGAGGTCCGAGGTAGACCATATTTAGAAACAAAAGGAAGTCGCGCGGGGCAAAGTGGAGCTGGAGTATACGGTGAATTGGAACGTACCCTAATTCAGACAGCCCGTTCGGCGGTACCGGAATTGAAACGGTTTTTATCCGACCAAAGGATGTCCTTTAGGCGATCTAACTCTGTTGGATCGGTAGTCATATGAATCGGAAATTTTATCTGCGATCCGGCACCCAAACTCTACAAGTCCCTAATCATTCCCCTTCTGATAGATGGTGCAGAAGCGAGGACGACGTCAACATCCGATGAAACGGCACTAGGAGTTTTCGAGAGAAAGGTTTTGCGGAAGATTTACGGTCCCTTAAACATTGGCAACGGCGAATACCGCATACGATGGAATGATAGCTGTATGAGTTATTCGACGACATAAACATAATTCAGCGAATAAAAAACTGGCTAGGTCATGTCATGTTGTTTCGAATGGACGAAAGTGCTCCAGCTCTGAAAGTGTTCGATGCAGACTAGAGGCTGGAAGATGAGGAAGAGAGAAACATCCACTCCGTTGGAAAGACCAGATGCAGTGCTCTGGCAGCACTTGAGATTTCCAATTGGCACCAAACTGCCAACCCAAATATTGATTTCAAACAAAAACTCCACAATTAGATAACAAAAAATACACATCTACACTACTATTATAAAGAGGAAAGATTTGTATGTATGTTTCTATTGAATAAACTCGAAAACTACTGTGCCGATTTCAAAAATTCTTTCACCATTGGAAAGCAAAATTCACCCCGAGTAACATAGGTTATATTTATTGCTAGAATCTCAACTTTCTGGAAATAGTTCCCAGGTGAGGGTATCAAAAAGACTCCGTGATGGAGAATCTTAATCTGAAACTGAAATTCGTCCTGCAAGTCATTCTCTTCTCATCGCAATTGCGTGCCAGAGAGTCGAGTAACGAACGCTCGCAGCTGCTTGTGGAACAAAATTTCAAAACCTGCCAAGTACGCGCTTGAGACTAGAGGTTGTAATCAAGTTTTAGCTCATTGCAAATAAAATATAATTTCATGTTCGAATTGTTCTCATTTTACTTTTTTTTTTAAATGAACTCACGCAAGAAACGGCGAGTAGATACATATGTATGGGAGAGTGTAAAAACTTATAACTTTTGAAATGTTTGTTTAAGCCCGTGCGAAACTGGAGTGGAGCTTGGTCTGCTAGTATGTATATATACTGAAATATAAATTTGGAATAAATATGTATTTATTTATATGAAAATATATTATAGCGATTGTATTGACATAAGTGCATATCGAGTCAAAAGGTTTCTTCCATATCACGTACACTTATGTATTGTAAATGGATGTATGTATCCATGCACAATTCTTAAGCAAACTGAAACACCTGTATATAACCATCGTGTGAACGACTTACTCAAAGCTACGCTTCCCCGAACGTCATAATGGTAAGTGAAAATGCCAGATCGCATGCTCATTTCGAAAACAGTATTGAAAGCATCAAGAACTTAAGCAACGAGCAGACGTGTGAAGAAAGTCAGAAGTATGACTTCGCCAGTACAACTACGAGTTATAACCAAACGAAAGCCTAAATGTAACGGTAAAATAAGCTACCTTGCACTTTTATTCATCGCACTTTGGATAGTCACCTGTCATGCTGAGTACTTCTCATCAACCGACAGTATACCTATGTTGGCAATCGCAGAGGGTGAATTAATACAGTGGTATAGAGAGTACTTCGAGGCTCAGGCGGTGGATTTTGCAGACTTTCGCAAGTTGGTGCACAGCTAATACTTAGGATTAGACAGAATGCTTAATAAGTGCTAAATTAAATTAATTTCAGTTTCATAAAAAGAGTAAAGGAAGAGCATAATTTGGCACTGGAAGATCCGGAAGCCTATCTTAGCAACCCTATAAATGCATATAAGTTAATTAAACGAACCGTAATTGACTGGGGCATAATAACGGAAAATGTGCGAAATAATACAAATCTGCAAGGTGAGTGAGTGTTTAGCGAAATTGCGAATACTGCCACGTAGTAGTTAGTAGTACCAAATAGGCACTTAATTGAGTCAATTAGTGAATTATTTATACTAACAACAAATTGCCATAAATGAGTCAATTAAGTTTTCAACCCTAACACCGTTAATACAGTGTTTGTCATTTACCCAAATACCAAACGCAAATATATTGAAATTTGGTTTCGGATTAACTATATTATTAATTCTTGCATTCATACTACTAAAATAATTAACTAAAACTATATTTTAAAAATATAGCGCTTGCAGCAAATTTCACGACCTTGACGGCGGAAACGTCTTTGCCTGATGTTAATGAATTACGTGGTGCGACCAAGGGCTTAGGTCGCCTACAGACCATGTATAATTTAAGTACTGCTGATTTGGCAGAGGGATATATCAATGACATTTATTATGGGTGAGTTACAATGTATGAAAAAAAGTTAAAGTTAATTAACATAACCTTATTTTTCAAGTTCTGAACTCTCTCTAAACGATTGTTTTGAAATCGGAAGCAGTCTGTTCGAAAATATGGAATATCCTTTAGCGAAAGAATGGCTACAGTTTGTATTGAAGCTGATGAATGATGAGAAAGAAAATTCGATTCGTTTTACGAACACTGGAAACAATATTGATGGCGAAGAGAGCATGCAGGACAAACTAATATCAGAAGAAATAGAGGGGAGTGGAAAGGAGAATGAAAATTTAAGCGAGCAAAATGATGCTGTCGAGGCCGAGGCGAAGAAAAGTGAAGGGGAACATGATGATGACGATGACTATGAATATGAAGACAACGAAGCTGATAGTGATTATTATGAGAATGAAAATGAAAATGATGTGGATGACAATTTAGTTGAGTTAGATGATCTCATTTATGAACCACGTTATGGTGTATTTGCACCACTGCAACTGTACGAATTGGATGAATATGGTAATTTAGTTAATGAGAGTGATTCTAAAGTAATAAATAATGGGAGTGACCACAAAGCCACGCTTGAGTCTTACAACGAAAACTACGCATTCAACAACACAAATGGAACAACACACACTGCTTACGAGAAAGATCCGATTACAGAGAAAATATTACTCGAAACACTCGAATATTTAGCACTCGCCAGCTATGAGTTGGGTCAACAAGATGAAATGCAGCAATACATTAATGAAATACTTGATATAAATCCAGAGCATGTATTTAAAGATCTGAGTGTTTATATGCATACTAAAGAAGCAGAAAGAAATCCTACCTACTCCGATACTTTGACTGACTTACAAAATTTCGAATGGTTTGCGAACTACTCACGGCTGTGTCAAGGTAAACAAGTGGAACAAAAGGAACTGTATCAACTCAAGTGTAAATTAGATGCACGCAATCATCCACTATTCATATTGGCACCGTTGCAAATCGAAGAATTGAATGCAGATCCAGAAATTGTCGTCTATCATGGACTGTTAAACGATAAACATGTTGAAGATATACTTGAACAGGCTGAAGCATATATGTTTCGTTCGAGTGTTGGCGGTATGAACACATATAAGGTTCGCGATGTGCGCGTCAGCCAACAAACATGGCTAACGTATCATAGTCCCACACTACGGTACATCTATCGTACGGTGTCCGCTATCAGTGGCTTCGACTTAAGTAACGCGGAAGATATGCAGGTGGCAAATTATGGCATTGGCGGACAATACGATCCGCATCACGACTATTTCGCTGACTATGTATGTAAAGAAAAAATATTAAAAATTGATATTATGTAATTAACTTTCATTTTTTCAACTCATTTGCGCAGGATCCCTCAGTTAAATCAGCATGGATCGGAAATCGCATAGCAACACATTTATTCTTTGTATGACAAATTGAACACTATATTTTTTATGCATTCCTCTAACGATATTCTTTATCAATAGACTTCTGACGTTGAGCAGGGTGGTTATACTGTCTTTCCACTTTTGAATGTTTACGCAAGACCCGTAAAGGGTTCGATGGTTATGTGGCGTAACTTACATAAGTCGCTGGATCCCGACAAGCGTACTCTACATGCCGGCTGTCCTGTTCTTAAGGGCACCAAGCGAAGTAAGTTGTGCATTCATTCATATATGTACATATATAATTGCATTTTTGAAATTAATAATTAATCTATTCAATTGCTTCACAGTTTGCAATGTTTGGGTACATTCAGGCTATCAGGAATTCAGTCATCCCTGCGATTTAGTACGTGACGACTACAAGTCGGCTCATATAGAATAGAAGCAAGAAAATAAATAAAAAATATGTATATTGTATTTAGTTAAGTTTAAATATTTCACTTCTGTTTCTAAGTAAGCTAATAAATATTCCGGTAAAATATTTATAAATTGTCTCAAATGTATGCACATATTTCTTTATTTATTCACTACACTCATAGTAAAAGGAGTCATACAAACAAGAATATACACCAAAAATACATATGTGTTGGTGTTAAAAATAAGGTCGGGTTTATTTGTTTGCTGTTGTGCACTTGTTTGCATATTTACTCAAAAGAACTCGGGGAAAACACTATTAATAGTTATACAACAATCGAAAATAAAGCATTTGTCAACATATGGGAGTATATAAGACACACAGACATATTTATTAGAGTTTGTTCCTACATATATACATACATATTGTATATATATATACATATACACGATATAGATAGTTCACATTTTGTTAGGTGACGCTGCGGTATATTTTTAAATCTTCAAATAATGAAAGTATTATATAGTACAATGAAAACATAACTATAATTGATCCAAATGACCGATATTAGTCAAAATAAAACAAAAAGTGCTATAACTCTGCAACCAGAGTGAGAAAGAGAATCAAAAGGTTAAGGTACAAATCTAAATGTACCTACTATTATGTGTTATCATAAAAGGATCCCAGTTGTAAAAACGGCAAAATCGGACAAAAGCTTTGCCTACTTTCTTTTTTGATTTTACAGTAGACAACAGAGGCATTATTACGAATTTCTTCAAAAGATCTTTATGAAATCATTTTATTTCATCTTTCTACAGTGCAAAAATATTTTTTTTATTGCAGCTTAGAATAATTTTTTGTATATTGCCTTGGTCCCTAACTGAATTTAGGGTGATTTCTGTAGCGTTTTTGATTCCAAAAAGTGATTTATTAACGCGAAATATCTAAAATTTTAGGTTTATCCTTTCGATAGTAATGTAGACAAATCGATCAATAATTTGTTGAATTACAAAACAAGCAGTTTTTTAAATTACAATATCGTAATAATCGAGTTTAAATTTATGCACGAACCACAGTAGTTTTCCGAAATAACGAATATTCGTTTTAACGAAGACCGCTTATAACGAACAAGCAAAATTGATACATTCAATACCTTAAATTACGAACATCGGGGATTTGTAAGTACTCGGTTTAACGAACAACATGAAGAAGACATATGAAGAAAGAGGAAAAAATCAAATAACGTCGAACCAGAATTAACCCTTTCATGCCAAATGTTGCCTATAGGCAACATTGTACTTACCGGATTCTAACTCTCGTTATTTAAATATTTTTGACCAGCGGTTTTTTCAATTATGTAGACTTATGTGTTGTGCAAGCTTACAGTTACATTTTTTGTAATGAGCTGTGCACGTATTCATTCAGTAGGTCTTCTCCGCAGAGTGGAATTGTCAAAATCGGTTTCGCGAAAAAGTTATACTGAAGTGTTTATACAAAAAGTGCTCAAAAACATAAAAAAAAATTGTTTTATTTTAAAACAAAGTGAACTATATAAATAAGTAAAGATAAGAGAGTTATTAAAAAAGAAAAAATTCACGAGAAAAGTGTTTAGTTTTTTTATAATATACTAATTTGTGCCTATAAGCAACATCCTGTAACTAATGAACCAGGATACATAGGACTTTGAAATTTTTATCACTTCATATTTGAGTTAAGACTAATATATATCTGTCCTAAAAAAAATGTTAGCTCCGCTCATTTTAATTGTGACATGAGAGGGTTAAAAATATAACTTACAAAATTTCAAGAGAAATGTGCAAATTGAAAAAATTTTGAAATTTATAAAAAAGCTTAAAATTATTGATCAGCAGCAAATAGAAGTATGAGTGTCAGAATTAGACCATTTTGGAAGAATTTATTGGATTTGAATTGTTTTGTTATGGTTTTTAATTTTTTAACAAATAATTAATAAAACAATTTATTAAATTGCAATTTACGGATATTTTACTAATTTTTACCTCTAAGTGAATACTCGAATTAACGAAAAATTCGATGTAACGAACAGGCCGGACAATTAATGTGTTCGTTATTTCGGAAAACTACTGTATTTGCACTAACATAGTCAATATTCAAGATTTTTTTCTTTCGAAAAAAATTAATTGGACTTTCCCCTTAACACCTTACCCTAGGCTCCGCATTTCGGATAAATTAGTTTTCATTTCTCCAGTTAATATTATATTGTACATATATAATGAAAATAATATAATGAAAATAATGTAAAATAAGATATGTTGATTAAAAATTATCTTAGATTAAATATATTAACTGAGAAGCTTCGTTTAGTTTTTTGTCAAAAACGATTATATTAATGAAAAAAATTAAAAATTTGGATAAAAATTGGCACAGAATAGTTAAACCAAATATTCATAATAATTATGATAATGAAAGGAAAAAACAATTTCTTTATCACTATTTATTTTTTAAATAGTAGAAATTAAAATTGGGGATGAGGATAGTTGCAGTGATAGGGACGTCTCCAAAGAGACTCTCGAAAATGTTAAAAAGTCATATTCTTAAATAGTTAAACTTAAAAAAATATATAAAAACATCGAAAAATAGATTTATTTTTTATTTTAACGCCAGAATATCTATTAAACTTAGAGTTATATTATTTGGTACAATATACTCGTAGTAATGACATCAATTCAAATTTTCCCTTTTGGAGAAATAGCGCCTCGTCAACTATTAACTGGATACCGCAGACCAAAAGTGAGAAATCTTAATAAACACTTAGTATGTAGATTGCAATTGGTATCAGTTAATATTAGTTAACTTGAAATGTTTTCTAAAATTTACCTCAAATTTCTTAAAGGCTTCCGCCAATTTTTAGTTACAAAAAATCTTTATTTAAGCCTAGAAATCACAATACTTGAGATAACATTTATATTTTACATAAATTCGTTTTAGAAAACATATAACACAACAAAAATACTTGCTTCTTCTATATGTAATTACATAAATAAAAAACTTAAACCAAATGTTTGTATATAAGCGACACTTCGTGATCAGGTAAGAGTCCACATGGTCGCGCACGATCCTGATTGCGCACGCGTACCCAAATGTTACCAACTGAAATTTTAAATACAAAATATTTTGTTAAAATTTGTATTTCATACAGAGTTCATAACTTTTGAAAACTTTACGCACTCCACTTAGAGCCCTTCAATACCGGACAAGCAGCATGGCGCGTGCGATAATCTGGTTCCTCGGAACGATGTAAATTATACCAGAGCAGCACGCTTCCAAGCTGCGGCTTAACGACCAAGCGAAGGTAGGGAAAAGCTGTGCCGCCACCTTCCTCCACGTCCGAGAGCTGGAATCAGGACACAGTGTAAAAGAAACGGGTTATATAAGATACATATATACAATTACTTAAATAATTTATAAGTATTAATCTGTTCTACAAACTTACATAAAATATACCAGTGGCAATACGATTTCCTTCCGACAAGTTGTAAGTACAGTTATCCTAAAATATTATTTATTTAAAAAAATTGTATTTTCAATTTTTTTATGTAATTAAGTTCAAATTTTAATATTTTAATGTAATTAAGTTTAGAATTTATCATTTCAATATTGCTTAGACATACTGTAAAAAAGTCGAAATGTGGTTCATAATGCCCACCGAGCCCGTAGTTGGCCACCTGCAAGTGTTCGGTATAGTCCATATCCAACCCCGACAGATCGCCCATGTGTCGCAGCATATTCTGCATTTGCGCACTGTCTTCATATGCAAACCAGGCGCTCTTGCTGATGCGATAATTAGCCGACGAGGCAGCGCTACCATCCAAATTACGCACCTGCGAACGAGACATGCGCGTTTTGGCCAACTGCTTAACGGCAGCTGTGTCGTTAGCGGAGAGCACATCATGTATTTGCACAACCCTCGGATCCAGATAGAGTTCCTCCACTTTGTACGGTTGTAAGAGGCGATAAGGCACATTATTACTATCATAGTGACAGCGCAGTGGACGCTCTTCGCCCGCAGTAAGCTGTAATTCGCCGCGACACACTTGCTCATAGCGCTTGAAATCATTGCTGAGCTAAGCAGACAACACAAGATTGAAGATTTAGAAATTGTTGTCAGAATAGTTCTTAACTAACTCACGTGATAGTCACCAGCCTGTGGTATCATTTCATGCATCAATCCGGTCTTAATGCCATCGCTCAGCATGCGCTCCAAGTAGTACTTGGTATCGCTCATTTGCTCGCGAGTCGCATCAAACGTCAAAATGTAATTTGTCAATTCCAAGGCGGTCTCAAAGTCACCTATTGAAGAATGCAATATTAGCAATGTTTGTAGCAATTTCTCAATATTTTCTCACTCCCTCACCCATTTCACGATGATAGGCTACCACCGTTTCCATGAAATCCAGTGTCACCTTATCTTTGGTATAGTCCTGACTCTTGAGCATTTGCATGGATTGTTTGAGCCACGGCACAGTATGGTTAAAATCTTGTATTTCATACAGATGATGTCCGAGTAAAAAGCAATCTTGCCAGGACATTGAAGGACTGTTCGAAGTTTTGAATTTGAGATTGAGATTATGTTTTCGATAATGACTTAGTATGGTTTGCTCACCCATATTTAATGCCATTCAATATACCACTCGCCAGTTCGGCAACATCCAGTTTGTAAGTGTCCTGTAGTCGGACTAAAGCCACCGCTGAACCGATAACATCCTCTTTGGTGGGAAAGTCAAATAACTGTCGATTTGTTTCCATGCTACTCAGGAAGTCTAAGAAAGTATTAGAAGTTCAATATTTCGGAACTTTTCTCTTTCAGTGGTCGGGTATTTACTGTTATCACTATGCGCGAAATAAATACGTACCCGAACGACTGGTATCCGCACGTATAACATCTTCAAATGTATTCCAATCACTCTGCAGACGCTTAATGAGACGATACGCATTTACGGGATTACTTAGGTAGCCATCGACGTCGTCAGCGGCGGCTTGGTGATCCGAACGAATTGCGTCCACCTCACTGAAGAAGCAATAATAATTATATGAAGACCGTAGAAATGCGATAACATATATTTGAACAGTTAAATTAGTATCTGATTAACAACACCTTGTTCCAATAAGAAAACAAATATTCTTTTGCATCTTATCAATAATCTTTGAAACAACTTCATTTCTTTTGAGCTTCAGCGTTTCTGCAACTTTTTATGTGGTTTCTGTAATTGCTTTCTATTGTTAATTAAACAATATTGGAAAGATAATTGTACAGCAACGATCTATTTGTTTTAATTAACCACTTTCAAAGCCATGTTATTCTTATTTTAATTTTTTTTTACTTTTACTTTTTGCCAGGTGTTACCAGTTTACTAATTCTAGATGCAAATACATTTTCTCCGTCACCATAAATTACCTATTTTGTATTTGCTTTTATTTTCTCTTAATTATTCTCCAATATTACGTGCGTTGCAGCACAGGTACAATACAAGAGCTGAATCCAAAATCCGTTTACTCGTGACAATTTTGAAAACTTTTAATTTGTTATTATCTGTTTAATAATTCTGGTTTAATAACAGCGTAATTTTTTTTTGTGAAGTTATGACATTAAACGGTAAATTGGTGACTAATTGTTATTTAATTCGAATTTTGTATTTAAGAATACACAAGCATATACTGATTATGAAGCGAAGCGGTGGTTATATTAATATAGTAAGATATGTATTTGAGAATTTGTATACCATACAAAGTCATAAATTTAGAAAATATTTCTTCGCTTGCAAATTCAAAAAAATGTCGATGTACACGAGATACTTTTATTTCGATATACTTAAGATAATTATATTTTATTTTAACAAAAATAATAATTTTCTTTGTCACAACAACCAATGTTACCTTTACAATGGAACAGTAAAATACTAGAGGAATTAGATGAAGAATAAAAAAGATAAAGATTGTAACACAGCGACCTATAGTTATAAGTAAAAATAAACACCAAATACAAAAATCGTCGTGCCCAAAATATATAGTTTTCAATCTTCCAAACACTCAATTTACCATGTATACAGTCGTAATTAATCAAGTAATCTTCTCTGAGGCATATTGATTGAACTATACCATCATGATAGTAAAACACTAAAATCACCACTTTCTTTTAGAATGTAAAAAATCAATTTTATGGTGATTCTACAATAATGGAATTGAATTGCTTGCTTTCTTAATCGAAATTATGTAAGTGTTATACAGTGAAATCTCTACTTACGGACACTTCCAATAAGCGGACCCCTCTATTAACCGGGCAAAAATTTAGGAACCAAACCGTTGCGTTTTAAGAAAAAATTCCACCGGACCTCTCGATAACGGACAAGAAACTTGAATTACTTAACGAAAGTGTAAAGAAAACAATAATAAGACATCTGAGAAACGGAGGCGAATAAGATCAATAATTGAAATATGTAGAGCGTAACTAATTCCGAAAGCTTGGCTACCTCGTGGGATTTTATACAAAACGGGCTCTCAGAAGAGAAATGTTTCATTATTTTAACAACCCACTAAGTTCAAGATTTTGAACTTGAGAACATAAGATCAACTTTACCACCTGCTAATAGAACATCCGTATGTCAGCTTCTCAATCAGGGCATTATACAGAATATCATGACACTATAGATGTAATATTATCACACATATTTTAACATTGGACTATTTGGAGGTTGTTTTTTTTTTTGTTGTCATAGCACAACGCAATGATGTAAACAACTAATAACTAAGGAGCAAGGTCAGTATTCGGACGAACTTTTTTAATCGACGAAATTGTTAATACAATTTACAATAATATTGAGATCGTCATTGACAAAAATCCTACTCAGGAAGTATCTGAAGAAAACCTAATTAAATTATGTGCTCAGGATGAGAGTCAAATTAAATAATAACTCCGCATTAAAATAATTGTTCGTGACGATTTTACTGGATTTCAGTATGTCAAAACTTTGGAAAGTCATCTTGAAAACCCTTTTGTAAAACAGAATAAAAGAAAGTTGCGACGAACTACGGTAAAAGAATTTTTGAAAACTCTACCAACAAATTCATTTTTGTAACTGTGATACATCTCACAATAAAAATGAAATATGTATATTAAACGATTAAGAAATCTAAATTATTTAAGGAGAAGTGAGTGTGTAAATCATAGTATAATTTTTATTTATCCGCACCTATAAGCGGACAAAAATTGTGCAGCCGTCAGGAATGCCTTATGGAACACCATCTTAAGATACATGACTGTAATGGAGTTTGCTTATACTATTAGAAAGCTTATTATGCTGGATACTAATCCATTTCTCTTAAAATTGAGGTAGATTACCACTATAATGATTCTAAAAGTGAATTTCGAAGAAACCTTTAAAAACTTTTGTTTCGAAAATAAAAATAATCGAAAATAAATAAAAAATTATATGAATTAGATATAAAATTCTTAAGAAATTATTTTACAGTGGAGACAGCAAGAGATCCCGAATAACCTGTACCTTTAGTAAATATAGGATCCAGAATCTGTATTATTTACTTGAAGCACGACATGTCTTGAACATTTTTAAACTGCATTCACCTCAAAATAATATAAAGTATATATATCCGAACAAAAATAAAATGTTAGAAAAATTAAACTCTAGAAAAGATTGCAAAAAGCTCGTTTGAAAAATTATTTTTTTAATTTTTGAAACCCTTTGACTCTTGTTCAAATAAAAATTTTTGTAAGTAAATATTTATAAATATTCAATTAGATTACTGTGCTCTTCCTTGAAAAATATTGTTAAATCCTAACTTTTTAATTACCACAAACTTCTAAAATAAAGAAACCATAAATCTAAAATTATTCGGAAACTTTGCACTTTTTGTTAACTATATAAAACAATTACTTTTCACCAAATAATATCTTTCTGAATTTGTAACTTTATAGAACGTGTTGAAATTAATGGAATATTATTCTATCCATAACTGCTATATGGTATACAGTTATACAGTGATTGAGAAGTAAACCAGTTGTTGTAGTAAAACTGCATTATGATTAATATAAATGAAATGTCTGTCAAAAATAAAAATTAAAACAAAAATAAAAAAATTAAATATAAACGCCGTCATAATAAATCTATAAACAACTTATGAATATATAAACATTATTGTTTCAACTCTATTATTTTTGAGCGTTTCGTCGGTCTAACTTTAATTTATTTTCTGCAATAAAGTTAAGAATCTAGAGTTTTTGCAAGTAGCTTTGTAAAAAAAATGTCGCCACGCATTTTATAGATCTGAACAAGCGTAATTAGGAAGAAGATAATTATTTTATTATATTTTATGTCACGTGGAAACAACAAATATGCTTTCGTAAATATTATAGAATCGAGAGTGATAAATTTGCATTAAAAAACTTAGTTCAAATTGGTGTGTAGGTCATGTCACATAATTGTGATCTATGGCAGCACATAAATTGCAGGCCTACGTCACATATAAGTCTCTTATATATTTTGAAAAAGAAAATACAAATTTATTGAGCAGCTTATGAAAATGACTGCTCACCTTTCAAAAAAATTGTGAATTAATGTTTTAAATGCGCATATTCGAGGCTTAGTGAAACACACGGCCATTTGTAGGCCTGAAAAGGCGCTGACATTAGCGCCAATTGCATAAAATATTCATAACAAATACTTATATACATATATACATAGTATATGAGTGGAGAAATATTAGCATAAGCATATAATTTATTCAAAACCATATCAAAGAGTTCATATCAAATAAATCCACAGTACACGGCATAAGTTTCAAAGCTGAGAATTTATGATTGCAATTACCAATTTTTCACTATCATAAAAATATATATTTACATATATACCTTATGTGTGTGTTAATCATATTTTAAAATTATGAAAATGAAATCACGGAAATATGAATAAACATAAATTCAATTATAAACCAGAAAGTTGTAGACACTTAGAGTTTTCTTCCTACCCATTCCCAACAATAAGTTTTTTTTCGAAATGCTACAAAAAAAAAATAATATTTTTAAGAATACCAGTCAGCATTGTTAAGAATATCTGTAGTTACCCTTACAAAACCCATAAATTTTGAAGAAAAAAAGTGTTAACCACCGTATCGTGATTTGCTTATCGTTTTCAAAAACACATTTAGTAGCAATAAAATAAAAGAGATATAATGGTGAATTGTTGTTATCGAATACAATGAGGTAGTTAATAAAGGCATTGAAAAAACTTTAATTTTAAAAAAATTCCAATTTATTGCAGAAAAAAAATTGATTATGAAGCAAATTAAATATTTTTAAAACTTATATGTGAAACCAGGCCAACCAGCCAAATCAACAGCAAAGCCGAATATCCCTAACGCCAAAGTAATACCCTTTATTTATTGGAATCAGCAGAACGTGATGTATTATGGGTTTCTAAACCGATTGAAACCATTAAAGGGGAACGCTACCAAAAACAACTCAAATTGAATCGAACGATTGCCGAAAAACGCTCAATAGTTTCGACTAGACACTCTGACTACTATTTCTTCCGGTCGAGAACGCTACGGTTAGGAGCTATAAAGAGACTTTTTAATGTTTTTTCCGGAAGCATTGTACCTCTTCCTCTAGAGAATAAAATGTCGGGATCACAAGTTGGGCTTTTCAGATTTAATAATTTCAGAGAGTGCTAAATAAAGTTCTGGAATGTCTCTTTAGTTTTTCTAATTGAGATCGATGTATTTGTTCCAAGAAGCAGGTCCAACGAATGGCAGGTTCTTCCTAGTCTGTTTATTTCTATGAACGTCACATTGGATGAAGTTCTACATATCAGAGATGTAAAATGAGAATGAGTAAATTTGATGAATCAACTTCAGACGTAAGATTATGTTCTTTTAGATTGCTTGATGGGTGAATTTCCGAAACATTTCATTTCTTTTAACGCAATTAAGGAAATATTTCTGGAATTATTAACAATTCAATCACTAATACCTCAGATCGGATCAGATAATATGTCAGATAACAAGAAAATTTATTTTTTGGAGGCACTAATTTGGAAGTCTCAATTATATCATCTAAAGGCTAAGAGGAAACAATTTTAGGACTCTTACGACTACAGACTGAACTTCATAGTGGTAATCGGAAGATTCTCACATTATTAAGAGGCCTCATTGATGATGAATGATTTCAAGAAAACTTCAATTTTTTTAAGTTTAATGTTAAATGTATTACAATAAATATTTATGTTTCTTCATGTGTCCATGACATGCGCTTCCTTGAGTTAATCAAATAATTGTATGAATTTTGTTATTTTGTAAAAAACAAACGTTTCCTTGAAGAACAAGTGTCCTAAAAATCATTTTGCCAATAAATAATCACAATAAACAAGTAAATAAACTTCGCTTTTGAATTTACCGTTGCGTGAAGAAGACAATTTATAACTGGGAGAGCGAGTGAATACAATGGTTAGTTGCGTTGTTGTTTATTAACCAAGACTTCATTTGTAGTAAAAATTTAATTACTCATGCTTTAATCCGCAGCAATGGGCACTAATTGTACATAAAAAGTGATTTGTAAAGCAAATATTATTTAATGCTAGATATATTTGTAGTTATTTAAAAAAATTATATTTATTTGTAATTTTGGTGGCTTAATGTTATTCGTTTTTACATCAAGGACTATAATCATTTTTTTTTTTTGTATATATTTCACTTCTGAAACCAAATACATAGAAGAACCGTAAACGTATATTTTTTATATTTTTTTTCATTTATTTCATAATTTAATTTGCATAATTCTCGAAAAAATTTATCATAACTTTGAACCTGAAATTAGATAGACGAGATCAACTCAGACAGTCTCTTCATCATTTTTTTATACAATTTAATACCTTTTCGTCTTCTCCCAATACTTAAAAATCGATTACATAGAAATTGAGAAGAAAGTTGTGAATATTACCAGGCAATGTGGTTTAAAATTCCATAATCCTAATTAAGTCATAATTCGATAACATAATTATCAGACAACAATGCATACAAGATAATAATTATTCTTTCTTCCAACAATGATTCTGGATAATTGCAACTAAACCTATATATATTTTATATTTATTAAAAAAAGAGAAATATGTAAAATTTATCACATCAAATTAGCATTCACTAAAAATTTTCTTTTTTATGTTCAAATATACATGATACTCAGATACTGATGGAATCGTTAAAAAAAAATGTTCCATCTCATTCAAGTTGTGTAAAAAGTACATAATTGATTTATAGTATATCGAATTAAGTTGTTTCTTCAGTTCATTAAGATAACACTAAGCATATGTTTATACTATACTCGTATACAGATCGCCTACGGTTGTTTTAACACCATAATATATTCTAAACAACAGCCTATAGGCAACAAACGCCTACGACTATTTTATTATTAATTGGTTGATAATATACAGATTTATACAAATTTATTTACTATGTGTATGTATAAAACAGTGGTATAGAATGACGTTCATGGTATAATGTCGGCTCCATACTTAGAAATTTCGGTACCGCTTTGTGAATATTACCTTCTTAATTATTATATTAGTTATTCGAAATATATTCTCGCTCTTGAAGCAATTTTAAAAATCAATAATCAGTCGTCAGCGAATTATATTATGAAGTACCTTAGGTGGTATAGTAAAAAATAAACCGAAAATGTTCCTTAATGACAAGGCACTAGAATGAGCAAATAGATCATCGTTGTTATGATTTTTGTTAGGGGACGGGTATATGTAATTTGGCTCAATTATTGATTCAGTTCAGTAAATGGTTATCAGTGTTTGCTCTTTTAAAAAATAAAATCATAATGCTGTAAGGCCATTGAAAAATCACCGAAAGTTAACATGTACGAGGTAAAATCCTACGGCAATCGAATATACGTTTTTTATTGCAATTTTAATCATTAAAATTAGATATTCAAGTATATGGATTTAAAGAAACTATTATTTTAGGCGAGTTAGTTGGTTCGAAAGTATAAGTATTGCAAAAAATACTGTTTATATACCCAGAACCCTTACAAACACGTGGAAATGGTTTCTTAAGTATGTCTGCAATTTTTATCAAACTTCAAAAAATCCATACTTGTGTAATGGGAAAATCAACTGTATTTTTGGGTAAAAAGTTCTCGAAAATTTTTTTTTTAGAATTCACATCTCAGATATTTGTCTCCAGGGTCTATCAGCTCAAACTGATTTACCATTCAATCTTAAATAGTTATGTAAATTAATTCATCTAAGTACTCATTTTGTTAATACTGGTACTTTGTTCGGAAACAAATATAAAAATCAGTTTCTGTTGGCATTGTGCAACTTGTGTAATCAGTTTTCATGTTCATTGCCATTTTTTATTGCATACAACGAAAGGCTTTTTCACTTTATTACAATTGTATATACATCCGTATAAAAGAGAAATAATTTATGCTTTTTTGTTAGGTGTCGGACGCTACACGTTGGTACATACATATGTACAAGTGACCTTGCGGTTGTAACCACAGCAATAAGTGTGAAGCAAAAGAAGATTTAGAGCTTAAGTAACATGAAGATTTCTATCTTTTCACGGTAATTATGGGCAGTTGCTTTTAGCTTTGTGTTGAAATATAAACTATATGAAACGAATGAGATTTTCTTTTTTTTGTTTTTGATTGCTGCAACAAAAACACAATCATTCAATGAGTTTTCATTCAATGAATTTTGACTACAAATTATATTCATGGTATATGTCTTTATATGTCCCGAAACTCATGTAGACAATTTGCAAAGAAAAATGCCATTACAGAAATATTTTTTTTTAAAATTGGCATAGAATTTGTGAATGAGAAACTAAAGCTGTTTTAGTTTATTTAATTTTTAATTCAAGCTTATTCCACATATGGCTTTCAATTTTAGCACACACTCCAATGAATTCCTTACGAATTGCTTCCACAAAACCACCGCTAGTATTTTATATATTTATTATTTGCAACAACAAATAATACAATATATGTGATGGATTATTTAACTTCAGTTAATTATTGTTTAGTTGTCAACACCTCGACGAACAAGTCTTAGCATTTAAAATGCAATTCTTCATGCCAATATCTTTATTCAATATATTCTCTACAAATTTTTTGTGCTAAACATTCGGTAAACATTTAACACCTTTTCGACATAAAAACCATTTAATTTTATTTTTGCACAGTTGATAAAACCAATTATCTCATCCCACTCATTCATTATAGCTTGTGTTGACAGTACTAATATTAATAGATTCGAATTTCGCAGAGCTATTAAGAGTGTACAATATTTCAGGCTTGAGAAAATGGTTTTTAGATATTCTACACCCACGCTTTCGTTTCGCATCGAGCTGTAAACTAGATTTTGGGCTTTAGGTAACATTCTATATATTTAGGTAAATACCTATAGTGTTGGGTATATAGACTACACAGTAGATTAATTTTAATAGCTCGAATATTTAATAGCTCGAATATTTGCCTAAAAATTGTTAAACTATCTATAATCTATATCATCGTTTTTTTTTCAAGGGAATAACCTCTTAAATAAACTACAAATTGTACAAAAGAGTAGATAAGTATATTATTCGAAATTAGCCTTCAAAATGTTCTGAAAACACTATATTATGTTTCGAATGATTCTAGAATCTATCGTCGAATCATTTTGTATATTCTGTTCTATCTTTCAAGAAATCAGATATGAAGAAGATATTTTTTAGCGGAACCGAATAGATTTTGTAATATCTACCTCCAACAAAAACTCTTCAAAACTAAAAACACGAATTTTAAAATTTCATTATATTTCAAAAGTCACGAAAAAAATGCTTTCAAGTTTGCTCCTTGAGAACTTTCATGATTATCTTCGTATCAGGTCAACTGTTTATTCACTCTATTTCATCAAATTTAATGAAATACAATTATTTTTATTCAAAAATACATATTTTAAACTCAAAATTATGTAAGATTATCCAAGGAAAACTTAAGAAAACTTGTTTACATTTTTTTGCATTCTTCGATTGTTACCTTTGCAAGGAATCAATGTGCTTTTGCACTGAATCAATATAATTCTGTAACTCATCCAACACCACATATTCCACCATTAGCAGTTTCTCCAAACCCGCCACAGACGAGAAATATTCATCACTATTGCCAGTTACATTATTACAAAAACAACAAAACACTATAAATGTGCATAAAAATAACGGAAATTTAGAATTCATTTCCTTCGCTATTTGTAGATTTCTCGTCTTTGAAGAATTACATACACTCTCAAACACTTTCACTTTTCAATGCTCTCTATATTACATAAGCGCATACGTGCGACCTTCTCAGTATTTTATTCTATTCTAAACGCTTTAAAGCTTGCGCTCAGTTTTCAAATCTTATGATTTTTACAGCTTAACGTTCGGCAACAAACTGAACACCAGAAATGACCAACACTGACCAACACGAGTAACAACAATCGCCAACGCTTACACTCCGGCTGTCCCGACTGTCTTGATTTCTGTTGAAGTGCTTAAAGGTAGCACCGCGCACCGTTAGCAGCTTGGCTTTGGCGCCGACGCTGTTGCCCCCACCTGGCCGCGCGCTTTTCGTGCCTGTAGTCGTTTGGTGAACGGTGAATGAAACTGATTTATCCACATTTAGTCATATATATTTCACATCAAGCGGAGTGCGAAGCTTCAGCGCATCGCGCATCATTCTTCTACTGACTGACAGATTGGCGAATGGATTTTTTTCTTTTCTTCGTTACGGCATTTGTAACGCACTCGATGTGGGGAAACGTGTGGCACAGTTTTAGGCAGGTCAATATACTTAATCTGGTATATATATTTAGACACTTACATATGTAGCTGTGTCAATATGAAATTGTTTGAGTAATTGCGAACATATTGAAATTACCGTTAAGCTGAGCGTTGAGGTAAGCTGATGGTTGGAGGATTACTTTATTTACGATTGACTAAATTAAATAGATTGTTCGTAACAAATTTTATTATGTGATTTAAGAGTCTAGCGTGATGATTTTCATTATAGTTATACCCAGTTATTTGATGTTATTAGATATGTGAAGAGTACTAATTAGGTTCTTAACAACTGTTATGTTTTATATTTGTTATAGACTAAGGAAAGGAAACGTAGCAAGGAATCGTTTTTAAATCCACTGCTACGATAATAATCGGACGCGTGATCCACAACTTCCTAAAACAAAACGAGGAAAAAATATTTTATTTGCTCTTTCAATAATTTTAAAATGTGCAAAATCGAATCTTCTTTCTTTATAACATCGCTTTGCATTTAATCAATTTATTTGAACGGTATTATTTCAATTCATGGATAACTTAAGTATTAAGGAAGTTTTCGAAAAAAAAGCTTTGTAGACATAGTACTTATTCCGAAAGCTCCGAACCGATTCACATTTTCATATCTTATATAGATATGTTATATGGTATATCAGTAACTCAAGTACTCAAGTTATAAAATAAATATCTCGAAAGCTAAGTCTGATATCACAATGACACCTTTTAACCATATTATTCTTGAAATAAAACGGAGAAACCAAAAAACTTCGAACAGTAAGTTAGAAACCGTAATGGGTATTGTATGTATGTATGTAATTGGCGTTGAACCGTTTAGCCGGTTATAGCCGAATAGATGAGAACTTTTCGTCTATTCGGACAACATGACCTAGCCAGCGTAGCCGCTGTCTTTTTATTCGCTGGACTATGTCAATGTCGTCGTATAACTCGTACAGCTCATCGTTCCATCGTTTGCGGTATTCGCCGTTGCTAATGTTCTGAGGACCATAAACCTTGCGCAAAATTTTCCTCTCGAAAACTCCTGTTGGCAAGAGTGATTCTGCGCTGGATTTCGAGGCTGACATTGTTCGTGTTGTTGATGCTGGTTCTCAGGTATACGAAATTATCTACGACTTCGAAGTTATGACTGTCAACAGTGACGTGGGAGCCAAGACTCGAATGCGCCGACTGTTTGTTTGATGACAGGAGATATTTTGTCTTGTCCTCATTCACCTCCAGACCCATACGCTCCGCCTCCTTATCCATGCGGGGAAAAGCAGAACAAACGGTGCGGTTGTTGCTTCCGAGTCACATTGTCTGAAACCTCATTTGGTATCGAACGGCTCGAAGAGGTCCTTCCCAATCAACTTACACAGCCGTATTAGTTTTGCGGGGATACCAAACTCAGACATCGCGGCGTAAAGGCAGCTCCTTTTCGTTCTGTCGAAAGCTGCTTTAAAATCGACAAAAAGATGGTGTGTGTAATGGGTATTAAGGTGTAGAAATAAAAAATATTAATGTTTTTATATTTTTTCAAAGTTTAACTATTTAAGCAAAATTATTTTCGGAGATACCTTCCAGGCGCAGCGAAACTTTAAACGCGCTTTTCTCAAAACTGTCGTTTTCAAAATAATATCCATGATTTCTCAAGTTCTACCTGTCCGATTTACAAGAAATTTTTGGAGAGACTTCTTTATGGGCGTCTGGAACTAGCCTCATCCCCAAATTTCAATTTTTATTATTTTTAACAAATTCGAAAAAGTCAAAATCATCAATCTGTTCTTTTTTCAGATTGTCGCCATTTTATGAAAAAAAATTTCACCTTCATCGTATTTCCAGTCGTGTTAAAAAAGTTGATGGAAAGAAATCGCCATTTTCCTTAAATTATCCCCCTTCTTTTCTTGATTAAGTATTTATCGAACCGCACTAGTAACTACGCTATAAACTTATAATTATCAAATCAAAGACAAAACTACCAGCCTACATAAATAATGAAATATTCAGCATAGAATCACTTTTAGAGCGGATTCAACTAAGCCTCAATGTTGACATAAAAGCCCAATTTGCATAGAAATTAAATTTTTTCTACTTGCCTACTGGCATATAAGTATGTATGTATGTATATCTCTATGATCATAAATTTGCTTACGCATAACTAAGTAGTGAATGTACGAAAAATATGCAAATTCTTCGGCTTCTAGTTTATCAGCATAAAAAGCGCGCGAGTCCACTTACTTTCATTCTTAAATACATGCGAAATTCTAATTTGAGCGATCAGAATTTATAGCTTATTTTGCACCAAATAAGTTCAATGCTCCGCTTGCGATGTTCACACCAAATAAATATGCACAAACATATGTGCATACATATTTATGTAGTTGCAAATATTATTTAATAATAACGGACAAGCGATATAATAACAGAGACTATAAAATTTGCATAGAGTGCTGAAAATGTATGTATCTTTTGAGTTGCGTTTGATAAATGAATTTGTCGCTTTCAACGTCAGCTCCACAATATATACAAATCAATTTCAAATATTATCGCCATTAAAAGCAGATAAACACAAACTCGTTCAATCACTAAACGCGCAGACGCCTCAGTCGGCTGCATTTAAAAAGAAATTATGTGTCATAAAATAATAAATAATAAGGTTGACTATGTTTTCGACTGTGACTCAGATGGCAAATTTCTGTAAATAATTCAAATCACCTTGATCTCAAAATCACAGTGAGAAGAATGAACTCAAAAAAAAAAAAAAATAATAATAATATTATAATAAGCTAAAATTATAATTAAGTTCTTCTAACTGTTATTGGGTATATAAATTTGAGTTCCGTTTCAAATAATTAGGCTTACCTACTTGTTATATGCTTAGAATTGACGAGAGTATTTTCTTCTTATTGTATATTTTGATTTCAAGTAAACACATTTATATATGTAAAAATTGGCTGAGTTTCTGGATGTTCTGCTAAAACCAGTTTATTAAGTTTGCCCAAATATACTTGCATTTTTATATTTTTTATTTATTTATAATTTTGGGGAATATGTATATTTGTATATTTTACAGAGCAGCCGCATGGGTATCATATGATCTCAATACTCTTGTGTAAAATATCAACCCGTTCGTTCTGAAGTCAATGACTTAGACTTTGAGCCGCACTATTTCAAGGTAAATACAAAAGAAATTGGTGATAAAGGGATTTTGCAATCCAGATTGTGAAAAGTAACTATTTTCAATGCTAAATATAATTGTACGACTCAATTAAATTTCGTGAAATAGGCTTGACAGCGCTTTATTGATAATTTTTGTAAATATACATATATAAAAAGTAACGGGAATTTTCAATTATTTTTTTTTAATTATTTAGACATACGTCTGCATTAATGTTGTCGCCTTAAAAATAGTCCTAACGCTTCTTCCAATCGTCGAAACACTTCTAAAACTCAATTTTTAGGATAGCCGTTGGCTCTTTCAGCGATTTCTCGTATGCTTATAAAAGGACGACCCATTAAGGTTCTTTTTTGGGGAATAGGAAGAAGTCACATGGGATCAGGTCTGGCGAATATGGAGACTCGGACAGCGTTACAGTATTGGTTTTGGCCAAGAATTCACGAACAAGCAACGAAGTGGGAACTTTAAAAAAACGAAAATCGCCGAGCTATAAATGCAGCTGAAAATTGTGCAGTACTTCATGAGCAGGTACATCAACATATTAAAAAATATAAAAAAAATTGATAACTGAAAATATAAAAATTCCCGTTATTTTTTGAACACACCTCGTATAGTGTGTACTTGTCTACTAGTCACCCCCAAGCTTAAATAATTGATTATTCTGCTACCATTAATGTTAATAAGTATTTAGAGATAAATATTTTTATCAAATCATATATTCTAACTATTAATTAATGCAACATACAAGCCCTTTAAACTTCATTTCATATGCTCATAAATACGTGAGTATTCAAAATGCACATTTGCAGTATTAAATATACAACAAACTTCAAACTGTTCCACTTGATTTGATATAAGCAAAATGCACAGTTTTGAAGCCAACTTTCAAGCAAAGCAGCGCTGCCAACAGCAACCTTCTCTGCCGAGGTTTTGTAGTGAAACACTTGTTAGATTAATTTTATAAATTCTTGAAGAAGACGCACCGCTTTACTGCATCTCTTGATAACCATAGGATGAAGCAGCAGCTATTCCATAAAATTTGCATTAATTTAAAGACATTTATACACACAAACACTTGCAAGAACTCATGCTGACTGCGCTGCGCTTTCATATATACACTTTAATTGAGCCTTTTGAGCGATTGACCCGTTAAAGCATTTGCTTTTCACTTAGAACACTCACTCACAACAATATTTGCCGCAAAACACTTTATAATTATTGCAATTTATTGCAAAATTCACAATTTTCATTAAGTTTTCACAAGCGCGTCGGATACTTCTGCACGACAATTGAAATGGCGACGGAAACTGAAGAAATGAAAACAGGTGTTGCCAGTGTTACACTTAATTGAATTTAATATTTAAGAAATTGTGGCATCGCATTTAAAAAATGTATATTTTTTATGAGAATATGTAAATATTGCGTATTCTAGTCTACAATTATTATTCTAAACATTTTTATAAACAAAATATTAATAAAATCCAATTTCGTTCACAAGCTGTTACCAGCGCCATCTATACCTTATATTTTAACACAATTCAATTTGACATGTTTTATAGCAACTTCAGTAGGTTATATTGGCGTGATTCATGCTTTTAAACGATTTAAACATGTCATAATATGTTTCTCAAGCTAATCTAAGTTTTTAATAACTTTAATGTAGTCCCATTTATTTGTTTATATTTCAAATATTTTCGCTTTTATTGTAAACTCATGGCAACTCTTTTTGTCAAATTGCTTCACACAGTTTCCGCCGACATTTCGAACGTCGTGCACAAATTTCCGATGCGCTTGTGAAAATTTAATGAAAAGTGTGTTTAAGTGTGTTTTTTAATGTTTTCGCGTGTTTATTATAAAAATAAAGTTGATTTCAGTTAAATAAAGTGTTATTAAAGGTTTTTAGTTGATAATATCGTTGCAATCAGTGTGTTCCACAATGTAATATGCATACACAGTTCAACGCAAAGAGCTAGTGCTTGGTTAGTTCATTAGTGTGGGGCTTTAAAGAGCAGCGCCTGACAGCATTGTGTGTGTGCGCGTGTATGGTGCTAGAAATATGTGCATACACCGGTTAGAGTTCCAAAATGATAATTTAATGAAAAAGAGTTTTGTCTTAATACTAAATAATTCAAATTCAAACCTGAAATTTATATAAGTGTAATATTCGAAAAAAAGTGCTTTACTAAAATGTATGAATGTATTCGTATTACGAATTTCGTAATTGACACTTAAGGCAGCGCCATCTAACTTTAATTTTTTATTGTTGCAAAACTTCGAGACGAGTTGCTTTCTCCCAGCTTTATTCTAAACTAGTGGCAACATTGTTTCTATATTTCTTTTACTCAGTTTCCGCCGCCATTTCAAGCGCCTTACATTAGTTTCCGATGCGTGTGAGAAAACTTATTGAAAAGTGGAAATTTTGCATTAGAATTATAAAAGTAAAGAGAGTTTCAGTTGAAATAAGTTGTGTTAATTGCTTTAAGTTGAAAATACGGTAGCAAAAAGTGTTTTCTATAATGTAATGTGCATAAGTGTTCAACATATAAAGTTAGGGCTTCGGTGCTCCAAAGCACAGAGCTTGTGCAAGTGTGTGTTCATGTGCGCATGTAAGAAAGTGATTTTAATACAGCTATGTACATAGAGGTCATTATTAAGAAATAGCTAATTGAGAAAAAAGTCTTTTAATAAAATAATAAAAAAATAAAAATAACTAAAATAAAAATATTTTAAGAAAAAAATCTAGTCTTCATATTTTGGTATATTTTTTAATAGTAACTTGAACTATTTATTATAGTATATGTTACATAAAATTCCATAATTATTCTTTGACTTTAAAACGGTGGCAACGATATTTGTTCACTTCTTTTCTTTAGTTTCCGCCGCCATTTTAAGAGTCGTACATTAGTTTCGTTATTGAAACATTAGTAAGGAAGCTGAGAATTTAGCGTTGAAAATGAAAAAGAAGTGTTTGCTTTCTAAAATAAAATAGAGTTAAGTGTTTTAAAGTGTAGAGAGTTACATTTTCAGTGTTATTTATATGAAATATATTCACAAGGCTCAAGGCAATGGGTTAGTGCTTCGTGCTGAAAGTAAAGTGTTAACATACGAACACTTTTTAAACTAAAAATTACATCAAATTTAAATTTGAATGCAACAGCAGCTAAAATTGAACGACAGCAGCTTCAGCGAGTAGATTTCTACTCAACAATCAAAAGGTAAATAGTATAAAAACTTTATTGTTAAAAAATATTTAATTTTTTTATAAATCTATTGAATATAAGTGTGAGCATGCTAAATTAAAATTAATCTGATAAAAAAAAAAATCAAAAAAATTAATAAAACAAAATAATTAATAATAAAATTTACATTCTCTGACAAAAAGTTTTTTTGATAAGATTATAATAAGATACTAGATTATAATATAATATTTTGGAAAATTAAAAATTTGAAAATTACCGTTATTTTTTTAATACATCTCGTACAAATTGACAAAGTGGTTTATGCAAGGCTTGTTCTGATATTATTTATCGGTTAAAGAACACCAAAGAAAATTGATGCCAGGCGTTGGGTTTGAACTAGGGCTCTTAAAATTATTCGATTAACCTGAAAACCGATTATCCGAATATCCGGTTTGTAACCGTTCGTACGAATATTAACCGGTTAGTACTATGTTACGACTAAAACAGACTGCCTACCTCGCAACGTTGCAAACGACCACAACACGTGCGGGATGGGATAGATACCGAGAGCTGAAGAGGGAAGTGAGACGCATCTGCAGACAAAAAAAGAAAGAGGCCGAAATGCGTGAGTACGAAGAGCTTGAGAAGCTGGCAGACAGAGGGAATGCTCGAAAATTTTATGAAAAAATGAAGCGACTTAACGAAGGTTTCAAGACCGGAGCATCCTCATGTAGAGACCAAGGTGGTAATCTGGTAACCGATGTCCAGGGCATACTGGGATTATGGAGGGAACACTTCTCCGACCTGCTGAATGGCAGTGAGAGTACAACACCAGGAGATGGCGAACCCGATCCCCCAATCGATGACGATGGAACAGATGTTCCATTACCCTACCATGAAGAAATTCGAATAGCAATTACCCGCTTGAAGAACAACAAAGCAGCGGGGGCCGATAGATTACCGGCAGAACTATTCAAATACGGCGGCGAAGGACTGATAAGGTGCATGCATCAGCTTCTTTGCAGAATATGGTCGGAAGAAAGAATGCCTGACGATTGGAATCTCAGTGTGCTCTGCCCAATCCATAAAAAAGGGAGATCCCACAATCTGCGCCAATTACCGTGGGATCAGCCTCCTAAATATCGCATACAAGGTTCTATCGAGCGTACTGTGTGAAAGACTAAAGCCCACCGTCAACAAAATGATTGGACCTTATCAGTGTGGCTTTAGACCTGGAAAATCGACAACTGACCAGATATTCACCATGCGCCAAATTTTGGAGAAGACCCGTGAAAAGAGGATCGACACACACCACCTTTTTGTCGATTTTAAAGCTGCTTTCGACAGCACGAAAAGGAGCTGCCTTTACGCCGCGATGTCTGATCTGAATTTGGTATACCCGCAAAAGTAATACGGCTGTGTAAATAGACGTTGAGCAATACCAAAAACTCCGTCATGATTGGGAAGGACCTCTCCGAGCCGTTCGATACCAAACGAGGTTTCAGTCAAGGTGACTCACTATCGTGCGACTTCTTTAACCTGATGCTGGAAAAAATTATAAGAGCTGCAGAGCTAAACCGTGAAGGTACAATCTTCTACAAGAGTGTACAGCTCCTGGCGTACGCCGATGATATTGATATCATCGGAAGCAACAACCGCGCCGTTTGTTCTGCTTTTTCCCGCATGGATAAGGAGGCGAAGCGAATGGGTCTGGAGGTGAATGAGGACAAGACGAAATATCTCCTGTCATCAAGCAAACAGTCAGCGCATTCGCGTCTTGGCTCCCACGTCAGTGTTGACAGTCATAACTTCGAGGTCGTAGATAATTTCGTCTACCTGGGAACCAGCATCAACAACACGAACAATGTCAGCCTCGAAATCCAGCGCAGAATAACTCTTGCCAACAGGTGCTACTTTGGACTGAGTAGGCAATTGAACAGTAAAGTCCTCTCTCGACGAACCAAAATCAAGCTCTACAAGTCGCTTATCATTCCCGTCCTGCTTTACGGTGCAGAAGCTTGGACGATGTCAACATCAGATGAGACGACACTAGGAGTTTTCGAGAGGAAAATTTTGCGCAAGATTTATGGTCCTCAGAACATTGGCAACGGCGAATACCGCAGACGATGGAACGATAAGCTGTACGTGCTATACGACGACATTGGCATAGTTCAGCGAATAAAAAGACAGCGGCTACGCTGGCTAGGTCATGTTGTCCGAATGGACGGAAACACTCCAGCCCTGAAAGTGTTCGGTGCAGTACCCGCCGGAAGAAGCCGAGGAAGGGGAAGGCCTCCACTCCGTTGGAGGGACCAGGTGGAGAGCGACCTGGTTAAACTTGGGATCTCCAACTGGCGCCGAACTGCGAAGGAGAGAGAGAGGTGGCGCACTATCGTCGATTCGGCTATAACCGGCTAAACGGTTGCAACGCCAATCACATACATACATACATATATATTTGATGCGGTCTCTAAAATAAATAGCGTTAAATGCAACGATCTTCACAAAGATCTTCCGCAGCAGAGACCGAACTAGATATGTATGTAGCTAACAGTAGTGCCACACGCGAGTCTAGTTTGTCAGTAGCAGTTAGTGAACGTTTAGTTGCCATTTAGCAGCGGACAGTTTGAGATGGTTTTTGAAAATCGCGAATGAAACACAAATTAATAAGCAATAATTTGCATTACTCGCAGACATATGTACATATAGTAGTCAAATATATTAACGCGATTTGTAAAGTTATAGAAAAATAGTTTGTGCAGACTAAAAAACTAAAAATATAAAATATTTCAAACACTTAAAAATAAATGGCAAAAAAAATGCATAGTTTCTTGAATTTCAACTGCAATTTGTTATTGTTGTTTTTGCTATTGCTATACATTTCGAGCGTAAATGTGCTTAATTGCCAGCAGTTAGATGTGGTTAAGCGTGTAAAACGACAAACAGCAGAGCTGTCATCACAACAACAAGTCCAACAATCGCAAAGGTACAACGCAGTTTTTTGTCTTTGTTTTAACGTTCATTGATTATTAATTTTTGGATATTCATTGAATCCCTGCCTAATAGTGATGAGGATACGCTCTCATGCGACATGTGTTGCTTCCCGGACCAAAATCCATGCAAATTTTGTTGCGATACTTATCCCCTTCTAAGTCTCGCCTTCTTGAAGTCATCAACGGGTTAAAGGAAAATTAATTGCTATTCAACATTTTTTAAACTAATTGTTAAGTTGGTGTTAAGAATAAAGGTGTTGGTGTTAAAGGTTTAATTATCAGTATGAATAAATATATTCGAATATATATTCAAAGCACTATTTGTTTGTCATATGGCAAATTTTTATGCATCACGCTTACAATTATGTGATGCATATAAAATTTTCTGGAACCATTCGTTTTTTATTTGTCGTGTAAAGCGCAGAAAATCAAAAAAAAGTAAAATTATTACAGGAAACGACATTGAAATGTAGCGTGGTAGAAATATTCGAATGTATTGGCAGAAAAGAAGTTATCATCATTAATCTTCCAAAAAAGGGGGCCCTCACAATGTGCAATAATTGGAGGGGCATATCCCTTTCAAGCTGTCTCAATAAAGTTATTGCTGATGAAGCCAGACGAGAGGTTTGAAAATGAAGAGGCCGGCTTCCGTCCCGGATGGTCGTGTGTTGGTCACGTAAATACGCTAATCGTAGAACAGTCGGCCGAGTGGCGTTCGGCGTTAGGAGTAAACGTTTGTATCTGACTTACTTGATTATTTAATTAGTGAAGTAGTTCATATTTTCTTGTTGAGGTTTTTGTCGGTATTATATTTTAAAAGAGATTTTTTTATTATTATTATCTAATATTTTCTATTGTTATTGATCTTCTTCTTCTTGACTGGCGTAGACAACACTTACGCGATTATAGCCGAATCGAAAATAGTGCGCCACTTCTCTCTCTCCTTCGCAGTTCGGCGCCAGTTGGAGATCCCAAGTGTAACCAGGTCGCCCTCCACCTGGTCCCTCCAACGGAGTGGAGGCCTTCCCCTTCTTCGGCTTCCTCCGGCGGGTATTGCATCGAACACTTTCAGAGCTGGACCATTTTCGCCCATTCGAACAACATGACCTAGCCAGCGTAGCCGTTGTCTTTTTATTCGCTGAACTATGTCAATGTCGTCGTATAAATCGTACAGCTCATCGTTCCATCGTATGCGGTATTCGCCGTTACCAATGCTTAAGGGACCATAAATCTTGCGCAAAATTTTCCTCTCGAAAACTCCTAGTGTCGTCTCATCTGTTGTTGACATCGTCCAAGCTTCTGCACCATAAAGCAGGACGGGAATGATAAGCGACTGGTAGAGTTTGGTTTTTGTTCGTCGAGAGAGCTCTTTACTTTTCAATTGCCTACTCAGTCCAAAGTAGCACCTGTTGGCAAGAGTGATTCTGCGTTGGATTTCCAGGCTGACATTGTTATTGCTGCTAATGCTGGTTCCCAGATAAACGAAATTGTCTACAACTTCAGAGTTATGACTGTGAACAGTGACGTGGGAGCCAATAAGGCTGTTTGTTTGATGACAGGAGAAATTTCGTCTTGTCCTCATTCACCACCAGACCCATTTGCTTCCCTTCCTTATCCAGGCGAGAATAAGCAGAACTAACAGCGCGGGTGTTGTTTGTTTATTGATCTTAGAATAAAATAAATAAAACAAAATCGTTATCACTGAATAGCTTTAGGGCGCCACCTAGCGGAAAATAGCCAGTTTTCAAAAGATATACGTTACAAACTGAACATGGAGCGTAAATAGATAGTTTTTTACGTTCTCTGCATTTACGCTCTTTCGAAAAATCCATAAAAAAATGCATATCTTATGTAAAATTGTTTTTCTTTACTTATAATAAATAAGCAATTATTACTTATAGTTGGCCTCCGTAATCATATCAGTAATATAGGAGGGATGTACGATAAGGTCGTGACCTGCAAAAGTAAAAATAAATTTTGAAAATATGCTTGATACGCTCACTGCTTTAGCCTCTTTATCCTAACTGAAAAATACGTTTTCTGCAGATCGGCAAGATATGATAAACTCCTCTTTTGACACAAATTTCTCTCATCCAATGACTTTTCACTGTGTAACTTCGTATTCTTTGTAAATTTATTTATCAAAATTGAAACAAACAATTATTAGTTTACACATATTTTTTTCTTTATTTTTTATAAATTATATTTTCAAGACTTAAATATGAGTGAGTTTGTGCTCTTTGCTTTCACTATTTTAATATAAAATATTATATATTTTCTAATAGTAGGCAGAGGTTTCTTACTTTTATATAAAAATAGGGGTATTTATAAAGCAGTACAAAATATTTATTTTTTACAAAATTGTTTACGAAAATCTTTATTATTTATACAAACTAGATACGCGTATATTTTTCAGAGTAAATACAATATTTATGTACGTTTACATATTTTAAGTATCAAAGCATAAGTTACGTAGTTCATTTAAGACATTTTTTTTTAATATAATATAATGCGTAAGTACAAAATTCGTTTTTCGAGATTGTAAACAATCAGTGGCTAGTTACAAAAGTTAAATTTATCACAATAAATTCTTTAATGGTGTTTTAATTGCAAATGTTAGGTATCGTATGTGACTGCTTATAAATCTTTCTTCTTTTGTTGGTAACTCTCCTCGGCTGCATTCATCAACAAATTCGTCATAGCGATACCAGTGTGTTCGGCTAATTGTCGTAGAAAACCGTTCGGTTGCTGCAATAGTTCATATGGATGGCCCAGTTCCACCATTTGTCCGGCATCCATGACCAAAACACGATCAGTGTCCATTACGGTGTGCAGACGGTGGGCTATTGTTAACACTGTGCATTTGGCAAATTTGGTGCGAATAGTTTTTTGTATCAGTTTATCAGTTCTGCAAAGAAAGTGTTCCATATTAGATTTAATTATGCATATGTAAATAAAATCGTTTAATATCCAACTTACTCTGGATCCACATTAGCCGTAGCCTCGTCCAATATAAGTATCTTATTGTTCCTGAGTATGGCGCGTGCCAAACAAACCAGTTGCCGTTGACCCACACTGAAATTCGCACCACCATCATACATGCGACACGCAATACCGCCTATCAGTGTCGACACATGTCCACGCAATTCCACATCTTCCAATGCCTTCCACACTTCCGCATCAGTGCGCTCTTCCATGGGATCCAAATTATAGCGCAGAGTACCCGAGAATAATACAGGATCTTGTGGTATTATCGATATTTTACTTCTCAAATCGTGTAAGCCAAGTTGCTCGATATCAACACCGTCCACGAGTATCGCACCCTCATTGCAGGCCAAACGAAAGAGTGATTGTATAATGGAAGATTTTCCCGCACCAGTTCGACCAACAATACCGATCTTCTCCTGTGGTGCTATGACAAAATTCAAGCCTTTCAGCACATACGAGTCCTTTGGCGAATAACGCAATTTCAAGTCTTGGAACTCAATGCGTCCTTCACTGGGCCATTCACCTTTCGGTTTCTTGCTCGGCTCTGTGTGTAGCGGCGGTTCTTGTGGCTGTTGCGTATACTCGAGTATACGTTCCACGCTGGTCATATCGTTTTCCAATTCCGCCGTCTGTCGCATACCCCATTGACACATACCGATCATGGTCATCGAATGTAATATGGCCAAACCTACATCACCGCTATTGAACTGATTGTGTAAGACGAGAAAACTGAAAGTCACCGCTGCAATGTAGAGTACGCACAAGAAGTCCGACCACAGCGCAAAGGCGCGTGTACAGGAGATGAACAGAAACCAGGCGCATGTGTTGCCATTCATGTAATCGTGAAATTCCGCATCCAGTGCCGATTCAGCTTTTAAAGCGCGTATCGTGCTAAGTCCTTGAAATGTCTGATTGGTCAAGGAATATATTGGACTACGTGCTGTAAAGTGAAATTAAATAGTTGCAATTAATGAAAATTTTTCAAAAAATAAAATAAGAAACCACTTACTAATAGATTCGATGCGCTTAACGCTACGACTGGTGTTCACATAGATGTAACGGAATAGAAAGAGGAAAGCGACAATAAATGCTGCCGGCACTAATAACCAATAATTGGCAATGGCTACTATTATCAGCACGCCAGAGATGTCAATAGCAAACTGTAAATTAAAAAAAAAAAAAAAATTTTATTAATTAAGCAATCGCATTGCAACAGGCAACTGCACTCTGACTTACCGCTATACAGTCCAATAATGTATGTGGCACATCGGTATCCACAGTGCGTATATCCTTAGCAAAACGATTTAGTATTCTGCCAGATGAGTTGACATTGAAGAAATACATGCTTGTGCGTGTGATGCCGCGGAAGAGACGATCGTGCAGTTTGAGCGATATACGTATACACATGCGGAAGAAACCGAATGTACGCAGTATGTAAACAACCATTGTGGAACCTAGTATAATTGCATAGAAAATGACCAACTCCTGACGCACTGCTTCCTCATTTTCCACGCTACGTACGGTGGTATGATTGCTCAGAGTGTCGTTTGCCGATAAGGTGACATTACTTTCTTGCACGCTGCTCATGGGCGTGGCATTGGCTATCGAAACTTTTTCTTCCCAAATAACCCTGCAGGTAGGACGAGAAATAGTTTGAGTTAAGCAATTACATCCTAAAAAGTCTGCATAACTGTACTTACCATCTAGACAAAAAGTAATCGACACCAGTGAGCATAAATCGCGCGCAAATAAATAATGCTACGATTATCAGAAGTAGTATGGGACTTTCTAAGGCTTTGAAGTATGACATGTAGACATCCAATTTCACAGAACCTACGGCCTGTTGCTCTTGGTGTATATCCTCGACTGGTGCTTCATCCGCATGCAGCAGCTGATGATGCTCCATGCTCTTCTCCGATTCACTGCGCGACATGCGACTATCTACGCTAAGCGCATCTGTTGTATCGGCATCTTCATTAGGTATCTCATACGTCGCTTGCATCAATAGGAACTGACACTTTTCATTTTTCTGCAAATCCTGATATCTGCCCTGTGCCTCAATGCGGCCCGAGTTCATGAGTATCAGCTGTTCCACTTCGAAAAGATATTGCAGTTGATGAGTCACCAATATGACTATCTTATCATAGAGAAACTCGGTAATGCAACGTTCGAATATGTGTTTTCCAACGTGTGTGTCCACAGCTGAAAGTGGATCGTCCAGCAGATATATGTCTGCTTTGTGGTAAATTGCACGTGCCAAATTAACGCGCGCCTTTTGTCCACCACTCAAGCTAACGCCACGCTCACCGACAATTGTTAAATCACCATTCGGCATCAGCTCCAAATCACGTTCCAATGCACATGCTTTTATGACTTTCTTATAACGTCGTTCATTGTACGAATCCACAAACACTATATTATCGCGTACAGTGCCCTCGAAAACCCAAGGTTCTTGCGCCGCATACGATAATCCGCCGTTGATCACAATTTGTCCGGAATTAATTTTAACCTCACCCAACAGTGCATTTAATAAAGTCGATTTGCCCGCACCAACAGGACCCACGATGGCTACCAAAGCGCGCTCACCAATTTTCACATTTAGCTCCGAAAGTGCGACGTTTCCCTTTCCATCCGTCGGTGTATCTGCATCCCATGTAGCGCTAACATTTCGTATCTCGACGCCCTTACGTTCCGCGTGCGGATGTATTTCACGTCCGTTGGCAAGTTCGCCGAAATTCTCTCCTTCACTCACGTTGCCATTAAGCTCAACTTTCTCATTCTTCTCATTGTTGTACTTCTTCGTCAAATGTTTCTTATCAGTTTTCAATACGGGCGTTGTGGCCGCATCGCCATCTTGTAGGAATTCGCGCACACGTTTCGCCGATACCGTTGCCTCTGATACGAATGTGATCGCCAATGGCCAAAAGTGTACCATCGAATCGTTCAACATGTTGAAATAGGAAGATACCGTATACACGCGTTTCGCCGTCAACGAGTCGCCGAGATAAATGTACGAAACCAAGGCGAGAAAAACTGATAACGGTGATATCATAGAGGTACAACTGAGCGCCGCGTGTATATACGAGGTACCCTTGATGGCGCGCACCTCTTTATATCGTATATCCGCTATAAGTTTGGCAAACGAATTCTCCCAAGCATACATTTTGATCACCTGTATACCCTGTATAATTTCATTCATCAACTTTACGCGCAAATCCGTACGTTCGGCAGTTCTACGTCGGTAATAGGCCGCTTTCTTGCCGACATAAGCCTGTAAGGGTATAAAGCTCAACATGAAGGCCACGCCAATAACTGCTGAGATACCAATCTCACGATACATAAGATAGCCGATAAGTATCGACTCGGTTGGTCCCTTCCACAGATCATGCAGAAAGGCCAGCGCCACATCAAAGCGACCCACATCGTTTGAAAGTATATTTATGGCACGACCGCGTAACCCATCGTTACTGGCATTTTTCGAGATTTGCAAGCATTTGCGATATATTAGACCCGATAGGCCGATTCTTATTTTAGTGCCCACTTGAAATATGTAAAATATAAACGGATGAAACGTAAAAACTGGTATCACAGAACATAGCACAATTCCGGCGGCGAGTTTGTAAGCGTCCAATTCGGTTGTTGTTGTCTGACCTTCGACAAAGTAGGCGACCAGACCGCCTAGCAACAGCGGTTGTATGGCTCTAAAATAATGGAAAATAATGAAAATCATTTCTTATTTATATGACGACGGCTGAAAATATTAGACTCACTTGCAAATCGATTCAGTGATGGAATAAAGCACGCCGAGCGGCAAAAATACTGATCCATAGGCACGTCCAATCACACGCAAAATACTGGGTTTCTTGCGCATACGTTCCTGTTCCCACAGCTTGCTGAACTTATCAGTGAGCCTTCCGCTATCTAACGATTCACGATTCTGATATAAATCCTCCTCTCTTAGCGGACCCTTCAAACCCAAACGGAAGATATCGCGCATCCACCTAAAAACAAAAAAAAGAATATTTGAAAAAACAAATTGTGAAAGCAGTTAGTGCGCGTAATGGAAGAATAGTGCAGACAAAACAAAACAAGAATTTTGTTTATGTGAAGTAGTTAACCTAAAAACGCTGTGCATAAATGCGGCTACAATTAGAAATCGGAAAAAAATTCTTAACAAAATTTATGAGCACAAACAAAAAAAAAACCGGTTGAGCTTACGCACGTGAAGCGCAGAGTGCAAAGCGCTACAAATGTATGTGCGAGTGTATACGTTTGCCTATAGAGTGCAATAAACCCAGTTAAAATTTTCGGTTTCAAAAATTTTTATAAACGGTTTATCAGCACAACCTTGAAATCGTAAAATTGATTGTAGTATAAATTGAAAGTATTAAGTTTTGAGGGCCAATATACGAACGCTTACGTATGTTAGATTAAATATATTACATAAATAGGGTTAGTCACTTCAAAAGTTAATACTTATTTATGTATATCAAGTAGCAATTAAACTTTTTATGGAAGATCATGATTAGTTTTCATTTAATATTACTTTCTATTCATCATAAAGTAGAGTTTCCAGACATAAAGAAGAAAAAAGGCATACTGGAAACTTGATTTTTAAATATAATATTAAATATATGTATGTGTAAATATACTTTAAATATTTAACTGCAAAATTGTTTAGCAAAAGTATCTAAAATATAGCTTGAGATAACGATTTACGAAAGTTATGAGGATTTCTTACGCTTTCGAAGCGCAATTTTATTGTATTTTTTCGTATTATAAACTTTATCATCAGAAGAGCTCATAATTAATCATAATTTTAATCATGATTGCTATACTCTTAAGCAGTATCGAATTCCCATATACATAAAAAATAAAAGGTTGAAAAAATTTAAACTTGTTAAATTGTTAAAATTGAAACTAGCGCACATTAAAGCCATTATTACCATGCAAAGGACTACCTTTTACCGACAATTACTTACTATCTCAATATGATTGACACAAAAGGTCTGTCAGCAATCAGTAACCAACAATTTTACACATACTATTTACACCTATGTAGTTATATATACTTCCGATAGGCACGATGTAATGCAAAATATAACTAGTTGGTTTGATCTAGTTTGAAATTTAAATTTTCCGAAAAAATTGATTTGTTTCTGGGTATTGGACCAAATATAAAATTATGTTCTCCATTTTCGAAGTTAGCCTCCAAAATCGATATATTCGCTTTCGAATTTCGAAATTTAGCTTACTTGAAACGCCATTATTAATTATAGTATGTATGTAAGTTACCAAAAAAGTAAAAATTATGGGCATAATCAACCTTCTCGGTGTTTTTTTCTGGAAGATTTCTACTGAAATTAAATACGTACAGATACCAAGAGGAAGGTCGAAAAAAAAATTCCCGTTATTTTTTGAACACACCTCGTACATGCAATAAACTCTGATTATGTTTGTATATACAGTAGTTTTCCGAAATAACGAACACATTAATTGTCAGGCCTGTTTGTTACATCGAATTTTTCGTTAATTCGAGTACTCACTTAGAGGTATTTTTATCAATAAAAATTAGTTATATATCCATAAATTGCAGTTTTATAAATTGTTTTATTAATTATTTGTTAAAAAATGAAAAACCATAATAAAACAATTCCAATAAATTCTTCCAAAATGGACCAATTCTGACACTTATACCTCTATTTGGTGCTGATCAATAAATTTAAGCTTT
The DNA here is from genome assembly GCF_028554725.1 of Zeugodacus cucurbitae. Lineage (NCBI taxonomy): Eukaryota > Metazoa > Arthropoda > Insecta > Diptera > Tephritidae > Zeugodacus > Zeugodacus cucurbitae. The sequence continues at coordinate 54,618,649 of NC_071667.1, read as the reverse complement.
TTAATAAAATTTAATTTTTTTTTTTTTTAATTCTGGTTCGATGTTGTTTAATTTTTTTCTATTTCTTCATGTTATTCGTTAAACCGAGTACTTACAAATCACCGATGTTCGTTATTTAAGGTACTCAATGTAAAAAATTTGGTTGTTCGCTATAAGCGGTTTTCGTCAAAACGAATATTCGTTATTTCGGAAAACTACTGTATTTAAAATATTTTTTATTATTTAGAAACTATATTTTTTAATATGCCGTATGAAATTTTATTGGCTGTAGGGATTTTTTTGTTTTGTTTTTTTTTTTTTGTTTTGAAACTCCAAACGTTATAGATAGTATAAAGTACCGTAATAATAATAATTTGTATGCCATCTCAAAAACTAAATAAAAGAAATTCCAGTAAATCGTACCACCTTAATGTATGGCAGACACTCTATGTGACATACTTATAATTAATTATAGCTCTTTGTTTGACTTTTTCTTTATATTTATATTAAAAACAAGTCAAACACCAAATTTATGCAAAATAATTTAAAAATATAAAAAATTAATTATAAAGTTTATAATTTAGAAAGTTTATTAAACAGATATCTTAATATAATTAATTACTTTTTAAACAAACTACATACTTTTTTCTTTTTTTTCAGCTTGTTTGGTAATTAATAATTCCATTCCGCAAGCTAAAAAGCAGGTACGTGCCCCTTTAGTATTGTTTAAGTGTTAAAAATTAACAATTTCTCCATATAAATATATGTATATGTATATATAAATGTATATTTATATTAATATATATGAAAATATATTTTGTTGCTTTAACCTAATCATAAAATATGTAATGATTCATTCGTCCAAAAATCTGAAAAATGTCCCTAAAACATTTTATTTCTCATACAAATAAAATTTAATCTACATTTATTAAACTACCATATTGGTACTAATCAATTTAGTTCCAATTTCCGTTTTTGTTCTTAATTTTTTGTTTAATTGTATTTAATTGCAATGCTGCTGCAATTAGTTGGAACGTTATATAGAAGGCGAGAATGTGACGAACACACATAAGCACAGATATATACCTACATACATATGAGACTTGTAACACAGGCAATTACAAACAACAAAAACATACATATGTATGTTTGATTGAATATGCACATGAATAATTTATAGCAATAAGAGCTTATATATGCTTTATAATTTCAATTAAATTGATAATATTTTTATACGCATTTCGTATAAAAAATATAAAATAAAATACGCAAAAAAAAAATATAAAAAAAAGTTCAGCAAAGTAACAAAGTGTTGAATTAAACAAAGAACAAATCATACTTTTTTCGAGTATTTTACATATTTAAATCTGTCAAAGTCATGTCCCTCTTCCTCTTCTTCATTCAATCCACCACACACACACACATATGATTAATTTCGATGCTTACCAGAAACTCCAGCGTGAGAGCAAATTTACCGTTGGATATGGATTTTTTGGACGTTCAATCTTTTTTCTAGTCCGGTTCATTATTTAATATTATTTATGACAATAATTTATTTACAGTTAAGTTTAATACTTTTTTCTTGTGCTCCACACAGTACGGCACAAATTTCACTTTTTCGCAATTGTATCACAAACTTTACGTATAATTTATTTACTACATATACTTAGTATCCTTATTTTTTTCTTTCGTGTAATTTTATATTGCACTTATCACTTTCATTAACGGGAAAGTAATGTGCTCATACAAATTAACCAATATTGCTTATGCGAATCTTATAAATTTTTATCAAATTTATCAAATAATCGATAAATATAATATAATAATGGCAGTTAATTGTGTCAGAATCCGACAAAAACCAAAAACAACAACAAACACAATTATTAATATAAAAAGAGAGTTATCACAAAGTTGTAATCGCTACTATGTTCGCATATTGCTTGCCAATCAATTGCACACATACACATGCACGTACATAAATCGTGAAAAAAACGTGTAATTATTCTTCTCCACTTTTTTTTTTTTTTTTGTTATTTAGTATTTATTGTCTGTAGCGGCGTGTAGCAGATTTGTATTATTTTGTGTGCTCGTTCTTCGTTTTCGTCGGGGACGTTGTGCGGAGGTAATTTTCAATAGTCAAGCACCACAAAGCACCACAACAGAACGCAGCACGCGCACAAAGCCAACTGAATCTCTAACCAACCAAACTCTCCAATTTGTTTGTTAAAAGGGGGTTGTTTCCTTTATTTATGCACAAGTGTACATACTACACTAAAACTGCAATTAACAGCAAAAAGCGCATAAGTCAATTCTAACAAAAATTGTTTTAAATGCATTACTGTTAAAACAAAACTAAATATTTTACACACAATTTGTACAAAATATATAACTTCATAATGAGCTTCATAATTTAATACAATTTCATTAACTAAAGTCAGCTTAATTCTATTTTCAACTCTTAATTTTATGCGCTCAAACGTTAAAACGCGTAAGTCAACTTAGGCGCTTTTTGTTTTTCCCCACGCATGCATTGTTATTGTGTCGGCTAGTGAGCGCAGTTGGAAACAAAGCAATTATGTACGAAAACCACACAGAGATAGGCATTTTCTACGCGCTCTTTCGCCGATTCGCTCTTAATTTAAGCGCATTTTAGTTAAATATGCGGCTTTTGGTAATGTTATGTTGTGGTAGGTCGGGAAATCTTGCAAGAATTAATTTCACAAAGCTGTGAAATGAGTCATAATTCAAGTGTTGGAGATTAAATAAAAAATCTAATAGAATAACATACATATTTAAAATTGGATTAATTGAGTTGAATAACAATTTTAATTAAAAAATGTTTACAAAACCAGAAGTGAATGCTTTACTGAAAAGTTTCATAATGCCTACCTACTATATACTTACCTATAAGTATGAATATATCTCCATTTATACTAAAATAATAGATTAATAACATCCTTTGTACTCGTTGTGATTCCAGACATATTTACTGTATATTTTTTTCTACACCCACACAATTGTTTTTATTGTGAAATTTTCTTAGAATTTTATTTGCTTTTCCTTCTATGATAGTTTTCTCAAATCTTTGCCAATATAGAAAAATTAAATAACAAAAAAAAAAAAGTTATACCTACGAGTTGTAAAGTCTACACTCGTCAAAAATATTTTTTATGATATACCCACACATGTGATACTCACCCTATAAATAAGACGTTGGCAACTAACTACTGGGGTGATTTTGCTACTGTCATATGTATGTATGTACATATATTCTCAATTTCTATTGCCATCTACAGTGGAACTTCCATAACACGAACTTCTATAACTCGAAGATCTCCATAACTTGAACTTTTGAATTGAAAATAGAGTTTAGAAATCAAATTTCATAGAAATTACCTTTCATAACTCGAACTTTTCGACCAGGGCATAATACAAAATTTAAAATTTTGCTATCAAGGAACAATTTTAAAGGAGTCCCTATATTCGTATAGAGACGAACCAAAATTGTCATATTTCCCATATGGATTGCATAAATCATGTAACAAAGGCATACGATATAGACGTCAAGAGCAAACTGCAACACACAAAATTACAGAATACATGTTTTTACATGTATGTTCAAAAAACTTTATGCGAAGTAAATAAATAAAACTGTGTATAAATCTATATTTTACAAGTTTTTGAAAGTTAAATGTTTTAATGAAAATTCTATAACTCTAAGTCTCTCTAACTCGAAGTATTTTTATGGATTATGGTGATTCGAGTTAGAGAAGTTCCACTGTATTTCTGTACTACAGTAGAATCCCGATTATTCGAACGCATTCAGCTCGGCTCTATTTGCCAATTTAAATATGTTTTAAAATTACAAGTTTATGCTAATGAAGAAATCATTGACGATTTCAACAGTAAAGTGTGATAAGATGATGAAAAGACTGAAGCTGGAGATGTACATATGTTTTTTTGTAGCTCTAGATTTTGCTTTTAAGTGGTTTGAAAGACAGGTCGAATCGGATCCCATACAGTTGGTACAATTGAAGTGCATCAGGGACTTGGCCGCAAGGAAAAGATGTGATTCATTACAACAACGTTCAATCACAAGTTATCTTCAAATAAAATTTTAACCCTGGAAAGTCATGCCTCGTCGTTTCGACGACGCGAGTGTTTATTTTGTACAAAAGCCGAATGAATCAGAGCTGTGAAAATTTTATTTATTTAATAAAATATTTAAGAAAAACTGTTTGATATTGTTTTATTTAGAAGATATATAAACCAGGTAATATGAATATATTGATTTTATTTATTTAGGTTTTGATAGGTAGGATAATATATTAAGGACTTTGAGTAATGCCGTCGTCGAATCGACGAGGGATGACCTCTACGTTATAAAAATAGCGATGACCTTCTAGAGTTAAATTACATACAGTATGTCAAGAATGAGTTTACACATTACCAATAAACACATTTTTTCACTTTCAGCAGCAAAATATATTGCTTTTTATTTCATTTTAACGGATTTTTTAATCAATGATGTTTACTTATAGTATTTAAAGGAAATTTATAAAAAAAACGGTGTAAAAGCAATGCGAAAGCAAACCAAGAACAACAAAAAACATGTATCATTCAATTTTGTCAGTGTCAAACAACTCTTTTCACAATTCGTTTTTATTTATTTCATAGAATATATTACACAATTGACAGTAATTTACCGTCACCTATTCTTCGTAAGAATAACAGTAGGGTTATTGTTTGAAGTGGTCCAACTATTACCCTATAATCACCAATGGGGTGAGAGCTATCAGAAATCTTTCTGTAACACTCAAACGAAAATAAATAAGAAAATACTGGAACCAAAGCGAATAAGAGGTCTTTAATTATAAATTACTGGACTTACACAGGACTTAATGACTCGAAAACTTGACCAAATTTCGAAAATTTCGGAGGACTCTTACGAAGGAGTTCAGCAAAAGGTGTATTATTCAAGTTTCTCATGAAACTGTGCCCCAGGCCATGCTACCATACGAATATGCATCAAGGTCTGCTATAAAAAAAACATTCGAAATGATGTTGTGTCTTTCTCATGAAAATTATGCCTGCAGCCATAATCTAGTTGGCCAATTGTTGTAATGGAACATCTTCTTGTTCTCCTATATGAAAAAGTGTGTTTATTGTAAAGTAATGTGTAAGCTCATAATTGGTATACTGTAGATATTATGTAATTCAATATCGTTATAAACGACGCATGTAAAACCCATTATATAATAAAAATTTTTTAAAATCAAAATATTGTTTAATTTGCTTTGAAATTGATTCTACGGATTTTCGATTATCGTGAATACTCCTGCTTTTATTGGATCCGAATAATCGGGATTCTACTGTATGTAGAGTTTTATTGATACAAATAAACTCTGCGAAAATATTTCTCTAGTATGACGTTTTCTAGCCGGTATGACGTCACCAAAAAGGGGATCGTCTCATATGCACTCAATGCAGTTGCTAGAAATCTATGAAATGCATATTGCAACGACATTTTCGAAACAATTTGTGATAAGATGCTATGCATTTAGAAAACAAAAGAAGAATTTAAGTTAAAGAAAACAATTTAAGAGAAAGTAATGAAAGTAAAGAGTAATAACTAGAGAAAATAGTCAGATTTATACTAATTTTCGTAAATCCATTAAATTAAAATCAAATAATTCATCACTACAAGAAGAATTATAGCTCAAGTGTGCGTTCCTGCGACAATCGATGTATGGGCCCTGTTTTTATCCGGCCAAAGACTACCAAATCGACCTGATATAATATATGTATGTAGGAAGTAGTTTACACAACTACGATGACAACTTTTAATTAAGATTTATTAATTTTTACTAAAAACTAAATAAACAAAAAATTTCAACCTCTAATTGAACATGTACATATATTTTCCAAATATTAGCTCATCACTTACTGAGACTATTGTAATTCTTCATTCTGCGCACTGCCGGTTAGTTTTCTCGCAAAAATTTAAGAGAAGAAGAGAAGAAGATATATTTGGCTCTCTTTAGAAACATTGTCGCCCACATACAAACGATTATGTATGTATGTGAACACGTCTGCAATCTGTTGTGAAATTCGAATTGTAATTGAAATGTTTTTTACATTGCTAGACGTGTTTAAATTGTTAATATGTATGTATGTATACGTACTGAAAAATTAACAAGATTGCTTAGTGGGATATGAACTATGCATGTAATCTCGTAATAAATCAGTACTTTTTGTTTAAAACCCTAATAGAGATTAGGCAAGAATGTTTTCATATACATTAAGCAACAACAAGGTCATAAGAAATGATTTGAAGGCTTAAATTTGAAATAAATGTATTGATAAATTGGGTACTAGAAAATTTACTCTCCATAGAGATTGATATGCATATATAAAATATTAATAGCAAACAATTATATTTTACTGAAAATGTAAAATATTTAGTACAATAGTATACAAGCTCTACAGTATTTTGTTCGAACGATTGCGCAATAGGACACACAAAATATTTTTGTAGATTTCAGAAATGTAAATGAACTCTCTCTTTTTGTAAACATTTCGTTCAAATTCTATTCATATGCATCTCTTGTATCTAATTTACATCCAATTTCATCAATATTTTTCGAAATTACTTCGTTATAAACTGATAACACTTTATGGTTTCTATTAATTACTACTCGAAGAGAGTACTATAAAAATAATTCCAAAAGCCTACAGTGTTTACCAAAAGTGTAACTTATAAATTTTCAAAAATTATTCAAATATTGTTCAGTCTATCCAATTACACTTTGTATGATTTAAAAGTTACGACGTAAATAGACACACTGTAGAAAATCACAAACAATCTTATCAATTTCATCATATCTAGCAGCAAGTCAGTTCGTACACAAATTATTATTGTTTTATGAATGGGAATTGCATATTGTTTGCAGAATCGCATCTACTGTGTACTAAGTGTTTAAATATTTTAGATAAAGAGCTCATACAAATTATTATGCGCAATTGAACTGATGCAATTATTAAGAACTCGTACAAAGTGTTTTCTGTAAAGCTTTGAAATGTAAATTAAATACTATATTATATTAACAAACATTTAAGAGTGCAATTTCACAATCACACCCTGAAAAGGAAGATAATCGCTCATCAATACATAACCTCATTTGATTGGCTCAGGCACTATCAGTTCGAATAACCTCTCGACCTTGACCCCAATTGTATTAATTTTATCCTAATTGGCATCGTTTCTAGGAAATTACATTGCTCAAAATTTATTACCATCTGTGAGGAATTGCACCAATTAGGTTATTACGTTAGGTTGTTGCTTCCAATGATCTCAATATAATCGGGGTATGCCAGTAGCTGTACACTCTTATAGAATATTGTACCTTCTCTATTTACCTCGTATTATTTTTCCCCAGCAGTAAATGAAGAAGTCGCACAATAGTGAGTCACTCTGTCTGAAGCCTCGTTTGGTGCCTTGGAGAGGTCCTTCCCGATCCTAACAGACCTTTTAGTGTACATAGCCGTATTAGTTTTCCATTGTGGATTTTCCAGGTCTAAAGCCCCACTGATAAGGTCTAATCAGTTCGTTGACGTTGGGCTTTAGTGTTTCACACAATACGCTCGACAGGTATTATTAAGGAGACTGATCCGAAGGTAATTGGCGCAGATTGTTCAGTCACTCTTTTTATGGCAGAGCACACTGAGGTTCCAATCGTCAGGCATGCTTTCGTTCGACCAAATTCTACAAAGAAGCCGATTTATGCACCTTATCAGTTCTTTGAGATGGTATTTGAATAGCTCGACCGGTAATCCATCGACCCCGCCGCTTTGTTGTGTAATTGCTATTCGTTTTTTTTCATGGTTGACCCATGGAATATCTGTTGGAACATCATTGATCGGGGAATCGGGTTCGTCCTCTCCTAATGTTGGACTTTCACTGCCAATCAGCAGGTGAGAGAAGTGTTCCCTACGTAAACCCAGTATGCCCTGGACATCAGTTACCAGATTACCTCAGTCCCTACATTAACTCAGAAATGTTGGCAGATTACTGTTTGAAACTCATAAGTATTTTATCTATATTAGGCAATAATTTCTTTAAATGTAGCTGATGTTTGTACCTTTTAAGAATATATTTGTTTTGATGCCACAAGAAAACCTGACGTGACAATTTTTTTCATTCATATTTTTTTGTTTAGTGGCCCTAGTACATTCAAATTTTTAGAAAATTGACCACATCGGACTATTAGGTCCTATAGCTCATATAGCTCATATAGAACAGTAATTGCACTTATATGGTAATGATGCGCAAAAAGACTTCTCATGGTCACGGTTGGGCCGACAAAACTTTCAATAAGGCTTTGTAAAAATATTAAAGAAAGCGAGAAAACAGCTGAGCATGATTTGTCGTTATAGTTTCCAACTCCCATATCCAACTTATAAGAATAATATCGTATAAAAAATCATGTAGAAAAAAAAGCAAATTATAAACGAATTTAATACAATTAATTTCTTCACAGCCATTCAACAGCCATTATAATTAGAAAAATATACATGCTTTAAAAATATACATGTTTTCAATTTTAGAAAGTACCGTTAAATTTTTAGGAAACCCCGGACAATATAGGAAATTTGGACAATTTAGAGACCATCTGTATACATTTTGACAAAAAACCGTGAGATGGATTTTTTGATTTTGCCAATGAATTATTTATATAGAATAATAATAATATATTTTTTTCAAGCCATATATAGTCATATAACGTGGAAAAATTTTTTTGGGACATCAAACTCTCCAAAAATGGTTGACTACACAGTTTTTGCTTTATATATTGTAATAAAAGATATCATTAGATGATGATAGTTTATCAGCAACTCAAAGTATTGATCGGTTAAAAATACTGAGTGTTGGCATTGCCTTGATGAAGGTTGATCTCTGATTATTGTAGAAAACTCTCACACATATTTGTAAATGTCTCAAGCTTTCTCTCTCTTGAAAGTGTTTTCAACATTTGATGTTCCGTATTCAAATATATATTCGACCAAGGTCTATCAACTCGATAGCATTCCTCCAATCGATTCAGAATATTATTTGTCAAATTATCTTAAAATAGTGTACAAAAACTGATATTTTCACATCTTTCTTTATAGGTATGGCTTTATTCGTCTAATTAAATTTATACAAATTTTATATATAATAATAATAAGTTTATATATATGTAGTACATAATAATATTAAGTATGTTTTTTTTATATGTAAAAATTTTCAACATCAGATCGCACTTATGTGTGTAAATGAGAAAATTATCAAACTAAAAAAACTAAAAGTAAGTAGAACGTCCCATTGACTAGAGTACAAGGCGGGATTACTGACGTTAAGCGCAGCGCAAAGATAAAGGGGTAAATTAAATATTATACAATTACAAAACATAAAAATGTTTAAATAATTTTAAAAACTATTAACGGTATGTGGGGGTCTTTTAAATTCTACTACAGCACCAACCTTAATTGAAGAATGCAAAATTCCACGTGAATGTACTTAATTAGCTTAACTTAAGAAAGTCAAGGCGCATAATGTGGAACGAACTGAAGTTTATGAATTTTGAAACAACAGTCAGTCAATGAAGTATGTGGCCAAAGGGTTTGAGTTATAGTAAAATTCAAGTGTAAGCATTGTAAATATTAAATATTACATTTTTGTCAACATTTGGCTAAGAAAAATTACTTGTTATTTTATACAATTTGTTAAAATTAAATTAATTTTTTTTTATTTTTTTTTTTAATTTTTTTGGTACAACTGTATGTAAGAAATATTTGAAAAAAAAACATTAAATATTAAACACTAATAAGGGAACAAAAAAAAAAAACTTGGAAAACTAAACTTAATTTGTTTATGCGTGTTTTTTTCTTATTTTTCTTTGAAGCTTTTCTGCTATTTTATGAATATCTACATATGCATATTTTAACTGTTAAAACTTACAAACTTTTTATAAATTTATTTTAGTTAAAATTCGTTATTCATTGTTTTTGATTTTTTATTTACATTTTGGCTGCTTAACAATGATATAACGGTAGATTTTTTGTTAAACTTACAAACTTTAATCTTAAATTTGAGCATTTCAACCAAACTTTTGTCGCTTAATTTTTTGCTTTGTTGTTGTTTTTTTTTAACTTTCAATTAATTTCTCATGTACATATGTACACGTAGATAAAGCCTTTTTTTACAATTTCTTTCTTCACATCTTTGTGTTTACTAGTATTCTCTTCAATAGAATCTCTCCATTTTGGGCTTATTAAGTGCACAAAAATAATACCCTGAATAGTTTTGTGATCCGGGTGAAGTGTAATCGTTGATGCCATAGCTGCTATAATCATAATTACTGCTTGGTATATGCATGTGCGGATGATTGTGGGCGTGGGTGTGGGCATGAGCATGAGCATGGGCGTGGTTGTGGGTGTGTGCGTGTGGGCCATGTGAAAGATTGTGAGCACCGTGGGTATATGGGGGATAGTAATGTTGAAATGCGGCGCCACTTCGCGCCTTTTGTCATGTCAACAAATTGCTACCACCATTACCGTTGTTACTGCCGTTATTTTGGTTAGTTCCATGTACACGCATATGGCGATTCAAATTGCCCGATTGTGAGAATCTGCAATGAATAATAATATGCAATATAAAACCAATTTTAATTATAATTGTCATACATTTATTTATTTTTTTAAATGTGTGGGGAAAATTACATTTCCATTATTTAATTTAGACGGTCGTTCGCTCTTTGATTAATATTGAGTTGTAGAAAGAAACAACACAATATTACCCTTAAATAATATTCCATAATAAAACATAATCTAATGGAGCCTCAGAATAACTAGAGGTGTTTGTTAAGATTATCCACGTTTGGCTGAGATTCTCCTAGAAGCCGTTCCAAAATAGTTCCAACTTTGTTCTAACGTCATATCTAATGGCGAATACCGCAGTCGATGGAACGATAATATTGACATAGTTCAGCTAATAAAAAGACAGCGAGTAGGCGAGCTAGGTCATGTTGTCCGAATGGATGAAAAGACTCCAGCTTTGAGAGGGTTCGATGCTGTACCAGCCGATGGAAGCATAGGCAGAGGAAAGCCTCCACTCCGTTGGAAAGATCAGGTGGAACCAACCTGGTTTCACTTCGGATTTCCAACTGGCGACGAATTGCGAGGGAAAGAGAAGATGGCGCGCTATTATCGATTCGGCTATAATCGAATAAACGATTCCTACGCCAATTAAATACATATCAAATAACGTCGAACAATCGCAAAGGAATTGAAAAGATACTTTGTTATACTCTTAGTGGGTGGGTCACCATCACTAGGCCCATTTTGCACCCTAGATGTACCCTAATAAGCATCAGCTAAACAACTCAGTCGATTTGGTGAAACTTCTGAATATTTTCCATCACAGCTGTCCAATTTCTCTTAGGTTGGAGTATTGGGAGTCGTGCAAAATATCCCCTCTTAAACGACAGAAGGCTGAGTGCTCGTTTAGTTTGAATAATTCACTCGTTAGTTAAGTAATGTTTTCTTCAGGTCTTCTATTACGCCATAAAATGAAACAGTCTGACAATATAGATCGTCACAACAGTCGAACCAATATAAATTCTCCACTCTACTCAGAGAAACCTTCCTCTATTGTTATTATTCAACATTGAAAGGGTTCTAGAAGAGAAAGTCGCCTCTAAATAGCTGTTAGATTCTTTTCATAAATTCTGTTTTTGACAGATCTCTACTATTTTTCTACTTTATTAAGAAAATTCACGTTCTGTAAAGAATGGTCAACATAATTGGCCTACTGAGCGTACTATTCGCAAGACCATTACCCATCTTGAGATCCAGCATTCATTATTGGATAATAATCGACCGAATAAACCACGTCCGACACGCAGTGTAGAAAATATAACAGCCGTAGCACAAAGACCGTAGAGAGTCGACTCGGCGCCGTTCGCAGCACCTCGGACTGACTTATCGAACATCTTGGCGCATTTTATTTCGAGATCTTAAATTAAAAGTCCCTCGACCTTCCCAGGGGACATCACTTTGCTTTATGGGCTCTTGAAATGTTCCAAGAAGATTCGACGTTTTCGAGCCAAAATCTGTTCAGTGTTGAGGCCTATTTCTGGCTCAATGGGTATGTAAACAAACAAAATTTTCGCATTTGAGACGAAGAGCAAGCTGAAGAGAAACAAGAGCTCCCATTTCATCCAGAAAAAGCTAACGGTTTGGTGTGGTTTGTGGACCGATGGTACATATTTCTTCAAAAATGATGTCGTTGAGAACGTAACCGTCAATGACGACCGTTACCGCGCCATGATAATCGACTATTTGATGCCTGAAATTGAAGCTCGTGATCTCGGCGACATTTGGTTTCAATAAGACGGTGCCACTTCCCACACATCGCATCAATCAATGGATTTATTGAGAGAACACTTCGGTGAGCAGATGACTTCACGGCCACTAAGATTGTGTGATATCACATCGTTAGAATTTTTCCTGTGCTTTTACGTAGATTTTAAAATGTATGCGGACAAACCCGCTTTGATTTAGGTCTTGGGGCAAAACATCACGCATGTCATTCGCCAGTTACCAGTCGAAATGCTCGAACGAGCATTCGAAAATTGGACTCAACGGATGGACAATCTGAGGCGTAGCCGCGGCCAATATTTTAAAGAGGTTATCTTTAAAAAATAAATGTCAAAGAATGTTCTTTCGAATGATAATGAATATTTCTCATTAAATTTCAATTTTCTGTGTTTTCTTTTCTTTAGAAAAAGAACCTAGAAATGGATGACCCTTTCATATCCTTTCCTGTATTTTCATTTCCTTACGTTTAATAATAAACTATATCAATATTGCTTTTCTCGAAAAGTTTTTTTATGATTTGCTACCAAATTATAGTTAACTCCCACACCCCAGTCGTTTACTCAACATTTATATCGTACATACATAGCTAATCTACTAGTACATACCTGAGCAAACACAATTTACATTGATATGGCTTCTCGCCGCTATGTATACGCAAATGTTTTGTTAGTGTGGAACTGTCCGAAAAGGATTTCTTACACGACGAACAACGATATGGTCTTTCGCCCGAATGGGTGCGCATGTGCGTGGTGACGCTGGAACTTTGTGAGAAACGTCTATCACAAATTGGACAGCGGAATGGCTTTTGTCCGGTATGTGTGCGTACATGTGCCGTCAGATTGGCGGCCTGCGAAAAGCTCTTATTGCAATCCGGGCATCTGAAGAACAACAAAATCAACATTAAATTTCGGTTATTCCAAAAATAATCACTTCCACCTCACCTGTAAGGACGCTCACCCGAGTGAGTTCGCAGATGTGTTTTGAGCGTGCTTGGGCGTGCGTAAGTTTTGCCACAAAGCCTACACAGATTGGGCTTTGAGTCGGAGCCCTCCTCGTTGCTATCCTCATCGTCATCGTAAGGACTCTTCGTTGGTGATGCAAAGGCAGGCGCAAGCTCTGTGCCAGCGGCGAATAGATGACGCGATGTATCGCTTGTCGGCGACGGTGAGTCCTCCTCGACAATGACCGCATCGGTGAGTGTAGGCATAACACCAACGCCTGGACTCTGACTGGACTGCTGCAGCGTTGGCGTTCGAAAATCGGCGGTGAAGGAATATGTGGCCGCAGGTGGATAATGTGTTGGACTGAGTAATGGCGGGTAGAGTACATTAACGGCGGAATTGGTGTTTGGTGGCGTCCACTGCATCTAATTAGAGAAATTGTTCTGAATTAATTATGGGTCAGTTTATTAGAGATCAATTCATCACCCACCTGTGAACATTGCATGGGCACCGTACCCTCTGCGCCGTAACCATGCATAGTCATATTCATGCTGACATTGACGCTCATGCTTGGGTACATTGGTGGCGGCGGTGGCGCCGTAACATTTGTGTTAATGTGTTGACTGCACGCATTGCCGACGGACGCGGAACCAGATAGCATACCACTACTGCCAGGATCATAGTAGCAGGACGCTGGCGTCCCACTTGAACTGAGTGAATTGCCATGTTGTGTGTTTTGCGCCTGACTCTGAGAATGGTGTGAGACTTGACCGCCCGGTGAGACGAGCATCTGATGTGGATGCACGGTGTATGAGAGCGATGCTTGATGCGGATTTGTGGAGAAATTATATGAGGCACCGCACGGTGAGAAGGGGAAGAGGCTAGGCAAGGGATCGATGTCTAATGGCGGTAAACCTGGGAACGATGAAGCCATCTCATCGGTGCTCCAATAACTGACCGCGTTATTGCTATTGCTATTGTTGTGATTGGCGGTAGTATTTGGTAGACTTACTTGCTGTTGTTGTTGTTGTAAGTTATTTTGTGTGGATCCAGCAATACCAACACCGGTTATAACACTCGACGTCGTATCGAAACAGGAACCGCAATCGAAGTCGTTGGCCGTCAGCGATGAGATGGGCAAAACGGTATTGCCTTGACAGGACAAACAGCCGACACAGGAAGATGCAGCACACTCTTGCTGTTGCAGCAATTAAAAGAGAAGGGAAGAATTTGTTATATATTTTTTTTTAATTTAAATTTTATTATTTTAATTTGTATTATATTTTTCTATTTTTTCTGCACTAGCATATATTGTTCTTCAAGTCCATAAAAGAATTACACTGAAGGCATTTAACAATTTCAAATAGCGTCGGCAGAATAGTTTCGATTTTTTATTTTTTTTTAATTCAAATAGTTTCGCTTTTTTTCACTTCCTGTGTAGACTATCTTTAAGAGTCTTTAAAAATATTTCACTTTCAGCAGAAACATAAGCAACCGAAAATATTATAAAATTAACTTGATATCTTTCCGTTTCTTGCGCGTTTAATTCACTTTTAACCGTTATCGTACCTGTGGACTATCCAACGCCAGACCGAATAATGGATTGTTGGGCACATATCCCGTTTCTGGTTCCACTGGACCGCCATTTGAGACATCGCACGATATGTACATAGCTCCACCCTCTTGATCTTCCAGGGAATCTGTAAATAATGTGTATAAAATACATACATAAAAATACATTCAAGCATCCTCTTTAACATATATATTATATCATTGGGGATGCTGTGGACATCATAAATCAACCACCTTGCAATACAGGTGTAAATGATTATTTACATATGTACATAGCTTATTTATACGGGTTGTATTTAAAAAGTAACGGTAATTTTCGATTTTTGAAAAAATTATTTATTAATTCGTCTACATTATTGTCTTTGAAATAGTTCCCATTCGATATTATGCACTTATGCCAACGTTCCTTTCAATCGTGGAACGATTTTTGAGATAGCCTTTGGCTCTTTCAGTAATTTCTCGTTTGATTGTAAAATGAGGTTGTTCTCTTTACTTTTAGAAATAGGAAAAAGTCACATGGAGTCATGTCTAGCGAATATGGAGGCTCAGGCTGGGTTACAGTATTTTTTTGGCTAAGAATTCCGGAACAAGCAACTCACAAGTGTGAGAAAATCGCCAAACTCATAAAAGCACGTTCAATCTTATCGAACAATGTTTGACAATTGGACTATCCTAAACCATGAAGTTTTAAATTTTACAATTCCCGTTATTTTTTGAACACACCACTGTACTTACATACATAATGCTATAGAGTTACATATACATATTTTTATAAATCTCATTCGAAAAATATTAATTTCCAAGATTATTACAATATTTTTCTTTTTTTTTCAAATTTAAAAAATGTTAATTCAATTTTTATTTTTCTGTGTTCGCATATATTAAAAATAATTAATTGTAAATATTATTTCGAAAAATTTATTTGTTTATTTATTTTTAATTATATAATAATCTTTTGTTATAATTTCAATTAAATTACATAAAATTCATTATTTTTTTATTCGATCTCTAAGCTTTCCAAATTTTAACACTGTGCGAACGCTTTATTATGCCACTGTTCGTTAGCTCCGCCTCAAAAACATACCCTTATCGCTTGCAAGCCACCAGCAGCGTCGCACTCATATACATATGTATACTTTTATATGTATGTATGCGTGTGGCTATTGCATGACAACTATTTTTTGTTGCTTTTCTCTCGCGAGTTTGCTAATCAAGCGCGGCGTTATGCACAGGCGCAAAAGCATTCACACACACTCGCACATGCAAGTAACCCCACATGCCAGTTTCAATCTCTATATACTGCTAACCCCGGTAGGAATTAGGTTCCGAAATTTTTATCTAGGTATGGATAACTTCGAAAATACTTGAAGAAAGTGTTCTATTAGGCAAATTGAGATAGTTAAAATTATGTTTAAACTTTAAAACTCTTACAATTCAGTTTTATATTTTTTGTAGTTTGCCAATTCGTATCTCGTACCTACTGGGCTTCAGTTTCTGTTCATGCCGCTTATTCGTACTAAATCAGTGCATTAGGGTAGTTCATATTCAGTTAGGTTTGAATGTGTTTTTAAATTTAAGACTTTCACAATAAAATTTGTTAAAAAGTATCTTTTTAATAGCGATTGTCCAGCGGGGGGACTGGTGGGATAAGAGGAAAACCAATTTGTTACATTAAATAAAACAGTTGGAAGAAATTTATCTTTTTTAATTTCTTTATTTATTGGGTCTGTTTTTTTTTTAAGTAAGAAAAATCTATCAAATTTTTATAATAATAGAATAGCTTTTTCTTATCTTGGTGGGTGGTAAAACGGTAGCAGTTTTAATATGTGGGATAAAAATGCAAAATATCATTATTTCTTATTATAATTAAAAATCAGAAAAACTTTCTTAATCTAATATGTTTATTTAATTAAACTTTGATTGAATTTGAAAAAAATGCTGATACTGATGATCCTTTTGCATATGAATTTTATTGTTGTATTACTATCTTACAACTAACACAGCTTTGAGCATTCTTTTAACAAAACTAGTCTATTCAATCAACTATAAATTTACTATAAATTTTATACGTGAAAGAAGCAAACAGCTATATATATTTTGCCAATTTATTTCATTTAAGTCAGTTGTGTATTCGATTCACCTCTCTCAAATGTTTGACGAATCAAATGCTGCTTTTAAATGAATTTATTAAGGTGTTAGGTGGGTCTCAGAGGTTCAAAACAACATATTTAAACCGTATTTTGTGAAATTTTTATATAAAAATTCTGAAAACTCCGTTGGTACCATCTCCCTTGACGACTCAATAAACACTGCTCTTGCATTGGACAGAATAACACATTCGTGGTTCCAAAATCGAAAAGCAAAATATTTCCTTAGTACATGCATAAATATCGTCATTAGATGAAGAAAATAAAAAAAAATATTATTTGACAGACTTTGTTAAAAAAAAAATTGTTTTGGAAAAATTTTCGCCATGCATTGGCTCGAAAAAATTAGTTGTAATAAAAATTATACTCGTATCAATTTGAAATTTTGGAAAATTTGAGAATATTTTAATAAGACAAAAAAAAAATTTCAAATTTTTAAATTTTAAAACCCACCTAATACTAAACTAAAATATTTCACAGCAGTGTTATGAATACTCATTTTAAACTGCACCAAAATATATGTTTTTCTTAATCAATTTTTAATTTTTATATTCTAACTTTCGACAATTCACAACCACCCTAATATTTACTTACACTCACACATACGGCCAAACATACAAAAAATCATGGTGGATTTCATGGCATTCGTTTTGATTATTAATCAATACAATGGCCGCTGGAATTTCTAGAAACCATAGGCATAGTAACGAATGGCTTGACAGCAAATAGTACTAGTAGAATACATACTTTTACACACGCATTAAGTGGAACACATCCTCTAATACAATCGATTAGTACTAGCTAAAAATGCTTACACTCACCCAGAATTATATTCAAGAGTTTGAAACTTTTATATAGCAATCCCATGACATGATTCCTCCTCTAGGTAATGTGTTTTGTTTGGTGGTTTTATTTCTAGTTTTTCTACGCTTCATTTTACGTCGATTTGTGCCGCCTGAAATTGTAATAATTAATTAATTCAATATTAATTTGTTTGAGTTTGAAGTGTATATTAGTGTAAATTTGCGAAGTTCCAAGTATCAATATCTTTAAAGTGTTAATATTTGAAACATTTTTGTTTTAGTTATACTAATGTTTTTCGTAATTCAACCGAAAAATATCAAAAATGTTTCATTCTGAATTTTAAAACTAAAAATTTGGGCCATGGGTTTTTAATAAGGTTTTTAATAACCAGTATATCCTTCATGGTTTTGTATTAGTTTTCAAACTGTACTCGCCATGGATTGTATACATTTTGGCAAACAGTATTAATTAACTATTTTATAATAATCATTTTATGTGGCAATTTCACTAAATTGGACTTATGTAGCTATCTCGGAAAAAGAACTGTGTAAAGCTGGAACTCTAATGAATTGATATTCACTTGTCAAATAAACATGTTCTAATCTAACGCAGCTTAAATACTTGTAAAGAAATAATTTTTATAGCTAATACCTCGTTTTGGTTTGAGTTAGGTGTCTTTCAGAAGCTAAAAACATCGGTATTTTTACAATTTTAAGTATATAGAATCATATATATCATTTAAACTTCATTTAAACAATTCAGAGTAGTAAAGATACATATTTAAACAGTATTTTGTGAAATTGTTGTTTAAACATTCTGAAAACTCAGCCGTTGAGACCATATCTTCCATGACGTCTCCCAAAAAAAGGTCTCATAATCTCAAAAAATATTTCGATAGTATATGGATAAATCTAGTTAAACTCACTTTTTTGATCAAGTTTTCGGTATATATTGGCTCGAAAAAAATTGTTATAATAAAAATATAAAAAAAATCTCTCGTTCATTAATTATATGATGTTACTTCAAAGATGTGTGCAGAATTTGCAGAAATCGCTTAATAACCTTTCGAGAAATCGTGTCTACCGTCTTAAAATATTCAGTTTTGAGAAAAATTCGTTTAAAGTTTTACATTCGTACTGACGTGGCCTGAGGGGCGGAACTTCCAAAGAGTATATTTCTTAGAATATTACTCGAATTAATTTGATATTTTTGGATAATATTTTAAACGTATTGCAGTATTCAATAAGACAATACATTTTTTTCCAATTTAGCAATTTTGAAACCCTTTGCCTTAAAGGAACAATTAGTACAAGAGTCACATAACGGTGGTTTGAAACACTTAAAACTAAACGGGTTAGATAGATATAGAGTTATATAAATCAAAATGATCAGAGATGACGAGATGAGTTGAAATCCGACAACTTGATACACAAGTTTCAAAGATTTTGCAAAATCGGAACATTATAACGTCTATAATATGCGCCTCATGAAAAGCTATAAACTATAACAATTAAGCCAAAAATAAAGCTATAAAAACTATGCAATTCTGTACAGAGAATCACTAGTCCCTAGCTTTCTATTTATTACTACCGCACTCAGTGTGAAAATGGAAACGTACGTTTATACAGTAGCGATGGTGCAGAAGAGTTGCATGTGAATAGGTATGAAAATGAACAATGAGTGTTGCACTACCCACTTTTGATTCAAAATCTATACCTCAGTTCAGTACCTCTGTTCCGATTTCAAATAAATATAGTACAAAATATTTCCTTGACATCCTGATCTTACAGTTTAAAAATAGGTAGAATTACACCGCACCTACTTCTCCTATAACATAATTATTAAATTCATCTGATTCTTTAATTTTACTATTTATAAATCAAGAACCAATGATGATATCAGAAGCGTTGATGGTGTTAGGAACCTTTTTTCAATAACGATAAATCTCAGAGTTGTTTTAACCCTAGAACCATAACTAATTTTACGTATATAGATTTTTTTTACAACAAAATGGAATGGAATTTACATTTAAGATTATGTACTCTACTTAAAGAGTTAATAGTTAAAACAATCAGCTTACGCTGCAAAATGGCTTCTAATTAATGTACATTATGGTTCTAGAGTTAATGAAATTATCAGGCGGCCTTTTCTAAGTTTAAAAACTTCTGCTTATAATGTGCATACATACCGGCTAATATGTAATATATTTTACCGAAATTAAGTGAAAGTGTAATCTTTGATATTCTATAGTTTGGGGACGAAAATTAAATGACGATCTAAAATGTTCGGTTGCACCCGCACTTAACTCTTCCTTACTTGTTTTTATGTAATTTTTTTCGTTCATCATTAAGCAATATCGAACGTTAACTCAAATTATTTTATAAGAAAATAAAAATTCTGTTAAATTTTAAAATGCTCTTTTAATAATTATAATGGTAGTTTTTTACCAACAAGTCCTTGCGAATTGATATTTTGACATTTGAGCGAGTTAAAATACAAATTTAAGATAATTAATTTCGATTCTGGCTAGTTGAAGTACCGCACAAGCATTTTAATATTTGTTTCGATATCTTTCATATATCCATATATCTGACAAGCTTGTTATCCTTTCCACATGGAAATCATGCAATTTACTACAACCTTCCTATTTATCCTAGAACAATAACATTGACAACACAAAATCTTGACAGTGATCGGCGTTCAATAAGAACACGAGAGACCCAACCTTATCACGGCGGTGGTGCAGAGTTGCATGCAATTGCTCCTTGATAGTCACACTTGAGCCCCCAACGTGTAACACCAGATCAAACATAGTTTAGAAGAAATATGAACATTATTATTTTTTTTTTTTTGAATTTAAGATAAAGAATTACTAAATTCTAGGCGGAGAACAAAGATACTTCCTAATAAATAAACTCTAACTCCTGATTAATTTGGAACTTCTTTATTAAATAAATAATGTAATTCTGAAATCGTTTTCGATTCGATGTCGAAATTATCAATGTCTAATTTCGGTTTTTAAGTCAACGCCGGTGATTCCAAATTTAATTAATGGAAAACATTTTAAAGTGATTGAAATTTTTTGAAAAATGAAATGTTTTTGATTTACGAGTTAACTTTCGAGCGGAGGAAATCGGACTAATCCTGAAAAATGTGTCTATCGACAACTAATTTGTATATAATCCTAAGATCTCTTTTTCAGTCATTAAAGTCGATATAACGTAAGTAGAAAACAAAAGTTCGGTTCGGAAATATCACAACTGTACAAAAATCACTTTATTTTCTTTTAAGAATATTTTATTAGTCTATTCATTTGGTACTGTATTGCAATTATTGGCTTTGATCCCACAAACGTATCGCCCTCGACATGTCAACAGGAATTGAATATTTCTATAGAATATTTGTTATGAAAAACCTGATCCTGATTATGCAAACTCTAAGAAGAGTGCGCCATGAACAATTTCAATAGTTAATATAACATATTTTAGAAATAACTATTATGGGGCATTCGACTTTAAGTACATCAAAGATATTCCTTAGAAACACGTTTGTTTAAGTTTTTAAAGTAATAACTAAAAAAATACTCCTTTCTTTGCAATTTACTGAATAAAAGCTCTTCATTATTACTTAGAACAGCTTTTCAGTTTTATTTGTGCTTTCAAATATTTTGCAAAAAAAAAATTAAAAATGAAATTTAAATTCATTTTAAAATTAAAATCATTTTTATTATTGTATTATTATTATTCCATTAATGAATGATTTTCACTATTTTTATTATTAAACATATCCTCACTTTCCCATACCTTTGAAGGAATTTCATAGTAATCATGATCGACGCGTATCCTTTAATTGTAATCCTTGTATCCTTTGGTATGATTATAAGCAAGGAGAATACGCTCTCATGTAGCTTTACTAATATTATTCACTAACAATTATTTTTTGTGCACAAAAGAGTATAAATAATTTGAAAATTTTCATAGATGTACGTATGCTTTTATCTGCATGTGGTTTTATATACACAATATTTTTCACAACTTTATGCGATATTTCGAAATTTTTCAATAATATAACAACCGTTCCAACCGGCACCGTCAACTCAAGACCCGCCGAGTTGATATTTAATTTAATTATCCTTTTTGTGGAAGGCGACTTGTAGCGTTGAACGGAGAACTGCAACTAAAACAACGAAATCGGGCGGTGCTGTGTCATCCAATGAAGAATATCATCGAAAAACTGTATAAAAGTGGCAGTACGAGAACCGCAAACAAAAAAACTACTACAAACACTAGCGAATGCATAAGAAAAAAAAAATAAGAAATGAAAAATAACAACCACTAAAAGCCAAAAGGCGACAAATTAAAAGCACGACAAAAGAAACAGCAAAAGCATATGCACAATAAGCAACTCAAGTGATGGGATAGAAAAGAAAAAACAAGACAAGCAGCAGTAAGGGAGAAGGAGAAGGACCACCCCTTCCATGCGCACCGCAGCCAGTTTTGTCTTCACACCGCAGTGTTGTTGATGATGTCTTGCCTTTGCTGAGCCTGCACTACCCCCAACACAGCCAATACGGCAGCTCGACGGTAGTACGTACTTTGCTTACTTGTCACCCAATATCAGCTCATTACTTACAACATAACCTGCCCACGACCGGTAACTACACACCAACACACACACACACACAACTGCTCAAGCAGCCACTCACTTGCAACACACACACATACATATATACGAGTAAAGCAAGGCGCTTAAGTGAATGAGTAGCTGTCTAAATTAGCATTGATCGTGTGCATTCGCTGTCATCGCACCAATACACATATGAATACAACAACAACCAGCAGCAACAACATTTACAACTACCACCAAATTCGTTATTGGTATTTGTTGTACATTTATAGATTTCCATTTCGAATGTCTCGTCCATTCACACCACACACTATTGACCACCCCCCTTCTCGCAAATGCATTTTAATTTCGATAATAAAATGAGAAACGAACAAAAAGGAAGTGATATCGACGCTATGCCTCTTATAATGCCCGCCTCCGCGCCAGTTGGTGTCATTGTGGTCATACGTTCACACCAGCAGCGCGTTACAATTATAAATACATATATGTGTACATGTGTTTGATCAAAGTAAGCAATTGTATGTGTATCTTGCACTTACAATTAAATTACTGTTGCAAACAAAACTCAATAATAACTCAATTCTAGCGAAAATGTAGCGTCGAGCAACCAATGAGCGCGTCGCTAAGATAGTTGATTTACAACTACATATGTACATACATAGGTGTATATTCATGAGCTTCTATATATGTGTAGATATAGTTAAACCCTTAAGTGTAAATGTTGGCTTTTCTGCACTTTTGCCCCTCTTCCTGTCTCTTGTTTAGCAATATGTATTCTTCGCCAATCACTTTATGGTTTTTATAGATTGTTGACCAATTTCTGTTATTATTTTATTACACATTGCAGAATAATGATTTGCTCTTGATTTACACTATTCTTTTAATTCAAATTCAAATTCAAATTCAAAATTATTATTAATTTAATTTTTATTAAAAAAAAATATTTGGAAACCGCCATTACATATATAGTTCATGGTGGACTAAACTTGCGAGTTAGGGTCACTACATACTCACTCTTTGACTGCGACATATAATATGAAGGGTTTTCTAAACCTCTGTGCGTTAGTTGAATATACTTTATTTAAATTCTATGGAGCATCTCCAGTCTCCAAAATTCTAAAAATGAATAAGAATTATTTTAAAGGTTCCTAGAGGTTTACAGAACTTTAGAAAGCCATTGAAAAATAATTGATCTAAATTGGTTGAACTAGATATTTTACTCAAAATTTTATTGTTATAGGGCATTCTAAAGGATGACTACTTCTCATTGACAATGTGACGGCACTCCATCTGGTATCGCAAAGGACCCAAACTGGTCTAGGTGTGGGTTTCTGGCCTACCAGACTATTCTAACCTAGCCTTCATTGTTAGATATACTATATAGTCGTCCGTAACGGAAATTCAAAAGGACTGCGCGGCGTCTCCTGATTGAAAAAATCTGCACGGACCCTGATTTATATCCAACAATATTTTTTAGAGAATATTATCTATCGCTCCCTGAAAGCTTCTCTATTGTCATTCTTATTCTCAAAGCATTGCTCCTGACCCGTTTTTTCTTCTTTCTTTGTTTTCTAGCTCATCCTTGACTTCGGCAACGTTTTTCCATCTGATTAATATATATATTCTATCACTACAACAACAAAACGCTTGCTTTGATAGCTTTTTCAGACCTTACAACGCAAGCTTCTCTACTGTCATTCTCATTTTCAGAGTCTTCTACTATGTCAAGTTATTGATCGTGACCCGATTATTTGTCTATCTAGTCTAGCTCATCTGAGACTTCTACATTTCAACCATTTCCCATCTGATCAAGGTCTCCCGCGTCTTTGGCTTCCTTGAGAATTCCAATCTAGCGCTGTTCTACTAATGTTGTCGTGAGATTTTCTCAAAGTGTGGCCGATCCACTTTCATTTACGACGTCGAATTTCGATATGGATCGGTAGCTGTTTGGTTACTTTTCAAAGGTTAGCATTACTAATAACGTTGCGCCAGCATATCCGCATAATCTTTCGAAGATATCTATTATGGAAGGATTGCAGCGTTTCTAAACCATTTGCTGCACTTCTCTCAGACATATAAGATAGTATCTATTATACAGTGATTTTCTTTTGTTAACCAGTGTTGCTTAGATGCAATAATTATCAACGCTTCAAAGAGCGAGCATACGCAAAGAAAATCGCAATAACGCGAGAGAATATTTCATTTGACACTCGATATTGCGATGCGGTTAAGTGAGGAAACAACATGCAAAACAACAAACGTATTAATATTATTTATAAATATATTTCGATTATTACTTCTTTATGTCATCAGAGTTTAGAATTATTGCTGAATTTTAAATGCAAAATTTCTTAAAATTCACAATAAACTGATATATCAGAATGTTCATTCATAAATTTGGCTCCTTACTTCACATTATAAGCCTTGACCAATTTACACACGTAACTTGCCTGTATGTATGTATATGTACGATAGTATAGCGGCATTCAATTTCAAAATTACTGTTTATTCTTACTTTTTGCTCACCTCGTGTATTGACTTTAGGGCACCAATATGCATGTTGCAACAATTTTTTATTACTTGCTTGCTTGTATATACACTTACATGCTGCAAGAAATTGGAATGTTGCAGAGGCGCCGCCGAGTAAAGAGTTGCACGTAGCAGCTACGTAAGAGCAGCAAAAAATGTGGTCACACGACGTATACATGTATCGGATTACCGATAGACAGACCGGCGTATATGTCAATACTCACAGATCTATCTACATGTGTTTGATATTGTATATATATAGAAAGACTAAAAACGTAAATTAAAAGGGTAAGTGTAAAATAAGAAAATACTTAACTTTGTACACTCTTTCGTTATTGGATCCAATCGAATAAATTTATAGTATGCTGAAACATAACTTAAATTTATTAGTATGTATCGAATATAATGCCAAAAACCCTTAGTTTTTGAACTTTTATATTCGATATAGCAATTTTCATTTGCCAAAAATAATTTTTTAATGGAGCATAGATCTAAAATCACCCCTGATGACGTAATCAATAAATTTTTAGTTGAACATAAATCCTCTTGAGCTTAATAACATATTTTTGAACACACTTTTTCACCACTCTCGTATATATTTCTTGAGCCATACGAATTTATCAACAATTCGAAGTCAACTTATAATTGCTTGGACTGCAAGATGTCCTTTCAAGAATAAAACAGTTGAACTTCCTCTTAATAACTCGAATTTTTCTATAACTTGAAGTCCTCCATAAATCGAACTTTTGAATTGGCAATAGAAGTCAAATTTCATATAAATTTCCTTCTGTAACTCGGAAGTCTCTGTAACTCGATATTTTTTGTAGCTTATAGTGATTCGAGTTAGGGAAGTTCAGCTGTAATTTCAAATGCAGGCTTTAATATTTAACCGAATCTCGGTACCCCAATATTCAAAGAACCCACGATTACTGGTTTTGCAATTTATAATTTTTTCCATAAAGTGGGAAGATATAATATATACAATTGGTACTTACATCTTGAACTTGGACCCTTATATATACATACATATATAGAAATATTCTCGGTGGTATGATTTTATAATATTTGTCAAATGAGTGGTTGAACCATACTACTTAGAAATCGGCCGTATAAAAATTTGGAGTACTTTATCATTAGGGGTTATAGGTTAGGTAGGTTTCAGAGGTTTTACAATTTTTTTAATATATACAATCACATACATATTTCCTTTCAGCATATCGATTTATTTAAATTTAAAAGTATTTTGTGAAATTTTTATTTAAAAATTCCGAAAACTCAGCCGTTGGTACCTTACTTTGGTCAAATTTTTGTCATATTTTGGTTCGAAAAAAAATAGTTGTAATAAAAAATAAAATAAAATTCTTTCTTCTTTCATTAACTAGATGATGTTATAGTATTTCAAAGATGTGTGTAGAATTTGAACAAAATCGCCTCATAACATTTCGGAAAATTGTAACCACCGACTTAAAATATTTAGTTTCTAGATAAACGCATTTAAAGTCTTAACTTAAAAACGACGTGGCATCAGGCGCGGAACTTTCAACTTTTGGACACTATTTTAAACACATTTAATAAAGTAAATTTTTTTTTAAATTTCGAAACCCACATAACCCCTTAAATTTTACTTCTTTACCAAATATATGCACATCATAAACTTTAAGAGTAATATCAGTTTGGGGTCCTGTTAAAGGTTTCACGTAATTACTTACTACTTTTGCTAATTTTCTACTTTTGATAAAATCTCTACGACTAAGGTAGAATAGTGCGCCACCTAGCGAGAACTTTTCATCTATGTAAGTTTCTATTAAAAAAATAATCGAATATGCGTGCTAAACGAACAAACATTAAAAAACAAAAAACGAATCAAAACAAAAGTGACAACAATTTTTTTCGATATGATTATTTACAACGCTTGACTCCCAAGAAATGTCATCGATACCTGTGTGCATTCTAAATTAATATGTGTGTAAGCAAAAAAGATACTTAGTCTGTTGTTTCTCTTCATTTTATCAAGCGAAGTGGAAAAAAATCGAAACTGTTAATTTCCCAAGACATCAGCTCATTGACTTAAATCCGTTATGACAATCAGAAGCACACACTAGTTACTCTGATGGACTCTCATGTTGTTGCCATGTAAATTACATTTATACATTTTGTAAAACTGGTTCTAAAAGCTAAGATTACTTGATACAATGTAGTAATTGGTGTATATTTACATATATACCTGCAGCTGTGTATTTGATGAAACTTAAAAAAATATAATATTTTTTAATAAAAAATTTAAAATTAATTATAATAAAAGAAATTAAAAAAAAAAATATAAAAAATTTCAATAAAATGTATAGTATTTATAATGTCAAAATATTCTTCAGTAAACATTTCTTATTTTAGTCAAAAATATATATACGAATAAATAATATTAATAAATATAATAAAATTCAATTTTGAAATAATTTTATTTAAACAAAATAAAATTTATTTCAATTCAATTTTAAGAACTTTTAAACATTCGTAACCATTTTCTCCGAGTGCATACTAGTGTGCCGGCATTCGTTAAAAAATATCCTGTCGAGAAACTGTGATTTGCTGGTGATATGGCGCATGTTTTGTCACACAAGCAACTGACCATCTTAGGTGTAAAAAAGAATTCCCATAATGCAATCTGATATGCAAGCAATTGCATGTTGACAATTTATTTGTATACAAACATACATATGTACATATGTACATGAACATGAGCAGCACGATCACCAAGAGAATACCTTTACGCTCCAATGATTTCAACGAAATCCAACGTGATCGTGGAAGGACCTGTGAGAGAATTTTAAAGCATGTAATGTATACAGTTGGTTTTTGTTTTCGAATTTTGTAGAAAAAAAACATATTTTAATAATGTGGAATTTCGAAATATTTTTTTATCGAAAATATTTTTTTATATTAAAATATATTTCAAATCAAATTTCATTGAGTGATCTCAATTATTATACGAGTTAGACTTTAGAGTTAGTTAAAGAGTCTGAAATCGTTGCGTTTGATATTTAATGGTGGAAAAGGTCTCAAAAATTTTTGACTTTAAACTAAAATATTCATATATGTATTAGTTGTACTTTAATTGTCTAGATTGACCTAAAATGATTTTATAGTTTTGTACACTATTTGTCTCAACTTACGGTTACAATCTTGTAAGTTTTTCTGGTTTCTCTATGTATTAGTTGTATTTTATTTGTTTAGATTGACCTAAAATGATTTTATAGTTTTGAACACTATGTTGTCTCAACTTACGGTTACAATCTTGTAAGTTTTTCTGGTTTCTCGTTAACCTTTGTATCGATTTTGTTGGAAATTTAGAATTTGCCGTTGCTTTCTCGAAAATTTTGACATCATATTGTCATCTTGTATAAGTTTCCAGTAGTCCTTGACCGTCTTCCGTCGATGTTTGGTAATAATTTACAATATATTATACTTGAGATTGGAGAGAGATATATATATTTTGTTTCTTAAAGCTTCGCCCCAACACCGCTGTCCATTTTGGATCCATCTGTATAGATTGAAGCGGTGTAGTCTGTGCCTTTATTTGTTATCTTGCGGTCTCTTCGAGTGTGAAAGATCTGAAAAACTTTCTGAAGCTAAACTCCGAGAGAATATTTGAGCCTATTTATGAACTCTATAAGATCACATTGCCATCGATCCCAATAGCTTAAACTTTGTTTCAATCTGACTAGCGCACGGGCAAGTTCATATATAGTATTATCTCTGAATAATTGATCTGAGATTCACAGCAGACCAACAGTGACTTTATCTTTCGGTTTCGGGGGAATTACTTTGCTCTTTTAACAAGTTTCCCAACATATACCTTTCAAACCAATCAATCTGTAATCCAAGTAAGTCACATTGGAAGTAAACAAAAAAAAGAAGTTTGAAATATTCGGGTTCACCACAAGGCCTTTAAAACGGTATAAGATGATAACTTTCGATATCGTGGAAATGAGGTTTGAGAGTAAGGATCAACGATCAAAGTTTGAATTTTAGTCTGTTGTTTTTTAGAGCCACCACACATAGAATAATAAATACCCTTGAGAGGGAACCCACTATTCAATTATAATTCTGAGTCATAGATACACTTGTACATGCTTCAGGTGTCAGCTGAGTAAATAAATAACTAAATAATCCAACGAACCTAAACAGACATTTAATTGATTTTACTGCAAAACATAAGCTCAAAGTAACTTTTTAAAGTAGAAATGAAAACATGTAAACATTTAAATATACATAATTACCAATAGAAAAACTGGTCGTTAAGCAAAAATTACAACAAACAACACATTTAACACAGCAACCGAAAATGCTGCGTTCGCTGCAACCGTGCCTACGATCCCTCCCTTTAAATGATACCAACGGAACAATTGATTAAATCACACGTAACAGAATAAATACATACGCAAACACTTCGTACAACCCACAACGGTAAATACGAAAGTGAGTGTAAACAATTTGTTTGCAGTGAAGAATCACTTTCTGGTCGACTTAACATATGATACGAGTACCTGTTATCGCATGCAAAGCACCGTTTGCCACGCGAAATGAAAGCAGACAGATTAGGCAACACGTGGTCATGTTTGCAAGAAGGATTTCCAGGAGAGCATATTATTTTGATTACAAATAATTTGAGCTTAGAAATTAGCAAAAGTGGTGTGATTATGCCTAATTGAACTTTACGCTTCTGGTTGTGGTGCTGTACTCGTGCCAACAATTTGTCCATTTAATATTATACTAGCTAACAAAGAACCAGCAAACCAACATCTTTTAATTTTCCACACTCGTAAGCCGCCAACTTGCCTTGCCCGCCCCACCATCACCGCCCCTCGCCCAGCAGTTATCCAATAGCAACATTTTCCCCCAATTATAGAGGCTTCAAAAATCAATGAAATACTTTTCTGACGGCATTGCTGGGGCTTCTTGCGGCCAACGCCGACAATCCGACGTCTTTAACAACTTTTGCACAAAACCGAAATGTACTACAATTGTACGAATGCAAATAATGAACGACACTGTGTATTGTGAACGGCGAATGGAAATAGAAAATTAATATATGTATATGAATGCATGTATTGTATATATGTATGTACATATTCATATGTAAATGCGATCGAAGCTGAAAATTACACGCATATATGTATATGTATTTATCTGTATTGTGTCTATATAGCAAAGCCGTTAGCATGGAAATGACAAAATGGCAATGGTCATTGGTCACAAATGATTAAATGTTGTTTTTGTAGCAAATGCACGGTAGTATCAATGAACCCAAATGAACGCCCTCGACTAGTTCAATTCTATAAATTAAAGACATGTCCGTATAAAATACAGTTATTATAGAGAAAAGATTAAAAGTTTTCACTCAATGGAAGACAGATTATTACGATTGTTTCCATAATTCTTAAATAAATATATGAAATTTGTCTATATATGCTATATCAGATACAAGTGAGGCTTTAAACCGCTTTCCTAAATCGACTTTTTTGAGTTGTGGCACTATTCATGTAAATTAGCGATATGACTTAAATAAGAATTAACTCATTACTATATTAATGGCCCACCTCCCGTACAAAGGTTATGTTAAAAACAATTAAAAGTGCGTTAACTTACTAACGAAAAATGCCAGAAACACTAAATTTTACGGAAGAGATGGTGGGGGAGAGCTACACTCAATGGAAAAACCATAGCTTAGTATCTACTCGACCGATCGATTCACAGCCACCCCTACTTCCCCTATAATTCAATTTTGAATTCAATCCAATTCGTTCTCTTTGCATTAATAAAATAAAGAACCAATAAAGATATCAAAAAAAAAATTCCCAAGCCCCAGATATCGAAAATGAAGACCTCAGTCCCTGTGACTAATTTGTTACCAAAAATATCGGTAAATTTCTCAGATAGAAATTCAGGGAATATTGTTTTCTTCTAATTATGGGCCTCTGCACCAATACTGGGTAATATCTTCCGCTAGCTCCCAAATACACTTTACATGGCAGTGAAAGTACAACACCAGGAGATGGTAAACCCGATTTCCCATCGATGACCATGGAATAGATGTTCTATTACCCGACCATGAAGAAATTCGAATAGCAATTACCCGCTTGAAGCGGCGAGGGCCGATGGATTACCGGCCGAGCTATTTACAATACCAAACGTGTCTTCAAACAGGGAGATGGTGATATCATGCGACTTCTTCAATCTATTGCTGGAAAAAATAATATGATAATTGACATGATCGGAAGCAACAACCGCCGTTTGTTCTGCTTTTTCCAGTCTTGATAAGGAAGTGAAGCGTATAGGTCTGGTGGTGAATGAGGACAAGACGAAATATATCCTGTCATAAAACAAACAGTCGGTGCACTCGCGTGTTGGTTCACACTTCACTGTTGACAGTCATAACTCTGAAGTTGTAGATAGTTTCGTCTACTTGGGAACCAGCATCAACAGCAACAACACCAAAAATGTCAGCCTCGAAATCCATTGCAGAATCACTCTGGCCAACAGGTACTACTTTGAACTAAGTAGGCAATTGAAAAGTAAAGTCCTCTCTCGTCGAACCAAAATCCAAAAACCAAAAAGTCGCTTATTATTCCCTTCCTGATGTAAGGCGCTGAAGCTTGGACGATGACAACATCCGATGTCATAGTTTAGCGAATAAAAAGACAACGGCTACTAGATGTTGTACAAGTGGATTTAAACACTCCAACTCTGAAAGTGTTCGATGCAGCACCCGATGGAGGAAGCCGAGGAAGAGGGAGATCTCCACACATATGGAAGGACCAGGTGGAGAAGGACCACTACCAAAAGGAGAGATGCGTTTCGCGCTGTAGTGAACTCGGCTATAATCGCTTAAAGCGGTCCTTCCGCCAAATATATATACATATATATAATCAGAATTCACTCGATAAATTAAGGTTGTCTTGTGAAGAATAAAGTATGCTGTTACTGCTAAGCAACAAATCTTATTTGACAATAATCTACAATTTTTGGATGTTTCAAAGGATGTCACATCATTCAATTTTTAACAGAAAAAAATCATATTCTTCATATGAAATATATTCATAATAAAATCTAATTTTAAAATGAAAATTGAAACTTTTAAGAATTTGAGACAAGACCAGCTAACTTTCATGCAACTGCTTATTTTCCAGATTTTAATTGAACTCAATTTATCATATACAAATTTGAAGAGCATGTTTGTGTTTGATTGAGAGATCGTATATATTGACCAATTCAAAATGTAGTAGTATTAACATTTGAAAACTATCTGTGGATACATATACCCTCTTTTGAAAAACTAACATTCTACATATACAAGTACATAAAAGCACAGTATCTCATTCACACCATCTGTCCACTATAACGCCTTAACACATCGCCTGCCAATACGGAAGCGACGGAAAAGTATCAATGACCATTCTAAAAACACCCACAATCTGCCACTTGACTGTGGTGACAGCTGGTCTACGAAGAGCATTGCAGTGCGCTTTAACAAAGAAAAAAATAAAAACAAAAAACAATTATAAACAAAACATAGAGCCATTTAAAACCGCAATATGTCCTGCCTGATTAGGGTACGAGCGATTCTACGTAAACAAATGCTAAACGCAAGACAGCACTATTCTTAATGTCACTTCAGCATAAGTACGACGAGACCATGTGACAGTTGAAGAGGAACTGTCAATGTCCGCCTGACCGAGCTACTCACCAACCAAACAAGGATATGCGTTGGCCAGTAATCGCGCTTCTCAAATTACACCTACAACCCGACTTGGCCCAATATGTCGCAGCACAGTTGAGTTTATTACACTGTGAGTACACTTGAAGGGAGCACGTTAAATTAATTGCAATGCGATACTTTCGGAAATATAACTTAAGAGTAAGGCATACATTAGCTCAACTTGGTAAAAGGGCTCATTCATATATTGCTTATATATTTTAAAATTAGACAGAAGGGAATTTGAAGAATCTTAAGCTCAAAATAACTGTAATAACATTTGCAAATATTTGCCGTTTACTTTGAACCAGCGGCACACGCTTCCGATAAGCCACTAGCTTCACCAGTAACCTCAGATCAGTTGCTAATCATGAGAACATATTTTATTTCGCATAATTGTTGGTTTTGCGGCACTTAGATGCCTTAATGCTAGCTCTCTAAGCATACATATATACATGTACACTATAATTTCTGTTACAACATTCATCATTGTTCCAGCGTCAAACTGCTAATTTTGTAATCCTTTAAGAAAATATTAAATTTCAATTATACTCATCAAAATATTATCTGCGACCAGCGCACATCGCTAATATTATGAACAAATAGTACTCAGCCGCCCACTGCAATACGCTTGCATTTAGGTATATCTCATAAATACCGTTAGCCACGTGCCGCTACTGTTGCATTATCTGTCTCTCCTTGCGCGACGCTTGCGTTGAGGAGCGATTATTATCGGTAATATGTAATCTACCGCAAGCGAGCTTGTATCACCACTAATAGGTGAACGTGTTGAAAATGGGCTACTCAATGCACCCCTGCGCGTTCGACTTTGGCAAACCGACAAATTATGCGTGTTTATCAGATTAAACGCTCGTCGTCCTGACTGCTTCTGCTGCTGCATGTCTTATTTAATGTCCTCAGAGAATATTTGTCAGATTTCATTTTGACTCGCATGAGAGTGAGAACATGGATATACAAACATATGTACACGCTATCCAACAGGTGTGGGAACTTTTGCAAGGACCTTGTCACAGGATTACTTATATGTACGAGTACAAATTTATAAAAATATTAAAAAAATTATAAAAAAACGTTTAAAAATCAGTTTCGGTTAAACCTGTTTTATTCTGCCGTTATGGTGGTCAATTTTGACTGATTGCCGCTGAAACTATCGTATTACTTTGCAATGAAAAAATTAAATCAAAACAGAATGAAGAAATTCTCACGTTTTACAACATGTCATTGAAATTTTTTTCACATTGACTGTAAATTTCGCGCCAAAATTTGCTACATAGAGATTAAGATTAAGATGGTTCCTTAATTAGTTACCCTCAACTGTTTCTCACACTTTAATTCGTGTCTATAACATCCAATGTTAAGTATTTTCAAGAGTATATCCATTAGAGGTCAGTTCTATCAAATTGGTTGATTAGTTAAAGGAATCAATAAGTATCCTTTCACAACTATGTAGAATTAATCAACTTTGTTCGTTTTTTCAACCTAACTCCCATTATATTAGTTTGGTACATTGCGAGACACTACGTCTACCGGCTGAAGAGTGAGCTTTCTTTTATCATATCCAGTACATGCTTTATATTCTGATGATTGCAGTTTATGAAGTTTCTGAGTAAGTTTTTTGGGGAAGAAGTGCGCTATGATGATCCTTACCATATAACGAAATTCTTTCTTCCTAAGGGTAAAAGAATCTCAAAGCAGAGCAGAGTACTGGATTTGGATCAAATTCAGCCACGGTCACTTAGCTTTAAGATATCTTACATAACACTATACGACAAAATCAACTTTTTTCTCGGAATTGGACCAAATATGAAATTTGGTCTGGGATATTGAGTCAAAAGTAAAAAAGTATATTCTCGGATTTTCGAAGATAGCCTCCAAAATCGAAATATTCGCTTTCGAATTATTTTCTTCATATTCAAATGGTGTATAACATTTTTTGATCAAACTTATTTGACAGATGAAAAAAAAAATTCAAAAATTGGTCCAGTGTTTTTCGAAATATTTTTTTTTCGAACATTCAACTTTAACTTCTTATAACTGTTATATACTTTTGACCGATTTTATACACCACTGAATGAAGAAGAAATTTTAGATTTTCTCACAATTTTTAGTAACTATATCCTGTAATTAATAATATGATTTTTGAATAAACCTTTTTTGGAACTTCGAATGCAAATATTTCGATATTGGTTTTATTTCGATTTTACTTCTTACTCAATCTCCCGGAAAACGTATGTTTGGTTCAACATCCAGCCGAGTGCGTTAAGTGTAATAAACGATATACATATGTATGTCATATAAAGTCCACCGGAAATTTTTAATGATATATCTTAATGAAATCTCAAAGATTTACCGATATCTCCGGTAAAATGTCAGGCATATGCTCTGATGTCATTATGTTCGGTTGTGCAACGTTTTTTCCCGATATCTTCACTTGTGAACTAATTTTAAACAGTAGCATCAGGATGTCAAAAAATATTGTGTACTAAATTCCTGTCGAGCAATTCCTATGATATGTTTTTTACCCAAAAGTGGGCGGTGCCACGGGCGTGGTTACTATCCATTATGGATGCCCATTAAAAAAGCATAGATGGTTTCTTCGATATGATGCATCGAAACTTGAAATACGTTACATTTTTATACTCTCGCAACAAAGTTGCTAAAGAGAGTATTATAGTTTTGTTCACATAACTGTTGTTTGTGTCACCCAGAGATGGGATTATACATATATAAATGATCAGCATGACGATTGGAGTTGAAATCCGGATATCCGTCCGTCTGTCCATGCAAGCGATAACTTGAGTAAAAATTGAGATATCTTAATGAAACTTGGTACACATTTTCCTTGACAACCTTAGGAGGTTGGTATTGAAAATGGACGAAATCGGACCATTGCCACGCCCAAAAAATGGCGAAAACCGAAAACATATAAAGTGTCATAACTAAGACACAAATAAAGTTATAAAAAATAAAAAAAAATTGGTACAAAGAATTGTACTAGAAAGGGGCATATTTGGATGTAATTTTTTTGGGATGTTTGGAGTGACCCCGCCCCTATTAAGTTTTTTGTACATATCTCGTAAACTATTAAATCTGTATCAACCAACTCTCTATAGTCGTATCTCTTAGCCACTTCCTTATATATTTCAAAAATGGAAGATATAGGATCATAACCACGCCCACCTCCCATACAAAGGTTATGTTGAAAACAACTAAAAATGCTTTAATTCACTAAAAAAAAACATTAGGGACCTTGAATTACATGGTAGAGATGGTCTAGAAGAGCTACACTTAAAGTGGTAAACAAAATTTTAAATGGGCGTGGCTCCTCCTACTTATAGTTCAAAAACCATATCTCCGAAACTGCTCGACCAATTTCAATGAAATTTGGTTGTAATATTTTCGTTGCATCCCAATGATACGTTGTGAAAATAGGCCAAATCGGTTGACAACCACGCCTTCTTTCCATATATCAGAATTTTGAAGTCAATTCGTTTACTTTACAATATATGAAGTAAGAACTAGTGCAGACATCGGAACAAAACTGTGCACAAATACTACTTTTATAGGACCTCAGTGCTTCTAATGTTATATATTTTTTACCGAAAATATAAGTAAGTCTCTTAGATATTTTTAAGAAATTGTGAGGAAACATTTTTCTTCTAATAATATGTCTCCGTGCCAAAAATGAGTGAAATCGGGTCAGAACTTCCCATAGCTCCCATATACCTAATATTTGCGGTTTCAAACTTTCATTGGACTTTTTACCATATATATCGTTTAGTATGTGAGATATATCAGAAAAAATTATTGAGCATATAATCTTGGATAGAATGTAGATAGGTGGCAAAAATAGTTGAAATCAGTTGACATTATATTATCATTATATGGTATATGGTATATGTATGGACTTATGTGAGAAATCTTAAAGAAATTCAGTAGACTGATCTAATGATTTTCTTGACCTCTTGGTTTCTGATGAATTTGTTTCTATACAAGCGTCCGAGTTTTAGCTGTTTGCCTTACTTAGTAGACATCAAGAGGGATTTAGTCTGCATATGCCCAGCATTATGATTCCTACTCGTATCGTTAACCTTAAACCTTACATCTTTAAATTCCGATGGACAAGGTATTCCTCTTTGAGGTCTTAAGTGTATCCGCTTACCGTAGGATATCAGGAGTTTTCCATACATTTTAAAACAAATATTTGCAAAAAATAAAAATAAAATTTATTTCATAATTCCATTAAAAATGCAATATTGCACGCTATGAAACTTAGATTACTTGTAATTATTTCTTATAAAAAAATGTTAGCATTAAGACTGGTAGTTAAATTTGATTAGATCTTTGGATCTTGCGCGGTCAACTTGACCAACTTAACCGACTCCTCCCACAACTTGCGGCCCTTCTCCTCATCCATCGCAGCAGCGCTCAAAGTCGACTCTTTGCAGTCCATAAAATATTTGCCCGACACATTGGCCACTTCATCGGAGGTAGCCAAATAGATGGTGGTTTGTGCGCCCGCCTTTGGTGTCTTGAAGAAACCCTTTGTTATAGCCATCATTGGCAAGTTGAGTGGGAAGGGCACATTACGCCAGATACCCGAGTCAATCATGCCTGGATGCAAGAAATTCACCGTTACACCGCTACCTTCCAAGCGTTTGGCCAATTCGCGTGCAAAATAAATATTGGCGAATTTCGACACGTAGTACAGATAAGCAGCTGGGAATGTACCAATCGGATTGAGTTTATCCAAATTCACCGAAGCAAAACGATATAGTTCGGAAGCAACGATGACAATGCGTGCTGGAGCGCTACGCTTCAAAACATCGATCAACAAGTGAGTAAGCAAAAATGGACCATAATGATTTGTGGCCATTGTCAATTCAATGCCATCTTCACTAGTTTGACCACGGAATGCCAACGCCATACCAGCGTTGTGTATAAGTACATCGATTTTCGGTTCGTTCTTAACAATATCAGCGGCAAATTCGCGTACCGACTTCTGTGAGCCCAAATCCAATTTCTTCACAATCAAGTTGTTGTTGCCAGTCTCCTTGCTGATTTCCTCTGGAAGAATGGAATGGTACATATTAGTGTTATAATATTACTTTCATTATTAATGCTTGTATTTACCTTTGGCGGCATTCGCGGTCTCCAGATTTCGGCACGCCATAATAATGCGCGCTCCTCGCTGTGCCAAATCGCGTGCTGCCTCCTTGCCAATGCCACTGTTGGCGCCTGTGATGATAACTGTTTTGCCTTCCATTTTGGTCTGCAAGTTATGGAAATAATTAATTTTAAAAATTTTACAAAAGTTTAAAAATATGAAAATTAATAAGAAAGCAGTTAGTTGAAGGTTCCGATATATTTTTGAAATTATAATACATGAGTCAATTACGGTTTGACATTTTCGAAACAACATATTTTTTGTCGTTTTGTACTTCAATGAAGTATCTTCTTAACACAATAAAAACGGCCCAACCATTGCCTATAACTCATTCCCCACATTAAAAAAATACCTTTTTTCTTAACTCATCTGATAAAAGTGGTTTCATGGGATAGTATCTCATTACATATTATATCTCATGCTGTATTTAATTACATAATCAATGAGCATAGGGTTGATCCTCAGGTCCTCTGGGTTCAAAATTTTTAAAACAATTAATCTATCTTGGAGTCGCCATGATAGCGAAGCGCCAATATCAAAATTGATAGAAGGCTAGACAAAGACGACAGTCATAACTTTAAAGTTGTAAATAATTTCGTTCATCTTGGAACCAGCATCAAAAACAATGTGAGCCTCGAACTCCAACGCAGAATCAATCTTGCCAACAGGTGCTACTTAGAACTGAGTAGGCAATTGAAAAGTAAAGTCCTCTCTCGACGAACCAAAATCAAACTCTACAAGTCTTTTATCACCCCCGTTCTGCTTTATGGTGCAGAAGCATGGACGATGTCAACATCCGGTGAGACGGCACTAGGAATCGGGTAAATGGTTTTGCGGAAGATTTATTGTCCTTTGAACATTGGCAACCGTAAACTATAGAAGAATATCTAGGACATGTTTTCCGAATGTATGAAAGCACTCCAGCTTTGAAAGTGTTCGATGCAGTACCAGCTGATGGAAACAGTGGAAGAGGAAGACAATCACTTCGTCGGAAAGATCAGGTAGAGAGCGAGCGACCTGGCTCCGCTTGGTGGTTTCCAATTGGAATTTCTTACTGGGACGCTTTTCATACGCACTTAATAATATAGTCACGTCTATGTTGACATCTGCCTTGGCCTTAGTAAGTACATAGTTAATTTATAAGCGAAATACGCTCTCGGAAATCTCGCTCATCAGCCCGCTATAAATGTATGTATGTGGAGCTAAAGGTATAAGTTAACAACAGCAATCATAGTGATGACAAGCGGGATTTTTGTAAAGATACGAATATAACCCAATAAACTCAAACTATGAGGCTGCATTTGCAAGTATTCTCTTTATTACTTATAAAGTAAACTTGAGGCATCCACATATTTAGAAAGATACACTGCGTATTGAATTCACTCGGTTCAACGAAATGGCAAAAACTGTCAAATTACAAGTGAGTTAATAGACACATCGTCACTTAAATCGTCCAAACTAGTTTTTATAGCCTTTTCGCACAGGAGTTAATTGATCAATTAACCATCCTTTGCTCGATTAAAGCGCTGATTTAGATCGATTT
The DNA here is from genome assembly GCF_028554725.1 of Zeugodacus cucurbitae. NCBI lineage: Eukaryota > Metazoa > Arthropoda > Insecta > Diptera > Tephritidae > Zeugodacus > Zeugodacus cucurbitae. The sequence continues at coordinate 54,579,147 of NC_071667.1, read as the reverse complement.
ACGATTCTAAATTAAAATCTCATTTTTCTACATTTTTAATTGAATACAAATCGAGTTGAAAATGCACTATATGCACCCACTCTAAATTTGGCTTTTTTATTGATAAAATATCAGTAATGCGACTCGACGGTAGATGTCGCTGCTAAAAATAGGAAGATGAAACTTAACAACTTCTTGTGGAAAGCTGATCGTTTATCGAGTAGCCGGCAGTGCGAAGGTCAAAAATTGGTTTCTCAATTATAATCTTAATGTATCAATTAAGTTGGCTGTGCAAAAAGGCTATTATCGACTTATAACAATATTTGCAAGTGAATTTATAAGACTAAGCTATGACTAAAACCTTGTTTTAAGCATTTTTACTTGAAATTTAACAACAGTAATTGATTACTTAATGCGACTGGTGTGCATCTGTCATACAATTAAAAACATCATTGAAAATGGTTTAATAACTGTGTTCATGCAATTATTCATAATTCATGAGTAATAACGGCAATTAGAAGTAGAACTAGCTCATTGTTTGAAAATGTGGAAGTACCCTTGTGCCGCAAGTAGTAATAATAAAATAGAGTAATTATTAATAATCGAATGGGGTACTTCAGGTCAAATATTTTATGAAAGAAAATTGAGCTCTATTTGCTCAAATTGTATCTATACATTATATTAATACAACACTACTAAATATTTTTTATTACTAGAGGTTTGTAGTTAAAATTTTGCCACGCGCAAAACTGGTCTTAACTTTTCATTGCCGTGAACTAGCACATGCTGATACATATGTTCATAACTACAAGTACTAGGTACCATAGGTTAGTTGGGTATTAATGTCACAGTCGCGAGTTAAACGCGTGTCTTACCGGTATTTTTCAGCTTAACAGTTAACATATAATAATGACTTGCATAATGTCACACAGTACTAACCTCCTCAGCTAACTAACGACGACTATTTCAACATTTGTAATTAGATAATTAAAACCGTGCTCACATATTAGGATTTAATACGTTTATATAATTAGTATGTGTTGTTTGTTGTGTGAAGATTTGGTGGGGAAATACATAAGCAAATAAAAAATGAAATTGGAAAGCACTTAGGTTGGTTCATAAGGTGACGGGTGACAGGGTGACAGTTACCTAGTGAGAGAGGTGAGTGGAGAAAAAGCAGGCGGTTACCTCTGTGAAACATCTCCCGGCTGTAATGCGCAAATAGAAGCGTACGCTCAGTAGTGTGGCAACGATGGCCGAAATCAAGGCTAAAAGCAAAATGTCGCGCAGATAGTCGGCACTTGGTAACACATTCAATAAACCCATCTATAATAGATATTAGAGTGTGTGTGTGTACAAAAGCAAATATAATAAATATAAATATGTATAAAAATTGCTTGTTTGTTATGCAATAAAGTAAAGAGGATAACACAAAATTCAAATTTATGCAAAAGAGAAGAAAGAGCAAAGCAAAACAAGTAAGAAAGTCAATACTCGGATGAAACCAAAGCTTTTTATACCCGATTTTTTTATTAAATATGGAATCAGACTATCCTCCAACACCGAAAAACTAAATTGATTATATATTCTCTTTCTTTTTTAGTTTAGTAGATATGTTCGCTGATTTCATTGTAGTCTCATTATAGAGACATAGCACAATAATTTCATAACTTCATTCGGCTAGTATTGAATTTATAACATAATATCCTATGGAACATGTTGGTCTAGGGTGTAAAAAATCTACTTTCAATGAGGACAGCAAAAGACCGGAATGCAAAATAAATAAGAATTTGTTTATTATTTATTTGTACACCAATAAATAAAAAAATATTAATAAAAGCATAATTTTGATTTTTTGCGATTATTTGGCTATCCACTGTCATTAAATTTGGCATAATTAAAATAAAACTCAAAAACCATATCTCAGGTACTACACGATCAATTTCATTGAAATTTGGGACATAGTATTTTCTTAATACTCTGATTTACCGATGGAAAATGTTATATATCGGTTAACAACCACTTCTATTTGTCATGTAACACAATTTTGAAATCTATCTTATTCGTTCACTTTTCCATATATACGACAAGAACCAATGAAGATATCGGAATAAAACCTTACACAAATACTAAATTTGAAGTGTGACATCACTCATTCCAAAATTGGGGTCGAAATCCGACAACAACTTTTCAAGGCATCATATATCGAGCATAAAGATCTCATCATCAATGGTTAACTTAGATAAATCTCTCAAATATTCTATAGAAATTCAGTGATAATTTTTTCCCTATAATACCTCAGTGCTACAAATGGACAAAATCGGATTATCAAACTTTCGTTGAACTTTATCACGTATAAATCGGTTATATGTGAGAGATCTTACCAGAATTAAATGAGCGTATTATTGGATGTAATGTACATAGCTTGATGGTGTAAATGAGTGAAATCGGTCCAGGAATTATTCCGGCATCTATATAGGATATATAATAATTTTCGCTATTCTAGTGGACTTTATGCCGAATATATGGGTCAAATTGTATGTTCTCATAATAAAATTACATCAATAAATTCCGAGAGTATAAAATGTTCGGTTACACCCGATCTTAGCCCTTCCTAACTTATTTATTGTTTTGCAATTTGTAATAATATGGAGTAGGCATGAAAATGAAATGAAAAAATGAAAATATGCGATAGAGATGAATGAGAGATTTTTTACTATGTTCAAGGTAGTTTCAAATATACTAAAGGGCTGGTAGTAAAATATAGTAACAAAAGGCACTAAACTTAGCCTTAACAAATAACTTGTGACTGTTGTATATACTACACTTTAAAATGTGTACAGAAATATTAAAAGATTAAAAAAAAATTGCAAAGCTAATTAATTAAAATCGTCCAGAGCGCGCGTCTATTTTGCGGTTTTAAGCCAGTATTATTCAATAGTGACACACAAACATACATATATGGTTGTCTGTGTATGTGCTTATTTAACAATGCAAATCAGTCAGTCAATAAGTATGTTTGTATGTCATGGTGCTGCTTGATAATCCGTGTCAGCAACTTTATACCATTTAAATGAATTTAATTTAAATGATTTTTGCTACAAAACAATGTGAGCATTGCATTATTCAGCTTTCATACGAATAAATATGGATGTCCATATATATATATATATAATTAAATAATATGTGCTACCAAAATAAAAATTTTGGGTATTTTTTTAGAACGAGTTGTTATTAATATTTGTCTCGAAATATACTTCATATTATTTTAACAAGTTTAAGTCAACAATTGCGTTTTAAGCTGATTTTTATAGTGAAACATTTTATGGAGAACTCAAATGCTTGGATGCGACACTCATTCTATGTAATTTAATATGGAATATTTTTGTGGACGAATTCGATTTTCATTGGAATATTAATATTAATTTATTTTTTTTTTTTCATTTTAATATAAAAGTCCAAACTACTCTTTTTTTAGCTTTTTAGTCAGATTTGAATAAAAAAATGAATTTTTACATATATTTTACTTATTAACTTTTTTTGTTTCGGTATATATCATGCCAGTAAATAAAAACAAGTACAATAAAAATTTTGTCAGAATATCACAGAATATTAATCAATTTCAAATATATGTATATGCATATATCTTCAATAAAGTCCATTAACTTAAGTACAAAATCTGCCACACACTGAAACTAGCAACTAACAGTTACCCAACTGAGGTGAAAGTCCACAATTTTAGTAATTGATGTTAATTTTAGTTTACCCACTCCACAGCTTTAATTAATACACATATTTACTGAGGAAAGACAACAAACAAAAAACTAAACTTAACTCCAATAAACGCTTTATTCTGTTGCGAAAAAAAAATAACTTTCACCGCTTTACGCAATGCGAGCGTGGATATTATACAAGCTCTTTGGAGAAACAAGAAAAGCCAAAGCAAATCAATTATGAATGAAAAATTGAAGTTCAACAGAGTACATATAGAAATATGTATGCAAGTATGTATATAAATGAAGATTTTTTTATTAAAATCCAATTATTTGTGTACACTTGTTTCTTTGCATCAACCACGTCATCAAGACGAGCAAACTTCTTTCTACAGCACATTCTTCACAATGCCTTTCCCAAGCGGCCGCCAAACACAAACATGCATATAGTGTGTACAACAACAATTTTCGAATGCACAGTCTACCATTGCTTTCATATTTATTTGTAGGGAAATTCTGTTTTGCTTTAGCCTGTTGTTGCTTTTGTGAGTAGAACTTGCTTCACGCTCATTATAAATATACTACATTTGTTGTTGTCGCTTCACCAAAAGTCGACGGAAAATCATTACAACTAAGCCATGGAAATGAAAACTCTCGCCATACTCAACATACGAAGACAAGCCTTTGCCGTAAATATGTATGAATGTATGCATAATAATGATTTTCAGTTACTTGAGCAACCAGCACAACACATATTATAATAAGTTGCACAAATTTTCGTGCTCAATCAGCACTTTTTATATAAACACGAATTGAAATTAAAAAGAGAAAAAATTAATTTTTATGTTTTAAATTAATTTTCGCTTCGCTTGCACCTACCTACCTTCTATTTACACCAAAAAAAAACTTTCTTTATAAATTTTTGTAAATTATTTCGTTCAAATTACGCGCACGTACAACCTTCGCCTTGGACGATTAACTTGAGACTGCTCGCGGGTATTGTTGCGATCGTCTTGCATGAATAGTCGCTCGTCTTTACTGCTTGCGAGTTTATACGCTTGCTTTGTTGGCCACAATTTTACTAAGCATTGAATGCGAGTTTTAAACGCTGTTAACTGTGCAAGCTTTGCTTTTCTTCGGTGCCTATCAGTGCAGCAAGTGCGCTCTGTGATTTCATTAAGCGCTCTCTATGTTTTGTTGCCACTTTCTTTTGCAACACTTGTTGAAATGGGTATTGAAAATGAGTAAAATTGAAATTGGAGTGTAATAACAACAAAATGTTTTCTGTTTCTCTGATCGTTTATGCAGTAGAGTTTGATAATAACACCTATTTACTGAGCGTGCAGTTGGAAGTTCGTGGCTTAAGTCTTTTATTTTGTAATACAGCGTTGTCAAGGAAACCAAATGTCATTGTATAACTGATTGAATGACAAATATACATACATATATGTAGAGTTGATTTTCGACTTAGAGAGACTTCGAGTTATGGAAGGTAATTTGTATGAAATTTAACTTATATTGCCAATGCAAGAAAAAACAGCCTCGGATGAGAGACCCCAATTTTGATGACGACCACTGCAAACGTTTAAAGGACTACGAAATAAGGGCATGCACCTGGAATGTCCGGACCCTTAATTGGGAAGGTGCCTCTGCCCAGCTGGTTGATGTCCTCGTAAGAGTAAAGGCTGACATCACCGCAATCCAAGAAATGCGATGGACGGGACAAGGACGGAAGAAGGTGGGTCCTTGTGACATCTACTACAGCGGCCATATAAAGGAGCGCAAATTCGGTGTGGGATTCGTGGTGGGAGAGAGACTCCGTCGTCGAGTCCTGGCATTCACTCCGGTGGATGAACGTCTAGCCACAATCCGCATCAAAGCGAGGTTCTTCAACATATCGCTGATTCACAACAGTCGGAAAATTCAGCCTCCATGACGAAACATCGCCAAACGGTCTGAGGCTGATCGACTTCGCCGGGGCCCGAAATATGGTCGTCTGTAGTACTAGATTCCAGCATAAGAAAATCCATCAAGCTACTTGGCTGTCCCCGGATCGAATCACTCGCAACCAGATCGATCATGTTGTGATAGATGGACGACATGTCTCCAGTGTTTTTGATGTGCGTACGCTTCGTGGTCCCAACATCGACTCGGACCACTATCTTGTAGCAGCTAAGATACGCACCCGCCTCTGTGTAGAAAAGCGTACACGTCAACAAACACAAGGAAGGTTCGACATCGAGAAGCTACAATCACAACCGACAGCCGAACGATTTTCTACTCGACTTGCACTCCTGCTCTCTGAGAGCACTCATCAGCATCTCGGTATAAGGGAGCTGTGGGACGGCATATCAAACTCCTTACGTACAGCTGCAACCGAAACCATTGGTTTTCGGAAAAGTCAAAAAACCAGCTGGTATGATGAGGATTGTCGTCTCGCAGTGGAGAGAAAACAGACTGCCTACCTCGCAATGTTGCGATCGACCGCAACACGAGCGGGATGGGAAAGATACCGAGAGCTGAAGAGGGAAACGAGACGCATTTGCAGACAAAAAAAGAAAGAGGCCGAAATGCGTGAGTATGCTCGAAAATTTTACGAAAAGATACGGCGACTAACTGAAGGTTTCAAGACCGGAGCGCACTCCTGTAGGACCCCCAGAGGTGATCTAGTTATTGATGACCAGAGTATACTGAGTTTGTGGAGGAAACACTTCTCCAGCCTGCTGAATGGCAGTGAAAGTACAACACCAGGAGATGGCGAACCCGATTCTCCAATCGACGAAGATGGAGCAGATGTTCCATTGCCCGACCGTGAAGAAATTCGAATAGCAATTACCCGCTTGAAGAACAATAAGGCGGCGGGTGCCGATGGATTACCGGCCGAGCTATTCAAATACGGCGGCGAAGAGCTGATAAGGTGCTTGCATCAGCTTCTTTGCAGAATATGGTCGGAAGAAAGCATGTCTGACGATTGGAATCTCAGTGTACTCTGCCCAATACACAAAAAGGGAGACCCCACAATTTGCGCCAATTACCGTGAGATAAGCCTCCTCAACATCGCGTATAAGGTTCTGTCGAGCGTATTCTGTGAAAGACTAAAGCCCACCGTCAACAAACTGATTGGACCTTATCAGTGTGGCTTTAGACCTGGAAAATCAACAACGGACCAGATATTCACCATGCGCCAAATTTTGGAGAAGACCCGTGAAAATAGGATCGACACACACCATCTCTTTGTCGACTTTAAAGCTGCTTTCGACAGCACGAAAAGGAGCTGCCTTTATGCCGCGATGTCTGAATTTGGTATCCCCGCAAAACTAATACGGCTGTGTAAGCTGACGTTGAGCAACACCAAAAGCTCCGTCAGGATCGGGAAGGACCTCTCCGAGCCGTTCGATACCAGAAGAGGTTTCAGACAAGGTGACTCACTCTCGTGTGATTTCTTTAACCTGATGCTGGAGAAAATAATACGAGCTGCAGAGCTAAACAGAGAAGGTACAATCTTCTATAAGAGTGTACAGCTACTGGCGTACGCCGATGATATCGATATCATTGGAAACAACACCCGCGCCGTTAGTTCTGCTTTCTTCAGACTGGATAAGGAAGCGAAACGTATGGGTCTGGTGGTGAACGAGGACAAGACGAAATATCTCCTGTCGTCAAACAAACAGTCAGCGCATTCGCGTCTTGGCTCCCACGTCACTGTTGACAGTCATAACTTTGAAGTTGTAGATAATTTCGTCTACCTGGGAACCAGCATTAACAGCAATAACAATGTCAGCCTGGAAATCCAACGCAGAATCACTCTTGCCAACAGGTGCTACTATGGACTAAGTAGGCAATTGAAAAGTAAAGTCCTCTCTCGACGAACAAAAACCAAACTCTACAAGTCTCTCATCATTCCCGTCCTACTTTACGGTGCAGAAGCGTGGACGATGTCAACATCCGATGAGACGGCACTAGGAGTTTTCGAGAGAAAGGTTTTGCGGAAGATTTATGGTCCCTTAAGAATTGGCAACGGCGAATACCGCAGACGATGGAACGATGAGCTGTATGTGTTATTCGACGACATAGACATAGTCCAGCGAATAAAAAAACAGCGGCTACGCTGGCTAGGTCATGTTGTTCGAATGGATGAAGGTGGCCCAGCTCTGAAAGTATTCCATGCAGTACCCGCTTTTGGAAGCAGAGGAGGAGGGAGAGGGACCTGGCTGCACTTGGGATTTTCGATTGGCGGCAAGCAGCGAGAAGGAAGAACGAGTGGAACGATTAGTCTTCGGCAATTAAGACGAACATATAGTATCTGAGTCCTGAGGTGATTTCTGGACAGATTTTACTGATTTTCGCCACCAAACTATATTATGTCCAAAATTATACGTCACTTAAGTTATCTTAAGATATTTCACATATTAACCAATATATAGGGTATAACGCCCATCAGCATTTTGAAAATCCTAATATTAGATATATGCGCGTTAAGAGAAGTTAAAACCCAATTTTAAAAACTCTTGGAACATTTTTGGAAAAAAAGATTTCCTCTAAATTCCTATTAAATATTTTCAGGTCTTCTTGTTCGATATCTGTAGCCTTGAAATGTTATAGTCCAATTGTGTATACTGTGTTAGTTGTGGTTCTTAACCCATTTCATTTTACATTAGTAACATCACGGTATTAAGAAATTATTATGTGCCAAATTTCGTTGAAATTGTTCGAGCAGTTCTTGAGATATAATGTTTAGATCCACTTATGGGTCACACTTATTTCAATTTTTTATACCAATCTGAGTGCCGCTTTTCTGTACCAACTTTTCATTAAAATTTAGTGTTTCCAACGTTTTTCGTTAGTGAGCACCTTTCATAGTTTTCAAAATAACCTTTGTATTGGATGTAGGCGTGGTTATTAACCGATTTCAATATGTTGCAATATGTTGCGAGATATAAACATTTTCTGTGCTATCGAAGTTATTGTTTCACTTGACGAACCTACTTCGATGAAGTCGGAAACAGTCCTATCGGCCAGCAAGGTTATTGCCGCGTTTATCTGGAATTCACAAAGTATGATTTACATCGGCTTCCAGGAGAAGGTAAAAACGAACACAAGACTCTACTATAACGAATTACTGAACCGATTGGACACATAAAAAAACCCTCTTCCACCATGACATGAATCATCGGCACTCAACTCCGCTGTCGCCACAGCCAAATCGGTCGAATTACACCACGTAATGCTGTCCCACCCTACGTATTCTCCAGATTTGGCTCTCTGTGTTTTCTCTTTTATTGTCTAATAGTTTAATAAATCAAAACTATTTCACACCACAACTCACCAAGGTTGAAAAATAATGTCACATATGTTAATGTTTTTTTGATTTTTATGTAATTATTTAAATTTTTTTTAAACATTTTTTATTTTCATTTATGTACATGTTTAGATCGCAAACAGCTATACATTATCATAAATTTATTGCATGCTTCAACGCGTCTTGCAGCAGTAATTGCAACTTTGATTTTTTGTTGTTTAACAGTTATTTTAATTATTGCTTTTATACCTTTCTGAATACACTTTGTTGCCTTTTCGTTCAAAATCTTCTCTTTCCTTTGCTTATCTTCAGTCTATTACCATTCACATCGTTCTTTATATCCTCCACAGGCTTCGTGAATGTAGTGTACCAATCGTTTACATGCTTCGCCACGATATCTACGACCTTATCAACTTTTGCTTTAACTGTTCTCAAGTAACCGTTGTATTTCTTGTTGCCCATTTCATCATCCAGCTGTAAATGGTTCGAAACACGAATGCGTTCGTTGTCCGCCAAACGTTCGGGCATCACACTGCCTAGTGGTAGCAGCTCCTCATCTTTGGTGATCATGTTCGTAAGCCAAGCCTCGTCGGGCATTGGATAACGCAAAGCACGGGCCGAGCGTCGTTTACGCAGCGAACTCAAATTCCACCATGGTAGCTCCGTCGTTGTGGTAGCGGTAGTGCGCTCCATATTCTTTTGTATATCCAAATCACCGACGGCGCCATGCTCATTGAAGTAGTTTTCCAAATTCTCCGCCAAGTAGTCGATATATTTGATGCGCAATGATTTGATTTTCTCCAGTAATTCGTCGTCACTTTCTGTATGCATTTCACTCAGTTCTTTTTTGTTGCTTTTTTGGTCGTACTCTTTTTCCTCGTGATCGTGCTGGAAAGTGCGTGCCAGTTCTTCTTGTGCGCGCAGAAAATCTTCTGCTAATTGACCACCGGTTTGAAACTGTGCAGTATCCACTTTTTCGACATCAGAATCGACGTCGTGCAATTTCGTGGATTCAGCGAGCGTATTACTTTTCAATTTCTTTTCAGCAATAATTGATTTCTTAGTAAAAGGCTCGGGAAATAAAAGGGCGTTCCATTTGTTTGGCTTCTTAAACTGGTTGTGTTCTAAATTATGTACGGGCAGTGCCTCGTAGAACTCGGTGGGTAGTAGACGCAACGGTTTCATTTCATGACGTGTTTCTTTAGCAATTGTACCCTGTATTTTCATAGTTGCCAGTTTCTTCTTCCCCCGCTCTTTGGATGCATCAGCATCTTCACCCTCCACATTCGTTATTTGCGTTAGGTGTACATCGCCTTCGGGCACACGTGGCAATTCGGGTTCATTCTGTGTGCCCATTTTCTTAAAATATTCCTCCTCATTGAAATGCTCCGGATCATAAGCTGGCTTGATGGATTTCTTTTCTGGTTTGCGTATTTCAGTAATTCTCTTAACAATCGGTGATCTTTTGTGCGCATCTTTTCTACCAAAGAGCGCGCCAAAGTAATCATCCGCGCTACGCGTATTTCGCTTCAGTGGAAATAAATCCTCGCCATCCTGCATGGCAGTATCGAGCAGATCTTTAATCCATTTCAGTGCAGCTGAGCGTCGATCCTCGAGCACTTCCTCGCGCTTCTTTGGTGTCTTCTCTTCGAGCGAAAGTGGCTCAAAGAGTTTAGCCAAAGAATCCATATGTTCGTCTTTATCCTTCAACACAACATGACGCGCACGATTGGCTAAAGCAGCATAACGGCGTCCGCGATGATTGTTCTTCATCTCAGCATCTTCGGGTAGCGCTGTTTCCTGTATGAGTTGCTGCAACAACTTGTCCGACGATGAAATGTGTTTATGCAACAGTTTTTCCTCCTCCGAATCGCGCTCCAATTCGTCAACATCGATTTCTGTGAATTGGCAGTGCTCCAACTCGGCGTTTGGCAGCACCCAAAAGCCAACAGATTTTCCAGGTGAATTCAACTGTATCGACTTATTTGGGCTCTTCGTCTTAATTTGTGGCGGCAGCGTAGAGTTTATAGTCAACTTCTCGTTATTCAAATAGGCATGATTCTTCTTGAATGTCAAGATATATTGCCAGTACTCATCACCCGACAACTTTGTAGCGGATCTAATAGAGACTTGTTTGGTCTCATCATCGGGATTCACGATCATAAAGGCTATGCCGCCCGAAACTGTATTGGCACAATGCGTATAAAGTTTGTTACTGCGCAAAAAGATGGTGAAGGGGCGTGCGGGGAACACGCGTGAACCCATTACTTTCTTGAAGGTCAATGTTACAAAGAAACTCTGACTGGGATGCTCCAAATCATCTAAATCCATGCGCCGAAATATCGCATCAAAGCCCGAGCTTGCCGCTTCGCCAAGCGTCTGCGCCCAGCGTAGCACATCGGTGACATCCTCCGTCGTTTTACTAATGCTCCCTCTTTTGGACTTGCTTGTTTGCTCTTTGGGCATGAAATTTAACCAAACGGGCGCTTTCTCGTTGAACATGGCACGCAAAACTCGATCGTTTTCGTAAGCAGAGCCAACCATAGCATTTGAAGTCATTGCATCAGCGGGTCTGTGAGTGCACAAAGCTTCTTAAGTACAAAGGCGGGCCAATTTCATATTTTGAAAACTTACTGTAACCAATTGAAGGCCGCATTCATGTCCTTGCTGTACTCGATGTAACGTCGTATCTCTTCATTTGTGCTGCCCGATGGTATTTCGGCACCAATAACTTCCCAATCGTCTACATAAGGAGTAAATGTGTCCACCATCAAATTCAATGTATTTAAGTCATTGAAATACTCCGAGACACTTGGACCAAGTTCTAAAAAGTTGGAAGGCATTAGTACTCAAGCCTTTTCTAAATAATTTCCGGACTCTACCTATACCCAACTGCCATATGCAGTCCGTTATACCCGTTGTATAAGAACTGTTCAGTATTCTCAGCGACTCCATGGGATCCCATTCGCCAGCTTGATATGGTAGTGGCACAATCATCGTCCAGTTGACGGCACTGTCAACATGTTTTTATTATTATAAGTTCACTTTTCATTTGTTTTTTCCACTCACCTCGTCCAGCGATTGAAGCCTTTCCATATAGTTTTCGTGGGATTTCGATATTTCGTGTCGGTATCCGGTATGAAATTGTAATCATCCGAGAACTTAATGTAGGAAGAGCCCAGCATTGTGGTCATTTGTGTAAAAGTTTTTCTGTGATGATAAAATATAAATTATTGTAATATTTTACCGTTAACAATATTATTTGGTCACACCTATTTGCACCATCAAGCGCATGATATAAATCCGCCGGGTCCACAGTAAAACTAACAAACTTCTCGTTCACATCATTTAAGGGCCGATTCACATTCAACTGCACCAGCAAGTCGGCACAAACCGTGGATATAGATATTGTGATTATTAAAGCTAACAGTGTCGCTATTGATGCCTTAAGTAGGACCATCTTGCTGCAGTATTCTTAACCGTGCGCCAAGACGTATTGATTCCGACTAGCTGTAAATCGTGACGCTCGCGTTGCTAAATAAACAGTTATTTTTGAAATATTTCACCTTCTTACTGTTATTGTTATTATTATTACAAATGATATATGTATATACTCAACGACCTAGACCAGATGTTGGCGTTTGTGTCAGCTCTTTTGCTGACTTTCAAGTTGGGGTTTTTTATGGAAAACATAATATGCTGACTTTTGCAGTTGCATTTGGAAGTTCATTGCAATTTCGAAAGAATGCGAAACACTGCTGAAATATGTATATATATGTATGTATATAGTATACAACAATTATACTGTTAATATTTGTTGGGATTTATATAGATTTCCCAAGTTTGAGCCTGAGAACATCTAATTAATAACTATAAGATCAGCTCAGACCATAAAAAGTAGCTGGTATTACGATTGGAGAACGTAATTAGTTTTTAACCTGCATCTTCGATCCTGCTTTTTAGTTAAAAACCTACTAAAAGTTATAAAACAAATTCTCTTAACTAGACGTTAGACTTACGGATTCGAATAATTACATAGCCACTCCAAAAAAATTTAGTTCTGATCGGGGAGTCTTATTATCAGTGCGTGACTATTTGAGGGTCGCTGAGGTCCAATTAACCCCATCAGATCAGGGCTTTGACATAACCCCAATTAATCAATATGGTGAACGGATTGAAAATTCATCAAATTCACTTGAAACTCCTTACTCGAGGGTTTTCGGGATCAATTAATACGAACCCTTGTCGGTTTTTCAAAATTCAAAATGATGAATCCAATACGGCGGAAACTTTTTTGAAAAATTCAACGGATTCGCGTGAAGCTCGCTACTCAAGGGTTTTCGGGGTCACGGATTATGAATCCGGTGTCGGTTTTATTAAATTCAAAATGACGGATCCAATATGGCGAACCCTTTTTTGAAAAATGCAATGGATTTGCTTGAAACTTCTTACTCGGGAGCTTTCGGGGTCTCGAATAACGAATCCGGTGTCGATTTTTCAAAATTCAAAAAGACGGATCCAATATGCAAAAGGATTGTTTGAAAATTCATCGAATTCGCTTGAAACAACTTCTTATTCGGGGATTTTCTGGGGCGCGGATTACGAATTTGAAGCAACTTTTCAAAAATTCAAAATGATGGACGAATATGAATTTATTTTTAAAACATATGGCGATATTTGATAATTATCTTTCTCATTTAAGATCCATCAATAAAGAAACCCAATAAATTATTAAAAAATGTGATTGAACTCAGTTTATCTTTTACGTGATCTTTATAAATATTTCTTCCCATTGCATTATTTGTTCCGACATAATAAAACAAAATATATTTTTGAGTTAATGCTAACGGTTGATAAGATTTTTCACAAATATGGTTTTTCGATCCGATATCATCTAACGAAAAGTTTGTAAGTACAAATCATATGATGTTCTGAAATCTATTATTATTTAATTTTTTTAACGCATATCGCTCATAATAATATTGATTTATAATCGTAATACAATAATAATATAATAATTTTGAACAATATATATTGGTGTTATGCCGAAAGAAAAGAATTAGTCCTCATCAGTGGCTTCCATAATGGCCTTAAAGCTGAATGGCTCGAAAGCATGACCAGTGCCGGAGTAGAATTTAGACATGAACTCGACCCTGAAATATTGAACATATAAATATCAGTACTCAATCAAATCTTTAATGTGAGCACATTTCACTTACCAATGCAAACGCAGCGTGTGTAGAAAAGCGGAAAGACCCTCCATGAATATCATAATGGCTATGGTCAGTAATGCCCAAGCCCAGAAAATGAAGTATAAACCGATTGCGCCAGCATAACCACCAAAATGTAGACCTTTCTGCATAACCATAAGCCACAGCACATACGACAATTCTGTAAGAGCGCAAATAAAACAAATTCATATTAAATAATACAAAAATTTTACAAATTGAAATTACCCGCATGCGCCAAGGATAGGGCCCACAAACGCAGATACGACGCGGTATGTGAAATGGTACTCAACACATACTCAATTGTGTGAATGGCCTGATGGATCCATATCTCACTCATCGGCTCATCCTCCTCTTCGTCTTCCTCCTCGTGATGCGCATGTGGTACGGGGTCCGTTAGAGTGGCTTCAATAACAACATCGCCCTCTTGTATTTCTAACTTTTCTATAATTTCCAAGGGCTCCTGCTTGACCTATTTTTGAATAGTTAATTTGAAAGCTTAGTCACTATTAACTGTAGTCAACTTGCTTACCTCAAATAAACGTTTGCATTGTATGTACAATGGTTTGCCAATCAACATCCATGGTATGCAGAATAAAGCGACTATCCAGAAGACACGCTCCACCATCACCTGACAGCCAAACATGTACATGTCACAACCAGCCGGTTTCGGTGATGCTTTGAATAGAATCATATTAATGAAATAGATCAAAACTGAAGGCGCACAGGCCGGCTGATGTGGCTCATAATCGGTTGTGGGTGAATATTGTACCCATTTGTAGAACATCATAAATGCCATGTAACCGAACAGAAGAATCAGGAAGAGTACCTGTGGCACGAACTCTAAGAGTATGTATGCATACTTCTTGAAATAAACCATATTCTCTACCGATAGACAAACACCGAAAACCATGTGTAAGACACCGAAAATGATGGACAGTTTCATCTTGTAGGAATTGTAGAAGATAATCTTATTGGCCGCCAACTGCCAGATGGGATCCATACCCCAAGGATATGTGCCCACAGTGTCTGTTGTCGGATTGAGTATCAAGTTGTCATTGGATAATGCAGTGGTGGTATTATAATTTATACGCCACTTGGAACCAAATACATTGAAGGACTTCGAGAAGGTGTCATTGTAAGTGAAACCGGTGTACATGGAGAAGAGACCGAGTAGCATAATTATATAACGACCACCGAACATGATACGCCAAATTTCACCGCCCTTCATACGCATCAACCGGTTTTCATCCATCACCATCCAGAAACCGATCAAGAACATAATGAAACCGTGACCCAAATCACCAAACATCACTGCGAAAAGGAAAGGGAATGTGATGCAAGTGTAAAGCGCTGGATTCACCTCACGATAACTGGCCATGCCGTAAGCATTGATTAGTGTTTGGAAGCCACGCGTAAATTTATTGGTGCGATAATATGTGGGTGGGGTTTTCTTTGTTTGCATTACCGTTAAAAATGAGCTTGTGCTGCCCGTTGTCGCCGAACCATTTGCGATCGTTTGTTGTACCAATTCCAGATCCAAAGTGGGCACCCAACACTCACCAATCAAACTCTTGCTAGTCACATCGATATTAAAGTAGTTCAACGTATGATAGATGGCCTTCATTTTGGTAATTTTAATGGACCAATAGGGCAAATGTTTCGCTATACCCGCCAATATTATATTACGCTGGTCCTCGGTACGTTTCATCACCAACTTCAAATCTTCCAAACGCGTTTGTACACCCTTCAGCATATCCTCTCGTTCTTCGTGCACATTCGGACAAGGATATAGCGCGGCATGGAAACCGGTGCATACTTTCTTTATGCGCGCATTCAATTGCTCACCCTGATAGAATACCACAAAGGCGGACTTATAAGTCATAGTACCAGTACGTGGATCTGGAAGTGGCTCATCGATGTCGGCATATTTGACCAACATATTACCACGTGATATACGCCAAAGCATACGTTCGAATGCAAACAGACGATGACGACTCAGCACGCCAGCGATGAAACCCAAATGGCCGCGATGCTCACCGGCAAATGTACCGCTGTTCGCATGCTCTTCCATATTGATGACCGTTTGCTCGGTGAAAAATACTTGCGTCTTTTCCAGTACCTTGCTTAGTTCAGTGAGTTCCAGCAAATTGGATTTCAGATTAACACTATTCTCGGCCATTTCGCGTATTTCACATTCGGCCTTCTCCAAATGAGCCTCCAATTCGAATACTTCACGTGGATTTGGCGCACCAGGTATATCGTCGTACACATCCTTCAGCTTGATACCATCCTCCTCCAATTCCCTGGTTATATAACGTATCTGACGTTCCATTTCATCGCACCGTCGCACCTCAGTCACGAACTTGCGTTGAAAATTGGTGACTTCATGATTCAGCTGCAAGTAGAAGAACAGTACAAGAATTTAATATACGGTCTCCGTGTGTAGAGATTTCGCCACCTACATCACGGAATTGCACACAGCCAAGTTCACCCAAATCTGCCATATTATTGTAAGCCGCTTCTGGTGCCAGAAAGATTTGACACAACGTCATCTTTTCACTGCGAAACATGCTCCCCATATTGGCGTTTTGTGTTTCTACCTATAAGAGCAACGTTGTTATTCTTAAGGACTCTCCTTCAGAAATACAATATTATCCTAACTCTTTACTCACCTCAGTGCAGCACCTTGCGTAATTTTTTAGGTATCTACGTCCACTGCCACTGCCAAACTAGTACTGAAATCACTAGCAGTTTTTTTCTTCCTTGTAAAATGAATAATTGTAAAATCGTGTCTTCAATGGGAATCGGAGTTTCTAATCAATCAAATAATCATTATTAGGGGATTGCACACCCTACGCACGGTCAACGAGACCAACATTGAATTGAACTGAAGAAGAGAAATTGCTCTAGTAGCATTTAGCTCTATTAGGGTATATAATTCAACATTCACCATTCCAAGTTTAATTAACTTCTACTCTGGCAATTTATTGATATAGTTTTATTAAGGCAGTAGTCTGCTTTACAGACTTCAATAAATCGATTTTTTTGTTTTGTTTTAAATCTCTTCCAAAACTATCTAAGAATAAGTCTTTAAAATTCCAGAGGTCAATTCGACATATTTTCGAAGCTAGAGAAGTTTTAGTGGCCGAGCGTCGAGCAGATGCAATGCTCAGGCAGACTTTAAAGCGCGTTTTCTCGAGTTTTCATTTTCACAAGTGTTAGAAAACGGTGCCGGCGATAGCAGAAAGTATATATGTCCGATCGAAAAAACCAAAGTGATCTAGCTTCAGTATTAAATTATCTTCTATTTGAACTAAAAAAGTTGAACAAAAGTATTATTTAAACCACTTGTTTTGCAACTTAAAATCAATTTTTTTCTTAAAAAATTGAATTTTTTTTTCAAACTTCGAAAAAATTTGGAATTTTATAACTTCTTCGGTATTTTTTTAGTTCATAAAAAAAAGAAACTTATAAAAATTAAAAAAAAAATGGTTCGACTGTTTCAGATGCAGCGCACGACCTCCATCACCGGCACCGATTACAAGTGCATACTCCAGGCGCTCCAGAAAAATACTTACTACTTTGAAAAAATTTCAATTTTTTAATAATAAATATTGTTTTTTTAGCCTTAAAGATAGTACACTATCGTCTTAAAATTCCGTTTACCGCAATCATTTCCTTCCCTTTCAAAAAAAAAAAATGCTAAAAAAACGCTTTTTTTCGGCTTCTACAGCAGACTACTGCCTTAAGATAACACACAATTTTACCCATATATTCGGCCTAAAGTCTACTAGAACAGAAAAATCTTTATATACAGTATATGGGGACTGTGGTAATTCCTGGACAGATTTCAACTATTATTGCCACCAAGCTACATTATATCCATTATTTTACGTTCACTTAATTTTGCTAAGATATCTCTCCTAGAGGAAGTTTTTAGCACAAACACACACTGTTGGTCTTCTTTGAATTTCTTTAGAATATCTGAGAGATTTTCCGATATTTCCAATAAAATTTCGCAAATTTCGAGTTCCTCGTGTTCGATATCTGTGGCCTTGAAAAGTTATAGTCCGATTTCGGTGATTTTTATCTAGAAGTAAAGTATTTATTTCAAATTTATGTTCCGATATCTTCACTAGTGATTACTTTATATATTGTAAAGTAAACGATTGAAACCGACTTCAAAGTTCTGGTATATGGGAAGTAGGCGTGGTTGTGAACCGATTTGGCCTATTATATCATAACATATCTTTGGGATGGCAAGAAAATATTATGAACCGAATTTCATTGAAATTGGTCGAGTATTTTCGGAGATATGGTTTTTGACCTTAAGTGGGCCAGTTTAAAATTTTGTATACCAATTTGAGTGCAGCCCTTTTGTACCATCTTTAACATGATGGTATTGAATGGTAACTGAATTAAAACACCTTTAGTAATTTTCAGCTTTCAACCTTTGTATGGGAGGTGCGCTTGGTTTCAATGCGACTTCCTCCATTTTTAGACTGTATAAGGAAGTGCCTGGAGAAAACTAGAGATCTTTTAAATGACCTGTAATATGGGCAATAAAACAAAATTTCATATTTAAAACCTTCATAACAGGTGGTATTGTCCACCCAATTACCCCTTCTAAGTACTCTCCAATGCGCTGCTACCTTTAACGAAATTCGGTCGAGAGAAATAAAAGCAATCTTTGAATCTTTTAAGGTGAATTGTATGTAATACAAAACCATTCTTAAAATCGGAAATTATCTTTTCTAGCCTATAAAATATTGTAATTGATTTTTCCGTACTATAACATACTATAAGTATTACCAATTGTAGGGTGCCTAATTAGTTTCTTTCATTTTTTCATTTTTTTTTTTATAAATTAATTTTTAATCCAGTCAACCGATTTGTGTATCGAATTCTTACGTTTCTTTCTTCACAAAAATATTCATTAGAAACATAATTAAGTCATTTAACTGAATTAACGAATAAATATTTACGCAATTTCCCTTTGATCCAGATATAGCACTAATCCCCTTGATTGATGTGCACCAATATTATCTTATATTAACACAAAATGATAAGACGACTCATTAGGCTGAGCTAAATCAAATCTTTCAATCATACTCAGTTTCGGTTAAGATATCGTGCAATACTGACCAGCAAATACAAGTTTATGTGTTGAAAAAGCATACACGGTGAGTGTTGGAATAATGATGGAATTAAAAAAATAAATATTTTTTTTAAATATACATACATAGAGTTTTAAAATAAAAAAAGTGATTTGCCAAAAAAAATTAAGCCGTTAATATTTTGTGTTTCTGATTTTATTGAAGAAAAAAACAAATAAATTTAATTTTTTATAATACCGAATTCAACTTCGAAAATAATGTGAAGTGAAAGAACTAAAAATTTTAAATGAGTCCACTAACTGAGACTTGCCTTACTAAATTTATAAAAAAGAAAAATAAGTGAAGTGTTGAAATGATAACAAACATACATATTTATTATACTTCTAAGCACATTTGAAAATACGAACATACATATCTGATTGTTACAATTATTGAGTATATTCTCAAGAGAGCTTAGTCATCGTCATCACTGCGCAATAAAACTTTGAAATCGAATGGCAAAAATGCATATCCCGCACCGGTATAGAATTTGCTCATAAATTCAACCCTGAAAGTATGCAAGCGTTACACAAATTGAAAACACATTCCACAACTGAAATAGAGTAACTTACCAATGCAAACGTAAAGTATGCAAGAAGGCTGACAAGCCCTCCATCAAAATCATAATGGCTATTGTAAGCAAAACCCAAGCGCCGAAAATGAAGAATAAAGCAATGGCTGCCGGATAACCAGGGAATGTAAGCGCCTTGGAAAGCACCATATTCCAGAGTACGTCAGAGAGTTCTATTTAATTTAGAAATTATTATCATATTTAAAACGATTTAAAAAAAAAACACGAACAGCCGCACTAACCTGCATGAGCCAACGACAGAGCCCACAAACGTAAATACGAAGCTGTATGCGAAATTGTACTCAGTATGTATTCGATCATATGTATAGCTTGATGTATCCATATTTCACTGATTGGTTCATCGTCCTCTTCGTCGTGAGCGCCGTGATGACTGCCTCCTTCCTCATCCATTTTACCTAAAGTTGATATGGGTTGTCGCTTGGCCTTAAGTGTGCACATAATGGATATATAAACTTTTGAAAGAGTTGTCTTTTACTTTAGAGTAATCTTCAACTTACACGTAGTTTCCGCACAGCCATGATATATAGCGGCTTGCCAATCAAAATCCATGGTATACAAATTATAGCCAAGACCACAAATGCCTTCTCCAGAGTGGGTTGTACAACGAACATGTACTCATCACAACCGGCTGGCTGTGGTGAATCGCTAAAGAGCATCATGTTGATGAAATAAATTAGAACAGATGGCGCGCAACCGGGTGTATCGGGCAAATAATGGGTATGAGGTGTATATTTCACCCATTTGTAGAACATCATGAAGCACATGTAGCCGAAGAGTAGGATCAGGAAAAGTATTTGCGGTATGAATTCCAAGAAGATCAGCGAATACTTCTTAAAGTGCACGAAATTCACCACCGACAAACAAACGCCGAAAATCATGTGAGACACACCGATAATAATTGACATTTTCATTTTGAAGGAGTTGAGAAAAATAATTTGATTATCAGCCAATTGCCAAATGGGATCCACACCCATAGGATAAGTCGCAACAGAAGCCACGACTGGATCCAATGTTAGACTGGGATTTGTCCACACGGTACTGGTATTATAGCGCACTCTCCAACCAGAGCCAAAAATGTTGAGTGACTTTGAAAATATATCATTATACAGGAAACCCGTGTACATAGAGAAGAGACCCAGAAGTAAAATAATGTAACGACCGCCAAAGAATATATTCCAGATTTCACCGCCACGCTTCTTGCTCAAACGCTCTTCATCCAACACCAACCAGAGGGCAAAGAGGAATATACAAAATCCATGTCCCAAATCACCAAACATAACGGCAAAGAGAAAAGGAAATGTTATACAAGTATAAAGCGCCGGATTCACCTCACGATAGTTGGCCATACCGTAGGCGTCGATAAGATGCTGATAACCATTCGTGAACTTATTGACACGGTTAAAGGTTGGTGGTGATTGATCGGACTCGAGCTCGTTCATAAACGACGGCAATGTGCTACCGACAGCAGCCGAACCAGCTGCCAGCGCTTGCTTAACATTTTCCAAGTCGTTTCTTGGCACCCAACCTTCACCGATTAGACATTTTTTAGTCACATCTATATTGAACATATTCAGTGTGTGATATATGGCTTTCATTTTTTTTACCATTACCAACCATCTGGGCAAGTTTTTGATAGTGTTCGACAGCACTAAACGTCTGTGATCTGTCGTCTGACTGATCACCAGTTTCAAGTCTTCCAAGCGTGTCTTAACACCACGCAACATCTCTTCGCGTTCGGCATGTGCCGCAGGGCACGTGTACAACGATGAACGAAATCCGTTACAAACTTTCTTGATACGCATATTCAGCTGCTCACCCTGGTAGAACACCACAAACACGGTTTTGTAAACCTCAAGTCCGGTACGAGGATCTGTGAGTGGTTCTTCCAAGTCAGCACGCTTCACATAAATATTACCACGCGATATGCGCCAAAGCATACGCTCGAAAGCGAACGAACGCTCACGATTCAATAAGCCCGCCACGAATCCCAATTGGCAACTTGCTTGTGCGTGCGTGTCATCGCTACCGAAATGCGATGGCGCATCCATGACATCACTAAAGAACGTTTGTGTTTGCTCCAACACCATACACATCTCTTTTAATTCGGTGTAGTTAGTCTTCAGGTTGACATTATTTTGTGCAAGTTCACTTATTTCCGTCTCCACTCTCTCCAGCGTGGCCTCAAGCTCGCTGATATCACGTGGATTCGGCGCACTCGGCAGATCATCAATCAATTCCTTCACTTCAATACCATCTTTCCTCAATTCACTTGCAATGTAATTCATTTGACGTTCCAGCTCATCACAACGACGCACTTCGTTGACGTAATGCCGTTGGAACGAATTAACATGGACATTAAGCTAAAATTGCAATTTTAATATAATATGTTAAATAATTTGAAAGTTCTTTGAAAGCATAAAAAAACTCACGTCACGAAATTGCACACATCCGATCTCGCCCAACTCGGAAATAGTGCTATAACCAGCTTCTTGTTGTATGAACAACTGGCATAGCGCCATCTTTTCGCTGCGAAACATGTCTCCCATGGTGAAGATTTGCTAAAGTTAAGCCAGAAAAAGTAAGAAAAATCAGTACAGTGGGTCTAAGTTCGAATCAACCTTTTACCACATAAGAAAGGTTGTGAACCTGTTTTAAAGATTCTATTTTTAGAAAAGCTTAGGAGTCCGCATTTCCGTTTTGAAAACACTTGGCTTGAGAAAATAGCACCTACGAGCAATCACTTTAATGACTTATAATAATAGAACGAGTCGGATTTTTTTTGTTTAATTTTGGGTACATATTTTTCAGTAGTTTTACTAACAATTTAAATAAAACCAAAATACGAGTTAATATAATCTCACTCAGATATATCAGAGATATATAATTTAAAGAAAAATAATCTTTTGGTATTCAATATAACGACATACATAAATGTAAAGAGTTTTTCAAAAGGGGCGCTACAAAAGTAGATCGATAGGGTTCGACATTTCTCTTCAGTAGGGTTTGCAATTTAATCATGGCAACAACGAGTTAAAATTATTGAAATTCCAAAATTCGGAGTCAGTGGCATTAACTTTAAGAACGCTACGTCCAATTTATGATCGACATAATCGTCCTGTCAGTTCAACAATTGAGCGTCTAGTAGAAAATTTTGAATCCACAGGCACAGTAAAAAAAGTTCCCGTCGAGAATATTGCTGCCGCTAGTGCATCAATCGAGGAAGACCCAAATCAGTCTCTCACACGTCGTTCTCAAGCGTTTGGCATCTCTGTGACGTCGTTTTGTCGAATTTTGCGAAAATATCTTGGCTTACTTCCTTACAAAATCTAATTGATACAAGAACTGAAGACTAGAATCGTCGTATGTTCGTGAATTGGGGTTAGCAACAACTTGAAAATGATCCGGATATTCATCGAAAAATCATCTTCAGCGAAGAGGCTCATTTTTGGCTGAATGGCTTCGTCAATAATATGAGCTCGCGGCGTTATTGGGCCGTACTTCTTCCGACATCATCAAGACCAGCACGTTACTGTGAATGGGAATCGCTACCGCTCAATAATAAATTAATATTTTTGGCCCGAATTGGATGATTTGGACTTGGACAATATGTGGTTCCAACAGTACATTACCACAAGCCATATAGCGAATGTCACAATCGATTTATTGAAAACCAAGTTTAGTGAACGTGTTATCTCACAAAATGGCCTTGTCAAATTGTTGCCTCGGCGTGCGATTTCACGCCGTTAGACTATCAAATCTATGGTCTATGCCAGCAAGCCAGCGATGGTTGATGAACTTCATACGAATATCGAATGTGAAATTGCAGCAGTATCGGCCGATCGAACCGTTAAAAATTGGGTCAAGTACCATACATAATGGCATCGAATGTACTTTCACAGGAATAATGAATTTCATTGATATCCAAAACCGTTTTTGTTTTATTTACCGCTATTATTGAAAAACTCCTTACTTGTAATCTAAGATCGAACGATGTTTTTAATTAATTCGAATTTGAAATTTAGTTTAGACTGATCAAGTAGATTGAGATATATAATTTTAGGTAAAGGCTGCACCTTAATTATAGCTTAATATATGTATATTATCATCCCCGAACATATATTAATAACATTAGAGAGTTATCACACCATTATATGAGTTCTTGGCTTAGTTATTTTCAATATTTAACCTTACTGTATATTGACGATTTATTTAATATTTGTGATATATGTACATATAGATATAATCAAAATTTCTTATATATAACTTACCACATGAAGTATGCAAAAGTATTCACACTTTTCACTTAAAGTATTTTCATTTATGAATCTAAAACCTTCAATTTCGTATTTTTCAAAGAATTTAGAATCGTTTAAATATGCATAGGTATACTAACTGACACTTCTTATAGAAGGAATAGCAGGAATTTATCCATGCACAAGTTAAATTTGTAGAACAAATGATCCTCTCGTAAGCGGACAAAAATCGCTCGACGGTGAGTGTCCGTCCAAGAGAGGTTCCACTGTAACTTACATATATAGGTAGCACTATTTAAATGTTTATGTTCACATGAGAATCTTTAGAAAATATCATTATTATTTTTTGTTAGGACTGACAACCACCAAGTGTCAGGGGTTCAGCGCTTTGCAGAATACTCTATTGATATTCTAAAGCAAAATCAAATATAATAAAGTATTAGAATATAACGAATATAGCTGAATATCCTTTTTCATACTACTACAATTTTATAAAAAAAAAAAATATATTAGTGCCTAACTAATTACCAAAATACATAGCTCAAATCTACAGCCAATTTATAACTTGAACTCTTTATAATGGACACCAGTTCCTATAAAAAAGTTTTCAAAAGTAATTTCCATATAGACTTTAAACTGAAAAATTTTATGATTGACCACGAAATAGTTTAAGAACTTCATATGAAAAGATTTCAATATTATTGTAATTCATCAAAAAACTTACGTTTGTACGCAGAAGCTTCGATTTTATAAATTTAAATAAAGACTTGCAACAAACTCCTCGCCAGAATGACCAATAGACACTGATTTTATTTTATGGACTTAACTTCGAATCTCAAATGACCATTAACGCAATCACACTTCCAGTGCAATCAATCAAGCAGTCAGATGGGTATTGGAAGTGGTCACATTGGCGCTGGGAACCCCGTGTACCTGCATCATGCATGTGTATTACAGGAAAACCCAAAGACTATATAATCAGACATTTCAAAGGCGCCATTGGCTTTAAAAAGTGATTACTGGAATATTGTTCGACTTTTGGATGAATGATCGTGGTTACGGTTTTTCAATAAAATACTGTTTGAAAGCAGTTCATCACACGTTTTATATTACAGTAGACTCCCGTTTATTCGAAAGCGTTCATCTCAGCTCTATTTGCCCATTTAAATTTTTTTTAAAAATGACAAGCTTATTCAGATGAAGAAATAATTGACGATTTGAATAGTAATTAGAGAGAAGACGATAAAGTCCGTAATGAAAAGTTAACACAAGTTAGTTTCACAAAATTTTAAAGTACATAAGTATTATGTAATTCATTATCGTTATAACTCGTCTTTTATATATCGTATTATTTAAACGACGCCTTGGAAACCAATTACATAATAAAATAATATTAAAATTATTGATTTTCATTGAAATCGTTTATCGGATTTTTGATTATACGGAACACTCCTGGTTTTATTTTGGTTTATTGGTATAATCGGGATTCTACTGTACATATATAGATATTGAGTAATAGATATGTATGTATAAATACTTTTTTTAAACATATATATGTATATGTATGTATGACAAACATTGTACAGTGATAGCTTTGATTGATTGGTTGCTTGATAAGGAATCACCAGCATTTCAGTGCAAACCATGAAGAGTCAATGAAAGAAACGGAGCATAATTTTCAGTTTGAGTTGGGAACTATAGTCAATAACATATAACAAATTATTTTATTTAAAAAATCGTATTTTTTTATTAAAAAAAAAAATAAATATTTTCTATTATATGCAAAATTGGAAAATCTGTGCTTGAACCCTAAACTCTGGTGAGTGAAAACATAATTAACAACAACATAAAAAATAATAAAATAAATACAACAAATAAGTGCTTTGCTCTCTTCTATTTATAAACTTTATTAAACAATATCATCATACTTATAGTCATACATTAGATAGATTGCTTGTATAATATTTTGTTGCTGTAACTCGCGAAATTCGCACATACATATGTAGAGGTTTTAAACAGTTATTCACAATATGCTGACAAACAAACTCAAACAATTCATAATGTAATCCCAATTGGACGCATGACATTAAAAAACATTTTAACAAAAACAAATTAATAATATATGGTAAACAGCAGTAATAGACACTTATGACACAGACGGACGTGGAATTCACAAAAGGAAAATCATATTTGGAAGGCACTTTAAGATGTGGGAAGAGTACCACAATACTGATATCGCATAAGAACAAGCGAATATATAACAATTATACATAGAGGACACATCATTGTTTATTCCTCTTCTTCGCCATCTAAGATTGCTTTGAAGCTGAATGGTTGGAAGGCATAGCCCAAACCTTCGTAGAATTTGCTCATGAATTCGACCCTGTAGACAAAGAAAGAAAAAAACACGATTTACATAAACAAACAACAACGGCATTTAGTAGTGTTTTTAACGTACCAATGCAAACGCAGTGTGTGCAAGAAGGCTGAGAGACCCTCCATCATTACCAAGATGGCCAATGTAAAGAGACACCAAGCGCCGAAAATGAAATACAAAGTAATTGCACCAGTATAGTCGCTGCCCTTCAGACCCATTGACAACACCATGTTCCACAAGACTTCAGACAATTCTACAAATACACAACGAAACCGAGATTAGATCAAGTTGTTTTTAGGACCCCGTACAATAGATGCAAATATAATGACTTACGTGCATGAGCCAAAGACAAGGCCCACAAACGCAAATAGGAGGCCGTATGCGAAATTGTACTGAGCACATATTCAATGGTGTGAATAGCTTGGTGAATATAGATTTCACTCATGGGCTCGTCGTCGTGTCCGCCGTGTCCGCCGCCGCTATGATCGGCTTCATCAAGGCTGGTTGGTATTGGTGTTTCGCCGTCGGCAAGTTCGATGTTGCCAGTTAAATCGCCATTGTGTTTAACCTAAAATAAATGTAAGAGAAGCGGATGGAAGATTAATTGTGAGAATATTTGTTTATAAACCAGAGATGAGTTTTTTAGAAAGATTCACTTACATGCACTTTGTTTTTACGTGTGAATTTAATGTACAAGGGCTTGCCCAACAACATCCAGGGTATGCATAGCAAACCGATGTATACGCAAATTTTCTGAACATCAGGTTGCGCTGGGAACATGTACTCATCGCAGCCATCCAATGGTGGTGTGCTCTTGAACAACATCATGTTGATGAACATAATCAGGACAGATGGCGCACAACCGGGTGTGTCTGGTTGGAATGCGGTCTTCGGTGTGTATTTAATCCATTTGAAGAACATCATGAACACCATGTATCCGAAGAGTAATAGCAAGAAAAGAATTTGTGGTAGGAATTCCAAGAATATGCTGGCATAACGCTTGAAGTGTACAAAGTTCACAACCGACATGCAAACACCGAAAATCATGTGTGTCACACCCACAATAATGGACAACTTCATCTTGTAGGTATTAAGGAAGATGATCTTATTACCGGCCAATTGCCAAATGGGATCTAAGCCCACCGGATATACACCATATGTGGTATGGTTTGGTGACAACTGCAATACAGCATTTTCCATAACAGTGGAGGTATTGTAACGTACATGCCAAGTGGAGCCAAAGACATTCATTGATTTTGAGAATATATCATTGTAGACGAAACCGGTGTAGCAAGAGAAGAGACCCATCAATAGTATGATATAACGACCGCCGAAGAAAATATTCCAAATTTCACCAGCCTTCTTCCTCTGCAAGGCCTTCTCGCACAACACCATCCAACCGCCGAACAAAGTCAAAATGATACCGTGACCCAAATCGCCGAACATCACAGCGAACAGGAATGGGAAAGTGATGCATGTGTATAAAGCTGGGTTAGCCTCACGGTAGGAAGCTACACCATAAGCGTCAATCAAATTCTGGAAACCGCGTGTAAACTTGTTTGTGCGATTGAATGTTGGTGGTTGTTCGTTTGTGTCAATCACATTCAAGAACGATGGAATAGTGCTGCCAACAGCAGCTGAGCCATCCGACAGGGCCTTCTGTACAACAGGCAGATCCTTGGTTGGTACCCAGCACTCGCCAATTAGGCACTTCTTTGTGACGTCCATGTTGAATAAGTTCAATGTGTGGTAAATGGCCTTCATCTTCTTCACCATAATCGACCATGATGGTAAATTCTTCGAAACAGTAGCCAATACACGACTGCGATGATCTTCAGTCTGGCTCAAAACCAATTTCAAATCTTCCAAACGTGTACGTACACCCTTAACCATTTCGTCGCGTTCAGTATGGGAACTTGGGCATGGATACATGGACGCATGGAAACCGGTGCAGACCTTCTTAATGCGATTCTTGAGCTGTTCACCTTGGAAGAAGGCAACGAAGACGGTCTTGTAGATTGGATGACCGGTGGTGGGATCCTTAAGTGGATCATCCAAATCGGAACGTTTCAAAAACACGTTGCCACGTGAAATACGCCAGAGCATGCGCTCAAACGCAAATACACGCTCACGATTGATCACGCCCGCAACGAAACCGAGGCGACCACGATTCTGTGGATTGACCTCCTCAGCGGCATTTGGACCACGATTGCTAGAGTCCAAATTGAGTACTTCCTGATCGGAGAAGAAACCTTGCGTATTCTCGAGCACCTTACGCAATTCGGTCAATTCCAAGTAATTCGACTTGAGATTAACCTCATTCTGTGCCAACTCGAGAATTTCATTTTCGGTTTTCTCCAAGTGGGCCTCCAAATCGATGATCTCACGTGGATTGGGGGCGCGGGGGATGTCATCCAGAATGTCTTGCAACACAATGCCATCCTTCTTGATTTCCGCCTCAATGTAGCGTATTTTGCGTTCGAGCTCATCGCAACGGCGCACTTCGGTGACGAATTTGCGCTGGAAAGCGTTGACGTTGCTGTTCAACTAAAAATAAAGTAAAATAAATATTAAATTCATATAGCAACTATTGGTTTCAAGCACAACTATGACGCACAAACCTTGAGCGCACGAAAATTCGGTACTTACATCACGAAATTGCACACAACCAGTCTCGCCCAATTCCGAGACAGAGGTGTAGGCAGCCTCCGGTTGTATGAACATTTGGCATAATGCCATTTCCTCACTGCGAAACATGTCCCCCATCTTGATGAAGACGTCTCGCCGCTATACCACTGCAAGTAGAAAGGGTATAAAAAATCATAAATGAACAAATTAAGACACGTCTCGACTGTCTTATGCTATTTTTATATTTATTTGCAACAAATATTTTTCAACATAAGTATGTATGTTTGTGTGTAGGTTAAATGTTAGAAAAGAATACGTTTTGCAGACCCAGACGAAAACAAAGGAATCTCGTATAAAATGTTGGCTCGTTGTATTGATTGTCGCATTTTTTCGGCATACAAATGAATATATACATATAAATATATGTATAGTATTGTACATACACATATATAATTTTATGTATTTTATGAAATACGACTTTTATTCCAGACGCTAAAAATTTTTAATTTTCTTTTATTTTTGTGTGTAGAATATGCTAATTTATAGTAGTTATTTACTTAAAGATATAAGATATTTGCTGCCATGCAAAGGCAATGTGAACATCGATCAAATAACTCATCGGAAGCAAAAAAATTTATTACATTTATAAAGTAAGGACGTATGAGAAATTATTTTTTTATATATGTACATATGTATGTATGTACTCACATTTTAGTACTGTCGCAATCTTCTAAACCTCATATTGCCTTGCCTCCATGTGCGCTACATTTGTCTATATATGGCATATACCGGCAATGTTATCGCTATAAATGCCTCTTAAAGCGCTCAACAATAATAAATAGTAATGCTTGTAGATATGCATGCACATATGTATGTGTATGTCCATGGGTATGTCTAATGGATTTCATATGTATGGAAATAAATTAAAATTAGATATGAAACATTGGCATGTGGTAGTAAATGTATTTATGTATGTATATATAAAAATATATATGAATAAAATTTATATATATTAAAACTTTTAAACACAAATTGTTGTAAAAATAAATACTTAATATCAAAAAAAAAAAATAATTAAATTTAGTGGCAAAAATACTATAAATTTTTATATGTTTATATATGGATGCCTACATATTTGTTTTAATATTTTTTTTTGTTGCCTCTACTATTTTTTGTATAATTCAAAAAGAACTCAGTTGCTAGCTAAATATAATCTTAATCTTATAACGTTTGTAGCACACTTGGAACATAACTTTTATACATACATACATAAGTTTTTATGTATATATGTATGTGCCTCTACTAACTGTGATTTTTACCGGTTAATCAGATTATTAAATGTCCAAAAGGCACATTTTATACTTCTATACATATGTAAATGTACATATGTATGCGAGTACTAAAAGACAAATCAAACTAAATTTTCATGGCGCGTGATCGCGTCATCAACGACACACATACACACGCGCAGTCAGCGGCTTTTTCACGCAAACGTCAGCAATTTGGCATCATCAGCGATGCGGTCAAGTACGAGTATTTATGTAAGCGGTACATCCATACAAACATAACTACATATAGCAAACATGGGTGATACGCATACATATACACACAAGTATATACATACAACATATATTTATGTATGTCTGTTATATTGACTAATGATTGCGCGTGTGACTTTTTGAAGTTCGAAAAATTAAAAAAATAAACTACAACAATAAATATACAAACAAAAGAAAACAAATGAAATAAATAAATTCTAAGTAAATACAATTTGAGGCGATACAAGCACCAGATATATCTGGCAATCAATTTTAAATGACTCGAGCACAAATACTTATGGAAAACAAGCAAACGAATGCCCTGAAGTAGCGATATCTATATAGGAGTAACTACATACACATACATATTTACACACGATAAATGTACGCTCACACACACACACACACGAGTATTTGCATGTATGCGTGTGCACATGTTAACTGCTTGACTAAGGCGTTGCCTTAGGAGTAGTGTATTTGATCGTCGAAGCTTCTTCATAAGCTTCACATGATGGCTCACATGATTTGCTGAATATCTACTGTTCTGCGACATCAGCTGACTAGAAAGCTTTGCTGATTGACTATGTACATAGTTACTGTTTATGTGATATTTCGCCAATCCGGTTAATATACATACATAGATGCATATGTAAATATCTACCGGCAGCAAGCAAACTCGAACTCTCAAAATATTTATAAAGGGTGATTTTTTAAGAGCTTGATAACTTTAAAAAAAAAAAAAACGCATAAAATTTGCAAAATCTCATCGGTTCTTTATTTGAAACGTTAGATTGGTTCATGACATTTACTTTTTGAAGATAATTTCATTTAAATGTTGACCGCGGCTGCGTCTTAGGTGGTCCATTCGGAAAGTCCAATTTTGGGCAACTTTTTCGAGCATTTCGGCCGGAATAGCCCGAATTTCTTCGGAAATGTTGTCTTCCAAAGCTGGAATAGTTGCTGGCTTATTTCTGTAGACTTTAGACTTGACGTAGCCCCACAAAAAATAGTCTAAAGGCGTTAAATCGCATGATCTTGGTGGCCAACTTACGGGTCCATTTCTTGAGATGAATTGTTCTCCGAAGTTTTCCCTCAAAATGGCCATAGAATCGCGAGCTGTGTGGCATGTAGCGCCATCTTGTTGAAACCACATGTCAACCAAGTTCAGTTCTTCCATTTTTGGCAACAAAAAGTTTGTTAGCATCGAACGATAGCGATCGCCATTCACCGTAACGTTGCGTCCAACAGCATCTTTGAAAAAATACGGTCCAATGATTCCACCAGCGTACAAACCACACCAAACAGTGCATTTTTCGGGATGCATGGGCAGTTCTTGAACGGCTTCTGGTTGCTCTTCACCCCAAATGCGGCAATTTTGCTTATTTACGTAGCCATTCAACCAGAAATGAGCCTCATCGCTGAACAAAATTTGTCGATAAAAAAGCGGATTTCACATTTCGAACCGAACACTGATTTTGGTAATAAAATTCAATGATTTGCAAGCGTTGCTCGTTAGTAAGTCTATTCATGATGAAATGTCAAAGCATACTGAGCATCTTTCTCTTTGACACCATGTCTGAAATCCCACGTGATCTGTCAAATACTAATGCATGAAAATCCTAACCTCAAAAAAATCACCCGTTATAATATCTTGAGCACATATCTGTATGTATATATGCATATATGAGTAATGTACATTACATATTTTTAAACACATATATTTGTATATACATACATATGTAAATACTGTATGCATTGCACTCAATTTACGGTGTTTTTAATTTTTCATATTTTTTTGATTTAATTTTTCTCGCAAAAATTACATAACATAACTGTTATAACAACCTTATATTGCTTATACCACAACAGTTTAAATATTTAAACACCGCCTGCAATTATTTAACACTTAATTGGATTCGTGCACTTAGTGGGGCGCCACTGTACAAGAAACATACAACAATTGTTTATCGGTTTAATTCACTCTAGCTACTCATATTCAATAAAAAATAAGTAATTACAAATGTTTATATAGTTGAACACATGTACAATCTGTGTATTTTTGTAAAAAATATAAAAAATTGCAATACAAAAACAACTCACGTAACAAAAAGCTAAAGTGACAAAACTAACACCGTAAACACGTTGGAATTCACTTGTATATACTATAGGTATATGCAAATAATTGTAAACCAGTTCAACTTCGCAGCGTCAACTCGACTAAACGCCAAAAATGTGCGCTCGCCAAGTTACGCAAATGGAACTCACTGCACGCTTTTGGCTACCTCTACAGATTGCAGCTCAATATTTCTCCACTTTTTCCAAATGCGTGTCAAACGAAAAATCATAATATATTTATGTATCTTCCAAGTCAGTCCTTTTGAATTGTTCCATATCTTCATATACTAGACTACTAACGCTTATAAGGCTCTGGCACAGGACAAAATACATATGTATAAATGGAAAAAGTTTTCCATTTTTCCAACTACAATTAACTTTTCACACAACTGTTTTTATTTTTATTATTGTTGTTTTTTAAAATATGCAATATTCATATTTTTTTCTTTACAAATACACACTCATCCCTACATACATACATGCATACATATGTGTATATGCATTTATTAAATTCTCAACATTTAAGCGCTTGCATGCTCACATCCAGTGGCTTTCAAATGTTACCCATCACCCGTATAAAAAGCCATTAGGCCGACTCAATTGGGTGCGGCAAAACAGAAACAAAACAAAAAATTAAAAGAAATATGTGAAACATGCTTACCGCACCCGTGGGCCACGTGACACGAATTAAAAGAAAGGTTGCGAAAGGTTGATGATATACATACATATATGTATGTACATATTGAGTAAAATATTTGCATAGAAAAATGGTCAAAATGGAGTGGAGACATATTAACAAGAGCCGAAAGAAAGATATTAAATGTTCAATTAAACTCAAAATGGTGCCATGGAGTTGGGCTCTGAAACAATGGAACAAATATCAAAAAACCAAAAAAAAAAACAAAAAAAAATATTTTTGGCAATCCGAAAGGTAAATTGTTTACTTCCAAAAATTTCATTAAAAATTCCAAAAAATGAAATGATATTAAATTTGTTTAAACTTTTTTTCGGAAAAAATGCATTAAATATATTTTTCTAATGTAACCGGTAAAACAAGTAATTAATATTCTGTTCTCGATTCATCCAACGCATAATAAAAGTAGCTGCAATACAAGAATATTTCATTCGTATAATAACAGCGAGAATCAGAACAAAAAATTTTCAACAAATACATGAATTTGACATTTCAAATCAGTCGCTCTACTACCACCTTATATGAAAACGCTTTGAAAGATATGTATAAGTACTGGTTTACTTATCAAAAATCTCAAAAAAATTTAAAGAGGAATTACTAACCAGAGAGAGAGTTCACTAGCATCAAGACACAATTATTTTAGTATTTAAAAAAAAAAATATTTCAAAGTAAAAAAATATGGTTGCATATAATCTGCTATATCGAACTGTTAAATGAGTTGTTTTAATAATAAATAACCACACTCGAGTGACTAATTAGAATAAATTTGGTCATTTTATGGTCGAGATCAGAATAATGAAGCTAGGTGCAGACTCTGAGAGTATGAGATATGTATATACATATGTACGTCTCACATATCTCACATACAACACTTTATCAAGTAAATCCGCTGTTTAAATATAAAAGCTCTACTTAAAAATTTTAAATAAATCAAAGAAGCTATCATATATAAAATGTGATTTAAACCCCTAACTACGCTGGATATTTATTATTGTTTACCAATCTTACAAATGTTGAGACCTGCAAGAAGAAGCGTCAAAACGAAAAGTTTAGCTTCTTGCAACTAAACTGTTTCCAAACAAATGACTTTTAAACATTTTCTGGCTTTAAAAAATTGAAAAAAGTCGTCATTACTCTAAAATCTTAATAATTTAACAGAAAATCCATATTAATTACATTCATTGGAGCTGAAAATATATGTATTTCTCACAAATTCTAAAAGTAGAGTTTCTATCATTTCAACAAACTTTGGTGTACACATTAAAGTAAAAAGAAGGTAAATAGAAGTGTATTGTAGCTTTTAATAATAGATTTATTTATTTATATAGACGAAAAAATTCCACTAGTACAAACTGGAAACAACAAGTTCACATACAGCTTGTACTATTTGTATTCTATGTCTGTCTGTATATATGTACATATGTATGTGTCTACTGCCTAATTACAAACGAGGCCAGTTTAGTTAGCACCAACACATTTAATTACTTTTTAGTAGCAACGGAAATATATAAACATACATACATACAAACATATTTATTTATACTGATATTATATTTGTTCAAGCTTTCACACCCCATCTTGTGACCACATGAGTGCATATCGATGAGGCAAATAAATGGCAAATCATTAATGATTCGCAATCAAAATTAGCATACTCTGTAAGCAATTGCCTGGCCAAATGTTTTAATTTGTAAATATTTGCATATTTTTTAAATAAAGAGTTGTATATATGTATGTACTATATTTTATAAATTTATTTTAAATATGTATGTGTCTATATGTAAATTAATTAATAATAAAGCGCAACTTTTTGTCATTTTAAAAGCTTTTGTCAACTCAGTATGTATGGCTTAATTGAACACATATTTGTTTATGTTGTGTATACACATACACATTACTTGCCCGCTGCTCGTAATTACCAGTAATTTTATTTAACCAATATTTTTTTAATTTATTTTCGCTGTTGCTATGTGGTGAGACAGAGTAATGTGGAAAAAATTTATATTTATTTAATTATACTAAATTTATTATTGGAAAACTCTCAAACTCAAATCACTGCTAATATACAATATTTCACAACCGTGTAAAAGTAACGGAAAGCAAGCAAGCTTTATTCAATGTAAAATTGTGTTGATTGACTCATGAAAAAGTTGCGAGTTCTTGTTAATTGCAGTTCAAAACTGATTTTTTTGTCATTCATATAATCATCATATATATATATATATATATATATATATATATATGTACAATTAAGCTTCCATAACTCGGACTTCTATAACTAGAAATCTTGAATTTGCAATGGCTGTAAAATTTCATACAAATTAACTCCTATAACTCAAAGTCTCCCTAACTCGAAGTTTTTTTGTGGATTATGGTGATTGAAGTTAGGGAACTTCAACTGTGCACATATATATATTATATATAGTTTACAATTTCTGTCGCAAGAATTACTTATCAGTTCAAATTTCTGGTAATCTTGATATCAATAGATAAGGAAATGTGTTACAGTACAGCAAATATGTACATATATGTATGTACATTTATAAATAACACATTTGCGTTTTACCGCAGTTAAGTCTTACGCAATTAAAGCAACTTGTAATCACACGCATTATTAATAAATATTAACAATGAAACTCGTGATTATACGCAGTAAAACTAGTCTACACACATACACTTACACATACACTCACGCCTAAATTTATGCAATAATATGTATAAAAAAAGAAAATAATAAATATTAAATAATGCATGTATGTATGTTCATATGTCACACTGGTCATAAGTATTATGCATGCTTATTAAATTACGACCTTAAAGCATTCAAGCGTCAGCTGACTAACGCCTAGCAGACTGCCCTTGCAGCGAACGTTAACCTTTGTGCACTAGTTTGTTGTGTCGCTTGTAGTACATGGCTAGATGCTTTATATATGTACGCAGGCGGTCAATTACACCCACACCTGCCAGACATATACACACCACAACACGGCATGCTAAAATGCAAACACATTCTAAGACGGACAGCAATGAAAACGGGCAAAAATGGCAGAAATGTAGCCAGTGCAAAATGAACGAAATTGAAAGGTTGTAGCGTAAAATCAAACACCTCGCGCTGCCCCTTAGCGCTGTTGGCGGTTGGTGAAAACAGCTGAAAGCACAACAATGCTATTTAACTAGGAAAACATAATCAAATGTATATGTATTTCAGCATTCAACATTCTTTACTAGAAATATATATAAAATAAAACATGTAAGCAAATTCTAAGTTCGGGTGCAACCGAACATTTTATACTCTCGCAATTTATTGCTATATTTTTATTAAGGTCACACACAATTCGACCCATATATTCGGCGTAAAATTCAATAGAATAACGAATATCATCATGAATAGTATATGGGGACTGAGGTAATTCCTGAACCGATTTCACTCGTTTTCACCACCAAGATACCATATATCGAAGACTATGCGCTCACTTAATTTCATATTACCTATAAATAGGTATATGGCATATAGGGGAAGTTATGACCCGATTTTAACCACTTTTGGGACAGAGACAAACTGTTATAAGAAAAAAATTCCCTCAGAATTACGTTAAAAAAATCTGAGAAATTTACCTATATTTTCGATGAAAATATACCCTTAGGCACTGAGTTCTTCATGTTCGATATCAAGGGGCTTGAAAAGTCATGGTCCGATTTTGACAATTTTTCCACAAGTGATGCCACGGATCATATACACTATTTGTGTAAAGTTTTATTTCGATATCTTCATTGATTCCTTATGTATATCTTATAAAGTGAAGGAATCAGATGGAATTCAAAATTCAGTTATATGGGAAGTTGTCGTAGTTGTAAACCGATTTCATCTATTTTCCACACGTGTCATCAGGGTGTCAAGAAAATATTATACACCGAATTTTATTGAAATCTGTCGAGTAGTTCCAGAGATATGGTTTTTGACCCATAAGTGGGCGATGTCACGCCCATTTTCCATTTTGTAAAAAAATCTCAGTGCAGCTTCATTCTGGTATTTCTTCCGTAAAATTTTAAGTTTCTGACGTTTTTCGTTAATGAGTTAACCCGCTTTTAGTATTTTTCAAAATAACTTTTGTATGGGAGGTGGGCGTGGTTTTTATCCGATTTCTTTTATTTTTGGACTGTATTAAGAAGTGGCTAAAAGAAACGACTGCAGAAAGTTTTTTTTGTTTATATAGCTTCATTGGTTTGCGATATATATACAAAAAACCTATTTGGGGGCGGGGCCACGTAGATTTGTGGATATTTCCAAATGTTTGAAAATGTTTTTTTATAGAAACCCTGCAATTTCAAAATGAAGCATATACTACAATTGTAACTAGTTATTTTTGTAACCAAATATGAAGTAGTTCAATTTAAATGCATACATATAAAGATCGAAAGCAAAACGCTACGTTAGTTAGTTACTTGACAACGAAAAAAATAAACAGCCAAAGTAATGTATTTGCGAATCGGAGCTATATAATAAGATGAAGTCTATATATTAAGTATATATGTATTGTTTTTGTGAAAAAAAGTGCAAAATTTTATACAGACACTCATTTATTTTTTTATTTGCTTTGCAGACCAACAACAAGTAACGAGAACTTTCGTTAGTCTAAAGCTAGCTAAAAGCGTTAGAAGTTAGTAGAATGCTCATAAACTCAAGAATGCTGTCAACGTCAATCGCAGCGCACAACACAAACAAATACACATAATCGTATATATGTCTGTATATATGTATGTATATATTGTTATTAGAACGTATTAAAGGTAACGAACGCGCTTCTGCTTGTCGTGAAATGTCAGTTGTGTGAGCTGTGAGTATGATAAATATGGGACTCAATGATTCGATTGATATGACTGGCCGCCTGCTGGAATGGAGTTAACGCTGGCAACAGTATGTACAATATTGTTTGCTTGTAAAATTTTATAAATGTGTGTATATGTGTGTGTGTGTGTGCATTAGTCAGTTAAACGACGACAGTCTGCGACCTCATGTGACTGTAGCGCTGTCGTAAGTGACTGCATTGGAGACAGTATATTATTGTCGAGGCGCTTTTCTATGCACTTATTTACATATTGTACGAGTATGTATGTATGTATGTATATTTAATGTTTAGCATTTTTGTCGCTGCTCAGTAGTTATAGCTACTAGTTTCAGTAGGCACATTGGCGCTTACAACTACAAGCATGCGGTGGTAAATGTCGATCACGTGCACATAATTTTTCGGCAAATTAGCTAATTATGCCTTATCAGCAGCACATTTCATACACACATACATACATACAGACATGTAAATTTTTATATTTTTCTGATATCTACTTTAATCACATGACTTGCAGCCGCGCTAATGCTGTATGAAAATGCTGTCATTTAATTACAAAATAATGACAAAGCTTCAAGATAAGTGTAATTTTAGGCGATTACAGGGATCACGCTACTTGCCTACACACATAAAGGTACATACATATGTATATACATATGTGTATATGTATATGTATGTGTATGTATGTGTTTTTTTATGTCAAAACACGAACTTAACTAAGTAAATTATAATACTTAAATGTCACGAGTTATTTTTTTATTTGTACAAATCGCAAATTAGCAATAAAAATTGCGCGAATTGAGCGTTGAGAGACTAACACCACAGCGTATTCAACTTATGTATGTAAATATATATGTATGTATGTATGTAATTAACATGCACAGAACACCGAATTGCAACTACAATATCTATGTCACTGCGAAATTATGCTCGATTCTAAAAATAATCGCTATGAAAGAAATATCAAAATTGCATTTATGTTGTAATAAAGCATTTAGCATGAAGAAATTTAAAAAACTGAAGAAGAAGCAGAGTATGTCGTTCGATTATACAAGTAAAAGAGCGAAGTTAAAAAAAAAACACAAAAATAATAAAATAAATAAATAAATTTTAGATAAAAATATAAAAAAATACTAATTTTTAGAATTAAAAAGCAACAACAACAAAAATATCACACAGCTAACGCGCGCTTCACCTATAATAACTATATAACATGCTATTAGCGATTTCGCGCTATAAGCATTTTTTTTTTTGCACTACACTTTTTACCGTAATAACTTTTTAACTCATTAAAAAGCTATAAAATAAACAATTTACTTCACACGCGCACAACTCTTAGAGGGTGGCAGGGGTGAGTATTAACAATGTAAATATACATACATACATATATATGCTATAAGTATATTATATGTATATGTACATTAGCACATAAATACAATATGTATGTCTCTATATAATGCACACAGTTTGTTGATGTTGAATATTTGAATTGTGGCCCCAGCAGTGAGACGCCTGTGCTGTGACCTCGCCTCGAGCAGGTCGATTGTTATTGGTTTGTTTATACATTTGCTCACTTGTTTTGCATTGTTTTTGTTTTATTTTTTATTTTATTTTAATTTTTGCATTTTTTTATTTTATTTTTTTTGTTGCTAAAAAATCCACTACACGCTTTAACACTTTATACCCATATATAACTACATACACATACATACATATGTATATTCATATATACTAGATAATATTCTGGTTTAGCGATCGACTCTCTTTAGTACACGTACATACACACACACACACCTAAGTGCACATGTATTTTATATACATATGCGCTATACAAATGCCGATATGTATTTTCTTAATAATTTATATACTGGTCTGTCTGGTCCACCTTGCTTACCGCTTTAAATTATTCAACGTACAGAAACAACAAAAATATATATTTTTTCTGTTGATTTTCGTTACACACAAAATTCAGTTTCCGACGATGTTAATTTTAGAACTTGTCTCGTCGGCTATACAAAGACGTCTGCTCGTTCGATTGCAGCTCTCGAGCGTTTCGCCTCACTATACGTACAATTAAAATATATATGTGTATATATGTACATATGTACAAATGTAATCATCACAGCCACAGTTGGAGTGCAGAGGCTACCAAAATGTGGCTAACTGATGTTATCATGCTTACTTAGCACTAACTAAATACAGAGTTGCTATATTTAGTAGTTGTCTAACTAGAAATATGTTGCTTTGTATTTCTTATTGGATTGAGAAAGTGTTTTTTTTTTAGTTTAGTTGCGTTATATGAGAGGAAATTTTAGAAAATGTATTATGTTAGTTAGCTTGAGCAAAACTGATATTTTTCATCCATATACATACTACTTGGATTAATTCCAGACTATGTTAGGTAAAGACTTCTGCTAACCAGGCTTCGGGAATGAAAGAATTATATTGAATTTTAACTTTGGACCATTGAAAGTGAGTGGTTCTTAATTTTTTTTAACAAAAATTAATACATTAATAATACTCGATTCTTCAATCTCTGGTAAAGTTAATTTTTATTTTGTCTTCATTTCAGAAGAATTTCTTTATTTTTTGGGTATTAAAATTTGTTTTTGATCTCATCTTCTTCTTTACTGGCGTAGACAACGCATAAGCGATTATAGCCGAGTTAATAACAGCGTGCCACTCATTTTCGCATTTCGCTGATTGACGCCAATTGGCGATACCAAGCGCCGCAAAATCCTCCTCCATATGGTATTTTCAACGGTCTTCCTCTTCCTCTGCTTAAACCACCAGGTACTGCGTCGAACACTTTCAAAACTTGAATGGTTCGTCCATTAGGACAACATGACCTAGACGCGGACGTTGTCTTTTTATTCGTTGAACTATGTCAATATCGTCGTATAACCCATACAGCTCATCGTTCCATCGTCTGCGGAATTCGTCGTTGCCAATGTCCGAAGGCCATAAATCTTCCGCAAAAGATTTCTCTCGAAAACTTCTAGTGCCAATATCATCGAATGTTGACATCGTTCACGTTTTTGCACCATAAAACAGGATGATGTGGGAATTTTAGAGAATTAGAGTTTCGTCTTTGTTCGTCGAGAGATGACTTTACTTTTAAATTGTCTACACAGTCCAAAGTCTCGCGTATTGGCAAGAGTGATTCTGTATTGGATTTCCAAGATAGACGAAATTATATACAACATCAAGCGTTTTTGATGATAGGAGATATTTCGACATGCACTAAAAAAAGTATTTTATATTCATGCAGGTTCGTTAATTTCGATTAGATCAAAACGAAACTAATTGATGTTCTTGATATTGCTATTTTGAATAGTTTTTGAAATTACATAAATTCAATTTTCAAATCGTATTGAAATAAAAAACAAACTTTCGATCCTAAAACAGTCGGATATATCTAAGCGGATCCACAAATATATCCAGTCACGCACTAACACTAGGGAAACATTGAATGTGCTCTAACGCTAGAACAACAGAACAAATCTAATTTCATTACCAATACATTACAATTACCAACATTTCGATAAAATCGAATTGCAGATCATATCTATATATTACATAAATACCTATTGATATATGTATCAATACTTCAACCTTATCTATAAACAAGTAAGGAAGGGCTAAGTTCGGGGTGGAACCGAATATACTGCACTCTCGCAATTTATTTATTCAATTTTATTAAGATTACACACAATTTGACCCACATATTCATCATATAAAGGGTATAAAGTCCATTGAAAATTGGAAACCCTAATATTAGGTTAAAAGCACCGAGGTCCTCATGTTCGATATGTGGGATCTTAAAACTTATGGTCCGATTTCGGCGATTTCTAGAAATGGACTGTCACACTATAAATGCAGTATTTATGCAAAGTTCTGTTCCGATAACTTCACTAGTGCTTACTTTATATATTGTAAAGTAAACAACTATGCAGATCGACTTCAAAGTTCTGGTATATATGAAGTGGTTCACAACCAATTTGGCCTATTTTCAATTTTAAGAAAAATATTACAAACCAAATTCCATTGATATTGGTCAAGAAGTTTCTGAGATATGGTTTTTGACCCATAAGTGGGCGGAGCCACACCTATTTAAAGTTTTGTATACCAATTTGGGTGGAGCCCTTCTGTACATTCTTTATAATGAATTTTAAGATTTCTGGTGTTTTCCCTTTGTGAATTAAAGCATTTTTAGTCTTTTTCAACATAACCTTTGTATGGGAGGAGTGCGTAGTTTCAATCCAATTTCCTCCATTTTTGGACTGTACATGGTAGTACCTAAACGAAACGACTCTAGTTTGGTTGATAAGTAGTTTACGAGATATGTACAAAAATATGTACATCCAAATATGCCCCTTCGTAGTGCGCTCCTTTGTACCAAATTTTACTTCCATTATTATGGCTTGGTTATGCAATTTATGTATTTTCGGTTTTCGCCATTTTGTGAGCGTGGTAGTGGTCCGATTTTGCTCATTTTCGAAAGCAATCGATATCTTAATTTTTACTCAAGTTACAGCTTGCACAGACGGACGGACGGACAAAAAGACATC
This sequence comes from Zeugodacus cucurbitae, assembly GCF_028554725.1. Lineage (NCBI taxonomy): Eukaryota > Metazoa > Arthropoda > Insecta > Diptera > Tephritidae > Zeugodacus > Zeugodacus cucurbitae. The sequence goes on along the minus strand of NC_071667.1, from coordinate 54,536,157 downwards.
CAGATTTGAATTTCACTCTTCACCCTGATCACTTTGGTATATATAACCCTATATCTAACTCCTTTAGTTCGTGTGTTACAAACAACAGTTATGTGAACGAAACTATAATACTCTCGTAGCAACTTTGTTCCGAGTGTATAAAAACCTATAAAATCATTTATTTTTAACTTAAAATTTTACTACCGAAGCAGAATTTTAAAAGAGTCCTCTATATCGTATGAAGGTGTGCAAAAAATATGGTATTACACTTATGGTTTGCATAAATCATGTAACAACGGCATGGGATTCTAAGGCCAAGAGCCAAGCTATAGCTAACTTCAAAAAACAAAATTACGGAATACATGTTTTAAAGTATGAATATAAAACTTTTTGCGAAGTAAATAAATAAAACTGTATATAAATCTATGTTTTATAAAAATATGTTTTAATAAAATTTCTATAAATCGGAAGTTTTTTGTGGATTATCGTGATTCGAGTTAGAGAAGTTCCTCTGTACATTGATTGATCTATTATAACTATACATATTTCTTTCTTGAATATCTTTGTATATATGTATATTCTTATTTCTTCATATAAATAAATACATATGTTCATATATACATACATATATGTTTGTATGTTACGAATGAATGCAATTAATAACTGTAATCAATTATACTTTCGTTATACAAATTAATTACTAAAATGTTTGATTATCTTTTGATGAATGTGTCAATATAAAATGACAATGACACAATTCAAAGTAATTAAGGCATCTCATGCCTTATAGGGTAAGATAAATTTAATTATAAAATTTGAATTGGAAAGCAAGTTGACGATTATTTTTGCATCGTTTGATGAATAAAAAAATATTTTTAATAGACTTGGAACTATTTAACATAAACTAGCCATTTCGATGCATATATGTACATATGTACATACAGTTGCTCGCCACTGTATATTTTACTTTCTCCCATACATTTTATTTTAAGTATTATTATAGATCTCGAACGAAGTGGACCAGACTGAGTTTACGAATAAAGGCTACGACTGCGTAATGAAATAACTGGAATACGGCTGTAAATATAACTGAAATACATGTTTTTAAAAGCATAGCAAAAGTTGAACTTTCTTAACTCGAAGTTCTCCATAACTCGAACTTTTGAATTGGCAATAGAAGTCAAATTTCATACAAATTACCTTCCGTAACTCGTAGTCTCTCTAACTCGAAACGTTTTTGGGGTATATGGTGATTCGAGTCAAGGAAGTTCAACTGTAAAAGTTTTTAAAGGCATATGTAATGATATTAAATATTATTTATTAAATTATAAATTTTTACCACTTACCATTTTTCCATGCGCATTAATCGAAATAAAATATATTTTTTCCAAATTCATAAAAAATAAAATACTGCAAGTACATATATTTGAAATGCTTATAAATGAGCACATTTAAAATTGAATTGCATATGCTGTTAGTATGAATTGCAAAGCAATGTATTTTATATTTTATGATTTTGAAAAAAAAAACTTTGAATTTTTGCATTTTATATATTTTATATTCATTTTAGTGTTGATAGTGAATTTATTTTCTTTAATGAACTTTTTCAAACTTTATTCCTCCTCTTTAGCGAGTGGTACATATCTATGGTATGCATACATTTATTACATATAGTACATATGTATGTATGTTTCATTTAATATCTGTATTAGATTATAGCGTATTAAACTTCAATTGTGATGAAATTATACTAATATCACAATAAATATAAAGAAACTTATTAAACATAAATACAATTTATAGAAAGTGTTAACACAATTCAATTCGGTGAATTTGGGCAAGAGCATTGCATAAGAGATAATAATAATTCATATAAATAGATTATAATTGTTGTGCACGGAGCATATAGCGAGTATGTATGCTAATTCGAATTATATATAATATCAGTTTGTTTAAGTTTATTAAATAATAATTCAAAATATTTAGGTAAAATTAAGACCTTTGTTACAAGGAAATAAAAAATACATAATAAAAAATTAAAATAAAAAAACAATAAAAACTACAAAATTGTTTTCATCTTCTTTTGTTAATTTATAGGTGCAAGCGATTACGTTAATGGAATAAATAATTTGTCAGTGAGTTATATAATTCAGTACTTGCTGTGATTGTGTCAATTTAAATTTAGGCAAACAATCATTCTTTTTTTTTGTTATAAAACTAATTTATCAATATATATATGTGATGCAAAATGTGTGAAAAAACATATAATTGTAAATTAATATAATTTTTCTTATTAAATATTGCTAGCAAACTACTTTAATTGTATTTGTCAACTTGCTGTTGAATTTTGCAAGCAAGAAAAATCTCATTACTAGTTCAACTATATAATTCGCATTATAGTAGTTTGCTTACAATCCGAAAAATTTCGTGTCTCTATAAAACAATTCCAAAAAAAGTATATATGTATTATATTTGAATGAACAATGAAACTAATCTAAAATATACATACATATATTGTTAATATATTTGCGGCAATATAACTTATTTACTAAGTATATTTCGAAAATAATTGATTTATATAAAACATAAATCGAAATTAATATGTTTAAAAACTCAATTTTCAACAAACATTGGGTAAGTAGTATTTAAAGTAAGGGTTACAAAACTTGTGCAAACTGTGTGGACTCCGCAACAGCAGCAAGGTTAAACGCTTTTTTTCTTTTTTTTCAATTTCTTTCAAATACACTTTAATACGCTTAAGTTAAGACTGTGTTTATGATCATTTCACTACTTTTCTTGACTTGAGAATTTTTTAATTAAACATGTTACATGTACTATGTATGTATGTATTTTTGTATGTAGGTAAGTTCGCATTTTATGTAGCTTACTAGGAATTACATTGAAGCACACTAAGTTACAACATTTTAATAATTTTAGTGAGTTTAAATTTTCGTATAACGCTTGCAAAATGTAGTTGAGTTTACACTTCATATTCAAGATTCTTGTGTATTGTTTTTGTTGTATGTGTATTTATGTATGTGTGTTTTGGTGTATTATGTTGTAGCAAATGCTGTGTCGTAAAACCAATGTACTCCCAATACCGTATTCATACATTTATTCATTCAGCAAAAATGGCAAATCACATGCATTTACATCTAGATGTGAGACTAGTATTATTAGGATTTATTGATTTCACCATTTATTTTCTTTTTTTATTTCAACTTTTTGGCAACTTTTGCTTTAATAACTGAGTTTTAGCTTTTTCGGTATTAAGTTACTGATTTTTTTTCTTAACTGTATTTACTAAAATAGATTCATAACAAACAATTCAGTACAATTTACATACATACTATATTGGTCATCGCTCAGAAAGACTCTAAGTAACATTTTCAATTTTGAATGCTGTACTCAGCGCATGTCAACTGTATTAGTCTAACAGCACAAAAGTAAAAGTGTTACTTAGCAGCTGACTTTCCAAAAGTAATAACTATTATATGCAATGTTAAACAAAAATAAAAATAAAATAAAATAAAATCGAGTTTAAGCGTAGTTTTACGAAAGTTAATTAATGTATATGTATGGCATGTCTTTTTTCAAATCATTCGTATTTTAGCTTCCTTTTCACCACGCACTTTCATCCATATTTTCTTAACACTTCGTACATTCAATTCAATTACACATTAAAATACAGTATAAAACATCAGCTTGAAAAATTACTATATTTGCATTCTAAACATAGTTATAGGTAAATTCATAAGTCTATTTGAGCTCGTGCGTCTTAAAGACATGTCTATCGGTCGTATTTACTAACTACATATGCATGTGTGCCGCTACACATACACTGTGTGGTGCAAAAGAAATCAGTTGCTGCCTACGCACAATAGCGCGCGAAAAAGTTTTAGTTCGTCGATTTCGAACAAAATCTTTTTAAATGCTTTTTGTAAGTATTAATATCTACTTTCTTTCACAGTTACTTCTTCGCTTAAGAAATCATACAATTTGTAACTTATACACATTAGCACGCTATTGCGCTTAAAAGCTGCAACTTAATTGTCCTTAGACACCACATGCGTTTGGTTTGCAAAGTCAATTCTAATTTGGTTTAGTCAAGACTCGCTGACGCCCTTTGCATATATATGTAGTTTGGCGGATGGTTTGCTTTTTTTTACGCTCTTGCATTTATCACAATGCTAGCTCAATGCAATGCCATCAGCGTACCGACATTGTCATAATTTCCTATTAAATAGTAGTAGCAAATATCGACAGTTGTAAAATCAACTTATTTCGCGTAAAAAAATATTAACTCATAAAAATTTTAAATTAACACTAAGTTGTTGTTCTTGTTGTTGCAGCTTACCAAAAACAATAAATATTACTAAATAATTATAGGTAATTTGTAAAACGTTCCACGCTAATTCAATAAATAAATTAAAAATTAAATAAAAAATAAACAAAATATTATAAATATATATAATGAAACTATTTGTTTGACTTTTTCGCTGTAAAATCTTGGTTAAGCAACTGCAGCGATACACAAAATTCGTATGGCCTTGATATTTAGTGTACAATAAATGTTCAATTATCCTAATAATAGTATTGGAAATCACAAAAGTTTCACATCTGGCGTCAAAATTAGAAATGCACTTAGCTGTTTCGTTATAAACGGTTGTGAATACGGTATTGGAATTGGAATTGGTTTTGTGTTGGTATTCGTACGCTTTGCACATTACAAATCGCTTAGGGAGTAACGTACTTTTGGAGAATAATGGTTTTACTATTGGAATTGTTGCTTTAACAGCAAATTGTCCAACATGTTGGTTTTCATTAACTGTCGTTGAGATTTCAAGTATTTCAACTAATAGTTGAGTTCTTTTTCGAGTATGTAGTTGTTTTAGTGTTATTGTTAGTGTTTGTTCATTTTTATGTGCAATTATCAGTGATATAGTAGTGATAATTTCTTGCAAATTTTTTAATATCAAATGGTGATTTAAATGTTGAAGCTGTTCTTTGTTATATTCTTGATGCGGTTGATTTTGTTGTTGGTTTAGCAGCTTTAACTTTTTTATAAAATACTTGTAGCAGGATTTCAACAACTTTAGTTACGGTTGAAGTTGCTTTTTGGGTTTTTTTAACTCAGCTTCCTCGTCGCGCTTAACTTCAGTATAACGTTCGCCTTTCAATGAAACAATCTTATTATCCCTATAGCGTACCAATTTTTTTGGTTCGAATTTTGGTACCATTGGTTTGTATTCACGTTGAGTTGCATTTTTATCAACGTATGAGTATCTGCAGGTAAGTAAGAAAATTGGTGATTTAGTTTTAAATGTTACCTCAAAAAATGTAAGTATCATTAAAAATTAACCTCTCAATAATACGATTTTTTAGTTCGGCGTCATCTACAACAATATTTTTACGTCCAGCAATTGACATGGACTTGTCGATCAAGCTTTGGCCAGTCTCTTGGCGATGTAGTAGAATTTGAGTGGCGCTGTCAATATCTCCTTTAGCTATGGCAATGCAATGTTTAACCTAAATAAATTAGAATGTAGTACGGAGAATAAAATATAATCGGTTTTATGATATTCTTATGGTTAAACAAATAATTTAGTAAAGTTCAATATTAAACACTCACGTACTCCTAAACACTAGAATGTATCAATATTTAATTACGATATGAATACAAGACTTTGGTAAATCATAAACTCATGTCGCTAAAGTTATACCATAGGAGCATTGTATGTTCTGCTGTATATGTAAATAATTGATTATTTTTATTCTTATACATACGCACCTCTACATAGGCTGTGTCTGGAAACATTTCTTGCAAAACTTCGGCTTCATCCAAATAATAATCGCAAGTTGAACTATCAGTCGAACCACCATCACTAGTTTCTGATAAATGTTGTGAGCGCTTGGAACCGGCACCACCTGCACCGCTACCATTTATGGCATGTTCATCCTTTTCAGAAATGGAGGCATTACGTGCACGTAACTTTGATTCTGGTATTATATCAGAAAGGCTCAAAGAACTAAAAATAAATATATGTATTGTGAGATTCTAAATTTTTCTTAACAATAGTTTTTACATACTTCAACGATAAAGTTGTGGAATTATGATTTCCTTGATTCTTTTCCATTTCGTTTAATTCATTTGCCAATTTATATATCCATTCACAAATAATTCCCTGGTCAATTGAGGAAAACTCGGAAAAATATGCGCCCATCATTTCGACAAAATCCTCAATATCAAAACAAGGATCTTGTGATGCTTCCTCCAAAATGGAAATAATATACTGCAGTACTATTTCGTCCACTACACTAAAATCTGCACCAGGAATGTGTGCACTAATGAATTGCACCAGACTGCGTTTCACCATTTCATGTTGCTTTTCCATGTTGGTCATTGTGAAATTACAATTTAATTTGTGGGAAAACTTGTGCACAATTAAATATATGTGTGTACTTCTTTTATATGTATATATAACAGAGTATTAATTTCCAAATCCAAAATTTTTGCAAAGTATTCAAAGAATTTATACCGCTTGCAATACAAATCTGTATACCAAGAAAACGACGGCGACGCCTGAAAAGTCCCTTTCCTTTTTGTTTTTTTTTTTTTTGTATATGCGTTTTTAGTCGCTTTACCTTTCCGCTGGTATACCTTGCTTAAATATTCTCACCATTCTATATTAACACCGCTTTTGATTCATTATTTTTATAGTAGAACTCAGGCTCAGTACTTATGTTCTTACTTTATCTTTAAATTAACCCAAATGCACAAGAAAAATAAAAAAGCTTCTTTAAATATTTATTGCTGTTTCAGAATAATTTTATGAATTAAATTGTTTTCTATGCACTTTACACGACCAAACATAATCGATAATAAAATTGTCAAACCATGAAAATATATGTAAATAATGAAGAATACGGTGTTGCCACTTATATGTACGAATGAAGAAAAGAAAGATAACTAGAAGGGGTACCATAAAGGATATTCTTTTATTAGAACTTTAAAGTTCATTATTACAAATATTAATCATAAAATATATTAAATTTTTGCGCGTTGTTTTTTTTAGCTAAATAAATAGCTCACTATTATTTAAACTGTTCCAAGTTTAAAATCATCTGTTCTCTAAGTCATAATTTACCAGCTATGGTAATGTCAGTGTTATATTCGTTTCGTTCATGACGTCACGAATGAATGACATTTCATGTCAGTAGCCAGAGAACGTATAATACGGTCACTGCAGAAGCCATCCAACAAAAGAAAATCGGGGAAACAATTTTCAAAAACTTTAAGAGCGTTTGTTTACAGACTGTTTTCGACTTGTGGGGGATTTACACATTAAAAGAAAATGGGATATTTTATGTATACTAATTCCATCTGTTTTGGGTTATGAGGAGTCTCACAATAAAAGCAAAAGAAGTCTTCTAATGCGCTGCTACAGCGTTCATCACTTGCCTTCCTACCTTATTATTTGACACTTAAGCTAATTAAAAAAAAAAGAATATTTTCATTTTATTTTTATGGATATATATTTATTGATATTTGAAAAACTGCAAATATGCTTTCTCTATACTCATAGCATGTAGTGGAGAAATACTACGGGTTGATTTCCACTATTGAACAGACAAAGCGAAGCATATAAGAATATGTGTATATAAATGACAACTGCACGAAGTACAATCAATCGGCGATAATTAAAGTAGTAGATATTTATGATTTAGGATTTCAGCAAACAATTTCGCAATATTAAATTTTTGCTCGCTTACATCTGTTAGACGAAATATTTAATTTGATTCTGGCCTATTCTTAATGTCATATCTTCAGTTACGACCACATTTAACGGCGCCTTACATTAGTCCATTCGCCATCATCCCCACTTTTGTTCTCTGCAAGCGAAACAATTAAAAATAGTTCATATTTAAAATAGTTCAATTACTAACCTTTTTCTTGAGGTTCGCGTTTGGGAGCACTTCTTTCTTTGTCATCGCGGCCAGACGGGCGTTCCATTCTCCAACTGCCGGAATCTTTAGCACCACCGCCAGCACCACGGTCACGATCACGTCGATCTCCTCGTTCATCGCGACGGCGATTATCACGATTATCGCGTTCACGATCGTTACGTGGCGCATCACGCCAGTTACCACCACCCTCACGACCTTCTCGATCATCACGCCTGGGAGCACCTCCAAGACCACCTGCGCCTCCGGCACCGGGGCCACCACGACGCCACTTATCGCCGCCCTCACGACCCTCTCGTGGTTCCCGATTATCGCGTCCACCTGCTCCGGGACCTCCCGCACGTGGTGCTGCTGGATCCGGTTCACGGCGTACACGCCAATCGGATGCGCCACTTTCACCTTCTTTACGTTCAAAACGTTCTCCACGCTCTGGACGTTCAGCACGCTCGATTCGTTCACCACGTTCAACGCGTTCTGGACGCTCTCGTCGCCATTCTGAGTTAGAAGCGTTACCACGTTCACCACGTTCGCCGCGTTCTCCACGTTCCCCACGTTCGCTACGTTCGATACGATCACCACGTTCAATGCGGTCACCACGTTCAATGCGATCGCTACGTTCAATTCTTTCGCTACGTTCGGCACGATCACCTCGTCGCCATTGGTCGCGGTCCTTATCACCGCCCTTCTCGCGATTCTCAGCGGCCACTTCGCGAGACAAGCGTTCACGATCTTCTTGTATGCGGCGCTCAGCTTCCTCTTCCTTTGCACGCTGTTTCTCATATTGAATACGTCTTTTCTCCTCTTCGGCTTCACGCTCTTTGCGCAAAGCTTCAGCAATAGCTCTTTCTTCCTCTTCCTTAACTCTACGAATTTCTTCTTCTTTACGCATACGTTCTTCTTCCTTTTCACGAAGCCATGCACGACGACGTTCTTGGCGGCGCATCTCACAACGATGTGCTAACAAACGTTTGCGTTCTTCGCCCAAAGCCACTTCGAATTTCTTTACCTTTTCCACAAACAATGATGCGCGTTCCTTCTTCAATGCCTCCAAGAAGACGTCGCGATCATCATACATACGTTTCAAACGGTCCTGCTGTGCGACAGCGTCTTTGCGTTCTGCAATAGCATTCTCAATACGTTGTGCTTCTTGTGCTTCCCAAAACTCTTTGTCTTTTACTTGCTTGTCAGCCAAGTATTTTTCGAATAGTGGTATTTCCTCCATACGCTTAGCACGCTCAAAGTAATCGATCTTTTTCTCTTGGGACTTGAGTTTGGATTGCAATTCCTTGCGTTCGCGTTGCAATTCTTCGGACTCCTTAGCAGCAATTTGTTCAGCATCCAACTTTTTAATGCTCTCTTCGTCCAATTTGGAAAGCATTTTTTTACCATGTGCGGTTTGCGATATTTGTTGCATTTTATCCTTGAAGAATTTTACAAAATATTAGTCAGTAATTACAGTTTAATTTAAATTAATTCTATGAAATATATAATATATTATTGAATGATCAAATTACCTTTAGGCTCTTGACCTTAATAGCTTCAATTTCATTTTGATGACGCTTCCTCTCACGCTCTTCATTCTCCTGCTCCAGTCGTTTTTGCTCTGCCAGTTTCGCCTTCCGGCTCTCTTCTTCCAAACGACGTGCTTCTTCCTCTTCGCGTGCATTATTTTGCTTCTCAATAAATTCTTTACGATCTTCGATAATCTTTTGACGTTGCAAAATGCGTTGATGTTCACGATCCTTGATCTCGTGATAATGATATACCATCTGAGCCCGCAGTTTGGCACGTTGATCCTTTTCACGATTTGGATACACAACGGATACAGCACGATTCAAAACGGTTGCCATGTTAACCAATTGTGAGCGAATTTGTTCAGAAGGCATTGACTGGAGGGTTGGGCCATCAGGGTGATCTTCTCTCTGACTCTCTGTTAGGTCAGTTCCAAAATAAATACATCTCTTCTGATGATCAATTCGAATTTGCATATCATTATGACGCACTGATTCGACTAACAACTTTTCGAGTTCAAAAATATTACAGAATGATGCTAATTGCAACAAACGGTTAAATTCGATACTCTGATAAACTTGTGAGATTTCTCTAATCAAACGCATAATTGTAACATCTTTCAATGATTTGATATAGGGCGCAAGTAAGTTGTTCTCTGGGGGAGCGCTTTCAATCACATCGATAATACTTTGCACACGCTTGCACAAATTCAACGGATTGAAATCCACTTCCAACCAATTATATAAGTTCCTGAACTCTTCAGAAGCTAACTGCGGTACATTCAACCGCACCTTTAATAAAATTTTTTCAATATTGAATAAAGAAAGATACAACAAAAAATATATATTTATTATACTCACAACTTCTTTAATCAATGATGCTCTAGTTGGAGGCTGTTGTAGTCCTAGTAGCACGGCTAATTTTTGAGCCTTCTCAAGTGGACTCTTATCGGCTTCAATGAAACGATCGAATTCCGGATGAGCCGATGGCAGTGGGATAGAAACTGTCGCTATGAGAACATGCGAAGCCATACGTTGCATGTCATCCTTTGTCAAGTTCTTCTTTAATTCACGTGTCAACTGGAATAGCTTCAACAAAGCTGCAGCATGGAAGAGTTGATTTCCAGCCTTAGAGAAAACCATTGCCAATTTCTGGTAATAATTGGCCATTGTTTTTGGCACTGGTGTTTTCTTCGATAAAGCCATCAGACCATGTATGTCCTCAATGGCTTTATACGCCTCCTGCCATAATTCCATCTGTATGGCCGAATCTAATTGATAAAGCCTTGTATCCAAACACAACTGTTGTGTTTCAAGTTTAGTTATTGACACACCAGTGGTTTGGGTAGTACTCTTACAGATATCTTCTAAATGCTTTCGCAACTTATCGCACAAACGCCTAAATTCACTCTTGCGATTGTACTTCAAACAGAATTGAAATGCCATGCGAGCGATATCGTGGTACAGGGCTTCACAGTGCGTATTCACACGCAACAATTCCAAACACTGGCAATATGATTCCCACAAAAATTTAACCCATGGCAAGAGAATCGTGCGATCGGAACGATCTTGTGCATCCTCACCACATACAGCACTCATTAAAATGCTTTCCGGTGTAGCAATGTTGTCAAGATCGTCCAACTCCAAAACAGCAACGGCTGCCGACGACTGCGCCTGTGCGGCTTCAGTGTGCTCTTCAGCCATACGCAAATATCCGCGAATAACATTTTCCAAAGAATTCACATTCACCAGCTGGAACATATTCCGGTATTGGAACAAACCCTCCTTAGCGATGTGTGACTTTTTCAACTCCACACATAAGTATAAATACTTAAACATAAGTGGTTCAATAATGGTCTCGGAGTAGGCATAGTTCCAGCGCTTGTTACGGAATACCTCTTGAAGGGTGTCCAAAGCACGCAAAGGCTTTCCAACTTCAATGAATTCTATATAGATAGATATAAAGTAAAATCATTTCAAATACATTTGTGTTTAAACTTGTATTAGTAAATATATGTAGTTTGACATTTCAGCGCCTCGTCATCCGTCTACCACGACTGCAAATACAGAGTTTTCGGCAGCATGGTCTTATACACATTTGTATGCACTTACCATTCGCTCTTTTCAGAGCATTTTCCGGACGTTGAGTATAGCGCGCCATGGTTATTTTATTAAATCTTCAGAACCAATCACTTAAACTGCTAATTTTCAATTAATTTCGCAATAAAGATGCGTTTTTGAAGCAGAATATTGTGAAAATCGTCGGCCTGCCTCTATGCACCGTCGAAATTTCAGCAAAATGGCCGAGTTGACATTTGCTCAGGGTTGCAATGGGTTGTGATTCTTTAGACAAATCCATATGGTAAACTTATTCCTTGAAGTATACAGACAAATTATGTCATATAAAGAATATTTAAAAATTTTCGAAGCATTTTATTTTATTTTTGAAGTGAAATATATTTGTGTATGCAGATTTTATTGTAATTTCCTTAATAAATAAAATAAAAAATTTTATTGTGAATAACATTACTGTTAGAAGAAGCAAGTTTTAGATAGAAAAAAATTACCACGTGAACAGGGTTTGGTATCCACCTCGAATGAGTTGATTTTAATTCGTAAATTTTGATTTAATTAAATAAAGATCCAAAGCAGAAAACAAATTGAAGAAAGTAAATAAAAATAGTTAAATCTATGACTTTATTTAGTTTTTCCAAAAATATTTTTAATATCAAATAAATATAATAATAAACTGTTATACTGCTTTAGAAAATAGTACACTTAAAACTTTTTTCAAACTGCATATTATTGTACATCAGCAACACTGGTTCACACAGGAAGACGATTTTAAATATTTATTATCGATATATCACTAGTAAACATAAAACCAGAGATAAACCAAAGCGCAAATATTCAATAAATAATTAATTGAATATAAAAGATGACAAACAATTGGAAGAAATATATATTGTGGTTTGCACAAGAGCACTTAGATTTCCGTGTTGCCGTAAGTAGTTATAACTATTTTGTGTAATATTTACTTCACATATTAATATTTTTGTAGGAATTCAACTCCATCATCAAGTTATTTGGTTTAAAGCATCGAACATTAATTGATAACGTATTGGTAAGAAGTTATTTTACATAAATAGTATATTTAATTCTAAACTATGATTTTAATTAACAGAAGCCGTTTTGGATAGTCGAATTTGCCAATGAAGAAGCAGCCATTCAATTTGCCTCGCGCTCTGTTAGCCTGCGCAGTATTTATGAACTGTGGGGCCACTCGAATAACCTAAAAAGTTTCCATGAAATTCTACAAAATAATATAAAGGCTAAAGAAAACGTTATGGAAGCATATAGTAAAAATTCATTTAAAATAGTGGTTGAGACATATAACAAACATATATCGCAAAAGGAAAAAGTGGCAAAAATTGAGACGCTAGAGTACTTACCATTTCATGGTGATGTAGATTTGAAAACACCACAAACGGAGTGGTGTTATATAGAATTTTACGGTCTTGATCCAACTGACGTTCCAACCGAACCAGATGATATACTTTTTGGGCGACTGGTAACTTTTGAATTATGATTTTTGTTACATATATTAATTGTTTGTTTGTTTAAGATTGCCAATGGCCAACGAGAGCTTATAAAGGAACTTTCGTTGAAAAAACGTAAATTTATTGGGAATACTAGTATGGATGCGCAGTTGAGTCTACTTATGGTAAATCAAGCTCTTGTTAAGGAGGGTGATTTAGTTCTGGATCCGTTTGTTGGAACGGGATCACTTCTGGTGAGTGCAGCAAAGTTTGGTGGTAGGTAAAAAGCAAATAATTTTCAAAAGCCTTTTACATTTTATTTTGTGTTAAAGGCTATGTACTTGGAGCAGACATTGATTTTATGATGTTACATGGCCGCTCACGTCCAAGCCGTATTACACAAAAAGTCCGAGAAAGGGATGAAAGAGTGCGTGCCAATTTAGAACAATATGGCTGTGGCGACCGGTATATAGATGTAATCATATCAGATTTTTCCAATCCGCTTTGGCGAGAAGGTGTCGAATTTGATGCAATTATAACAGATCGTAAGTACTTACCACAACCTTAAATTTATACTGTTTGAATGAATGTGTGAATCAAAATAATAACATGGAAATACGTATGTTTTTATATTCAGCTCCATATGGCATTCGGGAATCGACCGAAAAAGTAGAATCAAAGGCGACTTCAAAGCAAAATACACGAACTAAAGATATGCCACACTATCCATCTACCTCCCATTATTCTTTACAACAACTGTATATGGATCTACTCCATTTTTCCGCACAGCATTTAAAAGTAGGTGGGCGCTTGGTGTGCTGGTTACCATATCATAGGTAGTGTCAATGGCTTACGATAAATATAATTTCAAGGTTTTTATGTATGATTTTTGTTTCTTTTTCTAGAGATGACTACACTAATGAAATGATACCGCAACACAGTAGCCTAGTTTTGGTAGGTAATTCAGAGCAGCCACTTTCAGGACTCACATCTCGTCGATTACTTACATATGAAAGACGTGATATTCATGCAACAGATGACAGTGAGCAACCGTCATGCGAATTCCCGAATTCGTACGATTTTCGTGACCGTTATTTTAATAATGCACCAGAATCACGCACCGAGAGGCGCACACGAAAAGCAGAACAACGCGAACTTGGTCGAATAGAGGCCTTAAAAAGAGGAAAAATTATTACAGACAACAAAGAGGCTAAAAATAATTTAAATAAATCTCGTTTTAATTAAAATTCGTATGGATTATTTTTTATTTCCCAATTTGGCTTAGTGCTTTCACGCGCACGCAAAAGCAAAGTTTTAACTCTCTTTTATAATAATTTTTTACATAATATTAATGATTTGCTTAGACTGATAAGACACTGATTGTGTAACTATGTTCCAATATGTTGTCATTTGTAATCGAAACATAGGAAGTGTAAAAATATTATTAGTATAAACAATTTTTATAAAACTATGGCACAATTTCTTGTATTTGACATTTAAAATTGTCTGCAAAACAACGTACAAAGACGTCGATGGCTTCTTCTACACATACGTTACGCTGTAACTCTTGACTCAGTGAGGTAACACCCTTTCCTTCAATACCGCATGGTACAATGTGTTCGAACCAACGCAAATCAGTACAACAATTAAGACCAATGCCGTGTGTTGTGACATATCTAGAACCGTGTACACCGATTGCACAAATCTTGTTATTTCCCACCCATATGCCAGTATCAGATGTTGTAGTAGCTTGTGGTATACCCATTCTGCGACATATTTCAATAACAGTCTTCTCCAATGTTGCAACATACCATCGCATTTTCGGCTGAAATTGATGCAGATGTAAAATGGGATATGCAACTAATTGGCCTGGTCCATGAAATGTTATCAATCCGCCGCGATTTGTACGATGAAACTCAGCACCCAGTTTGCGTAAACGTTGTTCATCCTCATCTGAGTAATTCTTCGTTCGTATACCAATGGTATACACTGGATCATGTTGCTGTAAAATTAGATAATTACGGAAGTTGGCCCAATCTTCAGCTTTCTGACTACTCAGTTGTTTTTGTAGTTTTAAACCCGACCCATAACTATGATGACCCGCATTTACAATTGTAACTAAAGGGATCGCTTTTTTCATCGTTTGTTGTGTTACTACATACTACATTCTTCTAAAATGATTAAGCACACTGTTCGCGGTTGCTACTGTCAGATAGAACTTATGAAAAAAGTTCTAACTTTTTTTTGGAACAATTTAATAAAAGTTTAACTCATAATCGTTTAATACAAGAAGTAAATTAAAAGCACTCATATAGGTAGTTTCTTTATCCGTAATTAACTTTTTTTTATACATTGGTACCGTTTTCTTTAGTTACAAATCAGTTGGCATCCTTCCACTTAACGATCAGCTGTTAGCACTATAGAAGTTCACATTTGTTTAAATCAATACGATTTTTGTGTATTTAAAACTTTTAACTTTAAATAAAAACCTAAATTTGTGAAATACCGCATATGCGGAAGTAAACTATGCAACGTTTAATTATAAGTAAGTCAATACTGTGCAGTAACAAGTTTAACTTCACTATTGCCACTTTAATAAATAATTAGTGTGATGGAGCGAAAACAGAGATTTGTATTACATATCTACGATTAATAAATTTACCGAGAAATTTCAATTAATAACACTTTAATAAATAATTAATTTAATAATTAATAATTGATGGAGCGAAAACAGAGATTTGTATTACATATCTGCGATTAATAAATTTACGGAGAAATTTCAATTAATAATGTACCGGTGAGATCACTAATGTTTACATACGAAAGGCAACAGCTGATGGGCAAACATGTTTAGACATGTTACTTGTAGAAGTGCCAGAAAAGTTGTTAACCTTATATTTTCTGTATGTATGTGTTATTTTATTCAGTGATATCTCACGTCAGCTAAAAGTGCGCCCAAATGTGTATTTGAAAGATACATTTTGGCGCGTTTTTACAAGTCTTATTTATGAAGTGTGCTAGATTAGATGCAAATCAGAGTGCGTCAGTGAAAATTGTAATTAAATTGATTTTTTAAAGTCATCGCTGTACGAGTATTTCTGAAAAAATAAAATACTGAATACTGAATTCAACAAACTTTAGCAGCTACGCAAACATATTGCTTTTATTTTAGAACGTTTGCTAGGAACTATGACATCACTCAAACCATTTAATGCTGCAATTCCTAAATATGGAGCTGGCACGCAGCCTTTCACCGTTCTAATTGAAGGCAATATTGGTAGTGGAAAGACTACGTTCATTGAACATTTTCAAAAGTTTGAGGACAAAGTTTGCGCCATGGCGGAGCCGGTGGAGAAATGGCGAAATTTTAAAGGATACAATTTATTGGTTAGTAACTACCTAAAATACTTGTGGATGTGGTAATAAATATGTATAAAGATATTAAATAAAACGTTCCCTATAGGAATTGATGTATATTGATCCGGATCGCTGGGCGATGCCATTTCAATCGTATGTGATGCTGACGATGTTGGAACGACATACAAAACCTACAGACAAACCTATAAAGATCCTAGAACGCTCGTTATACAGTGCAAAGTAAATTAATATATAAAATCATATATTTGTTTAGTATTTTGACCATTATTTATTTATTAAAGGTACTGCTTTGTTGAGAATTTACACAAGAGTGGCCTTATACATGATGGCATGTATGAAATACTGAAAGAATGGTATTCATATGTTGAAGACATTACACACATACAAGCCGACTTAATAGGTAAAACAGACTTTTCTTCTTATTATTGAACGACTAAACGTAGCATAACTATTTTTTCAGTGTATTTGCGGACGACACCTGAGGTGGTATATGAGCGTATACGTAAACGCGCACGTTCCGAAGAGTCATGTGTGCCACTTGAGTATATCAAACAGTTGCACGAACTGCATGAAGATTGGTTGATACGAAAAAAAATGGGATCTAACATTAAAGTAAATATAAAAGTTTTTTAATATTTTTATCAAAACGATACTTATTCTATTTTTAATCCTCTTTAAGGTACTAGAAATTGAGGCGGATTTAGATCTCTCTGAAATCGATCGGGAGTACAAACGATCTGAGAATGTAATTACAGCTTCAATCCAACAACAAAGACCAGTAGTGACAGCATCTCCCAGTAAGCGTTCGGATTTTTTGGGTTAGATAAAATAGGAAGCATTTTAGCTAAATTCCTCAAAACATTCTGACATATTTAGCTGTTCTCAACATCTCTAGATATATTTTTTCAAAAATTGTAAAATTTCGAAATAAGTTATGAAAATCATATATTATAGTTTTAATGACTAATGTAGTTATACTTTTTTAGATATGTAAGAATGATGTGCATTTTAAGATAAAATATATATGACTAGCATAAATACAATAAAATTGAAAATCGGTTTCATTTTGTTTGTCGAACAACTGAAGTAATAAAGGCTGATCAACAGTCAATAATAACTTGATTAAACGAATTTACAAAATTGGGATAATCTCTTATGCTATATTCAACTAAGTCAGCTTCTTAGCACAACTATCTGCATAAAGTGCCAATTAAATAGAATAGCGCAAGACACAACGCATTAATACTAATAAATAAACGAATAAAATTGGAATTAATATAAATTATTTATTCAGTATTTCAAAAAATTTGGACAAAATTATACATTTGTTTAATTAGTATTTTCTTGTCTATATTTCCTTAAAGTATTTTGTTATTTATTTGGTGGAGGTCCGTTCATCATAGGAGGTCGTACACCTAAAGCACCTAAGGGTGGTGGTGGTCCCATCATTGGCCCCATCGGTCCCATGATTGGTGGCGGTCGCATGCCCATCATTGGTGGTGGCATAGCTCCGTGTGGTCCCATCATCATAGGCGGCATTCCAGGCGCACCCGGCATAAGACCCGGACGCGGTGGTGGTGCCATATTGGGAGGCGGTATCGCAACACCTGGATTTTGTGTAATCTTACCAGCTTTAAAAGCAGCTGTGGTAGCATCGATTAAATGTTGCGCCTGTTCCTCCATCCATTTTTGGTAATAGAATTTTACGTTGTCCCTATGCTTTCGTCCCGTGCAATGTGTTTTTCGCACCGACGGTGAATCGTGTGTTAAATATGTATCACAATAGTCGCAATAATATTTCGGCATTTTATTTTATTTTATTTCACAAAATTCGTAAACACTGCTCTATACTTTTATTCATTTATCATTTACAAAACTATTGAAATATCTAGAAAAAAACACAATTGAAGAAAACAAATGTTTTGCTTGTCAAAATAGTAAAGTTGCATATACACGAATTCACTGCTGAATAACAGAGTTGCATTTCGTTTTTAATGTTGTTAACATAATTCTCAGTTAACACAAAGTTGTAATGACTACCAAGAATATCGGAAGTATAATGCTATTTAAACTTAAAAATTGTTGATACAGTTATGATATGTATTTTGTTTACATAATTGTTTATAAATTTATTAAACAAGTTTTTACTGACGAAATTTTTAAACTTAAATTTAAACTAAATAAATAACATAACTTTTAATATTCAATGCATTTCTTAGTTTCATTATATTACAATTATTTATTTATTTTCTTTTATTATTCAAACTTTTATTTAATTATCAGATCTGTTAGTAAAATTATTTATTTTCATAAAATTTTTTGATAAAAACCCTGTGTAGGTGCTTGGCGCCGCAACCCTGTGTCCAGTTTTCCCTTGGCAAGTCCAGTTTTCCAGTGATTTGACTTCTGTCAAAATTCTGTCATATTTGTGAAAATTCTAAATTGCTCACGAATTATCTGCTAAAAGTAGCTAAAAGTTTTCAGTCTTTGAAGCTTTTTTAAATAATTATCACAAAATATGAGTTCCGTAAAGATGCTAAACTTGTCCAGAGTAAGTCAAAATCGTTTAAATCAGTTGTGACAATCTGAATTCTTATGCTAAAAATTGTATTTGCATGTGCCTATTATCGGCATTACGTAAGGTCAATACATCATATTCTGTTATTCGTTTCGAAATATTGTTATAATATTATTGAATTGGAAATATATCTCTAAAATTCTTTAAATATTCTATTGTAGGTTGTGGTTCGTAACCTTACCACCACTGTACCACGTCGTGCCGCCGCAAAGGGTGAAGTAGAGAAGGGCTACTTTGAATTGAAGAAAGTGCAGGAACACTTCCAAAAGCACGATGGCAAACCAGTGTTCCTTAAGGGTTCATTCTCCGATCAACTGTTGTACCGTTTGACCGTCGCTCTTAGTTTGGCCGGTGTTGGTGGTATGCTGAAATTGTTCTACGACTTGAGCGTTCCCCAGAGCCAAGATTAAATGCTAAACAACAACATCTGTAATTAATGTTTTAAATTAAGCTTTCAAAGTCTAAAAACATATATGACTAATCGGGATGTATAAGTATGTTTCCTTGTTTTGTGGTAAGTGTAATTAACTATCAAACATAACTGTTTACATAATATGTGTTTTACTGTTGCAGAATGATGGAGTAATGCAATACCTATTGTCTAACCTATCCATAAATGTTTTATGTTAAAAATTAAACATTCACATAAACGCATTTAAAACATGGAAATATACGTATTACAAACGATAAAAGAAAAACTTTTAATTTAAACAAGAAATCGATGGTAGGTAAAGCTTCATTAGCAATGTCTTCGTCATAAATATTTTTGTTTGTTATTGTGTTAATTTAGATGATTGAAAATTCATGAACTTTTACAGTGTCATTGTGTTAAAAATATATTAGTATCTCTTAAAGTTATTGTGTCTATACTGGAATTTCAAAATGTTATATTATATTTTGCGAATTTTGTTAACAGCCTTGCAAAGCCATATTTAGTTAAAAATTGTAGTATTTACATCTCCCAGGTCTTTTAGCTTATTAACCTCGCAAAAGGAGCAATTGGAAACTAACATGATTTATGGGAAAAAGTTGCTTGTTAAACTACTTTGGATTGCAGTATGTTTGACAACTATTCTTTTGTAACATTTGTAGGCATTGAAGTATAAATCAATTATATTTCAAACATTTCAAATTAATTATTGTTTTCGTAACGCAATATCTTGGTTATTAGGATGTTCAGATTGATTTATGTAAGCGCAGATATATTTTGCAATATTAAATGCCATGTAATTTATATAACTGCAATTGTAGCCTTCACTGCATCGTTGCAATGGTCGCAGCTTGTTACAGTTGTCCACAAGATTTGCCAGTGGTCCAAGCAAAACGACTGGTGGTAGCTCTTGTGCTGGAAGTCCGGGTCCATCCAAGAAACCAAATCCTGGTCTAGAGAAAATCAGAAAAATGCAAAAACTTTTCCAAAAGGACAATGGCAAACCTATACATCTGAAGGGTGGCAGTAGAGACGTAATGCTATATCGTGCCACATGGGGGCTGGCTATACTTGGATTACTGTTACAAATTCATATGTTCGCAATGTATATAATTTATTGAAATTTTTGATTTTTTCTGGTAAACATTAACTTACTTAATATAAATACAAAAATGAGAAAGCGAACACTCATGCTAGCAAACAACTCTTCTCCATTAACAAAAATGTTTTATTTTTTTTTCAATTACTGTTCACTAACTTATCATCAGCGTCCAGTTTGTCGATAACCTGCTTTAGACAGTCTTTTGTAGAAATGTGCTCCAGGTCACACATGCGTGTCAAGTCCATGGTGGCGATCTGTTCGATCATCTCCTTTATGCGTTCCTGTTTTATAATGGATTTAACTGTTTGGCGCGAGGCTGGCAAATTTCCACTGGTGGAACGTTTATCAATTTTTTCGGCTGAATTCTCAACTTGACGTCCTTTCGAACGGTAATGCTGTTCGATGAGTTGTCGAATCTTCTGTCTGGTTGCCAACGTTTTTCGATTCACCTTACCTAGCGCCAGATTGTGCAGTTCATTGAAGTTTATGTCTTTCGATTGCTGATCAGCAGTTTCAGCTGATTGTATGTCAGCATCTGACTGTTGTGCAGATGTTTCTTTAGATTCGTGCACTTCAATAGGTTCTTCAATGTTAGGTTCTGGTTGTATTTCATTCGTTTGAATTTCAATTGGTTCTTCGAACGTTTCATCGTCCACCACTTCCAATGTCCAGTCCTCCACGTAACCGTCCTCGATCGACGCTTTTGCATCTACTATATCGTTAAGTGTGCTTTGCACTTCCTCTGCAAATTGTAGTGGTTCTGCAATAGGTTCATCTTTTGCCTTTTCTAAGCTGTGCAAGTCTTTGGGAATTTCATTGTCTTTTACGTCTTCATTAAATCGATTAAGGGTGCTTTCAACGGTTTCTATTTCGATTTCGTTTGACTTTTTACTCTTCTTTTTCGCTTTTTTCTCGTCTTTCGTCTTCTTTTTAGTTCCGACATCAACAGGAAGTTTATGTCTCTTTAAAATAGCTATGCATGGTTTGGTCTTGATGCGTATTGGTACCAATGAGCTATACTGTATGCCAATATTATTGAAACAATCGACAAACTCTGCAATTTCAAACTCTTGCTGCAGTGTTGACCATAGTTGCACATTATTTTTATTCTTTGCTTCCACCAAGAGATGTGTGTAATGACGCGTCTGCTGAGCATCATAAGTTATCGATTCATTTTTGCAATAGCTGTAAATAAGTACGAATATGTAGTAAATAATTTACGAATAAAATTTAGTCTCAACTTACTGCCAGTCATCACGGATTTGTAAAAATCGTGAAACTCCACTTTGTGCCGCTAAATTAGCTATATGCACGGACACATTAGCTGTTTGTGCCTCCAGACGATGCAGACGCGTTAATGCCACACCACCTGGATAATTGGTACTTGATACAACCAAAAGGAATACCGTTATAAGTATATTGACTAATAAATGCGCACCTGCACCAAATGCAAGTACTTGATGCCACAATGATTTGCCGCTATTCAGCCAGCTGTAAAAAATTATACAAATTATTAGAAGAACAATATTTATAGTATATAACAATTTTCGTACAAACGTGTACAGGCACAAGCAGCCGCCAAATTGAGCACAGGGAACACATAAACAATAAAGCGCAACTCTTTGTGCGGTAGGATTGAGTAGATGAGTACAAATGCCAAGGCCGCCAGCACTAATGGACGTATGCGCCGTTCCAAACAGAAACCTATTGGCACCAGTATTATTGAAGCGCCAAGAGCGCGTGGTAATGCTGAATAGAAATACCATAAAAACGGCGAAGTCTGTAAGTCAAAGGTTTAAGTCAAGGAAAAGCCGAAAAATAACAATAAACTAATTTTGAATTATTTGGTATACGTTTCAAAACAAATTGTAACTTTCAAAGGATACACCCCAATCGGCGCTTTTATTCAATATTGTGTTGTACCAGAGTACTTCACCCTCCGGCCACAAGAGACGACGCCAGAAAAACGAGTCCAAAACAATGGTTGTGACCAAAATAGCTAAACCTGCGGGTAATGCTATTTTTAGTACGCTGTAAATGTATTAACATATATTTTTTAAACATAAAAGTATTGGATGGATTGTACAAAGCGAGTTGTAGTGTGTGTTTGTTGAGTTTACCTTGAAATGCTAAGTTTTCGATAAACCAAGTCATAAGTTAGTAAAAGGCCCAAGAATATTAAAAGTTCTGAACGAAATATCAATATTGCGATGCCGGAACATATAATGAAGGGTTTCGTTTGGCCTTGTAACCAAAATGCCAGCGCATACAGTACTAAGAAACAGATAAAAAAACAATTTTAAGCATTTATATATAAAATACATAATTGTATGCAGTGACAACTTACCAACGGGCAAAGCTATAACATTAGGCAATGGTCGACTCATATAGAATATGAAATGAAACTGTGTCAGTGTGATTATGGTAAACCAGAGACGCACATCTGTGCCAAACTGTTTGGTTATCACACGACGGAAATTGTGCCATGAGGCAGTTACTACCGCGGCTAAAACTAAACGAACTGCAAGTGTATAACCAATAATTAGGTACTGTTATAATACGAACATATTATACGCATGCTTACCAACATACTGCGCCCAAAATTTATTCATGCTGAGTGTTTCAAAAAGTATAACAAATGGTGAGGACAATATGGAGATAACAAGCGGACCGAGAAAAGTACGCGGTACCACACCGGGGAAATCATGATGATCATACTGTGCGAAGTAGAATGTATTAAAAATTATTACAAATTAGTATTGTCATTGTAATTTCCAAAATACAACAAACCTGCGTAAAATTTTGTCTTAAATATAGAATATCATGCATAGCTTGCATATTGAAACTCTCCTCCACTTTTGTGAATGGCGTGTAAAACAGATGCGCCGCAGCCGTTAAAAATAATAATGAATCCATCGTAGCTGGACTAGTTTCCAATTAAATACCGATGTAGTAAAGACTTAAAGCCACAAGTAGTTATTTAAATAACAATCCGCGCGAAGCGTAATTAACGGTGTACGTATCGATGGTCAATTAACTTAATTACATAATGGCATTTTATCCACAATACGATTCCCGAATTTTCCACTATGCTATATTCATATAAAATTTACGTTCGCTTATCTATGCGGAATAGCTCTACGATGTTGAGCGGCACCTGTGCAGAACTTTGACTCCAGGAAACTCTTTAACACTTTGTTTTTTGTTTTTCCTACAATTTGTTAATCTATTGTTTCCCTGACATTTACACTAATACGCTGGCGATTAACATCACGCCGATGTGCTGTTTATTGCCATTTTTCCAATATATGGACTTTATTATTCTAAATTTAGTTTTTGTCAATTCCACGTCGCTGACGGTGTGTTGAATGTTGTGCATCATTTTTGTTGTTGCTGCTGTGAAACAGCTGTTTAGCAATAGACGCAGAGTTGCCGCTCTCCAAATGAGTGAAATGACTTCGATGGGTAAATTGAAATATGTCTTCGGGTATAGGAAACGGAAGGATATGTCTTCGGTTTGAGGAAACGAAAGGATGTGAACTTTATAATAAAGGAAGTAAAATAAACTATTTATTATTATTATTGAATATTAATATATATTCATATATTGATGGAAATTTTAAAATTTTCATTATATTATATTTATGTACACACACATACATTTAAATACATATGTACTTGGGTATGTGGATATAGATAAAAACGTAGGTTATGTTGAAACTAGCAAAAAAAAAATATAAAAAAAAATTTAAAAAATATAATATAAATGTAAATGTAAAAAAATATATAAAACCTTTAATACGGAATTATCTGTATACATATTGATATACAAGCATATAAATATTGATTTTATTTTAGTATTATGTTTTGAAAAAATACATATTTCAAAATATTTCCGTTTTCCAAAATTCTCTTTAAATATAAAATAAAATTAAAATTGAAATATTAGTGTTCACAGAATCTACAGTGGAATTAAGCAACTACATTTAGTGGTTCTTTATGTTTTCCTATGAAAATTATACCAAACGGTTGGCCTCAGTATTTGCAAGGGTATTTCCCCTTTAGTGCATATGCCCTTTAGCTTTGATTTTCTAGCTGCTTTACTTTTATTACGTATGTGTGCGGAGCACCGAAGTGTTAATGGCGAAGTTGAAGTGTATTTTATTGCTTAGCGCGCACATTTCGTATTTAAATGTTGCGTAACGGTGTAATAGCGAATATGGCTTTAAAAGAGTAGATATGTCTGCAAATACGAAAAAAAGAAGGAACAGCTACTTATATGGAGACAAAAATACTTATATATTTACATACATATATAAGTAGGTACAAAGAGGTATATTTCTTTATATGACTATATATAGACAGATAGAAAAAAACAACATTGACAATAATAAACATTCGCTGAGAGTTTTTTTGATTATCCTAAATAATATACCACCGGCCACGAGATAAGTACATACATAATTATGTATTTATGTACGAAAAGTTGAAATTTAAACTTTTGTATTTATAAAAGAAATTATTCCATTTATACTGACTTATTTCTGGTACGTGCCTTGTCCTTTCGACGTCGTCGCTCCACTGCGTCATCAAAAACTGCTCCTCATAAACCGCAATCAATGGATAAGGATTGGTAAAGAGCCAAATTCGGCTGAAACAAAATGGAGGACAGCAGTAGAACCGGAGGGATGATATAATGGATTCGCATACATATGTATGTATAAGAACGTTTTCAAAATCGGAATGTTTCAATTCGAAAATAACGATATGTCTTTACTATGCGCATTCTAACACGACAATCTTTTACCTAAGTAAAGAAATTATATGTGCACGACTTCAAACTATTAAAAAATTAAAATAAAAGGCCCTAGCGAAGTTTTGTTTTTTGTTTAATTATTTGTATTTATAGTTAGATCACATAGCAAAAATAAATTGAAATTCCTTTAGTATGTATATAGTAATGTAAGCATCCACATCACCCACATACACATATAATATTATCCATACACGTACATATCAAACATATCTACATTTATATTTACATAATTAAAATTACATATGTTATTGTAATAACTAACTACTTTAGTTTAATAAGAGAAATTAGAGTAAGAGAACAAGAGGATACATATGTAAAGAGAGTAATTGAGATTAAACTTTAAAACTAAGATAGGATAAGTGCAAATGAAATAAAGTAAAAAATTGAGTTCTTATTCAGACACTAAAGAAAGCGTTTGGTTTTAATCACGGAACATAATTATATGCGAAAAAAATAAGAAGTAAAAATGTGTTTGATAGAAAATATTTATATGTGCATTTGATGAATTAAGGTTATCAGTTATTAATTAGCTTTTCTTTATGAATTTTGACTTGATTAAGACGTGATGACATTGAATCAAACAAACATTTTAGCGTCGTCATGCTGATTTAAGTCTATTTTAGCTGTATTGTCATTTTTACTCTTTTGCGGTATTATATTGGCGTCAATTTTAAAAAACCTTAGCGAATAATATTTCCCATAGATCCCCAATAGGGTACAAATCTGGATTTTTTACTAGCCAATCCAAAAGCGGTATTTTTCTGTACTTGAAAAACGTTTTAGTAAGAGTTGCATTGTGAATTGGAGCATTGTCGTGCTGGAAAGTCCAATTATCCCCGACAATTTGTGCTGGAAATTCTATTAATTTATCATCGAGTAAGTTCAAATCGATGCATTCATTTTTGTCGATATATAGCATATTGGGGTCTTTCCTGCATAACAAAAGGCAGCCCACACCATTACGGAATCTCCGCCGTGTACGCATTCCAACACGACAATCTTTTATTCATTCCTTGCTGTTCGCTAAATCATGGTTAAACGATCAATCAATATTTGTACTCTTTAATAAAAGGCCAAAATTTCACCAATTATGAATAAATCTTCTTCCTTCCATCTTTGAATTATAAAATACTACTGTACTCTTTAAAAAGCACTATGAAACATTTTGAAAATATTTAAAGCCTTAATTGGTAACCACCTTGACCCCGTAAATTTTCACCTTTTTTTATGGATCTTTGCTTCAGCCGTGGCGGGCTCAAAGCTCTCGTTTTGTCTTATTAAATAGTATAATATGTTTAAAACATTCTTCAAAAATAACAAATCGATCCGAGTTAAAATATAGACCCTTTGGAAGTTCCGCCCATCAGGCCAAGGCAGTTACAATTTAAAATTCTAAACGCGTTTATCTCAAAACTAAATTTTTTAAGTTGGTGGAAACGATTTCTCGAAAAATTATGAAGCGATTTTGTTCAAATTTTGCGCACATCTTTTATATAATACTAGCAGACCACTCCGACTTCGCACGGGCTTAAACAAACGTTTCAAAAGTTATATGTTTTTACACACTTATACACACTCTCCCATACATATGTATATACTGGCGCGAGTTCATTTAAAAAAAGTAAAATGAGGACAATTCGAACATGAAATTATATATTATTTGAGCTTAAACTTAATTACGATCTCTAGTCTTTTGTGGCCGTTGTCTTTTTCTCTGATTATTCAGACGTTGGAAAAGCTCAGAGTTCGACGGTCTAGTGCGAGCTTGTATATTTCTAATATTGTTTTCTTCAAGCAGTTGCACACGCTACGTACTCGACGCTCAAGCGCGTACTTGGCAGGTTTTGAAATTTTGTTCAGCAAGCAGCTGCGAGCAGTCGTTACTCCACTCTCTGGCACGCGATTGCGATGCGAAGAGAATGACTTGGAAGACGATTTTCAGTTTCAGATTAAGATTCTCCATCACGGAGTCTTTTTGATACCTCCACCTGGGAACTATTTCCAGAAAGTTAAGATTCTAGCAATAAATATAGCCTATGTTACTCGGGGTGAATGTAGTTTTCCAATGGTGAAATAATTTTTGAAATCGGCACAGTAGTTTTCGAGTTTATTCAATACAAACATACATACAAATCATTCTTCTTTATAATAGTAATATAGATTATCTAGTTACTGATTGAAGGATTTTTATTTTTTTTTATGGGAATTATGACAAAAAAGTCAGTATTTGTTAAAAATCTGTCAAAAGTTCAAATTTTAATAGTTTTTTCCTTCGTTAAATGACGAGATTTTCAAGTACTAGCGAAATATGTTTAATTTATTGATTTTGGATGAAGCAATAATGAGTTATGCTGTCCACGGCAAGAGCTTTTTTTGGACACGTCGTGAGAGATGAGGTATCAACGGCTGAATTTTCGTAATTTTTAAATAAGTATTTCACAAAATACCATTTCAATATGCATCTTTGATATGCTGAATTGTTTAGATCTGATTGCACATATTAAAAAAAAATTATGAAAATACCCATTTGTACAACCTCTGAAAGGCACCTAACCCCTTAAGTGATCTACATATTCCTTGTGTCATAGAAATTCTAAATAAAGCAAAACAAATAATTTCTTATCTTCCGCAACGAAATCATAAAATATTTACCGCAGATATTCTTATACCAAATAGTTTCGCATCACTTAGCGCCGTCAAATTGCGCATTATAACTCATAAACGATAGAAGATGGCAATAACTGAGACACATGAAGCAGGAAAACTTTATGCCGACAACGGCACGCTTAAATATAAATTTAAAAACGATTCGAAAATAATTTAAAAAATTAACTCTAGTGCCTACATATGTTTATACCGCTATGCTCACAAAGCATGGGTGTATGTGTGTGACAAATTGCGCCACAAGGTAAAGGGCGGCAGTTGGGTGGGTTTGGAATGGTTAGTTGGTGGCAGAAAGAATTGTATTTCATTAAATTTTATTTATAGTAAGCAATTTTATGCATCTAAAACGCGTCTATCATCGAATATCACGATGCGGAAAAAGCGTTGAACGCTCGAATCCAACAACCGCAGCCAATTTTCGGCGAGTTCAACGGGCTGACTGCTAGGCAAATTGTTCTCGGGTCCGTTGTATGGCGGCGTGACGACTGTTTGCATTTACAGTAACGCTGAAAATCATATATTTATATTTACTTATATGTGAGCGTCGTCTGTACGAAGCATACTTTCACCACAGAGTTTTTTTCTATCTATCGCATATGATTCTCTTAAGCTGCTATTTCTTCCTGCTTGATTCGCCTATAATTTCATTTGATTTCACCTTTTCAAACACATACATACATATTTATATATGAACCCATACTACATAGAGATGGGCTGCCAAAGAAAACACCGCAATGGCTAATGTGAAATATTGCCGAGCAACAGGCAATGCCGACGCATCCCGCTTCTGTGGTCCATGCTTTCGTATGGCGGGCTTTTGTCGATCTTCATCGCGCCGCCACACTATCGGGCACAACATATGCAGCCACAAATCAGAATTCCGTCGAAGCGTTCATTCATTCAAGTGTATCGAGCGTGAAGCCCCGTACTGAGTGGCTTTTGGTCGCCATCCTCTAGCTGCTGCATTTTGCTGTTTTACCGTTGCAACGCGCAGCGCTCTGCCACGTCACAACATCAGCATGCCATATTGACGCAACGCCGTGCGCCTTCGCAAGCAAACACACACTTTCCCCAAGGCGGATGTTTTCGAAGGTGTTTGTGTTGGTGTTGGTGGCTATGGCGGCCGCTGCAGAACTTGCCAACTGAAGCTGATGGTGCGGTTGGCGTTGCTCCACACACTGCGGCTATTGCTGCTGCCGTTTAGGACGGTTTCAGCAGTTTCATGCCCTTTCGGTGGAAATTCTTTAATTGCACATGAGATTTGCAATTGTTTTCATTAGGAATTATTTTTGTGAAATATTTTATGCGCAAAAAGTAATTAAAATGTCTACAGCGCGCTGATTTTCTACATTCTACACAATCTGCACAAGAATAAAAACATTTTAAAATATTTCTATTCACTATAAATATAATCACTATTTGTGTAGTACACACCGAATATAATAAATACGCTCTTAAATATTTAATTATTCATACACCGAAGGCATTCAGTTTGGACCGGATAGTGAAACCACCGTTTTTGTTTTGTATTCTTATTTAATTCAGCCTCTGGTCAACAGATTATAATATTATATGGAAAGACAAAAACCTTACAGCATTCTCAGAAGATCAGCGTAGACTTTAAGGACTTTGCTCCAAAGTGACTCTGCTGTACCTTCAGAAATCGTTATAAGAATCTTTTTAAAATGGTGCTATCTATGTACGTAAACTAATCCTTTATATGGAATACAGATAGAACAAAATCGGGGATTTTCGATTCTTTATTTTCACCTGCGAAAGTAGACACTCTGTATCAGCCATCTTAGCAGATGAGATGTCTGTCAGCAAGTACATGAGAACCGTGAGCAGAAGCTGCCAACCCCTAATACACCGTATTATACGACTCGTGCACATTGGGCAATTTAAAGCCAGGAGGTTAATTCGACTGTATTAGAATCGATACCTTCCAAAACCGGTCGCTCTTAAGAAAAAACGTTGGTTTTACCGTGCTATTAGAGACTGACTCATTAGACCGACTTTAAAAGGTTCAGACCGTCAAACTATTTAGTTTTAGCTAGTCTAGCGTTGAGTGTTAGAAACATATGAAGTTCCACAACAGAGACCACAATAGCGAAAAAAAGCAATGACATCGAGCCCCAGCGATACTAAGGGAGAAACAAGGAGCCATAGGTAAGCTGGAAGCTGTAACCGGCTATCTAAGGATACAACGTATGAAGGATGAAAAATCCTCAAACGCGGTATGGGTCTTGGCTCGAAATAATGAAAAATTCGTAAAAAAAAAACAAACAAATTAGAAAACTTGATGCATATTATCAACTCTATTAAAATTTAAATGAAATTACTCGAGCATTACAGTGTAAAATAATTCAATCCTTTTACACTGTGGAGAAAACATTAAATCTCCTCACTCGCGAGTAAAAGGAAATCAATGCCGAGTAAGCAATTTTTAGGTTGAAAAATAAACATTCGACTAAAAACTTTATATTCTTAAGTTCTTAGCTCGCCACTCCTCTCTTTCCTTCGCAGTTCGGCGCCAGTTGGAGATCCCAAGTGTAACCAGGTCACTCTCCACCAGGTTCCTCCAACGGAGTGGAGGTCTTCCCCTTCCTCGGCTTCCCCCGGCGGGTACTGCATCGAACACTTTCAAAGCCGGAGTGTTTTCGTCCATTTGGATAACATGACCTAGCCAGCATAGCCGCTGTCTTTTTATTCGCTGAACTATGTAATGTCGTCGAATAACTTAAACAGCTCATCGTTCCATCGTCTGCGGTATTCGCTGTTGCCAATGTTTAAAGGACCGTAAATCTTGCACAAAAATTTCCTCTCGAAAACTAAAACAGCTGTATTAGTTTTGCAGGAATACCAAATTCAGGCAACGCGGCATAGAGACAACTCCTTTTCGTGCTGTCGAAAGCAGCTTTAAATCGACAAAAAGGTGGTGTGTGTCGATCCTCTTTTCACGGGTCTTCTCCAAGATTTGGCGCATGGTGAATATCTGGTCAGTTATGGATTTTCCAGGTCTAAAGACACCCTGATAAGGTCCAATCAGTTTGTTGACGGTGGGCTTTAGTCTTTCACACAGTACGCTCGATATAACCTTATAGGCGATATTTAGGAGGCTTATCCTACGATAACTGGCACAGATTGTGGTATCTCCCTTTTTTGATCTTTTGATTGCTGACAATTTTTGTTGCAATGATCAAAGGATTTATACATCTGAGTTGAGCATGACAAATTGACAGGACCTTGAATGAGTGCTTTTTTAATTTATACAATTCCCTAAATTTTAATTTTAAAATAAAAAGACCTATATCTTTCGGGTTTTCAACAGAGGTATCATTGGCTCAGATAAATTTGACATAAACGCAATTATATACATATATAATAAATAAAATATAAATATATCCTCTTGAAAGCAAGTTAACACCACATAAAGACGCATATTTATAATGCCCGCCCACCCTTTCCAGCCATGCGCTAATGAGAGTGTTTCGTACGCCGCGGAGGTGAGCTTCGCTTCAATCACAGCAAATTCAACAACCAATCGCCGATCAATATTTATTTTATTTATTTATTCAAATTTACTTATATGTACATGCATATGTATGTATAAGAAATGTTTTTGAAGATGTTGTGCTTGGAAAACCCCCAAAAAGCTGGACACTATGCCTTCATTCACTTTGCTGCAACACAAAACCGGTTTAATACTACCCGCTAACAATCATATACATATACACATATATATGTACAATGCTTATATTGGCTGCCGTTGTTGAATTGAATTCAAGTTACGCTACCAACATTTGCTTTCTGGGTGGTCCGGCTGGTGCCATTAGTAAAAATATCAGTTATTTGAACTTCAATTAGTTGAACAACAAAAATGTGTTTACTTATTTGTTTTTAATTATTGCAATCGACAGTTCAGCAGGTGTCACCGACAAGCATGTACGAGTACACATACACACACCAAACAGTAGCTGCGGTTGCTGGGTTGGTGGCGTTGCCTGAAACGGTCGAAGGGAAACGCTAAGGAAAACAGTGGCTAGAAATGTTTCGGCAATTCATTTGCGCCTAAAATTTGTTTGGTTGAAGGTTGTATGTTGTTGTATTTACATATGTATGTAAGCATTGTGGTACCTATGAATTTTGTTGTTATTGTTATTAGCATTTCAGTTCACGATGGCGGTCTTCTCTGTTTCAAGTTAGGAAAATTAACACTGCTAAGTTAATTTAACCGAATTACAAATATATTTTCGAATTCAAAGAAGCAATTTAGCGAAACACTTAGATTGCTAAAATTTTTAGCAGCTATTTCAACAAAATGTGATGCTAAATAATATATGAATGGTGTCTGAATGGGAAAAACATGTTATTATAAATAACATATTTCTATTTTTTATTTACATTTAAAACTTAATTGATGGAAATTTTCTTTAATTTTTTTTATAATAAAATATTATTAAAAATTTAATGTATAGTGTTTATGATCATGATACTGTAACAGACAATTTTGGTTTCATCGAGTCGGACTGTCATGAAAGCACTTTTTTGATTGCTAGGAACTCACTTACGACAAAGTCAAGCGAAAAAAGTCGCAATCGAATCGCGATGAGCCGGAATAAATGTTGGCCAAGCCGGGATTGACGGTCAGGAATGTTTTGATATGTTTTTGATGGGATGAATCAACTATTTCGACGCCTGAAGAAAGAAATCGCTCAGAAATGGCCAGCTTAGGCAATGGTCAATATGATAATATTCCGTTAGACTTCATCTATAGTGATTCGCCAGAAGTTTCAGTATTTTTGGTCTGGAATGGGCGTGCGTATTCCTCCACCTGATAGTCCGGACTTATGCAATTATCTACAAAATACAGTAGAACTTCTCTAACTTGAGGCACCATAATCCCCAAAAATACTTCGAGTTATAGTGTTATAGTGTAATATTTTCCTATACATATAAAGAGGCTCTTTTAAGATTCTGCGTCGATAGTAAAATTTTAAATTTTGTATTATGCGCTGGTCGAAAATTTCGATTTACGGGAAATTTTTTATGAAATTTTACTTCTATTGCCAATTCAAGAATTCGAATTATGCAGATCTTCGAGTTAAGGAAGTTTGAGCTATGGAAGGGAATTTGTGTGAAACTTGATTTCTAAACGCTATTACCAATTCAAAAGTTCGAATTATAGATATCTTTGAGTTATGGAAGTTCCACTGTATTCAAAAATTGTCGGAAAAACAGTGTCAATTAGCTCTATTTATATATGTTCTGAATATATTGTACTTAATTTCTTTTCTCCTTGATGTTTTAGGTAGAATTTTTCTATTCTAAAAACATTTCTCATCGAGTTATATAAAAAAAACGTCACCGGACAAAAATGTTTTGGCCTAAAGTCACGAAAATTTGAAAAATAAATGTATAATTTCCAAAGTTATAGCTGTCTGTGTTGACCCAGTTTCAAAAATAGGTCCTTGCGGTGACAATCATATGTCCTTGGAGATTCATCTAAAATCAATCGGATAGAAAAATTAGTTTTATAAATAGATAATCATGGGCATGATCGAACTTTTTTCAAAATTTAACAAAATGGCGGCCTCAGGAAATTTTTTTCTAAATTTTTGGGGAAAAAATCAAGTTAAAAAATCGAAATTTTTGAAAAAACTATCTTAGGTTCATTCCTGAGTTTATTAAGTATTCTAAAAGCTGTAGAAATTTCATTAAAATCTACCGAGCGGTTTTCGAGTTACAGTTGTCACCAGTTCAAAAAACATAGTTTTGAGAAAAAAGCATTTAAAGTTTCGCACTGGCGTGTTGGAGTGTCCGAGCGCTCGTTGTTATTTGTTGATTAACTCTAACAGCAATTATCGGAAAAACTTAAAATTTTCAGAGTATATTTTTAAGATATTAAACTTAACGAAAATGCCAAAAAATATTTGATTTTTCGAAAATCTTGACTACCCCTAACCCGTTAAGCCGAATGAGCTCATTTATTTTGATCGCGGAGGATAACGTGACAAAAGTACACAATCCTAGCGGCAATATTGGCAATCGATTGAATATGGGTTATATTTTGCATGAAATAATGCTGGAAAAAAATAATTGCACTTCCATCATGATAACGCACCAGTTCACAACTGTAGCACCATCCTCGTGTGTGAATTCTCGTAATTTTTCTCTGTGTGATATCTTTGTGTAGCCAGTCGATAATTTTGTCTATACCTCATACCCAAATATTTGTCATTTCGATGAAATTTGAATTCATATGATAAATTTCTATAATAAAATAGTTTTAAAAATTATATGATAGGTGGTATCAGATTGAGACAATTATTTACTCCTTCTGATAGCAATTTTCAAAATTAGAATTTCATAACTCAAAAAATATCAAGCTTGGTAATTGTATAAGTATAATTGTATATAACAGCTTATATGCACACAAAAAACTCTTGACATTGAAGGATACGAATCATTGCCACGACAGTAACTGCGTACAAGTTTTGATTTTGTTGCGTCAACAAATTTTATTATTTTGAAAATAAATAAAAGACGAACAAGAGCATAATCTCAGGCGGCACATAAAAGTCCCCAGAAACTTTACAGAGATTAAAATTTATGAACCATATCGCCCTAATTTCCTCTCCCCACACCGTCGTCGCAGATGAAATAAATTTATGAAATGCGATCGAGACACTTCCTTCAGTTGGGTTGCGACGCTTGCTCCTTAAAATAACATAACTAGCAAGTAACAGAACGTTGGTCACCAAAGTCAGTGCCAAAATCACAACCAGAGCACATTTGCCTTCAAAAACGCCGAAATGTTTTCATTTCCAAACTTATGTTGTTTTTGTTTTTTTTTATATTTTTATTCTTTGTTGGTATTCTGTGCGTGGAGTTGAAACGCACATGGCGTTGACATAAATTCTTAGCGGCAATTGTTGTTTTTGGTAATGTTCAATTGCGGGTTTGACACTTTGTCATGCTCACAATTATATGCATTGCTCCCAAACGGTCCAAGCCGCGAGTGTTGCATACAAACATATGTATTTACAAAGGTTCATGTGAAATGTGTTGTGTAACATTATTCAGGTGCGGGAGTTGAGCCATAGCGTACGAGAGCGAGCCACTTACAAGTGTTAGTTTACAACTATAACTCATTGTCTAACTTCCATTGTCAACTGGGCCGCCGCTCAAGTGGACACTCTACGCCCGACACACTAATCATGCAATGATCTATAACTTTATTACTTACACCGATGAGCTAACACATGGTTGGAACGGTACATTCACAACTTTATATGTGAGTGCCATTATCTGACTGTTGGTAAGTAGAGCATTTTCCTGCGAGCGTAGACAATTTGACGCTTCCGTACAAGTAGGCAGTGACAGGCAGCACCCCGCAGCGTTCACCCGTGACTTGTGTGAGTGTGTGTGTTGTTGGCACTTGAATGGTGTGAGAACACAAACTGTATGCATATATTCAAGCAGATAAAAATAGTGAAAATGTATAAAAGACAAATATTAAAATTTTTACATACTACTTATCTACATGTATTACATATGCCGTTGCGCAAGTATGTGTATGTATATGTGCATATTTTTGGAGGTTGGCCGCTTGACACTGGTATGTGTCGATTTTCTTGCCTCAGTTCTTTTGATATTTGACTCGCGCGTTTACCGCATATCTTTTCCTTGAACTATATGAAACATACATACATATACATAAATACGTATGTATATAGAAGTGTATATTGAAGGACCCTTTTCGAGTTTACAATTTATAGTACATTTGTATTTATATGGCGACACATGTACAAATTTCCGCATCCGCTGTAATTGTCTGATTTGGCATGATTTCTGTTTATTTATGCTCTGTCTCAGCACAATAAAAATTATATTAATTTGCTATGCTTGTCTTTTGTCACTCATGTTCATTTCATCGGTGACTTCAAAGCTTGAGAATTGTTAGCCAATTTGTTTGCACTACTCAACTTTTTGTAAAACGAAGACATTTTCATTTTCTGCCAATTATTTTGCAATGAAACACCCTTTGTTGGACTTTAATTAAAATAAATTGTTATAGTAAAAATTAAAATTATATATGTACATTTGAAATAATTTTAAGGTTGTTCTGCGATGTTCTGAAGCCTTGATCTCGACGTATAAATTATGTATACTATTAATTCTTTACTGATTGTTTGACCATGTTCAAGCTACTCGGCGATTCTAATTTCATGTGAATCCAAAAATGTTCTGGGTAAAAACTTGCCGACAGACTTTTGTGTTTTCAGGCTTTGGACGACCTTCTCCGACAAAAATAACCATTCTACTATTATATCTCCTTATTGCCTTGTCCAGTACTCGACCATTGAATATGCTATGTCATATTTGCCGTAACGCTTATCAGCCATTGCACTGCATCAACGCTTCTTTAATCAGGAAATAATGTTTTATAAAACGACGAAGGTGTTTTTCGGGTATTTAGAGTTATTTTAAACCCAATAACTTGAAAAAAAATTGATGAAATGTCATGGAACTTTGATATTATTCTATCTAAGTTTAGTACTCTAAGGCAATTCATGCGTAGTCGAGATTATTGAGGTTTTAGCCTTACATATCACACGTATGTTATTAATTCTCTGCATCTAATCCATTAATTTTTTTAAGTTCCATCACTCCGTAATAACCCAATGTTAGATAAGTTTTACTAGAAGAATTTTAAAATTACGTCGACAAATAGCAAAGCATCCAAGAAATTTTTCATTAACTTTTGAGTTGATAGCGTTATATAATAAAAAAAAAAACTAAATAGAAAAGCGATCTTGCGTCGAGATATTAATTTACATAACGAATAAATCGTGAACACGACTCTTAACAACAGAAATATAAAAAGGAATGGGTGATACAGAATGGATTATAGGCAAGATAAATTTAGTCGACTACGCTCTTTCTCCAATAGAAGATAAGTAGATAGCTTACTAAATACCTTCATTTGTACTTCGTTTTTATGTGGTGGGTCCCAAACCCTACGCACAACCGCAGAAACGGGTTGAATCAT
This sequence comes from Zeugodacus cucurbitae, assembly GCF_028554725.1. Lineage (NCBI taxonomy): Eukaryota > Metazoa > Arthropoda > Insecta > Diptera > Tephritidae > Zeugodacus > Zeugodacus cucurbitae. The sequence continues at coordinate 54,499,140 of NC_071667.1, read as the reverse complement.
GTGGAGAAGAATCATTTCTGGCCACTCCCAAGTGAATGACAATCAAAAACTTTCCTCACTTACGTGAACTTCTACACATGATCCCATCATCCTGTATGAGCTGTACGAGTTATACGACGACATTGACATAGTTCAGCGAATAAAAAAACAGCTGCTACGCTGGCTAGGTCATGTTGTCCGAATGAACGAAAACACTCCAGCTCTGAAAGTGTTCCATGCAGTACCCGCCGGAGGAAGCCGAGGAAGGGGAAGGCCTCCACTCCGTTGGAGGGACCAGGTGGAAAGCGACCTGGTTACACTTGGAATCTCCAACTGGCGCCGAACAGCGAAGGAAAGAGAGGAGTGGCGCGCTCTCATCGATTCGGCTATAACCGGCTAAGCGGTTTAACGCCAATTACATACATACATACTAAATACCTTTCCTTTAAAAATACCGTCATGAATGACGAATTTTATATGCATGGTTTGACCCTTTACAAATTGGTAACTAAGAAGTCTATGAACTCATTCTTTTCTTTCTAGGTGAAATTGTATAATGCCAAGGATTCAATCTCTATATTTTATTTAGTCTAGCGTAAGTTGTAAGAATGTAACCGAACATGTTGCTTAATATCCGAGATATTTACATCAAATTCAATCTAACCGACAAACATCAGCTAATGCAGTGGGAAGGTACATACGAACGAATGCCATCATAATGCCAACTGAAACATTCTCATTTAATAATATTGCGATATCTTCTATTCAGATATTATCACTATATACATATATTTTATATACGTTTCTCGTAATTTGAATAAAATCGTCATATTTAGTGTTAAGGGACTGAGGTAATTCGGGAACAGATTCCACATACAGTGTCCGACAAAAGTATGTCTATCCAATGAATGTAAACAGCAAAATGAGTATATCGTTTAAGCAGTGAAATTTATCGCTTTGATTGTTTTTCTATTTTGCTTATGGGTATATTATATTATTATAATTAAAAATATTATTTTAAATATTGTATATTTGAACTATTTGTTGCAAAACACGCGAACATCTGGAAAAGACAAATACTAACAACGACAAAAGCATGAATGAAAGGCTTTTTAATCTTGTAGGGGCTGGAATAACAATCCTTTCGAATATTCCTTTGACTTGTTCGCTCTGAAACATTGATCGGAAAGTTTTCTGAATAAATTGCGCTGAAGCAGTGGGGTCTTTCTTCATTTCTATGTTTATTTCGTTCTCTTCGTGAGCTGTAGTTGCCCTTTGGGCGGCCTGATATTGGCGCGGTCTAATCCACTATTTTCCTATTTATTTTTTATCACTTTTTGCATTGTGGTCTTGCTCCTGGAGTATTTCCAGTGATTTCCTGATATTTTTTTTTACCATTGTCCAATTAAATGACCACTACCATTTTCACTTGAAATTGTTGCTACAGAACCACTTTGCAATGTATCATTAAAAAAAATTCAGACACCTGGCGCGATTTTTGGGCGTCATCGAAAAAATTGTAAAATACGGCTAATTACATTTAAACAACGGGAGACCCGGGGCGAACCAAAACCCCCCCCAAAGTAATTGAATTTTTAAATAACAGAATTTAATTCTACATAGTCATTTGAAAAATTGTAATTTGTTGTTTTCAAAGCAATCTTTCTGCCGACGATGTATGAATATGTAAAATAAATGAATACATTAGTCACTAACAGCGTTGCCGTTTTGATGCAATTGTATCTTTTTTGATACTGTTTTGTTCACAAACGGATTATTTTGATACTTTTCTGCTGATAGAATTTAATTTTTTGAAACTATGAAAATGTTAAACTAAAAACAAACCTATTGTATCTGGATAGTATTAAAAAGTTGTGAGAATGTAGGCCAATTAAAAAAACCAGAAAAATATAAACTGGACTTTGCTTTATAACTCTGTGGCTGCTGAACTGGATTTTTTTAGATTTAAGGGGAATTGTGAGTCGAAAATGGACTTCTTTTGAAAATTAGTTCTGAACTGAAAAGTCACCAATAAGGTTTCTTTTTTTTTTTTTAGAGTTTATTGTTAATCATAACACAGGAAAAATAAAAACTAATTTAGTATGACTTTCAGTTTTCGTTCCATGAGCAAACTGTGGTGAAATAAATTTAAATTAAAACAAGTAAGGAAGTTCTAAGTTCGGGTGTAACCGAAGATTTTATACTCTTGCAATTTATTTATTTAACTTTATTTATATTATATAATACACAATTTGACCCACATATTCCTCATATATATTGTATAAAGTCCATTGAAAGTTGGAAACCATAATATTAGGTTAGAAGCACCGAGGTCCTCGTGTTCGATATATGCGGCCTTAAAAACCCATGGTCCGATTTCGGCGATTTTTAAAATGGGCCTGCCACACTATTAACATAGTATTTGTGCAAAGTTCTGCACCGATATCTTCACTAGTGCTTACTTTATATATTGTAAAGTAAACGATTCAGATCGTCTTCAAAGTTCTGGTAAATAGGAAGTTGGCGTGGTTGTGAAGCGATTTGGCCTATTTTCACAACATATCATTGGGATGTAAGAAAACTATTACAAACCAAGTTTCATTGAAATCGGTCGAGTAGTTCCTGAGAACGAGGGAGAATGGGTTTTTCACCCATAAGTGGGCGACGCCACGCCCAATTTCCATTTAGTAAAAAAAATCTGAGTGCTGCTTCCATCTGCCATTTCTTATATGAAATTTTGTTTTTCGTTAGTGAGTTATTTTCAACCTAACTTTTGTATGGGAGGTGGGCGTGGTTATAATCCGATTTCTTTCATTTTTGGACTGTATAAGGAAGTGGCTAAAAAAACGACTGCAGAAAGTTTGGTTTATATAGCTCTATTGGTTTGCGAGATATGTACAAAAAACTTAGTAGGGGGCGGGGCCACGCCCACTTCCCCAAAAAAATTGCATCCAAATATGCCTCTTCATAGTGTGATCCTTCATATCAAATTTTATTTCCATAGCTTTATTTATGGCTTAGTTATGGTACTTTATGTGTTTTCGGTTTTCGCCATTTTGTGGGCGTGGCAGTGGTCCGATTTTGCTCATTTTCGAAATTTCGATATCTTAATTTTTACTCAAGTTACAGCTTGCACATACGGACGGACGGACAGACAGACATTCGGATTTGACTCCACTCTTCACCCTGATCACTTTGGTATATATAACCATATATCTAACTCGTTTAGTTTTGGGTGTTACAAACAACCGTTATGTGAACAAAATTATAATACTCTCTTTAGCAACTTTTGTTGCGAGAGTATAAAAATTATTTTATTGGCAAAAAAATACTTGAGTGTTTTAACTTAACCGCTGATGTAGAAGATCCCGATGATTTCGTTGTTGAATTTAGAATGTGGAAAAGGTTAAAAATCTTTTCTTCAGATTATATTTTCTAACTAAAATTTTGAATATATTTTCAGGAACTGGTTAAATCAAACAAAGAGATCCAAAACTTTTTTAGACGCGTTGAATTGTTGCGATGCAAAAATTTTCAAAACTGTGCATCGTTTTTTAAAGATTGGAGCAACAATCCCTATATCTGTCGCTTCAAGTGAACGCTCGTTTTCCTCACTTCGCAGGCTTAAAACATATTTAAGAAATAAAACTGGAGAAGCACGCCTGAACGCAATGGCTCTCTTGAATATCCATAGAGATATAGACGTGACGGAGGAAGAGATTTTAAATGTTATGGCCCAAAATAAAAGAAGATTAGACTTCAATTTCTGAATAAAATAATGAAACATTGTCTTTTTACCTTTGGGCACGTTACCAAATTACTAAATTAATATATTGGGAAAATAATTGATTTAATTTTACTAGACCTTATATAAGAATTATATATAATAATATTATGGTAATGCTGAACTGAGTACATTAAGAGATTTTTATGGAAATTGCGGGTGTAAACATGTTGCTTATTCAAATAAATTTACTCGTCTACAGCAAAATATTTATTCGCATATTTATTTATAGATCGCGAAATTATACAATCATATCATTAAACTTCGATCGCATCAAAACGTAGAGTGACAGGATCACAAGTACAAGCGTATGTGTGTATGTATAAATATATTTTATTTCTTTTTGCATTCGTAATTAATACTAACCAACCAAGACGAAACGGCTCAACGCATTTGGAAATGCAGCAAAGCAGAGCATACAACAGCGGAAAACTGCGGCCAGGAGACTCCAACTAGGAATAGAGCTATTTATATATATAAGTATATTTATATGTACACCAATGTTTATATACGTACCTCTCGATATTAAAAACATACAAATAAATAGTTAAGCCTTAAAATCCATTTTGTTATAATAAAAATTAAACAATTATTTGTAAAAAGTATACATGCATCAGGATAGACATACATGCATATTTACATATATAAGAAATTAATATGTTATTAACAAACATATCTACGAAGATATGTATATTTAGATTATATAGTACAAATATGTCTCCATATATATACGCACGCATACATATTCATTTGAATGTTTCCATATAGATATGTATACCTGAATGAGTTGGATCTACTCCGCCTACAATGTCACTCGACGCGACGCGAGCGCAATGACGCTAAAAAGTCATGACATCGCGCACTCGGCGTAACGCTGCGGATACGCTTACTTGCTTCAGATTGGCCATTCAAGCATTAACTCCGCCCGGTTGCGTATTGTTAGCCATTCAAAGCAGTCAAACAGCCGCGACGACCAGATACACAAACACAATGCTCTTTTTGAGAACACACAAGCGAACACACACATGAACATGCATATCCAATACGATCGCAAAATGACTCACACTCACTCGAGAAAGACACACCAATACACACATATACATACATGTGGATACATATCTAAATGCGAGACAAGGCGATCAATGTTTAAAGGCAGAGCGCAAATAATTGTGTGTGTGCTTGTGTACAGAATTATTGTAGCTTTATGTTGGTGTGTTGAAGCAAAATATTGAATGAATTTGTTTTCAAATGTACAAGGCCGTTATGACAAAGAGGCGCTTTTATAAAAATATGTTATATATAAAATGAAAAAGTAATTCAACTGTTTTATATTTATTTTATTTTATTTTATTTTTTGTGTGTGACCTTGGCCCTATGCTTTAAAGCTCGATTAATCGCAGCAACTATTAGATCAATTTCAACAAAATTACATTGAACTACAATTTTTCCATACAACACAATTTTAAATTTCATCAGATTCTTTCAAATTATAGATGAGTAAATATAAGTACAATATACAATGAAGATATTGGAATAAAATGTAACGCAAATAATGCCTATAATATGTGTTCATGCTCACATAACAGTGCACAGTGGTTGGGCTTGTATGAAGGTGCGGTCATAAATACTTTCCGTTGAGATATCGCTTTGAAATTTTCACCAAAAATCTAGAAAATTATTTTAAATATATAGTACAAAAATTGGACCCATCGGATCGCAAAAATACTTCTCATGGTCATGGTCGGAGCGTCAAAACTTTCAGTAAGGCTTTGTAAAAACATTTAAGAAAGCGATAAACAAGCTGAACATGATTTGTCGTTATAGTTTCCCCCATCCAACCCTCACATTCAACCTGTAAGAATAATATCATATAAACAAATCATGTAGGAAAAAAGCAAATTATCAACCAATTTAGTACAGTTCATTTTTTCACTGCCATTCTACAGCCATTATAATTAGAACAAAAACTTATAATGCATCCTCTAGTAAACCGTACTTAGATTGAAATAAAGATGGTTTATCCTTCTTTCCAAGCTTTTTTAGTCCAATTATAATGAGTTTGAACTTAAAAATAGTTAATTCAAAGGCCATTATTATTTTGACGATTACTTCTACATCTGCAAATTTCCGCACCAAACTTTAACACTTTTATTACCTTAAGACTCTGGTCCACTGAAAAAAAACCCCGCAGTTAAATCAAATACTTTTTGCATCGATCATTCTAACAGAAACACGTGTTGCGTGCGCAAATACTTTAATTTGGGTTTTATAGGTAAATATATGTGCTGAAAGTATTAATTTAAGTGAAAGTGATTACTTCAAGACATTTCGCGTTTAGTGAAGCTGCGCAAAAGGAGCATTAGTGTTTTTTTGATTTGTCAGGAATGCAAAACTTCTTTTTCGGAAAACTTCTTTTTCGGAAAACTTCTTTTTCGGTATTGAAATGGGGGGAGGGGGTGTTAAACACAACAATAAAACAAATACGATACATTTGAATCAAGAGCAATTACTGTTAATCTCAAATACTTCTACTGTTAACATAAATGTATAAGTATTTGCTACAACAGTGCCCCGTATTTCGATCAAAAGTGTTCCACTGTTAATTTAAATACTTGACGCATTTACTTCAACAGTGCTCGCACTTTTAAAACAAATACTCAAAGTATTTGGGCACGTTTCTAATGCAAAAAGTATTTGTGGCAAATGCAGAATACTTCGGTTTTACAAGTTTTTTTTTCAGTGTAAAGACAATGTAAAATAAATCTAACGGGGGATCGCGGGGGAATACAACAAAAACTTTATGTAAACACATTGAGGACGCAGAAAAAAGGTTAAAAAAATAGGTGATATAAAACACTAATTTCACAAAAAATACAAATCACGTTAGTCTTAATTAATTTCACAAGTTAAAATAAATACCTTTAGCTTCAAAAGCCATTAAAAATAATCTTGATTCGTTAACCTGAAAAATTACCAGAACAATTTGAAATGCGTTGTTGCTGCGAATTTAAAAAAAATGCTGATGAGCTTTAAAAAAATACAGTTGTTCATGCGTTAAACTCTATTTTTAGAAAGCACCGTTAGATTTTTGGGAAAACCCGGTTTGAAAATAGGAAGTTTGGACAATTTAGAGGCCATCGGTATACATTTTGTCAAAAAATCGAGAGATGGATTTTTTGATTTTTGGTCTACGACGGAACCACTGAACAATTGAAATCTTACAACGATTGTATTTAGTCCAATAAGCAATCATTTTTTTGCAAATGTAACCAATACAAATGTTAAGCTTTCTCATCTCTACTGTGTAGCCTTTGTTTTTAATGCTTTGTTCTACCAAACCAAATTTGAGCAACAGTAAGACGACAGCTTAAGTTTATTCACGAATATACACATATGGGCAAATATCGGCAGCTACACCTAACATTTTTATTACCTTAAAACATTGACAAATACACTGATAACACTCATAAAGGGGGGATCGTGGGGTAACATAACTAAATGTCTATTTAAACATGAAAATTACGTTAAAAAAATACACAAAAAAAGTATAATAAATCAAAAATAAACAACAAATAATAAATCAATAAAATTAATTTCACAAGATGAATTTATTAAAGTAAATACCTGCAACAATAAAATTCATTTTAAATAAACAAATTCGGACCTCTCTAGCAAACGTTTGACCACTTTGAAATTCAATTTTGTTTTCACGAAAAGCTAACTTAGCGCAGTTTCGCTGCAAAATTGAACAGTTGATCACGCTTTGTATTCTATTTTTAGAATGTCCCGTTAGATTTGCAGTAAAAACAGGTTTGCCATGAAGAAGCTTGGACATTTTAGAGACGATTTGGTAACTTTTCGCAAATTTTTGTTGTTATGAATTTTTTGAATTTTGTCCTATGGGCGCAACCACTGTGCAGTGGTCAAACTTCAACCATATATTTAAACCCCCCGACTTCATACTAAATAATCTTCCTTTAACACCCATTGACCAGTACATTTCACAGTGAGTACTGTTTATCTAGTTGACTTAGTTTATCCAGTTGGCACGTGAGCTAGCTATCATAACAAATCTAGAGAATGTTACATTAAGCTTTATGTGGTTTCACGGATATATTAATACTAGAACCACTACGCACGGGCTTAAACAAACGTTTCAAAAGTTATAAGTTTTCACACACTCTCCCATATATATGTATGTACTTTCCCGTTTCTTGCGTGGGTTCATTTTAAATAAAGTAAAATGAGGAAAATTTGAACAATTTTATATATTATTTGCAATGAGCTAAAACTTGATTGCGACCTCTAGTCTTTGGTGTAAGTTGTCTTTCTCTCTGATTATGAAGGCGTTGGGAACGCTCAGAGTTCGACGGCCTAGTGCGAGCTTGTATATTTTTAATATTTTATTCTTCAAGCCGCTGCATACGCTCCGTACTCGACCCTCAAGCGCGTACTTGGCAGGTTTTGTTCAGCAAGAAGTTTCGAGCGCTCGTTCCTCGACACTCTCCATATTCTCCATCACGGAGTCTTTTTGATACCCTCACCTGGGAACTATTTCCAAAAAGATGAGATTCTAGCAATAAATATAGCCTATGTTACTCAGGGTGAATGTAGATTTCCAATGGTTTTCGAGTTTCCACAGTAGTTTTCGAGTTTATTCAATACAAACATATACACAAATCTTTCCTCTTTATAATAGTAGTATAGATATAGAAATTCAACATTTTTCAATATACGAGGGGGTTTCGATAAGTTCTATACAACATAAGAAAGTTGAACATTTTCGACAAATGAAAATTTATTTCTCAACATTCTTTCAACAACTTTACTTCTTTTAACCGTTCGAAATTTACGTTTTATTAAGATTTCGTTGTATAGAAAAACAATTCTGTCCAGTGAAGGACTATTTAACCGTTTTAACTTCCTGGAAGTAGTCGATGTCACATCGAATCACAGAAAACGGTGGTCATAATTTTTCCGACGTATGGAACAGAGGTCCTATGCCATTTTTGGGTTCCCTCGTTCACTTGGTGAAATGCACTGTCTGGACTCTCAAGACGGTCCATGTTTCGTTTCAGTGAAACCTCTCAGAAACTCTTTCAGTATGCATTTAAACAGCGTCAAACACTGCGGTAGAGTAGTCTCATGGAATTGACTTGGTCTTTTGTCCACTGTGATATTTAATCGAAGAAGAAGATTCCCGATATCAAAGCGCTCTTTGATTTTACTGCGTGATATCCTTAAAGAATCGAATTACCGACCGATATCGTACTTTTATGTTTAAAAACAATCGCTGAATCTTTCATTTCCACACAGAGAAAATATAACTAAAACTGAGGCTAAGGATGTACTTATCGGACCGTAAGTAATTTTTTAAATAACCAATATTGTTTCTAATATATGGTTGAAATTCGCAATTAATACCCTTGAAATAATCAGATTCAAACGACTAATGAAATCCAAACTCAATAAGAAAAACTATAATAAATATCACTATTATTAAATATTCCAATTAGATTTTTGACAAAAAAAGTTCAGTTTGTATTAAAAACAGAGAATGGCATATCAAGTTTACCACTTAAGGCAGTAGTCTGCTTTACAGGCTTCAAAAAAACGATTTTTTTGTTTTGTTTTAAATCTCTTTCAAAACTATCGATGTGTTTAAAATTCCAGAGGCCAATTCCACATATTTTCGAAGCTAGAGCAGTTTTAGTGGCCGAGCGTCGATGAGGTGCGAATGCTCAGGCAGACTTTAAAACGCGTTATCTCGAGTTTTCATTTTCACAAGTGTTAGAAAACGGTGCCGGCGATAGCAAAAAGAATATATGTCCGATCGAAAAAAACCAAAGTGATCTAGCTTCAGTATTAAATTATCTTCTATTTGAACTAAAAAAGTTGGACAAAAGTATTATTTAAACTACTTGGTTTGCAACTTAAAGTAATTTTTTTTCTTACAAAAATTATTTTTTTTCAAACTCCGAAAAAATTTGGAATTTTATAACTTCTTCGGTATTTTTTTAGTTCATAAAGAAAAGAAACTTATAAAAATTAAAAAAAAAATTGGTTCGACTATTTCAGATGCATCGCACGACCTCCATCACCGGCACCGATTTACAAGTGCAGACTACAGGCGCTCCAGAAAATTTAAATTTTTAATAATAAATATTGTTTTTTAAGCCTTAAATATAGTACACTATCGTCTTAAAATTCCGTTTGCCGCAATCATTTCCTTCCCTTTAAAAAAGAATTGCTAAAAAAAAAACGCTTTTTTCGGCTTCTAAAGCAGACTACTGCCTTAAACTATAATTCTAGAGCTTAAGTAGGGTCGAAAAAAACATATTTGATAAATATGTGAAACCTATTCTAATTGTAAAACTAAAATCAATATTTCTAAGGCGGCTGAAGACTTGTTGGAGCGTTGATATACAAATTTTTATCTTCGTACTGAACATTTTGAAATGCATATACATATAAATCAGAAGAAATTTAGCCAATAACAATCACGGGCTCCTATTGCAATGTAGTTAAAACTCACTCAACACAGACACCTCAATTGTATCAATAATTAAAAATAATAAAAATAACATCATGGTTCTAAACTTATTCACTCCCTAATTAAGTTGCGAGAGTATACAGGCTATCGTTTTCATTCTTAAGCCGGTTATGTTTATGAAAACAATATAATCAAATGTTAAGTCTTTTAGTTTTCGTCTTTCACCACCTTTGAATCCGCCCCTGTGTTCCTTCGCCTGTGTATATGATGTACTTCATCTTTTTTCTATGCATTGGCGCACACACGAATGCAATGCAGCGCCATTAGCGCTCACTAACACAACCGTCATCCTATAGGTGTGGATATCGTGGCTGCCTTCAAGAATAGATCGGTGTAAATGAATAACCAAACAGAATCAACACAAATACATAGACAATTGGAAAGCAACAAAAAAAATACAAGAGCAACACCAACAATAACAATACGTTTTGTACGCTTCTCCTCACTTTCATACACATGCGATGCCAGACATGGCTGGCTGAAACGATCACTCTTGGTGGATGCTGTTGATCGTTGTGCTAAATGTGGTATTAGTTGAAACGAGCGCGGCGGCTGACGAACAACACGTTGGGGCACACATTCGTCGTATGCGTATGAGTCGAGAAAGTAAAAAGTGGCAGAACGTGTCGCGTCGCTTCGCATCAGATCGCATCAATTATATTGAACGTAACGTGGTACATCGCATCGCAGAGCAACGCATCGAATCGAATCGAATCGAAACAGATCAGAGCTTAACATTGTTGTACATACTTGAATATATACTAACGCAGATACTCATGCAAAGATTGAACTTCAAATATTCAGTGATTGAAAAAGAAAATAAAGACTAAAATTAACAAAACAAGATTTAAAAAAAAAACAAATTGTGGGTGTTAAATTTAGGTTTTGCATTTCGCCACTTTATTTGCACGCTTTGGAACCAGTTGTTGTGTTTGCGTGTGTGTGTTTATTTTCGCGCTTTTTTATGTGTTTCAACTTCATAGAAGCTTTGTTTGATTGCTGCTCGATCATTGAGCGATTGTGTAGGGCTTTCAGCATACGCGCTTTAATGCCAACGGTGACACTAACACGGATAACAAAACATCTTGGAGTGAAATACTCCAAACGGATCGGAATAAAGTGACCTTTAAATTGGCTGTGTAACATTCTAAAATATTTTTTCGCACCACTTGTTGCCTTTTGGTATTGTCATACATGTAGTAAACTGATCAATAGTTCGATCATATATCAAAAGATTGAGTAAACGTGAGTTTGGATTTCAACGTCGTTAGTACATCCGCATCTTTGACCAACCGAAATTAGTGCAAAACATATGAATAAACAAAAAAGTGAAGTGTAGCCTAAACTTCTAAGCAGAAAAAAAATACCACGGAAAAGTGCTAATAAAATTTATTACTGCCAAGCAGCTAGTCTTAATAGCCAGTGTGTGGCTTTGAGCGTGCTTGGAAACTAACCAAACTAAAAAGGCAGAAAGTGATTTTTTAAATCCATATTTGTTTATGTATTTATGTGCATACATATTTACAGTAAGAAATTGAACAAAACCACAACAAAAACAACAATTTGAACGTTTTAATTCTTTTGGCGTTTGGAATTCCCCTGAAGCGGTATAAAGTAAATTTTCAAACATCCAACCGCACAACTATTAACTAATTGCATTAGATATGGATCCAGGTAAGAACTACATTAGTTAAAACAAATTGAATTTAATTATACTATTGTATGTTACAATATGAACGGATTTGTTGTTCTACAGGCTTATTTATTATATAGATATGTTCATATAAAAGTGCTATTAGCAACACGGTAGTCGCTAATTTTGCTAATATGCAACAATTTTTTATATGTTAACTAAATGATTTAGTGGAGATTAACACTTATGTGCTTGTCTGAATCTTGTACAATAGCTTGGTTAGTCGATTGGTTGAAAAGTGATGTTGCAAGAAGAGCTGATCGCAAGCGGTGCACTTAAGCCATCGTTAGGCTTTTCGAGCAGCCAAGTGGGTTTCAACTAAGAACCATTCAATAACTCGGTGAATTTGAAAGTTTCTATTGTTATTAGGGGAAAAATGTAAGCCGTCGGCATTTTAAATTCACTGAAAATCTGTTCACTCGATCATTATTTTTTCTAAGAGAAAATACATCAGAAATTGATTTTTGACTCAAATTTTATTTATGATATTGATAGAAAATAAATTTTTGTATATAATACATATTCATCACTCAATAGCTCATCAATTAGTATTTCACGATGTTTAGCATCGAATTAAGTTGATAGACAATTATTGGTCATGTATTAGTTTATGCTATAAATTGTAAGCAACAGCTTCCATTATACCATTTTGATTAAAATATTCTGTATACATATATGTATGTATGTATATCCACCTACCGACATTGTTATACCGCTTCCCACTCTTAAATCTGCACAAAAACTTCTTTCTCTTTGCTTCGAGCTGCGTCTATACCTTACCTTTTATTTAAAAAATTAAAATGTATTTCAAAGTAAAAACAACAAAAATATATATTTGTACTGTAATTTTTATCAAAAATGTGTCCTTTGAGTCGCCCAAGAATAGTGAGCAGAGAAGTAATCAATCATTACAGCTTATATTTCAATTCATTTGAGAATCTCGAAGCCTAGCATATGAAGCTTTCTTTGAATGATTGATAATAATTTAGATAACAACAGTATTGATATACAGTTATAAGTGGGGACTCTATTAAAATTCTGCCTCGATAGTTAAATTTTAAATTTCGTATTATGGTCTTGTAGAAAAGTTTGATTTATGGAAGGAATTTTTTATGAAATTTAACTTCTATTGCCAATTCAAGGGTTCTAGTTATTTAGATCTTCGAGTTATAGAAGTTCGAGTTATGGAGGTTCAACTGTATTTTTAAAATGACATTTTAACAAAAATCACAAAAATAAAATGCTCAGAAAACTATAACCAAAATAATAATATTTTGTGAATTTTCAGCTTTATAAAAATTATACATGATGATTCGCTCGTTAGCGAAAAATTGTAATTTCTTTGAATTTAAGCTGCTGAGAGCTATTTGCTGGACTATAAGGAACTTAGAATAGCATTTGTTACCTCATAAACGAAGTTTGTCAAAAAAGTCAGGTGAATTTCCAAATTTCGCGGGCTACGTACTTTCGATTATCGACTTTTTATTATGTTATGTTGGTACACTCGTCTCGAACATATTGTTTCAGCTATATAGAATTTTGTTCGCGAGAGGCATACAAGCCTCTCCTGAGTCGTCTTTGCCCTCAAGTGCTCTTTCATTGGGACGTTTAAACTTTGGTTTCGCTGTCCTGACCATGATTCATCACCAGTTATCACCCTTTTAAGCCATATTTGTGTCAGAACTGTCTTGAATGAAAGTTTAATTCGTCTGCGTTTCCCTTCATAATGACCTTTTAAAATAACTGTAAAAGCATTTGTGTTTAGAAAATTTATAAAAAATTATTTTGTTGAATGAAAAGTGAAAATTCTGAGACGATTTGTGTACTGGTGACAAAAATCACCTCTAATGCATTATATACATACATATTAGGTCATTTTGATCTGTTAAAATCTTAATCTACATATATGTACATATTTTTTGGATGAGTTTTTTTATTGTCAGTTCTGCCATTTGTCAGGTAATATCAAGAAGTTCGCCCATATAGTGATATCTGAAAGTGTGCCGTTGTTTTGTCTTTCTTATATCTTCAATTTAATATTTGCACTATTAATTGATAATTTCAAAATAAGCAAAAAAGCGTCATTACCTTAGTTTGCTTTATCTTGACTTGTGCCAAATTACCAAAACAGCATGAAAACTACAAGTTTATTAGCATAAAAGCTAATATACATATGTATATATGTATGTATGTACATACATACAAAAACATAAAAAACATAGCATTAAAGTGTGTGGCGGTGAGTTACTTTCGTACTCGCGCACAACATTTGTTAAATGAAAATTAATAAGTAAATAAATACTCAACAGAAATGTTGTCAAATAAATCCGTAAATTTTAGACCACCAAATGCATGCATACATACATACGTTCCTACCAAAGAGCAAGCAAAACAGCGTTTACAGTAAACAAACAAAGACAGAGACAAGAGAAGAGCTAAAGGTAGCCAAGCAGTTACAAAAATCAACGAAACTACTCGTATCGAACACACACACATATAAATTTACGATTCAGCAAGTCAAACAAACATCAAACATTACAACGATCATTAGTTAAATTAGGAAGTCAGTCAACGATCGGCAAGCCATCGGACGTCTGCCGCACAACTAGACCAACAACAATACTAATGGTACCACCAGACACCAGTGTTGACCGTTACCCTCGTATGTACATATGTATGTATTTACATATCAAAGTGTTGTTGTTGTTAGTGACCAGCAATCACATTCAATGGTGGCAAACAGCTACCGACTGGCGGGCGATCATGCGCAACTACAAACGACACGTTGCATCGAAAATCGTCGGCAAACATACCTACGTATACATACCATAAGTCATACTATAAGCGAGTACTATATTGAAAACGTTAAAATGTTGAGCGAGCAGATGAGTCCAATAAAAGATATTATGCATATATGTATACCTTCCACCGACCATGTTTACTTTGTACTTGGCAATCCAGCAGCGGCAGCAGCAATCCAGCTCTAGCCGTGAATGATGAAATGATAAACACGGGTGAGTGTAACCGTGTGTATGTCGTTGGGAAGCTATTGATGTGCCCGAACACAGGTTGAAATCTCGATTTAGCAGCGGGAGGCTTTGAAGAATTGAGATTTCAGCGCTAAAGTGTTTATATTGTTTGTCGTGCGTTCCTCAAGTTGTTGGTAAAACACTTCAACTGCTATCTCATTTTCTCTTTACTTTACACGTAAATACGCAAATGCGTTGTGCCCTACGACATCTAGAAAAGAGGTCTTATAAGTGTCGAAATCTTATAGTCCAAGAGCTAATTAATTAATATGAAGTTGTATGGTTAATAGCTTAGAAGGAAGTGCTAAAAATATATTTGAATTTCGTCGATGTCCAAGAACCGACATATTCGTTGATTATTAATATGGAGTAAAGTTTCAATTCAGTTCGTCTGAGCATCAAGACTACTATATCATAGTTCAACACTATATTTCGGACTGAGTAGGCATTTGAAAACTTAAGTCCTCTCTCGAGATACTAAGACTAAACTCTACAAGTTTGGTGCAGAAATGTGGGCGATGACGATGTCTGATGAAACGGCACTTGGAGTTTTTGAGAAACAAGTTTTGCAGAAGATTTATGTACCTTTGGAACGATGAACTGTACGAGTTATACGACAACATTGATAAAGTCCAACCAATAAAAAGACAGCGGCTACGCTGGTTAGGCCATGTTATCCGAATGGATGAAATCACTCGAGCTTTGAGAGTGGTCTATGCAGTAGCCGCCGGTCGAAGCAGAGGAAGGGGTAGACCTACACTTCGTTGGAAAGAACAGGTGGAGAAGGACCTGGCTGCACTTGGTATTTCCAATTGGTATTTCCAGTGCGAGCAAAGGATATGAATTAGGCGCTATTATTGATTCGGCTACAATCGCATAAGCGGTGCCTACGCCAACTAAATGGTAGAGGTGGGCCACGATTCGTATGAGGTATAATGATATTCAACCTAACAACTACCGTTACTCTATCTGGAGCGGTGCAGTTCGAATTCAATCGGATGTTATTAATTTATTAAACTGAACTTTACAAATTATTATTTCTTCCCGGCGACCAACAACTCAAGACTGCTACATATAGCAGTATGATGATTGACGCTTAGGTATATCAGCAAAATCACACGTGTTCAATATACATATAAATATATATGTATGTACATATGTATATCCATATATTGTACATTCGAAATCATATTTCCATTCGACGCCGAAACTCCGGCCACTGGCAGTGCGTCGTCGCATTTCCGCGCCGCCATCTAATTGGCTTGCTCAGACTAACGTGATACCACAATCATGGCAATATTTTCAACTTCCTTTCTGGACGTCGCGACAAACATCAAGCTCAGCTTTTTATTCCGATTTTATTGAATGCAATTGCAATAAATATATATTTTTTGCCTACAGGCTACGTAAGAACATATTATTTTCAGATTTAACTTTTGAGACCTTTGCCGGCTGCATAATCAACACCACTTCGGTGCGATCGTAATACGAATATACATACATGCATTTATGTATGTATATTTTCTTATATCGCTATGCGCTCATGGCGATCGTTGACAAGTCTGGTGGGCTTAGTCAGGTCTTGCAAGCACCGCTCGTATCGTACAGCTGTGCCGTTTCTTGGCATCCATGTTTGCGAGTATGCTTTTCCATTAAGGCGTGTACACAATGACGAGACTTTACAAGTGTTTACCCAGTCTTGTTGTTGCGGTTGACTCTCCTGCGAGATGTGTGCGTGTCTGTGTGTGCAGCTACTGGTATTCCTGTAACCAAGTTAATAATGGATATAAACTATATATGCATATGTATGAAAGAATGTATGTGTGTATGTCTGTCGTCGAATGTTTAATTTTTGTTGTTGATCCCTTTACGCATTTGTTTTATTGCTCATTTACGATTTCAGTGTTTCTTTGCTTAGGACCAAAGTGTGATTAGCTACCGAAGTAGAGATATTGACTGCCGTTGGCGGCTGTTAGTCACGCACTTCTGAAAGCCTCCATATACGTACATATATGCATGTACAATTGCATGTGTACATACCATCTACACTTTAATCCTCCGGAACTTGGGTGACCGATTCTGCAACAGACCGAGCAAAGCAATGACTTGTCGACGTAAGGGAGTTGTATTACTGCTGCATAACGAACTGAGCATTATGCTATTAGTATGCCCATAAAAATGTTTATATGTACACAGACTTACATACACATATTTGTTGATTTGTATAATGTACACGTGTATGTGGATATATGTATATGTGAAAAATAAAATTAAGGTAAAAAGATTTATTAATTTACATATATTTACATATGGATTTGTATCCAATAATGCGGTATATTTCAGAATTCACAATATTTAATTTTATAAACAATTAATGCTATATCAAGTACATATAACACTTTGGTATAATAACATAAGTTCGACGAAAACTATTAATAACCACAGCCACCTCCCACTTGATATATTGCTTGCAATTTTGTGTCAATTGGAATTACCTAGCGAAACTACGTGGCCTCTTTGCAACGAAGTGAAGTTCTTCCTCTTTCTCTGATTTCACCGGCGAGCTGTAGCGATTTCATCCATTTGGACAACATGACCTAACTGTTGTATTTTTATTCCCTGGACTAAGTCATGTCAACGTTCCATCGTCTGCGATATTCTCCGTTGCCAATATTCAAAGGTCACTAAATCTTCCGCAAAACCTTTCTCTCGAAAACTCCAAGCCTTGAAGGCGTCTCATCAGAGGTCGACAACGCCCAGTTTGTGCACCATATATCTAAAAAGAAATAATGAGCGAGTTGTAGAGTTTGGTTTTAGTTCGTTGAGAAAGGACTTTAGTTTACAATTGCCTACTTAGTTCAAAGTAGCACCTGTTTGCGAGAGTGATCCTGCGTTGAATTTCATGGCTGGCATTGTTATTGGTGTTAATGTTGGTTCCAAGATACACGAAATAATCTACAACTTCAAAGTTATGAATGGCAACAACCACGTGAGAGCCAAGATGCAAATGTGCTGACTGAAATGCAATTAATCTCTAAAAAGCAAATTGCGATAAATCTATTACTTATTGCTCACATATCTTTACTTCATACCTAGCCAGGGTAGCCGCTGTCTTTTTATTCGGTGAACTATTTTAATGTCAATTTTATACATAGGTATAAAATAATAGTATCAAAAGGTATGATCGAATTCCTTCTGATGATTGAGAGAGTCTCAAAATACATATATGTATTAAACAAAAGTGGGTTAAGGTTAATGCCTTAAGAGGATGATCATGCCGAAATTTTTCTACTCACAAAATAAATGTTGATTTCGACCCCGAGTTATGTGAGCAATTATGAATGTTATGGTAAGAGAGAGCATCAAGTGGAAGGCAGTAAAAATTAGTCCCAGGTGGTAAAAGATGGTCGATAGTGGCTTCAATGTATTCGAGAGACATCAGGATAAACTAGTTCCCTATGCTCACACTTTTTTAAATTTTACGTATGACTACTCTCTTCAGTTTATTTGTTTTGAAAAATTTTCTTTTTAACTCTACAACTAGAGTTAGTTTCTAAAATAAATACGCTCAGCGACCATTCATATTTCTTTCAAAAATTAGCCATCATCACAAGGAGCTGCATTCACTTAGAACCAAATTTTATGAATGTGTTTACCCAACGAGAATAAATTTCGAAATAAATGCGCATTTAAGTCTAATGCAATTATAATTTGTTTAAAAACATGATATCTGCTACCACACAAAAACTCCACACATACGTGGAATACCCGTATCAGAGTCTCATAAGCCACTTGACGACACTCTAGATTTCAAGAAGAGTGCAATAGATATGTACAGCTACATCCGCATCAATCTTCGTGCAACACCAGGGAGCACCACAACTCCTGTGTGACCACATCATGTCAAACGATACACGTACAGACAAACGAGCGAAGGAATTCCCCACGGGATATGCGACGCAGACATTAACTATGACAAGTGCAAGCGAACTATGCGCTGGTGGGATCGTCAATCGCACTTACATTAACTTGTGCATACTCCTATATATAGTATGTATGTTGGCAAGTTTGTTGCAACATGCTCATTAACATAAATTTAACGAGATTCTAATAGGCATACATATGTCTAAGAAATCGTACTGTGCCATGGCACGCGATTCAAATGCTAAACATGATCACTTGACGGCTTAGTACACGTACTATTGGCGGTGACTGTAATTTATGGGAAAGCATACGTCAATCGGAAACCGCCGGCATCTGGAGGAGGTCACATCAGTAGTAGTGATTTAGGGTTAGCGATCAATATTTGAACTTTGACTACCGAGTAGAGGGTTGAAGTTCAATCGTTGCTTAGGGAACGGGGGACCGGAACTAGCAGTAAAGTTGTGGAGTTAGCGGAGCAGCAACTCGCTCATCTGCCACACACATGTGACATGTCTATGCGCTTGTAATGCGCCTAATCGTTTTGATACACTAAATATATATGCAGATCTATGTGGTATTTACTTATATGAATATGCATGCTGGGCATCTGTGTACTCGTATGCTCAATTCTAACGAACATGTCAACAATTTATGTTTCGCTGTCAACATTATTGTTCAACTATATGCTAAATCTTCTCATTCTTTATGCCTCAATGTTTTTATTGTTATTGTTCTTGTTGTTATGATAAATAATAGTCTTCGTTGAGCGTTCGCCTTAGCGTTCCGCTGCATTGACTGCAATTGGTCGAATTTCTTTGAAAATTCTATTGTGGTTCGCATTGCGGTCTCATTCGGCATTCGGCGGTATTTCGCTCTTTGTTAGCTGTTTCTATGTGTTAGCTTCGTATGTTCTATGGGCGTGCATAATGTTTGTCGCACATAGCGCTTGTTGCCCTTAGTGGGTGCTTTAGATTCTTGGGATGTTTAATTGATGTTACCGCAAAATATTTTCGAGTCGCCCCCCTTTCAGGGACATTACTGCACAAACATACATACATATGCGTATCTATTACTATTTCTAGGGGTGTCTATGTGGTACCCACGACACTTGGCGTCGGGATTTGTGTGTCTGTATGTAAATAAATAATTATTGTTGTTGTGTTTGGTGTCGCTTGTGTGTTGGCTTGTGGTTGCGGTAATTTATGAAGTCATTAATTTCTGTTGACAGACAAAGATGTTGACGTTGAAGGAATCTATTCATTATAAATATTTAGCATACATTTTATTATTAATTTACTTGATTTGTATAGTCTTAAGACAGCATTAATAAAATACCAATTTCTTAAACAATGTATGAAATGCTTGCCGTCAAATGCGTTAATTTCAATTAAAATATTAATTTTTTTATTAATAAATTGCTTATAGGAAATTTAATATTTCGTAGTAAGTATATATATAAAAAAGTATAACAAAGTATTTAAATAGCTTCTTAAATTGTAGACTTATTCATTGATGTTATAAGAAGGCAACTAAAACTTTAAAATTGACCCCAATATTTGATAGGCTTTATAAGTAGCTTTGTCGGGTAATAGAACTTTTTCAGCTTAGTGGGAAGATTCTGTCTCGTATCTTATACATACGTATAGTTTTAAGTGGCCTATAACCAATATATTAAGGTGTTCGATGTAAGGAAACGTAAATTTAATTGCCCCAAAACTCTAAGGTTTCCTCTAAGAATTATTGTGATGTAGAACTTTTAAATTATATGAGCCCTATAAAATATATAGATGGAGTTTCCAGAAGATTCTGCGTAATTTGTGGCAGCATCATTCATATAGACTTCATAGTTTCATTAATTTGTATTTTTCTCGAGTGGTGTTACAGACTCGTACACATTATAACTCCGTGACGAAATTTTTATATATTTCATACAGCAGTCTAACAATTGAATTCGAGGGTCATCAAGTTATTTGTCAAACAGATCGTGCGCTCAGGGTAGCTAAAGTTTGGTTAATTTCGTTTTGACGAAGTCCAAGACCTTTTAGTTGAGAAAACTGTGAAAAAAGGTTTTAAAGGGATTAAAATTCTGATTATATACATGTTTATATGTCCCTTGATTTAGACTAATATGATAGCCATCAAAACAACAACTTATTTTGCACGTGAATGAAAAATAACTGCTTCAATATATACAGATATGAATATGGTCAATGCGTATGAAACACAAATTAATCATCAATACTTCTTATAGAAATATACAGAATCATATATGCACATATTACTGCCTTCGTGCAAACTCAGTGTTCGTTCCCGTCTGAGTTCAATATTTTCCATTTATTTATAAATTTGTTATCATGACCCGTAGAACATTATCGGCCCCCTGAAACCTTATGCATTGTTCAAAAGTAAATGAACTTTTAAATACGTTTACAAAGATGAGACGAATGACTGATTATCTGAAGAAAAATAAGCAATACAAAAAAATGTGTGGAATATTAGCATAACATCATTGATGAAGTGAGCAACAGGTTTTTGCAAAATCGGTTCAATTTGAGTTATAGATTGGTAGTACATAATTTAATTATTTTATTTTTTATGTATTTTATTTTTTTTTTTTTTGTTTCTGAAAATAATTCGCCATCGAACAAGTTTTACGATAAAATTATAGTAGTACACCTTATAGTCACGTATTCCTATACGAAAATTATGCAAGGAGGAGGAACATGGTCAACCGAAATTGAAATCCAGTAACTTGGCAAAATAATATCGAGTCCAACGGGATTTTTCCCCAGAATACAAGGGTTTTACGGTTGAATAAAATATTTCTTTTAAAGTTACATTGATAATAGAAATTATTTAAAAAATTGTTTTTATACTTTTACTTACAACATAAAAAAACAAAATCTGATATCATCAATATTTCTATTAAGGTCAATTATTATACCCTGAACAGGGTATATTAAGTTTGTCACTAAATTTGTAACACCTAGAAGGAAGCGTCGGAGGCCCTATAAAGTATATATATAAATGATCAGTATGTTGAACTGAGTCGATTTAGCCATATCCGTCTGTCTGTCCGTCCGTCCGTCTGTCTGTCTGTATATATACGAACTAGTCCTTCAGTTTTTAAGATATCGTTTTGAAATTTTGCAGATATTATTTTCTCTTCAAAAAGCTGCTCATTTGTCGGAATCAATGGCTTGTATGGAAATTTGGTGTAAGTTATTGTTCATAGAAATAATATAATCTCCGAAGAAATTGTTCAGATCGGTTAACTATCTAACCTTAATGTTTCTAGCAAATAACGCGGCTAAAAAGAATTAGTAAAATGTTTTCTTTTTATACTCTCGCAACAAATGTTGCTAAAGAGAGTATTATAGTTTTGTTCACATAACGGTTGTTTGTAACACCCAAAACTAAACGAGTTAGATATAGGGTTTTATATACCAAAGTGATCAGGGTGAAGAGTGGAGTTCAAATCCGAATGTCTGTCTGTCCGTCCGTCTGTGCAAGCTGTAACTTGATTAAAAATTAAGATATCTTGATGAAACTTGGCACACTTATTTCTTGGCACCATTGGAAGGTTGCTTTCGAAAATGAGCAAAATTGGACCACTGCCACGCCCACAAAATGGCAAAAACCGAAAACACATAAAGTGCCATAACTAAGCCATAAATAAAGCTATGGAAATAAAATTTGGTATGAAGGATCGCACTATGAAGGGGCATATTTGGATGTAATTTTTTTGGGGAATCTACATATCTCGCAAACCAATAAAGCTATATAAACCAAACTTTCTGCAGGCGTTTTTTTTAGCCACTTCCTAATACAGTCCAAAAATGAAAGAAATCGCCTCCCATACAAAAGTTAGGTTGAAAATTACTAAAAGTGGGTTAACTCACTAAAGAAAAACGTTAGTGTTTCTAAATTTAACATAAGAAATGGCAGATGAAAGCTGCACTCAGATTTTTTTACAAAATGGAAAATGGGCGTGGCATCGCCCACTTATAGGTCAAAACCATATCTCTGGAACTACTCGACCGATTTCAATGAAACTTGGTTTGTAATAGTTTCCTTACATCCCAATGATATGTTGTGAAAATAGGCCAAATCGCTTCACAACCACGCCTACTTCCTATATACCAGAACTTTGAAGACAATCTGAATCGTTTACTTTACAATATATAAAGTAAGCACTAGTGAAGATATCGATGCAGAACTTTGCACAAATACTACGTTTATAGTGTGGCAGCCCCATTCTAAAAATCGCCGAAATCGGACCATAGGGTTTTAAGGCCCCATATATCGAACACGAGGACCTCGGTGCTTCTAACCTAATATTATGGTTTCCAACTTTCAATGGACTTCATACAATATATATGACGAATATGTGGGTCAAATTGTGTATTATATAATATTAATAAAGTTAAATAAATAAATTGCGAGAGTATAAAATGTTCGGTTACACCCGAACTTAGCCCTTCCTTACTTGTTTTTACTTATTTTTCTTACGACTTTAGATTTGCTTAAACACATAGTTACTAAGAGAAATGCACCTGTGAAGGGTATATTAGCTTCCATACAGCCGAAGTTAACGTTTTTTCTTGTTTATATTGTTATTGCTATTTAAATATTTTCCTTTAATTTATACTCTTAATTTATAATTCTGTCTTACTATATTATATACAAACATATGTATGTATGTATATGTACGTTGAGAAAAAATGTCTGTCTGTCCCAAATGGAAATAATTGAGGCTATAAGATGCTTGATGTTGCACAAAGTAGTCAGCATGTCTACATTAAATTGAAGAATTTCGGCCTCAATCTTTGGCGGTTCATTAAATATGCACATCGAGACTGTGATCTGTGTAGGCTTTGATTTTGATAAAGATTTGCTGCAATTAATACAGCGTCTTTTGAATTATTTGCATCATATTTATGCCTTACCAGAGAGAATAAAATTTTTTTTAATGGTGCAAAATAAAAAAAAATTAAAAGTTAATTACTGCAACGGTCGTTTGCATTATGCATATATGTATATTTAATATATATTTTAAATGTATATATACATATATAGTAAGCATTGCACTTAAATACGTATTTGTTCGGAAATATGTATTGGAATATCTCAGTTTGTATATATATATATGTACACACATATGTAGCTGTGCATGTGTCTGTCTGCAACGACGCATGCTGAAGTGCACTGACTCTGATAACACTTGAATTTGAACTTTTGATTTCTGATAGGCGCATCTCCGTTGTAGTGTATAAGCCGCAGCGCAGGCTTGTCAATGGCAAATCTCTTGAGCAGCTCATGCAAGAATGCATTACAATTAGCTATCAATATAAATATATGCACATACAAAGTAATATTTGTTCTTACTATAAGGAGCGTGGTAAATATGTGCTCAAGTAGCAATGAACTCATTTCTCGCATTGAAAATTGTAAATCGAAATAAATGCATTTTATTTTTTTTTTTGCATAAGCATGCAATTTTTACACTAAACATATATATATTTTTTTGTTTTGCTTTTCAACCAGCTAGGAACTACTCAGGCATAACATAGACATTTACACACATACATACATATATGCAAGGCTTATTTGTAGGCACGCAGCAACCACAAAATGTCCGCCCCCTTTTCGCAAAATGTCACATACACCTATCAATCACTGGCAGCAGGTTTCTTTGCGCAGTGGCTGCCTGCAGCTTTTCGGCTGTTTGGCTGTTTCTTCAGCTGCTGGCAGCGTCACACTTTCCGTTTATAATTTAGTGTGCTTTTATAATTAATTAAAAATAGTGTATGTAGGGAATATGCATTCATAAGTTTGTATATATTATATATGTACGTAGTATGTGTGTGCTTGTGTGTTCTTGTAGATGTTATGCAGTTTTTGAAATTTTGCGTCGTGACGAAAGAAATTAAATTTGAAGATGGGCGCGGAAAATCTGTAGACGCTGCCGGTAAAAACGCCATTTCATGCCAAATTTATATTTCAATTTGTGTTTGCTGATCCCAGAAAAACTAAAAATACCTACAAACACACACACGCGCATGTTTATGTACACACATATACACAAGCGCGCCTATGTGCTTTATGTGCTTTATATGCTTTTGCATGTATTATATTTGTTCAATTTATTTTCAAACTTTGTTGGCAAAAATAAAACATTTAATTGAGCAAAAATTTAAATTTATTTGCAATCAAATAAGTTAACCGAATGGTACCTGCTCGAAATAAATAATTTTCATTTTTTTTTTTATTAATTTTGCTCTTCAACTTTTCTATTTTGCTCACAATCGCTCGCAGAATATTTTTGCTCCGCAATAAACCGAAATGAGTCAATCTAATTGGGCTAAATGCTTATAGATTTGATTAAAACGAAATATGAAAAATTTAATTATATGCCACATTAAAATTATGGCGTGGAACGTGTTAATTAAAAGAGCACGAACCATATTTTTTGTGGGGTTTATGTTTGTTTGCAGTTGAGTGGAAAAAATCAATGTTTTTATTAAATGAATGAAATTAGTAAATGGTGGTTGTTTCATTGTTTTATTACTTGCGAACATTTCTGTGTGAAAAATGCATGAAAGCATTTATGTATACTACAATACGATAAAAAATAAGTTATTTCAATGATTAATAGAGTGATCTAAAGTCGAATCTCTGAAAGTGTTCGATGTAGTACCCGTTGGTGGAAGCCGAGGGAGAGGGAGACAAAAGGATAAATGCGTTGCGCGCTGTTGTGGACTCACCGCGTAAGCGGTGTCTACACCAGTCAAGAAGAAGAATATCGTTGGAGCAATCTTTGATAAATATAGACTTTATACAATTTATGTGCTAATAAAATAACCGAGATTTTTAAAGCTTCTAACCTAACAGTCATCCTACAAAAATTGAGAAAACTTGTCCACATAATACCAAGGATATATATACATAAGCAATTCTGAGTAAGAGTAGACATCGTTTACAAAAAATGAGAGAGAATCAAAATCCTGAACGAACGGTACTGTGGAAATCAAAGTTAGTTCACGAACAGCAAATAGGTAGCATCTAAATCCATATATACCAGATAGATTCGAGGTCCGTTCAAAAAATAAGGTGCATTTTAATTTTTCTCAAAAAATATTTATTTATTCATAAATTTATATTTTTGTCCCTTCAAAGCAGTCCCTCTCAGATATAATAAACTTGTGCGTCTTCTCTAATCCTCGAAGCAGTTTTAATATGCATTTTTTTGGTATGCCCTTAAGCTCTCTCTGTATTTTTTTAGCCTTGGCTCTCCGGGGCTCTTCTATTGGGACGATTGAACTTTAGTTTCGATGTCACAACCATATACCTTGGCTTGTTACCAGTTATGACCCTTTTACGCAAATCTGGATCACCGTTGATATCATTCAACTTTCTGAGCGATGCTAATGCTACAATTTTTTTGTGAAAATACAGTACTTTCGGAACGAACTTCGCTGCCATACGCTTCATGCCCAAAATTTCCGAAAAAACTGCAACTAACAATTTTTTTTAAGCTTGTACCATTCGTACAATTTTTTTTACTCATACTACACTCACCGTATGCCACTGTCAACTTTCCAAGAATTTTTGAGCGCTTACTTTTGAAAATTCACCTTATTCTTTAGCAGACTTTTTATTTCAATTAGTCGAAGATATCACAATTATCTTTACAATTACTTATATACTATGTAATTTTATATAGTTTATCAAGTCTTTTTCACCATTTATTAAACTGGTGTAAATTCCTGTGTGCTCTGCCCAATCCATAAAAAGGGAGACCCCACGTCAACGAACTGATTGGACCTTATCAGTGTGGCTTTAGACCTGAAAAATCGACAATGGACCAGATATTCACCATGCGCCAAATCTTGGAAAAGACCCGAGAGAGAAGAATCGATACTCACCATCTTTTCATCGATTTTAAAGCTGCCTTCGATAGCACCAAAAGGAGCTGCCTTTATGCCGCGATGTCTGAATTTGGTATCCCTGCAAAACTAATACGGCTATGTAAACTGACGTTGAGCAACACCAAAAGCTCCGTCAGGATCAGGAAGGACCTCTCCGAGCCGTTCGATACCAAACGAGGCTTCAGACAGGGTGACTCACTATTATGCGACTTCTTCAATCTATTAATGGAAAAAATAATACGAGCTGCAGATCTAAATAGAGAAGGTACAATCTTCTACAAGAGTGTACAGCTGCTGGCGTACGCCGATGATATTGATATCATCGGTAGTAACAACCGCGCCGTTTGTTCTGCTTTTTCCAGACTAGATAAATAAGCGAAGCGTATGGGTCTGGTGGTGAATGAGGACAAGACGAAATATCTCCTGTCATTAAACAAACAGTCAGCGCACTCGCGTCTTGGCTCCCACGTCACTGTTGACAGTCATACCTTGGAAGTAGTAGATAGTTTCGTCTACTTGGGAAACAGCGTTAACAACACCAACAATGTCAGCCTTGAAATCCAACGCAGAATCACTCTTGCCAACAGGTGTTACTTTGGACTGAGTACGCAATTGCAAAGTAAAGTCCTCTATCGACGAACAAAAATCAAACTCTATAAGTCGCTCATTATTCCCGTCCTGATGTATTTCGCTGAAGCGTGAACGATGACAATATCCGATAAGACGACTCTTGGGGTATTCGAGAGAAAGGTTTTGCGTAAGATTTATGGTCATATGAGCATTGGCAACGGCGAATACCGCAGACGATGGAACGATGAGCTGTACGATTTATACGGCGACATTGGCATAGTTCAGCGAATAAAAAGACAGCGACTACGCTGGCTAGGTCATGTTGTACGAATGGATGAAAACACTCCAGCTCTGAAAGTGTTCGATGCAGTACCCGCTGGAGGAAGCCGCGGAAGAGGACGACCTCCACTCCGGTGGAAAGACCAAGTGCAAAGTGACCTGGCTTCACTTGGTGTTTCCAGTTGGCGCCAAAAAGCAAAAAACAGGAACGAGTGGCGCGCTCTGGTGGATTCGGCTATAATCGCTTAAGCGGTTTCTACGCCAAATATATATGTACATATATATATAAATATATATAGATATTAATATTTCAGTCAAAACACAGAATATGAGATTCGATCTTCTCCGAAACTTGTTAGTAATAATTACCCACTAGACAAATGCATTCGCGAATTACCTCGATTTTATATAGTATTTTAAAAATAATTAAATTTCATTAATATAAATACAATACAAATATTGTCCTTGAATTAATAGTAAACCGCAGATATTGAAACCGGATCGATTTCCAATGTATTAAACGTTCTCAAAACTCTTCTATCAACACTATTCAGAATTGTTCAATACTTTGTGGGAAAGCTCATATTTAGCTGCGAACTAATGAATGTGCACATACTTATATTTTGTATATTTGTATGTATGTATATACACCATAAAAAGCCTAATTAAAAACGAAATTATGAACTATAAATTCTGGGAAATTCGCAAAGACAAGAAGATCCATTGTTCTAACTAAATTGCCGTCTACAAAATGATAATATACAATTTAAGTTGCTTGAAGCTTTATACATATGTATGAGTGTGTATGATGGACTCTATCAATATAAATGGACGCGGCAAATGCTCATACATATTTGAGAAATGCATATGAGTAGCACAATTAATGTTCCCTTTTACATATAAACATTAGGGAGAGCTATTTTTTAAGCGGAAATTCCATTCATTACGTACAAATATGTATGCTAGATGTTTCAGATATCGAATCCTGAATTTCATGACTCGGAAAAATTCCGCTCGTTTGGGTTTATTATTATTATACTTGGAAAGTGACCAATTAATAAGGTGGTTTCTTTATAAAATTCGGTCACAAAAACTTCTAATGAATTGTTTGATTCGAATTCGGATAAGTTTCATCGCAGATTCATAAAAATATTAAATTTCATTCGATTTGGCATATTTTAACTGCCAAATATATAAAACTCTCAATTGAGCAGTAAATTCTGCGTACCCTAATGTTTTCAAAGCCATTTATACATACACATATGTACGTATCCGTAGTCTTTTAATACATGTCCAAATAGTTCTTGGAAAAATCTCTTTGAGCTGAATGCCGAAAGTGATAAACATTTATTAAACTATGTGCCAACATGCATATATTACGTATAAATTTGCTGTATATATACATATACATAAGACTATGAATATTTATGCGAATTGGCGCTAATGAAATGTTGCTACATAAATATTACGTGAATGGTAAGCTTGTGCGCCCAAAAGCATGCAATAATACATACGCATAGTACATAATTAGTTTGAAATTGAAGCTAAACTCAATCGCGCACTTCAAAAGACAAACATATGAAAATATATATATATAACAAATCCGTTCAATCTCTCTCTATCTATCTATCTCTTGCAGCTTAAAAAATCGAAAATTTGTTATATTCGAATACTTATGTATACCATAAGTATGCCACTTCTGTCTTGCTGTGTAGTTATATGCGTGTATAAGCGCGCTCATAAAACTGTTTATTTTGTGACAATTTTCGCTAAGGCGTATAGTAAACTACAGCTGACATAATTGAAGTCTCGGTGATGCGTATAAATCTGATTATAAAGGCAATTAAGAATCGCAAACTGACTAGAACCGATTTAAAATAAACATTTTGAAACAAATTCAAAGTTAACATCAGTAGACTGATAAATTGTTTATATATTACTTATATAAACTGTTATTTAATATATTTTCATATAATTTTATTTTCGAAATTCATTAGGATTGTGGATAAATATGTATATTTGTTGATATCCATATAGTACACACAGCTGTGAATTTGCCGTCGGTAAATGAACTTTTTAGAAAATACCATCAACAGGCCAATAAACATATGTACATACATATATATTTTTCTCTGATATATGGTTCATGTCTAGATGTTATACGCTATTATCTGGCAGTGAGTACCAATCCATTTCAAAGTATGTATATTAAATATAATTTCTCGTATAAATTAGTGCAATCGCAACTAACTACATACACACATGTGAATTCTATATAACTATATACACATATGTATGTATATTAGATGCAGACAAAGAACATGCCAATGACTTAGTATATATGTATGTACATATATTCACTGTCGCCTATTAATGTTTATATTTTTCAAAGCTCAAATGTCAAATTTGTTAATTATCTCATTTAATGCACAATTTAATTCAACAAATTAATAGTGATAACATGCCTATTTTCAACTAAGTAATCTATTCAAATTATTATTTACAACAATTTTTGTTTCATTATAACAATAATAACTTATTAACAATTTAAAAATTATTTAGTACATACTTTCGTTGTTTTATACGTTTTTTAACTCCGTAACAAGTAATGTCAAAAATATGAAGTATTTTAAGATTTGTTAATAAAAATAAAATAAATAAATATTATAATTTAAATTGTTACAGTAACAAAAGTTAACATATGTGATTATCAACGCATCGTTCTTAATTATTTTCCAAAGGCTATATATTATTGCGTAAAAATGATATTTTCGAATTCTAAATTATTGTAGAGTACAAAAATTTCATTACCCTATTTTGACCAAACCGAAAAGTGTTAGCACTAAGCTGAATAGACAGATACTCTATTAAATTAGATTAAAAAAGTAAGCTATTCCCAATTTATTTCTTCTTAAAAAAAAAACCAGCCTTTAAAATATGAAGCATTACATCTTTACGGATCAGAATGAATCATAGACCACGCTTTCGGTAAAAATCAATTAAAACTTACGATAAAACTCACCTGAAACCCCATAAAACATATTTACATTTAAGTTTATTTTCATTTTCAAAATATTCCTACCTGATCAGCGACTTTAAGCTGAAAAGAAGCCTTAATATCATCAACTGGTAACAACTTACAAAATGAATTTCTTTAAGTAACCCAGCCTTTCAGAAAATATTGATTTCTTTAATTCCACAAAAAAAAGCCAAAAACAGCCTACAATATTATTGCACAGTCATATTGACGGCACGCGAATATTGATAGTAATGGAAAGAAAATGGCGAAGTAAACAAGCAAACTGCAATGGTATTGGTGTTTATTGCGCTATCAAACAAGCAGAGATAAATAACGATTTTGTAGCTTCTGTATTTATTTGCCCGCACCATATTTGTTTATAAGCACAATCACGCATACATATGTACATACATACATATAACAAACTGAGATGTTTTCAAATACTTGCATTGTAAACGCCTCTATATACATATGTATGTGTGTATGAATATAAGAGCTCCAATACAGGTGAAGCAAGACACTCAAACACATTTCAACAAAACACCTACAAAACTGACTTACTCATGTAAATTAAAATAGTCACAATTCAATTTGTTGTCTTATTAAGTTAACAAAAAAATAGTAGAACATACTATACTGTCATCTCTACTCTTAATGGAATATGCAATCAAGAAGATGTAATCAAATTTATATAGATTTCATATATAGATATATATTTACAGTTATGACTATACAGAAGTAAAAAGTATAGAGCTAACAGAGATTTGATATCAATGTGACTCTGAAAACGAAATATATCTCCAAAATAATGCTGATCGAGTACGTTATCGCAAGTTCATGGTAAATTTCGGATCGCTAGCATATTTGATGCTAAATTGTTCCGAACTTTTCTTTATTGAGGTCTACTGAGCGCTAAGAATATTCGATCTAAGTGTAGTTTCTTCTTCTTGACTGGCGTAGACACCGCTTACGCGGTTATAGCCGAGACCAAAACAGCGCGCCACATATCCCTCCTTCTGGCAGTTTGGCGCCAATTGGTTATACCAAGCAAAGCCAGGTCCCTCTCCACCTGGTCCATCGGAGTGGAGGTCTCCCTCTTCCTTGGCTACCACCAGCGGGTACTGCATCGAATACTTTCAGAGCTGGAGCACTTTCATCCATTCGAACAACATGACCTAGCCAGCGTAGCCGCTGTTTTTTTATTGGCTGGACTATGTCTATGTCCTCGAATAACACATACAGCTCATCGTTCCATCGTCTGCGGTATTCGCCGTTCCCAATGTTTAAGGGACCATAAATCTTCCGCAAAACCTTTCTCTCGAAAACTCCTAGTGCCGTCTCATCGGATGTTGACATCGTCCACGCTTCTGCGCCGTAAAGTAGGACTTGAATGATGAGGGACTTGTAGAGTTTGGTTTTTGTTCGTCGAGAGAGGACTTTACTTTTCAATTGCCTACTTAGTCCATAGTAGCACCTGTTGGCAAGAGTGATTGTGCGTTGGATTTTTAGGCTGACATTGTTATTGCTGTTATGGCTGTTTCCCAAGTAGACGAAATTATCTACAACTTCAAAGTTATGACTGTCAACAGTGATGTGGAAGCCAAGACGCGAATGCGCTGACTGTTTGTTTGATGACAGGAGATATTTCGTCTTGTCCTCGTTCACCACCAGACCCATACGCTTCGCTTCCTTTTCCAGTCTGGAAAAAACAGAACTAACGGCGCGGGTGTTGTTTCCAATGATATCGATATCATCGGCGTACGCCAGTAGCTGTACACTCTTGTAGAAGATTGTACCTTCTCTATTTAGCTCTGCAGCTCTTATAATTTTTTCCAGCATCAAGTTAAAGAAGTCGCACGATAGTGAGTCACCTTGTCTGAAACCTCGTCTGGTATCGAACGGATCGGAGAGGTCCTTCCCGATCCTGACGGAGCTTTTGGTGTTGCTCAACGTCAGTTTACACAGCCGTATTAGTTTTGCGGGGATACCACTTTCAGACATCGCGGCATAAAGGCAACTGCTTTTCGTGCTGTCGAAAGCAGCTTTAAAGTCGACAAAGAGATGGTGTGTGTCGATCCTATTTTCACGGGTCTTCTCCAAAATTTGGCGCATGGTGAATATCTGGTCTGTTGTTGATTTTCCAGGTCTAAAGCCACACTGAAAAGGTCCAATCAGTTTGTTGTCGGTGGGCTTTAGTCTTTCACACAATACGCTCGACAGAACCTTATACGCGATGTTGAGGAGGCTTATCCCACGGTAATTGGCGCAAATTGTGGGGTCTCCCTTTTTGTGTATTGGGCAGAGTACACTGAGATTCCAATCGTCAGGCATGCTTTCTTCCGACCATATTCTGCAAAGAAGCTGATGCAAGCACCTTATCAGCTCTTCGTCGCCGTATTTGAATAGCTCGGCCGGTAATCCATCGGCCCCCGCCGCCTTATTGTTCTTCAAGCGGGTAATTGCTATTCGAATTCCTTTACGGTTGGGCAATGGAATATCTGCTCCATCGTCGTCGATTGGGGAATCGGGTTCGCCATCTCCTGTTGTTGTACTTTCACTGCCATTCAGCAGGTTGGAGAAGTGTTCCCTCCACAAACTCAGTATACTCTGGTCATCAATAACTAGATCACCTCTGGGGGTCCTACAGGAGTGTGCTCCGGTCTTGAAACCTTCAGTTAGTCGCCGGATCTTTTCGTAAAATTTTCGAGCATTACCCCTGTCGGCCAGCTTATCAAGCTCGTCATACTCACGCATTTCGGCCTCTTTCTCGTGTAATTTAGGTGAAGTCAAATATTCAACTACAACAAAAGCGGTATTTTAAAACATTTGAACGAAGCTCGGGTTAAATAAAAAATGTTTAATTTAAAAATGTTTGAACTACAGTGATCTGTACCTATTTACTAAACCCCACCAGGTTACTTTGCACTTTTTGAAATTTTTTCATCTCTTTAGATCATCAATCTGAATAATTATTTGCGGTTCATAAATACAACAAATTTTAAAGTATTTTTCCAGCTTCAAATTCAAAGCTTTTCTGGAATCTTTGTGTGATTGTTGTCTGCTATGCCTTACAATTTTAATCGGTTTCGTTTAATAATAGTTTTATTGTTGCAGTTTTCGATTGAAAACTTAATATTTTGGGGAATATGGAACCTTTATTAAAGTTATTAGAGGTTATTTGAATATATTTTTAGAATAAAGACATTCTGAAATTTAATTCTAAAAATTAAATCTAAATTTTTTTGAAATTAAATTTTTTAAAAGTCGCTCAAAATAACAGCATTTCTGAGTTCTTACCGTTATAACATAGGTTAGAACACTGCATATACATACATACATATTTATATATATTTGTATATTTGTATGTACACATGTAATTATTTAACTCTACAACAACACTACATACTAGCCTCCATTGTAGTACATAGATAATAAAAACGAATCGATCCATTGTTGACCCTTTCGTAGGTGCAAATATGCCACCGACGATGCATGCAGCCACAACTAAGTACTACTGGTATACTTTACCCAAATACATATGTCTGTGCATATGTCTGTGCATATGTATTTGTTCTTCATTGAGCACTAATAGAAAGAAATCGCCGAGAGTGCTGGTGGTCGCACAGCCGAGACTATAGACGTAAAGTACGGAAGCCACTTTGAACCGACAGCCAGTCAGTTAGCCAATGTAAAGAGACAAGAAGGCGGGTTTATATTTACTTTAAGTAGCCGCGATTGTTTGCATTGGAAATGTTTAACGGACTACCGGAATGATGTCGAGTTCCACAAATACGCGTACAACTGCAGTAGTAATGGATTTGTTTGCGCAAGCAATGCGAAGCCTTTAAAAGGGTTATACTAATAAATCCACACACCCATCTGCATTTAAATGAATAATTAGGTACGTGTGTATGTTAAAGTAGACGAGCTGTTAACAGGATTAAGTATACTCTTGAAGATTACTTGAGTGCAATATGTATACTGCTAAAATGTAGGATTAAAATACAGCATATAGTGATGTTATGACGTCTCTCAGATAACTTTTGCTTCCTTAAATTGAACAGGTACTTATATTATATATAATATAAAATTCATACATGCAAACCTCCTAATTTGTGTACATACTATGTCTGATTAATGCATAAGTTTTTTATATGTATTGTCGCAAATATTTGTGGAATAGATTTGCTACCGAATCGGAGTCCTTTTGTGCATAAATATTTATTTACGATTTTTCAAAAGTGCACCTAAACAAATTTGAGCAACGGATGTCGCCACCACATGCGTTCTAAATCAAATTTACCTACATACATACATAAGTACGCGTTGATTTGACTTGTCGCTTTGTTCAAATAAAATTTACAAATTTTCTACAAATGTCTTATGAACCACATATTTGATTTGTAATCCGAAATTTAAGTCTCTTCTGCAAATATTTATATGCACTTCCTGTGCTCCAGACTCTAGAATTGATAATTGTGTGCACCTGGTTGTTTCATAGCATCCACTTCGATTGGAGTGAAGTAAAATCAAAGAACAGATCTCTCAGAGACAAGAAACACTCGGAACAGTGAAGTTAACGAACTAATTTACTCCGAGTCGGCAAAGATTGCTATTTTTCCAAAATTTTCGCATGTCGAGGAAAGAAAACCCTTTTTATACTCTCGCAACAAAAGTTGCTAAGAGAGTATTATAGTTTTGTTCACATAACGATTGTTTGTAAATCATAAAACTAAACTAAACTATGTACATATATCAAAATGATCAGGATGTCTGTCTGTCCGTCCGTCCGTCTGTCCGTTCAGCGGATAACTTGATTAAAAATTGTGATATCTTGATGAAACTTGGAACACATGTTCCTTGGGACCGTGAGAGGCTTTTCGAAATTATAAAAGTAAATCTTAGAACAAAGGATCGCACTAGGAAGGACATATTTGTATATATCTCGCAAACCAATGAAGCTATATAAACCAAACATTCTACAGTGGGTTCTCTTACGTACCCCACCACACACCATGAAAATAGTTGAAATCGGATAATAACCACGCCCACCAAGTGGGTTATCTCACTAACGAAAAACGTCAGAAACACAAAATTTCACAAAAGAAATTGCAGAAGGAAGCTGCACTCAGACTTTTTTACAAAATGGAAAATGGGCGTGGCATCGCCCACTTATGGGTACAAAACCATATCTCAGGAACTACTCGACCGATTCGAATGAAATTCGGTATATAATATTTTCTTGACATCCTGATGGCATTTGTGGAAAATGGATGAAATCGGTTCACAACCACGACAACTTCCCATGTAATTCAATTTTTAACTCCATCTGATTTCTTCACTCTATAATATATACATAATGAACCAATGAAGATAGCGAAATAAAACTTTACACAAATACTGTATATGATCTGTGGCATCACTTGTGAAAAAATTGTCGAAATCGGACAATAACTTTTCAATGCCCCGGATATCGAATATGTAGAACTCCGTGCGTTATGAATTTTTTTTTTCATCTAATAGTGTGTCTCTGTACCATAAATGGTTAAAATCGGGTCACAACTTCCACTAGCTCTCATATACCTAATTATAGGATTTTCAAATTGGGTCAAATTGTGTGTTATCTTAATAAAAATATTTCAATAAATTGTGACAGTATAAAATGTTCGATAGCACCCGAACTTAGGCTTTCCTTACTTGTTTAATATTATTTAGCTTTTACCCACTTGTGTAGGAAACTGAAACTATGATCGTGCTGGCAGAAGGCCTTAACTCATATATGTACTATTATAAGTTAAATGATTCTCATATACCTTTGTGCACAGAGAGATACTTGTTAAATGTTCCACAAAAGACATTCGGCCGGCGAAATCAAATGAAGGCTAATTTATTGACATTGTACAAAAGAGTCAAAGACGCAATAAAATTAATCAAAATGTTTGCAAGACAATTCTTAACAAATTTTACAAATTGTTGCTGTTGTAAAGCATGCGTGCCAAGTATGTCTCACTTGTATTGAAAATTGAAAGAATACCAAATACTATTTGCATTAATGCAGTCGCGGCACGATTATTGGTGCAGCTAAAGAGATAACTATGCCTGGCTATTTGGGTACTTTTAGTTCCGTTATTGAATTACATAAGTATTTAATTTAAAGTTATAATTAATATAGCTAATAAAAAAATTTTTCAAAGAACTTTCTAGTAAAATTAAAAAAAAAATATTTTTTAAAGTTCCACATTATTATGCTCACGGCTATAAGCGATAAATGTGTGACATATCTAAAAATATGTAGCCTGTAAATGTATATTGGAACCACTTGTGCATACGCGCGTCAAGTACTCCCTTACCAGCCTCTAGTGAATGGTGAAAAGTGTCACAAGCACGTTTGTTGTCGTTTTCGTTCCAAAAACCGCTCTTGTGTGGTGCTCTTTCGCAATTCGAAAATAATTAACGATCGAAAGATTACAAATGTCAAACAGAATGTCAACTTGCGTTTTCCTGTTACTACTCGCTGTCGCTGTACTTTTCGTGCGACGTCACTTAAATGTGCAACACATTTGCCTTCATTCTTCATTTTGCAAGCTTGCAAATACCACCCGACAAATGTCATGAATGTAATACCCTACACATTTTTGCATAAAAATACAATTGTATACAATTGACATGTTTACCAATATTTATGAAATTTTTGATATCCTCAAGCATCATCTAATCGTGATTTCTTCAAATATCACGGGAGACTAGTTTCATATTGTCATATCGTTTCCATTAGATTGTTCGAGAATATATCATGGGAAAGGTCAAGTTCCCAACAAGGTATTCTAATTCTGCGAAAAAAATTTTTGGGCATCCAACATCGGTCAATCGAGTAGCTTTTCTCTTTTCTTCGGATCGCGTTAGCCGTAGCAATGTCGGAAAAAGTAACAGAAAATTCGACCATGCGAATAGATTATTGCTTCTTTGGAGAAATTTAAAATATTTAAACTTAAAAGGTTAAAATGGATCTCTAACATGTAAGAAATCTTATCGGAAATATTCGATTCGATATATCTTATATGATCATAATATGCCAGCCTATTTATTATGGAATACATCTGGTATAAACAACATAGATATTAATATTAAGTTTGGATGGAAATTTCATATGTATATGAACTAAATGAATTTCCGTTTCTACTGTAGCGCCAACAAAACTTTTCTTATTTTGCGAGCAGAAAATATTGTTTGAGTAGTCGAACCACCGTGTTGCCAAGATGTTTTGAATTAATGCCTCATTCTTTGGGGGATCTTTGCTTTTAGCGCCACTTAATTAAGTAATACTTGGAGCGATTTTCGAAAATATACAGAAAATGTACGTCTGTGTTCTATCTGAATATGAGAATAAATTTGTGTGTCATACATATAAGTATAAGATGCATGTAGAGGATTTTAATGGCAAATATTATAATATAACGTAAAATTATATTTGAAAAAAAAAAAACAAATTAGTAGTACTTAACTTAAACTCATGGAAAATATCGGAGATATTATAAAACGAGAATATACCTCAGTTTGTAGAAAATTAAAACAAGGCATATAACAAAGCGGATCTCCTTACAGTCGAAGACTCGAAGATTTTATATGGGATTTTTGGGTAGTGATTAGATAAATACAATAACATTCCGACCAACATCAAGAACGGCCTTATAATAGTATTTCTTCGGGAGATAATTCACCGAGTGTATCTATGCCACGACAAGCTTATTATGAAATATATCAGTCATTGAAACACGTACTATATTCTGTGTATATAGTTGGTACACATATTTTTGTTGTTTCATAATATATAAAAAGTTAAATTTAAATATGTATGTAGGTAATATTAAATTATATTATAACGGTGCTTATAATATTTTTGAAAATGTGCTTATTTATCAATTTGTAGTTCAATTTATAATATCGAAATATTACTTAAGTGTCTAGTGGTTCTGCAAGTGGTGTAGGCACACTTTCAGTTTCCTCTGTTAGTGTTGGAACTTTTGACGGACTAACAGCAGGTGTATCTACATTTTCGGAAGAGGAGAAAAAATTGGATTTTAAAAATGTTTATTGTACGTTTTTCATGATGTAATAAACAACTATTGCTATATTATTATTTAATATCATAATTATGTATCTAAATAGTAATGTAAGCATATATTATACTATAATAAACATGCTTACTAAGAACTGTGATTTAGTCATTTGTTATATAAATATATGTGGTTTGTTAAAAAAATAACGGGAATTGTAAAATTTTAAATTTCAGGGGTCCAATTGTCTAATTTTTTTTTATAATGTTGATATACGTGTCCCTGTACGACAATGTTTCAGCTGCATGCATTACTTACTTTATCTGGGTTGATAGCTGCTATTTTGAAGACGACTACATTAATGTAGGCGCATGATTTTTTATGATATTTTTTTAATAAACGAAAATTGCCGTTAATTTTTGAACACACCTCGTATATCTAATTATATACATAATTTAATTAAAAAATGTTATTAATATTTTTTCTGTAAATTATTTAGTTTTTAATGCTTAAGATAATGGCTGTTAAATCAATGCGAATTAGTGTGTAGCAGTTAATACCGTTAATACTAACCTCCTCCGTTTGGCCCTTTTTTATCAGTTGGCACAGTTACGGGGGCCATAGTTGATTGTTTTGCTGGGCTCCCCTGATCATTTGACTGACTAATAATAATCGTACAATTTCGGCAAATCACTAAAAATAAAATGGAAGAAAATGATCAAAAGAAAAATATAGTTGATTTTACTTTATGCCATATTCACAGTATTTCTCTTCCTCTTCTGAATCAGATTCTTCGCTATAATCAAAATACTCATAAAGTCCATACAGCAGATAATCTAGTAAACCGCGTTTCTACAATATAAGCACCATTACCAAGTAGAAAATATTGAAATTTAATTTTTTGGTTTCATATTTGTAATATAGTCATCTCACAGTTCGCTCCAATTTGCCCTCAGTGATCGCGGCGATATTTGACAGTCGCACAATTTGCTCTTCGGCCGCAGCATCAGGGCTTGGCGCGACTTCCGCGCAGCTCCCCGTTATTGCACCGATGCAAATCAGCAGGAATATAAGTTTATAAAATCCACACATAATGCGCACAATTTCCACACCTAGACTTCACTGAACAACTGTGGGTATTGCAATGACTATGAGACTTGTGAGCCGACGTTAAGATGTCGCGAGTACTTAGGCATCGGATGCGACAACTCCAAAGCTTATATAGGAACTCGGAATTTTTAAATTTATAGTATTTTTTTGTAATCATTAACATTTTGAAATTGGTTTTGAGTTTTATTACTTCAGTATTTGATAATTTATGTCGCCAAATAGATATATACATATATGTGTATATACTATGTTTGCAGGCATGCTTGTAAGTATATAGTAAAATGTTGCCGTGCCAATTGCAAACAATACTCAATAGTAGTCGTATTTGTTGTTATACTATTTACCAAGTTTTTTAATGCGCCAGTATTTAGTGCAGTAGTTGCAAACGTTTGTTATGTTTTTTTTTTTTGCGAATTCTATCAGAAGAAAAGGGAGTTAAGCATTTACACTGTCGTTTTATTAGGTGCCAATGCTAAAAGCTCACATTTATGTATGTATGTGTGTGGCAACTTATTTATGCAGCTGCACGCACGAATGTAAACACAGTGATATTAACTGGATTAAAATTATGCAAAAAATTAAAAAAAAAGTGATTTTATATAGAGATTATCAATTAACTTAACAATAAATATTTAACGTATTATTGTTCATGCTAGGAATATGAGAACCACCTAAGCTACGATTTTTGCCATGAAAAATAAATAAAAGGAACATAAAAATTTATAGTCAAAAAGTTCGTACGAAAAACGTTAATGGGATTCATTAATGATATCTATATATATTTTGATAATTAAGATCCGTTTTTGAATTTATAATTAATTAAAAAAATATAAATAATTCTAAAAATACGATTTATAAAAAAATTAGATGCATTTTTTTATGTCTAAACCAAACCTCTGTTAAAATGTTAATATAATAAAGCCGTTCATATATAATCTTTCAACAAAAATTAGACATTTTATTATTATTATGTTTTTATATCATTGATATACAGGCTGACTGATGAATTTTGCTACGCTACATTAAGAAACTGAAATAATTTTTTTTTCAGTGTATGGAATTCATTTTTTTTTATTCATGTTAAAGCTCATTCAATTTTATTAAATATAGCTTAATTAGTTTTAAAAACAATGGAATTTAAATGCCCCCCCCCCCTGCTCGTTGATGCATGTGCGGCATCTTACCTTTTTTTTTTTGTATGGCAGCAGCTACAGCAGCGATTGTTTCCTCCGTTCGACCTGAAGGGGTTTCGATGGTAAGGTCTTCTGTTGACTGTCCCATGCTCGGCAAAATTGTTTACAAGTCTCATTATGGTCCATCTGCTCGGAGGATTGCCGAACCTTCTTTGAACCGAAACTACGGACTCCAGTGCGTGATAGCGGCGGACAATCAAAATTCTTGTTTCAGTGTCCCAGTTATCCATTTTTGTTAAATTTAAAAGTCAATCTGCAAAATAAAAAAAAAAAATTAACCAGATTCATTAAATAGAAAAAAAGTTATTTTCATACATACATACATACGCCTGAAGTATGATACATTTTCAGCTGTATTCATTGCTTACTTTGTTTGTAGCAGTCTCTAAGGTTAGACGTGTTTTTATGAGTTGGGTGATTTTCGTTTGTTAAAAGCTCACAGACTCTATATTCGCCAGAAATAGCTCCGTGTATTTTTTCCATTTTTCCAAAAATAAAGATAATCTTAAAGGGACGTTGTTATACAAGCGTGCAGGAACGAGAAAACGCTGAAAGATTCAAAGGCTATTCCAAAAATTGAGTTTGAGAAGTGTTTCGACGATTGGAAGACGCGTTGGCGTAAGTGCCTAATATCGAGTTTTAAAGGCGTCAATATAAATGTATTCGAATTAATGAATATTTTCATAAAAAAAATTTCCGCTACTTTTTTTTTAATTTTAAGATTCGAAATTATTGCAAATTTACACACTGTACACTGCAGTTATCAATGAACCTTCGCACACACATATGTATGTATGTATATACACACTTAAAAATATTCTAAAAAATTGCTATATATTATAAGCAAATTAAGCTGTAACATTTAAACAACCATTAATAATTTAAAATGTGGATTTCCCTCATAAATTGTATATTCCAATAACAAATCCGTACTTAGGGATGCCAACCCTTTATTTATTATGGGAATTTATGCATTTAAAATTTTAAAATATTGGTATTTCCAAAACCAATATAATTTGACATTGACTATTTTTACAAAATGTATAGCCACTAATAAAATTAATATTTATGCAAATTAGTAGTATGTATGTATGTCTGTAGACACATGCATTTTTGCATCTATAAGTGTTTACAAACGTACAAAAGTGCAATATCAGTTGTGTAAATAGATGTCGGATAATCCAGAACAGTGGCACATGAATTGGTTATTTTCACATTAGTCACGGTTCATAGCAAACTATTGTGATCATTACAGTATTGATGAATACGGTAGCACAAACAATTGTCCGTCACTCGTAAAACTTGCAATCAATAGCAACGACATTGCAGTATTTGTATGCATGTATGTGTGTATATTTGCATCATACGAGTGCATTAATGCTTTGTATTTACTCGCACTTAACTTTGTTCAGAGTTTTGTTGTTCTGTAACTTGAGCTCCTTCCAGCGTATTACAACTTTAATTGTTTGCCAACTCACTTTCAATATGAGAAGCATTGTACTTTGTGCCCTAAACTATTGTGTTCGCAGTGCAACAAGTGTGCGTCTTGAGATCAGAGCTTCTAGCTTTCTAGGCAATCGCTTCAGCTCCAGGTACTCCACATGAGTGCCACTCTTTACAATACACTTGTAAAGTAGATATGTATGTATGTCGGAGTGCTTGGAATAAGTTATGCAGCTTAGGTGTATTTATTTTTTTTTTTTTTTTAATTTTTTAAATAGTCATATCAAGTTAGTATTAAACTAATTTAGAAGAAAAAGAGCTAATTTTTTAATTCACGTCTTTGGAATTAATTTAAAAAATATGTTTCCAGAGCACCATATACATAGTATATATACGAAGTGTGTTAAAAAACGGTAAAGTTCGTATTTTTTATAATTAATTCGCCTACAATAATGTCAACGTCTTCAA
Source organism: Zeugodacus cucurbitae (assembly GCF_028554725.1). NCBI lineage: Eukaryota > Metazoa > Arthropoda > Insecta > Diptera > Tephritidae > Zeugodacus > Zeugodacus cucurbitae. Next base: position 54,456,111 of record NC_071667.1, on the reverse strand, counting down.
AATATTAAACATTCGATATTATACTCATATACCAGCGCTTCTTCCAGTCGAAATACTTCTCGAACTCGATTTTTTGCATAGACTTTACTCTTTCAGCGATTTCTAGTATGTTTGTTAAAAGATGCCTCTTTTAGGTTCTCTTCATTTAGAAAATAGGAAAAAGTCCGTGTACCTGTAATATATAGAGGCTGTGTCATCGTTACAGTATCGTCTTTGGCCAAGAATTTACGAAGAAGCAACGAAGTGTGAGATTTTACAAACGAAAATCACCATAAAATGCAATTAAGTGTTTACATGGATTTCGTGGATTCAAAAACTCCATTTCTACAACATACCAAGAATATTGTCCTAAATTTTCAAGTCGATCCGAATAATAATTTCGGAGATACAGCCTTTGGAAGGTGTGTGCTCCAAGTCAGGTATTATTGTTACTCAAAATTTTAACCGCGTTTTTCACGGAACCGTGTTTTCAAAGTTGGTTGTCAAATTTTCTCGAAAACTACTCAACCGATCTTGATGAAATTTGGAACAGGTGTTCGAGATACAATTTACTCGTGCTTGAACGAAGGATTTTATTTTATTTTTCAATTACAACTATTTAAAAAAAAATGTCAAGCAAATTTTTGTATTTTATTTCTGTTTTTCATTTTTGATGATCCCGTCAGGAGTTTGCTGACAACGCGGACGCTCCTTTTTTCCGAGGGATCACCGGAAATTACGTCGCAATGGAGGAGTTTTACTTTTTTTTTTTTTGAAAATTTCAGAAATTTTTCTTTAAATATGTATCTATAAGACAGAAAAAAGTTTTATTGAACATGAAAAAAAATTGAAAATAGGCCCTTTTTTACCCGACAAAACCCATGTAACCCATTAATACAAATAACATTTCCACGCTACCTGACATACAGTCAGACAGTCCTTGGATGTCCTATCAGATTAAGAGGTGAAGTCTGTCTACATTTGTTGAGATTATTTGAAAGGCAAAGCGTACTCTAAGACACCTTAGACAATTGACAAGCTCAAAAAATAATCGAAATAAAATGTATTTTCAAAGTTTACATAGCGACATAAAATATAACTTCAGTAATACTTCAGGCACCATTGCTGATATTCGACCCAATTTTGGTGAAAAAGTCATCAAGTAAACTTTAATCCATTACATGAGCTGAGAAATCCGAGTTACTTGACTTTTGATTGTCTCGAGATAATTGGTTAGGTTATGTCAAGGGGTAGATCTCCACAAAAAAAATCTAGAGAGAATAACAATGGTTAAAAAAGGACAAAATATTTTTAGACGAGATGTTGTGTAGAAACTCACTGTACCTATTCTAAAATAGTGTGCTATAGTTTTAATTTTGGGCTTCAATGACTATGCAATTTCTTAAAAACTCGAAATTTACAATGTCAGACTTGCAACTTCACTGTAAATTTTACGATATCACCAAACTGACATAGAAAATCAATTTAGGTTCTAAGAAATCAAATTATTAATTTGTTTGTAAACTTACGAAAATCTGATTTATTACAAAATATGTACATACTTATTTATATGTACATATTTATATTTCCGCATTAAGGGAAAATATATTTTCATATTCAATTATAATATAAATATTTTTAAAGCTAAGCAAAATTCCAATATTTTTTTCGAAAAACAAATGCATTTACTTTCAAACTCACTTTCAATACCAAATGAAACATGCTCATACACACATATGCATATAAACATATAAACTTATGTCATGTACATATGTATGTATATGCATATTTTCTGATAAAAATTGTGCAAAACAATTAAGCGTTGTAAGTAGAAAAGGAAAATAAATTTCTAATACAAAGAAAAAAGTTTTCCGAACATCTGTTCGCTAGCAGCTTAATAGCAAACCCCAAGTATGTACGAGTATGTGCGCTCACAAATAGTATGTTTTGAAGTGGCCAACAACACTTGAGTAATGCAAACAAACATGCACCACAAAAGCAACGCGTGCCTCCATGGCAAAGTCAATCTATTATCGGCCAATTTACACACATCCGCAATTCTCGGAACTAAGTCACTGCAAAAAAAAAACAGAGGGTTGCCGCCTGCCTTTCGAGCAGAAGTCGAACTAATTATCCCACAACTGCAAAGCGGTGCAAATAACCATAAATGCATATTTCTAATGAACAACAACATGAACTGCGAACAAGTAGTAATCCAAAATAAAAATAGCAAAACAATACAACAGTACCGCCGCCTTATCCGACTGCATCGCAGCACACTTTCACTACTTCCCGTTGCATAAGTTGCCTACTAGTTGTACTATATGTGAATATGTATGTATGTGTATAATGAATGCTCCAAGCACTTGCTTGCAAAATACTAAAGAATTTCGTTTTACTTCTTTCATTGCAGAAAATCAGTGCCCGCAATACGGCGAAGTGAATCAGCTTGGCGGCGTATTTGTGAACGGACGCCCACTGCCGAATGCGACGCGCATGCGCATTGTGGAGTTAGCACGCCTCGGTATACGACCCTGCGACATTTCCCGACAGTTGCGTGTTAGTCATGGCTGTGTTTCGAAGATATTGGCGCGCTACCACGAGACCGGTTCCATACTCCCAGGCGCTATAGGCGGTTCGAAACCGCGCGTCACCACACCGAAAGTGGTGAACTACATACGTGAACTGAAGCAGCGCGATCCCGGTATTTTCGCATGGGAAATACGTGATCGCCTACTGACCGAAGGTATCTGTGATAAGACGAATGTGCCCAGCGTTAGTTCCATATCGCGCATACTACGCAATAAGCTCGGCGCAATTGGACATCATCATCACAATTCAGCGGTGGCTGCGGCGGCGGCGGTTAATGGCACAAATTCTTCACCCCACCATCACGCACATGCACATGCACATCAGCACGGTCATCATCACGCGTCAGTGCACAACACGGGCGTATCCACGGTAGCCACCGTGGCGCATCATCAACACGCCGCCGCTGCCGCTGCAGTGCATGCACATCCGCATCTCTACAATTCCATTTATCAGCCATACAGCGCGTATAGCATGAAATCTGCAGTGTCGTGTGGCAGCCCCTCGCCGCCGCAGCCCACACAAGCAACGCATCAGTTGCGCACAGCGGCGGCGGCCGCGGCTGCAGCGCATTGCTGGCCCTCATCGCACTCTGTGAGCGACATTTTGGCGCATCATCAAGCGGTGGCGTTGCGCGCCAGCTGTCAGGTGGGCAATACGATGGGCACGCTACCGTCGGGACTGCCGATGACCGCGTCACCGGTGGGCGGCACAATGGGTACGGGCGCGCAACAACTGATTGGCGCGGAGGACTGCGATGGCATGGCGAACAGCGCGGCGGCAGCTACACAAGTCGCTGTGGCGGCGGCGGCGGCGTCTCAGCAGCCCTACAACTACTATATGTATTTCCAAAACACTGGCATGCATCATCATCATCATGGCGGTATGATGGCGGCGGGCGCAACGGGGTTATGAGAATTGCATTATGAGAAACGTAGAATAAGCAAGAAATACATGTAGAAGAAGCGACTTAAGCGTTGCTAATGTTGCGTATGATAGTTGGTTAGATATATGTGCGTATACATATAAATAATTGGGAAGGAGATTAATAAATAAATCATCAATGAATTTTATTTTAGTTTTTACTTTTTTTACATATTTATTATTAGTATGGATTTGTTTAACGTACTTGTGAATATGCATAGATATAAGTGTATGGTGTGGTATGTCAACTATGTTTTATTTAGAGATTTATAAAAATAAAAAATAAAAGGTTAAATTGAAAACATTCGAAAACCTAATTAGCAGGTGTCTCCAAGTTCTTTTAACACTCACTCGCTACAATTCGTGATCACTTTAAAGTGTACGCCTAAAAGTATGCTAATCTCGTTCGTTCATTTGCGCAAAATTTCTCTGACAAACACATACATAAATATTCTGCATAAAAATGTGTAATTTATTTTTCAAAAATATTTTTTAAAATTTAATTTTAATAAAATTAAAATCATTAAATTAAGATAAAGTAATTTTTGTATAAACATATTAAGCATACTCACACATGCATACACTTGCATAGTTTATTCTAATTTTTATTACATAATTCTCTATTTATTAAAATTTTACATTAAACAATATTATGCATTGAAAATAAACATTAAAAATAAGTAAATAAAATATGTTAAATAATAGTGTAAATTAGTATTTAAAATAAATAAAAAATGTAGAGATTAAATTAATTTTTACCAGAAATTTATCACATTAAATATAATTTGAATTCATTTGTGCCTTTTATAAATTAAAACATTTTTTTAAGTATTTTATTCAAATAACAGTATGTGTAAATATATAGAAAAAACCAACATACCATAAATTACGTAAAAAAATTATATATGTATATACATACATACAAATTAGATTATAATTGTAAATTAAATTGTCTACCAGTGAATTATTATGAAAATTAAAAATTTGGTTATTTGTCATAAATTTATAAATACCTGTATAAAAGTAGTAAGTCATGAGCAATAAAAATTAATTAATTATACAAAATAAAATTCTTTTTCGTTTTTATTTGTATTCGTATTTCCAAAATATTTCAGCAAAATATTGTTTTTTGGATTTGTTAGAATTCTGTTACAGCACTTTTTTCAGAATGTTTCTTTATTGAAAATGTTTGTTCTTAAAAAGTATTTGCAAATTAATATAATTTTTTTTTGGTGTAAAATGTTAATAGCAAAAATTACTGTAAAGCCTCGACATAAAGAATCTATATGGGATTGTTGAGACCTTTCACAATCATCTTTATTTAGAATTCCCCAAATCGAAAAGAAATTTATATACAGTATGCAGTTGGAGGTACCGTCGAATTTTTTTTTTTTTTTTTTGAATATACAGTGGAACTTCTCTAACTCGAATCACCATAATCCACAAAAAAACTTCGAGTTAGAGAGACTTCGAGTTATAGAAGGTTTCATTAAAACATACAATTTTTCAAAAAGCTGGAAAATATAGATTTAAACACAGTTTTATTTATTTACTTCGCATAACGTAGATACTTTAAACCAGTACATATTACGTAATTTTGTTTGTTGCAATATCATATTTTTTGCTCGCCTCCATACGATAAATAAGACTCTTTTAAAATACTGCCTAGATAGTAAGAATTTTAAATTTGTATTATGTCCTGATCGAAAGGTTCAATTTATGGAAGGAAATTTGTATGAAATTTGATTTCTAACTCAAAAGTTCCAGTTATAGAGATCTTCGAGTTATAGAAGTTCGAGTTATGGAAGGTCCACTGTATTACTAAAACGAAATAAAATTTTATGAACAATAGTATATATTTATCGTTTGAAGCTTATTTAATATAGGACCGGAATATATAAATTTTTAACACAACATAAACGCAATTAAACTTGAAAAAAAAAGAAAATATTTAACTTTTTTTAATTAAAAGAGATTAAGAAAGAGAGAGATTGAAGAAATAATCTTGATCATAAAGGATAGAAAGAAAACAAGTTTAGAAAACATTTTGTAATTTTCGAATACATTTTTTAGAGGCGAAAAACTAAAAATAGAAAATCACCAGAAAATTTTAATTAACTATACAAATGTAAAAAAATAGTAATTATAATAGAGAAATTATTTATTACATTTATTCATAGAAGTTGCTGAGTACATTTTTATAGTCAATTTTCGATTTTATTATATATTGTACACCGATTATAAGGATTTTTGTCGAAAAAGACTATTTCCTCTTCATTGTCGTTAAACATTTTTTTTAAAGCTGTTATTTTTGAAGCCTGCTAATAAGGTGAAGTCTATTGATGTCAACCCTGGAAAATTCGATGGACGTGAAACAAATTTATTTTTATTTAGAAATTAAAAATTTATCAACTGGGGGCTCGCGTGGCAGCCACCTTGAACAGTGTTTCCTTATACTAAAATATCCATGAAAGTTATGCCCAATATCTTGTTTAGAGTGTCAGCAAGCGCGATTAACTTCATTGTACGACAAACCAATTTTTTTTCTTTTTCTGAAATTTGTGTATGCCTTCGTCCATAACCTCCTCGTTTGGGTGAAGTTTAATGTCTTCGGCGCTGAAATGGCCTGTAAGGAATTTACAATTAATAATTGTTGCTTCGCTGGACTCTGCTAAGACTCGTTAAGCCAATAAATTCGGAATTTTTTTTAACCAAATGTTAGTGTTTCATTAACAAAAGAAATTAATTTTTTTCCAGTTGTTTTTCTTGCATCTAACGAACCAAAAGTCCGACAATTGTGAAATTTTAATTTTTTGAAGGTTAGGACCCACTACAAAACAAGTTCAGTAGTTCCTTATCATGAAATTGCTTTTTACTTAACGGAACTTTCAACTGAATTAACAAAATGACATTTGACATAATTTAGGCTATTTTATTTAGTATTTACTATAAAATATAAATGGGCAAGTATAGTAGCAACGTTATTATCATAAAAACATAACAGTTCCAATTTCGTTTTAAATATTTCTAAAAAATATATGTAAATTCTTATAACTAAAACGTGTGTATAAAATATGTTCTTAAAGTAAAAACCTATTCTAAAGCTAAAATCGCTTATATAATATTATAACATCAATCACAAAAGACATTATACTCAAACAGTCTACTCAAACAGTCAGTGTTTGAAATGCATGATTTTTCAACAAAACAATTTTTATTTAAAATGAAAACAATTCAACTTATATTATATTCCATAAGCTTTATGTGCAACATTCAGTGCCGGTGCCCTGTTGTTGCCTTATCCAACCGAAGCAGAAATAGCCAAATCCTAAGCCCAGAATCACAGATAAGCAAAGCCAATAGTTGAAGTTCATGAAGACCAACATCAACAGGTAGGATATAATGATCTGCACCACATTAAGTAGCGATTGTATGATGTGGTGTGGCGAGAAGAGATGATCGCCATAAGTCTTGCCTCGAATCTCCGGCAATGGGGCTGGTGCATGTGGACAACCTGGTGGATGGGCGGCACGTCTCGCTTCTACCTCCATCGCCATACTTTCGGCTGCCTTTTGTGCCGCATGCTTATGCAATTGTTGGCGCGCGAATTTCAATGCTTCGTAAAGAAAGGCGATCAGAAACAAAGCGACACAAGAGAGGCCAAACTCCGTCACAGTACTCGCAACCCAACTACGCCATAATATTCGCTCGCAATGGCCACCATGGAACTGAAATGAAAGGAGAAAAGATGACGATGAAAATTAGGTAAAAAAATTAAATGTTCCACTTGAACAGTTAAAAATTATATTCATATTCCTTCAATATAATACAGATACTACAATCTATTTTATATTTAACGGTTAGTTGGGATATCATATAAGAAATATTTATCTTAACTGTTCGTGTTTTTAATAGTTTATATAAAATTGAAATAGGTCCAACCACAAATTCATAAGACCTAAGGCAATAGACAAGACGGTTTTATCAAATAATGACTATAATTCTTTTCTTCAAAAAAAAAAAAACACAAATAAATAAAATAATATAATAACAAGTAAGGAAGGGCCAAGTTCGGGTGTAACCGAACATTTTATACTCTCGCAATTTATTTATTTAACTTTATTTATATTATATAATACACAATTTGACCCATATATTCGTCATATATATTGTATAAAGTCCATTGAAAGTTGGATATTCGATATATGGGGCCTTAGAACCTATTGTCCGATTTCGATATTTAAAATGGGGCTGCCACACTATAAACATAGTATTTGTGCAAAGTTCTGCACCGATATCTTCACTAGTGCTTACTTTATATATTGTAATGGAAACGATTCAGATCGTCTTCAAAGTACTGGTATATAGAAAGTAGACGTGGTTGTGAAGCGATTTGGCCTATTTTCACAACATATCATTGGGATGTAAGGAAACTATTACAAACCAAGTTTCATTGAAATCGGTCGAGCAGTTCTTGAGAGATGGTTTTTGACCCCTAAGTGGGCGACGCCACGCCCATTTTCCATTTTGTAAAAAAATCTGAGTGCAGCCTCTATCTGTCATTTCTTATGTGAAATTTAGTGTTTCTGACGTTTTTCGTTAGTGAGTTAACCCACTTTTAGTAATTTTAAACCTAACCTTTGTATGGGAGGCGGGCGTGGTTTTTATCCGATATCTTTCATTTTTGGACTGTATTAAGAAGGGCCTAAAAGAAACGACTGCAGAAAGTTTGGTTTGTATAGCTCTATTGGTTTCCGAGATATATACAAAAAACCTATTTGGGGGCGGGGCCACGCCCACCTCCCCAAAAAAATTGCATCCAAATATGCCCCTGCATAGTGCGATCCTTCATACCAAATTTTATTTCCATAGCTTTATTTATGGCTTAGTTATGGCACTTTATGTGTTTTCGGTTTTCGCCATTTTGTGGGCGTGGCAGTGGTCCGATTTTGCTCATTTTCGAAAGCAACCTTCTTATGGTGCCAAGAAATAAGTGTGCCAAGTTTCATCAAGATATCTTAATTTTTACTCAAGTTACAGCTTGCACAGACGGACATCCGGTTTTGAAGCCCACTCTTCACCCTGATCACTTTGGTATATATAACCCTATATCTAACTCGTTTAGATTTGGGTGTTACAAACAACCGTTATGTGAACAAAACTATAATACTCTGTAGCAACTTTGTTGCGAGAGTATAAAAATTGTAAGAATTTTTGGAGAGTAGGCATAGCTTCCACAACCTATTGAACCTATTGAGCTTATCTAATAAATAATTTAGCTTATCTTAGACATACTCATTGGCAGCTAATCAAAATGGGGTAATAATCACGCCCATCTTTCGTAAAACTACCAAAATTGCGATAACTCTCATTGAATAACGTTAAAAACGAATAAGTTTGTGAGTGAATGTTAGTCTAATAATATGTAGTCTAAGTTCTTCTGGTTATTGATATGAGTATTTTTGTTAATATGAGAGATTTCTAAAATTATAGCTACCAGTGTACTATATGAGTGTATTTTTTTTTTTTAATTTTTTAGACAATTATTAGTGTAGAGCTGTGCTGCTATACCCTACATACATACATATTATCCCATAGAAAAGAGAATTTAAATACAATTTAAGTACCATTTAACTTTTTAGAGTTTTTTTTTTGTAAAATACAAAATTTGTTGCAATTTTAGTCGTGTGCTCGTCGAAATTACTCACTCTAAACATTCCTTTTCCATTGCAAATCAATCTATTCGTAGTAGATACTACAGTTTACACACAATAGTTAATTCGTAATGGAAGACATATGTAACTTAATAATTGTTTAATGAAATCGGTTGCAAATGTACATAAGATAACAGCGTAGTCTTCATTGTACATGTAGGTTTTTTCTTTCGGTTGGTAAATACAAACGTATTAGGGTGTTTCGATTCGTTTGGGTTGGAAAAAAATCTTCTAAATACTGTAGATTTATAGTAAAAAAGGAATAACCTCTTTTAGATGATAACGTTTATTCATTAATTCCAATCAAAATTGTCACAAGTATTTTTTCGTAGTTATTGTTGAAAAATGTATTTGAAAAATCTCACTAAAACTTGAGTCTTAAGTCACTTCATAATTTAGAGACTCCAGTTCACGAATACATATTTAATGTACCTTCATAACCATAATTATCAGAATTCTCAACATCTAAAACGTATCTAATGATGGCAGAAATATTGGCATTTTTTACAAATCAAGTCGAAAAAATAACTCAAAAACGAATCCAAATATTCATAGACAGTAATAACAATCAATATTTTGCCAGCAATATTCTCTTTCTAAATAAATACCAAATTTAAATTAAATAATAATTTTCTCTAATATTGCTAATTAACTCGTACGATTTAACAAATTCAGTATTGAAATTAATTTAACACGGGTTCATGCATATTCACACTGTCTTTGTTTGTTTCGTTAGATAACAGCTTGAAACCACAAAAAACACTTGTTGGTATTTTCGGTTAAATCAACAAAAAAAGCAGGCGAAATATTTAAACAGCAAATGAATAACGTGCCAATACATACAAATGAAATTTAAGTAAATTAATGAAAAGGTGCAAAGAATTTTTAATTATTTATTTTTCAATTATTGACTTTAGAGAAAAAAATGGCGAACAGTTAATTTTCAAAAACAATTACAGTACAAATTCTCTAAATCGAATCACCATAATCCACAAAAAAACTTCGAGTTAGAGAATTTTCATTAAAACATAAAACTTTCCAAAAATCTGGAAAATTTAGATTTATACACAGTTTTATTTATTTACTTCGCATAAAGTTTTAAAGCATTTATGCTGTAATCTTGTTTGCTGCAGTTTGCTATTTTTTGGCTCCTGACGTCTGTATCCCATACTGTTGTTAATTGCAATATCATATTTTTTGTTCGCCTCCATACGATATAGAGAGCCTTTCTTAAGATTCTGCTTCGATAGTAAATTGTTAAATTTTATATTATGCCTTGGTCGAAAAGTTGGTTTTATGGAAGAAAATTTGTAAGGAATTTGACTTCTATTGCCAAGTCAAGAGTTCGAGTTATGGGGAGCTTCGAGTTATAGAGGTTCAAGTTATGGAAGGAAATTTGTATGTAATTTGATTTCTAAACGCTATTGCCAAGTCAAAAGTTCGTGTTATAGAGATCTTTGAATTATAGAAGTTCGAGTTATGGAAGTTCCACTGTATACATGAATAAGAAGAAATATTTAGCTCATGATAAGTTTGCTCATAAATGGATCAAGATCTCTTGCTTAAAGCTTTTTTATCTGAAGTTCAATTGGTCGCGAGTTTTGTATACCAAATACTCAACGATAGGAAAACAATTTAACGTCCCTCACATCAATTTTTAAAGATCTTTCTGAACCTATCCATCCTTAACTTTAAAATCCATCCACGTAACCTTAATTTTTCTTCGTTCCTCTAATTACATCTATAGTATCAAACTTTTTTTCAAAGGAAATGACGGTTATGCTATGTTATAATTTTTATAAATATATATCTACAAAATTTTAAAGCGCAAATTAAAACCATGATATACATCATTTCTACTGACATTTACCCAAGTTTATCCCGTGTGCTTGTATATCAAAGCTCTGTAAATATATTTTAGATAAAAAAAGTAAATGCTAATTACGAAAAGATAAGCTTTATAGCTTTTCTCCACTGAATGACTAATAGAATAAAATATATATTTTTAAATATATGTATATATTTATTATAATAGTGATAGCAATTATTGTTAATGTAAATTTCTTTGTAAATATATAATATTTTATAAGGTTTGCGTCAAACAAATATATAAAACATAAAAAACATAAAAAATATATACAATATCTATTTGCTTTCATTCTTTCCTTCTCTTATCAAATATTATTTTTATAATAAATAATATATTAAAATATCGTTGTGACCTCCTCAGGTCACCTGCCACAAATTTGATAAAATCAGCAGACTAAAGACTCACCTATTTATTATCCATTTCTTTTCGAAACTAAATGAATTTCTAAACTCTCTTTTAAGAAATGAAAACACTTTTTTGTATTATTATTCGAATTTCCGATATTATTTAAAATAAAAATATATACATACATATATACAAAATTATGGTAGAAATACTATATACAATATTTAAAATCATGTTCATAATCACTTAATAAATTTCCATTTATAAATTAAAAAAACATAATTTTTTGCAGCAACTGCCACTTATCTACAATGATACAGGGTATTTTCTAAAAAGCTTACTGCATAAATGTTAATAATTTAATGACAACACTCATTATCATAAGCATCGTGTTGACTCCAACCGAAAATGAAATAACCAAAACCTAAACCTCCAATAACTGATAGACATAACCAGTAGTTATAGTTCATGAATACCAACATCAACAAATAGGAGAGAGCGACTTGTACGAAAAAGAGTAGTGACGTAACGATGTGTGTCGATGTCAATGCATACTGGATATATTTTGTTTTTGTTACACGTATTTCGGCTAAAGCTTCTCTGGAACTACGTCCAATCGAGCCAGATGTGCTACTAGTTATCTGTTTTGATTCCAATTCCATATTGATGCGCTCAGCTTCTTTGTTTACAGCACGTTTGATGAGTTGTTGACGCAAAAATTTTAATGCCTCATAAAGAAAACCCATCACAACAAATGCTAAGCAAGAGAATATGAATTCTACGTATGTACTGGCGACCCAACTGCTCCAAAGTATGCGCTCACAATGCCCGCCATGGAACTAAGAAGTTTAGATAAGAGAAATATTTTGGAAATTAGTGCTTTTGAAGTGTAAAAAGACTATCCCTAAATACCATATTTATTAGGATAACTAGGTGGTGGATATGTATGTATGTACAATATGAAGGAGATAGGCGTGGCAGGATGTTGGGAATCAACAATATAGTGGTCAATAAGCAATAAATAAGCGTGAAATTCAAAGCCTGAACCGCTTTGCCGACACCAAATTAGATTTACTAAAACATCTGACCTGTAAACTGTTAATAGAGACTTACAAAGGTCCTAAACCCACAACGTGTTCTACGTGTTCTACGCCCCGATCATTCAAAAGTTGTTAGGTACAACTTTAAAGTCAGAATTGTCTACCGATCTCACCTAGAAAACACATAGTTTGTTTTCTATAAATACCACAAAGGTAATATTGCTTTAGTACGATAATTACATGCCAAGGCTTGTCTGTCCCAAATAATTACCGAAACCTCAATATTTACCAATATTATCAGTTCCCGAGCTAACCATACAACATTGTGGATTGCAACCATGATATTTTTGTTTAAAGTGCTTGTCTCAAATAAATTATTTAATAAACTAATATATTATTCTATTTAAATATCTAAAATTTTAGTATCATACTACCAGCCTTCATGTATCTTAAAATATGACTTAACCTGAACCATGATTAGTTTGATCCAATGTAAGATAAGCAAAGATATATAGTATATATAATATTTTCGGATATATATATATATAGGTATGAGGAATATGCATTAGCTAATATAATATACAGAGAATACTGGAATAGACAATAGAATTAAAATTGAGGTTAGCACAGCGACCTATGGTCTATTGTGTCCTCTCTTTTATCCAGTATCTCGTCCAGCATTGTAATAAAAAAGAACTGTACTAGTTTTCTAGTAGTTGCTTGAACTTTATCAGAATATACTCTCCCAATAATAGTATGGTTTGGCATATGCCAGTAGTTTCCAGTCAGTACTTGTCGCCTTTCATACATTCAAGGCAGTGTTCTGAGTCGATCGACCTAAGAACTTATTAATCGAACTGGTTTTCTGCCACATGTATGATTCATAACAAAATGTTTGTCAATTCGTAAAAGATGTATGTTGTGCTTGACAAATATGCTTTATAACTCCTATTCAAAACGAATTCTGCTACTATTCGATTGAATTAACCCATTCGATCCCATTGTACTCGCTTGGGTACAGAAAAAAAAACTTTTTTTACCCAAGCCAATACAATGGGATAGAATGCGTTAAAGGGGCAAAGAACCCATTGGCGTTAGTTTTAATTAAAAATACTAATAAATAGCAATATGTTATTATTTTTCGCGATTACAATGTAAGACATTTGTTCAAAAAATAACGGGAATTTTGTTTTTCTTTTTAAGTTTTATTCATTCGCCTATATTAATTTTATTGCTTTTAAAATACTTTAGTCCATTCGTTATTATGCACTTATGCCAGCTCTTCTTTCCATCGTCGAAACACTTCTGAAACCCAATTTTTGGGATAGCCTATGGCTCTTTCAGCGATTTCTCGTTTGCTTGTAAAACTAGAGCCCTTGAAGGTTCGCTTTATTTTTTGGAAATTGGAAAAAGTTATGTCTGGCGAATATGGAGGCGAGGACATCGTTGCAGTATGGTTTTTGACCAAGAAATCACAAACAAGCAACAAAGAGTGAGCTTTTAACAAGCGAAAATCGTCGTTATTTTTTGAATACACCTCATCTGTTTATATTATCTGAATAGTTGGTGGTAAAAATTTCGTATATACATATGTATAAATAAAAAAAATAACACAATAATTGGTTTTAATAATGTTAATTTAGTTTTTTCTAAATTTAATAATAGTTAAATTAGCTGTGAAGCATTTTTCAATTAACCTTTTTAAAGAAAGAAAAATTTCCGCACACCATTGAAAAATAAATTAAATATTTTTTATAAATTTAATTATTATGATAATGCAAATTTAAGAATCGAAATACATATTTACATATTTTGTAGTTAATACAGGGGAGCTCACATAACTTGACCTTCTATAAGTCGAAGATCTCCATAACTCGAACTTTTGAATTAGCAATAATGTTTAGAAATGAAATTTCATACAAATTTCCTCCCATAAATCGAACTTTTCGACAAGGGCATAATACAAAATTAAAAATTTTATTATCGAGCCAGAATTTTAAAAGAGTCCCTCTATATCGTACGGAAGCGAACAAAAAATATAATATTACACTTATGGATTGCATAAATCATCTAACAAAGGCCTGAGATACAGACGTCAAGAGCCAAACAATAGCAAAGTGCAACAAACAAAATTCAGAATACATGTTTTAATGTATTTAAATAAAACTTTTTGCGAAGTAAATAACTAAAACTGTGGGTAAATCTATATTTTACAGTTTTTTGAAAAATGTATGTTTTATATAATTGAAAATTTCTATAACTCGAAATCTCTCTCACTCGAACTTTTTTTGTGGATTAGTGAGAAGTTCCACTGTATATAGTTCTGAAAAATAATTTAGTAAAAAAAATAAAAAATATTTATTTAATTATGTTAATACAAATATGAAAATTTTCCATTATTCATTTTTTTATTTTGATAATTTTTTACAGTTTTTTTAATTATTACTAAACATAAAAAAGTTTGCCCTGAAAACCTTAAAACTTTGCAGTTTGAACAGCATTAACTTTATTTTCATTATTTCAGACCACATTTACTTGAAAACTTTTAAAAACTCAAGTTTATTACTGTAACTAATCTAATTTACGTGCATGTATGACCAAAATCTAATTGGTTTCCTTGGAATTTTCCGGCTCTTTAAGCGCACTTATGAACATACATATGTATGTACTGAGTCACTAAGCATAGCTTTATTGAAGTTTACATGCCACTGTATATCTAAAAAGTTAATTTATGAGCTTGAAAACTCTACGGAGTGCATTCAAATCTCCGAGTGCATTTCTGACAAGAAAAAGCTTCTCAAAACTTTTTGAGGTAGTTTAAAACCGGTTGGACCCTATAATTTGTCAAGCAAATGCCAATTCTCCGTTTCTATTACTTATGGTTTCTTAAATGAAAGTGAATGTTTAACTTCATTGCTGAATTCTATAGTATCCAAAATCGATTTTGTTAATTATAACTTTGCAAATTGTTCAATCAAGGCAAAAGTAATTTACTTATTTCCAGCATTTCTTGTAAAGTGACCTTACAATAGGTAAAAGTGTGTATGAATGCATTTTGTATGTACATATATATGTATGTATGCGGATAGTCACTTACTGTGCAATATCTATTATACAGACTTATTTACCTTAGTTAATTCAGGCGTTATATCAAGCTTATTACAATCAATGAATTCTCTTTTCATGAATGCTCTCCATAATATATACATGCAATTATGAGAGAATAAAAGCGTTAATTTAGTGATTTGTATAAATAAAGAGACAAACATTGATTTTGATAAGTAAAATGTGGAGAAGAGATAACCAACTAAAACCAACTAAAAGCTCAGCTTTCAACACCCTAACATAAATTTACTAATATACATATCTATGAAAAACAAAACATAACTTAACATAAAATATATATGTTTGCAGAACTGTAGAGGCATGCTTGCAATTTGTATTAAGTAATAGGACTACTTACCACCATGATCATAGGACAATGAGCTTTCGGCGCCATGGTACCATTATCGTGCATATGACCCATATCCATTTTGATGAAATTTCTTGTAATTGATAATGTTTTCGTTATTATTTATATTATTTAATTATCGAAACAAAAAATGTATTGTGGTTAAACTTTGCGAGCGCGAGCGTACTTAATCAAAAGCTATGGAAATAATTACGCGAAGCGTAGTCGCTTTATACTCGTACACTGTAGTCACTACTGTTGTGGTCACTAATCTTTGATCGTTTGCCGGACCGATTTGGTTGTAAGCTTGCTAGGCACACACAGCGCGAGAGTGAGACCTGTACTGGTTTGCAATGTAGCTACTTTGGGCTTTTTTAAGCAAAAACTGCTTGTATGAAAAAAATAATACCAAACGAGTGTGACGAGAATAAATATTTACGCCCATAGATAAGAGATACTCGTACAATAACAACACAACGGGGTGGTAGGGAGTCGATTGTATGATTTTAGCAGAGCAAAAGAGTACAAAAAGAGACCAGTTGACGATCGTTTTGCATTAAGAAATGTTATGTTTGATAGACAGTGTTACACAAATAGAGAGAGAGAGATAATGCATGCTGTCGATAGGTCATTCCACGATAAGAAAGATAAGCGGTTGCATTAAAAGATAATTACATGCGAGCATATGTATTACATAATGCAGAACACAGCATTATTAATCAGTTACAACTTTAATGAAAATTTACAAATATTTATTTTGTAAAATTCGTAAATTTCGTTAGTAGCTTTTTATGAAAAATTCAAATTCCTTCCATTAAATATACGTTTATTGCACCCTTCTCTTTGTTTCTTCTAAAAAAAAGCCCAAATTTTTTTTTAATAATCCATTCCTTATACCGCTATAAACTCATTAATCAAACATATTACCGTTATTAATTAAACATATACTATACGTATTTATTAGGCCAAGTATAAAGAAAAAAGTGCAAAAAATCGAAATAGCATTCTATTTATTTATACAGGTAATAACAAGCATACATTTGTTGTTGTGATCAATTCTATTCTACACGTTAGTCTTGCGACTTTTACGCCGACAATGAATGTCTCGGTGGATTTGATAGCGGCACTTGTGACACTCATTGCTATTATAGTAGCTAACTGGCCATTGGGTGGACGTGTGCAAAAATATTGGTAGAAGAAAAAAAGTGGTATCGTGCGCAAAGGTGTTCATTTTCAAGAAGTTAACTTCTTTCGGCTAGGAGAAGTGTGCAAAATGAGGTGAAGCTCACATGGTGAACCGTTTGAGGAGGTTTGTGGATCGGGTTATATATTATGGACGCTAAAAAGTTCTTATGTTGCCTATAAATTGTCCATAATTGTTGTGAAGGCACATATGTATGTATATAGCTAACAACTTGTTGAAAGAAGTTAGCGGCTTATTTTGTTATATTCACTCAATTAGTTTTTATAAATGTATTAAGAACGGATATTATCTGGAAGAAATTTTATGTTTCTTCTAATTTCTAGGAAAACGAAAACGAAACGAATGGAAAAATAGTTTTTAACTCTGATGTAATGATGACCTTCAAATGTAAAAAACGTGCCAATTAGCTAATGGAGTGGAACTGGAACTGATGGTAAAAAAAGATCTTGTTTATTTTAGGCTGAATCGTAAAGTTTTATGTCTGCATTAGACATATGGAATAAAGGCTCAAATGATTATCACAAAAAATTATATGTAGATAATCTAATCAAAGCTCAAATACTCTACCCCTTTTCCAGAATATAACAGTAAACAGAATGGATCCGGTTTGTGTCCGGATGAGGAATGTCAAATCGTCAGCAACCTCCATAAACGTTGGCAATGTTTCCTGCCGTTACAACAACAACAATGCGTATTTCTCCATAAGGTACAATTTACTTGAATCTTCCAACCATCCGTCGATTTTTCAACCAGTACCGACTTTAGTAATTCCTAGGCTGTTAAAGAACATAATACCAAAATTATTTTAATATATCGTCGACGCATTAAATTTTGATATTATGAAAAGTTGGCAACACCTACACCACCCCTAAGAAATGTGATTAGGCAAAGTGTCAAAAGCATGTTAGCGGTCGTATGTTTTTGTGTGTTATCTTCACACTAGAATGTGGTTGAATAAAATAAAACAAAGTTATTTTTCTAAAAGATCTCATAAAAACCATCGACAGCAAAAAGGCAAACTGTGATTAAAAAGCCGGTTCATTTTCACGTATTCCAATGCATTAGCTGAAAATAATTACAATCGATATTCAAGGTTACGAAACAAATGACGAAGTCAACTGAAGCAGTGGAAGAGAGCGTTTGCATGCGATTATAATCGAGTTTTAAAAATACTAAAGCTATAAAAAGTACAAAAAATAGTGTATAGAAGATAGGGGTCAAGCTTGCATTTTAACCAAATCTTGCCATTCTCTGAGAGGTTATTTAATCATATTCAAACGATTTTTGTAGTGCAAACCGGAAATTAACTATTTAACATTTGCAGTTTTAATACCCGCCTCAACAAATCAACATGTCATTGCTACGCAAAATACAATATTTACAAAACAATGTGAGATTTCAAACATTTATATGTACAACGCCACAAATGTGCTTGGATGAAAGGATATGTACTATAAATAGTAAGAAAATGCATATAGGTGTTACTGGTCGAAATCATTTCACGAAAGTGCCTACACAACTCTTCGTCAATACACCATATTGCAGTAATTTTAACTGCAAATTAGAAACACAAAGTTCAAGTTGTGCTCTATACGCGACTACAAAGAGATATGCAAGTAATGAAGGCAAAAACCAATTGCCAAAGGTGTCCGTATCTCAGGCGATCTCCTCCAGCCATGAGCCTGAAAGTAATATCACCAAATCATATGAGTTAAAGAAAAACATAAAGGAAGCTTTTTCACCATATTGCCGTTTAATGCGTTTGGATCGACCCATAGGTGAGTAAATCATTTGTATTTGTTTGTATAAAAATTGTTTAATGTCATTATTTGTCATGCAGGAACATACTTGTTATTCTGGCCCTGTGCATGGAGTATCGCGCTTAGCGCAAATGCCGGTTGTTGGCCTGATTGGAAAATGTTAGGCCTTTTTGCAACAGGCGCATTAATAATGCGCGGTGCCGGTTGTACCATTAATGACCTCTGGGACAAAGATATTGACGCAAAAGTGGAGCGTACACGCACTCGGCCATTGGCTTCGGGTGAAGTGACACAATTCGATGCTATTGTGTTTTTATCGGCTCAATTGAGTTTGGGTCTGTTAGTATTACTACAACTAAACTGGCAATCAATAGTATTAGGAGCAAGTTCATTGGGCTTAGTCATAACGTATCCGCTAATGAAACGAGTAACTTACTGGCCTCAACTAGTGCTTGGTATGGCCTTTAATTGGGGCGCGCTTTTAGGTTGGTGCGCAACTCAAGGCGTTGTCAATTGGGAAGCTTGTTTACCATTATATCTATCTGGTATTTGTTGGACAATTGTATATGATACTATATACGCGCATCAAGACAAGTTCGACGACATGCAAATCGGCGTGAAGTCAACAGCTTTACGATTTGGCGAGAACACTAAAATATGGCTATCTGGATTTACAGCAGCTATGCTCTCAGGACTAACACTAGCTGGTGTGGCTACCGATCAAACAGTTGCATACTATGCAGCAGTCGGTGTGGTGGGCGCCCATTTAGTGCAACAGGTAACTTCCCACATAATCACAATATGTAATTATTACAATTTTTTAAATTTTTTTTAGATATATTCACTAAACATTGATAATCCCACGGACTGTGCGAAAAAATTCTTCTCGAATCACCAAGTAGGATTAATTTTATTCCTTGGTATTGTTTTGGGGACACTTTTAAAACCAAAAGAGAAAACGGATAACGGACCTATAGCCAGTGGCAACAATGCGTTCCCACAAATGCAACCTGCAAGTAACCTCGTAAATATACCCGCTAAACCGGAGGTATTAACGTAAAAGATCGTTCACCGATTTATACAGTTAAAACATCTAGCCTATTGATGAGTACAACTATAAGTGGCTTTTCGATAAACCAAAGGATAACGTAATTTAAATTAATTTAAATATAATAGATGCTCAATAAATATGGAGTAGTAACAATGAAATTACATTTTAACTACGCATTATTAAGTGGGATTATGTTACAGAAACTTGTGAATTACAAAAATTATTTAGCCTGTGATACGAAACAGCAGTTATAGTTTGTCTTGAAATTATTTTATTCAAATCTTTGTTAACTGCATATATAGTGAATATGTAAGTTATATATTTATTTAAAATGTTAAAATAATTTATTTGCAAGAGTTGGTTTGTTCTCAACCAAATACTTAATTACTAAGTTCCGGTGCAATTTGGTTCGACTTTCACAAATCATTTTGAGAATTAATTCTAATATTTTTAAATTAAATTAAATCAGCCACATTCATAGGCATTTCATCAATTTGTGTGGAATAATATTGTTCAATATCACGTAGAATACGTATATCGTCGGATTTAACGAAATTAATTGCAACACCCTTACGTCCAAAACGACCGGAACGGCCAATACGATGTATGTACAATTCACGATTATTTGGTAGATCATAATTAATGACCAATGAAACTTGTTGCACATCAATGCCACGCGCCCACACGTCGGTCGTGATGAGTACACGAGATTGACCAGCGCGGAACTCTTTCATGATTTCATCACGTTCCTTCTGAGGCATATCGCCATGCATTGAGCTTACAGTAAAATTTGCTTCACGCATTTTTTCCGTTAGCCAGTCCACCTTACGTTTGGTATTGCAGAAAATAACGGCTTGTGTGATTGTTAGTGTATCATAGAGATCGCAAAGTGTATCGAATTTCCATTCTTCTCGTTCGACGGCAACGAAAAACTGCTTAATGCCTTCCAATGTCAATTCATCACTATAATATACAAAAAAGATATATTTATAAAGCAATTTATGAAAATCAGTTGAAATTAATGTAACTCACCGTTTTACAAGGATGCGTATTGGGTCTGTCATGAATTTCGAAGTCATTTCGAGTATTTCGTGTGGTAATGTGGCTGATATTAAAACAACTTGTGTTGCTGGTGGTAAATAACGATAAACATCATAAATTTGTTCTTTGAAACCTTTGTTCAACATTTCATCTGCTTCATCGAGAACCAGCATTTTGATTGCTCGGGTTCTTAACACTCGTCGCTTAATCATATCAAATACACGACCAGGTGTTCCACTCACTATATGTTGACCATAATCAAGTTTACGTATATCCTCACCCAAGTTGGTACCACCAATGCATACGTGACACTGTACATTCATAAAATCTCCTAAAGCAAGTATGACTTTTTGGATTTGAACTGCTAATTCGCGAGTTGGTGATAAACACAACACTTGTGTTTCACGCAATGTAGTATCCAAACTTTGAAGAATGGAGATTGAAAATGTTGCCGTCTTACCGGTACCAGATTGAGCTTGTGCTATAACATCACGACCTTTTACGATGGGTTTTATACTACGTTGTTGGATTGCAGAAGGTTTTTCAAAACCTAAATATTTATGAAAAAAAATTAAATTAGTATATTTTTTTTATTTTTTAACTTTCTCCACATGCTACTTACCGTAAGCATAAATACCACGCAGCAGCTCCTCCTTGAGGTTCATAGCATTGAAAGTTGGCACTACCTCTACATCTTCGCTCGTCTCGAACTCCACATTAGATAAATCTTCTGCTGGCACATTTTTTCGTGTTATCTTATCCATATTGTGAGAATATTTTGGTTATCAACGAAGTTATGAATATAAATTATTTATTAAATGCGAAAATTTTCACTCAGCTCAAAATGTAAAAATGCGGACGATGCTTCGTTTTTGACGTTTTCCTTCTTTATGACATCTCGTTCTATTTCGTACTCGTTTATAAACATTTCTCACGCAGGGTTGCTCATGATTATGGTGTATGCATAGCAAAACGACAGCATGAAAATTCACGGTACTACGTTTATATCGTATTTCAGGTAGAAACAAAAAACACATTTAAAAATGTTGAAAATAAAAAAGGTAAGCAGATATTTGCGTAATAACCATATAGTACATATTGTCTTTTAAATCAGTGTCATTTATTTAAACGACCTCGATAAAGAGCACTTTATGGTAAATAAATCCTTTTGTGGAAAGCTTATCTTTGAAAATCCAAAATAACATATGAATTTAAGAGACTTTTTTAGCAAGTTTCAACTTTCAAGCTTTTTTAAATAACTTTATTTTCTCAAAAAATAAGTTTCTACAAACTATATATGTATGTAAGTATATATAATAATATATTAATAATAACGTAAAATATTAATGTATATATGGGAATTACAAAATTTGCATTTATTATGTATATACAAATTTGTCTTTACAAACTAATACTTAAAAAGAAAATAATCTTTTTAAACATTTGCTTTTAAAGTACACAAGATAGTTTGATAGTGATTGACACAGTGCGTGTTGCAACACATTTCTATTTACAGACATACACACTTCTCAACTAATCACCATATGCACAATTCTGTATGTCAAATACAAATAGTAGGAGTCTTGTCTTAATATTTTCTTTAAAATTAGTATAATTGTTTGGTTTTTGAGAAATTTAATATACTAAGGCTAATTAAAATGTTAATGCATGTCCGAAATATACCCATAATTTTTGTTTATTTTTTTATTTTTCAATTTTTATATGCCAAAAAGGTTGATTTTTTCTAAATTTTTTATTAAAAGTTACACACGAAAATATCACAAGTTTGGTATTTTTATATGTACTATATATTTATGATTACCAAAAATGTTCGAGCATTGCGACAAGTGACTAATAAATAAATGTAATGTATTAAAACAATTTGTACAAAAAATGTGTACGCTTCCAAATTTGCGTTTGGGTTGTGTACAAAAGGATAAGACTTTTATTTTAGTTAATGTCTACAAAATGTTAATAAATTTACCAACGCAAGTTCACATCTTAATGTTCTATAAGTTTATATATGTATGTATGCATGAGGCAAAGAAAATTCGTAATTTAAATAATAAATGCACTTTCTAAAACTAAAAATGCATAAAATTGATTAATAAGATGTCCACACCTGCTTGTTAACATTAAAAACCAAATAAACATATGCCAAAAGTATTAATCATAATTATTTTGTTTTTACGAGAAGTCGAATAATTGTTCCACTTAGATTAAATGTTTAATTGCTTTAGAGCAACACACACAAAAAAAAAAAGAATTAAGTAAACTTCAAACGAAGTGGTTAGCTATTAATTAATTTCTTTTAAACCTTTCACTTAAGTCTCCAGCCGAAATGGAAATTAATAATCGTCAACAGAAATTCTTTTAGTACTCAATACGCATTTGTAGACTTTTCAGAAATTTTAGAGGTTGGAAAAAATAGTGAATTATCTTTGGAACAATTATATTTATCCTCATAAACATGATAAGCGTGGTATACTAAATAATTTTATTTTCTTAATTTAGACACTGTTTGGTTCACTTTATGTTTGAAAGATTCATTAAAAAAAATTACTGCGAATAAATGTCATGTTTTAGATTTTTGGAAAATTAGATAGTACGGCAAAATATGAAAAAGATAAATACTTATATTCGCGATATTATGTTCAATTGTGCTCGGCGCTATCGGCTGCTTCCCCAATTTTGTTATACGAAGGTGCTTCTAAAGCAGCTGTTTTTGCATCCTCTAAAGGTTGTACCGCAGTATCTACGCTCTCTAAAATAGGAGAAAATGATGGGAAGTCATCCTCCATTTCTGCATCACCAATAATGTTTTCATCGTTTGCAATTGATTGGCGTCCTTCACAATTAAAATTTGCCAAAGCTGGTACAGATTTATTTTCGGCATTTACATCAGCAAGATTAGCACCTGCCACTATATTATCTCCTTCATCACTTTCCATAGGATCGTTTTCATTAGAAGCTCGATAATCACTTAAGGAACTACGTGAAGAACAGCTTCGTCGAAATCGTCTTTGTCGTACATTGTTATTACGTTGCACTCCTGCACTTTTGTTGGACGAAGACGAAGAAGAGGAAGAACTAGAACTGTCACTTTCACTATCAACACTAGAAGAGTCCATTGGTGTGGGTTGACAAGCAGCTCCCGTTGGTGGTGCAGCAGAGGGAGGTGAAGCCGCCACGGCCATTGCCGCCGAACGCATTAATTGACAACGTAAATCTAAAAGTAAATAATTATAATTAAAATTTGTTATTTAAGAAGAAGTAACTTCGAATACTTACTATAATTTTCACGTGAAAGTTCTCGTACTTTTTCCTCCAAAATTCGTATTTTCGACATATATTCTGAACTAATACGTTGTGCATTTAATTGTTGCTGACGTCCTTGATCTGATGAGTATCGATCCTCAATTTGTAAACATTCCTCTATTAGTTGCTGTTTAGTCAAATTTTCCAATCGTTCAACTCGAGCTTTTTCATAGACATTAGCAAACTCCTTTGTTAGAAATTCCTCCTCATCTTCTGGCAATGAGAAGAAGTAATTATCTTCCGAATCGACAGAAAAGCTTGAATCGCGTGTACGACCAGAGGGTGTTAGCAGCGAACTTGGCACTTCCGCCAAATGCTCTTCCATAAGAAATTTATTCGTATTGTATGGCACCAATGACCGTGATCGCAAGATCTTTGGTCGTGCTCCATTCCTGTTGTTCATACCACCACCACATCCATTGAAATTTTGTCGCGGTACC
Organism: Zeugodacus cucurbitae; assembly: GCF_028554725.1. Classification (NCBI taxonomy): domain Eukaryota; kingdom Metazoa; phylum Arthropoda; class Insecta; order Diptera; family Tephritidae; genus Zeugodacus; species Zeugodacus cucurbitae. Next base: position 54,431,385 of record NC_071667.1, on the reverse strand, counting down.
TGAAATTTCCAATTTTTGTATGGTTTGTTTGCATTTTTGGGCTTTGGCTTGCCCCTCCGATGTTTGCGTTTGGTCTTTTGTGGTTGATTTTGCAGCTGCTGCTGCTCCGAAACATGATTGTTAGGTGAAGTTGCGCTAGCATTTCCGCCTAATGCATTGACATCAACACATTCCAAATTTACAGAATCTTTCTGATTCTCTTGCGCAAAGTTATCTGAAAGTGAAAGAGTTATTATTTAATTGATAAGTTTGTTGAAGCAGTTTAGAATATATTATTATGCAGGTTTTTTTTTTTCAAAAAGCAAGGTACACATACATATTATATTAGTAATCCACAATATATATTTGTTTCATATCATCCAGTCTATCGGATATTCAGATAGACTAACAGCAAGATTCATTGAATTAAGAATTGGAAGTAAGATTTTATTTGTTAATATCAAATATTCCTAATATAATATGTTCATACATAAATACGAATATGTACATATGTATGTATATTAAAACCATTGACTTTAGGGAATCTAATACTTCTCAAGCTCCTTAACGCCATCTATCCTGGTTAACGCCATTCACAGTGTAACTATTAACACCTTCCTTGACTCCCTTCCAGTGAATGGCGTACTTGGAACCAAACCACCACCTTTAGCTGACGAAGAGCTCGAGTTGCCGCGTGAAACCAAAGTGACCCTTGCGCAACTTCGTTATGGATATTGTAGCAGGTTAAACTCCTACTTGTTTAGATTGAACCCCTCATACAAAATACATGTCCTGCATGCAATGAGTCCCCCCATGACACTAACCACCTTTCTGCATGACCTACGAACCCTACTCACCTAACACCCCTTTCCCTTTGGTCCAACCACAACGAAACAGAATGTTTCCTGGGCCTCCCGTTAGATGACCTCGACGACAACAGGATTTAAGCTTTCGGTTCCGGCAGGGATAGATAATCGTTACTACAACAACAACAACAACTTCTCATAGATATATTTAAGCAGGAAGCATATGAATTAACTAAGGTACTAAATATACCGGTAGTGATATTTTGCTCTTTATGTTTGAAACAATGTTTTTTAGAAAATTATATTTGTTATAAATATAATTTTTTTATAAATTATAAAAATAAGTACACATACAAATGTGTACCGAAAATTATTTATTTCCAGTCTTGTAAGAAAATGCATACCCAATTGTAATTACTATTACAATATTGTATGAATGCAGGAAATAAAAACAATATGAACATACAAAGCACATAGTAATCGTATATCTTTAAGTTAACAAATATTTTTAAGTTAATTCATTTAAATACTTTACATATAAGATACACGTTAACCTTTTTTGTGCCATAAGTTCGAAAGTACAAATTACATACAAATGTACATATGTATATACATAGGAACCGACTAATAATCGGTCATATTAATTGTAATATGTCATAAAATACAAATTAAAATATATAATTTGAGATATTAAAATAAATAGTGAGATAAATATTATTTACTCATTTAAATCACTTTGGAACACGCATTTTTCAATTAAATGCGTTTTCAAAAATTAAACACGAAACCCTGAAAACTAAAATACCTGCGCGACCACACGCTGGCAACACGACAAAACTACACCCGCAGCCAGCTCCAATCGACAAACGCAGTAAAATGAAATACGAAAAAAATTAAATAGTCGTCTTCTGTCGTTTGATTAAGTGCAGGAGTGGCTTTGTGCGTTTGTGTCCAAAATTTATTTTTACCTTTATTAACGAGATTTTCCATATTTAGATTTGTCCAAATCACAATTACAACATTTATTTATCACTTTCCACTTTAAAAATATTCGAAATTTACTCTTTTTCTTTATCAATAATACACGAGATGTCCGCAATAGTTCTTAACGATTTGAGTCCTATCGCCATTTTCCCAATAATAAAACTTGCCTTGAAGAAGAACACCCCAAGACTACTAAACTGTCTTTCTTGTTACAATAGTAATATGCAACGGAGCGTTAAAAGTGGAGTATTTGCGAATTGTACAAATGGTACGAAAATGTCGCGCGTAGTTGCAAGCGGCTGTTTCTCATCTCCAGTTCTTATGTTGCTTTTAAAATCAGTTAAAAGTGAAATTTAAGCACAAATTATGCAATTTTACAAAGTTTTCTAATATTATTTTTGATATAAAAATTATTAAAATGAAGTAAATTGAAGTAAAAATGTAATGTATGCACGAGCAAAAATTAATAGTTTACTCTCATACTATCGATTGCATCCCTGGCAACTGCAAAGCGACAAAGGTGGAAAACTTTGATAAAGTCTTCTTTGCATAGAGCGACAACATTGGCTAAATAATATGTTTATTTACAAAATAGTATACCCTTTACGAACATTTTCGATAATGAATTAGGAGTTGTATACATATATGACTAAATATTAAAATTTTACAGTATTTTCATATTTATAACACTGAGATAAACCCACTTCTATATATTTCATTGTTCTATTATATTGAAACAACAGACCTTTGATTTGTTATTTATGTAAAATACCTTAAGTTATTTGACAGCTCCTGAGTTGGTGACGTATCAGCTGTTCCGGCGAGCTCGATAGCCCTGAAGATAGATTGTATACTGTAGTAGTGTCTACGGAACCGGACCATATCCGAATTTATATGCGAATCTGTTAACTCGGCACCACTCACCAAAACTACTTGACATTGTTTATTTATTTATTATTTTTTTAGCAAAAAGATTAAGAATACTATGCCTGTCCTGCTGGGGAGCATGGGCCTTCAGCTTAAAACTTGTAATTTAATTAGGCATAGATATAGGATATAGGAAATTGTAGTAAATTTGTATCCATATACACAAATTTATTTCAAAATTCATAAAATATATGTATGTATGTATGTTAAAAGTCTCGCAAGTAACTTTTGCCGATAGGCAGTCGTATACCGTTCCCCGACAGTCGGTTTTACGTAACAGGAACGGACCCGGATGCTTATCCGGTCAAGGACAGTTAAATCGGCAGCATTCGTCAATAATATTTGAGGCATGTTTTATGCCCCGCGTATATTTTAATATTTGACAGATGTTGCTCGTCGCTTGTCGTCATTCATGTGTTCAGAAATCACTATAAATTCGGCTACTTTCCTTCCTTGAGAAATGACAAGGGTCATCGATTTAATCACATTCAGAACGATAACTATTAACAACTTTAGTTGAGTTTTAGTTCAATTTTTATAACCGATCTTGATCCTGGCGGTCCTTTCGAAGACACATGGGTAATATTTTATGTTCTATGTCATAAATATGGGTAATGAAATATCAACAATATACGATTTTTCCAGTTTTTTATTTTATTTTATACATTTTTCATTTAATACAACTCCACAAAAATATGTAATATGTATGCAGCAAGTTAATATGATTGCATTTGCCATTTACAACTTATAAATGTGCATTTTCTTTCTTCACACTTATGCTAACTATCCTACATACATAAATATGGGTGTCTGAGCATTGGCTATTTTGTGAGCAGTCACCATAAATGTTCAATAAAATTTACATACATACATTACGTATATTATGTATTTGAACTTTTTCCTCTTTTCCTTATTTCTTTGTAAATAATTGGATACGTTTTCATCACTTCCGTTTTTGTATGCAGATTTTATGTAAATATAAGTAATAGTAAAAATATAGGAAAGTTCTTATTAAGGTATGTTGCTATAATATAATAAGAGACTTCAAATTGCACACGGACAAAATATGCAACGTTTTCATTCCTATATTGAATATGTAATTATTTTGGAATGGTGCACTTAGATTTTTTGATTGCATTAAATTTAAAGTATATAAAGCGCTAGCCTATTTATGTATTTGTATTTAATACTTATTTAATTAAAAAAAAAAAATACTAGTAATTTATATTTCATATATTCAGTTATTGTACGGAAGAAAAAACTTAAATTTAATTATATATAAGTATATATAACCGTACAATTACCAATAACTTATGCATTTGCAAATATTTTAATTATTTTTGTGGTCGCAAATGTTGACCACATCACGAATTCAGCTGTTATAAATAAATCAAATGATTTTGCGTTTTATAAATGAAGGCGAGATAATCGCTTACAGGTTTTAGTCGCACTGCTTAACGGTATAATTGCTCACAAACTGATTTTAAAAAAGTGTCAAAAAAGTCAATTATGTCTTGTTAACACTTTTAACTGGTTTCAGTTGTTCCAAAAGCGTCAAATATTTAAAGTACACTCCTCTTTCATTCAAAAAGTATTAACACATATCATTTCACATTTAAAGCGAAAATTACTAAATTAAAAAAAAAAACAAGTTTTTCAATTATTAAAAATAAAAAATTCATTTTACATACAATACCAATTCGTTTATGTAAATGAATTATATATTTAAAAAATTTTTTTTTTCCAACAAATACATATGGTTACCCGGTTTTCTCACTCTCACTGTTTTCTTTAAGCAGTTTGACAAAATTAAAAATATTTCTTTTATACAATGTTTTTTTGTGCAAATCACAATTTTAAAATAAATGAGTTTTTTTTTTTTAAACTTTTCAGTAGCACTAGTTTTGAGTAGTTTAACCATTTGATTTGAAATCAAAAGTGAAATAATAATTTCATAACAATAGTAACTATTTAAGGCATTTTCTTAGTAGAGAAATTAAGTAAATTGTTCAGACCATTTGAAAAATAAACATTGGCTATTAGTTTTTAGAATTCTTGTTGCAAAATATATGTATATGAATACAATTGGTATAAGATTATTACTCGAAACTTATAATTAAAGATTCCTATTCATTTAAATATATGTATGTGTATATGCATGTATGTATACCAGTCATTTAAAAACTAGTTCAAGGAAATATTTATACTCAATTGTAAATTAAAAATTTCTATGAAATTTCTTTATATTAACTAAGAATTGATTTGCTTGCCGAGCCTTGATGACAATGAATTTGCATTATGCATTTTACGTGTTGAATAAATTTTGCTGTGTGGCATCATTCTCAAAGTCAGTCCATGCGTTGTTCAACTCCATAAATATTAATTTAGCTATACTCTCATGTTCCGTGCCGTTATGCTATAATTTATGCGAAATATTTGTAGTGTTAAACGTTATTTAATGTGACAATCGGCTTACCTTATCCGGATGTACTGCAAGGCAGGCGCGCCGATAAGACTTTTTCACATCGGCTGGCGTTATGAGTGTAGACATCTCACACTTGGTCCATTTTGCGTCAGTCCAAAGCACCGTGTGCATGGAACAAAGCAGCGCACGTATGTTGCTCTTCTTGCCTTCAGTCTATAAATTAAATGTGTATAATTAATAATCATGACTTTGTTCAAGTAAATGAAATCTTATTACCCATTCCATAATTTTAACCTTTTCCGGATCCATTTCCTTTATAAGATCTTCCTTACGCATTTCGTTAATGGAGCGAGGTCCTTGATTCATTTTGCTACCAAATTTATAACCTTGTTCACCCAGTATGTCGGCAAAAATGTCAGCATTTTTAGTTTGTGGACCAGCGCCTTGTGCGGGTTTCGAAGTGTCGAAGTTGGAGCGACTATAATCGGGCCGGTTCGATTGCATATTTGCGCCTGCCGCAGCTGCAGTGGGTTGTGGCGACGGGCGGTTCGAATTTTGACCCGAAGGTGTGGAGAATGCTGCGCCACTTGTAAATGACGCACCAAAATTACCAACGCCACTTGGTGATTTCATGTGATTCGGTGAGGCTGTGGTTGTTGGTTGCGACGGCTGTGGTGTTCGGACGCTGTTTGTATTGTGTGTTGGGCTAGAGAATTGTGTGGTATAAGGACTGGTACCGATTGGTGTAGCACCTGTTGATTTACTGCCTAGCGTGTGCGGATTAAAGTTGATATTGAGACCGGAGGCCAAATTGGCAATGTCAGCAAATGGATCTTTTGACTAAAAAATATTCACATAATTAATACTCGATTGCTTAAATTTGTTGCTTTTTGATTACACTAACGTTTTGTGGTGACGGTTCCTTGCTGTTGTTCGTGTTGAACGTTGGTACTGAACCGAAGAAGGCGCCCGTTGCCGCGGTTGGTGTTACTTTAGGTCTGGACGTGTTTGCGGCAGCTGTTGCGTCGGTATCGGCGAGTGGCGACTGTGCTCCTCCGCCAAAGCTATTGAATTCCACACTTATTTTTGGTGCCGTTGCGGCAACCGAGCCGAATATATCATCTAAATCGGCAGTTGAAGTGGGCTGCACATTGTTTTCTAAAAATACACACACACAAAATACATATTTTAATAAATGCAATTAATTTAAATAAGCGTTGGAATTTAAAAACTATCAAATTTCTCACCTAAGATATCAGGAATGGGTGCAGAGCCAATACCAGATGAGGTGTCATCACCAAATGCACCAAGTAAATCAAAACTGGCATCGCTTGACGGCATAGCTGTTGCCTGAGGATCTTGCGCCGGCAGCTGTGGTTGCGGCTGATTCAGATTAAGCAAATCTATTGGTGGCGATGGTTCCGGTTGGACACGTTGCACATACTCGTGACGTATTTCAGTAACATCCGGTAAAATAGGCGGCGTATTGGGACGTACTGGTTTTTGTACAGTTTGCGTTGCAAGTTGCGGTCTTGGGGGTGGCACTTGTTGATTGGAAGTTGGCTTCGTTACTATTTGTATCAGAGGTATAAAGAAGGAAAATCAAGTTATTCAATTTATTTTTAATTTTGAGTGGGTCAAATTACCAAAATTATCCACCATTTCTTCGAACTCCAGCTGTGAACTGAAGAGATGTTGTGCGTTGCGTTTGGGTTTGGCTGGTACCCAAGGGGGATTTCTGCTTGGCGGGCATTCGTTGTCCGTGAAAGTCAGTGAAAGCGAAACAGAGAAATCGGGTGGCACCTGATCGGCATCAGGCAAGTCATCCAAATCGTGCGATGAAAATGTGATCAATGTTTCTTGTTCCGGTATGAAACCAGTATTTATTTGAAATTGCCCTATCTTCAAACTCTGTGGACGCACCATACCCTTGAGCGCGTTGCGTGCATGATAAAGCACGATTATCAGATCGCCGCAGACTGTTAGATTAATGGGCAGTGTGATTTTGCCAGGTCCGGACATATATAACCTAAATAATGTTTTTTTTTTTCAATAAATTTAAAGAAAAATATGAAAACAACCCAAACTCACCTCAATTTCTCATAATCCTGCAAAGTGCTTAGCAAGAGTCGGTCATTGCAGTAGACTTCCATGTAAATCCGACAACCATCTCGGGCTTTTGTCATGCGTGGCACTGGCTGGCAGCTCAATGAAACCAAGTTGATACTTTTGTAATGTGGTAACAGTGGTGTTGGACGCAAGATATCGCCAAAATAATATAAGTAACGGAACTCGGATGGTCTCAGATTGATTGGGTGTCGCTTTACAGCAAACACTTGAACCGCATCCTCGGGCTCGTTAATTAAGTTTGCATACATAAGTAGTGCGGCAGCTATTGTAGCGGCGGAACAACCGCCTGAGTCGCTCGTTTGTACAATAACTATCGATTTAGGATCGGCTTTTAAGAATCCATACATGTCTTCAACAACCGAATATATGCCTTGCAAACTGGGCGAATGCGCTTGCGGACAAGCATATATTGAACCGACTTCGACAGTGCGCACTGGCGGTGGTAAACGTGGACAGTTGCTGGGGCCAAAATTGTAAATGCTCACTTTTTGCGGTGGAAACCGACTTTCAATGGATAAACGTACATCTTCGATGTTATTAGTTTTGTAGGCCGATTCGAAGCCCTCCGATGGACAAGGCATCACCAAAACACGTGAAGTTATGTAACTGATGTCTAAATCCGTACGCGCTATAGTTTGCTGCATTGTTTGCATTACCTTTGATGAGGTGTCCTTAAGATTTTTCAGAAAACTACCAGCACCACCACGTAATGACGAGAACAAACTAGTATTTGATGTGCTGCTGGCATTACCAGCTGGATGCATGCTTGCAGGATTATTAGCCGGTTGCGATTGTGGCTGCGCATCTGTAGGATCATCCATATAGAAACTAGATTTGCTACTTCCTTCAACCACTTTAGATGTATTTGGAGGAGGTCTTGAAGCACTACCACCACTAATATTTGCAGGATTTGTGCCGTTTACCGGACTTCTGGACTGTGGAGATTCTATGGGTTTCCCCTGCAATTCAAGAGCACCTTTGAGCGACCAATTTTTCGTTTCAGAAATAGCAGCCAAACGTTCTAGCACCATCGATATATTAAAGCGATGCGCTGGATTTACATTCAGACAACCTATAGTCAGCCAAAAAAATATATATATTATTTATAATCGCAAATTGTATTTTGTTACGGACCTTTGATAACTTCATGAAAACATTGAAAACGAGAATCAGTAGGCAGAATATAATTTCCATTTACAATACGCAGTTTTGCGGAATCTTCAAAAGGATGTTTTTGAAAACATAAAGCATATAGAATGCATCCCAAAGCCCAGATATCAACTTTTATACCAATTTCGTAATTGGACCAGGTGTCTAGCATTTCGGGTGCGCGATACATGGGTGTCGTAACAGAACTTAACTAAAAATTAAAATTTCAGTAAAAAAAAGTTTGAGTATACAAAATGAACAACAAAGTAATTGTGTACCTGATCCTCAAGTAAATTACGTTGTTTTGCTCCCCAATCAATGGTTGGCGCATATGTTTCCTTAGTGGCTGAACCAAAATCACATAGTTTTAGTTGTTTATCGTTGCTGATAAGAAAGTTCTCAATCTGCAATATATAAATGGTATAATTTAATCAATATTTAATTAAGTATAAAAAGTCATTGATAAGCAAAATTAGCACCTTAATATCCCGATGACTTATGGGTGGCGCCTGTGTGTGCATATGTGCCACAGCACGTGATGCTTGATAAAAAATGCGCAAAACTAAAGCTGGATCGAATGATACATTCAGACAGTCAATTAGAGAACCACCTAATTTTTTAATAAAGCAACTATAATATAAATTTTTTAAAAATGATTAAATTTTAAATTGTTACCATTGCAAAGTTCCGTTAGTAGTAAATATTCTGCGCGCTGTTGAGGTCCTGTAGTTTTGTCTATAAATGCTGCACCAACAAATGCAACAATATTTGGGTGTCCAGAAAGTTGTTTATGTGTGTTAATTTCGTTAATAATGGCATTGCAAGCTTGCTTATCAGTTCCTATGAGACGCTTGAGGGCGTATTCTTTACCAGTCTGCACATCTTGCGCCACATATACAAATGCAAATCCGCCTACAAGTAAGTAAACCGCAAATGATAACCAGAATAATTTATTGAAAATTGCTGAGTGAATTTTGATAACAATAAACATATGCATTTTCTTTAGATAACAATAGTGCGAGAGTTCAAACGTACATATTATAGTACAATATTTTTTTCAAAAAAATGCTCTCAATTAAAACAAAGGCATTATATGTTCATGTTTGTGGCATTAGTTTTCGATAGGCATATATACAAAGTGAAAATATACACATTTTTGGATGAATTAAATTATATTTTTAATAAATAAAGTGTGTGTTTTATAACTTAAATTTCATCTGGTAAAATATCGTTGAATTATTGATTTTTCATTCTAATTAGAATAATTAAAGGCGTGAGTAGGTGGCAAAGTTTCTAGTACATTTAAAACTAAGAAAGATTTCCAAAGCTTACCTTCTGCTATAACCCGCTTCACGCGTAGTTTATGTCCTGCCACTTCAACAATTTGCCCACAAAACTCGTTTGTCGTTATATTTGCTACTGGAGTACCAGTACCAGGGTTACTATTCACAGTATCTCCAATAACGTTGGCATTTGGGGCTGTATTAAAATAGCCCATTGCCGATTTAAAGAATTCACTCATTTTATGCTATCTGAACTTTTTGTTCAAATAGACAATAATATAATGGATCACCTTTAGCTTAGCACTCTTTATTTACACTTTCTTATTTGTTTTTTAAGAATTAGTCAGGAATTTTGATTTTTTAATATATGTATGTGTTTTCTAAGCAGAACAACGAAAATTACGCCATGACAGCACAGCAACAACAAAAACATCAAATCTAATTTACCGTTGCCACTGAAGTGAATATTTAATACGAGCAGCTGTGAATTAGTGCTGCCAAGTTTATAGTTTTATAGTTTTCATATATTTAATTCTAATAAGAATTATAGAATAAATATTTAAATAAATTAAAATGTATAAAAATAAAAAGTGATTTTTGTACAAATAAATTAATTTTATTTTAATTTAATTCGTTAGAACATAATCAATAGTTAAATGTACAGGTCATACATTTTTAAAATTAAAAAGGAATTTGTTTGAGTAAAGATGCAGCACTGATAGCAGTAAACATTTTTGTTGGTGTGTTGGAGTGAGTAATTTATATCCAGATATCGCTGAAAATTGAAAAGTTAGCCAAAAATAGAAAAATGTCGCATCAAACTGGAATAAAAGGTATATATAATATATTTAAAAATAAGCTTAAGATATTCTATATAATAAAAAATTTAATTTCAGCTAATGAAAAACTCACAAAAGTTTTTGCGAAAAGCAAAAATGGAAAGCTACGTGTGATAAAGGTGTCAATTGAAAATGGTAAGTTGTTTGTGATAACTAAGCGGAAAGGGTGTGAGTGGTATTAATTGATAGTAATGTTATTGTAGAGGAACTAAATTGCACTGCTACAGTAGATGTGAAGAAAGACTGGGAGCGGGACTATGACAAATTGATAGGACCATTAATAGAAGAAAATGTCCCATGTTACATTCTCTATCGTTTGGATAGTAAAACATCGCTGGGATATGCATGGCTCCTCCTCAGCTGGGTACCAGATACGGCCACAATACGACAAAAGATGGTTTACGCTTCTACAAAAGCAACACTTAAGAATGAATTTGGTTCCGCACATATAACAGAGGAGATACATGCCACCTCAATAGAAGAAACCACTTTTGAAGGATATGTAAGACATAAACAAGACTTTGCAGCACCAGCGCCTCTAACAACACGCGAAGAAGAGCTTGTGGAATTGCGCAAAACTGAAATCAACACCGATATCAATACCGATACACGACACCAAACTTTAGGTGGTGTTGCGTGTCCTTTGACTGACGCTACTATAGGCGCTGTAAAAGATTTGCTCCGTGGTTCATATGACTATCTACAATTTCATATCGATCTGGAAGCAGAACGCATACATGTGTCAAAAGCAGCAGTGGTGCCATTGATTGATTTGCCTCGTCAAATACCAACTGAACATGCTCGCTATCATTTATACCTCTTCAAGCATACTCATGAAGGTGACTATCAGGAGGCATTTATTTTCATTTATTCTATGCCTGGTTACACATGTTCAGTGCGTGAACGCATGATGTACTCTAGCTGCAAAGCACCATTTTTAGATAATCTGAATGCACTAGGTGTTAGTGTGGTGAAAAAGGTAAGCTAGAAATAACAATATGTTAATAATTTTTGTATAATCATATATTCATACCAATATTTTTGCTTTATCTACAGTTGGAAATTGATAGCGGTGCAGAATTGACTGAGGAGTTTCTGCTCGAAGAACTCCATCCTAGAAAACTTGCCAGCAGACCCGCGTTTGCCAAACCGAAAGGCCCACCGAATCGCGGTGCAAAACGTTTGACTCGTCCGCAGGAGCAATCCTAAGGAGAGTCATTTCATGAAGAACTACGCTGCAATTTTACCTCGCAGCAATATGACTAATGCTTTCCTTATTCTTCCATGATAAACTCGCATTGAATTAGGATTCAAAAACTGAACTTTAAGCATTTTCAAAATATACACAAAAAAATATGAGAGCTGGATTATTGTATTACATAAATTAATTGTAATATTTGTGCAATATTCCTATTCCAACGCTTCAATGTATGTTATTTCATGCATACATACTAATACATGCATTTCCATGTCTTATTGATTTGCTTAAATGTTAGGAAATTGCCTTTAAATTTATTTGTAACAATTCATCATACATTTTTCAAACAATTCATATCGTAATGTTGCATTGAAATTACTTTGACTAAAAGTTTTTGTCGTTGAAAGGAAATACATAATATATAAAATAGTTAAATGGTAAATGATTGTGTTTATTAACAATTAAGAATATACATATGTTGTCTTCAATGTAGCTGTATTTGATCGTCTAAAAATTGCAATATACAATACAAATGTATTTATAATAAAATATACATACATATGTACATCATAACTAAACATATTTAATTTGTTACTAATTAATTTAGAAGAAGATGAAAACGTTTTGTTTTTTTTTTTAATATATTATTTAACTTTATTTCTTACTTAATGGGCTCCAGTGTTATTTTCTCGCCTACTTTTACGTCGTGCTCTTTGAAAATTGCTGGTGTTTTGTATGCATCATCTTCTTGTTTCTGAATAACAAAAAGTTAAAATTTAATTAAGGCTTCTCCAATTTTTTTTATAAAGTACCTTCATTGCTTCGTGTACTACATTTTCACGCTCTAGTCGCCATTTATATTGCCAGTAGCGGATCTCTTCCATGGAAGTACCCGATGCATAGAGAAGCGCTAACGATGCCGCACCGGCTACAGTTCCCAGCACACCGCCAATAATGCCACCCGCCGCCATGCCTCGCAGGCCCAAATTTAATTTATATAAACTGCCAGTAATAAATCCGGCGCCAATATACTCATATATGGAAGACTTCCCTCGATAAACCGAAACGCAAGTTATTATTCCACTATAAAACAAAAAAATTAATACTATACAATTTATATATAGTGTTGTTTAATACTCACAAGTAAGAAGTTGTGAATAAACCAACGCGCCATCCCCATTTAAATCCACCTCTGGCAAAGTTCATAGTTACTTCATCTTGTAACTTGCGCTGCATAAGTTGATAATTAGCGAAAATATATTAGGAAAAAACAAATCTTCCAACTAACCTTCGCGTCAAGATGTGATTTAAATGCTGTTGCTTGATTGTTCTCCATGAAATTCATATACGCTGTTCTCGATTGTATAACACCCCCATAGATAGCGCCGAATAGAAAACCAACAAAGCCTGCCTGATAAATAGAGTTCAACTCCGAAGAGATGCTGCCGAATTCGCTGGGAGAAACATAATTATTTTTCAACTTCACACGATTTAATTTTAACTCATATACTTACTCAACTTGAAACATATCCTTAAGTCGATCCAATCCCGTTTCATTCAGATCGGGTTTGTTTTCTATGTATGACTTGTACGTCTTTGTATCTTTGGAAACAATGTCATTTTGTGATGGATCGCCCGGTAAACCTGGCAGTATACCAGCTATGAGTATTCTTCTCCCATTCCTAATAAAACTCATATTCTTTGAAGCACAACTATTTACTTGCTATTTACCGGATAAATTTCTACAGACTACTAATTATAATTCACAGCTGTTTATCAGCTGATTGTTAGCATTACACAACAACAAAACACACGTGCGCTGAGGTTTTTTGACATTTGCGAGTGTTGCATCTTGAAAATTGAAGTGAACTATTTTTAGAGCCATTTTTTTTTAATATCGTAGATAATATTTTAAGTATAATTATAAATTGGTGTTTCGTATATATCTTTTAGACTTTATTTAAGAAACTTAAAGATCAAACACTCCAAATGTTTAACAACTACTAAACTTTCTCACTTCCTCCGAGTGGATCGCCAATATAATACATACACTGAATTTTTATGTTTGTTTTTATTTTTCTAAATTACACATATATACACACATTTAAACCTAGAAAAGCGTATCTTCCGATCTTATGTACTCTCCAATATCCGACTGATGGAAGCATACGTTCGTCATTGGATCAGCAGACTTACATTCCGTTGTGGAACGCGCCAATACACCGAAACCTAAAGGTAAATCATTCATGGAGTACACTACTACGCCTTGGTATTGACCGGCATTCTCTGTTATACGTCCTAGACCAGATTTTGGTATATGATTGCCGTATAGATACTGTTGCTCAAATGATGGCTTCACCCAGACTTTATATTGAGCATAAGGTGCCAAGTAGTATAGCGCCGTAATGTGAAATTTCAGTTTATCTGTTTTTGAAAACTTTCCAAAACATGTGCCAACACAAACCAGCTTTTCGGGACCAAAACACTCAGATAGTTTCAGTATACGTTCGGATACATAGTAAACGCGATCCCTGTGCTCACGGAAACAATATGTGCCGTCCGGGCGGTCGATCAGTTGCTTCACATTCGTACCAATGCTAGAATTTGATAGAAGTGTGTTATTATTGTTTTATTGCGGTATTAGTTTATACTCACTATTTGGACAACTTTTCAAAGAGAATCTTAGCACGTTCATCACTTAATCGCTTCATTATGAATTAGGAACGTAAATCAATAAAATAAAAGTTGGAAAAGTTAATTTAATCTAAAAAAAATTAGTGCCACTGACTGAAATGTGAAATTGTTTTGACACACGTGCACATTGTTTATGTACAGTACGTGTAAAAAATTGTATGTTGAGTTGCCACTCATTGCTAGGAGATACTGGAGGGGTTTAAATTTTGTCTTTTCACCTTTTTTTTAATTTCATACATTTCAATGTGCTAATAAATAATATTATAATGTTGGAGTTATTATCCAATAATTATTAATGTATTTTTCTGTAATCAATTATAGCTGTTACTCAACAAATATAATATAGAGTGTTGCCACGTAGGCTCTATTGTTGGCGCTACATTCGGTCCTGTCAACTTATAATTTTTATATAAATGTAATTATAGTTTGTATTTTTTAACATTGTTTATAAAAGCAATATTGTTTAGTTTCATAGAAATTTAAAATATATCTACTGCATATTTCGAAGATGTGCTTTATTTAACAAAAACTATTTTAATAACTTGCCATGTAATTTAGGAACTCTGCCATGTATGATTAGTTTTTTAAGAATTGTGCTAGAATTTGGAAAATCGTTACTAGAGTGTTTAGTTCTTGATAGATTTCATAGTGGGTCCATTCCATTTAAGTAAGTTCACCCAATGTGGAAGCTATCGTCCCTAAAGGAGTTCATCAAATGTGATGGCCTCAAAAATTAAAAAAAAAAAAAATAAAAAATTCCAAAAATTCTTTTTTTATAGCAAAAAACTAAAAAAAAACGCAAAATTCGAAATTTATTTTCAATCCAAAATGCGTTCCATGCATTTAAGCTTACATATTAAATAAAACGCTTCTAATTTTTTTCGTTTTCGATAAGCCAATCAGCCGGAAACGTGGAGGAACAACTCCATATTTCGATAGGGGGTATTCAG
Organism: Zeugodacus cucurbitae; assembly: GCF_028554725.1. Lineage (NCBI taxonomy): Eukaryota > Metazoa > Arthropoda > Insecta > Diptera > Tephritidae > Zeugodacus > Zeugodacus cucurbitae. The sequence continues at coordinate 54,416,021 of NC_071667.1, read as the reverse complement.
AACACTGTAACTCATGTTCTATCCCATATTTTTTGTTTAAAAGGTATATTTATACTTTCGATATATATGTTAATAAATGATAATAACCTTAAGGTTCTATCTATTTATTGGTCGTAGAAAAAAATTCTAAAAAAATGACTAAAACACAGGCCGTTACATGGGATGACCCCCTTAATATAATCGTGGATCTCTGTAAAGATAACTTTCCTTCCATTTTGGGAGCTATCTTCATTATATATTAATATAAAGTGATACCAGAAAATTTATTTTCTTCAATTCAATTGCTTGGCTTCCTGAATAAAAGACATCAACCGTTTCTGAGGACTTCAACATCATTGCTTTATTGCACAGCTACTTAATAAATATTTAAGTCATAAATAACACTATATTTTTAAATATTTACGTTTATTTGCTTAACATTAGTAACTATAAATATATAAAAATTACGTTTAAATGGTAAGACTCACTAGCATTTTAGGACTTTTATATACATACATACTTTCTAGCGAAAGTATATAGTTGTTGGTTTTTTAAGTTATATAACTACTTCATAACAAGTGCTTTCTTGAATGTGGCATTAATTATATAATAGCTGCTCAACGCAATATATATTATTAAATTTGTAAGATTTTTAAGTTTAACAAGCATGTATTAGTATTTAACATTTTTTACGAAATTCAAAACGTTTCGTATTAAAAACTATGTACATAGCACTCTTGGCGTTTCATTGTATTCTACGTTTAACAATACCTCCTTTAGTGCTTTGCATTTCATAAATTAAATCAATTTTAAATACATTTTTAAGCTAAATGAGGTCTAACGCACTTGCATCGATTTAAATTAATTCACAAATATTTACAATACATAAATCAATATGTAAAAGCGTAGAATATAATTTTTTCCTTTTTTTTGGTGATCAATACTAAAATAATACTCCATTGTTAGGTTTCACAATATGTTTACAAAATGAAAAAGCAATATGCAGTTATACACCATACATAACCTGTATGAAGGTGTGCCTTAAATATGTAAACATATCTAAAATTAGGGACGTATTTATATATATACATATCTCGAAGTTGCCTACATTATAAATACTAAACTAGTTAAATCCAGCAAGCGATATTTATAAGACTAAAGCAAACGCGTATAGTTAACAGTTAACCAACCATTTTCTGGTGTGTGTCTCTCTAAGACTCAGCACGATCACATTTCAGCCAACAATAGCATAACGGTAATTACCAATACTATCAAACATTTCCACGCGCAACTACACCGTTATCGTTTTCTTTTGCTCATAATTACGATCCTTCAATAACTGATCCAGCTGCTCCTCCTGATAGTAGACGACGAACTCCGCTGGCGATAGCGTCTCGAATAGCGAACAAATACTGGGTTTCAGATTGTAGAAGAACAAGAGTTGGGAACGTGCTGCGAAATCGCCCAGCAGTGATTCGATAACAGTGGCCGCCGTGAAATCCGCACCGTAAATGTGTGAGGCATCGATGACAACGGGTACATTTTGTCGCATCGAGTGTTTGGTCACCAGATTGCGCACATAATCCACCGAGGGGAACATCAAGCAACGATCGGGCGTGATCATCAGATACTCATTGCCAGCAGATGTTGTGAGGATTTCAGTTGTGATTTTAGGACGCGCGGCATGATATAGAATGAAGATGACATTTAGGCCGACACCGATTAGTATGCCGATTTCCAGCGGTAAAACTAAACAAGCGATGAATGTGCCAAGACCAGGCAGCAGATCACTCTCTAAAATGGAAGATTTAAAATAGTTAGAAACCTCAATTCACTAGGTTATAAGCGTTCGGCTTACTTTTCGCGCGCCACATTGGTTTGATTACGCGCACTTCCACCATAAACATAACGGCAGCAATGATAATGGCCGCCAACGTTGACTTCGGTATGAAGAAGAAGTAGGGTGTGAAGAAAATTAAGGCAAGTATGACCAAAGTGCTCGAGTAGATGTTGCTTAGCGGGGTTCGCACGCCACTGGCATTATTGACAGCGCCACGACTCAGTGCGCCGGTGGATGGGAAGCTCTGCACGAACGAGTTAGCAATATTTGCAATACCAATAGCGATGAGCTCCTGTGAGGCGTCGACCGGTTTGCCATTACCTATTGGTAGAAAATTATTTGATTAAATAAATAAATATTTTTTGAATATATTGTTAAATTAAGCTCAAACGCTTGTACTTACCAAAAGCTTTGGCTATAGAGACGGTTTCCATCAACGATATGAGCGGCAGCACTATTAGGCCAGAACCCAAATTTTTCACCATATCAATGAAGCCTTCCTCATGCCCAGAGGCTGTTTCATTGGCCGACATGTGGAATGGTGGTGGTTGTATGGCGGGCATGCCTTGTGGAATGTAGCCAATAACACGGAATGGTATATTGCCATCATCGCTGTGCAATATATAACCCAAAATGCCGCAGGCGATCACAAGTATGGCATTGCGAGAGGTGCCGATAAGCCAAATTATTTTGTTGAGCACATTCTGTGTCTTCGAGCGCAGCGTGGGTTCCTTCGGGCCGAGCTTGAATGATGACAGCAGCTGTTGACAATAAAAAACAATAATATTAGTTAGGATGCTTGTTTCTTTGATCGAATATTTTAACTTACCCGCATCATCAGTAGCACCACAATGCAAGTGAGACCCAACACTGTGTCCGAGGCACGCGTCAGCTTGATATTCTCGTAGATGTGCGTTAAAATTTCCAGGAATGTGGTGCCGGGCGCCGGTATGCCCAAAATGTCTTTCACTTGCGATGCAACAATAATCAGTGAAACGGCTGAGGTGAAACCAGATGAGACGGGTCCTGACACGAAATCCAGCAGAAAACCCAAACCGAAAATTCCCATAAACAACTCAACAATGCCGCAAAGCAGACTGAGCAACACCGCTAATTGCCATGAACCTTTCGCCGTTTGGAAGGTCAATAGCGCCACAATGGCGGATGGACCAACGGGCACATCCTTGCAGTTGCCGAGGAAAATGTAAATGAAACAGCCTAAGAAGGAACCATATAAACCGTACTGCAAAAGGAAAAAAAAAATAAAAAAATATTAAATTTAATTAAAAATAATTAAAATAAATTTAATTAATTAAAAAAAAAATTGAAAAGTTGCTAATAATAAAATATTATAAAATAAGCTATCCTTAAAAATTATAATTTTTTCTTCAAATTTAATGCTTCAACTTACTGCTGCGGGTAGTCCGGCTACACCAGCATACGCCAACGCTTGTGGTATAACGGTTAAACCGACTGTGAGACCGGCCACCACATCACCCACAGCATCATCTCGTGAATATTTCGGTAACCAATTGAATATGGGCAGACGTTTGTAGAGTGTCTTGCGATTGAAGGTGCGTCGGGTGCGATCTTGCACCCAGGCTTTGGCACAATCCATGGTCTTGACAGGTGGAATCATTTTTTTGCCGTCTTCAGTTACTGAAAAAGGGAGAGAGAGAGAGAGAGAAAAGCGAAAGGGTTATGGCAGCTGTTATAAAATATATGAAATGTGAAAATTTTAAATGTAAATTCTTAAATCGAATCCCAGATTTTATATGATAATAATATACTGGATGGAAGCTCGGCGCATCACCTTCTTCCGATATTCGCTAAAAGTGCGAGAGCTCTCTGAATATTATTGTCGGAAACTCAAAATTAGCCAGAAACGTTAGAATTAGAAAAAATATCTTTATATATTGGTATTTGGTAAAGTTTTTTAATTTTATTTTCGACAAAATCGATAAAATCCAATGAGATCAACCTCCAATTAGCGCTTCAAGTATTTTTTGTAACCAAAACAAAAATTATGTGTGTATTTGCGTAAGTCCATTGTACTTTCAAAAGGTTGTATGTGAAAATAACTCATGTGCAGCGCTGCGGAAAACCATTTATTGAGCTCAAACAAAAACTTCAACAACAAAAAGAAAACACCCGCTCAAAAGTTCATGAGTCATTATTTATAGCCGACTGCAGCGTACTAACAACACATTTGAATTGTGTTATTATTATTATTATTTGTATTTTTCGCTAACTACACGATTTTCATTGCCAAGGGTGCACCACTTCACAGTTAATGCTTATGTACATATACAAACAGCTCTCAGCTTTCAGCGTAATTATAATGATCATTCCGAATGTATTTTGTATCGGTGTTCAACGATTTTCCCGCGCATTGTAATCGTGTGGGTGTGTTGAGCGCTAACAGTCAGCTAATAATTTATTATGTGACGTATTGTTTTGATAGCAATTAAGTGATCTTCTAAGTAAGTAGGAAACTTACTTCATTTTATAGGGGTTGTCTACCAAACAACAATTAAGGATTTCCTATTATTATAACGATTAATTTTGCTAATGTTTACTTTTCATTGAATTATTTTTGTAGTGAATTAAAATGGAATTGAAAATAATTTGGTGAAAATGTTTTCACTAAAAACGACATGAAATGCATCAGTTGATTGATGATTAGATGACGCACATTATCTAAATTATTATTATTATAAGAAGCAGTTCGTGGATTCGAAAGTTAATTATTACTTCAAGAAGCGTTCATCCTTTGAGTGGTCAAGTCAAATCTCCTAACTAAAGAATCCAACTGAAGAAGATATCTTTTCTGAAACAGACAAAGAAATCTATGTATATCTATGATAATTTTATTAGCGTTTGCTGCGGCGACTGGAAAATGATCTTTCACACACAAACTTGTTGATACCTACAACGCGCACTTATAATGTTGGATATGTTTGCACTAATTTGGTATTCAAATATTTACATACATGCATATGCATATTTGCTGTAGGACTTAACGCTTGCCAATGACAATTGCACGCTAACTCTCAATATAAATAGTAAATAAGTTTTTGTTGGGTCGTGGCGGAGACAAGTTCAATAGCGTAGCGAATTGACGCTGGCCGCCTTTCAATTAATAGCGTTGGCGTGCGAACCGGTGTGGAATTTCAGTTTTTTTACACAAACCGTGAAAAAGTATAAAAAGGGAGGCAAAAATCTTGCGGTAACGTAATATGCAACGTATTTCAGTCAATTCCTCAATCTTTTCACCTATGCAATAGAGGGCGTATTATAATAAGGGGCGTGTAGGTGTATTTTGCTTTATAAGTATGTAAGTCCATATATGGACATATATTTTTTTTTAGTTTTTTATAAGGTATTTTTATTGTCATATGCACATTAGGGATGTGTTTTTATTTGAAAAAAAAATTAAAAATAAATTTAAAAATATCTATAGGAAAATAAAAATCAGCTAGCTAGGAAGTTTAATATCAAAAAGGTCGGAAATGATGAACAGAATTTTTTGTTAAAAAAATTGCCACCTTTATGACAATGTATCTGTTTCCAAACTATTTAAAAATTAAAAAAAAACATAGCTTCCGCCGTTTTTTTTTTGTAAATTTGAGTTTTTTTTATAAAATGTCCATCGACAATTGTCGATGTTACAAATGTCGATGAGCCTCAGCCGCACTTTTCTTGGAATTAAAAAAGAAAAGCAAAATTTCCCGCAAATGTCGACAATTCGGCTCAAAAAGCGACATTTTCAGTTGAGAATAAGTTTGGGATGCAAACAGATCTCTAAACCAGGGCCCGTAACTCTTATGACTTTTATCAAAAAAATCAAAAAATAAGAGTTATTTTCGATTTTTATATACATATTTAGATCAAAAATAAAAATTATTTTTGATTTTTATATATTTAGATAAAAAATAAAATTTATTTTTGATTTTTATTTTTTTAGATCAAAAAATAAGAATTATTTTTGATTTTTATATTTTTAAATCAATAATAAAAATCAATTCAAAATTTTTATTTATCTATTTATGCCGTATGTATTACAATATGCATCTTTCCAATTTTTATATGTTACAAATTTTGAATTGATTTTTATTATGGATTTGAAAATATAAAAATCAAAAATAATTCTTATTTTTTGATCTAAAAAAATAAAAATCAAAAATAACTTTTATTTTTGATCTAAATATATAAAAATCAAAATTTAAAAATCATACAATATTTCGCATATAGTTCACCTAAAAATCATGATGGTGTTATCCAAACTTTTCTACGATGTTCCTTTATGTATGATTTTTTTTTTATTAAAAATTGTAAAATAACTCTTATTTTCGGTCCCTGCTCTAAACACTTTTTGTTGGGTTAATGTTGACACAAATCTCCAAGATCGATATAAAAAAAATCGATTTAATCGACCAGTGCTTGACTCTAGAGACATTTATTGGAAAACGGCGGAAGCAAAGTTGTAGACCTAATAACAATATGAAAGTAATTGGTAATTATTCAAGGGAGCTAATTTATTCTAGATTTGTTTGTGATATATGTGTTCTCATATATTCCAGAAGTATGCTACATATTTGTTCATAACATGACAGGTTTGCTAGAATTTTCAGGTAGAAATCCTTCGCGTTAAAACTACCAATTTCGTACAGGGAAAGAGAGAGAGATGGATATAGAAATAGAGAGATAATGTCTCATGTATACTACTAATTGTGTTCTCGTTTTCAGTTTTTTACATGTATGCGAGCGCTTTCTCGTAAAATCTGGTAAATATAGTAAAACTGTATGCTTAGATTTATAAAAGATCTATTATTTCACTAGAATCCAACTTAAAAGGAAAAAAACTAGAACTGAAAAAGAAATTATAAAAATGTTTTGCAGCCACTGTATAGATAATAAGTCAATAAACAGTAGAACAAATTTGTTATTTTAAAGATTAAAATTATTATTTTTTTGTTCGAAAAATACGCAACATCCCTAATACTTCGATTTTTTAGTAATACTGTATGCGCGTATTTAGGGAAAGCAGTTAAAATATTTGCAATTTGACACATAAATTCGCGTGCTGCGGAATTGTATCTTAGCTGACATACATACATACATATTTATAAGCGTGTAAATGTCAATTTGTATGACAGTTGAATTGGAAATAAGCCATAATCGGCGTTCATTTAATTCAATATTTACCTTTGCCACTTTGAATGCAGAGATCGCTTGAGAGGCTAATTGACACTGATTTCAAATACAAATATACACAAGTATGCATACATATATATTTTATATGTTAATATATATGTTTGTATTTTTCTATATTTGTGTATTTGTATGTATACATTCATATGTGCCCATATTTGTTTAATGTATGTATGTATATTAGTTAAATATGTCAAATTCACTTTTATTTAAGCACCCAAGTCAATTTAGGTGATAATGAGTTGAATGACACATTTACTTAATGTCTAAACATTGTTTGTTGTATGTACATATATTTCTATATATATTTAAATCAACGGCTAAGCCTGATTTGTTGCCATCCGAATAATTACGTTCTTGCATTTGTAGAATCGCATTAAGAATATATATATATATACATATATGTATGTATAAAATGAAGTCATTAAAATTGTCAGAAATTAAAAAAAAAATATTTTTAATCTTTTTATTTAAATTTTTTTTTAATGAGAGTTTTAAACGGAATCATTTAATTAAATAAAAATATACAAGTAAATCAAGTGTACGAAATATAAATGCATAATTAGCAAATGAATGGAGGCTTGTAAGTGAGTATTAATACCCGAGATGGAATTTTCAAACAGTTCAAAATTCACCAATATGGATTTATTTGAAAATAAATTCTTTTGTGCAGTGACTCCTTGGTTAGAGGAGTTGTACTGAGTTTTATACTTCTGGCTTCCGTTCTGATCTGTTAGTTGCATTATGCTTGTTCTTGCAGTAGCAGTGTGAAATTAATGAAGTTTCTTCATCTTGTTTGTTAAGACTCTAGCTATATCGTACTCATAATTACTTTACTTTGTATTTGTCAGGGAAAATAACCAGTATAAAAGACTGGCTAGGTTATGTTGTCCGAATGGACGAAAACACTCCAGCACTGAAAGTGTTCGATGCAGTACCCGCCGGAGGAAGCCGAGGAAGGGGAAGGCCTCCACTCCGTTGGAGGGACCAGGTGGAGAGCGCCCTGGTTAAGCTTGGGATCTCCAACTGGCGCCGAACTGCGAAGGAGAGAGAGAGGTGGCGCACTATCGTCGATTCGGCTATAACCGGCTAAACGGTTGCAACGCCAATCACATACATACAAAAGACTTCCATATAAATTTTTCGGATAATTTCTTTAATGTCTTCTAGTGATGTAGTTGTATTCACTAAGCTGCCTACTCTACCTTCATCTTTAAATACAACTATTTTTCCCAACGAGTTTTTGAAGTGGAAATGCAGATGCTTTAATAAATAATTGATAATTCCGAATATGCAGGCTTAATTTTCAAAATATCGCAAATAATTGGGAAAATTTATGAAATTTTGAGATAATTTTTAGCTTCACTATTTCTCATTAACTCGAGAATGAGACAACGAGAGAACGAGCAATTTGAAACAATTATTTTTGTGTTGCAACTCGTTGGGGTTAGAAAACACGTTGCTTGATGAACGAATCAAAGGTCCACAATAAGAAAAATGCTGAAATTAATTTATTGAAGAATCACCGGATTATGACTTTCAACTATAATAACACTTCCAATTCACTGCACACTTTTATAAAACTAAAACGCAATTAGATACTTCGCATTGTAGTATGTACTTACATATAAACTCGTTAGATCCTTGCGATCCGCCACTACCACCGTTCTGTTCCGTACCGTTCGTTGTAATGCTGATCGAAGAACACTTGAAACCATCGTTCACATACACGTGATCCAATGCGGGATTTGTCTTCATTTTGTTTTTTTGTTTAAGAGTATGCGACACTTGTCACTGCCACAAACGACTACCTGTCACTTGTCACTTCTATGCTATCCTATTCGGTGGTGTATGTTTGTCGTTGGGAAAGTATTTGCTCGTTGGCGTAGAATTTGCGCGCAGACGCACACACAGCCAGCGTTTGTATGCTAAACTATTCGTTAGTGTTGGTGTTGTTCTCTTCCTTTTATTTGCAAATATTTTGTTGTTTTTATTATTCCACTGCTCGTATTTCGACGTTATCAGATTGCAGGGAAAATATTTGTGAAGATTTTTTATTTAATATTTGGTTTTTTTGTGTTGTTTGTATAAAGTTGTTGTGGTGTTTTTGCGTTACACTTTAGTTTTTGTTGTTTTGTTTAAACCTTTTGCGTTTTTAGTTTGGAATTTTGCTGCAATGGATGAAATGTGAGATTTGATTAATGACGACGTTTCCGTTTTGCGATTTTTGTTTATTTTTTGCATTCTTTAATTATTATTTTTTGTACTCTTTTTGAAGTTCAACTTTTTGCGTATTTAGTAAAATATTTTTAAAATATACTTCCATATATGTACGTGGCAATAAGTAAAATTAGCCTAAGTTGATTTGAGTTAAGGTAGGTTTATTTGATATCCAGTAATAAATTAGGCTTTCTTTTATCTTTACATCATCGAAACTACTACTGCTACTGTTTCTAAGTTCTTCTTCTAAATAAAAGACAACAGTTATGTAGTCTCCAGTCAGTATAAGTCATAATTTAACATTACCTTAAATCAACTTATGCTTCTTTTACATCTTACCGCATATATATTATATATATTAGATATGTATTTGATTTTGTTTTGAACCGCTCATATTACATTTGCATTACTTATATTGCATAATAACACATACTTATGTATTTTAAAATCTTTACTTTGCTGCATGCACAATAAGGTTTACTGAAATATGATAAATATATTTTTTTCGTATACACTGGGGAAAAATATGCAGTTTTTATAAGCATGCTGACTGCCGGTTCGGAGCCTAAATTTAGGATGTCTGTATATTTTTGAGTCAGCACACGACAATCGGAATCAATTAATTTAATTTATTTTTATTGAATTATTGCTTCAAGTAATGCACGAAAACGAAACATATGATTTTATATATACATATATCTATATACATACAGATATACTTGTACATTCAGATTCATAAGATCGCACGCTATTCCCTTTACGTACGAGTATAAATACATATCGAAAAGTATTTGTAGTATTAAATACATATAGAAGAGTCTGTATATGACAGACGAAGGATATTGAATTAGCAGATCTACATTTTATGTGCTTTATAACTATAAGATATTAACATAAAATATATATATAAGAAAGTAGAACTATAGAATAATCGGAGATTTCGAGAATATATTGAGAATTGTAAGTTTAGTGGCAAGGTTGCCGAATGTGTAAGTTCTTATCTATGACTCGGAGTTCGAAATTCAAAAAGACTTTTTTGAAATTACAATGATATTGACTTAGAAATTTAAGGCTATTTACCATCGATATACAGTGCTATGGTGTATTACATATACATATGTATATAAATATATATTTTTTTATAAAAAAATGGTCTATAGAGTTTTAGAAAAATATGTTATATATATTAAATATGAACTTTATAAAACTTTGTGTATAAAATAATTTAATTATACTTTGGAAAGTATATATCGAAGACAACGGATGGATGTTTTTAGTCAATAAAGATAAGGTTATCGCTATTTTGGACAGCTGATTGCTGATGATGAGTTGTAATTTTCTATTGTTACCCGAGTTGTTTGTATGGTATGAGAGATATCGCACAGAAATATATAGACTCAATAGATTGAGATACTGTGATACATTACTAACTTTTACTTATATCAATATTGCAGTTGAGATTGCTGAATATTAATATTAATATTTTTTTAGTTTGTAAATACATACATATATACAATTTATTCAATACAATAAAACAAAAAAGATACGGGATGGAAAATTTGCACTCACAGCTGCTCCAAGAACACAGTCACGTTTACGAAAAACATTCTCTGTTAACTTGACGAAATTATTTTTGCATTCGAATATCGCGTTACAAATTTTGAAATACTTGTGTAAAAATGTTGATGATTTGATGATTTAATTTCTTGTATAAAAAATAAAAGGAACACGGTAACACTCTTCCTAGGATATCGCCTAGTCAAATTTCGTATTTTTTATACAAGAAATTAAATCGATTTCAATGCTATTTTCAACAAGCAAATCATTGTGATACAATATGCATTTCATTTTTAAGATTTTTTCGATTTGTGTTCTACTCATGTTTTTACAACCAAAAAGTTCAATTGTGTAGAATTCGTACCACACAGAATTATACATGTACTTATTTTGGACAAATACGTTTATTTACAGCAAGTGATTTTTCATTTAAGGCTTAGCGTGTCTTAAAGTGAATTAAAGGTGTTACCATTGAACAGCAAGTTTTTTTAAAGAAAAATTTCAATATTAATGTGCTGGATGAACTGTTTACGAAACTCTATTATATTGTATTTAATTTATCAAATTCAAACAAATTTTTATTTTATTAATTCAATGCTTATGTTGACCTCGGTTTTAAATATCTTCAAATTATTTAAACACTTTTGCTTTTGAGTAATAATATTTCTTCAGCATGCGAGAAATATTTTGAGCGAAAGTTTGTATAGGTCCAGCTATTTCTATTATTTTTTTTTTGCATTTATTTTATTTAAGCTATTTTTAAATTTTATAGTTCACAGCAATAACAAATGTCAGTAAATGTATCAGCTGAACTAATATATTTTAAAAATTTCGATTTTTTATATAAGTGACTTATGCAATTTAGATGCAAATTTTTGACATATTTTTAAATAAAATGTTTAGAAGCATTCAGTCACAAAACAAGTCAAAATCAAAACTTTTTGCATCACCTCAATGCGAAGACAGATTAATATTGAGAAGTGACTCAAATCAATTTTCGAAAATTTTCCTTTTAGATTTTTATTTATTTTTTAATTGTAATTCTTTTTTAGATGCTTGATTCTTGATTGAAAAAAAAAATAAATTTTGTAAAATGAGGATGTTTCATTAAATAATATTGAATTTCTAAAAACTAATTCTTATTACTCTTAAGAAATACTGTAAAAAACGTGTAACTTTCTTTCAAATTTCACACAAATCATTATATATCTTCTTATGAATATGTACACGCTCTCATTTGCATATACTATATAATATTTTAGAATGCTTACATTTTTTTGCTTGATTAGGAGCCAACGCCACAATTCAAAACAATCGGGGAATGCATGCAAATTTCAATAGAGCTTTGTTTTATACACTAGGGTACGAGTCGAAATTTATTGGCAAATTTTCGCCAACACACCGACTTGTCGCACTTATAAAAGGCGATTTTAACGCTCAAAAGCAGCACCCAACTTGAGCGGCGCTTAAAGTGCTTTAGAAACCGTTTAACACTATAACTGTTTAACTTTGTAATCGCTGCAACGTTTTTGTGGTCAATTAACTGTATTCATTTATTTATACTGGCACACACTAGATTTGCTTTTTCTTTCTTTCGTTCGTTTTATTTTATTTTATGTATATGCATAAAGCTTTACTAACTTTGACCGTTATTCGTTACTGCGGCAATTTATTAGCTTTTAAATAGTTATCTCAACGCGACGATGTTTCAAACTAAACTGTTTTCGAACATGGCTCAAACGGTGTCTTTATAAAAATCAAAGCGATCACTTGCTTCGTCAACGCCGAGTCACTTTCGGCCGCTTGTCGTTGAACAGCTTAACCGAGTCGTCAGTCAATCGATCGTTCGGCTTTTAGTGCTCTTACTAATTTTTTTCATGTGTTTACTCTCATTTTTTGTTGACTTTGCATTTTTTTGCTTTCAATGCTCGTACATATTGACACTTGTGTATGTTGCTTGTTTGCTTCGTGTTTATTATGTTTGCTCAACTGTTGTTGTCGCATTATTATTCTCAGCGAATTGTGTTTGTGCGAGATAGCTAGATACTTTGATTTTTTTTTTTCAAAATCCATGCTGTTCATGCCGCAGACAATGTGTCGCATCAAGCGAGTTTTTCCTTTTCAAAAATTCTCTCAAAAATGCTCTCACGCCTTCTTTACAGTTTCGACGAGTGCGTGCGTTAGTCGCTTGCTAGTAGTTTCCGCTCGCATTGTTTGTGTTTTCTCGGCTGTCAAACAGCCTGTGAACCGCCTCGAACCGGTTGCCATTTCACCGCAGAAATGCTCTCTGTTTACGTTTACCTAAGGCTCAACTCGTGTCTTTCGTGTTATCGTTTGTTTTTTTTAATAATTTTTATCTTTCGTCAATTTAAAGAGCAATCATTAGCATATGTACTCGTGCAGCAACTGTTTACTGGCCATATATTTTCGTTGCAATGCTCGCCAGATGGCCGTCGTCTACCTGCTGCTTATCGCTCACAGTAGGCGCTCGCCAATGCCGCAAGATAGTCATCATGAGCTGGCAGTGATTTTGGCATTCTACGTAGCTTAGTGCCTTGTCGCCGTAGAAGACGATTGCGAAGGCGATAGCGTTCGTGAAGTTACCAGCAAGGGTACGATTTTGAATATGCGTGTATGCGAATTTCGCAGCGAGTTTGTTGCAGAAATCTTTTGTTTGTTCCAATCGATTTGGCATTGAAACTGCCGACACTCGCAGAGTATTGGTAATTTAGGGTATAGAATCCTTTGGAATTGTTTTGGTGTAATATTGTTTCATATAGGAAGAATTAAATGTTATTAATGCCTCTAGAGGTCAACATGGATATGCCGTAGAATATATGGCAGGTTACATTATACGAAAATAGAGTTCGTTAAATTTCATGCGATGTATTTTTGTTAAAAATATTATTAAATTAGTTAAAAAAAAAAAATTAATATTTTTAAATATTTTCTTTACAATTTTACATCTATTTTACAATCTATCGAAATCAATTTTTGTAGTATACATATATTACATATAAATAAATTTTAAGTAAATTATTTTATATAAATCATTTTAAATACATTTTAATACATTCCGACAATAGTTAGTTTACTTTATTGAAAATGAATTCAAATTTATTTTAAAAACCTAATATTGTCAAAATTAATAAATCTAATGAGTTTTACTAATTTCGGGACGAGGCTTTTACGACCTCATCTAAATTCTAATATTTAAATCGAGCGAATATAACCGAATTAGGTGTTTCTTAAAGGTTTCATAATCTTTGGCTTGGATTTATTAGACAAAAACTTTTTCATATCCATATTAATATTAAAAAAAAAAATTAATTGTCAAAAGTGCCAGGATATACTAGGAAAAATGAAATTCTATGATTCTTAAACCAAATCCTTCCTTTCAAATGTCGTTAGATTAATTTATAAAATTTCCGTTGAAATTCCCTAACTTAAATCACCATAATCAACAAAAAAGCTTCGAGTTTTATTCATTTACTTCAGATAAATTCTGTAATTTTGTTTCTTGCAGTTTGTAATTGTTTGACTCTTAACGGCTGTATTCCATATCTTTGTTACATGATTTATGCAATCCTTAAGTGTAATATCATCATACTTTTTGTTCTACTCCATACGATATAGGGACTTTTTTAAAATTCTTAAAATTTTGTAATATCCCCTGGTCGAAAAGTTAGAAGGAAATTTGCATGATATTTGACTCTAATGCCAATTCAAGAGTTTAAGAAAAGAACTACTTAGGCCAAGGATAAACTTTATGTTTATAAAATTCCAATTATTATTGTTTCTATATACATATGTACTGACTGAGAAATATAGAATAATATAGGTTTCCAACAATGTTTTAGAGCTCACTTGCCATTAAAGGTCGCCCTATGCAATAAATTCTTGTATTCATGCATAGAGACAATTTGCTAAAATAATTTTATGTATTATCTTTCGACAGCACGAAAAGGAGTTGCCTTTACGCCGCGATGTCTGAATTTGGTATCCCCGCAAAACTAATACGGCTGTGTAAATTGACGTTGAGCAACACCACAAGCTCCGTCATGATTGGGAAGGACCTCTCCGAGCTGTTCGATACCAAACGAGGTTTCAGACAAGGTGACTCACTATCGTGCGACTTCTTTAACCTGATGCTGGAAAAATTATAAGAGCTGCAGAGCTAAACCGAGAAGGTACAATCTTCTACAAGAGTGTACAGCTCCTGGCGTACGCCGATGATATTGATATCATCGGAAGCAACAACCGCGCCGTTTGTTCTGCTTTTTCCCGCATGGATAAGGAGGCGAAGCGAATGGGTCTGGAGGTGAATGAGGACAAGACGAAATATCTCCTGTCATCAAACAAACAGTCGGCGCATTCGCGTCTTGGCTCCCACGTCACTGTTGACAGTCATAACTTCGAGGTCGTAGATAATTTCGTATACCTGGGAACCAGCATCAACAACACGAACAATGTCAGCCTCGAAATCCAGCGCAGAATAACTCTTGCCAACAGGTGCTACTTTGGACTGAGGAGGCAATTGAACAGTAAAGTCCTCTCTCGACGATCCAAAATCAAGCTCTACAAGTCGCTTATCATTCCCGTCCTGCTTTACGGTGCAGAAGCTTGGACGATGTCAACATCAGATGAGACGACACTAGGAGTTTTCGAGAGGAAAATTTTGCGTAAGATTTATGGTCCTCAGAACATTGGCAACGGCGAATACCGCAGACGATGGAACGATGAGCTGTACGAGTTATACGACGACATTGACATAGTTCAGCGAATAAAAAGACAGCGGCTACGCTGGCTAGGTCATGTTGTCCGAATGGACGAAAACACTCCAGCCCTGAAAGTGTTCGATGCAGTACCCGCCGGTGGAAGCCGAGGAAGGGGAAGGCCTCCACTCCGTTGGAGGGACCAGGTGGAGAGCGACCTGGTTACACTTGGGATCTCCAACTGGCGCCGAACTGCGAAGGAGAGAGAGAGGTGGCGCACTATCGTCGATTCGGCTATAACCGGCTAAACGGTTGCAACGCCAATCACATACATACATTATCTTCTTTGAATCATATCATAAAGCAATCCTGATATTCGAAAACTGCTGCAACATCTGTTCTTCTCCGAAAGCTTTGAACACTTAAAAAAGTTTTTCAAAAAAGCCCTTGTATGAAATGTGAAGAAAACTGAACAAACAAGCATTTTGTCCAAATGTTCAACAATATGAAAACTTCATTATGACGTTCATAAAAGAAATTTACTTTAGATTACTGGCATGTCATGTGTTTGAGTAATATGGTAATATGGCTTCATGCGTCAGTAGCTTTATTGTTTGCCTAAAGCTTTTACACATTTTCATGTATTTAATGACAACAATCAACATATTTTTCATTCGGAGGTATTTGACAATTGTTGTTTGTTTTGTTGCGTTTTGTGTATATTTTTCATATTTTTATTTGCTAATGGGATTTGAGTTAATTCTTTGCACGACTTGGAAATTGCTTCGTTATATTTTTTTATATGCCTTCACTGTTGTAGTTGAAGGGGGAGAGTTGTTTAAAGTGGTCAAGAAATGGATTTAATTTTTATGAACTATAAGAATTCGCTGGAATTCAAATAAATTATTATAATTTTTGGCTTCCTAGTGCGCCTTTATCCTAGAGTTATGAGTAACAATTTTATGGGAACGTGCTCCCGTTAGCAGCAGGAGTATTTATATAATTTTCAAAATTCAATAGTCCAATTTTGAAGAAAATATTTATCTGTTTTCTCGCAAATAATATTTTACTCGTTCTTGGGTTTACGAAGAAAAAATTACTTTGCACGACTTAATTTGTGGGAAACAATTTCAACAAATCCTGATCGCCTAGAGGAAATTTTTTGCTATACCTCTGCATATTATGTATAGTATATATATAGTGGTTAAATTATTATTTTAATTTAATTTCAAAATTATAGCCTTTCAAATTAATTCGTTCATTTCACGATAATTACACATCTGAGAGTGCGATAGCCAATCGTCTATTAAATTTTCAATAGTAGTAATGGCCGAATAACACGCTTCAACAAAATTTGTAAATGTTATATATAAATCTACTACGTTTTATTAAAATTTCTTACATATACATGTACGAGGGGTTTGTTAATTTCTTCAGGCTCATCCATTAATTAGGGATACTCCTTATTGTTTTGGCTTAAAACATTGTTATTTTCTGAAGAGCTCTCCAGCTTGTTTGTTGTGTATGAAACAAAAATTTAAGCCGATTTACCAAATATTTTTTTTATACTCTCGCAACAAAGTTGCTAAAAAGAGTATTATAGTTTTGTTCACATATCGGTTGTAGGTAACACCCAAATCTAAACGAGTTAGATATAGAGCTATATAATATATACTAAAGTAATCAGGGTGACGAGTGGAGTTCAGATGCAAGTCTGTCCGTCCGTCCACAACTTGGTACACGTGTTTCTTGGTACCATAGGAAGGTTCCTTCCGAAGATGGGCGAAATCGGACCACTGCTACACCATGACGAAACCACACAAAATTGAGAAAACCGAAAACACATAAAGTGTCATAAATAAGCCATAAATAAAATTTGGTATCAAGGATCGCACTAGGAAGGGGGATATCTGGATGTACATTCCTTCCTTCCTTCTAAGTTTTTTGTACATATCTCGTAAACTACTAAATATATATCAACTAAACTCTCTATAGTTTTTTCTTTATGGTACTACCTTATACAGTCCAAAAAGGGAGAAAATCGGATTATAACCAGGCCTAACTCCCATACAAAGGTTATGTTGAAAACTACTAAAAATGCTTTATTTCAGTAAGGAAAACCACCAGAAACCTTAAATTTCATTATAAAGATGGTACAGAAGAGCTCCACTCAAAATGGTATACACAATTTTAAATGGGCGTGGTTCCGCCCACTAATGGGTCAAAAACCATATCTCCGAAACTACTCGACCAATTTTCGGTTCATGTTATCTTCCTAGCTTCCAATTATATATTGTGAAAATAGTCCAAATCGGTTCACAACCACGTCTATTTCCCATATACCAGAACTTTGAAGTTGATCTGATTAGTTTACTTTACAATATATAAAGTAAGCACTAGTGAAGATATCGGTGCAGAACTTTGCATAAATACTGCATTTATAGTGTGGCATCGCCCTTCCAAAAATCGTCGAAATCGGTCCATAAGTTTTCAAGACCCTATATATCGGATATGAGGACATCAGTGCTTCCAACAAATTTTTTACCGAAAATATAGGTAAGTCTCTCAGATATTTTGAAGAAATTCAGAGGGATTATGTTTCTTCTAATAATATGTCTCCTTGCCAAAAATGAGTTTGAAATTAGGACAAATCTTCCCTATCTCCCATATAACTAGTATTAGGGTTTCCAACTTTCAATAGACTTTATACTAGAGCTCTTGGTATTCGACTAATCGACTAATCGACTAACCGAATTAACCGAATAGGACATTATTCGAATAATAATATTCGGTTTGCACTATTCGGGTAATCGTCAGTGATCGACTATTCGATTAACCGCTCATTTCCGACTATTGGGTTAACCGTTCGTTGTCTACTATTCGAATAGTGTAAGTTCATTAAATTTCTATTTTTATTGAAAAATTTGAAACACAGGAAAAATGCGCACAATTGACATTTTCACAAGTAAAAACAAACAAAAATCAAAGGCTGCTTGGATTTCAAACAATTTTTATTTATTCGAATAGTGACAGTATTACTATTCGAATAACCGCAGTAGAACGACTATTCGAATAGTCGTAATATTGCGACTAATCGAATAGTACTAACCGGTTAATATTCGTACGAGCGGTTGCAAACCGGATATTCGAATAATCGGTTTTCAGGTTAATCGAATAATTTGAAGAGCCCTACTTTATACCCTTTATATGCCGAATATGTGAGTCAAATTGTTTGTTTAAATAAATAAATTCCGAGAGTATAAAATGTTCGGTGTCACCCGAACTTAGCCCTTCCTTTCTTGTTTATTTTAATTAAATTTCATATATTTTTTTTGTTTCTTTGCGTTTTAATTTTATGCTTTCTCATTATTGTTAATGTCCCAGACTTTCATGCCTCCAGCTGTTATTATTAATTTTGTCTATCTTCATCTAGGTATTCTGTTTA
The DNA here is from genome assembly GCF_028554725.1 of Zeugodacus cucurbitae. NCBI lineage: Eukaryota > Metazoa > Arthropoda > Insecta > Diptera > Tephritidae > Zeugodacus > Zeugodacus cucurbitae. Next base: position 54,397,051 of record NC_071667.1, on the reverse strand, counting down.
TTCTCTTCAAAAAAAGGTAACATGGGGATTTTTCGAATATTTTTTTTGATTGGGTCAATTATATGGAGTGGAAAATTTATTTAAATTTCATTTGCGTTATTATATGCTTATATATGTAACGGGTGATTTTTTTGAGGTTAGGATTTTCATGCATTAGTATTTGACAGATCACGTGGGATTTCAGACATGGTGTCAAAGAGAAAGATGCTCAGTATGCTTTGACATTTCATCATGAATAGACTTACTAACGAGCAACGCTTGCAAATCATTGAATTTTATTACCAAAATCAGTGTTCGGTTCGAAATGTGTTTATCGACAAATTTTGTTCAGCGATGAGGCTCATTTCTGGTTGAATGGCTACGTAAATAAGCAAAATTGCCGCATTTGGGGTGAAGAGCAACCAGAAGCCGTTCAAGAACTGCCCATGCATCCCGAAAAATGCACTGTTTGGTGTGGTTTGTACGCTGGTGGAATCATTGGACCGTATTTTTTCAAAGATGCTGTTGGACGCAACGTTACGGTGAATGGCGATCGCTATCGTTCGATGCTAACAAACTTTTTGTTGCCAAAAATGGAAGAACTGAACTTGGTTGACATGTGGTTTCAACAAGATGGCGCTACATGCCACACAGCTCGCGATTCTATGGCCATTTTGAGGGAAAACTTCGGAGAACAATTCATCTCAAGAAATGGACCCGTAAGTTGGCCACCAAGATCATGCGATTTAACGCCTTTAGACTATTTTTTGTGGGGCTACGTCAAGTCTAAAGTCTACAGAAATAAGCCAGCAACTATTCCAGCTTTGGAAGACAACATTTCCGAAGAAATTCGGGCTATTCCGGCCGAAATGCTCGAAAAAGTTGCCCAAAATTGGACTTTCCGAATGGACCACCTAAGACGCAGCCGCGGTCAACATTTAAATGAAATTATCTTCAAAAAGTAAATGTCATGAACCAATCTAACGTTTCAAATAAAGAACCGATGAGATTTTGCAAATTTTATGCGTTTTTTTTTTAAAAAAAGTTATCAAGCTCTTAAAAAATCACCCTTTAAAAACTGACACAAACACGTAAACAAACTTAGCTATCATGAGCTGTCAAAGTCAAGTCATCTTTATTGGTAGATGCTGTACTTTTATTTATTTATTTTTTTTTTATTGTGTGGAGAAAAACGAAGAACTGGCTCGATAGTACTCCGATAGACGTTTCCGAATGGCCTATGCCGCCAAAAGATCTTTTTAATATCGAAAATTTACGAAGTGTGTTATCGGCGAACAGCAGGTATTAGATAATTGGATTTCAGTTTTCATTCCATTTCATTCCGCTAATAGTCTTTTCGCACAGAAGTTAATTGATCAATTAATCGGCCTTTGCTATATTAAAGCGCTGATTTCAATCGATTTACCAGACAAAAGAAAACAGCTGATCGAGTAGCCTGCTGTGCGAAAGGCAAAAACTGTTTTCTCAATTATAATCTTAATGTATTACATTAATTTGGCTGTACGAAAAGGCTATAGCAATAGTTTCTTTTAACAGTGAAATCTAACTAAGCAGAATTGTTGTTGTTGTAAAGACAGTAAAGAATTCATAATAATATTGCACAATATTACCGAGTTAACAGTCCTAAGACAGATAACAATCCAGTTCCGCCTCGGCTAGGTAGACCCTACTGTTGTGAGAATTTGTAAGCCATTCTTATTGAATTGATCTTTTAGAAGCAACATACGAATGATATTTAAAATATGTATGTTCACATCAATAATGTCCCTACGCAAATCGTATACGAGTAAATAATAACATATGTATACGAAATAAAATATGTTAATATTAATATTAATTCATATTCAAGTCCATGTCCATTTACATATTCAACACACCAAAAAGTAGGATTAAACTTTGTATTCATGCTCATATTTTCATATTCCTCTTTCCTTTGGATTCGTATTTATATTACATTCGTATTCAGCGGCAAAATCATATTAATTTTTAAATTCATATTCAAAAATATTTTTATATATTCAACCTTATACTCATACGAGGGCTGCTATATATATTTCTGGCCTAGGCAACACTAAGTGTTGCCAGGTGCAATCTGACATTTTCATTGGAAAGTTTAACGTTTTGTCATTTAATCGTGAATTGTTTTATTTACAGGGAATTAAAAAATTCATCTCGGCCAAAAAATGGAATTAACTCTTGAACATTTTCGTGCGATCATTTTTCACAACTTTCGACGTGGATTATCGCGACAAGAGTGCATCGATGAACTAAAATCTTTGTATGGCTATGAAGCACCATCCTATAACACTCTGAAAAACTGGTACAACGAATTCAATCGTGGCCGACGCTCGCCCAAAGACGAATTCCGTGAAGGTCGTCCAAAAACAGCCGTTGTGCCAGAAAACATCGATGCCGTACGTGAACTGATAGTGCAAGACCGTCATGTAACATACCTTCAGATAGAGGCATGCCTATGCATATCTCCCACCAGCATACATTCGATATTGCATGAACACCTGGCCGTAAAAAAGGTTTGTTCTCGTTGGATCCCGCATAATTTGACAATCGCTCAAAAAAAGGCTCAAAAAAGTGTTTCGAAAATTGGTTTGAGCGCATGCAGAAGTGTATAAATCTTAATGGAGAATATTTTGAAAAACAATAAAACCACTTTCGTTGACAAAATATTCCTATTTTCATTATTAGGCCAGAAATATATATAGCAGCCCTCGTATATGTATATTAACAACATTTGTATGAGAACATACAATAACATTTTCATATTTGCATTAAAAATCCCAATCATATAATATTCATATCCTCATTATTTAAAAATACACTCGAATACACATAAAAATATATTTACTCAATCAGTTGCCACAACAATCAGTTCTATATAATAATAACGGTCACTGATTAAAAACTGTCGCCTTAACAGCATCTCGAGAAAAATATTTGGAAAATATTTCATGATGCTACAACAGCAACAACACGATTAACAATATATATTAATAAAATCGTCGAAAAAGTTTTATTCAAAATCATTAACTCAATACAATTTTAGGTTATGTCACTTGTTCACACAAAAAACCCTTTAACAAGACCTCAAATACCTACACACCAACACATTCATATAAGTTCCATATAAAACCAGCTTTAATATTAATGTGAATTGCACTTTTAATTGCCAAGTCTACAAACGTCAAGCAAATTTGAGCGCTACTAACATTTTATATGGACAATTTGCCACAAACTGTGGCATGCTCAATGCTCATGCCATTGCGCCCAAGTATTCACTGCTGTCAACTGTCGTGGGAAAAGTTTTAATGCAGCTTGAGAGCATAAAAATTGCATTTCTATTTTATTATGTGGCAAATTTAACTTTTTATCAGCCGTCGCCTATCAACTGGCTGTGATTTTTACAAACAGAATGCAATTAAAATGTCAACCGCGTAAAAAACGCTTCAAATAAAGAACCGATGAGATTTTGCAAATTTTATGCGTTTTTTTTTTTTAAAAAGTTATCAAGCTCTTAAAAAATCACCCTTTACATATTTATGGGCGCGTGACTAAATATGTATGCAATATGTATTTTGAAATGTAGATTTTTTGGGCATGGACCGTTTTAATGTAAAACACTTCTTGGTAACTCCCCTTACATATTATTTTGAACATCATACGATAAATTAGAAAATAAATAGTTTTCAAAATTCAGATGAATTCGAAACTGTTCTTTTGAACTGGATGGAAAAAACCCCAATGTCCATAAAGAATGCCAATCAATGCGACAATGACCTACTCCGTCTAATTCCAATTATGCTCTTGCATGTGTTTGTAGAGGTGTGTGTGTGTGTGCGTGGTCACTAACTTGTGATTTTCGTTGGCATGTGGCGATATTAGTTTTGTTGTAGAAAAATCCCCCGAAAGATTAACACACTTGGTGTTATTATCAGGTCATGTGATGCTAGTCAAACAAGATAGGCCGCATTAGAGACAAATAAGGCATATATTGAATGGCAAATTTATAAATTATACTGAAAGATTTAAATTGTTCAATGTTAAATGTTAGATACGTCAATAATACATATATATGGTAATATGAAAAAAATATCACTTCACACACAAATCTAATTGATTAAATATCGATACCTATATTATGGTATATTGTGTATCAAAGATATGTTAGAAAACTATGGGACGGATATTGAATTCATATCCTGCGTAGTAGTTATAGCTTGAACTGTTATGATTTGTAATTGAACCTGACACTAGTTAATAGCTACTACTACTAGTTATAATATGCCAATTTATTTGGCATTACATATCACCAAATTCTTCTGATTATCACAACTCAATCCCTAGTACACCATTGGTCTTATTCATTTAAAGGCTAGAGTTATGTTTAGTAAGATTCATTGATATATTAAGTGAACAAAATATTTATCAAACTGATTGAACAACTTTTATGAACAACTCTCTGAAGTTGGACTATATCTGGTACACTATGTACTATGTATTTACTAAACTCATTTGAGTTAGAAATAGGGAATTTTTCCAAATTTATAAGCTTGGTTTTTCAGTTCTGAAAAAATATATAGCAGAGCAATATTACAATAATCTAAGATTGTTCAGTTTACATAGACCCGATTGTTCTGGAAACGATAGCAGAGATCGACAGCTACGCGGTTGACATTACTTGGCTGGATAAAAACCTGGATCCGTGCCGATGCTAGTGAATTGAATATGTCAATTGAGTCGTAATTCGTGCTTCAAATAAATGAGAATTAGGAATAATGAGCATAGTTTTCTCCATTAAGTATAGGACTTTGTCTATATCGGAACTAGCATAAATACCACCAACAATCAAAGCCTGGTGTTCAAGCGCAGAATGATCCTTTACAACTGGTGGTACTTTGGGATCGGTAGGCAATTGAGAATCAGATCTCTCTCTCGACGAACAAAAATTACGCTATTTTAAGTTTTTCATCATTCTTGCCCTACGATTACAAAACGAGATGAATAGGTACTTGGAGCATTCGAGAAAATTGTTCTTCGCAAGATCTTTGGAGTCGTTCGCGTGAGCGAAGATCGAACCATTAACTGTATGAGCTTTACGGCGACATGGATATAACTAACGGCATAGAAATCTAACGAATGCGCTGGTTGGGCCATGTCGTACGTATGGACGATGCTCTAGTGAAAAGTACCTTTGATTCGAGAACTGTAGGTGGACAATAGTGCAAAGAAGAAGAAGAAGTTCTCCCTAAAGTTTTACACTGAAGAACTGCTCCCATTTGTAGAACATTTTTCTTTCATATATGATGTTTCACACTTCATTTGACGAAGTCATTAAATAATAATTTATAACATTTTTATCAATCAATTTTATCAATCAAATAAATTAATTTAATTAATAGAAAAAACGTATTTCTAACCGTAAATTAACCGAAAACTTGTATTACGTTCATAAATTTACAAATTTCGAGTTACGTCGTTTTCTTTACAAACAGCAGGTATATTATTAAAATTTTCAAACACTTATCGTATCATCAGGCAAACGTGTAACTCAAACGTGAATGCAATTATAAAAGTTACAAATAAGATTAGCGGCAATTTGAATTATTTTACAAAATGCCTACTAATATGTATACTAATTAATTCAAAATTAGTTTAAGGTTCATTGAAAACTGTTAATTGTATCAGTATTTTAATATATGTACATATGTAAGTCATATGGGAGGCATATTTAAGTAAATAAATTCGATATCCACATGTGTATGTAACGTTATGGGCTGGCTTTTGCCGCCGATGGAATGTTGATTTTTAATTTAGAAATGTGTGTCAGAAAATGAGCAGAACAAGCGCAAAACAGAGACAATAATAGTAAGCTTGTAACGTATAAATGTTTAATTGAGTTGTTGGCAAAATCACGTGACGAACATTTATGTAAACAAATGCGTATGTATTGAAGTTGTCAACATGACATAGCCACACACATACGACTATGCCATGTAAGTGCGCTGGCGAATGTTTAAAAGCTATCATAAATTGATTGTTTGTTTGTAAGTGTGTATGTATATGCGCTCATACATACATACAAATATAATTCACGCGGCATGCAAGTGTGGTGCCATTAACGACTTGAGTGGACACTTTGCATGCAAAAGTCAACGATTGTAACGGGTGATTTTTTTGAGGTTAGGATTTTCATGCATTAGTATTTGACAGATCACGTGGGATTTCAGACATGGTGTCAAAGAGAAAGATGCTCAGTATGCTTTGACATTTCATCATGAATAGACTTACTAACGAGCAACGCTTGCAAATCATTGAATTTTATTACCAAAATCAGTGTTCGGTTCGAAATGTGTTTCGATGACAAATTTTGTTCAGCGATGAGGCTCATTTCTGGTTGAATGGCTACGTAAATAAGCAAAATTGCCGCATTTGGGGTGAAGAGCAACCAGAAGCCGTTCAAGAACTGCCCATGCATCCCGAAAAATGCACTGTTTGGTGTGGTTTGTACGCTGGTGGAATCATTGGACCGTATTTTTTCAAAGATGCTGTTGGACGCAACGTTACGGTGAATGGCGATCGCTATCGTTCGATGCTAACAAACTTTTTGTTGCCAAAAATGGAAGAACTGAACTTGGTTGACATGTGGTTTCAACAAGATGGCGCTACATGCCACACAGCTCGCGATTCTATGGCCATTTTGAGGGAAAACTTCGGAGAACAATTCATCTCAAGAAATGGACCCGTAAGTTGGCCAGCAAGATCATGCGATTTAACGCCTTTAGACTATTTTTTGTGGGGCTACGTCAAGTCTAAAGTCTACAGAAATAAGCCAGCAACTATTCCAGCTTTGGAAGACAACATTTCCGAAGAAATTCGGGCTATTCCGGCCGAAATGCTCGAAAAAGTTGCCCAAAATTGGACTTTCCGAATGGACCACCTAAGACGCAGCCGCGGTCAACATTTAAATGAAATTATCTTCAAAAAGTAAATGTCATGAACCAATCTAACGTTTCAAATAAAGAACCGATGAGATTTTGCAAATTTTATGCGTTTTTTTTTTTTTTAAAAGTTATCAAGCTCTTAAAAAATCACCCGTTATGTGTGTGAGTGCTGTATGTATATGTGTGCGTGATGAGAAAATTGGCTTTCCTTATGCTCACTTGTCGTTATAGTGGTAAATATCAACGGTGTATTGAACTTTGAAAAGTAAAAACAAAGCAACTTTTTCATTTATATACATACATATACTATAATGATTCATAACTGTTCGATTTATGAATTATATGCTGTGTGTGTGTCTGTTTATTATTAAGTTTTATATTACATACTTGTAGCTAATTTTGCTTTATGTTCATAAATTCTTAAATGAGGGGAAAATAAAAAACAAAAACAAAACGAAACGAAACAAACAGCGTCGGTGATAGGCAGTGATAGGCCACAGCAAACCTGTTGACTACAGCTTAATTGAAAAGTTGTAAATAGAATTGAAAAGTAGTCGAACTTAATTGAAGATCAATTGGGAGGAGGACGAAAAGCATATATGCATATACATATGTACATAGATGTAAGTACGTATGTCTGTATGTGTGCGTGTGTGTGTGTATTGGGATGACAGCGAGACGTGTGGGAAACTGGATAATAAATCAATAATAAGAAATTGATTGCACTTAATAGAAAGGTGATTGTGCTGCTTGTAAGTATTGGAATATTGATTTTCATAAATTGATTATATAATCTTGTTTTCATAACAAGTAAGGAAGACTAAGTGCAAGTGTTACCGTAAATACTCTGGCAGATTGTAAAAATTCATAGATATTTTTCAAGTTTTTTAAATTTTTTTTTAATTTTTAAATTTTTTTATCATCCGCTATGGCAAGCTTAAATATGATTCAATATATGTTCATAAAACTTAATTTATAAAACCCCACAGAAACCTACAAATTTAACAGTCATGCGCCATATATAGGTTCTGTTCGATATTCGAAATTTTTGGAATAAGTACATATTTCCTTGGTATTTTGATTCTACAGTTTGAATATACACGAAATCGGACAGCAAAAACGCCAATTTCCAATATAACATAATTATACTCTCTCAACAAAGTTGCTAAGAGAGTATTATAGTTTTGTTCACATAACGGTTGTTTGTAACACCCAAAACTAAACGAGTTAGATATAGGGTTATATATACCAAAGTGATCAGGGTGAAGAGTGGAGTTCAAATCCGGATGTCTGTCTGTCCGTCCGTCCATATGTGCAAGCTGTAACTTGAGTAAAAATTAATATATCTTGATGAAACTTGGCACACTTGTTTCTTGGCAGCATAGGAAGGTTGAAGGTTGGCAAAATCGGACCACTGCTACACCCACAAAATGGCGAAAACCGAAAACACATAAAGTGCCATAAATAAACCAACCAATCAAACTTTCTAGAATCGTTTCTTTTAGATACTACCGTATACAGTTTATAAATGGAGGATATCGGATTATAACCATGTCCACCTCCCATACAAAGGTTATGTAGAAAACTACTCAAAATGCTTTAATTCAGTAAGGAAAACCACCAGAAACCTTAAATTTCATTATAAAGAAGGTACAGAAGGGCTCCGCCCAAATTGGTATACAAAATTTTAAGTGGGTGTGGCTCCGCCCACTTATGGGTCAAAAATCATATCTCCGAAACTACTCAACCAATATCATTGAAACTAGTTTTGTAATATTTTCCTTACATCCCAATGATATGTTGGGTAAATAGGCCAAATCGGTTCATATCCACGCCTACTTCCTGTATACCAGAACTTTGAAGTCGATCCGAATAGTTTACTTTACACTAGTGAAGATATCGGAACAGAACTTTACATAAATACTGCATTTATAGTGTGGCCGTTTCTTTCTAAAAATCGTCGAAATCGGACCATAGATTTTCAAGGCCCCATATATCGAACATGAGGACCTCGGTGCTTCTAATCTAATATTAGCGTTTCCAACTTTCAATGGACTTTATACCATATATATGACGAATATGTGGGTCAAATTGTGTATTATATAATATTAAATAAATAAACTTAACCCTCCCTTACTTGTTTTAAGTTTAGACTCTTTCACTCCACAGCACCAACGCAGACATCGGACTAAACTATACATATGTAATATGGCATTAAATATATGTGGGACTTATAATCAAAAAATGGCCAAAATCGGTCTATGGTCAGATTACTTTTATAATATCGGTCAATCTGTAAGATATCCCAATGAAATTAAGTAGGAAGACCAGATAACAACAACAATTTATGTAGAAAAACTGTTTACGATTTAACATTTCTCTACTTGCTGTGTTTTCTCTGCTCTCTTCTCAAAAAAAGGGTAATTTGTAAGTAATAATAAAATTTTCGAGTTAAATACACCAAGGGCACCAATTACACCTAATTAAAAGTGAATAGCGCTCTCACCATTTTATCTTTGTTAGGTTTATGCCAACTTACATAAGTTACGCAAATTTCTTCTTCGATTCGCTATTCTCCATTAAATGGCGTATCGAAAGCAGATTAAGTCATTCTAAATATCTACTCGTACTCTCTTTTCACCGGCCATATTTCTACACGCTACGAAATTTATGTTAATAAATAAATATAAATATACTATATATAAATGTCTTCAGTGAAGTTATCGGTGCAATGACTTTAAAGGTTGGTATTCATAAATAATAATAAATGAAACAGATTTTGGCCAGGGCATGCGGAAATGTCGAAAAAAAAAACAAAAAAAAACAAAAAAAAAAAACGGATACTGGGCACAAAGTAAGGGTGCGTGTGTGTGTGTGCGTAAAGCGAGCGAATGTGAGGTATCACGTGGAAATATCAACGTTTGGAATGCTAAATTAACTTACTCGTATGCACACACTTATGATCCGCTTGAAATATGTATTTTTCATATCACGTCTAATTTGTCACAAGCATTAAATTCATGTCAACTTTGTGTGCAAAACACTTAGGATTTTCAGTTAATTTGATTTGATTTTCATCATCACTAACGGTATGCCTTTATAATATTAATTATTAATATTGCTTTGCTTTCGTAATAAGTTGTATAGAATTTACAGTGGAATTTGCGTAATTGCGTTAATTAAAAGTATTCATAGGAATTGAAAACTGGTATAAAAAGTACCATCTATGACACACATTTGCTGAGATTTACTACTATGCGTAATGTAAAATTAAATGATTCTGATTTACTTATATAAATATTGTACACATTAAGGCGGAACGTTCTTTTTATATTTTCTGTATAACGAAGTGTTAACTTTTAACAAACAAAAATAGTCAAGCTCGTCAAAACACGTCTAACCGTAGGGACTGCTACGGAAAAAGTAAGCAACTCTCTTTTGGACTCTCCAAACTCGTGAAATTTGTAAATTTTATCACAAGAGTAAAATTGAAGATAGTGGTTAGTGGTAGTGGTTTTTCACCTTTATCAAATTCAATTCGCTAAAATATAGATATGGCGAATCGAATACTGCCTGTGTGTCTCAAATTGACAACAACTGTATTCACAACTTGTTTACTTGGTAGTTCCCTCTTTGGTTTTTTACAACTTCGAACTGAGAAAACGTATTTTTACTAAGTATCGGTAGTTTTATATATTCTGCTTTTCGTCAGCAACGATTTGTGGTCTTCCCCGTTCCATTTCATTTTAAGCTTACAAATTTTTGTTGGCTTCAGTTAATTTAAAATTTTATAGAATAAACAAAACAATTTTAAACCGCTGACCAAGCTACAGAAAACCAAGCTTTCCAGACGGCTGCTCTGCTATACGTTAATAGTTCGTTAATATTATTAAAAAAAAACATGAACGGGAAAAACTACTGACTTACGAAGTCCGGCTATTAAATGTAGAGGGTTTGAAATAATTTAAATACTTATATAAATAATTTAATTTGATACTGGAATCTGTGGAAGATGCCTTGTGAAATTTGTAGAATTTGTTTAACTGCAATTTAATCGCAATTTAGTGGAAATTTTAATTAGGCGTGAGCGAGGTAAGTTATCGTAACATGTATTTAATCACTTATTTTCATCATAAGGTGTACGGTGATTTCTGAGAAACATTTATGTACGTTAGCTAATTGTGGTAGTAGGCTATTTTTATGCGAATAGAGTAACAACTAAATACACGTCAAAAATTAGTGAGAAATTACATAAAATAAATAAGACTGGTTGTATATTATTTTTACCACCAAGTCATGGTGTTTTATTAATTTAACCAGCAGTTGAAAGATCTGAATGATCTGTTAATAGTGTTAGTAAATTTTATTTATTTACTCTTTTCAATAAACTAGTCTAACAGAGACGAAATTTGTTTAAGCGTTCTTTGTAGCATTCATTTAAATCTGCATGCTACCTCATACAAAGAATTATATGTGCATTTCTGCTTTTGTTTATATTTCTTATTCACTGTTATTTTTTGAATTTCGGTAAATGTAGAATGAAAGGTTGATATGTTGCCGTTGCTATGCAACGAAAATTGTTTCATACTTTTCCCGTTCGTTGTACAGTTACATTAAGAATGTGCTTGTGAATTGGGTATTGCATAGTAAATATTTATATGTGCAAAATCAGTTTATCTGTTCTTTCTTACTGATAGTGTCGCAGCAAAAACTTTTTTTGCTAAAATTTGTTTGCAAAATTATTGTAGGTGCATTAACTTAATGAATTATTAAAAATTTGATTACATTTATATAACTTTAAGGCTAAAATGCTTCGTGGCACTAGTTTATCAGCCGAGGAACAAGTAATAATCATAGGAATGCATGAAAGTGGTTCCAAAATGGCTCTAGACCAAAGCGACATCGGAACTGTATCTCAAAATATCTTAAAAACCCTACTAATTATGGTATAGTGCGACACAGCGGACGAAAACCAACATTGATGAGCGGTGCGAAAGGATGATTCGACGGCTAGTAGTTGCGGGCTTGATAAGCAGCGATCAAATATGGACCTAGTTAAGACAGAAAATCACAATAAATATCATTTTTCCAATTATACATAAAAAACAGTTTCTCAAACACACCTCCATGGCACCAAAACCAACGCTAAACGAAAGCGCAATAAATCACATTTGAGTTTTGCAAATAAATACCAATTGTGGGCCGATGAGTGATTGAATACAGTCTTTAGTGACCAAAAAAAAATTAAATTTGGTCGGCCCAGATCATTGAAAGAAATATTGGAGAGGTTCGCACCAGTTACAAGCGATGTTTTGGAAGCGGTACCTTGATTTCAAGGGCTGCATTTTGCTGCTGTGGAAAGCTATCTACATGTTTTACATTCACTCAAATGAAGGCTAATATCAATGTAGATCTTTTGGACAGCGAGTTAATTAAATTTGCTGGCAATATTTATGGCATATAACTGGACATATTGAAAGGATAACGCTTCAATCCACACGAAGAATGTCTTCAACGACCGGAAAATTCCGGTATTACAATGTGCATCATTGAGTTCGAACCTAAATCCTATTGAGGATCTCTGGGGGATCCTCTCTGCTCCTGTTTTCCAAAACGGAAAGCAGTTTGAGACAGTACGTCACCTTAAATTAGCCATAAAACAAGAATTTGCCAATATTTACACAACTATTCTACAGTCAGTAGTCAATTCTCTGATTAAGCGGCTTAATTTAGTTTTAAAATATAAGGACAATTCTAATGACTATTAAAATAAACATTTCTTTCAGTTAAACTCAAATGTATAGGATTTACTGGTAAAAATAGTAAAATGCACATATAAATATTTACTATTAGCCTAAACTTCAATTCTGTTTTATAGTTTAAAAAAATTTCGAAATTTTTAATTTTTTGTTTTTTTTTTTATATCGTATACATTAATTATAACAAACCTGTCGTATACATTAATTATAACAAACCAGAAATATTTTGCAATTTTGTAATCTTTAATTTTTTTTTTGCAAAAAGTTCATGCACATATAATTCTTTGTATGAGGTATGTTGTTGAAGTGTGAACTATCAAACAGATGCAAGAAAGTCTTTTGCATGTAGTCGGCGAAAAAGGTAAATAAATACAATCAATAAACAATACATATAGTACCAAGTGTGAAAATTAACATATTTTTATGAAAATTTCCACTATTTTGAATAGCATTCAACTTCACGCACTTCTATGCTTACATACTTACATACGTTACATATATACATACATATATGTATTTAAAATATACCTATTTAGACACGTCAGCTATTTCATTAATGCTGCGATTATTGTGTTTTACATGCGTCATATGCAAATTATATGCCCGCTGGTTACATATCTGACCAATATGCAATGACGTGCATGTGCAGTCGCGGAAACATAGACTTTACGTAAAACCGTCAATTCACCCATTTATAATAGTTGAATGTTGTATTTCGTGTCACTGCATATGTAAATAAGTTAAGAGTTTACGCCTCCACTAGTTGCCTGGCCGAACGCTTCGCTTCTCGTATAATGACTGCTGTAATACTTTGTATAATAAGCTAAGTGGATATACATATATGTTTAGAGCCTGTCAAGATATTATCCATATGGGAAGAGTCAATGATTTTTATTACAAAGCTCCTTTAAGTCCTATACATCTCATTACAGTATGTAGAATGGTGAAAGGGTACTGCACTCTCTGTTAATCTCTACTTATGCTATGTCAATTGCTTTTTCCATTCTAAATTTTTACTCATACCATATAACACGATGTAGTATATAGTATTCAGAAATTTAAGATTACAAGTAGTGAACTACTAAATAAATTACTTTTAATGTAATTTTAAATATCACTGCCTTCATATTACGAACCTGCATGTGAAGTGGAATTGAAGTTACGTGACCTGCAAGCGTGTATATCTAGTCTACAATTTCAAAGAATTCATTGACTTTCGGGAAATTCAGGTGGGGGCAAGTTTGTTTTATAGGGGGTTTCCTACAAGTAGCGGAAAATGGGTATTTTTCTGAAGGCACTACCGCGAAGTAAATAATTTTATGGTGTTTCAGGTGTCTTTGTGGGAGTTTTGAAGTGAATTTATTAATTTTAATATATGTATAACAAAAGTGTATATTTTTTTTAAAGAAACCGGGTAGTGAAAGCTCAATCCAATCGGATGAGATTAAGCATAAAACCAAAAATTTTATTTATATTTATATGATAGTGTTTATATGTTTAACTTTTGAGATAAGATTATGGATTAAACAATTTCAATCATGATGTTCTTTGGGTTATTTATTAGAGAAATAATAAGAAAAGGTGTTAGTTAGTTGATAAATTACCAAAAATTGTACAATGTTTATTATTGTTTGATGTCATAGCATTGACGCAGTTAAAACTACTAAAAAATCGATAAAATATCTATTGACGTACGTAGGGTAAATTAAAAAAAAATTATTTGCGCTGATTTATTTCGATTTACTATACAAAAGAAAAATCAGATTTTACTAAATTAATTTTAAATAGAATACAATTGGAGTTGAAACTGGAATGCAGCTCTGCTGGTTGTTGTCTACGCTGTAAATTTATACCAACTTCTAATGAACATCATGTATGAACAGAAATATGAACAAAAATTTATAACAGCTGATCGTTAATCGAGTCAGCAGTGCGAAAGACAAATATCTCGTTTTTCAATGATAATCATATAGTGTTTGTCATTAGTCATTAATTTGACTGTACGAAAAGGTAAATTGAATTGGTCAAAATGGAAGGTCATAATTATTACAACGTTTTCAGTCAGGCAAGTTTAAATAAAATTTCATGGATTTGAAGAGTCCTTTTGTGAGAATTGATGACATAAGTGCATAATATCGAATGGAGACTATTTTGAAGGCGGCAATATTAATGTAGCCAAATGAATGAATATTAAAAAAAAACGAAAATTACCGTTATTTTTTGAACACATTTCGTATAGCAGAACGCGCAGTGAGAGTACAACCAAACTTTCAGATTATTGCTATTTTAAACTGAGGAAGTTTTCGATATACAGTGGAACTTCCATAACTCGAACTTCTATAAGTCGAAGATCCCCATAACTCGAACTTTTGAATTGGCAATAGAAGGCAAATTTCATACAAATTTCCTTCGATAAATCGAACTTTTCGACAAGGGCAAAATACAAAATTTAAAATTTTCCTATCAAGAAACAATTTTAAAGCAGTCCCTATATTCGTATGGAGACAAACAAAAAATATGATATTACACTTATAGATTTCATAAAACGTGTAGCAAAGGCATGAGATACAAATGTCAAGAGACAAACAATGGCAAAGTGTAAAAAACAAAATTACAGAATACTTTCAATGTATTTAAATAGAATTTTTTGCGAAGTAAATAACTAAAGCTGTGGGTAAATCTATATTTTACAGATTTTGGAAAAATTTACGTTTTAATGAAAATTTCTATAACTCGAAGTCTCTCTAACTCGAAGTTTTTTATGGATTATGGTGATTCGAGTTAGAGAAGTTCCACTGTATTTGATCTTAATTAAAAATAAAAATTAAAAAAATTTAAATGTCATTAAAATAACAAAATTGAAGTAATACATTTAGCGAAAATATCGCTACTGGCATGCATATGGTACATACCTTGATTTGGAGACCAATATAGAGGAATATTCGAAATAAAAAATAAAGAATAAAATATTGTTAAGAATAACACAAAAATATGCGAAAATCAATATTTAAACTTTGATTGAATAGTTCACACCTTTACTTAAACCTTAATGTTTATTGGGTACATTGTAGGCGCGAGAGTTCAATGAAGTGGTATATCTGGTTAGGTGAGCATGCTTCATAGCTTCAACGTCATTGGCATCTCATAACTCATTATGTATACGGTTTTAGTTAGCTATTTTTTTCATACCTAAATATTTACATATATGTATGTATGCACATATGTATCTCGTCATCTGCAGAACACTGTCTGTGTAATTTTTTTCCAGACAGGTTTAAATTAGTTGCGGTTTCTCGTTAAACATACAAAAAAAAGAACAACACAAACACTTCGGAGCTTATCTGAATGTGAGAAAAAACCAACAACGTCATCGACGAGTTTGAAGAACAGCGCCACTATAAATTCACTGAATATTTAAGCGTGCCGCCGCCGGTAAGAGACACGCGCTTGGCACATGCTTCAGTTTTCTAAAAAAACAACAGCAACAAAAATTTGCAAAATCATTTGAATTGATTTCTTACATGACAGCGATATGCTTTTTTGGCGTCTATGTGTGTTTATATAAGGATGATTGTGGGCGTGTTAATGCTTTAATTGGGCTTACGAGTGCTCGCATATACAATTTTGTTATAGAAGCGTTTGACTCTTCAAATATTATATGACACGCTCCTCATATATACATATGTACATGTACATTTATATGTATGTATGTATGTATGTACGTTTACAGCAAATACAAGCGTGCCCGTGTTATTTGCACATCCATTGACACATCACGCTTCTCCAATTACAATTTCACGCCACAATCGTTTGTGTTCATTTAATTTGCTTAGCGTCAATAGTACACAAATATAACTGTTGTTTGTTGTAAATCTATAAATGACAAGAAAAGAAGCTGGCCGATCACTAGATACGATCGTAAGTGTGTTCGATTCGCACTTAATTCGCTGCAACTCGATTGACTCGGGCAATCGATCAACCCAATTGATCTTCAATTGAGATTACGTACACGCAGTGGTGCTCCGTTTCGGTTGTCGGCCGTGCAGCGCAGCTTATGCAAATGTGCGAGGTGAAATTGCTTTCAAGTGGGTATTCAATAAGTATTATTTTACTGCTAATAATTGCGCCAGCATCCGTTATGTTGAGACTGATTGCTTACTATTGCCTCTCTAATGGTATGAATAATGATCTGTGTGCATTTAATGAATGAAGTGATAATTCATTTAGATTTCCTTACGTTGAATTTTGGCAAGTCTGCTAATTTAAGCATTGTCATAAAACCGTTACACAGTCAGCTGTTCAAGTTTGTGTGTTTCTTGCTTTAAATGCTAACAATTTAACTAATTTTCTATATTTTAAGCTTTGAGTAGGCGTGTTTCAAAATTCTTTAAACATTTTTAAATTGTAAGCGTGCAATTATTACCTCAGGCACGTACTAATTATGCAATATTTCACATTTAAATAGGCATGAATATTTCTAAAATATTATTTAATTTATTGTTTTCGACAAATAACTGTATTTGTGGAGTTTCTCAAGTAATATGTTTCACGCTCTTTGACAAATAACAGTGTAAGTGACAGTTGGAGCTGTTAAAAAGTAATTTACAAGTTTTCGTCAAATAACTGCATTTGTAGACTTTTTGAAACAATATGTTTTACACTTTTGACAAGTAACTGTAAATAATACTGTTAAAAAATAATTTACAAGTTTGTTTACAAAGTTCTTTTAGAAATTAATTTAAGACCTCGTAGACTTTTATAGCAGATCACAAATAACCGGCTTAATAACAGTATACTACTTAAATGAGGTAAATTATAGATGTCTTATGTAATATAAAATACTCATTTAGAAATGAAATAAAGTAAGATAAAATTGTACTGTTTAATAATATTTTCTAAGATTATTTATTATAAGCTATAATAATCTGAGACCAATTTTTGAGGAAACTCCGCAAAACTTTAGTTCATTTAAAATCCGCTTGTTGTGGTTTTACGTATTATATATACAGTAAAGTTAATACGTTATACATATAATATTTCAGGATCTATCAAAATTATAAATATATATATACAGTGTTGGGCAAAAACTTCCGGTCAGTATGGAAATTTCAATTATGAGCTTCAATATTTATCCAAGAAAATATGTTGTATGAGGGATTATTTGTATTCGTAATAAGAGATAACATAAATTATTTGCAAAAAAAATATTAATATGAAATTTCTCAGGAGCGAACTTTTTTGTTTGTATGGACGAAATGGCCTTTTGGAGTAATCCGACCTCCATGTCATCATACCACTCATTCAAAACGATCGAATGCAGCCTTTTTGGATCCTCGGCTTCTGTGTGACTAACTGTTTCTTCATAATCTCCAACAAATTTTTGATCGGGATTAAATCGGGGGTGTTCTTAGGCATGTTAACTTATTTATTCCCATTTTAGGCATAAAATCGCGTTCCTCCAAAAAAATAACAAAGAAGGAGGTCAAAATTAGTTCAGAATATTTTAGCTCATAATTCAAATTTTCATAATGACCAGATTTTTTTGTCCTGCAAAGCGACATGTTTTTGAAACCCATTAGGTGGCGCCAGAGTCGAAATATTTTTAAAATTGCATTTACTGTACGGTTTAACTAATTTCATCTACGTTTATATGTTGATATAACGGTAAAAGAACATTTCATGATTATAACCTTTCTTCTTGAGAAGGCATTTAAAAATCTGATTATTATGCAAAAAGACTTCAGTAGAATTGAGATCATATGATTGATCATTGATCTCTTTAATAAAAGTACAAAACTTAATATTTAATAAGTAATTTTATAAGTAATATATGTACATATGTAAATGCCATTCATAAAATGAAAAAAAAAAAAAAAAAATCATTCACCGGCATTAATATTGTCGCCTTCAAAATAGTTCCCATTTGATATAATGCACTTATACCAACGCTTTTTTTAATCAACATTTCTTCAACTCGATTTTTGGGATAGCCTTTGGCTCTTTCAGCGATTTCTAGTATGCTTGTAAAACAGAAACGTTTAAGGTTATCTAATTTTTGGAAATACGTTACAGAATTGTTTTTGACCAAAAATTCATGAACAAGCAACGAAGTGTGAGCTTTTATCCAACGAAAATCGCTAAGATCATCAAAAAACTTTTGCGGCTGCTACAGAATATTAATTCCTATTATTTTTTGAACACATCTCACACGTGCGTTCATGGAGATTCCCAGCTTCGATACCTAAGCGGTTTAATAAGTCACCAGCTTGAAAAGCTGGAATATTTTATGTTGGCGGGTAAGCCAGCGGTCAACTATTTGAACTTGTTTTGGATTTTAACTAGCTGCGACAGCGCTAGACGCTGCAAAGAAATATCGTAAAAGTGTCAAAGCGCAAAAGAATTGATGGGAGAACACAAAATTTAGAATAATGATGACAAAAATGAGGAAACAAGCAAAAACAGTTTGGGGTAATTTAAATTGTCGGTTGCACTCTTTATTAATGGTTTTATATGTTATAGCGCTCAATGTAGATCCAGTCTGCAAACATTTTACGATACCTGCTTCTTATGTAGATATTGTGTTCAAAAATGTTAAAGTATCGTAAAATTATAATTATTTCATTCATTTACAACAACTATCGCTTTAAGCTATTATTTTATTATAAATAAAATAAAACAAATTTCAAGGGAAATTATAATCTATACTACTATTATAAAGAGGAAAGATTTGTATGTATGTTCGTAATGAATAAACTCGAAAACTGCTGTGCCGATTTCAAAAATTCTTTTACCATTGGAAAGCTACATTCACCTCGAGTAACATGGGCCAAAGTGTATTCAACAAAGTGAACTAAATTTGACATGTTTGTTGCCATTGATTTAACCCTTACATTTATTCAAAATTCAAATTTTGAAATTCAAAAGTAAACAAATTTCAAACCAAAAAAAATATTTTTTAAATGAATAAAAGAAAATGCCGAATACTTTCTGCTTATGCGAAACAACTCATGGAAGCAAATTACTATTGTTTTGTGCTCCAACTGACAAATTGCAAACAATTTTATCAATATATATTATATTGTGCAAGATAAAAAAGACGGGTTAATGTACACAAATACATGAATTGTTTACTATTTTATTGTCAAAAACTGGTATGTCAAATACTTAGTTCACTTTGTTGAATACAATTTGACATTATTGCTAGAATCTCAACTTTCTGGAAATAGTTCCCAGGTGAGGGTATCAAAAAGACGCGCTTGAGAGTGGAGTACGGAGCGTTTGCAGCGGCTTGAAGAACAAAATATTAGAAATATACAAGCTCGGGCTCGGGAAATATACACACTAGGGCGTCGAACTCTGAGCATTCCCAACGCCTTCATATTCAGAGAGAAAGACAACGGAGACCAAAGACTAGAAGTCGTAATCAAGTTTTAGCTCGTTGCAAATAAAATATAATCTCATGTTTGAATTTTCCTGATTTTACTACTACATATGTATGGGAGAGTATGTATAAGTTTGTAAAAACTTATAACTTTTGAAATGCTTTTTTGAACCCGTGCGAAGTCGGAGCGGCCCGCTAGTATTAATATAAGGATTCGTTTGAACTTATAATCAAAATAATTTGATTGTAACCTATTAAATATCATAAAGAAATATTTTATAACATGATATGATGATTTGTCTGCACGATATTGCATGGAACAAAAATACTAGTGTGCAATAATAAGTAAATACATATAAATATAAATCTGCATTCCATAATGGATTACACAATCTAAATATACGCAATTAATTAATACATATTGCGACTAGTCTGGTTCATACATAAGTTATTATAAAATTAATTTGCATAAGACAATGTTTTCCTACATATGGAAATTATTGAATCAAATCAATTAATACGCACTTATAAAACACAGTGCAAGTGGGATGGTGTGCAACCTCCATGCAAAGATTGGGTTCGAGCACAATGGATTTTTATCATATATACCCCATATGATAAAAATTCGTTGATGTAATTCTTTCCTACCTTTTCGAATAGAAATGATTTAATGACGATAAAATGTTTGGCCGAATGAAGCTGTAATCGACTGCTCAAAAATTTTTCAGGAGTGGAAAGATACGTTTTTAATGATTTATAAAAATGAGATAGCTTGAGAGCGAGTGGTTTCGACCTGCTGACCAAGTATAGATTTCAATAGGTCTATTGATCCCTTTAACCAATACCAACGGTATAAAGTCAACTAGAATGTCAAATATCCCTATATTGTATATACTGGGGTTAAGAGAAAGCCTGGACTTATTACATTTAACTTTGAAATTCAGCTAGTGTGTGTGAGAACCTGCTGCCATGCAGTTTTTCAAATGTCCACAAAATAACAAAAATCATTATGTATTGCACATGAGAACTGGGGTGATTCCTAGACAATTTTGTGTTTCCATTTTCTCCATATTACAGTCGCCATTCACCTAATTTTGCCAAGATAACCTACATCTTGACGATGTATACTATATAAATCCAATCGAAAGTTTGAAAGTTTTTGTATCAGATTTATGGGAATTATTGACCCGAATTTGGCACCAGGGTTTTATTATCTAGAAAATATGCCCTTTTCAACACAATATCTCACAGATTGTCCGATGTTATCGATTAAAAAATAGTTATCCAGAGCTTCTGAGGTTCTCACATTCGTCGTCTGCAGCTATGATTCTACTTCGACTGCTTTTCTACGAGCGCTGCATCATAAATATGGAAAATAATCAGATAGAATTCAAAATTGTGTTATAGGCATCGTACGGACGAACAGATAAACATGCGGAATTCAACTCATCTCGTCAATCTGTTCAATTTAATATACCTATATAACTCCATGGAGGATAGAGTCATATGTAGAAGTGAGGAAAGTTTCTGACTGTCATTCACTTAGGAGTGGCCAGGAACGATATGGACTGAGTAGGCAATTGAAAAGTGAAGTCCTCTCTCGACGAACAAAAACTAAACTCTACAAGTCCCTCATCATTCCCGTCCTACTTTATGGTGCAGAAGCGTGGACGGTGTCAACATCCGATGAGACGGCACTAGGAGTTTTCGAGAGAAAGGCTTTGCGGAAGATTTATGGTCCCTTAAACATTGGCAACGGCGAATACCGCAGAAGATGGAATGATGAGCTGTATGTGTTGTTTGACGACATAGACATAGTCCAGCGAATAAAAAGACAGCGGCGACGCTGTCTGGGACATGTTGTTCGAATGGAGGAAAGTACCCCAGCTCTGAAAGTTTTCGATGCAGTTCCCGCTGGTGGAAAACCGAGGAAGAGGGAGACCTCCACTCCGATGGAAGGACCAGGTGGAGAAGGACCTGTCTTCACTTGGTATTACCAATTGGCGCCAAACTGCCAAAAGGAGAGATACGTGGCGCGCTGTTGTGGACTCGGCTATAACCGCGTAAGCGGTTTCTACGCCAGTCAAGCAGAAGAAGATATAACTCCATATTTAGGAGTTAGGTGTTGCAAACAACCGTTATGTGAACAAAATTATTATACTCAGTGCACCAGTGTTGTGAGTGTATAAAAAGAAACGGTTTGTTTATGTTTTTCCATGCAAAAATATTACTTCAGCAGGCACGTGATCATTTTATGTGTCATTTATTACCGTTCGTATTAAGTAAGTACCGTTGGTAAGTAATTAATGCGAAGTGCTTGGTGCAATAATAATGATCTGTTACTGTTCTACTGCGGTAATTAAGTATGTTTTTATGTTAGTAAATAGAAATATGCAGTCATTACTTGTCTATAACTTTCGAAAAATTAATCTAATTTATTTAGTACATATTTATATGCCTGGACAGAGAGAACCTTGAAAAATTCTCTTATTGACATATTGACATACTTATTAGAAATGTTTTCATTATAATTAGTGGGTAATGTTTTATTTTTGTTAAACAATAATTGCTAAAGCCAACAATGTTTGCTCTAATTATCACAGTTATTAATTAGTACATTACAAACCGATAATATTTATTAATATCTAAACAAATTAGAGTTCTATATGTAAGTACATATCTATATGAGTGAGTTTACTTGTAATGCTTTCAAGTCCGAGCGAGTGTGAAAAAAGCATTTACAATTCAAAATGGAAAAGGCAATATTTTCGTTCTTATTATTTCTATTATTATTTTACATCATGAAGGTTCAACGCCGTACCTGTTAGTTCACGGATGTTGTAATATTGACACACATAAAAAACAAAACATTTTTTACTAAATCAAAATAAATTACATAGCAAACTTAACGCTTTTTATAACAGTGCTTTTTGTTTTTCAATCTGCGCACACTTTCCCATATTAATTTTTTCCTTAACTCCACACAACTCGTGTTCTATTAAATATGCAGTAGCGCTTGATCGGTTATTTATCGCCCGGGTTTGCACTGTCATCCGCCATAAGATGCCAGCTGTCAATTTAAAGTCGAGTACAATCGTTGAATTATGTAATTGTGTTTTTATTTACACTTTGCTCATAGTTCAATAAATCGATTGACTAATTTCTATACTTCAGGGGAGTACAGGTAGTCGTCATAAATTGTAGTCAGTGAACGGAATGGGTAAGCTTATTAAGGAATATAAAAAATATAAATTAATGTAGAAACGTGCGCTTGAATATTTTACGCTTGTATGCATTAGAAGCGTGTGCACCAGTGCGATTTTTCACTAATATGCTATTTGGAGAGGATGTCATGTTTTCAAATTGCATGCATATTTTTTTACACATTTCTAATGATTCAAATAAAGTTCTCAACATTTGCATGCCGATATATATGTATTGCTTTTACATCACTAATTACGAACAGGTTTAACAATTTTAAGAGATTTCAAATTTCTCTCTTTTATATAATAATAATTTACGTTTCAATAAATTACCTTTGTAAACTTCTGATTGTTCGGTGAGTGCGCTGTAAGTATCGTAAAAAATAGTGGCTATTTGGGGGGAAAATAAAGTTTCTGATTTGATAGTGAAAGATGATTTTACCTTAAATATAATACAATAAAATAATGTTATACACCCAAGTTATGATTGGAATAAAGATGGTTGCTACATTTTTTAATAATGGTATGCAATAATTCATATGCATATCACAATAACACACTAGAAATCATTTCACCAATATATACTCATGGTAGTTGTTGACATCTGAGTGTGACAGAGACTGCACGTTTTCTTGACATGGAATATAGCTAGACATTCTAGATGAAAATGTTGTTTTAATGAACAAATATTTGTTAATATTTTCACATTTACAAAAAGCACTTTAAGAAGAGGTTTTAAACTAGTCACCTTATTTGATGGACATCCACCACTGTAAGTTTTTATATTCCTGAAACTAATTATATTCATTCTAGTGAAAGTATCACTGTCAGTTTAGATCATACATTCTGTTTCTGTTGGTTTCTGTTGGTTTCTGTTTTTATACTCTCGCAACAAAGTTGCTACGAGAGTATTATATGTCCACATAACGGTTGGTTGTAAGTCCTAAAACTAAAAGAGTTAGATATAGGGTTATTCATATCAAAATGCAAAATGATCAGGGTGACGAGTAAAGTTAAAATCCGCTATAGAAGTAAAATTTGGTATGAAGGACCGCACTATGAAGGGACATATGTGAATGTAATTTGTTTGAGGAAGTGGGCGTGGTCCCGCCCCCTACTAAGTTTTTTGTACATATCTCGCAAACTACTAAAGCTATATCAAAGAAACTTTCTAGAGTCATTTCTTTTAGGTACTACCTTCACACAGTCCAAAAATGGAGGAAATCGGATTGTAACCACGGTCTCATACAATGATTATGTTGAAAACTACTAAAAATGCTTTAATTCAGTAAGGAAAACCACCAGAAGCTTAAAATGCATTATAAAGATGGTTCAAAAGTGTATACAAAATTTTAAATGGGCGTGGTTCCGCCCACTTATGGGTCAAAAACCATATCTCCAAAACTACTCGACCAATTTCAATGAAATTCGGTTCATAATATCTTCCTAGCTTCACAATGATATGTTGTGAATATAGTCCAAATCGGTTCACAAACACGCCTACTTACCATATATAAGAACTCTGAAGTCGGTCTGAATAGTTTACTTTACAATATATAAAGTTAGTACTAGTGAAGATATCGGCACAGAACTTTGCAAAAGTACTGTATTTAAAGAGGCACTGGCAATCGTCGAAATTGGTCCAAAAGTTTTCAAGACCCTATATATCGAATATGAGGACCTCAGTACTTCTAACAATTTTTTTACCGAAATTATAGTTAAGTCTCTCAGATATTTTGAAGAAATTTTGAGGGAATATGTTTCTTCTAATAATATATCTCCGTGCCAACAATGAGTGAAATCGGGTCATAACTTCATCTATCTCCCATATACTTAATATTAGGGTGCGGAATATGTGAGTCATATATATGCCGAATATGTGAGTCAAATTGTTTGTTATATTAATAAATTTAAATAAATAAATTGCGAGAATATAAATTGTTCGGTGACACTCGAACTTAGCCCTTCCTTACTTGTTCGAGTTATTATCATATATTAGTTATTCCTAAGCTCAGATGATAATACTAGCTGAAATGGCTCCAAAGTTAGCCTAAACGATCATGTCAGTGTAACAAATGCCTCATTAGAGCATCAAGAGTATTAGAGGAACACTTAACTTGTGTCGAAGAATGGCTAGCCAACTGGCGTATAAATATTAATGAGCAAAAATGCAAGCATGTTACATTTTCTCTAACCAGCAACATGTCGGACAGTTAAAATAAACAACTAGTACCTCAAGCGAATGAAGTAACTTATCTTGGGATTCACCTGGATCGAAGGCTTATGTGGCGGAAACATATAGCGAGTAAAGTAACTTGCATGAAGTTAAGAGCAGCAAATTTAAATTGGCTTCTAAACAAAAATTCTAAACTTACAACTAGACAACAAAGTCCTGTTATACAATGCAATCATAAAACCGATTTGGATGTATGGTATTCAACTGTGGGATACGACCTGTGCAACTAACATTGATATAATTCAGAGATTCCAATCTAAAATGCTTAGAACAATAGCGGGTTCACCATGATACATGCGTAACGAATATATCCATAAAGGTCTTGATATTCCTATGGTAAAGAAGGAAATAGAAGACAGCAGAAAGGAATATATTTCTAAACTTCGTTATTCGTTCTACCAAAACAGCTCAACCACATTCTTGAGATTATTTAGTTGTAAATAGATTTAAGATTTTAATACTTATTGTTAGGCTTTAAATAAAGCAGATTCAATAAATAAGGAAATATTGAAAGAAAGAAAAGATTCAAATTCCTCTCCAAATTTTATACATAAGATCAGATAATTTTAAAAGTAAGGATGACACAGCTGTTAATTAACAGATAAAAGCAAGTCTACGGAGGGAGACTATTAAATGTATTTATAATGGTGACGTGTGCTTTATAGTAGCTGTTGATATGTATCATCACTTATTCCCAAATATCCGGCACAGTATGATAAGAATCCAAGGCTATGTTGCAAACTTTATAAATCTAATGCTGCAACCATATGTGCAAATATACACGTATGTTTGTATATACACATATGTATATATTATATATACATTATACATATATCCATTTATTCCGCGAAAAAGTTTGTGTTCTTTCTTTTCCTTAAAAAGTGAAATTATGATGACGGGAAGTGCGCAAATATTTTATTAAACCTTTTGGCATTAAAAGCACATAAAAACAAGTTTATAATAAAATGCCTACAAATTAAAAACAAATTTTGCTTAATTTTGTCTACATTCTACAGACAAGTTTACTGGTTTCATTTGAACAATTTCAAGTTTGTTGAATATTTTACTGTTATACTTTAAACACTTTATTCAACCTGTTTCATTTGACAATTATTTTGTTCTACCAAAAACAAAATAACTGAAAAGTTCAAAATATTACTATGATCCAATGAATGAAAGTTGAAATTAACATATTCATTCAAATAATTCCTTTGAATAATTTAAACTATGAATATTTAGCATACATTTGCATATAAAAAGTGATTTGTCTTTACCCCGTGAACAGGCATATATTTTGTGGAAGCAGTCACATTATACTATATACGCGTAAACAATTTAAATTTTGAATAAAAAAATCCCATTTGAAACTAAAATATGCTGTGGGAAAATAGAAAATAATCGTGAGAATCGCATACCGTTATAATTATTGATTCAAGTAATTGTAAGTTCACTGGAATGTGATTGCTGTAAGTATCATTTTGTTGCTAAATTTTGTATTCCAAGAAATTTAGTATTCCAAAGGAAAAAAGTTGAAGATTGAAATGTATACTTTTTTATGTGTAATTCCAAAGTTTTGAAAACGAAAAAAGTGAAGTGTCTGTCTTGAGTAAAAATTGAGATATATTGATGAAACTTGGAACACATGTTCCTTGGGACCGTAAGAGGGTAGCTTTCGAAAATGGGACGACTGCCACGCCCACAAAATGGCGAAAACTGAAAACACATAAAGTGTCATAACTAAGTCACAAATAAAGTTATAAAAGTAAAATTTGGAACAAAGGATCGCACTAGGAAGGGGCATATTTGGATGTAATGTTTTTGGAGAAGTGGGCGTGGGCCCGCCCCCAAATCGGGTGCAGAAGGAAGCTGCACTCAGATTTTTTTACAAAATGGAAAAGGGGCGTGGCATCGGGATCAAAAACCATATCTCAGGAACTACTCAACCGATTACAGTGAAATTCGGTATATAATATTTTCTTAATGACACATGTGGAAAATGGTTGAAATCGGTTCACAACCACGACAACTTCCCATACAACTCAATTTTGAATTTCATCTTATTCCTTCACTTTATAATATATACATAAGGAACCAATGAAGATAGCGAAATAAAACTTTACACAAATACTGTATATGATCTGTGGCATCACTTGTGAAAGATTGTCGAATTCGGACTATAACTTTTCAAAGCCCCGAATATCGAATATGAAGAATTTAGAGCCCCATGGTAATTTTTCACCGAAAATTTCGGTAAATCTCTCAGGTATCTTAATTTAATTTAGAGGAAATATTTTTCTTCTAATTGTGTAACTTCCCCTAGCTCTCATATACCTAATCAAATTGGGTCAAATTGTGTGTCAAATTGTGTGTTATCTTAATAAAAATATATCAATAAATTGCGAGAGTATAAAATGTTCGGTTGCACTCGAACTTAGCCTTTCCTTACTTGTTTTTCTTTAAAATTATACGATCTTATCTGCATGTCTGTTGGATAAGTTAATATATATTATATTATTCGAAATCACTCATTTTGTTTTCATTTTTTTATCTAAATTTTCTTAAACTTATTACATAGAATGAAGTGATCAACAACCTCTATATAATTATGGACATTCCTGCTAACGATGCGTTGCAAATTATGCAACAACGCGTACTAATTCTAATTATTTCATTGTTGCTACTAAAACAATTACTGCTTACAACAATATTCAATTTGTAATTATATTGGTAATTTGAGTGAATGCACTCTATCGAACTAAAAAAAAATGTATGTATTATTATGTATTATATATGTATATAAAAAAATATGTATGTTTAGAAATACACAATATAAATTATTCATCTTTTTCCAACCAATTAGCGTGGCAGCTAAATACTCGTAATATACCGTGCACGCGCAAACTAATGCCAATTCATGCCGTTAAAACTTCGAATCCGCACAATGGGAAAATTA
Organism: Zeugodacus cucurbitae; assembly: GCF_028554725.1. Taxonomy (NCBI): domain Eukaryota; kingdom Metazoa; phylum Arthropoda; class Insecta; order Diptera; family Tephritidae; genus Zeugodacus; species Zeugodacus cucurbitae. Next base: position 54,368,563 of record NC_071667.1, on the reverse strand, counting down.
AATACAGAATGCCGACAATAGCACAGGTTAATGTGCAATTTGTTATTGTTTTTGGTTTTATCGGCATTCCCCTCAAAGCTGGTATGTTGTTATTGCTGTACTTAGTAATATAAAAAATATCAGTTTCGTTCAATTTTTCATAACTACGAAAAGCACTTAAGTAGTACGGGAAATGTGCACAATCGCAAATATATCAACAAGTGGTTGCAAATAAATGCTATCGAACATAATGTTCGGAATATGCCCTTTTCACCAACCCTGCCGTGTCAATTTGATTTGATTTCAAACATCGCTCCTTACAAAATTCGTTTAAAACAACAATGCTTGTTGCTTGTGAACTGATAACAGTAAACAAAAGCAATTTAATTTAATTCAATTTCATGGTTGAAGGTCTGCGAAGTTCGACAAACTGTTGTAGAGCCTTCCAAGGGTGGTTGACTATGTGTTATGCTATAGCTTGTATGTAAATTCCTCAACTATTTTTATTGAGAATTTCTAAGTTTTGATATCGTACATCTACCTTTATAATTATTTCGGAACTAACTTATTATTATTTAACACTAACTTAAAACATAAATGAAAAAACTCAATATAGGGGGAATGAATAATATACGAATTTTCAAAATAAATCGATGCTTTATAATTTAAGTTTTCTGAATAACCTAGTTCCAAGCATATTCGTTTTTCTTATCTAATATCACCATCAATATACTTTACTCATACACAAATTAACTCCTGCGCCATCTAACGTTGACATTTTTTCCAGATGTAGTGTTCTACAGCAACATATTAGGTCTGTTCAAAAAATAAAGAGAATTTTCGTCTTTTGAGTAAATTATGTATTCATTCGTCTACACTAATATTGTCGCTTTTAAAATAGTCCCCATTCGATATTTAGCCTTATCCTTTATCGCTTCTTCCAACCACCGCAACACTTCTCTAACTGGATTTTTGAGATAGCTTTCGGTATTTCAGTAATTACTCGTATGTTGGTAAAACGACGACCTTTAACGTTCTTTTTGTTTTTGGAGATATGAAAAAGTCACACGGAGCCATGTCTGTTTAATATGGAGGCTGTATCATTATTACAGTATTGTTTTTGACCAAGAATTCTTGAATAAGCAATGAAGTGTGATTTTTTAACAAGCAAAAATCGCCAGACTCACAAGTACGTCAAACCTTAGCCGCTGCTTTATAATAAAAAATAAAAAAAGGGAAAATTTGGAATTTTTGAAATTCCCTTTATTTTTTGAACACATCTCAAACATTTGTAACTATTTGAATTTTTTGTATTCTGTGTATCACCAACACTCGGCTGGTTATTGGACCAAAGTTACTTTCTCCGGGAGTTTTAATTATAAGTAAAACACGTGTGTTCTACGATTTTCAAAGTCAGCCTCCAAAATTGAAATATACGCCTTCGAAGCTCGAAAAAAGGCTTATTAAAAATTATTATTAATTATAGGATACAGTCGGTAAAAAGGTTTCCCCTTAATGCAATGTTGTATAAAATGTTTCGATCCAGCTTATATGACACATGATATAAGCAGTCGAAATTGAATGTTCGAAAAAGATGAAAGCTTTATATTTCGAAAAATATTGGTCCAATTTGTACATTTTGTATGATTGTGAATCAGCTTAAGCGATCTTGGATCAGAATTTATTTAATTTCAATATGAAAAAAATATAAAAATTATATATATTTTATATAGAGGAAATATGTATTTTTGAAATAAAATTTTTTATTTATTTTTAAATCCATCTTCGAGTGCTATATATCATTTGAATAAGAAGAAAAGGTTTGGTAACTTACATACATTGATTAATAATGGCGTTTCCAGTAAGCTAAATTTCGAAATTCGATGGCGAATATTTCGATTTTGGAGTTTAACTTCGAAAGAACATACATTTTTTTCTTATGACTCAATCTCCTGGAAGAATTGTATTTGATTCAATACCCAAAAAAAGAAAATTTTACCGGATAGTGTAATTCATACTTGGTTATACTACACCAATATCACAAAGCGACTTCAAGAGTTTATCAAAATATTTTATAAGCACTCAGATTTGGTTTAAATTTATAGGTCTTCTTGCAGAGCTATAAGCTCAATAGTTCTATAAACTCGCATGATTTAAAGGTTCTTCAAAATTTGGCTCTTAAATAACTTCAGATCTACAACAAGTATTGTCAAAGCTACTGCACTGATTCGTCTGGGAACCTTTACTTCGCAGTAACCAAAATAGCATATGTTAGCCAGCTTGATTCTAGGTTGGATTTCTAAACGGACATTTTACTCAATTCGTTCCCATACAGATGTAATTATCTGCAAAATTCCAAAGCAATGTCTGTTATTGATATTCTCGTATTATTGGATTTTTTGAGAGTGAAATGAAGTAAGCGAAATACACAATTTTTAACCAGAAAAGTACCTCAATACCTCAGTATGAATCAGTCGAACGGAATGTGTAAAACTGCTGATGCTCTATTTTAAACAAAAGCTTTCGCTATAATGTTAAGTAATGCAAATATTGATACAACTTTTTTAATGGAAATGATGAATTTGTTTATTTTGTTGAACGCTTTCGTTTTGTGCTGAAATTGCAGAAAGCATTGTTATGAACGCTTATTATTGTATGAATGTACATGGAAATATTTTTAATGTAAATAAGATAATTTTTTTGCATGACCTTGATAAAAGTCAGTGTCCAATTTAAATTACATGAATTGCGATAATTTTGAAATGTGTGTCTGTCGTTGATGCTTCACTGGATATTGTCTACATTGTAATAGAAGTAGAAACGCTAAATGGAACAATTAGAAATAAACAATTAGAAAGCATTTAGTGAGTAATTTAATTTGTTCGTTTTTAATTTACTATGGAACAAATGGTAAGAAGTCATTCACCTATGAAATACTACAAACGAAAAATAGAAAAGAGGAGGAATTAACCGACATTTCTGAGAGAATACATGACAAACACAGAGCGGACTACATTTGAAACTTTGGGTGCTTGATGAAACATGTAAACCTTAATTAACTTATTTTACTTCCTCGCAACTACAAATATCGAAATTGCAAAGTGTTCTCTCCGACAGCTGATAATTGACCACTTTATTTGATGCTCAACACAACGGTAGACTATCGTGCCGCTGTTGTGCAATGAGTAATGAAGGCCATCCGTGCAAGCATCTAACTTCTTCATTATTTTATTTTCAAATCACTTTCGTGTTAAAAATACAATGTTACTTATTTGTATTTAAACTTTTTCCATCACGAGATCAACATTATTGCATGCATAATCATTTACAACAATTTCGACTTTTGCGTTTTCCTCTGATATTGTATTTAAAAAAAAAAATCATTATTTGATTATATAAAAAAGTTGGAAGCGCAAGATAAACAACACTCACGTTTATTCCACAGACAATTAATTCTACTACGAGCTAATTGTTGCTGCACATAATTGTCTGAAATATAAAATATCAATTTGCATGAGTTATTTATTATATTGTCTTTCCATCTAACTGTGTATAGTTCGACATGTGTGTGTGTGTTTGCATTTTTCTCTCTTTGATTACTAAATTATATGTATAAATACTCGTATCACATGTGAGTTTGTAAACGATTTTATATTCTCTACCAATCACTTGTTGAAAATCTGCCAAACCACCTGACCTACTACGCCTCGCAAATATTCTCGCGTTTATTTAACAATAGAAAGTAACTTTCTGCTTGGCTGGCAGGTGGCCGCACTTATGTTTTAAATAGAGGGCGCTATAGTTGAAATTATTTGAGTGTTAACCAAATATTTTGTTAGCAATTCTATATTGTTAAAATTATATTATATTTCATTGCAGAGTAGTATCAGAAGTTATAAAAAACTTCTTCAACATTTTGGGCTTCATACGTAAGCTGAATCGTATGATAGGCGCACACAAACTTACTTGCTCATACATTTCTATATGTTGAGTAATTTGATATAATGAGGCCAGCAATTAAAAACGTAGGGATATCGATGAGACTTTAAATAACACAATTCGACATACATATATATTCGGCATAAAGTTCAATAGAATAACGAAAATTATCATAAATAGTATATGGAGACTGAGGTAATTGATGAACCGATTTCACTCGTTTTCACCACAAAGATTCAATATATCGAAGACTATACGCTCACTTAATTTTATATTACCTATAATTAGATATATGGGATCTAGGGGAAGTTATGACCCGATTTTAACCAGTTTTGGTACAGAGACAAACTGTTAAAAGAAAAAAATTCCTCTGAATTACATTAAAAAGTCTGAAAGATTTAGCTATATTTCGTTGAAAAATTACCCTTAGGCACTGAATTCTTCATGGGGACTTGAAAAGTCATGGTCCGATGTTGACAAGGAACAAGTGATGCCACAGCTCAAATACAGTATTTGTGTAAAGTTTTATTCCGCTATCTTCATTGGTTCTTAATTTATATATTATAAAGTGAACGAATCAGAGGGAATTCAAAATTGAGTTACATGGGAAGTGGGCGTGGTAGTGAACCAATTTCGCCCATATTCCACCCACGTCATCAGGTGTTTGGTTTGGTCAGGTCAGGTTTGTATGGGAGGAGGGCGTAGTTATTATCCGAATTCTTTCATTTTTGGACTGTTTAAGGAAATGGCTAAAAGAAACGACTGCAGAAAGTTTGGTTTATATAGTTCTATTGGTTTGCGAAATATAAATAAAAAACCTATTTGGGGGAGGTGCCCCTCGCTAATGCGATCCTCTGTACCAAAATTTATTTTCATAACTTTATTTATGGCTTAGTTATGACACTTTATAGGTTTTAGGTTTTTGCCATTTTGTGGGTGCGGCAATGGTCCGATTTCGTCCATTTTCAATACCAACCTCCTCAGGGTGCCAATGAATAAGTGTTCCAAGTTTCATTAAGATATCTCAATTTTTACTCAAGTGATCGCTTGCACGGACAGACGGACGGACAGACATCCGGATTTAAACTCCACTCGTCATCCTGACCATTTAAATATATATAACCCCATATCTAAGTCTTTTATTTCTTGGTGACACAAATAACCGTTATGTGAACAAAACTATAATACTCTCTTAGCAACTTTTGTTGTTAAAAATTATATCAAGTATATTTATAAGCCAAATGATACAGGTGAACCCAGGAGGAAGCATAGAGTTCTAGGGGAAGAAGTAAAAACTAATTTAAATACTTTTTGGATTAAAGTTGCCATATCGCAAGGGCACTAATTGTGATATTTTCTATCTCGATAATATTGTTCATATCATGGCCATATACTGAAACTGCTAGCAGCATTTAAGCGGCTAATAACATTTCTAAATGACGTTCAATTGGGAGTAGGCGTGGTTTTGCTTGAAGAGGGCAAAATGAGAATTGGTGAAGGTTTAAATCGTAGAACCGTGATCATGGTACAGATCACTATTCAGAAACCAAAGCCCCTTTACATCTGATACAGTTAAGAATATTTGAAAAATATGAAAAAATAAAAGAAGAGGATTTGCCCACTTATTATCCATTAAACATTAGGTGTTTATAATGTTCAAAGAAGATCGTCAACATTTATGTACTTAAAACGAAGTTGAATTATCCTCGTTTACTACCGTAAATATTAGTTAGTACCGAATTTTTCTTTTATCTCTATGGCCATTAGTTTAAGCTGATAATGTCGATATCATCTGGGTACGCCAGCTGTGGCACGTTCACTTGGCTTAATTATTACTGAATGTAAAAAAAATCTAATTTATCAAAAATGACAATAAACTGATGTTTACTTTTGAAGTAATCTTAATGACAACGTATTAAACTGTGCTTAATAATATGTTTATTTAGCTCTTATTGTCGAAAAATATCTCGTTTCTTCTATTACGCAGTTTCTAACAGCGGTTTAGATTGTATTTAAGTTGATTACTTTCCATTACTTTGTATGAATATACTTGTAATTATTGCAGTGACTGCGTACCCAATTTCTTTCATATTTTCAAATTAATTAATGGCAGATAGAAGAAATGCAGCACTGATCCAAGGAAACGTTCATGTCAATGAGAGCCTATTGTTGATAAATCTTTCTCTGCAAAAACACTTGCCTTTTCAGCAATATCGAAAATCGGGGCATTCACTTTTTATATGCCACTAAGCAACTGATCCACAAATAATTTGTATAAAACTAATAGACGTTCAACGATCGCAAATTTTCAATGTCGCCTGACGTTGATAGCATTTAAATTTAGCAAAATATTGGCCAAGAGGTTAGGCCTACGAATACAAGTAGCTTGTAAGTGTTTATAGTATGTTTATATGTAACACATTTATTTCATATAAGTAGGCAGCACGATATCATGCAATTGATTGTCATTTCAACATGGGCCGCTTACCAGTAAATGTCACGTGCTAAATTGCAACTGAAACGTGCAAACAATGCGAATCAAAAAGAAAAGAGCAAAACAATTGATTTTCAAAAGGCCTATAGAAAATATGTGCCATTGCACAAATAATCTCACATTTAAAACAAAAATAACTTAATGGCAAATATGTCAATTGCAAGCTTCTGGTGATTTATCTATTTAAAATGAAAAGTGACTTTTTGATTCAACTAAATTAGGATAAGTAAGATCGATAAAAATTTCATTATTTTCAACTAAAAAGCTGATTTGTCATAGTCAAACTGAAACTAATCCAAAATCAGTTTTAAAGACCGTTTAAAACAAAAAAGATAGATAAAAATTTGTTTCCAATTCATGGGGTTAACGTACTTTGAAGATATTAAAAAAAAATAATAATTGCGAATGTTGTTGCAAGTAACTTACCCTTAATTGGTATTCTTCAGCGTATTCAATTCTAATTGAGTATGTTGCAATCAAACGTGGTTTCTGTAATTGAAAAAAAAACTCTTTAACTAAACCATTATTAATAGGCAATACTATTTTTTTTATAAATTGTTATTAAACGGGAAAATGTTAGAAATGTTTACTCTGATAAACAAAAATAAGGGGTATAGTTTTTTAGAGAAATAATATATAATTTTACATGCATAAGTTTAGTGATCTAGTTGATAAAAGGCTCCAGCAGGACGATGCAGTAAGTTATACAGCCCATACAATTTTACTTGGACAAACCTTCATAGACAGAAGATTATCAAGTTACCGGAATTCTGTTCAATTAAGTAATTGTAAGATTCATACTAGGAAGTTTACTTCTTCAGACGTTTGGTAGACTTACGAAGCTACTATAGAATCGACAGAAAATTTTAAGGGTTTATAAATAAATATACAACTGTTAATTATCGATCTCTTATTTTTTGCTACAATACATAAAACAAGGTGTTAACTTAGAGACCAAGTTATTCTACAAACAAGAACTTCATATAGTAGTAAAAAAAATCAGATGTAAAAATATAACGAACAAAATATTGTTATCTATTTGCAGGCGCTCAGACTTTTAAAAGTAATTAAACTTAGTTAAATTCATAATCCAGTGGAAATGTTAAATTAATTACCACTTTTCTAAATACGACTTTCTACTCTCATATATACATAGGTAATTAAAATCCTCGTCAGACCAGAAATTACAGTAAAAGGAATAAAATAAAAATCCTCCAGGAAATTATATAATCAAATAATGTAGTTTGCATGCTGATCAATTACACTTAGGGAGATTTCGCAATTACTTGACTGCTTTAATGCGTTATCTTTCGCCTTTAAAGGATGTTCGCCTATCAAATATCGAAACTGTATAAGGAAGTAATAAATATATGACGAAGAAAAATAAACGAAAACAAATATATTAATTCTGTAATTTTGATGAGCGAAAAGTTTATTTGTTTTAGAATTTCCATTTCACTGATGAGTAATATGTTCTGAAGGATGAAGTTCATTGATCGCTAGCATATTAAATAAACTGTACACTATAATATAAAATCACACTACTAATTTTATTAGCACCGTTAAGAGCAGTTAGTCCATCGTTTGGAATGCTTTATCTTTGAACCGGTTAGATTTTCTATTATTATGCATCAGTTGTGTGGAAACAAAGCCAATACAATTAAGTGGACGCTATATGTATATGGATGTAAACTTATGCAAAATTTTAAGATGAGAGTAGTTTGATAAGTCCGTGGCTTTTGGAATATTTTTTTTGGTAAAAAAATAGAAATGTCAGAAACGTTTTGTTCGAAAATTTCAAACTTCTTATGGGTAATCCGAAACAATCACTTTGTGCAAAAAAAAATTTAACCAAGTCATTTCTGGGTATAATTTTCGAAAAGTTCGAGAATTATTTAAAATTGATCTCATTTGGCGATTATTTCTTAATTTGCGCTAAATAGATTTTCAATCTCTTGTTGTTTGAGGGAAGCAGGAGTCCAAATCGGGGTAAATACCAAAGTAATTTCGAACCCAAGTCCTGGTATTTTCTGTTGGTTTTACCCATTATCACATTCGAAGCATTGAATTAAATTGAATTTGTATTTATTCTGTGGAATTTTTGATTTTTTATACGCAAAAATCTCTTTTTGACGTCGTTTGAATACCTTTTTTGGTTATTAGTATATGATATACACGGAAATTAAGAACTAACTTATGAAACGTCGTTCCGCTTGGGCTCTGCACCTGTAACAATTTGCTTCCATTAAGTGGTACATAGATATCTCATTGTGGTATATATATATGTATTTGAGATTTATAAGAGTAAGTATGTATCTTTACACGCCTAAGGAGCTTATAGCGTATGCTAAATAATGAATAGCAGATTTTAAATATATGGAAGGTTAGAGTTAAATCTTCAGAGGGTCAGAGTTAGATCATCGAAAACAATACAAAATTTTACACGTAAAATACTCGATCACATCGCAAAGTTTTATACACCTTAAAATTAAAAGGAAAATATAGATTACATCCACATTTTGCATTTTTAGTAACTATGTATATCCTGTAATTAATAATACTTTTTTACAAAAATCTTTTTTTTTTCGAAATCCGAAGAAATTTTTCTATTGTGTAGGTTAACTTCGAAAATCGGGGAATACACTCTCGCGTAAAAATTTAGCTTGGTCCAATATCTAGCCGTATGTTGTACAGTGTAATTAATAGTACCTTCTTTAAATTCCAAATCTCTATAAGCAACAATTCGAGTTGGACTTATCGAACCACCCTCGTATTCGAATTTGCATAGGTATGTAAGTGAGATCGAAATAGTGTCGCACAAACGAATTCATTCATATCTTCATTTGGCTTTGAAAATGATATACAACAAACTATAATCGTGGCCGTTGGAGGCGTTAAGGCGCCACAAACTATACATTAACTATGTATGTATATGTATTGATTAAAAATATGTTTACAAATTTCGCGCGATGAAACTTGTATCGATCACAAGATATGCAAATATAAATAAGGCACCCTACACAAAAATTATATGTTTAGTAAGCGAGTGTCAATCGATTGAAAAATTCATTTATTTACTTTTTGATTAATATTTTTAGAAGTACTAAGTGTACTTTTAGCCAAACAAAAATAATCGATTTTTTGAAAATTCTAGACTAATCTAACCCCGATAACTAAATCAAAAAGAAATATTTTAGAAATTTATATAATTAATGCTTTGTTTTAACTAAACAAAAATGCTACTAGCACTGTATTGCCTCAATTCAAATCTCTCCTGACTACTTCGATTTTGTCAACACAACTGAATGTAGGGTACTCAGCTTGTACATATCTACATAACTATATTTACTCATATATTTTCATACCTACATACATACATATATGCATTTGATCACATGATGGTCAGAGTTGCATAATTTGAAAGTCACATGATAACTTTATAAACCGTCGAGCGCGTGATTCCTGATTAAACAACCAAAAAAAAAAAACAAGAAATTTTAAGAAAATAACGAAAACAACTATGATCGAGACAAAAAAAAAACATATGTATCTATTCATTAATTTTAGTCCAATGGTTTCGAACAAGTTTAGACGCCAGCGCAATTCGTATAGCAATTGTCGCAGCTAAGCTACGAGTTGATCTTCATTGGCGCTGTGCCCAAATCGGGTAGTGGTGGCCGTTCATTGAGTGGTGACCACTCGTCACCCAACCACGGAACAGGCAAAACGCGTGGCGCTAACGGCTAAGCGGCAACAGAAATCATCAACACCGGTTTTGGCAACGCAAACGCCTGCAGCCATTACATACATGCACATAGTTGTAAATACGAGTGGTTATCTGTCATTTCGCATGCACCGCGTGATCTCCGCAATAGTGTTAGTTTGAGGGGATTTTCGACGAATTTGCTTTTACAAAAAATAATAAAAAAATTGCTGTCAGCTTCACACTCCGGCTACAATGGTTAGCGGTATGTAACGGCGTTTTGACAAAACAACTAATTTACATTTCTCCACTTTGCAGCGCTAGCGAAATTTAGTCATTTGCCTACTTACTGTTGGGGTATGTACGAGTATGATATGATGGTATGCTATACATGCTAATTTCGAAAAAGTGATGCGAACTCGTTAAAATTGACACTTTTATGGCAAGGCGTTAAATGTAAACAAATAATTAAGACAAAATGTCGAAAAATGCAAATAGTTAACATAAATCATCACAAATAGTTATCTTAAATCAGCGTAAGGGACTTCCATAAATTAGTCACAATCATTACACTGAGATTATTAGAAATTCTGTCGAGCTAAACATTGAAATTAAGTTGCATCGTTATTATTTGAAGTTCGAATACATAAATTAGGCCAAATATTTCAAAAACATATATTATAGCTTTTATTATCATACTATATATACATACATATGTAATTATTCGAATAGTGGGCAACACTAACTAGTCATTCCAAGCATTGTTTGAAGATTTATAAGCTGTAAAAGATTTAATATAATAATAGACATCACATAGTGCTCTTCGCCGAAGTTTTTGTGGTTGTCCCTTTGACTTTCCTTTGTTGTCGTCATTACAGGTCATGGAGTCTCCTATTTTAAGCTTTACGGATAAACTTGCTATAATCGAAATCAATCACTTTAGCAAAACGCATTGTTGAAATGTGTTCAAATGAGAGTTCAACACTTCTTCTGAGGATTTTGTTCTTGTCTATAATCATACAATAGAGAGAGTACATTGGTAGTCCATGGTCCACCTGCGCAAGAGCGCTGGACATGCAGACTACGCATAAGCTCGTCAAGCGCTGGTCAACTACCAGTACTTGTGCAGTGGCGAGGTCCTTTTGGCCCTCTGTGGAGCGTAAGCGGTCCTTTCAACTACTTTCTCTGGGCAAGGTCCATCTCAGCGCAATCATAGGGGTACTTACTGGACATTGTCCAATGGGTACCCATGCGGTTAGACTTGGGATCGTGGCAGATGCTAGTTGCCAAAGCTGTATGGAGGAAGGCGAGATGGAATCATCTAAGCATTTCCTACTGCACTGTCCAGCTTTTGCCAGACTGAGGTTGAAACACCTCCGAAAGCCCTTTTTCGACGATCCTAGCGAATTGGCTAGAATCGATATTACCAGCCTTAAGAAATTTATAACGGATTCCAAGCGGTTTGCTGAATCATAAAGGTCTTCGATCCACGGGGAGTTTTATTGGCATCACAATGGACAGCGCCAGGCTGTCTAAGTGAGATCGTTCTGTCTTGCAGAGATCTGCCTACAAACCTAACCTAACCTAATCATACAATATCAACAAAATGTGAGTATCAAAATCTCAGTATCATGCAGTCGCTTCAAATTCGAAGAGATGTGTTTTAGAGAAATTATTATTTAAGGGGTTATATACAGTTAGGACTTTCAAAAAATATATATATTTTCTTAATAATTACAAAATTTCAAGTCGATCCGAAGTTATAGACACATTAGTGAATTCGCGCCGACTACATGTAAAGTGCTTTCAAAACTTTAAACTCGTTTTTCTCGAAACGGTGTTTTCAAAGTCGGTGAGCAAGATTTCTCAGAAAGGGCTGAACCGATCGGTCTGAAATTTTTACACAAGCTTCTTAACTATATTTCTTAGTAATTAATCCGACGAAAATCTTATTTTTATAAACAATTAAAGACCCGAATTTTGGTCGAAAATCGAACCTTTTGCTTTGAGTAGCCGCCATTTTGTCAAACAATTTAATTCCTTCGATCAATCACTAGATTATTTATTATATTAATAAAATTTAATTAGTTTTTTTGCATTTTAGATGATCCAGTCCAGAGATATCGTGCTCATCGCAAGAGGACTTTTTTTTGTGGTCCTCTGCAAAATTGGCAATATCAACGTTACCGATAATTATTTTTGGCAATAAAAAATATGTGAATATAGTGTAAGGCTGTCATAATATACCTGCCAAGTTTCAAATCTATAAACCAAATAGTTTGCTTAGAAAAAATTCTTGAAAAGTGTCTTTTTCGACCTCCTAACTGTATATATCCCTTTAAATATCGGATTAAACAGACTAAGAGGGAAATTGTTCCAATTAATACATGAACCCCGTTAAACCCTGTTGCTATGAAGAACGTCGAACCGTAGTGTGATCTAAAAACATTGCGCTTGTGTAACCTACGTTTTCTTACTCAACGTGAATGAATATTAATTTTATCAGTATATTTGATTACCCAAGCAATGAGATAGATATCAATAGTTATAAAAAGTCAGATATCTTAATGACATTTGGAACATGTTTTGACCTTAATAGAAAGTAAAAAAAAATACTCTAATGACCATAATATTTCTGTTAAGTTAAACAATCTCTAAATAATTCTCAATTTCGCTGAATATTAATATAAATGTGGCATAGTTTTTGTCACTTTACAAAATTTAATATAAATTATGAAACATTGATTAACAACTGATAAATTTGTATCCGATAACATTGCGAATTCAACCGAATAAAGCGGTCGCCATGGCGTATGAGTTCTACAATAATGAGGATTTGAGTTAGTTCAGATAAGGAAGTCCAGAAGCCCTTTGGTCAGTGCAGATGTGTGAAATGTTGCATTTACTAAGGGAATATATTAGACTCGCAATATAGTTATTATTCGATTGTTATTTGAAATACGGTAAATTTCTAGTTTACTCCCTATACCATTTAGCTGCTACCATATACATGTTTATGTATTTATTGAATACGATGTGACATAGTAGGTCTGTATATTAACTGCTGGCAAATATTAATTTGTCAAGTTTCTGCTGGAAAAGCGTTTCTTTACTCAAAAAATTAGAAGAAACTAGCAGAAGAGAGCGTCAGCTGATCGCATGAGAGCTGCTGGTTTCGGCTGGTGCAATTTTCACTAGCAGCAGCTAGCAACCGTCAGATGTAGAAACAGCTGTTGTATGAATGAGTAAATCAGTGCTGCTTTGAGCATTTACTTTGATTTAGTTCTTTATAATAATTTTTATACTCTCGCAACAAAAGTTGCTAAGAGAGTATTATAATAGTTTTGTTATAACGGTTGTTTGTAAGTCATAAAACTAAACGAGTTAGATATAGGGTTATGTATACCAAAATGATCAGGATGACGAGACGAGTTGAAATCCGATGATGTCTGTCTGTCCGTCCGTCCGTCTGTCTGTCCGTGCAACGGATAAATCGAGTAAAAATTGAGATATCTTAACGAAACTTGGAACACGTATTCCTTGGCACCCTGACAAACCACGCCCACAAAATGGCGAAAACCAAAAACCTATAAAGTGTCATAACTAAGCCATAAATAAAGTTATAAAAGTAAAATTTGGAATAAAGGATCGCACTAGGAAGCGACATATTTGGATGTTATTTTTTTGGGGAAGTGGGTGTGACCCCGCCCCCAAATCGGTTATTTGTATATATCTCGTAAACCAATAAAGCTATATAAACCAAATTTTCTGCAATCGGTTCTCCTACGTACCCCACCACACACCATGAAAATAGTTTAAATCGGATAATAACCACGCCCACCTCCCATACAAAGGTTAAGTCGAAAATTCCTAACAGTGGGTTAACTCACTAACGAAAAACGTCAGAAACACTAAATTTACATAAATAATAGCAGGAGGAAGCTGCACTCATATTTTTTTACAAAATGGAAAATTAGCGTGGCATCGCTCACTTATGGGTCAAAAACCATATCTCAGGAACTACTCGACAGATTTCGGTATATAATATTATATAATATTTTCTTTACACCCTTATAATACGGATAAAAAATAGGCGAAATCGGTTCACAACCACGACTACATTCCTTATAATTCAAATTTGAATTCCATCTGATTCCTTCACTTTATCATGTATACATAAGGAACCAATGAAGATAGTGGAATAAAACTTAACACAAATAGTACATATCATCTCTGACTTCACTTGTGAAAAATTGTCGAAAACGGACTATAACTTTTCAAGGCCCCAGATATCAAACATGTTAAACTCAGCTGCTAAGGGTAAATTTTAACCGAAAATTTGGCTAAATCTCTCAGATAATTTAATGTAATTCAGAGGAAATTATTTTCTTCTAATAGTGTTCTTTTAAAAAAATTATTAAAATCGGGTCATAACATCTCCCAGCTCCCATATACCTAATTATAGGTATATTAGCAAAATTAAGTGAGCGTATAGTCTTGGATATAGCGTACCCTGCTGGTGAAAATGAAAGAATTACCTCAGCCCTCATATAATATATAACACGATTTTCGTTATTCTATTAGACTTTATGCCGAATTTATGAGTAAATTTGTGTGTTATCTTAATAAAATTTCTTCAATAAATTACGAGAGTATAAAATGTTCGGTTACACCCGAATTTAGCCTTTCGATACTTGTGAAAATTAAAATTAAATATTCTCTAAATAACGATGAAAACACAAATAGTGAATGTTTAAACTAATTAGATTTTTTTTATAAAAGTTAATTAATATTATACTGTCATTCATTTACTTCAGTTTAATTTATTCAATATTATATTGATTAATTTTTAAGATGTAATAAGATGTAACTGCGAAAAGCAGCATTTAGATGTCTATCTGATAGTTTCTGCTAGTTTTCCGTTCCTTTACAGACTTTACAGACAACTGTCGACATTCGATGAGACGGCACTAGGAGCTTTCGAGAGAAACGTTTTGGAGACGATTTATGATCCTATGAACGTTGACAACGGCGAATACCGCGGCATTGACATAGTTCAGCGAATAAAAATACATCGGTTATGCTGGCTGGGGCATGTTGTTCGAATGGACGAATGCTTACCATCTTTGAAAGTGTTCGATGCTTTAACCGCCAGTGGAAGCTGAGGAGGACCTCTACTACTTTGAAGAGATCAGATGCCCTGGTTTCGCTGGGACCAGAATTGAGGTATATAGTGTGCCTCAATACATACAATTATTTCATCGTTTTCATTAACTTGAAACACAAACTCAAAACAGATCTTTCGGGTACGTACCACCGATTTCGACCAATTTATGGTCATTCAAAATCATTTTGTGGTCCGGATCAAGTAACTTTTTCGTATTAGCAATTTTTTTTTAATAATTGTTATTTTTATTCTCAAACTTGCGTGACTCAAAAAATTTCTCACCTAAAAAGTCCCGGAAAGAAACTATTAAACTAATAATAATTTAAAATATAATATTTCTTTTAATCTAGAAGTTAATTTTTCTTTTGTTGGATATGTTTTAAATGAGGCTATTTCGTTCTTTAATAGCTATCTATACTCAGAATTTTAAATTTACTCAATCTGTCTAAAGTGTGGCAGCATTAAAAGTGTGAAGTACTGGTACAAAAACTCACATTTAACAATATATATTTATCAAATTGCTACATACAGATGTTTATACAGTAACTTTTACGAGGTAATACGTTTGTAACACCTCACATTAATATTTAATTATTTTTTCATTTTTTTTTTTGCTGATGCTTCGCAATTTGCTACAGTTTGCAAAATCATGCGAAAAACACGAACTCATAATTGCTGGCAGCCACGCTGATTGTCATTTATAAGTCATTGTCAAGGCTGAAATTTCTTCGGGCCGGTCATGTAATGCTCTCGTCGCATAGTAAATATACATATTTGTTGTTGTAATATGAATATATGAATATATGTAAGTATGTTTTGCTATAGAGCTGAAGCATAATTATTTCTTTACTAAATCATGTGCGTTGAGCGCTTCACACCAGTGTCGCTTAGTACTAATTGTGCGCAATTTAAAAGCTTGAAAGAAGAAATCAAAATTTTCATATGCATCTGTAGATGTGTGTACGTGTGAGATTTAAAGCGCTTGTGAGGAAATGTATCTTATAAAAAACATTCACTGCCTGACTTACATACTATATATATTTTCTTGTGTTGTCGGTCTGTTTGTATGTATTTAAGAAATAAAACCGATTTGGTTCAAACTAGAAATTTGGAGTTCAAAGCGGTACTTGCCGCTGATCATTTGCTTGTCGCAGCAGCAGCAGTAGAAGAAGAAGATGAAGAAACTCTCTGCATGTAGCTTGTAAGCGTCAGATACAGGTGAGCTAATCAACTCCAAAGCGGCCACACTTTCAGCGCAGCTATATAAATCCATATACATATATACTCACATATCAACTTTGTATGCACATAATGGAAGATTACTTTTATGGAATGCGTACAAGAAGTAATAATGAAAAATGAAACTGCTGCAGAATCGCTACTTCGCTGTGCTGTTTGATAGCACAGAGTGTGTCAATGTTTAATTAAGGACGTCAAATATACATACATATAAGATCTACTATATAGTTTGTATGTATGTATGTAAATGTGGAGGTGCCATAAATGTTATTGCACTGATAACAGCGTTAACATGTGACTAATAAACCGTTTTTAAATCAATCATTGTGTTTTGACAACACGGCGCTGCAAATATTAAGGATATGCACACACAAGCAGCTGACGCTTATTTGCACATGCTAATGCTTTGCGAAAGGTCAGGTACTTGTTGCCAGGCCGAGGAATAATTTTCCCAAAACAAACAGAATTTAACCGAAATGAATAACAAAGTTGTAAAAAAATGTTTATCATAAGCATGTTCAAAAACACATACAACTATACATACAAGTAAGTATCTACAGAATCTATATACTCCTACATACATATCCATAAGTTTACTCATCTGTTGTTTCTTTTTGTCAGAATATGTAAATATTATGAAGCCGAAAAATCTGTTCGCCTTATCTGCTCGCCAATTAAACGTAGAGCAGGCAGTGTCTTTCATCACGTGCTAACAACTCAATAAACCGTGTTTATTTTGTGTGTTCTAGTATCTTGAGTAACATTGGCATATGCATAATACCTTCAAATCTCTGTTTTATGACGGCAAATAAAGTAAAGCCGAAAAGTGCAAAATGTTTCATTTAGATAAATACAAGTTTAAACTGTGCAAATTTGTATAAGGAGGTAAGGTTACTCTGCTATAACGAGATAATGAGCAAAGACTCTTTCCCATTGGCTGTGTTACTGATTCGTTATAACATTCGTTTCTTTTTTTGATTTCCGAATGTGTGTTTTTTGTTTGGTAGTTGGAGGCGAAGAACGCACCTGGTCGCGAGTTTTTGAAGTCGAATTTTTCGCCGATTAACAATTTGATGTTTCAACTGTTACTTCCACTCCAAGAATATATACATATATAATTTATAAGTTTTAAGCTTTGCGAACCATAACAAGATCAATTTGAGATATATGTACAAACCTTGTCTCTGAAAGTGAAAACTCTGATTTGATCGCATTTTATTTCTACATCTAGTTTTTTAAACATATAAATTGCTTCTTCTTTACTTTTTGAGAGAGTTCAGCAAGTGTTACTAATTTAAAATATCAAGAGATATGAAGCCCTTTGTCACTAGGAATTTTCAATATCTCTCACTTTTTTCCAATAAATAGCCCGCCTAGTATTAATTTGGAACCAATATATGTCGTTTCCTCTGTGAAACACTATTTTAAAATGAAGTCTCTCAAGTCTGTAAAAAAGTCCAAATTATCTTGACTCTCACTAATGAATATCGAGGATTGTTTCTACAATAGCGTGTTAGTTTCTTCTAATTTTCGTTAGTTGGCGCATCTTCTTGGCATTCGTATAATAAGAAGTGAGAAAACCTCCCGTAAAATATTGGGTATTGAAATGATAATCCTATATTCGCACAATTTTTAGCAACTCTGTCAAGTTAGGTTAGTTCTGCTTGAATCGCAATTAAACATATGCTTCCGTGCGGAGAAACTGATGGCTATCTGATGTTCAATAAGAGATATTCTAGTAGAGCCTCGACAATGGTCATTCGAACGTCCACTTTTTCTCACTGTTTTACTTGATTATCGCGGGGTAGTAAATAAGAAATTATTGTCATAAGGCAATGTCCACTCTCGACGAACCAAAATCAAACTCTACAAATCGCTCATTATTCTCGTCCTGATGTATGGCGCTGAAGCGTGGACGATGACAACATCCGATGAGACGGCTCTTGGGGTTTTCGAGAGAAAGGTTTTGCGCAGGATTTACGGTCCTCTAAACATTGGCAATCAAATCGATCACGTTGTGATAGACGGAAGACATGTCTCCAGTGTTTTAGACGTGCGTACGCTCCGATCACCAAACATTGACTCGGACCATTATCTAGTAGCAGCAAAGATACGCACTCGCCTCTGTGCAGCAAAGAACGCCCGTCAACACACACAAGGAAGGTTGGACGTCGAAAAGCTGCAATCACAACCGACAGCCGAACGATTTTCTACTCGACTTGCACTCCTGCTCTCTGAGAGCACTCATCAGCATCTCGATATAAGGGAGCTGTGGAACGGCATCTCAAACTCATTGCATACCGCTGCAGCCGAAACAATTGGTCTCCGGCAACGCCAAAAAACCAGTTGGTATGATGAGAATTGTCGTTCCGCAGTGGAGAGAAAACAGACTGCCTACCTCGCAACGTTGCGATCGACCACAACACGTTCGGAACGGAACTGAAGAGGGAAGCGAGACGCATTTGCAGACGTAAAAAGAAAGAGGCCGAAATGCGTGAGTATGAAAAGCTTGAAAAGCTGGCCGACATGGGTAATGCTCGAAAATTTTATGAAAAGATGAGGCGATTTACAGAAGGTTTCAAGACCGGAGCATTATCATGTAGGGACCGAGGAGGTAATCTGGTAACGGATGTCCAGAGCATACTGGGATTATGGAGGGAACACTTCTCCGACCTGCTCAATGGCAGTGAAAGTACAACACCAGGAGATGGCGAACCCGATTCCCCAATCGATGACGATGGAATAGATGTTCCATTACCTGACCATGAAGAAACTCGAATAGCAATTACCCGCTTGAAGAACAACAAAGCGGCGGGGGCCGATGGATTACCGGCCGAGTTATTCAAATACGGCGGCGAAGAACTGATAAGGTGCATGCATCAGCTTCTTTGTAGAATATGGTCGGAAGAAAGCATGCCTGACGATTGGAATCTTAGTGTGCTCTGCCCAATCCATAAGAAGGGAGACCCCACAATCTTCGCCAATTACCGTGGTATAAGTCTCCTCAATATCGCATATAAGGTTTTGTCGAGCGTATTGTGTGAAAGACTAAAGCCCACCGTCAACGAACTGATTGGACCTTATCAGTGTGGCTTTAGACCTGGAAAATCTACAATGGACCAGATATTCACCATGCGCCAAATCTTGGAAAAGACCCGAGAGAGAAGAATCGATACTCACCATCTTTTTATCGATTTTTAAGCTGCCTTCGATAGCACGAAAAGGAGCTGCCTTTATGCCGCGATGTCTGAATTTGGTATCCCTGCGAAACTAATACGGCTATGTAAGCTGACGTTGAGCAACACCAAAAGCTCCGTCAGGATCGGGAAGGACCTCTCCGAGCCGTTCGATACCAAACGAGGCTTCAGACAGGGTGACTCACTATCGTGCGACTTCTTCAATCTATTGCTGGAAAAAATAATACGAGCTACAGAACTAAATAGAGAGGGTACAATCTTTTACAAGAGTGTACAGCTCCTGGCGTATGCCGATGATATTGATATCATCGGAAGCAACAACCGCGCCGTTTGTTCTGCGTTTTCCAGACTAGATAAAGAAGCGAAGCGTATGGGTATGGTGCTGAATGAGGACAAGACGAAATATTTCCTGTCATCAAACAAACAGTCAGCGCACTCGCGTCTTGGCTCCCACGTCACTGTTGACAGTCATAACTTTGAAGTTGTAGATAATTTCGTTTATCTGGGAACCAGCATTAACAACACCAACAATGTCAGCCTTGAAATCCAACGCAGAATCACTCTTGCCAACAGGTGCTACTTTGGACTGAGTAGGCAATTGAAAAGTAAAGTCCTCTCTCGACGAACCAAAATCAAACTCTATAAGTCGCTCATTATTCCCGTCCTGATGTATGGCGCTGAAGCGTGGACGATGACAACATCCGATGAGACGACTCTTGGGGTTTTCGAGAGAAAGGTTTTGCGCAAGATTTATGGTTCTCTAAACATTGGCAACGGCGAATACCGCAGACGATGGAACGATGAGCTGTACGATTTATACGACGACATTGACATAGTTTAGCGAATAAAAAGACAGCGGCTACTCTGGCTAGGTCATGTTGTACGGATGGAAGAAAACACTCCAGCTCTGAAAGTATTCGATGCAGTACCCGCTGGAGGAAGCCGCGGAAGAGGACGACCTCCACTCCGGTGGAAAGACCAAGTGCAAAGTGACCTGGCTTCACTTGGTGTTTCCAGTTGGCGCCAAAAAGCAAAAAGGAGGAACGAGTGATGCGCTCTGGTGGATTCCGCTGTAATCGCTTAAAGCGGTTCCTACGCCAAATATATATATCCATTTACATAAAGTTATTCGGATTGTTGAATAATATTTAACAACCAAACCCATTACTGTGTGCATTTTTTTGTCTAAATGATTTTCTAAATATCAAGAATGACCATTCAAATTTTGACATATTGCGATTTTTCCTTTTTCACACCCATTCAATCTAATTTTGAGAGAATTGAAGAGATAAAAGATGAATCACAGGATTTCAATGCCGAATATTAACCCCAATTTTGGGGACAACAGAGAGAGAGAAGTATTGAAATTAAATTACATATTTACGGCGATTCCTGCTATTTTTAAACATTTACATCTGTACATATGTTCTTGTATTCAAACATAAAATAACTCTTGATGTTTTGTACTCTTAATTAGTATATAGCCTTTTAACATTGTCATAATAACATCCAAGAATCAGACGCATGTTTACAAGAAAGATAAACACGAACAGCAGATTTTAGCTCATAATATAATTCGCATTTTTACAAAATAATTAAGATAACGGTTAAATTACATAAGAGATAAAATGTCGCATAGGTTAAGCACAAAACTGAAAAAACGCTCTTTTGTGCCACTTTGATTCTACGCATCATTTATCTCTATAGACAATTGCGGCTTTTCAACTAAATAAAATTCCACTAGACTAATAAAGATAAGAGCTTGAAAATAGTTCATCTAAGTATGTTTAAATTTTACATTAGAAGTTGTTAAGTAAATATTTTCGGTTTTCTATATTTCTTGTATGTATGTAAGTGTGCAAAAATTAGTCAAAGCCGCATTCATACATATTAATATTACTTAACATGCAGATAATAAGTTTTTTTTTAAACTCTTTACGTTTTATGTTCCAACGTCTACACATGAACATATACTATATGTTCATATGCATAATGAGTATATTCATATCTAATTTATGCATTTACGAGTAACGGTAGCAGCATCTCTACAATGTAAAATATGCAACTAAAAAATGAAATTCTCTCACGTTTATTGGCGTAGCGAAAACGCTTCTCGACCTACGCGTGTTGTAAAAAATGCAAATTTCCTCTGCAGTTGTATTTGTGAAAGTTAAAGTTGTGAGCAAATATATTTCGCTTAAAATTATAATATAAATATTATAATAATGTATTTTCTTAAATTTATATCTTATTTACTTTTAGTGTAAGGGCATGTTGGGTATATTTTTAAAGTCAAAGGCATGGCTAACATTTCACATCAACCAGTTTACTATTTTTAAGTCGGAATACAAAAAAAAATTATTCGTCCAAATTCTTTTAAATTATATGTCGAAGATCCTTACCCTGAAGTTTAATATCAAAATCTATATTCTATTATTCTCCGAAAACAATGTTTCAATAATATTCTTCTTTTGCGATTTTCTCAAAACCACATTTTTTGAGATGGTGTACACGATAACTCAAAAAGTATTCAACCGATTGATTGATTGTATTGAAAATTAAAATACATCTTCCTAAATAGATTTTCCACAGCGTGACGTGGGATTTTTTCGATTGAATAATTTGAAAAATTTTGATCCAATTTTTTATACGGTATTTTAGCCCAAAATATTGCAGAGCTTTCGATTGCGTAAAAATTTGTTTTTGAAAAACGGCATCGTCACTCTGTTCAAAATTTATCACTTTTTAAGAAAACTATGATTTTACTTGTTTTAGACAAAAATTGAAATGCCAATCATGTACACCATCAAGGACTGCTCCGGAAAAATTGATCCACGCCAAAGCTTCTATCTCTGCCATTTTTAAGGGGTTAGGATTTTCAAAAAATCGATTTATTTTGGGTTTTCTTAATATATATATATATATCTGAGTACACACACATAAAATTTCAAGTCGATCCGACGAATATTTTCGAAGTTCGTTTTTCTCGAAACGGTGTTTTCAAAGTCGGTGAGCAAAATTTCTCAGAAATTCTGAAATTTTTACACAAGCTTCTTAACTATATTTTTTAGTAATTAATCGAAGGATTTCCCCATCCGATGAAAATTTCTTATTTTTATAAACAATTAAAGACCCGAATTTTGGTCGAAAGTAGAACCTTTTGCTTTGAGTAGCCGCCAGTTTGTCAAAAAAATTTTTGTTGCTAATTCCTTCGATCAATCACAATCATAGATTATTTATTATATTAATGAAATTTATTTGGTTTTTGCATTTTAGATGATCCAGTCCAGAGATATCGTGCTCATCGCAAGAGGCCTTTTTTTGCGGACCTCTGCAAAATTGGTAATATCAACGTTGCAATGAAATATATGTGAATATAGTTTAAGGTTGTTATAATATACCTGCCAAGTTTCAAATCAATAAACCAAATAGTTTGCTTAGAAAAACTTCTTGAAATTTGTCTTTTTTCGATATATATATTTTTTTTAATATTCTTAAAACTTAGATATGTATTAAAATAGCAATAAATGTAAAGAAGTCCTACCTCAAATAGGCTTGTCAAAATAATTCCTGAAAAACCATAAGATTTTCATGCGTTCACGGTTAAGTAGTTCTCGAGAAATCTTGACAACCGACTATAAAAACACAGTTTTAGGAAAAACGCGTTTAAAGTTTTGAGTGACTATAAAACTTTATAATATAATTTCCTGCTCTCTATTTTGTGGCTCTTGTTAAAAATTAGACTTGTGAAAACAGTGTGCGAATTAAATTCAATATAAGAAAGTATGCGTATTAAAATGACAAAACCTTTATCCTCAGGGTTTCCGAACTGTTTGTTTTACAGATTTCGAACCATATATATATTTATAAAACATTAGTTATAGCATAAATGCGAAACGAAAAATATTTCACAAAAAAAGCAAGTTTTCTCCACAAAATGACTCAAAAGCGTCTAAATAAGAAATCAGTGAAAAAGGGTATGAGTATGCCAACACTTTCTTACTAATTACAAAAACAAACTTTTATAGGTCTAAAATATTTTATGATTAATATTTATTGATCAATTCATAAAGTTTAGTGCTAATTTCTTTATAAGGGAATTAAAAAAAAACGAATCAGGCTGATTGGACGAATTTCAATGGAAATTATTTCATTGAAACATTAGCTTTTAACAATTATTTACTTAGTAATTAGCATGACGGCTAATATCCGAAAAACATAAATAGCAGAATTCATAATAAATCTTTCCATTATTGATTGGCGCCTTGAATCATCGGATGATGGGTTGATCTCACAACAAAATGGCAAACAATCGATACGGAAGTGCTATATTTCACTTACTTGGTGTTTATATCACTTAATATTCACAGTTGTTTTTGACTACAGATCTTTAGCAAATTAATGCATGATATACTGCGGCTTTTTATGTGTTACGTAAATCCCATTCAGATGTTAAATGCTGCGCTAATTCGAAGTGTCAATGAATGTTGTAGATGGCAATTTGCGTACGCCCAAAACTGTTTTTGTATTGCGATGTGCGAATTCAATTCAAAACTTCAAGTGGGTGTGATTTAATAATGCCATGAGTAAATATAGCTAATAATTCCAAGTATGATAACAGTGCATAATTGGCACATACAAACATACATACGTGGTTGTTAATATGTTCCAACTTCGGCTTAAATTTATTGTTGAGCATTTATATTTTATTTATTAATTTCATTGACTTTATTTGAAAGCATGTGCTGTTTGTTTTGATAGTTCCTCGTTTAAGACTATCTATTTTTAGTTTTAACTATTGCATTCATGGTTATGTTCGACTTCCAACAACGGGTTGATAATGAACTGTCTTTAGTTTTGTGGAATTTAATTTTTCTCTGCGCGTGCAGTGATTTTTGCATAACTCAAACAGTTGTGACTAAATGATGGATCGCAAGACCTTCACCTTTAACTTATCAGAACTTATAGACTCGTTTATAAACGAAGAACCAAATCGAGAATATCTACATACTATATTTATATCTGCTCTTGTTGAACATGGCGCTAATGGAAGTACTAATTGAATAATACTATTATACTTTCGTACAAACTTTCAAACTCATTTTACTTTCCGAGGCTTATTGAATATATATTGCGAACTTTAAAATCAAACGAGTTATTTAATCGATCTTCTAAAAACTTAAAGGTTTTAATGAAAGATCTCGAAGATATAGCAATATTAATTTAACGCAATTGAAATTATGGTTACGAAATCGTGGAAAATATTACAAAATACAAACAGAACACATGTAAGTAACTTATACTATACACCCATTAATACTTAAGAACGATGCTTTAATCATCATATATGGTATCTATTCCGTGTAGACCAAATTGGGTTTTTTTTAAGAAAAATTGAATATTAATTGCTGAAAACATCTTCAGTTTATGAAATAAAGCCTTTTATCCCAGGCATTTAAACGTTTTTTTTTAATAATATCTAATGGCAGAACTCAATATAGTTCTTAAGCATTTTTTAATGGCTGTATAGGAAATACATTGGAAAATATAACACTTGCCTGATGGAAATCGTCCATCCATTATCATATTGAAGATGATTTTATTTCAAAATCATGTCGTATTGACGGCCGAGGGATAGTATGGGCATGAGTATCTTCCACGGATTGACTTAAGTTCTGATGAATCTTTGGCGTATGAAACGTTTCATCACCGGATTCGTTTAGAAGAACCATTTTTTTTTATAAAAATTTAGTAGTCACAATAAGGATGCACAAAAAGGATAATCAATGATTAATGAAAAAGTAATCGCAGATACAACTTATTCGACACCAATTTTGACACCCTGTGAGGGTTTTTGTGTTTCTGGTACTTAAATGCTGTTCTGATGACCAATTTGTAATTTATACATATATGCAGTGGTGGTCTTATAATTAGAATCTTATTTGAGTTTTACCAAAAACAACAACAACATTAATTAAATTAAAAAAATGAGCTAAACACAAAAACCGCCAAATTCGGTTCGGTCGTATAATTAGAAACGATAGTAAGAACTTAAGGATATCTATGAAAAAATTAAAAAATTTTGTTGGATCGATTTATTTTTAACAACATTGTCCAGTTTTCGCGGTAAAATTTAAATTAAATATTGGAATATTTGCATTGATATGCTGTTCCAGCTGTGTCGAATCGTTTGAAACAACTCGTCCTTATTTTGTTCTTAAGACTTCGTTTAACACTTGCTGATAAGTTTTTATTTGTGTTGAGATCAGGAATTAGCGGAGGCCAGGCCAAAACATCAATATTTTGATCCGAAAACAAGCTCTACACTAGACTTAAAGTGTGTTGTGGGTATTCTCAAGGAAATATGGTTCCATTACATTCCCGAGAATGTTTTATATTGATATTGATCCATTATCCGTTGAACACCCACAATTGTGGCAGTACCACGAGAGGAAAAGACTCCGCAAACCATAACAGATCAGCCATGGTGCTATACTGTTTTCACAATGTACCTTTGAACTTTTCGGTATCATTTACTTTGCAAATCGCAACCACTTCTTAATATTTTTTTTTTGCTACAAGAGTTTTTTTTTTGGCAAAGCCTGCACGAAGTCCCGAGTCTTATAAGTACCTTCTTATCGCCCGAGCTGAGATTTCTACATTCATTTGATGTCCAACTTCAGCTTTATTTTACGCGAAGTCATGAAAGGATTGTTTTTGTTCGCCCTACAGATTATCCTGTCCGCTGATAAAGTAGTTTTTCGAGGCCGAGGCCTTCCGGTAGGGGTTTCAAACTCTATTAATTTATTTTTATACGAATTAATAACTTCAAATACCTGTTATGTAGCAAACAAACATTTCTGCTGTAGTCGACATTGACAATTTATCCTTTTGATAGGACCTCACAATTAACTCTCTTATTTTTGGAGTACATCACTTTTTTTTCCATTCTAAAAACTAAAACGTATTTAATTGTTGCCAGATAACTAACTAACTCACTTTATTGCGCTAAGTTCAAGTAATCCGAGATTATAAAGAGTAAACTCCGCGTTTCTAATTGTGTGACAAGAGTTGCACAGAGTATAATAGTTTTGTTCACATAACGGTTGTTTGTGTCACCAAGAAATAAAAGAGTTAGATATGGGGTTATATATATATAAATGATCAGGATGACGAGTGGAGTTGAAATCCGGATGTCTGTCCGTCCGTCCGTCCGTGCAAGCGATAACTTAGGTAAAAATTGAGATATAATGAAACTTGGAACACATGTTCCCTGGGACCATGAGAGGGTTGCTATCGAAAATGAGCAAAATCGGTCCACTGCCACGCCCACAAAATAGCGAAAACCGAAAACACATAAAATGTCATAACTAAGCCATAAATAAAATTATAAAAGTAAAATTTGGAATAAAGGATCGCACTAGGAAGGGGCATATTTGGATGTAATTTTTTTGGGGAAGTGGGTGTGGCCCCGCCCCCAAATCGGTTATTTGTATATATCTCACAAACCAATGAAGCTATATAAACCAAACTTTCTGCAGTCGATTCTCTTTCGTACCCCACCACACACCATGAAAATAGTTGAAATCGCATAATAACCACGCCCACCTCCCATACAAAGGTTAGGTTGAAAATTACTAAAAGTAGGTTAACTCACTAACGAAAAACGTCAGAAACACTAAACACTTTCACATAAGAAATGGCAGATGGAAACTGCACTCAGAGTTTTTTACAAAATGGAAAATGGGCGTGACATCGCCCACTTATGGGTCAAAAACCATATCTCAGGAACTACTCGACCGATTTGAATGAAACTTGGTTTGTAATAGTTTCCTTACCTCCCAATGATATGTTGTGAAAATTGGCCAAATCGTTTCACAACCACGCCTACTTCCTATATACCAGAACTTTGAAGACGATCTGAATCGTTTACTTTACAATATATAAAGTAAGTACTAGTGAAGATATCGGTGCAGAACTTTGCACAAATACTATGTTTATAGTGTGGCAGCCCCATTCTAAAAATCGCCAAAATCGGACCATATGTTTTCAAGGCCCCATATATCGAACATGAGGACCTCGGTGCTTCTAACCTATTATTAGGGTTTCCAACTTTCAATATATATGACGAATATGTGGGTCAAATTGCGTATTATTAAGTTAAATAAATAAATTGCGAGCGTATAAAATGTTCGGTTATACGCGAACTTAGCCCTTCCTTACTTGTTTTTTAATAACAAGTCAGAAAATAGTCACGTGTTTACTTTGCAACAACGTTCAATACCTACACTATGAATAACAGTGCTCAGTGCTCACAGTGCTTCGCGTCTTGTAAAAACTTTACAATGATTTCATATTTTTCAAAAATGTTGTTTCTAATTATAAGGCCACCACTGTATGTATATACAAAATATTAAATACTAAAACACTTTAATATCAAAAGTGATCCTTCCCATTCATCATATGTACTAAATGCTTTATACTATATGGTTATACATTTGTATGCATGTGACTCCCACGTATTAATTCCACAATCATTCCACAAAATACATATGCCATTAAAAACTTTAAATCATCCTCAAAACAATACTAAAATGCAGTTATTAAAGCAAAAAAAGCAATTTTTTCCATTTATATCCATTGTCTTTTTCACACGGCGAATATGCGTAAATGAGTTGAGCAATTATTTTATTAAATTGTTGGAAATTTTTGCGGATTCACTAACTAAGCGTGACAAAAAATATTACAGCTATGTACAGTTATGCGGAATCAAATAATTACGAAGAAAATTTAGATAACAAGTTTCCAAACAAAAATGTGTGATTAGAATGCTCTTTAGATTTAGTATGACTAGGGAGTTATATACATAGCTACAGACAGTTTTTTAAGTCACTAAAGTTTTGTTATCTCAAGTACATACATACATATTTGAAGCAAACATCGTGTTCAAACAGACTGATTAGTAATTAAGATGTTAATTTTGTGTGTTGCTAACTTCAATCATTAAATTTTTTTTTAAATTAACGCTTTCAACAAATTTTTTTTCCAAAATTTTAAAAATTGTGAAAAAATTGTACTTTGAATGAGGATCAAACATACCATAAATATTTAACAATAAACAAAAATATTCCAATGTGAACTCATAATAACTCAAGTTATTAAATCATTATTTACTTAACTGTTTTTTGTTTGTTTTTGTTATTTCCTTTTTGTAGGCATTGCAACTGAATTGCACCGTTTCGCATCAGTGCACGCTTTGGAATGCTACATTTGTATAGCTGTGACGTCATAGCGGCGTCAGTCGGTGTTAAGCAATAATAACAGATACTATTCGCGCATATACATACATACATATATAGTTTGTTTGTATAAAGCAACGAGCGCTTGAAAAGAAAATCATAACTGAGTTGCAAAAATTCGCTTCACTGCTTTTCTTTGCCGCTTCTCCTACATTAGGGTGGGTGTGCACTCGCAGTTATTTTAATTTGTTGTGTTTTAATTATATACGCTTCCGTTTGACGACCAGAGAAGATGTATTTTTTTTTGGTTCTTTAATCATCTGCTATACATACGCGTACGAGGGTAGCGCAAAATGTTTGCAGTTTAACTTAGAGTTTTGTTTTATTAATATATAATTTATGTATATATAATAATATTTTTATTTAACTCTAGAATAAAAGCTAGGCATCTTTGCTGTAACCCATGTACCATAGATTTAATAATAGATTGAGTAACCAAAGAGGCGTAGTATAAAATATTATATGATATTTTTGTTTCATAAACTGATCTGTAGTGCCTATTTCTCATTTAAGAGTAAATTTTGTTAATTGTAAATTAAGTTTGACAATTTGTAAAGAATTAAAAAAAAAGGAAAAAGTTAGTGTCGAATTATTTTATATATTTTATTGCTAAATTGTATATTGAATTGTAATTCAGTGATTTTTTTTTTAATTAAGAAATTTTTTTTGCAGTAATAATTTGATATCTTTATTAAAAGTGTGATTTTTTCGAATTTTAAAAGTATTAAATATCCAAACCTTCAACTTGTCAGCACACCCTCGTATGTGATCGCTTTGAGTGACGAATTAGCACTGTTTTCTTTGTTGCAAATTTTAATTAGTATTAATTATATAATAATTTACTATGCGCAAATATGTATGTACTTAAATAAATAAATATATATATATTATAATATATATGTATTTGTAACAAACATGTCTCTCCATGAACGCAGCACTATAATGTTTTTGTTGTGTTTTTGGTTTTTACATTTATTTCATTTTTTTCTTTGCTAGTTTCTGCGTTCACTTTAGTTTTAGCCACGTTTTCACACTTTGTTTTTGGCTTTGTGGTCAAAGTGGATCACATAAGGTGAATACAAAATTAGCAATTTTCAAACCAAACCACCTGTTTGCTTAAATATTATATATTTGGCTAAATAATAGCAGCTATATAAACTACTCACCAATACGAACACACAAAAAGCGCAAAGTTTGACGTTTTAGCAGACACTGCTTGGAAAACAACAACGCACAGAAAACAAAAAAAAACCGCAAATAAAAAATATATACATACACACTTGTATATATTTGCATTTATTATATTTATTTTGCCATATAATTTATTAGAAATGTTATTCACTACAAATCTTTCACTTGCAAAAACCAGCAAACAGTTCACCGCAAACAATAAACAGACAGAAACTGACTAATAATCCGCAAACACGCCGCTCAAATCGCACGAGTGTAAATACCGTAAGCTGTGCTTGTTGCTTGTTAACTATGAGTGTCTCTGAGACTTTCATTTGTTACTTGGAAATTCACGAAGATCGCCACAAGTGTTTGTTGCGTGTGGCATTTGCTCATATGTGCTGTGTGTGATTTTATGCGCTTGATTTTGTCAACTTTGCTGATAAGACCGATTTCACACAGGCAATTTTTGTTGCGGCAATTCTTAGTTTTATAGGAGAGGGGGCGACCAAGGGAAGCGAAAGAGAGAGAAATTCTCCTCTCTTCGTCGCCCCCTCTCCTATAAAGCTAAGAATTGCCGCAACAAAAATTGCCTGTGTGAAATCGGTCTAAGTGTACGCATTTAAAGGAAATCAATTGGTCGATGCGATAGCGGCGCGGATAAATTATTATTAAGCGAGATAAATAGAGGTGTGCTTTTAGGCGTATTTTGCGGAAGTGAGCGATTAGTGGGTGAGTTATTTGCTATTGAAGTACTGTTTGTATACTTCTAATAAGATTTTTGTTTTTATAATTAAAAATCTTAAATTTGCACAGATTTCGGCAATTTTATTAACATATATAATCATAATATACTATAACCTTAGGATAACACTTCTCAATTTAAAGATTACTGAAGCCAGAATAAAAAAATATGTAATGATCATAAAAAAAGATAAAGCAAGTTCATCATAATCATCATCAATATGTAAAATATATAAAAACATAACCTAAGTTAGTAATACTTAAAATATAAATATAAAAAACGTTTAACGTTAATAGTTCCGTATTAAATTGTTTTATTTGAGAAAACTCATATTCTTATCAGAAAATAATTCTGATATTTGAAGATTCTAAATTTAAAGGGTTTACGAAATATTTATACATATATAGATATAAACCAAATTTTAATTTTGCTACATTGACGCCCAAAATTTGTTATTTAAACTTCAATTCTAATTATATCCATATTATTCAAACATAAAGAAATTATGCAATAAACTGCAAATTAATTTTTGTTTTTATAGTCTAATTGCAATTCCAAATAAAATTATAGAACAACCCAATCAGAAAACATCAAATATGCCATTCTCTCAACAAATATGTTTTACTTTCAAGCATTCCCACATTTGCAACTTTGCCCACCAATGGCAACTCTGTATTACAGATGTATATGAAATGAAACATTTGAAATGAAACACAAAGAAAAACTGGAAAATGCAAAGCAAAAATCAAGCAAAGAGCAGCTGGTATACGATTTTTAGTTAAGTTAACGCATAAAGTAGCAAAAGAATAAGAAAGTTAAAGTGAAAAAGAAAGAATAAGAAAGTTTTTAAATAAGAGTGTAAGTTGAAATAGGATTTGGTGTTAAAATGTGTGGAGGTTTTACTTGTTCGAAAAATGCGCTAATTGCGCTCAACATTTTGTATGTGGTAAGTGCATAATGAGGATTTTTCTTTGGCCTTCTGTCGTTATGGGGCAATAGCCTCAGGGTCGTGCTGTTGTGCATAGACGGAAGTGCCCAAGCGAATCCTTAAAAGAATTATTGATTTTTACAATATTCTACTGTGTGCATGCATTATTAAATATGTTTACAGATGGTGGGATTCCTGTTGATTGGCGTTGGCGTGTATGCGCGTGCAGCTTCCATTGTCACAAATCTACCAATTGTGGGTGGTATTTTAGCCTGTGGCGTCATATTGATATTAATATCAATACTCGGACTGATCGGTGCAGTGAAACATCATCAAGTGATGCTGTTTTTCGTATCCTTTTCAAAAAGAATATCATTAAACATATCGTAATTTCACAAAAAAAGATCTAAGAATGTGATTGTGATAAATATTAACGTAATAAGTGGATTATATATACATATTTGCACACGGAGATAATGAAGAGTAGCGGATTTGATAATCTCCAACTAAAAATAAATATATTTTCAATTTCCAAGTTATAGTATTAAAAAGTTTACTTTGCACTTTTTAAATTTACTGCCATGTGTCAAGAAAATGGAAAAACTTGTTCAGGCTTCTTAAAATTCGTAAACAAAAATTACGTATGTAAATTGAAGAATTATTCAGTATGTTTCCGCCTGCGATAATCATATTGTTTGTTGTTGTAGGGGCTATCGCTTCGATTGACCTTATGTGCATGCAAGCATATTTAATTTAAATTCATACAATGAAGTTCGTATTTACATATTTATTTGCTGTACCACAATTTAATTAAGTCAATTGAGGTGGTAATACATGTGCGAAAGTAAATTCATTAACTAAATAATGCCAAACAATTTGTACATATTTTCCTTAACTTAAAAATCATTTAAAATGCACAGTACATGATCATTCTCTTCATGCTCTTCCTCATTCAATTCTCCATTGCCAGCTCTTGCTTGGCTGTTAATTCTGAGCAGCAAAAAGAGTTCGCTGAGGAGGGTTGGAATAATGTACCAGATTCTATGCGTCAACAAGTGCAGGATACATTCACTTGCTGTGGCTTTAATTCAACACATACAGGCACAACATGTGAAGCAGTCACTAAGAAATGCTGTCCCGATTACATGGAAAATTGCGCCTGCCCACCGTGTCTGCCCGCTTTGGAAGATAAGATCAGCTATGCCTTTAAATTGTGCGGCGGTTTGGGAATTTTCTTCAGCTTCACTGAGGTAAGCGTACAATCTTATATTTTGGAACAAAATAATATACTTGAATGTACATTAACAAATACATATTAATTCTTTTATTTGGACATGCAAACAATGCAGTTCATTGGTGTATGGCTAACAGTTCGTTATCGCAATCAGAAAGATCCACGCGGTTTGCCGAGTGCATTTCTTTAAAATGTCTTGCCCGACAAGAAATTTAACAACTAATAATGCATATTTAAACAATACATATATATCATACTAATACGCATTCATACACACATAACTCATTCACGCTTCATTCTTTATCCTAAAAAACAAAAAAATCGAAACCGTAACCAACGTCATAGGTTTTCATGCATTTATATATATAGAGATACAATCATAACTGTTTACGGAAATGATTCATATTCATACATATATGTACATATAGCTATAAATCTAAATATATATAAAATGACACATATTTAATGATAACTATAAATGTATTTTAAACATAACAGAAAATGTTTGCCACAATTTTGGCAACTTTTTTAATAACTGTAAAAGTGAAAATCGTAAAACTGGGATTTAATCATAAGCCAGGTATCAAATGTATGTACGTTGCCGCTGATCACTAGTACTGTTTTTTGGATTGGGCATGCAATTAATAACACCACCTTAGTATACACTCAAAAATTTACAATATATATGCACTGTAACAGCATTTTCAAGTGGATTATACAGCTGAGTTTAAACCACAACCATCATCAATCTTATACTACATACCTATACGAGTATTGTACTTAAATACTAGGGTGAGCAAGCGTTGAACTACTTAAAATACATTCCTTGGTTCTATTATTTTGTATTAAAATGTTTAATTTTCTTCTCTGTTTTTAAGTCATTCTATTGCACTTTTGATTTCATATTTCCTATAGCATTGCAAATTTCTCAAGACCTGTTGTTTAATTATTTAAAATAATATTAATATTGGGTTTTTAAAGCACATTATGCACATAATTATATATTGAAAACTATACTTTTTTCAAACAGTTTATTCTGAGGTATTTTTATTAAATTTTATCAAAATTTTAATTTTTTATTTTTTTTTGGAACACCGAAATATTACACATTTTTCAAATCCTAATGTAAACAAATTGGTATTTTAGAAAACATGTACCGTTAAGTCATCTAAAAACAACCCTGCGCCTTCATTATGATATTCTTTGATAATAAAATATGATTTTAGGTTATGTTGCTTATGATTTCGTACACCAGCTTTTACTTATTTTATTTAACTTTTCACTGAAATTAATTTCTGTAAATATTTATTATATAATTTGGATCTTTTTTAATATACAGATACAGTTGAACTTCTCTAACTCGAATCTCCATAATCCAAAAAAACTTCGACTTATGGAAGGTAATTTGAAATTTGACTTCTATAGCAAATTCAAGAGTTCGAGTTATTTAGAACTTCGAGTTAAGAAGTACAAGTTATGGAAGTTCAACTGCATATAATTTTAATTTTGTATATTATCCATATTTTTATTATATTTTTCTGTTTATTTAATAATTTTATAATACATACAACTAAAATTGAAGCATATTTATTAATATTACATCTATTTTCCAGGTACTGGCAGTCTTCTTGGCGCGTCGCTATCGCAATCAACACGATCCAAACTATCCACCAGCGCGCGCAATTTTCCCACACAATTACCAGTATTAGTGAAAAATCATAAAATGAGTTTCAAATGAAAGCCGTTAGCGCAAAAAACAATTATATAAATTAAGCTTTAAGTTTGCGCAAGCGTATATAGTTTGGCTTGGAACCGTTTTAGCAAACGCGAACAATTCACTAACACTTCCACACATAAATGCAATTCAAAATGTTGCTATACATTTCGTTTACTTCCTTTTAGTCACAATTTATTAGTTGGCATTTGAAGATTTCATATTTTATGTATACTTATTTGGTTGTAATTTTTGTGTTCAAACTGCGCTTGCATATATTTAGTAAAATTATGTTTAAATTAAGTTTACACCAGCTATATTGATTTGATTCTGTAATATTCTAGTGATTTTTATGTACTAAAGCAAATTGTATTTACTTTTGTTTACAATTTGTTGAATTTAGTTCAACTTTTTGAGATTATTATTTTTTAAATAAAATTCATAATTTAAATAGCATAATTGTAATTTTGTGTATGGGTTGCTAAAACAAAAAATACTATAAATATATACATACATGTATAAACCTAACATGTACTATCTATGTTTGCTCAATAGCTCTAGTTTAAACATATATGTATTGGTTGTATGTAGATTTTATTGTAAATGTTCCTTTAATTTTAAACAACTACCCACAGCACTGAAGGCAATCATAGAAAAATGTGTAGACATTATTGATAAAATATTTCCAGCATAATGATATAACGAAAACCTAATTATTAAACTCATTAAATTAATACCAAGCTTCCTTGCAAACAGCTGCTTTATTGTGGTATACAGACACCGTTCTCCGTTAAAAAATTTTGCTAATTTCTATAAAATTTTCAAAAATCATGCATAACACCTTCACCTTTACACTCGATACATATGTACATGTTTATACACAACATTTTTAAGATTGTATGGTCATTTGCAAATAACATACTTATACATACATATATACATATACGATGAAGTACGATAATATTCTCTGTATTCTGTGCTGTGATTGAAATAAATATGATCTTTAAACTGTACACTAAGGAAACTTTTAAATTTATCGTTATATGTATATAATAAGGTTTCAGTTAAGGGAGATTCAGTGCACGTAATTTAATACAGTGGCTGCAATTCGCTGGAAACTGGCAACATAGATACATATGCACGTGTGCATGGGGTGGAAAATATGCATATATTTTCTATTATGCATATGATTTATGGGAAAATATATGCACACCACTACATTTATTGCAAATTGTGTGCGTGTGTGTATTCTTATTCTGCATCTCTGCATAAATAAGTTCAACTCATATTGCTTGCTTATTTTTTGCCTTTCATTATTCATGACAACTAAAACTCTTCGCAAGCAGCCAAGCACAACAAAAACTATGGTATATGTTAGTCAGCTGTCTAGTGAGTTGCTGGCATGTACAGACAATGCATTGTCGTCATTGTTGTTGTTGTTTTTATTGCCATGATTTATATTGTTTTTACGCAACTTGTTTGCGTCAAATAAATTTATGCAAAACATGTTCTTATGCATACATATGTATAAGTGAAGGCAAGTGCATGGTAAAATAGATTTACCGTAATTCAACGCTTGTCAATTTTTAGTGGTACAGATTTAGCAGACTGTCAACAACATTTTGTATTCTAAATTTATAGATAAGTGATTTCTGGAATTGACTAAAGCAAATCAAAAGAATCCTTTGAGTTATACTATCAAAGACAGTTAACGCCGCAGAATTACTCTGTGGAAATTTTTCTGCTGTTACAAAAATAACAACAACTATATGGTTCACAAATTTAAATTTTCTCCAACTTTGAATATTTGAAGAAATAATTGAAAATAGTAATATCAAATGTAATGATATTTGGTCAAAAAAGTATGTATGTAGATATAAAATTACTTATATCATACATCAGCTGTAGCTATGTTGTATTATTATAGAAGTAAATGTATTTTAGTGATCTGATTTCTATTTTCCTGATCTAATCGACGTTCAGGCGAATAATATATTAGTATTACTAAGTAGTTTGATAACTTTTCTCAATTCCTGTCAAAGTAATACATTTGCAAAACTTTTCGAATTACAAATATTAATTCAAAAATTTAGTATTAGGAAGAAGTTAACCTCAAAATACACTTTCAGATTTTTGTTTTTCAAGTAAGGTAGAAAAATTGGATTGATCTTGAATTGAACCTGGAGAAACGAAATATTTCAGAAATTATAAAATAAAAAAGCAACAATATAAAAATTCATATTCGAACTAGGCTGTTGAAGAATACAAACTGCTTCGGTAAGTACAAATACTTTTAACTCCTATGGCAGTAATAATTTTCTTTATTATTAATTTTTTTTTTTCACTATATTACTATAACTGTGAGAAACTGAGTTAAAATACAGTGGAACTTCCATAACTCGAACTTCTCTAAGTCGAAGATCTCCATAACTCGAAGTCAAATTTCATATAAATTTTTTCAAGAGCCAAGCAATAAAAAAGTGCAACAACAAAATTACAGAATACATGTTTTAATGTGGGTAAATCTATCTTTTACAGCTTTTTGTAAAATTTATATTTCAATAAAAATTTCTATAACTCGAAGTCTCTCTAACTCGAAGTGTTTTTGTGGATTATTGGAGATTCGAGTTAGAGAAGTTCCACTGTAGTCATTAGTTGCAAAAGGTGATATGAAATTTGTCCAAATTAATTTTTATTATTTATGTTCTTCGGTGTTATTTCATAATTTTCACACAGATAACACAGGCAAAAATAATTTCTTTGGTGCCCAAGTTATTTGAGTTGATTTGAGCTATATTTGGGGCGCTAAATCTAAATCTAAAATAATAATGTTAATGTAAGTTCTAATAAAAAGTAATTGTAATATACTTCTATCATCATTTTGATTGATTTTGAGAAATTCATTAGACTTCAAATATTCGTCCAAATAGACGGCGAATAAAGTACCCAACACATTATCCGTGTCTGATCGTTTGCTTATTTTTAAGGTTGTTGACGCATTCTAACACTAAATATGGACAACCTCGCTTGAAAAAAGGTTCTAGTACCGCATTTTTTCGAGAGATACCAAAAAAGATTTCGAATAAGTTGGAGTGATCACGCCATGTTGAGTTCTTTCCATTATTAAATGAATAATTTTCTTAGTTAAATTAAAGTAGTCGAAAGAAAGTCTATAGAGGAAAGAATTTTCAAGTACAGCAGTATTCCGAAATAACGAACACATTAATTGTCAGAGCAGTTAGTTATGTCGAATTTTTCATTAATTCGAGTACTCGTTTTTCAATAAGTAATGAGTTAATTATCCGAAAACTGCAGAATAATGCATTATTTTTATTAAATAATTTGTTTAAAACACATAACAGATCAATTAAAATGTATCAAACTATTTTTTTATTACTAATACACGTAAATTTCGATAGACTAGTAAATTTATTCAGAGTGCGCATAGATTTTATAAGGTAAATTCTTCCAAAATGGTCAAATTCCGGAAATTCTTAATATATTCATAGTTTCTTTTAAATTGTTTAACGTTTTTTTATTCTGTTTTACCACGATTTCAACGCTTGTCTTCTTCATGTTCGGTTGTTAAACCGAGTACTTACAAATCCCCGATATTCATTTTTTAGGGTACTCAATGTAATAAATTTGCTCGTTCGTTATAAGCGGTTTTCGTTAAAACGAATATTCGTTATTTCGGAATACTACTGTATTTAGTCTCCGAAATATAATAATTAAATGAATGTGAATGAATAAATATGTATACAAATAGACGGCGAATATCAAATAATTTTTTGTTCAGATTTACTCATGTTACACATATTGACAGCATTGATAAAAATCAGGGAAGATTTTGCACATATTTACCCTAACACCTTTAGTAGATATTTAAGCAAGGATGATAGGTATCTCGAACCACGGTAACTTAAGTGAAACAGAATGCGGTCAGTAATTCTTTTGATGACCCCCTTCAATCAACAAAGTAGCCATCACAACTTTCGTGAGTGATCATTTGCTAACTTTCGAGGTTCTTGATGAATTCTAAAAAAATATCGACCACCTACAAATCAAAAAGGTCTTAATTCCACATTTTTTCGAGATATGCCAAAATAGCTTTCGAATTGGTTGCACTGCATCACTCGTTGTTAAGTTACTTCTGTCATTAAATAAATAATATTCTCAATTTATAATAATTTAACTGAGCAGCCGAACATTTCCATATCAAAATATTCATTGACAAATTTTTCTAATCAAGTCCTCAAAATATCATATTTAACGGTTTATCATGAATGAAAAAATGGCTGGTCATAAAATATTCCAACGTCTGAGGTGTTCTTCAGTACACTTTTATATTTTTTTATAGTTCTCATTTGCCTTAAGGTACAATGTTTAGGACCTCAATTTAGGCTGTTATCTCGTGAGAATCCCAAGATATATGAATCTGATGTGATGAAAATTACGGTTATTTAATTCTTTTGCTTTTGCTTGAACAATTTATATCGATGGTATTTCGGTTCGATAATTTAGAACTTTTATTGGTGGTAAATATTTATGTAGATCTTAATTTAATTTACACCAATCTTTGTCAGTTTTTTAATTTGTTAGCGATATATCGGAAAATTATAATTCAAAAGCCAAGAAAAAAAATGTGTAAATACTTCCTAGAACAAAGAGATCAAAACAAATGGGAACCTGAGTGATTCTGGCAAAATATTTTCCACTCAGTATTGAGTGAAGTCTCCAAAAGCTTTTAATGTACGTCAAATTGACTCATCATATAATGTCTGTATTAGGGTAACTAACATTATATTATATATTAGATATTTACAGTTATCTCAGTATTGTTGTTATGCAATGAAATACATTTCTTTCCTGCAACTCACGTGCCCCTTTTGGTCGTCTATGGCAACAGCAGTGATAGAAGTTTCGATGGTTTTGACCGATTATCTGTTTGGCTGTCTGGCTTATAAAGCATAATAGATATCAGGATATATATTTATATATATATTGCTGATATATAACAGTAAATTTATATATACTTATAGATATACATGTATGTATATTTAGAGGTGTGTTGCATTCAAATTTCAACCATCAATTCTCTTATTGTTGTGTAAATAACACGTGTTTCATGTGAATGAGCGGCAGTTAGAAAAGTGGGCGTGGTTGTTGCGCCTGCTTACTTAAGCTTAAAGGAAGACATTTTGTTGTCTTGGCGTATAATACTTATGCACTTAGTAAAACCGGTCAAATATCATACTGCAACGGGTATAGTGAGTAGCAACCAACCCCTCCCCATTCTGCTCTGTGTGCTCTCATCACTTTTGACGCTACCTCTCTTTCACTCTTATTTTTTTATGAATTTGTGGCACTAAAGTGCCGGAATTCTATGCTTATCTTCAACGGAATTTCCGGTCTATGACGTGCTCGACTGGATTCTTACGAAAATAATGCCTTTACATTTTTGGTATACCAACACTTTATACATACATATACTAACACATTATCTTACAATTCTAAATACATTATTTAACAGTTAGTTGCGGAAAAATAAGTAGTGTTTATTTGAAAATGCTTTATTCAGCATTTGCTGAAGCATTTTATTTTGCTTTTTTTGTCAGAAAGATTTATTGCGCATTCTGGGCATTCATTCTTTTTCATTTACTTTATACTCACTTCTTATGCCAACCCCTTTTAAACTTTCCTTTTGTAACTTGTCTTGCTTTCTTTTTTCGTTTTTTTTCTTGGCGCTGTCGACAACATCAGCTGTCGCTGCCAATTTAAATAATTCTCGTATTGCCAGCTGTGCGGTCCACACGCAACATTACCAACAACAATAATCTGAATAATCAGACGGCCGCCTGTCGCCTCAAAAGCGCTGTTAATGGCAACTTGCTTTCTCTCACATTCAATGGAGAGATAGGTGGTAGGACTTCTGCGACCCACTTTCGATTATATTCTTGCCAACCAACAAGTGAATCAACACTGTCTTATACGAGTATATTACGCTACAGGCGCGAAGCGCACTTGTTTGTTGTTAGTGTCACTTACTCAACTCGGCGTACACCCAAGGACAGGAACGGGGTATACAATTTAGAGTTATTAAGCACAGTTATTGTGTTGCAGTTGGCAGCATTTTAAATTGATTTACATAACAATATTTATAAATTGCTGTTGTTAAGGATTTGAATTTCCATTGAAAATGAGAAGTGGAGAATGCGGTTCGCCTTAATTGCTACGCATATTTGAGAATATCAAGTTCGCACCAGCTGCAAAGGTTGAGATTCAGAAAGGTCATAGAGGTCACAGGCTTTGAAATTTATATGCGTGTATGTTTGTACATATGTAATGGAAAAAGAAAACTTGTGTGTGAGCGCCTATCTACAACTATTCACATATACTTCCATATAAAAGTTTATAAACTTAGTTTCCATGTATGATTTTGTACTCGAATGCTGTCGATTGTATGCTTTCGCTTTTCAGCTTTGGCAAGCTGCCTACAATGTGGTTATTATAGACGCAACAAGCTTAACAGCAACTCACGCTTACCCTTGGCTGCTACATAATATTATGATTTTGAATGGTTATCGTATCTTCCTTATTTTACTTAATTTTCTTAAAACATTAATATGAAAATATGATACATATATGACAATTATGATGCATGAATTTGGAATGCTCAAAACACATCTGGTGATATGAATTAAAATCCACAGAATATATAAAAAGCAAATCGAAAAATCCGATAGATGGCGCAAAAAGTTTTTCAAACAGTTCGACCTATAATGCTTTTGGCATGCAATCTATACCAGAAGAAAACTAAAAAAACCCTGAAAAGCCTTTTCTCACCCGAATTTTGCTTACTTATATCTTTATGAAGCTAAATGCCTTTAGAAGACGAACTCTGGAAATAAATTCGAACAATTTTTAAACGTTCCACTGCCGCAGTTCTTTGCAGAGAATTTTAAAGCCCTAAAAAATTCAAGAAAATACCTGTCATTCTTATAATATATAAGCATTTATATTATATCAATAAACCCCATGAATTTTATTTTCAATAAAATTTGAATATATTAAACTTTCAATAAATACCCTTACACACACGTACATATATACATTTATATGCACGCCAAACACTCGTAATTCCAACTGATTTACATAAATATGCATACATAAATGTTTGCAACATAGTATTCGAATTTGTCATATGAAATTGGTTGATATAGTACGTATGTAGTTCTTATGAGCACCCACATATACGATATGGCGTATGAGTGACCTAAGTCGACTGCATTACGAAAATTAGTTGCTCATACGCAATGGTGTGAAAAGCTCTACTGATTTATTGATTTGTGTATGCATTATTTACATATCTCTAAACACAAATGTAGTGAGTCACTGAAGGGTTTATATTATTCATATTTATGAATATATCTAGGTGTTTATATAGTTGTCTCTACGAGTACTTTGTGTGAATAGAAGTTGAGGTTAAATACATGTGTAAATTAGCAATTAAATCAGACAATTAGTCAAATCGATATACATTTGTTCGAAACGATACTTCTGTTTTCAATATATCTGGGTTAGGTAAATGCCGATTTTGGAACAGAGATTTTTTGATACTTGTATTATTTGTTAGAAAGTTAAGTAGGGGTATGGGATTCATTTATAGCGGGGTTTCAACCCGGTTTTGCTATTTTCTAACTCTTTCTAAAGAGGTGTCATTGGAACTATTTTACATACCAGAAAATAATCATTCATAATATATGAATTAAGAAAATGATTACAAATCAATAGTATCAATGCTTCATTTGAGCTAATGGGAATGTTACTGAAAATGCCCTTATATTTATATTGCACGAATGTCTGTAAGCTTGTTCATATGAATGAATGTGCATAACTCAGTGCCTTTCACCACGCAATTATATATTATAATTAGCTGTAAATGTCTATAATATATACTATTGAAGCATTCAAGGTCAATTGATATGAATTCAAGCCAAATTTCTGTAACTAATTAAGTAGCAGTTGGTATGATATAATTTCGTAATTGACTTCAATGCTTTGAATGCTGAAGTTTGCTTAAACTGCACTTAACTATGTTGTCTTTCATTTAACTCATTAAATTAGTTTTTTATTGTATATTCATATTTTTGCTGCTTTTTCTGCTCTGTATATAAGTAGACAAAAAACTTCACTGTCGATTTCATGTAGACTGCTCTTTCTTATTGGTTGTGCAATAAATATACGCCTAAATTTGATGATTTGTCGATATTCTAACTATGGAATATTATGTTAGTTACATTGATTTGTACTGGAGAGAGCATTTTGGAAATTAAATGGAAACTCAAATTGGTAACAACATTACCATACCTATATTTATGTATTCATAAAATATTAATATATATTATACACATTAGTTTATAAAAGTTTTAATTTCCTACCTTTTTCGCCTTCGGTTGTTCGGTTTCGGTTGTCTATTTTTGATTTTAATGAAATACATACTTTGGGGAGACTAATTATCCATGGTGAAATTGTAGTTTCTGCAAAAAATAAATAAAACACAAATATACTAGTAATAAGAAAAGGCACATATAAAATAATTGAGGAACGGATAGCGGATTTTTTTTTTTTTTTTTTTTTAATTTTATTAACATAAAATTTGTCCCATATATTCGGCATGAAGTCCATTAGAATATGGGAAATCATTATATATGGATAATTTTGGACCGATTTTACTCCTTTCTCCACCATGCTAAATTTTATCTCAGATTATGGAATATTCTATAAAGCTCACCAGATGTTTTAAAATCTCTGTTTTAGATAGAGATTTTAGTGAGGAATTTAGTGACCTGGTTTTACTTATTTTTGACACATAAGCACATTGTTAGGAGAAAAAAATTCTCTCTGACTTTCTTTAGTGTATATATATAAAATATTTACAAATATTAACGGTAACGAACACTGAGGTCCTCATGTCAGATACCTGCGGCTTTGAAAAGTTATAGTCCGATTTTTTTCATTTTTTAAAGAGCGGTGCTATACATCCAATGCTATGTTTGTGTAAAGTTTTATTCCGTTATCTCAATTGTTTCTTGATTTAATATTGTTAAGTGTATGAATCGGTTGGAATCCAAAATTGTATAATATGGGAACCATGTCCCAAAACACTGGAGACATGTCGTCCATCTATCACAACATGATCGATCTGGTTGCTAGTGATTCGATAGGGGGACT
Organism: Zeugodacus cucurbitae; assembly: GCF_028554725.1. Lineage (NCBI taxonomy): Eukaryota > Metazoa > Arthropoda > Insecta > Diptera > Tephritidae > Zeugodacus > Zeugodacus cucurbitae. The sequence goes on along the minus strand of NC_071667.1, from coordinate 54,324,521 downwards.
GCCAAGTAGCTTGATGGATTTTCTTATACTGGAATCTAGTACTACAGACGACCATATTTCGGTCCCCAGCGAAGTCGATCAGCCGCAGGCCGTTAGGCGATGTTTCGTCGTGGAGGCTAAATTTTCCGACTGTTGTGCCAAAGACACATTCTTTACCAACTCTAGCGTTGAAATCGCTAAGCACGATTTTGACATCGTGGCGGGGGCAGCGCTCATAGGTATGTTCTAGGCGCTCATAGAAGGTATCTTTGATCACTTCGTCCTTCTTCCGTGCTGGTCCCGTCCATCGAATTTCTTGGATTGCGGTGATGTCAGATGTTACGAGAACATCAATCAACTTGGCAGAGGCACCTTCCCAATTAATGGTCCGGACATTCCAGGTGCAGGCCCTTAAATCATAGTCCTTAATACGTTTGCTGTGGTCGTCATCAAAATTGGGGTTCCTTATGCGAGGCTGTTGCTTCATGTTCATTGGTTATTCGTTTTTATGTGCTGGGTCTCAAACCCTACGCACAACCGCATAAGCGGGATTCGTCTTCTCACTTTAGTTCGCCTCGAAACGGATGTCTGTTGGCTACCCAGAGGATACTTTGTCTAAGACCGGAAGTCGTGAGCTGCTTGTGCCACATGCAAAAGAATCATTCCTGGCCACTCCCAAGTGAATGGCAGTCAGAAACTTTCCTCACTTACGTGAACTTCTACATATGACTTCCATTCGGATCATCAACATATCAAAAAGATTTACCAAATTTGGTTAAAATTGGTCGATTATTTCTCGAGAAATGGTTTTTGAATCAAAAGCAAAAAGTAGTTATGGCTTGAATTAACCTCATAACCTTTGTATGGTGAGTAGACCCACGCCTTCTATCCGATTTTACAATCGATTCTCATTGTATGGAATCAAGTATTGGCGCTTTCTAGAAAAGATCTTATACTTAAAATTTTACTCATATTATGTTTGAATATTAATATGAATCTTTCAACTTAAATCGATATGTGGTGTTAAAGTTTTTGTGTCTTTTATAAAAGAACACAACAGTCTGAGTATACACAAGACGGTAGCAAAATAAACCTGTATAAAATATATGAATACATGCATAGATACTATGATTGTATAAACGTTGCGCATACGCCGAAGTGAGCAATCCATGTTGACATGCTGACACTAGTCAGCCAAGTGTGTGTGCACAGAAATGTCTTCATATACGTATGTAATTGTCTGTATGCATTTGCTGTACAACTGCAAGTGTTAGCAATGCTTACAACAAGAGCAACACAAATGAAATAAAAGTGAAGAAATGAGCATTCCATTACTCATAAGGGCTAGGTGTGTGTGTGAGTACGCAATTGTATTTAAAGTATGAAATGCTTTACTGCTTACTTACAATGTAGTTATGTATATGTATATATGTATGTATGTATACTAACGTATCGTTATAATTTCATAAGCTTAAAGGTGCACGCACTTGTGCGCTCATACACATACATCTCACCGCATTGTGACATTTGTTGATATGACCCCGACCAACGTCATACCACCAGCCGTTGCAAGCGCACTTTATTTAACGTCATTGCTAACAGCGGGCTTGTTTGTATGTATATAACTACAGTTAGTTGTATGTAATTTTCGTTTATATACATGTGGTATATACAAAGCGTTAGAAACGTCACTTTGATAATCTCTGAGTGTGAGTGAGTGTCTTTGCTGCAGGACATTATGCGATGCGCACAACCAGCTAAAGCGGAGCGGTGAGTGCGCTCAAAAATCGCAATAACTGCGTATTGAGTGAGAGTATTGTATGGAGAAAAGCTTTCTCTCTCACTCAATTGGCACCGGAGTGGAAGTGCACTCTTCATTTAATGCTCTACACTTGAGTCATTTGCCCTCACTACACTAAACATTAACGTTAATTACAGTGTTAATTTCAGCTTTTTTGTACTTTTTCTTTATCTTCGCTTTCCATTGTACGCAACCGAGCGCTGACAATGTCAATGAATGAATCAGCGGCGGAAAATAATTAACTTTTATTTCAGTATTACCTCATACTGGCTGGTATTTTTCGGCAAATATTTAAGCAAGTTCGGCAATTCGTTTTGTTGTTGTATACATGTGCTGTAATTATCTGACGTAGTGAGTTGTGCGCAGCTTTCGCCAGCTGTGAGTGAAATGTAGCATGAGCGCTTCTGGCCAAGCGACACATAAGAGCCTCCTCTTCTTGTTTATTTACATTGTTACTTAGCCACTCAGATGTGTCGAACATGGAGTTGTACATACATACATATACATAGTATATACAGTAGTTATATAGTTTAGTCTGGCCATAAAACAGCAAAATCAGTTAGCGTTGTACATTCCGGGGTGTTGGTTGTAATTGTGTGTTCGCATTGTAGTCATATTTTAGTTGCACGATATTGACCAGTATTGCAGTGACAGATTGCAAACAACACAAATTCAAAGCGTGCATTACACGAGAATTATACAACGGTAGCTCAATTGTAGCGGAGAAAAAATAAGATTTTTAATTAAAAAATTAAAAAAAAAAATTTAAAAATCAACCCAAAAAAATCGAAAAAAAATAAAAAAAAAAAATTTTGAAAAAAAAAATATTTTTGAAAAAAAATTAAAATAATAATTTAACAATTAACTTATCGAAAAACAGTATTAAAAAATATAATAATTTGACTGCATAAAATATTCACTCATTAAAAAGCGATTACCGTTAATTTAGTGTGCGGCATAAATCAAAGCTTTACATATCTAGCTGAAAATTACATTTTCTACGAAATTTACTAAATTTCGGCAGAAAAAAGAAAAAGTGAATTCGTTGCCAGACGCCAACTTGGTAGCCAACGGAAAAACAGCTATTAACCATAACTGCCATAAATACAAAATTCAGTAAGTAAATGAGTTACAGGCATATATGTATATGTATTTGTGTCAACAAATACCGCTACTTTTGCACACATATTAAGTATACAGGTTAATGGGCGCAAATGAAGCAGCAAAATTTAATTTCTTGCTTTAGTTTGGAAATGAACAGCCAAAGGTCATATAAATACATATTTACACACTTTCTTGTGTACATATAAATAAATTACTAATTAAAATTTTATTAATAAAATATTTAAATATTTTTTTGCTAATGCCAGCATAGATAATGAATAAGCTTATTTGGAAATTTCGGAAATTCCAACACTTTGTGTGAGTAATAAAGTGTAAATATATGTAACTATGCAAACACATTACTCATCGGTTTCAACAACATACCCACACAGCAAACGAAGTAACAAATTGTTTGAAAAGTCAAACGAAAAAAATAATTAATCTTCAAAAAACCTGAAACAAAAAGCGGCAAGTGTATGACGAAGAAAGCGCCCAAAAATTGAGCAGTCACAGACGAATAGACACAATAGAAAAATCAATAGCAAAAACTTTTCTTATGCGTTAGGGTGGGGGGCGGTGCAGAGCTATGGCTGCCAAGACATGCATTGTATAGTTATTCATATTCTTTGTATATATATTGCATGACATACTATTACCTCAAGATTCTGTTGTTGAAATGGAAATGAGGCTCATTTATTGCCGCTTATTGTCATTATTTATGTATAACGGTTACATAACGACATATATATATGACAAATAAGTCGTCTGCTGAAATAGTTGCCGACAAATATTTACTGATTACATGCATATACTTATGTATATATATATATATATAAAGGTATTTATTCTGTATATAATATTTGTACATATATAACTGTTTGTTTCTATATAAAAATGCATTGGTACATAATAGCCATATCAACCATATCGGTACATATGATATTATCTTTTTTAGTAAGATTTGTTGTGTCTATGCTTTGTGAAGGTCGTTGTTTATTTGCGTGGGCCCATTTATATTGTATGCCATTGTAATTATTATTGTGATTTCATATCAAAAATAGCTTTACTGTTTTGGAAACACTAGAATTCCTGCCAGCTGTGATAATACGTTTTTCGATTCAGCTTGTGAAAGAGCGGAAAATATACTTTCTAATTATCGTTAAAAAGAAGAAACAAATCTCTCAGGAGTAACATTATTTACATGAACAGCGAAGTCGTCTGTTGATTGTCACTACCAAATACTTTTTTATGAAACTGATTATATTAGCAAGACGTGATGAAGTCTCCGCTAAGGTCCCAACAAATAGCCAGAATGAGTGTTTCTCGAATTATTCATGACCTTGAAGGTGTGATTATCCAAGGTCCTCAATAAATTTACTTAATATCTGGAGACAATTTTATAGAAGGGAACCGAAAACGGAGTTTTTCGTGTTAAACAAATTCTCAAACAATTTTCATTTCAGTGGCAAAGTCTTCACCTGACTTCGATGAAACGAATTTTTAGATGTTGTCAAAAAGCTTTTGAATATTACCCTTAAGAAATTGTTTATCATCCTTAACAAATCTTGACTATTTGGCCGATAATTCCTTCCACTCTTTAAATATATGAAATTTAGTCTATTTTTTATACTCTCGCAACAAAAGTTGCTAAGAGAGTATTATAGTTTTTGCACATATCAGTTGTTTGTAAGTCATAAAACTAAACGAGTTAGATATAGGGTTATATATATCAAAATGATCAGGGAGACGAGACGAGTCAAAATCCGGATAACTTGAGTAAAAATTGAGATATCTTGTTGAAACTTAAAACACATGCTATATAAACCAAACTTTCTGCAGTCGGTTCTCTTACGTACCCCACCACACACCATGAAATTAGTAGAAATCGGATAATAACCACGCCCACCTCCCATACAAAGGTTAGGTTGAAAATTACTAAAAGTGGGTTAACTCACTAACGAAAAACGTCAGAAACACTAAATTTCACAGAAATAATAGCAGAAGGAAGCTGCACTCAGATTTTTTTACAAAATGTAAAATGGGCGTGCCACTTATGGGTCAAAAACCATATCTCAGGAACTACTCGACCGATTTCAATGAAACTTGGTTTGTAATAGTTTCCTTACATCCCAATGATATGTTGTGAAAATAGGCCAAATCGCTTCACAACCACGCCTACTTCATATATACCAGAACTTTGAAGACGATCTGAATCGTTTACTTTACAATATATAAAGTAAGCACTAGTGAAGATATCGGTGCAGAACTTTGTACAAATACTATGTTTATAGTGTGGCAGCCCCATTCTAAAAATCACCAAAATCGGACCAAATGTTTTCAAGGCCCCATATATCGAACAAGAGGACCTCGGTGCTTCTAACCTAATATTAGGGTTTCCAACTTTCAATGGACTTTATACAATATATATGACGAATATGTGGGTCAAATTGTGTATTATATAATATAAATAAAGTTAAATAAATAAATTGCGAGAGTATAAAATGTTCGGTTACACCCGAACTTAGCCTTTCCTTACATGTTTAGAATAACTTCGGCGAATGAAATAGATCATTTAGAAGACTTGGCTCAATCTAAAGCTTATAGTTACAGTATTGCAAAGGCGAACAACGATATTTTTTTGTTTCAAAGCCTTTATACAATTGAACTTCCATAGCTCGAACTTCTATAACTCGAGGTTCTCCAAAACTTGAACTCTTGAATTGGCAATAGAAGTAAAATTTCATACAAATTACCTTCCATAACTCGGAATCTCCTTCGAATACTCGAAGTTTGTTTGTGGCTTATGGTGATTCCATTTAGGGAAATCAACTGTATTATCAGAAGTTAGTAAACACTTCTCCAGCCGCCTACCTTTCGATCTGAAGATTACAGTTAGATATTTGTAGTTAGATCAGACAGTCATAACAAACAGCAAATCTTCATGAGTTGACGAAATGTTTTAAGTCCATCACAAATCAGCTAAGGTTATTTATTTCCAGACTGTACTAAGCTGCTTTAACTTAAACCTCGCACTAACGGATTAATGCAGAAGAAATTGAAGAGTTGATTTTACCTCGTCATCTTCCCATCAACTTCGCCAATAAGCATTAGGTAAAATTTGTATGCTTACCGCATGAGTCGTATATGCGAAAATCGTACTTTGTTGAGCGTAAGAAGTGCACAAGAACTCCAGAGATTCAATTAAGTTAAAAAGTCTTTGCAATATCGCAGAAAGTTGTGGTTGCAAATACTAATTGAGCACATGGTAACAATATCCGAGAACAGGGCAAATAGCGACTCACTCACACACAGTCCGGTATAAATGAGACGAAGAGATATCATTTAAACTTATTGGACCATCAAGGTCACAAGGAAGGATAGGAAGAGAAATTAATTAACGCCATTGATACTTTCGTGAACTCTGCTTGTAATAAAATACGGAGAAGCGACATCGTTAGTATTAGTTTTGCTTTCAATAAAATTGTTCTGGGTTCAAAGTCGCTTATGAAGCATTTTCAGAAAAGATGCATAACAAAAAATAATTATCATAGAGCGATTATAAGAAATATTCAAAAACTTTAACTTAAACAACTTTGAACTTTGCGCCTTAACTTTCCGCACTTTCATGCAATTTTATTAACATTTAGTATAGCAATGCAAATAAAAGTAAGCTTAAGTACCGCAACTTAAATATAATTGCATATTCATACACACACACACACACATATTCAAACAAATGCAAATATGTAGACGCGGTTGCCACTTGAAAGAGTGCAAGTGTTGTTAACTGCCGCAAAGTTTCGGCGAAGGCAAAGTTCATTTTTCATACTTTGGGTAGTTGAATTACGTTTTCAAGGGCACTTTCAGACAAAACAATATGTGCATAGTGGTTGGGAAATGCAAATAACTGGAACTATGGCAACTCTATGTTAAATTCAAAGAAATAACAAAACTTGTTAATACCGTTGAAAATGTAATAAAAGCATGAAAAGAAACCGAAAAAAATTTACATATATTCTGCAGATAGTCAATTCCAATACATACATACATACTCATTTATACTCACTCACGCCACAATTAAATTCCATTCCTATAGTCATAGGTTACACTTTTTATTGCGTTCGAGCCGTTAGTAACCTAAATTTTCATATAAGCTAGACTAATTAAAGATAATTATGCACTCTAAAAATCAGTTTTAGTTGTTTTTTCGCAATTGACACACGACACATGTTCACTTAATTGCTGTTATTGAAGTTTCTGAAAACTGCTACCAGAAGGATTGTGTTAGTTAATTGTTACTCATTCACTATACGTGTGTATGAACATATTGATAAAAGTATGTTTGGTATGTAGATAATACTTTTTGTTCGAACAAATTTTGGTAAATAAAAAGCGTGACTAAATCAGTATTAGTTTGTTTTCCGGGGGTTTACATATCCATTGAAGTCATCCCACGTCATATTGGGATTTACAATCACTATAGTATATAAGTACATACTTATAGTATGCTCGATATATCCAGTATCGGCACAAGTCATAACATCAGTCATTGTGATTTATTTGCTGTTTGTAGTTTAGAAAATTTAAATATACTTGAAGTTAATAATTCTAGAAAATCATTACTTAAAATAATTTATACATTGCCTTGAGGCAAATTTTATCTGACTTGTGCATTCTCTTGCCACTTGCTTATATTGGCTAGGCCATGCACAGTCAGATTTAGGTTACATATCTAAAACATGTTTGGTTTAGTTTTCTCAGTTATATTGTCTGTTCTGTTCTTGTGATCTTAGATCTGACAGATCTAAATGCGTAAAGTCGTTTCTTAAGGGTTTCTTTACGAGCTTCTTTGAACATTTGAACTAAAATAAACGTTTTCTTCTACTGATACAGTAAAAATTGTTTATCCATGATGTTAAGGTTTCTATGCATATATTATATATGAGGCAAAGTTTAGTCCTTTTATTGACTGTTTTGACCAGATTCTGTGATTAAAAATTAAATAAAACAAGTAGGGAACGGCTAAGTTCGGGTGTAACCGAACATTTTATACTCTCGCAATTTATTTATTTAACTTAATTAATATAATACACAATTTGATCCACATATTCGTCATATATATTGTATAAAATCCATTGAAAGTTGGAAACCATAATATTAGGTTAGAAGCACCGAGGTCCTAGTGTTTGATAAATATGGGGCTTAAAAACCTATGATCCGATTTCGGCAATTTTTAGAATGGGGCTGCCACACTATAAATGCAGTATTTATGCAAAATTTTGCTCCGATATCTTCACTAGTGCTAACTTTATATATTGTAAAGTGAACGATTCAGATTGTCTTCAAAGTTCTGGTCTATAGGAAATAGGCGTGGTTGTGAAGCGATTTAGCCTATTTTCACAACATATCATTGGGATGTAAGGAAACTATTATAAACCAAGTTTCATTGAAATCGGTCGAGTAGTTCCTGAGATATGGTTTTTGACCCATAAGTGGGCGACGCCACGCCCATTTCCCATTTTGTAAAAAAATCTGAGTGCAGCTTCCATCTGCCATTTCTTATGTGAAATTTAGTGTTACTGACATTTTTCGTTAGTGAGTTAACCCACTTTTAGTAATTTTCAACCTACCCTTTTTATGGGAGGTGGGTGTGGTTATTATTCGATTTCTTTCATTTTTGGACTGTATTAAGAAGTGGCTAAAAAAACGACAGCAGAAAGTTTGGTTTATATAGCTTTATTGGTCTCCGAGATATAAAAAAATAACATCCAAATATGCCCCTTCATAGTGCGATCCTTCACAACAAATTTTATTTCCATAGTTTTATTTATGGCTTAGTTATGTGTTTTCGGTTTTCGCCATTTTGTGGACGTGGCAGTGGTCCGATTTTGCTCATTTTCGAAAGCAACCTTCCTATGGTGCCAAGAAATAAGTGTGCCAAGTTTCATCAAGATATCTTAATTTTTACTCAAGTTACAGCTTGTGCAGACGGACGGACAGACAGACATTCGGATTTGAACTCCACTTTTCACCCTGATCACTTTGGTATATATAACCCTATATCTAACTTAGACTTAAGTTAGTTAACTTTAGTTTTGGGTGTTACAAACAACCGTTATATGGACAAAACTATAATACTCTCTTTAGCAACTTTGTTGCGAGAGTATACAAATATTCATCTCTACAGACTATAACTTATACGGATAACTGCCAAACTAGTTAATATCTTTCAGAATCCTTTACACACATCAGTATTAAGATAAATGTATATCTGGTTTGATTTGTGAATTCTAGATGCCCATATGAGCAAAATATTTGCGGTCAAAAAGAGAATTTTAAATGTATTATACGTTCACAGTTTTCCTGTTCCATTCAGTTAGTAATATACTACAAAGTGCATGCTTTGAGAAATTTCATACCATCTCCATCAAAGTTTTTACTGCCGCATGGTGAAGTGGTGAGATTGACGTCGGTGACACCCGACTCCACGTTTAGTCACGCGAGCGAACTTCAGCGACCTGAGATGTGATGTAAAAATACCAAAAGAAACAGCAGAAATAATTTGTTTTCGTTTGAAGAAATTGACGGCTGATTTTATTGCTACCACAACTCGTAAATAGCTTAGTACGGAGCCGCTTGCATATTCCGTTATGTCGTGTAACCATGTTAATGAACAACTTTACTATTGCGATATTATATAATTGTATGCTCTAAATTAATAGCGGTACGTTCAATTGTTTAATTTACTTGCAAGAGTGATATGGGTGCAATAAATCGAAGAATCTTATAAAAATTAACATCAACTAACGGTGATTCAATTCAACAGATTAAATAGTATAAAAATATAATAAATAATATTTTGTGAGATTTTCTAATCACTTCTTCACTTTTCTTTACAACTCCACTTTTATTAGTCATCAGTGATAAGATCAATAATAACTAAAGATATGTATATATATCAGGCACGGCAGGCAATAAATCCTAACAAACATGCTCCTTTTTTGACATTTTGAAGATATTTTCATAATGTCACTCTCCTTGTTTCTATTGAAAAAAAATTGGGACAGTCGAGTTTCACAAGCTTCACTTCAGCCGAATTTTTCACCAGCAAAAACATTCGCGATATACAGGAATATGTAGTAGTCTCCTGTTGACAGGTCCGGACTATAAGGTGGCGAACGCCACCAAACACAACCTGAGGGTCGGCAATACCGGCATGGCCACTGTTTGTACGGCTCACGGCGAGTCGACCACCACCGTTTTCGCTTGACATTGTTCCCACTGAAACACTTTTCATCAGCAGGACCTATCCGCTGCAAAAATGTATCGCTTTTTTTGCAATTCAGCGGCGATTTGCAGATTGAAATTATGATTTTTACTTTATTTGAGTGGTTCCAAAGAATTTTTTCGCGTAATTTTTAGAAATTGGGTAATAGAAACGGTGCTTACATAATGGTCAGACTTAATTTATATTTTCGGCATTTCGGCATTCTGTCACACATGTTTTTGTTTTGATTTTTTATGATTCGTATTGAAGCAATAAATGCAGATTCATTTTTCATAAATGTATAAAGCCAATTATGCGACTGTAGTGAATCGTAACTTCTCAGAAGGATGAAGTCTAACTTCGACCTAACTGGTCTAGACCACCCTCCTTAAGTCTGATACAATATTCACCTTCCGACTATGCTCCTATATGCCGTTAGAAAATAAGTACCAAGGTCGATTCTTCAATTTGTGGCCTGTCCTTAGGCCTGATTGAAAAACAAAATTGACAATGAGGAAGTAATTGTCGCTCGACAAAAGATGAATCGGGATATTATTTTATTAGATCTCAGTATCTCACCCTCAATGGCAATAATGTCGGATAAGAAAATCGAATTCTATAAAAAATTCATCATCTATAGGTACTCCCACACATGTAAATTAATAACAATATTTATATAATATATTTGTATACAATACAGAATTTCATTTTTATTGGCAAACGATATGAATGGAACACAATTGGCCTTCAATATCTGCTGAATAATACTCGCACTCGCTATACGTTATATAAAAAAGTTTTTATCTAATTTTGCAAACTTATTTCAGCATGATTTGTTGCATTTGCGAACTCCAGTGACGCACACACATATCATGTCGCTGGCATTTGCGGTAAGGCTCACTAATCCCAAAGGTCTTTGCAAACATTTTACCACTGAGCCCCGACTTGTATTGTCTTTCTTTTCGCACACATAAACCTTGAACTCTAATTCTGCACAACCGATGAAAAAGTGAAAGCTTAAATGCTTTGCGGAAAATTAGTTCCCTCAGCGTACATATATTACACCTACACACACACGTGGTTTCCTTGCCCATCTTTTATTCACATAAATGAGCCTTGTTTGCGGACGTGCTTAATCTAATATTGTTCTACCGAAAAAAACAAAAAATGCGGAAAAACAGGCCAGAAGAATACTCGAAAAAATGGTATAGCAAACAATAACAAAAACATGGCTTACGAGTAGTGTCAGGTGAAACAGATGAGAGTGTGTGACAAACTCACCTCTACCCAGTTGGAAAAAAATAAATGCGAATTAAGTTTTTGCCGAATTTCTGGCGTAGACAAGGAGGTGGCATGTGTCATACTCATTAGCAAATATTCAGGATTCAGCTGACGTTTGCGTACATCAATTCGCTGTCAAAGCCAGTGCCCGGAATGTCTACCACTAGCAAACCGACAGCAACCACACTCCTTTGAAAGACACACATGCACTTACACCAGAGCAAATTTATTATAGGGTGATCCGAGAACAGTGTAAATTAGAGAGTGACAACTTTGCTTCAGCTAAGCTTGACAGAAACCCGTCGAAATATCGAAAAAACAACTCTCATCCAATGCCTAGGATCGTAAGCAACAGTACCGGTCTAGAGATCGAAAAAATTAAATATAAAATATTTAATTAGATTCTTTATAATTTTGTTCGATATTTAAAATGAAAAAAAAAAAATTGAACCACCCTGTATATTCATACATACATACATATATAATAAAACTGCGTAACCACGCTGGTGTTGGTAATTCGACCTTTACAAAATTTCAACTTGAACAATTAACGCAAGCGCTCTTTGCAGCGTACAGGTGAAAAGTCAGCTTGAAGGACACGTGCACCTCCAAATCTAATTACGTCCAAAACAAAGAACATTAACCACTTCTCCTCGCACAATGCGACCCCCTCGACAACACACAGGTTGTAGCTCCAACAATTGGCTAAAATGTGAATACTTTGACGGCTTTGTGTTTGAGCCTAGTTGCTCTCGCTTGTATTGGTGTGTGAGGCGCAGAATATGTCGAGTTGTTGCCACTACATGTGCAAAAGGACGTGCGTTGGTTGGCGGTGAAGAGCATAGCAGCTCACTATATGCATGTTGTAAAAGTCTGCTATTGAGTAGACGGCGAAGTTTTTGCGGCAATGCTGTCAAAATTTTGCTGCAGTGTTGCGTAACTTTTTTTATGACATGCCACAAAAGGATACACAGTAATCATAAAGGAAATGTATACCGCTCAGAATGTTTACATTTTATATTCAAATATGCTTCACTAGGATGGGTCGCACATGTTAGAAGATTTTTGGGACGAGTTACGGTATAAAACCCAACGGAAATTTGAAAATCTTAATATTAGCTGTATGGGAGCTAGGGGAAGTTATGACCCAAATTCACCCATTTTTGGAACAGGTACACATTATTAGATAAAAAGAATCCCCCTAAATTTCTTTAAAATATCTTAGAGATTTATCGACATTTGACACTGAGGCCCTCATCTTCGTTACCCGGGACCTTGGATATTTATACCCTAAACAGGGTGTATTAAGTTTGTCACGAAGTTTGTAACACCCAGAAGGAGGAGTCCGAGGCCCTATAAAGTATATATATAAATATATATCGTTTTGATGATATCGTTTGGAAATTTGCAGATGTTATTTTCTCTTCAAGAAGCTGATCATTTGTCGGAACTTCCGATGTCGGACCACTATATCATATAACTGCCATACAAACTGAACGATCGGAATCAAGGGCTTGTATTGAAAAGTTTCGCATTTTACTACATATCTTCACGAAATTTGGTGTGAGTTATTGCTCATAGAAATAATTTAATCTCCGAAAAAATTGTTCAGATCGGTTCACTATAGCATATAGCTGTCATACAAACTGAACGATCGGAATCAAGGGCTTGTATTGAAAAGTTTCGCATTTTACTACATATCTTCACGAAATTTGGTGTGAGTTATTGCTCATAGAAATAATTTAATCTCCGAAAAAATTGTTCAGATCGGTTCACTATAGCATATAGCTGCCATACAAACTGAACGATCGGAATCAAGGGCTTGTATGGAAAAGTTCCCCATTTTACTACATATCTTCACGAAAGTTCACGGCTAAAAAGAATTAGTAAAATGTTTTCTTTTTTTATACTTTTTCGTACGTCTTTAGATTTGCTTAAACACATAGTTACTAAAAGAAATGCACCTGTGAAGGGTATATTAGCTAAGGTACAGCCGAAGTTAACTTTTTTTCTTGTTTTAGTCCAATTTCAACAATTTTTAGATGAGCGATGCCACACCTGCAATGCTGTATTGTAAAGTGAACAAATTATATGGAATTTGAAATTGTGTACTCGTAGACGTGGTTGTTAACTGATTTTGACCGTTTTCAGCCGTACATCAGATAGTCAAGAAATGTGTTTTTACTCAAAAGGGATCGATGTCACGACCATTTTAAATTTTTTTACCATAATTATTTTGTTTTTGTTTTTCGCACTTGAAGAAGTTTTCAACATAACCTTTGTATGATGAGTGGGCGTGGTTATTACGCCATTTTTATGGTATATGATGGAGTACTATAGGAAATTTGTCCAGTGTCAAAAAATAATAACATAAAATAACCGAGAACCCTTGTGCAATGTATTGTATTCCAGATTTCGATAACAGTAATTTATTAGGCTGTGCTGGCCTAATGTGCCAACCTATATACTCGTACATAAAAAATAATATTATAGATATACAACTATATAACCATTTTCTGCATTAAGTTTGCGAACCTTTATATTTCGCTGAAGCCATCAAAATTTCGGCTTCTTGGTAATTTTATTTTAGTGGCGTTAATAAAGTTGTGGTTTACCACGCGAATTCAATTTTAGCACTGCTTGGTAATTACTCTTGCCGGTAACCAAGAGTTTATAGAGATTGATAGAAAGTTATGAAAGTAAAATTGTGTGATAATGTTTACACGAATAATGCGGAATAATGCGCTGTAAAATGTGAATTAGCCACGCTTGGCAAATTAAAAAGTTTTTGCGGTTTTCTTTTGAAATTAAATAAAATTAATTCTGCAAATATTTACACCTTTGTGTTTTTATGAAAACGAGGGGACTGTATTTAGACAAAAAGCATTTAGAGGGTTAATAAAAACAGAAAAGTGTAAATTTTTATGGAAAAATTATTGTCTCGACTTTTTTTCTATTTTTATGTCCTACTATGAAAATAATCAGAATCGCTTTTATACAATTGATATTCCGAATATCGAAGAAATATGTAAAATAATAATCTCGAAATTAAAAAAATGTCCAGAACCTGGCCATATGTGTCCAATTATTACCTATAGTACTACTTGCTTTAATTACCCTGAAGCAACTTTCGATTTCAGTTAATGGCTATTTAATGTTCATGGCAAGTGGTGCGAACAGCTGTGGCTAAATGAAATATTCATGCTAGAACATATCTACTCCTGGAATATTTACCAGCACATGCATAAATTACATTGTTGATAAACTTTATCGCATAATTGTGTGTAATCAATTTATTTTATAGGTAATACATATGTAAAAGGAGATTATTATAAGTAGTTACAATAAGCCTAAGTGTTTCTGGGAATATTTGAAACAAAATAATAAAAAAAAAACTAATGAGAGTATTCAATATTTAATAGGTCAAAAATCGCCTTTGGATTATTCAATACATGTCATAATGAACATAAAAGAAACGAATTTTCAATGAGTCAGTCAACAAGTGATTCCAAGAAAATTAAAAATTCAAAAGTACCTGTAGAGGGAAAAGAATACTGACGAGTGAGATGAGTAGTAAGAATACTTCAAAATAGAATTTCTGGACATAACGAATAAATTTTATTCAATACCATATTCTAGAAATGTTAGAACTGGCTTGTTATGTGGTTGTTTTCATTAAGACTGCTATAGAAAAGTCTGCCGAAAAAAAGCGTTTTTTTAGCAATTTTTTTTGAAGGGGAAGAAGATGATTGCGGTAAACGGTTTAAGAGGATAGTGTACTATATTTAAGGCTTAAAAAAACAATATTTATTATTAAAAAATATTGAAATTTGTTCAAAGTTGTAAGTATTTTTCTGGAGCGCCTGGAGTCTGCACTTGTAAATCGGTGCCGGTGATGGAGGTCGTACGATGCATTTGAAACAGTCGAACCAACATTTTTTTTAATTTTTTATACGTTTCTTTTCTTTATGAACTAAAAAAATACCAAAGAAGTTATAAAATTCCAAATTTTTTCGAAGTTTGAAAAAAAAATTCACTTTTTTGAGAAAAAAATTGATTTTAAGTTGCAAAACAAGTAGTTTAAATAATACTTTTGTCCAACTTTTTTAGTTCAAATAGAAGATAATTTAATACTGAAGCTTTAGTTTTTCTCGATCGGACATATATTCTTTTTGCTATCGCCGGCACCGTTTTCTAACACTTGTGAAAATGAAAATTCGAGAAAACGCGCTTTACAGTTTTCGGTCGGGTCTGCCTGAGCATTCGCACCTACTCGACGCTCGGCCACTAAAACTGCTCTAGCTTCGAAAATATGTCGAATTGGCCTCTGGAATTTTAAAGACATATTCTTTGATAGTTTTGGAAGAGATTTAAAACAAAACAAAAAAATCGATTTTTTGAAGCCTGTAAAGCAGACCTTCTTAAAATATTATTTTAATTGTAAACCTTTCTAAAACTGTTCAGTTTAAGGCAAATATTCTCTTATTTTTTATCTCATCAACTTATTATTAACAAATATAAATCACTAACATTTCATTTTTCTTCCAATTGCAGAAATATTTAAGTTCGAGGATTTGCCGATAAAACACAAGATGTCCCTTTTCGGCGGCAACAGTCACTCCATGTCCGAGGAAGAGATCGATGAGTGAGTCCATAATACACTTACTAGATATTTATATAAACACAGCTATGCAAAGTTTTTGTGGTAGTCAAATTGGCATGTGCAAAAGCAAAATTATTTAGTGATAGGGTTACCACGTTCTGAATGATACTGTTATTATTACCATGAAACTTTTTCATATTATACATATCTGCATACTTTAATCACAAAAAAATACATACATACATGAACATCTAATTTAAAAAATGCTGCGAAACAGGTAATGGATTAATGACTTCAATTATGTGTTAAAAATATATTCAGTTTTTTGTCAAGTAATCAATATATAAATTTGTTTATGCCTAACGCTTTTTATACCAGTAATAAGTACATAATTTTAGCTAGTTACTAACAGTGTGGCTCCTGAGTTCATTATTCGAGAAAAACTGTAGTTTCAACATGACCCAGCTTGTTTTTAAATTTTATTATAAAAATCGTGTTTAATCATGTATAATATTTTTTTACTTGAGTTATACCTATATTTCTTGCTTCGTTGAGTTTTATTCTTATTTATGTACATACATAGCTTTATTGTATGTAGTTTCCAATGACCTTGCCGTGCCTTTGCAGAGAGTTTTTATTGTGGTGCAATTTAGAGTAGTAAAAGACCGACACGAGAACTTTTAAGGTTATTTTTTTAAGTTTTAAACAGTGACATTTTTACTCACAAATGATTCCAAACCACCGATTGTATGTGGACCCAGAATACCATAACATAGGTCCACATCTGTATTACTTCAAAAGTTGGCTGTAAGTATTAAAAGCCAAAGCGAAATACAAAATTAACATTAATGGACCGCTGAAATATGTTAAATCTCATCTATACATAGTTCGGTCTTCATCTTCACCTAGAAAATGTTATAACTCAAAAAGAAGTTAAGCTTACACTGCGGTATTCGGTTATATCTAAAAAAAAGAATATAAGAATAATATAATTATAAAGCAATAAATTTTGGAGCTCCCATGGTTGAGATAGGATTAATTTTTCCAATATGTCTCACATGAACCCTACATACGGTGTAAAGTCGACTGGATACGATGAGTCGTGTCGTACTATGCTGATGAGAATGCAAGAGAGGGCATTCGTGTCCTTATTTCACAATGGACCGGCATTTAGCAATCCAAATGGGATCCTTCGCGTTACCTGTCTTGAGAGTCAGCCTCTGAATCTAACCTAACCTAAGTTATAGCGTTTTATATTTTTGCGATTAACATGACAGTGGTTCTATTCCGTTATGTTATCAATATTGCCGCTTTAGAGTGCATGGAAGTGCCAACAAATCTCAATAAAAGGAGTTATCGATTACATGGAAAATGAGCAGCCGAATTGAAAGACAATCATACAGAAATCATTCATCTTGCCACCCTTATATGTATATAACTATACTGTCTGGTGAAAATAAACCCACCTAAACATTTATCAATAAATTTGCTAATAAAAGGAAATCATCCAAAAAATCCCAAAGGATTGTCGGTGTTGAAATCAGATACTAGAAAAAGTGAACAATATTAAATTGAATTGCAGAAAAACGAAGAATATTTCTAAATCTATGTATATAAAAATTACGCCACAGGTGGCAACTATTACCCAACACAATGTAAAGTAATGAATTGAATAGCATATCTTTAGGCGCGCACACCGGGATGCGACATTGCGTCGCCTATAAATGCCCTTCACACAGCCTAACCTTCATGGATCGCTGATTTTCCCCGTCCACACATCCGCCTAAGTAATTGTGGTAATACTATCGGAGAAGCGCGGCTCCGATGCAACAATATTCACTCGCTACACAAGTTGTCTCACACATATCCTGGTACACAATGGGGTTTATTGGCATACGCATTTCTTTTGTGTTTGTGCGTTAGGCGCCGACAACGTAGGGATGCTTAACAGTTTGTAAACCTGTCAAGTATTCAGTCAATTGTTAAATTGAGTTCCAATCAAAAGCAGTAAAAACGGCAGAACAAAGTATGCACTCTATATATATACTCATACGTATGTATGTATTTGTGGGTAACAAACTAATACTTACACATTTGATCACTTTTTTTCTAAGATAATTTCTAGTTCCAGTTAGGCGTGCAACAAGAGAAGCTAGCATAGAATAATGAGGTTTGCGTGCCGTATACAGTGGGTGACAATAATACAATGACATTTTTCAAGCAAAAATACTGATAATATTTTTAGTAAAAATAATAATAGTAAATTAAATTCAATGTAGAATAATTAAAATTCTTTTATTTTTTAATGGATATATCAGAAGAGAATAAATAAAAAACTTTAGTTAATTTTTTTAGATACAATTTTATATCATAATATGGTCACAAACCATTCAACAGAGGGCGATAACGAAGGCGAGTATTTCGATTGTGGAGGCTAACTTCGATTTTATTCGGTCCAATACCCGGGAAAAATAACGATTTTGTCGGAACAATAATTTTTTGAAATTGTTATATAGATGGGTTATAGTAAAAGAAATGGTTTTAAATCATATAGGTATCGTTGAAAACGAGTTATTGGGTAAAAGTCTTTCCAGTTACCTTGTCGAATAGCAAGTTTCAAGATTAATGGTTTCTCCGATGGAGCAAATTACAATTTGTAAGTTCACCCTTCAAAGATTGTATCTAGAAAATCCATGTTTATCACATCTACATGTATATTATATTGGATGTCCTCGCGTTATGAAACATCTAGTTTTGGTAATTTATTTTTGCACCAAAAAATTTATCAAATAAAATTGCTCATTAATCAGCTAAAAATAATGGTAATTTATGCTAAGAAAACACAGTCCGCCAACGTCTCTAGACTCTTCTCCTAAGTAAAAACGTATCCTCGATAGAACAACACTTTTAAAATTCAATACCCAAACTCATATTTTGTATGTACACATTTTTTTGTAGCTACTGTAGATATTCATCTATACTTCCACATGCTTATGTTTTACGTATGACAAGTTGCCTTTCATACTGCTTTTATAAAAATCAGCCGCTGTTTATTAAATGAGTGCATGAACCTATTTCCATCGAGGACTTTTAAATAAATGGGTGTGTGTGTGTATACTTATGTGTTCTTACGCAAATGTCTATTTACTAGATTTCCTTCTTCTAATTGCATGGCTCTTTACATATTTACACTTTTGTATGTTTGTAGGCGCATTACTTTATATTGGTTAGGTGCAT
This sequence comes from Zeugodacus cucurbitae, assembly GCF_028554725.1. Lineage (NCBI taxonomy): Eukaryota > Metazoa > Arthropoda > Insecta > Diptera > Tephritidae > Zeugodacus > Zeugodacus cucurbitae. Next base: position 54,305,249 of record NC_071667.1, on the reverse strand, counting down.
CTGCTTAACCCATTACTGCCCAGAATTTTTACGTTTCAGATTTTTCTGAAATGAAATACAACTATGTATTTTGACCGCCTGAGAACGAAAGTGAAGTCTTTTTTACGATTCATTATATTCAATATATAACCGGAAAATGCGAAAAATCAGCGCAGTTTGTTGCTTTATAGTGTAATTTTCAAGTTATTTATGAAAAGATAGGGAAAAATTTTGCGTTACGATATGGTAATCGTGGCGGTTGGTTCGGGTTAATATATGTAAGTAAGTGTTATATATGTATATCTATATATATATGTGTATGTAAATATGTGGTAGCTGTATGCAGATGCTCACATGCACCGACCTTTTTATGAGAGAACAAATATTGACATACTAAGGTGAGAGGCACACAGTAAATGTACATATGGAAATTTAATACTTTGTAGTGGCAGTGACGTTGATTAAAATAAAATACAGTGTTGCTTGAATTATCGGGATGCGTCTTTTTATCAGTTGGTGGCAACTATATTTCAAAATATTCAAATATAACTCATCGAAAGACTTTCCTTTTCATACCCACGTATACATATATTTTTTCCGAAAATCCGATATCGATATATTTCCAACAGGTGGCAACTCTAGTCTAAAAAAATTGCTTGCTGCAAAACACCTTCCGAAAAGCTTTCTTAAATGATTGGGTTATCGTAATATTTTAGAATTTAACTTATTTCGATAGGTGGCAACCCTATTCCAAAATATCTCCAATGTAAAGCTATACACATACATATGTACTTTTTTATTGTGGGTATCAACAATAGATACAATATTTTTTACGTAAATGAATGAGGATATCTATATAGATCTCATTTATACTATTTCTCGGAAACCAATTGAAACCAAATATTTATTGTACCCAAATAATAAAGTACGCTTCTTTAATTAATAGCTTTCCACTTTTCGTATTTAAAGTCATAAAAATGAAAAATCGTTAGATTAATAATAAGGAATAAATTGAAGTTAGCAGTCTCCTAGCTGTGCTTATTATCGCTTATTCATTATCATTGTCATACTTTTCCTCTAGTACGAGTACCTATAACACAATAGCATTGTGCAAAAACTCTCCATTTATTCATTAATAATTGAAAACATCAATCGACATTCCATGAAGAGTCATATAATTACAATTTAATTAAACGTTACATTTATTTTCTCTTTTGCTTGTCTTTTCATTTTTTATATCTTCTTTCAAATTCATTGCAACATAAAAGCTTTTGTAAATGATTATGCGTACAATGCGAAATTGAGTTTATTTTAATTAGGCCAATTAATGTCGCCAAAGAGTATGAATGAAGGTTCTTCCTTCAAAACGACATGTTGGGTGTGTGAGATATTTCTCAGAATGTAGCAGAATAATAAATATGAAAATGAAGTAGGTTTGATTATATGTTAGCATATATTACAGTGTGAGGCAATATTGTGGAGGAAAACTTTTTAAGATTTGATTTAAGACATATTTAGTAAAGTCGATGTTAAAAACCCTCTTCAGTGAACAAAAAAAAATAATAATAAGAGTGTATAAATATTTCTCAGTATGTAATTATAAGAGGAATTGTGTGCCTCGAAATATACATATACATACATATATGGTTTTATTAGAAGGGTCGAGAAAAATATACAGACAAATAAATGCCAATAATTTGGCTTTATTATATGGGTGATTCTACGATAAGAGGTTTCAATTTCATAGAGAAAACGACCAGAGAAAAACTTTGGATTTTTTTTTTTCATGAAACCTCTAAATTACGATTTTTGTTCCTTTTATTTATCTTCTCACATAAGGGCAAGCCACTTAATACATATTTTATTACTTTTTCGACGACCAGGGTAAATACATCGGCCAGGGGAGAGACGTAAAATTTATGCCAGATAATTATTTTACCAAATGCAAAAAATTAATTTAAAATAGTATTACAAATTAAAGGTACTCTCTTTCCTAGATGAATAAACCCTAAAATTAAAATAGCAAATCAATAAATTCACTCTTTATCATAAAGAAACGAAACAAATGTTAAATATAAAATCTTAAGATCTTTCAAAAACATTTCTGACTTTTTAAAGACGTAATATGTACATATATCCTCTGCCCTTTCAAAAGAAGACATATATGTATATATATTTGGCGTATGCACCGCTTATGCGATTATAGGCGAATTTATATGAGCGCGCTAGTCATCTCTCCTTTTTGCTGTTTGGTAGGAATTGGAAATACCAGTAGAAAGAAACCAGGTCACTTTTAACCTGGTTTTTCCTACGGAATGGAGGGCTTACTGATCCTCTGCTTCCACCAGCCGGTACTGCATCGAACACTTTCCAAGCTGAAGCGCTTTCGTCATTCGAACAACATGACGTAGCCTCTGTCTTTTTATTCGCTGAACTACATATGTCAGTGTCGTCTTATCAATGACTTATCGTTATGTTATAACGATGAGCTGTTCCATCATCTGCGGTATTCGCCGTTGTCAATGTTCAAAGGACCAAAATCAGTTTTCGAATCCAGTACACCGCACAATCGGGGCGCAATAACTAAAAAACTACAGCGCTCAAACGGATTTCGCGATTAGTATTGTTAACTTCAGGCTAAAATGAGCCCATGAGCAGTTTTTTCAATGCGAACGTGTCCGAAACTTAAATAAAAAGTAGCAATGGGACAAGCCAGGAGAGAGACATTTTTAGACTTTGTAAGGCATTCCAGAAAAAAATGTTTTAATTATGCAGTAAATTGTAATATTATTTAATACACTACATTAATATAATGTGATTCATTTAAAAGAATAGCAACATAAAGGACAAAAACAATAGTTTGAGCTGATTGCCGCACAAGTTCCCTCTTATCTTGGATTATCCATATAACATTAACTTTTCTGGACATAATGAAGGTGATCCTGCCGGTCTAATTCTGTGTTATTTATTACACAAAGCGTCGAAAGTTGGTATTAAAATGATCAATCATAACTTGTTTCAAAATATAACTAAGTCCAATCACGGGATTTGAAATAATAATATTATATATATTCAATAAAAAATCATATCCTGTTTGGCATTTATATGGAGCGTAATTAAGCGGGAAAATATCCTATTACGCATGGAAATTTAACAATACCCACACAATTGCCATAATCAGTAATCAAATAATGAGATGCATATTCTGGGTAATCAATTTGAAATTCATTAAAGAAGGTATCGCTGACAAGTTGCCTCTTACTCAGATACAAAATAAATGTATGTATGTATATAATTACAAGTTATGTCCTACCTAACCTCTTAAATTTTCCCATAGGTATAAGAGACCAAATTGTAGAACTCCCAAATTCCTTATGGGAAACATGTTGAAGTGCATATATTTTGCATTTTTTTTATACTCTCACAACAAAGTTGCTAAAGAGAGTATTATAGTTTTGTTCACATAACGGTTGTTTGTAACACCCAAAACTAAACGAGTTAGATATAGGGTTATATATACCAAAGTTATCAGGGTGAAGAGTGGAGTTCAAATCCGAATGTCTGTCTGTCTGTCCGTCTGTGCAAGCTGTAACTTGAGTAAAAATTAAGATATCTTGATGAAACTTGGCACACTTATTTCTTGGCACCATAAGAAGGTTGCTTTCGATCAGACCAAAATCAAATGAGCAAAATCAACCACTGCCACCCACACAAATTGGCGAAAACCGAAAACACATAAAGTGCCATAACTAAGACATAAATAAAGCTATGGAAATAAAATTTGGTATGAAGGATCGCACTATGAAGTGGCATATTTGGATATAATTTTTTTGGGGAAGTGGGCGTGGCTCCGCCGCCAAATAGGTTTTATGTACATATCTCGCAAACCAATAGAGCTATATAAACTAAACTTTCTGCAGTCTTTTTTTTTAGCCACTTCTTAATACAATCCAAAAATGAAAGAAATCGGATAATAACCACGCCCACCTCCGATACAAAGGTTAGGTTGAAAATTACTAAAAGTGGGTTAACTCACTTACGAAAAACGTCAGACACTAAATTTCACATAAGAAATGGAAGATGGAAGCTGCACTCAGATTTTTTTACAAAATGGAAAATGGGCGTGGCGTCGCCCACTTATGGGTCTAAAACCATATCTCAGGAACTACTCGACCGATTTCTTGGTTTATAATAGTTTCCTTACATCCCAATGGTATGTTGTGAAAATAGGCTAAATCGCTTCACAACCACGCCTACTTCCTATATACCAGAACATTGAAGACGATCTGAATCGTTTACATTACAATATATAAAGTAAGCACTAGTGAAGATATCGGTGCAGAACTTTGCACAAATACTATGTTTATAATGTGGCAGCCCCTTTCTAAAAATCGCCGAAATCGGACCATAGGTTTTTAAGGCCCCATATATCGAACGCGAGGACCTCGTTGCTTCTAACCTAATGTTATGGTTTCCAACTTTCAATGGACTTTATACAATATATATGACGAATATGTGGGTCAAATTGTGTATTATATAATATAAATAAAGTTAAATAATATAAATAAAATTAAAGTTACACCCGAACTTAGCCTTTCTTACTTGCTCCTCTTAAATTTCGTTAAGGTGCAACTCTAATTCGGTATATCTTTTATTAAAACTTCGAAACATTTTAAATACTTTCCTCGAATATAGCAATTTTAGATCGTCAGAGAACATATTCAGTTTATATCTCGGAAACTAGTTGAAATGCCAAAGTAATCAATGTTGGCAGGTTTGGAATCTATAGGGTATCATTATTTGTTGTTTATTAATATTCCCAAATGTTTATTACACTGGTATACATTCATTTGTATACATATATATTTGCTCTGTAGAAATATAATAGCTAAAGTTTCTAAAAAATGATTAAGATTATTTGCATATGAAATCATTCACTTAGTTTTTTATGTCTTTTACTGATAATATAATTCTAGGAATGTAATTGCAAGTATGAACAATTCGTTTATTTACAATTTCAAGATACGTGCTTCTGTGTACGAATTGTTATACTTATTTTTTTTAGTACGACTCTTCAGATCACATATAGTTTCATATTCATAGAATGTAACAATAAATGCTTTCTGATGGAAATAATAAAAGCAAGGACGAAATTTTGAACCTATATGGATGTACTAATACATACTCGCATATACATTTGCCTATGTAAATATCATATCCCACTTGTGCATGGTGTAGTTGCTTAACTTGGTAAATCCTGCAGTGCTCGATGAGGGCACGAACGTTTTTTCATTTGCATATTTTAATTGATTCTTCTTTACTTTGTGCTTTTTATTCCTATCGGCAGCTGTGTTGAACGATTTTATGAATAAATTTACCATACTGGGGAATAAGGCAAATATTGCTATATGAAACTTGGTTGGACTGGCTTAATACGCTTTTGAATAAATACATACACACACCTTTGATGATGAAAAATGATGATGAGAACCACGGTCTCGAGACAATTTTCGTTAATTTCTCCACTATTAATCAAATTGATAATTGAAATTTGAAAATTTTATCAAGCTGAACATCTAAACACTTTTCTAGTTCTATGTCAGAAAATCTTCAAAGTTTCACCCACATAAATCATCATGCAATAATAGATACATATATTGATATACACATAAGAAATAATTTGTATAATTGTCTCAAAGTGGCGACAGCTGAGTTCATTAACAAGGTCAATTATGATTAAAATTTCATTAAGAACACAGTTACAAAACTAAGCAAGCTAGTTGAGTATAACATATAAACTGAACTTGGAGTGAACTAGTCACTTGTGTAGCACGATTTATAAAACTTAACTTGATATTTAAATTAGAAAAGCCTATTTGAAGAATGTACTTATCAAAAGCAAGTTACCAGAGAAACATTGGAGCATTTCTTGTATGATTGTCCTGCATTATCAAGGCAACGGCTCCAGCATTTGGGGGCTTCACTTTACGATATTCTGGAAGATTATTCGTTAACCTTTTGAAATTCGCGTCAAGCGCAGGCATACTAATGGTTTGATTACTCCTCATAAACTATGTGACGGCACTCCATCTGGTATCGCAAAGGACCAAAACAGGTCTACGTGTGGCTTCTAGGCCTACCAGATTTATCTAACCTAGCCTAGTGAACCAGAACCGAACTAGTATTGAATTAGCCTATTTCACTGCTGGGTAGTATAACTGCAATTGCGTCGGGTGTATTTAATAAAAAAGAATACGTCACTATTACGTTTGCAGAAATGTAAGAAAATTGACCAGTGCTGATTAAATAAGTTTTTTCTTTTTGCAATATCAGGGTTGCTCGTCGGGCAACTGTGAGGCCCAATTAATCATATTGTGTCGGTATACATATACATACATACATGTAGAAATATGTATTCAAAATTACATAAGACGTTTGACGAATTAAAATAAGGTGGTATATGAAGACAAGACGGGATATTATGTAAGGCATTGACCTTCAGTTTTAATAGTTTTAATTAATAAACAATTTTCGTAATACATACAGATAGACTTGAATTTTTGTAAGTGAAATTATAACTGTGTAAAAGTAGTGCTGACTCTAATTTGAAATTAATATTTTGTAATTTTAACTCGTTATTATTATATTATTTAAATTGACACTGTTCTTATTCAACTCTCTTTAACACATGCATTTGCATCTTATCAGTTTGACTAATGGATTCTAGGAAATTATTATTGTATCAAGCAGATATTTAATAATGCGCCATAGTTATAAATAGAAAACTTTATAAAGCACCAAAGTACAAATTAAATTTTGTTTCATTAATTTAGTCACGTATGAAAAGCCGTGAAATAACTTTATAGAACAAGGACTTTTTTACTTATTTTGTTATAAATATATATGTACATATATTTAATTTAAACAATTCAGGTTATCAAAGTTACATATTTGAACAGTATTTTGTGAATTTTATATTTAAAAATTCTGAAAAAATCAGCCGTTGCTACCTCATCTCTCTTGACGTCGCAACAAAGTTATCTTGCCGTGGACAGCATAAAGCATTATTGGTTAATCTAAAATCAATAAATCCAAATATTTGATGTATATGGATAAATCTAGTTAATGAACGAAGGATAAAGGATAATGTTAATCTGTGTATTTTTGATACACTTTGAACTAACCTTTTTGGTCAAAGGAAAAAGGCGTTTCAGAGTGCTTGGAAGTACAAGGTCCGAGCGGCAGCGCCTTTTTCTCAAAATGGTGTTTTCAAAGTCGGTGACCAACATTACTCGAAAACGGCTAGACCGATTAGTCTCAAATTTTAACACGACCTTCTTAAATATATTTTTTAGTAATTAATCGAAGATTTTTTCTCTCCGATAAATATATTTTATATAAATAATATTTTTTTATAAACAATTTAAGGCCGAAATTTCGGTGAAGAATCGATTTTTTTTTTTTTTGAGAAACCGTCAAAAATTGTCATTTTATTTTGCTTATTCCTTCGATTAAATACTAGATTTAACATTATTTTAACGAAATCTGTTTGGTTTTTTAATTTCATATAATCCAGTTCCGAGATATAGTGGTCACCGCAAAACGTCTTTTTTGAGAGGAGCTCCTGGAGATCAGCTGTAGCTCTTTTTCAAATAAATATTTTTACTAGTACTAAGTCTTAAAATACAGTTAAAAGACACACATATTAATGTGTATACATTTTTAGATCAATAAATTAAAAAGTTTTCTCAGAAAAATTTCTGGAAAATTCACTTTTTTTCGGCCGTCTAACTGTATATAACCCCTTAATTTAGTCACGTATGTATTGGTATTTATGAAAAACTTTTTATAAATATATCGTCTTATTATGTCAAAAATTCTGCATATTTTAATGCGATTTCCGTGATGTTTATAGTTTTTTTATTTAAGGGGTTGGGGGTAGTCAGAGACACGAAAAAATGAGAATTTTCAGTAATTTTTTTGCTATTAAATCATGTTATTTTACAAAAGTAATAATATGCCATTATTATACAATGTTTTGACTTCAAGTCACAAAAATTTAAAAAAAAAATATTATAATTTCCAAAGTTATAGCTCTCTGTATTGACCCAGTTTCAAAAAAAGGTCCTTGCGGTGACAATCTAAATCAATCGGATAAAAAAAATAGTTTTATAAATTGATAATCCTTGTATAATCCTTAATCAAAAATTAACAAAATGGCGGCCTCAGGAAATTTTTTTTAGATTTTCGGGGAAAAATCAATTAAAATTAATTGGTCTTAAAAATCGAAAATCCTTCGGATTAGGCCTGAGTTTATTATGTATTTTAAAAGCTGTATGAATTTCATTAAAATCTACTGAGCGGTTATCGAGTCACCAGTTCAAAAAACATAGTTTTAGATAAAAAAAAAAAGTTTGACACTAGAGTGTTGGAGTGCCTGAGCGCTCTTTGTTATTTGTCAAATAACTCGAAAAGTAATTATCAGATCCACTTCAAATTTTCAGAGAATATTTAGAAGATTTAATTCTTAACGAAAATGAAATATTTTTTGAAAATCCTGACTACCCCTATCTCACTAAAAAGAGTGTTGATTGAGGGACAAAGAAATGCTAAGTGATAATTTTGTTCATAAATAAAATGTTTAGATTTACTTAGTCATAAAATTCCTTTAAGATAAATACTAGATTACAGCTAGAATTTCCTGACTTAAATCGAACTAGTTTTGCAAAACAGATAGGAGAGTAAAGTTACTTCGACGAATCAGTACTTTCGAAATAAAAAAATCTGAAGAATGTTAAATGAGAGTAAAAGTTGATGAATAATTTTTTTTGGACAAGTACTAAAACTCTTATGTAAAGTGAAATTAACATTTCGTGGGCATTTACTACCTTTAAACTACCAGTTGCTTGTTGTGAAAAAAAGCCAATTGAAATTGTGGTTTATACTAGTTATAAAGTAGTTTATGACCAGTTGATTTTACGGCGAGTTATCTACTACAGCACACAAACCGTGACAAAATAAAAACGAAGAAAAAACATAAACAATGCATTATACAAACTTTGATTTTTTTATTATTTTATCCACTCTTCAAAGCTGCTGACTCATATATTTTAACAGTTAACAGTAAAAATAATGAATGAGCACCGACACGTACACATAATGCACATACTCTTCAGTACATATAGAAATCTATGTCAAAGTGGGTAGACGTGTAGAATGCGGTTTGTATGAATTTAAGCCAATTCCAATAAAAATGATTATATATAAATAAACAGTTGGTACTTTTTTAAGCACATACGTATATGTATATATGTATATAGCATATATATATGTAAACAAAATCAATCTGAGAAATTTATTCACAAACATACCAATCATATACTAGTATAATGGTAGTTAGCGAAGTCGAGCCCCTCTGTTTGATATTCACAGGTTTCTTATTACCTGCTGATATAAAAAACAAAAACGCGGAGAGTGAGAGATTATATACTTTTGCAATCAAATAACGTTCAGTTTGCTAATGTTATACCCAGTAAGAAAAATTTGAGAACTTTTTTTATTTAAATTATGCATTCATTAAAGCGCCAAATAGAAATATAAAAGTTATTTATTGTTGAAAAATTAATCGTCTACAGTATATTTTTATACTCTCGCAACAGAGTTGCTAGAGAGTATTATAGTTTTGTTCACATAACGGTTGTTTGTAACACCCAAAACTAAACGAGTTAGATATAGGGTTATATATACCAAAGTGATCAGGGTGAAGAGTGGAGTTCAAATCCGAATGTCTGTCTGTCCGTCCGTCCGTCCGTCCGTCTGTGCAAGCTGTAATTTGAGTAAAAATTAAGATATCTTGATGAAACTTGGCACACTTATTCCTTGGCACCATAGGAAGGTTGCTTTCGAAAATTAGCAAAATCGGACCACTGCCACGCCCACAAAATGGCGAAAACCGAAAACACATAAAGTGTCATAACTAAGTCATAAATAGAGCTATGGAAATAAAATTTGATATGAAGGATCGCACTATGAAGGGGCATATTTGGATGTAATTTTTTTGGGGAGGTGGGCATAGCCCCGCCCCAAAAAAGATTTTCTGTACATACCTCGGAAACCAAGAGAGCTATATAAACCAAACTTTCTGCAGTCGTGTTTTTAGCCACTTCTTAATACAGTCCAAAAATGAAAGAAATCGGGTAATAACCACGCCCACCTCCCATACAAAGGTTAGGTTGAAAATTACTAAAAGTGGGTTAACTCACTAACGAAAAACGTCAGACACTAAATTTCACATAAGAAATGGCAGATGGAAGCTGCACTCAGATTTTTTTACAAAATGGAAAATGGGCGTGGCGTCGCCCACTTATCGGTCGAAAACCATATCTCAGTAAATACTCGACCGATTTCAATGAAACTTGGTTTGTAATAGTTTCCTTACATCCCAATGATATGTTGTGAAAATAGGCAAAATCGCTTCACAACCACGCCTACTTCCTATATACCAGAACTTTGAAGTCCATCTGAATCGTTTACATTACAATATATACATATGTAAAGTAAGCACTAGTGAAGATATCGGTGCAGAACTTTGCATAAATTCTGCATTTATAGTGTGGCAGTCCCTTTCTAAAAAGCGCCGAAGTCGGTCCATAGGTTTTCAAGACCCCATATATCGAACATGAGGACCTCGGTGCTTCTAATATAATATTAGGGTTTCCAACTTTTAATAGGCTTTATACAATATATATGACGAATATGTGGGTCAAATTGTGTATTATATAATATAAATAAAGTTAAATAAATAAATTGCGAGAGTATAAAATGTTCGGTTACACCCGAACTTAGCCCTTCCTTACTTGTTTTACTTAGATATACTTACGGGGATGTTATAAGTGAATCACAAAATTTATTTTGACACGCAAAAACCAAAAACAAAAATATTTAATTAAATTAGAAGACCCTATAAAAGTCTACAATGAAATGCGAATAGCAATATTGGTGATACTTTGTGTGATTTCGAACTTGGTATGAAGGTTCTGGTAATACCCAAATACTTTATAATGATTTTATAACGACGTATTGGCAAATATGAACTCAAAGTACAGTACTGTGCACGTTATCAGACAAAAGCGTAAAATGTTCGGTACTAAATTGCGGTAGATTAGACACAGAGAGTTAGTGAATAAAAAAATCATTAAAACATACTTATTAAATGTGATTTAGTCAAAGCTCTGAGTGCAGTTCTGAGACATACAAAACTCTATTTTAAGATTAAAACCAGTAGCGTTTGAAATGACGAACTTAAAGAGACTTGTTTGCGCGGAGAGATAAAATATTGAGTACGTAAGTGGTTTCATATGTATGTGCGTATGTGTAGCTGTTACTTACATATATACTATATCAATGTATATGTATTTTGGCCTCTTTTTAGTAGCAATAATAAAATTCTATATCGCAAATAAACTGGTATTCTGACGGAATGCCGAAATAAAACCAGTTGGTGGCTAATAATTTCAGAATGAATATTCATTATATAATTTGCACACTGAAACTAATATTCAAGCACACACGTATACTGATATATTATGTATGTATGTATGTATGTATGTATAATGCTTTAATTGCAATCTAACGCAAACGTAAAGATATATGTATACTTTTAAGAAAGAATTTACACAGAAAAAAATTTTAGATTGATCTAAACAAAATGGAAAAAAATAATTACTAGAAAGCCGAGTTCAAGCAAGGCAGAAAGAGAAGTGAAGAATCAAAGTTGGCTAGTGATACGGTATCCGATGAGGATTAAACGATTGATCTACTTATGTACTTATGTATAACTACAGCATTTATAAAACTAAAGTAATTTTTAATATATGATTCGCTGATGTTTATTTAAATTTTTCAAAATTTTATTCTATCATAAAGAACGGAAGTTTTGGAAAAATTTAGAAATATTAAATTTTTCCTGGAAAAAATACATATATTTTGACAAACAAACTGCTGAACAATGCTTTCCTGCTGTGTGCATTAGGCGAATCTGTCCCCTTATATACGTACTGCAATACATAAGAGAAAAAATTACGAAAAACGGAAATAAATCAGCTTAAGAAGCATAATTCTAGAACCATGTACTCAACCATAAGGGCTCATGCACGGAGTTTCTTAATGCATAAGTAATTTAGACTACATACAACCCCTAAAATATAAATTAGAAATATGTAAGTAATGTACAGCTGTTTTCATATGGATAGAGAACAACAAAATCAGCACAGCTGTTTGCCGGCTCAAACCAATTTAGCGAATTGTGATTATTCCATTACACATATCAACATACCAATACGAGTATTTGCAGGCATACATAAGAGAAGTAATCAGTCAAACCCTGCAGTGCAGGAGAAAATTTTCTAAAAATAACTAGTTTTAGACTAGTTGCAATTGGAGTGGTGATAATTGGATGTTAGAATATAATGAAAAGAAAAAGGAATTAATTAAATAATTAGTTACTTGAAAATTAGAAAAAAAAAAAATAAAGTCCATTGTAAAAAGTACCTCGAAAAACCACAACCAATTTCGCTCAAAATTCTTCATATGGAGCGTTTCCGAGTCACAATGAATTCTGGATATTTCAGAGTGATTTCTTTATCCGAATGTTTTTTCTCAAGCTTACAAAAAATGGATCTAATTATGCCCACCAAAGTCTTAAAAACATACATTCACCGTTTATTTTCGATCAGTCGGTGGACCGCTGCTTCTAATATGAGATCCCACTATTCTAAATAGTAGTTGAAACCATTGATAAGATGTATTGATGGACTACTACTGGTAAGAATTGAGGGCTGAACCAGAGTAACTTCGCATTACCGCAGAACAGCGACTACCGTGGTGATGTGGTTGGGACGAATGTCAATATATGAACCACCTCTCACCACTACTCAGTTATACCACTGTATGCATATGTATGTATATAACATACATATGATTGATTTCTTTTCGGCTCTCTTATAGACCTACCACATTGTTGAACTATGTATAACAAATTTTATAAAAAAGTAACACCGCGGCGAAAACTAATCAGTCGAGTTTGAGCGTTTGAAGCGTTTAAGTCGCCTATTTTGTTGCTTACGGTAGAAATTATAGCTCGTTTGTGTTTGAAATTTTATTTGGATCGTATATTTTAGATACTTCTATCCTGTTCAAAGTGTACTGTTGTTTAGAAAAGTGTCCTGAAAAGTGATTTTCAATAAAAGCTAATATTAATTTAGTACAAGTAATAAAAGAGAAGTGTGAAAAAATGCCACCAACTGGCTTAATAGCTGTAAATAGCGAGGATTGCAAGCATTGCGAAGAGGACTATGATGAGGAGTATGAATTTCATGCAACTGTTTGTGTTTGGACCAGGTAGAAATTATATGTATTTCGTAGATGCATGCGTTTATTAGTAATTTATGGTATAGTAGTTATATGGCCGCCCTGATTTGGCGAGAATTATACGATTGAAATCGACAACGTATGCAAAATTAAGATAATTCTTGAGAAATTTTTGGCAGCACTTTGTGGTTTTCAGTGTTTATTTATATATAAGCTCGGTTTTGTATATGTACCTACTTATGTATTTCAGTCAACAAAAGTGCAGTTTATTTGCTTTAAGCTTGACTTTAAATGCAGAGAATGACTGAAAAGTGTAAAAGTTTGCGACAAAAAAATATAGAAAAGCAAACATTATAGAAATATTTATGCAGATAAGCCTTAATTTCGGGGAAACTGTTATTTTAATCCTTGTTTATCCTTTCAATAATTTATTGCTATGAAAATTGATTAAAAAAATAACTCTCAACTATTATTTATATTTCTTTATTTAATCAAGAGAAAATTGTATGTAGAATATTCAATAATCCTTAATAGCTCTCTAGTGTGGAATATCAATAATCCTTTGAAATTTATTAACTGAATGACAGGGTCATATCAGATTTAAAAGAAAAAAAAAACTTAAAAATCATTGGATTAAATAGCATGTTGAGATAATATGTAAGTGAATTATAAGTAAAAATATAGTAAAACAATTCCAAACTTTTATATTATGTAAAAATATATTTTATTCATATATTCACCCAGAGATTGATATCTGTAGTGTCATTCTAAAGTTTTAGCCTCATATTATTTATGATTTACAACTTTGAAGATAGTTGAGTTGTAAGAAATAATACTGAGTATTTTACGTAAAATTATATTATATCTATATATTCACCCCGAAATCAGTAGCATCATTCTTAAGGTTGATTTTCTTATTATGATGCACAACTTTGAAGTTTGAAGTTGAGTTGAAGGAAATAGTTGTTATAGGACACAACTCAACTCAATAATGATTATTTTGCTAACAGATGAGAAAAAATATTAACGAAATATCTGTCCAAATCGGAGGTGATTTAGAATAACCATCAATAAAATATATGATTTTTTTGGTAAGAATGGAAAAGTAGCTGTTAAACTGTCAAAATATTAGTTACAGGATTATTATTCTGACAACTGTTGTCAGTCCAGAAGTAGTATGCAGTCTATACCGGCAATTTAAAATTTTCGACTTAACATCTATTGCCTATGGAGGCAGCAAGTTACAGTTGTTTGTGCTAAAAACAGTATATATACAGAAATGATTCAGTTGTAATGTGAGAAATATTTACAAATAAATTACGGGAATTCCCCCAATCCGTTTTTTCAATAACCTATTTGCCTTTAGAAGAGAAATTGCGCGACATCTCGTTTCGTGGAATTACAGCTGTAATTAAAGTATTATTTGTTTATTTAAGGACAAATGAATGACTTTATGTTTCCGTTCCGTAATTGATGTCAACAATCTTTCAAGTGGATGCTGTGTATTTTTTATACAAAGAAATCAAATTACACCATATACAGTACTTCAAAACTAAACTAATATTTTAAATTTTTTGCAATTTAAAAAAAAACAAGTAAGGAAGGGCTAAAAGTTCGGGTGTAACCGAACATTTTATACTCTCGCAATTTATTGATGTAATTTTATAAAGACTACACAATTCGACCCATATATTCGGCATAAAGTTCAATAGAATAACGAAAATCATCATAAATAGTATATGGGGACTGAGGTAATTCCTAAACCGATTTCACTCGTTTTCACCACCAAGATACAACGTATCGAAGACTATACGCTCACTTAATTTAATATTACTTATAATTAGGTATATGGGATCTGGGGGAAGTTATGACCCAATTTTTACCATTTCAGGTACAGAGAGAAACTGTTATAAGAAAAAAATTCAGAGGAAATGAATTACATTAAAATATCTGAGGGATTTACCTATATTTTCGGTGAAAAATTAACCTTAGGCACTGAGTTCTTCATGTTTGATATCAGGGGCCTTGAAAAGTCATGGTTCGATTTTGACAATTTTTCCACAAGTGATGTCACAGCTCAAATACAGTATTTGTGTAAAGTTTTATTCCGCTAGCTTCATTGGTTCCTTATGAATACATTATAAAGTGAACGAATCAGATGGAATTCAAAATTGGGTTATATGGGAAGTAGACGTAGTTGTGAACCGATTTCGCCCATATTCCACCCGTGTCATCAGGGTGTCAAGAAAGAGTTATGTACCGAATTTCATTGAAATCGGTCGAATAGTTCTTGAGATATGGTTTTTGACCCATAAGTGGGCGAAGCCACATACTTTTCATTTTCCATTTTCATAACTTTATTTATGGCTTAGTTATGACACTGTATAGGTTTTCGGTTTCCTCCATTTTGTGGGCGTGGCAGTGGACCGATTTTGCCCATTTTCGAAAGCAACCTCCTCAGGGTGCCAAGGAACATGTGTTCCAAGTTTCATTAAGATATCTTAATTTTTACTCAAGTTATCGCTTGCACGGACAGACGGACAGACGGACGGACAGACATCCGGATTTCAAATCTACTCGTCGTCCTGATCATTTATGTATATATAACCCCATATCTAACTCTTATATTTCTTGGTGACACAAACAACCGTTATGTGAACAAAACTATGATACTCTGTGCAACAGGTTGCGAGAGTATAATAACACTTTCACCTTATAATTAACAACAGAAATTTAATTTACTAATCAGTCGATTAAAATTGAGTTTTTTACAAATTATCATTCGCAAATGACGTATCTAAACACCCGTTATCATTTACACAAATATTTAATTAAACGTATAAAACGAAAATATTGTTACGGATATGACTTTTAGTACTGTTATTCATACGTATATATGTATATAAATAAACACACGCTTACTGTTATCGGAAGTGTGACCTGTTTGCGGCCCCACGTCATTATTCTACAATACAAATGTACATTAATTGCGGACCCATTAAATAAAAATAATTATTTTAAAGCTTTTCTTATCTTTGCATCAAATGTATACGCATTTTAGCATATTTATACCAGCAAAGCTATCGCTTAGGTGGGTGTGTCACACTAATTAACTGATAAGTAATTGAAAGGCCAAGGGCAATTAATCAAATTAACATTATCAATTAGGAGCGCAAGTAGTTTATAAGAGTGTGATTAATAAGATAAGATATCTAAAAACAGACCTACAATTTAACTATAAATATAACTGTAACAAGTGCAGTGTTTCGATTTGGTTTTCAAGTTCAAGTATTTGTTTTTTTTTATGAAAATATCAACAATTAAGTGACTTTAGCTGTTCATTTGATTTTTTTCTTTTGCGACTACCCTAATGTATACGTATACATATGTATTTATTTGGCAGTAGATTATGGCGCTGCTAACATTTCCGTTTGCACTTTCGTTTTCTATCAATTTCAAAATGTTTATTGCTTCTGACATTAGTTGCCGCTTCTGGAAATTTTTGTGTGTTATAAATTTTGGCGCTTCAATGACATTGACGATGTTTGCCGATTATTGAATGAATTTGTATGTTATATTGTTAATGAAATGTAGTTTATATACTATATATACATATATTAATCAATGATTAGTTTATGAATTAATACGAAATAAAATGGAACTATTGCTCAAGCAATAAATATTTGTTTTAATATGTATTTATAGATGTATATACATAGGTACATATACATTTAATTATTTATACTTATACATATGTATGGCTTATCAGTTGTTTTTTGTTTGATTTCGCACTCTATATTTGCAAAATATTTTTCGTTTTGATTGAACAACTGTTATTATAATTTGTGTTTTTTTAGTAGAACTGTACAAAGAAGCATATAAATAATATGGCAATACTACAGTTTATATATACACGTAAATACATATTAAATCAGAGTTACGTAACAACTACGTAGTAGAGGAAAGCTTTCTGTTGAACTTATTTTTTATGAAAATATTTAAGGAAATTTCCAAATAAATAATAATAATAAGCATACGATCCGTATTCGAATATTCGGTCATACACTGTTCAACACTCGGCTGTGTATAGGACCAAACTAAATTTGTCCGAGAGATTAAGTCATAAGTAAAATAAAGTAAAAAAGTGAATTATTCGATTTTCGAAGTTAGCCTCTAAAAGGCTTATATTACAGATTTTATAAGGGATCCCGTATTTTTCGATATAATTTTTTTTTATTTTTTTCGAAAATAAAACATGGTCATATAATAATATTTTTTTTAAGTACTTTTTTCGAACTTCGGAGCCGAACTTCGAAAATTGGAGAATAAACATTTTTACTTATGACTCAATCTCCCGGAAAAAATTAGTTTGGTTTATCGAAATATGTAGTTGGATAAAGTAAAAATTGGAATATCTGGGTATCCATATGGATTATCCAGATTCAAGTATATGTATGTTTATTCCTACGGATTACATATGTAGATAATGCTGATTTTCCCAACTCCAAAAAGATTTGTTGTTTTCGAAAACGTCTCTAAAGAAAGTATGTATTCCGTATTTGTATTTAAAATACATGTATATTGCAACCTTGTTGACGATTATCTCATTCGGTATTTTCCGTTTTGATTTTCGGATATAAGAAAATACGATTAAAGACATCAACGGGTTTGAAACTAAAATTTTTAGTTTTTTTCTCCAAATGTTGCCTAAATTATGATAGAATTCTCTTCAAATAAAGGTAAAGAATATTTTAGTTTTAAATTTAACGGCTTACATGTCAGTTGATTGTTTGAAAACCCCATTTATTCAGTATTTTCCAAATATGACAAAAATTATAAATATGATAAACCATGAAAGGGTTAAGTCAAACATATTTAGCTTTTCTATGTAAAATTCTTTAAATGTGTGTGCTGTAATTTTTGAGCTTTCTTAAAGTTTTAGATATTGGAAGACCCATCAAATATCCGCTATTATCAGCACATTATCAGAACCGTATAACTAATTTTTGTTTGTTGCACTGTTTTGTTTTTATTTGAAACCTTTTTCTAGTCCATAGTTAAAAATATATTGTTATCCTGATATATTTTATTGCTTTGAGCGTTCTTAAATGTGCTTGATTCCAAGTATTTATACAAATTTCAATGTAAAAGCGTATATCCTACTAACACATACATATAGAGAAAAACGTTTCGAAATTCTATTAACAATTTTTTATTCTTTTATTCACTTAGATATTCCGATGGCACCGTGAAGCTGCGTAATTCCAACATCGAATTGATGGATCAAGATATACTCTACCATCTAGCTTTGGGCAGTGAAAGTCATGATTTGCATGAAATGTTCGGTGATGTTAAAGTAAGTACATATATTAATAATGGTTTATAATTCTCGAGTTCTTTATTTAAAGCAATTTCGTTTAAGTGTAGTACTCGTATATATAATTTTTGACAGTTCTCTACCAGGCTTCAACTTATATATGTATCTATGTTAGATATATTAATAAAATTATAACTTTTCTAAACTATTTCTTTAAATTATAACTTCTCTCAAAACAAATCGGACTAATTTATGTACCATTATATTTTTGGAATCGAATAAATATTTTATTCTGAATTCTGAATTATTTCTCTTTATAACAGCATTTGTGTTTGTAAATAAGTTGAAATAAATTTGTTCATAAGCTTATTACGCAGGTCATGGATTTTGACACCGCATAATTAACATTGAAATTATTGCACAATGTTTTTAATAGATTTGCGACGCTATAAATCAATATGATTAATATATATGTAAATATGTATGATCATATTAAAACAATATGTAAATACATAATTATGAATAAACACCATTGCACAGTGGCTCGGCTTGTATGAAGGTGCGGCCATAAATACTTCCCATTGAGATATCGCTTTGAAATTTTCACCAAAAATCTAGAAAATTATTTTAAATATATAGCAAAAAAATTGGCCCCATCGGAGTACTAGGTACTATAGCTCCCATAGAACTGTAATTGCCATTATATGGTAATCATGCGCAAAAATACTTCTCATGGTCATGGTCGGAGCGTCAAAACTTTCAGTAAGGCTTTGTAAAAACATTTAAGAAAGCGATAAACAAGCTGAACATGATTTGTCGTTATAGTTTCCCCCATCCAACCCCCATATTCAACCTGTAAGAATAATATCATATAAACAAATCATGTAGGAAAAAAGCAAATTATCCACCAATTTAATATAGTTCATTTTTTCACTGCCATTCTACTGCCATTATAATTAGAACAAAAACTTATAATGCATACTCTAGTAAACCGTACATAGATTAAACTAAAGATGGTTTATCCTTCTTTCCAAGCTTTTTTAGTCCAATTATAATGAGTTTGAACTTAAAAATAGTTAATTCAGAGGCTATTACTATTTTGACGATTACTTCTACATCTGCAAATTTCCGCACCTAATTTATTACCTTAAGACTCTGGTAAAGACAATGTAAAATAAATCTAACGGGGGATCACCGGGGAACACAACTAAAACTTTATGTAAACACATTGAAGACGCAGAAAAAAGGTACAAAAAATAGGTGATTTCACAAAAAATACAAATCACGTAAGTCTTAATTAATTTCACAATTTAAAATAAATACCTTTAGCTTCAAAAGCCATTAAAAATAATCTTGATATCTGATGTGCTTTAGAAAAATACAGTTGTTCATGCGTTTAACTCTATTTTTAGAAAGTACAGTTCGATTTTTGGGAAAACCCGGTTTGAAAATAAGAAGTTTGGATAATTTAGAGGCCATTGGCTTACATTTTGTAAAAAAATCGAGAGATGGATTTTTTTATTTTTGGCCTACGGCGGAACCACTGTGCATTGGGGCTTTGATGTGTTACTAAAATTTTGTAAAGATTATTTCAAATTAAATTAAACATTAGTTGTAGCGCTAATTAATTCGCTTGTTATTAAACTAAAACGTAATTGGTGTGATACGCTTTCATTTAAATTAAATCACTACGTCAAATTTAAATGTGCGCTTATCAGCATGTCTTAGAAACATACAAACATACATACATACATATGTATGTATATCTGTGCGCAGAATTGAAAATTAACATAACTGTGTCATAATTTATTAGCTAATTAAAATGATTTTCGCTGATATGTACATAAATATATTTTAGAATTAAAGACCAAAGATTAACAAATAAGACACGCAAAGGAAATATATATACATATATACATATAAATATCATTTTTTTTTATAAAATATATATATTGACCAACAAACATTAGCAGAGTCCAACTTCTTTAATATAATTATAATTTATATATTTAATCACTTCAAACCCATTTTTCTAGAAACGCAAAATTTACTAACAGTCTATATAAATAATGTCCAAGCAATAATATTTGAATACTTGTATATATTTTAATTAAAATTCATAACAATTTGCTGTGTACTACCTCACCTTCAACTTGACCACTTTCACACTTTGCTCAAATATGCATAAATTGTGTTCGGCTATTTTCAGCAAGAACAAGTTTGAAATTTCGTAGATTTGTTAAATTTGTTTGTCAAGTGCAAATTTAAAGTTTGGTTGTGTGTGCCAACAACACAATATTCAAATTAATCTAAGCAAAATATTTTATGTGAGTAATCGGTTGGAAATCGTGCAATCAGAGTGCCGATAATTATATTAGCGCCTAAAGATATGCTTTGATTTATGGTTGATTTAATATGCAAGCAAGCATTCCAGTGATAATACAGTGTACTCTCTCTAAACTGAACAAAATTAATATTTGATGGAATCTTGGAATCTATTATTTGTTCTACTCTAAATTGTTTAGTTGTGGTCTATCATCTAACTGATTTAGAACTTCACTGTTTTGTAGTAACTATCCTTTCAGCAACAATTCATCGAAATGACAACTAACTGAGTTCCGAAGCAACAAAGGTTCTATTTTCAAAAAATAATTATTATGGAATTGCTCTCATAAATTGATTTCATTAATCAATTATAATCTCTACAATTCTCACTTTAATACTAAAAACAAAATTTTTCTTCATTTACACTTTCAGTTTGTTTGCATGGGCGGAACACCAAAGCGCATGGAGAACTTTGCACATTTCATTATGGGAGAAATTGGTTATAAATTACCCGCCGGTACAAAATTGGAAGATATCAGCGCCTATTCATATCGCTACTCAATGTACAAAGTAGGTCCAGTGCTTTGCGTTAGTCACGGCATGGGAACACCCTCTGTGAGCATATTATTGCACGAATTGATCAAACTCATGTATCACGCCAAGTGTCAAGACCCCATATTCATACGTATTGGCACTTGTGGTGGTGTTGGAGTTGAGGGGGGTACTGTTATCATCACCGAAGAAGCGCTCGATAGCCACATGCGGAATGCGCATGAATTTGTAAGTCCAAAACTTGAAATCCGAAAATTAATTTGGACTAAATGTATTATTTATCTCTAGACAATTTTGGGCAAAACCGTGTTACGACCTGCCAAATTGGATAAGAAACTGGCACGTGAACTCAAAGCGCTGGCCAGTGAGGATGATCCTTATGACACGATTATCGGCAAAACTCTATGTACAAATGACTTCTATGAAGGTATGGAGTATACATTGAATAAACTTAAAATGTTTCTGATTTACTATTTTGTTTTTGCATTTGTAGGTCAAGGTCGTTTGGATGGCGCATTCTGCGAATTCTCCGAATCCGATAAAATGGAGTATTTGGAAATGTTGAGCAGCAAAGGTGTGGTCAACATCGAAATGGAGAGCACCATTTTCGCTGCACTTACATATCATGCTGGCATTAAGGCGGCAGTCGTATGCGTTGCGCTATTAAATCGTCTAAATGGCGATCAGGTGAGTTCTAGCGGAAGTTATAGGAAGAACAAAGTACTTCGTAATCCTAGATTCATATGATAAAAAGATTCGAAACCTATTTATATCTAAAGGAGAAGTACAAATCAATGAAATACTACAAAAAATTATTACGTTGTTGAGATAATGCTTGGTTTGCAGTGTGTCAAATTTAATGAGAAAAAAATGGTAAAATGACCACAATAAAATGTCAAAGTGCCATGACATTTTGCAACAGTTAAATTTGAGGTTTCGTAAGATCTCTCGTTTTCGTTTTTGGTGGCATAAATTGCCATAGAAATCAAATTATATCATTTTTTTATGTTTGACTAGAATTGCCATTGATTTTGACATAACACATTCGTCAAAATAGTGATGCCTCTCTATCCGTTGTAGTTAAGAGACAAACAGGTTTTTAACTTTTAGAGATTATTTGCGAATATTTTATTGTATTAATACTGTAGCAGAATCTACTAAACAATATTTTATTATTACTCCTAGCCATTTAGAACGTAGGGAACATTCTTCTTTGATAAAAGATTATGTTTAGAATAATTTGTTGAAATTTATTATGAGAACATATTCCGGCATATTCTTCACAGATCCGAAAAGCTCGAGAAGCCGAACTAGACAGTTTTTCGTCTGGGTAGTTTTTCTGAAAGTTAAAAAAATTTTTTTTCCTACTAATTATCTATTTTTCAACTTTACTAATTATCTTAAACCTTTAAAAATTTTACAAACAGCACTAAATTGAAGAAAATTTTTTAAAAAGTAGAAACAATTAGGAACCACAGACTCTTAAAAAAGTGTATGTTTGCGATTCCGGTCAAGTATTTTGGGAAAGTTACGGTTTATACTTGAGTTAAATTGAAGAAAAAACTGTTTCTTGTTTCAAAATTGGTATTTATGAGTAATCAACTATAATTTGAATATTAAAAACTTTAATAACAGTAATTTTGATAAAGAAAAATTCAATTTTGAATAATACTATAACAAATTCAATTATTTTCAGGTAAATGCACCCAAAGAGGTAATGCACGAATGGCAGAATCGGCCGCAAACGCTCATTTCACGTTACATATGCAAAACGTTGGCGCAGAAAGGACAGCTGAAGTCGCTATCGCGAGGCTCAATTAAGTCGCCACGGCGTTTCAAGTTGGTGCAGCAGGAATCACAGGCGCACGAATAAGTGCAGCAAGCATTTTTAGTAGTATGCAGTTGAATATATTACACATCTACATACGATATGATACATATTGACGAAGATCATTTGTTGCCAGTTAACTTGCCAGACACAAGTGGGTGGTTCAACGCAACATACGCATTAGATATACATACCATACATACTTACATATAAACATACACATACATAAAATACAATTAATTGCATATAGATGTATTTATAAATATGTTAACAAGTAAATTTAATAATAACAAAAACAAAAACAAAATGTTAATGACACCACATACGAAACATTCCCAAAAAAAGAAAAAAACAAAAAAAACTAAGCGTTAAAAGACCAAAAACTTATTGTTAGCCAGTGTTGCACAAACGATTTTTTTAAGAGTTTAACACTACAATGAAATACAGCAATTTATTGTTGAAAAATCAATTTGTTGAAAAAGTTTAAGATATCGGTATTTATATATGTATAGAGCGCGTTGTTTGACACACGCGTTATTGTGGAAGCATTTGAGAATTTAATTTTATAATTTTGTATTTATACTTATTTAAGCTATTTAATTGCATAATGTTTTAGTCTTTGATTTATTAAGCAAATAAATAAAATTTCCTAAAGAAAAGACAGCAACGAATATTTTGCATACCCTCAAATTAAGCCGTAGAGACACATAAATACCGTTACTTAAGTTGAAAATGCTTAATGTATATATGTATAAATATATATTCAAACACATTTAGTGGGCGTGGCACCTACTTATGCATTTTTGAGTCTCCCATAATATTTAAAAGAAAGGGGTTAATATTGTACTTACATATGCACAGTTATATTAAGTCACTTTTCGTTATAAGCGAGTGGCAAAAGAACGCTCAGCTCAACTAAAACTCGGGTAATGTGTTTAAGAAAACTGGTAGCACAAATAATTGATTGTTATATTGACGATGGTTTTTTGAAAATTCCTCAGTAATTATTTATTCACGTAACGTATAGCCGTCGCTTAGAGTTATAACAGTCTCTTACAGTTATACCAATCGCTTAGAGTTATACCAGTCTCTTAGAGTTCTATCAATCTCTTAGAGTTGTACCAGTCGCTTAGAGTTATATCAGTCTCTTTAAGTTCCACCAGTCTCTTAGAGTTCTATCAGTCTCTTTCATTTACACCAGTCTCTTAGAGTTATACCAGTCTCTTAGAGTTATACCAGTCTGTTAGACTTATACCAGTCTGTTAGACTTATACCAGTCTCTTAGAGTTATACCAGTCGCTCAGTGTTATACCAGTATCTTAGAGTTATAATATTCGCTTAGAATATAACTGTCTCAGAGTTAAGCCAGCTTGTTAGTGTTATACCAGTCTCGTAGAATTATACCAGTTGTTTGTTCGATTCTCCACTCTTCAAAGCTGACATAATAATGAAAAATGATTAATTTGTAATAAATTTTACTGAAATTGGTATTTATGTTTAACGTTGCTATGTTAGCGAGTCTTCTTTAGTCACGGGCTTATAAGAAAGCAGGATATTATTTATTATTGATAATATACATACATATGTATAAAAATTACACATATTTATTTACATGCTTACATAATAAAAATAAGTTTAAATCGCAACAATAAATACATACTTAAATCTATTGAAATTGTTATGCAAACAAATATCTTATAACGGTATATTTTAAATTTATTTAAACGAATTTTCAAGGTAGCAAAAAAGAAACATCACTTGTGTGCATTTTTTATGCACGCAACTGTAATGTATAGCCTAATTAAAAGCAATTCAAATTATGCACAGTTCATATAAAAAGTTCTAAAATATTTACAATTACTATACATAAATTTAAACATTTACAAGAAGATTAATAATTGCAATAAAAAACAACAACAAAAACAATAGTTTAAAGCAAAAACAAATAATAGTATTAAATGAAAATAATGATATTTATAAAAAAAGGGTTAATTGGAATTGCAAAATGAGGTTAAGTTTTTCAAAGAACTTATCGCTTTATGTACACAAACACACATATAATCCTCACTATTTGTACATATGTATTATATGCATTAAACATATATATAATATACATATGTACATTCAATTAATTGTATTCTATTTGTTAGTTGTAATATTTCATTGTGAATTTAAACGTTGCTAATCTTATTAAACCAAATTTCTCTCAAGTTATTATATATTCGTATTCTATATAATTGATCGATATGCACTGTTGAAAATACATACATATAAATACTAACTTAAATACATGCATATGTTTATCAAAACACTACTAAATATTATATAATATATACTTAATATTAACGAAGGAAAAATAAAAATGAAATTCCATAAATGGATGAATTAAACGGATTTGAATTTTTATTTCATTAAATGAAATTTATTGTTAAGAAAATTCAGAAGTCAGGAATGTCTCAGATCGGGATAAACATACAGCGTTTTAAACCAAACTGACAGGTGAGAAGCGTTTTTGAGGACTAAAGAAAAATTATAACTGATTTCGTCGATACCAGCTGAAAACAGGTATAATCAATTATATACAGAAACTGTGCCCATTAAATTTCATTAACCTTTCTTACATACATATAATGGTTAATTATAAAGTGAAGGGTCTAAAATTATAACATTAGGTATGGATGGGTTGGTAAAACTATTCGCGCCCAAAATCATTACAGATTTATGATATAAATTATACAGGAAGGACAAATATCATTATATATAGTAAACGTAGTCTAGGCAAATGCATAGACTGATAGCTCTCACTTTTCATGAAAATATGTTTACATAGTGTAATATAATATACTCGCATTATCTCTCGTAGGAATTAAGGTCCTGATATGCGATATAGATAAGCTAGAGAATAATGGACTATTTTCGGAAATTTTCATGACAATAAAAATTACTACATTCCAGAGGCAATCGATATTTAAGGGAAACAATGCATACGAGGGCTGCTATATATATTTCTGGCCTAGGCAATACTAAGTGTTGCCAGGTGCAATCTGACATTTCCTTTGGAAAGTTTGACATTTTTTAGCATAACAGCACTCAGAACGTTTTGTCATTTAATCGTGAATTGTTTTATTTACAGGGAATTAAAAAATTCATCTCGGCCAAAAAATGGAATTAACTCGTTAACATTTTCGTGCGATCATTTTTCACAACTTTCGACGTGGATTATCGCGACAAGAGTGCATCGATGAACTGAAATCTTTGTATGGCTATGAAGCACCATCCTATAGCACTGTGAAAAACTGGTACAACGAATTCAATCATGGTCGACGCTCGCTCAAAGACGAATTCCGTGAAGGTCGTCCAAAAACAGCTGTTGTGCCAGAAAATATCGATGCCGTACGTGAACTGATAATGCAAGACCGTCATGTAACATACCTTCAGATAGAGGCATGCTTATGCATTTCTCCCACCAGCATACATTCGATATTGCATGAACACCTGGCCGTAAAAAAAGGTTTGTTCTCGTTGGATCCCGCACAATTTGATAATCGCTCAAAAAAAGGCTCAAAAAAAGTGCTTCGAAAATTGGTTTGAGCGCATGCAAAAGTGTATAAATCTTGATGGAGAATATTTTGATCCGAATATCAGGATCGGGAAGGACCTCTCCGAGCCGTTCGATACCAAACGAGGCTTCAGACGGAGTGACTCACTATCGTGCGACTTCTTCAATCTATTGCTGGAAAAAATAATATGAGCTGCAGAACTAAATAGAGAGGGTACAATCTTCTACAAGAGTGTACAGCTCCTGGCGTATGCCGATTGATATCATCGGAAGCAACAACCGCGCCGTTTGTTAGCGTTTTCAAGACTAGATAAAGAAGCGAAGCGTATGGGTCTGGTGGTGAATGAGGACAAGACGAAATATCTCCTGTCATCAAACAAACAGTCAGCGCACTCTCGTCTTGGCTCCCACGTCACTGTTGACAGTCATAACTTTGAAGTTGTAGATAATTTCGTTTATCTGGGAACCAGCATTAACAACACCAACAATGTCAGCCTTGAAATCCAACGCAGAATCACTCTTGCCAACAGGTGCTACTTTGGACTGAGTAGGCAATTGAAAAGTAAAGTCCTCTCTCGACGAACCAAAATCAAACTCTATAAGTCGCTCATTATTCCCGTCCTGATGTATGGCGCTGAAGCGTGGACGATGACAACATCCGATGAGACGACTCTTGGGGTTTTCGAGAGAAAGGTTTTGCGTAAGATTTATGGTCCTCTAAACATTGGCAACGGCGAATACCGCAGACGATGGAACGATGAGCTGTACGATTTATACGACGACATTGACATAGTTCAGCGAATAAAAAGACAGCGGCTACGCTGGCTAGGTCATGTTGTACGGATGGAAGAAAACACTCCAGCTCTGAAAATATTCGATGCAGTACCCGCTGGAGGAAGCCGCGGAAGAGAACGACCTCCACTCCGGTGGAAAGACCAAGTGCAAAGTGACCTGGCTTCACTTGGTGTTCCCAGTTGGCGCCAAAAAGCAAAAAGGAGGAATGAGTGGCGCGCTCTGGTGGATACGGCAATAATCGCTTAAAGCGGTTCCTACGCCAAATATATATATATAGAATATTTTGAAAAACAATAAAAACATTTTCATTGATAAATGTTCCTATTTTCATTATTAGGCCAGAAATATATATAGCAGCCCTCGTATTAGAAATGTATAATGTATATTTTTTTATTTTTAACATTAACATTTAACGTTTTTTTTTTCGCACGTTAGCTCCCTTTTTCCCTTTTCGTAGACCAGGTCACATATATTTATTTTGATTCAGACATACAGACTGAACTGGCTTGTCTAAAACATGCCGTAATTTTAATAATAATAACACAATTTTTTTCATTATCAGTCATCCGCTCATAATGATTAAAAATATTGGTCAACAATTTTATAACAACAGTTTGATTATTATGTATATACAAATGTACAATACAATAAAAATAAAGTCTAATGCTATTTTAAATGCAGACTTTGACAGTAAATATACTTTATCACAGATTCTCTTATCACTGCCGGCGAATGGAAAATTAAAATGCTATAATATTTAATACAAAAAAAAAGAAAGATGCAATGCACCCTTAAGCGGTAAATGGTTTATACTATAATACCCCCTTTTATTAGATTTTGGTTGTTTTCAAGTTTACACGGCCATTGCCTTGCATCGACATTAAGACCAAGTCAAGGCTACAAGTGAGAGTGAACGATTTGAATGTAGTCCATATTTCAATGACATACACATATATGTGCAGTATGGAATTTCGGCGCTCCCGAATACATATATAAATAATATTTAAATCACTTAAAGATTATTATTTCGTACCCATGTTTAAAATAAAGTAGGCATTTCCACAACAAGATTTAATTTACGTGTTTAGGCTGGCGATAACGAGTTATTTTTCTACAATTTATAATCCGATGTGGAGGTCAAACTTGGTGATGTCTTCGAAAAACCGATGGATCTTTAAGGAATCTTTTGAATCCAAGAGATGTACACGAATGACAGCGTTTGATTGTCGAGTCAATATCGCTATTGTGGTTGTATTTTGAACACACGAGCCATAAAGTAGAACTCCTATCTCTCTCTCGTTACTATCACCAAAACCCCGTTAACAATTTCCAATAGCCTGTTACATTACATTACGTATTGTTAATTACTTGTCAAAAATGTAAGTATAATTATTATTACTTAATTAAAATTATAAAAAAATGTGATTCAAACATTTGATGACTTTCTATTTTGACATGTATTTAGATCAATATTAACTCTTGACATAAAATGAATATTAATAAAATCGCGGAATATTGCTCAAATCACTGACAATGACTAATATAATAATTTTTAACTTTATTGAATCAGAATCGTAAAATTTAGAACCCATATAGGACTGAGAAATCGATCAATATCTTTTAGTTAAGAAAGTAGTCTTAAATGTAAATTCTAAATTGAGGCAATTATGATATGGATCTCAATACACCTTTGAGTAATTCTGACGCATTAAAACTTGTATATAATAAGCTTATCTGTATTCAACAAAGGTACCTCTTAAATTCGTTTCGTTAGATTTTACAAAAATGACTGACATTTATTATATATATGTATAGTAATACTTGTAAAGGAAAAATTAAACTGCATTCAAATCAAAACTGCCTTATTTGTAAATATGCAATTCGTAGTTATTGTAAACCTTTCAATCAACTGTCAAAAACCGTTAGAACATGAAGTAAGAAAATTATTCTGTTTAATTGGATTACTTGTATTTATGCATAACATAAACAACAGTAAGACATTTTTCAAAAAGTTATAAATAAAAACCTTATTTTATTTGTAAAAATTCCTTTTTGTAGTAATGATAAATTTATATAATATGATTAGATTTTTGTACTCTCGCAACAAAGTTGCTAGAGAGTATTATAGTTTTGTTCACATAACGGTTGTTTGTAACACCCAAAACTTAACGAGTTAGATATAGGGTTATATATACCAAAGTGATCAGGGTGAAGAGTGGAGTTCAAATCCGAATGTCTGTCTGTCCGTCCGTCCGTCCGTCCGTCTGTGCAAGCTGTAACTTGAGTAAAAATTAAGATATCTTGATGAAACTTGGCACACTTATTTCTTGGCACCATAGGAAGGTTGCTTTCGAAAATGACCAAATCGGACCACTGCCACGCCCACAAAATGGCGAAAACCGAAAACACATAAAGTGCCATAACTAAGCCATAAATAAAGCTATCGAAATAAAATTTGGTATAAAAGATCGCACTAGGAAGGGGATTATGTGGATGCCATTTTTTGGGGAGGTGGGCGTGGCCCCGCCCCCAAATAGGTTTTTTATACATATCTCGGAAACCAATAGAGCTATATAAACCAAACTTTCTGCAGTCGTTTTTTTTAGCCATTTCTTAATACAGTCCAAAAATGAAAGAAATCGGATAATAACCACGCCCACCTCCCATACAAAGGTTAGGTTGAAAATTACTAAAAGTGGGTTAACTCAATAACGAAAAAAGTCAGAAACACTAAATTTCGCATAAGAAATGACAGATAGAAGCTGGAGTCAGTTTTTTTTACAAAATGGAAAATGGGCGTGGCGTCGCCCACTTATGGGTCAAAAACCATATCTCAGGAACTACTCGACCGATTTCAATGAAACTTGGTTTGTAATAGTTTCCTTACCTCCCAATAATATGTTGTGAAAATTGGCCAAATCGGTTCACAACCACGCCTACTTCCTATATAGCAGAACTTTGAAGACGATCTGAATTGTTTACTTTACAATATATAAAGTAAGCACTAGTGAAGATATCGGTGCAGAACTTTGCACAAATACTATGTTTATAGTGTGGCAGCCCCATTCTAAAAATCGCCAAAATCGGACCATATGTTTTCAAGGCCCCATATATCGAACAAGAGGACCTCGGTGCTTCTAACCTAATATTAAGGTTTCCAACTTTCAATGGACTTTATACAATATATATGACGAATATGTGGGTCAAGTTTTGTATCATATATAATATTGAATAAAATTAAATAAATAAATTGCGAGAGTATAAAATGTTCGATTACACCCGAACTTAGCCCTTCCTTACTTGTTTTTTTTTTTTAATTTTATATATTTAATTATCAGTTATCCATAATATTTTCTATGGTAAATTATACAGACATTTGTAGTTTTAATATTTTTGAAAAGTGTAAGTGAGTAGCAAAAGAACGCTCAGCTAAAACTCGAGGAATGGCTTTAAGGACACTGATAGCACAAACAACTGCTTGTTGTTGTTCTTTTGAAAGATATTGGCTATGGTTGTTTGAAAATTTCTCGGTAATTATTTATTCACGTAACTATAGCCATCTATTAGAGTTATACCAGTCCCTTACAGTTATACCAGTCTCTTACAGTTATACCAGTCGTTTAGAGTTATACCAGTCTCTTACAGTTATACCAGTCTCGTGGAGTTCTACCAGTCTCTTACAGTTATATCAGTCGTTTAGAGTTATACCAGTCTCTTAGAGTTGTACCAGTAGTTTAGAGTTATATAAATCTCTTAAAGTTCTACCAGTCTCTTAGAGTTATACGAGACTCTTACAGTTATACCAATCTGTCAGCGGTATACCAGTTTTTTGTTCGATTCCCCACTCTTCAAAGCATACTTAAAAATGTAAAACCGTGAAATCGGTCCAAGAATTATCCCAGCACTTTTATTATATATTTATGTGTATGACCTGCCTTCCGGTTGACTTTATACTAATGCACAATAATTAATAACAAAACCAAAAATGTCAGCCTCGAAATCCAGCCCATAATCACACTTGCCAACAGGTGCTACTTTGGAGTGAAAAGTAAAGTCCTCTCTCGACGAACCAAAATCAATCTCTACAAGTCGCTTATCATTCCCGTCCTGTTTATGGTGCAGAAGCTTGGACGATGTCAACATCAGATACTAGGAGTAAACATAAAAAGACAGCGGCTACGCCGGCTAGGTCATGTTGTCCGAATGGACGAAAACACTCCAGCTCTGAAAGTATTCGATGCAGTACCCGCCGGAGGAAGCCGATGAAGAGGAAGGCCTCCATTCCGTTGGAGGGACCAGGTGGAGAGCGACCTGGTTACAATTGGGATCTCCAACTGGCGCCGAACTGCGAAGGAAAGAGAGGAGTGGCGCGCTCTCATCGATTCGGCTATAACCGACTAAACGGTTTCACAATCTAATTTATATGGATCGAAGTCCGGTAGTCAACTATTTCTGTGAATCGATAATTTTGTATGTTTTAATTTCCTAATGTGTATGTACCGTATTAACATAATGCGCATTGGCACTTTCTTCTGAATTATTTAATAATACACAATACTCAATGAACTTCCTGACGGGCGGTAGTAAAATATGCATATAAGTATGTGCGAAATATAATTATATATTATCAAATTGCGTTTTCAGTTATTCATTAATTATAATTAATTTACGTGTCAAGTAGGTGTTGTTTTAAACAGTAGCAATTATCATTTGTACGTACAAGTACGAGTACTATAAAAATATATAATATAATTTAACATTCTTACGAAGTAAACTTATTCATTGATTTAGGTATATATTTAGTTAACTGTCTGAAATACGAACTATGAACTACGAAAACCTAGTTGAAAAAATGCTAAAAAATTTTGAGTCCATGGGCTGCAGAATGTCATTAAAAGTACATATGCTGCATGCTCATTTAGATAAATTCAAAAACAACATGGGAGCGTATTCAGAAGAGCAAGGAGAACGTTTTCACCAGGACATTATGAGCTTCGAACAACGTTAT
The DNA here is from genome assembly GCF_028554725.1 of Zeugodacus cucurbitae. Classification (NCBI taxonomy): domain Eukaryota; kingdom Metazoa; phylum Arthropoda; class Insecta; order Diptera; family Tephritidae; genus Zeugodacus; species Zeugodacus cucurbitae. The sequence goes on along the minus strand of NC_071667.1, from coordinate 54,272,518 downwards.
CAAGGCCAATACAATGCAAACATGATGGGAGACTATATTTGGGGTTTATTAAGAGATAGTACCAATGAACACAAAAGTAAAAGTGTGCACTTTTAAATTACTTTTTACATTTTTGTATGTTATTTTGATAGTAAAACTTAATTAAAATGTTTCATTAAGTGATTTCATTTTCAATTAAAAATTAAAATCACATATTTTAAAAAATATCGTTAAAACGGTTTCCTAAATAAAAAAAGCAAACTTTGTCATGGCATATATTTTTTTTCGTCTAATTAAGACCTAAACAATGGAAATTTACTGCTTTAAAGTTATGTTCAAATGTTGTGTTGACCCGTGTTATTTATGTACATATTTTAATTAAATCAGATATTCGAATAGAAATATTTTCATTTAATGACATTGCGATCCACTTCATTAATAATCTCTCTCTCTCCCAAAACAAAACATTATTATGAATTCTTAAAATCTTCTTAATCTTAGGTCAATAAAAATGCATCGCATCCCACTAATTACAACAACGCCCAACATACTCAATTGCATTTCAATAATCGAAATAATATAATTAATAAACATTTCCGTTTACTAAATGATAATCTATGAAATTGTTTTGCCATCAATCAGAAGTGGAAGTGCAAACACAGTTAGCGCTATTTGTGACAAGCCAGATTAGATTCAATTATATGTATATGCATGCGAGTATCTGTTTGTAAAATGTATGTGAATAATTTGAATTTTACATATAACACTCGCATGTAATCTTTGTGTATTTCGCGCTGATATGACGAACAAAAGCACAGACGCACCGTTAATTGCAGTTCAGTCGGTTATCGGCGCTGTCACACAACACTTCGCTCACACAAAGTGTTAGTTTCTAAGAAAAATTTCGAAAATGTTAACTGAAATTCTATTGTGCATTTGTGCCGTGGTGTGCCTATATTTATCCTATAGTTATGCAGTCGGTCGTCCTGAAGGATTTCCGCCGGGTCAGTATGCCCGTGTGTGTGTGGGATTTTGTGCTTTATTTTGCCGGAATTGAATTTAAATTTAAAATTAATAATTTCAAAATTATCATATATTTTTTTTTTAAATATGTGTACATGCAGGACCTCCACGCATACCGTTCTTCGGCAGCTATTTATTCATGATGCTGGCGAATGCCAAATATTTACATAAAGGTGTGCTGAAATTTAGTAAATGGTATAAATCAGATATTGTGGGCTTTCATGTTGGCCCATTTCCTGTTGTTGCGGTGCATAATGTAGAGGGTGTGCGTGAAGTTTTGAATAGAAAGGAGTTTGATGGACGCGCTCAGGTGTATCTGGGTGAAATACGTTCGCCGAGTAAACAAATTTTGGGTAAGTTTAACGTTAATACATTTTTTATATCGATATATTCATGTTAAAAACGAAGTCTAGTGTTGATAAAAATTTACTCCACCTAATCGAAAGGATAACTTCAGAAATTTGTTAGGTTCATATTTAAATTGTGGAGAAGATATTAGACATCACGATTATAGGAACAAAATCTATCTTCAAAGAGTTTTTCAAGCTATTACTTGCTCCTCTCTCATGACACTTTCAGTAGACCACCTTTACTTGCGATGGATGTCCTTTTATTATTGATTTAATTTATGCCAGTGATCTCAACAGCTAATATCAATATTGTAGAATCTATTAGATCCTAGGAAAATTCAATTTTGTTGGTAATTTATTGGTCAATATTCCTATTCCTATTTGACTTTGTGGCCAAGTGTGAAAAACTATATATTGGTCCTGGGCTCATTTATTTTTGGAATTAACAACAAATTATTAACAAGGTGCGTAAAATCATAAAAATTTGGTTTTTTCGAAACCTGCGAGGTATATTTTGGCAGAATGTATATACGAGGTGTGTTCAATACGGGATTTTTAATTTTTTCAATTGTCCAAGAGTCGAATTGTCATTTTTTTATATTTTATGCTCCTGAAGAACGATAAAATGTTCAGCTGTATTCATTGCTTACTTTGTCTGGAGCAGTCTCTAAGGTTAGACGCTCACACTTCGTTGCTTGTTCGTGAATTATTAGACAAAAACAATAACAAAAGCCTCTATATTCGCCAGACAAGGCTTCGCGTGACCTTTTCCTACTTCCAAAAATAAAGAACATGAAAGGACCGTCGTTTTACAAGCATACGAAAATCGAGTTTGAGAAGTGTTTCAACGATTGAAAGAAAGAAATGCATTATATCGAATGGGGAATATTTTATAGGTGACAACATTAATGTAGACGAATGAATAAATATTAAAAAAATATCGTTAATTTTGAACACAATTTGTAGGTTAAGTATGAGCTTTAAATCAAATTGTTAATATGGTATTAGAAATATCTTGACTTCAGCGCCATCTATCATTTCTAATTATTCCATTTATTGGATTCTTCAAATGAAATGAAATTAATCTATTAATGATTTCTATTTAAAATATGATAAATTAAAATTATTACACTGTGATAGTCAAAAAAAAAGACAAGACTAAATTCGACGGTTTCCCCCTATTTCGGGTCCTACGAATCGAACTGCATCATTACTTTTTTGAGTTACAATCATGGTTTCATACAAAAATTTTTGTTGAAGTTTTTCATCAAAGTTGCCCATTGTAAGAGAAAGGCACATTTTTCTTCGGTCTCTAACTTTTTTAATGTTGACTTTTTTGGTAAACTTTCTTTGGCAAAGCTTCTCAGAATAAGTCCGTCTTTAAGTTCTTAGATGACTGTAAACCCCAAAATCAATGTTTTTTGTGTCCTTATAGCCAATATGTCGAAAAAACTGAAATTTAATCCATTTTTTTAATGTTTTTTCCCTCTATCTCTATTCTCTGTAATCTATGCTTAAATTTTGACTCTTAGACAAGCATTTAACGTTTCTTTCAATAATAATACTCATCTATCAATGTCCAACACAAATCAGCAAGCAACGAGTCAAGCTTTTAACCACTGCACTGATAAGAAATAACAACAAGTAACGTTTGAAAGAAACGTTAAATGCTTGCCTAAGAGTCAAAATTTAAGCATAGATTACAGAGAATAGAGATAGAGGGAAAAAACATTAAAAAAATGGATTAAATTTCAGTTGTTTCGACATATTGGCTATAAGGACACAAAAAACATTGATTTTGGGGTTTACAGTCATCTAAGAACTTAAAGACGGACTTATTCTGAGAAGCTTTGCCAAAGAAAGTTTACCAAAAAAGTCAACATTAAAAAAGTTAGAGACCGAAGAAAAATGTGCCTTTCTCTTACAATGGGCAACTTTGATGAAAAACTTCAACAAAAATTTTTGTATGAAACCATCATTGTAACTCAAAAAAGTAATGATGCAGTTCGATTCGTAGGACCCGAAATAGGGGGAAACCGTTGAATTTGGTCTTGTCTTTTTTTTTTTTGAAAAAAACTATCACAGTGTTATTAATACATCTCAATATACCTCATACAAAGAATTATATGTGCATGAACTTTTTGCAAAAAAAATTAAAGATTAAAAAATTGCAAAATATTTCTGGGTATGCAGGTTTCTTATTATTAATGTATACGATATAAAAAACAAAAAATTAACAAATTTCAAAATATTTTTTAAACTATAAAACAAAATTGAAGTTTATTCTAACGGTAAATATTTATATGTGCATTTTACTATTTTAACAGTAAAGCTTATACATTTGAGTTTAACTGAAAGAAATGTTTATTTTAATAGTCAGTAGAATTGTCCTTATATTTTAAAACTAAATTAAGCCGCTTAATCAGAGAATTAACTACTGACTGTAGAATAGTTACGTAAATATTGGTGCAAAATGCAGCCCATGAAATCAAGGTACCGCTTCCAAAACATCCCTTGTAGTAGGACCGTCATACCTGGTGCGAATCTCTCCAATGTTTCTTGCAATGACCTGGGCCGACCAAATTTAATTTTTTTTCGTCACTAAAGACTGTATTCTATCACTTATCGGCACAGAATTGGTATTTATTTGCAAACCTCAAAAGTGCTTTATTGTGTCTTTCTTTAGCGTTAGTTTAGGTGCCATGGATGTGCGTTTCAGAAACTGATTTTTATGTATAATTGGAAAAATTATATTTATTGTGATTTTCTGTCTCAACTAGGTCCATATTTGATCGCTGCTTATCAAGTTCGCAACTACTAGCCGTCGAATCATCCTTTCGCACCGCTCATCAATGTTGTTTTTCGTCCGCTGCGTCGCACTATACCATAATTAGTGGGGTTTTTAAGAAATTTTGAGATACAATTCCGATGTCGCTTTGGTCTAGAGCCATTTTGGAACCGCTTTTATGCATTCTTATGATTATTACTTGTTCCTCGACTGATAAACTTGTACCACGAGGCATTTTAGGCTTAAAGTTAAATAAATGTAATCAAATTTTTAATAATTCATTAAGTTAATGCACCTACAATAATTTTGAAAACAAAATTTTGCAAAAAAAGTTTTTGCTGCGACACTATCAGTAAGAAAGATCCGCTAAACTGATTTTGCAGATATAAATATTTACTATGCAATACCCAATTCACAATCACATTTTTTAATGTAACTGTACAACGAACGAGAAAAGTATGAAACAATTTTCGTTGCATAGTAACGGTAACATATCAACCTTTTATTCCACATTTACCGAAATCCAAAAAATAACAGTGAATAAGAAATATAAACAAAAGAACAAATGCACATATAATTCTTTGGCTGGGGTATATGTACATTTTTATCAACTTCGACTGATAGAGTTTATGTAGTAGAAGTTACTTATCATTCGGTGAAAGGATGAAATATTTTCATCGGCAAAGAAATAAATAACATTTTAAACTAAAACAAAGTGAGATATTTTAAAGAAGTAACATTTAGGAGTCTATCAAGTTATGTTATTATTCGGAATACATAAGCATTTTTTCATATACCACACTTTACAGGTATTTTCTTCCGTGAAGGACCGGTCTGGAAGGAACAACGTCGCTTCATATTGCGTTTTCTACGCGACTATGGTTTTGGTCGACGTTTCGCCGAATTGGAGTCGGTCATACAAGAGGAGATCAATGATCTTCTGGATCTAATACGTAAAGGGCCACGGTATCCACACGAACATGAGCTCTCCAAAGTAGGAGGCCATCGCATTTGTATACCAAATATACTTAGTCCCTTCGTGGCAAATTCATTTTTTCACATTGTCATAAATGAACGCACCCCACGCGCTGAGCAAGCGGATCTACTGAAATTGGTGAAGATGGGTATGCAATTTCAGCGTAAAGCTGATGATTATGGCAAAATATTGAGTATAATGCCATGGATACGCCATATCTTTCCGAAGGCCAGCTCATATGAAGCACTCATGGAGTCGAATACCTATATTTATAATTATTTTGAAAAAATCGTCGACTATCATTTACGCACCTACGATGAGTGTAGTGAACGTAATTTCATCGACTTGTATATTAAACAAATGAAACAGGAACACGCTAATGGGCATACAGATTGCTACCATCGTGAACAGTTCATTCTGAGTTTGGCCGATTTTTCGTTCCCCTCATTCTCAGCAGCCGGCGCACAAATGGGATTTCTGATACAATATTTCTTGCACTATCCGGAAGTGTTGAAGCGCGTACAAGCGGAAATTGATGCGGTGGTGGGCAGTGGACGTTTGCCAACATTGGAAGATCGCCAGAATTTACACTACACTGAGGCCACTTTGCGTGAAGGCATGCGCATTGAGACTTTGGTGCCATCCGATTTGCCGCACAAAGCTTTGGTGGACACTGAGCTTATGGGCTATAAGATACCAAAGGTAAGCGTTTAACTTCCAACTTGTATAAAGTTACTCAACTCTAAACTTATATTAGGATACTATTGTGGTGCCTGGTCTCTACGCTTTTCACTCGGATCCACGTGTGTGGGGTGACCCGCAAAACTTTAGACCTGAACGTTTTTTGGACGACAATGGTAAATTGTGTTTGAAGAAAGATATTACGCTGCCGTTTGGTGCGGGTGAGTAGAATTGCTATGAAAATGTTTATCGTAATATTAACATAATTTTCGGTTTAGGTAAACGTCTCTGTGCCGGCGAGACTTTCGCTCGAAATATTATGTTTTTAGTGATAACAGCGCTGTGTCAAAATTTCAACTTTGTATTGGCCCCTGGGGATAAATTGCCCGATATGTCGAAAAATCTGAGTGGTCTGTCTACAACACCATTGGACTTCTGGGTGCAAGTGGAGGAAAGAAAGTGAAATGCTGTTTTTGTTATTGTTAATTACATTTGTAAATATGTTTAATAATTTGAAAAGAAAAGGCTGAAAGTTGGGTTTTATATTATTACTGTATTATTTATACAAATAAATATATACTTATAAAAAGGAAAATTCAAATTACAAAAGGGAATCTACTTTTAGTACAGCCTGGTTTTTTAGTATTGAAAAAAATTAATTTCTAATTTTTCGTTAATTGTATTTCTTCAAGGTCCATTCGCTAACAATAATGTGGCTAAAAATTGAGCACTAATAATGGAGAGATGTAATGTATCATTAGTTTAAAAAGCTCCAAGCTCAATCTTGCTTGCTTGTGTAGACTAGAAGTGGAGATCATGCTAGAGAAAGAGTATAAAGTGCTATAACTAAGTCATAAATTAAGCTATAAAATGGGCAAAATCGTTTCATGAATCAATGAAGATATCGGAATAAAAATGTGTACTAAATTAATAAGCATTAGAGGTGTGGCTTCTCGTCTAAAAATTGTCAAGGCTCCTGATATCGTATGGATAATTTTTGAACGAAAATATTGCAAAATCTTTCAGATATTTCAAAGAAATTTAGAGGAACTAATTTTCTTTTAATAATATGCATTTATTCTAAGAATTTTCGACATTTTATCCAGAAAAAACAACGTTTTGATGTGGTTTGTGGGCCGGTGGAATCATCGGTTCATATTTCTTCAAAAATTATGCCGCTGAGAACGTAAACGTCAATGTCAACCGTTATTGCGACATGATAACCGACTATTGATGCCTAAAATTGAATTGAAAATTGAAGAAGGTTTCTAACCAGACGACTCCATTTTTCACACATCGCATCAATCGCATTGATTGAGATAAAACTTCGGTGAGCAGAAATTTTCACGTTTTGGGCCGGTCGATTGGTCACCAAGATCGTGTAATATCACACCGTTATACTTTTTCCTGTGGGGATATGTAAAGTCTAAAGTCTCTGCGGACAATCCCGCATCGATTCAAGTCTTATAGGGAAACACCATGCCATTCTCCAGTTACCAGTCGAAATGCTCGAACAAGTCATCGAAAACACTACTCAACGGATAGACCATCTGATACATAGTCACGGCCAACATTTGAAAGAGATAATATTTAAAAAATTAATGTGAAATACTGTTCTTTCGAATGATAATAAAAATTTTCAGGAAATTTAAATTTTCTTTTTTTTCTTTAAAAACTTAGGGAACCTCGAAACGGATCACCCTCATTTTCGTTATTCTAGTGGATCTTTTGCTGAAATATGGATTTAATTATGTTTTCCTAATTAAAGTACAATAAAAAGTGCGAGAGTATAAAATAACCCATTACACACGAAGTTAGCCCTCTCTTACTTGATTATATTATAAATATACGTTAATTTATTATTGATACACATTGTAGGTTGTAGATCGGACAATACAGACAATACAGTTGATAAAATATTTGAATATATAGTACATTATAATTTCATATGTACTATGTCAAAGTTTTGGTTATAATTATAATTAGACGAAATGCTCACGTGGCGCTAATCAAATTTACGTACATACATACATAATATTCATTTGAACCATAAACAGTGTCAATGTACCTGCAATTGTTTGCCACTACCTAATATTTCATAACTAACTAGATAATTAATCTACAGATTCACATTTTTATTTTATTTCTTGTTAGAAGTCTGACAGATTATCTGAGGGTCATTACCAGCACTGATGGCGCATTTAAGGAATATTCAAAATACAATTAATTGTATGTTTTATAATCATCTTGGGCATGATATTTCAAAAATATATTGTGAGGCACATCTAAACATATCTACATATATGCATATACATACGTATACACCTACTCTATATATATTTGTATGTACTCATCTGTCTGCAATTGAATTCATAAAAAAGTGGGTGAATGCGCTGTGTTGCTGCCAATTTTTGGCGTTCGTTAACTCATTTAAATGTATGACATATCGTTCTTATATTTTAATATGAGGAAGATTACAGGCAACTGTTTGGCCCCTATAGGAAAATTTCAAAATGTTAAGCTATAAATAATTACTCAATAAAATATAAATAGACTTTTTTGCTCAATTGGTGAACAAAAAGTGAATATAAAGGTATCTTTCATATGTGGATATTAAGATATTAATACAAAAATAAATACAAGTAAAAACAAGTAAGGAAGGGCTAAGTTCGGGTGTAACCGAACATTTTATACTCTCGCAATTTCTTGATGTAATTTTATAGAGATAACACAATTCCACCCATATATTCGGTATAAAGTTCAATAGAATAACGAAAATCATCATAAATAGTATATGGGACTGATTTCACTCGTTTTCACCACCAAGATACAATGTATCGAAGACTATACGCTCACTTAATTTAATATTACCTATAATTAGGTATATGGGATCTGGGGGAAGTTATGACCCAATTTTTATCATTTCAGGTACAGAGTAGGCACTGAGTTCTTCATGTTCGATATCAGGGGCCTTGAAAAGTCATGGTTCGATTTTGTCAATTTTTCCACAAGTGATGTCACGGCTCAAATACAGTATTTGAGTTTTATTCCGTTATCTTCATTTGTTCCTAATGTATACATTATAAAGTGAACGAATCCGATGAAATTCAAAATAGAGTTATATAGGAAGAAGGCGTGGTTGTAAACCGATTTAGTCCATATTCCACCCGTGTCATCATGGTGTCAAGAAAGTGTTATATACCGAATTTCATTGAAATCGATCGAGTAGTTCTTGAGATATGATTTTTGACCCATAAGTGGACGACGCCACGCCCATTTTCCATTTTGTAAAAAAATCTCAGTGCAGCTTCCTTCTGCCATTTCTTATGCAAAATTTGATGTTTCTGACGTTTTTCGTTAGTGAATTAACCCACTTTTAGTAATTTTCAACCTAACCTTTGTATGTGAGGTGGGCGTGGTTATTATCCGATTTCTTTCGTTTTTGGACTGTATAAGGAAATGGCTAAAATAAACGACTGGAGAAAGTTTGGTTTATATAGCTTTATTGGTTTGCGAGTTATATACAAAAAACCTATTTGGTTACCTACATCCAAATGTGCCCCTCCCTAATGGGATCCTATGTTCCAAATTTCATTTTCATAACTTTATTTATGGCTTAGTTATGACACTGAATAGGTTTTCGGTTTCCACCATTTTGTGGGCGTGGCAGTGGACCGATTTTGCCCATTTTCCTTGGCAAAATCGGACAGACGGACGGACAGATCATTTATGTATATATAACCCCATATATAACTCTTATATTTCTTGGTGACACAAACAACCGTTATGTGAACAAAACTATTATACTCTGTGCAACAGGTTGCGAGAGTATAAAAAAAAATTAAAAAAAACTCGCACATCTGATGCTTAGGACAATAGGACCCTATAAAAGTAGACCGATAGGGACAGCAAACGACGCCATATTTTTTCCCACTCTTTTGACATTTATCTTCAGTAAGGTTTGCCATTTCATCTTGGAAGTCTACTTTAAGAGCGCTACGTCCAATTTATGGTCGTCGTAATCGTCCTGTCAGATCAAAAATTGAGCACCTGGGGAAAAATTTAAATCGACAAAGGATCAGCGCATCAATTGAGGAAGACTCAAATCAGTCTCTCACGCGTCTTTTTTTTTTTTTGAAAAGATCGAATTTTGCGAAAAGATCTTGGCCTACATTCTTACATGATCAAATTTACGCAAGAACTGTAGCCGCTTGACCACCAGAATCGTCATATGTTCGTGAATTGGGCTGAGCAACAACTTGAAAATGATCCGGATTTTCATCGAAAAATCATCTTTAGCGATGAGGCTTATTTCTGGTTGAAAAGCTTCGTCAATAAGCAAAATATGCATTATTGGTCAGGCATCATGAGTCAGCATTGGGCGGTACTTCTTCCGTGATGATCAAAGCCGATACCTTACTGTGAATAGGAATCGCTACCGCTCAATGATAACCGAATATTTTTGGCCGAATTGGATGATGTGGACTTGGACAATATATGATTCCAACAGGATGGCGCCACAAGCCCCACAACGAATGTCACAATCGATTTATTGAAAACAAATTTTGGCGAATGTGAAGGTTATCTCACGAAATGGTTCAGTTAATTTTCCGCCTCGGTCGTGCGATTTAACGCTGTTAGAATATTTCCTCTGGGGCTACGTCAAGTCTATGGTCTATGCCAACAAGCCAGCGACATTTGATAAACTTAGTACGAAGATTGAACGAGAAATTGCATCAGTATCGACCGATTTATACTTGAAAAACGTCGAAAATTGGGTTCAGCGTCTGGACTTCTGCAAGCGTGCCCGTGGTGGCCTTGCAAGAGAAATCGAGTTCCATACATAATGGCATCATAATTTTACATATTTTTTATTATTAACTTATGAGATTCCCCTTAGATTTAATGCAATTATGCCGTTCAAATCACTTTATATAGACTTGAGTTCTTTCAGTGATTTAGCTTCCAATCCTTCAATAGTATTTAGCAAAATTCCATTTGACGGAAAGAGGAACAAATTGCAGAGAACTAAATATATTGCTGGGTTAAAATTGTGTTAGTGTTCTTATATTAGCGTTTATTTATTTATTTTTATTATTAATTTATTTTTCAAAATTTCAAATAGTGTTTATCGGCGAATTTCCTGCAGGGCAGGTTGTAAAAAAAATTATTATTTCGTATAATATCTTTTGGGCAGTTCAATTATATTTAATTTTTAGTTATTACAATGTAGCTCAGTTAATATAATTTAATAATAAATGGCATAACTTGTTTTCAAAATAAATGACTTTGAAGGATATACATACGTACGTATGAAGACCCCAATAAAATTAAGCATTTTAAATAAGAGAAATATTAATACAAGTACCGTTATAACTGCACGATTAAAGATTAAAAAACATTTTTAAAACATATTAGGTTAAGTTAGGCCTTATAATTTGAGGTTATGTTGCTGTGATTGTCGCAAACTCCCTTTGGAAGTTGCTGCTACGTAACCAGAATTTAGGTGGATTTATATCCGACCAAGGGACAATCAGCTCGGCAATATTCTACAATATGTGGGGAATGTTTGAGGTGGCAACAACAACAATAAACGATTTTGTTTCAATTTGTTTAATAAATGCTACCCGAATTAATTCAAGTCAATTTTTATATTAAAGTAGTCTCCCAACTGAGCATTCCCCAACAACTCTTTGAACGACAATGATTATGTTATTACTGTTATTATGTATTCTTTCAATAAAATATTTAATATTTTATTTAAAAGTATCTATGGCAGAGGTCAAGCACCACAAAAATAAAAGCAAATGCGCTTCTTACTTCTCATGGCTGATTAATTGCCAAGAGACCAACACGTGTCATCTCAATAAATGCAAAATAAACGCACAGCGTGTGTATCATATATGGAACCCTATCAGTAAATGAATGTGAACTCTGCAGGAATGAGTAGGATTGCATCACGATCAGATTAAACTGCTCGCAGTCCGACGACACTGGAAGTGTTTGGCGCACAAAAACAAAGTGCCTGCAAGTGCCACAATTCAGTTGATTTTCAACATTCAGTGGTTTGATTCGACAAGTAAATATTCTAGGAAACGCGAAAAAATGTTAACCGAAATACTTTTATGCATTTGTGCGGTGTTTTTTCTTTATTTATCCTACCGATATGCTGTTGGACGGCCAGAAGGATTTCCGCCGGGTTGGTTTTTTTTGTATTATTAGAAATTTTTACGTTAATAATGTGAATTTATTTGTGATGCTGATACCCTTTAAGGTCCTCCGCGCATACCGTTCTTTGGCAGTTATCTATTTATGATGTTGGCTAATAAGAAATACTTGCACAAAGGTGTTTTGAGATTCACCAAATGGTACAAGTCTGATATTGTGGGCTTTCACGTTGGTTCCTTTCCTGTGGTGGCGGTGCATAATTATGATGGCGTAAGAGAGGTTTTGAATAGGCGAGAATTTGATGGACGTCCAGAAATATTTTTAGCAGCAATGCGTGCGCCCGAGGATGAATTATTGGGTTAGTAGGATACATATGAAATATAGTGCACCAAAGAATATGCAAAAATTATTACAAATTTAATATTACTTCGTAAACAAAGTGAAAAGATTAAAATTCTAGTAAGTCGCGTAGATTACCAAGTACAGTGGATGCCCGGTAACTTTAACACTTTATATATACGATCATTGAACATTTTTCTTTTATTTCTTTATTTTTTTTTTATTTATTGTGATTGTTTTTTTCTTATTAAAAAACTTATTTATACTTTTAATAATTTTTTTTTTACAAATTTTTACTAAAATTATTTTTTCATTTCTAAATAAAGCTTTCTAAGTCAAAGGTTCCAAAACGTATTTATATTTTTTTTATTTATTTCTAAAAATTAATGTTAATTTTATTTTTCATTAAACAATTTATTTTAAACTTATACAAACATTTTTTCGCAATTTTTGAGACACTTATTTTTTTCTATATTATAATTTCCACACAAATATTTTTATGCTCTCGCAACAAAGTTGCTCGCAACTCGTTTTGTTCACATTACGGTTGTTTGTAACACCCAAAACTAAACGAGCTAGATATAGGGTTATATATACCAAAGTGATCAGGGTAAAGAGTGGAGTTCAAATCCGAATGTCTGTCTGTCCGTCCGTCCGTCCGTCTGTGCAAGCTGTAACTTGAGTAAAAATTAAGATATCTTGATGAAACTTGGCACACTTATTCCTTGGCACCATAGGAAGGTTGCTTTCGAAAATGAGCAAAATCGGACCACTGCCACGCCCACAAAATGGCGAAAACCGAAAACACATAAAGTGCCATAACTAAGCCATAAATAAAGCTATGGAAATAAAATTTGGTATGAAGAGGCATATTTGGATGTAATTTTTTGGGGGAGGTGGGCGTGCCCGGCCCCCAAATAGTTTGTAATTTTGTACATATCTCGGAAACCAATAGAGCTATATAAACCAAACTTTCTGCAGTCATTTTTTTAGCCACTTCTTAATACAGTCCAAAAATGAAAGAAATCGGATAATAACCACGCCCACCTCCCATACAAAGGTTAGGTTGAAAATTACTAAATGTGGGTTAACTCACTAACGAAAAACGTCAGAAACACTAAATTTCACATAAGAAATGGCAGATGGAAGCTGCACTCAAATTTTTTTACAAAATGGAAAATGGTCGTGGCGTCGCCCACTTATTTATATAAAGTAAGCACTAGTAAAGATATCGGTGCAGAACTTTGCACAAATACAACGTTTATAGTGTGGCAGCCCCATTCTAAAAATCGCCAGAATCAGACCATAGGTTTTCAAGGCCCCATATATCGAACATGAGGACCTCGGTGCTTCTAACCTAATATTAGGGTTTCCAACTTTCAATGGGCTTTATATAATATATATGACGAATATGTGGGTCAAATTGTGTACCATATAATATAAATAAAGTTAAATAAATAACTTGCGAGAGTATAAAATGTTCGGTTACACCCGAACTTAACCCTTCCTTACTTGTTATTTTTACTTTTAAACTATCCCAAAATAATAACTGAAATTATTATAGAGCTAGGAATCTAACTATAAAATTTAATTTTATCGAAAGTCTTATAGGAAGCCTTACTGTTCTGTAAGCTATGAGAGTTTATACTATGCATATAAAAGTCTAAAGTACATCTCTGCTGAGAAATAATGTCAATGGAATGATTAATTATGACAAACGAAGATAAGATGAAGGCAAGAAAATATCAACAATGAAACGAATTAAATGTTTATATTTATAACTAAGTGAATTTGTATAAAAAAATAAAATTAATAGATCCATTGCGCATATACATAAATAATCCACTAAAACAATCGGAAATTACAACAATTGGTTTATGTGTTTATATGTATTACATACATATGTATGTATATAACTGTTGGGAATGTGTTACATAGCAGAAAAAACAAAAAAAAATCCTTATTGGATCAATTTTAATTGCAATTATTAAGAGTAAAAATGCACTTACCCAATTTTCATTTCACTGAATATCCTCAATTTTCAGGTGTTTTCTTCCGTGAGGGTCCTGTATGGAAGGAGCAGCGGCGCTTCATTTTACGCTATCTTCGCGATTTTGGTTTTGGTCGTCGCTTCGCTGAACTCGAATTAGTCATACAAGAAGAGATAACCGATCTGTTAGATCTTATACGAAATGGTCCCCGCTATGCGCATGAACAAGAATTATCTAAACCCGGTGGTTACAGAGTTTGTGTGCCAAATGTGCTTAGTCCGTTTACATACAACTCCTTCTTTCATATTATGATGAATGAGCGCCGACCACGTTCCGATCAAGCCGAGGTATTGCAATTGATTAAAATGGGTATGCAATTTCAGCGTAACGGTGATGATTATGGCAAATTGCTATCTGTAATGCCATGGATACGCCATGTATTTCCTAAATGGAGCGCTTATAATGTTTTGTCAGAGTCGAATAAGTTCCTGTTTGAGTATTTCGAAAAAATTGTGGATCAACATATTGCCACATATGACGAGTGTAGTGAGCGTAATTTTCTCGATTTATATATTAAGCAAATGAAGGAGGAGCATGCGGAAGATCACACGGATAGTTATTATCGCACACAATTCATAATGGGTTTAGTAGATTTTGCTTTTCCTGCGTTTACAGCGCTTGGCGTACAGGCTACATTTTTGATACAATATCTTCTTCTTAACCCGGAAGTGATGAAACGTATACAAGCGGAAATAGATGAGGTTGTAGGTAGAGGACGATTGCCTACGCTTGAAGATAGAAAGAACTTACACTTTACTGAAGCTGCTGTTCGTGAGGGTTTGAGAATTGAGACTTTGGTGCCATCGGATGTACCACACAAAGCATTGGTAGATACGGAACTTATGGGCTATAATATACCGAAAGTAATTTGCGCATTTTCTTCATTTAATAAGTTATTTAGTATATCTCACATAATTTCCTTTTAGGATACAATTGTCGTGCCCAGTTTGTATGCATTTCATGCTGATGAACGCACCTGGGGTGATCCACAAGTATTTAGACCGGAACGCTTTCTTGATGAAAACGGAAAACTGTCGTTGAAGCAGGATGTGTCACTTCCTTTCGGCGCAGGTAAAGATACGCAACTGTTATTTTTATATAATTAAATAGAAATATAACTATTCAACTCTTTATAGGAAAACGGCTATGCGCGGGAGAAACCTTTGCGAGAAATATGCTGTTTCTTTTGACCGCATCACTTTGTCAAAATTTCAATTTTATTTTAGGTCCAGGCGATTCGTTGCCAGATTTGTCGAAAAATAATAACGGTTTAATCATTACCCCATACGATTTCTGGTTACAATTGGAAGAAAGAAACTGATTGATTTAAATTTGTTCACTATGTACATTTAGTTCTTCATTGTAAAATATTAATAATGATTATAAAATAAAAAGATAATAAAAAGAAAAGATAATCAATTTTCATTTGTCTGACAATGAATTATGTGCAAATTCGACAGCAACAACAACGACAGAGGTGACGACGATTGTAATTCCATTGCAAATTGGTTCACAATATTGTGAATGTACTTGATAAAAATAAGAAGAAGACTTACAAAGCAATCGCCAAGAGAAACGCTAATTTACCGCGAAAAGTTTTTGATAGTTTTGATATTCTTAAACAATTGAACATTTTCTACAATGAGTAAGAAAAATTTAACAACGAAAGCATTGGCAAAGAAATTATCTGAAAAAGTGCGAGTTGTTCAAGCGGTTAGTGTTCAAGTGAGTATCGGTTTGGTAAATTTAGCCTAGACATTTTGTTAATAACGGACTATTCGTGGGGCATAGGACATTGAAGATGCCGAAAAATCACAATTTTTCTCACCGGTTCAAACCCGACATCAACGGAAGACTAACAAGAATCCACCAAAACGATTGGAAATTCCAGTAAAATCGGAGCCATCAACATCCATTGCAGCGATCAATAAACCCATTAAATTAAATTCTATAACTAAGAATATACAAGTTAAAGAACATAAAATTAAGGAAAATGTCGTTGAGAGTAAAGAAGACCTATTGCATTTGACCAAAGCTAATATTAATATGGAAAACCAAGTAAAATGGGAGCCACAAAATTGGCGTCTAATTTTGGAGAATATTAGATCAATGCGTACTGATGTTGAAGCGCCAGTAGACACAATGGGATGTCACAAATGCGCTGATAATGAAGCGGATGAAAAGGTAAATAAATAACTGTAAAGTTATTAACATCAATTCATTTAAATTTTGAAATATATTTTAACAGACCCAACGGTTTCATAAACTTGTTGCGCTTATGCTGTCGAGTCAAACGAAAGATGAAATAACATATGAAGCAATGCAGCGCCTACGAAGTACTAGTTTAACGCCGCAAGCCATTATAGACATAGACAGCGCAGAGCTTGAGAACTTATTGAAACCAGTTTCATTCTATAAAGTAAAAAATATTTAATTATTTTTAGTTTATCGCATATTGACCCATTTTTCATTGAAGAATAAAGCTAAATATTTGCAATTAGCGTCAAAAGTGCTTGTACACAAATACGACAGCGACATTCCTGGTACTATTAAAGAGCTCCAAGCTTTGCCCGGTGTTGGACCAAAGATGGCACATATATGCATGGCAACGGCATGGAATGAAGTAACCGGTATTGGAGTAGATGTACATGTACATCGTATTGCTAATCGCCTTAAGTGGTTACCAAAACCGACTAAAGAACCTGAACAAACCCGTGTCGGACTTGAAGCATGGCTTCCTCGAGAAATGTGGCAAGACGTTAATCATTTGCTAGTCGGTTTTGGTCAAACCGTTTGTAAAGCTGTGCGGCCGCATTGTTCGGAATGCTTAAATCGTGACATTTGTCCAGCATCAGTATATAAAAGCATAAATAAGACAAAAATGAAAGCAGAACCCTTAAATATTGCCGCTAAAATATCAAAGTTGGAGAATGTTTAATTAACAGTGATTTATTGAAGTAAAAATCGCCATAGAATATAAACTAAGCCTATGATTTTTAAAATGATTTGTGGTATGTAAAACTTACCCTTAGTTAAAGTATTATTGAATCATTTATCATTTGTTGTTGTTATGATCGTTTTTTCCAAGTACATGTGCGTGTCAGATGAATATAAATTTAAATTTTCAACAAAAAAAAAGTAAACGATCAAAATAATATTAACATGTTTTTTATATTTTAGTAGACGTTAACAAGGCCAAACCAATAAAATTTCAAATAAAATGTTTACTTGTGTTTATAAATAGTAGCATTATGGAGCATATATTTTTGTAAATGCCAAACAAATTTCGTAAAATTATCATATAACGTCCACTGCCATCACCTTACTACTAGACATGTTCCAATTAAAATTTATTTCTGTTTAGTTTCTTGATCAGTTACATAACGCACATAAATAACAGGATTTGGCACATTGGCAGGTGGTTCCTCAAACTCATCCATATATGAACAGGCAATAGCTAGTGTGCTACCGTCATGACTGAAGTTGAGTGATGAGATTGAAGTGTCATATTGATGGAATTGGCAAAGTCGTTTTTTGTTAAAACCATCCCATATGTTTACTAAACTGTCTGAACCGCCCGTCGCAAATGTATTATATACGTTATGGAAACTAATTGCATTTACTGGATAAATATGTTCAATACTGTCCTCTTTGTTGCGATGACATTTGAAAGCGAATTTTCGCTTTTGTACTTCTGGATCAGGATCTAAATATTCTACGGCAACGCGCCCTTCAATCGAAGACATCACGTAACCTTCTTTATTTGGAAACAGACGAATGCAACGCGTTTGATATTTCAGCGATGATTCGCGTTTCATCATATATTCTTCCATTTTGCGCAGATCCCAAATTAGCACTTTGCGATCGGATGTGGCAACAACAATTTTCTCATCATTCACCGACATTGAATACACTTTGCCGTTGCTTTGTTCGTATGTGCCAACACAACGTTTTTCCCGCATATCCCACAATTTGATGGTTTTATCCCAACTGCCGGTTAGTATACCATTTACAGATTCAGCATATTCGACACAATTTACAGCGTCATCATGCGAACCAACAATGTTTTCCGTATGCGTATTGACATCATACAAACGCAATTGTTTATCCAGCGAGCCACTTACCACATGCACAATGTCCTAAAATCGAAGCATATCAATAATATTTATTTGCGTATTATATTTACACGAGTCTTATTTACCATGAATGCAACATCCATAACAGGCATGTCCTCGACAAACTTCTGTCGCATGGCATTATTGACGACATCGTAGAAGCGGACCGTACCATCCCAAGCAGATGCAATCAGATATTGATTCGTCTTTGGACCAAATTTTACTGCCGATATAGCATCCTCGGGCGGATTGTTTAGCTTTACTTCTGTGGGACGCATGTCCTTATTTGCAGTTTATTAATGAAAGTAATTTAAATGAAAATGTAAAATTATATCAGCCGGCGTCTAAATTTCAGCACACTTCTTTTTCTACTGACCACCATTCACAATAAGCAGCAAACAGTTGTTTTTGAAACTATGATAACAGGGTTGCAGTGCGCTAAAATTTTTCAATGATGCCACAATGCTGAAGTGAATTTTATAAAAAATATTGGAAACTCAATAAAATAAATAGAATTATTTTATATAAAATCTTTATTTAAATTGCAAATTAATTAAGGAATATAAAGTGCTTTCAGGTGTTGTGGTTAGCTTTATAGTAAAATGTTAGCACTTGTATAGGTGTCGTAGTTTTCGTCAGATAATCGGTCATATGATGCACTCTGTTGTAGAAATTGTAAAGGATGTGTTAAAGGTTAGAAGAAAGGGTTTTTCAAATTTAAAAATTTTTGATAATATTATTATTGCGGCGGAAAGGCTCGTATATAATAGGAATGAGACCTGAAATACCGATGTGTGCGAACAACGGCGACTCTTAGCAGATATTAAGAACATAGTGTCAAGAAAGAAGAAAGGAGAAGTGGTCATATTCCACTCTCGACGGACAGGTTGTTAAACTGCAACCAACAACTTGAACATGCTGCATAATTTACATGAACGATGTAAAAGGAAGTACTATCCGAACTCGCAGTACTAAAAGTAATCGAGCAACAAAGTATCTATTCTTCTTAAACATTAAAAAACAACTGTATGATCTTTATGGCTTGTTGGATGGGTTCTGATAGCAAATTCACTTTTCATTGGAAAGGCCAACTAGAAGAGGGATTTTGGTTTTATGAAAAGTAAGAGAAATGAGAAAAAAATTTCATAACCAAGTATATTAGTATAGGTACTTACTTTGTTGAGGCAGTTACATTTTCCTGGTCAGTTCTGTATGATTTCTAGGACATACCTACAAATAAATAACATTTACTATTTACAATTAGAAGTTCATTTATTTCTTGGAAAAAAACAACACCAAAATCTAAAAACTACCGTTAATTTAAACAACTACATTTTATAAATAAATTGACACATTTATAATTTATAATACCTAGACTAACAAGATTAAATAAGTAAATATGTATATATATAATATGTATGTGTATACTATATGTAACATGCTATGTACAAATATTTCTCGGATAATGCATGTATCCATTATATTTCCAAAATGCTTGGTATGTATTTGTAGTAGATGCTAAAGTAACTCGTTTTCCGCACGAAATGTCCAGACAGTAAAGGTACAATGGAAGTTTTTAGGGCATTTTAGTTATTTCATATTCCTTGTTTTTTGGTTTTGTTGGTGGTGATTGTTCGGCGTAGGCAACGCAGTTTTGTTTATGACAATTGTATTGCTTCGCAACTTGAGCTACACGCATTTAATGGAGCGTAAATTGCTCAGTAACTGATCAGTCTTTTGTTTTGACGCGATGACCTTTAGGCGCCGGTTCGCAATTCACCATAAGCTTCCTAAGCTCTGGACTGTCGTTGGCAGTGCTGAATGCGATGGCGAATTGAGCAGTGTAATAAGTGGACATAATGATTATCTGTGGAAAGAGTGAAGCGTTGTAAGTATTTTGAACAAATAATGTAAAAATAAATATAGTAAATGTGTACTTACTCTTGAATACGGAACCGGTACCAAGAACATATTAATGCCGATCACTGAATCAGATAGGAGAAACAGTACTGTGCCCACAGCACAGAACGTATTTAAGAAGCTGGAGTGTTGGAGAGCGCGTGCAATGGCCCGCCAACAAGTGGTCGACAAGAGAGCAGTATAAATAGGAACCCCAATAGCGAGTACGCCATCTAGACGGTTGAAAGCCAAGGATATTGCTGAAATATATAGAAAGGATTTACTATTTAGTGTGAATATCTAAAAAGTTATTTTTTTTTTAATATTTTTATAATCCGAGGAACAGTTATACCATTTTGAGATAAATTACAAAATTTAGTTCCCTACAATATTCCTTTAATTACTGGGCAAACTAAAGTTTATCTCAGAGAAACTACAAGAAAAGTCGTCTTCGGTTCCACAAATATTTTTCCAAATAACCATGCTAGATACCCCGACGAATTTGCCTTTCGGTATTGCCAACTTTTGCCGAAGAGCTTGAAGAGTCATACTCTTGAGTTTTTCAATTAATACTCTTCCTAACTTACCCACAGCACCGCAAATGTACAAAGCCACGCCGATTGGCAGTTTCAAGGGTCTCCAACCAAACGCTGATATGTACCAGATATGACCGATAGCAAATGCGCCCATGCCTTCGAGGAAGAGATTAATATTGAGCAACGCATCACCAGCGCATGAGCAAACTAAGCCGAGCAGTATGCGCTGGGAGTATCTGTAACTACAAATTTATAGAGGAAAGTATAAATGAGGATTTTTGTATTAGCACTACATCGAATCAACTCACGCAGGTGTTAGGGCGAAGCCTTTGGCCACAACATACACAAGTAACATCACAATCGGTAGACATTTTAGAACTGTCGTCCAGAGTTCACCGTGTGGATCTTGTACGAAGGCAAAGTAAACAAAAACTGCATTGAAGAATGGCATCAATTTCAATACTTGTGTTCTTAGCTGAAAATAGAAGAAAATTTTAGTGATAAGCATTACCTAATCTAAAAGGTGAGTTGAAAAGAAAATCAGATTTTTAAACAAATTTCTATTTAATGTTCATGTACCATCATGAGGTGGTAGATCTAACGGGAGGCCCAGGAAACATACTGTTTCGATGGGATCTGATCAAAGGGGAAGGGGTGTTAGATGAGTTGGGTTCGTTGGGTATGTAAAGAGGTGATTAGTAAAATGCGAGGACTCGTTGCATGCAGTACATGTATTTTGTATGTCGGGGTTCAGTTTGGATAAGTAGGAGTTTAACCTGCTACAAAATCCAGAACGAAGTTGCGCAAGGGTCACTCTGGTTTCGAGGTCTTCGTCTGCTAAACGTGGTGGTTTGGTTCCAAGGACGCCATTAACTGGAAGGGAGGCAAGGAAGGTGTTAATAGCTCCACTGTGAATGTCGTTTATAGCTTCTCTGAAACTGTCTGCGTCTGTAGTCTGGTCGGTGTATTGTTCAAGATTGTCGACGTATTGTAGGAATGACGTACTTTCTTCGAAAGCACCCTAGTAGAAATTGCTTTGTAAGCAGTTCATTATGCTCCTTAATAGGCAGTTTAGTGGCGTCATTATGCAAATGTGCTTCGGGTGACATCAAGAGGCATCCTGTGGCTGTCCGGAGTGCGGTGTTCTGACACTTCTGTATCTTCCTCTGCTGCGTGGCGCTGCATCCTGGCGACCATACCGGTGCTGCGTAATTAACGACCGGCCGGCCGAAAGCCTTGTAAGTGGCCAGCAACGTCCTTTCCTCCAAGCATGTCATCAATATCATCGTAGGAGGTAACTGAAATTAACTCTGGTGGTTGAGGCAGTTTGGAGAAAGAAATTAAACGGTAACGGGGGGAGGACCCCGCACTGTAGAGCCCCCTGTTTAATTTTCCTGAGTTTAGATGTTTTATAATACCTCGATCCGTATTATTGGATGATTGCCGACCGCTCAGGTAGTTCATGATCCAACTCTTCAGCCCCGGAGAAAGTGTTGTTCGTTCAATGGCTAGTTCGCTAGTACTGCTGTTAAGATGACCGTGTCAAACGCTGCTAGGACGGTTTTCTTACAGGGTGGTTTTTGATTAAGACCATGAACTATCTGAGCTTTTATGACGCTAAGTGAAGTGGTGGTGCTGTGCACTTTACGAAAACCATGTTGATGTTCCCCTAGGTTCAGGTGGTACGTGAGTGTCGGGAGTAGCAAGGCTTTAAGTGTCTTCACTACTGGGGATGGGAAAGTTCGAGATCGGGCGATAAGACTCCTCTTGGTTGGCGGGTTTTCCAGGTTTCAGTAGTGGAACCACTCTTCCGATTTTCCACATTTCAGGTATTTTAAGAATGGTTAGCGATAAATTGAGTACCACTACTTTAACGTACATCGAGTCCGATTATAGTGATTCTTCAGCTTTTCGCTACGCTTTCTATAGTTAAAGATATGCAGTTCGTTTGAGTCTCTATGATTACCACTTTATCGTGAAACAGTGAACATTTCCTTGAGGTCTGAGGATTGGAAGTTACACGGACCTGAGAATTATTTTCTGAAGTTCTTATGTCGCAACAATCGAAAGTCAACGTGTGTCAGTTAGCGTTAATCTACATAAACCCGTACACATTTTTGGCTATTTTTCTTTCACTAGACATTCTAAATATTTTTCTTTTTACCTTTAAAGTATTAAACATCCAGTTTAAAAGGCTATCACTCGTAAGATGAAAGAATCGAAGTATCTTGTTTTTTGTTTTGTCACTCCATTGTTTATGATATAGTTATATACATATACCCAATAAAAACTTCATTCGTTCACCAAATGTTAAGAGTTATAAAAAAATATTGTTTTAATGTGGTTAATAAAACTAAGTGGCAAAGTACATTGCATATTAGCATCTATAAATGAAGCTGATTTATAGTTTGATAAGAGATCCACGAGTTTTAACTGCCAGAACCACACGCGTTGCTAGATTAGAATAACCAAATCGATTGCTATTACATATATGTAGGTATGGATTAGCAACTACGACGAAGCAAGGAAATGTACTGCATTAAATATTAAATATTTTATGAGCTAAAAAATCACAGTTTTAATTATTTTTCAAAAAAAATGCTATAACCGTTATTATTATTTTAACACCATGTTTCCTCAGTTAAACGTGCCAAAGTACGAAGTATTATATATAAACGTGCGTATATACGTATGTATGTATGTATATTTGTAAATATATGTACAAACAATTTAACTCGACAATTTATCCACTGTCATGGACGCGCTTAGCTTGAAGCTAAAAGAAACACAAAAACGTTGCCAACGACTTAATGGCAGGCCAGTGCGCAACGAATGCAAATCAAACTGACGAATTGGAAGGGGGGAAAGAGAAGCGCGCGCGCACTCACCTGTCACACATTTCGCTGATAAATTATCATGAATGCATATTCGTATAAATGCAAAGTAATTGTGTCAATTGTTAGTGCAATTGTCAAACAAAATACAAATTACTCGAACGAACCGAGAACAATTTGTGTGCAGTGAATTGGTCTATGACAGCGGCAACGCATAATAGCCCCCGATCGCCGAAGCGTGTAAATGTGGATGTTAGAGAAGTTCAGACACTAATAAACAAATTGAAAAACGTTTCAAAGTACATAGATATGAGGTATATACACGCAAGTCGCCTTCAATTCACCTCTTCTAAGCGTGCTTTGTTTGAGCTCTGTACTCTTGTCTAGAGTAGTACAAGAGAATGGAATAAGAAACTTATTTATTTGATCTGTGAAAACCAATGAGGATATCTCTTTAATGTAATATGACTACTGTCATTTTTTCTCTATAAGCCAGAGGCTTGTTCGATACGCCACTCGCTAAGCTGATTACCGTGAAATATTGGTTTAACGAGTTTACGCGTGATCCAACGTGGGGTTTTTACCACCTTAGGTGCCCAGAAAACAGTTAGCACGGAGGATATCGCGATAAAATCTGCTATTGACAGACCACGGATTGAAGCTGGCCGTAACAATAAGCATCTCAACAAGTAAGGAAAGGCTAAGTTCGGGTGCAACCGAACATTTTATACTCTCGCAATTTATTGCTATATTTTTATTAAGATAATACACAATTTGACCCATATGTTCGGTATAAAGTCCAATAGAAACATGAAAATCATCATATATGGTATATAGGCTAGGGTAATTCCTGAGCCGATTAAACTAATTTTCATCACCAACATACATTATATCTAATATTAGATGCTCATTTAATTTGGCTAAGAAATTTCATATATTAGCCGATTTATAGCTATTAAGTCCATCGTATTTTTGAAAATCCTCTAATTAGCTATATGAGAGCTCGGGGAAGTTATGACCTGATTTCAATCATTTCTGGTACAGAGACACACTATTAGAAGAAAACGATTTCCTCTGAATTAAATTGAGATATCTGAGAGATTCCAGCATAAGAAAATCCATCAAGCTACTTGGCTGTCCCCGGATCGAATCACTCGCAACCAGATCGATCATGTTGTGATAGATGGACGACATGTCTCCAGTGTTTTTGATGTGCGTACGCTTCGTGGTCCCAACATCGACTCAGACCACTATCTTGTAGCAGCTAAGATACGCACCCGCCTCTGTGTAGAAAAGCGCACACGTCAACAAACACAAGGAAGGTTCGACATCGAGAAGCTGCAATCACAACCGACAGCCGAACGATTTTCTACTCGACTTGCACTCCTGCTCTCTGAGAGCACTCATCAGCATCTCGGTATAAGGGAGCTGTGGGACGGCATATCAAACTCCTTGCGTACAGCTGCAACCGAAACCATTGGCTTTCGGAAAAGCCAAAAAAACAGCTGGTATGATGAGGATTGTCGTCTCGCAGTGGAGAGAAAACAGACTGCCTACCTCGCAATGTTGCGATCGACCGCAACACGAGCGGGATGGGAAAGATACCGAGAGCTGAAGAGGGAAGCGAGACGCATTTGCAGAAAAAGAAAGAAAGAGGCAGAAATGCGTGAGTATGAAGAGCTTGACAAGCTGGCCGACAGGGGTAATGCTCGAAAATTTTACGAAAAGATCCGGCGACTAACTGAAGGTTTCAAGACCGGAGCACACTCCTGTAGGACCCCCAGCGGTGATCTAGTGGTTGATGACCAGAGTATACTGTGTTTGTGGAGGGAACACTTCTCCAGCCTGCTGAATGGCAGTGAAAGTACAACACCAGGAGATGGCGAACCCGATTCCCCAATCGACGACGATGGAACAGATGTTCCATTGCCCGACCGTGAAGAAATTAGAATAGCAATTACCCGCTTGAAGAACAACAAGGCGGCGGGGGCCGATGGATTGCCGGCCGAGCTATTCAAATATGGCGGCGAAGAGCTGATAAGGTGCATGCATCAGCTTCTTTGCGAAATATGGTCGGAAGAAAGCATGCCCGACGATTGGAATCTCAGTGTACTCTGCCCAATCCACAAAAAGGGAGACCCCACAATCTGCGCCAACTATCGTGGGATAAGCCTCCTTAACATCGCTTATAAGGTTCTATCGAGCGTACTGTGTGAAAGACTAAAGCCCACCGTCAACAAACTGATTGGACCTTATCAGTGTGGCTTTAGACCTGGAAAATCAACAACTGACCAGATATTCACCATGCGCCAAATCTTGGAGAAGACCCGTGAAAAAAGGATCGACACACACCATCTATTTGTCGACTTTAAAGCTGCTTTCGACAGCACGAAAAGGAGCTGCCTTTATGCCGCGATGTCTGAATTTGGTATCCCCGCAAAACTAATACGGCTGTGTAAGTTGACGTTGAGCAACACCAAAAGCTCCGTCAGGATCGGGAAGGACCTCTCCGAGCCGTTCGATACCAAACGAGGTTTCAGACAAGGTGACTCGCTATCGTGCGACTTCTTTAACTTGATGCTGGAGAAAATTATAAGAGCTGCAGAACTAAATAGAGAAGGTACAATCTTCTACAAGAGTGTACAGCTCCTGGCGTACGCCGATGATATTGATATCATCGGAAACAACACCCGCGCCGTTAGTTCTGCTTTTTCCCGCCTGGATAAGGAAGCGAAGCGAATGGGTCTGGTGGTGAACGAGGACAAGACGAAATATCTCCTGTCATCAAACAAACAGTCAGCGCATTCGCGTCTTGGCTCCCACGTCACTGTTGACAGTCATAACTTTGAAGTTGTAGATAATTTCGTATACCTAGGAACCAACATTAACACCGATAATAATGTCAGCCTTGAAATCCAACGCAGAATCACTCTTGCCAACAGGTGCTACTATGGACTGAGTAGGCAATTGAAAAGTAAAGTCCTCTCTCGACGAACAAAAACTAAACTCTACAAGTCCCTCATCATTCCCGTCCTACTTTATGGTGCAGAAGCGTGGACGGTGTCAACATCCGATGAGACGGCACTAGGAGTTTTCGAGAGAAAGGTTTTGCGGAAGATTTACGGTCCCTTAAACATTGGCAACGGCGAATACCGCAGAAGATGGAATGATGAGCTGTATGTGTTGTTCGACGACATAGACATAGTCCAGCGAATAAAAAGACAGCGGCTACGCTGGCTGGGTCATGTTGTTCGAATGGATGAAAGTGCCCCAGCTCTGAAAGTTTTCGATGCAGTACCCGCTGGTGGAAGCCGAGGAAGAGGGAGACCTCCACTCCGGTGGAAGGACCAGGTGGAGAAGGACCTGTCTTCACTTGGTATTACCAATTGGCGCCAAACCGCCAAAAGGAGAGATGCGTGGCGCACTGTTGTGGACTCGGCTATAACCGCGTAAGCGGTTTCTACGCCAGTTAAGAAGAAGAAGATCTGAGAGATTTACCGATATTTTCGGTGAAAAATTACCATAAGGCACTGAGTTCTTCAAATTCGATATCCGAGGCATTGAAAAGTTATAGTCCGATTTCGACAATTTTTTCACAAGTGATGCCACGGATCATATACAGTATTTATCTAAACTTTTATATCGCTATCTTCATTGGTTCCTAATGTATATCTTATAAAGTAAAGGAATCAGATGGAATTCAAAATAGAGTTATATGGGAAGTTGTCGTAGTTGTGAACCGTTTCATCCATTTTCCACACGTGTTATCAGGGTGTCAAGAAAATATATATATACCGAATTTCATTGAAATCTGTCGAGTAGTTCCTGAGATATGATGGTTTTTGACCAATAAGTGGGAGATGCCACGCCCATTTTCCATGTTGTAAAAATATCTGAGTGCAGCTTCAATTTGTCATTTCTTATGTGTTTGTGATGTGTTTCTTTAGTGAGTTCTTTCAACCTAACCTTTGTATAGGAGGTGAGCGTGGATTTCTTTCATTTTTGGACTGTATTTTGAAGTGGTCTTTTTGGGGCGGGGACACGTCCACTTTTCCAAAAAAATTACATCCAAATATGCCCCATCACAGTGCGATCCTTCATACCAAATTTTATTTCCATAGCTTTATTTATGTCACTTTATGTGTTTTCGGTTTTCGCCATTTTGTAGGCGTGGCAGTGGTTCGATTTTGCCCATTTTCTAAAGCAACCTTACTATGGTGCCAAGAAATAAGTGTGCCAAGTTTCATCAAGATATCTTAATGGATTTGAACTCTACTCTTCCCCTGATCACTTTGGTATATATAACCCTTTATCTAACTCGTTTAGTTTTAGGTGTTACAAACAACCATTATGTGAACAAAACTATAATACTCTCTTAGCAACTTTGTTGCGAGAGTATAAAAATCGCGTGGGTCTTATATCGCATGAAATATTGGACATATGAAAACTGCCGGGAGCATGGGACTACTTCAAGACAGCGTTTGACGCTATTCAATGCGATTTCTTTGCAGCATCATGACTGTCGAGAAAAGCTGGATTCACTGTTATACACTACAGACTAAGGAACTGTCGAAACAGTGGACTTTACTGAGAAATTTACTCTGAAGAAATGGAAAATTATTCTCCCGTCCGAAAAGCCGTATAAATCGGCTTGATTATCAGGATCATAGCAAACAGGACTGGGCTTCAATATACCGAATTATTGGGAAGATTTTTGAAGACCACAGCTCAAGAAGTCAAGAGCTAAAAAATTCTAGTTATAGCATTCGCTTTGTTTTTTGTAGGCCTTATCGGACCGTTGTCGAATTTAGCAACCCTCGTAACATTTTTATATGTAAATAGTGTATGTATATACGTATATATTTGGCTCATACTAAAAAGAAAATCACATAAATGCATTTATTTATAATATTTTAATAAGAATAAAAACAGAAAAGTCAATAGATGTATACATACATACATACATACATATGTACATATGTACAATATTGGCAACATTGTCTCAATTTCTGTGCATCTGTTTGAATAACTTTTACTTTCATCTGCTCTCATTCGTCGGAGCGAAATATAAAAGCTTCATCTCAGCACAGCATTGTGAATGTTCTCCATAGTCTTGACACCAGGCACAGTCAAAACAATAACAAATGCCTTTTTGCTCTCAGGTAATCGAGGGTAGGGAAAAAACTCTGATACAGGCATAAAGCCAAATGTGTGCTTTAGAGTACAAAGAGGAAAACAGAAAACGGAAAATCTGTAACGACAAGGTCAAGGACATGAAAAACACAAGTGCCCACAGCATGTGGGCCTTGATTGTAGAGAAAAAAAAAAAAAATGATGGAAAAGCGATAAACATATACTATGTACGCTGAGCGTGTATAAATATTTGCGTACCTACGTTGCATAACTATGATAGCTAGCTATATAGGTGGGCCAAACACTTAACATATATAATTAAAAAGCGTTTAAACTGAAATAAAAACTAATTATAATATAATTATTTAGATATTCTAATTAGTCCTCTCCTTTACTGATTTTTGCGGAAGAATGTAAATCAGAAATCATTATATTGTGTGTATGGGGACAAGGGAAAGGTCTGTGTCGATTTTATTTATTTTCTAGTTAGCTCTAAAAGCAAGTTAATTAGTTTCTTTAATATATAATATAACATTTTGACCGATCTATGCTATATATAATAATAAAATAATAATAGTAAATACTGCGATTCCATATTAGCTAAAAATATTGGGACTTAAAACAGTTATGGATCGATGTTGACGATATTTTCCTTGATTCCATGTGGAGAGATTGAGTTTTGGTTAGTAAGCAACATTAGTTCAGGTTCATCTGAATAAGTTTGTTTTTCGAAAGTGACTATGATCTGTTTCTGACTGATTGCAGCATTAATAATTTTCAGAGAACCGTGTTTCTCGAGGGTCATCAAAATATCTACATTTCCAGGTGGCGCCTAAATATGTACACAAATTCTTTGTAAGAAAATGTGCTGGAATCATCCATCATCCAAAATTTTCTTCTCAAATGTCCAGCCTTTGAAACAATAGTGTGATTTTACATCTTAAGACATTCCGGCGAACTAATTGAAATTTAAATTAGTCGCACTAGTTTGGATTCATACTCCGGAGTGTTTTGGGGTCATAACGGACTTGCCTTTAGGCATCTTAGAGACATACGAACGGATTCGAGATATTGGTTCGCCTCATCTATCTGATCAATTCGATATACAGTATATAAGTATAAACTCTCTTTTAGCTTAAACCGTCATTAACAAACATTATGTATGTACAACTATACCATACATTAAAACGATTAATAGTAATTCGATTAACTTAACTTTGTGCCGAAAGTGCTGCCATTTAACGATTAACTAAAATAAAAAAAATACCAAGGAAAATTATGGCCAAACAAATTAAAGTTACGGTTTATATGAATACATTATTGTATGCGAATTACACTAAATTAGTTTAATAAATTGAAGAATAATGCCATGCCCGCATTAACTTAACTCATTCAATCATTTCAGAAAGTGAGTGTGAGACTATTTAGGGCTGTGGGAAGATGGCATGGCGTATTGTTCGCAAGGATTTATGCAATCTACGCACGAGAAAGTCGCTCAAATAACAAAGCGCCAAATAAAACGATAAATTAACAAAAGTACTCGAGGTACTGCAAATGCTTGACTTAACTCATTTGCATAATAACGGTACGAGAAACATTTTCTCAAGTAGTATTTGCTTTTGTATTCTTTGTTAAATTGAGCATGTAACTAAAGATTATCGTTTTATAAAATCGAGACATCCATCAACGTAAATAATTGCGTGTACGCATTGATTATATTCGTACAGTTGGTGCAATTGTAAGTGGATACCAGTAGGCCACTGGCAGGCTCGTAAGATATGTAGTATCGAAAAGAATTTAAGTATGCTAAAGTGGTCCAAGTAGGTCTGTGAAAATAAAAGTATTCTTTTCACGAGATTGGCTATTATAAAGTATTCAAAATATTTTTATAGATTTAATAATAGTCAAACGTTATGATGTACCAGTAGTAAGTACTTACGGGATCTAGCCTCGATAATGAATAGTGACAACGATACATGTATTACTTATATTGAGTATATGTGAAAATGTCGAAACCTTAAATAGAACCAATAAATAATATTATATTTCTTCATAATTTTCAAAATGATTATTTATTTTGTCATTTTCTGGAAAAGGGAAATGACCAACAATCGAAAAAATTTCTGATTTATATGGCTTTTTCCGTTTCAAGAGTTTTATTTTTAGAAATACATACATAGAATCCTAACCACATAAGATATATCATAACTGAGAGTAATTAGTCTGAAAGTGTAATTATCATGTGTATTCTTAAATCGCTTTATTTTCGATTATATATGTACATATATAGGGCTAAAACCTTAACCACTTTGTCCTATTGATCAATGATTGTGTTTTCTTCCTCATGGTCTCTCTTTCAGACTATCTGTTTGTCGATTTTATTTTAACTTCCGGTTTGCATCGAAATGGTAATGGAATAGGGTTCAATTATTGAATCCAAATTAATGATTAATTTTAAATTTTAACAAAAGCATCCGAAAAATGTTTGGTATTCTAAATTCAAATAATTTTTTTTGTTTAACAACAAACTTGAATTTTTTATTTGAAACCCCTTACATTACAATTCTCTGTTTACTAAATTATCAAATGTTATCAATATCTGTTTGTTTTTAAATATTGATAAACATATTATTACAGATATCGATTATTTTATAACTAGAAAAAACAATCGATCACTATCTCTAGTAAGAATAACGTTTTATAAGATATCGATCGTTTTTTTAAACATCGATTATTTTGTAAATTTGAAATATATCGATAATAGATAAAAACACTTATATTGCAATTCTATATTATTTATCGATACAATCTAGTTTTACAAAATTATTAAATTTGATCAATAATAAAAATAAATATATTATTATGAATATCGATTATTTTGTAACTAGAAAAACTATCGATCACTTCTATACATAGAATGGCGTTTTATCGATATCTTGTTATTTTTGAATATCGAATATTATGTACATATAAAATATATCAATAAAAACCATTGTACCAATATTTTTTAACCGGAAATTTTATCGATATTTTTCTATCGAAAAAAATTTTTAAAAGAGTTTAAAAAGTTTTGATACGACTGTGATGATTAAATATAGAATTTTGTATAATAAATATAACTTCTAGTATATTCTATATGAGTATATTTGACCCAGGTACAGGGCGGTAGATAGTTAGCAAGTGAACTTAATAAGAGGTTATTAATGATAATTAAAAAAAAAAAAACCTTGTTTCGAACTTCGATGCCACATATTTCGATTTTGGAGGCTAACTTCGAAAAATGTAGGAGACACTTTTTAACATTATTACTCAATCTCACGGAATAAGTTAGTTTCATCCAATACCCAGAAAAAAGTCGATTCTGTCGTAAAGTGTTATATATAAGATTTTATCGAGATTCTTCGACATTTCTCGAAACCAGCTTAAAGTTGAGCGATTTAAAGAACGTCCTGCAAGCTTTAAACCACCAGAGCAGCCGATAATTCCTTGTTGGAACTTATTCAGAACTTTAAAGACCTTCATTTGTTACATTCAATAACATGTACATACATATCTTAAGAATAACAACCTTAAAGCGAATAATTAATATATTCGGTGGAAGCTAATTTTGTAAGCGCTGCAATCGCCATTGGTGGTAATTAACGTATGTATGTAGCTGTGTAACCTAATTTAAATAAGGACTAACGGTGCTTATTTACAGACAATTTCTCTTTATATCATGACAAAGAGTATGTATGTATGTATGTATGTTAAGTGATTAAAGCTCCAAAGGCAATAAGTGCAAGTACCGCAAGTGCATTTGCACGCGTGATAAATAAATAGCCATATGTACATACATATGTGCATAACTCATTAGTTATGTACCTCTAATATGTACATATGTATTTATATATGCATGCTAGTGCATACCTGCGTATGTGGCGGATGAAAACTTACAAGATGCATTGTATCAGCCATGACGGCTTTTAGGCTAGCAATTACTTCGATAAGCGCGTTCAGGTGTTGCGCAAGTTTTAAGCGTTTTGTTTACAAGCGTTTCGGTGTTCTACACGACTTTTCATTTGCGCTGTTTTTGTACAAAACTTCTTTTACTGCACTTACACTCAAGTGCTGGCACAATTTTTTTGTTTTACTTTAGGTGGGTGATATTTGTTTTTGTTGTGTATTATTTGTGGTTAATTTGTTTTGATTTCTTCATTGTTTTCGCACTTTGTACATAAATGAAATGAAACTCTACACAAAATCAGCGCGTCGTCAGCGTTTATCCGTGAATAAAGCAAGCAAGCAAACGCATATAAATATACCGAAAAAAAGCATTTATTTACACAAACATCCACAAACGCCCCGCCAACGTGCGTCCACTTGCGGTATCCAATTAAGACTGAAATGAAACGTGCGAAAAGCGAGCTGAGTGTGTAGTGCTCCAAGCTTGCCGAAACGCCGATGAGCGCCATGCGGTGCAATACGCTCAACGACGCCGAAAAAACGTCAGTGCGAATGATGATGCCGATGTCGAAATCAGAGCGGCGACGATGATAAGCGACCGTAAAGGCAAAAACAAAATCAATTGACATTGCACATCGTTTTCGTTGATTTCACAGCTGGGATTTGGAGCTTATCCACTCGCATATACGAGTATATGCACGATATGCGTTTACATTTTGTGTATAGGGTGCATCATATGCAGGTTCCAATTATTGAAGTGGTAATTTCATGGGTTTTTATTTGCCATATGCGTCAGCGTACGCTTCGTGGTCCCAACATCGACTCGGACCATTATCTTGTAGCAGCTAAGATACGCACCCGCCTCTGTGTAAAAAAGCGCACACGTCAACAAACACAAGGAAGGTTCGACATCGAGAAGCTGAAATCACAACCGACAGCCGAACGATTTTCTACTCGACTTGCACTCCTGCTCTCCGAGAGCACTGATCAATATCTCGGTATAAGGGAACTGTGGAATGGCATATCAAACTCGTTACGTACAGCTGCAACCGAAACCATTGGCTTTCGGAAAAGTCAAAAAAACAGCTGGTATGATGAGGTCGTCTCGCAGTGGAGAGAATACATGAGCGGGATGGGAAAGATACCGAGAGCTGAAGAGGGAAGCGAGACGCATTTGCACACAAAAAAAGAAAGAGGCCGAAATGCGTGAGTATGAAGAGCTTGACAAGCTGGCCGATAGGGGTAATGCTCGAAAATTTTACGAAAAGATCCGGCGACTAACTGAAGGTTTCAAGACCGGAGCGCACTCCTGTAGGACCCCCAGAGGTGATCTAGTTATTGATGACCAGAGTAAAGTGAAAGTACAACACCAGGAAATGGCGAACGCGATTCCGAAATTCGAATAGCAATTACCCGCTTGAAGAACAATAAGGCGGATGGATGGATTACCGGCCGAGCTATTCAAATACGGTGGCGAAGAGCTGATAAGGTGCTTGCATCAGCTTCTTTGCAGAATATGGTCGGAAGAAAGCATGCCTGACGATTGGAATCTCAGTGTACTCTGCCCAATACACAAAAAGGGAGACCCCACAATTTGCGCCAATTACCGTGGGATAAGATTCCTCAACATCGCGTATAAGGTTCTATCGAGCGTACTGTGTGAAAGACTAAAGCACACCGTCAACAAACTGATTGGACCTTATTAGTGTGGCTTTAGACCTGCAAAATCAACAACACCATGCGCCAAATCTTGGAGAAGACCCGTGAAAAGAGGATCGATAGGTATGATGGAATAGGTATGGGTCTGGTGGTGAACGAGGACAAGACGAAATATCTACTGTCGTCAAACAAACAGTCAGCGCATTCGCGTCTTGGCGCGTCTTCGCGTCTTACGGTGCAGAAGCGTGGACGATATCAACATCCGATGAGACGGCACTAGGAGTTTTCGAGAGAAAGGCTTTGCGGAAGATTTATGGTCCCTTAAACATTGGCAACGGCAAATACCGCAGACGATGGAACGATGAGCTGTATGTGTTATTCGACGACATAGACATAGTCCAGCGAATAAAAAGACAGCGACTACGATGGCTAGGTCATGTTGTTCGAATGAGGTGGAATCTAAGGAAGAGGAACTCGTTGTGGACTCGGCTATAAACGCGTAATCGGTGTCTACGCCAGTCAAGAAGAAGAAGATCGCTGAATAAGACAAGGGCTATCTCAAAAATCAAGTTTCAGAAGTATTTCGACGGTTGGTACTGCCCAGAACTTTTTCCGTTTCAGCTTTTACTGAAATGAAGTACACCTATGTACATATTTTGACTGGCTGAGCTCGAAAATCAAGTCCGTTTTTATGTTTATTATACAACTTTTCCGGAAAACTCGAAATACATTTTGCGTTAGCATCTTGTACGCGTGGGAAAATTCGAGTTAATGTATACGAATCAATACATCTTTTTTTCATAACACGAAAATTACCATTCTTTTTTGAATACACCTTGTATACTGATATATCTACTCATGTGTTTTTTCGGTATAGGAAAATAGTATTTAAAATATTCAAATACTCACTTTGTTCAGCATCAGAATAGTGTAAAGTCGAATATTTTTTTTATTTTTGAATAATTAAGGTCTTCATTATTCGTTAAATTTACCCTGCGAATAATGAAAATACAATTGATTAAATAAAAAAATAAATTATCAAATAATATAAGTATTTAATAAAATGTGAACAATGAGCCACAAAATCTTAATAAACATATATATAATTTATATTTTCCCCTCTTTAAGCTTTCAATAAACCTGCATTTGTACCGCCCGTTACACATTTATGCATGTGGAAGTGCATTCGTTTTTTCATTTTTGCATTTTCACTCGGCTGCTAAGTGAAAGCTTTTCGACAGCTGTTACTGCTCTCCGCTGCTTCGGTTTGTTTACACACAATCGATAGGTGGGTGGTGTGTCGGGAAAGCTGTGTGCGAAACCACTTGCGGCGGCACGAAGCTTTCCCTGTTTGTTTGTTTTTATCAAAATCGTACAGATACAGTGCGATGCATTGATATGCAACAGGTTGTTATGATTTTTTACGCTTATCATCTCAATTAAGTGAACAAAGAGAGAGCACAGATAAGCAAAGTGTTATCGAAATTATACTTTTTTTGTCGAATAATCGCATTTGTTTATGTTGTTGATGACAGTTGAAAGCTGATTATTTTTGTAAATTGTATTTTGTAATGGTTATCGATTGTTTTTAGTATGATGAATATACAACTATATTGCAAAATGTTATATATTTTTTAATCTCTCGATTCAATTGTTTATAATTTTAAGAAGAGCTGGCACACCCATATTTTTAAGTGCAAATCTTCTGAAACGTTTTTAATTTGATAAAAATAATCCCAAAAATTTAATAGATTTTCGATTTTTCTTTAGTTGGAATATCTGTTGGTCTCGATGATTTTGGACCGAGGATTTTTCGTAGTGAGCACTCTCCAATACGAAAATCAACAAAAGGAAAATGAATAAATAAACAAAAAGAAAATTGATTGAGCATACGAAACACTGAGTAATTAAGGAATTATGCGCCGAAGCAAATTTGAAGCTTTTATTAAAGCTTTCAAAGGTACAGCTTTAAAGCTCCACAGAGTAGCAGGATATGAACAGGAGTTCGCAAACGATTTAGTAGCAGTTACTCCTTCGTCTAATAAACAGCAATTTGTCGGTGTGCACATACCTGGTATAACGCCACCATTAACATCAGGTGCGGTTGCAGCACCAATTTGCCTTCGTACAAAAAAGTGCAAAAAACGGCTGCATTTTCGGTAAGAGAGGTTTTCGAAAATAGATTCAGATTAGAGTTTTCTCACTTTTTTTACTAAAATATATTTCCAAAATCTCGGCTATAATCCTTCGAGTGAAAATGTGTATTCGTTGCAAGTTTTCATTTTAGGATACACAAAGCGAATCGGCAAAGCGGCCGATTTGTGTTATGGCCCGAGGTCAATGAGAGGCAGGCCATAAATAGTTTGAGTGGATGGAAGATTTGCAAATTCATTAAATATATAGAATTTACAATTTATTGTGACTTAATGGTGAAAGTGTGCCGTAATTTTTGATTAATGAGCCATATCCGGAAAGGTTGTTGTGGCTATGTTGATGTTCAAGGAAAATTGAATTGACAATTGCTGTGTTTTGGTAAAGTGGAGAAGTGGAAAAGGAGGAAAATTGAAAGGCGTTTATTAAATTGTCTTAAGATTTAAACTGTGACAAGAAAACATAATTTATTAATTAAATTAATTTGTTTGTAAAATTTGAGTTTGTTTTCTCGTCTTTTGAAATTACCGTTAAAAATGTTTTAATCCATTTATCAGTTACTGTTGAGCATTCAATTTCATTTCGGCAAAGTACTTTCGAAAATAATAATATGTGATACAACTTTGAAGAAGCTTCCGAAGAACTTCTAATTTTTTTACTTTCAAGGTCATCTAAAAAAAAAAAAAATAAAAAAAATAAAATATTTTGCTCTCTGTCTTCAACATCTAAAAATCCACAAATCTTCCGAATGACATATTTTTGTATAGTTAATATTATTTGGAGGCTGTACTATAACTGCAGTTCTATTAATAAGGAAGGCGTTTTATTTGTTCTTCATAGTTAATAAAAATTAGCTGCATATACTCCAAATCATTTATAAAGTGATTCACTCGTTGAAATATATCAAGAAACTTTGTTCTGTCTATCGTTTAATAAGAAATTAAATTTTGAATTTATTTTCGTTAATCTTAATATTTTAGGATTATTATTTTCTTTCGAATTTACGATTTATTGGTGAGGTTAGGTTAGGTTAGGTTAGTAGGCTGATCTCTGCATATGCAGGAATATTTCATTGTACAGTTTTGAGTACTGTTCTTTGTTATACCAAAATACTCCTAAAGGGTCAGAAAGACCCTTACGATTCGGTTATTCGATAATCTGTTACAAACTTATTGATACGGCTATTGTCAATTCTGGCTAATTCGTTAGGTTCGCCGCCGGTGAGCATACAAAGGTGTTTCAGCCTCAGTTTGGCAAAAGTTGAATATTGGAGGAGGAAATTCTTAAATAATTCAACTTCGCCTTCCCCCAAACAGATTTGACAACTTACAATCTGCCAGTAATAGATCGCATAAGCACACCTATGGTCGTGTCGAGATGGACCTTTCTGAGAGAATGCAGTACGAATGACATTTTACGCTCCACTACGGGCTAAAAGGACCTCGCAACTGAACGGGGGTTGGTTGTTGCCTATCGCTTGGTGAGCTCA
This sequence comes from Zeugodacus cucurbitae, assembly GCF_028554725.1. NCBI lineage: Eukaryota > Metazoa > Arthropoda > Insecta > Diptera > Tephritidae > Zeugodacus > Zeugodacus cucurbitae. The sequence goes on along the minus strand of NC_071667.1, from coordinate 54,234,402 downwards.
TGCGATGCCTGTATGTCCAGAGCTCACGCGCAAGTGGACACCCCTCCCACTTTTTCTCTGACCTTCAATATATCCGTGAAAAAACTCTCTGCGCCTCTTCTCCATCGGCTTCTCCGCTCACACATAGCCCTCGTAGGTATGTCCGTTCAGAAGAACCCACTGAGGGACGGTTCCGCGTAGATTTTTTTATATGTAGCATAAATCGCCAAATTACTATCATTATAACAGCGCACTTAGTCGTCCTTTTCCGTAATCAAATCAAACATAAACTCAATTTGTGTCGACAAAATCGAATTAGTTGCTTTAAACCGTTACTCACATTGTAAGTAAGACATGAATGTCGTATACTATATTTAGCATACATTTGCAGACACAATTGTCCCTGTGTCATGCCAATGAGGAAAAAACCTTCAGTTGTTTGCAGGTCAAATGGATGCTTTTAGTGTTTTTCCCTTTGCAAATCGCAGAAACAACATTGTGTAGGGAAATGTGATAAATTACAACAAAGAAAACATTCATAATCACATTTCGATACTGGCATATGAAACAAGTGCACATTGAACTTGGTGAGCCGACGACAAAGCGACATGGCGACACTTTCGTCGCATAAGCCTTTCCAAAGTGACAAATGACAAATAGATTGCGAGACAGTCAAAGTGTCTCAAAGTCACTGTCGTATGACTTACCGCCTGCCGCTTGCCTTCGCCATGGCCTTACAATGTGTTCCGTCATTTACTACTGTGTTTTGCATTTCCCTTTTGCTTTCCCTTTCCAAATTCCAAATAGTAGTTACATAGATATGTACACACGTGTCTACAATTGCCATTTTGCATTCATTTCAGTGTCAAGTCGTTGCAACCCTACAACGGTTCACTTGAGTCTTGCTGGCTAGTCATAACAGTTGGCAGCGTGCGGCTTGGCGTATACGCAACACAGCCACAATCTACAAACATAATTGGCGCGCAAACTTGGAGCCTACAGCAGCACAGTACGCACATATCGCTATTGTTGTGGGACATTGAAAATGGCCTGCCCATTCTTTCGTCGCAGCGACTCGCTGTCGCGTCAGCCATCGGTTTGTGCAGAGACGAGCAACAACACTTGGCCCTTGGAGGATGAAGAGCAGCCGGGTGATGCGTTGACACTGACACATTTGCAAATGGCCATACAGCTGCTCACAGCGCCATCGGTAAGTGAGACACATACATACAAGCTACAATATGTATTTAGTAATTTTGTTAAGATACAACATTTATTAGCCAGAAATTATTACGCGAAGGGGAAAGTTTCTTTTAGACACCAATGCTCTCGTGTTAATTGATATTACTTGAGGCTATTAAAACTTCTACACTGGAAAATGGATTAGTTCTCATTTTCACCTTCGTCATTCTCCAATTACCATAAACACGTGTGTCCAAAGCGTATCTATAGATAGCTACGGCGTTGAATATGCCAAATAAATGGAGGAGAGTTAATTGCAACAATCCGGGTTTGAGTTTTTTTGTTGTGCTAACCTAAAACATTTATTCCCGCTGTGCATATAGCATATCTCGCAATTTATTGCTATTTTTTATTAAGTCCGCACAAAATTTGACCCATATATTCGGCATAAAGTCCAATAGAAAAACGAAAATCATCATATATAGCATATAGGCTGAGGTAATTCCTAACCCGATTTCACTAATTTTCATCACCAACATACATTATATCTGAGAGTATATGCTCACTTAATTTGGCTAAGATATTTCACATATTAACCGATTTATAAGCTGTTAAGCCCGTCGTATTTTTGAAAATCCTCTAATTAGCTATATCAGAATTGGGGGAAGTTATGACCCGATTTTAACCATTTCTGGTACAGAGACACACTATTAGAAGAAAACGATTTCCCCTGAATTAAATTGAGATATCTGAGAGATTTACCGATATTTTCGGTGAAAAATAACCCCGAAGGCACTGAATTCTTCATATTCGATATCCGGGCATCGAAAAGTTATACTTCGATTTCTTATTTTTTTTTTTCAAAAGTTATGATATGATACTGATCACATACAGTAGTTGTGCAAAGTTTTATTACACTATCTTCATTGGATCGTTATGTATACATTATAAAGTGAAGGTGTCAAGAAAATATTATATACCGAATTTCATTTAAATCGGTCGAGTAGTTCCTGAGATATAGTTTTTGACCCATAAGTGGGCGACGCCATGCCCATTTCCAGAATCCAGTACAGCTTCCTTCTGCCATTTCTTCTGATTTCTGATGTTATTCGTTAGTGAGTTAACGTATTTTTGGTAATTTTCAACCTAACCTTTGTATGGGTGGTGGGCGTGGTTATTATCCGACTTTTTTCATTTGGACTGTATTAAGAAGTGGCTAAAAGAAACAACTACAGATTGGTTTATATATCTTTATTGGTTTGCGAGATATATGCAAATAACCGATTTGGAGGCGGAGCCACGCCCACTTACCCAAAACAATTATTTCGAAAGCAATCCTCTCACGGTCCCAAGGAACATGTGTGCCAAGTTTCGTCAAGATATCTCTATTGTAACTTGAGTAAAGTTACAGCTTGCACGGACGGATGGACGAACAGACAAATATTCGGATTTTGACTCGTCTCGTCGCCCTGATCTATTTGATAAACATAACCCTATATCGTTTAGTTTTATGACTTTCAAACAACTGTTATGTGGAAAAAACTACAATACTCTCTTAGCAACTTTTGTTGCGATAGTATAAAAATGAGCAGTACTGATTTCGGAACTGAACCGACAAATCCGTACTTTTTGTAATTACTGCGGATTAAGTTAGGTTGTCCTACGCTACAGATTTCGCGATGGATCACACTTGTACAGCTAAAGATGACTGTCCGTTGTGATGATTTGTAAGTATGTCAGAAGACTCCGTAGTTGGATCGCAAAAGAAGGTCTTTACGTACTGCCGGAGCGCTTTGAGCGCATCACAATTTTTATGAGATTGATGTCTCATCTGGCAAATTCGCATGGTTCGCCTAAAGTATGGCTACCGATATTTTCCAACCTCAGTCTCTGGACAATGAAGGAGGAAATCACTTGGTATTTCTACCTATACTTCCTCCATACACCTATGGCAGTTTGCGTCCGGCAGGATTCCTAATCTCATCGCATTTATGCACATTCCGCAGTTTCCGGTGAGTACACCCATTATTGTGGCAAGGTGAACCATTTTAAGTCCACATAGTTCCGACGACTTCTTGCGCTCCACTCTGGGCCAAAAGTATCCCACAACCGATCAGGCTTTAGTTATTAACCAGCGCATACCAAACTAGTGACAAGTCCAGTTTTAAAGTGCTAGATCAAAAGAGGACAACGGAGCTCCGACTATTACACATCATGGTGAAATAGGACGACGAGTGCCCCTTCTTGCGAGCTATGCAGTCTCAGCGATTCTGCTGTAACCTGGCATCACCACGAGTATATCAGTGAAGTAGCTTGACGCTAACGATAATGACCTAAGCCGTTTCTAGGACCCTAAACTGTATTTTACGCCAACATTTACAATTTCATTTCCATCTTAGACTTATCTAATATCTTATAATTTTTTATTTCAGAATTCCGATTTGAACACCGCTGTTACATCGCTTATTGCCAAGTACAGTCAAAGTTGGCCGAAGATTTCCAAATTGTGGGTATTCCATTATAAGCGATAATTTCTCTGCACTGTCAGAATCTTTATAATTTTTCAATTTTTAATTTCAGGCGCATCGATTTGGGCACACTGAAAAGCGTACCCAACTATGATTACTTGGCCGATATACAGGATATACTGCTGGAGATGGACGAATCGAGTGCTAGCGAAATTCTGGTGTTGCTCGGCGAGGAGTTGATTACTTCATGCTGCACTGGCATCATAGAGCGCGCTTTTCGTTGTCTTGGCACTGATCTACAAGAGTTTCTTGGCTCGCTAGATGGCGTCTATGATGTGCTCAAGCTGCAGGAGGTAAGACGGATTTCATTTAATATGCAATTTCATACAAAAACTTGAAGCGTCCATAAAGCTCTTAATCACAGACCTTGACCTCAAAAATGTTTTGAGAACAATATGCTTACCTACTGTCATATCAAACCTCCCTCTCAATAGTGCGTTTATTATGACAATAACGAAGAAAATATATCTATCCACCCCCGAAATTACCAATTTTCCTGTGGCACACGCAAAATATTAATTTACTAATTACACACATAATTCTTTCAGGAAGACGTTACCGACACCGGTTTCGTGTGCGCAGGCGATGGTGAACTAATATTCACCTCTGAACGTCCTGTAATCGCTTGGCTGCTACTCGGCTCGCTGAAGGCTTTAACACGAATGCTCTACAATGTACAGGTCAATATTAAAATTGAACCGGTCGAAGGCGATTCGCGTCGCTATCGCTATTTATTTTCACTAGTTAAAGAGTACACTGGCTCAGCAGTGCCATTGCAACGTAGTAGCGTCGAGATGGTGAAACCAACGCCCATACCAGCACAAAGGAATAATTCGAGCAAAGCTGCCGATTTAGCGATGAATTCGCACACCTTCTGCAAGGCATTCCCATGGCATTTCATTATGAATGAGAAACTAGAGTTGCTGCAAATGGGTAAGATGCCATTTTTATTTTGGACATGTATCTGTTTTTAACACTTTTTTACTGATAGGTCGCGGTTTCAGCAAACTATACAAGCCACATATGGCAGAACATGGATGCCAGGCTACCACTTATTTTGACTTCAAGCGACCCAAAGGTTTGACCATGAAATTCCGCGATATCGCACGTCGTACATACACACCATTTTTGATTGCGTTAAAGAGTCCACCAAATGTCAGTGAGTTTTCGGCCAAGGTGAGTTGAAAATATCTTGAAAATTCATTACCTCTTTATATCAAATACACAATAAATTTAGAAAGTCTTAAATTATCTACATTAATATTAATATTATTTTCCACCCTTCTAGGGTCTGGAGATCAAAGGCCAAATGGTACATTGTCCGGAATCCAATTCATTACTATTCATGGGCTCACCATTTCTCGATGGTTTGGATGGTCTCACATGTAATGGTCTCTTCATATCGGATATTCCACTGCACGATGCTACACGCGAAGTTATTTTGGTTGGCGAACAAGCACGTGCACAGGATGGTTTACGTCGTCGCATGGACAAATTGAAGAGCTCAATCGAGGAGGCAAATGCAGCGGTCGCCAAAGAGCGTAAAAAGAATGTCAGCTTATTGCATCTAATATTTCCAGCTGAGATAGCTGAACGCTTGTGGTTGGGCGCTAGTATCGATGCCAAAACCTATCCGGATGTAACAATACTATTCAGTGATATTGTTGGTTTTACCAGCATTTGTTCGCGTGCTACACCTTTCATGGTCATTAGTATGCTTGAGAGTTTGTATAAAGATTTCGACGAGTTCTGTGATCTCTTCGACGTGTACAAAGTGGAGACAATTGGCGATGCTTATTGTGTGGCTAGCGGTTTGCATCGTGCTTCGATCTACGATGCCCACAAGGTGGCATGGATGGCATTGAAGATGATCGTTGCTTGTGCCAAGCATATAACCCATGATGGTGAGTACAGAATAATGATTAAGGAATGCTATTTATAACCGTTTAGAAGCGACTAAACATAATCAAACAGCTGTCGGCGGAGAAAGTACATGTACTGGAGTTCGCAGAATGGGATCCACAATTACTTAAATATGTAACATGTTCGTTTCGATAATTAAAAATGATACGATGTAAGTATCGGGAGCTCGGGTTTGCACTTTAAAATCTCACCTGGCCGTGTATCAATTCGATTTCGACGTTCCGTTTTCTTCGTACCGATTGGTTCACATAGTTCAAGGAAGTGATGCGTAATCCACATTATCCGAAAATGCATTCCAGGTTTCCCAAACCTAAGTTTCGAAATTTTTGCTTGCTTAGTCATCTAGATTAAATGCTCTTCTTCAAAAATAATGTATCGAAAGAAATGTATCTTTGATTACGGTTTGGACTTATACTAGAAATTTTGACAGCCACATCCTAGTCAGTGTATCCGCGGCTTCTTATACTCTTATTTACCTTACTATCGCATGCTTTAGATGGTATTCATAAAAAATATTTATTTTCAGATCAGGAAATCCAAATGCGTATTGGTCTGCACACCGGCACCGTATTGGCTGGGGTCGTGGGTCGTAAAATGCCGCGATATTGCCTATTCGGGCATAATGTCACCATAGCCAATAAGTTTGAGTCCGGCAGTGAGGCTTGCAAAATAAACGTGAGCCCAACAACGAAGGAGTAAGTTTAAATAGAAAATTGTCATTTAATAAAATGTAAAATATTATCCTTTTATACTCATAGTTGGTTAGTCAAATATCCTGGTTTCGAGTTTGATTTGCAACCACGCGATCCTTCCTGTTTGCCCAAAGAGTTCCCAGACACAAGCGGTGACAAGACCTGCTACTTCCTGGAAGGCTATCGTCATCCAACATTAAGCGCGCATTTGCCACTGGTGGAGCATATCAGCGAGGCCCTGAAGTCCATTTCGGAGCAGTAAAGTCAAACAAGAGTCAAATACAGGGCGATCTTTAAGATTATATACGAAATTATATCCCATAACAAACAAACGCAAAGTTGGCGACATAATAGCGCACCTTCTAAGCAAAAACCAAAACTTTCAGTGTTAAATTAATTGTTGTTTGCTCATAAATATCGCTGATAAACCTGATAAACCATGCACAAACCATTTTGAGCTGTTAAAGGAACAAATCAAAATCTCAATAAAGCATATGAGGCTAAAGCCCAAATAACAAGTACCATATTGTAAATGTGATATTTTATTTGGAAAATTATAACTATACCGTTATTTTTTAAAGATTATATTCAATAATCGCGCATTACTTGATTCCAATATTGCAGTACGAATGAGTAATCTTCTGATGCATTTTCCGTTAGACAAGTCGTCATCTGTTGAGCCATTTCTTTAGTATTTTGACCGTTTATGTAATGGGCATTAGAAAGATGTGCGCAGGATTTTATAACATTCTCGTTGAATGCCGTTAAACGATCCGATCCTGCAAAGCTGTGTATAATTTCCGATGTCTAAATGTATGAAAGTAAAGTAAATAATTTATATGGAACAGAGTATAAACCATAAGACACCTGACGGTTGTATGTATGCTGAATTCTAGTTCAATATATATAACAAAAAATGGCCAAAATCAAGAAATGAATTGATTTCTTTATGTATGTTTGTTGCTGTAAGTGAAAACCACTAAGTAACGATATAATTTGATGTAACATGGTTCTCTGAGGAAGTTGGTTTTATATGGGTTTAAAAGGATAATCAACATGGAATCCGGAAAATACTGTAAATGCAATTCGACCAACAAATCATTTTTATCCATTTTGTTCAAAATACAAAATCTTGCCTTGCACAAAATGCCAGATCTTTGAAACCATAAGAACTTTACAATCTGCTTATTACAGAATATTATTAGAACTTCATGCCTTCCTTATTCGAAGGCGACCGACAAATGGTGGAACGCTGATTTTTGAAGAGCTTAGGTCAGCTTCCTAAAAAGCTGTTACCGAGATGGGTGCTGCGAGTATTTACTTCGGACAATAAAAGCAAATACGAGACCCCTAAACAGAAGTATATAGCACTGTTAAAGCACATTCCGAAGAGTTTCTGCATCGACGAAGCGAGAAGGTGAAGTCTGTCCTATTGACCTTTCTGGGATTCACAAGGTGTGATCAACATTGACTCATTGGAGAAGGGCAAAACATTGACTGGGCGATACTATGTGGAATTATTGGACCGTTATACGTCGAAACGAATGACATCGGCTTATATGCAGCTTCGCTACATCTAAATCACCTGAGATTGGCTGCGAATTGTTGTACAATGCACAGTATTCTACAGATTTGACTTTATTTTCTAAATTGAAATTTTGCACTCAATCTTCCGTGTAGATCTTCAGATAAAATATTTTTCAGATGTCTTGAAGACGTTGGGGAATCTCTGGGTCAAGTAAGGTATTTTTAATGGTATAAGACTAGGTGGAGAAACAAATCAAAATACAAAAATCAAAATTTTTATTTTTATTTGATTCCTTACAGGCCCCTACTAACCGCAAAATTGTTATTCGCAAATTCTAGCCTCTAAATGCCCCTACTAACCGCAAAATTGTTATTCGCAAATTCTAGCCTCTAAATGTATTTTATGAATAAGAAGAACTTACATCGATTCGTCCATAACTATCGAAGTAGTGTAATTGCAGATAAATACAAAACGCGAAATCGGGGGATTCCATATCGATGGTTTCTGCCCGTAGCACAGCGGAGCAAAATTGAAATGGCTCAATACCAGGTTCCCGATATAGAGGCAAGGGCTATGAATATATGTATGTAGATAAGGAGAGATATACCACTTTTATACAACAATTATAAAACAACGCATACTTTTTCAAACGCCAATTCCTCAAGCTCCACGTCGTAGTAAAAAAAGTAATTGAAAGCTAGACGACAATTCTGAAATAACTTAATCCATGTGTTATAATAAGGCTCACATTCGCCATTCATTTCATCATCTGCCATAACCAACGCTGCTAAGCAATTTTCGGGAAAACTTTGATTCCGCTGTACTATATTATAAAACATCGCGCCCACACGATAAAACTGCAATATATCGAAGATAAATTAAAGTTATCTAATACATTGCGTAGAGAATAACCTACTTAGTACATACTTACATCCCAACCCAACGTATCCAGCCGTATGAGCCCCACACGACGCAGAAAACATTTCACATAGCACTGCGTGTCGCGTACCTCCGCTTCGTTACTGAAAATTTGCGCGCCCCAATTGACATTCGCCTTCGGTAGCTCGTGACTGCAACGATGCTTTGCATAACGTACTTCCTCTGGCATCAAGCCGGGAAATAACTGCAGCACCTCAGCGCCATCGAAAGGGCTTGTGGTCTTGTATTCTCTTTCCTCTCCCAAAGCTGTGTCATCCTTGAGGTCCTTATTGATTATGTATAATGCCAAAGCGATGTTGTTTAGGTTTAAAAAAATGTACGAAATGAAAATGAAAATTAACGCGTTCATTTGAGAGACTGTATTGCCTCTTCGTTTCCCGTTTGTGTCTATTAAATATTCAAGGCATCCGATTATTATTTTTTTTTATTGTACTTCGAATTGACGTATGACGTTTGAAAAAATTTTACGTTAAGGTTTTCAGTCAGATTTAACCTACCAAAGATCTGGAAATTTTATAACTTATGCACAAAAATTGGTTCGTAAGATAGATTTCGATATTTTGGGAAAAAATTAAATGATTTTGTGTGTTATGGAACACCCGCTTTCGAAGAAATAGTTACTACTGACTAGGTTTGTTGAGTACAGGCGTCAGTCGTTAGTGGTTTTCCAAATTCCAAGCACCGGAGACGATGGCACCCTAAACCGGTAGTTATGGATGAAAATGTCAATAATCCAAAAAATGTTGTATCCAAAAAATGTTTTTGGATTACCGTAATTACATTGATCGAAATATTCCAAAAAGATTGTCCAAAAATAATATATTTATTATTTAAATCCCATTTAGATATCGATTTTTTTGTTTCTATCAGTTTCACACTCCTTCGCATTAAATCTTCTTCATATGTAGTCTTTGTATATCACAGAACTTTTGTTTAATCAAAATTATAATCAACTTTTCACAACCTTAGTAATATTTTAAAATAAGATATATGTATATTTTTTTGTAATTGATTATTCTAATGAAACGTTTCCACGAAATGATGGTGTTACAGCCGCAAGTAATTTATAACTGAAATTCGAAATTCACAGTTTTCTCTGCATTTTATTTAAAATATGTTTTTAAGATAATAAAAACAACAAAATGACACTTAGCTTAATGTCAACAAAATGTGTTTTGTATTTATATTATATTACGTTGCTCGACACAGAATAAACAGAGACTTCCAATTGTTCAGAATTTGTTTCAAGACAAACATAAAAACAGCTCGGTAATATAGGCCGATATTCAATGTTTTAAACAACTAAGGAAGTTCGAAATTCGAATGCAGTCGAACATGTGATGTTATCGCAAATTAAGCGAATTTAAGCAGTAAGCGTTATATTAAGATCTGATAAAGATTATATTCAATTACTAAAGTATTGAAAAACATACGTCTACCAAACAAGCACGGAAATGCTAAGTTCGGGTGCAACCGAACATTTTATACTCCCGCAATTTAGTGACATAGTTTAAATAAGATATCACACACCATACATATATTCGGCATAAAGTTCAATAGCATAACGAAAATCATCATACAAGGTTTATGAGGGCTGAGGTAATTCCTGAACCAACTTCACTCATTTTCACCACCAACGTACATTATATCCAACTCACTTAAAAGTAAAAGAGTAAAGCCCACCGTATTTTTGAAAAAACTATAATTAGGTATATGGGATCTAAGGGAAGTTATGACCCGATTTTAATAATTATTGGAACAACGACATACTTTTCGAAGAAAAAAGGTCCTTTGAATTACATTAAAATATCTGAAAGATATACCGATATTTTCTGTGACAAATTACCCTTATGCACTCAGTTCTTCATGTTCGATATACGGGGCCTTAAAAAGTTATGGTCCGATTTCGGCAATTTTTTCACAAGTAGTGCCACAGATCACATACAGTATTTGTGCAAACTTTTTTTCCGCTATCTTTATTCGCTCATTCAATTGAGTTATATGGGAAGTAGTCATGTTTGTGCGCCGATTTTGCCCATTTTTGATATGTGTTATCAGGGTGTCAAGATAATATTATATACCGAATTTCATTAAAATTGGTCGAGTAGTTCCTGACATATGGTGCCACTTCTTTCTGCAATTTTTTCTGTAAAATTTAGTGTTTTTCGTTAGTGGACTTTTAGTAATTTTCAACCTAACCTTTGTATAGGAGGTGGGCGTGGGTATTATCAGATTTCAACTGTTTTCATGGTATGTGGTGGGGTACGTAAGGGAACCGACTGCAGAAAGTTTTGTTTATATAGCTTTATTGGTTTGCGAGATATATACAAAAAAAAAACTATTTGTAGCCACATTTAAGCAAAATTCTTCACAAACTCTTTTTTTAATTTCTTAAGAAACGAGTTTAATACAATGAAAAATAAATTTGACTCAGTTTAAGTTGTAATTGAACTTTTATTTAATGTTTAGTACCTAAAACAAGTAGGCTACATCTATTTTATTAATTGTTATAGATTTAAGTAAATATAAAGCTATTTAAAATAATTCGCTAAACTTTATTTGTCTAATGTTGTAGGAAATATACTATAGCTTTATGAAAATTCATTAGCCTTCCACATGCTTCGTATTCATAGTAAATCCGATACAGACAACCGAAGAAACAATACTATGCAGAGAAAGCTCACGTTTATGGCAAAACAGTATTATTCCTCACTTTGTATTTACATACTTAAATGCTAATTAAATTATTTTTAATTATTTAAATTAATTGCGTAAAAAACAAGTATATTGAAATTAAAACAAGTAAGGAAAAGCTAAGTTTGGGTGTAACCGAACATTTTATACTCTCGCAATTTATTGATATAGTTGTTTTATTAAGATATTAATTTGACCCATATATTTGGGATAAAGTCCAATAGAATAACGAAAATCTTTATACATACATAGTATATGAGGGTTGAGGTAATACCTGAACCGATTTCACTCATTTTCACTACCAAACTACACTATCTCCAAGATTATATGCTCACTTAATTTTGATAAGATATCTCACTTTTGTTGCGAGAGCATAAAAAAGACTTTTTTTCGAACATCGAAGTCTAATAGTCAGCTTGATAGTTCATTGTATGAGTAAAGAGAATAACCGATAGCTGTGAGCTAAGATAATATGAATAACATCTAAATCTAACGGTCCGCAGAAGAGTAATTTAAATAAGTGCACAAAGACCCTCTCACGGTCTCAACGAACATGTGTACCAAGTTTCGTCAAGATAACTTTATTTTTACTCAATTTATCCGTTGCACGGACGGACGGACAGACAGACATTTGGAATCATCCTGATCATTTTGATATATGTATATAAACTTATATCTAACTCGTTTAGTTTTATGACTTACAAACAACCGCTGTGTAAACAAAACTATAATACTCTCGTAGCAACTTTGTTTCGAATGAACGACATTCTATATTTGGCGAAAACTCCACGACTGTAATGGAAATCATCATATATGTATATAAGTAATATATGAGAGTGCGGTAAGTCGTGAACCAATCTCAGCAGCAGAAGCTCTCTAAATAAATAAGTAAGGAAAGGCTAAGTTCGGGTGCAACCGAACATTTTATACTCTCGTAATTTATTGATATATTTTTATTAAAATAACACACAATTTGACCCAATTTGAAAATCCTATAATTAGGTATATGGGAGCTAGGGGAAGTTGTGACCCGATTTTAACCTTTTCTGGTACAGAGACACACTATTAGAAGAAAAATATTTCCTCTGAATTAAATTAAAATATCTGAGAAATTTATATAATTTATATTATAAAGTAAAGGAATAAGATGGAGTTCAAAATTGAGTTACATGGGAAGTTGTCGTGGTTGTGAACCGATTTTATCCATTTTCCACACGTGTCATCAGGGTGTCAAGAAAATATTATATACCGAATTGTATTCGAATCGGTCGAGTAGTTCTGAGATATAGTTTTTGACCCATAAGTGGGCGAAGCCACGCCCATTTTCAATTTTGTAAAAAAATCTGAGTGCAGCTTCTTTCTGCTATATCTTCTGTTCTGGTATATAGGGGGTAAGCGTGGTTGTAAAGCGATTTGGCTTATTTTCACAACATATCATTGGGATGTAAGGAAACTATTACAAACCAAGTTTCATTGAAATCGGTCGAGTAGTTCCTGAGATATGGTTTTTGACCCATAAGTGGGCGACGCCACGCCAATTTTATATTTTGTAAACAAATCAGCCACTTTTAGTAATTTTCAACCTAACCTTTGTATGGAAGATGAGCGTGGTATTATCCGATTTCATTTCATTTTCATTTTTGGACTGTATTAAGAAGTGGCTAAAAAAAACGACTACAGAAAGTTTGGTTTATATAGCTTTATTGGTTTGCGAGATATATAGAAATAACCGATTTGGGGAGGGGCCACGCCCACTTCCCCAAAAAAATTACATCCAAATATGCCACTTCACAAGAAAGAAGAAATGCCCTGAAGAAGAAATGCCGATGTGCAGCTGTATTGATAAATAAGGGATACGCAACCAAATATTAAAATAATTGTATCTTCTGTTTTAATAAGTTAATTTGTTTACTGTTTACTAATTTAAAAGGAAGACTAATTGGCCTAAAAATGAAAAAAACAAAATCGAATCATTCAATGCCCAATTCATGATTTTATTCATATACTAGCAGACCCGACCACACGTTTTTGTGGCTAAGGTATACATTAAATTAGTAAATCTTTCAATTTAGAGAAAAAATTCTGACGCATAAAGACAAAAACGTTATAGCCGATAAATTTTAAAATGATTGATAGACATTATTGTAGATCTGTGTTAAGCGTAAATCATCATAATTTGTAAAACTTTGATTTTTTTAATCGTATATTGGAGAAAGTAACAAATGACCAAATTTCATAGTTGGCTTTATCTTGGCTTTGGTGACGATATTGATTACCTCTTCACAGCCAGTCTTGTTTTTTTTGTAAAGTTTAATGTTGATTTATGTTACGTAGCATGATGACAACTCACACTACTTTTAATTGCAAGTGAGTGGGGATAGTATAGCAATTTAAAATAGTATGTGTCAACTCTCCTTTAACGACATTCTATATTGTCGCATTAAGATCAAAGAGATCCTTGTTTTTTACCATCAAAATAGGTCATTCAATCAGCAATTTATGTTTATTATATTATGGTTTCATGTCAGGAAAAACACGATGAATAAGCTCCTCTTTCGAGGCCATGAAGTGACAGAAACCCGTTAAAAATGTTATTAATTCATCGAGGTGTCAACTGCGTCGCTACCATTTTCAACTATTTCTACAATCGCAGTGTGATATTGATGGAAAAACACGTATGTTATTTGTTAATTGGCGATTCTTTATGTGTTGCCACAAATTAGATGATTTTAGGAATGTGATTAGTTCGTCAGCAACAATTGATCCAGGAATAGTCTGGCGAAAATCACCTGCCAATAGAATCATGGCTTCATCAAAAATATTTTCGTTGTCGCGTAAATCTTTTAAAGTCCTGTGCAGTACCTCCAGCGACTTGAATATCTGGAAAATCTTCTTTATAAGTCTTTTTTTTTGGCGATTTTGCAGACTGGTGTTTCGTTGATTTGCAATTTAGGAGTAATTTCAAGACCGAATTGCCGTTTGTCTGCCTACTAACAGGTGCCAAGTTGCCCCTATTCCCATTATAACTGGGCGTTGAAAATTAGTGAAATCGGTTCTGGAATTACCTCAACCCTCATGTTCTATACATATATGCTGATTTTCGTTATTCGATTTGACTTTATTTCAAATTGTGTGTAATAAAATTACATCAATAAATTGCGAGAGTATAAAATGTTCTGTTGCCTTTCCCTACTTGTTACAAATTGTTTTGGGCTATCGACACAGCCTTATACAATTGAACAATGATAAAAATATTTTTACAAAGCAACAATGATAACCTTCAAAATATTATTATTTTTTGTTTTTTTTATAATTTTGTTGTCAATTCAAATAAAATCTTATTCTTGTTAACTTCCTCAAAATTTTTCGATATATATATTACTAGCTTTTACCCGCGACTTCGTCCGGAACATGATAGAGCAAAACTCCCAGCAAACACCATAAAAAAATCACTAACTCAATTCAGTTTTCTGCCTACTTCCTACCCCCCAAGTACGATGACGTGATCATTCTGATCTTATATCCGTTTTTAGGTAACCATCTATTGTATATATGTGATTGGCGTTGCAACCGTTTAGCCGGTTATAGCCGAATCGACGATAGTGCGCCACCTGTCTCTCTCCTTTGCAGTTCGGCGCCAGTTGGAGATCCCAAGTGTAACCAGGTCGCTCTCCACCTGGTCCCTCCAACGGAGTGGAGGCCTTCCCCTTCCTCGGCTTCCTCCGGCGGGTACTGCATCGAACACTTTCAGGGCTGGAGTGTTTTCGTCCATTCGGACAACATGACCTAGCCAGCGTAGCCGCTGTCTTTTTATTCGCTGAACTATGTCAATGTCGTCGTATAACTCGTACAGCTCATCGTTCCATCGTCTGCGGTATTCGCCGTTGCCAATGTTCTGAGGACCATAAATCTTGCGCAAAATTTTCCTCTCGAAAACTCCTAGTGTCGTCTCATCTGATGTTGACATCGTCCAAGCTTCTGCACCGTAAAGCAGGACGGGAATGATAAGTGACTTGTAGAGCTTGATTTTGGTTCGTCGAGAGAGGACTTTACTGTTCAATTGCCTACTCAGTCCAAAGTAGCACCTGTTGGCAAGAGTTATTCTGCGCTGGATTTCGAGGCTGACATTGTTCGTGTTGTTGATGCTGGTTCCCAGGTATACGAAATTATCTACGACCTCGAAGTTATGACTGTCAACAGTGACGTGGGAGCCAAGACGTGAATGCGCCGACTGTTTGTTTGATGACAGGAGATATTTCGTCTTGTCCTCATTCACCTCCAGACCCATTCGCTTCGCCTCCTTATCCATGCGGGAAAAAGCAGAACAAACGGCGCGGTTGTTGCTTCCGATGATATCAATATCATCGGCGTACGCCAGAAGCTGTACACTCTTGTAGAAGATTGTACCTTCTCGGTTTAGCTCTGCAGCTCTTATAATTTTTTCCAGCATCAGGTTAAAGAAGTCGCACGATAGTGAGTCACCTTGTCTGAAACCTCGTTTGGTATCGAAAGGCTCGGAGAGGTCCTTCCCAACCATGACGGAGCTTTTGGTGTTGCTCAACGTCAACTTACACAGCCGTATTAGCTTTGCGGGGATACCAAATTCAGACATCGCGGCATAAAGGCAGCTCCTTTTCGTGCTGTCGAAAGCAGCTTTAAAATCGACAAAAAGGTGGTGTGTGTCGATCCTCTTTTCACGGGTCTTCTCCAAGATTTGGCGCATGGTGAATATCTGGTCAGTTGTCGATATTCCAGGTCTAAAGCCACACTGATAAGGTCCAATCAGTTTGTTGACGGTGGGCTTTAGTCTTTCACACAGTACGCTCGATAGAACCTTGTATGCGATATTTAAAAGGCTGATCCCACGGTAATTGGCGCAGATTGTGGGATCTCCCTTTTTATGGATTGGGCAGAGCACACTGAGATTCCAATCGTCAGGCATGCTTTCTTCCGACCATATTCTGCAAAGAAGCTGATGCATGCACCTTATCAGTTCTTCGCCGCCGTATTTGAATAGTTCTGCCGGTAATCTATCGGCCCCCGCTGCTTTGTTGTTCTTCAAGCGGGTAATTGCTATTCGAATTTCTTCATGGTCGGGTAATGGAACATCTGTTCCATCGTCATCGATTGGGGGATCGGGTTCGCCATCTCCTGGTGTTGTACTCTCACTGCCATTCAGCAGGTCGGAGAAGTGTTCCCTCCATAATCCCAGTATGCCCTGGACATCGGTTACCAGATTACCACCTTGGTCTCTACATGAGGATGCTCCGGTCTTGAAACCTTCGTTAAGTCGCTTCATTTTTTCATAAAATTTTCGAGCATTACCCCTATCGGCCAGCTTGTCAAGCTCTTCATACTCACGCATTTCGGCCTCTTTCTTTTTTTGTATGCAAATGCGTCTCGCTTCCCTCTTCAGCTCTCGGTATCTTTCCCATCCCGCTCATGTTTTCTCTCCACTGCGAGACGACCTCATCATACCAGCTGTTTTTTTGTCGTTGCCGAAAACCAATTGTTTCGGCTGCAGCGGTACGCAGTGAGTTTGAGATGCCGTTCCACAGTTCCCTTATACCGAGATGCTGATGAGTGCTCTCAGAGAGCAGGAGTGCAAGTCGAGTAGAGTATTTCGTGGCTGTCTGTTGCGATTGCAGCTTTTCGACGTCGAACCTTCCTTGTGTTTGTTGACGGGCATTCTTTGCTGCACAGAGGCGGGTGCGTATCTTCGCTGCGACCAGATAATGGTCCGAGTCTATATTTGGTCCTCGGAGCGTACGCACGTCTAAAACACAGGAGACATGTCTTCCGTCTATCACAACGTGATCGATTTGGTTCCGCGTGTTTCGATCAGGAGACAGCCAAGTAGCTTGATGTATTTTCTTATGCTGGAATCTGGTACTACAGACGACCATATTTCGGGCCCCAGCGAAGTCGATCAGCCTCAGGCCGTTTGGCGATGTTTCGTCATGGAGGCTGAATTTTCCGACTGTTGTGCCAAAGGCACCTTCTTTACCCACCCTGGCGTTAAAATCACCAAGCACGACTTTTACATCGTGTCGGGGGCAGCGCTCATAGGTGCGTTCTAGGCGCTCATAGAAAGCATCTTTGGTCACATCGTCCTTCTCTTCCGTTGGGGCGTGGGCGCAAATCAGCGATATGTTGAAGAACCTCGCTTTGATGCGGATTGTGGCTAGACGTTCATCCACCGGGGTGAATGCCAGGACTCTGCGACGGAGTCTCTCTCCCACCACAAATCCAACACCAAATTTGCGCTCCTTTATATGGCCGCTGTAGTAGATGTCACAAGGACCCACCTTCTTCCGTCCTTGTCCCGTCCATCGCACTTCTTGGATGGCGGTGATGTCAGCCTTAAGTCGTATGAGGACATCAACCAGCTGGGCAGAGGCACCTTCCCAATTAAGGGTCCGGACATTCCAGGTGCATGCCCTTATATCATTATCCTTAAAACGTTTGCAGGGGTCGTCATCAAAAGGGGGGTGTCTCATCCGAGGCTTTCGTAGATTTTTCATTGGGGGGTGTTTTTATGTGGTGGGTCCTAAACCCTACGCACAACCGCATAAGCGGGCTTCGCCTTCTCACTTTAGCTCGCCTTCAAACGGATGTCTGTTGGCTACCCAGAGGATACTTGGTCTAAAACCGGAAGTCGTGAGCTGCTTGAACCATGTGGAGAAGAATCGTTTCTGGCCACTCCCAAGTGAGTGACAATCAAAAACTTTCCTCACTTGCGTGAACTTCTACACATGATCCCATCCTCCATCTATTACCTTACTAAATTTCATCAAAATCCGTTCAGCCGTTTAGACGTGAAAGAGCAAAAGACCCAACAAACACGACTAAAAACCCCCTAAGAACGATGGCGTGATTATTTATAGCCTATGACCATTTCTAGGTTATCATCTATCACCATAACAAATTTCATCAAAATCCGTTCAGCCGTTTAGGCGTGAAAGAGTAACAGACAGACAGAGTTACTTTCGCATTTATAATATTAACTAGCTTTTTACCCGCGGCTTCGCCCGCAGTGGAGTCATTAAATAAGTATGAGAGATAAAGGGTAAGGGTATAATAATAGAAATGAGTCAATATGATAACTAAATTTGATTGTTTGGCTGAGATCAACAATTTTTAAAAATTACTACACACAGAAGTTTCAACACTTTAATATATGCTTATTGAAATGCAACAACAAATGTTAAAATATATTTCACCGTAACACAAATAAATAGTTCTGAATTCTAACAATTTAAAAAAATAAAATACAAAGTATTAATTTAAGATATTTTTGTAGACAATGTTATAAGTTTTCCTGTCGCGTGCACAGCAAAGCTAAGCTTGGCGGGAAACTGAATCCTTTTAAATTGGAATGGAAGGTCAGTGGGAATAATTGGTATCCGAGGTATTATAACACTATTTCCCTTACCGACACCTGTTAAAATAGTAGCACCAAGTATGTTTTGTCCCAATTTAGTTATCCGAAGCTTTGTTCCATTATATAGCCGAGGAGCATCTAGATTTCGCATAAGCATTACTGGTACATTTAGTTTCAATTGAAGTTTATGTGACGGGGTGTACCGATAGTTCAAGTGAATTTGAAAACTCCACAGGATATGAAGTACTTAGTTCCGTATCCATAATTGTATCCATTGACAAATATTCCTTCATTTCTCCCTGAACCTCGTTTGGTGCTAATATTGCTCTTGCACACAACCACGGATCACTACACAAATTTTGTTGTAATACCGGAAAAACATTAGCAATGAGATCCACAGCACTTTCTACTAAATTACAAAATTCTCTTGACAGTGATATGTAGCCTTCAGCGTCAACGTCTAAACAACCATCATCAATTTTCAATAACATTTCTGCGTAAAGTCCTGAATCCACGTCATTATGAAGATGCACCCTCATATTCGTTTTCAGGCGGAGTTTTTAACTGTCGACCATAAGCTTGACGATTTAATGCACGCTTGAATTTCATCTGCTGGTGTCCCCCTCTGAATCACTGGGAGGGTTTGACGGAAATCACCAGCCAATAAAACTACCATGCCTCCCATTATATCTGTACTATCTCGCAAGTCCTGGAGGGTCCGGTTTAAAGCTTCTATAGCCTTCTTGTGAGACATTGTACTTTCATCCCACACTAAAAGATTGCATTATTGCAGCATTCTACCTCGTGAACTATTTTTACTAAAATTACAGATGGTCGAATCTTCCTGTGCCAAATTCAATGGTAATTTTAAAACGGAATGTGCCGTACGACCGCCGTTTAATAGCGTCGCGGCAATACCTGACGAAGCTACGGCAACTGCTATTTTTTGGTCTTTTCTGACAGACATTAATAATAAGTTACGTAAAAACGTTTTTCCAGTTCCTCCTGGTGCATCGAGAAAGAAGAGTCCACCACTACCGGAGTCTATTTTACGTAAAACTTGATGGAAAACATGATTTTGCTCTGGAAGTAATTGAGGAACTAATTCTGTCACTTGATGTTGCAGTGCTATGAAATCATAATCTAGTTCTCGTGCAATTCCATTATCAAAATCATCCATATTGTCTCGTCGAGGGCTCGACATTCCAAAATCATCTAATTTTTTTTTTTTAATATAAAGTACCCTATGTTGCTTCTAGTACCTTCAAGAGTATATGTACAATGTTTCATGATGATCGGTTCAGTAGTTTTTGCGTAAAAGCGTAACAAACAAACTTACATTCGCTTTTATAATATTAGTAGGGATATGGATATGGATATATCGGTTCAGCCGTTCTCGACGTTTTGTTCATTTTAACATCTAAAGATTACCAATTGTTTATATGGGAGATTAGAAAAGTATGGATTTTAGACTTTTTCAAGGATTTTTTTTAATTTTTCTTCCCGTAAGAACTAGTGTCCGACCGACCAAAATTTTGGCCAATGCCGATGCCGATTCTTTCATCAATAACTTTATTTAGTAAATTAGTATAGTGACAAAAGAAAAACAAAGGTAAATAACATTACAAAATAAGGAAACAACTCAGTTCATATGTAAATATGAAGTTGTTTAGTGATTTAATTAATATTCAAAACTAAATAAATTATTATTATAAGATATATGTTGACAAATAAGTTATTCGCGCTTTCTCAAAGCGAATCAGCAATCAGCAATATAGTTTTTTTCCTTTAAGGGGGTATACCGGTGTGATATTTTCAAAAAATTGATTTTTTATTTTTTGCTTATTCGATAGTTTATAATTTCAAAAATATCCTGTGAAAGCGGTAAGGTCGTATTTTGAATAGTTTTTGAATGGCAGCGTTCTAAAGAGCAATCGCTCACAGGAATAAGCCGCTATAGTTGAAAGTTTAAACGCGTCTTTTTTTCGAAACGACTTTTCACAAAATTTCTGACATCATAACTCAACGAGATATTGACCGATCAACTTCAAATTTAAACTGAATGTTCTTGAATATATTTACTATACAATGACCTACGATCTTTTTGATTTGTTGAAAATTGTCAATTTGGCATTTAAAAAAATTCCATTTTGTTAACGTTTGATATTTTTCAATAATCGTAGGTCATTGAATAGGGAATATATTCAACTTTAATAACCTTTTTAAATTTTTGTGTTTCAGTTACTCATTCGGCGGGAATCATGTCAGCAGTTGGGGAACTATTTTTTTGGCACCTCCCAAGACAACCCATACCTTTATTTTTCAAATTTTTTGTAAAATAAAAATCTTAAAATATAATTGAAAGCACACCTTATTATGTCCAAAAAACTTCGAAACATTCGACCGAATACTTTCTTTAAAAACATCTTTCAAAGAGATGACTTTTGTCATTTATATCTCGCATTGTGAAAGGCGGCGTTTGGGAGGTTCTTTTCCATGCACCTTATAGTCCAGGCCAGCACCAAGTGATTATTACTTGACCCTGTCTATGGCAAACTTTTAAAAATAGATTAACCTAGTTACATGGTTCCTTAATAGTGGCTTTATGACATTATCTTCCAAATCTCAACAACTTTAATCAAAACTGTACATATTTGACATAAATCGAATGTTTCTAGCAGTGCTAAATAAAACCTTTCATTAATGCAAAATTATTGAATTTCTTTATACTAGACTTAAAATATCACCATGATGAATTGTTAGTCAAATGTGAGACACTGTGTTTTATATGGTAAACAGAAGAATTCAAATTTTATGCTCTAAAGAAATCAAAAAAGTAAAAAACATGTATTTTAGTATAATCCGAAAGAAGTAGAAAGAATCGGCTAAGAATCGGCCAAATATGGCCGATGCCGATGCTTAATTTTGTGGCCGATGCCGATACCAAGGCCGATTAATCGGTCGGTCTCTAGTAAGAACCATCCTTGTACTCCAATGAATATTGTAAAAAAAGAATTAGCGAAATCGGTGCAGCCATTCTCCAGTTATGCCTTTGCAACACATTTTGCGATTCATTTTTATATTATAGAAATACCGACAGGCTGGATTCCGTGCTTTAGTTTTGTCGCACACTGTATGTATTAGAATAAAATGTTAATTCTACAAAACCAAGTTTAATGCTATTCTGGAAATTATTGCGTTATCTCAAATTTCTTTAAGGGGAAATTCAAAAGGTCAAAAATTAATTTTGGCCAATTTTAATAATTTATGATTCCTGACATAGTATGATGTCTTGAGTTGCTATTCCGGGAATTATTGCGTTATCTCAAACAGAAAATAGTTCGTATGTGTGTAGCTGTAGCTGAAACAGCAATATATGTTCAAGTTTCGAATTGTAAGCGCTCAGTACTACATTACCTTCCGTTGCGATCGGATGTAGGCAAATAGTAACGGCTTTAAATTATTTAATTAATTATTTTTTGTTTTTAATTATAACAATGTTACGTTTGATATTATTGACGGCGATTTTTTTGAGTTTGGCGATTTACGAAATTCGTTGTCAAGAAAATGGTAATAATAACCAAAAAAATGTTAAAAAGTTTAATTGGAAAGAAACTGCATTAACAATATCGTTTTAAAATGAATATTATATAGCATACATAAGTGAGGCATACAAATTTATGCAGAAACTTTATTTAGTATTATTTATTTAGTGAAAATAAAGACACGTATATTAATTATTATTTTTAATAATTTGTGCCGAAGTGTTTCCAAAGGTCAAATTATAATTGCCTTTATTACAAAAACTGCAAAAAATATTATCTAAATTCATAAAATTTAAAAGAGTGTGAAGTAAATGAAAAATATTTGGTTCGAACTTATTATTGTCTTAGGGATACAAACTTGGAGGGAGAGAGAAAGAGAGAGATTGTCGAAAGTTTGAAGAAAAACATTAAAAACTCTGCGGTTATGATATGTATATTGCTAAGCCATAGTAGACAGTTAATTCGTGAGTTTACGTCTGCGTCTCGTAAACGGGTAGATGTCCAAAACATTATTTTTTATTGATAGCAAATCTTTACCGTAAGATTTATTTTTGACGCTACTACAATTCATCCAAAATCCAAAACCGAATTTCGAGCATTGTTTAAAATCTAATTTCCCAATACACACTTTGCCTTCACCTTTGCTTTTAAACCATACACCATACAAAACATTAGAGTCTTGAAAAAAGCAAAAGCAAAGTCGATTATTGAAAACTGAAGTGTGGCTTCCTCTGGCACGCAATCCTTTCGTCACATTTTAATCCTTTTCCTGATGTGCTCGTGAAAGAACCATAATGAATCTCAGGATTTTTTGGATTACACGACTGTTTTATTTTCCTTGTGAACAAATTTGCATAAATTTCGACACAGAGCTTCTATTATGAATTTTCAGTACTTTTTTTGCTATTAAATCATGTTATTTTACAAAAGTAATAATATGGCATTATTATACAATGCCTTGACTTAAAGTCACGAAAATTTGAAACAAAAATTTATAATTTCCAAAGTTATAGCTGTCTGTGTTGACCCAGTTTCAAAATATGGTCCTTGCGGTGACAATCCTAAGTCTTTGGAGATTCATCTAAAATCAATCGGATAAAAAAAATTAGTTTTATAAATAGATAATCCTGGGCCTGATCGAAGTCTTTTTTCAAAAATTAACAAAATGGTGGCCTCAGGAAATTTTTTTATAGATTTTCTGGAAAAAAAAATTGGTCTTAAAAAAAATTGGTCTTAAAAAATCGAAATTTTTGAAAAATAAATTCCTTCGATCAGGCCTGAGTTTATTATGTATTCTAAAAGCTGTATGAATTTCATTAAAATCTACTGAGCGGTTATCGAGTTTCAAATAAATTTTGCGACGGAAAAATTGATTGTCTTACTGCTGACGGTACTGAAGAAAACATTGGAAATAGCGATGAAAGGCCTTTTCAGTGTCTTTTAAAGTCATGTAAGCAAGCATAATTACTTTCGTTGTGAATATGGAGGATGCATAGTGAAATCTAAACTGTGTGATAACATTACTGATTGTTATGATGGTTCGGATGAGAAAAATTGTGGATACCAAATAGGTAGCTGTGTAATTAAAGCCAATCGAAATTACATTATAAGAAATGAGAACAAGAACTCTCATATTTATACCGGAGAGAATAGCCGGGTTCCCGTCGACACACGTATTTCTATTAGATGTAGAAATAACTACTTCTTTTTAGGAAACTTTTCGACGATTTACAGAACATGTAAGAAAAATGGTTGGAATTATCCTCTTCCAGAATGCATTAGTGAGTATAGTATAATACATATGTATATGTTAAAATGAGTATTTTGCTTTTAAATAATTCGTTATTGAGCATTGATTTTCTGCCTATACATATTTAAAGAAGTGTTCAATATTCTAAGGTGAGTACTACAACTACGGATTAGGAATCAAAATATTAAAAATTGTCTCTAAGGTCTAATGTGTAAAAGGGCTTGCAAAAGTACGAGTCCATTTTTAAAATGAGTGATATATTTCAGTGAAAGCCGTTTGCGTGGGAGAAACTTGCTTACATTTTTCTCAGACTCAAGACAAGTCTCTTGTATAATAATTTGGAGTAGAAAACTGAATTATGATCATTGGCATTAATTTGCGATGTGATTGGAGTGTTCGTGAGAAAGATTCCGCGCAGAATTCACCACAATTGAATGAGATTCTGACGACCTCAAAGTAGTTCAGCAGCTATACCGACTCACTACCTACAGATGTTAAGGAATTATAGTTATATAAGACAATAAATTTAATTCACGCAAATCGATGTTTTATTAATATTCGAAACTCTCTTTCAGAACATTGTGATGAGAGAATTCTACATACAAGCAAATCTACAGTAGTGCAGTGCAGACGTGGGTATAAGAGTGTTGATTGTAACAATATAGTACCCGGTACTATAGCAAAAGTCAGCTGTGCGCATGGTTATAAAATGGCGGATACAATAAGGTGAGAATAAAATATTTCGCGTCTAATGTTATCTTAAACTTTATGTCGATTAATCTACTCGAAAAATTAAGATTGAAACCCAAATTGTATAAATATACTAGCAAAAATTGAAGTACCCACTATGCAACCGTATGCCACATTATACATTTATGCAGGGCTATCGGATTTCAATCACTGGCAACTTAGTCGCAATTTCTAGTTTATTCTCTATTTTCATCATACCTTATTATAGTTTAAACATACAGCAATAAGAACAAGTTTACTTTTCATTTATACTACATATACTAATTTTTAATGGCAGCGATTCCGGGCTATATGAGATGACCTGCACATCAGAGGGAAGATGGGATAAAAACAAAATCAATTGTCAGCCCGTTTGCGGTCGTCAAATGAGTTTATCTATCCCAAGTGCATCAAATGCGCCATGGCATGTGGGTGTCAAAACAGATGTAAACCAGACGTGCGGAGGTACTATTGTGTCACCAAAAAGTGTGATAACTGGTGAGTGAAATTGAGTGAACACAGACATACAAATACTATGTACATTACATATGTGTGTCACACACAATTCCAATGATCTAAAACGATCACCATAATAGTCTTTTCACACAGGAGCCAATTGATCAATTAACCGACCTCTGCTCGATTGAAACGCTGATTAAGATACCATACAAAATAAAAATTTATATTAATAGGTAATTGAATTTTAATCCACTTGAAAATATGATGCAACTCTGCGACAAAGTCCGTATTTATAATTATATATACGTTCTTTGACCGCGAGTTGTTCACGCCATACGACGGTAGATGTCGCTGCTAAAAATAGCAATCAGCTGATTAAGCAAAAACAAAAAAATATAACAGCTGATCGGTTATCGAGTAGCCGGCAGTGTGAAAGGTTAAACTGGTTTCTCAGTCAAAATTTTAATTGATCAATTAATTTGGCTGTGTGAAAAGACTATAAAAGCTTTTCGAAAGTATTCTATTTACATTTGTAGACTGTGTAGATTTGTAAGATTGTTTTGTTAAAAAATTCAGTTAAAATATGTATGTGTAGCGGTTTTAGCTAATCCCGTATGAATTTGGATGCCACTCCCATTTTTAGTCGTGTTAATAATTTTGTCATATAAATTGATTTATGATTTGTTAACTTAAAATTTTATGTTTCTTCCAGCTAAAAATTGTGTCCAAGATGAAGATGGTATACCTTTGGACGCCAACAAAGTTTCCGTCGCAATCACTGGAAATTTAAACAATGGAACTATTCACATTTTAACTGTCAACGTGTCGGAGATCATCGTAGAAGGGTATATATATATCTATACAGCCTTTTCCAGATATCAAGTGAAGGGCTCCTGTCATACAGGATTGATTAAAGAAAGTACATTCTGTAAAAGGATTAACAATCATTAAAACTGAAACAATACTTTAATGTGAACTCAATCAAGGAAGTACAGACAAAGCAAGTGACACATGTTCCTAACAAACCAATTTACCATTTGGAAATTGAATGATTTTGACCAAAATTATGTACGTAAAGAGAAGAAGGAAATTGACTAAAATCTTTATACTCCCGCAACATGTAGCACATATTATAATAGTTTTATTCACCTTATAGTTATTTGTAATAACCAACATTAATCGAGATAGATATACATAGTGTTATATATATCTGAATGAAAAAGATGTCTAGGCAATTTTGCTACCGGATATATCTCGAGTCCACAAAATGTTTTATCGGCTGAAAATTTTTCAAAGCATCAGGTACGAAAATTGAGACGTCTTAATGAAATGCAGTGGAATCGTTCTATGTTCAAAAAATGGCCCTTTTCTTTTTCCGGACAATAAGGTGAATACATAAGAACCTTCAAACCAAGCTCTTGAAGCTTCTGGCGATATACTATCGGTCGAATCATTCTCAATACTATAATTGGAGGGCATAATAGTTGATCTATTCCCAATCCCACCAAATACGTAGCAAAACCTTTCCAACCATTTCCAGGCTATTAAATTTTTAAAACATTTATAAGCTTTAAATTTTATAATATACATATATAATTTATAAATTTTTGAAAATATTGCAAAATTAAACTATGTTAATATTAAGCAGTTACAAGAGTATATCTTATCGAGTCAGTCTGTTAATATTTCTTCATAATTCTTCTCACTACAGAGACATCGATGTTGCCCTACTAAAGCTAAGCGAAATACTTACTTTGAGTATGAATACAAAACCGATTTGTTTTACTAATGCCGAAGCTATTACAAAGTCCGATCGAGCATTTCTTCATAGTTGGACGGAGAATGAAAACAAATGTGGCGATATATTTAACAAAATCGAACTGCAAGTATTGCCTAATGCTGAGTGCAGCGCCAATTTGGATCAGACCCATATCTGTGTGCGCCCAAAATATCAACTGAATGGAAATGCCACGCTATGCGAAAGAGATATTGGAGGCGGAATTATTGTGGAATATAATGGCGTTAATTATATAATTGGTATACTTAATCATAAACACTCCCGCGTCATAGTCTGCACAAACGAGCCTGTCGTTGGCATTGTGTTTAACCAAATACCACACGCACTAAGGAGAAGCATTCAAGATGACAAAGAAAGCCAATATATTTATATATAGCAATTAAAAGTTTATTTGCATATGTAATTGTAAATGTAATTAATTTTTCTTTCAAATATATATACAATAATAACATTTCAAAAAGTATCTGTAATAAGGAAAAATAAATTGCGAATATTGGAGCTTGGGAAAAATCTGGGCTGATTGCATATACCTGTAATTTTATTAACGTAAGTCAAACATTGATACAAATATTCGACATGAAGTAAAATAAAATAACAATTATGGTGGGTATGTGGGATCTGGGGTAGAAGAAAGCATGCCTAACGATTCGAATCTAAGTGTACTCTGCCCAATCCACAAAAACGGGAGACCCCACAATCTGCGCCAATTACCGTGGAATATGCCTACACATATTCGACTATAGGGTTCTATCGAGCATTCTGTAGTGGAAATATTTAGTACTGAGGCTGGCAATTAGAAAAAACACATCTCCTTTGAATATCTCAGAGATTTCCAAATACAGTATTTGTGCAAAGTTTTGTTCCGATATCTTCACTGGTGCATAGATAAGTTATTCCAAACAGTTGTTCTTCAAAATTGTGGTACATTTTCAAACTATAGAATTGGGATGAAAAGGAAATGGTTCGAACTGAATTTCGTTGAAATTGGTCGAGTACTTTCTGAGATATGGTTTTTGACCAATAAGTGGACGGAGCCACGCCAATTTCAAATTTTGTAAACAAATTTGAGTGCAGCCCTTGCATGCCATCTTGTTAACATGAAATTTAATGTTTCTGGTATTTTTCCTTATGGAATTAAAACATTTTTAATAGTTTTAAACATAACCTTTGAATGACAGGTAGGTGTGGTTATAATCCAATTTCCTCTATTTTTAGACTGTATAAGGAAATATCCAAAGGAAATAACTCTAGAGAGTTTGGTTAATATAGCTTTAGTAGTTTACGAGATATGTACAAAAACCTTATTAGTTGGTGGGGCCACGCCAACTTTTCAAATAAAATTACAACCAAATATGCCCATTCATAGTGCGATCTTTCATACCAAATTTTACTTTAATGACTTTATTTATGGCTTAGTTATGACACTTTGTAAGTTTTCCATTTTGTGGGCAACTTTGTTGCGAGTGTATAATAAATGTATAATAATGATAATGGATAATATTATCATTATGATTATCGCAAAATATATATACGTTTCTAATTAGTTGTCTCACCCAAATCGTGGATTCATGCTTTTTGTAAAAACAAAAATAGTATATTGAAACATGAATTTTGAATAATTTATTTCCTATCATTTTTATAAAGATTATTAATATTATACTAATTAGATATAATATTAAATAATATTACTAAAATAGTTTGATCCAAAACCCAGCAGAGTGTAGTAGAGTGTAATGATTGGCTGAGTTCCTGAAAAATTTCCGTGTCCCACCTTAGTCATTCAAAATAAGTTACTACGCATAGTTCGTAATTATAGGTGCACGGTCGAGTAGTGGTTAAAGTAATGCTTAAGGAACATTCGCTTTTATAAGCCTTCATAAATAATTCAGCTTTCTTACAAAAATTTCGAACAGGGTGCTCTTATGTTATTATTGATAATAATGCATTAGAAATTAATATAAACAAGTAAGGAAAGAATAAGTTCGGGTGCAATCGAACATTTTATACTCTCGCATTTTATTGCAATTTTTTATTAAGATAACACACAATTTAACCCATATATTCGGCATAAAGTTTAATGGAATAACAAAAATCGTCATATATAGTATATGAGGGCTGAGGCAATCCCTTAACCGATTTCACTAATTTTCACCAGCAAAGTACACTGTATCCAAGACTATATGCGGAATAAAACCCTCAGTATTTTTGGAAAACCTATAATTAGGTATATGGGAGCTAGGAGATGTCTGGATAATCGGGTTTTTGGAACAGAGACACACTAATAGAAGATAAAAAATTCGTCTGAATTACATTAAATTACCTGAGAGATTTACCCGTATTTTCGGTTAAAATTTACACTTAGACGCTGAGTTCATCATGTTCGACATTTTTTTCATTTCGACAATTTTTTCACATGTGAAGCCAGAGATGATTTGGAGGATTTGTGTTAAGTTTTATTCCACTATCTTCATTGTTTCCTTATGTATACATTATAGAGTCAAGGAATCAGATGGCATTCACAACTGAGTTATATGAAAATTAATCGTGGTTGTGAACCAATTTCGTCCACACGTGTCATCAGGGTGTCAAGAAAATATTGTATACCAAATTTCATTCGAATCGGTCGAGTAATTCCTGAGATATGGGTATTGGCCCATAAGTTGGCGACGCCACGCCCATTTTCCATTTTGTAAAAAAATCAGAGTGAAGCTACCTTCTTGTATGTCTTCTGTAAAATTTTGTGTTTCTGATGTTTTTCGTTAGTGAGATAATGCACTTTAAGTAATTTTCAACCTAACCTTTGTATGTGAGGTGGGCTTAGTTATTATCCGATTTCAACTATTTTCATGGTGTGTGGTTGTGTACGTAAGAGAACCAACTGCAGAATGTTTGGTTTCTATAGCTTTACTGGTTTGCGAGACATATACAAATAACCGATTTGGGAGGCGGGGCCACGCCCACTTCCCCAAAAAATTACATCCAAATATGCCCCTTCCTAGTACGATCCTTTATAACATATATTACTTTTATAACTTTATTTATGGCTTAGTTATGACACTTTATAGGTTTTTGGTTTTCGCCATTTTGTGGACGTGGCAAAGGTCCGATTTCGCCCATTTTCAATACCTCAGGGTGCCAAAGATTACCTGTTCCAAGTTTCGTTAAGATATCTCAATTTTTACGCAAGTTATCCCTTGCACGGACAGACGGACGGACGGACAGATAGACATCCGGATTTCAACTCGTCTCGTCATCCTGATCATTTTGATATAGATAACCGTATATCTAACTCGTTTAGTTTTATGACTTACAAACAACCGTTATGTGAACAAAACTATAATACTCTCTTAGCAACTTTTGTTGCGAGAGTATAACAGCGTCATTCTAAATCAGTGTTTAATAAGTATGTTCATTTTGTAGATATTTTTTTACAAATTTTCTTATCGATTCTAAAATGTAGATCTGTATATAATGTATATAATGTACTGTATGTAAACAGAAATACAAATGCATGTAAGCTTTTCTGGAGTACCTCAATAAGTACTGTTTTAAATAAATAATTATTTCTGAAATTTTAATCACAAAAAAAAAAAACAGAGAATCGCACTGCTAATTAACACAAATAGCTAAAAAAACAATACTAATTGATAATAATCTAATTTGTTATTTAGTTTTGCACAATCATATATTTGTTGTCTTTGTAATCCAGGTATTATATATTTGCCAATTATTAATCTCTCCTTACGAGCCAGTATTTTGCTTTATTATCGGACTTCAAAGGAAACAGTTATTTTTCCGTAAGCCTTATATATATTTGTAAGTATTTATAAATTTGTATTGTTGAAGCTTATCTGTATCATTATACCCTGAACAGACAGGGTATATTAAGTTTGCCACGATGTTTGTAACACCCAGAAGGAAGCGTCGGAGACCCTATAAAGTATATATATAAATGATCAGTATGTTGAGCTGAGTCGATTTAGCCATGTCCGTCTGTCTGTCCGTCTGTCTGTATATATACGAACTAGTCCTTCAGTTTTTAAGATATCGTTTTGAAATTTTGCAGTTGTTTTTTTCTCTTCAAGAAGCTGCTCATAGCTGCCATAACTGAACGATCGGAATCAAGGGCTTGTAAGGAAAACTTCCGCATTTTACTACATATCTTCACGAAATTTGGTGTGAGCTATTGCTCCTAGAAATAATTTAATCTCCGAAAAAATTGTTCAGATCGGTTCACTATAGCATATAGCTGTCATACAAACTGAACGATCGGAATCAAGGGCTTGTATGGAAAACTTCCGCATTTTACTACATATCTTCACGAAATTTGGTGTGAGTTATTGCTCATAGAAATAATTTAATCTCCGAAAAAATTTTTCAGATCGGTTACTATAGCATATAGCTGCCATACAAACCGAACGATCGGAATCAAGGGCTTGTATGGAAAACTTCCGCATTTTACTACATACATATCTTCACGAAAGTTCACGGCTAAACACATAGTTACTAAAATAAATGCACCTGTGAAGGGTATATTAGCTTCGGTACAGCCGAAGTTAACGTATTTTCTTGTTTTTCATTTGGAACACTCTTGATACACGGCAAAATGTACTAGTCATCTGGAGCACCTTTCATCGATCATGCTTATTATTATTGTTGCTTTAGTGGCAGAAATTATTTCTCAAAAATTGTGAGAAAAGCTGCTTAAAGTTTATAAAACTTGGTCGAATAAAAATTCGAACTCTCTTGGGGTTTAACTGGCTTTTAAAGTTGAATTCAGAGTTAAATACTACTCTACGGTCGTAATTGCATCTATTTTGCTTGATATACTCAATTCAACAGATAATATTAGAAATTTAAGGTAGTTATTTTACTAAAAAGATAAGACATGGGATTTTATATAGAACAATAATTTAAAGATTTTATATAGTGTGGTTTCCTTCCTTCTTTCCTTCGAAAGCTCTGGGGTAGTTAGGTACAGCATCTCGAAATAAGTGTTCAATGTAACCATATATAATATTATAGGGTAGATCAGTATGTAAATATTGAAAAACATTGGAAAAACAAAACATTTTGCTTACTTGAAGCATTAATATTAATAATAAAAAAATATGTTTCCCTTAAACTGTATAGAAACTATACTGTAAACCAAACTAAATGTTATTATAATGTCAACATTTGATCCGAATGTAATCTAACCTTGTCTCACTAATAGTTCGCTGAAAACAGTAATTAATGAGTATTTACGTATGTGTATATAAACATATATAATATATAATAATATATAACCTATCAACATGAACTCTAATCAGTTCGTCAAAACTTATAGTTACATAAATAATGATGACCTACGAAGGTAATAATTACTACAAACAAATTACAAAAACAATTATCAACCTGTAGCAGTATAAATAGGAGGCAGCAGTTAAGAAATACACTAGTTTTCTAATTAACGCTGTCGCGAAACGAGAAAATCAAAATGAAATACTTTATTGTGATCCTTGCGCTAATTGCGTTGGTGAGTTTACTTTCTAAAAGCTTCGAGCATCCTTCAGCAATAAAGAAGTGTTATTACTCCCGTTTCAGGTACAAGCCGATGACTGGAGCCCAAAGACTATTGATGAAGTTAAAAGTATTCGCGAGAATTGTGCCAAGGATATACCAGCTAGCGATGAAGAATTCCATAAGCGGAAAGAGAATGATTATCCCGATGTAGCGTCCGTACGAAATTATGTGCTTTGCACTGCCAAAGAATGGGGTATCTACGAAGAGGGTAAAGGTTATAATGCCGATCGTATTGCTCAGCAGTTGAAAGGCGATTTGTCGGAAGATGAGATCAAAGCAATTGTTCATGATTGTGATGAGAAGACGAAAGAGGACGCCGATGATGAGAAAGCCTTCCACATTTTGAAGTGTCTTTGTACAAGCAAAATCGGTGAAGCCGTTAAACAGTTTTTGCATAAATCAGAGTAATCGGTGGATATCCCTTGTGTACACTATAGATTCGCACAATTATAATTGGTTATATGGAATAGAATATCAATAAAACAAGTTTTGTAAACTAACAATGCTAATATTCACGTTACAAAATTCGTGATTTTTGCAACAGAATGTTTCCCTCGCTATAAATATATATTAATTAAATATTCTCAGAAATTTATGTGGGTATACATATGTCTTCTCCCTTTTGGAATTTAACAAAAGTTTTAAAGAAGAAACATTCAAGCATTCCAACGTTGAAAGATAATACTATCTGTTACAGTACTGCCACTGAAAAATGCGAGGTTCTCAGTCATATTTTTAGTAAAAATCACACTGCCTCGGCTCATTTGAGTGATTCCTCTACAGAAGCCGATGTCGCAAATTTCATTTCGTCACTTAACACAGAAAATGCGTTGCCTTCCGAAAGTTTCTACATCAATTCTGAAAAAAATCGTACATTATTCAAGAATCTAAAAGCTAAAAAATCTCCGGGCATTGACGGTATTAACAATAGCTGTCTAAAAGCTCTTCCCTAAAAAGAGGTACGTTATTTTGCGAATATAATAAATGCATGTCTACGGTTGAGTTCCTTTCCTAAGGTATGGAAAAAAGCTAAAATCATATCAATTAAAAAAACTAATAAACCACCAGACGATCCATATTCTTACCGTCCCATAAGTTTACTCCCTTCACTTAGTAAAATCCTTGAAAAGGTAATTAAAGAAAAATTAACAGCTTTCATTGAAGACAATGGTATTCTTCCAAACCAACAGTTCGGTTTCAGAAATGAGCATAATACTGTTCACGCCCTGGTCAGAATAAGAAAAGTCATAAAAAGCAATTTTACAAGGAACCAATCTACAGGCATGGTACTTATGGATATCAAAGCTGCTTTTGATTCAGTGTGGCATGATGGACTCCTTTACAAGATTAATCAATTTAACTTTCCGATAGAACTAATTAAAATCGTTCAAAATTTAAAAAAAAATCTTAGTTTTTCGGTACATATTGGAACCAGTCAATCCCCATATCTCGAAATCCCAGCTGGATGTCCCCTATGTTGTACAATATCTTTACAGCTGATTTTCCCCAATTAAACGAATGTAATACATAGTTCAGCGAATAAAAAGACAGCGGCTACGCTGGCTAGGTCATGTTGTCCGAATGGACGAAAACACTCCAGCCCTGAAAGTGTTCGATGCAGTACCCGACGGAGGAAGAAGTTTTGCTTTTTTTCATATCTGAAGTACCCAGAGGTAATATTCCATGCAAAGGGTTTAGTTTGAAGATGTCCAACTATTGCCCCATAATCCCCAATGGGGTAAAAACGCTTGAGATCTAACAGCAATGTTTTCTTTAACCCTCTAAATAGTGTATAATGGCTAAAATTTATAAGAAAATATGAAAATACAAGAACCAAAGCCAGAAAAAGGCCCTAAGTTATAAATAAGTGGACATGTACAGTGCTTAATGTCTCGCATAACATGCTTAACAAGTAAAATAATCGAAGTGTGTAAAGTTTTTCTTGACACTAACAAAATTTAATGATTTTTGTTTTTTGTTGTTCTTGGTTGGTTTTTGCATTGCTTTCGCAGCTTTTTTAGCATCACATCTCTTGAAATACTGTAAGTAACCATCCCTGATTCAAAAAATATGTTGAACTGAAGTAAAAAGTAAAAAATTTTTGTTGCGGAATGTGAAAAAGTGTATTTATTTTCAATGTGTAAACGGTTTCTTGACATACTGTACATACAATACATAAATATTTGCTGATGACACTGCTATCCTAAGTTCTGGAGAACTTTCTGTAGATATCATTACTAACTTACAATCAGCTCTTAACGCATTGAGCAACTATTTTACTAAATGGAAGATTCTTATAAACCCCCAGAAAACTCAGGCTATTTTTTTTCAGTAGAAAACGAAAACCATGTTACTTGCCCCAGAATTGCGTTGTACTGAGCAATATCACTGTTCCTTGGGATGATACGGTAAAATATCTTGGTGTTATTCTGGACACAAAACTAATTTATAAACACCATATTTCGTACATTATTAACAAAATTAATATTTTAATTAGAACTCTTTACTCCCTTATAAGTCGAAAATCGGGCCTAAGCACTTACAACAAACTGCTCATATTTAAATCAATTTTCCAACCTATAATCTTTTATGGTTCATCAGCCTGGTCTAATATTGCAATTTGTCATTTAAAAAAGTTGCAAGTGTTACAAAACAAACTGTTAAAAATGATTTTGAACCTCCCTTGGCATCACTCCACTATCAATCTTCTCTTAATTTCTAACATAGAATTAGTATCCGATAGACTTTATAAGTTAACCCAGAATTATAATTCCAAATGCTGTAATTCAGTATATCAACATATAATTGAACTTGTGTCTTAACCCTAGTGTAACCTCCTCAGTCCCAAGGGGGGAAAAAAAGTTAGAAGTCGACAAAAATATTTTTTTAAGCTTGCCACGTTAACATTAAAACAAAAATTTTGTTCAAGGACATATGCGATGAAAGGATTCGAAGATAAGACAGGTGCAGCTGGCTGGACATTTGTAACCAAGTGGAATGAATCTCGTTTTTGTAAAAGCATATAAAGGATTAAGGTTTTATTTCATATTAATTTTAAATTCATAAATAACAGTAAATCTTTGATGAATACTTTGCTAAAATAAGGAAAAGAACTATATAATATTTGAATAATGAGTAATTAAGAGTGAAACTCCATGAAACAATGTCTATCATTGTTGATGCATAAACATCCGGCGATATAGAATTTAAAATCGAGTAAGTCCATGATATTTTTTTTGTGTTCACCGCATGCATATTTGTCTTTTTTTAAACATAACCCAGGAGTTGCACGCGGCAACATCGATAAAATGCCAAAACACCTTCAAAGGTCATTTTTTGGTGCGAATTGCAATCCTGTAGTAAGAGACGTACCTATCCGCTAAGTCTACTCCTCCCATGTATTTGTTGTAGCTTGAAATTGCATGTGGACAATCAACGTTAATGTACTTTCTGTTTACTTTATCCCATCGTCGAGCGGTTTGTAGGGGTAACGATCCAGTTGACGTGGAAGCTATAAGCACAGAGCGGCTATCCATCCACTTGACAACACACAATTTGTCATCTTCCCTAG
Organism: Zeugodacus cucurbitae; assembly: GCF_028554725.1. Lineage (NCBI taxonomy): Eukaryota > Metazoa > Arthropoda > Insecta > Diptera > Tephritidae > Zeugodacus > Zeugodacus cucurbitae. Next base: position 54,198,136 of record NC_071667.1, on the reverse strand, counting down.
CGAACTCTTCGTGACTACCTCTTCCTTTTTTAATAAAGTTTTGTCGTTTGATAACTTTGATCGAAGTTCCTTAGGTATCCTGTTGAGTTGAATAGTACCAGTCGCAAATATTCCTTTATCCAACAAATGCTCGAGAATGTTTATAGAGGTGAAATATCGGTCAATGAATACTTCACTACCTTCACTGAGATCTGTAGCAAGTTTTTGTACAACAGTACCACCAATTCCCAAATGTTTATTCGGCTTTCCTTCGGGCCACGTGTTTGCTCCTTATATAACTATACCTATAAAAAAGACTATATAAAAAAGCCCAGTATTAAACCATCAAGCGATGCTAGAACAAAGTTTTTCAATCCTACTGGATTTGGTTTGCCTTTTACGTATTGCTTAAGGCTTGTTTTTCCTGAAAACGGAATCATTTGCTCATCGATGCTGCATTTTTTTGGCTTGGGAATCAATCTACACCTTTTCAATAAAACGTCTAGTACTGGTCGAACTCTCCAAAGTTTATCTTTTTTTTCCTCTGTGATTTCGCAACTTAAAAAGTCTGTCTCTGGGAATTTGTGTGATGGCTGGCACTTTTATTTGAGGTCGATAATACATCCGTATCCTTGGAAGTTTCATGCACCCCGCAACAATATGAGCGCCTATTAGCTTTTTATACTCAGAAGGAGTAGAGTTTAAATTGCGGTTGTTTTGAATTGCATACATATTACATTTTTCTGAAACTAAGCTCCAGAAGTTATCGTCGAAGTACTCTGAAAAATAATTGAAAGGTGTCCACATCTCTCTATTATCAACATCCCATTCAATTACGTCGAAACATTCAGAAGAATTTGAAAAGCTTTATGAAAACCATTTAAGTCTTCGGACTTGAGTTCGTGGCAGAACTTCGGGTGGGGAATATTCCTCTTCCTCTAATAAATCCGCAATTATTTCTTCCTCAAAATCTATGCCATTTCGCTCTTCCTCGTCATCCTCATCGTCCGACATATCTCCAAGAGCATATCAAAAATCTGTTGCTCCGACAATTTACCTGCCATTTTTATACTCTCGCAACAAATGTTGCTAAAGAGAGTATTATAGTTTTGTTCACATAACGGTTGTTTGTAACACCCAAAACTAAACGAGTTAGATATAGGGTTATATATACCAAAGTGATCAGGGTGAAGAGTGGAGTTCAAACCCGAATGTCTGTCTGTCCGTCCGTCTGTGCAAGCTGTAACTTGAGTAAAAATTAAGATATCTTAATGAAACTTGGCACACTTATTTCTTGGCACCATAGGAAGGTTGTTTTCGAAAATGAGCAAAATCGGACCACTGCCACGCCCACAAAATGGCGAAAACCGAAAACACATAAAGTGCCATAACTACGCCATAAATAAAGCTATGGAAAGAAAATTTGGTATGAAGAATCATACTATGAAGGGGCATATTTGGATGTAATTTTTTTGGGGAAGTGGGCGTGGCCCCGCCCCCTACTAAGATTTTTGTACATATCTCGCAAAACAATAGAGCTATATAAACCAAACTTTCTGCAGTCGTTTTTTTAGCCACTTCCTAATACAGTCCAAAAATGAAAGAAATCGGATCATAACCACGCCCACCTCCCATACAAAAGTTAGGTTGAAAATTACTAAAAGTGGGTTAACTCACTAACGAGAAACGTCAGAAACACTAAATTTCACATAAGAAATGGCAGATGGAAGCTGCACTCAGATTTTTTTACAAAATGGAAAATGGGCGTGGCGTCGCCCACTTATGGGTCAAAAACCATATCTCAGGAACTACTCGACCGATTTCAATGAAACTTGGCTTGTAATAGTTTCCTTACCTCCCAATAATATGTTGTGAAAATTGGCCAAATCGCTTAACAACCACGCCTACTTCCTATATACCAGAACTTTGAAGACGATCTGAATCGTTTACATTACAATATATAAAGTAAGCACTAGATATCGGTGCAGAACTTTGCACAAATACTATATTAATAGTGTGGCAGCCCCACTCTAAAAATCGCCGAAATCGGACCATATGTTTTTAAGGCCCCATATATCGAACACGAGGACCTCGGTGCTTCTAACCTAATATTATGGTTTCCAACTTTCAATGGATTTTATACAATATATATGACGAATATGTGGGTCAAATTGTGTATTATATAATATAAATAAAGTTAAATATAAATTGCGAGAGTATAAAATGTTCGGTTACATCCGAACTTAGCCCTTCCTTACTTGTTTTGTTAATATGTTACAAATGTGCAGCGGGCTGGTCATGAAATATATGGGCAAAAATATGGCTAATAGAACAAAGTTAGTGACAAAATCTATACCTTACCTTGTTTATTGTAATTGTTAGATTCAAATTAATCACACTTTCGAATTTTTTGGTTGCACAGCTTTCAAAGTTTTTACTAATAATCATTAGCACTTTACAAAATCTGTGTTTCGCTCAGCTGACTACACTCATTGCGCTCTTTTTAACAGTATTGCAAGCATAGAGAACAAATTTTGGGTTTTTACTACAAATAATACGTCTAGCTGGCTGCACAAATGGTCATAAACTCAAAAAGTATTTTTAAAGTATTTCTACGGATACTTGAAGAATGTCCAGTAGACTGCACGTGAGGACCGAAGAGGGTAAGCTTTTATATATAATATATATATTTTTTTTGTTTCAAGTGGGATTTTATCTTAATTTTGCCCCCAATTATATATAAGCATTAGATTATAAAAACGTTGTTATAATAAAGCAGAAAAGACAATTGTTTGTCTCAACTCTTATATCTTCTTCTTCTTGACTGGCGTAGACACCGCTTACGCGGTTATAGCCGAGTCCAAAACAGCGCGCCACGTATCCCTCCTTCTGGCAGTTTGGCGCCAATTGGTTATTCCAAGCGAAGACAGGTCCCTCTCCACCTGGTCCTTCCATCGGAGTGGAGGTCTCCCTCTTCCTCTGCTTCCACCAGCGGGTACTGCATCGAATACTTTCAGAGCTGGAGCACCTTCATCCATTCGAACAACATGTCCTAGCCAGCGTAGCCGCTGTTTTTTTATTCGCTGGACTATGTCTATGTCGTCGAATAACACATACAGCTCATCGTTCCATCGTCTGCGGTATTCGCCGTTGCCAATTCTTAAGGGACCATAAATCTTCCGCAAAACCTTTCTCTCGAAAACTCCTAGTGCCGTCTCATCGGATGTTGACATCGTCCACGCTTCTGCACCGTAAAGTAGGACGGGAATGATGAGAGACTTGTAGAGTTTGGTTTTTGTTCGTCGAGAGAGGACTTTACTTTTCAATTGCCTACTCAGTCCATAGTAGCACCTGTTGGCAAGAGTGATTCTGCGTTGGATTTCCAGGCTGACATTGTTATTGCTGTTAATGCTGGTTCCCAGGTAGACGAAATTATCTACAACTTCTAAGTTATGACTGTCAACAGTGACGTGGGAGCCAAGACGCGAATGCGCTGACTGTTTGTTTGACGACAGGAGATATTTCGTCTTGTCCTCGTTCACCACCAGACCCATACGCTTCGCTTCCTTATCCAGTCTGGAGAAAGCAGAACTAACGGCGCGGGTGTTGTTTCCAATGATATCGATATCATCGGCGTACGCCAGTAGCTGTACACTCTTATAGAAGATTGTACCTTCTCTGTTTAGCTCTGCAGCTCGTATTATTTTCTCCAGCATAAGGTTAAAGAAATCACACGAGAGTGAGTCACCTTGTCTGAAACCTCGTCTGGTATCGAACGGCTCGGAGAGGAGAGGTCCTTCCCGATCCTGACGGAGCTTTTGGGGTTGCTCAACGTCAGCTTACACTGCCGTATTAGTTTTGCGGGGATACCAAATTCAGACATCGCGGCAATAAAGGCAGCTCCTTTTCCTGCTGTCGAAAGCAGCTTTAAAGTCGACAAAGAGATGGTGTGTGTCGATCCTATTATTTTTCTCCAAAATTTGGCGCATGGTGAATATCTGGTCTGTTGTTGATTTTCCAGGTCTAAAGCCACACTGATAAGGTCCAATCAGTTTGTTGACGGTGGGCTTTAGTCTTTCACACAATACGCTCGACAGAACCTTATACGCGATGTTGAGGAGACTTATCCCACGGTAATTGGCGCAAATTGTGGGGTCTCCCTTTTTGTGTATTGAGCAGAGCACACTGAGATTCCAATCGTCAGGCATGCTTTCTTCCGACCATATTCTGCAAAGAAGCTGATGCATGCACCTTATCAGTTCTTCGCCGCCGTATTTGAATAGCTCGACCGGTAATCCATCGGCCCCCGCCGCCTTGTTGTTCTTCAAGCTGGTAATTGCTATTCTAATTTCTTCACGGTCGGGCAATGGAACATCTCTGCTCCATCGTCGTCGATTGGGGAATCGGGTTCGCCATCTCCTGGTGTTGTACTTTCACTGCCATTCAGCAGGCTGGAGAAGTGTTCCCTCCACAAACTTAGTATACTCTGGTCATCAATAACTAGATCACCTCTGGGGGTCCTACAGGAGTGTGCGCCGGTCTTGAAACCTTCAGCTAGTCGCCGGATCTTTTCGTAAAATTTTCGAGCATTACCCCTGTCGGCCAGCTTGTCAAGCTCTTCATACTCACGCATTTCGGCCTCTTTCTTTTTTTGTCTGCAAATGTGTCTCGCTTCCCTCTTCAGTTCTCGGTATCTTTCCCATCCCGCTCGTGTTGCGGTCGATCGCAACATTGTGAGGTAGGCAGTCTGTTTTCTCTCCACTGCAAGACGACAATCCTCATCATACCAGTTGTTTTTTTGACTTTTCCGAAAACCAATGGTTTCGGTTGCAGCTGTACGTAAGGAGTTTGATATGCCGTCCCACATCTCCCTTATACCGAGATGCTGATGAGTGCTCTCAGAGAGCAGGAGTGCAAGTCGAGTAGAAAATCGTTCGGCTGTCGGTTGTGATTGCAGCTTCTCGATGTCGAACCTTCCTTGTGTTTGTTGACGTGTGCGCTTTTCTACACAGAGGCGGGTGCGTATCTTAGCTGCTACAAGATAGTGGTCCGAGTCGATGTTGGGACCACGAAACGTACGCACATCAAAAACACTGGAGACATGTCGTCCATCTATCACAACATGATCGATCTGGTTGCGAGTGATTCGATCCGGGGACAGCCAAGAAGCTTGATGGATTATCTTATGCTGGAATCTAGTACTACAGACGATATTTCGGGCCCCGGCGAAGTCGATCAGCCTCAGACCGTTTGGTGATGTTTCGTCATGGAGGCTGAATTTTCCGACCGTTGTGCCAAAGACACCTTCTTTACCCACCCATGCGTTGAAATCGCCAAGCACGATTTTGACATCGTGGCGGGGGCAGCGCTCATAGGTACGTTCTAGGCGCTCATAGAAGGTATCTTTGATCACTTCGTCCTTCTCTTCCGTCTGGGCGTGGGCGCAAATCAGCGATATGTTGAAGAACCTCGCTTTGATGCGGATTGTGGCTAGACGTGCATCCACCGGAGTGAATGCCAGGACTCGACGACGGAGTCTCTCTCCCACCACGAATCCCACACCGAATTTGCGCTCCTTTATATGGCCGCTGTAGTAGATGTCACAAGGACCCACCTTCTTCCGTCCTTGTCCCGTCCATCGCACTTCTTGGATTGCGGTGATGTCAGCCTTTATTCTTACGAGGACGTCAACCAGCTGGGCAGAGGCACCTTCCCAATTAAGGGTCCGGACATTCCAGGTGCATGCCCTTATTTCGTAGTCCTTTAAACGTTTGCAGTGGTCGTCATCAAAATTGGGGTCTCTCATCCGAGGCTGTTTTTTCTTTTTCATTGGGGGGTGTTTTTATGTGCTGGGTCCCAAACCCTACGCACAACCGCATAGGCGGGTTTCGCCTTCTCACTTTAGCTCGCCTCCAAACGGATGTCTGTTGGCTACCCAGAGGATACTTGGTCTAAGACCGGAAGTCGTGAGCTGCTTGAGCCACATGTAAAAGAATCGTTCCTGGTCACTCCCAAGTGAATGACAGTCAGATACTTTCCTCACTTACGTGAACTTCTACATATGACTCCATCCTCTTATATATAAAGTATTATTAGTCGTCAACACTTTTGTATATAAAATTTTGACAATAAAACATAATTAATTAAACATATGTATATTGATTGATTAATAATTGTTGTAGTTCAGGTGAATCTATGTACCGATTATTGTATACATACACAGAGGTAGTCAAAATTATTTAAATTTTTTTTTTTAAATTGCACAGAAAAAGCTTTTTCAGTGTGAAACAAAATGTTGTTATAGGCCTTGATCTATTCCTAAATGAACGAAATCAGTTTGGTAATTATAGCTTGACATATGTCCGAGAAATTAGCAAATGAACTGATGACACGCAATAGTCAAAAGTATTTACACACTTTTAGCCTTTATCGTTCATTACAAACTAAATTCTCTCTTATTTTATGAAAAAAAGCGGTCAACATTTTCGGAATCCAAAAAAGCGATACGCATCTCATTTGGCTTAAATTAAATCTTGAATTTTAGTTTCAGGTCTTGTTTAGTAAATGCTTTATGCACTTATAGTATTAGTATTGATATTAAAAAACATCTAAAAATAACTTGTAATAAAAATTTTGTAAAAAAATATTATTTTATTGATAAATTCAACTGTCCGGTTAATGGAATCAAAATTAAGTTAAATTTCTATATCCGTGTCAATACTTCATAAGCTTTATTTTAATTGTCCCGACTACGGAAGTTATGGAGAAGGACTTAGCAGACATCCGAAATAATGCGTTAAGCCTCCGAAAAACTTCCAGTATTTATGGAATTATTAAGTCCATCATTCAACGGAAAAGGGTATCAGTTTTCTTTCAAATTAGTTCTGACACTATTATATCCCCGATGGTTATCTTCCCTTACTTACTGAAAGTGGGTGAATGAAAATGGTATAATTCTACGAATATATACCCAATAAATGGTTAAGTAAACAAAATATGAATAGTCCTATTATTTACAACACATATAATGCAACCTGCCGATCTCACGTATTTAAGCGATTAAAAATATTCGGGAAACAAGCAGAGAATGGCAAAGAACATGTAGAGAAGGCCTTCATTAAAAAAGAGTTCTGTCCATTACTTAAAAAAGTACAATTAAAAATCGGTTTCGTAAATGCGGGCTGTAACCTTTGACCCAGATGCTGTCGACTATTCAAAATGCATTAAAACAAACCCAGATCAATTGTTCGAATAGAACAAAATGGACTCCGTTCAAAAACACTGGTATGGAATTGCTTGCGATGTAGTTACTGTCACTAAATTTCGGAATAAAGGCTTAGATCCTCGCCAAATTTTTTAAGTAATTTCCGAATCTGATAGTTTTTTAATGAATTTTTATTATTAGTTATTACAGTTTCGATTCCTTACAAAATATCTATGTCAGTACACTGGATCTTTCGGTCATTAGAAAAAGTGTCCGGTTAATGGCAAATTTCCACTTATTTTCATAAAACCACTTTTATTAATTAAATTAGCATTTGTTTATAAAAACTGATATATTTATTAAGTCGTCTTTAAAAGAGTTAATCATCCCTAAATGCTATGAAATATTTCCACATCACTAAATACCTGTTATATACTGGTGTATAAAGTTGAAAAAAAAAAATTAAGTGTTCGTTCACAGTTACATTTACCCTATAAAGCAATAATTTTTATTTCAAAATGTTAAAACACTTCAGAACAAATTTTTCCCTAAAAAAAATGCTATATTTTGGGAACTGTGGAGTATAACTGTAACCAAATACGCAATGCGTTAAACTGTCAGATTATTTCCGATTCTTCAAGAAAAAAATTAATTGATTGAGATATTTTGGGAACTTACAAAATAATAATTTGGATTATAACTAGTTCAGTATTTAAGCTACTTTGACCGCAAAAATATTATTGTTGACGACATTAACTTCTAGATACAATAGTTGTTGCTAGGTGACGTAATGTATTTCAAATTAATCGACACTGTTGTTTAGATGAAAAGAGAAAAAATATCACCGGAAATATTATTGAAACAAAAATTTTGATTGGAAAAATTACAGAATAATCATGTCTAGGTGTCACTTATTCCATGAAATCACACCATTCTTGGACTCTACCATATTGGCTGAACTATTTTCAAAAGAATATATGAAAAACTAATAAAAGTCGAATACTTAGACACCTATAGATGATCAAAAATGTACGAAAAGTACAAAATCAAAACAAAAGAAACATATCCACACATACATTTATAATACTTAAAGAAATATACTTTATTGTTTTATCGAATGGCGTTACTGTATAGTAATTTATTGTTTCTTTGCTTCTTCTACGGTCTTCTTGATGTAAGCCTTCACACGATCGCCGATCTTGCTGGCCATCAGACACTTGTGTCCACGGTAGGCCCACACATCAGCGCTGCTGCCCTCCACATTCTTGTCCACACAACCCTCAGCGATGGCGAGAACCTCAGCCTCATCCAAATCCATTTTGAATTGCTTGGCAACACGATCGGCATGATAACCTTGATGTTCGCAGAAGACACCCAATTTCTTAGCGGTACAAAGCAAGTACTTGCGCACTGGTTCTTCATCGGGGTATTCAAAGCTCTTCATCTTCTGGATGTATTCCTCGCTGAGTGGGAAATCCTTGAAGCATTCCTGGCGGATAACTTTGATTTCGGCAGCATTTTTTGGCACCCAATCATCTTCGGCGTATGCCTAAAATGAGAATTATATAAGTAAGTAATCGGGTATCTATGTATAATTGTATGTGATGTACTTACCAGTGCAACAACAGCAAGGATTACAATGAAGAATTTCATTTTGGATTTTTTGTTTGCGGCTTTGTATTCGCTTCAGTGGACTCAGAGCACAACTGATGTCTGTAATTTTTGAAATATCATATTTATACATTCAGCTCGGTTGGTGAGCGCGAGCAAATGCATAAATTCAAACTAAAACTTTGTTTGCTGTGTGATAATACTTTCGATCAGTTTAACACTCATCACATGACGTACATGTGTATGTATGTGTGTGTGTGCATCTGTATTGAGCGATCTTCTTAACTTATATTTGTTTTGATTATTTTTTGATACGGCTTTAAATTTATGTGCGTTGTACTATATAGTACATATGTATATGTCATTCCTTATCGCCTTGACACTCTCCCAAAACTGGCTTGAGCATCGTATATTGATACGTACGCGTAAATATGCACGAGTACGTTGCCGCTCTAGTTCACTCGGGTCAAAAGTGTACCTGATAACTTTCTTTTGTGCAGTGATAATTGAATCAATAGAAATAATTTCATGAAACACGCACAGCGGTGTGCATGGAAATAGGACGGTACGGTAATATTTATGGCGTTGACAAAGGCGTGAATCTATTTAAAATTGATTATACTCCATATAATTTATGTTTTTTCGTATTTGTTTATAAGTTTCTTTGTATGTGTGATTGGCGTTGCAACCGTTTAGCCGGTTATAGCCGAATCGACGATAGTGCGCCATCTCTCTCTCTCCTTCGCAGTTCGGCGCCAGTTGGAGATCCCAAGTGTAACCAGGTCGCTCTCCACCTGGTCCCTCCAACGGAGTGGAGGCCTTCCCCTTCCTCGGCTTCCTCCGGCGGGTACTGCATCGAACACTTTCAGGGCTGGAGTGTTTTCGTCCATTCGGACAACATGACCTAGCCAGCGTAGCCGCTGTCTTTTTATTCGCTGAACTATGTCAATGTCGTCGTATAACTCGTACAGCTCATCGTTCCATCGTCTGCGGTATTCGCCGTTGCCAATGTTCTTAGGACCATAAATCTTGCGCAAAATTTCCCTCTCTAAAACTGTCGTCTCATCTGATGTTGACATCGTCCAAGCTTCTGCACCGTAAAGCAGGACGGGAATGATAAGCGACTTGTAGAGCTTGATTTTGGTTCGTCGAGAGAGGACTTTACTGTTCAATTGCCTACTCAGTCCAAAGTAGCACCTGTTGGCAAGAGTTATTCTGCGCTGGATTTCGAGGCTGACATTGTTCGTGTTGTTGATGCTGGTTCCCAGGTATACGAAATTATCTACGACCTCGAAGTTAAATAAGTTATAAGTTTCTTTGCTTAAACATAAACCAGGTCTATATTCTATTCCTATTCCTATAAAAAGCTTAATAACACAGCCACACCAAAAAAAAAATTGTCATGACCTGTTGCTCTTACTATGTCCTCTATATGTGTTTGGGGTCGCTGAATTCGAATTCAAAATGGATAATCCAATATGGTGGACGCTTTTTTTTTTTTGAAAAATTCATCGAAATCGCTTGAATCTCGTTACTTGTTACGAATCCGATGTCGGTGTTTCAAATTCAAAATGTGTGTAATCAAAATCACGAGATAAGGTAACTTTCGATAATTTTAAATATTTTTGAAAACCCTATAATTAGGTATATGAGAGCTAGCAGATGTTATGACCCGATTTTAATATTTTTTTTAACAGAACACTATTAGAAGAAAACAATTTCCTGTGAATTAAATTAAATTATCTGAGAGATTTACCCAAATTTTCGGTTAAAATGTATCCTTAGGCGCTGAGTTCTACATGTTCGATATCTGGGGTCTTGAAAAGTTATAGTCCGTTTTCGACAATTTGTTCACAAGTGAAGTCAGAGATGATATGTACTATTTGTGTAAAGTTTTATTCCACTATCTTCATTGGTTCCTTATGCATACATGATAAAGCGAAGGAATCAGATGGAATTCAAATTTGAGTTATAAGGAAAGTAGTCGTGGTTGTGAACCGATTTCGCCCATTTTCGAAAGCAACCATCTCACTGCCCCAAGGAACATGTGTTCCAAGTTTCATTAAGATATCTTAATTTTTAGTCAAGTTACAGCTTGCACAGACGGACGGACGGACGGACGGACAGACAGACAACCGGACTTCAAACCTACTCGTCACCCTGATCACTTTGGTATATATGACTCTATATCTAACTCGCCTAGTTTAAAGTGTTACAAACAACCGTTATGTGAACAAAACTATTATACTCTCGTAGCAACTTTGTTGCGAGAGTATAAAAATGGGTTTACCAAGTTATAAGTAAAATATTGGGAATTTATGAGATTTTTTCAAAAAGTTTTCTACAACATACTATAAAATTTTCATTGAATTCATTGTTTGTTCGTGAATTCTTGGTCAAAAACAATACTGAAACGATGCTCCGCCTCCATATTTGCCAGACATGACTCCGTGTGACTTTTTCCTATTTCCAAAAATAAAAAAAACCTTAAAGGGTCTTAAAGCATACGAGAAATCGTTGAAAGAACCAAAGATTATCCCGAAAATTGGGTTTGAGAAATATTTCGACGATTGGTTGAAACGTTGACAAAAGTGCATAATGTCGAAATTGGACTATTTTAATGGAGACAATATTTATGTAGACGAATGAATATTTTTTTTTTAAATAACATTTTTTGGTAGGTTATATTCTCAGTAATATGAATGAAAGTGTCTTTCGTAAAGTACAGCTCACAGCGACAAGCACTTAAAACCAGTTGCAAATCAAAAGTTATTCATAATATATTTCAAAATATTTCGCCGATTTATTGAGTTGCTAAGAATAAAGATAATTTGAATTCTAATAAAAATCAAAATTTCATAAACACACGAGAAAATCCGAAACACCTGGACTAATCTTAACAATTCTAGAGCTCTTATATGAGAATCCTAAGCTTTTTTAATCGTTCCACAGTCGTTTTTCAATTTTTGATACTATTATATGAACACAACTGTATGTAGAGAAGCGAATAGCAACTAGAGTTTGCAGAGATTATGAAGTATATGCCATGTACGAGTATACAAATGATGCAAACAGATACCAATAATAACAGAGTTGGTGATAATGAAAAATTATTGCATGTTTTCAAAAATTTTTTTTTTATGGGTTAAAAATATATTGACGTGTCTTTAGCATTTTGTACAGCTGCTTTCGTTGTATATGTGAGTTGTAGTTTTTATACTTTCTTTAATAGTAAAAATATTAAAATTTAATACCTCCTATATTGAATGCTTAGTTTCCTCTTACAGATGTCTATGTCGCCTACGTCTAGTATATTGATTTTTTAAGAGGGGTTTTAAACTGAGAAACCAGTGTACACTAGAACATATACTAAAAAATGGAATTAGAATTCACTGGTCAACCGCATGAGATTGTGAGATGGAACAGAATGAAAGTAAAATAAGATATGTTTTTTAATTAAAAATATTATTTATCGGTTTAAATTTATCGGTCAAAAATTAGCCTTAACACTTATTAACTTGGTCAACTGATACATTTTATGAACGAAAATTATCATATTGAGTGTATGAGGGGACAGTTATACATACATATATGATATAAGTCAAAAGAAAGGAGGTTGTATGGCTCATATGATGAAGGTTACCAGAAGCTCAATTCGTATGAAGTTTTGTTCTGATATATATGTATATTCTGATATCTTTATAAAAAATTTAGTTATCTATTGTGAAATAAAAGATATGTTATATAACGGGTGATTTTTTTGAGGTTAGGATTTTCATGCATTAGTATTTGACAGATCACGTGGGATTTCAGACATGGTGTCAAAGAGAAAGATGCTCAGTATGCTTTGACATTTCATCATGAATAGACTTACTAACGAGCAACGCTTGCAAATCATTGAATTTTATTACCAAAATCAGTGTTCGGTTCGAAATGTGTTTATCGACAAATTTTGTTCAGCGATGAGGCTCATTTCTGGTTGAATGGCTACGTAAATAAGCAAAATTGCCGCATTTGGGGTGAAGAGCAACCAGAAGCCGTTCAAGAACTGCCCATGCATCCCGAAAAATGCACTGTTTGGTGTGGTTTGTACGCTGGTGGAATCATTGGACCGTATTTTTTCAAAGATGCTGTTGGACGCAACGTTACGGTGAATGGCGATCGCTATCGTTCGATGCTAACAAACTTTTTGTTGCCAAAAATGGAAGAACTGAACTTGGTTGACATGTGGTTTCAACAAGATGGCGCTACATGCCACACAGCTCGCGATTCTATGGCCATTTTGAGGGAAAACTTCGGAGAACAATTCATCTCAAGAAATGGACCCGTAAGTTGGCCACCAAGATCATGCGATTTAACGCCTTTAGACTATTTTTTGTGGGGCTACGTCAAGTCTAAAGTCTACAGAAATAAGCCAGCAACTATTCCAGCTTTGGAAGACAACATTTCCGAAGAAATTCGGGCTATTCCGGCCGAAATGCTCGAAAAAGTTGCCCAAAATTGGACTTTCCGAATGGACCACCTAAGACGCAGCCGCGGTCAACATTTAAATGAAATTATCTTCAAAAAGTAAATGTCATGAACCAATCTAACGTTTCAAATAAAGAACCGATGAGATTTTGCAAATTTTATGCGTTTTTTTTTTTTTTTAAAAAGTTATCAAGCTCTTAAAAAATCACCCTTTACATCCTATTAATGGATGATGTGGTCGTAGTCCAATTCCCTTCATTATTAAACTATGCCAAAACGACTTGAAGATAATAATATGCACCCAATTTGTTTTCAAATTTTTACCCTTTCATTATAGGTTCTCTGATAATATCAGAATTCGTTAGAACTCTATTTCAGAGGGAGATTATAACAGTTGTATTACTTTATATTTATTATTGAAAAGTAAAAAAAGGTTTGTCAGTTTTAAAATGCAATACAGAGTTAAAGAATTGAAATATAAAATTTAGAGGTTGCTTAAAAGGGCGATAAACCCGTATGCCATTGTACTTAACTTATGTGCAAGATTTAAAACAAAAACCTATTATTAAACAAGTGTGCACGTTTTCGCGTTTATTTTTTCTTTCTAATACAGTTTAAAAAAATAATTTGAAATCACAGATTTTTATGGGAACAGATGTGCTTTATATACATCTGTAAAAGATAGGTGAGCTTCAAATATAACAATAAAACAAGAAAAAACGTTAACTTCGGCTGAACCGAAGCTAATATACCCTTCACAGGTGCAGTTAAGCAGTAATCCATGTCAAATTTTGTGAAGATACCACGTCAAATGCGAAAAATTTCCATACAAGCCATTGATTCCGATCGTTCGGTTTGTATGGCAGCTATGTGCTATATTGAACCGATCTGAACAATTTTTTCGGAGATTAAATTATTTCTATGAGCAATAACTCACACCAAATTTCGTGAAGATATGTAGTAAAATGCGGAAGTTTTCCATACAAGCCCTTGATTCCGATCGTTTAGTTTCTATGGCAGCTATATGATATAGTGGTCCGATATCGGCAGTTCCGATAAATGAGCAGCTTCTTGAAGAGAAAATAACATCTGCAAAATTTCAAAACGATATCTTAAAAACTGAAGGATTAGTTCGGACAGACAGACAGACAGACGGACATGGCTAAATCGACTCAGTTCAACATACTGATAATTTATATACAATATACTTTATAGGGCCTCCGACGCTTCCTTCTGGGTGTTACAAACTTCGTGACAAACTTAATATACCCTGTTCAGGGTATAATAAATATCGGCAGCTTTAATATTTTGTTCCAATGCATATTTCTTTGTTATAGTGCAGAGCACAAGAAACACAAGCTACATTGCCGTCGTTAGGTCAAATATAAAGAAAATAAACAAAGCAGATGTGTATAATTTATACAAACAGATCTATTTATTTATAACTGAATATTATTGACTTTTGAAAAATACAAACAATTTGGTTTGAATATAGTGAATTTATTTACCAACCTGTTGTGTTGATAAGCTGCATTCAACCTATGGACTATGCTACTTGGAGCTACATAATAATTTAAGCTAAGCCATTAGCAATGAATTTCTTCTCGGAATTATTAAATGCAGACCCGTAGATCAAAGTGTTCTGATAAGAGTTAGCTGTTGTGAACTGTGACGATGAGACACGATCGTATTTTGGCTGTCATCGAACACAAAAGAATATTTTTATTTCAGACTTTTATCTTTTAAAAAATACTTTCTACATAAATATGAATATTTGATTAGTATACTAATATAAAAATTCTAGTATTCTAAAATAAAAATAAAAAATGGAAAAATAGATCTTTATATGCATATTTATTTAAAATATTATCAGAAAACGAGCAAAAAGTATTGAATAATAACATTTACTTATCGTTTTGACATGGTTTCAATAAAGTATTCTACACCGGTATAAGAATAATACCACTCCCGGTATTTAACTCATATATATGATATATATGTGGTATATTATGTAGTAACGAAACTGTTCTTAATAATATTAGCTCCAGGCATAATATTGATGTGCTCACAATCCGAGCTTTAGGTTTCTTTAATAAGTAATATAACTTCACTCAAAGTAAGTGCATACTACCACTATCATCAGACTTTAGAATTTAACATTAATACTTGGTAGGATCTAGTTTTGAGCCCTTGAGGTCTGTTTTAGGAGTCGTTATATTCAATATATAACTTTTACGGAAAATGGTTTTATAGTGTAGTTTTCAAGTTATTTATGAAATTAAAGGGATACATTTTGCGTTACGATATGGTGCTCGGGGATTATTTCGAGTTAAGGTGTCTTCCAGCGGAAGCAAATGACAAAGCTACATACATTAATTATATGTGCTTGTGCTTAACCGTTAATTTTTTCTACAGCTTAATTTCCTATTGAAACTGTCAGCGCCATCTTGCGGTCAGTAGATGCAGCGGTTTGTGTATTTGCTATCGGTACTAAGTAGGAATGAATCATTCGAACATTGTACACTGTAAAATTTATATCGAAAATAAGAAATATACATACATATACATACGATTTCTCTTTTCAAATGTTATATGTATGATAATGACACTCAACCCAATCATTTTATGAAATTCTACATTATCTCTAGTTGATTTAAGTCTGAAGACGTTACGCGCTTTAGAGCTGCCATATTATCGCCCAAAGCATTGAATGCGTTTTTCTAAAAACTGTGTTTTCAAAGTCGGTTGATATGATTTTTTGAGAACTCCTCAACCGATCTACGAGATATAATTTACAGGAAGGAACTTTTTTCAATTGCAACTATAAAAATGGCTTTAAAGCCAGTTTGTTTCCCAAAAACCTCTGCCAAAATTCTAATTTTATTGTTTCTTCGTGAAAATTGTGGTTTAAGTTCATAAATTAACATTTTTTTTTACTTCGAAAGCTGCTACTGTGAATTATGTTATCAACGCAGCTTTTTCGAGAGAACTAGCCGGATACATATAACGTCACAATGGCAGAGTTTTTATTTTTTAATTTCAGTAATGTCTAATTGAATGTGTATCTTTATGTTAATCAAAGTATGAGCTAAATTAAAAAAAAAAATAAATAAATTGAAAAAAAATTGCCTGAAAAAGTCTAAAATTCACATTTTTCTAATCTCCCATACAAACAATTTGTATTCTATAGATATAAAAACGAATTGCTGTTCGTTAGCCTCGCCAAAAGTCGGCATTTGCAACACCGATCTGGCTAATTTTAGTCTTGAAATATTCGAGCATGGCCAGAAAAGTTTAGAAAGTAAGTAAATATAGAAAAATTGCGCGGAAGGTTGCAACTTACTTTATATGAGTTGACAACAAAATTTAAAAAAAAAAGAAAACAATCGCCAAAAATAGCGCTATATCGAAGATATGCAAGTTGATAATTTGGGAAGTATGGCGCATAAAAAATCGCTTATTTATACATACAAGTATTTTTGCAACAAGATCAAACTGCGATTGTAGAAGCAGTTGCTAGATATTGGTTGACACCTCGATGGATTAATAACATTTCAAACAGATTTCTGTCTCTTCTGTCTCTTTCCGGATATAAAACAACAATATAATACCCATAATTAGCTGAATGAACGACCAATATTGGTCGCAAAAAACAAACATCTCGTCGATGTCAATGCGACAATTTAGAATTTCGTTACAGGAGAGCTGACACAGATACAAATGAGGATGACGTAGCCAACTATCCCAAAGGATTTTTATTATCAGGAAGAATTGCCTGGATTATCACCACTTAATTTTACATTTAAAAGTAGCATCAATTGTCATCATGCTATATAACATAAATCAACCTCGACTTTGTAATGAACTTTGTATCGTCATCCAAGCCAAGATTGATTGTATATCTTAGTCACAAAACGTGTGGCCGGATTTGCTAGTATAGGTATATATTCAAAACAAAATAATATTTCAATTTTAAATAAAAAACATTTCCTGAACGAAAGACATGTAATCTCTTAAATCCTTATCGGCCGTAAAAATTAATATATATCTCTCTATTTTGGAAAGATTGTTAGTTGGATAATTTTTAGAGCTTATGTACTTTATGGAAAACACAAATACATTTAGTAATCGAAATATTTTCAAGCCACTTTAATACACCATAACTATGGTGGAGATGATCTATTCTATCATATTATCTTTTTCGTTAAAGACTCTTGTAACAAATATTTTTGTATTCGAGCTCCGATCGAGTAATGAGTATTCTCAAAGTGGTTCGAAATCTATTCCGGTATATTCCAATTCAGCAAAACATACATACATATGTATATACACAAGCAAGTGATAGCATATAATTTCAACAGCATACTGCCAAAAATTTAATTTATTTTGAATTAAACAACAAAAACTAGAGCATAAAATTGCAAGAGGAAATGCACAAATGCATACATTTGCAGGTACATATGAGCATACATACATATGTATATATAAATGAAGGTGCATATCAGTATATCGATTACAATATATTTTACAATAATCAATATCCAATTACTTTCAATAGATTTTTGTACAATAAAATTGCCTACAAGCACACACATATCAATCAAACAAGTATGTATGTATATTCTCACATATCTACATATAACAATATGTCACAGTATGTATGCATGTGCCTTCATCTCAACTTATTCAATAAGGTAAAAATAAAAGTGTTCCATTTCAAAGCAGAATTCATGCAGCCTTACTAACATTCATACATACACATGTGCAATATATGTGAACGTTGTTTGTAGCGAATGAAATTGCGAAAGTAAACGTAACAAGCTGCGTAGCTGCTTTGGCACAAACATACACACCTGCATATATGTATGTACATATATAGCAAACATCTTCTTGCATGTGTGTGTGTGTGCGTTTTGCCGATATCATTGCAAAAGTCGCCGGAAATCAATTTGACACCATCTTTGTTGCAATTTCACAGATTTTCATTGAATAGCTTTTTAGTTTTTTTTCTTTTGTTGTTGCCCGAAAAATATTTGTATACTTTGTGTTATTTGAGGCCAGATAGTACTCGATTGCACAATGTGTATAATACATATTCTTTTGTACGCGTGAGTATGCCATTGAAGCGGTTATTATAATAACACTATTTATGGTAAGTAATAAGGGTGTTAATTCAATAAGAGTTTCAAATGCCATGCAACAACTAATAATATACAGACATACATACACAATTTTCCATAAAAAATATTTTGTTGTTGGTGTTTTACTGCAAGAAATTTATGCAATGCCTGCCACCTTTGACCTTTTCGGCTTACCCCAGGTTGTTGAGATGCTAATCAATGCTTTGTTTGCCCATTTATAGGGTAAATACTGTTTCCGATCGCTGAAGTAGGTACTTCAATGTAACCTGGGTATATTTCAATATGTATATTTGTAAGTATTTTAGCGTGTGCAATATATCCGCCAGGGGTTTCAGGCACGCCAAATCTGTAATATGCAACCGGTTGACGCCCATTTCGCGCCCTTCCCTGCCACTGCCACGATACTGTTATTAGTTTTGCAGACAATTCTATTTTTTTGTCGTCATTTAAATTTCATACGAATGTCATTTGAGTCGCAAAGTATCTATTAAGCTGCATTTTCGGCGGCCACTCTTATAATTTCATTAGTGAGCACAGTATTTGACGGAGTGCGAATATGGCGAATTCATCGAAAGGGGTGGGTATTTAAAAAACTTATATTCATGATTTCCTGTTCCCCTTCTTGGAATGTAGACACATATGTATATATGTTTGTAAGTATAAATGTAATTATGTGTATTATTTTAACTCTGTAGCATTGCTGGTTATCCATATGCACAATTTGAGATGCCCTCAGGTTAGACTAGAAATGGTGCGACAATGGTAGTTTATTGTTGTTGTTTCTTTATTTTTTGTTTTTTAATTTCGTTATATAATCCAGCTGTGAATTTTATTTGATTTTTATTAGGAAAGTTTTACCCCCCTCCAGCGCATGTGTATTGGTTATAAATACATGGATACTATGTATTCATATATTTGTATGTATATGTGAGAATATAATAGCAAAACAATATACAATTGAAAAATAAGATGAATGAAGCTATATTATATCCAAGATTATATATTCACTTAATTTTGCTAAGATGTCAGACTTATCAACTGATATATACGGTATAAAGCCCAACGCATATTCGAAAAACCGTATATAAGGTATATGGGAGTCCTCTGTATTTCTATAAAATTACTGAGATATTTCCGTAAAAAATAACTATTAGCTCTGAGGTCTTTATGTTCGATATCTGGTTGCTTGAAAAGTTATAGTCTGATTTCGACAATTTTTCCTCAATACAATATATTTACAAAATTTTCCGATATATTCGTTCATTCTTTAATGAAAAGTGAACGAATCAGATGAAATTCAAAATCGTGTTATGATGATTAAGTATTTTGTGAGAAACGTAAAACCATTAGTGGGCTGGGCAAATATGCTGTAGACTAAGAATGTTGAGTTTTACTAGCTATTAAAGTAGGTAGAAGAGATGAAGTCATATTTAAAGAGCCGTTTTCGTCTCCTGATTTAAAATGTTGATTAACACAAACGTTTCAGCATTACAGCGGATCGAAAATATACTATTTCATCACTATTCTACTAATTATATAAATTTAAGGGAAATACTCGCTGAAAATACTGTCAATACCCTTAAAACATACTTTGGAAAGCCGAATGAATTCTTAAAAAAGGTTTTGTGGTGAACTCTTTTCTGCAAAGACACTATCCCCATATAGGAGTTAGGCGGTAATATTACCCGATTTTATATTTATTTTCATCGACATTAACTGGGAAATTTTGCGTTGTTATATTCTCCTTTTATTATACGAGCTTTTTTGTTAAATTTATTAATCACTCTGTTCAACACTTGGCTTGGTATTGGACTAATTTTTTTTTTTTTGGGAGAATGAGTCATAAATAAAAATAGTGTATTAGACTCCAAAATCGGAATATTTGCAATCGAAGTTCGAAAAAAGGGAATTAAAAAAATATATATTATTGATTACAGGATATAGCTACTAAAAAATCCAAAATATGGATTTAATCTGTATTTTTCTCTTAATTCAATGGTGTATAAAACTTTTCAGTTAAGCTTATGTGACAGATGCTATTAGGATTTCAGTCAAACTTTTATCCTTCAAAACATCTTACATATAAGGTTAAGCGAAAAGCCTAGATCTTCGAAAAGTCAGCTTATATCCAGTTTAGTTTTATAGAAATACGTATATGCGTTTTTAACAAGTGAAATAGAACGTTACGTCGTAGATACTCAACAATAATCTGCTCACTACTTAATTGTACAAGTAACAATTTCAAATCGCTACTGCAACATTTGCCATTGTTGTTGTTGTTGTTGTTTTGTTATTGATATAGATCAGAAAAATCAGTAAATGAAGAGATGCAATCGCCAACATCACTGCTCCGTTGTTATGTAAGTGATACTTTTATTGCACCACCCCCGCTGACGCAGCCACTTATTATCCCCCTTTCAATTGCCTAAATTCAAATAACCCACTCCTTTCGGTAATACAAGTGCTTGGGAAATATA
Source organism: Zeugodacus cucurbitae (assembly GCF_028554725.1). NCBI lineage: Eukaryota > Metazoa > Arthropoda > Insecta > Diptera > Tephritidae > Zeugodacus > Zeugodacus cucurbitae. Next base: position 54,177,254 of record NC_071667.1, on the reverse strand, counting down.
AAAGTCGGCATTCTACCGGGTTTTGTTTGTTTCTTTGCGTTTTTCGCGGTTTTGTTTGTTCTATTCTATTCTATGCTGTACTGCTCTGCGGTTTCAAGATAAATATCAAATTTTGCTCCGCCACTTGGCGCGCTAACCACCTGCGGCGGTGCAACAAATAAAATCGCTAAATATTAATTTATATGTACATATGTATGTATATAAGCATATGAATGCGCGTAATATTGTACTCGTTGATAGTGTGATGAGCAATCTGTGTACTTTAATGTGTCCGTGTGAGTGTATGTGTTAGTGGTATATTAGGATCGTGGGAAATTCCATTGACTTTTGTTGTTTTCGCACAAAGCAAATACCTTAAATAAACTATACAGGATGCATCTGATAATATTGAATTTTGTGTAATATTGAATTCGTTATTGTAAATATGTACATATGATCCTTTTATGAATACGTAAAGGTAATGAATTTATTATCGTAAGTGTTCTTAGAGTAAATAATATTTTTTTTTCTGGAGCAGCCTGTGCTCAAAGTAAATATTTGCAAATGAAATTTGATATTGTCAAGGTAACTGAATCAATAAAATATAAAGAAAAAACTACACTCTGTTAATGATTGGGATTCACGTAATTTATTCTGACTTTCCATAGAGGTCTCAATTGATCTTTAACACGCTCTCTATAATTTTACACAATTTTGATATTAATAATAGGCGTTTTTCGTAAAGCAACGTCTTATTCTTAGAAAAAATATTTGATAAAAACATAAATCTTTCTTATACAACAAGCCAAAGTGATTATATTCTAGCGAATATAATTTTAACCATTTTGGAATATGATAATAGAGAATAAACTATTTTCCAATCGAAAGCAACTTTAATGATTTATATAAAAACATAATCTTAGATTGAGTAGGGAAATAGACATATGTACATATATAACAAATCATATCGATATTATGTACTTATTTCAGCGCCAAAAAACGACTTTGGACCTCAATAATGCATCAAAACCGTATACGATGGGCAAAAGATCACGAAAATTGGAGTCATCTTGATTGGCGAAATGGTATCTTCTCGGATGAATCAAAATTTAACCCTTCTTGTAGCGACGGCATGTCGTACGTAAGGCGGAGAACTTGTGAGTGGTTCAAGGACGAAAGCCTTCAATGAAAGGTTAAGCAGGGAGGCAGCCGAATGATCTGGGGATGCTTTTTTTACCATACCCTTTGCCAACTAGTCCTAATAGATGGAACCGGATGTCCTTATTTTTTTACGATGACTCTGCGCCATCCCAGCTTGCCTAATTTTTAAGTATGATTTTTTTTTGTACATCTAGGGGTTATTGCTATAATTTAAATTACAAATTTTATAATTGTCCTTTCATTTTTCTTTCAGGTGAAGAATTATTTATCAACAAGTAAGGAAAGGCTAAGTTCGGGTGCAACCGAACATTTTATACTCTCGCAATTTATTTAGAGATTTACCTATATTTTCGGTGAAAAATTACCCTTAGGCACTGAGTTCTTCATGTTTGATTTCAGGGGCCTTGAAAAGTCATGATCCGATTTTGACAATTTTTCCACAAATGATGTCACAGCTCAAATACAGTATTTGTGTAAAGTTTTATTTCGCTATCCTCATTGGTTCCTTATGTATATCTTATAAAGTGAAGGAATCAGATGAAATTCAAAATTGAGTTATATGGGAAGTAGGCGTAGTTGTGAACCGATTTCGCCCATATTCCACCAGTGTTAACAGGGTTTCAAGAAAATATTATATACCGAATTTCATTGAAATCTGTCGAGTAGTTCTTGAGGTATGGTTTTTGACCCATAAGTGGGCGACGCCACGCCCATTTTCCATTTTGTAAAAAGATCTGAGTGCAGCTTCCTTCTGCAATTTCTTATGTAAAATTTGGTGTTTCTGACGTTTCTTGTTAGTGAGTTAACGCATTTTAGTCATTTTCAACCTAACCTTTGTATGGGAGGTGGGCGTGGTTATTATCCGATTTCAACTATTTTCATGGTGTATGGTGGGGTATGTATAAGGAAACGGCTAAAAGAAACGAATTCAGAAAGCTTTGTTTATATAGGTTTATTGGTTTGCAAGATATATACAAATAACCTATTTGGGGGCGGGGTCACGCCCACTTTTCCAAAAAAATTACATCCAGATGTGCCCCTTCCTAATGCGATCCTATGTTCCAAATTTTATTATCATAACTTTATTTATGGCTTAGTTATAGCTCTTTATGTGTTTTTGGTTATCGTCATTTTGTGGGCGTGGCAGTGGTCCGATTCCGCCCATTTTCGAACTTAACCTTCTTATGGTGCCAAGGAATACGTGTTCCAAGTTTCATTAAGATATCTCAATTTTTACTCAAGTTACAGCTTGCACGGACGGACAGACGGACGGACAGACAGACATCCGGATTTGAACTTTACTCGTCACCCTGATCACTTTGGTATATATAACCCTATATCTAACTCGTTTAGTTTTAGGACTTACAACCAACCGTTATGTGGACAAAACTATAATACTCTCTTTAGCAACTTTTGTTGCGAGAGTATAAAAATCGGGGTTTCGACTTTATAGTGTTCAGGTAATAGACCGGATTTCAATCAAATTGAGAACTTTGGGTTTATAATGAAGACTCAGATATCACAGAAGAGACCAAAAACTTTAGCAAAATTGCAAAGAATTCTCTAAGATGTGTAGTATAACGATATCGCAGCAGGAACATTGCAAAATCTGATCAATTCAATGGAAGAGCAGATAAAATCCGTTATAAAAAACAAAGGAGGTTCGACAAAATACTAATGATAATGTTTTTGTATCAATTAATGTTCCCCTTAAATAATATGAAAAAAAATATTTCTTTAGTGTAAAGAACAAAAAAGATAACACTGTTTATATTGTTAGCTACCAAGATGATAAAATATCTAAAATTAATTAAAATAAAAGGAAGTATAAGTGCAATCAACAACACTGACTTTGTTTACACTTAAAACTCAATTATTCTACATATACTATTGTTTTAAAGTAAAAAGTTCAAACATTTGACTAAAATAATATGAAATAACTATTTTTTAGCTGTCCGCTACTGTATATGATGATTTTCGTTTTTCTATTGGACTTTAAGCCGAATATATGGCCCAAATTTTGTGTTATCTTAATAAAACTACTATATCAATAAATTGCGAGAGTATAAAATGTTCGGTTGCAACCGAACTTAGCCTTTCCTTACTTGTTGGGATAGTCTTTATCTTTTTAAACAATTTTCCTATGCTTTAAAAACGACGGCTCTTTATCTCTCCATATTTTTGGAAATAGGGAAAAATATCGTCTAACCCTATCGGCTGCTACAGACAAAGATAGCAATGAATACAGTTGAAAATTTTGTCGTCCTTCAGGTTACTGTATATATCATTACAATAAGTAATGACACAGTTCGATGGACAATTCGAAACTTTAAAATTCCCGTTGTACATTTCTTTTATACAAAACAATATTTGGAAACTCCTAAAATGATATTCGATTTTATTGATAATAAGCCGTTTCATTTCTAAAAAAATAGTTAAAGATTAGTATATGTCGAGTAGCCTCACTTCAGAACTATTGGTAATGAAACAGTATTATAGTTATGGTTAGTACTCTAGAATAAGGAAATATTTTTTGTTTATGGCGCGATATCATCCGACGAAAGACTTTTCAGTCCATGTATGACTTAGACTCCTTACATCATTGGTTCTCAATTTGGTTTTCAAATCAAATAAAAACCAAGAAATAATAATAATGCTTTATACATCACTATAGAAAAAACAAACAAAAAAATGCAATAAAAACTTAACTCAATCTGTTCATTTTCCATTGTAAATTTAAAACATTTATCTCATATCGAGTTTATCTCAAACCCATATAAAAGCGTTGTCCATTGCTCCGAGAAATTCAAAGTTGCACATCTTTACTGTTTCGTCTTCTGCAAATGACAATTTACAAATGTGTGTTGAACATCTTCTCTTTTCTCTGCAACACTCACACCCACATACAAGACGAAATCCAGAAACAATGCAAGCTGTTGTAAGAATCAGAACTTGAAAGAAAAGCAATTTTGTACTATTTTGCACAAATTCTCCCGCTTCTTCTTCTTCTTCTTCTTCATCTTCTTCTTTCACTTTGTGACTTCTCAAGTTTGACTGTTGGTTAGCAACCAGCAACAACAACAAAAGCAACATCTAACAACTGACTCAAATGTATACAAAAAGTTAAATACAATTTCATGCCTCGTTGGACATAACACACCACAACAACAACAACAATATAAATAAGTTAATACAATAGTATAATGTCGGCAACAAGCGTAAAGATACCAAGAAATTGAGTTGAACTTGCAACCTGCGAGATTGAAGCGGAGATGGTGGCTCGTTTGTTATGTCTAACAAATAGAGAGAAGAGACGGATGTCGCTGATATCCGTTGATAAAGAAAAACATGAAAAAACATTTGTAAGACAAAATAAAATTGCCGACAAGCAATAAGAAAAAGCGCTGTGGCAGGATTTACTTGTAAACTTTCGAAATAATGGCGACCCAGTCGCTTGCTTGTATCATGTACTACATTTGAGACCGAGTGTTAGAGTTCGTATGTTAGCCAGACGCCTCGCAGCATTCGGGCCCACATAAGCGACTACGTTTCCGATTAGTTGCGTAACGGAAATAAAACAATATCCGCTTGGCGCTTTCAGATCTATTTTAGTCTACAACAACACAAGTGAAGCAACCGAATTGGTGGTTGTAAGGAAAAATTTTAAAATCTGTTACGAAATTACGTTTGGTGTGGGTAGCATCGATTACTTGTGTGTTGCTGCCGTTTACTCTTCAGTAGCCCGATATTGAAACGGTGTCGGTTTGTGATTGGTTTTGTTGCTTCGCACTTGAAATTAAATTAACTTTTTCTCCATCAAGTATTATTGAGTGCATTTGACAGTTGCAAACAGGAGTACCACATCCAATACAAGCTGGCAACAATTGCTGTGCATAACAAAATAAGAGAATGTAAAGAGAATAAATAGATATATAAAAGCATGAGGGTGTTGACATCACACACGAGTGATTTTTAAAATGCAAAGCCTTACTTGTTTCTTTAAAAAAAAAACTTAAGAGAGTATATGTTGAGAAATATTGTATTGCATTTTGGCAAAAACAGCAATCGGTCAATAGATTGTGGTGGAATGCGCTAAGAATCGACACATTTCTAGTTAATTTTTTTATTTTTTTAGAAAACATATATTCTATTCAAAAGCCGCTTTATGATTTATCTCGCACGAGAAGTGAAGTTTTAATAAAATGTTTTTGCGAATTAGTTAGTCGTTCTCTTTCTTATAAAATATAGGGAAAATAGATAATATTGTTCCTCAATTTGTCTTGCGATCTTTAACAATCAGTATGCCTCTGAGTCTGTGTATTTTTTAAACAGTCCAGCTCATTTTGCTGGGAATAGGTCGTTTCATTACATTTAGTATATATATAAATATAACAAGGTATATACCAAGTTTAAAGGTCTCTAAATCCCTGATATAATTCTACGAAGAAATTATTTATCCTACTAAACAAAATGTTGCTAAATAAAATGAGAGAAATCAGTTTAAAATTTCTGGTATTTCTAACATCGAAGTATGTGCTTTCCAATCTAACATTTCTTATAAACCACATACATTACAAAGTTTTTGCATATTTTCATAGGAAAATATTTAAATTTATTTATATTAAATTAATTTTAAATTAATTCATGTCCAATTACGAGATATACGAAAGCCAAGTCGCATAGGAGCTACTTTTCTTATTTCGATTTTTCTACTGCATTTGTTTTTTCGTCAAAATTGTTAAAGAAACATATCATGTATTATATGTATTAATTTTTGTTTTGTGTAAAACCTTTATTTTAATCGAAAATATAAGCAGCAAACACGCCAAATTTTGGGTATAAACAGTAAACTTGTATACAATTAAAATAAAACAAACCTTGTTAAAAAATCAGAAGATTTGTGGTTTTGGTAACTACTTAAAATTGGTCACGTGCGACATCGTAGGTGTGGATTTTATAAATTGAAAATTATTTTTTGTCTTATAAAATTGATATAATTATGTAAATATATATATACATTTACATTAATTATTTACATATGAGCAAAAACCGCACTTTAAATTAAATTCCATTGAAATAGCTATTCAAATAGATTTTGGCGAAAATTATAGGCTTACAAATCAAAATAAGAGTGCTCAATTTAACAAGGTTGTCAGGAGAAAATCGTTTGCTTTTAAAAGTGACAAGTTAACGCATGAAATATTATTTTCTTGATAAATCTCTTAACAAAAATTAAGAAATCCTTTAGTTGCTTTTCTCTCAGTTTAAAAACAAATTTATCTTATCAAGCCTGGTTGATTTTATAAAATAATTAAAATACTCTTCATTAGAATATATTTTTTTTGCAAGGAGCCGTCGATGGAGTGGGAGCAGTTATCAAAAGGAAAGTCTAGCAGATGACGAAATCCAAAAATTGTCATACCCGAGGACAGCATTTTCTGAAATTCGCTGGATATTAGTTAAAATAAATACATAAATACATTTACTACTTCTTTAAGCCATTTTATTAGCCTTGTTGTTAAATAATTCCAAACAACAATATAATAATCATAACAACAAATTCAACATAAATATTTTGATGGAAAAAAATGTCCCGTGCGACATGTTCGGTGCGAATGTGATTAATTTAAAAAAAAAACTATAAATTATTTTTGGATGAAATTCATACCATCTTTAAAGGTCATCAATGCGTAACATTTTACAATCAAAAACATTTGAATATTGCCTCATAATTCGCTGAAATCGCCGTTTGAATCGTTGTCCCCAAAAACGACTTCCATTTTTTGTCCCGTGCGAATGCCTTGTTTTTTTGCAATTATCTTGAAAATGAAAACCGTTCAAAAATCAACCTTAACACTAAATGTAGAGCTAATTAAAAAATCCTACTGTCAAAATTTAAAAACATTTTAGTTCATTTTTTTTTTTAGTTGAAAGGCGTACGATTGTCCCGTTCGACATGGCGGAAATGCCCATATACAAATTTCTAAATACCATTTCATTATCAAATATATGTATACCTATTCATTCATCATGTAACATTCGTACTCTCAATTATACATATACGTTAAATAACTATCTGAGAAGATTTCCCTATCAGCATGCCTACTATGATGACGTCTGTTAAGGGGTTCTGTGAATTTCAAAATTAAAATCTTTTTTTTTTACTAAATTATTAGATAGATATATGTTAAAAATATTTCAAATCGATCCGAGTAAAATTCTTAGAGATACACCCTTTGGAATTTTTCAAGTCGGTGGACATGATTTCTCGAAAATTTATGAATCAATTTTGTGCAAATTCGCACATATATTTGAAATAATATTATCGAGGTAAATAGTCACTTTTTAAATTAATTACAACTTTCATGCCAATATTAAACATTTCCCAAAAAAATATATTTTTTTTTCAAAGTCAGACAAAAAATGAATCTTTAATAATTTATTTTTTCCTTTTGCTCTATAACAAGATTTAGCCAAGTGAACCAATGTCCACGGCAAGAGCATTTTTGTTTTTGAGACGTTATAAGAGATAAGATACCAATGCCTGAGTTTTGAGAATTTTTAAATATAAATTTCACAAAATACTATTTAAATATGTATATTTGATATGATGGATTGATTAAATAAAATATATGTTTTAAATATTAAAGAAACTAGTAAAAATACCATTTTTTTGTCAATACATCTAGTTTTTATATGTTCACCTTGATTTTAAGCATTTTATTTTATTGCCAACGCAACTCTGGGGGAATTAGATAATATTTATCTAGTTGAAACTAAAAAACCGAATACATATTTTTGATTGCGTGAAAGATTTCTAAGTTTTAAAGACAAGTCAAACAATCTTATAGCTAATATCTTCATGAAGAGTGCCGAAAATTAAACCGATCAAAATCAACGATAGCATTTACATATATATGTTAATATGTAACTCGGATTGCTTAATAAAAAATTATTACCAAATATTTAACGATTTTCATTGCAAACTACTTTACAACTTGTAAACACGGTTGTCGAAACACCAAAAATTACGAATCGGTGCATTCCCGCTAATTTAATGTAAAGAGACACTGAAAAACGAAAACAACAAATCATAAATTTTTGACAATGTCAAACATATATTTTTATTTCTATACATCGGTGCATACATATATACATATATGTATATGAATGCCTCCTAAAAATGTGCTTGAACTACTGTATCGCGGCCAGTATAGCGCAAATATTTGTCAAGATTTTAAAAATATTGTCAACAAACTTTTGAAATTGCCTGATTAAAAAAATAGTTTCACATTTTAGATAATTGTCTTAAGCAAGCTAGCGTTGATTGTTTGTATTATTGTTGTTAGCGGCATTGTTGCAATTCATGCGTAGACATTGGACTTGGCACTTGAAATGTCAAATTGATATTTGTATTTTTTCATAACATTTATTAGTATACTGTTATGCTGGGTTTCTGAACGTATGTAAATAGAAACGAGTTCAGCGCATTTCAAAGGCAACGGAAAATGTTAAATGCCAGTTAAAATAAGCTTGAGCACATACATGTGTACATATACATATCTACACACAAGGTAAATAGCCAACAGCGCGGTAGGTCAATCAGCCGTAACAGTAGTAGCAGCCAACAAGCATTTACTCATTTCAACATTTAACTCAAAATTGAATAAATTTCTTAGTTATTAATTTTTGTTGATCTTACAGTGATTCGAAATGTCTTTGTAATTTTGTATTGTGCCGCATAACCACATGTGTAGACAAACATACATACATACATACTCTTAAGCGGTTGTTATTGCTATCACTACTGTTATTATTATTGTCTTAACATTTGTGTAAACATTTCGGAAATACTCCTGTATTGAAACTCATACATAATGGACCGCCGCCACCGTATGATGAAGTGACGTTTGCGCGTCTGTCACTCAGACGAAAGGCTGCTTTATTAGTTGGTCAAGACTACGTGTATATGTTATGTATGTATGCGGTATGGTCAGCGAGTGCGCCGGTCAGGTAATGAAGCACTCAATACACACTGTTGCCAGTGAAATGATGTTGCCAAACTAATTTACATATTCTGTGGCTACCGTTGTTAACGCCTCAATGATGCGCACACACTCGAGTGGTCGGTTACGAATGAGATGGCACAGTAGGAAAATTTTCTAAAATTTCACTCAGCAAAAATTATCAGCATTGATAGAACAACTCTTCAACTAAAAAATGAGTTGCTTATATTTCAGGATGTAGTGTGGTGACAAAAGACATTAATCAAAAATGTCTCCGTTCTTAGCAATTTCAGATTCAAAAAATGTGTATCCAGCATCATTGTAACATGTTTTTTTCGTACGACTTCGTTCTGGAGACCGCAACAGACCTACATATATGTAATTTCTTGGAGTTAAACCTGGTATTCATACTAGCTGAAGTTCAAAACCGGTGTTTTTTTCATTATGAAAATTATTCAGGAAGTTCTCTTCTATTTAGACGTAAGTCCAAAACTATAATAAGAATAACCAGTCAGAGAGTTGTTCTCTATCACAATTAGACGTAGACTTCCAATGATATACTTTTTTCTTGGTCAACATTGTAAAGGGTGTTTTTTTAGACGTGTGGTTTTCAATAAGGCAACACTTTTTTCAGAGTTGGTATTTTTTACAACTGTTATTTGATTTATACTCAGTTTGGTTTACTATTTTATAATGACTCCGGAACAACATTTGTTGGGACATGCAATTTCTGCAAAAAGTGGCCGAAAATTGTGCCTCTCGGCTAGAATTTATTAACGCGACAGTCAATTCACAGAAATCATTTTTAAAACATAATAATGAATCCTTATCTTTATAACCTTTATCCTAAGGATACTGGATGCAAATAAATATCTCATGATACACAGCCAATATCGAACTATAGAAATAATATTAAGCCCAGGTGGTAAAGTACAATTTATATCATTAGGATTCTATATCGTGAAAATGGATTCACCTATTCAAATGAAATCAAAAATATACTCATAAGATCTGATTCAATAAGAAATTATTCAATTTTAGAGTGTATTGATATCATTTAAACTTATTATAATTATAACCTCATGTATTCACGACTCGAAACACTGTAGGATTACTGAAAGACTATGCATTAGCATCCAGCACAACACAGTTAAGTGGAATGGAGGCGTGTAAGTCATGTGGTATATGTATGTACATGTGTATGTTGGAAGCGATGGAGTGGCTGCCTTAAGTGGCTGTCATTCGGAAATGCCACCAAGGTGGCATTCATTAAAGTCATTCATAATAATGCGACAGTAGCCATGACTAGTTTGAGGCAATACAATGCAGCAGCACGATCGTTAAAATATATATACAAATGGATGTACATGTGTAAAGTGTCAAAGGACCTTCACATACATACATATATACATACATACCAAGCTTTTTTTATTATAATATATTTATATACATCTAAACATTTTCTTATCGACATATAATTATATACATATGTATATGTAATACAAAGTTATATTCCTCCTCTTATAGAATAGTAGAAGTAGAAATAGTAGGAAGCAAAGCAAAAAAAATGTGTTTTTTGTTGTCCTTTAATTCGTTATTAAAACTTTTCACATGAATCAAAAAGTTGCTGCTTGCTGCCGTCAACAAAGTCTCCATACAGATGCAACGAAATAAAGTTTCATTTCATAACGGCAATAACAACATCCGCACTAAGTGGTGAATTACATAAGTATCTATGTAAATAATATATTTTAAAAGACTCAGCTACTCCCTATTTGGCTGTAAGAGCACTTTATATAGAAAAATATATTTATACATGAATTTTTGTGCTCATATACAGGTCTAGTTATCCTACAATATACATGTCCATACATATTGCCCACATACGATAAGCCAAAGCAAAGTCACTACTCACAAGTTAAATTTTTCAAATTGCCGTCGCTAACTCAACAACTTCATTGCCCATACCCACAGATCCTACATTTATACAAACGAAGTGAATAAAATCTTTTTTATGCGACAACTTGTTTCCTTTTTATTCACTTCCTTTCGTTAGCCTTATACATAAATACATACATACATTAAGTTGTATGTATGTCCATACGTTCACTTGGTCGCTTGCAGCCCACTTGAAAAAGTTATTTTACGTTGTTTTTGTAACTAGCATGTAACATTTCTAGTTTCGCATCTGTATTAAACATTTTGTAGCAGTATGTCCCTTGATCGTGTGTATGCGTGCATTACATATAAGTAGGGTAGCTCCACCTCTATTTCAAACACATGCGCATTTCTTCGTGTAGCTCTCTTTTGCTCTCTTCCGTTTTGTAACTGTTAACGTGTTATTCAGTTTCTCTGCGCTCTGAGGCGGAGTTTGCATGGTTGCTAGTGTATTAGTGACTGCGAGCATATTCTTGCATTGCAGATGGCATGGAGTTTTGCGGCAGCATTCTTAATATTTTATACATATTTGTGGTTTGATTTTGTTATATGCTGTATGTATGTATGTATGTATAGTGGTATGCATGAGTGCTCGCACATAAGTGTTATTGTTAGCTGTTATTTTGTAACATTCTTATAGGTTGAATGGCTACCCTCCCAATCTTAAATATACTTAAATGTTTCGTTGAAGTATATATGTATGTACATATGTATGTAAATATATATTTATGTGTGTATGCGTATGATCATTGAAAATGTTGCTGCATAAATGATTAGTTATAGATGAATGTGCATATACACATGTAAGATCTTATGGGAAAGGCATATCGTTAAAAATGCTTAATTTGCCTTGGAATCATTATGATATTTATAAAGGGGTATTCTGGTGCAGACGCATGAGTTTCAAGTTTTTTCTGGAGGGTTGTCAAAACACAATCAAAATTTTTGCTATAAATTTGTATATTTATTATATTAAATTCATATATTAACATTTTATGTATACATTAAAAATAAAAAAAGGATTTGAAAGTTATATAACATAGTAGCTAATATTAGGGGTCTCATAACATACCCACGTGACCAAACACTCTATTCCAAAACTTCAAACTACCTGTTAACAAAATTATTAATTTAGAGTACTGTCGCAATCGCTAGAAATATGCGGAAAGTTGAAAAAAAAAGTTTTAACGAAGTAGCGCCATTTGAACCAGAAATTATTGGTATTGTTTCACTTTCGGGAAAAACATCGAAGGCCGAGTCAGTTTAAATGCCACGCAGTTTTGAAAAATCCTCTTGTAGACATATGTATCTTTAAATTGTTAATTTAAAAAAATATACAATTTTTTATTTATTTTTTCATTTATACACCTTATTTCTCATCTCCCAAATTATTGTTAATTTATAGTTTGGAAATTGTACAAAAAGACCACATACAATACAGAAGAACACTCTGTTCAATACTTTAAATGTTGTTCTATTTCAATTTCGAATGCATGATGGAATAAAAAGGAAATAAGGCTTGGATAAGATTTTAAAAATTCTACTACAAGTATATCACGTACGACATGTGTTCCAAAAAGCAGGTCAATCGAAACTCTTCTCAAACTCGATTCTTTGGATAGCCTTTGGCTCTTACAGCAATTTGTCGTATGCTTGTAAAAGGGTAATCCTTTGAGGCTCTATTTATTTTCGGAAATAGGGAAAAATCCAAAAAAAAAAAAGACCCATGTCTGCCGAATATGGAGGTTGGGGCATCGTTTCAGTATTGCTTTTGGCCAAGAATTCATGAATAAGCGATTAAGTGTGAGCTTTTAATAAACTAAAATCGGCAAGCACATATAAACACATCTAACTCTAGCGGCTGCTACAGACATATTAAGTAATGCATACAATTGGGCTCCAATCCGATCGGATCGAACCCATGAAATTTAAAAATTCCCGTTATTTTTTTAACAAACCTCGTAAGATATAAAAATGTATATCTAATATGATAAAAAGTTTAAGTTTAAATACTTAGTATTTGTACCCTATTTCGATTGGAATAAAAGAACGCTTCCTTTACCCCTTTAAAGCTAAATATTCTTCCAGTCTTGTTAATATTATCTATACTTTCTTTGATTAACTTAAACTTAACTTAAAGATAGTCTTATGTTTTGTTTTAATTCTAAAATCATACTTTCTTTGATTAACTTAAACTTAACTTAAAGATAGTCTTATGTTTTGTTTTAATTCTAAAATCAGAAATTATAGATATTTTTAAATTGTCATATAACTATCTATTATATATTCCTGTATATCCTGTATATTTTCATAATTTGATAATATTTTTCTTCGTTTAATTCACTCAATTTTAATAACTTTTAAATCATTAGTTTAAACCAAAAGAACCCACAACTAGGTTTAATGTTTCTCTCGCAAGCCTTTGAATAAAAAGAGAATATAAGTTTTAAGTTCTGTTATTGTTTTGCTAAAACACGAGTTCTCAGTTGTTGATTCTGCGCGTTGAAGATTTGAGCGCCAAACGCAAAGCAGCCAATGCAAATGAAAATGAGAGTGGAGCATTGGGAAAACGCCTCATTCCCATACGTATTTAAACAAGCTGTATATACTGTTGCAAAAAGTGGATATTGTGTGAAGAGCCACAAGCATGTGCACCGGAATTCAACCACATATTTATATATACACATGTATATGTTTATGTAAGTACACTTAAGTAGTATGTGCTCATGTACATAAACCTTTAGAATTTTTTAGTTTTCTATAAGAAAATGTTGGATAAGTAACAAATTAGATAAACTTAAGTGGAATAGTATTAAGAGATATTAGAGGAGATCTTTAGCAGTAGAAAAGAAATGAGGCCAGAATTAAAGACTTCAAAATATTGAAAATATAATAAGTCAATAGACTCCGCTAATAGAAATGTATTAAAAGAGAGCTTTTAGCCATTGCCAAGTATTTATCCTATAATAAATTAATACTGATATACAATTATTTTCGGATTAGGTCGATATTAAAAAACAATGGATTACTTTGTCTGTAGCAGCTTCTAGGGGTACACGTGTTTTTAAAATCTCCCACTTCAATGCTTGTTCATAAATTATTGGTCAAAACAAATACTCCGGTCTCCATATTAGCCAGACATTACTCCGTTTGACTCTTCCCTATTTTCAAAAGTAAAGAGAACTTTAAAGGGTTGTCGTTTTACAAGCAAGAAATCGCTGAAAGACCCAAAGGCTTTTCCTAAAATCGAGTTAGAGAATGTTTCGAAGAAAAACAACAATTTTGTAATTTTCCGTAGGATCGTAAGTATTTTAGACTGTTGTATATTTTCTGAATTTGAAAAAGTCCATGTTTTTGTGTCAATAACTGTATTATTGGGACAATTATAGCCTATACTATGTATATCAATGATTTGCCAAATATTCTAACTTTTGTCAAAATACTCTAGACTAATAACGAAACTAACTAACTAACTAAGATGTATAATTTCAACATAACCTTTTATTCTAACACACCTAAAAATATCTAAATTAGAAAATAATATATGCTTGAATACACATAGTAAGTACAAGAGAAAGAAAATTATTATAAACTGTATGTAACACACTATATACTATTTAGAAATACATACACTCCAATACCCACCAAGTTTTACTTTGAAATAAATAAAATAAATCACAGGATACCTCAGAATTTGTAAAACAGTCGCCATTGTAGAGACGTTGTTTTATTATACACACACAAACACACACACGCTCATACAATTGTAAATGATTGCGCACAAAGCCTCAACTCTCGAAACGGAGCGCCCACAATACGCCCATTATATAATGTAGGCTCCTCCGCTCAACCTTCGCCACTCATTATCATGAACAACAACAAATTTTAACAGTCACATATTGTGCCATTTGCATTGTTGTACCCCTTGAAAGCGTTGCTTGGTATTGGTTGCTTGACTAGTGCGCAACACAACTGTGCGTGTGTGTGTGTGCGAGTTGATGAGTGCGACTGCCGCCATGCGAACCAGCAACAAAACGGCAACAGAAACAGAAGTTCTGCATTGCCGAGAGAGAGGGAACTGCCAGAGTGTGGCCAAAGCGTTGGCAAAGCTTTTGGTTGGCTACTACAGCTGCTGCTGCTGCTACGACTCGTTCGGTTGCAGCAAATGTTGCTGTTGTCGTTGTTGTCGCTGTTACTTTTCTCTTCAGGCAGCTGTACAATCATTTGACTACGTGTTGGTGCTGGGGAGGGCAACAAGCCCTTGGTATGTATGTATGTATGTACAATATTTCAAGTTGAACGCAGCGCGGAAATCGCACAAAAACATTCTGTACAGAGAGGAGCAAGATGTAACAGAAACACATGAGAAACTTGTTGGAGCATTATATTCGGTCTAAAAGGCATTTTAGATTTTTTAGTTAATTCTTTGACGAATTTATTGATAAAGGGGAATTGTTTTGAACTCAAGATAATTTCTGGGAATAGTAATATGTTTCTTAAATATTACAGTATGTTCATAATTCCGTCAGAAGTGAAAAATCTGAAACTTTTGCTGTAAGGTGGAAGTTTTAAATTTTTCCACTTAATCCCTGGTTATGCTTTAAGTATTTTATATGTACAAAAAAAACTTTGAAATAAAGGTCAACGTTTTTGGAAATGTGCAAGATTTTTTAGAAGATCATCCACAATTGGGGACCAAGGAGTAGACCTCTCAAAACACAAACACAGATCATAATTCCAGCGGGATTGTATCGTTGTGGGGTCTATTTAAGTCATATGGTGCAATTAGGGGGAGACAGGAGTTCGCATTTGTGCTCGGTCAGTTGTTAGATGTCAGGTTTTATATACACGTTGCTCATAAGACGTCGATGTTGTTACAGAGATAACGAAGCTGTCGTAACGAAATTAAAACTCATGTCAAATAGAATGTAAAAATCGTAATACACTATGGACAGACAAAAGAAATGTAAATTTAGTTGGAAGTAATGGGATTTTAAAATGCAGCATTTAACCGTAAATATACTGCAAAAACTTCTACGCACGAAAGTGAAAGGATCATGGTATAGAAATGTGTCTTCAATCCTTTTGTAGTAGTTAAAATAAAAGGGGAGCAATTTTTTTACGTCCACATACTCAAGTTAGGAAGTTATGTACCCTTTTAAAGAATGAAACATTTCTCTATAGTTAAAGTTTCAAAAGTAAAAGACTCTAAGCATACATCGCTCTTTGTATGAAATTGGTTTCTTCATAATAAAATAGATATTTTAATCTGGTCTGCCCATTCTCCAGACCTATTTTCATTAGAGAACTAGTGGAGAATTGTTAAAGAAAAGATTGGAAGCAACAAGTCAAAAAAACAGGAAAAATTGTGAAAAATCATTCCAGAACTATTCCATATCCCAAGCTGCTTATGAGGCGCTAATTGACCCAATGCTAAAAATATGCTAAGCAATATGCTAAACAATGTTCTTACTTTTTTGTCCTCTCCTAAATTGATTCAGCATGCCATTTAATAATACATTTTTTCACCACGAAATGTTTTTGATTGTATTTTTAGTAAAAAATAAAAAAATGTTAAGGTTTTTGTTCTTAACAGGGCTGTTCTTATATTTTTTGTCCGGCACTGTATATATTCTTTACACTTGGTATTTGACGAATGGAATTCGGAAGCAAATAAACTGGTGTTACAACATGAGACATTATAATTAACAAGTCAATTATCAATTATTATTAAAGTCGGAAGAAGAAGTTAATCAATTACTATTACCTTATCCATATTTTTGGTCTATTATTAACCATTTTACTATTACAGCCTTAACTATTGACTGTAGCGTGCACACATTAAAATAAAAGAAGCCACAAAGCGCCAATGTCGATGAGACTAAGAGGCAACAACTACAAAGAGCGCGCTTTAATTTATATACTACCACAAAAGTGAATGGTTATGTACATATTTTCCATATATACATATGCATGTATATATTGCGCCAGAGTTACACATATATATATGTAGCATACAAATAAATAAATGCGATTATAATACAAGGTGAGCACGTCGGCGGCAGAGGCGCAACCGACTGCGTGAGCAACTTTGTATACAGTACCCAAAAACTCGAATTTGGAAACTTTTTTAATTACACACCCGTCCGTCAGCCAGCCAGGCAGCTGTGTCAGCAACCTACTACGGCACCATCACCGATACCAACTCCGTTGCCACTGCCAAGCAATTTTGTCGCTGTTGCCATTGCTCAATGTGTGCAATGTGAACCGCTGCCACTGCTGCTGCTGCTCATTGTTGTTGCTGCTGTTACTGTTGCGGTGGTTGTTGCACAGTAGAAACTCCGTTGACAGCCACAGTCGAGAGGGTAGGAGCAGGCGGTTGCCATTTCAACCCTCACATAATACATATACACGCTCATTTACTCGCGCTCTCGCTCACTCACACGCTTTGCAATCGTATGTATGTATATGTATACATTGAATTACTTTTGCCTTTAACGAAAAGTAACTGTGTGTGAATGGCGGACTGACTGGCTGCCTGCCAGGTTCAGCGCTTGCTTGTTTGCTGGCTGGTTTGATGCGTTGGTTGGTTGGCTGGTTGATGTGGACTCAATGACTGGGGGCTTCGACGGTGCTTGGCAAAGTTGATTCAGTTTCAATTGAGTATCCGTCGTGTAACAACGTCGTAAACGGTGGCAACGCGCGTCTATGTGCAACAAACCGGAATTCTAAAGGGTAGTCAGTTCGGTGGTTTTGTGTGCTTTAACAAATCGAAAACAACAAAAACACACACAAAGTGTTTTAAACAAAAAGAAAAAACTAAATAAATGTGTTTAATAAATAAATAAAATACAAAAACAAAATTAATGAGTTATTGAAAAAAAAGTAAATAAAAATGTTTCAGTGTTACCAGTGAATGGAAAAAACAAATGCTAGAACTTCAATAACAATTTTCAACGCTATCATTTGAATATGTTTTATTAATAACTTTTTAAAAGTGCCGAATTTTTACTCAACTAATTGCTGTGCATATATCCATTGCGTACAATTTGATTTTTGACTCAGCGTCGCCTACAGCATGAGTTTACCCAACGGCGTGGATATGCAAAATTTAATGTCTCAACATCCAGTTTTAGGCGCTCTACCACCCGCTTTCTTTCTACGCGCCGCTTCGGAGCGTTATCAGCGTACACCGAAATGTGCGCGTTGTCGCAATCATGGCGTGGTGGGTGTTTTATTATTTTTATTTTATTTAAAAAATATAAAGTGTTTTATTAAAAATATCGATATTTAAAAACCAAAAAAAAAAATATGGTCAATATGTGGATACTTTAAATACGATTTTCTTTTTGAAGTAGAGTTTTGGGAACTATTTTCTTCTCTGTATTCGGTTTTAAAAGTAAAGAGCTGTAAATTTTAGTCAGTTTAGGATTAAAACAAGTGTTTTTAAAGCTTAATCTAACAATTTAGAATCCGTCAAATTAGATCAAATATTTGAAAACAGGTCTTATTAATTTATTTTTCCTCTTACTTTCTCATTTTATGAAAAATAGCTGATAGTATTATCTCATAGAAGATAATTATTTCAATAAATTACAGTTATGTATGTTATATATGTATAAATATATTACAGTTATTCATGAATTTTTAAATAATTTCTATACAATTTTTTAATCTCTAACATCTGTTTGCGATCAAATTACGCAATACGATCAATTTGGCTATTCCATGTATAAGACTTATTAAGGTTATGTTTGATACAAACAATAGATTTTTCAAAAATTAATTATTAAGTTATTTAAAAATTATTAAATACAGTGTTATAGTTTAAATGGCAAATCCGCTACCATTTCCCTATTAATCTCCCATAAGCTGTAGTGCCATATAAAATCGTTTACTTTCCTTTATATAATTTATGGCATGAAACTGGGCCAACATGCTTTATATCATTCTTTGATTGGATCTTACTGACATACAATTTTCTCAAAATATGGCTCTGTTTAATTCTGCTTTTTTGAATTTGAAAAATGTGTATTATTAAAAATTTTGTAATGCTAACGACTATAGGTGGTTTAAGGTTAGAATACTGTAAACATTATTTTACAAAATATTTATTATTATTTATTTTTAGTTTTAGAAATTATAAATATACCATATTCTGTTGTTATTATATATTAATCTTGCTTTCGTCAAAATTTTATATTCCAAGAAAATAACTAGTAAAAAACATCATATCATCATCATAAAAAAAAAATCACTAATAAACAATATCTTTATCATTTTCCAGGTGAGCGCCCTGAAAGGACACAAACGTTATTGCCGTTGGCGAGATTGTGTTTGTGCGAAATGCACATTGATTGCGGAGCGACAACGCGTTATGGCCGCACAGGTACGCATTAAGGTCGATTCACAACTAACAGCACGGAACGATGCGTTACAATACTTTAGAAACTGCTATCAAGTAAATGAAATCTAACAACAAAACTAACAACAAACAAAAAAAATAAAAAAATAAAAACCAATTATAAATATAATTAAGTGTAGTAGATTAATTCGCACTCAGTGGCAGCGGAGTGCAATGAAAGCAGACAATTTAAAAAATTAAATTTTTGAATAATTTTAAAAACAAAATTTTTTTGAATATTTCATTAATTTGGAAACATAAAATTTTTGAAATTAAATTAATTTTGAAATATAAAATTTTTTAAAACTACAATTTTTGAAAATTAAATTAAATTTAAAATTTTTTGCAATCACATTAATTTTGAAAACAACAATTGTTGAAAAATTAATTTTTTTAGAATTCCATTAATTTTTTAGAATTTTATTATTTTTGAAATATAACATTTTTGAAATTGAAATTAATCGTGAAGTATAATTTTTGAAAATAACATTAATTTTGAAAAAATAAAAATTTTGAAAATTAAAGTTTAGTTGAACAGAACAAATCTGTAGAGTTGAACAGACAGTGCTAAAGACAAATTTAAGTAAAGATAGTGATTTCTATAATAATTTATGGAAAAAAACTCCGAAGAACTCAAAATTGAGATATGCTGTTTCTCCTTGACAACGAAGATACTTTAAAAGTTTTAAATTCTTTTCTACAATATTTATTAATAATATAATTGTTTCTAACTGTTGTAGTGCTGTTTCGTGTCGTGCTGTGCCCTGCCAATGGGTGTGAATCTCTGTATATACCTTTATATATCTGTAGTTCGAGTCTATAATTTAGAAATCTCTTAAACTCTATTAGACAAAACCAAATCACTTATAACAAGCCATAAAAGAGTAATAACTACAACAACACATTTTCGTATGCAATTCTCAGGTTGCGCTACGTCGCCAACAAGCACAAGAGGAAAACGAGGCACGCGAATTGGGCCTACTCTACACCAATGTGCCGCCGGGACAGTCGAATGGTGTTGATGGAGGCGGCGGCGGCGGTGTTGTCACACCGAATCAGCACAGTCCCGCGCCACCAATGACAAATGCAGCTGGTTTTCACCCCGGCATACCGTCACCGCCCAGCGATGGCTTGGACACCAGCAACAGTCAGCGTATACAGTATAACGGCAATGAATCAGATACGGATGTGCGTATGCGTTCTTCGGAGCGTCTCTCGATGGGCTATTCGCCGGATCGCAGTACCGAAGTGGAAAGTCCAGGTGAGTGTGAGCACTGCAATGAAGCAGTTGAGTTTAAGATTTTAAGCGGAGGCAGTATAAAAAGAGTGTGTGGCGTGCAATGTTGCACATTTTAAGACACTTTCTTGTTGTTGTTGTTCGGTGTGTTGCTGCTATTGTTGCACTTAAGCGCTGGAGTGTGTTTGCGCGCACTTTGGCGACTTCCGCGCAAGAACACCGTTAAGAGTGCGGAAAAATTACAACGAAGGTCTGCTTAAAAAATTGTGCAAAAGGCGGCTTGAATGCTCCGTTAGCGTTGACGGAAATGCAACGATGCGTGGAGTGTTTAGTCGAGTGGGTGGTTAAGTTGTGCGTCGCTGTGTAGATGCGTGCGTGGGCGGTTTTCGCTGCAATTGGTGTTGTGTGTGGGCGCTTTTGCAAGTGGCTTTACGCATGAATGGTGAAGCGCGTGCAGAAAAGTGACAAAATTTAGAGAAAAGTGTGGATTGTTGATTTTCAATTTGATGTTTGCGGAAGTAGTTCGAAAATGAGTTCGGGTATAAGTATGTTTAAATATGAGTTCAACGAATGTTTTAGATAAATAAACGCAATAACAAACTGAAATTGTAGTATTCATGTCAGTAGACGATTTCGTTTAAAACAAAAAAAGAAGAAACTTAATAAGGATTTTAAATTAAATATAATAAATAGAAAAGTTTCCACTAGGTTATAATGAGGTGTACAGTATAATTTGAGAACCTCGGAATAACTATATGAAATATCAATACATTCAATATTAACTTATAAGATATTTCGAGAGCTTAAATTTTCTAATTTTATAATTTTCAATCTCATTCAGTAAGATCTATACAACACGTGTGATAACACACTAATGAGTAGCAAAAGAAACATCACATATGCAAAGCTAATGTAATGGAGCCTCATATCGATATTTGAAAAATTTCAACGAAATTTCATATTTTTATTTTACTTTACGTTCGGTTCACTTTACGGATTTCAGATTATAAGTAAAACAATTTAATGAGATTATGTGTAAAATGTGGTTAATTAGTGCAAAACATCACTAAATTTCATACATATGCTAATAACGAATACTATGTTTCGAGACAGAATCAGATGTAAAGTGTAATATTGTATATAGGTGAAAGAAACAGCTCAAATTATGTTTTGCTATTCCCATCAAATGTTAATTCAATGTTTGAGATAAAACAACAATGGTTTGACACAGAAGACCTCGAAGAAATAAAAATGAAAAAAATTTCACGAAAAAAAGTATCATTTACAATTTAAATAGTAAGCGGAGCACAATCAAACAATCTTGCACCACCTGCCAATAACCAAATTAAACACTCTCTTCGGTACTTAATTTAATTACAACGCCATAGTACTCAATCAGCAAGTCACAAAAATAACAATTCAAGCAAAACAAAGCAAATAAAAAAGTTGTAAGAAATATGCAGAAGATATCAAATGACTATTTGCTATTTTTTTCCGGCTCTGTCCGTTTCCATGCGACCAACACCTGCCACAAGGGTAGGCTGGGATACTGTACTCTCTTCTATTCTATAAGTCTATATTTGTGTTTGTGCACCGATTGCAATATTTACCGTTCATGTGATTAAATTTTTTCTAACTTTTATTCGATACTTTCTTTTGCGAAGAGGGCAAAGTAAGAGAATACCTGAAGTTCTTTGTTGGTATAGAGTACCTTAGTGGTATCAAGTGTCTGTTTATTGTTTGCTGTTAATTTGGGGTGAGTTAGGGAAAATTTTGTAAATTTAGAATTTGTTTTCCCAAAGGAGGATTTATGCAAATTTATTTTGGTAAGTGGGGTCGTAGGCCGATTTGTTTTGTAATGTGAGCAGGAGAATTTTACAAAATAAAATGTTTAAATAAACTACTAAATCAATTGAAATCAATGTGTGACAGAAAGTTGAGTGCCAATTTCTTTGAAGTCATACCTAATAGTTCTCATTTTACTTGCCAATTCCACATACTTAATTGTATTTCCTTCTCCATCTATTTGCAGGTTCGAAACGCGCACGCCTCTCCAATGAGACCGATCAAGACACCGGCTCCGAGTCGTCGCCCAGCAGTCCACGCATGAAGTCCCGCAACTACCATGACAGCGGCAATATTTCGCCCAGCCGCACCGGGCCGCCCAGTTCGCCGGAATCCGATCTCGATGTGGACTCAGCGCCCGACGAAGCGACACCCGAGAATCTCAGTCTGAAGAAAGAAGACTCCACTTCGCCACCAAACACGCCCACTGATAATCTGCATTTGCTACGCACATTCAATAATGGCGCCGCACAGGGTTTCATGCCATATCATCACACGCAGTTCCTCGCGGCTGCCATGCCTGCTGCTGCCGCCGCCGCCGCTGCCGGCGTTGGTGTACATCCACACAGCCAGCATTCACCGCATGCACATCATCAGCAGCATCAACATCATGCGGCGCATCATCAGCAGCAGCATCAACAGCAACAACACCAGCAGCAGCAACAACAACAGCAGCATGCGCTGCCACTTGCAATGATGCAACAACAAATCCAAGCTGCACAACCACAACAACGTTCACCCGTCGATGTGCTGCTGCGCGTCTTTCCCAATCGCCGTCGCAGTGACGTCGAACAGTTGTTGGCGCGCTATCGCGGTGACGTACTCCAAGCCATGGAGGCTATGCTCTCCGGTGAAGACATGACGCAGGCGCTGGCTTCCGCAGCCGTGGCGGCAGCTGCTGCATCGGCCGCCGCGTCACCACCGAATGTGCCGCCTTCACCGCCATTCCCGCTCAAATCGGCCTTCTCACCGCTGGTGCCACCCGCTGCCGTGTTCGGTTCACCAACACACCGTTACCCACCCTTCATGCAGGCGCATGCGAAGCGGTTCCTTGCCGGTCCGTATGCGGGCGCCGCGTACTTGCCCGGTGTGCTGCCGCCCGATGTGATCGATCAGGCTGAGTCGAATGGCGGTGCGTCAATGGATCGCAACAGCAATGCCGGCGACTCACAAGATTGAAAAAGCTGCTGCAAGCAGTGCCCATTGGGTGTGAGTAATATGTTCAGACCGTATGTGTAGCATGGGCATGGGAGGCGACTGTGGCCTCGCTCCGCTGCACATCACTCAGCAGAGGTGATTTCATTCCGTGTATATATGTTGTCTTTTGTAAATAGTGGTAACTTCAAATTACGTAAAGCATTACTAGGTAATAACCGTTATGTATTATGAACATGAATCCATTTTAACCAGTGTTAACCAACCAAAAGTGTAAGCATTTTATTCAAGCGTCGTTTATATATTATAACAAAAATTTAATTTAGTTTAATATATCCCCAAATATATATGTATATATATATACATTTATAAATTCTTTTAATATTTAAGTTAAAATTTTTTAAAGAGAGTTCTTTGTATCCTAGATAAACTTGCAGCACTAGTTAAAACAATAACAAAATATTAGAGTATTTAATAGATATATATCTGTGCGTCGTTAACAAAAATCCAGAAACATATATACAAGTATATATGTAGACATTACGCTTGCGAAATGCATAGGGTAAAGTTATCGATATAATTTAAATAAAGTAAATAATATGTAAAATTAATTGTAGCCTTTAGTTATAAGAGTAAAATATTATCTACTATAAACTATATACAAATACTGTGTTAAAATGTAAAAGATAATAAAAATTCTAAAAACAAAACTAAGATTTTTACTTAAAATAGTCGATTTTCACAAGCATAATTCAGAATGGGAGGACTCAACTGAAGTCTTCGTCACTACAAACTGTTCCTGGGAGGATACAATCTGAAAAGATTCAAACAGTTAATGGCACTCCCCAGGAACAAACTGAGACAATTAGTGGCACTATATACCGGCCACTGCAGACTACGGTGTCATCTGCACAAAATGGGAATCCACTCGTCGGATCTTTGCCGATTTTGTGATTCAGAGGCGGAAACACCAGAGCACCTACTCCTTAACTGCCCGGCGATCGCGAAGGAAAGGGGACAGACAATTGGGTCTCTTTATCCCCAAAGAGGAAGTATCGCATGCATCAGGCCTGCAACACTGTTAAGATTTCTTAACGTTACGGGGTTGGAGGGTGTGCTGTGATAACTGGAGAGGGCACAATAGACCATAGGTCGCGGTGCAATCCTCACAATATAATCTAATCTCTAATCTAATCTAAATATAATTCAGATTTTTCACCAGCAAAACCATTCGCCATAGACGGAGGCAGGTAGAAATCACTTGGTATTAGATCTGAAATAAAAGGTAGATGGTTAAGAAGAACATTCCAACCAAACATCTGAACTTTTGACAAGTCACCATCGATGTGTGTGATGGAAGACAATTTCAATTCAGTTGGTCGTAGCTGACCCTTTTTGGGCGATTTCTTCATTCAGATGAACCAATTGTTGACAGGACAGGTCCGAATTTAGAGAGAGAGCAGTTCATAAATGATTACTTGCTAATCCCACCGACACGTCGCGAAACCTTTCTGACGTATATCCAGTAAGCATTCTCTTCAGGACTTATACATCGAGCTTCTTTTTGTATCCAGCATTCTTAAACGGATTTTTGTGGAATGTTTAGCTCTTTGGAAATCGAAAGAGTGCTTACATGACTCGAGAATTTATATGATTTGATCGATGATCAAATGATTTCATGATCGTGCTGCAGCTTATTTTACATAAAAAATACCGGAACGGAATCGACAAAATCAAAATTGCGTTAGAGAATTAAGAATATAAACACTATTCAAAAAATCAGTCTTGGCTTGCTTTTTTACCATTATCGAAGAAAATTTATTGCGGTGTATTACATATCTAACATATTTTAAAAGTCTCAATGTCTCATTTTCTCCACGAAAATAATATAATAAGAAATAAGCAAAGCATTTGAGAACAGAGACTATTGTTCAGCTATATTTCTAGATGTATCTTATATAATATATTCTGACTATAGATTTGTATAAAACATTGGAGTTTTATTTAAGAAACAGGATATTTACTTTTAAAATAATATATTTCATATTCGAAGAAAGACCGATAACGGCTGCAGTACCTCAGGGTAGTGTGCTAAGTCCCAATTTATACATAGTATGTATATACATTAGATATTCTATCTAATTTTTCGGATGACCCAGGTCTAGTAAGCCATCAGAGCATCAATAGTATTAGATGATCACTTAACTTTTGTCGAAGAATGGCTAGCCAACTGACGAAGAGATATTAATAAGAAAAAGTGCAAGCATATTACATTTTCACTAAGACCAAAAATTAGCTTAATTCACCTAGATAGGATGCTCACGTGGAGGAAACACATATCGAGTAAAATACATAACTTGCACGGAGATAATATATTAATAATTAATTCATATAATCCGATTTGGATTTATGTATGTTATTCAACTGTGGAGTACGACCAGTGCAACCAGCAAACAGAGATTTCAATCAAAAATGCTCAGATCAATCACAGCTCCTCCATGGCCGTCCTATGGTGGAATGAGAGGACAATAGAAAAAGAAATAGAGTTGAAATTCCATAACTCGAACTTCTATAACTCGAAGATCTTCATATTTCGAACTCTTGAATTGGCAATATCAAATTTCATACAAATTTCCTTCCATAAATCGAACTTTTCGACCAGGGCATAATACGACATTTAAAATTTTACTATCGAGGCAGAATTTTAAAAGAGTCCCTTTATATCGTATGGAGGAGAATCAAATATGATATTACTATAATAGATTTCATAAATCATGTAAGAAAGACATGGGATACAGACGTCAAGAGCCAAACAATAGCTAACTACAACAAACAAAATGACAGAATACATGTTTTAACGTTTTAATTTTTAATGAAATCCTCTATAACTCGGTGTCTCTCTAACTAGAAATTTTTTTTGCGGATTTTGGCGATTTGAGTTAGGGAAGTTCAACTGAATATATCAAAACACCGTGATCATCCAAACCCATTGACCAATGCCTTGGTAAATTCTGGTAGTCAAACTTAATAAAAATATATATCTATGTCCGTCTTCAACGAACACAATTAAAGTCGATTTAATTTGAAATCGCTTTCTTTTTATCAAAGAAATTAAACTCGGTTATTTGTTACCGGAAGAAAGTTTTACATACATGTGCCAAAGCCATGCTGCTCAATGATTTTCTAGTTATTTCCAATTTTTTGTTCAACTTTTTTAGCACAAAATATGAAATCTAAGAAATTAATTATAATATAATAAACTATTTCTATCGAAGCAAATTATTTGTGGTCTTATTCTAAAAATATAACTTTGATTTTCATTATTGATATTTTAATTCTATCTTCAATCAAAACTAAAGTTATTTCTATTGCCTGTTTAAATACAATTCATAATTGTACACATTTTATCAACGAAATTTATTTTTATTTTTTGGCACGTGTACCATATCAATACCGCCCATCTCATTATTCCCACAATGGAGCAAACAAAAACAAATTTGTGACTTTTACCTATAAGCGGTCAATAAGTTGAAAGTTGAAATTCACACCAATAATTATTTATCTTGATGAATATCACACCCACTCACAAAGGATACAAACAAAGCAATCCCCTCGTCGGTTGGTCATCATATTTTATAAATCAAGAACACACATGACCGGGATTAGAATAGATACTAGTATGTAGGAAATTTGCCAGAACAATTACAGCCTCGGCTGAATTGAGAAAAAGCAAATAGTTTTCACAATAACAACACACACAATGGTGGAGGCAAAACAGCAACAACAACTACATGTTAAGGATATGTGCTGCTGAATGTGAGAATTAATGACCAGTAGAGGCTGGGTGTGCTGTGAAAGTGATCAAACAATCAACAAGCTCGGCCGGTTAACAACTCACACATACATACGCACGCACAATATTATATTGTATTAATGTGTTTTTGGGATCAAGTGTGAAATCCCTTTTCACTTTTATGGCTACACACACGAGCCACACTAATCCCAGCCATATTTGTTGCTATAATAGTTTAACCATTGTAATAATAAATTTATTATATGTGTGCCCACTCTGTTGTATGTATGCATGTGTATTTGTGTTGCTTTTGTATAATGACAAGCGTACAGAGTTTGCATTGAAAATTTACAATAGCAAAATAATATAGTATCGATTACACAAATCAGGAGAGACACTTTTAATAAATGGCATATAAACATACATATGTACATATGTATGTGCGCTAGGGTTTCTGTTAGGGTGTGCGAATTTTCAAATATTTATTCCAATTCTTATTTTTGAGGGTTTTATAAAGTGTATGTTTTTAAATGAGAAATCTCAGTTAAAAACGAAATTGAGAGAAACACATGGAGAACGGAAATTGTATGGTCTACCATCATCATCTGCATTAATTATATTCATGAATAACACGGCCAGATACGAAATGTTGCTAATGTTGAAGAATTGTGATATTATGATACTAAACGTATCTTAAATGAAGTTTTATTTTTTCTAGCGAATAAAAGCCTCCTCCTCAACATCGCGTATAAGGTTCTGTCGAGCGTATTGTGTGAAAGACTAAAGCCCACCGTCAACAAACTGATTGGACCTTATCAGTGTGGCTTTAGACCTAGAAAATCAACAACAGACCAGATATTCACCATGCGCCAAATTTTGGAGAAGACCCGTGAAAATAGGATCGACACACACCATCTCTTTGTCGACTTTAAAGCTGCTTTCGACAGCACGAAAAGGAGCTGCCTTTATGCCGCGATGTCTGAATTTGGTATCCCCGCAAAACTAATACGGCTGTGTAAGCTGACGTTGAGCAACACCAAAAGCTCCGTCAGGATCGGGAAGGACCTCTCCGAGCCGTTCGATACCAGACGAGGTTTCAGACAAGGTGACTCACTCTCGTGCGACTTCTTTAACTTGAGAGCTAAATAGAGAAGGTACAATCTTCTACAAGAGTGTACAGCTACTGGCGTACGCCGATGATTTTGATATCATTGGAAACAACACCCGCGCCGTTAGTTCTGCTTTTTCCAGACTGGATAAGGAAGCGAAGCGTACGGGTCTGGTGGTGAACGAGGACAAGACGAAATATCTCCTGTCATCAAACAAACAGTCAGCGCATTCGCGTCTTGGCTCCCACGTCACTGTTGACAGTCATAACTTTGAAGTTGTAGATAATTTCGTCTACCTGGGAACCAACATTAACAGCAATAACAATGTCAGCCTAGAAATCCAACGCAGAATTACTCTTGCCAACAGGTGCTACTATGGACTAAGTAGGCAATTGAAAAGTAAAGTCCTCTCTCGACGAACAAAAACCAAACTCTACAAGTCCCTCATCATTCCCGTCCTACTTTACGGTGCAGAAGCGTGGACGATGTCAACATCCGATGAGACGGCACTAGGAGTTTTCGAGAGAAAGGTTTAGCGGAAGATTTATGGTCCCTTAAACATTGGCAACGGCGAATACCGCAGACGATGGAACGATGAGCTGTATGTGTTATTCGACGACATAGACATAGTCCAGCGAATAAAAAAACAGCGGCTACGCTGGCTAGGTCATGTTGTTCGAATGGATGAAAGTGCTCCAGCTCTGAAGTATTCGATGCAGTACTCGCTGGTGGAAGCCGAGGAAGAGGGAGACCTCCACTCCGATGGAAGGACCAGGTGGAGAGGGACCTGGCTTCGCTTGGTAAAACCAATTGGCGCCTAACTGCCAGAAGGAGGGATACGTGGCGCGCTGTTTTGGACTCGGCTATAACCGCGTAAGCGGTGTCTACACCAGTCAAGAAGAAGCGAATAAAAAGGTGTCTAAGAGACCCAACCTCTTGCTGAATTTGGCTTTATTATGCTTGAGATGTATTATGATATTATTACCTAATGACAGAAGGAGATATATATCAAACCGAAAATGAACTCTCCCATAATACTAGTTGTGTGCAAATCTCAACTAAAATTGATAGTTTATTGGGTCTACGAATGACATGAATCCAATGGTAATAACTAATCCACTATGGAAATAAACCATCGTAAATTCGTTAAATTCCAAAAAGAAAAAATTAATTTGAGGAGAGACTAGATCTCACTATCAATAATATCAAAACTCATATTTACACTAAAACTTCAAGTGAATAATAAAGGGATTTTCAATAAGAGCACTAAAAATTTTATATTAAAATTTTAAACAAAACCAAATTTTATACTGTGAAAATATTCGATGCCGTTATGTACGGAACTCGCTGGCTTGTTGGCATAGACCATAGACTTGACGTAGTCCCACATGAAATAGTCTAACGGCATATTTTGCTTATTGATGAAGCCATTCAGACAGAAATGAGCTCAAGATGCTTTTTCGATGAAAATCCGGATCATTTTCAAGTTGTAGTTCGATCCAATTCACGAACATACGACGATTCTGGTGTTCAAGCGGCTTTAGTTCTTGCGACAATTTGTAGGCCAAGATCTTTTGACAGACATGATGAAATTGCAAACCTTACTGAAAAGAAATGTCAATAGAGCGAGAAGAGCGTCGTTTTTTGTCCCTATCGGTCTACTTTTGTAGCATCGCTTTTGAAAAACCCTTTACAAGTTTATAAAGTAATTAAATTAAATCGGGACCCTTCTAAGGGGATCCTCTTCTTCTTCTTCTTGACTGGCGTAGACACCGCTTACGCGGCTATAGTCGAGTCCACAACAGCGCGCCACGCATCTCTCCTTTTGGCAGTTTGGCGCCAATACCAAGTGAAGACAGATCCTTCTCCACCTGGTCCTTTCATCGGAGTGGAGGCCTCCCTCTGTCTTTTTATTCGCTGGACTATGTCTATGTCGTCGAATAACACATACAGCCCATCATCATGCCATCTTCTGCGGTATTCACCGTTGCCAATGTTTAAGGGACCATAAATCTTCCACAAAACCCTTCTCTCCGTCTCCTCGGATGTTGACACCGTCCACGATTCTGCACCATAAAGTAGGACGGGAATGATGAGGGACTTGTAGAGTTTAGTTCTTGTTCGTCGAGAGGACCTTACCCAGAGAAAATTTGATGTAAAAGAAATTTGAATTTTATATGTTCTGAGATTTTAGAAATTAACACTCTCTTAGAAATTTTTGACATGGACAAAAATGCTCTAAAAAATTTATTGAGTTTTAGAGATTACCTAAAACATATATTAGTGACACTTTATCTTATATTGATAAGATTTACGTCACAAAAAGGTGCAAAGAAGCGAAAATTATTTCAAATATCTTAGCTGAGAGTTTGTTTGGACAAATATTCTTCTCAGATTCAAAAGGTTTCCAATAACAGATAACCACCCTGAAGTTTACAAATACATATATGTATATATGTACATATATATTATGCATCGTATATAATATATGCATCGTCAAATAGTCAAGTCCATTTCGTAATCGGAGAATGCAAGAATGATATTATAAAATTATACAAAAGTACGCGAAACAAATAGATACCATAGTAATGACAACAACAACAATAACATTGGATTATTATAAATAGTATGTAGATACATACTACTACCGAAACGCACAAATATGCAGAAACACAACGAGTTATATACACACATCAGCACATACACGTACAGATCAAAAAGCATCCAACTGAGCAATGACCAACCGACAAAACAGCCAATGCCAGTCCACACAACTGGACCAAAAGCCATGGCTAAAACACAAGGAACCCCACCTACGCATAACTTGCATGATGTCGTTGTATTTGTACATATGTATATGTGTACGTGGTAGGCATGCCATTACGCCCGGCCATGTTCGTCCAGCTAAGCGGCCTGTGGTCTCTCTTGTCACCATTGTTCGTTGAAACAATGGAAACTATTATCTGTGAAAATTTCTGCTGCTTCCTTTTGTGCTCGCAAATGATTGTTGTTGTTATTATTATGATTGTTTTTGTTGTTGTTGTTGCTGACGTTAACCAACTCCAGCTTGTTCTTGCTGTTGTTGCACGCTTGTGAGTGTATTTATTTGAATTGCTGCTGCTTGTAGTTGCTTGGCCGTTTTTCATTGTTGTTGGTTTTGTTGTTGTCATCAATGTTCTTCTCATTGTTGTTAAGAATTTTTCTTCTTCTTTTTTCCATTTTTGTTTCCAAGTTATGTTCTTTCCGTAACTAAATCCCCACCTCTACTAAGCTTCTAAGTCAAAACTGGTTGGTCAATGGCTACAATGGCTTTTGTGTGTTGTTGTTGCTGTGGCGTGAAACATTCACGACCGGAGGGGAAGGAGCTGATGAACATAACGAACAACAAAAACGAATACTTTCGCTTTGAGCATGGACAATGAATGTGTATGTTGGGCTACATAGAAATTTGAGAAATATGTTTGTGTGTATGAATGTAATTTGCAAGTACAAATACAAATGACATTTCCTTTATTGAATTCTCATATGAAATGGAAGACCAATGAATTGTTAAAATGTGATACTCATATTCTCATACTTGGAAATTGCTGCGGCGGTTGAATAGATGAAGGAGGGTATTTGTATTATATTTAGTTATAAGAAATTATTCAAATTGTAGATTTATACATGAAAGAACATAGTATAAACAATATGGATACATGAAAAATTCTGTCACCAAATACTAGTATCTGAAATTATACTGAAACTGTAAACATATTTTTTTAATTTTTTTTAATTATTTTGTCTCTAATATCAAGGGCTATGTCTACCTTGACAGCGTTCCTAAATATGCTATATGTACTTAAATTTTCATCATCAGTAAGTCCCTAATACAACAAAAAGAAAGTTTGAGCTGGGAAAAGTGTTGTGAGTTATTGGTCCCTACAATCTGTGCAAATAACCATGGGATAAGCCTCCTAAATATCGCCTATAAGGTTCTATCGAGCGTACTGTGTGAAAGGCTAAAGCCCATCGTCAACAAACTGATTGGACTTTATGGCTGGCTTTAGACTTGGAAAATCAACAACTGACCTGATATTCACCTTGCGACATCGACGAAAAGGTCGATTTTAAAGCTGCTTTCGACAGCACGAAAAGAAGCTGCCTTTATGCCGCGATGTCTGAATTTGGTATCCCCGCAAAACTAATACGGCTGTGTAAGGTGACGTTGAGCAACACCAAAAGCTCCGTCAGGATCAGGAAGGACCTCTCCGAGCCGTTCGATACCAAACTTTTATGAAAAAATTAAGCGATTTAACGAAGGTTTCAAGATCGGAGCATCCTCATGTAGAGACCAAGGTGGTAATCTGGTCACCGATGTCCAGGGCATACTGGGATTATGGAGGGAACACTTCTCCAAACGCTGAATAGCAGTGAAAGCACAACACCAGGAGATGGCGAACCCGATTCCCCAATCGATGACGATGGCACAGATGTTCTATTACCCGACCATGAAGAAATTCGAATAGCAATTACCCGCTTGAAGAACAACAAAGCGGCAGGGGCCGATGGATTACCGGCCGAGCTATTCAAATACGGCGGCGAAGAATTGATAAGGTGCATGCATCAGCTTCTTTGCAGAATATGGAAAATCCACAATATATTCACCATGCTCTAAATCTTGGAGAAGACTTGTGAAAAGAGGATCGACACACACCACCTTTTCGTCGGCGAATACCGCAGACGATGGAACAATGAGATGTACGATTTATACGACGACATTGACATAGTTCAGCGAATAAAAAGACAGCGGCTACTCTGGCTAGGTCATGTTGTACGAATGGATGCAAATTCTCCTGCTCTGAAAGTGTTCGATACAGTAACCACCGGAGGAAGCCTAGGAAGGGAGACCTCCACTCCGATGGAAGGACCAGGTGGAGAAGGACCTGGCTTCACTTGGTGTTACCAATTGGCGCCAAACTGCCAGAAGGAGGGATACGTGGACTCGGCAATAGCCGCGTAAGCGGTGTCTACCCCAGTCAAGAAGAAGAAGGTAAGTAGCACCGATTAAGAGGGGACGATCTCTCAATAACAGGTGATAATTGTGGCCAATTAGGAAAATTATAAGCATCACACTTTCTTTAAAAGTCAAAATTATTACTAATATGTAATATTTATGCCTTCGGCGATGCACAACATTAGATACGGACTAGGAATTCCACGGAATTATAGACTTGATGAGGATTTCGGGCAATCAAGTTGAACGCTGAATTGAACGAGTTATTTAATTATATGGAAGTCACGACATACATATGTACATAAAATACAGTTGTTATTGGACGAGGTCATTCGCCTTACAACAATCCTGAACACACACGCACAAAACGAAAGGATAAAATGCAAATAACTCTTTGTGGTGATAAATAACTGCCGAAAGTTGCTTGGCTCACCATAAATCGACCAACGTTTGTAAAACCATTATCGAAGAAGAAGAATACAAATAAAAGTAATATTTTTTTTAATACATATAAGAGTAGTATTTGTCATGAGCGCCTTTTTGAGTTGTAACATTTGTCCCTTTATAATAAAAAAAAGTAAAGCAAACAATCTTTTTTTGTTGTTGCAGGCATGTGCGGCATCATACTACAGCGGCGGAAGGCTACTTAAGACAAATGTTATTTCTTAATTTTGTTGTTGTTGTAATAACTACCGAAATTTGAAATCGAATATGAGATGACTGTGTAAACAAAGTGACCTCCCAAGTGTAGGGCAATCAACATTATGTACATATGGATGTATGTGTGTATGTACGAGTGTGTACATAAATCTGAATATGAACTCATATATATTTATGCCCCTACTTTAGTAGCTATTGATGAACCAACCAATTGCTGTGTAAATATGCATACACACATACATACATACATACATACATATGTATAACCAAATGTTCACCGGTAGCACCGACATTTTTGAGTGCACGGATGTCATGTAAACATTTTCATTTCGACTTTTTTTAAAATTGAATACTATTTTCTTTTACTTTCTTTTGTGGAATTTTTTATGCTTCATTGATGCGCGCAGCTTCATTGAAATCACACAGACACACCGTTTGAATGTGATTGGCTTCATATTTATTTACACGCAATGCCTTCTTAAATGCTCGCACACACACAGACACTCATTCGACATGGCGACATTCCCTCTTGGCGGCTAACCATAAAGCAGAAGTTTCCAAATGTGTAAGATCACAAAATATTGAAATTATGTAGTGCAAACAAGAAAGGAGAATAATTATAATTGGTGGGGCAGTATCGTAAGCAATTATTTCAGGAGGGGATCGTTGGGGGTTCGTGCATTATTGCTGTTAAATTTTATATTTGTGAGCAAAAAACCTTTCGGAAAATGATCGCTAGGTTGAGCTCTCATATGAAAATATAATAAATCTTACAGTTTTAAGGTTTATGAACAAATATTATTCATAAATAGAATATTTAATGTAAGAGAACTCAAATTTTTGTTTATTGAATCTTCCAAGGGACTATCGAATAGTGTTCATTGATCATTTCCAAAAAACTTCGAATAAGTGGTTCAGTGGTAAGTGATTTGAATTCAATACGGAAGTCGACAGTGAAAAATGGCTTTAGAGCTTTTATAACATCTGTATATTAGATAGACAAAAAGATTGTTTGCCGTTGAAAAACTCATTTCTTATTTTTAAATAAATATATATTTCTTAAAAAAAATTGACATCATCACTTTATTACTGTAATATTAACTTGTACGCTATATAACTGGTTGTCTCCATCTGCTAAAAGTTCCCTATTTTGATTCATTATTTTCACTACAAAACTTGAGTATGAGACATGGGTGAGCTTTGGTGTCAAGGATTGATGTTGATGAGGAATGATAAGTAGTTATGACTCTAAGAAAGTAAGAGGTGGCTAGTGCGTTCTGTGTTTATTGAAATGCGAAATGTCGCTTGAGAAACTGATAAAGAACACCAGTGAAACAAGGAAATAGTTAAATCAAAGGAACTAAATTTTCACACCAGCTTGTATTAGTAACATGCGGAAATACCTTTATTTAAAATCTAAATACAAATACTTATGCAATCAAGTAAAAAATTAAATTTCACACCCTTAACATAAATTAACAATAACCCCTCCTTAAAATTATCTACTTCACTGATGGGTGTATTAACCTTACATATATGTATATATGTATGTATGTATGTTTGTATATTATTTACTTTTTAAAAACAACACAACATTTCGGCCTCACAAACAGTAGCATCTGCCAAACAAAGTGGAAGCATGTGTATACATATATAAATGTATATGTAAGTATGTATGTATCTGTTCCTTTAAGAAATTCATATTTCTTTTTATTTAAAAATCATACGATTGTCGGTAAAGCCTTTAAATGATTTTTTTTTGCCAGCATCGCATACTCGTAAGGTATTCGATGATCTATGGATTGCTCTTATTTAGACACATCAGTTCGGTCGGATAAAAGTTCAACAACTTCGCTATGGGTCACTAAATAATTTAATTCTCGTACTGGTTCAGTTTTAATGATACTTCTTTCTATTTTCGTACTTGTTTTAGACCAGAGCGGAGTTGCGTTAATAATCTCTTACCATAATTGTCATCTTTATTTAATCTTAAGAAGTGAAAAGGCTATATACATAAGTTGAGACAATTTGGAAGAGCCTCACATACATATTTAGTAAGTAACAAGTAAGGAAGGGCTAAGTTCGGGTGTAACCGAACATTTAAACTCTCGCAATTTATTTATTTAACTTTCCTTATATTATATAATACACAATTTGACCCACATATTCGTTATATATATTGTATAAAGTCCATTGAAAGTTGGAAACCATAATCCATAGGTCCTCGTGTTCGATATATGGGGCCTTAAAAAGCTATGGTCCGATTTCGGCGATTTTTAGAATGGGGCTGCCACACTATTAACATAGTATTTGTGCAAAGTTCTGCACCGATATCTACACTAGTACTTACTTTATATATTGTAAAGTAAACGATTCAGGTCGTCTTCAAAGTTCTGGTATATAGGAAGTAGGCGTGGTTGTGAAGCGATTTGGCCTATTTTCACAACATATCATTGGGATGTAAGGAAACTATTACAAACCAAGTTTCATTGAAATCGGTCGAGTGGTTCCTGAGATATGGTTTTTGACCCATAAGTGGGCGACGCCACGCCCATTTTCCATTTTGTAAAAAAATCTGAGTTCAGCTTTCATCTGCCATTTCTTATGTGAAATTTAGTGTTTCTGACGTTTTTCGTTAATGAGTTAACCTACTTTTAGTAATTTTCAACCTAACTTTTGTATGGGAGGTGGGCGTGGTTATAATCCGATTTCTTTCATTTTTGGACTGTATTAGGAAGTGGCTAAAAAAACGACTGCAGAAAGTTTGGTTTATATAGCTCTATTGGTTTGCGAGATATGTACAAAAAACTTAGTAGGGGCGGGGCCACGCCCACTTCCCCAAAAAAATTGCATCCAAATATGCCTCTTCATAGTGCGATCCTTCATACCAAATTTTATTTCCATAGCTTTATTTATGGCTTAGTTTTGGCACTTTAAGTGTTTTCGGTTTTCGCCATTTTGTGGGCGTGGCAGTGGCCCGATTTTGCTCAACCAGGTTGCTCGAAAGCAACCTTCCTATGGTGCCAAGTTTCATCAAGATATCTTAATTTTTACTCAAGTTACAGCTTGCACAGACGGACGGACGGACGGACAGACAGACATTCGGATTTGAACCCCACTCTTCACCCTGATCACTTTGGTATATATAACCCTATATCTAACTCGTTTAGTTTTGGGTGTTACAAACAACCGTTATGTGAACAAAACTTTAATACTCTCTTTAGCAATATTTGTTGCGAGAGTATAAAAACAAACATAATATGTATATAATAAATACAGTCATAGCCATCTAATCCAACACCAAAATATTTAAAAGGGTGTGTGCTAAATCAATATATAGAATGACATATCGAAAAAACATATCGTATAAACGAAATCGATTCGAAAAAAAATATGAACAAAGCTTAGAATGATATTATACCACATGGATCTATACGAGATCTATAGTCTTGAATTCAACATGCTGGTTTTGTACAAGTCAGTTGAAGGAAAAGATAGCGAGTAGGGAATCGAATTAAGACATATCGTCGATTTTGAATGTTTAGACTTTCAAAAATATGACCTTGGAAGGATTTTTCAAAATCCGACTTATTTTCGGAGATACAGCCGATTTTGTGACGTGGCTACCGAGCGGTCTCCTAAACTTTAAACGCGTTTTTCTCGAAACTACTTTTTCTGAGGTGGTTGACATGATATCTCAAGTTCTACTGAACCGAACTGAATTCCTTTGAATTTTGGGCCCACTCCACCGGCCCGTATCTCGTCGAATTTTTATTTTTTTCTTGCAATTTTTTTATATTATTTAAATGTCAATAAAAAAACATATAAAAAATGAATAGTAAAAATGTTTTTCATTTTTTTAATCTTATTTTAAAAAATGCCTAAAAATCATGCGTATAGACCAGAATACCCCCTTAAGTATTTTTTGATATCACAAAGGAGCGGCCTAAAATTGAACAAATGAGATCTTGATACTTATTGCGGGAATCAGCTTAAATACCAAGCCTAACCTAATAAAATTATGCTAGTTCGAATGGCTGTGTAAAACACACAATTGTTTTATAATCGATGGTTTAAGTATGAAGCTGGTCGATGTACCATTCTTATATAAATGATTAATTTCACCAATATATAAAGAAATCACTGTATCTCAGTTAGTATTCCTCACCTCAATTACAAATTTATGTCTAACGAATACTGATTTGTAAATTATTTCTTTGATCTTTTTGCTTGTTTCGCCGTCGGTTTCCTGCTTGTCTCAAATCACTGTGACTAAATAGCTGCACTTGAACACCACACGCCCACCTTATGGCGGTTTTGAAGACGGGCGCTCTCCACCGCGCCTTCACTAACTGTGCGCATATGCCAACGCTATGCCACACACACTCTCCGTGACAGTTGATGTGTTTATCTAAGCGTTGCGCGCTGTCAATGCTCATTGCCAGTATTTGTATTTAAAGTGCACATCGATCGGAGAGACCACCATTACTTTAGCTATTATGTTAATTATGTACCACATATTTAGGTATTTTGGTTGGCACATAGCGGCTTTGGTGGTATCCCCGACGATGGTACATTTCCGATACTCAATGGAAACCATTTGGCATTTGTTGCCATTCGTTTGTCGGCAAAATTTACTTAGTCTCTTCCCCCAAATGTTCCAATGTTGTTATTTTAACTACCGATTGCTTATTTGTCTACATTTGGGTGGCATTCTGTGAGTATTTCCCTGCTTTGCCTACTTTAAACTCAAGCCATTAGCCTATTGAAATGTTGTTTTTGGTTTTTGTTGTTGTTGAAGATCACTCTTTCGCTGTGTAGATAGATCACTTTCAAAAATAATAAAAGTAAATCGTTGATTTAAGAAAACATTTGGTAGTGAAATATACCCAAGGACCACCCGAGCCGCTTATTTGTACATACTTTTCTTCAGTTAAACCTTTCTTATTTCATATGTCGCCTTAGGAAGTGCGCGCTAACTACACCTACAACAAACATGCCACAGCCGATGGCACCCTTTATGTCGCGATTACGCGCCAATTTTAGAATACTGCAGGCGTTAATCGGTTACTGCGCAAACCCATTACATGTTTCAGATACCGGTTCAGCCAACCGCGCCACCAGAAGCGAGCAAGTAACAAGCGAAACAACCAATCACTGTCGTTGTTGTTGTTGGGTTTTCTATTTGCAAAAGTAGCTGTTAAATGACGCAAAATACGACATATACACACATAAATATTTATTTCTACGCATAAAGGGTATTTTCTCCCAAATCATGCTCTCTGCCGTCAGTCGCCTATTAAAGGAAAGTGCCAAAATTCAACCAACATTTTGTGGGGTTGCAAATGAAATTAACAATTAAATGCCGTCAAGATGTTATCAACTCCCTTGTTGTGTTTAAATTTGTTGCTTTCCTCTTTTTTTTTGTTGGTTGCTGCGTTGGTGTTAGCGCTTAAGCGTAGTGGTGTTGTTAGTGCTGCTGCTGCTGTTGTGTTTTTTGCGGCTTTGTTTGTCGTTTGTTGCCTTCATTAATGTCTTAAATGAAGTTCGTACACCACTTAATTGTTGAAGTATTATATCCCGAAGCGTTGCAATCGTTGCGACTCGCATTCAGGCGTGCCGACAGCTGTACCACACATCGCTTCGATTGCATGACTGAGAGAAAGTGGGTGCTGCGCACGAAATTTGATGAGATAATAATGCGCTGATGAGATTAATGAGTGGAGAAAACACCGCAATTTAAGTGGGCATTTTTATTTGATACTGTAAAGACGTACATAAATGTACTATGTGGACCAACCGCAAGGTGAAGAGGAATTTTTTGTTTTATTAAAAACAATATATAATTACCAGATGCCAGATATAAAGCATTGGTTTTCAGAATGCCATTACCTTCTCAATTATTATAAAGGAATTACTTTGCACAGATTACAATAATTTTGTCCACATAGCGGTCAAAAAGTATATCTCTGGAACTACTTGAACAATTTTAACGAAATTCGGTTCGTAATATTTTTATGGTATCCGATTACAGTTTGAAATCGGTTCACAACCACGCCTACTTCATATACCACAATTTTGAATTCCGTCTGATTCGTTCACTATACATTATATAATTTAAGATCGTGAAGATATTGAGACAAACTTTGCACAAATATTGGATTTGAAGTGTCACATCGTAAAAATCGCCGAAATCGGATTATAACTTTGTAAGGCCCCAAATCTCGAATATGAGGACCGCAGTGATTGTGGCTAATTTTTTACCGAAAAAATGAACAAAATCAGGTCAATACTTCCGCTAGTCGCCATATACATGTTAACGGATTTTCAAACTTCAAGTGAACTTTATAGCCTTGGACGTAACGTCCTTGGGTAGAAACGTCCAACAAAACTCCCCATCCCTCATATACTATATGTAACGATTTTCGTTATTTAGGTGGGCTTAATGTCGCATAAGTCGGTTATCAAGATTTCTCGAAAACTACTGATGCAATTTTAGACAGGATTTCGAGATACAAATTTCAATATAACTATTCAAACTGA
Organism: Zeugodacus cucurbitae; assembly: GCF_028554725.1. Lineage (NCBI taxonomy): Eukaryota > Metazoa > Arthropoda > Insecta > Diptera > Tephritidae > Zeugodacus > Zeugodacus cucurbitae. The sequence goes on along the minus strand of NC_071667.1, from coordinate 54,136,428 downwards.
AAAAAAAAAACTCTGCCGATAATCCTATTTTCTCTGTTTTTCCTTAATGTCTCTTCGATGTTGATTTACTGAATAAAGGGTTCCTAAAGTGGAAGGATTTTAATTTAAAAACAAACAAAAAATTTGAAAGCTTCCGGACATTTTTTAAAATCACAGCTAACTTCATATACTTTTTTAAATTCTTTCTTTTTTGTAATCACATCGAAATGAGATAAAAGAAAATGGTTAGAAGTGGGCGAAAGAGATATTCCCTTGTCCATTCGTTGGCGAGATTCACTCCTTCATGTTGTTGTACAATATATAAACTGTTGTAGCAAGGTTAGAGATGAAGAAATTTTACATATTATTTTGCCTTCCTTATTCAAAATATACTAAATTAAAGATCGGAAAAATAAATCAAAGTTTTGCAAAATTAGAATATTTAAAATTAACCAGATGAAGCTAAGAATATATGAACTAATTGAGAAGATAGTTCCTGCAAGTATATAACACCAGCCCAAATATTCGAAAGGCCTATTTTTTATAAACGAGTGGTAAAATGATGCTCAATTTAGATAAAATTTAAAATTCGCGAAAGGTTTGTTGTTGGTTTCGTTGGTTATAATTATTTGAAAAATCCTTAATATTTATACTTCGTAATTATACTTGTACTATCATTGATGCTACTTATTTTCTAACCGTTCTCACGGAAGAACTGCATAGACTTTTTAATAGTTGTTGTAAATGTATTTAAACTATTATTATCAAAAAGTTAGAATGATGAAATACTTTTGATAAGTCGTGAGTATTGCTTATAATTGAATTACCATGTTTAAAAACGATAAAATCAGAATCTAACTCACACAGCGAACAGCAATGCGATGGAAGCACTCATAACAAAAAGGGGTAAATTGAAGGCATCATATTTTGCATAAAGGCAATGATGCGCTCTGGGGCGTTACACAATAACTCGTCACAATATAAGTACAAACAATAAATGCATTTTACAAAACAAAATCACAGTTGTGTACATATGTATATGTGAACGGAGATTTGCCGGTACAAACGCATTCCCAAGCTCACTGGGTCCCTACCAAACGTACGACGAGTGATGAACTAGTGACGGACGACGCACATGTCAAATGTGTCACGTGTGGCGCGCTGCGGTTGACAGCGCCGATAATTCTACATACACACACACAGCTATAAGTAGATCGGACAATGGCGGTGTGCGCGTGTTTAAGTCGCGTTGGCTGCGCCTGCAGGATGCCAATGTACCGCAAAGCCGCAACAGACGTACTCTTTTAACGTGACACACAATCAGATTTTTGTAAACTATGAAAATGTTTATTGAATTTAAATTTTCTAAAATTCAAATACAATGGCAAATGTATTGTTAGTATATAAGTGTGTACCTTAATCCATTCTTTGTAGCGGTGACAGTTGAAGTTTGCATTTGCGGTGCGAAATTTTGTGGGGTTGCCATGTGATTTCGATAATATCGCAAACGATTGCCATCGGCCACAGGCGGATTCTTTTATTTTTTAATGACGCCGCTGGGATATCACCAATTTAAATAATGTAAATTTAATAACCACTTTCCAGAGTACACGGAATTGTTCAAATAATGTGAGAAGAGAAGTATGCTTGAAGGATCTGAAGGACATTCGCGAAGAGAAAACATAGATTGTATGTAAAAAGTGTTTGTGGAAGTCTGCTTTAGTGAGAACTTAGGTATTTTGGTGTAATAAAGTACTAATTTAAAACACTTTGAGAGAAATTACAGAGGCTCTTAATATCACTTTCTTTACCCAACATATTTTGGTTTGGATATGACATTTTTTTGGTTTGAGTTTCCCGAATATAAATTATAATATACTCTTTGAAGCCAGAATGGATGATAGTGGAGTACAATCGAAATATAAACATTACGAAACCATTTGAAGACGACCCGATGATAAGTATTCACCGTCCTATGACGCTACTATTGCAAGAGAAATGCGCAATCGTAAAATATATTCTTGCGGACAGATTCTGTCGAAATTTTTGTTTTTGGAAAGAAAATCTCGCAGTGATATCAAAGTGTGTTTGGGTTCTGTATATGGTGAGTCTTCTTCTATGATGTCTACCGTCAATCCGTGATTTTACAAGTCACATTCAGTTTTGGATGGACTTCGCGTAGATGTTTCGAAAACGGCTACCGCGGAGATCCATGATTTCGTATTTTTAGGCCGATGATTCAAGGTGTGTGATATAACTGAGAACCATTTTATGGATCATTGCGTGGATCCATTGCGTGGATCCTGTATGAAATATTGCGCATGAGAACTCTCGACACGATGGGTGCCGTGTTTGTAGGCTTCGGATAATAAGCGCAACTGTAAAACCGTAGTAGTTCATGGTAGTGAATAACACTGTTTAACTCAAATTGCCAACAGATCAAGCTCGAAAAGGTCACTGAGGCGAGTAAGGAGATTATATCACCACGGAGGTATCAATGGTATCCAGTTAATAGATTATATTGAGAAATAAAAAGGAGTTTTTTACAAAATTTTAATTTTGATTTTCAAGGCTAAGTAATTATGGGATCTCCTTCATAAATTCAATACATTTCATATTGTCAAGGATCATTTCCGTAAATTCAAATGAAATTTCTACTTCATCGGATGAACATCGGACGCACCCAGCACTTCTAAATCTATATAATATTTATACCAAAAATAAAATTCAGTATAATATAAATAGAATTAAGGTTTCAATTATTTGTAGGGTCCAGAAAGATACAATTCTTTAAAATTTTGTAAATTTTAAGCTATATGTACATATATACAATATATTCATTATTTTAGTGTAAAGCAAAAATTAAGAAGAACTGAGAACACTTTTCTTAAATAATATTAAATTTTCATTAAAAATCTCCATATTAAAATGTCTTTGTAAGCCTGAGAACACACAAGTAAATATGGACGCGAATCAACGCCACACTCACATGCATAAGCGATTCCCATCGCATCAATCGCATCACTTGGCGAAGTGTGCATGTCCCTGATTCGTTCATGCTGATTTTTATTCACCACGCTGCTAGTTGAGCTGCTGCATCGTGTGTGAAACAAAGCAATTTGATTTGTTTATATGTATATGCATGTGGTATGTGTGTTTAGCGTTTGCTATTTAACACTATTATGTCATTATTGCTATTATAATAATTGTTGTTGTTGTTATTAGCATCACTGAGCTGTTTGTTTTGAACCATCAACTCTTCGAAGTGTGTGACAACAACATACTGCGGCTTTCATTCCCTCAAACAAATCATGTGGAGTTTTTGTTTTTCATATTCCCTAATTATTTTTATTTATTTTGTTTTTCTATTTTAGTGCTTAAATATATTTTTTCTAACTCCTGATGACTTTGTGCAATACAGATCTGTTGTTCTTGAATTTTTCATAACGCTGGCATATTTGCGAACGTACCCTTTGACATGTACTAATTAATGTCCTGATTGTAATAAGCATATATTTACCATACATTTATATACATACATATCTACATATATAGAAATAAATTCGTGCGAATGCCTTGGGGTATGCGATTGGTGCTAATGTCTTTCGTATCTATAGAATTACTTGTGCAATCGGCGGAAATTATTCACGTCGAACGCTAAAAGTGGTAAAGTGAAATAATAAAGAGAGCGCTCCAAGCTCAAAGTAAGTGCTTAAGCACTTATGAATATGAAAGAAAGCTTATTAATAATTTCCTGCAATAATATTCGCTAAGCAATAATATTTAGCGTTAATTTAAAGTAAAAAACAAAAAACATAAAATTAAAATGTTAAGATTTAAGATTTAGATGTTAAAATTACTAGAATATCACACTCAATTGGAAAATTAACTTTTGTAAAATCATCATGCCGATGTTTGATGGAGGAAAATAGAATGCCCGATAGGTTTATATTACAACTGTAAATGTCTGAGAACTTAAAGTACATAAGGAAAGCTAAAATTATTCATTAGGCAGACAAACTATTGAGAATGTTTCATTGCCAAGATTCGATGCTTCAGAAGCTACAAAAGAAGATGATCATTTATAAAAAAAATGTTGTGGTCTCACTAAAGGAAGGAATGAAATTTAAAAATCTCCCAGAAATCCCAAATATTTCCAAATTGTATAACGGGGAGCTAATAAAATACAACTATGAACTCATTTAACGTCGTTAAAAATCATGGAAAAATCGCACTACTGCCATGCCCAAACTATTTTGACACCGATATTCCAAAAAATTTCGACTACTCCATATACGGTAAACGCTTACAGATTATTCTGTTGAAATATTGGAACATGAGTGCTGTTGGTTTTGATTCATAATTGAACTACCAGAAAATTTTAAAAGTTCGTTTTCAAGGCTGGGAGTCTCTAGAAATGAATCAATACGTTTGTTATAGGACAATTAGCTCGAAAGTAGTTGTAACAACGAAAGTTTTGGTATTTTGAAAAATCTAGAATGAAATTGTGTGTTTATGAAACTTTATTAAAGAATTTTTGAGTCCACAATCTGCACTAAATGAAACAAACACTTGAAGGTGGTTTGTTAAATTCAGTACATGAGTATTCCGAAGTACATGAGTACATAAAGAAGCTAATATGCCAGAAAATATTCATAGAATAATTTTTGAATATCTGTAAAACGAAGTTGACCTATATAGACCCTCAAAAGATATTTAATGACTGAATCTACTAAAGTTAACAAAGAGCAGATGATTCTGAGCAATGTTTGGGTTTTTTAAATCTATATAACTGTTATATAATTTTTTTGCATTGATATACAGTGGAACTTCAATGACTCAAATTCCTTAACTCGAAGTTCTCCATAACTCGAACTCTTGAATTGGCAAGTCATACAAATCCCCTTCCATAAATCGAACTTTTCGACCAAGGCATAATACAAAATTTAAAATTTTAGTATCGAGGCACAATTTTAAAAGTCCCTATATATCGTATGGAGGATAATAAAATATGATATTACTCTAATGGATTTCAATGGTTCGAGTTAGAGAAGATCCACTGTATTTGAAATATGGCTCCATTATTTGACTACCAGGTCCAATCGACAGTCTTAAGGGAGGACTGTGTCTTTCGGTGTGAACCGAACAATTTTTAGAGATAATCTTCTGGGATGCGCATGGAATAATTTTCATTGATTATCTTATTGAAAGTTGAAAAACCGTCAATAACGACTATTACATAGCCCATTTACGCGACAGTCGGTTCTACGAAACGGGAAAGCATTCGGATTTTTATCCGACCAAGGACTGTCAAATCGGCTGCATTCCTCAAAATAATTTGGGGAATGTATTATGCTGCTACAATAACAAAAACAACTATTACATTATTATTGGAACATTTGAAGGAAGAAAATTCATCCGAACATACCTGTTATTTACTTACTACTAGTTAAAAGGTTAAAATAATTAAAAGATTAATTAAGATAAATAATTAAAATGAAATCATTGATTTTACTTAGGGATATTCTACTTTTACCGGCTTTTATCAATCTTCATCTCAAGGATTATTTCTCTCGAAAAGTCTCTGTCTGTAACACTACTTACTAGAAGTACTTAGCATTTGGATGTCTATACTTAATTATTTGAAGAATGAAACTCTTTTCATTTACAATATAAGTAATTTAATAATGAATTATTGTTACTTTATTTGCATTGTATGAAACTAAAATAATATTTAACCATACATAAATGAGTAGAAAAGGAATAATACAAAGAGAGCCACTAAAGTTAACAAAGATCGAAAAGAGGCGAAGAGTTTCTCTTTGTGAATTATACACTAATATTTGTAAGTTTTCAATCAAAGGGTCGAAGGTAGAAAAAAGTACACTCACTATGCCCACAAAAGCAACCATATTTCTACTTTACACATCGCAACCCTTCAACGCTGAGCACTAACACACACACACACAACTGGAAAGTGCTGCTTATATTTCGAATTTAAATTAAAACAGTTTTTCTATACATTTGGAGTGTGTTTGTTGGTTTTTTGTTTTTGTTGTAGGAATGTGGAAAAAGCAAAAGGCACTCCTCATACACTCACATTCAAAAGGCATAAAGGGCATAAAAGGCGAAACAACGATAAACACTATGGCCGACAATCAAAAGAGAACAATTATCAAAAAGAAATATGTTAATAAGTGGCGAAAAAGAAGAAAAAAAAACACGAAATCAAATGAAATGCAACCGTTAAAAAGAGAAATGCATAAATGGGATGAAATGAAATTAAAATTCAGTTTTTTTATATTTTTTTTGTTGTTGTTGCTGTTACCTTTTGTGTTAACAGTCGCAAACGCTTGTGTTGCATATTTCATTGTAGATAAATAAAAAAAGAGCACACATACATATAAAGATATATTCAAATTTATAGCTGCAAAGCTATTTGAAGGATTTAAGTACACATTTTGTTTTTGTTGTTGTTATTTTTGTGTGTACTCAAAAGTTTTACATATTTATTTGCATGTATGTGTGTGTCCGCTCACATGCCGCCGCCATTGCTGCCACTTCCTACACTCAACTTTAGCCATTATTGCTTTTGTTGCTATTTCTGCTGCCGTCATTTGTTTTTTTATTGTTCCCGACTTTAACGACTACATTTAATTTTACTATATCCTGCACTTGCACAACTTATTGTGTGCCAAAGTAAATTATCTTTGTATGTGCGACAAGTGTGTGCGTGTGTGGGGCGTGCTCGCAGCTGAGTTGTTCCATTTGTTGCAGCCAGTAAAGTTGTCACTCCCCACACTCAGAGCAAACACATATGTAAGTGTGTGCGTGTACATATTTCTCTTCAATTGCTTCAGTTTATTGTTTTAAAAATGACACTTCACAGTTTATGCTGAATCCTTGCTCCGCTTCCTTGAAAGCGATAATAAAACAAAAGTTATGACAAATGATAATAATTTCTTGACGCTTTGCTGTGCGTTGCCATTTTGCATGCCACAATTAAGTGGATGAAATGAGAAATATGAGGTAAGCGCAAATACCAGTGCCATATGTAAGTATCTTCATATTTTAAGAATAATTTCTATGGCGTTTACTTTGTATATACAAAGTATTTCGTGAAATTTTGTAGGCGCTTAAGCGATTGCCTTGGTTCACCAATAAAAATAAGTTTTGTTTCGTCAAGCCTTAGATGGCGGCAATTCGAAAGAAAGCTGGTATATGGAGATTTATTATTCAAAACTGGAGTACAAATGTAACGAAGTCACTTCAATTATATCTTGTGAAAATTTAGCATAGTCTAGTTAACAAGTAGCAAAAAAATCCTGTAATCGGTTAAACGGCGTTAAAGTGGTGACGGCTGACTTAGAGACAACCTCCTGCCTAGCCGCCATTTTATTTCAATTATATATATACAGTGGAACTTCTCTAACTCAAATCACTATAATCCACTAAAAAACTTCGAGTTAGGGAGACTTCGAATTATAGAATTTTCATTAAAAAACATAATTTTTCAAAAAGCAGTAAAATATAGATTTATACCCAGTTTTATTTAATTAATCCGCAAAAAGTTTTATATTCATACGTTAAAACATGTATTCTGAATTTTGTTTGTTGCAGTGCGCAATTGTTTGGCTCTCGACGTTTGTATTCCATGCTTTTGTTACATGATTTATGCAATTCATAAGTGTAATATCATACTTTTTGTTCGCCACCATAAGATATATAGAGACTCTCCTAAAATTCTACCTCGGTAAAAAATTTTAAATTTTGTATTTTACCCTGACCAAAAAGTTCGATTTATGGAAGGAAATTTGTATGAAAGATGCCTTCTATTGCCACTTAAAAAGTTCGAAATATGGAGAACTACGAGTTAGGGAAGGAGATTTGTATGAAATTTGGAAGTTCCACTGTATAAGTAGTATACCGTTATTTTAATTTTTGTTAAATAAACCTTAAAATGTAGTCAGTTTTCGACGAGACGATCTAAAGCGATGTATTGCCTAAAATTATAGTATATAGCTAAACAAAATTTAGTGCTGGTTCTAGTATTTCTCTCCCAACTTAAGGAGCTATACCAGTATGACATTTTCAAAAAATCGATTTTTTTTATTTTTTGCTTATTCGATAGTTTACACTTTCAAAAATATCCTGTGAAAGCGGTAAGATCGTTTCTTGAATAGTTTTTAAATTGCAGCGTTCTAAAGCCGCCACAGCCGAAACTTTAAACGCGTTTTGCTCGAAACGATATTTCTCAAAATTGCTGACATCATAATTGAACGAGAATTGATTGAATATAATTGCTATACAGTGATCTACGATCTATTTGTTTTGTTGAAAATTGTCAATTTGGCATAAAAAACGAAAATTTTTTAGAGGAAATACGACATTTTGTTATAGGAAATACCTTAAAAAATCTTAAAATTTAGCTGAAAATATACTTTATTATGTTCAAAAAACTTCGACACATTCGATCGAATACTTTCTGCAAAAAAACGGGTTACACTGGTATAGCCCCTTAAGCCGCAATCGTACATTTTATAATAATATATTATGATAATATGATATTTAATATAAAAGAAGCATTGTTTGAACAAAGATAAGAGCTAAACTTCCCAGCAACGTCGATATGTTCAATGAATTAAAAAGTCTTATAAGGATCAGACAAGACTGGGATTAGTCGGATATATGAAACGATTCAGCTCATTTATGGTATACGAAGGATAAAATTTTTTTTAGCTTTTTTTAGATTCATCCGAATATTAGTATAGTTCCTTTATGAAGGATATGGGAAGAACCAGTCTTTAGAATGCATATCTAATTATTGTATAAAATCAAAAGAAGAGACAGAATTTCATTAGGTATATGTGTGATTGGGAAAAATATATATCATCATGCCTTATAAAATGAAATAAGAATAAGAAATTGAATTCCATTAAATTTGTCGAAGTGAATATCATTGAAGATCGATTTTATATATATACACTGAAATAAGAATGTCTCATTAACGTAAATTACCCAATTTCTATTTATTCATTTATTATAACGGCCTTTGAGTACTTGTCAAAAACCGAAGCCAGAAAATAAATTCGTAGCTTAGTCAAAGTAGGACGGCTAAAAACAAGAGAACAAGAGCACATCTTAATCATTTATTACGTTTATTATTTATGGCTCCATTCTTGTTTAAGCACACGTCAAAGATGGACATCTGCACGGACGATATTTGCGAAAATGCAAGTCAATCAAAAATTTGAATACTGTTTATGAGCTCATTTCTGTAACTGCTAATCAAACGCATTTTTCGTTTCGGTATCGGTATTCACATCGACAAATATCTATTAAATACTGGAAATCGTAGTGTCCGATCGTAAAAAACTATTTCAACTGTCCAGTAGCTAAACATTGCACAAAAAAACCATATTCAACCATTTAAATATGGTCTCATAGACTGAATTTCCATCTACGAATCGCTAAAGAATCGCAACATAATCTTTCATAACCTTTCAGCAGTGGATGGTTACTACTGATGAAAAGAGGGTCACTAACGACAATGGAAAGTGAAGACAATCGTTGTCGAATCGCGGTGAGCCAATGCAAACTGTGACCAAACAAGGACGGATCGTCAGAAAGGTTTTTGTGTTTGGTGGGTTGTTATGTGTTTGGTGGGATTGGCATTAAATAAACGATTATAGTCTGTTTCTGTATATGGCAAATGATTTTGATGGTAAAAAAATTTGCCCAAAGGTATGCTTGTGAAAGTCGACTGTCTAAGTTTTTTGTCAATATGGACAAGGGCCTCAAGGAAAGTGATATTATGAAAATATCTCATATATGAAAAGTATTGAACAAAACGGTGGGTATTTGACCTAAATCGGATCATTCAAACTATTCCCTCAAAAACTTAATTTACTTATATACTATTTATGGAATTTTACAAACAAGGTTCGACAAATAAAACGAAAGGAAGAATAGAAATTCCTAGGAGTAAATATCAAACTGTACTGGCCACTTTTGAACTGAGAAAAACTACAGTACTACTGCTTTGTTGAATTTTCAAAAGAGTTATTGAATAAATCGAGTTACGAAGGAAAAAGCAGTCGCTTACTTCCTTACTGCCGTTAGTTCCATCATTAATATTTTCCTTAGAAATTCCATTTTCGTAGTATTTCTTCCTATTTTAACATTCTTTTTAGTAGTACCACAACAGAACCATGTTTCTAATTTATTTTCTGTTAAAAAAACTGAAATAGAATGTTGATGATCATCTCTTCAATATTATGAAAAAGAATTAAGGCTTTACCAAGTTATTAGATCCGACGATGCATAGAATGCCTCGCTTTATTAACAACGATTTATTATCAGTAAAATAATCGAAATTGTCTCCAAAAAATGTAAATGGCAAAACTTTCAAAAGGGTAGCGCACTTATTTCCAGGAAATTAAACAATAACTGAAATGTACTTAAAAATACGTTAAAGTACTCACTAAAAGTAAAGGTACATATAGATTTATCATAAGTACAAACGCAAAGCTATTTGAAGAGTTTCAGCACAGTGAGCGCAAACAAAGAGGAAACGAAATGAAGAGGATCATACGAGTACGGATTGAAATCTGAGAAAAGCACAAAAATTCCATGGAAATTTGAAAGTAAATATAAAACGCCTGCGCGCAGGTGATGATCATGCGTTGCTTAAAAGGATATACTGATATACATATGTATGTATGGTATGCATATAACAGTTGAGTATCAAGTATTGCATCCGATTTATATATTTATTATATTATTTTTTTTGTACTGCTTATAAGTACTGTTCTCCAACTGTATGCCGAACAATTGTAAGTTTAGTGCGGCTTTGTAGAAAATAAGTGTGTTAAAGTGCTAACCACCCCCCGCAGGCAGCACACAAATACAACGCAACATGGCCGATTCAGTTGTCACGCCCCGATAATACAGTAGCGCTCAGGATGTTTATGGATATATTTATTTGTATGGTATGTATGTATGTATTTGTGAGCATTTTATATACTTTTTATATATGTACATACATATCATTCGCAAAAAGAAATCGTTTAATAATAAAGTATAAAGCAATCAAGTTAAAGTTGAAAGCATAGAGGGGGAAACAATTGCGACTTAACGCCCGGAAAGCCACATGTAGAGCAAAAAGTCTATAAATACAGCGCTGTATAATATAGATGTATGCATGTGAATACATATGTACATTGTTGCCTTCAACATTTGCCTTTGTACTCTAGTGATTCTTTTGTGTCGAAACTATTTATTTATTTATTTGTATGTTCAACGCTGACTATGCAATTTACCCTTATAAAGTAGCGAACACGCCATCAAACACACACACGCACACACACCTATGCAACGACACATTCTCCTCATTGGCCACAATACCAAGCGCGCGGCGGTTCAATTCAACTCGCATCGAATTCCAATTTGCTGCATTCCACACCGCCGCTGCCAACCAACATTAAACGCAACGCAGCAATGCCAAGCCATTTCATTTCATTCTATTTAAATGCGAAATCAATGCGTAACTTATTCACCGCACACTCACACACCGATAAACATACGTGCGTAGGACTTTAGTCGAAAGCGCATACGCAATTGTGGGTTGAAAATATCCTTTGTCCCTGTGTGTTGTATCCTTTGTTGCCGGCAGCGACCGCAGCAAAGCCAAAAAACGCGAAAGTTCACATTCGGTATTGATTGACAGAAACAATAGTCGAATTGTCGAAATTTCATTATTTTATTGCAGTTGTTGTTGTTGTTGTTGTACACGTATAGTTGCAGATAAAAGTAGTTTTGTAAGAGAAGCGTTGGCGTGGCTTTTGGCAAAGCTATTGAGGATATTCTTCTGAAATATCGATCACTCTTGTTTGCACATATATACCTATATTGTACATAAAGGAGAATTATAACGGCAATTGAACTCTAATAATCTCAAATCATCGAGTATAGATATAGGAACGAATCGGGGATAATTTTTAGCTCCCTTTTATTGTATCAACGTTCTTGAAAACAAATAGTTTGATAACAAATGGAAGTGAGTAAAAATTTAAGAAGCGACATACTCTTTTTTAGCTTCAGGAAAGCTTTGAGATCAGATTTAATATGAAATAATATCTTGCACTCACTAAATGCTTAAGAAAACAAGGAAACGGGTGGAACCGAAAATTTTTTACTCTCGCAATTTATTGATGTAGTTTTATTAAGATAACACACAAATTTACCCACATATTCGGCATAAAGTTCAATCATCATATATACTATATGTAGGCTGAGGTAATTCCGGAAACGATTCCCTCATTTTCACCACCAAGGTACACTATATCCAAAACTATACGATCACTTAATTTGGCTAAGATATCTCTATACCGATATATGCGGTTTTTTTGTAAAATCAATAATTAGAGATATGGGAACTAGGGGATGTTATGACCCGATTTTAATAATTTTTGGTGCAGGAACACACTATGAGAAGATTTCCTCTGAATTACATTAAAATATCTGAGAGATTAAAAGATATTTTCGATGAAAATTTACCTATAGGCACAGAATTCGATATCCGGGGCCTTGGAACAAAGTGAAGCCACAAATGAAGCCGCTATCTTCATCAGTTCCTTATGTATAGATTATAAAGTGAAGGAATCAGATGAAATGCAAAATTGAGTTTTATGGGAAGTAGACGTGGTTGTGAACCGATTTCGCCCATTTTTCATACGTGTCATCAGGGTGTTAAAAAATTATTATGTATCGAATTTGATTGAAATCAGTCGACTGGTTTTTGAAATATTGTTTTTGACCCATAAGTGGGTTATGACACGCCCATTTTCCATTTTTTAAAAACGGCTGAGTGCAGCTTCCTTCTGCTTCGTTAGTTAGTTAACGCACTTTTAGTAATTTTCAACCTAACTTTTGTATGGGAGGTGGGCGTGGTCACTATCCGATTTCGACTATTAGTATGGGTGTGTAATGGGGTACGTAATGGAAGTGACTGCAGAAAGTTTAGTTTATATAGCTTTATCGGTTTTAGCTCCTTTATTTCTGTGTATTTAATACTCTGTGCAACATGTTGCGGCAGTATAATTAAGGACATACATAAATAATATATGATATACACGAAAGATATAAAATACTATGAGACCACGGCGGCTTCGCACGGGCTTAAACAAACATTTCAAAAGTTATAAGTTAAGTTTTTACACACTTTGGGAACGCTCGACGGCCTAGTGTGAGCTTGTATATTTCTAATATTTTGTTCTTCAAGCCGCTGCATACGCTCCGTACTCGACTATGAAGCGCGTACTTGGCAGGTTTTGAAATTTTGTTCAGCAAGCAGCTGCGAGCGTTCGTTACTCGACTCTCTGGCACGCGATTGCGATGCGAAGAGAATGACTTCCAAGACGATTTTCAGTTTCAGATTAAGATTCTCCATCATTGAGTCTTTTTGATCCCCTCACCTGGGAACTATTTCCAGAAATTTGATATTCTAGCAATAAATGGTGAAATAATTTTTGAAATCGCCACAGTAGTTTTCAAGTTTATTCATTAAAAAATTTTGGAAAACGAAATTTTAAAATATGGTAACCTAAACATAACCTAGAAGAAACAGGTGTATCTAAAATCAAGCATTTGAACCAACCAGAACTTTAATAGATACATGATACATAAGAAGGACATAAGAAAGCATCTTGGCATGCTGATGAAAAACTATATAACACAATTAGGACTCCATCTGGTTCGTTCTTTTTACAATATATGAAGCACTAGTGATGATATTGGAATGAAGCTTTGAACAAATACTGTGTAAAAGGTGTGGCCATGACCTTCTCAAAATTGTGTCATGCCTGTGGCTAATTTTTACCGAAAATATCGGTAAATCTCTCAGTATTTTATAGAAATTCAGAGGGAATTTCGTTGTAATAATATGCTTCTGTGACAAAAATTGGTAAAAACATTGCTGGCTTGAGAGATAAACCCCTTACATAAACAACGCCGTAAATCATGCAACATCAAATTCATTCTACACGTTATCAAGACTATGGCGCAAAAGTGTTTGGATATCATCGAGGAAACTTAAATTTAAGACTCAGAGTGATAACAAGATTTACAAATTGGATGGCTGTCCTAGGAAACATACTTCTTCCGGATGAAAAGCACTTCGCAAGAAACACATTGCTTTAGATTTTTGAAATTCAGATTAGTACATAAATAATCAGTGATCTATCTCTCTAAATCAAAGGATTTACTTTGATTGAAAAGTCCAGTTCCACGTCATCAATGGGTATTGAAAATTTTGAAAATCTCATATCAGTAAATATATAGTTTTTAACACAAATTATTATCCCTTTTGTCTGACTTGCTCACACCCGAATTATCTCCTAGACCTCACGAAATATATGTGATTTGTTCTAAAAATAACGGGAATAGTAAACTATAAAATTTTACGGTTTTTTAGAGTCCAAACCGCTAAAGTTAGAAGTGTTTCTATGGCGATTTTGTAGGTAAAAAGCTTACACTTCGTAGCTTGTTCGTGAATTTTTGGTCAAAAACAACAATATAACGACGCCCCAGTCTTCATATTCGCTACACATCACTCTGTGTGACCTTTTCCTATTTCCAAAAATACAGTTCACATAGTTGAAATCGGTGAAAGAGCTAAAGGCTTTTTAAAAAAGTTTGAGTAGTGTTTCGACGATCGGAACAAGTATTGGCAAAAAACATAATATCGAATAGTGACTATTTTAAAGGCGACAACATCAACAAAAAAAATTACCATTATTTGTGTACATACCTCGTAGACTAAGCAGCTGGGAAATTGGGGCGAATTGAATATTAAAATAGATTCTAATATTTAAATCAATGATGCAAGCATACTTATTTCCCTGGCATATATATTTATCGAAAACTTTCCAATTTCTAATAAAACGCACAGCTGCGCGCTCACATGCTGCATTTGAGTGCGCACATCCTGACAACTGCACACAACAACTCACTTTGAGCTGCGTGTTGCCGATGACATTTTCCATACATTCTTCACGAAGAGACCACGAGCAATGCACCCACAAGACACAATAGAAATAGTGTAGTGCACGCACAATTGATCTTTTTAGCAAACAATGAAATAAATTAATTTAATTGCGGCGCAACAACAAATCGCCAGCATATCGATTACAATGGCAGCAGAAGAAAGCGAGCAATGCAACAAAATGCAAAGAATTCAATTGTTGAATTGAAATGTTAAAGTAGATAATATAAATGTACAATAAAAGTTAATATAAAAGCGTTGAAATAGACGCTGCTGCTGAGTGATCCACGGAGAGCGTATGAGAAGTAGACAATTGAAAGGAAATAATAAGAAATTAAAAAAAAATTAGATTGAGATTGAAAGATGCCAATGCAGTTACAAAAGCAGAAGTGTGGATTCGATTAAAGCTAGAGTCTGCTGGAATTTGAACACGGATTCTTGTATATATTTTATAGTTGAAACTCATGAATTCCGCGCCACACCTGAGGAAATTTGTAAGGATATAAAACTGCTGAGTTCCTCAATTGCTTACTACTTTCTTGAATTGAATTATATTTTTTTCGTGTTCTCCATCAACAATCAATATACAAAAGTATTTAAAACACTCAGACCACAAAGCGGAAAGGATCGATTGCCAGCAAAAGTAAGAAATACAGTATTACATATATTGAGAAATGGTAGGCATAATCAAGCAAGCGAATATCGAATCGAAAAAAATGCTATATACATATATATAATAATACATCCTTCAGTCACGTTGCAGAAGAAAGCGTTCAAAGAATTGCATTGTTATACGCACTCATTGGAACATTTCGCGGCCGAATGAGCCACTCGCGTGTTCATTGTATACTCGTGCGTGTGTGTGTGTGTTTCTACCTGAGAATTGCGCATATTTGTGTTTGAATCATAAATTCTTGTTTTTTTTCGTAAAATACCTATTTTGTGAAAATTACACAAATAATTTCTTATTATATTAATTGTACTTAAATATGCACTCTTACCACACATTACACAATGCAACACAAAGCGCATTTTTTACGCTCGCGTGTTTTTTATTTTTAAGGTATAAAAATATGTAAGTTGCAATGTTTTGTGTGAATATGCACAATGTGAATGTGTGGAAGTGGTTTAGTGGCTATTATGTAAGTGCGACTTTTCGCAAAAAAAAGAGAAAATGAACGAATGCGAACAGGGTGGTCCTGTCCGCTCAATTGTTCGCTGATTTGACTTGATTCATTGGCTAATGACGTCATTTTGGTGTAAATACTTGACCTATTGTATTTCGATTCAATTTATTTTTATTTGAGGAAAATAGATTTGGTAAGTAGAAAAATAGAGATAACAATGTACACATGTATGTATGAGCAAACTGTTAGCAGCCAAGCAGACCGTTTGGTTCACTGCGCTCTAGCATCTGTCTATTAGGCACTGATGGAAGTGGGGATCACTAATATAATTATCGACCTCATAATTCGATAAGTCATCGCCCAGGTGATGGGAGTTAGTCACCAAACCATTTTAAAACATCTGCAGAAGGCTGGATACACAAATAAGCGCTTGATTTATGCTGCTGAACTTGAACCATTTTTGAAGCGGATGAACAACTGGATCGCTTGAAGCAGGCGATCGACAAGAAGCAGCTAGAATTGGCCAATAGGAAAGGTGTAGTGTTCCACCAGGACAACGCCAGACCACACACTTATGTGAGGTATCTTAATAAAATTAAAGGATATATTTTTCGCCAGCATATTTAGTATGATTTGATTTGGAAACTGGATGAGATCGGTCCATACTCTCTCCGACCATTTTTTATTATCAATTGTGGAAATATCGAAATTTTCCTTTGAAGCATTAAATTCTTACAAACTGAGAGAGTAATTGATGAATGGTTGGAAACATATCTCTTCTTTACTTGTTTACAAAGTTGACATTTTAAAAGTTATTGTCAAATCTCTGGGTGTTACAACATTGTTGCATCTAACTTTTATAGGTTCTTACTGTGTGTTAACACCTTGAATTAAATCTAGGATATTTTAATAAAACAAATCTAGTAAAGTTTAAACCTGCAAAAAGCTCGTGAAAGTTAAACTCAAAACGCGATTTGCACTAGTAAATTTTTCAAAGGGCCTCTTACACTTGCACTTCAAAGAAAGTCGGCACTTTCTAACGCAATCCTTTGTGTCTTTGTAAATAAGTGTGATTATTTCTTTTGAGTAGAATTGAGTTCATTATAACGCGCGAAACACAAAAGCCTCGCGGAAGCTGTTTCGGAAAATTTACACAAATCAGGAAGAACTTGAGGGGCGCAGGAGTAACGCAGCTGATAAGAATGAAAACATAACAGTAGTTGAAATATACAAAAATATGCGCGGCACGAAAACGGAACCCTAACTCTATGCAGGAGAAGGTGCCGACAACAATAAATGCCTATTTCTTCAAATAGACGAAGTAAGGGGTGAGTTGGAGTTCAGCTTTCTCTTTAAGCGGGTGTGAGTGGAAAAGCGCCAACACTTTGCAACAACCACAAATATGTAGTAACAATAATAATAACAACAACAACAAAGGTGTGGAGGAAACAAAGTAAACGTGTTACACAAGCAAAAGCATTGGCGGTTTTGAGGTGAAGCAGCAGCTCGGAAAAGCTCTGCCATTTTTCGCTCACTTGCCTAGCACAAAAAGGAAATTATGACTTTGGCCAAGGAGCAAACGTTTCAACATACCACCTAACGGTATGAGTATGAGGCGTTGGCATTAATGCAACAACAAAGCATCTACAAAAGAAAAATGCAAGAAGCTGTGGGAAATACTTCAGCGAAACAAAACACACACACAACAACAACAATAAAATAACATTATAAAGGAGCATAAAGAAAGGCGAAAATAAATAAATAAATGTAGTGAATGCGAAATTGCAATGTAGAAAGGCATTAAGTAAATTTTGTATTTAATTTAATTGCATTTAAATTGTTTGCAATTACAGTTTTTCACACAAATAACATAAAAATCCCCACACATTACACGCGAACCTTTTACACATTCGGGTAAATGCCTAGCAAGTTCACATGCTAACAGTTGGATGAAAGGAGCGAATTAAGAAAATAAACTGCAATAAAAATACAATAATTCTCAAGTGCGGTTTCGCAGTCCGTTTAAGGGAGCAGTGTAAGTAAAGGTCGTTCGCAGCTGAAAAAGGCTACATTTTGGCAATACACGACTGAAATGTGCAGCGTTGCCAGATGTGAAAATTTCACATGCCATGTTTTATATTGAGCAAAATTAGGGTATTCGAAGCGATTTTTTGTTGAGAGCGGGACATTGCGAAAAATCGAACTTAAACATCAAATGATCGGGTTCGATTAACACACGGTCGACTTGCACACGAGCGTTGGGCAATAACAATCATCTGTACAGTTCGGAGATCCTTTTCGACCTGTATTGTAAAAGGTCTTTCGAATTGCTTTCTGTTAGCAAGGTCTCTATGCTTTCATAGGTGTACTTACTGGACACTGTCCTATAGGTACACATTCGATGAAGCTAGCGACCCTGATACAAGATGCCATAGCTGTGAAACGAGGGAGAATCATCCACGCACTTCCTCCACCAATATCCACCATATGCACGACATTTCAGCTTCGGCGACATTAACCGACTCACGAATTTTGTGCAATTTTTATGGGTTTTGCCGAATCGTGAGGGTCGTTCTGATCCATTAGGATGAGATCATCCTGTTAGATCGTCGGAAGGGAAGCCCTTAACCGCATAAAAACGGCGTCAACTCCGATAACGTAAAACCGGCTGCATTGGTAATCGCTCATCTTCATCCTGTTTATGCAGAGTTCTGCCTACTAACCTAAGCTAAACATCAAATTAAGGGGTTAGGTGGGTTTCAGAGGCTAAAAACTAGGTTATTTTTACAATTCAGTGTATAGAAGATAAATGGTTAAACTGTATTGTGTGAAATTTTTATTAAAATATTCCAAAAACTCAACAGTGACGTCGCCAAAAAAAGGACTTGCGGTGGACATCATAACTCATGATTGATTCATCTAAAAACAACAAGCCAAAAATATTTCGATAGTATATGGATAAATCTAGTTAATGACTGTCATCTTTCAATGAAAACAACTTCTCTAATTGAAATATATTGGCTGTCAAAGGTCACTCAGGACTTTACATACAGTCATCTTATTTGAAAATCAATTAGCAATAGTATATATTTAAACAATTTTCAACAAGTTTCAACTTTCGATGATTTCTACTTCAACTAAATTTATAGTTGCTTTCATTGTGTTAAAACTTAGAGAGTGCCGAATAAGAAGTGCATATTCTAATATGAATATAGTAGAAAAAGGTTATACAGTTATAAAGAACTGCCATATAACATTAAATTACCTTCCCAAGGTCGTTGACGGTCTACTTATTAAATAACATACGTTAAACATAAATTTTATAGATGGAACCAACAACTACTCTTATTAATACATATCGATATCTATAATGAAACCCATGAAACAAAAACCAAATAACTAATTGTATACTTTTAACCGATCTGGCAACACAAAATGAAATTCCTCCAAAAAAAAAATATCATAAATGTTCTTAAATTGTATAGAAATTATACTGCAAATTTGCAGGCTCTCAATGCAGTCAAGTGGAAAACGCACACGCACTTAATAAATTTGCGAGTGTGAGCGCACTCGGAAACACTCGCCAAGAAAATGTACAAGCATGTCTGGCCATAGCATCGGTGTGGTCCACATTGTTCCCTTGTGTACGGTGTGGTAATGATGTTACTATTATTGGTGGTGGTTGTTGTGGCCCATTGAAGGCTTGACTGACCTGTTTGGGCACGCTTATGCTGGGGAACTTCGAAAAAAATCCGACAGAAAACACAAATAATTGCAACCAAATAATGAAATAGTATGGGAATGTATTTGAAAAGGTGTGCGAATGTATTTGCACATGTGGACGTCGTGGACTTTCTCCCCTCTGACAAGTGCGGTGCTCTTTTCTTTCGCATGAGACACTCAAGTGATATGTTTTGATATCGCTTTTATTGATATATTTATTTTGATATGCCTTCACCAGCTATAGACAAATTGTTCTCATGGTTATTATTTGCTATTTGTTTGGCTATGGGTCTATCTGGTAGATAGGCTACTTGAGAAAGTATACGAAAGAAGTAAATAAAATAATTGTATGTTTTGATATTTATTGTTAAATTATTTGTATTCTGCAGATTTGATTGCGGGTCATGTGAAGTGACATATTGACGTTGTGTAAAATCGATTAGAGGCAGGTAATTATATGTAGTTTTATCACATTGGTCTAGAACTACTCCAGTGGTGACTGGTACTAGTACACTTTACCTAAAAGATGTTATTGCATTTATATTGATTATTGGTCGTGGATTGATATTATGATTGGATACCAGTGAAGCCTTTGTTAAGCTCTTTTCGGAAGACAAAATCAAAGTTGGAAGTAACAGCCTTAAGATTAATTCCGTCCGTCATCTCTATCTGTCATAAATCAACGTTAGTTTGTTAAGATATTATTGATAAGACCATAAATAGTTTCCATACTAAAGCAGAGCCTCTGTTGAACCGATTTTGGGATATAATATATATATATTTTTCTTTACTATAAATAGAAATCTACCATAGTTCACCAGAGGACAAGAGCAGTCGAAATTTCGATTTTCTTGGAATAAAAGGTCAACGTGGAATACTTACTACAGGTAAATACAGTTTCATACAGACAGCTTGTTAGTTGCTAATAGTTGTGTCAGCTGGTAGATAGATTTACACAAAAGAACATTTCAATGATATTTTCGTGCAGCAAAGTGCACAGGTATTGTACAATTCTGCCGTGTGGGACGAAAGATATTGAGAAAAGGATTCATTACTTGTTCCATTTCATCAAAAGCAGATTTTTATTTTGTTGTGGTTAGATACCACACAGTTCAACAGCATTTGGGTTTGTGATTGTTTATTTATTTTGATTTTACCTTATTTACTTTCATTGTGTTCCTACGCGCTTTGATATCGAAATGCCATCAAAATAATTCACATACGCATTTATATGAGTATATGATCCTGAACATGCACAATAAGAATAATATACAAGATAAATGTGCCGCAAATTATCTGTTGTAAATCTGCTGGATACAATGCCACTAAAGTAAGCAAAAATATATAAATAAATACTTATAAATATGCGCTTCAATTGGCATTATTGGTTTGAATGGATTAACTCGTAATTGCTTTGATAAACTGTAGAATTTGAT
The DNA here is from genome assembly GCF_028554725.1 of Zeugodacus cucurbitae. NCBI lineage: Eukaryota > Metazoa > Arthropoda > Insecta > Diptera > Tephritidae > Zeugodacus > Zeugodacus cucurbitae. The sequence continues at coordinate 54,115,120 of NC_071667.1, read as the reverse complement.
GCAGTAAATGCATTGAAGATAAACAGAGGGATGTGGGAAAGGGTTCTTCAATACTATATATTCTAAGATGTGAGTATGCATATCCGAGTTTAGACTTATTTCAGTTCAAACATTTCTATTTTAACTAAATGGAAATATAAATAGAGTTAATATCCTGTTGACTATTTGTACTCAATTCGAAACCTTCATATCTATACCAAGCTCTTATATTATTATTATATCATAGTGTTGAAGCACTAAAAAAATAGAATATTCATAATTCAAAGTTCGACACATTATATTAGTAACAGGGATTTGATTAACAGAACAAGACGTTAATGTTGGAAAAATAAAAAAAAAAAAACTGTTATACTCTGAGACATGTAATTTCAATACTCACGGATAAATTTCTGACATCAAAACGCTCTTGCATATGTTGTAAATGTATCAGTCGTTCTGAAACATCTAACCACTTTGTAGACTCCAAATGTAATATTATATATATTAAAGAATATGAAAAGTGATACAAAATCAAAAAAAAAAAAAAAATGTTTCAAAATGCAAAGACCAAGTCTAAAGCTAAAGAATATTGACATGTAAATTAAGTATGTTAAGTATTTTGGATAAAAAAGCAAGTTATAATAAATCGTGCACAAGAAAATATAAAAGAGACATAGTATTGAGTGATTCATAATTTCTTTTTGTTTAGGTTAGTCAAATTATTAATATTTTCAATTTCAGAAGTGTAGCCTCTATCATATAGTCATCATTAAATCATCATTATTTAATAATAATAATTTTCACAATTAAATCGCTAATTGTACTCAATTTCAAATGTAATAAATATTTCGAATACTAGTCAAGTTTTTTTTTGCACAAAACTAGATTACAGTTCACTACTGCTTAAAATTTTCAACTTTTCTGTTGAAAGTTGTCAAACTCCGCTAAATAGCTGTAATATATAATATATAATATGTACAATTCCAGTATCAAAGGCAGTGATCTAATTAACATTTTGATTGTCTCAGCTAATAGAAGTGTTTGAACATGGTACAATAAATAATATAGTGAAATATTATTTAACAAATTATATTTAGAGCACTTACCACGAAATTTGATCTGAAATGGAATGAAAGGTGAAAAATTATTATTAAAAACTCTGTTTAAATTAAAATTATGTAATCTCTTAAAATATAATAATTTTTGATAAATTAACAATTTTCTTCTCTCCATTTGTCTTTCTGCCGTACATATGTGTATATCAGCCAGCATGGAAGATAGCTTAACAAAAGTATGTACAGTAGAATCCCGATTATCCGGACACATTCTTCTCTGCTTTATTTGCAAATTTAAAAATATTTAAAAAATAGCGAGTTTATTCTAATGAAGAAATCATTGAGGATTTGAAAAGTGAGGAGAAAGAAGATGATGAAAAGACTGAAGCTCTAGAGTTTGTTTTTAAGTGGATGAATCGGATTCCATACAGTTGTTAAATGTGATTCATTACGTGAAAGTTCAATCACAAATTATTTTCAACCAAAATTTTGATAGGTTTTATCAATTAATTACTATCGTTATAGCTCGAGTTTTATACATCGTATTATCAAAACAACGCATGCAAAACCCATTACATGTAAAATTTATTAAAATTTTTTAATATTTTTCGATTTGCTTTGAAATCGATTATCCGGATTTTCGATTATACTGTAAAACATATGTACATACATATCTTTCTTTAGCCTTCACACCCTTTTAATAGAAATTTATTTTCCTGAATAAGCTCTGATTGGTCTCATGTTATAGAATTATGTGAGAACATATTATTAAGATTATTCTTATTTCAAGTAGATATTTCGTGTATTAAACAAGATGTCTTAATGAAACTAAGTGATCATGTGATCTATGTTATTTGGATACAAACCTTGTCCTTCTAGGCATCATCGATTTGTAAATTTTAAGCGTGTTGGATGTGGTTAATTCATTAAGGGAGGGGTCTAGGTTTTAGCGCAAAAAAAACCTTTTTTTTATTTTGTATCTCAAATATCGATTAAGCAATTTTATTCAAACCTTCTATACATTATTGAGCATAGTTTTGACTATTTTCTGTAAATTTTTCATGCAAAAATATTAAACCATTAGCCTGTGATAGAGCTTCCCCTAGGACGTCTTGAAAAAAAAAAAACAATTTGCGGTGTTCACTGTAATCCGAAAATGAAAAACCATAACAATTTAGTTAAATTTGAAACAAATCTTCCCCCAACGTTCTCTGATTATTATTACTTTTATTTAAAAATTTTTGGCGGCCATCTAAAGTGTGAACCGTTATTTTCGACTAAAATTTCCGCCATTTTCAGGGTGGGAAACACCCTTAATGTTAAAAAAAAAATAATTTTACTAAACGTAAGGGGGAGGTATTTTATGTGAAGAAAATGTGTACCAAGTTTGAAATGAATCGGTCGAGCAGTTTTCTAATGGTATTGAACACGGACTTCCAAAAAGTAGTTTTGAGAAAAACGCGTTTAAAGCTGCACTGCAATCCCAACCGCCCGAAGCTGTTAGAGTTAGAGCGTTAAAGGCCCCGAGACTAATTAAACAATTACTTCAAGAATATTGCTTAGATCGGATTAAAATTTTGAGGACATATTCTTGAAATGTTAAACAATAAGATAAAACAAAAAAATTCGATGTTTCAAAAGTGATAACCTAGACCCCTTCCTTAATGTTCAAATATTGAAATCTTAAAATGACAAATGAAAAATCGTAAGTATTTATTTTTATAGAAAATAAAAACTTGAAATAAAACATGAAAACGTTTATAGAAAACATGGCCCCTGCTAGAAAGGGATTATATTAGTCGCGCGTATGATGAACTAGTGGGCTCAAACGCTTCGGGTGGCTTAGAGGATCATATGTGGAACACTAGCCTTTCTATGGTGTCTAAAGATATAAATTAGCTTACATCATGTCCAGTAGGTAAGATTTTTCTGTGTAAAATTAGTATTTTCAATATAATTTGATTGATTCGCTGCCCTCTAATTCTTAGTAGTTGTATACATTAAATTTTTCAGTTTAAGAAATCTAAATTACAAATTCTGTTCAAGTGGAAATTATTTACAAGAAGCAGCAATTATAATTAAAAATTAGAAAAATATTCACACGTAAACCTTCCGAAATATTTTCAGCAACTTAATTTACTTAGTTTATAAAGAAAAGCGAAGAATGCGCAACCGAAAATAAGCAAAGAGTTCTCAAATTCTAACATCCATACTTCCATACAAACTCCTATAAATACATATATGCAAATATTATCATGTAACAAATCCACACCCGAGTCTACAACTCATTCACCTGTTTTCGAGAACACGCACAAAAAATTAATTATACCAATTCAACAAACACTTGTTGTTATTGTTTTTGTAGAAAGGTGTACGCGTAACAATTGAACGAGTTTGCGATGTGATTTGAATATATAATAAATATTTCATGCAAAACAATTCACACAGTGCACAGTTGTAATTTAATTAAAATCGCATTCATCGCGGCACACAAACGATATACATAGATAGATTTGCATTAAATATTTGTGCATACAAACCAACAACAGTACAAATAGTTCAAAATTTACATACAAAATTTTCTTGACAGCAAAAACAATAAAGCCCAGTTGTATTGTTGTTGTTGTAATGGAAAATCATAGCATATGCCAATATTAAGCGAGTCCCAGTGAGTGGGTGCCTCGCGCCAAGCTGCAACATTGAAGAATTGTCTGTAAATTACGTAAATACGTTACCAACGGCGATTCAAAGAGATAACAACAATTTCATATGTCGCAAACACTTTTTAAGCAGATGAAATGCTGCAGATTAGTGCTCAGAAAGGAGTGAGTGCGGCGGTGTTGGGATGGGGGGTCATTGTACTGCTGCCAAGTTACGGGTTATCAAAATTAAATTTGTTACTTACTATTAAAAAATAGAATAATAATAATACACCGCACAGCACGTGCCACTCACTCCCTCCAATTGAGCGTTGAACTGCGAATACCAAACGTTTGTATGTGTGTGTGTTCGGTTTTGAGGCGAGCGCATCTTTGCACACACGCTTAATCCCAACGCGTGGAGATTACTGTCACCAAAACATATTTCAGTGCGCACAAAAACCAAAAGAGGAAATTATTTATAATCAAATTGACCTGCCACATTTTGCGGCACCACCAAGTGAATGCGTGAGTGTAAGTGTTGGGTGCTTTTGAAAAGCAGTGACAATTTGTTAGCAATTTTATTGTGCCTGCGTGTGAGTCGAGGTTTTTTTCCTTTTTTGCGGTCAGTGTCTTCCTTCTTTTTGTTAGCGTTTTTTCGCTACATCACAAATGTAAAGTTTAGCGCCGCGAACTCGTTATCGTTGTATTTGATGTTTGAAAATGTAAAATATACAAATACATTGAACTTCGGACATACAGTGCGGCAAATATGATTGCGAAAGGCATAAAAAATTCTGAACGACGTAATTGGGGAAGTTAGTAAAATTTTTCCATAAATGTTTGTCTTTTTAATATCAATAAAAACTGGACAGTTTTCTATATTTTTTATACTCTCGCAACAAAAGTTGCTAAGAGAGTATTATACTTTTGTTCACATAATGGTTGTTTGTAAATCATAAAACTAAACGAGTTAGATATAGGGTCGGGATATCTGTCTGCCCGTCCGTCTGTCCGTGCAACGGATAACTTGAGTAAAAATTAATATATCTTGACGAAACTTGGTACAAATGTTCCTTGGAACCGTGGGGAGGTTGGTATTGAAAATGGGCGAAATCAGACCGTTGCCACGCCCACAAAATGGCGCAAACCGAAAACCTATAAAGTGTCATAACTAAGCCATAATTAAAGCTAGAAAAATTAAATAAATAAAATTTGGTATAAAGGATCGCACTAAGAAGGTGCATATTTGGATATATATATTTTTTTTTAAATAGGTTTTTTGTTTATACACATAAAAATTTATATAATGGGATAATAGCCACGCCCATCTCCCATACAAATGTTAGGTTGAAAAGTACTAAAAGTGCGTTAACTCACTAATGGAAAACGGCAGAAACACCAAATTTTACAGAAGAAATGACAGAAGGAAGCTGCATTCAAGTCTTTTTACAAAATGGAAAATGGGCGTGGGGTCGCCCACTCATCAAAAACCAAATCTCAGGAACTACTCTACAGATTTCAATGGAACATAATACTTTCTTGACAAACTGATAACACGAATGGAAAATGTGCGAAATCGGTTCACAACTACGTCTACTTCCCATATAACTCAATTTTGAATTCCATCTGATTCCTTCACTTAATAATGTATACATAAGGAACCAATGAAATACTACATATTATCTGTGGCTTCACTTGTGAAAAAATTGTCGAAATCAGACTATAACTTTTCAAGACCCCAGATATCGAATATGATGAACTCAGCACCTAAGGGTAATTTTTAACCGTCATGATATAGTGTACCTTGTACCTCTGCGAACTGATTTTTTATTCAAGAACAAGGAAAGTAATCTGTATAACGTATATATAATCTGTATATGACAGTCGATTCGGCACCGTTCGCAGCAACCGTCGCATGATAACCGACTATTTGATGCTTGAAATTGAAGCTCGTGATCTCAGCTATATTTGGTTTCAACAAGACGGCTCCACTTCCCACACATCGCATCCATTAATGGATTTCTTGAGAGAACACTTCGGCCACCAAGCTCTTAATTTCACAGCTTTAGACTTTTTTCTGAACTCTGAATAGATTTTTTTATTAAATACTGTTTCTAATCGCAAAACATCATTCCAGAACTAGTATTTTCTGAGATGAATGGACCCAGTGTAAAAAACGTTTCGACGGTCGGATTTATTGCCGGTAAACGACTATCACCTTCTATCATATAATTCCATCGCAGAAAGTATTTAAAAAATTTGCAAATGCAAGCATGAGTTTTTGAAGTGGAAATCAGCGACAAAATTTCTTAACACGGCCAGACCACTTAAATACTTATAGGCTGTTTTTTCTAAAATTTAGACCGATTAGTTGGTGTTTTTTAGACCTATAGTTTTCAACGGCCATTACTTTTTCGGAATTGCTCTTTTTGACGGCTGTTACTTGATTTGTGCTTAGTTTGATGAGCCATTTCAAAATGAACGAATTTAATCCGGAACCATATTTGTTGCAACGTCAAAACCGTAATCAGCGAACCCGAAACTCCGAGTGACGAGTTTCAAGCGAATTCCATGCATTTTTACAAAAGCTGTTCGTCATATTGTTTTTTAGGGTCATGTCAAAATCCTGATCTGATGGAGTTAAATGGACTTCGGATTCGGATTCAGCGTCCCCAAAAACATAAAAAACACATTGAAAGACCTTAATCAATGCAAATTTTCAATTTATATTCAAAAGATTTTTTATTCCAATATTTGAAAATTAATTGCCTTTATCTCTTGGAATTATTTCAGTTGCTTTTTATTCAAAATCGTCCACTGTTATCCTTCTCCGGCAATAAGTACCACGAATTCTTTCGTCCACCACTCCGGCAACCCTTGCTGGTATTAAACCAAGCAGAAATGTCCAAAGTGCCGCTGCACCCCTTCGGTACGCCACACCAAAACAAAAACAAAACCAAAAAAAACTTTGTTGTTTCTGTAATTGCCGTGTCATAAATCTAATAAATTAAATGCATCCGTTACAGCGACAATTGATTCAGTGATGCGCAGTCAAATGATGCCAACCAGAGAACCATACAGTCAGCGAGTGATGATTGTGAATGTGATGGCGACTGAGAGGGGGTACAGCAGCGCAAATAGACACACATACACAACAACAACAGCAAAAAAAACTAAAAGTAATAATGAAGCACAGAATCAGATGGTGAAATTTCTGTAGCGCTTTATTAAACCACGATTTGCACCCCCGTTTATGGGTAAACAAATACAAATACAAAGATATATATACAAATGCATAATAATAGATGTAACCAGCAACAACTAAACAACAAAACGTGAAAAAAACTAGATCAACCAGAAAGGAAGTAAAAGGAGTTTATAAAGCATTTTTGAATATTTGGAATTTGTGACCCCTGTCGTTGAGTCGTCGAGAGTTTAAAGTATTTATTTGTAAGCGTATTTATTTGTAAGTGCACATACAATGAAACATTCGTTATATACCTGCATTCACACAAATCATTTTCACAGACCTTCCTCGCTGTGCATATGCGGTTTACCCCGTTACAAATATACTAATATGGTCTGTTAAAAAAAATAACTGTGTGTAGTGAAGTGTATTAAACGGTTGGTTAGGAATTGCACTAAATTAAAACTTAATTACATTACTCTCATTAGATATGTGTTTGGTAAATTGCTTTGAAATTTTCGGTCATCCGAAATTTCGCACGGTCACAATAAGACTTTGAATTGGGTAAGCAAATTGCATTTTATTTCGTTACTTCGATACTTCTTTTACATGTTTTATGTTTGATCTTTTGCAATTCTCAAAATGAATCAAATTATGAGAAAATAAAATAAAACTTATTGAAAAGTATAAGTGTTCCACAAGTGCTCGAGCGCTGGACATATAGACGTCGCGTGAGTTCGTCAAACGCTGGACAACAAGCTGAACTTTGCCGTCGGCCGGAATTGAAGCGTAATAGGCCCTTCGAATTTCTTCTTTCGTTCACCTCTCCGCAATCAAAGGAGTGCTGATTGGCACGCAACCTATTAGACTAAAGCTCTTGCCAAGTGCAAGCTGTCCAAACTGTATAGAGAAAGATGAGATGGAATCATCTAGCCACTTTCTTAACCAAGCATTCATTAGACTGATATTTTTATTGGGTATGGTATATGTATAAAAGAGGATTGACACACACCACCTTTTTGTCGATTTTAAAGCTGCTTTCGACAGCACGAAAAGGAGCTGCCTTTACGCCGCGATGTCTGAATTTGGTATCCCCGCAAAACTAATACGGCTGTGTAAATTGACGTTAAGCAACACCAAAAGCTCCGTCATGATTGGGAAGGATCTCTCCGAGCCGTTCGATACCAAACGAGGTTTCAGACAAGGTGACTCACTATCGTGCGACTTCTTCAATCTATTGCTGGAAAAAATTATAAGAGCTGCAGAGCTAAACCGAGAAGGTACAATCTTCTACAAGAGTGTACAGCTCCTGGCGTACGCCGATGATATTGATATCATCGGAAGCAACAACCGCGCCGTTTGTTCTGCTTTTTCCCGCATGGATAAGGAGGCGAAGCGAATGGGTCTGGAGGTGAATGAGGACAAGACGAAATATCTCCTGTCATCAAGCAAACAGTCAGCGCATTCGCGTCTTGGCTCCCACGTCAGTGTTGACAGTCATAACTTCGAGGTCGTAGATAATTTCGTCTACCTGGGAACCAGCATCAACAACACGAACAATGTCAGCCTCGAGATCCAGCGCAGAATAACTCTTGCCAACAGGTGCTACTTTGGACTGAGTAGGCAATTGAACAGTAAAGTCCTCTCTCAACGAACCAAAATCAAGCTCTACAAGTCGCTTATCATTCCCGTCCTGCTTTACGGTGCAGAAGCTTGGACGATGTCAACATCAGATGAGACGACACTAGGAGTTTTCGAGAGGAAAATTTTGCGCAAGATTTATGGTCCTAAAAACATTGGCAACGGCGAATACCGCAGACGATGGAACGATGAGCTGTACGTGCTATACGACGACATTGACATAGTTCAGCGAATAAAAAGACAGCGGCTACGCTGGCTAGGTCATGTTGTCCGAATGGACGAAAACACTCCAGCCCTGAAAGTGTTCGATGCAGTACCCGCCGGAGGAAGCCGTGGAAGGGGAAGGCCTCCACTCCGTTGGAGGGACCAGGTGGAGAGCGACCTGGTTACACTTGGGACCTCCAACTGGCGCCGAACTGCGAAGGAGAGAGAGAGGTGGCGCACTATCGTCGATTCGGCTATAACCGGCTAAACGGTTGCGACGCCAATCACATACATACATATGTAGAGTTCCAAGCTGGGACATTCGGAAATTGTCTGCACGCCTAAAAACATCGCTCATTGCGTTGCATCACTCAATCTTGACAGCTGCTTCTCCACACACATTTGCAGGAGGAACATGTGATCAGGACGAAGAGGCGAAGCTAGTTTTTTCACGGATGGACGGATATTTTTGGGAGAAGGTTAGGAAGGGATTATTCTGTACGGAGCATTGTCTTTCAAGCAAAAGAGACTGATATTAAGGTAGCGCCAGATGTACTGGTTCGAAATGGAGCATCCTTCGGAGAGCTAAGTAGTAGAGCGGCAATTGTGGCCCTGAACTCGTTGAATGTGTGCTCAATGCTTTGAGTATTTAAGCTTATTATAATATATCAAGCTTTTTCACTATCAGACTTATTTGAGTGACGGGTCACAGCGGAATCTGCAGAGCGCAAAAAAATTTTGTCTTTTTCACCAGGTTGATTACGGGCAGGGGCTCCGTTGTCCTTTTGCGTTCTAGCGCTGGATTCAAGGAATTCTGACGAGCTCGGTAGACGATAGTTAACAATCAGTTTCTGCTCGGATTGCAAGTTCCTTTAGGTGCAGAGAGGAAACCAAGACATCAGTTAAACTACCAGCTCTTAAAAGATTCACCTTGTCGCAACTTCATTAACACTTCTCATTTGCGGTGTGGTTAGGAATCCTGTCAAACCCAAACTGCCATAGCTCTATCGAGGAAGGCAATTTGGAAATAACAAGTTATTACCTTCTTCATTCTATTCGCAAGACTGAGGTTGAAACATCTTAGCAGGTCTTTGGCGAACCTAGCGAATTGGTTTAAACTGATGTAAGCAAAAAATACACGAAATGCATCTAAACGCTTTATCGATACGTGTCGATCGTCTTTCTCCATCGAAAATAGTGTTTTTTGGTATCACAAAGCTCCAATATTCACAGATGTTGAAGATGTATCCCTTACAATCTCGAGCACAAGCATCAACGTCTACTTTCTACTACTACTAATCTACTGGTTGTATATGTGTTCTACCACTACTCCGAACCATAGATCGGTCCTAGTACCAACAAAAACAAAGACTCTTATCGAGTTATAATAAATCATTGGGCGGTTGTGACCAAGCCAAGGAAGTGCATAATATTTCGCCTAAGATAAATTTATAATTTTAATTTTAATGTTATCAATCATATTCCAGATATTGAATGAAAATGGTTTAATCACAGAAAATAAAAGAAGATGGAAGATACATAAAGCATCCATTACATATTTGTTTAATAATACCATAGAAATGTGTTATATTTCCCTTTCAGTCTTGTCTTTTCGGAAAACCTTCATGTATAGAATTTAAAAAATTATATTTAAAATTCAAATATTTTATAGTGTGTGCGCCCTTACCGCCCCATTCTGCACATCTTACCCTATCCCACATTTGATTAATTTCGAATTAACTGTCAAATTATTGACATTCGTGCACTGAGAGCATCACACAAACCGCAAGTTTATTAAATAAATTTGTCAACACTCAAACACCGAACGAGCTAACGGCAAATATTTATGACACGCTCTTACCACACCCCACTGCAAACCCAAAACATTTCAACGCACTTTTGCACAAGCTCACACACACTCAACCAACGAAACAACCTTCTGTCGCCTGTCACCGTTGTCTGTGTCTTTTCATCAGCAACACCAACAACAATAAAGCAACAACCACAACCCTTAACACTTGCCAATGTCGCCTGGTCGAGAGCAATCACCCAATAAACGAGAATCCTGTTACCAAAATCGGAGGGGAGAACATGAAAGTACCGTTATACATTGACTTTCAGCTGGCTATGGGGGGTGGGGAGCAAAATTGGAAAACACCAAATAAAATTTGTTTGGTGTTTAGCTTGTCACCCGCAGACATTTGCACGCCTGTGCTGGTACTCCCTCCACCCACACACTGCCGCTCCACTCGTTCCTCTCTCTCTCAATCCACTCACCCACTCACCGCCCGCCGGCGTCTCAATGAACTGTCATGATACTTGTGTGCGCCAATGTAGCATCTCAATGCGCACGCCGAAGAGGGTGACTTTGCTACACAATATGCGTTGATATTTAAACATTGCCTACACATCGGGTCGTAGGGGAGATGTGGGGGGATGCCATGGTGTGGGCGTTTTGCTTATTATTTGCTGTGTCGTTTAACGCTTCGCTCTTGTATTGTTGTTGTTGTTGTTTGGCAGCAGTAACGACGTTTATTGCCAATAAGTGGGTCGGTTGTGGCTGTCAGCAAGCGAACGCATTGAAAAGTGGATAGATTTCGAAGAAGTGTGTGTGCTTGCGATTGACGATTGACTTTGGGTGTGTGCAGACAATGTCAAAGTGTAATTTTCTGCTTGAAATGCTTTTGCATAAACGCTGTTCTCCACATAGTAACGTATGTGTTTGCTTTTAGTTTCAATTTAAAATGTAATCATCTCAAAGTGGGGAGAAGTGTGTGAGTGAGATGATTACGTTGCAGATTTCAGGTACTCCCAGAGTAAAATGACACATTAAAAGATTTCAAGTTTGTCACAATATGTTTAATAATTTTTTGTAAATATCTCGCAAACCACGAAAGCTATGTAAACTAACTATACAGGACACATTTCCAATCATACAGCATGCACACTATAATACACTAACGAAATACGTCGTGGACACTAAATTATGTAACATTTTGATTGGTACAAGATACGGAAAAGAGCGCGGCGTCACCCACTTTTGGGCGAAAAATCATATCTCAAGTTCTACTTGAAATTTGGTAAATATTTTTTTTCTTGACACTCTGTTACCGGTTGAAAATGGGCGAAATCGGTTCATCCATCATCATTCCATCTGATTATTTCACTTTTCATCAAGAATCAATAAAGATATCGGAGCAAAACTTTGCACAAATAAAACGTTGAAGGTTTGGCATCACACATTTAACAATTTTCGAAACGGTCCATAACTCTCCCTTATAATATTGTTCTTCTGTGCCAAAAATTGGTGAAATCGGATAATTACGTTAAGGTATGTATCATATACCAAATATTATGATTTGCAAACTTCGGGTGGGTTATACCGTATATATCAATAAATATGAGCGTTTACTTAGCGAAATTAAAAAGAATGGATGTGGTTTAGTGGCGAAAATTTTGAAGTCGGTCCAGAAATTACAATAAATAAATTGCAAGTGTATATAATGTTCGGTTACATCCGAACTTAGCCCTTTCTTACTTGTTTTTCAACTGATTTTTGAAGCTAATTTACAAGCTACTCTGCAAAAATGTCTTAAATTTGGTCAAAATAGCTTATAAGATTATACTATCTTATCTAAACAAAGCTAGATCAACAATATAAAGTCTCAAAAATTGCATTTGGAAATTATGTTTTGTTGGTCCTGGAGAAAGGACAAGATACACTTCAGTTGAGCAGTTATTTATGAGAATCATATATGTAAGTAATTTCAGCAAATCGAGCAATGCAGTTGTCATCGGAAATGTAAATTGCTCAAGAGCCTATGGTATAACTAAACCCAGCAGGAGTAAATAAACTCTTTGTCTTCAATTCATTCATAAACTCATAAAAGATTTATACGGTCTCAGTCTCTTTATCAGGACATCTACAATAAGGTAAATATGTACCTCGTAGTCTCAATTAAAGATATTTTATAAAAAACATTATTGTTGTCACTAATTTCATTTAGTAGTTGAATAATCAATACAGTGAAACCTCTCTTAGACGGACATTTACAGACGAGCGATTTTTGTAGTTGAATAATCAATACAGTGAAACCTCTCTTAGACGGACATTTACAGACGAGCGATTTTTGTTCGCCTAAGAGCGGGTCATTTGTTCTAAAAATTTAACTAGAAACATGAAAATATATCCGCTCAAAGGAGGTGTTCGTTAGGAGAGGTTTCTCTGCATTAGTCTTGCCATCCTCCATTACTAACTAGGAGCCAAATTTCTAAGTATTCCAGGTAAATATAACAAATATTTATTTTTTTTTAGTTTCAGATTAAACTTTTCTCAAACCACTATCAATCAACTGTGCTGAGCTGGGCAACTCACGTAGGCTTGGGGTTGAATGCGGCGAAAACTGACTTGCTTGTTTTTACGAGGAAGTACAAAATTCCCACATGGAGACACCCCTCGCTAAATGGGATAGAACTCCCTCTCAAGGACCGTACCAAGTACCTGGGGGTAGTCTTGGACAGCAAACTGCTGAGGAAGTACAATGTAGAGGAGAGAGTAAGAAAGGTCAGCAATGCTTTATATGCGTGCAGGCAAATGCTGGGTACTACCTGGGGGCTTTCTCCCTCTCTTATGCACTGGTACTACACAGCAGTGGTAAGACCGATTCTGCTCTACGGTGCTCTAGTGTGGTGGACAGGCGCACGGAAATCAACGTATCGAAAGCCAATGGAAAGGGTTCAGCGGCTATTTGCATAACGGGAGCGCTAAGAACCACCCCAACGGCGGCTCTTGAAATAATTCTAAACCTGCCGCCTATAGATTTCTTCGCTGAAAACAGCGCGGCTAAATCGGCGGGGCGCCTTATGACAGCAGGAGAATTTAAGTATAGAACCTTTGGGCATAGCTCAGTGGGTAATGGCAGTTTGGCGGACACCGACTACCTGACTCCATCTTTCAAATGGGAAAGAAGGTTCAAAGTTAACCTAGAAAGAGATGGCTGGCGTAAGGGCATAGCACCTGCACGCAGCAATTTAAACATATTTACGGATGGCTCGAAAATGGAGGACGGGGTAGGCGCGGAGATATACTGCCCGGAGTTAGGTATAATGCAACCATTCGAACTACCGGACCAGACTTACATTATAACCGTCCGGATCCGGATGGGTACGTCCTCATATTCTCATCTTCTTTGAATACGTCATCTGTATGTTTCCTGTATGTTTACTAAATTATAAGGAGGTAATTCAAGTGGTGATCTTCAAATAGGAACATGATCCAATTTACAGAGCGTTTATCACACTTGTATTGATTTTTTTTCAGATAATGATTTATATGAGAGTTTGTGTTGCCTCGACTCACTGCTTAATCACTCAGAGTTAATCCAAATACTTCAAACGTATGTTTATCTTGATTACTTGACTTTAACCATCTATTAAATATTTTGTCAGGGATATTATGAAAATATTTTCCTATAATTTTAGTTCTTTCGATATCACCAGCTTTCTTAGTAGTCACACATAACATCACTCAGAACGTTTTGTCATCTAATCGTGTATTTTTTTATTTACAGGCAATTAAAAAATTCATCTCGTCCAAAAAATGGAATTAACTCGTGAACATTTTCGTGCGACCATTTTTCACAACTTTCGACGTGGATTATCGCGACAAGAGTGCATCGATGAACTAAAATCTTTGTATGGCTATGAAGCACCATCCTATAGCACTGTGAAAAACTGGTACAACGAATTCAATCGTGGCCGACGCTCGCTCAAAGACGAATTCCGTGAAGGTCGTCCAAAAACAGCCGTTGTGCCAGAAAACATCGATGCCGTACGTGAACTGATAATGCAAGACCGTCAGGTAACATACCTTCAGATAGAGGCATGCCTAAGCATTTCTCCCACCAGCATACATTCGATATTGCATGCACACCTGGCCGTAAAAAAGGTTTGTTCTCGTTGAACAATCGCTCAAAAAAAGGCTCAAAAAAAGTGCTTCGAAAATTGGTTTGAGCGCATGCAAAAGTGTATAAATCTTGATGGAGAATATACCAAGACAATACCAGAAGGGACGAGATAAAAATATAATTCAAACAGTCTAGTTTAGTTAAATTAGTTTAGAGCTAATTTTACAGTTTCCAGTTTTAATAAATACTCAATTAACATTATTTATTTCAAGTAAAAATCTATATTGGATGGTCATTACTAATTTGAAGCAATCTCTAATAACTCCTGTTCTCATTTTTTCTACTTAATTAATTAAATGCAATGTTAAAATGTATGCGATTACTAATATGAATTCATTAAACACTTCATTTCGGCATTTCCGAAGGATGTCATCAAGAGGTCGCTACAACATTAATAAATACCAAATTTGATAGAAAATCTTTAATGTACATACATATGTATAGACGTATCTCAGAACGGAAATTCGCCTACATACAAATAGAATAATTATTAACCACAAAAAGATTATGAAGATATTTGAGGACATCCTTCATACATATTCTGAGAAATTTTGTCATTCGTTAACTTTTCGTCGTGCGTTGGTGTTAGGCGTAAGCTGCATTCCGACACGTAAATGGCATATTATGCTGCCATCCATACCAAACCAAACTTTTACTTGTTTAACAAGTTTCCCTTTTCAATGAACAAACGAGCACTCGGCAACATCTATGTATATCTAAGTGTGTGCTATATATGACCCTTCTGCCGCAAAGGATTTGGATTTGGTGTGAGTACTGAGCGAACATCAATGTTAAATGCCATTAGAAATAAATAAAAAGCACAAAATATCCTTCTAAACGAGGCTCTTAAAAACATGCATTGTGACAATTACCAAAAAAAGTGCCGAGAATATTTTTGGGTCATAAAAAGTAAAATTGTCTGTTGAATAAGAAAAAAAAAAGAATGATAGTCAACTAGAAATGCGATTATTTAATGATGTGGTATGGTATTCGGCAGCTACAGAATCAACTCGTTGAAGTACTGTTCGAATGTCATACACTCACACATACTATGCATATAAGGAAGTTAGGAGGCAAATGAACCCTTGCCTTGCAATTTTTGTGTGGCATTCGAAATGGTTGGAAAAATATGCAAATGTGCTCTTTATATTTTCTTATGCCGTTCAACATACATTTACCTAAATATATACATATGTATATGTATAGTCCTAAATGGTAGAACTCGCGAAAAGAAGAGGCAAATGCCCACATTTCGGTTATAATGATTTCTATATTTCATTGCTACGGCAATTCTGACACTTAACCATTTGGAATTTTCTAATAAAAATTTGAATAAAAAGTAAGTAATCTGCAGGCATTTTCGGCAATTTGTCATCATTATTACTGCGATGACGCCTTGTGGAGATGAGAAGGAAGTTTCGTAGATTTAATATGAGAAGATATATTTGTGCGGGTACATATCTTTCAGTGTGAATACATGTTTGTGAAAATGTGTTGGAAAAAAACCAAAATCCATTTGGAATTATTAATTATTCACTATAATAAACTATTAATATACTCTTGAAATAAGTTGTTAATAGTTTGTAACTTTGATATTGATATTTAAAACAAATTCTTTGACAGTTAAAGTTAGATTTAAAGAAACAGAATCATTTTGCTACCGCGACTGCATCTTATAGAGATCATCGCGTCGCATCGTCATCGACCATCCAGCATAACCAGTCTAGCGTCTCAAATAATGTGCCGAACGTTGACTTACTATTCAGTCATAGTCTCATCATCACACCTCTGTTTTTATGTTTCCCACATAAAGTAGCCTAACGGATTGGATTGGTAAGCAAAGCTTGACTTTATTTCCAGCTTTAAGGAGACATAGACAAATAAATCCCTCTAACATGTAACAGACAGTAAATAGATCAGGATAACGAATAGATGTCTGTCTGTCCGTCTGACTTGACTTGACTAAAAATTGAGAATGGGCGAAATCGAGACCACTGCAACGCCCACAAAATAAACCGAAAACATATAAAGTGCCAAAATATCGTATATTAATAAGCCATAAATAAAGCTATGAATAAAATTTGGTACAAAGGATCGCACTATGAAGGGGCATATGTGGATGTAATTTTTTTGGGGAAGTGTGCGTTGCCCCGCCCCCTACTCAGTTTTTTGTACATATCTCGAAAAATACTAAATATCTAGGATCATTTCGTTTAGCCACTTCATCATACAGTCTAAAAGACGAAATCAGATTATAACCACGGCTACCGCCCATACAAAGGTTATGTTGGAAACTTCTAAAAAATACCAGAAACCTTAAGTGATAAAGATGGTACAGAAGGGCTACACTTAAATTTCTATACAGAATTTTAAATGAGCATAGCTCCGCCCACTTATAGGTAAAAAACCATATCTCAACAAGTAAGGAAGGGCTAAGTTCGGGTGTAACCGAACATTTTATACTCTCGCAATTTATATATTTAACTTTATTTATATTATATAATACACAATTTGACCCACATATTCGTCATATATATTGTATAAAGTCCATTGAAAGTTGGAAACCATAATATTAGGTTAGAAACACCGAGGTCCTCGTGTTCGATATATGGAACCTTAAAAACCTATGGTCCGATTTCGGCGATTTTTAGAAAGAGGCTGCCACACTATAAATGCAGTATTTATGCAAAGTGCTGCACCGATATCTTCACTAGTACTTACTTTATATATTGTAAAATAAACGATTCAGATTGTGTTCAAAGTTCTGGTATATAGGAAGTAGACGTGGTTGTGAAGCGATTTGGCCTATTTTCACAATATATCATTGTAATGTATGTAAGGAAACTATTACAAACCAAGTTTCATTGAAATCGGTCGAGTAGTTCCTGAGATATGGTTTTTTACCCATAAGTGGACGACGCCACGCCCATTTTCCATTTTGTAAAAAAATCTGAGTGCAGCTTCCATCTGCCATTTCTTATGTGAAATTTAGTGTTTCTGACGTTTTTCGTTAGTGAGTTAACCCACTTTTAGTAATTTTCAACCTAACCTTTGTATGGGAGGTGGGCGTGGTTATTATCCGATTTCTTTCATTTTTGGACTGTATTATGAAGTGGCTAAGAAAACGACTGCAGAAAGTTTGGTTTATGTGGCTCTATTGGTTTGCGCGATATGTACAAAAAACTTAATAGGGGGCGGGGCCACGCCCACTTCCCCAAAAAAATTACATCCAAAAATGCCCCTTCATAGGGCGATCCTTCATACCAAATTTTATTTCCATACTGACAGACCTCCGGATTTGAACTCCACTATTCACCCTGATCACTTTGGTATATATAACCCTATATCTAACTCGTTTAGTTTTGGGTGTTACAAACAACCGTTATGTGAACAAAACTATAATACTCTCTTTAGCAACATTTGTTGCGAGAGTATAAAAACTACTCGATCAATCTCAACAAAATTCGGTTCGTAACATTTCTTTGACATCCCAATAACATAGTTTGAAAATTGGAGACATCGGTTTACAACCACGCCTACTTTCCTCATACCAAAATTTTGAAGCCCATTTGATATGTTCATTTAGCAATCCATAAATTAAGCACTAGTAAAGATATCGAATCAAAACTTTGCACAAATACTCAATTTCTAGTGTAGCACAGCCGGTATAAAAATTACCGAAATCAGACTATAGACCCTAGATACCGAACTTGAGGACCTCAGTGTTTGTGATTTATTTTTTAACGAAAATATACTTAAATCTCACAGTTATTCTAAAGGAATTCTAAGGAGATCTGTTTTTTGTACCAGTGTACCTCTGTGCCAAAATTACGCAAAATCGGGTCAATATTTTCTGTTGCCCCATATATATATATATATATTTGGCGTAGGAACCGCTTTGAGCGATTATAGTTATATAGGTTGCCCCCATGTACCAATATTTAAACTAACCAAATTTTAAAATCTCTATAAAAAACGTGGGAAGCATTAATATTTACCGAAGCGAGAACAAATAGCATATCACGTGAATCTGTATAAATTTGGACCATGGATTTTCCATTTTGAAGTGAAATATAATATTTCAGCAACTGCTGAACCATTTTGGACCGAATACGGCTCATACATTATCTTGACATTCCTATACTATACTTTAATTTAAAACTGAATTTAATGGAGACATTCATCTAAGGATTTTCGATTTTCCGGTTGATTTTATATCGTATATATGGTTGTTGAATATGGTTTCGAGTGTATAAAATGTTCGGCTGTTTGCCGTAAAGTCTTACAAGCAACTCAATATGTGTCACACGACTATAATTCATAAGACTCGTTGGAATATCTGATATTTTTCTATAACTAAAATTTTCATCAAACTCACAAAATTAGCAAAAATTTTATTCATAACTAGTTAATAACTTTAAAGTGTTTAAAATGTAATCCTTTAAGATGACACTCACACAAACTTACCCGTATATAAATCTATAAGTAACCATATCCAAAGCAACACCTATTGTTTCCACAAAATCGCGGGTTGTCCGCCAATTTCAGCTTGCCTGCAGTGACAGCATAGTGCACAGGCATACATACACACACATCCATATACACGTATGTATAATTCGGCATGTACTCACCTATATGTGTATATATAATTTGTTACCTTGCCAACTGTCTGACAGATTTGCAAACAATAGCAGAGTATTATGCTGTGAATGGGAAGGTATGAGTACCAGATCATAAAAAACTGCACACAATGAATCAAGCCAACAACTGCAAATTATGAACCATGGACCAACAAAAACACTTCCAAGTACTTGTAAAATGCTTTGGCAAAGCTTTGCCGAACACGCCAAACAGGCCAAACAGTTGCTATGAATAATTTACAATGTTGTTGGCACTGCTGCTGCTGTAGGCCTATCTATTATCCGGGCGATTTTGAAGTGGCCACAAATATACACGAGTACGAGTAGTGTAAGTTATTTAAACATACGCATACATAATAAAGTATGTGTATATGACTAATAATAATAATAAAGGGTGTTGTTTTAGAGTAAAGAGAATTATGAAATAATATAAGAAATCGGTAGCTTGGAGAGATGAATGTTATTTATTTATATAATAGTTTAAATTACTATATTTATTATTTATTTAAGTAACAGTTAGTTCAAAATACAGTTGAAGTTCTATAAATCAAGATAAATTTCATGCAAATTACCCTCCATAACTCGAAGTCTCTCTAACTAGTAGTTTTTTTGTGGATTATGGTGAGTCGATTTGGGGAAGTTCTACTGTATTGTTGTTATTTTTCAACGGTAAGAGAACCCTTTTAAAACATCCTCTACCACCACAAATATTCAACAGAAAACATTTTACATACGAACTGGTCGTAATTGTTTAGATTTTGGCACACTCGCGGTTATGACTTATTAACGGTAACGAAATAACGAATAAGCGTGTCCTCACACAAACACCAGCGAGTATCCGTGTAAATCCACTTTCTACTAACTCATTCTACAACATATATTTACCACACACATTAACTTTCAAATTGTGGCATACGTTTCAACCCCAACTCCCGCCAATTAAACTCACGCTCTTCCATATACTCAAGCATACACACAGATTAAATCCTGGTTTGACTTCATTGTCTTACTTGCACACGGTCAAATACAAACAAAGCCATAAAGTATGTCGGTCGCTCACCTCAAACCAAACTTATTAGTGGTACATATGTATGTATATGTATAATAAATTCCGAACCCCATCATGCTTGGCTTCAACAGGAATTGTAACTTACATGGCTGGTTGGCTGCTGGTGGGAAATCAACTGGAAATGAGTACAATACAATAACAATAAAACTGCTGGTAGGTTGGATGGAGTTCGGGGGCCAACACAGTTAAAGGGTTACATACCTATATCTTAAGTACAGTGTTTGCGCTGGTTGTTAAGTGCTAACAGCTGTATATTTGGTAATCTTAAACATAAATATTTTGCAAATGTCTTCAGTATTACTGAGCTAATTTTTGATCAGACTTCTGCTATTTTATAAACGGCTCAAAAGTTTCTCTACTATATCTTGGTTTTATTCGCAATATCTATTTTTGAACTATCGTAATTGAACAAAAACACTGTATTCACCATACAAGTCAGTACAAGAGAAAGAGATCATCTATTTCAAATACTAAATCACAATATGGTCACCGAACCATATCCATTTAATTTCAGTACGATATCTCATAAATAGACAGATGTTTTTGGTTTAAATTGAATCATACCTCATACCTGAACCTCATACTTGAAAAGTTGAATTTCTATAATTTTTAGATCAGCACTGAAATTTATTAAAACACTTGTGTGATATTTGTGACTAAGATTATTTCTTTGGATATCTTCATTGATACATCCTTTTTGTTTTGTAAAACGAACGAATCTAATCGAAAGGTGTTATAGAGAAAGTAGGTGTGGTTCGAAAATTTCAAATTTCCTGTAATATAAGGAATAATGTAATGTAATGCTCGAAAATTTTACGAAAAGATCCGGCGACTTACTGAAGGTTTCAAGACCGGAGTACACTCCTGTAGGACCCCCAGAGGTGATCTAGTTGTTGATGACCAGAGTATACTGTGTTTGTGGAGGGAACACTTCTCTAGCCTGCTGAATGGCAGTGAAAGTACAACACCGGGAGATGGCGAACCCGATTTCCCAATCGACGACGATGGAACAGATGTTCCATTGCCCGACAGTGAAGAAATTAAAATAGCAATTACCCGCTTGAAGAACAACAAGGCGGCGGGGGCCGATGGATTGCCGGTCGAGCTATTCAAATAAGGCGGCGAAGAGCTGATAAGGTGCATGTATCAGCTTCTTTGCGGAATATGGTCGGAAGAAAGCATGCCCTACGATTGGAATCCCAGTGTACTCTGCCCAATCCACAAAAAGGGAGACCCCACAATCTGCGCCAACTACCGTGGGATAAGCCTCCATTAAGCGTCTATTTGGTTAAAATTTATCCAATAGTCTGGGGTTTATGACGCAAAAATTCAGAGTTGTATTGTTCCACTCACGTCTGATTCCCTGATTCAACTGCTTTACTTCGTTATAGAGCTTACAAGTAAGTTCTCCTCGAAATGCTCAATAATGTTCATATCTGGAGGAATTTGTAGCAAATTTATGCGATTGTGAATGGGCTACATTTTGTGCAACGTGTGAAATATGCTTTGTATCGTTGCCCTGATAGAAAACAAATTTATTCAGTATCTTTAATTTATCCGCACTTTGCTTCATATTTTATTTCAAAATGTCCAAATATTGGAATCAATTGATTTCCCTACTTTTGCACTAAAAACACATTCCCACACCATTACCGCAGCTCTCCCATGCTTGACATTAGCCTGAGTGCTATTAGACAAAAACTTAGTAGAGGTCAAATCGAGAGAACTTTTGCGTTGAGTAAGTGGGGAGTGAAGCTTTATAAAGTGTCTTTCAATAAGAGCGCAAACAAAGTTTTTTTTAATAAAATCAATGAAATTCTTTATTCCTGTGAAAGTACATTCGATGTCATTGTGTATGGAGCTCGATTTTTTGACGACCATAAATTGGACGTAGCACTCTTAAAGTTAAGGCCACTGACTCAGAATTTCGGTAGTAAATTTTAACAATTTCAACTCGTTGTTGAAGAAAAATGTCAAAAGAGCGAAAAAATATGACGTCGTTTGCCGTCCCTATCGATTTACATTTGTAGCGTCCCTATAGAAAAACCCTTTATAAATATTTTCAAAACTAAAAGGTGATATTAATCAATACTATGGTTTATTATATTTATTAATACAGAACGGATAGTTATTTCTTTTTTAACAAAAGTAACAGTTTTTTAAAAGCTGCTTTCGACAGCACGAAAAGGAGCTTCCTTTTTGCCGCGATGTCTGAATTTGGTATCCCCGCAAAACTAATACGGCTATGTAAGTTGATGTTGAGCAACACCAAAAGCTCCGTCTTGATACCAAACGAAGTTTCAGACAAGGTAACTCACTATCGTGTGACTTCTTTAACTTGATGCTGGAAAAAATAATATGAGCTGCAGAGCTAAATAGAGAAGGTACAATCTTCTATAAGAGTGTACAGCTGCTGGCGTCCACGATGCTATTGATATCATCGGAAGCAACAACCGCGCCGTTAGTTCTGCTTTTTCCTGCCTGGATAAGACAGCGAAGCGAATGGGTCTGGTGGTGAATGGGGACAAGAGGAAATATCTCCTGTCATGAAACAAACAGTCAGCGCATTCGCGTCTTGGATCCCACGTCACTGTTGACAGTCATAACTTCCAAGTCGTAGATAATTTCGTATACCTGGGAACCAGTATCAACAATGTCAGCCTCGAAATCCAGCGCAGAACAACTCTTGCCAACAGGTGCTACTTTGGACTGAGTAGGCAATTGAAAAGTAAAGTCCTCTCTCGACGAACCAAAATCAATCTAAAAGTCGCTTATCATTCCCGTCCTGCTTTATGATGCAGAAGCTTGGACGATGTCAACATCAGATGAGACGACACTTGGAGTTTTCGAGAGAAAGGTTTTGCGGAAGATTTATGGTCCCTTAAACATTGGCAACGGCGAATACCGCAGACGATGGAATGATGAGCTGTATGTGTTATTCAACGACTTAGACATAGTCCAGAGAATAAAAAAACAGCGGCTACAGGTTTATTATAACGAAATGGCTCAGTGCTGAAATATTATATTTAAATAAAGAACGGGCTTAGGGATAGTTATTGCTTTTTTAACAATTGCAATAGTTTTTCAAAAAAAAAAAGAAATTAACAAGTTTTGAAAATGATGAATTTGATATTGCGAATTCCTCTTAATTTAAAGAAACAACTATATCAACTATAATTAAAAAATGAAATACTCCATGTGTATTATTAAATTTTCGATTATATAATACATATTTGTAGAAAAACAAATAAAATAGACTAAATGAAAGCTCTTTCTTACAAATTCTTATATTTTCTCCACCACTGTAAACTAATACGAATACGAAATGTATTCAATACAATCTTTTGTTTCTACAATTTAACTCTTTTCTTTGCCGCATAGCACTTCCGATTGGCTTGGCTACAAATTATGGTACATGTTTCTGATTTCGACAGTTGTCATGCAGTCGCCAATGCTGCGGGTGGTCGCCCTTACAAATCGAATATTGCCTCATGCAAGACTTATAGTTCCAACTAGCTGAGGCTGAATACAGCAGATTGGAGCAATATGCCGACTGCACAACCAAGCATATGGCAACAATTCACACAGACATAACCTCAAACCGCCACTCGAGCTATGGCTATTGATTTGCATGCCAACAAAGGATACTTAGTTAAGTATCTAGCCAAAAGTCAAACGTGAGAGCGCGTACAATGGTTGTGCAGGCGCTTTTGTGCGTCGGCACTCGAGTAGATAGAGACTGATCTAGAGACTCAGCCAGCGCTACAGCTGACGCATTAACTGCTCTAACCACGCTATTGGTTGGTTGAGCGCTGCGTTTGAGCATAAAAATAAGTATTACAGTTTGCTTTATTAACACACATACATATAAATATATATGTATGTGGAGTGGATTGTGAAAGCTTTAGCGGTTGTGGGGGTGTAAGCTTTGCTTAATGAACCAAATTAATTATGATTACCAAGCGAGGCCGAAGTGTAAGCACCAGTCGCGCATTCAGCGCATATTCCACGCATCGCCCACTTAGATTGTAATCCCCGCAAGTATTATCCTGCCGCAAAGCATCTGCACTTGTGGTGGCAACGTCAACGCTGCTAAGCAATTTAGCGACTCAAATAAGCGCGCATCATGGTCAATGAGATCTGCTGGCCAAACCGGCTGTTGGTCATCAACGGACGCCCATCAGCGCTTTATGTCTATTTATGTTTATATCCGTGCAATTGGCGTTTTGGCTTGTGCGCAGGCAACGCCAACACCAACACACAAACACACAAACACACACACATACTTGAGCTTATAACTAGCTTTATTCCGCCCGCTTTGCCAGCATTTATGGCAGCACTTAATGTGCACTTGCAAGCGCTTTTCAAGCGATCAACCAGCCAAACACCCACTTATTTAACCCCACCACAGCCACATCCACACACACAGCTATTTAGCAATATCGCTTAGCCCATGACGCGTCGCCTTGCCATCTGCAATTAACTTCTTTTTAACATAAATTAAATATTCTTTCATTTTTTCACTGTAACGGCGGCCCCTCTTCCTGCCATATTTTTTCACATTTTTTCCATTCGATTCCCACTTTTCCATTTGCATTTATGCAGCAACCGCAAATTGCCGTGAGTGGCACTTGGCGCCGCGGGATGTGGCAGCTTGACTTTTGCGTCGGCTCGGCCAAAGGCGTGCCGTGTAATCTCACGACCACCCTGTTGGCACTGCCCGCTCTTGAGCACGCTCACAATGCGGGCGCTAAACGTACTAATTACTATTAATTAAATTTTTTCATTTTCTTTTGCATACTTTTGTGCGCAAAAATGAAATGAAAATGTAAATGTAGAGCAGCAGCAAATGCTGGCTGCAAAGAAAAAATTTGTATAGTGAACTATGAAGGCGAAGAAAACTTGAACATTTTCTTCATTAACAAATGTGGCAAGCACGGGTAAAAGTCATTTGCCAGAAAACGTCTTGTCCTCGCCCCAAGTACTAGTTGCAGTGTGCAACGCTGTGGAAGTTTCTTCTTTTGCTGCTACTTTTGCTTCTGCTTCCTCCACTTGGCATCGTCAAGAATGCGCTGCCAAGTATGATTTTCATTTCTACTTGTTGTTTTTGCTTTCTTTTTTTTTTGCAGCCCTTCTTAACTAACTCTCGTAGTGAGTTGTTGAAATATGAGTATGCCTACAAAGAAATGGCAAAGTACGAGTAGTTAGTCGGTAAGGAATTTTTACGTAAGTTTCTTGCCAACTCGCTTCAATGCACACGCTGTGGAAACTTAATGAATCTACAGCCGGCTGAAAAAGTTCGACAACGAGAGCTCGTGATGCTGAAGTGGTGATGAAATAAACATTAAATAAAATAATTCGTTCGAAGCGTCTTCTTAACAGAAACTCTGCGCGAACCAATATCAGGAACCGTTCTTTGAAAAAAATCTCCAGTAATATATATAATATGAATAGAAAATGCCTGTGATCAAGTCCACGGGTAGATGTTGATACTTCATGAGGATGCCAGTTCCAGATTATGTTCCATCATTATCCACTGTTTCTTAATAATAATCAAGTGATAAATTTAATGAGGTCACTTAGCTGAAATACAGTTATTCATTCTCTACCGCTTCATCCACTTCGAGCCCTTTTACCTAAATTTTATGGTAAAAATTATACAAAAACATAACACATAATGGTTGTTTGTAACGAGTAGATTTGAAATCCGGATGTCTGTCCGTTAGTCGGTTCAAGCGATAACTTGAGTAAAAATGGAGATACCTTGATGAAACTTGCAACACATATTCCTTGGCACTCTGACCATGCCCACTGTCCCGCCCCCAAATATGTTTTTTGTTTATATCTCGCAAGCCAATAACGTATCATCCAAACTCTCTAGAGTCGTTCCCTTAAGGTATTTCCTTGTACATTTGAAGAAATCGGTTAATAACCACGCCCACTTCTCATACTAAGGTTATATTGAAAATTACTAAAAGTGCGATAACTCACTAACAGAAAACAACAGAAACACTTACTTTTACAGAAGAAATGGCAGAAGAAAGCTGCACTCAGATTAAAAAAAAACTTAAAATGGGCGTGGCGTCGCCCACTTATGGGTCAAAAACCATGTCTCAGAAACTACTCGACCTATTTCAATTAGATTGGGTATGTAATATTTTTTTAATGCGCTGATGACACGGAGGTATATGGGCGAAATCGGTTGACAACCACGCCTACTTCGCATATAACTCAATTTTGAATTCCATCTGATTCTTTCACTTTATAATAAATACATTAGGAACAAATGATGATGGCGGAATAAAACTGCACAAAAATACTGAATTTGAGTTGTGACATTACTTCTGGAAAAATTTTCGAGATCGGACTATAACTTTTTCTGTTCCTGATATATAAAACGAAGAACTCAGTGCCTAGGGGTAATTTTTCACCGAAAATATCGGCAAATCTCTCAGATATTCTAATTTAATCCAGGGGGAATCTTTTTCTTCTAATAGTGTGTCTATGTACCAAAATTAGTAAAAATCGGGTCATAACGTCCCCTAGCTCCCATATATAATACATATATTTATAGGTTTCAGGAATTATCTCAGCCCTAATATTTTATATATTGAGATTTTCGTTAATCTACTGGATTCTATGCCGAATATATGGTTCAAATTGTGTTATATTAATAAAATTTCATCAATAAATTGCGAGAGTAGGGTTCATATGTAGAAGTTCACGTAAGTGAGGAAAGTTTCTGATTGCCATTCACTTGGGAGTGGCCAGGAACGATTCTTTTCCATATGACTCAAGCAGCTCACGACTTCCGGTTTTAGAACAAGTATCCCCTGGGTAGCCAACAGACATCCGTTTGGAGACGAGCTACAGTGAGAAGGCAAAGCCCGCTTCTGCGGTTGTGCAAAGAGTTTGGAACCCACCACATAAAAAAATCCTCCCAAATGAAAGACCAAACAGATCCTCGGAGAAACCCCACTTTTGATGACGACCCCTGCAAAGGTTTTAAGGATCACGATTTGAGGGCATGCACCTGAAATGTCCGGGCCCTTAATTGGGAAGTTGCCTCTGTCTAGCTGGTTGATGTCTTTATCACTTATCGTTTCCCTCGATAGATGGACGGATGAACGGTCGGTTGTAAAATTTTAGTTATCCGAAAATGTAAATATAGACATATCAAAAAGTATATCCAAATTATCCTAAAAAATATTCAGTTATGAACCTTTTCCTTTGGGTGTTGGTAGCAAATGACGCTCAAAAGTTTCTAAGTATTTTAATAGCATTGCAGAACTTGCATCTTTTGCGCAATGCATAATTTGTGCACTTTCTGGAAATAATACACACACATATATAAATGTTTTATTTCAGATATTAGAGTACTTATTTCATTTATTTTCCATAATTTTTGCATGATTTCGATTGAATGAAGATTATTTGCATTACTAATTATGTAATATGCTGCAAAAAGTTTACGCCCATTTCAAATATATTTTCCGATTAAAAAAAAATTTGGAAATTTTTGATCGAATGTATTCTAGATCTGGTGCTGTGACTTATAAAAATAGGTCGCTGAATTTTTAACAGTATTCATATACGATAACAATTGTACGAAATGATCGAATTTCGATGTAAGTAGCACCAGAGTCATTTAGATCGTGAAACCGGAAATGTTTTTTATTAATCTTACCTCAAAGAGCTTCAACCTGCTAATTCGAGTCAACGATTTAGAAGTTTCAACACCTACTACTTAGATTTTAGATCTCTTCTACTCAATGTGATTAATCTCTGTCCCTATAATCAATAGTAGACGTTGTATGTATGTGATTGACGTTTAGCCGTTCCGTCATTCCTATTTCCCTCGCAATTCAGCGCGAGTTGGAGATCCCAAGTGTAACCAGGTCGCTCTCCACCTGGTCCTACCAACGGAGTGGAGGCCTTCTCCTTCCTCGGCTTCCTCCGGTGGGTACTGCATCGAACACTTTAAGAGCTGGAGTGTTTTCGTCCTAGCCAGCGTAGCCGCTGTCTTTTTATTCGCTGAACTATGTCAATGTCATCGTATAACTCTTACAGCTCATCGTTCCATCGTCTGCGGTATTCGTCGTTGCCAATGTTCTGAGGACCATAAATCTTGCGCAAAATTTACCTCTTGAAAACTTCTAGTGCCGTCTCATCTGATGTTGACATCGTCCAAGTTTCTGCACCATAAAGCAGAACGGGATGATAAGGGACTTGTAGAGTTTGATTATGGATCGTCGAGAGAGGACTTTACTTTTCAATTGCCTACTCAGTCCAAAGTAGCACCTGTTGGCAAGAGTTATTCTGCGCTGGATTTCGAGGCTGATATTGTTGGTTTTGTTGATGCTGGTTCTCAGGTATACGAAATTATCTACGACTTCGAAGTTATGACTGTCAACAGTGACGTGGGAGTCAAGACGCGAATGCGCTGACTGTTTGTTTGATGACAGTAGAGGTTATATTTATTTCGTAAAACTGGCAGTGCATTTTTGTTATTTATCAAGTTACGACCTCGTCCCAATCGGTATGATTTATGGGATATCAGAAACTGTCGGTGTGATGGGTTGTATCGGCGAGAAAGGGGACGGTCACCACCCTCATATGAGTGCCAAGTGACTTTTAGTTAGAATTTCTCCTCAGAATTCGTTTTAACCTTTTACGGTCTATCCCAAGCTTCGAACATAGCATATCTATGGCAACATTTTAACAAATGTTTTAAATTATGAGCTCTTAATGATCTTCGGATCGTTCTCGCATTTGCTATTCTTTTCGCAAATTGATTATGAATCATTAATAATAGAAATGAAATTGACACACCAAAAAATCGTTCGATAAATCATTTTGAAAATTTAAAAAATTTTGATTGGGAGCATTTCTTAAAAAAAACATTGAATTAGAAATATGAAAAAAATATGTTTCAAAAACATTCTAACAATGTTATAAAGCATCTGGCTATAGTATTTTCCAACAAATTACATTTGTATACTGTTGTTTGTTCGGCATTGTATTTGCATGTAAAGTAACTGTTTTGTTCACATTGCGCATCGCTGAATCTATTCAACCATAGAATTGCTGCTAACCGCTTTCATTTCGCTTTGTTGCACTAAATTGCAAAAGTTTCGCCCTTAAATGCAGGCATGTTCCGAAAATAAAAGTTACCGTAATGGTCAATAGTCAACCAGGATATTGTAGATCCACTCTCTCTCTCCCGTTGTGCGGTCCAATCCAATTCAATTCAATATTTATTTTCCATATTTTCAGCACAATTTACAGTCCGCACACTTGAATGTCCATTGACCAAAATGGTATATAGTATAGTATGTACAATTGCAAAACAAGGCAACAACAACAAAGAAAACGCTTAGTTAACCACTGGCTTGTGGCGCTTAACAGGCTTTTATACTCTTTTTATACTAAATAAAAACAGTGGAAATATATACTATATGAAAAAGGGCAATGTTTCCTTTCTTCTGTTGCCCAATGCTAAAGCGTAGGTTTCTTCTTTTATTACGCTTAAACAGAGTGCACGCGTTTGACTGCATTCAAATATGTTATATTTATTTATTTATTTATATTTACAATATATATACCGGTGTGAGTACCAGTCGCGGTGATGAGCATACTCTGTGGCACAGTGGTTGGAAACTACTCAAATAATACACATTTTTTACGAAAAATCATGCTGAACTTCCACAGACAGATGGTCCTATGCGTATTTATCTTTACAGACTGATAATGACATTTTCGTAGACGGCTACTGTCATAAATTCAAGCCGATTCGAATAATTTGCGATTTAACAAAATGGAAAAAGAACAGTAAAGGTAGACGACGGTAAGTGAAATCATCAATCAAATAGCTCTTGGATTCGGTATACAGTGACTTTTTTCTTTGAAAATTTAATGAGTTTCAACATGACCCCAAGTGGGTTTTGGATGTGGAACCCCACATCCAGAATTCCGTTAGAGACTGGATTAAATATTGAGATAGATAATGATGTCGTTCCGATCTCTCACTCTGTGACCCTGTAGTTGTGGTTATGAGTGAATCTCACAGAGACCGTGAACCTCAACCAGCAAACATGGTTCACAACATTATTGATGAATGTTGACAGTCGAAGTTTCATGGATCTACTGGTACACACCACTGACCAAAAGCCTCACCCCGTGAATATAATTTAAAGACGGCGAAGGCAGTATTTGCAGACGGAGAGGGTTTAGCCACCGTTTTCTAGGGTTCACTTGGTGATCGTATGGACGGCGAAGACTATATTATCGGTCGGAGATCGAATAGTCATCGTTTTCTAGGATTCACTCGGTGCGATCTACTCGTAAATTGAATCCTAGGAGACTAACAAAACTATTGCAGAGCTCTACTTTGCTGAATAATTGAGCCAATTTGAGGCAGTATAGTTAATTTTTTACAAAAAAAAAAAAAAAATTGCAGTCTAAGAACTTATTAGAACAAATGTTTGACAGCTGCTATGGTGCCAGTGATTCGCATTCTTTGAAACCTGCCTAATTTTTAACATTTTTGCACCACAGTGCAGCTCTTGACACATGAAGCGTTACAAATATACATAAATATGAAAGAAACCCGCATATTTCTATAGATTAAAAAAAAATTAAAAAATAAAATTATATGACTGTGTATTAAAAAACCGCCTGAAACTGAAGCACGAAAAGTGCAGTGAAATGCTGTTGTTGACTGCGCAATTTTACGCGCAGCTCGAGTCGCAGCCACCCGCCGCTCTCCGTCGATCCTTTCGCATATCGCGGCTGACCTCTTCAGCAAATAAAACACAGTATTTTTATTCGAAATTAATTGGAGTATTTTTTTCAGTATCGCCAACAACAACAACGGTGGATGTGAAGGACATCGCTGCCACCGCCATAGCCATAGCCACCTCGTGCCCCATTCCCATTCCATTGTAGCACAGCGCGCTGACCATTAGCCCATTTACCCCAATCTGAGCACAATATATTGCAGTAAAAGCAATACACTTGCAGTTCGCATGTTAAACTGAGCAACTGGCCCGTACACTGAACACTGAACAGTGAATATTGAGCACTTGGCCTCAAGTGGACGGCGTTTGGTCAGCAGCTGTAACTATAGTAACGCGTGTTAATTCCGAGTAATGGTAGAGAAGTGTGATGGCAAAGCCGACAATTTAAAATGCGGAAATTATGGAAATTATGGAAAAAAATACATGAAATATAAATACAACACAAAAACAATAAACACCGCACTGAAATGAATTACGAGTAAGTATAATTTATATAGTAAATAAATGCAAACATTTATATTATGTAATGGGTGCAGTGCAATAATATATGAGAAATCTGAAAAAATTAACGGATACATAGCGTGGGGTGGAGGAAGTGATTTGCTTGTAATGAAAGAAGTTTGAATGCGATATGAAGAAACGAAGAGATAGAGTTAATTGTATTGGTCTACAACTTTGCTTCGGCCGTTTTCCAATAGATTTCTCTAGGGTCAAGCACTGGTGGATAAATCGATTTTTTTTATAGCGATCTTGGATATTTGTGTCAACATTAACCCAACAAAATATTTGTAGAGATCTGTTTGCATCTCAAACTTATTCTCAACAGAAAATGTCGCTTTTTAAGCCCAATTCTTGACATTTACGGGAAATTTTGTTTTTATTTTTTAATTCTAAGAAAAGTGCGACTGAGGCTCATCGACATTTGTAACCGTTTTTATACAAAAAAAACTTTAATTTACAAAAAAAAAAAACGGTGGAAGCAAAGTCGTAGACCTAATATTAATTTTGAGTAGTTATGCATTTTTTTTTTTTGTGATATACCTATGTAACTAACAGAACGAAGATTCTTAAATTCGGTATATGAGGGCTAGGGAACTAGGGAAGGAACAAAATTGCCACAAAATTCAAATAAAGTTAAGTTTTATTTTCATACATTTTTGAGTTATCTATTTTAAAGGAATGTATCTGATGGTATGCAAGCCCGTGTTCTCCGGAGTTCTGCCAAACTGTATCAAGACTAATAGGTGGACTTTATATTACTAAAAATTGATGTGGTGTTGACTTATTGATGGAAGGCATGCTCATCAGCTCATAGTCAGGGGATTACGACTTTCACCAAATTCCATTAAGCTATCTAAATTTTTTAATCAAATTATAGCTTACGATAATTATATAAATCGATATATGTATATAACCCAAACGATGTTTAAAAATCCATATAAGAGGTATATAGGGACTAGAGGAAATAATTACCCTTTGACTCTTTTTTGGCACAGAGGCACAATATTATAAGGAAAAGATTCCCTATGTCTTTCAATAGAATATTTGAAAAATTGAAGATATTTTCGGTAAACACAGGCCCTTATGTTCTCGTGTTCTATATCTAGGGTCTTCAAAAGTTATAGTCCGATTTCGATGCTATTTGTAGTCAATACTGTATTTAAGTTTCATATTAAGTGTGTTTTTGAAATGATTGCAATTGAAAGTGGACGAACGATTCCTGAGATATGGTTTCTGACCCCGAAGTGGGCACCGCCAAGTCCATTCTCAAATGTTTATTTCAATTAGAGTGCAGTTTTCACATATATGTATTTACACACATTTTTTTTGCGTCAAAAGTATTTACACACAACATGAAATGGATTATCCTGTTAGTTTGTAATGACAATTTTTTTAATTTTAATGTTTAGTCTACGTTACTATTCTAAGGCGATAAATTCATAATTGGTTACATTACCATTGGCATCAATACCAGCCTGCTTTATGGTCCAAATTGATTCAACACAATTGGGCGCTAAGTTAACAGTTAATTTAGACCAAATGTCGCTAATTTCGGCGTTTTCGGTTATTATATCAATTGTCCTCTGATATTTAACGAAAGACCAAACATTTTGACTAAAGTTTTGGTCAGGGCTGTGCGGAGGTCAACTTGATTTGCTTCCCTTAAAACTGTTGTAGGTAAAGATCCTTTATGAAATGGAGCATTGTCCTGTTGTAAAATGTAGTAAATAGTTGGAAAAGGCCGACTAACCACTAAAATGACATGGTCATGCGAATTCTGATATATCCGGATGATTTAGGGTCCCTAAATTAGTACCAAATCTTCAAAACAGAAGTAAGGAAAATTTCCAAAAAAATTTCAAAAAATCATAATGTCACTCCCGACTCTATTTAGCGACTAAACTGCATTATTCTTCTTTTCACGTGGTAAATGCATAAAGCGTTTACTAAAGAAGCCCTGGAACTAAAATTCAGCCTTATCTGCCCCCGACAGGCTTTAGGATGCATTTTAAGGCAAATGAGAGGCATATCGCTTTTTTGGTTTCGGAAGTGGTCAAATTTATACACAACGTGGTTATTTATGTTACTATTTTTAAATGTCCTTAACAGTGTAGCATCATTGACTGTTCAAGTAATATGCTGATTCGATGCTGCTGCAATATTAACAGGACTAATTGTGGGATTTTGTTTGACAGTTCCTACTAATCTTCTGCATTCTCTTTGAGTTATCCCAGGTTTCCGCCCAGTTATCTTTAAATTGCCTTTGTAATATTTCGTGTCCTTCTTTTTAATAACATTATAAGCAGTATTCCATCAAATTCTATAAATTTTAACTAACTCCGAAGCCGAAACCCGAGTCTTAAACTTAGTAACAGTCTCCAATCTAGTTATAATCGATAATTCCTTTGTTTTCGACATTTTATTTACCAATTTTTTATATTTTATGGCTGAGTTAGGTTGTTATGAATGCAATAGAATCGAATTACCACTCTGGCTTAAACCAAATCTAAGGATAAAGGCTAAATCACCTTGTGTAAATACTTTTGACGCAAAAAAATGTGTGTAGTTTCTAGTGTTCTTACTACTGTCTACTGATTAATTTTTTTGAAAAAGCAAAAAAATTAGCCACATTGAACAAGCAAAAAAAAATAATCCAAAAGGACTCAACTCTTTTCTAAGTATGACTTCGTTTCAATCTCCATTAAAAAGGAATAATAGTAAAGCTGTTTGTGACGAGCCAATCAATCAAGTTATTTTGATGACACGTTCGTTTCTCATACATTGGATTTCATAGATTTATTAATTTTTCAGTTGCTTTCCTTACTTGTTTTCGCAGTCTGATATAGTACTATGGCAAGATATATACATACATACATATATAGGCGTATATAGAAAATTGAACACATAGGATAGGGATATTCAACAAGTGAGGTGATTTCTCAAATTTGAACATCTAAAATTATTCACAAGTGGTACAGGAAAGCTCTTTCTAAATGAGGCAAAAATAGTCACATTTTTATTATCTCAAAAGAGCCGTCAGTTATCATGGATATATAATTATTACACCAATATTAAAAATTACAAACATAAATATATCCAGTTTTGATCAAATGTGATGAATCAGTTGATAGTTTTTTCGATTACCACAGTTCAGATCATAACCTCAATTTAAGCGCTATTTGTAATAGCAAGAGAAATTTATCGATAAAAATGACTTTCGATAAGATTGCTAACAGATTCCCTGAGTATTTGGACTACCCACTGATGGTGGAATAAAACCAACCAAGAAACTCCGCTTTTAGCTTTCGAATATTGAAATTCTAATTTGTTTAACAGCGTGTTACAAAAATTAAACACATTAAGTTACCATAACTCATATAATAGCACAATCCATGCATTTTTGGTCTGGTGCACTGCTAACTGTGAACACTTAACACCAACCACCCACACCCCACCAACACGCGAGTGTTGTTCAAGGCGATATGCAGCTCATTGAGCACAATTTGAGAAATGATTGGAAATTCTTGTACCAGCTCTAACAATGTTGTAGCTGCAAACTGCACCCATAGAGACTGCAACAAACACCAAACAAAAACAAAAGGCAAAAAAAGAAAACACACGAGATTTGAAGGAGGCGCAAGGAGTCAAGTCATTAAGTCACATATTTTCAAATCACAACTGAAGCGGGCGCCATTTCGCCATTCACTTTGACGCTAACGGTGTACTTTGTGACTTGCAGTTGCATTCGGTGCACTTTGCTGTTGTTTGTTGTTGCATGCACCGCAGTTGCACATTTGGATTTTGTATGCACTTTGGTGGCATATTAATTTCTCCATTGTTTCGCTGTTTGTTTGTGAGCGTACTGTAACGCTTCACTTGCGCAGCACTGTGACGCCATTGACGGTGGCAAATTGACAAAGCTAATCACGCCGATTGAAAGGAGGCGAGTCCTTGTGTTTTTTTCAGAATTTACAAATCGTAGCATAAGCGATGGGGGCGGAGAGAGAGAGAGGGGTACTCATAGCATGCAAAGTTCGCACTTGTGACAAAAGCAGCAGAAAATTACAAAAACAAAAACGAAAATGAAAAAACAACAACAAACGTTTAGCTTTTTGCAACGATTTAATAGCAAGCAGAAGCATATATGGGTGTATGTGTGTGTGAAAGTACAATTGAGACCGCTCGAGTTTTTCCACCATTCACAGAAATAAAAAAAAACACTTTGACGTCATATCAAAATGATTTTTAAGCTTCGCAAGAGTTTTCTTAATATTGTAGAAACACATATGCAACACCCCCCTCTGCAGCAACATATGGCTCTACTCCTGTTATACATGTGTATGTATGTAAAAATCCTTGCCAGTATATGTGCTCTTCTAGCGCGCAAGTGTGTTCTTGTCGCATTTGCCACTCAATACAACCTGCAATTCAATTATTTTTCAAAACTTAATTTCTTCGCTTTCTTTACACTCTTCACTCTGGTCGAAATGAAAAGCAAAGGATAGAAGAGAAAATTAAAAACATCATCAATCAGTTGGAGAGAGAATGAACACTTCAAATGGAATCGTTCATTGATTCTGTGTTTTTTTCACAAATATTATATACATATATACATAAGTATGTGGTATGAGAACTACAACAAATACATATTTATTTATTTAGGTATATACTACTGTATGAAAAATGCTCAAGCAAAAAGTCCTCTAAAACCACACATACTAGATTGAAGCATTATTATTGTTTGGGTGATGGAGTCTTCTGGTATGTGATCAGTTCTGCACTTCTACGTACCATAATAACAATAGCGAATTTCGGGAAATAGGGATCGTATTATTTTGGAAGGTGTGAACATTATATTCGGGAATTACGTAAATACAATACTGTAACGATGCTTCAATCTCCATATTCGCAAGGCAAGACGCCGTTTGATTTTTTCCTATTTTCAACAATAAAGATAACCATAAAAACCTGAAAGAGTCAAACGCTATACCCAAATTTTTAAGATTTTTTTGGCGATTGAAAGAAGCGTTGGCATAAGTCCATAATATCGAATGGATACTATTTTAAGGGGCGGTAAGGTTTGTTTCGTCGAAAAAAGACCTTTTTTCATGAATTTTTTTAGAAAAAATTATTGCTGTTGGTTTATTTTGCTTATTATTATATGAAAGTACAACATTTGAAGGATACTTAAAAAAAAGTTTTATCGAAAAATAGCAAGGAATAACGGATTTATAGTCGATCTCTGCAGGCACCTCGAAAAAAAGTTGTTGTGCGGTGACCAGCCTACAGCACCACTGGATCATCCGAAACCAAAAAATCAAAATGTTTTTTTTAGTTTATTAATTTATTTTTCTATTGACGTCGAGTTTTTTTTAATTTTTAAATTTTTGGTACCATTTTCAAACCAAAATGACGATTTTAGACGAAAAAATCGACCTATTTGTTATTGTAAAATTGTTAGTAATTAAAATTTTTGGAAAAACTCGACGTCAATTGAAAGATAAATTAATAAACTAAAAAAAGCTATAGATATATCGAGAGCTATATATATGTAGAATATTTGTTCAAAATTTCAAAACGATCGATGCAGTAGTTTTTCCGGTAGGCTGGTCACCGACTTTAAAAATGACATATGTATTTGGGAAATTCAACCTGCTGTAACTTCGTTAGTTTTTCTACGAATGACCTAAAACTTTAACACAATATTCTTGAGATGTTGATGGTTCAGAAAAAAATTTAAAAAAAAAAAATGAAAAACAAAATTTGTCAGACCTTACCCCCCCACTTAAAGGTGACGAATGTTTGTTTCTCAAAAAACGAAAATTGCTGTTATTTTTTTACACACCTCGTACATATATATGTATTTCTTTATTTGAACTAGATTTACATAAGGAATATTCAAATAAGCTGAAGTCTTTAAAAATGGTTCTCATATTTAGTTCTTAAGTAATCCCAATATATCATATTCATTACTTAATTTCATAATTTTCATATTCAGTAGTCTAAGTTAAAAAGGAGTGGTAATTTACGGTTTTAAATCATAGACTCTATTTTTCAAATTCGCCTAATTCGAGTTTGAACAACTGGTAATACTTTGTTCGATTCACAACCTTCCAAAGCTTTGAGAATCGAATATATTTCATTTAAGTTTTTATTTCGGCTTCAATGCTGAAATCGTTAGCAAATTACAGAAAGCAAAAAAACTCTTGTTTGCCGGTTATGAACAACTTTTTTATAAATATTGCAAAATCTTTGCCATGTGTATGAACACTTACAACCATTAGCAATTTTATGATCTTATTATAATAAATATTTTCTGGAAAATTCCTACTATTAAAATTTGGTAATAAATTTAAATAGTTTCTTTGGATAATAACTTAGATTCGTCTTAAACTCACGAAAAAACACGTATGATTTACATATTAAAAAGCTAGTGCTAGTAGTTTCGACAATTAAGCTCATAGATACTTTATAGTGCTGGGCTTTATTATTTGCTCTATTTAGGCCCAGTTTCTAAAGGGTGATTTTTTAAGAGCTTGATAACTTTTTAAAAAAAAAAAACGCATAAAATTTGCAAAATCTCATCGGTTCTTTATTTGAAACGTTAGATTGGTTCATGACATTTACTTTTTGAAGATAATTTCATTTAAATGTTGACCGCGGCTGCGTCTTAGGTGGTCCATTCGGAAAGTCCAATTTTGGGCAACTTTTTCGAGCATTTCGGCCGGAATAGCCCGAATTTCTTCGGAAATGTTGTCTTCCAAAGCTGGAATAGTTGCTGGCTTATTTCTGTAGACTTTAGACTTGACGTAGCCCCACAAAAAATAGTCTAAAGGCGTTAAATCGCATGATCTTGGTGGCCAACTTACGGGTCCATTTCTTGAGATGAATTGTTCTCCGAAGTTTTCCCTCAAAATGGCCATAGAATCGCGAGCTGTGTGGCATGTAGCGCCATCTTGTTGAAACCACATGTCAACCAAGTTCAGTTCTTCCATTTTTGGCAACAAAAAGTTTGTTAGCATCGAACGATAGCGATCGCCATTCACCGTAACGTTGCGTCCAACAGCATCTTTGAAAAAATACGGTCCAATGATTCCACCAGCGTACAAACCACACCAAACAGTGCATTTTTCGGGATGCATGGGCAGTTCTTGAACGGCTTCTGGTTGCTCTTCACCCCAAATGCGGCAATTTTGCTTATTTACGTAGCCATTCAACCAGAAATGAGCCTCATCGCTGAACAAAATTTGTCGATAAAAAAGCGGATTTTCTGCCAACTTTTCTAGGGCCCATTCACTGAAAATTCGACGTTGTGGCAGATCGTTCGGCTTCAGTTCTTGCACGAGCTGTATTTTATACGGTTTTACACCAAGATCTTTGCGTAAAATCTTCCATGTGGTCGAATAACACAAACCCAATTGCTGCGAACGGCGACGAATCGACATTTCACGGTCTTCAGCCACACTCTCAGAAACAGACGCAATATTCTCTTCTGTACGCACTGTACGCATTCGTGTGGTTGGTTTAATGTCCAATAAAGTAAACTGAGTGCGAAACTTGGTCACAATCGCATTAATTGTTTGCTCACTTGGTCGATTATGTAGACCATAAATCGGACGTAAAGCGCGAAACACATTTCGAACCGAACACTGATTTTGGTAATAAAATTCAATGATTTGCAAGCGTTGCTCGTTAGTAAGTATATTAATGTCAAAGCATACTGAGCATCTTTCTCTTTGACACCATGTCTGAAATCCCACGTGATCTGTCAAATACTAATGCATGAAAATCCTAACCTCAAAAAAATCACCCGTTATCACAAATAATGTGATTCGAAGAAATTATAAGCAAAAATAACACTGTCCAACAGCATTTTTGGAACAGAATAGCGACCCTATAATTCTGAAAGGGTATGTTGAGTAGATCATTTTTGTAGAACAAACTTATGGTCCATCACGTTTGCGTTTTTTTTTTACAGTGGGTCAAAGTTTTCATTTTTTGGTCGAAGGGAGCATTATACTATATGAAAAAAATGTTGTAAGTTAATGTCTGAGAGAATTTTTATGGTCAAAGTTGTATTGTGGAATTGTATGAGGATTATTTTTGTGGAAGATCTTAACCCTCTAACTGGTTTCTTTATGGGTCAATTTGACCCTTTTTTCGCGAAAATCAAAAAATATCCTTTAAAAAAGGACATTTAAGGATTAAAATATTCTACGAAAATGTTTGGCGGAAAATTTCAGTGGGGGTCACCAAAGACACCATTGTTGTAAATAAAGCTCTTTACGATAGATAAAAAAATTATAATTTTGTTTTAATAGTGGTTTATTATAGTATGTACATATTTATTTTTTTGCTTCAGCAGTAGTAGGACAATGGATTAAAGATTAAACTTAATATGCTTTCCTGTATTTTGCTTGACGTGAATGTTCCGATGTGTCAAGGTTTCTGTACAAGCCCCATACGTATTCAGCAAGCATTACAGTTTGGGATTTCCCTTTGAATCTTTCTTCCAATACCTTTATATCCTGATGAAACCTTTCACCGTGTTCATCTGAAACCGCTCCAAGGTTTTCTTTAAAAAAATTGAGATGAGGGAGCAGAAAATGCAGCTTTAGTGACATCTTAACGCCAATATTGTTAAAACTGATTAGCATGCTTTCAATATTTTCTGCATAGTTTTGTGCTTTTGAGTTTCCAAAGAATTCTGATATAACCAGCTGCATAAAGTCAAATGCTGTCTTTTGCATTTCCGACAGATGACCATAAAATTCTTCATCTTGTAATATTTTCTTATATCGGGTCCAACGAGCATTCCTAGAAAAGGTAGTTTACATTAAATAAAATAAATTATTTCTTAATACCGTATTTTACCTTCTTTTAATTTTGCTGCAGATAATGTGGAAAATTGTTTGAATGCGTTTGAAAGCATATTCTTGTGTATTTAAGCTTATAATAAAATTTTTCACCACGCCCAACTTAATATGCAGCGGTGGAAGTATGACCTTATCTTTTGGGACAAGAGATTCATGGATTACATTTAAGTCACCAATAATATTTTCTTTACGTTCTTCGAAATATTTAATATGATAATGGCTGCTGGTAGCACGTCAATCCCATTTACAAAGAAAGCACATATATTTTGTGTATCCTGTTTGCATTCCAGTCAATATTGCAATAATTTTGAAGTCTGCGCATACTTCCCATTTATATTTATAGTATTCAATTTTATTTAAGAGATTTGAAATATTTGCGTATGTTTCCTCCTTTTTTGTGGAATACGCAACCGGTATTTATGGATGCTGATTTCCATTGTGCAGTAAAACTGCTTTTAAGCTGTGTTTTGAATTATCTGTAAATAGTCGCCAAGCGGATAAGGCCAGTGGAAGCTTTAGATATGATGTTCTTTTTTATATTAATTTAGTAAAAATCACACCCGATATGTATTGCTTAGTAAGTCAATTATGCTTAATTGTATCACACCCGATTTGTAAGTCACAGCTGACTAGACGCGATAATTCAGTGTTTGGCCCGGCCGAACTTGACGTTTTCACCTACTTTGTATATGTTGGCGTGTAATTTTGCCAATTAATCGTAAAGAGCTTTATTTACAACAATGGTGTCTTTGGTGACCCCCACTGAAATTTTGCGCCAAACATTTTCGTAGAATATTTTAATCCTTAAACGTCCTTTTTTAAAGGATATTTTTTTATTTTCTCGAAAAAGGGTCAAATTGACCCATAAAGAAACCAGTTAGAGAGTTAAGATCTTCCACAAAAATAATCCTCATACAATTCCACAATACAACTTTGACCATAAAAATTCTCTCAGACATTAACTTACAACATTTTTTTCATATAGTATAATGCTCCCTTCGACCAAAAAATGAAAACTTTGACCCACTGTAAAAAAAAACTCAGACGTGCTGGACCATAAGTTTGTTCTACAAAAATGATCTACTCAACATACCCTTTCAGAATTATAGGGTCGCTATTCTGTTCCATTCAAAAAGTCTTCATTTGTTGGACAGTGTAATTAATTAAAAATACTTCATAAAAAAATGTATAATTAAAAAAACCGCAAAAGACATAAAGAGTCAGGAGTCAGATAGCCATGACTATATATCTATAAAATTTAACTTAGGTATTGAACCAATAACCTTGTTAGCAGCATTTCTATGCACTCACACAAACACTTGCGCGACGTTAGCAAATTAAGTGGCAATTAGATATGAGATCTACAAATCGTGCTTAAGCCACACAATATATGTACGTACATATGTATGTAAATACACACCTAATTATTTATTTAAATTGTTGTTGTTATGTTTGCTACAGTTTCTTTCTTTTTATTTACTTTGTCGAAATAACATTTTGGAATTTTTTAGATTCTTAAATAACTCGGTTGCTTTAGTTGTCCTTGTGATTGTTCTTACGAAATAACTATATTTATTTAATAATAATAAAAAAACAACTTTTACACTCTTCTCACATCACTGACGAGCAGAATAAGTCGAGTCAAGAAAGCCTGGAGCGTTTTCAAAGGTCGAGATCTAAAACTGATCTCAAATGTGCTGAAATGATTATTTTTTAAATCCGTTAGACATGCGGTGAGGGGTTCGTTTAGTTCAAAATTAGTTTTAAATTGGCTGGATAAAAAAGCTGGAACAATAAAGTAAGCTTCAGACGAAATAAATGAACGTGACTTGCTGCATTTAATGGTTTCATATTTATTAAAAGGAATCGTTCCCATAGGAAACGAGTAATTAAAGATACCATATTATTTATTAAAATGAGGTCATAATTCAATTCCGTCTAGAGACATGTGATATACAATTGGAGCTGAGTTTTTTTCAAAACTACATTTTCCAACGCGACTAGGAAAGGGGTCACTCAATTTGTTACTGATTGTGCTTTTTTAAACAAGATTATCTGGAGCGGGATTTTTTATAATGTTGTAAACACATTTAACTTACTAAGTTTTATTCCAAAAATTGTATGGAAAATGTCTATAATTTTATTACCGACCGTAGAGTATATCAGAAACATATATGAATTATCCCACTTATAACCGATTTAGAACGCGTTCAAAAGTTCTGCAAAGGGGAGTTATTTTAATTTCGCTGGGCGTCAATATGCTTAAATACCCACCAACAGATATTTTTCTGGCTTCCTCATATAAAAGTCCTTCTCTCTATACAGTAGATAATTTTAAAAATCAATAAACTGCATGGCATAGGACTTTTGCAATCGTGTAAGATTGATTTGGAAATAATCAAATAATTTTCGGTGCTAACCGAATGCGGTTCGCTCTTACTTACTACATAATAACGTTTTCTCACAAGCATATGTATTTTAATTGCAATTATATTTCAGAGTCGTAATAAGTAGAAATGTTATACTCGGATGGCTTGACATAAAACAGCTGAGAAAATCGAAATGTCAAAATAACAGTATTGATGTAATGAAATACTCTTCTATTAGATTACTTTATGATT
Organism: Zeugodacus cucurbitae; assembly: GCF_028554725.1. Taxonomy (NCBI): domain Eukaryota; kingdom Metazoa; phylum Arthropoda; class Insecta; order Diptera; family Tephritidae; genus Zeugodacus; species Zeugodacus cucurbitae. The sequence goes on along the minus strand of NC_071667.1, from coordinate 54,071,940 downwards.
AAATTTGATATTTTGTATTGTAGTAAATCTATATATTTGTATGAACCCAGTAAACATTTACATCTGAATCTCAACAAAACCTGAAAAAAAACTTAAATCTCTATAATGTTTTCCAAAATAGAGATCATCGATTTGAGAATTGTAGGCTTGTCAACATAGAATTGTATTTGTATGTACAACAGTAATACCTTTTGATTTAAGAAACCTACAAGTCTTTACCTAAATTCAAAGATTAATAAATAAAAAATTAGATACTATAGCTTGAGAACTATAAGATCCACAAATGAAAAATAATAATTGAAGAATGATGTTTCCCAAAAGGTGAAAGAGTATTAATCAGTGTTTATTGGGTGATTGGGTTTATGGAGTAATTAAAACATATGGTAGACTTTATGTCTAACTGCTTGTTATTAGGTTAAAAGCTTGTCAAAGCCGTTACCATTAAATTCTAGGTTAATGGCCCATACATACTCCCGCTTATACTATATGTACATATCTATAAATGAAACTGTTTACATTTTTTGCTACAAATCATTTGTGTCGACCAGGTTTTTGCTGCTGTTGTTTTTCTCTAATTGTTATGTGACACATTTTGCTAATAAAAAAATTCAACGAAACATATTCTAAATCAGATACCTTATATGTACATAACGTATGTATTGTAAATTATGTGCTGCAAAATGAACAACAACAACACAATTGACCTAACTATAAAAGCCTATGCCAACTGTTTTGTTCGAAATAGTTGCGAGTCAAATGAGCACAAAGTAGTAACGGAACATCGAATATACGGTCAAAGCGCGTTAAATTTATTTCGATTTCTCAGTGAAAATTCACATAATTGTGCAAAAATGTTAAAAACGATAATAATAAAGTTGGCAGTTGTGATTTGTGTTTTAATCAATGTAAGCTATAGAATATTTTGTGAATAGTTAAAAAACAACTTTTTTAAAGTGTTTAAATTTATTGAAAATATCATGAAGATATTCTTTATTTATAATTACTTTCAAGTGTTATTGAATTTCAAAATCAAAATTTTACTGAAACTATATTTACATAACAATAGTCATTTAAAGCTAAATTAACCTAATCAAAGGACGAATACGAGTTTGGTCCCAATATCCGAACAATTACCAAAGAGTGTTGTCTAATAATAATCGTCTCCCAACAGCCAATTGCAAACTTCTGGTTTATTTCTCTCATAAAAAAAACTGTCTTTAAAATCATAAGTTGTTAAGTAATGGTTCCAAAGCACCAAACCATAGAACCTTTCATATGGCCGGTAATCTTAAGAATCACAACAGCACTAGTGGAAGAGCTGGACGAAGCTTCTATCAAACGAGTAAACATCAAACTATTATATATTGAGGATACTGGAATGAAATTCTCAATATTTGAAGAAAATTTTTCTTTAAACATTGTTTTCGGACCTTTCTCGGGTTATAAAGAATACGTGGTTCTTGAAGAAATGATAATAGTGTCGAATGGACGATAGAAAAGTAATACAAAATAATATAAAAAGTAAATTATTGTGAAAATCTCAAATTTCAAATTGGTTGGTAACAGAGAGTTTCCACATAATTAAAGACCTGATGATAATATACCGGAAAATGTGTTTTAATGAGGGCATTCAAGGAAGTCTTCAACAAATCTTTATTAAATCCAAACAAGTAAGGAAGGGCTAAGTTCGGGTGTAACCGAACATTTTATACTCTCGCAATTTATTAATTTAATTTTATTAAGACAACAAACAATTTGACCCACATATTCGGCATATATATGGTATAAAGTCCATTGAAAGTTTGAAAATCCTAATATTAAGCATATGGGAGTTAGGTGAAGTTATGACCCGATTTCACTTATTTTAGGCACGGAGACATTATATTAGAAGAAAAATATTCCCTCTGAATTTATTCAAAATATCTCAGAGATTCATCTATATTTTCGTTAAAAAAATTATTCGAAGCTCTAAGGTCCTCATATTCGATGTATGAGGCCTTGAATACTTATGGTCCGATTTTGGCGATTTTTAGAAGAGCGATGCCACACTATAAATGCAGTATTTGTGCAAAGTTCTAGTCCGATATCTGCACTGGTGCTTCCTTTATATATTGTAAAGTAAACGATTCAGATCGACTTCAAAGTTCTGATATATGGGAAGTAGGCGTTGTTGTGAACCGATTTGGCCTATTTTCACAACATATAATTGGGATGCAAGGGAAATATTACAAACCGAATTTCATTAAAATTGGTTGAGTAGTTTCGGAGATATGGTTTTTGTAGGCGGAACCATGCCCATTTAAAATTTTGTTTACAATTTTGAATGCAGCTCTTCTGTGCCTTCTTTATAATGAACTTTAAGGCTTCTGTTGGTTTTTCTTACTGAATTAAAGCATTTTTAGTAGTTTTCAACATAACTTTGTATGGGAGGTGGGCGTGGTTATAATCCCATTTTCTCCATTTTTGGACTATATAAGGAAATACCTCAGAAAAACGACTCCTGAAAGCTTCGTTGATATAGCTTTAGTAGTTTACGCATGGGGCGTGGCCACTTTCCCAAAAAAGTTACATCCAAATATTCCCCTTCCTAGAACAATCGTTTGTACCAAATTTTAAGTTCATAGCTTAATTTATGGCTTAGTTATAGGTCTTTCTGTGTTTTCGATTATCGCCATTTTGTGGGCGTTGTAGTGGGCCGATTCCGCCTTCTTATGGTGCCAAGGAACACTTGTTCCAAGTTTCATTAAGATATATCAATTTTTTTCTCAAGTTACAGCTTGCACGGACGGACAGACAGACATCCGGATTTGAACTTTACTCGTCACCCTGATCACTTTGGTATATATAACCTTATATCTAACTCGTTTAGTTTTAGGACTTACAAACAAAATTAAAATTTATTTGCCCCAATGGAAGATAGCATGCATAATAGTCTGTTTCACTATTGACAATTAATAGATCTAACAGAAGTACCTTGAGGATTATTAGAGAGAGATTACTATTAATGTAAACAAATACTGATACAGTTTTTTGTTTTGTCTGCGACACTCATAAAAAATTATTTTAATATAGAGCTCGTAGAGGTTATTAATATTATATGTAGAATAAAACGACTTCTTAAGTCACTATATATCATTATTTTTGAATAGTTTAAAATAATATAAATTCTTTTATGCCCTCAGCTCTGCACCAAGACAACAGCAATACCGATTTCCGAACAGGAAGAAGCTTCTCACCGACTTCATAAGGCACACGGTATCTGTATTCAAAACATTACTTCGCCCACATCGACAGACGACGATACGAGTACCAGACAATTAGCAGGCGCCTATGTACGCTGCATTGCAACCAATGTGGGTCTATGGAACGATGCCACGGGCTACAATGCCAAACAAGTGGCGAAATTCTTCATTAAAGAACGCAATGAAAACGAAGTGATGACCTTGGTGGACTATTGTAATCAAAAACACCGGCAAACAGATTTGAATTTGTGGGCTTACGAGGCGTATCGTTGCGCGACGGCAGGACGAATGGGTGCTTGGTTAAATGCTTACGTGCGGAGTGCAAAATTATAAGAGAGTTAAAATTGGAGCTCAAATATATATTTATATAATTTATAATATATGTATTATTACTTTTTTATTTTACAATTAAAATCATATTTATTAAATTGATTTTTAATAACTGTTTGTGTATATAATTATGCGAAAAACAACAACAAATCGAGTTTTATGTAAACATATGTACTTTCTTATCTGCGAATATCAACAAATATGTGAGTATTTTTGTGTAAAGTTTTAATCAAAACAAAGAAGCTCAACCAACATGATTTCCCACACGTCTCTCATGCAACTTGCGACCCACATCTTCCTTGAACCACTGACCCACCCGACTGTTGAGCACACATTTGAAGGCCTTATAACACCACCTCAGTGTCGGTTCATTTTGTGTATTCCGATTGCACTCGCTCAATATCGGCACCAGCACTTCCGTATTCGCCTTATCGCGATAAAGTGCCGCTATGTGTTCAACATTGAAACCGGTACGATCGTTCCATAATTTCAACTCAGTCCAAATGCAGTGCACATAACGATGTACCGGCTCCTCATCTGGATACTCAAAGTTGTCGAAACGACGCTGATAGGAGGCAGCCAAGCGCTCACGCTGAAAACAACGCTCGCCGGCGCTTAAGAAATCATCCTCCGTTGTCTCCTCGTGATCGGCGTTGATCTGGTGATCGCACAAAGACAATTTTTTATTTATTATGCACTTACATATGTATATGTATGTATGTGAGTACTTACGAGCGCGATTAATGTGGAGAAGAGTATAATGATAATAAACGCTGTGTACTTCATTGCTTGTGGCATTGTCCAAGTTCAAATTGCAACTGAGAATAGTAAACTCGTCGTTGAAGCCGTTGAACGCTAAAAACCACAAGCAGTCCACAGTGTCTGTCTGTATGTAAATATGCATGAGCGAGTGCAGTTCACACTAAGTAAAGGCGAATAATTTAATCGCTGGCTAAAAATAAAACAGTGCGCTACTTTGAATTGTTTTTGTGCAAGAAAATTGATTAATCAGAACGTCACGGTTGCTGGATGGGTTTGAGTTCACAAGTTTCTACTCACTTAGCCGAGTTCACATGCGAGCTTGAAAGCGTAAAAAAAGCTAATAGCCAATATTTAATAAAAATAATTTAACTATATTAAACGATATATATATGTGGTAAATCAAAGTTCCGATGTCTTCATTCGATTTTAGTTTACATTGTTATTATTTTGACACACTTTTGAGGTCAAAAGTGCCTTTTGGCGGACTCACGAGCGTTCAAACCAATCTAGAAGTATTCAACGAAGGGACTCGCGCCAATTTCCGTACCAACATCTTGAAATAACTCCACTTTAATGTTCTCAATAGTTTTAATCCACCCCATCTTCCCTTGAATTTGTTATCATCTTTGCTCAAGAGTCAGTTTTTCTTTTAAGAGACCAGGTTCTATCAAAATTTTTTAAGAATTCTCCAACGGACGACATGTTGAAACAAACTCTACTACTTATTTCCCGAATGCTCAGTTTTTCTTTTCGCAAAATCAAGATATTAATTTTTTAGATTTCGGATATTTTTTTTTTTTAAATTCGTCATATTTAAGCTTTAGCGAGGCACGAGCACAAAATAACCAATGACTCTTAAAAAAACTAAAATTTCTTTTAAAACGTGTACAGAACACGTATTTGTTTGAGAGAATATGCCTCCAAACAGTAAATTACACTGGTCGGTCACAATCGTCTTTTAAATACAAATCGACGGATGGTCCGGATTTCACTGTCCGCTACTATATACTATATTGTAAAGTTGGAACTAAAAATGAGTTATATGGAAAGTAGGCGTTTTTGTTAACAGATTTCGCCTATTTTCAATCCGTAACATCAGGGTATCATGAAAATAGAATGTACCACATTTGGTTCAAATTGGTCGAGAAGTTCCTGATTGATAGTTTTTGACCAAAAAGCCCTCTATTTCAAAAAGATTTCATCCGAATATGTCCTCCCTAGTATGTATGTTTCGTTGTGACGTCGATTTTATCCTCAGTATTCAGGAGATCTAATTGTAATTGGTATAAGAAACCATTGCTAAGGATAAGTTAATTTTGAATTTAATTCCCTCCTTAATTCTGCGACACAAACTACATATTTCAATAATAAATAAATTTTTAGACAAGTTGTATTGTTTTTTCACAATTGTACCTTTGGCAATACATTGGGTAATTGTGCCTAATTTGGTTGTATTTTGCGAAAAAATTTATATGTCGATGTAAGCATGGTAAAAATTATCGATGAATTTATATCGATCATTTTTTAATTTAATTGTCTCATCGCTATTCAATAATACACATATATTTTAATACACTAACCCTATTTAACAATATATTTTCAACTAATGTTATTTTCAGTATTGGCAATGGTTTCAAGATAGAGAAAAATACTTGAACATATCCAGATCCAGATCCATTCACCTCTCTACCTTTTCCTTTTCCTAATTAAAGTCGTTGTATTCTCATATTCAATTTCTCAAACCTGATCAGTATAGCTTCGCAGATCAGATGACTGCAATTAGTTAGTTACTGGGCAACACCCTTCTGATTCCCTATGATATTTACATAAATTAATACTTAACTACGTTCTGTTGAGCAAAACAAAATACAACAATTGTTAAAGTTAATAGAAATCATTTCTCAGTAGACATAAATTTTACAAAATATATATACATATATATTCATAAATCAGAAAACTTCTGTAAAACTAAACGTCAACAGTCATAACACATTGTTTTTATATTTTCTTCCAATTATCAACGCCACTAATCTGTTGTGAAGCTTGCTAAATATACCGGTGCTTTTCCAATTACCTAATATGCATGTCAATTAATTATTAAATTTATTTATTGTCGTTCACACACAAATGTTTCGTCAAACAAATGGAAGTAACGAAACTCGTTTAAATAATGCCTCAGACCTACGCAAATTGTGAGATTATTACTCTTATATGTAGTATACATACATATGTATGAAGCCATAACTGACCTTATCTTACAAGCAGTAACCGCAAAAGTTGTTACAGTTTGAAACTAATTTTATATTTAATTACATTAGGTAGCAAGTCATGCACTAGAGTGTGTCAATAATGAGCTGGATATACAAAAGTCAATAATAACTTAGAAAATCAATAGAGATCTCTTTGAAATAACTAACTGAAAATGTTGGACCTCACGATTTTAAGTGCTACTTCACTTTAATAATGAAAAACCGTCAAAAACTATTGTTTCAAACTGATTTGAGAAGCACAAATGTGGATGTATTGGTCTCAGTATGAGTACCGCTCTATATATATTGCTGGAAAAAAATAATACGAACTGAAGAGCTAAATAGAGAAGGTATAATATATTCTATAAGAGTCTACAGCTGCTGGCGTACGCCGATGATGTTATGCTTTTTCCAGACTGGATAAGGAAGCGAAGCGTATGGTTCTGGTGGTGAATGAGGACAAGACGAAATATCTCCTGCCATCAAACAAACAGTCAGCGCACTCACATCTTTGCTCACTGTTGACACTCATAACTTTGAAGTCGTAGATAGTTTCGTCTACTTGGGAACCAGTATTAACAATACCAACAATGTCAGCCTCGAAAACCAACGCACAATCACTCTTGCCTAGAGGTGCAACTTTGGACTGAGTAGGCAATTGAAAAGTAAAGTCCTCTTTCGACGAACCAAAATCAAACTCTACAAGTCAAACTTTACATTCCCGTCCTGCTTTATGGTGCAGAAGCTTGGACGATGTCAACATCAGATGAGACGACTCTTGGGGTTTTCGAGAGAAAGGTTTTGCGCAAGATTTGTTGTCCTCTGAACATTGGCAACGGGGAATACCGCAGACGATGGAACGATGAGCTGTACGATTTATACGACGACATTGACATAATTCAGCGAATAAAAAGACGAATGGATAAAAAAACAAGAGCAAGTGTTCAATGCAGTACGCGATGGAGGAAGCCGCGGGAGATGACGACCTCCACTCCGATGGAAAGACCAAGTGGAAAGTGACCTGGCTTCACTTGGTATTTCCAGTTGGTGCCAAAAAACAAAAAGGAGGAATGAGTGGCGCGCTCTGGTGGATTCGGCTATAATCGCTTAAAGCGGATCCTACGCCAAATATACATATGTATATATTATATATGAGTACTGCTAAAGTCGTATTTCACTTATTTTGTTCGGGAGGTTATTTTTAAGACCGTATGATTTCTTCTTTTTATAAAAGGTTATCCTTCTTGAGGTTTTTGAAGAAGCATTATGGAATATTTTCAATTGCTTCTGGAGATATCTTATAGCAAATCCTTATCAAATATATATATGTCTTGTATCTTTCTGTCCTTCCGTTCGTAGAAAGTTTTTCTGAGATAACCATTTCAGTAGGAAATATTGTCAATAACTTGTTTTCCCAAATGCTAAGGGTACAAACCGGAAAGATGTATCTTTAGAAGAGCAATACAAATTAATTTATACAATTGTGTACTATAACTTTCAAGGTTACCCATATAATATTTAAACTGCTCGACACGCCCATATATGGTAAATATATGCGGTGTTAAATATGTGCAAATATATTGAGGAGAACCTGATTATTATCGAATAACAACTATAATTATAACAATGAAAAAAATCAATAATTGTTTATTAACAATACATATATAATGTAAATATTTAATCCTAAATATATATCTGTTATTGGAAGATGTTGAAAACAACCGTACAATAACCTCCCCAATATGAAGACACGAGATAAACTGATGAGAGAATGTAAATGAGCTGAACAGCACTTGAACCAACGACCTGACCACTGTGGACGAAAAAGTATAAACTATTTGAACAATCGGTTCGAAAAGATAATAACATATTGGCTGAGTTTTAAAAATACGAGTGAATGAATGTATTTCGATGTTATTCAGTCGATTCAAGAGCAGAACTAGAAGGTTTAATCTTTATATTTATATATTTTTATATATTAAATATTTTTATTTACAAGCACTACTTGCTACCGTTACCAGCTGGTATCAAATGTGTGTAGTCCATGAGGAAACAAGTGAAGCCGCGATATGCTCGAACACATGCGTCGTCGCTAGCAACAGCGGCTTCCTTGGCGCATTTATCAATAGCCACGTGCATTGCATTCGTATGATCGGCTTTATCGCCCTCCAATTGATGGTGGACCTTGTACACATCAAAGCCCTTTTCCGCATCGTACAGTTCGAATTTCTCTAAAACACACTTCAAGTAGCAGTGAGTTTTCTCATCATTCGGATAGTTCCACTCTTGGTACTGCATCACCAGATCCAAAGGAATATTCAACTGCGAAACACATTCCTCGCGATAACGTAACAAATCTACATTGGTTTTCACCACATAACCGGAATGTCCGGCGTGATCGACGCCATCGGCTATAACCTAGGAACAAAAGTCGCAAGAGTCACTCAAATACCGAACAGATTTCAAAAATTTGTATCCTTACTAACCACAGCGAAGATGAATGACAGTAAAGCTACGAAAAACTTCATAATTATTTTAATTTTTGGGCGAGATCTCAGAACAAAGCAATTGGAAAAACTGTTACGCGGTAGAGCCTCATATGTGATTTTTATAGCTCCCAGTGGTCGCAGAAAAAAAGAGGCAAATGCATGTCTCGACGAACGGGGTGTTGTAAATACGTAAGAACGTAACGGGAATTGTGAAATTTGAAATTTCACGGGTTTGGGGAGTCTAATTGTCAAACTTTTTTTATTTTTTATTATGCAATCCCATGAAGTACTACACAATTTTCAACTGTATTCATTGCTTATTTTGTCTGTAGTAGTCGCTAAGGTTACATGTGTTTTTATGTGCAGGCGATTTTCATTTGATAAAATATCACATTTCGTTGTTCTTGGCCTGAAACAATACTGTAACGATGCCCCACCGTGTGACTTTTTTCTGCTTCCAAAAATCAAGAGAACCTTAGGGCCGTCGTTATACATGCATACGAGAAATCGCCAAAGGATATCCCGGAAATCGAGTTTGCGAAGTTTTCGACGATTGGAAGAAGTGCTGGATCTAAGTACATTATGTCGATTGGGGACTATTTCGAAGGTAAAAACGTTAATGTAGACGAATTGATATTTTTTTCTTCAGAAAACGAAAGTTGCAGTTATTATACTCTCGCAAAAAAAGTTGCTAAGAGAGTATTATAGTTATGTCCACATAACCGTTGTTTGTAACACCCAAAACTAAACGAGTTAGATATAAGGTTATATATACCAAAGTGATCAGGGTGACGAGTAAAGTTCAAATCCGGATGTCTGTCTGTCCGTCCGTGCAAGCTGTAACTTCAGTAAAAATTGAGATATCTTAATGAAACTTGGTCCGGAATCGGACCACTGCCACACCCACAAAAAGGCGAAAACCGAAAACACATGAAGTGCTATAACTAAGCTATAGAAATAAAATTTAGTACAAAGGATTGTTCTAGGAAGGGTTATATTTGGATGTATTTTTTTTGGGAAAGTGGGCATGGCTCGCCCCCAACGAAATTCTCAGGAGTCGTTTTTTTCAGGCATTTCCTTATATAGTCCAAAAATGAAGGATTATAACTATGCCCACCTCTTATACAAAGCTTATGTTTTTTGTACAAATCACGTAAACTACTAAAGCTATATCAACGAAATTCTCAGGAGTCGTTTTTTTCAGGCATTTCCTTATATAGTCCAAAAATGAAGGATTATAACTATGCCCACCTCTTATACAAAGCTTATGTTGAAAACGACTAAAAATGCTTTAATTCACTAAGGGAAAACACCAGAAACCTTAAATTTAATTATAAAGAAGGTACAGAAGGGCTCCACCCAAATTGGTATATAAAATTTTAAGCGGGTGTGGCTCCGCCCACTTATGGGTCAAAATCCTTTCGGAGATATGGATACTTGTGAAAATAGGCCAAATCGGTTCACAACCACGCCTACTTCCTATATACCAGAACTTTGAAGTCGATCTGAATCGTTTACTTTACAATATATAAAGTAAGTACTAGTGAAGATATCGCAACAGAACTGTGCATAAATACTGTATTTATAGTGTGCCAGCCTCTTTCTAAAAATCGCCGAAATCGGACCATAGGTTTTCAAGGCCCCATATATCGAACATGAGCACCTCGGTGCTTCTAACCTAATATTAGGGTTTCCAACTTTCCATGGACTTTATACCATATATATGAAGAATATCTGGGTCAAATTGCCTTATATATAATATTGAATAAATAAATTGCGAGAGTATAAAATGTTCGGTCACAACCGAACTTGATTTAGACGGTCTAAAGTAAACTGGACTAAGGTCCTCACCTGGGCTGTGGGAGTGGACTGTATTGACGGACTTCTATCATTTCATTTAGAAGAGAATTATCACTAACCAGGGGCTAATATTTTTGTAGTAATAATTGAGTGAATTATTTTCAAGTCAAAGCATTTAATGGAAAAGAAATTGGCGTTCTATGAGGCTTCTAGTCATAATTTTTACTGAGATAGTACTCGAGATGAAAAAGAAAGAACTAATAAAAAAAGTTTAAAATCCCTTTAAATGACTTTCAACTACATTTTATGGACGGGGATAATGACCTAAAGCCGCCTATTTGCAACATTAACCCGATTTCGCAACACATTTCTTATTTATTTGGTACAGAGGGACGACAAGAGACATTTTGAAATAATGCCTAAGATCCCTACGACCGAAAGAATATAAACTATTTAAAAATTGGTTGATGATTACAACATATTGATTAAGTTTCGAAAATACGAATAACACGAATATCGATGTTATTCGGTCAAGTGAAGTCAAGACAGAATTAAATCAATACCCTTATACCACAACTTGCATTCCAATATAAGTAAAACAAACCAAGTTGGAATACAGATTTCTTACGCATTGAGAATTTTTATTTACAAACACTACTTGGCACTTTTTTCGACGCCAGCCTGTACCAGTTGAATGTTGTCCTTAAGGAAACAATTGAAGCCACGATAAGCACGAACGCAAGCATCATCACCAGCAGCAGCGGCTTCCTTGGCACAATTCTCAATAGCTCCGTGTGTTGCATCCGAATGATCGACTTTATCGCCCTCCAATTGGTGGTGGATCTTATGCACATCAAAGCCCTTTGCCGCATCGAACAGTTCGAATTTCTCCAAAATGCACTTTAAGTAGCAATGAGTTTTCTCATCATCCGGAAAGCTCCACTGCTTGTACTTCTCCACCAGATCTGCCGGTATACTCAACTGCGAGACACACTCATCGCGATAGCGTAACAAATCCTCATTGGTTTTCACCACATAATCGGAATGACCGGAGTGATCGTGGGAACTGGCTAGAACCTAGAAACAAAAGTCGTAAGAGTCGCTCAGTCATCGAACAAGTTCAAAAAATTTGCGTTCTTACTAACCACAGCGAAGATCAGCAATAGCAAAGCCACGAAAAACTTCATATTTATGCGTTGTTGTTGTTGGACGAGATGCGCTCAACGAAGCAGTTGGATTAACTGTTACGCGGTAGAGCCGCATACGTGACTTTTATAGCGCCCAGTGGTCGCGAATGCGAGGAAGCAAATGCAATTCTCGGCGAATGAGATATTGTTAATACATATATGTGTATGTATGTATGTATGAAGAGAGAATATGTGCAATGTACATCTGGCGCAAGATGCTGCGGTTACCGGCACTTTCTTTCAGCTTTTTATTGAGTTCAATCGGTATAATTTATTGTAATTCCATTAAGTTTTCATTTCACTTAGTTACAAATTATGAAAATTATATTCACAGCGCACAGCGTCGCACTTATAACTAGTTTATAAGTGCATACATACAAACATACACATATGTATATATAGAAACTGCCTTAGGAGCTTATCTTCTTGGCAGTCACATAACATAGTGAAGAGATGCATAGAGTCGCTAACCTGTCGCGACAAGCATTCTAAGTTTGGAAACAAAAACAAGTAAAATCAAATGATTGCGATATGCCAATAAATTCTAAATATATACATGAATTAGGGTGGTACGTCGCTGTATGGATATTTATTTTATATTATTCCAGGTTCAATAAGAAGGGTTAGGATAGGAGTTCATTAACACTCCGAACACAAGTAAATGTTTGGTGGGCATCCAGTCCATTGTATTTTGTAGATGATAAAAAATCTTGGAGACGATGCTATAGCAACTCCGAAAAATCATTAATCAAAACTTAGAGAGTAGCGAATCGAACTAACACCTATTAAATAATTTAAGTTGAATTTACTTATATAAGAAGTTTCCATATCGAACATTAAAAGGTATGTGTTCCAAATAAATTTGAGGGAGAATTCCTTTGAAAAGCATAAAATTCAGTAATTCTTGTTGAAATATTTTTAAAGGTAATAAATTTTTTTTTAAAACTTTAACACAATTTTGTTGACTCTTCAAGTACATTTTTTTTTTCTTTCTGGATAATTTTTTAACGCTATTTTCGACGGGAGATCTCAATCTACTCTCTTTATTACTCATCAACCACTGATATCAAACAAAAAAATTAATGTGTATTTTTAGGACATATTCGGCCCTATTACCGTTGTCGTTGCCGTCGTCGTTCTTATCGTCATTTCGTTCCTAAATTGGTATTCTTGAAGTACATATATCGTAACGCCTAAGAAAAGTTATCGAAATTTGTCTACATATTTTATATAGTATACTTTCCCCATAAAAAATTTCCCATATAAAAATTTATTTCTTATGTAACGAGACACATTTTTACAGCAGTCCTTAATGGATTTTATGCTATTCTCTATTGACTCTAAATAACATTATCACTGTAATTATTGTACTTACGTACAGCAATGTTAGTCTTCCATCTTTATTTGATTTTTTTAAAAGAAGTAGTGGTGACATCTGCGTCCTCCAATCTTTCTTCTAAAATATGTTATACTTCCAGCGTCTCATGCTCCTTGCTTCTGGCTAATCCGACTACTCTACCGAGTGGTCCAGCCAAAGGAGGTTTGGGTATCTGTTTATTAACTCCTCGTTTTGTTGGAGTACTCTTTTTTTCTTCAATTTGAATTTTAAGACTTTTCGTATCTTAAATATACTCTTCGATATAAAATATAGTTTTTTTTTTTTAGAAAAAAAAATATCCCTCCAAAAAAATCGAAATTTAAAGGATTTATCCCTTTTCTAAAGTCCTTGGCATATGCAGGATATTTTTCCATTTTCAAACTGTTTCCGATTGGGAGTTTTCATCTTCACTTTAAATATTCCTTCAAACAATAGCGTCGTTTCTATGTCGCTCACAATTATAGCAACGACAAAAAACGACTGTTTCTATGTCGTTTCAAATTGGGTAAAAAATCGATATTTTTGAAAGTTTCGCAGGGACCTTTAATTGAGGCGTACTTGGTATAAAATTTACAGCATATATGTATGTGAGTTGCGTAAAACAGTTTGAATGCCAATTAATGGCAACAAAACTGCACGACAGTTTTAGTTGCACTGCAAATATGTCGCATGCGATAAATTGTGAAAACTCAACTAAAAACAATATTCAATAACCAAACCGCCCGCTCGAAGCAGAGCCATCTAGCGTGGAGTAGGAGATTATACACTTTTATTTACAATCAGAATTCAAAATAAAAAAAAAACTGCATATCCGTTAAATGATTTATTGCTCAATATGCCTATGTAATTTGTTTTAAAGCATCATTAAATAAATCTACAACAATCACAACTAGAGAAATAAAATTGCATATTGCAAATATTTTTAATCGCAGAAGATTTGCGCCGAGAACGTGATAAGCCAGCCCCAAAATTGAATTATCGCCAGCATGCCGCGCAACTCCCACTGCAACTCAACGCAGCACATCCCAATGAATTATGAGTAAACAAATGACCAGCGATTTGTGGGAGTGGGATTGACATGCAAAACCAATAGTTAACAGCTAATTTAAGCAATTATTAATAAACAATTTGCCTAGATATTCAATTGTACAACTTAAATTGGCCCACTACCTTCCATTGGTTTATGTTCTCTTTTTGAAAAGTATAAATGTATAGATATGTAAGTACGATGTATAGATAGCGCATGGAATAATAGCGTTTACGTGAGTGGGAAAATTGGCAAGCGTGTTATTTACCACAAAATTATTTAACACAATTTATACGCTTTTCATAATAATTTGACACCCACCAATTAACACTCTCTAGATTATCAGCTTTTTCTAACGTTTTGACTTATTATCCATATGCTGAGAATGTGCTGAAATATAGACTGTAATAGGTCTGTTTAGATTTGTAATGATGGTGTGGGGTTTTAGATTTATGAAATAGAATCCATAAAAATAAATGTTTTAAGTGTTAAGGGAGAGCAAAGAAACATTAAAAAAAAAAAATACTGAACCCGAACTCTAATGTAATGGCATTTAGATTGGCTGGTGTCGTTGAATTATCGGTGGTCTCGCATATGACGTCGAGATTAGGATGATATGATTTGATGAAAGTTTTCTTCTTATTTGCTTGATAAAAACGGGCCTAATAACTGAAATATCTCCTGTTAAAAAATATACAATTTATAGCGCGTCTTATCTCACACCTAACTATTAAGAGCTATAACCTCTATGCATTTTCTTACGTTCTAATATATAGTTAGGAAATTTAGACCATAATAACAATCGACAAAGCAAATTTCCAAATTCTGTGTCTGTATAAAAGCAAGCTCGCCAGACTCAAGAAATCAGGGTAAACGGTCGTTTAAGGCGTTCAAAATGCCGATTAAAGGGCTTAGCTTAAGCTGTTGTTTCAAATTGACGACAACGACTTGTGGTCCATTGTGAACATCGCCGAAGTGAAGAACTAAACGAGACAGATATAGACTTTTTAAAAATACTATGGTAGCTATATAAAATCAAAGTTCCTGACTAAGTATCACAGCGTTCCCAGCTTCCTTCACTTTCAAGATTTAACTAAATTAACTGACAAACAACTCCATCAATTCTAAAAATAATTGGTGAAAAACATGCTCATAATACTTTATATACAAACTGTTAAAATGGTAACAATCGGACTAAAACCACACCTACTTCCCATAGAACGCCATTTTGAACCCAATTCCCTTTTATTTTTCTTTATGAAATATGGAAACTTTCATACAGAAAAAGCTAAAATCGGAATACACCTTTTCCTTAGTCATCTGTTTCTCCCGTTGTCTTTATGTTATATATCAGTTAATACAAGGGTTATTATAACAAAATTATGTGACTAAATTTTCTTGAGAATAAATTAAATTACCATATTCTCAGTGGGGAAAGCAAAATCAATACTGCGGTTATTACTAATATTGTCTTCTTAGAAAAACTAATGATAAAGCTTTCTTGCCTGAGACCTAGAAACTTCTTTGTGGGTTTTCCAATATTTAATTTTTCATAAAATATCAACATTTGTTTATAGACTTCAAAAAATCCCAGTTAAGGTTCAAAGCGCCCCTACTTTCAATGTCATCCAACTAGTGAGGCCGACATGCCAACCGAACTATAAATAACATGTAGGCCATGTACAACTTCAATGGCAAAATAAATATGAAATGTAAACAAATCGATTGTTGCACTTATTGACCATTTCATTTAACAAGCGATTTTGCGCTATACGACTACCCTGATGTAACAACCGGCCATAGAGACATCGCACACTTGACGCTTATGCGAAAATGACGCCGAAATAATGCGTAATCCGGTCAAAACAACCAGAGACGATGCGGTGAAGATGTGATACAAAATATGCGAAAGGTGAAGCAAAAAGAGTGAAAAAATAACAGTTAACGGCTTTGTGCCCCTAAGCGTTAAGAGTGGGCAATGGGCAACTGTGGCGGTCAAAATGTAAACAGGCGATGCGATACCTTAGCGAAACTGTAACAACAACAAAAACAACATTCGAGGAAATTAGATGAAGACAGATGATGAGTAAGATTGGCGTTGAAGCTTCAAGATTTATTAAAAAAAAATTTTTTGTAAACCACTTTCTACCAAAACAGCTGGCAACCTACAACACAAATACTAATTTTATTATCTAAACTCATGATAAATGTCATAACAAAGCGCATATTAAATTGGAATTTGCACATTTTCAAATGAATTGCTACAAATTGTTTGTTGTTATTTTGTATTATTTATTTACTACGCGGAGGATCGGATCATTAATCAATGATTTTTGGAGTGCCAGTTGCATATTGAAAATGAAATGAAAACGAGAATCACTTATGACGGCTAACTGTAGACAAACACTCGAGGCATTTGAATGAAAAAGAAAGTTTCTCCAAAACCCTAACGAAACATTACATACAAATGTGGACTTGAAAGGGAAAAGCGAAATATGTTACAATTGCTAACAGACACTTGTGGATGTAAGTACGTTTGTGATTTACATACGAGTATATGATGCAGCACTTTTTGGGCGCTAGTGTAAATAGACTCAACAAAATACATACATATATATGAACTTCGAAACAAATGTACCCCACAGTCAAAACAATCAGTTATGAACTACTTTGAACTAGTCTGATTGCAAGACCAACTCATTCGCTAGCTCTTTTTTTCAAGTGAGCAACTACCAATGAGTTAATGTACCAATATTCGACGAGATATCATTAGCAGCAGATGTCGATCAGAATTATATCAGTCTCATATCAGTTCAAAAAAGATATGTACATAACTTTACAATTTATAGTATAGTCAAAGGAACAGTATTGCCTAAGGAATTCATTTATTTGGATTTTGATCTTCTTAAACTAACTTTCAAAAAATTTGGTATAGATCTTTTCATTGTGTCACTAGTTCGATTTCAGTTAGGGAATTTTAACTGTAATCAAGCTTATTTGACGTTTCACAGCTGGGTAATTAAAGAAATGTGTAATGTCTGCTCACCTTTACATTTCACAACAACTGTCTAATTACTTTGTTAAATTACTCATATCGTTCTGTGGAACTTTTGAGACACAAAATCTCAATTTTTTTATTTTCGCGCGAAGAAAGTTTACGACTATTTATACAGCATTGAAAGTGTAAACGAATATTAAAAGAAGGTCGCTACAAAAGGGTCAGATATATATATAGCTACAATGCATAATCTAGTGAGTCAGCTGGTTAAGTACCAAATTCCGCCGATACTTAAACTGACACGTTTAACTTACACTGAATATTTTGAAAAGTTTTTCATTTAATTTAGCGAGTAATTTTTATGGTGAACACAAGTATAAATGTCCGAATAATATTTATTATCTGCCAAACTTTATAGATTTAAGATTCTAATACTTATTAATAAGTTTCATACGAATAAATCCAATCCGTATATTAAGGAATAAATTTAAAAAAATAAAAAAATTATTTAATGTAAATTATTTATTGTGTCAAATTCAATGATAATCGCAGTCAAATAAATAAAATTCGTTATTATTATTATTGAACAAATATCCCAGACGGATTAGTAAGCAAGTGAAAACAATCGAATTAGTATAAAATGTCATAATTGAAATTGCTTGACAAGAGATCAATCAAATCAGATATTTTTAAATTAATATTTCCTAAAATTTTCAATGACTTCAAGAATATGAGCTATAGTTAAACAAAAAGAACTTTAAACTTTTTACAAACATAAGTGAAATCTCTGAAAGATCCAAAACCTATCTGAGTGTTTAAGGAGTGTGGAAGAAGCGCCGGCATAATTGCATCGTATCAAAAGAAGACAATTTTAAAGGTGACAGCAGTAATGTAGACGAATGAATATTAAAAAAAAAAAACGAAAATTACCATTATTTTTGAACACACATCATACAACGGATCAAAAAGAAATTTTGAAATAAAAATAAATAAAATTTTTCCATCTTAGATGCCGAATTTTCATGGATAATGACAAGTAGAGAAGCTTTGTCATAATTGTCATTGTTGGGAACAACTTTACTTGCTTTTTACAAGTGAGATATCCCCACTGACTCAAGTTATGTGACAGCGACATTTGCGGATGACACAGCCCTGTTAGCAGCTGGAGAGTAAACCTCAGTATCTACCCTTCGAGCGCAGACAGCAGTCAATGCAATTACTAAATGGGCTTAAATGTGGCGCATAAAAGTAAATGATTCCAAATCAATGCACGTAAACTTTACTTTAAAAAACATCATACCATCCCATTTGAATAAATGGTACTCCTATACCACATCACAATAATGCTAAATACCTAGGGATCACCCTAGATGCTATGCTTCGCTGGAAAGAGCATGTCAAGAAAAAAGGGGTGAACTTGATATAAAATTTGCTAAGTCTTACCATCTAGTCGGTAGGAAATCCACGCCTTCAATCGAAAACAAGCTGTTTATATTATATATAATCAAGTACTAAAGCCAATTTGGGCCTATGGAGCTCAACTATGGGGTTGGTCAAGTCAAATCTGTATTGCCTGCATTCAGCGCTTCCAAAATAAATTAGTAAGAAGTATAGTTAATGCTCCTTGATATGTTTGATCTGCCGACCTTCACCATGATACTGGTGTGGATTCAGTAGTAAACGAAATAACCAAACTTGCAAAGTCTCACGAAATGAGGGTTAGACAACATGTAAATGAATAAGCATCCAGACTCATCGAAACTGCTGAACTAGAAAACCGACTGAAACGTTAAAGGCCTTCAGACTTAGTAAGGCAACTGTAGCAGCAAATGAATTTCTCTAATTATTAATTTATTATTAACTCTTTTTTAACTTATTAGAATTGAATTGTTGTTAGTATTTAATCATTGTATACTAGGTACAATTGTAAAAAAAAACAAAATTTCTCTTAAATTTGTTACCCTATTTTGTATTAAATATTTTACAATTTCCGATTTATTTTTCTTTAGAGCAAAAAATAAATGTAGCTTGAAATCGACACAAATTGGCTCAAAGCACCATTAATAAACTAATAGAAGAATAATTCACAGGATTGCATATAAAATGTGACCTAGAAAATAAACGAAAGTTCAAAAGCGAATACCTTTATTGAACACACAATCGAGCAACATTACCGACACCGAGGAAATCAAATCAGATTCCCATTGATTATTTACAACTTTCCAGAACTTTCATTCTTAAACACATCTGCAACATATGAGTGCAACTATATGCACTCAGGCAAACATACTCGTACAGATCTGTACTTCACGGTGGTTGACGGCGCATTGTCTAATTGTAAAAATGGGACAAATTTCTAGCGAATGTGAAAATAAAATAAAATGCAATTTACTTTAATAACCGCAATGCCGCAATATGAAGTTGATGCTGGCACAGAGTACAGTAGAGAGCAAAAATCTAATATAATCATAAAAAAGTCTTAATAAGATAAAAAATCTTTATACGATTTTTTTAGAGGCATTATTAAATGAACCTGTATCCGGTAAATTAGTTCAATAAAATAAGTTAGGTTTCGGCGCTGATCATAAGAATGAAGATCACGTGGATTCTATTTAGACAGTAGGAAAACCAACATTTGTGGTGTCAAAATATCTGGATACTCTGAAAATGACAAGATACACTCATGTATCAACTGAACGCTTTGAGCTTATCGAATTTGAAGTCCTCAAAATGAAACTCTACAAATCCCTCATCATTACCGCAGAAGCATGGACGATGCTAACAAGCGATGAGACGAAAACGCTCCAGCGCTGAAAGTGTTCGATGCAGATCCTTGGGATTTCCAACTGGCGTCGAATTGCGATGAAAAGAGAAGAATGCAGCGATATTATCGATTCGGCTATAATCGGATCGGATCGGTTTCTACGCCAATTACATACACTATATAGGTTCTAGACTCGTCGCTTGGTTTACTGAACGAACGACTTCTAAGATGTTCCAACAGCTTATTCTAGCAAAGCTGGACAGCCTGAAAATCTTAATATGGAATTATACTCTCAATGCGGCTAACTTCAAACAGTCTAAAAGCCGAATGCTAAATAGCCTGGAAAGGCCATATTGAGCTTTCCGAAATGCTTTATAAGATTTTGGATTTCATTCTACTTGTCTTCTCGTGAATTCCAAAAGGAAAAATAAATTTCAAGAGGAGTAGTGGAAAAATATTATTCATAACGATCGAAATATTATGAACGTAATCGAATGGTTTCTGCAAGATTTCAAGGATTGAAAATCCAATCTAAAGATAGACCATTTTTCAAGGAGGTTTATTTCACTATTTCGTATCTAATTCTAGAGATTTCATTATTGGAGCAGATTTTTGTAAAATGATTTTCTTTCTTTTTCATAAAAATTTCAATCCATTCTTATATCTACTTCAAATTTCTTCAGCAGATTATTTTGAATAGAGTGAAGAAAATCTGCAGAATTGATAAAATTTATCTGAAAGAGTCTTAAACAATTGAATATGGAAAAAATATTTTCCAAAAATGATTCAAAACTTTTGCACACCACTGCGCCTACAACCGTAAGGGAGTTGTAAACAAAAGAACAAAGCGCAGCTGATAGGCAAACAGCCAGCAGGCGAGCGTGTGGGCGGGCGGTCGTGCGCGCTTGAGCAGACGCTGAGCGGAAGCATTATATATCCTAATGCCCATTCAAAAGCGATCAGTGAGCTGGCTAAATAGCTACAAAAGCGATAATCGCGCACAGAAACAACAACAATAAAAATACAAAAACAAAAAATGCGCTATAAAATAGTGTCGCCCGCAGCGCATTATAGCGGTTAGCCGATCAAAAACGATCGCTGCAGCGGATATGCAGTTCAAACGCCAGCGCTGTGCAGACAGCAAACACACTCACACTTACATACAAATGTTTATAAGGTAAGACAATAGCATGCGAAAGTGCAATTACAATGCACAGCGAAAAATTAGCAAATAGAAATGTGAGCATATGAAATTTTGAGGTTAAAAAATTCAAAAAAAAAATTTTGTTTGTCTTCACCAAACGCTAGCCAGTAGCTATGAGCTCATCTCATAATTTCGAGTAAAATAAATATTGCAAATTTGCTGGTTGAATGATCCGCATTGGGATGCATGCTTCATATGATACCGTATGACGGTTTGACTGATGACTTGACATGCGGCGCACAAAGTTGCAAGCGCAATTTAACAAAAAACAACAACAACAAAGAATGTTGCATTGGCCATTTATAAAGTATTCATATTGCATATTTACACGAAATTGCAAAGCGAATGCAATGACCAGTACAACAACAGCAACTGGCTTACTGATGTGCCTCACCCCCGCAACAAACGAAAACTTGCAACGATTGCTACTATTTTATTGCAGCTTTGCAACAATTCGTATGCCCCACCATTGTCCACACGCCCACTTGTTGAAGCGTGGCTGCAATCCGTTTCGACTGTCTGTCCGTTTGGCTGTTTGGTTTGACTGACAATGCTGCAACCACTGTCAGTGTCGTACTGCTGCTGCTGCAACACAGACACACACACAAACTCTAGGTGTACGCAGAGAATGTAAAATATAGAGAAGGTTCAATTGCGGACCAGCGTGTGAATTGTCAAAAACTAACAAAATCCTATAAGCGAGTTTCACCACGGCTGGCTCGGAAGGAGAAATATTAACAGTGCCTCGTAACAGAGCTGAGTATTAATTGAAAAATATGCTCAGAGGTTTACATTTCTATTATTGACGCATGTTAGGCTCTTTGTTTATATGTTGATGCATTTATATGCTTACTATATACAACTGATATGAAATTCTTTTTGCTGATATTTATGAATGCATCCACAATTGAAAATATTTCAAATAAATTATGCGATTTCAGAGGTATATTTGTAAAAAAAAATTCAAACGGACGCACATATTTATGTAATGTTCTATAATAATATACATATGTATGTACATACTTTCATAAAAATATGTTTATATTTTTATACTAAATACATTTCCTATAACACTATAATGAACTACATATTTCGTAACTTAAACTTGCATAAACTGAAACTTACGTATGTACATATATATGTACATATACAGGTACATATGTCTTCAAAAATTCGAATTGTCTCATTATCACTTATCAGTGAAGGACATTTCAAATGTGCGCGCATTGCTCTGTATGCATATACATACATATGTTTGTATGTACTGAACAAACACACAAACTTACAATTGCATATGCGTGCACGTAAATCTGCCAACCATCACAAAAAATCAAAAGCATTGTTCTACAAAAACAACAAGCGCCTCAAACGCATAAGCAGCATCACAAGTCAATATGGCAGCCAATCGACGTAGCCAAATATTGTAGTAAACACAACAAAAACATTTTCATTCATGAACGCAGGCGCACATTCACTTGGCAAAGTTGCTTCGTTCATAAAAGCAGAGCCATACACATCTCTCCGCGCATGCCATGCCAACAAACGCCTTTTCGCGACGATGACAAAAATCATAAATTGAAGATTTTTCTAATGTTCCCTGCAAAAGGAAAAGTTGCAACGCCGCAAAATCTAAAAAAGGATAAAAATGGCAACATAGCCCTTGAGTCGATTTAAAATATTTTTCAGCAAAAATTCTGTGGCTCACAAAAATTTATGTCGATATGTTTGCTTGCTCATACATATTCATACATATTTACGACAAGCCGATTTTCTACCAACAACACAATGATGCGTTGCTTTGGCATTGCGCAGGCGGCCATCAATTTTTCGACACATCGAGCTTTACAGGGCCGTTTCAAGTGACCCCGCCGTAATAATATTTGCGCTTCATATGTATTGTCAAATATTGAAGTATTAATTAGTTATCTATATAATTAAATGAATTTTAATATCTACCAACGTATTAAATCATATTTAGAATAACTACTAATGATCTTTTAAAGAAACAAGGCATAAAACTTAAAGACATTATATGTTGGACATCTGGGCCTCTTTGCCTGCGTACGCTCCACATTCCTTACAGCTCTTTGACATGAACACAAAAAAATCATAAGCTACGGCCATTCGTCGTTGTCCGTGGCAACGAAGATCTTATATGAAGCCATGAGTACACATATTTATTTACATACATACATACATATATTGAATGTTGACAAATTGACATATAGACACAATTCGAATGGTTCTTTTGATATTTGTTTACATGTGCACATATGTAATTACGAATGCGCGTACGTTTATCATTTTGTGATAATATACATATTTATGATTTTATGTGACATTTTAATGACTAAAGTAAATAAATGTAGTATTATTATGTTACATTTAAATAAGAATATAAAGTAATTTAGGTTATTAGATATTGTAAAGCATTACATATGTATGTATGTGGGTATGTGCCTTCATATCAATTATCAACAAAATATCTATAAATTATATGCAAAAAAGTCATATGCGCATTGTATATAGGCAAATATGTAAGCGTACATTTCCTAACATAGAAATTAACACAATTTTTCTCATTTAACACTGCAAACGCTCAATTCTGCTATTTTCTAGCCCTCTGATGTTAAACAGTGGTGAAACTTCCTTATAGAATTCTGTGGTGAAACTTCCTTATAGAAACGAGTACCCCTTCGAAAAGCAAATTAGTGTGGCCAACTAGCCCGCCGTGAACCTTCTCTATATTTTACATTCTCTGGTGTACGTGAAATAGAAATTAGGTCAAAGTAAATGACAAACAAACAACAGTAATGCCAACAGCAACAATAACAACAACAACAAAGAATGTAATAATGTTAATAAAGCGCTTGAAAGCGCCAAATCAATATAAATTCATAAAA
This sequence comes from Zeugodacus cucurbitae, assembly GCF_028554725.1. Taxonomy (NCBI): domain Eukaryota; kingdom Metazoa; phylum Arthropoda; class Insecta; order Diptera; family Tephritidae; genus Zeugodacus; species Zeugodacus cucurbitae. The sequence goes on along the minus strand of NC_071667.1, from coordinate 54,047,607 downwards.
TTTAGCAATAAATAAGCAATATAAATCATTTTCATAAAATAATAACGGCAAATCAATAACACTGTGATTTAAAAAATAAAATAAAAAACACTTTTATACTACACTGTATGTGTACAAATAAACACAACTCACACAGCTCACTCATTAAAGCTTCACTTCTTCTTCAATTCTATTGCTTCTTACTAAGCGAAATTTTCACTTCAATCAATTGATCGATTTCAAATCAAATTTAATAATTTCATTTCGATTTTTCCTACCTTAATGCATTTCTCCGTCACATTCTGACGCGTCATTTTCGTAAAGTTCTGCCACTGTTTGTCATTGCTCCGCCACAACTCGTCGACAATTTTCATTTCAAGAGCATTTCTAATTGGCTTAGTCTATTCTTAAGTCTGCGATTGTTGTTGAAAGATCGCTTTCACATTGCCACACATTGAGTTTTCTCACACAAATCTTGCCAATGCGTGTAGTGTCTATATGATGAAAGAGATATGAAGAAAAATAATTAAAAGAAAATGAAAATAAAATAAAATATAAAAAAATAAAATAAAATAAAATTTAATTAAATTAATAATAATCTATTTTTTAAGTTATTATTTAAAAATATTGCACAAAAATGATTATTTATAATACGATTGAATAATGATTACACTGGATAAATGAAGAAGCTGCACAAGACTGTTTTGGGATTGTACCTTTACGGTGATATTTTTAATGTACTTTTGCCTCATTGCCTTTTTATACAGTATACAGAGATCTGAGAACAGTAGAGAGACTAGATTTGAGAATTTTTGGGGATATGTAAACAATCTGAGTCACCTCGTGAATGTAATAATAGTTGATGAAAATTATGCCACGCGATCCCAAAATATAGGCCACAACATTCATGACTGTTCCGGCTTCTATTAATTCAGTTCCCCAATCCATTATTTTGGAAAATAGTGTCATATGGTCTCAATTGGTTCATAAATAGTTTTCTATATATGCTCTGCCCAATCCATAAAAAGGGAGATCCCACAATCTGCGCCAACTATCGTGGGATAAGCCTCCTTAGCATCGCATATAAGGTTCTATCGAGCGTACTGTGTGAAAGACTAAAGCCCACCGTCAACAAACTGATTGGACCTTATCAGTGTGGCTTTAGACCTGGAAAATCGACAACTGACCAGATATTCACCATGCGCCAAATCTTGGAGAAGACCTGTGAAAAGAGGATCGACATACACCACCTTTTCGTCGATTATAAAGCTGCTTTCGACAGCACGAAAAGGAACTGCCTTTACGCCGCGATGTCTGAATTTGGTATCCCTGCAAAACTAATACGGCTATGTAAGCTGACGATGAGCAACACCAAAAGCTCCGTCAGGATCGGGAAAGACCTCTCCGAGCCGTTCGATACCAAATGAGGTTTCAGACAAGGTGACTCACTCTCGTGTGATTTCTTTAACCCGATGATGGAAAAAATAATACGAGCTACAGAGCTAAATAGACAAGGTACAATCTTCTATAAGAGTGTACAGCTGCTGGCGTACGCCGATGATATTGATATCATTGGAAGCAACAACCGCGCCGTTTGTTCTGCTTTTACCCGCATGGATAAGGAGGCGAAGCGAATGGGTCTGGAGGTGGATGAGGACAAGACGAAATATCTCCTGTCATCAAACAAACAGTCAGCGCATTCGCGTCTTGGCTCCCACGTCACTGTTGTTGTAACTTCGAAGTCGTAGGTAATTTCGTATACCTGGGAACCAGCATCAACAACACGAACAATGTCAGACTCGAAATCCAGCGCAGAATCACTCTTGCCAACAGGTGCTACTTTGGGGACTGAGTAGGCAATTGAACAGTAAAGTCCTCTCTCGACGAACCAAAAAAACTCTACAAGTCGCTTATCATTCATTTATGGTGCTCAGAATATTGGCAACGGCGAATACCGCAGACGATGGAACGATGAGCTGTACGAGTTATACGACGACATTTACATATGTAGTTCAGCGAATAAAAAGACAGTGGCTACGCTGGCTAGGTCATGTTGTCCGAATGGACGAAAACACTCCAGTCCTGAAAGTGTTCGATGCAGTACCCGCCGGAGGAAGTCGAGGAAGGGGAAGGCCTCCACTCCGTTATAGGGACCAGGTGGAGAGCGACCTGGTTACACTTGGGATCTCCAACTGGCGCCGAACTGCGAAGAAAAGAGATAAGTGGCGCACTCGTCGTCGATTCAGCTATAACCGGGTAAACGGTTGCAACGCCAATCACATACATATTGGATATGTCCACTCCCAACAAAAAAGTAGTACAAGGTACCTAGCCGAGTATGTAAATAGTGTTTCTTTAGACAAGTGGTCGTTTTTAAGAAGAAATACAACGAATACAATTTAATTTTATGGATTTAGATTTATTATAAAGATAAGGGTTTGTCATTATGTGTAACAGAGGATTTGGGGCATGTGACCAAGTCAGCCGCGACGGTTTGAATAAATTCTAGCCGAGAGGTACAATTTTCAATCACTTTTGCAAGAATTGGGGCGGTAAGTCAGCAATAACGCGCAGAATATTATTTTAAGGTCTCAATATTCTTGGACCAATCTGCGTAGACAACCGACTTCATATAGCCCCACAAAGAGTAGTATAGCTGTGTTAAATCGCACGATCTTTGAGGTCACGACACAGGCTCAGGACGCGAGATAAAAGTTTCCTTCAATAAATTGATAGTTTCGTTGGTTGTATGGAATGTAGCGTCTTTTTTTTGGAACCAATGGTCGGCAACATCGACTCCCTCCAATTCAAGCACGAAAAAATAATTAATCATGGCTCATTTTTGAAGAAATATGGACCAATGAATTTTCAATATTTTCAAATATTTTAAAATATAAATAATAATTTTAATTTTTATTAACGAATTTAGGCAATGTAGTATACAATATTTTTTTTGTACGGTTAAGACATAATGTCAAAAACTAAGTATGGCCCATTATTTAACTAATACAAAACTCAAAACCTGACTGAAGAAAAGTATAGAGTTGTTGGCGTAAGAATCTTACTTACTAATCCTTTATTAAGTCTAGTCCTTATTTAGCTCTAAGGAATTTGCTAAAAATTTATCCTGATAGATTAAATCCGCTGGAATGAAAATTAATATCCTGACATATTCGGCAGATTGATTCGTTTAACTCAAAATATGTTCTTGGAGATTTTAAACCTAGATATCATGGCTGAATGAAACACGTGCTTAAATTTAGAAATACTTAAGAGATTGGAGCTTACATAAATTATCAGTTATCAAGCTGTATGCATTATATTTTTTAAATTATTGGCAAATATTGCAACACTGAGTGAAATATTGTCTACTTTACCGTACTTTACTGAGAGTGAACGCCCGTCAGTCTTGTATGTAAATTAACCTTGCACTTTAAAGAGACCAATGTAAACCATTCCAATACAAGACAATCAATATACTTTTGCAAAGATAAAAATATTGACTATTTATATTAATCCATATTTTTAAACAACAAAATGAGCACTAAATCAATTTGATTGCATCTAATAATCAGTAAAATCTCAAAACTGCAAAACCCATTCTAGGCTTTAACAAATAATACATTTCTGCACGTTGTCCCAAAAGCATACAGTCTGCAACATTTATCAACTATCTGGCAAAATTACTCTAGAAAAAAATTTAAACAAAATTCAAAAAGTAAACAAAGTCGCAAATAAAAAATTATTTTTGACTTTTGGGCCACCACGCACAGTATGCGCAAGAATCTCTTTGTACCAACAACAACAACTACAACAGTCAGTTTGTTTGCAGCGCGCTTGAGAGCACAACAAAACAAAACGCTCGTTTAGAAACCACCAACAACAATTGCGCTGCGCATGTCAGGCAGTTAACCAACCAACTTTATGCCGGTTAACGCTCATAAGCGATTTTAATTGTAGCAGCAAGATCAAGACACGATTTGACGCAGCCGCTCTACACCAACGCCGCCTTAGCGGGAGCAGCTGTACCAGCAGCCACAACTACAACAACATAAGTTTCTAACAGCGACTGAGTCAAAATCAAAGTCACCTTTGTTGTTGTGGTGGTTAATGTTATTGTTGTTGCTGTTGTCATAAGCTGCCGCTGGCCAACTCGTCGTGGCTGCTGACACACTAGAAACGCTCGAAAGGTATAAAAGGTTCGCTGCTCTCGCTGAGCGTTTCAATTCGACGCGAAACGTGTGCGCTTTTGGTGTTGACGGCGACAGCAGCCGTAACGGGAATAGTTTTAAAAACAACTGTAACTGTAATGCAGTAGATTGTTATAATATTGAGCAAGTGAATGAATAATTTGGATTCAGTCAAATTGCAAGTGAAGTGAAACGTTCTGCAAAGCACGTACAAGAATAAAGCGCGCAAGCAAAGCAACAAATTTAAATTAAAATATTGATCATTTCGTGCATTTACTCACGCCTGTTGCACCACAACTAGATGCACGTGTGTTAAAGCGCTGCATTTTGTTGTAAAAATATAAAGAATTTGCATACTCGACTCCTTGAGCTGCAGCGCGGCGTTTAATTATTCATAAACTTGCCATTTTTTGTAAGCGTGTCGCGTGTGAGAAGAGTAAAGCGCATGCGCAACGAACATCCTTTGAAAGCGAACGTGTCTGCAATAGCAACAACAAAAACTGTGTGTGAAAAGACCTCGCTTGTTGAAATTGAAAACAATTTTTTAACATTCATAAAACGTTAAGTGGCCCAAGGAACTCTTACGCTCACACATACATATGTACATGTACAAGTGACACAATAAATTACAAATTGCACGAATTTAATAAGCAAATAAAATAATTTCCAAAGAAACCAAACTTAAAGAAAGAAGTGTCTGACAACTGAAGTACGCCGGAGTTGACGAAATCGAAAGCTATAACTAGCCCATTGAACTGAACTGATCGAATTGCTGCAATATGGATGCGAAGGTGAGTAATAGTGAAATATATAAAATTGTTGAATTTGGAAGGATTGCTTGATCCACTTGCTTGATACTTGGTCCAAAAAATATTGTCCGTTTTTTTTGATGAAATAAAAAATTAATGAAAGCTTTGACCTCTTACTAAGCGGAAAAGCTAATTTTTGCCGATTGAAAAATATTTTATATACATATTTTAAAGTTGAAACACCCTTAATACAGAAAAAATTACGCAAAAATATTCTCTTAATTATTCTAAAAAATTAAAAATATTTTTTTAAAAATATTTTATTTTTTAATTTTTAAGGGATTTTAAAAAAATAAAATACACAAATTCTTTAAGATTACTAGTAAAAAAATTAATTTTTCTAAAAAAAAACTAAAGGGTGTTTCATTAGACATGTGGTTTTCAATAAGAAATAGAAACACATATATTCTAATGTTATGGTCAAGAATTTAGCTTTATTAAGAATAGAGTTTGTCATTATGGTTTTAATATGATTTCGGGCAAGTGACCACCACGGCTTGCTGAAATAAATTTCAGGAGAGAGGCCCAATTTTCGATCACTTTTTGCAGCAATTGCGGCCGTATGTCAGCAATAAACGTTTTTCCGGCGTAAATCTGTTCATTATGAAATGACAAACCAAACTAAGTATAAATTAAAACAGCTGTCAAAAAGTCCAAGTCCAACTTCGAAAAAAGTGTTGTCTCATTGTAAATCACACTTCTAAAATAAGCACCCGATATATTTTAAGAAGAAATTAAATTTTTTTTGCAACCCATAGTAGGGTTGTTACCGTTGTTGCCGTCTAAATCGGAAATGCCCCTTTGAACTTTAAGTGCGTTTTCTCTCTTCTTATAATTTTGAATTTAATATCTGTTTCTGCTACTTCTGGAATCATAACAAACCTGTGGTCTGATTCCATGAAAACAAATCACTTTCGAAATTTTTTGTAATTTCTAATTTTTTGTAATTTCCTTGACACAAATTGGATGATCTAATCAGTGGAAAAAAGTCCAAAATTTCCAAATAAAAATAGCTGATCAAAGTTTACTGTTACAGACAAATAAGTATTTCATTCATCTGTTATTATCTATTAAAACATTAAGAATTGAGTTAATGAGTTCGTGAAAACTTTAGAGTAAGTATTGAATGCCTCAAGGATATCAAAAATATTATCTTTGATAACCAAATATTTTAGTTAAAAACATTGGATAAATTTTCAGCGAAACTTTGGAAATGTTTTTGGACGGACATTTTAATACATATATGTATTTACATATATAAATTAATTTCAAAATCAAATTTGCTAAAGGACCAAATTCGACAAGGCATGATAAAGAATTGTTTTTTTTTACTTATATTAAAGCATACGATGACTCGCTCCATAAAATATTCGAAAAAACCAAATTGAGTCCAATCCTTAACATCACATTTCAATATTCATAAATACATATACATATACATATATATGTAAGTGGCGCAAATGCATTTAGTCACTTGACTGATTGCAACATTTAATTCACACATGACCCACACTTCACTACTCTATAAGAAGAAAAAACAAAAACAAACACAAAAACAAAAGCAAAAAATAAAAAATAAAAATAAGCAAAACCAATCACAAAAGCGCACAGCACCTAAGAGCATACCGTTTCATCTGTTGATCTGTAATTGCTGCCGCTCCTTTGACTTTTTGTTACACTTTCACTTTTCTAACATTTCTGTCTGTCAGCCAGTCAGTTGAGCTGAGTCGCGCATTCCGTTAGTCAATTAGTGGGGCAGACAGCTTGTCTGCGCACAACTCAAGCTGACTATATCTACCCAGCCAGTCAGTCAGTCAGTCACTTAGCGCCCACTCGAAATATGTAGCTGAGGTCAAGTACATGCAAATACCGTATATGGCCGGTGGGCGCGCATGCGCAGCTCAAAGTTGTAAAATAAAATCGATATTGAGCTTAAGCGCGCTGCAGAAAAAAAAATATCGGATAAGTGGGCATGTGCTGGAGTAGAGTATGCTGCAACGAAATATATATACATACATACATACGTGGAGAAGTGGAACATTTGTGTTAAATAATACTTTTGGGTAGGAGTGTATCAAATTGTTTTTCTCTGTTAATATCAAGCTTCACAGTTTTCTGTTTCGTTTATGCGCTCGCAAAAGGTTATGCGCGAAAGGAAAGTCGTAACGAATTTAGAAATTCATTGCTAGAGATATTTATGGTGCGGAAAAATGTAAGGAAGGGATAAAGGTTAAAACTGGAAGAAAAGGAACTATGAACATTCCCAGAGAAATATGTAAAATGGATACATCCATATGTAGGAAATACAAATGTATATACATGGTAATAACAAGATCAAGGTTATTGAAATATTATAACTATGAGTCAAGTTGGTAAGAATTTCATGTATCCGTTAGATGGTGCTCTTGGTCAAAATATTGATTGATATTTTAATTCAAAAAGTTATGTTTCAGAGTGAGCTTTACAGATATTTTCTAATATTTTGAGGAGTCTAAGACCCAAGAGAAATCTATTTTATGTTCTTCAAAAGATTTCGAAATATTTTCCAATATTATTTGGAGTGTCGTTCCCAAGAGAGATCTCTTATATATTCTTCGAAAACATTTTCTAATGTTATTAGAAGTCCAGGCCACAAAAGAGCCTTAATTAATGCAAAAGGAGATAATATAATAAGATTCGGATAAATAAACAGTTAAAAAATATATAGTACATAAATACTGAATCATAATTCATTGCTATCATCAGCAGTTTTGAATACTTTCAAGTAATCTTCAGGGAAAAATTAAACCAACTCTTAATATAATTACCGTTGGAAATGCTTTAACTCTATTTCTCATTCCTCTCTCTATCTGTCTCTCTTCCTCAAACATACATCTTCTTATAAGTAAAGCTCAATTATTTTCAGATCAAATATTTGCAATTATTACTGTTCCCACTACCCGCTGTTCTCAAAATCGTAGAAATACCCAACCGGAAAATTCCGGGATTTCAGTGCGACCAAGAACGTCTCCTCAATAACATGTTGTATATCATTAAAACAACATTTTCGTGAGCAATGAATAGAACGTGATAGGCAATTAGGGGGATTTTTTTGTTTATAATTGATTCTCCAATCTAATAAAAGATTTAAGAAACAAACTTGTTTCAAAGCAATAATCTTTAGTGCAGTTTAAAAATTATTTTGTTTAATGATTTTCATATATTCTATTTATTTTTTTAAATTTCTTTGTAACTCTTTCATTTGCCCATAAATAGTTGTAGCCACTGTTCAACTTCTTATCAGTGACAAACCAACTCTGACCACATTTACCAAACAAAACAATGCAGAGCAATTATAACAGCAATGACTTGCTGTGAAACTCATTTGACTTATATAACAAAATTTTAAAATCCATTAAAGAACAACGAGCGGAGCAATTGGCCTTGAGCTTCAGGACGCCTGGGGTTCAGTGCTGAACTGACCAAAAAAACACAAGCTGTTCACAGCAGCCACATACATACTTATATGCACATATATTTCAGTATATACCGGAATCTGTAGCATGCTCAAAGCGATTTTTAGCAAACGTTCACCGACACCTTAAGCTTCAAGCGCCAAGCCACGCCACAATGTCACCAGTGGGAGGGGTTTGGAAAAAATTTGCATACGCTACATGCAATCTAAATTGTTGTGATAGAATACAAGAGTGACTTGCAAGTTCCGTTAACATACATAAGTACATTAGCTTGTTTTACATATAAATAAATAAATACATAATTAAATTTATAGCTATGTACATATGACTTATGTATATATTATGTAGATACTGTTAATGTAATGTATGTAGATAATGCCAATGTAATGTTGACAGCCATGCTACAACAATAATAAATGTAACAATATTATTATTTAGCACCAAAGTATGACGAAACGCTTAGAAAATGCGCTGAAAAATCCAATTCACGCGCTGGTGTAAATTAAGCTGGAATTCCAATAAGAAATCTATTTTTATCTCTTCTGATTTATTTTTGTTGTAAACATGATTTACATTGATATCAAATCGATTTTTGCTCGCCAATTGATGAAGTATCTCAGTTCACACCCGCCAGTTTCCGCATTTCATTGCGGAAGTTCATATTAGAAAATGCCTTTATTCACCGGGAATATAACAAAAAGTATGCTGGCTAATACCGTAATTGACAATTAATTTCCAAGAAGTAACAAAAAGTAGTGGAAAAAACCGTTTGTACAACACAATACAGTAGTTTAATTCGCTTTGTATTTGCTTTAATTGTGATAATGGTAATTGAAATTTTATACGAAATGGTGTGTGTGTCAGTATGTAATTCAATTTTCAGTTGTGTGCACATTTGAATACTGTGCAAAGCCAATCAAAAACAAGCCACACAATCGCCTCTTAACTATTGGAGTTCGAAAATATTGTTGGTTGGTATTTTAATCCCATTAATTGTGCTGATACGAAATATCAAGCGTGAAGTCCTATTATCATGAATCTACACGCGCATATTCTGTGCAATAAGTAATTGGAAATTTTTTAACAAAAACACTATCATTTATTCGTTGGCGTGGCACTTGAAATTCAAGTAATAATAGATCTGTTGTGGAATTATTCCATAAATTTGCTCAGTCGCCTCAGAATTGTCTTTGAATATTCTATTCGAGTTTTATCAACAACACAAGGCGCATACTGGGGAATATTACTACTCATAACCTGGTTCATATCTTTGTTCGAAGAAACATAAACTTTTTTTAATAGAATTTCCCCCGGAGCAGATAAAGAGCTAATCTAGATTATGTATGTCATAAAAATTTTCCCTTGCAAATCCAACAGCAGCTCAGAGACGGCACAAATTTTTAGATCCATTCATTTGTACATCAGTCTAATAATTATATGTGCATGAAATTTTTGCAAAAAAAAAATAAAGATTACAAAATTGCAAAATATTTCTGAGTATGCAGGTTTGTTATTATTAATGTATACGATATATAAAAAAACAAAAAATTAACAAATTTCAAAATATTTTTTAAACTATAAAACAGAATTGAAGTTTAGGCTAATAGTAAATATTTATATGTGCATTTTACTATTTTTACCAATAAAGCCTATACATTTGAGTTTAACTGAAGGAAATGTTTATTTTAATAGTCAGTAGAATTGTCCTTATATTTTAAAACTAAATTAAGTCGCTTATTCAGAGAATTAACTACTGACTGTAGAATAGTTATGTAATATTTAAGGTGACGTACTGTCTCAAACTGCTTTCCGTTTTGGAAAACAAGAGCAGAGAGGTTCCCCCAGAGATCTTCAGTAGGATCTTTAGGTTCGAACACAATGCTGCACATTGTAATATCGGAATTTTCCGGTCGTTAAAGATGTTCTTCGTGTGGATTGAAGCGTTATTCTTTCGGTATGTCCAGTTATATGCCATAAATATTGCCAGCAAATTTTATTAACTCGCTGTCCAAAAGATCTACATTCATATTAGCATTCATTTGAGTGAATATAAAACATGCAACCCATGAAATCAGGGTACCGCTTTCAAAACATCGCTTGTAGTAGGACCGTCGTTCCTGGTGCGAATCTCTCCAATATTTCTTGCAATGACCTGGGCCGACCAAATTTAATTTTTTTTTGTCACTAAAGACTGTATTCTATCACTCATCGGCACAAAATTGGTATTTATTTGCAAACCTCAAATGTGCTTTATTGTGTCTTTCTTTAGCCTTGGTTTAGGTGCCATGGAGGTGTGTTTCAGAAACTGATTTTTATGTATAATAGGAAAAATTATATTTATTGTGATTTTCTGTCTTAACTAGGTCCATATTTGATCGCTGCTCATCAAGTCCGCAACTACTAGCCGTCGAATCATCCTTTCGCACCGCTCATCAATGTTGTTTTTCGTCCGCTGCGTCGCACTATACCATAATTAGTTGGGTTTTTAAGAAATTTTGAGATACAGTTCCGATGTCGCTTTGGTCTAGAGCCATTTTGGAACCGCTTTCATGCATTCCTATGATTATTACTTGTTCCTCGGCTGATAAACTAGTACCCCGAGGCATTTTGGGCTTAAAGTTAAATAAATGTAATCAAATTTTTAATAATTCATTAAGTTAATGCACCTACAATAATTTTGAAAACAAATTTTAGCAAAAAAGTTTTTGCTGCGACACTATCAGTAAGAAAGATCCGCTAAACTGATTTTGCACATATAAATATTTACTATGCTATACCCAATTCACAAGCACATTCTTAATGCAACTGTACAACGAACGAGAAAAGTATGAAACGATTTTCATTGCATAGTAACGGTAACATATCAACCTTTTATTCCACATTTACCGAAATCCAAAAAATAACAGTGAATAAGAAATATAAACAAAAGCAGAAATGCACATATAATTATTTGACTGGGGTAGGATAATAACAAAGCGCATATCATAATATAATTATAAAACTCGGAATTTATACTTTTAAAACCTATGTGACCACTTAATCAATAATAGAATTGAGTATATATCTTAAATAGTTAGATCTAACCTTGAAAGGCACGTGTAGATAAGAAACTAAACTAACACCAAAAAGGTCTCGATGAGAGCTCCGAAGACGATGCACAATCGAAAAAATTATTATGGTAACGAATGAGCTGATTTAGTTCTTCACAAACTCACATTCTACCAAAAAGTATGGACTCTAAGCAACGTTTCGAACAGTGCAAACAAAATAAATGAAAATTCTTGGATTCTTGTGTGACAATAGATGAAATATGGTTCGATCCCTTGGTGTTCAGTCGACGATCCAAAGCGACTATTATGTAGAGTTATTGAGACTTTTGTGGAGTAACGATCCCATTCGAAGAAGATTATGTTTTATCAAAACGTGTACTGAGTCATAAATTTGTGGCAAAATTTAATGCCAGGAATTGGGTATTTATTCTCTGAATCAGACTCTGGTCCGAAAAGTACTTCGCTCATTTTCCCGTTGTAATCGTTGTACAAAGTGGTATCAAAAGTTGAAAGATCGCTATATTCATGTTGAAAAATGTGTTATCTATAACGATACGAGATTTTCGATCTTGGTACCAACTCTAAATAGATGATAATGTATATAATTCAATAAGTGGCAAGCATTGGTCTAATTGGGTCTAGAACTTGATTGAGATTCAGATAAAAGTTTGAGTGTCTTCAGGCTTTGCTCACATCTAAATGAATGCCATCAGCACAACTCAGGTTAAAGTTTATTACGAATCCCTAGTTATTGCTTATGTTGAAATATTACGAGATCTAGTGTCTATTAATACGCATACCGTACTGAGTTTGATACATAGTTTAGTCGACATTTAGTACATAGTTCTATCGTTTTATCCAAAACAAAATTCATCCATTAATTCTTGAAAATCATATCTACGTAAACTATTTTTGGGTAAAATAAAATCGATGAATAGAAAAGTGTGCAAACAAACAATAACAAACAGCCAAAACGGCGCTACTTGAGTGGCAAATTGCGGACGCAAAGGTTTGTCGTCAATACCGAAGCAAAAACAAAAAAAAAAAAATAAAAATAATAAAAAATGTATCAAGATGACAATCAAAGAGTTGATCAATCAAATCGATCGATTCATTGTGATACAAAGGAAATGTGACATTCAACCTGCAAAAATGGCTGCAAGCGATTCTTGATAAAAGCTTTGTGGTACCAATAATGATTTAAGAAAAAATTTAATAATATCAAAAAAGTATTATATATTGCAAATTTATAAGTACAGTATGTAATATTAAATGAGAAATTAGCAAGTTGAATATTTGAATAAAATTTGTGACACATCATTAATCATACGAAAAAAGTAACCCAGCAGCTGACAGCTAGTCAAGAGACTAGATAAGAGTAAATATCGAAATAGCAGCTGAATAGCCAAATGAGAGCATAAACGGATTTTCGCACACGTGTGTACAAACCATATGTATTTTCCTATGGGCTAAACCCGTGAATTAAACACCTACTCATTACATTTCCAAGTGAGAATTGTGCCAATTTCTAAAGCGAAGAAAGAACGACAACACTTAGTGGTTTTCATAAACAAATATATGAATAGAAAAACGGATTTTCCCACATACGAGGACGGTTCGATAAAAACTGGGCCTAACATCTACATGACCCTAGTGAAATTTATAATTAGTACATTCTCGTAGACAAATTTTGCAAACATTTCTGTCGAAACGAACTCGAAGTTTGGTTTTGTCCTCGTTTTGGAAACGGGTATTGACGGGTATTTTAGAAAAAAAAGGAAAAATATCAATGGTTTGAGTTCCAAAGTTTCTTTTAAAGCAGCTCATCGGTTCCTACCTTAGCTGTCGCTAGGAAGTTGACTCCGCCCGTCTTCTTTTGTCGAACAAAGAGGTAACCGGCGCCATAGAGCAGACTGGATAAACAAGCCGAACTCCAACCGAGCTTATAATGACAATTTTTTGAACAACTTCGTTTTTATTTTGTATCTACAGACTTATCGGACCGTCCTAGTATTTATTTATGTACTTACCCTAGCATGACTTCAACTTCCGCTTGCATTGCAAGACTTACTCATGTGTCAACGCGAACACTTTTACTTTGCAACTCTTTTCTTCTAAATGAAATATACAGACATATGTATTATATATACATTGGTATTAGTGTTTGAAGTTTTAGTTGATGGCTCAGTTTTGTGTTACGAAGTAGCAATTAAGAAAGCTCATTGTTAAATGTCAACTGATATGTCAGCTATGAAAACTAGCAAACAAAATATAAAAACAGAGCCCTTTCTCACACATGCACATACTTAAGTACTTAAGAATATAGAATACGCTAGTGACTCAGTAGATTTTCTACTTTTACCATCTCACAGTCAACTGCCCTAGTTACTCACTAAAGATGACTTTTTTAATTTAAAGCAGTTAGAAGAATCATAATTGCCGCATATTACATTTATATGGTTTTGCAAAGCAAACTTTTACGTCATTTTATGTTGTTTTTTTTTTGATTTTTATGTTTTCTCTTACACAATTATGAACACAGCTATGGGCTGAGTTTAACTTAATCTCAACGTTAGTGGTTCCAAACTATACAAATGTGCCAGAAATGGCTCAAAAGTTCAAGTTTCGGTTTTTTTACTTCTACGGTTGATATTTTAATGCATTGAGTGACGTCGTTAATATTTATTTTTCCAAATTTATTGAATATTCGTCCTCAATCTCTAGTTAGGTTCTATAATTTAAGGTTAGGATGTTGTTTAGATAAAGTTGGCATTCGTAGTATAATGGTTAATGCACCATCAAATCAAAATATGCGTAAAATTAAAATCAAATCAAATCTTTTCAGATGCTTATCATTGATAAGAAGATACTCAAACAAATCTAAGGTTTACCAAAGTGGAGTCTTATAATTACAATATAACTTCCATAACTCGAACTCTTGAAATGGCAATAGAAGTAAAATTTCATACAAATTTCCTTCAATAAATCGATATTATTCGTTTTTTGTGGATTATGGTGATTCGAGTTAGAGAAGTTCCACTGTATGTTAAATTAAATATATAAATAATATATACAAATATATAATATACTAGCAGACCCCTCCGGCTTCGCACAGGATTTCGATGCGAAGAGAATGACTTGCAAGTGATTTTCAGTTTCAGATTAAGGTTCTCCATCACGCAGTCTTTTTGATACCCTCGCCTGGGAACTATTTCCAAAAAGTAAAGATCAACCAATAAATATAGACAATGTTACTCAGGGTGAACGTAGCTTTCCAATGGTGAAATCTTTTTGAAATCGGCACAGTAGTTTTTGAGTTTATTCATTACAAACATGCATACAAATCTTTCCTCTTTATAATAGTAGTATAGAAAGATGTCGCTAAAACTGTGTTCATATATGGGAACTTTTGTCGTTCACTAACAACATTTGGGTATTGCCTTTCACATTCGCGCAAAGTAATTATTTCTTCTAATTTCATTATTGTTTCTTTCTACACTGGTTAAATTGCCGAAATTGCCACTGTTTAAAGAATATAATTATTATTGTCATATTCATCAATATATTTATTTGACTACTCCAAAGACTGAATAATTAAACAACTAGGGTAGCTGTTAATATTTCTGGCTTGAGAGACTTTTAGTTGCACTTTCAAAGTAAAAGACATTCTAAAAATTTAGTAAATGCGCTGATTTTTATGGTCGCTTGCAATTATAATAATAAATTAATAAATTAAATTCATTCAAAAACTATGTTTCGAAGTTATATTTCCAAAAATATATTTAAAATCATATTGAAATCGAAAATATGAATAAAGAAAATTGTGTTGCCAATTTTAAATTCCTAAAGTCATTCAGAATTGGAAGTAAGCGAAAAAAACCAAGATAAATTACTTAAGAAAAGGCAGATTTGGCGTCAATCCACTCAAATCACATTGAGAAGAAGGAATGTAAAATCTTTCACATTTATCTAATCGTGATATTTTTCGTTATGTATTCTGTGTTTGAAAACGTATCCTTTCTTTCCATTAAACCTTATATTCAAATCTAATAATTTCAAGTTTTTCAAAAGAACCCTTCGAAGTAATGGAAATTAATTAATATTAATTAACTATGGATCCTATAAGAAATGTATGGTACTGGTTTTCTAAGTAAGGGGGAAAATTAATGGAGTTGTTTTAGTTAAAAAAAACACGAAATGAATAATACCTTTGAGATATTAGGTCTACAACTTTGCTTCCGCCGTCTTCCAATAGTTGTCTCTAGGGTCAAGCACTGGTCGATTAAATCGTTTTATATCGATCTTGAACATTTGTGTCAACATTAACCCAACAAAATGTTTGTAGAGATCTGTTTGCATCCCAAATTTATTCTCATCTGAAAATGTCACTTTTTGAGCCGAATTCTCGACATTTGCAGGAAATTTTGCTTTTCTTTTTTAATTCCAAGAAAAGTGCGGCTGAGGTTCATCGACATTTGTAACCGTTTTTATACAAAAAAAAAAACTACAATTTCCAAAAAAAAAACGGAAGCAAAGTTGTAGACCTAATAACAAAACATTAAAGTCTACATTTAATAATTTCTACATCTAAAAAGAATTTTTGTAGCCACCATTATGAATATACATAATTAAATAATGGTTAAGTACTGGGGACGATTAGAACCGTTAAATTCTTGTGTTTTAAAACACATTTCAGAATAATTAACTAGCTATAAACATTGTTTCTATGCAAGTTCAACTGACCAGTTGAAATTAATTTTTTCCTACACCTTTGCATCATTTAGTCACGCTTTAAGTAATTAGATCACATTACAACGGTCCATTAGAAGTGTGTTAATTGTGTTTAACTATAAATATATTTATCTTTGTACATAAGCTCTGATATGATATTAACTTATTCGAGTTTTAATTACAATTAATGCACTCCACAAGCGCATAAATAATGCGGAAAGATAAACAAAACGTAATTTATAAGCGAATAAAGGAGTTTGCACTAAGAGAGACGTATCAAGCGCGCAGCATAAATTACGGGTTTTTAATGCAAATATGTAGTTAACTAAACGCACCCGAACTGTCACTACTGTCATTATATACAAATAAAATGTTGGCAGTTTTGACATAAAAAAGATTTGTTTTGCATTCGCTTATATTGTATTCGCATAATAACCGAGAGACACGGGAAACGAACACTGGGAGAAAATATTCTGTTGGTTTAGTTATGTACATTTGACAACCCTGGTATTTGATATTCAGCGGATGTTCAGGTCCTTCTGTTATCCTCTCTTTAAGGTAACTGTTTTATTTATGAGGTAATTTTTCTGCTGATCCTTCCAATTATGCTTATATGGTATTGCTGAAAACTGCTTTTACGAATACGAGTGGTGGAAAGCAATGCTATCCGAATACATGAGAATTTTCTCTTTAGTGCCGAAGTCAGTTGTTAGTGTTCAGAGAAGTGATGCTCAATAACTCGGCTGACTGTACTATCAACCACATCTAGACTCGCTCTCAATGGTTGAGTACAAAAGAACGTTACAAATATCGATCTTGATTCATTAGCAACTACTTTTCATTTGCTCAGCGGATGCTCACTAATTTAACTTGGTTTGATTTTCTGTAGAAATTTGAGTTCCGTTTTGAATCTAAGTAATATTTGTGATTCTGAGAAAGAAACTTTTATTGGTATTACTATTAAACCAGTGTCATGAAACCTTTCAGTGCTCATGTTCTTCAAGTTTAGAAGGCCGAAAAAATAGTACGGAACCAACATTACATGCCTTTGCAAAAGAACTTTCCAGAAAAAGCCTAAAATCAACACGAGCGATTGTACCTTGAGAGATCATAATGAGAATCCCATAAGTATTGTTCCAACAAACAAACTCCATTAACGCCCTTGAATCTTATTGCTAGGCCGGCTTCTTCAGTGTGGCTCACATTTTGCAGCTTCAGAGACCTACATATATAGCTGGGCACTGCTAGATTTTCAGTTTTTATTCCGCTCCGGCTTTCAGGACTTGTCAAGAAATGCAACTCCTATAACTGAGACCTTAAAATCAACAGTGTCAACTATTATCAACTTAAGGGTGTGAACCCCTGGTTGACCGAAGGATACCCACACTCTCAAACACAAGTCATTTCAGAAGTATAGCGTTCACACTGAACCGCACAGCCACTGGTGTTAGCAATTTCAGCTTTACTTATCGATTTAATTGAACTTGGGTGTTGCTCTAGATTTGATTTATTACCATAGCGACTAACCCTAATCTTGTACAACATAATGTACGCGCACTTCAAAGGCCAAGCCAAGTCCAAACCGGTTGGATAAAGCGCATTTGCATATCAGCCGCCGTCCAAAGGTGTAGCGGTATCTATGGGTGACTCACATCAAACGTCTACACATAGTAATACCAATAAAAGTCTATTAGCTTATACCCGAGTACAAATTGTTTACACAGATAAATTCATAAATCTTAAAATGAATTTCTTAAAAAGAAATAACAAATTTATTTGAAACTTTACATATGTCTTGCAGCTACTAATCGCGCTGCTGATCGCTATCAACTGTTACTCCAGCTGTGGAGCAGCTTTACGACGCACGCCAAAAGTCTACAATGCGCTCATTACAACCGATGATAATCTGACTTCCAGCCGCGCCTATCCCGTCATACAACCGACCATACACGAGAGTGGTGTGGCGCACTATCCCTTCGGACCGTATAATCCGTATGGTTTCTACTCGCCACCGTTGGTGCGTTTCGGCCAACCGATTGTGCCGGGTTTGCCACCAAGTCAACAGGTATGTGTTACTTTTAAATACTTTGTCCAGAATATATACCATAATAAATGTCTATTCTATCTGCAGTTCCCTTATCCACTACCGCAACAACGTTTCCCACCGCAGTTCATGCGCCAACCGCCACCAAATAGTGGACCACAGCTGCTGCCAACACCCAACGCGGCTGCACAACAGCCCCCACCACAAGACGGTTCGCCAGTAGAGGGTGTGGCGCCCACAGCAACACCACCAACCGAAGAACAACAACCGGTGCAACCACCAACCCAGCCACCACCACCGAAAAGCCCCGCTTTTATGCCACCACTCGAACAAAATCCACCCAAGCAGATGCCTAATGAGAAACTGCCCATACCTTTGAACGAATATGGTCTACCACCATCACTAATACCGTTGCAGCAATATCCAAATCGTAATCCTCAAAATCCGGTTGCACTTCCTCCATACGCTTTCAACCAGTATCCAGTTGTCTATGATCCCATCACCGGTTATCGTGAGCAATATCTACCGCCATATGAATATTTCCCCAGTCAACATCAGCATTTTGCCGTCGGTGGTGGACCACTGGGTGCGCCCAAACCACCATTCCCACAACCACCACCACCTCCATTCAGTGGACCAGCAGTAACCGCGCCACCACCGCCACAACAGTATCCACCACAAGATCAGCCTGAGGAAGCAGCGGCGAGTGAGCCCGAACCACAACCTGCTGAGCCACCACAGACCCCACCACCCACTGTCGATTTTGACAGCATAAAGAATGCATCGAAGAGCAAGAACAGCGCAGTGCCGGATGTGCCGCCACCGCCAATACCAACAGGCGGCAAGCCGCAGAAATCCTAACGTGTTTCTAGTGGCGTGAACGGGGTTTGCACTTTACTTGGCTTAAAGTTCACTAAATGCATTTCAAACAATTAGGAAAATTCTTATAAGTTATTATTGGTAAAAAAATACTCGAGTTAATTTAATTTATTGTTAACGAAATTTTTAGTAAGAGAATTTTGTATTTTTGCATTTAATTCTTATTTTCGCGCATCAATATTATATTGGATATATTGTAGTCATTAAAACATTAATTTGTCGTAAATATTTTAAGTGTTTCAATTGTGGATTTGTATATTTGTAAGTGTTTCTAGAAAGTTCGAAGGCTCGTTGAACCATTTTTAAGTAGCTTTTTTAAACCCTTACCCTTAAGATCCCTTAATAAGAACATAGCTCAGGTGACAAGATCGAGAGTTCACGACATAATTTCCATTGATTTAAGACCAGGTGCGGGATCTTTTCTCAGACTCAAATTTTCCTAGACGATATTGTTCCAAGACATTCCATTAAGATCCTTAGAGTTTCAGGTATCTTATTCAACTTAATTAATTAGATCGACAGTACACGACATCGATTTCATAGATTCAATAATAGGACAAAAATTCTTCTAGACGATAAGCCGAAGACATTTCATTGATATTCTTAGAGTATCAGCTATCTTATCCAAATTAATTATCTAGATCGAGCGAACACGACATCGTTTCCATAGATTCAAGACTAGGTGCGGCACCTTTTCTTATACCAAAAATTTCATAGATATGTCCAAGACGTTCCAACGAAATCCTTAGAGTTTCAGCTATCTTATTCAGCTTATTTTTCGGGTTAAACAGTACCATTTTAATGTTTTCTTCCGAAAGTGTGTTTGGAAAGGGCCTTAAGGACTTAAGGTTAGGTGAGGTCAATCTGGTGGGCCAACAGGACCCACATAGACCAGTTAAGGTCCTTAGCGATACCAGATGGAGTGCTGTCACGTATGCCCTGAGTAGTAGTCATCGTTTAGGAGTTCAACGCTTGACTCGAATTTTAAGAAGTTAGGAGTCCTCTCTGATGATATCTCCTCCAATCTATCGTAATGTGGGACCCTGTGGGAGCTTTTGACACTTCCTGCGTTCCTCCTAGATCAAGATCTTTATTGTGTATTATGAAGTAGTACTCAGCTCAAATACCGCAAGGATATACATACATACATATTTCAAATAATCCCAATGATTGTTGACACCAATAAATTAATTTAACAAATTCTAGTATCCACCACATTGCTTAATGACCAATACAGATTTCCTACGTAAAATCGAAGAAAAGGTCACCAACCTTTTAAACCCCCAAAGACCGCCTTATCAAACCAAAACAGAAGAGAATGTGATAAAAATGGACAAGCATGTGTCTGTAAAACCACAATAATTTTTCACACTTTCGTTTTTTTTTTTAAGAGATAATGGACTTTCAGTTTCAAGAGCGAATATATCGAAACCAGATGTCTTTCCAAAAGCAGATAAAAAGAGAAATGACGGGATGTACAAAATTGAAACCGTATAAAAGTAGAACCTTCACTTTGGAACTTAGTTTTCTCACAGTGAAATTCTGCAGAAAATGAAGTCTGTTACATTGCTCGGAGGGCTGATATTATTAAACGCGCTTGTGACTGGTAGGCAAAGCCACAGGAATAAATATTTTAAACTAATTATATTCTATATTTTTAATTGTAATAATAACAGAGTGCTCTATTCCTGATGGAACTACGAAGCCATTTGTGCGCAGTCGTTACAGCAAACGTTGGCGCATTGCAACTACGGAGGCGAATGTCAATAACAGTTCTTTGACAACGGAATCACAGAAGACTATAGAAGTGGAACTGAAGTCTGACGATACAACTATAGTGAACAACGTGGCTAAATTTGAGGAAACCACGGCTGTGGTTAATCCGACTATGCCATTGCAGACCACCACAGCTAACTCAAAAGTTGTAGAGGAACCAGCCAAGAAAATCTTTAGTACCACAACGGAACACACCAGACATAATGGTCCAAATGGATTACCATTGGACTATGATTACTATGGTAATGGTGGAGAAAATGAGGAAGATGCAGGTCACAAATAATTAACTTATTTTTTTAACTACATAGCCATATAAGCCCACTTATAAATATGCACCTATAAGAAAAGGAATTTCAAATTTATTTAATTTTTCGTTAAAATTGTAAATTCAACCAAAAATATTTCTCAACTGAAGTTTAAGAGGAACTGTATTAGTATTAAAAGTTAAGAATGGCAACTCCACAAAACAGCTGACCGGCAAAAAACTGTCCGTCAAGTGTTTATGGAATATCTTATTGAAAAAAATAAATAAAATGTACAGCATAATCAAATCTGGTGCACAAATTCAGCCAACGAAATATTTCCGTATAACACAATTAGTAATAAATGAATTACAACGACTGAATATATCTAATGATTCATCCGCGTATTGCCCCTTTCTGGGCCGACAGCACCGCTTATTGTGTAGGTATGTGTGTTTCTAGGGCTTCGATTAAATGGTATACGTATCTATAAATCGAGTTTTAAACAAATCCAATGAAATACTTTGTAGTAGTCTGCCTAGAGCAGTTCGAGCAAACACATTTGAAAGTGAGAGGCGATACTCTACAGTGATTGCGCAGAAAACCTTAACGAAGAAAAAAATGGTAAGTATATCAAAGAATCTGCAGTCGATGTATAAAAGTGTAAAGGGGGTGGGATTTTATATATGTAGCTATAAAAACACTTGTTGAAATTGTAAATTACATGGAAAACAATTTTAGCGAATTTCTTTCCTCTAAGCACTTTCAAATTGTGAGCCACCAAGCTACTATGTTTGTGACGGTTTTCGCTTATCGTCAGGTCAAGTCGGAGATCAATATGAGATAAAGTAATGTAGAAACAAGTGAAAGTTCGTGTGTATGATTTTCAAGGCTCTTAATACAATTTTTTATGATTATGGTAAGCCATATGAGCCAATTTACTTAATATACCTACATATGTATGTATGAAGTTATTTTTTGTGTAAAACAGGTTTTGATTACTCTTTTATAAGTATCGTTCTTCATGCTTATACTTATACTTATACTTTGTGTTTGTGAAATATGTGTGTAAAAATATGAATAAATAACTAAATTGCATTACTTTTACTTTACTTTTTTTTCCTACAGGCAAAACTCACCGAGCAGGAAAGATCTGAATTACTTCAGCCAATTCTGAATGCTGGCTGGTCACTAGTGGATAATCGTGATGCCATTTATAAGGAATTCTTGTTCAGTGATTTCAATGCTGCTTTCAGTTTTATGTCCGGTGTTGCTTTGCTTGCCGAAAAATTGAACCACCATCCAGAATGGTTTAATGTATACAATAAAGTGCAAGTAACTTTGTCTACACATGATGTTGGTGGTCTCAGCGCAAAAGATATTCGCGTGGCCAAATACATGGAAGAACAAGCCAAACGCCTAATCTGAGTTATTGATCCAAATTGTGTGTGGTTTTTTCTTGATATTGTTAGTTATTTGAAGTTGTAAAATAAATGTCGCGAAAAACTTAACAAATAAGTATATTATTTTGTCATAGTAGGTACTTAGGTAAACTTATAGTAAAACTTTGCTTAATATCTCATATTCCGCCTTCTCTAATATGTCTGGCGACGTCTCATCCAAACTGTAGCCGATTGTTTTGAAGAAAGCTATGGCATTAGTATTATTTTTTAACACTGTGAGCACAACTTTATCCATCTGCCAATGTTTGGCGCATTGATCCAGTAAATTCATCATGAACTTACCAAGCCCTTGGCGTTGAGATTCTGGTTCAATCTGCATTTCGTAGCTATAAGTATAAAAATATGTAATTTATGTACATACAATTTTCATTAGTACTCACCAGTATAGCACACTGTGTCCGTAGTCCATATCAAAACGAAACATGGTATAAGCAACGGGTTGTCCACTTTTATCCGTCGCGACTAAATAACGTGCCCATTTCTTATTCAAATCATTTTGCTTCACCTTCGGTTGCCAACCCAGTTGTAAAGCTTTATAAAAAGGACTCACATTACGCTCCGCCAATTTAAATGCCCATTTCAATGTCTTTGCATCCATATCTCCTTTTGAGCGACAATAAAGTTTGTATTCTGCTCCATTCTTTGCAGTGAATTCGAAGGCATTGGGCACAGCCTCTAATGGATTCTTAGCTTTGCCTGCATTTTCTACATTTCTTTGTTGATTGGTTGTTGAATTTGTGTTCGTCATTTTGGAATTTTGCACTAATTTGATGGAATTAATAAAGTTAAATTCACAACCGGCGTTAAACGTGTGAATTTAGGATTTAACTTTTGCCAGATGTAATTTGTAGAATAAATTTATACAAATAAGCGCGAAAAAGGTAAAGAACGCGCAGTGCTGCCATCCTTGAAAAATTTTTTGAGGAATTAAGGAGGGCAATAGTTGTCGGAAATATCTCAAAACACTTGGAGTTTGATGTCATTTTGCAAGTAGTCAAGAATTTTGAAGTTCATTAATTAATTTTTTTAGTATTATTTATTTATTTTAAAATTTGACTATGAATCAAAATTCCTTTATCAAAAATGTTTAGCATTTTCAAAAATATTATCCATTGATGTGATTTTTATATTGTTAATTTATTAATTGTTGAATATATATATATAATTATTATACAATAAATTCAGAGTATATCTTTTAAACCTTAATTTTCTAAATTTATATATCGCTGAGTAAATATTGAACTAGTTACTTTAAGGAGTTGAGAGAGAAAGAAGAAAACTAAAAAATGCAATCAACAAGTGTTTTCATTAACCGTTTACATAAACTTCATCGCTATTTAAGTAAATTGTTTTTCAATAACACATAGTAAAATTAAGTCTCTTCAAAAACGTTACGAAACACCGTATGAATTTCGTTTAACATATCGCTCGCCACCATACTGCGACCCCATTTCTGAAAACCAGCCGCATTACATTGCTTTACCAAATAGCTAGCAGCAAACGTTGCAATAAATGCAGCATTTGATTGATTAGACTCTAAAGCCCAATGAAAAAATGTTGCAATCGAACCGCATAGCAAATCACCTTGTCCACCACATCGACGTCCAGAACCACCCGCTGGTAGTGTATAACATTCAGAAGTACTTGGTATATAAATTTTATCATGTGCTCCTTTTTCCAGTACAATTACACCATCACCAAGTTGTGCCATTCGCTCCTTTACTATATCGACATCATCACTAAATAAGCGACGAAATTCCATTACGTTTGGCGTTAATATGACATTGTTTAATCCATAAAGCAAATCAATATTTTCATTGAGTATGAAAAGGCCATCAGCATCAATAACTAAAGGTTTATTTAACTTTTTACAAAGTTCGATGAGGCAAATTGCAGTCTTCTGTATCTTTGGATCTCTTCCTAGTCCAGGACCAATAATTAATATATGTAATCGCTCTAACCATGGGGAAATCTGTTCGATGGCATCTTCTGCATCCAATAAAGGATGCACTATTAATTCAGGGCTATACGATTTAATAACCACAGCAGCATCGCGTTGACAAAATACATGAGCCAAATCAGCACCAACACGCATAGCACTAATGGCTGAAAAATATGGAGCTCCCGTGTACTCCAAAGAACCACCAATTACACCAATTCGTCCTGCTTGACCTTTGTGACGCTGATTACCGCTGCAGTCGGTCGCATTCAATTTGGGAATTACTGTTGAACGTATTAATTTCAGCAACTTATCTGCTTGCACCGGAATTTCTATAAACTTGGACATTTTACTACTATAGGCACAATTTTGCTGCAAATTGGCACCGAGCCAATTACCAATAATCTTTTGCCGCGAAGGTGTAAACAAATAATAATTAAACCTCTTCAAATTGACAATTTGCTTTGACAAGTTCATTTTAATTGTTTCAGGTTTGTTTTGCTTTTTGGATTTCCATGTCTGGAATTCGTTTCCAACAAGAACTGAAAACAGCTGTTACATGTTAAATTAGTTGAGTTGCCGTAATCTTTTTCAATGCTTTTTCCTTCAGTATGTAAAAATTTACTATATTCTGAAAATATGGTAACACTACCTTCATTGCACATTCTACTTTATTTATTTCTTTTTGTTTTGATTAAAACGTTGCAGTCTCTGATTTACTGTATTTTTCAACAAAAGTTATAAAATGTTAAAACAACATGTTTTAGTGGAGTTAAAACAATTCATACAATCTGTAACGAACCATAATGGCAATCCTAAGAAGCTCACAAACAGTTCTTTGCTTCGCAGTAGTTTTCGCCTGCTTGAGGACCTGCCGGCTGCACGCGAGATTATCTTAGAATATTTCTCGATAGTAGCTGAAGTAGCCGTACAGAATTATTTGGCTAATGCAAATGTAGACTACACCACAGGACTGCCAATTAGGCAGGGCAAACAAGGTGCGGGCCCCAGTTCGAGTAACAATGCCACAACACAGCCAACGGTCATCGAGGATAGTAACTGGGCAGCAGTACAAGAAGCACTAGAAAATTTAGTAGTTAAAGGTCCGTCAGCTTGGGGTCCAGTAATCGCTGCGTGGAGTCTTGACCTCGTCGGAAAGTTATCAGACAGATATACCAAACGAAAGATGTCAATCGTAGCAGCATGTAATTATTGGCTTAATTGT
The DNA here is from genome assembly GCF_028554725.1 of Zeugodacus cucurbitae. Lineage (NCBI taxonomy): Eukaryota > Metazoa > Arthropoda > Insecta > Diptera > Tephritidae > Zeugodacus > Zeugodacus cucurbitae. The sequence goes on along the minus strand of NC_071667.1, from coordinate 54,021,825 downwards.
GGTGCAATGCGCGGTTTACTTACCTTGATTAGCTTGAGTTTCCGCAAACTTACCAATACGGAGAAAGAAGCTTGCGTGGAAACATTATTGGGTATGAATTTTTAGAATAAAATTGTGAAAACATAAATTAATAAAATTTTCTAATTTCAGCTGCTTTTCAACGTTATTCACTTAGTTTTGACTGGGTGGTAGCGCGTCTAGGCGGTTGCTTTCCATTAAGTATTATATCACAGATTTTGCAATGCAGTCTCAAACGTTTTGCGGAAGATTACCGTTGTGGCTTCGATTCCGAGTTGGGTATTTTGGATTATTTATCATTTGCGCATGAACAAGAGCTGAAACAAGCATTGACTGAGCTGCTGAAAGATGGTTTTAATCCAAAGAAAAGTTTAGATGCGTGTATTATACCATTTTTATTGGTGATGGCCACATATGCCGATGCATTGCTGCAAAATCTGGTGATTGTGTTTCTCGAAATGTGTAAGTAATTTCTAATTTGCAGCACTATAATATCTATAACTACAACATAACTTGTGTGCAGATAATGATGAACTACGTAATACTATAATACAAAAGACACCTCTCTGGATGAGCAACAAGGTGTTTGCAGAAATGCAGCCATCGCTTAACAGTCTGACGTTACGTTTAAAAACGAATGGTGCACATGTACTTATCGCCGTGTCACAAATGGCTGAGCAGTACACTTGGTGTCAGGATTTTCTGGAATATAATCTACAGGACTTGGAGCAAGTAGTGCTAAATGCCACAGTTTGTCCACTAATGAATGACCTGGCGACTGAAGACTCGAAATATTTGCTGTGGAAGAATTGTCTAAGCGCCAATATCTTTCAACAACAAACTGCAGTGCGTCTCTTGCTGATTGTGTGTATGTAAATCTAGTTTGAGAAATAATTTCTATAAAAGTTGTAAAATTAAACATTCTTTCAGCCACACAACATTCACATATTTACTATCAGACGATATCGGAGCTACTACGCAAGTCATATGTGACTAATCCCAACGGTTTGGGTGCCGTAATACGTGTAATAGGTGGTCAAAGTGGTGTGGTGGAATTCCCGTGCATTAAACCAGGCCTACAAATGGTGCTGGAAGATGTGTTGCTGCAGGAGCAATTCAAACACACACGTTTAATAAACAGTGATCAGTCCGAGGCGCTCAACACGTTCAAAAATCTTAACACGCTAACAAAGTAAGTCCAAAGTAAACAAAAAATAAATTGTAATTTTTAACATATCCTTGTAATCTTTGCTCATTAGAATGCAAAAGAAGAATTCATTCCAATATATGAAGCAGAATCTATTATCAAATGTGCTCAACGATTGCCTGCCGAAAATTCTACAAATACTTGAAGTCACACTAGCCAAAGTGGTGCTACGTATGAATAAATTAGCCGAAGCTAATAGCGCAGAAAAATATAAAGCAGCGAAAAATAACAAAAATAATGGCGGCAACGAAATTAGTTGTGAAAACAAAAAACTCAAATTTGGTGCAGCGGATGCTGAAGTGGAAGCAATGGATGTGGAAAACACAGATGAGGACTCAAAAATCATAGTAGGTATACCGTTAAATGATTCCGACGATAGCGAAGAAGAAGAAAAGGATGCCAATCGACGAACTTTAGCGCACACCATCATTGACTTACTCAACACAATTGAAGTTGGCTTGAAAGGCACGGTGCTGCGGTCCACTGAGGTGAGCTGTTTGCACAGTTAACCGTAAAATTCTTTAATAATTTTTTTCTTACAGATATTAAAGCTTTCCATTTTAAGCGTGAAATATTTCTTCTTAGCGCTCACCGAAAAAAGTAAGCCAAATATTTTTAAACAAGTTCACCATTAAATACCTTATTTTCACTTTTCTCACTTCGTTCGTAGGTCCCATATCCCGCTCGGCTGCAGTTAATCGTGCCTACTTGCTGCTAGCGCGTCAATGTGTTGCGCGTAAAGCGGCGCGCACTGCTTGCATACGCGAGTTAGTGGAGGGTGCACTCTTCTATTATGGCTATCTATTTGGACAGTATGAAGAACCCGAAGTGGATCAGCTTGAAATACCCGAACATGAAATGGTGTTGCTACAAAATCAACGACATAGCTTAGGGCCAAATGCCAATCGCACCGTGCTGCATGCAGGTGTAATTGGACGTGGTTTGCGTCCGGATTTCTCAACAAAAGAGCTCAAATGCTGTCCCGCAGAAATGCAAACATTGTTGCTCAAAGCGCTCGATGCTTGCTGCACGGTGGCAGATAAGCAAAATTCCGTAGAGGGCTACTCAATGATATCGCTATTGCTCGTCGAAATGGTCTCGACGGATGTCATGTACAATGGACTGCCATTTCCGGATGAAGAGTTCACTAAGGTGACTATGGAACGTGATTTGATGATAAGACGCGCCTTTAGCACATCACCTGTGCTGTGGGCGTTGCTAGGGTTTATAGCGGCACATAGACCGGCGCTGTGCTTCTCATCGGTGCTCTTGCGTGCCATGTGTGCCACCTGTTTGCATCAGTGGCGCGCGAAGAATGGTAAAATCACAGAAATTTTATTTGATATATTATTATTTTCGATTTTTTTTTCACAGTTAACAAATTCCAGTCATTCGATCCCAACGATGAACTTATGCGCTGCACGCAAAAACTGCTGCAGTTACTCGCAATGGGTCAATTACTGCCGCCGCCGCTCGCCAATCTGCACGTAATCATTGAACACTTTGAGCCGCCAGAGGTTAGTTGCACTTTTAACAGTTATTTGTGTTTATTTTCAAGTTTCGCGTTTTCTTTTACGCAGATTGCGCTGCTGCTGAAGGAGTGCATTTGGAATTACTTAAAGGATCACGTGCCCTCACCGGCGCTCTTTCATGTCGACAGCAACGAGCTGCATTGGCGTAATCCATACATGTCCAAAATTCCGCCACAATATGTCGATACGCTGCGCAATTTAATGCAGAAAAAGCTGACGAAATTGGGTCAACATTACTATCAAATGTTCATTATGCCGGAGTTGAATGAGGCGCATGTCGCGCAAGTTGGACCCGTCGATTTAATGGCCAATAAGCCGGAGTTATAAACTATTCACATTTATAAGCATAGCATAGTTAATAAAATAAGCAACAAGCAACTTTTCATTTACAACAAACGGTTTATATTTTTTTCAAGTGTTAAAAATATGGAAAATATTTTTTGTTTTTGTTTTTCTGTATAGTTAAATTGGTTCGATTAAACCAATCACATATGTAATTCATAACAAATAAGATTTCATTTTTCAGCTAAGAAACGAAAACACAATATTTTTTTCAATTTTTTTTTTTTTTTGTATTGTCGGTAGGAAATGTATGCATTGCATTTTTCATTTGCTTATTGAATGCATTCTATGTATGTATTTTTGCATGTTTTGTATTTATGTATATATATGCTATTTGTATCATTTCTATATAATGTATTAGGGTTATTGAATTCTTCAAGTTTTCAAAATATATGTATTCTACAAATTACGTATGCACGTATGTGATTGCGTTTGTGATTGCACATGTTTTGGGCGTACAAAAAATAATACATTTTAATAAACAAACTCAATGTGCCGCATAAGAACAAGTGCCAACTTGTTATATCGTTTATTGACGCGATAAAAGCCGCACTCGAAACGGCAAGTGTGTGTGAGTTTCACAACGCTCAGATTGTTTAAGCAAATATTACACGCAAATGTTATATGAATACGTTAAAAATAATTTTTTGATTGATTGATTCATTAATTTTGCACAACTTCCTTTCACTGTAGCGCATGTTGTGAAAGAAAAGTGAGTACAAAAAAAAAAACAAAACAAAAATACGTAAGGAGTATATTTCACGCATAAGCTAATAAATAAAACGTATGTACTACCTAGAAATTACACAACAAAAAAGCGGACGCGAATAATACAGTTTTACCGAAAACTAATTTTCATTTTAATAAATACTAGCAAAAAAAAAACAACGCAAAGGAAAACAAAATTAATAAAGTATTACTCCATTGTAGATAAGTAGTAGTTTGTATGTTCCAATAATTAAGTTGGCGTGTGACTTGCTTTTGTTTTTGTTTTTTTTTGGCGCGCGAGAAGTTGCTAATCATTCTCCGCAGCACTGCACTGCAAGCTGCACCGTCTATGTATAAGGCTAAACTGACTTGACATTCAACAACTAATGAAATGTTCAGAGTTGAAAATTCTTAATTTTGTTTCTTTCATAATATTAAAACTATGTTCTTGTTTTTTGTTTTTCTGTTTTTCCCAATGACTACGCATGTGCGCTCAAATACATAACGGCTTATTACGACGGGCGACAATTGGAGAGCTTCTTCACAGATATACATGATGTTAGCTTTTTGGCGCGCCGTTTGAGTGAAGAAGATTTCTTCTCCTTACTAATGCTGTTTGTAGTAGACGCACCGGCGCTTGTTGATGGCCCTATTGAATTTGCAGCCGCCAATTGTTTTTGTTGCTGTTGTGCTTTGATTTCGGCAGCTGCAGCGGCTGCCTGAAGTGCGAGTTCACCTAGTGAAGCATATTAATATAAAATTCGATATTTCTTTCATATTTTTCATTATTTAGCGCGCGTACTCACGATTGAGATCGTGCTCGGTAAAGTAGACCTCTTCCAAATCACGCTCAGTTTCATAGTGATAAGCATCTAAATAAGGCAGTACCGTGGAACGGCGATAAACATCGTGTTTCAATGGCGGTATGGGTATTGGTGGGCCTTTCTCTTCCGGTGCCGATATGAACCAGCTGTGCGAAAAAAATTATTATTTTTTAATTTATAAATTTTTAGTGTTTATTTAATAACTTACGGATCACAGCGTATTTGTTGTATAGAGTATCGCTTGGCTGGATCAGCTTGTAGCATACCCAATATGAGACCGGCTAATTGTGCGTCTAATTTGTATAGCCAATCAGGTGCCTGCCATTGTCCACGTCCGATATTCTCAAATAGCCTATAAATATTATCACCTTCGAATGGATACTGGCCTGTGCAGATGTTATAGCTGTCGTAAAATTAAAAAAATATTATTGATAAATTTCTCTCACAAATTATGCTAAAATATTGTAAACTGTAGTGCACTTACAGCGTAACACCGCAGCTCCAAATATCCACTTTGCTGCCTGAGAATGATTCATGTCCATTGGCAATTTCCGGCGGTTGAAATGCAGGTGATCCCTGTCCGGTGGTGCATGTGTCGTCTACAGCGAATAAATCCAGTTGCTCCGCGACGCCAAAATCGGAAATTTTTAATATTTGTTCTAGTGAAAGCAATAGATTTCCGGGTTTAATATCTTTATGTATTATGCGACAACCATGTAGATACTCCAGGCCACTAATTAATTGGCAAAAGTAGCGATGTGCCTGGAATAGAGGTAGTTTCTTTTCGGGTGCGCTATCCACAAGTTCCTTTTTAAAAAAATAATTGAAAAATATAATTTTTATAAATTACTTAAAAACAATAAACTCTTAACACTATTCCACACACCTGTAATCCGCCCACACAGTATTCCATGATCATGTACATTTTCTGCTTCTCCTCATTGTACAAAACATCCAAAAGCGCCACCACATTTTTGTGCTGCAAATTCCGTAATAATTGTATTTCACGCTGTACATTTTGTTCTCCATTCGGTATACGTCGCAGTTTTCGCTTTGTTAGTATCTTTACTGCACGCCGACAGAGATTTTCCGAGTCGAGCACTTCCTTTACTTTACCATACGATCCTTCGCCCAGCACATCACCCATTACATACTTTCCAACCATTTTGATTTCCTTCTTTTTCTTCTGATAAATGATCTCCGCACTATCGACACGATTAAAGAACATATTACCAATGTCCAGAGTTGTCAGGTCGAGTGCGTCAATTTGTTCACTATCTAGCCATGTAACTTGCGGTTGTGTTTGCTCATTTAGTAGTTGTTTGGCCTCATCACCAGCTACGAATTTGGCACCGCCATTACCGTCAACATTGACATTAGCTTCATATGACTGTTCTGGGTTGGAGAGTGCGTCATAGTGAAAATTCTTATTGGCCAGCAGCACTGACACTTCACCGTCAGCGGTCTCCACATCCATATTGATATTGTTAGCCTCGTTATTGGTGTGTAATCCTTGTTTGTTGGCCAACAGTTTAGTGTCTAAAGGTGGCATTAAAATGCTATTCTTGGCTGTTACAGTATGAGTTGTTGCTGCAACTAGGGTTTGCTCTATTATACTTGTTTTGTTATTATTATTATTAATGCTATCATCAGTTGTGTGCTGCTGATGTATTTGTATTTCCATTGCATATGTGCTAGGCACAATCATTGGTTTGCACTGTTTGAGGCAATGGCGATAGGACGCTGTGTCCGCTTTTTCGTTGTATAATTTTTTTTTTTAAATTTGATAGCGGGACTAGAAATGCACTCACAGTTGTTTGTATGTTGTTTGCTATAAATTAAAATTATTTATATGTTATTTTTCCCTTACAATTATGCACTCCACGTACGCATGTAGAGCGCAACTTCTAGTTTACATCTTTACTTAATTTCAATTTTTTAGTGTCACTCGTGTTGCTCCCAATACTTTAACGTTTATTATTTCACCGTAATCAGGTGATTTAATTAAAGACTATGTTAGCGTTAAGATTGCACTATCCGATGATTTTTGACAAGTTTCGGTAATTTTCTCAAGCGTTTAGCAATCATGCATAAATCTTATCAGAAGCAGAGGGGAGTCGTCATCCACTGCCTTCGCCTTGAGATCAACTATCTGCTTTCTCGGTCCTTTTCTTGTATTACTATGTGTATGCTTGGACCTTTCATATGCAGCTGCTATTTGTCTTTTATATATTTGCGCGATTTTTTCATCCAATTTTTAATTGAATAATTTTTTAATCACTAAAATTTTCTGCTTTGCCTGCTGATCGTAACACACTTCATTTTTTTCCCATCAACACACTTATGGCGTTGCCAACTAAACGTAAGAAAAGCAAAACAAAGCAAATAAGACAGAAGCGGCATGGCGATAAAGTGGAAAAAGCGTAAGCGTAAACTTTACATTAAGCATGATATTATTAGGGGTTCACACGGGGGTGGAACTATTATTGAGATATTATCAATTGAGAGTGGAAACATGGTATTACGCAATATATTAATATATTTTATGTATTATTATTTACAAATTAAAGAAAATATTATTACCGCAATATCTGAAGCCATTGCACCAAGGACGAATTAAATAATAAAAATGTCCCTTTGTTGTCTGGTGGGTACCATATTATGCTTAAGGGTTACATCTAGTTAGGAGCCCTAAACAATTGTTTCTCAGAAAACATCTAATTTTTTTATTCTAGGAATATATTATAGTAACTTTGAAGAGTATTGAATAATTTTTTATTTGTAAAAATAACAGTTTTTTAAGCTGTTACAGCAGATCTCCAGGAAACCCTCCCAAAAAAGTCGCTTTGCATTGACAGCTATGTATATCTCTGGAGTGGGTCATCTGAAATGAAAAAATCAAACGAATTTCGTTAAAGTATTGTATAATGGAGTAAAACAGAATTGTGTAAAAAACAAACAATTTTTATCGGTATTAAAAAACCATCGATTAAGTTATAGAAAATATTGTTCAGAAGAAAAATATAAAATTTTGAAACTAATCGGTTCAGCCAGTTCCGAAAAATCTTACCGACTTTCAAAACTCAGTTTTGAGTAAAACAAGGCGCCACACCGGCATGCTAATTTCATTACAATTATGCGCTTAACTTCACTTCGTCGGATTGACTTGAAATTTTTAGAGTCTTTATTTGAATACATGTACATAACGAAAAAATTGATTTTTTCTAGACGTAACCCCTAAAACCCAATTTAGTCTCCGTTATCTCTCCACCTGGTCCCTCTAACGGAGTGGAGGCCTTCCCTTTCCTCGGCTTCCTCCGTCGGGTACTGCATCGAACACTTTCAGAGCTGGAGAGTTTTCGTCCATTCGGACAACATGACCTAGCCAGCGTAGCCGATGTCTTTTTATTCGCTGAACTATGTCAATGTCGTCGTATAACTCGTACAGCTCATCGTTCCATCGTCTGCGGTATTCGCCGTTGCCAATGTTCTTAGCACCTTGCGCAAAATTTTCCTCTCGAAAACTCCTAGTGTCGTCTCATCTGATGTTGACATCGTCCAAGCTTCTGCACCGTAGAACAGGACTGGAATGATAAACGACTTGTAGAGTTTGATTTTGGTTCGTCGAGAGAGGAACTCAGTCCAAAGTAGCACCTATTGGCAAGAGTGATTCTGCGCTGGATATCGAGGCTGATATTGTTCCTGTTGTTGATGCTGGTTCCCAGGTATACGAAATTATCTACGACTTCGATGTTATGACTGTCAACAGTGACGTGGGATCCATGACGCGAATGCGCTGACTGTTTGTTCGATGACAGGAGATATTTCGTCTTGTCCTCATTCACCTCGGGAAAAAGCAGAACTAACAACGCGGTTGTTGCTTCCGATGATATCATATTATATATAATAATATTACCGAATAAATAAATTCATCTCTCTCCTGTTCAAGTTATATTTTATTGTAAATCGATGTGTATGTGAGGTTTGTGGCAATATCCTCATATACCCATTGTAATGATATTTATTCTTCCGGTAGATTGTATACCGTACGCATCGGATAGATAGAGATACCTTAAGACAATTCGTGCTATAATGAGTTGCCTCTTCCATCTGGTGATGGTTCACTATTTCGCAGAATGTTGAATACATTAACTACATATTTTTCAATTAGATTTTGTAAATACGTCGAAACGTTTCACAGATTTGGATTTTATATAAAACCCGAAGGTATCTAAAGTTTGCCTAGATTATATAATGAGACTGATTCCTGCATCGGAGATCACTTTGACCATTCATAGAGACCGTCCCTTGTAATATAAAAAAAACTGTTAGAGACAAATCTAGCTTCTCATATAAATATTTGAAAAATTTGGATCGCTTTCTTAAGAAGAAGCCACTAGAATCGAATTTATTTTAATTGTACCTAACCTACAAAACACACAGTAAGTAAAAAAAGCATTTCCTTTAATTCGAAAATAGACGAATTAGACAAGTTTGTTAATTCTTCTAATAATCAAAAAGAGGAACTGCCCTTTTGATGCTTAAATTTACAAAAATAAATACAACTAATAAAACCCGTGTACATATTAATAAAAGATTTTCAGATATTTTTATTTTCGCTATTCCATAAAAAGTACAGTACAGAATGGAATTTTAATTAAGACTAGTTGTATAAAATAAGCTAAGTAAATATACAAAAGTAATAATTGTGTAAATAAGTAAATATAATTAAAATTACAGATTATATAATATACATATAAGTATTAAAACAGTTTTGTTTTGCGCTTACAATTATACATATATAATTTTCATTAAAAGTACAATAAACAAAATTAAAATATAAAAAATTACGCATACATACAATAAAATTTTATTATTTTCAATTTATAATACAATTTAATGTAAGTTCTCGTATTTTTTTAATTTTTTCTACAAATTTTCCAAAAAAATCTTTTATTTTCCTCAGTAAAAATAATTGTTTGTTTTTATTTGTCATTCATAAAATCTTATTAATATATTTTTGCTTAAATTTAAGAATTGTTTATTCCTCATTACGTTGGTAGTTCACATACAAACATAATTACTAATTAATATATAACATATATATATACATTAACTATAAAGAATGGCTAAGGCTAAGGCTAAGGCAGATCGCAAAAATTGACCCATTTTGTGATTTTCACAAACTCAATGCAAAAATGCTTGCAAAATTTCCACCATTACGGCGAAAATCTATCAAAGTGTATACTGAGTATGTGTGCATATGTATGTGTGTGTTAAAAAGTATTTTCTTTCAGTATTTGGTTTGAGGCAAAGCGACATAAAGTATTTTTAAAAATATATTACATGCAATATTTACACGCAAGCACTTTTTACCGTTTTCAATATCTCATGCAAGTTATGTGTGAGCCACTCATAACTCGCATGCGTGAGATTTGTAAACAAAGTTTACATGTCGATGTGCATATTTTTTGTTCTTTTTATTATTTTTAGTATTAAAAAGTGCGACATTTGTTGTTATTGTGTTTAATTTAATAAAATTATGTTTTTATTTTTTCATAAATAATTGCTTTTTATTTTCCTTGCATTTATTTATTTTATGCATACTCATCTTTTGCACTACTCTCATATCTTCTAAGGAAATTGCTTGTGTTTAATACTAGATTATTTAAACTTATTGAAAATTGTTGTACTATTAACGACAATTGGTTGTATACATCGTAATTTCAAAGAAAAATAAATCATAAATGAAAAATAAAAAATAAAATAAACAAAAAACAATTTATTGAGATAAATTGCTGCCTTTAAATTATCTCATACAATTTTTTTAGCTGTGTACGCTGAATTTTTAAAAATTGTCTATTGATTTTTTTTTATTTTCTTTATAAAAAATAATTAGTCACAATAGTAGTTGGGGGATCCCGAAATGAAGACTTTAGATCCATAAAATAAAGATCTTCTCCCACAACTTCAACAGTGTCTTTGACACATTCTCATAAATTCTCAATTAAATTTTTATGGTGCAATTGATGAGATTGAACTGTTTTTTTAATAAATTGTGAGCATAAACTTCAAATAATCATATTTAAAAAATATAATTCTTTTTTTGTTATAAATTTTTTTTCTTATTAACTCCCATGTTCATCATCCCCTTTTTTGTAAAAAAAAAATTTCTCAAAACACATAATTTGTCTGCTACGTATGGCCAATGAGCGGTTGCATGCAATGTTCGGTTCCTTTTGTTACCGTTAATATTTGCTTTCTTCCGCTTGGGGTTTTCCAATATTTAATTCAATTTTTCTTTCATCGCCAACAAACCAATCGCATCCATCGTATCCATAGTGTTGTTGTTCATCTCCAGTATTTTCTTTGTAGCCAACGCGCAACCATTCTGCGCTGGCGGCGCTCCATTCATTTTCGCAGCAATGCTCAATTTCTGATTCTGTGATTTCTTGTAGCTGGCCATGTAGAAGTTCATGAAGAGGCAGAAGAAGATGGAGGCATTCAACAGCAAAAGCGTGGAGATGAATTTCGAGAATTGGCATTGGGAGCTGATGAGTGCGCGGGTGGTGTGCACGATGCAGAGCACAAATTGAGCCTGGAAGAGAGGAAAGAAAATGCGATTTGTTTGAGAAAAAAGTAAAAATTGTTTGAAAAAAATAAAAATGTATGTATATATATTTTTTATTGGAATATAGAAGAGTTTCCTTATGATTGCTGGAAATCCTGCTATGGTATGGCTTCCGTTAAACTAAAATTCTCAAAATTTGTAAGATTTGTTACATTGTATGTCTTTGTATAACAAGTTGTCAAATATACTGTACATAAATGTCAAACACATATGTTTCGTTTGACAGTTAGTTTGACAGCAAACCCTTTCAAGAGTTCTATGCCTAAAAAAACCCCAATATGTGTATATAATATATAAATTAATAAATAATTTTTCCATATATTTATATAAAACTCCAACCATGACTAATTGCACACAAATTATTTTTTGTTGGGAATTCAATTTATCTCCCCTTTTTCTTAATTTTTTTAGAATTTATTTAAATTTAAATCTCTACAAAACCTCACATGCAAAAACTGGGGAGAATTTAAGTATTTATGAAATCTTCAAACTATTAAATAGCAATTTAAATGAATACAGACCATGTCAGGTCCCCGTTTGCGTGTCGTAGTAAATGTTGTTTTAATTATGAGAAATTTGTTAGTTAACTAAAAGCTTAAGCAGCCTAAACAATCATGCGATTAACAGTGGAGGAAGTTATCATTTAGTTAAGTTCAACACTCGGTGTGTTGCTTCTAATGACTGATTGCGGAAATTTCCCATTTATTTTTAATATTACTTAATAACTTTAAACATTATTTAATATTTATTTTAATAAGTGCTTCGTGTAGAGCTAGTTTTGCAATAATTGCTTTAGACTGAATGCAAACTATATTATGCCGTTATATAACAATACTTGTTGTTGTTTACTAGTGAAATTTTCCATTTCAATTTCACAATAAAATATGATTGATAAATTGGCAGGGTTTTAATCTCTAGTGCGTCATCTCTTAAGTCGGTATGTAAATATTAAAATTGGTTTGAATGAACTTGAGTTCAAAAAAAAAAAATTTAATATTATTTATTTATAAACTTTAAAAATTTTATTCTATTTCATCTAATAGAGAAATATAAGCTTCTGCAAAGTTTCTAGGTTAACGTGTAATTGTGTGTTTGCTAACTAACGTTCTACACTTAACAAATGTCTGGAAATAAAAATGAAACTATTGAGTGAAGTGAAATTAAATACGACGCCGCTTGATTAGCTTATTACAATATCAACGTCTAAAACTAGTTTGTAAATTGCCTTAAGCGCAGCTTAGTTAAGCCACTTGGCGCGGAATATAAGTTTCGCACTTCCGAGTTGCTGGTCAAGGTTGTGCTATCTAAAGCAAGCAAGCAATTAATAACAAAAATCATAATGTGACGCTTGCAATTATGACAGTTTTAGGCCGATACTCTATTATTAAGCAAAGTTGAAAGTTAATTTTGATATTTAAAAATGTTGGTAAAACTGTGGTAGAAAGTCTTTAGATATTTTTAAATTTTTAATTAATTATTCAATTTATTTTTAACATTACTAAAGTGTTTACATTAAACATAGAATTTATGAACTAACAACTGAAGTTTAGTATATCAATATATTTTGCAGTGACCGGAAGCTATTAAGTGTGATTATTGAGTAGTAAAGTATGATTGATAGCTTTCAAGCAATTTTTTATCACAAAATATTTTAAAAACATGTTTATAACAACTTCATGCTACATATTTCTTTATATTAATTCATTTTAAAACATTTCACGAATTTTGAGTAAATTTTTTATTTTATTTTTACTATGGATATATAAAAAATACTACTAAAAATTATATATAATGAAAGTACTTAAAAACTGCATTAATCTAAAGTAATGTAAAACAAGTAAGGAAAGCCTAAGTTCGGGTGCAACCGAACATTTTATACTCTCGCAATTTATTTAATTTATTATATTAAGATAACACACAATTTGACCCATATATTCGGCATAAAGACCAATAGAATAACGAAAATCATCTTATATGGTATATGAGGGTTGAGTAATTCCTGAACCGATTTCAATCATTTTCACTACCAAAGTACACTATATCCAAGACTATGCGCTCATTTAATTTTGCTAAGATATTTCACACGTTACTATTACACTTTTAGAAGAAAACTATATCCTCTGAATTGCATTAAAATATCTGAGAGATTTACTGATATTTTCGGTGAAAAAATACCCTTAGGTTTATGTTCATGTTCGATATCTGGGGAAATGAAAAGTTTAAGTTCGATTTCGACAAGTGAATCCACATATATACAGTATTTGTGTAAAGCTTTATTCCGCTATCTTCATCGGTTCCTTATGTATATATTATAAAGTGAAGGAATCAGATGGAATTCAAAATTTAGTTATATGGAATTTAGTCGTTGTTGAAACGATATCACCCATTTCCCGTCCGTGTCATCGCGGTGTCAAGAAAGTATTATGTATTCATTGAGATCGGTCTAGAATTTCCTGAGATATGGTTTTTGATACATAAATGGGCGACGACACGCCCATTTTCCATTTTTTTTAACCTGAATGCAGCTCTTCTTTGCCATTTTTATACTCTCGCAACAAAAGTTGCTAAGAGAGTATTATAGTTTTGTTCACATAACGGTTGTTTGTAAGTCATAAAACTAAACGAGTTAGATATAGGGTTATGTATATCAAAATGATCAGGGTGACGAGACGAGTCAAAATCCGAATGTCTGTCTGTCTGTCCGTCCGTGCAACGGATAACTTGAGCAAAAATTGAGATATCTTGATGAAACTTGGAACACATGTTCCTTGAGACCGTGAGAGGGTTGCTTTCGGACAAAATCGAAAACACAGAAACACTAAATTTCACCTACGAAATGGCAGATGGAAGCTGCACCCAGATTTTTTTACAAAATTGAAAATGGGCGTGGCGTCGCCCACTTATGGGTTAAAAATCATATCTCAGGAACTACTCGACCGATTTCAATGAAACTTGGTTAGTAATAGTTTCCTTACATCCCAATGATATGTTGTGAAAAGAGGCCAAATCGCTTCACAACCACGCCTACTTCCTATATACCAGGACTTTGAAGATGATCTGAATCGTTTACTTTACAATATATAAAGTAAGCACTAAGATATCGGTGCAAATACTACGTTTATAGTGTGCCAGCCCTATTCTAAATCGCCAAAATCGGACCATAGGTTTTCAAGGCCCCATATATCGAACATGAGGACCTCGGTGCTTCTAACCTAATATTACGGTTTACAACTTTCAATGGACTTTATACAATATATATGACGAATATGTGGGTCAAATTGTGTATTATATAATATTAATAAAGTTAAATAAATAAATTATGAGAGTATAAAATGTTCGGTTACACCCGAACTTAGCCCTTCCATACTTGTTTCTGTAAATTTTAGTGTGTCTAATTCTGATATTGGTCGAGAGGTTTCGAGAGGTTCGGTTACACCCGAACTTAGCCCTTCCTTACTTGTTTCTGTAAAATTTAGTGTGTCTGAATCTTTTAATACAACATATTTTTCTCGCACCGGTACGTTCCAACGAAACTTTCACTATGGAGGAGTCTTTATACTGTTAACAATAATAATATAAACCCCCATTGTGTATTTAGACTAAATCGTGTGAAATTGTTGACAGGCAACCGTATACCAAAAAAAAAAATACATAAAAAAATAAAAGGGTCGTTGTAGTTCCATTTGAAGCCTAGATCAGACATAAGACACATTTGTAGCACTATACTCGGTCTACTTAATTTCTTAATCAAAGATATAAATTTTCAACGTATTCCAAAATTAGCACAAGGAGAGTTCATTGAACTACAAAAATGCATTGAACCCCAGCATACATACATATACATATTTCCTTCAATGAACACAAAACTAATAATTAATTCAACAAAAAAACATTAGTATAAATTACAACAACAAATTGTATGTCAAGTAATACTAAAATGACACAGCTAAATATCCATTAATCTGTTTGAACCTATGCTAAAAATAAGGCATGAGAAAGAAATCTCTATATGTAAACAGCAACATGATCTAACGGCATTGTGAAGGACGTTGTCAAGTACTTCTCATAGAAGTGTGTATAAGTACTGTGTATACAATGTACGTATTCATGGTACTTCAACCAGTTTGTTGGGAAATTCTATTTCAAAGAACTTCGCAGCAGCTTTTTGTTAATTCACACAGTTGAAAACAAAAACAAATGTGCATTGCAAAAAGATTCTTGCCGTTACACTCAAGGCATTGCTGTGGCCACCACATTGATTGGCGCGAGTTCACTGCAGCTTGTTTGGCGCCAATGGTGTTTGCCGCGAATGATTTGTGGATATTAACTGTGTTGACGTTTTGTGTCTTTAAGCAATTATCATTTATCAATTATTCTAATGACGTAACTGTTTTTCATAGTTTCCGTTAAACATTAATTGATATATCCGTATATATGAATAATGCATAGGTAATTATCATAAATACTAATCAAATTGTTAATGCAGATTAATAGTAGTGCAATTACAATGCAGTAGGAGAGCATAAATCAATATTTATACAGTGCACTTTAGAGTTGAAAGCATAAAGAGATATATCTAATTGGGTAAGTTAAGATATCACTATACTAATTATAGCTTAATAGACTTTAAGAACCATTCTTTACAGTAAATCTTAAATTACTTTCAAAAACTTGGTAAAACTTAAGTTCTTTCGAATCATTAAGCAAACGATGGAAGTTCGATCTAATTTGTTCGAAAAATACGAAATGGTAGTAGTTTTGGGTGAAAAATCGTAACTCAGAAACCTCTCGACCAATATCCCCCATATTTGGTAGGTATAATTTTTTGGATATTATGATGTTCCAGCTCGAAAATGGTTCCCAACCACACCTACTTTCCTTATACAACAATTTTGAAGTCCTTCTGATTCGTTCTGAAGGAGTCGTTTTCTTCTACTAATGTGTCTCTGTCTGTGTGAAATCGGGTTACTACTTCCACTAGACCTCATATACCTAATATTCGTATTAAGTTTTAACTTTCGGTTTATCAATTAGTAATTGAGATATGTTAAAATGAATTATGCCCACAAATCATCTCGGTTGTAATCCAGGAATTACGCCATATCTCATATACATATGTACTATAGATAAGGATTTCCATTAATTAGTGGACTTCATGCCGAATATATGAGTATTTCCTCAATATTTTTATACTCTCGCAACAAAGTTGCTACGAGAGTATTATAGTTTTGTCCACATAACGGTTGGTTCTAAGTCCTAAAACTAAACGAGTTAGATATAGGGTTATATATATCAAAATGATCAGGACGAGAAAAGTTCAAATCCGGATGTCTGTCTGTCCGTCCGTCGAATGGCGAAAACCGAAAACACTTAAAGTGCCATAACTAAGCTATAAATAAAGCTATGGAAATAAAATTTGGTATGAAAGGTCGCACTATGAAGGGGCATATGTGGATGTAATTTTTTGGGGGCAGTGGGCGTGGCCCCGCCCCCAAATCGGTTATTTGTATATATCTCGCACACTACTAAAGGTATATCAAGGTATATATACCTCGCAAACTACTAAAGGTTTCTTTTAGGTACTACCTTATACAGTTCAAAAATGGAGGAAATCGGATTGTATCCACGCCCACCTCCCATACAAAGATTATGTTGAAAACTACTAAAAGTGGGTTAACTCGTTAACGAAAAACGTCAGAAACACTAAATTTCACATAAGAAATGGCAGATGGAAGCTGCACTCAGATTTTTTTACAAAATGGAAAATGGACGTGGCATCACCCACTTATGGGTCAAAAACCACATCTCAGGAACTACTCGACCGATTTCAATGAAACTTGGTTTGTAATAGTTTCTTTACATCCCAATGATATATTGTGAAAATAGGCCAAATCGCTTCACAAGCACGCCTACTTCCTATATACCAGAATTTTAAGACGATCTGAATCGTTTAGTTTACAATATATAAAGTAAGCACTTGTAAAGATATCGATGCAGAACAAATACTACGTTTATAGTGTGGCAGCCCCATTCTAAAATCACCGAAATCGGACCATAGGTTGTCAAGGCCCCATATATCGAACATGAGGACCATGGTGATTCTAACCTAATATTATGGTTTCCAACTTTCAATGGACTTTATACAATATGTATGACGAATATGTGGGTCAAATCGTGTATTATATAATATTAATAAAGTTAAATAAATAAATTGTGAGAGTATAAAATGTTCGGTTACACCCGAACTTAGCCCTTCCTTACTTGTTTTGTTTAGTTTTGAAATCGGAAACCTTGTCCAGTCCTCATACAACTATTATAATAGAACATATTTCCATATATTTTAGCCATGCAAATTGTGTTTAATTCTTCACATCTTTATAAATTCTAATCACTGAAAATATTTTCCCAAAACTCAACAATCAAGCGCACATTGACGATGACCTTTGTTACTGATTTTCTTCCATTTTTTTTTGTCACTGAAAAACCCCTAGAAATACAAATAAATAAAATAAAAAAATAAAAGAAAAAAACATTGAAACCCTGAATTGCGAGTGACTACTTGACTCATTGCACACATTTTGTCTATGCAAAATAATTTTTAGTGACAGCGAATGAAATGCTTATTACGCTTGTCAACGTAGAAAAAGCACTGACAGGCGGTGGCAATGCGCCGTGTGGTAAGTACCAATGACAGCGTAAAATCAATGATACGCCAGAAGCGAGCGCAGATACACTGACAACAATTACAAAAGCGTGACGTATGCGAAGGCGCGCAGATGAGGCATTGAAACGCTTGTCGCGTCATTCGCACGACTTTGACACCGCTCCCTGTGAGAAGTCATCCATTCATGTGGATGTTTTACTATCCATATATGTAGTGGTGTAATGCGTTCAAATTGTTTTGGGGTAATTACGGCAAAGAAAATAATAACTGACATCTTCATTAAGCTGCTGATAGAATTGCGATTACTTGATAGTTTCATACTTAATTTTTGCTATTGTTATACTTGCCAGCATCTGCGACAGTCATTTTGTCTAAAAAATTTTAAAATATTTTTTATTGCTTGAAATTGTTTATATTATACATATATCACGAGTCTGTTTAAAGGTTAGATGTATCAAATTGTTGCTGAATTCAAATAATTTTTTTTTTCTTGATCTGTACTAAGTGTATATTGTTATTATTATTGTTGTGCTGAAATGTGCCAGAGTCCATTAGAGTGCCACAAGTCAATGACTTGCTCCTTAGCGTTCGCATGCGGTAATATAATTTTTGATGGATTTAGTTTAATTAGCTGAAATACTATTTATGACAGTCAGCAGTAAGAGTTATTTGAAAACAAAAACAAACAAAAAAAAATATTTTCAGTAGATTTTAAAATTTTTAGCATTCTTTATGATTATTTTGCATGCAATTATTTTTTATGAACTATAATGTTGTGTTATCAAGAAATTCAGGTTTAAAATTAATTTGTGGTTGGTTTTATAAACGTATAAACTTAAACCAAATTTAGTAAATAGAATTTACGCTTTTATTCAGTTTTATAATTGTAGATATAAATTCTTTACTGCTTATTTTTTCAGAGTGACTGTGGAAATTTGCATTTGCAAAATTCAGGGGGGGGGGGGGCGTTGCGAATTAGGGAAAGAACTCATTTCCATAACGTGTGACTGTATTAGCAAAGATACTTGGTGAAAAATTTGTCCAGTTGTGTGAAACAAGATGGGTAGAGAGGCACGATGTTGTCCTTCAATTTGTTGCGAAAATACCGTTGATCATCGAAGCTCTGTCAAAAATCAGTGAGTGGAAGAACAGAGAAACAGCAGGCAAAGCAACAATTCTCATATCGGCTTTGTGCAAGTTCGAATTTATCGTCGGGCTCTTCTGTCTCAGCGACATTCTATCGCTCACCCATTCGCTCAGCGTAGTTCTCCAAAAGGAAGCAAGTATTTTAAAAGAAAACGAAATCGATGATCTAATCGGATACTTGACAGAAAGATTCTGGAATCTGATGAAAAAAGCGTACAAAAATTGAAATTCAAAGGTGAATTAAGCTACTGGCAATGTCACTGGCAGCAGCAACAAAAAATTGAAGACAGCGAAATTACAACTTCTGCAATGGAAACATTAAGAAAATGTGATGTCGACATATTCCCAACAATCCACACCTATCTCCGAGTATTCTGTACACTTCCCGTATCAAACGCGATCTATGAACGTTCTTTCTCTTATCTTCGCCGCATCAAAACATGGCTTAGGATGACCATGCTTCAAGAAAGACTAGTTGGATTAGCGTTGCTTCATACGCATAATGACATCGAAATCACCGCCGAAGAAGTCATCGAAAGATTCGCAAAACTTGGCAGTCATCGTTTTGCGTTATGAAACACGCAATGTAAAAGGAACTTTCTGTTTGAATTTTTAATAAAATGAGCTACTATGTAATGCATGCATATGGTTGACTTTTCGATTATAACCACTTAGTTTACCTAAAAATTGGAATTGATAATTTTTGTTTCATAATTTGGACTGTATTTCTCTCGCAATAATTAGTTTGAAACCCAAATCGAAGGATAAATTCAATTAAACCCCCCTCCCCCCCCAAAGAAACGTCTCTGGATCCGCCACTGCTACTATACTATTCCACATCGAACATATTAATGATTTCTGAAGTGAATCTTCAGAATATGATCTAACGGCAAAATCTATAGCACCAAGTGAGAGAAGAAAAGTTAGAAGAGGGTTAAAGTATATTATTTGCTAATTTACGGCTAAACTGGAGCTTACTCCATTTTTGTATTTATGTAAACACAGAATCTACATACTCTCATTAAAGAGCTAAGAGAATGGAAGTTCGAAGTTCTTGCGTTCATTAAAAGAGCATTATTATCATCTTCCTCAGATAATTTTAATTTATATAACAAAGAGTGAATTATACTGGCGAAAATACCATTGAGCAGAGTTGTAATGAAGGTTAAGTTTTGGTGTAACCAAACATTTTATACTCTTAATTATATTAATAAAGTCCATTGAAATTTGGAATCCATTGTCTATTAGGTATATGGGAGCTAGGGAAAGTTATAACCTGATTTCACTCATTTTTGGCCCGGATACATATCAGTAGAAGAAAAATATTCCCTCTGAATTTGTTCAAAATATCTGATGTTCCTCATGTTCGATATATGGGGCCTTCAAAACTTATGGTCTGATTTCAAAGATTTCGATTTTTAGAAAGGCGATACCACACTATAAATGCAGGAGGGGCGGAGCTACGACCACTTCCCAAAAAAAATTACATCCAAATATGCCCTTCGTACCAAATTTTACTTTTATAACTTTAGTTATGGTACTTTATGTGTTTTCGGGTTTCGCCATTTTGTGGGCGTGGCAGTGGTCGAATTTCGCCCATCTTCCTATGATGCCAACAAGCACGTGTACCAAGTTTCAGCAAGATATCGTAATTTTTACTTAAGTAATAGCTTGCACAGACGGACGGTCATCCGGATTTGAACTCCACTCGTTCACTTTGGTATATCTACGAGGGCTGCTATATATATTTCTGGCCTAGGCAACACTAAGTGTTGCCAGGTGCAATCTGACATTTCCATTGGAAAGTTTGACATTTTTTAGCATAACATCACTCAGAACGTTTTTTCATCTAATCGTGTATTTTTTTATTTACAGGCAATTAAAAAATTCATCTCGGCCAAAAAATGGAATTAACTCGTGAACATTTTCGTGCGACCATTTTTCACAACTTTCGACGTGGATTATCGCGACAAGAGTGCATCGATGAACTAAAATCTTTTTTGTATGGCTATGAAGCACCATCCTATAGCACTGTGAAAAATTGGTACAACGAATTCAATCGTGGCCGACGCTCGCTCAAAGACGAAATCCGTGGAGGTCGTTCAAAAACAGCCGTTGTGCCAGAAAACATCGATGCCGTACGTGAACTGATAATGCAAGACCGTCATGTAACATACCTTCAGATAGAGGCATGTCTATGCATTTCTCCCACCAGCATACATTCGATATTACATGAACACCTGGCCGTAAAAATGGTTTGTTCTCGTTGGATCCCGCAAAATTTGACAATCGCTCAAAAAAAGGCTCAAAAAAAGTGCTTCGAAAATTGGTTTGAGCGCATGCAAAAGTGTATAAATCTTGATGGAGAATATTTTGAAAAACAATGAACCATTTACGTTGATAAATATTCCTATTTTCATTATTAGGCCAGAAATATATATAGCAGCCCTCGTATAACCCTATATCTAACTCGTTTAGCTTTGGTTGTTACAAACAACCGTTATATGAACAAAACTATAATACTCTCTTAGCAACTTTGTTGCGAGAGTATAAAAATAGTAGAAAAATTTTTTGGAAAAAGTTACCACCTGTTTAAAAATCGTTATATATATTTTATATATATATCTATGAAATGATTACCGCGGCCATTAAACTCAAAAATAACAATAATAAAGCTTTATGTATGAAATATTTTAGAAGAGTTGCCAACTGTTTATAAATTTCAATTATAATTATTAAAATAATGCAAAATTAAAATATTTATTTTAAATTTCTTCTTAATTTAACTGAAATTTTCTTTTATAATATTTAAATTCATTTACTGTTTCATGCTTTCGGTATTTAAAATAAGCAAATTTTAATATTTTATGACTATAATTTAATATTTTTTCTTCAGTAACAACACAAATCATGAACTACTTGCAGCGAGTTCGTTGCTCAAGTCTTTTGTATGTCTGTTTACATTTGGCATATGAGTATGTACACAATGTACGGTATGAATATATATATTATATAAATAGTTAGGAAACATTTGAACTAAAGAAGGTTAAATAAATCATAAACAACATGATTTAGAACAAGAAACAACAACAATTTTTATTGTTATGCTATTGCAAAATTGGCAATATTTAAATGCATTTTTGAGTGCAATTAGCATGCTTTTCACTGCTGGTGCGGAGCACAATTTAGAACAAGTACATATTTATACTTTTAAAAATAATTTCGCATGTAAGTGTTAAGTGGTAATATAAACAACACTTGTGTGCAATGAAATAATAAAGAAATAAATGCACAATTAATGCTTGTAACGCACAATACAAGCGTATTTATGTGTATATGTATATATGCACGTATAAATCTGTAGAGATACAGCGGTGTTTGCGTTAACTTGTAATGAACCTTCATGCCACTTGGCTAGCGGTGCATTTAAGGTGTATTGCCACTGAAAGCGAGCGTGCATTCATCAGTGTATATACATATATTTGTATGTGTGTCTGTGTGTGTGTGACCTACAAAGCAATCGCTGACCAGCCAAGCAAAACGGCGGCAACTGCAACGACAAGTAAAACCGAAATTCGTACAAAATATACTTGTATTTGTTGTAACAACAAATATCGATTAGCACGCAACAGTACAAACAACAATAACAACAACCACACTCAATTGCACTGCAATCGTGGTGGCAACGCCGTTTGTGCCCCCAAACATCAACAATGTAATACAATCGCCAATGGTAAGGCGATTGCACGCCACCGATAAATTGCAAGCCAAAAAGGAAAGACAAGAAAAGAACAACAACAACAAGACAAAAGCAAAACAACAAACGAAACAACTTAATAGCAATTTTAGCAATATCAACAGCTGAATGTTGCCATTTGTCTGTTGCTTAGTTAGTATTGTTGTTGTTATTATTACATTTGCTGTTGTTGCAAATACTGGTGTTGCGTGCTGGTGGCGTGCAACCGAAAGCGAAAATATTGACTTGGACGAAAGCACTTGACTGCCAAACTGGAATAGACCGCTGACCAAGTTATTATTGCAAATCGTCTAACGGCATTCGAAGCAGCCAGCGACAGTTGCTACATGCGTTGTGTTGAGTTGCACTGCACGTTGGCATTGCGATTTGAGACATTTTGCTGGTGTAAGCAAAAAAAACAAAAAAAATATGAAATATTGCAAAAATTAAAAATATGTTTTTGCTTTTCCATTTCATGCGCTCCATTCTTGCAGCGCAACACGTGAGCGCTTACTATTTTGTCGGGAGTGTGAATGTAACTGGAATGAATACTCGTATTATGGCAGAGTTATGTGTTGTGCAGTGGCTGGAGTGCACTTGCAACATGACAGCCATGCTCGCGCAAAAATAAAGGAAATGTGTGTGGCACATGCAAGCCAACAACTCGAAGTGGAATTATTAGCCAATAAAGTGGTTTCTGGTGTAGCTTGTTGTCCATCGAACTGGTTGTTGTCATTGTTTGCATAAATTTGGTAGTTTTTGGTCAATTGAAGCAATTTAAAATCGATACGTCAACTGGTCACACCCAACTGACATTGTAAAATACAATTTATAGGCAATTTTAATTGTTATATGAAATAGCTTAAGAGAAATTGAGTTGTTTTTGCAACAGTTGTGGAAGCTATCTCCGGTCATTATTGGAATTTTCTTTAATTTTAAATATTTCAGAATAATTTTGGGACATTTTTAGGTATTTTGGAGATATTTTTGGACTAGTATGAACCCATGTCGGAACCATTTTAGCTTTTTAGAATAATTTAAAGTTCCTTGGGGCCTTTTTTTATCTTTACAAAATTTATTGAGACTATTTGTACAAATCTGAGGATACCGAGGAATGCGATATCTAAAGTACTGTCCATTTTTCAACACTAGTATACTAGTATACATGAATAAAATTTTTTTTTAAATCTTAGCTGGTTATAGTGTATCAAGATAACGATTATTCATTATGCTTTATTAGATTTTATGTTTTTTTCCTATTTTTTACAAGAATTCATATTTAATTTAAAAAATATTGCATTTATATGTTTATTACGACATGTTTGAGTATTTTATTTGCTATAATAAATTAAACACTTTGAATACAAGGTAAAGCATAATTGAACATAGTATTCAAATAATATAATAACAGCTAAATTGCTAACTCTCAAACAATAAAATGAATAACTAAATAAAAGACATAAAAGGAACCAAAATTGGAAAACTACAGAGGATGATATGTAAAAGATTAAACCCAGCAGAAATTTAAAATATTTTTGAATATTTTTGGCCAAGAAAGGTTTAGAAAGTAAGTAAATTGGGCGGAAGATTGTAATAACAGAACTTTATATGAGTTGACAACAAAATTGAAAAAAAAAATAGAAAACCAAAAATAATAATATTTAGAAGGTCATTTTTGTCATTGTTCAATTGTATAAGGTTGTGTCGATAGCCCAAAACAATTTGTAAGAAGTAAGGAAAGGCTAAGTTTGGGTGCAACCGAACATTTTATACTCTCGGAATTTATTGATGTAATTTTATTAAGATAACACACAATACTGATCCATATATTCTTAAAGAAGAATAGAATAACGAAAATCATCATATATTGTATATGAGGGCCGTGGTAATTCCTGAACCGATTTCACTCATTTTCACCATCAAAGCATAACGGGAATATGGGCAACTTGGCAACCTGTTAGTAGGCACACATCTGTACATTCGGCATTGAAATTACTCCTGAATTGCAAATCAACGAAACACCAGTTTGCAAAATCGGAGAACACCCTTTTTCAACACATTTTTTTTCAAATGGACTATGTCCTGTTATCGTAGCTGTAAGTCTGTAAGTCTTTTTCAGGACCTATTCTATACGTCTTCTATATTTCTCTCTATATTTCTTATCTGGTCATATTCAGGCCATATATGCTTTGCAATTTTTTTTTGCAAGTTGTTATCGAGTTTTGAGCTTTTTTTAATTTTGTGTAATCCTTTCTCTTGAACGTTCCTAGTGGACATGGTATTAGCTATGCCTCGGTTTCGTTTAGAGAAACTATTACCCGTAAGTTTTTTCGTTTCCGAAAATGTTCCTGCAGCCGGGAAATTAGATTATGAGCAAAAGGAGTTTATCTGTCAGTGAGCTCAAACACTTCATGCAATTCTTGACTATGGTGAAATTAATCTTTGATGACAATAAGGGCAGTAATGAAGCCTGGCTATCATTATATATCTTTGCTTTCTTTAACTTAACGTAGTTCTTTAGTAGTGCATACATTACAAGTCTTCTTTATGTATAGTACTTCTTCTTGCAAGATTCTATCTGAGTTTGGTAGATGGTTAGAGAGATGTCAAGATCCCTGAAGTACATATACCCCCTGTACCTACTCCACAGTCCTTTTACGATCCGTCGGTATAGACTGGAATATAATCCTCCTCTTCTACTACATCTTTGCATCTAGAGGGTATCTTTACTTGCAAGTAACTATTGTGGCCCAACTTTTGGGGCATATAGGCTGATTTATTTTAGTTATGAACTGGTTCAAGATGTCCATAAATCTTTCGGTTCCAACCAAATTATTATAACCCCTGCACAGATTGTTCTCTGTATTCCTTTTAATTTCCTAATGTTATACAGAATTTTTCGTTAGTGCATATTACCAATCTAAAGATTCATTGTTCCATATACTTTTTTGAAATTTATTGTTGTATAAAGCAAAATTATTATCGTAATTTTTTCAAGTAAGCAAGTTATTCTTCTCTCTTACTCACAAACAACACAACATTTACAAGAATATCGGTCAATGACTTTTGCACAGAAGTAAACAAGATACGAGAATCAAACGGTAAATGCAAGTAGAATTGCAGTAAATCAGTTGACAAATGCAGACACGATTTATTGGTAGTATTTGTACGTAATGCCTGCAATGCTTAAATGTTGCTTATGTTCAGTAACTATGCGCTTAGTTGCGTTGACAACAGATGACTTACAGGCGGCGCACATGCGGGTTAGATATTGCGAGATTCGAGAAAAAATTGGATAAAACTCGTATAAACGAAATATCTTTACATAGACTTTTATAACGAACGAGTATATATATATATATGTATATAAACAAAATGCGCTTTTGATAATCAAGGATGTTGTAATCGGACAAGTGAAACCAAAAATCAGTTAGCAAATGCAAAAACACAACAACAAAATTAAGCAAATTTTATTTGAAGTATAATACAAACTAATAACAACAACAAACCCATAACTATCATAAAAATCATATAAGCAGAAAAAGAACTAATATCGCAAGCTTTGAGTGGAAACCAAACGGAAAACCACAAAAGTGGAATAGCAAAGAGTTAGCTGCGAATCAGCCAGCGTGTTGCCACTTCCACTTTTAATGGTGACTTCCACTAATACGCCTGCTTCCACTCAGCCAGCAGTTTTCCCCCACTAAAGTGAGTGCAGCTGCAGACAAAAAGCGCGAACACGTCGTCAACTATAAGTATATATGTATTCACAGTACAGTATATTGTACTGTATATTCTTGCGAGTACTCATATTTGAAAGTATTTTATGCGCGATAAATCGCAATTAATGGCAGCAATGTTGTATGCTGCGAAAGCGATAGACTTACGTAGAATACCCGTATATGCAGAGTTATGTTTATCTATGTGCACATTAGATAATTGAATTGTAGCAACAACTAAGAGTTATTGCTATCATGCGAAACAATGCCGGCGAAGATAACAATTGAATTGAATTATGCTTTAAAAAAATCACTTTTCATATTTGTGATTTACATACGGTAGTGGTTAAAAAAATAATTATGAAATAATTTTTTCGTCATTAAATCCTTAAAAAAATAGGACTATAACTTTTCAAGATCCCAGATATAGAAAATCAGGAACTCAGTTCTTGTGGTTAATGTTTTAATGAAAATATCAGTAAATCTCTCAGATATTCTAAAGAAATTCAAATGAGATCTTTTTTTCCCAGTGTGCCTCTGTGCCAAAAATGGTCAAACTCAGGTCAATACTTCCTCTAGCCCCCGTATACTTCATATACTGATTTTTAAAGATCCGGTGGACTTTATTCCTTAAATATCGGTTAATATGTGCGATATCAAAGCGAAGTGGATATGATATAGCTTGGTGGCAAAAAGAGTTGAAAACGATCCAGGAATTACCGAGCTGTGATATACTATAAATAATGATATTCGTTGTTCTAGTTCACTTTATGCCGAGTAAAAAAAAAAAATAAAAAAATCTTAATAAAAGTAAATAAATAAATGGATATTTTTTACTTTTTTTCTCTTAATATTTGAAGATTTGTTACCACTCGAATAACGTTCAAATTTCTTAATAACCGAATAACATATGTATGTTAACATGCATGTAATGGATTTACTTAACCTTGAGTAAGATCCGCATTGCAGACATACAACAAAACTGAGCTTTTAATGACACAATCGGGTCCATTGATCTCGCTATATTTGTCGAATTAATATTAAACAAATGTATTATTTGCATTTGCCTATCAATATAGCATTATACTTATATAAATTCAAATTTTAATTTCTTATTTAAAAACAATTTATTTGTCAAATTGGTTGAATAATTATTTTTATTATTTAGAAATTTTAATTACAAGTGGTGGGACAAGCTAACATGAGTTCAAAAAAACCGCGATCAAATGAAATGCTTCAAATACTTTTAAAGCTGCTGTGTTTCTTTTCAAATTTTGTACAACCCAAGCCATAATTTACGATCATACTTGTACTGGTAGACATTCTAAAATGAGTTTGCCAATGAAATTATTTTTGATTCATTAAATGGAATTTTCTGACTGTGATTTATAAAGAAAGTTAATAAATAAAAGTTTAATGATTTTTATTATATGTATTGAAATATATTTTTTATTGTTTTTTAAGAAACAATAATGCATTGGGTTTCTTCAATATTCCATTTGAATAGATGCCGGTTTTACAAGTCGGTTTTTCCGTTTCTAATATTTTCAAAAATTCCTATTTACATATGTATTGATAAAAAACAATGAAAAGAGCGGTATGGAATATTTTATACAATTGCTGGACGGTAATTTTTTGTATTTAGAAGCCAAGCGAATGGCTAAAAATGCAAATGCATGATACAATATTGTCATATTTTCAAACAAATAACATTTCTTTTACTTCGATATATTGTGAATTTAATTAAAACAGCGAAAATATTTCGTTGCATTAGTTGGTTAATTTATTAGAGGGTAAACACATTTCCTGATGGCAATGTATTATAATATTATTATTGCATCTTTCGTTAGTTGCTCCATGTAGACTTTCTAGTTGCTATTTATTTCAAATATTTGAACAGCTTATTTGTACCATGTCTAGCAAATAAATGTAGGAATTTAATTTATTTCGTTTCACTACTTCGCTTTATGTAATATGTAACTTACAACAGGACAAACAACATTGGTTATGTTCAACATCAAAAAGTGCAAAGTAAAAACGTTTCAAAAATAGTTTTATTGCCTTTGGTAGGAAGTGTTTGCTTTCGCTTTTAACTATAATTATTTTGATTCCTAATTTTCTAACAAAAGTTTAATATTTTCGATAGGTGTTAACTCTAATCATGCTTAAATCAAAAACTTTCATACAATTTTTCCATGCTGTATGGTACTCTAGTGCAAAACAATTAATATTAAAGCCAAGTTGAATACTTTTGGAAGGCATTCTTTCATTTGAAAGACAATGTAAATGTATTCGAATTTCTTCGAATACTTTCGAAATATACGGCATTCTTAATCACATTACGTGTTATATTTATACTCTCGCAAAGTTGTGTTCACAAAACGGTTGTTTCTAACATAAACAAGTAAGGAAGGGCTAAGTTCGGGTGTAAAGGAACATTTTATACTCTCGCAATTTAATGATGTAATTTTATAGAGATAACAGAATTCCACCCATATATTCGGTATAAAGTTCAATAGAATAACGAAAATCATCATAAATAGTATATGGGGACTGAGGTAATTCCTAAACCGATTTCACTCGTTTTCACCACCAAGATACAATGTATCGAAGACTATACGCTCACTTAATTTAATATTATTTATAATTAGGTATATGGGATCTGGGGGAAGTTATGACCCGATTTTTACCATTTCAGGTACAGAGAGAAACTGTTATAAGAAAAAAATTCATAGGGAATGAATTACATTAAAATAACTGAGGGATTTACCAATATTTTCGGTGAAAAATTAACCTTAGGCACTGAGTTCTTCATGTTCGATATCAGGGGCCTTGAAAAGTCATGGTCCGATTTAGACAATTTTTCCACAAGTGATGTCACAGCTCAAATAGAGTATTTGTGTAAAGTTTTATTCCGCTAGCTTCATTGGTTCCTTATGAATACATTATAAAGTGAACGAATCAGATGGAATTCAAAATTGAGTTATATGGAAAGTAGACGTAGTTGTGAACCGATATTCCACCCGTGTCATCAGGGTGTCAAGAAAGTGTTATATACCGAATTTCATTGAAATCGGTCGAATAGTTCTTGAGATATGGTTTTTGACCCATAAGTGGGCGACGCCACGCCCATTTTCCATTTTGTAAAAAAAACTTAGTGCAGCTTCCTTCTTCCATTTCGTATGTAAAATTTGGTGTTTCTGACGTTTTTCGTTAGGGAGTTAACCCACTTTTGGTAATTTTCAACCTAACCTTTGTATGGGAGGTGGGCGTGGTTATTATCCGATTTCTTTCATTTTTGGACTGTATAAGGAAATGGCTAAAAGAAACGATTGCAGAAAGTTTGGCTTATATAGCTTTATTGGTTTGCGAGTTATATACAAAAAACCTATTTGGGGGCGGGGTCACGCCCACTTTTCCACAAAAATTACATCCAAATGTGCCCCTCCCTAATGGGATCCTATGTTCCAAATTTCATTTTCATAACTTTATTTATGGCTTAGTTATGACACTGGATAGGTTTTCGGTTTCCACCATTTTGTGAGCGAAAGCAACCTCCTTTTTTCGAAAGCAACCTCCTCAGGGTGCCAAGGAACATGTGTTCCAAGTTTCATTAAGATATCTTAATTTTTACTCAAGTTACCGCTTGCACGGACAGACGGACAGACGGACGGACAGACATTAAACTATACTATTATACTCTGTGCAACCGGTTGCACCATAGACATTTCAAGTTAATAACAACTAGGAAGGTTGCTTTCGAAGATGGCGAAATCGCACCACTGTTACGCCCACAAAATGACGAAAACCGAAGACTCGTAAAGTGCCATTACTAAGCTATAAATAAAGCTATGGAAGTAAAATGTGGTACAAAGGAGTGCGCTAGGAGCATATTTGGATGTAATTTTTTTGGGGAAGTGCGCGTGACCCCGCCCCCTACTAAGTTTTTTGTACATATCTCGGAAACTACTAAAGCTATATCAGGAAAACTCTCTAGAGTCGTTTCAGTTCAGTCCAAAAATAGAGGAAATTGGATTATAACCACACCCACCTCTCATACAAAGGTTATGTTGAAAACAAAGCACTAGTCAAGATATCAGAACAGAACTTTACACTAACACTGTATTTATAGTGTGGCATCGCCCTTCTCAAAATCGGCGAAATCGGACCATAAGTTTTGAAGGCCCCATATATCGAACATGGGGACCTCAAAGTTTCTAATTAAATTTTCACCGAAAATATAAGTAAGTCTCTCAGACATTTTGAAGGAATTTAGCGGGAATATTTTTCTCCTAATAATATGTCTCCGTGCCAAAAATGGTACTACTTTTAATGGACTTCATACCATATATATGACGAATATTTGGGTCAAATGGTTTGTTATATTTATAAAATTAAATAAATAAATTGCGAGTGTATAAAACGTTCGGTTACACCCGAACATAGCCCTTCCTTGCTTGTTTTCGTTTTTTTACTATTTCTAATAGGTGGTAACTCTGTTAAAAATATATTATAAAGTACTAAATGAAAAGAGCCTCTCTTAAGTATTTAAATAATATGTATTCATTTTTATTTGGTTATACAATAAATTTATTTACCAAAATATTTTGCGCAAAATTTAACACACAACAAAATGAATAAATAAAGCCAATGCCATTTAATTTGATTTGTTGACTCCACCACTTTTTTTTTGTAATGAACACTGCATACAGTTCAGAATTTGTTTACAATCTGTGCATATGTTGGTGTAAGCGCCTCAACAGGTTCTATTGCCTACACGACCTCGCCACGTAAAGCCGCATGCGCTAAAAGATCGCCAAATCGCCATAAAGTGTACAGAGACAGCACTAAGAGGGTTGATACGCTGCTGTCAATGACATTCTTGCGGCCGCTTACAAGCGTCATTTAATTTTACTTAATTATTTTGCCAAAATTTAGGCAACCAAATACAAGTGGACAACAACAAATACAATAAATATTACACACATTTGCCCATACATGCATGTTTGTGTTTATTAGATATGTAAATTGGCGTCGGCGAAGTCGCGAATTCGCGAAGTCGACAAGTTGAACTGCGACTAAAGAACGATGCGCTTTGCCCAGTCAACTTTGCTTACAGTCACCACAAGAACAACAAGTATTACCCAATAACTGACTTGGTCGAGTGATATTATCACAGCAGCCAGCGTCTTTGCATATATACTAGGGAGAGTCGCTAATTTTTTGGCGATTATGTAACTTTTCGATAATTTCTGGTCAAAGTCTAGCCGAGATAGGTTTTTTTTTTTAATTTTCATAAGCACTAAATATGACACTAAATCTCAAATTTTGTGTTTGAAGCTCACGAGTGCATTTTGTCACATCTTGTCGATCGAACGTTATTCTACTTTTATAGCATTTAGGGTTTTACTTTGTAACTGGGGTTAGCTCCGAACCTGGCATAGCTAGTTTATCTAAATAAACCATAGATTTAACGGAACAAAAGTAATCTTTATGAGACACACGCTCTAGAGTTCAACGGATGAGCCCATTTTTTGTATGAATTGTCTATCAAAAGTTCGTCCCAATGAGGTGATGGCCTCCCGCTCTATGAAAAAATGGAACTCATTCGAAAATCATGTGATGTGATCAGGTGGTCAAATATTGGGTATTTTTGACTTAAATAAGAAAATTCCTTATCAGAAAAAATATATGGAAAATACACAAACACCGAAGTGCAGTTTTTAGACGTAAACACTATGACTATACCAAACGTGGGTTCCTATTATACATATGTATATAAAACTGATACCATTACAAATGTTTTCTGATAGCGGAAACATTTCAGAAGGCGTTTGTTCTTCAAACCAACTGGTGTTTGATCGGATCTACAATATTGGGTCGCTTCGTAAACTATCTTCGCGAATTGGTCGGATTTCTGTCGAACAGTTGTTGGGCTAGAAAGTATCTATGCTGTAAACTGATTGCAAACTAGACAAATATGACATTTTATGATCGATCCGTTCGCGAACAATCTGTGCTCGGCAAAGAGATTCATTCGTGTTGACTACCATTGATGAACCATGAAGATAATTCTCTATAACCGTATATAGAATATAAAAAGCTAAAGACTTATCACTAATATGAGTACCTCAAGAATGGACAAATCCTAAATAGTTTTAACAAGTATGTTTCACTTCGAAGAAAATTAAACCAATTTTGGAATTGTAGACATATTGATCTCGTTCTATTAGAGTTCTTGTTTGAATCAATATTTTGTTTGACAGACATTTTCAACAAAATATGACAAGTCGATCCTAGAAACTATTTGAAATTTACCATTCAACCCTGACGTGTTGGGTGTGAAAACTATTTCTGCTGATTTTCGAAAATCTATAATTTCGGAGGTCAATTCCTTTGAGTATATTTTTAATAATAGTACATAATTTTCAATCAACAACTTGTTATTGTTTTTCACACATCTGCGCAAACTGCGCTAAGACCCCCAAAGGTGTGTCTAAACTTGGTTTTTGCGCAAACTGACCTAACCTAATGAGCACACGTACTGGTCGTTATTTAAATGAAACGTTTTGCCACTTTTGGTCTTTTGCTCACACATACTGTGCACAAATATTTACTCGCTAGTAAACAACAATTACCCAAGCCTTTCCGGCTGACTTTATTTCTTTGCAGTCAGCACAATAACTGATTACCACTCCAAGCTGAGCGCTGTGCAGAATTTTCCAACAGGTTTTTTCAATTACAAAATAAGCATATTTATTTAAAATAATATTCTCGGCATGTTATTTATATTCAGGCAATATTACGTGTATCTCGTTTGCGTTTGGCTTTGGGCATTGCATGTGGTCGCTTGGCCGAAATTTGCCAATAATTCTAGTTAGCAGCGCAAGCTGTGGCTCTGCGGCTGTAATCAACTTGTGTACTTATTATTTTTGTTAGTGAATTTTCTAGTTTTTGGCATACATTTTTGTAGTTACAACATTTTTTTCTTAACTGTAGACGAGGACACAATTAATTGTATTTAAAATATTTAAGCGCTTAAATGTTTGTTGTTTGTGTTTAGTTTAGCTAAACTTTTATACATTATTTAGTTTGTATGTATGGTACTTACGATTTGCAATTCAGTCATATACTTCTTCCACCACAGAAACTTGGCGTATTCTGGTCCCATGGCGGACATCATATAGTAGAAATACATGCAGACATGCACGAAATTGTTCAGCAGATTGGGGAATGTTGCATTGCCACCTGAAATGAATATTGAACATTTGAAAAATTAGCAAAATACAATTGTGAGTAATTAAATATAACACATATAAAAGTTGAATACTGTTCTATCATGAACAATTACAGTTATGTTCCGAGTTCAAAAGAAGGTGTACCGTCGAAGTGGATTTATATTAAAAATTAAGTATGTTTCAAAATCTGTGTGACTACATAGGTTAGGTTAGGTTGGTCTGGTACCAGATACCAGAATGGAGTGCCTTTACGTGTTCCCTGAGTAGTAGTCATCGTTCAGGATGCCTGCGCCTGTCGTGAATTTTAATAGTTTATGAGGCTTCACTAACGATATCTTCTCTAACTTATCGTACTGTGGGGCCCCTAAGTATCTAAATCGCTGTCTCGTTAACGCAGGACAAACGCATAAGAGATGCTCCACTGTTTCCTTGGTGCCCCGCTCTTGACATTTTCTGCATTCCTCCCGATCTGACAGCCCCATTTTATAGGCATGTGCTGCTACAAGGCTGTGACCGGTAAGAATGCCAACCATGGTCCTACAGCCCTTTCTATCGAGCTCCAGTAGGAACCTTGTATATTTTTAACTTATCTTAGAATTTAGTAAAACAATGAATGCGATCCAAAAATAGATTATAGGGGCTAAAAATCAGTAATCATTCGGAAAATAAAAGTCATACGAACGAATGAATACATCAATAAAATCCATAAAATTGTTTTTGATGATCGTACAGTTGATTTGGATACTGAACAATCTTAAGATATCAATTGAACAGATTAGAGTAGGCGCCGCGCAATTGAGCAAAACCACTTTATGATTCTAAGAACAAGCCAATCATTTCATTTCGGAATTCAATTGGCAGTCATCCGATTGGACAAGACACGATGAATCGAATCCGAATAAAGCAGGGAAAGTCACAACAGGGAGCTGGCAAAGTTCCAGTCAGCTCATTTGATTATTTTTTGGAAAGTTCATTGTAAAAATTGGATGATTTATAACAGAAAAGTTAAAGGGTTTGGAATAAATATCAAACTAATAGACTTAGAACGCAGTTGAAAATATGTCTGAG
Organism: Zeugodacus cucurbitae; assembly: GCF_028554725.1. Taxonomy (NCBI): domain Eukaryota; kingdom Metazoa; phylum Arthropoda; class Insecta; order Diptera; family Tephritidae; genus Zeugodacus; species Zeugodacus cucurbitae. The sequence continues at coordinate 53,986,992 of NC_071667.1, read as the reverse complement.
GAGAAAAATTATGCCCAACATTTTAAAAGTAAATTTAAAAGTAAATGGATAACGGTAAATGCCAAATTTTGGGCAATCAAATTAAATAAAAGAAAGAATTCTGGCCAAGAGATTTTTGCGAAGAGTTGCCACCTATTTACAAATTGTTATCAAAATAAAGATTTTAGGAAATCTCGCAAATGAAATTATTTTAAAAATGTATGTACATTTTTTTCTTGAAAATCTGAATTATAATTAGTTAGTTTAATTTCATAAATTTAAATATAATTTTTGAAATTATTAATATTGAGATCAAAATTGTATATTAGAAGTTTTCTAAGTCTTAAAAACTCACCAGCCAAGAACTTAACCAGCACCCAGGTCTCCAATGGCGTCACCGAGTGATGGTACACATGCAACCATGTTATTTGTGATGATTTTTTCCGCAGCACAAAGAAAATTGTGTCAGCAAATTCAGTCAATTTCGAGAGGTAGTAGACGTAACAGAGATTTAGCATCTGCAAAAAAAAAATAAAAATAGTTAAATAAAATTATAATTAATTTAAAAAATATTAATAAGTAAATAAATAAAAGAGATTGTAATAATTCTAAAACTACTACAAAAATATTTAAATTTTGTTTATTAGTGTAAATAGTTTGCCTTCCATACATATTCAACAATTTTAGTCTGGACCTTTCTGCCAGACGTTTGCATATTCAAAATTAAACTGTAGCATTCACAAACAAAAACAATTTCGGCTTTTTGATAGTCGCTTGCTCAGTGACCTTACATCGCAGACACGCGTCCAAATAATACATTCACATATATATACGTAAATATTTACATATTTATTCCGTCATAACAGATATTCGCACTTTTTGGCTCAAAAAAAGAAAATAAAATAAAGAAACTATAAATATCAAAAGTTTGGAAATTGTTTTTGCAAAGAATTAGTCAACAACAGTAAAACACATACATAAAAGGCGAATGGCGTAAACTGTAAGCGACATCGTCACTGTGGGCATCAATGATTTTACATAAAGCTTTACAATCATAAGTATATATGTATGTTTGTTTATATATATGTTTATGCTTATTTTTTTTTAGTAAATACTATAAAAGTCACACGGTTGGCATTTTATACTGTTTTTTTTGCAATGTTACAACGGATTAGATAAAAGAGACTTAGTTGGTTTTGTATTTGGCATAAATATATTGGACCAAAATACCATACACTTACATACATACATATTTACAAAGTTAGTTACATAGCAGCTTTTTGTTTTCATGCCATAATGTTCGTTCAAATAACCCATATTTGCTGATTTAGTTTGTATTTGTTAGCTATTTCGCGGCAATTATCAATGGCTCTGCTTGTAGGCCAAACCACAAAGTGTTAAGACCAATTATGAGGTGTAAATTTGAATTCTAAAAAATCGTTGAGGACAGGAAGGTGTGAATAGATTATGAACTCAAAAAAATGTGCGAATATTATTATGACATATTTGGAGATTCTTAATTGCTCATGAACTAAGATTTCTATTTTTTTTACATACAAATAATTTTATTTATATACAAATAATTTTTGTTCCAACCTTTTTTTAGATTATGTAAAGCTAATTGAATTCAATTAAGCCGTAGAACTAATTAGCTCAATTAACTATGTGTTTATACTTAGAGATGTTTTATATTAGATTTAATACAGATGAATAAGAATTAATCGGTTTAAAACTAGACAAACGAGTTGGAGTTTCTCAGAAAAACTAGATACCAGAATCGCCTACCGGATGCCGGAACATTGCAGAGATCACTGCAATTAAAGAAAGCCTTCCCATTCTGTAAAAAAGAGTGTTAGCGACCTGACAAATATTCATATTCCTATTTACCTCTGGCAACTTGCAAATACTTAATCTATAAACATGAAGTAGATACGGCTGAATCACAATGGAAACCAGTAACGACTTGCTCCGTAAGCAGACAAACGTGGCCAGAGTGGAATAAGAGCCGTACTTGTCGCTTATCGAAATTTAAGAGGAATGAAATAAGAACAAGAACCCTTGTAGGGGTGTTAATGTGACACTGTCTGATTGGGAAACACGCCAGCAGACTGTGGATGCAAGGCTCTGTATAGGAAAAGAATCGCAACTATTGGACGCGGTTTTCTCGAGGATGTGAGCGAAGTTTCTCATGTCAAACTGTGTGAACTTTTTCACTTTATCAGGACCACAGGGTGGTTCAATGATGACTCGATAGTGTGAGGGATCTCAGTCTCAGTGGTATCAGAATGGGCCTCCCAAAGGCCTAGGTGCGTCGTTTGACAGCCACTTAACCTAACCTAACCTAACAGATTATCGAATCAAATGCTTATCATACGTGTAGGCAGACATTTAGCAATGAATAGGTCTTGCCGTCTTGAAGAAAAACTCTGTGCTAAATTGATGCAGCTCCTTATGAACAGTAATAAATTTTGAAGCAATAGAGTCTTACAAAACTGTCAATAAGTCATTAAAATAATTGAGTGCTTATGCCCTCACACCTTAAAATCGTTGTTTTTTTTTCAAAATGCTTGAAATAATAATTCCACTTGTATACAAATCATATTATATTATAATGGTTCTTTCATCACACCTAATTTAATTACACTCACTACAGATCAATTACACAGTAAATTAAACTAATAAATCAGAATTTTTGCAATTAACTAGAATAAAAATCTGCCAAGTAATATTTAACACTAAATGAAGTTGTAAATATTATGAAACATTCATACACATCAGGTATATACCTATTAAATGTATTTTTATTTGAAATTTTTACTATCTATACATGGCTAAACTTAGTTTTTTTATTATTATTTGCGCTTTACAGCACCTTGCCAATGTTACATTTAACAGCTGTTTAATTGGAAGTGTGGAAACACCATCACCGGAAATTCCATATTTACACAGCTGGTTTTCATTTTAAATGATCATGAATGCACGCTACTATTATTACCTACAACTTGATGTCCTTGGGGAAGTAAAATTAAATAAATGGTTGTATGTGTATATTTATATATGTATATTATGTTTTTTTCTGCAGTGCGTAAATTCTGTTCGTTGCGTATTGGATTTCCCCTGAAATGGTTTTATTGTTTCATTTACGCATGAGTAAGCAGGACTTATATGGTTTAGGTGGTGCGTTGGCTTTTGAAATCATATATTTAGGCGTGGAAATAATGTTACATTAAAATAAAAATTTAAAACATTTAAGAATATATATCTGTATATATATCTTAGAAATATAACAGAAAACATATGGAATTAAATCGAGAACATTTTCTTTGTTCAAGGTAATAATTGTGACCATGATATTCTCATCAGTTCATGTTCTATGGAACTTAAGTAAAGCTCGAAACATTAAAAAAAGAGCTTCTGAAGTGCTTTGAAGAACTGACCGTGTATCAGTCAATATCCGTCCAACTTAGTAAATCATTTTGACACTTTTTATATCTTTTAAATGAATATATAATTAAAACTCTTAAAATTTAGTGGATTTATACTGAAAATGTGTGGCTTCTAACTTTCATACATTCCGTGCACTCGAAGTGAGTAGTCTGTTTTAGAAGCCGAAAAAAAGCGTTTTTTAGCAATTTTTTTTAAAGGGAAGGAAATGATTGCGGTAAACGGAATTTTAAGACGATAGTACACTATCGCTTAAAAACCAATATTTATTATTAAAAAATATTGAAATGTTTTTAAAGTTGTAAGTATTTGTCTGGAGCGTCTGGAGTCTGTATTTGTAAATCGGTGTCGGTGATGGGGGTCGTGCGATGCATCTGAATCAGTCGAACCAAATTTATTTTTAATTTTTATAAATTTCTTTTCTTTATGAACTAAGTTTGAAAAAAATAATCACTTTTTTAAGAAAAACTGGACTTTAAGTTGCAAAAAAAGTAGTTTAAATAATACTTTTGTCCAACTTTTTTAGTTCAAATAGAGGATGATTTAATACTGAGGCTACATCACTTTAGTTTTTTTCGATCGGACATATGTATATTTTTTTTACTATCGCCGGCACCGTTTTCTAACACTTGTGAAAATGAAAACTCGAGAAAACGCGCTTTAAAGTTTTCGGTCCACTTCGCACCTTCTCGACGCTCGGTCACTAAAACTGCTCTAGCTTCGAAAATATGTCGAATTGGCCTCTGGAATTTTAAAGACATATTCTTGGATAGTTTTAGAAGAGATTTAAAACAAAACAAAAAAAATAGATTTTTTGAAGCCTGTAAAGCAGACTACTGTCTTGTACTCACGTAGTAAAGTTAAAAATCTCACAATAACTCTTTTAAAACACATAGAATCGCACAACATCCGACATACGTCTGAGGAAATTTTAATGGGTACAAATCTCGGAGTTCAGCCATAGAATCTGTAAGTTAGGTTTTTTCAAATTATATGACTTAAGTCCGTTGTTCAGAGAGCTGACTGCGAAGGTTTGGTATTTTCGGTCACATATATAATTTATTCTTAAATATATCTAGGACCCAAAATTTAAACAACCATTAAAAGTTGAAGAAATGATTATAAAACTTACGGTCCTTTACCTAAAATCTCTTACCTAAAATGAGTTGCATACGATTTTCAGTAGTATTCAAAAGTCTGGCATTTATTCAATGAGCTGTTTTACGATTTTCTGTAATCGGCGAGAATTAAATGGATCACATGAAAGGCGGTAAAGATCATAGCAATTGAAAAATATTTGAGTTCTTTGAAATAACTTAATAATGTCGGTATTCTTTAGGAAGAAGTAACCGGACTTCATTTGAAACGAAAAACAATTTTCGAAAATTCGTTATATGTCATATGGATCTAGACCCATATTGTGTTTTTATGATTGAAAAATAATTTAATTTCACTTCCCACCCAAATTATGTTTTCGTTGTAAGCCCACACCTTCAACTGCCCTCAACAGTCGAACAAAGACAACAATATAGAAAACATATAAACAAAATTACAAATAACTGTGTAAGCGCCTTTTTGACGTATGGCCGTTCGAAAAGACACATTAAATTAATTCAAGAGTTAACAATAACAAAAACAATAAAACATGCAATGCAATAAATCAACTTAAGCCAACAAGTAAAACATGAATACATGTACTTGTACTTGTACACATACATACACACATATAAACGAGTAAGTAGTACTTGTTCTTCAAGTGGCGGCTGTAACAACTTCCATTGCCTACCGGGCGTATGAGCGATGTCAATAACATCAAAACATCCATACATACATACATACATTTGTACTTAGTATACTTCTGCGTACATCTAAATAACACATATCCACTCAAACAGTATATAAGTAAAGCAAGGCAAGTGCATTGACGCAATAAATAAGAAGGTAGTTGTGGAAGGTAATTGCGACGACCTTGATATGCTGCATGTATTTGTTGTTTATTTGTTATTACCTTTTAATTTCGTTTTTACTGTTGTTGTTTTCATAACATAAAAACAAATGTTTCGATTATTATAGTTGTAGGTTTTCAGTGCTTCTCTTTCGGAGTTTCTTAAGGTTTTTCTTTTTTTTTTGTGTAAACAATTACAGTTGAGTTTACAACACAAAAAATGAGAACTAAGTACAACAATAATAATGTAAACAGTAGCTCTATTGTAAGCACACAAAAAAGTAACCGCAAATATGTAATGCTCATAGCTGTGAGCATGAATAGCATGTGCCGGTTAATGGCTATTACCGCATTTGACAGCGTGAAGCATGAAGGAAACGTGCCGAACAAGTAAGTAATCGCTTCGAATGCATATAAAATTGCGATCTAGATGAGGGATGAGGAAATAGTTGCAAATTTCAGAAGCTGGCTTAGAGTTTGGCAACGATTTGTAAGATTCTTTTTTTATACTCTCGCAACATGTTGCACAGAGATCAGTATATCTACCAAATGTCTGTCTGTGCAAGAGATAACTTGAATAAATATTAAGATATCTTAATATAGAAGATTAGTTTAGTTTCAGGTGAATGAATAAATGAATTTAATGCCTTATAAACCATTTGTAGAATCATACGCTAATAGCGGAATTTAACCATAATCCCTCATTTATAAAGCCATTTGAATTCCTTTGTACCTGTAGGTAGATCTCGAAACAATTCATAGAAACACACTACTGAATCCCGATTCGTTCGTATATTTTCTATTTTCTCTCTGCAGTTAGATTTGATGGCAAGAGTAAATGATATAGAAGAAAATGCTTAATTTTATAAGTAATGCTTCTTGTTGCAATCAGTAATTCGGTGGCACCGATTGCAGTTGGCGGTTCAGCGCGAAGTTGTAGTATGCAATAACATAATAACTTTAAACTAATAGTGTTGCCGACACACACAACAAGCACAGAACAGCGCAAATAAATATAAATATAATCGCATTCAAAAGTACACGCAGAACATTTTCGTTAAAAGAAACGTATGTATACTTATGTATGTAGCTACATAAGATAGTCTGTAGAGGTAAATTGTTGTATTCATTTAATGCTCCAATGAGATTTTGGCGCGCGCTCAGCCAAGCATTTCAAAACAACTTCATATATATATATATATGTATGTGACCGCATATGTAGAACCACTTATATACAAAAAGAACAAACGTTTCTTCAGAAAATCCTACTATTACGACAACAGAGCCGATATGCAACCGCTAGACAACCAGTACCATGCAATTATTTAGTCATTATTTTTCGTTCGCTGTGTCATTGTCAAAATATTTTCATATATGGTAGTTAGTACAAATATATGCATGAAATGAGATTGTAATTTAGAACCCCATTAAATTTGCATAGCAGTATTTATATTTATTTGTCTTGTTTTCGTCGTTTTAAATTATTTTCTAATATCAATACCAATTGTTTATTACATATGTATTCTGAATTAATTTTAGGAGGGGTAACCACCTATTTAAAAATTCAAATTCAATTCATTTAAAAAATAGGCGAAACATGAGAAGATTTGCAGTATAAAAATTTTTTGAAATGGTTGGCAACCCTTAAAATAATAACTTTTCAATTAAATCAACATTTCGCCGGTTGCATTTTCAAATTTATGAAATTAATTTAATTAAGAAACCATTAAATTAGATTATTTAAATCGTAAAAATATTTTTGTTATTTTTATAATTGTCTTTGATATGTAAAAACCCCAAAAGAAATTTTGTAATTTTACAATTCACTTGCTGAATGTAATAAATAGAGAATTCGCAAAGTCACTGCTCTCACACTCTCTTTTTAACAAATCAATGACTTCAAATTAATCTAACAGGTTTGGTGACAATTCAAAAATTAAAAGTCCATTAAATGCAAATTGTTTTAATGCTTGTATTATTATTTATTTATTTAAATAATAACCTGAGCTTCATATAATCTCTACATACACAGCATTCTACACAGCACATGCTTGCATTCACCTTTAATTTAAGCAAATAATTATATATTAAAGAATAAATTAATTATTAAATATTTGTCTGAACTTGCGACAAGTATTTGAAAATACCCGTTTTGGTCAATAAAAAGAGAATACAAAAAATACAAAAGAGGTGTAAGTGAGTAGGGAGATGATCGCCCAAAAAATCAAAAATTTTCTGTCTCAATGCATTTCAAATATTGATAAATATTACCAACAAATTAAACGCTTGGATTGCTATTAGTCGCTTTATGTTAACTAGAAATTCGTTTTAATCTCTTGTTTTGAGTTGTCAACTGTGCGTCGCAACACTCTCCCTTTCGGCGTTGGTCGCTTTCTGGGGCCGTGTTTTTGTCTGCTGATACAGCTGTTCGGGTGCATGTTTTAAACCGCATTTTTGCCATACATTAACCTTGAAAGTTGACGACGAAAACAAACATGAGCTAATCGTATTGCAGTCGACGGGCTTTTTTGCATTTCATAAAGCGCTCAAAAAGTGCGGCTTACTGCCGAAGTTTAAAATATGGAAATTAAAATTTTGTTGGATCTTTTAACTTGTTGCGATTGACTGCGTGCTGTTTGGCATGCTTATCTTCTGACTGAATGCAATGCAGATGATGTGTAGTGAATTTATGCTACGCTCTTTTATCTAAACAAATTGGTTGTTTCTTAAAATTTTCTACTGCTTTGAGAACATAGTAAACAAAAAAATAGAAAGGTTCTAACGAGGGATTGTGATAGATGAGACAAAAAATATAGGCGGGTATTGTCTTTTCAAAGTTTGTGGCTGTCTATGGAATTTAATTCTTTGTTATTTCGTGGCTATAGTTTTATAGTTCTCCGAAAAACGTCTGTCCAAGCCAAATCGCGATACTATTCAACATGGAATCAGATGTCAAAATTATTAAATGCTCAATGAAGACTAAAATAGAAACATTTGAGATACTGTCTACTGAGCAAAGTATGTATTTTTCTACTTCATCCAAATATTTCGTTTTATGGGAATCTTGAACACAAATTATTAATAAGTACGATCCCAACCTCAAAATATATTAACAGTGGAATTTATTATATTTCTGATGTTTATACACTTACTCGTTTCGACATTGGCCCATCTGAGTAATCCACGGGTTCACATTTCAAATTGTAGTTGTTCAGCCAACCAGCCATCAGGTGCTGTTAAAACAGAAATATATTTTTCAAATGATTAGAATTTTTTAATTGTAATTATTATTATGAACTTAAAGAAAAAATAATTTTTAACTCAACACTAAAATGGTAAAAAACTAAGACGAGAACGGAGATAAATACCCCAATTTTGTAAGGCTACTGAAATATAGTCGCCAGTGTAATTGCCCTGGCTACTGAAACAATATTTCATATTACGATAGGCCATATAGTATCCTAAGATACTAAACCTGTGTTTACATTATTGGGAAACACTGTTTGAAGTATTGGTTAGCATTGCTCAATATGGAATAATTCGAGAAATTAAACATTCATTGACATTTTAAATCGTGATGTTTGGTAAATTTTAATTAATTTATTTGTACGTTTGTTGTAAAATTACTAGTTTTCTGTTCATTATTATTATATTGATCAAGTTGATTGTTATTGAAATTTAAAGAATCTGGGAAACTTATTTGCTATCAGCTTATAAAAAAGAACCGGTTAGGCACAATTATTAGAATTATAAATATTAGTTTAATAAAATTTATCCATCAAAAACACTATACTACAAAATCTTTTTTTTCTGATCTGGTAAAATTAATTTTCCCAGGTGATTAAGTCATAAGAAAACAAGTAAGGAAGGGCTAAGTTCGGGTGTAACCGAATTTATATTATATAATACACAATTTGTCATATATATTCATCATATATATTGTATAAAGTCCTTTGAAAGTTGGAAAACCTAATATTAGGTCAGAAGCACCGAGGTCCTCATGTTCGATAAATGGGGCCTTGAAAACCTATGGTCCGATTTCGGCGATTTTTAGAATGGGGCTGCCACACTATTAACATAGAATTTGTGCAAAGTTCTGCACCGATATCTTCACTAGTGCTTACTTTATAACGGGTGATTTTTTTGAGGTTAGGATTTTCATGCATTAGTATTTGACAGATCACGTGGGATTTCAGACATGGTGTCAAAGAGAAAGATGCTCAGTATGCTTTGACATTTCATCATGAATAGACTTACTAACGAGCAACGCTTGCAAATCATTGAATTTTATTACCAAAATCAGTGTTCGGTTCGAAATGTGAAATCCGCTTTTTTATCGACAAATTTTGTTCAGCGATGAGGCTCATTTCTGGTTGAATGGCTACGTAAATAAGCAAAATTGCCGCATTTGGGGTGAAGAGCAACCAGAAGCCGTTCAAGAACTGCCCATGCATCCCGAAAAATGCACTGTTTGGTGTGGTTTGTACGCTGGTGGAATCATTGGACCGTATTTTTTCAAAGATGCTGTTGGACGCAACGTTACGGTGAATGGCGATCGCTATCGTTCGATGCTAACAAACTTTTTGTTGCCAAAAATGGAAGAACTGAACTTGGTTGACATGTGGTTTCAACAAGATGGCGCTACATGCCACACAGCTCGCGATTCTATGGCCATTTTGAGGGAAAACTTCGGAGAACAATTCATCTCAAGAAATGGACCCGTAAGTTGGCCACCAAGATCATGCGATTTAACGCCTTTAGACTATTTTTTGTGGGGCTACGTCAAGTCTAAAGTCTACAGAAATAAGCCAGCAACTATTCCAGCTTTGGAAGACAACATTTCCGAAGAAATTCGGGCTATTCCGGCCGAAATGCTCGAAAAAGTTGCCCAAAATTGGACTTTCCGAATGGACCACCTAAGACGCAGCCGCGGTCAACATTTAAATGAAATTATCTTCAAAAAGTAAATGTCATGAACCAATCTAACGTTTCAAATAAAGAACCGATGAGATTTTGCAAATTTTATGCGTTTTTTTTTTTTAAAAAGTTATCAAGCTCTTAAAAAATCACCCTTTATATTTGGCCTATTTTCCAAACATATCATTGGGGTGTAAGGAAACTATTATGAACCAAGTTTCATTGAAATCGGTCGAGTAGTTCCTGAGATATGGTTTTTGACCCATAAGTGGGCGATGCCACGCCCATTTTCCATTTTGTAAAAAAATGCTGAGTTCTTATGTGAAATTTAGTGTTTCTGGCGTTTTTCGTTACTGAGTTAACTCACTTTTAGTAATTTTCAACCTAACCTTTGTATGGGAGGTGGGCGTGGTTATTATCCGATTTTAACTAATTTCATGTTGTGTAGTGGGGTACGTAAGAGAACCGACTGCAGAAAGTTTGGTTTATATAGCTTTATTGGTTTGCGAGATTTATACAAATAAGCGATTTGGGGGTGGGGCCACGCTCACTTTCCCAAAACAATTACATCCAAATATTCCCCTTCCTAGTGCGATCCTTTGTTCCAAATTTTACCTTTTTAACTTTTTTTATGGCTTAGTTATGACACTTTATGTGTTTTCGGTTTTCGCCATTTTGTGGGCGTGGCAGTGGTCCGATTTTGCCCATTTTCGTTTTTGCAACCCTCTCACAGTCCCAAGGAACATGTGTTCCAAGTTTCATTAAGATATCTTAATTTTTACTCAAGTTACAGCTTGCACAGACGGACAGACAGACAGATTTCACATCTACTCGTCACCCTGATCACTTTGGTATATATGACTCTATATCTAACTCGTTTAGTTTTAGGTGTCACAAACAAACTTTATTTGAACAAAACTATTATACTCTCGTAGCAACTTTGTTGCGAGAGTATAAAAATGGTATTTTCTGATTTTTGAAATAATTAAATTCGAAGTTCGGAAAAAGGGCTTCGTAAAAAAAGTATTTTTATTTACAGGATATATTTTCAAAAAAATCCAAAATATCAAAAATCATATTCACAGATAGCCTGTCATAATGTAGTATTGGTCTATAGTTGCCTGTCGGCAGACTAAGCACAGTAATAAGGGCGACTGGCAGTGTATCGGTTATATTATAGATACGCAATAGGGGTGTAGAAGTAGGTAACAGTAAGTAAGTTTCTCCTCGCTAAAGGAGTTGAACTATCTATTTCAAAAATTATGATAACTAATTTTGTGATATGAAGTGTCTATTTACTTTTGAAAGAGCTAAATTAGTAATTTATTTCGTTTAATTAACTATGTTAAAGCCTATTGTTAACAGTTTATTTATTTTATTCACATGTATAATTAACTATTTATTAACGGCACTTATATTTCTAATACCGAAAATTTACTTGCCCCATAATTTGGCATAAGAAATAGACATATCAAATATATAACCAATGCTAGTCTAATTTTATTGAACAAAACTCACCTCGTAGAACATATACCCGCTTAACGCCACCTGAAAGGCATTGTAAATGACTAATGTACCCCGCAGTTGGAAGGGTTTTCTGTCGCGCATGAACGATGGTCCGATCAAGAGAACCCAAGACAGGTATATGGCAACCAAACCGAATGTGTAAAGGGGATGCTCCATTAGGGGGAAACGTGTGGCGCGGGGATCTGGGAATTAGAAAAAAGAAGATGTGTAATGAATATATATTTTAAGTGGCCTAAAAAGTGTTGATTAATAAAATTTGTAAAAAATAACAAATGTGTTGAGTTTTCTAGCAACATGAGTTACTATTAAAAAATTCAATAATTTTTCAATGAATATTTATATGGACTGACAATAATATGCAAACTAAGTTCATTCAACCCAAATGTCTATTTTATAAAATTTGGCTAATTTCTGCATTATTGCACATTTTACTATTTTGGTAAATTTTTTTAATAGCAAAAATCCAAAAACATATTTTATTTAAATATATTTTATTTATGTGTGAAATATTTATTTAATGAATAACTGAAATTAATTTTACTCACAACAAACTCTGTCTAAACCGGTGAAACAACTATGGATATGGCAAATAATATGCAAATCTAGTTTATTTAAATAGAAAAATTGCAATGTGGGTAGTTTTATGGTTGCATTTCTGCATTTTTCGGCAATAAAATTTGACTTGAATAGAAAGAAAGTATTAACTTTTTCACTTTTTAAAATACCAAATTCTCAATACAGACACATTTAGATTAAATGCGGTCAAATGAGGGCACTGACACTGGCATTTGTTTCAGTACCACAAAAGCTCTTTTTAAATTAGCTTTGGTGATCCTGTGGCCTTGCCATGAAAACCATTTCAAATGTTTAACTCAAAGATATTTTTTTACTTTCATGAAATATTATTATAGTTAGTTAGTTAGCTATACCAACCACTGTCATGCCATAAAAATTAATAGACGTTTATTACGTTAATATTTCCACAATATACTTAATTGCAATTGCTATTAAATAATTGTTTGTGGGAACATATATTTAATTAAAAATATAATTCTATATTTTATAATATCATATTAATGAATACCAGTACGCGTATGCATTAGGGTGGAGTGTATGTAACTTTTCTTTAATATATAGCGAATTCGCAGATTTTTACTACAAAAATTAAGTTGAACAATATTTGCTATCTTCGATTCAGAATTCTCTGAAAAAGAAAGCAACACTCAGTTCTCGAGTTGAGTTCTATACAAGATAGTATCGTATGTGTCAATGCCCCAATTTGTTTGAAGATTTGGTAAAAAAAAATCGTCATGAAAAACTTAATTTAGAATGCTTATATTTTTAGTTCTATCCTAATATATAGATACATCTATATTTGCATGAACCTTTTGATATATAAAAACTTTAGTGCCATTTACAATATAATTAGGCATTTATTAAGTGAGCAGTCATGATCTTACCCTTTTGTAGTTAACTATAAACTTGTGTGGAAATGAAAATTGAAAAACAAGTTTAGTTAGTAAATGCTGAATAAATATTGCGGTATTTATTTGATATTGTCTAGAATTAATTTAGGATATAGAAGCCACTGCCTCAAACACCTAGAATTATTTGTGGCTGGATCTTTGTGTATTCGATTAAGTTTTAGAAGGTTATATGAAGAATATAATCCCCGATAGGTGGCGCCATAGTCACGATTATTACCAAAAAGCGTATTTAGGCTCATATTCGGGACATTTAGTGAAAATTTGTCATAGAACATATAATTAATATATTTATGATATAACTATAGAATGCCTAAACCGTCCCCAAGTGATTTCTTCTCTACCCCACATACCGATGGAGAAGAGGTGCAATGAACTTTTTGACGGATGGATCGAAGCTCTGGGGGAAGATGGGAGGGGGAGTCTTCATTCGGAAGCTTTCAATCAACATTACCTTTGTACTACCAGAACACTGCAGTGTCTTTCAAGCAGACGTGGCTGCGATTAAGTTAGCAGTAGACACATTCATCCGTATTGTGGGCCCCATACATAGAGGTATGTATTCAATGAGGAGCCAGACTGAAGTTGAAACACCTTGGTATGCTCAACTTCGGCTTGGCTAAAATTGACATTAAGTGACTCAAGTAGTTTGTAATATATTCCAGAGATCTGCCTACTAAACTAACCTAATCTAACTATAGAATATTTGACGAGGCAGTGGCTTCTATATTCTAAATTAATTCTAGACAATATTAAATAAATTCCGCAATATTTATTCAGCATTTACTAATTAAACTTGTTTCTTTCTTTTTAAGTATATCAAAAAAATTAGAAATTAATTGACTTTATTTAGGTATTGTTAGCTCGTATTTAGTAGTTTATCTATTAATCAATGAAATGTGATAGATTATTTTACATATAATTCAATAATTGATCATTATCATAAATATAAATGTCGTCAGCTGTTACTTAGAAGCATAGATTAATTGTTAGTAAACACCTGTATAACATTTAACGACTTTATTACACATATTACAAATGTTTATTTATTAGGTTTTATTTTATTATTATTTAAAAAAAAAACAAAATTCCATTATACATGAGATATGTTTGTTTATAACACTATTTTATGCAAGGAATTTGTTTTTGTTTACCTTAAATTCATAATAAATTCCAAACATATTCACACTTCAGTAGATTAAAATCTCAAAAGTTACCAGCACTATTATTACCATAAATTACTGTTTCTAACAATTGCTTTTTATTTAGATATCGCTTGCTACCTGACATTTGAACAATTAATTGTTAGATGTGATACATGCAATAGTCGCAAAACATTTAATAAGAATCAAGAATTTCAGTACGGCACGTACTGAGCCACAGTTGCCATAGCAGCTGCCTCACAGAATCCGATATAAACAATTTTGATTGATTAAATGAATGTGTAGCTAAACATACTAGTACGTATATAGTAAATACAAACAAAACAAAGATATTTATTTATATATGTACATATATGTATTTATTTACAATATTTATACAATTATATGCTTGGCGTGGGCAGCAAGATGGACTTTACTACTCTCATCAGGCAATATATATATGTATATATATAAATGACTAATATTATGAACAGCAGTAATTGTATGTCAGTATTAAACAAGTGTGAGTAAGCAATTTTATTTGCTGTTGAACATAGTTTTAGTGTCTTCGATATAATGTAGGTTCACAGGCTATGGTTTAAGAGCGTTTGTATTGAAGATCAAAGACAAAATAGAGGGTGAACTACAAATGCTTGAATATTGCCGGCATTTATGCTGCGCTTCTTAGTAATTAACTTATTTTGAATATCATATTTTAACGCCACATTAATACACGCGGAGTGCTTTTCTTATATACACTTGAATGTAATTCAGCGCAAGGTTTGTGTCTTAAGTCTTCTGTGTGTTATTGAGCATGCAGCCGAAGCAAAGTGATTTTTTAATGGTAAACTGTAGCAATATTCAGTGCAGATTTCTTTAATTGTTCTTATATTTTTGCACATTTTTTTTATGGAATATGCGATGAAAAATATTTCGGTTACATTAAATATTTGTTTGTTCGGCATATTTATCAAACGCCGTTAACCTTTTCAGCAACACTGCATAAAGTGAGACAAAAATGAGTAAATATGTGTATGTGTAAGCGCGCTGAAGTGCGCTAAAAGCCTAATTAAAAGGTTATAACAGTAGTAAAAGTTGTAAATAATTACAAACATATACATATATAAACACAAGGTATTTGCATGCTCAGATGTGCACAAACATTGAGTTACTAGCTACTCGCAAGTAAAAAATTATAATTTAAATAGAAATAAAATTAAAAACTACGCACACTTGCAAGTATAAGTATATATATTCAAATATAATAGCATCATAAAAAAATGTGTAGAAGGAAATTGACAATTATTAGTCATTTTTTTGACAATTTAAATGACATTTAATTGCGGTAATAATTGTCGAAGATAAGCGAAGCAAGTGTCCGCTGCAGCTGTTTGGCATTGTCAAGGCCGCTGAAGGTTGTGCGCTCAAATTGTAAATGTACTTAGGTTTCTAACGCGTCGCGTGTATGCGCTTTGGTATGTCCGCATTACATTAAGTATAGACGCACAGACTTTTAGGCGAGGCAGAGGGCGTAATACATATCATACACTGCTATGTATGGTATGGTTTAATGGTTTATGTAAGTATGGTTTTCAAGTTCAACGCTGCCTCAATGACAAACTTGTTTATCGTTTTTTTGGTGTTTCATGACACCAACTTGCTACTGGAATTTGGAACTTTACAAAAACATAAGTACATTTTTGTACATTTTCAGTTAGGTGGTGCTCTTATTAAACTAAATTGTAAGAATTAAGAATCACTTGATTTTCGTAAAAATGACAGAAATGAATTAAAATTCAATAAAAAAAATATTTTTGATTCAAGAAAGTGAATATGAAATTTGATTTGCCTATGGATCTTTAATGATATGAGAAACAACTTTAGCAACTCGCATCTTCTGAGGGAGTTAAGACTTTACGAGAGTGTTCTGGTGTACAGGCATGTATCACTGAACTCATCATTTATGAACATTACAAGAATACGGAAAAAATCTAAAATTAGCAGCCCTTCATCAGTTCTAAAAAACTATCTGGGCAAAAAAAAAAATATTATAAATTTAGCGTAACGATGTTATGGTTGGAAGTATGGAAAATTTTACATAAATATTTTTTAATGGCGACTTCTCAAAAAACGATTTTTGTAACACTGTTTTGAGCTTTTAGAATTTTTTTAGTAAAAAATTAAAATTGGTGTTGAGGATAGTTCCAGGGATAGAGATTAGTATAGTGGATTAGGTAAATTAGTATAGTAGAACTTGAGAAATCGTGGGTATCGTTTTTAAAAACCCAGGCAAGCCGAGTCAAACTGATCCGAAAAATATCTGTGTCACCGAAAAGAATTAGAATTTTGCAAAATACTCTTTTAGCCGTGTCCTAAATAGTTAAACTTTGAAAATATAAGCTAAATTGCTGGACACACTGGCTTCGAGTGAGCAACAAGCACCTGCTCAGTAGCGAGGTCTTTCTGGCCGTGGATCAAAAACGGTCCTTACAGTTGCTGTCGCATAGTAAGGCACATCTCACCGAGATAATTGGTATGCTTACTGGCCATTGTCCAATAGGCACACACGCGGTGAGACTAGGGATCAAGTCAGATGTTAGTTGCAAAAGCTGTTTGGTGGAAGGCGAAGAGGAATAATCCAATCACTTTCTCCTTCAATGTCCGGCATTCGTCAGACTTGGGTTAAAGCACTTCGGTAGGCACATCTTCGGCGAACCCAGTGAAGTAACTGGAATCGACATTAGCCGACTTAAGAACGTCGTATCATAATGGTCTTAGTGATCTGTTGAGAGTTTTCCGGTTGTCACAAAGGACAGACGAATCTGTTTAAGTGAGATCTCTGTAGCTGGGCAGATCTACCCCTTAACCTAACCTAGTTTGATAAAAAAGTGTTTCTTAAAATTGAAAAGCCGCCTTTAATGAAAATAAAAAATATTTACGCACTCTCAAAAAAATGTTCGTTACAACTACCATATCTGAAATTCACGACCATTAGTCTTTGAAATATTAGTTTAACTGCATTCAAACAAATTCGTTGCCTTTTTGACCCGGTGACGCGCGTCACTGACCCTTGCACACTGGTGGCCAACAACAAAATTTGGTTAAGCCCGCGAGCATTTAAGTGCGCCGTAATGCATCTTAATTGCAGTTCTATGTCAACTTGACGGTTTTATGAACTTTGTTTTACCGACACAAATGCTTTGTTGTTATTGCCATTTTCGTAGTAAATTCTCTATTTAACCGGCTGTGAGGCTTCTAATTGACGTTTACTACACAATTTGCGTAGAAATAAATGTACAAAGCTAACTAACAAGCGGCATCTTGCACAAAATATGCGTTTGAGTCAAGCGTTTTTTTGCCGCGGCCATTCATTTGTTGCGCCTTTCAAGCACTACACACTCATACATATTTATGTACTGGCATTACTCAACGCATTACAAGCCGTATCGGCCGTAAGTCGCTTTTGTGTGTTTCGCGTAATGTTTAAGCTTTCCAACACAACCACATTAGTAATGCGCAATTTTACGCTTTGTGGAAATTCTTCGCATTTCTAATTGCCTACGAACTAGTTTAGAGGGGATTTTTTGCACTTCTTAATATTTAATTGCGTGATTTGTTGTTGCACATACAAAGTATTAGTACAATTATTAAATACGCAAAGCACATTGCAAGGAAATGTATACTTAATTGATTTATTTTGTATGGAATGTTTTAGGAGATTACTTCATGTTGTGCAAAATAATTGTTTTAATACTGCAAGTCTAAAGTTCTCCAAATTAATTTTTTTCTTGAAATTGTGGAAGCATCTTTGTTGTTTTTCCAATGCTTGCAGGAACTCTAACTAATTATCACATTATTCATTTAATTTTTTTTTTGAATCAAAAGTTTAAAACTGCCGATGTGTAAACATTGAATAAATTTTATAAAAAACAGCCTCAAATATTTAAGCATTTATTTGGAGATCGCCTTTATAGACCATCACCAAAATAAGAGGATAGGCATGATTTCGACAGAATGTTTACGTAGAACTCACTAATGATTCGAGGATTGATTGTGATCTTTGCTTTTTGGGTAACTTCTTAACTTCTTCTTCTTCTTTTTTATTTAATTGCAGTATATTTAGAAGCTATTAAACTCAGTATATAGTACAACTACTTGCTGGATATTACGCCAATTCTAAAGAACCTAAAATATGTGCAGCTACTCTAGAAATTTTGGATGCATTTCCAGAATTATAATCAATTATAAGCGTACAATTTATATATATAGATAATGAAAGGTTTGCCACCCCTTCCAAATTAAAAATGTCATCTCCATCAAATTTGAAAAACAATGTAATTTTAAAATACATTTTGCAAAGAAGCACATTCTGAATACAAATATCGTAGAGATTTGCCATTTTTTCTTGAAAATAAACTGTTAATGTATAAGTTGCGCCTGGGAAGTTTTATTGTTTGCGATATAGAGCTTCAATGTTAATTGTAATAGATATAATAGATTTGCAAAAATCTGTATTTCTAGTGTAGGATAACCAGTATAAAAAATCGCCGAAAGCAGACGGTAACTTTTTAAGGCCGCAAATATCGAACATGAGGAGGTCGAAGTTTACGGCTAATTTTTTATTGAAAATATCGGTAAATCTTTCAGATATACTAAAGAAATTCAAAGTAGATGTGTGCCATCCAATAGTGTGCGTTTGTGCCAAAAATAGGCAAAACCAGTTCATTTCCTCTTGCCACATATACCTCATTTTCGGGGGTAAAAAACTTCCGGTGGACTTTATACAGTTAATACATGCATATATAAAAGCAAAATTAAGTGAACGTAAAATTTTGGAAATAATGTAGCTTGTTGGCAAAAATAATTGAAATCGGTCCAGGAGTTATCCAGTCCCCAAATACTATATATACGGATTTTTGTTTCCTAGTGTACTTTATTCCGAAAATGTGAGTCAAATTGTATGTTATCTTAATAAATTTAAATAAATATCTTGCGAGAGATTTAAAACTTTAAAGAGTTATAATAAGACTAAGCTGACCACGAAATTTTCAGAAGAAGAAATTACTATTTTCCTTCAGTAAATAAAAAAAAAGTATGTAATATTTTTTTTTGAACTTTTTTCAAATATTACTCCAGTCAAAAATATAGTAAAATTTCTTCAAAAAGTTGAATTACAACGTTTATAGATGACTAGCAGATCGCTCCGGCTTCGCACGGGTTTAAACAAACTTTTCAAAAGTTATAAGTTTTTAGACATTTATACACACTCTTCCATACATATATATGTACTTTCCCGTTTCTTGTGTGGGTTCATATAAAAAACGTAAAATGAGGAACATTCGATCTTGACATTATATTTTTTTGTAATGAGCTAAAATGTACGACCTCTAGTCTTTGATGTCCGATGAATTTCTCTCTGATTATGAAGGCGTTGGGAACGCTTAGAGTTTGACGCCCTAGTGCAAGCTTGTATATTTCTAATATTTTGTTCTTCAAGCCGCTGCACACGCTCCGAACTCGACTCCCAAGCGCGTACTTGGCAGGTTTTGAAATTTTGTTCATCAATCAGCTGCGAGCGATTGTTACTCGACTCTCTGGCACGCGATTGCGATGCGAAGAGAATGACTTGCAAGACGATTTTCAATTTCAGATTAAGTTTCTCCATCACGGAGTCTTTTTGATACCCCCACCTGGGAACTATTTCCAGAAAGTTGAGATTCTAGCAATAAATAAAGAATTTTTGAAATCGGCACAGTAATTTTCGAGTTTATTCAATACAAACATTCATACAAATCTTTCCTCTTTATTATAGCAGTATAGATTATATTCCTAATTTTTTGATTCTTTCTCCAATTTATTTAATAAAATGAATTACAACATCTATAAATTACTCGAACATATCGAGTAATTTATAGATGTTGTAATTCATTTACTTCTACATTTCTAAATTTTCTACGAAGTTTTTCCTTCGCTAAATTTTCAGATTTCAATAAAGTTAGCACAATTAAAAATTTCGAAAGAAATTTTGTCTTCTACAATTTTTTTTAGAAAAGTATTATAAATAATACTATTTTAAGTTACCTCTAAAAGCTTAACAAATATTTTTGAAATGTTCCGTTTAAAATTCAAAACCTCACAAAGTATTACAACTATTTTAAGGGAATTCCCTAAAGTTGATTATTCTACATTTCAAATTCACACCTATTCAACACTATAAGCTGCGGTCTCATTTTCTATTCTCTTCAACTTTCATTGGTTACCCTCATCATTTCTGTATATCATTAATTTTATACTTATTTATCATTATTTGCTTAAAAGCTCTTATTTTTTGTTTTCGATATTTTATATACAAGAATTATTAGGCCAAGATTGTTATGCTATTATATGAATCCGGTATGATAAATTTTTAAAAATTTTACGGATTTTTCTGGTTGTGATTTTACAAAATATTATTACATTTAACAATTTGCATTATATTTGCCAGACAATATTTATTCAAACATTTTATCGCTTACGCGTATTATCATTTAAATTTTATGTGTTCAACGACATGTATTTCGTTTTACATTTTACATCTTTAACTTATACTTTCGCTACACACTCTCTGCGCATCAAAACATTTATCGGCGTTTTGCTTTTACGCTTTTACGCGCCAAATTACATTGCACACTCTTAATAAATTTGAAAAATTTTGCATTTGAATTCAATTTTATATGTGTCACCAATACATACCGCCGAAATCACGCTCGACCAAATGGTAGTAGCGCTGTATCAGTCCGGTGTAATTCCAATCAACATAATGCGATTTGAATTCGTCCAAAGCGATGGTCGCAATCTCGGCGGCCATATCGAAGCGTGAAGTTATGTTGCTATTCATGTTGACTGTGTGTTGAGTTTTTTTGTATGTTTGGGTGGATTACTTAACTACTGTCACTTAAGTTTATTTATTTAGTTTTTTTTTTTTGCAATTCGTACGAAACGAGATTCCACTGTAAAACTGTGCACTATATAAGGATCTATGTAATTGCACACTTTTAAGCGTTATTTAATTGTTTTTGTTTTTTTTTTGTACTGCACACTCACACGCACTCTTGCAATGCTACGAAATAGTCCATTCTATGCACTTTTTTCGGCTAATAATTTTTAAGAATAATTGTTGTGAAATTTTTTAAAATTATTTTTCATTTACAGCCAACAACAAAATAGCACAAAATTTAACTGATATCGTTTGTGATGAGCACTGTCATAGGTTGAATTGTTTAATTATTTAATTCTTGAAGTTTATAAATTTCCTTAGCACTTTGTCTGCATTTCTAGAAAGCACATTCTATTTAGCACATTCTAAATACTAAATGTTGAAATGTTGCGTATACGCCACCACGTTCAAATTCACTAAGTTCTAGAATCAAGATTGTATTCCTCTTTGTATTGTATTGTATAGTCGCATGTAGTCGCTTTTGTTAGTATTGTTTCACCAAACCGCACCGTATGAATGTTTATGCTCAACTGACTGCAAAACTTCTCGACAATCACAAGATAAAATAAATGTTTTTTGCCAAAACGCGCAAAGACGCCGTCGCAATGCAATACAAAAGCACAAAACACACAGACACGGAGCGACTAGAAGGCAGCAACAGCACCAGCAGCAGCGCAGAGAACGCAGCGCTAGGAGCCGCCGCTACACATAAACGATCGCAGCAGTGCTTTTAGACGAGCCGATACAACAACACAACAGCCGCAATGATTCGCAAAACTTCATACGGAAAGGGAGAGCAGCCACCAATGCACACACGCACACACACACAGCGACAACAAAACAAATTCGAAAAATCAAAGCCAAAGCAAAGCTGGCAAAGTCAAAAGTCAATTCGCGTTGATGCCAAAGCAGTTGTGGCGCGGCAGAATCAGCACCAGCAGCGGGTAAACGATCGCCTTCAATGCGCAAGATAATCGGAAACGATGAAGCAGTCAAGCAGCTCTGTGCCGCAGCACTACGTCGACAGCACAGCAAGCAGCGCAGTTGATTTTGTTTTTGTATGCCAAGCAAAGTTAAGGGTGTTTGTGTTGGTGTTTTTGTTTGTGTTTGTGTTTGTATTTGCTTTTGCCATTTTTGTCGTTGCCGAGGTGTCAGGCTGCACCAACACATACTCTTATAACATTAATTGCATTCGTGTCCGTTCGTGTGGAAGTGAACGCCATTCGTTGTTTGTCCACTTCTAAAGTTGTTCTTTTACAACCTTCTTGTTAGTTGTTGCGCCGAAAACATACTTCCACTTTTATTTGAGTGTGCGTGTGTGTGTATGTAGAGGCAAGTGGATTTGCACATATTATTGCTGTTATTGGTCATATTTGCTTGTTGCTGCAAACAGCAAAAACGAAAATACGAAAAATCGTTTCTGCTGCAATACAGAAAGGGTAAAAGGTGGAGGGGAAGCCATATACATAGAGTAATAATTAAACATTTTGTTATAGTTTAAATTTATGATACCCACTAATAACTAGCACTAAAAATGTAAAATAATGAATGCAAAAAAGTATTATTATTTTTTCACAAATTTTCGAGTTACAATTATAGAATAAAGATAAATTTGATTAAATTTTTAGCTAAGTTTTCAGTAATTCATTTCCCTATCCCTTAATATATGTATATATATATTTAATCAAGAAGTATGATAGGGCTAAGTTCGGATAGTTCGAGGGTAACCCAACACTTTACCCTCGCAATTTATTTATTTAATTTTATTAATATACCACACAATTTGACCCATATATTTGGCAAGAAGTCCATTAGAATAACATATACATACGTATAATATATAGAGGAATACAGTAATTCCCGATTTGATTCATATTCATCATCAAGCTCCACTATATCCAAAAAGTTGCTAAGAGAGTATTATAGTTTTGTTCACATAACGGTTTACATAACCTAAACTAAACGAGTTAGATATAGGATTATATACACAAATGATCAGGATGGCGAGTAGATTTGAAATCCGGATGTCTGTTCGTCCGTCTGTGCAAGCGATAACTTGAGTAAAAAATGGAGATATGTTAATGAAACTTGGTACACATATTCCTCGGCACCATGGTTGGTATTGAAAATGGGCGAAATCGGACCACTAACACCTCCACAAAATGGCGAAAACCTATACAGTGTCATTACTAAGCCATAAATAAAGCTATGAAAGTAAAATGAATCGTTTACTTAACAATATATAAAGAAAGCACTAGTGAAGATATCGGAACAGAACTGCATTTATAGAGTGGCATCGCTCTTTTAAAGATCGAATTTTAAACATGTTCGGTTACACCCGAACTTAACCCTTCCTTACTTTTTTCTTTCTTTCGTCCATTAACTAGATTTAACCATGTGCATGTACGAATTTTCGAGTTACTATTATAGAATGAAGATAAATTTGGTTAAATTTTTGGCTAAATTTTCAGTAATTCGTCTTTGTACCAAATTTTACTTTTGTAGGTTTATTTATAGCTATTATAAAATTGAATTAACTGCTTTGAGATGATCTGATAGTGTTTAATCAGTCTCTGTCAACATTCATCATTTGTTGAGATCGGGACAGTAAGAGCTCAAAAAAGTACCACAGTCATTGCTGGATCACTATACCTACCCGAAAATGTGTAAGAAACGGGCTGAAGGTAGTTAGTAACCTTCCTTTGTGTTTCGTTGCCAAAGAGAGGTGGCTTCTTTTTGTGGGGTTATTATAAAATAGCAATATACGTCAGCAATCCTTAAACCATTGGCTTGAGCCTTCAGCCAATTGAAATAAAAACAAAACATTTTCTACGGTACACAGCCTTATGCAAATTATATTAAATTCAACAAATTGTGGAAAAGTGTTTGTATGTATGTGATTGGCGTTGAACCGTTTAGACGGTTATAGCCGAATCGATGAGAGCGTGCCACTCATGTCTTTCCTTCGCAGTTCGGCGCCAGTTGGAGATTCCAAGTGTAACCAGGTCACTCTCCACCTGGTCCCTCCAACGGAGCGGAGGCCTTCCACGTCCTCGGCTTCCTCCAGCGGGTGCAGCATCGAACACTTTCAGAGCTGGAGTGTTTTCGTCCATTTGGACAACATGACCTAGCCAGCGCAGCCGCTGTCTTTTTATACGCTGAACTATGTCAATGTCGTCGTATAACACGTACAGCTCATCGTTCCATCGTCTGCGGTATTCGCCGTTGCCAATGTTCTGAGGACCATAAATCTTGCGCAAAATTTTCCTCTCGAAAACTCCTAGTGTCGTCTCATCTGATGTTGACATCGTCCAAGCTTCTGCACCGTAAAGCAGGACGGGAATGATAAGTGACTTGTAGAGCTTGATTTTGGTTCGTCGAGAGAGGACTTTACTGTTCAATTGCCTACTCAGTCCAAAGTAGCACCTGTTGGCAAGAGTTATTCTGCGCTGGATTTCGAGGCTGACATTGTTCGTGTTGTTGATGCTGGTTCCCAAATAAACGAAATTATCTACAACTTCAAAGTTATGACTGTCAAAAGTGACGTGGGAGCCAACACGCGAGTGCGCTGACTGTTTGTTTGATGACAGGAGATATTTCGTCTTGTCCTCATTCACCTCCAGACCCATTCGCTTCGCCTCCTTATCCATGCGGGAAAAAGTAGAACAAACGGCGCGGTTGTTGCTTCCGATGATATCAATATCATCGGCGTACGCCAGCAGCTGTACACTCTTATAGAAGATAGGATGGGATCATGTGCAGAAGTTCACGTAAGTGAGGAAAGGTTTTGATTGTCATTCACTTTGGAGTGGCCAGAAACGATTCTTCTCCACATGATTCAAGCAGCTCACGACTTCCGGTTTTAAACCAAGTATCCTTTGGGTAGCTAACAAACATCCGTTTGAAGGAGAGCTAAAGTGAGCAGGCGAACCCGCTTCTGCGGTTGTGCGTAGGGTTTGGGCACCTCTACATAAAAACGAAGTACCAATGAAAAATAGTTGAAAAGTGTTTAGTAAAGGATAAACGGGAAGCTCAATAAGTTTAACGATTGCATAATCCGTGACCGTGAATACATATAAATTATAAAAAAGGTTTGTGGCCGGATAAGAGATGATCCAAGTCGACTCCGAGACTAACTTATAATTAATTAATGAAAAAGGTTTAATAATTTTAACAAATTAGCCAACAAAATTGTTTTTTTATAAACAGAAAAAATATTGGTCTCCAAATATATGTGTGTATGCCTGTGTGCCTATGTGTATAACTGGTTTTTAAGCCCTTGGTTTTAAGCCATTTACCCATTTCAATTATTTAATTAATACCAATTGCAGTTAAACAATAATTTTTCCACGAAGTAATGCTAAAATACAACAACCACAAACAGTTAATATTTTTCTTCTACTTCCAAAGCCACTAAAAAAGAGTATAGACCAATAGACGGACAAATTGTTACCTCGCCTGTTAAGCGGTCAAACGAAATAGAAAATCTTTTTTAGTTAAAGAAACAAAAATATATACATATATATTATACTAATTGGTCAAACAAATACTAAGACAAATAGTAACAACAAACATATAAATTAGAAGTGCAAATAATGTAATCGATGTGTGAATTGGTGAGGCCTATATGCATGACTTTGTTCAAAACTATAGGCACATTAACCCCAACATGCTGTGGCACACATGTGTACCGTTGAAACAAAAAAAAAATTATTAAGAACTGAAAATACTTCGAATAGATGTGCTTTATGCTAATAGAAAAATTGAAAGTGTGAGTATTTATAATTTTAGGTTATTTAAGTTTATTGGCTTAAAAAACTTTTAAGTTAGGTCTGCAAACCAAATTTTTTGATTG
The DNA here is from genome assembly GCF_028554725.1 of Zeugodacus cucurbitae. Lineage (NCBI taxonomy): Eukaryota > Metazoa > Arthropoda > Insecta > Diptera > Tephritidae > Zeugodacus > Zeugodacus cucurbitae. The sequence goes on along the minus strand of NC_071667.1, from coordinate 53,960,723 downwards.
TACAAATTAAGAGTTTTGTAGTAATAGAGAACTTAGATGATATGATAATTTTTAGTTTCAGTAAAGTATTGGTTTTTATTAACAGCTTTAGAGTAAGTCAATATTAAGACTTTAAGATTTTTCCATTGTAATTTTTTATACCAAATGATTATAGTTATAGTGACTCAAATAAATGAAATATTTTATTTAATAAAATTTAATTTATTTCCTATATTCCTATTTTTAAAAACATATAAAGAATTTTTTTAAAATAGAGTCCGTTATTTGTTGTTTCCTATTAACCATGGGAGCATGTGCAGACAATTATTATATTAACTATTTAATAATATACTTCAATATAGCATTATATTGTTCTTACATTCTAAACGGGTTTTCAAAAGGGACGCTACAAAATTAGACTGATATGGACAGCTAACAACGTCATATTTCCCGCTCTTTTGACATTTCTCTTCAGTAAGGTTTGTCATTTCACCATGGAAAGATATACGAACCAATTTTAATTTTAATCCACAGGCATAGTACAAAATGTTCCCGTGTCAGTGAGACAAAGAAGTGCCCGAAGTGTCGAGAATATTGCTGCCGCTAGCGCTCTGACGTCGTTGTGGCGAATTTTACGAAAACATCTTAAAAAGATCTTACAAGATCACATTAACGCAATAACTGAAGCCGCTTGACCACCACAATCGTTGTATGTTCGTGAATTGGACTGAGCAACAACTTGAAAATGATCCGGATTTTTAATGAAAAATCATCTTCAAAATACGCGTTATTGGTCAGGTCCACACGTACCCATTGCATCCCGCAAAAATTACGGTTTGGTGCTGTTCATGGGCCGTACTTCTTCCGTGATGATCAAAACCGGTGCGTTACTGTGAATGGGAATCGCTACCGCTCAATGAACCGAATATTTTTGGCCCGAATTGAATGAAATGGACTTGGACAATATGTGGTTCCAACAGGACGGCGCCACAAGCCACACAGCGAATGTCAACAAGCTAAAGACGATTGATAAACTTAGTATGAATATCGAACGTGAATTTATCGCAGTATCGGCCGATTTATGCTTGAAAACCATCGACAATTGGGTTCAGCGTCTGGTCTTCTGCAAGCGTGCCCGTGGTGACCACGCAAAAGAAATCGAGTTCCCTACAAAATAGCATCGAATGTACTTTCACAGAAATAAAGAATTTCATTGATTTCCCAAACCGTTTTTGTTTGATTTAAAACTTTTATAGCGCTATTTTTGAAAAACCCTTTATATATCGTAAAAACAAAACAATTAATGAAAATGATCTGAATGAACTGTATGAACTGTATGTAGCTATGTGCTACAATTATAACATAAGTACAGTTAAGTAGTGGTGGGTAACTAATAATTTAAAATAAACGTAAACAAGTATCAAATTGCTAATGCAATGATGTTAAAGTTCAAACTATGTAGTAGAGCTCTACATACTATTATATAATACACATCTCAGTATATAGTCACTATATCACTATATACAATTCTAATAAGCGTGGTATTAACAAATGAAGTACTTTTGCAACATTGCGATGTATTACAAGTTTTGATTTTCGATTATTTATATAGGGACAAGGGAACACATAAAGGAGTTATGTGGTTTCAAATTTTCAAAATTTTAAAAACTTTTTTGTCTTATTGTTTAAAATATTATTAAAAAATGTTAAATCAATCCGAGTAAAATTCTATAAGACATAATCTTTGGAAGTTCCGCCCATCAGGCCATGTCAGTATAAATGTAAAATTTTAAAAGCGTTTATCTCAAATCTCAATTTTGAAGTCTGTAGACACAATTTCTCGAGAAGTTATGAAGCACTTTTGTTCAAATTTTACAGACAACTTTGGAATATAATATATGGCGAAAATTTTACCAAAAAGAGAGTGAGTAAAATATTATGATGTCCATCCTAATACCGTTTTTTTTTTACACGTGATGAGGTGCCAACGGCTGATTTTTCGTAATTTGCAAATAAAAATTTCAAAAAATACTGTTAATATGTATCTTTCATATGCTAAATTGTTTAAATTAAATATATGATTTTATAAAAAGAATTGTAAAAATACCCTAGTTTTTATCCTCTGAAAACCAACTAACCCCTTAAAGTAAAAAATAAGGAAAACCAAAATTCGAGTTCAGTACATTGTTTCATTCAGATATCTACCTTGAAATCGAAATAGTTATTTTAAAGGAATATAAGAAACGATATCCCTCATTAGCATTATTAGACTATGCTAAGCGATATATTTTCGTTTTATTTTATTGAAATATTTTCCTAACTATTTGATATATGTTTACGATATTAAATCTAGCAAGTCGGATGTCAGTATAGAAGTTATGACTGCGAAATTGATTTATATTATATTTTTTTCACAAATAACGACATAATTCAAAAGGAGTCACGTTTATGCCTACGGCAAAGCTTCACAGTATGCACTTTTTACTTCACTTATACTCATCATTTTATGGCATTTTTCTATATTTGCTAAATAAGAGAAACTTGAAAACTTTAAACCGGTCTCCTGAAAAATCAAATTTTTTGAGTTATGACACTATGACACATGTATATCAGATTTTAACAGTTTTTGACAAATTGTAATCTAGAAAATCTATTAAGTTATATCACATATCTGTCTGAAGAGCCGCAGATTTTCATATTCCTACAAGGAGGACTAAGACGTAATATAAACCACTGATATTAATTTTTTGCACCAGGTTAATCTTTATATAGTTTCAATATACATAAAATTACCAGAAGTAAACCGGAAGTAAAGGAGTACGAACTATTTCTTACCTTAATTCTTCCACTTTAAAACGATTTTACTAGTTTATGAGTTATATAAAGAGTGTTTTATTTATTTGGAGCTAGTGATGGCCGGGGCTGGCTTGAATGAATTCCAGCCGAGACGCCCAATTATCGACCACTTTTTGCAGCAATTGAGTCCGTATGTCGACAATAAAAGTGTTCATTATGAAATGGCAAACCAAACTGAGTATAAATCAAGTAACAGCTGTCCAAAGGACCTACTCCGCGAAAAGTATTTCTTTTAAAACCATACGTATGTACATAAAAAAATGTCCGTTACTTTAAAAAAAGAACCGGAGCAGTTTAATAAACTGTTTATTAAAAGTTGGGCGAAGAATCACTGTATGATATGATATGTAGCTTAATTAAGAACATAATTAAGAACATAATTTTAACACTTTTTTATATTTTTTCTATCAAGGGCAATACTTATGCTAGGCTTTTAATTGTTGCTAACATCAAATACAATCAAATATATAAATATAACGATTTTCTATATAAAAAATTTTGGCTTATTAACTAATTAAGTATTTGCGATTATCACGTGCTGCTACTAAATACATTACGTAAGTGTTTATTTGATTATGAGGGTATATGCATGTAATTATTCTAGTATTTTCTTCAACAATTTCGAGATAAAAATCTGTTTTATACAAAAGCATAGTATTAATAGATGACATATAATGACATTAAATGGCCAATGACAGAAAATACTCGTATGTTATGTTATTTATTTTTGTATATTATGTGTATATTAGTATATTCAGTTGCTTCTAAGACAAATACTCGTATGTCACTGCAAACGTTGTTGAAACTAAGTAAATATAAGTATAATAATTTTAAACCAATGCCAATGTTTTGCCATAAATGACAAGAGAACTACAAATTAACACACACATTCGCATACATATTTGTAAACATTTAGTCAGGTCTAAGATATAATGTCTTAACGTAATGTACCCGCCGCACAGATTGCCTCGGTTAGCCGTTAACGTTTCACTGCTTAGTTCAATTACTATCATCAACAACGTCTTTATTATTGTAAGTATTTATTAGTATCATTGCCGGTACGTTGTGTCTTATTCATTGCTGTCGTAATTGGTTTGTTGTTGTTTATCCATTTGCAGCAAGTTCTGTTCACTTACTTCACGTGCTTGTTGTGTACAGTGATGAGCGGTGTGTTGGCATAAATTAGGTTTCTATGAATAAAATATTTTTCTTTATATGAAACAATCTCTAATTTTACACTTCCAACTAAAATATCAGTATTTTTCTGATAAAAAAATTAAAACTCCTCCATTGTGACGTCATTTCCGGTGACCCCTCGAAAGGTGCGTCCGTGTCGTCAGCAGCACTCCTGTCAGGATCATCCAAAATGAAAGAAAAAATAAGTGTTTTAGTTAAGGCAATAAACTCATGCTTGAACGAAGGAAGGTCAAAAAAAGTAGAAATTGGAATTTTGGCACACATTTTTTCCAAAAATAAAAATTTCGCTCAAATTTGCTTGATATTTTGTTTTATTAAAATAGTTGAAATTAAAAAAAAAATCATTCGTTCAAACACGAGTAAATTGTATCTCGAACACCTGTGCAAAATTTCATTAAGATCGGTTGAGTAGTCTTCGAGAAAATTTAACAACCGACTTTGAAAACAGAGTTCTGAGCAAAACGCGTTTAAAGTTTTAAGGCAGTAGTCTGCTTTAGAAGCCGAATAAAAGCGTTTTTAGCAATTTTTTTAAGGGAAGGAAATGATTGCGGTAAACGGAATTTTAAGACGATAGTGTACTATATTTAAGGTTTAAAAAACAACATTTAGAGTATGCACTTGTAAATCGGTGCCGGTGAAGGAGGTTGTGCGATGAATCTGAAACAGTCGAACCAAATTTTTTTTTAATTTTTATAAGTTTCTTTTCTTTATGAACTAAAAAAATACCGAAGAAGTTATAGAATTCCAAGTTTTTCGAAGTTTGAAAAAAAATTTACTTTAAGTTTCAAAACAAGTAGTTTAAATAATATTTTTGTCCAGCGTTTTTAGTTCATATAGAAGATAATTTAATACTGCAGCTAGATCACTTTGTTTTTATTCGATCGGACATATATTCTTTTTGCTAGCGCCGGCACCGTTTTCTAACACTTATGAAAATGAAAAACTCGAGAAAACGCGCTTTAAAGTCTGCCTGAGCATTCGCACCTGCTCGACGCTCGGCCACTATAACTGCTCTAGCTTCGAAAATATGTCGAATTGGCCTCTGGAATTTTAAAGACATATTCTTGGATAGTTGGAAGAGATTTAAAATAAAACAAAAAAATCGATTTTTTGAAGCCTGTAAAGCAGACTACAATAAAGTAACAATAATTCTTGACTTAGAGCGCACTCCTTCCAAAGGCTGTATCTCCGAAACTATTATTCGGATCGACTTAAAAATTTAAGAGAATATTCTTGAGATGTTGTTGAAATGAATAAGCCAAAAAACAAAAAATCGATTTTTTGAACCCACGAAACCCTTAATCATGCAGACCATTTCGTTTGGTATAAAATATATGTTATATTAATATGTAACATTTTTTTCAGTGAATAATATGAATTTACTACAGAAGATCGGTTCAATGATAACATTCCTAAGCAATATAATTTGTCAAACCTGTTCCATACGCAATTTCTTCGAAAACAGTATAATATCATTAATTCTTTATTTTTGAATGACACTACTTCTATTTTGCACAGCACTGTAAGCGTGTACCTGTTCAACAATTAACAAGCGCTGTGCACATTATGTCAACACATTCAATTAAAAGTATGTTGTGTCATAACTAGTACGCTTATGCTAACCGGAATTCGTGATATATATATTTTTTTTGCGACAAAGAACATTTATGTTAGATTTTAATGCGAGCATCTTGACCGCGAAATCTCTTAATGCCTCTTGTATTTACCTTGTCTTAGCTTGCTGCTGCACTGTTGTTGTTCACTTGCACGATTACAAGACAACGTGAGTAATCATATTGCATTTAATGTGTAATTGTTATAATTTTTCGGCTTCTGTTTGGCGGTTAACATGTGTTCAGTTCAGACAGTTTAAAATGTATGTCTAAGTGGAAATGACCGTGCAAGAATCACTAAAAGAATAGCCAAGTGATACACATCGTTTTTTTTCGTTGTCTTCTATTAACCTTAATTTTAATTATTATGACATTGGCGGCGGCAACAAAATATGAAATGATAAGGTTTTTGTTGAAAATAAATAGAAGAAACTTTTCAACGGGTCATTAATTAACGGTTATTCACTAACACAACCAAAATAGTATATATAGATACATATATTTATATATAGTCACTTATATTTATAAAAACGGTAGCTACGAATCTTCATGTTAGATTGAATACATACTATAAGCTACTCAAGAAAATACTTAAACCTAACAGTATGCATATAAATAATTTATTAATCATAAAATATTTATTAAAACAAATTATCTGATAATCTAATCCCTTTAGATTACTGTTTATTCCAATATTATATACAATACATAAAGCATTAAAACCAAATAGCGAAATAACTAGAGGAAAATATTAATTTTAAAATATTATATCGAGTTTCGCATAGATTTATATCAGGTAGTCTGAAAGAAATATATATTGTTTTAGCGAAAATCCGAATTATTTTTCGATTTACATACACGGCAACTACTCAATGGCGATACACCTATTATAGTATTCTTCTGATCTTTTCAATACGATTTATTCCTGAAATATGATTTTATGCTTCAAAATATGCCTTTGTCTCGTTTATAACCTCTCCATTAATGCCAATTTTTTCCACAATATAGACTGTAGATAGTTTCGTATACATGGGAACCAGCATCAACAACAGGAACAATGTCACCCTCGAAATTCAGCGCAGAATCACTCTTGCCAACAGGTGCTACTTTGGACTTAGAAGGCAATTGAAAACTAAAGTCCTCTCTCGGCGAACTAAAATCAAACTCTACATGTCGCTTATCATTCCTGTCCTGCTTTATGGTACAAAAGCTTGGACGATGTCAACATCAGATGAGACGACACTAGGAGTTTTCGAGAGGAAAATTTTTCGCAAGATTTATGGTCCTCAGAACATTGGCAACGGCGAATACCGCAGACGATGAACAATGAGCTGTACGAGTTATACGATGACATTGACATATGTAGTTCAGCGAATAAAAAGACAGCGGCTACGCTGGCTAGGTCCTGTTGTCCGAATGGACGAAAGCTCTCCAGCTCTGAAAGTATTCGATGCAGTACCCGCCGGAGGAAGCCGAGGAAGGGGAAGGCCTCCACTCCGTTGGAGGGACCAGGTGGGGAGCGACCGGGTTAAACTTGGGATCTCCAACTGACGCCGAAATGCGAAGGAAAGAGAGGGGTGGCGTGCTCTCATCGATTCGGCTATAACCGGCTAAACGGTTCAACGCCAACTACATACATACATAGACACCATAGCTTTGTCAGCCGACAGTAGCACAATTCTTTGTTCACAATCCGCTCGTTCTTTTATCGGCAGATCAGAAATTCATCGGGTTTGGAATCTTTTGTGTCCAATTCCAAAATAGTTATGCCAAAATATGGTTCTATATGGTATTTAAAGCCAACATAAAGCGAGCAGCTGAAGCAATATGGTAATAAACTATAACCAAAAGTTGGTTTAATAAAGTTAAGTTCATTTACAGAATAAAATTGTTTTCCATAGGAAATTTTAGAATGACACATTTTTATATAAAATTCGCTATATAATCCAAAAAAATTAAATTGTAATATTTTTTTTTATTTTTCAATAATTATATCATTTTATGTACATGTTCAATCTTCGAAGTTTTTCGAAAAAATATGTTACTCAATCCATCAATTGTATTAAAAGCAATTAAAACTATCAAATATTCTCTAAAATATTATAGGAAGTACCCTGCTCCGCTTTTCAGCTTCCTTTTATGCATTTTCAAGTGCAATAAAATAATATCTTTTGTTGCGTAGTAACAAATGCGAAAAATGCATTAATAAATATTATCTCACTCACTATTATCTACACTCAACACCATGAATATTCATAAACCGAAAAGCGACTGTATTTAAGAAATGTAGTAGTGGCTGAAAACACAACTACTATATTAATATTATATAATGTAACCAAATAAATATATCTTAATTTTGTATCACATTTTAATGAAACAATTTTTAATATTTTTGAAAGATTTGTTCCGAAATGTTTTATTATCAAAAGAAAAAGTTCAAATTTGTGGTATTCGAATGAGCTATGTAAATTAAAAAATAAAAAAGCTCGTGCTTTTAAACTTTATAAAAAACGGGAGCTCTTGTTGACTATTTAAAATATTCTAAATTGCGTCGTCAGTTTGAGGAACTTAACAAAAAATGTTATAAAAACTACATAATCAAAGTAAAAAATAATATTATTCGTAATCCGAAATTGTTTTATGGTTTCGTTAACTCCAAACGCAGGATTTCCACTTTTCCGACCGCGATGAAATATAAATCAACAATGTGACAATTATATTATTTCTAATATGTTTGCAGAATTCTTCAAATCCAATTATTGTTGAAACTACCCTATGAATGTGCCATATCATCAAGTGTTATGTCCGAGTACTGTAATTAATACACCAATTATTTCTGAAACAGATGTCTTAAATTATTTAGTTACGTTAAAAAATTCGTTTAAATATGGCCCTGATATGATTCCCTCAAGCTTTCTTAAAAATTGTGCAAAATATATCTATCTCCCCTTAACTAAGCTTTTTAACCTATCTCTTAAACAAGGTATTTTTCCGTCAATGTGGAAAAACTCTTTTATATTACCTTTGCATAAAAGTGGAGATAGATCATCTGTTGATAACTATAGGGGGATAGCTAAAACGTCAGCTATACCCAAACTTTTTGAAGCTATTGTCACTGACCAAATAACTTTCTTAATCTCTCCTTTAATTTCATTTTCTCAGCATGGATTTTGTAAAGGGAAATCTACAGTAACAAACTTGCTTGAATTTGTAAACCATGTGTCAATGGGTTTTAGGGATAATAAGAATACTGATGTGATATATACAGACTTTAGTAAAGCATTCGATAGAGTGAACCACTCAATTCTTTTGCAAAAACTGGATCTTCTTGGTATTCAACCAAGACTTCTTAAATGGGTATCCTCATATCTTACTAACAGAAAACAACAAGTTTTATTTAATAATACATTATCCGATTCAATTAGTGTCACTTCAGGGGTTCCACAGGGTAGTCATCTCGGCCCGATTCTGTTCTTGTTGTTCATCAATGATATACCTTTTGTAATTAAGTTTTCAGAAATTTTATTATATGCGGATGATGTAAAACTTTTTAAATCATATACTTCTCATAGCGAAAGGACTGAGTTGCAATCGGATTTAAATAATTTAGTTACTTGGTGTCACAAAAATGATATGCCACTGAATCTTAAAAAATGTAAAACGATGTGCTTTTCCCGTAGAACTGTTGATCTTTCCCCCTATGTAATAAATAACTTCAGTTTAGAGCAAGTTTTTAGCTTTGTTGATTTAGGAGTTACTATGGACCCTAAACTAAATTTTAATTCTCATGTAAATTCAATTGTCTTAAAAGCTAAAGGTGCTCTTAGCTTTGTTAAACGTTGGTCTAAAGAATTTAGTGATCCGTATATTACTAAAATTCTTTTTACTACATTGGTAAGGCCTATATTGGAGTATGGTTCTGTGGTATGGAATCCTAGCTATCAATCCCATTCTGATAAGCTTGAGTCCGTTCAAAAACAATTTTTACTTTTTGCTTTAGGCCACTTACATTGGGATTCAAGATTGAATCTTCCCCCGTATACTAGTCGTTTAAAACTTATAAATCTTCCCACACTCACTAGTCGCAGAGAAATGCTAGGTATAAAATTCCTAGTAAAACTTCTGAGTGGTTTAGTTTGTAGTTCATTCCTTTTGTCTGATATTAAGTTTAATGTCCCATTGCGTTCATCCAGGCAGTTTAGACCATTATTTCTAAAATCTTCTAGAACGAATTTTGAGTTAAATGAACCATTCCGCCGAATATGTCATGATTTTAATTCGCATTCCTGCACATTTGATCCATCTGACTCAATATTTAGCATCAAAAAAACTATTTTGTCTTCTCTTAATATGTAATATTCAGAAATTTTTAACTTTTTGTTTTTATAAATTTTTAAATCTCAGCTGTTGAAATGTTTATTTCTATAGCTGAGCAGTTTGAGAACCGGACGCTTAAAAATCTCTTGCCTTTCTAGACTCGGCAAATTCCGCTCGTATGCGGACTGCGCCCCACGCGTCGGTTGGGCGGGAGGAGGGTAATCGTTTGGGTTAATAATAAAAAAACGGTTATGGACTTTATTTATTTGTAAAATATTCTTGATTATTTTAGTAATACTACTATTTTGCTTCCGCCGTTTTTTTTTTAATTTATGTATTTATTTTTGTATAAAAACGATTACAAATGTCATTGAGCCACAGCCGCACTTTTCTTGGAATTAAAAAAGAAAAGCAAAATTTCCCACAAATGTCGAGAATTCGGCTCAAAAAGTGACATTTTCTGTTGAGAATAAGTTTGGGATGCAAACAGATCTCTACAAATATTTTGGATGGGTTAAGGTTAACACAAACGTCCAAGATCGATATAAAAAAAAACGATTTAATCGACCAGTGCTTGACCCTAGAGACATCTATTGGAAAACGGCGGAAGCAAAGTTGTAGACCTAATATATCAAAGCAGTTGGCTAATTATGTGCCTTTTATTTTGCTTATTTTATTGATTTTTTCTCAAAGAAAATGTACTGAACAAAACGTAATACTTTTTATTAAAACTAAAGGCTTAATAATTTTAAATCTTAATAATTAATAATATTTTTATATTTTTATTTCAATAAATTTTTACATTTTCACAATAATTAGTAAAACCTATAAGATTCATTATAGCTCTCTCATTTATTTGTTCTTTATTGATTTTAAATACTTTTTTGACCATAGCAATATGTGTTTTATAAACATTATATATATATTTTGACACCATATATTTAAAAAAAAGTTTATCGTAATATGGATCACAAATAAATTAGAGCATTATTTTGCATACATTCAATTATACACTAAAAGTAATAATTTATTTAAATTATTTCTATATAATCCAATAACGTTTTCATATCTACTTTTCGTTGTTTTTCGCAACTTCAAGAATTATCATGTTTTGTCAAATTTTATCAGCTGTCATAGATTTTTTTAGCAAACAGATATACCCACTACTTCGACCACAATTCAAGGTCTACGCCATCACTGCCCTACACAATAAACACCGTAGCTTCTCACTCACACTTCGTCGTCGTTGTGGTTTCATTCTTTTTTAACTCTTCTTTATTGGTGTCTTTTGCATATCATTAGCATTTTAATAAAGCATAGTTAAATTTATTATTCATTGAATATCATAGTTACTGTTAATGAAGTAAATGGCTATCGGAAGTATTTTACGCACGTGATGGAGTTGAGAAATTGATGAATATGCTGATTTTGGCTATATATATATATTTTTTTTTTTTATAAAGACAAACTTATTTTGAGAATTGTAATTTGAATTTGGTCAAAAGATATAGTTGAAGTTTTTATATTAATTATAATATTTATTACTAAATAAATTGATAATATTACAAAAAAAATATTTAAGGAATAAACCTTACGATTTTAAGACCTTAAAAACATTTTATGTCTCAGTTTTAATAATCGCCTCTTTTAGAAAAATATATTTCACCGTTGTATTGTATTTCGAATTCGCATGTCTCTTAATTGTAGTTAAACTCAACTCTTTTAAGATATTCAAAAAAACCCCTTGAGCTCAATAGCTAATCAGTAATAATTATATACAGTAGCTGTTAAATTGTGTTTAATATATGATGTTCTTAAGCAAGCAAAACAAACTCTTTGAATTTCTGCGAAAAAAAAATTAAAAACCAAATTAAAAATAAAAATAATACTTATTTCGAAAAAAAAATAAATTTCTTGCATTTAAGTTATTTATAATCACGTACTCAAGTCTCAGTTTCCAAATATACCTATATATCGATTCTAACTGCTGTATAGATTGATAAACATCCGATATACTGAAACAAGTTTGTTACTTAAGTCTTTTGTGCTATACACCTGCATTAAAACCAAGAAACAAAAATATTTTTTATAAAAAAAATGCGTTTTTTGCCAATGGCATGTTTAATCAAACGTTTTTAGGATTTTTGTTTTTTTTTCTTCAGTTAATAATATGTATTTATTTCAAAGTTATATAAAAAGCAAGTTTTCGTCTAAAGTCTTACTCATTAGCAAACTTCTCAGCGCGAATTGTCGCGCTACCATTAGACACACGCACATAGCGACGTGGCGCAGATAAATTGCAAGCGAATTTATCTTTTGAAGTGTTTGTATCTTCGATTAACCTTTAGGCATTATATATGCAGTATTCTTGATACAAAAATATTTCTTAAATCATGGTCTAGGTCTAGGTTATTGGTGTATCAAAGATTTGAAGTAAATATAGTCAGAAAATGTCAAGTTGTTTGTATCCGCTGTTTTGCATAAAATTCGCCATTTGCGGAAGTACATAAAATAAATAAATATATGCGCGCGTTTCGCACTATTTGATCTTAATGATTGCGAAGGGGGAAAAACAAATTGAAGAAACTGATGTATAATAGAAAGAACACAGCTTCAGGGTTGAAAGACTGCGATGGACTGCGCCTTTTATTTTGTTTTCAGCATATAACGGCATCAATATCTGCTAGCATTGATTAATGAGTTTATGTTGATATTGCTTGATAAGACCGACGATCGTTGGTAATCAAAGCTGTAAATATATACTTTTTTTTACATATACTTATTATTAAAAAAAAGTTCATCACCTGTATTCAAAAATTCCGATTTAAGCAAAATATCAAAAATGTTTTATAGAGAAAGTATTAGTAAATTTGCATAAATTGATTTTTTTTCATCAGTAAGCGTTTTAACATCATTTTCGATCACATTTTATTCCCCACATCATGCTGACTTTTGAAAAAGTGTCATTCTCCATATACGAGTATTCAAAGCTGATTGCAAAATCGAACTGAATATTTATTTGCAAGTAAACCGGCTTATTATTGCAATAAAAAATTATATACAGTGACGTTATGGGAGTTTACTCAGCAGCATTGCTTATATTCAAATGTATATCTATAAAAATGTATACAGTATTTACTTAACCCGAATAACCCTGCGTAAATTTTTGTGGAATTTGGAAACGATTTTTGTGTGTGCAGTATCCTTTTAGGTAAACTAAAAAAAACTTAATGTCAAGGACGCAGGGTCCTGGGCAGACCACATACATATATGTATAAAATCATTCCACAACTCTCAAAAATGAAATTCCATTAAATTTATACACGTTTAAAAATAACCAAATTATGATTTCATTTTATTACATATCATTGAGATAACTAAAATTTGGATTGCGAAAATGAGTTCTTCAGAGTTCAACATCACATTGTTTGCTGGTTGTTCACACGATGGACTTGGATACTGATAAGGTGGAGCGATCAGGGTGCCTGTAAATTGGTTGTAACTTAATTATCCTTATCAGAACATAATTCTTCTAAAAAACCAGCGCTTCTTTCAATGAGAGCGGCCTTCAAAAAGATTAGATTGGGAAAAAGGCTGTAGATATTGTTTGTATATCTTTTCAAATACTATTAAGTCTTTACGAGACTTATACCAGTGGCCTAGCCTGCCTAATTATTTTATAAAAAACGCATTAAAAGTTATTTTAATTTCATTTCACCTTTTTTTCACTCCAAAGTATGTATCAACTTTGTAATGCACTCATAATCAAAACCAAATACAATTGACGAGCAAATTAGTGCTCGCTAAAAGATAACGGTATCTGCATTCTTTGGAAATTTGTGAACATTTCAATAAAAGAGTAGCGAGCGTTGCCATATAGCAACCCGATAGTGATTTGGTTTAAGTGACATTTAGCATACTCCATATTAACAATTTTGAGAGAATTTTTATATCCTCTAACATTAATTTGCTCCAAAATCTGTTTAGCATACCAACATCGTTATATCTGAATTTTTCTTTCCCTATACATAGTATTTTGAGGGAAATTTTTGGAATTCTAAAAAACAAATTTGTTTATATTATTGTTGAAAATCCTATTTCATTCTTCTTTGAAACAGTTTATATTCGATAATTGTTTATTGTACTTGACAATAGCATCGACTACTTTTTTATTCTTTCACTCGTGCCTTTTTTCTACCAACCTATAACCTATAATAACTTATAAAAGAGCCTTCTATTCATCAACTTGTAATTTGTAAAGCCTAATCAATAAGCTGGCAATAAAATATATATGATAAATTATCTACAACCAAGAAACTAATTAAGCTGATTTTTTTCATCATTCAAATCCCAGCGTCGGTAAAAACTTATTCAATTAAAAAAGTAGTCTTTAGTACTGAACTAGTATAAATATTTTAACACGATTATCGATGATTAACTTTATAGTAGAAGCCGATCTGATTATATTATTTGCCATTCCCCTGTTACAAATAAAATTATATCGATCCAGACCATTGATCAGCTCCAGGCAAACACTCATGTCAAAATAATCGCTATACCACCCGAAACGCTCGAAATTGTATTACATATGTTCAATAAAGCATATAATAGAAAATAATTCTGTTAGTAAAATAAATATTAATTTTATTAAAATTATAAATTGATTTAAATCACTGTAACACTAAAGATTATTACAATTAATATCAATCAAATGAATTCTAATAATTTTTTGTATATAAATAATATAAGCATATCCTCAAGCTTAAAATAATGTTTTAATAAGAAAGAAAGTATGTAGATAACTATGCAAAGATATGCATTTTTAAAAGCTTTACTCCTAATTTTACCTTTTTATTATAGTTAATTGTATTTGTTTATAGAAAGTCGTAATATTTCATTTATTAATTGTCAACAAGTTATAGTTCAGAGCAATTTCTTATAGGTTGTAATTCCATTTCTCTCTAAGATCTTCATAACAAAGTAGGTTGCAATTGTTTTAAACGTGCCATATTTACAACAACGTCATTAGTGTTCTATTTACATTTTATGAAGTATTGATTTTTCATGCAGATATGTAAATACATATATAATATATAATAAATTATATATTCATATACTCGTACATATATACAATACATATACATTCTACTATTGCAATTATACACTGTTATTCAAAAACAATATGGTGGAAATTCCCGTTAAATATGTAGTATTTATTTTCAGTTAGTTGTTGTTGATTTTACAAAGCTCAAAGTTGTCAATTTAACAGTATTGCTACTGTTATTTTGATTATATGTGTGTAAGTGGTGATTCATTTTCATTAAACTAATCGCCTATTAGCTCACGTGCTCATGTCATAACTGCACTATGGAATCTTTTAGATTTGTTTACTCGTATATGCATATACATATATACTTCCGTGCCGTTAAACTCACATGTAGACATTCTGTAAGTACGTAAATAAGACCGGATTTAACGTAAACTATATGCAATTAATAAATTGATTTCCTCGAAATGCGGATTTTTTATTGCTTTCATGCGTTTAACATGTGTTGTACTGACGAAAATTATATAATTGTAAATGATCCTTGATCTCATATAAGATCACAACTGCAATGTTATTATTGTCATCAACGGATTTATAATTTTACGATTACTTTGATAATTACCCTATGCAATGAAAAAGTACAGTTTAGTGCCAGTATTTAACTTTGCTGATTTGGAAATTAATATGAACCATAGGCTTCTTTTTAATAATCATGTCAATTTATTGGTAAAGCAATATACCTTTTCTCGCCTCTTGGATAGCGTAGTCTTTTGGAAACTCCCTAATAGTTTTACTTTTCTTGAACTTTGTCTTACAGATCGCACTTTTTACTGTATTTCCATTATCTAGCGTTTATAGTGTTTCCCGAGGT
Source organism: Zeugodacus cucurbitae (assembly GCF_028554725.1). NCBI lineage: Eukaryota > Metazoa > Arthropoda > Insecta > Diptera > Tephritidae > Zeugodacus > Zeugodacus cucurbitae. Next base: position 53,944,843 of record NC_071667.1, on the reverse strand, counting down.
CTATCTATGTTATGAAGCAAGCGATATTCTTACAACTCACATTTTTAACAAATATATTTTGGCTAGGCTATAGGCTATATGAGGCATGGGGAAGTACAAAACCACCTTCGTCAACCTTGCCATAGAACTAAAATATTTTCAACCAATTTTATTAATATAATTCACACATTGATCGATATATTAGTCGTAGAATATTAAAATTATATATCGGGAATCAATATAATAGCTGTTTTTTTAGACATGTGGTGTTCAAGAGGAAATCAAACGCATGTCATTTAATCTTAGAATTAACCATTATGTTTTATAAATTATTTCGGGCAAGCGACCGCCGCGGCTAGCTCGAACAAATTCAAGCCGAGAAGCCCAATTTTCGACAATTTTTTGTAATAATTGGGACCGTATGTCAGCAATCTGCGTTGTTCCGGAGTGTCTGACTGTGACAAATGGACGATAAATCAAGGAACAGCTGCCAAAAACACCGACTCAGAAACAAGTATTGCCTCATTGAAACAACACTTTTTTTTAAATACATAATAGTCTTATTTCATCCATTTCGGTACAGAACTACAGTATAACTTTATAAGATGCTCTTCATTTTGTTAAAATTTCTGGCTTTGGCCGATTATATGTATCTTTAGCACACACAGAACACAATGTTCACATAACGATATAAGAGGATATTTTTACATGGTTCGATTTTTAACATTTTAAGGTGAGAGTTACCACATCTTTAACACACTATTTGTTTTAAGTTCTATTTCTACGATTTTAGTGATAATTTTGGTAAAAATTGGTAAAATGGTTGCCCTGTTATAACATTTAACCAAAAAATAAATAATTACCATTTTTTATGCTAATATATGTATGTAAATATAAACTTTATCCTTATAAACCCGTATAAACTGGTTGTATGTCATCAGACCCCAAAAAAATACAACTCTTATTGCACGTGCAAGTATTTTTTTCAAAAGCCTGTAATTGGCATGACCCATCTTTGGCGCAAATGTATGTCATTGCCCTTATGCAGCAATATGATTTGCTGTGAAACCAAAAAGCCAAACTCGTTTTCGCATGTAAAAGTAAAAGCATGAAAGTAATATCATATTCAAGGTCATTCAAGGTAGCAGCGCCTACTGCGCCGCCAAGCGGTGAGGTCATACAAGTTAAGTATACGTCAGTGATTGGTGTAAACACAAAAGGCAGCAAAAACAAACAACGAAAACAGAATTGAAAAAATCGAATTCTGTGCAAAAAAGTGCAAAAAGAAATAATAAATATAGCGAAAGCAATAACAACAACAAGCGAGCAAAACTCAATGAATGCTCAGCAGCCAATGGTTAAGTGCAACATGCAGCAACTGGACAGCGCCACAAATGGTGTAGCAATCATATCGACATACTGCAATGCATACAAACACACACAAATAAATACATCTAAATAAGCAATTGTGCGCGCAAGCTTTCAACAGCTCTCCGAACTCATGTGAATAATACACTCTGGCTGGCACAGTGCTCCAATTCTCAGCTAACTAAATATCGGTCCATTTGGCGATCGTCGATCTTTTGCAGTTGCATCACATCAATTTCAGCGCACACGTATGTAAGTATGTAGCTACAGTCATGTGCTGTGCATATGTGAGTTGGAGTGTTGTTGGTGCAGCAAGCAGCAAGCGGCAAGCACCAGTTATTTGCGCAAAAGCGCGCCTCGAATGGGGCGACTTCAGCGCTGTATCGAGTGCGACACCAATTGCACTCTTTCGAGCACAAACGGGTTTGGTTGCCACTGCCAATTCTCTGTGCGCCTTTTCGGTTACTAAATATGCACACACACAGGCACAGACATATCCATCGGTAAATGGCATAACCGCTTCGCTTCTACAATTCCGTTTCTTTGTTTTGTTTGTTTTTTTTTTCTGGCTGCACACTGCTCAAGACGCTTCCCATTAGCTGTATGAGTGAGTTTATTCGCTTCCACTACCGGTTTATCGACCCAATAAGTAAGAGAGCTAAAAACTACTTTACGGCTGGAACCAGTTGTTACACCAGACCAAAGTTGTTTGCTAAAGTAAATTAAAAAGGAAAACGAAATCACAGGCGAGAACGGAATAAATTAAGTATGTGTAATTTATTTCTGGTTGGCGAATTCCCCAAAAAATTTTCGGTTTATACACACATATACATTGTTATTGTTATATGCATATATGAGTGCTTACATTGTTGCAAAAATGGCACCTTTGTGACCTCATTACAACGAAAAGGTGGAGTGATAATATAAAGTATTTTGTCAGTTGAATAATAAATATCTTTTGGGGTTTACCATATAATCGTATTAATAATTACCCTTTTGCTAGGAATTTGGTTGTGCTCTTTTTAGCTTTATAACAATTTATCCTTTAAATGTACAATAATTAATGTAGTATATTTAGAAGTACAACTTTTCGAAGGCTTAAATATTTATCAAACCAAAATAAATTAGATTTGGAAAGACTATTGGAGTTACAACTTGTAATTTGTGTTAACAACTTTAATTTTTCTCATTCGAAAAATAGAAAGATCTGCAAGTTTTAAGGTGCGTTTAACTGACTACTGAAGACTAATAAATTTATAAAAAAATTATTTTATGTCATCTCCGAGACTGAATCGTTCAACCATTAAATGTTACAACAATAATAATACAACAACAATAACTATATTTTCATCTTTAATAAGTGATGCTTTTTATGTCACTTATATACTAAGATTTTAGCTAAGCCTATGAGATTTTATTGGGATTTTACACTTCTCCAAATCATCTTTAGACGGTGTGATTCTGTACCACTAAATATGCTCGAATTGGAAAATTTAGATGTAATTTTAGTAATTTATGGCTTTGGTTCGAATTTGTCTTATCTGAATAGCGTATAATTCTGAAGTGTCAAGGCTTTTTTATACAATACGTAAATGCAATTACTATCCGACTTAATTTACTTTCAGAATCTGATTATCAGCCACAATTTCTTAAAATTGAAGGTGGAATTAACATTGATATCAATTATTTGCAGTGATTTTTTGCATATAAAAGGTTTATATAGTGCATTTATGATATTAAAAATTGAGTTTGCAACTACGACTAACCGGTATGATTGAGGATATAGGGCCGGTTCGGTTGAAAAAAAAAATTCCGTACCGTTTGGGGTTAGATCGAGTTAGATGGGAAAGAAGCAATTGCTGCAGCCGTTTGCTTGATATGCCACCTTATTAATTATTTGTGGTTGATTTCAAGCAGAATTTCCATATTTATAAAAAATCCCTTTTAATCCCATATTACCACCATAATTAATAATTTTATAAAAATCTTTTATACGAATAGTTGTCTCGAAGTATTATCGAAAATTAGTTTGAATTTTATAGGATTTATATGGCTTAACATATGTTTTACTACTAATTGATAGTCATATTTAGAAAAAATATGTAATACGATAATACTGTACTCTAGAGATGGATGGAAAAAGCTTCAAGAATAGAAGTATAGAAATTTAATAACACAACACAATTAGTAATGTCGGTGTAAATTAAGATTGTCAATTAAAACGTTTGATTTATAAAAGGTTATTTTCATTGCACTAAGTACATATTAAATTGTAGAATGGTATAGGACGAAGGTAAAGCAAAACTTAAAAACTTAAACTTAAAAACTTCATTGGAATATTTAATATTAAGAAATGGATGCGGCAAATCGACTACGAAATTACTCCATATACATATTTATTTAAGAATAATTTTATTTTGTAGAATTGTGCTAGTTGACGAAATATGCCTTCAAGTAAATGAATAATTATTTTCAAATAAATTAGTTTTACCTACATATATCCAAAACATTCCAAAATGGATACAAATGGTCATCCGGAAAAATATTTTATATTCATCACACTAAATAACCTCGTCTGACCCAGTACCATACTCATTTTGACCGTTTTACCAACTTCAAAACTATTCAAGCATCTGCTACTGTATTTGCGAAGTATAACTAAGGAGTTCGCTCACTAGTTCAATGCATTATTGTTATATCTGATCATTGAATATTTTTAATTTATGATCTCCAAAAGCTAATAGCGAATGATATGACGCAGTATGGCCGGCTAGTTGATGGCACAAAAGATAACTAACATTAAAATGCAGACATCTGCAAACTTAGGCGATTATGTATAGCAACCGGAAGTAAAAGCAGCTGAAGGTCAAGTTCATGCGATATGTATTCAATGTAGCATAACGGTGTTTGGCGATTTGTTAAACTCTGAGCTGTTAGTTTATCCTCTAGCTACGCACACTTAGCAGTGTCTAATTTGCGTCGCCCTGCTCTTGTTGTGGTATTAGTATCTATGCTTTGTTATATTCTTATCATCATTGCCAATGTGACAATCAAATTTTGCATTTTATAGAAATGCAAATAAGCTATTTATGCTATTTATTTTCGCATTTCGTTAATGATAATTAATTGAAAATAAAAGCAAAAATTACTCTTAAATTATAATATTAAGGCAAATGAATTTTGCAGAGAAAAAATTTCAATAGACAGAGAGCAGAATGAAATAATCTCTATAATTTTTTTGTTTTGTCTTTTGTTTTGATTTTTTCCATTATTTTGTGTTTGACAAAAGTGAAAGTTATGGCTAGAATTAGGCAGTGTGGTTTATGGTCTAAATTTTAAGATTTTATTTACTCTAAAAATGAGCACAAGAGAATTCAGGAGCAACTTGAAAGCTTAATGCCTGTATCTGTTCTAAGTTAATTGGCTTTTATGGCAGCAGTGTTTGAATTAAAATGAGGAAAGAGTTATTACATTTCTGTTTTTTGATGGTCTAAGGTGATTTCACTGATAATTTAATGCCAGACAGACTGGACACTTTCTAAGTTTCGGACTAGAAAGTTTTGAATAATATCGGTGAAGTAGCCCAGAGCTCACAAAAATTAGAATTTATAACAATAAAATGTATGTCCAATCGATCGATATTATGTCTCAAGTTTAGCAAATACTAATTAAGATTAATCGAATTATCGAAACTTTTCTATATTCACTAAAGGAACATCTCAATATCTTCATATTCAAATAAAACTTTGAGAAATATGCTGTATGCATATTTGTGCATAAGCTTACCTAACTTATGTATACGAAAGCTTTACTCAAATCAACAGAGTCCACAAAATACAGCTTGAAAGCTGAATGCGAATACACGCCTAAAATTATGCAACATTTTTTGTTGGCTCTCAGCATAAGTTGAGCTTCAAGCTAATATTAATTTGAAGCTTGGTTTAGCAAATAACTTCACCAAAAACTTTAATTTTTTTGTGGTTTGTTAAGTTAAACTGAGCGCGAGGGTAACTCTATCTGTATATAGAGTAAATAATATTATTAATATTATTATTAAAGTTAATTTTTTGCTATTTTGTTTCAAAAATAATTTCGGACAATTGACCGCTGCGGCTGATTGCAACAAATAAATGAGAGAAATTTGATCGTTTTAATGCCTGTAATACGAGCTGTAGAGCTAAATAGAGAAGGTACAATCTTCTACAAGAGTGTACAGCTGCTGGCTTACGCCGATGATATTGATATCATCGGAAGCAACAACCGCGCCGTTAGTCCAGCTTTTTCCCGTTTAGATAAGGAAGCGAAGTGAATGGGTCTGGAGGTGAATGAGGACAAGACGAAATACCTCCTGTCATCAAGCAAACAGTCGGCGCACTCGCGTCTTGGCTCCCACGTCACTGTTGACAGTCATAACTTCGAACTTGTAGATAATTTCGTATACCTGGGAACCAGTATCAACAACACCAACAATGTCAGCCTCGAAATCAAGCGCAGAATAACTCTTGCCAACAGGTGCTACTTTGGACTAAGTAGGCAATTGAAAAGTAAAGTCCTCTCTCGACGAACCAAAATCAAACTCTACAAGACGCTTATCATTCCCGTCCTGCTTTATAGTGCAGAAGCTTGGACGATGACAACATCAGATGAGACGACACTAGGAGTTTTCGAGAGGAAAATTTTGCGCAAGATTTATGGTCCTCAGAACATTGGCAACGGCGAATACCGCAGACGATGAAACGATGAGCTGTACCAGTTATACGACGACATTGACATATGTAGTTCAGCGAATAAAAAGACAGCGGCTACGCTGGCTAGGTCATGTTGTCCGAATGGACGAAAACACTCCAGCTCTGAAAGTGTTCGATGCAGTACCCGCCGGAGGAAGCCGAGGAAGGGGAAGGCCTCCACTCCGTTGGAGGGACCAGGTGGAGAGCGACCTGATTACACTTGGAATCTCCAACTGGCGCCGAACTGCGAAGGAAAGAGAGGAGTGGCGCGCTCTCATCGATTCGGCTATAACCGGCTAAACGGTTGAACGCCAATCACATACATACAATGCCTGTAAAACGTTTTATTCAAATATATTTAGCTCCTATAACTCAAAATCGGTATAGAGTAATGGTAAATCCTTTCAAATTGATTTCAATTTTGTATCTTCCTTTCATACGAATATGTTAAAATTTTGACCATGATTCTGCCATCACTCACATTTAGGTGACAAACTATTTGACTACATTAACATAGTCTCTATAAAACAATATCAATGTAGTTATTAATTAGTACAAATAGGGCTTACAAAACATTATGTACATCATCCTATATATCGAGTATGTTTGATTCTCGTCGGTTGACTTAAAAGTATATATTAATTAAAATTATAATCTTACCATTAGCAAAATGCGATTTAGTGTCAATTATAAATGAAAATGGACTAAAAATTCCTGCAAACCAATTTACAATATATTTATATACATTCTTTCTGGAACATTTAATACCCAAATAACGGTCAATATAAGGGCGGTCCGATAAGCTTAAAAAAAACCGAACATTTTGGAAAGGGGCGATAGAATTCTGAATGTAATCTACTTTTAGTTCGAAACCATTCATCCCATTAGAAAGTAGTGTTCTCTGGAGATCGCAAAATAGGCGGTAATAATATCCTCTTTCAACTCAAATTTCTGCCCGGCGAGTGGTTTTTCAAATTTGAAAACAAAAATAACACACTCCTAGAGTATATGGTGAACGAGCAGCAGTTTGTAGACCAATTGCATGGTTACGGGGAAGGTTAAAGCCAGCCACAGGGCTGATGAAACAGCCGACTTTTGTCACATTATATCCCATGATTGCCGTTTTCAAAAGATCTGGGGGTGCGTAATCAAAAACCGATTACACGTCGAAAACTAGTTGAATAAATATTTGAAGTTCGTCGTCGAAGAAATCAATTTACGGTATATAATAATGCAATTGTCATCGGGCGGTGAAGCTATATTTTATTCGACAGCCTTCTTTGAACGTGATGTAGTTTAGCGAAATAATGGATGAAATGATTTCACATATTCTTCTTGTGTTATATACACAATACAGTGACATTTATTTTTGTGTTGGCATTTTATTGTAAATATAAATACAATTGAACTTCCATAACTCGAACGTCTATAACTCGAAGTTCGCCATAACTCGACCTCTTGAATTGGCGATAGAAGTAAAATTTCATACCAATTACCTTTCGTAACTCGGAAGCATCTCAAACTCGAAATTCTGTTGTGGATTATGGTGATTCGTGTTAGGGAAGTTCGACTGTATGTACATCAGAATTAAGTAGGAAATTCATTAATTCAAATATTCTAATATGATAAAGTATATGATATGCAGACATTACCGAATAATATTAAGAAATTAAAAAAATACTTCCTCTGCCTCTTTCGCCTATCGGCTTCTGACAGTTAACTTATTTTAACTACCATCAAATGAGTAGAGATTTCTATCAACAATAGATCCCACCCAAAAAAACCTAAATAAAATTTCTTCATAAACGCCACACAAAACCACACACCGCCATGTAAACTATTAATCAGTAATCGCCATCAACCAACAGTCATTCACGCGCTTCAGCCATTATTACTATCGGCAAATAGCCGACCGAAAAAATAGCGCTAGCACGTGCATCCATTATGCTACAATGGCAGCAGAAAAACAGAAGCTGGCCGGCAAAAGCGCCGCTCATGCAATCGATAATCGGCATTCGGCACGCAGACAGACGTTCGTTAGCTGCCAACATCCGGACTTGTTAAGTGTGTGCACGTCTGCGAGTTTTAATTGAATTTGCAAACTTCTTCTACAACTGAAATCTACACAAATTACTTCTTTTATTCTCATTACCAAAATGAAACATGCAAAAACAGTACATAATTCACGCAAGAATTAGCACCAATAATTTTTAGTGTGGTATGCATGCCGGTACATTTAAAGAACAATTGTTTTTGTATAGCCTCTGGTAATTTGCATCTCCATTTGTGTTATGTCTTCAGCACATTTTTTTTACTTTTGTACATTTTTGCGTACGATTGACAACCTGTGAGGAAGTATTTATTATTAGTATTCTTTATTCTGTTATCTTTTCTTGTTTTCCCTTTTTTATTAGTATGGCATAGCGAAAGAGAAACAAAACAAAATAAATAATGACAGGTGTTAGAAAAAATCACTTTCAGAATTCTGATTTAAGACTAGCACATACATATGTACGAGAAGTATTCATATTTTCGTGTTGATAAATATACTATACATATACATTTAAGTAGGCAACATAAAGTTTACCTTGAACACGAATTGTTACTGATAATTTTGATTAATTGGTGTACATATAGTCAAGTGGTATATTGAGTCTTCAGTCAACAATATAAAAAAAGATTTGAATTAATTTTATTTTCGTATACACAATATAGCGGAGTCTTTCGACAAAGAAATAATATAAAGTTCAATCGGAAGAAGACTTTAAAAATTTTCGCGCATTCTAAAAATCAATGGAAACAAATTTATTTTCAATTGTATATCTGTAAACATTAATAATAGCAAAACCAACCCAAAGAGGAATATTTCATTTATTGTATTATATGTATATACGATTTCTAATAAATAATAATAATTAATAGTTGACTTCAAATCAAAGAGACTAAAGAAATTCCAAAGTGCGTTCTATGGAAAGTGTACATGGTTGTCGTTCGATACAGTCCATTTAAAAAATAAGAGATCCCCTCTTAGAGTCGTATCCACCAAATTTCATTCAATGAGATGCAACGTATTTAGATTGTTTCTAAAATAGATATTCCTCAGCTCAAATTTTTGAACTAATACAACTGATATATCCATGCTATACTGTTAAACTATTTTTAAATTTTCTGGGATCTTCTAGGAATATGGAAAAATATAACTGTTATTTAAAAACAATTTAGTTCCTTAAAAGTAATATTAAAGTGATAGAAGAATTAAAAATATGTTTTCCTGTCCAATCCACTATAGTATAGAGGCCTTCGGGTCAATCAAACTGCTTTTTTTCAAATCGGACGACTTCACAGCTTAACCGCTAGTAATGTCGCATTATTTGATCACACATTCTAAAAATATTCCGATTATATGTATATTTTCAAATGAAATTCTTTAATTTCCGATTTAATTCCTTTACAGCACTGATCTACTGAGAATAATACAAGGATTATAAACAAGTAAGGAAGAGCGAAATCGGACAAAACAGCCCTTATACGAGAATACTGTCGAAGAATAAAATGCAAAAAAATATTTGCTTATAAAGAAGCTAGAGTAATTCATGGGCAAAACTCACTTGCTTTAGTACATCCAAAATTTTCGTAACATTTCGACCGATATATATGCTGATAGGAGGATGGGATCATGTGTAGAAGTTCACGTAAGTGAGGAAAGGTTTTGATTATCATTCACTTGGGAGTGGCCAGAAACGATTATTCTCCACATGATTCAAGCAGCTCACGCCTTCCGGTTTTAGACCAAGTATCCTCTGGGTAGCTAACAAACATCCGTTTGAAGCCGAGCTAAAGTGAGAAGGCGAACCCGCTTCTGCGGTTGTGCGTAGGGCTTGGGACCCACCACATAAAAACGGAGTACCAATAAAAAATCGAAAAAGAAAGCCTTGGATGAGACACCCCCCCTTTGATAACGACCCCTGCAAACATTTTTAGGATAATTATTTAAGGGCATGCACCTGGAATGTCCGGACCCTTAATTGGGAAGGTGCATCTGCCCAGCTGGTTGATGTCCTCATACAACTAAAGGCTGACATCACCGCCATCCAAGAAGTGCGATGGACGGGACAAGGACGGAAGAAGGTGGGTCCTTGTGACATCTACTACAGCGGTTATATAAAGGAGCGCAAATTTGGTGTTGGATTTGTGGTGGGAGAGAGAGGTTCTTCCAATGTGACCAATGATGCTTTCTATGAGCGCCTAGAACGCACCTATGAGCGCTGCCCCCGCCACGATGTTAAAAACGTGCTTGGCGATTTTTACGCCATGGTGGGTAAAGAAGGTGTCTTCGGCACAACAGTCGGAAAATTCAGCCTCCATGACGAAACATCACCAAACGGTCTGAGGCTGATCGACTTCGCTGGGGCCCGAAATATGGTCGTCTGTAATACCCAGGTTCCAGCATAAGAAAATACATCAAGCTACTTGGCTGTCTCCTGATCGCAACACGCGCAACCAAATCGATCACGTTGTGATAGACGGAAGACATGTTCGACGTCGAAAAGCTGCAAACGCCACGAAATACTCTACTCGACTTGTACTCCTGCTCTCTGAGAGCACTCATCAGCATCTCGGTATAAGGGAACTGTGGGACATCATCTCAAACTCATTGCGTACCGCTGCAACCGAAACCATTGGCTTTCGGAAAAGTAAAAAAAAACAGCTGGTACGATGAGGAATGCTGTCTCGCAGCGGAGAGAAAACAGACTGCCTACCTCGCAACGTTGCAAACAACCACAACACGTGCTTGAGAAACTGGCAGACAGAGGGAATGCTCGAAAATTTTATGAAAAAATGAGGCGACTTAACGAAGGTTTCAAGACCGGAGCATCCTCATGTAAAGACCAAGGTGGTAATCTGGTAACCGATGTCCAGGGCATACTGGGATTATGGAGGGAACACTTCTCCGACCTGCTGAATGGCAGTGAAAGTACAACACCAGGAGTTGGCGAACCCGATTCCCCAATTGATGACGATGGAATAGATGTTCAATTACCCGACCATGAAGAAATTCGAATAGCAATTACCTGCCTGAAGAACAACAAAGCGGCAGAGGCCGATAGATTACCGGCTGAGCTATTCAAATACGGCGGCAAAGAACTGATAAGGTGCATGCATCAGCTTCTTTGCAAAATATGGTCGGAAGAAAGCATGCCTGACGATTGGAATCTCAGTGTGCTCTGCCCAATCCATAAAAAGGGAGATCCCACAAACTGTGCCAATTACCGTGGGATAAGCCTCCTAAATATCGCCTATAAGGTTCTATCGAGCGTACTGTGTGAAAGACTTAAGCCCACCGTCAACAAACTGATTGGACCTTATCAGTGTGGCTTTAGATCTGGAAAGCCCACCATGGACCAGATATTCTCTATGCGCCAAATTTTGGAGAAGACCTGTGAAAAGAGGATCGACACACACCAACTTTTTGTCGATTTTAAAGCTGCTTTCGACAGCACGAAAAGGAGCTGTCTTTATGCCGCGATGTCTGAAAACTAATACGGCTGTGTAAGCTGACGTTGAGCAACACCAAAAGCTCCGTCAGGATCGGGAAAGACCTCTCCGAGCCGTTCGACACCAAACGAGGTTTCAGACAAGGTGAGTCACTATCGTGCGACTTCTTTAACTTGATGTTGGAAAAAATAATACGAGCTTCAGAGCTAAATAGAGAAGGTACAATCTTCTACAAGAGTGTACAGCTGCTGGCGTACGCGTACGGAAGCAACAACCGCGCCGTTTGTTCTGCTTTTTCCCGCATGGATAAGGAGGCGAAACAGTCGGCGCATTCGCGTCTTGGCTCCCACGTCACTGTTGACAGTCATAACTTCGAAGTCGTAGATAATTTCGTATACCTGGGAACCAATATCAACAACACCAACAATGTCAGCCTCGAAATCCAGCGCAGAATCACTCTTGCCAACAGGTGCTACTTTGGACTGAGTAGGCAATTGAACAGTAAAGTTCAGAAAGTAAACAGCTGATTGGCAATAATTTTTTCAGTTCGGTAAAATGAAATTGGATAGAAGGCAAATATTGCGGTTGTTGTCACTAATTATTAAAAAAAAAAAAATTTAGCTATTTCGTTGCATGCGTATGTTTTTGTTTACATTTAATTGAAAATCTGTCAGTATTGCTTATTTTCATTCACAATTAACCTATTGTGGCCATGTTTAACAATGTTGCCAACGAAAATGTCATTAACTCTCTAAAATTTTAAGGATTAAATGGGAGTTAGCAAACGGAGTGAACTGAGATAACTCCCAAATCAATCCCGATTAAGGCAGTTAATTCGGATTAATGCCGCCGTCTGTCAGGATAATTAGTTGAAGAAAACTATTATACGCTATGCAACATATTCCGAGGGTAAAAAAATCACTAAATTCTTCTTCCCTAAACACATATAACACTTTGAAGATTAAAAATAAAATTAAGATACGGTATAATAGCTTATAAATATTAATACAAATTCGGAAAAAATTCCAATCAACTACATTTTTATGTTCGCAAAATGTCATACTGCGTTTACTAATGAGATTCAGTGCATTAGCTTTATGCAGAAATCTTTGAATTATTACCATAATTTTATTTTAGCACAAAGTATGCATATATGTATATCTCACTTGGCGCAAACAATCGAGTGGTTTGTCTGGCGGCGATATTAATTTAGCAGCATTATTCTACATTCGTCTAATTGTTTGAGCAGTTTCGGATTCTTAATTTTGCAAGGCCTTCGACTTTTACTGCACACTTGCCTTGCCTTCGAACGTTTCCACAGACCAATTTGCATCCAATCGCGACGCGGCAATCGATAATCGCTATGTTTCCAATTTTCTTTGTGGCCAAATTCTTGGTCATTGTCACTTCCGCATGCGTTTTGTTGGCGCGTGCATTTGTAGATGATTTTCGGCAAGCGTCAGAAAAACGGGGTTAGTCTAGTCAGTGCTTTTGGTTTTCACTAATAATTTTTAATAATTTGTACCAACGCGCAATTTATTTCTCAGGGCATAAAAATCTGGTTTTTGGTAGTTTTAAGGTTCTGCGAAAGATATTGATTTGATGATAAGTTTGATAGAGGATCCCTTAAGAAAGGGTTTAACCTTGATAGAAATGTATTGGAACATTTCGGCGAAAACCTTTAAAATTTTAAAAAATTTAAAATCTTTTTTCATATTTCGGAAAAAATCCTTAATTCCTTATAATTTCTCTACCAATATATGGTCCTAATCTTTTTTGTTTACTCTCTATCCAATATCCATATTCACTCCAACATAATTAATGCAAATAGTTGCATGCCAGTTTAGAATTCTAGTTCATATTCTATTTAATGTAACATTTAAACATACATTTAAACATACACTGGTAAGTATATTTTCGTATTTATCCACAACTGCACGCATATATAAATACACTCATTTGGATTTGTAGCACTACTTATCCTTTTGTAAGGTCAAAAGTGTTGACACAATTGAAAAACTTAGTTTCTACGCACAAAATACTTAAAGTTCAACACATTGACTGGCTTAAAACACTTATCTTCTCGCAAAACCTGCCTTTGTGTTCTAAATACCTCACGCATTTTCTCTCAGTGAAGAGTTTATTTGTTGGCGAGTACTTCAATTGTTAGTAAAGATTTTCTAAGCTTCATTCGCTACGCAAAGCTGTAAGTAACTCTCGTCTATATTCCATATTTTTATTAGCAACAAAAAGGTGAATACTACTTTTAAAAAATATTTTTATGCTCACATTTTATTGAAGATTTTCAGGAACCAAGAATTTGAAGTTTTGATGGATTTTTAAACAGTTTATCAATGTTCCATACCTATCATAATAATAATATATAATAACATGAGGAGGTATTAACAAATACCGAAAGGCTAAGTTTGAGAGTAACGGAATATACATAATATGACCCAGTTTTACCTATATTTGATACAGAGGCACATTACACTGTCCAACAAATGAAGACTTTTTGAATGGAACAGAATGGCGACCCTATAATTCTGAAAGGGTATGTTGAGTAGATCATTTTTGTAGAACAAACTTATGGTCCAGCACGTCTGAGTTTTTTTTTTACAGTGGGTCAAAGTTTTCATTTTTTGATCGAAGGGATAATGCTCCCCTACTATGTGAAAAAAATGTTGTAAGTTAATGTCTGAGAGAATTCTTATGGTCAGAGTTGTATTGTGGAATTGTATGGGGATTATTTTTGTGGAAGATCTTAACCCTGTAACTGGTTTCTTTATGGGTCAATTTGACCCTTTTTTCGAGAAAATCAAAAAATTCCTTTAAAAAAGGACATTTAAGGATTAAAATATTCTACGAAAATGTTTGGCGGAAAATTTCAGTGGGGGTCACCAAAGGCACCATTGTTGTAAATAAAGCTCTTTACGATTAATTGGCAAAATTACACAAAATTTAAATAGTTTCATAAAGATTTTGAACAAATTATAGAAATTCAGTAGAACTTTCATAACTCGAACTCTTGAATTGGCAATAGAAGTCAAACTTAATACAAATTTCATTTCATAAATCGAACTTCTGGACCAGGACATAATTTTTTTAAAGCAGATCCTATAACTTGAAGTCTCTCTAACTCTAAGTTTTGTTGTGGATTATGGGGATTCGAATTAGGGAAGTTCAACTGTATATTAAATATTAAATAATCGTCGCGACGAAAGTTTCCGGTAGGAAACAGTTTTGCTTGTGCACCCGTGTTTTAACTTCATCTTTTTTCCAAAAATTAATTTTAAAACAAGTAAGGAAAGGCTAAGTTCGGGTGCAACCGAACATTTTATACTCTCGCAATTGATTGAAGAAATTTTATTAAGATAACACCCAAATTTACCTATACATTCCTCACAAAGTATAATAGAATAACGTAAATCGTCCTATATAGTGTATGAGGGCTGAGGAAATTCCTGAACCGATTTCATTCATTTTTACCAGCAAGGTACACTCTATCCAAGACTAATTTCGCTAATATATCTCACATATTAATCAATACATATATGCAGATTAAAGTCCACCGTATTTTTGAAAAACCTATAATTAGGTATATGGGAGCTAGGAGATGTTATTATCCGATTTTAATAATTTATGGAACCGAGACATACTATTAGAATAAACAATTTCCTCTGAATTACATTAAATTATCAGAGAGATTTATCCATATTTTTGGTTAAAATTTACCCTTATGCGCGGAGTTCAACATGTTCGATAAGAGGGGCCTTGAAAAGTTATAGTCCGTTTTCGACAATTTTTTCACAAGTGAAGCCAGAGATGATATGTACTATTTGTGTAGAGTTTCATTCCGCTATCTTCATTGGTTCCTTATGTATACATTATAAAGTGAAGGAATCAGATGGAATTCAAAACTAAGTTATATGGGAAGTTGTCGTGGTAATAAATCATCAGGGTGTCAAGAAAGTATTATTTACCGAATTTCATTGAAATCGGTCGAGTAGTTCCTAAGATATGGTTTTTGACCCATAAGTGGGAGATGCCACGCCCATTTTTCATTTTGTAAAAAAAATCTGAGTGCAGCTTCCTTCTGCCATTTCTTCTGTAAAATTTAGTGCACATTTCCTATGTTCCAAATTTTATTTTCATTACTTTATTTATGGCTTAGTTATGACACTTTATAAGTTTTTGGTTTTCGCCATTTTGTGGGCGTGGCAATGGTCCGATTTTGCCCATTTTCGAAAGCAACCTCCTCAGGGTGCCAAGGAATACGTGTTCCAAGTTTCGTTAAGATATCTCAATTTTTACTCAAGTTATCCGTTGCACGGACAGACGGACGGACGGACGGACAGACAGACATTCGGATTTTGACTCGTCTCGTCACCTTGATCATTTTGATATATATAACCCTATATCTAACTCGTTTAGTTTTATGACTTACAAACAACCGTTAGGTGAACTAAACTATAATACTCTCTTAGCAACTTTTGTTGCGAGAGTATAAAAACAATCATGTCATTAATATTATTAACTCAGAACTTTTCTAGAAGTACAGATACAGGAAATAAAGAAAAAATATTTTCCGATGTGTCAAAAATTAGATTACAAATAGTAAGCTGAACTAATAAAAAGTAGACTTAAAATCTCTGGGATTATTCAAACCATCCTCGTCACAAGCATAATTAATGTATTTAGGTACGTCACTAAATGGAGGCCCCAAAGAAGATGAATGAAAGTGAAAATAAAGGGTGATTTTTTAAGAGCTTGATAACTTTTTAAAAAAAAAAAAACGCATAAAATTTGCAAAATCTCATCGGTTCTTTATTTGAAACGTTAGATTGGTTCATGACATTTACTTTTTGAAGATAATTTCATTTAAATGTTGACCGCGGCTGCGTCTTAGGTGGTCCATTCGGAAAGTCCAATTTTGGGCAACTTTTTCGAGCATTTCGGCCGGAATAGCCCGCATTTCTTCGGAAATGTTGTCTTCCAAAGCTGGAATAGTTGCTGGCTTATTTCTGTAGACTTTAGACTTGACGTAGCCCCACAAAAAATAGTCTAAAGGCGTTAAATCGCATGATCTTGGTGGCCAACTTACGGGTCCATTTCTTGAGATGAATTGTTCTCCGAAGTTTTCCCTCAAAATGGCCATAGAATCGCGAGCTGTGTGGCATGTAGCGCCATCTTGTTGAAACCACATGTCAACCAAGTTCAGTTCTTCCATTTTTGGCAACAAAAAGTTTGTTAGCATCGAACGATAGCGATCGCCATTCACCGTAACGACACCGAATCGACATTTCACGGTCTTCAGCCACACTCTCAGAAACAGACGCAATATTCTCTTCTGTACGCACTGTACGCATTCGTGTGGTTGGTTTAATGTCCAATAAAGTAAACTGAGTGCGAAACTTGGTCACAATCGCATTAATTGTTTGCTCACTTGGTCGATTATGTAGACCATAAATCGGACGTAAAGCGCGAAACACATTTCGAACCGAACACTGATTTTGGTAATAAAATTCAATGATTTGCAAGCGTTGCTCGATAGTAAGTCTATTCATGATGAAATGTCAAAGCATACTGAGCATCTTTCTCTTTGACACCATGTCTGAAATCCCACGTGATCTGTCAAATACTAATGCATGAAAATCCTAACCTCAAAAAAATCACCCGTTATAAGCTAAATTTGAACTCATTTACATGAGATTACCAGAGTAGCCAACAAAATTCATATGATCAAACTGATAATAACACAAACTACGGTAAACACAAAACAACAACACTAACAATTACAGTTGCAAACCTTAGCGAAATTTTTCAAGTTCAAAGTCAAGTCTGCGCTTGGACCAGTTTGCGGCGATTGCTAGCCTGACTCTGTATAGCAGTGCCAAAATTGATTGCCTGCGCATAACCATTTAAAAATGCTGTTAGCTATACGGCAAATTTGAATTCATAAAGCGTTGTTTGTGTAAACGAAGCGGCAATTATTGGTTTTTTGGCATTAGCTAATTTATAAGCACGGTAGTGTTTTCTGCACGGTGACCCTTGACATCGCAAAGTGCAGGAAGAAGATTTTTCGGAAACAGAAGACAAGTTGTTGAAAAAAAGAAAAATAAACAATGATGGTCATCAATCAAAACTGCGGCCCGGTTCGAACGTATACAGCAAACAAGACTTTATTGTTGGTATCTTTTGTGTTTTCTGTATTGCTTAGCGAGTTGGCTAGTAGCTTTCCACAAGCGGCAAATTATAGTTGATAGATATAATAATTATGACGATGGAGAAGTATAATAGAAGAATTAAAATCAACAAAGTAGAAAAAAAACGAACGAGCAACGAGCGGTTATTATCAAGAACGAGAGTGCCGAAGGTGCGAAGTGCGCTCGTGGCACTGTAGAACAAATGAAGTCGTTTGTTCGTTCGCAACACGCCAAACAACCGACCGCATTTCAAACGAACGAACAAACGAAGCCATGAAACGATCAATTAGCCACCCCAATGAGACTGCATACACCTATACTCGTACATGAAACTGTGTCAGTTGAGTAAATATGCGGCGCAGTATTTGCTGCTGAAAATGAAACTGAGGCTTGAGGAGTTGACTTGGGCAATTAATTACGCTTGTATTTGTACTTACGTACTTCTAATAAATAATTGTTTATATGCAGTCGCGCGAGCTTGTGTGGGTTTCTGACCACATTTCTTGTGCTTTCTTCTGATATATTTCTTTATATATACATATGTACCATATAAAGGTATTGTTTGTCTCATCACAACGCACCTTCAGCCAGTTGGCCTATCGTATGTATAGCATATGCGTTTGCTTAGCTACGGAAGTGTAGATACTTAGTGCCGCGCGACCGTGTCAAAAAGCTCAGTACGTGAATGGTTTTCGTGTGAAGCGGTTGCTTGAAAAGTGAAGCGGCACATTTTCGCTGGGGAATATACCGTTTGCACCGTTAGTTTGTTAGTTTTGAAAAAAGTTTGAGCAACCATAGCCGAAATAGTGAAATATTTGGAGTGTGTTTAGAAAAACAAGCAGCGAAAAATAAATAAAACCACAGGTGAGCCGGTTAATATATTAAAATGGACAGTAAAGGATACAGCTAATGAAAGCAAGAACAGTGAAGTGAACTTGAAAGAATTGTGTAAATTTTCAGTGTGTGCTATTACCGAAGTCAATGCCTACGCGGCGTATGATGAACTTATGCTGTGCATGAACAAATATGAATTGATCGTAAATCAAAGACTGTTAATGTGATTGCTGTGTATTGTGAAAATAAAAATAAATAAATTGATTTAACTTAATGTAAATAAAGCGAAGTCAGAAAAACGTTAATTAGGCATATTGCTTTCACTTTACACCAAATTAACTGGTTTTCAGCAACTTGCCAAAATTTTATTAATTATGTGCCTATTTTTGTGTAATTTCAACCTCCTACATGCATTTGATTAAATTTTACACTGACATGAATATGCATTTTTGTACGGATACAAGGGCAAAATAATTTGAAATAAATTTTTTTAAAATAATTTTAGAGAAAAAATGTTATGTGACAGATCAAATATATGCTGATGAATCAATTATTAAAAAAAAAAGAAAATTAAAATAATAATTTATATTTATTTATTTTGTTCTTAATCGCGATATTATTTAATTGTAATATATTTTGTTTACAGTATATTTAAGATAAAAATTATAACAGCTAAAACGGATTTTTAAATTATAATTTATCTAGAACCTCCTTATAATAATAAAACTAGAAATATTAAAAAATATAATTTTTTAACACCTTTTGACTATTTGTAAAAGTTACTAAGGATTCAGTAAATATTTTCACAGTTTAAGTAATTTTAATTTTATCAATTCCCTTGTCTTAACTTACTGATGACTGACTTACTGTCTCAATAAATATTTTTCCTTATGCAATTCGCGACGATTTGCATCTTTCATTGCCTCTACTTTATCCACATCGACTTCAAGAGACCATCCAGGGAGTGGTACACCCTCAAGAACGAAATTGCAGAAAGAAATTTTGCAAAAAATGTTTGGAATTGGCGTTCGGTCTTCACAGTACACATCACATAATCATCACTTCCTTGAACTGAATTTTACCCTTTTGATAGTAAAACAGTAAAATGCGCCGAAAATTCTTTTTTCGATCTTCCATCTTCTATAGGACACCAAACAAAAACTGTTAAAAAAAACCTTATTATATTGAAATAAGTAACAGTAAAGTGTTTAAGTGTTGTTGGCTGTGAAGAAATGCAAAAGATCAGCTGTTGCCATCAAACGAAATTATTTAGTTAACGATCCAATACATTCCATAGATAAACAATCTATATGTATATATAGAGGCTAATCTGGAAACTTGGGTTCGAAAATAATTTTTACATTACTTCAACTCAATTTAACTATAATTACAATACATAATTATACAATTAACACATTCTAGTATCAAGAAATATGTATGTAAATTTTTCCCCGACTTTTTCTTGTGATCGCTCCATATGACATTAATTTTATTATAATTAAAAAATATTTGGAGAAAACACTTTTGATTTACTATTTCAAAATTAAGATTTTAAGAAAAAAATGTATAATACATAATACGATAAATTATAAGCATTAACTTATAATAATTTAACAATAAACCGCTGTAAAATAATACAATAACATAAAAAAAATTTAGTCTTGCCTACTAAATAACAGAATTAGAACTTCAAAACTGGTATACAACGAAGTTACGTGCACTTTAACGAAGTGTTTTTTTAACGCAAAAGAATTATACACCCATATCCTTGTATTTACGATCTTTCACAAAATCATAACCAGTTTTAAGACCGCAAAGCTAGTTAATTTTGCGACACTACTCATATACATTTGTTCTAATTTGCATAAAAATCATGCAATATTCCAAAGACATTATTATTTGCGCTTCCTTTGCTGTTGCCAGCAATAAAGAAATACAATTTTGTTGCACTTGTGTGGCTTAAAATCACGATTTACTAGTTCTGACTAGAATAGAATCTTTTTTTGAAATATGCATAATGTGCTTTGCACGGATTATATAATAGTTATTTATGAAAAAAATACTCGTTTTAACTTTTAGCTTCAAAAATACTTTTGGATTTTTTCTAGCAATATTATGGTTAATGCACTTGTTTGACTTCAATGTGGAATATATTTTGACAAAACGTGTCATTTGGTGAAATATCATTCAAATTTTAAGGAAATTGTATGTGGTCTGGAATTTTCATGAAGCAAATATTAGACATTTTAATCTTTATATTAATAAAAAAATTAGAAACTATAAAGAATTAATATGCAAATTAAAAGTTGGTTCAGAATAATATTTGAAGACATTTTTTATGGAAAACAAATTTGTATTATTATATTTAATATTTATATCGTCTTGACAACATTTACGATATATTCAAATTGCTATCATAATTTTCAATGCAAATTTCAGCACTTCTATTATCAAGGTCATTGCTATGAATATGCTTCAAGCCCAGCTGACTCATAACAAATTACTTCAGTAATGAATCCACTGAGGTTTATTTGACAGCTGAGCAGCCAAGTGGAAATGTTTTGACACCCAATGTCTCAGTGACAAATTAGTGAATCTTCAAAGTGAAATTAATTGGTTTTTGTAATTGAGTAGGCGCTAATAATTTTATAATAAGTTAATAACAAGTTTTCAGATAATTCGGTTTAAGTACAATACCAAAAATAGATTTCTTGAAACTCAATGTATCAAGTTTATAATCGATGAAACCTGATTCTAAAATATCGTCACATTTTCTCAAGAAGTCTCATATTTTTAAATATATGCAGTTGAACTTCCATAACTCGAACTTCTATAGCTCGAAGTTCTCCTTAAATCGAACTCTTTAATTGGCAGTAAAGTCAAATTTCATACAAATTATCTTCCGTAAACGGAAGGCTCTCTAACTCGAAGTATTTTTGTGCATTATGGTGATTCGAGTTAGGGAAGTTCAACTGTATTATTAAACATTACGAGTTTTCATACAAACGTAGCTAAGATCGAGGAACATAAGAATCAACACATCTCAATGGTTTCTTAGAGTGAGTCTTAAATTATCGATATCCCATATTTAAATTATCGATAAACAATACAACACTTGAAGCTCGTATTTTTGTTATAACAAAAAAACAATTGGTTTAGCTGAACGTATTCTATAGAGAGTAATCATTAACGGAAAACGACAAATTCATGTCATTAAGTTGGATGTGCTTAACAAGAGTGCTGAACTCAGAGCATACTTTCGTTGTATCACAAATTAAGTAATTTAGTTCAGCTATTCAAATACTCTTCAATCTATAATTAAGTATATGGAAAATTGCTTCTCAAATAATTAAATCTATATACAATACTATATATGTATATAACTATAGTATATACTCCCTCAAAATTGCTAACAAGTGACAATGGAAGTTGCTAATTGGCAATTGTGTCATAGACACTTCCTATGCACAGCAACAACTATGTATTTGTATAATGGATAAACTATCAAATTCGGGGTCAAGTAAATACGAATTTAAGTATAGTATATTTAATAAACTAGTATGTGTATTTATCAACTCTCAACTTTATTTATTGTATTTATTTAGGTCTTCAATATAAATAGATGTATGTATGTATATAGGAGAATATAGAAAATATTTGAAAATTAGGTAATTTTCACTAGAGCTTAAAGCATTTCGAACAAATGTGCTAAAAGGCAATCAAATTAATGAGAATACATTGTCATAAGCATAAATCGAATTCAAAAGTTGTTGTGTTAAGCAAATCAAACATAAAATATAACAAACAAATATTTGCCAAAGTCTCTTTCACACAGCCTCATATATACTTAGTCACTTAGTTTGGTGGTAATTTAATAATATTTCATTGGCACTCTATGCAGTCAATGACTCCGAGGCCTAAAGCGAGTCAGCGTCCGCGTCCGCTAGTTGTAAAAGCTTAGGTCAATATTTGAACAATATAAATAATTCTCAGCAATTTTGGAAATGTCATCATGCCTATAAATAAGAAATAGCTTTAAATAGGTTTTACATTTGTTTTACTTTCCTTGAAACTACTGCACAAATAGCGAGCGTTCATGTGTGCTTTGTTTACTTTTTAATTCGTTCCACCTTTAAAAAGTTTTATGGTCATTATGCCATATATACATATGTATTCTGGAAATAAATTTTATTTGCAATGCTAATTCAACACAGGTTGAGCATAGAATTTTGGAACTCACGAATAAAGACATTCCCAATACATTGTTGTGCAGTGCACTTAAATGAAATTTGGACTTTTACTTGTTAGTCTAGTACTTAAAAGTCATACTTTACGCAGACATCCGTTCATTAGCTATTCATTGACCTATTTTGTTTATATTTTTCCAGGTTTAGTTAGAAGTAATTAATTAATTTAAATTGTACCTCTTGTGTAATCAAATTGTTGCATACAAACCTATATTTATATTTCGATATGTACATGAAACCTGATTTCGCACACAAATTAGAATAATTATGCGTTAGTCAACCGCTAATCTCGTTCGAAAAGTCTATGTGTAAATACATACATCACTTACAATGTTGATACAAATTGTTGTTGGTACTCGTCTCTAAATGCCACACTGATTTCCGGACTTCCCATAATCCAGATATTATTCTCACTTTATCTAATTATATATGGTTAGTTAAATCGATTGACAATTAGTTTAAGAAGAGTATAATCAGACGAAAGATATTCTGAAAGGAAATTTAATGAATTACTGACTATTATATATATGTTCACAAGTTTTGTTTTCAGAGCTGTCAAAGTATGAAAATAAGATCATCTAATTTATTTTGCACTGAATGAATCCTAATTATAAATAAAAGTTCCATAAAATAATGGCCTCCTTATTAAAAAAAAATGAATTTTAGAATGGTGGTCTAGACTTTAGTTTTGTTTCGACTCAAATAGTTCAAACAGTGAACGACGTAAACGTAGACGTAAAGAGAGCCGACGCGATCTATCTTATGAGTTTTTAAAGTAAATGAACAGTCATCACCGCTTCTACCGTACGCTACCGTAGATATTCTAATCATTCGGATTTTTCCCGTAGAGAAGAGCCGGCCGCTTCTCACTCTCTAACAACGCAGGGTTACCAGTACCGATATTTTATATTAATAAACTTTAAAATATTTAAAATTTTCTCAAACTAACTCAAATTTACAGTCGAATACAATTATTTATAAATTGTTAGACTATTTTTAATTTTTTGATATGAGTTTCAATGTTTCATATTATGAAAAAAAAAAACAAAACTGAAAAGCTAAATGTGTAAAAAACAATCTAGACAAGTTGAGCAATGGCGACATTCATTTCTCATTTTTCTTTGCTTCTACGGGCTACGGGCGGGCGGAACGTTTTTGACTGTTTCAACTAAAAGACATAACCTAGTTTTTCTCAGAATCGAGTTGGACTATTTGTCATTCAAATATATCACAATATCTCTTTGTATTACCTTATAAGAACATGTGACTTCTTTTAATATTTTTTTTTTGAGATATTCGATGAATAGTTTAAATAAAATAATAAAAAAAAATTTATTTGATAAGAACTTCGAACTTATTGTGTACATACATCCGTGGAAGTCCTTGATCGGCAAAATAATATGATAAAATTGAAATATGGATATCCAAAAGCTTGACTAAGATGCTGTTGAATACCAAGAAACACTGTATTTTAGTGTTAAACAAAACAAACACTTCCGCATCCTCTTTAAATATACAAAAATTTTAAATTTTGAAAAAAGCCCAGAGTTTTTCGATTAAATCGATATTTTAATATTTCCTTAATGAAGAGCTATTAAGTGATATGAAAAGCTTCCTATAAAAATTTCTTGCAGTTTGAAACTTTTGGTTCCCGTGTGTTTTTACTGTTCTTACACATTCTTACACCGACCCTGCATGAAAACTATAAAATAGGAGAAAAAAATATTAATAATTAGTTGTTGGAAGGTTCCTCAAAATTATACTGGGTTTCCCACTAACTTTCTCAAAATGTATCAGTTTGTATTTGATTAGATTAAATTAACAACACTGCTTACAACTTAACTAAAACGTGCTACAACTAACTTTATTATGTGTAATTTTAGTCTCCGTAATAACACTTGCTCCTATTATCTTCATATATTTTCAGTCCACTTATATCATAACTTTATAATAGGGCGTCTATAATATAGGCTGTAACATTCATATGAGTGTTTCTTAAACAATTTTATAATTTGATTAATTAATTATTTTTTGAGAGAATGTAAAAGAGATGTTGACATCTTCCATATGTCATATATGAGTTAACATAGACATAAACATGAAGAAAACGGACAATAGCCAAAAAAGAGTATATAAACATAAATAATATGCAGCCCATAAATTAAATATAATGATGATAATAATAAATTATTGTATTGCCGCACACGTGTGTTACAAAATTCTACGCACATTTTCACATACAAATATACATATCATATATATATATATGTATGAATGAATGCTGTGTAGCAGCATCAACACTTTATAACAGTAAAAATCACACACAATAGACCGAACCAACCGAACAGGTGTAGCTGTAACCAAGTCACTGTGTATAAGCTATTATTTTATTTTCTTTTCTTTTGCTCACATTGTAATTACATACATACATACATACACACATGCATGTGCACCGCTATTTGTTTACACCATTTGGCTATGTAAGTTAAGCACCACTCGAATAAATTCACCTTTGCCTCAGCGTTGAGTGCGATTGCTGCACTATTTCAGCCAGTTGTAGGCCAACATTTTGACCGTGATTTTGATTATTTCTCATTTTTGACACATTTTCCTTTTTTACGCAATTACAAATAAATTTCTACAGATGATGTGCATAGGTGCACGCATACATACTCGTATGTATTTATGAAAAGGTATATTACTCATATGTAAATCTCCATCTGTACTCAATTACTTGAGTGTTAAAAAATATTGTATAAGGTGCCACGGATTTCGGTTTCGCTGGAAATTATTTTCTCATATAAATGTAAAAAGTGTAATTCTTATTAGAAAGAGACAAATGCTTAAATTAGTGAAACAAATTAATCCCTTTTGGGAAACCGTTTTTTATTCAATAAAGCTTTTATCTCTAAAACATCTAAATCCAATATATCGGTATTTTTAACTAATAAAAACATCTAAAAATAAATTATAAATATACATATGTGTATATTTTTTGTGTCAATCAGGCTGAAAAATTTTATTAACTGTAGATATAACCCTAAAAAATTCCTAACCTCACAAATATACACTAATTTATTGACAGATTCGCTCCAAAGGGTTAATTTATTGAAAGTATAAAATATACATTCAGAACTGTTCTTGAATCCTTTGAATACTCGGAAATTTCTGGAAATAAATCTGTAATATTTATGAAGTGGACATAGTTCTAAAATTTTTGTTTGAAAGGGGGTTCTCCTCTTCTTCCATTTATATAATATTGTTATATATTAGAAGAGAGGAAGTGTCATCTATAATATTATTAGAAACTATAGATTACATCAATTTGTCAATAAATGTCAATCAGAATAGCATACTGCTTAGTTACAGGGTTTTGAATTTAAACTTCAACATCTACATATATGTATGTATATCTCCTACACAACTAACATTTACCAGATACAAATCCCCTAACGTAGTTGATGTTTTAGAAGGTATAAAAAATATGAGAGACAACCGTCTAATTTGTTGACTATAAAGTGTTTGTTGAGCAATTTCGGATTTAAAAAATTAATAAGAGGAGACAAACAAACACGCAAAAGCTTACATATTTACCTCAACTCGCATATATGGCATTACATGTCGACTGGTCATCTCTATTGCTGAACCCATCAGAGAGCGGCACAAAAGATGTGCAAGTAATTTTGAAATTCATGTTGTTTAATATTTTGATTGCGCTTTGTATGACAAGTTAATCTCTTTCATTGTGAATTTGTAAGATGACTTAACTCATTCATTTTCTTCAAAAGTAGTGAATAAAAAATAATGAGCGCCTTTTCGCTAAATTTCCATTCAACAATTTTCAAGCACTAAAGTATAGTAATTTTGTTCAACCAGTGGCTGTTTGTAACACCTTCAAATAGTAAAAATAAATATTTGGTTTATATTCATATATTGATCAGAATGACGAGGCGAATTGATTTTGCGATGTCTGTCTTTCCATTCGTTAAGCAAACATAAACTTAAGCAATATTTGAGATATCGCCATCTAAAAAAACATTCAACATTCACATTTCAAAACTATATCTGCCAATTTTCCCTGAAATATTATATTTCACAATCTATTCGGTCGATTTGATGAGCAATTTCTTGATGGCCCATTAGTACGTCCCGAAATTAGATAAAATCAGGCTATACTACGCCTACTTCAAAAATGCAATGCCATTTAGTTTTTGGTATAAACATTTTTATACTCTCGCAACAAAGTTGCTAAAGAGAGTATTATAGTTTTGTTCACATAACGGTTGTTTGTAACACCCAAAACTAAACGAGTTAGATATAGGGTTATATATACCAAAGTGATCAGGGTGAAGAGTGGAGATCAAATCCGAATGTCTGTCTGTCCGTCCGTCTGTGCAAGCTGTAACTTGAGTAAAAATTAAGATATCTTGATGAAACATGAATCGTACCTTATTTCTTGGCACCATAGGAAGGTTGCTTTCGAAAATGAACAAAATCGGACCACTGCCACGCCCACAAAATGGCGAAAACCGAAAACACAAAAAGGGCCATAACTAAGCCATAAATAAAGCTATGGAAATAACATTTGGTATGAAGGATCGCACTATGAAGGGGCATATTTGGTTGTAATTTTTTTGGGGAAGTGGGCGTAGTCCCACCCCCAAATAGGTTTTTTGTACATATCTCGCAAACTAATAGAGCTATATAAACCAAACCACGCCCACCTCCCATACGAAGGTTAGGTTGAAAATTACTAAAAGTAGGTTAACTCATTAACGAAAAACGACAGAAATACTAAATTTCACATAAGAAATGGCAGATGGAAGCTGCACTCAGATTTTTTTACAAAATGGAAAATGGGCGTGGCGTCGCCCACTTATGGGTCGGGTCAAAAACCAAATCTCAGGAAGTACTCGGCCGATTTGAATTAAACTTGGTTTGTAAAAATTTCCTTACATCCCAATGATATGTTGTGATAATGATAAATTGCGAGAGTATGAAATGTTCGGTTACACCCGAATTTAGCCCTTCCTTACTTGTTATATTTGAAAATTACCGATCGCGGTATAGTTATAAGATGTATCCAACTCGGTCTTCATTATGTCAAATTTAATGACAAAAAACCTGCAAAATTTACATCACAATGTCCACTGCATAGTGAATATGGATTAAAATGACAATAAACTGTGAATTTAATTGATTTCCAATTCGTCACAAAAAATAAGTCAAAATTTCTAATAATATGAAAAATTAGTAGTCAAACGATTGTCATAAAATTTGACAGAGTGAAAACAGCACTTTTGAAAAATGTTGATATTTTTATAATTTGCACCTAAAATTGTACGTTTCTCGAAACTATTAACTTACAATTTTAATATAAAAAATTATTAAATAAAATTTAACAAAATTAGCACAATATAAAATATAAAAAATTATTAAATAAAATTTAACAAAATTAGCACAATATAAAATATAAAAAAATAATATATTTTTCTATTTCCAGACACACAATATCTTACAAACGTAGCTGAATAGCTTTTTAGGTTTGATAAAGTTTTGTTTCAAACTGATCAACTGATTTGGAATAATCAAAGAATTGGCAGCGATTCAGGCGGCGCATGGGCTCATTCAGCACAAAAAGTCGCTACATATAGAAAACTTAGAAATCGTAAACAAATTGCAAGTCATAATTTTTTAAGAAACAATACATAGGCTGTGCGCGAAAAACAAAAAATGGCGGATATGAACGCAACAGATAGTGACGTATGGAATTTCCTATTCGTCGAATTGGCTGGTAAGTAAAATACAAACATATTTATGTATAGACACAGATATTGCAAAAAATAAAACAGAAAAGATTTAAAACGAAATCGAAAGTGAATTTGAAAAATACAAATCTATACATATATGTACATATATAATATATACTGTACAGCTTAGCAACAAATTATCAAGCTCTTCACCGAATTGAATGAATATTGTGTGGAAATAGTTTCATTTTGTAATCGTTTCTCACACTCATTACTTGTGTTAACAATGCAATATTTTGACAACACTCGAAATAAACAACAATACCGTTTACTTCCTCAACAGATCCACGTACAAATGATTGGTTTCTAATTAAGTCGCCGGTGCCGATATTCTCCATTGTTGCGTTGTATTTGTATTTTGTGCTCTCTTGGGGACCGCGTTATATGCGCGATCGCAAACCATTCAAATTGGAAAAGACTTTGATCGTGTACAATTTCATACAAGTATTGGTTAGCGCATGGATGGTCTATGAGGTAAGTATGACCAAATATTTTATTAACTTATTTATATTTATTTAAAGTCAAAAATATTTGCATACACTTTATACTGATACACATACGGCAATGCAAATTGTAACAGTGATTTTAGAATTATTTTAATGAAACAGGTCTTTAAATGTAAAGGTCTCAAGCATAAGTCATCTATTGGTTTAATATCGTTCACATATTTGTAGGGTTGATATTTGAATTGTGAAATGCCTTTTGTAATAGTTTTTTTATAACAAAATTTCCGCGTATGATATGAGCTCATCACTAAATAAAAAATATTTTTAAAATTTGTTGCATCTTAAATTGACCAAAAAAGGTTTCCATTTCCTCTCAATTTAAAAAAAAAAATATTACAAAAATAATAAAATGTTGATTATAATGAATTTTTGGTAAATATAAAAATAATTATACTTAAATTTTAATAAAAGGGTGATTTTATTTATTTGTTAAGAGTTGCCAGATTAATTATGTAAGAATAATGCTAAATTTTATTCAAAAGATTTATTGTATTTTGTTTAAAATTTTAATAATTTTTTGCATTTACATATTGAAAAATTCTTCTAAAACAATTAACAATTTTATTAAGATTTAATTAATAAATCATTATAAAATATATGATTTTAAATATTAAAATATACTAAATATTTTTTAATTATTCAAATTTCATTTTCAGTTTTGAAGAAATATGACTAAAACTAAATTATAATTTTATTTTGCCCATAAAGTCATAATTTTTTTGATATAAAAAAATTTATATTTATATATATTTTAAATTGTTTTACTTGTTAAATTTTTTTTAATATCTACGCGTTTTTTAGTAAATTACATTTATTTAATTAATTTTATTTATTTATAAATAATATTTTTTTTTTCAACCTATTTTTTAATTCACCGAAAATTTTTATTTAGCCATCTAATTTACCATATCTGGTAAACAAAACGTATCCGTTTCAAAAAATGTCATTTTATTAAAATTAACAACCATCAATAACCGCTATTTACAAAAAGCATTACACAAATTCCAGTTTTTCAATTACTGACATTAATTAGACGCCATAAATACCAGTATATGGATACATGGCAATAAAGATAAATGGGATAATGCATTTTTACAACTGTTTCATATCAAAATTACCGAATTTACAAAAGAATATTTAAATATGGAAACACGTTTTTGGGCTCGTTCTAAATTAGGCACGATGACCATGACACAGGCAAAATCACATTTCTAAATATTTACATATCTAAACCGGTAAATGGGTCAATAACTTGGTTGAAAACAACACAGTTGGCGAGGCATTGATCATCACCATCGCCAGCCATATATGGTCGATGTGATGTCTCATTTTAGTTTATATTTACATACTTAGGCCTGTCTGTGCAAAACTTGAGGTAGGTCCATAAACTTTGGCTATCATGCGTAAACTTTGCAAATAATTTTGTAGTGATTTTAGCCTAGCGATAGCGAAGATGTGAAGAAATTTGTTTTCTTAACCAAATGTTGGCGTTTTGCATGCTTCTTCGTAGCAGCTTCGTCGTCTGAATTCCACTGTTTCACTCATTCCTTGATCTGTGGTGTATCAGTGGAAACACCTACGGATGGTTTAGAAATGGTCTTACGTTTATAAATCCCTGACCAAATGCGACAGCCATCTCAGTGACAACTTTCTCATATCACTTAGTTTTTTGAAAAGCCTACTATATCAGCCATCTGGTAGACCTTCAACAAGCGGTCATCCATTCGGACTTCTGAAATATAAGAAAAAATGAAAATTGAATAATTTATTATTATTTTTCTGATTTGCAATATATATAGATTCTTTATAATATATAGATTAATCAATAGTAATATATTTCTTATTCTTAACTGTATTTTTCTTATTCTCTCGTAGGGTTGCGTGGCATGGCGAAACTATAATTGGCGCTGCCAGCCTGTGGATCGTTCGTACAATCCACAAGCCGTGCGGGTAAGTTAAATAACAACACATTTCACAAACTACAAAGCTCCAAAATGTGTCTTAAATGTGTCCATATAATATTTCATCTGCACAGGAAGCGCGTGGTGTCTACGTCTACTATTTGGCGAAAATCAGCGAATTATTGGATACCGTATTCTTTGTGCTGCGTAAAAATGAACGTCAAGTCACATTTCTGCATGTCTACCATCACTCGGTAATGCCATTGATCTCATGGGGCACCACCAAATATTATCCCGGCGGCCATGGCACCTTCATCGGTTGGATAAACTCTTTCGTGCACATCGTTATGTACACCTACTACTTCTTATCGGCATTCGGACCAAAAATGCAAAAATATCTGTGGTGGAAATCACACATTACCACACTCCAAATGGTGAGTAAAGGTTATGTAGCTAGTGTGTAATTGTACGCCCAAATACAGAGGCCATATACAGGTTATTTGACATTGAATCGGTCTTATGACCCCTTATGTGTTGTTAATTCAATTTGAAGATGTTTCGCAGACACTGTAAAAAATAAATAATTAATTAAGTTATTTATTTCATGCAAATTTATTTAGCCAATTTGCTGTACTTGAAAAATCTGCAAGCTCTGTTTAACATGAAACAGCAAAATAAATTCGCTAATAGCATAATTAACACCTACTTAGCACTCAATTAGTGACCTTATTCATATAATAATTCTACTCCCCCTTCCGTCCTCTTTCCAATAGGTTCAATTCTGCATGGTCTTCATTCACCAAACACAGCTGCTCTACACCGATTGCGGTTATCCCAGATGGAGCGTGTGCTTCACCCTGCCCAACGCCATTTTCTTCTACTACCTCTTCAATGATTTCTACCAGAAATCGTACAAAAAGAAACAGCAAGCACAAGCGGATGCTTTGAGCGCCAAATGCGCCGCTGCCGCGGCTGCCACAGCCAATGACAACAACAACGATGTGGGCGCGAAGAATCTGAATGGAGTACCGGCAATCACGACGAACAATGTACAAGCGAAAAAGAATCTGTAAAACTCGACGGCGTTAAAGCTGTTAAAAGGAATTCCAAAGCTTTTGGGAGAATGAAAGAAAACAAAATGGCCGCTGTGTCGACGCCGCTCCTGCCAGGCTGTCAGCCAGTCACACCTCTATCTCAGTCGTATAAATGGTATTATTTTTAAGCGCAATCAAATCAAATATTTCTTACTCGCTTCACTTGCCTAATTTTCATAGTTTTAAGTACGTTTATGTGTATGTATGTCTTGATATATCGCGTTTGGGGGTTTTAGTTCATAATTGTTAGTAGTTATGTAAGCATCACTTAAGCCGGTTATTTTTAATTGATTTATGTACATATTCACTGCAAGGATTCTGAAACAAAAAGTTAGTAATACTTATGTAATCCATGTAATACTACACGATTTATGTCTAAGTCAAATCGAGTCATTTAAAAGTCTTGTTGCAATTTGTATGTACAATGTCAGTAATTTGCTTAGGAAAGTTCATAATGAATTTTCTTAACTCCAGCAAATTGTAAGTCAATATCGCGCTTGTACCTTAAGTTAAGGAAAAAACAATTTAAAATGCAATAAAATATTGTATGTATGATTGTAAATATTATAAACAATTCTATGCGTATCTATTTTTAGTTTTATGTACCGGTACATAAATATTAAGTCGCATGCGGAAATAAAATTATTTTGTATTTAACGATATTTACTCTTTCATTCATTGTAATTGATTTGAAGATTTAGCATAAGAAGGTTACGGAAAAAAGTATAAAACCTGATCAACTTAACCCGGTATTGGCCACAACTTTTTACGTTTCACAGTATTCTGAAATAAAATACACCTATGCATGTATTTTGGTCGCCTGAGCACGAAAATAAAGTATGTTTTGCGATTCATTATATCTAGGGATGCAAACGATATTTCGATGTTTTTGAAACATCGATATTTTCGTCAAAAAGCATCGATGTCAGCCATCGATGTCTCGAATCTAAAAACATCGATGCATCGATGTCACTTTCAACGATGTTTTATGTCGATGTTTTATATAAAAATTTTACTTCACACCTTCACACTTTTTCGGGTATTAACCCGAAACCCTATATTTGGATACGCTTTATTACATTGGAATTAGATTTTTGTAAAAAACGGAGAATTCGTTAAGGGAATGTGCACTTGGCCTGCGGTTACTTTTATGATTTATTTATACAATTTACATAATTCTGGCATAGGCTACTGCGTTTGATCAAAGATTGAAATTACTTCATTTTAAAGATGCTAGGGCTAAAGGAAATACTTTTTTTGTTTCATTGAAAATTAATCGCACTGATACAACGGAATCTTCGGATGAGTGTGAAACAGAATACTCGTTTGATGTTTGGAACCAAAATAAACATTTGGTCCACCAAAAGGTGAAATGTAAGCTGTCAAATTTATCTACAATTACAGGGAAGGAAGGTTGTAGAGAAAGTGTGTCTCGGCTGTTACCCCTACCAATCAGAAGCCAATAGAGTTTGGGTTGACATGAATACTGTGTTTCCGGAGTTGTCTAAATAGGCTTATTAATATTTACACATTGTAGCCTCTTCAGTGCCGAGTAAACGACTGTTTTCTAAACCCAGGGCAACTATCACGCAGAAGTAAAATCGAAAAGAAATGACAGTGAAAAAATTTTCCATGTCGTTATTTTGAAATTCTGTTATTTATTGAGAAAAAACTTTAATAGACATATAATGCTAAGTGAAATAAAATGTATCAACTTAAGGCGTACTACATTTCATTTATTTATGCTTCTGCTTCTGTATTTCTTAGCTTTTCACACTAAATTTAAAATAAGTTAAAAAAGTTTAAAAATACATCGATGTTTCGATGTATCGATGTTTTAATGGCCGATGTTGTTGATTTCGATGGGTTTTGAAGAAACATCGATACATCGAAGCATCGTTTTTTCATTTTACAATGTTTGTATCCCTAATTATATCTAATATATAAATTCTCCGGAAAATGCGAAAAACCAGCGCAGTTTGTTGTTTTATAGTGAAAATTTCAAGTTATTTATGAAAATATAGGGATAAATTTGTCGTTACCATATGGTAATCGTGGGTTAATTTTTTTTGGGTTAATAATTCCTGAGGTTTTATTATTGATTTTATAATTCAACTAGCAGACCAGGCCACACGTTTTTGTGGCTAAGGTATACTATACATTAAATTAGTAAATCTTTCAATGCAGGTAAAAAATTCTTGCGCATAAAGACGAAAACGTTATAGCCGATAAATTTTAAAATTACTGATAGACATTATTGAGGATCTGTGTTAAGCGTAAATCATCATAATTTGTAAAACTTTGATTTTTTTATCGTATATTGAAGAAAGTAACAAATGACCAAAATTCATAGTTGGCTTTATCTTGGATCAATATCGTCAATATTGATTACCTTCTTCACAGCCAGTCTTGTTTTTTTGCAAAGTTTAATGTTGATTTATCTTACGCAGCATGATGACAACTCACACTACTTTTAATTACAAGTGAGTGGGGATAGTATGGCAATTTAAAATAGTCTGTGGGATAATTGAATACGTCATCCTGGTATGTAGCTGTGTTAACTCTCCTTTAACGAAATTGTAAATTGTCGCATTGAGATCATTGACATCTTAGCTTTTCCCCACCAAAATTAGTCAATAAGCCATGTATGGTTATTATATTGTGGTTTCATGTCAGGAAAAACACGATGAATAAGCTCCTCTTTCGAGGCCATGAAGCGACAGAAACCCGTTCAAAATGTATTAATCCATCGAGGTGTCAACTGCGTCGCTACCATTTTCAACTATTTCTACAATCGCAGTATGATATTGTTGGAAAAACACTCGTATGTTATTTGTTAATTGGCGATTCTTTATGTGTCGCCACAAATTAGATGATTTTAGGAATGTGATTAGTTCGTCACCAACAGTTGATCCAGGAATAGTCTGGCGAAAATCACCTGCCAATAGAATCATGGCTTCACCAAAAATATTTTCGTTGTCGCGTAAATCTTTTAAAGTCCTGTGCAGTACCTCCAGCGACTTCTTGAACATCTGGAAAATCTTCTTTATAGTTCTTTTTTTTTAGCGATTTTGCAGACTGGTGTTTCGTTGATTTGCAATTTAGGAGTAATTTCAAGGCCGAATTGCTGTTTGTCTGCCTACTAACAGGTGCCAAGTTGCATCTATTCCCATTATATTGAAAATGAGTAAAATCGGTTCAGGAATTACCTCAACCCTCATGTACTATACATGCTGATTTTCGTTATTCTATTAGACTTTATTTCAAATTGTGTGTAAAAAAATTACATCAATAAATTGCGAGAGTATAAAATGTTCTGTTGCCTTTCCCTACTTGTTACAAATTGTTCGACTTATTAGAAAATTGTGGATTTAAGACTTTTTCAGGCAATTTTTCTAATTTTTCTCTCCGTAAGAACCATCCAGGTACCTCTAAAAACGCTAAGAATTTGCGAAATCGGTTCAGTGGTGGTTCGAGTTATGCGCTTAGCAACACATTTTGCGATTCATTTTTATATTATAGATTGATTTTATAATTCAACATAGGCGCCAACACAAAGATTATATCGATCCTCTACCTTGCATTATCGACGATGTCTTTCCTACGACCATTCCTTTATGACCATCCACTTATGATGCCTCCACTTTGCATAGAGCTCTCGCTTATCCAGATATTCAGGAAGGTTATTTCCAACTCGTTCCTTTGTTACTGCCAGAGTGCCATCTCGAAAAATCTCATTTGACGGTATATTTCTAGGTACTGCTAACTAATCAACAAAAACATTAAATTATAATGCCACGTCTCTCATTGAAAAGTTGTGATGTTTTAAACATACCTATTTCCTTCATAAAAAATCGCATAACAACATTGTAAAACATTCAGCTGGGTATTGGACCAAACCAACTTTTTTCGAGAGATTGGATCATAAA
The DNA here is from genome assembly GCF_028554725.1 of Zeugodacus cucurbitae. NCBI lineage: Eukaryota > Metazoa > Arthropoda > Insecta > Diptera > Tephritidae > Zeugodacus > Zeugodacus cucurbitae. The sequence continues at coordinate 53,908,746 of NC_071667.1, read as the reverse complement.
TAAAAAAAAGTAATTTCTTCGATTTTCGAATTTGGCCTGCAAATCGAAATATTTGCTTTTAAAAATTGTATTTTTGATTGTTAAATCAAATTAACTTTTTCCTATTCATATATAATATTTTTCGATCAAGCATATTTGATAGATCTTATAAGGGGTTTCCGTTGGATCTTCGAATAGAGTATAACCTTTATATAACGAAACCATTATATTACTTCTTTTGAATAAGGAAAACGTCGTTTATGTCATATTTTTACTTTTCTGGTAACTTACATACTATTTTCGAAATTAGAATCAAATATGTCGATTTTGAATGCTTGCGTCGTAAAACGGAGAAACTACTTTTTTACTTAAGACCTGATCTCCCGAGAAAAATTGATTTGGCCCAATATTCAGAAGAAATCGATTTTGTTGTATAGTATAAGAAATCGAAGGAATCACACCAAATTTTTGCAAAAACGCTCATCAACTTCATGAAAATAAAACAATCTTCGCGAGTTCTTAAATTGTTCTATTACTCTACGGTATAATATCGTAAATAAAGAGATGTTCTGAAATATCGGATCGAATAATGGCCAAAAAAATAATACTGTTTGGTGTTTTACTGAATACATGAATACAATTCCATATGGACTTAGAACGTTATCTAAAGCTGCATAGTGTTGGTTTTGTAGGTAGCGGAAGAAATGCCTTTGCTTTCAATCATCCAAATGAATATCTTCGTAAATAATCTGACTAACAACACTTAGATAAACAATAAACTCATTCTATATGCCTGAAAAGGCTTTCAAAGCGTGTTCAAAATAATTATTTCGAATATTTTATGTGCACTATCCGAAACTCTCGTAGACCTGTCTCACACTTTTGAGCTTACTACCAGTACTTTCCACGATTATAGTTTACGAAAGACTTTTGATGATCTTTATAGGAAAATGTAGTCTTCTAGAAGTGAACTCAATCGAAAGATGGAAAAAAAGAAAATTTTAGAATATTTTAAATTTAAGCGGTGAGCAAATGCTCTATTCATTTTAATCATTAAAAAACGACCTAAACCCACTCAATGAACTCGGAGCATTGTATTGATGCTCATCCTATGATGATCATCTGACTATAATCTCGATTGCTTCCATATCCACCAAATCCTCCGCACCCAGTCATCTGTTCTTAAAGCCCAAGAGAATAAAAAATGCTGGAAAAAATTGGCTGCAACGAAGTAGTAGTCACCGAGCCTGAAGCCTATTTTGAAGTAAAATACCAAGAACAGCATGTAAGTGCTCTCTTTGTTCCTAAGTCAGTCTAAATATTATATATGTATGCAGCTATATTATTCTGGCATACAATTGTCTGCTTTGATTAGAAACAAGATTCTTTTTTAATTTATCATATTAAGTCACCCAAAACCAATCACTAAGCAAATAAAGATAATGACATGTAAGACCTTGGAATTAAGAGCCAAAACAAAACAAAAAGTAGACAAAACATGTACAAAAGAAAATAAGTAAAAAACAATACAAGAATTCAAGTGGCAATATTTTAACACACTAACATATCTATATATCCTAAGCATATTTATACATCAGCTGATTAATTATGGTAATGGTAGAGATAAGAACAAACAAACAGTAGAAATATTTGTCAACAAGCTAAAGTTGTCGATCAAAAGTGAAAAAATAAATCCCAAGAATCAAGTGCCATTATGACACATCTCCCCGAAAGCTTTGTAGAAAATTTAAATTTGCGAAGATCGGTTTAGTGATTGACGCTGCGTGGAATAAATTATAAGAAATGTTCTACCGGCACATCACATCTCATCTACACACCCACAAAATAAAAGAACAGGTACAATTTAATTGCTAATTACAATTAATCTTTAATGCAGTTACGCGAATTATTATGTGCCGCTTGTCGACAATTTATTTTGGACAGCTTACTGCTACGATCTGCACGAGAGACAACATGATAGAAACCTAAATTGCGTTAACGCGGTACTTTTTGGCATACACGGAATTTCCTTATTATTCCTAACGTTGTTGTATGCCAAAAATATGATTACGCAACTTACAAGTGTCGAAGAATTCTTCAAAAAAAAAAAAATTAAAATAAAAATAAAATAAATAAAAAATGGAACGTAACAATCTAAAGGAGCTATTTCCGCATGAGTTCGTGCACGCAGTCGGAAAACCACCGACAAACACGAGCATAAGGAACAGTACATACTTATGTACATATACAATCTAATCCATCAACGGTACCGCGCACATTAGCACAGCTATCAACTGGTAATCAGCTAAAGAAGTCAAGCCTCTTAAAGTGAGTGAATGAACGACGGCTGATCGACAAAATATACTCACATATGTACATACATACACACACACTCATGCTGAACATAATGAATAAGCGTGTAAGCCGTCATATAAACTATTTAGCCATGATCTTGACCAAAAACAATGCAAGAGCAACGTCGATCGGAAGCAAACGAGCGGACAAGCAAATAAAGTGTAGAAAAAAAATTATTGAAATTTTACGATTAAGTTTGTATGTATGTATATATTTAACTGTATATATGTATTAGCACTTGATTTCGTGAATAGCATGCAAAAATAAAATATTGAAAACTAATTTCAGATTTTTTTCTATCTTTTCTTCGAGGTCCAACGGCGTGATTTCATGCGTTTGTAGTTTGTCAGTATAGTTATTAATTGATACAAGTTCGAATTTGCATAAGCACAAGAAGAACTACACAATTAAATTATATAATATTGTATAAATAAATACATATAAATTTTTTTATTGGCTCTATATCTACAGAAATACATACATATGTATGAAATGTTATGACATAGGGGTTTTTAACCCAAAAAATATATCTTAACACACGAGAATATATTAAATTTACAGTTCATATGTGTAGGTGTTTTTATTTTTATAAGCTCCTAATTCAAATATCATTAATACAATATTAATATTCTCATATAAATGTAAGTATGTATTTATTTAAAGTTTGCTGAAGATAACATTTACTTTATTTTTGTAAATGTTCTGTTATTACAGCATATTTTTGGGCTCTTGCTGTGAATTTCACTTGTAAAACTTCTTACACAGGGTGACATTGTGTGAAAGAAACATGTTCTACGGGTATAATATGGAAATTTCGTAACAATACACTATCGAATTAGTCAAAAAAGAAGTGAAAATAGTATGGTAGAAATTTTAACACACTTACTTGAAGTGATGAACATTCGAATTAATTTAGAAAGCTTTACCGGCAAAATAAAGCAAGTTAAAACTGGTATTCACAACGTGTAGAACATCGGAACTGCAATATATGTTACTTAGATGAAGTGATTTTCGGCATGAATCATTTGATTTTACACATTGTTTAAATTTTGGAATTTTTCATGGACTTTCATAAACACAGACCTGTGCATACTTGAATGTTACACACCTATTTTATACCATATTAACACTAGATTTACAGACTGAGCCATTTTGACTCATTAAAAATTCTAACACTACTTCTACATATGTAAAACATTTGTATTACTTTTTATAAACATAGTTATGTAGTGGAATATATGTAAACGTTCACTCTTCCACGCAGAACCCTTCATTTTACATTATCGAATGTGGTAAAAATTGATTATAATCATAATTTGTAAATCTATTGTAATCATTAGATTAAAAAAAAAAATATTGGACAGATATCATTTATTTAAGTTTCTTTGAAGATGCTGACCCGCAAGAAATTTACCGATTTAGCCTGGAAAATCACGAAAAAATATTATTCGAAGGGGAGAAACTGATTTTTGAAATGGGCGAGTCAAAATGAATGTAGTAAAAATAGTCTTTAAAAAACTTTAACATTTTTTATATACGAGTAATACGAGTTTCGTTTCTCCCAATTCCTCTAAGAAAATTTTGACAATAGAACTCACCAAATCCTTGAAATTTAAAATTTTACTATTCCCGTTATTTTTTGAACATTACACGTAATAGAGTAATTTAAAAAAGGAAATTTGTAAGTTCCCAAATCCGAAAGTTCCGAAATCCCATTAACTAATCGAAACACCATTCTTCTTCTTGATTGGCGTAGATACCGCTTACGCGGTTATAGCCGAGCCCACAACAGCGTCTCTTCTTCTGGCAGTTTGGCGCCAATTGGTTACCGTAACCGCTGTCTTTTTATTCGCTGGACTATGTATGTACATAACACACATATAGTTCAGCATTCCAACTTCTGCGGTATTCGCCATTGCCAATGTTCAGAGGACCATAAGTCTTACGCAAAACCTTTCGCTCGAAAATTCCTAGTGCCGTTTCATCGGATGTTGACATCGTCCACGCTTCTGCACCGTAAAGTAGGACGGGAATGATGGGAGACCTGTAGAGTTTGGTTTTTGTTCGTCGAGAGAGGATTTTACTTTTCAATTGCCTACTCTGTCCATAGTAGCACCTGTTGGCAAGAGTGATTCTGCGTTGGATTTCCAGGCTGACATTGTTATTGCTGTTAATGCTGGTTCTCAGATAGACGAAGTTATCTACAACTTCAAAGTTATGACTGTCAACAGTGACATGGGTTTGTTTGACGACAGGAGATATTTAGTTTTGTCTTCGTTCACCACCAGACCCATACGCTTCGCTTCCTTATCCAGTCTGGAAAAAGCAGAACTAACGTCGCGAGTGTTGTTTCCAATGATGGTGTACTGGTGTACGCCAGTAGCTATACACTCTTATAGAAAATTGTACCTTCTCTATTTAGCTCTGCAGCTCGTATTATTTTCTCCAGCATCAGGTTAAAGAAGTCAATCGAAACTCCACGCATATTTGACTTGTTAAAACTCTCAAAATAGTCAAATAAAAACAGATTCATCTGGTTTTCGCCTTTTTAAGGTATAGGCAAATTTTTAGAATACAAAAGCATAATTAATGCCCTTGATCGGTAGTTAAGATCGATTAATCGATAGGCTAATAATATATAATAATTAGATAAATTTTTTGAAATATCTGATAGTTCAAATCTACGATACCTTATTCGAGAGACAATTAAATGTTTTTTTTTCAGATGAGTTACTTAATATTCTTGATCCAGCTATTAAGAAAATAAAAATTTCTGCCTCACGAAAATAATGAAGTGAGTCATAGATTGCTTGCTTTCTTTAGTGGTAGAAATATAATTTATATTATACTGAAAAACTGTCGAAATGAAACTTTGATACCAAAATAAAGTTAAACAGCGACTTAAAGGTATTTCAATACACAAATACAGTTAGTTTCAGAAACTATAATGCTAATATAAATAAATAGATACAAATTTCGGGAAAATTTGAACTAATGTTTCTAATTTTCGGTGTTAAGAAAAAAATTATTTTAAATAACACAGACGCGATTCAATTTAAGCATTCCAAAGAAGTGGAACGAAGATATACGAATGCTCCACTTAATCCAACTACCAAGCAATAAAATAGAAAAATATCTCAATTATATAGAAATACGTTGAATATTATTTCTTACCATCCGTTGACCGCAAAGCCCAACACACACATACATATGTTTATTATATAAGTAAGTGTGGACTAACCTTTGCAGGTGTCGCTTCGAACTACACAAAAGCAGTCGTCCTCAACATAGTTATCACACAAAACTTAGCATAAAGATTTCGCGTATTTCATTTCAAATTTGCAGAAATTCTTAGTTTATAACATTGATGCATAACACCGTTGCTTGTGGCGATTTTGTTATTTTTAAACGCAACTTCTTTCTTTCCATCCACTGCTTCTTCTATACAAAGCGATTAATTTCGTTGCTGTTGCCTTTATTGAACAAACGATAACAAATTATTAAGTCACATTGAAGAAACACTTCCGACTAAAAACAAATAAGAAGCTGTGCGGATTTGCATATCGAGGATGTTATGCAACTGAGTCGCCAAGCAACCGATTTATTTAATTGCCTTGAAAACGAGTAGGGCACACATGGACTATGGTGGTATTTTTCGCAATTATTACTAATATATATATATATATTTTTTCGATAGCTTCATTGTTGTTGCTTTATTAAATCTTATTAATTTTGAAAGTGAGCTAAACCGGATGGTGATTATTGTACAATAAAAAAATATCGATGTTTCAAAAAATATTCTCAAATTAATTTTTGTTTCTTAAAATGAGCGTATACATATGTATATACAGACATATACATATATCTACATATGTTCCTTAGTATACATATATATTAATATACAAAATTTGTAAACGTTTTGCCAGACATGTGGACGCGTGGCTTAGTTCTGTTAAATAGGAATTTGTATACATATATATATATAATCATTAATGATTAGGTATACGTGCACAGAATCATCTGACTTCTCTGCATATATGAATTATGAGACTTTTCACAAAAAAATCGGTTTTTGATTTCTCTTCATATTCTCTTTCCGAGTTCTTCTTCCAAAAACAACTGGTTTCTCTGGTTCAATTAAATTATGCTAACGCCTTTTCGGATTTCTTTTGATTTGTGCTTTTTGACAAAGCATTGGAAGTAATAATCAATTAATAATCAATTTTTTAGGCCTTTGACATTTTAATAATAAATAAATTGAAATGTTTCACTACAATTAAAGTGTTCAATAAACTTTTATTTGATTGATATCTATCTTGACCAAAAGTAAAATTTTCTAATTTCTCTATACACCTTATTAAAACCCAAACAATATGTAAATTAGTCTAATAAGACATCATATCAAGTGAAAAAAATTCAGACATTAAAAATATGTACATATGTCTCGATTCATGATCTCTGAAAAACGTATTAGTTCATTGACATTTATTTAAATCTTCATTCTTCACATCTTCATGGTTAAGGTCACATCCAAACTAAAAATAGTGCATATCTTGAAATCGAATTACAACCTGTTCATTTTGAATAATTGAAATATGCTGTGTGTGAACATATGAAATTCATAATTGAGTTGAGCTAACAGTAATCATTCATATATTTATTGATAGATAAAATTATTGTTTTTCTTCATGTCAGAAGTGGATAACGTAGTATTTGACACTTCTCCATTTGTTTACCCTCTGCTCGTTAGTAGTAAATACTTTTAGAACTTTTTGTTGAACAAAATCCATTATTCACCATCGTTTTCGTCCACAGTTCCAAAAGTTTGTCCATGTATCATCTCAATCAAAACCAAAGTCATCCATTTTTAGGGAGGATATATTAGGTTATGTTGACGAGAAACTTGTGTAGTGCTACTTTCTAAATCGAAATACGAAAATAACACTTTTACTAAGCAATGATTATTCGTTAATAGTCCATTCTGGATATATGGAGTCGTCGTATGAATTTAGACATAAGATTGAACCTCTTGTTTAGGTCTTGGATAAAGTGGAATTAACAGAGTAGGTGTTTATCCTACTCCGTCCGTAACGATATATTATATTAAAACAGTTCTACACCATTCTTAAATTTTAAAACCGCTTTTTGTAAGATTTTCTGTAATAATGTCATATGTAGTTTATTTTATGCTGTCAAGTAATGACAGTATATATATATATATATATTTGGCGTAGGAACCGCTTTAAGCGATTATAGCCGAATCCACCAGAGCGCGCCACTCATTCCTCCTTTTTGCTTTTTGGCGCCAACTGGAAACACCAAGTGAAGCCAGGTCACTTTGCACTTGGTCTTTCCACCGGAGTGGAGGTCGTCCTCTTCCGCGGCTTCCTCCATCGGGTACTGCATCGAATACTTTCAGAGCTGGAGTGTTTTCTTCCATCCGTACAACATGACCTAGCCAGCGTAGCCGCTGTCTTTTTATTCGCTGAACTATGTCAATGTCGTCGTATAAATCGTACAGCTCATCGTTCCATCGTCTGCGGTATTCGCCGTTGGCAATGTTTAGAGGACCATAAATCTTGCGCAAAACCTTTCTCTCGAAAACCCCAAGAGTCGTCTCATCGGATGTTGTCATCGTCCACGCTTCAGCGCCATACATCAGGACGGGAATAATGAGCGACTTATAGAGTTTGATTATGGTTCGTCGAGAGAGGACTTTACTTTTCAATTGCCTACTCAGTCCAAAGTAGCACCTGTTGGCAAGAGTGATTCTGCGTTGGATTTCAAGGCTGACATTGTTGGTGTTGTTAATGCTGGTTCCCAGATAAACGAAATTATCTACAACTTCAAAGTTATGACTGTCAACAGTGACGTGGGAGCCAAGACGCGAGTGCGCTGACTGTTTGTTTGATGACAGGAGATATTTCGTCTTGTCCTCATTCACCACCAGACCCATACGCTTCGCTTCTTTATCTAGTCTGGAAAACGCAGAACAAACGGCGCGGTTGTTGCTTCCGATGATATCAATATCATCGGCATACGCTGTACACTCTTGTAGAAGATTGTACCCTCTCTATTTAGTTCTGCAGCTCGTATTATTTTTTCCAGCAATAGATTGAAGAAGTCGCACGATAGTGAGTCACCCTGTCTGAAGCCTCGTTTGGTATCGAACGGCTCGGAGAGGTCCTTCCCGATCCTGACGGAGCTTTTGGTGTTGCTCAACGTCAGCTTACATAGCCGTATTAGTTTTGCAGGGATACCAAATTCAGACATCGCGGCATAAAGGCAGCTCCTTTTCGTGCTATCGAAGGCAGCTTTAAAATCGATAAAAAGATGGTGAGTATCGATTCTTCTCTCTCGGGTCTTTTCCAAGATTTGGTGCATGGTGAATATCTGGTCCATTGTGGATTTTCCAGGTCTAAACCCACACTGATAAGGTCTAATCAGTTCGTTGACGGTGGGCTTTAGTCTTTCACACAATACACTCGACAAAACCTTATATGCGATATTGAGGAGACTTATACCACGGTAGTTGGCGCAGATTGTGGGGTCTCCCTTCTTATGGATTGGGCAGAGCACACTAAGATTCCAATCGTCAGGCATGCTTTCTTCCGACCATATTCTACAAAGAAGCTGATGCATGCACCTTATCAGTTCTTCGCCGCCGTATTTGAATAGCTCGGCCGGTAATCCATCGGGCCCCGCCGCTTTGTTGTTCTTCAAGCGGGTAATTGCTATTCGAATTTCTTCATGGTCGGGTAATGGAACATCTATTCCATCGTCATCGATTGGGGAATCGTGTTCGCCATCTCCTGGTGTTGTACTTTCACTGCCATTGAGCAGGTCGGAGAAGTGTTCCCTCCATAATCCCAGTGTGCTCTGGACATCCGTTACCAGATTACCTTCTCGGTCCCTACATGATAATGCTCCGGTCTTGAAACCTTCTGTTAATCGCCTCATCTTTTCATAAAATTTTCGAGCATTACCCATGTCGGCCAGCTTTTCAAGCTTTTCATACTCACGCATTTCGGCCTCTTTCTTTTTACGTCTGCAAATGCGTCTCGCTTCCCTCTTCAGTTCTCGATATCTATCCCACCCCGAACGTGTTGTGGTCGATCGCAACGTTGCGAGGTAGGCAGTCTGTTTTCTCTCCACTGCGGAACGACAATTCTCATCGTACCAACTGGTTTTTTGGCGTTGCCGGAGACCAATTGTTTCGGCTGCAGCGGTATGCAATGAGTTTGAGATGCCGTTCCACAGCTCCCTTATATCGAGATGCTGATGAGTGCTCTCAGAGAGCAGGAGCGCAAGTCGAGTAGAAAATCGTTCGGCTGTCGGTTGTGATTGCAGCTTTTCGACGTCGAACCTTCCTTGTGTTTGTTGACGGGCGTTCTTTGCTGCACAGAGGCGAGTGCGTATCTTTGCTGCTACTAGATAATGGTCCAAGTCAATGTTTGGTCCTCGGAGCGTACGCACGTCTAAAACACTGGAGACATGTCTTCCGTCTATAACAACGTTATCGATTTGATTGCGCGTGTTTCGATCAGGGGACAGCCACGTTGCTTGATGAATTTTTTTTTATGCTGGAATCTGGTACTACAGACAACCATATTTCGGGTCCCAGCGAAGTCGATCAGCCTCAGGCCGTTTGGCGATGTTTCGTCGTGGCGGGGGCAGCGCTCATAGGTGCGTTCTAGGCGCCCATAGAAAGCATCTTTGGTCACATCGTCCTTCTCTTCCGTTGGGGCGTGGGCGCAAATCAGCGATATGTTGAAGAACCTCGCTTTGATGCGGATTCTGGCAAGACGTTCATCCACCGGGGTGAATGCCAGGACTCGGCGACGTAGTCTCTCTCCCACCACAAATCCAACACCGAATTTGCGCTCCGTTATATGGCCGCTGTAGTAGATGTAACAAGGATTCACCTTCTTCCGTCCTTGTCCCGTCCATCGCACTTCTTGGACGGCGGTGATGTCAGCCTTTAGTTGTATGAGGACATCAACCAGCTGGGCAGAGGCACCTTCCCAATTAAGAGTCCGGACATTCCAGGTGCATGCCCTCATGATCCTTAGTACGTTTGCAGGGGTCGTCATCAAAAGGGGGGTTTCTCATCCGAGGCTCGGTGTTTGTTTTCATTGGGGAGATTTTTTTATGTGATGAGTCCCAAGCCCTACGCACAACCGCACAAGCGGGCTTCGCCTTCTCACTTTAGCTCGCCTCCAAACGGATGTCTGTTAGCTACCCAGGGGATACTTGGTCTAAAACCGGAACAGTAAGAACAGACAGTAAGTAATGAATTTTTTCACTTAATAGAGACGGTCGTAATGTGCAGCGACAGCAAAAGAATTGCGTAACGTTAAACCTACAGTGTATAGAAGTATAATGAAGACTGAACTGATTTGAGTAATTTGTTTAAATATTCCATGTAATACAAAAGAACAAAGATTGCCAACTATTCAAAATTTAGCTAAAATAAATTCGCTTTGCGATGTAGAAATCAATGTGCAGGGGTTTGAGAGAGCTTAGAAAGATTTGTTCCCAATTTAATATTTTTTTTTAATTATTTCGCCAAATTCTTCATTATGGATGTTAACCTAAAAGAGCATAGTAGACTTACATTTTTTGCTATCTAAAAAATAAGGGTTCAAACTAAACACGATTAAAAATTATTTTTGACTGAAATTTTTGAGATTATGAGAAAGGTTGCCATCTCTACGAAAAACTAATATTCATACAAATTAGACAATGAGTATTTGAGGTGCATAGAAATATTTCAAATATAGTTATCAGCTATATAAATAATAAAAATTAAGACTAATGAAATTAAGGGATTATTAATCAATTATTGTTTTTAATAATCAACAGTTTAGTTGATTTAGTTGATTCAGTTGTCACACCCTAATGTATTCGACAATCTTTTACGAGATTCTTGGCAAAGTAATTTTTTATATTTGCGGTGTCTGACTAGATTTGTATGCGATAAAAGCAGATTTTTATAAGGCTCAAGCCACCTTATAATACATAAAGATTTTATGAGAGATTTTTCTTTAAAAATATACTGATTTTCATGTTGCTCCGGAGATAATTTCGATCACATATCAAGAAGAGAGTGTGGTTCTGAACAACGTTGAGCATTATATTTTTTATGAAAGAACTAGGTCAGAGGCCATTTCCACTCAACTAAGTAGACAACACCACACCCCACGCTGCCGGGTAACCACTTAAATTGACCGCCTTTTGTATATCCTTCTCTCGCCTCTTATATATCCAATTATTTATATAGTAACACTATTTTTATGAATATTTATGTCGAAGGAGAGCGTGACAATCATAGAATCTCAACGTGGTGGTGATCAGACGATATAGACAAAACAACTATTTCTTATATTCTAGGAAATATCTTCTTATAAAAATTACTTACTTTTTACTCCTAAATAATATTACTGGTTTTAGTAAATTTTCGATAATGAAATTTTCGTTTATTTCTGTTCAAAACAAAATTGGTAAATTACAAATAGGCATACAAATATTCAGCAATGTGCTATAGTACACATAAATGTATATATACTAATATTTATTATAGAAAAACTAAATATATGTATATATGTATTTATTTTATTACTTCTTAGGTAATTCACATATAAGGTATATAAGTAAATGGGTTTGCCGCTTTCTAGATACCGCACAATGACACACACACACACACGTATAATGTAATGGAATTGTTTGAAAACTGCAGTTAGCAAAGAAAAATTTGGTTATAGCTTCATAATAGTACTAATTTTCTTATTTATTTTTTATTATTTTTTTTGTTTTGGTTACGGAAACTCCATACTTAACGCACAACTCCATTATTACATACTTCTTTAACATATATATATTTACACATAAACTCATTCACGCACAGACACACACAATCACAGAAGAAGCGGCAAGCCCATTTTTACTGTTGTCTTTACTGTTTTTTGTTTTGTTTTGTTTTTGCATTTTCATTACAACAAACATTTACTTGGCTAATACAGAACCATTAGAATGTAGCTAGTTAAGTACGTAAGAATGTTTGTAATTACTAAGTACTAAAAGGTAACCCCCCAAAAAAAGCTCTCACAATATGCTTTAAAAATAAAATATGTTTTAAAAATATTTCTACTTAACGCTATTGAAATGTGTTTGTTTTTTTATACTGTAGCATGTGGTGCATATATATTTTGTAATGACAAAATAATTATTATTGCGCTGAGGCAACAATGGATAAATTTGTTTAATTTTTTTTTTTTAGAAAAATGTGTAGAAATCGAAAGTTTCAATAAATTTCGTAAAAGCATCAATTCTCACTTCGGTTTAGAGTAATGATTCTTGTAATTAAATTGAAAATTTAAATTTTTACTAATTTTCGAAATCACTGGTTTTTAACTCGAATGTTTTTCGAGCGAATTTCACTGCAAAAATTACAAAAGAAATTTTGAAAATCATCTATTAATGTATGTAAGTATGTATGCATAGCCCTACCCTTGTGCATTATGCCCCTACACCCTTGTACTTCACTTTCATATACCACCTACCCACTTTTCATCACACTCTATTCGCTCTTCGTCAATTTTATGTGATTATTATTCACATCGATGAGGCGCTTCATCTGATCGCCATGTGCCAGCAGTGAGCTAGTCGGCTTGCAGCCCATACCACCGGCAGCGGCGAGTAGTGCACGCCCGGTAATCGAACCATTACTCAGACCCTTGGCATAGCCATTGGCATAACCATTTGCATGACCATTTGCGTAACCATTTGCATGACCGTTCACAGCGGCGGCTGCTGCTGCCTTTCGTGTGTTGTATGTCTTGCGATAGAAATTTCCGAACAAATACAGGAAGATGATCGTGTTGGCGACGAAAAAGAATGTTAGCGCACGTGGCATGTTGCAACCCTTAGCCGCAACCATGATCATGTAGCCCAAGATGAACACGAATTGGATAAGCTGAATGGAGGTCATGTATTTCTTCCACCAGAGGTATTTCTGGTATTGTGGACCCATGGCGGCGACCATATAGTAGAAGTACATAACGATGTGTACGCCAGAATTGAGTATGCCAATGATGACACCTTGCTCACCTGCAACAAAAAGAATCAATAAATGAATAAGTAATTGACTCTCGTTGTCTAAATATTAGTTCACTTACCCGGCGCATACTTCAGATAACCCCAAGAGAAGAGCGCTGTTATGGTGTGATGGTAAACATGCAAGAATGAAACTTGATTTTGTTTCTTACGCAGCACAAAGAAGGTCGTATCCAGCAAATCGATAATTTTCGAGAAGAAGTAGTACCAGGCGCCGGAGTAAAGCATCAAATTCTGTTCATGGTTGCGTACGATCTCGCACTTTTTCGAGAGTATCGAGGCGACAACGTTACTTTCCCTGATTGACTGTAAGAATAAAAGGAAATATGAAATATTACAAAAAGGTGGAAAAGAAAGTGATAAAAACAATTTTCAAAAAACCAGCGTTTCTTTAAATTCTAACAGCTATTTTCGAAAGATAATGTCTGAAACACTGAATTCTGTGACATAGATTGTCCAAAAACTAATACATTTTTTAGAAATATTTTGTACAATATAAGGTATATTTCGGTGCAATTATTAGCTTTCAAAAAATTGTAAATATGAAATAATTTAGCAAAATCATTTCTCAACTAAACTATACTCCTGGACGGTTTTTCGATCCAAAAGATCTTTCTGATATATGAATACCAACTTGTTAAAAAAAAAATATTTTGCAAATAAATATTTGCAAAAACTGCTTCGGGAATAAATTGGTTTTAATTTTATGAGAAAATTCGAAATATTCTTAACGATAGTTTTATAGTTTCGTAAAGTTGAAAAGGAAACAACTAAAAGTGAAAAGCAAACGGTGACGCTTTTGAGCCGATTTTAGTAATCGGGATATGTAAATTTTTGGTAACTAATTCAGAACTTTTTTTCTTTCCTATAAAAGTGGTCTGTTAATTTTTTCTTTCCTTACGCTTCTTTCAAGTTCAATAGCACGTTATATATATAAATTTATACTTACAATGCGACACAAATACATGGAGAAGCAAACTTGGAATGCGTTATAGATGACCATGACTTTTTTAAGATCATATGGTTTGCGATCACGCATATATGCCGGTCCGATTTTAAGTACAAAGAGCAAATAGAGTCCAACAATAGAAAACACTGGTCCGGGTGAGCTCATAAGAAACCAGCTATCCACTGTTTCGTCTAAAAATGAATAATTTATTGTTAAAATAGTGTAAGTAATTGAAATCTAAACAGTTAATAAAATATATATTTGTTTAATTTTATTGTTTTTTATTTTATTTGTTTATTTTATCTTGTATTAAAAATTTAATTTATATAAATTAAATGTATTTTATTTATTTTATTTTATTTTATTTTATTTTATTCCATTTTATTTTATATCATTTTATTATTATTTTTATTATTATTATAAAAATTAAATTAATAATTTTTTCTAACCTTTTATTTTTAAAAAGATTAGATTGAAAAAAATAAATTTTACTATTTGAGAACTAAATAATTATAAAAATTAAATTAATAATTTTTTCTATTCTTTTTTATTTTTAAAAAGATTAGAGTGAAAAAAATAAAAATTACTATTTGAGAACTAAATAAACAAATAATTTTATTTTATTTTATTTTATTTCAATTATTTTATTTTTTTTATTTTATTTTCATTTTATTTTATTTTATTTACCTTATATTTTTAAAAATATTAGTTTAAATGAAAAAGTAATAATTTTAAAAAGTTATATTTGAAAATAAATAAACAAATGATTTAATTTTATCATATAATAATTTTAAGTAAAATATAAACCAAACACAAAAATATTAAAAAATGTTATGAATACTTCAAATTAATGAAAAGTTAAGATACAAATTTTTATTTCAAAAATATTTATATTTAATATTAAGCACCATTATTTCTAATTATACTTTAACGATTTCTTTTTAGTTTTGTTGAATTTGATTTAAAATATTTTCTGTGAAGCACACAAATTCTAATTAAACCAATATATAAAATCTAGAACTTTTTTTCAAATTAAGCACACAAAAACAAATATTCACTTTATCCACGTGCTAAGAATTAATCACACACAAAATGCATTTAGACCAAGTGTTTTTTGAATGCAAAGCTACTCACCAACACCCTTCGACAGACCGGATATGCGTTCATTGAAAATTTTTATATAGGTCGCCATTTTCGTTGCTCTATGTATGAGTTTCGTTCTATAAATAAAAAAAAATACAAAAAAAAATTAAACACACTTTTAAACATATAAATTCAGCATACAACACTTTTATGAATTAAACAATACAACACAGAAAATATTTTTAATGAAATTGAAATGAATGAAACGAGACGCGTATGAAATTCTAATGTAACTGCAGCTATTGTGTATGAATATGTATCTCGATTAAATTTCCGAAGATTATTATTAAACTTTTTACAAACAATATGTACCAATATTTCGATTTTTTTTTTTCAGATTTATAGCTGCGTCCGAGCTGTGAGTACTGCACCGCACGAAAGCATTCACAATTCTAACAGCAAACGCTTGAATTAGTCCATGCTAAGCGTTTTCTAGCTTACAGACCGACCGACATGTACAGCGCCCTGTATGTGTGTGTACTAATATACAAACAAATCAATACATATATACATGTATACTAGTCAATTTATACGTCAAAATAGTCAAATCCATAGTTAAAATAATAATAAGCATTCGAAAATCTGTGCTTTGAATATTGAATTAGATTTGAGAAACGAGCGAGTGTCTGTGCATTGGCTCGGCAACGAGTTTGCTATAGCAGATTCTTACAGACAAGTATTTATGCAGATTCGAAATGAAGCAAAAACAGAAACAATACGAATTTTATATTATCTAATACAGTAAGTCACATTCGCCGACGACACATGTGAGCCGCATAGTATGGTCCACCCTAGTTAATTATGTAAAATTTTCGCTCGGTTTATTTTAAACATTTTTATGATAATTTCAAATAGCTTCATGCAGCACTCGGCTTAGGCCATCTCGTGTAGGCCTCAAATAACATAAATTTGCGCATGAATATTTAAAAGTCGTAAAATTTTCATATAAATCTGCGAGGTTAAGGATCTCGTGCGCATAACTGAAATGCTTTATTATTGGCTAATATACATTTCGGTGGTTAGCTAGCAAGTTTTTGTGCACGATATGATAAATTGCTAAAGATATAAAAATGTTCATTGCATTTTTTTCTAATTTTGTCGACATTGACCTCAACCCTTTTATTTTTTTAAGAAATGAACTTTCAAATCAAAAATGATTTTTAATTGGAAATATGTTAAAAAAAGTTTTAAAAGTAATTTGGATTTTAAATTTATTTATAACTTAGATGATAGAAATAGTTAAGACCGTCAATCTGGGACAAATAACCACACATTTTTTGAAAATCTCTTAAATTTCTGAAATATACGATTTTTACATCAAAGTTTAAGTGCAAGCAGGTCTTTTGAAAATGAAATATCTTCGACAAAGCAAAATAATTTAAAGAAAAATATGAAATGTTAATACAATTTGTTAGAACCGTAAAAAAATGGAATGGTAACCTAATATTGTATCAGAATATACTCCAATTTAACCAAACCATATTTCTCGATATTTATTGTTAAGTGTTAGTAAAAGAATCAAATAATCATTGTGGAATAAATTGAAATACTATTTGAGAACTCTCTCTTTAGGGATGTATTCTGACATTGAAAGCAGACCTTTAAATAATGCAAGGACACTTTTGAAACAAGCTATAGTTAAGATGATCTATTGAAGTGAAGGAAATCTATAAAGGGTTAAAACAAGTATGGAAAACAAAAAATGCCCCAGATTGTCATTAAATATATAGAATTATAAATAGATCTGAACTCAATAAAGATTGCATATAGTTCAACATATGTTCACAAGAACCAATAGATCTGATTATAAGCGTATATAAAATATGGGTCCTGAGAAACATATCTGATCTGATCGTAATCTTATTAGTACTGAGTACAGTGCAAGATTGGTCCAGAGAATCTTACTGATTTGATTATGACCTTATGTGGATTGAATATAGACGAAAAAGGGTCCAGAGAATAAAGCAGACATTTTCATTTTCCAGTTAGCAATATTTAAATAACCTGTTTCAATTAAGTAGTAAGTTCAGTAGTAAGTATCTAGAAACTAAACAAAAGACCAGAGTCTCATATTCGTTCTAAGAGTATTACTAAAGCTCCCTCGTACATTAATCGATCTATACATAACAGCAAAATTTGACAAATCTGTGCGTTAGGTCATCATCCACGTAACTTGAAAATAATTTAAACTAAGCTTTTTTCTCATATTATAATAAAGTAAATACTCGTACTTATGAGTCAACTTGAAGTACAATTTTTAATTAAAATAATGACTCGACTAAAATATTGATCAATATATTTTTTATAAGTTTTTAGTGTTACATATTCTAATTTTAAGAAAATGCACATATTAAAGTTTGCTTAACTCAAATTAATGAATGAAAATTTCATAATATAGAATTATATTAATTATTATATAATTTAAATACTTATCTAAGGCACACTATACATCAAAACATGAATTTGTTTTCAGAGTCATGAGACTCTCAAATAAATATAGTTTACCGCATAAATTAAATTTGCACATAATTCATCCATATTCATCTAATATTTTTGAAGGGAAAACTAAAACACCGAATATCTAAAATTCCCACGACATCACCGCATTCGGCAAGAAGACCATAAAAGAACCTTAACCGCCGTTGTAATGGAGCTTTGTAAGTAAACATTACTTGTATAATTAATAAGCACTTGTGCAAACAAAAACAACAACAACAATAGCAATAATTATTCAACGTTTATTACACCCGATACGGGAGTTCAATGACAAATTTTGGTTAATGCCACCGCAAAATTGCAAAAAAACCATACACATAACGACACATGAATGCTTGAAATATTCTAGCATGCTGAAATAACAAAGTTTTTCTAACAAACAGTAATTTCGATGCCGATGCCAACTGCCATTTCTGTAATAATAATAACAACAACAACAGAGTAAATTGCTTAGAACTTGGCATTCAACCAGCTCCACAGACAATTATTGGATGGCACTCAACAGCTGTTGGCTGTTAGCTGTTTGGTCGTTCGACTCGCGAGCTTGGCCTTGTGTGGCAAATTATTGGTGAATTTAGCAAAGAACCTCACCTCGTGCAATGCCACACCAACACGTGCGCACTTGCTACCGTAGAACGCAGCTGATACTGACTAGATACTTGCGGCTAAAATATGCAACAATAACAACAAATCGTTTACAAATGGCAATAAGTTAAACTGCAGAATTATTAAATGAAATAAAGTTGGATACAAAAAAAAAAATAGTAACAACAACAAATCGCTACTTGGGCAAAAATTCACAAGATCGAAGTCAAGGCGTACGACTTTTTTCCCATTGAAATTTTTAATCACTTTATGTTGTTGCTGCTGGAAAACATAAAGCAAAGCATGCACCGGCGCGGTTTCATCAATTGCATGCTGGTTAATATATAGTAGCTGATTGGTAGTATGTCATAGTCCCTGTAGGACTGGTTAGAAGAAACGAAGGAATCGTGTGGCATATATGCATGCTTTTGTAGGAGTGGGTGGACAAGATATGAGTTTAAAAAAATATTATTAATAGTACAGCGTTGGTAAAAGGTTGCCACATATACCAAATTTTTGAAGTGAAAAAATTATTAAATTTAAATGTATTAGAAAAATTAAATTTAAAAAAATATACATTGAAATAAATGTTTATTTAGTGTTGCCACCTGCTTAAATTTTTTAATTAAAATTTGAAAAATAAGTAATTATTAGTAAGAATTTGTATAATAATAGAAAATTTTCTGTAGGACTGACATTTATTTAGTGTACTAGTGTAGTTATGTACAGAAATACAAACAGGTTGCCACCTGTTCAAAATTGCGAAGTAAGAAAATGATAACATATAAAATTAATAACAAATTTGGAAGTTTCAGAAAGCTTAAAGTTCAATATATTTTAAGAAGTGTTGCCACCTGTTCAAAATTTTAATTAAGTAAAAATTACAAGATAAAGTAATTACTATTTATATATATTATACCAAAACTATTTGAAAATAAAATAAAACACCAATTTTTTACAGCGTTGCCACCTTGTTTAAATGATTGAAATTTAATTTAATTTTTTTTAATAAATGAATGATTTATTGGCATCAGTTTGATGTTTGAAAAAATTATTTTGCAAACATTTTCAAATGGAGTTGCCACATGTTGATATTTTTTATCAAACAATTTATACAAATTAATATGTACAGCAATATTGGTATCAAATAAAAAAATATTTGAGAAAACATTGATTTATATAAAAATATTTTTAGTAGGAAAGGCACATGAAATGGTGTATTAAACCTGATTTTAATGTATATTATAAAATAAAAGTAATATTTCACTAATAAATATTTATCCTCTCCTTAAGTATACTGTACAACAATCACCGGGGAATTCTATAGCGTGTAGTTTTACGCATACACACTAACTGTTTACATTATCTGTATTTAACGGTATACAGGCTTATACATAAAATTTAAAAGCAATTCAACTATATTGAACGAGGCACGACAGCTTCATTAATCAATTAGCAATTTTGAGCAACAACCACATAACTTCAAAAACCGCTTTTAACCTGCTCGAACCCTTCTTATAGCATATTTATACAGTTTCAGCTTTTTGTCGGTGAATATATAGCCATGAACTTCGCTTTAGATCTAAGAACTATGTCTCATAAATATTTAATGAAACTGCAAAAAATCAGCCTACGAATATTCTAGCGGTTCAGATTAAACTTGTTCGATTGCTAAGGCAAATGTAAATGAGGTTGGCTATCGCTGACAATGATAAAATGTTAGCCTTCGTAACTAAGTAATGCATATAAATTTCCTTTTTTTCTAACTTCAGCAGAACTAAAAGCCAAAATTACTGATTACAAGTTAAAATTTACATCTTCGATTACGGAACTACAACCACCCTAACAGCGAAAAATACATATATACAATACTAACGTAAATAAAATGTATGTGAGTGTATGTTAAATAAATAAACGCAATGCAAATTGGACGGCTGCCAGCAGCGTACGCACTTCTTGCGCTTAAGGTCAGCGGGCGGCTCAAACACGTTTCACCGTCACCACTTTGTGGACTTACTCATACGACGCAACGTTCGTTAGACTTAGAATATGGCTAACTAACTGGCTAAGAATACAGTTGACCATACATTTAGCGGTGCGCATAGAGAGTGAATGTTTGTTGTGTATAAATACACGCGTACCAATAAGTATTGTAGCAATTGACGCGGCGTTTCGCTTCTAAGCGGTGCCTTAAAGTATTGCCAAATCGACCGTTGCTTACTTTTTACACTTTTATATTTATTTTGTTTTATTTTATTTTATTTTCATTAGCTATATTTACATTTTTATATTATTTTTTTAGCCTAATAATGCCAAACGATTAACGCATATGGCTAAGGAAGTTCGAGTTCATTGTTCGTTTCGGTTTTATTGAGGCACAGCCGCCCATTTTCGGTTCGCCAACCAAATGACGTCACTTTGGTTCGGAAATCGGAAGTATTGAAGAGCTGCCTTGTTAGCATAATATATGGTAAATGTATGTTAATCGCAAATTTGTTTTTATTATGATTTGAAATTTTATTTTTGTAAGGAAAATATTGAATTCTTGTAATAGGTGACACAGGTGACAGGTTTTAAAAAACAGTTAGATTTAAAAATACAGAACGGGTCGCATTAAATAAAAAAAAAATAATAATAATCTATAATATAAAAATGAATCGCAAAATGTGTTGCTAAGCGCATAACTCGAGAACCGCTGAACCGATTTCGCAAATTCTTTGTTCAGAATGTTTTTAGAGGTACCGGGATGGTTCTTACGGAGAGAAAAATTAGAAAAATTGCCTGAAAAAGTCTTAAATCCACAATTCGAGAAGGGCCAAACCGATCTGGCTAATTTTGAAATATTTATGGAAGACCAAGGAAGGATCAGAAAGTAAGTATATATCGAAAAATAGTGAGGAAGATAACAAGAAGATGATTTTATTTGAATTGTCAACAAAATTATAAAAAAAAACAAACAAAAAATAATAATATTTTGAAAGTTGTCATTGTTGCTTTGTTAAAATATTTTTATCATTGTACAATTGTATAAGGCTGTGTCGATAGCCCAAAACAATTTTTAACAAGTAGAGGAAGGCAACCGAACATTTTATACTCTCGCAATTTATTAATGTAATTTTATTAAACACAATTTGAAATAAAGTCCAATAGAATAACTAAAATCAGCATATATAGTACATGAGGGTTGAGGTAATTCCTGAACCGATTTCACTCATTTTTAACGCCCAGTAATAATGGGAATAGGGGCAACTTGGCACCTGTTAGTAGGCAGACAAACGGCAATTCGGCCTTGAAATTACTCCTAAATTGCAAATCAACGAAACACCAGTCTGCAAAATCGCCAAAAAAAAGAGATATAAAGAAGATTTTCCAGATTTTCAAGTCGCTGGAGGGACTGCACAGGACTTTAAAAGATTTACGCGACAACGAAAATATTTTTGGTGAAGCCATGATTCTGTTGGCAGGTGATTTTCGCCAGACTATTTCTGGATCAACTGTTGCTGACGAACTAATCACATTCCTAAATTCATCTAATTTGTGGCGACACATAAAGAATCGCCAATTAACAAATAACATACGAGTGTTTTTCCAACAATATCATACTGCGATTGTAAAAATAGTTTTCCGAAATAACGAATATTCGTTTTAACGAAAACAGCTTATAACGAACAAGCAAATTTGTTACATTCAGTACCTTAAATAACGAACATCGGGGATTTGTAAGATCTCCGTTTAACGAACAACATGAAGAAGAGAAAAAATCAAAAAACATCGAACCAGAATTAAAAATAAAACTTAAAAAAATTCAAAAGAAATGTGCAAATTGAAAAAATTTTGAATTTTATAAAAAGTTTAAAATTTTTGATCAGCACCAAATAGTAGTATAAGTGTCAGAATTTGGAAGAATTTACTGGATTTCAATTTTTTTGTTATGGTTTTTCATTTTTTAACAAATAATTAATAAAACTATTTATTAAACTGCAATTTACGGATATTTTACTCATTTTTATTGAAAAACATACCTCTAAGTGAGTACTCAAATTAACGAAAAATTCGATATAACGAACAGGCCTGACAATTAATGTGTTCGTTATTTCGGAAAACTACTGTAATTGAAAATGGTAGCGATGCAATTGACACCTCGATGGATTAATAACATTTTTAACGGGTTTCTGTCACTTCATGGCCTCGAAAGAGGAGCTTATTCATCGTGTTTTTCCTGACATGAAATCATAATATAATAAACATAAATGGCTGATTGAATGACATAAGTTGGTGGTAAAAAAACAAGGATCACTTTGATCTTAATGCGACAATTTAGAATTTCGTTAAAGGAGAGTTGACATAGCTACAAACCAGGATGACGTATTCAATTATCTCACAGACTATTTTAAATTGCCTGAACTATCACCTCTCACTTGCAATTAAAAGTAGTGTGAGTTGTCATCATGCTGCATAACATAAATCAACATCAAACTTTGCAAAAGAACTAGACTGGCTGTGAAGAAGGTTACCAAAGCCAAGATAAAGCCCACTATGAAATTTGGTCATTTGTTACTTTCTTCAATATACGATTAAAACAATCAAAGTTATACAAATTATGGTGATTTACGCTTAACACAGATCTACAATAATGTCTATCAATCATTTTAAAATTTATCGGCTATAACGTTTTCGTCTTTATGCGTAAGAATTTTTTCTCTGCATTGAAAGATTTACTAATTTAGCCACAAAACGTGTGGCTGGGTCTGCTAGTAAACAAATAAATAAAATATTAGAGTATTTCCATGTTGGGTGACTCACAATGAAGCTTGAGTGCTTAAGTGATCAATTTAAATCAGTTAAATCTCATTTATAAGAAAACCACCTTTAGATATGGAAGCTGTTAGAAACTCTAAATTATTTATAAAATATTTTGTCCCATTTTTCTATATTCTCCGTCTATATATCTTAATAACATAGAATAAATGCTTATTCTAGGATAGATATATAAATACCTCCATTAAATCGATAACTGAGCTTATAATGGATACTTGGGTATATTGATCAGTGAAAGGTAACAGAGCTAAGGATAAAGACGATTTTTAATGAGAGTTGCCACATGTAAGAAACCTACTAGATAGATAGATTTTCCAACTCTTGAACTATAGGTTTTGGAAGAGAGTTGCCACCTGTTCAAAATCATTTTTTTGTAAACCTAATACAGAGACATTTCTTCCTCTGAGCTTTAGTTTTGGAAGAGGGCTGCCACATGTTAGAAATACGTTTTTGTTTTGACACTGTTTTTGATTTTGAGCTGTTTTTAGAAGATAGTTGCCACATGTCTAAAATAAGGATTTATTTATTTAAACACAATTTCAATTAAATAAATAGCGTTGCCACCTGTTTAAAATTTTACTCAATTAAATTGAGATTAACTCAAAACTTAACTCCCAATGGACAGTAGAATATGTTTTTCCGTTTATTTTTAGGTGCTACGAATAACAGTTAGTGAATCGAAACTAGCATACCCGTGTGTATCTTAAATACAAATTAAACAAAAATGTTAGGAATTCAAAAAATGTAAAGCAATACGCCTTATATGCACTTAAACTTGTCTTTTGTATACAACTAACCAGGTAAAGTGCGAATTTGTTGCTAAATATCAGTAATAGAATGCAATATTTACAGTCATAAATTTCCAAAACTGCTTTAGCATACTTATAAATGGCTGAAACACCCACGAAAATAAAACATAAAATAAATTTGAAAACAATTTAATTTATTTTTAACTGATGCTCGCAAACTCTGATTTCCATATGAGTCACAAAACTGTTGAAAATGTACATATGTATATCTAGGTATTCTCACTCAGCATAAAATTAGCATTTAACAAAAGACTTAAGCAGCGAACTCGGATTCGAATGAAAGCACCAAATACGTTTAATTGAGTGTTAAAAGTCAATATTTCTATTTTCTACAAGCAAATAACAAGTTATAAATAACATTATAGTGTTGCAAACAGCATTTCCAAACAAATAGAATTAATTGCCTTTTAATTTGCGCAAATATTGTCAGCGCAATTGTTGTAGTTCAACACTTTAATAGAATGTATGGGAGTACACAAATAAATAAATATTTACAATGCATTAGCATGCGAAAGTTGCGTCAGCGGTAAAGTAATGATTGATATCAATACAAAATTTGCATGCAATGTAGCAGCGTACAGCGCCCACAAACTGCCTGCACGGCGCATAGGCTTTCACACAGGCCTAGGCGGACATTCACTGTTGAGGTATTTCTATAACACATACACATGTCAATTACCATCTAGGCAAATATCTGTTGGAAGGAAAGTCAGTGCAAAAGGATACTTCTATGTGCCGCACATACTAAATTTGTGTATTTAGAAATTAACCAGGAAATCATGGCGCTGTTGCACTTTAACAACAAGTTGAGACGCGCCGCTGTCAATGCGCAGGCTTTCAAGGAATTTCGCTTAGGGATCAACAACATTTATTTGCATATCATACTATGCTACAACACTGTAGTAGTTATGTGACGCAGGCAGCGCGTGTGTTTGGCATTTTCAATGTAGAATAGAAATATTTTTCTTGGCACTTTCATATGCGCGTTATTATAACTAACGTAAGTGTGTAACGCAGTAGATATGAATTTTTATATTTATTTTTAAAAGCACTCGCACGTATAACGCGCGCTTGGCATAGCTCATCAGGCATTCTTGCATGGCAACCTTCTTCATATGCTTATAAATAGAAAAAAATTTAAATAAGTGCGTGTGTGAGCATGTAAACCTGTATGTATGTAAAGCACCGCACACGGAAGACAACTACTGGACAAGTAGACAAAAAAGAGTAGCAAAAAATAATAAAATTGATTTTCTTTATTTATTTTTTTGTGCGCCGCAACTTTGCTTAAGCGCAAAAATCCCCCAAAGATGAAGAAAAAAATATTAAAAAAAAAATTATTGTTAACAAATTTATAATTTTACCATTTTATATTAATTTTGACACTTTATTTCATTTGCATGCTTGCTTCTTTAATTCTTTATCTTGAATTCTTTTTTTTAATATATTTCTCTTATTCTCTCTTTTCTCGCTTTCGTTTTTAATGCCATTGCGGGCGTGTTCTTTAATTAATTATAAATGCTAAATGTTAATGTCTAATTTGAATTTTATTGGCGCGCGTAAAGCACGTGTCACCGGCTAGCTCGTTTCATGTATACATATATAAATATATATATTTTAGCAAGAGTTTTATTGTGTTTTGCAAAAAATGGCAAAACTCAACAAAAGAATGCGCATAAATTTAAAAAGATTAAAAATGAAGACACTATGCTGTTCTTTTGTTTCACACACCTTTGAGTAACTTAAAAAGTTATATAATTCTGACACAATCTTTATTGTGACCATCTTCCGCAAATTAAATTGAGATTCAAATATATTTTACAGCTACAATAAGAGAGATATACGTACATACAAAAGCTAACAGGCAACAATAAACTTCAACAATTACATAGACATTTAAATACTCATTGCCAAATGCAGAAGTTGATTGGCCATTTAACATAAAAAAGAGTAGCAAATAAAAAGAATAGAAGGAAGAAGAAGCCAGATGAAGCTTTTTTTTTAATTTGAACACCTCAACACTAAAGGTGTTTTATTGTTAATTACCAAAACGCATTAGAACCTTTATCAAACACATTGAAGTACAGAAATTACTTGCCACAACAACAACAATAACAACCATATACCATAGAACATAATGTCATTGAATCGCAGCATCTCACAAGAACAGCAGCGCCTAAAGGCTTTGACACCGCGCTGCCACATTGTAGTTATGCTTATCTGCCATCTGTTTGGCTAATTTGTGGCAACATTGAAAGTGTGTTAGCTACATAATTAAGCATTATTTTGTTTTATAATATAATACCCATATTGTTCTTTGATTTTAATTACAATAAAAAGCGTTTTAATTGCATGAAAACAATTCTCTAATTGGTTGCCGTGGGATATATACTGTGTTTATTATTAGTCTTTTGATGTTCTGCAAAGCGCACACAAATTAGCTTTGTTTGCCTAGGTGTGCTAATAAATGATGAATATCTCTTAGTAATTAATTGTATGCATATTCTATGTACTCTAGCGCTACCCTTATACTGAGTCAGAAGTTCTATAACTTCATAAAAATCAACGGTTATTTGACTTTGTAGATGCTTTAAGTCCAAAGTGATTTTTTGATGAAAACTTACTTTGATCAATATAAACGTGATAAAAACTTGAAGGCCCGCATTAAAAAACGTCCACCCAAATACTTTATTCCAAAACATATTGGTCTTCAAATTCTACAGCGCCTAACCGGGAGACTATAACTAACCAATTTTTAATCGGAACTGGAATGATGTGTCTCATAAGAGTACCAGGATTGAACTAGTCAAGTATACTTTCGATTAAATCACAAATTAGTTATAATTCTATTGGATTGCCGAAAGTATAAAAATTTGATTCAATTATCTCAAAATGGTAAAGTCATCATTTACAACTTTTTATGAATTGACTAGGACCTCTCCAAGACGTTTCCGTCCAGTAACAGCAGTAGCAGAACTGGAGCTCGCATTACCGTAATCAATCACGTCTTACTCACTCTATCGTATGCGCGCTTGTACTGAAGTGAAGGCTTCAGACTGAAGTGGATTATGGAGTGGATGAGCTGGTAAAGGAACGCGCTTTCGCACTGATTTAAGTATACTGGGCACGGATCGGAGCTCTGATACTCTTTAGCACGAATCGGCTGAGCTTCAAAAGAGCTTGGGAACGAAGTCTTTTAAAGAATTTTGTCTATACACGAGGAGATCTTGAATTTTTATACTCTCGCAACAAAAGTCTTATAAAAGAGTATTATAGTTTTGTTCACATAACGGTTGTTTGTGTCACACAGAAATAAAAGAGTTAGATATGGGGTCATATATATGTATATAAACGATCAGGATGACGAGTGGAGTTGAAATCCGGATGTCTGTTCGGCTGTATGCCCGTGCAAGCGATAACTTGAGTAAAAATTGAGGAGGTGCACCTTGGAGGTGTAAAATGGGCAAAATCGGACCAATGCCACGCCCACAAAATGGCGAAAACCAAGAACTTATAAAGTGTCATAACTAAGCCATAACTTAAGTTATAAAAGTAAAATTTGGATTAAAGGATCGCACAAGGAAGAGGCATATTTGGAAGTAATTTTTTTGGGTAAGTGGGTGTGTCCCCGCCATTTGTACATATCTCGCAAACCAATAGAGCTATATAAACCAAACTTTCTGCAGTCGTTTTTTTTAGCCACTTCTTAATACACTCCAAAAATGAAAGAAATCGGATAATAAACACGCCCACCTCCCATACAAAGGTTAGGATGAAACTTACTAAAAGTGGGTTAACTCACTAACGAAAAACGTCAGAAACACTAAATTTTACAGAACAAATAGCAAAAGGAAGCTGCACTCGACAGATTTCAATGAAATTTGGTACATAACATTTTCTTGACACCCTGATAACACGGATAAAAAATGGGCGAAATCGGTTCACAACCACGACTACTTTCCTTATAACTCAATTTTTAATTCCATCTGATTCCTTCACTTCATAATAAATATATAAATAAGGAACCGATGAAGATATCGGAATAAAGCTTTACACAAATACGGTATATTATCTCTGGCTTCACTTGTGAAAAAATTGTCGAGAACGGAATATAACTCTACAAGGCCACAGATATCAAACAAGTTAAATTCAGCGCCTAAGGGTAAATTTTAACCGAAAATATGAAGAAATTGTTTTCTTCTAATAGTGTGTCTCTGTTCCAAAAACTATTAAAGTCGGGTCATAACATCTCCTTATACCTAATTATAGGTTTTTCAAAAATACGGTGGGCTTTATTCCGCAAATATGTATTGGTTAATATGTGAGATATCTTAACATAATTAAGTGAGCGTTTAGTCTCTCAACCCTCATATCTATATATGACGATTTTCGTTATTCAAAAAATTACGAGAATATAAAATGTTCGGTTGCACCCAAACTTAGCTTTTGACATCACAAACGACGAATGTTTCAACAGTCCAACGCCGAAACCTATATTTATATATATAATTACTTGCATAAACAGAAACGTTTTTGTTGACAACAGGCAAAGGTTTTAGGACTGTCGTTAATATGGCACTACAACTGAGACAATTGTTAAACAATACTTTGAAATATACTATATACAGAAAAAAAAAATAAAAATAGCTTAGTATTGTATATTAATGAAAATGACTGTGTTACACCGTTGTGTGTAAATTTGTATGCCGAAAATGCATTACAACACTTAGTGTGAATATTGTTGTAACAAAACAAAACAACAAACAACAACAAAACCATTCATAACAATTTCTACACAACATACTAGTGTTAACTAAATAGACTAGAGTATTCTTAAATATTAAGTGCACTTAATAGTGTTAATATTTCCACTTACTACAAATATACATACAACAAACTCACAAATCTGTAAAATATAATGGTATTTATTTAGGCAGTGACAAATTATAGCTTTGAGAATACTGCTGGCACTACTGTGCGGCGCTAATTTTCACTTAAAATATATTCTACTAAAAATTTTCGCTTTACAGTTAGCTAGCATACACTCTTCCGTTGTCATATTGTATGTCATATTCGGAAATTGTTGACACTTTATTAATATATTGACACTTTTATTGTGTAAACTTGCACTTAACATGTAAATATGTAAATGATTTGCTATAATGAAATGTCAAAGTTTTATTTGTTTGTCGATTGCAGTATGGTTGTGCATATTATCGACGTATGAACATAAGTAATTGTTGCGCATCCTATTTGTTTGTAATTTACAGCACAGCATGTGGGTGTGAGGGCGTGTTGTAAACGTACTTTTGTATTGCCATGTGAACTGTAAGCATGTTTGTACTTTGTTGTGATTCTCTTTAAATAAGTTAACACTTTAATTACTATGCAAATATTCCTCAGAGACAGACATGCGTCATGTATAGTCGCTGCTTCTTTGTGGGTATGTAAATTTAAACTTTTGAGGTGTTAATTTAGCAATCTGAAGTTAAGGGCGCCCTGTGTTCCGAAGTGTGTTTTTAACACTAGGCGACTAGAAAAATTAATTATTATTTGTTTGTTAAAAGTTATTTATTATTTTTTCCCAATGAAAGTTATTTCGGAAAGCTTCTTTTATTAAAAAAAAAATTATTATGGAGTTGCCACCTAACCAAAAATACAATTTGAATATAAGGAATAAATTGAAAACTTAATGAAAAATAGCGTGATTGCGAAGTTTCTGATTTTTACTGAAATATGCAAATTTAATTTGAAAAGAGGGTTTTGCGATTTTGTATATATTTATGTGCCCAAAAACTTATGTCTCTATAAGAAACATTGTCAACATACTAATAGGCTTATGAACGATGGTATGATACATAAGGACACCGAATTCCCGACCAAATTTTGAGAATAATCTTCATTAGTGTGCTTTTGCTTTGCATACTTCGCCAAAGTACCTGACTAGGCACCCCTAACAACAAGTATGGTTGGGACATATTGTGAGAATTAAAAATTATACCAGTTGCTTGTTCGATTCGCCACTTTTCAAAACCGTTAAATCGATTGCATGCTTCAGATTTTTTAAATACTGTTGAAGACTCCTTTTCACCGCTTTGACAAAATTGCAATATTTTTACAAATAATATTATGGGTACTGCTTTTTTTTTGGTTTATTGGAGAAAGGGTCATATAATATATGAAAATTTGCATATAGTTAAGACATGTTCTTATGGAATTCATTTAAATCAAATATTTTTTCTGACAATGAAACCTAAGTTCTAACCAATGAAGTACTGCTTTCTCTTCTTTTATCATAAAGATATTTTTAAAAACCCACACCAAATATGGATGGAATCACTCGATCAAAACTGTTAACATTCAATTACCCAAATTTTATTACTATTGTGTCTAAATTTTTCATTTCTACCACTAAACCTCTGACAAAACTAAAAAGTAATCAAGACTTAAAAATTATCTATGAATATATACATGAAAAAAAATCAAATATTTAAGCCCCAACTAATTCTAAACTTAGTTTTAGTCGCAATCATTAAGCGAAGCCGCTCCTAAACTCTACAGTATGTGCGTTTGTGCACACAGTTTGCTTTGTAAATATCCGTCAATTATGCACGAAGCTATGCGACAGCGTCATTCATTTAGTATACTGTTTTTTCCCTCACCTATTTTCCTATTATTTCTTAGTACATTTTTGGGTCTGTTTATTTACTGCCGGTAAAGGTGCATCATCCGATCGACGTTGACTATGCGACGAGTGTCAGCATCAACGTCAAAGTGAACAACGACGACAGCGTCACTTGTTGTTGCTTGCTGTTTTTGCTGCCATTGGAGTTATTTATGTGTGAACTTTACAAATTGTTTGCTATATGAATTACAGTACAAGCCATTTCCCACAGCACTTAGACTTAGACAAGACAAAAAAAGCAAATAAAAAATTCGAAAAAAAATTAAAAAAGGAAAAAACACATGCGCAAACAGAAATTATACGCGTTAAGGCAATCATACGCTTGTTAAATACCGAAAATGGATACAATGTAGAAGGAGAAGTGCTGCGCTTAATTTCTTAATTTGCGCTAGAAAAATGTACAGAAGTGAGAATCATTTAAATTCCCAATTGCTTTGTCTCAATTTCAGCTCAACACGAAAAACGTGGCAAATATTGAATTTAATTTTTTTTTCTCTTCTTCTTCTTGCATAACACTCACACTTAATTGGCATACAAATTCAACACGTGCTCGATCGCCTTCAGCAGCTTTCTTTACGTTCGACGCGCTGACAGCCTTGCTTTATTGATCTTATTTTTTTGCCAGACTTTACTTTAAATTCTAATTCTATTTCACTTCACTTCACTTTAATCGACTGCTTCCCATTTGCACGTCAATCGTTCGCCTTGTCTGGCCATTGCCATTGACTTTATTTGTCAGCCGAGTTGTCCATAATCAGACGAGCAGCAATCAATACTCATCAACATCACCCGCCATCACATAGCACCGCCGCTCCCACCGCGCTGCCAACCCCACTCGTGTTCTAGTCGTCGTTTTTATTCGCACATCACCACTATCGCCAATCCCACCCCCCTGCTTGAGCCACTGATAGCCCAGAGATAGCTCATTAATTTACTTAAAGCATAATTTTATCAGTATGAAAACAAAACGAAAAATATGAAAAGACAATAAAAAAATAAATAAAATAAAACAGTCACTTGCGCTATGTGAATTTATTGAATTAAGTCACGTCTAAGTGCGGCGACAGCCAAACTCGGCAAGCGGGAAATAATTTACATTAAATGCAAATTAGTACTCCCATTTTTTTCATTCACTTGTCAAGCAAAACACAATAGCAAAAAAAAACAAATCGTAACAGATCATGAACTCTTTGAAGGAAAGGATCGCAGTAACTGCAGAGAAGTACATAGTTATTTTTTATCATTCTCTTTAGATATATTTAGTGTCTTTTCAACAGATAAGAAGAATTACTCTAAACATATTATTTAATTTCTAATTTCTTTTTTATTATGAGCAATGAAGCAATTGCATAGAAGTGGTCTAAAGTCCATCAAATTTTATATCGTACGAAGTTCAAGCAAATTTGCATATTTATACAAACAGGCAGTAAATGAAATTGAGTAGCGAAAAAATGAAATTTTATTTTTATATTTTTTTATTAGGTCTAGTGCACAGCTGTACGTCATAAACGAGTTAAGAACATAACACTAAATGAACAACCTGTCGCCTTAGATATTTTTATTTGTACAAAGAGCATCTTATGTTATATTAGAGTTTTGTCACTTGTTTGGGAAATGTATAAAGGAAATGAGAGAAACTGAGGCATTTGTTTTGCCAATAAGTCATAAGTCAATAAGTCATCCATGCAATAACTAGAAGTTTCCGGGTGTACAAAGCAGTTTGCTTTGAGAATGTATCCTAAAACCATAGCCAAGAAATTCTAAATTTGGGTAATAAACTGTAAAACTACTAGAGTCAGTCACTCAACTTTTTATCTAATTCCCTATCGAGTTTTGCTGGCTTTTCTTGATGAGTGGACTTGAAGCGACTCAAATCTCGTAATTTTTGGTATTTTTTGACTAAATGTTAATAGAAATCATAGAAATCGATGAGCAAGCAAATTGCCTTAAATGATAAATTGACAACTGCTGAAGGCTCGGTCCTTGTCAAGAATACTAAATAGCTTATTTGAAGTTTCAATTGGGTTAAAGAAGTATTACCGCCTCCATGGTAATGCTTTGGACAACTTTTTTTTAATAGATATTAGAAGAAGTATATACATATAAAATATTTTCGATATTGTATATTTTTGCTTCCATTAATTAAATCAACCCCTAATAAAGCCTAAAAATTTTATTTTTTTTTAACATTTTTAAAGGTGATGCAATATTTTTTTTTTGTTTCTGAACTTTAACACAAGGTAACTTTCTAAAGGACCAAAGAATATTTTCCTTTCAAAATGGCGACTCAAAATATTTTTTTAAATTAGTTATCCAAATTATTTAGCGACCCAATTTCTCTATTAATCAACCGTTTAATTAATAAAAAAATTAAAGTTTTTTTAGATATATTAATGGAAGTATAAAATGCAGTATAAAATAAGCTCCTGAAAAAAGCCAAAATTCAGACTAATTTTTGACATTTTTGATCCCAAAAAGTATTTTATGAACGCGAAATATATGAAATTTTTGATTTACGCTTCCTCACCAAATTAAATTTTTAGTACTTTACAATACGCACTCCGCTGCTACATATACATATTTGCTATAACTTCGTAAATATTCGAGAATTTTTGCTCTCGTCAGTACACTCTCAACATACATTTTTTTCAATTGATCGAAAAAATCATTATTATTTTAATTTTATTTGGACGTGAAGTCTCAAGCCTTAAAGCCTTAAAGGGTTCCATAAAAAATATTTCATGTTGCTATAATAAAAACAATCACTCACTTCTTGTCTATGTCTATAACGCAGTGCATTATTGTGGCACCGAATATTATTAAAGATTCATATGCTAAATTTAATGCTCTATCACAAGACTTAAGCGTAGCTAACATAAATATTGATCAAATCGTTATTCCCAAAATAAAGGAAAAATTTGGAATAATTGAAATCGAATGTGAAACAAAAAGAAATTAATTTTAACATTAATTGCTCGCAAGAAAAGCTTCCTAAATTTCTTAACCTTTCATTGACCTTAACTCAAGCAGTAGAAACAAAGTAATCACAAAAACAACAGGACATCCATTGCAAGAAAAATTCAACAAACTGTTTTTGGAATTTCAAAGTGTCGCAGCATCAACAATTTGTTGTTGTCTCAGATCTCAAATATTCACAGCATAAATTTAACACAACTGGATTTTAGTTTATTCAAATTGCTATTTTACGCACACTTGCGGATGTCGCTGAGTACGTACATATACAAATGTATATTTGCATGCCGTTAGACAGAATACAAAAATAAAACAAATAAAATACTAATGCAAATCAAATTTATAATTTAAAAAACAATAACAAATTGGCCTAAGCATTCTACTTATCAACAACACTATTTTAACTACGAATAGCACAAATGTCTCGAAATCTTCATAGAAGTAAATGTGTTTCATAATTACTGAACTTAATATTATATATTTATTATGCAAATATGTATGTTTGTATGCTTTGTGCGTATTAGACTTGTTTATTGGTTGAAATAAGCGTTTACTTTAGGTTAAGGTCAACTAGAAAAAGCGAATGTTTAAGCAAGAAAAGAATTAGCAAAATAAATAAAAAAAAAACATAAAACGGCAATTAGAGTTAAGAAAATGTGTTGTGAAAAAAAGTTAAGACCTAATAGTAGTTAAACATTTAGTAGAAGATTAAAAGCATGGCAGCTAAACGCTCGTTTAATTGTTAAAATAAAATAGTTTCTTTCTTTTTCGCTAGTTGGACTTTCGAAAATAGCATGCCACAAATTTGAGAGAAATTAACATAAAATAATTTCGAGATTAATTTGATAATTCAAGTTCAAAGTCACACAAGTAATAAAAAAATAGAAAAAAGAACTAGCAAAATTTAGAAGACTTAAGTGCGGAACTCGTTTGCTTACCGCAAAGTCTACGCTGCTGGATTTGTACAAAAGACTTATGTAACGAACTTGTTTTGGCATCCGAAATTAAATAAATTTATTTAAAAGAAATTTAAAATAATGTTTCAAAAATAATGATAATACATTTTTTTATTTATTTGAACTTTTATAATATACAGAAAAATTTAATTTTAAAATTTTACATAAAAAAAATATGAATTTAAGTTTAATAAGTTTAAAAATATTAAGAAAAAAATTATAAAAAAATCGTTAAAATATAAAAAAACTTTAAATTAAAAAATATATATTTTTTTAATTCTTTAAATTTTAATTAAATTAAAATTATAAAAAATTAATCGTTTATATATAAAAAAACTTTAAATTAAAAAAAATATAAATTTAAATAATTAAAAATATTTATAATTTTTTAATTTAAAGTTTTTAAACGATTTTTCTTTTTTAATATTTTTTCTTAATATTTTTAAACTTCTTAAACTAAATTCATATTTTTATGTAAAATTTTAACAATTAATTTTTTTTTTAATTCATTAAATTTCAAATTTTTTTTTAATTATTTAAATTTTAAATAAATTTATTTAAAATTTTTGTATTCTTAACTTCTAAAATTTTTTTATGATTTTTTGTTAAATTTTTTTTAATTTTTTCTTTAATTTATTTAAATTTCTTAAATTTATTTCTAACATTTTTTATGCTCCTATCATCGCAACTATTTCAATATTCAACAAAAAAATTCAAATGCCCCATAACAACAAACACTGTTGCTCGCAATACACACACACATGCGCCTAAATCCTTACCAAAAAGGAGTAATAACTCCAAATTGGACAGTTTTCAAATTACGTTCTATTTCTCGCTTACATACGTGCAAGCAGTTGCGTTTACAAATTTCCATATGAAAAGTATAAGCAAATAATTTTATGTTAAATACACAATATTGTTATAATAATTATTTTTTTTTTCTTTAAGGAAATTCATATTCATACACCGCAATAATTCTCGTCACTTCCGTACCTCTTTTATGCGCACCAAAAACACAAAACCGTCGAAAAGTTCAGCCAAAATGGTGATCTGTCAGACTGTGACAAACACTGTGAACACACTGCTTCGCCTAAATACGCTTGCTGCGCATGCGTATGTATGTATTGTACGTGGGAGAGTGTGTGTGCAGCTGCGTGTCGTGTGCTTACAGAATTTTCGTCCGTGCGTAGCCGCCACAAAACAATCAAAAATCACTTATTTTTAACAAAAACGAATAAACAAACAACTAAATCACTTGTATGTATGATTCCCGAAACTCAAATCGGCCGTCGTTTGCGGCCGCCCAGAAGACACTGATACGGTGTTCTATGCAAGCAGGTGTATAAATAAACAAATTTCGACACCTCGCACCTTAACACAAGCGAACGCAGTCAGGCGTGCCACACACACACACACACACGCACGCGTAAGCTTATATGCAAGCATCTAATCAACGCTGAATGGTCCACCATTATTGACGAACCGCGCACACACACACGCGTTCGCATTCGCCTTTAGCTGTGCTTTGCGCTCGCATTCTCATTTGCGAAGCTGAGCAGCTCGCCGGTGTTGCGACGCCGCCGATTTAAGGACAATGTCAACATTCAACAATTATATGCCATTGTGCGTGTGCATGTGTGTGTGTGTGTTTGCTTTACTCATCGTCGCGCTTCAAATCGAACATGTTCGTTGCCGGCTTTGCTGTGTTGCGTTTGCCTTTGCGCTGCGGCGTTCTTGCATTGTTTCATTCGCAAAGCGTGCAATTATCGCTTTACTCATTTGCGTTCGTCATTTGCTTGTGAGTTTGTTGTATTCTCCAGCTTTGCATTTCAACGCAGTAGTAACGACGCGAAAATAACAGAGAACAGTAAAATGGTCAAGGTGGCCGTAAAGCAATGAGGCGAAGCTGATTTTTTTCCACACCACACCAACTAATGCAGTTGTTGATATGCAAAGATGATGGTTTTGCTTACCAGTCGCAGATATATTTAGTGCGTAGTTGTAGTTGTTGCATTTTTTGGACTTTTGCAGATTTGTCTACAACAGAAGTTTAATTGTCTAATAAAATCATCGCTTTAACTTTGGAAACTACTAAATTACTTTGCGTGAATCACAAAAAAATTCCACAAGCAAATGATTTTGTCAAACCTGCTAAAATGAAAAGAATTCGAAAAACGTGAGAGAAATTTTATTATATTTATTTTAATTGGAGTATTGCCAATGGTATTGTATTTACATTTTGCTCGATGTTACACTAAAAAGAAATGTATTGGGTCGTTCACTATGAAATTTCGTTAGATGAAAACAGCTGATCTTAATGAATTGTTTCGCATTAAGGCTTAACCGCTGTTCTCTCTTGAAGGCGATGTGGATAAAATATAGACGTTGGTCAATGCAAATCGTCGAAAATGGCAAAAGCTATTGTACGACCCAATATTGGTAGCAAACTAAAGTTTTCAATTGTTTTTCAAATAAAATACTCTTAAATATTTAATGAATATTGGTATATATGTATGCAACAGTCGGCCCGAGGAAACGGTATAATTTACAAAATAAATATTTTTTGAGAGTTCTTGTTACTCAATATAGTGTCTTCGAGGCTTGACTTCGTGCTTTTCGATGTATTTTTTTATTTACTCTTAAGCTATCGAGGACCTTACATCGTTCTTCTACTTTTTCGCAAACGTTTGTGTAGCAACTAAGACTCGGGATTGTCTCTTGAAAGTCGTGTTAAAAAAATAACCCGAATTTTATAATTTCCAATTGTCCTATTGTCTAAAAGTTCAATTATCAATTTTTTAAATTTATTTTTTATTAAGTTGATGAACTCGTACAAGCCCTTGAAATACGATAAAGTTTTCAGCTGTATTCATTGCAGCCGCTAAGGTTAGTTAAGTTAAAAAATATTATTGTAAAAAAAAAACAAAAATCCCGTTATTTTTTGAACACACCACATATCTTCCAGCGAACATTTTCTTGATTTCTGTGCGTAGAAAAAAGTTACCGTGTCAATTCTCGAGAATATAGTATCGAGTATAATATGATATATAATATAGAATCATTAAATTTGACAATAGTTTTCATTGATTGTCCGTGTCGGTGCTTTTA
The DNA here is from genome assembly GCF_028554725.1 of Zeugodacus cucurbitae. Taxonomy (NCBI): domain Eukaryota; kingdom Metazoa; phylum Arthropoda; class Insecta; order Diptera; family Tephritidae; genus Zeugodacus; species Zeugodacus cucurbitae. The sequence goes on along the minus strand of NC_071667.1, from coordinate 53,870,775 downwards.
TCTGCTTCAAATAGACTGTTTTCCGCAGTTTCCATGGTTATTAAACGGTTTAATAAAGCTATATTATAATCAATATTAGTCTTCTCCCATTTAGAATAGTCGTTAAAGAGTATTCCATCTGAATGCTTACCATTGTCAATTATCTTCTCCTACATTAGATTTAGTCCGTACAGTCGACTCGGATGACTGGCGATTGGAATTTGAAGTGAAATAATGGAGTTGTACTTCATCCATTTTCACATAATGCATTCAGCTTAATAACGATTAACAGCTCGAAACACTACTCAGGATCATTACATCGATTTTAACTTTGGTTGATAAACAAATCCAAAACTCTAATATAAAGTTCAAAACAAAAACAGAGTTTAAAGTAAAAGTAGTGATAAAAGTAAAGTTAAAAGGGAAGCCAAAGGTAAAAGTAGATGAGAATTTAATTGTTAAGGTTAACGTCAAGGTAAAGTTGAAGAAGAAAATTAAGATAAAGATAATAACAAAGTTAAAGATAAAGGAGAATGTAAAGGTTAATGTTAAGGCAGATATGAAAATTAGGAAAGGATAACAATAACAAAGGTAGGAAAGGCTATGTTCGGGTGCAACCGAATATTTCATACTCTCGTAATTTATTCATGAATTTGACAATTGAACAATTTGACCCATATATTCGGCATAAACTTCACTAGAATAATGAAAATCATCATATATGATATATGAGGGCTGAGGTAATTCCTGAACCGATTTCACTCATTTTCCCCACCGAAGTACACTATATCCAAGACTTTTTTTAATTTTTCTAAGATATCTGACATAGTAACCGATATATGCGGAATAGTGCCCACCGTATTTTAGAAAAGCCTATAATTATGTATATGAGAGTTAGGGGAATTACATTAAAATATCTGAGAGATTTAACGATATTTTCTGTGAAAAATTACCCTTAGGCACTGAGTTCTTCATGTTCGATATCAGGGGCCTTGAAAAGTTTTAGTCCGATTTCGACAATTTTGCCACAAATGAAGCCACAGATGATATACAGTATTTGTGTAAAGTTGTATTCTGCTATCTTCAATGGTTTCTTATGTATATATTATAAAGTGAAGGAATAAGATAGAATTCAAAATTTAGTTAGTCTGAGTTTGATTTTCTGATGTTTTCTGTTATTAGTTAACGCACTTTTAGTACTTTTCAACCTAACCTTTGTATGGGATGTGGGCGTGGTTATTATACGATTATATCAATTTTTATGGTGGGTAATGGGATACGTAAGAAAAATTACTATAGAAAGTTTGTTTTATATAGCTCTATTGCGAGATATCCACAAAAAAACTTACACTCCTACTTTAAAAAAAATTACGTTCAGATATGCCCCCTCCTAGTGCGATCATTTATGTCAAATTTTACAGTTATAGCTTTATTTATGGCTTAGTTATGACACTTTATAGGTTCTTGGTTTTCGCCATTTTGAGGGCGGGGCAATGGTCCAATTTCGCCCATTTTCAATATCAACATCTTTCATTTTTACTCAAGTTAACCGTTGTACGGACAGTGGACAGGCGTACGGACCGACAGACACCCGGATTTCAACTCGTCTCGTCATCCTGATCATTTTATATATGTATGTATATACCCCAGATATCTAACTCGTTTAGTTTTATGTCTTATAAATAACCGTTATGTGAACTCTTAGCAACTTTTGTTGCGAGAGTATAAATATATCTGCATGAAAATAGCGACCTAAAATTTTCTTTAATACCAGTTTAACCGAATTCAATCAGAACTATCAATCATAAAATTGATGTTCTTCACCAAGATATTCCATAGAATTTTATTTTTCTTTTTTGCAGGTTGATGAACTTCGAAAACTCGCTTTATGAAATGCAGTTCGAAAATCAATTAAAGACCAATTATGTGTGTCTAATATGCACTTCCTCTTGCATTCATACCGCAAAATCTGGTCAAGGAGTAGGCATTGAATTACTAGAGCTAAAAGTCGCTACCAATCTTTTCATCTTTATTATTTCAATAATTTAACATTTTTTTTACAAATTTATTTTTATTCGCATTTATCACATGTTTAAGCACAGCAAGCGCTTCACTGGGGATTAGCCGCGTTGACTTACTTGACCACAGTAAGTCTACGCGACAGCTTTACCCCGACCAAATTAATTTGTGTTTAGGTTTTCACCGTTGCTTTGGTTTCACTCTTCGCCGAAGAAGTTAAAGTTCACGGCTTTTGCATGCATAAACGCTAATTAATACATTTTTCAATTCTCTTGCGTTCGAGTATGGCCACCGTGTTTAAAGGGCAAAATGCGACATTAATTAGCATAAATAGCTGCATTTACAGTCGGTGTGCAGACATGTGTATTTCACAAAGAGACATGTCGCTAATATCCAGTTTTGATCACATTTTCTGCCATAAATATGCAAAGCCGGAAGTTGTCTTTCGCCAGAGTGCAACGGTAGCTCAGCGCGGGCATGGCGAATTCCCACTGGTGAAGATTTATCATTGAGGAAATGACTATTTACAAATGTTTGGTGGTAAGAATTAAATGTTGTCATCTATATGGGCTATTTTGAAGAGGAGGCAAAATGTTTCAAATAGCTGAGGTAGTACGGTTCAAATGTATGAAATCGCGCCGAGAGTATCATATCATTGAATTGCGTCAGTGTCTACGCTTATGTATATGATTTTTTCCATTTTAGAATGTTTGCCATGGGCAAACCGTCTAGAGCCTAACTTTAACGTTTATTCTCAGAGTATGAAAATGAAATCGAATTTCTCTGTTTCAGGATGTGATGCTAGGATCCCGTGCTATCAGAAATCAAGTAATGGGATCGTAACCTACGTTACGTCTGCTTTTAGATGTACAAGGTGTGTTCAAAAAATAACGGGAATCGTGCTCATGAAGTACGATACAATTTCCAAGTGCATATATTGCTTACTTTGTCCGTAACAGGTACATACTAGGTTAGGCGTATTTTTATGTGCTTGGCGATTTTTGTTTGTTAAAAGCTGACACTTCGTAGCTTGTTCATGATGTATGATGCCCTAGCCTACATATTCGCCAGACGTGTACCTTCTTCCTATTTCCAAAAATAAAGAGAATCTTAGAAGGCCGTCATTTTACAAGCATACAAGTAATCGCTGAAAGAACTAAAGGCTATCCTATGCTATATATCCTAAAGGCTATGAATTAAAAAAAAAAAATTAAAACTCCTCCATTGTGACTTCATTTCCGGTGATCCCTCAGAAAAAAGATGCGTCCGCGTTGTCAGCATAAATCCTGACAGGATCATCCAAAATGAAAAAAGCAAAAATAAGTGTTTTAGGTAAGACCATAAACTCGTGCTTGAACGATGGAAAGACAAAAACAGTAAAAATTGGAATTTTTGCGGACATTTTTCCAAAAAAATAAAAATTTCGGTAAAATTTGCTTGACATTTTGTTTTGTTTTTTTAAATAGTTGTAATTGAAAAATTAAAATCCTTCGTTCAAACGAGTAAATTGTATCTCGAATACCTGCGTAAAATTTCATCAAGATCGGTTGAGTAGTTTTCGAGAAAATTTGACAACCGAATGTGGAAACACTGTTCCGAGAAAAACGCTTTTAAAGTTTTGAGTAACAATAATACCTGACTTGGAGCGTACACCTTCCAAAGGCTGTATCTCCGAATCTATTATTCGGATCGCATTGAAAGTTTAGGATAATATTCTTCAGATGTTGTAGAAATTAATAAGCCAAAAAACAAAAAATCGATTTTTTTAATCCACGAAACGCATGTAAGAAGTATTTTGACGATTGGAAGAAGCGCCAATTTGACCCACATATTCACCATATACATATATGGTATGAAGTCCATCGAATGTTGGAAACCCGATTATTAGGTAAATGTATGGGAGCTAGGTGAAGTTATGACCCGATTTCATCAATTTTTAGGCAAGAAGACATGTTATTAGAAGAAAACAATATTACCTCTGAATTTCTTAAATTAAAATAAAATTTTCGTTAAAAATTTATTAGAAGAACTGAGGTCCTCATGTTCGATACATGGGGCTTTGAAAACCTATGGTCCGGTTTTTAGAAGGGGCGTACCCCACTATAAATGCAGTATTTGTGCAAAGTTCTGTTCCGATATCTTCACTAGTACTTACTTTATATATTGTAATGTAAACGATTCAGATCGTCTTCAAAATTCCGGTATATAGAAAATAGGCGTGGTTGTGAACCGATTTGGCCTATTTTCACAACATATCATTGGGATGCAAGGAAAATATTACGATTCAAATTTCATTGAAATTGGTCGAGTAGCTTCTGAGATATGGTTTTTGACTCATTAGTGGGCGGAGCCACACCCATTTAAAATTTTCTATTCAACCCTTGAGTGCAGCCCTTCTATACCATCTTTATAATGTACCATCTTGATGTTTCTGGTGTTTTTCCTTACTGAATTTAAACAGTTTTAGAAGTTTTCAACATAACCTTTATAATCCGATTTTCTCTTTTTTTGGACTGTATAAGATAGTATCTAAAAGAAATGACTGTATAGAGTTTGGTTGACAGACAGACATTCGGATTTGAACTCCACTCGCCACCCTGATAGGAGGAATCATCGAATGCCTGAACCCCATGTCAGTGTGGAACTTTAATCCGAACTAAACCTCCTACCGTCCTGTACCGTTCCCCCCGGTACCACCGTCAAGTATTACGTCGGGAGGATGGTTGAGTTACACTCATGCGTACGTCATGGTCAAAATGAATTCAGTCAAAATTTGCATTTACTTGGCCACACCACTGTTAGTCTATTACCCCGCCTCGTACATTGTTCGTCGCCAACCCTTCCCGTCACGTCAAGGTTTGTGTGTTCAAGTCGCAGTTGTTCGTTGCATTTAACAGCTCACTTCTCCGCCGCTGTTCGCTGGCTCGTTATGATTTCATGATTTTGGCAGCAGCTTCGCAAACTGCTTTCCAATTCCCTACTGATTCGATCATTTGGTTTACAAGGTTATCAGGAGTAGGGTCTATACCAAGCGAAATTTTGAGATGTTGCCTCTCATGGTTATATTTATTATTTTTTTGTGAATAGAAAGGTTCATCGTATGCATATGTAGATAAAACTATTAAGTCAGCAATGACAAGTTCAAAATGCTTAAAACATAGCACAACTCTACACAATTTATTAATAAAAAAATAGAAAGGGGCAACAGAATTATTAACAAAAATTCATGTAAATTAATATCAAAACGAAAAATTCCAAGACAATAGACTTTTTTTGTATTTTTTATATTTTTTTTAAATAAAATTAAATAATTTAAAACAGTACAAAAATAACAAATATGTATTTATGTTAAAATGAATTTTGCTTTAGTATTCACTCAAAGCTCTACTCAAGTCAATCTCCTCTCTCTCTCTCTCACTATCCATGCATTTCATTTTTAATTTTTCGCTACATTGTATACTCGCTAATTATCGCATCGATTTTGGCAAAGATGCCAACATCTTCGCAACGCTCTATGACATCATCATTTCTTAAGAGCTTACTACAATTCATTTCAATATCTTGCAGGGTCAGACCAGCAAACCTTTCATCATTTAAATTAATGCGAGCTGTGGCACTACCAATGCAATTACCCTCCGCATCATCATAATCGTATACTTGAAAGCATGCCCACTCCTCCAGCTCTTCAAGTTGGGAAGAAGAAGAGACAACAGGTGATTGATACATATTATCCGGTGAGTTAGCAGTTTGGGAGCTTACTAAGTTGAGTGTAGATTCCAGACACATGGGCGTGGTACTGCTCGCAGCTTCTGTTGTATTTTGCGATTCCAGAGGTTGCATTACTGATACATTCGTTTTTGATATTTTCGAAGAACTTTCATTAAACTCTTGTGTTTCATCGTCCTGAATTTCATAATTTAATTGCTTCTTCGCTGTTGAAGTGGCTTTGATGGTATTTTCTTGAAATATGTCAGTACCAAATATTTGCGTCTCATCATCTTCAATAAATTGTGTGGACGACTGCGGCTCTGGTAGTGTTTCTTTCACTACATTTGTAGTGTCTTCCTCGCAAACTGACAGTATCACGCCCGGAGAAGGCACTTCTTTTGATACATTTCTTGAATTTTCATCGGATGAGCCACTTTGAGTTGAGTGTATTACGATCGTTTTTTGAACTTCTACAACAGAATTGTTGTGAACACTCTCAGGAGATGCCTCTGCTATTGAATTATCGGTACGATTTTCATTAACAGGAACTGATGAATTTGATGCATTCAATTTGGAACCGTTTTGTGGAATTACTGTAACAAAACTATCACATGACTGTGTATCTTCATCCTCGGAGAAGGAAGCCACTAAATTCGATACGACTTGTTTATTAACATTAGTGTTGTTTTTTGTCATAAAAATACTCTTATCAATAATATCATTAGTATTTGTAGCGTTTAATTCGCGTTTTTCCAAATTCGAGACATTCGATTCGGTGTTCGCGCAAGTCGCACATTTAAATGTGGTAAGTGGTTCTTTAGCGTTTTCTTTGCCCAATAAACATTTGGGATTATGGGCGCCTACACTGCCACACAATGAACATAGTATCACGGACCATTTACCTAAAATGTAATTCAAATTAATAAGCCAAAATGAATTGGATTGCAAAAAATATTACAAATACTCATTGATACAGGCTAGCATAAGTATCTCTCCTCTGAAAACCAACCTCTATTGTAGTCACGTCCTTTGGGACATAAGCATACATCCATATTGCAAGTACTGTGTCCACGGTGTAAGTCGGTGTATATGCCTTTCTGCAACTCCCAACGCGCGTCTCTATCTGGTACAAAAATGCCCTGTGATCGCACCGAATCGCGAAACTCCTTACTGCCACACCAAAGACAACGCAAATAATAACCAGCTGCCAATGCGTACTGTTGAACGCAGACATTATGCGCGTACCCATCATTGCAGCATTTACCAAATATAAAGATTACTTCATCGTATAAGCCCATTTGATCGCGACAAATGATACAACGTGTTAAGCTAGATGGGCGTTTCTGAAATGTCACCGATTGTAGTTCTTTTTTGGGAACACATTCATCGCAATATGAACGAAAATCGTCCACAAATCTGAATAGACAGCGATATGTTCGTCCACAGGCTAAATGAAAGTACTCATTACATTTGAAGCATTGTATGGAGGCGTTATGACGGCCACAATAGCAGCATACACGTTTGGAAGCGGCACTGATTTCTTTACGTATATCTCGCACCAGAAATCCGTTTATACCACTGCAATCTTTACCTCTTTGCGGCAGATGAGTAGAGAGTAACTAAATAAAATAAAAAGAAGTTTAAAATGTTTTTTGTTTGTAAATTCCAATTACAGTATGGGGACATACCAAACAAAAGTAATGTACGGTAATATCACGACTATGTTGCCAGTCACCGAATATTAGTAGATCGTAATCACAATTTGTCTTATCTTTGCAAATATCACAGATTTTATATACCTTTTCAGACATTTTTATACAAATTTTAATAAAATTCAAACACAAACAAATGATTAAAACCGCTTACTTAGTTATACTTCTTCTTACAAATACACATTCACAATTAATGCATGGGGATTAAATTAAAAGTGCCCATACTAGTTCACAATAGTACCTTATTTAATTATTATTTATAATAAATTAAAAAATTAATAATGTAAGGAACTTTAATTAAATACTAGTAATATAATTACAATGTTTAGCTTATTATTATTTAAGATGTAATAATTTAGTGAGGTAATACTCTCAGTTCTATGTTTTTATTACCTTAATTTTATGTTCACTGGGCTTTTATAAAAATAAGCAAAACGTAAAATTTTCTAGTCTTAAAATAGTACTGTTTGAATTACGCAAATTGGATGCCACATTGGTTTTAAAATTATTGACATTCTTATTCTTTCTTTAAGAATTATTTCAGTTGGACTTTTTAAATAGTCAACAAATTTCAATAAAGTCATGCGATTTTTTAGTTTCTCACCACTTTATGTTAACCATGCGGTTCAAGTCTCGGCTGTAGCCAACTGTACCCATGCGTTGTCAACTGAGTGCACGGTTTTCACCACGGTGGGATATTTCTTTGACGTTTTCATGAATTCGTTCGTTGCATGTGAATATGTAATTGTGCGAGATTTCATTGAAGCGGACGTGTGTGAGTGCATTGTAAGCGGAGAACCAAAATCTGCATTTTATTTGCGATTAAAGAATAGTTGACCAGAAGATACAACAAAACGCGTAGGACAAAAATATACAACATACAAAAGAAAGGTTTGTGTGCTAAACTTTGTGTTTATAGTGTTAAATTAATTAGTTTTCCATAAAGTTTTTTTTGGCGGCATTTAAGTGCCGAAATTCAAGTGGCGTCTGCAATTTTCATGTTGAGGTAGGAAATTGCAATTTGATGTAGAGACTTTTTGCATAACGATAATTTGCCGGGATTAATGAAGCTGTAAAAGTGCATATATCTTCTACTATTTTGCTAAGGAATGTAGAAAAGTTATAAAAACAAAGTATTAATATACAGAAAGTCAGAAAATATATATCATCATTAATTAAGGAAAATATGTAGTAAAGCGCGTCCAAAAAAAAAGAGACGAACCGCCATTTTTAAAATGAACCAGGGCCGAGTCTAGCGACTCCTTTGTGCACTACAGTAGTGGCGAACGTTGTTAAGATAGATAAGCACACTCAGTTTTTATTTATAAATAAATACATTATTGTGCAAACAAATTATTTTAAATTTTATTTTTCTGTGTTAAATTTAAATTTTAGCTATTTTGTTCATATAATATTCGCTGTAAAACTTGGTGTGGCTTTGTTCGTGTTCTGTAATACGAATGGAATAATGAAAACAAAAAAGCAAAAACTGACTTATACCCCACATTACATTGTAAAAATTCCTATGTGAAGCACATACTCTAATATGTAAAATTATATATTCATATATACATCCATCGATATAGAAATTATCGGTTCACTACTTAACTGCCATTTTATATTGTAATGATAACATTAAGCTAAAACAAATTCTTTTGTGGCATAATTGTGGAGAATCTTCTCTAAATTATTTTACGCTATTTCTTTAACACGGCTTCAACCATAGCAATTACATTTATAAATTTAGAATAACATGTGATTCTTATGGTTCCTTCGTAAAGTTCATGCCTTTGTGCTCCCCACAGCAAGTGCAGCTTGTGCATTATATCCCCACCCTATAATTAACTATTCCAATCACATTCATGTATACGAATGTATATTTACTGCATTTTTTCAAAACTTTGCAACAGGCCCACAAAAATATTATAATGTATTTGTATATATGAATGTATTTTGATGACAATGCATTGCAAGCGTTCGCTTACAATTATTTCTGTACGTAGCTGCAACAAACGCCATATTGCTGGGTCTATCGCCGGTTTGTGCTGACAGCTGTGCGATGCACTTTCTATTTGTGAATATTCATTTTATATGTGTGCATTGTCGCAAATTATAAGAGAAATGTTTGCTGATTTCTTGTCTCGCTAACATTGCCAATGATCATCTGGCGTCAGTTTTTCACAAATATTAAATATATAAGTTATTTATTAAGCAGATCGCGCTTCAATTGTGGTGCCGTCAAAAGGGTTTAAAGCTCATCGGATGTCTAATAACTCATATTACCAGGAACTATATTTAGCATGGAATTATATATTAAGGTTAGGGATGATTTTGTTGAAGATGGCATTCAAATATATCCTTTATCTACAAAGAATCAATATATGTTTCCATTTTTAAACATATACATTTAAAACATTCCTTGTTATAGCGCGCAAACTACCAAAACGACAACAACTCACAAAAGCAATTTTCACCTGGATGAAAACTCGTTTGTTTTTCTCTTCCATTATTTGTTTTGCTCATTTTCCATGCGATGTATTTCACCCCCCTGCCACTTTTTCATCGTTCTCTGTTGAACTAAGCGGCACCCATGCTATGTTGCACCAGGTTACTGACACTACCTACCTACAGTCAATGTTGTTTGTTGTTGGTTGCCAATGCTTCAGACAAAACGGCATCATATGTGATTGCTGGTATTTGCGGTATGATTTTATATCAATTCAAATATGTAATTATGTGAATGTTGCTTTATGGTTGCACATATGCCTATTGACAATACTTTTCAATGGGACTATCGCTTGTACCGGCGCAATCGTTCGATTATTGGTGAAACAAATCGAGTAGTGTTGATGATTAGTATTTTTTATTTTTCGTTGTAATTTTCCTATTGTTTTTTGTTTAATCCTAATGGCTACAATTCAAATTTTTTTGGATGTTATGCGAAAGTTTGTACTCGTTTCATTGAAAATGCTCATCCTCTTTTAAAATTGTCAAATTTATCGAAATCATTGAAGTGTATCACCGATAACTATTCAAGCTTAACGGATTTCAGTGGACATATTCAATAGGTATGTTTTGGGCAAGCCATGTAATGCTTATATTAGACCGTTTACTTGCATATTTATATTTTGCCTATATACCGGAAATAAGGGCTGCAACTCAAAATGTTGATGGCCATACCCAGGTAAATAAAATTAGGGAAGCATAAAATACACTAAATGTGCATATGTACAGCCATATGTGCAAACGTTACCTACCTGAACTCTTTCATACTCTCATGCATTAATGTGCACACTTCCACCGAAAGCGTTTCATACTGCCACTAAAATTGTATATCGAGCACAGTAAAGCAAGCATATATGTGCAGTGTTTAAACAAATTGAGTGATATTAAAAAAAAGGCTTTAGTGTTGAATACCCACTCTAATGCATAGCATATGTAAATATATTTCTACAAATTTGAATTGCTAATTATATATAAAACGGGTATGTATTATTAGTTTGCATTCCATTCTCGGTTAAACGCTTTGTTTTTGTTATTTAATTGTACATGAAAAACTTACAACAGCATTCCTTGTAAAGCTTGCATCCAAGCGAATGTGATTACTCACAAATCACACCTACTTAAGCGATGGACCAATAATTAGAAACGATTTAATTTTGAGCATTTGAGATTAAAGGCAAATTTGAATTGGATAAAAAACACATCAAACTTGAAAATTTGTATTATTATTTCTATAATTTTCATTGTTTCATTCATTTTTTGCCTCAAAATACAAAAGTTTAAAATCAATTAATAAAAGGTTATTGTTTTTAATTATCGGTACACCAGTGTAAATAAATATGTATTATAAACCGAGCAGAAGTATGGGCATTACCGAGCCTCTTGTATGTATAACAAACATCTCAATTATAATTTTATTTCTCGCTGAAATTTGTAAATTAGAATAAAAATTCCAAAGCGGGCGTACGGAGAATATAAAAAAAATATTTTGTCCTTAATTTATATAAAGGAATAATAAAAATATCAATAATATTTATATCATATCTCTATAAATACTGAATAGGCATTCAGTAGAACACTGATACGGTTGTTGATCTTCAAACCAAGATAAACGCGCAACAATCTATGTAACTTATACACTACGCAAGCGAACACAAATGCGCCTACATTTAAGAGCATGCTTTTTTATTTACACCACACGCGTCTTTTTTTAGTATTTACACATACGCTTGCTTTATGCTATGCCAGGCATACAAAGAGTCAACGAAATGTAAATAAACACTGATAACATACGCGCTCGGGTATAATTGAAGTAGTTGGGGTAGCATATCTTGGATCTCAATTATAAAGAATGTGTAATAGAATTCTGCCACAGAGCAAGAGTTTAAATAAATTGAATGCGTTGTTTACATATGTATATGTTTTATATAACTCAAGAAAGAAGAAGAAAATAATATCTATTTTTATTTTTTAGATACAACAAAGTTACCATCGAATAAAGTTCATATCTACTAATTAACGCCAAGATGTCGACAAAGACTACAACACAACATACGCGTCGTGCACCACTTTCGCTGTCCGGCGGAGGCAAACAGCAGAGTCAAAATAATCATAGCGGCAAATCTGCAGACTCGAATGGCAATTCAAATAATAGTGCTAGCGCTAAAAATGACAATAAACATTCTGCAAGTCAGAAGACTGAATTGAATGTTAACGATGCAAAGGAATCGACACCGAAAGATTTGAAGAAAGCGCAGAATGTTGAGAAAAAACCACCACAACAAACCGCTAATAATGAGACAGTGAAGAAAAATGAAAAGATTGATGAGAAGAAAACCCAAAATGGTAATGGCAAAGCGGCTGCGAATGGCGGTGCCAAGGAGAAACATCAAAATGGTAGTGATAAACAGGACAATAATGGTAATAGTTCCAATACCAAAGCGAACACTACCAGTTCTAACGCCAAGACGACCACTTCTAATTCAAATGGAAATTCCAATGTCAAGTCTAATGTAAAGTCAAGTGAAAAGACTGCAACCGCGGCCGTCGTTAAGGAAGACACAAAAACTAAGGAGCAAAAGCCTGCAGAGCCCGTAGAAAAAAGTGCAAAAGATTCAGTGAAAGAGAAGGAAAAAGAAACCGAAAAGGAAAAAGAAAAAGAGAAAGAGAAAAAGAAAGAAAATGAACAGGAAAAAGTTGTTGAGAAAGAAACTAGATCTCGACGTCAGGAGGTTTCTGCGGCAGCAGAACCTGAAAAGAAGCAATTGGACAAAATTGAGCCTACCAAAAGCGATGAAACGAAAACTGAAGTATCAACACCAACATCGCGCTCCAGTGCTGCACAGGCAAAATCAAGGACTACACCTACAACAGGTGTAGAAAAATCTGGTAGAAGTACTCCAACAAAACCTGTGGAAAAGCCTTCCACTCCTTCCACACGTAACAAAACCGTCACCACAGTTATTGATGATGTTGAAATGGAGCCACTGACCGTGGAATCTTCACCAGCCAAGTCCAAAGAGAATACTATACCAGTTACAGTCGCTACAGCTGCGCCCGTGCTACAGCCACCAGCTGCCACTTCGACGCCTGATAAAGCTCCATTGGTAACATTAAGGACTAAAACGCACAACGTCGATGTCAAATCAGATCACGCAATAAATGCACTCAGCAGTGGCAATTCACCGGATCGCAAAAGTGTACCGCGCACTTTCAATCATATCGGTGGACGCCGCAGCATACGTCCACTCACCGAATACACACCATCGAAATTCCAAAGCAATTTACCGTTTCGTGAATCTTATCGTCGCATTAACACTGAATTGGATGTCAGTTCAACGACCAATACCAGCATGAACGTTACAGTTGGCTCTGAGGTACCAAACAACTCATCCTTCTCATTTTTCGGACGTGGGCGTAAACGTGACCGCACTCCACCACCACAGTCACAATCCGCTATGGAGCTGCAAACAGACGCTGATTATTCGCCGCCAAAACGTGCACGCTATGATATGTACAGTTTGTTTAGCGTTGTTTCTTCACCATTAACAATGCTACGTTCGCGTTTTTCGAGAGCATCCATACAAAGCAGCACACCGATGAAGTTGACCTCTAAACTTGCAGCCGCAGATGAAGATGAGGCCGATGTACAAAATGTATCCGGTATTTCGATTGAAGAGGGTAACGCCACCGATGCCGCTGAAAGTGACGAAAAGACTGCGACCGAAGACATCACTGTTGGCAAGAACACCGATGAGGACACCACACCCAAAATGGATACGTCACCAATGAAGGTCGATGAAAAGTGTGGCATGGAGAAGGGCGATGAAGTGAATGATGAGCTGGATGTATCCAAGTCTTCGAATGTGCATGAGGTTGCCGCTGGTATCGCAGACACATCCGTTTCTTCGGCTAAAAATAAGAGATGTAATATTATGTAAAGTGTATTGTTTATAATAGTTACCATAATTTTCTTTAAATGTTTTAGATGTTTAACTTATATACATCTATGTATGTCAAAACCTCTAAACATTAATTTAACGTTCGTAATACATACATATCCCCGTTTGTTTATTTACGTTCACACATCGTATAATTACATTCATTATATAATGTATATTGCACTTGAGATCTTTAGTGATTTAAGTGTGTTGTGACAACCCAAGCAAATTATTTAAATTTCGTTTTGATCACCCAATTAATGTGTAATAAGTACAAGTGTACAATTAAACAGCTGATAATATTTGAAAGTAATAAAAATGTGTAATATTTGGTAATAGTTGTTGTGAAAATATAAGATAATGACATTTGATATGGTTATGTAGTGTAGTATTTGTCACTTTGTTACGTTACATAAAAACGTATTCAGTATGATTAATGTCTTATATGCTTACAACGACATATTTGTATTTAAAAAGAGATTTTATTTCATATTCATCTAATTCGCATGTCAAAAAATATTATTTTTTTACGTGTTTCTACAAGCATTACTCTTACTGCGCAGAAATACATAAAAGAATAAATATTTTTATCAAATTATAGATATACAAAAGGAATTATCATAATAAAATGTTATATGTTTGCTTGATTGCTCAATATAAAAATTAGAAAATATTTTAGTTTTAGTTGAAATTCAAAATCATATCCCACTTGCATTTTAAGTAAGCATATATATTTAAAGAGACCTTATGTAATACATACAATAAAAGTATGTACGTATTTATAGTACCTTACGAACTTTGAGTATTTGTAATCGTCAAAAGATTTGTGTAATAATTACTTGTTTTTTGCAAATAACAAAGTTTAATTTAAAACAATTGTCGATTATAACAATAATAAACGCATTATAATTTCATGAATATTTTCATACATATTTGTACTCAACTTATGCATTACAATGATTATATAAATACATAATATATATATATACATAATCATATTTTATGGCAATTTTTAACAATATCCAATATTCGTAAAAATAAAGCAGATTTTATACAAAATTGAAGATGATTTCATTCGACCGTGACTTTCACTAAGGGGCCTAAACTAAAAACTAAAAGAATACAGACAGCGTTTTGTTACTGCAAGCGTGCTCTTCTCAGTGAGATATGTGGTAATAATGAGTTCTTATTCAACGGTAGGTCGAAAGGTAAATGTTTTGTACTATAGACTCGTCAAAGGAAAATGTCATAGTACATAGGATGGAGTTTAATGATTCAAGAGCGTTCGGAGGGATTCATGAAAAGGAACACGAACTCTTTGTCGGCCATGAAAAATTCTATTAAGAGGTCATACTATAATACATATCCGACGCTACTTAATCGCACATTTTCAATCTGTATACTGTATGGGTTACACTCCTACCTATCCTGACTAGACCAAGCATACAAAACATATGCCATGTGTGATATAAGCCCTAAAATGATACAACCCGCATCTGTACATGTATCACGCCTGGCATCTTGCTCTCTCTATCCCAAACCCGGGAAACAGCACGTTTTTTGTGACTCCCAATCTTTAAATGACGCCGTGGACAATTTACTTCCCATCCAAGCAGGGTATAGATAACCGTTACAACAACTAATTAATATTCGAAGCTCTGCCTTTTTAGCGATATTGTTCAGGACTATTATTATATATATTATTAATATTTTTGTATTTTATAAAATTACAAGTAATTAATATACTCTTTTGTAATTGAAGAGCATTTTTAAATCGAAATATTTTTCCTGCGTTAATTTTTGAAATCTTCATACGCCATTAGAAAATGTAACTAATAGGTATTTGCCATGTAATTATGAAACGTTAAATACTGCTTTGCGTTATATTAATTTATTTTCAGTAAAATTTTATTTAAATTAATTTTAAACATAAATAAAAGCTTTAATGAATGTATGTGTTACATTTTTAAATTATTCAATAAAAATGTTGCCCAAAACATTAGCACACTCTACAACAGCCTTATGTTTTAGAAATGGCAGCACTGGTGGTAAAATTTTCGAAACAGTAATTTGGCAGTACTGTATTGGCAGTTATGTCAAATTCATTTTCGTCAATTGCAACGTTCGGTCGAATTTTTAAAAGAATTATGCTACATTTTATAATTTTGTGTGCATTTTTTAGCTCAGCGTTTGGTTAAATGACATTAAATCGATATTAGTACAAAAGATACAGCAAATACGATTAAGTGAAAATTATTTACACTTTAATATAGCCTCAAGTTACTGCAGGCCATCTGAAATTTAGTGCGCGGTAAAAGTTTCACCTGGAACTCTACGATCGTATAATGGAAAAAGAGGAGACTGCAACAGTGCAGTACCATCACAGCGATTATAAGACACCCAAAAAGTCATCTATTATAATTGATGGCGAACGCTTATTGGATAAGATTAATATATTAACGACAAGACCAGAAAATCAGTCTTGCACAAAGGTACTAACACGAAGTTTTTGGCTAATAAAATGCTTTGTCTTACAATGACCGATTGTGTTGTACCTAATTTATAAAATGTGAACTATGTATTTGTTAGTGCTTTGCATTCTATTAAATTAACACAATCGTAATGTGCAGTTATCTTAGCGAAGTGCATGTGGTTTTCGTGGTGCTTAGCTCTGCTTTTGCGTGGCAAGAAATTGTCTTGATTGTGCATCTGTTCTGAAAATGAAAATTATATTATCAGTACAATGCATTACACTAATAACAACTTATTTAAATTTCCTATTTGCATCTCTTTCAGCTTCCAACAATAAAGGACTTTGTTATTATTAAACCAATAAGTCGAGGTGCATTTGGAAAAGTTTTCCTTGGATATAAAAATAATGATCCAAATCGCTTATATGCTATCAAGGTTATGCGTAAGTCAGAGATGATAAATAAGAATATGGTATCACAAGTCATTACGGAACGCAATGCGTTGGCGTTATCACGTAGTCCGTTTTGTGTTAGTCTTTTTTATTCGCTACAATCAGTCTCGTACGTCTACTTAGTTATGGAATATATGGTGGGTGGTGATCTTAAGTCACTCCTTACCATGTATGGCTACTTTGACGAAACAGTGGCGCGTTTCTATGTTGCAGAAGTTGCGCTTGCGTTGCAATATTTACACGAACATGGCATTGTGCATCGCGATATAAAGCCAGATAATATGTTGTTATCAGCGACTGGTCACGTTAAATTGACTGATTTCGGTTTAAGCAAAATTGACAATCGTAGAGGTAATGTTGAAAATAAATGAAAAATATTTACAATTATTGAAGTGAATTAAAATTTTTAGATTTGGAAATTTCGGATCTAATAAATATTTCGCCTACTCTAAATACACGCACGCCGGGTCAGTTACTCTCGCTTACGTCACATTTATCCTTCGGCTCAGAGAAGAAAATGGAATGTGGCACAGGAATTTCCAATCTCATGAATGCCATGAATAAACGCAGTATGTTTATATTTTTGTACCATTGTGTTTGTTGAAATATTTATATTTTGTTCCACAGATATGATAACTGAGTCTTCAGATAGTGAGGCAGACACATCATTGAATGAAGCCGAACATACAAATGATAGCAAAATTTCAGGCGTATCACCGTTCTTTTCCGCCGAAGAGATTAACGTTTCGGTTTCACACACATGCACTATTAATGTGAGTTTGCGCTGAGATAATCACTTGGTTTGTATGTAGATAAATATATTTACACTTTCGTTTGCAGACACAACTTGCCGACAGCACATCTTCGTATCACACGTGCACATCCACAGAGATAAGCAAAAACGATGCGAGTAATGCTGGCGCAAATGTTGTCGCTAATACTAAACACGTTGGTTTTGTCGACATTAGTATTGATCTCAAAGTTGCAGCTGCTGCTGCCCGTGCCAATTGCAATGTGAGTAATGTATTTAAACAAGTTAAATAATGCAAACAACTATTTATTAAATTAAACTTCGATAATCTTGTCATTACAAAAGGGTTGCAAGCAGGAACAAAGTATACGTTTAAAAGAGAATAGTAAAGATAGTAAGATTGTAATTAAAGTGGATCAGCGGGAGCAAGAAGAAGCTTCATTTGAGTTTAGCATGGTGCGAAAGCGTTCCATGGATGAGGTGTGTAAGCGTTGTTTTTTGTTTGTGTGTGTTCGTTGGAGTGGGAATATTAAGAAATATTTTTTAATTGTGAAAAAATTGATATCTCCTTTAAAGTGTAACATCTTTTTATGATTAGTGCATGCGACGTTACTTGTTAATATCATGTGGTGGCTGTCCTCCTAATATTTACTATAAATTTTTACCTACAGTGTGTTAATTTGTGTCCTTTTTTTTCATTTGTTTGCGTTGCAATGTTTGTTATTATCATTTGTACTCATATATTTTATACATATTTAGCGTTTGCGTGTTTCTAAAGGCGCCGAAGACTCGGGCGTATCGAGTCGCAAAAGTGACTACTCACTATCGCAGATCAACACGACTACCAGTTCGCTAGATAAGGCTGAGAATATGTTTATTTCGAAAAATGATATCAGCTGTTCTGATTACTCGCGCAGGTAGGATATACGAAACTATTTAAAGAGGTCCAAATGCCTTGAAAATCATTGGATTTGTTTGTAATTTTAGCTACAACACGAATAATACTAACGAAACCAGCAGTATGCGTTCACCATTTCGCAACCTTTCGAAAAATTTCAAACGTCCTGAATTTCTAAGGTTGTTCACATTAACTTCAATAATAACCGTAATTTTAATACGAAAATCTCTATTTTTACATTCTTATTTGTAGGGGTATGAAACGTAAGCTAAATCTTTTAAATCGTTCGGAGACCTCATCCAATTTGGAGACGGACGGTTCGAATTCGGCATCGAACTCTGGCAGCACTGGGCTCACACAAGAGATCGATATGCTGGACATTGGTAGTAGTACGCCGAAAAAGCGTAAAGCAGTTAGTGGCGTACTGAAAATACGTTCACTCTCCGACGACGAAATGCCACCGACACTCAATGAGCATGTCACCAATGTGGTATTCTCGACACCCGTGTCATCGCAAAAGCTACCACGTCGTGACGGTGGTTTGTTGGGTAAATTAAAGGCCACACGCTTCGCATTACCGCTCTCAACAGATACGAAGAAAATCGAACCGATGACAGAGAAGACATCGTATCTGAAAATGGCTGCAGATGACCCCACCATGTCACCAATTAATTTGGGTAATAATGTGCCAAAAACACCGAAATGCATAAATACACCATTTCGCACACCGAAATCGGTGCGTCGCGGCATGGGGCGTCAGTCCTTTGAACGCATTTTAGGCACACCCGACTACTTGGCGCCGGAATTGCTGTTGCGGCAGGGACATGGCCCTGCTGTGGATTGGTGGGCTCTGGGCGTTTGCTTCTACGAATTCTTGACCGGCTTGCCACCCTTCAATGATGAAACACCACAAAAAGTTTTCGACAACATTCTAAATAAAAGTATAACAGATAGCGCCCACAATGACACTGTTTTGAACGCAATTAATTCCATTTATTTTTTAGATATTGAATGGCCACAAGGTGATGAAGCGCTATCAGCCGAAGCGATGGAAGCGGTCGATCAGTTGTTAACAATCGATCCCTTGGAACGCCCTGCCGCCAAAGAGGTGCTGCAAATGCGCTTCTTCGAGTCCATAGATTGGGAGAATATTGAAAATGTTGAGCCGCCGTTTGTGCCAGCGCCTGATAATCCCACCGACACGGCATACTTTGAGGCGCGCAACAATTTGCAGCATTTAAAGTTGTCCAATTTCACGCTCGAAGACTAGTAGCAGGTGTTTTAAGACTGTTTAGTTAGTGGGGGGTCTTTGTATTATCAGCTATATAGGATTGACTATTGAATATGCGAGATATCGCCACATGAGAGCCATAATCGCATTGTAAAAAAGCATTAGTGAAGCATTACAAGTATATTAGTTAATCTATATTAAAATGATTATTTCGTTTTATTGGTATATTTTTTATTGATTTCTTTAATATTGTTTTTACTGTATGTAGTTAATTTATCTGTTAGACGTCTTGTTTTATGAGCATCCTTTCAAACCAGTTAAATTATCTGTTTCGTGTAGTAATATTTAGTTTTAATAACGAATTTAAAGCAATACTTGGCTGATGTGTATCTGTGTCCAAAGTATAAAATAACTAAAGAAATAATTTTCTAAGAAAATAATTGTTAAGTATCATAAAAATATATATGATTATTATTCTAGTAATCAGTTAAATATTATCAATTACTTGATTATTGTTTTTGCACATAGATACGAGTATATTAAGAGCCATACTGACCAATATGTAACATATCAAATGTGTCGTTATTTAAATTAATCGCATACATGTTAAATGTCCTCGTTGAAAAAGTCATTGTTTTACTATTTATAATATATTTTCATAGATTTATCTTAAACTCTATTTAACATTTTTATATAAATATTATGTAACATATACAAATCTATTACGTAATAAAATATAATTGCACTGATAAATTGTATATAAAATAAAATTGATTTAACTGCTGTTGCGGTGAAAAAATGTTAAAACTGACAAATTTTGTAGCGAATTGCATTCATTTCGCCTTGTTTTAGTGCAGCATTTCTACATCAATAAATTTCTGAAGATTGTGCAAAAAGAAAGTTTGAATCTTAATCACATTATGTACAAACAAGGTTTCTTTTAAGCCATGAACAGTAAATTCGGCAGTATTCCACAATAAAAATATAGGGGCGCTTAAAAATAACAACAGCTTCGGTATATCCGACATCATACATCAAACCCTATCCAATCTGGCTACTTTTAGTAGTACCACCAAATCTAGTATAGCATCAACAAGTAATCCCTATAGTGCACAGCACTTATCGTTAAAAATGCTCAGATAACTCGTGGCCTAAATCAAAAGCCCCACTGTTTGAGGGCGGTATTCAAAAGCTTCTGCCACAGTTAATCACACAATAGGTTGAAGATATTAACCAAGAATCATCCGAGTTAAATCATCAAATTAGAAGAATTGAAGTGGTGATTCCGATGGGGGTGTTCTCTGCACATCTCGAAAATCTTCCTAGCACCAAAATCGCTTTATTTCTGCTAGCGAACAAACACGCTCCTCTACTAAATCCACAGCGACTATACATATTCATCAACTGGATGAAGGCGTACAGTCTAGATCCAAATATTTATTTCTGTCAATGGTATTACAACTCCGATTTTGAGTGTTACATTAGACAGCCTGTGCCCCTTCACTCCGCATATGATCGCGATTATTAACAAGGTGAAGAGCCGCAATATGATCCTCAAGTCGCTAGTCGACAATACATGGGGAAAGGACAGAGTTGTTGGCAACTTAACAGGCAATTGCCGTCCGGTCATAAACTACATCTCCCAAATATATGATCGCCTGAGTGCAGTAGGACGCAGATAAAGAAGCTTAAGACTTGTCAGATACCGCACTCCAGACAGTCACAAATTGTCTCTAGATGTCACCGGTCGAGCAGCTACACAACGTCAGCCGTATGCTATCCAAGTTGTTTCCGTTGTGATGCTTTTACAGAAACCCCCCTTGCCTTTACAGCACCGAGCTTGGAGTCACATCAGCACCATTGCAGCCACCGAGCTCGAGTTGCTTCGCCAAACTAGAGTGACCCTCGCGCAACTTCATTCTGGATACTCTACTCATCCAGCTTAGAACTCGTCATACTCCGTCATCTAACACTCTTTTCCCTGTGGTCTGACTTCGTCGGAAAAGTTGGTTTCCTGGGCCTCCCGTTAGATGATTTCGATGACAATTGATTCATACTTGCCAAATCAATTAGGGCTGGATAAGCGCTGGAACAATTTTCTTTTGACTTTCTGAAGTAAGGAAGTACACTAGATCTAAATAAGATTGATTACCGTTACACCGGGTGAGGTTGAACTAATGTAGTTCCTTCCTTGTTGGTATAACACTAGATTCGTATCTACATCCTACTGGGATTGTAAAAGTGAGTATTTAAAATTTTTTTCATTTTTCATTTCATTTAATTTTATTTAATTTTTTCATGTTATAGAAATGTGTGTCATCTTAATCTAGTTCCTCGGTTTTCGAATATTTCCGAGCCATCTTATAAAATCCCTACATTCCCGAGCATATGGAATAATTTTTTGCATAAAAAGATACCGTTAAAAACTTCCGCTTGTGCAAGCATTTTCGCACTAAATCGCGTGGATTATGTGCGCCGTGGGACATAGTATTGAAATGGCTACCAGCAAAATGGGCGCCGCACTGCAGCGAACCAATTACATTTTATTACAACAATAACTAGAATGAGCACAGAAAGCAAAGGGAAATCGTAGGCGCTCATTCAGTCAGCCATGGTGGCACTGGTCCAGTTGGCCAATTGTCCTAATAAATGCTATTCTAATAATGTGTTTTTTTTTTGTTTTTGAAGCACTGCTTTCGTCGAAAAACGTCCGTTGAGTGCACTTGCGCGCTGGAAGTGGACTGAGTGTTATTTGCTCTAAACTAAGTATTGTCCTCGCTGTGGTTTTCTACTTCTGTGTTGGTGATTTTTTTCCTCTGCAATTGGCGTCTTTCCACATTTTCCGTTAGTTTTATTTCGTTTTGGCACTCGAAATCGGTCTCTGATGCAAAATTCGTATTGTTTTGATAACTGAGGTCGTTCACCCATAACAGAGGCGCACACATAAATGACACACATACATATTTGCATTATTAAACACTCATACGAGTCCTTATGTGTTACTACTAAATACTTAACATTTCCTGCTTCTGTCTTGAAATAATTTCTACGGAAGGAATTAAAGTTCGAGAACACCAAATGTGCACTTTTGTTTTGCTTCTGTAACGGTAAGTAGCCATTAATGTTTACTACAAACATCATTGGTTACGCGACATTAGCAAGAAGGTAGGTATGTGAGTGCCATATGTGTTCCAAAGTAAGCTGAACTTTCGAATTTGAATTTATTTTATTATAATTTTCTTCTGAAATATATTTTAGTTTCTTTAATAATTCAATTGTTTGCTTTGTGGCGATTCGAACACGCAACTGGTATAAATGCAAAGCTTTGGCATAATCAAAAGCAGCGGGTAAATCAGTCTAATAAATGTCCATGTAGTATATGTATTCCAATTTTCAGTAAATTTTCCTAAAGAAATATTTATTAATTATAATGTACCACATATTCTCCGATATATTTGGTATAAAGTTATTGAGATGCAAGGAAATTTTCATTTTATTGTTAGTAAGATCTTCAGATCTGAAGCTATGTTCCTATGGACCAGTCTCGTATTAGTTCAAACCACTTCCAATCAATGGACGTCGATTACCCGATGCAATCCATGGTTGTTGGACTGAAGCCACATCGTAAGTGGAGAAGGAGCTCGGCGGAGGCGATCCTACTTTTGCCTTTTTTGACCGCCTGCGGGGTGTGCTTCTTGAGGCGAAGAAACACGCTTCCAAGGCCCCACGCCATCTTCCCGAACCTTGCGTAAATAATGTCGTCCGCCGCCTTATTGATCTGAAGGATGTAGCTTTGGCCTCCATCTTCATTTGACGCTCAACACCCTCCAGTCGCTAGTCGGCACGTCCGGATTCTGCCGTTGTAGCAGCCGCAAAGCATATTCCGGGTCCACTACGCGAGGTATAATTACCTTCGCCTTGGGCACCGATATCATTGCGGTCCACCACCTCCAGTCTCCCATTCTCCTATAGGTTAGGAAGCGTTCTTACTGCTTCCTTTACCCATGTAAGCGAGGGGTCATCCTTACACTTTAGGATTTTAACTCCGCTAATCCACCAAGCTCCATCAAATGTGGGCATGGGTGCACTTGGTCAGCATCCATCCTCGCGAAGAGGGCTTCCAATAGCTTCATTTCCACTATTTTCCACCGCTCCTGTGACATCTGCCCCAACGGGTTACTACGGTGCCACGATCAGATGTCGTTTTGCAATCTTACTGGCCGCCGCCGCTGCTTTGGAAGTCATTGGTCTGTCATCCGCGTGCCTGACTTGTTGCTTTTCAGCAACGTCCTTGAACTTCCTCTTTTTCGCTGGTGCCTTTGGTTCGCACTCCATCGAACGCTGCCTCTTTTCAGCTATTTGCTCCTCAATCCAATTAGCAAATGCTGGATCCGAGGCATTGCACCAGTTTCGTGTTGCGAAATGAGCACGACCGGTCTTCACCTCCTCTCTGGTTCAAGCCAACCGTTGCACCTCATCTTCCTTCAGGTTGGACTTGCCTCGAGTCGGTTACATATTCCAACCGCCGACTTGTATCTGACCTTGGCTTTCATCCCCTCCTTGTTAGGCTTCTTCCGGGGCCCTCTCTAGTTACCAAAGTTGGTACCCAAAATAAGAGATAATAAGAGTTGACTATATGCAGGCTGCTAGACCCTTAAGGCATGAGAACGATGAACCTTCAATTAATGTTTACAGACAAACTTTCGCCTGAAACTATTTTAGGTAAGATTCAAAACACCAAACAAACAGTACAACTGCAACCTCTAAGTGAATTTCGGTTAAGTAGGCGTTACAGATCGGTGTGGCGCTAATGATGAAAATCCATTACAACTTCTCGCACATACGCCCCTGCAGTGACAATGGCAATTATTCAATGCAACCTATGCGTCAACGCATGAACACCGAACGAAGCGCACGCTGTGTACACACACATAAAGTCTTGCCTCCTCCTAGCACACACACACCTATGCCAGTATATAAGGGCATTTATAGCTCGTTTGGCTGTCACTTGAACTTTATACGCAGCAGAGCGCTGACAGCAATTGCAGCGCAGCCGTTGTGCTCATTTGGCGCCGACCGACAAACCGTGTGTTGCGTGAAAATCACTGAACCGTGAAAGTAATACCGTTGCTGCAGTGACAATTCCCTGGCTCTGGCGGACAAACAATTGCAACAGCACAGCGACACAGACGCAGTAAATCACCGGCATTAGCAAGGCAATAGGCAGCTGAAATCAGACAGTGGAAAGCTGGATCTCGGCAGAAGAGGCTGTGTGTGTATGTGCGTACTTAGTTTATGCAAATACGATTCAGCAGCGTAGAAGTGCGAAATGAAGTCAACATCCAGTGCAATTTGGTGGATAAAGAGTCCAAAGAAAACATCGAAATGGGCGATAAAAAAGCGAAAGCAATCAGTTGGTGCCACATTCAGCAACGACATGACGGATCTATTTCGCAACATATCGATGCATGCTTATGGCAAATTGGTCGACAGCACATTGAATGTGTGGGAGAAGTGAGTACACTCATATACATATGTATATGGCAGCGTTGAAAGCCAGCAAATTAATGTTGCATTGTGTGGGAATGCAATGTTACTCATACGCAGCGTTGCACGACAGCTTATAAATTTTAAGTTCTCAATTCTGAAAATTTAACTGCGACTCAAAATAGGCGAGATCAACATAGTTTCCTAAGACATAAAGCTACGTTCTGAGGTGTCTATCCGG
This sequence comes from Zeugodacus cucurbitae, assembly GCF_028554725.1. NCBI lineage: Eukaryota > Metazoa > Arthropoda > Insecta > Diptera > Tephritidae > Zeugodacus > Zeugodacus cucurbitae. The sequence continues at coordinate 53,845,383 of NC_071667.1, read as the reverse complement.
TTGTTAAGTCTAACTGAGCACTGAGAGGGAGAGATCCTTTTGATCAATTCGAAGCATTTGCGTATTATGAACTTAAACGTACATCAATGATTTTTTTCTGTAAGCTTTCGGCTCGGTAAAGTTAAGGTTTAATTATTAGTTAGCTTTCAAGGACTTCAAGCCCATAATATACGAGGTGTGTTCAAAAAATTACGAGAATTTTGGTGTTTTGAAATCTCTAAATTTTGAAAAAAAATATGGCTTTTACTTTCCAACATAGTCTTCTTTCGGCTCGATACACTTGACTTGCCCACTGTAAACCATTTGAAAGACATATTTTCTCGAGATCTGCAATGTAAATCTCTTTAGCGGGGAGTGAATTTTTCAAATTTTGAAACAAAAAGAATGCACACGGCATCATATCTCGAGGATAAGGTCAATTTGGTTGTGACGATGAGGGTGATGTGATATCATGCTCGGCAAATGGGGTCGTATATTTTCGAAAAGTCTTCTATTTTTCTAAAATTCGTAGAACACCCTCTTCACTACGAGTCCGATTGAAATTAAGCAATCTAAATATCCCTTGCGATAGTAGCGTGATCGGATGGCAGGGGTTAAGTACATTTTGACCGCTCTGGCACATATGTAAAGCAGATTGCGAGCCAAAGAGAATGACTTGCAAGACGATTTTCAGTTTCAGATAAAGATTCTCCCATCACGGAGTCTTTCAAGTCTTCGCTACAAGATCTGCGCAGATTTAGAACTTAACCTTAGATCAAAATGTGCATTCATATTTCCTTCAAAAATTAGGCATAACCCACAAAATATTCAACGCATTTTTCAAGTAAAGTATGAGTCCAAATAACAATTACTTAAGTCAAAAGGTAGGTTCAATTTATTCGCAGAGAGAACACCTCTTTGGGAGGGAATATCGACAGAATGGGCTCTAGATTCTGGAAGAAAACATATAAAGCTCATTTACTATCTTATTCATCTTGATAAGGACTGTAACAACTCATAAGATTTCACTACAGGGTATATAATTGGGTTCTTCTGTACACAACAAGAACTTACCACCTTTGTATCTACATAACTGTTTGTGCATTTATCGTTGTGTGTACATACAAATACTTATCTATTTTCATATTTGCAGATTAATATGGTTGGCTGTGCATATAACAACAATGTTTGTGCTGTTTACGATTTTGACACTGATTTGGGAGCAATTTGTCGCTCAGTACATTGTCATCAACCTATACAATCCATTGTATCCCATTGAATCTGTGGCATTTCCATCCATTTCCATCTGCTCGAACAATAGAATCTCAAGGCAGGCGGCATTGGCGCATGCAACGGAGCTGTGAGTTTGACATTTCACTTTACTGTTGGTATTAAATGCACACACACACATTACTGTACACGGATGAAATATGCGCACTTTGAAAAGGGAGGACTTTGAAAAGGGAGGACTTTGGAGAGCAATGAGGAGGAATCATAGCTGGGAAATTACTAGCGAGATCGTTGAGTCCATGCAATTAAAAAGGGTTTAAAGGATAATTGTATAAATTTCATAATAACTGTATTCTAAGGTAGCTCGGTAACTTCGGCGAATCCAGCGAAGTGATAGATCGATTTTGGCCACCTTAAGAACTTTATAAAGAGTTCAAGGGCTTTTTCGAATCATTAGGGTCTTTGCGATACGTTAGGAGTATTTGGGTGACATAAAGGACAGTGGAAGCTGTCTAAGTGAGACTCTCTGCAGTTGCGGGATTTACCCATGACCTAGCCTAACATAACCTATGTTCTAATTTTGGGCTTGTTCAAAAGCCTGTTAAAGAGTTGACATTACGAAGAAGTTCAAACCATAAATTACATCTTGTTCTTGATCTCGTCATGAAGTTTTCATTACAAATTGTCAGAGAACATAATACTAGATAATTTTATGGAACTCTGTTCAGGATTTCTGGAAAAAACCCATTCTTTTACCGATGGAGAAGAATATTTCTTTTGTAGCAAACTCTATATAGAAATATAGTTTTAAACTCTATAACTACAACTTTGCCTTATGTCGATATTATGGCCTTAACAAAAGAAATCTAGTGGGTTACTGCTTCAACCGAAAAGTATATAGTAAATCCTAAGCTATATAGATCGAAGATTCTCTATAAATGACTAGATTACGGCGACTATTGGACGGCTATTCTCCCAGTGAGCCTTACTTTAGTGAATGCTTAAGTGGGCCGCTGGGAGAGTTCAACTTCTTAGCCACTGTAGCTAATAGCACGCTGGTGGGCTATATAAATACTCGAATATCTCTCAACGCCTAATTATATGCATGTGACTATTGTTTATTGCTTTGTCTTTGTTAACTATTGGTTGTCAAGGTGTTTGCCTGTGCTTTTCATCTTCACACATAATGTGCAATTAAACTAAGATGAGCAAAGTTAAACACTTAAATATATTTATATGCGTCTATTATTACAGCAGCGCCAAGGATCCGAAAGGCCGAGACGTTGACCATTTCATGGAGCGTTTAAAGTTCTTTATTAATTTGTATCAGCGAAATGATCTCGAGGTTGATCCTGAAGTGTATTCTACTTTTCAAGCATTTTTGGACACACACGATACATATGAAAATGAGACATTCTATAATACACGGAGGGTTGCAGAAATGGTAAGAATCTAGAATTATAAGATTATTTACTAATAATTGAAACATTTTCAGCTCTCGCCCTCTTGTGATACACTCATACGTAGTTGTAAGTTGTCAGGTGTCGAAATTGATTGTTTCAGCCGTAAGGCATTTCAGAAGAGTTTGACGACTTATGGGTCCTGTTGTACCTTCAATACGGGAAATTTGTAAGTGGCATTGTAAAAGGGTTTGCTGGAGTTGAAAATGCTTTTTCAAGTCTTTTCTAGAAGTAAATGTATGGTTTTTTTGTAATATTTACAGTTACAACAAACGTAAAATCCGTGACCGCTTCGTCAATACTGAACTGGGACTGACGGTTGTTTTGAATACGAGTCATAATGATGACTTTATGTCCATCTTAAAAATAGACGGTTACATTGTCATCGTCCATGATTCGGATATCTTCCCCGACACGACATCGGGCGAGGCACACGAACTATTTCTAACATACGGCGAAGAGTCCTTTATGGCATTGCGTGCTCTTTTGGTATACACAGAACCCAGTTTGAGTTCATTTAGGCCGCATACAGTAAGTGAGATGCATCTAATATGAGTGAGTTTTGTAAATATCTGCCAATAAATTTACTTTCAGCGTAAATGTTATTTCGAAGATGAGTTTTTACAGTATGCAGCAGGTTCTAATTGGAACTATAGTTTTTCGAATTGCGTAACACGTTGCCGTCTACGTAGTATTATGGCGCTATGTCGTTGCATACCATTTTATATGGATACCAGATTGTTACCAGACACGGATGGAGTTATTTACTGTACTCTGCAGCATGTGTATTGCCTGCTCAGCTATAAGTGTGAGTTCGTTCAGCGTTCTCCGTAGGTCCAAGTAAATCTTTTGAATATATTTGTATTTTCACAGTTAAATGGAACAATGTGCTTACACAACGCGAGCTCTTGCCTGGTTTACAACGTGCTTACGAAGAAGCTCTTTACTGTCCGGAATGCTTGCCAGCCTGCAATGATGTGCAATATGGCGTGTCGTACATGGCATTGCCTATACATCGGTTCTTAGCTAGCAGTACACCAGCGTAAGTTAAAAGGAATGTCGAAGATTGACATGGTTACGAAACCGTGGTCACAGTGACCGTAGGGTCACAGTTCCGACCCAGATGAAAAGTGTTATATGTCAGAACTTTTAAGTACTGGAGTTTTTGGTTTTTGGTTTGCTGAGGTTTCCAGTAAAGTCCGTCCGATTTTGTTCTACTATTCTAGTACAAGTTTATATAATGTTGAGCTTAAAAATCTCAAATTCATATAAAATTTGAATCACTGCATCGAACCAATTGCTATCAATTATTTTGTCTTCATATTTTAAATATAAATTTTAGTGAATTAGATAAGATTGGCCTGGACTTTGAAGATATGTCTGTCCTGCGTGTTCATTTTGACGAACCACATGCAATGTATTATAAGCGTGTGTTGGGTAATACCTGGTATGAAGCTATGTGTAAGTATCTTCATATATTTGAAAGATTGATGTCGTTTATAAAACTTATAAGTCCCTAATAATTGCTTTCTTTGCGTTTCTAGGCACAGTTGGTAATGTAACCTCAATATTTCTGGGTTTCTCTATCGTTGCAGCTTTTGAGATTGGATTCTTCGTATCAAAATATCTAATACTTGCCATTAAAGCAGCCATAAGGCAAGATGAACAAGAGCATAAAAATGGAAAAAAGAAAGACGATATGCAACTCTATATATGCCCTTAAACTAAATTTATATATTTATGTATGTTGTTGATAAATGCACTGAATTGAAATTTATATGTGAATGCAGCAGTTAAAAATCTATCTAATATTTGTTTACGAGAGTTTTAATGCTTCATTCTAGTCACGAAAAACATGGATAAGATAGAGCTGTGGGTATTATTAATTAGTATCTTATTCAAACTCAGCTAGATCGTTATGCCTCTTTAGAAGACATTACGCTGAACCTACCAAACTTCCAGAGCCATCTCTCAGTACAAGGTGTAATTATTATTTGACCCTGATATTCGTCATATATATGGTAATAAAGTCCATTGACAGTTGGAAACCCTAATATTAGCTATATGGGAGTTAACGGAACGGAGACATATTATTAAAAAAAAGATATTCCCTCTGAATTTCTTCAAAATATCTGAGAGACTTACCTATACTTTCGGTAAAAAAGCATAAAAGTATGTGGGGCTTTGAAAACTTATGGTCCGATTTCGACGATTTTTAGAAGAGCGATACCACACTATAAATGCAATATTTATGTAAAGTTATATTCCGATATGTTCATGGTGTTACTTTATATATTGTATAGTAAACGATTAAGATCTACTTCAAAGTTCTGGTATATAGGAAGTAGACGTGGTTGTGAACCAATTTATTAAAACAAATTATTGGAATGCAAGGAAAATATCACAAATCACATTTCATTGAAATTTGTCGAGTAGTTTCGGAGATATGGTTTTTGACCCATATGTGGGCGGAGCCACACCCATTTAAAATTAGGTATACCAATTTGAGAGCAGCTCTTCTGTACCTTCTATATAATGATATTTAAGGTATTTGGTGTTCTCCATTAATGATTTAAAGCATTTTTAGTAGTTTTCAACATAACCTTTGTATGGGAGATAAGCGCGGTTATAAACCGATTTCTTCCATTTTTGTATAAGATAGTGTCTGTATAAGATAGTACCTAAAAGAAACGACTCTAGAAAGTTTGGTTGATATAGCTTTAGTAGTTTACGAGATATATAGAAAAAACTTAGTAGGCGCGCCACGCCCATTTCTCCAAACAAATTACAACCAAATATGCCCCTTCACAGTGCGATCCTTTGTACGAAATTGTATTTTCATAGCTTTATTTATGGCTTAGTTATGGCACTTTATGTGTTTTCGGTTTTCGCCACTTTGTGGGCGTGACAGTGATCCGATTTTGCTCATGTAAAGCAACCTTCCTATGGTGCCGAGAAATACGTGTACTAAGTTTCGTAAAGATATCTTAATTTTTTCTCAAGTTACAGCTTGCGCATACGGACGGACGGACAGACAGACATCCGGATTTGAACTCCACTCTTCACCCTGATCACTTTGGTGTATATAACCCTATATCTAACTCGTTTAGTTTTGGGTGTTACAAACAACCGTTATGTGAACAAAACTATTATACTCTCTTAGAAACTTTGTTGCGAGAGTATGAAAAAATTATTGAACTATGAATTTTAACCCATTTGTTGACTTTGTAGTCTATTTTTAGAGTCCTCCATAGAGCTCAATACGAGATGCAAGAAGGGTTGTTGTCAACTTAATCTTAGTTCTGTTAAATTATGTCTTATTGCAAAGAATATTAAACAAAGAATTTAGGTATCTCTTTCTTAACTTCGAAATGGAAGATATCGATTTTATCTCTCTGTTCCTTCCTTTTATTTAACGCGTGATGAATACTGAGCCATGGTCGTTTTCTTAGATTTAGAAGCATAAGCTTCAAATAATTGTTTCGGTTAAAGTCTGTGAAACGCACTCTTCAAAGTAGTTTTCATCACCATGCATATGTAATACAACGACATTTTGTGATCCTCGTTTCATTGTGATCGTCATAATCCGTGATCAAAGGAAGGTTCTAGTTATGTTATACACGTAGAGTTCCGTACGAAAGTCTCAATTCGCTTGCTGTTGTAGACAGATGAATTCTTGCCTTCCTTCTTAATGATATATACATCTTTGGATTTCATCTTTCCTTCTGTCTTGATCCGATGTTTCATATTGTTTTATTGCCTTATCTTTGTTGTTGTTGTTTTTAGGACATTCAGAAGTGTATGGTATGTGATAATTAATAAAAGATGACTCCATCATAACATCCGAACTGATCCCTTCTGCCCTTTTTCTGTTGAAGAGGTGAGGGCGTAACGCCCTCGATGACAATTGCTCTGAATTTCAAAATCGACAAATTTCTTTATATTGATATGAAATAAAACGAATTTTTCAGCCTGTTCGGGACCACTTCCTAATGTTCACTGCCAGAGATGTAAAGACCGAAAAACTGTAAGCCTAATAGATGTATATATTTTAACATATATTCATAATGTAATACTTTAAGAAGAATGTGCTTGTGTGGAGTGTGAATTTCGTACAAATTTGGTATTAATTTCCAAATCAAATGAAACTAAGTACAAACAGTATTTTCTTGTCTCAATGGAATGAATCAATTAGCGCAAGCAATTATTGCCAATCAATCGTTGGTATTGGGAAGAGTACTCACCAATGCACACATATTATATTCACGAGCATATTGAGCATTTTACAAATCCTTACAACTCTCTCAACATCAATGACTAACAATAGAGTCGAGTTTGTAAGCCTGATTGCTGCATTAAACGTTCCAATAATAAGCCATAATGCTGCGTAATTAGTTCAATATGCGTACGAATATGCACACGCGAGCTTTTCCCTGGCACTTTGGCATATCGCTAACGACTGACACCAAAGCAATTAACCGACGCTAATTCGCCGGTGAAAACGAGTCTAATTTACAGGTACAAGACAACCGAAAACCCACAAGTGACGCTAACAATCCTAACTGCACCGCCATCTCCTGTTCGTGTTTGTTTCCTATATAAAAGCGTTGGCATTTGCCATTAGAGCTACAATTAGTGCGACTGTCGGTTGTCAAACACCGCTAGTGTATACGGCGATTGAATCTCTTTCACCTGCCACGGTTGAAATCCAAACGTAAATGGTAATCAGTAATGCCGCACCAAAAGCGCCATACACCTCCAAAGGCGCCAAATAAAACAGATCCACCATTTGTACTGGGACGTGCAGCTTGGTGGGTGCCGACAGTCGCGGTTCAACGACGAGATGGCAAGCGGAAAATCTCATTTGCCGAGGCATTCAGGGACTTCCTGCAGAATGTGTCATTTCATTGTTATGGAAAATTAGTGGAGCCGCATCGGCGTTTCCATGAACGGTGAGTCGATGCGACTAGCAAAAGCGCGTACTTATGAAGGTGGCCCGATAAGTACATATTGTACAAAATAAAACTTAGATTTTGGAAAATTACGCAATTTAACTATGGAGACTTCGGGGCTAGTACGTCACAAGCAAAAAATATGTAGAATATTTACGCCAAAAGAGGACCCTGTTTCTGCAATTCGGCGTATAATCGGTCCAATAATTCGGTATGATAAAGCCCAGTAACCGTTGTGAAAAGAAGATAATACCCTGCGACTCCTGAACGGTGGCAGCAGATTCTCCGGTTCGTCGATTGTATAGAATGGACACCGAATCTTTCGGATTGCTTAAATATTTAGCATAGTCGTTTCGGAACAATGAAATTCGTTAAACAAATTCTTTGCGGTAGCCATCGATAGCCTTTGTCTTCTTCGGAGCAGATTCGCCGGGTGAAGCTCACTGCTTCAGTGGATGCATATTTCGTCGACTGTATAGAAAGGACACCGAATCTTTCGGATTGCACTTCAATATGTAGCACAGTCGTTCCGGAACTATGAAATTCGTTAAACAAATTCTTGGCGGTAGCCATTGGAGAACAAGAGTGCGGCGACTCTTCGACATAGATTTTGCTGCGCGATTTTTCTTTCGAAAACCATAATTGAATAACTAACCACTATTAGTCTTATTCCATTTTTTTAATCCGCGAACACTACCAATTTTACATATAGTGACTAAACAAATCTCCGAATCTAATTTTGCTGAGAATATGCTAAACGATTGAAAAGTTTTTCTTAAGATGAAACTAAGTACTTATCGGGCCACTTTTATACCTAAGTGGGAACGAAAGAGTAGCTCATATCATTGCCTGTCATCAATGTGTATTGAAGCCGTTGGAGCGAGAATTTAATCAACAGCATTGTGTTGTCGCTTTTCATTTACTTGCAGTTTCTTTTGGATTATTTTCCACATCACAATGATGAGCGTACTGATTATTTTTCTATCGGGTACGTCCATCTTCGAGGGACAATTTTTAAGTACAACCATATATGATCCATTGTTTCCCATACATAAGGTGCCCTTCCCCACATTATCGATATGCACGCTGAATCGCATGTCGAATTATTCAGTCACTAGATATGCAGAGAAGCTGTGAGTGCTTGATCTTATATACGATTAATAAAAACTCAAGATTTGATTCTCAAACATCTTAAAAATATATATTTGAAATTGAATTTGTTGCAGACAGCGGAAAGATCCATACAAACGTGGAGTTGACTATTTTTACAATGAAATCAGAAAATTAAGTTATCCGTATTCTAAAAAAACTGAAAATGATGATAATTTTGAAGATTTCTTAGAATTTCAAAACTTTTTGGATATATACGATACCAAAGATACTGAGGTGTTTTATAACACCAGAGATCGCATGAAGGAGGTAAGCAGAACAGTAATTTACGTTAATTATAATTTAACTTAACTATTGTTCGAATTTTCGAACTCGAATATTTTCTTTGTATCCAAATTTTCAATAAAAAACTAATATTCAGTAATATTTTAATGTCTTTCATTAGTTAAGTCCTAGTTGCAAGGATATATTGGTGCGTTGCCGTTTGGCCGGAGAGGACTTTGAATGCTTGACGAAATTTACGGAAACCTTAACAGCGAATGGTTTCTGCTGTACTTTCAATGAAGATGGCTTGTAAGCTAGCTAAAAAATATCAATTCATTGAGTGGATGTTTCGATAGCTTTTTGTTTCGAAGATTTTCTTTTTAAATCTATTTTTCAGTATACATATATAATCACAAATAAACTAATCTAACCCAATATATATTGTCTTATGGTATATTGATTCCATTCCTTTCAGATATTCAAAGCCGCGAGATGAAAGTTTCAGCTTTTACAAGGAGCTAAATGGCTTGGTTTTATTACTAAACTCTTCAAATAATGATGAGTTTTTCAAACAATCGCTTTCAGCAGGCTTCGCAGTAAGTTCTAATTTTGATTCTCTCAAAAATTTCTTTTGATGTTTAGGTTACATTGTCGATTTAAAATTACCATATTTTGTAATAACTTCATTTTTATTTCCTTAAAGTTTTATATCCATCCCTATGGCTATTACGCAGACGTTTCGAGCGGTTCGGTAAAGGAACGCTTCGTGGAAAGTGGCATGCATACGTATATGTCAATTAAGCCTGGTAGCATGCAAACTGTCAACGAAGCTCGCATACTGTCGCCATCAGTGGTATGTGCCACCGTAAAAGGGATCAATCTAATCCCATAGACACATTGCATAAATTGCTGAAAAAGTTTATATAAAATGTTTTTAAACTTCTTCACTCACTCACTCCTTCACTTTTCTTCCTTAGCGCAAATGCTACTTTGACGACGAGCAATCTCGCATATTTGGTAAACAATACAGCTCGAATAACTGTATAACACGTTGTCGTATGCATAGCATGTTGGTGCTGTGCAATTGTTTGCTTTTCATGTATCCGGAAGACTTGCTAGACGTGTCTACAGATTTTGTCTATTGTACGCTTAGGCATAAAGCCTGCTTGGAACGTTATTATTGTAAGTTTTAGTGAGATAGATGGAGAAAGAATTTATATTTTATATTTGTAAATATTTCTTCCAACATAGTCAAATGGTCTAACGTTATTACTGAGCGCGCAAATATTCCTGGACTAGAACGCGAAATGGAGGACTCTTTATACTGTCCGCAATGCCTGCCGTTGTGCTCTTCGGCGCGTTATGATGTTTATGCCAATGCATTGCCTTTGACTTTATATAATATGCACACTTTTCCGTAAGTTACAAGTTTTCATTTTATTTTGAAGTATCTACCAGATTAACGGATACATGTATGGGAACTTTGTCAATGTCATATAACATCCTTCAGAATCTTTAATTCTCTTAATTCAATATTGATGTTATCAAGTTTATAGCAACTAAGACAATCGCATTGTATATGGAAGGAATATGTATTCGGTCAATATAGAATAAACAGCATTGAAATCTGATTTATCAAGTGTTCAATGGTAGATGTTTTAACCCTTGAACTAAGGGATTTTCTTTCAAACATATTTCGTATATTGGAGAGATTCTTAGAAAATCAATAATATTATAACTGTTAACATTCCGATTATCGTTTCGATTTAATATTCAGAATTATTAAACGTCTTTCCTAATTGTTTATGTGTAATTATTCTTAAGATTAAGTAAAAGGGAAGTAAGTAAACCAATCCTACCATCTGGTTTATCATATAACTCAGTTACATATATATGTTCCTTCCTTTGTTCAATTACAGCGAAATAGCCGAGGAGAATATATCGAGTCTTGCTTTGACACATGTTTACTTCGGTGTCTCGCATATACAAATTTTTCGACGTGTACTTAAAGATACTTGGTTTGAAGTTCTCAGTGAGTTTGCATATGCATTTAAAAACAAAAATAAATAAATTGCTAACATTTCTACAGGCTTCATCGGCAACATAGTGAGTATTATAACGGGCTTCTCACTGATAGGCATTTGTGAGGTGCTATACTTTATCGCTCGTCAACTGTTTTTGGCTCTGAAAAGTGAAATGGCATCTGATCGCAAAGTTAAAAAGAAGAAAGAGAAAACAGCTTTGTTAATTCTACCATGAGGAAGGATCTTAATATGATTGTTATTAATGTTATTTATCTATATTATAGTTAAAATGTTAAATCTTAATAAATTGTGTCTGATGTACTTGTAATAAAATTAGACAGTAATAGCGTTGGGTAGTGTGCTTAGATAAGACGTTTGTCATTGAGAGTAATAATGATTTAAAAAATATTTTTTTCTCAAGAATATTGTCCTTAAAGTCGATCCGAGTAATAGTTTTGAAGATACAGTTTGAAGAAGCTGCGAGTTCCGGGGTAGTTCAACCATTCATGAAGAATTTTAGACCAGATACAATTTATATGGACTTTGATTGATTGATTATTTACAACTAGAGTATAGTAGAGGTTAAATCTGAATGTCTGTCTGTCCGTCCTTCTAACTTGAAGCTGGGTACACATATTTGTTTGCACCATAACAAGGTTGATATTAAAGATGGTCGATATCGGCCCACTTCCAGAAAGTCAACAGAAAACATATAAAGTGCTATAACTAAACCCTAAATAAAGATATAGAAATAAAATTTGGCACACAGGATCAAACAAATTTAACAGTTTGAGAATAATTAAAAAAATCTAGTACTTTGTTTGTCTTCCCTTCATATTGATAACTGCTTTCAAACTCCATGGAATTGATACCACTAAGTTGGACACCACTTCCGCCGAAATTTTGAACCACTCCTCCTGTAAAATTTACTTCAGAAAATTATAGCTGGTTTTACTTCTTTTCCTTATTTGCCGGCTCAAATGTTCTCACGGATGCTGAATGGGGTTGAGGTCCGGTGATTGCGGGTAGTGCCGTAGCTGTTTTGGAGTGCGGTAAAGCAATAATTTCTTAACGATTTTTGCTGTGTGCTTAGGATTATTATTATACTGTTGTATTTAGATAATTTCTTTTGTTTATTGTGCTATCAATTAATACCAGCTTTTCCACTCCACTTGCCGGCATGCAACCCCAAACCATCTCCGAACCCACCGTGATTTACAGTCGATGTAATGGTTTTTTTCAAATTATAGGCTTTTGTTAAAAATGGCAGAGATATAAACATGGGCGTGGATCAATTTTTCCTTAGCACACATTGATGGTGTACATGATTGGCATTTCAATTTTTGTCTGAAACAAGTAAAACAATATTGGAAAGAAATAGTAAGATTTTTTTTTTCATTTCCAAGGCAATCGGTCCAATAGTTTTTGAGTTATCATGTACACCGTCTCAAAAAAATGTTTTGAGAAAAACGCAAAAGAAAAAAATACTATCTGCGCGCTCCCACCGCGCTGACTTCTAATGATCAAAACTATTGTAATTATGGAGACATGGTTCGGAAACATCTCAAAATACTCGTTGGAATATAGACTTTGAAATTAAGCAAAAAAATGTTATATTTTTTGAAAATTTCACGGTGGCGTAACTCCTTAACAGGGCTTTGAAGTTTTTAACAGAAGCACCGCGAGTTTGTTTTTAATCTAACCGCTTGTCGCCCATTTTATGAATTCAGCTTCCGTTTTTGAACAATGAGAGCAGAATCTCTGATATATCGATATATGACGGATTTAAAAAAATATTCTTAAATCTTGGCCCCTTTCATATGGCTATTCATATTAACAGCGTATCAATCTGTTGATAAATGAATAAGATCTAAAGTGAAGAGTTCTTTTGGTAACTCAGATTACATCAAATGAAATGTATTTTTGTCCCAACCCAGATAGGTATAAACTTCCTTTGAACACTCGCAAGAGTTTTATAGCGTTAATTAGAAGAATAAACATAATATTTATAATTGTGTTACTTCGTTGGTCAATTGAAGAAAACTTTGAGACCTCTTTTAAAGGATATATAATCAAGAGGAGTATACGGAATGTATGTATAATATTAGGTATTTTTACTAATTTGATTTGCGGTCTTTTTTAAGTTCATAGGAATTTAATTCTTTCCTCCTTAACTAAGCAGTAACTAGTAAGTACGTTTATACAAAGTAATTTAGAAAGCTTTCCGGTTTTTGTAGTCCGCACAACCGCAGTTATATTACGAAATCAGATTTAGTAACTGAGACCGCGACCAAAACCAAAGATGCGCGCTCATTAATAATTAATTCAATTAACATAATATTATACGCGCAGCCATGTATTTATGTCTATACGAGTGTGTGTGTGTGTGCGGCTAAGTGCAGCTCAGGTGAAAGAGGTAACCAAACAGAGTTAGAAAGCATGTCCGTGCAACGCCTGCAGCTTTGACTAAGCATACGTACACCCGGTGAATACGACTCGTGCGCAGCGTTGATTTTCCTAAGCAGCTTTTGGCCGCGGGCCAGTTTGGAATAATGAATTCAATTTGTTGACTGAAAATGTGCGCAAATTTTTGCTGCCACCGCCGACAACAAGGTGGTAACGTGCGCTGTTGTTGTTTGTATTGCGACGCTCATTGTTGCAAATGCTACTGTTGCCGTATGGCTATGGCACAAATGAAGCTACTGAATTTAAATGAATGCAGCGGCATTAAAATATCCGCTTAGCGGGAGGGCGACGCGGCGGGTGAACAGGGCACTGGTGAAGGCACAGCCACAGAAGTTTAGTTTGCTGCAACATATGCGGCGTGTTGCGCGTTCAGCGTGTGGCGCATAGGGCTATATGTATTGAGGATGTTGTTGTTATGCACCGCAACAACAATAACAACAACAGCGGCGCATTGTTGCAACTTCTCGGCAGTCTGCTATTAAATTTGCAGTAGCAATAGTCGTACTTAAACAGCAAATACACTCGTACATATGCATTGTTGCAAACAGCTTATTTGTTCGTATCTGAGATTCATCTGCAACATTACCCTCATAGCAGTAATAGCAGAGTAGCATTGCAAAAATTACCACCAACAACAGACATTGTGTGCTTTGCCGGGTATTTATTAACAAATTGCCACGAAAGTTGTGTGAACCGTACATGTTACGTTGCCTCCAGGCGGTTGGTGGGTGGTACTACGCTGCAGGCGCGGTTCGCCAAGTTGCCTTGCCTTGCCTGGACTCAGAGCAGTGTATGTGCATACTCCTATGGTTTGGTTGTTTGTTTGCGTTTATGGAGATGTGCTGAAATAACTGCTGAGCGCATGATAATATGCAGATCGTTGAAAGTTTATGTTAAAGTTAGTTTCTACAAATACTTTTCACTTGAGATTATTTAAACAAACTTTGTTGGCGTTTTGGCGCTAACGATGCGGCTCGAAGTGTAATTGCTACTTATTAGCGAACGTGCTGTACATACCATACAGTTGTACACACATACACATGCATATCATGCGGTGAAGTCAACTAGTTATCAGACTACTTTAAAAATATTATGAACTGCAAGTGCAACTTGTCAGTTAATGGCCTTCTTTCCATGCAGGCAACTAGTAGTTTTTGAGTGTGAATATACTAGGAGATGTTAACTGTCAGTTTTCGATAAGAAATACACCAGCCTCACATCAGTTTAACACCCTGGTTCATACTCCATGTATTCTCAGGTACAATTTTAGATTTTATTCAGGTCCTAATTCCACGATACTAACATTCTGTGTAGGCAGGTATTACAAAATTCGTTGTAAGTCCGATGTTTTTCTGACTAGTTCCATTGTAGTTAGAAAATTCGGGTCCTAAACTCGTATGTTTCCTGATTGTTATGACGGTTCAAAGCAGAGTACATACCTACAAAATTAATATCTATTAATAATATCTATGGAAGCATTGGATTACCTTGGATATACATGCCTAATACATGGATGGGCGAAATGATGAACAAGTAATGAGGGGTGGAGCTCGACCGCTTAGGGAGCAATTTAATATGTATCCAATATTTTAAGTTTTCTGAGGTCAACTATTATGTTAAATGACCAAATGTGGTACATTAGTTAGTTAAGGTAGTGACTCCTTTGTGAAGTGGATATGACCTTACTTCGAGCAGTTATCGTACTGAAAGTAAAAGTAGATGTTTAACTGTTTCGGTTCTTGTTCAAGAATTCAAACCAAATATAATATGACTTCTAAAGAAATGTTGTGCAATACTACTACTCCTCATTGGATCAGTTAAATATTTTTTGTGAGCTCTTCTAAAAAGCCATTCTTTAGTAGACGAAGTTTGTTCTCATTTCCATTAGACGTTCGGAGCCGGTATTTATGTATAGATATTTATACGTTTCCTCATAATTGTTAGCAGTTCTAAGGATGATCTCGATCAATAGCACCATCATCATTCACCTTTCATCGGTCTTTGTCATTGACATCGATATTACATTTTCGTGCGATAATTTTTCACAACTTTCGACGTGGATTATCGCGACAAGAGTCCATCGATGAACTAAAATCTTTGTATAAACCATTTTTGTTGATAAATATTCCTATTTTCATTATTAGGCCAGAAATATATATAGCAGCCCTCGTATTATCCTGAAACTTGATGTTGATTACATTTGATGAACCACCTTCTAGAGGTGTTTACAGAATATCTGGAAAATATATATTAAGCGCGATAAAGGCGCTCATAATCGCAAGACATTAAGACTATGCGATATTTATCGGGATATTGATCTTCTTATCAAATTTGACCTTTGGCTCTTCTTCTGAAAATTGTTGAACCTGCAAGTGGTAGTAGGAAAAGGTCGTGTGGTCAGTAAGTACGCTTTACGAACTTCGATTTCTTCTTCTGAAAATTGTTGAACCTGCAAGTGGTAGTAGGAAAAAAAAACTTCGACTTAATACAGTAAAAATGAATTTCATCGACAGGCCTGACCAGGTCATTATACTCAAAAGTAGTGAAACACTTCAGAATGGAAAGCTTTGGTCGTAATACCTGCTGATATTAATCATGGATATGTGAGTTCTCCTCTGATTTCTTCAATTAAATGAAGACAACTTGTGCTCGCTTGGTATTTCGGATAAACTTTTGGAGCAAATAAATGACTGGAGTTATAGTGGACTCACCTTAAATCAATGGCGAAGCAATAAAACTTTTGGGGTTTATGAAAATTTCCTCAGTACAAGTCAAAAACTTTTTTAATATACATATAGTAAGAACAAAGGAATAACTTCAAAAAAAAAAAAAATAAACCTTCGAAAAAATATTCGTAATCCGAAAATTGTCTCACAATTCCGCTACCAACAACCTCTATTACTTGACTCGCCAATGCAATCAACGGAAGTGTCGGCATCCTTGATATTCACCGCCAACCCACCACGGCTAAGATCAATGTCAATACCCACTGCACCAATGCCAACGTCCTCCTCAGCTGCTCTTCAGTGCCACAGCAAATTTGTGAGTCTGTGTGTCAAATCTTTTTACTATTTTTTGTTCTTTTTTTTGAATGAAAATCATACAAACTTGTAGCCGGGTACTGGGTACTGGATACTGTTGTCGCCACTTGTTGTTTTTGTTTCATTATTTTTACGCTTCATTCAACTCTTTCGATTTGTCTTTTGTGCACACCGACTCACAGGCGTGCATGTGTGTGTATGTACGTGTGCGCGTTATGTTATGTTTTCATTTGTCTGTCGCGTCTGCCGGCTGTTTGGTTACAGAATGCGCCACTGCGAATTGCATTTTTTCTGTTTACACATATTTTTGCAGCACATAATGAAAAGCAATCAAAGATGCAAAGCCAAGATACGATGACTTCTGTAGCTTCTGTTGAGCATCGACGCGACCAGTGTTTGCTGGAAGGCTTGATTCGCTGTTCGGTTGTTTGGTTAGGTTGCTCTGCACAGTGGTGCAGTGGAGGCTAAAAATTGTTAACAGAAACTTTTTGGGTGTAACATTTTTATGTACTATAGTAATAAAATATCTTATTGGAAGTAGATCTTCGATAGTTTGTCAATCAAATCTGTCGGTGTTTCTGCTATGAAAACTAAACTCATAAAATTTGACCATGGGAATTATATTTATTTTTAAGTTAACATGTGTGTGATTGGCGTTGCAACCGTTTAGCCAGTTATAGCCGAATCGACGATAGTGCGCCATCTCTCTCTCTCCTTCGCAGTTCGGCGCCAGTTGGAGATCCCAAGTGTAACCAGGTCGCTCTCCACCTGGTCCCTCCAACGGAGTGGAGGCCTTCCCCTTCCTCGGCTTCCTCCGGCGGGTACTGCATCGAACACTTTCAGGGCTGGAGTGTTTTCGTCCATTCGGACAACATGACCTAGCCAGCGTAGCCGCTGTCTTTTTATTCGCTGAACTATGTCAATGTCGTCGTATAACTCGTACAGCTCATCGTTCCATTGTCTGCGGTATTCGCCGTTGCCAATGTTCTTAGGACCATAAATCTTGCGCAAAATTTTCCTCTCGAAAACTCCTAGTGTCGTCTCATCTGATGTTGACATCGTCCAAGCTTCTGCACCGTAGAGCAGGACGGGAATGATAAGCGACTTGTAGAGCTTGATTTTGGTTCGTCGAGAGAGGACTTTACTGTTCAATTGCCTACTCAGTCCAAAGTAGCACCTGTTGGCAAGAGTTATTCTGCGCTGGATTTCGAGGCTGACATTGTTCGTATTGTTGATGCTGGTTCCCAGGTATACGAAATTATCTACGACCTCGAAGTTATGACTGTCAACAGTGACGTGGGAGCCAAGGCGCGAATGCGCCGACTGTTTGTTTGATGACAGGAGATATTTCGTCTTGTCCTCATTCACCTCCAGACCCATTCGCTTCGCCTCCTGATCCATGCGGGAAAAAGCAGAACAAACGGCGCGGTTGTTGCTTCCGATGATATCAATATCATCGGCGTACGCCAGGAGCTGTACACTCTTGTAGAAGATTGTACCTTCTCGGTTTAGCTCTGCAGCTCTTATAATTTTTTCCAGCATCAGGTTAAAGAAGTCGCACGATAGTGAGTCACCTTGTCTGAAACCTCGTTTGGTATCGAACGGCTCGGAGAGGTCCTTCCCAATCATGACGGAGGTTTTGGTGTTGCTCAACGTCAATTTACACAGCCGTATTAGTTTTGCGGGGATACCAAATTCAGACATCGCGGCGTAAAGACAACTCCTTTTCGTGCTGTCGAAAGCAGCTTTAAAATCGACAAAAAGGTGGTGTGTGTCGATCCTCTTTTCACGGGTCTTCTCCAAGATTTGGCGCATGATGAATATCTGGTCAGTTGTCGATTTTCCAGGTCTAAAGCCACACTGATAAGGTCCAATCAGTTCGTTGACGGTGGGCTTTAGTCTTTCACACAGTACGCTCGATAGAACCTTGTATGCGATATTTAGGAGGCTGATCCCACGGTAATTGGCGCAGATTGTGGGATCTCCCTTTTTATGGATTGGGCAGAGCACACTGAGATTCCAATCGTCAGGCATGCTTTCTTCCGACCATATTCTGCAAAGAAGCTGATGCATGCACCTTATCAGTTCTTCGCCGCCGTATTTGAATAGTTCTGCCGGTAATCTATCGGCCCCCGCTGCTTTGTTGTTCTTCAAGCGGGTAATTGCTATTCGAATTTCTTCATGGTCGGGTAATGGAACATCTGTTCCATCGTCATCGATTGGGGGATCGGGTTCGCCATCTCCTGGTGTTGTACTCTCACTGCCATTCAGCAGGTCGGAGAAGTGTTCCCTCCATAATCCCAGTATGCCCTGGACATCGGTTACCAGATTACCACCTTGGTCTCTACATGAGGATGCTCCGGTCTTGAAACCTTCGTTAAGTCGCTTCATTTTAGTCATTTAAGTTAACATAAGGATCTAAAATTAATAAATGAAGAGAAACTGCTTCGAGCTTTTAACGAAAGCAAAAAAAGATATAGGACTTTAGTATAGCCAACTATATAAAGGGTCATCCCAAACAAAAAATTAACTATCTACTGCTTGTAGGATGCCTATGGAACATTTTTATACTCAATCTACATGTTGCAAACTTTTGGAGTGATTTTCCTCTAGCAGCCCATTATACAGTATGAAAATTGATGTATTAGGAAAATAACCACTAACAACTCCCGTACAAAAGTTATCCTGAAAACTATTAAAAGTGCTTTAGTTCAGTAGGAAAAAAGACCAAAAATCCTAAACTTTATGGTAAATATGGTACAAAAAAGTTGAAAGATTAGTATAAAAAATGGATGATAGTCGTGGCGCCGCCAAAAACCATATCTCAGTAACTACTCGACCAAGTTCAACGAAATTCGCTTCATGACATTTTGTTTGCATCCTGTTGTTATGAATGGAATGGAACAAGAACAAAATCGTTTCTCGACCACGACTATTTTCCAATATAGCACCACTGAAAATAACGGAACAACATTTAACATTTCACAAATACTGTATTTAAAGTGTGGCATCGTCCTTCTAGAAACCGAAGCAATCGGATTATAACTTTTCAAGACTCCAGATATCGAACATGTGGACCTCAAAGCTTAAAAGAAGTTCAAAAATTATGTTTTCCATCATGTGTCTCTGTGACAAACTCGGGTCAATATTTCCTCTAACCCCCATATACATGATAAACGAATGTCTCAATTTCCGGTTGATTTTATACCGCATATATCGGTTAATAAATGGCAAAAATAGTTGAATTCGATCCAAGAATTTCCTCATTATATACTATATATAAGAATTTTCGTTATTCTTTAGACTTTATGCCGAATATATGACACAAATTGTGTGTTACCTTAATAATAAATTAAAATAAATTAAATGTTATTCTATATTTTTTAATAACCCACGAAATATTATGCATTGTCCCACTGTCCACTGTCAGCCAAAAGTATGTATGTATGTATGTGTCAAATATGTGCGACTATTTGAATGAATGGCAATGCTGTTCGCTCATTCATTTACAATTTGTTTGTGCGTAATTTTTCCTATTGACACAATAAAGTAGATGAATGGCGGAACAGTATTTCTGTTCGTTTGTTGGCCTTAACATACACACCTACAAGAACTGATATACTTACACTCAAACATAAGACTGGTTGGTGTGCATTCATGTTTGTGTACAATCAATTTGTGCAATGAACTCAGCGCCGCTGAAAATGTCATGAACTTGTACCGGAAGGCGGAAGTGTAGACAATTTGACATTCAGAAATGAGTTTAAAGCACTTTTGCCATATATTTTTACGGTTCTTTAAAGTTGATGACCGTTTTTTTTTTGCTAGACTGGGTATAATTTTATTTAGATAATTGATTACTACATAACTGTTGGATAATCGAATAAGAACACGAAAGAATGCATGCAAACTGATAATCACCATCATGGGACATTGTATTGAAAAAGATTCTACAAGAACGAAATATAATAATGTTATTGGTAAATTTTCTTTGGCATCTTCTTAACAGTATATAGTTGTATTTCAGCGCTAACCACATCTAGCGTTCTTTCGGGGACAGGTTAAGTTTGGTTATGCATTAAGACTCTTAGATCGAGATTTCCATTCCTAACAGTCATAGACTATTTATAACTAAAAGGTGGAACTACATTCTTATACACAGACAGTAAATATTGAGACCATAACTATGTTCCGCAAAATCGATATTTAAAGAAAGATACGATGAGATTAATTTATTTCGTAGGTTTCGTCGAATTAATTTCATCGGCACTTGAGAGGATTTTTTTACTCACCGTATGATGAATATGTTATAGATTAGAGCCCTTACAACTAGGGAAAGTTGAGCCTTACGGAGTGACCTCTACTGATTTACTCTGAGTCAGACAGATGTTGCCACCACTCAGAACTGACGGTTGAACAACGTTCGCCAAGTTTACGTGCGATCTTAAACCAGTAGTAAACTGTTAGACGACAACGGCGCTCCGACTGTCCGACTTGAAGTACCTTTTCCTGCCAGTTTTTGAGCTTTGCGGTTCTTTTCAATTTCGCTGTGACAATGAAATAAGAACCTCGACGTAATCAATAATGAGGCCAGGAGCTCCTTAACAAGTCTCATACGGCCAATGAACTCAAATATAATGGAATGAAATGTTGAAAGATCGCAGCACTTCGAAGTAATTGAGGGCCCAATGTTAGCTACATTTGCACAAGTTTGGAAGCCGGGATCTGATAAAGATCGGAAGCAGATCTTAATTTGATTTTTTATGTTTTTATTATCGTATTTTAATCCTTATATAAATATTGATTATCCACATTGAGGTTTTCTGACGAGCTTAGGAGATAACTAAATATACTATTAAGCCAACAAAGAAAAATAATTATGTTCTAGTATAGATAAATTATATTTTTGGTCAATATGGTTTTAAAATTTAATTGAAATAGACTTGTTTCAGTCGTTAGCTCCCAACATAAGAGTAGAATCAACTAAAGCAGCTTACGCGACTTTAATCCACTAACCACTCCGTAGAAGTCCGTCGCTCATTAAGCCAAACAATTGCTATACAAACAAAATACCCAAAAAGTTTCGCTGCCCATAAGCAGCTACAGAGCTATCCCCTGAACTTTTGATGATTACTGGTGGCCCCAACAACGCTATGGCTACTCCAGCATTTATTATGCCGACAATATGGATATTCCTTACTGCTGCTGTCCTGTCCAAAAATGCACAGATAATTGTAATAACAAAGTAATGATGAATTTGATGAATGCACATTCGACAATAAAGTTTCAACTGCTCAAATATGAAAATAAATGAATAACTCAACAGACGGTTTCAAGGAACAACTTCAAACCGGGGGATGTTGGCCATAAGAAACGCACATAAGAAGGTCTGTCAATATGACATTGGCATTGATGTCGGCGCGCACAAATAATGGCGCAGGAAAGGATGTGGGGAAGGAATTTTCATCCTTGTTCATGATACACGGATATTTCGTTCTAGCTTGAGCCGTTACGGTTTCTGAGCGGGGCGGAGTGTGTGCGGTGGTTAGTAAATCTGCAAAGGAGACAATTATTCAGGCAAGCATTGTAGTTGTTGGCGCTGGGCAGGGTACTTCTTTCACTTTATAGAGCACACAATAAAAATATAAATTATTCAATTATAAATTACTTGCGACCAAAGACTGCGACTGCCGCTGTGACTGAGACTATGACTACGTCTGAGTGGCTATGCTTCCGCCGAGTGGTTATTTGTTTGGCTGGCGTTTTGGTGGTATGCCTTGAAAATAACTCGCCGAGTCAGCAGCAAATTTTGCGTATCTAATGCTTATCACTTGCAGCGCTTGTATTGTTTGTGTAGCCTTGAGTAAGCCGCAGTGTTGGGGGCGCTGTAAACTTGAACTATCTCTTAGTGGCACAAGCTCACTTACATACAGCGAGTCATTTGGTACCGATTTCCGGCTGCGTTAATAGGAATTTCGGGATATGCATTGTTTGCGCTTTGTCTGCGTGCGCATGCAAAATCGTCGGTGTCTTTTCGAAATACGAAAATTGTCTTCTAAATGTTTTTCTTACGTTTCACTACAAATTACTTGTACACACAATGAAATGAAAATAACCGTAACCAGCCGCCTTCAAAGCGAACTATTGCCGCTGACAACAACAAAGTAATGATATTTTGAGCTTGAGGTGGCTGGAGGAGAACTTGCCAAGAAGCGGATTTCATTATATGTATGTAGTTGTTTGGGGAGCGCATATTTATGACTGCTAGCATGCTGCTCAGCTCTTGGTCTGCAATATCTAAAATTCTGGGTGCTACATATCGCTCCGTGAAGCAACGAGATGATTTATGAATTTAATTTTAGCACTCACTCAACGGGTTGTTAAATTATTCGCAATTTCGTCTAGAGGCCAAGACCAAATGAGGTGGCGAACTGTTAGGTTTTTTTCTGTCCCTGTAGGAAAATATTTAACGAGAAGCGTGGATGTAACATCCTTTCTAGAATAGTAATTTGTATAGATGTTTCTAGGCCTTGTTTCAAATCCAGGGTTGCCAATTTTATAGGATTCACTTTTGCGTTAAACATTTTACAGTATTAACCGACCATACTTTAAGATTACTAGAAATATGACTTCTAGTGGAAACCTCACTGTGTTTCTTAATCATTCTGAAGTAATCTAAAGATTTGCGACGTCTCATAGCTGACCTTTGAGTGCTTAGTGAAACTTGTATTTTAAATATCGAAACCACGTCAAGAAATCTTCTGTTAAAACATTAAGAACGTGACTCTTTGTTCTTCAAAAGACTGTTCGGTATCAAAGTTGTCTTCGGTTTTCTGGCTTTTATTGCCTATGACAGCTTTTGAAGGCGGTAAAAAGTCAATTATTTACACCAACCCGAATATATGTACATATGTAGAGCTGCAAAGACACCGTTCTATAACAGAATCCGAGATAGATCCGAATTAATAACTAACCAAAGGCTGGATTTGATGAACATGAAACTGGATAGCATCGTTAAAAACTGCTTTAATTGTATAAGTATAATATTTACAGAGAATTGTTTTTTGAAAAATTCCGAACTTGCAGGGAATAACATTACTAACTTTTACTTGTCTTCCTTTTCGAAACACAATTCCTCACACAGCAATTTTGGCATTTATGAATTTTACGACGTTGCTTACACGTTGACTGTTGTTGCATGCAGAAAACAAAATATTTTGTTAGAATAATGTAATGTTTAAACACACCAACACCAACACATAAACAATGCCACACAGACGCACAGGATTGCCGGAGGAAAGGAAACTGCAGCTCAGTGCCAGCGAAAGAGACACTACTATTCCATATAGTCATGCGACTAGCACACAGTAGGGCAACTATTAAAGTCGTAAAAACTTAAATAGGCTTAGAAGAAGGATGTTCGTGGGAGTCAGTGCTGACTGCTGGCTGCTACTTGAATGCGCCCATAATTTTCCAGCAGAGTTGCATTAAATTTGTCTATTATTTTGCGCGTACTTTTCCAGCTCATTTAAGATGATAATGCCTCTTACATGCACATAATTATAAGTATTATTTATGAATGGGCAGATATATTGTGGTCGTAAAATTGTGCCGAAGTTGGTGCGCAAATATTGCAGTTATTTCTGGAGTCGTGATGAACTACGTGCTATTTGTATACTATTCCTTTAGTTATTATGCTTCCATTGGGTTTTTCGCTCGTAAAATTGTTAAATGAGAAGACTAGTGTGAGAATTTACCTATTCATTGTTGTTGTAGGACCCTGAGTTCAGTGGTATGGAAATAAGTATGTGTGAGCGTTCGTGTAATGAGGAAGGTATACAAACATATTTAGGGGCCAATTGGCATTATAATTAAATTAGTTCTTAAATTAGATTTTAAAATATCCGATTAGATTTTAAAATATCCGGAAATTTTAACGGAAAAATAATAATACTAGATGAGCAAATAGTTTACTGCGACTTAGTAGTCTCTATCGAAATAATGAAGCGGAGTCGAAGTATGTATGGTGTACCCGATTTTAGCTTCTACAAATTGACCTCACATTCGAATATTTAATTCAACTTCAATTTCTTTGAAACAACGGTTATTAAAAAAAAAATATCATCCCCCCAACAATAGGGTATATAGGGGTTTTCATTCGGCTAGTTAGTATGCCAAGTCTTTTGTTTTTACTCTTATTTACCGACTTAACTTTTTTAATTTTTTTTCTGTTTAGCTTGTTTTTAGACATGCTATTCAGTTTATAAACCGATAGAGTCCTAAATGATTTAAGCAGCGTTTGAGTCGCTGAGGAGATTTAATGTCAACTGTCCAGCGATTTGAGGAAACTTTTTGAAAAATCTCATATTTTTTCTTGAGTAAGTAAGATTTGTCTATGGCTTACGGCTATGTAAACTGACGTTGAGCAACACCAAAAGCTCCGTCAGGATCGGGAAGGACCTCTCCGAGCCGTTCGATACCAAACGAGGCTTCAGACAGGGTGACTCACTATCGTGTGACTTCTTCAATCTATCATTGGTAAAAATAATACGAGCTGCAGAGCTAAATAGAGAAGGTACAATCTTCTACAAAAGTGTACAGCTGCTGGCGTATGCCGATGATATTGATATCATTGGAAGCAACAACCGCGTCGTTTGTTCTGCTTTTTCCAGACTAGATAAAGAAGTGAAGCGTCTGGTGGTGAATGAGGACAAGACGAAATATCTTCTGTCATCAAACAAACAGTCAGCACACTCGCGTCTTGGCTCCCACGTCACTGCTGACAGTCATACCTTTAGTAGATAGTTTCGTCTACTTGGGAACCAGCGTTAACAACACCAACAATGTCAGCCTTGAAATCCAACACAGAATTACTATTGCCAAGAGGTGTTACTTTGGACTGAGTAGGCAATTGCAAAGTAAAGTCCTCTCTCGACGAACTAAAATCAAACTCTACAAGTCGCTCATTATTTCCGTCCTGATGTATGGCGCTGAAGCGTGGACGATGACAACATCCGATGAGACGACTCTGGGGGTTTTCTAGAAAAAGGTTTTGCGTAAGATTTATGGTCCTCTGAACATTAGCAATGGCGAATACCGCAGACGATGGAACGATGAGCTGTACGATTTATACGACGACATTGACATAGTTCAGCGAATAAAAAGACAGCGGCTACGCTGGCTAGGTCATGTTGTACGAATGGATGAAAACACTCCAGCTCTGAAAGTGTTCGATGCAGTACCCGCTGGAGGAAGCCGCGGAAGAGGACGACCTCCACTCCGGTGGAAAGACCAAGTAAAAAGTGACCTGGCTTCACTTGGTGTTTCCAGTTGGCGCCAAAAAGCAAAAAGGAGGAACGAGTGGCGCGCTCTGGTGGATTCGGCTATAATCGCTTAAAGCGGTTTCTACGCCAAATATATATATATATATAAGTAAGCTCTGTCATTTATATCTATGCATAACTTAGGCCTCACAGATGGAAGTCAAAGTGGAATGGAATTATGTATCGTAGAATCCTGAAAACTTTAATTAAGAAATCCAATTTATTTTGTGCCATTAGTTCTTACGTGAAGTAGTATTCGAAAGGTCCTCTATTCGATTTTTTTATAAATAGACATAATGGAATACAGAAAACTTGGAACACTATTTGGAACAATAGGTACACGAGGTTGTGGTACTTTGGGCCTCGGGACGCCAAAAGCTAAATTTCTAGACTTATTATGTGCATTATTTTAAATGATATGAATACTATAAGCTAACAACGTATTATTTATGAACTTGAATTTTGGCTACCATTTCTGAATACTTCAATATATAATAAAATTATTTCCCAACCTTATAGTATAGTTTAAGTGATGCATATTTGTATTTCTTTTCATATTTCTGTTTTGGTTTTTTTTTCGGTGCTTCTTTGAATTTCTATCAACCCACAAGTACTTACTACTGTTTGCCAATCATTCATTAAATATAATTTAGTGGTAGTAAGTTCTTTTGAATCTCAAAGACCAGCCGGGAATACTTTCAAGTGTGTGGCGGCTGCGTGAAAAAAATATTGTTGTTAAGGTGACCAATAGAAATTATTAAAGTCTCTAGAAGAAAATGGGTTTAAAATTAAACAAAAGAATATTCTATTGATTTCATAACACTATATGGCAAAATCGACTCCGGTTATTGGATCCAGTAATTGAGTCAGAAATAAAAAAATGTAATTTCACCGTTTTTCGAATTTATCCTCCAAAATCGAAATAATTTCCTTCGAATATCGATATTAAAATATACATTTTTTTGATTTTTTTCGAAAATCCAACTTTGATAAAAAGACCAAGTGTTTGGCTTTTGTCTTTTAACATAAGGTAAGAATTAAAAAAAAAAAAAACAAAATTCCAACATTTGCATCAAATATTTTTTGTGGCAACCTTAAGCACATTGTAAAAGCTTTTAAATCAGAACTAAAATTACTGAAGAGTCCACTTACGCAGAAATTGGCAATGAAAACTTCTTTTCTAAAAGGTAGTAGCAATCACAAGGATGCCTTGTAAGACAAGAGTAAGAAGAAGCTGCGTAAGAAATGTCCAAATATGCTTCAATGTGAAAATTAATTTTAAGTGCTCATAATTCAAAACGTAAGAAGGAAAAGAACTAAACGAAACGTCGTCAAAATAAGCTTTGTAGTAAAACAAAAACACAAAACCAAAACTTATCACCGCAAGTACAAATTAATTGAGACAGAGGTGCAACAGGAGGAGGACTGTGTACAGGGGAGACCATAATTTTAGTGACTATTATATTTTTATACTACTATTTTCAAAATACGCCCAGGAAAAATAATGGAATAGCTTGATTACAAAACTCATGTCTTTGGTATTATGCTGATTAGATCGATAAATATTTATTATTTATTCCCCAACACATATTTTAGTCCTTTTAGGTCGATACGCTTCACTCAGAGATACTCTAACTTCTTTCAGCCGTTTGAAAAATACCTATCCTGTAGGTCTGAAAAGCAGAGCTCCTTGGAGGCGATTGTCCAAAAAAAGATAGATAGGCCCTCAGTTCGAAGTCTTTGGATTCCACACTATTTCGCAATGTGGTTCGGTCTATTATTAAGGAAGATAACATATTTTCTTTCCCTTATGGGTCCACTTTTCTGCAATTTGGCCGATGACCCATGAAGAGACTCCTTCAAATTGCACATAAATAGTGCCAAAACTCTGCTATGAAATAGTCTTACGGTGCTTTCTAATGCCAAATATTTCATGTAGATTCTAAGTCACGCGGTCTTTTAAGATGTCTACCACTGTCTTGAAAATAGTCCGTCCAAAGGGTGGTCTTATACCCCTTTTAACAGTGACCCTAAACTTTAAGCCACCACGACACTGCCGAATTCGCCCAACGATGTGCAAATTCGTTACGCAAAAAGGAAATGCCAGCAAAAACAAGAACCCAAAAATATACAACAACTAATCGAAAAGTGCATCAAACTTGTGCGGGCAACGATCGATTGATCGTTCGCTGCAATTGCGGATACTTCATCAATTTGAAGCATCAAGCGACGCAGAACCCGCCAGCGCCATAGTCAAGTCCAGCGCTGATGGCTGCACAGTTTCTGTTTTTTATGCTTTATTGAGCTTTCATTCTGATTTAGACGATATTGCTGGTGTTGCTGTTGCCTTTGTGGTTGTTGTTGTTGTTGTTGTTGCTTATGCATTACTTTTTTATCTTGATGCGCCCTTGAGGGTCAACATAATGAGATGCAATCTGTCAAAATTAAGCATCTTCAGTATGCGAATTGCCATTGTTATACCTTGGAAGACGCAACAAAAGCAAAGCTAATAGCACAACAACAACAAGAACAATAGTTGCAGCAACAGTAAAAGCGTAACAAAAACAGAATTGATGAAGCGGCAAAGAAATAGCAGCAAATTGTAGGAGATTTTTTATTGCTGACTGCCCGATTTCATAGCTGCAGGTGAACCACACCTCGGCGCACAGCGTGATGTGCAACGCTTGGCAGATGAGTTGGTTGGAGGCGTACTCCCGACTGCTTTGCGTTGCGTTGCTTTGAGATAAATTGCGCAACGCTGCGAGTTGGAATTTTGATTTTGTGAGTTTGTTGAACTTCACGCGCGTGCACACAACTATCTCTGAGAGCTGGCTTTCAAAGTGTGCAAAAAATCTGTTACTCATTTGCAAGCCAAAGTGAAGTGAAGAAAAAAAGCGCTGAAAATTTTATTTCTTTTTCCCCAATACACACATTTCGCTTTGCACGTACCAACGGCATTTTTAATATGTGACTCTCACTTTTCGCTCTGAAGCATCTCCATGCTCCGATGTGTTCTTTGAAGGCGAAACGCTTGCATTTGCAAATGAGTTCTGTCCGCTTGCGTTGGACGAGATTTGTAGTTACATTGACACTGTTTGCTTTGCAGCCGATAGACATCTGTTGGTGAGCGCAAATACCAAATGAAATAGAAAGCATGCAATTTTATGTCAATTAATCTCAAAGTGCGATAAGCCGTTGTAACAAACGGTGTGCTGGTAGCTGTGCTCGTATATGGCTTTAGTTATTCTCTTTTTTCAAAAGGACGAATGCCATTAATTTGTAACTGAGTCATGTTTTGTCGTTGGTACAGTATTTTGTATTACTCACTGACCTACATTTCAATGAAAAAGTATTGACATCTTAATGGCGCTTATTTCCATACTCGGCTTACACAAGTATTCTATATTATACGAGGAAGACCCATTAAGTACTCACTTCTTGACAGTGTCTCTATTGTAAGATAAATTTGACAACGTACAGCATTTTCTCGTAGACAGCTAATTACCGAATTTCAGCGTTCAGGAAGTTACTGAACTTATGTTCACCACATATGGCAGCCGAGGTTTTCCTAGAATTTAGAAATATAGAATGAATTGGAATGATATAAGTCAGTGAATCGATTTTTATGTAGGAAGAGAATTGCACAATGAACAATGCAATCAAAGAGTTGTTGGATCTCATAAAAAGTCAATTTTCTCTTTCTTCGAAACAAAATATGGAGGTACTGGTATCCATCAAAGACGGAAGAACATTTGAAGCAATTGATTTCAG
Organism: Zeugodacus cucurbitae; assembly: GCF_028554725.1. Lineage (NCBI taxonomy): Eukaryota > Metazoa > Arthropoda > Insecta > Diptera > Tephritidae > Zeugodacus > Zeugodacus cucurbitae. Next base: position 53,815,763 of record NC_071667.1, on the reverse strand, counting down.
CTTCCAAGAAGCTGAAGTTGAAGTCCTATCCGAAAAGATATTGATACTGGATTTCTAGGGTCCACAATGAGTAAACTACATCGACTATCTGGAAAAGGTAAATTAGTTAAAAGACTCTACTATACCTAATTATTGAGTCGATTCTACTTCGATCCCAAAAGAATATCTCCGATGTCAATATCGCTTGGTCGAATTCGGCTACGCACTTCTGCCCCACCCAACTTATTCCGCAGATTTGGTAAAATTCGACTTCTTTTTCATGGATTGGATGAAGTAGAATATTAAGAAACAAATATTAATTTTCACAAAAGAATTGTGGTGGCTACGAACTTATCGCACCGCCCTTCTCTGAATTATTTATTTTCTAGTATTCATATGATCTTTCTGTTTCTGTGGAACAAGTTATATCTTGTGAGGTGTTTCGTTTTAAAAAATATCTATTGAAATTCTGACAAGTACTGTCGATTCTTGGCCAATCGCAAAAATTTAGCTTATTTTTATGGTGTTTTGTATAATTAGGGCGATTGAGCTTTTTTGATTGATAGGAATTTTGTAACAAAATAACCGGGTGAATATTTGAGGTACAAGTCTGAATTGACAGATTTTTAAATATCGAATATATGTATATTCATTACGAATATGTGAAACCTTTCTAGCAATTATTCTCTCGCAACATGTTGCACAGAGTTTCATAGGTGACGTATCTTAGCCAAATTAATTGAGCGTATAGTCTTGGATATAGTGTACATTGTGACTTTATACCAAATATATGCGTCAAATTGTCTTATCTTAATAAAACTACATCAATTAATTGCAAATTTTCCAAAGTCTGAGTGCAGCTTCCTTTTGCCATTTCTTCTGTAAAATTTAGCGTTTTTGACGTTTTTCGTTAGCTCATTTTTATTAATTTTCAACATCACCTTTGTATAGGAGTTGGGCGTGGTTATTATCAGATTCCAACTGTTTTAATGGTATGCGATGGCGTACGCAGAAACGACTGCAGAAAGTTTGGTTTCTATACAGTATGCAAACCTGTAATCAATAGCATGTAGTAAGTTATCAAAGTGAATATAACACTTCGAGTTGAATAAAATGTTAAATAGAACACTGAAATAATAAATACCAAGAAATTCATTCGCTGGATACTCGTCTTTAGATCTTGTACTACTGTCCATTTTACCTAAAAACAACACCGCTAAGCCCAGATATAAACCCAATTGAAAATTTATGGTCTATCGTTAAAAATGGGTTGAAAATGGGTTGTTAGGGACGGGAACAACTTTGTAAAGGAAGAGCCAGAAGTTATCCCCAAAACTTACGAAAAAGTTGTGGAAATCAATACAAAGGCGATTGTACGAAGTTATTCAACAGAAATTATATCTCACTAAGTACTAAATTTAATTTAATTTCTAATTTTAATTTATATTGATTAACTTTTATGTAAAAATCAATAGATTTGGCATTCTGCAGTCATTTTTCATCCAAATCTAGTTTTCGTATTCAAAATTGGATTGAAAATTTCTATTTTAGCTGAAAAAATAGGGTATTCGTACACCCGGATTTTGCATACTGGAGCTTTATTGGTTTGCGAGATATAAAACCATAATACTCTCTTAGTAACTTTGTTGCGAAAGTACTGAAACGATTATTAAGCCGGAAGCCATTATATTAAAAAAAAATGTAAAAATTTATCCTAAATATCATATTCATATTCATTTGTAATTTGCATATATGAAATGGCAAACCTTTTATAAACAATAAAATACCGGAAAACTAGTGTAGTTACATTTAATAAGCTTTAGCCTATTTTAATAAACATAAGTTGCAGTCGTGCGTGGAATTAAATAATAGCATAGTGAAACATAACACAAATTTGCATATTTTTTACAAAAGATTTGAATTTGTTTGAAACAGGTGGGTAGTAGCAGATTTTGCTAAATGGATACATAGACCCGTATCCTACCAACAAATACCAAAATTCATATAAAATAGTATATATTTATTTAGCCAAACATAACCGTTATAATAATAATAACAAATGCAAAAAGAAACAAAAATAATTTCTGTATTTGTTTAAATTTATTTTTTACTACCGTTATTAATGGAATGACCTAAAGATAAAAACCGTTAATAATGCGTATAAAAATGCTGCTTCATTTGCCGCGTCACTCATAAACTTTCGCAAAGCTTTTGGTTTTTGCTGTTGTTGTTTTTTGTTGTCGACTTCATTACAAAAAGAGTCAAGCGGTCAAAGCAACAAACAAAACGCAGCGACTTTTTTCTGTGGTGCGCAATAAAAATGAAAAAGGATACAGAGATTACACGAATAATAGAAATACGCAAACAAATAGAATGAGGTTGTAAAATAAATGAAACAAAAAAATCTCAAACACAATGCCGGAAAAAGGACTTATTCGCTTATTTCACTCTGTGACCATTTGTGCTTTTGTTTTTTGTTTTTGTTTTTGTTACTTTGCTGCGGCGGAGTTCACTTGAAAAATGTAGATTTCAACAATTCGCAGATAATGCAAACCAAACAATTTACAAAACAACAGACAATATGCGAAACAATAGTACGAAGGCAAGAAATAATTTATATCCAGTGGATAGCAGGCGGTTTGTTTGGCTGGACTTCGATGATTCGCCAAACACTCAGACTGAATTTGAGATTGGCTTTGAAAATGTATTAAGGAAAATGGTATATATATGTGTATGTATATATAAATGTTGATGCGAATAGGGGTTGAGTACACCGTTGCGTATGAGTATTTTGGCTGAGGATACTTGTAGAAGAGACGAGACTTAGCCTGCTTAAACATTTAAAATCTATGCAAGCAAATCAATATGACACTTGAGACACATTCTTATCTGAATATTTAAATGTATTGTAGAAAGAAATTTGTAAAGAGGTTATGATTGAACTGGAAAGTAGTCAATAAATATTTAATCATAATTTGGTTCGGACTTTTAAATATTAAATATATTTAATTTTAAGAAATATTTAAACTTTTTTTGTAGTACTGGTACTGTGAAGGCTGTTCACACCGCGATATTAATTCCCACCACACTGTACCTGACAACGATAGTCGCAATTCGCTAACAAAATTTTAGATCTTCTTCGTTTTAATGTTTAACTCCTGAATGATCAATAAATTCTACTAGTATTTCTTTGATAAAAATTCGAAAAGCTGTTGAAATCTTTATTTATTCAACTATTTACTATACCTTATACCAAAAAATCGATGGCAGGCACCAGTCTGCTAGGTATTGGAACAAAACAGTATGTTTCGAAAGATTCCGTGATATTTTAAAAAAGTAATTTTCCCATTTTTCAAAGACAGAAATCAAATCGAAATATTTGTGTTAGAATTTCGAAATTGAGCTTACTGGGAACACCATTATTAATTGTAGTATTAAATTTATTAAAACATTGTAGATGATATACGTGGTCAATGTCGGATCTTCGAAAAAACAAATATATTCCAAAAAGTAAGAAAGGATTAAGTTCGGGTATAACCGAACATTTTATACTCTCGCAATTTATTTATTTAATTTTATTAATATAACCCACAATTTGACACAGATAATCGGCATATATATGGTATAAAGTCCATTGGAAGTTGGAAACCCTAATATTAGGTATATGGGAGCTAGGAGAATTTATGCCTCGATTTCACAAATTTTAAGTAGACATATTATTGGAAGAAAAATATACCCATTGACTTTCTTCAAAATATATGAGTGACTTACCTATATTTTCGGTAAAAATTTTATTAGAAGCACTGGTGTTCTCATCTTGTATATATGGGGCCTTAAAATCTTATTATCTGATTTCGACTAGTTTTAGAAAGGCGACCTCACACTATAAATGCAGTATTTGAGCAAAGTTCTGTTCCGATATCTTCACTATATGTTATAAAGTAAACGATTCAGATTCAGGAAGTAGGCGTGGTTGTGAACCCATTTGTCCTATTTTCACAACATATCATTTGGATTCCAGGAAATTATTACGAACCGAATTTCATTAAAATTGGTGGAGTCGGAGATATGGTTTTTGACCCATAAATGGGCGGAGCCACGCCCATTTCAACTTGTGTATACCAATTTGAGTGCAGCCCTTCTGTAACATCTTTGTAATTAAATTTAAGGTTTCTGGTGCTTTTCCTTAGTGAATTAAAGAGTTTTTAGTAGTTTTAAACATAACCTTTGTATGGGAGGTGGGTGTGGTTATAATCTGATTTCCCTTTTGGACTGTATAAAGGAGAGCCTAAGAGAAACGACTCTAGAAAGTTTGGTTGATATAGCTTCAGCAATTTACGAGATATGTACAAAAAAAGGGGCGTGGCCACGCTCACTTCTCAAAAAAAATTACGTCCAAATATGCCCTTTCCTAGTGCGAACCTTTGTACCAAATTTTACTTTTATAACTTTATTTATATCTTAGTTATGGTACTTTATGTGTTTTCGGTTTCGCCATTTCGCCAGACGGACGGACAGACATCCGAATTTCAACTCCACTCGTCATCCTGATCATTTTTATATATATATAACCCCATATCTAACTCTTTTATTTCTGGGTGACACAGACAACCGTTATGTGAACAAAACTATAAAACTCTCTTTAGCAACTTTGTTGTGAGAGTATAAAAACGGGAAATGACTTTTTATTTACTTAAGACTCAATTTCTCGAAAAACATGGTTAGTCCAATACACAGTATAGTGTTATTATCATATACTAATTGTATCTTTTACCGGCCACTTATATTTCTGGCCAAATCACTTCCGAATTATCGATAGAAGTTCACCTTTCTAGGTAGCGGTAATGCTCTAACTACGTTTTGAGTATTAATCATAGAGTATAAGTTATCGAGAATTTATTGTTCCTTACTCATCTTATTTTAATTCGAAGGACCTTATGAGCGACTTCTGGAATGCCAACTACTTCGTGTAGGTAGGTAGTAGGTTGTTTAATTATTGATACTAAAGTTTTTCGATTGAATTGTACTGAACCTATTTTAAGCCACAGAACCCCTCGATGGTTCAAATTTAAGTCGACCACTCTAAGTGACTCACAAAAAGTTAGTGACACACAAAATATACTCGTACACGTCTACGACGCCCACCTACAGTGCAGACATTCATACATACTATTATATACTATTGTACGTACATATATGAATGTTTGTATGTATGTGCTTGTGAATATTTGTGAGGTAACCAAAATAAACCCCAACTTAACTAAATGGAAACGCACTAATTCGCAGACCGACAATTTGGCATTGAATTTATATTCCCATCTGTAGATTATCTTCTGATGGCTTCAACAGCCATAGGGTAGCAGTCAGCCTCAATTGCCTTGCTTTAAGTAAGATAAAAGCAGCAGACAAACACAATGGGTTTTGCGGCAGTTCACAATAAGCAAATGTACTTCCTTGTACCAACATATTTGTACATACTAATTTCACTCAAGAATGAAATTGAATTGAATGAAATGCAAATCGCTGCAGAAATCAGCTTAGGATACACTAAAATAATGTAATTCAGTGGCATGAGCGTGAAATAGAACGAAGCGAATTGGGTTAAGCATTGTTATTTGTAAGTCTGTCGGTGCTTTGTTTTTTCCTAAATGGAGTAGGTAAAGGTGGAATGGGCACGTGGAGAACTCTTCCGTACGCCGGCATGTTTATCTCGTAACTGTACTACTAGCACACCTGCATATCAATAGAGCATTCAAAATCGTTTGCGGTTTCTTCTTATTTTTTCTTTTTAAAGTGAAAAACTTAAGTGAATTTGCATATGTGATACACAAACTTTTCTTACAAATATACGAGGGCTGCTATATATATTTCTGGCCTAATAATGAAAATAGGAATATTTATCAACGAAAATGGTTTTATTGTTTTTCAAAATATTCTCCATCAAGATTTATACACTTTTGCATGCGCTCAAACCAATTTTCGAAGCACTTTTTTTGAGCCTTTTTTTGAGCGATTTTCAAATTGTGCGGGATCCAACGAGGCCAGGTGTTCATGCAATATCGAATGTATGCTGATGGGAGAAATGCATAGGCATGCCTCTATCTGAAGGTATGTTACATGACGGTCTTGCATTATCAGTTCACGTACGGCATCGATGTTTTCTGGCACAACGGCTGTTTTTGGACGACCTTCACGGAATTCGTCTTTGAGCGAGCGTCGGCCACGATTGAATTCGTTGTACCAGTTTTTAACTGTGCTATAGGATGGTGTTTCATAGCCATACAAAGATTTTAGTTCATCGATGCACTCTTGTCGCAATAATCCACGTCGAAAGTTGTGAAAAATGATCGCAAATGTTCACGAGTTAATTCCATTTTTTGGACGAGATGATTTTTTTAATTCCCTGTAAATAAAACAATTCACGATTAAATGACAAAACGTTCTGAGTGATGTTATGCTAAAAAATGTCAAACTTTCCAATGGAAATGTCAGATTGCACCTGGCAACACTTGCCTAGGCCAGAAATATATATAGCAGCCCTCGTATTCCAGTATATTACTGTTTTTAAATTCTTTAGTTCTGACCAGATATTCACAATGCGCCAAATCTTGGAAAAGACCCAAGAGAGAAGAATCGATACTCACCATCTTTTTATCGATTTTAAAGCTACCTTCGATAGCACGAAAAGGAGCTGCCTTTATGCCGCGATGTCTGAATTTGGTATCCCTGCAAAACTAATACGGCTATGTAAGCTGACGTTGAGCAACACCAAAAGCTCCGTCAGGATCGGGAAGGACCTCTCCGAGCCGTTCGATACCAAACGAGGCTTCAGACAGGGTGACTCACTATCGTGCGACTTCTTCAATCTATTGCTGGAAAAAATAATACAAGCTGCAGAACTAAATAGAGAGGGTACAATCTTCTACAAGAGTGTACAGCTCCTGGCGTATGCCGATGATATTGATATCATCGGAAGCAACAACCGCGCCGTTTGTTCTGCGTTTACCAGACTAGATAAAGAATCGAAGCGTATGGGTCTGGTGGTGAATGAGGACAAGACGAAATATCTCCTGTCATCAAACAAACAGTCAGCGCACTCGCGTCTTAGCTCCCACGTCACTGTTGACAGTCATAACTTTGAAGTTGTAGATAATTTCGTTTATCTGGGAATCAGCATTAACAACACCAACAATGTCAGCCTGGAAATCCAACGCAGAATCACTCTTGCCAACAGGTGCTACTTTGGACTGAGTAGGCAATTGAAAAGTAAAGTCCTCTCTCGACGAACCAAAATCAAACTCTATAAGTCGCTCATTATTCCCGTCCTGATGTATGGCGCTGAAGCGTGGACGATGACAACATCCGATGAGACGACTCTTGGGGTTTTCGAGAGAAAGGTTTTGCGCAAGATTTATGGTCCTCTAAACATTGGCAACGGCGAATACCGCAGACAATGGAACGATGAGCTGTACGATTTATACGACGACACTGACATAGTTCAGCGAATAAAAAGACAGCGGCTACGCTGGCTAGGTCATGTTGTACGGATGGAAGAAAACACTCCAGCTCTGAAAGTATTCGATGCAGTACCCGCTGGAGGAAGCCGCGGAAGAGGACGACCTCCACTCCGGTGGAAAGACCAAGTGCAAAGTGACCTGGCTTCACTTGGTGTTTCCAGTTGGCGCCAAAAAGCAAAAAGGAGGAATGAGTGGCGCGCTCTGGTGGATTCGGCTATAATCGCTTTAAGCGGTTCCTACGCCAAATATATATATATAGTTCTAAAATATGGTAACTACCAAATACTAACAGTTCATGATAAAAATACTTTTTTTAGAAGATTTGGTATTTTGGAATCGTATATTTCGGAACCACCTTGTTTTGGAACCTCAATTCGTTCGTTAAATGTTCATAGAACCTTGGGTCTTAACAAATCATATCCATTAGAACTATCCTATAAGTAAGAGAGGGGTGGACGAACAACAAAAGCCTTAAGAGACTTGAACATAAATATCTGGTTAACCCCGCGGGTATTATAGATAGTTGGATTTCTGAGATGATGAGATTTCATATCGTTCACAGGCTGATTTCAGATTGCAGTCGAACAGCTGGGGAAATTTGGTCTCTTTTGATTAGCATATCCAAATTAAGAAGACATTTTTAGCTGTTAGTATCAGGCAATCAAGTCTGTTCGTCTATTTCATCTAGGGGACTATGAAGCTCAGCGTATATCACACAAGCAATAAGTGATCAACTTCTGAAAATAGTACTAGCCTGTGGCTGATGGAAAACGAAATTTCTTGTCTTCAATTGAAATGATCAATTAACATATTAACACGACTTGTAAGACTTTAAAATTTAAATTCGTGCCAAAACAAACCAGCCACCACCGCTGTCACGCAGACCGTCATTAGCCTCAAATCCGGGTAATTAACGTTTATGAATGAAATATTTCGTTAGCTGCGCCGGGCTTATTAAAAATTTTATGTCCTCAGCGCGAAAAAGGCATAAAGGCTATTGCCAGGCGTGGGGACAATTAAAATTTTGAAGACTTGGTTCTAAGAAAGTCAAAGAAAGCGAAATTAAAAGAAAATGCTTATTTAAGCTTTTGGCTGTAACAAATGTTGTTGCTTCTCGGTAAGACTACAGCTTGAATGATGAGGCCACCAGCTGACGACATTCATTTTCAGCGTGTTTCCTGTTAATTTTTTCTGCATTTCCGCGCACTTAAACACCCTCGAGTAGAGTGAGCGTGTGGCTCGGAAAAAATGTCCTTTTTTATTCTATTAAAAGAAGAGAAAAAAAAGAAAACCTAAAAGCAAACAGTACAACAGTAATCACAGAAAGGAGTGTGAGAAAGAATAGTATTGTGGACCCGCCGTTTGGAGGACGCGCTGTGTGCGAGCACTTCGTTCGGAAGGACAGCGGCGAACGCTTGACACTGCTGGCGAGAGACAGGCTGCTGCTAGAGAGGGTGCGGGTGCCCATTGTAGGCGTAAACCACTCCATTAAATAAATTAATGACAATTTCCAACTTTGTCATTTATTTGTGTAGTACTTTCTTGCTTTCTACTCTCTCTTACCAACCACCCGCTCGCCATCGGTTTGTCCGTCCGTCGGTTGCCAAGTTTGCTCCCTTCTATAAACATGGTAAAAAGTGACCGAAACCAATTAAAAGGAAAACAATAACAAAGACGATGGAGCGTGGAAAAAAGTGTCGCCTTGCTGATGGCAAGTGTTGCGCACTGATTGATGCCGAGCAAACTCGAGTCACCGGAAAAGTAGCCATCGTCAATTGCCATCGTAGTGGCAGTGCGCCCTTTCACGTTCTGTGCTGTTTTTATGGCAAAGCTTGGCTTGTTCCATTTCTTTTGCTGTGAAAAGTTTTTTTACTCGCATTTGTCTTGGCTTCTTATGTTCTTGTAAGAATACTTTTTCATAAGTTGTCCTCGGTGTTAAGTAAGTTCTGCCTTGTTCTTTGTTTGTTTTCATTTGCGCTGAAATCAAAAGTACGAGAAAATGGCAACAATTAATGGCGTGAAAAGCCACTTGATTGCTGCTGCAACAATTCAAGGTGAAATCGAGTGTATCTATCTGTGTTTCTTTTTTTGTTTTAAAAGAAATGCGAGTAAAAATTTTCTTCTTTTCTTAACGCTTAACAACACTGCCGGCAGCACATTTTGTTTGTGCGCCATTTAAAATTTCCACACGTCTGCTCAGTTTTGCATACATTTCGACGCTACAATATTTTCCAGACAACGCACATTTTTTGCACGAACTTAATTATTTTCATTTGCTGCAAAATACCACTGTTGGCGGGGCTATTTTTAGCTGGTAACTTTGGTCTTACCTTTTATACCATACAAAGAGTGCGAGTTCATATTATTTGTCGAAGTTTTAAACTCAAAAATGTTAAGAAATCAAAGCAGTTAATTTTGTATTTCCATACTGAACGAGGACGGAAGGAAAAATAAAGTTATAGAGTTTATTCTCCTATGCGATACTCGCTGTTGTCATTGCTTAAAGATTCATTAATCTTTACCAGAATCATTATCTCAAACAGCTCAAGACCCGCTTCCTCGATTGTTGTCCTGGTCCATACTTTGAAATTACTGGTTTTGATCTTCGAGAGAGGACTATACTTCCCGTTTGCCTATGAGTTAGCAATCCCAATTCTACGAGGGGTCTCACTGTTAATATTATTTTCGATGATTATGTTTGTTTCAAAATTGTGAAGTTCTGATTGATTACAACGATTACATATATGTAGATCTGGTGGTTATTTTACGAACGAAATTCAGATGTCACCCCTTAAGATAATATCTTTTCGTATTAAAGTATTGGGATGGGGTCATATGTAGAAGTTCACGCAAGTGAGGAAAGTTGCCATTCACTTGGGAGTGGCCAGGAACGATTCTTTTGCATATGACTCAAGCAGCTCACGACTTCCGGTTTTAGACCAAGTATCCCCTGGGTAGCTAACAGACATCCGTTTGGAGGCGAGCTAAAGTGAGAAGGCGAAGCCCGCTTCTGCGGTTGTGCGTAGGGCTTGGGACCCACCACATAAAAAAATCTGCCCAATGAAAACAAACACAGAGCCTCGGATGAGACACCGCCCTTTTGAAAACGGCAATAATCGCTTAAAGCGGTTCCTACGCCAAATATATATATTAAAGTACTACCGAAGCTGTTTTCAATATATTAATAGAGGTAGGTTCTCAGGGGTTTTCGGTACTTATGATATTTTGTAGATTAGATCAGATAAGTAGTAGATTTGCTATGTCCAAAGCCAAAACCCAACCGGTAAGATTCAATTGGTTTCCTGACGACAAGCTTTAAAACTTCACATTAGTATTAAAGCGGCATTAATATCATTATTAACTTGGTAGGCTCCAAGTGGTAAGAATTTGTTTGCCATTCGAAATTCTTCGTGTTCTAGTAATCGTTTATTAATGATTTCTAATTTCACCTTACAATCGACCACAATTTTTATGGATGCTTTACTAGACCTCAAAAAGATAATTCTTTCTAAAGATTAATATTTTTACGGAGTTCAAGTCGAATGAAAAATTTAATTACATTACGGAAGGATAACTTTAATTATAATCATTAAATGGAGCATGGGAAGATTCTAATATAACTCAAATCTGTGGAAGATAAAGTCTTCTGAAAGTCATTAGAACATAGTCATATCAATAATTTGTAAACCTCTTCGGAAAATATTTTTGAAATACAGGTGTATAATGTCCTCAGTATTAATACTTACATTTTCTATCGCGTGTTTATTCCCTTTCTAGTTAATCTGTGACTAGGGTTGTTTGACAAGCCTTTGTTGATGTACAAAAGTTGAGTTCATGAATGACCATTAGGTTAAGTTAGTTATATTCAAAGGCTGAACTTAGCGATAGGTATTACGATAGATCTCACTTGGACAGCTAAACGTGCCGATCCATTCTGATGCCAAAAGACTACTGAGTATGGATCGCAAAGAAAACCTATCGCTGAAGCGCTTTGAGCCTATCACAAATTTTATGAGACGGCTAATATCTATTCCGGAATGTTCGCACGATTGGCCAAAAGTATAGCTACTGAGATGTTCCAACCTCAGTCACATTGAACATTGTTATGTTCAACATTTTTTATAAATGGTATACGATTTAGAGCACAACCGACAACTTCGACAACCTTATTAATATCCGTTAACGTATTTTCACGCAAGCTTGCTTCAAGCTCGGAATTTAATTACTCTACGTATTCACGCCTGTTATACGATTTTGCGCCATGTTAGACATTTTGTTACCATTTTTAATTTTTTTTTTTGTTTTATTTAACGTATTTTTATGAACTCCACCGAAAAGGTCCTTTATTTTTAATAAATGTGTAAGTAAACTTTGCTATTCATGTGTGTATGCATGTGTGATATGTGTATGTAGTTCCTGTAAAGCATTTAATATTTGCCACGCGAATCACGTGCGTTTTATGGTGTACCGTTATTGCGGCATCTACAACATGGCTGCACGTAGAGAAGTCTGCGTATGCGAGTGAAAGTTCATAATTTATAAAAGTTGAAATGTTTATGCTTTTATTTTTTAAGCTAATGTGAAATTATATGGAACAAAACCTAAACTTACCCCAACAATTGCTGTTTGTGGTCTTTAAACAGAGCGAGCGCTTCAACTGTGGCTTTAAACACATGCGTTTAGTTTCTAAAAAATGAACAAATGCGCATAGAAATGTAGCAACAATAAAAAAACATTTATGCTTTTTGTTTTTAACGTTTTTCCATACAGTTTGCGGTTAAAGTATAAAAATCGCAAATAGATGACTTACACTTTCAGCACTTGTAGAGAGCATTTCAACAATGTAATATTTATGGCTTTAACGTGTAGCATAGAGAACTCACATACGTACGCTACGTCATGTGATTTATGTATATAAAATTTCATATACATGTATGGCTACATACTTCTCTATGGCGCTCATAAACATAAGCTCCATTTTGTCGTTTAGAGTTCGCTGCTTTGATTGCATGAAAAATCCCTTATAGTAGAGCTGCTTTGTGGAGCATTTCATAGCGGTCTATCGTATCTAAATAACTCTTACTTTTATCATATTCACACAGGCTTAGTTGGATCCTTCCCAGAATCACATGGTTACTGGTATTGTATGATAATAACTTATACAATAAAGCATATTTGAAGTCATCATCAACGTCATCTCTATTAAACAATGAACTAATACCTGCCGAATTATTCAAAGTCAGCAAACTACCATTAACGGCCCACCAACCCTACCTAGCACAAGATGACAAGTAGATGAATGCCTGTATATCATATAACTGCATAGTCGGCTGAAAATTCAAATAGTGCTTATGGTCCTAACACTGTAATAGCCAATCCCGCACAATTCCATCGATACTGTTCTGATACTTTGGATGTAAAAGATGATCCACGGTCTGGAAGACCATCTGTCGAAAATGTCGTTAAAATAGTGGAAATCGTCTAGCCCGACCTTGGTGAAGGCACTGATACAATGGCCCAAGAGTTAAATATTGCAGGAAAAATCATTTGGATCCAAAAGAAACTCAATGTATGGGTGCCACGTGAGTTAACGCCAAAAAAATCTCATGGACCATGGACCGTTTCTAAAGCGAATGGTTACTGTGGATGAAAATGGGACACATACGAAAACGTCAAGTAAAAATGGTGACGGTCGGTTGGTAGATGGTCAGTTAGGTTTTGCTGATTGGAGTTCATCAAATTCTTAATCCTGACTATAACTGTGCTGTTTATAATTAGGTCGTCTGAAGTAAGCAATCGACTAGAAGTGGCCAGGAATAATTGGAGAATAATTGTGTCATGAATCATACGCCGCGAGGGTGACTCTCCAGGTTTATTCTTGGCTCAGTTACAAGCAATTGATGCAATGTCAAATTCTTACAGTTGCTTTAAAGATTTTTAATTAAAAATACGGAAGTGTGGGAAATGGGAAATACACAAGTTAAAGTGGAACTTTGTAATTGGCGGCGAGTTGGTGTCAAGTGTTGATAATTGCACGCCTGGCGCAACTAGTGAGTTTGCTTTCTTTTAATTTCAACCAAAAATAGATGGAGGTGCTTTAGAAACACGAGAAAGAATCGAGACAGACAGATGACAAACAAAGGAAAATTACCTGTGCAAAAACTTCATACTGACACCACATAAAGATGTTTTCAGAAAGCCGGTGAATGCGCGAAGGAGTTGAGTTGAAGTTCAATCAAGTAGTTGGGCGTTTAATTAAGATGCTAGAAGAAGGCGTTACCAAACGTCAGACACGAGACAAATAAACGATGCAGATAAGCGAATAGCAGAAAAAAGAAGTCGATCGAATGACAGTAAAACGAAAAACAAGACCCGTAAATACCGACAACAACACACACGCTATAAAAGCGAATGAAAGTGAAGAGCCCGCGCGAGCGAATGCCGTACAACTCGAAATGAAGTATTTAATGGATACTAATTGCAACGGCTTGTCGGAATGCATGGATTGAGTGAATGAGCGAGCGAATTAATGAAAGAACGCTTCGCGAATGTAGCATGAGGAAGCAATGGTTCGCTACGCGCTGAAGAAAGTCATTGGCACACGAGGTATAATGTTAGCTTGTGCCCCATAATGGTTTCATGTTGCATGTGGCAAGTTGACTGGCTGCTTGATTAGTCGGTTGGCTGATTTGTGTGAAAAAGGAGTTGCGAAGGAGTGTGGCTTTTGTGCTCGGCCGCAGACGCGTTAAATGTACTTTTAATGCGAACAAATCACCTTCAATTATTGCTTATTAATACAAATTTAAGCGAAACTTTAACTTTAACGGCATGCTGCAACCTTTAATGACCTTAGAGGAGCTGGTCGGGTACTGCTTGGCGTTTATTGCATTTTGCAATAAATTGTGGAGGAACTATGGTTTTATATCGTCATAACGGCGTGTTAAGTTGATTTTATATGTACATTAGGGTGGCCCTTAGTTGTATGGAGGATAAAAAAGTTTCTGGATTCTCGATCGCACCCCCTAGAAATATGCGAATAGCCCAAAAACTAGTATATACAAAGTTTTGGGTCAATCAAAAAAAGTTTAGAGGTTGCGCAAGGAGCTTGCAATCCTGAAAAATTAAGAATTTTTGCCATTTTTATGTCTCTCATACTGTATGTTATAAAGGGCTAAGGAAAGAAAAATTTCAAACTGAGGCCAGTGTAGTAATGGATTATAGTTCCGTGAGATGGTTCATGTCAATATCACTAACTTTTACTACTGGGCAACATAATGCTAATCGAAGTAATCTCCATTAAGATCGATATATGCGCTATGTACGAAACTAAAAGTCGAAATTTAATACATTGAATATATGAGGGAAAATTCAACCAGAAGGGCGTCAGTCATTATATTGGCTATATAAACCAATATTTGGACCGAATTCAACCCTAAATCATATTATGTTAAAGAAAACTAAATTAAATTAATTAAAATATAATATAAATTTATCTATTAAACGGTTAAAGTTCATCGGAAGTTCGATCGAATCATTATACTGGGTTTAAGGGGTTGGGGTAAGTTTTGAATCGATTTCAATAATTTTTGGCAACTCACTCAAAACCACTCAAAAAGATATCCTACAAATTAGCCTACATTTTCAGAATAAAGTCAGTCATTGGCACTGAGGTCCTTAAGGGGTTATGTGGGTTTCAGAGGTTGAAAAAGATTATTGGTTAATCTAAGATAACAAAAAATACAAAATATTTTTTTTTGTAAAATTTTCTTCATAAATACATACATGTATGTATATTGGCTAAAAAAAATAGTTCTAATAAAGAAAAATAAAAATCCTTTAATTATTAACAAATAATTAAAAACGAGAAGCTTTTCAACAAATCACCAGGTATAAAGATGAAAATTAGAATTAGAACTCAAATGTGTAAAAGTAAATAATAAAACGCCGTGGGTAAGGTTAAGAACCGACAATTAATACTTTCGTTTGTATAATTACACAGTACTCGTATGTCTAAAACAAACATGAATAGCTAATATATTGTGCAAGATTTTAATAATCTCTGCATAGATTACAACCCAGCAGGAAAAAAATGTGTTGTATAAATATTGGTCACAATTAAATGAAGGCCACCAAAAAATATTTGTATAAGGTGGTTCAGAACAATTTCAGCAACTCGAAACTTAACCATGCATATTTCTAAAGAAATCAAAATTAAATCTTCGTTAGGTTACGAGGTTGCCTTATATTGTTGCAGAGGCGTCATCGGAAAAAGATGGGGTCTCTCAGCTAAGGTGGTTCTCTGGCTATATGAAACTATAGTCAAGCCGATTATGTTCTATGGGATTCTCGTGTGGTGGAAGTTTCTGGAAAAGGCTTCACTAGCCAATAGACTAGTATGTGTTCAAAGAGCGGCTCTCGTAAGTATGAGTGGCGCGCTCCGAACGACACTAACCTTGGCACTTAACGCCTTACTGCACATAGTACGCGTGGATATAGCTGGACGGTGCTTGGCGAGAGCGGCCGTTAGACTTGGGGAATCCGAGTTTTCAGAAGAGTGCGTGCCTGGGCACTCAAGTATCCTCACACACTTCAACTTCATCCCGAGGTCATTGGATCACCTCCATGCCGCCGAGCTCAGCCCTGGCTACAATTTCTCTGCTCTTATTCCCTCAAGGGACGTATGGGCGGGAAGGAGTCGTGGTGCGGTGAGCTTCTTCACAGATTGGCGGGGGAGTTTACTGTCGGGAGCTTCGCATCAACCTTAGTTTCAGGCTTCCCGATTAATGCAGCGTTTTTCAAGCGAAAGTGGCTGCTATTAAAGCAGCGACGGATATACTGCTTCAAAGCGCAACAACCTTTAGGGAGGAGGCGCTCAAGGTTGGTTAAGGAATGCCTATCCTCACTGTCGGTGGCATCGTTACACTTTTCAATTAGATTAGTCTGGTTTCCTGGCCACTGCGGAATCGCGGGGAATTGTAAGGCTGATGAGCTTGCTAGGTTAGAAATGACGGACCCACTATTAGAAGCATGGAATCATGTAGGAGCTCCATTGGTCTACAGCGGTCTGCTATTGGACAGATGGGCTTCGGCTGAGCTGGGTTGGCGGTGGTCAGCTACCAACACATGCTTAGTCGCAAGATCCTTCTGGCCTAAGGTAAACCGCGGTAGGTCTACTGAACTTTTCGTCCTCAGTAAACCTTACCTTACTGGCCATTGCCCCATTGGGATACACGCTGTAAGGTTAAAAATCTTTCCGGATGCTAGATGTAGAAGCTGTATGGAGGAAGGTGAGGTGGAATCGTCTCATCACTTTCTTTTGGAATGTCCCGCATTTGCGAGATCAAGAAAGAGATTTCATGGATCTCACTTTTTAGAACAAGCTCGCGACTCCTAATTGTTAATCTGACGGGGGAACCAGGCTTTACAAAGGACTATATTTCAAAGTTTACGTGTGTTTTCCCTTTGGGAAACAGCCTTACAACCTAACCTAACCTAACCTAGGTTACGAGTGAGCTAAGTCCATGACCCTGACTGGAAGAATCGTGTATTCGAATGCTAAATGCAATGGAAAATATTTCAGGCGATTAATTAGAAATCAATTCCTATTGGGTTACAACGCATATCCATTGAATAAGTAGTCTATTGACAAGGTACAATTTGGCATTTAGTAGAATTTAAAATGATTCATAGCCGAAGGGAGATGAAATTGAATTTACAAATACACACATATACTCGGACAAACAGGTGGTTGCGGACAATGAAGATGAATGAACGCCCCAACACACATATACAAACAACAACAAAAACACACACTCAATTGAAGGTGGTTTTAGTCAACGTCATGGCTCTTTGCCAATAAATATTTAAACAGACAAGTTGCTGTGGCAAGCAACATGCGATAAATTACATTGCAAAAAACCCCAAACAACAACAATAATAATAACATTAATAATAATAACCGAACGCCGCACAAGTCAAGTCAACGCGACGGCAAAAGACTGTAATCAATAATTTTATTTGCTTTCTTGAAATGCTATAATTATGTGGCAGCACATAGGTACCAGTATACAATAGTACAAACATATAAATGTATACTTACGTATGCGCGGGCAATAAAACACAGAGCTGCCAGACAGTTGGCGCAGTCGCCAGTCGTTTGCCCAGTTGGTGAGCAACAAATACATTGGTTTTTTGCAGTTTTTGTTGGTGTTGTTGGTGGTGTGAGCGCACCCGAAAGTCACCACCTACTTTGGCTACTGTTGTTATTATATAATGTTGCTATTGTTTTTGTTTGTTGGGTGCTTCTTCTTAACGATGTCGGTGATTGGTCTTGGCCGCGAGCAAAATTTTAAATGAATAAAATTTTATAGTAATCATTTTGCTGCTTTATTGTATGATTGGGTATGTACATTGTAGGGAAACACTTGTTATTATTGCGGATGCTGAAGACTTTATATATATATGTGGGTGTTAGGTTTGTCGGAGCATTTTATAACACAGCCATATTAGTTTTCTAGGGTTATGTCAAAACCCTGATCTGATGGGGTTAAATGGACCTCGGTTTCGAATTCAGCGAGCCCAAAACATAAGGCATAAAACTTAAGGTCATAACAAACATTTTTGTGGGTGGTTCTCACCAATACCGATTATCTAAAGATTAATTTCTTATTTTTTGCATCTTAACTAAACTATAAGATAAAATTCTTGAATATTCTTGCGTAATAAATTAATTTCAATATTGGTCTTAAATAAACATAATGTATGATACCTTTGGTAAATTTGTATTTTTGTTAAAATGAAAATTTCACAATATTCATTTGGGTGTAAAATGTTGATTGTTCTATCATCCTTATAAAAATAGCGCCTTAAAAAATTCGTATTCAGATAATGAATAACCAATTTCTTTCATATATCCATTTGCGTAAGCTTATCAATTTGAATATAAATCACAAAGTTGGTATCAGACTCTAAATTTGTAAAAACTTACCTTGAAATAATCTTTAATAATTAGTCAATTATTTACGAAGCGAAGTGCCAACAATCCTGATGAGATCCGAAAATGTCTTTACGGTATTCGCCGTTGCCAATGTTTAGAGGACCATAAATCTTGCGCAAACCTTTCTCTCGAAAACTCCAAGAGTCGTCTCATCGGATGTTGTCATCGTCCACGCCTCAGCGCCATACATCAGGACGGGAATAATGAGCGACTTATAGAGTTTGATTTTGGTTCGCCGAGAGAGGACTTTTCTTTTCAATTGCCTACTCAGTCCAAAGTAGCACCTGTTGGCAAGAGTGATTCTGCGTTGGATTTCAAGGCTGACATTGTTGGTGTTGTTAATGCTGGTTCCCAGATAAACGAAATTATCTACAACTTCAAACAACTATTTAGCTCTGCAGCTCGTATTATTTTTTCCGGTAATAGATTAAAGAAGTCGCACGATAGTGAGTCACCCTGTCTGAAGCCTCGTTTGGTATCGAACGGCTCGGAGAGGTCCTTCCCGATCCTGACGGAGCTTTTGGTGTTGCTCAACGTCAGCTTACATAGCCATATTAGTTTTGCAGGGATAATTAGGTAGAGTAAGAGGATAGTCCGTATGGAATGTTTGGATTGCTGGAGGGAAAAACAATAAAACGATAAAGATGTATTGGAACTAAGTTTTTTGGCAACTACTACAAGACTGCTTGTATTAATCTAAGTGTCGTAAGTAAGTTAAGTCAACCGGAAATATGGAAATCTCCTTATCATGGGTAAAAAAGTAATACGCCGATTTCGACAATTTTTTGATAAAAATTGCTTAATATTAGGGGCATTATTAGAGTTTACATAATTCTTCATTGATTTATTTACATATGTTTTCCTTAATTTTGATAATGATCATCAAGAGAATGGTATGTGGTGTATTTTCATATTATATGGATATATTTTAACTATGTTAAATGGAATATTTTGGCCACTATTGGAATATACTAAAATTAATATATTACTAAAGCTTCATGCAGCAATTCTAGCGCGTTTTTATCTCTCCTGCTATCCACAGGTTCAATGCACTTGTAGCCAATGCTAAAAAAGCAACAAGTAGAAAATGAAAACCAAAGAAAACGAAAACATTGCGTGCAAGATCATCATTAAATGCCTAAAGACTGATATTTATGCGATCGCAGGGTATTATTTCATTTAAGAGACTGTGGGAGCACAAAACGAAATGAATGAAAGGTAGACTGTGAACTAAATTTGCTTGCAAAATTATTATTTAACTAAAGTATTGCGTAATATATGTGTCCATATGACTATATGCATTCAAATTCTTATATGCAGTAGATATGTTCTTATGTGTATACATTAGAATACAGCGCTGCCGATTTGATCAAATTTGCATTTTGTGTCTTTTAAATTTGTCTGTAGTTTCTAAGAACCCATGCTGAGAACTTATATCACCGGATGTGGCTGGAAGCGTTTGTCGATGCAAATTCACTGCACTTTATATGGTGATACAAATTTATATTTTGGTAAATCGTGTGTGGTTTTGTATTTGATCTACTTGCATATTGGACGCAAATCCACTAAACTTTCGTCGAAAAAAACAATTCGTCGTCTTACTACAAATTGTTCTCTTTTCTGTTGAGAGTTTCACATATATCTGCACTTGAAAGATATCTTGATCAAATTATTAACGACTATACGAATCGTGTTTTTTTCCTTTGATAACCCGAGAATGTTGTCGTTTCAGTATTGCCTCAAATTTAAAATGCTCTACATTAGTCTGGTAAGCTAAAATTATTTTGGAAGAAAGGTTTGTTGCAAAATTCTTCCTGACCGACTTTATTATTAATCCTTTAATAGGTTTGGATTAACTTGGAAGTGGGAATAACTTAAGTTTAAATGTTCATAATTCTGGAGTTTTCATAATTATTATATTACGAAACCTATGTGTATCCATCCATTATTACTTACTCTGGCTATGCTTTCCTCAGCATCATATTTATGAGAAAATTTATGAAATCTGTCTCTTCTTGAGAATTTAACAAACTTTTGCCGTTTCTCATATTCACCTCTCCATATTCTATCCAACGATGACCCAAATAATGATACCAGCGACTCCCTGACCTATGTGATTTTATGACCATCGAATTCCAACAGTCCCCACCCTCGCCTCCAGCGGAGAATTAGATTTTTGAACACTACATTGTGTTAAGAGGCAACCGAAATTGTTCTTAGGTCCATTCTTAATAGGTTCGATGAGGGGTTTTTTAGAGTCTTCGAAATAAATCTTCTGCAGAAATTTTATAGATCTTTGCAGAATACAAATAATGAAGATTGTTTAAGATAGGACATTGACTTTCCAGAGAATGATCGGTATTCGTTTTGTATTAAAGTATGGAATCAGTTAATGCAGGAACGATGATGAACTGGCAACAATGCGGAGAATTGGGTAGCTCTAGTAAACTAGGTCGAAAGAACTCGTCTTGTAATACCGCTGAATATACAGCTTTAGTAAGGTCACTTCAATCAATCATAACATCAATAATATTTTTCATAATATAACTAGATTTCTATCTTTTACGGGATTGAGTTACTAGTGAATTACATTCGGTTTATTTTGTGTAAGCGTCGATATATAATATTGGTATATTCCATGCAATCGATTAATCCCGTTTACTGAACATTTTTATTATGTAAATATCTAACTAAATCTCGTTAAGCCGCTGCAAACAATTGTTATGTGAACAAATTTCTCTGGAATTCCACAAAAAGCTGGTTGTGCGTTGGTTGAAGAGATTCCATATTCGTTTATTTGTTCTACACGAGTTCACACGTTTGCTCCTGTATGTAAATAAGTGTTTCAGCCGAACTCGTACATACATATGTTGGCGCTTCAAATGAATAGACTACAATGTTGCCACTAACGCTAAAACGTTTTGCAACTATGCGCTCAACAACAATAAATGGACGAGATTGAAAATTGTATTTCACAACATTTTCTACTCTCTTAAGCAATCATATGGCATTGCAGGCAATTGAAGGCAATATTACGCATACAACAATGTCTCTACAACAAACCTGCCACGCCACGCCACATTTCCACGTGACCATAAACAAGGCTTGTTTTGTTTGCTGCTGCCCGGCAAAGATACAGCTGAGTGGTTTTGTTGAATTCTCATTTTCAGGTGAAACGGAACCCTCAACTCGCCTCGCCAGCGCAGCTACATGCGAGCCGGCAGCGGTACATAATACATATTTGTTAGCTTTGGCTCATGGCGCTGAGCTTACGTTTGCTGGGGTGCCGCCTTTACTGGGGCGCTGGTGTTGGCTTTAGCTAAATGGCTGTGGACGCATAGCTTTTCTTCTATTTAGTTGAGGTTCGTTGGCTACAGACAGTGTTGCTTTAAGCCCTGGTTCCCCCCTTCGAATCGCTGACCATGGTTCCCACAGCTGTTTTGGAGCAGCCCGCAGCAATGCGATGCTACGAGCGATTCTATTTTTGTTGCTGTTGTTTTTGTTGTTACATTTTACATTTCTATTGTTTCCTTATTTCTTTATTTGAAATGTGCATATTTTTTCCTGGGGATTTTCCAGGATTACGTTAAAATGTTTTTCATTGAATTTTCGCTCTTCTTGTTTTAAGCTTTGCATGCTAATACACTGGCTAGCTGCTAACAGCAGCAGCAGCAGAGATTCGAACATGTGGTGGTAGAAGGTTTGTGTAAATATTATTCCTCTTCCGCCTTTTGCCAATTGCCGCTGGGCTGTCGGTTGGACTCTGCCTGGCAGAGTCGGCAGGGCGCATCTGTTGCTTTTGTTATCATTTCTCTGCACTTGTGTGATTGTTGTTGCTATTTGGCAGGGTTTGCCCAGGAAAAATATTTATATTTGGAATTTCTGCTTTTTTTCCAATGCGATTAAATTTAGTTTGTTGTGGTTATGCGGAAGTTATTAGTGTAAATACCGTAGTTGGCAAAATATCATATTGTGCTTGCGAAGAATTAATGTTATATTAAGGAATTTAATAAGCATTCAGCACTTGCACAAGCGGTTTACTTTTATAACGGGCGGTTTAATGCTACGCATATTAAATATGGCGGTAAAAGGTTTTATTCTCTTAGTTAAATCACTCGCAATTTTTGTGGTTGAGCTCAGGATTTTATGTATTTCAACTGAAGATATGTTTAACACCAATAATAATTTATAGAGTAGGCTGAATGACACATTAAATCCTCAATTTTGGTAGAGTCCGAATGATCGGATATAAATAAGTGTCCATTCAGGTTCCATAGGTCCTTATGTCATGGAACTATTAAAAAACATGTCAATGTATTCGTTTCGTAGCCTACTCTTCGCTGCACCGACTCAAAACCTTGTTGTCGTAAAAAAAAAATGTTTTTAGAATATAGATCACATGTATACTCTAAAATTTAAAGGTTAGCTGTGATTCACTTCATCCACAGAGTGCTACTTTGAACTGATTAAGTGATAAATTTGCAAAGTACTTTTTCAAGGAATAAAACTGTCGTCCAACATGACTCATAGTGAAGAAGCATTGACGAAGCATCCGACGAGGCGGATGCTGAAGAGAACGGTTCTTAGAATGATTAATAAGCGACGGTATTGATTACTGCAGATTCACTAGATCTGATCCCATTGAAAGAGACAACCGTATGGACACGTTTGGGCTCTGATAACAAAATGCTTAGGGAAGTACGGGTCCATTCAAGAAGTCAAGTGTGTTTTATGATTTGTTATGATCATGTTGTTTCCAAGATCCTCGATACTCCCACTATCTCCTCTGCTTTTACCTAATGGATGTTATAACCGCCTAAGCGATATCAGCCAAGTCTACAATAATGTAGCTTCTTGGGTTCGTTAGTCGCCTCTCCCAAACATCCTGAACGAATGCTAACCAGTTTTGATTTCATTAGATCGTCAAAAATGTCACACTCGGCTCGACTAAATGATTTTCCATTATCAGTTGAAACACAAGACTCTGTTTTTGTTAGTTTTCGAATTTGCACTATGCTCCTTTGCACTTCTACATTTTTTCAAGGAATAAACCGAAGTGAGAATGAATGACTGTGTGCTTTCGTATGCCTAATAATGGTAACAGATGCCAAATGATGGTAACCTGATTGTATTCATGCTGAAAAGCAAATGAGTACATTATCACATTTATTCCAGCATATGTGTATCACTTGCGCATAGGCATACTAATGCGTTATTATGTAATGCATTGTTTCCTAAACAACTCGGGCTAAATCAATACCCATTGACACACAATTCCACAAGTAATGCGAGCGCCAGTTGACTCGCTTCTCCAATGAATCGCGTGTTTGGCCCTTAACACTGCTGTGACTTTTGCGTTTTTGTTTCATGCACGAATGGCGACAGCAATGACATGTAACAAATGCACTTATGTATATGTGTTTATGTATATATATGGAGGTATTGTTTTGCAGTTAACTGGTTGTTCATGCAGCCACGTGCTCCTTTGTGTATTCATTTTACAGTATTAAAACCTTACTGAATAGAAGAGTTCATCTTGGAATTGCTTGAATTCAATATTACATACTGACATTCAATACATAAATTTACATACACGTATATGAGTCCATACAGACGAAATAAGCATCCGAATAAGTGGAAGTATTGACATATGATTTTGCAATCCGATTGAAATTTGCTTTTGTATTTATAACTGATGCTAGTTTAGGTAACTCAAATCCTTGTCTAATGAAATTAATTTGACTTTTCAAATTTTAAAGTATGAAATGGTTCTTTAGGACACTATATAAATAAGTACATACTAACCGGTCCACAATACTAAGAATGGAAGATATTGGGTCTCATGCATAAAAACGAGTAAAAGCGCTGAGTTGAGGCATGTGAGCAATTGCTCGTAAGTCGAGTTCGATCAAACAGCAACAGCTTTTGCTCAATTTCGTATGCATAAAAATGAGTTCAAACCAATTGCAATTACTTGAGCAAAGGGAGATCAAACATCTAATGTTATAGAAGTGCAAACGTGTCGTCAAGTGAAAGTGAAGTAGAAGTAGGATCAAATAATAATAATAAAATAGAAACTTACGACATTTCTAAATTTTTAGTAGAAAAACTAAAATAAAATAAATATAAAAAAAAATAAAAATATAATATAAAATAAAATAAAATAAACATACACTAGAAACATGTGTAAAAGAAATTGAGCAAAAATTGGGCATTCAATTAACGGGGAAAGCATTAAGTTCGGGTGTAACCGAACATTTTATACTCTCTTAATTAATTTTATTACTATAACATACAATTTGACTCACATATTCGTCATATATATGGTATAAAGTACATTGAAAGTTGGAAACCTTAATATTAGGTACATGAAAGCTAGCTGAAGTTATGACCCGACGATTCAGATTGACTTCACAGTTCTGGTTATAGGAAGTAGGCGTTGTTATGAACCGATTTGGCCTATTTTCACAACATATTATTGGGATGGCTGGAATATATTATGAACCGAATTTCATTGAAATTGGTGGATTAGTTTCTGTCGTAAGGGTTTGTGGGAGGAGCCAATTTGAACTTTTGTATTCCAATTTGAGTGCAGCTTTTATGTACCATCTTTATAACGAAATTTTAGGTTTCTGGGGGGTTTCCTTACTTTTCCTTTCCTATTAAAGCATTTTTAGTAGTTTTCAACATAACCTTTGCATGGGAGGTGGGCGTGGTTATAATCCGATTAAAAGAAATGGTTTCAGAGAGTTTGGTTGATATAGCTTTTGTATGTAGTTTACGAGATATGTACAAAAATTACATCCAAATATGCCCCTTTACAGCGCGATCCTTTGTACCTAATTTTACTTTCATAGCTTATTTTATGGCTTAGTTGTGGCACTTTATGCCTTTTCGGGTTCCGCCATTTTGTGGACGAAATCAATCTTCATATAGTGCCAAAAAACACGTCTACTAATTTCAGGAAGATATGTGACTATTTTTACTCAAGTTACAGTTTGCGCGGACGGACAGACAGACAGATATCCGGATTTGAACATTACTATGCAATTTTGAGGTTATACCATTTTGGAATCCAGGATCTGCACAAAATATTAAATATAGTCAAATGTTATCAATGTTACTGAGGGCATCACTAAGTGTTTCTTTTGACTTCTCAAAAAAATAATAAGCCAACCAACAGATGCTAGTGTCATCAAACCTATGTATCATTTTATTATTAATTATATAATAAAAAAAAAGTAATAATTACGAATACAAACCTATATAATTTTTTATCCTCACTTGTTAAATTTGTTTTACGCTGTTGATAACATTTTATATTTCTTTGTGGCACAAAATATTCAGCCATGATTCCTTTTTAGTGTACGCGAGTCAACTATAAGGCAGCCTCAACAAAATTTGAGCAAGAGCTCACAAAAGAAAGCAAAAGCTTGTTTTTATGCATATGAAAGTGAGCACGAGCTCATCTAACTTCGTTCATACTGAGCACGATGAGATCAAACGAAAGCAGCGAGTAAAAGCAAACACATCAAATTTTATTATGCATACGACAAGCACCTTTTACTCAAAAAATCGAGTCCGAGCTCAAGCTCACGTTTTATGCATGAGGCCCATTGCTCTTATTAGTGTGTAGTGGGAAGACGTCATAAATTTGGCAATCTTTTATATTTGGGGTTAGTTGCTTTTTCTTTGTGATTTTGAATTATTACAAAAGAGTGTCTGGGTTAAGGTATTCTTTTATATAGAAATTTGTTGTCAGCCATTTGAGACTGTAGGGGACCTTCATCGTCATCTTCACTTTCGTCCTTTAAAGAAATATCGAATTTATGGAAAGAAAGTGCCATCAAGCTTTTCATGAGCCTCATTTACGTTGCAATAATATTCAGACGCAGATTTGTTGTTGTTTCGTTGCGTCAATATTAACTACAACATTATAATCATTGTGTTATCGAATAGTAAATATATTATCTATTACTTTAGTACGATAGATATAGTAAGTTAAAAATGGTTCCTTCATGAAATAAGTATGCTCTGAACATCGGTCTATTTTATCTCGACAGTTCCTTAGTTCGCGTTTCTTTTGTGTGTTTTCTGTGTTCTGTGTTCAACGTTCTCTCAACTTATTGCGATATCGATAGGAAAGTGGTCATATAAACAGTGCCTCTTTTTTCGACCAAACAGTTCTTGTTCTTCTGTCCTTCAGAATGTAACATACTGTCAAGATTCTCGGACGAGACGACGAGATGTAGTTTTTCTCCCCTTTGAAAAACTGACAAAGAGAGTAATATATTCAAATGCCAAATATTTCAATCATTTGTATCGTAGACTGCCAATATATATTGAGTACTGAGTAGAATCCTCATTTAATTTGCATGCTAAGCCAGCCAAGCAATGTAACATTCCTGAATTAAAATGTGGTATATATGTATAATGAACAAGTGTTTTTGTAGTTCTGAGTGTAGTGCTCACAAAGTAAATACCGATGTTCACAAACTAATTACCGTTAGTTATTCAAGAGCTTGAGCTGAGAACTTTTCAAGCTTAATGACTAGTCTTCCTGAATTTAACAAAATTTTCTCAAATCGGCAAAGAGGGTTGCCAATTGTTATTTTTCGACTGCTAAAACAATGATTGGCATTTTAATCACTGAACATACATATTTAGGTTTGTTTAAAAAATATCTACGATTAATAGTGTGTATTACTTAGTTCACTTACAACAAGAACACCATTAGCCCACTTCTACCTTCAGACTCAATTTAACCACAGCTGGAAATTGCTGCGCTGGTTAACGCCAATTGAAACATTTAAACGGTAAATTTATCTGCATTCAAAGTGTTCGGTTTCACTTGTCCGAAGGTGTCAACTAGTAACGGATACTACAATATTTACATATGTCTGTATGTGTGAAATATGTACAATGTCCACATTTGACGAGCGTTTACTACATAGTAATACAAATCTATATGCATGCAAATAAGTATATATCTATATATATTTGTATGTAAAGAGTTAGCATTATTGTTGACAGTTTCGCAAAAGGCGTATGTCCCGGCCACGATGTGAATGAATCGGTTATATGAGGGGATACAGTGCTGAAGACGTGAGTATATTTATAATATATGTTGGTATGTACAGAAGCAGCAACCCTTTAGGAACGTTTAAGCTTAATACATCTTAGAGTGTTCTGATATATATATATAAAAACCTTTTTATTCATCCCGACATAACGCTTATAGAAAAATCATTTTGTCAGTACGCTTTGTATGAGAGTTTGAATAACCCTTGAATTAGATTTCTAGCAATTTTTTTGCAAATTTGGTACGCCAGTACCTTTCCAATTAATTCTTTGAAGTCCTGGACCAAATCAGAATCAAAACTATTTTTACAACTATACATTAACCTATTTATGTAACTATATTGAACTGGCAACAGATTGAGATATTTTTGACAAACATTTATCCATTGGCTATTTGTATAGCCGGTTGTGTAATTTAAAGAATGCTTATCTTCACTAGCAGTGGCATTGTTCTGAATCACTACTTAGACTGGCCTTGGTGTCTGACCACAACGGAATCGTGGTAAATTGTAAGGCTGGTGAGCTTGCAGGGTTAGGCACGTCAGTCTCACCCACAGCAACATGAGAACAAGTAGGAGCACCGCTCTTATAGTGGCTAGATCCTCCTGGCTTAATGTGAAGAAAGATATCGACCGTATCAGAGTTCAAAGAGTTAGATATCAGGTTATATATATAAAAATGATCAGGATGATGAGTAGAGTTGACATCCGTCCGTCCGCCTGACCGTCCGTCTGCCCGTTTGTCCGTCTGCCCTTTTGTTTGAATTCCGCGCAAGCGATAACTTGAGTAAAAATTAAGATATCTTAATGAAACTTCCTTGGCACCCTGAGGAGGTTGGTATGAATGGGCGAAATCGGAGCATTGCCACACGAAATGGCGAAACCCGAAAACACATAAGTGTCATAACTAAGTCATAAATAAAATGAAAAATGGGTGTGGCTACTTGACCGATTACAATGAAATTCGGTAACTAATGCTTTCTTGATACCCTAATAACACATATTGAAAATGGGCAAAATCGGTTCACAACCATGACTGCTTTCTATATAATTAAATTTTGAATTCCATCTGATTCCTGTACTTTATAATCTATAAAAAAGGAACCGATGAAGATAGCGGAATAAAACTTTATACAAATACTGTGTATCATCTTTGGCTTCCCTTGTGGGAAAATTGTCGAAATCGGACTATAACTTTTTAAGGCCGTGGATATCAAACATGAAAAACTCAGGGTAAAGGGTAAATTTCCACCGAAAATATCGGCAAATCTCTCATATATTTTAATGTAGTTCAGAGGAAATCTGTTTCTTCTAATATTGTGTCTCTGTACAACAAATGTTTAAAATCGGGTCATAACTTCCCCTAGCTCCCATATACCTAATTATAGGTTTTCTAAAAATACGGTAGGCTTTATTCTGCACATGTATTGGTTAATATGTGAGATATCTTAGCAAAATAAAGTGAGCCTTTAGTCATGGATATAGTGTCTTGGTGGTGAAAAAAAAAAGTAAATCGGTTCAGGAATTACCTCAGCCCTCATATACTATACATATATGATGATACTCGTTATTCTATTGGACAAATATATGGATCAAATTGTGTGTTATCTTACATTTCCACCGAAAATTATCAATAAATTGCGAGAGTATAAAATTTTCGGTTACACCCGAACTTAGCCTTTCCTTACTAGTTTGTATTTATTTTTTCTAAACAAACACGCAACCTAGCGGATTTATAAGTGAAGGACCTCTGCAGATTTGTAGTAGGGCCAGGGCGCTTTGAAGGACTGTAGGTTACAGTCTAATTTTGTTTCCCTCTGGGGAACAGCAATATAACCTAACCTTAACTTTTATATATTATTTGACTAATTTTTTAAATTCGATTGAGTATGTATTTAATATTTTCTAATTTTCTCTAGTAAGTACACAATGTGATTTCATTTCCACAGCACTAATCCGTACAGTTCCAACAGGGTCCTTTACAGTTGTCTTGTTTTGTGCGATATGAAGACACGGTTTATTTTATTCTTTGCCGCTTGCAAACTTCTGATATAGTCGTAAATACCGTTTTTGTCTTGTTTGTATTCTTCCGACATTTCGGTAACCGTAGCCGCATTTGTTTAACAAATTGTTAAATAAGGTGTTGCATGTTTGCGCAGTCACTCGCTTGGCACAGCTGAAAACCGCAGAATTACAAACAAAATATTTATGACCTCACAACAAGCAGCAAGTGTATGACAGGTGCACACACACTCTCTCATATATATATATATATAAAGATGTGACATGTAAATATGGCATTGTTGACTGATTGCGTTTACGATTTCATGCGGAAGCAATTTGAAATTCAATAGCACTGCTACAGTATCGGGCCGCATTACTGCCACTCAAGAACCCAATGCACACACAAAGACAGACATATCTTTATTCTTAACTGTGTGCTAATAATACTAGTGGGGGGAAATGATTGTTCGCCTTGAATATTTTGTTAAATTTATTTATAGATGTACATGAATATATTTATTTATGTACATGAAATACAATTTTGTAAATAGTTATGTAAATTAATAAATTTAGACAAATAGTCCTGAGACATTACTTATAGCTTGAAATATGTGGTCGAATTTTATTTTCAAAAAGTTTACTTTAAATTTTTGTGCAGAAAAATTTATCTTTATCGTACTTAAAACTCTCTTCCCCCAGCTTCTGCTACACCAGCTCATACTTCACCACATTTAAATTTTTTAAAACGAAAATGAAAATAAAATGTATCCGAACGATACCTAGAATGTTGGCTTGCCCTGTCTCAAGTGTACGAGTATACATATATGTCAGCGATATTTGTAACAAATTTTCATTGGTGGAGTCAATTGTACCTATTCTCCGCATATTTTCCCTCTCATTTCTTGTTTTAATAATATTCCTTTATTGGAATTCACTTCAGTTGTCTGCATTTCAATGACAATTTTATTTTTCTTCAGTTTATTTCAAATTTATTATTTTGCATTTTCTCACAAATAAATATGCGTATATATGCCGTTATAATGTTGTAAGCTCCAAGTGATAAGCATTTAGTTTTTATACATATATTTTTTAGAAATATTTAGTTTTCAGAAATGCCGTTTCATATGCTAGGTCGAGGCCAACATTGAATGTTTTCACTGCGCTAATTGTTGTCTTATTTACTTTCTCGGTCTAAACACCACTTCACATGCAAATATGAAGATAGCCAAGGTCCAAGCGAAACCAAACATTGGCCAAGCGAATGATATATAATCCATATCGAGTGGTCTAAGCAATACTTCGGTATATATTATATTCTGCATTTTACCCCAGCTTATAGCCTCCAAATATGCCGTATCAATCCAAAACTGTTTTAATCCATGATCGACGATTCTTGTAAGAAACAAATTTAAAGATTCTTTGAAAATGGAGTTCGGTTGCAAGGGAAGACTGTAGACCATCTCACTACGCACACACATATCTGTTAAACGAAATATAGGTTTCTTTAACGGTCTCATTCTTAATTGAATGAAGTGCCATAAGAAGAGATCGACAAGATAGGCATAGCTGGTATTCAATTTATGGAGCTCTTCGCGAAACTGCTCCTGCGTCTCTACAACGACGAAATAATTTTCCAAATTTCTGCAGAATTCACCACACCATTGCGTAAGGTATGTGTAACCGCCATCACTGATTAATATTTTATGTCCATTTTTATTTACTTCATCCCAATCGCTGGGCATCGGCATTATTGTAGGCGTAGTCACAAAAGTATTCAAATTGGCCGTGAAGTGAGTGTGGACACACAACACCCATACCATGGACAAGAAAACTAAGATGCATAAAGTTATAAGACCCTTCAGATATGCCGGGTAGCTTGAGTCCACACAGAAAGCCAAGTATTTCGGTTCAGTAATCGCCAAAAGTAAATTTTGATAACAACGTCTTCCAGCACGTAGATATTGTAAACGACGGGACAAATAAATCAAAATGCCTATGGTCAGAAAGCCAAACGAAACGTATAGAACATATGTACGAGTTGCGTACATTACAAAGAAATCTTGGAATGTGTTGTACCACTTAATTGGTGCTATGATGCAAACTCCGGTGATACTGAAGGGATTGGAGGCCTGATCGAAAGTTTTCGAAACTTGCAAATACATGCGAGCCAATGGTATATCCATCTCATTGTTGCGTGTCATGTTGAGTAAATCGGCTGGAAAGTAGAGTTTATCCAGAATAACTTTTTTTGGATAGGACACTGTTCCATTAATACTTTTCGCAAAAGCTTCCAGGAGTTTTGGTAAATAACCGCCCACCTTTATATGTCCATCCATTTTGTAGGCAAAGGTAAACGGAAAAATCTGATCTGGCATTGTGCGTATGCCATATCCAAATAAGTTCTTCATGCGGTGCGGAAACACCTCTAAACCATCGGTACCAAGCGTTTTTTGCTCCAATTGAAAATTTGGGAATATTGTGTAGCTATAAAATACTTTGGTATGCGGAAAATCCGGAAAAATTACAGCAACGTTAAGCATTTTTTCCATTTCACATAATTTAAATAGTTGCATCAAGTAGTTTTCAGTACGGGAAGTCTCGAAACCTAGTTCAGCGACGATGAGAACAATACGCTTCTGCCGCATGCGTTCTAGTATATCGGCGAGCATCGGCAGTTCCATTTCAAAATTCTCTAACTGAGCGATGACAAGTATTTTCCTGTTGAAAAAATCCGCAATTTGATAAGACGAATTTGAGTTTTGAAAAATAATCGGTTTATTGAAGTCTTCAACTATAATTCGTAACAGTAATGCTACAGTTTCATTCTTTCGTAAGTCTCCGTAAATCAAACAGTTCTCAAACATCTCTTCGTCATATATTTTCATTAGAAACTCATTATAGATTTTCATTTCTGAAAAATCTTCGGTGGGTATTGTAGTTTCCACTGATTGAGTACAAATAAATGTTAAAATAATTGTAAGACCCGCTTTTTGCCAAGGCACTACCATGTTGAAATTATTTGTTGTGTCGACGCGAGTTTAAACTTTACTGCTGACATCCTTTAGCATGAAGGTTAATACGTATGCTCGTTGTTAGCTGGATTTTATTATTCGAACATTTCTTTCATATTTTACCTTATAAAAATTTACAGCCTGTCATTATTCAATTGCAATATCAATTAAAGTGTAAATAACTGTAAGTTAGTCATTGATTTGAATGTCGAACAGAAATTATGAACTGAAGGAATCACTTTTTATTGTTGGAACTACTTACCGACCACAACAGAACTTTAATTAAAAATCACATGGCTATATCGATGTTTATCAGAGGAAAATTCGTGCCATAAAGTGCCATAACTAAGCCATAAATTAAGCAATGAAGCTATAAAATTTGGTACAAAGGATTGTTCTAGGAAGGGGCATATTTGGATGTATTTTTTTGGGAAAGTGGGAAACCCTCAGGAGTCCTTCTTTCAGGCATTTCCTTACATAGTCCAAAAATGGAGGAAATCGTATTATAACCACGCCCACCTCCCATACAAAGATTACGTCGAAAATTACTAAAAATTCATTTTTTCAGTAAGGAAATGCAAAAGAAACCTTAAATTTCATTATAAAGAAGATCCTTCTACAAATCGTCGAAATCGGACCATAAATTTTCAAGGCCCCATATATCAAATATGAGGATCTCAGTGCTTCTATTTTTTTTTTTAACGAAAATATGGGTAAGTCTCTCAGATATTTTGAAGAAATCCGGAGGGAAAATACGTGAAACATCACCTTACTCCTATATACCTAATATTAGGGTTTCCAACTTTCAATGGACTTTATACCAAATATATAACGAATATGTGGGTCAAATTGTTTATAATATTAATAAAATTAAATAAATAAATTGCGAGAGTGTAAAATTTTCAGTTACACCCGAACTTAGCCCTTCCTTACATGTTTATCATCAATTCTGTGTCAAATCGACTCAATAATTTGTAAAATGTCCGTTTTGCTCTTCTCCAGATACTTGATTTGAATGAGAATTCTAGAAAACAGTGTCCACTCGGCTGATGGTTTAGTCTTTGCTGATTCGATTGTCTCTGTTTAATCCGTATTTTATTAACGGCTACGAGACGATGCAGAAACTCTGTCGGGTTTCGCTTAAATTGCATCAAATAATGCTTAGATTTGTTCCACGATTACGGTATTGTCCTTAATGAGCAAATGCGACAAACATTTGGCACCTTGCTTTCTCATGTTCAATACTTTATAGAAGATATGACTCATTCAGTTTACGTTTGTGGAGTTTTGCCATTATTCGTGTTAAGTTATGCATTTTAGGGGCAGCTGACTACGGCTCAACAAAAACCGACGTACGTCCTAATTCAAACTCGATAAACCAATATCTTACAGTCAATATCTAAGGAGAAGACATCTATGCTCACTTTAATAACGCTGTGGAGGTCTAAATATAAACACATGCCTTTGACGTTACATTAGTATTCAATAATAAAATCTCCCTCTTATGGGAACAATACAAACATTTTACCCCGTCTAGAAATCTTACTTTACTGTCATTACTTTCACTTCGATCCTCAACAATCTGATCAATAAAAATTATAAACTAAGTAGAAATTTTATGTTCACACAAAATTTATTATTTTTAAAGGGCTAAACAATATATAGCAGAAATATCTTAATAACTACAATAACAACATTGAATGGTTTCTCTGCGTGAACTGTTGCCTTATTTACTTTCTCGGTCTAAACACCACTTCGCATACGAATATACAAATAGCTAAAGCCCACGCGTAACCAAACATTGGCCAAGCGAAGGATATGTACTCCATATTAATGGGTCTAAGCACTTCTTCGGTATATGTTATGTTATGCATTTTACCAGACCGTATGGCTTCCAAATATGCTGCATCAATCCAAAACTGTTTTAACCCATGTTCGAGAATTCTTGTAAGAAACAAATTTAAAGATTCTTTAAAAACTGAATTCGGTTGCAAGGGAAGACAGTAGACGATTTGCCTACGCAAACACATATCAGTTAAATGAAATATAGGCTTCCTCAGTGATCTCATTCTCAACTGAATAAAATGCCACGAAAACAGATCGACAAGATAGGCATAGCTCGTATTCAATTTATGCTGCTGCTGACGGAATTCCTCCTCTGTCTCTACAACGACGAAATATTTTTCAAAATTTTTGCAAAACTCACCACACCATGGCGAAAGATATTTGTAACTGCCAAGACTGATTAATATTTTGTGCCAATTTTTATCCAAATTATCCCAATTGCTAGGAATTGGCATCATAGTAGGTTTAGTGAAAAAACTATTCAAATTAGCCGTGAAGTGAGTGTGGACGCACAGAACCCATACCATGGATAAGAAAACTAAAATACATAAAGCCAGTAGACGCTTCAAATATGTAGGGTGGTTGGAGTCCACACAAAAAGATAAGTAATTCGGTTCCGTAATCACTGAAAGTAAATTCTTATAATAACGTTTCCCAGCTCGTAGATATTGTAGACGACGGCACAAGTAAAACAAAGTGCATATGCTCAAAGTGTCAATCAAAATCAGTACCAAATATGTAGGAGATGAATACATGGCATAGAAGTCCTTGAAAGAGTGGATCCACCTAATCGGTGTCATGATACAAACTCCGGTGATACTGAAGGGATTGGAGGCCTGATTGAAAGTTTTTGTCATTTGCAAATACATGCGAGCCAATGGTATATCCATCTCATTGCTGCGTGTCATGTTGAGTAACTCGCCTGGAAAGTAGAGTTTATCCAGAATCACTGGCTTTGGATATGCCACTGTTCCATTAATACTTTCCGCAAAAGCTACCAAGAGTTTTGGTAAATAACCACCTACTTTTATATGTCCGTCCATGTTGTAAGAAAATGTGAATGGAAAAATCTGATCGGGTATTGTGCGTATACCATATCCAAGTATGTTTTTCATGCGCCGCGGAAACACCTCTATACCAACGGTACTAAGCGTTTTTTGCTCCAATTGAAATTTCGGAAAAATTGTATAGCTGTAAAATATTTTGGTATGCGGAAAATCCGGAATAATTAGAATAACATTAATAAGTTTTTCCGCAGCACATAATCTAAAAACTTGATTCAAATATTTTTCAGTACCTGAATCCCCGAAACCGAGCTCTGTGCTGATGAGAATAATACGCGTCTGTCGCATACGTTCGAGTATATCGGCAAGCACCGGCAGTTCCATTTCAAAATTCTCTAACTGAGCGATGACGAGTATTTTCCTGTTGGAAAAATCCGCAATTTGATAAGACGAATTTGAGTTTTGAAAAATAGTTGGTTTCCTGAAGTCTTCGATGATTATTTGTAAAAGTAATGGTAGAGTTTCATGCTTTCGTGAGTCTCCGTAAATCAGACAATTCTCAAACTTCTCTTCGGCATATATGTTGAATAGGAAAACTTTATAGAATTGCATGTGTGAAAAATCTTCTGTGGGTATAGCCATCTCCACCGATGTGGCACAAAATAGTGCTAAAATAACAGTAAGAACCGTGTTTGGTATAACCGCTACCATGTTGAAATTATTTGTTGTGTCAATGCGAGCTTAAACTTTACTGCTGATGTCCTCTAATGGAAAGGCCAATACGTGGCTCTATTTGGTGCATTTGTTTCACAGTATACCTTATACCTATTTACAGCAATTTATTCAGTAATTATTCAACTGCAGTAAATTACTGTACATTAGTAATTTATTCGAATGTTGAACTTAAATTATTCATATAAAATTGTTATATCTAAAAAGAATCGCTTTTTATTGTTGGAACTACCAGATTTATAGCCATTAATTATAGCCAGAGAGCAATATCCGCGATCATCAGATTTTATTGCTTATAGTATTATAAACTCCATCTGTGCCCACTGCATTATTTCTCATAGTCGGTAGTAGAATACACAATATTCCGAGTAGTAATTTTCTTCTCATTGATCTCTATTGTTTGCTGTAAACGACGTAAGCCCGGTGCTTAGGTTATGCATAAGTGTTTGGGAGCTACGAGAATATTCGACCCGATTTAGCCCAATTTTGGCACAAAGCCACACTATTATGAGGAAAACATATCCTCTGAATTTCTTTCGAATATTTGTGAGATCTACCTATATATTCGATAAAAAAATTGCCTCGAGCCTTGAGATCCCCATGTTCGGTATCTGGGGCCTAGAAAGTTTATAGTCCGATTTTAGTGATTTTAAGACACACTATATACACAATATTTGTGCAAAATTTTCAGATATCTTTGCTCGTGCTTAATTTATTTGTTGTAAAGTGGACTAATCAGATGTAATTCAAAATTGTGGTATAAGGAAAATAGGCGTGGTTGTGAACGGATTTCTCCCATTTCAAACATTGAAATTGGTCGAGCAGTCTCTCAAATATGGTTTTTGGTCCAATGTGCGCGGAGCCACGCCCATTTTATGAAATTTAAGGTTTCTGGTGCTTTCCTTATTTAATTAGAGCATTGTTAGTAGTTTTCAACATAACCCTTGTATGGGAGCTAGGCGTGATTATAATTCGATTTCCGAATATGCCCCTACCAAATTTTACTTTTAGAACTTTATTTATGGTTTAGTTATGACACTTTATCTGTTTTCGGTGTTCTCCTTTTTGTGGGCGAGCGGTGCGATTTCGCCCATCTACGAAAGCAATTTTCTTATGGTACCAAGGAACACGTGTACCAAGTGTTGGTGTCACTTCGAAGCTGCATGTTCTATTCTGCCGTTACTAAATCAGTTGCTAATCGTTCTGCTAACTTTATTTATTCATCACCTAGTCAGTACAAAGTATTAATGGAGTATTTTGACTATAACAATTCGAAGTTGGATTTCAAAATAGATATGACAAGATAAATTTTACCCTGTAATTGCTACAGCAACTCGAACTATTTTCTCCAATATGAGGTTAAAATAATATAATACTTCAATACAAACGTGTTGACCTGGTTCGACGTGAATATGTTAATGTTAATTTTGTTCTACAGGTGAAATTGTTTTCTACATTAACTATAATAAAAAAAAAAAATAAAGACGACTAAAAGTTCGAGTGAAACTATGATCTTGTCATGGTCGAAGAACAGTTGAAATGCGCTTAAGCTCCATCAAACACTGCTGTAGTATGATCCTACAGTTGTGGTGCTGTCCCGAGTTGGCAAATGTGAACTTTTATGGTAACTGTTTTCGGGGACTCATTTAAACTTATGAAACAAATTTTTGAAAGTCGACAACGAAGGAGGTTCTTTGGAAATAATTTCATATGTAATATGGTTTAGATTAACGAACAAATTGGTTTAACTTCAAGCCAACTTAAAATTGAATTCTAATATTTCCCTCTCATTTTAATTTGATATCTGATTATTTTGATCTTTAACTTACCTTAATTCCCAACAAACTGGGGAAATCAAAAACATTTCAAATTTATTCAGTTTTTAGATACACATCAAATTCATTTGCTTTAAAGGTAGATGAACATTATATAGCATAAATTCGATTCAATAATAACATTGGACGATTTCATTGCGATAGTTTTTGCCTTATTTACTGCCTCGGTCCAAAAATCCTTTCGCATGCAAATATAAAAATAGCCACGGTCCAAGCGACGCCAAACATAGTCCAAGCGAATGATATATACTCCATATTGAGGGGTCTAAGCACGTCTTCGGTATATGTTATGTTATACATTTTTCCTGATCTTATCGCTTCCAAATATGCTGCATCAATCCAAAACTGCTTAAACCCATGTTCAAGGATTTTTGTAAGAAACAAATTAAAAGATTCTTTGAAAATCGAGTTCGGCTGCAAGGGAAAACTGTAGACGGTTTGCCTACGCAAACATATATTAGTTAATCGAAATATAGGCTTCTTCAATGATCTCATTTTCAACTGGATAAAATGCCACGTAAATATATCGACCAAATAGGCATAACTCGCGTTAAATTTATGCTGCTGCTGACGGAATTCCTCCTCCGTCTCTACAACGACGAAATATTTCTCCGAATTTTTGCAAAATTCACCACACCATTGCGAAACGTATGCGTAACTGCCAGCACTGAGTAATATTTTATGCCCAGTTTTATTTAAATCATCCAAATCAATAGGGATCGGCATCATAGTCGCCTTAGTGAGAAAAGTATTCAAATTGGCCGTGAAGTGAGTGTGGACGCACAGAAACCATAACATTGTTAAGAAAACTAAAATGCATAAAGTAAGTAAACGCTTCAAATATGTCGGGTGGTTGGAGTCCACACAAAAAGACAAGTAATTCGGTTCAGTAAACACTGAAAGTAAATTCTTATAATAACGTTTTCCAGCCCGTAGATATTGTAGACGACGGCACAAATAAAACAAAATGCATATGCTCGCAGTGCTTATCGAAAGCAGTACAAAATATGTAGGAGATGAATACATGGCATAGAAGTCCTTGAAAGAGTGGATCCACCTAATCGGTGTCATGATACAAACTCCGGTGATACTGAAGGGATTAGAGGCTTGATCGAAGGTTTTTGACATTTGCATATACATCCGAGCCATTGGAATATCCATCTCGTCGCTGCTTGTCATATTGAGTAGTGTGGCAGGATAATAATACTTATCTAGAATCACTCGCTTTGGATAGGACACAGTTCCATTAACACTTGCCGCAAAAGCTTCTAAGAGTTTTGGTAAATAACCACCCACTTGTATGTGTCCATTCAGTTTGTAAGTAAATGTGAAGGGAAATATCTGATCGGGTATTGTGCGTATTCCATATCCAAGTATATTCTTCATGCGGCGCGGGAATACCTCTACATCAACGGTACCAAACGTCTCTTGCTCCAATTGAAATGTAGGAAAAATTGTGTAGCTATAAAACAATTTCGTATATGAAAAATTCAGAAAAACGACTATCACATTAAGCATTTTTTCCCTTTCACATATTCTAAAAAGCTGTGTTAAATATTTTTCAGTACCTGAATCCCCGAAACCGAGCTCTGTGCTGATGAGAATAATACGCGTCTGTCGCATACGTTCGAGTATATCAGCGAGCACCGGCAGTTCCATTTCAAAGCTTTCTAACTGAGCGATGACGAGTATTTTCCTGTTGAATAAATCCGCTAGTGGATAAGACGATTTCGTATTTTTAAACATAATTGGTTTCTCGAAGTCTTCAACGATGATTTGTAACAGTAATGCTAGAGTTTCACTCTTTTTTATATCTCCGTAAATCAAACAGTTCTCAAACATCTCTTCGGCATATATTTTCAATAGAAAATCTTTATAGAATTGTATTTGTGGCAAATATTCTGTGGTTTCCACTGATTGAGCACAAATTAGTGCTAAAATAACAGTAAGAACCGTTTTTGGTATAAGCGCTAACATGTTGAAATTATTTGTTGTGTCGAAGCGAGTTTAAACTTTACTGCTGGTATCCTCTGACGGGAGGACCATACGTCCGTTCAATTTTAACTGGATTTTATTACTCGAGCATTTACGTCACATTAAAGCTTATAACAATTACAGTCGTTTACTCAGTTATCATTCAACTCGAATATCAATAAAAATGTAAATTACTATACTTTAGTCATTTATTTGAATATTGAACTTTAATTATTTACTAAAACTTTTTATAAAGCAACCACTTTTTATTATTCGAACTACGTATAGACCATAACAGAACTCAAATTACAGCTAAGCTGTATCATTCATCAGTAGGAGCATTGTCAGAGTTTACTGCTTTATGTCGAACCCTTTGTATTATTTCTCATAGTCGGTACTATAATAACTATATTTTGAGTAATAATGTTATTATCACTTTCTGTAAACGCCTAAAGGTTACGGTCGAGTCGATACCGTCGATACTTAATACCGCAATGAACGTATTAAAATCTTCAGATCCTCTAGTCATTGGGCGCATGTCCTACAAGTAAATGACAAGGGACCGTAAATCTTCCACAAAACCTTTCTCTCGAAAACTTCAAGGATGTTGACATCGTCCACGCTTCTGCACCATAAAGTAGGACGGGAATGATTAGAGACTTGTAGAGTTTTGGTTTTGTTCGTCGAGAGAGGACTTTATTTTGCAATCCTCTACTCAGCCCATGTTGCACCTGTTGGCAAGAGTGATTCTGCGCTGGATTTCGAGACTGACATTATTATTGGTGTTGATGCTGGTTCCCAGGTAGACGAAATTATCTACAACTTCAAAGTTATCACTGTCAACAGTGTACGTGTGAGCCAAGACGCGAATGCGTTGACTGTTGGTTTGATGACAGAAGATATTTCGTCTTGTCCTCGTTCACTAACAGACCCTTTCGTTTCGCTTCCGTATCCAGTCTGGAAAAAGCAGAACAAACGGCGCGGGTGTTTAGCTCGCCTCCAAACGGATGTCTGTTGGCTACCTAGAGGATACTTGGTCCAAGACCGGAAATCGAGAGCTGCTTGAGCCACATGCATAATAATCGTTCCTGGCCACTCCCAAGTGTATGCCAGTCAACTTTCCTCACTTACGTGAACTTCTACAAATCATTGTCATCCATCAGGTACTTAAAAAGCGTAACGTTGTAAAAGGTGGTTCGAAGTCCAAAGTAATTAAGATGTTTACTGATTTTAAGTTGGTGGAAATTGTTCTCAAAATCAATGCTCCGATTATAAAAATCACCGAGTGAGAATATGTTGCGCATTTTTTAATAGCAGGTGAACTTAGGCCTTGATTTTTTCGTTCTAATCTCCAAACCCTTGCTTTTGTATATAATTTGGAGAAAACGAAGCGATAGTTTGGTTCCATGATATGTATGTCAGAAGCATATGTCAGCGGTTGATTTATATTCAAAAGTTTTAAAACATTGTAATCCGAGAGAAAAAAGAGAACATTAAAGGTTGTTATACATGTATACGAGATATCGCTGAAGGAGCCAAATCTAACCCAATATCGAATGGGGAACATCGGAAGGCGACAATATTAATGTAGACGAATGAATTAATATTTGTATTTTAGGTAATATTTAATGTTTTTTAATCGAAATTAATGCACAAGCGCAAGCACATATAAGATATGTACGAATTGGATGGATATTGTTTTGAAGTGCTAATCGACACTAGTTGTCTAGCTGTCCAAATGGCATCCGTTATGACCTTAAAGGGATGGATCAGCCTTCCAACCTAACCTAACCTGACATAGGACTAGTTAAAAATGCATTAAATATCTATATAAATCTCATCCCCTCAACCACCTTTTAATAAAAAAAAATATTGAGAAAATAATTTTATTTGCTATAATAAAAGAACACTAATATAGAAGAAAAATATAAGCGAGAACTTTCTTTCATTAACATAAAAGGTGAAATATAAAGAAACGAGAAAATATGCTCAAAGACGGTCAATCAATGGTAAATTGCACCCTTTGATACGCTTTGACAATGTCACGGCAGCATGTATGGCAGGTGTTATGGTTGCCAACTGCCGGCGACTCAGAATGCGAGTCAGAAGCATCAACATCCATCATATGCCAGTCGAAAAGGAAAATTACTGCTTTGTGCAGAATGGCATCTGAAGAATGCTTGCGCTTTTCAGTTCGCCAACAGGTTGCAACCATGGCAGCGAATTTTACAAAATTATTTAAAAAGAAATGAAATGGAAGACGAACTATCATATCAACTACAAATACAAACTGGCACAAATAAATTCGTAAGTTGTACTTATGAGTAATCTTTTCAAGGTACACCAGTTGCTGTCAGCGACTCACTTGCGAACCTGCATATAAAAAGAAATTCGAAACTGTGTGGGTCCAATGACGAAAAGCAAGTTTATGATATGGAAAAGCGAGAAATAAAAAATTGGTAAGAAATGATATGAAAGATGTTGTGTCATTTGCTGAAATTGCCGCCACATTCAGTTGGTAGTTTCGAGGAGGTGCGAAGGTATGCTATAAGTTCCCACTGAAAAGCCTCAGATCTCAGCGACTCCTCATACTATGCCACAACGAATGTGTGGTTTCTCAGCAAGTCAATGAACATATTACAACCCTTCTCCCCACCAACTTCTAACGTCACTTTTTAGCACCGCTCTTGTCTTGTTGCCATCAGTCGCTTGCTTCTTTTGGGTATTTCTTTTTTAAATCAATTTATTTTATGAAGTTTATACGGAAACTTATTACCGATACACGCCATGTCCTGTTGAGTATGCAAAAGTAAATGAAAATCGCGCGGGCGGGGGTGAAAAATTTCATTTCGCACATTTCGACGCACAGCGGTTGGTAGCGAATGGAAATTGATGAAACGAAATTTGATGCTTTATGAGTTGGATCCTTTGCGTTTGGCGTTGGCGTTGCTGTGCCCTGTGCTGCCAACTGGTATCAACAATCATTTGCTTTGACTGAAAAGTTATTGAAAAACAAAATGGCAAATAAACAAGTCGTACAAATATGGAAGTGTGTGTGTGTGTTTGCTTTAAAACTTTGCACCGACTTTTAAGTGAATTAAATCAATGGCATCGTGCAAATATTTGCCCTTTGAGTTGAAACGAAATTTACTTATTTTTTTTTTATTTTAATTTTGTAAATATATGAAGAGTGTCGATGGTAGACAGTGCTTATGTAATTATACGCTTCACACGTTAATTTGCTCTGTGTTCGAGTGTTGCAGCTAATAAGTGTTTCTCATAGGCGTTAATCAATTAAACATTTGACGCCAGAAATCGAGGGAGTAGCGAAACCGCAATAACCACAATAAACCTTATTTACAGTTATTAATAAAAGTATGCATGATCAGGTAGAGAAGGGATTTAGTGGTAATAGAATGAAATAAATATCCTTATATTCAGGTCCACCAATCCTTAACTAAATCAAATCAGCTCTAGGTGAAATGAACTATTAAATTCTCGCTCAAAGAAAGATTGAATTCCTACCCTAGAGCAAAAAATACCTTGTTTGATTGCAAAATTTATACTCTCTTAACAAAGTTGCTAAGAGAGTATTATAGTTTTGTTCACAGTTTATATACCAAAGTGATCCGGGTGAAGGGTGGAGTTAAAAACCGGATGTCTAAACCGGACAGACGTCCGTTGAAAACTACTAAAAAAGCTTTAATTCAGTGAGGGAAAACACCAGAAACCTCAAATTTCATTATAAAGAAGGTACAGAAGGCCTCCACCCAAATTGGTATACAAAATTTTAAGTGGGTATGGCTCCATCCACTTATGGGTCAAAAATCATATCACCGAAACTACTCGACCAATTCCAATGAAACTTTGTTTGCAATATTTTCCTTACATCCCAATGATATGTTGTGGAAATAGGCCAAATCGGTTCACAATCACGCCCATTTCCTATATACCACAACTTTGAAGTCGACCTGAATAGTTTATTTTACAATATGTAAAGTAAGCACTAGTGAAGATATCGGAACAGAACTATGCATAAATACTGAATTTAAAGTGTGCCAGCCCCTTTCTAAAAATTGCCGAAATCGTACCATATGTTTTCAAGGCCCCATATATCGAACATGAGGACCTCGGTGCTTCTAAGCTAATATTAGAGTTTTCAAATTTGTTGGGTTTTGTCGTTTCAATTAGTTAAAGAACAGCCGTTAAAAAGTTGAAGATGAAGAAAAAATGGTTGAAGTAGATATAGTCCGGTCCGGTCGGTTAATATGTGGGATATCTTAGCATAATGAATCGAATGTAAAACCGCGTATATAATGTAGCTTGGTGTTAAAAATATTTGAAATCGGTCCAGGAATTACCACAGCCGCCGTATACTATACACTTAAATTTTTACGTTATTCTAGTGAACCTTTTGCCGAAT
Source organism: Zeugodacus cucurbitae (assembly GCF_028554725.1). NCBI lineage: Eukaryota > Metazoa > Arthropoda > Insecta > Diptera > Tephritidae > Zeugodacus > Zeugodacus cucurbitae. The sequence goes on along the minus strand of NC_071667.1, from coordinate 53,771,363 downwards.
ATATGGGTCGAACTGTTAGGATCAAGTTAGTTTAATAACAATAAATAAATTACTTGTGAAGTTATAAAATGTTTTGTTACACCAGAAATTAGCCGTACCTTACTTGTTATAAATAGTTCTGCTGGTATAAATTTTAATTCCTTTCGTGTTTCATGAAATGAAGTCTTAATATTCGTAGATGACAGCCAAGCTTTATTCAGTTTCAGACCACCCCTGTTATAAGGAATAATCTGCATATATGGTGATATTTGAGTACCTCTGTTGAAAAAGTGATAATAAGCTAAGCTTGTTCTATACGACCACTTCCCATACAATGGTTATGTTTAAAATTACTAAAAGTGCGTTAACACACTAACGAAAATATTAGAAACACAAAATTTTACAGAAGAAATGGCAGAAGAGGTTGCACTCAGATTAAAAAAAAAATGGAAAGTTGGCATGGGCGTGTGGAAAATATCGGTAAATCTCTTAGATATTTTAATGTAATTAATAGAAAATGTTTTTCTTCTAATAGTGTGTCTCTGGACATTTCACAACTTCCCCTAGCTCCCATATACCTATATATAATTATACGTTTTTCAAAAATACACCATTGTAGAAGAAACACACACCTATTCATTATACAAGAACGTCCATATATAAGTCTAAATTTTTAGGACTGTTCTTAGTATAGTATTTCGAGTACTATTTATAAAAAAGTTAATCAAGATCATTTTTTTACTTAACTATCTGACTGCGGTTTTAAACAAAATGTGTTATATGTGTTTTCCAATCGTAGTGCTATTTTTTTACCAGCACTATGGACAAAATGTATTACAACTGACTTTTACGCGAACAATATAGGAAAATGAATATAAAAAAATAACTATTTTTATTATAAAAAAATATTGACTTAAATGCGATCGCCTCACACGTCAGCTTATAGAAGCAATTATCGCCCAGTTTCTCGAAAAGACATAATATACATATGTACATACATTTGTATGGATGTATGCACCAACCATTAGTAATGTCATATTTGTCTATGCCAACTGTGCTAAGATCGGCTTTATGGCAGGGCGATTGTCGCCAACGCTTCTTCAACTGAAGATGGTCTGTTACAATTCCGCTAATGTTTTTATTGCAGCACTTTGAAGAGTTTTATGAGTGTCTATATGTCTATATGTATGTGTATGTGTATGTGTACGTATGCGTGTGTGTGGCATGGTTGCCATATGCATAAATGTTGCAGTGGCAAACAATTGAATTGCAGCTGCAATTATGCTCGTAAAACCCACAAAATCCTATTAAAGGGGCGAAGAAAACACATAAAAGCAAAAAAAAAAAAGAAATAAAAAAGAAGTAAGTAGAAGAATTGTGTGAAATAAACCCGCAGCCGCATGAGAGATTGCCGTTGAACTTTCGCTGCACCAACAACCATCAATTTGTTGCATACACGACGTCGTGCGGTAATCATCGTCTTGATGTTGCAACAATTGTTGCAACCACTTGCTATTGTGGGAGTTGTGAGGTGGGTCTGTAAGTTGTCAAGATTATAACGGACATTATTACAACAATGCTGCGAGTAAAAGTGGGATTTCACTACACACGTAATTGTTGGGCTTGCAAAGCACATATCAATGTGAGTGTGTTGAGCAGTGGACTTTCCTTTGTGGCGTCTTCAACTGCTGCTGAAGTAGCGCTTACGCCGTCAATTGTCGGTGAAGCATAAGAGCATACTGTGATACTGTGTCTGGTCGCCTCATAAATTGCATGTGGCATGTGGCAGTCGGTTGTCGCAAGTTCATAATTTACTATCAACATTCGACTGATTATCATTGCACTTCATTGTTGTTGCAATTTATTTAATTTATTTTCTTCATTTTCCACTTACACGGTGTCTGCATGGCATATCATTGTGCTGGAACATCAGCAATTAAGTTGCTTTTTGTGCCAACTTGTATTTATATACAGTTTCATTTTACGGTGGTCAACATAAAATTGAGACAGTCTACAGTGTATAATAATGACAGCTTTTTCTTTGCTATTAAATATTAAATAATTGTCATTTTTAAGATTGTACTCAATTAGCTACTGAGCTCGGGTGAAAAAATGTTAGCGACTCTGAGAAGTTCTTCACCACATTGTGCTTCCATGCTATCAATATATTGATGAATGTGATCTGACATGGTCTGTCTTTTGGAATACCCATAAATCTGTATGAAAGACGCTTGGGTGATAAAATATTTAATTTTTTCAGCGAAATATATATTTACTATTGATTTAAAAGTTAGAAAACAAGTTTTTGATTTTAATAATCGACTTGATATCCTTTATGATTTGAAAGTTTTCAGTAAGATTGGTAAAAGTTGGATGTGGCTTTCTCGACGTGATCAAACTGGTGACTGCTGAGAGCCGCAGGTCAGGTTTGTCAAAGAAGAATAACAGTTTCATGATACTCAAATTTTTGTAGGGTCTAAAAACATTAAAACATGTTTTCTGAAATAGGAATGTACAAACCCGAAATCCATTTTTAGAAAATTTTCGTCAAAATTCGATTACTATGAAAAGCTCATTTTTTGTAATTTTTTGAATGGGTTCTAATTTAATGATGTCTGCTGTAATTTTTATATTTTTTGAAACTGCACAAAGAGCATTGCTTTGCAATAAATATATATATATGTATATGTATGTAAGTATGCCCTGACGAAGATCTTCTTAATAAAATATTCTTAAAGCAATTGACAGTATGCAACAAATGAATTTTCAGTAATTGAATGTCCACAAAAAGCGAAATGTATGCATTTATATGCATACATATATTTCGAGACTGAGTGCTGTTCCTTCTCTTATAAGAGCTTCTCTGAATGCGATTTTGCATTCTACTATCTCCACAGTCCTTACGCCGGCACATTGTATATCATTATGCGCTTGATTTGTTATGAAAATATTTTCTTTTGGTAATTGAAGACAGACTGACGACGACTGACATTGACCGCAATTAACTGTAATACCATGGAATGCAGAGTAGTGCGGGAGTTTGATTTTTTTTGTACACGAAAATCGTTATATTTTGGGTACTTTTAAAGGAAAAATATAAACTACGGAAATTTAAAATAGCACCGATACAGTAAATAGATTTAAAAATATATTTAAAGCATTCAATTAAACTGTGTACGGTAATAAGTGTTAGAAAAAGTAGAATATCTGCAACCGGCAAAATTTTATTTTGGTTAAATATTTTGGCGATGAAAACAGTGAAAAGAATAGGTAACTTTATCTTTCCAAAGTTAAGGTCTAAATAAATGACCAATGGAAATGACCACAATTTGCGCCAATTACCGTGGGATAAGCCTCCTCAACATCGCGTATAAGGTTCTGTCGGGCGTATTGTGTGAAAGACTAAAGCCCACCGTCAACAAACTGATTGGACCTTATCAGTGTGGCTTTAGACCTGGAAAATCAACAACATACCAGATATTCACCATGCACCAAATTTTGGAGAAGACCCGTGAAAATAGGTTCGACACACACCATCTCTTTGTCGACTTTAAAGCTGCTTTCGACTGCACGAAAAGGAGCTGCCTTTATGCCGCGATGTCTGAATTTGGTATCCCCGCAAAACTAATACGGCTGTGTAAGCTGACGTTGAGCAACACCAAAAGCTCCGTCAGGATCGGGAAGGACCTCTCCGAGCCGTTCGATACCAGACGAGGTTTCAGACAAGGTGACTCACTCTCGTGTGATTTCTTCAACCTGATGCTGGAGAAAATAATACGAGCTGAAGAGCTAAATAGAGAAGGTACAATCAGCTACTGGCGTACGCCGATGATATCGATATCAACAACACCCGCGCCGTTAGTTCTGCTTTTTCCAGACTGGATAAGGAGGCGAAGCGAATGGGTCTGGAGGTGAATGAGGACAAGACGAAATATCTCCTGTCATCAAACAAACAGTCAGCGCATTCGCGTCTTGGCTTCCACGTCACTGTTGACAGTCATAACTTTGAGGTTGTAGATAGTTTCGTCTACCTGGGAACCAGCAGAATCACTCTTGCCAACAGGTGCTACTATGGACTAAGTGGGCAATTGAAAAGTAAAGTCCTCTCTCGACGAACAAAAACCAAACTCTACAAGTCTCTCATCATTCCCGTCCTACTTTACGGTGCAGAAGCGTGGACGATGTCAACATCCGATGAGACGGCACTAGGAGTTTTCGAGAGATTTATGGTCCCTTAAATATTGGCAACGGGGAATACCGCAGACGATGGAACGATGAGCTGTATGTGTTACTCGACGACATAGACATAGTCCAGCGAATAAAAAAACAGCGGCTACGCTGGCTAGGTCATGTTCTTCGAATGGATGAAAGTGCTCCAGCTTTGAAAGAAGGACCAGGTGGAGAGGGAAATGGCTTCGCTTGGTATAAACAATTGGCGCCAAACTGCCAGAAGGAGAGATGCGTGGCGCGCTGTTTTGGACTCGGCTATAACCGCGTAAGCGGTGTCTACGCCAGTCAAGAAGAAGAATGGAAAGATCTCCTTTATCAAGGACTAGCGTGTTATTAGTATAAAGCTATAAAACGATTTTCGTAAAATATGGGCTCTGACGAACCTTAGGGAAACTTAATGCCACTATTTAAATAACATTTCAGATTACATATTTAATTGTTCCCTCACTGAAATCTTTGGGAATGATCTCACTTTCTTTCGTTAGGGCATACATACATATAAACGAATGGATGGCTTTGTGTAACTTTGAAATTATTGTTTTTATTTATTTAAGCCAATTACAGTTCCACGTCAATGTTTCAAAATTACTAAGTATGACTGCTAAGTAAAAATAAATTAATGTAATGTGTAATTAGTATCAATGTTCCTAATGTTGCAATTCAATTGAATTTGAATGCAGTTTGACACGGAATAGTGAAAGTAAAGCTTCAACGCGCGTCAATGCATTAACCGCGTTCGAAATGGTTCGGACTTGGCAAAAAACGTTTTTAATATTTACTTCGGCATTATTTTGTTCGAAATCTGTGCATACGGCCGCCACTTCTGAGGTTACAGCACAAATACAATTCTATAGGGATTTTCTTGTGAAGATCTATACCGAAGATAAGTTTGAGAGCTGTTTGTTTTATGGTGATATGCGAAAGACTGAAACTATAAACTTGTTGCTGCGAGTCATCGTCGAGAATTTCAAGAAACCGATAATTTTTCAAAATACTAATTCGTCTTATCAAATTGCAAGTGTGTTCAACAGTAAAATACTCGTCATCGCACAGTTAGAGCACTTTTAAACGGAACTGCCGATGCTCGCCGATGCACTTAATCGTATGCGACAGAAGCGTATGGTTCTCGTCACCTCTGAGTTCGGTACCGAGCCAAATACGGAACAATACCTGACTCAGCTTTTTAGATTATGCGTGGTGGAAAAAATACTTAATGTTGTTGTAATATTTGTGAATTTACCGCAGACGAAACTGTTTTACAGCTACACAATTTTTCCGAAATTTCAATTGGAACAAAAATCGCTTAGTTCCAGTGTAGTGGAGGTGTTTCCACAGCGCATGAAGAATCTACATGGATATGGGATACGTACAATGCCTGACCAGTTGTTTCCCTTATCATTTGCTTATGAGTTGGATGGACGTATAAAAGTGGGAGGTTATTTACAGCAGCTTTTGAAAACATTTGCAAGGAGTATAAATGCAACACTATTCTATCCATTTCCAGTAAAGATAGGACAATACGATCCTGTAACTGTGGTGAATAAGACACTCGACAATAAGCTCGACATACCCATTTCTCGCATATATTTGTTGGACACCGATGATTTGGAGCAGGGGTCCAAGCCTTTTGGCATCAGTGCAATATGTCTCATGACTCCAGTTAAGTGGTACCACACATTCGATAATTTTAACGGAATGTATGTAAGTCGAATGTGGCATTTAATTCTGTCTGGAAGTTTTGTTACGTATACCTTGCTCTATTGTTGTCGACGCTTGCAATGTAAGTTGGCTGGTAAACCTTGTAATGTGAGCTTACTGGGGGCATACATTAATCCAAATAATTTCGCATGCCAGATTGAATTAGAAAATCAAGCCAAGTTGCCACCACTAATTTCAAAGCGAATTTTAGTTTGTACTTCCTTGATTTGGGCTTTATGTATCAATACACACTTTACGGCTAATCTAAATACGTTTGTGGCTAAACCAGTAATGGTACCGAACCCGAAAAGTTGGGACGATTTATACAGACTTGATTACAAAGTTTTATTTAGTGCGAGCATTTACAAATATATTGCAGGAGTTTGTGGCGACTTTTGTAAAAATAATGAGCGATCTTTGATATTTGTGGAAGAATTTCACCATGAGTTCTATCACTTAAATACAACCTATGCGTATCCCATTGATATGTTTACATGGGAATTTCTTAAACTTAAAATGCGTTCAATGAAACAACCCATTTTTCGTTTAGCTGATATCTGTTTAAGAAGACATCTCTTGAGTAGTATACGATTACCGGAAAACTCAATTTTCAAAGAACATTTAAACTTGTTCATTGCAAAATATATCGACCACGGCTTAGATAATGTTTGGCTTGATTCAACGTTTATTGAGACAGAAAGGTTTGGAAAAATCCGTGGTACACCACAACCGACTGAACAGTTTGGCCGACCGCTCGATATGGCTTACATATCCTTTATGTGGAAAATGTTTGGAATTGCTTGGACATTGGGTACATTTATTTTTGCTTGTGAAGTGGTTATTGGACGTGTGCTGAGTAGAATTTAGAAGAACAATGTTTCAAAATAATTTCAAATAAATGGTTAAATGTATTTATCAAAAGTGTTTTACTTTCTGAGACATACAATTCTATGATGAGAAATGATGCTTTCATGTGACGTTGTCCTCAATACTTGTTTAGACAGGTTTCACTATGATACGTACCAGCCTTTATAGTGGACGCCTACTCATCAATGCTTGAAAAATAAGTATGGGTCCAGTTATGTTCTGTTTCTTGCATAAAGCTCTTGCTATCCCAATATTTATGATTTATCATATGTACATAATTGTATGCTGGAAGACAAATGATAGAGGATAGGGATTTGATAACCCTAATGGTAATGACTAACTTTTTCGACGTCGTTTAGAGGCCTATCTAAGCACTTAATGCAACCATTTTTATACTCTCGCAATATGTTGCAAAGAGAGTAATATATAGAGAGAGAATTTTATTCACATAACGGTTGTTTATAACCTCTAAAACTAAAATAGTTTGATATAGGGTTATATGCATTTATGTACCAAAGTGATCAAGGTGAAGAGTAGATTTGAAATTCGGATATCTGTGAAAGCTGTAACTTCAGAAAAAATTTAGATATCTTAGTACACGTATTCCTTAGCACCATAGGAAGGTTGCTTTCGTAGATGGGCGAAATCGGACCACTGCTACGCCCACAGAACGGCGATAACCGAAAACACACAAAGTGCCATAACTAAGCCAGAAATATTGCTATTGAAGTAAAATTTGGTACAACATATCGCACTAGGATTTGGATATACATATTTATCAGAAACCTTAAAGTTCATGATAAGGATAGCACAGAGAGGCTGTATTGAAATTAGTATGCGTGCGGCTCCCCCGACTTATGGGTCAAAATCCATATCTCAGAAACTGCTCAACCAATTTGAACGAAATTCACATAGCACAGTTTGAAAATAGGCGTAATCGATTTACAATCCCATTTACTTCCCATATACCACAATTTGTACAAGCATTGGTCGGAAGATTTTTTTTAGAAAATTTTCGTCCAAATTGTAATCATCTTAATGAATAACTATGAAAAGTTCTGTTGCTTAGCACAAAGAGCATTGCTTTGCAACAAATATATATTTATATAAAAAAATATATATACAATATATGGATATACAGGTGAACTTCCCTAACTCGAATCACTACAAAAAAACCTTGTGCTAGAAGGACTTCGAGTTATGGAAGGTAATTTGTATGCAATTTGACTTATATTGCCAAATGCAGAGTTCGAGTTATGGAGAGATAGCAGTCGAGTTATCGAAGATCAACTATATATATATATATATATATATATATATATATATATGTATTTACATATTTTCTTAAAGCAATTGAAGGCATGCAACAAATGAATTTTCAGTAATTAAATGCCCACAAAAAATGAAATGTGCTGTTCCTCTTCGGTAATTTCTTATAAGAGCTTCTTTGACTTTACACTGTATCCACAGTCCTTGCGCCGGCACATTGTATATCATTATGCGCTTGATTTGTTATGAAAATATTTTCTTCTAGTAATTGAAGACGAAGATTGGCATTGACCGCAATTAACTGTAATATCGATGTAAAGTAGAGCGAAATTTTGATATCTTTTTTGTACACGAAAATCGTTATAGTTTTGGTACTTATAGTATCGACACAGTAAATAGATTTAAAAAGATATTTGAATCATTCAATTAAACTGTGTACTGTAATAAGTGTTAGAAAAAGTAAAATATCTGCAACCGGCAAAATTTTATTTAAGTGTAATATTTTGGCGATGTAAACAGTGAAAAGAATATCTTTCCAAAGTTAAGGTCTAAATAAATGACCAATGGAAAGATTTACTTTATCAAAGACTAGCGTGTTATTAGTATATATCTTCGGAGTGCTTAAAATGTGTATAATACCTCAAGCTATACAACGATTTCCGTAAAATGAGGGTTCTAACGAACCTCAAATGATTCATGCAATAAGGCTTAGGGAAACTTAATGCCACTATTTAAATAACATTTCAGATTACTTATTTACTTGTTCCCTCACTGAAATCTTTGGGAATGATCTCACTTTCTTTTGTTAGGGCATATAATCGAATGGATGGCTTTGTGTAACTTTGAAATTATTGTTTTTATTTATTAAAGCCAATTACAGTTGCACGTCAATGCTGCAATATTACTAAGTATGACTGCTAAATAAAAATAAATTAATGTAATGTGTAATTAGTATCAATGTTGCAATTCAATTGAATTTGAATGTAGTTTGACACTGAATATTAAAAGTAAAGTTTCAACGCGCGTCAACGCATTAACCTCGTTCGGAATAATGATGTCTTGGCAAAACACGTTTTTAATAATTACTTCGGCATTATTTTGTTCGAAATTGGTGCATATGGCCGCCACGAATGAGATTACAGCACAAATACAATTCTATAGGGATTTTCTCGTGAAGATTTATACCGAAGATAAGTTTGAGAGCTGTTTGTTTTACGGTGATATGCGAAAGACTGAAACTATAAACTTGCTGCTGCGAGTCATCGTCGAGAAGTTCAAGAAACCGATAACACTGGTCGACAAAAAGTAACTCTTTCTCTGATACAAAGATCAGACAATGATATTCTTATAGGATTTTCATCGCTGAACACGAATATGACCTCCAAAAGTGCCCATCACGTCGAGATTTTGAGCAAAATGGACTCAAAGTCTCAAAAAACCTTTTTCATTAATATGTAAGAGTGCCCTAGTGTACCGCTCTATGAGTGCAAGTAGAGCGCGCGCGCACATGAAAAAGTTGTGCTATAAGAAATTTTTTGACTGATTCAGAACTTTTTCGATTTGATTCTTATAGTTGACAGTTTAAGCTTGCATTTAAGCCTAATTAGAGACTTCTAGCACGTCAGCTTAATTCTCTACACGTAATCAAGAAAGGCCAAAGACAGGGTTTTTTGAGACTTTGAGTTCATTTTGCTCAAAATCTCGACGTGATGGGCACTTTTGGAGGTCATATTCGTGTTCAGCGATGAAAATCCTATAAGAATATCATTGTCTGATCTCTGTTTCATTTTTTGTGTCGACCAGTGTAATTTTTCAAAATACAAATTCGTTTTATCAAATTGCGGATTTATTCAACAGTAAAATACTCATCATTGCACAGTTAGAGCACTTTGAAACGGAACTTCCGATGCTCGCCGATGCGCTTAATCGTATACGACAGAAGCGTATCGTTCTCATCAGCACTGAGTTCAGTTCGGAGTTAAATACTGAACGATATTTGACTCAGATATTGAAATTATGTGAAAAGAAAAAAATGCTTAATGTTGTTGTAACTTTTGTGGATTTTCCTCAGACGAAATTATTTTACAGCTACACAATTTTTCCGAAGTTTCAATTAGAGAGGAATTCGCTTAGTTCCAGTGGTATGGAGGTGTTTCCACGGCGCATGAAGAGTCTATTTGGATATGGCATACGCACAATGCCTGATCATTTGTTTCCATCCTCATTTACTTTCGAGCTGGATGGACATATAAAAGTGGGAGGGTATTTACAGCAGCTTTTGAAAACATTTGTAAGAAGTGTAAATGCAATACTGTTCTATACATTGCCAGTAAAGTTAGAACATTTCGATCCAGCGACGGTATTGAATATGACACTCGACAATAAGCTCGACATACCCATTTTACGCATATATTTGTTGGACATGGCGGATATATATCATTCGTCGAAGCCTTTTGGCATTAGCGCGATATGTATTATGACACCAGTTAAGTGGTACCACACATTCGAAAAGTTTTACGAAATGTACACAAATCGAACATGGTTTTCCATACTTTCAGGCTCTAGTATTGTTACATATACATTGCTCTATTGCTGTCGACGCTTGCAATGTAAACTGGCTGGTAAACCTTGTAATACGAACTTATTAATGGCATTCGTTAATCCAAATTATTGGGTCTGTAATTTTGATTTAGGACATCCAGTCAAATTGCCACGTTTGGTTACAAAGCGAATTCTAATTTGTCTTACTTTGATCTGGGCTTTATGTATCAATACACACTTTACAGCTAATCTAAATACTTTTGTGACTAAGCCCGTAATGGTGCCGAATTCTAAGAGTTGGGATGATTTATACAGACTTGATTACAAACTATTATACAGTGTCGGGGTTTATCAATATATTTCAAGAGTCTGTGGCGACTTTTGTAAAAATAATGAGCGCTCTTTGGTATTTGTGGATACATTGGAGGAGTTCCATAATGAGTTCTATAAATTGAATACCAGCTATGCATATTCTGTCGATATGTTTTTCTGGAAATTTCTTAATTTGAGAATGCGTTGAATGAAGTATTCTCAAACCCCATTTTTCGTTTAACTGATATGTGTTTCAGAAGACATCTTTTGAGTAGTATACGATTACCGGAAAATTCACTTTTTAAAGAAGTTTTAAACTTGTTTATTACAAGATATGTCGACCATGGCTTAGATAATGTTTGGCTTGATTCAACGTTCATCGAGACAGAAAGGTTTATAAAAATCCATGGTACACCGCAATCAACTGAACAGTTGGGGCGACCACTTGATATGGCTTACATCTTTTTTATGTGGAAAATGTTTGGAATGGCTTGGACCTTGGGTACTTTTATATTTGCATGTGAAGTGATTATTGGATGTTGGCAGAGATGAGTTAAAAGGAACAATGTTTTAGAATAAATCCAAACAAAGTTGATAGCGATACAGATTTAATAAAGTGTACTAGATCAGCAACAATTCATATAATCCCCGTCTTTAATTTGAATTATTAAATGTCCTAATATAATATCTGAATGAAAATCTGATTGAGATCTTGCCTCCGCATGAGTTAAACTCGAGCAAACGGAACGTTCTGTGTAAAACGAATTTATGGTTTCTATAGGAAATACATATGTTTACTGTCTTGTCATCAGTCATTATTTAAGCCAATTGCAAATACAATTTTTTCACTATTATTAATGTCCCATTTGCCGTTCAGTTTAAAATATCTTGAATAACAGTTTATTCAATATTATATTGATTAATTTTTACAATGTTATATGACGTAATTGCCAAAAACAGCACTCGGATGTCTATCTGCTAATTTCTTCTTTACTTTTGCTAGCTGTGAGATTAACTTGCCGTTTTTGACATTTTCCTCTCCCAAAAAACCAGTAGCTGTCAGTAGTAAATATACAAAGCTAGTGAGCTACCCTGTCTAAAATGTCGTTTGGTATCGAACGACTCGGAGTTGTACTTCCCAATCTTGAACGACCGTTTGGTGTTGCCTAACGTCAGTTTACAGAGCCGTATTATACGGGGATGTTAAATTCAGATATTGCGACATTCGTGCTGTTGAAAGAATCTTTAAAATCGATAAAGAGTGTCGATCCTTTTTTCACGGGTATATTCCATGATTTGGCACATGGTGAATATCTGGTCAGTTGTAAAGTTTGTTAATGGTGGGCTTTAGTCATTCACACAGTACGCTCGAGCACACTGGGACTCCAATCGTTGGACATGCTTTCGTCCGACCATATTCTGCAATCCCCTGGTGTTGGTCTTTCACTGCCATTTAGCAGGCTGGAGAAGTGTTTCCTCCACAAATTCAGTATATTTTGTGCATTGTGCTAGATCCCATCTATGGGTCGTACAATAATATGTTTCGGTCTTGAAACATTCTGTAAGTCGCCGCATCGTTTGGAGCAATACCTCAGCTTGTCAAGCTCTTCATACTCACGCATTTCGGCCAATTTCTTTTTTGGCTGTACATGCATCTCGTTTCCCTCTTCTACTCTAGGTATGTATTGATGCCTACTTAATGTAAATGTACAGTGTCGTATATAATATGAAGGCTAATATATTTTTGTTATCAATGTTAATCGATAAGCTATAAAGTGATATAACTAAACCATAGACTTTTAAAATTAAAATTTTGTACAGAGGATCACAATTTTCAGTCCTCATATGTTATATCATTTTAGCCATTCGTGTTAACTTTATGCCTAATATTTAGGGCACATTGAGTGTTATCTTAAAAAAAATTACATCAATCAACTTCGCGAGTACAAAATGCTCGGCTACAGCCGAAGTTAGTCCTGCCTTACCTGTTTTAACATATAAGGACAAATTATAAATTAGCTTCGGAACATATAAAATGGGCATTGTATAATATATCGAGCTGTTAAGCAATTTTCATATAATATTAGGTGTATTATATATTTCTGAACCTTGTGCATTTTTCTATATTATGCCATATATGACTGTGATTGAAAAATAAAAATAGTAACAGAAATATTAAAAAATAAATTCGATATTGTCCTCAATACTTGTCTCTGCCTAAAGATTAACTTAGTACCACCCTATATGATAGTATATGAAAAACAAGTAAGAAAAGGCTAAGTTCGGGTGCAACCGAACATTTTATACTCTTGCAGTTTATTGAAGCAATTTTATTAAGATAACACACAAATTTTATATCTCACATATTAACCAATGCATACATATATGCGGAATAAAGCCCACCATATTTTTGAAAAATCTATAATTAGGTATATGGGACCTTGGAGATATTATGGCCCGTTTTTATTATTTTTTGGAACAAGACACACTATTAGACGAAAACAATTTCCGCTGAATTACATTAAATTATGTGAGAGATTTACTCATATTTTCGGTTAACATGTTCAACATGTTCGATATCTGGGACCTTGAAACGTTTTCGACAATTTTTTCACAAGTGAAGTCAGATATGCACAATTTGTGTAAAGTTTTATTCCGCTATCTTCATTGGTTCCTTATTATACATATAAAAAGACCGCTTATGCGGTTGTGCGTAGGGTTTGGGACCCACCACATAAAAACGAAGTACCAATGAAAAATCTACGAAAGCCTCGGATGAGATACCCCCTTTTGATGACGACCCCTGTAAACGTTTTAAGGATAATGATATAAGGGCATGCACCTGGAATGTCCGGACCCTTAATTGGGAAGGTGCCTCTGCCCAGCTGGTTGATGTCCTCATACGACTCAAGGCTGACATCACCGCCATCCAAGAAGTGCGATGGACGGGACAAGGACGGAAGAAGGTGGGTCCTTGTGACATCTACTACAGCGGCCATATAAAGGAGCGCAAATTTGGTGTTGGATTTGTGGTGGGAGAGAGACTCCGTCGCAGAGTCCTGGCATTCACCCTGGTGGATGAACGTCTTGCCACAATCCGCATCAAAGCGAGGTTCTTCAACATATCGCTGATTTGTGCCCACGCCCCAACGGAAGAGAAGGACGATGTGACCAAAGATGCTTTCAATGAGCGCCTAGAACGTACCTATGAGCGCTGCCCCCGCCACGATGTCAAAATCGATTTTAACGCCAGGTTGGGTAAAGAAGGTGTCTTTGGCACAACAATCGGAAAATTCAGCCTCCATGACGAAACATCGCCAAACGGCCTGAGGCTGATCGACTTCGCTGGGGCCCGAAATATGGTCGTCTGTAGTACCAGATTCCAGCATAAGAAAATACATCAAGCTACTTCGCTGTCTCCTGATCGAAACACGCGGAACCAAATCGATCACGTTGTGATAGACGGAAGGTTCGACGTCGAAAAGCTGCAATCGCAACAGACAGCCACGAAATACTCTACTCGACTTGCACTCCTGCTCTCTGAGAGCACTCATCAGCATCTCGGTATATGGGATCTGTGGAACGGCATCTCAAACTCACTGCGTACCGCTGCAGCCGAAACAATTGGTTTTCGGCAACGACAAAAAACAAGCTGGTACGATGAGGATTGCCGTCTCGCAGCGGAGAGAAAACAGACTGCCTACCTCGCAACGTTGCAAACGACCACAACACGTGCGGGATGGGATAGATACCGAGAGCTGAAGAGGGAAGCGAGACGCTTCTGCAGACAAAAAAAGAAAGAAGCCGAAATGCGTGAGTACGAAGAGCTTGAGAAGTAGGCAGACAGAGGTAATGCTCGAAAATTCTATGAAAAAATGAAGCGACTTAACGAAGGTTTCAAGACCGGGGCATCCTCATGTAGAGACCAAGTCCAGGGCATACTAGGATTATGAAGGGAACACTTCTCCGACCTGCTGAATGGCAGTGAGAGTATAACACCAGGAGATGGCGAACCCGATCCCACAATCGATGACGATGGAACAGATGTTCCATTACCCGACCATGAAGAAATCCGAATAGCAATTACCCGCTTGAAGAACAACAAAGCAGCGGGAGCCGATAGATTACCGGCAGAGCTATTCAAATACGGCGGCGAAGAACTGATAAGGTGTATGCATCAGCTTCTTTGCAGAATATGGTCGGAAGAAAGCATGCCTGATGATTGGAATCTCTGTGTGCTCTGCCCAATCCATAAAAAGGGAGATCCCACAATCTGTGCCAATTACCGTGGGATCAGCCTCCTAAATATCGCATACAAGGTTCTATCGAGCGTACTGTGTGAAAGACTAAAGCCCACCGTCAACAAACTGATTGGACCTTATCAGTGTGGCTTTAGACCTGGAAAATCGACAACTGACCAGATATTCACCATGCGCCAAATCTTGGAGAAGACCCGTGAAAAGAGGATCGACACACACCACCTTTTTGTCGATTTTAAAGCTGCTTTCGACAGCACGAAAAGGAGCTGCCTTTATGCCGCGATGTCTGAATTTGGAATCCCCGCAAAACTAATACGGCTATGTAAGTTGACGTTGAGCAACACCTAAAGCTCCGTCATGATTGGGAAGGACCTCTCCGAGCCGTTCGATACCAAACGAGGTTTCAGACAAGGTGACTCACTATCCTGCGACTTCTTTAACCTGATGCTGGAGAAAATTATAAGAGCTGCAGAGCTAAATAGAGAAGGTACAATCTTCTACAAGAGTGTACAGCTCCTGGCGTACGCCGATGATATTGATATCATCGGAAGCAACAACCGCGCCGTTTGTTCTGCTTTTTCCCGCATGGATAGATAAGGAGGCGAAGCGAATGGGTCTGGAGGTGAATGAGGACAAGACGAAATATCTCCTGTTATCAAGCAAACAGTCGGCGCATTCGCGTCTTGGCTCCCACGTCACTGTTGACAGTCATAACTTCGAGGTCGTAGATAATTTCGTATACCTGGGAACCAGCATCAACAACACGAACAATGTCAGCCTCGAAATCCAGCGTAGAATAACTCGTGCCAACAGGTGCTACTTTGGACTGAGTAGGCAATTGAATAGTAAAGTCCTCTCCCGCGAACCAAAATCAAGCTCTACAAGTCGCTTTTCACTCCAGCCCTGAAAGTGTTCGATGCAGTACCCGCCAGAGGAAGCCGAGGAAGGGGAAGGCCTCCACTCCGTTGGAGGGACCAGGTGGAGAGTGACCTGGTTACACTTGGGATCTCCAACTTGCGCCGAATTGCGAAGGAGAGAGAGAGGTGGCGCACTATCGTCGATTCGGCTATAACCGGCTAAACGGTTGCAACGCCAATCACATACATACAAAAATACATACAAAGTGAAGGATTCAGATGGAATTCAAAATTGAGTTATATTTCGCCCATTTTATTCCGTGTTATCAGGGTGTTAAGAAAATATTATACACCGAATTTCATTGAAATCGGTCGAGTAGTTCCTGAGATATGGTTTTTGACCATTTTTCATTTTGTAAAAAAATCTGAGTGCAGCTTCCTTCTGCTATTTCGTCTGTAAAATTTTGTGTTTCTGACGTTTTTCATTAGTGAGTTAACGCACTTTTAGTAATTTTCAACCTAACCTTTGTATGGGAGGTGGTATCCGATTTCAATTATTTGCATGGTGTCTGGTGGGGTATGTAAGAGAACCGACTGCAGAAAGTTTGGTTTATACAGCTTCATTGGCTTGCGAGATATATACAAATAACCGATTAGGAGGCGGGGCCACGCGCACTTCCCCAAAAATATTGCATCCAAATATGTTCCTCCTAGTACGATCCCTTATTTCAAATTTTATTTTTATAACTTTATTTATGGCTTAGTTATGACACTTTTTGGTTTTTGGTTTTCGCCATTTTGTGGGCAATGGTTCGATTTTGCCCATCTTCGAAAGCAACCTCCTCAGGATGCCAAGGAATACGTGTTCCAAGTTTCGTTAAGATATCTCAATTTTTTCTCGAGTAAAAAGTCTGTTGCACGGACAGACGGACGGACGGACATACAGACATCCGTATTTGAACTCCACTGTTCACCCTGATTACTTTGGTATATATGTGGCAGCACCGTCACTTTTTTCGGAGTTATTATTATTTAATTATACTCGTAATTACATTACGCATGGTAACTCCACCTGCCAATTTGACATTTGCTTTGTACACTTTTCCTTTCCTTTAATGACAAATAAAGCACGAGACTCGTCCCTTTTTCTTCTTAACGACTCGTAGAGTAAAGACGTGCCTACCTCACCATATGCTCTACATATATAACCCTATATCTAACTCGTTTAGTTTTGGGTGTTACAAACAAACGTTATGTGAACAAAACTATAATACTCTCTTAGCAACTTTTGTTGCGAGAGTATAATAAGAATGTGTCTTGCATGAAGTTCTTGCTATTCTCGAAGTCAATGAATCTATGATGTTTTATGAATCTATTTGTATTTCTATAGACAGCTCTTTCAAAGTGTACTGGACTGGCAACAGTATATATAATCCTCTTCTATATATTGTAGTTATTTCGTCTCTTCCACGGCTGGAATAATTAGGATTGGTCTCTTTTGCCTTCGCAAGGGTTAAGCTCTAACGAACGGAATGTTTTGTGTAAATACGAAATGATGGTTTTATATAAGAACTATGTTTATTGACTCATCATCAGTCATTATCCAAGCAATTACAAATATAATTGTTTCATTATTGCTAATCAAAACTGATAAGTAATATTTAAGCTAATTACTGTAATATGAATGTAATGTATTATTATCTCAGTATTCCTAATGTTCGATTTGCCGTTGAATTCACCTTTGAATGCAGTTTGACACTGAATATTAAAAGTAAAGTTTCAACGCGCGTCCACACATTAACCTCGTTCGGAATGATGAGGTCTTGGCAAAACACGGTTTTAATAATTATTTCGGCATTATTCTGTTCGAAATCGGTGCATACGGCCGCCACTTCTGAGATTACAGCACAAATACACTTCTATAGGGATTTTATATTGAAAATGTATACCGAAGATAAGTTTGAGAGCTGTTTGTTTTACGGAAATATGCGAAAGACTGAAACTATAAATTTGTTGCTGCGAGTCATCGTCGAGAATTTCAAGAAACCGATAATTTTTCAAAATACAAATTCGTCTTATCAAATTGCAAGTGTGTTCAACAGTAAAATACTCGTCGTCGCACAGTTAGAGCACTTTGAAACGGAACTGCCGATGCTCGCCGATGAGCTTAATCGTATACGACAGAAGCGTATCGTTCTCATCAGCACTGAGTTCAGTTCGGAGTTAAATACTGAACGATATTTGACTCAGATATTGAAATTATGTGAAAAGGAAAAAATGCTTAATGTTGTTGTAACTTTTGTGGATTTTCCTCAGACGAAATTATTTTACAGCTACACAATTTTTCCGAAATTTCAATTAGAGAGGAATTCGCTTAGTTCCAATGGTTTGGAGGTGTTTCCACAGCGTATGAAGAATCTGCATGGATATGGAATACGCACAATGCCCGATCAGTTGTTTCCCCTATCAGTTGCTTACGAGCAAGATGGACGTATAAAAGTGGGCGGTTATTTACAGCAGCTTTTGAAAACATTTGCAAGAAGTATAAATGCAACACTTCTCTATCCATTTCCAGTAAAGATAGGACAGTACGATCCAGTGACTGTGGTGAATATGACACTCGACAACATGCTCGATATACCAATTTCAGCCTTATATTTGTTAGACATGCAGGATTTCGATCTAGGTTCGAAGCCTTTTGGTATCAGCGCGGTATGTCTCATGACTCCAGTTAAGTGGTACCACACGTTCGAGAATTTTAGAGGAATGTACGCAAGTCGCATGTGGTATTTAATTATTTCGGGAAGTCTTCTTACATATACCTTGCTATATTTCAGTCGTCGATTGCAATGCAAACTGGCTGGTAAACCTTGTAATATGAACTTCTTGTGGGTACTCATTAATCCAAATTATTGGGCCTGCAATTTTGATTTTGAACATCCAGCCAAATTGCCACCTTTAGTTACAAAGCGAATTCTAATTTGTCTTACTCTGATCTGGACTTTATGTATCAATACAAACTTTACGGCTAATATAAATACTTTTGTGACTAAGCCCGTAATGGTGCCGAATCCGAAGAGATGGGATGATTTATACAGACTTGATTACAAAGTATTATTTAGTGCGAGCATTTACCAATATATTTCAGGAGTTTGTGGCGAATTGTGTATAAATAATGATCGTTCTTTGGTATTTGTGGATACATTGGAGGAGTTCCACCATGAGTTCTATAAATTGAATACCACCTATGCATATCCTGTTGATATGTTTACATGGGAATTTCTTAAACTTAAAATGCGTTCAGTGAAACAACCCATTTTTCGTTTAACTGATATCTGTTTAAGAAGACATCTCTTGAGTAGTATACGATTACCGGAAAACTCAATTTTCAAAGAACATTTAAACTTGTTCATTGCAAAATATATCGACCACGGCTTAGATAATGTTTGGCTTGATTCAACATTTATTGAGGCAGAAAGGTTTGGAAAAATCCGTGGTACACCACAGCCAACTGAACAGTTGGGGCGACCGCTCGATATGGCTTACATATCTTTTATGTGGAGGATGTTTGGAATTGCTTGGACCTTGGGTACTTTTATATTTGTATGTGAAGTGGTTATTGGACGTTGGCAGAGAAGAGTTAAGAAGAACAAAGAATAATTGAGCAATATCTACAATAAAAATTAAATAGTAAAATGTATGTTTTAAGAGTGTTTAAGTTCATAATTAACACATCACCATTATTAATAATTTTAAAATAATAACTTTGTTTATTAGAGAAAATATGGATAAGATGCTGAAATTTAAAATAAATGTATTCCTGAATCAGATATAGGTAAGATGTGGAAAACCAAGTCCAATATTTGGAAAAGCGGATAGCTTGTTAACTGTACACTGAAATGAGAAGACTAAAAGTCAACATCAAATAAAAGTATTTTCGATCATTCGTTGATATCGTAATTTAGTTTTTTCGTCGATAACTCAAGAGTCGACTCTTCGAAATGTCCATGTCCTTGACCAAAACACTGGATTTTATATAATAGGAGGCTCACCAAGGGTCACTTTTGTTGAGATGAATTGTTTATCAAATTATCTACTTAGTTCAAATGTATAATGTACAACTGGCAATTAAGCATATAGTGGTTAGTTTAGATAGTTTTTAGAATATTCCAAACGGTACTCTAAGGGTACTAACAATACTGAGCGAAGTATATTACAGTTGTAAATGATATCTACTTTTATACGACATACACGAAATTCAGCGCGTGACCATAGTCTCGTGGGCTCACTTCGTAATGTGACAACTGAGCAATCGTTAATCCTATACAATTTACATACAGGTGTGGAAATGTACCACTAAGGTCCTATAATAATGAGGCTGCCCTTCCACTTATTACAATCATATGAAAAAGAAAGCTATTGCCCCGTGGTTTTCAATTTGAACTAAATATGTTTTCAGCACATATTGTATGTGGACTGTGAGGTCTTTTGGAATGTATGTCAATTTTAGTAAGTAATTTGTATTCATAAATCATTTCAATTACTTAATTTTGCTTTACTTCATTTTACTATGAGGTTAAGTAGCGATTGAATAAATTATAAGGTAACAAAACAGTTTGACACCTGTATATGTCGGTAGCAGTTTGTAACCGAATATCAGAAGTAAATACTCAACTCGCGTCGACACAACAAACACGCTCAGTATGTGCACTTCTTTGCAGAAAACTGTTTTAGTAATTATTCTCTTATTATTTTACTCGAAATTGGCGAAAACAGCAAAATTCAGCGAAAGTATTCCGCAAAAAGATTTCTATCAGAATGTTATTGAGAAAATATATGACGAAGATAAGTTTGAGAGTTGTCTGATTTACGGAGAAGTACGAGAGAGTGACGCTTTAACATTGCTGTTACAAATCATCGTTGAAGACTTCAAGAAACCAATAATTTTTCAAAACACAAATTCGTTTTATCAAATTGCGGATTTATTCAACAGGAATATACTCATCATTGCACAGTTAGAAAGCTTTGAAAGGGAACTGCCGGTGCTCGCCGATATACTTGAACGCATGCGACAGAAGCGTATAATCCTCATTGGCGCTGAGCTCGGTTACTGGTTAAATATGGAACATTACTTGACACAGCTTTTTAGATTATGTGAAGCAGAAAAAATGCTTAATGTTGTTGTATTTTTTCTGGATTTTCCGCAGACGAAATTGTTTTACAGCTACACAATTTTTCCGAAATTTCAATTGGAGCAAAAAACGCTTGACACCGGTAGTGTAGAAGTGTTTCCACGGCGCTTGAAGAATCTACTTGGATATGGTATACGAACGATGCCCGATCAGATATTTCCATTCTCGTTCGCTTACAAACAGAATGGCGGTATACAAGTAGGTGGCTATTTACAAAAGCTCTTGGAAGCTTTTGCGAAAAGCATTAATGGCTCGTTAGCCTATCCAAAACCTGTGATTTTGGATAAACTCTACTTTCCAGCCGGATTGCTGAATATGACACGCAGCAATGAGATGGATATACCCATGGCTCGCATGTATTTGCAAGTTTCGAAAACTTTCGATCAGGCCTCCAAACCCTTCAGTATCAGCGGACTTTGTGTCATAGCACCAATTAAGTGGTACAACACATTCCAAGATTTCTATGGCATGTATTCAATACGTGTATTTTTGACATTATCTGCGATTGGCACTGTAACCATATGCATTTTATATTATTTATGCCGTCGTCTCCAGTATCTACGTACTGGAAGAACTTGTTACCAAAATTTACTGCTGGCGATTACTGATCCGAACGCTTTGTCCCTTTATATTGGCGCAGATCATTCGATATACTTGGGACGTTTATTGACGTTATGCATTTTAGTTTTCTTGTCCATGTTATGGACTCTGTGCGTTCACACACAATTCGCGGCCAATCTAAACACTTTTGTGACTGAACCTACAATGATGCCGAGTCCAGAGAATTTGCAGGGCTTGGATAAAAATGGTCACAAAATATTAATCAGTGAGTTCAATTATAGATATATCATACAATGGTGCGGTGAGTTCTGCGAAAATATGGAAAAATATGTGGTGTTGGTAGAGACACAGGAGCATTCACGTCAGGAGCTCCATAAATTGAATACCAGCTATGCTTATCTTGTCGATCTATTTTCATGGAGTTTTATCCAGTTAAGAATGCGTCCGTTGAAGAAGACCATATTTAGTTTAACTAAAATGTGTGTGCGTAAGGAAATCTTCTATTGTCTACCATTGCAGCGGAACTCAATATTCAAAGAATCTCTAAACTTGTTTCTTACAAGAGTCCATGATCATGGTTTAACACTCTTTTGGATGGATGCAGCATATTTGGAGGCGATAAGCTCGGGTAAAATGCATAATATAACATATACCGATGTGGTGCCACGAACCCTCGATATGGATTACATATCATTCGCTTGGCCAATGTTTGTTTTCGCTTGGACCTTGGCTATTTCCATATTCGCATGTGAAGTGATTGTTGGACGTAGACGCGATATGAGGGAATAAACACCATATTTATATTTTATTTAATCGTTGATAATCAAAAAAATATAAATATTATTTAATTTATAATGGTATTGTAGCTTTCTAACTCTTAATAACTTTGGATATATATAACTACTCCACATTTTGGAATGAATAAAGTTTGTGTTTTGAGTTAAGTTAAATTTAAAAATATGATTTATTTCCCGACAGGGGAAACTTGTCTCAAAAATACTGTTTCTTGCAGTTTTGGAAAATTCGGTGGTTCGGTATGCAGTTCGTAAACTAGTTCAACCAATTCGGTCGGGGAGACGGTGGTGATGTGAGCCGGTGGTGATGTGAGCCGGTGTGTTGTTGACAACTACTTGTTTCTTGGCCAAATGGGTCGTTTTTATGCATTTTTTCGCCTTATCGACCCAGGGATTCGGCTTTGTTCTGTGTGTGAATGTTAATGTAGACACTTTGTGAATCCCAGAAAACTTGGACGATAGACCAGTTTCGTCTTCTTCCAAGCCGGTTAGTCGGGTCAAGTCCAAATTTTCGACTGTTCCTTGGTCTCAGATGAATACAAGTGAATCCAGATTTCGAAACACAGCATCTATTTTGTATTGCCTGCCTCAGCTTTTTCGCGCATCGAGATGGAGACTTTCTTCGTCTTCTCTGGAGCAGATTCGTCGGGTGATGTAGGGGTAAATGGATCCCTGCTATTTCTACAGTCACGAAATGAGAGAGTGTTTTAACACAACTGATGGAAATTAGTAAAGAATTTATGTTCATTGCTTGCTACTGTTAGAGATCCCATAAATACGAATATGAATAAATAGTATTAAGACATTTGAAGCAACGAGTGTGTGGTCTTGGACTCTTACGATTAAACGATTGTTTTGTATTCTTTTATTTAATTCACTCAACTACAGATATGGTGTCAAATTTTCAATGTCCATTCGATTCTTTTCACTTAGCTAATTTTATTCAGTTGTAAAAGAAAGCAAATCTTAAAGCTGGAGTGAAAAATCGAAGTTTACTACAACAAGAACATTGTAATGACTTTAGCAACGGCGAACATTTAGTGAAAGGCTAAGGAAAAGCAGACATCAGGTATCGGACGTCAGAAGATTAAGGCGAGGCTGAATTGATTTGTAGCGCACAAAAGTCGGAAACAAAAACCCGCAACAACATTGTACACACAACGACAACAACAACTAGACACGTAAACAAAACAATCACTATAATAACCTAGAAAATTACGTTCATGGGCAGTGGCCAGCACTTCAGCCAAAAAGACTAGCAGTGGGTGCGCATGCGCAAAAACAGTCAACAGTTGTACTCGCACTGCAGCA
The DNA here is from genome assembly GCF_028554725.1 of Zeugodacus cucurbitae. NCBI lineage: Eukaryota > Metazoa > Arthropoda > Insecta > Diptera > Tephritidae > Zeugodacus > Zeugodacus cucurbitae. Next base: position 53,747,493 of record NC_071667.1, on the reverse strand, counting down.
GACCGAGTTGCATCCACGCCACCACTCTTTCGTAGTTTAGTTTTTGCGCGACCATGTCGAATCGTTGGCCATGCACATCCGCACATACACCCTGATATATTTTTATGACTGGAATTTAGGTTAAATTAGAGTAGATAAATTTTCGTTAATGTTCGGAATTTTATAGCCAAACGGCGCGACGAACTGTGCTTGGCCTGTGAGCGGTGTTAGAAGTGTGCTACGGACACACAACCGCACAAATGGTTGGGCTATGAGCGCTTAGATTTAGTTGGGTATCTTTAGTTTGGCGTGTGCGAACTCTCAAATCAAGCTCAATTCGCCGCCAGCAATATTGCAATTGTATGCAGCTGGTCGAGTGGACGGCCTGTCCGGCTCGCCAAAGATTGGTTGTCCTCGGAGGAGGTGTATGGCGGAAGCAATTGGGTGCAGCTGGCTGCAATAAAAACCGAAATTTCGTTGATTTGTTCCGAGAAATTCCAATTTTATGCTTTTGAACGGTTTATTTTGATTCATTTTCCTTTTTTTCGCTTTCTACTACATTTATCATTCACCGTCTGCAGATATGTGATAATGCGGGTTGTCTATGGTGATTATGACGTCTTACTGCGATGTTTTTTTTCCTTTAAATGAATATCTATAACGCAATAAATATGTAACGAAAATATAAACATATATCAATATATACAGTGTTTGACTTTCTTTCTTGTTCTTACTTAGTTCTCCAAAAATCAGTAATCAAATACTTCAGAGATAGTCCTCATGGCTTACCCTTACATAATCTTGGCTCAACATAAAAGTTTTCAAGTACGAATAGCCGATTATTGAATTCCTGATATTATACTTATGTATAAGTCCATATCTCGTGTAATCAAACAAACAAACTTTGAAGTTGTAGATACTTTCGTCTAGCTTGAAACCAGCTTCAACAACTCCCACAATGTCAACCTCGAAATCCAACGCAGAATCACTCTTGCCAACATGTGCTACTTTGGACTGAGTAGGCAATTGAAAAGTCTCTCTCGATGAACTAAAATCAAACTCTATCCTATCTATCTTTCCCGTCCTGCTTTACGGTGCAGAAGCGTGGCCGATGAGACGACACTAGGATTTTTCGAGAGAAAGGTTTTGTGCAAGATTTATGGACCTTAGGACATTGGCAACGGTGGAACGGTGAACTGTACTAGTTATTCGATGACATAGACATCGTTCAGCAAGTAAAAAGACAGCGGCTACTCTGGCTAGCTCATGTTGTACGAATGGACGAAAGTACTCCAGCTTTGAAAGTGTTCGATACTATACCCACAGGTGGAAGGAGAGGAAGACCTCCACTCCGTTGGAAAGATCAGGTAGAGAAGGACTTCATTGAGACCGTTTCTCGACAGTGACTACTTTCTAAAAGGTTAAAGTTTGCTTTAAAATTTTCTGGCAGTTAAACCAAGAAACGTCGAACGGCTATAGAAGATTTTATGGACAAATGTACGCTGATTAGACAAATATTTGTTCTATTGGCTTAAATTTTTTTTAATGGTATTTAAATCTATAGCTCATTGATTAGTAGCTATAAACTGACCTCACTCTGTTGTAGCGATTTATTGGCTATTTTGGTGGGACCTCTCTGAGAAATATGTGTATTAATTTATGCAGGCGAAGTTTTTGAAGATTCTACCAAAATTGCTGGCCTTATATTTTTAATATGAGAAATCTTAAAATGTTTGAAGTTGTGAATTGAGTTGAATCTGGATATAAAGATAACCAGTGGACACGCTCTTTGATAAAAAGTTTTTGCTCTGCTAGTGTTAATTCATCTGGTTTTGTGGATGTACTTTTAAAGGGATCCTTTATACTGTTAGTGTCTGCAATCTGAGCAGATTTTCAAAGGATATGGAGGATGAAGATTTGACATATGGTACATCATTAAGAATATTAAAAGTTAAAATTTACCACTCTACATTCCACTAACTCGACAAATGTTGCTAAAGCCACTAAACATGTTGCGCCAAAGAATTGTGTGTTGCAGAACTCCACATTTACGCTCTTTTACTCTACGTTCCACAGCGCCAAGTAAAAACGGGGACGATGGTGAACTCTCTGTTTTGGCCGGTGTTCAGTCAAGCGGCAAAAACTCTACAAAACCACATTGCGCATGTGTTGACAACATTACCACAGAGTGGAAGTACTCGCCACGAAGTCGACAAAAGTCAAACATCAGGTTGTTCAACATCAAACTGCAGAAATCATATTGGACTAATCTCTTAACTGTGTTTTCAAGCAAAATTTTGGCTTTCTGCTCGTCGGCCATACCAACATGTTGACGCGATTTGTTGCAGCTCGAAGGTTGTGTGTTGCAACACGTGTATAGCGGCAAAGCTATTTGTTTGGCAATGAATATGTAAACAACCGGTTTGCCTCCGTTGTTGTGATGCCGGTTGTTGGGTGTTATTGCATCGACAACAAAAAACAAAAACAAAATAATAATAATAATAAGTATCAACAAACCCGCCATTGGAACCGGTGCTTGTCGGTGTAGCCGTTATTTGCCACCCTCTGATTGATTGACGATGCCAGTTGCAATTACTGCTATTTGCTTTATTTTTGTTGTTGTTTGGCTTGACGATTATTTTTGCTGTTTATCTAGTATTGAGCGCCCACAGCGTGAATTTATAACAAATTTCATTTTTATTTTGCATTTTCATTGTGTTTAACAAGCTAATAATTGTGTTGGACTCGTTTAAAAGAGTTGTAAATGTTTAGAAATAATTGCAATTTAATTATCAGCTTGTGTTTTATGTTAATTGATGGCCGCGGGTCATATTAGTGTTGTTCAAACAAAGAGTACATATTGATCTGTATATTAACAAGTAAGAAATTGCGGAAATTCGCTAATTTATTTATTTATTTATTTTTATTTTTCAAATTATTGGCTTAATTTTCTTATGAGTTGTTATTGTCATAGCGATTACTACGATCCTGTTTGATTATAAACATTTGATGGACAGTGCGAAATAGTGACTCTTAGGTTAGGTTAGGTTGTAAGGCTGTTTCCAAAAGGGAAACACACGTAGACTTTAAAATATAGTCCTTTGTGAAGCCTGGATCCCCCCTACATTAACAATTAGGAGTCGACAAAGCGCCCTGAACCTTCTACAAATCTGCAAAAAGTGAGATCCAAGAAATTTCTTTCTTGATCTCGCAAAGGCGGGACATTCCAGAAGAAAATGATGAGACGATTCCACCACATCCTCCTTCATGCAGCTTCTACAGCTAGCATCCGGTAAGATTTTAACTTAACAGTGGGGATCCCAATGGGACAATGGTCATTAAGAACCCCTACGACTAAGGAGAGGTAAGGTTTACTGAGGCCTAAAAGTTCAGTAGACCTACCGCGGTTTACCTTAGGCCAGAAGGGTCTTGCGACTAAGCATGTATTGGTAAATGACCAGCGCCTACCCAGCTCAGCCGAAGCCCATCTGTCTAATAGCAGACCCCAGTAGGACAATGGGGCTCCTACATGATTCCATGCTTCTAATAGTGAGTCCGTCGTTCCTTGCAAGCTCATCAGCCTTACAATTCCCCGCGATTCCGCAGTGGTCAGGAACCCAAATAGTGACTCTTCGTATTCTTGAAATTTCACGTATAGCGTTGGTTGGTTTAAAATCGTTTAAAATTACATATGTTGATAAACCCTGCTGACTAGAAAATGTAGAAGTTTGGCAGATAAATTCAATAATCTGAATCACCTTTATTTATTTATTACGATATTGATGTGATTTGTTACGCTATTCAATCATTATAGCCGGTCTATTTAATTTTATAGGTTAAAATCGATGAAAGCAAATAAAAATTAATTCAATCAAAATTTTAAACCGCTAACAACCCTCATCCATAGTTCTACCCATACTTATCACCACTAAGGACTGGCTTTCTTAGCTGTCCAAGTGAAACTCTTCATGACTGTTGCCACTTCTTAACTTAATTTTCACCAAAACACATTTGAATCAATCAACCTTCTTAAGCTTTCCTTAACGTATATTTTGAAAGTGAAATTTTAAAACAGATAGCAACCAATAGAAAAATGTATAGTCGGTTTCTTACATTGCGTTGCAACAGATCGTTTCTAAAGTAATTTAACTTCGAAAATATAGAGGGCACTGATATTGAGCACCGGTTGATTTACTTAGTTTCACGTGACATCTGGAAAGAGATTGTTTCAGCGTAGTTTTTCTATGTCCTTGATCCATACGTTCTTGAGGCGTTAAATACAAATACAAAGGGAAGTTTTTTTACCATTAGCGATCGCTTAACAACAAGCACATTTTTACACATGAATTTATGATATGACAGGGTCTTCATAAAATCGATCCCACGTTGATAGACGAAGTAAAAGTGGACTCATTGTTACCATGTAGATACATGTAGACATATACTAACGGGTGATTTTTTTGAGGTTAGGATTTTCATGCATTAGTATTTGACAGATCACGTGGGATTTCAGACATGGTGTCAAAGAGAAAGATGCTCAGTATGCTTTGACATTTCATCATGAATAGACTTACTAACGAGCAACGCTTGCAAATCATTGAATTTTATTACCAAAATCAGTGTTCGGTTCGAAATGTGAAATCCGCTTTTTTATCGACAAATTTTGTTCAGCGATGAGGCTCATTTCTGGTTGAATGGCTACGTAAATAAGCAAAATTGCCGCATTTGGGGTGAAGAGCAACCAGAAGCCGTTCAAGAACTGCCCATGCATCCCGAAAAATGCACTGTTTGGTGTGGTTTGTACGCTGGTGGAATCATTGGACCGTATTTTTTCAAAGATGCTGTTGGACGCAACGTTACGGTGAATGGCGATCGCTATCGTTCGATGCTAACAAACTTTTTGTTGCCAAAAATGGAAGAACTGAACTTGGTTGACATGTGGTTTCAACAAGATGGCGCTACATGCCACACAGCTCGCGATTCTATGGCCATTTTGAGGGAAAACTTCGGAGAACAATTCATCTCAAGAAATGGACCCGTAAGTTGGCCACCAAGATCATGCGATTTAACGCCTTTAGACTATTTTTTGTGGGGCTACGTCAAGTCTAAAGTCTACAGAAATAAGCCAGCAACTATTCCAGCTTTGGAAGACAACATTTCCGAAGAAATTCGGGCTATTCCGGCCGAAATGCTCGAAAAAGTTGCCCAAAATTGGACTTTCCGAATGGACCACCTAAGACGCAGCCGCGGTCAACATTTAAATGAAATTATCTTCAAAAAGTAAATGTCATGAACCAATCTAACGTTTCAAATAAAGAACCGATGAGATTTTGCAAATTTTATGCGTTTTTTTTTTTAAAAAAGTTATCAAGCTCTTAAAAAATCACCCTATATTATGTTGTCTTGAGCTTTTCTGAATGAACCGCATTCATGTAAGTCTAGTCCACTTAATTTATGTTTAACCAATGACTTCCAAGAGCGTATCAACTCTATTTCAAACCATACTCAATATGCAAATTTAATTTCTTTTTAATTCTGTTCCTAAATATAGAATATGATACAAAAAACCTTCTCGTATGAACATTTCAACCCACAAGTGTAGACGTACTCACACCTCAACCAGCGACAAGTCGATGACAGGAAAAGTGTCAACACTTTGCAACGAGTAGGCACAACCATTTGATGCGAGCGAAAAAAGTGACAGTCAGCACGTTTGATGAATTTCAAAAGGCATTACATTGTCATAAATCTCGACAGTTGAGCGCAGGTTGAGGGGCGGAGTGCGGAGGAGGCTGTGACGCTGGAGACATTGTTGCTGTCGCACGACATTAAATCATGCAACATTGCTGGCGGAAGTGTGTTTGGGGATTACGCGACGAGTTCGCTTCTATGAGTGTGTGTGAGTGTGGGATGTTACACATGTGTGTATGTACATATATGTATAATTAGAAATAAACTGGAGTATGTTAACTTTTAGTGCGTGTTGTTTGTTGTTTCTGTTTACTTTGGGTGCTAATGTTTGGCTACACTCTTCGCAGGCGCTGATTTTATTACCACTTTGACAAATTTCCTCTCCTTTGATGGAATGTCATTAGAGTGTGTGGCTCAGGCGAGCGGTTGGAAGGTGTCGTGAAGGCGCACTGTAAGTGGATGAACAACAAGTTTGCCTGTCAACATTTTATTTAATGTGTTTATACAAAAAACACAAGGCGAATTACATACACATTAAGTATTCATGTGTATAAGGGGTATGACTACTTTGATGTTCAACAGCTAGTATTTTAATTAAAAGTAAAAAGACAAAATTATTTTCGAAAATCCCTTGGATATATATATATATATATATATATTTATATGTATTATGGATACATATAATTGGCGTAGGAACCGCTGTAAGCAATTTTTTTTATTATTTTTTGACAAAAGATATTTCAAACCCAAATTATTCCGTTTAAGTAATACCCCTTATATGTGATACATATTAACGACTGTTATTTTACTTACTCTTGAAGATCCGCAGTCGCATTGTAAACAACAATTCTACGAGTAAACGATTTCGGCAAGTGTCAACTCAGCAGAAAGTTTAACGTGATGTTGTCTGCTCTGTGGTTTAATTGATTGACGCAAATTACATAACAAATTGCAACTAATTAAAACTTAACGGGCCATCAGCAGTAAAAGAGGTAAGCAAATGCAATGTAAATTGAAAAGTCTGTCAAAGGAGAATTTCAAAATAATTATACAACGGATTTAAGAAAATTGATATATGTTATTTACAAATAAAAGCCAACGAATAAAAATTAATTTTAAATATTTTTTTCTCCTGGTACATTTAGCAAGTATACTAGTATATAGCTGTAACTAGTTTATAAATAAATAATCTTTTAATTTGGATCTTAGGCTAATAATAATTCAATGAATATGTGAATCAAAGAATTTGTGACCCCTAACACCAACAGAATTTATAAGGATTTCTTCGAATCTTCTAATGTTAAACTAATTTTTAAACTAACGGGTGTACGCTGACCCTATCGTTAGGATCGCCCACAAAATGGCGTTAACCGAAAAGCTACATAGTGCTAGAATTAAGTCATAGAAAAAAAGCCATATAAATATAAAAATTTAGCTTACAGGATCATGCTATGGAGGGTCAAATTTAGATGATTTTTTTGGAAAAATTGATTGATCCAGCCTCAAATACTTTTTTGTATATATCTAGCAAACTACCAAAGTTATATAAATCAATGCATTCAGTGAACATTTCCCTTTCTCCATCATAGCTCACTGGCAAAAAAACTTCACAGGAACATTTTCGTTAACTAAAGGCAGATGAGTCGGCAAAGATATGAGCTTCTCAGAACGAAACCGAAGCGGAGCAAATAATAATATGGTACGGAATAGCTGCGCTCAGAGTGGCATAAAAAAAATTAAAATGGCTTGCCCACCTTTGGGTCAAAAACTATATCTCATTAACTACAAACTATTTCCTTGATGTTGCGGATGAAAAACGGGTAAAACGGCCTACTTTCCAAAGAACACAATTTTGAACTGCATCCGATTCATTCACTTTACTATATATAAATCAAGCAACAGTGAAGATATCGAAACCATCTATCAATATCATTCTAAAAATGGTAGAAAACTATATTGTTCCAAGCACCCAGATACCGAACATGAGAATGGCAGTGTCTGTTGCTAATTTTTGACCGAAAATATATGTTCATACTAGTTATAAACTTTAAGTTTATACCCAGTCCATTCGACTGCTAGTATATTGAACTGTGATATTTCTATGCTCCCGCAATGGTGTAATCAACCTCAATTTAGTTTGTTGCCATTTTCGCTGTTAATAAATTTGCTATTCAAAATTTGCGCGAATCAATTGAGCGATAAAATGCAGCGCCAAAATAAATTATTAATAATATTTATTTGTGATAGTTGCACACTTTATTTAATTTTCAGTTGACAGCGGCGCATTTATTTGGATTTGAGAGTATTTATAAATAGATAAACATATGCAAATATAATCATCAATTGAGTACTTAGCTGAAATTGCCACTCAACACCTTGCATTTAGCAATACATTTGCAGTTCCATTCAATTGCTGCCACATTCAATAGTGTTATCATTGCAGTCAATATGCCAATTTGGTGAAAATGCAGCTGTCGTTTGAAATCAATGAGCTGGCGATATATGTACTATATATATATACATACATTGGATTCTATGAATGCTCATTTTAGAGTTGTCAATGTGGTGCATTAGGTGCCAGATACAGGCAGTGGGACATCAATAAAGACAGCTCGATTTGTACGTTCTATTTTGCAGACTCTAGAAATTTTATTTTTCAAATGGTTTAAAGAAATTTGAACATCACCGGATCAAGTGTTTGGATAGGAGAGTATTGAGTAATTTTTCGAAAATTTTCGTTTTTCGTTTCAATGGAAAGTATTATACGAACCGTCCTCGTGTCATCATCATATATAGTATATCATAATGTATCTGCATATGTATAAAGCCTGCATTCTATTTACATATGAGAGTGTTCAAATATTTCTGTGACACTTGCAGTCCCCTGTGGCGCTTGTGGCGTCGATTTGTCATTCGTTTTGTGAAACTTTGTCGCCAACGAAGTGCTTACGCGGCAGCCAAAGTGTTAAATTGCACACTCAAAAGTCTAAGTTGCGGCAATCGAGTGCAAATTACTGAGTACCAGTTTTGGAATTTTTGCATTCGTCTGCTTATTCGTTGGCTATTTGGGTTATAATAATTTGATGAATATGCATTTCGAACAACATATATGTACATATACATATGTATATATAAATTCCAATAAAAAATATGTTGCTCTGCATATACTATATAGAAGTATATAAATATTTATTTTATAACCCTAAATAATTTTTCGAAAAATAATTAATTTTCATATATTGTGAATTGTAAATATTTTTCAAACCTTTTCACACCTCAATACCGCTGAATATTTGATTAGTTAAATGAATTAGCAATTGCAAACAATATTCCATAAATTTTAATTGCTTCTTTGCAATTTTTGGTTTTCTGAAATAAATATTTTCGAAATAGCTAAACAGAATTGTGGCTTCCGTGGTCGTTTAATTAAATATTTAGAAGTTTGTGAATAAAACATAACCTAGAAATGTTTTATTTTATAATGCAACCGGAAGTGCGACCACAGCATATTTGTTGTTGGCAATTGCGCAATCAAATAATTTTTGTGCAATCGCATATTAATTATTGAACTGGAAAAATATAGATGTGTAAATAATTTTGACTACCAAACAAATTGTAATAATTTTCGGCACAAATGTTGGTTAAGCAATTAATATTTTTACACTTCTGGATTCTGCTTTTGGGATACAATAAAAGATATGTGAGGTTAGTTGTTTTATTGGTTTCAGCTGGCAAACTAAATATTTTTTTAATTATATTGAAAATATCAAAGTCGTGGGAGAATTTATAAAAAGCGATAAGCGGTTAGCAATAATTTTGATGTCAGTCTTATTATGAATTCAAACTCTATTAAGGGGTTAGTTGTATCTAGAATTCTCAACGAACGCATAACTTTAACAATGTATTTTTCGGAGTAATGGAAAAGAAATACGATTTCTCTTGTTTAAGGCTTTATTAAAAATCGATTTGAGTGTACAAAAAATGTATATTGACATTTTAACATAAAAGCTCCATGTTATTTTTAACAATACCACACAAGAGATCCTAATCTACATTAGACTGGCTAGTAAAGTTTTCGCAAATTGACAACTTTGTAAGAAAAATTCAAATATATTTACCGAAAAAAGAGCAGTGGATTGTTTATACTACTTTATACTTTACAATATAATGTTATTGTGACGCTACAATTTCAAGTGGATATATGAATATCAACATCGTCAGGCTATTTGAAAAATAACAATTCGATAAAACGCATTTCATGTTTTATATGGTAAAGCCGATTTGCGACATTATAGCGGATTGCATAGGGAAGCTATGTATTTCTTTCATTATTCTACCAATTCTATCATCATATGTCTAAGATCGTAACAAAATCGATTTTTATACTCTCGCAACATGTTGCAAAGAGAATATTATTGTTTGGTTCACTTATCGCACCACTGCCACGCTTACCAAATGTGTGTAGTATTTAGTACAGCGAATCACACAGGGAACGGCATCTTTGGATTTTTTTTTTTTTAAATGAGCGTGGTCCGCCCCAAAAAATGTTTTCGCCGATTTATGGGTCAAAAACCAAATCTCAGAAGCTACTCTACCGCTTTCAATGAAATTTGGGACATAATATTTTGACATCCTGATCAATGGAAAATGGGCGCAGTCGGTTTGAATTCCATCTGATTTGTTCACTCTATAATATATACATCAGTAACTAATGAAGATATCAGAATAAAACTTTGCACAGATACTGTATTCCAGGTGTGGCATCACTTATGGAAAAATTGTCGAAATGGATGATTACTTTTCCAGGCCCTGGATATCGAGCATGAAGAAATCAGTACCAAAGGATAATTTTGCACCGAAAATGTTGGTAAATCTTTTAAATAAAATTAAATTTAATTCAGAGGGAATATCTTTCTTCTACTTGCACACATGTTGCACCAAACATGGTTAAAATCGGTCATAACTTCCCATAGCACCCAAATACCTAATAATATGGTTTTTTTTTTTTTAAATACGGTGATACCTTATAAATCGGTTAATATGTAAGACAGTGTACCTTTGTGGTGAAAATGAGTGAATTCGGTTTAAAGAGTTCACATATACTATATATGAATATTTTCGTTATTCTAGTGCATTTTATGCCGAACATATGGGTCAAATTGTGTGTTTTCTTAATAAAATAATATCAATAAATTGCGAGAGTATAAAGTGTTCAGTTACACCCGAACTTAGTTCTTCCTTAGTTGTTTGTAAATTATATATTGACCGAACCGAACTGCGACCATCTTTAAATTTTGTTTTAAGTCGATGGTTTCCTAATTTTTTTATACGATTCTAGTATAGCTCGTTTGGTCGCTTGTTCAACATATTTACCGCAGATATCTTTATTTCAAGTGCAATAATAATCTAATCCATCAGCATCTAGGGAGCAATAAGGAACTACGTTTGTGATATAATGAGTATAATGTTGCCTATATAGTTCGTTTTCATTTTACATACAAATTAGTTTTAACCAAGTCAGCGCAGTGTTCTTTTGGAGTTAGGTTATTAAAAATGAAAGAAAAGGACATATATGGCCTTGGAATTTTATTAAGCTGTCGTATTCATCTTAGTTAAGTTATTGGAACTGTTGTCCATCGATAAAATGCTTGAGATCTCAAATATATGTTATCATAAGCTCTCTGCAAAAATATATATATATTTATTTATTTATTTACAAGAATATTGAAACTATAACTAAATTATAGAACAATGTATTAAGTTAAAGCCATGGCATCTGGGGCCTTAAGCTAATATGTATGTGGAGATATATAGTAGTGCAGTTAATTTAGGTGGGATTGAACATGTTAGCGTGGGTGAAAGATGCGAAAGAATAGTAAGTTCATAATTTATTATATAGGTTACAAAACTTTAAATAATTTATTAGTGTTATTAAGTTGTTAGTTGAAGGGTTTTTGAGTAGGTTTGAGGGTGTTGGGTCTGGGGGTGACAGTCGGTAGATATCGAAGAATGTGCATGAATCAAGGCTGTGTTGGGTACTAATTGTATGACTATTGCAAAAGTTACATATGTTGGACAGGTTTTTGTCAATTAAGTGTTTATGTGTGAGATTATTGTGTCCTAGCCTTAGTCTTATAATTTTTGTTTGGTCTTTTCTAGTCAGAGAGGTTGTATTAATTTTTAAGTAGTCGTTGATTGTCTTGGAGTTTTGTGATATATTTGAGTACCATTGTGAAGTATTGTTGTTATCGTTTTGGTCTTTTTGGAGGAAGTAAGATTTTAAGATACATTTATGTCTGTGAAGAGTAGGTTGGGTGTAATAGTGAGTGATGCGTTTAGGGCATTTTTAGCTGCCATGTCAGCACATTCGTTGCCGGATATCTGTACGTGACCTGGGATCCAAATTAATTCTAACTTATTTGGTTTCTCTAGTAGATATCTACGAATTGAGTTGGAGTATATTAATATATATATATTAAGTAAATCTTTCGCGAGTACTTAATATTGCTTACTACATTCCACACTATTTCATTTGAAAAATCGCACATTTGCTGAAACATCTACATATGTCCATATGTCCGACTATATGAGTGTTGTGTGGTGCGCTGCTTTCGTGTGTATGCCACATAATTATATTGAAAGGTTTTTAATGTTGTTGAACTCTATTAACATTATATAATAGAAATTATACATCCTGCGGCGTTTTATGATAAAATAAGTAATTAATGCCACACTCCCTCCGCTTGCATTGTTGTTGATATGCTGCCTGATAATTGGGTGGTGTTTGGCTGCCACCGCATATGCATACATATTTATATGGTATATAATATACTTGTATGTATGTGTGTGTAGATGTGCTGCCTTAACTGACCATCAATTTTGTTGTTTTTAATGCTGTTTAATATAATATTATGTGGTCTGCTGGAATTACAATTTGATGGCTGTTGCCGCAATTTCTTCGCGTTTGCCCTACGCCGTGCGCGCAATATTATTGTGGGTATTTTTATTAGATGACCCAGCTTTTATTACGCTTTTGTGGTGAATTTAATGTTTATTGGTCTTTCGATGTTGGTGGCACAAGCATGTGTGTGTGTGTGTGTGTGATTATTATTATTGCCAGCACTTAATATACATATATTCTAAGCGATGTGGTCTTTTAAAAATTTAATATTCGAATTAACATAACATATTTTTACAGCTTAAACGCATGGATTTATGGTTCATTATATTCATAGATATAATATGATATTAATTCATGGTTGAGGGTGGTTCGATTTTTCTTTTAATTCTTTATTTATTGAATTCATGTATTTAATAGAAATTATTACTGTTATAAAATTATCCGAAAAATAAATGTGGGTGATGAGTTGTCCTAAACCCAAATTATCTGAATTATATAATTAAATGATTTCTATGAACTGGTCTCACCCTAGTGTGCTCCTATTAAACAGCCTATGTAAATGCTTCAGCGTGAAATAATCGCATAATGTTCTAAGTGCTTCTTAAAGACCATGAAGAAAAGCGTTTTGATGTTCAAACTCATTAAAAATATTTAAGAATAATTTAAATCTAAATATTTAATGTAATAACTTTAGTAATTCGTGTTCTAAAGGGCCAAACGAATCATATTTTTCTTCTTAAAGTCAATTAAAAACTCAAAAGAAATATGCTTAGAGACTCCAGTATATTCAATACATATACATTTTCTTGTATGTTAAGTAGACTGTACAGCTTTAATTTGCACGTTGACCTTCTACTGAAAGGTTTTGTTGTATATCGCGAAAAATCGTGAAATTCGTTGAGTAAAGGTGAAATGAAATTTAATACCGGCTAGCTGAAAAAAGATTTTACTTATACGAATGGGTCAAAATAAAAACAAAAACCTGTTTCTCATGTCTCAAAACCGGTATCGAACCCCAGAACAGAAAAAACCTTCGTGAATGTATAGTTCAAGACAAGATAACAAAGGGAAGAAGCTCTAGGTTAGTACTTCAGAAATTCCTGATGAAGCAACAAACATATTTAAAGTCATAGGTGACGAGTAAACTTAACGACAAATATCTGCTGTAATATATTCGAAAAGTTTATACATATTTGCTTTAGACTTTAAAGATAAGCTGAGAAAATCATTCTCCCTCCCACTTTAAAAAATTAAGTCGATTGTTATACTCTCGCAACAATGTTGCTAGCAACTAAGTTGCTAAAGAGAGTATTATAGTTTTGTTCACATAACGGTTGTTTGTAACACCCAAAACTAAACGAGTTAGATATAGGGTTATATATACCAAAGTGATCATGGTGAAGAGTGGAGTTCAAATCCGAATGTCAGTCTGTCCGTCCGTCCGTCTGTGCAAGCTGTAAATTGAGTAAAAATTAAGATATCTTGATGAAACTTGGCACACTTGGAGCAAAATCGGACCACTGCCACGCCCACAAAATGGCGAAAACCGAAAACACATAAAGTGCCATAACTATGCCATAAATAAAGCTATGGAAAAATTTGGTATGATGGATCGCACTATGAAGAGGCATATTTGGATCTAATTTTTTTGGGGAAGTGGACGTGGCCCCGCCCCCAAATAGGTTTTTTGTACATATCTCGCAAACCAATAGAGCTATATAAACCAAACTTTCTGCAGTCGTTTCTTTTAGCTATTTCGTAATACAGTGTAAAAATGAAAGAAATCGGATAATAACCACCCCCACCTCCCATACAAAGGTTAGGTTGAAAATTACTAAAAGTGGGTTAATTCACTAAAGAAAAACGTCAGAAACACTAAATTTCACAAAAGAAATAGCAGATGGAAGCTGCACGCAGATTTTTTTCAAAAATGGAAAATGGCCGTGGCATCGCCCATTGATGGGTCAAAAACCATATCTCAAGAACTACTCGACCGATTTCAATGAAACTTGGTTTGCTTACATCCCAATGTGAAAATAGCCAAAATCGCCAAAATCGCTTAACAACCACGCCTACTTCCTATATACCAGAACTTTGAAGACGATCTGAATCGTTTACTTTACAATATATAAAGTAAGTACTAGTGAAGATATCGGTGCAGATCTTTGCACAAATACTATGTTTATAGTGTGGCAGCCCCATTCTAAAAATCGCTGAAATCGGACCATAGGTTTTTAAGGCTCCATATATCGAACACGAGGACCTCGGTGCTTCTAACCTAATATTATGGTTTCCAATTTTCAATGGACTTTGTGACGAATATGTGGGTCAAATTGTGTATTATATAATAAAAAAAAAGTTAAATAAATAAATTGCGATAGTATAAAATGTTCGGTTACACCCGAACTTAGTCCTTCCTTACTTGTTTTCATTCTTATCATTCTAACAAGTTTCTAGATTTTTTAAATAAAGTCTTTAAAATTCTAAATTCTTTTGGTACATTTACTTAACTAGCGGCATTTTCATTTATTCCGACTGCCTCTTCATTTAATTGAATTTTTAATTATTCACAAACTTCGCTGCGTATCGCATTTTATTTGCTTTGTCTTAGATCAACGCTTTGACGCAACCGGGACTGCCTCTCCGATGAGATAAAATGGAACGAAACAAAGATATTTGTTTATATTCCGTTTTGCTCAATTGCCCGGCAAAGTTTTCTTATCAGCAAAAGGGGTTTTCGCAAGTGTTTTTTGCTCCACTTTCGCTCGATTTTTTTTCATCTTTTCCTTGCCATTACTGTTTGGCTAGTAATCCAATCCACTTCAGTGCTGTTGTTGTACGTTGTTATTGCTTTTGTGCTTTTGTCTGTTTTTTTGCAGCTTACTCACGACTTTGAAAATGCATCAAAGTCTTCTCCGCTTTTCTCTGCCTTTATTATCTTAAAAGTGTAACAGTTTTATTTGCAGCTTCAGCCATTTTTGTTGCTTTAAGTTTTATAGAAAAAAACAAAAAAAAAATGTTTTTGATCTGTGAGTTTTCGACTTTTTTTTTGCTGTTATCCCCTTTTATGATTTGTGTGTGTGCGTGTGTGCCTTGATTCTTTTGTGCGTTCGCTTTTCTCTCTAGTTGACTGCTTCATAAACTTGTATGTTTGAGTGTATGTATTTGTGTCGTTTCAAAGTTGCTCAAATTGATTAAAAACCTTAAGGAGAAATCACTTGATTTATTCTTATCTGTTGGAGCTGCAAAAAAAGCATATTTACTTTTTAGTACTCCGAGAGCCGACTACCTTTATGTGGCAGCATCAAGAAAAATAAAGTTTCTTTTAATACTTCATACATTCCATGTGAATATACAGTTGTATGTACATGCACGTTGACTAAAATACGACCAGCTGTTGTCCTTTATTTAAAGCATATCCATTTTCATTCATTTAGTTTATTAGAAGTGAAGCATTCGTCAGAGAGCTTATATTGAGCTACGAAATACATACAACAAATGCATATATTTGCTTTCAAATGTGAAGCCCATTTATGGAATTGAAACACCTTTGATAAAATTGAACAGCAAATGATATTAAACTGATGAATAAACGGGTCTCTCTGTGGAATAATTATTATTTTTTCATGCAAGTCCCCATTAGTCAATAATTCATAGGGTGAGTATTCATACGTTCAACTTCGTTTAAATTCATTTTATGAGTGTGAATTCATAAAATGGAAGTAAGGGGTCAACTTCGAAAACCGAATATAAAACAAGTAAGGATGGGCTAAGTTCGGGTGTAACCGAACATTTTATACTCTCGCAATTTATTTATTTAACTTTATTTATTTTATATAATACACAATTTCTTATGTGAAATTTAGTGTTTCTGACGTTTTTCGTTAGTGAGTTACCTCACTTTTAGTAATTTTCAACCTAACCTTTGTATGGATATTATCCGATTTCTTACATTTTTGGGCTGTATTAAGAAGTAGCTAAACAAAACGACTGCAGAAAGTTTGGTTTATATAGCTCTATTAGTTTGCGAGATATGTACAAAAAACCTATTTGGGGGCGGGGCCACGCCCACCTCATAGTGCGATCCTTCATACTAAATTTTATTTCCATAGCTTTATTTATGGCTTTGTTATGGTACTTAATGTGTTTTCGGTTTTCGCCATTTTGTGGGCGTGGCAGTGGTCCGATTTTGTTCGAAAGCAACCTTCCTATGGTGCCAAGAAATAAGTGTGCCAAGTTTCATCAAGATATCTTTATTTTTATCAGTGGCAAATCCGATTGTACGCATCCGTTATTCATATTAGCCGCATACGCCCTGGCGTGCCGCAAACTCGACCTTTTTTGTCGGTCAAACCCCTTGCCACAAATTCACAAATATTTAAGGCTCATTGTTGTTGTTGTATATTTAGGTATATGGGAGCTAGGAAATGTTATGACCCGATTTTAACAATTTTTGGAACAGAACACTATTAGAAGAAAATAATTTCCTGTGAATTACATTCAATTATCTAAGAGATTTACCTATATTTTCGGTAAAATTTACCCTTAGGCGCTAAGTTCAACATATTCGATATTCGGAGCTTTGAAATGTTATAGTCCGATTTCGACAACTTTTTCACAAGTGATGCCACATAGATCATATAAAATATATATTATAAAGTGAA
Organism: Zeugodacus cucurbitae; assembly: GCF_028554725.1. Classification (NCBI taxonomy): domain Eukaryota; kingdom Metazoa; phylum Arthropoda; class Insecta; order Diptera; family Tephritidae; genus Zeugodacus; species Zeugodacus cucurbitae. The sequence continues at coordinate 53,730,258 of NC_071667.1, read as the reverse complement.
GGAATTAGATGGAATTCAAAATTGAGTTATATGGTTATGTGCACAAAACTATAATACTCTCTTAGCAACTTTTGTTGCGAGAGTATAAAAACGTATGTAACATGTTTTGGTATTAAGGACAGTGATGGAAAACTTTAACCTATTTGTGAAAGGGTGAGAGTGACTCAACCCATATTGATAAGGTGAGTTAGTTGATTGTTACTTTATGCATTATGGTACGTATTTTCAATTTGTACTCCTGTCTCGTTGCACTGTATATTTGTATACCATTGTTCATATTATTCAATATGAGTGTAATATAGAGTGTTATACCGATTATAGTGATCTTTTTTAGTACCATTGACATTCTGAATGAAAGGTTCTCGGTCTTGGCTAATCTTAATGTCTGGAATGACACTAAATATCTGGAAACAGAAAACAGTCATATGTGATCAGATTTAGTGCGATTAATGCGGTGGATGCGTGTTCATTAATTCGTGACTTGAGAAATGGGTCTATTGTGAGCTTGCCAGGCAAGTACTTTGCACAGATCGTTGTTTTCATAGCAAAATATTCCACCAAAAAAACAATAATTAGGATCAAATTTGAAAGCTTTATCTCATGAATCAGTTGCATAGCTTTGCAGTTTATACATAGTTAGGTCTAACTACAAATTCAATTATAGGAAGTCTCTCAAACTTTCAACCTGCATGGGTAATTTTTTTTCATCACTTTTCGTACCTCTCGAGCCATGTAGTATTGATTTTGCCACACAAAGACGACAAAGGGAGGTAAATCTGGATATCTATATAATTAGTTACTGTTAACTCTTTTTTACCCGAATCACCCTTAGTACATTTTTTTTTTGGAATTTCGAAAGAATTTTTTGTGTGCAGTTTACAAAAATTTATATTGGAAAAGAGGCAGTAGATATTAATTGTATATATATTCAAATCCAATCAAATATTTACGTGACCTTCAAGTTACAACAAAAGTTATAAAACACAAAAGGCAAATGTTGACGATCTATCATGAACTCGTCTCAACCTGTTGTTCAGGATATTTTCGACCAAGCGTGTTGAGTAGCGACTAAGAAACACATCGTTGTTGAGATCTTCAAGTCTAACCTAGAAGACTGCAAACTAATTGAAAAATGTAAATGCGCAAATGTTACTTGTATCAGCAGTGCTGTCCTTTTATATCCAGCCGAAAGACTTTAAGGTTTGGAATTTAACTAATGCTTGAGTTTCCCGTGTCTTCACCAATTGGTGCTCTTCTAACTCTGTATAAAAGTATTGTTATTTAATTAAAAAACCTGTTAACATAACTCGGACAATACTTCACAAAAATACATGACATTTAAAATACCAGATTGCAGTAATAAATCAAGAAAGTTGTCTTAACATAAATGAGTATTTTACTTAAAATCAAAGTATCGAAACTATGTGCGAAAGTATGCACAAACCGAAGAACCGAACAATTCCAAAATTTACACGCTTCAATGATTTTTCGAAGGAATCAAACACTCAAGGACATAATAAAGGCGAGAGTGCGACTGCGGAACTGCTGGTCAATTGCAGTGGCAAATCCGATTGTACGCATCAGTTATTCATATTAGCCGCATACGCCCTGGCGTGCTGCAAACTCAACCTTTTTCGTCGGTTAAACTCCTTGCCACAAACTCACATATATTTAAGGCTCATTGTTGTTGTTGTGTGGTATTGTCTGTGGTGGCAAAAACACACCGCTGTCACTCACCATGTGGCAGGCGGCATATGCATATACATATGAAAGTATGTATATAGTGTTTTCTGGCACTTGTCATTTACCAGCAATTCATAGCATGCCGCAGCAACATCGAAAACAACGCACTCAATCAGTGGCTCGTGTCTCCCTGTGGTATTTTTTGGCAATCTCGAAAATTATCATTGCTGCATGCGAAAATGCCAACAACAAACAGACACACACATACACATATTTTTTTATGGTTATGAAGCAAATAAATAAATGTAAATAAATACGGCGAGGACAAGGAGGAATTCCCAAGTACCACACTCCTTCTGCTAAAACGCAGACATGTGTTTGTTGTTGTTGCTTTCTACACTTTCTTTTGCTAAAATGCGTAATTTTGTTTTATATCATTCCATTTCATTTTCCGTTATTTATTTTTCGGCTTTTTTGCATTTAGTTGAAGTTTGTGTTTGTTGTTGTTGCTGTTTGCAATACCCAAGTGTTGAGGCGCTGAATTGACTGCTGTCTGGGGAATGAGTTGTCTGCTTGGTTGTTATACTCACATATCCTTACATACCTCCATAAGCAGTGGTATCCTCGCTCTAACCTCTCTCCTTTAGTATGTACTTGCAGCTTCTTCAGTCCCAGCGCTGCGTGTCTGTGCGTTTTTCGTAAGTTTCTTCAGTTTGCTTTTGGCATATTTTTGCATTATTGCTATTTCCGTTTATGTTTGTTTATTATTTGTATTTATCATTGGCAACATTTACGTTGGTTTAGTAACTCAGCTGAAATGGACACTTCGAAGCTGCCGCATGCAAAGCGCTTTCGCACACACACAGACACACACACGCTGAGACACTGAATACACGAAGGTATTGAACTTTATATTCATACAATTCAGCATAAATATATATAAGTTACTATGTCTGCATAAATATTTTGCAAGTGTTGAATGGTCTCCGGTGTGCATTTTGCTTGTATCCTGCCAAAGATTGTCTTTGTGTATTTGTGTGAGTTGAATGGTTGCGCTTGAAATGTGTTGTGTCCTTCCGGCAGACTAGTCGTTTATGTACGTGACCTCATGATACGTGTAAAGGTCAGCGTATACTTACTATAAGTGCCGCTAGTTTGATTTAGGTTGCTTCTTATGAACTCAAGTGTCTTCGAATTTATTAGGCATTTCCTGCATTTCATATTTAATGCTTACTGTATTTAATAAGAGTTGTTAAATTAGTACTTCATTTCTGGCATAGCAAATATTTTTGGGAGATTTTATTAATGCTTTCCAATTCTTTGCTGTTTCTCTAGAAAGATTCTTCTTAAAATATTGTTCAAAAATATCAAATTCATCCGAGTAAAATTATATGAGATATATATACCATTATTATATTATTACTATTACTATTATTACTATTTTTTGGGTCAATATATGACCAAAATTTAAAAAAAAATAGAATTTTCACTTTATGTCTGTCAAAATTCAAATTTCAATATATTACTTTTTACTTGTTTCAATAGCGAGATTTATCCATTTACTACCGAAGTTAGTTTTTTATGCCGATTTTTTGAGACGTCAAGGGTGATGAGGTACCAACGGTTGAGTTTTCGTAATTTTTAAATAAATAATTTTTACAAAATACTGTTTAAATATCTATATTCGATATGCAAATTTGTTTAAATGAAATATATGATTGTATATATTAAAAAAATGCAAAAATACACTCGTTTTCAACCTCTGAAACCCATTTAACCGTTTAATGGTGCTAAGCAGCTTTCGAACGATTTGTACGAGTTGATAGTTATATTCTTTAATTGAGTTATGAGTTTATACTCTCGCAACAAATGTTGCTAAAGAGAGTATTATAGTTTTGTTCCCATAACGGTTGTTTGTAACACCTAAAACTAAAAGAGGTAGATATAGAGTCATATATACCAAAGTGATCAGGATGACGAGTAGATTTGAAATCCGGATGTCTGCCCGTTTACCCGTCTGTCCGTCTGTCCGTCTGTGCAAGCTGTAACTTGAGTAAAAATTGAGATATCTTGACCAAATGGGCGTGGCCCGGCCCACAAATCGGTTTTCTGTATATATCTCGCAAACCAATAAAACTATATAAACCGAACTTTCTGCCATCGGTTCTCTTACGTACCCCACCACACACCATGAAAATAGTTCAAATCTGATCATAACCACGCCCACCTCCCATACAAAGGTTAGGTTGAAAATTACTAGAAGTGGGTTAACTCACTAACGAAATGCCAGAAACACTAAATTTCACAGAAATAATAGCAGAAGGAAACTGCACTCAGATTTTTTTTATAAAATTAAAAATGAGCGTGGCATGGCCCGCTTATGGGTCAAAAACCATATCTCATGAACTACTCGACATGTTTCAATGAAATTCTGTACATAACACTTTCTCGACACCCTAATAATACCGATAAATGGGCGAAATCGGTTCACAACTACGACTACTTTCCTTATAACTCAATTTTGAATTTCATCTGATTCCTTCACTTTATAATATATACATAAGGAACCAATGAATATAGCGGAATAAAACTTTACACAATTAGTGCACTTATGAAAAAATTGTCGAAAACGGAATATAACTTTTCAAGGCCCCAGATGTCGAACATGTTGAACTCAGCGCCTAAGGATAAATTTTAACCGAAAATATGGGTAAATCTCTTAGATAATTTAATGTAATTCAGAGGGAATTGTTTTCTTCTAATAATGTGTCTCTGCTCCAAAAATAGTCTTGGATATAGTGTAGCTTGCTGGTGAAAATGTATGAAATCGGTTCAGGAATTACTTCAGCCCTCATATACTATATGTGACGATTTTCGTTTTCCTATTGGACTTTATGCCGAGTTTATGGGTAAATTTATATGTTATCTTAATAAAATTTCTTCAATAAATTGCGAGAGACTCAATAAATTGAGAAACTAAGACGTAGACGTAATATGGTTACACAAAGGTTAAGCGAGTCTCGCGAAACTACTTGAATTTTTGATGTCATATTAAAGATTTTCTTTTTTTTTACCTCTGTTGATGACATTATGTCCCTGTTCGTTAGTTTTTAGTTAAGTTATTAGGTATGAAAGAATGTTTGACAGACGGTATTTTTTCAATTGTCCAGAAGACATAGGAGCATATTGGCTCTCATTGTGTAGATGGTGCTCATAGGATAGTAGATATAGCATGTCGTTTACGGAAGCACGTTGTTCGGGATTTCCTAGTTTCTTCAACATTCTTTAGCCCATTTCCGATAAGAAATATTACAAGACATTCCCCAATATCTATGCCATAAAGATCATATTTTCTTAGTTGCATTAAAATATCTATGTTTGTAAGATATACCCATTTCAAATTGAATCGTTGATGAAAATTGATATACTCATTGGGGCTGGGGTGCTTATAAACCGATTGCTGAAAAATACTTTGTGCTATATTTACAATACCTATGCCAACAAAATCTAACTAAACGAAGAGGTTATAATAAATATCAAGCCTATCCATCATCAGTTTAATTGGCAATTGTTTAAAATCCTAAAACAATTTTTCTCAACTTTTTAGTTTTATTGAAAGATGAGTTTTATTGAAAGACGATGTAGCAAACAATAAGATCTTGGTTCTGCGAGATGTTTCTGGCTATCAGAAGAATTTGGAATGAAAGTTACTCCCACATGTTTCAATAGTTAGAAAAGGGAACTCAGATATTTAGTTTTTACTGTCTGGAAGACCTAACCAATAGATAATAATACTTAATTATGAATTTACTAATATGTAATTAGAGTTAGTCTATCTACTGTTGATGCTAAGCATGGCAATGCTGCAAATGATATGAAATTCAATTAGTGTGAAACACTTGTAGTCTTTTGATTTTAAGATATTAAACGTTGTCTCAAGTTGTTCTAACTTCAAATTTAATTTTTCCTAATATTCAATAAGTATAAAATCAAAAGAATAATAAACATAAACTTGGCACAACCTAATATTAATGTTCAACTCAACTAACTCTATTGTACTAAATTACATAAACGGATATTCAATGAAAATAATAGTGCGCTCAGCCAGCAAATAGATTTCACTAAGAAACAATAACAACAATACACAGTGATTTTAGTAACATTTTTTTTTTGTTTTTGTGTTTTTCACTATTTCGTTTTGGCCACTCATGAGTCATGACGAATTCGATGGCAGTGCAGAGCCGTGAACAGCACTGAAAGCAAAATGTTGTAGCAAATAAATGCAATGTTGCACTGGCTGGGCTGCACTCGGTCATTGCAAATTGAAACAGATTGAAACAGATGATGGAGGCAAATATTGACATTGCAACTAAATAAGTGTGTCCACTACTCGAAAATGTTGCACTCGACCGCAGCGGCGCTCTGCAGCGGCGGCGAACAAGTGCAACTAATGGTCGTGAGCTATGTATGACTTTTAGGCTGTGCAAATGAATGAGCAAACACATGCAAAGTGGTTGAGGTGAAAAAGTGCATAACACACACACACACACATGGACATAAGTGATGTCGGCGATTTAGAGGCGGCCTGTTGATTTTGTTGTTTTTTTTCTCCAAAGCCTTGCGAACATTCCATTTCGTTGCATTTGACGAATGAAATTTACAAAAATTTCCAGTGGAATGCACACATGTTGTTGTTGTTGAGTGTGTTTTTTTGGGATGGCTTGCATTTTTTAAACACATATTTACCCACTCAAAATCGCGTTCAAGTGCAGTTTATGTAATTTGTTTGCACTTGTCTGGCCAGTTTATTTGTGACATTCGCAACCTTTGCACTGCTGTTTCACACACACTGACATACAAGTGTTTTTGCTTATGTGTGTGAAAGTAAGTGTGTGTTAAATGGCGCGAAAAATGGTTGAACAAATTTGTCATATAACGAAATTAACTGCCCAACAAATAATAGAGAGAGTGGGCGGTTGATGAATGACAGAGATGAGTTTTGCAAAGTTTTAGAAGCCGCAAATAAGCGGAATTCAATGCCAGTTGCATATATCATTCTCGAGCAACTCTGCAAATATTTGCTTGAAGCGCAAAAAATGCATTTTTTTGTTGAATTTAACTCAATTCGTGCAGCTGTCAAAATTTTGTGAGTTTGCGCTGAGTAATGTTCTAGTGAAAATGAATAATTGGATATGAAGTGTAGTGGTTCCACAATATAGTCTATTCTTAGAGGTTTCTTATGAAGTTTCATGGAAGGATTGGATGGACTTTAAGTCGAGGTTTTTGAATGAATAGTTGATCTGTTAAAGACATATCTCACAATAGTAGAAAATGCTTTCACAATTATAAAGGCATAAGATAAACTGAGCTATACTAAGCAAGTGAAGAGTGAAAACTGATATTTTTCATCATCGTACTCTCTTCTAAAAACGGGGTTTCCATAATTTTCTCATTATTGTTACCGATGTTATCGAGTTCATCTTAAATTCGTTCCTGAAAGGAGTCGTATATTGGTAAATTTGAAGATTTTTAGTGATTTTTCAACAACAGAAGGATTTATAATGAAAACATTCTTTATTATGGTTAATAATTCAGTTTTAGACCTTGTTCAAATGTGTCTTGAACAGGCTATATTACTTCGCCCCACTTTACAGTCTAGTATATTTGAAATAGCTCATTATTGTTTAAGCATTGAGAACAGTGTAAATAGGTTCTACTAAAAGTTTTGATAAATCTAGTTTGATGGAGATATGGTTTTCTTTCTACGACTTTTAAGCCGTTTCTAACTGAGATATTAGACTCTGGAGTCCAAACATCAGCTTTACTTTATGGTCACTTATGAAATTTTTGAGATTTGCTTGTACAAGAACAGAAAGTTGGGTTCTGAAGACGAATAAAAACCGCACTCGAGTCCAAGCACATATTGACTGGGATCCTCACAAGCCTATATATAAGAATTTATTTAACTGATGCTCATACTTCTGCTTTATACCTTCCCAAGTGTCTCCACATTTTTGTAATATGCTCTTGGATAGTATTCAATGAAGGCACCTTAAAGTCCTAAGCTGATTTAAAAGGTTCGTTGTTAATATAAAAAACTTTTGTTCACTAAACTCCTAAGGGGCCATCCATAAATTACGCCACACGAATTTAAGGACCCCCTCTTTGTCACAAGTTGTCACATTTGGAACTGACCCTCCAACAAAACTGATTTGGAACTGATACAAAACTTAATCATCGTGTGTCCATGGACTTTTGACCCACTCCTTTATATCATTTATTATTGTTAAATCAGGCACTTCATTTTCGTTCTGAATTTGGATGTCAGGAACATCTTTCGCATCAACATCTTCTTCTTCCATCCATAAAGCATCGTCATCATTCAATAAACAGAGAATCTCTAGGGCACGTGTAGCCGCAATTCTTTGAGAACGAATTTTCGCGATAGGTAACAGCTCTTGTTTTTTATGTGATTGTTTGTGTTGATTGGTAGCTTTATATGAAGAAAAATATAGGCCACATATGCTACACGATCTTTTAAATAAGTATGACTCGACACTAGGACAATAACTATCATATGGGACTTGTTTCAGATGGGATGATGCTTGGAGATTTAATAATATCTGTAGTAATAATGGAGCAAACTTAGCGTCGTTGTCATCACTCCCTGTGACTCCATAATCTTCTGATGTCTGTTTAATTAACACAGGTGGTGTTAATAATTTCCAAAGACTAGAACGTCTTACACCGCAACATGCAATAGTTTCACATTTAAATATTTGTAAAAAATATTGTGACTCACGTACATGTTTAGCATACCAAGTTGTATTATTTTTCAACATCATAGCCTGTTCAATATCCAGTCCAGTAACAGTTGGTGCAACATATTCAGCAACGACTGTAAAATTATCAATGACTAACTTGCTCCAAATCTCAGCCAACACATTGCCCGCACTTTCGAAGTTTCGTTTTTCTAGATCTAAGTCAGTAGTTCGATTAATTGAATCAAGATGTGACCCAAAAGCATCATGTTTTAATAGTACACCAGTAAGTGATCGGCATGGTACAGAGCAGTCAGTCGTCTAGCACCCAAGAGCGCAGCAGAGCGGGAAACGATATTGCCCTAAATTTTGAAATGTGATGTCACAAAGCTTTTGACCCCCCCCTGCCCCTTGTCACACAATGTCACTTCTGAGTGATACACTCCCCCCCCCCCTCCCCTTCAAGGTGTGACGTAATTTATGGATGGCCCCTAATTTTAACATTCTACTTTTGAAATTTGAAGATGTTTTTGTGCTTATTGGAGCACAAAATTATTTAATTCACAACTTGAACTTGATTAACAGTTGAACTTTCTAAAAGACTAAAGGTGATTGAGTATCTTATATTTTTGTTGATGAAAGAATTTTCACAATAATTGCAATCAGGCGAGTGTAGGCGACGCAAGTAATTATTCTGCGAATACAAATCTCTGTTGGGATAAGAGAAAATCACCAAAAGACATGCCTTCCACTTGATTGCATGAAATAGTTGAATTATTTCAAACAAACTTAAGTATTTTTTTACGCTTTAATGTACACTTTAATATCCATAGCTGCCACCTCTTCACTTTGAAGGTCATTCTTCGATGCCGCACAGCTATCAGTCTCCACCCGGCTGCACCTCTGCTAAAAAACATTATTTATACACACAGCTAAATCTCTGCCACCTTACGAATGCTCCGTATAATTTTCAAATGAAATAAATTTCTCGAATTATTGCTGTCATGTTGGCCAATTCAATCGCATTACAATCATATAAAATAATAAAACTTATTCGTACGTTGCTGCCACTGGGCGGCTGCACGCGCTGCTTGAGCGTTATATTCAAGTGTGCTAGACAGCATCTAATGCCATACAGCTAGATATATATAAAAGTATATATGTGCTTGGTGGCCAATGGTTAGGCAATTGTTGGCCATAACTGGCGTCCTTGGATCAAGTCAATAAATTGTGCGTCTTTACGGTTGACTGCCGCTGTAATGATGGTCCAACTTTTTGCGTAACTTTCGATTTGTACGAAAAGGCCATAAACCGGGAGATATAATATATATTAAAGTTATTTTATTCGTGTTCTGTGCAATTATGCGTGTTTAACGATAATTTTTCAATTGAGTAACTTCGGCGCCGCCTTGCAGATGCCACTTGGCGCTTTAAGTAAATTAAATTCATAATTTCTTATTCAATTAAGATATTTGCTAACTTTTTAAATTTCACACCATTAAATGCGTCATTAACTTAATATACTTTCATTCATATAAGGAAGACTAATTGAGTGTATTGATTAAATATTTATTACGCATCTTCACATATAAATTTGAAACTCACGATCTGATAAGCAGATCAGACATGGAATGGGTATGGAAAAGGCATTAATTTCATTGTTCACATAGAGAAGACATTTTAAATTACAAATTAATTTAATAAAGCAAACCATTCAACTAACACCTATATATTGAGGAATTCAATGAGGAGTGGCGAAAAAAATGACTGTTAAAGGGAAGATTTGAACAAGAACAAGGCTCACAATTAAAAAAAAAAGAAATAATCAAGTTTGGTTCAAATAATTCACTATTTCATACAATTAAATCGAAAGCATTTCTTTGGTGATTTTCTCATAGCCGACTGAATTTCGCATTCACACAATAAACACTGGTGTCGCGTATACTCGTCTGTCTGCATTTATTGTGAAAATTGTTTCATCAGCATCAATAATAAGATACTCAATGGCCTTTAGTCTTTTTGTAATTGCACCGGTTTCAAAGTAGGCGTACATGCGCCATCCAATTGAGTTGTTGATTATTGCTCATTTTACATATTGCTGTTGTTGTTTTTTTTTCACATTGAAAATGAAGCGCCTCAAAGTGTACGTGGCAACTGGCATTAAGGTAAGTTAATTAAATTCTTATGCGCGTAACACGTATGCTTAACGGTATACTCACTGACTGTTGTGCACACGCTCATTTAACGGTTTACTTACCGTGAAAACATTTGGTGAACAGCAGATTATTATGATTATCCTGTAAAAGGCTTTTGTACGCGTAATGCGATTCGGTTTTTTTATTCTTTGGTGCCGCTTCTCATTGCGGTTCAAAATTAAAAGCGAATTCCACTTCTTCTGCTGAAAGTTGCTTGGGGTGTTTTAAAATGCTTTGAGTTGGAATTAAATAAGCATTCTATTGAGTTGGATGGATGACTGTATTTATTCGAAAATGTATAAACCATGCTTTACTACAGGTTTTCCAGTGTAAAATAAATAGCGAATTGAACAATTACCGTCATTAAATTTGCTTTAATTACTTCACCTAACGATTATCGACATCATCAATAAATTTCACTTACCTACTATTTTAAAATATGATCGCATGTCGCCTTCTACTTACTTATATTCTCAAAGGATTATGTATACTCTAGTAGCGTGATAAACCCTTTTTAGCCCTATAAAATGCCCGCTCGATAACCGATCATCTGTTACATATTTTTGTTTTTGCTTTTCATAAGAAGTTCGTAAGTTTCATCAGTTGATTGCTATTTTTCAGCAAGAACATCTAAAGTCGAGTAGTATTAATGCTATTTTACCAAGAAATTCAGCCAATCGCAGACAAAAAACCTATTTCGCACGTCTTTGTCGCAGAGTTGATTTTCATTTTCAATTCGATTAAAATTTAATCAGGAATTAATGTAGATTCTCATTTTGTATGGTAAACCGATCTTAATCAACGTTTTAATCAAGCAGAGGCCGGTTTATTAATCAATTAGCTTCTGTGTAAAAGGCTATAAATGATAATAGATAATTAATTTATAATTTTTAATATTTTAACTTCCAACACGTTCCCAATCATTATTAAAGATTATCGCTCATTAGTATATTTTCTATATTATGCGCGGTTTTTATTACGTCAAATTCAATGAAATTTTTAGTCAAATCAATGACAACATTATACAACATCAATATAAAAACAAGTAAAGGCTATGTTCGGGTGCAATCGAACATTTTATACTCTCTCAATTTATTTATTTAACTTTATTTATATTATTATTTTTTTTTATTATTTAAAGGAATATATGGGCCAAATCGTACAACTGCCAATGTAGTGTCAAAGTATTTAATATATTGAAAACTAAGCTTTATTATTTTCTATACTTTCTGTCGCTATACTTTATTTTATACGATAAATGTGGTACGGGAACCTAAACTCAATCCAATTACGATGTGAACAGTTCCGCAAAAGGTAAATGTTTATCAAAATTGTTTTCCAGATATTTTAAATTTATTTTTTTACTATAATTTAAACGCTTTATCGATGATTAAGAGTCAATTTCATTTTTTGAAATATTTGGCAATACAGAAGACTTCGCTGCAGTTATCCAGGTTCAACATATTGGTTTTGAATTTTCCAATAATTATTATAATACATATGTATACTAATATTTGGATAGCATTTATAGAGCCTAATTCAGTGAATACTTTAAAATTGTGATTCATTTCCTAACTGTAATGAGCCATGAGTTCGACATATCAGTTTTCATATAGTGTCCTGAAAGCACCATATGCGTTATCAATTCTAATTCAGCTTTATTGTTTACCGATTTTAATTTCGATCTGCTTACCGCCCCCTGGGTCTTTGTTGTGGTCCGATGTAACCATAATATAAGAATGAAAATGAAATTCATATACTTATGTAAATCTACAAAAATAGTAATATGTAATCCGTCAAAATTAAATTTGCATACCATTCATATCCAGCAATCCATGCAAGCATTCATTTACTAATTCCTTTACTCATTCACGCGTTGGCTTTTAGTGAAAGCATTGTCCTTCGTAGCGACGGCCAACCGCCACTGTGGAAGATCAGAATGCGCTCGAAATGCGACGACTGTCTGGCGCATTACTAAATATAGACAGTGTCTGTATGTATGTTGGTGCAAATGAAATTTCTGTAAATTTAATTAACACGAAATAAAAATGGCCAAGGGTACCGGCAGTGGCCGTTGCAAAGCAAGAAATATGATGAACCGGCTGATGCATAAAAGTGGTTTGGGCAAGGTCATGGCACAGGCGCCAATAAGATTGTAAGCATGAGTTTGTGCGTAAGTTGTAAGTGTGTGCAATATGTATCACGTTCGAGTACTTTTCGGCAACATTGCAACGGACTGTAAAGTAATTAAAAATACAATTGCAGCTGCTTTTGTGCTTTTGTTGTTGTTAATTGTATATTGGGAGCTTTAAACGTTGTATGTGGAGATTTCTGGTATGAAATATTGTATATAATGCGTAAAGCTGTTGAAATCTGTATATTTGTAGACACTTACGAAACGGTTCTTATAGTACATCGCAACCCCTTACAATAGGGATGTTTGCATTAAGTTGAAACTTATATTTATTTTTGAGTGCACTTTCTAGAATTTATATGTTTCATATATACCAGAGAATCTTCCTTCGAAATCACTTGAGTAAGTTATATGTGTGAATTGCTGAAAAATACAACAAAGCCTTGTTTCATGAAGTTTCTTCGAATATATATTCCTCGTGTGTCTACATACTTATAGTAGTGACTAGATAGCAGCTACCATAAAGCATTATTATTTCTTCTGATGGTACGAAAAATCATTAAAGGATATCAGTGTGAGCCGTACTTATATTGCTTATTGAAATTTAAGAGGAATGATACAAGAACCCTTGTAGGGGTGTTAACGGGACACTGTCTGATTGGGAGACACGGCAGCAGACTGGGGCTACCTTTCAATGATTACTGCAGGAGCTGCCAAGAAGAAGAAGAGGAAGAAACGATTACACACCTTCTTTGTGGATGCAAGGCTCTGTATAGAAAAAGAATCGTAACCATTGGATGCGGTTTTCTCGAGGATGTTGGCGAAGTTGCTTATGTCAAATAATGTGAACTTTTTCACTTTGTCAGGACCACAGGGTGGTTCAATGATGACTCGATAGTGTGAGGGATCTCAGTCCCAGTGGTGTCACAATGGGCCTCCCTAAGGCCTAGGTGCGTCATTTGACAGCCACTCAACCTAACCTAACCTATATGTGCGATATGGCGTATGAGTAACATCTTACAATAATAATTTTAAAAATTTAGTAATTAGAGCTCAAAGAGAGAGCATTAGATTGCAATAATCAAATTTTAAAAGGATTCAAATCAAAGTTATGCCATTTCTTTGTCAGTCTAAAAATTAACTGGTTTAAAAAATACATATTGAGAATATTTTAATGAATTTGCTTCGCAAAAATTTGGAACACCCTCAAGTGCAGTTATTCACACATAAAAATATATTATGGAGCTTACTAGTAAGTCCTCCAAACATCAGCTTTGCAACGCACAATAAACTTTATCTACGAGCAAAGCTTTTAATTCGATTAAGCAATACATGAAGGCAACCAAGTTTCAAGGGCATCTTAAAGTTTGGAGAAATATAAATATTTTTAATGCAAGTGGGAAAAGAAAATTTTAAAAAGTTTAATTACAATTTACAAGTATTAAAATTATTGCAAACTGAGTATTACAAAAAAAATGATTAGTTCATTAAATTATGTAAATTGTTGTTCGAGCAAAGAATGGTACAATTCAAATTATTGCTCTACAATCATTTTATTGTTTGAGCGAGTATTCTTTTGTCGCTGGACTGATAAGAGATTGGCATCCATATTAATGTCACGCTGAAAACATTGAATGGACTTAAAATGAGTTTGGAGAAAATGTCCGCGTGCAATATGAATATACTATACGGGTATACAATTAATACCACGCATTGAGAAATACTTTTTCATTTTTTGCAATACCAAAAATGCTATGTGGTTGAATTTTATTTATAATATTTAAATTTATTAAAATTTCCTTTTTTGTTTTAGCAACTATTGACCAAGCAAATGAATACCATAAGTTGAAAAAACTTGAATAAAGTAAAAAATAACATAATTTTGTTCGTTTATTGGAATTTATTGGGAACAAGCAATCCACATGTTTGTTAACGGCATTGTTAAAAGCACTTTTTTCATATAAACTAACATATATAAAACAGGTAAGGAAGGGTATAACTGAACATTTTATACTCTCGCAATTTATTTACGTAATTGTATTAATATTACAAACAATTTGATTCACATATTCGGCATATATATGGTATCTTGGAGGTGGGCGTAGTTATAATCCGACTTCCTCCATTTTTGGACTGTGTAAGGTAGTACCTAAAAGAAACGACTCTAGAGAGTTTCCTTGATATAGCTTTAGTAGCTTACGAGATATATACAAATAACTAAAAATTACATCCGAATATGCCCGTTCATAGTGCGATATTTTGTGCCAAATTTTACTTTCATAGCTTTATTTATGGTTTTCGCCATTTTGTGGGCGTGGCAGTGGTACCAACCTTCTCAGGGTGCCAAGGAATATGTGTGCCAAATTTCATTAAAATAACTCAATTTTTACTCAAGTTATCGATTGCACGGACGGACAGACATCCGGATTTCAAATCCACTTGATCATTTATATATATGTACATAACTCCACATCTAACTCTTTTATTTCTGGGTGATACAAACAAAAGTGAAGCATTTTTTACAACTGATCAATTTTTCACAGTCATGTTTCGAACAAACTCTACAATATATAGAAAGGTTTAACTCGTGCACTTTCCCTGAAGGTTTTTTTCGCTTAATACAATATTTTAAACAATAATTTAGATTTAAATTATTTAAAATTGATTCTTCCTCCAAAAAGAGTCAACGATATATGTATATGACTGCATGAAGTACAAAGGGTTTAATATATTTCGTTATAGGAGGGCGCTATGATAAGTCATTTGCATTCATAAGAAATACGACAATCTTAAAATTAGCGATTTATATATCTACAGAGTCTCCATTAGCTCGAACGACTTTGCCCAACAATTCTTTAACCCGTTAATGAACTACCTTACCTTAGAAACAAATCTATATATACCTTTAAAAAATACTCTCGGTAAAGTACAAAAAACTTATATAATAATTTATCAGCTGATGAGCCGTTTTCTAAATCCCCACAAGAAATAATGTATCTCTTAAGATACATTGGTTGGTTGTTTTCAAAATTTCAAATTTTTAACAAAAAATATATATATCAAATCAATCCGAGTAATATTCTAAGAGATATACCCGCCTATCAGGCCATGTCAATACGAATGTAAAACTTTAAACGCATTTATCTCAACAAAAAGTCGGTGGACACGAGAACTCAAAAATTTATGAAGCGGTTTTATTAAAATTTTACACACATCTTTGGAATAACATTATCTAGTTAATGAATGCAGGAATTTTTATATTAACATTAATTTTTTTTCGAGACAATGTATAACGAAATTTTGGCCAAAAAAGTGAGGTTTTTTTGTTAAAAGTCTGTAAAAAATTCAAATTTTAATAGTTTTTTTCCTTCGTTAATTAACTAGCTTTATCCATTTACTATCGAAATATTTTTGGTTTATTATTATTAGATGAACCAATCATGAGTTATGTTGTCCACCTCAAGACCTCTTTTTGAACACGTAATGGGAGATGAGGTGCCTATGGTTGAGTTTTCGGAACTTAAAAACAAAAAAAAAAATCCAAAAATACTGTTTAAACATGTATCTTACATACGCTAAATTGTTTGAATGAATTATATGATTGTAATGTATTGTAAAACAAGTAAGGAAGGGCTAAGTTCGGGTGTAACCGAACATTTTATACTCTCGCAATTTATTTATTTAATATTATTATTATTATTAATTTATATTATATAACAAACAATTTGACCCACATATTCGTTATATATATTGTATAGTCCATTGAAAGTTGGAAACCATAATATTAGGTTAGAAGCACCGAGGTAATCGTGTTCGATATATGGGGCCTTAAAAACCTATGGTCCGATTTCGGCGATTTTTAGATTGGGGCTGCCACACTATTAACGTAGTATTTGTGTAAAGTTCTGCATCGATATCTTTACTAGTGCTTACTTTATGTATTGTAAAGTAAACGATTCAGATCGTCTTCAAAGTTCTGGTATATAGGAAGTAGGCGTGGTTGTGAAGCGATTTGGCCTATTTTCACAACATATCATTGGGATGTAAGGAAACTATTACAAACCAAGTTTCATTGAAATCGGTCGAGTAGTTCCTGAGATATGGTTTTTGACCCATAAGTGGGCGACGCCACGCCCATTTTCTATTTTGTAAAAAAATCTGAGTGCATCTGCCATTTCTTATGTGAAATTTAGTGTTTCTGACGTTTTTCGTTAGTGAGTTAACCCACTTTTAGTAATTTTCAACCTGACTTTTGTATGGGAGGTGGGCGTGGTTATGATCCGATTTCTTTAATTTTTGGACTGTATTAGGAAGTGGCTAAAAAAAAACGACTGCAGAGAGAATGGTTTATATAGCTCTATTGGTTTGCGAGATATGTACAAAAAACTTAGTAGGGGGCGGGGCCACGACCACTTCCCCAAAAAAATTACATCCAAATATGCCCCTTCATAGTGCGATCCTTCATACCAAATTTTATTTCCATAGCTTTATTCAGTTATGGCACTTTATGTGTTTTCGGTTTTCGCCATTTGTGGGCGTGGCAGTGGTCCGATTTTGCTCATTTTCGAAAGCAACCTTCCAATGGTGCCAGGAAATAAGTGTGCCAAGTTTCATCAAGATATCTTCATTTTTACTCAAGTTACAGCTTGCACAGACGGACGGACGGACGGACAGACAGACATTCGGATTTGAACTCCACTCTTCACCCTGATCACTTTGGTAGATATAACCCTATATCTAATTCGTTTAGTTTTATGACTTACAAACAACCGTTATGTGAACAAAACTATAATACTCTCTTTTGCTACATTTGTTGCGAGAGTATACAAAGTAAAACTACGCTTGTTTATAGCCTCTGAAACCCATTTAACCCCTTAAATTTATACATAGCTTTACGATAGGTTTACTCTATATAACGTTTATTCTTTACCAAATTGAATAATGTTATTTACAACTACATACTACATCTATATTATTGGTTATAAATCACTTCTACTTTATACTATATACACACTCTCAAATATATATTTATACTCTTTCTTCTAGGATATTTTACAAAGCCCTCATCTGCTGAGTTAAATTAGATGGGAAATAACTTTGACGAAAGAGCTGAAATTAGTTGGATTGAAAAAGTGACTTAATTTAAACATACTTACTTACATACAACTTGTATTTCAACGTGTATAAAGGCGACTTGACGATGTTACATGCAACTGCAGAACTTCGTCTTCCTGTATATATTTATATAAATCATATATATTTATATAGAAACATATATATCTGGAACGAATTTGAGTGCAATCACCGCATCGCACCCAATTTTACTTACAAGCAAATGAACTGCGAAATATTTATATATAATGTATTTTCATTTATATGTGTGTGTGTGTGTTCACTTTGTATGCAGGCGCTTGACTTCAGGCATCTCTTTGCGGCATAACTCACATGGCATGTGCTTGAGTATGTGAATACCTTGTACTGTGCATATTTTATGCAGCAATTTCATTATTATTTATTGTGTGAAAGAAAAGCACTTCAATGCTTTCATTTTCTTTATGCCGCTGTGAAGCACACAGACACACACACATTAAAATTGATAATATACATACATTTGAATATATATTTTTATGAGTGCGTGTGTATTTTTGTGTTGCAGCAAAGAGCTCAAGCGCCAAAAAGTGTAGATCAAAGAATGTTAGTTTGCATACATCATTATGTATATACATATGTATGTAAATGAATGTGTATATGTGTGGCATGGCAGCTGCTTTGCAACATTTGCATAAAAGCTATGTAGCACAACTCGCTTACAAACACACACACACAAACGAACGTAAAATTTTGAAGATGAATGCAATTTTAATTAAAAGAATTTTTACAACAATTACAACAACAAGTACAGTTAGTTAACTCCAGTATTTTGTATTATGTGTATAAGTAGTGTATTGCTGTATTGGAGTGGAATATGCTTTGTGTGCACTCCAAGTGTGTGTTAATGCATGTAAAACTTCAAATACTTGTAGTCAAATGCAGAGATAACAAGCAAACTCCCTAGTAATGTACAATTGTGCATAAAATCTGATACCGAAAGCATAAATATTTACTTGAGTAGTTAGATTGGAAGACATACGAGTATGTACGTGTGTGCAAGTATACTACTCACACGAAACTATTTTGTAGTTAATAATGTATACACCATTTCTTTATGTCACACTACTTGAATAGAAAGGGGCAATACTTTTAAATAGATATGCACTTCTGAAGACAACTGAACAGAGTAGTGAGCTAGCTATTAAATATGTTCAAAGAGTTAGCCTTTTTTGTGACTTCTCCATTTACGAAGACTTCTACTAAGCCATACACGAGAGTGATCAACCTGTAGGCCTTTTATTCTAATGATAAAGGAGTATGTAAACAGAATATTTGTAGCTGTTAATATGATCTCTCATTTGGAGAGTGAAACCCCAGTATTTTGTGTTTCCAATAACTTTTTGGTATGCCTTAAGAGACCCCTTATGTATCGAGTAAGCAACTACTACTACTCTCCTCTACTCTACTAACCGAAGGATGAGAGAATTTTTAAACGTCACGAACAGAACTGAGAATTTAAATAATGGAAGATAGATGGGACTAATTCTCTTAGTTCAAAATAGATGTGTTAGATGTGTTAACTGGAACTTAAAATTTAACTTCAGACAAAAGGAGAGAACTACGGACTTATCCATTAAGTGGCTTCACTAACAATATTATACCATCAGTCTTTTACTACTAATGAGATAGATTTATAAGCATTTGAGACGGTTACAAATTCACTATGTTCCTTGATAAAAAGTATGACATCTAAGATGTTTCAACCTCAGTCAAGTGAAAGCTGGAAAAAGTCGTGTTTGCTTTCGTTCAGGAAACTTTGGAATCAAGAGGAATATCAAGTATTTTAATGGATTTCATTCGTTTCGTTTTGGACGAGAAACATCTCGCAGACTTATATGGCTCCGAGATATTTTTTGTTTATCGCGTTCAAAAGAAGATAAACTGTCTAGGGTTGAACCGGGAGGATAGCGAAGCTTTGACTCATTCGCTTTTTATAATGTAAATGTAATACTCTCAATTTACATATATAAGATAGGCGGAAATTCGATCGTAATTTTGTTGGCGGGGATGTTGACAAAGGCTTTTTGAATCTACGAGTTCCTGATACTAAAAACTATTCGTTTAGAGATTTTCCCTGTAATAAAATTTGGTCTCTTTGACACCAGTCACTGGATTTATACTCAGTTTGGTATGCCATTTCATAAAAAGCAAGCTTTCTTCGGAACAACGTTTATTACTGAAATACGGCCTCAATTGCTACAAAAAGTGGTCGAAAGTATAGTCTTTCGGCTGGAAAGACAAACCCTTATCTTATCATTACATGATATGCACTTTATTTCTTTCTTCTTCATATGTCTAAAAAAACACCCTTTGAATATTTTATCCGCATTAAAATAGCTACTTCTTGTACAATTTTGTTCATTTAAAATAATATATAATGTTGAAAAATTTTAACACCAACAATCATAAGTTAGCCAGAAGATATTTACATGTAATTGAATAAAGATATCAATGAAACTATGCACACGTACTTATCCGCTTAGATATGTATGTCCAAACATTTCCACGCAATTTCCGTTAAACCACCAGTCTGTGAACTTATCAATCAATCAATCAATCAATTGGCTTTTGCCCTTTGCAAACATATCGTAATGTCAAATTTTGTACTTGAAAACTGTTTTGATAATGTTCGATTGATTTGCGATACTGAAGTGGTGAGACGCAACACAAACACAAACTTCACCAAATCAACCAGCTCAAAGCCCGAGAAACATTCAAGCACACACACTCACTGAACGCCGTATGAATGTAAATGAGTGCATTACTTGTTTGCTCTCATGGCTGTTGGCCGGCTGCCGTCAACCACAACCAGTCAATAACTAAACACTATTTCGGTGAAAGCAACCGATTGCAATCAGGAATCGAAACCAAAGTGTCGCATTTGATTGGACTTTGCCTTTTCAAATGGAAATTTGTGGGTGGGTACGCTACCATGGGTCGTGGGTTACTGACTAGTACATGTTTGACACAGACTTACATAAAATATATATCTATGTGTTTATAATGCTTTCTGAATTTAGCAGAATTTCTATTAGCCAACCTATTTGGGAGCTCATCATAGACTCCACTTAGTTATTAATAATATTTCTTTGACATCGAAACATCATCTAATTATTTATTGAATATATTTATTAAATAAGCTCAAGGTCCTAAAATAAGTTATGGTTACTGATATGTTGTAACTTAAGCGTTTTCTTTTCACATAATAAAACAAGCAACGAAAGGCTAAGTTCGGGTGCAACTGAACATTTAATTCTCTCGCAATTTATTGCTACAGTTTTATTAAGGGAACACACAATTTGACCCATTTATTCGGCATAAAATCCACTAGAATAACGAAAATCATCATATAGTAATCCTGAACCGATTTCACTCATTTTCACCACCAAGGTACACTATATCCAAGACTATACGCTGACTTAATTTTGCCTAGATATCTTACATATTAACCAATACTTATATGCGGAATAAAGCCCACCGTATTTTTGAAACACCTATATTTAGGTATATGGGAGCTAGGAGATGTTATGACCCGATTATAATAATTTTTAGAACAGAGACACACCAATGGAAGAAAACAATTTCCTCTGAATTACATTAAATTATCTGAGAGATTTATTCATATTTTCGCTGAATTCAATATGTTCGATATCTGTGGCCTTGAAAAGTTATAGTCCCTTTTCGACAATTTTTCACAAGTGAAGCCAGAGATGTTATGCACTATTTGTGTAAAGTTTTATTCCGCTATCTTCATTGGTTCCTTATGTTTACATTATAAAGTGAAGGAATCAGATGGAATTCAAAATTGATTGATATCCGATTTCAACTATTTCCATGGTGTGTGGTGGGGTATGTAAGAGAACCGACTGCAGAAAGTTTGGTTTATATAGCTTCATTGGTTTGCGAGATATATACAAATAACCGATTTGGGGGCGGTGTAACACCCACTTCCCCAAGAAAATTACATCAAAATATGCCCCTTCTTTGTGCGATCCTTTGTACCAATAACCAATTTTACTGTTATAACTTTATGTATGGCTTAGGTATGACCCTTTATAGATTTTTGGTTTTCGCCATTTTGTGTGGGGGCAATGGTTGCCCATCTTCGAAAGCAACCTTCTCAGGGTGCCAAGGCATACGTGTTCCAAATTTCGTTAAGATATCTCATTTTTTACTCAAGTTATCGCTTGCACGGACAGACGGACAGACGGACGGACAGACATCCGGATTTCAACTCATCTCGTCACCCTGGTCATTTTGATATATATAACCCTGTATCTACTCGTTTAGTTTTATGACTTACAAACAACCGTTATGTGAAAAAAAAAAAAATAATACCTCTTAGCAACTTTTGTCGCGGGAGTATAAAAATGCCAGAAGTCAATCATTGAAAATATATGTGACTGTAAAGAAATCATAGCAAAGAATATTAACAGAATACTTTCAATGAATTTTACTAACAACAACAAAAACTGTTATGCATTTAATACTTATATAAAATTACATTATCATCTAGTCTTCGATATACCAGGTCGTATGAGTAACATCAATACGACATTCAATATATCAATGAAATAATTGAAAGTACTAGACATTAGTTTTTAATGGCGCCTATTGGGCCAATATTCTGAATGATATTATTTCAGAGAGCCTCGCTTGGCAAGGGATATTCTAGAAACTCACGCTGGGAAGTTGGGTGAATAGATCAACTGTTGTCAATCAGTTTAGGACCCTATGTATATTAAGCAAATTTTACTAAGACGTAAAAAATGAGCACACCTAACGTTTATGATTTGTATTTCCTTGACAAATATTAAGGTAAAATATTTTAAAAATTTCTTGAGAGTAAAAATATACCCGTTATAGAGGCATCTCAATCCTCATTAACAGCTCATATCAACCAAAATAAAATATTATTGAAGATTTTGGTAAGCAAGAAATATACTCAGTCATTTTATGAAGATGTGTATTCTAATTTCTTAACAAATTATCTGAAAATAGCTTCTTCTTCTTCTTCTTAACTGGCGTAGAAACCGCTTACGCGGTTATAGCCGAGTCCACAACAGTGCGCCACCCATCTCTCCTTTTGGCGGTTTGGCGCCAATTGGTAATACCAAGTGAAGACAGGTCCTTCTAGAGTAGAAAATCGTTCGGCTGTCGGTTGTGATTGCAGCTTCTCGATGTCGAACCTTCCTTGTGTTTGTTGACGTGTGCGCTTTTCTACACAGAGGCGGGTGCGTATCTTAGCTGCTACAAGATAGTGGTCCGAGTCGATGTTGGGACCACGAAGCGTACGCACATCAAAAACACTGGAGACATGTCGTCCATCTATTACAACATGATCGATCTGGTTGCGAGTGATTCGATCCGGGGACAGCCAAGTAGCTTGATGGATTTTCTTATGCTGAAATCTAGTACTACAGATGACCATATTTCGGCCCCGGCGAAGTCGATCAGCCTCAGACCGTTTGGTGATGTTTCGTCATGGAGGCTGAATTTTCCGACTGTTGTGCCAAAGACACCTTCTTTACCCACCCTAGCGTTGAAATCGCCAAGCACGATTTTGACATCGTGGCGGGGGCAGCGCTCATAGGTACGTTCTAGGCGCTCATAGAAGGTATCTTTGATCACTTCGTCCTTCTCTTCCGTCGGGGCGTGGGCGCAAATCAGCGATATGTTGAAGAACCTCGCTTTGATGCGGATTGTGGCTAGACGTTCATCCACCGGAGTGAATGCCAGGAATCGACGACGGAGTCTCTCTCCCACCACGAATCCCACACCGAATTTGCGCTCCTTTATATGGCCGCTGTAGTAGATGTCACAAGGACCCACCTTCTTCCGTCCTTGTCCCGTCCATCGCACTTCTTGGATGGCGGTGATGTCAGCCTTAAGTCGTATGAGGACATCAACCAGCTGGGCAGCGGCACCTTCCCAATTAAGGGTCCGGACATTCCAGGTGCATGTCCTTAAATCATAGTCCTTTATACGTTTGCCGTGGTCGTCATCAAAAGGGGGGTTTCTCATCCGAGGCCTGTGTTTCTTATTCACTGGTTATTCGTTTTTATGTGGTGGGTCCCAAGCCCTACGCACAACCGCATAAGCGGGATTCGCCTTCTCACTTTAGCTCGCTTCCAGGCGGATGTCTGTTGGCTACCCAGAGGATACTTGGTCTAAGACCGGAAGTTGTGAGCTGCTTGAGCCACATGTAAAAGAATCGTTCCTGGCCACTCCCAAGTGAATGGCAGTCAGAAACTTTCCTCACTTACGTGAACTTCTACATATGACTCCATCCTCCTAGCTTCTTCCCTTTATCCCTTCCCTTTATCAAAATACACAACTCATACACAACGTACTTTCCACATCAAAATTCGAAAGTTACTCATACGCACTGTCATACACTGGCTCATATCTGCATACATATCTTATTTCATATCCCCTACTAAACAGTTACTTAACTAAACTAAAACCAAACGTACCCACATACATATACATATACTTGTATACATGCAAATATGATTTTATAACTCTTTTACTTAAGTTTGTTGTCTGTTAATCGCCGCGCTAATAAGCCATTTATACCTCATATTAAATGCAACTCACTTTATGTGATTTTTCTTTGCTTCCATTTTGCTCGTTTAGAAGACAATCCTGTCAATTTACATATCAACGCTGCGGCGGTAGGGTTATACAAGTGTTGTGTTGAGATGGAGAGGATGAATAAGAAGAAAAAGTAGTGGAAGTTTTTGTTTTCAATGTCGTAACTTTTTACATTTAGCTCGTTATGTTTTCTAATCGGATTATGATTATGTGACGACGTGAGGATATGTGTGTTTACAGTCATATATGTATATCTGTATATGCCCCTTTGTGTTTTTCTGCAATTTGAGGTTATGTTAATTCGAATGACAGAGAGTGTTAGGGGGAGTGGGGTTATTTTATAGAGTACATAATTTTTTGAGTTTTGAAGCTATTAAATAATAAGTATAAGAAATTGCGGGGTGTTAGAAATAGTTGTTAGAAGTATTTTTCTGTAAAAGGTGCTGATATGGTACTTTCAGTACGGCCTGAACTCCAAAATTAAATTATTTCTTATTTAGGAGATTTTACTATTTACTCGCTATTTAAGGTCACACATATTGTAAACATTTAAATTTTCTTTTACTTTAAAATCCATACAATATTTATGTAAAGCAAAAGTTTCAACTGAACCAAACTAAACCAACCAAATGTCTGCCTTGATAATACCACAAAAAAAAAAATTGAAAATTTATGACAAGCTACAAAGCGAAAAATCAAAGCATTCGTAAAATGCTATTTCACTTAAAGAAAATAATCTGAGCGGAAAGCACTCGCATGCACTCTATTGACCTCTATCGAGCGTCACAGCAGCAAATCCAAGCTTATTATCAGCGGCAACCATTCGCCGTCGCAAACACATGAACACAGACGCACACATACATACACAAAGGCGAACAAACCACTGCGATGTTTTGCTTGCACTCGAGTGTTGCGGTTCGAGTAGTTTCGTTGTGACCAATTCACATTTGCGGTTAAATAGAGAGAAGCGGAGAAAAATTTGCCGAAAAAACATAGTGAAAAATGCTAAATTGAGCGTGCATAAGCAGACATACTGCAGACCGAGCCAAAATGTGGATGTGGGTATATACATATGTATATTAAGTCATGTGTAACTTACCATAGAGCTACTCTTATGACTTGTGGCTTTCATATATATTGAACAGCATTTATGCACACACCCAATATGTATGTACATGGAGCAGTGAAATGAAGCATAGCAGTATTTTGGCACTGAGCCAAGCGAAAATTATCAGTAATAAAATATAAAACTAAAAGTCGACAGTCCTTTAGATGCGAATATGCGAATTTTCACAAGTGGAGTAAAGCTTTCTGGCATTTCATTTCAATAATTTAAAATGGACATATTTGTTATGTTTAATAAAATTGCAAGGAAATTTAAATTCACACGCATTTTTATTACTTTTGTCTGATATCTTTAAGCATTTGGTTCATATAGCATATTCATGTTACTCATACGCCCTGGAATACCGAAAATTTACTTAAGGATTTGTTATATTCAGATTGAATAAATGAAGTTTTACGATATTGTTACTTAATTTAAGTAGGTCTAATATAAATCTTGAATATTTTCGTCTTTGGAAACTGTTTTTACGGCCTTATATACATAAATCTTCTATATACATATGTATATTGTTTACTATAAATGTCAGATTTTTCTACATTTTTTTTAGTTAAATAAAAAGAGCAAATACAGCTTTGCGTAAAACCCTTAAATTACAAAAAATGAGTATCTAACTAATTTTATTATGACGACCTTGAAATTAACTATCAATTATATTTTACTTTAAGGTGTTTGGCCAATCTAGAGCCCCAGAAAAGGCGTAATATTGACAATTTATTCTGGTAGTAAGGAAATATTTTTATCTAAAGTGTTGGAATTTAATGTACCCCTGCACTTTAAGAATTTGCAAAATCTACAAAAATTTTATGTAAGCATACTTACTATCGACATCAAGCCAAAATTGAAAAGAATCGAATTCAATCGAAATGAAACGAATAGAATAGGGTGGAGTGGTAGAAAATCATTGTGAGGAAATAAAATAAAATCAACTGAATTTACCCGAAGCATTGTGGAGTACTATAAATCAATGTGGAGTGAGTGATGAGTGCTGAGCGGTGCACAGTGAAGGGGAAGTTCGCATAAAGCCAACAACATAATTTGCAACAAATGAAACCAACTAGAATTTCCATAATGAGTAGACGACGAACAGACGGTTCGAGTGCCGGTGCTGGTGCCGTTACTGGTGAATTTCGAAGGGCTACGAGTGTGTGCTGATAGTTGTGGTTTAACGGTAAAAACGCACACAAACTTTCGTCCATTTGTGCCGGTGTGTGTGTGTTGACTGTTAGTGTGGCAACATATCGAAAATCTATGAAAAGAGTTGACAAATTGGAAGTCACGTATAGCCGCAAATAACGGTATGCAAGCGTTCTGTGTTTATTTGTGTATACAAATGTGTGTGCGTGTGTTTGTTTGAATTTCTCTTTCAAACGATTTAATGGCATGATATTTGAACATTTTAGGCGTGCTGTGTGCAATCGCTTCAGCAGAATGCCAGGTTTTGACCTCGCGTAGATATGTTTAGTTATATAAGTATTTGGTTTCATGCTCACATATGTATGTATGTATTTCGGTAAAAATGAATCTATGCAATGTGTTGTATGTAGTAAACAATTTCAGCTTCAACTAAGTAACTGGCTGCACTGTTTCGAAACTAGTCTGATTTCTAATTCATAAGTACAGTACAGCTAGATATACATATATGTATTAAGGCAATATGAAACAGTTGTAATTTTTGGTCCTTGGCTGAAATTTCATACAATAATTTCTGTGTTTAATTATATGCAGAAATAATCAATGGACCGTTGAATTAATTTCTGTCAGATCTTCTACCCATATAGTTCATTCAATTCATGTATTGGATAGCAACTTATTCAGATTTTACTGTAATTTGTAGTGAGAACCGATATACAGTTATATATATATAGTTTTAAACTAATATTTGACCAGTACGAATGGGTCATTCATTCAGCTTCGTACTTAATGGAGCCTTCTGGAAAAACTCCGTAAACATCCAATTGCTTTAAGCGAAACTTAAAAGAGTTGTGATAGGATTTAATGATAGAGTCTAATTCCATGGCATAATATTATTCAATGTTTTATAAAAAGTGTTACAGTGATCGAATTTAGATCCAATATGTGCCTTTTCGTTCGAACATCTGTTTCCATCTAGACGGCAACTTCATAATACCCCCTCGTAGAAGCCCCCCACTTTATTTCTGAAGAACTTAGACTGCCACTTTTCACAAGCCTCTTTTGAGTTCAACTTTACACCACCAAAAGCGTTTGCCATGAACAGGAACAGGTGGTAATCATTTGGCGCCGGGTTATATGTTGGAAGCTCCCTATTCGAGCTTCCGTAGCTTCCAACGAGTCATAAACGAAGTGTGTGATCTGGTGTTGTCCTGGTAGAACACTACACCCTTCCTGTTGGCCAATTCTGGACGCTTCTGGTCGATCGCCTGCTTCAAGCGGTTCAGTTGTTCACAGTAAATGGTAGAATTAAGCATCTGGCCACATGGGAGTGGATGATTACTTTCTAATCCCACTAAATACATAGCAAAACCTTCCTGGCCGTCAATCCCGACTTGGCCAATGTTTGGGACGATTCACCGGCCTTCCACCACGACCGTTTTCGCTTGATATTGCCGTATGTGATCCATTTTTCGTCACCAGTCGCCATCCGCTTCAAAAAAGGGTCGAGTTCGTTCTGTTCCGGTCCAGAAGGGTTTTTTTGCGTCAAATCATGCATAGCGTCGTTTTGTAGGTTATGTCAAGATTATTCAAAGATGTATAGTATTGCCAGATACGAGCACTGTAGCACTTTATACATATTGATGGAGATATATAGGTGTGAAACATGGAACCAAATGTGAAGTTATTTCGTTGCGATAGGTGCTATACTTAATGATATAGTTCCGTGCTAGTTCGGTAGTATCCTATCTTTAAATATAGAATACTTTTAATATCTTATTTGCCAATATTTTACTGGTATAAATAAAAATAAAAATAAATTATACATAATACTTGTAAAATTCCATTTTAGTACCGAATGCAACTACTTCAGCTACAAGGTTCATACAAGATGTACTCCAGCTGGGATATTTTTCAGAGAATTTTGCGAAATATGTACCACACACATGCAAAAGCGGTTTTATCAGTACATTTATTGTTACTGTAGCAAATGTCATATGAAATACTTATATAGAGCATAACAACAAAACCGATATAACCAACGCTGTTGGCGGCTCGTTTTCAACACTTGCAACGTGTGCAATTTTAAAGTGTCATGTCAAAGCGTTTAGAATTTTATGGGCCACAAAAATGACACCACATGTGACGTGTGAATGATGACACCCGACTGCCGAGCGATGTCGCACACATATTGGCGCACTATTCTACATACCTCCATATAGAGAAATATACACTTGACAACAAGTAATACACATATGCGATATGGCTTATGTACAAATATACTTTAACATAGGTCTACTAAGTGCGACATATGCACCAACTTATATATGTGAGTTAGAAGTGCAAACGTGTGGCAACCACGTGTCAAGTGTTATCTTGTGTGCGGGTCGTCGCATTTTTGAGTTTTGCAAATTCAATCGAAAAAGAATATCGTTTCAGCATATTTTCAATAAAAGCGAAATATTCGTCTCGTTAAAATGTTACAACAGCTGTTGTTTGTTGTTAAAATTGTTGTACAAGTATTTCCATCAACGACTGGTTGTGCGAAATTAAGTAGGCTTATTGAGGTGAAAAAGTGTTATGTGCACGTTTGTTAGATTTTTTAAAAAATTCCAATGAATTTAGTAGGCGAATTATCATGAAATAGCTTTGTCGTGCTCCTGAAAGTCTGGTGTGTTCTGTCTTCAGTATGTAAAATAGCGTTGAAATGAAAAATGTTGCCTACAATTAGGCTGAGTGTTAAATAAAAATATTTGTTTTTCTGTTACCGCATAAAATTCTTCTAAAGTTGAAGAGTTGAAGAAGAATGGATGCATCTTATGTGTTGTTATTCTATAAGTTAGAGCCAAAAGTTCATTTAAAGACCGAAAAGTGTTTTTACAATGGAAATATTATATAAAATATCTTGGATGGATAGCTCAAAAGCACTCACCGGTGAGTATATTAAATTTCTATGCTTTGATACCTTATCAAGATTCCTTGCAAAGGTTAACCATGGAATAGAGTTCAGAAAATGTGGAGACTTATTACCAAACTAACTATTTCTTTCAATTATTTTCAGCAATAAACATCATTTCCGTATTCTGAATGCCCAGAAGCTCTGTTAAATAATGAGTCTATATGTATACGAGCATATACTCTATATGTATATCACAGTGCTTGATACAATTTCTTTACTGAGAATAACTTTAAGTCAACAACGTGTCTATCAATTTATGGCGACGGGGTCTTTTACATTACTACAGAATTTCTCGAGACCAATTGTCAAAATTTTTTTCGTATTATTCTTATTATGTTGATATACATACATACATCCCATTAACCTACTGACAAGTATTCATCGCTTATTTTATCTGTAGCTGCCACTAAGGTTAGACGTGTTCTTATGCGTTTGGCGATTTTCGTTTGTTAAAAGCTCACAAAAAGCCAAAGGCTATCCCAAAAATCGAATTTGAGAAGTGTTCCGACGCTTGAAAAGAGTGTTGGGGTTGTGTGCATTACAACGAATAAGGACTATTTTGAAGTCGGCAACAATATCGAAAATATTCATTATTTTTTTAGTACAGCTCATAAATATTTATCTATATAAACAATCTACTACATACTAGTTTTATACTAATATATACGAGTTATTTGCGAGATAGGCTTTATCGAATAACGCGGTTTAAAATTGAAATAGGTTAGTCTTGATAATGTATGTATATTCGAGGTGCCCATGAGTTCTAAATTTTAACTCTGTCTCGACCAGTTTCTATTATCACCTGAGGAATAAGACTTGATTTTACCATATTAAAGACGAGGCCTATCAGAGTTAAGTTTCCTGAATCTGTCTTATTAGAATCTTACACGCATTTAAGGTAGACATAGGCTCATAGGTTTGGTTTTTTCTAGCGAGAAGCGTCTGCGATTGGAAAAAAATGTTTAATACTAGTCGATATATGGGATGACTGACATTATATACGCACTTTTTTGATTGATAATCTCTTAAAACAGAACGATTTATTTATTTATTTACAAGATAATGCTCGATGAGCTAAAAAATAAGCAAGCTTCATAAATTCATAAGTTATTCCATCACCATACTCTTCATTGTTTAGTGATATTTCTGTCCATGAACAGATGCTAACAATGCTCTGTTGTAAATTGAATAATAATATTATATAATTTGTAGTTGAGTTAACAAATAACTGCTTTAAAAATTTGTGCCAATTTTTCAACAGCATCTAAAGGTACAATTACACATAACGTTATAATTCATCTGAGCTACTTTAATTTTAGCCCAGCGCTTATAATGAAGCTCATATGCAAACATTGTTGCACATACAATATAAATTTGGTTGTTAAATTAGCAAAGTTCATGGGACGTTCATAAACATCTACTATATGTATATGTAGTATTTATATAGCATTATGTTTCCACATACACAGGTACCCATCTGTTTATTGCATAAAACTGTAAGTTTTTGTCTCCCTTCCCAAAAGTAAGACCTTGGGTGTCTGCATATTCATAAAGTGAGTGCAATGCGTAAGTCGTAAAATTGTTTTACGACATTTCTGCCACAAATCGTGGCCAAGAGACACCCAAGCACAGACTGAAATTACAAATACACTAGCTAGTAGGTATGTATGTTTGTACTAAGTTCATGCACACACTTACAAACAAAGTCAGGTGAGTGTTCTGCATATTTTCATCCCCATTGCATTATCTCACACCAACACACACCGATACAATAAAAAAGAGATTGCGTAACACGTGTCCGCGCATAGACTTAGTCGGTTTGTGCAACGTTCCTCGCTGCCCTACCACACCAGCTTGAGGTGCCACAAATTTACGACTCTATGACAAAGTGGCGATAAAGCTGAGCCAAAGCTGCCAACAACGCTTTGCGAGCGTAAACAACAACAACGTTGGATAACTGTTTGTTTGTGGCTACACAACGAAAAGGTAAAACAAAACTGTACTTAAATACTCTGACATAGATTTTGTACACATACATAAGTGCGAGTAAGCTGCCCTTTGGCTAAATTGTGCCAACTTTTATTTGTTTGAAACATTTTTATAGCTGTTGTACCGTTATGCATTTATTATTGCAATCTTGTTAAAAATGTATTCCAGCTCGAAAAGGTTTGTATTTTGATAAGCCGAGCAGCTATGCATGTAAAATGATGGATTTGTGCACACTTCGGTTGTTGTTGTTGGTTGGTTGACATGAAGAGTTGCAAAGTATGGATTATTACATATGACAGTTAAGTCGAATTTTTCTGATAAACTTTTACTCAGAAGACTTAAAGTACCTTACATTTTTTTGAATCTTCTTCGAGGAATAACAAAGAGTTTTTATTATGGAAACTCGAATCAACTTTGGTGGTTTTCACATTTATCACTTTTTGTACATAAATGGTAACACCTATAAAACCAAACCTTTTGGAAAAAAATTTACTATCGGAATTCGGAGTCTTTGGCCTCAGCGCTACGTCCAATTTATGGTCGTCATAATCGTCCTGTCAGATCAACAATTGAACGTCTAGTGGAAATCCACAGACACAGTACAAAATGTTCCCGTGCCAGTGAGCCCATAGTGTCGAGAATAGTGCTGCCTAGAGCATTAATTCAGGATGACCCAAATCAGTATCTCACACGCCGTCATCAAGCGTGGGGGATCTCTGTGATGTCGTTGTGACAGCAATCCACACGAACTCCATGATTCACCACTGCATCCCGAAAAAGTTACCGTTTGGTGCGGTTTATAGGTCCGCGGTGTCATAGGGCCGTATTTCTACCGTGGTGATCAATACCGGCTACTATGAATGGGAATCGCTAGCGCTCAATGATAACCGAATATTTTTGGCCCGAATTAGATGATATGGACTTGGACAATATGTAATTCCAATTGGACGGCGCCACAAGCCACTTAGCAAATGTCGCAATCGATTTATTAAAAATAAAAATTTGGTGAACGTGTTATCTCACGAAATGGCCCAGTCCCCAGTCTCGGTCGTGCGATTTGACGCCGTTATACTATTTCCAGTATCGATCGAATTATGCTTGAAAACCGTCGTAAATAGGGTTCAGCGCCTGGAGTTTATGACATCAAATGACTTTCACAGGAATAAAGAATTTCACCGTTTTTTGTTTTATTTTAAAAAGCTATATATATATGTATATGTATATACTACTCTGCCACGTAAAGGAATAGAGCGCTTCAATATATATATATATATTTGAAGCGCTCTATTCCTTTATATATATATATATATTTGAAGCGCTCTATTCCTTTACGTGGCAGAGTTCTATGAATGTACAAAAGGCATCATCGGTGCAAAATATATCAAGATCTATAGTTGAAGAAGAGTTATTGGATATGTATGTGTGTGATTCGTCCACCTGGTCCCTCCAACGGAGTGGAGGCCTTTCCCTTATTCGGCTTCCTCCGACGGGTACTGCATCGAACACTTTCAGAGCTGGAGTGTTTTTGTCCATTCAGACATTCGTCGTATAACTGTCGTATAACTCGTACAGCTCATCGTTCCATCGTCTGCGGTATTCGCCGTTGAAAATGTTCTGAGGAACATAAATCTTCCGCAAAATTTTCCTCTCGAAAACTCCTAGTGTCGTCCCATTTGATGTTGACATCGTCCAAGCTTCTGCACCATAAAGCAGGACGGGAATGATAAGCGACTTGTAGAGTTTGATTTTGGTTCGTCGAGAGAGGACTTTACTTTTCAATTGCCTACTCAGTCCAAAGTAGCACCTGTTGGCAAGAGTGATTAGTCGTTGGCTGACATTATTATCGGTGTTGATGCTGGTGCCCAACTTCAAAGTTATGACTGTCAACGGTGACGTGGGAGCCAAGACGCGAATGCGCTGATTGTTTATTTGATGACAGGAGATATTTCGTTTTGTCCTCATTCATATGTACATCTCTAGAAATATTAAATATTTTTGTAATTTGAATGGTCATCTAGGGACACTAAAGAGAAGAAGTCGACAGTCTAAGAGGTCTATTGTGAGGTTATTGTTCAAATCCGTTGTTTAACCCGAGAAACAACATACCATACGATACGATACCAACAACCATCTACTTGTTGAATCTAAACTACTCTAATTATTAACTACCTGTATCATAGTGGAGCATTTGTTAAAAAATGAAGTCTACAAGTGTTAATCGTAACTTTACTTTTAGCAAATTAGTCTGTATAACCAAATACATAATCACTTTCTATATTCAAGTAGTCCAAATGTCAAAGTCGTAATGTGGGGTTATTTGATGTTTCTCAGAAAAAAAGGTACTTAATCTGATTTACCGAAATATGTTTAGACATGAGTTGGTTGTATCTAATATATACATATATCGTTAAACCATATTCATGAGGGATATGATTTGATTTTTACGGCTCGGGGTTTCATGATCTTATTGATATTTGTTATTCTAAATTCACCAAAAAAAATCGGAAGTGAAATTCTATACTAAAAACAAATATCCTTAACCATAAGTTGAACTTTAGTTCCTTTCAAGTTATTTCCGTATCCATGCACGAAGTGTTTGCTTTTTCCAAAGTACCTAATTCTTATCAAACTTTTCGAAAAGTAAAATAAATATGAAGTCTCCACTATTACTATAATATTAAGACTCACACTACAAATCCAAAGAGAAACATCCATCATACAATTTTTAAATGTTCATTGCTATACTTCTGCCAGCATATATGATTGTTGCCAAAGTGTGATTATGTGTCGCCAATATATTTCTCTTTACAATTCACTTAACGACAAACTAACGGCATAAATCATATTTTATAACACCCGGCCAGCGTCCAAATCGCTCATCAATATTGGGTCACTCCACCATGACATAAGATTCGCACCGTCTTAGAAGTGTTACTTTTACACCAGCATAATTTATGAGGCAACAATTTAATAGTTGAGCTTAACGGCTCGTCTTATTTATAGCGCATTATGCGCTAAATCATAACTTTGCTGCGACAATTTGCATTTTTATCAGTTAAACTGACGTCGGCGTGCTCATATTTCTTCGCCTTTGCGCATATTTTTATTATTTCCAACCAACTACCGGCTTTCTTGTGCTTTTGTGGTCACAACAATCGGAATTAATGTGTCCGTTTTTTATTTATATTTGTCTTATGCCATGTCATGCTATGCCACTCTGTTTTTTATGGCGCAGGGCTGTTGATCATTCTTCCTTCCTTCTTCGATGTCTACTTTTATTTAAGCTACGTGCTGCATGAAATATGTCTATGCTTTGCTGATTATTGTTTATTTATCCTCTCTCAGGTCCTTTTGTATCGTAATTGTAGAAAGATAGATGATATCGTTGGCTGTTGGCATTGTGTCCGGGAGTTATGCTTGTAGTTTGTTGCCATTAACGCCACATTTAGCGACGCGATTATGCGTTGTGATGTATTAACATAATATTTTCACTCTTGCAACATGTTGCACAAGCGTACAATAGCTTTGGTCAGCTAACGGTTGTTTGTAATACTAAGAAATAAATAGAGACAAATTCTCGTAGAATGCTTTGTATAATATAATGTTCAATGTGACGATTCGAATCGATTTCGTCCGCCAGTTCCAGTAAGACTTTATTGAATGAGCCCTCGGAAATTGTCAATATTAGTAAACTTGCACTTACCTCTTACTGAATTAGCAATATTTTTGAATTTGGGCGTGGCTCACAAATTCGTCCACCGTAGTATTTGGTGCTGATATATCAGGAAAGTCTTATAATATAATATCTGCTCTGCATTAAATTCATTATGATATTGTTGTTTGTTCGATTCGCTACTGTCAAAAAGTCACTGAATATAACTTAGTCCACTAAATATATGACAGCGCCTTAATTGAGTTGATAATTGCTACATTAGGGTATCTGAATCATCTTCAAAATTTACAATGTTTTGCAATATCACAAATTCTGTGTTTATAAGTTGATGGACAGACTTTGTCAGCATTATATGTTCTCATTTACTCTACCACTAGCCTAGAGACCACTACTCTAAGGAAAGATATATTTAATTATGCAAGAATTATAATTTAAATCATATTATTTTCGACAGACGATTGTTAATTTCGAATTATTTGTGACCCACATACGCCTAGGTGCAAATTGAAGTGTTGATGTTTAAAAAAGCCACCGTAAAAAGGGTGTTAACAATATATGTACGCATACATGCTCGTTACAAGCGTAGACTAGCCAATTTAAGTAATTATTGTAGCATGAAAATGCTGGCTAATTTGTTAAAGTTGAATGACCCACTTGTCGAAATGGTCAATACAGTTATATACTCACCCAACTGAAATCGTCCACCACACTGCTAACGAAGTGCCAGTGCATTCACCAGTCGGTCGGAAAAAACAAACGAGTTGTTTAACTCTTTAATAGGGGCGTCATAAACTGCACAAACTGGTTGTGCAAATTTTGGATTGCGCAGGATTTTAGTAATGAATATTAAATAAAATAAATAAAATAAAAAAATACTAAAGGTTGTCTGATAATTGTCGAAGTAGAAAGAACAGCGTCCAAATAAGTAAACAAAGCCAATACAAAGGTTTATGAAAGCAATAATTAAATAAGACGACCTGATGTCATTTTCCTTATATAGACTTGATATAGTTCCCCGGTATTAGAGTTTCCCTAGACTTTTTTAGATCACAACTCGATAAGCAATGAAGCAATAAACTTTCGGCCAATAATTTTTATTGAGAGACCGCAAGAGAAGAGGGAAGATAAATATGAGAGATTTTGGTTTGGTCAATTCCAAACGGAAAAGAAAGAACCTTGAAGATGAAACACTTTTTCAAAAGTGAAATTGATCATCAAAATTAGAAAAATACGAAATTTTTCGAATTAGAAAATAGGGACATTGTATTATTATAAGAATATATATTCAGACTCACGCATCTTATAATAATTATTCTTCTACTCACTTAAGCTAATATAAGTAAGTCTCCTGGGATTTTATGAAGATTAAGCAGCTGACTAGAGCCGACCCTCAAAGTTGAGGTACGACAAACTCCTATATTCATTTCCCAAAGGAGCTAAGATATCATTCTTCGAAAAATATTTGGATCCCGATCCTCATATTTGAGGTACGACATGCTTATATATACATTTGCGAAAGGAGTTAAGTTACCATTCTTCGAAGAATAGTTGGGTCCCGATCTTCAAAGTTGAGGCACGACAAGCTCATATATTCATTTCCCAAAGGGGCTTAGATATCATTATTCAAAAAATATTTAGGTCCCGATCCTCAAATTTGAGGTACGACAAGCTTACATATACATTTGCGAAAGGAGCTGAGATATAACATTCTTCGAAGAATATTTGGGTTCCGATACTCAAAGTTGCGGCACGACAAGCTCATATATACATTTCCGAGAGGAGCTAAGATATCATTCTTCGAAGAATATTTGGTTCTGCCTTAGGATTTCGAATGGAAGACATGTATCCTCAAATTCGAATAACTTTACTTGGGTTTGCTTTAGCTATCAAGCAGTCAAAAGATGACTAGCATTGATCGATGATAACTTTGAATTATTGTGAAAGAGTCGATCGATAAAAGCTCATTATTTGTTCATTGCTCTCTCTTTTTTCTGAGAATCGCATCCTGAACGGAATAAAGTCCACCCACTCGATCAGCTATCAATATATTTTCTTCACGAAGGTAATATCTTGTTCCAATTCTCATTAATCAAAATGTATAGGATTTATGACGGAGGTTCCCAAGCTAACCAGAACCCTCTGGTACATACAATTTCTATTCATTAAGCTCATTTGACCAATGTAGCCAACCCATTAGCCACACTCGGCAGCTAGTTTTGGCGGCGTTGAAAACATAAACATTACTTTTTCGCCAAGCGTGTGGGTGCTGGTGAGTGCATTTGTGCGCGTAAAGGAAATGGGTCGGTTTTTAGAGTGCACTTAATGGCGCATAGGAGCGCACACACACAAACCCATGATAGGCATAGAGGCAGGTCGGCATGAAAGTACAGGTGTAAATAAAGTTTTGCACCTGAATACATGTCTGTGTGCTTGTTTGTGTAGCAGTTGGCAAATTACTGCACATGCAGTCAGTTGGTTTGTTTCTCCACTCTCTTTTTTGTTGTAGTTGTTGCCGGCAAAGGTTTGTGGCTAACGAGTAGCCACGTAAAATTTTTGCAAAGCAACCGCCATCGCTCATGCAGCGGCTCTCAACGAGCATTAATAATTTATAAATTAATTGCTAGCTACAACAAATATAAAAGCGGCAATAACAACAACACAAACAACATTCAGGCACACATGCATACATGAGTAGTATGTGAACTAGTAGTTTTGTGTAACTTTCTTTTTTCCCCTCGCTGTTAACCGCAAATCATCGAAGCATTTGCTTATGTTGTTGTTCTTGTTGTTGTTGTTGTTTTAAGGTTTTGTATGCATTTCGCAATTTGCATTTCATTGTTTATTTGTGTGAAAAGATGCATGTGCTGCCATTGTTTTTGTTCCTTTGTTGTTGTTGTTGCAGCTATTTAAATTTCTGGGTATATAGGGTTCTAGGTGAATCGCTGATTTAATTGCGAGAACCACATGTTAAGAGTCAGCACTCGCATGTACGAGCATATTAAAGCTCTTAAGCGTCAAGTGCTTGTAATTTAGCAAAGCGTGCGGCAAATAAAAAGTACATGCAACGCAGAGCTGAAGTTGAAAATGCAGCACCGAGAAATAAAACATAAAAATAAATCCCAAAAAAATTCTCGTTTTTTTGCACTTGTCGCTGTAATTAACTGGATTACATTAAACTCTCACGCATTTGAATTTAAATACAATTTAAGCTCATTAATGTTTAAAGGGAAATTAAATATTTTGTGGCTGTGCCCATTTCTTATGCACTCAACGTGAGCTCGAAATATTTTTATGCAGTAAACACTTTTTTCCCAAGAAATATTTTATTTTCCACGCATTAAAGCAATTTGGTACTGGTAGTATTAGTTTGATACTTGTAAAGGTTGATCCATTTCGAGGTTCTCAACTTTAAAAAAAACAAACACAGAAACTTCTAATTTAGATGAAAAAGTCTAACTGTGGATATAACACGGTCTTAGTGACCAATCGACCGGCCCAAATCGTGAAATTATCTGCTCACCGAAGTGTTCTCTCAATAAATCCATTATTTGATGCGATGTGTGGGAAGTGGCGCCGTCTTGTTGAAACCAAAAGTCGCCGAGATCATGGCATCAAATAACATGGCACTATAACAGTCGCCATTGACGGTTACGTTCTCACTGGCATCATTTTTGAAGAAATATACACCGATGATTCCACCGGTTCACAAACCACACCAAAACGTTGTTTTTCTTGATGAAATGGCAGCTCTTGAATCTATCCAGGTTGTTCTTGCGGCAATATTGCTTGTTGACTTAAGGGGTTATATACAGTTAGAATTTTCAAAAAATCGATTTTTTTTATTTCATTTTCTTAATGTACATATATTTAAGAATACACACAGAAAATTTCATATCGTTCCGGTGAATATTTTCAAAGTTACAAGCAAATGAAAAATTTGAAAAGGCGTTTCAGAGTGCTTTTAAGTACAAGGTCCAAACTTTAAACGCGTTTTTCTCAAAATGGTGTTTTCAAAGTCGGTGACCAACATTACTCGAAAACGGCTAGACCGATTAGTCTCAAATTTTAACACGACCTTCTTAAATATATTTTTTAGTAATTAATCGTAGATTTTTTCTCTCCGATAAATATTTTTTTTTTATAAACAATTTAAGGCCGAAATTTCGGTGAAAAATCGATTTTTTTGTTTTTTGAGAAACCGCCATTTTGTCAAAAAATTTTATTTTGCTTATTCCTTCGATTAATTACTAGATTTAACATTATTTTAACGAAATCTGTTTGGTTTTTTAATTTCGGATGATCCAGTTCCGAGATATAGTGGTCACCGCAAAACATCTTTTTTGAGAGGAGCTCCTGGAGATCAGCTGTATCTCTTTTTCAAATAAATATTTTTACTAAAACTAAGTTAAAAGATACCATAATATGTGTATAAATTTTTGGATCAATAAATTAAAAAGTTTTCTCAGACAAAATTCTGGAAAATTCACTTTTTTTCGGCCGTCTAACTGTATATAACCCCTTAACCATTGAGCCAGAAATGGGTCTCATCGCTCTACGGAATTTGGTTCAATTTAAGATCTCGACGTAAAATGCGCCAAGTCGTTCCATACGTCAGTCCGAGTTGCTGCGAACGGCGACTATCCACGGTCTTCGCGTACCATCTTAGCTATGGTTGCATTCTTTACAGTACATGAATTTTCGTTATCCCTTAACCTGGCCATGTGACAGAAATGTTACAAACCCTTTTTTCGACTGTAATTTTACCATTCTTATTTGATATAGTCATATTGGTTTTTGTAACACAACTGGTACAAACTGTGAATAGTATAAAAGTAATAAGATAGAGCGAGACATCCCTATTGTAACGTATTTTTGCGCCAAAAGTGTAGTGCATTAAGTTTGGTGATTTCACAACAAGTGCTGAAATTGGTGACGAAAAGCGGTTTTTGTGAATGTGAAAAACGTGTTTATTTGTTTAAATACATTGGGTGAGCATGTAATTTAGTTATTTTACTAAGTGCAATCGAAAAAAAATTTCATTCGTCTTTTCTATATTGTATTTATTGTTTGTTACATATATGTCACATTGCCTTACAGCGCGAGTATATTTTTAGCAGAATGTCTAAAACTTTGCGCAAGGGTGAAATTCGAGAAATTCTTGACGAGAGTGAAGATGGACTCGATTTTGATGATGATGATGATGTGGATGATCCTAATTATAATGAAGAGTTGGTACATGCTGATTTTGATGAAGTGGTTGAGAATTTATTAGAAGATATTGAAAATGAAAATATGGAATTGTGTGCAGATCCTTCGAACGATGTTCCGCCCATTTTGGCAGAGAGAGCACAACAAAAAAAATGTTACAATGACATTCTCTGGAAAAAAAAGAATTTAGTTTTGGAAGAGCACCAATTGCGTTTTACAGACAATACATCATTGCCCGATGATATAAAGATTATCGAAGCGCCAATTGAATATTTCTTGTACTTATTTCCAAAAGAATTGATAAAGTGTATTGCCAATGAAACAAATTTGTATGTTGTCCAAAAGGACGTTAATGATCCATTTCGTGTATCAGAAATGGATATTCAGCAATTTATTGGAGTAGTTTATATGATGTCCTTAGTACAACTTCCTAATGTACCCAGTCACTGGAGCAAAATTGGTACATCCATGATACAAGAAGCGATGCCGCTGAAAAAATTTGAAAATTTACGACGTCGCATACACTTTAACGACAACAGCAAAAATTTGCCGTCGACTGATAAAAATATTGACAGAATGTACAAAATACGCCCGATCCTGGATGAGTTAAATAAGAATTTTGCAAAAGTGCCTCTTGAACAACATCTATGCGTCGATGAACAAATATGTTCCACAAAAGCCCGAAACCTTTTGAAACGCTACCTGCCAAACAAGCCTCATAAATGGGGCTACAAAATATTTGTTCTCTGCGGGACATCTGGATTTGCTTACAAAATTGAACCGGAAACTGGAAAAGAAAATATCGTTGGGGATAACGAGCCGGATTTGGGAGCCTCTTCCAATGTAGTCATGAGACTGTCACGTATGATTCCACGAAACCAAAATTTCAAACTTTATTTCGACAATTATTTTACTTCAATTCCACTGCTCGTATACTTGGCAAATGAAGGGATATTCAGTGTGGGAACAATTCGGAGGAATAGAATTCCCAACTGTAAACTACCAAGCGAAAAAGAAATGATGAAAAAAGAGAGAGGATCTGGCATAGAGTACGTGTGTCAGGCTGAAGGAATCGACATTTCAACAGTTTCGTGGAAAGATAGTAAGATTGTAAATCTCACATCGACTTTCCTTGGTGAAATACCAAAACGTAAAGTAAAAAGGTACGATAAAATTCAAAAGAAGTACGTTGAAATTGATCGTCCGTCTATTGTTGGTGAATACAACGCGCATATGGGTGGTGTAGACCTTATTGATTCCATCATGGGAAGATATAAAATAAAACTTCGAAGTAAAAGATGGCAAGTTCGAGTATTTTACCACCTATTAGATTTAGTGATGGCAAACGCTTGGCTTCTATATAAAAAAAATCGATCCAATAACACAGAAAATTGTTGCCTGCGGCAGAGTTTCGCTTACAGATCGCGGAAACACTTTTAAAATACGGACAAAAAATCAACGTCAAGAACACTAGATCCCTCGAGCCACAAATACAAGCAAAAAAACGCAAAGGACCAGCGCAGCACGCCCCTCCACAAGCTTTACGACTTGATCAAGTTGGTCATTGGCCAATATGGACGGAAAAGAGGATAAGATGCAAGATGCCTAATTGCCAAGGAGTTACCCAAACAATGTGTGAAAAATGCGGAATTGCATTGTGCTACAACAAGCATAATAACTGTTACCGTGCATACCATTTGACATAAATTTAATTTTCCTTTTCCAGGCAATGTAACATATCTGACACAAAAGATATTTTCTTAAATAAATAGTAAAAAAAAATTAAAAAATAAAATCTAAGAAAGTTGTATTTTTATTTTGACTGACGCTACCGAAAAACAAAAAAATTTTCAAAATTTGTGGCCTTGCCCGATTAAGGGTTATTTTTTGTAAACGTAGTCTTTCCATGATGAAATGCCCAAAAATACTGTACAAATATAACATGACAGCTTGTCACGACTCACGCGCGATCTGTCTAAGATATGCTACTTGGATTACCCGTTACTAAAGGCCTTATCAAATTTATTCTCAAAGGCCCGTGCTGATCTTACTTTAATCTCTAGATGATCTTATTTATCGGTGATCTTAATTATCGGTAACCTATTTATTGCACTAATGAACTGTCCAAAGCCATTAACCGAATATAATATTTCCACCATAGTTGGAACCGAATAAAATTTGACAATGTCGACTTATCAAAATTTACTGTGAAATAAGCAAGGTTTTGTTATAGAGAATATATAGTGTAGGTATTAGCCCTTAACGTCCATATCATATCGAAATCGATGAAACCTCATAGGATGTCTTAGAGGTCACAGTGTTGATGGTTTTTCCTTGTCACAAACCTATAGTTGGGTCTTAGTTTAAAACCAAAAGTAACAGTCGTTGGAAGTTGACATTGAGTGATATTACTAGTTTTAGCAAGGTCAAGAATTAAAGTTCTACCCAACAAAGAATTCCTAGACTACCTCTGATGTCAAAAAGACATGATATTTGCTGTACACCAAGCACATTTGTTCTTTCTTGATGAACTTTTGGGAGGTTATTGAAAAACATCAGAAATCTTAAGAACAGTGAAGATTTTAGGTCAATCATTCAAAGTACTCCGATAAAAGATATGTCTGCTTCATAAGATCAGAAATTCACTAACTTCCAAAGAGAAGCAAATCATTGTTCAGTGTCAAAAGGAAGCCATTTGTGGAACTAATCCTTAAATTCTAATACCAACCGATCAGTCATTTTAATACCAGTTGCTAACATATTTTATAGTGCAAAATAGAAAATGAGTAAAGGTTTGACGAGAGCAGAAATATTTCAAACTTATATTTCTAGCAACCTTTAAAGAGTAACTGTACTGTTAATAGACTGGGATCTCATGAGGGCCGGCGAGCGTTAGTCAATCGGCAGCAATATCGTGGTCACAAAGACCTTTTGCTTGGGCTCAACCGCAAGAGTTCAAGTAAGTTTCTTGTCATAAGCAAGGTTTGTTGGATTTATAACCAGTCACTTTCCGATTACTAACTAAAAGACTTAGGTTCAAATACATTCGACTTCATACCGTTATCCATACATGTGAATTAGCTGGAATTGAATACAATCTCTTTGGGAGTTTTAGTTTGGAGCTTAGAGCTATTTACTGATACACCAAAGCTTACATCCATTTTCAGGGCTCTTGACATCACAATATACATAACATTTGAAATGTGGTGTATATTTTCGGAAATATTTTAAACGAATTTAGTACTTGATAAATATGATATATTAGGCCTGAAAATATTTGGTGATAATATCATATATCAATGTCGGAAAGGGACTTTATAGTAGAAATTATACAAAAAAAAAATAGCTGTTTTGAAGTGATGTGAAATCACTTCATCACCACAATCTTTCATGGACCAGGTTAAAAATATTACGATTTGACTTTGATTTACGGTTATTGTATTTTTTTACATATCATAGCACTGATAAAATCTTACTATATATATGTAAGCACATAAATATATTGTGTAAGGGTGCGTGGTAGACCTTCCTGGATTAATCTATAAACGATGGAACGAATAGAGTTTTCGTATGTCTTCGACGCGCCTCTCTTTCACCGTATTTGCTTGGCATGTTTTGCTTTAGACATGACAGTAATATGTCAAATTTATAGAAATGGGAAGGCCACTGGCATGCGCACGGCGGTGGACAGTCTGAGCAACGTTCTTTTACAACTGTTTGATCTGGCTTTCGAGCCGGCGCGAGTAATGAGAATACCGCCGGCGCTTTCAAATGTCGTTCGGTCCAGAAGCACGAACATGGCGGCATACAATAACACGGATTCGGCGGCAGAACGTGTAACTGTTGCGGTGGCGGTTCCGGCTTGCACTTGTAGAGACGATAACGTCTGACGCCACCAAATAATTCGGTATTTTCGCGTTGACGCGCCAGCCAACGTTCGAGCAGGTCCCAGTGTGAATAATTTGGACTTTTCTCGCGTAGCAATTGCATGCGACGCCAGAGATCCGAACGGCGTACATCCTGATATTTTCGTCCACTTTTCGTCTCGAACAATTTATACAATTCATAATAGTACTCGGGTGGCAGCGAAATGCTGTGTATATACTTTGTCATTTCGTAAAAGAAGAGCGTTCGTATACCGTAAGCGATATGTTTAATATCTGCGAAATTTTTAATATTCATAGCGCTCAGCGCTTTTGCATCGACTAGCAATAGTTTCTGACCAGTTATAAGATTGACATGAAATGTGTTCTACAAACAAATTAGAAACAACTGTTTAGTAGAACAT
The DNA here is from genome assembly GCF_028554725.1 of Zeugodacus cucurbitae. Taxonomy (NCBI): domain Eukaryota; kingdom Metazoa; phylum Arthropoda; class Insecta; order Diptera; family Tephritidae; genus Zeugodacus; species Zeugodacus cucurbitae. Next base: position 53,685,363 of record NC_071667.1, on the reverse strand, counting down.
AACGGACGACTCACGTTGGGCTTACCATATACTGTGGGTAACCATAATTGCGTATCCACTTGCAGACATCCAGCGTCGTCCATTTGTAAACAAACGGCAAGGGCAATGCATCCACAATCTTTATGCACAGATTCAGCAGACTGTCGGGCGAAACTTTGAAGACTATTGGCAGCGCGTTCTTATCGAAACCCTTCTCGATACGCAAAAAGTGAACCTGCCTAAATTTGTAGATCCTCAGAGGTTGATTGAGGTTTTGTACACTGTGTTCCTCCTTAACGAATTTTTCATCTGCACTCGCGAAGATCTCACGCATACCGTAAAGCTTTACTTTACCAAGTAGAAATTGCAATAAAAAATGTTTGTGTAAATCTTAACATAAATAATAAAAGTAACAGTTTTCTATTACGATTTTTGACTTTCGGATTTGAAAGTTTCTCTGTCTATTACAAAGTTACGCAGTGTTGGTAGTTTTTATTTTAAACATTTTTCGGGTGTGGAGAGTAGTTTGAGTGTTGGAGAAAGATTTCTCAGTTATTTGTTAGCTGTTTTTAAACATGTTTCTGATTCTAAATGTACTCTAAATTCTAAAAGTGAACTGAGAGGGAAGTACAGCTTAAATTAACGACCTTAGTCTGAACAATGAGTTTAGGGATGGAAAGAGCGCGAGCGGAATCGATTTTTGACTTTGGAATTGACTTCTAGTTTTTCGATTCTGGAAGTCAATTAATCAACCCCGATAGTCGACTTTTGTGACTTAAGTTGACTTTTTATAAATTAAGCAACTCGTACACGAAATTCATTAGATATATCAATATTTTTTTAGTTTTTAACATATTATAAAAAGTATTTTAGGATTTCATTGCATACATTTTGGTATTGGATAATAAAATTGCTTTTTTTTAATTAAAAAACAAAAAATTTAAAAATAAATAACTACGAAAACCACATTTCTTCGCCGATTGATTTTAAAAATATTAGCTCATTAATGTGCTGAGGTGATAAGCGACTCCTCAACTGATTTGCGATAAGTCCTGCATGTGAAAATAATCGCTCACAGGGTACAGACGTTGCAACTATTGGCAAGTACTTTTTAGCTACTTTCCATAGATACGGATATTCATATTTCATACTTTCCCACACAGTGAACGGATTAGGATTTTGTTTCCGATTGACAGCCGGGCGTGTCAAATATTGTCGTAATTGTATTGGTAATCCTCCAGCCTCATCAGAATCTGCAAGATTGGAACTACAACTCACAGTGTTATCAAAATAAGACCATAAATCATCATTGTCATCGTTCGTTTTCTGAGATTCCGGACCTCAAATAGCTAATATCTCATCTTGAGGGTTAATATTTGCCACCGTTGCTGCCAATGCTAATTTTCGTTCTGTCTTGACAAGATCAGCTACACAAAAAATTATATTAAGATTAAACTAAACCATAGAAATAATCAAATAATGTTTGCATAATCAACCTACCGACATTAGTTACCGCTCGTGCAGAATCCCGAATACTTTGAAAACCAAACTTTTTATAACGAGGATCAACCAATGATGCACAAGCGTACAGTTTTACGGATTCAATATTGCCGTATTTTGTTTCGATGTCTTGAACCATTCTCTTTTTCAAATGTCGCCCAATTAAAGTTTCTGGCGTTAACTCTTCAATCTTCTGTAAAATATAAAATCAATTCATTCAATAAAAATTCAAAACAAGATAATATTGCAATAGCTTTGCTAGTTTAATAATGGGAACTTACTTTTCTAAGACTTGAAATCAAAGGAATGCACTTGCTCAATGTTACACATTTCTCAAAACAAACTTCTTGAGTTATTTGCAAGAGAGGTTTTAAGATGTCACGAACTTCTACTAACGCATCGATTTCCTCACCTGTGATCATGTTAGGTGGCTTAGCTTTCAAAGATTTGTCCAACTTCACTTGTAAAAGCACTTTACTGACATGATCAGCAAGCACAATGAAACGGTCAACCATTTCAAAACAGGAGTTCCATCTCGTTCGCACTTCCTGAATTAATTTCAGACGAGAATTTTCAGGCTTGTCCTTCTGTAATTTCAGCAGCTCTGTAGTCGCTCTTTCACTTTGTCGAAAGAATGTGACAATTTGTTTAACTTTTGACAATAGCTCACGCAATGACGATTGCTCAGTATGATCTGTAATTAAGTCTTCAAGATTGTCAATAGCATCATTTTCATCAGCGGGTAAGTCGGAAACTTGATTTCGAGATTCAGATGCAGGTGGAGTAATATTAACTTCGATAAGGCGCTGACCAATATTATTTATTACATGTCCAAAACATGAAATGTGTTTCCCATCGCCGAACTCACTTTTAATAGCTCCTTTGATGTTTGCGCCCCCGTCTGAAACGAATGCTGCTATTTTACTATCATCAAGACCCCAGTCATTGCATATATTTCTTAATTTCAAGCTCAAATTTTCTATTGTTTTCCTCTCTTCCATGAGATAAGCGCCCAGCTCAACAGTCTTCATCTCAGTTTCTGTGAAGAAAGGTTAATATGTCAATAAAGCTAGGAAACAATGAAAATGCATGATAGAAGAAATTAATAAGATTAACGTTGTTTCCTAATTCAATTCACTACTACCTGAAAAAGAATTAGCATTGTTTATACAACGATCCATAGGACCTTGGACCTGAGATTGTACTGTGGAATTTTCTTGAACAGATGATTTTGTTTGAGGTACCAAAGCAACCGATGGAACAGATGATTCGACAGCGACTAAAACCTAAGAAAAAAAATGATTAAGTTAGTATCAATATAAAAAATTAAATTGTCTGTGGAGAGGAATAATTTATGTACAAACTTTAAAAAGTTCTTCAAAAGCACTTACTTTTTTAGGCTGAACTTTGAAATCATTGTGACTGTCATTCAATCTTTTCTGAGTTTGTTTTTCATTACTTGACGGAGGAGCAATCTTGTGAGCACATTGTAAGTGCTTCATCATTGATGTGCTTTTATTAAACAAAAACTGTTTATGACATAAATCACACTTAACTTTACTGCCATTGTTAACTTTTGTGCAATAGGCCCATATCAAACTGGGAGCCATGATAAAGAATTGTTCAATACTATGTACCGTATATTAAAAAGTTAATTACATCAATTACCGGCGGCAATATAAACATTATATTGTTATAGACCAATCAGAAAATCAGAAAGAGGCTATTTATAAAGAAACGCTTCGATTGGTACTTTGTATTGTGATTTTAAAAGTAATCTTATAGTGATTATCTTAATTCATCAACTGTCAAAGTCATCGAGTAAAAGTCGATTTTAATCGATTCAAGACAAGCATGAATCGATCCTAAAAAGTCTATTATTTCTAATAAAAGATCGATTTTCGACTAAAGTCAGAGTCGACTTTTCCATCCCTAAATGAGTTTCGTTATCAGATCTCTTTCATATAGGACATTATATTATAACGTTAAGTGTTCGAAGGTGAGTTTCTTTTCACAATTTCTGGGTTCTTTATGATTCTAGAAATGAATGTACATTGTCAGCGGTGATTTTTGGATGGACCGAGAAGCCTAAGTAAAGAAAGTATTAATTTAAAAGAACAATAAAGGTTGGATACAATAGAAATTGCGGATTGAGAAAGGTTTCTCGGTTTAATTATATAAAAATGGCAATATGGCAATATAAGTTAAATGAGCGCTCTGCGCCAATATCAGCTGATTGAGAATTGCATAAACTTTCCATGAATGCCACTGAAAATAGTCTCGCATATTTGCAAGATTGTCGTAAAATAAAATGCATTTAAAAATGAACAGCTGTTTTACGATATTGCTATTTCGCGACATTGCCATAAGTTTGCGACGTTAAATGAGTTCCACTATTACTTCTAAAAATTTGGCTACAATGTCAACGGTTAATATTGGATGGGCGGAGGCCTATGTAGAGAAATTATTAAATTCTAAGAATATTAAAGGTTGGATACCTCTTGAGTGGAAAAGGTTTCTCCCATTTCACTCTCCTCGCAAATCATCGGTAGCATCAAGTTTGCTTAAGGAGTTGATTCTGGTTGAAGTCCAAAGATATGACTAAACCATATTGTCGTCCATGGAACGAATCAAAAGTTTTCGGAAATGAAAACTATTCTCTGATTTTCTCAAAGAAGGTTGATAAAATTAATTTAAAATTGTTTTGTGTTATTATAGGCGGGACTTGAAGAAAAAAATGGAGACAATAATCTAGCTACATATACATAGATAATTTAGAATTACTTATTCTGGAAAATTCTTATTCAAGAATCCTGGAAGCATAACACATATTCATTTCAGCTGCAGTCGAGTTTGTAATATGATATTTTCCGAAAACGAAAGGTTAGTTTCTTCTGTATCTGATGAGAGACTTAAATATTTTGTTATTAAATATTAGTTTCTAAAGCATACGAGTGTGTCGACATAGTCCTCTGCAAATATTTATTGAAAATTTCTTTACAATTACATATTTTACTTAATGGAGTAGTAAACGCACAGTACTGTTATTGCTGCCATAGCTTGCAATGCTCCCTCTGTAAGGGCTCGAACCATAACTTGTCGTTCTCACTTCGGTGCCATATTTAACCGGCATATTTCTCTTCAAGCAATGCAGAAGTTCATTGGATTTGAAATACCGACCGGGCCAATGACAGGTACAGGGCGGCAGACAGGTCTTGCAAGTGCTCATACGGCCGTCAATCGCCGGCAAACGATGCGAACGCAGTACTGTCAACACCGTCGGTCCCCTGTAACTAATTGTCGCCCACTCACAAGTGCAAATCGAACGACATTTACAGAAGTCAAGTTCAGATGCTTCTGACTCCTCTTTCTCACAGACTATTGGACAGCGGTAAAGATTTCGCCGATGCATATCAGCTATCAGTTCCACATTTTTCGGTTTGAGTTGAAGCCAACTTTCGAGTAAATCCCAATGTGTCGCAGGTTGATCATTTTTGCGCAACATTTGCAATTGACGCCAGAGGTCAGTGCGTCGCGTCATATGGTAACGGTAACCGGTCTGCACCTTGAACAATTTGTGCATTTCATAGTAGTATTCAGGTGGTAGTGAAATGCTGCGCAGAAACTTCGTCATTTCAAAGAAAAACAGATCACGAATGCCAGCCGCTATGTGCTGTACGTGGCTGAAGAGTTTTATATTTATCGCCACTAGCGCTTTCGCATCCAGCAGCAAGAGTTTACGTCCCGTTATGAAATTCGCACGTAAGGTGTTCTAGAAGTAGCGATCGTAAACACATTCCGCACAAATTTCTTTCAAAATTTTGGCTTACCTGATATTGCGGATAGCCATATTCTCGCATCCACTTACAGCATTCCAAATTCGTCCACTCGTAAATTTTCGGCAGCGGCAATGCGTCCACTACCTTAGCGGTCAAATTAATCAGCGTGTCGGGTGTGACTTTAAACACGATCGGCAGTTCATATACATGAAATTCCTTTGGCTTCATGCAAACGGTGTACGGCTTGAATTTATATGTTTGCAGCGCTGAAGGGGGCTCCCTATGTTTCGACCTTCTTTTAACAAATTTTTCATCGGATAGATGATAAAGGCCGCGTTTATTGAAAGAGCTGCTTTGCTTCATAACAATAGCTGAATTTCAATTTCAATACAGATTAATTAATTATAAAAATGTTAATTATAAAAAATATCCTAATAGCTTGCTATCACATGGGATTTGTTCACCGGGGAAGTTAGTTGCTTAATTTTTTTGTTGAAAATGATTTGTATTTTTATAAAAAAAATAAAAAAAAGTATAAAAATCTGATAGAAAACTCGCTTGTATGTGTTTACGTATGATGTTTTCGTATTGAAATGAAAATATGGGAAGAATTGTTGTGTCTGATTTTGAAATAATGGAATTGAAAACTATACGGCCACTAATGGGAGAGCCATATGTAATGATTTCGAAAATTAATGTATTAATATCTATATATAATATACTAGCTGACCCGGCGAACTTCGCCCCGCCCAATTTTTATTTGAAATAGTTAAAACGCTTTTTAAACTCTGTTCAAGGCCATTTATTTGTATGGAATTTTAATATATTCAGGGAATAACGTCTCTGATCAATTTAAATATTTTTGGCGAAGTTCGTTCTTTGTTTTGTTGTGTAGCGTGTAAACAAATAAAGAAGATGGCTCTCCAACACGCTAACATGACACATACATACCTATGTATGTACATATGAAACTGTAAAATTTTGAACTTAAACGATAAATCGGTTTGAATCATTCGAATTCTCAGAATGAACATTTCCTCACTTTTAGATTTGCTGTGTTGTAGTAAACTATTCACTACAGTGACATTATTATTTATGAATAAAGACGGAAACCTTAGTATATATCTGGTATAAAAATCCACGGGATTGAGATTTGAACTTGAGGTCAAAATTTTTAAAATTATTGATGAAAATTTGTAGAGTTGATAATACGCACAAAGTTTCATAAAATAGTTCATTTTTGATTTTATATTCAAGTTTTTAACAAATAAGTTAATTACAAAATTGTTAGTTGATAACATGTAACATTTAATTTTATAATCTTAGGATAGATAATTCTTAATTTTTAATAGTAGTATTTATTTTTTTGAATTATAAATATTTTTATTTAACTTAGCACTAATTGGTGCACAATATTTTTGGTTAACCTGTCTCGAGCTAACACAAATAGATTTGATGGTTTTCCCACACGTGAGCATGCAACATATAATTGCCCATGGGAAAAACATGGATTATCCAAATCTAACCCACAAATGGACATTTATTTATAATTTTACTCCATACTTATGCTGTGCGTAAGATAAAACAGGGAAATAGTGTTTTACAGTTAGTACTTAGGTTATGCTTAAGCACTGAAAATGGGAGGCTTAAGCAATGCTAAATAACAGCGGATTTTTGTTTTGAATTTTCAGCGACATCTTTCGTAGCGTAGGGCAAGTGTCCGTTCGTTTGCACTCAATAACAGCTTATACTTTTCCTTCAGTTCCCATAGGTGCTCCGACTCGCTAGTGTTAAAATTTGGGGTTCTTTTGTTGTTTTCATCAATTTTTGATATAATTTTCCTCGCAAATTTATGTATTGTCTGTTATAATTTAAATATTTCAAACATATTTTTATGAATGACATTTGTAAAACATATGTTGCCCATAACGTTGCCATATATCATAATAAAATTTTATAGAAATTAAGCATTGACTGTGAAACGCAAACGACTACTCAGTTTGCAACAATACTTAGCTAAGATTTTATTTAAGCACAACTTAAGTATGGACTGTGAAACCGGGCATTAGCCATACAAAATTCTATACCTAATGCAAATAAATGAATTTTTTTATTTTGCATTTAGGAAATACATGCAGAAATCAACTCTGCGATTTCCTAAATTCCTCTGAAATCTCCCAAATTCGAGGAAGATTTACTGGAAAAGAGTGGCAGCATTGCTTATTTGTCTGACCATACATATGTACATAACTTTATTTATTTCACGGATAGTATGTGTTTTTGTCTTAAATTTAGAATATTGGAAGTCATAGATTCGTATAATTTTACCACAAATAATATAAACTTCAAACAACGCATTTTCATAGCTCTTTGCAAATAATAAACAAATAATTTGCAATAAATAAATAATGCGACTATAAGGAGAGTTATAAACTATCCTATCTTTCAAGTTGGACCAAACTGCACACAGTGTTAAAAATTTCATTAAAATCGGTTCAGTAGTTTAGGAGTCCATCGAAAACAAACAACGTGACACGTGATTTTTATATATTAAGATGTATATCTTTGGAATTAATTCAAGGTTTTTATAGGTTTTAATAAGTTAGTGTATTCTCGGAAGCTGCTTTGATATTCCAGACATTTGATTGACTGAAAACATTATTCTAGGTTAAGTGCTTTTGAAAGGGAGCAGGTTTCTTCTGTAAAAACCCATATACAGAAAGCTGCTTAAAACTAAACGCCTACAACTCGGTATTTCAAGCTGAGATTGTTGGACTAAGAGAAGGCACTAGGTGGGCCCAAACAAACAGGTCCATCAAATTTTTAATTAAGGCTATCCTCTACGCCAACACGAAGTCTCAATGCGTCAGATCATGCAAAGAGGCAATTAACAGACTAGCGGTAGAAAACTCAGTTAAAATTATCTGGGTACCCGGTGATATAGGTATAGAAGGAAACGAAAAGGCAGATGAGTTGGCTCGCTCAGAGGCAGCTGGGAACGCAGTTCCCTTAAACTGCCAAACCTTTCAGTTCTCTCAAGCGCTGCCTAAAGCAATAGATGCTAGGGGAACATCTCAGGTCCTGGAACATATGCAACACGGGTCGTACCACAAAACTACTATGGGGTAGTGTTGACACTGGACAGACCAAAAAACTTCTTACTTTAAGCAAAAGAGAACTAAGCTGTATCACAGGAGTCATCACGGGGCACCTACCTCTAAGAGGCCACCTGCAGAGACTTGGCATAGTAGAATCGGCAGAATACAGGGCGTGCGCGGAAGATGTCGAGACACTAGAGCAATATCTCTGCGAATGCCCAGCCTTCTGTCGGTTAAGAAGAAATACCTTCCTTGGCTCCCATTGCTCTAATCTGAGAGAAATTGGGCAGTTGGGACGGAAAAAACTCAGAAGCTTCGTTCAATCGACCGAGTTGTTCATGTGTGTTTGTCAGGGTACCCTCGGGGAGCACCTAAATATGCCTAATAATGGCCTAAGTGCGGCCGCTTGCGGTCAGGCCCTCTTCGCCTCCCTTTTCAACTAACCATCCACCAAGTGCTTTTGAAACTTTTCAGATCACTGAAGTAGTTCGTAAAGTTTATGTGGAATTAATACATTTTGATTGATTTTGATACCAAAAACTTGAAAATCTATCCCTAAACGTAATATTGTGTGAACGAAAGTGTTAGAAGAACTGGAAATTATTTATGTTCAATACTTGAGCTAGCTTTTTCTCACTACATGTATCCATGCCTTAACAGAAACCGCCAATCCGTATAAAGGGAGCAATAATTCTTAACAAAATTTACGCTCGTGTTTTGTTATATGAATATATACGTGACAACTAATACATATATACATATACCGAAAATAGTATAATGGCACGCTGAAGTGTGCATTTACCAGCTCAAGAACTATTGTGTTAGCCAGTTTTTTCTCACTTTATACGAAAGTGTTTGCCATAACAAAGCAGCACTTGCACTTGAGCGCCAGAATACCTACATATATATAGTCGTAAGCTCATACATTTCATCGCGTAAACATTATCTCTCACCACAACGATTTCAGACTAATCGATCCCAAGTACATATAATATATCCAATGCCACTTTCGCTCAATTTGTGCAGTGCTGGCATAGACGCCTCGGTGCCATAAAACTTCAGCAGCCATAAAAGCGTTGCAAGCCAAAGTAGCTGGAACAAGTATCAAGAGAACAATTCAAGAAATGTTTGCTGACGTGGCAATGAGTTATTCGCAAACGAGTACATTTGCATTGACATTCTTCTGGCAACAGTTTGAGGGAGGTATTGTCGTTTGGCGTGCTGCGATTTGTGAAAGACGTTTCATTCAGAAAGTCAATTGAAGAAGGCTGTGGTAGTGCACACTTATAGCTACTTAAAAATAAAGACGGGCTTGAAATACTTCATAAGATACATACAATGGATTTTAGAACTTGCAAGACGCAAGAAGGTGTCAGTTGTTTTACAATTTGCTTGAAAATTTATTTTGTAAGTAGTTTGGGCTTTTTTTCAAAACACTTCGATCATTTGGAGTTTCCAACCAGTTTAATTTTCTCTTTAAAGTTGGTTATGGGTCAGGCCATCCTCGGTCCATACTCGCGCACATTGGATTTGTTTATGTTCTGGTAGAGAGTGAATAGGTTAATTCTATCTGAAAGTTTGGATGACCGAAATATCACAGAGATTTCTGTTGTTTGAAATAAAAAACTTGATTCACCATGTGTGATGAAATATTTTTTTCTATAGAGTAAATTATCTCGAATTTTATATTTGTTGATCGTTGGTCATTGAGAGTTAAAGACAAATTTTAGAAGAGTTAGGGGCTTGCCATCACACAAATGTCCTTTTATGTCTAGGTTATCACCTACCAGTTTTTTGTGTAGTAACGAGGTATATAAACCAAGATCTTTCATGATTAGTCAAGTAATTCTGGTTAGCAATTTAATACTATAAATTATATGATTTAAACAAATTAATGGTAGTCGTAAAATGGGACATTTATAGGTGTGCTTATCTTACACACATGCTATTTTTACACACAGGTAGCAAATTGTGTGCTTTTTAATGATTAAACAGTATTTAAGACATATAATTTTCAAGTATGTATTTTATGAAGAAATTCTTGAACGTATTAATTCTATTTTTTACATAGTCGAGCTTATGTCACCTAAACCTAGTTTATAAACATGGACCATAGACTTAACTCACCACCACAAAATTTAGTTTAACAAAACAAATAATATGATCATGGTAACTCATTTATTGAAAGGAAATATTTCAAAAGGCTTGTCTGCAAGAAGTGATGGTGTTATGGGTTTTTTGACGTCATGAATCGATCCACTAATACTATTTCATTCTTCTTCTATTTGATTGGCGTAGACACCGCTTACGCGGTTATAGCCGAGTCCACAACAGCGCGCCACTCATCTCTCCTTTGAACAGTTTGGCGCCAATATAATAATACCAAGCGAAGACAGGTCCTTCTCCACCTGGTCCTTCCATCCGAGTTGAGGCCTCCCTCTTTTTCGGCTTCTACCAGCGGGTACAGCATCGAACACTTTGAGAGCTGGAGCACTTTCGTCCATTCGAACAACATGACCTAGCCAGCGTATCCGCTGTCTTTTTATTCGCTGAACTATGTCAATGTCGTCGTATAACTCGTACAGCTCATCGTTTGCGGTATTCGCCGTTGCCAATGTTTAAGGGACCGTAAATCTTCCGCAAAACCTTTCTCTCGAAAACTCCTAGTGCCGTCTCATCGGATGTTGACATCGTCCGCGCTTCTGCACCATAAAGTAGGACGGGAATGATGAGAGACTTGTAGAGTTTAGTATTTGTTCGTCGAGAGAGGACTTTACTTTTCAGTTTCCTACTCAGTCCATAGTAGCACCTGTTGGCAAGAGTGATTCTGCGTTGGATTTCAAGGCTGACATTATTATCGGCATTGTTGCTGGTGCCTGGGTATACGAAATTATCTACAACTTCAAAGTTATGACTGTCAACAGTGACGTGGGAGCCAACACGCGAATGCGCTATTTCATTCTTAGCTGATAAATATTGATGCCGGGAAACCCAAAATCTTTGGCCTGTAGTGCTTTCCATAGGTGTGGCTTTATCATTATTTTACAAATATGTGATCTAAAAGTAATAGAACGCAGAGAGAATGTCTTTAGGATTATTTGTACTACAAATATAACAGAACAAAAAGAAAGTTTTGGAACCAACATTTTACGAATTTAAAACATTATGCAAAGGACTTTGCACAGTATTTAGAGAGAATAAATGTCATACGAATGGGGTTACTTTAACAGCTATCCCTCTATGAAATTCTATACCGCTAAAAGCACCCTTTATATACTGCAAGTATGTGGTTTTATGTACATAGTACACAAAGTATATTGTGGTAGATAGGTATTTATTTTTTTGTTGCAGGCACGAAACAATATATGTGTGTGATCACATAGATTCAACTCCACTTACTTATGTAATCGATTGCTACCATTTTTGTTGTGCTTCGCCTTTTAATGCGTCAATAAACTGGAAATTAATTCGCCAGTAAGTGGAGCACTGACTTTTTTCTGAACCACTTTTTTTCAACCACAAACATGGATCACTTGAATGCCACCACGAAACGGCAATTGAAGCTCAAACAAATGCGCACACACATACACACACAGATTAACAATGCACCAATATGCATGTGCACCTGTGCGCTCATAGCCATTTATTTGAATGCGCTTATCTGTATTTAAGTAGCAATAGCCGACCACTGTGGCTATGAAAACCGCAACCGGCCATTTAGCTAGGCATTCGAGCGCTCAGTCAATCAGTCAGTGAGTCAATCAAACGCTTCAATAGTTGATCTGCCGATATGACAGCATAAAGTTGAAAGAAAATAGAAAATTGAGAGAGATACGAGCATTGCGAAAAATGAAAAGTGCAAAAGTTTAGCTTGTCAAGTGGATAAATAAATGCACACGCACACGTGAAGCATAAGTAGAAAATGAAATTGAAGCACAGTCACACATATGCACCTACACATATGAGGAGGCACACTTGCTAACCGATATTTAAATAATTCAACGACATTGCTGGTGTCGTTGCTCCAGAGGCTTCACTCACACATGCACATACCAACACATACAGCTCTCCAGAATTAGGTGGCCCGTTTAATGGTCAATGCTTCAATCTATGCTATGTACATATGTTTATGTGTCTACGTCTGTATGTCTATGTGTTTTATTCCCATAGATATTTGTCGTTTGCTCTTTTTCTGCATACTTGCGTAAATTACGGCAATTTACATATCGATTTGATATTTAAATTGCTAGAGAAAATAGCCCGGATGTCCCATGTGTTGTTCGGCAAGCAAGCGATTGATCAACTAAACTAGCTTACTTCAGTAACTTAGCACAACTGGTGCACATATGCACATGTACAAATATTTATGTCACTCTCAATTGATTGGTTGGTAGTCATTGTATGGGCTTATTGCATAGATGTATTCTTAATGACCGGAAATTGGTGAACTAAGCCAATTTTAAGAGTTATGTAAGCGATAATTGCAAATTATTGGCGCATATGAGGAAGTTGACTTTTCAATTTTATTTCTCAACATTAATTAGGCATATGGAAGCTTAAATATTAATAAGTTGATCCCATTTTATATTCAGCAAGGACTAACAGTTACATAGCTTTTACTAAAGACCTAATCTTAAACACTATGGGCAATAGGAGGAGAAAAATTCAGAAATTATAACTTTTATATACGTTACTTTAGTGTCGTCGTTTTACAAGCATACGAGAAATCGCTGAAACAGTCATAACTATTAAAAAAAAACATCTTGTTGATGAGTATCTATAAACAATGTTTTTAGGACCTAGCATTAAGTATATCAAAGGTCAAAGGTGGGACCAGGTCGTTGAGCATTCCGTAAGTTCCTCAGTGATTTTAACAAGTTACTGATGGTTGTTGTTGGCCTAAAATATATCTTAAATAGTATTAGGAATACAACCTAGTTGATTTTGACCAGATTCACAAATTGGCATTTCAGCTGCAGGCTAAGTTACACTACGAGTATGCCCGTATTAGGAATCCTATTAGAGAATCATAACGGATTGCATTCTCTTAACATAAATTTCACATCTCATAAATCAATCACAACTGTTATTTCATATGGCCGAAATCGGTCAATATCATTTCTAGCGTCCATGTTTCGTGTGCGAAGTAGTGATGAGTGATATTTCACTACCGGTGATTTTGTCACTGTGATCGCATATAGCAACTGCGATCAATTTTTGTAAATAGCAGTGAATTACAATCGCACTGGCAGTTCAAAAATTTGAGTTCTATCACAGTAGCTATAGAGAAGCTTAGTGCTTTTGTTCGATCGCAGTACCTATAGTAGTTCAGTGATACAACTTCGATCACTGTAGCAATCACAGTTCAGTAGCAGTAACAGTTCAGTGATCGCAGTAGGACTTTTAGTTACGATTTCGATAATTTTAGGTACGGTGATTACGAAAGCAGTTAAATCTACCCAAAATTTATTAATTAGTTAATTGTGATTACAATAGCGATCGTAATAGCAATATAAAATCACAGTGATTTAAAAATTGCAATATCGCTCATCTCTAGTGTGAAGATCTCCACGCCCGCTTTTTGACTTTATATCATTATATTTAGATAAATATAATCGGCTATAATCGCTTAAAGCGGTTCCTATGCCAAATATATATATATATATTTAGATAACTTGCGAGATATCTTTTTAAATTAAAAGTGGGGATCTCTTCTCGGTAATAAAGTAGTCTGTTGCTAAAAATGGATAAAATCGGTTTAGTACTTTCCTAGCTCAACAACTAACTTCAAGTTGAGTTTATACCGTATATATCATTCAATATGTGAGATATCTGAGTAAAACATAAAAAAGTGGGTGAAATCAGCTTATGGTCATAGTGCTCTTATAAAGGGTGATTTTTTAAGAGCTTGATAACTTTTTAAAAAAAAAACGCATAAAATTTGCAAAATCTCATCGGTTCTTTATTTGAAACGTTAGATTGGTTCATGACATTTACTTTTTGAAGATAATTTCATTTAAATGTTGACCGCGGCTGCGTCTTAGGTGGTCCATTCGGAAAGTCCAATTTTGGGCAACTTTTTCGAGCATTTCGGCCGGAATAGCCCGAATTTCTTCGGAAATGTTGTCTTCCAAAGCTGGAATAGTTGCTGGCTTATTTCTGTAGACTTTAGACTTGACGTAGCCCCACAAAAAATAGTCTAAAGGCGTTAAATCGCATGATCTTGGTGGCCAACTTACGGGTCCATTTCTTGAGATGAATTGTTCTCCGAAGTTTTCCCTCAAAATGGCCATAGAATCGCGAGCTGTGTGGCATGTAGCGCCATCTTGTTGAAACCACATGTCAACCAAGTTCAGTTCTTCCATTTTTGGCAACAAAAAGTTTGTTAGCATCGAACGATAGCGATCGCCATTCACCGTAACGTTGCGTCCAACAGCATCTTTGAAAAAATACGGTCCAATGATTCCACCAGCGTACAAACCACACCAAACAGTGCATTTTTCGGGATGCATGGGCAGTTCTTGAACGGCTTCTGGTTGCTCTTCACCCCAAATGCGGCAATTTTGCTTATTTACGTAGCCATTCAACGAGAAATGAGCCTCATCGCTGAACAAAATTTGTCGATAAAAAAGCGAACCGAACACTGATTTTGGTAACACTGATTTTGGTAATAAAATTCAATGATTTGCAAGCGTTGCTCGTTAGTAAGTCTATTCATGATGAAATGTCAAAGCATACTGAGCATCTTTCTCTTTGACACCATGTCTGAAATCCCACGTGATCTGTCAAATACTAATGCATGAAAATCCTAACCTCAAAAAAATCACCCGTTACTTCAATATGTTAACGCCTTTTTATTACGGCTATGCTAATTATACTCTTGCATATAATATTCTGCTGGACTCGAAGTTCTTTACTTGTTATAGCAACATTTTTTGTATATCGTCAATCGAGATCTTCGGAAGGATAATTAGACCTATAAATGACGCACCTTGCATGAACTATGTATAATAATATTCCTGTCGGCAGAATAAGTGACAGAGAGCAGCCTAATCAAATTAAGAAAATTTACTTTACTAAACTTAAATAATTTTCATATACATTTTATACACTCAACTCAACAAATTCGTCATTCAATAAACGCCTAAACATACTTTCGTCGAACGGTAATACCACAACAATAACAACAAATAACAACACCAATGTACGATAACTAACTCATTTACCGTCGTATCATTTACTTTGTGCTGTGGCAGACAAACCATGAAGCAAACCATATTTGCGGTGTAACAGAACCGCTTAATACCGCACAAATTGTTTCCTGCCACAAAATGTGCACAGGTGGGCAATAGCCAATAAAATGAACGTTGCCCAAACCAAGAAAGTAATTACCTTAACTGTAGATAAGTTTGTTGTCTCAAGTGGCACATTTCATTTTCCAATTTATTTGCAATTTATTTCAACCATTTATTGATTCATCGAGCAACAGGTGGTTATTACAGACACTTAGTGGCGGGCTTTTGTTATTGTTGTGGAATTGCCAGTACTTGTTTGTTTGTGTGTATGTAAATTAGCAAGTGTGTTGTTGTAGTCTACGGAAATAAACCGCTACTTACTTAAAATTGATTAATGATTCAATTGCTAAGGTTTGCTTAATTTGTTGTCGGCAAGGAGTGAGAAAGACACTCTGTGCCTGTAAATGTAACTGTTGAATAGCAAGGAGTAGAAGAAGAAGAACCAATCTATTATCGTATTTGGCAGCAACATTTGTGTTGACAACAAAGAAAAGTAATAATAAGAAGTGAGGGCAAGAGCGTTAGGGCTCAGGACGTGTTAAGAATGAAGACTCGGGGACAGTTTAACGCAGAGGTGAGCAGCGGTGTCCTGACTGTTTCATACATTTATGTAAAGCATTCTTCAGCAATTCTCGTGTATTTATGTGTGACAAGGGATTGCGCAGTTTGTCGTATCTGCGCTTGAGATTTGATTTAAGTTGACACCGAGAATGAAGATACGCCAGTCGGTGAATGATTGAATGAATGACAGCAGCAGCAGGGAAATATCGACAGTCGCAGCAGATGGACGATTTGAATTTTCACGAAGCACTAGCAAGGTAGTGAGACACCTTGCGCCGCATTGCAGCTGTCTGCCGCTCGGTCTCCCTGTCTCTCGCTATAGCTCTCAGCTCGCTTTGTTTAAATTTGCAAATATCCAAAGTATTTGTTTATAAATTCAAATTTATTTATGTCATGCCATGACGGTCAGATTGCCGCAACTTCAGGTTGACGTTGCGCTACCCTCGAGTTGCCATCGCCACACACAGACAACTGTTGTTTGCTGGTGTTGTTGGCATTGCGTTGATTATGTGCTTCCTTGTTGGCTGAGTCATTTGTATTATTGTGTTGTTGTTGTTGTCGCAGGCTTTTTGTTAGATGAATATTGAAATTCTAAGCACGTTTTAAAATTTATTTATTTCTGTCTCCTTAGTTCACTTTTAATTCAAATTCAGATTTGAGTTGTCAGTCTGCCACGACTCCGTCGGTGGTAGAGAAGAATATATGAATGCGCCACGCTCTTATTTAGCTTCCGCGTTAAGTTACATGTATTTTTATACAGTTACCCGATATGCGCCTTAATATACTGTCGCTTTATTTCCAATTTAAATATCTCAGATAACTTTTAGCCCAATTTATGTAGCGTTGAGCCGAGCGTGTTGCTTAAAAATTCGGTCTCAAGTATTTTTAAAGTGAATTTGTCTTACTTTGAAATGCTAGAAAGGAAATGGAGAATCTAACAAAATTAATTTTTTATTTAATTAGTCCAACCTTCAAGTAGTCCAAAGAAGCTAATCTATTTCGGTTGTGGATTTGTTTTTATTGAAATATACAATAATATATTGGATTAGAATAGAAACTCACAGTTGAAAATTATTGAAATGTTCCTGAAAGTCTTGACCTCATCTACATCTATATTTGGTTCCATACCTATATCTACCGTCTTTAGAATATTGTGAACCAATGCCTAACTTCTGAATAAGCCTTAGAAATAAACTGCTTCTTCACTTATTTTTATATTTTCTAATGAAATAGACTGATAGATTGAATCTGACGAGTCGACTAGACTGAGTAATGACTAGGGATGGCAAAAAATTTTTTTAATCGATTAAATAATCAAATGATTAATTGCAAGATGTACAAAATAAATTGCAATTAATTGCAATTAATGTAAAAAAATCGAATAATCGATTAATTCCAATGTTTGCAACTTTGCGTAAAAATAAAACCAATAAAATATAGGAGACTATATTCTTATTTCAGACATTCAAATTGTGTTCGTATATACACAAAAACAAAAACGGAAATAAAATTAAAATATCGTATTAAAAATTCATTTGTCTTAGCATAAAGGAAAATATATTCATTGAAGTCAAGCAATTTAGAAGTCTGTTCAACCAAGTTTGAAGAAAAAGCAATTTCGATAAACGTTTTGTTGTCAAACGATTGCGTTTTTCGGTCGCAGTTGTACCCGCTTTTGAGAAAAGCCGCTCAGCTGGTACAGAGGTACCAAGTAGATGACAATACTTTTTTGAAAGTCCGTACAGTTTGGGTAAACGGTTTTCATTTCTTCCCAAGCCTAAATAGTGTTTCGACTTTGTTCTAATACCTGACAATTCAAATAAAAGCTCAATTCATCTTGTGAATTTGTAAAATCGTTGTCCTTCCTCCTTCTTTTGTGCACTAGAGTGCACAAAATGGTGTCAGTGTCATCATCACTTAGGGAAACATTGTATTTACTCCTAGATTGCAGAGTCTAATTTGTACACATATATTTATATATAACTAGAAGAAATTTAAAATGTAATACCGATTGCACCAACTTACCACCAATTTGCAGGCTACATGCTTTAATTTTAAATGCTGCAACATATTTGATGTGTTATTAGAAAATTTTAAATTTTTGCAGCAAAGTTGACATTTAACGTAGTTATTGCTTATTTTATTAAAAAAATGTCCACTCTTCGCTTTTAACTGGCGCCACTGCTCTTCAAACAACTGAACGTAAAATGCGTTTGACTTAACTGTAAATGCAGTGTTACCAGACATTCATTTGTTGATATTAAACTACGTTGACATATTAGAATTTAACTATGTTTAGATGAACATAAAATGTATTAAATTTCAAAATGCTGTTTGCGATTATTTTGCAATTACTCGAGTAATAGTCGAGTAATTAGAAAAGGTGTTTCGATGCAATTAAATCGTAAATTGAATGAAAATAATCGATTAATTTAATCAAATGATTAATCGTTGCCATCCCTAGTAATGACTTTATATTTGATGCTTAACGAAGATTTCTGTGCAAATCAGGCTAAAATGTAATGGCTAGTTACGAGGATAAAAGTCTATATTGGTACTAATAAAGTTAACGGTTCAGAACAAATTTCTTAGCACAAGCCTAAGAATAATATAATACCATAATTTTGACCGATTTATTTTTTTTAATACTATTTGAATAATCGTTCTACTGCGATTATTCGAATAATTGGTCCGCTGCGAGTATTTGAATAAATGAGAATTGTTTGAAATACAAGCAACCTTTGATTTTTTCCTCTTTTAAATTTGTGAAAATGCCAATTGAGAGCGCGTATATAAAATTTGTTGAGTTTAACATTTTCAATAAAAAGAAGAAAATGAATCAACTCGTACTATTCGAATAGTCGACAAGGAATGATTAACCGGATAGTCGAAAATGAGCGGTTAATCGAATAATGTAAGACTTACGACTATCCGGATACTGCAAACCGAATATTATTATTTGAATAATACCCTATCCGGATAATGCGGTTATTCGATTAATCGAATATTATGAGCTCTATCCAAAAGTTTTTACGAATCGATGTCAGTTAAAATTAAAGTGAATCGTAATAAACATATTCCTTCCGATTCCCTTTACTACTAACCATTCACTACGGCACTCAGCGAAGTTATGAATGGGCGAGCAAACCAAAGGTGATAAGTGAAGCAAATTAAGTTGCAACTGCTGTTGCAATTGCTGTTGCAACATGCAACATCACTAGGCAATACTTTTAAGCAATTTGTGGAACTTGAGAGTTCTTGATTGCTTAATGCCAGATGTCTCCCAATATTTATTCACCACTCACAATTAGAATGTCTACAACACCAAGGCGCCCAAATTCAACTTGAATATTTGTTGCAAAGCTGCAATGTGGATAGAGTTCGGATACATATAATATTTAGGTTTCTTGCTTTAAAGTGTGTTGCGCAACATTTTTGTTCTTTATGTAATTGGAACTAGTGTACAAACATTTTGTGGTTAGCCCATTTAACTCGGCATATAATATTTTTGAAAGCAAAAAGGAGAAAAACCAAATGAAATAGTATATATTATATAATGTCTAGGATCGAGACAATCGTAATTTTCGCTTCACCTCCAATGAAGATAGATCACTTTCTAACGCAGGTGGGAATGATTATCCCTCTGATATCTTAGTGGAACTATTTATGTGGATGTAATTATAAAGGCCATACAATTTGTCATAGAACTCCTTTGAAAGCCAACGGTGCTATCAACAGATTATCCTCATACCTATGTATAAACAATTCAGCGAATGTTATAACGGTCAAATCAATTCATTTACAATTGGAAAATTGATAGTGAAATCTCTCAAGAAAACTATTGCTACATTGAATTGCGAGTTCTACATAATGGTGGTCGGAATACATATATGTATGGAGCAAATATGTGAATTATGAGGAAATCAAAACTTATTGCGAGTCGAAATCGAATTTCATACATTCGACTGTTTGTTCGTAACACTTTTTGTTCATTTTATCCATGTTTAAAGTTATCAAGTTCTACTGGTTATGGTGGTCAGGGGAAGTGTAAATCAAAGAACATTATTTTACTGATTTGTTATCGAATTACTTTTACATGATATACTAATTGACCTAGAAATCGAAGTCATTGAGAAAATATGAAATTTCCAGTATTTCTATTGGAAAATAGTCCTAATATGAGCGGCTAAGTAAACACGGTTGGTTAGGCTTCGCATTTCTCTCTTAACCGTTAAGAAAATCAATTCTATTTATGCAATTCATCCACCTGGGCTCATGTGGACTGATGTGTATTATACGATTTCGCCCAAATACATTTCCTTTATTTTAACATTCGCACTTTCATCAGTTCATCAGTACCTTTAAATATACAGAAGCTCGACGTTAATTAGCTTAAAACTTTTGTTGGCCATTTTCTTAAGAAAGCTGTGAACCTTCGACTGAAAAATAAAATAATTAAGCACACTCTATCAAAACTAATTCAAAAACATTCCTTATAAAATACTGAACACTTGTGAATAGCAGTGCATTTTGCATTTTGCATCCAACCCTGCAAGGAGCTACACTTCAGCTGACTCTTCAGCACTTGAGCGCGTGCCGTTAATGTTTATTTTTATGCCGATCGTCGCCACATCAATGGCTAATATACATACATAAATATGTATGTAAGCATGGCAAGTGGCACAGGGCAGACGCGATTTCATGTTAATCGTCAACGAACACGCACTCATGGCGAATAGCGGACAGACAGACAAACGGGCGGACGGACAACGCGCCGATTTAAGCGCAAATGTCGACGTACTTCGTCATTTCAACGCCTCTTTTATGGAACGCACAAGAAGGGCCACACGCAAGCGCTGCAGATATGGGTAACTAAAGTTTTGGCCCGCGCCGTCAAGTCAAGTGATCATCAACGGTCAACAAGCTAAACAACAGCGTTTATCAGCTGCTAGTTATTGCTGTTGTAATTTTTATTATTTTTTTACCTTTGCTTACACTTGCATTACTCATGGACAAACACTTGCGCCTTCGCGCTAAACAACAATCAATGCCCCGGGGACATTTAAAGTTTAAAAATGAAAATCACCAAAACGGCGCGCTTGACTTGACGGCGTCTGCGGCGGCGAACGCGTTGACTGGTGACCACGGTCTCAGTGGAAGCAAAATGCAAAATGAAAACAACAGTAACAACAAGGCGTCATCGCACTATAGGAGTGAAAATAATCAATTCAATTAAATCGCGCTGCTAAAAGGCGACGCGTCAGCCGCGCCGCCACCATGACCGCGTCCGTTGCGGTAGTCAAAGCTGAGGAAACGCATAAAATATGCGATATTACATGCGACATGCCGCAGCAAAACGACGATGAGCATACGCAACAACAAAAATAAAAACAAAATCAACAACGAAACACAACAAGTTTGACTTTGCGTCGCTACGTAGGAGCCGCAATCGGCCGTACAGATTATGACCAAATGACAGTGAATGGCGGACGATAGCAACTGCGATTGCGATTGCGAAGGTGATGGCGACGGCGATGCCGATGACGATGGCACAGCCGTTGACGGCGTGGTTGCGAACGCGCGATCCAGTGCGAATGCGGACGCGGATGATGAGGACGGCGATGGCGATGACGCCGCTGATAGTAGCGGTCGAAAAGCCAATGCCGCATTTTGTTTCTTGCTGTTGTTGTTGGTGCTGCCGTTATGCCGCTTTTACGCTGATGGTGTTGGCGATGTTGCCAACCAGCCAGCCAGTAACGTAGCGATATGGCTTTGCGGCAATGTGGCAGCTGATAGTGTCGCATATGATAGCTGCCAGTCGCCGCATCGCAGGGCTGTCGCTTCGTTGCCACTATGTGGGACGTTTGCGCCTTTTACCACCTCAAATAATGAGTACCAGTGTGGAGCGCGCGCACGTGTGTGGTAGCCTTGGCGTGGCGGCAGTTGATTATGGCAGCCGTGGCAGGCCGGCAAAGTCACCAAAAGCTCATGAAATATTCATTAAAAATTTATAGCGTGGCGTTTGGCGCATAAATGTACGGATTCTCCGCTATTTTTTTGTTGGTATTTTTTCGTAAATAAAATGTGGAAATCAGGCATAACCGGGAAATATTGAAACCATAAAAAATATGCCACAAATTGAAATAATAAAACAAAGTGTTTGGTGTTTAAGAAAACCCCATAAATGTTTGCTATCATTTCAAGCTGCGGCTGCTGTTGCTCATTTTTGCTTGTTGTGTTCTTGAGCTTCGCTATATCTGTGGTATTAAAAAGCAATTTGTTTTGACCATAAGGTACAAGCACTAGGTGGCCTTCGGTGGTGGCATTGCGGTAGGTTAGGGTTCATGATGTCTTTAAGTTATTTACTTAACTTATCTTTAAGTATTTCGTGCTGTGTGATTTTGGTGGTCAGTTTTATGATTCATTAGGCATCATAAAGTTTTAAATATGCTTTCGTCATAAATGATAGACTCGGCTTTGCTTTTAGAAACTGATGACAGGAACTGTTAATGAGCTGAATAGTTATGATTATTCAGTGTTTTTAGAAATAATTATAAGTGGAATGTCTTTCCATCATTTTTGGCAAACATTAGTCCGAGATCAAGATTTCTAAAATATTTCGTATTTTGATATAGATAACATCATTTTCTTTCTCTGTATCATAAATAGTAGCAGTAAATTGCCTAGCTTCAACGGAACGCTCATAGGACCCTCTAGTGCTATACAACTACTAAATACCCTGGCATGTTGCATTCGAACACATCAAGAACTGTGACTACTATATCTCGTGTAGCAAGGGGTATAGTGAAAAGATTATGCATTATTAGTCAATTTGATTGAAAAGCGAGAATTTTGCATCTCAGTTAACTAATTAAGTTGTATTTCGTCTGACATTAGTTAAGGAGTTTATTCATAATGAGAAGTTATATATTATTATATGATATTGTATGTGTTCGGATCTTCTAAAAATTGTCGAAATACCCATACCCATAAACCAAACATGAGGACCTCAGTGCCTATGGAAAATTTTTTACCGAAAATATAGGTATATCTCTCAGATATTTTATTGAAATTCAGAGAATATCTTTTGTTCTAATAATCTCTGTATCTCTGTACCAAAATTGAGAAAAACTAGATCAAAATTCCCTAGCCCCCTTAGACCTTAATATCCGATTGATTTTATACCGTGTATATCGGCTAATATGTATATGAAATATCTTAGCAAAATTATGTGAATTTAAAATCTTGAATATAATGTAGCTTGGTGGAAAAAATGAGTGAAATGTTCGGTTACACCCGACCTTAGCCTTTCGTTTCTTGTTAATATTAGTTTAATGTGTAAAAATCAAATCATATTGTAATTCTCATTTTTCCACAGTTACATAACTCCCACTGCATGCAGAGTCACCTAATTATCCCTAATTAGAAAAACTACCCCATCAAAACTGCCAAATCAGGCATTCCGGTTTTAATAAGCTTGTCCGCCTAACTGCACAAGCTTGTGTTCATAAACGTGAAATTGCTGCAAATCTTTGACAATATTTCGCTTTTGTTCGCGGATGTCACAAGATATCAAACAATCAGCGGTGAAGCTCTCAATATGCTGCCGAATTTCGTTGACTGCTTATGATGTGACTATAATGCGAGCCCGTGTGCGATACACACACACGCACTCGGTGGTTGCAACAAATGAAGCGAATAAGAATAATGTGGAGATAAGCGCACTTGGGCAGGTTGGAAGGAGGCAGAGTTGCATTGATTATGAGATATCAACTTGAGACTGGCAGCGCATCGCTTTTCATTTATGCACAGCTGTAAGGCTGTATGTAGAGCGCTCGCTTCAGTTTGCCTGCTGTTGCTCGGCAAGACGTTTGTCAACTCGAAACTGTGTTTGCACTTCGCTGCTTACGCATAAAACCCGGGACAAATTTGGTTAGACAGACAGAATTTCGCGAATTTATAAATGTCATTGAGTTGAGTTGCCATTGTCTGGCTTGTATTGAAAGGACGATCAGCGACTAAAGTAATTGACTGCGTTATTCAGCGGAAGCTGCTGCTGTTGCTGTTGGTGCAACAAAGCGCTCATTGAAAATGTTTCATGTTCAGAGTGAAACTGTCGCATAAGGACAGGTTTTGTGGTTGTGGAGTTATAAGCTTTCTTTAGAGATATTTGAGACATGACTTTTTTGCTTTGTAATATAGGTAATTTGGAAAATTTCACTCTTAAGCGCTTATCGATGAACTACAAGATTAAAAGTTGCTCGTGTTAGTTATATCTTTATATCAAGTCTAAAATATTTATACTGAGTTGGTGTAGATTAAAATACTGCTATTTAAAAATTTAGGAATTCTTATTATTTTTCGAGGAAAATTTAGGTATGGCGCTAAATATAAATCCCCTAGCAAAACGGATTCTTGAGTGTTTCTTCGATATATCATATGTTCACTCATAGTATGAGATGACATACCGTCTCTGGACTAATTTTTCTAACTAAAGATTGCCATAAGAACCTGGTGTCCTGGAAATATGAAGACTTTCGGTGCTTAGCAATTCCTAAAACTCTTATTTCATTGTTTTAACTTCGGCTGCTCTAAATGAACTTCTTTCGAGGACTCTGAAAAACATCAGGCCCACTACGGACAACAACATGTAGCCGCAGCTACTATTAACAGACTTCATAGTCTTTCGGTTCGCCTCCATGCTATATAAAGGGGTTTTCAATAATAGCGCAAGAAAAGTTTTTTAAATAAAACAAAACATTGAGATATCAATGTAATTCTTTATTCCTGTTAAAGTACATTCGATGCCATTATGTATGGAACTCGATTTCTTTTGTATGGCCACCACAGGCACGCTTTCAGAAACTTGATTTTCACATGTCCTGTGAACACATATTGGTCAAGTCCATATAATCCAGTTCAGGCAAAAAATATTCGGTTATCGTTGAGCGGTCAGACAAGACGATTATGACGACCATAAATTGAACGTAGTGCTCTTAAGAATTTCGGTAGTAAAATTTTATAATTTCAACTCATTATTGGATCGTATGTCTTTCAATGACGAAATGGCAAACCTTACTGAAGAGAAATGTCAAAAGAGCGGGAAAAAATATGACGCCGTTTGCTGTCCCTGTCGGTCTACTTACGTAGCGTCCCTATTGAAAACCCCTATTATGTTTTGAACGTAATATTTGTATCTGCTAATTAGAATTCCTTCTCATATTTGTATATTCTCATAAAATGCACCGCGACCCACTTGCCGCTATGTGACATCCTTGTGCCCGCATTTTCTTGATCACTTGTTCTCGCTCTAATTAGGATTTTTTTTATTGTGCCGGCGAATTTCTTAACGTCATGTTAGCAACCTTAATTAACACAAATCCTTGTTTTACCAGCGAAATGCTTGGGGAATACATGCACACTTTGAGTTGGTATATTCATACCCGCGCAGCTGCTTTAAGGTTGTTCGAAACAATTTTCTTAACAAAATTTTCGACAGGCAATATTATGACCGGTAGGTATCTGTATAGGAGAACCGCGCATTAGCCAAAACCTAGTATAAAATAATTCCCATAAATCTCATATCTTTCATACCCTTCGAATAGTTGATGGGAATCAATTTCAAAGCTGGGTATATATGATAACTTCTGTAGTATTATAACTATATTCTACCAGGCCGGGAACTCGCAAGCCACTGAGTACTAAATTATGCAACCGTCCCCTTACTTGTGTTGGATAATATTTGCGCTCACATTATAACCCATTCAAACACATTCGAGCACTTTTTATACAACCCTAAAGCCATTCCCCCGTTCTAAATGTTGTATATGAAAATACAAGCATTCATTTTCCATAAGACACTTGTTAAAAGAAAGAGCTACAAGATGTCGCGCTACGTTGCACTTGAATCACTGATATATGTATTTACTTATACTTTTAGAACACTTGGCATATAATATATTCCGTTGTTTAAAATCAAGGTAAGATGTGAAAGCAATCCAAAGAGAGTAAGTAGAAAACAACAAAAAATATTATATTGAAGAAAATGTATGTTGATGATAGAAAACAGAGCACAACGAGTACATAGTTGAACGTTCTTTTCAAGGAAAATAATTGGATTGTTAAGGCATAGTATCCAGCATTTGTTGTCAATTTTACCACGGATGAATATGAACTCGGAACTTAAAAAAAATATATACATTTAGTTAATATAAGCCACAACATTTCTTACACATAACCCACTCGCTTCTGTGAATGCAAGGGTTGTATAATATGTGACTCGATAAGACTTGAAAACGTCGCTGACTAAGGCCTGTCTTTTTATACTTTTCATACCTTATTTCCTTAAGTTAAAATTAAGTTTCCATTTCAAACTAGACTGGATTGGAGAAAAGAGACAACTCGATACTTTATTCATGATTGAGTATCTTTCGCTAGATTTAGGTTGTCTCATCTTCGATGTCAAACCTAGTAGTTTTCGCATTATATTAACTTTGTATTTCTACTTTCAAAATCGGATCCCCGTGATCTTGGTAGCAGGGTTGTACGTTATTCACTTGAAGGGAGTCAATGAAGGTCTTATCAACTCCTCTGTGAATGACTTCAGTGCTTGTCTGCAGTCAGGCGAAGCCCGATAGGTACAGTGTTGTATGTTGTCGATGTATTTCAGGAATGTGCCCTTAATGACTGTGGGAGGATCAGGTGATTGCAGGAGTGGTTTCTGCGAAAAGATCCCAACAAAAATTGCTTGGAGAGCATTTCGTTATGCTGGTTTACTTTACAGCCTCGTTGTGCAGATGCTCGACCGGAACCATCATCAAACCTGTGCCTATCTGGAGCTCGATATACTGATAAGTTTGAAGGCGGTCATATTGGGCGGCGTAGTTTATGACCGGTCATCCATTTACTTCGTACGTTACCAGCAACTTCCCTTTGTCCCTTCCCCATGTACTGTACTGTCGGCTAGCGGTTTGAGGATATGTTGCGGCTCTGTACTTTGGTAACAATCGCTGTCGTATGCGGAGCGTTTGTTCGCAGGTGGGATTTTAATTCCATCAATAGAAATATTAAGATCAAGACCCTCCTTCGTCCAGTTGATGAATGTTAGGGCCCTGCTAGAGCAGAGCCGAAAAATATCATTGAGTTTGTCGTGTATTTTGAGGATCTTCTTTCGTTCTTTCGGTTGACTATTTCCTTATATTATACATCGGTCATGGTGTGAAGTATCCAAATAATATAAGATGGAAGCGTGATATAGTACCACAGTTCAAGAATTCGGCATTTTCCTCGTATTAGCTGCATTTATATTGTAAAAGTTTTTGTTCTAACTGGAAGACTTTCGCTTTGGTCGAGGGTTCAAATACGTCCGTTTTTGCTCGAGCGCTAAAATAACTGTTGCAACCAGCATCCACACTTTCACGTTTGGAAGAAAGCAAAGATTTGGTGCTAAAACTCTTAATATTTGTATAAATATGTGTGCATTATATATATGTACATATGTATGTATATGGAAGTGCATTACACGCCTGTACACCCATACGGAGCCAATCTGGCCAAGTCATTGCGCTGCTGACTTAACATAATTCTTCGAGCATCTTCTGCGCGTTGTTCTTCCATGTTCTACAAATCGCTTTTATTTTCCGCCTTATTTGTTTATACTTATATGATATTTTGTTTTTGTTTTTGTTTTTTGCCAACATGCATTGCCATTGCCAGTATCTCCGTTTCACATGCTTTTTCGCCGGAACGATGGTAGTAAGCCAACTCTGATTTTATTTTTATTTTCACATGCACACTTGTTTAACTTTTTGGCGAACTGCAGTGACGTCCATGTTCGCTTGCCGTGGCGCTTAGTCGTGATTTTGGCCACTTTAAGCGCAATGACAATAAAGCCAAATGGCAATGGCAATGACAGTGGCTGCAACGGCAACGGCAACAACAACACAAAATCAACAAAAAACAGAGAAAACTACAGCAAAACTCAGCAGTAGCAGGCGGCACGCGAGCATCTCGATGGCCGTGTGTGTCGTGACAAAAGGTCGTAACGAGCAGTTGGAGACAATTGGACCAGACGACTACGACGACGTCGTTGGCAGCGCAGTGCAGCGCGCCATTGTGAACTGCAATAAATAGTCGTAAGCAATGCATTAAGCTGGCAAGCGATTTAAGCGTTTTTCTAACATTTCAATTTCAAATTTCGCATTCACTATAAAGCCGTTGCTGGCGCTGTCTGCGCCGCCGAGAATCATATTCGAAATGCATAAGTTGCAGACCTGGGCAGAAGAACACCTGTGGCAGCGCTGGAAAAGGGAGCAGCTCATTTCTTTCTTTCCCCTTGTGTCCATTTTTTTTTGTATTTCGGAGAAATGCATTTTTCTATTAATTAAGCATTGTATTGTTGCGACTATACGGTCTGTGCTTTCCCACACCCAACGGCGGCCAACACGCCCAATACGCTCATGAGCAATAGCGCGCCACGCCGACCGATGTCACAGCGCGATAAGCATGCGGTCGCTTGGCCGTCTATTTGATAGCCAGCAGGTTGTTGCCAACTTTTCGCCAGAAAAACTAAATAGCTACCTACGAACTATCCACCTAGCCATCTAGCTACTCTCCTGAGCTATCGAACTGCGAGTGTGTGTGTGTCGCGTTGTGGAAAAAATGGAAGCCAAGTTGGCGGCAGACAAAATCTGTTACATTAGTTTGATAACAAGCAAAGTTTTCCTATCTTTCTTGCCAGCACTAGCAACAACAATAGCAACAGCAGCAGCAACAACAACAGCTCGGAACATTAAGAACAAACTAATAGTCCAAGCGTAGAGTCAGTCAAGGGAAAAATTGCAAAAAACTCAAGCCAGTTATTTATTTATAAATAAACGGTCGGTGTTTTTTATATTAGTAGAATATAGTGTTGTGCGAAAATAAGGCAATGAGAAAATAAATTCTTTTTAATATTGCTTTCTCCTACTTACTATATAACATATCATCCTAAATGTAGACAACGATTTGTTAAAGAATAAGTAGCACACCTGGCCTACATTTGGGCGCAATTATAATTTCGAATAGTGCTTTGGAGATTCTGTTTTTTGAAGTATTAAAATAACGGTCGTCGATTTTGAATTGAATTTTTGAAACAGGATTCTCATAATTTGTTACGAAAGACTTTAGAACACCAGATCAATTTTCATCCTGCTCCGATTGATTTGGGTTCTGTTGTTTACCTTGATGGATTAAGACAAGATACATCTAGATATTTTTGATTAAAACTTATACTTGAAAGGTTCGTGATCTTTGTGAAATCCAGTCGAATTATTCCTAAAATTATTATATTCTTAAACTTCGATTAGTGTCTAGTTTGATAGATAAATTAGCATAATGAAAACGAACTTGTTTGATAGCTGGTGCTCTTGATTTATAAATGAGAAATTTTTGAACATTTTATACTAGTTTTCGGTACAGTTTATAATCTAAGCCGAGCGTCATTAGAACCTTAATAAATATTAATGATTACTTAAGGAGATATTCTTGAACATTTTACATAAATTTTCCATAAAGTCTTTATGTAAACCAATCTAAAATTGCTTACTTCTCGACCTTCGGAAGGATTTTTAAAACCGATAGGACACTTCATATTGTCAAACAAACCCAAGCAATAGAAGAAATAGGTTGGCCATTTAACTTCCGCAACATCCGTAATTATGAAGTGCGGGTCTCTGGATATAAGTTTTATTCCAGAAAGCATTTTTGTTATGTTTCACATCGCCACAGTAACAACCATTGTTCTCCATTTAATTGCTTATTATTAACCTCGATATTTCTCACCATATAAAATTTCTAAGTTGTTCAATAATATATTGATTGTAAATTTATCCGAAGATTTTAGAGGTTGATCCATCATATATGATCCTTTAACCCTTATTCAATATTAAAAACAAATGAAACCATGAAGCTCACAACTAGGACTTCCATGATATTATTTGCCAAGAATCAATGACGGCAAAAAAGCTTCTATAATCTCACACAACACTGTAAGCTTGCACCAGTAAATACCCGTTTAGTAGCAGAATATGTATTGTCCCGCATGTTAGCCTGATTGTGTAGGGACTACTATATGCCGTTTAGGTGAACTAGGAAAAAAAAATTTACAACAAATAAAAATGAAATAAATATTAGCAAACAACAAATGAACAAAAAAAGCAGCAACAACTACAAAATAGGGTAATAAAAAATGTCCTTTCCATAGTTCCCTTTTTTCTCGCATTTTGCTTGGCTTTAAAACCAGAAGTTGCACGCTCCTTATATTTTTTTTTTTTGCATTTCATTCTCATTTTTTATTTGCCATTCCACATTTTTGCGGTTTATTTAAACTTTTGCTTGTAGCGAATTGTTGTCGAGGTGAATGTCCATCAAAATTCACTCAACGGAAAAATTTAACATTTTTCATTTAATTTGCATGTGCTTATTTTTACGGTTATGTGCGAGCAAGAACAAATGTACGTACATTTTCAGGTATATAAGGTATGCGAAATGTACAATTTAAAAGAGTAGTAAAATTAAGTTGCAAATTGAAATGTGTGCTTAAATTTTATTGTTGGATTGTTTTATTTTATTATTTTAAAGATCTTTAATAGTCCGTGAGTGTAATTCTGTTGTAATTGGAGATCGTATTTGTTATATTATTTTCAGTTTAAGACTCCTTTGGAACATAAAATTACTAATATCAAGCCTTGTAATTAAAATCTGCAATATACGGATGTTGTGTGGAAAGTCCTTTAAAAAAGTTTGTATTAAGAAATGGAAAACATTTTTACTTTAAAAAAGTCTAAAGAATTCCAATACTAGATGTGCTCCACAGGCAGAAGCCTTCCTATATTGTTTGGTATTTAAGTTAAGTCCTTTCATAATGCTGATTCGTCAACAGAGTGACGGTTCTTCGACCGAATCCTATAAATAAGATGAGACTTCGATTGTGACCGCCAAAATTTTTTTAATCAGGTTCCTAAAACTCAGCTGTTGGCACCTCATATCCCAAAAAAGGTCTTGAGGTGGACTTCATAACTCATGGTTGGTTCATCTAAAACCAATAAACCAACACTATTTCGATAGTATATGGATAAATTTAGTTAGGAACTTCCAAATGGTATATTCCTTAGAATATTACTCGGATTCATTTAAACATATTGGACTAAAAAATTTTGAAAATTTGAAACCCGCATAACCTCTTAAACTGCAGAAAAAGCGGTCTCATTTTGTAAATAAAAACTTGTTTTTCTACAATGTAATGCACCGCTTTGACCTTTCCGCCAAGGTAAGCTATGAGCGGTTGTCTCATCCATCTCTCCTCCTTGTGATTACTTTTTGTTTCCAAACTTATGACTTTTACCAACAGAAATTTTAGCTTTCGCTACGCGAGCCTATGCATCTTTAATCTATCTTTAATAAAAACTATTTTGCGCATCTTTGAAAAACTCAAATTGTTAGAGCCTTGCTTCCACTCTTTCTCATACTCATATATAATACATCTCCAATGATCATTGAATACCCGCTAAGTATGGCAATGATAAAGTATAGCATATAAGATCTTTTGGTCAGTCTTTTGAAGATACATATTATTTTCAGCGATAGACTTCAATGTAGTTAAGATTTTTTCGACAATCCAAGTGTCTGCATAAAACTAATTGAAAGCCTAGGCAGAGATCTAATGCCTTGTGATAACTCATTCTAAATAAGTTTCCTATAACGACCATAAGTTATCTTCCACTTGAGCAATGCTACATATGCATATATTTCATCGATCTACAAATACCAAGCTTTCTACACCTTGTGTTCTGCTGCAAGCAAAGGATATTTGGAAGAGTGAAATTAAAAGTTCGTTTCTTGTGGACACTTTGCGTGAGCGACGCTTTCCGCACGACGTGTTTTTTTCGATTGAATGTCCTATGTAAATGGCAATAAAAGTGGCGGCACTTTGAAAACCCAATGCCTGCAAGAGTCCCGATAAACATCGCTTGTGTAAATAAAAGAGAAATCATGCGATTGAGGCCCGAGTCTGTGTGTACTCGAGCTCTGTGTTTTTTTATTGCAATGAAACAGAAAGGATGTAATATCGTGCTCATCAATCTCACTTTTGTGTGCAAATGCGCTGAAGGGCATTGCGATGTTGGATTGTGCGCCTCCATGTATGTAAATTTTCCGAATGCTTGCACAAATGCTCAATGACTATTTGACATGCGTTGACCTAGTTCCTTTTGCCGAATACATATGCATATCATACTCGTACATATGTATATGATGAATATATGTATTTGTGTTGACAAATATACTCTTATGTATGAAAAGTAGTGTTGATGTTGGTTTGGAGGTGGCATATTTTAAAAAAGACTTTTGATCAAAAAGGAGACAAGATGACTTCTTTCGACATATAAGCTTTTTAAGTATACTCAAAATTAATCGATTCAGTTAATTAACTTTTTAACCGGGGTATGTTTCATAAATCTCTTACGTTTTATAAATCTCTTACGCCACATCCAGCGTAGACACGTAGGCTCGACGGCTCACGACGGTGAGGTACGTTAAATGCGGGCAGATCACAAATTCAAACATATGTTGGCAAATGTATATGCCCAATGTAATCACGATTTTACGATAATGCGTGTATGTTTGAAAATCAAACTCGATTTGATTTTATTAGAAGTAAAAAATAGCAAAACAAGACCATTTCACACACAATAATAATTATATTGTAGCCTCCAGCATCCACGCATAATCGTTTTGTAATTGGACGCTTTTGGTATTCCACGCACGATATTGGGCCCGCACCCATCGGTACATCATACCCGTGTCTACGCTGGGCGTGGGGTTAGACGATGATTTTTTGTCGGGTCTGACCTTCCATTAATTCTAATACTATAATGTCCAATAATTACATTAAACAACGTTAAAAATTCACATTCTTCACAGAGGAGACTTCAAAGGAGAAAGACTTCATAAACTGAATATGAAGAATAGAAAATACATACATACATATGTTTGTATATAATTCAGGCGATTTATTGATATTTGTTAGCAAATATCTCCCTTCCGCTTTTTTGCTCTTTATTCAATGCTTTATAAAAAGTGTTACAGTGATCAGATTTAGTTCAAATATGCGTCTTTTCATTCGATAATCTGTTTTCATCTAGACGGCAACTTCGTAAAACCCCTCCCGTAGAAGCCCCTCTCCTTATTTGCGAAGAACTTGAACAGCCACTTTACTCAAGTCTCTTTTGAGTTCAACTTTACACCACCTAGGGCGTTCGCCATGAACAGGAACAGGTGTTAATCACTTGGCGCTATGTCCGGGCTATAAGGTGGATGCGATAAAACCTCCCACCCGAGCTCCCGTAGCTTCTGACGAGTCATCAACGAAGTGTGTGGTCTGGTGTTGTCCTGGTGGAACACTACACCCTTCCTTCTGGTCTATCGCCTGCTTCAAGCAGTGCAGTTGTTTGCAGTAGATGGTAGAATTAAGCGTCTTGCCATATGAGAGCAGCTAATAGTGGATGATTCCCTTCCAATCCCACCAAACACACAGCAAAACCTTCCTGGCCGTCAATCCCGGCTTGGTCAATGTTTGGAACGTTTCACCGGCAAACAGAGTCACCATCCGCTTCAAAAATAGGCCGAGTTCATTCCGTTTCAGCAGCATATCGCAGGCGTTGATTCGGTCCAGGAGGGCTTTTTGCGTCAAATCATGCGGCACCCAAACATCAAGCAATTTTTGTGTATCCAGCCTTCTGCAGATGGTTTAAAATGGTTTGGTGACTAACTCCCATCTCCTGGGCAATGCACGAGATGCCACATGCCGGTCGAACTCGATCGGTATTCGTCGTCACAGGTCTTACGCCGGATGGCTTATCCATGGTGTTGTTTTCACCCGGTCTGAATCGTCGAAACCAGTCCTCCGCAGTTCGAAATGATATAGTACCATCCCCAAAACACCTTTAATCTCACGGAACGTTTCTGTAGCGGATTTGCCTTGAACGAAGGCAAACTTTAAAATAACGCGAATTTCGGCGTTAGTGAACTCCATGTTTACACGTCTATCACTGTTGAACGCAATATCCAAACTAATCATGCATAGCGTCGTTTTGTAGGCTATGTCAAAACCTTTCAAATATGTATATATAATATAGGCGAGCTCTGTAGCGCTTTATACATAGCCGCGGAATTCAAAAGACAAAAAGGCGGAAGGGAGATATTTGCCAAACAATATTATAAATTTATTATAAATTTAATGGGCCCATACTGAGCTAAATAGTTATTTAAGTTCTCGAAGAAGAAATTTAAAACAAAAATACTGAGTACTTAGATAGTAAGGAGGTGAGTAGATTTGGTATAGAAATGTAAGAGCTCACTGTAGTTATGAACCAATAGCACCTATTAGTTATGCTAGCTTAATCCATGCCTTATACTCGGGTGCATAATTTTAATTCGAAAATTTTGTCACTGTTTGAGTCATGCATCACGCATTCGAATGGTGTTTAAAGAGCTGATTTTCTGAAGTTTTGTGCGAGGTAGATGGCTAGTATCGGAATTTGTTCTTTCGACACAAAACTTCCCTCGTTTGAAAGTGTTTTGACATTACTTAAAGTTATTAATACTTAAAAAAGAAAGAAGCAATTTAAATTGAGGAACTTTTCCGCGAATGCAAGAATATTAAGACTTGCTACATTATCAGTTTTAGTATTCATTTTATGTTCGGCATTATTGCTCTCCATTACCCACACCAGCATGTGGCAGCATTTGCCGCAACATGACTTCCTTCTGCTTTTCACTTTGCAATTAAACAATATAGAAGCGACCGAGTCTCTGGCAGGTCTCCGCAACGCTTGCCATTTCTAAGCATTTTGTCAGCAAATAGCAACTAAGTTTATTACGGAAAAGAGGGCAAAAAGTCATTGAATTCACATAAGTGTCATATATGAATGCATTTATGCATGTGCATATGTGACAACTATTGCTATTTGCTATGACACGAAGCTCCGAGTGGTGCCACCTCGTGTCACACACACACACAAACACTCAAGCAAAACATTTGCTATATTAAAATTGCATTTATAACATTTTCATCACATTTCGTGTGAGCAGACAGTTGGAATTGTTTTTGCATAGCACAGCATAGCATAGCACAAGAACGTAATGAGTATGAACATCGAGTGACATGAATGAGCGACACTTTAATATTAGTTTGTATTAATATTCATGATTTTATTGCAATTACGAATGTTGATTGCGACCAGGAAGCATTCAAGAGTTCATATCTTCATATCCTTACACAGTTGGGAAATTCAATATTTTTGCTCAGTCAAAGTGTGTATCGCTTAAAGTGTAGAAAATTGTTTTTCCATGAAATGCGTTTAATCTATTCTTAAATATGTCACTTAGCTCACAAAACAATTGTTATTAAATATTCATGTGCACTTCACTCTGAACCAGCATACACACTTGCTTATTTATTTGGGCAGCACTGTTACTTACGGACTACAGACAGTTGTACGTCCACTCAGAAGCTTAGTAGTATATGTATTTGTGCTTTTAAATCGTTGCATTCGTGCGTATTATTTGCCATTAGGAAAACCTTAATTTTCTTTTAATTACTATTGCTGGTAGCAGACAGATAACCATACTTCTTGCTATTGTCCGATTAGTAAGCAGAAGTAGGAAGCGGAGAGTAATCAATGAAGCTAGGATATTCGAACTTACTATTTTCTATCTATAGATTGTACTATAGTACAAGGAATTAAAATACTTATTTACCAATAATTCACCAATAAGCCAGAGACAGAGCTAGGTATATATACAGTTATGTGCATATTAATAGACACGCTGCTGTTTACGTACGTTTACTTTCTGTGACATTAACTCTATATAAAGGGGGTTTCAATAAAAGCGCTACAAAAACAAAAAAGGGATATCAATGAAACTCTTTATTCCTGTGAAAGTACATTCGATGCCATTATATATGGAACTTTCGTTTTCATTGCCACCACAGCATGGTCTGCACGACTGCAGAAGTCCAGACGTTGAATTCAATTTTCGACGGTTTTAAAGCATAAATCATTCGCTGTGCAGCTTCCTGTCCTGTTGGAACCACATATTGTCCAAGTTCATATCATCCAATTCAGTCCTTTTCGGTTATTATTGAGCTATATCGATTTCCATTCACAGTAACGTGCCGGTCTTGATCATCACAGAAGAAGTACGGTCCAATCACACCGCCGACCTATAAATCGAACCAAACCGTAACTTTTTCGGGAAGAAATGGTGCCTCATGGAGTAGGTTCAGTCAGAAATTAGCCTCATCGCTGAAGATGAAAATCCGGATCAACTACAAGTTGTTAATCAGCCCAATACACGAAAATACGACGATTTTGGTGATCAAGCTGCTTCACTTATTGGGACAATTTGATCTTGTAAGAATGTAGGCCAAGATCTTTTCACAAAATTCGTCACAATGACGTTACACAGATGCCCAACGCTTGAGAAGACGTGTGGGAGACTGATTTGGGTCTTCATCAATTGATGCGTTAGCGGTAGCAATATTCTCGACACTACGAGCATTTATTTCTTTGTCTCACTGGCACGGGATCATTTTGTACTGCGTCTGTGGATTTAAATTTTTCCACCAGACGCTCAATTGTTTATCTGACAGGACGATCATGACGACCATAAATTGGACGCAGCGCTTTTAAAGTTCCATTGACTCCGAATATCGGTGGTAAATTTTAATAATTTCTAATCCTTGTAGGATCGTATATCTTTCCAAGATGAAATGGCAAACCTTATTGAAGAGGTATGTCAAAAGAGCGTCTTCGTTGTCAGAACATGATATTATCCTTATACTTCTTTAGTATGCAAAATATAATTCTTCTTTCCTCAAGTTGGGCCACTTGAAGTACCGGCCGAAGTTATAAATTTTAAACCTTGGCTGGGTCATTCCAAAGCAGAGCAGGTCTCTACAGATCGGCGACCATGTTTATAAGAGCTTTGAAATCTGAAGATACTACTTTCAAGATTACGTATTTAGACAGATTTATCAGTGCATAAGACGGTTTATTGGAAACAAGGCATTATTTTTTTTTCTTTAATTTTGCATAAAAGTATTATTTTTGTAGTCAAATTCTTGGATCTTGTTGGCAACTTCTGAATGTAGAGAACTTTAAGAGATGGGTTCTTTCAAAAATTCAAATTTTCGCCGAATAAACTCAGTTACTTTTGGTTGTGGAAATAATTGACAACGGATTGGTACTTATTAATATGAGCATAACTGTATTTATACAAACAGCTTGTAGCTGGAGGCACTCAATGCTTTCGGCATATTTTGGCTATTGTGTGTGTATTTATAAGCAAAAATATGTTGCGAAATATGCTACCGTGTTATCGTTAGTAACAAGAGACACGCATATACATACATACATATGTTTCTAGAAGTGTATTTGCACAGAGATGGTACATCTGCTATGGATAAGTACTACAAGTATAGAGAGAAGGCAGTACTAAGTGCATAGCGGTTATAAAACCGAAATTACTTCATACATCACAGACGCAACGCCACACAAACGCTTTCAGCACTCAAGGAGGAGTGAGGAAGAGCGTAAGGGAGGAATACCAGTATTGAATCCAAATCCACAATTTTCATTTCCATATCCACTTACAACGCAGCTCGATACTGAGCTCCCTGTTCAATGCTATAACATGACAAAAGTACGCATAAAACAAAAACAAACACACACACTCTCATGCTTCGAATTCGATTCGCAACAGGCGGAAAGCTGCGCACGAGACCTTCACAGAAAGCATTGCCAAACAGGTGTTTCCCTCCCCCTCCACTAGCTGCGTGTCGTCTGTCTACAAGCACAATCGTACAAATTTCGGCAAGCGCTAAGGCAAGGTAATTTCGCTCAGAACGAGAGAGTGGGAATTGCAAATTTTTAGCAGATGGCTATAAAATAATGCGCCTCATTTTACTGTTATCGTTTACGTAGATCTCCATACGCACTGCGTACTCGTTGCAAGTAAAATGTAAATTTTTATCTTTTTTTGCATGCAAATAAAATCATATCTTTCTCTGCGTTTACCTTAATTTCTCCACTTGAAATTTACTGTTGTTCCCCTCTCTTCCTTTGCATGCAGTCATGTGCTGCATTGTTATTAAGAAAATTGTTTTGCTTGTACTATACTCAGATACACATGTTCGTCTAGCTGGTGTTGTTGGAGAAAAAACCTTGATTTTCGGTAAGCTGATACGACGAATTCTATTGACTCGAGCACAATTAAATATGAGACAAAGATTGGTATGTAAGCTGGCAAACAAACATTTCATGAAGAGGAAGACAAATAATTGACAAAACAAAACAGAGATGCCAGCTCGCTGAGAACATATTTATTTAATTTCCAAAAAAAAAACTAATTTTTCTATATCTCTTTTGTGTTACTATCAAACCACCATAAGAAAGCGGATACTCTCCAGACTCTAATGCAAGTGTCTTTTCCGGATTCGGCTTTAAGGAACGAGGTAAATCATAACATTTAAGGAAGGCTTCTGTTTTCTTGGTATCAGGTAGTAATTCACATCCATAAACGGATTTTCAATATTATAGTATCATCGACAAAGTCAATCATCGACAGGTCAAACGCATAACAAGCAGAAAGTTGGTTATAATATTGGCACTGAAGGGAATCCTTCTGATTCTTCTTAGAATGTGTACCGGTTTTAGATAGCCTATAACATTCCCCGTCTAGCTAATCCGACAAATTTATACTTCTAAAAATACTTGAAAGTAGTGAAAATAAGACAGGACCAACCAGCTTCAATAGCTCAGGTTTCATCCAACACGTTAGACCACTTTTGCCTCTTCCTTACAATTTTCTTTGTTTTGCTCACGTAATACTAGCAATTTGATTAATCATAAATGATTTAGCAGTACAGTAATAGCTAACGAATTACTTCAAGCTACTTTTTCTCCCTTAAATCCTGTGCTAACTGAATTTGAAGAATTTATACGCATTTGGCATCCTCAGAATGAAATGAGCTTGCTTTGCATAATTATGAGAAATGAGATATCTATAGGTGAATATATCTCAACATGTTTATTAATTTGCATTATCAAGCAGAAGTCAGACGAAATATGCTTCATTTACAATTCGAGCATAATTAAAGAGGGTCTTGAATATACGTTGCATCTATGCGAATGTCGAATGAAAGATGGCATGCAAATTACCGTTAAAGGGATCCATTGTAACAGATTTGTGAAATTAAAGCCAAGTATTTACTAATTAAGCATGATAATGAATGAAGTGTAATTTGTTAGTACATAATCCTTTGTCTTCAATTATATTTTGTAACACAAGTGTATATTTGAATTTGAATATGATCTATATAATGGTATACATACATACATTATCCAATAATATTCTGTTATATGAATTTGACCGGCTAGTCAGGATTAATGCTTCACTTCTCTCGATACATAATTCTAACAAACCAAAGTATCTTAATTAATTGTCAAGGTAGTAGTTAGTAGTAGAAATAATAACTGATATTATTAATGTTAGTCCCACGTAGGAACGAATAAGTTAAATTAATAACCATTCTATACAAAACGAGTCCAATGTCAGCAAAAAATCGTTCAATAATATCCCTCATGGTAAAAATGCCCCTTGATATAATAGGGTATCAGTTAGAGTCATTACTGAGTCTGTTTATAGTGTGAACTATAAGTTTTTATATTCAGAATAAAACCTTATAGTTAGAACGTTATCAAAAAAATAACGTAAATAAGTCGAAAAACGTTATGTATTTATGATTAAGAACCCTACGAATCAGATGGTTTATAAAACTATTACAGTATAGTCCACTTATACGAAACTTTGAAAATGCAACTAACATTTTTCTTATATCCGGTTTTTTCTTTTAGGCGGAGTCCGTATATAAGAAATAGTTTCTTATATGCGGATATCTTACAAATTTCAATCACATACCGTACATCGCGTTATGTTGCACGAAAACAAATCTTTTATTTGATTTCATTTATTTCATTCAATATTTTTAATAAAAAAAAAAAATTCATATTAAATGTATAGGAACTTAAAAAGTCGGCAATTTGCGACAGTTGCTTTTATAATAAATATTGCATGTTTTGTTTATGTACATATAAATTTGTCATTTTTTTGACGTTGAAAAGAAGTCAATTATTTTTTTTTTTAACAAGAGATTTGTCACGTTCATTAAAGAGAATTTTCTCAATATTTACTAAGTTATCATCATCATTTAAATATTGCTTCAATACAAACAAGGCTTGTAGCGCTTCCTCTCTGCTAGGTGGCACTGCTCTATCTGCAGAGTCTTCTATAATATCTCCCCTCTCATTTTCTTGAAGTGGCAAATGGTGGTATAGCAAACCTTGGTCCAAAGGTTGAATTAGACTTGTAGTACACGGTGGTAAAAATACAATTTCAATGCTTTTTGGTGTGAAATCCAATTTGTGGCATGAAGCGTTATCAATAAGGAGTAGAATCTTTTTATTTTTTGCTGCCAGTTTATCATCAAACTCTTTTATAATTTCTCTCCAGATGCAACTAGTCATCCACGCTTTTTTGTTAAATTTATATGGGATAGGAATGATCTTTCCTCGAAAACACCTTGGGTTTTTATATTTTCCGATGGTATACGCATATTTGTCTATACCAATCGCATTGGTTATAAAGAGAAATGTGATTTTCTCTTTTGATGTCTTAAGTCCTCTTACGGCTTGGCTTCCCGCGACATATGAACCAGTTGGAAGAACTTTAGACCTGTCTCGTCGGCGTTATAAATATCTTCTAATGAATACTTCTGTAGTAAAACTGGAAGAACATTTTGCTTGAAGTTTAAAGCCGATTGATTATCCGCGGAAGCAGCTTCGCTGTGATGTTTTTTGAAATGCACATTTTCGTTTTTCTTCCATCTTTGCTGCAGGCCTGGGCTAGGCTTAATATCAAGGATGCCTAATTTGATTGCAATTTGCTGCGCTTTTTCAAAGATCAATGGGCCGGTTACACGAGCGTTTGCCTCCATCATTTGCCTGAACCAAATGGACATTGATTTGTTTAGCGCTTCATATTTTTATGTGCGTGTCCTCTTTTGCTCTAAGTTCCGGCAGGTATAGCTCTTTTCACTGAGTTCTTTCGATTGTTTCAAAATTTTCGAAATCGTGCTGCTTGCAATATTATATTTTTTGGTGATTTCGCTTCGGGCTTTGCCGCTTTTTGCTTCTTCCACAATTTTGATTTTTGTTTTAATTGGCAAACCGTTTCTTTTAATTTTTTTCATTTTTATTTCTTCCTTTTTTCGATGAAGCAAATTTTAGCGTTGCCAGATACAAATTTTAATAAATTTAAGCTATAAAATTGCCAGCACAAAGTTTTGAAAATTATTTCTTTTAAGAGGTTTTTTTTGTATGGGCAGATACATTTTTCTACTCGACTTGCACTCCTGCTCTCTGAGAGCACTCATCAGCATCTCGATATAAGGGAGCTGTGGAACGGCATCTCAAACTCATTGCATACCGCTGCAGCCGAAACAATTGGTCTCCGGCAACGCCAAAAATCCAGTTGGTACGATGAGAATTGTCGTTCCGCAGTGGAGAGAAAACAGACTGCCTACCTCGCAACGTTGCGATCGACCACAACACGTTCGGGGTGGGATAGATATCGAGAACTGAAGAGGGAAGCGAGACGCATTTGCAGACGTAAAAAGAAAGAGGCCGAAATGCGTGAGTATGAAAAGCTTGAAAAGCTGGCCGACATGGGTAATGCTCGAAAATTTTATGAAAAGATGAGGCGATTAACAGAAGGTTTCAAGACCGGAGTATTATCATGTAGGGACCGAGAAGGTAATCTGGTAACGGATGTCCAGAGCACACTGGGATTATGGAGGGAACACTTCTCCGACCTGCTCAATGGCAGTGAAAGTACAACACCAGGAGATGGCGAACCCGATTCCCCAATCGATGACGATGGAATAGATGTTCCATTACCCGACCATGAAGAAATTCGAATAGCAATTACCCGCTTGAAGAACAACAAAGCGGCGGATGCCGATGGATTACCGGCCGAGCTATTCAAATACGGCGGCGAAGAACTGATAAGGTGCATGCATCAGCTTCTTTGTAGAATATGGTCGGAAGAAAGCATGCCTGAAGATTGGAATCTTAGTGTGCTCTGCCCAATCCATAAGAAGGGAGACCCCACAATCTTGCGCCAACTACCGTGGTATAAGTCTCCTCAATATCGCATATAAGGTTTTGTCGAGCGTATTGTGTGAAAGACTAAAGCCCACCGTCAACGAACTGATTGGACCTTATCAGTGTGGCTTTAGACCTGGAAAATCCACAATGGACCAGATATTCACCATGCGCCAAATCTTGGAAAAGACCCGAGAGAGAAGAATCGATACTCACCATCTTTTTATCGATTTTAAAGCTGCCTTCGATAGCACGAAAAGGAGCTTCCTTTATGCCGCGATGTCTGAATTTGGTATCTCTGCAAAACTAATACGGCTATGTAAGCTGACGTTGAGCAACACCAAAAGCTCCGTCAGGATCGGGAAGGACCTCTCCGAGCCGTTCGATACCAAACGAGGCTTCAGACAGGGTGACTCACTATCGTGCGACTTCTTCAATCTATTGCTGGAAAAAATAATACGAGCTGCAGAACTAAATAGAGAGGGTACAATCTTCTACAAGAGTGTACAGCTCCTGGCGTATGCCGATGATATTGATATCATCGGAAGCAACAACCGCGCCGTTTGTTCTGCGTTTTCCAGACTAGATAAAGAAGCGAAGCGTATGGGTCTGGTGGTGAATGAGGACAAGACGAAATATCTCCTGTCATCAAACAAACAGTCATCGCACTCGCGTCTTGGCTCCCACGTCACTGTTGACAGTCATAACTTTGAAGTTGTAGATAATTTCGTTTATCTGGGAACCAGCATTAACAACACCAACAATGTCAGCCTTGAAATCCAACGCAGAATCACTCTTGCCAACAGGTGCTACTTTGGACTGAGTAGGCAATTGAAAAGTAAAGTCCTCTCTCGACGAACCAAAATCAAACTCTATAAGTCGCTCATTATTCCCGTACTGATGTATGGCGCTGAAGCGTGGACGATGACAACATCCGATGAGACGACTCTTGGGGTTTTCGAGAGAAAGGTTTTGCGCAAGATTTATGGTCCTCTAAACATTGGCAACGGCGAATACCGCAGACGATGGAACGATGAGCTGTACGATTTATACGACGACATTGACATAGTTCAGCGAATAAAAAGACAGCGGCTACGCTGGCTAGGTCATGTTGTACGGATGGAAGAAAACACTCCAGCTCTGAAAGTATTCGATGCAGTACCCGCTGGAGGAAGCCGTGGAAGAGGACGACCTCCACTCCGGTGGAAAGACCAAGTGCAAAGTGACCTGGCTTCACTTGGTGTTTCCAGTTGGCGCCAAAAAGCAAAAAGGAGGAATGAGTGGCGCGCTCTGGTGGATTCGGCTATAATCGCTTAAAGCGGTTCCTACGCCAAATATATATATACATATATAGATAAATTTCGTGAGGGAAAACATTTCTTTTATCCGGTTTTTTCTTGTAATCGGTTTTTTTAAGCGGTCTTATTTAGATGAAAATACTTAAGTGGTCCAAGGTGTTTCAAAATTATTTCTTATAAACGGACTTTTCTTATAAGTGGATTTCTTATACGCGGAGCGTACTGTGTATAAATGTTGTTATAAACCAAAATAATTAATTTTACGTGCACGATATATCGTC
Source organism: Zeugodacus cucurbitae (assembly GCF_028554725.1). Taxonomy (NCBI): domain Eukaryota; kingdom Metazoa; phylum Arthropoda; class Insecta; order Diptera; family Tephritidae; genus Zeugodacus; species Zeugodacus cucurbitae. Next base: position 53,641,308 of record NC_071667.1, on the reverse strand, counting down.
TAAGAAAGAAAGTAATCTTCTAGTAATCTTCGAGTGCGATCCGAAAGATACATAAAAAAGGTACAAAAGAAGAAAACAAGTTTTCGACTTATTTCTAAAGATAGTATCCTTGTCGATTGATACACATGATGGTTCACAAAGTAGATATCTTTGATAATTTTTTCGACTCATATTCCAAATCAAAGACTTACTGGACCAAAATTTGAATCTGAATCTCAATAAATTAACTTACTAGAGCCTGCGATTGTTTTACTCTTCTCCAGGTAGTCGATGTAGATCGGATCTTATAAATTCCGGATTTTGGAGGTCATAACATTTCCGACCGGTAATAAAATCTTCGATTTCTTCGGAAAAAGTCACTTGGCGTATCTTATGTGCCTTCGTATCTGGTTGGTGCCTGCCTATAGTCATCGACGGTCACTAAACAACGCTGAATTGCGTTTAATAGCGCCAAATACTAACGTGTATTGGTTGAATGGTTACGAATATTGTTCGGCGTGAGCAAACAACCAATCGGTCTCCATCGAAGAATCACAGGATACATTACGAAAGCAGTCTTTTAAATCATTAAGAACACATCCTGTAGTTAAGCAAAAACAAAAGTTAATAACACATTTCTACTCTTATAAACATCCGACCTCAATAAGTTTCCTGCAAGAATATTTTATTTAATTTTTCAATTTCCGTTCCATTTTTGCCGTTATACAAACTTAGCTGCAATCTTAATCCTTACAGTTCATTTCGTTTTGCAATTTCCCATGGAAGTTTTCAGTTTCCTTTCCTTTCGACCCATTTGTTTTGTTTTTCCTTTTTTACAGTTACTTGCGCAAAACTTACTTTATTTAAACTTTGTACTTTATCTGCAGCAAAGATAGAAAAGTAAGTGCCACACAACAGCAGCATGCCACATGCTTCATACGAGTGCAAGTGTCACATGTGTACATAACTGTGAGTGTTGTGAGGCATCTTGGAAGTAAAGCATATGCATCCTTCTTGTGTATATATTAGTATAACTGTGTCCTTATTGCAGCCACTTAATGAAATGCAATCAAAGATATGAGCGCCAGGATGCCATGTCTTCAGCAGCAATCACTTAAGTGTATGCATGTCTGTTTGTGTGAGTGTTCTTTAAAATATGTTGTTGTTTGTGCTACTTTATAATTTCATAGTTTTTACTATGCCATTTACTGTCAGCTTCTTGCTCTCGGCCATTCCTTAAGTTCCGTTGCATGTGTGCTTTCTGGATTTATGCTTTGACTTGCTGACACAATTTTATGGACAGCCGGAAAGGTGAATGCCATTTAATGCATCTACATAAGTGGCGAAGTTCATGCTGTTTCAGCAATAATTGCGGAAATAATGGCATTTATTATGGTAGTATAACTTCAGATTGTGCTTGTGTTGGGATGCACAATAGGGTCGTTAACCAAAAAGCGAATCAACCATTTTTAGTAAGCCGTCCATATTATATCTATTAGTGATATCTTCGACTAAATATAACAGCACCGAGTTAGTATTTAAAATTTTGGAAATCAGGTAAAACTGTTTCTTATTTATTCCGAGAACCCCTAATGCATGAGAACCCAGTTACAGACTGTTCGACAAATTTTCTTATATGATGATGCCCGAGAAATTTGTATGTGGAGCTTACCAGATCTACCTTTGAGGTCAGAAATCAGGGTTTGAAATTTGGGTAATTCTTTTCGAGGTTTCATTATTTTTAAAAGAAAAAACACTGAAAATTCAAATTTAATGGGAAATGTTTATTATCATTCGAACGAGCATTCTTTGGCATTTATTTATTTAAAGAATATCACTTTCAATTGTTGGCCGCGGCTATGCCTCATGCGGTCTATCCGTTGAGTCCGATTTTAGATGACTTGTTCGAACATTTCGACTGCTAACGGGCGAATGATAAGGCCTGAATCGAAGCAGGATTGTCCGCATAGTCTTTAGACTTTACATATCCCCACAGGAAAAAGTCTAATGGTGTGATATCACACGATCTTGGTGTCCAGTTGACCGTCCCAAAACGTGAAATTATCTGCTCACCGAAGTGTTCTCTCAATAAATCCATTGATTGTGCGACGTGTTTGAAGTTCCGCCGCCTTGTTGAAACCAAATGTCACCAAGACCACGAGCTTCAATATCAGGCATCAAATAGACGGTTCTCATGGTGCGATAACGGTCGCCATTGACTGTTACGTGCTCACCGGCATCATCTTTGAAGAATTATGGACCCATGACCGGCTATATTTTTTTCATTGCGTGTTGGACGTGGTCTATTCGATCTAATATAATCCAATAATGAATGCTTGGTCTGAAGATGGCTGATGGGCGAATAATATGCTCAGCAGGTCGATTATATTGACCATAAGTTGAGCGAAACGCGCGAAACTCATTCTTTACAGAACGTGAAATGCCAAACAAAATTGAAAATAAGCTCGACTCGATTCATTTGATAACTAAACAACCCCACTTCCACATTTTCTGCTAAAACTGGGTAGTAATGACCCATCGTACACTGCTATTCAAATAATACAAATTTCCATGCTGTAAGGATAATCCAATATGTTAATGCGTTGTAATTCTTAAAGAAGTCCTGAGATTGTGTATTGAGGACTTTTCACTTAAAGTAAAACTCCAGTCAGTCATTTACTGTTGAAACCCTATAGTATTATGATGAGAGATGATCTCAGGCGATTGGTTTTCGGGAAGAGACTTCTCCATATGCTCCAAATTTTGAGAGTGGTGGTCTCAACAGAAAAACAATATCGATAAATTTCAGGCTAATCTAATCCTTTCAAATTCTATAAGAGAACTCCCTATATGAAATCACATGAAAACATTGTACGTAAATGCTTAATACGAAGTCTATTCCTTTTACTCCACTCACGTCCTGTTTATCCTGTTGTCAACATCAAAGGAAATCATATTTACCATACAATACTTTCAAATAATGATCTATAATCAATTCCGCTCCAGTTTAGCAAAGTAAAAGTGGTCTGAAGTATGCCGTAGTATAGATTCATCGGCGTTTGAAGTCTTCCCGCGCCCATGCGAACTCAAACACTACGTACTACCTACTCCATGGTTGTGGGATGTGCGTGAGCGCATTTATGAGTGCGCGTATGAGTGCTGAGTGACACAGATAACGCTTTCGCTGCGCTTCCATGGAGTGGAAAACAAGTACAATAACGCTTTGTTGCAAATGAAGTTATCAACTTCTGCGTAAGCAGACACGTATTACAACTACATAATCGGATATGTGTGTGTGTGTGTGTTTGTGCACCACTGCAAGGTACTAATGTAACCATTGTACCGTTGTTGCCGATACTCTCAGCCATATTGTCATGCGCCTACTCATTTGGTGAGTGGCATACGAGGCGGCTTTGTTTGTGTTGCAAATTAATTTATGTCATTCGAACTACTTGAACGGAAAGAGAGGAAAAGGAACCTCTTCAAGTTTCGCCGAGTGAAAGTGAAAATCAACTTTGTTGAGTATAGCTTGAACTTTATTCAGCACAACTGCAAATTGAGTTTTAATGTATCCTTTATCCTTTCACTGAAACTGATATTACTCTATTACTATTACTTACTACAAAATTCCGTATTTCTTTACAACAAGTTTACGAAAATTAGCAATATGTATTTTTGTTATTCAAGTCGAATATCTTTTTGTCGAATAACTATGTATATGTCAAACTGTTATCTTACTAAAAATGCATGGGTTCTTGAGTGTAAATCTTTCTCTAGCCCTAATATAACCTAAATAGTGATGATCGTGGTCTAACAATACTAAATTCCATTGTGGCATTTTTAATATAAAGTGCCAAAATTACAATGTAAACAAATCTGACCACAGAAAATTTAGACCAACCCAACGCGAATCTACAAATATTAAACAGAATACAAACTGACCTGACATCACGCGAACCATGAAATTTAATCAAACTTGATCTTTCGTGACTTCTCTAAAGAAAAATCCTTGACGTATAACGCTCTTACATGAATCCATATAAAGTTAATAAATCTGACCTCACGTAACCCCTCACTATTTGAACATACCGGACGGTGAATAACCGCTCCAGTTGACGTCCATGATCTTTCATAATATAAACACACCTACCCCCTTGTGATCCTCGTTCAAAATGTAAACCAACCCCGGTCAAAGGTCGTTGGTCTCAGCCGAAAATATTATATCATCAAACTCCAACCAAATGTATTTAAACCTCTGGTAAAGATCATTGACCTCGACCAAAATGCAGACATTCTCCAATTTAAATTTGAGCAAATCTCTGTCAAAAGTCATTGACCTCGGCCAAAATGTAAACTAACCCCAACCTAAAAGTAAACAAACCATTGTCAAAGGTCATTGACCCTAACCAAAATGTAAAGAAACCGTGACCAGAGGTCATTATCCTCCATTGAAAATGTAAACAACCATCTGTCGAAGGTCATTGACCCCTCCTCCCCCAAAATGTAAAAAAACCCTTGACCTTTGACAGGCTTTTGGCAACGATTTGTTCACATTTTGACACAGGTCTTTTGATTTAATTGTTTACAATTTGGTCACATCATGCCAGGCTTGTTTCAATCTTTACACGAGGAGTTAGGTTTGTTTACATTTTGAGAGTCATGTCGGGTCATTAACATTTTTGGGGGTCACTTCGGGTAAGTTTGCTTACAAATTGAGGGGTTCGATGGGGTCAGGTTCGTTTAGATTTTATGGCTTTTTTTAAGGTCAGGTTTGTTCACATATTGAGAACTCACTTGAGGTCAGATTTATTTAAATTTTGAGAGCTAATGGGAAGAAAGGCCTCTTTACAGTTTGGAGCGTCACATGAAGTTTTATTTACACTTTTAGTCCGTGAGATCTATTTTATTTATTAATCTGATTGTGTTTTTTATTCTGGATATTCGTAAATTGATGAAATCCCTGTAACATTTGGTTGATTGTAATATATTCACAATTCCTTCTAAAAACATATCGGATTGGGTACGGATGTTTCTCTTGACGTTTTCTTGTGTTGAGGGTAAGTTTTCCACTTATATATAATAGTTAAGAAAAGGCGCATACGTAACTACAAAAAAACTCATATTCATTTCATTTCAATGCAGCAGCTCAGAATAAATTAAGTACAAATGAATGTAATAAGAATTTATGTAAACGAGCATGCATAGCGTCAAACAAACATAAACTCAATTCAGATTTGAACTCCAAAGTCATTTACATTGCTTAAAATTATGATCGTAAAACGTTGCATTCACCCAAATAAATCTGTGCCAGTCTGCAAATAAAAAGTAATGTGCTTGACAGTAAACATTGAGGAGGTTACATTTGGTTATAAAAAATTTTACGATTTTATGACATACAATACTTGTGCTTAATGTGACTTGTGACTGTGGATTTTAAGATTAGTATTAGTGAAGACATATTTGAAGTAAATGTTTAAATGCCAGTTGATTGTTTATTGTATTGGTGTTGGATTATAATAATAATTTTATAATTATTTTGAAACACAAATTTAACTATAAGGATGATCCAGCCGACTTGCATGTGAATTGGCTCGAGAACTAAATAAAGGGCGTGTAGTGTAGTTTTAGTTAAAAATGTGTTATTGTATCGCTTAAACGGCCGTCATGTGTAACAACTCTGGTCTCTCTATATAAGATTTCACGAGATTGGCCATTAGTTCCCTTGATGATGTTTAAACTTATGGTGAATTTTATATTACATACGTAAGTATATCGAAACATTTATTAAGTAGTGGGCATGTTTCGTTAAACATATGTAAATTGGATCATCAAGTAGGGTAGAGTAGGTAAAGTGGGTGTCGTACGACACTTAGGCCTTTACGACTACTACTATGTTATCTATGAACCATCCTGTGGTCCTGATAAAATTACTAAGTTTTATAAGTGAAACTTCGGAGGCATTGTCCAGAAAATCGTGATCGATCGTTGTCTCTTTTTTCCTGTGCAAAATCTTGCATCCACATAGAAGATGTTCTACAGACTCTTCTCTTCTACTTTTTGGCAAAATCTACAGTAGTCATTGTATGATATCGTCAATGTCAATGATGTCTACTTTCATCATATGTCTAAACATTTTTGTAAAGTGTCGCGATACCCCGAAATATAACACCTTGTTTTAGTTCTCTCTAATTGAGAGAATATCTAATATTCGTTTGAGTCTCAATTTAGCTTGTTTTTTTTTATTCATTCTTATAAGCAGTAATTTAAAATTTATACGGTATTTCCGTAAGTTCCTCTCCAAGCTCTGAATTTATAACCAATTTCCGAGTAAAACATATTTGATATACATGATCGAGCATAAGATGTTTACGGCATCCATAACATTTAGGTTTAAGCACAAAGTATAGTTTAGGAACTTAATAGTTGAAATCTCTAGACAAAATTCAATCACTGATCGTACCAGGATGAGTTTGACATATGAATTTCCTGAAAATTTCAAGCTGTACAGATTCGAATACTTTAAAAGTAACGATTTTATCTGTATTAGATTCTATAAAAAGTTGTATATCTTTAAATTCCTAAAATGAATCTCAATTTGTCTTTAACCTTAAAACTGACTTGGTCTTTCAGTGTTTCTCTTTTTAGAAATTGTCAAATTTCTCATCGGCATTCAGAAGATCAAACTTTATGATAACGCATTGTAGTACTGTAATTTTGTCTTTCAAGAACTTGGAAGATATTATCCACCAGTAATCCCAACTAATATTCTGAGATAATATATAATACTGGTCAAACTTGCACTTTTTTATTTATTAGTTTGTCCTATATTGTCACTGTTGACTGTTCTAAAGCTCACAATTCAACGACGTAACAGTTTGAGATGTCATTAGATATATACCGAAAAATTAAGTATTTTGAAGATTAACCTTTGCGTATGACACCACCGGTCACCATACATATTATATATAGTCTTATAAATTCTTTACTAACAACTTTGGACGGCTAGTACTTCTTTAAGCCCTAGAAGTTTCTCAAAAAGCTAAATATTCGAATTTAACTGGTTGGCTCTGCTGAAACATTTATATTCGAAAGGTCTCCGAATATTTAAATTGCCTTGGTATATGCATAACCACTGACATAGCCATGAGTACCCATTTAAGCTCACACAATTACTGCATTACCGTTGCACTTTGTTACGGGCCATAAAATGCACAAACATGCCACACTTGCCGCCTTTCACTTGCTGCCACACTGCCTGCCTGCACCAAAAGCAGCCATTAGAGGGTGTGAAGATCATTACGAGATGTGGAATATTGTGACGGCACTGGGAAGCATAACGTGTGACCATTTTATTCTATTAAAGTAGTTGTTGACTGCGGTTTGCACTTTAAGCTGCTTGTTGTAATATTACTTGCAAAAGCAAATCTTAGGTGCAGAGAAAGCATTTGTTATGAGAAACTTTAGTTATTTTGAGGTTACGTAAGGCACAAAAAAATTGTCAGCGAAAATTTTGAGACAACTTTTTTTATGGAAAATGTTTTTCCTTGCTTTAGAAGTTACCATTACTTTTGAATTTAAATTAATAAAACAAAATAGGGCAACCTTTCGCAAAATATCACTTCAATATGAATACGCTATAAATAAATTGATTTATTGACATAATCTCAATGCTCACTGAAATGTCAAACCACTGCGACGCAACAAGGGGCAGGGAGAGAGAAAGAGATAAAGATATCGTGCCTGAAAATCACGTCAGACAGCTGGCGTGTAAAATTCGCAAAATATAAATAAATGTCTGCCACATTCAAGGTGCATCTTAATTGCCGTAATATAATTTATTGATTTACACATGCAACACGCGTTGCACACATGCCGCAATTAAGTGTTGCATGCAACAAACCAAATATACAACATAATTACAGAACAAACCTGCCACCGCTGCAGTGAAATAATATTTACAACAACAATAACAACAATAAAAGTCAGAGCCGCGTGCGCTGATCGAGATAAAAACGCGCTGCAAAGCGGAAAGCTCCGACTGTGTGGTGCAGGCAATCCAGCACAGCTGTGCTGCGTAGGCGTTAGTGGCTGGCAAAAACAAAAACAACAAAAAATCATCGAAAAATAAAACTTCATAATTATTTTCGCCAACCGATTGAGTGCAGAGCACTTTTTGCCGCAATTGTTGCTGCACACATTGGTTTTGTTGTTATGTATTCATTGCTGTTGTTGTTTTTACAAGCACACGCTCTACCAATTGCAAATAAAATTGTCGAGAAGCTGACATTTTTATTGACCACATTTAACGAAGTCACCCACTACTGGTCGCCCACCACACTCCACGCGCCTGACCTCCCTCAATTTGTGCTGGCGTGTTTTTTTATTCCTGTTGCTTTTCATATGCGTATTGCTTGCTTATTCATCCGCCATATGTCTGCAACCGCACTGAACACAGCTAAGTTGTGGAGCTTCACAGGCGCATAAAGATCTCTTGAAAGACACATCCATACATATATATATATATATAAGCAAACACGTCCACACCCGAGAAACGCATTCTGCTTGCATGCATCGTAAACATGCTCGTACACAGATCTATACATATACGCCCGCACTTGTATGAATATTTATGCCTTTTGCCGAGATTCACGGTCGTAATTGCAGTTTATGTGCTCACTCACATGCCGACATTTAAATTAAAGACACTCTACACTTTGCAGGCTTACCTGTCCGAGCGCACTCATACAACCATATAAATGTTTATTCACACACAGAGATCGCCGCATATAAGAGACTCTTGTGTGCTTTCGTGCTGGTACATATCACTCAATCAAATTAATCAAGTGAAGACTCAGGTGATTTATTCGGTAAATACTGGAGATACTTGTGGCATTTACAACTAAATAAAGACTTGAGTGTTATTTATTGCTCTATTTTGGATATTCTCCAATGTACTTGGAGGAGTGTGTTCTAAATTATTGGGTATGAAATCAGTAATGCTGATGGGTGGTGAAAGAGATAAAAATTAATCAAGCACACCTGAATTGGTTAGAGTACTAAAGTGATGGAGTTCCTTGATAGTGATTTTCCTTAAAGGAGTAAATCAGTAGAATGTAACATGTTTTATATATTCATAAAAGCTGCCAACAATGGTACGGATCTTAGATGTAGAAATATATTTATTTATGTAAGTATAGTACGTGGGTGAATTTGGATCGAGATTGAAAGTTATAGGAGAAATTTAAGGCGATGCTCGAATATAGACTGAAATATTTCTTAGGTATAGCTATACTAAAAGTCTGAATAATAATCCCTGATCGGAATCATATTATATTGCTTTCCCTGCACGGTAAAATATGTTAATAATATATTAATATGGGTAAAACTTATGGTAGATAGCTGAAATTTCAACAAGTATCAGATAAATTTGACAGCCAACACTTACTCCAGCACTACAAAAATTTGTCGATTCTGGATTCGTCTAAGCAGGTTCCTAATTGAACGCCAGTCATTTGTAATGCCAAAACCTTTTAAGTATAGAACGTTAAGACCTTTATATATCGATGAAGCGCTCTCAAGAATCTAAAGATTTTCACCACGCCTTCCTTCGTACGACTTTGGCAATTTGCATCCGATAGGATTTATAGATTATCAAGTTAGAACTCTTACAACTCTTGTCCAAGCGATGGCTGTTGGACAAAGCTAGACTACTAGTTCAACATGTACAGAAAATGTCACCATACTAGGAATATGTTCGACGAAACGGTCTATACAACCACTTTTTATTTAACTAGTTGTCTTTTCGTCGATTGGATCCTTGTAACCTCTAACTAAGAAGGCAACTTTTGACAAACGTGTTTAGTATAATTTGAGGCTAATTAATGGATGGGGTCACCTGTAGAAGTTCAAGTAAGTGGGGGAAGTTCCTGACTTGGGAGTGGCCAGGAACGATTCTTTTGCATGTGGCTCCATCAGCTCACGACTTCCGGTCTTAACCAATATCCTCTGGGTAGCCAATAGACATCCGTTTGGAGGCGAGCTAAGTGAGAAGGTGAATCCCGCTTATGCGGTTTTTCGTAGGGTTTGGAAAACATCGCTAAAGAGAAAAAAAGAAAGAGGCCGAAATGCGTGAGTATGAAGAGCTTGACAAGCTGGCCGACAGGGGTAAGCTCAAAAATTTTACCAATAGATCCGGCGACTAACTGAAGGTTTCAAGACCGAAGCACACTCCTGTAGGATCCTCAGAGGTGATCTAGTTGTTGATGACCAGAGTATACTGAGTTTGTGGAGGGAACACTTCTCCAGCCTGCTGAATGGCAGTGAAAGTACAACACCAAGTGATGGCGGACCCGATTCCCCAATCGACGATGATTGCCGGCCGAGGTATTCAAATACGATAGGGTGCATGCATCAGTTTCTCGATTGGAATCTCAGTGTACTCTGCCCAATCCTCAAAAAGGGAGACTCCAAAATCTGCGCTAATTACGGTGGCATAAGCCTCCTTAACATCGCTTATAAGGTTTTATCGAGCGTACTGTGTGAAAAACTAAAGCCCAACGGCAACTAACTGATTGAACCTTATCAGCGTGGCTTTAGACGTGGAAAATCTACATCTGACCAGATCTTCACCATGCGCCAAATCTTGGAAAAGACCCGTGAAAAGAGGATTGAGACACACCATCTCTTTGTCGATTTTAAAGCTGCTTTCGATATCATTGGAAAGAACACCCGCGCCGTTAGTTCTGCTTTTTCCAGGCTGACGACATGACGAAATATCTCCTGTCATCAAATAAACAGTCAGCGCATTTGCGTCTTGGCTCCCACGTCTCTGTTGACAGTCATAATTTTGAAGTTGTAAATAATTTCGTATACCTAGGCACTAGCATCAACACCGATAATAATGTCAGCCTTGAAATAAAACGCAGAATCACTCTTGCCAAGCGGTGCTACTATGGACTGAGTAGGCAATTGAAAAGCAAAGTCCTCTCTCGACGAACAAAAACAAAACTCTATAAGTCCCTCATCATTCCAGCCCTACTTTATTGTGCAGAAGCGTGGACGATGTCAATATTCGATGAGACGGCACTAAGGTTTTTCGAGAGAAAGGTTTTGCGGAAGATTTACGGTCCCTTAAACATTGGCAACGGCGAATACCGCAGAAGATGGAATGATGAGCTGTAAAAGTTACTGTCAAAAGAACTGCCAAAAGAAGAAACGAATGGCGCACTGTTGTGAACTCGCCTATAACCGCCTAAGCGTTGTCTACGCTAGTCAAGAGGAAGAAGAAGTTAACGGATCAGCTAAATTAAAGTAATCCGATACTTTTTGCAAATAAATAATCTAAACAATATTAAATTCTGTATTCTGTATGTGCACGACACCACAACTAAACAGTATTCTCAAGGTAATCCAATTTTCAAAGATCTTATATGTGTATAAACTTTAGCTATATTATTTATTGTGAGTGTGTCTTTGGCCTCCGATAAATAAATAAATATATTTAAAAATTGGCTACAACCAAATTTAACTTTTCTATCCTCAATATATCCTATCAGTTGCTTTATACCATTTTAACACAACTGTAAAATGATAAATGCATTTTAAGAAATCTAATTGAATTGCTCAAATTGGATAAAAAATAAAATTTGGTACAGAAAATTGCAAAATAAATATTTGAAAATGAAATTTAAATATCCTATTTGATTGGCTCAAGAACAGTGTTGCATTTTCCACATTTAAACTGAGTTATAAATGCATTTCAATTTACGCCTACCGTTCTCTGTTGGAATTTATGCTTTGCATTTCTCTGATATTAATAACTTAATTCCGAACGATTTGTAGTTTATTTCAGAGAAGCAGAAAAATCTGCTGCAATTCAATGGCAACTGAAAAGAATAAATAAAAATAAAACTAAAGCAAAGAAAACATAGCAGACTCAAGCTAGAAATAAATTAGTCGGATACTGGTGCACAGACTAAATCCAAAGCGCTGTGTGAGAAAATCACACAACAGCAACAAATAATCAATTAGACAGGTGAAACAGAGCAGCAAAACGAAACTCCAACTTTTGCCGCTGCAGAGCAGATTTTCTATTAATTTTTGCTCTGATTTAGCATTTTCTTTCATATTTTCCTTTTTCGATATGCTCGTATATATAGTATATGTAGCAAGCGGCTGTTGATTTTGACAGCAACAATACGGGTCGTGGATGCTGGCTTTCCTTGGCCTCCGCCTCCACACTCACTCACACTCCCGCTCTTTCGCTGGTATTTTGTCTTATGCGGCATGCTTTCACGCTTCACTCGCTACGTGTTAATGCTGTGCCGTTTGTTGGACTTGTTTGTACGTGTATATATACATATGTGTGTGTGTATTCTTTTCGCCTTGGCCTTGTTGCTGCGGCAACCACTTGACCAAGGCTGCAGCCAAGATGCTGCTGTCATATTGCAGGCCATGCTTGTGGCAATGGAAATGTGCAATACAGTCAGAAGAAACGAAAGAAAGAGCAACAGCAATAACAACAACAACAGCTATAAGCATGCACAATCACCGGTGAGTTGGCGGTGAAGGTGAAAGAATTGCTTTTCGTTTGCTGCATTGGCATTAACAATAAAATGCGAATGCGGCTGAGACGTGGAAATGAAAAGCAAACAGCAACAACAACAAAAACAACATCTGCAGCACGTGCACTATGGTCATTGCAGGCAATGCGCATTCAGCATTCTTAGTATTTGCCTGGCGCAATCACACACACCACCAACTTCACCATCGCCGCCGCCGCATCGTTGATCGTCACACAATTTGCTTAAACAATAAAATTTAAATGCAATGCAAAGATTAGCTGTGGTGAGAATTTCGCAATTTCACTAGAATCTACACTCCGCAACAACAGGCTTGCTTCGCTCAGCAGTCCCATACGTCCCCTCCACCTGCTGTGTGGTCTGGGCATGCCGGTGTTGCTGTGGCGCTTGCGCGGCATGATTGCACACTGGACATTTGCATTTGCTATCGTCTTCGGCGTCGTCTTCCTCTTAGACTTTGCCTTCGTCTTCACCTTCGCACTTTGGCTCTGACTCCGTCTCCAGTGCCAACTCTGCCTCTGCATGGCCGATTGTTGTCTGTCACAGATTGGTGTGTTTGATTTTAATGCAGCTTTAATGGCACGCGCTCAACTATTTCACCTGTACCATTCACTTGGCATTGTTTTGTTCTGTTCTATTCTCTCCACTTTCAAAGCGCTTATGGAGTTGGAAATTATCGCAATTGAGCTTCTTAGAAATTTACTGCACTGTGAAATTGCCTGCGGTGTGTGGTTATGCTTTTCAGCTGTGTACGCACAAATATTCACATAAAATTATTAAAATTAGAAAATGACAATTAAATTCGCTTGTGCTGGATAAGTGGCGGAGAATGGTTCTTAGATTGCGTTTTAGTTGTTTTTAATTTTCGGAAATTGAAAATGATTTTGGTGAAACTGCGGCAATTCGATAACAAGAAATTGTATTTTGGGTTTTAATACTAACAGCTACGAACGGTGGTTTGGAATATATCTATACATAAATGGTATTCAAGTAATACGTTAAGAAACTAAGTTCGGATGGACACCAATATTGAAAATATTTAAAGGGTCGCCCATTTCGAGGTTCCCTACTTTTTAGAGATAAAAACACTGAAAATTCAAATTTAATACGGAATGTTTATTATCGTTCAGATGGTCCATTAGGTTAGGTTAGGTTAGGTTTGTAGGCAGATCTCTGTAAAAACAGAAGATCTCACTTAGACAGCCTTGGCGCTGTCCATTGTGGTAATAATAAAACTCCCTGTGGATCAAAGACCTTTAGGATTCAGCAAAACGCTTGGAATCCGCTACAAATTTCTTAAGACGGCTAATATCGATTCTAACCAATTCGCTAGGATCGCCGAAAAAGGGCTTTCCGAGGTGTTTCAACCTCAGTCTGGCAAAAGCTGGACAATGATAGTCCATTAGTTGAGTCCAATTTTCAGTGACTCTTTTAAGCAGTTCGGCTGCTCCGCATACACTTTACATTTTACTTATCCTTACAGGAAGAAGTCTAACGGTGTGATATCACACGATCTTGGATGCCAACCGTGAAATAATAGCGCGATAATGGGCGCCATTGACGGTTACGTTGTCACCGCCATCATTTTTTTAAGTAATATGAACCGATGATTCCACTCCAACCACACCCAACCGTTGGTTTTTCGGAATGAACTCTTGAAGCTCTTCGTCCCAAATGCGGAAATTTTGCTTGTTTACATACCCATTGTGCCAGAAATGGGCCTCATCGCTGAACAGAATTTGGCTCGAAAACGTCGGATCTTCTTGGAACTTTTCCAGAGCCCATAGAACGCTTTAAATTTAAGATCTGGACGTAAAATGCGCCAAGTCGTTCATTAAGTCAGTTGGAGTTGTTGCAAATGGCGAAGGATCGACTCTCCATGGTGTTCATGCACACTCTCAGCTACGGCTGCTATATGCGTTGGTCTACTTAAGCTCCCTAGATAAGTGTGCTTACAAGATGAGATGTCATTTGACATGGACGGTTTTTGGACAATCTGGTTTCCACAAACTGGCAAATTAAAATATTACAGAGTTAATTATTAAATCTCCGAGCCGTTCGATACCAAACGAGGTTTCAGACAAGGTGACTCACTATCGTGCGACTTCTTTAACCTGATGCTGGAAAAAATTATAAGAGCTGCAGAGCTAAACAGAGAAGGTACAATCTTCTACAAGAGTGTACAGCTCCTGTCGTACGCCGATGATATTGATATCATCGGAAGCAAGAACCGCGCCGTTTGTTCTGCTTTTTCCCGCATGGATAAGGAGGCGAAGCGAATGGGTCTGGAGGTGAATGAGGACAAGACGAAATATCTCCTGTCATCAAGCAAACAGTCGGCGCATTCGCGTCTTGGCTCCCACTCACTGTTGACAGTCATAACTTCGAGGTCGTAGATAAGTTCGTATACCTGGGAACCAGCATCAACAACACGAACAATGTCAGCCTCGAAATCCAGCGCAGAATAACTCTTGCCAACTGGTGTTACTTTGGACTGAGTAGGCAATTGAACAGTAAAGTCCTCTCTTGACGAACCAAAATCAAGCTCTACAAGTCGCTTATCATTCCCGTCCTGCTTTACGGTGCAGAAGCTTGGACGATGTCAACATCAGATGAGACGACACTAGGAGTTTTCGAGAGGAAAATTTTACGCAAGATCTATGGTCCTCAGAACATTGGCAACGGCGAATACCGCAGACGATGGAACGATGAGCTGTACGATTTATACGACGACATTGACATAGTTCAGCGAATAAAAAGACAGCGGCTACGCTGGCTAGGTCATGTTGTCCGAATGGACGAAAACACTCCAGCCCTGAAAGTGTTCGATGCAGTACCCGCCGGAGGAAGCCGAGGAAGGGGAAGGCCTCCACTCCGTTGGAGGGACCAGGTGGAGAGCGACCTGGTTACACTTGGGATCTCCAACTGGCGCCGAACTGCGAAGGAGAGAGAGAGGTGGCGCACTATCGTCGATTCGGCTATAACCGGCTAAACGGTTGCAACGCCAATCACATACATACAATTATTAAATCCAATATAATATTTTATTGTATCTACTGTTAATGTCTTGTATTTATTCTATCTTTAGTAAGATCTTATAATTTGTAAAAGTGACAGACTAGCTCACAGCAGGAATCCTAAGCTTACATATTCTGTCAAAACCTATAGTTGAGAATAGGTTCCGAAGCTTTTCGCTATTCCATTTGGCTTGCAAAGTGTACTAGTTGTGTTCATAAAATAACGGGATTTTTAAATTTCGCGTATAAGTGTCACGTAAATATACAAGGGAAGGCAATATATTTCAAGTTCAAGTCTTAAACTTTTCAATTGTGAAAGCAAAACACTTTTAATTAAATCACTTTATTAGTTGCTTTTACTGTTATATTAAAAAAGTTTTGGTCGTTACATATATAGTATATATGTACAAGTAATATTTGTTCCTTCGAAAGATTTATTAATCAAAACTTTGAAACTTGGGAAATGTTATTCATTAACACATTGGTGATTTTCTTTAAAATTGTGATGAATCAGATGTTGAAAGAAAGCTCAAAGGCTCAAAGGCTCAAAGCTCAAAGGCTAAATTTAATTTTTCCTTCTCAAAGTGATCTTCATGAAACCAATTTGCTCTCCTCAGAGATTAAAATTAAGGTTTGAATAAGTGAGAACTGCACGCTTAATCTCTCTCAGAGATTTCATTCAACAAATATTTAGTCTCGGGAGGTACCCTTAATTATTACCAAATAATCGCACTCATATCCGAACAGATGATATATATTTAAAACCAATTGGTTATATTCGCCTTGTCATAGTTTTATTTGCTGAGTTGGCTGGATGGATCTGCCTGTGTAGTTCCTTGGGTCAAGTAGAAACACCTTTTAAGGCATTATTTATATTAGAGTTACTGATATAGACCGAGTTCTGGTCCTGGATTCGGGTACAGATAATACACCCACAACTCGTATCTTAGCAACACACACTGTTACATTATGATATCGTTGGCGACGAAAGGGTTAAATTATTGGCGTTTTAAGTGACCTTCAGTTTTCAATATCACCGATTTTTAATTAAAAAACTTAGTTCATACGCACTTACTGCATATGCTAGACCATATAAAAGTGCCGTTATAGTGGAAACTTACTTCAGTTTAAGGTTAGAGGGCCAACTGTTTCACAGCAAACGCAAAAACTTAGTTAACTTAGTTGTTTATTCGCTCTTACTATGCCGAACTTAATACGCGTTGGCGGTGCGTGCATTTACAAATCGCGTGACGCACTCACATATCTCTTCAAGATTTTCACTTTCGTCGGCATAAATCCGTCGGAGCAGCAGTCGCGCCAATATTATTGGCTTTATTACAGCTATTCGCTGACGGTGAACTTCATTTGCTGTCTCTTCAGTCCGCTCTCATTTCACATAGGCTACATAAAGTTGTGGCACGTGCTAAACAATAACCAATTATTGGCTGCCATACAAAATGCAGTTCAAGTGACGGGCATCCCTATAAAAATTCTCGTTATCACATGGTACATGAAACGTCTGCGGCAGGCGTTTAAAATTCTCGATCAACTGGATGTGAATTATACGCAATGCGAAGATTTGGCGAAAATACGCGAATGCGTACGACGTTGTCGGAAAATCGTTTTGATATTCTGTTTACCCTACTACAGCTTCGAGCTGTCGACTATTGCGTTGGGTTTGCTGCAGAAACGCGCTCCGCTGGCTGCTTGGGTGCCCTTCTTGGATGGGCAGCGCGCCGCTTGGGAATACTGGACGATCGTGTTGTGGGATACGTTTGTCATGTTCATTTTGTTATCCTATCAGCTGGGCGGTGACACCTATCCGCTGATATTTCTCAATATCATACGCACACATGTGCAACTGCTGGTGACGCGTGTAAGTCGTTTGGGGCGCGATGGTGCGCTGAGTGCCGACGAGCATTACGCAGAGCTTTTGGCATGCATACGCACCCACGTGCAAATCGTGAGGTATGTAACCTTTGGATTCTTCATGAAATTTTCCGAGATAATCTCTTTCTCTCCTCCTTCTTCTTCTTCGCAGCATAGCAAATATTGTGGCGCCTGTGATTTCAGTTACTCTCTTCACCCAATTCGCTACCACCGCCACCACGCTACTGACTTGGTTTGGCAATGTTGAGTATCCGGAAAATATTATTTCGTTCGCATTTTTCTCTTGTCAGCTGCTGCAAATTTTTCCCTGCTGCTCGTCTGCCTCTCAACTGATTGCCGATTGCGAGCGTTTGCCCGACGCGATTTTTCACTGCAACTGGGTGGATCGGGATCGTCGTTTTCGCCGGGCAATTCTGTTTTTTCTACAACGCACTCAAAAACCCATGCGATTTTGGTGCTTGAAGCTTTTCGTCGTTAAGCTGGAGACAAGTGTTGCGGTGGGTTTCCTGAAATTTGGTGCATCTTGAAGAAATGCCTCACTAGTTAATTGGATCGTTTGTACTTTTCAGATTGGCAAATTCGCTTTTTCGCTGTACACTTTCATCCAGGAGAGCGATGTTGGTAGAAAATCGAATAACTGAAACCGGAAGTTCTGTTATCCTGTTTTCAACATCGGTGAATTAACTTATATGTATACAAAAATGTCAATACTACTAAACTTTTAGCTTTATTCACAAAATTTAAAATTAGCTTAGAAATTAAGTAAACAATAAATGAGGAAAGCTTTACTAATATGTAGGTTATTAGTATGTAATAAATTATGTGACAGTTTAATATCATGCGATATTTTCTGGCAAAATTTATAAGCAAATGGTGATCAAATGTTGGCTAATAAGGCTACCCATCGATAAATTCGTTACATAACATGTTTTCACATTTCATGAAATCAAATAAATCACATCACCTGATGGCACATCATATGATGTGATGTTAAGTCACATCGACATACTTCACATGATATCACATCACATAATAAATAAAACTTCAAAATACCGAAACATACACAGCTGGAGAAATTAATCAGATTAAAACATATTCAGTAGAGATATTCTTAATTTTATGCATCAAATTGCAACATATCTGATTAGCTGAACGTCACATCACCCACATCACATTATTTACATCATGCGACAAGTCCCATTATATATAGATATATAGATATATATATACGTATATATATCGCTATCCAAAATAAAAAAAAAATAATTTGATTTAATTATATCGATAAGTTAGATATTCGCTTTCAATAATAAATATGGTTATAACATTGGCAACATGTTGCTAGCAACATTTTTCTATCATTGTTTATTCACATGTTAGAAGCACGGGCTCATGATTTAAATTTTCTTGTAGTGATCTTAGTACGCTATTAAAAATTCTAAGAGTGAGATTGGCCGACGACCATTCCTACTTCCTATTTAATGTTATTTCGGATCGGAGGTAACCCAAACATGTCTGAATCTATTCAATTAAGACTTCGCACAAAAAGTTTTTTAGATGTTGCAACGGTCATCCATGGCTCATGTTTTTCATTTTTCTTACTGTATTTCATACATATGAGTATTTTGGCCTTCCTTAGTATAACAGCGTGCTTTGGAATTGATGAAATCTGTATAGGGTTTGAACCCATACACCCAATTTTTATCTTACAGTCCAGATTGTTTCATGAACTCCCACATTCTTAGAACTTATCTCATCACATTGGCTTATTGGTTAAGTATAAGAAATAGAAGAATGAGATCAAGAATTTTCAATTCTTAAGAGATTTTTCAAATATAATCCAAAACAACTGTGCTCATCCTCAGCACCTTCAAATGTTTCTAAACAAAACCGTTAACTTGTCAACCACAACAACACAACAGCAAACACACCAAACTCTCCAAAAGCGCGCAACCCACATGCGAATCAAGTGTGGAGAGTTAAATTTACTCGCCACTTGAGCGCCACCACTTCACACCACAGCTCCACTGCCGGCTACGCTGCCATGCTTTGGGAGCTACAGCTCAACACAACTTGAATTGGCTCCACAATTTCAGTTGCAGTTTGTGTCTCGCGCGCGACGGTTCGTTAGCGGTGAAATAGTCGTGTTCTGCTTTAGCGCCGCTCTGCCGATTGCAAAGCACAGCAACGGTGAATAGACTCCACACTCCGGTGTGTGCGCGTGTGTGTCTGTGTACGCTTGTGGTCGGCATTCGTTGGTGAACGACCAGTAGTGACGTTCGCCTCCAGCAAGTGCAGTGCGATTTTAGTGCAGATTCGGCGGTGCAACAGCCGCACGCATTACCGGCGACCGGTCGCAGTTGTCTGTCGCGGCCGCTACAAGTGCGTTGGATGCGTTAATGAACCGGGTGCCGAGTTGCGTGCTCGCACAGTGATTGATTGACGTCTGTCAGATACAGTTGCAATCGCATGGCGCCGATATTGTAAGTGCAATAAGCTTCAATACGTACCGTTTTCCGTGATAGAGTGGGCGGTGTATGTGTATGTGGTGTTTAGTCATAAGTGTTTTAAAATTTTTTTACTAAAATAGTGCAATAAAAGTCCGAATACAAACATACATTTGTGCATTGTGAGCAGTTTGTATTGTTCTTGTGCTAAAACCCTGCTGTTTACGGTAATTTAATACAAAATCTGATAATAATCTCAGACTAGTGTTGTTTTGAGGAAAATGAAAACCAGAAATAATACTGTGTAATACATACACACATACTTGAATGCAAATAATGTAATTTGAAGAACGTGTTGAAGTTAACATTCAAAAATAGTTTATGCCTCTGCTTCATTGTTTACATTAATAATTCTCAATAAGTGTTTAAAGTGCTGTTGTTGTTGCTACTGGTGTGTTTATATGTACTTTTTTTGTGCCGCGCTGCCGCACTTGATTCACAGTCTTTTATGTGTTTGCCTTAGAATTGCCGTAAAAATGCGCTGGAAATATAGTTTTGAAATGCTTAGCTGCTTTCAATTACAAAAACAAACTGAATTGCTTTGAAACCGTGGAGTTGTGCGTGTGTAATTGTTGTTTTATACCTTTTAGCGGGTTGTTGGGTGTTGATTTTGAATTTTGTTTACATTTTTATTGCGAGAATTACGTGACTGTTGATTTCTTATGCTGTTTAATGAATGTGATTTAGTGTTGTTAATTAATGTTATTTATAGATTTTATATGCTATCAACCGGTTTCAGGAAAAAAATTGATATTTATCCGTTTCTTAAAATCACAATTAAACAATTTTTAAAACGAATTTTTGTTATTTTCAATTTGAATTTTATTTTTAGTGATTTTACAAACGATCATTAGTGCGGGAGTTAGTTTCAAAATTCAAAAATAATTTTACTGCTTTAATAGTTTTTTACTGTTTCGAATTTTTAACGTTTTGTAAACTTTGATATTGATTATATTGATTATGATCAATAATCAATCCAATAATTATTGGAGCTAAAATATTTGTTAATAAAATAAAAAAAATAATATTATATTGATATTTTGATTTTTCTTTCATTTATGTGCTAAATGTTGGAAGTGTTTTTGTGTTTAATTACTAAAATAATTATATTTTGTTCAAAACTCGTATTTTTTTTATTCAAAACATGTTATTTTTATATAAAAAAATATTTTTTTCATATAAACAATTAATTTCGCCATTGATTAAAAGCAACAAATAAAAAACATATTAATTAAATAAGTTAAAAAAATGTGTGATGAGTTTGAATTGGCAAACATAATATTTTATATAAATATTTTAATATGATATCTCAAAAATTAAAAAAATGTAATTATGGTATTTTAAATTTTTTGTTGCCTTGTTAACTGAAATACTTTTTTTTTAATCGAAAAACCTATATTGGTTGTTTCAAAACATAAAACTACGTAACATATTCAGCACTCTAAGGTTTTATCATTTTATTTGTATTAGATAATTACATAAAACATAAATATCGAGCTTTCAAAAAAAAATATATTTGAGGCACTTACTCTCACAATTGTTTATTTTACGAAAAAGAATAAAAATAGTTACGCATTTAAGAAATATGTTAAAAAAAAATTTTAATTGAAATGAAACAAATGTTGTGACATAAATTTAAATGAACTTTATTTATACTAAATAATTTACTCACAATATATTAGGTAATTTATAATGATTTCAGTTCGAATTTCTTATATCATTTAGTAAAATTTGTTTTCTGTGAATTTTTAATTTCAATTTCATAAAGAATTATTATTAATTATAATTAAATAAAAATTTCATTCAATGGCAAGATTAAGCTGCTAATAATAAATGAATTAATTTTCTACACGAATATGATATCATTTCATGCATTGAATTACGACGCTCCCCGAATGCTTCATCACATCACATAATTCATAATTTTTATATATTTTGCAATATCTGAAACACGTTTTCCCTGTTTCAATAATATTTTCACATTTTTTGTAAATTAAATTAAATTAAAAAGTGGAAAATTACATAGTTTATTGTAAATCATTTAATAATTTGTTATTAATGGTTAATGAAATTGTGCAAATTATATTAAATTATTTTCAATTTATGAATTATTCATTTAAAAAGTTATGTGGGAATCATTAAAAAAATCTGGAGTCAATAAAAATATTAAACGAATTTTTTTTTTTTGCAAAAAAACGTGTAAATTATTTAATTTATATATATTAATTTTTTTGTAATAACTGATATTATTATCGAAAATAAGTTAATAAAATTATAAAAAATAAATTTTCGTTTTTTGTTGACAATTCATAATTGATCATGAAGCGTACATTTTATTAGGAGAGACTCATAAATAAATAATTTATTAAAATATGCAAATTTGATGAAAAAATTTAAAACAATAGCTATACAGTTCCA
This sequence comes from Zeugodacus cucurbitae, assembly GCF_028554725.1. NCBI lineage: Eukaryota > Metazoa > Arthropoda > Insecta > Diptera > Tephritidae > Zeugodacus > Zeugodacus cucurbitae. Next base: position 53,618,916 of record NC_071667.1, on the reverse strand, counting down.
CACGAACAATGCCAAAAAAACTGCATCAAATATTAATTAAAATGTGAAAATAATATTCTCTTATTTTGCAGGTGCATAAAATAACTCTGTGAACATAACAATAATTAAGTTAAAAAATATTTGCGTATAAAAAATCGAGTCAAGCCGGAAAAGTCAGCGATTAGTTAAAAAAACATGAAATACCATAAAAAATACTAAAATATTAAAACATGAAAAGTGCATTTAAACACGAAAACATCATTATTATGTAGCCATAAATAAATAAATTTATGAATATTACCAAACCTAAATCAGTGTTGGATAATTAGTGACCAAAATAAAAAATAAATAAACCAAAAAAAAATATAGTATTTCATAAAAAAACTAAAGTTTTAAAAAACATATTTATCCAAATATTAGCAGCAAAGTGGCGCGATAAAAATGTTTTACAAACAAACAACTAAGAGATTAATGTTGCCATAAATCAGCATGAAAAAATTGGTAAGTCAAATTTATGTACCTTTTTATTATTTTATTTTATTTTTTTTTTGTTTTACAGCAAAATTTATTGTTATTGTGTTATTGGCAAATATGTGAGTAATTTTAAGCTTATGTAGAATTTTTTTATTGCTATTAGTATAAATATTTTTTTACAAACACACATAGTTTTAGGCGTACAAAGAGTGATTTTTTAGTTGGTGGATGAATTATTGAAATTACCAAAAATTTAGCAACATTAAAAGAGCTCAAAAACACCCATTCGTTATATAGAAAAGATACGAAAAGATATCAAAAAATCGGTAGAATTTTGTTTTTATGGACTTGAAATGAGAAATTAATGCTCATACTTAAATTCAAAACCAAAATATTAGTAAAAACAAATTGCTCTATAAAGTGAAGCGACCTCCTCGTAGAATCAAATTAGATACATTATAAATCTTCATATGAGAAAAAATATATTTTCAGCTTCCTAATCCTAGAATGAGGATTAATGAATGATTTCATTATATTTTAAAAAGTATTGTATTCACTTCTACATCTGGTTACAAATCTTTAACGTAGATATTTTAATCCATTATGACTCTTCCAGACAATAAAATTACTTTAATAATTGTTCTCGACAGATGTCTATTAAATCCAGAATTAATTAAATCGGCAACCGTGTCGCCTACCATATATTTTAGAATTATAATATATTTACTAAGATTATTAAATTTTTCTAATCAAAACTCTTGCACATTTCTCAGCATTTGAATGGGCTACATTAATGTATAAATGTATACCGGTTGTCTGTTCGATTCGCTAATAAATCCTGGTATATTTTGTAAAAAATACAACAAAGCAACAAGTGCGAAAATATGAATATTTGTTTGCAATGTAATACAATATTCCATTGACTATAAGCTGAGAAGGAAAAAATATTAGTTCATACTCACTTTATCACATACATAATTACAATACCGGCATGATCTCATCTCAAAGCTGAAAAAACTGGATTTATTGACATTGCAATTTTTTGCAAATAAACTGTATTTTTTGCCATAAAATCAGCTAAAATATATACAAATATGATGGTATTGGTGTGCATACTGTATTTAAAAGCAATTTAAATTTATTTGGTGCACAAACGATAATTTAACTCTAAATTACATATTCCAAATAAGTCTCTTTCGCAGTAAAAATGTTAATTTACATAGCATTCAATATGCAAATAAGAATGAGATATATTTGTTTTCAAATGCTCGTATAAACTCATGTGTATGAATATTTCTTAACCAGTATACAATCAAAACTAAATTTGGTTCACTGCTGAAAATATTCCTCAATATATACCACAGTCTTCAATAACTGCATAAGTAGAAAACAAGCGTAAAGAGATTTAAGCAAGTGATAAGATTTATTTATGTTATGCTGCGTTGCTTTATTCCAAAAAAACTAAACTTAATATTAGTATTATCTAATAAGCTTTATCTCAGATCTTAAATAAGAAACTTGAAAGATCACATAATGTTTCCGGAAAAACTTAAAATTTTAGAAATATGTTCCAAAAGAATTGTGTTTGGTATTTTATAACAACACATTTTTCTGTTTAGCCGGAATTTAAATATAGAACATATCAGTAGATTATCGAGCGTTCTATAAGCACATACGCATAGTAGATATTCAATACATTGTTTTGGAAACAGAACTTTGACGAGCAAACCTTAATAAGTTAGAGGGTTTTGTTATCTACCCTTAAATATAATATATACAGGAAACGAGTATTCCATGTCTACCACCTACACCAATCTCAAATTAGAGAAGGATCGATATAACATAACTTTTTTGCAAAATATCTCGAGGGAATTATCAGGATAGTTTTAGGTATCGATTGATCAGTAAATACCTTCCATTTTCCTAAATCCCATTCGGTTGAAGAATAATTATTGCGTATATTTAGAGTTATTAGAAGATATATAATATATTATCTGCGATACCACGTTTCATGGCTAATATAATGAATTGGTCCTCTTAGAAGTTATAGAGAAGTACATCATAGTCACATAACTTATTTATTATTAATGCAGGTATGATTAAAAAAGAAAAAAACAATATTTTAGTAATCTCTGAAATTGAGAAAGGCTTGCTAAATCCAACACCGTAGAGTCTATATAACAAAAACGTTTAGTTTTGTATCCAGTCAAAACCCAGATATAGACAACAATCCAAAGGACATTACCTAAGCAAAAAAACTGGAATCAGTTCCATGTTCCTAAGATCTCTGAGAAGAGACTAAAAGATAGGAAGAGACTGTACAGTCTATATAACCGAACCGAATTCGATTTTGTATCTGTTATACAAATTAATAATATGAGAAATTTTCGCTACAACAACAATGAGAATAAAAAAGTAGAGGTATCTAAATATATATTATATCACTCCTATTATCTATGTAGTAAGTTTTGAGATGCAATTTGACTGGTATTAATACTTTATTCCTCAGCTGTTACTTGGTTTTAGTACTCGCCAAATAATAATATTACTAACTTAAAAGCGAAACTCTCCAATATTTCCACAACCCTCAGATAAACTCAGACTCAGCGGAAAAATGAAAATGACCATAGGAAATTAGAAAATAATGAACCTTCCGCAACGTTTCAATAAAATCCACGCATTTTTACGGTACGAATGCCCATAAAGGATGTTCTAAATCATAAATTTAGCTAATTTAAGCGAACTAATTCGCTGCCACTCCCACTTAGTGGGCTGCCCATCAAAACTGGCCGCGGGCTGCAGCAAGATCGAAAGCTGCGTGGCAACAAAGCATAATTGCCACGTGAACGTGCGGCACGTACATTTATGGCGTTGAGCCGCGACTCCAATGCATAGTAGAGTTGATTTACGCTGCGTATGTGTGCGTGTGTGTGTTTGTATGTTGGCGTATGCGTTGCACGCTTGCATATTTCTATGTGTTTGCACACTTAAGTGCAGCAATTAGTGCTCCTTCTAGTGTCTAACTGAACTTAATGAATAAATAAATGCCACTAATAGTTGCCACATTTCCTGTTTAGCTGCATACAACGTGCGCAGGCGCAACGCAACGGTGACGTAATTGATATTGGTAAAGGGGAGGTCGGTGGTGTGGCAAGCCACAGCTAATATGTATGTATGTATGGAAGAATACATTTGTTTGCATAAGATTCACCTGGGCACAAAGAGAGAGTGTGTGCTGCACAAATGGCAACAATAAAAACAATAACAACCACCACAGCCACATCCGGCAACAATGATAGCGCCAAAACGTGCTCACAAAACAGACAACAAACAACAACAACTTGCAACAATTTTATGCATTGAAACTGTTCGCACACACACGCACACACACGTCGTAGCCGATAAAATCAACTTTGCAAAAATTAAATCATAACTATAGCGGCTACAACAAATGCAACAACAACGAGTCATATGTGTAATCTAGTCAGCGACAGCAACGGTTCTATTCGCTTTCCGCTGTCAGTTTTGTTGCTGTTGTATGTTGTTGCCGCCAATCCACTTACATAACAGCATCAACTCTAGACGACACACCGTGTTGCACGTTCGGTTTTTTGTTCTTGTTGTCTCATTGTCGTTGCGATGTGATGTTGCACTTCAAATTGCTCTTTTATGCAATGTAAAAGCAACAGCAACAACAACACGTTGATGACATCAAGCGAAATTGTCGCCAACATCATCAATGTGCCGTCAGCAACTCAGCGCCTCAGCGGCGTTGCAACAACGCGCTGTTGCCAGTCATATTGTCAATATTTGAGACAGACACACACTGACATGCATTTGTACATACGGATATGTGGGAAAAAATAAAAAAATGGCAAAAACTATACAAAGCAAATACGTGAAGTCTAAAAGTGTAGCGCTTTTCTATTATTGTTGTTGTTATTGTTTTCCTGTCCCTTGCTTTTGCTTTGTGCCGTTTGATCTTCTTTTACCGTAATAGCAATTTGGTATATCCGCCATCGCCGGTAATAGCAAAGTACACGAGCACCAAGAGCTTTTACAGGAAGTGAAAATCATTTCTAATGGCTTTCTCTTAGTCTCCACTAAATGTTGTTATGTCCCACTCTGGTCCTTTCAGAATTGTTATTGAGCTTAATTAAAATGTATGTGGGAGAAAAATAGAATAACATGCCTAGTAATGCGATCTGTGGTTGAATATCTTTCTCCTTTCACATTGTCCCATCTACTTTCAGCGATCTAAAATTTTTTCTTGGGATCTGAAAGTAATACACGCTCTGCTAGGATTCGGTTTCAAGGATCTTTCTTATAATTCTATTGGTTCCTACACAATCAAGATGGGTGTACCGGAGTTTCTATCATATTGAAGAAACGAGTTTATAGCCAGCCACAAAGGCTCCACCTTTTCTTGTTTCCTAAACTTTACTTTCAAGGCATGGGGACCCACTGTGAATAAGGGTTCAAGATCTATCGGACTAAAGCGTGTGAATTGATTACTCCGATTTAAATGCAATTTAAAAAATAAATGGGTTGTTTGTTCTTTTTGAAATTTATTAAAAACAATAATAAATTTGATTTTGAGTTTTCAAATTCTAAATTATTCTACTTTCCAATCCGTAGACACCACGAACAAATTGTTTAAAAACCGTTATTTTTGTTTGAACTTATAAATATTTCAGTTTGATCTTGTTCGAGATGAGATCTTCTTTTCAATGAATAATTTTCATCTCATCGAAAAGTATATTATATTATACAAATTTGTATTGGATTAAAAATTTTCAAAACCTTATCTACGACAGTACCAGACATATTTTATTTTTTATTAATAAATAAATTGTATTAATAAATAAATGTTTGAAGCAAATACTAATTTTTACAACGCCATACGGGCTTTCGAGCTAGAAACAAGAAAACGTTAGGATGTTGCCTTGAGGGAAAATTTCTTTAAAACCAAATTCTATAATTTCTACTTCAAATCAGTGCCGAATCTCTCCAACATAGGTTTCTCAACAAAGTTTTATGTTGTAAGAACACCGTTCGTATCGTTAATATTTCTAGATGTCTATAGAACTTACTAGATTTCAGACTTGTAAAGTTAAAGTAAAGTTAAAGTTTGTAACACCCAGAAGGAAACGTCGAAGGCCCTATAAAGTATATATATAAATGATCAATATGTTGAACTGAGTCGATTTAGCTATGTCCGTCTGTCTGTCTGTCTGTCTGTCTGTATATATACGAACTAGTCCTTCAGTTTTTAAGATATCGTTTTCAATGATTTTGCAGATGTTATTCTCTCTTCAAGAAGCTGCTCATTTGTCGCAACTGCCGATATCGGACCACTATATCATATAGCTGCCATACAAACTGAACGATCGGAATCAAGGGCTTGTATGGAAAACTTCCGCATTTTACTACATATCTTCACGAAATTTGGTGTGAGTTATTGCTCATAGAAATAATTTAATCTCCGAAAAAATTGTTCAGATCGGTTCACTATATAACCTTAATGTTTCTAGCAAACAACCCGGCTAAAAAGAAAAGAAAAGGCTCATAGAAATAATTTAATCTCCGAAAAAATTGTTCAGATCGGTTCACTATAGCATATAGCTGCTATACAAACTGAACGATCGGAATCAAGGGTTTGTATGGAAAATTTTCGCATTTGACATGGTATCTTCATGAAATTTGACATGGTTTACATGACATGGATCTATTTTCTTTATTAAATAACCTTAATGTTTCTAGCCAACAACCCGGCTAAAAAGAACTATTAAGATGTTTTCTTTTTTTTTACTTACTTTTTCTTACGTCTTTAGATTTGCTTAAACACATAGTTACTAAAAGAAATGCACCTGTGAAGGGTATATTAGCTTCGGTACAGCCAAAGTTAACGTTTTTTCTTGTTTGAGCTAATCTCAAACTTGATAATTTAACAAACTCTGCTGATATTATAATAATACATGTACTTGTTATATTTTCAAAGGTCGTTGAATCAGGTGTCAACTTATAATAATTTTTTGGACAACGCTATCGCTAAGACACGCAATTAAGCCAACTTTTTTTAGATGACATGTATGTACATATAAATATTTATTTTGGGCATGCCAAATGTACCAGTTATTATTTTGTCATCAGTATTATTCATAAAGACATTAGCAGCTTCAGTGCGAATGACCAAGCATCCACATCTTATTAGACTATTATTATTATACTAAAGAGGCATAAAATAATTGGGGAAATGCGATTTTTGTTATTTCCTTTTAAATGTATTTATTACAATCTAAATAATAACTAACGGAATATGTGAATATGCGAAGATAATTTGAATATATTAGTCAGCATTCAACTTAAATCTAACAATTATAAACATTATGATATTCTAAGGAATATTAATTTGCTTTCAATAATGGTCCGAAAACACACGAAATCATAACAAGTTCGTGGCAAATTCAACTAAAAGTCGATAACCATTTATTGTGGAAATTATCTGATTCATTTAATATTTCAAGATATATTTGAATGTGCCAGTTTTCTCGAGATATTTTTGCCACTGTCACTTTTTCTTCGAAAAAATAGCAACAAAGTTACTACTGTTCTTCAACAAATTCTTCGACAATTCGACAGGAAGTGTGGTCGATATTCATTTCGATAATGAGTAAATATAGGAATGAAGAAGATTTGGTGTCATTTATTGAAACAATAGTAAATTATATAATATGCATATGCTAATTAGTCTTGTGGTTGGTTGATTTCTAGAAAATGTGGATACTTATCTGATGTAGACCGCTGATACCAGATAAACCCGACAAGCGCCTGGACTTATATTATCAATTTTCAAACTCGTTACTCGTTAGGAATAATTTTCTTGCTTCTAGATCCTCTGAAATATTAAAGGACATTGACGAGTTAGATTAGATTAAGTTCTACGGATGGTACCTCTTAAGGAAGGCCCAAAGAGGCAACTGAGGCAAATTTTTTGTGTATTTAAACAAATGCATTGACAGAGTGACCACCGAGCCAAGTACTGACCCTACTCAATGTTGAGTACCAGTAAGAAACTTCTCCCAACTCTGTCCTTGTCTGAAAACCAATATATATAAGTGCTTTTGAGAGCTGAGGGCAAGTTTAAGTCTTCGTTAGAAATTTTAAACTTCAAGTTTAAATTAATCTAACCTCAAATACCCATTCATTCGATAAAACAATTTCCTCCACAAAACCAGGCTACACAATATGGAGCCAGTTGATTTCATTATAAATAGGACAATGATATTCATATTTACATACATATACAAACTCAAGCATTCACCTTCATGCAGCATCAGCTATTTGCTTATGTTGCTTAGCGCTGCTTCATCGCCATCAACTCAACTTTCTTAACTTTGTTGCTAGTATAAGCATTATCTTCACTGCTGAGCTGCGGCGCGTTGTTGCTGTTATTAGATAGGTTTTTACAGTATTACATTACCCACACAGTATATTAAACTCGTAAGTGCTCATTAGAATATTTCATTTCAATGTTGGTGGAAATGTTGGAAAGCCTCACATACAATAATATATACAAACACACTTGCATAACTTTTGTCGACAGTTAGGTTGGTTGCTTGATTATTTGACTTGTCTCCACCGCGGTATCCTGCTAGTTTCTACAGACGTGAATCTCTTTCTCCGCGTCTCAAGCCTGTATGTACGTATATTATTATTTTTTCCAGCAACTTTTCCACCTACTGTTGTTGTTATTGCTGTAGGCTCTGCTGTCACTAGCTCAGAGCATTTGCAATCTACTTTTTTGTTAGAAAATCAGAACATTTCCTCAAGTGTCTACCCACAGCCCAGAGAGCTCTGTGCTTTAATGCGGTAACACGCAAACTTTCTGCTGCAACATGTTTATAAACATATATGTTTTTATGGGGGAAATTGTAAGCAAGTTACCTATTTGCAATAATTTATTTTCATTTTTAACTCCTTTCCGCACTTTTCTATTTGTCTTTACATGGTTCATCAGCATTCGGTTTGGCTTAATTATGCATATGATGAAGCGGAAATTGACGACTTAATTAAAATTGTTGCATTCATGTTGCATTGGCAATGCTGCAATGTTGATGGTGAATCAGCAGCAACTTTTACTAAAGTAACTATGTGGTTTTGGCTTTTTTTTTACCCGATAGAATTTTGTGTTGCTTGCAATGATGATGACAGCCAAGCTGATTTCATTTACTATTCTTGTTGTTGTTATTATTGTTTATGTATTTATCCTACGCTTGTTCTTCGCAGGAAGCACACGAATCGTACATCAACTGCTTTGAGTTTGTTGTTCCGTTTTTTATGACAATGTATTGGTATGAGAACATCAAATTCGATCTTGAAGCGGAAATGTTAAACTAAATGATTTGTATTTTTCTTCGATTATTGAAGAAGAGTGAAGAGTGTTGAAGTATTTATCTTTTTAGGACTAGACTAGACAGAAATAGTTCGATTCGCAGCTAGGCATGCCTGTTTTGAAACGGTCACGGTCCTTCCATAGATTTTCAGATAGACATGATGAGCCAAGATTCGTCGATATCGATTGCTATCGATAATTTCGTTTTGTTAAAAAAAAAAAAAACAAGAAAAAACGTTAACTTCGGCTGTACCGAAGCTAATATACCCTTCACAGGTGCATTTCTTTTAGTAACTATGTGTTTAAGCAAATCTAAAGACGTAAGAAAAAGTAAGTAAAAAAAAGAAAACATTTTAATAGTTCTTTTTAGCCGGGTTGTTGGCTAGAAACATTAAGGTTATTTAATAAAGAAAATAGATCCATGTCATGTAAACCATGTCAAATTTCGTGAAGATACCATGTCAAATGCGAAAATTTTCCATACAAGCCATTGATACCGATCGTTCGGTTTGTAAAGCAGCTATATGCTATAGTGAACCGATCTGAAAAATTTTTTCGGAGATTGAATTATTTCTATGAGCAATAACTCACACCAAGTTTCGCGAAGATATGTAGTAAAATGCGGAAGTTTTCCATACAAGCCCTTGATTCCGATCGTTCAGTTTGTATGGCAGCTATATGATATAGTGTTCAGATATCGACAGTTCCGACAAATGAACAGCTTCTTGAAGAGAAAATAACATCTGTAAAATTTCAAAACGATATCTTAAAAACTGAAGGACTAGTTTATATATATACAGACGGACATGGCTAAATCGACTCAGTTCAACATACTGATCATTTATATATATACTTTATAGGGCCTTAAACACCATATTTATCGACATTAGAGTGGAGACACTCTATACATCGTTTCTTAATACATATTCTCCGCTGATGCAATAAATCTCGAAGTAATATCTCCAAATTGCTTATTTAAGATGCTCAAATGCCCATCTATATTATATTGTTTTTTTTTTTATTTTCGTAGTTGATTTTTTCACTAAATGAGATTGTTCTGCGACAGACCTATGAACATTAAGTTCCCAATTTCGAAAGCGTATTGTCTTAATTTGCAAAATACCTAAGACATTTAATTTTCCATATTCTTATTGTTGCTCTTAGTATTGAGTTTGAACCATCTTGGTATCAAGCTGGTACATAAGTTATTTCCAACCTCTTCTCTGGGTTCTTTCAACATCAGTTTCAGAGACCCAACCTTCAGTTCACTCAACCATCAACCATTCATCCGATTGAGTTGCTAACCCAACGCCTATCACTTGCTATATGTACAACCATCTATCTTCATTAATCGCTACTAATAGCTTGTCAGCCTAACTTCTCTTTCATTGATGCACCGTTACTTTTACATACACACATTCCATGGCGCATTTATGATGTGGTAATATCACTTGACTTCCCGTCGATCGCCCGGCGCTGCGCCTAAACACCGGTGCACCCATGTGCACATGCGCACATAGCAACATAGCATAGCATGGCATGTCAGAGCACAGCAATGATATTATGAAAGCCACTCACAACGGGTGACAGATAAACCTGTAAATGGTGGCATTTCACTGCGACAAGCGGCGACATTCTTGACTTAGAATGGCAGAAGATATTTGTGTGCTTGAGTATGGGTCTGACTTAATATGGACCGAGCTTGACTCGGTTTGGGCGTTGGATTGATTGTGATGCAATGCGCGCGATCACGGCATCATTTATATATATTTATGGTTTAATTAAGGCAGCGCCGAATGGAACCTCAGCAAAAACTAGTTGGTTTTCGAAAAGTGTTTGACTAAATTTGTTGTTGTTGTTGGTGGCAGCATAACAGCACTTTGGCGGAAGTGGCAGACAAAGATGAAGTGGACCTACATGCGGCAGAAGAGCGTTTAGGCGGAGTATTCAACGATACTTTGCAGTTGCGCCAGCCATAACACACTCGAAGCTGACTCAAGTGCTCCAGTTCCAATTCCAGTTCTGTTGCAAAAGATGCGGCGACGCTATCTCAAAGCGTGCATCGTGAGCTTCGCGCGCGCACAAACGGGGCCAAAACGGTGGCAAGCGCTGCTCCAGTTGATGGTAAGCGAATTGGACGACTTGTTGGGTGAGCTGGCTGGCTGGCTGGTAGGAAGGAAGGCGGCGAGAGATGGATTGAGGTGAGCTTGTGTGACTCTGCAGCTCTGTGTGTGAGAGTCGCTTCATCTCATTTCATCCGTTTGTCTAGTGTTCGTGTATTGAAAGTAGCGAATTCACTTGTCAGTTAGACTCTCCACTCCGTGTGCATGTAACAACAGTTGCAACGTAACTGTTGCATGCCTCAACGGCACGTTGCATTGCAAAGCAGTTAGAATTGAGTCAGAGACGCACAAAGAAATGATACAATTGTGGAAAACTGGTGCAATTCACTTCATCAAAAAACAATAACAACAAAGCGGCATGCAACAATTGCTGTTAGATATGTAGCTGCAAGTTGCAAGCTCGTTAGTTTTGTACGCCGCTCGCCGCGTGATCATTACGCTTGCAGGGTCGCATTCGCATTTTGCGCTGCTATCCGTGCTTGCACTCATCATCCTCTTCTACCTCCCATCCACATGTGGCAGATGATTCACTTCGTCGTTGCTGCTACAGCGCCTGGTTGTGGCAAGTGACTTCTATGATGTAAGGCCAACTTTTGCCACAAACAACTACAACTTTCTACCAACGCTACTTCATAGCTGTATTGCGAAACGTCACCTGGGACATTTCAGCTCCGCTGGACCTCGTACATTCAATTACTCGTCGCTGCTTGCATTCTAACTGCTCGTGTTGAAAGCAGCCAAACAGGAGTGCTGAATTTATCGCCTGCGTTGACAGTTGCACTGATAAAACCCGCTTATAATATTTATATATTTAATGTTGTCTGTTGGGTGTAATGAGTGGCGTCTTTCGTCGTTTCTTTTCCTCACTAGCTTGTTTTTGTTTTTGTTGCCGATGTTTGCTGATAGTGTCAAGCACGTCGTCCAAGTGCTGTTAATTAGTCGCATTAATTAATTATTAATTTAATAATACTTGGGTGTTAATTTATGGATTGTTGTAGACGTGATTTGTTACAAATACTTGCATCAATTACTTTTTGCTTCAGTTGGACAAAAGTAATTAACGGGACCGATTTATATGGTGTTTTACATTGAGCTTGACCCCATAAATAGGTCTTCCTCCGAGGTATATGCATTAATTAAGAGAAAATCGACAGAAATTAGGCCCTAATCGGGATTTAGGATACAACTTAAATAGTTTAAATAATACTGAACTGTCTTTGGAAGGTCATTGAGGATACCTACTTTGAATCGGACGAACCGCTGCAAACCAGCTAAATTAGTATTGAGGTTAGCACCCCGAATAAGCTATCATGCTACCGAAAACATTCTTTCCTAAAGGTCGAAACATAAACTGTCTACTTTCACACTTTCCCAAAGTAATTTGGTGTATACGGGCTGCATTAGTGTTCTAAGACCTGAGGTGTTCCTACAATGTATATTTTGTCAAACGAACCTTGAATTAGCGGAGCGATCTTGCATATCTAATGGAGCCGTACGTGTCTCTGAATTGAAGACTTGTAGAAAGTTCCAGTTAATACTCTGACTCAACTAGATAGATGAGAGAACGAGAACAGTTTTTTTATTTGTTGTAAATAATAAAGCCTTGAAAGCCACCAAGTGGGTCTACATAACTCGTACGAACTCGGGGATTCCACTGTTCAAAGATTGGCGACCCGACACCATTCCTTTTTTGGCGAAAGCCTTGTACAGCTTCAACAACAAAACGAAGTAAATAAGTAAAATAGTAAAATGTTCGCTAACAAAACGAAGCAGATTAAATATGCAACAGTTCACGAAGTCGTAATTTCAGTACAAATTCGGCGAAAATGTTGAATTGCTTAGATTGTTAGCCCAAATTTGGTAATTTCTTGTTGAGCAAACTCTGCAACATTTTTCCCCTTTGCAGCAATTTAATTACATTTTTAACGAGCGTAATTTAGTTGTCCAAACAAATAAGACAAATTTATATTGACAATTCACTACATTTTCGAATTAACTCAAACACAAAGAGCACAAAAGGGCACACACAGCACTAAAGCCAGATTCCGTGAATTAGGGGGATGCCATTAAAAGCGAAGCCAACTCTAATCGCGGCCAAGCAAAAAGAAATCAACAAATAAACAATGAAAAAATTAAAAATGTGAAAAAGCGTTTCTGGACCACAGATGTTGAATGAGCCAAGAGTCGGTCGTCGTGGTTAGGAAGGAAGTGTACCGTAAGCATTGTGATGATCACCAACGCAGCGTTCATCAACATCGCGTTGAACGAGATAGCAATCGCGAGCGCTATAATTTCGTTAGTTTTTACTGAGCGCTCAAGTTAACGATCAATTAGCTCAATTTCCGCACGAAATTACTTTTTTCTCTTAACTGTAGTAGCCAACTTTGAATTCGCGAACAGTTTGCAGTAAAAAAAGTGCACCCAAAATGAGCTTACTATGGAAAATAAACTTCAGGAGATCTTTAAAGTTTATAAAACAAAAGCAGTAGCGTTAAATAAAAAATATTTTACACGACAAAGAGGCAATTTACGATTCTTACATTTTTTTCTTTGAAGCATTTTTTCTGCCCGCGCTTTATCGAAATGCGTCCCAATGTTTATAAACCGCTCGCACGCGATCAGCACTGTAACCGACTGGCCTCACTGAGTTCGTTGGTGCACGATCAACTTTAGTTGCTCATTTAAATAAAATTGAAGACATAAAAAGAAGAAAGCTTGGAGAATCACAAGATATAAAGATAAGCGCGTTTGTAACAAAACAAGAAGATGCTATATGTGATGAAGTGTGGAGAAAAGAAAATCCGCAGTAGGTGAAAAGTAAGAATTGCTTAGAACTCGCACCATTGTGTGAGGAAAATTGGGTAAAGTTATTTTTACACTTCATTCACACGACGCGCCGACTGGTTCAATGAAGAGATTAAATTCGACCACATGGAAGATTTTACGCAAAGATCTTGGTGTAAAACCGTATAAAATACAGCTCGTGCAAGAACTGAAGCCGAACGATCTGCCACAACGTCGAATTTTCAGTGAATGGGCCCTAGAAAAGTTGGCAGAAAATCCGCTTTTTTATCGACAAATTTTGTTCAGCGATGAGGCTCATTTCTGGTTGAATGGCTACGTAAATAAGCAAAATTGCCGCATTTGGGGTGAAGAGCAACCAGAAGCCGTTCAAGAACTGCCCATGCATCCCGAAAAATGCACTGTTTGGTGTGGTTTGTACGCTGGTGGAATCATTGGACCGTATTTTTTCAAAGATGCTGTTGGACGCAACGTTACGGTGAATGGCGATCGCTATCGTTCGATGCTAACAAACTTTTTGTTGCCAAAAATGGAAGAACTGAACTTGGTTGACATGTGGTTTCAACAAGATGGCGCTACATGCCACACAGCTCGCGATTCTATGGCCATTTTGAGGGAAAACTTCGGAGAACAATTCATCTCAAGAAATGGACCCGTAAGTTGGCCACCAAGATCATGCGATTTAACGCCTTTAGACTATTTTTTGTGGGGCTACGTCAAGTCTAAAGTCTACAGAAATAAGCCAGCAACTATTCCAGCTTTGGAAGACAACATTTAAATGAAATTATCTTCAAAAAGTAAATGTCATGAACCAATCTAACGTTTCAAATAAAGAACCGATGAGATTTTGCAAATTTTATGCGTTTTTTTTTTTTAAAAAGTTATCAAGCTCTTAAAAAATCACCCTTTAGAATGACTGGCGAATTGTTTTCTCTTTGGCAAATAAAAATGTTTTTGGTCATTAATTTAGACTATGACAAACTTCTAACCAACAGCAACAATAAATAGTAGATCAAATTACTTTATTTGAACAAAGTGCATTAACTGAGATGGCTCCCTTGTTGTCTCGGGACCCTAGTAGTCTCGGGACCCTGGGATCACGAGATTCATTCGAGTAGTTAGGTAGTCTTAGGTTACTAAAAAGATTCATTATCATTGTTGGTAGACTCCACTCATTGAATTGTCGAGCAGCTTGGACTACATAGTCACTAAAGCACGGGGCTTCGCCGGTAACAACGTCAATTAAGTATACTGGATCAGCAGTTGCCAAATCTCGTTTTCGATCTCTACTCGAAATTTTGGTAGAAGTCTGGTGACAATAAACGTATATCGTATATATACGATATATGAGTTTACTAAGTCGTTTCATAACTATAATCGAAATCATCTTCTTGATTTGTTCTGTCGAAGATTTTCGAATACAATTTCTTTCAATTTACGATTGAGGTCTTGACCACAAATAAAGTACGTTTTATAAGGAATTCTTCAATATTTTCGATATATAGTATTTGCCTTCTCATTGCCACACTCATTGAAATAATATCTTCCTTTAGGGTAAAATAAAACGTAAATATTTTTTACTCCCTTGGTTTCTCGCTATTTTAATTGGTAAAAAGCTAAGAGAAGCAATTCTCTTTAAAGTGCTTGCGTGATTAAATGTCATTGTAAAGAAACTGGAACTAGATTGAGATAACTATAAAAAGTTCCCATCTGGAATCAAAGTAGGTATGCTAGAAATCCTGGTAGAGAAGTCGCCACTAACTCGAGTTTGCTGCATTATTACGATATTTCGCAGGGAAGTTTAGAAACAGTCAAGGAAACAATGAGACAGTTCTAGAGACTAGTATTGTTACACTAATTTCTAAGGATGATCAAAGTAGAAACATGAACTGCTGAAGTTTTTCTCCGACTCTAAGTTAACATCCATAGGGTGGACTACAAAGCAAATTAGTACAGACATACCACAAAAAATCAAACTCATCTGATCCGCTGATTGATTGTAAAAGATTGAACTAAGTTCAGGTATTGCTATCGATGAACTTAGGGTTATCTTGATTAAACACTCTCGAGGCGGTTGTCTCATATTAACAACCGATTCAGAATGAAAGTTTTCATTATAATTTTGGGCAAATATATTCCTAGTAGACAATTTTTTCGATTCTCCCACACGAGTGTGAAACACTGTAAAGCTTGGCTGCTGGACGGTAGGAAAACAAATTATTTGGCCTTTCTCTTCTCCATTCTTTCATTGAAATTTTGGTTGTTTGTTTTTATAATTTGTTTTCATTTATTGTTGTTTGTTCTTTTTTGTTCTTTGACTCAAATGATCTTGGCTGACTTTACATTCTAACAACTATGACATTAGACGCCTTTACCTTTTTTTCGTTGTTGTATAATCGACGCTACGATGTGTGTGATGTTTTGTTTATTTGTTTGGCGCGGCTGCGCTTCGCTTCGCATTCTAGGTGAACGCGGTGAACGCTATTTTTCACGCTTCGCCTATGTGTGTGTATGTATGGAGGCACATTGTTTGATGTAAAAGTTAGTTGGTCAAAAGTTTTCATTTTGTTTTTATTGTTGTTTTGGCACTTTTTCGTTTATTTAACACGTGAACGCTTCATTTTTTATAGCGGTACTCTGCTTTGGTCGCCCGATCTTTTGTTTATAGGCGGTTGGGTTGTTGGGAAGCTGTCTGCTTATTTATGCTTCTTCTACCATTTTTCAACACACAACCGGCTTGAGTTCTTAATTTACTTTTCTCTATACGTGTGTGTGTGCAATTTTATTGTGGTACATTTATTTTTGTTGTTTTTTGGTGGAAAACAGCGTTGCTTTGGTTCAGCACCTCAACGGTACTAGAAAATTTATTTTTTACTATATTTTGCTTTTGTTGTTGCTAAGCTACACTTTCAGCACAACCAACAGATTTGCGTTCACATAATATTTTTGTTTTTGTTGTGCATTTTCTGCTGAACTTTTCGTTTATTTTGATTATTTTAAATGTCGTTAGTGCTTCGCTTTGTGTGTTGTTGTTATTGCTTTTATTTGCCATTGTTGTTTATTAGGTAACAACATTCACATTTCACTGCAAAGGTAATCTTGATTTACGATTGGCCATTAAATTTAACTACCGTTACTCTTTCGCCGCTGGACCGCAAAATCGCACATACAAACACTTAGCATATGCATAATTCCACACATGTCCGCAGCTTTGGCCACAAGTGGCCGAACTTGCTCGCTCTTGACCATTTCGGGCAGCATCGCTGCTCCTGCGTAGCGGTAGCGTTAGAAAGTTTGGACAAAATTCTGTTTGGTCACATGCCTTCACTTACTTATACGCATGTGTTTGTATGTATGTGCATTTCACCTTTTTTGGTATTACCCATTGCTGTTGTTGTTGTCGTGTGAAATTGCATAGCAGCACTTCGTTTGCTGGTGAGATTTCGGTTGTCTTTGCGTTTTGGGTAAATGCTTATTGCCAATTGGAAAGTGGTAATGGTGCGAAATCTTATTTGACCAGCGCCTTACCGGGAGCTCGATGTTGATTTTTTCTCAAATTTATTTGGGGAAAAGTTATGTTTGTATATGATATTTGTATATTTTTTTTGGCTAGCCAACCAAAGGTTAGCGATATACAGACTGAAAGTAACATAAATCCAAATAGTAAATAGACTCCGGTGAATTTGTGTTGAACCCTTTTTCCTGGTATATTTTGGTGTGTCTATAATAATAATCGATAGAAAAGTGTGTAAATTGGTATAATCCCACAAGGCTGATTGATTTAATTTGATTAATACATGACATTTTTTCTTCCGCAGTTATGAGTTTCCCATAAATAAAAAGGGTGGCTCCTTTCAAGGTTCCCTACTTTGTTAAAGAAAAAAACACAGAAAATTCAAATTTAGTCATTCGAAAGAACATTACTTGGCATTTATTTTTTGCAGATTATCTCTTTTAAATGTTGGCCGCGACTACGTCTCAATTGGTCCATCCGTTGAGCTCATTTTTCCATGACTCGTTAGAGCATTTCGACTGGTAACAGCGAAAGACACGCGTGGTGTTTTGCTCCAATCCCTGAATCGAAATGGGATTGTCCGCATAGACAATATCCTCACAGGAAAAAGTCTTACGGTGTGATCTCACACGATCTTGGTAACAAATCGATTGGCCCAAAACGTGAAATGATCAGCTCATCGAAGTGATTTCTCAACAAATCCATTGATTTATGCAATTTGTTGGAAGAGGCGCCGTCTCGTCGAAACCAAATGTCGCCGAGATCACAAGCTTCAATTTTATGCATCACATGGTTGGCTATTATGGCGCGATAACAGTCGTCATTGACGGTTAAGTCCTCACTGGTATAATTTTTCGAAGAAATTTGAATCTGAATGAAATGGCAGCTCCCGAATGCTGCAATTTTGCTTGTTTACATACTCATTGAGCCAGAAATCGGCCTAATCGCTGAATATAAATAATTAGGCTCGGAAACGTCGGATCTTTTTGGAACTTTTCAAGAACCTATAGAGCGAAGCGATGTCGGTTGGAATGGTCCAGCGGCTTCAGTTCTTGCAAAACCTGTATTTTGTACGCCCCAATTCGTTCAATGCGCCAGTCCGAGTTGCTGCGATCGAACATGACATCTTGACACGACTCACGCGTGATTTGTCATAAAAAGGCTATTGCAACAGATATCTCTGCTTGGATCACCCGATAGTATTCCGGAATAAGTAACGTAAGTACTAAGAACTTCAAATGCAACACTGTTTTAGATATATTTGGAGTTCAGAGACTAGTTTACATTCATTAAGTAGGGGAGCATGGCATTACTGACTAAAATCCTTTCTACCATGGCAACTAAGGCAATACCAAATAATAGGCTAAAGACAACAAGATAATACATCTAGAGTACTTCGTGCCCATGCCTACGTATCATCGCTTTAGCATCTGTCCAAAAAAGGATGCCAGTGAGAGACGCTCTGACTTCTATAGAATTTTATTTTTATTTTTGATGATTTTGTTGTAGACCGTTTAACGACCAACTTTTAGTACAATTTCCTTACCTTCACAATCCTTGCTCTTTTGAATTTAAGCAAAAATATCTTAAAATGTCCAGACGTTGAAGGTCTATACAATAATTTTTCTTCAGAAATATTGGAAGAGGCTTTAACTGAGATGCATAATAATTATCATCGAACCTTTTGAATAGCATATGCATTTTTCTTGTACGGAATAGTTTTATTTTCCTTGATTCTGATGTTTCATCCTTTTCTGCTTTGAACTAAATATAAATTGTTACTTTAAGACATTAATCGATATTAAATCAGCCTTTTTGCTTACCAACTTAAACTTTTGGCACCAAAACAGTTATGTAACAACATTAAATATGACAGTTGACAAATGACAAATGAATAGCGCAACTAATTGCTGACCTAGTAAATCGGAAGCTATTAAATATTTGTACGTACATATGTATGTATATACTCAATGTACATAAATCAATGACTAACATATTATATTTGATTGTAGCTCTTTCTCATGTTCCGCAAGCTATTGACACTAAATTCAATAGCTGCTTAAGTTTAAGCGCTAATTTGCCACGCTTATGTCATCATTAATCACTCTTCAAATAGCAAATGAGCGCTCAAACTATAGTATTTGTCGTTAAAGTTAAGTATTGAAAAATTGTACAAAATTTAATAGGTTTCCACCTTTTCCGCTTCATATGGCGCCCATAATTCTTGCTTGTATATAAATCTGTTTAGGTAAGGTGATGAGGACCACGCAATACCACGGCAGATCAAGCGACTCTCACATATATGTATGTACTTATATATTTTGTTGAACGTATGTATGTGTGTTCATATTTTCGCCGGCTTTCTGGGTTACTATGTTAAATAACATTATTACTCTCTTACATCTCACATTTGTGATGTCTGTATGCCAAGCTTTTTGCTGCAGGTTAAAGGTGCAAAGTGAAGAATTTCCAACTGAAAGCAAAATTACAAATATTTCTCTGACATTTTACCACTAAACAGGTGATTAGGTTAAGTGGGGCTAATTGCTTTTGCCGTAAACCTACATACAGCGCTATATATATGTTTATGCGAGTATATAAGCATACAAACATAGGGAGATATATGTTCCGATGTGTGCACGTATAGATAACCTGTGGCCAGAACGCTTTGCTCCATTGCTTTACAGTTTCTAATTAGTTTCATCACACATACTATATATCTTTCTCATTTCTCAATTAATATTCGCCACAAACAATTTCACGCTTGAAAATTAATAGCTTGCACAACAGCGCTATTTACCGTTAAATCAAGGTGTTGGCAATTAAATATGAATTCCATAATTGATTTTCCCAATTATTCACAACATAAATCAGCTGTTAAATAAATAATTATGCGCTTTGCTCCGTTGCAACTTGTAGTATTGCATTTAAACGCTGTCAGTTCACTGGAAATTTCACGCCCAAAAATATTTTCAATTCCACAGCTTTAGCACATAATCGAAATTCTATTAATCACTTAACGTTTGCCAGCGGCAATAACTTATAACTGTATATAAGTGTGTGTATGTGTGTGTGTGCACAGGTAGCTTGTGGCATAAACTCGTGCTGCTTTCCAACACTGCAGGCGTCTGTGTATGTGTGTGAATGTTGGAGTGCACTTTGCTGCTGTTGCTGGCTCACGGCAAACTGCTGGCACGTCGCAGCGGTTAGCGGAAATTATTGCTGCCTTCAAGTGGTTATGTGTTGGTACGCCAGCGCATTTTTCAAATCGCCGCTACGGCACTCCAGTGTTGAAAGATGCCGCGCCGTCGCTGCGGAGCGTTTAAATGCGCTGGGAAATATATGAAATTTAAGTGAAATGAATGAAAAAAAGAGCGTTGAAAAAAAGTTGAAGTGGAAAACATTAAACATTGTCTGCTGGCAAATGAACTATGTACTTAGTAATAGAAAGTATGCACAGCAAAGGTGAATAGCTGCAGCAACAACTTTTATGTATATACGAGTATATGTGTGTGATGAACTGCTTAATTAATTGCTTGAAATGTGGCCGCTTGGCAGCGCATTTATTAGAATGCTGCTAGAGCAT
The DNA here is from genome assembly GCF_028554725.1 of Zeugodacus cucurbitae. Taxonomy (NCBI): domain Eukaryota; kingdom Metazoa; phylum Arthropoda; class Insecta; order Diptera; family Tephritidae; genus Zeugodacus; species Zeugodacus cucurbitae. The sequence continues at coordinate 53,598,043 of NC_071667.1, read as the reverse complement.
TTGCTAACTACCTACCAGCTATTTAATAGCTAGTTATGCAGCGTGATAGCCTTATGTAGTAAATGTTATTTAGCACAGCATTGCATTGCATATCAAGCAAATCCTAGCATAGCAGAGGAAATCATACCACACCATAGCATAGGACAAAATATAATAGCACAGCATAGCATGACATATCACCGCAGTGCAGAGCGCAGTCAATTACAGCTGGAGGGCAACTCTTTTAATGATACCACATCGTAGTTGCTCGAATCGTTGATCGATCGCTGATTGGCGAGCCAACGATGAAGATCATTGCCGACTCTTCGATTGCGCTAGATCTGTAGATGGGCATTGCCACTGTTTAGAAGTTTTCGTTTTTATTGCCTTTTGACTCATTATATTGTAGAGTTGCTAGTAAATAGGAAATAGTTTTGCGTTTATTACGTTTGTTGTTGTATTGATTTGCCGTTAAGTGAACAATCATTGGCTGGGGCAAACAGCACATTGTTGTCAACTTGGTAGTGTAATGGAAATAAAATATACAATGTAATGTATGTAAGCTCTTGAGGAAAAAAATGTAATGCAAAAATATTTAGAATTTCATTGTTTCGGGAAATAAGGGAAGCTTCTCATATAATAGCTTTTGCCATGGCGATTGAGTGTATAAAAATGTGGCACTTCTCTCTATTACGTGTACAAAATAATTCGGCAGACGAGCTTCATACAAAGGAAGTCGAGTAGGAGTGCTCTCCCTCCCTTTGATCTGTTTTCGAGGACCATTTATTTTTTATTTTCTGTGGACTCTCTTAATCACTGAAGCTTTCGCAGAGCTTTAGGAATTAAAAGGAGGTGCGAAACACCAAGTCAAGATATGGTTATTTTTTTAAACTGGAAGGAACTGTCTTTGAAATAATTCAATTGTTAGTGTCGGTTGTTTTTGTTGTTATTCTTGTGACAGAAACAACTCCCCAAATATATTTGAAAAATACTGGACAATCAATTATAGCTATCAACCTTGGTAGAACAAAAACGAGTTTGTTGCGGTTATGCAATCTCGCTTGCGGTGGAAAAAACTCAGTGTGGATCTTAACCATGAACAAGTTCCCGATACTAGCGATAAGTATTTAAATGGTACAGAGCTTGAGGCTTAAATTTATTGGTTTGTTATCGTTATTATTCGTAATCAATTCAATTCGGTAAGTCAAGGTAAGGACATTCTTAAAGTATTTCATTACAATAGCGTAGGCTATCTATGGAAATAATTTTCAAAATAATAATGGAAATAAATTTCAATTTCACAATGAAGGCGCATAATGATTTATTAAATTTTCATGCGTGTTCTAAGTACGCCGAGGTGTCTCTGTCTTTTGTACGAATTAAATTTAATTTCAAAAAGGGTTATCAAAAATCAATTATAATTGGGGAACCAGCATTAACTGATTTCGTTTCACCTCTTCTTCCTGCTTTTTACAGCTATTTTGTGGGAAAGTTTCATCGCCAAACCTTCATACGTCACTTGACATTTCGGTAAGGTCAATTGAACGATCACTTGAAGCTAAAAGAGTTGTCTCCTCGTATATATTAGGAAAATCACAGCAAATTTTTAATAGCTTCAGTATGTATCGATCTCCTATTATGTGCTTTACTTTTAAGCGCCTTCTTTTTCCTAAATTTGCCTTATATCGTTGTCATTAATACTCGAGCAAAACTTACAATATATTTATGTTATAACAAGCACGTTTAAAAAGAAGAGATCTACCTGCCTATTAAAGAGCAACGTTCTACCAAAAAGCTCAACCACATTCTTGAGCTTACTTAGTTGTAAATAGATTTAAGATTATAATACTTATTGTTAGGCTTTAACCCAAAGCAGATTCAATAAATAAAGAAATATTGAAGGAAAAATAATAACAAGCATACAAAGGGTGTTTTTTAGAGATGTGGTTTTCAAGAAAAATTTAATCAAATATAATTTATTGTTGTGTTCAAGATAGGGATTTGCCGTTATGTTTTAAAAATAGCAAGTTGCCGACTCGAATACATTTCAGCAGAGAGGATCAATTTTCCACCATTTTTTTGGAGCAATTGTGTTGTTCCAAAGCAACTCTGTTCATTATGAAATAGCAAACCACATTGAGTAAGAATCAAGTAACAGCTGTTAAAAAGAACAATTCCCAAAAAAAAAATTGGCTCATTGACAGTCAAAAGTCTAACAAAAAGACACCCGTCATTACCTAACGTGAAATTGAAGTTATGAGTTAGCATTAATTTGTCTGTACAATGCAAGTCAACGCTTTGCATAATTACGTCGTTTATTAGCTAAACAATGCAGTGCAAAAAATTACAAAAAGAGTTGAAAGAAAAAATCCACAAAACAAATTGCCGCATTAATGTCAGTTTATGTGCGGTGTTTAAGCGCCTTTTTGACTTTTGTGTGATTTTTTGTGTAGAACTTTATTTTTTATTGACTTTTGTGCAATGCAAGTTCTAAGAACTTTACCGAAGCGCTGTTATTAATGTGGAGCTTTAGCTTTAAAAAAAATAATTCTCAACGGAGCCGTTTAATGACTTAATATAAATAAAGACTACAATGAAACATGAGCAGGGCCTTGACATTTGTTAATGTCGGCAAAATTTGGAAAAAAGAACAATGCATAAAATAAACATTTTGAAATGAGCGCATGAAGTATCGCGGCCATTAGACAACAAAGGAGGTACTCAATTACCCGTTTAAGCTTTTGCAAGTATAATTTACAATTTTCGCATTTATTTTTCTTGTAACCAAACAATTTTACGATTTGCCAAACAAGCGTACATGACTACAACACGCCGACTTTAAGGCACTTTGGCTGAATTTGGTTTCGAACTATTAAGATTTCTACACTTTGTAGTCGCTTTGCCATTTTCCAATTTCTAAGTTACGCTGAAAAATGTGAGCTAATTTCTAGCATGACTCAGCTTGGAGTGGCATATTGCTGTGTGTGCTGTGTGACGGCACTGCAATGCGCAACACAAGCGGACAGACAGTCGTGGACGGGCAGACAAGCTGACAGACAATTGCGAAATCGAACACGGCGGAGGCGTTGCTGCTGCCACTGCCGCTGCTGTCATTTCATTTCGTTCGTCGCTTTGTTCTTGCAATGCCATAACTAATGCAGTTAACCCCGTGTTGTTGTTGTTGTTGCTGTTGTTATTGCTGGCATATCTTGTCAGTTGACTGCAACGGCGACAAGAACGTGATTCTTGTGACCGCTTATTTGCTCTGTATTCGCCGGTCTCTGTCTGTCTTCGGTCTTCTGACTGTTAGCCCAGCTGGGCTGGACGGGCTCGTCAGCCGGCCAAGAGTTCAATGTTGTCCTAACGCTTGACAGCATTGCAACTATACTTTTTAGCTCTGCATTATTGGAGGTTTTGTTTTTCTAAATTTTCCTTATCCCTCTTCTGCTTCAGTCCCTGCCATCATTTCTTTTCTGCCAGCATTACTTGCCCTCAAATGGTCATCTGCGGCATTCTGCTCGTCCGGCTGGTAGAATCAGCTCGGCATGCGTGCTATGAAATGTCTGCAATGATAAGCGTATTTGGTCGCCGGCCGCCTACCTTCAACTTCAAACTCTACTCCCACTTTGCAGTCGATTGTGGTCCCGCTACGCTCCTTTTTCGTACTCAGCAACAGCTGTTGCCCACCACTTTTGTGTCGCGCCTGTCAGCTCTTTACTTTTTGTGCATTTCTATTTGGTCTTCCGGCCACATTTCTCCGTCAGTTAGCTGTCCAGATTCGTTTGATTACACCCACTTTCTCAATTCGTTTGGCTTTAGTTGCAATCCCCTCAATCGTGCTTGTTTAAACCCATTTTTGTTGTTGTTTATTTTCTTCGTTTTTTCTTTGGCGCTTCTGGTCCAGCATGCGTGCAACATTTGACTTTTAATGTGTTACGGTTTCGGTCATCAGTCGGAGTAGTGGATGAGCCGTGCACCGTTAGAAAGAAATCACAAATTGTTCTGTATATTATTACAACCGACTAATATTATATAATAAGAAGACTTTGAGTAGAATATCCCGAGAGGCAGCTTCATGCAGGACATTGAACATGATTATCACAGCTCTTTTCATTCTGGGACGAATCTAATTGAGATTCTTTTGGGACTAAACTAAACGGACTGGACTAAACGTCCAAAGAAAAGTTAAACACAAATTAGACAGTCTGTTCAAGCTGAGCTACTAATTAATATGTAAAGGATAGAAACTGATGTATGTTGCTTGTATTTATGTGACTAATAGAGGACTCAATAATTATCTAAAAATCGCTCTATAGAGACGTCGTACTAGCAAACCTCGAAGAAAAAACTGGCAGAAAATGTCTCCATAAAGTCAAAGTTAAAGCTTGGGATAAGAAATACTCCTTCGGGGTACTGAAGTATCGTTCAAGACTATCTTGAGACTATCTGGAGCTTCAATGAGAAGATGTTCTGACCAGAAGATCCCATCCACGAAGCAAATATCATCTCGAAACCTTCCTAAAAAAGCTTGACTTTTGTAGAAGACCTGGAAAACTGTTCTCAAGTACTGCTTTATTTCGATGAATTTCATACATTGTATTGTCGAGAAAACGAACAATTCATTTCGGCTTTAAAAAACACCCTTCACCCTTCTGCACGCACACTACTCTCATGTATTATTTCGCTCTTCTGACAACTCAATGTGTTCCCACTTGCCGACAACTTGCCACTTGCCGTCTGCCACTCTGCCACTCGTTCACAGGCGACATGAATGCCACACTCGTCGTTGCAATGCCTTGTTCTGCTGTCAATAATGCAAACACCTTCCGCAAATGGCAATTTGTTTTGGTTCTTTATTCATTTTTCGTTCGTTGTTTTTTCGAGCTTCAACTACTTTTTTTTACTTTATACTTCATTTGTTTTTACCTTGGGCAAAATTGTGTTACTTTTGTTGCATGCAACAACGACAAAAGTGGCTATTTCTTGCACTTACATACCGTAGTACTTACATGGGTATGCGGCACATTCGCAACTCAGGCATTTCGCGCTTACAACATTGTGACAATTGGTGTAGAATTCCAAAAGCAGTGCAGTAGCCGAGTTAGTGTTGAGAGGGGTATTTGATATCGGCTTAGTTTTGGGATTTTCCGTTTCTATATGGGTGAGTGACGCAAGCATTCGCAGTAAGAAGGGCTAGTTTGGAACGAGTTCCCTCTTTAAGACGAGATTAAGAAAACATTTTTATTAGTAATATAATATCGTCTATCTCTCTATTCAGCTGTCAAACGAACGATTTCACGTTGCCCTAATCCCATACCTGCTCACCTCTCTTTATAAATACCGGATTTCATCTTGAACTAGAGATAAACGAAGATGATAATCGTATTCATAACTTTATCGAGACCTGTCAGAAGAGTTCCCAATATGACAACTCTAATATAAAACTTCACTGCTCACATGCAGTCCCAAAACCATATCTTGACACCCGACAACTCGCAGAGCTGATCACGAACATCGTATGAAATTCTTCTTCGGTCTGCGACTATCAATTCTCAGATCTTACTTTATCTTTGGAAGCTATCACCACAAACTCAGGAATCTCAAGTATAAGAGATAAGAGGGTTTGCATGCAGTTCTTCATGTCTGCGTTGAGCCCCCTCTCCCAGGTTTTTAATTTTTACCGCCTCTGCCTGGCAACTTCGCATAGCAAAACCAAGTGTAGTAGCACTATTTATACTTGCCACAATTGCCGGGCGCGATAACGCGTTCGTTCGTTGATGAAGAAGGCTTCACAAGCATGCAAGAAAAAAAGCAGCAATAACAACGGCAAGTAAAGAGTACGCATAATATAAGGAATAAGGAAATCGCAGGCGAAAAAAAAAACAAAAACGAAAACAGAAACAAAAGACTATTGAAATCGTTTCGACGATTGTGTACAAAACGGTAAAGTGTGGTAAGATGCTGTTATTGTAACGGTTACTATTGTGTACCTTATACATGTATGTATTGTTGTTGTTATTTGGTTGGTTTTCTGTTCTCCTCCTTATCGTTTCGTTGTTTGTTTGTTGTTGGGGCAAGTACACATAACAACAGTAACAAGAGGAGCACCAACAATTGCCATCGAACACTAATTGCAATATTCGCAGCCGAACAACTGGCCAAGTGTCTGAGCGGCCAAGCCGCGTTTGCATGAATGGCCATAGACAACATATGAAGATAGCGGCGCAACAGTGACAGCCGCCGCAGCTACCTTTACAGATCTTGTCTTTGCCGGCCCAAACGGCAAAGTTGCTGCTGTTGTGGTGCGGGGCTGTCTGTTGTTGTTGCTGTTGGCTGCAACGTCGGAATGCATCATATTTCGCACGCTATAAATTTTCGCCTGCGCTTGCTGGCCGTCTGAAGTGGTCGTTTTATCCGTTATTTGTTTTATACTTTTTTTTTAATTTTTTCCTATGATTGGCGGCTATTATTGCCACTGGCGTAACTTGCTGCCCTTATGGTGTGCCACATATGTGTGCGAACGGAAGTGTGTCAAGCGGAGTTTATTTACATTTGCATGCCAATTAAACGTGTACTGTTTGGTGTGTACTGGAGGCGATTGTTGCCAATTGCATTGATTGGGCGTGGTAATTTCGTATTAGTCATGAAAGATTTTCAATATTTTTCAAATTTTCGGTCATATTTGTTTAGCTAATTGCGAAAAACTAACAGACGTGTGGCGACTGATTGCGTTAGATGAGGTTAAAAGCAATAATTAACGAAAAAAATACTAAAATGCTGTAATACAATTTTTCGGATTATCTCAAAACTAAATTTTAAATAAAAAATTTTCAAAAAAAAATTTAATTATTTTAAGCATTATTTGTATTATTGCATACGAATCTGGCTACAACAAAATCCTAGGCAATTTCCAGTCTATTGAACTCCCAAAGTTATGCATTTGATAACTCAACTCAATAACTGCAGAATGGGAAGAAGTTGCAGGACCGCTGTCTTCTTGCCGCCTACTATTCAGTGGCAAGTAGTTTGGAAGAGGTCCAATGAGCTCTTCGGCCTCGAAAAAGGTCACTTTTTCATTGTTGTAGTGGTTCTAACTGTCCGATCGATTTTATATTGGATTGGTGGGAAAGAAAAAGAACAGCTAACCAATTTTGTAGTAAACGCAAGGCGGTTTAATGAAACTTAATTTTCAAGAACAGAATTCGTTCTCAATTCGTTCCAGTGTGATTCTTCCTTCGTCGAACTAAGACATCTAATATTCTTCATCCACTGACCTTTCATATTTCAAGAGCACCGTCCCAAAATACAACCTGTTATAGACTTACTTTTGCTTTTGTTACTTTTTTAATATATGACTATATTAATTGGTTGTATAACCGCAAAAGCATTTTGGAAGGAGTATACCAGTTATAAAACTTCAGAGGAACCCAAGTCTTACTCATAATCCTATGTAGATATAGTGCAGCTATCTTATATTACGCTTCATGTTCTAGAGTTATAAATTCTCATGTAATACAATCAGAAAGTTTTCTTATAGATTATAAAGCCTTGTGGTCAAAATGCCTAGAAAGATTCAATTACTACCAAAGATGTGTCGGAATGCCGGCCATCAAAACTCATAGTGTTTCCGAATGTTAAGGTGTACTTTGCTACCCTCTCTAGTTAGTAACCATACACCTAGAACTCAGTCTATATAGAGTCTCATAGTTGAAGATAATTTGCATATATAATACGGAACGCCTTAACACAGTTTTTCGGCATCGAAATATTTTGTTCATTTTAGCTAGTTGAATAAGGTATTTAACTTTTTTTTATGCTATCAAAACGAGTTCTCTTTAAACTAGGCTACAAATACAATGTGTGCAAAATAGTTAAGCTCTTAGCTTCTTGATTGCCCGGCAAGTGGTCGGTTCAATTACTTATCTATGAGTGCCAAGAACATCTTAAGTAAATGCGGAATATAAACGTATAAACATATGAACATAAACTCAGCCCACGCAGTGTTCAACACCAGGTGTCTACAATAACCACAGCCATACATACAAACCTATAAGTAAACTGTGCGTATTTAAGGCTTTTAAGTGGTCATGTGCCTCCGTGTGTGTGTGCTTTGAATGTCTAAAATATGCAAAAATCTACAATAAATTAAATGGCGTGGCAACAGATTTTTTCTTTAATTTGGCAATAACGCTGAGAGCGGTGCTGTGTGCTGAGAACTGGCGGTCAATAAGACAAGACAAGGCGGCTAGCGATACACATACAAACATATGTACATGTGATTTTAGCTTAGCTTATTAAGTTGCTTTTGTTGTTGCGTAGTTAAGCGTGGGCTTAAGCATTGATTTATTAATATTTTGACGATATTATTATTTTTTGCTTTTCCGTTTTGTGATTATTTTTTTGCTTAAAGTATTTAAAGTCGTACGTTAAGTTTTATTTCTCAGCGCAATATTTCTAATGAATTTATGATTGAGTTGCTAGTGGACAGCAAGATCAATCAAATAGGCGCAAACGAACATGAAAGACATTTGTTTTTTTGTTTTTTGTTTGTACGAGCTAAAAATGTATGAGAAAGGTGTGTTCTCAAATGCCTCAATATCGGTATATGTTACATACGCCAGTGTATTTTTCGAGTTTTTTATAACGGAAGTTTATCGTTATTTTTCGTATCTTATATAAATCAACCCTGCGTAAAATGGATGATTTCCCATACAGACAGAACAAAAGCTAAACTAAGAATATTTTCATTTTGTCCTATAAGTACAGACTTCGATTGATTTTTAATCATAGTTCTCAGAAAATCATAGGGTCAGTCATATAGGTGTATTTATTTACAAATAGAATTTAAAATTTCTAATAGTAATCAATATTAAGAAGTCCGATTTCATATTGGTTGATTAAGCTTTTTTCAAATTTTTTTTGAGAATTGAAGACTTTTCAACTCCTTTCGCATCATATTTTATTTAATTCTGTCGTACACGTGTTTCTTTGCACTATAAGAATGTTGGTATTGAAAATTGGCGACATCGGTCCACCGCCACGCCCACAAAATGGCGAAAACTGAAAACACATAAAGTGACATAACTAAGCCATACATAAAGTTATAAAAGTAAAATTTGGTACAAAGATCCGCACTAAGTAGGAACATATTTGGTATTTTTTTGGGGAAGTGGGCGTGGGCCCGCCAACAAGTAGGTTTCTTGTATATATCTCACAAACCAATAAAGCTATTTACACAAAACTTTCTGGAGGCGTTTCCCTTACATGCCCCATCACAAACCATGAAAATAATTGGAATCGGAATATAACCACGCCCACCTCCCATACAAAGGTTATGTTGAAAATTACCAAAAATTAGATAACTCACTAACGAAAAACGTCAGAGACAATAAATTTTACAGAAGAACTAGCAGAAGAAAGTAGCACTCAGATTTTTTTACAAAATGAAAAATGGGAGTGGCGTCGCCTACTTATGGGTCGAAACCCATATCTCAGGAAAAACTCCACCGATTTCAATGAAATTTGGTATATAATATTTTCTTGGCACCCTGATAACACGAATAAAAAATGGGCGAAATCGGTTCACAACCACGCCTGCTTCCCGTCTAACTCAGTTTTGAATTTCACCTGATTCCTTCACTTTATAATAAATATATACATAAGATGAAGATAACGGAATAAAGCTTTACACAAATACGGTATATGATCTGTGGCATCACTTGTGGAAAAATTGTCGAAATCGGAATATAACTTTTCAAGACCTCGGATATCGAGCATGAAGAACTCAGTGCCTCAGGCTGATGAGGTCTCGTAAAAGAGATATAATAAACAAGGTAGTACTCAAATGATTGCAACTTACCGTGATAACACATTTGTCTACAGACTGTAGACCTTTTTGACTGAGTATTTAATCACATTTCCTCTGCGGTTTCATTTTAATATTTGTAAATGTTTGTGAGCTTACCGCAATTTGTTGATTACTTCATTGCAGGCATAATTTTATAATTCTCTATATCTCTTTGTATATTTATATGTGTGCACTCTTTGAAGGATCTACTTAGAGTACTTACATATTTAGCTGCTGAATCATAGTCACGTTAATGTTGCGGTGAAATGGCAATTTGATTTCGAAAATGTATGCACTTACAGCATTACTAGCAAGTTAGTATAAATAATACAGACTGCTTAGCATACATATATACAACAACATAAGCATATATATACATGATATAAGCATGCAGTTATAACCACATTTATTGCAGCAATCATCGCCATTAACGATTCGTTATTCCACAGCCGCAGCGCCATGCCTCATCAAGATATTGTACTTAGTACAAATGTACATTCAAATGTATGTATATATGTATATACAAGCAGTTGTCTCCTACCTGTGCAGTTATCAAGATGATTGCAATCGAGTCGATTGATTGCTTTACTAGTATCATTTCCAGATAATTATGTTTTGGACGTGGCTGTTGGGTGTTTTGTACCTACACACATATCCATATCACTGAAACCACATCATAGCATTTGGCAATCAAAAGTGATACCCGAGCCTTGCAAAATGCTTAAATCAAAGCGTCATCATTCCACGGCAACCAGTTGCATATCCGTATGTGATGGACAGAACAATCCCGATAATTGCTCACTTATTGTAATGACAGATAATGTTGCTTTGATGGCATGCATCTATTCAATAACTGCCGCCTTTCCGCTCTCGCCATTTTCCCTTTCTATTTATGCTGTGTTAACACTTTGCAACCATTTTGCAGCAACAAATCGGCAGTAATGACTCAAATTGCTTGCAATTGTTAAGGCGCTAGAAGTGGGGATATGCAAATGTGTTTATTGCTCAGAGATATGTCTTGGATACTCTTTCATATCCAGATGCCGATTGTTTTTCTGTCAGTAACGAATCTGCCATATTCTATGTCACATGTCTTAAATACAAACGCCTATAGTTTATTTATTATTATCATTCAGATCTATGCAGATATTTAAGTTCAAAGATAATACTTCGATATGTATTTAATCTATAAATTCTTTCTTCTCCTCTTTCATATCGATTTAAATTGCATAAAACGATATTGCTACTGAGTGCTAGGACCAAAGTATATATCACTGCCTATCTAAATTCCGTAATCTGAGATATCAAACTATTATCTAGTATGAGAAAAGTTCGCTATTCATATATTTAATTAAAATCAACTGCTTGATCCAGAAAGAATGTTTAAAACTTCTTAAATAGCATGACATTGTTAATGGAAATAGACATATTTTCATAATGGTTTCTAAAACGTTCATCGGATGTTTCTACGTTTTTCACATATCATCCTTTTTTTGAAATTTTTCTGAATAAAAGTTGAACAATGAAGTAAGTTTCAGTTAAATGTTCAGATATATTCGATAATAATGTCAGAACTGTCGAGTAACTACATATCGAATATAATTTTTAATACAACTTTGCTTTCAATGACTCTTGTCATATTGTTCCAAATACATTGAAAATAGGTTCAGTACTTTTACAAAGTCAAGTATCCGATCTCTTTTCATCCAGGTTTCAATACGCAGAGATTGGAATCACATGTTCAAACAGTTATTGTGACAGCACGACAATTCTACTTCACCAGACATTACTATCTATGGATATGCTTTAAGTAAAAACATACTCCAACAAAATACTCTGGCGACCAAAAACTTTATTTAAAATAGCCGTACTCAAGTTGGTTTAAAGTCACTTTGAGAAGACGGAAGTTAATTTAAATAATAATATTTTACACACATTGATAGCATATAACATTCAGAACCACAGAAACATGATACACAAATTTCGAAATGCAAATTTACAGAAACCAAATTAGCAATTTAATATGATTTTAATTAACTTTCCAAAACACATTCGAATGTGACATCAAGCATAACTATTAATTATAACTTCTGATTTATAAATAGCAAAAAACCGCCAACAGAAATTAATAATTACTTGTAATGCTGAATGACAGCTTATGTAAATTTGTATGTAATTAACGTGGGAAGAAAGAGAAGAAGTGGAATAATCAAAATCGAAGCTGTCATAATTGATTTGTGTCATAATTTGGCTGAATGGTTTTTGTAAAATAATTATAAAATGCTTAAGCTGGCAGTATTCATTTTCTTTGTATGTGTTCTTAGGGACTGTCAGATTTTATCACAGTTTACATCTCTTGGACTTGTGTCAAATATATACGAAATGGAATAGTGTTTAAGTCGTGAGTGGTAGAGTTACCTGTTGAGGTTTAGTATACTGAGATGTATGATGAGATGTTATATATGTTCTTCAACTTACATTAAGTCATCTCAAGAGTCGAATGCACCGATCGAATATATTATATAGGGAGATAGTTGTGTTATCATTTCACACTGAGTTATGTTCACTCTAATTTGGAAGAGAATTATAAAAGGATATATTTTGGATCATAGATCACCAGAAATAATTAACATAAAGTATTATAAAAAATAAAAAACTTTGAAAGATTGGACTCATTTCAAATAAGAAATGTAGTATTCGATAGAACAAAATCTTCATAACCGAACTCATTCTCCAGATTGATTGAGCTCTAAAAAGAGGCATCTGATTTAAATAAATAATGTAATGGAGACTGTGCTTAACGGTAAAGTTTTTTTTTCAAATTCTCTGGCTACAAAATCTTTCATTGGGAATCAGCCCAAAATTAAATACCTTTAAACTGTTGGGTTACTAGTTGAATTCACTGCAGGGAAGTCGGTATATATCTATGCAGTTATATGTACATATACATATATTCGATTGTTCATGGTATGTCTGCACCAATCATATTGTGTCACAGCTGGAGCGCCCAAGTTGAATGACAATGTCAATGTTGTTGCTGGCCGATTGCGAGTTGTTAGCCACCATGTTGCAAGTGGTGTATTGCAATATTGTCGCTATAATTGCATTGACTTCGTCGAGTCGAGTTCATCACATGGAAAGGCAACAACGTCACAGCCACAGCAACAAAACAACGAAACCGTAAGCAGAAATAATGAACTTCGAAGTCCATAAATCCATAGAGTTTTTTGTGCAATTCGCTAACTAAAGTGCAACAAGTAAAAATAATTGTTACATTAACTGCGCCGCCGCCACTAATGCATTTATTATTGCACATATGCTGTTGCTGCTGTTGTTGTAGCGTGATAGCTATTGCTGCGCTGGCAGTGTCAGTTGTCGGCATTGCATTTAAATTGATTGTGAACTAAGCTGACAGCAAACAACAGACAGCAGTGACAGTTGAGCAGCATGACAATACTCGTACGCGTGTATGTGACATGCCACATGCATCATGTGGCACGCATTTAATCAAGCGTATTACAGCATGGCTGCGCATGCGCACAAATTAAAATGCAACGCCGTCACATAGCGCACATAGCGTTTGTGCGGATTTAAAGCGATTAAAGTTGTAGTCAGTGCGTTTTAGCCCGGGGATTACAAAATGCGTAAGGGCGTTGATGAGTTGGCCGGTGGGGTGGTGAGATGTTGTTGGTTTTGGTGTGGCCGGGCGATAATGTCAGTGGAATGAAAGGAGTGTTCGCCTAGGTGGCTTACGGCATAGTGACTTTGGGGAATTCGCGAAGTATGAAAGAATGCAATGCGTAGCCAAATCGATCAGTTAACTGACGGGCGTGTACCCAAGGTTGAATGTAAAAGTTAGGTTAGGTATTCATGCTTAGAGGAGAGTACAATATTTGTTGGGTTCCATTGGGTTTTGTTGAATGAGGATTTGGTTTTATGAATCGTTTTATGAAGACGTTTAGAAGAAATACTGAATAGCTAACTCTACTGTTACGACTCGAATAAGAACTAAGACTATAATGGCAGAAATTGCGAGCAGAAATATGGAACAAAAATAAACAAAATAATCACATTAAGGAAATGAGTTCATAATTAACATCGCCCTTTTTTGCTCTAAAAAAAGGTTACCGATGAAATATCACATACATACCAAATTCTGTTGAAATCGGTCGAGTGGTGTTTTTTGGTCTATAAAATGAGTATCTCGCATATTTGGAAAATAGTTTATTGGGAGATTAGGCACGATTAGGATTTCCATTCCTTGACATCAGCAGAATTTCCTTTCTTCTTTTAATTGTTTGCTTGATATCTAGTTTCTACTCGGATTTGCCTCAATCAAGGGCATAGATAGAATCAAAATTTTAAAATTGTTTATATTTATTTCAATTGTTTCATCATCGATCAAGTACTTTTTGTATCTCATTTGACAGATATTGTTTATGAAAATTTGACAGTCGGATGGAAGCTTTCGTTGAACACTTTAAGGGACTGGCAATATTATTATGAATATGTTATATATTTTTGGAAAGCTTTAACGGATTAATGTTGCTATTTAACCTTTTGCAGTGATCATTTTAACGTGACTACTATCAATCATAAGTTTCCACAGCGCATAAGTGGATATTTTGTATTTCTGAAATATTTATGTGGGTGGTAACTTTTTTGGATTTTCAGAATGATTTTTGTAACAATGACCTCCATAGACTCAGTTTATTATATCAAGGCTTCCTTAATTTACTTAATTAAGAATTTTTATAATAAACAAGTATATTTCCATGCACACAGAAATAATATATATAGATTTTCCTTCTCACTGCAATCAAGTCATATTCATATTTTATGACATTATTTACAAAATATATGGTTTAATGAATATTTTAATTAACTTATGTCTTTTTTTTATTATGCTTCACAGTTACTGGGTTTCGAGCATCACTGTGTAAATGGTAAGTCAAAAAAATCTCAAATAAATTCAAGTTTACTTAAATAAATTTCATGGAAAAATAAATGAATAATGAATCAAAAATTTAATAAGTAAAATTCTTAGGTTTGGAAATACTATATGACTTCGTAATATAAACATACATATGTATGTATGTATAAATAGATGTACATTTAATATAAATATCTGAAGCATTATGGAATTGATCACACAGCAGTTGCCTGTCGAATATTGACTTTTCAAAACTACTAATTTAAGACAAGCAAAACGGCGGGTGTTGATATTAATTATATAAATACAAACGCCTACAATTTAACATATGTACATCCATTCGCACCGAAATAAAATTATATATAAAACCAGCATAAGTGGTAACCTCCGCTCAGCTCATTTCATGGGCAGGCAAACAAGGCGTGTATGAGAAGCGTGAAACAGCGTGAACAAGTAGTGAAGGTGTGGCTGCAGGCAACAAGCAAATGGAGAATATGTAGATGTAGATATGCATAATCAATATATGTGTAGACTCCGAAGTAACCATGAGTGTAAACTATTTATTCAAGATTATCTTAAATTTTGTGAACAAGATATTTCCAGATCTATGAAGTGGAGACTCATGATCAATTATGAATTTGATATTGGTTACGAAGAAAAACTGGTTATTTCCGAAAAATTAGGGATTCTAAATATATGTATAGTATAGAAAATAAGTCAGCTCATTACTTCCCAGTTACTGAGATCAGTAGCGATCCAAAGTCTTATATATCAAAATATGATTATTTCAATATTCCCAGATTTTCACCCCAATCAACCTCGAGTAATTTCAAAAATTATTCCCAGAATCATAGTGCTGCTATAAAACTAATGAAATTCCAAGTCTTCAATATCACAGTGCAACTTAATTAAGAGAATCCGTGTTGTGCCACAATAAAAAGCCACGAAAACTTCTATTAACAGGCGCATAACACCCACGGGCGCATCAACGCCACTAAATCTTGAGCTCTTACGGTGTCTGCTTCGGTTTATTAAATTTCATGCTGAAAACTTTATTATCTCTCTCTATTTGTGCACACGAGAAGCAGTGCGGAAGGCGGCTAAACCGCAGGCAGCATCGTTAATTATCGCTGCATTTATACACACATACACAGCGTGCTGGAAGTTTATGCGTTGAAAGATCCATTACCTTGACGCAATCGACACGATTGAGGTGTGAAGTTGCCAACAACAACAATAAATAAACAAAATGAAAAAAAAAAACAAAAAAATCGTAAAAAAATAAGCGCAGAGAATATGAGCCACACAGACAGTGCATCGAAATATATATACTCGCATATATGTATGGATCTTTTCATTAATTTGTATATGCAATCAGTTAAACGGTTAGTCAGCTAGTATATACATATAGTTAGTCGTACCTCAAGCGAACTGCAGAATTTGAAAGTTCTCGTTTATGTGAGGAGTCGCTGAAGGATTTGCTGACAGATTTGCTGATAAGTAAGGTCTTCAAGAGCTCATTTATTCTCACCAACAACACACAAATTTACTCTACGGTAATACTGTTAGACATACTTGTATAAGTGGTTCTGGTTCTCTTTACTTCTTATTACCATATCTTGAAGTGTTGAGTTAAATGTTTTACGAATCATAATTATTGTAGTGAACTTCACCTCTAAAATGTAAACACTCCTGTCGAAGAAATCACTCTTATGTTTCAGATTCTAACATAACTTTAGGCACATATTCGAGCAGCACTAAAAATGAAATGATCTTAAATTTTAAGGAATCAATAGGTTTTTAGTAGTATAGGATCACAAAAAAAAACTTGTATAGAGAAAAGTTTTGACCTTGAAGTTACTTATTTCTTGAACTAATTAAGATATTGACTTGAATCCAAAAGTGAGATAAAATGCGTTTTATTAGTCAAATTTTTTTTGCGATTCAGCAATGAAAACTATAAGAAATACGCATCCAGGTCTTTGAGATCTATGATCTCTACTTGAAACAGAATGCTTTCAGAGATGGTTCGATATTTGATATTTATAAAGTGAAAACAATATTATGTAAATATTGTACAAAAGCTACAAGGGTATGGTCATCGAAAAGTTCCACAACCAGCACTATATAAATGGGTATGATTCTAGAAATTCGACTTGTTCGAAAATATCTCTTAGTGCACTCATTTTATACTCATTCAAAATTAACGAAAGTTTTCAAAAATCCAATTAAAGCTCGTCGCATGTCCACGGGTAATTTGCGTATTAATTAGAATTAACACAACACAAACAAATTAAGTTTAGGAAAAAAGAAAAAAAATATTCAAATATACCAAATTATGAGAAGTTAATCCAAAATAAATACACAAAAATATTTATATATGCATGTAAATAATCAACCCAATCAGTCCGATATGAGCAATGACTTTGAAAGTCCTCCCCCACGTTTTGGCGAAATTACCATAAAGCGCGTGCTTCGTATAATTGTACACTGAATAAGTATGCAAATCGCATTCTCCAAAAGCATTAAACAAATAATATGAGCCAAAGAGACACAAGTTAAAGAACTTTACACGAAATACAAATACAAAAACAAATATATTCATATAGAACTGCCGCTGGTGAATAAAGAATCCCTTAATTAAATAGTCAGTAAGCGTCTGCCACACGACGCGCCGCCAACAACCGCCAACCACCTGCACCAACAGAGCCACCATATAAGTGTCTCTCTGTTCAGGTGTATCACGCTATGAAAAGGAATTCCATCAAAATTCAATGCATTGACACATTATAAAGGAATACTTTTTTATATGTAGCTGTGTGTGTGCTAATCGTTTGAGGTGTGTTGGCGTGTAATTTTCTGTGGCTTTTTTATTCGGTAGTTTTTGTTTAGGTTTTCATGCAAATTACTTTGTCTGCGCCTGCTGATTAAAGTAGGCGCAGCACGAAAATTAAATTAAATAATATTCAGAATTCGTAAGAATTTTTCCGCTGTTTTGAAATTCAAGTGATGTTGCCAGCTTTTTGTTACTCGTTTCATTGAAAATTTTACCGATTGTAGTATACTTTGTCATCAATTAATTAATTGTGGTTACTAAGTTGCGCGTATATTCTTAAGGAAAAAAACTTCTAACTGATTTTCTGAACGGATAAGGCCTTTTTCCTTAAACGTGTTACATATGCCAAATGTAGAGATCGTGTAACCGAGGCAGCTTCGTTTTTCATAATAAAACATTCATAAAACATTCCAAGCCAATTAATTTATATGATGGGTTTATAATCTGCACAACTTTTTATGACTGGTAAGGTTTAGAGCACTCAAATGTTGGATCTCATATTCTTACAGTATTTTTTGGAACAAAAAATATTTTATAAATGAACCCTCTGCAAAGGAAAAAGTTTTATGGTTCTATTGAGCGCGTGTGAAAGTCTAAAACCTACCGTTAACAAACTGATTGGACCTTTCAATGCGGCTTTAGACCTGGAAAATCTTGGAAAAGATCTGTGAAAAGAGGATCGACACACAGCATCTCTTTGTCGATTTTAAAGCCACTTTTGACAGCACGAAAAGGAGTTGCCTCTATGCCGCTATGTCTGAATTTGGTATTCCTTCAGGATCGGGAAGGACCTCTCCGAACCGTTCGATACCAAACGAGGTTTCAGATAAGGTGACTCACTATCGTGTGACTTCTTTAACCTGATGCTCGAAAAAATTACAAGAGCTGCAGAGCTAAATAGAGAAGGTACAATCTTCTATAAGAGTGTACAGCTGCTGGCGTACGCCGATGATATTGATATCATCGATATTTCCAGACTGGATAAGGAAGCGAAGCGTATGGGTCTGGCGGAGAACGAGGAAAAGACGAAATATCTCCTGTCATCAAACAAATAGTCAGCGCATTCGCGTCTTGGCTCCCACGTCACTGTTGATAGTCATAACTTTGAAGTTGTAGATAATTTCGTCTACCTAGGAACCAGCATTAACAGCAATAACAATGTCAGCCTGGAAATCCAACGCAGAATCACTCTTGCCAACAGGTGCTACTATTGACTAAGTAGGCAATTGAAAAGTAAAGTCCTCTCTCGACAAGAACTAAACTCTAAAAGTCAACATCCGATGAAACGGCACTAGGAGTTTTCGAGAGAAAGCTTTTGCGGAAGATTTATGGTCCCTTAAACGTTGGCAACAGCGAATACCCCAGAAGATGGAATGATGAGCTGTATGTGTTTTTCGACAACGTAGACATAGTCCATCGAATAAAAAAGCAACGGCTACGCTGGATAGGTCATGTTGTTCGAAGGGACGAAAGTGCTCCAGCTCTGAAAGTGTTTGATGCTGTACCCGCTGGTGGAAGCCGAGGAAGAGGGAGGCTTCCGCTCCAATGGAAGTGCCAGGTGGAGAAGGACCTGTCTTCACTTGGTATTACCAATTGGCGCCAAACTGTCAAATGGAGAAATGCGTGGCGCGCTGTTGTGGACTCGGCTATAACCGCGTAAGCAGTGATTACGCCAGTCAAGAAGAAGAAGAAGACCACCGAAACAAAATAATTTCTATACATTTGTGAAATTTAATTAAATGATTAAGTGTAATTCAAAACCTAAATATACTCTTCCTAAAGTTTGCTGGAAAGATTCAGTCAGGTTAGATTCTATAGTTGATACCCGAAACAGGGGGGAAACTAAAAACAACTTACTTCGATATCATCTAGTTCATATGGATGAATGTAGGTAAGAGATCCAAGTTATTTCAGCCTTAACTGCGACAACTGGCATCCAGTCAGATTTTTCCACTCAACTAATGGGTGTTTGTCGAATAGATGATGGAAGAACTCCTACAACTAGGACTAAGCATCATGCGGAACCCCGCCATCCGGCGTTAAATCGGGGGTCGACCCAGTATTATGATATCGACACAATAGTGTTATTATGCGCATACTC
This sequence comes from Zeugodacus cucurbitae, assembly GCF_028554725.1. Lineage (NCBI taxonomy): Eukaryota > Metazoa > Arthropoda > Insecta > Diptera > Tephritidae > Zeugodacus > Zeugodacus cucurbitae. The sequence continues at coordinate 53,578,347 of NC_071667.1, read as the reverse complement.
ATTAGCTTTGCGGTTTCCTGATATTCCGGTATATTCAAGACTCTACTTTAATCTTAGAAGTAGCTTAATGTTTAAACGCACGATGAGTTAGTTCAAGTCAACTATGACTACATCCCATCTAAATACATATATATATGTATATGCTCATTTTGTGAAGGAGGGCGCCCTCTTCAGATTCTGTTTAAAACCGGAAAGGTGTTGAAGTTATGTCATTAAAAATATTGTTAGAATAATGTACAAAAATCAATGAAATTTGTTAAAAAATATGGACAACTAATAGGGTTATATTAAATTGATGTTCAACATAGCCGGATTCGTTAAAATTATTTAATTTTTTTTGGTAGCGGCTTTCATCAGCCACCCTGTATGTGGCTAACTTGAAGTTCAAATGTAAATGACATTTACATCAATTATAAATCCGCAAGTTCACAAAAAAAAAACCAAAAATTATAATAAAAGAAGTAAAAAAAGGCTGAATGATGTGAGTAATTGACAAGCGTCGAAGTGGACGTGTGGTCAGCATTTTAATTGCGAGCACGTAGCAAAAAACGCTTACAAGCAAACTGCTGTCAATATATGTATATTAACTTATGAACACTTGGAGATGTATAAAGCCAGATATGTGGCATAAACGTTAGCATGAATGGATGCGGAATCTAGTAAGATACAAATATTGCGCTGAACTACAGTATCTAGATATATATGCGAAGCATACAAGCGCATTTCGACTTGTCATGTCGCTCATTTCAACTGCCAATCTGGAAAATAAAATGTAATTCAACATACATACATATATGTATATGTATTTTACAGTCTTATCTCTAGTCGTTTCAGTGATTTAAACTGGCTCCTGCAACGCGTTACGTGCCACGAGCGTCCATGACACTTGGACAGCTGAAAGATGAATATGTATGCATGTAGATTAACGGATACCCTAAACTAGAAAAAAATTAAGACAACAATTTTTGAATAAAACGCGAAAGTGACGTGAAAGAGCGCATGGAATATCAAAGCGAGCAGATTTTGCATAACTATAGAGATATACATACATACATACAAGCATAGATCACTGGCAAAGTCCACGACCGCACACAGTCACACCGTTAAACCAAAGCTTCTAGCATAGCATAATGTCTATAGAATCATCATAAACTAATATTTACTTATGCAAACACACCTTGACCGTTGCTGACCACAAAGCGCTGCCAGAATTCCGAGAATTTAATTATGTACACGCCCTCACAAATGCTCGTATTTTAATGTGTCTCTAGTATGAATATGCGCTGCTGAAAATTAATTACGCTCATTTCGTATGCCGCTGGTGGTATCGAATTGATTGCCAAGTGCCTTCATACCCCTACATACACACATATATAAATTTGTATATTTGTATGTGTTGGTGTGCGCTAAAAATTTAGTATATGCGAGAAGTGTGAGCTTGGTTGTGGCTAATTAATTGAATTATGAATTGAAGTGCGGTTTTTATGGTCAATTTTGATACAACTACATATATACAGACATACATTTATCCATTCGAATCGCATAATTTAGGGTGCAGTTATTGGTCTTGCGGCTTTGCTGAAATGTAATTGTGCCTCAAAATCGTTGAAAAAAATTAAATTGTAGATGTTAAACAAACATGTCGAATTATGCCGTCAATCAAAAGCAGTGAGCTTTTCGATTAACGGTACTCAAAATACTTGTTGCTGATTGGTTGTAGTGATAATCAAGAATAAATATAAAATCGTGGTTTCGCAGTCTACACTTTCAAGCTTTAATTAAACTTACAATAACCGCGATAATTGCAGATAACGGTATAGTTATGTATGACCTTGGTGTAATTAATGTTAACAAAAAATTTAATTTAAAAATATAATCAAATTAAATCAAATTATATTCGCCTCTAAACCGGTGCAACCACATTCTTCAAATTGTTTACAATTATCCAAAATGTTTGGAAAAAAATGTATATTTTACATATACAAGTATGAAGTTAAATAAACCAATATTTTTTCTAAGCTGCAACGTGTAGCTGTGGTCTACCTCTATCTGTTTTCCTATTCTATTTTTATTAATTTATGCCAGTTATTTTAATTTATACCAGTTCTGTGTTCGATCCGCCACTCACCATGATTTGACGAGTAGATCTGTTACACTCTACAAGACCTTATCACATTACTGGGTTGATTTGCCGAATCAGATAGAATCGATTTTTGTAAATTTTCGACGCTTTTGAGAGATTACATTTTCTTTACTCTCTAATTACCACAACAGTTAGAAAATCATATGAAATAGATATTCTTATATGTATGTATATTCAAATAAGAGTTCATCAAAAACTTCAATGTCATTATGGAATAGTTTTATGCTCCGCCGTGAGATACAGATAAATCCTTATATAAACAGATGCATATTTACTTTAGGAACTTTAATATCCAAGTTCCCAGCATTGAAGAATGTTGACTGTATTGTAGTAGCCGATTAAACCGATCAACCGAGTCTTTAGACAATCTGTTACTTCATAACCTACAAGAGTGACCTTAAAACATCATGCATATGGGTCGTTCTCTGAGCTAGTTGGACCCTAATTAAAACTGGAGAACATGATTTTGTCACTAAATTCAAGTGGAGAATGTATCTACTTTCTTATAAAGGAGAGTGTAGAACAAAAGTATTCTAACGAATTCGGAAGAGATAAAACTTTTCAATGGACATCCATTTCCTTAAATGGAAACCTCATAGAACAATATTATCGAGTGTCAAAAACCTTACATACAAATAAAACTCTTGGTTCAGAACAAATTGAATGAGGAGAAAATATATAATTGATTTTTAAAATATTCTTGAAACTATTTCAGGGACAATAAAATGATAACACACTTCTTGTCTAATCGCAATAATTAGAACATGGTTATGTACTCGAATTTATCACAAAAGCAGTTGGTCCTGGGTTTACGAAGTTTGCCACAAATTTTAATGGGAGCAGCAACTCTTTACAAGATATCTTAGATCTCTTTATAAGATCAGACCGAAATTAAATATTATATATCGACTAGGTAGGTTTTGCTAACAGAGACGCTCTTTGCTTGACAACAAAATGCATGTCTTTCTCTTAAGATGGTTTTCAATTTACTAGTTGAAATGGAAGCTCCTAAAAATATATATATTTGTGTATTTCCAAATTGTCCAAGACTTACAACATTAAAAAATTTCGTCTGAATAAAAAGAAGGGGTTTCAGTATTGGAGCCCCTGAAGCATGTACAAAAACAAGCTTAATATTTGTTTACTTTAGAACTTAGTTAAAATCTGTTACTTTCTCACAAAAGTTCTGTGATATAAGTCGTTTCAAAGTTAAATTATATAATTCAATGTACACTTTGTACGAAATCTCCCAACACATTAGTCTTAGTAGTCAATGCCTTTAAAATATTCATTAAGACCGTCTGTGTTGGAGGAAATAAATTCTGTACCTGTGCCACGAACAGACAGCACTAAATAGCACACTTCTTTGAAGTGTCTCCGCCACTCTCTCTAAAGGGCGGCATTCACTTTTACGTTCCCTTTTTCTGAGATTTTTTTTGCCCTTTCGCCAGTAACTACATGTTTCGCTAGTCCTTTCACGTACGCCACTGAACTCTTCTGACTGCAATTATTCGTAAAATCTTCTTATCTTTCACGAAATAACAACAACAACAGCAGCAACAACGATATCACAAATCTTCATTTTCTGTTCTAGCAACGAAATAGCCAACCACAATTTAGTTAGTCTCGACCACCATTCACTCGCCAGACAACACACATACATATGTATGCAGCGCTGTGTATGTCACGTCCTTTCACGAAAATCCTGCTTACTTGCCAGCGCAGCTTGCAACGCGTGTCATCATTAAAAAGACATAAATTAACAGTACAACTACTGAGGTTGGCCCTCGACTGTCAGCCAGACGCTTAACCCACACATATCCAGTCTCTCTCCGACTCACCTCAGCCGAGGCTCTGCGTCGAGCAGTTGTTGGTGGAAGCGTCACAGTGTTGCCGCCACTGTGCGATAACTCTATGAGACTACGACGGCAAGCCAACTAGAGATGAAGACGAGAAAAAGACCACAACAAAACATACTTCAGATCAAAGGCGAGCACCAGTACCAAAACTGCGAGAAAAAAGCTCTGACAATGAAGCTGACGACGGTGTGACGGCGGCAGTCGTGTCGAAGCGTCGAGGCGTTGAAGCGTCCAAGTGTGCAAGGTGCATATGAGTACGTGACACACAACGGTCTTTCGAGCGAGCTACTTAACAGCTTAATGCCACATTTCGGCAGCAGGCAACAACTCACCAGAAAATCAAAGGGAAACCAAAAAGCAACTGAGCTGAAGCAGCTACTAAGCGGCAGTAATGAGGCCAAAAGGCAGTTGGCGCTCCAAAAAACACTGCCGTAGCGGCGATAAATGAAATGCATACAACTGTACATACTTCCATATGTAACGGGTGATTTTTTTGAGGTTAGGATTTTCATGCATTAGTATTTGACAGATCACGTGGGATTTCAGACATGGTGTCAAAGAGAAAGATGCTCAGTATGCTTTGACATTTCATCATGAATAGACTTACTAACGAGCAACGCTTGCAAATCATTGAATTTTATTACCAAAATCAGTGTTCGGTTCGAAATGTTTTTATCGACAAATTTTGTTCAGCGATGAGGCTCATTTCTGGTTGAATGGCTACGTAAATAAGCAAAATTGCCGCATTTGGGGTGAAGAGCAACCAGAAGCCGTTCAAGAACTGCCCATGCATCCCGAAAAATGCACTGTTTGGTGTGGTTTGTACGCTGGTGGAATCATTGGACCGTATTTTTTCAAAGATGCTGTTGGACGCAACGTTACGGTGAATGGCGATCGCTATCGTTCGATGCTAACAAACTTTTTGTTGCCAAAAATGGAAGAACTGAACTTGGTTGACATGTGGTTTCAACAAGATGGCGCTACATGCCACACAGCTCGCGATTCTATGGCCATTTTGAGGGAAAACTTCGGAGAACAATTCATCTCAAGAAATGGACCCGTAAGTTGGCCACCAAGATCATGCGATTTAACGCCTTTAGACTATTTTTTGTGGGGCTACGTCAAGTCTAAAGCCTACAGAAATAAGCCAGCAACTATTCCAGCTTTGGAAGACAACATTTCCGAAGAAATTCGGGCTATTCCGGCCGAAATGCTCGAAAAAGTTGCCCAAAATTGGACTTTCCGAATGGACCACCTAAGACGCAGCCGCGGTCAACATTTAAATGAAATTATCTTCAAAAAGTAAATGTCATGAACCAATCTAACGTTTCAAATAAAGAACCGATGAGATTTTGCAAATTTTATGCGTTTTTTTTTTTAAAAAAGTTATCAAGCTCTTAAAAAATCACCCTTTACAATACTTCCATATGTACAGTTGTGTGCAATAATTAAGCATATATTTGTATGAGTACAGTGTGGCTGCGGCAACTAGTCGGCAATGTGGCAAGTGGGGCGCACGGTAATCGCTCAAGGATACAGCGGCAATTGGGCATGATGGCAGGTGAGTGCGCGCAAACACACTCTCACAAACAGAACTAGTAGACAGACAGATATACATATATAAATGAACACATGGAATCATATACAAACATATATAAGTATTTGAGCTCCATATTCACGCTCATGTGGGCAAATGATGCATGCGGCAGCATTGTAGCCGCAAGTAATGCTTGTAATTTGCTGGCGATAAATATCGTGTCAGTGTAGCAGCGCGTTTCGGCGCCCTCATTTCGCCCGCACCTAGTAGTGTTGCATGAACTGCAGCAGGAAGCAATCGACAATAACAACTCTCGTCCGCGCGTTTTGTGGCAGTATTCTGCGCTTGTGGCATATTTACTGTTTGTTAGACTTGTGTTAGTGGGTGGCTTAATTGAAAATCGGGAAAATGTAGTGTTTTTCTAGTTTCGCAAAATTTTTGGCGCAATTTTTGCCGTTTTACTTTTGTTAATCATTTTCTGGGGCGATTTTGTATTTCTGTATTTAAGCGATTGATTTTGGTAGTTATGTTAAGTATGCTATTGTTAATTTTTGTTTAAATAATTTGTGGGCAATAAGGCAAAGTAGCCTAAGTAAACTTAAATTATTAAAGATAATTTGAGGTATTTTTGTGTTTTAGTTTAGAAATACCTTACAAAATTATATAAAATGTATATAAACTATATCCAGTTGTTTTACTAAAAAAAATGCCAATTTCGTGAGTTAACACATTCCTCAAACTTCGTTTTGATCGATTGTGACATTCTCTGTGTGGCTTGTGGCGCCGTCCTTTTGGACATACATTGTCCAAGTCCATATCATCAAATTCGGGCCACAAATATTTGGTTATAATTGAGCTGTAGCGATTCCCATTCACAGTAACGTGCCGGTCTTGATCATCATGGAAGAAGTACGGACCAATGATATCGCCGGCCCATAAACCGCACCAAACGGTAATTTTTTCGGGATGCAAAGGTGACTCATGGAGTACGTGTGGATTGCTGCTTAACCAATAACGCATATTTTGCTTATTGACGAAGCCATTCAGCCAGAAATGAGCCTCATCTTAAATTGGACGTAGCGCTCTTAAAGTTGAGGCCACTGACTCAGAATTTCGGCAGTCAATTTTAATATTTTCGATTCGATTTCCATGAAGAAATGGTAAATTTTGCTGGAGAGAAATGTCAAAAGAGCGGGAAAAATATGACGTAATTTGCTGTCCCTATCGGTCTACTTTTGTAGCGTCCCTATTGAGAAACCCTTTACATATTTAAAAACGTCGGTCTACTGGTATATGTGATTTTAAATAGTCCAGAATAGACCGCATGATTTGTAAAGGCAAATGACATTATATGTGCTGGAAACATCCATAACCTCAAATTTGATATTCCAAATGTTCACTCTGCCAATAAAATTTCTTTTGTTGTTCATTTAAAGAATTTTTTATGAACACAGACGACTTTAAAACGAATATCCTGGTTTACCGAAATCGAGATACTAGTTCAAATATCGAAAACACAGTCAGCGAATACATAGTAGGAAGCTTTAGACGATAGAGACAGTACTGGTTAGTATAGTGCTAAATTCGAAAATATTCTCAACAAGACTTCGAGGGGTTGTATTCTGGCAAGGGAGCTAGAATATAGTTGAGATAATTCTAACTACTCGTCAGGTTCTCTTTTTTTTTCAAGGTACTAACCAACAAAAAAAAATCAATGAAATATAAATGATCACATGTATATGAACAAATCATCCAATTTATAAAAATATTTACATTTTTATAGCTGACCCTTAAGATTGATTTATCGAGAGCCTATTTTAAACTTTATATTGCTACTCCTCAAATTAGATGTGTTCTGTATTTATTAGTTGAGACATATATGGTCTTAAAAGATCAAAATAGTTCCCAAAAAACATTTTGATTTTTAAGGAAATTTGGCTATTAAATAGCTATAGCTTTGGTCTATAAAATGTGAACCAACTGCTCTTGAAATAAAGCTGGATACCCATCCCATTCTTATTAATTTCAATTTCAGCAAGGAATTTTTAAAGAACAAAGAGTCTACCTTTGTCTCTAAGCAACCATATAACATATTCGTATGTATTTGAGCAGATTTTTCGTATACATATTTTCATCTTTATCTCGTTATTACCGCTGCCATTATTAGCTTTCTCAGAACTCATCAGCGTCTCTACAGAGCTTTATGGCGCATTTTGTCTTAATAAGTTGCGCCACCAACAGCAGAGACACTGCCGGCGGCCACCACAACAACACAACGCCATACAGCAGAACACACCTTGGTGACTTAGTGGGTCCTTGCCAACCTGACAGCAGGGGACCCCACCACATCACTGTCAGTGCCACCACCAGACGGCATGCCACAAAACGATGCGGCAATGTGGCATACTAGCGGCAGCTGCCACCTCATAGATATTGCTTGTTGCTCATCGTTATTACTCGCTATTGTACTTATTGTTGTTATGCGCTGCTGTTGTTGTTGTTGCTGCTTAAGCGAGAGAATGATAAACTATCCGCAGCCTTTTAAGCAGCCTCATTAATCTTATTCAGTCGCTGCTTTTACTCAACGCATCTAATAAAGTAGCAATATCCGAGCGGTTGCTTGTTGTCGTTGCTATTGCTATTATGGCTGCCGGTGGTTGCACTGTGGCCAGCAGATTGGTAGCTATGCGTAGCCTTCAGTTTGTGTTGTTCGCTGCTGTGTTTGACTCTTGTTGCCACTATATTTCTGCAGCGTCACTTTATGCCTGCTAGATTCACGTCACTTTGCGATTTTATGAGCCGTTGTGGCTGCTGTTGTCATTGTTGTTGTTTTGCTATTACTTCAAATCCGCTCGCATGCTTAAGAGCTTTCCTGCTGATTTTAGTTGGTTTTCTTCCAACTGTTTGCACTTAGTAGTGGTTTTAAGCTCATGCGTTGTTGTTGTTTTGTGCGTGTTTCAGTTGATTTTGTTGTTATTTCTTTAAGTTTGACAATGTGTGGCAACTAAGAAACGGAAGGCTGGTGCTAGAATGAGTTTAAATTTGAAGTTTCTAGCTTCCCGAATGTGATTTTTTAAATTTCGAAGGGAAGTATATTCGAACTCCTTACATAAAAATACTCAAGATCTCCATATACTTTCCTATATACTGTATTTGAGTAGTGGACTTAAGTGGCTCTCATTATGTCTGACGCCAATGGATTGAAAATACCTTGAGTGTCACAGCAATTTTAAAAAGATTGCGGTCCGCTTCGAATCAACATATTCAGTTTATGCAACAAAAGTTCCCAAGTCTCCGGATTTGACTCCTCCGATTTCTTTATGCGGTTATTTGAGAAGAATTTGAAATCCTCATTCGGCTTTTAAGGAGACCACACGAAGCCGTAGTTGCTTAGGTTTGATGTGATTTTTTCAAAGTCGAATGTATTCTTCTTAGAGACTGGTGTAGACACCGCTTACGCGATTATAGCCGAGTCCACAACAGTGAGCCATTCATTCCTTCTTTTGGCAGTTTGTCGGCGAATAACTTATACAGCTAATCGTTTCATCAAACCTTTTTCTCGAAAACCGTAGTGCCGTTTCATCGAATGTTGACATCGTCCACGCTTCTGCACAATAATGATGACGGCCTAGTAGAGTTTGGTCCTTGTCCAAATTTAGCATGAAATGTTTCAATTTTACAATAATAATTGAATTGAATATCGAATTCTTCAATTTCCCTCAGATTACGCTAATTATTTCATATTAAAGCAATTTAAAGTTTTCTTTTAAAATTTAACCACTTTTACTCTCTTCTCACTTAAAATGGCAGCTCTTCGTATACTGTATATCGGCAACAAGAAAATTTTAAATTTTTATTATTTCTTCTGCACACAATTTTCTTGCTTATTTTGCGTCAACTTTTCCTTGGGCAATTTTCGCTATATTTTCTCTTCTCAAAATACACAATTTTCCAAAAGAAATTCTTCTTACCCAGCAATGGCTGCGCTTTCTTGAGTAGATGCAGTATCTCAAGTTAATATGTTTGCTTAACCCAATTGCGGATACTGAGATACTGAGCATATTTTGTGAGTTTGAGTGTGTGGCCACTTCACTTTCAATAGATTTCCGTAAGATGCATAAGGCATGTCAACAAGTTCACAATGCAGCAGCAGCTACGTGGCAAGCCTGATGAATGCAACACATTAGAGAATGCACCGTTATAGCTAATGTGTTTGAGATAGATTGGCAGCAAGGTGTGACAGGCACTTGAGCTAATGGCTTTAAAGTGACTTTAAGTTTATCACCACCATTTCTAATGGCATTTAATAGTGGTTTGTTAAAAATAATAATATTTTTTTCATTACGCTTAATTACTTTGATTACACTTGATTAGGTATGTAAATACACCAAGTCATCTATGTAATTTAAAAAAAAAAATAAATCCAAAGCTTAGTGTGACTCGAGGCTGCACAAAGGTTCTGCCACTTCAATATTTTTATTGCATTTGTTTATGTTTGTTGTTGTGATTGCTTTTTATTTTTATTGCTGGCAGCATGTCGTGAATATCGCAATTATTTCTGTAGATAATAAATTATTTACGATTCGCTCACGTGTCATTCGCAGTACGTACAAGTGTCTATGACAAGCGCTGCCTTTTTTCAGCTTCTCACCAATTGCTGTGCTCATACTGTGTCCGACTGCCTGGTGTTGCAGCAACATGCCGTCACTATTCCAGCGTCCAGCCCTTCCTTTGTGCCCAGCCATTCACTTGCACATTCGTCCAATTGTCTGCCACATCAGCGGCGGCAGCGAAATCATCAGCATGTGATGTGTCATTCGTTGATGGCCAAGCACCCTGGGTGAACTGCTGCCACAGAGCATATGGTTGTATGGCATACACTTCCGCGCGCGTTGGCTTCACGCTTCTTCCTGCCTTCAAGTGCACAGCACTCACACATTCACAAACACAGCGTGCTGCGGTTATCTAAATGAAAAATTCCTTACTTGCCACATAGCGACAAATTGCATTTTGATTTATTTCCGTGCAATATCTAAAGAATTCCCTCAGCACTGCAATAGTCGTATGATCACATACAGTCACGTGAAAAAAAATATAATAATTTAATATGGAACTAATTCTTAAAAATTCATCAGATTCAGATTCATCTTAGGTTGAGAAAGCTTAGTGCAAAATCACCGAAAAAATATACTGGATGGTGATAAGCCGCCCTAGATAGTGGTTGAAAGTGAGAAGTCGGTGTCAGGATTAAGTGCGGCTAAGCTAGCGCATAGTTGGTAAAATTTGTACCAACCAAACACTCAGTTCTCTTACTCTTATTTGAAAAGTCCCCCAGTAATTTGTTAAAGCGCAAAGTATACCTAATACTACCTCTGTTTAGGTTCGTGATTATGGTCCAAAGTCTAAGGAACTTGAGACATAAACTCAGAAAACCAGTATGGCGGATAACGTTTTTAAAACTTCATCGGATTCGCTGGAAACTCGCTACTCGGGATTGTTCGGGGTTGCTGATTCAAAATGTCGGATTCAATATGGCTGATGTTATTATGAAAAATGTATCGGAATCGCTCGAAACTGTTTTCTCGGGGGTTTCCGGGGCCGCTAATTACGAATCCGTTGTCGGTTTTCTCAAAATTCAAAAGCGTGAATGCTATATGGCGATTTTTAAAATGTCCACCATATTGGTTCGGCATTTTGATTTCTCTAAAAGCAACGACTTTTATTTCAAGACCTATTTCGTTTTCAAATTATTTCTGTACTGTACTGTATATAGAATAATAAGCCATCCACTACAAAATGTTTGGATCAAACGATTTAAGTAGAAGTTCAGTACAAAAAAGTGGTAACACAATTATTTTTTGGAAATTATTGGTAGAAAATTTTAAGAATTAGAAGATTTACCAAGACTTCTTTTATATGATTCAGAATTATTTTAACCGCTTTGCACTAACCAAAAAGTACTTCGGTAAGAACAACTTGGACCAAACTTTTATACACCTCTATTATAAATCAACAAGCCACTCATTGCCTCTCATCAATAAAACCTTGGCGGAGGTGAAACTTGGAGCGCGCTCGCTAGTTAAAGTACACTACTCAGCGATCACTCAGTGCATTTTTACCGCACACAACTGTTTGTTCCTTTGTGCACACTTCCACTGAAGCTATTTAAATGCAAAATCTCTTTGCATACAGCGGAACATACGCGCACACACAAACTCACATGTTGCAGCAAGTATCTTCCCTCAGCCACAGTGTGGCACACAGCATCAGCGCGTTGCATCTTCCACTGTCACTATTTGTACGGCGCTTTTTTATACCTTTTATATTGTAGTTTTATGTTGTACTTTATGTTGATGATGATAATGATGATGAATGTTGCTGCCACAGCGTTTGAGTTGTGCTCTTTTTACTCGCATACATCTTTTTATTACGATTGTTAATGAAATGCCAACGCGCTGCACTTGACTTTTGCATACGCGTCGCTGGGCTTATGCGTTGCAACGAGCGAACTCTTTACCGCATAAGCAGCTTTTTATTTGTGTATGTGTTGCAAATGCACTTACATGTACCTCGTATTGCAGCTAATGAGCACATTTATGCACACACACGCTTGCACTTGCAGTGAGGGCTTCACCTATTTTTACGAGCTGTCATTGCTTGCAGCGTTTTTCCGTTTCCATTTGCTGCGTTCGCTGTATAGTTTTCCTGGCGAATGACTTCCTTCAGGTGCCGCAGCGGCAATGACACAGCAGAGTAGTAACACAAAGCACCTAAAGCTGTACACGCCTGCATTGTGCGTTCGCTATGCTTTGACATCCTCCTGCTGTGCCACTTGCATTGTTTGTGCCAACAAGCAACGCATAAATGCGTAATGAGGTCTCTCAAGGTCTAAGAACGCACCGCTTTCTGTGATGTGTGTGTGCTCATTTTGATTTGAAACTAGGGATCTTCCGCCAGACGCACATATTTATGCCCATTAAATAATTAACTAACACACGCGGCTGCGCAGAGAGGGTGATATTATAAATCAAGCTGTAGTTCCCGATTACATAACACCATATTAAAAATTCAATTTATAATTGATATAGACGGGTTGCTCTGATAGAGCTGGGGCATGAGGTTCTATTGTTGCGCTTATCTCGATGAACCTGGAAGCAATTCTTCAAACACGCAGGATTAATTTCTTTCCAATTTCAAGGTAGACGACTGGGCTGGACTACTGGATGAATTACTCGTTTAAGTCCTTAACGGATAGCTCTTAGACCTCGTTGCCGTTGAGATTCATCGTCTAGATTTCGTAAATGAGAGGATGGATCTTTGGGATGAATGTAGTCGAAATGGGGATACTTCCCTATGAAATCAACTAGGAAGATATACTCATGCTAACGTCGAAACACTACTGATAGTTTTCATCCATTCAACTATCCCCTATATGAAGACGGTTCTATATTTGTAAGAAGGATTTACCATGTTGAGTATTTTCTCAGACGTCAGGTTCCACAAGTGATCGTTTGTGCACTTAAAGGAAGCGAAGATGATGGAAAGTTATGTTCAGGTACTGACTGAAGGCCTGGATACCTCAAGTGTTTCCATTAATATTATATTATCTGGGTTCACCACAGGAAAAATCCCGAATTAGTAAAAGAGAAATCAATTGAAAACGCTAAGGAAACCCATGTATGATGGATTTTAAGTGCATTTATAAGATTATTTATAATGCATTTGTGAGAGATATTTAATGTTAGTTTAATGCTTCTTTAAAAGCTCAAATATACCAACTTTATTCTGAAGAAAAGTTGGAGTAAACCGGTTTATAAAATCTTGTAAGTATTATGCAGTAGATACAAATCTCGCAAAGGATTTAAGATCTTCTGAATAATATTTTACTCCGATTGCTATAGAATAATCCTAGTTACTTGAAATAGTTTTTTTTTACGAAAATGTCGCATAAGCCTAGAGTATCTGCTAAGCTTTGATGAAACCAATTGTTATTCGAACAAGTACTGTTGTCCCCAAATAGTATAATCACCGTTCAACTAAATTCAACTCTAGTAAAAATAGTAAAAAGGGTGTATATATAATATACATATATACATTTTTATTTATATATACAAATATAAGGCAACCAAAGAAATCAATTATACAATTTCTTCAAGTTTACCTCCGAAAAACCGCAATTGAATGCAACAAAGGCTTATCAACCCTTTGTTTGTTTTGTGGCATGCATACCCCATAAACAATTATCGGAATGCAGTTATCTACACTTGTATACACATATCAATTTACTTCGAATTGCTCAAACCATAAAATGTCCCCATTTCCACAACGAGTCACCTTACCGAGTCACATAACATGGCGTTGCCACTGCCACCGACACTTTAATAGCCTTCGCTTATTTCCCCTCCAATTTGCCGTAATTTTCCTCACACGAGTATACAAGTAAATAATTTGAATAGTATTAAACAATTCATTTACACAAAATAAACCGCAACAAGCTGCAAAAGTAAAATCAACAAAGCGCTGGTAAAATAACAAATTAGGGTTTTGATTGAGTAAGCTGTGAAACCACAAGAATGCCGATTGTAATGCGCAAAGTTCAAGCGAATTGTGACCCAAACTTCCTACTCACCGCACTCGAATTCACAGGCACGATTGCAATTCGAATTAAGTAGCAATGCAATGCGAGACAAGTACTTTGCGTTACCCTGAGAAGCTTTTAGGATAGTACAACTGTATACCAAAGTTCATTAGCAATGAAATTTAATAAATTATGTGTGTGGATAAATTTAAAAGGAATGCTTTTGAGATACTCATTTTAAAGCAAACAGACGTGTTTGCATACCTTATGATCATTCTTCAAGAGATTCGCCATACATCAATATACCGATTTATTATATTATAGTATACTTGCTTTATCAAGCAGAGGGTTCTGTTTTAATTTTGTAACATCGAATCGGATCCGGTTCAAACCGATTTTGGTTATTTTCAAATAGAGACGATCAATATTATTTTTTTATGCACATATCTAGTTAGTTCATAGTTCAAGTGATTTGTGATATATGAGTCCATTAACCATATGGCAGAACTAAAATATAGTGAGTAGCAAAGCAATTTATCTAGTTTAACTACTGTCGAGAATAAGAACCTCCATTTCCTATCCTTTCATAACGACATCATAAGAGTCCGATTTATACTCTAAGAAGAAAAATACATAGAAATTCGAATAAGGAAAAACTAATTCACTAAAAGAAAACTATAGAATCTTCATGCAATTGAGTTTCGATTAATTATAGTATATAGTAATAGTTAGAAGAAAGAAACAAGACAAAATGTTGTACTATATAATAGAATCAATTGTTTAACAGTTTCGATTGAGTTTAGCATAAATAACGGGTCCCATCTAACTAACTAAATCGTATGATTCTCCAGCCTGTCTTTATATAGTATAGCATATATTTCTTCTTAAATAGTGTTGATTTATGCATGTGAACACAAATTTCAACGTATTAAAAAATGTACCGTTAGTTCAGCTATATATATAAAGGATAATGTCAAGATCTGATGAGCGGAGTTTCGACTATTCAACAGAAAGAATCAGTGCTAATTTCGGATAATCGGAACTTTGAGTATTGCCAATTTCGTAGACATTAACTAGAATGATCTCAGGTGTACCGAATGAATTCCGATCCCACATCAGTCAGACCTCTGCAACCGATTCGGAATTTCATTCGCTCAAATACCGTCGACTTAGAGGCATTCTGGAGAATTATTTGTGGTTTGTCCCTAAAAAGAATTTAAAATCTCTAGTCCTTTAGCATATTCATATGATTTGATAGGAACCGAGTTCTTACTGTGTTTTGAGGGAGAAGATACTTGAGTTATCTCTGTCCTCAGAGTTTATGACAATTCGGAAAGAAAAAAAGAAACCTTAGTGAAACATTTATTTTAAGTTACTAGAAGATATATAGCCAATATTGGGGATTAAAGGGAGCATTTCAGTGGTGTTATTCAAGTATATCTTAAAAGCCCCCTTGTTTTAAAACACTTGATGTAGTTCAGCAACTCGGAACCATTAGAGTAACCTTTTTTCGAATTCAGTTCCATTTATAATGAAATAATGGTTTTTTAGAAAACTTTAATTGAACTCCTGGATTAAAACTCAGTTCTTAACATGAACCAAACCTTTTTGTCTGACCTAATAGTTTTCGCTATGCAAAAGACACTTTAAAAACACTCTTATCCCACAAAAGGCACTACTTTCTTTATACACCGTTGCAATTTTAGTGCTTTCGTCAAAATGATGGCGTAGCCATAACGGTAGCTACAACACTTTTAAGACACGCATTTCGTGCGCTTCCGCTTTTATGGGCCATTCGTGTGGCAAACTGTTTTTCATAAATTGCAAAAATTTAATATCCTTCGCACAAAGTTTGCAAAATACCTTCCGTCTTTGCACACCGGATATGCGTTTAACCAATAGTTTCGATTTTAAAAGGGAGCGGATGAGAGACAAACATGACTTTTAAGGGCATGCCAGCACTTACAACCTGGCTTTCGTTTGTGCCATTCAATTTTGTAAAAGCTTAAGCGACAAAAATAAATCCATCTCGTCTCACCTGGTGACGCACACACCGGCATTCATCACTATTTCAGCATATTTGTTGCATGCCACAAGGCTGCGCGGTTAGAAATTGCTTTCGATTTGTTTGACAGTCAACATTTTGTGTGCGAAGCATAATATCCTGATTGCCACGCAGTCATAAATTCGAGTCGAGTTCAAAATAAGTCGAGCTGAAAGAAAGTCAATGCACACACACATACAAACATGAAAACGTAGAAAGTAAACGCTTTGCTACAAATATTGGCAACAGTTGTGGCATGGAAGGTGGCGCGTATCTCTCTATGCGTGCTACGTGCCACATTACCCATATATTGCAACGTAACTTGCCATAAACGCTAGAATGCGTACTATCTTCTTATATAAGTGTGTGGGTGTGTATGTATGTGTACCGGAGTTTATTTACGCTGCCATAAAGTTGTGTGGGTGACCGAACTAAATTCCAAGGAAAGCGGTCGTAAAAAAGTTTTACAACCTTTTGCTGCATTTTATGAATATGGTGGCACAATTTCATGCCACAGGCGCAAATATTGTTGAGCGAGTGGAGTGAGAGCGAAGAGGGGATTTATGCGAAGAAAAGCGACTATCAAACTCGCAGCAATGTTGCGTGTATTTGCGTGTTGACAACATTGTTGCCACATGAGGCAATATTTTCGACACGCAGCGCTGCTGGCTGATGGCTGGGGATCAGCGGCAGCAACTCAAGCGGAAGTGTCAACAACGTTGTGAGGTTGTTGTTGTTGTTTCGTGTGGCGCAAAATAAAATACATCAGCAGCGCACAGTTGAGTAATTTTGTTTGCTTATAAGCATACGCGCGCTTGTAAATCTTTTTGGCTGCGTATTTGTATGTGGCAAGCTGCTTCCTTGCACGCTTGGGCGCACAAATAATCGCTAAGGGAAAGATTTCGCCCTGCATTTGACTGCCAACGAATCCATCAAAAAATGTTTATGAAATTTTTCATTACCTGCGTTTGCTTTGTTGAGACGCTTCAGGCGCTCGCACGCCTGTAAGTATGCTTAAATTAATAGCGGCACAAGGTAAACAGCGTGGCAGCAATATAGTAAGGCGAAAAAATTGTATACAAACACACACTCTCGCATAAATTTATGTATCTAAATAACGGCTAATATGCCGTTAGTGCGCCAACAACCACAAATTACTAACTAATTTGCGGCAAAGTTGCCGACTAATTCCACAACGCAGCTGCGCTTCCGACTGATTTGATGCGAGACACTTTTTTTCGCAAGGCTCCGGGCGCATTCTGCCAACACCCCAGCGTGCCACACTTTGGTGGCATAAACCACAATTTGATGGCGCATATTATGTTGCCACTTAAGTAAACATGCCACGCCGCTTGTTCGCAGTTAAAGTTGTTGTATCTTGACATGGGCTGAGTGCGCGGCAAATTTGTTATTTATGCGCGGCTAAGCTGATTGGCCCAGATGTGTGCGGCATTTGTGGCAAGTTTGCATGCATTTATGTGTGTATTACGTCACGTGGCGTTCAATAGGTGCGCGAGAAATAACTTTAGTTTATTACTTGGGGAAACTATATACTTAAAACTACATACCTTTATGGCCACAATAGTTTTATGCGCGATTCGCAAATTTACGCTATAACGCTGGCAAGCTTTTGTATAACCCATAAATTCCGGCGAATTAGCCAAGGCACAAGCGAATTCGTGTCAAACACTGACCTACCAATAAAACACACATCTAAACATACAAACTTATATGCGCTCAGCCTTTTTATGCGCGCATTTTCTTGTTGTTCGCCGCCATTCCAAAGCGTTTTGCAAGCGTTGCAGCGCTCGTAACAATCTGGATTAATATGACATAATTTCGGTGCGCTTTTGCTTGTTACTGCTCTTGTTGTTGTTATTTTTATTTGGCTACAACAACGTTTGGTTTTTATTTCTTCACAGCAAATATTGGTCGGTGGCTACCCACCAGTGGAATGTGTTCGGGTCATAAAGTATGTTTGGCCTTCGTAGAAATACTTAGCAAAGATATTTATGGCACTTAATAAAAGTGTTGTTGTTGTTGTTGTTGTGCGCGGAACTTTATTACCTGTTATTCGGTTGATTGCTTATTTTCGCCAAATTAAATGAAGGTTATGTCGAAATGGTAACGCAAAGATTATTGTTTATGATTATGGGCAAACAACTCTAAAATTTCATATAAATTATCTGCAACATAACATGAGACCATAGAATCATTGAGGTATAACAGTTATTTGTTTAAAATAAGACAGATAGACCAGTATAAATTCCGACTGGTTGATTGTAAGACCAGATCGATAAGACACTGAACCGTAACCGATCACTTAGTGCAGGATCGTAGATCTTGCAGTGTGGATCAACCAATAACCATCCAATAATTCACTTAATATGATAAAATAAAGAGCCGGGAAGTAATTTTACATGCGATGGTAATGAAGTTCATTATTGGCAAATTTAACGCTGCAATGTGTCGGGTTCTTCAGTGTATGAAGCGTCCTACGTTGTTGTTGAAAGTTAAATTTGCCACTAAGTCACATTATCCCAGCATCATATCATAATAATAAGTTTCAATTTTCACTTAAAATTAATAGCCTAGGCGACGCTTGAGTTTCAGTGTAGTTACCTCATGTGCCATAATAACATCCTCCATGACGTTGTGTCCATAATGTTCTAGCCTTAAACTGCCATGGAACGTCAAGTGAATTTTCAGTAAACTATCTTATACACATAAGAAATCGATAAAACTAGTATTGGATATGTCATTGCATGGAAAACAAGTTCTTTCTTTTCTCTGATCTAATAAGGAAGAAAAATTGCGAAAAAGAGTTGGCATGAATTGTACTTAGTCCTGCCATTAGTTCTGTTTCTATTGGTATTGACGACGCTGCTCGAAGCAAAGACTTTGTTTTGAGACTCTTAATATTTCTGTGAGGTATTCCAGGCCATGTTCAACAACTCTGACCACTAACTATAGTTCACTGGATTTCAGACGTCCAATTTTCTGCTGCTATGAAACGAGAAATATTGTTTTTCAACCTCAGCAGTGGTGCCTTGTGTGCTTCAGCAGAATATTGCGGGAAGTTCCAACGTTCTCATTCGAAGAGATTATTGCTTAAATGCTTTACCACGCCTTCTAAATCATACTGCTGATACACTTTTGCATAGCTCCTTTAGTACCATTACAGCATATGGATGGATGGTGACAACGTTGAGCCCTTGGAAGAACATTCTTTGCGGTTTTGGAAAATTGTATTGTAAATTTTGTAATTTTGATTGTAAAGAAGTCATTTGAAGTAGATTGAAGTAGTCGTTTGCATCGAATAAGCCCTGACATTAATATGGTTGATATATCCATTTCTCTTAACATAATATGCAGTTTTCTAAGAGATTTTTTTTCGAATGCTTTCGCGAACAGATTTTATACTTTCACAACAAAGTTGCTAAGAGAGTATAATAGTTTTTTTTTTTTCAAATAACGGTTGCTTGTAAGCCATAAAACTAATTGAGATAGAAAGTGTTATATATACCAAAGTTATCAGGGTAACGAGTAGATTTTAAATCCGGATGTCTGTCTGCAAGTCCGTCTGTCCATCCGTGCAAGCGATAACTTGAGTAAACATGGAGATATCTTAATGAAACTTTGTACGAATAATCCTTGGCACCATGAGACTACTAAACCTTTTAGTCATTTTTTTACACCGCCAAAAATGGAAGATATCGGATTATAACCACGCCCACCTCCTATACAAAGACTATTTAGAAAACTACCAAAAATGCTTTAATTGATTAAGGAAAAACACCAGAAATCTCAAATTTCATTATAAAGAAGCTACAGAAGGGCTGCACTCAAATTGGTATACAATATTTTGAATGAGTGTGGCTCCGTCCACTCATAGATCAAAAACCATATCTCCGAAACTACTCGACCAATTTCAATGAAATTCGGTTTGTAATATTTTCCTTGAATCCCAATGATATGGTATGACCAAATCGGTTCACAACCAATCCTACTTCGCATATACCAAAACTTTGAAGACGATCTGAATCGTTTACTTTACAATATTTAAAGTAAGCACTAGTGAACATATCGGAACAGAACTTTGCACAAATACTGCATTTATAGTGAGGCATTGCCCTTCTAAAAATCGCCGAAATTGGACCATAGTTATTCTTGGCCCCATATATCGAACACGGAGACCTCAGTGCTTCTAATAATTTTTTTAGTGAATGGTAAGTCTCTCATATATTTTTTAGGAAATTTAATGGGAATATTTTTCTTCCAATAATATGTCTCAGTGCCAAAAATTAGTGAAATCGGTTTATAACTTCACCTAGCCCCCTTATACCTAATATTAGGGTTTCCAGTTCTCAATGGCCTTTATGCTATATATATGATGAATATGTGGTTCAAAGTGTGTGTTATATTAAGAAAAATAAATAAATATATTGTGAGAGTATGAAATGTTCAGTTACACCCGAGCTTAGCCCTTCCTTACTTGTTATAGCTGAATGGGTTCGAACCACACGAGGACGACCTTCAACTGTAGACGATTGGGTCTTTTTTTCAAATTCGAGAAAGAAATTATTTTGAAAGGAAGTTTCTACCACTATTAAAAAATTTAAAATTTTCAAAAAAAAAAAAATTAATTGGAAAATATTTTTTACTTCATGTGTTATCGATTATTTTATATATTATTTTTGTATAGAAGAATACAAGCTTCAAGTATTATGCATTTAGTACAAGCTACTTACTGTTCACGGAAATATATCGAACTAGACCAAAAGTCCAATATTAATGACAAATATTTGTAATACAGACTTTGGTGAAGCACAGATATTGAAATTGAGTAATGGTTATATGTGGCAGAAAATATACGGCAATTAATGATCAATGATTAAAATGGAGTCAGTTAATAGTTTGAGAAGTATATGAAAACCGTTTTTGTTTAAAAATGAAAAACAAACTTATTTTATTTAGAAACATTTTTAAATTTGCTCTTATGCCTCTCCATAGCTAGCAGTTTGCATATCTGAGACACCAGAAGTTCCTCTCCCGCAAGGCGGCACATGCGGCCACTGCACTCACTTCGCCATAAAC
This sequence comes from Zeugodacus cucurbitae, assembly GCF_028554725.1. NCBI lineage: Eukaryota > Metazoa > Arthropoda > Insecta > Diptera > Tephritidae > Zeugodacus > Zeugodacus cucurbitae. The sequence continues at coordinate 53,557,089 of NC_071667.1, read as the reverse complement.
TACAATCGCAATCAAACTTGGCATAAGTTAACGAATTTCCATTTCACATAACAAATCTAACAAACAAATGCGGTTATGGTCATTGCGTTTGTGGTTGTTATAACCATTGTAGTCACATATCTGTTGCAATGCGCTTTCTTGCCACGTGATTTTCACCGGCTAGCGCCAAATGTAGACACACAACTGCCAAGTGTTGAACCAGATTCAGCCCACATTTATTAGCGTTAAAATACGAGCATGGCACAATAGCAACAACAACAACTGTGGCAACATGCAATCAGTTTAGTTAGTAACAACAAACAGCTGTTGGAAAGCAAAAAGAAGTTGAAATAATGAAAAATTATTTAGGAAAAAAAAGCATTTTGCAAGAGAGGTTTGTTTGTTTATGTGTGTGTGTGTGTGTAGACATGTCTGATTGCCGCAGAAATAGCTTTGCATCTACCACAGCAGTTGCCACAATGGTGCGATTATGAAAGCAACGCGCGCTGATTAGCCACAGAGGCTGTGTGTTGCAACAGCATTTCATGCACAAGCTGGCGAAATTAGTTATGCAAAAAGAAAATAAAAATGCTAAAAATAAATATATAAAATGAGCTGGTGGTGAATGTGGCACGTTGGAAATTTGCGATTGCTTGGGAAAATAGAAAATATAAACGTATATGCAATCTTCAGCTAATCTCCGCTCTCCAGCAGTCGCATCTTAAAGCTGTTAATGTTAAATGCAATTACACACTTTAAATTTCGATGTCAATGACATGCAGATCTCTAAGTATGCGCGTCTTCTCCCATATTTACTTGTATTTATGCGCTTATTTATTCATAAGCGCGTTGCCAGCATTGCTGAAGCACCTCACTTGGTGTGGCAGTCAACAAACTGTGCGTGTGCAACATGAGATTGATGCAGCTTGCTGCGCTGTGTTGAGGCGACAGTGACAGTGATAGAAATGCATAAAACAGTTGGAAAAACACTTTTGGAGGCATATTACTTGTGTGTGTGTGTGTATGAGTGGAGTTAAGTACCGCACGCACATGCAAAGCAACATATTTGCACACTTAAAACTGCGCAAGAAGCAGAGTAGCAGAGTAAGCGGCAGCAGCTGCTGCTGCAGAAACTCCACATTTTTGCATACAACATTTCTTTCATCAATGTAATTCCCAGCGCACTTGCATACATACTTGTGAAGCGTTATCGTTGCTTGCACATTAGGGTGGGTCGGCTGGCAGCTGTTAAAAAATATATTTTGGAAGTAAGTGAAATGCTTGTAGGGTATTTGATACAATAGAAGTGCGGTTCAAGAGCAACAACAACAATGAAATACCCCTAATATCCCTAAATTTATGCTTTGGTCAATTATAGCTAATGAAATCTTCCCAACCACTTGAGAGTCCTATAATATTGGAGATAATATTCATAACTAATAACAGAGTCACACAAAAAATAATAATTTGTCATGGCCTGGGGCTCTTACTATGTGTACTAAATGGTTTTGGGATCACTGGATCCAAATCCGTTCATTTAATCCCATCAGATCAGGGTTTTGAGATAACTTCAGAAAACAAATATGGCGGACAGCGATTTTTAAAATTCGTCGGATTTTCTTGAAACTCGCTACGTATTCGGTGTCGGTTTTTCAAAATTCAAAAGGGCTAATCCAAACTGCCGAACGCTTTTTTGAAAAATTCATCGGAATTTCTTGAAACTCGTTACTAAAGGGTCCTCGGGGTCGCTGATTACGAATTTTACTTTTTTTTTTTTAATTCCAAATGGCGGATCCAATATGGTGAACGCTTTTTTGAAAAATTCATCGGAATTTCTTGAAACTCGTTACTAGAGGATTCTCGGGTTCGCTGATTACGTATTTTAAGTTACTTCATATTGCATCCGCCATTTCGAACTTTGAAAAAACCGACACCGGATTCGTAATCAGCGACCCCGAAAACCTCCTGACACTGTTTGAAAGAGCCTCAAATTAGAGTTGATTGGTTCAGAAAGGGATTCGAGGGCTACCGAATAAAGATTAACAAATTCAAGATTTTGGCCGTTAGAAAAATGTGTAAATATTATTTGTATGCATGTATGTATGTATTATGTGTTCAAAATTCGGAGCCCCTAATGATAATATAAGATCCATTATCATATCCATAAGCTTGGGAATGAGTAATTGAACTGATAAGTTGAACCAAATACCTGGCAATTGGGGAGCATAGGTCTGAAGATAGATTTCTTATCCATACTTTTTTTATAAAATAAATCTATATAAAGAGTGGTGGCAAATCTGCATACATATATATAAAATTGAGAATCGAAGTTATGGCCCCGTCAAACATTACAGAATTTTAACAACATATGTGACTAATGAATACAGGGTGGTGTTTTTATCTCTTGGGTATGAATTCGAGGTTAAAATCTGTTTTTATCTCTTGGGTATGAATTCGAGGTTAAAATCTAAATTAAAAGAACACTAAATATCTGATATAGTATATTGGAATTCTTATTTGAAGCCCTTATTCCTTGATTTAGTATATTTATATACGAGGGCTGCTATATAAACAGGAATATTTATCAACGAAAATGGTTTTATTGTTTTTCAAAATATTCTCCATCAAGATTTATACACTTTTGCATGCGCTCAAACCAATTTTCGAAGCACTTTTTTGAGCCTTTTTTTTTGAGCGATTGTTTGCGGGATCCAACGATAACAAACCTTTTTTACGGCCAGGTGTTCATGCAATATCGAATGTATGCTGGCGGGAGAAATGCATAGGCATGCCTCTATCTGAAGGTATGTTACATGACGGTCTTGCATTATCAGTTCACGTATGGCATCGATGTTTTCTGGCACAACGGCTGTTTTTGGACGACCTTCACGGAATTCGTCTTTGAGCGAGCGTCGGCCACGATTGAATTCGTTGTACCAGTTTTTCACAATGCTATAGGATGGTGCTTCATAGCCATACAAAGATTTTAGTTCATCGATGCACTCTTGTCGCGATAATCCACGTCGAAAGTTGTGAAAAATGATCGCACGAAAATGTTCACGAGTTAATTCCATTTTTTGGCCGAGATGAATTTTTTAATTCCCTGTAAACAAAACAATTCACGATTAAATGACAAAACGTTCTGAGTGATGTTATGCTAAAAAATGTCAAACTTTCCAATGGAAATGTCAGATTGTACCTGGCAACACTTAGTGTTGCCTAGGCCAGAAATATATATAGCAGCCCTCATATATTGATATATCTAAAAGAAAAAGTAGTAATAGAAGTCTTCAAGAAAGTTTCCTAGACTTAGGGACTTTTCAAAGCTGCCACTTCTCCGCCACTACGTTTCACTAAAAATTTAAATTTCTTAAAAAACTGAACACCCCTAATGTCTATAACAATAATGTGACTGCAGTAACTGTTTACTTCTATTTACTTTTTATTTTATTTTTGTTTTTGTTGCTTTGGTTGTGAACACAGCTGCTTTCTACAGCGTCAGTGGCCGCGACACGCAGTGCACTGGCCTCTTGATGGGAGAGCGAATGCTCACGTGCGTTGCCGGTTGACTACTTTAAGTGTTTGTGCAAGCATGCAAAATATACGCAATTACATAAACACGTGTGTGTGTGTATGTGTATGGAAAGGCATACAAGTATAGAGACTCATTTGTAGGCAGAATCATGCAACGATGACAGTTAAATGGCCGCTAGAAAAATGTGTAAATATTATTTGCTGTCTACCTTGCAGCAGGCTTCTGTTGGGTGGATGTATGCGTGTGGGTGTGTTCTACGTGCGAAATTCGCGCGAAAATATTTGTCAACTAAGCAACGGTGCAAGCCTGCTGGCACGCAATGATTTATGCGCGTGGGCGTTGCATGTGGCACGTTGGCCAAATGTGGCAATGCAACGACCGCGACAGCAGCGGAGGCAAATGGACTTGTATGCATTTTCTGGCACTTATGACTTTTCTAAAAGCATTTGTATTTGCATACATACCGACATACGTACAATGTGTTCGGCCCATCGACAGACGGTCAGCGCAGCGGAAATCAATGCAATCAGCTAAATGTCAGTTAGTTTTGTTGCAAGCATTCTATTATTGCACTTAACAACCTAAAGCTGCCTGACTTGGCAAAAAAAAGTCGCGGTTATTGCGGATTTGTTAACTGTTATTGCCTGCTTGAAGTGCGTACAGCAGCAAATGGTCGATAGGTTTTGGAAAGAAAAGGTTTGAAAAATATGATGTACATACTTGCAACTTTGTTTAACGCTATTTCAGGGCATTTGGGTGAGGGATCTCATGGTATATATTAGAAGAACTAATACATACAAACATGCTTAGAAAACGTTGAAAGTAGACTCAGTCTTTTGAATATTTATCGGGACGAAGTGGATGGCTGAGTTTAAGACCCATCAGAGTTAAAAGTTTATATAGAGTTTCTTCCAGAATAAATGCGCCTACCTGGCGTGTTTCTTTATTGAACCCTATTGTTTCGCAGTAATGATATGCCTTTAAGCTCTAAACAACGCACTTAAATTGTGACTTCCAAATTTAATCAGCTTAGTCGCCTACATTTGTTAAATATTTCAGGAAATTGGAGAAGAACGATATAAATCTCATTATCATGAGATCAAGATCATAAGGGAAGATTCTGCAACAAAAAAAATTATAATATATCGGTCAATTTGGAATGAAAACTGCACAACATAACGTCGCTGAAGAAATCCACCATAGAGAGATAAGGGACCATACCTTAGTAACTCAAAACAAACACAAATATTATAGGGGTCTTTTGGCCACCTAACCAAATTTTGATTTGATATGTTTGATAGATAAGGAGATATTGTGAATTAGATTTTATTCTCGGTTCAAAGCTGATCTTTCATTGACAATTCTGATTTCCATGCCGATCGGACAATATTCAGTATATTTCATTAAAAAGCTCTGCTTGGGTAAACTTAGTGAGCTTTCATTTTTCATCGAATAAGCTTTAAAGCTAACATTTCATTGACATTTCTCATTTCCTTGTCGGTATCACAACATCAATTCGTAAAATAAATGAAAGCTCTGCTTATGAAAGCTTACGAGCTCTCATATCTGCTTTTGATTCAAATCTTAAGGGGTTAGGGGTAGTCAGAGACAAAATTAAATTAAAATTAGAATTTTCAATATTTTTTTTTGCTTTTAAATCATGTATTTTACAAAAGTAATGTTTTGACTTGAAGTCACGAAAATTTGGAAAAAAAAATATAATTTCCAAAGTTATAGCTGTTTGTGCTCACCCAGTTTCAAAAAAAGGTCCTTATAGTGACAATCATAAGTCCTGATAGACTCATCTAAAATCAATAAGAAAAAATAGTTTTACAACTAGATAATCCTGGGCCTGATCGACGCTTTTTTGTTTTCTTTATCTTCCAAAATTAAAAAAATGGCGGCCTCAGGAAATTTTTTTCTAGATTTTCAATAAATGGTCTTGAACATTTTTTTGAAATTTTTGAAAAAAAAAACAAAAAGCTTCGATTAGGCCCAGCATTATTATGTATTCTAAAAGCTGTGTCAATTTCATTAAAATCTACTCCATTTTCGAGTTACAGTTGTCACCAGTTCAAAAAACATAGTTTTGAGAAAAACGCATTTAAAGTTTCACACCAGCATTTTGGAGTGGCCGAGCGCTCTTTGTTGTTTGTCGAATAACTCGAAAAGTAATTATCGGATCGACTTCAAATTTTATATTCGAATTGTCATTGCCTAACTATGCTGTGATTTATGGAACCACTATATTTGCAGTTTATACTATTCCAGAGAAGCTTTGAAATATCTATAATCGAGAATTCGAGAAGGTACTTTTCGAACTCACCTCTTTCGAGCCGAATGTGGTTATGAGTGGATTACATATTTGTTACAAGGAGATAATACCGCCCAATATGTCAACATAACCTCTCTTAAAAAGGTTTTTCCAGAGGAGTTTCCTCTTCCAATCTTTTGTATAGAATTTTGTCAAAGTTGAGTTCCCCAACTAAGTGCATAATTTGCAGATCTAAATGTCTTCCCTGTTGCTTTTTATTCCAAGTGTAGAGAGAAATCTTTAATTAATTTAAATTCAGGGTCAACTCGCATAAAAGAAAACTCGGTAAAAAATTAGATTACCACACATTCTCCAGTCTTAAATAGCTCTTAAATGCAGACTTGTGAAAAATTCACAAGCACAGGTACATTTTGAGCAAATGCAAATCACAGCCAGTCATAAGCCATTTTCTAAGCATTTTGTATGCATTTGTTGTCGACAAGTGAATTTTCTTATTTTCTACCTTTTTTCGACTGCACGACTTTATCGCATTAACTGTTGTCATCTGTCAACAGCAAAGGACTCACTAAGGCAGCGCTTTTTCTTGTATTTTTTTTACACACTAAGGTACATAAACGTAATGGCTTAGCATACATTGAGGCGCCGTGCAGCAATGCGGTTTACTTTCGCACACCAAAGCAGCTGTTCTGTTGCGCCAAAGCAATCTGCGCTAATAACACCAACAACAAACACAGCGGCAATCAGCATTAAATAAACTAAGAGAAGCCAAAGCAAACAAACAACATTAAAGAAGGCAAAAAGGATACAAGTAATAAAAAATAAAACAACAACAAATAAATGTACAACAAAAATACCAAAAAATAAAATAAAAATTACAACAAAAACAAGCGCAAAGATATCTGGTGGCTGTTGAGTCCTTTTCGCAGGATATGTGTTGTTGAAATAAAAAGGCAAATATGAAATATGAGAAGTTTGTTGACACGTCGGCATTTCCGTTGCACCGACACTAACGGCTTTCTACACGCGGCGGCTGTGGGTGCTTTTACGCTTTCGCGCATTTTTAATCTTTTCGCCACATTTTTTCTACGCATTTTCAGTGCTTTTTTGCACTTTAAACGGGCGACGTATGTTTAAATGTATATAAAGTTCTGTGTGTGGTGAGTCTCTGATTTTTATTTGCTGGCGCTTATCGCCAAATGCCGACAGAGAGCATTGACGAGCAGCAAAGAAGACGAAGTAGAAGCAGAAGTGGCAAGGATATGTGAAAGTCGAGCTGGAAGGCAGACATAAGAGACCCGTCAGACGTATATCACTCAGCACGACTCAAACTCTTGTGAGTAATGCTATTCTTATTTCACTGTGTATATGTGTGTGTGTAATAAGTCTGTCAGTATTTGATTTACATACAGATTTGTATTACATACGCGTCCCTTAAGCGCAATGACACACCCTCACATACATATTTACATATCTAAAGCTGCCTTTGTGTGCCCTCAGTCGCCTTAGTCAGTCAGTCGTTGAGGTGTAAATAAAGTCGTACTAACCAACACATGCTCAATGTTTGGCGTGATATCCTTTCGCCTTTGCATGTGCGCGCACTTGTGCTCAAGTTGTCTGCAACGCCTGGCCGTTTCGCCTAGACTTGGAGGGGCGCGTGCTCACACGAATGTAAATATATATGTTTTTGTATTTGTGCCTTCATTTGCTTATCGCAAAGCTATGCTAGACCATGTCCTTACCGCCATTGCCACGTCGCATCGTCTGTCGTTTACCGCTATTGAAGTGCCGCTTCCGCTTTTAGCCTTCAACATGTTTTGCGTGCTCTCTCTCTCTCTTTCTTTCTTTATTTCTTTTTCGCCGCTGTCTGGCATCAGTTACGTTTTTGTTGCCACTGCAACTCGAGCATCTGCAGCTTCGTGTGGGTAAATGTACTTCGCAGTCTGTTTAGGCATATGTATAATTATGCTGGTGGTTTTTGCTGGTTGCTAAACTGCTTTACTGTTATTCTCTTTATGTTTGTACCGTTGTCTATTTGCTCTATGTCCTATGTTTCCATTGTAACCGTAGGGCGCTTTAAAGTAGTATGTGACCTGTAACTAAATTTATAGACTAACTAACCTGTTAAATTTACAACTATGTAAACATACATGTATGTTTAACCATGGTTTATGTGCGGTTTTGTTAACTTTATTTGTCCTTCCACGCTTGTTGCGCACATTAAGTTATTTGGATTTAAAATGTTTCACTTTTTATTGTGTTTAGTCGGACTCTTTTTTGGAGGTTTTGTGGTATGAGACAAATTGTTGTATACTTATATAAGGCTGTTTTTAAATGCAACTAGTTCTACAACCTATCACTACTTTTCATGCTCCTCCATACTCTCGGTTCCAGACTTGCTTATCGAGTGAGAAACGTAGAAACTATATGAGTTTAGATTTTGCTTAAATTTAGTGATGATCCCGTACTGATAAGATACTCGAGGCATAAAAATTTATCGTCTTGAACACGCCAAGAATCCTTCCTCGGATTTCCATAATGCACATTCTTGCAACATATTTAAGAAAATAGAATATGTAAGCCTGTGTTGACTGCGGAGATCAAAATAACAATTTTGCTCTCAATCAAACAAAATAATCGGTACAACGATAACTTTCATTTTTTGTTCAACGATTTGAAATATGTCATACACCTTCAACAGGACTCTTGACAATTTCGACATTTTATACAATATGAATAAATATTTGTTTAGTAGGGAGCTACTTATCCAAATAAGGCTAGATCGCTAAGATAACAACTTGAGGTCGGATAAAATCCATCCCATTGTGTTAATTGTACGCTCCTTACTTACATAGGATTATTATTATCATAAAAATCGAAAACCTTTAAACTGACATTCGAGATGTGAACATTTCTTTAAGCCGCGTATTACACCAGAAAGATTTGAAGAAATATTTAAGTCAGACTTTCTAGATATACTTCATAATTATACATAATTCCCTTAAGCATACTATTACTTTGGGCATTTCCAGTTCGGCTCGCATAGCTCCTTTCCAATTTGAATTGAGCTGGTGAAATTACTTAGCCTGGGTATTATCTGTTCCATATCAAAGTGAAGAGCTCAATGCATGTCTCAAAGGGCATATTATTTCAACTATTGTCGTCTGGTAGACCGCATGTTTTGTTTGTTCTATTCCCCACTCTTTTACAGTTACTTGGATAATCGATAAGTAATCTATACTAAGTTATTTCATGACAGATTCCGCTGTTAATATAAGCTGTGTTCAAAGTGATTCAGTGGACTATGTTCGACAAGGATGTCAGCCGGCATGTATAACGAGATCTGTCAAAAAAAAAAATTGAAAGTTTTGAAACAAATATCATGAAAAGAAAACTGAGTATATTTCTGGTTGTTTAGTCTGTATTAGAAATCATAGGTCTATTTCACAAATTTAGAATATGCTCAACAAGATTTGTATTTTAAAAGGTTGGTTGTCTTTCGAAAACCTATAATCTGTTCTTTTTGTATATGTTAACTTGCATTAAGAAGAAAATTTAATAAGCGAAAATGTGAGTATGTCTAATATGTTTTTCAACCAGTCAAGACGTTAATGTATAATCCACATTATGACAATGGGTAAGGGGATAATGGGTAATAATGAAGTCTTTGAGATGTCCGTAGCGAATGAATTATCAAGCCTCTTGGGGTAGTTTAAATGATAATGTAGGATCATATGATTTAAGTTTTTATGATAACTTCTAATCTGATCTATATCTCGAAATTTATATAATATTCCTCAAATTAGTTTATTAATCATTACGCCTTAAAACTTGAAACTACGAGGTAGTAAATTATATCAATATTTCAAATAAAACATCAGTAAAAACTTCCTCTAGATTAGAAAAAAAACCAATGAATATTTCCGTACAAAAATCACTTCCATACTTCCACTGCGATTGAGACTCGTATCGAATTGATACTTCAACATAATTTATGCTCGGAAATCAACTGTCTAAATTATGGATTAATAAAAATGTAACAGTTCCCGCATTGCTTTAGGGTAATATGAACCTTGTACACATTATCGTAATCAGCAATATTTTATGTGCCACAGCACAGAACGTACAAAGGCAGAAATAAAGTACGCTCACAAAAAAAAAAAGCAAAAAACGAGAAGCAGCGAATAACAACATTTTTATCATCATCAACATTGAAACATTGTGTCATCATTATTATCTGCCAAGTCATCACGGTTGTCAATGCCTTTATCAAGACGAAAAGCCAACCGACGAGTAGCGGCAACCAATGTGACGCGCAGCGATGACAATGACAGCAGCAACAACGGCAATATTTTCAGCGCAAAACGAGCTGAGCGGCAACATTACGGGAAAAATAATGCTAAAAGCAAAAGCAAAAGTAAAAAACAAAAACAAAAACTCGGTGACAACGACCACAACATGTCAGCCATTAAAGCCTGCGGTACATTCTAGGAAGCAACAAACTCAGCTGCGACGCGACTAAGCCAGCGAGCGGTATGTAGCGCGCGGCGCTTGGTGAGGCGAAGAGGTTTAACAAGTACCTTACAATTGCTGGTTGTCGCTATATGGGGATAGATATTGTCTGCGCACTCCTTTAAAACCGTTGACAAGCTCACGCGCCCCAAACCCCAAGTTTGAACTTACGCGCCGTTGCAGCTTCGATTTCTGGTACGCGCACGCAGCAAAGCTTGCAGCTGGAAGCGTAAATAATAATAATAAGGAGTTGTAAAGCGCTGTTGAAATATGGCGGAGGATTTTTTGCGCGCTCGAAAAAATAAAAGTTGCGAAGAAAAAATATCGGAGGAATAATGCATACGTATGAGTAACGCTTATGAGCTGTAAAAATAGGAGAGTAGCAAGCGAAGATTGTAGCTGAAGACATATCTACATATACATATATGCAAGTATTTAAAGCCACAGCTGGATCCCACAAACAATAGCTTTCGCCATACAGCTGATTATATGTGTGTGCCCATGCACCACTGGGACGCCTCGTAGGTCTCCAGCGTCTTTGCGGCTGCTGCTGCTCACTGATGTGTGTTAGTCATAATAACCATTTCGAGCTTATGAAATTCATGAATCACACACATATGCCTGCCGAAAGGCAAGTCTATTTGCACATTTTCATTTTGTTGAAAGCAAGAAAAAAATGCCTGCTCGCAGTCCCCCCCAATTTTCCACATGCTACCGTCGCCGCAACAAACACTTGCCGAGCAGTGAGTTCATTCATATCTGTGATATATCACACCTAATTTTGTAGCACACACACACACCCTCTCCCCACACAGACACACACACATGTCAGCTGTTGGCAATAAACCGAAAAAAATGTTAGCCTACATCCAGGCGTTTGCGCCTTTTTTTCCACACCATGAACTCTGTGGCTATAAATATGCTGCTCTCTTGCCATTTGCCATCTCTCCGACTATATTTGTTTGCAATTTATGAATGATTTCTGCAGGCACACACATATTTTCTTGTTATTATCGGCGAAGAAATGGCTGCAGCTGAGGCGCTCGTTGCAAATGTAGCAGAGAAAAAAACGACACAAAACGCCAGTTAGGTCTAATGGAAACCGTTAGTAAATGGCAGAAGTAACGCGCACACATAAAAAATAATAAATTTTTGTTATTGTTGTTGTGCCCTTTTCCTTACATCAATTCCGCCATGCCTTCGAATTTTCTAAGTAATTTTGCCGTCGACTTGCAGTCATATTTTGACTCATTGGTCATTTGGCTTGTGTTTGGCACAGTTTTATCGCAAATCCATCACTGTCACTTTCTTGCTTATCTTAACGGCATTTCTTCCTCTATGTCTCTACTCTCATATCTAGTATATTTGCCCTACATAAATTCCTAGCTGCTTTCATATCTGTAAAAATTTTACCCTCGTTTATTGAGTTTCCTTGCAATTTAAGCTCGCATTTATGATTTAATGCCATTCAAGTGAAGTCTGCAAAAATTGTTTTAAACAAATCCTTTTCACGTCGGAATGTTTGCCCCAACAGTCTGCCTGTCTGTCTTTTTGTCTGTACCTCTTTATGAAGTTATATGCCTCAGAGTGTTAACCCTTATGTGTTGTTATTAGACCTGCCGACGGTGTGAAAGCAATGGTAAAAAAACAAATCTATAGAAAAAGTACACAAAAAAATGAAACTGATTTGTATGGCTTGTCATAGAAACACACCTGTGAATGACACGCTCAAATAAATAAATACAATCAAAGCGCTGACAGGTGAAATTGTAACTTGAGATACTCAACACATTTATCCAACCATAATTTCGAACTTTGAAGCAGTACCATTCAATCACCGTTATAATCTCAACCTGGTCTAATTTGACTATAAAATTATAATTTGATTGAAAAATTCGAAATTTAACAACTTTGATTGAAAATATTTGAGTAACTAGTTGAATTAGAGAAATATCTGGTAAGCCACTGACAATCGAACGATCCACTCGTATAAAATTTCTCTAAAAAATTTTGACGACTCTAGTGACATTTCAACATGGTTTTCTAATAGCTCTCAGATCGATTTGGACCATTTTGACAAGAGTAGAACACACTTTATTATTCAACATGGGTGATATTAAGGGCCATATATCAATTCTGGCGATCATGCAACATTTCGGTACTACTTTCTTCGGATTATTTCTTGGTCTTTTGCTTCAAAATATTTCTCATTCGCGACGATTTTTTTTCAGAGGTTTCGACCGAGAACAAGAGAATGATGCTCAACGTCATATTCGAAAAATGCGACTAAATAAGTACTCAAAATTCTGTATTATGTAACAGAAAAGTACTTATCTACAGTGTTCCTTAGAATCACTTGCCAATTTTCTGATAATATACTATCTATTGTTATCAGATTCGAAAAATGCGACTGAAGCGGCTCGAGGCTAAATCCGTATAATTTAGATAGCGTTTTTATTGATTTGTGACGCAGTGAATCAGTCATATCCAAATTTTCATGGACGATTAGTTTAACGAGTTCTTTGTGTCAGATATCTCAGTCAAACACATTTACGGTCATCCAAAATTATTTTCTGGATCTTTTTTGGCTGTTTTCAACCATATTTACCTATTTTGGATAATCTTTCTCATCGGATGTTCTAACCCAACTAATGATAATTTAGAGAAATTGCAGAAGAAACAATTAGTTTTCAAGGTGTTCTAGTTTCAGCTGGTCGGGCTTTAATCTAAAATATAACGATTAAAGCCTCGCTGTTAGACGTGTATTAGAAGCTTGGTCGCACATCTAGCAGAGTGCAATTATTTATCCTAAATTTCCACCGTACTAGTTACATCGGAAGTAGTAGTGAGTCACATCTAAAACACCTTATACCTAGTTAACTTCACATTAGTTACAAATAGAAATTAAATAATTTCATCGCACTTCTTACACTGTAAAAGCCATATTGCTGGCAGATATTTGTTATACTACGTATATATATAAATTTTGTATGTATATATATATAAAGGATTAATTTGAATAATCATGACTCTGCGCTTTCCACTCTATTAAGCTCAAATTGCGACTGCATATACTGCATCAATGCAACTTCATTCAAACTTCTTTTGCGTTGCTTATTATTTTGGATATGAGTCACTCGGCTATAGAGTTACATCATTAAAATAGTTTCCGCATTACATACACTGAGTTACACACATAAATAATGCCACATATCTGAAGTCGAAGCTTTGAATTACAAGCTCGATTTTTGCTGTTTTCACTAATGATGCTTTTTGTTGCTTTCCTTTGGTTTGACGGCAAAATTGCAGTACACACTCGATTTGGTGTATCATCGCGTTGTATATGCGACCTAATGAAGTTGATTTTATTTTGCACCGTTAATTTTATTAAAAGAAAGACAGATATGGTGTACAAATTACTACACTACTACACTACATTTCCAGCACTGAGTACTCAAAAAGTAGTTGAATAGACTCCATGTTATCCAATTTGTGGTGAGGGAGTAATAGTATATAAATAAGTACTCAAAACTCTGTATTATGTAACAGAAAAGTACTTATCTAAAGTGCTTCTTTAAATCACTTGTCAATTTTCTGATAATATATTTTACTCCCGTGAATATTTTTTTTCATATTCATTTTGTATTTTGTTATTATATTCAATATATTTACACATTTCGTTCTTTAAACTATTTCAAAATTTCGTATTTATAATTATACCGTTGGTAAAGCCAAACCGAAATATAATTGTATTTAATATTTTATTATTCCATACTATAGCTTATCGATGTTACTTAAATTGATCTGTTGCTAATATTTTAGGCGCAAACTCCTTTGCATATATTGGTTTTATTATCTCTTAGTTTTCTTATTGGATCATCTAAGGTATCGATAGATACCTAATCGGTATTTTATATCATTGATAATTTTTTTTCGTTTTGTTTTAGGCTTTGGTCCTTAAGCAACTCTTGCTTACAACGTATTCATAATTCCATATCTTGACTTGTTTGGAAGATGCTAAAGTTTACCAGCGAAAAATATTTATTTGGAGATAAAGCCTGATATGAATAACTGAGCCGGGAGACACGAGATTACGAGAAAAAGTGATATAGTTGATTAAAGAGACAGCTTTTAATTGCCTACAATCGATATACGAGGTGTGTTCAAAAAGTAACGGGAATTTTCGTTGTTTTGAAACAAATATTTGTTAATTCGTTTACATTAATTCTGTGACCTTTAAAATTGTCCCCATTCGATATTATGTACTTATGCCAGCGCTTCTTCCAATCGTTGACAGACTTCTCAAACTTGATTTTTGGTTCAGCGAGATTTGATTTATTTCAGCGAGAAGTTTTAAAAGGGCGGCATTTCAAAGTTCGCCAAAATAGAAACAAGTCAAGCGGAGTTTGGGTAACACAAACGAAAATCGTCAAGCTCACAACAACACGTCTAACCTTGGCGACTGCTACACACAAAGTAAAGGTTCATCTAATGCTCATTGGAGATAGTCACATGCCCAATCCAAAATTAAAAGGTTCGTAGCTTGGAAAACCTTTTATCATATTTGCTAGAGCAGTTCCGTAATGTAGAAGATGTTATAGTTTTTGGAACTAAAGAAGAGTTGGCAGTCACATCAACTGGTTAATTATCCCTATCATGTCTGGCATCTATGTCTGGCATTTATTACATATCCTCATATTATTGCATATAAAGAGATTATCTGCTCCCTTAATGTACAAGTTTGGACGTTCCACTCATTATCACATATACCAGTACTCCAATTTGTTTTATGATGGTCGATTTAAAACAAGTTTTTATTGCTCTTAACTTTCTCTGTGGGTTACTTTTATGTTGCACAGCGAGTGATTTCCTCCCCATTTTATGACCCTCTATTAGCACAGAAGTTGCAATTAAAATTCGAAATAGTACTCACATCAAGTGTTTTCAAATTCTTGGCAACAATATTGCAAATTCGATTTCTTTGTGTGCCACATTGTCAAAAGGAAAAACAATGAAAAGCAGCTGCCACACAACGCTTGCAACAAAGCCGCTTGAAACTGCCAAGCTGCAATTTCCCTGCAAAAAGCGTCACTATGGACTCAGGCTACTCTAATTTCACCGTTACGAGCCGCATTGGAAACTAGCGATTATTTTGAAAAAGTGGGTCGTTTGGTCATTCAAATTTACTGTTGAATTTACAGCGCCACCAATAACAATAAGAAGCCACCTACAACAGGGGCACAAGTGGCTGGGCGGGTGCCCACACTTCAAGTGGACTTATTTACAAGCACAAATATGTAAATATGTATGCAGGTACGTAAAATCGCTGCGGATATCCACTGCTGCCGCTATGACGAGTATTTTCACTCGCGCAAGCGAAAGGGCGAGCGGCGCGCACAGCCAAGTGCTCGAACACTTAGAATTCGTTAGCGAAATGCCACGTTAGCGATTTGGCCTGATTTTTTAAGTGGTTAATTAACTTTTCGTACTACTTCTTACAGTTGCTACTAGCACGAACGTAACAACAACAACAACAATCGTGAGCTGGTAATAAATAATAGAAGTACGAGTACTTTTTCTTGTTGTTGTTATGTAGTAATTTCTACACTTATGCCGTGGCTTGCTTTCAGCTTTCGCTCGCCAAATTTCTGGCGCATTTGTTTAATCCACGAAAGTCGCACGCATTGTAAGCCCTTTCCCCTCAGTAGAGCCGTCTACTTTCCGAGTAATAGTAAATTTACTCGTGTAGAAGACGTCCTGCTCATGTTGCAAGTGGCAAGTGCGCACAAATTTTTGAGTGTGGCATGCACCAGTTGGCGCGCGCTGTGGCTGCCACACTTACTATGCTACTTGCAACATGAAATATTTGTATTAAGAACACACACAGAAATAGATACACACACTCGTATTGTTGAGTTCTTGTAGCGCAGTAATTCTAGTTGCAGCAAATATTTTCGTACATGCCACACCAAGCATGCTTATAAGTATGCCCGCATGCACTTATGAGTGCTTAACTATGTTAGCCCTGGTTCAGCCACCGCGCACCGTAGCATTCTCGGGGCAACAATTGTTTGCGAATTTTTCTCACGCGCCGGCAGCGCAAGTAAATAAATACAGAATTAATCTCGCATAAACGAAGAAAATAAATAATAATTATGCGCAGAGCCAATGTAGGCGTGTAGTTGAGCGCTTATTTGTTCTCGGCGGTGTTATTTACAATTATTTTTTTCATATAACATACGATTTGCATTCGCACGCGAAGCTGTCAGTAATGCTGAACATGAAAAAATAATAGAAAATCATTTAAACGATTTTAAGCGCCTAACAGCCTTCATTTGCGACTTATAACGAGACAATAAAACGTTTGAAAAGTGTAACACAACAAGCTTATAATTTTTCAAGCCTGCTTTATAGTTCTTAAGACTTCCATGTACATACTGACATACACACATAACATTCGGTGTTCAATGTTTTCTAGGTGGGGTGAGAAAATTCTTGTAAATTTTTCACAATGTTCACTTTAGTACTTATGTTCATACATACTTTCAATGTACATAAGTATACTTAATATGGCTCTGATTCCCTCACGCTTGTTACTATAAATTGTTTGTAGGTTGGGTCAAGCCTTGAGTTTATTATTGTTTATTGGAATATCATATTTTAGCCATACACATTTTGTTTTATTTGGTCTGATTCCAAATATAGCTTTCTGCTTCTCCGTTACCACTACAAACAATTGAAATATTTTATTCAAATCAACAACAGTTCGAGCCGATCTTCGGTGGACGAAATTTTAAAGGAAATTTTTTCGCCTCTTGAAATATTTCCAAGTGAACACATTGAATACTCCCGGAGATTTTAATCGGTTAAAATATACTAACTAACGAACATCCTCCTAGATTAGTTGAACTATTTTGTTGTCGTTATGTGGGTCGAAAAGTCCGATGTTACAACAAAAGATTGCCAAAGAAAACGGTTCAAAAAACGTTCATCTATCTCTTGGAAATGGGAGACCAACGAAACAGAAAAACTTGCAACTCCGAACGAAGTTATTCCGGAAAGTACTCGTATTTCCAAAAATGTTGAGGAATGTATACTAACATTATTATATCACTATTTTTCATTGGAAAACATGTACGTTTTTACTTACCGATCTGATATCAAAGTTCTAAGGAGATCCTAGTACGATATGTATATCAGAAGCAAGTACATATTGTCTAATGCGAATATTTTTATCTATCTCAATATTCTTCGTATGCCGACATTCCATTCAGAAGTCTTAATATATAGGTTTCGTGAATAACTAACACCGACAATTATTTCTACAGAGATCTTTTGGTTAAATGGATATTATCTGTAAAACCGGTGTTAACAGACCTTCAATCTAAAATTATGTTGGCTTCGTTGTCAAATACTTTAATTTTGTATATAATTATATACAGTCTTATTTCATTGAAATTGGGTCAATATTTTGTTAACAGCCCTTTTGGAAGATCTACCTCTCTGCTTACTCTATCACACTTTCCAATAGTAGTCTCTCAATGAGGCATCGTGGGTTGTCGGGACAAAATTGTTCTTGTGCATTGATCCTTAACCTTAAGTTTGCTGCTAAGTATTTAAGATTTTTGTAGATATACCTCAGTCAAATAATTATATGTATGCGTGCATGAACTTTTTGCAAAAAAAAATTAAAGATTACAAAATTGCAAAATATTTCTGAGTATGCAGGTTTGTTATTATTAATGTATACGATATAAAAAACAAAAAATTAACACATTTTAAAATATTTTTTAAACTATAAAACAAAATTGAAGTTTAAGCTAATGGTAAATATTTATATGTGCATTTTACTATTTTTACCAGTAAAGCCTATACATTTGAGTTTAACTGAAAGAAATGTTTATTTTAATAGTCAATAGAATTGTCCTTATATTTTAAAACTAAATTAAGCCGCTTAATCAGAGAATTAACTACTGACTGTAGAATAGTTATGTAAATATTGGCAAATTATTGCTTTATGGCTAATTTAATGTGACGTACTGTCTCAAACTGCTTTCCGTTTTGGAAAACAGGAGCAGAGAGGTTCCCCCAGAGATTCTCAATAGGATTTAGGTTCGAACTCAATTCTGCACATTGTAATACCGCAATTTTCCGGTCGTTAAAGATGTTCTTCGTGTGGATTGAAGCGTTATCCTTTCGATATGTCCAGTTAGATGCCATGAATATTGCCAGCAAATTTTATTAACTCGCTGTCCAAAAGATCTGCATTGATATTAGCATTCATTTGAGTGAGTATAAAACATATAGATAGCTTTCCACAGCAGCAAAATGCAGCCAATGAAATCAAGGTACCGCTTTCAAAACATCGCTTGTAGTAGGACCGTCGTTCCTGGTGCGAATCTCTGCAATATTTCTTGCAATGACCTGGGCCGACCAAATTTAATTTTTTTTCGTCACTAAAGACTGTATTCTATCACTCATCGGCACAGAATTGGTATTTAGTTGCAAACCTTAAATGTGCTTTATTGTGTCTTTCTTTAACGTTGGTTTAGGTGCCATAGAGGTGTGTTTCAGAAACACATTTTTAGGTATAATTGGAAAAATTATATTTATTGTGATTTTCTGTCTTAACTAGGTCCATATTTGATCGCTGCTTATCAAATCCGCAACTACTAGCTCTCGAATCATCCTTTCGCACCGCTCGTCAATGTTGTTTTTCTTCCGCTGTGTCGCACTATACAATAATTAGTGGGGTTTTTGCTTCCTTCCGCTTTCATGCATTCCTATGATTATTACTTGTTCTTTGGCTGATAAACTAGTATCACGAGGCATTTTAGGCTTAAAGTTAAACAAATGTAATCAAATTTTTAATAATTCATTAAGTTAATGCACCTACAATAATATAAAATAAAACTTATTTTCAAAAGTTTAAGCAAAAAAAGGTTTTTGCTGCGACACTATCAGTAAGAAAGATCCGCTAAACTGATTTTGCACATATAAATATTTTCTATGCAATACCCAATTCACAAGCACATTCTTAATGTAACTGTACAAGGAACGAGAAAAGAAACAATTTTCGTTGCATAGTAACGGTAACATATCAACCTTTTATTCTACATTTACCGAAATCCAAAAAATTACAGTAAATAAGAAATATAAACAAAAGCCAAAGTGCACATATAATTATTTGACTGGGGTACAGCACAAGACTTTATAGTTTTAATAACAAGCCTTTCAAAAAAATTTTTAAAATTCTTTTATTCCCATTTTTTTGGAATATTGATGAATTTATTATGAAAGTAACCTATCGATGATTGTTCTTATAAATATATGTACATATAAATTTCAAGTTATTTTAATAATATTTTATCTTCTTTGCTTATTTGCAGATACAACTGAAGAACACTTCACAACTCCATAGAAAAAATTGGAAGCATGACTAAATTGAAATTAATTAAAATAAATGTTGTGAAATAAATAAGTATTAAGTGAAACCATAACCAATAAGTGCTGAAGAACTACACACACATACACATAGAAATCATAATTCACCATGAAAGAGTGCTATAATTTATAAAGTGAAGAATTATGCGGTTAATGAATTAAAGAATTAATTATGCGATTAAGTGTGAAAAATGTGTTTGAAAAAAACTTTGCTAAAAGTAAATGATCGTATGTGAGTGTATTTTACTTAAAGCCAGAGTAGAAGCAATCGACCGCTGTGCTAGTGTTAGTGTGTGTGTATATCTATGAATTAGCAGCAGTTGAGCAAAAAGCAGCAAGATGAATTGTCTTTGCCGCCCCTCGCGGATTATGTCCGTGCGCATCAATTTGCTGGACGAAACGGATTTCTTACATGAAATAAAGGTGAGTGGACGCCAAATTACTTAAATAGTTGCTTATGATAATAAATCTAGAGTTGCTAATTTATTATTTTGGTTAAAAAAGAAAAATACGTTTTACAATAAAGTGAATGGTGTATATATAGCTCGTTTCTGTTCTTCATAAAAAAAATTTAATTAAGTTAAATAATTTATTATTATAAAATATTCTTTTACCAAATATAAAAAATACGCTTCATATTATTGATAAGTTGTACACCTCTACATACAAAGTGCTACATTTCGTATATGACACACCACAAATCCAAACTATTCAGCTTATACAATACAAATTCTAAGTTAATCGCTCTAAGAATTTTTAATTTTCTGATTATCAAATCTTGGTCCTCTGCTTCTTGCGAAGGTAACTGGAATACATACATATATACATTTTCAAATAATATATTATATTATCAAATCATCATATTGATTTCACTTATACTTATTTGGAAAGAAGGAGTTATGCAACTTAGGATATTCCAGAAGGAAATGAAAACGTCAACAAGTAGAGATTATTTGGATCCAATAGAAATTTTTGTGTATAACGGAGCTGTGAAATTTTTCATTTAATTCATAGAAGGAATCTTACGATTTGTATCTGTAAAAAGTAACAACTAAAGGAGTTATTTTCCCACAACACATAGGGCTTCCATTTCGACGAGTAACAAGTTTCAAGCGATTCCGATGAATTTTTCTAAAAGCATCTGTTCATATTGGATGCGCCATTTTGAATTTTGAAAAACTGACAATGGATTCGTAATCCTTGACCTCTAAAACCCCCGAGTTGCGAGTTTCAAGTGAATCCGCTGTGATGAATGATCCTAATCTGATGCGGTTAAATGGACCTCGGATCCGGATTAAGCGAACCCAAAACGATAATGTGCGCACCGTAAGATCCCCTGGTCCCCTGGTTTACATATTGTAAAGTAAACTATTCAGGTCGACTTCAAAGTTCTGGTATATAGGAAGTAGACGTGGTTGTGACCGATTTGGCCTATTTTCACAACATATCATCGGGATGCAAGGAAAATACTATAAACCAAATTTCATTGATATTGGTCGAGCAGTTTCGGAGATTTGGTTTTTGTCCCATAAGTGGGAGGAGCCACACCCACTTAAAATTGTTTTTTACCATTTTGGGTGGGGCCCTTCTGCACCTTCTTTATAATGAAATTTAAGGTTTCTGGTGTTTTCCCTTACGCAATTAAAGCATTTTTAGTCGTTTTCAACATAACCTTTGTATGGGGGGGCCGTGGTTATATCGTCCATTTTTGGACTAATAGACATCCGGATTTGAGCTCCACTTTTCACCCTGATCACTTTGGTATATATATAACCCTATATCTAATTCCTTTAGTTTTGGTTGTCACAAACAACCGTTATGTGAACAAAACTATAATACTCTCTTAATAACTTTGTTGCGAGAGTATAAAAACAATTATTTTTTAACCTCTGAAACCCATCTAACCCCTTAAAATTATTGATTCAAGTCATTAAGATGCTGTAGCGCTGAAATATAGAAGTTTTGTAGCTCTAAGTACACATAGTTCCTGTAAAAGTCTCAGTGCAACTGTATTATATATACAGTAAATTATAAATTATTTTTAAATAGTATGAATCTAGAAAGAAGCTTTAGAATGTTTCTATATATTATAGATATCTTGTACATCCGAAGATATATTAGAGTGAACAGTATCAATAAACAGTTTTACATTCATACTCCAAATGAGTCCAAGGTACAACAAATTTCGTTGCGATAGAACGTCCTACGTTCTTACCTATTTTCAATGCCATTGAACTTGTTAAAGCTGCTTAAAAATATTAACATGATAATTTCGTGGCAGCCAAAGTACACAATAATTTGCGTGGCTTCTAATTAAAAGCACCAAAAAAAAAAGAACACAATTAAAGCCAACAAATCAAACAGTGTAAATTGTGGGAAAGCAAAGTGAGAAAATATGTAAAAAGCACAACAACAAAAACCAACAAACAGTAACAGGCAAAACCATGTAATCAATAAATATTCAAGCAAATAAATTGGTGAACCGCAAAAAACAACAAACAAATGAATAGAGGCCTAACACATACATATGTACATACATATATACGGATATACAATATATCCAGCGGGGTTGGCGGCGCAAATGAAATAGAAACATGTGTTCGGTTAATAACAAAATGAGCCCACAAAATTCGCATTCGAAATAAATCGAAATGCCAAAATCGAATTTGTGGCAATTCAGTGGCTAGCCGGCTGACAGTGTTGCTTTGTTGATTGGACCCCTAGTACAATGTGTGTGTGTTTTGTGAATAATGTTGCTGTTGTTGGCAGCTTTTTGACTTATTGGTGTGTGTGTTTTTGGCGAGTTGCCTGCCGAAATTATGATTAAATTCCAATTTATTGCATATACCCCATGTGGCCACAGCGCACCTTCCCTTCTGCTGCAGTTGCAAGCCGCTGACAATGTGTGCTGTCGAACAAAAAACCGTTACAAAAACAATAAAACAAACAAGCAACGCATATAATAATCTTTGAATTATGACCGCAAAGTGTGTTTTGTGTGAACCAAATGATTGGGCATACGGGAGAGCATATCTGAGTGTACGTGTGTCTGCGTGTCGAGTGTTGGCGCGCTGATAATCAATGGTATCAACGGTTTCAATGCTGTTTGATTGTGGCTTATGAAAATGAAATATTTTTATTTCATTTATGGGGTCACATATTTCTCTATCCATATATACGTGTGAACTCCCATTCAAACATAAATTTTGGCTACAAGCTCTGCGTAATTCAGCATTTGTTGGCTGCTGCTGTTCGTGTTATGCAATTTGTACTATTGTGTCACCTCATTAATGTGTCGATGTGTCGACGCACAGCCACTCGAATTCGACAACATGCATAATTTGCCTGAAAAATACTTCGTCATTCAGTTGAATTTATATTGTACATAAACGCTACTAAATCATAATTCCAATTTCAATACCTGTTCACAGTTGGTTGTCGCATGAGATTGCTTTGCCGCCGGCCCACCTAATGGTTGAGCCCTTTGTCTTCGCCCTTAGGCTATTGCGGCTGGGCATTGATGATTAGATGTTGCTCTGTGGGGGCCAAATGTGATTTCGATAATGAAAATTCAACTGTCGAGGACAAACTGTGGTCTGGCAAGTGATTGGCGTGTGAGCGCACTTGAATGTGAAGTTGCTGTTGGTAAAATTTCTATAGGCCTATAGGTGATTTGTTACAGTTAAATGCTGTTGAGCGGGCATTGACACATAATAATCGATTCCCTACCTGGTGTAGTGTGGAATCATGAATTGTCAGTATATTTGCAATTAACCCTCTCATGCCCGAATTAAAATGTGCGGAGCTTTCATTTTTTTTAGTACAGATATATATTAGACTTAACTAAAATATGAAGTGATAAAAATTTCAAAGTCCTATATATCCTGGTTCATTAGTTACAGGATGTTGCTTATAGGCAAAAAATAAATTATTATAAATAAACTAAACACTTTTCTCATGAATTTTTTGTTTTTAATGACTCTATAATCTTTACTTATTTATATAGTTCACTTTGTTTTAAAATAAATCAATTATTTTTATGTTTTTGAACACTTTTGTAAAACTACTTTAGGATAACTTTTTTCCCGAAACCGATTTTGATAATTCCACTCTGCGGAAAATGCATACTGAATGAATACGTGCACAGCTCATAACAGAAAATGTTACTGGAAGCTTGCACAGCACATTAGTCTACATAATTGAAAAAACCGGTGGTCAAAAAAATTTAAATAACAAGATTTAGAAGCCGGTAAGTTCAATGTTGCCTATAGGCAACATTGGGAATGAAAGGGTTAATATTGTAAATAGTTATTTTGCTATGGGAAAATTTCGCAGTTTACAGAATCTTCAGAATCTTGTTTTGGAACCGTTTCTGTTTTAAGGGGTTAGGTGGGTTTCAGAGACTAAAAACAAGGGGGCTTCCATTTAAACAATAAAGCATATGAAAGATACAGATTTAAACAGTAAAAGCAATAAACCAAAAATATTTCGATAATACATGGATAAATCTGGTTAATGAACGAAGGAAAATTGAAAATATTGCATTTTTGAAAGAATTTTAATTAAAAAACTGAATTTTTTTCATCAAATTTTTGGCTTGAAAAAAAAAATAGTTGTAATAAACATAAAAATAAGACAAAAAAATTTCCAAATTTTGAAACCCACCTAACCCCTTCATAGTGTCTAAAGGTATTTCTATTACCTCGGCAACTCAAGCAATCCCCAGCTCAAAGCTTTGCGGTGACATCAAAAACCACAGCCTTGGTGACAATACACCCACGCAATGGCAATAAGACCAGCAAATGACATGCCAATAAAAACAGCAGAGCAGCAACAACAACAACAATAGCGGCATAAAGCAGCCATAAGAATTCTCGAAGCACTACAAATACATTAAGCCGCAGACGCATACGAAATTAAAGCTCAGACATTAATTGGCATTAGTGATGGTTGTGCGCGGGCACACCAAAAATCCAACCGTAAACAATAAACACAAAGTACATAATTACATAACATGGAAATGTATTTATTACTAAATTGTGAAAGCGTAAAAACATTTCAAAACACAGTAAAAAAAATATGAAATTGAAATGTTTGATGGCGACATGATTTGCTGCTTAATCACAATGAGAAGAACAAAAGGCGGCTTGAATGTGTTGTAGATATATATATTTACATGTTTATATGTTTGGAACGCACCTGCTTCTGGCATTCGGCACACTTTGCCCGCCTCCAACCGCCTTCAAGGCATTTATAAATATACATTTGCATATGCAAATCTCCGATCTTTCCTGCCAGCATTGCCACCCTTTACTCATTTCCATGATTTATTGAATTTCAAATTAGACTCAATTGGCCACAGAGTTGTGCCGCTTTTCTGCCTTTGTTCTGCCAGCAGACAAGCTGGCAGTTGTTGCTTGCACCCAAGTAGGAAGTAAGCAATGAGCGGGAGGAAACACGCTGCAGATTTATTCATATAATTGTGTATGTATGTCTGTATACATGTATGTGTTAGTGTGCGCCTGCGGCAAGTCATATTCAAGTTTATCCACCTACTTGACAAGTTCAAATGCCACTTAACTTCATTCAATGTCGGCGTTTTGTGTTGAACGAGTGGTAAGCTGCTGCCACTCTTGTTGTTGTTGCACATTTTTCTCTTCCAACTCAAAGTTCAGCCGCCTGTGCGTGCGTTCTCATAGGTTTATTTATTATTAATTTTGTGTAACTTGTTCGCCTTTTGTATTTGTTGTTGGCACTTATTCACTACTCTGTTTTGTTTTGTTTTTGTTCAGACCTGCTTTCAATTGCTTTGCTTAAGCTCGCGCTCGACTGCTTTTGACTGCGCGCCTACCAACCAATCGCCACATAATTATTTATTAACACGAAAAACACTTTACACGCACCACCATTTCTTGCCACAATGACAATTTGCCATTGTTGTTGCTGCTGTTGTTCTTATTGTGGTTAAAGTGCCTAAAAAGGCCTATCAGCGCAACACTTGAGCTTCGGCGCATTTGGAAAAGGGTCGCAGCGCTTATAGCTTAAAGCTAAAGTATGTAAATATATATACATGACTGCAGTTAATATATACACAAGTGTTCCAGTTAAGTTTTTGTTTAAGCCCGAGTGTGTGTTAGCATAATACTTTGCTACTTATGTGTGGATTTAGAGTGTTTACTTTTCTTTCGAGTGTTTTTCTCTTAGTAAAACAATTTTTCTATCCAAAAGTTCATACAAGGTGAGCTATTCGTTTGTTATAGTGAAGCTATTGAAGATTTCAAAAATATTTATTTGCTTCCAATTTTGTACCAAACACCATAGATGTATTTGCTTCCTTCTTCCTCTTCTTCTTCTTTCCAATACAACAATTAAGGATATTGCATTGGGTTCAACAAAGTGGATTGGTTCTAAATATAACCACTTCACGAGATTTCGAACTTTCAAAATGCAAAGTAGAATCCAGTATTTCCTTTCCCAAACGCAAGAGATCTGTTGACTTTAGAACAAGTAGAAGAACTCAAGTAGAAGAACTCTCTATAGAATATAATTTGCCTATAATTGTGATCGGTACATCGATAATATGTAAAGATAATCGCAATCGAATTAAAACGCCTACAATTTTTTTAATCAGACTATTGCTTGGGAGATATTTTGATGCATCTCTCAATATAGATTCAATAGTCTATGTGAAATAGTCTATAAAACATACGTTTGTGTATGGTAAGATGGCAATGGGTGTAATAAGTGTATAGCCCAACCAGAACAAAGTTTTTATAAAAGAGCTAACCTGTCTTTCAACTCAAACCATACCACAGTGAGTTACTTTGTACTAAGCTATATTATCAACTCGTAAAGTTACTAATTGTAATGATACTTGAAACTATAATTTGAGTTTTGAATAAATAATAAGAACTGTCGACTGCTCTATTAGGTTGCTTCTCTCCTAATACATATGAAAGATTAAAGTGTATTGTAGCATCGTTTGGTCCTTTATAAACCCAACTGTCTGAATATGACTTCACTAATATAACTCCTACTAAACTAAAGCTTCAACTAACTAATAAGGAATTAAAGTTATTCGCCAGATCCATTAAAAATTCACAAAATCATTTTTTTGCTCACCATTCTTCTCTTTACACTTTCAAGTACAACTGTTTCGGATTAAACATGATTAGTAATACTGAGCGCATTTTAGATGTATCTTATTAAAATAATAGCAGAGGCTACTTCAATTCATACGAGTTTTTATTCAGAACCTCGGATCAAAACTCTAAATATGCCAATCTCTTAGCTAAACCTGGAAAACTGTTATCTCGCTCGTTCTTAAAATGAGATAACAAAACGTCATATTTTTCGTGAAAGGCAATCATAGAAATTTTTGACGTTGCTATAATTATTAAACGGGCGTATTATTACATGTTTTAGAGAGGAACTGCTCGAGAGTACTTACTAACTTATACACCTACCAAACCTTGCCATTGAGCTGACAGCATAATCCATAATGACAATTCCGCAATTCGAACTCCCTTGAGATGTAGAGGTTTCTAACTTCTTAAATCCCTAAACCAATATCTTCTTGTATCAGTGTTACATAATGCTGACCAAATGAAAGGAATTGACTTTTTTGTATTAGTCGAAAGCACTCGCTTGTCCTCCCAAAACATTTGTATATATAGGTCTCACTCTTTAAAACATAGTTTTTCATCGCAAGAATATTACTTTCTAGTACATTTGATTTTTAGATAAACTTGTCACAACACCCTGTTTGTAATTCCATCATTTAAAACATGAAGTTTACACTAAATCCTCTAGAAAGCAAACTTGCAAATTCTTTAAATTCAGTTCAAATTGAATGAGTAGGCTTGTGTGAATAAGTTAACTATTAATGAACAGGTGATAGATTCGTTCTACTTTTTAATACTTTCATGTAAGCTTCAGAATTAAAAAACTTCTACTATTTGTAAGCATAATCTTTGCAGTAATTTGTCTGAAACTCTATTAAATTAAGGGTCGTAAGAGGGGAGAGAAATGTTGACAATACGGAAAGTGAGTAACAGGTCAGATTTGGTGAAATCTGAAATTTTCTGTATTACGTAAATTAAATCGGTGATTTTATAAGGAATGTAAAGACATTGTTTAAAGGTTCAGAGCACCTTTTCTTATTAACTATCTGATTTATTTCTTCAAAAATATTTCTTGAAAACTTAGTGAGATTCTCTTATTAATAGGTCGTAGAAGTATTCTTGAAAACCATGAACTATTCATAATCATGAGTCCTATCTGCTATCATTTCTGCTTCAAACGTTTAATTAACTTGAATAACAATCTAGTCTATAATACTAGTTTCGTCTATTGATTGATCCATATTATATTTATTATCCTCTGCTTCAAAATACAATATTAAGTATTAAAATTCGTTTTTGAAACAAAAAAACTTACTTTATTTGAATATTAAACTTTATAAAATAAAAATATATAAGGAATAAACTTCAATTCAGTAAATTTATTTAGGTTAATTCAATTTCCAATAAAAATTTATTTCTTTATAGTATTTCATGCGTGCAGAGTACACTTTTCCCCTCCTTCCTCAAATAAACCAAAAAAATATAAAAAATTGTACTTAAAATTTAAGAAAATAACAAGAGCAAAGCATCTTCAATACATTTTTTATGGAGTAAAAGCTTTTTTGTAGGCAATAAAATTATGATAATAGCCCACATAAACACATTAATGAATAACGGCGCATTTCTTTCTGCTAACCTTTGAAGTTGCCATGGTTTCTAATGCAACGAAAAAATAGTCTTTGATGTTTCATAAAGTGCTGGCAGATATTATAAGTATATCTTCACACACACACACAAACACAAACAGTCAGACACCCACACTTCTTTTTGTTGTTTTTCTTGGTTTTCGAGTTAATTTACCTCATTTGCCACAACCGAATTGCAAATGCAAAGCCTTAATTTCTGCTTTGCCACACCTAAGAGAACTTCCTTTCGAACTTGCTTTCACCCCCATGGCGTGTGTGTTTAGCGGGTTAACGGTAAACGTTGTAATTAACAAAAATGCGCATGAATTGAGGGCTGGCATGCTTGTTGCGCTATTAAAATTCATTAAATTGTTTCAACGCAACGCTGCGGGCGTTTTTTTCACATTTAATTTATTTCGTGCGTTTTTTTTTGTTTTTGTTTTTTCTTTTTACAGCTAGCAAACAGTGAAAACCAATTCAAAGTGAAATGTAATTAAACACTCGCATGCTGTCGGCATTTGTGCGTAATTGTATGTGAAGTTCACCTGTGCGTATACGCAACTTTTGCGTTTTAAATTTTTATAAGCGATGCTTTTTGTTTTTGTTTCTCTTTATGTTTGTGGTTGCCACAACCACAGCATTTGATATGGTGCGGTATTAATACTTTTGCTTATTTACAATGGCTAAAATTATAAATAGAGATGTAGGTATACAGTTATAACTACAAACTCTTTCTTATTATATAACAAGTAAGGAAGGGCTAAGTTCGGGTGTAACCGAACATTTTATACTCTCGCAATTTAATGATGTAATTTTATAAAGATAACACAAGTTGACCCATATATTTGGTATAAAGTTCGATAGAATAACGAAAATCATCATAAATAGTATATGGGGACTGAGGTAATTCCTAAGCCGATTTCACTTATTTTCACCACCAAGATACAATGTATCGAAGACTATACGCTCACTTAATTTAATATTACTTATAATTAGGTATATAGGGTCTGGGGGAAGTTATGACCCGATTTTTACCATTTCAGGTACAGAGAGAAACTGTTATAAGAAAAAAATTCAGAGGGAATGAATTACATTAAAATATCTGAGGGATTTACCTATATTTTCGGTGAAAAATTAACCTTAGGCACTGAGTTCTTCATGTTTGATATCAGGGGCCTTGAAAAGTCATGGTCCGATTTTGACAATTTTTCCACAAGTGATGTCACAGCTCAAATACAGTATTTGTGTAAAGTTTTATTCCGCTAGCTTCATTGGTTCCTTATGAATACATTATAAAGTGAACGAATCAGATGGAATTCAAAATTGGGTTATATGGGAAGTAGACGTAGTTGTGAACCGATTTCGCCCATATTCCACCCGTGTCATCAGGGTGTCAAGAAAGTGTTATATACCGAATTTCATTGAAATCGGTCGAATAGTTCTTGAGATATGGTTTTTGACTCATAAGTGGGCGACGCCACGCCCATTTTCCATTTTGTAAAAAAATCTCAGTGTAGCTTTCTTCTGCCATTTCTTATGTAAAATTTGGTGTTTCTGGCGTTTTTCGTTAGGGAGTTAACCCACTTTTCGTAATTTTCAACCTAACTTTTGTATGGGAGGTGGGCGTGGTTATTATCCGATTTCTTTCATTTTTGGACTGTATAAGGAAATGGCTAAAAGAAACGACTGCAGAAAGTTTGGCTTATATAGCTTTATTGGTTTGCGAGTTATATACAAAAAAACTTATTTGAGGGCGGGGTCACGCCCACTTTTCCAAAAAGATTACATCCAAATGTGCCCCTCCCTAATGGGATCCTATGTTCCAAATTTCATTTTCATAACTTTATTTATGGCTTAGTTATGACACTGTATAGGTTTTCGGTTTCCTCCATTTTGTGGGCGTGGAAGTGGACCGATTTTGCCCATTTTCGAAAGCAACCTCCTCAGGGTGCCAAGGAACATGTGTTCCAAGTTTCATTAAGATATCTTAATTTTTACTCAAGTTATCGCTTGCACGGACAGACGGACAGACGGACGGACAGACATCCGGATTTCAAATCTACTCGTCATCCTGATCATTTATGTATATATAACCCCATATCTAACTCTTATATTTCTTGGTGACACAAACAACCGTTATGTGAACAAAACTATGATACTCTGTGCAACAGGTTGCGAGAGTATAAAAAATCACATGTCTATATCGATGTTTATCAGAGGAAAATTCGTGCCATAAAGTACCATAAATTAAGCTATGAAGCTATAAAATTTGGTACAAAGGATTGTTCTAGGAAGGGGCATATTTGGATGTAATTTTTTGGGAAAGTGGGCGTGGCCCCGCCATCTACAAAGTTTTTTATACATATCACGTAAACTGCTAAAGCTATATCAAGGAAACTCTCAGGAGTCGTTCTTTCACGCATTTCCTTACATAGTCCAAAAATGGAGAAAATCGTATTATAACCACGCCCACCTCCCATACAAAGGTTACGTCGAAAATTACTAAAAATCCTTTTTTTCGGTAAGGAAAGGCAAAAGAAACCTTAAATTTCATTATAAAGAAGGTACAGAAGAGCTGCACTCAAAATGGTATACAAAATTTTAAATGTGGTTCCGCCCACTTATGGGCCAAAAACCATATCTCTGAAACTACTCGATCAATTTCAATGAAACTTGGTTTGCAATATTTTCCTTGCTTCCCAATATGTTGTGAAAATAGGCCAAATCGGTTCACAACTACGCCTACTTCCTATATACCAGAACTTCGAAGTCGACCTAATGACGATATCGGAACAGAACTTTGCACAAATACTACCTTTATAGTGTGGCATCGTCCTTCTAAAAATCGTCGAAATCGGACCATAAATTTTCAAGGCCCCATATATCAAATATGAGGATCTCAGTGGTTCTATTTTTTTTTAACGAAAATATGGGTAAGTCTCTCAGATATTTTGAAGAAATCCGGAGGGAAAATACGTGAAACTTCACCTTACTCCTATATACCTAATATTAGGGTTTCCAACTTTCAATGGACTTTATACCATATATATGACGAATATGTGGGTCAAATTGTGTATAATATTAATAAAATTAAATAAATAAATTGCGAGAGTGTAAAATTTTCAGTTACACCCGAACTTAGCCCTTCCTTACATGTTTTTCATCAATTCTGTGTCAAATCGACTCAATAATTTGTAAAATGTCTGTTTTGCTCTTCTCCAAATACTTGATTTGAATGAGAATTCTAGAAAACGGTGTCCACTCGGCTGATGGTTTAGTCTTTGCTGATTCGATTGTCTCTGTTTCATCCGTATTTTATTAACGGCTACGAGACGATGCAGAAAATCAGTCGGGTTTCGCTTAAACTGCATCAAATAATGCTTAAATTTGTTCCACGATTACGGTGTTGTCCTTAGTGAGCAAATGCGACAAACATTTGGCACCTTGCTTTCTCATGTCCAATGCTTTATAGAAGATATGACTCATTCAGTTTATGTTTGTGGACTTTTGTCATTATTTGTTTAGTTATCCATTTTAGGGGCAGCTGGCTACGGCTCAACAAAAACCGACGTACGTCCTAATTCAAACTCGATAAACCAATATCTTACAGTCAATATCTAAGGAGAAGATATGTATCTATCTTTGATAACACTGTGGAGGTCTAAATATAAACACATGCCTTTGACGTTACATTAGTATTCAATAATAAAATCTCCCTCTTATGGGAACAATACAAACATTTTACCCCATCTAGAAATCTTACTTTACTGTCATTACTTTCACTTCGATCCTCAATAATCTGATGATAAAAATTATAAACTAAGTAGAAATTTTATGTTCACACAAAATTTATTATTTTTAAAGGGCTAAACAATATATAGCAGAAATATCTTAATACAATAACAACATTGAATGTTTTCTCTACGTGAACTGTTGTCTTATTTACTTTCTCGGTCTAAACACCACTTCGCATACGAATATACAAATAGCCAAAGCCCAAGCGTAACCAAACATTGGCCAAACGAAGGATATGTACTCCATATTAATGGGTCTAAGCACTTCTTCGGTATATGTTATGTTATGCATTTTACCAGACCGTATGGCTTCCAAATATGCTGCATCAATCCAAAACTGTTTTAACCCATGTTCGAGAATTCTTGTAAGAAACAAATTTAAAGATTCTTTGAAAACTGAGTTCGGCTGCAAGGGAAGACAGTAGACGATTTGCCTACGCAAACACATATCAGTTAAACGAAATATAGGCTTCCTCAGTGATCTCATTCTCAACTAAATAAAATGCCACGAAAATAGATCGACAAGATAGGCATAGTTCGTATTCAATTTATGCTGCTGCTGACGGAATTCCTCCTCTGTCTCTACAACGACGAAATATTTTTCAAAATTTTTGCAAAACTCACCACACCATGGCGAAAGATATTTGTAACTGCCAAGACTGATTAATATTTTGTGCCAATTTTTATCCAAATTATCCCAATCGCTAGGAATTGGCATCATAGTAGGCTTAGTGAGAAAAGTATTCAAATTGGCCGTGAAGTGAGTGTGGACGCACAGAAACCATAACATTGTTAAGAAAACTAAAATGCATAAAGTAAGTCAACGCTTCAAATATGTCGGGTGGTTGGAGTCCACACAAAAAGATAAGTAATTCGGTTCAGTAAAAACTGAAAGTAAATTCTTATAATAACGTTTTCCAGCCCGTAGATATTGTAGACAACGGCACAAATAAAACAAAATGCATATGCTCGCAGTGCTAATCGAAAGCAGTACAAAATATGTAGGAGATGAATACATGGCATAGAAGTCCTTGAAAGAGTGGATCCACCTAATCGGTGTCATGATACAAACTCCGGTGATACTGAAGGGATTAGAGGCTTGATCGAAGGATTTTGACATTTGCATATACATGCGAGCCATTGGAATATCCATCTCGTCGCTGCTTGTCATATTGAGTAGTGTGGCAGGATAATAATACTTATCTAGAATCACTCGCTTTGGATAGGACACAGTTCCATTAACACTTGCCGCAAAAGCTTCTAAGAGTTTTGGTAAATAACCACCCACTTTTATATGTCCATTCAGCTTGTAAGTAAATGTGAACGGAAATATCTGATCGGGTATTGTGCGTATTCCATATCCAAGTATATTCTTCATGCGGCGCGGGAATACCTCTACATCAGCGGTACCAAACGTCTCTTGCTCCAATTGAAATGTAGGAAAAATTGTGTAGCTATAAAACAATTTCGTATATGAAAAATTCAGAAAAACGACTATCACATTAAGCATTTTTTCCCTTTCACATATTCTAAAAAGCAGTGTTAAATATTTTTCAGTATTGGAATCCGAACCGAGTTCTGCGCTAATGAGTACAATACGCTTTTGTCGTATGCGTTCGAGTATATCGGCAAGCACCGGCAGTTCCATTTCAAAGCTTTCTAACTGAGCGATGACGAGTATTTTCCTGTTGAATAAATCCGCTAGTGGATAAGACGATTTCGTATTTTTAAACATAATTGGTTTCTCGAAGTCTTCAACGATGATTTGTAACAGTAATGCTAGAGTTTCACTCTTTTTTATATCTCCGTAAATCAGACAGTTCTCAAACATCTCTTCGGCATATATTTTCAATAGAAAATCTTTATAGAATTGTATTTGTGGCAAATATTCTGTGGTTTCCACTGATTGAGCACAAATTAGTGCTAAAATAACAGTAAGAACCGTTTTTGGTATAAGCGCTAACATGTTGAAATTATTTGTTGTGTCGAAGCGAGTTTAAACTTTACTGATGATATCCTCTAATAGGGAGGCCAATTCGTTCGTTCACTTTCAGCTGAATTTCATTGTCCGAACATTTACGTCACATTAAAGCTTATAACAATTACAGTCGTTTACTCAGTTATCATTCAACTCGAATATCAATAAAAATGTAAATTACTATACTTTAGTCATTTCTTTGAATATTGAACTTTAATTGTTTACTAAAACTTTTTATAAAGCAACCACTTTTTATTATTCGAACTACGTATAGACCATAACAGAATTCAAATTACAGCTAAGCTGTATCATTCATCAGTAGGAGCATTGTCAGAGTTTACTGCTTTATGTCGAACCCTTTGTATTATTTCTCATAGTCGGTACTATAATAACTATATTTTGAGTAATAATGTTATTCTCACTTTCTGTAAACGCCTAAAGATTACGGTCGAGTCGATACCGCCGATACTTAATACCGCAATGAACGTATTAAAATCTTCAGATCCTCTAGTCATTGGGCGCATGTCCTACAAGTAAATGACAAGGGACCGTAAATCTTCCGCAAAACCTTTCTCTCGAAAACTTCAAAGATGTTGACATCGTCCACGCTTCTGCACCATAAAGTAGGACGGGAATGATTAGAGACTTGTAGAGTTTTGGTTTAGGATGGAGGATGGATGGATGGTGGAGGATGGAGTCATATGTAGAAGTTCACGTAAGTGAGGAAAGTTTCTGACTGTCATTCACTTGGGAGTGGCCAGGAACGATTCTTTTACATGTGGCTCAAGCAGCTCACGACTTCCGGTCTTAGACCAAGTATCCTCTGGGTAGCCAACAGACATCCGTTTGGAGGCGAGCTAAAGTGAGAAGGCGAAACCCGCTTATGCGGTTGTGCGTAGGGTTTGGGACCCACCACATAAAAACATCCCCCAATGAAAAGAACAAAACAGCCTCGGATGAGAGACCCCAATTTTGGGGGGGACTACGATTTAAGGGCATGCACCTGGAATGTCCGGACCCTTAATTGGGAAGGTGCCTCTGCCCAGCTGGTTGATGTCCTCGTAAGAGTAAAGGCTGACATCACCGTAATCCAAGAAATGCGATGGACGGGACAAGGACGGAAGAAGGTGGGTCCTTGTGACATCTACTACAGCGGCCATATAAAGGAGCGCAAATTCGGTGTGGGATTCGTGGTGGGAGAGAGACTCCGTCGTCGAGTCCTGGCATTCACTCCGGTGGATGAACGTCTAGCCACAATCCGCATCAAAGCGAGGTTCTTCAACATATCGCCGATTTGCGCCCACGCCCCGACGGAAGAGAAGGACGAAGTGATCAAAGATACCTGCCCACGCCACGATGTCAAAATCGTTCTTGGCGATTTCAACGCTAGGGTGGGTAAAGAAGGTGTCTTTGGCACAACAGTCGGGAAATTCAGCCTCCATGACGAAACATCACCAAACGGTCTGAGGCTGATCGACTTCGCCGGGGCCCGAAATATGGTCGTCTGTAGTACTAGATTCCAGCATAAGAAAATCCATCAAGCTACTTAGCTGTCCCCGGATCGAATCACTCGCAACCAGATCGATCATGTTGTGATAGATGGACGACATGTCTCCAGTGTTTCTGATGTGCGTACGCTTCGTGGTCCCAACATCGACACGGACGACTATCTTGTAGCAGCTAAAATACGCACCCGCCTCTGTGTAGAAAAGCGCACACGTCAACAAATACAAGGTTCGACATCGAGAAGCTGCAATCACAACCGACAGCCGAACGATTTTCTACTCGACTTGCACTCCTGCTCTCTGAGAGCACTCATCAGCATCTCGGTATAAGGGAGCTGTGGGACGGCATATCAAACTCCTTACCTACAGCTGCAACCGAAACCATTGGTTTTCGGAAAAGCCAAAAAAACAGCTGGTATGATGAGGATTGTCGTCTCGCAGTGGAGAGAAAACAGACTGCCTACCTCGCAATGTTGCGATCGACCGCAACACGAGCGGGATGGGAAAGATACCGAGAGCTGAAAAGGGAAGCGAGACGCATTTGCAGACAAAAAAAGAAAGAGGCCGAAATGCGTGAGTATGAAGAGCTTGACAAGCTGGCCGACAGGGGTAATGCTCGAAAATTTTACGAAAAGATCCGGCGACTAACTGAAGGTTTCAAGACCGGAGCACACTCCTGTAGGACCACCAGAGGTGATCTAGTTATTGATGACCAGAGTATACTGAGTTTGTGGAGGGAACACTTCTCCAGCCTGCTGAATGGCAGTGAAAGTACAACAACAGGAGATGGCGAACCCGATTCCCCAATCGACGACGATGGAGCAGATGTTCCATTGCCCGACCGTGAAGAAATTCGAATAGCAATTACCCGCTTGAAGAACAATAAGACGGCGGGGGCCGATGGATTACCGGCTGAGCTATTCAAATACGGCGGCGAAGAGCTGATAAGGTACTTGCATCAGCTTCTTTGCAGAATATGGTCGGAAGAAAGCATGCCTGACGATTGGAATCTCAGTGTGCTCTGCCCAATCCATAAAAAGGGAGATCCCACAATCTGCGCCAATTACCGTGGGATCAGCCTCCTAAATATCGCATACAAGGTTCTATCGAGCGTACTGTGTGAAAGACTAAAGCCCACCGTCAACAAACTGATTGGACCTTATCAGTGTGGCTTTGACCTGGAAAATCAACAACAGACCAGATATTCACCATGCGCCAAATTTTGGAGAAGACCCGTGAAAATAGGATCGACACACACCATCTCTTTGTCGACTTTAAAGCTGCTTTCGACAGCACGAAAAGGAGTTGCCTTTATGCCGCGATGTCTGAATTTGGTATCCCCGCAAAACTAATACGGCTGTGTAAGCTGACGTTGAGCAACACCAAAAGCTCCGTCAGGATCGGGAAGAACCTCTCCGAGCCGTTCGATACCAGACGAGGTTTCAGACAAGGTGACTCACTATCGTGCGACTTCTTTAACTTGATGCTGGAGAAAATTATAAGAGCTGCAGAGCTAAATAGAGAAGGTACAATCTTCTACAAGAGTGTACAGCTACTGGCGTACGCCGATGATATAGATATCATTGGAAACAACACCCGCGACGTTAGTTCTGCTTTTTCCAGACTGGATAAGGAAGCGAAGCGTATGGGTCTGGTGGTGAACGAGGACAAGACGAAATATCTCCTGTCATCAAACAAACAGTCAGTCTTGGCTCCCACGTCACTGTTGACAGTCATAACTTTGAAGTTGTAGATAATTTCGTCTACCTGGGAACCAGCATTAACAGCAACAACAATGTCAGCCTGGAAATCCAACGCAGAATCACTCTTGCCAACAGGTGCTACTATGGACTAAGTAGGCAATTGAAAAGTAAAGTCCTCTCTCGACGAACAAAAACCAAACTCTACAAGTCCCTCATCATTCCCGTCCTACTTTACGGTGCAGAAGCGTGGACGATGTCAACAACCGATGAGACGGCACTAGGAGTTTTCGAGAGAAAGGTTTTGCGGAAGATTTATGGTCCCTTAAGAATTGGCAACGGCGAATACCGCAGACGATGGAACGATGAGCTGTATGTGTTATTCGACGACATAGGCATAGTTCAGCGAATAAAAAAACAGCGGCTACGCTGGCTAGGTCATGTTGTTCGAATGAATGAAAGTGATCCAGCTCTGAAAGTATTCGATGCAGTACCCGCTGGTGGAAGCCGAGGAAGAGGGAGACCTCCATTCCGATGGAAGGACCAGATGGAGAGAGACCTGGCTTCGCTTGGTGTAACCCATTGGCGCCAAACAGCCAGAAGGAGGGATACGTGGCGCGCTGTTTTGGACTCGGCTATAACCGCGTAAGCGGTGTCTACGCCAGTCAAGAAGAAGAAGAGTTTTGGTTTTGTTCGTCGAGAGAGGACTTTATTTTGCAATTCTCTACTCAGCCCATGTTGCACCTGTTGACAAGAGTGATTCTGCGCTGGATTTCGACACTGACATTATTATTGGTGTTGAGGCTGGTTCCCAGGTAGACGAAATTATCTACAACTTGAAAGTTATCACTGTCAACAGTGTACGTGTGAGCCAAGACGCGAATGCGTTGACTGTTGGTTTGATGACAGAAGATATTTCGTCTTGTCCTCGTTCACTAATAGACCCTTTCGTTTCGGTTCCGTATCCAGTCTGGAAAAAGCAGAACAAACGGCGCGGGTGTTTAGCTCGCCTCCAAACGGATGTCTGTTGGCTACCTAGAGGATACTTGGTCCAAGACCGGAAATCGTGAGCTGCTTGAGCCACATGCAAAATAATCGTTCCTTTCCACTCCCAAGTGTATGGCAGTCAGAAGCTTTCCTCACTTACGTGAACTTTTACAAGTCATTGTCATCCATCAGGTACTTAAAAAGCGTAACGTTGTAAAAGGTGGTTCGAAGTCCAAAGTAATTAAGATGTTTACTGATTTTAAGTTGGTGGAAATTGTTCTCAAAATCAATGCTCCGATTATAAAAATCACCGAGTGAGAATATGTTGCGCATTTTTTAATAGCAAGTCAACTTAGGCCTTGATTTTTTCGTTCTAATCTCCAAACCCTTGCTTTTGTATATAATTTGGAGAAAACGAAGCGATAGTTTGGTTCCATGATATGTATGTCAAAAGCATATGTCATCGGTTGATTTATATTCAAAAGTTTTAAAACATTGTAATCCGAGAGAAAAAAGAGAACATTAAAGGTTGTTATACATGTATACGAGATATCGCTGAAGGAGCCAAATCTAACCCAATATCGAATGGGGAACATCGGAAGGCGACAATATTAATGTAGACGAATTAATTAGTTTTTGTATTTTAGGTAATATTTAATGTTTTTTAATCGAAATTAATGCACAAGCGCAAGCACATATAAGATATGTACGAATTGGATGGATCCGTTATGACC
This sequence comes from Zeugodacus cucurbitae, assembly GCF_028554725.1. NCBI lineage: Eukaryota > Metazoa > Arthropoda > Insecta > Diptera > Tephritidae > Zeugodacus > Zeugodacus cucurbitae. Next base: position 53,517,900 of record NC_071667.1, on the reverse strand, counting down.
TTAAAGGGATGGATCAGCCTTCCAACTAGGACTAGTTAAAAATGCATTAAAATAACGAATTCATTTTTTTCTCATCCCCTCAACCACTTTTTAATAAAAAAAATATTGAGAAAATAATTTTATTTGCTATAATAAAAGAACACTAACATAGAAGGAGCAATAATTCAGCGGAAAAGAAGAAAAATATAAGCGAGAACTTTCTTTTATTAACATAAAACGTGAAATATAAAGAAACGAGAAAATATGCTCAAAGACGGTCAATCAATGGTAAATTGCACCCTTTGATACGCTTTGACAATGTCACGGCAGCATGTATGGCAGGTGCCATGGTTGCCAACTGCCGGCGACTCAGAATGCGAGTCAGAAGCATCAACATCCATCATATGCCAGTCGAAAAAGAAAATTACTGCTTTATGCAGAATGGCATCTGAAGAATGTTTGCGCTTTTCAGTTCGCCAACAGGTGGCAACCATGGCAGCGAATTTTACAAAATTATTTAAAAACAAGTAAGGAAGGGCTAAGTTCGGGTGTAACCGAACATTTTATATTCTCGCAATTTATTTATTTAACTTTATTAATATTATATAATACACAATTTGACCCACATATTCGTCATATATATTGTATAAAGTCCATTGAAAGTTGGAAACCATAATATTAGGTTAGAAGCACCGAGGTCCTCGTGTTCGATATATGGGGCCTTATAAACCTATGGTCCGATTTCGGCTATTTTTAGAATGGGGCTGCCACACTATTAACATAGTATTTGTGCAAAGTTCTGTACCAATATCTTCACTAGTACTTACTTTATCTATTGTAAAGTAAACGATTCAGATTGTCTTCAAAGTTCTGGTATATAGGAAGTAGGCGTGGTTGTGAAGTGATTTGGCCTATTTTCACAACATATCATTGGGATGTAAGGAAACTATTACAAACCAAGTTTCATGGAAATCGGTCGAGTAGTTCCTGAGATATGGTTTTTGACCCATAAGTGGTCGACGCCACGCCCATTTTCCATTTTGTAAAAAAATCTGAGTGCAGCTTTAATCTGCCATTTCTTGTGTGAAATTTAGTGTTTCTGACGTTTTTCGTTAGTGAGTTAACTCACTTTTAGTAATTTTCTACCTAACCTTTGTATGGGAGGTGGGCGTGGTTATTATCCGATTTCTTTCATTTTTGGACTGTACATAGAAGTGGCTAAACAAACCGACTGCAGAAAGTTTGGTCCAAATGTGCCCCTCCCTAATGGGATCCTATGTTCCAAATTTCATTTTCATAACTTTATTTATGGCTTAGTTATGACACTGTAAAGGTTTTCCGTTATCTTCCGTTCCGATATCTTAATTTTTACTCAAGTTATCGCTTGCACGGACAGACGGACAGACGGACAGACGGACGGACAGACATCCGGATTTCAAATCTACTCGTCATCCTGATCATTTATGTATATATAACCCCATATCTAACTCTTATATTTCTTGGTGACACAAACAACCGTTATGTGGACAAAACTATTATACTCTGTGCAACATGTTGCGAGAGTATAAAAATGTCTCATATTCATTTGATCAAAATATAATTTTTTTGTTTTCAAATAAACCAGTTTAATATTTCTATGTCAGCAGATGATGCTGTGCTTTTTGCATAGACTAGAAATCTTAAATCTTTCATTTATTTTCTACTTAAATTAAATAAATAAAAATAAAATTCCTTTTTTATTCACTTTTGTTGCACTTTAGCAACAATCAAACAAAAACTGGTTTTCAACTTTTACCGTTATCGCTTATTACACACAATTTGCCAACTAAGTCAAAGAAAAGCCTTCTAACCATTTCAGTCCAAGCATTCAATATCGTCTCGCATTTACCGTTTATAAATATCTCTTTTCCATAATTCCCACTCGCTACTTGCTGGCGAAGCGACTGCCTACATCAAAGCAACTGGGTTAAAGTCAACGGTCTGCGTGTACAATTATGAAGATTTCAAAATGAACTTTGAAAGTATGAACGTTTTTTACGGCAAATTTCAATTGCTGCTCTTACAACTTGCAAGACTTTTGCTTTTACTCTCGCTGCCTCAGACATTTTATTTATTTATTTTACTTTTAATGCCGGTTCATGGCACTACTCGTTTATTTTTTTTTCTTTTATTCTTTATTCATTCAGTCGACAAACTAATTAAATGCAGCTTAGGTTAAATTTGTAGACGCTTTGAAAGAGTTCTCAGCTGCAAAGGCAGTACTCCAAGGCGCCTCAAAGTATGCTGCAATGCAGTGTGAAGGCTATTAAAAAATTATTACGGACTCCGGAAGCGGGCGACAAAATTGTTATTATTTTTAATTGATAAAGATTTTCTTAGCATAATTGAAAGAACTTAATGCGAATGGTAATAAAATGAATTAATAAGCAAGCACAGCTGGTTTAAAGTGACCTCAGCATGCAGCTTCCGTTAGTTAGCAGTAAGCTTGCAGTGCAGTGAATGAAATGTCAAGCAGTGAGAGAATTAAAGGGAGTTCAATCGTTTGAATTAAATTCAAAGAAAAAATCCCAAAATATGCAATGAACTTTATTTTTATGAAATAGTTTATCAAAACTCCTCGTTAAAATAATACGTTTTTATTTAGAAAGAGTTGATTCTCATATTTCTGTCTTGACCAAATTGAATGAACTGAATAATACCCAACTTAAGTTTAAGACTAGAACTCATTAACAGGTTTGACGTTCATAAGAGGGATCAACACATGTTTTCAATTCTATTTTCTACACATTGTTACTCACTGTTTTTCTAAGCTTATTCGAAACCGTTCATTGCTTTCTTAACCTTTCAATTTTTTTTTTCAAATTTAATATAAATTTTAATTTAAAATGAAGGTTTTCCGAATCAAATATGTACAGTTTTCTTCAACAGCTTGCTGATATTTTGAAGATCATTTTATAACGTCACCCTTATATAAATCCTCGTTTTCATTGCCAAAAAACTGGGACAGTCGATTTTTTTAAATTTCTCTTGAAGCAAATTTTTCATAAGCAAAATCATTCTCCATGGACAGGGAGACCACTTGGTCTTGACTATAAGGTGGATACAAAAGAACCTCCAAAACAAGCTCCATAATCTTGTTCTGAGCCTTTATAAATATGTGTGGTCTGTCGTTATCCTGATGGAACACAACTCTTCTCCTATTGGCTGACCGATTCTGGACAATTACGTCATTCTCAGGTTCGAATTAAGTGTGGCAGTAGGAGTCAAAATAAATTATTCTCTGCCAAGTCCACCAAATACACAGCTAAACTTAAAGGTTAATTTTATTAGATGTATTCAGACCAGCGCCGTTATTCTGTTATTCGTTATTCGGTAATTTTTTACGAGCATTTTATTCATTTCATTTTTATTTCAAATTTCAAAATTTACCTCACTACTGAGATAGCGCAAAAAGTATGTCCACAGTTAAGTGCTTTAAGAAGTATCAACAAATGAATTACCAAATTAACATGTTCGGTCTGAATACCCCTATTATGAGTCCCTTCTACATGCATCAAATGATTTAAATATCTGGAAATTTATTACACTAATTTCAAATGACAAACCAAAATGTTTTCAAAACAAACTATGTAGTTGATTTAAGTACCCAGAGTCAAAGCAAATGACTTTTAAAATGATGACCATCACATCAGTCTTTAAACATATTTTATATTAGACCAGATTTATACTCTCACTTTAGTGAAAGAAGGGAGAATACTAAATCCAAAAGTATGGACGCTTAGATCACATATATTTGAACTTGGAACTCACCAGATCGGTCTATACGTTTGTAGTTCTTAGGAATATTTCCTTTTTGGATATCATTTAGATAACTGTTTCTTAGTTTCAGTCTGAGAGTCTAGATACGAGTACTTAAATAGTATCAGTATATACTGATGAATACACTAGAACACTCACTTACCACTTAGTAATCGTATCGAGACACAAATAAAGAAATCGACAGAGCATTAATTTCAAGTCTGTAAGCAATTTTATTAATAAAATGAATTTAATTTACTTTGAAAGCTACTTAAGTATTGTAAGCAGAAATATTGAATATTATGCTCGTTTCATTCATGAGAAAACTTTTTCGCATTTTCACGGTCATTTGGAGCTGTCGCGACGTGTCTTTGCGCACAAAAGCATTCTTTGCTGTGCGCTCTGTAATTATTTATTTCTGCTACAAATTTAATTTGATTACTTTATATTAGTTTTTAATAAAACAAAAATGCGCTCCTTTGCATTGTACTGAGGTGTGTGGGTGTGTGTGTGTGAGTGCATTTTTATTAATTCCTTTGACGGCTGCAGACACATACATACAAACCGAAGTGTATTTGTTGTAGCGCAGATGTATATTAACGGCATTTAATGCTGCTTAAATTGCTGCTGTTGTTGTTGCTGTTTGCTATATTTGTAGCCATTGGTGTGTCGGTGTATCTGTGCGCTTTTGATGTATTGAAATCAATTCAGTGGCAAATAAAGTATTGAATTACACGCACGCCAGCCAAGTGTCGGCTGTTGTTAGCGAACGCCGTCCGTGGTGAAACATTTTTCAATTATGCATTAATTATGCACAAGAAGCGATATATTGCATTTTAAATGAACTCTGCTCCGAACCGTGGCGGCGAAGTGCGAAAGGGTGAATGCGCGTGTCAATGTATGACACATGCTGCTTCAGCTGCGGCAATAACAACAAGAACAGCAAATGGTAAATTAAATGTTGTAATTGAGCATAATTAATTTCTGCGTTGTTCGCTCATCGACAAACATGCCACACACACGCACACTTACATATATATTTATATTGGTGACTGACAGAAAATGCATGAAATATTGAACAGTTTGGCCAAATTCGTTAGTCTTTTATATAGAATGTATGCTTGTGTGTGTGAGCACATACATGCTCTTATTTAAATATTGATGTTATATGATATAAATCACTGTATTTTATTACAAGTAAAACGCGAAAACATTTTTGCAGGTTCAGTGCGTTTCATGAGTAATATGAAACCCTTACATGATTTAATTTAATTTTTATTTTTAATGCTGGTATTAAATTTATAAATTTTGGCAAATTTTTTTCAACAATATATATATAAATACTTATGTATACAATAATACTCATAGAAAGATAGATTTGAACTTCATATGTGTCATAATTAAATTGAAAACGTGAGCTCAACTTCAACTTTTATTATTAACTAATATTTTCATCGAATTTTTCTTCTATAACTTATGCTTTTTGGTGCTTTACTGTTTTCTTAAGGAAATGGCAAACCTTTCAATTAAAAATTGTAGGAGATTACGCAGTGCATAGACGAAGTCATATCTTTCATAAGACAAATTCGAATATAAGTTCATCAAATGAGATCTAGGTGGCAGAGTAAAGTTTGAACCTAATATGTGAAACATCTCATAATATTTTACGACATAAACTACTAAATAAATAAGTAGAAAATCCAAAGACTTAACCTTAATTTATACTAAGTATAATTTAAATTTTAATTAAAGAATAAGCGAACTTAGTAGTTTATAGAGAATTATAAATTGTTGATTTGCTCTTATTCTTAGAAAGACCTTATAACCTAGACAGACAGCAGCGCTAATTTGCAATAAATGTACAAAAAATTCCGTGCATTTAGCTGAATTTACCAAATTTGAGTTGGCAAAGCTGCCCAAAAATGTCCGATTTTTGCTATTGTGAATGGTAATTGATACAAAGAAGAAGAAGAAACGTAAACAAATGATTTATGTTTCTATTTTGCCAATTAAATTATTTGCAAATATATTAACAATAACTAATTTTAATGTTTTCAGATGGTAGAAAGCAAACAGCGAGCAGTTTCAAAAACAACAACGACAACCAGCGACGAAAATGTGCTGATACATTTGTTTACTTTGTTTAATGAATAGGCAAATTTCTCAATCAGCTGTCTAAATACCCAAAATTTGTCATCTGCCACCATAAAATTGCAATGCGCATTAGCATATGCGATCTAGGTGGCATAGCAAAGTTTTATGTTCGCAGAAACAGATACTCGTACTCGTTAGACTGAAAAAGGGTATGAAATATAGTACATAGCCTCCTATATTCAGAATCTGGATCCGTTATGCTTTTAATTGCTATTCTAATTTCTAGATTTGTTTTCAAAGTTTCCAAGGATAGAACTGCTTAGTTTGCTCTATATAGATGAGAAATATTGTTTTCAAACGCACTTTTTTGACAGAACAAGTTTAAAGCAGAAATTCAGGCAGATGGGTTTAAAGAATATTTAAATGACTATTATTCCTAGAGTCACAGAGTACGTGAGTCCGGTTCCGTCAAATTGTATGGAAAAATGTTACTCATGGTAAGAAAAACTTTAATATACTTATAAGAAAACATGAAAGTCTCTGCTAAAGCACTCTGAAAACAACCAAATCGAAGAATATATGCCACGCAATAAATGTATCCCTAGACTTTTTGATACGACAATAGTTTATGATTATGGATTAGTCTGGGCCAACAATGCTATTATGAAATACTTTTGAATGAAATTGTGATGAACTAACTTGGTTTCAGTTGATAAAATTGTTGATGATCCCAAAAGTCGGTTCTGCCAAGAGCATTAAGCAATAATCAGAGGAGTTTGGTCACACCTTCAGAAGCCAGTTGAGGCAATCCACGATTAAACAGTCCTAAATTTCTCGAGAGAAAGTATTTTTATGTACAGTGTTACATGTTTTCTATAAATAATCGCCCTTCAACAAGCAGGATCTATATCTTTTTTATTTTTTTGTGGTACCCACAAGCGACATGTTTTTTGTTTTTGTAAAAATCAATATTTAAGTCAAGTAAATGTTTAATAATGAAAGGAACATCAAATTTATTTATTTATTCATTTCAATGACTAATTTTTTACCAGCTGAAAGAAGCATTGAAGTTGAACTTTATTAACTAAAATTGTTACATATGTTGGATCACAAAGAAAAATCTTCAAGCAAACCCGGTAAAGAAATTTGTGTCACTAGTCAATCAATCAGCTTTTGCCAACACATGTTATCCATATTATGAACTCCAAACTCACATCCGAGGTGCTCCATTTTTCAGACTAATCGAACAATTTGTCAAAAAAATGCCGGCGCCAATATATACCCCACCACTGCAACACTTACTAAACAGTCTAAGCATAAATATAGACACGTATGCTTCATTCGACTTACATGTCTAGGGCTAGCTACATATAAACATACCATATACCAACATACGACTCAGGCACGTAGCAATTTAAAATTTCCAATGATGTAAAATTTATGCAAATATTTAACGACGGTAATATTTTTTCCACCGCTTTCTTGTTGTTTTTGTAAAATATTGATATGCTGGTAAATAGAATGCAAAGTAAATTGTTTGTTGTAATGTGAAATTCTTAGAAGTCAATGAGAAAACATAACCAATTAGGTGACGTCTTGTTAACAGTACAGCCAATCTGCATACCACAACAATAAGAAGAGTAACAACAACAACAAAGTTGCACTATTTACTACACATAATGACGGTTGCTACAAATCACGACAGTAGTCTTAGATGCCTGGGGGACTTCCATGTAGACGCCAACGACGGCACACATCGTAAATCTGCAATTATTAACCCTTCGAGCATTTCGCTGAAAACTGGTAAGCGTTTCATGCGCACGGTTACCAATGAAGCAGCTAGGCGCCTATGAGTTAAATTGTTAGTGTGTATGTATGTGTATGTACTAAGAGACTTACGATGGTTCTTTTGCACATTCAGAAGAGTTGTTGCTGCTATCGCTATTACTGTTAGTAGGTTTGCATACGAGCATAAACAATGTTCGCAAAAGTTGAAAATCAACACAACTCACAAGTCGCGATGTGTAATATGTGCGGCATGAAGGAAAGTACTTGCGCCAGATTGTGGGGAGGGGTTAGGTTCAGACCATATGCACGTAGGCAATACGTATTCCTACGTTTCCTACATGTAGATGTTTATAAGTTCACTTATACGCGGGCTTATCATAAAGAAATCACTTAGAAGTGCGTGTAACCTCAGCGTGGCGTGAGAACTAAACGAAACTCGGAAGCTGTGAGCTTTTATAATTTCAGAAACTGTTAGTATGGTGTGAACCGAGCTCTATGCACTGCAAGCATTACGATGTTTTGTCTTTGATACTTAGTATTTTGCCTTTGGTACTCAGTATTTGGTCTTAGAACTTTACTCTTGGGCCTTCGGCCTTTCATCTTTGGTCTGTCTTTATTTATTTTTTATCTCTGGTAATCAGTATTTGGTATTTAATCTTTAGTCTTGGACTTGAGTTTAATCTCGAGTTTTGGATTGGTCTTTATCTTCGAAAAATACGAGTCAACTCCCTTTGTTTTTGGACTTTGCTCGTAGTCTCGGTTTTGTATTTTCATTTGGTCTTGGCATTATGTTTGCTCTTCATTATGTATTTTGAGATACTCATAAAACAGGCCTTATAGCATTTGTCTAAAGAGCATTCTCTTAACTGAATTCATTCTTTTGCTTGATATTCTAAAAAAACTTTTTAACTTTATTCAAAGTTCTGCTTTTCATTAAAAAAAAAATATATTTTTTTCATTGGTCTACCAAAATCTGTTTGAAATGTAGTACTCTTAGCGGTACCAAACCTTATGCCGTAGGTGTGAACCAGCTCTGCCCTCAGCTGTCATAACAGGTTATCGCTAAACAATATTGTTGTTGAAAGCTCCAACGCTCCAACAGCGCACGAGTTTAAACCCATTAATAATGACCCAAGGGGTTCATGTCAAAACGTTAAGCGACACTTAAGTGAAGCGTGTGAGTCAACCTGACTTGCTTACGTATTCGCCACATACGCTATCTATCATGCTTAACTCAAAACGAGTGGAGACGTATGTGTTAGGGCTTGCCTCAAGGAATCTAAAATATTAGTTACATTTATGTAATCCATTACAACATTTATGTTTACATATGCTAACATATAACAGCTGGGTGATCCATCTTGTCTTCCTTGTTTTACACTGCCCACCTTTACTGTTATAAGTAAGTATTTTTGCCCCATTTAACCTCAATTTTCAACTTTATATTTCTCTGAATTTTTTTTACTCATTTTGCGCACATCATACTGCCTACTGTAAAACTCTTCAGGGCACAAATTAGAGTTCTTCTGCTCATACTATTTACCCTGCTCTATCCATCATAACCCGCATATGGCTTAGATTTAAATTAAATTGTAAGTTGCTGTCAGTTGAGTTTTCTACTTCATCTCGCATATCAAGCAAAGGTAGGCACTTCACTCATTCAGCATGCGTCTTAAATTGGGTTGAGTGTGAAACACCATTACGGCGTCTTTGATGTATGCAAACGGTGCAATTAATGCATTTTAAATTGGTGTTTAAATTAAAAATTTTTGGACTGGAAATTTGTGAAGGAAAACTAGAAAGATATTACATTTAATGCTTTAACTTTAAGGATTTAAAGTACTTCTTCTCAATTTATGACTAGTTACTTACATTTCAGGTTATTACTAGACTGATCCCGTTGTGGCAATGACCCGTTCTACTTTACTGTGTCGCGAAGACATATGTAGCTAAGCTATAGGTAACCTATCTTATGATTGGTATACGATTAAACTTGACAGATTAATCAGACATTAAGAGTTATGCCTATAATAAACTGGCAAGCTGAAATCTCGACTAAACATATATTTCTATGAGTTGGAGTTCTTATCATGATAGCAATTTATAATCATACGAAGGTTTTCAATATTTGTCAGGCTATATATCTATCATCTTTGACCAGCTTTTACTGAATCTATATTGATAAGTCATCTTAGTCTTAATTGGTCTCCAATAAGTTCTCTTATAACACTGATTCGAGAGTTTTGTGACTCCTTTCTTAGGCTCAAAACACAACGGCCAACATATTATACATCAGGGTGTCAGTAAGTAAGTAATTTTAGGCTTGGCTGAATGGACATAAATATCGGACGTATAGACTTCGATTATTATTGGTTAGCGTCTTGAAAACACCCAACCAATGGTAGTGTAGTAGTAGTTAAAATATCATTTGGGAATAAGATAGGTCGATCTCAGTTTCCAATAAGCCTGAACATCATTTTTCGAATTGAGATGATTCTTCGTCAAGCAATATAAAATGTTCCTTAAGTTCTTGTCGGACCACCTACTTATCTACAAATAGATAACATGTAGGCCAACTGATTCTTAAACCGACCTCTCACTTTAATCATTTAATCTACTATCTGTAGTGTACTTTTGTCTTCAGGTATTCTATGACATTTTGAAAATTTGTTTGCTCTGCTTAAACTAAATAAGATTTTGCTATCGGTCTTTATGTCTGGTTGGATTTCCCATACCTTTCTCGGATGAAATTTGTTATCTCATTGAAACTTTTCTATTTTAAACGGTCCATAAGCACCAAGTCATAAGAATTAAGAAACTAATGTCATAATTTTTTAAATTTTTGTAACGTAACTTAACCGCTTCAAAAGTAGTATCAAACCAATAACCCCATGCCAAATGTCACTTCAAACTATATGGAATATTTGAACTTTTCCTGTAGAACTAAAGGACATTGACCGGTCAACATTTTGACATGCCATGCTATGTTTGTGCTGCAACAAGTCAATTCTCTTCGCATTTCCATTGTTGCATTTTAAACGACAAAGTTTTGAGTCATAAATCGAGCATGATTGCCAAGTGCAACGCTTGCCTTCAAGCATTTTCAACACAGAGATTGGCATAGCTGAGGCAAGGCTGAGGAAGCTGCAGCTGCAACATTGACTCTGACTGTGAAATGTGACGACAAGTAAGTTACTACCTTTCCACTATGCTTTCCAAAGGCCACATTGGTTCCCAAGCAGCGCTGCCAGATATTTGAAAGGCATAACGCATTGGAAGGGTAAATACTAGCATTTAGTGGCAAAGAGCATGCAGAGAGGAGGACGCAGGTAACTGACATGGTCGACACGCACAAATAAGTATGTTGTGCAAATACAATAACTAAGCAGAGTTGCATGTGTGCGGCATGCTCTCCTCTCTTTGCTACACTTTTTGCAGCTCTTCCGCTTAAGTTTACACTAATTAGTGGTTTCCTGCACCCTGTGACAAGCCCTATTTTGTAGTTCAGCCCAGTTAGTTTGTCGAACATGCCCGGCTTGAGTGAGTGCTTATGTTGCAAGTACGCTATATAGTGCAGCGCATTGTGGCAAGTACTACGATTAGCGCTGAGGCAACTTAATGAAAATATTACATGGTTGGCACCGGTTGGTAAGTAAGGCATCATTAGGCAATAAATGAAAATAAGGTGAAGCGCACTAATTGTCCATTGTGGCTTGGGTGGGTTGGTGCGCTTGCAGGGCGTGGCGTTGCCTTGTTGTTATTGATATTACACCATGTTATTAACACATATTTATGCTGTAAAAAACATACGTATGTTTATTTGTATCCTGCGCTGTATGGTAGAACCTGCGCTGCTTACTAGAAGAAGTGATGTGTGACGTGCTGTAAGTAAGAAATTAAAAGTAATATGTGTAATACTGTTGTGCTAAAGCTGCTTGACTTACCAGACCACTTTATGTTGTTCGCAAATTGAAAATCATCTTAAACTCACGTTTCTGTCGTGTTAACCTTTGTTAATTCCAACTCATTTAAGCTTCTATACGTTGCAATTGCTTCTTGTCTGTTTGTGTTTCTGTTTTTGTTTTTATATTGAAGGGCTTTCACTCTTTACACTGCCCTCAGGAAAGAAGCAGCTCATTCGCTCGACTCATAAGCTATAATACAAACACTTTGAGACTTATATACTCGTACATAGAATGCTTCACATGTATGGTTGGCAACTTCAACGTCAACATTCCCAACAGGAGCAGCAGTCATCGCGTCATCATCTTAGTACTACTGTTACTAATGACCCTGTAGGAAAACCAGCTTCGATTTCTGTCAAATCTGACAGCTGTTATTTTTGTATCATAATAGATTTAATTTGAGTGGAACCCGCTACTATTCTCTAAGCAATGGTTAAGATCTCAGTTTTCGAAGAACTTAAAGCACGACAATAAATAAATTTCGAGACTTGGATATAGAAATGCACCTCATAAATCGCATTGGACTTCGAAGATGGTTCTTAATTTATATGATGGATTGGTTCAAGAGACTGTTTATGTGTGATGTTACTTTAATGAAGAAAAATATTTAAAATTTGCCTCTACAGAGCCTGGACTATATACGTAAAAGAACTCATAGCTTATTCTGCCGGAATATTTATATTCCTATTGGTAGGCTAATTCTCATCGAAGAAATGAGCTGTCTATCAAGATCAAGACTGCTATTCGTGGAAAGTACTCGAGTAAGGTACCAATAGTTTTATTTTTGTTTTTAACAGAAAGCATACAGGATTTACTACATAGGTGCTCCTGGCTTTTGAGTAGACCTTAAGAGCTGTCCTGTTCTTGTCATGAATGCGATTTTCTGGTATAATTAGAATAATTAGAAGATATTGAGGCAGCTTAGCAAAGACAATTACCTCGAGAGGTGGTTTTACGTTACTGGAATTGACCAAAATTGAATCCGACTAAAACCTTTTTTCAAGGATATAACCTAGTTTGAAACTGTAAATTGTAAGCAGGTTGGTTATAATCAAGAAGACCAAAAATAATCATTCTGAATATGAAGGCCTCAGAAGAGAGAATATTTATCGCAAATTAGTGACTTTGGAGAAGATGGCTAAGTTAACTGATACATTTTTATATAAGAATAAAATTTGCTGCAACCCATCCTACTTGGGTTTACCAGCATTTGCTGATACATATGTATATATGTTATGTGCATTAAAGTGTGTGGCAAATCGTCCACTGACCTCTGACAGCATCTAACGGTCTGTCATAATAGCAGCCGTGACAAATGCAACAGCAAAACAAGAAATTAAATGTAAACAAAGAAAATAGAAGAAACAACAACAAAAACAAGAAAGAAAATAAAAGTATAAATAAACTCTAGCAACAACAGTTATGCACCAACATGCACTTGCAACTCCAGTGTGGTTTCTTCTACACAGCTGCTGCAACACGGCTGAAGTGTACTTCAATGTTGCTGCAACAAGCATACAAATGCTGATTTACATACAAATGTTTATGTGGCAGGCACTTTTTGTTGCTTTCCGTGTAATTATTATACAGTTTTCTGCAGTGCTTTTTGTTGTTATGGAAGCTCCCAACCAGCCATTAGCGTTTGCCACACATGTGCACTCGCCATGCAGCAGCATCACTCTGGGCGCTGCCGCTGTCCTCGAGGACCGAGTACGACAATTGCGAACGTTTGCTTTAATAATATTTAATGGCTCTTCCGTTGCACTCATATTTTCGCCTTCTTTTTATTACTTTGTTTTGTTTTTCGTTTATTTGTTGTTTATCCGCTTATTTGTTTGTTTGCATTTTTGTGACATCGCTGACATCACATGTGCGGCATGCAACATGCATACATAGCTGCATTTTATGCACCATTGTTGTAGAGCGTTGCTGTTTACACATTTAATATTATGTCCTCTTCATTCTAACATTTTATTTTTTTTGTTATTATAATGCTTTTTTTTGGAAAGCCATTCTGCATATTTTGCCTTGTTTTATGCTCTACTTTTGTTATGACGTTTCCATTGTTTCGGCATGCTAAAATTGCTGGCGAGATTTTTGGAGGATGCTAAGAACATTATAAGGAAATAAAAATAAATAAATGGAAAAAATAGAAAAAACAACAATTGCCAAGTAAAATAATGCAAGATTTGCATACTTAAGATTTTTAAATGTTTTTACCTTTCACACAGGGTATGAATACTTTTATGTCGGAATGTGAGTACTAAGTAAATTTTGAAACAAAACAATCGTATATCAGATTTAAGATATTTAAATTTAATTTCGACCATTACAATTTCATTACCGGGTGATGTACCGTTAATTTCTATCGGCTTCGGATGCTGTAATTGTAGGAGAAATGAGGTGTACTTTATTTTTCAAATAATCACCAAAAGTATTTAGAGGAAATCAGATTCTATCCATTTTGACTTAGATGTTCAGAGGGGATTTTTTTAGCAGCGACTAAGTGATTTGCTTCGAAAACAGTCTCTTAATTGTTCAATTATGAGACTTTCGAAATTTAATAATTGTTTTAAATTCGTCATAAAATGGAACAATTAACTAATTACTCTATTGATATTTCATTGTCAATAGATTGAGGTAAAACCCCCTATTCGACCTGGTGAAGTGTAATCATTGGTACGTACGACAATTATCTTAGTTGAATAAGGTGGCGTAATGACATCAATTAAGTAAAGGAATTTTTTTTATCGAGCAATAGCATTTTGAAAATTGGAAAAAGTCGTACGAAGTCAAAATCTGCGACTAAAATCTCCTCATCATCTCATCTCCCATTCTTAAAGTAAGGCTTTGATGAACTAAAATATTTGGGCATCAACTTATTTAACCTCTATTGATGCCATTGAGTCCACTCTTCTTGATTGCAGCCTATTTTCATCTCTAGATCCAAATGAATTATTATACTTGTTAATCTTGTACGGTTTGAGACTAGTCGAACTCTAGACTTAAGGGGTTAGAAGTAGTCAGGATTAACAAAAAAGTATTTTTTGTTATTTTGAATTTGCTTTAGGTGTAATATCTTAAAAATATTCTCTGAAATTTTGAAGATGATCCGATAGATTTTAATGAAATTTCTTTTAGAATATATACTTATCCTGGGCCGGATCGAAGCTTTTATTATTTTCAAAAATTTTGATTTTTTACGACAAATTAAATTCCCAAAAATCTGGAAAAAAATTCTTGAGTCCCCCATTTTGTTAATTTTCGAAAAAATAACAGTAAATTTTATTATCCATATTAATACTTGTGTAAAATAACATGATTTAATAGCAAAAAAAAATACTGAAAATTCAAATTTTTTCGCCGTCTCTGACTACCCCTAACCCTTTAAGTGCAATATTCTCGAGTTTTGGTTTCCACTTGAAGGCACCATGATTTAGTTTTTTAAATAGCCATCATATTTATGTCACATAATGTCCTTTGCCCCATTCAAATGACTTAATGTTTGACAAAAGAGAGATTTAATTGCTAATACATTGAAACCTGTCAGGACTACGTCGTTGGTTTAGTTCCTATGTCAGTAAATTCTTCACTATTAAAGGCTTAAATTGCAAAAATTAAATTGGAGATATTGAAATTGAAAGTGGTCTCATCCTAGAGCGGTGTATATTCATAATTTCTGATCTCCTTTTTTTGTCTATACTTCCAACCGGAAAGATTTGGATTAGTGAACTGAACAATTTTCTTCAAACCATCCACATAAATGTATCTTCCCGATTTGACACAATCAAAATCCATAGGTAATATCTTGTCACTGCTCCTTGATAAATTAGAAAGTCAGCCACCAAGAAAACCCTCCAGCATCGCTTTGCAAAACAGCGAATTACGAGACAACGCAAACATGCCACTTCCGCGCAGAGTTATAGAGGTATGGAAGAAAAACGATGACTGCTAAACAATTTGCAACAATTCAATCAAAAATTTGAATGCGCACGCCATGGCAACTGATCACCGCCACTGTCAGATAATTCACTCACTCGTAAGACCAGCTGTCAGCTTTGGTGGAGGGCTCTCGTACGACATTCGACAGATGGGCGACCAGCCGTAAGCGCGCCGTGATGAAGATGAAGCGCTTTGCATGCATAGAAAACCGCAAATATGCATTGAGATAAGAGTGACGCGAACGTTTGCGAATTGAACAATATGCCAAAGCCATAAAGATGCCACAATGAGACGCGATGGAAGAAATCCACAAGCATATAGAATATATATGAGTGAGCTTACCGAAATAGTTGTAGCTAGCATATTGTACTTACAATTGCAACATTGTAACCTAAGTGCCCGGTGTGTGTTTAAGCCAAATCCACCGCAAGGCAACTCGAAGCCGTTTCCAAAAGTAGTTTAGCAATTTCGAAAGCTGCTGTGGCATCTACATAAGTTATAATAAATATTATAACATACCTGGACGCGCCCTAATCCACCCAGCGCTTTAATGCTACATTTTTTTTTTTGCTTATGCCTTATGTCTTCCGGCTTTACGTATGCTGTCTCAGCCACTGCCACCTTTGCCTTCGGCTTAGCGCAGCTGTCAAATGTTCGTGTAAATTCTATAGGAATCAAGGTGAGCTCTTTATTTATGTTTGGGGATAAGCGCAAAAATAAATACGGGCATTTGCAGCTGCAAGCTACAAACTACAATAACAATAACAACAACACAAGAACAAGAACGAGAACAATAGCGCACAATAAAGTTAGCAATAGCCGCAGCAGCGGCAGTTATAATAAAAATAAAAGCAACAACAACAATAGAAACACAGAACAACAATAATAAAAATGCAACAACAACAACTAGAATTGCAATAAATGCATGCCATAATGCCATCTTAGAAACCGCATAGAGACATGCCTTGTCTGCCTGCGCCGCCAACTGCCAGCCGTCTGGTCTGTGGCGTCCAACAAAAGCGCTCACAGTAAATCGTGTCTTAAGACATGGATCTTGGCTGGCCAGCCGTGTGTGTGGTTTCGAAAATGCAAGTGAAACCCCATAAAAGTAAGCTGAATAAAGAATAAATAAAGCGAACAACAATTAGATATATCATACATACGTACATACAAACAAACAATGCTCAGAGCTTAAATAACACACATACATACATCCACACATACGTGCTTAGATATCCAGACAGTTAGCTGGCATTTAAAGCTGCGACGACGCAAAGCCGCTCAGTACGGAACTAAGAATGTAGGCGACGCGTCCAGACAATCAGACTGCCACTGCAGCAAACACACACACACACACACACACACATAGACATACTTACACATAATCGGACAAGCTGGAGTCAGCCCAAGCTAGATAGCATCAAATGTTGTCTAACGCTATTCAACACGCTTCAAATGCGCTCACCAACAGCCTCTGCCAAGCCGTTGTGAGTCGAACGAGATTTGCGCTTAGCTGGCAGTAGCCCACTCTGCGCTTACATACCAATTCACAGATTTATAAATGATTCCCTTCCCCTACTGGCCACTTTCAATGTCGGCGCATACGTTTCTTCACGCTCGTGTGGCTGCATTTTTCCTATTCAATCTTCGTGTGTCAATATTAAATGAATATATAGATTTGCGATAGACAGCAACGAGGCGTAGCAGCATGTCTGGCGATCTTCGCAGTCGCCTAATGCGGTTTGTGTGTGTCTACAAAGCTGGCGCTGGTCGTTTTGGCGTTCAGCATTTGGAGTCTACCGTTGGTTTATGGCTGAGCGGCAATGGCTCTTTAATAATGCCCCTGCAAGGTTATGTATTCTTTGTGGGAGATTTGTAGATTTGTGAGTGAGTGCACTTTAGCTTATCAGATTCACTGTGGCTTATTTAGATTGCGGCGGGGGAAGAGAGCAAAGTAGGTAGGTACATATTTGGTAAATTCTGCGATTTAATGGCGAAATCAAATTTGAATACAATTCGAATGCCTCATTGCATGAGAATGAAGCTTAAATTTTAAGCAAAACTTTATACGTTTTTTTTATATAGTTGAGGTCTTCAAAACTTAATTTCAAAATTTTTTAGAGAAAATACATCGCTTAGATTTTCTAGCTGCGTTGATGATCGACTTCCAAATCCCTTTATGAATTATTGAAATTTTCGATAACATAAAGTTATAACTAATTATAAATGGTTTTTATGAATTTCAAGTAGCCCGTCTTTAAATAATTCGTAAAGTAATTCTTTTTTATTTGATATTAAAAAAGGTGAGAATTAAAAATCATCGAAGGGTTCCTTTAATATCACAGAACTTATTCGATATTTATAATTCCCGAAAATCTAACGACACATAGTATAGTGGAAGCCAGATATCTGGCAATTTGTTTGCGCCACACTTGCCACCAAATGTATCTTAGGAAGTTCAGTGTAAATTTTGGTAGACTTTTGTGATACCAATTCAAATACTGTTCCAGAATTAAGAAAGTATTAGACCAGTCTAAAAGATTTAGTGACGATCGTGAGAATGTAAGGAAAATACTAATACTGTCAATTCACTTCTGTTAACAATGCTAACATTGAAAAGCCAAAGAAACTTTTCAAATTGTCATTTTCTCAAAAAATGCGGATTCTGTATATGCAAAGGTTCCAATGGTTCAAATTTTTATTACTCCTAAATGACTACTATGAGTACTAACCATCCTTCAATTGTAAAACAAACCACAAACAACTTCGCTTCGCTGCTTCGTCATCTTGCTCACGACATTTATATTACTCTCTCTTCTCTTCTAACTGTTCCCTAAACCCAGAAATATCCAGTTCGAGAGTGAAATTTATATTATAAATTCGCCCCACATATCATATACTAAATTCTCATAACGAACTTATTCAAACTAACCTATATTAAATATATTCAATCTTGCATACGAGTATATTTAACTAAAGTCGGTCGTACTCAATACAATTGTATTTTTATTACGAAAACGTTGATCTTTAAATCCATTAGCATTAGTGTTTGGCAGTAATATTTAAGAACAATCTATCAACAATCGCAAATAATATTAAAAATGGTTAAGCAGATATATCAATTCATTTCTAGGTTTGTACAGAAGAAGATATAATACAAGGCTCACGAATCGAAGCAAACAATAGTTCTGTTTCATATAGCATCAACAGTATCTAGAAAGGACCTTACATTAGACAGCTGATATGTTAATGTCGTTGAATATCTTTTTAATAACCCTTTAATAGCGTTTTTAAACAGCCAAATTAATGGACCAATGAACCCTTTTTTGCTTTAAGAGAAGTTGTTAGGTTTCATCAGCTGATTAATATTTTTAGCAGCGACATCTACCGCAGCTTTTTTAACAAAAAATTCAGCTAATCACAGGCAAAGAACGTATATCGTGCGTCTTTGTTGCAGAGTTGCATTTGAATTTCAAGTCGATTAAAATTCAATTAAACAAGTAAGAAAGGGCTAAGTCGAACATTTTATACTCCCGCAATTTTTTTATTTAACTTTATTTATATTATATAATACACAATTTGTCCCACATATTCCTCATATATATGTCCATTGAAAGTTGGAAACCATAATATTAGGTTAGAAGCACCGAGGTCCTCGTGTTCGATATGAATGGGGCAGCCACACCATTAACATAGTATTTATGCAAAGTTCTGCACTGATATCTTCACTAGTGCTTACTTTATGTATTGTAAAGTAAACGATTCAGATTGTCTTCAAAGTTCTGGTATATAGGAAGTAGGCATGGTTGTGAAGCGATTTGGCCTATTTTCACAACATATCATTGGGATGTAAGGAAACTATTACAAACCAAGTTTCATTGAAATCGGTCGAGTAGTTCCTGAAATATGGTTTTTGACCCATAAGTGGGCGACGCCACGCCCATTTTCCATTTTGTAAAACAATCTGAGTGCAGCTTTCATCTGCCATTTCTTATGTGAAATTTAGTGTTTCCTACGTTTTTTGTTAGTGAGTTAACCCACTTTTAGTAATTTTCAACCTAACCTGTGTATAAGAGGGGGGCGTGGTTATTATCCGATTTCTGTCAGGAAATGGCTGACTGTAAACGGAAATGGCTAAAAAAAAACGACTATAGAAAGTTTGGTTTATATAGCTCTATTGGTTTGCGAGATATGTACAAAAAACTTAGCCCGCCCCCGCCACGCTTCCACTTCCCCAAAAAAATTACATCTAAATATGCCCCTTCATAGTGCGATCCTTCATATCAAATTTTGTGGCTTTATTATGGCACTTTATGTGTTTTCGGTTTTCGCCATTTTGTGGGCGTGGCAGTGGTCCGATTTTGCTCATTTTCGAAAGCAACCTTCCTATGGTGCCAAGAAATAAGTGTGCGAAGTTTCATCAAGATATCTTAATTTTTACTCAAGTTACAGCTTGCACAGACGGACGGACGGACGGACGGACAGACAGACATTCGGATTTGAACTCCACTCTTCACCCTGATCACTTTGGTATATATAACCCTATATCTAACTCGTTTAGTTTTGGGTGTTACAAACAACCGTTATGTGAACAAAACTATAATACTCTCTTCAGCAACTTTTGTTGCGAGAGTATAATAAATGTAGATTTTATTTTGTATGGTAAATCGCTCTTCATAAGCATTTTAATCGAGCAGAGCCTGTTTAATTGATCAATTAGCTCCTGTCTAAAACGCTATAAGGAACTTAAACGCTTAATACTTTATTTCTATTTGATTACCCTAATCCAATTAATTTTTAATTGTGCTTAGTTCAACCCATTACTGTCAAGAGTTTGATAAACCGAAGGCTTCCATTGAAGCATGATTGATATCAGACTTACCCTTCTTGAATTTTTTGAATTTTTTTTAACTTTATTATTTTAAAATTCCTTTGAGTATATATCGGTTTAAACTCAAATTCAACCGGTTTAAAATATTGCTTTAAACCATAAAGAACTTATTTAATGTTTAATCCATTTCTTAAAAAAATTTATGATTACCAAATAGATACCTATATATGTACGCATACTGAAGCCGGTAACAAAATCAATGCTTAAATTGGCTTACTTAAGCTTCATTAAATTGTGCTTTGTACTTATGTATGTAACCTCCTTTCTTCCGCAACAAAATTACTTAAAGCAACTTAAGCCTAACAGCAATGAACACTAAACTGTTATCTTACAGCTCTCACTGAGAAAAGCTGCCTAATAGAACCAAATGCGCTTATCAATGAGCAACTTTTGCCTCTTGCTTTCACTGTTTGATTTCAACGAAAGTTCTTAACAAAAGTAGACAACTAACTTTAAGTAAATACACAAAACCAAATTGTCGGACAGACAAACAACCAAGTCGGCGCACAGAAACAATTCACTGATTCAATGATTTCATTCAATTAATCCTTATCTCCTTATAAGTAAATGCAATTTTGTGGTTCATTACCGTGACTGAATGAGTGAATTAGTGGCGAGAAGGAAGCTGTTAGAGTTCTGCAGCAGACTGCCAGTCATTCTGCACCTGAAGGGCCGACTAGCGGCCATTTGGTTGGCTATTTAGAGAAGGTATATATGTATATGCCAAAGCCTTCAACCACAAATAATGGCAAATAATTAATCAATTTTGCCGAACCTTCATTACGCCGCCCCCTCACTCTCCCTTTCAGCAACCTTTGCCATTTTTTTGTCGGCATCCAGCATGATAAATCACCCGAAATGCAGTTGGCGTTGGGCAAAATGGAAATATTAACGCTGGCTGCTCGCAATTACACGGCTGCCGACTGCCACGTACCCAGTGTGATTACAACAACAACTACACACAAGAGTATGTCTTAACTCTTTGCAAAGCCTCGGCGCTGAAGCTCAACTCAACACAATTGTTGCAAATTAAGATTATAATGGCGATGATAGAAATGGAAATGAAGATGCTGATGAGCTGGAAGATTAAGACGAGAACGCAGTTGAAGAAAGGCGCACAGTTATTTAGGTAGTTGCCTTTGTGTGTCTATGCCGCATAGCGTTGCTGGTGAAAATGTTGTTGCGGCTAAAGCTGTTGACCCAAAGTAGTTGGTTTGTTAGTCTGCTTTTGTTGTCGGCGCTTTTTCGCTGCGCTGCGATGCCCATTGACCGCCTTTCTTCTTTTCACTACACTGTGCTTGTACTTGGGTGCGGGTTGTGTTTGTAGTTGCCACTTAGGCGTTGTATGTCTTAATTTAATTATGCTAAGAAAAGTATTACATTAACCAACTTGTTGTGGCGCAAAGGCAATGCCGCAGTGACGCTTTAAGGTCGCAAGTACCATGTGAGAAAGTTATAATATAATTTTGTTGTAAAAGAGGAAACAAGAACTAAACTTGAAACTACTATATTAGAAATTTATTAAGTTCGTTAACGCTGTGATATACAATCGAGATTGTCATCATGAATCATTATGATCAAAAGAAATAAGAAAGAAAGAAAAGCTTACACCTTCCATACCAAGATTTCAAAGGAACTTTTAGTATATTGATACAATTACACCATCTTCAATTGTATCATAATTGATAATAAAACAAGTACGGAAGGGCTAAGTTCGGGTGTAACCGAACATTTTATACTCTCGCAATTTATTTATTTGACTTTATTTATATTATGTAATACACAATTTGACCCACATATTCGTCATATATATTGTATAAAGTCCATTGAAAGTTGGAAACCATAATATTAGACTAGAAGCACCGAGGTCCTCGTGTTCGATATATGGGGCCTTAAAAACCTATGGTCCGATTTCGGCGATTTTTAGAATGGGGCTGCCACACTATTAACGTAGTATTTGTGCAAAGTTCTGCACCGATATCTTCACTAGTGCTTACCTTATATATTGTAATGTAAACGATTCAGATGGACTTCAAAGTTCTGGTATATAGGAAGTAGGCGTGGTTGTGAAGCGATTTTGCCTATTTTTACAACATATCATTGAGATGTAAGGAAACTATTACAAACCAAGTTTCATTGAAATCGGTAGAGTAGTTCCTGAGATATGGTTTTTGACCCATAAGTGGGCGTCGCCACGCCCATTTTCCATTTTGCAACAAAATCTGAGTGCAGCTTCCATCTGCCATTTCTTATGTGAAATTTAGTGTTTCTGCCGTTTTTCGTTAGTGAGTTAACGCACTTTTAGTAATTTTCAACCTAACCTTTGTATGGGAGGTGGGCGTGGTTATTATCTGATTTCTTTGATTTTTGGACTGTACTAAGAAGTGGCTAAACAAAACGACTGCAGAAAGTTTGGTTTATATAGCTCTATTAGTTTCCGAGATATGTACAAAAAACCAATTTGAGGGCGGGACCACGCCCACCTCCTCAAACAAATCACATCCAAATGTGCCCCTCCCTAATGGGATCCTATGTTCCAAATTTCATTTTCATAACTTTATTTATGGCTTAGTTATGGCACTTTATGTGTTTTCGGTTTCCGCCATTTTGTGGGCGTGGCAGTGGACGCATTTTGCCCATTTTCGAAAGCAACCTCCTCAGGGTGCCAAGGAACATGTGTTCCAAGTTTCATTAAGATATCTTAATTTTTACTCAAGTTATCGCTTGCACGGACAGACGGACGGACAGACATCCGGATTTCAAATCCACTCGTCATCCTGATCATTTATGTATATATAACCCCATATCTAACTCTTATATTTCTTGGTGACACAAACAACCGTTATGTGAACAAAACTATTATACTCTGTGCAACAGGTTGCGAGAGTATAAAAAAAATGGTTATCTATTTTCTAATTTTTGAGATGAAGTATACGTATTATTTTTAATTATATCGAAAGCTTTCGTTAGATGCCGCTTTGTTACATTGTTTCGTTTTTCCAAAAATAGAAAATTTAACTACTACTACTGTTAATCCCTTTTGTGTGCTTATTTTATTATCAAAACTAACCAATGGACTATTACATTTGAGTTTTTTGAAGAAAGCTATCCTGAGAAAAGGTTTTCGAGTTAACTGCTTGATGAGGAGACTTTCACAAAAAACTTTAGATTAAAACTCTTTAAAGGGTTAGGCCAGTCTAGAACCGTCACAAAAGCCCAAAGTTTGACAATTTATTCTGGGAGTTAGGGAAAATTAATCAAATTTCCGTCTTTACAGCTTGTATTAAACATGGAGTCTACTATGCCTTTCAAGGCGAACGTTAATCGTTAATCTAGTAACACCTGCCATCTGAAACAAAATAAAAACGCAATGTTGAGGCAAATCGCATTATTTCTTCTTATTTACTACTCTGTTGTCCTTGCATTACTAGCTTACGGCAAATTTTTCCTGCAGGGTAGTTGCATGCTCCATTTTTCCTTCTGTGAAAAAAATCTTGTCCTTGCTTGTCCTGATTCAGACATAGACTGAGGTTTAAAGTTAACAAGAAAAACTGAAATATTAGATGTACAAATGGAAGGAAAAGCTGTTGAAAACTACAGCAGTAGATGCAAACTTAAAGAGAATAAAAAATGGCGCTTAAAGAGATTTATTAGACATCTTTAGGATAACATTAAGTTTTGACTAATATTATGAAATTTCTGAAATAAATAATAATAAAATTCAACAACAAATATTTTTCTTAATGAAGACAAACAAGAAAAGTTTGAATTCGAATGAAGTTAAAAAATATATATTTACATTTAGAAAATAAAAATATTATTTTAAAATACATAGCTTCGATTTAATTTTTATGATACATTTTTTTTTCTCTTTACTTTAAACTTAAACTCCACACAACACGGCACATAAAAAACTAAAAGATGAAATTTCAAAAAACAAAAACAGCCTGTGGCCACAATCAACGGCAGAAAAGGCAATATTTTATCACTAAATATCGCTTAGAACACATTTTTTCACAACAACTTTCACAATCATCGTTCACCACAAAGCGAAATTGACTGTCATCAATTGCCGCAGGATGCAGGCGCCATTTTCTATGCTGCAATAAATCTGTGAAATTCTAAACTTTCGTCATTAAACGTTTTATGTTTTGGCAACATTTTTTCCATGAATTGTTCGAATGGTGTTCGAATTTAATTGCTTTTTGGTGAAAACTGTGAGGTGCTATAGGCTAAATGTGTTGTGGTGATTTTGATGGCTTTTAGTAAAGTGAAATAAAATGGAATAAAAGAAATAAATGTACATTGTAGATTTATGAATTGAATTTGTAGGCTATTAGTTGATGATAAAAATATTTGAAGGCTTTTATGCATTCAGAATGATTTTTATATAAATTGATGAAAAATATGTCGATAGATATATGTCAGTTATGAAAGTAAATATAAGTTTGTAGCAGAAATTTTATTACTTTAAAATTAAAATTTTTTCCAAAAAGCTGAGTCTTCTATAATACTTTTTATTGTTTTAAGCAGATCGGAGTACTAATATTATGGCAATTTCTTCTATAAGCAAATTTTTTCCTTAATTTTCTTACTTTTCCTGTGATGACGTTTGAACCAATTATCTTTGGTAAATTTAAATTTTATAAAACCAATCAAAGAGCATATGAAGGAGTATTTTTTCAGTCTTCTCTACTATTATGGAATACTGAAATCATTAAAGTCTGCGGAGTTGTGTCCAATTATAGAGCTCCAAAGAATAATGGAATTAAATTGTTGCCTACAATTAGGCGCATTCTGAAATTTAAACTAAGATGCTTTAAACTTTTTTCAAGTCCTTTAACCTTTGCATATTAAAAACTAAAAATAACCCAAACTAACTTTCTCACTTTTCGAATAACCAATTTGTAGCTTCTACAGCACACATGCAATGTTTAAAAGCATTTGATAAATGATGGAATGTCATGTGGTAAGCGGCTACATTTGTTAGTGTCTCTTTAACGCAAAAGGAGACAAATTATGAAAAATTGCAAAGCGTCGACTAACCCTTAGTTGCGGCGTGTTTGTAAAACAATGAATAACAGCAAGCAAATACAACAAAAAGTGAACAATACAAATAAAGTTTGACAATACAGACACCCTCAAGCTATGCAAATAGCTAAGCATTGCGTAACAAGCATGGCACATACGAGCACACGCATATCCTTCGTGAGTGTGTTAGTGTGGTGGTACATGCTTTCACATACGTCAGTTGCCACACACATGCAGCTAAGCTATTTGAGGCAATTTAGAAATTTTTGTACAAGCATGCGGACACACCCACGGACAAAAATACCACTGTCCTGAGTAATGACTTTGGTTACCCCTTTGTTGGTGGCGCACACCATTTTATGACGCTCTTTTATTTTGCCGGCCTTTTCATTATGTGATTGCCACAGCCCCTCTACCGACTGGCATTCCAGCGCTGGTTAATTTTTTGCATGCACTAACTCTGTGAGCACCCCGAAAACTCCTCAAACGCACAACAACAGCTACCGCGTCAATTGCCATTATGTTGGCCTTACGTGTTGCTTTTCACTCGCTTCCGTTTGCTTACTGAAAGTGTTGTTGTTGTTTTTGTTGCTGTTTCTGTTGTGACTCGCATTGCGTGTGTGACATCAGGCGCAAATTTTTCCGGCTGTCAGAAAAGGCAATGTCAGCTATTTACTCGAAAGGCACTCGCACAATGTCCTGCGACCCTCAACCTCAGTATGCTGGTTTCCATGTAGCCATGTAGCCATGTAGCTATGTATGCATTTATATATGTTTGTATGTGTAAATGTCGTGCCTTCTCATTGTGGTTGCTCATACGCCGTGTTGTTTGTACAGCTGTCGCTGGTGCGGTGAAAAATATGTGCAAATAAAATAATAGCGGTAATATGTCTTGTAGAAATATATGTTTTTTCGGTGAATTTCAGCAAGCTTCAAAAATATTTCAAGAGAAAATATTGTTTATTTAAAGTAGTTAGTTTATTTGATTTGTTTGACAGTATGAAGAATTAAAATTAAGCGTAAAAATGCTTAATAAAATAATTAGAATGACTAATATGCATTATTCGAAAATTAATTAATCTGGTTAAGATCTTTTTGGATAGCTTTTGGATGCAATAATAATCACAACAATAGAGCAATAAACACTCTTCCCGCAATAAGCAATCCGCATATGTCCGAAATTTAGAAGGTCTTGAAAGCCAAAAGAGTATTTTAAGCGTTGCCCAAAAGTAAAAATTGTTTTCGAATGGACTATCGGATTCCATAATACTGAACCATATCCAAATATACTCCTCTCATCTCACAATGCTAATTGATGCTCCAAAAACAGTATCTTCTGAAATGTCGAGATTTAGAAACAGAGCTGTGAACAATTTGGGTTATAAAATCCAACTTAAGTATTTGACCCATAAAGTGCTCTAAAAGAACGAAAATCGTCATATATAGTATATAGTCTGAGGTAATTTCTCAACCGATTTCACTCATTTTCACCACCAACATACATTATAGCCAGATTATATGCTCATTTAATTTGTCTAAGATATTTCACATATTAACCGATTTATAAGCCCATCGTATTTTTGAAAAACCTATAATTATGTATACGGGATCGGGGATTATGACCCAATTTTACCTATTTTTGGTACAGAGACACACTATTAGAAGAAAAAAATTTCCTCTGAGATAAATTAAGATATCTGAGAGATTTACAAATATTTTCGGTGAAAAATTGCCCTAAGACACGAGTTTTTCATATACGATATCAGGGGCATTGAAAAGTTATAGTCCGATTTCAACAATTTTCCACAACTAAATGCAATATTTGTGTAAAGTTTTATTCTGCTTTCGTCATTGGTTCTTAATATATATATATATTATAAAGTGATGCAATCAGATGGAATTCATAATTGCGTTAAATGGGAAGTAGTCGTGGTTTGGAACCGATTTCATCCATTTTCCACACGTGTCATTAGGGGGTCAACAAAATATTATATACCGAATTTCATTGAAATCTGTCGAGAAGGGTTGCCAAATGTAAAAATCACATTATTTCCAGGACTAATATATTTCAGTTCATGATTTAGGCTCATATAAAGGTTCGACAAATAGGCATTCTTTAGATAATATAGTAATATTGATTATGGTAATCTAATTTTCTTCATGTAATAATTAAATTATGTTTTTTCAGTTATTTATTATCTCAATAATAATTTGAATGAAAATATTGCTGATACAAACTAAAAAATTGGCTTGAAAAATCGTAAATTTCCGCTGCCTCAAATTATGCAAACACACAAAAAACAACAGTTTTCCAATTGATTAACGGCAGACTTTGCTTTGAGCATGCAGTATTTTGGGGTAGTTGATTTGAGAGGAAAGAGGAGAGGGATCCTTTAATATAAATATTTTATATTTCTTTTCTTTCACTTTTCCCGCTTTCTTAAACATATTACCTATAAATACATATAGAAATACATACACACTCTTTTTGATGTTGAGTTGTTTACATAATATTTCTGCTTGTTTATTTATAGGATGATTTACCGGGCCAAGCATTGTTGGATGTTGTTTTCGCCAGACTTAATTTAATCGAAACTTCATATTTCGGCATACGCTATATTGACGAGGAGAATCAGACGGTAAGTGAAAGTGTATAACTGTACATATGTATGCATATATAAGAGTTTATTTATAAATATAAAGTTATGCGCTGTCAATTTCAAGGCAAGTCAGCAACATTTCCGCGCACACACACACACTTGGAACTGAATTTTGCGCAAGCACTCAAATATTGTAGCATACATTTGGGGGTCGCATTGCCAACTTGCCGCTCGTTTAGGCCGTAATTCATTTTGTGCTTTATTTTCATGCGCATTCATTGAGCCGTAATGATGGTACAAAGTGAAAAGCTGTCACTAAAATGAAGGCACAAACAGACTATATCTAAGGCAGTGTATTCGCTGTGTGTGTGGTGGTGAAGTGAATTACTTTTACCTGTTTGCCCTTGGCGAGAAATTATAAAATAAATTTCACTTTCCATTTCCCTTTTACTACAAACACACCGGCACAACGAAAACTCTGGCAGATAGTTTAGGGAGACCTTGAAAATGTGCCACACGCAGCCAGAGGAACTGAATAATTTGCGAATATTCGCGCTGCCTGCCGAGGGTCATATCCATAGCTCTGTTATATATACAAACTTCCATATATGTATATAAACGCGGAAACTTTACAAAATTTACCGTTACACCACTGCTGATGGCAGATTGTCACACAATGGGGTGCAGCCGGAAAAGTTTGCCAGACTGTCAGACGGCAGTGAACTTCTTCTCTTCTTCGCCGCATGAATTGTATTGGCAGCCGAGCAGCATTGTCCTTGAAGACTTTGTGCGCGCTCACCTTCGCACACAAATCAGTTGCACGCGCATACTAGCTTTTTACGAGCTGCCACATGCCACAAATACACATATATTTTCTATTAATATATATGTATGTGAGAATATTCAAAGTTTATTGCCTTCGCTGTGGCTTTAAATCAGCGCCTCCTGTCGCATCGCATGTTTAACGGTGCTTTTCACTGTTCATTTCGCTAGCGGCAACCTTTTTCGAGCGAAAATCGCTTTTATGTTCATATTATGCAGTCCCCATTATATAGTTTCGCTCCAATAAAATGAGGAAAGAACGCGCATAAGCTCACTAAGAAAGTAGTTTATGATTCCCAGTGTGTGCGTTGTGTCATGTGCTTGCACATAAATATTTTATTAGTTGGTGGATATGTCTATATATATTTAAACATGTTTTAACGCTTAATCATTGTTTGAGGGTGAAAATTCCAACTGACTTTTCAAGGTCACAGAAATCTGTTGAGTGTGGTGCTTCCTTATTATATATTGGTAGTAGATACTCCTGGAATATCGTCCCTATATATTATAAGATAAACATAGCTATCACTAGGATTTATATACTTAAAAGCAACATAAAATGCTGCGAACTCTTGTTAGATGATTAGCCCTTTGATAACAGCTCTTCAAATCATGTGAAACCTACATAATGTCTATAATTGTATATATTTTCAATCTTTCTATATCATCACAATACCAACTGCATATGATTGTAATTATTCTCTTTTGTCTCTTTTTAGCACTGGCTGGATCCAGCGTCTCGTATATCACGACAACTCAAACCCAAATCAGATCCATATGATTTGTATTTTGGTGTTAAGTTCTATGCAGCTGATCCGTGTAAATTACTCGAGGAAATTACGAGGTAAGCGTAAATCAGGAAACCTCTTTTGAATATCAGTTATATTAAGCAAAAAGTAATGTTAATAATGGTTTCAAAAAATTATCTACTGGATTACCATAGGCACGTTCATTTCGCCAAAGCTACAAAATCTAAAAAACAATCAATGAAACAAGTTTAGAATCTACTGAACTTTTTCATGAAACAATATCTAGCTCTCTTTGTCTGTTGTTGTAATGATTATATCGATCATATTCAATTATAATTCGATATTTTATACGAGATCACCAAACGGTAGTTTTCAGAAGCGGACTGTTTTAATGGATTGGGTTAACCAATAGATTGAACCGGATTGAATGAGCGTGTATAGAGTTAATTTGTATTTGCTAAAGTACAAGATGTGCTAAAAAAAGTAACGGGTACACTACAAAGTTCTTCGTGAATTCGTGGTTAAAAATATTCTGTAACGATTCCCCAGCCTCCATATTCTCCAGACAAGGCTCCATGGGACTTTTTCCTATATCCAAAAATAACAGGAACATTAAAGGACAGTGGTTTTACAAACATACAAGAAATCGCTGAACCAATCGCAGAATGTAGACGAACGAATGACTACACTTAAAACACATCATTTTAAGGAAGCTTGGAGACATTTTTTGACTCTCTGTGTATGTTGTGGTTATAGGAAACCACTTTAGATGGAAATTATGGAAATTGTTCTTATAAATGCTGATACGAGTAGTCAGCTCTTAATGGGTAGTCCTAGATAAAATTGTATAAGTTCTGTGCTTATAGGTTAAAGCGTAAGAATACGTAAGAGAAAAAAAGAGAGAGAAAGAGAGTTTTACTCGATATACCCTTTATCTGAGAAAATGTAGATCTTATTATGAAAATATTGACAATCAAAGAATAAAAGACATGCTAAAACTGTCTACGATCTTACGTTCCGTCCCCATCTACTTTTCACTAGTTCCACCAATTCCCACCTCAAGCCCAATTCTTTTCAACTAAAACGCGTGGTACCTTCTCGAAATGCTTTTATTGAACGAACAATTGCTTCCATGCGAAGGTGAATTCAAAGTCGACTTCTGTATACTTGAAAACATTATTGTTATACTCTAATTTGTACACAAAAATATGGCTTACGAATTATGGTATTAGCCTTAGATAAAAAGTCAGTACAACATTATGTGAGATGTTGCATTTTGAAAAACAGTTTTAATAGAAAAGACCCCTAATCAACTACCAAATCACATAGAGAATATCTCCAGAGAGAAAAATCTTCAAAAGTTTTAAAGATGTTGATTTATTTTAGTTTGATGGTATAAAATTATAGCTTGGAAGAATAGGTAGTTCAATAATTGACTTATAATTGGAGTTGGCTTAATGGGTTACATGAGTTTTGTCGGGTTAAAAAAGGCCTATTTTCAATATTTTTTTCTGTTTCAAAATTTGTTTTCTAATTCAGAATTTTTTCTGTCTTATAGATACATATTTAAAGTATAATTTCTGAAAAAAAAAAACAATAAAACTCCTTCGTTCAAACACGAGTAAATTGTATCTCGAACACCTGTGCAGAGAACATATGACAAGCGGCTTTGAAAACACGTTTCCGAGAAAAACGCGTCTAAAGTTTTGAGTAACAATAATACCTGACTTGGAGCGCACACCTTTCAAAGCCTGTATCATCGAAACTATTATTCGGATCGAAAATTTCGGATAATATTCTTGAGATGTTGTAGAAATTAATAAACAAAAAAAATCGATTCAATCTGTTGAAGATCTGATCATTATTTTTGTTGATCGATTTAGAATTCGATTTAGGCGCATTATCCCTATTAGACATAATAACCGCCGAAGAGTTGTATAGAACTCCACATATGTATATTATTTTTAATCTAAACTAACTTTACCGCAATAACTTAAATACAGAAAGTGCCAATAAATTTTCCAGAATGTCATAAATAAAACAAATTTTTACTTCTAAAAAGCAATTAATATAGAAATTTAGGAATTAAAACCGCAAACTCAAATTGAAAAGTATGTCTCCTTTGACCGAAAATAATTTTGCATTAAGCAAATACTTGTCTAATTCAAAGAAATCCATAATAATCATAGCTAATGCGTAAAATGTGTTTAATCACAATAAATATTTTACTCAAAGGACTCATGAAGACTCACAAGTGCGTAATTTTGCACAGCATGAGCCTTTTAAATTGAACTTCAAATATTTATTATTGTTATGCAATCGCATTACGGACATATTAGAAGCAGTGAAATCATATGAAAAACCGTTGCAACAACTTTCAATCGCTCTAATGAGTCTACGGAAATTTGCAATTAAACAAATATTTCCGTTTGATGCAACAAACGAGTGTTTTGGTAAATATTTTCGAGACATAATCGATTGCCATTGAAAATGGTCAGATCAATTGTAATAACGGCAACAACAAACAAGTAAACAATAACGCGCAAAGCAACTTTCGCAATTACATAAGTACTTAAGTATGCGCTTAAGTGTGTAAGCATATTTGCTTAGGTGCATATGCAAATGTTAGCTAACTGATTAAGCATTAACTCAGCGATAGATATATATGAATAAAATAATAAATTTTTAATATAGATGTATATGTATATACATATGTATGTATATGTGTATATGTAAGTGTATATGTGGGTATATAATTGTCTGTTTGTATGTATGTGTGTGTAGTAGTTTACAAAGCACTTGTAGACGCAATACATCAACTAGCCACACAATATTTACTGTCTGCAGCAAATCCTGACTCACTCACACACACACATACATATAGATGCCTGCTTTCATCACAAACGCAATCCAATCAAGTGTCGCTCGCCCGCCCGCTGCGTCTAAAATTCGTTAAGTCTATACAATAAATGAATTTATTTACGCACAATATTGTTATAGCCTGTCAGCTGAAGTCCACTGTAAGCACACACACACATCACACTCACTCACAAACGCCCTCAATCAAGTATTGCTGAATATCAGTCACTAATAGGCGACTAACTAAAGCTTTGCGCCGTTGGGCGTGGGATAAAGCAACATAATAATATTGCGGATGAATAAATCTTCTCTGTATATATGTGTATGTGTTAATGCGCTTTCCTCATGCATGTGTGTGTATTGGTGTGCTTTGTTTTAGGCCTATTAACGTTTATTGCCATTTGGCTGGATGGCGAATTGATTATGCGCTGCGATTATACCGTTATGCAGCGTTGAAGCCTTCGAGTGTTGGCACTGCACTTTAATTGTGCGGCATGCAAATATAACAAAAACAATATGCCTAAAATGCAACACAACTCACACACACACAGAGCAGGCTTTGCACTTGTGTGCACTCAGCCGTTGCATTTTCATTCGCTGATAGGCAGTTTGGTGCGATTTATGCAAGCCGTTTAAGGTCGGGACTTCAGTTAAACGCTAATAATTTAATTTTCAGAAAACAGCAATTATTTTAAAGCGTGAAATGATTTATTGAAACAAATGATTTAATAATTTATTTATATATAAAGAACGGACTGGTTAATATAATTAAAGACTTCAGCTTCAAATAAGTAGCTTTATTTACATTTATTATTTTTATAATTTATATATGCATTTAAGTTTGTTGTTCTCTTCTTTAATTGAAAATAATAATTTTTCTCGCTTTCAGGTATCAACTGTTTCTACAAGTGAAACAAGATGTCTTACAAGGCAGATTACCGGTCGCATTCGAGTTGGCTGCAGAGTTGGGTGCATTCGTTGTGCAATGTAAGTATAGCGAATAGGAAATAAATATTAGAAGCCAAAGAAATTTTGTTAAATCAACTATTGTCCCCCATCTCTATTGAGTTTGAGAAACCACTTTTCAAAAATCTTATTTTTTCTTACTACTAAATAAATAAATTAAATACTTTTTCGAATTTGGTAGAATTATGATACTTCCATTAAATTTTTTGGTCTCTGGTATATTCTTGTTTAAAATTTGACAAAATGGGTTCACAACTTCCCAGAAGAACATGAAGTCCTCAGAACTTCTTCGCCACGCATCTCTCCTTTTGGCAGTTTGGCGCCAATTGGTAATACCAAGTGAAGACAGGTCCTTCCATCGGCGTGGAGGTCTCCCTCTTCCTCGGCTTCCACCAGCGGGTACGGCATCGAAAACTTTCGGAGCTGGGGCGCTTTCGTCCATTCGAACAACATGACCTAGCCAGCGTAGCCGCTGTCTTTTTATACGCTGGACTATGCCTCCATATACGTATACTTAATATGAAGATTTTCTAACTTCCGGTGGACTTTATTCGGTATATATCGGCTGATATGTAAGATATATCTGGCTTTAGTGTGCTCCCAAATCTTAAAAAGCATTCCTTGAGATATATTCTCGACTTTTGCCTAGCACCAATATAGATGAAATTGACCTAGACTAGGGCTCTTAAAATTATTCGAATAACCCGAACACCGATTGTTCGAATATCCCGTTTGTAACCGTTCGTATGAATATTATCCGATTAATACTATTCGAATAGTCGTTCTGCTGTGACTATTCGAATAGTAGCTTCGATGCGAATATTTGAATAAATGAAAACTGTTTGAAATCCTAGCAGCCTTTGCTGTTGGTTCGTTTTTATTTGTGAAAATGTCAATTGTGGGAATTTTTCGTGAGTTTCACTTTTTTCGATACGAATAGAAATTTAATGAACTTCCACTATTCGAATAGTTGACAATGAACGGTTAATCGAACAGTCGACAACTTACGACTATCCGGATACTGCAAACCGAATATTATTATTCGAATAATGCCCTATCCGGTTAATTCGGTTAGTCGAATACCAAGAGCTCTAGCCTAGACATTATCTAGCTCGCATACCTTTTTTAAAATGATAATAAAGTAATTGTTATATCGGACATAGAACAAAATGTAGTAATGAATCGAAGTGAGAATATTCAGTTTTTAGTACAAAACGTTTTTACAATATCTGTCTAATCACTGTCTCGAACGATTTTCAATTATTTATAGCAAAATTAAAAATAAAATACAAATCAAAGGAAATATCAAAATGTCATCTTCAAGAATCTCAACTCGGGAACTCATACTCATTTTTTTGTCAATATTATAATTCTACATAAAATTGTATGAAGATCTAATATTCTCTATAGGCACCCAGCATCCTCGTTGGGCATTAAATTTTTTCACGCTCATTACGCGAAATATTTATAAACGGCAATTGAGTTGAGAAATTTATTGTATTTTATTAAAATCACTTAATGAGGCGCAAAGAGGCAATCAGTGGGCCAGCAACAACAAATAGCCAAGGAGTCAGTCAGACACTGTTTCACATTTTCAGCTCAGCTTAGACAGTTACATCATTGAGCCGCCTGAGTTGCTATTATTATCAGCTTCATTTAACAGATTATGGGTATCTGTAGTCACACGGATAGAGTATATATGTATTTGGCCAACACGCCAATAGGAGTTAAATGAAATTATATATATGTATATATATATATATATATATGTCTATATAATCATTAAATAATTTACATTTTTAGTCAACTGAATTCTGATTATGAAAAAAAAAAAAATAATAAAAAATATGATTTAAATTGCTTAAAGTGGAGTTTATAATTGTCAACTAAACTTATACTCTTTGACACACATGTATATTCCACGAATCTATTAATCCTTCCTTGCAACTGTTAACAAACCATTTAATTTCGCTTCTCATTTCATTGCAGCCGAATTGGGGGATTACGATCAGCGTCGTCACTCCAAAGGCTATGTGTCCGAGTTTCGTTTACTGCCGAATCAGAGCAGCGAACTGGAAACACGTGTCGCCGAACTTCATCAGCAATTAATGGGCATGTCACCGGCGACAGCGGAGCTAAATTATTTGGACAAAGTTAAATGGCACGATATGTACGGCGTCGATTTGCATCCGGTGTTGGTAAGTGAATACAAATGCTAATTGAATAGAAGAGCGAAAAAACAACAAGCTGAAATCGCTTAATAAGCGGGTTTAGGAAAATGTTGCTTTGATGTTGCAGTTTGATGTTTTATGTTATTGATTATCTATGGAGATCAAAGCGCAAAGGAAAATTGAGGTGCAAAAAAAGGGAAACGACTATGGTTGGTGCTACAAAGGCAAATACGTTTTAGGACAAATAAATAAAATAAATCTATTGGTATTTAGAATTAAAGCTCACCCATGAAGAGCTTTTAAAGGGTAGACATAAAACCTATTTTTAGCATTTTTAAATATCGGTATTCAAGAAATAAAGATACATAAGTCCAATTCTAACGAAGAATCAAGAGCTAACGAAGATGTTGCCTACATTTTGGCGCACTGCCAAATTTTCTTGAAAGCTCTATTTGCTTCGGAAGACTTTGAAGAAAAATGTACTACAAATAGATTTGAAAAAAGAATTATATATAAAAAATATGTCTCTTCTGGACTGGAACCGACGAACGGTAGTCCACCCACCACAATTCACCAAATACTTTAATTTCACAGCACATTCTTATCACTAACAGTAGCTGAAACATAAATATCACATAATAAAACAAGGCGACACCCACATTACTTAATTTCTTCCATACCACTCACGCTTTAACTCCGCGATAAGTTAAAGCCGCCTTCAGCCGCCATATGGCTGGCCATTAAATTATACATTCAGCCATTCGTTCATTCATTCATTTCGACACTCAGTCATTTGTCACTATTTTGGCACTCATTGTCGCCATCGTAGCCGGTCGTCGCCTGACTTTGCGCTGACCAATTCGGCTTGTTTCCTTCCTTTATTTTATTATCCTTGCGCGCCGCTACCACGCCAATTTCATTTTCGGGTCATTATACAGTTAACTGGCAGCAAGTGAGTCAAACGAACAGCAACAATGTTTGCATGCGTCTGCTACCCACTATACGTCTTACATACATTGTCCTTTTAGTTTTCGTTTTTATGTTGCTGCGTAAATTTTCGCTTCATTTACATTTTTTATGGTATTTTTGATATCACGACGAAATAAATCACCTTCAGACGGTCGTGCGCCTGTTTGCTGGCGAATAAAACCATACTGCCACTGGAATAAATGCAAACAATGTGTGTGTTCGTTTGGCATTTTTATTGGTTGCTTCGGTGACTCTACAAGCGAGTTATAGCCGAAAGCGCTGCGCCTGGCTTGTCACATTTCACCACAGCGTTTCGAACTCCAAAATGTTCGGCCAACATTGTATGGATTTTTCACCCTAATTGGCACGCCCCGTATCCTCTCTGCCTTTCCTACTGTTGTCACACTGTTAGTTTTCTACTTCAGTTCCTTCCCCTCTTCTTCCGGTATTAGCATGCCGTTATCGCTATATTGCCATCGACTTTTATTATTTTAGTGTTTTAATAAAAAAGCGAATGAAATTTTTATGGCATCCATAATCTTCTTTTAACTTAAATAAATATCTCAAATGCCAATTTATTAACTCGTAGCAACCACGTGACTATATGGTTTATGAGCGGTGAATTGTTAAGGTGACAGTTCAGAGTTGCCCTTAAGTGGTTTTGGGAGAGGAAACACTTTGAGCAAAAAAAGGAACCTTCGTAGACGGTGTATGGGTTAGGAAAGATTTGTTCGAATTGGAAGTTCATTACATTGGTGACAATGACCCCCTACGATTGCCAGATAAATGTTTCCATAATTTCAAAAATAAAATGTAGAACTTGATTTCCTTAAAAATCTATGCGTCTTTCAAAAGTGTACAACCACGGTTAATTATAACTTAACACGGTGCGACGCTGTCTTCTACAGACTTCAGTATGTCAGCAGCCCTTTACCAAGAGAACTTTGAGAACTATACTTGCAACAAGTATGATGCTATATTCAACTGTATAGTTACTTAGTCTAGAGTCTTTAAGATGGTTATCATTAGGTTTTCGCAAACTTATGTTCATCCGTCCGGGAATCACACTGTTGCACATGGAAAGAGTTTCTCTTTAGAGCTGTTTTTATTGGTATTCAATGAGATAGGATTGGATTGTGCTCGTAAGAGGACAATAGTAATCAATAAAGTCAGTATAATATTCCGACAAATACTGATACATTCAGACCCTTGTTCGTTAGAAATGTCTTGTTCTTAAACATATACATATTTAAGTAGTAATCACCACATATGATAATACTCTTCCCTTGTTGCCAAATTTTAAGGGATATATCTTATGATTTTCATTATTTAGTGAGTAGTATAATAATATATCTTCTGATTCTTGATATTAGCCCTGGGATCTATTACAATAAAATAACTCGAATGATGGAGCCAATAAACAAAATCAAATATCTCTCTACAAAAATATAAATACTAGTGCTTAATTTACTTCGCATTATTGGCTTATAACGGGTGATTTTTTTGAGGTTAGGATTTTCATGCATTAGTATTTGACAGATCACGTGGGATTTCAGACATGGTGTCAAAGAGAAAGATGCTCAGTATGCTTTGACATTTCATCATGAATAGACTTACTAACGAGCAACGCTTGCAAATCATTGAATTTTATTACCAAAATCAGTGTTCGGTTCGAAATGTGTTTCGCGCTTTACGTCCGATTTATGGTCTACATAATCGACCAAGTGAGCAAACAATTAATGCGATTGTGACCAAGTTTCGCACTCAGTTTACTTTATTGGACATTAAACCAACCACACGAATGCGTACAGTGCGTACAGAAGAGAATATTGCGTCTGTTTCTGAGAGTGTGGCTGAAGACCGTGAAATGTCGATTCGTCGCCGTTCGCAGCAATTGGGTTTGTGTTATTCGACCACATGGAAGATTTTACGCAAAGATCTTGGTGTAAAACCGTATAAAATACAGCTCGTGCAAGAACTGAAGCCGAACGATCTGCCACAACGTCGAATTTTCAGTGAATGGGCCCTAGAAAAGTTGGCAGAAAATCCGCTTTTTTATCGACAAATTTTGTTCAGCGATGAGGCTCATTTCTGGTTGAATGGCTACGTAAATAAGCAAAATTGCCGCATTTGGGGTGAAGAGCAACCAGAAGCCGTTCAATAACTGCCCATGCATCCCGAAAAATGCACTGTTTGGTGTGGTTTGTACGCTGGTGGAATCATTGGACCGTATTTTTTCAAAGATGCTGTTGGACGCAACGTTACGGTGAATGGCGATCGCTACCGTTCGATGCTAACAAACTTTTTGTTGCCAAAAATGGAAGAACTGAACTTGGTTGACATGTGGTTTCAACAAGATGGCGCTAAATGCCACACAGCTCGCGATTCTATGGCCATTTTGAGGGAAAACTTCGGAGAACAATTCATCTCAAGAAATGGACCCGTAAGTTGGCCACCAAGATCATGCGATTTAACGCCTTTAGACTATTTTTTGTGGGGCTACGTCAAGTCTAAAGTCTACAGAAATAAGCCAGCAACTATTCCAGCTTTGGAAGACAACATTTCCGAAGAAATTCGGGCTATTCCGGCCGAAATGCTCGAAAAAGTTGCCCAAAATTGGACTTTCCGAATGGACCACCTAAGACGCAGCCGCGGTCAACATTTAAATGAAATTATCTTCAAAAAGTAAATGTCATGAACCAATCTAACGTTTCAAATAAAGAACCGATGAGATTTTGCAAATTTTATGCGTTTTTTTTTTTTAAAAAGTTATCAAGCTCTTAAAAAATCACCCTTTACTAGCTTTGAAAGTTTTATTTCTCGAGTATGGGTTAGATGGTAGTATGGCAAGATTTCCCTGTCGAAGATATATAACATACTTATTATTATAGTATTATATTTAAATCATTTTTAAAATATTTATCTAAGTTTAAATCACGATGAGACATTTCACAATTAAAGTTAGGAGATCATAGAACGAAACAACTTTGGTAAAGTGATTTAGTAAAGAGTTGAAATTTCATAACACCTATGGCGGGTCAAGTATTTACCTTTTACTCATGCCAAAATCTAGTGTTATCTCTTTGTATGTAGATAATATCACCATTCGCAGACAATAATCTCACAAATAGGAGAGTAGCAGAAGAAAATTTCGGCAAATTATTTTCATGGAAGCATTTTGAACTTTTCAACAAGTCTTTTACTGGTCAAGTGAACAAATTAAAAAAAATAAGTTCTGCCCCAAATACAAAGTACCGTAAAAAAGTATCCGTACAACACATTTACAAAACTTGAGCAAGAAAAAACCCGTCTCCAAAAAACAGAAAGTGTCAAAAAGAATTTCGAAGTAAATTCACGTGAAATTATCACCGGCACCCGTAACTACTTGGCAGTTGAGATATTCGAGTGGCTGTGTGACACTCATTTCGAGCTGCCGAAAGGTCAAACTGCACAACAAAGCGGCAACCTGAAAAGAGAATTATGTATAAAGTCCCAGTGAGGAGAAAGCAGAAAAACTTTGACGTAAAATCTACTGATAATGACCGTCATCAGGCTGTAAGCAGCGCACACCTCCTTCTCCAGCACACTTGTCGCACGGCTAATAGCCTGTAGCAAGTAGAGGAAGCTGACGTAGACGAAGCGTGCACGACATGGCTAATAACTTTATTGAATTTTAATAACCTCTTTACGAAACTTGGCACGCTTGCACGGTGACGGCGTCAAAAACTTTACAACGAAGCCTTGAGCTTTTTGTTTGCTGTTGTTGTTGTTTTTGTTCTTTTTCTTTACATATTTTACAGGATGCGCTCATTTGTATTGAACGCAATTTTTTTATTATTATTTTTGTAATTTATTCTTGTTTTTGTTGTACTACAGTATTTTCGCTCTTCAAGTGTACTGCAGTTGTTGTTGTTGTTCTTGCATTGTCAATTCTTACACTTATTTTGTGCTATCTTATTATACAACTACTTATGCTCATTTTCTTGCTTCTTCTTTCTGTTTCTCTTTCCACAGGGCGAGGACAGTGTCGAGTACTTTCTGGGTCTGACGCCGAGTGGCATTGTGGTGCTGCGCAACAAGACGACAGTGGCTCATTACTATTGGCCGCGTATTGCCAAAGTTTACTACAAAGGACGCTATTTCATGCTGCGGATAAGCGATAAAAATGTAAATATGCCATAGTGGTGGTGTTAGCACACTATTCATAACTACTATTTGCATGCAATAACACACACACAAACATACTTACATATACATATACATACAGACACTCAACATTTAAAGTAGTTCCACTTATAAATTCAATTTCTTTACGACACTCAGCGCTGTTTGAAGCGCTTTCTTTGGAAAACTTATTTTTCCTTCAAGAGAACCAGCATTATTTACATACATATCTATACGCACACACCAACAAACAGACGCATACTGTATAAAGACCCATATTAAATGCGTCGCCGTCTTTGCCAAAGTGTCAAGGCATTTTACGCTCAACATAATGCGCTGAAAAGCCTTAAGTGCGCACACTGTTTACACCGAAGGTGCGTACACACAGTTCGAAGGCTGCGTGCGGCACACATACATACCCATACAACCGCAGAGAGTAGCTAAGTATTTGTGGTCGCGCTTGACTTTGTCGCTTTCTTATATGCAAAACGCACTTGTGAAATATTTGTTGAATGGGATTTCTTGTTGGCAAAGGCATTTATTTTGAATTGCTGTAGAAAAAAGTTGCATGAAAGCTTGCCTGTCTGACGGCACAAAGGCAGTAATGCATTCCACATACACACACACATATATTCTAGCGCATTTGAATATTTTGAATTTATTGAGTTAAAGTATTCATGTGAATGGTGTGAAGTGCTTGAAAGTTGCTAGTGCAGTAAGTACTCCGTTATTAATGCTATATATTAACACTTTCAACTTTACATATATGGATAGCACGACCGCTGACGGTTAATATTTTTGGTGCTCGAATGTAGGTGATATAATTGGAATTTTAGCTTGCGAGTTTGGATATATATTTCAACACTCTTGACAGATCCACAAAAACTAGGTAGAGGTGGAGAGACTGCTTAACCACTACCCATAAAACGCAATTAGGTAATACTTTGTGAGTGTGACAATTTAAGTCCGCTGTCTCGTTCGAACTGGTTGAGGCCTTATCCGGTGAATATTTCTTAACTTCGTCGTAATACGAATTAAATATTCTCTGAGATCATGCTACTTAGTAAAAAACCGACTGATATTGACTCGTTTTTTTTTTTAGGAAAATGATGATATTTAAATTTAAACAACAAACTACAGAGTAATTGGTGTTACTGAATAATTATAATAAATATTTGCTAAAAGACTTTAGGGAGGGCAAGATATTTTCTGTAAAGAGCTTTCCATTAAATTTAGTTTCAGATATCAGACCACCGTAGTGTCTTTCATACGGCGGTGTCTGCAATTACGGTAGCGGTAGATAACCTGCTCCGAAGCGTAGCCTCTTTCAGGGAGGTGAACTCGATGAATGTGTTCTCAAAGCTAGTCAAGGAGTGTATAAAGACATTATCGATAGTGGCAAACTATTTCACTATCAGTCTCTTTTGGGTATCGGGTCACAGCAAAATTGCTAAGAACTGCAAAGCGAATGACCTCGCGAGGAAGAGCACCCATCGTCCTATTTCACCATGCTGAAAATGGGCTGGGGTGCTGTTATCCTTTTGACCTCTTGAGTTTATCCTCCAGATTTATAGAGCTGGATTTTTGGACCGCTTACGAGCTCAGTAAAAGCTGGTGAACAGTCAGAACTTGCTCAGTTGCGAGATCATTTTAGCCCACAGTGAAATGCAAAAGGTGGGCTGACTACTAGTGGAAGTACTCATTAGCATGTATGC
Organism: Zeugodacus cucurbitae; assembly: GCF_028554725.1. Classification (NCBI taxonomy): domain Eukaryota; kingdom Metazoa; phylum Arthropoda; class Insecta; order Diptera; family Tephritidae; genus Zeugodacus; species Zeugodacus cucurbitae. The sequence continues at coordinate 53,475,397 of NC_071667.1, read as the reverse complement.
GATGAGACTACGAATCCTGCAAAGCGCTTCGGCGATCCATAAGGATCTTCTTAACGATCCTTACTCTGGAGTCTTTTGGCATCACAATGGAGCTGTCCAAGTGGTATCGTGTCACCTGTCGCCCTTAAACCTCCTAGTATACTTTTCGCGCATTTTGCTTGAGTTTATATATTTTTCGGGACTTATACTTGAGCCGCATGCACGAGTTCTGAATCCGCCAATGATTTTGAATGACTCTTTCCATTTATTTAAAAAAAAAAATCCCTTAAAAGATTTAGGTGATTGATATTGATGTACGGAAAAAACAGTCATTAAACAATGAGCAATAGCACTCACTATATAGTTTATTCTTAAATTTTCAGAATGTGTAGACTTTGTCATGCAAGCCAAACCAAGCTTCAACAAAGGCTGAAGAAAGATCTTAAGAATTGTTTGTTCTCCAAAATTCTCAAATTCTTTTTATTAAAGTACCCTCTAATAAATATATGTGCCTCATCGCTGAAGGGTGCGAAATGATATGAACTACTTGAAATAGTGCGCCAAGTTTCGAAAATCAAATTTCATTAATTTTAAACATTCCTACATGTTTACTTAACATAAGTGTCAAATGTATGCTAACAGCCATCCTTCGAAGAAATACTATACGTTCTCCATTCTCAAAACACAATAAACGAAATACTTAGAAAGTTTAGTAATACATTGTTATTTAAATTATTTAATTTAATCATAAGATTATTTCATATTTCATACTACGTTAATTTAATTAATTCACATACATATGTAACTACACAAATATAGTCAAATGTATTCCTTGATTCTCGTTAAAAATATTTATTTTACAATTTTCTTTTAACTATTTTTATTCTTCTCGTCACACAGAACGAGCTCAGCACCTATGGCTTTGAGACGCCGCGCAAAACCGCTTGCAAGCATTTGTGGCGTTGCTGTGTGGAGCATCACGCCTTCTTTCGCATGGTACGCGTTGCACCTTTACCGAATTCGCAATCGAATAATTCGGATTTATTTCAACTCGGTTCGCGTTTACGCTACAGGTGAGTGATAACGGAGTAGTGATTGATTGGTGCAGGTATTCAAATAAAATGGGTAAAATTTTATATTTTTATACTCTCGCAACAATGTTGCTACGAGAGTATTATAGTTTTGTCCACATAACGGTTGGTTGTAAGTCCTAAAACTAATGAGTTAGATATAGGGTTATATATATCAAAATGATCGTCAGTTCAAATCCGGATGTCTGTCTGTCCGTCCGTGCAAGCTGTAACTTGAGTAAAAATTGAGATATCTTAATGAACATCTTGGAACACGTGTTCCTTGGCACCAAGGCGTAATCAGACCACTGCCACGCCCACAAAATTGCGAAAACCGAAAACACTTAAAGTGCCATAACTAAGCTATAAATAAAGCTATGGAAGTAAAATTTGGTATGAAGGATCGCACTAGGAAGGGGCATATGTGGATGTAATTTTTTTGGGGAAGTGGGCGTGGCCCCTCCCCCTACTAAGTTTTTTTGTACATATCTCGCAAACTACTAAAGGTATATCAAGGAAACTAGAGTCGTTTCTTTTAGGTACTACCTTATACAGTCCAAAAATGGAGGAAATCGGATTGTAACCACGCCCACCTCCCACACAAAGGTTATGTTGAAAACTACTTAAAGTGGGTTAACTCATTAACGAAAAACGTCAGAAACACTAAATTTCACATAAGAAATGGCAGATGAAAGCTGCACTCAGATTTTTTTACAAAATGGAAAATGGGCGTGGCGTCGCCCACTTATGGGTCAAAAACCATATCTCAGGAACTACTCGACCGATTTCAATGAAACTTGGTTTGTAATAGTTTCCTTAAATCCCAATGATATGTTGTTTTGTAGACAATCTGAATCGTTTACTTTACAATATTTAAAGTAAGCACTAGTAAAGATATCGATGCAGAATTTTGCACAAATACTACGTTTATAGTGTGGCAGCCCCATTCTAAAAATCACCGAAATCGGACCATAGGTTGTCAAGGCCTCATATATCGAACATGAGGACCTCGGTACTTCTAACCTAATATTAGGGTTTCCAACTTTCAATGGACTTTATACAATACATATGACGAATATGTGGGTCAAATTGTATTTTATATAATATAAATAAAGTTAAATATATAAATTGCGAGAGTATAAAATGTTCGGTTACACCCGAACTTAGCCCTTCCATACTTGTTTATATACACATATGTATGTTTGTAAGGAGTCTATGGATTTAAAATTAACTATTTAAAGCTGAAAAGCTTTGTAAATTTTTTTATTACTCTTTTTGAAAAAAAAAAAATTGTTATACAATATTTTAAAGTAATGAATTTTTGGAAATGGTCCTCCTAACTAGCTAATTAAATGTATTATGTAATTTTGCAACTCAGCCAAGTGTGCGCACTTGAAGAGTTTCAATCAAAATTATACAAAAGCAGACAACTTCACAAATAATTCACTATCTCAACGAGCAGTCTGTTAGAAAGAGGCACATGAGGCATGTAGGTTTTATTACCAACAATAAATGCGCAAAACTGTATACTCACATACTCACATGTGCATATGTATGCTTCAAGTCACCCTGTTGTGGCAGTCCGCCAACCCAAGTCGTTAAAGACACACTACACACATTTGAAATCATTAAATTTTCTACAAATGAGGCGGTTTTCAACACCATTTTTACAGATGTGCTACACAGATATACGCACACATACACACGCAGTATCACTTTCATCTGTGGGGTCATTAAAAAATCTTCGCTCATCCACGGCAACCACTCGAACGAAGTGGTCATTCGTCGGAATACAGTCTTCATTAATGACCTTCGCTTCGCAAAACTAAGCAAATGCAGGCGAATTCCTCTCTATAAATGTATATATTTACGTGCTTCCTTACATATATACCTAACTGCAAACCTATTTCGCCCATCTGTGTGGCAAATGTTGCCAAATGTAGTTTCCTTCGACGACTAATTGTGAAAAAGTCCAATAAAAGTGGTTTTATGTCTACACACATGTAATCGTATGTATGTATGTGTACGTTTGTGCCACTTGAGAACCTAGTCCCTTGCTGGCACTGAAGTTGAAACTTTAGTAGAGACGCGTAATAAATTTGCTGGCTACAACCCAACAACGCATTGAACTTTATTATTTTACATTTGGCCAAACGCAAGGTGAACACACACGCAGGGGAATATTTGTATCTAGATATGTAAGTGTGTGTAATTAAACTGGGGAATAGTAAAAATAAATCGTAAAGAAATTGCAATCGCCAGTAATAAAATAGAGTGGGGAAAAATAAAGAAGAAGTGGGGCGGGCACGAAATGGTTTCCAACTAAATGTTGTAAAACTTTGAGTCCGAAGAACCAAGCGCTTAAAATAGTTAATATCAAATAGTTTGATATTACAAGAAGTTACCATATCGCTGATTGAAATGGTGATTGATAGCAATGCTCTCTGCTGATGCAATACTAGAGTTTAAAACACTAATCTCGCCAAAAAGAGAAAACCTTTATGGATCTTCGTACCTAATATCGATGCTTTAGAGAATGAGTTAAGTTACTCGTATTTTTTCTCAAACTAAAAGTTGTAGTGTTTATTAGAGGTATTATCATGGATGGATTCAGCACTTTAGCTCTGATTATCCAAACCTTCAAACTATCCAACTCAAACAGTCCAATAAATGTGATCTCAAAAGTTAATACAACCTCCCTACAATAGGCAGTCCAAACTGTTAAAAGATAAGCAACTGTTTAAAACGAATAGGTCTCCACATACAACTGCAAGTAAACTAGATGAAAAGATTCGGCCTTTTGGGAAGCGTGCAATATAAAGTAATCTCTTCTTCAACAGATCATAAACTCGAAGAAAATCAGATACGATTCTGAATTTTCTTGGCAAGTGGATGAAATTTGATAGTTAATCGTATAAAGATTAGCTCATATTTTTAAGGAAGAAAAATGTAAAATAACATCCCTACCGAGTTCCGATCGTTTAAGACCTGGAATAGTTTACTTCTGGAAATTTCAATATATTACGATTTCTAAAAGAGAGGCAGAACGTTTAAGAACTTAGAAGTAACTTACTATACAAAATTTTAATAGTTTTGAGAATAATCTGGTGAAAAATTTCAAGAAGTTAGTTTTCGGTTTGAAGCATAAAAATTGCGAATTATGATAACTAAAATACCATATGAAATGCCTTACATCTATTTTATCTATATTTCTCGCGAATACCGCATCAATAGTCGTACCTCCTTTTGTCGTAGAATCATTTCTTCCATTGATCATTTCTAATGAAAATTTCTCTCTGAAGAATGCCAGTAAGGGTTCAGCTTCTGGCAATGAGAAATTTACATTGAAATCTCCCGAAAGGAGTACCGGTTGTTCGCTATACTCTACTGATTCTCCGATACGGTAATAAGGCTATACCAATGAACAATTTTATATCTCTCATCGATGATTTTGGTGATATATAAATGGCAATTAAATTAAATTTTTTACTATTATGATTATCGCTAGGGTTCATTTTGCATTGCATTCTACCGCACACAAATCGCCAATTCTTGTTGAAGTTGATATCGTCACATCAGCATCACTCGCGTACGGAGCCTTTATATCTAAATGAGGAGTGAGAATATGACATTTGTCTCGCTCATTGTGATAAATAGCAACGCCTGAATTTCTTGTTTCATTTCGTTGAAATCTTACAACGAAATCAAAATTTGGTACGGATACAGGAAGTTCGTTGTCGTTCATAAATGTTTCTGATAACATCAAGATGTTTGACTGTTTAAACACTCTATCTGAGAAATCATCAACATGAGCACGAAGACTTTGACAATTTAATGATATTATTGATAAACATTTTCTTGTGCTAAGAAACTCGAATAATTCTTTTTCTAAGGTGATAATTGGATTTTGACGTAATTGTATCATTTGATGTAAATGATGATAATGATGGATAAGGATAATGTAAACTCCTTCAATGGCAACAGCTCTTGACAGTGCGACATAAACTAACTGTTGAGATTGAACTGTTTCATAATAGTAAACAATTTCATTGAAAGTTCCTACTTGCGACTAGTGAATTGTCAACCCACAATCTGGTGCCAGTGGAAAGTGGTTTCTCTTAGCTGATAACTCCTCTGTCTATTAAGGAATTTATTCCTTAAAATCACCACTCAGAAGTCGTTTTATCCGTTGTAATCGAGTGATCATCGATGAAACATCATTTCTAATATGCCACAAGACAAAATTAAAAATAAAGTTCATAAACCTCACGCTGTCAGATAAAACGATATATGTACCTCCTCATCGCGTGTGCTAATTCTTTCGATTTGCAATTCACTCTCCACTGAAGCGTTAAACAATTATCGCAACCTTTTCCGAAGTCGTATAAGAAGTATAACTTCAACAAGATACTTTTAAAATTAATGAGAATGAAAATTATACAAATAAAATTAGCTCTAGTTAGTAGCGGTGAGGTCTAGTTATGTGAGGTGGATTAAATAAATATCTGCTTGATTTGATATATTCAATCAAACTATGAAAGTTAAAATCCAATGTACCGAAAGAGAGCAGATATCTCAATGTTCACAAAATTTCTCTAGTTAAGCGAACGAAAATGCTCTAATCGAATTAAGGTTGGACTACTAACTACTATTGATTAATAATATTTAATGAACGGTAACCTCAACAATAAGAGTGAATATTTAACAGTACGCATACACAATTAGTACGGAGAAATGTTTTTAAAGTGAGGGCCGATGGACAAGAACACCATCTGTACCATTACAACAAAAAATTTATCAAATACTATTACGAATACCATATAATATTGAAGTTGTACTTACTGCTCGTACTCAGAATTGGAAGTATGAGAGTTCGCATGATGAATGCGTCTCCTAAGCCCCTTAGCAGTTTTCTATACCGATTTTAGCAACTACTCTTCCTATTCTACATACGCTCGACTGGAAGATGGATGACTGCCTGCGTGGCAGTGCGCCAATAAGCGCATTCCTTTTGCACTTTTTTTGTATGGTATATGGCAGCTTGTTCGCGCTGATTGTTTGCGGTTTTTTACGACATTCGTCACGACAAGGTTACCTCGGGTGCAACTCATTTGTCTGCGGCTACAGGCGCGGCATCAGCGTACCGCAGACAAGGGGCTAGGCGTTGCACGCCTATTGGCTTGCGTCAAAGTTTTTATGAGCGCAGCGCTGCCAGGCATTTGCCTAGCTTTATTGTCTTGTGGATTTGTTTTTTTAACCAATACTTGGCTTTATGACGTTTGTTAGTTACGTCGAAAAGAATTGTGTATATATTTTCTAGAACAACCAACATGTGTATGCATAAAGTTTACTTTGAATTGTTATTTCATTTCGTTTATAGTTTTTATTAGTTGTTTTTGTTTTTGTGTTACTCACATTGTTGTTCACCCAAACGTATAATTTGTTCTTTTCGTTCTTTTCTATGTACTCCAACTTCATCACATCTCCCGCATTTGCCAAACAACCCAACCCGTAACAAATATGGATTGATTTGTTTTACTTTACGACCAACAACAACAACAACCACTCGTCCAAATCACCAACCAACCAACCAACTTGCCAACTCATCATTTGTCCACCACGCGCACACACAGCAGTCGTACGGAGAAACAGCCAACGGCCAAGGATGCACTCTCGCTGGGTCGCATACAGCCGGCATTCACACGTGTCCCCTCGAAACGCCAGCCAAGACGCGTGATTGATGACTTTTTGAACGGCAGTAGAAGCGCCAGCAACACGCTGAAGAGCAAAGGGATCAACGGTCACACCAATGGTGTTGGTGGCGGCGGCGGCAACAGCGTCACCGACGGTGGCGTCTATCAGAACGGTGGCGGCATGCAAGCGCCCAACATGATGCCAAAGTAAGTTTACCCTATGCACAAAGCACTCGAAATTCAATCACGCACACACACACACGCACTCTCATATGCCTTGAGTATAATTGTACAGAAGAGTTTGTGTTATTTAGCCCTTTCAGCAGCATAGTTTATTTATTTCCAATCGCCTCGTTTTTTGCTTTCGAATTTTTTTATTGAATTATTGCATACACTTTTGCTGATTTCCGGCGGATGTGCACTCAAGCCTTGACCTGCCACACATACACACACTCACGCGCATTCATATATCATCTAATGCATCATTTCCTCATTCGAACCGCTAACCAGCAATATTGTAAACAGTCTTTTGATTTATTTCGCTTTGGATTTTACGCTTTTTTTGGCAAGGCACTCGGCGCACTGCGAACACACACCGTTGTTTATGTTAAGCATGTGGCTTTTGCTGCCAACTAACGGTAGCACATTTGTCATGCCGTCCTAACCAATCGTCCGCAGTTCCCGAATGCTCTCACCCGCGTGATATTATTTTTTCTTCCTTTCATTTTCATTTGGCTCTCGAGATTACGCTCGTTTTTCTTCGATTTTTCGTCTCGTTGGTTTGCTTTTTCATCTCGTTGCTTTGGCTTTTCATTAGCGAAGAAATCAAGTGCACTTCTTGACTTTCAATATGTTTTCGAATGGCGGACCAACAACAAGGAGTAAACAACACATGTGTATTTGCCAAAAAAATATTGTGATTGATATACATACAAGGGTTGTAGAGTAAGAAAACAAATATTGCATCATTAAAAGTAGCTTTTTCCCAACTATGAGCTAGCACTTCAAGTAGCTGCACCTCTACCCCGGGTACGTGTCGTAAATCCATTCAAATTCAATTAAAGACAATTGTTTCGTCTAGACATCGCAGACTATTGTTTAGTGTGGTGATTTATCATAGACGAATTTGGTTAGTTTCTAACGAAATTATATCGTTTTGAAGTGGTATACACTATAAATTAGACAGAGGAGGCAGGAAAAGTTTATGTTTCAGTATAAAACGGAGCAAATATTTTTCTATTTAAACAACATTTGAGTTATATTTAAATTTTTCGGGACCGCGTAAAGGTTTCCTGAAGCCACTCCAAAAAACGTACAATAAACTGAAGTCCTCTTCTTACACACCAAAACATTTGTCTTTGAGTGAGCTCTTCGAAAAGTTAATTTTAACTTATGAACTGGGTTAATAGACAACGAGAAAAAAACAGAAAGCAATGGAGTTCTGTCCCAGAATCTGAGCTAACCAGTATTCTAATATAGATGATGGAGTACTCTTCACTTAGTTATGATCTCCATGAGTTCTCTTTATGAATGCTTATATAAATCGTTGTCATATTACGAAGACCCGATGTTCTTGAGAACAGTTTCCCAGTCGACTATCACTCTACTGCAGACCCCAGTACATCCAACTGTAATGCGTTCTGATTGGTTTCATATAACATCTCTAGGATGATAGACTACTGACTGACTGGTTTCATTACCAAACGTCGTATTTTTGTTATATGATCTACGACAGCTTTTCGGCTACAACTTGACGGTATCGGAAATCAGAGTTCACAATATAAAGGCTAGACAAAAAATGGGTTCTCTGGATTCGTTTCACTTATGCGACACTGACAATGATAAGTTTTTGTCACGTAAAAATACAATTTTAAGTTTGACATAACTTGTCTAGGGATTGGCGCCATCACAGAAAGTGTGATGAAAATGTGTAAATTAATTTATTATATGTAACCTTTAACGACACTAACTGAACAGCCTTTTAGAAGAAAAAAAAACTCTATAGACTAAGAGACTCTATAGATGGAGAAAGATACCCTTTCCAATTCTATCTCCTCCGGTACACATTTCATTTGAAATCGAAGCTCCTAAGTCAGGCTGAGACTCTGTGCTGAAATTTATTCCAGTTTAAGAAACTCCCTATCTGCTCCAATTCCAACAAACCACCAGCCATACAGTACTGACACATGACACGCTTCGAGCGGTTGCAATTACTCAATTTGCCCGAGCGTGGTGATTGCAATGCGCTGCTTAATCAACCAAATTATGCGAAATCGCAGCAAAACATACAAATCAATATTTATGGCACAACATGACCGCAAGCGAGCGGACACATGTGAGCGGCTGCACAAGCTTACGCCCACTCACGTGCGCATCAAGTATCTGCGTGACGTGTGTAATCAGCCGCAATGGAGCACAAACGCGAACAAGGTATTTACGCTTAAGAGCCTCGTCTCGCACAACTACAATGAAAGCGACTTCACTGACAGCGCCGCGACGCGGTGGCTTATACGCGCGCCAGTCTTTAATGTGAAACAATTTATTTTACACCTCAATTACACGAAGGCTGCGATGGTCTCTATAAATCATGAGAGTATTTTGTAAAATTATTTATAAATAAATATCTGTCTATATATAAATAGTTATGTTGTTGCTTTTTTCAATACACTCTTTCTCTTCACACAGCAACTACGAGAGTCCCTACCGCTCCACCTACAGCATACCCACGAGTCTCGGCATACGTCCCTACCATCAGCAATCCCATTTGAGCAACAACGGCGGTGGCAGCGTTTGCAACAGTAATTTGCAAACACCTGACTCGCCGCGCAGCACGCGCAGCGCTCCATGGCCACGTTCCCAACAGCGTTCGCTGTTCGGCAATAATCCCTCAAGTCCGCGCTCGGTGCGTTCAGCGATCGCAGGCGGTGGCGGTGGTGGTGGCAGCGGCTCGCATCATCACCATCAACACCATCACCATCAGTCCGGTTCATCGCAGCATCGGCATTCATCGCGTTCAGCGCATCGCGATCACGTATCTTCATCCTCGACATCTGCACATCAGCAGCGTTATCGCTCGAGTTCGGTGGAGAGCCATTCATCAAACGATTCACGTTCGACGCGCAGGTGAGTACAACAACGCTAAAAATCAATGTATTGAGCCGCAAGCACTTTAAAAGTCCATTGAGGCGCAAAGACCGCAACCACAGTTGGCGTGAGCAAATCGCTCTCGGCGATCGCCTTGCAGTCAGTTGATCGCACGTACTATCGTATTACCGTCGACTGCTTAGTGGAAATATGTTTTTGATAACCAATAATTTGGCGCAATATTGACTTTGCGTTCAATTATATGGCTAACCCTTGATCTTGCAGGAACATTGTAAATTCCATTTTTTGCCTTCCACTGATCTACGTGTCTTCTCTCTCTCTCTCGCACACTTTTGCACTTTCAATGCGCAGGCATAAGCATCGCCATCGACGTACCTCCGATAATGAGAGTGAATTATCGCGTGGATCTGGCCGTTCAGGTCGTTCGCATCATCGCAAGCGTCGACGTTCGCGTCACCGTCGCGACTCTGCTGGCTCGGAGCATGAGAGTACGCGAGGTCGCAGCTATTCTGGCCACCGTTCATCGTCGGTGCGCAGCGGTTCGGCGGAGTTAATCGATTCCACATTACAGTGGCGCGAAGTGCAACGCCGCCAGGCCGAAGCTAGTATGGGTCAAAGTTCCGTACAGCAGGCGTCCGTCTCGAAGAGTAGCGTGGTGGCGCGCAGCATGCACAGCAACGATAGTCATTCGGATACGCATTCGCATCACAAATCACGGCGACATCGTAAAAACAAGTGAGTATCGGGAGCTTGCATGTGGACTGTTTCAATATAGATTTTATTTATTTTTTTTCATTCTCTCATTACATCATTCGCCAGATCTCCCTCCGATTCGCGCAATCGCATTTGGTCTAGTGAACTAGCGAAACATTTACAATTCGGTCTAGTCGATACGGCCGGCATGACTGAAGATCAGTTGCGCGAAATACCCTACACCGTGGTGGAGACGAATTCGAAACGTTCCACAATGAATATGAAGATCCACAAGAGCGGCAGTAAGGGTAGTGTGGGTGGCAAGAGTACTGGTTCGGGTAATACGATAACAAATGGCAGCGGTTCGACGAGTGGACAAGGCAAAAATCGTGTGGATCGCATTAGAGGGTAAGCTTTCTCAATTAAAATCTTAAAGTAGAAATTACAGTTAAAGCTTCTTAAGCTTATAAAAGCAAGTTTTTGTGGTGCTCAGTAGACAATCTTAGTAATATCTTAAAAATACATTTTAATTACAAAGAAGTGAAGTTATTATGATCAATTCATATAAAAGTTTTGATGACAGTTATATTCATGGGTCATCTAAGAATTTTAGAGCGTGCATATACGTAAATTTGATTGAAAACGAGACCCAAAAGCGTTATTTATTAGTAAACTCTAACTTAAGTTTTATTAATTGAGATATTGTCAATGTGACTTTCGAAAGCTCAAAGCTCAGCACTTGGCGAAATTTAATACTATTTTATCCGGAACATATGAAATAATATATAAATAAAGCTATTATAAAATAAAAATAATATAACAATATATAATAACTCCAAATGAATATAGTCTTAGGTTAGGGTTAGTTATTATTTTCCAACATAGTGCTGATTTTAATAAATTCATTTCCTTAGAAAATGTGAATCGGGTCAACCAAATCTCAACAATGATCGTATCAGGTGAGCTGTTCAATGAAAGTTGTGTTTAATTTTAAGAAAATTTTATATTTAAGAAATTAATAAAAATATAACATTGGAATATACAAAAATTAAAAAAAATCAGTAGGGGGGATGTCAAATAGAAACTGTCTTCATTATATTAGTTCTCGATAATTTGAATTCTCATAAAGTTTACTTATACTCACGCGTGATTAACGTAAGAGAAGTGTGTTTACTGGCCTCACTGTATGTTAAAAACCGTGCTCGATCGATATTTACTAGTACAACAGGTGAGTCGGAAAAAGTGGTAGGAAATTCGTTGAGTCACATATTATGAACTCGACAGAATCACGACATTCAATGAATAGTTGCGATCTCACGGACGAAATTTCATTTATTTCATTCTGATCCTTAATGATTTGAACAGATATTAAATTAAGTGTTTGAAAATATAGCAGTTTATTTATATAGGTATCTTTCCTGTAACAGAAGAACAGATTATAAATTATTTATAAGTTATCAGATTCTCTATTCCTTAAAAATCGAATAGCAGTATCTACCTTATGGTAAATATAGACTATCTGTCTCTAAGCAGATAGAAATCAGATTTGTAGGGAAATTAGGTTGCGGTAAGGAAATTTTACAATACTAAGATTTATAAATATATGTCAATTAGGATAGAAGCAAGACTGACCGTCGTTTTCTCAAAACTTTTCAAAAAAGTCTTGATTATAAATGACATATGATTTATATGTACAAAATTTAACAATAATAATATTCTTGATATTGAAAATATAACTCGGTAACACCTTATGACCCTTGTAGAAGACCTTTAAATTAATATTTATCTTACTTTGCTTTCTTCGCAGATTGTATTTCCAAAGTTCGAATGTGACTGATACTACAAGTGGTCGAAATGGATCCATACGCTCCGCCAGTACAATTTCCTCGAGAGAATGTGAACGCAATAGCGGTTTAGTAAGGTAATAGACAAGAAATTAAAGAAAATGTCACAGAACTTATCGAACAATTGACCCCACAAGTTCAGGAAAGAGCCAAGAAACTGTAACATTTTCTATAGAAGCGTAAGATTGTGGTCAAGAAGGCATCGCAGAATTATGTGTATGTTTCTTTATAATATTGGTTCTTTCTCTTCTTACCAACTAAATTGACTTTTACAAAAGTTTAAAGCCATAGCCGATTTAGATTTTCTAATTAGATATACGGTTCGAGTTCAGAAGTTTTTTCACTCTCTTAATTAACTGTCATAACTAACCCAGAAATGAAATTTGGTACAATGAATCACACTATGAAGAGGCATATTTGGATGTATTTTTTTTTCGGAATCGGGCTTGGCCCCACCTACTCAGTTTTTGTACATATCTCTAAAATTACTAAAACTATATCAACCAACTCTACAGCCATTTCTTGTCGGCACTACATTATACAGTCCAAAAATGGAGGAAATCGGATTATAACCACGCCTACCTATACGCATATTCACAATTTTAAATGGGCTTGTCTCCGCCCACTTATGGGTAAAAAACATATCTCCGAAACTACTCGACCAATTTCAATGATATTTGAATCGTAATATTTTCCTGGCATCTCAATGATATGTTATGAAAATAGGCAAAATCGGCCTACTTCTTACGCCTACTACCTATATACCGGACCTTCGAAGTCAATCTGTGTCAATCTTTGCAGTATATAAAGTAAGCCCTAGAGAAGATATCGGAACAGAACTTTGCACATATACTGCATTTATAGTGTGACATCGCCCTTTCAAAAATCGCCGATTAATTTTTAAGGTCCCATATATCGAACACGAGGACCTCAGGGCTTCTAATACATTTTTTAACTAAAATATAAGTAAGTCTCTCAGAAAGAAATTCAGAGCGAATATTTGTATTATAATATTCTAATAATATGTATGTGTCCGTGCCAAAAATGAGTGAAATCGAGTCATAACTTCACCTAGCTCCCATATAACTAATATTAGGGTTTTCAAACTTTCAATGGACTCTATGTAATATATATGACGAATATGTGAGTCAAAGTGTGTGTTATATTAGTAAAATTAAATTAATAAATTACGAGAGTATAAAATGTTGGTTACAACCGAACCTAGCCCTTCCTTACTTGTTTTTCTACACATTTTTATTGTCCCCCTCCCCGAAGTATAATGCCTTTCGAAGAAACTAAAACATTACATGGTGGGATACTCTTGGATCTTTTGGATCCTCTCACTCAAAAGAAACGGTTTGAGTTTGCTTAAAATCCTCGAGTCTTATATCTGGTGTATTTTACTTCTTGAAGAATATAAATTATATTTACGATCCCATCTAATATGCGATTTTCTGCGATATGAATATATAGAACAAATAGAAAATCTGTGTAGCTTTTTTGTAAATTTTTTTGCGATCCTTGACCACACTGGCGACTTCTAAAATAAGATTAGACCTATATCCATACATATCCATAAACTTCGTGAATCACCTAATTTTTATGCCTTTAATAAAACTATAAATGTTTACAGAATGATGTCCAGCATGAGTATGGGCGACTTCATCTCACCGACAGGCTCTAATCTCAGCCCACTAGAGAACTCAGCGTTGCGTGTGTCACATGAACACACCGATTCCGGGCTCGGTGCCGATCAAGACTATGCATATTCCTCCGAACGGTGAGTACCTCAACATTTTATATATTCCTAAACAGTAAAAGGGCATTGGGCTCCCCCTAATGTGTCTCACTTGCTGTGCTGTTGCCAACTTTTTGCATATATTGTTGTTATTTTTCTTCAAATCTAGATCTAGCGATAGCACACGCTATGGTACTAATAAATCTTCGGGCGCCTCCAGCGGCAGTCATTGCAAGTCCATTGGCGGCGGCGGAGGAGGTGGCACCTCCACTTACAACAGCTTAATGCAACAAACTGTGAGTAATCAGCAAATGCAACACCAACAACAACAACAGGCAACGCCACGCCAAACTTCATGCTTTGCACAACGCCAACACCAACAACAACAGCCATCTCAAACGAAACCCATTTACAATAACCCCAACTCTAACCATCAAATGGGTAAATCGTTGGCGCCCATACACACCTCATCAACATCCAACTCCCACGGTCCCACGTCCCTTGCTTCCGCCCATCATTCGGCCACTAACCTTACTAACGCTAATGAGAAACGCGCTTCCAAAGCCACACACTCAAGCGCAAACATCAATGCAACCAACAATCACAGCAACAACACCAACAACAACAACAGTGGTGTTGGCAATCGTCTACTGAACTACACCACATTCGAGAATAATCAATACAAATTCAGTTTGAATAATGTTTTTGGCAAATCGACTGGTGCGTCAGCCGGCAACGGTCCTAACGGCAGTGGTGGTAACGGTAGTAGCGGTAATATTATAGGTGCTCTTGGTAGTGTTGGTGGTGGTGGTGATAATGCTTATGGTTGTGGTAGTAGTCATTTAAGTTCTAGCACCAATCGCATGGATAGTTTCGTCGAATGGCCGAATACGCCTGCAGCACCGTACTACTATCAGGGTCCGCCGTCGGTCGCCGGTGTACACATCAAGAAGCGCGATGCCAAGTCAGACATTGGCGTGCCGACAAGACGACTTTCCGGACAGGCCATCACCAAAACGCAGCTACTCACCGGTCAGCTGCCCGCATCCAGCTACTATCACACACCGGCGCCCGTACACACCTCCGGCATGGGTGGCTTCGACGGGCGTCTACATCCCGCCAAGTCCGATCTCTTTCTCTCCTACATACATCACGGCGCCGGTAGCGCCACGGCCGAGTACGAG
The DNA here is from genome assembly GCF_028554725.1 of Zeugodacus cucurbitae. Classification (NCBI taxonomy): domain Eukaryota; kingdom Metazoa; phylum Arthropoda; class Insecta; order Diptera; family Tephritidae; genus Zeugodacus; species Zeugodacus cucurbitae. The sequence continues at coordinate 53,460,091 of NC_071667.1, read as the reverse complement.
CGTCCCTACATTTACAACTATAAAATGCCGCAAATGCCCGATTTTCTACGTGGCACAGGGCAGGCTCAACAGCCACAGCCGTCGCAGCAGCAGCAACAACACGCGCCACCGGAGATGCACCAACAAATGTCAGCTTATCACATTTCGGGCGCTCAAACCGCCGATCCGCCACCACCGCAGCAAACGCTTTACAAATCGGCGTTCGGCGGTAGCAGCAGCGGTGCGGGCGGTGTGGAGAGCGCTATGCTTTATGGTGGCGCCACACCGGCCACCGATGTGCTCTACTACCAGTTCGACAACGGTAAGCCGCCCATTGTGCAACAACCGAAATCTTCGCTGCACAAGACCGCAAACAATGCCGCGGTCGGTGCTGGTGGTGGCGGTGGTGTTGTCGGCCCCTTAGTATTCCTGCAACATGCCACCACGTCGTCAGCGTCCACATCAGTGCAACAGCAACCACAAACTGTAAGTAAAGTTGGCCGAAAATGAGGCTCATCAAAACGCAAAATCCTATTGGAAATTGAAAGCGGCTTTTGCATGCAGCATGTGGCATGTGGCGTTATATGTGGCATGACCGGCACGTTGCACGTTGTGTTATTTGTGTTCTTATTACCAGATTTTTGTTTGTTTCGTGTGTTTTATGTTTTTTGTTGTTTCTTTGCGTCGCACCTTTTGTTTAGTTGTTTGCCTCTTTGGCCCTGGAACACACCCGCACGCGCTCCTCCAATGAAGTCAATAATACTTATATATTACATAGTCCTATAATGGTGTGCTGCCAACACAAATTCGTACGTGTTTATATGTGGCGCGTGTGTGGGGTTGTTCTTAAAGGCATTTCTTTGTTTGCTTGCAGTCTTCGTTTTGTTTGAGTTGTTAACATTTCGTTGCCTTGTTGTGTTATTTAATTTGTTTATCTTAGCAAATTTTAATTTATTTTCTTATAATTTTAAACTTTAAGCATAATTATTTTATAAAAATATTTTTAAGCTACTGTTTTTAAGTTCTAATTATATAATTTCAAGTGCATGCAAAACGTCATAAATTATTGTATTACATGTATTGTATTATAAACCTACATACATATCTGATTTTATAAAATCTTGAATCTACGAACCAATGAGATTTTGAATCAGTATTCACAGTTTTAAAAATACGCTTTCGATAGACAGCGCTGTGATCGAAAGACAACTGAAATTTTTTTTTTCGTAATTAGAGTACCAACTCACGAAGAAATATTTCCTTTGAGATTTTCATAGTTGAATTAGTATACTAAGCAAATCCTTTTTCATTTCTAACGAGTTAGCGAGTTCCTTCTCGATTTTCACAGAGCTCATAACTTTCTATAGTTGGCTTCTATTCATAACCTAGAGTCTTTACCAAAAACAGTTACATTACGCTGTGATGCAGTTTTACACACAATAAAATATTTTGAAGACATAAACTAAATATAAGTATCTCGTAGCTAAGTTCTTTCAATATTTAAAAGTGTAAGAAGGTAAATGAAAGCTCCAAAGGATCTGGCCTTTGAACATTTTTGCGGTTCCCTCATAATTTTTGAGCAGAAGAGTTTGATAATCATAAAAATATGACCTTGATATCTGTCACAAGACTCAGGTCATTGACGTGAAATCATTTATTTTTACTTTAAAAAAATTTAATGTTATAATCTCGATTGAAATGATTTTTTACACGATAGTTTTTGATCATGGTGGTTGTGACAATTATGATTTCATTATGATTCATTAACAATGTTCCAAAGATTATTCCGTAGTTTATAAACACAATGAAATGTTCTACCAAAAAACTTTAAACACGAGTAAAAAGTATGCATTCTCTAAGGAATTCCAATGCATTCGTTCGGTCAATTTGACTTTAAGTATTTGACTTTATAGTTTCGTAACAATTTCATTAACATGAAATTATATATTAGTATGAACACCAATCAATTGGTTCCTTAATGATCGTGAGATCAAGTTTTATGTATAGAAAAATATAAGATTATATAGAAAAGAGTCTCAAGTGGATCTAAGTAGATTATAATAAACTACTTGTGTATTGCTTTCATAAATGATCCATTAAAAGAATTATTAGCCAAATATTGGCTTTCCATAAGTTTGGTAACTCTGAATTATATAATCTTTGAAATCTTACTTTAAAACTTTGGATTTCGATTTCAATAATTTTTTTTTGTAAGACGAAACAAAAACTGGTTTTAAATTATTTTATATTTTGTAACGCGCTTTGTCACATTCCTTTATTGAGGTGCTGTGCGGTCGTGTATGTAAGATTTCTCTGTGAGATTCAGTACAAAAAATAAGGCTTAGGATGTCTTTACAAAAGCTTTTAATATACAATTTTTTATTAGACTTTGGAAAAATTAATAACTGGAAGTAAATCCAATTGAAAATCTCACCGTGTCTCCGTGTAGCATAATTGCTTGAGAATAAAATTTTGTATTGACATAGGTAAAGCTTTAAATTGAATTAAATTTAACACGTCATTCCTTCCTTTTTAGCTGAAAATGCTTTTCATTTTTCTCCAAAGACAATCTTTATCAAAAATCTGAACTAAGCCTATATTTTGAGTATGCTTATTAAAGTAAGTTTCTTTCAAGTTAAGATAAATATATACATATATATAAAAATTTTAATTTCTTTATTCGTAAAGTTTAAAAATAATAATCGACATATTTTTTCTGATATTATTCAGAGTTTTAAGAAACCGATTTTATTTTGTCTGCTATTTTAATCTTGTTTACTCCCTTCAGCATTACTAATCGCACTAGTGCGCCATTTGCTCAATTTATGCTCCACTTACTTAACTATCCCCCTTCACATATAGATATACATATATGTTCTTCTAACAGTTTTCTAAACAGTACTTGTTTATGAAATCGCTTGAAATGTTGCCGAAGAATATCCATATCTTAACTACAACACCAGTAAAAATCCATATTTTCTTTAATGTGAGCAATAAAAAATATGTCGCGCACTTTACTGGCCTTATCGCACAGTCGTAAAAGATAGCATACAAAAAAAAATAACAATTTCCTCTGATCACTCAAACTTCAATAAGTCCTTTAATATGGTATTTATTATTTACCAATTTTATTAATCCGATATTTTATTGTCTAACAGCAGAAGAACATTTGTGCACAAACATCAAAACAACACAAATAAAATGAAAATGATAAGCATACTTTTAGGCTACATACCATAAACAGTCAACATGATTTGGCATGTTTTCCCACAGCAGGACATGGGCAAATATATATTATGGCCATGTATACATATATATAAAAGTTTGTCTATATGGTTGTAAGTGTGACCCGGCGGCAGTTTAGCACGCACACATGTGGACACGCCTCATAACAACAACGTATACACCCTCACACATACATATATATGTGCCCTCTTGTGCCTCCATGTGTGCTCCTAACTTGTGTGTGTGTGTGTGCATGGCGCTGCTACCATTAAACCAGCAAATTTATTGACTTCCGCCCGAAGTGAGGACGATTTTTGTTTGTCATAATTTTTGATTTGCTTGCCTCCTCTGAGCTGGTCGGGCGGGGTCAACATTTGCGCTTACAATTTGCTGCCGGCGACCAGCCAGCCACTTCAGTCAGCTGCTTCGCACAGAGATTTTGTGTTTGCAATGGCACTTTTACTAGCTACTTTTGCTGTCGATTACACTTTGCTTTGCCGTCGTGTACCGGCTCCGCGCCGCTGGCGGATGATGAACCCAACTTAACGAAAAACATTTCGCACAATTTATTTTTATTGGAAAATTATGCCGAAGACTTGCCTGCCTTCATGCCAAGATTAGTGTAATGTACATGCATGCAAGCGTTGGCAGTAGTGCAAGCCCTGATGGAAATTGATATTATTTAATAGAAGTAGATTTTATAATATTTTTTGGAAATTGATTTAAAGTAAATATAATTGATTCAGGAAATTGTTACATGCGATTTGAGATTTTGTAGCCTACTTCTTTCACTTTTTGTTTTTACACGACATTTTCGTGGTCATAAAATAAGGTTGTTCATTGTAAGGAAAATTTTGTTCATAAAATCTTATTTTGACTCATCCATATCCTCACCAGTTAAAATTAATGACCTAAAAATTAAAAACCTTATTCTCTATATTCGTTCGAACTTCGAAAAATATCATAAAATAAAATGTTGCCTACATTTGGGAGCAAAGCTAAACGAGAAATCTGGAGTAGTACAGCTAAACAATTTTTTCATATTGTAATACTTCATGGCTTATGACACAATAAAGCTCGAAGTGGCGAAAATTTAATACTTAGGACGTGATAAATGATTTTGAGTATCACAAATATCTTTCCAGGAAATTCATATAAGTAGAACCGTATATAAATGTTATTTCTACAGAGATATATTCCGATATACATATATATCTCTTTATCCTTCTCAACAATGTCTTGTTGACTATTTCTGCCTGGCAAGGTTCACTACCGCTTTGCTTGTTTTGGCTTCTTTCTGGCTAATATTGTTTTATTGCGAACGCAGCAAATAAAAAACGGAAATTGTTTTTAGGCGTAGATGACCTTAGAATTTGCGATTAAGCACTACTACACCAGCAAGGTTCGGCTACAAAAGCAAATAAACGAAGCGTTGAAATGCGAATGAGTTGTGTGTAGCGAGCTATTTGGGCTTTGGCCAATAATTAAGATGTGCTTCTAATTTTCGACAACTTGAGAAAAGTTTATATTGCCCGTCCCCCCAAAGCAGCACACTCGGTTGCAGGATAAAGTTTCAGCAAGTTGTGTATGTGTGTGTGAATCTGTTTGATTGTCGGCTTGTCGACGTATTTGTCTTGAAATTCTGCTGAGAATTGTAATTTTGCAAATCAAGGCAATTCTTGATGACTTTCGAGTTTTCGAAGTATTTTGAGCTGTGAGCGAATGGAATTCATTTGGGGCCAAGATTAGCCCCAACTAATGACTGACAAAATCACTTTTAATTGTTATTTACTTGCATAGAAATTGCCTATTTGTAATATTTGCTTTATCCTAAGGGAAATCGATTGGAAATTAACGTTCTTGCTGTACACTAGTAAAGTACAAGTTCGACTGTTGTTGGTATATTTATGTAATCAAGTATATTGCTTTTAGTTTTGTTGGTGTAGTTTCGTCAGTGACGCAATTGGCTTGTGATCAGTTTTAGCAATTAAAAGTAATTCGGAATTAAAATGTGGATATCGGCATATATGATAGGAGAACTTGAAATCGGAGAAAATATTTTATTTAAATGAAGAAATTATTAAATAAATTAGATACAATTTTCATTTATTATTCTATACTTTTGTTTGGAAGACATACTTTCGAATAAATTGATAGACGATATTTTTGTATTAAAGTTTCTATACATCTATTATATCGAATATCTCGACCCATATGACTATTAGTGTATTCAGCGAATCTTTCTTTATGAACACAAATGGCTCAGAGGGCTCGAAACTATAGTTGTAGTAAGTTGGGAGCAACATGAACCACTAAGAACTAAACCATACATAAAATCTATTAATAATACCTCGATTGCAAACAGTTCTTTGGCGACGCCTCATTCGAAAATATAAATTTGCTAACTCTGAGAAAAAAGGTTTGATTTAGAAAATTATCATCAAATAAACTGTTGCCTACATTTCGGAGTAAAGATGAATTTACATAGCTACTAAGAAGGATTATCTATATACACCCGTTCTTTCGTATTTTTGTACCGGTTATAACAAAATCAAGCTCGAAATTCAATCAATTTGTTTAGTAGAAATATATTATTATAATTTTAACTATAGTTAAAGTATAGATGAGTTAATATGTTAGTAAAAATAATGCATTGGAGGAAACTAAGAATTATTGACAATTTGGGACTAATTCCACAAATTTTATTTTCATTTCAAATATAAATTATTATCAGTGTAAACAAAGACAAGAGTAGAAAATGACAAGAAAAGCTCCCCGAAGTACTTAAAGAAAAACCTCATACAAATTTTTAAATTTTTGCATTGACGACTGAAGATCTATTAATTCTTTGATTTATGATAAGAAATATGAATTTGTGCAAATTATTATTGTGAGGTTAGAAAAAATCTGAGCTACATAAAACTAATTCTAAATACTTTACTGGATAGCGAATATTAGATCAGAAGCAGTCAAGACAAATATTTTTGTTCCCCTTTGAATATTGCGAAGATCGAGAATTCTTGAAAATTATCCAGAATTATTATTCAATACAAATTTTGTTTCAAAAAGGAACAACAAAAACAGTGTAACAATAGAAATATTTATTTGTTGTATTGATCCAAGATCTCTCCAATAAAACTGGAAAAAATGGAAAAATAATTTTTGTAAACAAATAATATGAATAAACCTAAATTTTTCTTTGATATAACAAAATATTAAAATTAATCGAAATCCTTATATTACTCATAAATAACAGTCGGACAATGCAGATCATGAGCAAATAAATCATATTTACCGTTAATTGGATGACGATAAGAAATCTCATAGTCTACATGAAAGTAAATATAGACATAAATAAAAGCATATTTATAATTACAAGCGCTCACCAACACATACACGTTCACTTTTCGGCAGGATGAACATCCTTTTTGGGAAATTTATATATCAAATATATATGTTTACATAAGTGCATAAAAATATAAGTTACATGCAACTTGGTGAATATTTTGGCGCAACCGAAAATAAATTCAAGTTAATTAAATTCCTTGCTTCATTGTGTGTGCGGTACACAAAAGTTTGAGTACAATACAAGCCAAATATAATATATACAAACAAACAATATATACACAGACAATGTAATGTATACTAAACAAATAGTAAACTCACACACAAGCAAATACAACTCAACCTCGGCAACAAATTATGAAGCACGCCGCCCTACAGGAGAGTAAATATGCGTGTTTTTAGATGTGAGTATTTGGGTGTGTGTATGCATAGGACGTGTTGCCCAAATAGCAGCAACACAAAAGGCGTCAAGCAGACATCAACGGCACAAAGTGAAAATCTCAAATTTGATTTGAATGCTGCGGTGGCACAAACCCACACACATACGTGTATACATGGTCACACTCACACTTAGCTGCGCTGGCTCGTAAGTGAATGCATGCATGTTGTGTGATTGTAAGTGCTTTACGCCAAGTAAGTGAGCTAAATAATCAAACTTATCCATGTACTCAGTCAACTTAAGCAACAAAGTGCACACACACACACATACATATATGCATCGCACACATACAAATTTATGCCGTGCAGTGCACACGTCAAGCTTTCAAAAGGCTTTGGCAGTTGCTCACACTCATTTGTGTGGTAATAAGCGTGTGTATATGTAGGAGTGAGTATGGATTTCGGCGTCTGAGAGCGGCTTTGTTCACATTAAATATCCGTAAATATCCGCATTTGCAGTCTACTGCTCCTGTTGCTGCTGTTGATGTTGTTATTGCCCCTCATGACGCTCACTGATGTGTAATTTGACGGCCCCATGCAACATGTAGCAAATTAACTGCAGCCTCTGGTCATGCCATACTTGCCACATTTTCGGCATACAACTAACGGTTTGGAGTGTGTGTGTTGCTGCGAGCACATGTACTCTGCAATTTGTAGACTTTTCAATGCAAATATTTATTTACAAGCAAACATAAATACATACATATGTGTGTTGTTGTAGCTCCATACTTAAATGAGTAGTACTAATAATGCTATCAGGCACGCGCATATATATTGTTATACTCATATGTATATCTATAGGTATTTACATTTACACACATGTACGCTTGTATGTGCATTGAAATGTCTACATTTTGAAAGCATTTTATAAATTACGCAGCAAACGTAATTTCAACGCTTTTAGATACATTGCATTCGGCAAAAGTAGTTAATGGAATTTTGTAAAAGCTTTTACAATGCACGTGATTTACCTACCTTCCAGTATCACGGTAATGAAATTGCAACATCAGCAAATAACCAAAGTTTTTCCTTTGAATTCGCTAACGCGTAAATTAAATGTAATTTAAACTAAAATACGAAATACGAATTCAACAAAAGGAATTAAAAAGAGAAAGAAAATATAAATACACGAGGGTGGCTCGATGAGTTCGAGAATTTGTTAACAAAAGTTTGGTTTTTCGACGCCAAGACGAAATTTGAGGCAAAAACTGTGATTTAACTCTTCACAATTACTTAAGGAATTTTGAGAATATTAGTATAACATTAAAAATCTTATTTTCCAAAGAACTTTAGCGGCTTGTAATAAATTTGAATCATCAAAAATTTATTAATTTTCCACGAGCTAACTAGGTGTCTTAAAAATCCAGAAAACAAATATTTATAAGCTAAAAGCACTTTAACCTGACAGAACACCACCAAATTTTACACAAAAATTCAAAAAATCATATGATGTTCTCGGTTTAGCTCCTAGGTTCTATTCTATTTAACATATTGTATTTTGGAAAGCCATATATTGAGCTGATCTCTTCCGAACTTGAACAGCAAGATAGGAAGTATTTTCTTTTATTAGCTGCAATAAGAAGCTTTTAAGTTTCATTTCATAGCGATAAAAGCTTCATTAAAGCGACAAAACAGAGCATTACATCATATGATATACTGTCACGTGACATAAATATCACAAGATGAATTCATACTAAATACTAAAAATGCAAGTAAAAGCGGATTAAAATGAAATTAATAATAATTTTAATTGCAATAAATCATGCATTTCTTTCTTATGATTTGATATAACATGTATCTCGTAAATATATACTAAGATGTGATGCAGTGTCGCACTGAGTATAAATTAAATGTTTACAAGTTATTAATGCAGGCTGAGAAGGAACTGCTTTTGTTGTTAATTTTTTTTATTATTTGTTTTGATATACAAGTTGTTTAATATCGTGTGATAAAAGATTCATATGATATAAGATCATGTGATGCAGTATCATATGATAAAAATATCACATTATTACATGATGTAAGCTCAGTTTTAATATTCGAAATTACTAGAAAATATATATTGAATGCTGCAACATTTTATATTTGAGATATTTTCTTGTAGTCGCCACTTCAAAATTTTAGTGATTCATTATCATATGATGTCATTTGATGTCTTATTGAATAAAAATCGTGTAAAGATATGCACTAATTGACAGATGATTTTATTTTATACATATTTAGTTATATGCAGACCATAGAGTTTTACATAAGACATTTGTAGACAAATATTTCCCATTTTCAAATAAATACCAACTCTTATTCGGCTGTCCATGCTTTGCTTTGAATTATGTTTAAAAAACATAAAAACTCAATAACATCATGGGCTTGTGTAATAAGGAAATCATTATCAAATCTCGATTTCAAATATTACTGGATTCAAGTATAGGTAAAAATTAAAAAATTTTAATTTCGATTAATCTGGTGATCAAATGCAATACAACAATACAATACAAAAACTGGAATTATGGAGAAGTTATAAGTTATAGAAGTTCAACTGTACTTAAAACAACACAACAAAACAAATTTAGAAAAAATATTCAAAAATCAAAATTGATAATGTATACATATATATTTTTTTTAATCGCACAAAATATTACACCAGCATTTAACACATTTAAGTTTTGTACAATTTTTCAACTAGAAATCTCCACAAAATTACCAACAATCCTATTAGTTATGCACAAAGAGACATTACTTTCCTCCCTCAGTTTTCGAATTTTGTGCAACCACACGCATTCATGTAATAACTGCGCTCCGCTGCCGCCCATTTTTCTGCCCACACGCTTAATTTAAATATATGATCGACGAAAATATTCATCAAAACATAAATATAAAGCAAAATATTTGGCACAGCATGTTACCAAATGCAATAGCAATAGATGAAAGCAACAATAAAAACAACAAAAACACAGTACAAATATGAATATAAAAATGAAAATATTTAAATTGCTCTCATATATATGGAAATACGTGCGCGTGTGTGTGCAAGTCGAAATATATCTGCTCCATAAAAGCTCGCGATAGAGTTTGCCAGCGCACTTCGCTTTGGCGTTTTTGTGCCGACACTGCTTTGTGTTACAACTACAACAACAACTGCAACTCACACTCTCATTGAGCGGGCGCAAAGCAGCAACACGCACTCAACACCCCGGCATTTTGGCAATTTGGCACACAAAGTAAGCGCTTGCAGACAGCCTTTCACGCCATAAAGTCCTTTCAATAACAAAGATGAGTATGGGGAAAATACCAAAAGCCAAAAATATGAGTAATTTATTGCAACAAATGAAAATGTTTTGGAATTTCGGCAAATGCTGTCTGTCTGCTCGTATTCAAATGATCTGAGGCGGAGCGAAAGAAAGTCTGTGTGTGAGTGAAATGTAGGCGCTTTGACAAGCAAAGCGATTTGGCCTAAAAGCCTGCTGTCATGCACATAACTGTATGAATATATATGTGATTATGTATGTAGTAGTAAAGACAAAGCCGCCTACACCCACAGACAATCGCATACACACTCATAAATGAAGTCATAAATTGATTGTGTCTTCTTATGGTTTCCTTAAGTAATATTGCCAAAAGTGGGCCAGAGGAAGCTTGTTTGCGATTGCCTTCTTTTGATTTAGCTGCAAATGCATGTTATATAGTAAACCACACAATAAACGATTCAATATCATAGACCTTATACCGAATTCTATTTGCAAATTACTATTTCCCATTTGCTGCTCAATTCCATAGATTTGTAGGGGGTCAAATATTGAATGTGTAAAATTAAAATATCTGGTACGAAGCTTGTAAGCTTGTGTGTGTGTAACCCATTTTCCTTAGGCGAAATTCAACTAACTATTAACAAATATTCAAAAGCCTCATGTGTAAATTCATATATGTGTGTGTACTAAATGACATAGAAATAGTTCCTGAGGCCTTTTACTTTTATCGATTTGAAAATTTGCAAATTTCCTGGCACTGCAACGAAACTTACCTGTACAAAAGTTTCACTTTCAAAAGTATAAAAACTGACAGAAATTTACAAAGCAAAATAAATTTGAAAAATATAAAAAAAAAATTGTAAAATATCGTAAAACAGAAGGTTGTCTAAAGTAAAAAGAGCAGAATGTAACTGTTTTTTTTTTCAAATGATATTTAGGGATTAAAAACTTTAGGAGAGATATTCATAAATGAAATCCAGCACTAAAGATCTTATTTATTCATTTACTATTGGACATATAAATAGTAAATTTTGAAGACTACAATACTTTGGAATTTTCAATATTAATTTCAATGGAAGGAATTTAAGTTTAAATTTTTCATTTGCAAAATTTCGAGAATGAGTGTTTCTATAAAGTATTTTTAGCCCTTTTGACTTTATCCTTTTGATAGATGGTAACCCTATACCAAAATATTATTGATGTAAAGTCACTCAGGTTACTTAAAGTATTAAAGTTACTGAGGAAATTATATTTTACACACATTTTTCATTGTTAATTAATTTTTACTCTCTTTGAGAAGTGACAACATTATTCCAAAATACATATATTTTAAAAATATCCGAAAGGCTAGGTATTAGTCAGGCGGGTTTCAGAGGTTGAAAACAATGATATTTTTACAATTTTATTTAAAATATACAATCATATATTTCAATTAAACAATTCAACATATCAAAGGTGCATAATTCAAGAGTATTTTGTGGAATTTTTATTTAAAAATGAAGGAAAAAGAAAAATATAAAAATTTGAATTTTTGCCAGAATTTGAATAAAAACATATTTTTTTGATCGAATTTTCATCATATATTGCATAGAAAAAATAGTAGTTTTTAGATAAACGTGTTCAAAGTTTTGAATTAAGACTGACGTGACCTGATGGGCGGAACGTGCAAAAGCTTTATCTCTTAGATTTTTACTCGGATCGTTTTGAAATTTTTGAAGGAATTTTGAAACCTCCTACTTTCTTCTTCGAAAATAGACTTTATATACACATTCATAAAATATTAAAGAAGGATTTTGAACTCCTAATAGGGCTGAAGAGGGAAGCGAGACGCATCTGCAGACAAAAAAAGAAAGAGGCCGAAATGCGTGAGTACGAAGAACTTGAGAAGCTGGCAGACAGAGGGAATGCTGGAAAATTTGTTGAAAAAATGAAGCGACTTAACGAAGGTTTCAAGACCGGAGCATCCTCATGTAGAGACCAAGGTGGTAATCTGGTAACCGATGTCCAGGGCATACTGGGATTATGGAGGGAACACTTCTCCGACCTGCTGAATGGCAGTGAGAGTACAACACCAGGAGATGGCGAACCCGATCCCCCAATCGATGACGATGGAACAGATGTTCCATTACCCGACCATGAAGAAATTCGAATAGCAATTACCCGCTTGAAGAACAACAAAGCAGCGGGGGCCGATAGATTACCGGCAGAACTATTCAAATACGGCGGCGAAGAACTGATAAGGTGCATGCATCAGCTTCTTTGCAGAATATGGTCGGAAGAAAGCATGTCTGACGATTGGAATCTCAGTGTGCTCTGCCCAATCCATAAAAAGGGAGATCCCACAATCTGCGCCAATTACCGTGGGATCAGCCTCCTAAATATCGCATACAAGGTTCTATCGAGCGTACTGTGTGAAAGACTAAAGCCCACCGTCAACAAACTGATTGGACCTTATCAGTGTGGCTTTAGACCTGGAAAATCGACAACTGACCAGATATTCACCATGCGCCAAATCTTGGAGAAGACCCGTGAAAAGAGGATCGACACACACCACCTTTTTGTCGATTTTAAAGCTGCTTTCGACAGCACGAAAAGGAGCTGCCTTTATGCCGCGATGTCTGAATTTGGTATCCCCGCAAAACTAATACGGCTGTGTAAGTTGACGTTGAGCAACACCAAAAGCTCCGTCATGATTGGGAAGGACCTCTCCGAGCCGTTCGATACCAAACGAGGTTTCAGACAAGGTGACTCACTATCGTGCGACTTCTTTAACCTGATGCTGGAAAAAATTATAAGAGCTGCAGAGCTAAACCGAGAAGGTACAATCTTCTACAAGAGTGTACAGCTCCTGGCGTACGCCGATGATATTGATATCATCGGAAGCAACAACCGCGCCGTTTGTTCTGCTTTTTTCCGCATGGATAAGGAGGCGAAGCGAATGGGTCTGGAGGTGAATGAGGACAAGACGAAATATCTCCTGTCATCAAGCAAACAGTCGGCGCATTCGCGTCTTGGCTCCCACGTCACTGTTGACAGTCATAACTTCGAGGTCGTAGATAATTTCGTATACCTGGAAACCAGCATCAACAACACGAACAATGTCAGCCTCGAAATCCAGCGCAGAATAACTCTTGCCAACAGGTGCTACTTTGGACTGAGTAGGCAATTGAACAGTAAAGTCCTCTCTCGACGAACCAAAATCAAGCTCTACAAGTCGCTTATCATTCCCGTCCTGCTTTGAGCGTTTGTTCATCACTTCAAAGTAATGGAGTAGACTCTCGTCTAGTATTACATTAACGAAATCGAGATATTGTCGATTAAATTGTGAAGTTTGCTTTAGTTTTCAGTTAGCCCTCAATACTCACAACAGTCAAAAAACACAAAATGAAAAATATATCGATAATTTTAAAATTGGAGTAAATTTTTACAGACCCACAAGTTAGACACCACCTATCAATGTCGAAATTCTGAGTGTAAAACCCATATCATCCATCAAACATTAGCAGACAGCGCAGAACTTGTAGAACCCATTGTTTGCCACACTTCCGTTCTTTCGCTCGATCATTGACACTCTTTAAACAAACATTTATTTATATTTACAAAGGATATTGAATACATAAAGCATAAACTTAATTAAAATTAAAATTAAATAAAGCAACTAACAACAACAAATTGTAAGCAAAGTAACGCGCAGAAATATTCAAAAAGAGGCATTGCACACATGAGTACAAAAGAACAAAAATTACTATGTGTGAATGCTTAACTGTTTTACTGGCAAATACAAACAGTTGACTAAAGAATGCAAAAGTTTAATGAATAACAAATAATATTAACGCTTTGATGTGATATCATTTGATAGCGAAATACAATCCGACAAAGTAAATATGTGATGCCCATACATACATACATAATTTTGATTAACAAAGCATAATTGTCATAAAAGTTGTATACATATATAAATATATAAATCGTGTATATCAATATACTGTATGTATGTAATAGGCGAAAATCTTTTAATTGTCAGTGCGCGCCCGCAAGACAAACTTTTTAATCATCACATTCAAATTATTCACAATGGCTTTGTCGGCAATAATTACTTATTCGCCTTTAAATAAAAATGCATATAGACTTATCCAGTAGTCAAGCCTACTAGTCATGAACTACTCTATGACTCTGGTACGAGTCGCAAAAATCTGCCGACTCTTTTTTGCTATAGAAGTAAATTTTGTATTCAATACAATTTCATCATCACAACCAAGTGGGCGCCATTATTAGCCGAGCATCTATAGAGTTTAGTTTAATATAGGGACGATTTCGATACGAATGCTTTCAGTAAGGCGGGATATAGTTTAGAGATCACCGTCGTACACTTTAATTTTCAACATCTGTAGTTTTCTATGATTGGCTATCTCACCTCTTTCTAAAACCACAGAATAGGCGTAGTTTTTGTTGTCGAATGTAAATAGTTTATTGTTCAGAGCGATATGGTTTGTGATCTAGTGGAAATGAGTTAACATCTAGAACTACTGTTAGCATTTCAGAAACGTCATCTAATACATAATCAAAAATACCTGTGGCTTAATATATATATATATAGCAAAAAAAGATTCAATATGTATTTGCTAAAAATTATATAAATTAAAATAACATTTTCATATTTTTTTGTAATAAAATCTTGTGACTTCGCCTCATAACTACTTCCAGCTGTTTCACAAAAATGTTCAAACATTTTTATGCAATTTATTTTCATTTTATTTCAATAATTGTTATCAACACTTTCTGCTTTATTGCTCTATGTGCACTCAGTGCCAAATGATTATGGCGAAAAAATCATGTAATTATTTAATAAATATGATTTTTGCCTTCGTCAGTGGTTGGTGCAGTTAATGAAAAAATATTTATATTTATTTTCAATATTGCCAGCAAATAGTTTATTTGCATTTATTTTATTTATTTGTGTGTGTACTGCGTATTTGTCGTTGCAAAACACAATTTTTTCCACACAGAAAGTATGTGACAGTTAATTGCACTTTGAACTGGTGCAAATGTGTGAAAATGGTGTGAAATTAAAATTGCTTTGTAAAAACGATAAACATTTATGAGCAGCATAAATATTTTTCCACATAGTTTTTATGTGTTGAAAGCGCAAAATTATTGTGAATATGTTTTAAAGCATACATTTAAGCGTCCGAGGCATGTGTTGAGTTTTCATAAAATGTAGCATAATTTTCGGCTGAATGCTAATTTTTATTTTAAAATATTATTTGAGGTGAATAAATATTACAAAAATTATTTTTTATATTTTTTGCTGCAATATTGAGCTGAATTTTCTTTCTCCTCTTCTATAGCTATGATAATTATTTTTCTAGTTTCCTCTTATAAACCGCTTTTACTTCATAAACACATGAATTATGGAACCTCACACCAGATTATTAGACCAGATCAGATTACAGACCACTACAATCACATCACTTTTAAGAACTCTTTAAGGGAGCCAATTTAAGGGATCACTTAAAGCATAAAATAACATTTTTTCGAAATGTTTATTAACGTTTCTTCGGCCACCAGTGCACACTAACCACCTCAATTACAAATATGCACGTAGCCAGCGGCCAAGCAAAGCCGAACAGCGGCCACACGAACGAAATATATGTCATATCAAGCGGGTGTTCGAGAACATCTTTCGGATATGTAAAATTCTGTATTATACCATAGCGCACCGACTCCGCATAGGTAGCGCCAATCCAATATTTTTGCAAACCATGATCGACAATGCGCGTAAGAAACAAATCCAGAGACTCCTTGAAGATTGAATTCCGTTGCAGAAAAAAGCAATGGAACATCTGCTGCTTCAGGCAGATATCCGTCAGACGAAAAATCGGTTGCTTTAGCTTGTGCATTCGCAGCTGAATGAAGTGCCAGGTGAATAGGTCGATGGGATAGGCATAGCTGGTGTTGAAGCCTAGTTGCAGCTGGCGCACAATCTCCGCTGATTCGGCAATCTCTAGCGAGTGTTCAATGTTCGCGCAGGTCTCACCACACCAAGAGTGCACAAAAGCGTAGAAATGATTGGAGAAAAGCACTTTGTAACCATATGCATCCAAGTCATGCCAACTCTGCGGACTGTGCACCATTACAGGCTTAGTCAGGAACGCATTTAGTTTGGCCGCGAACTGTGTGCCAAGGCATACAACGCCGACGGCCGATACGCAAGTTATCAAACGTAATGTCACCAAGTTTTCCAAGTGCTGCGCTTGTACTACGCCAAAGTTCGCCGACAAATAGTTGGGTTCGAGCAGTGCGGCGTAAAAATTTTTGTGAAATGGTCGTCTCGCGCGCATATACTGCAGACGTCGGCCGAAATAGAAGAGCGTAATTGACAAGCAGGTACCGAGCAGCGAAGATGTTAGATCTCGCCAATCACTATGGATGTTGGTAAAACTCAAGAAGGAATGATACCACGTAACCGGCGCCATAATATACAAGCCGCTGATACCGTAAGGTTGCGACGCCTCTTCGAAATCTACTGCAATATCAAAGAACTTACGACTCATCGGTATATCGAGCTTATTGCTGCGCACCAGTTCGCCTATTTTGCCCGCAATGGTGGGGTCATTCGGTATTACCGGTATTGGATAAGTAAGTGTGGCATTTTTGTACTTTGCATACGCCATCAAAAGTTTTTGCGCATAGCCACCAATCTGCATACGACCGTGCAGCTTGTAGGTGAATGACCATGGAAATATTTGATCCGGTACGGTGCGTATGCCGAGGCCCTGTAGATCTTGCATGCGTCGTGGAAACACCGCCACATCGTTAGCGCCGAAAGTTTTCGTTTCCAACTTGAAGCTCGGGAAAAGACTGTAACTGTAAAACACTTTCGTTTCTGGAAAATCTTCAAAGATCACTACAACATTGAGTAATTTTTCCTCTTCGCAATGATGGAAAATATGCATCAAGTACTGTGTGGCTAATTTTTGCGTTATTCGCTCATCGCTGATCAGTATTAAGCGCTTCTGTCGCATGCGTTCGAGTATAGTGGCGAGCGACGGCAGTATCTTTTCGAAATCCCCGAACTGTGCAATGATGAGCATATCTTTATTGAACATGTTTGTAATTTCTTGGTTGGGTTTATTGACATTTCGTATTATAACGGGTTTCGTAAAGTGCTCCGTAATAGCTCGTAGCATAAAGCGAAGTGCAACGCTCTTCTTTGGCTCACCATAGAGCAAGCAGCTCTCAAAGTTTTCCTCCTCGTTTATTGCCGTTAGAAAGTCTTGGTAATATTGTAGTTCGTTGTTTGTAATATTCTCTGTTGAAATTGCCATTTCAACCGAGTTTACATGGATCAAAGCAAGAATTGCTAATATTAACGATATTTGCAGAGTGTTCGCCATTTTATGTGATATCGCCGAACTGCAGCGTGCAGTGCTTTAATTCCAATATTACTTTAGGTACTGCGCTCACCTGAATTGCAATCCACTTTATTGACTGGTGCATCAACTCTAGTGCAGCTCTTTTGGAATTAAATTAAATTATTCCAGAGCAATTTTTGTGCTATTATTTTTCAGATAAAATTTCAAATGTATGGTATTAAAATTATCTTAGGTGATGCATTTAAATCACAATTCTAATTGACCATTGCAATAATCGTCTGAAGGTTTTTGCAGAGTTCACTGCATAGAGTCTCCTCGCCGCTTCATAATATATATAATGGTTTTTTAAACAGCTTTGGAATGCAGTCAAATCATTCTTCACAACTATGAGTAAGCATTTCTCCTTCCCTATATGTACTCTCGGTAATCTCCAACATCTCATTGTTCTATCTTATCAGGTACTCATTTTCTGTAACTCACATATGTTCAGTTACTTTTTTCATATCTTAAGAGAGAAAGCAATACATTTTTACTTTACTCAGTTCCCGAAAACCACCTGATATTTGGTGTGATTTTGGAGTTTATGCGATTTTATTGTTGCCATTTGACATCACTATTAATTGATCATAGGTTTAGTGAATATAAATCCGTTTGTCCCAGATTTCACAAAGAAATATCTTTCTGAGATCAGCAGCAGCCTTCTGCAAAGGACCCTAGAATTATGAACGTCTATTGGGCACTATTGTTCGCCATGGACAGGAGCGGGAGGTAATCACTTGGCGCTATGTCCGCCTGCTTCAAGCGGCCCAGTTGTACGCAGTAGATGGTAGAATAAAGCGTCTGGCCGTATGGGAGCAGCTCCCTTGCAATCCCACCAAACACACAGCAAAACCTTCTGGCCGTCAATCCCGACTTAGCCACTGTTTGGGACGATGCACCGGTCTTCGACCATGACCGTTTTCGCTTGATATTGTCGTATGTGATCCATTTCGCGTCGCCAGTCACCACCCGCTTCAAAAATTCGTCGAGTTCGTTCCGGTTCAGCAGCATATCGCAGGCGTTGATTCGGTCCAGAAGGCTTTTTTGCGTCAAATCATGCGGCACCCAAACATCAAGCTTTTTTGTGTATCCAGTCTTCTCCAGATAGTTTAAAATGGTTTGGTGACTAACTCCCATCTCCTGGGCGATGTCACGAGATGCCACATGCCGGTCTAACTCGATGTTTTCCATGATTTGATCGGTATTCGTCGCCACAGGTCTTCCGCTGGGTGGCTTATCCATGGTGTCGTTTATCTAGTGGATTTGCCTTTAACGAAGGAAAACTTTAAAATAGCTCGAATTTCGGCGTTAGTGAACTCCATGTTTACACGCCTATAACTGTTGAACGCAATATCCAAACTAATCATGCCTAGCGTCGTTTTTTAGGTTATGTCAAGACCTTTCAAAGAAGTATAGTATTGCCAGATACGAGCGCAGTAGCTCTTTATACATAGCAGCGAATTTGAAAAGACAAAAAAGCGATACTTGCGAATCCAATATTATCCAAAAATATCAAATCAATCCGAGTAATATCCTAAGAGATATATCCTTTGGAAGTTCCACCCATCTTTTTTTTTGGGACGTCATGAGAGATGAGGCTCTAATGGCTGAGTTTTCGGAATTTTTAAACAAATCTTTCACAAAATACTATTTAAACATATATCTTTGATACGTTGAATTGTTTAAATGAAATATATGATTGTTTATATTAAAAAAACATATAAAAGTACCCTTGTTTTTAGTCTGTTTTTAGTTTTTTAATTAGACGTGCAAAAAGCTTTGAAATTAACCTTTCACAAACGAAAATGAGATCCCAGCGATATGACTGGATCGAGAATCTCTTTATCTTTACAAAGAACGATATTTGAAGCCTTATATGAAGAAGAATCCTTCGTAAATTCATAAGTGGACTTGAGCCGCACAGAATAAACTTTTGCGAGAGAGAGTAGTAGTGCTTGCCTTGAAAATATTAATTTATTTCGTCAATAGCTTTCCAACTGTTTCCTGGATGAAGACTAAGACTCACTCACACATATTTGCTTATTTTAGAAACACAAATAAGGGTAAAGTTAGAAAATTTAACAACTCTTGCCCACCCAATTTAATTGTTATTTGTGCTCTAAAATTTCGAGGAAGTTCTACAGTAACTTACACTTCACGAACAATATCTCAGGTTAAGTGGAAGATATTTTTTAACCCTCGTGCTGCTTTTATAAGCAAAGTATATGCTTGCAAATCTATCAACCACCATTGAAACATGTTAAGATTACACCAAATGTAAAATTATATATTAGTGACGTCACTAATGCGGGTAGTATCAGCGTATAATAAATAATGATTTCACAAGTCACAATAAAAACTACATTTCTTCCACGAACCAATCGGAATATAAACTATATTATATTTACAATAAATTGTACTGCTAAATGGCCATTAAATTACATAAAATGCCCCATTAAATGGTATTTTGCATAGAATTTCAATTCAATTAAACAACTTACTCAACTCTAAACACTTGTGTGCACTTTTTGCCAAATTAAATTAAAAATTAATTGCTTTAATTACTTTTAAATTACACAAGCATTTATTTCGCACTTAATCAGCCAACACATTTGCATTAGTCGCTTGTCAAATGTCATTAATTAGCATTTCTACACTTCATCAGCCAGCATCCGGTTGTGACATTATCCACTTGATTTATTATTAACACATAAATTTCCGTTTAATGTAAATAGTTTTTGAGCCCTGCGGCCGCATAATTTATATTAAAATGCATTGAATTGGAATAAAGTGTCGCTCAAAGTCACTAAATGCGTGCCACAATTACATAAACACATAAATGCTAACATGTTTACTGCTACACACACACCAGCGGCACCATATGGCTACACAGTGGCTTTAAAATTCAGCAATAAAATATATAAACAAGTTTGTGCAGTTGTTTGCTTTTAATAATATTCGCTAAATTTCGTCTCTAAATTATTATAATAATTACGCAATTAACTAAGTGAAGCGCATGATTGTGTTTTTTGGTATGCGCCATCAATAGTGTGGTGTGCGTTGCGTGCGCAAATTGGGCGGGTCAACAGTGCGTATGAGCAATTAAATTGCTCAACATGCTTAGTATCAAAAATGAATTAAAGGACCGGCCACTCACTCACTTAATATTATGCTTCATTAAAACGAGACATAATACAAATAGCATTTAATATGCTATAATATAACGGTTAACATACATATATATTTATGTGCAACAAATTTACAATAACAGCAGTTGGCAACATGGAAATTTACAGTTTGTAAGCGCACATGGCTGTAAATATGTACCGTTACTGTGTTAGCTTCTGAAATTTCGGAATTTTAAATGCAATACTTAATGACTTAATTTATTGGATATTTATATACCCAGGATACTAACACTTGAGTATTTTAATATTGACAAAAAAATATTATTTTCTACTGGCTAGGTTCTGAGTTAGTGATACATAGTAAGGTTTCGGTAAAAAAGATTTACGGTTAGCTTCTAAGTTAAGTTTTTTTCAGTTAAGTACTTCTAAGTTAAGTTTTTCTAAATTAAGTAGGGTTGAATTTTGTGTCTCTGTGATTATTTTTATACTCTCGCAACCTGTTGCACAGAGTATAATAGTTTTGTTCACATAACGGTTGTTTTTGTCACCAAGAAATATAAGAGTTAGATATGGGGTAATACATACATAAATGTTCAGGATGACGAGTCGATTTGAAATCCGGATATTTGTCCGTCCGTCTGTCCGTGCAAGCGATAACTTGAGTAAAAATTAAGATATCTTAATGAAACTTGGAACATATGTTCCTTGGCACTCTGAGGAGGTTGCTTTCGAAAATGGGCAAAATCCACTGCCACGCCCACAAAATGGCGGAAACCGAAAACTTATACAGTGTCATAACTAAACCATAAATAAGGTTATGAAAATGAAATTTGGAACATAGGATCCCATTAGGGAGGGGCACATTTGGATGTATTTTTTTTGGAAAAGTGGGCGTGACCCGCCCCCAAATAGGTTTTTTGTATATAACTCGCAAACCAATAAACTTTCTGCAGTCGTTTATTTTAGCCATTTCCTTATACAGTCCAAAAATGAAAGAATCCGGTAGTAACCACGCCCACCTCCCATACAAAGGTTAGGTTGAAAATTACTAAAAGTGCGTTAACTCACTAACGAAAAACGTCAGAAACACCAAATTTTACATGAGAAATGGCAGAAGGAAGCTGCACTGAGATTTTTTTACAAAATGGAAAATGGGCGTGGCGTCGCCCACTTATGGGTCAAAAACTATATCTCAGGAACTACTCGACAGATTTCAATGAAATTCGGTATATTATATTTTCTGGTGGAATATGAGCGAAATCGGTTCACAACTACGTCTACTTCCCATATAACTCAATTTTGATTTCTTTTGATTCGTTCACTTTATAATACATATATACATTAGGAACAAATGAAGATAGCGGAATAAAGCTTTCCACAAATACTGTATTTGAGCTGTGACATCACTTTTGGAAAACTTGTCAAAATTGGACCATAACTTTTCAAGACCCCTGATATCGAACATGAAGAACTCAGTAATTTTTCACCGAAAATATAGGTAAACCCCTCAGATATTTTTATGTAATTCATTCCCTCTGAATTGTTTTCTTATAACAGTTTCTCTCTGTACCTGAAATGGTAAAAATCGGGTCATAACTTCCCCCAGATCCCATATACTTAATTATAAGTAATATTAAATTAAGGGAGCGTATAGTCTTCGATACATTGTATCTTGGTGGTGAAAACGAGTGAAATCAGTTTAGGAATTACCTCAACCCTCATATACTATTTATGATGATATTTATGATGATTTTCGTTATTCTATTGAACTTTATACCGAATATATGGGTCGAATTGTGTTATCTTTATAAAATTACATCAATAAATTGCGAGAGTATAAAATGTTCGGTTACACCCGAACTTAGCCCTTCCTTACTTGTCTAAGTACTGTTCAGTTAAGCTTTGCTAAGTACCTTTAAGTTTAAGTCCTAAGTTAAGTATACATAAGCTCTAAGTTAAAGTCAGTTAAACTTGTTTTAATATCCATAAATTCTGAGGTGTTGAGTACAATAACTTTAAGTATGTCTATACGCAATCTTTAACTTAAATATTCATAATCAAGTTTTGAGGTTGAATATCACTCGGGTTAGGTTCTGAGTTAAGTACATCTAAGTTTAGTGTTTTTGAAGTTAACTTCAGAGTTAAGGATTGTAGTATATTAGTTATGTTAAGTATCTACAAGCATAGATATATATTGCTAGAATCTCAACTTTATGGTAATAGTACCCAGGTGAGGGTATCAGAAAGACTCCGTGATGGAGAATCTTATTCTGTAATTGAAAATCGTCCTGCAAGACATTCTCTTCGCATCGCAATCGCGTGCCAGAGAGTCGAGTAAAGAGCGCTCGCAGCTACTGGCTGAACAAAATTTCAACACCTCCCGAGTACGCGTTTGAGAGTCGAACAGGGAGAACAAAATATTAGAAATATATAAGCTCACACTAGGGTGTCGAACTCTGAGTTTTCATAATCAGGTAGAAAAACAACGGACACCAAAGACTAGAGTTCGTAATCAAGTTTTAGCTAATTGTTAAAAATTTTTATTATGAACCCACACAAGAAACGGCAAAGTACATACATATGTATGGGAGAATGTGTATAAGTGTGTAAAAACTTATAACTTTTGAAATGTTTGTTTAAGCCCGTGCGAAGCCGGAGCGGTCTGCTAGTATTATATAAAATTGTAAAATAAAATAAAAATCTTACTGGGTAGATGGTATAATAAATAATCTTAACGTTACCAGCATAAAAGCTCACATTCATTTACTCGTCAACTGCATATTCGGCTAATGAATAGCTTACACTTATAACGGACTGTACTCAACTAAGGAATGCATTGATAAACTTAAGGCTATATGAATGAAACTTAATTACATAAATTGTTAAATATTTTATATATATTATATATATATATGTATATTCACCTGAAGACATTGAGTTCCATTGGCAGAGAGGTTGTCAGCTGCACATATGAAAGCTCTATTGGAAACAATATTTTTATTGAGTCTAAGCTGCCAATCATAAATCATTAAAGATTCACTTTTAAAATACACACGCACATATTTATTTACATTAAAATTGTTTATTCAAGGTACTCGTAATACCATTAGCTTTGCTGAATTGAATTTAATGCTATTGAATGTGGCTTCTTATTGAAATACATACGTTTCACTTGTGAACGCTTTAAAGCTTTTAATGCGTCTAAGAGCTTATAATTTATGGTTATGTGTACATACATATGTGTACGCTAGAATGACCTTAAAAGATTTTGGCTACATTTAAGTACTTATAATTTGTACATATGTGTGCCATACCGTAAGCTCACAAAGTTGATATTTCTCAAAGATATTTAACAATTTGAGCACAATTAGAGTTGAACGACTTCAATTACAACACATTTATTATGCAATTAAAATAAAATCATTGAGTTGATTATGAATTCTTTTTGATGTTCGAATATTAAATTCTCACGTCTCTCTTTATGATTTTAGACCTTTCCAGAGAAGAAGAATGTCCTCCTAAAAATTCGAATATCTGCCTGAAATATGGAATGTGGCTCCTTTCATATCACGTGCATATAATATTTCCCCTATTATAGATACAATAAAAATAAATCTATTTCGTATACTCTTGCTCTAAAGTAACAATACATCCAGTAAGAAATTAAATGCTTTTGTGTGGATATAGATACTAGGAGGAGATACTAGCATAGTTGCAACATGTAGTCATTTGTCAACACCTTCTCCAAAACTACTATCAAACAACTAAAAGAAAAAATATTCTACGCCACAGTTCATTGCCTCGACAAACATAAAATATAGTATAAAATCCTCCCACAGATGCCCCTGCCAACGAAATAGTCTGCAACCGCATGCACCTGTTGTATGCGGCGCGTGTCATGTTGCATGTTACAACAAAAGCATTATCAAGTGCATATGTTTGAGTGCACATAAAATTTCCTACACATGTGCGGTTACATAAATGAGTGAGTTTGGCGGTAGATAACATGTTCAACGCAGCATAGAACACATCATACTAATTTATTATGTACAGCCTTAAATGAGAAGTGCATGTGTAGGTAATAATGTACTAACAGCCCTATAGGAAAATTATATAAATTTGGATATTTTTTTGAAATGGACTTTAAGTATTTGTTCGGCCATCTTCAAATTTTTATAGCAGGATGGTACTTAAAATAAATGTGTCAACCGCTAAAATTTTGTCCAAAAATTATATAATTATGCTCCCTAGGAAATTCAATCCCTTAACCATTTGAAAATATGACAAAAATTTTATGTGACATCTTCAACAATGATCGTTATAAGTGATGGCCGAAATCTACTGTCAAATCTACTTCTTGCAATTAAGAAGTCTTCACTATGTAAATTTGTTCAAAAAACCATAAACTTCAATAAATACTTTAGGACTCAATTATATTTTCTCAGTAATGCTTATTTTTTTCCATAAATACACATATCATATGAGAGAGTCCCTTTAAGTACTGTCAGATTATTTGCTGTAAGTTAATATATGTATATTATATTTCACAAAATTGAAGATTATAATTTATTTCTGAAGAATCTCTGGACCTTTGGATCCAACACTCACAGATTGTAGAAACCAAAAAATGAGTCATTGATTCATAGGTTGAGATCAGCAGAACATGACAGACTCATTAATACTCAATATTGATGCTTATGATCAATTTTATTTCAATAGAATGTTGAAGACAGTTATTTGGAGTTTTTATCGTTCTATAACACTATTGTGAATTGTGCATTTAAATGTTTATTTAACAGAAAGCAGGGCAATTAAGCAAAGGCACACAATGAATCTTTAGTTTAACTTTAAAAGGTATGGTATCAATTTAAGTTTAGAGAGGGTTGGAAAATATAATAAAAAATTGCTAGAACCGAAATTTAAACGTAAGAATCCTTTACATCTTGGAATAGTAGCTATAGGTATCCTTATTATACGTTATCCTTATTGCATTACACCGAATTTTCGATTTTGAAAAATTATTTTAAAGCTAAGAGCTGTACTAACCCTAATTTAGATGCATTCTTAACTCACTAACTCTCGGCTTATGTATCGACAATAGAAATGTATTTATTCAACTATTCAAGTACCCTGCTGCAAGATCTATACTTATATTCAAATATTATTTTTCTTTAAATTTCAGTGAAATTCTAATAACCAAGTCTTCATTAAAAAGTTTGAGAATCCATGTACATACTAATAATAGCAATTTGATATTAAAAAGGGATCAGAAATGTGCGTAAAAGTGCTCGAAAATACAAAGAAGGAAATATTTTTTAATTAAATGCTAAACTTTTTGCAAAATATTTGGTTTGTGGTGCTGTATTTCTAAATTATCTGAGGACTCATTACTACTATATTAGTTCGTACATAATTCCATAGGAACATGGCAACCACCACACATTTCTCCAAACTTACAGCTAATATATGTTAAATACATATGTACACCACATATATCGTAATATATTTTTATGTATGTAATGATTTACCAAGCCATAAAATTCGCAAAGCCGTAGAGGCGTAACTTTCGGTCTAGACGGTTAGTCGTTGACAACCTGCTACAACAGGTGTACATTATGCACTAAAACTCAACTACATATACACCCTCACTCCTCTCGCCACACACATATACATGAAGTATTACACCGCTTTGTTTCATTAATTAAATATTTGACATGGATGCTTAATGCAGTTTTCGGTAAGCAAAGCTCTTATTATGCGCAAGTTTGCAGCTTTTTAAATGAAACTCGCATTTTTTGTTGTTTTTGGTACTTTATAGTTTTCACCGGGATTAAATAACGCGGTATTTTTGTTGTAAGCGTTAGTAGCGGTAAATAATGTTAAATTTAGTAAAGCTTTAAATCGTGACTAAAGCGGCATAAATGCATTTTGTTCGTGAATTGTGCATTTTACTCTATCGGTAATGAAACTTAAAATGGATTATTTGTTAAATAAATCGGCTATCAAAAGTATTTAAATTTTAGTAAGCATGCTAACTATTACAAATAATGAATAATTTGGTGAAACATTAATTAAGGGCAGCTTAGTCAGCAATTAAAATGGAAAATAAGTTGACTTATTTTATTAATTTTGGGAATTTAAAAAATATATGTTTTTTTTAATATTTTAATAACATATAAATATAGTACTTAATTTATAATTTTTTTAATAACTAAGTAATAAGCAAAACACATGAATTTGGAACTGTTATTGAATCTTAAATTTTGGTCTACCAATAACATGAGCTTTATATATCTTAGGAGACACTATGTAATATTGTGGAGTTTCATTTGAGAAAGAAGTGTTTCAGAATATAAAATTTCTTTTTTCAGTTTATTGTTTTAAATAACATAAACCCAACTCTGACTTTATTAAAATAGTTAGTTTCCAATGTAGATTTTATGTACAGGACAACTGTAACTATTTTAATTAATTATTCTCACTACGTTCCAAACTATATCAGCTCAAGTACTTTTAAAACAATTTTTTTTTAATAAACGAAATATATATATATGCTTTTTAAATTTTCTGGTCATTGATCAGGGTAGAACTTTGAAAATAATAAAGAAATTGTAAAGTCTCATCATTATAACCAATGTCAATGTTAAGATGGCAGAAATAACACACCTGGAGGTGGGAAATATAATACTTTTGTAATAACCTATGCTTCGAAGATGCGATGTGATGTGTAAATGTAATTGTAACTAATATAAATATAAAAATTCAAAATTTCCTTTTTCATAGTTTGCTCTGAAAGTCTAACACTTTTTGTAAAGTTTAATGTGAGCTTAAGACTTAAAGAACTTTTATTTCAAATGAAACTCAGGGAAAATAAGAAAGTTGTGTATATTTAGACATTTTCATTTCGGGCACTTAGTCAATGATTGGGCTTTCCCATCGGTAAAATTACCACTTTAGCGAACGATGTTGGTCTTATTTATTTAGCTCGTTTATCAACATAAACCATTTCCCAAAAAGTAGCCCAACGGGGCTGATATCCATAACAGTCAGTGTTTTTTTCTGAAGGCAAGGGAACCCGGGAAGTCTATTTTGTACTATTCCCTTTGCAAGAACTATATTTTAGATTGCTGATGTATGTGAATTGATGTCTAAGGGTACCTGCAGAGTGGATGCTCAAAGTCGAGCCGAGCGCAAATCAGCGCTCTTTAATTTTTTGCACCGCAGAGTGTGTGCGAGGATTAGCGCTGAATACCGGGAGTAATTTGTTGTTATACACATGGGTACTTTTGGCTTTTAATCTTTTTATATTCACATACAGATTTAATGTTTCAGAAAAAATTGTTTAAACGTGTCCGAATTAAAACAAAAATATTCGATTATATTATTAATTGGAAAAAAATTACCAATTTTATAAATATTATATCGAGTCAGCGCCGAAAAACACTTCCAAATTGTTTTCCTCGCGTTGATCGGCGTTACGCTCGGCTTCCACTCCACGCTGTCTGTGCGATTTCATATGAAAATGGATGCGCATAGCTTACAAGCTTTTTCTCGCATTCATCAGCGTTGCGCTCGGCTCGACTTTGAGCATCCCCACTGCAGGTCCCTAAGTAAATATATCGCTGCGCACATTAATTTTGAAATGTTTACATTAACAGCTGGTTCTAAATTTATACCACTGAGATATTTTGTATAAATATTTTTAAGAATTTTGTCTTAATGGGTTTTCTGAACACGGGATCTCAAAAGACTTATTCTAAATATAAAAATATACACATATTCTTAAGTAACTAAAGATGTGATTGATGTGATGTGTTGAATGTGATCATGATTTATTTTACTTCCCTCAGATAACTGCAAGTCTTTATTATAGAAAAATGCATGATTGTGCTTACAAATATTATTATATTTAAGTTAAATTCAATTTATAATATTATTACATAAGCTAAACTTATACAATATATGTACGTATATAATGCTCGTCTCTAATTGTGTCGCATGTGAATGTGTATGTCCTCTAATCAAATTGTACGTCTCGTCTGTTTTATCTAAATGTATATTTGTGTGTAATGTTTGTAAAATGCTCGTGTGGAAACTGTAAGAAGTCTACATTATATCAATACCTATTTTGCAATTCAATGATTCAACAACAAACCCTTTACCCTTGTGTTTTCTTTTCACCGCGTTCGTGTTTGTTTTACTTACCACAACAAAAACAAAACCAAATTCAATAAAAAAATATAAAAAAAAATAAACCAAACCATCAACGCCAATAAATAGTCAACCGTTGGCAATCAATCCATTGCAACATCAACAAGCACAACACTATCTTCAACCTGCAGCGAGGGCAGCATCGATGAGCACAACGACGATGAGCTCGAAGACGTGCAAGAAGTCGAAGAGGAAGATGTGGAGGAACGCGATGCCACGGTGGTGGAGGGAGAGCAGTTGAAGAAAGCTTATGGCGATGAGCTTACGCGCAATGATGAGTTGCTGGCAATATCGCCAGCTGACAGCGCCAGCGGCAACAACAATTACAGCTGCCACGCTGCAGACTCCGTAGAGGCTGAGTGTGACGGCGATTCCCTCACGGCCAATTACAATCTCGATAATTGCAATGCCAATGCCAATAGCAATTGCAATTTGACTTATAATACCAATATTAATGTGAATGCCAACACCAACAACACCAATCCCCGCACAAGTAGCAACAACACATCCCCAACCAATTGTAGTGCCCCGAATGCAAATGCAACGCCTAATCGCAACCGATGCAACATTTCACAACTAAATCAAAATCAAAATCAAAACCAGAATCTGAATCAAAATCAGTATTTCAATCAAAATTCGAATTCGAATCAAAATTCGTTAGCACAAAATCGCAACCAAAATTCTATGCAAAATTCCAATGCGAATGCGAATGTGAGCACAAATCACAACCAAATGAATCCAAGTATTTCCTCCAGTCTTGAGATTATACTCTCACCTATAATACAAAGTAGTCGACGGTAAGTTGTTTGAATTAAAAAAAATACCTAAAATATTTATACATTTATAATATATTAAAGTAGTGTATTTTATATTTTATTCAAAATAAGTCCCAATAGTTCGATTATTGTTATTTAAGTTTTGTTAAATGTTTTAGTGTGTCCCTGTAATTAAACAGGGTTCACTTAAAGTAATCTTCAACGAAATAACTTACAATAAGATGAACCTTCCTTCTCTGTTATGTTCTTCGTTGAGTTACAGTTAAAATATTTGAAGAATATTCATTTGCATGAAGACTATTTATAAATATATATTAACTCATATAAGAAATATAATTAAGGATATACTATTTTACTACATACCGTAACACCCTTTATTTTATATAAAAATTATATTCAATAAATATAAAATCTTAATAACATATTTATAAAAATAAATAGGTATATGGCAATATGTCCTAAATACACCGAATTCGTTCGATGGTTAAAATGAGAGATCGCGAACCCAGCTCCATGCGAAGGACAGTATTTAATCCATCACTAGCACAATTGAGGCTTAACTAAATACTATTCAACCACTCGCTCGATATAAAAAACCGATTTGTTTATACTATGACAGCTCTATTTCTTTTAGATTGAAAAAGGTCAACATGGGGAATATTACTAATATCGAAATCCTCTTTATCAACATAATATAAAATAACATTTTAAAATTAGAATTATTTGGAAATGCGTCTAAAACTTCTTATACTAAACTAAGTATATCCAGTTTGTTACTAATTTAGTGACATTTAATTAATCCTACAAAACTTAATTGAATTAAAATGATCGTATAGGTGGCAACTCTTTTAAAAAATATATCACTTTATATTCACAAGGAGAAAAGAGTTCTAGTTAGATCCCTCCTAAGAATATACATATGTTCAAATTCAGTCAATGCCTTCCTTATCTCAGAATATCGTATAAGGTCAAAACGACCAAAGATTAAATTAACTACTGACCAATTTTAAACTGTTGTAGTTTTTGTTGTTGTAAGGAGCCAAAACTCAAGAGCAAACTCTTTATTTATTATTTTGCGAGCATAATCGTTACATGCCCTTAAATATATTTGTTTTTTTTTTTTAAGCAAATATTTGAGGTTAAGAATTCTTATGAATTATATGCGAAACTGTCACTCGATCTTTCATGGTGTAAAGAAACCGGTTGCTTTACAGCAGATTACTCGTAGTATCATATCTCAGGAACCACATTTTGGTACATAAAATTTCCTTGACACTCTGATTTTACGAATGGAAAATGGAAATCTGAATCGGAATGAAATTTTGTACAACTATGAAAATCTGACTATAAATTTTCAGGGCTCCAGATATCGAACATTAATATATCGAAGAATAATCGGTAAATCTCTCAAATATTTTATAGAAATTCAGAATCTAATATGACTCTGTGGTCTTTAAACCTTAAAAATCTGTTAATATTTCAAATATCTTAGCTAAATTATCTGAGCGTTTAATATTGAATGTAGTATTATCTAGAAGCGAGAATGAGTGAAATAGGTCCTGGAACTACCTCAGCCCTCATATACGATATATAACGATTTTCGATATTCTAGTGGATCGTAATAAATTTAGATAAATAAATTGCGAAAGTATAAAACGTTCGGTTACACCCGAACTTACCCATCCTTACTTGTTGTAGCTGTTTCTGCTTTCATCTAAGTCAAGCCTTGAGAGGATATACTGAAAGAAGCCTAAGTTTCTCGTCAATTTTGAAACTCTAAGTGTATTTCCAAGATGAAATCGCGCTTACTAAAGACAAATCTAGTATCGGACACACTAAAAATTAACAGAATAAAGTTAAAATGTGCATACAATATGAAAACTAATTTTTGAAGACATCCAGAATTCACAAGTCACCAAGTGTCTGATCTGAAATTTTTGCCGATTGCATGACTATTTGCGCTGGATGGTGGGTTCGAAACCCGGTAATAGTATGTATTAGGTATGAGCAAACATATCGACGATTCTCAGCAGTTAATGCCAAAATATAGGCATTTAGAAAATAGCAAATATTGAGACGCCTATTTCTCCAATTTAATGCAATAATAATTATTTTGACGTTTATTAAGTAACGATAGAATATAGCGGAACTCACTTCCAAAAACAATTAAATTTGAAAATATAATATTTTTTTTAATTCAATGCTGGTGTTTCGCTCATTAAAATAATAATATTTTGAATGATTTGCAGCAATCATTAAAAATAATTTACTCGTGCTATAAAAAATGTCAATTCTAAAAAAAAATTAAAAAAAATATTTCTTCTAATAGCACTAAATATACTTCTAAAGCGCGGAGCAACATTGCCACAGACTTTAAAATTGAAACAGCATGAAGTGGCATAGAATCATAAAGCACAACAATAATTTGCAAAATTAATGACAAATGCAAAAATCATGAAAGCAAAAATGTGAAAACCAAAAACGGCAAATGAATTGAAATAAAAGCCAAAAAAGCGCCGCACAAAACAAGAGTGCAAACAAATAGCAAAAAAACAGCGCCAAATGTTTGTATAATGTATAAAATATTAATATTCATGAAAGCTGGAAAAGTTTCGCCCATAAAAAAGCAGCGGCCTACAACGACAACAATGTCAGTGAAAAAAGTGAATTTGGCTTGGCATGAAAATCGAACGATGGAACAGATAGAAGACAAACAAAACTCAGACGAAGCAATTATGACTTGGTGGGTAACACCACATGGCGCGAACGGCAACGGCAATATTTCGGGGAATGATACAAAATAAATAAAAAAACAACAACACAAAAAAGAAACAACAAAAAGTGAAAAAGTGAAATTTCAACAAGAAAACGACAATAATACCATAGGGGAATGCTGATTTCCACGCCATCAGCCGACTTCGGCATATACTTTAATGTAGCTATAATACAAATCCACATCCACATGCGTACACCAATATTTGTTGGTGTGTCCATGTGCGTCTGTACTTTATTTGCGCAAGTGATTTCGCGAATCGGCAGAAAACTCCAGCCGGGGACGCCTGATTGTCTGTTTTATGCATGAGAAAGTAAAAAGCTCGCAAATATTTATAGCGCCAGCACCAGCATACAAACACACACATCTACTTACATATATTTCAAGCGAACAAACAATATTCGCGAAATTCAAATTCAAATGTGGCCTACACAACAAAAACAATAGCAAGTCAACTCTCAATTCCATTTACTTTAGCGCCCGCGCCTTCGCAGGCTCCCAGCATACCTCACACCCTTAGACTATTCCTTCACTTTTGCTTGCTGCAGACAGTTGTGCGCCTCCAGAGTAAGCGTGGAGAAAAAGAATACTTGAGTGAACAGAGCTAAAGCACCGTCTTTCCTTCGTTCCCACACAGTCATCAGGAGAATTGATTTTAAAATCGAAGATTTTGGCAGGCGTAAAAACAATGGTGGCTGCACAAAGGCACAAGGGCGCGCGAGATGTGGGTGGGGAGGGTGCCAACAGTTGTATTGTAAATAATTTACTTAGGATTTCACATTGTGAAGGGCAATTGAATGTGCGCTTTCGCTTTCGCAGTCAGTTATTGCCAGTGACGCGGCATTTTCTTGGCTCTTGATACGACAGTTGAAGAGTTGGTGGGGGGAAGGATGTGTTGTGTAGCTGGTAGGTTCGCTGCATTTTCACGGTTACTAACGACGTAAATTCAATTTATTAATGACTTCAGTTACGCGGCAAAATGTGCGCGAAAAGTAAAAGTACGGCATTCGGCACGCCATTTTTATGCAAATTGGAAACGGAAATAAATATTTTGTTTAACTTTAAATAGACATAAAAGGTTGCCTTTAAGGCGGTGTGAATTGTTTGAAAACGGAAAATGTTTGTTATTTAATGTAAATTCGTTTCCTTTACGGCAATTAGTAGTGACTAGGGGAGGGTCTCAAAAATAATAAAATAACAAGTACATAATTCAGGAAATACTTGTGTGTTTAAGTGTGATTTAAGTTTCAGAAAATATATCTAAAACAATTATTTTTCAGCTTTTGTTGTAAGCTAGGTCAGAGAATTATCGGAATCTTTAAACGAAGCTTTATATTATATTTCGTCTAACTTTTTGACCATCAAAAACAGAACTTTCAAAAATGGAATGCCCAATCTTTACTAAATTTCAAGAAGAACTCTATTAGATCGAAATATCTGCATGAAAACCATAATAAAGAGAGTTATTGTGAATGGGACGACTTCACAGACTTTCGTAAGTACGAAATATCAAGCAACACTAAAAGCACTAAGAAGAATGAACAGTTTCTATACCAAATGATTGAAAAAGATTAGAACCAATGCTTACCTAATTCCGATAGCCACTTGGGTGTTAGAGTTGAGCCTGTTTTCAATATGAAAAATTAAATAATTTATTTAAACTTTTCATTGACTTAATTTATATTTATTCAAGCATTACTGAATTTTCGAAATAAATATATTAAAAACTCTAACATTGTGACGTCATTTCCATCGAATCCTTACGAAGGTGCGTCCATGTTGGAAACACAACTGCTCGTAGGATCACCTGAAAAGTAACATGTGTTTAGTTAGGACTTTAAACTAGAACTTGGACGAAACTTCCTT
This sequence comes from Zeugodacus cucurbitae, assembly GCF_028554725.1. NCBI lineage: Eukaryota > Metazoa > Arthropoda > Insecta > Diptera > Tephritidae > Zeugodacus > Zeugodacus cucurbitae. The sequence continues at coordinate 53,425,690 of NC_071667.1, read as the reverse complement.
CAGCAACGACCTTGACTTCCTGACAGAGATTTTACGAAGAGATTTGAATTTAAATAGTTGTAATCGCAAAAAATGGTTCATAAAGTTTTTATAAATTTTATTTCAAAGAATTGTTAACAAATTTCATCAAAGATCGCTTGGGCATTTCTCAAGAAACCTTGAAAACCGACTTTGGAAACATAGTTTTGGGAGGTAATATAGCTACCTTGATTTGCGCAACTCCTTCAGACTGTCCAAATTGATATTTTATAACAATATTCTAGAGATGCTGTAGAATTTAATAAGCTAAAATAAAAGTAATGTTTGTTTTGATTCCAAGGAACTTAACTTGTCCACCGTTTCCTCTCATGTCTGCCAGAAAAAAACAACAATTTTATTCAGAAAAAGTTAGAAAAAGCCTCCTACATTATTGCCCAGTTTTATATCATCCAAGAAGAAGTCCAATGTTGCCATACACCACATTCAAAACAATCCTTCCCACATGAAATTTGATAGGTAAAGGTGTATCAATTTAAGAAAAACATTATAGAAAAAATCCTGCAGTTGTAATTTCCGTATGAAATAGAACAGTTGAGCTGATGCATCAGCAAAAAGTATTATTACAAATTTTTCATTATTATAATATATGTATGTATATGTAAATAAATTATTTATGATACAACCTTAGACACTCTTAGATTTGTAAAAATCACAGATTCAAACGCTGGAATTTGGTTGAACCACTGAAATACAACACTGCCAAGTACTAATCATAAGTTGAAATAAATATTTTATTTTTAAAAGAGCCTTATTTTCAAGACACGCAGAAGGCTTTGCATACAGTATCTATTGTAATGGATAATAAGGACTTCGAAGTACTTGAGTCCAAATATTTCTTCGTTTGTAATGCTAATTAATATACCTCAACGCTTTCTAGATAGTTTCTAAAATAAGCCAAAAATAAAGTGTGAATTTGGCAACAGCTGACCGCTCTTACACTAAATGCCCAACCTGTTCACAGCATCCAAAATGAAACCCTCTCTTGCCACCCATTTCTGCGGTTCATTTAATCAGCCACAACATTTGACATACAACACAAATGTTTATCCATAAATTTCAATATTAAACGCACACAACAATGACTGTGTCATTTAATGCCAACATTGAAAATTCGAAGCACAAAAAATATTTCTCCGAGCGCTTTTGTCAAACGATTGGCATTCCCAGTGTCCGCAATAAAACACAGCTCAATGCACTCAAATTACAAAATATATGCACTGTTATTTCAACAAATAAATATACATAAATACCTTATCGGATGAGTGCCATCAACACAGTGCGATAAAAAGTCGGTATGCCAGGGCGTATGAGTGTCGCATTATTTTAAAGCCATTCAAGGTCACTCATACGCACTGTATGCACAAATGGCAATAAACAAATACAATTCATAACATTTGAAACTTATCGCCACACGCACACACACACCCACGAGTATGCAATTGCGAGCGTGTTTATGATAAAGCGATAAAAATAAAAGCGGCAAACAAAATGGTCAACCCTTTTTCACAAACACACGCACGTACATTCATACTTTCATGCATGTACATGTAATTGCATGTAGTGTGTGGGTTATGAAAAAAGGTTGATTTTCGCTGTGACTCCGACATGTTGGTCATTTAAATTTCCATATTTTCAAATGAGTGGGTGATGAAATGTAAAAGCTAGATGAAATGCATGTTAAGTGTGTGAGCCATAATGACGCTTGTAGCTGTCTCTTCTTCTCTAGGTATTTTCATATATTATTGGGGATGTTTATAGCATGTGAAATATAGTATAATTTTATATTTGAATAAAAAAGGCGAAGTCAGAGTTGGCGTCTTTAAAACAAATATTTTTTGTGGAAACATTGTGCAATATATTTTAAAATATTGCGCAATATATTTGAAGTTGATTAAAAAACCACGGAGCTAATTCTTCAAAGTCACACGATTTTTTCTTTCAATTATAATTTTGAGGAAGTATTGTACAATATATTTTTAAGAAACATTGTGCATAGAGAATGAGGAGCTACTTTTACTTGTAAAATGTTTTTTTGTTAATAAATATTTTTTGAGGAAATATTGTACAATATAATTTCTAAATATTGTGCAATATATTTATAGCTGCATTTAAAAACATATGGAATTAATTTTTTTAAGAACATGCATTTTTGCTTTTAATTAAAATTTTTAGAGATATATTGTACAATATATTTTCAAAATATTGTGCAATTTATTTGTAGTTGAATTAAAAAAGACAACGGTGCTACTTTCCTTAGTCATATAATATATTTTTTTAATAAATATGTTTGTAGGAAGTATTGCACAATATAATTTTAAAATATTGCGCAATACATTTGAAATTTTTGAAATTTTGAAATCATTAAAAACTCAATTGTATGGCAATAGTTCTGAATTTCAAAAATATTTTTGGGGCTTTAAGCCCCCAACGCACTACATTAAATACCCCCTTAGTCATACCACTGGCACACTTTATGTTTATTTCTCATTCACCGTCACTAGAATATAACAGACGTTACTAGGCGAGCGTCCGTACTCAAACAGACCATAAAAATATGAATGAATGTGTGTGTTCTAAATAATGACCTACAAAAAACTAAACAATGACAACAGCGCCTTTAGGCAACAGCCATAACGGAAATACTAACAAAGCTAGAACAAAAACAAATATCAAAAAAACACACAAATAACAGATAAAGCAGATAAAGCTAAAAGAGCAACAAAAGTGTCTGCATACAGACCCAGAAACACATAAAAATATTTATTATGAATAGACGGTCTAAACAGCGGCAACAGCAAATAGTGCCGCCGGCAAACAAAAGGACACAACACCAGACCACCAGGACAGCTCAGAGGCTGAGGTTGGCATATAAACATATATTAAAGAGGAGAAAAATATTTATGAAATATTGTAGAAATGAGGGAAAAATAGTTGAGAGCAGCGCAGCATTAACGGTGCTTAGTAACAATAGAAGTTTAATGGTAAACCGAGTGGCAGGAGAGGGAAGAGAGTGCAAGTAGGCAGGAGACTAATAAGCAAAAATCAAAATATGACTTGATTGAACAATAAGTTGAGGTAAAATGCGAATAAAGCACGGAAACAATAAATGAAAAAAATGTGAAAAAGTCTAAAGTCTAAAAAAGTTGCACCTACATTTCGTTCCAAAATAGGTCATGCCTCACAAAAATGCGCGCATAGAATCGGAGGCAGCTGCAATCGCAGTGCAACAACAATAACAACATTGAAGGAAGTAGGGACGAATGAAAATGAATAATCCGCGGAAAAGCGCTGAACGCGACGAATGTGCTTGCCATTCAATGCAACACAACCCAATGCGCGAGTAGAAAGAAAGCAGAGAATGGGCGCTAGCGTGCCTCAAAAGTTCAACGCGCAAAGTAAGACGAAACTTCGGAATTGAAAAAAGGTGAAAAAGTATTGAGAATTCAATTCAATTGAGCAGCGCTAAAAGAGGGCTTGCACAAAGTTGCGCTAGAAATAGCTGACACAATTCAGAAAGAGAGTGCATTGTATGGCTGCAGCTGTGGAATGCGAATAATGAAAGCGGCAAGGTACAAAGGCGACGCTGCCAAAGTGTGCAAAGCGCGAAATAGAGATAACTTCGTAGTTTTATCTGGCACATCATGCTACCTGCACTACCCTTCTTTATTCATTTACATACTTTATCTTGGGCGTAGTGAAAAGCATTTCTGGCACAAACTTTGTAGTAAATGGGAGTGGGTCAACATTCTAGTCGCGCACTAAATGTGCTTCTTTAAAATGTCGAATATTTTTCAAAAGTATAGAAATTCGAACTGAATACATTGTGTTATGACCTGTTTCTATCTATCCAAGTTTCCAATAACATCGTAAAATTTGCAAAAATATACATCATAAAATTGAAAATTAAAATAAATAATTAAAATAAATTATGAGAATAATAACAACTTTTGATAAGCTCAATCTGTATTCTGGATTCAGATTTATAGATCTGGAATCAGTTACAACAACTGAAACCACAAAAAAAAATTTATTAAATGCTTCTAAATTGGCCGTCCCTCTTCAGATATTCATTCATATATCGGCATGGGTCCTATATACACAGACTCAGAGTAAAGAGAATATATATACCTAGATATATGTATAATAAATATTTATTTTAAAAGCTATATTTCTTCAAGCTCATAATGGGGCAACCAGTCGAAATGCTTCTGAGCCTTATATCATACTTTACAAATTGACAGCTTTAATATATAAGATATTCATGAGGGCTCCGGCTTAGTTAGACATGTCAGTCGCAACTGCGTTCAGTCTTCTCATAATGAAATTGTCGACTGCACAAGGCCTTGAACCGTTCTTTTGCACATGTATAAGCTACTGTTGATGACCTATCTAATGGAATTTTGATCAAGACTTCGCAACATGTTGAACTTGCAGTTGAATAGTTCAGTTGTAGCTTGACTGTGAGATTAATATGGAACTGAAAGAGATCAGCTATGAATACAATCATAGACATTTGATTAAACGAGCTTTAATTTTTTTTTATTATTTTTAAAACTTTCAATCTTTTGTTAATGTTTTTTTTGCAATAGCACTCAGAACTGATTTAGATCTGATTGCTGAAAAATGTACTCTTTTGTATAAATGTAATTAACACATCATCCAGCAACTCTGTATCCTTCTTTGAGTTCATTTTTGTAGTAATAAAGTACGGCGACAGCTTATGATTGTACGTAACGGAACCCCAAACCATTACAAAAACCCCTCCAAAGTTTCGCATCATTCTTTTTCGCTTGATCACAGAAAGACGAAGCGACCAAATTTGGGCGGCTTCGGGTATATTACCACAATTTTTGCGCTTTTTTAATAAATTTCGAACAACTGGCTCAGATCTCCCAATTTTGAGTGCAATTTACAGATTCGCCAAGTGTTATTCGTTAAAAAAAAAAATATTTTTTTTTTTTCAATTTTCAAAGGAGTTAACGTTTTTCCTTCTCATGTCTAGAATTTTTATCCATTAATTATTTCAAAAATTATAAGTGCGTTTAATCAAATGTCTATGACTGTAGCTAAATATTAGTATTTTTAATGACGAATATGTCGTATTGTCAAATATTCTTTAAATATTGCTGCCAACAATAATTATTTTCCGTTTTAGTTTTTTTCAAAAAAAAAAAAAAGACAAGACCAAATTCGACGGTTTCCCCCTATTTCGGGTCTTACGAATCGAACTGCATCATTACTTTTTTGAGTTACAATCATGGTTTCATACAAAAATTTTTGTTGAAGTTTTTCATCAAAGTGGCCCATTGTAAGAGAAAGGCACTTTTTTCTTCGGTCTCTAACTTTTTTAATGTTGACTTTTTTGGTAAACTTTCTTTGGCAAAACTTCTCAGAATAAGCCCGTCTTTAAGTTCTTAGATGACTGTAAACCCCAAAATCAATGTTTTTTGTGTCCTTATAGCCAATATGTCGAAAAAACTGAAATTTAATCCATTTTTTTAATGTTTTTTCCCTCACGTTTCGTCAATATTTTAATGTACTCTTTGATACTTATACATTAAGTGACATCTAGTAATAGTAAGAAACTTAAGCAAAGACAACGTTCTGAACAAACTAACCATTAGAAAAAAACTTAACAAAATTTGTATTTTTTAAAAAAGCTACTCTAACTATGTTTGTGTGCTATTTTATTTTTTTTTGTATCTTATAAGTGTTATCAATAAGTATCATAAATTTGTACACAATATTTAAATTAAATTTAATAAGACTCATCTATCAGTGTCCAACACAAATCAGCAAGCAACGAGTCAAGCTTTTAACCACTGCACTGATAAGAAATAACAACATGTAACTTTTGAAAGAAATATTATAGATGATCCAACTTTTTTCTTTCAATTATAATTTTGACGAAGTATTGTACAATATATTTTTAAGAAACATTGTGCATAGAGAATGAGGAACTACTTTAATGTATAATGTTTTTTGTTAATAAATAATTTAGAAGAAATATTGTACAATATATTTTCTAAATATTGCGCAATATATTTTTAGCTGTAATTAAAAATACATGGAATTACTTTTCTTATGAATATGCATTTTTGCTTTTAATTAATATTTTTTAATGATATATTGTACAATATATTTTCAAAATAGTATGCAATTTACTTGACATTGAATTAAAAAAGAGACAACCCCTTCTTACCTTTTGAGGTCTAAAAATCGGATAAAAGCACTGATGTTTGCATTGATTAGTGATATCAATCTCATAGAAGATTTACTGTATAGTTTAAAAATGGATTTTGAACTGCTACGCTAATAAAACGGAGATTCTTTAAATTTTCGTAAGAACTATGGATCGCACTGAATCCATTACATCCGAACTTACTTGACTAAAGTTTCCAGATCAGCAATTCTGCGTAAGAAACTTCAATTTTGAAGTGAAAGTAGTCATTTTGAATATTTGTTGTACAACAAAAACACTCAAATTAAACTTGAATTAACCGCTTCTCAGGATTATATGTAGAGTACATGCATACTCATATTTACAAACATTTTCATACAAATGTGTTCCCTTTTTAAACGAACCTGACGCTTTTGTTGCCTTAACATTGTTGATTTATAAATATTTCAGTAAATTTTCAAAGATAACCGTTTAAGTTGCCTAATAAATCCGGAGATACTGACAGCGAACGGCACAAAAGTGTATGTAAATGGCAACAAAGGAAGAATAAAAGTTGAAATACAACTGTGACAGCGAAAGTGTAAGAAAGCAAGTGTCTTTTTATGTCAGTCCGTATTAAAGGGGTATGAAGGGTGCGTTAGCAGTGTTTTTAGACTCTCTTCTTGTCTTCTTGTTTTTTAGTTACTATCTGCGGTCCATTTGTACGCATTTATTTAGCCTGGCTTGTAGACTAGCTTGTTTTGTTAAATATGCGCCCACTCGCTGGCTTCCCATACAAACATACATCTACAGCCTTGCTGCTGCTTATTTATTAAATTAAGTAATTACATTAGTGGAGCCATAAATTTTCTTACGCCCTCGACGCTGCTTTGTGACTCCGAATCCGACTCCGATTGGTTGCCTGTCGGCTGGGACTTTCGACTTTCAAATTGTTAACGCGGCAGTTTTGTGCACACGCGATGACAGTTGCCTGCTTCTAGTTACCCTCCACATCCTATTCAACCCATCTCTTTTGGACTCAACTGCTGGTTTGTGTCTGTGCGTCTGCCTGCGTGGCGCTGTGCGAAAGTTTGCATTTGCGTTCGCCTTTTTGCACGCAGTCTTTTCAAAAATACTTTGTATTTATATTTAATACAAATAAAACTCACACTGTCTACTATTCTCTTTATTTATGCTGAGTTTTTTAATATTATTTTTTGCACAGCTCTCAATTTTGTTGTTGCACTCGCTGGCATGTTTGTCTACTTTTTATTGCTTTCATTCATATTTTTTATTTTTTTATTGCTCAACGGCCACCAGTCGCGTTTTATTGCCAGGCTTTTGTTGTTTTTTCACATTTCACAGTTTGTGCAATATTTATTATTTATTATATTTGCTCGCACTTAATAAAATTTCGGTGAAAACTCAATACGCAGCAGTTAAAAGGAAGGAAAACAAACGACCAATCAGTTGTAAAAAAATCCATAAAAAATATTTGTGCAAATATTTGTTGGGAAAAAAATCAAGATATTTGTAAAACTCTGGTTTATTCAGTCGCCTCGCCGAGGGTATGTGTGTTGGTCCATTTGGCTGCCTGCGTGGCAACTTTGGTAGTTTGTATAAAATATTCGCAATTTATTGTTATTAAATTGTTTTTGTTTTCTTAATTTACTTGCGTAATGCAGAGAATCACTGTGGGGGATCTGGTACACAGCAGGACTGCGTTGGTGATGCGGTGGTTTTTTCTCGTAAAATTATGAGAGATGTTTTTTTAATATACGCTCTGAAAATTTATTCATAAAAACTAAATAGATTTCAAGGTTGAATTCTAAGAGGGAAATCACACTTGGACTGCTAAAGAACCCAAAAAATTTATATGTATAGTTGGTTTTGATGTATCTGAAACTCATCACAGATCGGCTTGTACGTTTCGTTTCTATTCCTGTCATATGAATGTCTGAAGATCGAAGTTTCGCGGTCCTTAAGTCTTAACCTTACTAACAAGGGACTGTCAAGTAGGAAGTAATGTGAGTTTTCACATGGTTTACATCCATCCAACTTCTATACTTGCAAATCAAGTAAGACTAACCTAAAGGAAAAATAATTATGGTTTTTGCCCAAAATTCTATTCAGAAGTAATATTTTTTTAACTTTACTTTTTAAAATCAACTTAAATTCCGCACCGTCGAAATTTTGATATTGCAGTTAGGATGTTGTACCCAATTTAGTTTTTATTCTGTTCCATTGTGACCTGACACATTCGAGGGAACTCTGCATTTAACTTAAGAAATATGGAATGAAACTGAAATAGAACCTACCAGTAGTTTAACCAATTTGTTTATTCCATGCTTTCATTTACACTTTCATAATTTATATACAAGTATCCATGTAATTAAAGTGTAAAGGTACTTTAATAGTTTAAGATAATAAAATATTTTAAGCTTGGCTTCAAACAGCTGAAAATATTTAGCCTTGCTAATTGTCGCGTTTTCGGAATCCTTTGTGAAACAAATGTTGACAAAATTGGGACCTGATCCATCTACATTTATCTATTGTATGTGAAACATGTTCAATAATTCCTCACAAGAACCATATTACTTTACTTTCTATGGATACAGAGGCTTGAGACAGAGTATTAAGAAATTAATCTTTTTAACTGTATTACTGGAGTTTCTATTTAAGTGAAACGTTACCGAATCTTGTGCTTACTTTAAGGGTATTTTAGAGCATTACATTTCAGGATCTTCACACTTATTAAATATCTGATGATCCACTTTACTAGAGCGTATTAAAAACAACGAAGTTGCAGTTTATGAATGAAAATAAATTAAATAGCCCATTAACAGCCAAAAAATGCATTTGCCCACCAACGAGTACGAATATTTCTTGAGACAACATGTGTAGAATGGATGTCAGTGTTTTCGTGATAATAAAATTTTTCAGATGTGATGTTCGTATCGTCCATTGTCGTATTTGTTCGCACGAAAACAGGCAAAATGGAATAATTTAAATTTTCTCGAACACAACATGGATCACAAAATAAAGATAAAAATTTTGTAGAAATAAACAAATAAAAAAATTTTTCATATATTTCATTTCTTAATTCAAGCAATTAGGTCAGAAATGGTTGCAAATTTTATCAAAAATAAAAGCGTTTAAAATTTCATCTCATTATACTCATATATTATGTATTGTAGAAAATGGAGAGCCTTTCAATATTTCACATTAATGATACATTACAACGAAAATATATAATTATATTCCTACGGGCATATTCATACATGCATAACTTATTTTATGCCAAAACCAATGTAACAAATACATACATATGTATATAGAAAGTAGTTTACATTTATTAAAACTAATAATAGATTAGTAAAATTTTCTGCTTGTCGTAAAAGTAAATGCTTACTAAACAAAGCTAAGAACTAATCAAGAAAACTCACAGCAGAACTTAACATCGAAAGCCAAGAGTAGCAGTAGCATATCCACATCATGCATACGCACTGATACACGCACATAGTAAAGTATATGGATATTACTATTGAACCTTAACTAAATTTATGAACTTAAAAGTAGTATATTATTAATAACGCTATATTATTTATCATATATACTTACTATCTTTAAGCACACATAACAGTAGATACATTTTAGATATAACATCTGTTATAACCAACATCGCCCATATACTCACATTACTCATACGCCATGGCGCACAACTGCACTTAATTAAAACTTAGTGAACACAAAAGTAAACTAGTATTGTATACATATACGAGAAAATTAACTACCTTTTCAACTAAGAGTACATTAAAACAACTGAAAAAACCAAATATTACTCACCATTAGCAATCACATACTCACCACAATGCTTTTTGAAAACACACACAACATCCATTGCTTTTGTCTAAAAATACCGCAGATTTTTCACTGCAAATACTAATAATGTAATTTTTCTGCTCTTCGCTTTTCAGGGCACAATAGTCGGCGAAATGAGCACGGAATTATGAGAATTAGCCAAATTCAATAGACGCCAATAGCCGAATGTAGAGCAGCAAACAACGCGCGTTGGCAAACTGAATATAATAAATGGAGCGCTAGCGCTTGTCGAGCAGCAGCAATTAAGTGGAGATTTCATACAACAACAACAAAAACAATGGCAACAATATCACGACATGTACGAGCAACAACAACAACAGCCGTTGGCGCCACCACCGAGCGCATTCTGCAAACACTGGCTACAACAACAGCAAATACAGCACAAAGAGCAACAAACAAATCGAAAACAACAATAACAACAGTAAAGCGAGCAGTAAATTTACAAGCGCACTTAGCTGCAACAGTTGCATGCAACAAGCACTGCGCTACACAGTTTTGGCTAAAATATTAACTAGCACAACAACAAGCAGGGTACAAGCGGCAAAACATGCATGCTGTGGCAACAACAACAACAACAGCAGCTGGAAGGAAAAAGTTAGCGCAAACCCGGATATTTGCAGCAAGTGCAGTTGAATAGTTAAGTTGCGACGCCACCACATGGTTGCGGTTGTGTTGAAAATATATGTACATATGTGTGTGTGTGTGTATGCGTGTCTATATTTGTGTGAAACTTGCAACAGAGAAAATCGTTAGCTGGCATATTAGGAACTCACTATAAATGTGTTTACAAAAAATAAAAAAAAAAAAAAATATTCATGTTTTGAAATAAAATGTTGCAAGTAGCAACAACAACAACAACAAACGCAGTAACAATAATAACAACATCTACTGTATCTGCATAACTTTTTTAGCGTGTTGCAAGCGATACAAGCTTAATATAAGCATGCACATCATTTGCATGAGTATAAGTGCTGGTGTAGTGAAGCATAGTTTAAGGCGCACTATTTGAAAAGTTGCAAAGCCACTTACGTTTCCTCAAGTAAATTGGCAGTAAAACGAAACAGCAGCAAAATAAATGCAATGCACTTGTAGCTGGTTGCATAAATGCGGAAATAGTCCAAATTTATTTTCATTTTGTTTAGAAAAAGTGAAATATTTCAACCGAAACTTTACTGCAGTGGCGTATTTTTGATTTCCCAAATCCACTTTACATATATAAACATTTGTAAAACTTACACATAGTTGCTGAAAATCAAAATTTGTAGGAATAACACACAACAAATAAACAGCATATCTGCAAGTATTTGTAAGATTTTCTCAGCAAATATTTATATATTCACTCGCTTAAGCATTCTAACAAACAGCTGATGCCCAAGCAGGGTCTGCCACTTCCATTTCTACTAATTCCGCGTTAAATGTGTTGCCATCTGCACCATATTTGTACCCAATTTAATGTCGCTGTGCGCGTCAAGGCGTGACAACGACCTCCATTAAATGCAAAGGAAATTGATTTTTATGCAATTTCTGATGTGAGGCGATTAAACATTTATGACGCACATCTCTTCTCTTCAGTTTAGCAGCTGTTATGTACGCATTTGTAGCACTTTTATATTGCACTCATAAAGGAATTAAGTGCTGTTAAAGAAATTATTTTATTATACGACACTGTGCAAGTAAAGGATGGAGTTGTTGAGTGCTAGCAGAGCTCTCCAATTTCTTATGCTTGTGTTGAAGTCAAAGATAAAATTTAAATGTTGAAGAATTTCAGTTTAATATTGGATAAAGCGTTTAATTCGTCATCAAATAATCAGCGAGACATGTTCTAGAAATTTGCTGAAATGAGTTCCGCTGCTACTTTTCTTCATTAATCTATGTATCTCTTGAATTTTATTCTTAAATTTTGATTTTGGGTGAATACAATATCTGGCAAAATATAAACTAATAAAAAAGATAAAATCAGAGATTTGTACTTGTACTTTAAATTCTCAATCAAATGTTTTTCCAGTACAAATTAAAAAAAAATATATTTTTTTCGCACTCAAAATTAAAGAAAATAAACAGTGTTGCCATGAATAATATAAGAAGAAAAACGAAAAATATGAACTACCCCAATACAAACTAGTTAAAATGAGGCTAGCTACGGACCAGTTACTTGTACTCAGCTTAACTCTTCTTCAGATCGCAGCTACAGCTCAGCATTCCATAATAAAACATAATAAATAAAAAATAAAATAAAATCAAAAACAAATATTTATGCATTTAAAATAACGGTAAATGGTAAATGTATAAATGTGCAATAAATCACTCTTGTAAGTACTTTAATGATTACTGCCAACCAATTGATTAAAAATAAAACGCTGTTGCATTTGAGAAACAAGCTTCCTATATTCATTTAAACTGTAAAACTAATACATACATATGCGCGTTGTAATGTTGCTTCCATGGTGTTAAAGAGAAGGAAAAAATAAATAAAATAATTACATTAAAAGAGGAAATTACATTAAATTAAAGGAAAAAATCAATGAAAATTTTCAGAAAATGTGCATATTAGACTTAAAAGAAAATTAACAATACCATGTAGCACTGCCATCAAAACTTTTATATAAGCAAATGAAGTATAATATATATTAAATACTTGTAACGATTACTTTTAAATGTAATGCAGCAGTAATCAAATTGACTAAACTCGTGTTTTAGCATAGAAATCGATAAATCAAACTCTCAAACGTAAACATATTTTAAATTTAAACCTTAAGTCAAAAATAATAATAATAAAATTTGTCATAATTAATTATATATGTAAGTACTTGAAAATAAGTAATTGAAAATGTAATCAAAATACCAAGCAACTAATTTATTAATCAAAATGTGTGTACTCTCACTCACTCTCACTACTTACTAATTACTAATGAAAAAATCAAAATGAAGTTAATTAAGCAATTATTCAATTAAACTCAACTAAATGTCACAATATGTCATAGTATTAGTGAAAATAAATATATAAAACCGATAAGCGATCAATTAAAATTAAATTTTTATGTGTATGTATGTGAATTAAATGTAATACAATCAACATAATGCGTCATTCACACTGATGAATTGTAGTATTCACACATATAAAGCCATCAAATACATACGCATGCATAGAAAATCGTTTATTTTATGTATTTTAAACGACCCACGCTAATTATATAATTAACTGATGCTAAGTAATACATACTGACATAATTTGATAATTAATTATGAGCATTTACTGTAGTTCGTGCTCGTCTAAGTGTAACTGAGTAATAATTAATGGGCATACTTATGTACGAGTATATGTATGTGCTATATTTATATATGTATGTGAAATGCATATGTAATCATGTATGTATGTGTAAGTCAACAATATAATACCAAGTATGTATTTTTTACTGTGTAGTGTTTTATGAATGTAACTTTTACTTGAACACGAATAAACGAGTTTGAATAAACGTCTTTTATACAAATAATTTGGTGTTTCTGTTTTCTACATTCGGATTGAAATTAACTCAATATTAAATTGCATTCATATTAGGTAAGTTTGGGTTATGCTGTTTCCAGAAGGGAACTTCAACTATGAGAGACAGTTCTTTGTGTAGCCAGGATCACCCTTGTATTATATATTAAATCTAGAAAAAGCGCCCTGAACATTCTACCTCGTCCTCTTGCAGACAACTTCTACAGTTAATTTCTACCTAACAGTATGAATATCAATGGGACAATGCCAGTTAGAACCTCTACGACTAAGAAAAGATGAACTTTGCTAAGAGCGAAGACCTCTTGCGATTCATCTGAGGCTAGAAGGATCAGGCGCCTACCTAAGTGCTGGTGATGGATAGCCTCCATGCTTCCATACTACTGTGGGTGAGACTGAAGTGCTAAACATTGTAAGCTTATTAGCTTTACAATATCCGCAATTTTGCTGTGGCCAGGCACCCAGACCAGCCTAATCATAAAGTAGCCCGATGCCACTGATATTTGGATATAAAATGATTAAACGTCCACCTCGCACTTTCTTTTTAGACGGAGCAAAGAGGTTCAATCTTCCTTTAAAATATATTTTAGTTTAGTTTAGTTTCCATAAATAAAATGAAGGATCCTCAAAAGAATATTAAACTTTTTTGAAAAGTATTATGCGGAATCTAATCCAGTCTAGTTTACTATATACAACTGTGTCTTAAAGAAGCTTGTTTGGATATTACATCATCAAACAAATATCACTTATCTTCACCATCATCATCACGTCTTTACAGAATTTCTTGGCTGCAATCCCTGAAATATTGTTAAGCTCAAAACCGGCACCAGTGAAAGTAAATTCCAACTAAATAATTTGCGTTAAGCAATTCAAATTGTCGTCATATAATGATTTTCAGCACTCTTGGGAATTTAATTTTGACAGTTTAACACAACACAGTTGTTGGCAGTCCAAAACACTTGTACCAGCGATATTTCATCTTCTCAAACCCGTTTTCTGGTAGGTAGGTCTTAAGTGCGCCAAATGAGCCATTGAATAAACTCTATAATTCGGCATAGAAGAGCCAAAATCTCAAAAGACAGGGACACCACCTTTTCGACCGTTAGAACAGCATTCGGCTTCGGAGAAGATTTTCGAAGTGAACTCTCGATTGCGAGTGATGTCCAGAGTTAACATAGCGGCACCCTCAGCTATATTATTCACCTTCCATCGGCTGTGTATCAATACATTGTGGTGTTTTCATCACGTTAATGACTTTCTGAGATTTATTTTTGGTGATACCGCTAATAAATTTATATTCTATTTTAAATTTAAATTTCCCATCTCTCATCTACTCCTAACTCGAAGATACGGAAAGAACAACTATGAAAGGGTTAAGTTCAGTTGTAATTGAACATTTTATATTCTCGCAATTTGAAAGGCTCATATACTATATGGAAACATTTTCAGGTTAAACTCTTTGTAGGGAGACTAAACCAACTCCATCACTATATCTGGTTCACAGGCTAGAAGAGTAATTTAATCGCAGTCTTAAGTAGTTACTACTTTATTTAAACATTTCTTGGGTTGATTGCTAGGGTAGTCCAAATCTTTGATTGGCCTATAAGGAAATAAGGAAACCTATATTATATTATATAACGTTAAAATAATTTATTCTTCAAATGGAACCGTTTACTGCGATTTCATTCTCGAAATATCATAATAACGCCAAATATTTTAATCTCTTAAGAAGTCGAAAACTTGGTTATGTGGTTGAAGAAACGTAGAAAAATGCGAGGTCATAAAAAACCAAGCTCTAGAAAATGTTTACTAGATTATATTTAATTAATAGAAGACAGTAATGAATTGCATAATATGTAGTTTTTGTTTACACTACTAAAGAACCGTTTGTTGGTATACCGGTAGTCGATTACACAGGCACACCAAAACAATTGTTATCTCACTATGTGGATCGCTGAATGTGAATATGAGGTCCATTTAACCTCATGATATCAGAGTTCATAACATAACAGTCTGACCCAGTCAGGGATTTTCTGATATGTTAGGTAGAAATTCAACTTTCTATAATTATATAATATAACAACAACAATAGGTAAATTTTTTATAATATCAAAGTTATTTGAATGAACCACTTATTTATTTCCGAGTTTCTTACTGATGTTCTTAATGTTGAGGGAGCGAAAAACTATAGCATATGGAATTCCATTTGGCCTGCCTACATCAAAGCCTCCCTCATCGTATTTGTCAGTGATTTAGTAACCCACTGTACAATTTAAATTTGTCTTTGAGCTTATATACGTAGAACAGCACTAAGTAATAATAACGGTAGGTCTCAGAACACGTGATCTTACGACTTTTCGGTGAGCTTGTAGTCATAAAACAATACTGAAGTGAATTTAGTGTGTTAGAAACCGTTATCCTTCAGTTTATCCATTGCCGATTTTGGCACTGTATTCGGTAATAGTTTGGATTTCAACTGTTAATCTGCAAAACGCATTCGATTTTGCATTCAAAAATAAAAGTAATAAAATTCTTGATTAATTTTTTCCATTAAAAAATTGCAAAAAAATGTTAAAATTCCCAGTATAGAAACACCCTATACAGCTCCACTTTTTTGAATCCCCAGTAGCGATAGCGCGATTTTTTTGCAACGTAATTATTTCAAATCATTTTGACAACGCTTAGCTCACCTTTGCCTCACATATACAAAAACAACACAGCAACGTCTAAATTTGCGATACAAAGAGAATTTATGGGATTGAAATGCATTATTTTTTATGAATTACATATACATAAACAAAATAGTAATTTTATAACAACTAAGGAAGTGCTAAGCTGGGGTGTAACCGAACATTTTATACTCTCGCAATTTACTCATTTCATTTTAATAAGAATAGACAAATAAATAAATAAAAAATAATAAAAGGCACACCATCACTGGAAAGATGTGTGTTTGATTTTTTTAGAATATCTAAGAGATTTACCGATATTTTCAGAAAAAAAAGCTACAGACTCATGTTCGATAACAAACGACCATTATAAACGACCATTGCGACGGTATAAAAATGATTCTGATTACATTCATGCGACAGTTTTAGGCCAAGCTTATAGGGCGCTGACAACAAAAAAGTTATTTTGCACATAATAAATGTGACTGCAACTATTTTTTATTAACTCCTTGTGTTTTTTCACTTCATGCGACATATTTTGGCAAAAGTTTTGAAAGTTTATTTTATAAAACACTAATTTTGTATTTACGAACACTGCACGAGCAGTTGCTTTGTCGCATACAAGCACACTACTCTCGCCGCATTTAGTCTCTGTTAAATAAAATTTACTCACGAGTATTTGTTGTTGTCTGTATGCATTTGTTTGAAACTGGTGATAACCTTTGCTGCGCTCAATGAAAGATAACGAGATTTCAGCTGCAAGCTCTCGTCGAGTTTATTTTCATGACAAAATATATTTAAGCGTGTGCTCACTTCGAAAAAGATTTCAGTTCTCGAAAGCAGACTAGTACTGTAGTAGTTATTAGTGTCGCACGCTTGTTCTTCAACAGATATTTTATGTAAAAATAAAGATCTATTGAATTTGTGACTTGTGTAAAGTGTGACTGCTGCAATAAAGGTCCAGCCCGTGCGTACAAAAACCATACTTAATAATACTTAATCATTTTTGTATAATCTAAAATCCGGAAAAAAGTAAAATTGTTTGCAAGTTGAACCAATTAACCTAGAAATACGAAAAAAATATTGAAACAAAGCTCCGAGCAAAATGATGTGCGATCCTCAGACCTCTTTCGACAAGGTTAGTGAGTTGCATGTAGAAATCTTTCAAGATCATAGAGTATTTTGGTCCAACCAGAAATTTATATTATTATTATTTTTACGAAGCTTGTTTGTACTTTTAGCCCACGCGTGTGGATGGCACTTCGTACATTGCCGAGGCCATCGACAAGAATGAGTCGCACAACATTTATCTTTTGTACTCGCTGAACGATCAAAGCAGCGGTTCGCTTGCTAAGAGTTTAAAGATCTTCACACGACACGGCATCAATCTGCTGCACATCGAATCACGTTCGTCGGTACGTGTGCCCGGTTACGAGTTCTTTGTGGAATGCGACACCACATCTGGCGCAGTTGGCAAGGCCATCGATGAATTGCGTGAGGAATGCAGTTATTTCAATATAATCTCACGTGATTACAAGGACAACAGCGCGGCGGTGCCATGGTTCCCGCGCAGAATAAGAGATCTCGATCGGTTTGCTAATCAAATTTTGAGTTATGGATCGGAGTTGGATGCTGATCATCCCGGTTTTACCGATCCCGTTTATCGTCAGAGGCGGTATGTATGCGATTACTTTTTTGACATTTATATATTATCAAATTATGGTTAAATTGTCCCCAAATCTGTACTGCAGGAAGTACTTTGCCGATATTGCTTACAACTACAAGCATGGTGAGCCGTTGCCACGCGTCGATTATACCAAAGAAGAGACAGAAACTTGGGGCATAATATTCAGAAACCTAACTAAATTATATAAGACACATGCTTGTCGTGAATATAATCATGTGTTTCCATTGCTGGTGGATAACTGCGGTTTCAGAGAGGACAATATACCACAATTAGAGGATGTTTCGAACTTTTTGAAAGGTGTGTACGTATGTATATCCTAAACTTATTTATCTTTTTAATGAGAGGGAGCATATAATTTATGAGAATTACTTTAAATAAGGATATGTGTTCGGAGAGCCCCGAAGGTAGTTATCTGTATTCTAAAAATTAACTTCCAGATTGTACTGGCTTCACTTTACGCCCAGTCGCAGGCTTACTTTCTTCACGCGATTTCCTTGCCGGACTTGCATTCCGCGTATTCCACTCTACCCAGTATATACGGCATCCCAGCAAGCCGATGTATACACCTGAACCCGATGTTTGTCACGAACTTATGGGCCATGTACCGTTATTTGCTGATCCCGCATTTGCACAGTTTAGTCAGGAAATCGGGTTAGCATCTTTGAGCGCACCCGATGCTTACATTGAGAAGCTGGCGACTGTGAGCATATATTTCGAAAGTTATTTAAATTTATTTAAGCTACTGTATGTATACTGTTTCTTTAACTTTTCGCAGATCTTCTGGTTCACCGTTGAGTACGGCCTGTGTCGTCAAGATGGTAATCTGAAAGCTTACGGTGCTGGTCTACTCTCCTCCTACGGTGAATTGGAGTATTGTCTTACCGACAAGCCAGAATTGCGTGAGTTCGATCCAGAGGTCACCGGTAGTACTAAATACCCAATTACACAATTCCAAGAAGTATACTATGTGTCGGAGAGTTTTGAGAGCGCTAAAGAGAAGACAATGTAGGTCATGCGTTATTTTCTATTTTGTTCTTTACAGTTTCTGTATGTATGTATGTATGTATGTATGTATATATAAATTTTTGTATTATTTAGTAATTTTGCCAACTCCATACCACGTCCCTTCGGTGTGCGCTACAATGCCTACACGCAGAGTATCGAAGTACTGGACTCGAAGAAACAGATTCGCAATCTGATGGACGATATCAACTCAGAGTTTCAGATTCTGCAAAATGCCGTCGAGAAGTTGAAGTTGTAGACAACAATAACTGCGCAGAATATAGAATTTTCTATGCAAATATATTTACAGACGAATATATGGATTTATTAGACGAATACTAAATAAAATTTTTGAAAATATGGATTAAAAATTATTATTTTTTTGGAATCTTACGCTTTTGATTTTGATAAATACTTGGAAAACTTTTTGGCATAAAGCCCATTAGAATAATGAAAATCAATATATGTATATATTCCTGGAATCTGGGATAAATTCTTGTACCGATTTTCCTCATTTTCACTACCAAGCGACATTACTCGTATACACAATATTAAACGTTCAGTAAATGTTGCTAAGATATCTCACATATTAACCGTATATTTGATAAAAAAAAACCCACCCGTTGTTTCAAAATTTTGATATTAGGTAGTTGAGAGATAGGGAAGTTATAACCCGATTTTATCCATCTTTGGAAAAGACAAAAGGCACTGAGGTAAAGTGAACGATTTAAATGCATTTCAAAATTGTGTTATATGGAAAGTAGGTGTGGCTGGGCACCGAGTTGAACTGTGACATCAGGATGTTAAGAAAATGTTAAGTACCAAATCTGGTTGAAAATGGTCGAGAGGTTCGTTATAAAGGGTGATACATTTCGAGGTTCCCTACTTTTTTAAAGAAAAAAACACAGAAGCCTCTTTATGTTAGCCATAAGTTGAGGAAAGCGTGTGAAACAAATACTTTACTAAACGTGAATTTTCCTAATAAAGTTGAACAATTTGTAGACGTTGCTCAGGCGTAAGTCCTACAATAATGAAATGATAAACAATACTGAACAAACAATAAATGACAGTTTGACACGACTGATCTGTCAAAAAAATGCTATTGAAACAAGTAAGGAAGGGCTAAGTTCGGGTGTAACCGAACATTTTATACTCTCGCAATTTATTTATTTAACTTTATTAATATTATATAATACACAACTTGACCCACATATTCGTCATATATATTGTATAAAGTCCATTGAAAGTTGGAAACCATAATATTAGGTTAGAAGCACCGAGGTCTTCGTGTTCGATATATGGGGCCTTAAAATCCTATAGTCCGATTTCGGCGATTTTTAGAATGGGGCTGCCACACTATAAACATAGTATTTGTGCAAAGTTCTGCACCGATATCTTCACTAGTGCTTACTTTATATATTGTAAAGTAAACGATTCAGATTGTCTTCAAAGTTCTGGTATATAGGAAGTAGGCGTTGTTGTGAAGCGATTTGGCTATCTATTTTCACAACATATCATTGGGATGTAAGGAAAATATTACAAACCAAGTTTCATTGAAATCGGTTGAGTAGTTCCTGAGATATGGTTTTTACCCATAAGTGGGCGATGCCACGCCCATTTTAAATTTTGCAAAAAAATTTGAGTACAGCTTCCATCTGCCATTTCTTATGTGAAATTTAGTGTTTCTGACGTTTTTCGTTAGAGAGTTAAACCACTTTTAGTAATTTCCAACCTAACCTTTGTATGGGAGGTGGGCGTGGTTATTATCCGATTTCTTTCATTTTTGGACTGTATTAAGAAGTGGCTAAAAAACCGACTGCATAAAGTTTGGTTTATATAGCTCTATTGGTTTGCGAGATATGTACAAAAAACCAAATATGCCCCTTCATTGTGCGATCCTTCGTACCAAATTTTATTTCTATAGCTTTATTTATGGCTTAGTTATGGCACTTTATGTGTTTTCGGTTTTCGCCATTTTGTGAGCGTGGCAGTGGACCGATTTTGCTAATTTTCGAAAGCAACCTTCCTATGGTGCCAAGAAATAAGTGTGCTAAGTTTCATCAAGATATCTTAATTTTTACTCAAGTTACAGCTTGCACAGACAGACATTCGGATTTGAACTCCACTCTTCACCCTGATCACTTTGGTATATATAACCCTATATCTAACTCGTTTAGTTTTAGGTGTTACAAACAACCGTTATGTGAACAAAACTATAATACTCTCTAGCAACTTTGTTGCGAGAGTATAAAAAGTACCTATAATTGGATCACCCGATATATGGGTTTTAACCGAAAACTAAACGGTGGCACGCCTATTGCTAAATTTTAATACCGATTGGAGTATGGATGTTCTGTACCATTTTTAGGGCTCTGGGCCGCGCCCACTTTCCCTACATCAAAATGTACTGTTATAGAATTATATTTTCCTTAGTTTTGTCATCTTACAGCTTTTAATTACTAATAGATTTTATTGGCGTGCACTAGGCCCATAGAGCATATTAATACAGATAGACGGACATTTGTAAATATGTAACCCCAAAACTAATATACTCTGTACAACATTGCGAGACTATAAAAACAGCCAATGCAGATTAAGTCTTGACCTCCTGACCCAATTTGTTGCGCCTGCAATCCATTATAGGAGAATAATTCGCACGAAGCTTTGAGAAAGTCTTGAGATGATTTGTTACTAATTTAAAGTATCTGGATAAACACCAAATCTTTTTCGCAAATATTTCAGAAAATCCCACCATGTAAATGTGCATTCACACATTTATTTATATGCACAAATAATCACATACGTCCTTACGTAGGCATAGCATATTTGCACATCATCTGTTCGCGTGGGAGAACATCGACATAGACGAACACACAAATACAGTTCAGGAACCAAGCGGATGGTCATAAAATGGCCCAGCGGTACTTGCCTCCTCCGATTGATGCAACATTTGTGGCTTTAGGTAAAGTGTGAAACTTTATGAAAATTCAAAGCTCAACTACAACAACATGGTTGTAATGCCTTAACAAATGAAACGAAGCGTTGCGAAACAACAAAACAGCAATAAAAACCAAAGTCAAGAAGAACAACAGACGATAAATATGCGCACAGTATTTGCAAAATGACAAAAACAAGTGACCAAATAACAACAAAAACAAACAAAGTTGATGAGAACAAAAACTAAAACGGCAACAACAATGATAAAAGTGTTTGCAAAACATTCAAGTAATAATGGCGAAAACACATTTAAAATCTGTGTAACTGTGTGTAAGTGCTACAACAATAATAACAACAACAACAAGAGCGTACGAAGAAGTTACTTGTAAACTCAATACACGAGTGTCGCATAAGTGGAGTGTTAAAGGATGGAGTTAGGAAACTGTAGTTGGCATCTGAATGGCAATGGACCCCAAGAGAGTTTTCGGATTTCACAGTTTCTTAACAACCAAAGCTGAAGAGCATGGAGCGCAACAGTGATACGGTACTCCAAATAAAGAACACAACAAAAACAATGCAAACAAATGCCAAAAACAGCAGGGAGATGGCGGCCGGATGCCAATGTGGACCAGAGACAATACTTATGCGAAATGGCAATGCCAAAAATGATAATGCTGACAAGGACATTACGTTACATTGTTGTAAAGCGGCTATAAAGTCAAAGACAGTTGAGTCCATTCAACCAGCTGAGGAGTTATCGAAACAAGAAACAAAATAGAACAAGTACATAAGTCGTCGAACTTCGAGCAGCAGAAATCTTACGCAACTTACGAGTAATATACCCAATGCACGTTTATCAGCTTTACAATTTTTCAAAAGATTGTTTATCTATCATTCTAATGCACAGAAAAAGACAATATTTATTTTTGAGTTGAAAATCTTTTAAGTTCAGAAGTAAAATGGTTCGAAAGTGAAAACTGAACTAATTAGAATATTATTAGAGAAACGCTATTACATTCATAGAAGACTTTGGTACATTCACCAAGTTAAAGAAAAGTAAGAGAGTTGCCACCTGTTTAAAATTTTAATTCCCTAAAATTGGTTAGTTAATCGTATTTTTACAAGTAATACTAAAAGAAAAAAATATTTTAGAGAAAGGTTGCCACCTGTTTAAAATTAGAGTTGTAAGTTGTTGTTGAGGCCATCAGAAAATAAATAGTTTTGACAGATATATTTTTGAGATTACTACCAATTTTTTTCTTGTAAGATACAGGCAGAAGAGGTTTGAAAATAAATAGAATAGAAGAGTTAGGAAAAAAATATCTAAAGAAACAAAGATCTCAAGTGAATTTGTGATATCCTAAAAAGTTGTATTGGTCTCTTAAACCACTTCCACGATTCATAATGAAAGAGAGAGAGACTGAAATGGAGGAATGCCTCTCGAGGAACAAATCAATAATATTTCACATCTCTTAAATTTATAGTTTTGAATTTTAAAAACAAGTACTTTATCAGCCTAAGTGAATTGTTGTTAGATTTGAGACATGAAGTTGAACTTAATTATTCAGTAGATTTTCTTCGAAGTCCCAACTTATGAATTTGCCCTCTTTTATCAGTTATAGTAAACTCAGTACCATTGTAGTTCTTTAATATTTTCCGGAGCTTTCAACATTCTCCTTCGGAACAAATTGCATACAAGAGCAAGCAATAGTTTGCATTGTTCTGATATTGCTATTTACAGGCTTAGTTAGACACTCAACTAAAAAATAGAATACTCTCCGCTATTAAAAGGCTAAAGAATAGAATTGGAACAATGCATAATGAAATCGTAAATCTGTTAAAGACAATGGAAAATGAGGGAAAACCAGAGGTGCCGATTATCCATTTTCCTTTTTTTTAGTTTTGGGTTAAAATGATAAGCGCTGAAGAAATAAATAAGTAAAGTCGGGAGAATTGAAAAAGACTTCGTCCGATGTGACCACTCCTTTTATGTCTTCATAACTTGAGGGAAATATATTTTTGTAGTATGATTCAGATTGAAAGAAAACACCGAGAAAGAGTCAGATGTATACGCTATTCCCACAAAAACTCGTTAGACTTTCGTTACTATGTCTGAAACGATGTAAATCACTACGGAATTGATTCATTGTAAAAAGTATCAAGGCCAGTCCTAAAAATCCACGACAACCGGATCTTCGTACCCGGAAGATACCCAAGTTTAAGCTTACCCAAGCACTATCGGCTGTGAGGAGAAACTACAAATGCGTTAAATTGATAAAAAGGATCCTAACCCCTAAGACGTAAGAGAGAACAAATTATTCTGTAGAACTCTGTTTTCTTCAATCAAATAAAGAAGAAGTATTGCCTAACTCATTGGTTGGCGGTCCTACTTACCAGATCTCATCCTAACCTCAACTATACTGTGTGTGTAGTCGATTTTGGAGACCTTGCGGCTTTAAATGTTCTAAAAATTGAGAATTACAAATACTCAACCAAATCCAACCAACCTATGAAAATCCCAAAGCAGTGAAATATTCTTTAAAGTGGCAAAATTAGAGCCATCCAAACCTTGCCGACCTTCTCAAGCTGCCACAAGAAGTGCGAGCAATTAATGGGAATTGTAATAAATAGGGCTATAATAGAAATTTGTGGAGACGCGTGTAAACAATAAAATCTACACAAAATAAATAAATCTTTACTCTACATTGGACATGTTGAAATGGTATGCCAACAACAGCAAATCGTCTGTCTGGCCGCGCACTTGTCAGTAACCAAAGCAAACAAGCGCAGCGGCAGCAAAGTAGTTAGGCAGAAGATATATTGACGGAAGCTTTTAACCGAAACGCATTAGCCAAGTTCAGTGATACCGAAAAATTTCAGCCGACAAGTGAAAGTGGACGCACAGCGCACGAGAGAGCGCGTTCAAACCAAACAACAGTTAAATAATTGTCTATGCAAGGGAGATGAGTACTTCTATGAGGATGTACCAGCGTGTACATATATGTATTTTTAGGAATACTTGCACGGCCAACCCGTGCGCCTAAGCAAATATACAAATCAACATTATGCCGCCGTGTTGGCAGACTAACGACGCTGTTGTTGTTGCGAGGTCTCCGTTAAATATAATTTATAAACCCACCGACGACTAAACGATCGCACCACCAACACATTTGTATAACTAAGGATTCTCGGTTATTCACACTCGAAATATACTAGCCTGTACAGCGAAGTAGCGAGTTCATACGACCGCCAGCAAAGAGACACATCTATTTGTATGTGTGTAGATATGTGTCTGTGTACATATGAAACATAACTGTAATGTATGACAGTAAATACAAAGAAAAATACCAGTTAAGTAGCGTAAAATAAACATTAGTAGTTGAACGTGGAAATACGCCTAGAAGTAGGCAATGTTTGATGAGAAAACATGTGTGCTGATATGAGTGTTGGCGCACAGTGGTACTTTCGCAATATTTACGATTTATTAAATATAAAATTATAATAGTTCATTGTTTTAGATTTATAGAGACATATTTGAGAGAGAAACAATTTGTATAAGTAAAGTTGTTCTAGTTATCGGCAATTTCATGATAAACCTGCAATGAGTTCCAGGACACAGAGAACAGTAGAAGAAGAGGAGTCTGGACAACATCTTCTACATGGATTCAAGGCTTTGCATAGGAAAATAATGACAACGATCGGTTACGATTTTTTGACGCGGAATTTGTACTTATAAAACTTGTTAAACTGAATAACTTTATGAAGACTACACAGTATGGCTCAGAGAGAACATGGTAGTGTGAAAGGATTATAGTCCCAGTGGTGTCACAATGGGCCTCTCAAAGGCCTGAGTGCGTCGTAAGACATCCCTTACACACCTACCTGCTATTGGCGAAAAGGATTATTACACAGGGTGCATGATTGCTGGACATTTTTTATTAAGAATCCCTTTCGATACATCGAAATTAAAAAAAAACAAGTAAGGAAGGGCTAAGTTCGGGTGTAACCGAACATTTTATACTCTCGCAATTTATTTATTTAACTTAATTAATATTATATAATACACAATTTGACCTACATATTCGTCATATATATTGTATAAAGTCCATTGAAAGTTGGAAACCCTAATATTAGGTTAGAAGCACCGAGGTCCTCATGTTCGATATATGGGGCCTTGAAAACCCATGGTCCGATTTCGGCGATTTTTAGAAATGGGCTGCCACACTATAAATACAGTATTTGTGCAAAGTTTTGCACCGATATCTTCACTAGTGCTTACTTTATATATTGTAAAGTAAACGATTCAGATCCACTTCAAAGTTCTGGTATATAGGAAGTAGGCGTGTTTGTGAACCGATTTTGCCTATTTTCACAACATATCATTGAGATGTAAGGAAACTATTACAAACCAAGTTTCATTGAAATCGGTCGAGTAGTTCCTGAGATATGGTTTTTCATTTTCCATTTTGTAAAAAAATCTGAGTGCAGCTTCCATCTGCCATTTCTTATGTGAAATTTACTGTTTCTGACGTTTTTCGTTAGTAAGTTAACGAGCTTTTAGTAATTTTCAACCTAACCTTTGTATGTGAGATGGGCGTGGTTATTATCCGATTTCTTTTATTTTTGAACTATTAGTGTTATACCTAATCCCTCCCCGAACGGCAGTCTGTTTTCTTTCCACTGCGGAACTCATCGTACCAACTGGTTTGTTGGCGTTACCGGAAACCAATTGTTTCGGCTGCAGCGGTATGCAATGAGTTTGAGATGCCGTTCCACAGCTCCCTTATATCGCCAAGCACGATTTTGACATCGTGGTGGTGGCAGCGCTCATAGAAAGCATCTTTGGCACATCGTCCTTCTCTTCCGTTGGGGCGTGGGCGCAAATCAGCGATATGTTGAAGAACCTCGTTTAATGCGGATTGTGGCAAGACGTTCATCCACCGGGGTGAATGCCAGAACTCAGCGACGGAGTCTCTCTCCCACCACAAATCCAACACCAAATTTTCGCTCCTTTACATGGCCGCTGTAGTAGATGTCACAAGCACCCACCTTCTTCCGTCATTGTCCCGTTCATCGCACTTCTTGGATGGCGGTGATGTCAGTCTTTAGTTGTATGAGGACATCAACCAGCTGGGCAAAGCCATCATTCCCAATTAAGGGTCCGGACATTCCAGGTGCATGCCCTCAAATCGTGAAACTTAAAACGTTTGCAGGGGTCGTCATCAAAAGTGAGGTTGCTTATCCGAGGGTCCGTTTGGTCTCTCATTGGGGAGGTTTTTATAAGTGGTGGGTCCCAAACCCTACGCACAACCGCAGAAGCGGGTTTCTCCTTCTCACTTTAGCTCGCCTTCAAACGGATGTCTGTTGGCTACCCAGAGGATACTTGGTCTAAAACTCTTCCGGTTCCTTCCTCGTATGCTGCTTGAGACATATGCGAAAGAATCGTTCCTGGCCACTCCCAAGTGAATGGCAATCAAAAACTTTCCTCACTTGCGTGAACTTCTACATATGACCCCATCCCCCATACATAAATTAAATTAAATTCAAAATAAACTGAAATCAAAAAACAAAATTTGAAAAAATTATGTGAAAAGTATGTTGAGAAGTAATAATTATAATGGGCAATCATATTTTAAGATTGCTTGAAGTTATAACTAAGTCAGGATCAATTTTCCTGCCTGTTATTCATAATTATATTTTGTTTGAATATATTTGTATCAGCTGATGGATGTAAACATAATACAATACTACATGTGCGTCACTATTCTGGTACATGGTTTCTTGAGCTTTTATTGTCGTACACATCGTACGGACACTTAGGCTTATTATTATAAATATGCAGACTATATTTCCTAATCGTGATAAAAATGCGCGGCTTTTATGTCAATGTAAGATTCATTTCAGTTTAGATTTTGAGGTTAGAATATATGGAAAGTATTTTTCTTTTTTATAACCTGAGCTTAACATAAAAATCAAACATAGTAACCATAAAAAATTGTGGAAACGTACCACTGTGTATTTCTGGATTCAAAAGGATCTTAGTCGTGATTATTTTTTTGTAAAAAATTAAAATAAAGGTAAAAATGTTTTAAACGGAAAAGTTATAGAAACCATAAATTTCTGTTTTTAAACATATTAAGGAAAATTAAGAAATACAAAAATTTACACAAAATATATAAATATATGCCAATGTGGGTTCGAAATTATTTTAATTTTTTTTTTGTTTTTTGTTTTTATAACCCCATACATAGTTAAAATCAATAAATACAATTTTCTAACAAATAATAAGTTGTTTTAAAATAAAATAAATTTAACAAAAAATTTATGAAGTTGTACCACTGTTCATTTGTGGGTTATATTGCTCATATGACGCTCATATAACCAGAAATAAATGTTCTTATTTTTCTACAAAATCCAGCAACCCGCAGATGTACATATACATACATATATCTTGGTAATTGTGTAACTGTAATTATGAAAATGCAGCATTAGTGTTGGTGTAAAGCACCTAAACAAGCAGCAAATGAAACACATTTCCAGCTACACTTTTTTCAAATCTAGACGCGAGAGCAAAAAAAACAACAACACTTATAACAATAACATAGTTCAAATGTGAGTGTATGTATGTATGTGGACATTAGTGTTTACAATAACAACCATGCTGAACCGTCATTATCGTATATCCTTGTCATAAGCGACACGAGCACATGTGTTGAACACATACTAACATAAATTTGTTGAAATGTATATGTCCGTCTGGATATTCACTCACATATACATTTACAAACAAAATTTTTTGTTATCCTTTCTCGGTGTGCGTGTATTTGGCATTTTGTTAATGTGCTGAAATGAATTTTCAGTTTCATTAGTTAAATTGAATAGTGAAAAGTTTTCTTTTCCCCCATCAACTTCACGCTGCATCCGCACCACCCACCACTTCCTGCGCCATAGCCTGAACTGCTTTAACCGCTTTATCATTCACATCGGCGGCAGCTGCAGGAAGCGTGTACGCAAAGGCCACAGGAAATGCGCAAAACTTTTCTATGCTACAACCGTTGGCATCGCTACGCTGCCAGACTGCTTTAAGAGACGGCCCCACCCACGCAAGGGATCTGCGAGTGTAAAGTGCGGGTGTAAATCTCAACCGAAAAGGTTGGCTGGCAGAAGAGCAGCAAACACCAGCAATAACTACAATTCATGCAATAAAGCAAATTTATGCAAACAATAAATTTTTAGGCGACAGAAATAGCAACAAAGCAAACAGCTCCGGACGGAATGGCAATGAAGTGTAAAGTAAATATGAGCCGAGCCGATTGCGGGTGTGATAAAGTGTCACAGGACACTCTTTGTGGAGCGTATGCTTTTGTCGCTTGCTTAGATGCGCAGTGTTGTTGGCGATAACGGTGTATATTCTTTGCGTGGGGGTCAGTGGGATTTTCAAGTGCTGAAAACCTCACAAGGATTTTAATCGCTAATGAGAAGAAGGAACTGTTATCCTAAATAAGCGAAAAGAATGGGAGTTGAGTTGGGAATGAATAAAGTTTTGTTATTCCCACATATGATTCAAATCTACCCGAGACACTGTCTTTACGGTGCTGAGACAGTAATAGGATGTATATTCAAGAAAATTTTTCCTTATCAGAGCTTCTGCTAAATGAAATTTAAAACGTAAAGAAGATCTAAACTTATCCTTATCCAAAAATTGTAGCAAGTTGCACGATTCAAATGTTTGAATTACCACCATCAAAAAACTCTATCACTTTCTGATAAGCCTTTCCATTTGGGCTATTTGGTCTTTCCATTTGGACCCCACAGTTAAACATAATCGTCAACTTGGTGCGGCAACCGGGTGTCGGTCTTGACCAAGTCGAGAAACCTTCACCAGTCATCGCTGCATTACATACGAAGGCGCCAGTTGGAGAGTTCATAATTCCATCGAACCCTTCGCCTACACTTAGGAGGCCAAAAATCCTTCGGAGAACTTTTCTCTCGAAAGCTCCTAAAGAATATCCATCGCTGTTTGTCATCGTCCATTCTCCCACCCCTTACAACAGGACGAGTATAATAAATGACTTATAAAGCCTTAGTTTGGTCTTTCGAGAGAAAGCTCTAGTTTTCTAATGCCTAATGAACTCAAGATACCAACAGCTCTCCTTTATCATCGTTTGATATCGAACAGAGGTCCTTCCTTAGTTTGACGGAGTTAATGGTAACACTCACTGTCATTTTATATAGCCGTAAAAATGTTGTAGTCATTCCAAATTCAAACATTACAGCTGGTTTTGTTGAGTATTTTCCAGGAGTTGGCGTAGCAATGGTTGATTTACCATGTCGGAAGCCACACTGATATTTTCCAAATACTATAGGCTTTAGTCTTGCACAGAGTACGCTTGATAAGATCTTATAGATTTTCCGCGGTAGTTCTTGTAGATATGACTGAGCAAGGTTCCAGTTCTTTCCACAATATTTGGCCGAGAAGAGCTGGAGAATGCATCAAGCTCCATACCAACTCTTCGCCGCCTTGTTTGATAGTTTGACTGGTAGGCCAACGGCGCCTGCGGGTTTGTTATTTTAATCCGAGTTATGCCTATACGAACTTTGTGTTGGCCGGGTGGGGGTACGACAACATTGTCGTCAACGACTGTGGATTCGGATTCTATTTCTATGCTATTAATGCCTTTGATATCACCATTCAGTGAACTTACGACCATATCTTTAGTATAATCTGCACATCTGTCATCCTCTTATTGTCTTGATTAATTTTACAGAAAGATGTTTTTAATCTATATGGCAGACCTGAACACAGTTGAAAGAGAACGCATTTGATATTATAAATTATAACTTACGCTGACAGCGGGCTCCTTTGTGCCTTTCCAATTATCGTTAGCCACACAAGAAAAATATTAGTGAATTCTTAACAAGATAAGCTAGTTCGAGGTATAATCTTTAAAAAGGCGCCTAGTATTCCAATCAAATGCTGAAGCATACTCTATGATCAAAATCAAAGCATTCACATTACCACAACAGTCTAGTCTATATTATCGAAACGGATCGAGATTTTTGATCCTACCAAGAGCTGCCAAGTGGGTAGAGTCCTCAAAGTTATTTGCAAAATATTTTCTGTTTTTACAAAAACAACAACAATATCAAAATAGAGTAAAACAAACACTTAACTTAATATTACTTAAAGATGGGAGATACAAACGGGATTCCAAATCAACTTATCCGGTAATAGTCAATTGAATTTCGGATCTAATGCCTTACAAGAACTACTCACCTCATTCACCACAACTTCTATTTCATCGACACTATCACAACATATCCGCAAACACTTGCCATCAAAGGACTTTCGGCGAACACACACAGCCGCATACCAGTTGGCTGCTGAACGAATTGTAAATCTTCAACTCCATTGTGATTACAATATATTATCTTGGCTTACTTATAAGCACACAAATACAAACACTCAGTCACATAGGGAACGATAACGACCAGAGCAAAGCGTGGCGCAAACACCCAACCGCATGCATTAGCGCACACAAACAAACAAACTTGCCGTTATGCAAGCAAACACAAGCGAGCAAAGAAAATCACCTCTATGATAAACTAGCAGAGAGATCACGCCTTACACCCACCGTCAAGCGTTGTACGACACAGCTTTGCACTCAGCTGGTTAACAAGCAAGCTAGCAAGCAACAGACAGAGCAAAAAGACACTACAAAAACACAACAACACAATACAAATACATGCGAAGCGCCTAACCGTAAGCGTGGCATAACGCGTATGTACAGCTCGCGTGTGAAGTCTTGGCTTAACCCCTCAAGGTTAACGGTTAAAGTGTTTGGGTGCGTTTAGACACACTCACACACATGCGACGATGAAGGGCGCAGAATAGCAGAGAACAGACAGCTAGACACGGCGGCGGCCACTTCATTGCGACAAAGGCAAAGCGTTCGCTCCCCCAATTTTAGGTAAACAGCCACGAAACCACATGCCAACATAACTAACGGGCCGCAGACACACGAACACACTTGCAGGCAGTCAAACACCTCGTCCATAACCGTCCCAGCTGGAGTGTTCCTCGTTTAACTGTAACTGTTAAGTTAGTGAGTAAGCTTGTGGCAAATGCCAACACTGCTGGCACTTGAAGAGCACTCGAACGCCTTCACACTGCAGCGTGAAGAGCGCAGCGAGGAGCGTTGGAAGCGCCAACTCGCTTTCAAAGGTTTAGCCTCTGGCATTTTTTTCACTTTTCGCCGCTTATCTCGCTTAATATTATATCCCCGCACATTAAAGGGGGGCGCCTTGCACATTTACATAGTACAAAAACAGCTACAGCAACAGCAACAACAACAACAATTTTGTTATTTTATTTCCGCTTCCGCTACTCCATTTCGCGTACCGCACATTAAAATGAATTTAAATTCTACTTTAATCGCCTCGCTGAACTGCATTCAACGACGACTCACTGCCTACCGAACGAAGGGCCTGGTGCTTTGCCGGCGAATGTGTGCGCACAGTTGTAACTTTCTCCAGCCCCACATTGAACTTTCGGTTGCGGCCTGCGGCTTTCACCTTTTCACAAACACATAAATAGGCATTTCACTTTTCACATTTTGCCGCTTAAAGCCAGCACTAATGATTCGAGTTGACGTTTTCCGCTTGAACAGTCAATTTCGGTGCGCGAATTGTTTAGCACAAATACTTTTTGCATTTCCTTATCTCTGCGGGAGTTTTGCGCGCATTCAAGTGCTGCGAATTTCCTTAAATTTAATTTTTAAAGGTTTGGTATATTTCATGCAGGAAGGAAACTCCACTCTATAGTTTTAAGGTAATTCTATTAATAAAATACATAACAAAGATATGGGTGCCTTAAGGGAAATTTTAGTGCTATTATCTCATTGAAACACAACTGATTCAATAACTCAGATAAATATCTCTCTATACTTCTGTTTAATGTTCCTTTCTTAACGATCGTCCCACTTTTCTTGTGCAGTGGAGTTCACTGACTTAACTAAACGGCAAACGAAATAGCCTCGAGTTGTCTTGGTATCCATCAAGTTCTGAGTTACCAAGCAGCAAACTTTTTCCTGATTTCTCTGGTCGTCCAAAATTTATTATTTAACGATTTATTCCGCCACTATGGAAGTCACTTTTTCGTGTCTACTTTAATTCGTAATTTAATGTTCATAAAAAATATCTGAAGTGAATTTACTTATTCGATCGCTAAAATAGAGACTACGTGAACCTACAAAGAAATTTTGCCTCAAAACAACGAATATTTTCGACTCTGTTATTGGTATTCCTACAGACACAACATTTTATGGGTTATTTATAAGACGAATTAATTATGCTTCAGTTTTATTATTCCCAAACATCAACGATTTGCTAAACTCTAAACTTGTTATCTCAAACTGATCTGTTTCAACTCTGAGTACAATCATTCCTCTTATTCCGAGAAGTTTAAAGTTATGTAATAAATATAGTATATCTGAAGAAACATCAAGAGTATTATTAGAATCTCTAAGAATCTTTCTTCCAGAAACTATTCTTATTTTTGGAATATACTACTGGTTATTTGAAATGTGCTTCTTATACCCATCCATCTCCGAAGAAAAGAGACCCATCAAGTCGATTTTACGGACAAGCCTGGAAAAAAAGAAATATGAATTATAGAAAAAACAAATCCACAAAAATGCTTTTATTATTAATCCAGAGGTTTTATGAGAAACAGGGTATTTCTTATATTTTAACATTTACTTGATTTACCAAATTAAACTTCACCCCAAAAAAATCAATGATAAGTATAAAATTCACAAAAATTTGGATGGGTAGATATATACCAAACATTTTAATTTGACAGACATGCAATATAGTACCGTTTAAAGTATAATTCAATAAGGTAACCATATAAGTCTTCTTATATATGGTCTACAACTTTGATTCCGCCATTTTTTCTTTTGTAAATTTAAGTTTTTTGTTGTATAAAAACGGTTACAAATGTCGAAGAGCTTCAACCGCACTTTTCTTGGAATTAAAAAAGAAAAGAAAAATTTCCCGCAAATGTCGAGAATTCGGCTCAAAAAATGACATTTTCAGTTAAGAATAAGTTTGCGATGCAAACAGATCCTACAAAACAAAAATCGATTTAATCGACCAGTGCTTGACCCTAGAGACATCTATATATATAATTCTGCCATAGTTTTCATTTATTTGTAACACGCGGAATCAGAATATCATGATCTTCGCCTAAATATTTATGTAAGATAAGTCCGACAGTATATTTTAATATCTGCTGAATGTTAGTCTGCCGTTACTGAAAATCATCTTCGATGCTATTATGAACTGCACGGAATTCAGCATTAACCATTTACTTGTTGGTTTGTTTGTGGTAGAGTCTGGATAGCACTTATTTTACCAAAATAGGCCATACAGGAGGGAGGATGGAGTCATATGTAGAAGTTCACGTAAGTGAGGAAAGTTTCTGACTGCCATTCACTTGGGAGTGGCCAGGAACGATTCTTTTACATGTGGCTCAAGCAGCTCACAACTTCCGGTCTTAGACCAAGTATCCTCTGGGTAGCCAACAGACACCCGTCTGGAAGCGAGCTAAAGTGAGAAGGCGAATCCCGCTTATGCGGTTGTGCGTAGGGCTTGGGACCCACCACATAAAAACGAATAACCAGTGAATAAGAAACACAGGCCTCGGATGAGAAACCCCCCTTTTGATGACGACCACGGCAAACGTATAAAGGACTATGATTTAAGGGCATGCACCTGGAATGTCCGGACCCTTAATTGGGAAGGTGCCTCTGCCCAGCTGGTTGATGTCCTCGTAAGAGTAAAGGCTGACATCACCGCAATCCAAGAAATGCGATGGACGGGACAAGGACGGAAGAAGGTGGGTCCTTGTGACATCTACTACAGCGGCCATATAAAGGAGCGCAAATTCGGTGTGGGATTCGTGGTGGGAGAGAGACTCCGTCGTCGAGTCCTGGCATTCACTCCGGTGGATGAACGTCTAGCCACAATCCGCATCAAAGCGAGGTTCTTCAACATATCGCTGATTTGCGCCCACGCCCCGACGGAAGAGAAGGACGATGTGACCAAAGATACCTTCTATGAGCGCCTAGAACGTACCTATGAGCGCTGCCCCCGCCACGATGTCAAAATCGTGCTTGGCGATTTCAACGCTAGGGTGGGTAAAGAAGGTGTCTTTGGCACAACAGTCGGAAAATTCAGCCTCCATGACGAAACATCACCAAACGGTCTGAGGCTGATCGACTTCGCCGGGGCCATCTGTAGCACTAGATTCCAGCATAAGAAAATCCATCAAGCTACTTGGCTGTCCCCGGATCGAATCACTCGCAACCAGATCGATCATGTTGTGATAGATGGACGACATGTCTCCAGTGTTTTTGATGTGCGTACGCTTCGTGGTCCCAACATCGACTCGGACCACTATCTTGTAGCAGCTAAGGTACGCACCCGCCTCTGTGTAGAAAAGCGCACACGTCAACAAACACAAGGAAGGTTCGACATCGAGAAGCTGCAATCACAACCGACAGCCGAACGATTTTCTACTCGACTTGCACTCCTGCTCTCTGAGAGCACTCATCAGCATCTCGGTATAAGGGAGCTGTGGGACGGCATATCAAACTCCTTACGTACAGCTGCAACCGAAACCATTGGCTTTCGGAAAAGCCAAAAAAACAGCTGGTATGATGAGGATTGTCGTCTCGCAGTGGAGAGAAAACAGACTGCCTACCTCGCAATGTTGCGATCGACCGCAACACGAGCGGGATGGGAAAGATACCGAGAGCTGAAGAGGGAAGCGAGACGCATTTGCAGAAAAAGAAAGAAAGAGGCAGAAATGCGTGAGTATGACGAGCTTGACAAGCTGGCCGACAGGGGTAATGCTCGAAAATTTTACGAAAAGATCCGGCGACTAACTGAAGGTTTCAAGACCGGAGCACACTCCTGTAGGACCCCCAGCGGTGATCTAGTGGTTGATGACCAGAGTATACTGTGTTTGTGGAGGGAACACTTCTCCAGCCTGCTGAATGGCAGTGAAAGTACAACACCAGGAGATGGCGAACCCGATTCCCCAATCGACGACGATGGAACAGATGTTCCATTGCCCGACCGTGAAGAAATTAGAATAGCAATTACCCGCTTGAAGAACAACAAGGCGGCGGGGGCCGATGGATTGCCGGCCGAGCTATTCAAATACGGCGGCGAAGAGCTGATAAGGTGCATGCATCAGCTTCTTTGCGAAATATGGTCGGAAGAAAGCATGCCCGACGATTGGAATCTCAGTGTACTCTGCCCAATCCACAAAAAGGGAGACCCCACAATCTGCGCCAACTATCGTGGGATAAGCCTCCTTAACATCGCTTATAAGGTTCTATCGAGCGTACTGTGTGAAAGACTAAAGCCCACCGTCAACAAACTGATTGGACCTTATCAGTGTGGCTTTAGACCTGGAAAATCAACAACTGACCAGATATTCACCATGCGCCAAATCTTGGAGAAGACCCGTGAAAAAAGGATCGACACACACCATCTATTTGTCGACTTTAAAGCTGCTTTCGACAGCACGAAAAGGAGCTGCCTTTATGCCGCGATGTCTGAATTTGGTATCCCCGCAAAACTAATACGGTTGTGTAAGTTGACGTTGAGCAACACCAAAAGCTCCGTCAGGATCGGGAAGGACCTCTCCGAGCCGTTCGATACCAAACGAGGTTTCAGACAAGGTGACTCGCTATCGTGCGACTTCTTTAACTTGATGCTGGAGAAAATTATAAGAGCTGCAGAGCTAAATAGAGAAGGTACAATCTTCTACAAGAGAGTACAGCTACTGGCATACGCCGATGATATCGATATCATTGGAAACAACACCCGCGCCGTTAGTTCTGCTTTTTCCCGCCTGGATACGGAAGCGAAGCGAATGGGTCTGGTGGTGAACGAGGACAAGACGAAATATCTCCTGTCATCAAACAAACAGTCAGCGCATTCGCGTCTTGGCTCCCACGTCACTGTTGACAGTCATAACTTTGAAGTTGTAGATAATTTCGTATACCTAGGAACCAACATTAACACCGATAATAATGTCAGCCTTGAAATCCAACGCAGAATCACTCTTGCCAACAGGTGCTACTATGGACTGAGTAGGCAATTGAAAAGTAAAGTCCTCTCTCGACGAACAAAAACTAAACTCTACAAGTCCCTCATCATTCCCGTCCTACTTTATGGTGCAGAAGCGTGGACGGTGTCAACATCCGATGAGACGGCACTAGGAGTTTTCGAGAGAAAGGTTTTGCGGAAGATTTACGGTCCCTTAAACATTGGCAACGGCGAATACCGCAGAAGATGGAATGATGAGCTGCATGTGTTGTTCGACGACATAGACATAGTCCAGCGAATAAAACGACAGCGGCTACGCTGGCTGGGTCATGTTGTTCGAATGGATGAAAGTGCCCCAGCTCTGAAAGTTTTCGATGCAGTACCCGCTGGTGGAAGCCGAGGAAGAGGGAGACCTCCACTCCGGTGGAAGGACCAGGTGGAGAAGGACCTGTCTTCACTTGGTATTACCAATTGGCGCCAAACCGCCAAAAGGAGAGATGCGTGGCGCACTGTTGTGGACTCGGCTATAACCGCGTAAGCGGTTTCTACGCCAGTTAAGAAGAAGAGGCCATACACAGACGACACTTTTTTCATTAACTCATTATATTTTGTTCACATATTTTTTCAAAATATAAAAATTCACTAAAAGTTCTTTAACTTTTATAATCACAAACTTATTTTGTATGACGACCTAAAACTTCGTTGGAAAGCCAATTTGTCGGGTAGTATAAACAGGCCCCAAAATTTCTGAAGAGAAGCTTAACCAGTGATGAACAAATGCCCAAAAAACTTTTTGTTCCACCAAATTCATTGTGGTCGACTTACGACTCAACTTACTGTAAAATTGATGTTTTTCAACATAAAGGAGTAGGATTCTTTGTTCCGAAATCGTAATCTTATATATACTAGTGCCTCAGTAACAACAAATATCCTATATAAGGTAACTCGCCGCCATCGTTCAACGGAGCAATGCAACTCAATGGATGAGCTCGTTCACCAGGTCGTTGATAAAAGATCAGTATATACTGCATCAATCAAAAACAACACTTTCAGAGATTCATTCATTCGTACAACATGTCCTAGACAGCGTAGCCGCTGTCTTTTTATTCGCTGGACTATGTCAATGTCGTCGTATAAATCGTACAGCTCATCGTTCCATCGCCTGCGGTATTCGCCGTTGCCTATGTTCAGAAGACCATAAATCTTCCGCAAAACCTTTCTCTAGAAAACACATGCTTCTGCGCCATAAAACAGGACGGGAATGATAAGCGACTTGTAGAGTTTGGTTTTTGTTCGTCTAGAGAGAACTTTACTTTTCAATTGCCTACTCAGTCCAAAGTAGCGCCTGTAGACAAGAGTGATTCCGCGTTGGATTTCGAGGCTGACATTGTTGGTGTTGTTAACGCTGGTTCCCAAGTAGACGAAACTATCTACTACTTCAAAGTTATGACTGTCAACAGTGACGTGGGAGCCAAGACGCGAGTGCGCTGACCGTTTCTTTGATGACAGGAAATATTTCGTCTTGTCCTCATTCACCACCAGAGCCACACGCTTCGCTTCCTTATACAAGATTTTGCCTTCTCTGTTTAGCTCACTTATACAAGATTGTAACTTGTCTGTTTAGCTCTGCAACTCGTATTATTTTTTAAAGCAATAGATTAAAGAAGTCGCACGATTGTGAGTCACCCTGTCTGAAGCCCTGTATGGTATCGAACGACTCAGAGAGGTTCTTTCCGATCCTGACGGAGTTTTACAGTAAACAAGAGTATATTATAGCAAGACAAATTTCTGTAAAAGTGGTTCTCATGTAAGTATTTTCTCTGGAAATATTTATGAGAATATTTCTCTCTATCAGAACTCTCCTCTTATAAGTAGTCTCCTAATTGCTTTAATATTAAGATTAACCAATTATTTTTCATTACTAGTGCTTCCAAATTACTTTGCACAGCTTAAATTATTTTGCTAATTGCGCCAAATTATGTCATTTATTCAAATGATAAGTAATTATAAACAATTTGCATGCATTGCCGTTTTGATTGCTTTTCTGCCACAGCACGCAGAGAAGCGCAGAAATATACTTTTATCCAGGACGACACAACGGCACATCAAAGTTTATTTCATTTAAATTAAATCACTTAATTGCCAACTTCTCGCAAGTAAACTGCTAAAGCGATTAAAAATAAATGCGAACACACACGCGCAAAAAAAAAATTCCACAATTTTCATTTTCACATTAAACCGACTCGTGTCTGCCTCAGCGTGTAAAAATGACAGTTGAACCTGGTGTGAACCGGAAAGCGAATTAAGTTGGCACACGCCCACAAAATGAATAAATTCATTTGCAATTTTGCACACACACACCCAAAACGTAAGGGTGATATGACGCAAACAAACGAAGCTTCAACCAACCGATGGCAACCCACAGAATTTCAAAGGATTGCCAACATGTCAAACTACGTGTGTGTCACTCACTATTTTTGTATAAATATGTATAAATACATACATATGTACACACGAGTATGTTATATATAGACAATTGTAGACATTTTGTACCACATCAGCACTGCTTGACATGCCGTTAACACTTATAAAATTGTCGACAATTTTGTAATTCTTTTTTCCCCACTTTCCTCAACGTGTCTACACATGTTCACACATACCTACATTTTTGTTTCCTAAGGCAAAAAAAATATTTAGTTTGCGAAGCTGTACAAGCTGAAGATAAAAATTAAAATTTTAAGCGAAAATGGAAAACAAAACAAAAGTGCAATCGTAAAAAGCGCAATTAAACGCTTAAACAAATTGACACAACACACTGCATCCAGCCAGACCTGGTAAGGTTGTACGACTACGAGTAAGCTTGAAGTAAATTTCGCCGAAACGAAAGCACAGTGTGGCCATTTTGAGGTTATGGTTGTGAGTAAAAGTTTTACAAGTACTTTAAGTTTGACCTAATTCGAACACAATTTCTAAAATTTCATAAAACTATTAAAAAAGTAGGATTCAGCTGTTATTTGAGACATTGTACAACATACATAGGCAGGGCGCGCCATCTGCTTTCTAGATATGTAAACAATGATTGACCTAGACGAGTACGAAATTATTTGGTGCTTTAGATATATTTTTGTAACTTCAATATACTGAAAATGCAACCACGAAACGTCTCGTCGCACAGGGTTTTAACTCTTGGCCAACCGATCATTCAACGTTATCTGCTTCGAATTGTGTTGAGATCAGAACAGTGAAAGATCAGATGTAAGTAAAATTCAATGCCCTCCCAGATCAATTTTGAGATTTGAGATTTTTATACCACTAAATTCTTATTGTGGAGTATTTGAAAAGCTAACTATATACTAATAATAAACGGATCGGAATAAATGAACTTAATGCAAGCTTTCGGGGTACGCAATATAGCTCTATCGATCGAGGTACTCGATAAATTAATAAAAACTAACGTGGGTATTTTAACGCGCTATACCAGTATAACCTATGAAAAATTTGGCGATTTTCGTGATTTTTTTTTAAAGAAAGTACTCGATCGAATGTTTCGAAGTTTTTTGGACATAATAAGGTATATGTTCAGCTATATTTTAAGAGTTTTTTTTTACAAAAATATTGAAAAATAACGGAGTTATGTGCTGTCTTGGGAGGTACCAAAGCCGAAAACAAAGAAATCACAAAGGGTTTTTAAGTTGAAGATATTTCCTATACAATGACCTACGATCTTTGAAAAATATCAAAAATTAGCAAAATGGCTTAGTTCTGAAAAAAAAACAAAGGTAGTTTATTTAATGCCAAATTGACCAATTTTTAACGATATAATTGTACAGTAAATATATTCAAGAACATTTAGTTTAAATTTGATCAATCGGTCAATGTATCGTTGAGTTATGATGTCAGCAGTTTTGAGAAATGTCTTTTCGAGAAAAACGCGTTTAAAGAACTATGGCGGCTTATGCTTGTGAGCGGTCGCTCTTTACTACGCGGACATTCAAACACTATTCAAGATACGACCTTACCACTTTCTCAGGGTATTTTTGAATGTATTAACTATCGATTAAGCAAAAAAATAAAAAAAAATTGATTGTTTGAAAAAGATCATACTGGTGTATAACCCCTTAAAGAATAATGGGTTAAATCCCTCTCGAGAGATGAACGCAGTTGAGCAGAGATTCCGACGAATAGTCGGCTATCAATATTAATCATCCGATTCGAAATCTGTATTCAAATTATAATTACTTCGTTTAATTGAAATTTCTAAAATCACTTTGGAGCGGTTTCTCGTCAGACAAATATTCGCATATGTATATTTTGAATTAATTTTACCCCATAGTAACTATAGCGCCATCCTGACGAAAACACGTGATGAGTATCTAACACCAGCGGCAATTTGTCAGCTTCGTCAGCAATTTTGAGCAATGCCGGCAGCGTTAACGAATTCGATGCGAAACGACGTAAGGGTACTATTATGACTGCCCTTCGACTTGGCTCTCCATATACAGACCATATAGTTTAACTACTCGTCACCTGTGAGACACGCGTGTGTGTATTGTAAACTTTTGGAATTGAAGTTTTAATTGGATTTGGAATTCAATTTACAGATCTGCCAGGGCAATGTAACAGTTTTATGAATTTGTGCGCATTTTATGGCTTGCCACTGTGAGCAGATTCGCGTAAGCGATTGACAGTTGTTGATGTTAAGCTAGACAGTATAAAATAGTATATAACTACAATTATATGTATATATTTTAAATCCAAAAAATATATATGGTATATATATATATATATATATATATTTATATATATAAATGTTAAGTAAATTATCATACTTTTGTACAATACTGTAGTTATTAGATGTAAGGAAAAGCTAATTTTGGTGTCACATAAATGATTGTATAACAGATATATGTACATATGTATATAGTACCTGTGATGCATTTGTCAATATTTACATATGTATAAGGTTACTAGATCTAACTAAAGTACGCACATACCTTGTCTATGATTTTATATATCCATATACTATGTGCATTATATATGTATATGTATAGTATATTTACTCCTTGAAAACTATTTCATTTCCTTGCTACTTACCAGCGCACACCCATTTGCCTCTATACTCGTATATGAACATTTGTGTGTGTTCGTATTCACTTTCATTTAATTGAAATCTTTTAATTAGTTTGATTTGCCTTATCAAGCGTAAGTCAACGCCGTAATTAACTTATGTGTGGCAGCAAACATTTGGAAATTGAAACCCACTTACAGGCGGTGCTCATTGGTAACGCAACGTCAGCATAACATTTAAGTAGACACACACACACACACATATGTATTAACAAAGTTCTCAATCTATCGAAGACAGCTCAATATATTCATTAACTACTTAATAGTTATCACTGCAATGTGTTTGTGTCAATTTACATAAATACATACATATATCTCAAATACATGTGATCATATGTAGGCACAGTGTGAAAAGTCGATGAATGTTTGAACAAAAATTTGTTTTAAATAAAACAAGTAAGGAAAGGCTAAGTTCGGGTGCAACCGAACATTTTATACTCTCGCAATTTATTGCTATATTTTTATTAAGAAAACACACAATTTGACCCATATATTCGGCATAAATATATTTCACATATTAACCGATTTATAAGCTATTAAGCTTATTTGTGTAAAGTTTAATTTCGCTATCTTCATTGGTTCCTTATGTATATATTATAAAGTGAAGGAATAAGATGGAGTTCAAAAATGTGTTATATGGGAAGTTGTCGTGGTTGTGAACTGATTTCGTCCATTTGCCACACGTGTCATCAGGGTGTCAAGAAAATATTATATACCGAATTTCATTAAAATCTGTCAAATGGTTCCTATGATATGGTTTTTGACGCATAAGTGGGCGATGCCACGCCCATTTTTCATTTTGTAAAAAAATCTGAGTGCAGCTTCCTTCTGCTATATCTTCTGTAAAATTTAGTGTTTCTGAATTTTTTCGTTATTGAGTTAACCCACTTTTAGTAATTTTCAACTTAACCTTTGTATGGGAGGTGGGCGTGGTTATTATCCGATTTTAACTATTTTCATTGTGTGTGGGAAAGGTTGGTTTATATAGCTTCATTGGTTTGCGAGATATATACAAATAACCGATTTGTGGGCGGGGTCACGCCCACTTCCCCAAAAAAAATACATCCACATATGCCCCTTCCTAGTGCAATCCTTTATTCCAAATTTTACCTTTATAACTTTATTTATGCCATAGTTATGACACTTTTGCTCTAGTATACTCTTACTTAGCAACTTTTGTTGCGAGAGTATAAAAAAGTATATTTTAAAGATCATCTCCCACCTTTTAATCTGTTTTTTATTATTAGACCGACCCAAATTTTATTAACTCAAAGCAACCTCAATGCGATAACTTAAACCTATGTAAGTACTAAGTCCTAAAGTGCTAAACTTTATCTGGTACGAATGGTAGACCAATAAGAGAACTGAGTTTACCATTAAACAGTACACATCCCTTTCTATGTCTGTCTCTCGTTACCTCTCCCATCACATTCTTGGTGCAACCACCCAGACAATTTTGGTTCGAGTTCGCTGAAATAAATACCAGCTGGACTATTCCCGCACTATTATTTCTAATCAAGAATACACAGTAACACAGTTATAAAACTTCGACTGATTTTCTTAGGACTTCATTCCTTACGCCTTCCATATACTCCTTATCACCGTACAAACTCCTGGTAGTTTCTTCTCCGCACTTTTATCTCTAAAAATATGAACATTCTGAGGTGGAGCCACTGGATGTGGAGGCAATAAACTTCGACATTCAAATGGAAGGAAATGAAGGAGTCTACTAGAGGGCTATACAACCTCGGTCGCTTTGAGGAAGGCCAGTAGTAGCTTCCATTTTTTGAGCACTGTGTGCTCAAAACTAGACAAGGAGGGATGGTCATGTAAGATAGTGCATCCACGTTCCCTCGTTATTTAGCCTGAGTGATGCTTATGAAATACTGGCAATAGTATAGCGAACTACTTATCCTTAGCAAGGTTTGTTTCTCTCTAATTAAAGAGAAATTCTGTAGGAACAGATGTCCGATTGGCACATACGAGGTAAAGTTAAGAGATGCATTGAGACGACTAGGGCGTTGAAGAATTTCATATCTCCCCTTTGGATAAACTGGGTTTCTGAAGTGAATCCCGAAAAAATAAAAATGTAAGAGTATACCAACAAACATGCGTATCTGTTTTAATATACAGTCGTTTATATTCAATTAGAAATATAATTCTAATCTTATTTTTATCGTCAACCTTAAAAATCCAACAAAATA
Organism: Zeugodacus cucurbitae; assembly: GCF_028554725.1. Taxonomy (NCBI): domain Eukaryota; kingdom Metazoa; phylum Arthropoda; class Insecta; order Diptera; family Tephritidae; genus Zeugodacus; species Zeugodacus cucurbitae. Next base: position 53,381,361 of record NC_071667.1, on the reverse strand, counting down.
AACGTTGCGTATACGCACTGTCGACTATCTTCCCTCGATGTGGTAAATCCAAAATTTATGTTCAAAGCTAGTAATTAACCCAGTTATTGTGACAAAGAAGCCATTCCCGTCGGACTATTAAATTAATTAATTAATAATGTGAAAAAATATTTTTTAGCTTCAAAAATCATAATTTTCAATCTGAATATCATGTTAACTATTACAGAAAGAATGGCTATGAAAACACAGATCAAATTATATACCTAATTAACTATATGGAGTTCATATCACTACACATGCACTGTTTTCAATCAAGTAACTCATTGTGAATAATGCGCTAAATGAGCAGCTCATAATGCGAAGAGTCCTTCACAAATTCGAAATTTCACTGAGTTCACAAGCACAAGTACATAATTCAAACTGGCAAAGGTTTTGAGCACTTACAGCACACTTACATATATGTCAATATAACGCAGAACGTATGATTGCTGTCGCGTTTCATTACGCAGATTATCCTTGTCTTCCGTCAAGTACATCTCAACTTTGACGCTTCACTTTCAGCGCATTCAAAGCAAACAAAATACTCCTTCGCATACACAGTGCACATATTCGTACAAGGAGGGATTAATACATAAGTGAAGGCGCATCTAATTCAGTGTTTATATTTAAAAATATTTATATACACCTGCTTATAGCTTCTTGAAACCACAAACCTCAACGATGCATCTTCCCATTTTCTCACTCATCAAGCTATCAATTGGCGTAGGGAAAACTTAGCTTCAAAGCCTAAGTAGTCTAAAATGTTTTGAAGAAGTTAACGTCTAAATTTTGAACTAGTAGACTAATGAGAGGAATATAAAGGCTTGTTTGTGTAGATTTTCACAATTAATTCGCATTTTATTTATTATTTTAACTTAAAGTTAAAATTAAATTAATTCACTATTGTCGAAGTCTTACGATACTTATCATTTATCGGGGCTACAGTTTCGTTAGATTTAAAAGTTTTTGTCTCGCTCTGGTTTAAATTTAACGGCAGTGATGTTGTTGTTGTACTACCAACACCAGTGGTTCTTACGTGATATATGAAGTGGTCCAGACCATACATTTCATGCGGCGCTATGTAATTATAGACAATAGCCGTGGCCGAGCAACAAGTCCAGCTCTTTTTGAAAAATAATAATGAAGCTCATAAATCCTACAATTGTTCATGATCTTACCTCTTCACTTTCTGAAATGTCTTGATTCCTGCGTACAGGCATTAGGTGTTTCCTTAAATGAAGTTGTACGAAACGGACACAACCCTGCTGATCACGTGAGTCGCCGGCAATTACTTCGACACTTCCCAGACATTGAGCCAACTCAATGGTCTCGGTACGGCTGCTGTTCTGAGCGCAATACGTGGTATTCGGTAGTGCTTTCTCGACGAAACGGCGAAGCGCCTCTTTACTAAGCACATAGCCAGCATCAGCGGAAATGTGATTCTAAAAAAAATATTTGGTTTAGAACTTTAGTTTGTATTGAATAAAGTCTATATTAATGAAACTCTGATAACGCATAATTTCCTTACTGATAAGAAAATATATAAATATTACCTTAACTTTATGACCGAAATATATTGGCGACTCGGATGAATAGTTATAGAGAAAGGATCGCATATTTTCCATAACTGCATATCTATAATGAAATTTTTATAATGTAATTTATACTACTTATAAGTCTGCCATCTATTCACGTCTTATCATCTGCCCTGAAGAACCAATCCGCATCGTCTAAATGGTGTGTGTAAATATACTGAAGCGCCGCTTGTGCTTTCGGCCATGCATTTCGAGAATCTCTCTGTTCGGTTACTGTGACAGAACCCAATTCTTCATCATACTGTGTGCTGATAAAGATTAGCTTATTGCAGCGTCGTCCCCATGTACGTTTAATATGCTGTGCCCTAGTTTTATGATGCTTTCGCTTTGTCAGGACCCAACAGAACACACGCACCTCTTGACTCAAGTCCGTTGGCACGCTTGTGGTGGTATTCTCGTTTTTCTCCACAATCAGTCGAATCTGTTTACCGTTTGTATTAGCTTGTATGAATTCGAGACAATATGGCGCCCAAAAAGAAATCACTATAGCTAGAAAAACACCGATAACTAGACCGATAATGAACTGTAGCAACAAGTAACATTTCGATGGTTTTTCCTCCGACGCAAGTTTATCGATGGCCATTTTGCTGATAATAAGAAAAATGTAACGTTATTAATTCGTGAGCTTAGCAAGCACAGACTGTCAATTGTCAAATGTAGAATGAAATTTTGCGAAATCAACCAGATTCTTCGATAATGCTCCGATATATAACAATTTACAGTTAAACAAATAAGAAAATGTTAATGCACTCAGAAAAATATTGTAATATTAAATAATGGGGGCATACAAGAATTAGTTCAACACCGAATAAAAAAGGAAACAAAATATATAAATTTTGTACGTATACAATATGCCTTATGTATAAATATTTTCATAAATCTGACTTTAAAAGTACATCAGCAAAACATTCGGTCTTAAACTTTGTCTCATGACAAGCACTACTTTCCGAAGTGAAAATTTCAATAAGGTTTTGTAGATTATACCCTTATAATTCACCCGTATAAAGTTGCCTTCGGTTTTCCATACATTGTATAATGGGAAATCGAACGGAACAACAGGTTTAAAATGGACTACCTTCCTATATTAGTTATGTATGTCAGGCAAGTGGCGAATCGAAAACAACCGCTACAATAATCTGTATGCATTACGTTATGCTGTGGTATAAACGCTTCCATTTTCAGTAAACATACTTCAGATATTTAGATACTGTCAAAAAAAAATACGAGAGCAACTGTTCAAATATTGACATTTTCTTCTCAACGCTGCAATAAACACGTAAGTAGCATTCGTAACGACATTTTTGCAAACAAATGTTTAATTATCTGAATTAATTTGAGTAGAGATCAAGTTACAATTGTATAATTATAGGTGGCCTAGAGGAGCTATGGTATATATCCATCGTATTCTCGGAGTGTAAGCATTGGTCTCACCTAAATTGGGTAATTTCTTGGAACGAAATACAAAATTCTAGTCATTATTATAGTTTCATAAAAGGCAATAATTTCAACAATCCGATATAGTCGTGCTATAATTTGATACTCTCTAGATAAATTCTAAAAATTAAATCAAAGCGTATTGAATTTGAGGATTTGGTACCTTAAATACCTAAATTCACTTAAGCTTTTTGTTTATTGCTGATTTTTTTTTATTATACGCAGTTATCATTTGTCAAATTAAATGGCAAACCTTTCCAGACAACTTGGCAACTTTGTAAAATAACTAAAAGTCATATTTATACATGTAAACCAATCGGTGGTGCAAAACACTGTATTTAAAAATGTATTTCGCAATACATTGGCAACACATTTAATTAAAATCGTTCTGTGTCAGTATGTATGTGTATGTGATTGGCGTTGCAACCGTTTAGCCGGTTATAGCCGAATCGACGATAGTGCGCCACCTCTCTCTCTCCTTCGCAGTTCGGCGCCAGTTGGAGATCCCAAGTGTAACCAGGTCGCTCTCCACCTGGTCCCTCCAACGGAGTGGAGGCCTTCCCCTTCCTCGGCTTCCTCCGGCGGGTACTGCATCGAACACTTTCAGGGCTGGAGTGTTTTCGTCCATTCGGACAACATGACCTAGCCAGCGCAGCCGCTGTCTTTTTATTCGCTGAACTATGTCAATGTCGTCGTATAACTCGTACAGCTCATCGTTCCATCATCTGCGGTATTCGCCGTTGCCAATGTTCTGAGGTCCGTAAATCTTGCGCAAAATTTTCCTCTCGAAAACTCCTAGTGTCGTCTCAGCTGATGTTGACATCGTCCAAACTTCTGCACCATAAAGCAAGACGGGAATGATAAGCGACTTGTAGAGTTTGATTTTGGTTCGTCGAAAGAGAGAGAGAGAGGACTTTACTGTTCAATTGCCAACTCAGTCCAAAGTAGCACCTGTTGGCAAGAGTGATTCTGCGCTGGTGCGCTGCTGCTTCTCTATTTAGTTCTGCAGCTCGTATTATTTTTTCCAACATCAAGTTAAAGAAGTCGCACGATAATGAGTCACCTTGTCTGAAACCTCGTTTGGTATCGAACGGCTCGGAGAGGTCCTTCCCAATCATGACGGAGCTTTTGGTGTTGCTCAACGTCTACTAACATAGCCGTATTATTTTTGCGGGGATACCAAATTCAGACATCGCGGCGTAAAGGCAACTCCTTTTCGTGCTGTCGAAAGCAGCTTTAAAATCTACAAAAAGGTGGTGTGTGTCGATCCTCTTTTCACGGGTCTTCTCCAAGATTTGGCGCATGGTGAATATCTGGTCAGTTGTCGATTTTCCAGGTCTAAAGCCACACTGATAAGGTCCAATCAGTTCGTTGACGGTGGGCTTTAGTCTTTCACACAGTACGCTCGATAGAACCTTGTATGCGATATTTAGGAGGCTGATCCCACGGTAATTGGCGCAGATTGTGGGATCTCCCTTTTTATGGATTGGGCAGAGCACACTGAGATTCCAATCGTCAGGCATGCTTTCTTCCGACCATATTCTGCAAAGAAGCTGATGCATGCACCTTATCAGTTCTTCGCCGCCGTATTTGAATAGTTCTGCCGGTAATTTATCGGCCCCCGCTGCTTTGTTGTTCTTTAAGCGGGTAATTGCTATTCGAATTTCTTCATGGTCGGGTAATGGAACATCTGTTCCATCGTCATCGATTGGGGGATCGGGTTCGCCATCTCCTGGTGTTGTACTCTCACTGCCATTCAGCAGGTCGGAAAAGTGTTCCCTCCATAATCCCAGTATGCCCTGGACATCGGTTACCAGATTACCACCTTGGTCTCTACATGAGGATGCTCCGGTCTTGAAACCTTCGTCGTCGCTTCATTTTTTCATAAAATTTTCGAGCATTCCCTCTGTCTGCCAGCTTCTCAAGCTCTTCGTACTCACGCATTTCGGCCTCTTTCTTTTTTTGTCTGAAGATGCGTCTCGCTTCCCTCTTCAGCTCTCGGTATCTATCCCATCCCGCACGTGTTGTGGTCGTTTGCAACGTTGCGAGGTAGGCAGTCTGTTTTCTCTCCGCTGCGAGACGGCACTCCTCATCGTACCAGCTTGTTTTTTGTCGTTGCGGCTGCAGCGGTACGCAGTGAGTTTGAGATGCCGTTCCACAGTTCCCTTATACCGAGATGCTGATGAGTGCTCTCAGAGAGCAGGAGTGCAAGTCGAGTAGAGTATTTCGTGGCTGTCTGTTGCGATTGCAGCTTTTCGACGTCGAACCTTCCTTGTGTTTGTTGACGGGCATTCTTTGCTGCACAGAGGCGGGTGCGTATCTTCGCTGCGACCAGATAATGGTCCGAGTCTATATTTGGTCCTCGGAGCGTACGCACGTCTAAAACACAGGAGACATGTCTTCCGTCTATCACAACGTGATTGATTTGGTTCCGCGTGTTTCGATCAGGAGACAGCCAAGTAGCTTGATGTATTTTCTTATGCTGGAATCTGGTACTACAGACGACCATATTTCGGGCCCCAGCGAAGTCGATCAGCCTCAGGCCGTTTGGCGATGTTTCGTCATGGAGGCTGAATTTTCCGACTGTTGTGTCAAAGACACCTTCTTTACCCACCCTGGCGTTAAAATCGCCAAGCACGACTTTTACATCGTGGCGAGAGCAGCGCTCATAAGTGCGTTCTAGGCGCTCATAGAAAGCATCTTTGGTCACATCGTCCTTCTCTTCCGTTGGGGCGTGGGCGCAAATCAGCGATATGTTGAAGAACCTCGCTTTGATGCGGATTGTGGCAAGACGTTCATCCACCGGGGTGAATGCCAGGACTCTGCGACGGAGTCCCTCTCCCACCACAAATCCAACACCAAATTTGCGCTCCTTTATATGGCCGCTGTAGTAGATGTCACAAGGACCCACCTTCTTCCGTCCTTGTCCCGTCCATCGCACTTCTTGGATGGCGGTGATGTCAGCCTTGAGTCGTATGAGGACATCAACCAGCTGGGCAGAGGCACCTTCCCAATTAAGGGTCCGGACATTCCAGGTGCATGCCCTTATATCATAATCCTTAAAACGTTTGCAGGGGTCGTCATCGAAAGGGGGGTGTCTCATCCGAGGCTTTCGTAGATTTTTCATTGGTACTTCGTTTTTATGTGGTGGGTCCCAAGCCCTACGCACAACCGCATAAGCGGACTTCGCCTTCTCACTTTAGCTCGCCTTCAAACGGCTGTCTGTTGGCTACCCAGAGGATACTTGGTCTAAAACCGGAAGTCGTAAGCTGCTTGAACCATGTGGAGAAGAATCGTTTCTGGCCACTCCCAAGTGAATGACAATCAAAAACTTTCCTCACTTGCGTGAACTTCTACACATGATCCCATCCTCCCGTTGAACTTGGTACCACTGCGTCTTTTTAAATATTCACCAAGTTTGCTTATTCCAGATTTAAACAGCTGTCAATGAAAATATTTCGAAGCCATATGTGAAATGTAAATAATGGTTCATAAATAATTTGAACAAAAATACAAAAATAATAGCAAGACTATTCATACTAACAGTGAGAATACAAAAGTTGTTTGCTGCCAATTTGTCAAACAGATCGTGGCAATGAACGAAAATAATAAAGTCGGTCAATAAAAGAAGTCATTAACTGCCTTCAATCTTTAGTCTATTCTAACATAAACCTTGCACATTGTAGCAATACAAAATCAATTTGACAAGATAACGGTCTCAAAACCTAGAGATAAATCAAACAAATATTAGCTCTTCAAGCTTTCAATATAAAAATCTAAAATCAACACTCATTATTTGCTCAGACAAATATAAAACAATGCAAACTATTTAAATTTCTTATTAGACCCCTTTAGAAGCCCCAATAAAAACACACCTGTACACATAAAAACAGCAAAAGTTAGTGCCTCTCTGCTAGTCTCGCTTTAAGTTGACGCCACAAAAAAGTGTGTGTTTTTGCATCCAGAAATTCATGAAAAATTTGCAAAGCAAAAGCGGAAGCAAGTAGCCAAAATAATAATTCGCATATTTTCGCAGCACCACAAATCTTTCTGGCTTTTCACGGAGTGCTTATTTACGTCGCCGTGTGTATGTCTGTGTGTGGCCGCTCGCTGTGAAAGTTAACTCGTTAACATGCAAAATTATGCAGGATTTAAATTACTTGCGCTGCCAAATAGCTAGAGCTACGACTAAACCCAGCTTCACCGCCGACTGAAAAACCAACCAACAACAACAGCAACAAATCCCCAACATATGCATACATAATTAACTCGCGAAAGAGTGCTAGCGGAGAAACATGTTGCTAAAAGAATTTGAGTGAATAAGTTGAAATGGGATAAGCAGAAGCGAGTGAATAACTTAGGATTTCGAGCAGTGGCTATGAAATTAAAAACTTCAACGTCGCAAATGATAAAAAGTTAGTAGATGAAAGGTTTGTTTGTGGGAAAATACATTTATACTTGGAACTAGTAAGGTTCTAGACGATTTTGGACCATATAAGATATTGTGAGAGTGTTTCGAAGAATTTAAAGCATACTATGATACGTAATTCCACTTTCGTAATAACGCGAATGGTCTATGTAATACTATCTCTGGAGTCATTCTGCTACAGTTATTTTCAATATTTGAGTTCGTATTGAACTTCTGAGATAAAGAACATATTCCATACTTTGAGAACAGTCAGACTATCAGTATCGGCACCATACTGAAAGTTTATTATAATCCATATTCACTCATCATGTGATACCAAGCTTCAATAGAAGTTATCTGGGGAGAACGGATCCTGAGTAAGATTAAAAACTATAATAATATATAACCGACTGAAAGCTGAGCACATGATCGCAAGGATAATGCTCTAGCGTCTCGTCATACTCCGCGCAAGCCCTGCATTCCTCCGATTCTACTACAAGTCTCTGCAGGTGGTCTCTAAGGAGTAAGTGCCTCGTGATCAAACCAGTGCTCATAGAAGTTTTTTGGTCTATCCATTGACAACATTTTCCCATAGTATCCCATCTATTGCTTTAGGCAGCGCTTGAATGAACTGAAAGGTCTGGGCAGTTTAAGGGAACTGCGTTCCCAGCTGCTTGTCGATACACTTAGCGCCTTCCTTTAATCCGACCATCTCGGCCTGAAATACCGAATTGTAGTCGTTTAGTTTGAAGTTGCTTTCTGTGTGCGGGTTTTTACAGAAGAACCCTGCTCCTGTACCAGTTTCACCTTTCGATCCGTCGGTGAATATAAACATATATTTCACCATTGGTACTATCGATAATTGTGTCATTAGTCCATTCCACTCTGCTGGGAAAAGAAAACGTTGCATTCATCTCCTCAACAGTCTCATTTACATGGTCGCAATCCCAATCTAATCCGAGTTCTTTGAAAAGATCTAGTATGATGCCATGGCCCCATTGGTGCAGAGTTTGGGAAAAGTCCTCCCAATATCTTCAGCCAACTAGCTAAGAGCGCTGCATCAGACTTCACTTGAATGTTTATTGGCCGGATATCTAAGATAACCTCTAGAGCCTTTGTAGAGGTTTTTTTCATAGCCCCGCTTATCCCTAGCAAACGGCCACGTTGAACTTGTTCCAGTGGTTTCAACCGGCACTTTTTCATTAGTGCTTTCTACCAAACTAGTGGACCCTTACATGCCTCAAGCATTTCTCTACGTGGTTGAAAAAAACAAGCTGGCATAATAACTAGTACGCAAACAAATACATACACGCTGCAGGAAATGGAGTCTGGCAACACTTTTCAAGTGACAGAAAACAGAGCCACAAGAAGACGCCATACCAGGGGTACCCCGTGGAACTCATATTGCAAACACCGTCAAATATTGCACCACCAACATGCAAACATATATATATATATATATATATATATATATATATATATGTTTATGCGACACGCTTACGCATAATTCATTGATGTTGCACAAAGCAAAGGGTGGAGGAAATCATCTTAAACGGTTTGCTGCAGCGGATCGCTTAATAGACGCAGTCAAACAGCCAGCAGGATAACCAGATGCCAGCTGTTGACTGTGAAAAACTTTTAAATATATTAAAGTCCGTTCGCGTAGATAGCGCAGTGTGTACGGAACGGAGCGCCGAGAAGCAGCGGCATGCAATTAAGCAGACGACTAAAGATGCCTGGATGGAAAAATGTATGTGATGCTGCGTGCACAAAAAATTAAATAAAGAAAGTAAGGACTAAAAGCGAAGATTACAAGGAGATACAGAAGAAAATACACGAAAACATACAAGGGCAGAGTTGAGCGCCAAACCGACAATGCATACACGACTCTTTATTCTGTTTCTTCACTTCGCCCGAAACCCGACCACCGTCTTGCAGATGAGATGACAGTCGAAAAAAGGCGCTGGAAATTAGACACTTCAAGGAATTCAAATGAGAGTGGATGTAGCAAGAACTTCAAGGCTTTCGGAAAGAAGAAGAAGTCTCACCTCTCTCTTACTCTCTCTCTCCATACGCTGCTTACGAAGAGCTTGTAATCAGTATATACACATGTAAGTATGCAACTGCTTGAAATAATTCACTTGCATTCTCACGCCTTCAAATATTGTCGGACTTTCTTGTCGTTACGCCTTTGGTTTTTCGTCGTACATAAACATACATAATCTTCTATACAGCTAGGTACCTACGTTGGTCGAAATTACAGAAGTTTTTGCCTTCGCATAACTCAAATGAAGTGTCCGTTCGAGTGCAAATCGAATGAAAAGTTTTTCGTTGCATACTTTTAGGTGCACGCGCCAATATTTGCTGCAAGTGGAAAGTTAAATCTTACATCTACCTCTACCTTACTTCCTAACTCGATTATTATTTTTCTACAAGTTTCAACTTTATTCAATAACACTTCATTTTTCAATTATCAGGACTAAGATAGGTTCATATATGTGTGTACAACAGTATTATAAGCAAATTAAAAGTATTTAGGAAAAGTTTTCCAAAGTGGTTTAGTTCGATATAACGTAGCTCGCAACACGTATACGAGTAAATTGTAAGAAAGAATTAAGGGAATTTCAATTACCAATTGAAGTTGCCCAAGGTTTTTATTACATCTGGAACGTATCGGCTTAAAGCGGTAAAATCTCTGCTTAGTGAAATAGCAATAAACAGACCGATGAAGCTCCTTCATCCTTAAAGAGTCTAAGAGAAGAACGAACACCGCTGTCTTCTTATATTTTAATACTGGCTTCACATGGTCTTGATGAAAGTTGGTCAACTACAAGTTTCTTCCTTCTAGTTCCACTTAAATCATAAAAGATCTAGTGAGCTCTTAACCGAAAGCTCTTAAACGCGACCCGATTTTTAGTATAAAGTTAGCGTGAATGCTTGATAGAACTAATTGAGAACCCATACTATCCTTTCAAGATAGAAATTCAGTAGACACTTTGAGGAGAGATTTCTCCCTAGATAGGTATGGAGGAATAGTTCTATGATGAACCACAAGATATTACCATTAATAGCACAGCCACAGATTTATTATCCATATTTTTCTTTAGTGTATCCGCCATTTTGAATTTTCAAAAACTGACTTCAAATTCGTAATCAGCGACCCCAAAACCCCCCGAGTAACGAATTTTAAGTGAATTTGATGAATTTTTCAAAAAAGTGTCCGCCATATTGGATCCGCCATTTTGAATTTTCAAAAACTGACTTCAAATTCGTAATCAGCGACCCCAAAATCCCCCGAGTAACGAATTTCAAGCGAATCCGATGAATTTTTCGAAAACGTGTCCGCCATATTGGTTTTTTGAGGTTATGTCAAAATCCTGAACTAATGGGGTTAAATGGACCTCGGATTCGGATTCAGCGACCCAAAACACATAAAGTCTACATAGTGAGACCCCCAGGTCAGAACCAAAAATTTTTTTTGTGTGGCTGTGTATTCCTTACTACACACCGGACACCAAACTTAGATCAGTTTTCAGCAAAACGCATATCCTAGAAATTAATTGAGTTGGAGTCTTTATTACCATTATACCATTTTTAAATGACAAAATATTGCAAGCCATTTTGACTCTAAAAGTGAATCGAATAGTTTTTTGAAATCTATCTGCGAAATTCTAATTCCATCTAACCAACAGAAGTTCAATTGTCAAAATTATTACGAGTACCAAGTCCTTAATTTTAAACTTTATGTTAAGTGTTTCTAAGGGGTTCAAACTTTAGGGTCGTGTTACCTGTAGCACGTACATAAATACATACATATTTAGATGTAAATACATATCCAACACCTATTGTAGATTGGTGCACAATCCCTTTCATTGAACTCACCAACACTGCTTGGTAATCTTCATTTCAATTTTCATTTCAATTTACTTTTATTTGAAGCATACTTTATGGCATACGAACGCTGCCATTTTAATATTTGCATTATTCAGTAACATACTACATAAGACAGATGGAAATCAGAATCAGGTGTGTTGAGAGGACCGTTGAATAAGTAAGTGCAAATGGACGTGAAAAAGAAATAGGATATCATATGATTTCATTTCAGGAGGCATCAAATTATGTGAGGTTTTTCATTATTCGACAAAATTCTTCAAATACTTAAGAATCACTAGAGTCCAAAATCTCAATCGGTGATGTGTAAGATTTCTGGTGAAATGTTTGACATAAACAACAGTGATGTAAAAAATAACATGGAACAGTTGTGGTCAAAATAAATACGGGTTACATTGACAGTCCACATAGTTCTCAATTAATACCGCACGTACTCAGAATGTGGATTGGATGCCGCAGCCGAGAGTATACGACGCACCCAATGTTACCAATAACACAGTTTCATAAACCATGTTCTTTGTTAGAGCAGCTTAAAATTGATATCGATTTTAAATTATTACATGCGATCGTCAAAATTCTATCTTCTCCTCATGAAGGAACGTTTTTTGGACCAAAGTATTTTTCATTTTACTTTCCTAAGGTCCAACATTGAGTGGGACTTAAATGAACTTTTAACAAGTAAGGAATCGAGTATAACCCAACATTTTATAATCTTACAAGACGACACACAATTAGATATATAGCAGCTAATAGAAGTTAAGACCCGATTTCAACTATTTTATTTTTTTTTAAATAAGTGATGTCACATCTCAATTAAAATATTTGTGTAAAGTTTTGGTCTGGTATCTTCATTGGTTCTTGAGGTATGTATATATTGTAAAATGAACAAAGTTCAGAATTGTCTCATATGAGAATTAGGCCCATTTTCTAACGGTGTTATCACGGCTTCAAGAAAATATTATGTACCAAATTTCTTTGAAATCGGTCGAGTAGTTCCAGAGATATGGTTTTGACCAAAAAATGGACGACGCCACATCATTTATAATTTTCTCTAGTCAATGCATCTCATTTCTGCGATTTCTCTAAAATTTCGTATTTCTAACGTTTTTCGTTAGTGAGTTATCGCACTTTTAGTAGTTTTTAATCTAACCTTTGTATGAGGCGGGCGTGATGTGTCTAATATTTGGTTTATATAGCTCATTTAGATTTTGAAATGCATATATACTAAAAACTTAGTAGTTTTTCGAAAACAATTACATCCAAAATGATTTTCATAGATTAATGTGTGGCTTAGTTATAGCATTTTATATCTATTCGGTTACCGCCACCGTGGGCATGGGAATGGTCCGATCTCAACCATTTGCAATAACAACCCGCTCATGGTGCCAAGGGATATGATTGCCAAGGAATAGGTGAACCAAGTTTCATTAAGATATCTAAAGTTTTACTCAAATTATCGTTTGCACGGATAGACAGACATCCGGTTTTCAACTCGTCTCGTCATCCTGATCATTTTGATATACATATATAACACTATATCTACCCAGAAGAAATGTGTATTGGTGGAAGCATTATTGCACTTAAACTCACAGTCATTCGAAATATTACTGACCTATCAAACCATCCTCACACACATAATAATGTAATACATAGATATATATACTACAGACATTAATGGCAGTCAAACACAATTGGCATCAAAGCGCTTCTTCCACTGCTGCTCCTGCAAAGGATTCTCCGCAGAACTGAGCAAGTATTATGCTGATACGAAGCACTTGTAGATAAACTTCAACTACTTACTTTGCCAACTGGAGGTTGTAGAAATATCCACGTACAATGAGGAGTATGAGTTACATAATGCTTTGCACTTAACTCCACTTGGCCAAGAGAGGCTAAATAGTGCTGGCGCCCTGCTGCTTGTACTTTAATTGCAATTGTAATTGAAAATGAATATAAGTACACGAACTCACTCGTATAATGTTGATTTGTAAGTCGTCTGCTCAGCGCACTTTTATGTTGACTTCCTTTCCCGCCAAATAAGTTTTATTACTTCTTTTAATTTTCTTAAATAATAAGAGCTCAGCAATCAGATTTTGTTGGTGTTGTTATTGCGTGTTACACAGATTATATTGTTTGTTTGCTCGCGCTCCCGCCTGCTGACTGCCGCTGGCCGCGTCGAGTTGTAATTAGTAAAGTTTTTCGCCGCCTCTCACTCGGTTAATTTCCATTTGCATTGCAGCTTATAGCTTCTTTACCGTTATTGTCTTGGCCTTTTTCACGCTTTGCTATCACTCATTGCATTTCAACCATTATTCGTTGGCTTTAATGAGTTTTTCGTGCAACACTTCTTGAAATACCCGAAAATCGTGAAGTTTGGTGGATAATGCTCCTACATACATATGTAATGAGTCGACTGCGAGTAAGTACAGTATTCGTATACATATATACAAAAATACACCGCTGTATGTATGAATAATCGCACATTAAGTATGCATTGCAGATTATGCGCTTTAAAGCGTAGGAAGTGCACTCTATCACGACAGCGTATTCGATGAAGGTATCATTTGCACCCAAGTTTTTGAGGCAAACACAATTGAACTCATCAAATACTTTCACCGGCAGCAACAGCAACCAATAACAGCAAACGTGGCAGTGCAGGTCCAAGTCAATTGACTGTCGCTTGACTAGTCCCATGGTATCTGCAATATATTGCACGGCATCAGAGCATCAGCGATAAGCACCCTGTGAGAAATTCCATCGGTGCTAGAACTGGTTTTCTATGTTTCTCTATATATGAATCTCAGTCTAACATATCAATCTTTCAGCGAATATTAGGTAACAATCTCAATGAGCTCCGGACTATAATCCACATTGTATATACTACGATTTCAAGGTAATCCTTCCATACTCCTTTAATTATATGGACCGACTTTATAGCCTTTTCGGACAGACAACTTAATTGATGCATTAAGATTATAATTGAGAAGCCAGTTTTTGCCGTTGGCACTGCCGGCTACTCGATAAAGGATCATCTGTTATACATTTTTGTTTTTGCTTTTTATAAGAGATTAGTAAGTTTCATCAGCTGATTGCCATTTCATCAATAACCACAACTATTATTTTCAGCAGTGATATCTACTGTCGAATTGAAAGTTTATCAATAAATACAGATTAATTTACAATGTGGACAACTACCCGCAAAGTTGCATTTCATTTTCAACGATCGATTTGTATTCGATTAATGTATAAAAATTAGATTTTCACTTTGTATTCTAAATCGATCTAAATCAACGCTTTAATCGAGCAAAGGCCGGTAATTGATCAATTAGCTCCTGTGCGAAAAGGCTATCAGCAATAAATATAAACAAACATAAAAATAGCCAAAGCCTGATTGCTTATTATTGGAGCATAATTCAAACTTGAACAAACCCTAAAAGCACGCAAAGCTCTCCGTTTCATCTCCGACGTCCATAACTGCCATAGAGTACTCAAAAGGTATTTAATATGGTATCTTATAGGGTTAGAACATAGCGCTATTTATTGAAGTTTTTCTAGAGTGGTCGGTTTCAATTTATCTTCTGAACGACTCTCTAAAATTTGTAATTCCCTATCTATTTATTAAATGTTTTGAACCCTATAGAACTAATAATTTATTTGGTTCCATCCGTGGTTGGAAAAAACTCTATTAGCAAATCTAGAGATAAAACCAATCAGATTAATACATCATCTACATATGTCAGCAGGTTTTTCATTAAGTATATGGTCATGTTGTTTAAGCGACTCAGACGAGTCCCAAATATCAGTCCAACATAAGCTAATTAAGACATACTCCCCACTAAACAGTAAAACAATAAGAATGTGATCCCAACTCTCTGAAAACCCCTCTTATACTTTAACTACAAGCGATTCGAACATGTTCTCCGCAGTAAAATAGGGATTGAAGTAATTGCAAAGTTATTCTCCGAATGAAAATGCTATGCTACAGTATCTGGACGGAAAAAATACGGAACCGTTCCGTATTACATTTTCGCATACGCCACTGTCGCCAACGAGACCATCATCTCGTAAATAATTTCTAAAAATCTTTCGACATAAGTTCCAAGGATCGTTGATTACATTTATGTCACTTGAATGTATGATGAATTCAAATACTATTTATAAATTATTTATAAATCATTATAGACCCAACCGTTTTTTTTTAGTTCAGAAGACTTTGAACATCACACAACACGAAATGAACTTCTAACTACCGCTGACTCTAATAAATACCTAAACTGGAGTGTTTCGGTGTTGCTAATTTATACGTGATTTCCTCCATAGCTGACTTGAAATATGCTTCGAAACCGCACATTTATTCAGAGTTTCGAAGAGTTGTCAGAGATAAACCGACATTCATCAAGTCAGTAGTAATTGTGATCATGGACTCTAGGGAGACTCTGCCCGATTGAACAAGCTCATAAGATTTCCTCTCTCTGTTTTGGTCATATTATTATTGTGGCTATATGACAGTACAGCATTGATATTCCCGTGTTAACATCGATTTTATGTCTCTTCTATCAAAAACCAGGAGCCCCTGGAAAGAGTAACACTAAGAGGCAGTAAGCCTAATATCTTGCTAAAACGGCCTGGAATCTAGAATGGCAAAAATGGCTTCGTCTCATTGTTTCTCTGTTTCTTTCCAGCAGTGAATATCTCCTTATAGAATTTTCAGTTTCAACTCCCAGTTGGTCACATGCGAATGCCAACATCACAAAAGCATATCTGCATACGAGTACTCGTATTGTGCGAATATAAATTCATCCATCGATTGCCAATTCGTGCATTTCTTCTTCTGCTTACTTCGGCCATTGTCAAGTGGAGTGCTCAACAACATTTTTCGAGTATTTGCATATTCAATGCCAGCGCATATAGCGCCTGCAAGCAAGTGCGCATCTTCTGCCATCAACAACAGGCGCACAACAACAACAAAAACAACAAACAATTGCAATATGAGCAGCCAAACAGCTGGCTTTCTTTGCATTTATTCCCGCTTCAATGGCCGGCACTGCAGCAAGTCCACAAATACTGAATCTCCAACAACAACCACATGGTAGTTCATTGAACAGAAATTGAGGAAGTGCAATCCGCTTGGCTCAAGCACTTTTGCCGCACAAAACAAGCTTGCATTTATTAACAAATACACCAGCACGCACACACACAAAAGAGCTATAAAATAACTGTGTGTGTGTGTTGTTGTTGTGGCTGTTGCACATGTCGTATGAGCATTACTTGCCGGCTGCTGAAGCGTACGCTGCGTCGATAAGGTGAATTTTCAATAATCCAAAAATGCAAATGCAAATGTAACGGTAATAACAGTCAACGTTCTACAACAACACAAATGCCTCCAAGTGGCTGTGCGTTCACCTTTTGCTGCTGCTCCGAATGCTGCTTTGCACAAATTTATTATTTTCCGCTCCATTAACACGGCAACTTGAAGTCTTTAAGTGCGCACTCATACGCCTTGGTGTCCCTGCCCGCTTGCCGGCGTCGCTTGAATTTATTTTATGTATATCCTTGTGAATATTGTAAACATTTGCAATGCACAATTTTGTGCACACAATTTATTTAAGTTTTATTTAAAAGTTACGAATATTTTGCGCTGAGCTTTAGTTATTTTATACACATACGCACACACACACGGGCAAATGTATCTATGTCATATTTTATGCACATGCTGCTGACATTGTTTAAAATGCTTCTGGGCAAATTCTTGTTTGTTCTTATAAAAGGATTTTATTTGCATTCCATTTAAGCTTAGCAAGCTTACATTTTATTTTTCAGCATTTTAGTGAGCAGATGAATTTTCGTGTTTCTAACGGTATTTAATTTTAACAATAAAATAACAAAAACACAAAATATATGAAATCCACG
This sequence comes from Zeugodacus cucurbitae, assembly GCF_028554725.1. Taxonomy (NCBI): domain Eukaryota; kingdom Metazoa; phylum Arthropoda; class Insecta; order Diptera; family Tephritidae; genus Zeugodacus; species Zeugodacus cucurbitae. The sequence continues at coordinate 53,364,105 of NC_071667.1, read as the reverse complement.
TCAAGTGAAGTGTTGCAGCTCCTAGAAAAAGATTAAAAAAAAAATCATTAAAGATTTAACATCCATTTTTCTTTGCAACACCAGCGAATATCCATACCATTTTAGAAGAAATTTTCGTTAACGAAACCTTATATTGACTTCAAAGCTTAATTTTGATTTTATTTAATTTTATTATACCCTGAACAGGGTATATTAAGTTTGTCACGAAGTTTGTATATATATAAATGATCAGTATGTTGAACTGAGTCGATTTAGACATGTCCGTCTGTCTGTCTGTCTGTCTGTATATTTACGAACTAGTCCTTCAGTTTTTAAGATATCGTTTTGCAGATGTTATTTTCTCTTCAAGAAACTGCTCATTTGTCGTAACTGCCGATATCGGACCACTATATCATATAGCTGCCATACAAACTGAACGATCGGAATCAATGGCTTGTATGGAAAACTTCCACATTTTACTACATAGCTTCACGAAATTTGTTGTGAGTTATTGCTCATAGAAATAATTTAATCTCCGAAAAAATTGTTCAGATCGGTTCACTATACTTGCTTACTTTTTCTTACGTCATTAGATTTGCTTAAACACATAGTTACTATAAGAAATGCATCTGTGAAAGGTATATTAGCTTCGGTACATCCGAAGTTAACGTTTTTTCTTGTTATAATTTATTTTAATAAATCTTGAGTTGACCAGAGACGATATATATTCATTTGAAATAGTTTCACCTTCAAAATTAGAGTAAAATCGCTATATTAATCTCTAATCGTCACTTGGTTTGTTTGTTGAATGTATAAAGGAGTTATAGAGAGAATGTTAACCAAAATATAATCTCATAGGCTCATCTATTATAATTTGAAGTTATCCTTATAAATGATTTCTTCACTCCACTTCAAATTATTTCAAAGATTTTCTTCACTCCACTTCAAATTATTTCAAATATTCAGTCCTACCGAACCAATCGATTTTTTTTCATTGACCTAGCGACAATTATTATTATAATAATTATAGCTGTTTTCACAAGAAAATTAGTAAGCATATAGTATTTCTTGTTACTGAAACTGTCTTACCTACTTGCTTTAAAACATTCACTACTTTTCAATACTAAATTCTTACTCTTTAACACTTTACAACAATTTAACAAAATCTTTTCCTAAAGCTGCCGCTCATTTTTCCTTTTGGCGATACCAAGTGCAGCCAGGGTCTTCTCTACCTGTTCTATCCAAGAATGGAGGTCTTCCTGTTCCAATATTCAAAGGACCATAAATCTTCCGCAATAGTGATTCCACGTTGGATTTCGATGCTGACGAAATTATCTACAACTCCATCATCCAACATCCAGTCACTTAAATACATGCTTCGTCCACTATAGCCTTTCCTGGATGTGCTTTATGCTCATATGGTTTATATGTTTTTCATCAGACCACTAATGAAAGTTTCCTTTGCTTGCCGAAATGCTCAAATAAATACTGATGAAATCACTTTTAAGACTCTTTTTTTTATAAAAAACTCAGTAACAGACGAAATTAATTTTTAAAAAATTTCTACTGATAATACAGTATTTTCAGTCTTTCGTACTGAAAACATTAAAAACACTGAAGAATTGAATATTAGATTAAAACCTATTTTTAGTAAATATTAAATTAAAAAAACCATTATTTCAGACTTGCTCTTTAAATGCAATCTCAAAATATTTGATTCAATATTTTATTACTCTCCAAAATTAATTTTTATAACCTGCTAGTGATTAAAAATACAGTCTCTTTAGTTTTTTGTCATCCGACTGTGCTCCAAAGGCCCAGCAAAAGCATATGCAACTCTATTCCATATTATTTACACCCCCACTGCTAAAATATATGGTGTTTTTATTTTTTTCTTTTAAAAATAATAATTTTTATTGACACCATTCAATTTTATTGACGCCGCGCCAAATATTCCCGACAAATCATTTCCACCAATCACTTTATGTCTCACAACTATTCAAAACCAATTTCTATTTACACTTTTGCTAATATTTTTGCAATAAATATTTCATTTTTCTACAGTGCCATGGTCAAATAACGGCTGAATTTGACTAAAACGTTACCCCTGCTCTATAACGGTTTTGCAGCAGTTAAGCCTACAGACTACAAAACACCGCTGATGTTGGTGATGGCAATGATGGTGCGAAAATTGTTTTACCAATTCGGCGTACTCAGCCGTTATCATCCGCTTTATATGGCAACAATGCGGAACATTTTTTTGGTAAAAATTTCCAATTTTTTCACATTTTTCAACAAATAGTTACCGTTTATTTTTGTAGCAGCTAAAAAGTGTGAAAAAATTAGTGTATAAAGGACGGCGGTCACTGAAAGTGTTGTGGCATACCGGATGGTGGAACCAAAATAGAAACATTGCGACTGACCATAAACTTCGGTGTCAGCAATAGCAGTTGTGTGATTGATGAGTGGTGTGTTATGAGTATTGTTGTTGTTGTTGTTGTTGTTGCTGCTGCTGTTGTCATAAGCCGACAGAACAAAAGCAGCAAAATCAACTGAAATAACTGTATTAGAGATGAACAATGGCGGATGAAATATGCGACGAGATAAAAGCATCTAAGCTGCGTGGCAGACGGCCGACAGACAGCCGACAGGCAATGGCCAACAGCATATGGCAATCCGCACCTAAACAGGTACAACATATTCTTTTTTACTATTTGCTACTACTTCTCATTTTTTCCAGCGAAAACTGAACTGAACTTTCGGAGACGCACAAGAAAAAGGAATACGGCGACAACTTTGATGACAGAGTTGATGACTCCGGTGACTGGCTGGTTTGGGCGTTGTCGCTGAAAGGTGTGCAAAAATAAATACGCTTCAAGCCAAACGGTCAACAGCTGTCAACGACTTTCTGTCACTCACTCACTCACTCTCTCGTACGCTTGCAGGCGCCTCAAAGACTCACGCCGAACTGGGAGCTCTCCGCTGAGCTCTGAGGCAGTCCATCGGTCCGTCAACTGCCGGTGTCACGCAATCAACATGTAAAGTTTTTTGTTGTTATTGTATGAGATGTGTAGTTGCTGCAGCATCATATCCTGTTATGCGTTTGTCCTGTCGTCCGGCTGTCACTGACAGTGGCGAAAATATTAACGCCAGCAGCTGCAGGCGTTGCCGCCCAATCGGCGAGTGTGTTGGCTGCAATGAAGTGGTTTAAAGGAGCGCAATATAGTACACTAGAGGGTGGGGAGTTCGAAACACTCCTGTTATTTGCAAATACGCCAATATAAAGGAATATATTGGTTTCGCAATGTGGGAGACCTTGATGACTAATTGGTTGGTATAGAAGTTTAGTGATTTGTTTAGTTATGCTGATTGAAATCCATATTTTTTAGCAATAGAAAGAAATTTAATGGAAATCATTCAAATTGGGCCACATGTATAGGATTAGTTAATTAATTAAAAGGCAAAGTAAAGATTCGTTCAGAGATTCCCTGAATAAACTCTTCCAAATGTTAGTTATGTTAGTTTAAACGATCTTATGCGGTTGAGAAAAGCCCTTCGCACTTGCAGAACTTGAAACTCTGTTTCCAATGCACACACACAGATGTACCTAAAATTTCCTATTTTCAACAATATACCCATCACTGCAGAACCTCAGTAATCTCTAACTGTACTACCATCACCAAAGGCTGGACATTAAACCCATGGTAAACTTCAGAGACTCGACTTAAATCATGTTCTTTAGGTCGGTGAAAGTATCGCCTTTGAAGGCCCCTGTCGTCCGGACCGTAAATGAAAACGAAGCACAAATATAGAAATTTCTAGAAAGATTATGCGCTGCGAAACGAGCCGATAGCATTGGAACGTATTCTCAAAAATTCTGACTAATCGTTTTTAAACAAATTCCCACCAGGTTCTTGATTGGAAAGAAGTCCAATATGAGCTCCTCAAGGTTTAATTGAACACAAGTCGATTGAAAAAAGGTAAGCCGACACAAGCTAGTCGGATCTATCCGGCAGCATTATTTGAGAATGGACCACCAGATTGTCGCGAGAATACATGACTCACTTCTTGAAATGGATTGTAGTGTGGTACGCATATACCTTTAAAATTATTTATTTCTACAAGAGGCCACCCGAATTCTTTTGCGAATAAATATTTGTTGAAGAATTTTAATTACTCACACAAAGTCATCTCAAGTACACCACGAAGTAAAACCCCTCGTATGGAGAAGAAATTTAATAATTTCAATTTCCATATCCCCCAAACCACAGAACTCGCATTATATAAAGTTACTTGGAAATCGTCCACTTTAAATAAACATTTCAAAAGCAAAAAGTTTAGCTCTGGCGATTTGCAGCCATGAAAGTGAAAGTATGAGATTGGATATACGTACATAAATCACATTCACAAATATATGTGTGATTTAAGAGTCTGAGTAACACAATGAATGCCAAGAAACCTATGCAAAACATACAAAAGTATTGCAAAATTTTAATATCATAATACCAGTACAAAAGGCCTAATAGCCGATGGAATGCATGAGAATGCTGATGGTTATATTCTGTCTTAAATGTGACTGAATTTTATTGGAAACATTGGTACTGCAATCACCATCCACTTGATCTCCTATCTAGAGAGGTCAGAGCGTAAACTCCGAACTTTTCAATTCTACAATTTATACGCACATATTATTTCTTTCTCAAATTTCTTCCCGCTAATTAAGAAGAACATCCATGAAAAATTCTGATAGAAAATATTTGATTTTATTCCGCATCGAGAGATCGCACTGCGATCATGAGTATGTTCTTTGTGATACTGAGATTCCTGTAAATGAAATACAGTTTAATATTTCGACAAAACTTCCAGGTCCTCATATATATTTTTTAAATTTCGATGTCAGATTATTACTTTTAAATGCTCTCTTTTAAAAATATACCGGTAAGTTTGACTTTCGATTTCTGGTTACTTTTCAAACTGAATTTAAATACATTTCGATAACATACATCAACTTTTGAGTAAGAGTACATATTACATATGGCAGCATTCAATTGATTTTGAACTATGCAAATGATTTTCAGGCATCGTTCCGAACGGACGTAATATGGCTGCACATGCGACGTATATAAAACCTCTCAATGGGTTTTTCACTTGACCAAATCGTCGACAAATATTCACACATATAATCAACAGTTAACGGTGTACATCGACATGTGACGTCCAGTAAAAAATATACTTATATTATATTATCTTAGTTAAAGACCTTTTTAGTCCAGAAATTGAACTGATCAAGGGAAGTTTATCGATTTTTGGACCACGATTAATTAAAATATGTAAAATTTGGTTCCAAATTCTCCATAAATATATAGGAGTATGCATTTCTATATAACGGACTATAGGACTATAACACTTAACTAGATCTTAGACTATGGCAAATCGAACAAACCACTAATATAAACCAAAATGGATACAATAGATGGATATTATAGCACTTTAATGACGTATCCACAGACTCTCTTATGCTGAATTCAAATAAATGAATTTGCGATTTCTTTTGCAAGTGAATCAGTCGACACGTAAGCTGAGACCCATCAATTTATGGTATTCGTTTATGAGATTAAATTCGCAAATACTAGCTCAACTATTGACCCCAGTTTTATTACGCACAGTGTATCTCGGCAAAGCAAAGGTATGTAAAGTAAATGAAAGGTGTGGAGTAGAAGACTATCGAAGTGCAGTCAGCCGATGCACACAGTTGGCAATTTCCCAAAGAGGTGGCGACTATTGTTAACCCGGCAAGCGGCTGCAACGGTATAATTTGCCATAGGTATCAAAATGTTTGGAAAAGACCGCCTAAAGCGTGGAAAGATGTTGGGAGCATTTCTTTTTTTATCGATTTTTCGATATGTTTTTAGCAATTCATATGAATTCAAATGCAAAAACTGGCCATTGAGAGGCCAAAAAACATACGAAAAAGGTGCTTGAACGCCGCAAAAAAGACCAAGTATGCAGGTGGATATAATCCCATTTATATTGGAGAAAAATGAGGGCACACGCAACCCGCTCTTTCACTTTCCGGCAGTCAATCGTTCATTCATTTCACTTTTAATATTTGCCATTTTTTGACTCTTTCCGCTTCGACAAAGAAAACAAATCACAAAGAAGTCACAATAATAAATCGTATAAAGTTTAAAGTCCCGCTGTGCGCAAAAGTTTTATATTAGACGTCTTTCCCTCAAATGGTTCAATATAGTCACACATACTACCGAAAACACACTCACACACACACACAGGAGAGACATTTGAAATTGGACGATTACGAAATTCCGCCTTTGAGTATTGTAAAAAGAAACTAATAAGTGTGCCCTCATGCCATATTGGCGGCGAAGAAAGTTCTATTTGCATATGCGACATGTAGGAAATGAAAAGCGAGAGTGGAATAGTCAATGTGGTGTAATAAATAGATAAGTGATTGTAAGCATGTAATAGAGTCAACTCAAAGTTCTTTATACAAATGCACGTTGTCTTATAAGAAATAGCTATCGATGAAGCTCATTTAGCGCCATCTACATACGGTTAGCGCAAGCTTTGCTCACTCAACTTTGCAGTAAAAGCTCAAATACATCTTCATCTCACGCTAAAAAGTATCTGAAAGAATATTATAATTGTGTATAACTAAATTGTGGATACACTGGCGGTCAGTCATATTAGTTACCGTTAAGCTTTTCCAGTAACCACACACATCTCATATATAAGTTTTTGTAACGACATATTTTTTGAAATTCTAAAAACGAATATACGAACGGTACTAGCGATCTGTTAGACCAGTTCAGTTAGAGGTCAGTAAGACATATTGCAAACTTTTGAAAATCAAATTCAATCGGTTGATTAGTTGAAGTAAAGAGTTTATATAGACTTCTGTCAGTAAGCGATCGCACTTATGCCGGTATTCTGCGAGCAATCTCAAGTCTCTAATAGAGACGAATCTGTGGTGTAATCTCTATAGTGACTTTTTGGTATTCTGGCGAGTTTGTCTCATCTCTATTTGAGCAATATCAGTCTCTAATTTGTGATGTGCTTTAAACCAGGTCACAGAAAAACAAGAGCACAATAATGGTTGATGCAATTGGCCTAATATATATTATAATGAAAAAAAAAAACGAGAAGAAGAGAGGTAATGTATTAATATTTGTAATTTTGCAATAATGGATAACAAAGTACCTATGTTTTAGCTACACTCGTAGGCGCAATCTGGCTATTTTGCGCAACAAGGAAGATCACTTTTTATATGAAGAAAAAACGTTTAGGAAATTCTTTCGATTTCCAAAACACAAATATGTATGTATATATATATCCAAAATCTAAAATATATAATAATCATAAAATAATGAATTTGTATTTTTTACAATTATTTACCTTCGATTGCCATTATGCTCAAATGTAAGGATGAGAACATGTGTTAGTCGATTGTTAGGTTGTTAACATTTTTCATATTTACTTAACAATTGATTCAGATAAAATGCATATATTACGCATTTATTATAAACTATTTCAGTATTATTTTCATTAATAGTATTATCCAATTATTTACAAGAAATTTTTCTGCTGAAATTTGGTAAAAAAAAAAACTAATTGCGTGCAATCAATTCATAAAGTATCATTGTGAACATGCACTCATCTCTAATCAACTAAAATAAACAGCTGATAGCTTGCTTTTCTTTTCACCACACTATTTGGTGAACTTTTTTGAGACTGTATCAGCCAGAATACCAAAATGATACTTCCTGACTAACAGGGTCGCCAGTTCGCAATTGTGACAAATAAAGACATGAGACAAATGTGACAAGCAGAATACCGGCATTAAGCTATCAACTTGATTATTAAACTCCCAAGAGAGACCGAATTTATCATCGTTTAACAATTCGCTGAATACGAGGGCTGCTATATATATTTCTGACCTAGGCAACACTAAGTGTTGCCAGGTGCAATTTGACATTTCCATTGGAAAGTTTGACATTTTTTAGCATAACATCACTCAGAACGTTTTGTCATTTAATCGTGAATTGTTTTAGTTACAGGGAATTAAAAAATTCATCTCGGCCAAAAAATGGAATTAACTCGTGAACATTTTCGTGCGATCATTTTTCACAACTTTCGACGTGGATTATCGCGACAAGAGTGCATCGATAAACTAATTTCTTTGTATGGCTATGAAGCACCATCCTATAGCACTATGAAAAACTGGTAAAACGAATTCAATCGTGGTCAAAGCTCGCTCAAAGACGAATTCCGTGAAGGTCGTCCAAAAACAGCCGTTGTGCCAGAAAACATCGATGCCGTACGTGAACTGATAATGCAAGACCGTCATGTAACATACCTTCAGATAGAGGCATGCCTATGCATTTCTTCCATCAGCATACATTCAATATTGCATGAACACCTGGCCGTAAAAAAGGTTTGTTCTCGTTGGATCCCGCACAATTTGACAATCGCTCAAAAAAAGGCTCAAAACAGTGCTTCGCAAATTGGTTTGAGCGCATGCAAAAGTGTATAAATCTTGATGGAGAATATTTTGAAAAACAATAAAACCATTTTCGTTGATAAATATTCCTATTTTCATTATTAGGCCAGATATATATATATATATATATATATATATATTTGGCGTAGGAACCGCTTTAAGCGATTATAGCCGAATCCACCAGAGCGCGCCACTCATTCCTCCTTTTTGCTTTTTGGCGCCAACTGGAAACACCAAGTGAAGCTAGGTCACTTTGCACTTGGCCTTTCCACCGGAGTGGAGGTCGTCCTCTTCCGCGGCTTCCTCCAGCGGGTACTGCATCGAATACTTTCAGAGCTGGAGTGTTTTCTTCCATCCGTACAACATGACCTAGCCAGCGTAGCCGCTGTCTTTTTATTCGCTGAACTATGTCAATGTCGTCGTATAAATCATACAGCTCATCGTTCCATCGTCTGCGGTATTCGTCGTTGCCAATGTTTAGAGGACCATAAATCTTGCGCAAAACCTTTCTCTCGAAAACCCCAAGAGTCGTCTCATCGGATGTTGTCATCGTCCACGCTTCAGCGCCATACATCAAGACGGGAATAATGAGCGACTTATAGAGTTTGATTTTGGTTCGTCGAGAGAGGACTTTACTTTTCAATTGCCTACTCAGTCCAAAGTAGCACCTATTGGCAAGAGTGATTCTGCGTTGGATTTCAAGGCTGACATTGTTGGTGTTGTTAATGCTGGTTCCCAGATAAACGAAATTATCTACAACTTCAAAGTTATGACTGTCAACAGTGACGTGGGAGCCAAGACGCGAGTGCGCTGACTGTTTGTTTGATGACAGGAGATATTTCGTCTTGTCCTCATTCACCACCAGACCCATACGCTTCGCTTCTTTATCTAGTCTGGAAAACGCAGAACAAACGGCGCGGTTGTTGCTTCCGATGATATCAATACCATCGGCATACGCCAGGAGCTGTACACTCTTGTAGAAGATTGTACCCTCTCTGTTTAGTTCTGCAGCTCGTATTATTTTTTCCAGCAATAGATTGAAGAAGTCGCACGATAGTGAGTCACCCTGTCTGAAACCTCGTTTGGTATCGAACGGCTCGGAGAGGTCCTTCCCGATCCTGACGGAGCTTTTGGTGTTGCTCAACGTCAGCTTACATAGCCGTATTAGTTTTGCAGGGATACCAAATTCAGACATCGCGGCATAAAGGCAGCTCCTTTTCGTGCTATCGAAGGCAGCTTTAAAATCGATAAAAAGATGGTGAGTATCGATTCTTCTCTCTCGGGTCTTTTCCAAGATTTGGCACATTGTGAATATCTGGTCCATTGTAGATTTTCCAGGTCTAAAGCCACACTGATAAGGTCCAATCAGTTCGTTGACGGTGGGCTTTAGTCTTTCACACAATACGCTCGACAAAACCTTATATGCGATATTGAGGAGACTTATACCACGGTAGCTGGCGCAGATTGTGGGGTCTCCCTTCTTATGGATTGGGCAGAGCACACTAAGATTCCAATCGTCACGCATGCTTTCTTCCGACCATATTCTACAAAGAAGCTGATGCAGTTCTTCGCCGCCGTATTTGAATAGCTCGGCCGGTAATCCATCGGCCCCTCGCCGCTTTGTTGTTCTTCAAGCGGGTAATTGCTATTCGAATTTCTTCATGGTCGGGTAATGGAATATCTATTCCATCGTCATCGATTGGGGAATCGGGTTCGCCATCTCCTGGTGTTGTACTTTCACTGCCATTGAGCAGGTCGGAGAAGTGTTCCCTCCATAATCCCAGTGTGCTCTGGACATCCGTTACCAGATTACCTTCTCGGTCCCTACATGATAATGCTCCGGTCTTGAAACCTTCTGTAAATCGCCTCATCTTTTCATAAAATTTTCGAGCATTACCCATGTCGGCCAGCTTTTCAAGCTTTTCATACTCACGCTTTTCGGCCTCTTTCTTTTTACATCTGCAAATGCGTCTCGCTTCCCTCTTCAGTTCTCGATATCTATCCCACCCCGAACGTGTTGTGGTCGATCGCAACGTTGCGAGGTAGGCAGTCTGTTTTCTCTACACTGCGGAACGACAAATCTCATCGTACCAACTGGTTTTTTGGCGTTGCCGGACACCAATTGTTTCGGCTGCAGCGGTATGCAATGAGTTTGAGATGCCGTTCCACAGCTCCCTTATATCGAGATAGTTTAGTCATTACCAAAAACCATTATTATCTGGGAAGTCCTACTAACAACCGTAAACTATTAATATTATACCAAATAAAAGGCCTACTTGGCAACCATGTGACCTTCGAGCTGACCTGCGCAGTACAAAAGGCAACAGAGAGCAAACCTTTGCAAAGCACACACATCTTATATAAACAGAAGCAGCAAAAAGTACAGATACATATAGACAAACCGAAAGCATGCCATTGAAGCTCACAGTGGTAACCGAATTTGTGTTGCTCCCATACAGTAGCATGGAAATCACGTGATAGACATAAATATGTATGTTTGGTCGTAAGTACAAGCAATTACACATAAATATAACTGGGTAGGTATGTATCGGCTCGTATATTAAAGGAATGCAGGAATAATAGGGAGCACACACGAAAGTTTTTTGAGAACTTTGTGTATACGCGAGTGTGAGCATATGTATGTGTGTTTATATGTGTGTATGTATTTCAGAATGCGAAAACATATAATTTAAGTCTGCAATGCCGAAACATAAAAAAATACGCACATACAATTATACGACGATATGTTCGTAATTCAAATGCACAGGAATCGCCTTTGCAACAACGATGCTGTGTGCATAGTGGGCATTTTTCTTAATTTTTCATGTGAAATTTTGAAATTAAATTTACATTTAGCAAATTTTTTAAATAATAATAGTATTATTAACAGTACGTCATTTATATTTGTGAACTACAATTGATAGATTATGTATATTATTTAATTTGTCTTCTTGGAATTAACAAAACTACAGATAAGAATGACAGTCTGAAACTCAAGCTTCGCCATTGCCATTGTAGGCACAGGAGAAGTTAAGTTTTCACTAGATGAATAAACTCACGTATTGGCTTCAGCACTCTTCTCGACGACAAATTCCGTAAACTTAAATCTAGTAATATAGAATGGGCGCAAGTAGACTGATATATAAAAGGAACATTTGTTTTAAGAATCTTTTTACATGTAAATCTGAAACACGTCACACGTTACAACGTTTTCCAAACTAAAGTAAGCTTAAAACCCCAATTGAACCCAAATCTTTTCTAATTTTTATACTGATTTTCAAATATTACGTGGGTTAACAGAATTAACCTCTAGACCCCATATTTTAAATTGGTAATTTATTTATTAGTCTCAACAAATTTTCGACAAAGATATAACGAATTTATTCTTCCTTAAATACCCCTTTCTGATACAGAACATAATAAAATAATATTTCCTTTTTTTTTCAAAGTTTAACTATTTAAAAATATGTCTGCCAGAGTAAAGTTGAAATCATTTTCAGAGATACAGGTATTTCTCGACCTGACACGAAACTTTAAGCGCACTTTTCTCGAAACTGTCTTTTTCAAACGATACCCATGATTTCCCAAGATCTACTGAAACGATTTAACTGAAACTTTTGGAGAGTATTCGCCTTGCCTTACCCCCAAATTATAATTTTCAAAAATTGTTTTTTTAGGCATCACCATATTTTGAAAATTATTTATTTTAAATATTATATATTGATATTACTCTAGATTAATAATAGTTTTTTGTTTTTCGTTCAGATTGTGGATATGGACACGAGAACATTTTTTTAAACGCTCTACTTCATAAGTTGATAATTTTTTGTACTTTTTTATTTTGTCTGTATTCTTGAAATGTTAATAAATAAGTTATAAAAATATTGAAATAAAATATTGTAGATATACTGATTATAACTCTATAAAGTAATCAAGTATTAAAATCCATTTTTCCATTGATTTTTATCTTGGAAATGGAATTCCCATTATTGATAAATCCCTTCAAAACTATATCTTCTATTCTCATATTCATAACTCAAGTCGTGTTAGTATCTTAGTTTTAAACTGTTCGGTCCTATGTGTTTTCTTAATATTGATTTATACTTTGTCTGGAAAAACTCAGAAATATACGATTCATTATGGTTATAGTTTAGTTACTATCCCAAAAGAGTAATAAGATTTTGAAAATCTTATAGATTTAGATTCAAATAGTGATAAGGAATGCAATGATGATAAAAGTATTGAATTTGGCTCTACCAAACCAGCCGTGACTTTTTAAATATTTAGCAAATAAACACCACTTTCAACCCACTGTGCATTCAACGCACCAACTAAGTGCCACCGTGCGAAGGATGTGAACAGTCAGCTCTACCTTGATTACTACATTGAGGTCGGTATACCCAAATCATGCAACGACCGCATACGAACCTTAGTGGGTATGGTAGGGACGAAAGCATAGTTGACGTGACGTCGGCAGCGGGAACGCCGTCGAACTAGCAAGCAAACGAAGTCTAACGAAACTCGTGCGTTTTTGCTGCCGCCAAATGTGGATGCTGTGTATCCATAAGATACACGAAAGAAGACTTCCATTAGAGCAGACGAGAGCGATTTGAGACAATTTTAAGCAACTTTCGACAGAAAACGCGTTCAGTTCCATTTCAGATACAGTGCAGGCGTGTGTGATTTTCCAGTGTGGCGCAAAGAGGAGTGTGTTTTTGGCGTGTAATTGATTTTCGGTGGTGAACATTTTTCTGCAAAATAATTAAATATTAGTGTAATGAATATATAAACAATTACAAAAATGATTTAGCATGAAGTAAAATATACAGAAAGTACCGTTGGAAGTCATTTTCAAGGAAAATAAAATAACGTGGTAAGCTTATTACACACTCTTGAAGGACTTGTCAAAAACGATTTCTATGCGTGGGAGCACGTTTCGATTTTTGTTTTTCTCTCTTTGTAGCGTAATTTAATTGCTGAATGTCCTTCAGTATATCGGTTAAAGTCACAGCATTCTAAGGACCCAATTACATACCATATTTTTGTTGTTGCTGGCTGTCATGTCGTTCGCTTTAATGCCGTACAAACTGACGTGATTTATAAATGTGAGTGGGTGTTAGTCTAAAAATAAGACGACATTCGATTTTATCCGCTTACACTAAGCGCGCTCTAACACACACACACACACACTCAAGTACTTATACAGTCTGGCAATGCTTTGGTTGTGCTATCCACTTCTGCAAGGACATTCGCGCGAACTCTTAACAACAGCAACAATGTGCCAAAGAAAAAGCATTTACAACATACCATATGTGGGTCGTAATAGGCACGCTAAGTGGTTATATACCAGTTGTATATACAATTATGCATAGGTATGAAAAATACGTCACACGTCACGCCCTCCATTAGCGTTGACAACATTATGACGTCACAGATAAAAATGTGTAATGGACTGTAGAAGGCTTATGGCAATACACAGCAGCAAAAAGGAGGCACAGAGAAACATATACAACAGCTACAGAGCGCCACATATTGCACACAGATTATACGAGTACACTCCAATACAAAATCGCGCCTTCCCCGCCATGAATTTGCGAATTCCTCACCAAACAAAGCATTCCAAAAGCTAATTTAAACCCTCTTAAATCATTTTATTTGCATACCAACCAAAAAGTGTTGACCCAAATTTTTGCCATTTTAGTGGCATTACTAAAACCGAATTCGAGTGCATCTGTTGCAATAACGGTACATACGGATTTTCATTCAAATTCAAACGCAGTTTTATTGCAAAAACCCAATTATTTATTACGCTTATTGAGTTCCTCAAAGACAATTAAATTCAATTTTACCTATTATCGTTGCCTTATTGGCTTGAGTTATAATTCGTAGTTAGAGATTTCTCGTAAAAGTGAAGCATTCACATTTGGCTGATGCAATTTACGGTAATTACCAATAAGCAACCGTGACGTACTTTTGTCCGTTCGATACATACAAACGTATATATTTACATTTGCTTTGGGATGTATGTTTACTATGCACGACTACCTGTCGATACGATCATACGTCACTGGAATTTATGCGGTTCAGTGGCGTAGTAAAAAGAGGATAGAGAGTGATTTGTACCCTTCTTACAAAATGAAATACTATTTAAAGTCTTTCTTCAAACTTTTTTTTAATTTTATACTCATTTTGTAATATTTAAATAATTTTAAATCTTTCAAATAAGTGGCAACATACTTAAAACGTTTTTTTTTTTAATTTTCTCTCTTCTTAAAATTATGTGAAGACGGCATCTTCATAATATCCCCTCCTTATTTGCGAAGAACTCGGACAGCCACTTTACACAAGCCTCTTTTGAGTTCAACTTTACACAACCAAGGGCATTCGCCATGGACAGGAACAGGTGGTAGTCACTTGGCGCTATGTCCGGGCTATATGGTGGATGCGATAAAGTCTCCCATCCGAGATCTCGTAGCTTCTGACAAGTCATCAACGAAGTGTGAAGTCTGGCGTTGTCCTGGTGGAACACTACACCCTTCCTGATAGTCAATTCTGAAAGTTTCTTGTCGATCTCCTGCTTCAAGCGGTCCAGTTGTTAGCAGTAGATGATAGAATTAAGCGTCTGGCCATATAGGAGCAGCTCATAGTGGATGATTTCTTTGCAATCCCACTAAACACACATCAAAACCATCCTGACCTGCTTGGCCACTGTTTGGGACGATTCACCGACTTTCGACCACGACCGTTTTCGCTTGATATTGTCGTATGTGATCCATTTTTCGTCGCCAGTCACCATCCGCTTCAAAAGTGGGTCGAGTTCGTTCCGTTTCAGCAGCATATCGCAGGCGTTGATTCGGTCCAAATCCATGGTGTCGTTTTCACCCGCTCTGAATCGTCGAAAGCATTCCTCCGCAGTTCGAAGTGATAGAGTACCATCCCCTAAAACACAATTAACGCTTCTCTAGGGGATTTGCCTTTAACGAAGGAAAACTTTAAAATAGCTCGAATTTCGGTGTTAGTGAACTCCATGTTTACACTTCTATAACTGTAGAAGGCAATATCCAAACTAATCATGCATAGCGTCGTTTTGTAGGTTATATCAAGACCTTTCAAAGATGTTTAGTATTGTCAGATATGAGCTCTGTAGCGCTATGTATGTGTATAACGTACATAGCCGCGAAATTCCAAAGACAAAAAGGCGGAAGGGATAGAGACAAGGTGGCAAATCCCTAATTAGTTTTTTTCGTTTTAAAACTTCGAGTATATAACGAATAAGTAAAGAAAGCGTCGGACCAAATTCGAATTTTATGAAACGGTTTATTTTTATATCATCGCAACATGTTGCGACAAACATGAGATATTTCTTTCTCCTTACTTGGTTGCTTGCAAAATATAAAATAAAGAACGAGGTACAGTTATATTTATTTTTACGTCCATCTAGCCGTAAAATTCAGAATATTTTTTTTTATAAAAATTTACAAAAATGTTTCAACGTAGGTTTTGAAATAGGGTTATCAGACAATAGCCACGCCCACAACAAGGGAATTCAGAGTATAGTACTCAATTCTGTATCCAATTCTTCAATATTCTGACAAGAAAAACTTTAATTAAAAAATCATCGTTTTCCAACATCATAAACTAGTTGAAAAATCGGTATAATGGTTGAGAAATTTGATAATATAATATAATATTAAGAAAAAAAAATTATATTTATTGTTTAATAAAATAATAATATTCTTTTATTAAAATATTTTTATCAATATCCCTCTCAAACACGGCGCCACGCCTCTGCTATAGCAACTCATATTTGTTGGCCATAAAGAAGCTTCCGCATTTCTTGTAATTTGCTATAATGTTTTTAATTATAACAACATTTTTTAGTTTTAATGGATTTTAAAGTAATAAAATTATGCTTAATGTTTTAGTAAATAGATATACATATGTCAATAATGTATAGATATATTTTATGGACACCGAAATTCTTTCGAAATTTAATACAGTTTATGAAATTATTGAATTATATTTCATTCCTTTAATAGCCGGTAGACTACCTATGAGGATAAAATAAATTTAATCAATATATGTATTATATGTATGTATATTTTATATACTATATATGTATATGTATATACATACATAAGAAAGAAATTCAAGAAATGCAATATCTTAGTACAATCTTCCTTTTAAAAAAATCTTGAAAATTAGTATCGGTTGCAATTTATCCTAATTTATTCACCCTTGTTCATTCAGCACGCAATTAATATGCATTTAAACATAACTTAGCGCATTCTTCAGGGATTAAATGTCAAAGGTGTGCCCACTTGCTGTCTGCAGATGAGCTTTAACAAAGAAAGTATTAGTAAGAGGAATGAAAAATATGTTTTATATGGATATACATACATATAAATATGCATATTATCTCAGTACAACTGCCCTTTATGAGAAGTGGCATTAGAATGGCATATTGAAATGAATTTATATAGATAAAATAGCAAGAAAACTACTAAGGCATCTACATATTATCTCTTACATTGAACCTAACAACTTTGTTGTTGTCTTAATATGGGAATAATAACAAGAGAGCAGGTCTCAAACAGAGAAGTGGAGAAGAATTTATATTTTTGATATTATCGCTGATATGAAGATCATTATCTTCTATCTTATATCATATAGTTCATTATTTCGAGTTTGAATTTGTCGAACTGATTTCTGGCCAAGTCCACAGATAAAGATAAAGTTAGTATAAACAAAGCCCTGTTGAGGTCCGGATATATTCCAGGCTGTTTGTGCTCTATCCCATTTTCGAATGACCACTCTCTTCCTTAATCATAAATAACTACTATATACATATACAATATATGAATAATTATCTATCTTCTATAACGGAATTGTTGATTTATACACACTTTCAAATTCCAGACCTACTTACAGCAATCAAATCTTTGAATCAAAACCTTCCTTAATCTCCACCCAGTTTCTACTCAACTCTAAAATTTTTTATACTTTTGAAAATAGAAGGGATTTTATTCTGAATTTATTGGAAAGGAATAAAACGCGGATATTTGGAGTTATAACACAATCGGCTTCGTTTAGAAATGATATAAGACTTAAGCTGAGTTCATACGAGAGTTCGATTCGAATTGTTGTTTTCTGTGTGTGTGTCTAAAGTTTCAGTTTCTTTGAAAGTTAGATAATTTTATTTTTTAATACACTAAATTAAGCTTTTGTGCTTGAACAAATTACGAAGAAAACATAATTTACCACAATCTCCCACAACAAAGCCGCAAAAACTTTCACGCTCTAAAGTCGTGCACATATTCGGTATCATACATGTGCAGTATACTCAGATTTCTGGTCACTCTTTATATTAGGTAATCAGTTCCATGATATATTACAAAGAATTGACCTGCACAACAACAAATACCATAACAAAGGCAAATCTTTCATTTATTTATAACGCTACTTATGTTATATTAAGAAATTGCGACCGCAGCCGCACAATGCGTTCTAAGTGGCATTGTAGTTGTAAATTAAATAATCCGTATGCGGAATAACGGTTGCTTGTGCGTTTGTGATTTGTTTATCACACACTGTATTTTAATATAAAACGCGACTTGATGATGAAATCACTTTAAAAAGTTCATCAACTAATATGCTTTCATACAATTCTACTTAGTAGGTTCGCAAATGATGGACAGCACTTGTGAGTGAGCCTCACAAGGGTGAGTGGAGTTCAATTGCGGGATCTGACATATCTGTAACATTTTTTTTGTTAATGAGCAAAATACTGTTGTTGTAAATCACGGAATTTTAAAGGGTAAAATCAAAAAATATTCTCTCTTTTTTAATTCTAAATTTTCTTAACATTATAGAAAATTAGAATTTATTTAAATCAAGTAAGGTAAGGCTAAGTTCGGGTGCAACCGAACATTTTATACTCTCGCAATTTATTGAAGAAACTTACAAACATACAAAAAATACCCATAAATTCGGCATACAGTTTAATAGAATAACGAAAATCGTAATATATACTATATGAGGGCTGAGTTAATTCCTGAACCGATTTCTTTCCTTTTCACCAGCAGGGTACACTATATCCAAGACTATACGCTCGCTTAATTTTGCTAAGATATCTCACATAATGACCAATACATATATGCGGAATAAAGCCCACCGTATTCTTAAAAAACATATAATTAGGTATATGGGAGGTAGGAGATGTTATGGCCCGATTTTAATAATTTTTGGAACAGAGACACACTATTAGACGAAAAACCTTTCCTCTGAATTACATTAAATTATCTGAGAGGTTTACCCATTTTTTTGGTTAAAAATTACCCTTGGGCGCTGAGTTCATCATGTTCAATATCTGGGGCCTTGAAAAGTTATAGTTAGATTTCGACAATTTTTTTCACAAGTGAAATCACAGAGGATATGCAGTATTTGTGTAAATCTATCTATTTGTGTAAAATTTTATTCCACTGTCTTCATTGGTTCCTTATTATGTCGTGGTTGTGGACCGATTTTGCCATTTTCCATCCATGTTATCTGGGTGTCAAGAAATTATTATATACCGAATTTCATTGTAATCGGTCGAGTGGTTCCTGAGATTTGGTTTTGACCCATACGTGAGCGACGCCACGTCCATTTTCCATTTTGTAAAAAAATCTGAGTGCAGCTTACTTATGTCATTTCTTCTTTAAAATTTAGTGTTTCTGACGTTTTCCATTAGTGAGTTAACGCACTTTTAGTAATTTTCAATCTAACCTCCTCACGATCCCAAGGAACAGACGAACGGACAGACAGGCAGACATCCGGATTTTAACTCGTTTCGTCATCCTGATCATTTTGAAATATATACCCCTATATCTAACTCGTTTAGTTTTATGACTTACATACAACCGTTACGAGAACAAAACTATTATACCCTCTTAGCAACGAGTATAAAAATATATATAAATAACAAATTTAATATTTTTCAAATTTCCTTTTGTCAATGTTTTATCTATATGTTTTATAAAATTATGAATTTATTTAAAATCGCAAAACATTTTTACCCAGCCTCGTAATGTTAACACTTATCTACAAACATAAATTTATCTTTATTTATATCGTATCGTTGTATGCGTGTCGCTTGGTTTGTTGAGGATATTGTCAATTATACTCATTATATAAAATAAGTGGCGTGAGCTTTACGCGAAAAGCGATAAGAAATTCACAAGTTATAGGGAACACATATCGCACGGCTGTGGAGGATCGCCACGAAACGAAAGAGACTTTGCTTGTGCAGCTACGAATACGATTATTTAATCGTAGCAAGAATAGGAACTAGTGTGTCTAGAGTTCAAAAGACATGCTTAACTTAAGAATGATTCAAGCTCTTTTCATAATACATATAATCAAATACAGAGTTTGTTGCAAGAGAAGAAATAATACAGCGAATTAAGAATAAGGGAACAATGTTTAGGGTCTGCTAGGGTGTTTGAGGAATACAACGGAATACATACATTAAAATCCTACATAAACATGAAACTCTTGGCAAAGAATCCATTTCATTAAATCTCTCCTCGTCAATAATGTCCTGGGCATAATATTAACGTCCATTATATTTTAAGAGTTCGAATCCCCTCTTGTAACTCGAGAGAACCTCGCACAATTGTATACTAGATATTTTTACTGTTTAAGCTATAATTTACCGACATACTAAAGGAGTGATTTGCATACAAAGGAATTATGACTGACACGAACCATCTCGTTGTATGTCTATTCGGACCCACTGATTTTAAACTTTTTTTTCCAAAGATCCGACCACGCACGACAATGTGCTTCCTAGGCTATTGGTAGATGAATTTAATGACAAAATCTTAATCTATAATAAGTTCGATAGAAATTAATACACTTAAACCAAGAGATAAGATAAACTACCGCATTTAGTGGAATGTTCCGAGTCGGGGGAAAATATGTGTGACTATGCCTTATAAGTTGTACCTCTGTATGAATAGTGCGGAAATCTCTCTAGTCTTGAAAAATATGTTAATCATGTACCTCATATTCAGACCCTCTTACGAAGAACAAGTTACATGTTTTTCAATAGCAGTTAAGAAACAAGTAAGAAAGGGCTAAGTTTGGGTGTAATTGAACATGTGTATCTAATTTTATTAAGATAACCCACAATTTGACCCTAATATTCAGCATAAAGTCCACTAGAATGGCTAATATTATTATGTGTGGTGAATGGGGTAATTCTTGAACCGAGCTTTGCTGTAATATCTCACATATTAACCGATATATACAGAATAGAATTCACCGTAAGTATAAACATCCTTATATGAGGTGTATGGGGTCTAGAGGAAATAGTAGCCTCATTTGGCACACTTTTGGCTCAGAGGCACATTATTAGAAGGAACACATCTCCTTTGAATTTTTTACAATATCTGAGAGATTTACCGATATTTTGAATAAAAAAATAGCTGTAAACTTTGAGGTACTGATGTTCGATATCTAGGGTCTTGAGAAGTTATGGTCCGATTTCGGCAATTTTTGAACTGGCGATGTCTCACTAGAGCTACAAGATTTGTGTCAAGTTTTTTGAGATATGTTCAGTGGTGCTTAAAGTTAACGAATCAGATGGACTTCCAAATTGTGGAATAGTGATAGTAGGTGCGGTTGTGAATCGATTTCACCCATTTTCAAACTATGGAATTGGGATATCACAGAAATGTTAATAACCGAATATTGTTGAAATTGGTGGAGTAGTTTTATGAGATATGGGTTTTGACCCATAAGTGGGCGGAGCCATGCCCATTTCAAATTTTGTATTCAAATTGGAGTTTAGCCCTTGTGTTACCATACAATTTCCTTACTTACTGAATTAAAACACTTTTAATAGTTTTCAACATAAGCTTTGTATGGGAGGTGGCCTTGGTTCCAAGCAGTTTGTAGTAGCTTTAATAGTTTACGAGATATGAAGTATAAACCTATTAAGGAGCGAAGCCACACCCACTAATCACAATTTTAATTTTATTACATTTTAGTATGCCCCTCGCATATCGTCTGTATTAATTTACATTTCTATAGCTTTATTTATGGCTGAGTTATAGCACTTTATAGGTTTTCATGGTGCCATGGATATGTGTAGCAAGTTTGATTAAGATATTTCAAGTTTTACTCAAGTTATCGCTTGCAGAGACGGACGCATGGACGGAAATAACAAAAGATTATTGGATTGGTTTTTTGCATTTCTAATAGACCGATTCCACGAATTTACGCTTGTCGTTTAGTTTGCGTATACTCGACATACAACAAAAATCCCAATTTCTTTAAGTCATATCTAAACAAAATCAATCTCTTCCAAATAAACGGAAGCAAACGTAAATTTCAATATAATTTTATAAATCTACATATGTATATGTATAAGATTTAGTCCAATGAGTCAGTGCAAATAACGCACTCAACAAGCTAGCTGATCAGTTACGTCTAACTGATATGCATATAACTGTATGTTTGTATTCATTAAATAATAATTCATATGAACGAACTGGATGTTGGCGGGCAAGCAGGGGAAAACCTCAAGCTAATAAACCGCAGAAATGTGTATTATTAACAGGTGCTTCCCCAGAGATGCTAAGATCTTCTTATAGTCAATTGTTTCAGGTGTACCAGAGCACTTATTTAAGTACATAAGTTGTATGTAAGTGTGTGTTTTTATACAATTTAGCATATTCCACGTGCTTGCCAGCTACTAAAAATTATTTAAGAACTTTCTTCAAACAAATAGAGTTCACTAGATATACAAACAAGTTGTTTTTGTAAACACAATTTTTTGTATGTATATGTACTCATGTATGAATGTATATATTTATCTCTGTGTTTATAGATAAATGATTTATATGATACAAAAGTGAGAAAGGTGTACAATTTTTGCTGAACTGTGTAGAAATAATGTCGAAAGTAGTTCAAAATGAAACTAAAAAAACATTTTTTTATTTGGTAATTATACAATTTCTTCTGAAGCATCATTACACATACATATGTACGTGCATGTAGAAAAAAACTGTTATCTCATCACAGTTTCTTTTTTGAAACTGCCAAATGTGCTGTGGCAAAGCTTGTTCTAAAACTTGTATTCACTAATTGCTGCCGCAGACAGCTCACTAAATATTCTACATACATACACACTTACATAGAGAATTATATGAATATATGTATGTGTATGTATATAACATAAGCGAAAAAATCTTGTTCTTATGCATTGTGTACTGCTTACGGTTAGCTTTTGTGTCTATTAGCAGCGCACGAGCCTCTTGCAACTTGAGGCGTCGAACATGTTGGACGTCGCTTTGCTAAACTTTTACCAACAAAACTTGTTCACTACCAATATGCGATGCACAACTGTCTCGACTACTGGTTACTAGCAATATTCTAATGTTAGCGTTGTGTTTAACCCATTGCATTCTTTCTGCAACTAATCGATAACTAGATTATGATGCCCCAGCCTCAATATTCGCCAGATATAGGTCCGTGTGATTTTTTCGTATTTTCAAAAATAAAGAGAACCTAAAACAAAGAACGTCGGTTTACACGTATACGAGAGCCAAAGGGTATCCCAAAAATCGAGTTTGAGAAGTGTTTCGACGATTGGAAGAAGTGCTGGAATAAGTGCATAGTATCGAATGGGGACTATTTTGAAACCAAATACCTTAATCAAGACGGAGTTTGTTCAAAACACGTAAAATCCCGTTATTTTTTGAACACACTTGAAGGAATACATATGTGAGGATGCCACTATCCTACTTATGGCTGAAACCTCATAGTTCTAAAACAACTTGACTTTCTCTTTCAAGACTGTCTCCAAAAACAGAAAACTCTCGAAAGCTAAAAACAAGGTTCTAAAACATATCTTCCTATCCCTTTAAGAGATGAGTATAATAAATAAATAGACAACCCTTAATGTCTAATAGATTTGTTCGCCGAGTCAACTATTTTACTTTAACAATTTTCATTATCTATACACCAGATTTACTATTAATACCATAATTCCAAAAAAAACACAAAATGTGCCCTCGTCGTCACATATACCCACAAAGTGTTAACACTTAACCTCTACCGGCATGGTGAACTCTTTACTGCCATGAGGACCGGCCCCAAAACCAGTCGTTGTCGCGTGAATGAGAACGCTGACATTGTAGCTTGGCCGACGGCCTGGCAATGGGCTTTCGCGCTTACCACTTTGCTTTCGGCTGCCGCACACAAGCACACGAACACAAGCTCACGAACACGCGAGCAGAAAATGTTAGCTTTCGTACTAGTAGTACTACAAGCATTGGCCTAACCACCATTGTGGCCTGTTGTTGTTAGCTTTTTCAATAGCCTCTTCTAGTGATGCCTCCGCCACTACCGTCGTCGTCATCGCTTTCATGCTGTGAGTTCTCATTCGGCTTGAGCAGCAGCAGCAGCTCATCGCAACAACAGTCGCACTCATTCATTGAACACGTTCAGTTGTTGAACGCTCGGTTGCTCGGTTGATACCCACCGGATTTGAGGTACCCGCGTGCATTGTCAGTACGCATGTGTTTTTGCGTGTATGTGTGGAAATTCATGCGTCAAATGCATAGAATAAGTATTTTTTAAACGGTTGTGCGCGACAGTAAACAAAAAACACAAAAATTTCGGTTGAATAGTTAAAAAACTCAGTGCAACCGGATTTTCGGCAGTGATTTATTTTGGTACAGTTTAATTGTGCAACACACGCACATCCGCATTGCAACAACTCAAGGTTTTAGTGGCGGGAAAGTGCTTCACAGCGTGCGTTACAAAGCCTGCAGCTGCTTTGAAAGAGAATATCAAAGGAAAAGGTATTGTGGGTTTAAAGTGTAAAATTTTAGAATTTTTTGGAACTTGAGGATTCAAAGAGCTTTTTTAGCGATTTTTGGTTTGAACATTTTTGTGCATTATTGTATTTTAATTAGCTTCCTTGATTAATCAATAATATGGCAAAGAAATATTTTTAATTTTTTTTTTATAGTCTGTAAACTAAAAATATTGAAATAAATATCGAGTGAATACACATTTGAAACTAGTGCAGCATACTAATAATAGAATACCAATTCCCTGATAAACTGCACAAAAGGACACGCTTCTCAATACACCTTTATAATTGGGTAATTGTCGAAAAAAATCGCGACTTTTTTGGTCAAAATAGACGATCTTCAATTAAAACATGGATAGGGAATTCGGGATCCAGTTTCAAAACGAACCCCTTAGAAAAAGGTTCAAAAGTGGTCTCTCACGCAATAACGGCGATTACCATAGCGAGAAATCATCAATAAAATTATGACGATAAAGATTAACGTATTGGAAACAAAAGGATTGTCGAAAAAACATTCATGAGATTTGCTTGATAGATGAAGCTTAAATTTTACTTTTCACCGGAGACTAAGAATTAAGAAAGAACAGAGATTACGGCAATTCCGTCTCAGAGTGAGAGTACTCCAACGAAGTACGTCAATCGATTTCAAATCCAGATTCATACTTTATTTCGAGCTCTTTTGCTTCTCGGTAGCCGTAGTGAAGCGTTCGAGTGCGTATCATTTCATGAAACAATGAGAACCCGGAGATATTAAAAGTTTAAATTATTATTTTTCTTGAATCATTTGAAAACAGTCTAATAATAAAAACACACATTTTGAAAATGCCATTTTGAAAAAACCGACACCGGATTCGTAATCCGTGACCCGGAAAATACCCGAGTAGAGAGTTTCAAGCGAGCACGATGAAATTTAAAAAAACGTTGTCCGCCTTATTGGTTTTCTGGAGTTATGTGGGGAGGGGTTTAAATGGACCTCGGATTCAACGACCCCAAAAACATAAGATCCACATAGTAAGAATCCAGGTCATAATAAAAAATGTGTTTGTGTAGCTTTGTTATCATATATGTATGTACATATATATAAGCTGTTATACCTCATATCATTTTTAATGCTATTGTGTGTTCTCAAGTAGAACTCATTGTTGTCGATGCCATAATGATGACATGTTTTTATTTAATGAAAATTGCTGCCAAATATCATATCATCTTTAAGTGAAGATTCACGATTCATTATATTATAAATGTTCATAATGATATTTCAAGAAGCTAAGCTAAAATAAGATCTGGACTCAATAGATATTCAACTGACCCACTGGTTATGAATTTTGTATCAAAATTAAACTTTTCGGACTTTGTCATTCTTAGGGAAAGTTTTTTTTATGGCTAAACAAGTTCGAGCTTTAATTAGGATGCTCAAGTGGCAAATTTTATAATGATATAAATTGGAATTGAAACGTTTTTTTCGACTAAGCTGATCTCCGCGCTTCGATCTTGTTGTGACATATACATATGTCTCTACAAGTTAGCGAACGACTACTACAAAGAGAAGATCATTTAAACAAGATTAAAATATGTCACATTTTCCATATAACTGTTTAACTTTTTTCTTTAGAAAAGTATTTTCTTGAGCTTACGGGGGCTTGTTCAATATTAAACCAGTTTTTTTTCGCATTTGATTTTATTAATTTCTT
Organism: Zeugodacus cucurbitae; assembly: GCF_028554725.1. NCBI lineage: Eukaryota > Metazoa > Arthropoda > Insecta > Diptera > Tephritidae > Zeugodacus > Zeugodacus cucurbitae. The sequence goes on along the minus strand of NC_071667.1, from coordinate 53,338,049 downwards.
TGTCAAAATAGTTGTCACGCTGCACTAAAACTTGAATTTTTTTAAATTACATATTTATTCTAATTAGCATACTGAATTTCAGTTTAGTATAACTACTAATAAACAACAAACCGGCTTTTGTTTTTGCATTACTAACAGCAAATCACCACCGCCATATTAAGTGGAATTATTTAGTATTTAGTATTTGCTTGCTTTAGATAAACAATTTGACTGACCACCTGAGCATATATGCTAATTTCAGAAATATTTGTACTGTTTAAATATCACTGAACAGCTTTCCTTGGCATTGAAACAAAGAAAGAACATACATACACTTGGTTGTATGTATAAGTGTGTGTCAGAGTATATGTAAACACATGGCTTTTCGATATCACTCAGCAAAACTTATCAGCTTCTTTTTATACCAATTTATGCTAATAAATTCAAAATATTTGAAATTTTGCTACAAATATTTTAGGAAAAACCCGACTTTTTTATATTTCTCGTGAATATTATAATACTTCACAGAAATTAAAATACCAAAAAATATAAATTCTAACTTGACTTATGTCTTTCTAATAAACAAGCACGTTTTATTTCATCAAAATGTATTGCAGATATACAGTTACTCTTATCTCTTTCCAGTGTGCCAGGTTTTGTTGATCTTTTGCGTACAGTTTTTATCTGCGCTAGATTCTCAGCAGACTGCTGTATTTTTAACCTACTTGGAGATCACAATATTTATTTGAACTGCTTTGTTAAACTGTATAAATCATATCTTCTTCTTATTTTTTCTTAAAACTGAATCCTTAAGTCGCTGTACTACCTTTATAATTACTCTTACTTTCACCGATAGAACATCAAATATTCCCATAGCTATACGGTTTGGATATACTTGGACAAAGGTATCAACGAGATTTATACCCTTTAAAACGTTTATTTACCGGTTTTAATTTTTTTACCAAAGGGTGAATGTAGCTTTCCAATGGTGAAAGAATTTTTGAAATCTGAAAGTAGTTTTTCAGTTTATTCATTACAAACACAGATACAAATCCCTCGTCTTTATAATAGTAGTATAGATAACAGCTATTATGATGTCACAGCACAAGTGATATCTGTTTGACACCTCTCTGGGAATTCTCTAGGCATTGATGGTGTCAAGATGTGCTCTTTCTCTCCCTAAAGTCATATTTTGAAAAGACCTTGTTGTAAGATTGGATTTAGATTTTTATAAAGGTAGCCATCTATTTGAAATTATCTCATTCAAGCTTATAATTTGCTTAAAAATTCCCTTATTTTGTCAAGAAAATATACATCTCCATCTTAACTTTACAATCGCTTTATTGTTTTTCCGTTCATACGTTATCACTCTTAATATGAATGCGTCATTGGACTGCCAAATTCCTTATAATAAATGTGATGAAGCGATTACGTAGTATTTTTTAATGTGTTGAAATTATTATTTAATTTTATTATTTACATATAGGAAAATGTACATATAGAGAATACGCCACACTTTATGTCGTTATTGAAAACTTCCAAAAACCATAATTTATATTTGCAATATGTTTACTTAACTTTAACGCTTTACAACTTATTTCGACCAACTTGTGAATACAACATCGAAAAATTAGCTTATTCTCACCTTCTTCCATCATTTTTCGGAGCATGTCGGACGTTATAGCAATGATTGTTGCACAAAATTATGGTCGATAGTTCCTTGGAACGTCTTTTTCATTAATGAACTGTATACTGCCGATCTCTGACTGTACCGTATTTGAGAAAATTCGAAACCAAAGACGAACATATTTTTCCGAGGATATGTAAAAAAAAAAATTTCACTATTTCGACACACTCTGTATATTTGTGAATATACAGTGGTAGTCAAAATTATTTACACATCGGACGTTTTTTTACAAGTTTCACAGAAAAAGCATTTGCTTGTTGTTGTTGTTGTTGAAGGGTAACAAAATGTTATGTTTAAGACTGGTGTTTCGACTTCGGAGTTAGTAAAAATTTGTAGAATTTAAAGGAATACTCTTTATAATGTTATTAAAAAAGGACACGAACAATAATAAGGATAATTTAAAGAGAACTGGGCGGAAACCTGTGAAAACTCAAAGAGAATGCAGAAGATTAGTAGGAACTGTTATACAAAATCCCACAATTAGTCCTGTTAATATTGCAGCAGCATCGAATCAATGCTTTACACTGCTCAGGACAATAAAAATGTTAACAGAAATACCTGACGTTTGGCAAAAATTGGTCAATATTTCCGAAAATAAAAAAGCAATATGCCAGTCTTGGAGCTTGACGTGGGCAGATAATGCCGAATTTTGGTTCCAGGTCTTGTTTAGCAAACGCTTTATGCATTTACCCTGTAAGAAGAATAATAATGCAGTTTAGGCGCTAAACAGAGTCGGAGGTGACATGCTGATTTTTTGGGGAAGTTTTTCTTACTTAAGTTTTGGAGATTTGCTACTAATTTAGGGACCCTACATCTGGATATATAAAAATTCACATGACCATGTCATTGTAGTGGTTGGTCGGCTTTTTCCAACTATTGACTACATTTTACAACAGGACAATACTCCATTTCATGAAGGATCTTTACCTTCAAAAGTTTTAAATGAAGCAAATCAAGTTGACCTCCGCACAGCCCTGACTAAAACTTTAGTCAAAATGTTTGGTTTTTGTTAAATATCAGAGGACAATTGATATAATAAACGAAAACGCCGAAATTACCGATATTTAGTCTAAATTAACTGTTAACTTAGCGCACAATTGGGTTGAATCAATTCGGACCATAAAGCAGGCTGTCATTGAAGCCAATGGTAATGTAACCAATTATGAATTCATCGCCTTAGAATAGCAACTTTTACTGAACATTAAAATTTTAAAATTATCATTAAATAAGAACAGGATAATAAAGTTCAAATTGTGTGTAAATACTTTTGACTACCGCGAGTCTGTAGTTCAATTGCTTATTTCTCCGCCATATTTCTAGCTATTCTAGCCAAACCGACTTCATTCGCTCGGGAATAGATCAAGGTTTACAACAATATAGCATTTTGTTACCCTGCGGCAACAACAACAACAAGCGAAAGCTTTTTCTGTGAAACATGTAAAAAATCGTCCGATGTGTAAATAATTTTGACTATCTCTGTATATCTAGATTTCCTATATTTGAGTTTTTTTATTAATCAGACATTTATTAAAATTTCAGGGAACTAAAAAATGATTATCAATACTTTGATACCAAAACTCACCTCCTTTAGTCATACTTTTAGAATTTTCCCTAAATCAAGATTAAATGCTCCGCATTAAGATTAATTACCATTATAATGCACTGATCCAAAAATAGTCTATGATAGCCTTTTATGCCTGTAGTATGTATTCACAAACGAATAACTATTATGCAAGTATGTCGTCAGTAGCTTTCTACACAACCCAAAAATTTTTATTTTATTCTTCCAACATATAGTTGTGTGTGAGTCCATAAAATATGGACAAATCCTTTGGAATACATGACCGACATACCGCGCCATACAATTGCAAAGAAAATCGATATATCCTTCCATTGTAATTGGTGTGAATTCTTAGCGCTTAACATATGTATATGTACGTTCTTGCATACTAACTGAATGTCAACATATACACACATATATTACTTCAGTTTGTACCAGGGCTCATGTGCTTATCACGACACTAATGACTGACAAAGCGATGGCATCGATACAGGCTAATCGCTAATGGAAGTGTGAAAGTATACAAATTCGACACAAAAACGCTTTGTGCCGCCACATAATATACAATTATGACAATAATATAGAATGGGGTTTATCCACATTTATAAATGGGTGGACTCTGATTATCGAAATGTATATAAGTTAATTCACCAAAACTTATAAGTATTCATTTTAGTAATATTTCAGTGACCTAACGTCTTGAATATCTAGATAAAAAGGAGTATTATTATTATCTTATTGGGATCATTCTACGCCCTATTAAATAAATAGCTTCATAAAATAACTAGATTCAATTCAATCTAGCGCCGAACTGGCTATACATACATATGATAGCCACGTTCAATAAAACCTCTATTCGAATAACATCAAGCACTACTCTCAGAGGCTTCTTTGGTGTTTTCAGGGTATCGGAAAGTATTTACTGTTTTATAAAGCATATGCATGTGTGGTATCGGAAAGAATCTTATAGGTCTGTATAATATTTTCTTTTGCTTCTTCATCTTTTTTTGAGAGAGATGATTTTTTCGGTAGTTCCTGACTACGGAACTGTTTTTGTTTACTTTGACTGCTCAAGTCAAGTACTCTCAATTACACAGCGTGCTTACATATTATTTTACAAGTGTTTATTTAATACGATTTGGTCGAATTTGCTATAGACAACATGTGGGTTTTATAGTTTCAACACATTTCAGTTTTTTTTACTTCGTGGATTAGTTGTAAAGAGGAAGTAGCATCAGAAGAGTGCGTACATATTTGACATTCGTTATTATTGTTTTGCTATTTATTATATTTATTATTATCATTATATTGCTGGTATTTCAACGGAGCTAAGACTGCCCTTGTTTTGACCGAACCCAGAGCTTCTCAAGAGTATTAATTCATTCGAAATGCTGTGACTACTTGAACTTGAATTGAGCGACTTTTAGTTTAATTATTCGAGAAGACAGATACTCCTTTAATAGAACTGTTCGACCAATTGCCGACATTCTTGTTGAACCGGACATCTATTAGGATTTATACAAGGTCTATAAGCCATTTGGAGTCATCGTATATGTTTCTACATGTGTCGAATAACATCAAGACGCAAACCACAAGTTCGACCTCAAAACAATATATACATACATACAAACAATACCACAAATATAAATATTTGTATGTACTCGCATTACGAATCACTCAACAATTTTTCACTCCAACTTACATGTAATTCACATTATGTTTTTATATGGAATTCAATCATTAGATTAAAATATTTTAATATCTCAACACAAATTCCTTTTAATAAAGCTTCTCATTAAATACAAATTGCTCGTTTAAGTATCTTTGAAAAACAAAAAATTATAAGTGACCTCTTGCAAAATAACTGCGAATTCCATTCGAACAGTTATTCTATTTAAAACACCACTCAGGCATTTAGCTAATTATATTGCATTTTAATAAACATATGTTGTACTTATACATACCCCCTTACTTTTGTTTTTGTATCAATAGCAATCACGCCATTCACTCGACCAGCCAATCAGCTAATTAACCAATCGAATTTTGCATAATTACAAAATCGAAAAAATAATATAAAAGACTCATTATTTTACAGTTAACTAATTACAAACAAATTTAAATACAATTTAATGTGGGTACTAAAGCTGAATTTGTACTTGACTAATTTTTGTTTTTTATATTTTCGGCTTACAGCTCTACTTAAAACCGGGTTAAGGTTCGTGCATAAGAATTCGTGCATAAATTGGTGTTAGGCATGAGTGCGCATTAGCGAGAACAAAACTAAAAGTGTCGAAGAATAATTAGTTTCTTTAATAATATTTGCGAAGGAAAATTTTTTTGTTGAAAAATAACTAATAAAAATTTCTTTTGTTGCTATTGAATGCGCTGAGCTATTGTCTCTGTCTCTGAAAACGAGAATATTATGGAATGTATAATAGGGTTTACGAATTATTGCCTTAAAATGCAAATTTTGTTCATAAAAATTACATTCATATTAAGAATGTACACCATTGAAACATGAACTTCTCCTATATAGAAAACTCCAATTAAAATTTTAATATTCTCTCTTAAGTTCATTCTCACTTTATCAACATTTAGCCCCTCCAAATGATAGCTCTTTCGAACTTTCCAAATATTGTCCTTTACGGCTCAACGCTATTTAACATAGAACCTCCCCAATATCCAGTGATTATTTGAACTTTTTATAAGTAGTCAAGGAGAACAACCCCTGAAATTGATCCCAGACATCTAATGCAAATCATTCCAAAAATGTCTAAAGATTGGAATAACATTATAGATTAAAAGCGCGCTTCATTATGCCCTCTTTATGACAATATCCTAATTTTTTCGGAAGCTTTAAGTGTGTTCCAAAAAATTATCAACTTTTACTCGACAAATTTCTATCGCAGACAGATTGGCTGATTAAAGTTGTTGCATTGCTTTCTGGTAAAAATCTCTAAAAAATAAAAGGTAAATAGCTTATTAACCTACTTTAATTTGTCAATATTTATTTGATGAATTGCAATATTATACAACTGTACTAATAAAGCCATCATCTTTGTATGTATGTTATTGGCGTTCAACCGTTTAGCCGGTTATAGCCGAATCGGTGAGAGCGCGCCACTCTTCTCTTTCCTTCGCAGTTCGGCGCCAGTTGGAGACTCCAAGTGTAACCAGGTCGCTCTTCACCTGGTCCCTCCAACGGAGTGGAGGCCTTCCCCTTATCTACGACTTCGAAGTTATGACTGTCAACAGTGACGTGGGAGCCATAGACGCGAGTGCGCCGACTGTTTGCTTGATGACAGAAGATATTTCGTCTTGTCCTCATTCACCTCCAGACCTATTCTCTTCGCCTCCTTATCCATGCGGGAAAAAGCAGAACAAACAGCGCGGTTGTTGTTGTTCCCTGAACAACAATTTACAAATGAATATTTCTAGTACAAATTTTAGTAGATAACTCTTTATGACCTTCGCTTTGCTGGAATATATCAAACAAATTTCATTATCAACAAGTAAGGAAGGGCTAAGTTCGGGTGTAACCGAACATTTTATACTCTCGCAATTTATTTATTTAACGTTATTTATATTATATAATACACAATTTGACCCACATATTCGTCATATATATTGTATAAAGTCCATTGAAAGTTGGAAACCCCCAATATTAGGTTAGAAGCACCGAGGTCCTCATGTTCGATATATGGGGCCTTAAAAACCTATGGTAGATTCCATCTTCCAATTCTTATGTGAAATTTAGTGTTTCTGGCGTTTTTCGTTAGTGAGTTAACGCACTTTTAGTAGTTTTCAACATAACCTTTGTATGGGAGGTAGGCGTGGTTATAATCCGTTTTTCTCCATTTTTGGACTGTATAAGGTAGTACCTAAAAGAAACGACTCCAGACTTTCCTTGATATAGCTTTAGTAGTTTGCGAGATATGTACAAAAAACTTAGTAGGGGGCCACATATGCCCCTTCATAGTGCGATCCCACATACCAAATTTTGCTTCCATAACTTTATTTATAGCTTAGTTATGGCACTTTAAGTATTTTCGATTTTCGCCATTTTGTGGGCGTGGCAGTGGTCCGACTACGCCCATTTTCGAACTTAACCTTCTTATGGTGCCCAGAAATACGTATTCCAAGCTTCATCAAGATATCTCAATTTTTACACAAGTTACAGCTTGCACGGACGAACGGACAGACAGACATTCGGATTTGAACTTTTCTCGTTACCCTGATCATTTTGATATATATAACCCTATATCTAACTCGTTTAGTTTTAGGACTTACAACCAACCGTTATGTGGACGAAACTATAATACAGTATACTCTCAAAAAGTAAATCAATTGGTATTTTGGGTAATTTACTTTTTCGAATAATTTACTTTTCCAAATATATACATAAATTATCTGTTTTTATAATATTAAATGCATTTTTAAACTTAAAAAATTCATTCATTTATTTGCTTCAATAAAACATATGGAAAAACATATTTACATTTACATGTATTTACTATGAAGAGAAAAAATCTTGAACATTCTTTTGTTTTTTTTTTTTCTTTTGCAATATATATTCTGACCATTTTTGTACGACAATTCAAAAAGTCTGACACCTGATTTGCAGAGAGAGTTTATTTACTAAAAAGACGCGATAAACAAGAGAGTAAGTGTTTTTACAACATCGTAAAAAACGCGGCTTGCTTCGTTTCGAATTTTGTATCACACTCTCTGAAAAGTAAATTAAAAAATTTACTTTGTCGAGGTCCATGTGTAATCTTAAAGGTGATTAACTTTTCCACGATTATTTACTTTCTGAGAATTTACTTTTCGAGAGTATACTGTACTCTCGTAGCAACTTTGTTGCTAGCAACTTTGTTGCGAGAGTATAAAAATTTATTTAGCCGAACAATTTATGACACATATAAGTTCATAAAATTTAATTTAATTAATTCATCTAATAATTCATAAACAATTTCACCCTAACGACTTTATCTGCTCACATTCATTTCGCTCCACTAGTTTAACGAAATATAAACAAATCGACGCATGTGTGTGTGTGTGTATGCAAATTTTATTTTATTTGTCCAGTTTATTCAATTCTATGTAATAAAAGTAAAATGAGCTGTAAATTGGTGACTTGTGGTTAGTTTGTTCACCTTTTTTCGTCACAGCAATAGCGCCCACCTGTTAGCTGTTGACGGCGGCGTGCACCAGCACCTGTGCTGCCAGCTAGCTCATGCCCACCGCTAACAATGATGTATGCAAATAATAGTTAATGAGATGCAAATCAATTCCTAAAATGTACTTAACAGCTGCTTATATAAACTGTTTATTGAATTTATATCACAACGACCGATCAATAACATGCATTATAGTGGAAAAAATATAAAAAGTAACAGTTAATAGCATTTTCTGATAAACGTGTGAGGTAAATTAGTTTTAATGTGTTGTTGTTGTTGTTTTTGAATTTTCACTTTTCACCTTCACAAGAAATTGACCGTAATTTGTACTTTTTGGATAATTGTATGCATAATGGCTTTGTTACCAATCATAATGTATTCTCTCATATTCTCTTTTGTAAGAACAGGATATCCGTATACTTGTAGACAATCAGAATTCATATTCGATTCACCACTTTTCCACTCAATATATTTAAGCGCTACTCTCTTGTCTAAAAATTTTCAGAACTATGACATTTTGTTAATTTTTGATATCTTTCAAAAATTGTATGTCATTGTATAGGAAATACCTTCAACTTGATTAACCTTTTTGAACTTTTTCGCCTCTGAAGACTTTATTGCTGAAAATATAATGCAGGTGGTAGATTAAGAATTTAGTTTAGTTTAAGAATTTGTGGTTCTCTCAATCTCTGAATAATTTAAACCAAATATCGTCAATTTCTGGTCATACCAATACTAATAGCAGAACGTGATATGGGCAGACTGTTTCTCACTCTCTCTCTCTCTGTGGCCTTACAGACTTAGATCAATGATCTTTCGAATCCAGGAGGCAGTTTAATAGATGGCTTACCAGAAAATACCATGCTACGTATCTTTGGAAGCTGAAGGTCTTATTAAATACCTTTCTATGAGCTTATTTAAATTTAAAACTTCTAGCAGCCTAACTGTTTTAGCTCTGCTGTGAAATTTATGTTCTAGATCATAAATTTTATAACCTTTGCAATCGCCCGAAGTTAGTCCCTAATTAAGGAAAAGTAAGTCAAATAATGTCGGAACCCTTAAAGGGTTATATACAGTTAAAATTTTCAAAAAATCGATTTTTTTTATTTCATTTCCTTAATGTACATATATTTAAGAATACACACAGAAGATTTCATATCGTTCCGGTGAATATTTTCAAAGTTACAAGCAAATGAAAAATTAGAAAAGGCGTTTCAGAGTGCTTTTAAGTACAAGGTCCAAACTTTAAACGCGTTTTTCTCAAAATGATGTTTTCAAAGTCGGTGACCAACATTACTCGAAAACGGCTAGACCGATTAGTCTCAAATTTTAACACGGCCTTTTTAAATATATTTTTTAGTAATTAATCGATTTTTTTTTTTTTGAGAAACCGCCATTTTGTCAAAAAATTTTATTTTGCTTATTCCTTCGATTAATTACTAGATTTAACATTATTTTAACGAAATCTGTTTGGTTTTTTAATTTCGGATGATCCAGTTCCGAGATATAGTGGTCACCGCAAAACGTCTTTTTTGAGAGAAGCTCCTGGAGATCAGCTGTAGCTCTTTTTCAAATATATATTTTTACTAGTACTAAGTCTTAAAATACAGTTAAAAGATAACATAATATGTGTATAAATTTTTGGATCAATAAATTAAAAAGGTTTTCTCAGAAAAAATTCTGGAAAATTCACTTTTTTTCGGCCGTCTAACTGTATATAGCCCCTTAATAAATATTGTTTCAAGGTTATCGTTAAAGGTTGAAACATTTGTAAAACAAATATTTTCAAACATATTATGCCTCGTGTCACATTATAATCAATTGCCTCCCGGTAGGATATTCGACCACTTTACGAGCTTCTATGGCTTAAAATATTCTACAGAATCATTGGCTTTAGGGTCTCTTCTGAAAAATTGCTTACTTTCCAGATACTCTCTCTCTATATCTTTCTCTATCTATCTCTGTTATATCAGAAAAATTTCTAAAATTGCAAATCTGAGTGTTTGCATTTTAATCGATATGGAGGTTGATCTCTTATCGCTTACAAAACCTTAAAATATTTATATTTAAAATTTTCTTGTAGATTTCGAAAAACATTATAATCAGATGTTCACTGGTTGACGTAACGAACTTTTATTTACGTAAACATATAATTGTGCAAATTTATAAAAACAAATCTCTAGATAGAATACCAACAGATTTTTTCTTATCAATCGACTGACTGTTCCACTATGATCTTATAAGAGCATTGCTCTCTAAAACTTTGGTATGTACTATGTATATATAAATTCACGTGTCGAATACAAAGCTAGCCGAAATCGCTTTACAACAATACTTCCTCATTTAAAAAAATTTAAATCACAAAAACAATAATTTGATAATAATAAACAAATTTCAACCAGTTGATGCGCACTGATAAGACAGTGAAATATAGCGCAGAAGACAACACAGAGGATGAGTAAAACGCGTCAGTTGTCAAAGTAAAACAAAAAAGTTTATCACTTGCCAAAAGCAACAATAACAAAAAGTGGGGAGGCAGCCACTGATACGATATGTGTCAAACAAATATAATAACTTTTTTTATTAAATATGTATGTATCTGCTTTTGCCTCACACCATTTATTTATTTATTATGCATTAATTAATTACTTGTTAATAGGTTGTTTATTGAATTTAAATGCACACCACACGCCTAGTAAATAAAGAATTTACAACAAAAACCAATTAAAATGGGCGAGATTTGCAAATTGCGCTCGCTTTATTATGCAGATTTACAATGTGACCGAACTTGATATAGTAGTCTAGTTACATTATTTGCTCATATTTATTGTAAATAGACCTAAATGCATATAGCTGAAATGCCTTATTAAGTTATCCGATAAATTATGACTAGACAGAAAGCTTTCCGGCGAACGTTAAGAAAGGTTGGAATACTTTGATAAAGCTTCCTCTATATTTGTGCTCTCAGGGAGTTAATTCACGATTCATTAAATAAATAGCTTTTGGAGAGTTCTGAGTCTGTATCGGACTTCGTATCGTTATCGCTCTTCAGTAGATATTGTAACTTTCGGCGTCTAATTCTGCCGTAAAAAAGCTTCTCGAAGAATTCATAGACTGTTTGGAGACGACTTAAAATCTTTAGGTTCTCTCATTTGTCGGCTGATATGAAGAGATGTCTAAATGGTAAGAAAAGTCCGACTAAACTTACTCCTTTCTTGAACTAAGACCATTCTGCCTTTATTTCAACAGATATGACCGAGTGTCACCAGCAGACCGCATTTTCCATACATATAGTACTTATAACTATATTATAATATTTTCATCTAGAGACTTGACACGGTGCTTCTTCTTTATAATACTTGTAATGTGCTGAGTGTAGAAATATGATTACTTAATCACGTCCATATAACCGTAACCCTATCGTGTTACTTGTTACAATGTCTCTCCCGCAGTTTTCATTAGTTGATAATTTATATTTTTAATTTCTAATATTTTTGCGTGTGTTTGACAACCTAATTTCACGGTTATGTTTTTTAGAATAAGAAATTCAGCGATGTTGTTGCCGGCATTAGAAAGCAATTAAGCGATTAATTTTCAAAAATTGCTTGTTACTCATACTCATACATACTTTCTCATTTTGGCCGTGTTGACCTTTTTCTGCAGAAAAATGTTCATTATTTTTTAGTCCACAAACAAAAAAAATCCAAGTCAAGCACATGCTGACAGACAAAGTTAGGTACGTACCATACAACAAAGCAAAGTGAAAGGCCATTGATTTTTGAAGCGGGTATTGAACGTAGCGGGTACTTAAACGTATGTTTGTGCCTAACAAATAACGAAAATAGAATTCACAAAAAATCATAGATTTGGGTGATTAAGCAGAAAATTAAATAACTATGTACATTACACTCATATATGTATATATACATACAGTATAAACTCGGTAACCGCAACCCTCGATACACGCAACTCCTCGATTCATGCAACACTATAAAACATAGCATTGTAACCTTTATAAGTGCAACTACTCAAAAATATTGTCCTCAATAACTGCAACTTTACATCTAAATATGTTTTGCTTCAGTTCTTTTTTTGTCGGGTTCTTCTTATGGCATTTTTTGTTATATATTCACAAACTGATCGTTATTTTACCGTTGCCCTGTCGACTTTACTGTTTTTGTGTGTGTGTTAAATGCAATTGTCAATAAATGACTTTCATTATCAGTTTATTTTGCAACGCTCCAGTAGTGTTTTATGTGTAAAAGTCATGGTGGTCACAAAAAAATTAATAAAACTAACAATTAAAGAAAAAACTGAAATTTTGGATAAACTAGAAAGTGGTGTATCGACAAAAGCTCTTTGTATTGATTATAAAGTTCACAAGTCGACAATAACGAGAATAAAGAAGAAAAAAGCTTGTATACTTAAATATGCCACAAATATGGAAGCTGGGCCAGGAAAACGGCAAACCTTAAAATCTTGTGAATACCCAAGAATGGAAAAGGCTCTCTACAAGTGGTTTTTGAAACAAAGGAGTGAAAATGTGCCTATATGCGTCGGTATAGTCAAAGCAAAAGCTCGCAAGCTTCATGAGAAAATAAAAGAAAAGACAGGATGTTTTCATGCAAGTAATGGTTGGGTATCTAATTTCAAAAAGCGATATGGCCTCCGCCACATAAAAAAGAAGCTTTCCGCTTTCCAATAAGACAGCGTCCGTCGACCCATTTGTAATACGTTTTAGAATTAAAATCAAGGAGCTTGATCTTTCTGCAGAACAAATTTATTATGCCGACGAGTCCAGATTGTTTTTCAGGCAGATACCAGATAAAACGTTGGTGAGCTTCAAGGAATCTGCTCCTGGTCGGAAAGTTAGTAAGGAAAGAATAACATTTCTCGCAAGTTAAGCTCTTTATCATTGGAAAAGCAAAAAACCCTAGAGCATTCAAAAATTTTCAAAAAATGTCCGTTGTCTACAAGGCTAACAAGAACTCGTGGATGACTTATTTGTTTTTCGAAGACTAGTTTCATCATACGTTTGTTCCTGATGTGAGAAATACGAAATGTATTGAATGTTTGTTTAAAATGTATGTGTATTTTTTTGGATTGTTATAGGTACGCGAATTTCTAGAATCAAAGGGACGCCCCAAAAAAGCCCTATTGGTCTTGGATAACTCCCCGTGTCATCCTAAAGACAATGAGATGAAAAGTGATGATGAAATGATATCCGTTATGTGTCTTCCACCTAACTGTACCGCGATTCTCCAACCAAAGGACCAAAATGTTATTAACTTAACAAAAGTCTATTACAAAAAAGTCTTTTGGAGCATTTAATAGGGAATAAAACCCGATATGTTTAAAAAATAAAATTTTTAATAAAAAAATAAGATTTCTATATCATAAAACGCTTTTCATTTGTCATATTTCTTGTTATATATTTTTCCTCGCTGGGTGCAACAAACTCAATAAGTACAACTACCTAGATTTTATTAGTTGCGATTACCGAGTTCGTACTGTATGTACTTTAGGGTAAACCTAAATTGTTGAAAAACATATAAAAATATAAATAAACAGTCAAGATGAAACTATCTATATCAAAGCAAAGTGCATATGCTTATGTTTTGACTCTCGAATTTTAAAACTTTTTTTAGTTTTATAGAGAGTTTTAATTATTTCTAAACTTTAAGATTGATCGAGCAAATGCTGAAGAATCGCTGTTGAAATTAAAAATTCAGATTTTAGTTTTTACTTATTATCAAAAATAGTTTTTCACACTCTGAGTTTGAAAATCTGTATAACACCATTAGCCAGATTTACAAGATTTATTTATGCTATTACTGTATTATTGCTATGAATGAGACAGGTGAAAGCTCATTTAACCTTCAAGCGGGCGCGACTAGTGGAACGACTACGATCGAATATTTGAGTTATGTTAATTAGTTTAATAATTGTTTTTTTTTAATAATTTTAATTACTTTTTTTTGACAAAATAGACTTTAAGGACAATGATAATATATCTAAGTACAAATAAATAAATAATTACTGAATAATTAGTGCTTTATTTTTTTTATCCATCCCAAACGTTTTATCGGTTACGCGAGCCCGCTCCCGTTACAAATGACCGCGCGTCCGCTTGAAGGTTAATTCACTTTTTAGTATCACCCTAATATTTTCTACAAAATTTCAAGCAGAAATTACCAATAGTTTTGAATATAAAGCTTTTGTATACCATTCGTTTTGTACGAGTTTGTGGAAAAAAACTTTTGTTTGCTGTCAGATCACGATATTGCGCTTATAATTTTGTCTTAAAAAAATGCTAGATCAAACAACATGATACATAATATTTTTTTTCTATGCAAAACAAGTAAACCTTCATTAGTCAGCACAAAAATATATCGCAGCAACAGTCTTAAAGGGTTATGGGTAGTCAGAGACACGAAAAAATTTAAATTTTCAGTAATTTTTTTATGTTATTTATATTATTTTATTTTTTGTTATTTCACAAAAGTAATAATATGGCATTATTACACAATGTTTTGACTTTAAGTCACAAAAATTTGAAGAAAAAAATTTTAATTTCCAAAGTTATAGTTGTTTGTGTTGACTCAGTTCCAAAAATAAATGGTCCATGCGGTGACAATCATAAGTCTATGTAGATGCTTCCAAAATCAATCGGATAAGAAAAATTATTTTTATGAATAGATAATCCTGGGCCGCATCGAAGCTTTTTTCTTTTTTTTCAAAAATTAACAAATTGACGGCCTTATTTTTTTTTCTAAATTTTCAGGAAAAAATCGACAGTTAATTGCTCTTAAAAAATCTAAATTAAAAAAAAAAACTTTGATCCGGTCCAGGATAATTATGTATTCTAAAAGCTGTAGAAATCTCATTATAATCCACTGAGCGGTTTTCGAACCACAGTTGTCACAAGTTAAAAAAAACATTGTTTTCAGAAAAACGCTTTTAAAGTTTCACACTAGCGTCTTGGAGTGATCGAACGCTCTTTGTAATTTGTCGAATAACTCGAAAAGTAATTATCGGATCTACTTCAAAATTTCAGAGAATATGTTTAAGATATTACACTTAACGAAAATGCCTATCCCTTAAATGTCGGCTAAAACCACATTTTTAACTGTTTTAATAAAGCTCTTTAAGGAGCCTATACTGAAAAAGATCAAAAATTGTTCTAAACCCACTTATTAGAACTAAAACAAAATTTTTTTGCTTACAATAAGTAATAGTAAAATATTTCTTCGATAATCTGTATTTGCCCCTTTTCTTCCCAATTAATTTCATACCTCCGGCGGTAGTAAATCGAGCAAGCAACTGGTATAAATCACCTAATAATTACTTATCTAATATAAGTTTGCAAATATGAAGAGTAAATCCCAAGCGTTTATATAGGAGTCAAAAAGATACTCATTTAGAGAATTCAACTATGTTAACTTGTTGTTGCTTTTACTTGTAAATATTTTTACGAGAAAGTAGAGCTCAAGCGTGTTAAGCTGAGAAATTATGAATCGAACACTTTCCATTATGGTCTTTATTAAACTTCCGAGTATATTTCTTAGATGTAAAAGCTCCAATAGAAACCTCTATGAAAATGCATATCTACAAATTATTAATTGTATTATAATTTCTCAGAAAATATTTGATAAGCGACAACCTAGAGTAATTCCACAAATGTTTAGCTTCAATTTGGAATTAGAGTGTTCATATTCGTCATATGGAAACTATTCTCAATATTATTCATGTATGAAATGCTGAGTCATTGTATTTTCAAATTTTCTTCTGTGGATCAAAATGGCGTTATATGGAAATAGGATTGGTTGTGACCCGATTTTACCCAGTAAATCGAGTATTAAAACAATTTTTTATAGCAAATTTAGTTCAACTAGCGGCCAAGTAGATTTTTAGCGAAGAGTTTTCAAACATGAAATGGGCAGTATCCACTTATTAATAGACAAAATATAATATTTTCTTGATTTATATACTTTAAGCATCGAAAAACCTGCCGCACATATTTCAAATTTATTATTTACATAAATGAATCAATCAAGTTGCACGGCAAAAAATATTTTAAATGACAACTCTCTTATCAGCCACGTTGGAGCATCAGACCACCAGGGTGTCTACATGTCAGCATATACATACGAGTATGATATAGCGTGAATATAAATATGTGCAACACATAAAATATAAAAGCAAATATAAAAACGTCACGCATACATGCGCACATATCAGCTTGATAGCATAATTTGTCAATGTCAATGTCGCTCATACGCAAGCGCTTACAAGCCCACTTATGCGAGTGGGTGTGTGTGTGTGTGTGGACATGTGTGAAGACTCATTTACGTAAAAGCGCTGATAATCGCATGCTAAACTATATATTATATGCATATATGTGTGTGTGTGTGTGTGTGCTTGCAGTAATGTAATTGGCGTAGCGACGCAAATTGACCACTGTGACTTATGCATGTAACAACAAAAACAACAACAAAAACAACAACAAAGCGTTGCATTTGAAGAGAAGGTGGTAATTTACGCGTATTTTATATAAATATACATGGGTAGATATGTTTTCAGTGCTGTGAGAGGAATTTTAATTTAATATAGTGTGTGTATGTATGTATATTTGTACTTGAGCTCAAATACTTTGCTAATGAAGAGGTGAGAAAATTAAGAACTTCAAAAAATTTTCAATGCCAAATTAAATATGTTTATGCATTAGTATGTGTGTGTGTGCATATATTTGTAAAATTCGCACATTATAAATTGTTATTATACACAAACATACACTATATGTATAATCTCTCTCAAAAACTAACATTTTGCAAGTGTATAAACACAATTATTTTTAGCCAACAGATCTCCAAATTTAATTTACTCAAACGCAAATATCATTCTTCTATTTACAGATTTTCCACGTAAACACACACACAACTAGAAATATTTTATACTCACATACACACATCAACACCATAAATCAAAGTATAAACAACCAACAAAGCAATACCAGCTAAACACCTCCGGCTGCGCATATTCCATTTGTTTAGCCAAAGCCAATTAACGACTTGATTGTCGAAATAATTACACACACAAATCATATACAAACATGGAGACTGAATCGCTTAATCGGAAAAATTCCTCACGGAAAAGTTCGGTAATCAATGGCAATGGCGATGCGCCGGCCAAGGTGACGACGGAGGGTGAGGGTGGCGGCGAAGGCGGTGGTGGTGGTGAGGTGACTTTAAAGGCGAAAATGAGTTTGATCAATGGCTGCACTGTGATCGTGGGCTCCATCATCGGCTCCGGCATCTTCGTGTCGCCCACCGGCGTACTACGCTACACCGGAAGCGTGAATTTGTCGCTGATCGTTTGGATTATTTCCGGCCTCTTTTCTATGGTGAGTAATCGCGTACATATGCTGTATATATTTGAATAAATATAATAATTGGGTTAACCATTGGCATGACGAGTGCATACTGATTACTTTCAATAGAATTCACAAAATATGCGACGGCTGATCTGAAATTTTTGTACAATGTGTTGTACTTCTAAGAATCTAGAAATATAGGAATGTGCGTAAATATTTATTTATAAAGCATATATATTTATATGTATATATATATATTTAGTTTTAATTATATATTATACTCAAACTCAGTTGACTCAGCAAGCTCTTTTAAGA
Organism: Zeugodacus cucurbitae; assembly: GCF_028554725.1. Classification (NCBI taxonomy): domain Eukaryota; kingdom Metazoa; phylum Arthropoda; class Insecta; order Diptera; family Tephritidae; genus Zeugodacus; species Zeugodacus cucurbitae. Next base: position 53,319,954 of record NC_071667.1, on the reverse strand, counting down.
AAAATAATTGATAGCGCAAGCAACAACTTTTATAATTAAACTCGAATTTGTACTAACTATTTTTTTTTTTTGCTTTCATCCAAATTTAATTAGTTTGAAATATCTTCTAAAAATAAAATTAAAATATAAATTCTGAACAGCATTACCAACTGGCAAGTGCTTGTAACCACCTTTTGTTCATCTACATTGTCGTTCACCAAGTCAAGTCTATGATTCTTATAGCACCTACTAACCGTTCAGACAAGCTTTCAATTCATAGAGCTATTACATACCCATTTACCTTATTATGTATCGATTATAGGTTGAGGCTCCTGAAACTCGATCACTCAAGAGCAATGCAGTCCCATAAGCTGAACACATTTGAGGGGAACAAGCAGCATAACATTAAAATATAGCTCTTTTCATATAAATATTTCCTCTATACTAGTGGAAGATACTTGTTCGATTAGTAACAATCGAAATTAATTCAAAAGCTTGTGGAATAATTTTTCAATTGAATAATTACAACCAACTTTGGGTGGACTTCTTTAGCTTAGTGCATTACCTCCAAAATTAGTCCTACTCGAAAATTTTTAATATTTTCTAGAACTAGTATTTTTACTTATTGGGAGAAATAGAATAAAATATATGCCACATCTGATTTGAAAATTTCAGTATAGATCGGACCAGGATCGGTCAAATTTTATATCATAAATGTAACTCTTACTTCAAGAGACACTGATGCGAAATCGTATTTTAGATAGTCAGTTTGGTAAAGGTTTTCTCAATAGGATAGCACTTACTTACCTACTGTTACTATTAGACAGTTATCAGGACAGTATGGTTAGCTTAGGTTCAAAGGCTGACACTAGCGACAGTTGTCGCGATGGAACCCACTTGAGCAGCTGAATATGCCGGTCCAATGTGATGTCATAAGACTACTATGTATGGATCGCATAGAAAACCTTTACGTATGGCCAAAGCGTTTTGAGCATATGCTGTCCGGTAAGTTCGACAATCTTACAGCTACTGAGATGTTCCATTCTCAGTCTTGCGAATACTGGCCAATGTAGGAAGAAATGAGACTTGGTGTTTACACCTCGCCCTCCGCCATATAGCTTTTGCAGTTTGCGTTCGGCAGGATTCCTCATCGCATAAATATGTATATGAACCTTTTTAAATGCACGCCTTGTTTACCCAGCTCGTGAGAGGTCCATAGATAAGACAGAGAGGACAGAGGAGTCCGTTCTCGGCATCAGCATGCTGAAATAGAACGACGGGTACTCCTTCTTGCGAGCTCATCCGCTCTGCAGTTCCCAGCAATTCCGCTGTAACACGGCATGCATACGAGTCTGATAGTGAAATAGCTTGACGCTATCGATAATGACCCAAGACACTCCTTAATCACTGTGGTCTGGTAACCCGAAACTAAGTTTTACGAAAAGCTCTTTACAGACAATCTTCCTCCCTACCCTTCTTATGCAGCGGCTTCGTCCTAACCATATATACCTCGGGGGAAAGTGAACAGAAAAGGAGCCGCAGACATTAGTAATAGCGACACAATGCTTGAAATTTTCAGTGATACAGTCGAAGTTGCCGATAATTTCGGAATGTCCTAGCCTAAAACCCATCATGGAACCGGAACTTCATGTGCAAAATTGCATTCATCTTTGGACAATATGATAAACTTTCGAAATTTCAATAACCTTAGTCTCTCGAACCGTTATTATAAAAAGTTCGTATCTCATTAACATACCATACTTTAGTCTGATTTTTGTAGAGTAAAGAATTAAGATGATTAGCAAAGTTAAAAAAAAAAATATTTTTATTAAATTCACTATGCCTTTGCAAAACCATATAATCCCTCACATACATATTTCCGACAGAAATAGATTCCAAAGCAAAATTTAAAAATAAATGACACCAACACATACACAATCACAAGTAAAGGTCATAAAAAATAAAATAAAAATGGTGTGAGGATTCAGAAATGCATTCTCCAACTGCCTTAATGAAATTCTTAACATACTTCGCAGGGGTACGCATATCAAAACCAGTTCATGATAATATAAACGTGCCCTCCACATACAGTGCTTCTAATACTAGCACACCAGTGCGAATGACATTTGCTCACGACGACGCAAATTTGAGTAAATAGACATAGAACTAAATTTATATGCATTTACCTAGAAAAATGTATAAGAAAGTGTACTATTCAACTGACATATACCTAGGCACAGTTCACTTTGATATATCTACTCAGTCAACGGTTTTTTCGCGCACGAGCGCATTTGGGTCACGAATAATGGCTTTATTGGACTTCCGTTTATTGAAAGTAGAAAGAAGAAAATTCTGACGTAAAAATAAAAGCTTTAGAATTATGACTTTGACAGACAATTGCTTAGATCATAAATGAATGTGTGTCCTTGAAGGTACTTAGCGTCTAGCAGAAGCAATTTTATTGAACGAATTCAGAATACGTAATGTTTAATTGATTGATAATTATACAACGCAAAGAAGACCGCGACTATCGCTCTAAGGGTAATGAATTATTATTCCAACTTGACAGATCTCTGCAGCAATATCGAGGAACTCGGCAGATATATAGAAATAGGAAATGAAGGATTTTTAAGCAATTAAACTTGGTCCGCTGAACATAAAGGCACTGAACAATCAATGAAATATATATAGATTAGTTCGCAAATCTCGGGTTTACTATTTAGGTTTACATATTCTGCAGACGAATATAATCTAGATTTCAATTGTCAAGGATACAACTTTTACTAAATGTTGGTTATGAGGGTTCAGGTTTGGCGTATGTTTATTCCCTAGTTCTGCTCTTGAGACAATCAATAAATAATAAGGGAATTAATCGTTCAGTGGGGACTCCAGGTTTCAAGGGACCTAAAAATTTAAGTTTACTTGCCTTTCTGATCCCTTGAATGGCAAGTATGACAGTTGAAGGCAGTTTATCGTGTCAAGTTATTACATGGAAACACAAAAATATTTAATTTCTAATTTTCTAATCAGAGGTGTACTATCTAACTAATCTCCATTTTTCTCGATTTTCCACCCACTAGGTCGGCGCCTACTGCTACGCCGAATTGGGCACAATGATCACCAAGTCTGGTGCAGATTATGCCTATATCATGGAGACATTCGGTCCCTTCATGGCCTTCATACGTCTGTGGATCGAGTGTATGATTGTGCGCCCCTGCTCACAGGCAATTGTGGCGCTCACCTTCAGTGTCTACGTGATGAAGCCGTTCTTTCCGGATTGTCAGCCACCAGATGATTCGGCGCGCATGTTGGCCGTCTGCTGCATATGTAAGTACACACTTATTATTTAAATGCTATAAATACTCACAAATTTCAGATTAGAACTAGTTAAGTAAGCCTAATGCACTTAATAAATCAAACTTTCAAATGCCTTCAGTTGAACAACGTTCTTGACCTATAGATTAGGCGCTTGTAAGCGACGCTAAAACAACGCAACCATCAGCGCTAATGTTTACTAACAAAAATACTTGTAACAACAACAACTATGCACTCGTGTATATTTTACATAATAGGAAACGCAATTTTCAGCTGCTAATTGATGTGCACGCGGCAGCCGGTTAATAATCGCATATAAATAAGTATGCTTACTTAGTAACTATTTAGTCACTCTTCACGGTACCCAATTACTTGTGTACAGTAGACACTCGATTCATGGAATTTGCTATATAAATATTCGAAATGCACTTAACGATATTTTGAAAAGTCTAGAGATATAAATCCCGAAAATTTTGCTAGTCCCGAAATTTTGGAATACGGTTTTAGTATACGTAGAGGTTGAATTCTTTAAAAATAAGAATCTTCTGCTTAAGTGTAAAGCTACTAATCCCGAAAATCCAAGATGTGAGGTTGCTAAGGTCTAGAGAATTAAATTTCAAAATACATATTATTTTAGTATATCTAGAGTTTGGAATCTTTTAACCCTTCTGCACCTAAGTTTATTCTGACCAGAATTATTAATCCCGAAATTTCAGAATATGGCTTTGTTAAAAATACTGGCTTTTTAAACAAGCTGGAATCTTTTACAAGAACCTATAAGGTGTTTGCAAAGTCTAGTGTCAGAAATCCCGCCAAAATTTGCTAGTCCCCGATTTCGGAATATGGTTTTAGTATATGTAGAGTTTTAACTTTGAAGTAATAGATAGTTTCGTATACCTGGGAACCAGCATCAACAACACGAACATGCAAGCCTCGAAATCGAGCGCAGAATCACTCTTGCCAACAAGTGCTACTTTGGACTGAGTAGGCAATTGAAAAGTAAAGTCCTCTCTCGGGGAACCAAAATCAAACTCTACAGATCGCTTATCATTCCCGTCCTGCTTTATGGTGCAGAAGCTTGGACGATGTCAACATCAGATGAGGCGACACTAAGAGTTTTCGAGAGGAAAATTTATGGTACTCAAAACATTGGCAACGGGGAACACCGCAGACGATGGAACGATGAGCTGTACGAGTTATACGGCCACATTGACAGCGGCTACGCTGGCTAGGTCATGTTGTACGAATGGATCAAAACACTCCAGCCCTGAAAGTGTTCGATGCAGTACCCGCCGGAGGAAGCCGAGGAAGGGGAAGGCCTCCACTCCGTTGGAGGGACCAGGTGGAGAGCGACCTGGTTACACTTGGGATCTCCAACTGGCGCCGAACCGGGAAGGAGAGAGAGAAGTGGCGTACTATCATCGATTCAACACGAATCACATACATACATACATACATATGTAGAGTTTGGAATCTTTGACAAGAATCTTTTTGGAATCTTTTTTTTAACTTTTTTTAGTCCCCAAATTTCGGAATATCATATTGAAACTTGTCCTCTACGAAATTCGAGAGACCACTGTAAATAGTTTCGCAAATTTATACGCTCAGATACATAACGGCACATGTTTATTTGAGCTGCTGCAAAAAGCCGCTTACTGATTACGGCAAATAGAGAACTTTTGTTTTCACAAATATATATGTATGTAATATAATATATATATATGCCGATATGAACACATATTTATATATATATGTAAGTGTTGTTGTTTTCCAGTTGAATGCGTGAATATTAATTTCCTCGTAAATCAAACAAATTCACTGTTAAATCAAGTGTGCACGCACACTAACATACATTTTAATCTATTTTCCTCTTTTTTCCCTCAAGAAGTCACAAAGAGTTGGTGGATTATGAAAATTCATTTCAAATTACATCATGCATTTTGCTAAGATTCCCTGTCATAGTACAGGGGTTGTTCGAAGAAATGCATTCTCATTTTTACTATAAAACTAAATAAATTTCTTAATTTTCTGGTCATCTGCGGAATCTAGATCTATATATGTACCTCATAATATGTCTTCCCCACAGCCAGAAACTGATCAAAAGTTTTCCGCCAAGCAATTATTCTACTTCGTCCGGCTAGGATGTTCTTTCATTGATCTCACAAATTTACTTCAATTTAATGTATTAGTTAAAAAAAGGTCTTCTCAGCATAATCCTTCAACTTTATAGGCTTTTCTCTTTTATACGTTTGCAAGATCTTAATTGTAGACATCTCTTACGCAGTTATAGGCGAGTTTACAACAGCGCACCACTCGTTCTTCCTTCCAATTGAAAATCCCAAGTGCAGCCAGGTCCTTCTCCACCTAGTCTTTCCAACGGAGTGGAGGTCTTTTTCGGCTTCCAACAGCGGGTACTGCATCGAACCCTTTCAAAGCTGGAGCGATTTCGTCCATTCGAACAACATGACCCAGTCATCGCACCCGCTGTCTTTTTATGCGCAGAACTATGTCAATGTCGTCGTATAATTCATACAGCTTATCGTTCCATCGTCTGCGGTATTCGTCGTTGCCAATGTTTAAGGAACCAAAAATCTTCCGCAGAAAACTCTTCGTGGCGTCTCATCGGATGTTAACATCGTCCACGCTTCAGCACCATGAAGTAGACGGAAACATAAAGTAGGAGGGATTACTGTTTGAAAATTGTTGAGGCACCAATCGCCTCGTTTTAAATATTAGCTAATCAAGAATATTGTTTAGAGCCGAAGTAAACTTTCCGGCATATCAATACCATAAGTCCCCAGAAGCTTTTCAACTTGACAGGCGTTCTCATGCGTGATATATGTATGTCTGTACATATACTATGTTTCCATTGAGCAAATCTTACTTGTAACCAGTCCTTACGTTGTATATTACATCTTAATTTCAAATACGATATACTATATAATACGCTAATTAAATTAAACCCACTCGCGTTTATCTTCTAATTAGTTGTATACTAATGAAAAATGTGTATAGTGTAATTAGACCCAGGCTCGCCTCACATACAATATATGCGCTACAACAATAAATATAAACAGAATAGAATATATTGTTCTAACCAGGAATACAAATATAAAACTATAACTTTTAAGCTTTAAGCCACAATGTCTCATTGAATCAGCAAAACTCCGTAGATCCTATTTACATTGCCTCGATGCATTTATTTCTATTAACTGAGATTTCTCTAATTCTGTTATATACTGTCATTTCACGCACTCATTCCTTTACCCTCTCACTCTCTTGCCTCTCTTCGCAGTGGTGCTAACTTTCGTCAACTGCTGGGACGTTAAATGGGCCACCGCTGTGCAGGACATCTTCACATATGCCAAGCTATTGGCGCTCTTCATCATCATCGCCACCGGCGTCTATCAACTGTACTTGGGCAAATTGGAATATTTTACATTCGAGAATACGGACACGAAAGTCACATCGCTAGCGCTGTCCTTCTATTCCGGACTGTTTGCTTACAATGGCTGGTAAGTTGATATCGTGTTTATGTAGGTTATGTGAGGGATAAACAAGGAAATCAGTTGGACACATACTGGCTAATATCAACTAAGTAATAGGATTTGAGTAATTGGCACACAAGCTGTCCGAAGTAAAGGATATATGTACTTGTTTTTGTTTGCTCCATTACTCAGCTAATCAAATTATTGCCGTCAGACGTTGATATGCGCTCTTCGCCTGTTTACTTACTTCCTCTTCTACTTCTTTTATCGTTTAGGAATTACTTGAACTTTATTATTGAGGAACTGAAGGATCCAGTAAAGAATTTGCCACGCGCCATCGCCATTTCCTGTACGCTGGTCACAATTGTCTATGTAATGGCCAACGTTTCCTTCTACACCATTCTCTCACCAGAAGAGGTGTTGGGCTCAGCCGCTGTGGCGGTGACCTACGCGGAGCGCGCATTCGGCATGTTTGCGTGGACTGTACCAGGTGAGTTCGTCGGAGAGATCGGGAAAAGCAGTGAAAAAGTACAAAGCACTAGGTACATAATTTTGAAAAATGTTCTCCAATACTTGCAGTTTTCGTTGCGTTGTCCACCTTCGGCGCTGTCAATGGTATTTTACTCACCTCTTCGCGCCTTTTCTACGCTGGCGCCAATGAGGGTCAAATGCCGGAAATCTTAACCATGATTCAAATACAACGATTCACGCCCACACCCGCTGTGCTGATAATGGCGCTGTTGTCGATGTTATACCTTACCGTGTCCGATATTTTTGCGCTCATCAATTATGTGGGCTTTGCCACTTGGGTGAGTGACCATTTTTATAAAAAAAAATCATATTTTAACACCCTGTATTTATTGTTTTCTAAAATAACACCTTTTACACCTTTCTTCTCACCACAAATAGCTGAGCATAGGCGTCTCTGTACTCTGTCTGCCCTGGTTGCGTTATGCTCAACCCAATTTGCCACGCCCCATACGCGTACCGCTCGTTTTTCCCGTTATTTATCTACTCGCCACCATTTTCGTTACCGTTGTGCCCATGTACGCTAGCCCTGTGGAAACCGGTTATGGCATCCTAATGATCTTGAGCAGCATACCGGTATATTTGGTGTTTATTGCGTGGAAGAACAAACCGATTTGGTTCCAGAAAACAATGGGTAAGTTGTTAACGAAGGTGTGAGCGTATTGCGCATAAAAAAGCTTTTTTAAAATTCCCAAATTATATTTCCGTTCACGAAACACCCTTTAAATTATTTAATTTTATCAATTACGTTTTGAAATCACGCACATTCACCCATGCCGCTATGGTGTATTATTCTCTTTTAGGTGGATTCACACAAGGACTGCAAAAAATGTTGATGGTTGTACGACCAAAAGCTTCCGCTTCAAAGGTTTTTATTATTTAATTGTTTTCTTTTTTCAATATTTTTGCACTCACTTTTTCATTAAAGTCATGCACATTGTTTACTAATAGTTGAATTATTTTTGAAAGTAACTTTAAAATTGTTTAAAAAATTTTTGCTTGCCTTTGACTTTGAATTGGTTTAAATTGAAAGTATCCTTTGGTTTAATTCAAGCACCCTTTAGTGAACATTTGTTGCACTTAGTTATTAATAGATAGTAGTGTATAAGTAGTGGAATGACAACAGAACAATAAGGGTATTCACAAAACTACTTGGTTAAAATAAAAATAATATGGTTAAAAGTGTTCTCTCAATAAACCTAATGATTGATGCGATGTGTGGAAAGTGGCGCCGTCTTGTTGAAACAAAATATCGCCGAGATCGCGGGCTTCAATTTCAGGCATCAAATAGTCGGTTATCATGACGCGCTAACGGTCGTGATTAATGGTCACGTTCCCACCGCCATCATTTTTGAAGAATTAGGGACCGGTAGAATCACAAACCACACCAAACGTTTTTCTTTCTGGATGAAATGACAGTTCTTGAATCCCTCCAGGTTGCTCTTCGTACCAAATGTAGCAATATTGCTTAAGCCAGAAGTGGGCCTTATAGCGGAAGCAGAATTTGCTTCGAAAACATCGGATCTTCATGGAACTTTTCAAGAGCCCATAGAGCGAAGCGATGTCGCTTGGGAAGGTGGAGCGTCTTCAGTTCTTGCACAAGATGTATGTTGCACGCTTTCAATTCAAGATCTTGATGTAAATTTCTGAACTAAAATAACATAACATCTTGACACGACTGTGTTGTGACGGGAAAAGTTCAGTTCTATGAATAGTAAAGTATAGTACCACAAAAGGACAGTCCAAAAGAAATTTTTGACATACAGTTTTTGAACCTCTTCTTCATTGAAATAACTTCGTAAAATCGACAAACGGCTATGTTTTTATCACCACCGAATTGCTACCTATGTAGAGAAAGTTCAATAGACCTCTAAAGTTCGAGCCTCAGTCTCACGCTTAGCTCACTTAGGCGCCCAGTAGAAAACAGATTGGAGACATCCAATTTTAATAATAACGGTACGAGAGACGGTTTTACAGTTTCCTTCGATTCTTCCGCACGAATTTATGATGAAATTGCACTATCTGTCATCAAGCGGATTTACTGAGCTCAGTACCTTGTAGATGTTAGAGGGAGCAACCTTTTGCAACTCCCTGGACCATAAAACTACGTCAAGTATTATATTGGGTTTCATATGACCGCACTCAGCTTGAAGCCACTTCTTCTCAAAAGCTTGTATACAGTAATATAGATCAACCGATTCCTTCTTTCTAAATATCGATTTAACGTATTAATCCGTATAAACTATTTTGGACTTCTTATTTTTTTAAAGCAAGTTAGAAGAAATGTATATAGAAACTTATAATTCGCACAAATAAAGGTCTGAGATCTCAGGGTCAGATTAACGATAGCTGTACCTCCAAATAAAGGAATAAATGAATTTCTTACCAATCAAAAATCATCAGTTTTGTGACTACCCTTATTAATGGCTCGAGTAAAATTTAAAAGTACTGTCTCCGATAATTCAAAATCGATATATAATTCGATTTGTTAAACGTAATCAGACAATACTTCCAAATTTTATTTAAAATTATTAGAAATACTTTACAGTTTAATGAAATAATTTTAATTTGTTTTATTAACCACAATTATCTATTTTACAGTAAGCCTCACACGATTCCTACAGAAGACGCTAATGGTAGTCGGCAAAAGTAAACCAGCTCAGGTGTAAATGTCATAACCATGGAAATTCATAACGCTACATACACACACACATATATGTATTGAATATATACTATATATATATACATATACATAAAGCGTACCACCGCGTACGATTTCTCACAAGGCATTTAAGAATTTATATGATATAGGCTCCCATAGTAGTGATTATGTACTAAATGAATATTATAATTTTAAAATGAAATGATGCAAAGAAAAACAGAACTAAATATTGAAAGGCTTTTGTGAAATTAAGCGCCGTTATACAATAAATTTAAGTATGATTAGTTTTAAATGGCTAAAAGATATTAAAAAAAAACTGTTTGACAAGGCTAAATATGCATAAACTGTTAATTGAACTTTTGGGGGGACAACCAACAAAAACAAAACCAGTGTATTTTGAGTAAAAAAGATATAAAAAAATATTAATAAAAAGTAAAAAATAGTCATGATAAAAGTGTTCGCGTGTATTTTTTTTGTAATTTAATTTTGTCAGTGATTACTTAGTGAAAGCTTTTAAGCTCGAAAACCCGAAATATTATTTCTAAAGTAAATTTTTAATATGCTGTGAATACATTGTAAACAGATTAAATATACCAGTGCTTCATGCTGCATGCTTACTATTTTTTTTAAGAGCTTTTTTAGAGCAGACCCACTAAACATTAAGTTTCTTATATTAATAAAAGGTGAGGAATTTTGCGCATTTTGAATAATGTATTAAGGTTTCAAATATGCATCCCCAAAATGCTTTGAGCCCTCAAGTTTCAGACGTTCCAGTTCCGCAAGTTCTTTTCTAAAGCTTTTAAAGTGAAAATTTCGAGATTTTTTTGATGGGGAACGATAAAAGTTTAAATATTTTAGGTATCTAGGAACATATATTGCACTAAGTTGTGCATATGACTAATAAAGGAAAGCAATTTAGAGATTGATTAATCTTGAAGAGCTTTTAGATTTATATGTATAAAATGCATTTGCTTTAATTTAAGTTAAGCTTTTTTAAACATTTATTGCATTTCAAATACTCCACTTTTCAAAGCAAAATTTAAATTGTAAAAAAAAATAATTGATAGATTTTTGTAATAAATAAAAAAATATGTTTGTGCAAAATAATTTGATTAATTTTAACACTTTGTTTTATTTTTTTTTCAATTTGTGCAACGAATTGGAAATAGAATTGAATATTGTCCGGTTTCACTAATTAATTACAAAGTATAAAAAATTATGGTCTGAAGTTTATTTAAAAAGTTTTATTAAAAAAAATCCGTTCAAATTGTATATTTTTTATAAAAAAACATTTGCTCAAATATGGATTAATAATTTTTAAAAATCTTAATACATTTATGAAAAAATTGTTCTACGAAATTTACGCACATGAAATAAAAATTTCGCATCTCGAGTTTTTGTTTAAATTTTTTTTTTATTTATAAAATAAATTTTTATTTTTTCAAAATTTCTTTAACTTTTATTAACAAAAAACATAACATAACTTTTTTATATTTATCTTTCAAAAATATTCAAAATTCAAAATCTTTAAAAAAAATATATTAGTATTTAAATATGAAAATAATGTACAAAAATGTTGCTCTAATTAAATTAAAATTTCGATCAATTATCTTATTAAAAATCGAAAAATGTTGAAAGAATTTTAATTTTGTCATATTTTTTCAAAAAAGCGTATAATTATTAATAAAAAAATTTTATTTATATTTTTTAACTATTTTCAAACAATTGCTTTTTATTAAAAAAAATAATTTAAATGTTTTACAAGTAATTATACTATTTGTGCAAAATAAATCAATTATAGTTTAATACTTTTTTTAAATAAAAATATTAAAAAATAACATTTTTTTATAATTCTCCATTAATTAATTTTTTCTTCAAAACTAAAATATTTTGTGGGAATAATAATTGATTTTTTAACAACTGTAAACATGGAATTCTGCTTTGCTTACTCCTGACTGCCAATAATAAGACAACAACAACAAAAGGCAGCTAAAATTCCAAACCAAAATCCCGCAAAAGTTTTCTTTGAGGGAATTATAAATTTTCTGAAATATATTTGTGTCTAAATACATATATACTCATTTATATACTAGCATATATATATAAAGCATATCTACTATAGAAAATTTTGTAGAAACAACAACATTAAATTAAAAGAAAAAGAAAAAAACCCAACACTACTGACTACCTGAGTGCTCGAATAAAATATTAAAATCCTCTTAGAGTCTTATTATCAATGTTTTCCATTTGTTTCTGAGGTGTAAACTAAGCTATAACCGTTATTTGTTCTATGTTCCGTTGACTGCTTGAGATAGTGTTTAAAAAGGACTAAAATGTTTGCATTATTGAATAAACAACAGAAAGTATATTACAAAAAAAGAATAAAAATTTAAATTTTAAATGTATTCATAGGTGACACTATGTAACTAAATAAATATATAACTGTATATGTTTGTATTTGAAAAAGCGAAAACTACCAAACGCTAAAAATGTATTGGGAAAACAATTGTTGACAATAATATTATCATTATAATTACATAATGTATATTAATGTATGTATGTTTTTTATGTATACAAAATTATTCACTATTTAGTCATTGCATATTTGGAATTTAATAAAGTGGCTGCATACACTGTGAAAAATGGAATGCGAACAATTAACTTGCTAAACTGATTTACTGCACACACATATACATACAAACAACTAATTGTACACATTTACATACATATATATATATATATATATATAAATATATATTAACATTAACATTAAAGAAAACTACATTTTATTAAAGCATTGTATTAATAGCTGTTAGAATTCAATTAAATTAAACGTAATTTTTTGCAGTGTAAAATAGAAAATGTAAAACAAAAGAAATGTGCACAAATTAATTTCATTCGCTTACAGCCAGGTGTAATGGAATTGATTTGCCCAATACATACTAATTACAAATGAGAGAAAAATAAAAATAAATAAATACATACATAAATACATAAATACATGCCAGCAAAGCAATGAAGAAGACAGCGAAATATTGTGGTTTTCATTTATAAGAGTGAATGAGAGAGAATTCAAAGCGATAGAGAGATCTTAGTTTTTAAGCAAACTAATTACATATAGCAAGTGAATAAAGAATGGTTAGGAAGCGTCTTGCCCGGGATCTCAAATTTTGATGATAAGAAAATTATTTACTGAAGACTTTGGCATCCGAAAGAATAGTAAGATTACCTGATAAAAGTTACCCAGAGCACTTACAATTATAAAGGGTGATCCATTGCGGGGTTCCCTACTTTTCTAAACAATTAATTGGCATTTATTTTTTAAAGATTGTCTCTTTCAAAGGCTACGTCTCAGGTGATCCATCCGTTGAGTCCAATTTTCGATTACTCGTTCAAGCAATTCGACTGGTAACTGGCGAATGACAAGCGTGATGTATTGCTCCAATCACTGAAACGAAGCGGGATTGTCTGCATAGACTTTAGACTTTACATATCCCCACAGGAAAAAGTCTAAAGGTGTGATATCACACGATCACATGACGCATATCGACCGGCCCAAAACGTGAAATTTAACAAATCCATTGATTGATGCGGTGTATGGGAAATGACGCCGTCTTGTTGAAATCAAATGTTGCCGAGATCACTAGCTTCAATTTCAGGCATCAAATAGTCGATTATCATGGTTACGTTCTTACCGGCATCATTTTTGAAGAAATATGGACCGATGATTCAACCGACTCACAAACCACACCACACCGTTGTTTTTCTGGATGAAATGACTGCTCTTGAATCTCTTTAGTCCCAAATGCGGCAATTTTTTTTGTTTACATACCCATTGAGCCAGAAATGAATCGCATCGTTGAACAGAACAATACTAAACAAACATTACATGACAGCTTGACACGACTCACGCGTGATCTGTGACAAAAAACACTATTGATAAAAGTACCTCTACTTGGACCTCTACCTCTACCCCCCTTATTAACAATTGATGAATGAGCCATCCCAAGGATAGAGACAACAGTGAAAGCCTCACATAAGTTAATTAAATCCAATAATGATAGCGTAAATTGATGACATCATGAACCGTTCTGTCAATAGGACTAAAAAGTGTAAGAAATGGAAATTATAGTAATCTCCATTTCTTTCATTATTAATCAAAAACTCTGAACATTGCAATGAGTATAAACAACTTCAGTTAACTAATGATCTATCAAAACTAAAAATAAAACATAAGTAACTACTAGCTAAATATATAAAAACGAGTTCAAATTTCATCTAGTATTTAATTTCGGAACTCATGCCCAACTTAGATCAGAACTTCCAATCTGTTTTTGTAAGCGCGGCAAATATTTCCTTATATACTCCGCTAGGATCATCATCTCAATAATCTTACTGCGATAGAGTCTACAATATTTTACACGAGACTCACCGAGTATTTGAACCTAAACTATTATTTTAACTACACCCCTCAACAATACAGAATCCCTGAGACCTATCGAAACAAATTAATTTAAATTAGAAAGGTTTAAAACTTAAATTTAACCAGAAAAGGAGGAGAAAGTTTTTATTGGTTATGTAGGGTCGCAGATCCATCTGAACTGACTCTAAATAATTTGTCGATTGATTTTAGTTAAGCCTACAAGTTCTATTTTGTATACGATATTATGTAGACTATTGAATCTAAAGGATTGATACTTTCACTCTCATCGATGTAAAAATAATACAAGTAGTTTTGAAGTTGATTAATAAGTAATTTTGGAGGATCTCACTTTGGTAGCTTTCTTGAATACTAAAATACGGCGCTCTGCAGCTACCAATGTATTACGTGTCCTAGTAAATTGTAAAAAAAATTATTCAAATTTTTAAAATATGGTTCCATTAGATTTTTTGCATTCTTATAATTTTTTCCCTTCAGCTTAGCCAGTTCGAATGTTTTTTTTTTGTTTCAAATTTATGTTTTCAGTAGCAATCCCCCCCTCACTTTAATTATTACGTACAGCCAGTATTTCGTCCTTTATGGCGTCGGCCAGTTGTGTCTTGCACACTTTCAATTTCAAGACCTTATATTTAGCGGCATTTTCGTTGAGCTCTTTGGCCTTGCGCCGCAAATACGGTACCAAGTTATTTTTGTATTCACAAAACTCCAACTCGCGCAATAGATTCTCCAGCGAGACTTGCGCCAATTTGTAACGATTGAAGTAATATTGCATGCTGGACTGTGGCTGCTTGTTCTCGCCCAGCAATTCTTTGCGATCTGTTTGATTTGACTTCTGGCAAACATTATGACACAACTGTGCCACGCCCTCGGCGTACTTACAATCATAATACTGTTGCAAAGCCCTATAAATACGCTCGAAGCTCTTCTCGAAACGTTCGGTCCACGCATAGAGTTTGCGCTGCAGTGCTGAGCGTGTCTGTGGCGATTTTTTTGTGTCCAAAGGGTTATTCGGCACGGTGCCACCTTTCAAACGATCGCTCGCGTCACTCGAATCATTATTCACATTATTTAGCTTCTTGAGCTCCTCCTTCATGCCCATGTAGGCGCTGTGTGCCAACTTTAACATATCGCCTGTGATCTGACCTCTATCCAGCGAGACGTCAAAGAGTATCCACCACGGCTCACCACCAGCGAAATGCGCACTAATGCAGTCATTGATCAGCATGCTCCGCTCATCGGCAACACCACGTTTCAAAGGGGTACGCTTAATCGGCGGTGACGGAGTGCGCAATAGACGACACAGACTCCGCTTGGAATTCACATCCAATTTGTGCAGATACAAATGCATTATAACCAGGTTGACTTTATGGATCATATAGCGTTGATCTTCGAACTCATACATGACCTCGATTATCTCATGCCATTGACCCACACCGAAGAGACGACGATACTGTGAGTCCAGCCACTTGAACAGTTGATGCGTAGTGCTGAAACTCATGTCACTTCGCAACAAATGAAAGAAGTGACCGGTGATCGGATGCTGACGCAAATCATAGTAACACAAGTGGATATTGGTGAGCTTGCACTGCATCAGCTGTAAGCGGCGCTCGACATTGCGCACCACCAGCTGGTGTAGAAAGAAGAGCGGACACAACCGTTTATTGCAGAAGCGTTGTAGGCAACAGTTTTTACGATTCTCCAGTAGCTCCTGTGTCAACGCGAACATTTCATTACGCGTGCGCGGATCCGTGCCGTTGCCGACAAAGTCGAAGTGTACACGTCGTTTGCTTTGCGCGTCCTCACTCTGTGAGTTCTGTGACGAAGTTTTTGGTTGCTCATCATGTACGCCGCTGCTCTGACCAAGCAGATCGCTGTTCATCATTCTACGTAGACTGCGCGCCGCTTGCAAACGCTTCTGGGAGAATTTCGGTGTTATGCTCCCATCGAGCCACTCCACAGATGTCTTTCTATCCATGGATGTTTTCGTTAAATTCAACATAAAATTGCGATCATAAAAACTATTGATTTCGTATAATTTTGCGTAGGTTTTATTTTATTGTCTGATTTGTTTTTGCCGAAATGTTTTATTATTGTTTTTTTTTTTCCAAAAATTTATCGCTTTTCTTGAAAAGTTAAATTTTTATTTGGTTTTTAAAAACATAAAAACTGTCACGTGTTGTAATTCGTCGAAGATACGTTACATACATACGATACAGACAGACTCTTGTTAATGTAAAATCCCCAACTGCAGGAATTTGGGGCGAACTTCAATTTCCGCTAGATGGCTCCTTCCTGAGTGCGAGTTTAGCACGCCTTCAGTTTCTCTCAGTCATATTTGATTGAGTTATTCGAAAGAACTCTCTCTTACTGTGACAGTCTGAGCCCAGAAACCCCGTTATGTATAGGGAACCCGTGAATTCGATCTTCCTCCCTAACCGGAATTTTATTTTATAATTTTTATTTATATATACGAACCATACGAATTCTAGCTCTCTTAAACCGCCATCTTTTAAGGAATTCCGCTAGGTACTTCATTTTTAAAGAGGTATTGGTAGACAGATACTAAAATAAGGATAGAAGAAGGTAAACTGTCCAAGTCGACCGATAAGAAAAAGACTAAAGAAAAATAGAATAATATCTGAGTCTATGAACCAATATTGAGAAACGTTGCTAAAGGGGTTTAGAAAACTGGTACGACTTTTTTAAAAGTCAAATCGGCAAGGGGTCTTCTTTACTCGAAGTACTTTCTCACACGAAATTCTCGTTTATAGAAATTCTTCTTTTCATATCTCCTGGAACCCAGTGAAACTTACAAGACATATTTAAAGAGCAATGTTTAGATTTTGCAGTTTTTTATTCTTACTTTTTGAACTCCAGGCTCATTCCGAGCCAACCATAGATTTAAAAAAACTTTACTGAAAAATATAAAAAATTAACTGTACTTTGTAAATATCTGCCTTAGCTCAAGAGGGCGCACAGAAAGTTATTGTCAAAATACAGTTACATTTGTTGGCTAACAAATTTCAGAGTACCGTTAATACTGTTATTTACAGCCACTTACTATGCATTGCCCGAAATGGTCGTCTTGAAGGCTGGATATCTTATAAACTCAAGATTAGTGCCCGTTTTGGTCAGCATATTTCTTTCGCCTTTAATCGTTTCGATTAGACAATTCTGGCATGTCTCGAGATGGCGCAATTTGCAATTCGTCGCATAATCTTTGATTTCCTTCTTCTTAGCATCAAGATAGACGCGCAAGATCGCGCTATCCGGTGAATTCTCAATCTCTTTAGCCAAACGTATGAACTCCCTTATGATCATGTGATAATTCTTTTCGAGCTTATCCAATGACTCCGAGCGCTCACCTTTCCGACTCATGCAACAAATACTATTCGCTGGACGGAGTGAGCTGAAGCTTAACATGTTCTTGAGTTCGCTACAGATTTTTTGTATATTTTCACGATATTTATACTCGTACAGGCTGTGTATGTGTTTGAGCACCGCCGGCACCAGCTGATCCATTTTCGTATACCAGGTATTCAAGTTATACGTCTGATTATGCTTGTTCACTAATCTATTGGATATCGAGCGGGACGAATTAGCTGCAATAAATGTTGGTGTATTTTGTGCCATACTTAATACAGACGCGCCCAATTGCGAATTGACGGTCAGCTGACTATCATTTGAAACGTTTAAGAAGGAGAGCAAGCTGCTTAAATCGAAATCGTCTGGCGCTCTGACCTGCAAATAAATAATTGAAACGCATTACAGCGATTAAACATAAATGCATAGCAAAATATCAGCTTTTACTTACATCTGAAGACTCTTTTGCATTGATACCGGCATAAGCAGAGCTGGCTAAATTCAGTTGATCATCAATGATAATACCGCGCCCTTTCGCTATCGGCACATGGAATACGAACCAGGTAAACCAATTCGCTTTTGGTCCCAATATTTCTCGAAGGCAATCCGTAAGCATAATACTCTTTCGACCCCGCTTTGCGCTACGTATGTTCTCGAAACAATTACGCAGACAGGTCTTCGTATCGCTATCCATGTGACAGAGGAAGACGTGCATTATAGATAAGCGCACGGTGTGAACACGAGTCTGTGAGTCACTGAAAGTGAACTCCAAATCCAAATTTTCAGTGCCTTGACCTTTGCCGAAGAGCTGCAGATAGCGGGTTTGCAGCCAACGCAATAAATCCAAGGTATTACCGAATAAATTATGTGGACGCGAATTGCGTTGATTCTTCGTTGTGGAACGTGGGTGGCTGGAGCCGAGGAAATTGATAACATCATATTTGCGTAGATCAAAATATTCAACCTGTGAGAGGGTTATGAAAGTAACACAGCATTTTGCCAACATTCAATGTGACAACCACACGAGACCGACTCACCTTGATCCTCAGTAACTTGGCCTGCAGCACCATCATGCGCTTGTCCACCTCGGAGACAAGTAAATTGCATAGAAATGATATTTGGCATTCGCGTAGCGGAAAGAATTGCAGCAAGCAACAACTGGATCTGTTTAGAAATAGTTCGTCCATGAGCATGGCATATTCGGCGCGTACGAATGCGTTGCGTGTTGTGCCCACACAGTCGAAACGTAGCGGTTGTGTGTGCGCATGCGTCGCCCATTTGGCGTAAATGGCTGACTTGAAGCCTTTGAGCGCAGGTGACGGTATGGACATGGAGAGATCCAAAATGTTGCGAAACTCTTCGGGATCGCCTCCACGTACATCCTCATCCACGACTACGACAACACGCTGTCTACGTGACATCTTCGTTTTTCTTTGAAGCGCTGTTATATAATCCCTAACTGTTTATGTTGGCAGAACGAGCGGAAATTGTTCTTAATTTTGTGCGAAAAATTGTTTTGTAAAGGTTTAAAGAACTAAAAAGCAATTTAGATTTTTTTAGTAAGTATAAAGATTTTCCGAAATTAGTTTTCAAATGGAAGAGTTTTTGAAGGTTTTTCCAAAATTGTGCGATATAAAATATAAATAGAGAACTAAAGAAGGTGTTCTTTATTCTTTTTTTTTGTGTAAAGACAAGTTATTCACAATTATTTCTATGTAAGCTACAAACGAAGAATAGTTGATTTTTATAAGTTTATAGGAAAGAAAGAAGATCTAGACGGAAGTGCAACTGCACTTTTTGCGAAGAATGCGGGACGTGGTCCAAAAATTCGTTTAGTTCGCCGAGTCTACATAACCGAGATGCTTTCAGCTTTTTTCGAGTAATAAACCATAGGGGTCTATGACACCTTTGAATTAGTTTAGCAATGAAAAGACCCAGAACCAAATGGATCATGTCGTGAGGAATGGAAGGAAGTCTTGAGCTCTGAAAGTAGTCAATTCATGCTGGTGATAATACAGAGAGAGGAAGTTACTCAGCACTGTAGATAGAAAATAGAAAAGGATTCAGCTGCACTTAGTATTTTAAATCGGTGCCAACTAGTGATGAGAAGCAACAACTGTCACGAAGAAAATTGTCAAGGTTGCACGAAATTCCAAAGCACTGCTCAAGATATCATTAGGAAAGCCAAGTTCTCTAAAGCCATTGATTGGCACAGACGGAATTAACAATCTGATGTTAAAACCCCCCAGTAGGTTCAACGTGAGTAGAACATCTTACCAAGGTACTCAACTTATCTCTGACCGCTCTTAAAATACCCGAAATGTGAAAAATCGAAAGAGTGGTCCCACTACTGAAATCTGGGAAACCCGCCAACCAAGGGGAATCTTATCGCCCGATAACTCTCTTGCAGTGAAAACGCTTAAGGTCTCGTTAAACCCCTCCTTCACATACCTACCGGAACATCAATACGATTTCCGTAAAATAGACAGCTCCACCACACCACTTAGCGTCATAAACGTTCGAATAGTTCATGGCCTTTATCAGAAACCACCCTATAAGAAAACCTTCCTGGTAACATTGGACCTGTCAAAGGTTTTTGACACGGTCAACCTTACAACGCTACTGGAAGACTTCGAACAAGCCACACCTTTTCTAGGGCTGAAAAGATGGACCATTAACTACTTAAGCGGTCGGCAATTATCCGTATTATTTCGTGGTACAGACTAAAGCTTAACATTCTCGTCGACGATACTCCAACACCGACTGTGAATAACCCCAAAATGTTGGGCGTTACCTTCGACAGTCTGCACTCCTTCACTCCACTTACGACCGTGATAATGACCAGCTGCAAAAAGATCCTAAAGTCGCTAGTCGGTAGCAATGGGGAGAGAACAAAGACCAAGGATCACTTACAAGGCAATTGGCCGGCCGGTCCTCAATTACGTAGTACCGTTATGGTCGCCTGGATGCAGTGCTAGAATACCGCACTCCGTACAGTCACAGGATGCTTCTTGATGTGTCTGGAAGCAAACCTTCACAACGAGGCCATTATGCTAACTGTAAAAGAGCAGAACCACCAGCGCAACTTTCTTTCTGGATACTGTAGCAGGTTAAACTTCTACTTATCCAGACTGAACCGCGACATACATAATATATCCTGCATTCAATGAGTCAATGCATGATACCAGTCAATACTTTGCATGCAAAACGAATCCAACTCATCTAACACCCCTCTCTTTTCGGTCCGACCATGTCGAATCCGCACGTTGCGGGCCTAACGTTAGATGACCATTTCAGCAAGTTGGATAATCGTAAAAAATAATCCAATAATCGTAAAAACAACAAGAGAATTGTAGATAAGCATAGGACGTTGAGAGAAAGAGATATTAAATAAATAAAAAAATTTATTAAATATAAAATTCAAATATACAAATAAATCAAATTAACTATAGGTTATTTTTTATTAATTTAAGTACAAGTTTTAAGAGATTACAACAAACATTCAAACTACAGGATTACACGTGAATGAAAAAAAACCTTAAAAATCAAATATCGTTTATTATTTATCGTTCGCTAGCTCGATAAATTCGTCCATTCCTAGCAACCGGCAAATTGCTAAAACTTAACCTGTGCGAATTGGACTAGTATGCAACAACTGATTGGAGCACAGAAGTAAACAAACAATAACAAAACTTCCCATCAGAAACTGAAGATGAGCATATAACGATAAATTATTTACACGATAACAAACCAACAGCTGTTTCATCACTATTTTCTGGAGGGAATTGCAAAACGTAAAAACATATTTCCGCAAACCACACTAGGATAAAATTAAGTTATAAATAAAAAACGAGGTTTAATATTTAAGCTAAATCAAGACAAGTGATGTGCAGAAATATACAGTATACACTAAGAACTGAAACAACAGTTTGTGAAAATAGCGATTTGACTTGTTTAACTCAAAAACCCTGAATATAAGTGATAAACGTCACGACATGGCGACACCGGTGGTGAAGGAGTCATTTCGTGAGCGTCAAATACATGAATTAGAAGTGATAAAGGTTCGAAGAAATTGCAATATACCAATACTATTTCAACATATTTATTCAAGAATATTAAATTATAGGCGATTTTTGCTAATGATGTTGAGGTGTTACGTCCCAGCTGTGACACAGATACGCCGGCCGCGCAATGGAAACCAACCGAAATACGCATATCACTAACGCCACTGCGCGATTCTTCCAATGGACATACGGAAGCATACGCGCGCACCAAACTACATATTATCTGTCCGTCTAAATATCCAAAAATGTAAGTTTTTATGTAATGACAATTAAAATGCCGGTTTAACAGTTATTCACATAAATCAGCGCACCCAAGATACTAATAGAAGAGTCGAAAGGGCTTTCCGATCAGCTGGTAGACGAGTTATTGCAAAAATTACAACAGCAATCAGAAGAGCTGCGTGGCGAAGTGATGATATATGAGTTGGCGCAAACAGTGCAATCTTTTCTGCTTAAATACAATAAGCCACCACGCGGTTCCTTCTACGATCAAATGTTGCAGGAAAATCAGAAGCGTGAACAAGAACGCCTTGATAAACAGAAACGTAAAGAAAAATTAGAGCGTCAAACATTGATCGAGGAGGTTGAGCGACGTAAAGAGATGTTCAAAACCGAAGCGAAACGACGTGGTGAGCCACGTCGTAGCATGAGCGAATCAAATTATCACGCTAGCTCGTCGGAGAGTTCCGAGAATTCATCGCCATATTATCGCGGTCACTTTTACCCTAACAAATGCTTGGAACATCGCAGCAGTGAAAAGCTTTATTTCCATAAAGTGGGACGACAAGTACAAAGGGGTTGTTGTTTAGGTAAGTGATAAACAAATGCTGATATCATGTAATAATAATACATATTTGTAATATGAGTTTTGCATTCATTCAACGCTTTCCACACAATTAAAGGTCACTCACAGAAAGGCTGTGTTGCTTATACCGGCATAGATTTGGACAGTGGACAACTACTCTATGTGACAGAGTGGACTATAAAGTATGCGCAATTAGAACAAAAATGTGGCAATGGCGGACACTGCTATTGGCTGGCAACAGAGCCCAAATGCAATGGCAATCATCGTGTCGATGACGTTGTAGCCTCCATCGAGAAACAAGTAGCGACACTTTCACAGTTACACCATAAAAATCTCATACAGTACGAATGTGTGTTGTGTATAAAACGGAAGGAAGGTCTCATAGTGTATTTAGTGCAAGATTTTTTGCTCGGCACCAGTTTGTTGAACATATCGTCCAGTCTGGGATGGTGTATCGACGGTGTGCGTATGGTTGCACGTGGTGTGCTTGACGCGCTCGTTTTCCTACACAACAAAGGTGTCTCGCACAGTCATCTCATGGACAGCACAGTATTTATGGACAATACGGGCACATTGCGTTGCGGCGATTTCTCTTTGGTGCCCAATTTATTGGAACTTGTGGGTGGTATAGGTCAGCGTTCAGTGCAAGGTGATCTGCCCGCTTTCGGCACGCTCATCGAGAGTTTAATGTCATCGCACACGTATGAGATGCGTGATTTTATCGACAAGTGCAATTCAGATCGTACGCTCTCCGCTTCAGAACTGCTTGACCATCCTTTTCTACATTCATCGTTGCTCAGTCAGGAAGATAGAGCAAATGCGCAACTCGCGCTTGCTTTGACGCAGAAAACACAACGGCGTATTTCTGGTGGTACACCTGGTGCAGCGTTGCAAAATAATAAACAGCCACAGGGTCGTCATGAGCGCCAACAACAACAACTGCCGGTGTCATTGTTCGCCATGCCTTTAATGCCCATGAGCCAATCCAGACTACGCAATGAGTTCGAAGTGCTCACTTACTTGGGCAAAGGCGCTTTTGGTGATGTGCTAAAGGTGAGCGCGTGGTATTAAGAACCAAGAGAGTAATTATAAAAAAATATCATTTCCAGGTACGCAATATATTGGATAACCGTCAGTATGCGCTAAAACGCATACCACTGTCAGCGCGTAGTCGCCAACTCTATAAGAAAATGACACGTGAGGTGGAATTGCTCTCACGTTTGAATCACGAGAATGTTGTACGTTATTTCAATAGTTGGATCGAAAGCATAACCGAGGCGGATGAAGCGGAAATGGTGAGGCAATGCTTCAAAATGAAGTATTTTTGTATAATAAAACTTAATTTTTATGAATTGCAGGAAAAACTCTTGGGCGATGAGATGTCTGCAAGCAATGATGTCAGCTATAAACCACCAAAATCTCCACAACATGGTTTGCCCGTAAAATTGGATGATGAAAGCTCGTCCAGCATGTGGAGCGGTTGCGTGTAAGTATGAAAAGCGCTCAATGGACGACATAGATATGTGTTTATATTTGAATTTTTATTGCTTAGACCAAATGCAGATGATTCCGACTCCGATGGCATTGAGTTCGTGGACTCAAATGGCGAAATTGTCAATTACGATGATGATGACGACGATGACGAGGAGGAGGAGGAACCAACACGACACACTTCGAAAGGGTACTCACCCAAACCGATGCAAGTTATGTACATACAAATGGAGTTTTGCGAAAAGTGCACACTGAGGTGAGGTGACTTTTTTTGGTGTACGAAGAATGGAAAGCAAAAATATGAAATATGAAATTTTTCTTATAGAACTGCTATTGATGATAATCTGTACGAAGATACGGATCGGCTGTGGCGTCTATTTCGTGAAATTGCTGAAGGTTTATCACACATACATCAACAAGGCATTATACATCGTGACTTGAAGCCCGTTAATATATTTTTGGATTCACATGATCAGATCAAAATCGGTGATTTCGGTTTAGCGACAACCAGTTTCCTGGCGTTACAAAGTCAACGTATGTATACGCGCTACCAATAATCATTAACAAGTTAGTTAAAATACCGTTATAATTTATAGATGAGCAAACGAATCAGCATACAACGCATGTTGCCTCCATAGAGGATGGCACTGGTACGGGCAAGGTGGGCACCACGCTTTATGTGGCGCCCGAGTTGACTGGCAACGCCTCCAAGTCTACATACAGTCAGAAGGTCGATATGTATACATTGGGCATAATACTTTTCGAAATGTCGCGTCCACCATTCGACACCGGCATGGAGCGTGTACAAACGA
Organism: Zeugodacus cucurbitae; assembly: GCF_028554725.1. Classification (NCBI taxonomy): domain Eukaryota; kingdom Metazoa; phylum Arthropoda; class Insecta; order Diptera; family Tephritidae; genus Zeugodacus; species Zeugodacus cucurbitae. The sequence goes on along the minus strand of NC_071667.1, from coordinate 53,295,006 downwards.
TAGTCTCACTGCGCACCGCCGCCATTGTTATACCAGATAATATGCTAAGCGATAACCGTTATGAGAAAACTGTGAAGGCAAGTCTCGAGTAATTAACAGTTAGATTTTGTAATAATTAATTGTTATTTTCAGATTTTACGCTGTCTGCTAAATCACGATCCGGCGCAACGTCCCACCGCCGAGGAGTTGCTCTCCTCAGATTTGGTGCCGCCAGCGCAACTTGAAGCGAACGAATTGCAAGAAATGCTACGTCATGCGCTGGCGAATCCGCAGAGTAAAGCCTACAAACATCTGGTGGCACGCTGCCTGCAACAGCAAAGCGATGAGCTGCTCGAGTACACCTACCACTTCGGCAGCAGTCGCAATATGAAATCCTGGAATGCGCCCATCTCGCTGGACGGCTTCGTATCGTTGAATCCGATGTTTGAATTTGTCAAGGCCAAGGTGGTTGCTTTGTTTCGCAAACATGGCGGCATCGAGGTGGACACGCCGCTACTAGCACCGCTGTCGAAACGCACCAACCCGTGGAACAACCCTGTGCGTCTCATGACACACTCCGGCTGTGTGGTGGTGCTGCCCAGTGATTTGCGCACCGAATTCGCGCGTCACATAACCATGAACGGTGTGAATATGATGCGCCGTTACTGCGTGGATCGCGTCTACCGCGAGGAGAAAGTATTCAATTTTCATCCGAAACAGAGCTACGAATGTGCCTTCGATATAATCACGCCATATGCGAGTAGTCCGCTCGTGGATGCCGAACTGCTGGCGCTTGCTTTCGAGATTACGAACGAGATACCGCGACTGCGTGAGAAGAATATGCGCGTGCGTATGAATCACACACAACTGCTGCGCGCCATTCTGCTCTACTGTAATGTGCCAAAGTCCTCGTACACGGAGTTATTTGCGAATATCGCCGATTTCATCGAGGGTCGCATTTCGAAATTTCAATTCCATTCGGGCGTCACTGTTATTATGGAGAAATCGCGTTCCTCTGCCACGGCGCTTATTGACTTGCTGCTCGCGAATTTCCTCATGAGCGGCACACGCAGCAGCGTCGACGATTCGTCGCTGAAATCGCTGATACGTGGCAAAGGCGAAGCCGCATCGCTGGCAAAGACTGCGCTCAGAGAGTTGGAGACAGTTGTGGGCATAGCGCACAGTCTTGGCGTCACGGTGAGTGCTCATAAGCCTTAGTGAAGCATAACAGTAATACAGTGATTCTGCTCTTTCTAGTGTCCAATACACATATTCGCCGGTCTGCCCATCAGTTACGATCGCGCCAGCAGCGGCGGCGTGGTATGGCAACTGATCGCCGATCTCAAACCCAATCGCAGCACCCATTCCACAGTCTTGGCTATGGGCGAACGCTACGACACGCTGCTCAATGAGTTCCAGAAGCAGGCGCAAGGTTTCAACCAGAACATACCCGGCCGCGTCGTAAGCGGCGCTGGTCTCTCCTTCTGGCTGGACAAACTGGTGGGCGCCATGGATGTCGATTACATGAAAGATTGCCGCGCCATAGATGTGGCGGTGTGCGTGAATGGCACGCGACCGCCACTCAAATATGTCACCGACATTATGCGTCTGCTATGGTCCGCCAACATACGCTGCTACGTGGTGGAGTCCGCCACTGGCGCTGGCGATGAAGCGCAAGATCTCGCCAAATTGGGCGCTTTGCATATTATATTGGTGGCGGAGAATGGCGCGTTGCGCATACGCTCGTGGGAGCGCGATCGTTTTCAGGAACGCCACGTAACGCGCGCCGAACTCGTCGACTTCATACGCAAATTGCGCACCGAATTGGGCAATGCGAACGCAATCGACTACGTCAGTCAGATATCGAATAGTAGCGCCGGTGGTAATACCAGTTACAGTAGCGGCGGTGGTGGTGGCAGTAGTGGCGGCGGTGGCAATTTCGGACGCGGCGATAGCGGTTTGTGCACATCCGCCTCGAGCGCGAGCATAAAGAGTAGCTACAATCCCAGTCAGTGGCCCAATGTGCAGGTGAGGTTTGTGGTGCACGACAAGCTGACTTCCAACCTGCGGCGCCGCTACGAGAATCAGGTGCGTGCTACACAAACAGTGTGCATTTCAATTTAACTATATAAATTTCTGCGCTTCGCAGGTTACACAGCAGATGTCCATCACGCTGTCGCAGTTCATGAAGAAGGAGAGCGTCATTGTGCTGGTGGTGGAGCTGCCGCCAGTCACCGTTAATGCCATAGTTGGTGCAGTAAATCCACGCGAAGCCGACGAAAAGGAGACTGAAGTTGAAATTAATTATGTGATAGAGCGGTTAGTCGTCACTTTTAATTTCTGAATTTTTTTTATAAAATCTAATAAAATTTTTTTTTCGCGCACAGGTTTCCCAAGTTCAAACGGTATATTACCGAAATAACAGATGAAATTATCGATTATCTAACGGGCGATAAGGCATCCATAGTTGCCTTGTACACCATTTCCGATTCGTACTATCGCGTCATCATTTGATTAGCACTCACGCCCATCTCGTCTTCTGCATTTGCACACTCAGCACGCGATTGTGTGCAATTAAATTGTCTCAATCTGCTGTACAATGTTGTTTCAAATCTCATATTTGCTTTGCTAAAGCATTTATTTAACGCAATCTTCTATTAGTCTCTTAAGTGCTGTTAGTCAATTTGCCAACAATGTATTTTTACAAGCTTATCAACTATATTTTTTATTTTATTTAACTATTTTATGCTATTAATTTATATTGTACATTTACTTATTTCTCTCAGCTGTGTCATATACATTCATACATTTGCGTGTGGTCGATGTTTATAATAAAGTTTATAACTTCAATTTTTAAAATATATTATATGTACAAAAGCTGTTACGTTTTCTTTAAGTGGCAGCACCGGCGTACAGTTCCAAAATATATTGTAAACAAATATAACGGTTCACTACGTCTCCTCCGTTGTTTTATTGTGACTACGCGGTATGCTTGATGCGGCGCCTTGCAGCACCTTGCGTGACAAACGCATGAAGCCAGACACTGGGTCACGTCCGAAATACTTAACCTGTATTTCCTGACCAACTTCCAAACCCAAGGCGGATGGATGTGCAATCTGCAAGTAAATCAACATTAACACACAACCGTTAGCAATTTGATAAACATTAAACACACCTTTCTTTGGTCCAACTGTGAGTTGTGCAGCAGCGCTGGCGGCATGCTGGGATACAGTATCACCATGACGCCAGTGTCGCGTATTTCTGTGATTTTCGCCGCATAAATGCCGCCGAACTCCAAGTCCGGTATGCGTTCTTTCACAAGCAACGCATCTACTTGCTCCTTCGCCTCGTCCATAGCCGCTTGCGAGGGCGCAAAAATGGTGTAGCTTGTCTCGTCCTCCGCAGTGAGTGTTGCCCCCGTTTCGAGGTAGATGCGTTTGAGGTTAATGCCACCGGGGCCGATAAGTTGACCGCGCTGGTGCGGTTCGATAGTGATGCGTTCAGTCACGGGCCAACACTCCTTGGGGTACTTGCTGCAAATTAAAGATACTTTAAGTTGCAAAATTTGCAACAAAAACAAAACACTCATTTTACCGATGCTCCCTTATGACTTCGCCCATAATATCTAGTATACGCGCTTTGGCATCAGTCGCTTTCTGCAAAGACTCCATTACAACTTTCAGTGGTATGCCGGGTATTTTCAGATCCGCCTGTATGGCGGTGAAACCTTTTCGCGTGCCCGCCACCTTCATATCCATGTCGCCCATGTAGTCCTCAATGCCCAAAATGTCGGTTAAAATGCGATAATCGGACATGTGTTTAGTGTCGTTATTCTCGTATTTCGTAACCAGCCCAATTGCAACACCGGCAGCTGGCGCAGTTACGGGCACACCGGCATCCATTAGTGCCATTGAACCACCGCAAACCGATGCCATGGAACTTGAACCGTTTGACTCCAACACCTCAGAGGTGAGACGCACAGTGAATGGATAATTATGCGGTAACGTAGGCACAAGCCCACGCTCTGCCAACGAGCCATGTCCAAGCTCGCGACGCCCGATGGGGCCAATGCGCCCCACTTCACCGGTGGCATATGGCGGGAACTCGTAGTGCAACATGAAATTTTTGGCTTTCAGTCCACTAAAATTAAAAGCGCGTTAAAATTTAGTTGTTTGTTATAAACTCAAAGCAAACCTATCTAACGCCGCCACAGCATCTAACTTCATGGCACTCTCGTGTGAATCTAACGCAACAGTGCAAAATACTTGTGTCTGCCCGCGTTGAAATAGCGCTGAACCATGCAGCGGCTTGTAAAGGTCCACCTGTAATAGAGTAGATGTGAATTGGGATAAACTACAAGTATAGCTGAATTACTCCGCACCTGACAACTTATGTTTCGTAAACTATCGTAGTCGCGTCCATCACAGCGCTTGTTCTCCTCAAATATCAGATTTCTGAAAATACTTTTGCAAACTTTATTGAATTCTTCGGCAATTAGCGCAGGTTCGGTGTCGGGGTAGGAGGACCACACTTTGTCTATGACGTTTGTGCGCACTTCGTTCACCGCGTTATCACGCGATATTTTGTCATGCGTTGCGTCCTGGAAGATCTCACGCAAACGCATTTCACTCATGCTCTTCACAGCCTCAGAGATTTCGGCGTCCACAACAACAGGTGCTTCAACGGCACGCTTTTTCCTACCATACACTTTTTGCAAACGTTCAATTTCATTAATAATGGATTGCGCCTCCCGTGTGCCTTGCTTTATTGCTTTGAGCAGATCTTGCATTAACACAACGTTGCCTTTACCTTCTAACATGACCACTAGATTTTGTTTTGTTGCAGACACCACCAAGTCGAGTTGTGATGTTTGGAGTTCACGCCTTGTGGGGTTGATTATTACTTCTCCGTCACAGAGTCCCACACTAATGAATTATTATTATATAATTCCTGATATTTTATTTTACGCACTGGCATTACTTACCGCACTGCGCCAATTGGCCCGTTCCAAGGTATGTCACTTAGACTTAAAGCTACTGAAGCGGAATTTATGGCTAATACATCAGGTGAATACACTGAATCCATTGATAGCATATTGCACACAAGTTGTGTCTCCGTGCGGAAATCTGCAGGAAAAAGTGGTCGCAATGAGCGATCTATGAGACGTGCTGAGAGTATCTCCTTTTCTGAAGGACCCAGTTCGCGACGCATGAAATTCATTGGTATGCGTCCAGATGCAGCGCTCTTTAAGCGATAATCCACAACGAGCGGCATGAAACTTGCACCGGGCGCTTGTTTTGGTTTGGCTACCGCCGTTACCATTACGGCTGTGTCTCCCATTTGACAAACAGAGGTTCCATTAGCAAACCGTGCATATTTTCCGGAACTCATAGTCATGTTGCGTCTGAAAAAGGAATATTTCGCATATTACGTTAACTAAAACGTGTTTGAAAATGTATCAGCTGGTTTACCCATTTGAAAATTTCACTTCCACCGATGGACAGTCACCTGTTCCACTTTGTATGTAGCGTACACCCCTTGGAGTGCCGTATCTCAGTTGTAGTTTTAGTAGTTTCAGACATCTTTGTGGAAATACCAACATCCTTGCAAAAAACCGCGGCAGTAAAGGAATCTGTGGGCATATATGTATGTCACAGTTTACAAAATCGAACAGCTGATTTTCGTTTGCAGTGGTACCTGAAGGAGGGCTCCTTTGATTTTAATAGCTACTCTTGATTGTATAAATTGCAAAAACCAAATATATGAAAATTGTAATACAAGTGAAATTTTATTTAATAATTTGATTGAGTATGTAAACGCTTTACTCAAAATGAATTGTGTAATTTTATTTGAAGTTCAATGCAGATCGTAAGTATTTCTCTCGTTCAAATGTTTCTCTTTTTCTTCTTCAATGTTTTAGTTAATTTATCAACACAGCAAAAATTTAACAGATGATTGAGGTGTATGACTTTGCTAAAAGCAACGCTCACGTAAAGTATTGTAGGATATATAAACCATAAATGAAACAAGTAATTTATTGTTCAAATATATATTAAGTTTTATCTATTAATAAGTTTAATAAAAATTATTTGTTGGAATGCTGTAGATATTTTGTTTCAACGCCTTCTAACAATACACACATCTCTAAATTATCTCGATTTTTAATCGCCAAATTGACCGAAGCAAGTTGAAAAGGCAAATGAATAATTTGACGTTTGACATTTCAGATTTTCATTGACTGCTTTGCGTTTTCGGTTTCTCGGTTTCTCAGTTTTTCGGTTATTCTGGTTATTCTTTAACGAGAAGCAGAAGTGATAGTGTCAATAGTGTCGTTTTCGGGTCTCGTGGAAATTCGTTGTGAAAATTTGCTTATAAAATATATGGTAAATGCCCAAATCTCGGTGTTAATTATAAAAAAATATTCGCTTCGATTTGAAACAACTTTCGCAACTGGTGCAATAAATGTTGCGTAAAGTAAAATTGGAAAAGGCCTGTGTATGTGCGTGCGTACGTGTATTGTATTGGCGGTATAAAAAAACATAGAAGAAAAAGCTAAAAAGTTAATGCATACGAAAATTGTAATATAAAGGCCTAGTGTATAAAAAAACGCCGACATTAAAAACGAAGAAGAGTGGAAGAGAACAAGCAGAGAAAAGTTAAGTTTATTCTGTCTTGGCCAAAAGTAAAATTGCAACAGCAATAGCAACGGCGTCGACGTTAACATAAGCAGAAGCAGCGCCGACAAGCCCATAAAGACAGTGGCAAAATTATGTGCGGCACAAATGATTTTTATTGAGGCCAAAGCTACGAAATCGTAATGCTAAAATATCAATCAGTAGTTGTGAATTAAAAGCAAATAACAAATACATGTATGCATAAACACTTGATGTGAATCATAAATGAAATTCATTGATTAGAGTGAATTTAATGCGTAGCATTGAGTTTGACCGACCCATTTTGCTATAAGGCGGCTTATCGCGTGTGGAATTTTAGCGCATATTTCATTGTGTTCTCGCAAAACCTATTTGAACCGCTTCACAAGAGTCAAGTGATCAGTGCAGTTATTAAGATCGTTTAGCAAAAAACATATTAAAAGCTTTTGATGAACGTATCAACAGCTGCGTTGTGGAGCCATTGTTAAGCTTGTAAACTTCACTTCTTCACTAATAAAAAAATGCGATTACCATTGCAGCTTTGTGTTATATTTTAATTTTGAAAATAGTGCAAAGCGCTACTAAATCTGCAAAATTCTCTATTTATAATTTATAACCAACGTGCAACTTTTTCGAATAACCGAAAGCCGCGAAAACAATAAAAAGTGTTTAATGAAACAAATAATTTACTAAGCTAAAAGTGTACACTCATATTTGCTAGTAATATATTATTATAATTGTGTATTTAAGAATTAATCAATTTACGACAGTTTTATACGCAAACTGCATAATTATCCCATTAATATCAAGTGTATTAAGATTCTTTACTTAAAATTGTCATATAAAGTGTTGTCTTCGTGATTTCAGCGGTTTAAAAAACGATAAAATTCAAGAACCGGACATATTTCATAAAGGTAAGCCATAAAAATTTTATGATGTTTTTATAGCAACTGTATTATTTGCTCTTTTTGACTTTACTTTTTAACACACATATTAACGTTTGTTCTGGTCCCGTAGGAGGTCAGAGCGCCTGAGCTCTATATAATTTGCTTTTAATAATGCAATTTTTAGCTTATTTTATCACAACTGCGGCGTAAGTTTTCTGATAAGATCTTGATGAGATAGTGTTGTACTAGTTATCTATGCACTTTGCTCTACTTCTTACTTACTAAACGGGAATTTTATTATATTACGTTTGTTTTTCTTTTCTTTTTTGTCCGTGTGATTTAGACAGCTGATTTACAAATAATATGTACAAAATAATTACATAAAAATAAAACTTTCGCTGCTGATTACTTTTTAGTAACGCATCAAAATCATGTTGTAAAAAACAGAAGATGACACGCCCACTGATATCAAATTATGTTGACGGTTTTACGTATCAATTTTATTATAAAACATAGTATTTAAGCTGACAAGTTCTCATGGGTGAATTGTATCCTAACCTACAAACAGATTTCTGAATGCAATAAAAAAAGTGAGAAATTATAAAGTAAAGAACATAGTTCTACATTTGTTTTTATACTACAACAATTTCTGCAGTGCTCTAATGTGTAATGTGTAGCAACCACACAAAGGCCAACAGCCACTTACCACATTTGCTCCCTCATTATGGCGGCGTTTTATTGTTGTCTTATTTGTGACGTTGATGTTATTAGGTGGTGTTGTGTGTTTACTATTATAACTTTTTATGGCATTGTAGCCTCATTTGTGTTGTGTTTTGTCAGCAAACGGACGGTGCTCGCTCTACTACTTAAATCTGTTTTTTTTTTGTTTTTTTTTATATAAGCCAGTGGGCTATCATATTTTTTATCAATGGGCAAACAGCAGTCAATAACCACTGGTGGTAAATGCTTACTGGTATGTGGAAATGTTCATCCCTATATTAGTAGATTTGTGTGTTCGTGTCTATTTTCAACACCCTTTTGCTTTGACGACCAGTTGTCCACTTTAAATCCATCAGTCTAATTAAAATGCTAACATTGAGACTTTCACGTTAACTTTTCGCCGTTTATCAGTAACTCAACAGTCGGATTAGTTGCGTATCGCCCGTTAGTGCTACTCAACAGTCCTGCAAATAAAGTGCTTATATTGCATTTCGCTAATCTCGTGCCTTTTTAGTTGGTTACTTTGATAATGACAAATTTTTTAATAAAATGTGCCTAAAAAGGGGATATATGAACGTAAATTTGAAGAATTTGGAAATTTCAACACAGTCTCAAAATTTTATGTCTAAGTGAATACAAATGTTTTGCACTTTAATCATTTACAAATTTAATTGAAAGTTTAGTTCGATTTCTAAGATAGGATTAGAAAAAAAATATGATGCCAAGGTTGGTAATGACAAATACTTTGTTTTTCAGAACAGTAAGCAAGTAATTAGAACACGGTAGTCGAAAATCATCTCCACATTTCTTATACTATCTGTCTGAACTTTCTTTTTCTGTTTCTTCTTCTTTGCTGCATTTTCTTAAAATTTTCCTGTCAATTGCAACCTGTTAAATTCCTTAAAATACAACTTCCGTAAACTCGCCACTTGGCATTGACAGCAACATCGCACTCAGCAATCACTGTCGCAGCTCCTTACGTAAGCAGTCAAGATAAAGGAAAATCGCTTTTGCAACGTCAAGTCCGCACGTACGCTGCCAACATCGATAGTTGCTGATAAAGGAAATTCGAGTGACACAAGTTGCATGCAACGGCACAGCAGCCGCGACCACACCGTTAAAGTGAAATGTGACTGCAACACAGCATGCAGTAGCAAGTCTGCATTGTTGTTGTTTTTGCAGTTGAAAATCCACTTGACATTAAACATCTTGCTGTCAGTTCGCACAACTGCTTCTGAAACGTAACAGCACTCTCCATAACCTGCAATTTCAATCAGCACTATGCCACTTGAGGCGGCACACTCATGCCAACTACTGCACTTTATTTGTACGGCGATTAAGTGTGAGTGTTCGGTGTGTGTTTGTGCATTTGAGGGCGCGATTGGTTTGTATGCTGGCCCATTCACACGCTTATTGAAAATTTCCTTAATTTACATATTTAATTTTATTTTGTAGGCTCACCAAGTGCACACAAGCATTCATTGTAGGCGTTAGCCTCTTCACGGGAATACTGTTATCTGCGAGTATGTGTGCTATGTGTTTATATAAAAGGGTGTGCTACAGAACTATGAATTATCGGAAATTCTTTTGCTTGACCCATTTCTACGTTTGGAAATGCTACACTTGTGTCCTTTCGAGTGTTCACTCTTGAAATTGTGTTTGACCCAAAGTGTAGTCACACATAGCATTTGGCAGCTCCATATGTTTAGATAGTTTATTGGTTATCCTTTATGCTTATATATTCATATCCTTTATTATGCATGATTTCATTGCTTATTCTTATTTATTTTTAGTGTTCTTTAGTTTTGTATTTTCTTTTTCCCTTCTTACTGGATCTTTTCGTGTGTTTCTTCATAAATAGTTTTGCTTAAATAAGGCTGAGGTCATAATGAAATGGAGGTCATATCTTCGTAGGAGTAGAAAATTTCAATATTATATTTATATTTCATATATTTTTGTTTTTATTATCTAATTTTATTTTATTGTTGCTTTAATATAGAAGAATGTTTCGACCAACCGGGTAAGCTTTGCCTTCACGGAAGTTCATTGAACTACTTCAAATTGGTATATATTCAGAGTTTTTAGGCACGTTTGCCTCTGGAAAGCTTGCTAATCCTGTTAGATTCTTTGTTAGATCTTATAACAAATTTATGCTGATAAAAATAAATTTTAAATTAACTTTTTGAACTCACGTTCCTTTAATAATTATAGTTCACTTTCACCGCATATTTAATTATTATTTCCAATCATCAACACATTTAACCATTTTATATTTAAATAAATATTTATGGAAATATATTTCTATAATTATCTGTACAGCAAATAAAATGCGATAACTGTTGCCCCCTTAAACACTATTGCAACTATTGAAACTATACAAAAATATCCGCTCGTCAATATTTGCATAATATTTATACGCTTGAAGTCCTTTCCATTTCTATACTCCAACATTTCACCCACACACACACCGACTGATACATTTCGTATGTATTTTGATTGAAGCACCTTCACGCCACATCCGTAATTTCCAACCATTCACATGCAAACGTTGAACGCTTCGAGTGAAATATTTCCGCGTCCAAGTCATCAGCGACGGCAACGTCATCTACACCAACGTCGTCGTTATCCTCGCCGTCCGCCGCCGGCACTTGGGCGTGGCAGCGACAGTATTGTTAGTACGTCTATTTCGAGTCATTCATTGCCTTTCGTCATAAACATTGGAGAACGCGTTGGTGCGTTCAAGCGTCAGTGACATCGTTAGTTCTGTTCGCGTGGGCCGCCCCTGCCCTTTTAGTGCCGCTATCGATATTTCTGTGGCTTTCCGGCGAATTTCGTATTGACCAAACGTGTACACTGGATTATACATACAAGTCTATTGACACCAGTATCGCACAGCCGTTGCGGTTTATCACGGTCCCAAGTGTCGTAGGGATGGTGGTGGTCGTGGTGGTGGCGTCTTGTCACTATGTTAATGATAGTCAAAGTATACTTGTTTGTTGTTCGATATATAACTGTCAATCGATTTGTCATTTTGTGGTTTTGTCGTCATACTCTTTTTTGGTTCGTGTATATTATTGAGTTGAATTTTATTAACTTTTAATATGGTGTTGTTATTGGGTAGTATTGCTACTCGCAATATGTTTTACTTAGTATATTAATAAATTTTCTTCATATAACGGTTTTTATACAGATTTTAATTATATATATAAAAAGTACGCTATTTCAAAAGGGTGTTATATCATATTATTTCGTTACGGTCCTAAAAAACGAAATCGAACTACAACCATGCCTACTTTTGATGAGAGAGCAATTTTAATTGCATTTTTAGTAAAGATATAGAAAAAAGAACATTGGACCAATAGTCGATGTAATGTGTTCCTACTTTCATTTAAAATTGTTCGAAATTGGATAATATATTTTCTAGCCTACAGATTCCGAATATGAGGTCCTACAACAATTTACCGATCCAAATTAATCCTCTGTCACTTAGCGTGTATTCCTGATCTTGACCACTGCACCGCGGTACCGTCTCCCAGAGGGGGAGTCTTCTGTCGGAAGCTCTCAGTTAACTCCAGTTTTCGGCTGCCAGACCATTGAAGCGTCTTTCAGGCGCAGATTGCTGCCACTAAGGTAGCAGTAGACAAACTGCTTCGAAGTGCAGCATCCTTCAAAAAGGTCTGTATTCACTCCGATAGCAGAGCGGCAATACTAGCCTTGGATTCGATGGTAGTACGCTCTAAGCTAGTCAGGGAGTTTTTAACATCGTTATTAGTAGCTTCGAAATACTTTGTAATTCCGTTCATCGCGGAATCGTTGAAAACTGCAAACCGGATCAGCTTGCAAGAGAGGATACCCTTGCAACATTGGCGCCGAAGGGAAAGCGTGTGGGTAGTCCGTGATCCACTGGATATACTGGCTTTGAGTGAGCTCGCAAAATGCTGGAGAACAATCAACCAAGCACTTCTTTCTTTAATGTCCAGCATTGGCCAGACTTAGGTTAAAGCACCTCGTCAGGAGTATCCGGGTGTCACAAAGTACAATCAAATCTGTCTAACTGAGATTCTCTGCAGCGTCTTTCAGGCGCTTGATAGGTCAAGGGGTAGATCTCCGCTAACTTAACCTAACTTGGCTGGATAAAAGCTGGCTCAATTTCGGTAGGGTAGAAAAGTAGGTTACAGGAAGTTAATGGAAGCACTTCGGGGCTGACTCTTTTGACCATATCGAATAACATATTAAATTGAGATATTTTAATGAAATTTAGTCTTCAATCATTAGTGTCTTTCCTAAACGGTCGAGGCTTTCGAATGGAATTCATATTTCCTGTATTGATTATATTATTTTTAACACTAGTTAAAAATAATAAGAGTTACCACTTTTGCATTCATTTCATATAATTAATTTTTTTAAATTTTCTAATTTATTTTCTAACTTATCGCTTTAATTTATCTTCGCTCTCTCTCTATCTCTTTCAGCTCAGCGGCTATTTTTCTAGCGCTCACAGCGAAGAGCATCATTGTTAAAAAAGTTTATCCGTGCATAAATCCTCGAAAATCTTCTTAAGTCCTTAAGTAGTAACAAGTTTCCTACAACAATCGAGCCGAGCCGGGCTCTACCCACTCGCACTGTTTGGTAAGTCAACCATTCAGCCGTAGCTAACATTCGTCGTTAAGCTGCCAAGTGCCGTTTGCAGAAAGAAAAACGCAAAACAACGCATCCCAACTACAACCGTTATAGCTACAATAACGGTAAACAAGTGCAAAAGTTTGCATCTTGTAGTTCGGAACAGTGCGTATTGTTGTTTTTGTATACAAGTCTGCTGCGACCGAACCTAATTGAGGATCCCTAAACTAAAAGGTAAAGTAATTTGAATAAATTTTACACATTTCAAATATTTCAAAATTCCTTAAATAGACCTAAGGGTATCGAGTAATTTGGGTAAACGTGTAACTCACTTTCGTTAAACGGAATCCGGTAAATGTTGTAACGGAAATTGTAAACTCATGCGTACATACATACATATGTAGATATTTACTATAAGTTTACAAACGTGTAGCCGATTACACGAGTTTATTCCATTTTCTCATTGTATGATGTACGCACCCACTTACATGCTGTACTCAATGGTGTTCCAATCACTTGTTGTTTGTCTAAAAATAAATTGTTTCCAACGTCTTATCGGCGCTGATTTCAAGTCAAGTGTTTGGCTGATAAGGTGGCAATCCTACAACTTTTCATTAAATGATTACATCTATTCTATATTTTTTATATACAGACATACATACATACATACATACACACATACGTAGTATATTATTTATTTATTGCGAAAAAAATCCATGACGCTGCCATTTTATTGCATTGCCCCAAAAATATTTCTCCGTCTTAATCATTTTCAATAAATCAAGGCAATAGATGTGATTTGTAATCGGCCGAATGACAGTTTAAAATATGAAAATGCTCCATAAATATTGCTTGTTATTAATAAAGGGTGATCCATTTCGAAGTTCTCTACTTAAAAAAAAAAAAAAAAAAAAAAAATTTAATGGGGACTGTTTATTATCATTCGAAAGACCATTCTTCGGCAGTTATTTTTTTAAATTTATATCTTTCAAATGTTAGCCGCGGCTACGTCTCAGATGATCCATCCGTTGAGTCCAATTTTCGATGACTCGTTCGAGCATTTCGGGATTGTCAGCATAGACTTTACATATCCCCACATGAAAAAGTCTAACGGAGTGATATCACACGGTCTTAGTGGCCAATCGACCGGCCCAATACGTGAAATTATCTGCTCACCGAAGTGTTCTCTCAATAATTCCATTGATTGATGCGATGTTTGAGAAGTGGTGCCAGCTTGATGAAATCGAATCTCGCCGATATCATGAGCTTCACTTTCAGGCATTAAATAGTCGGTTGCCGCTTATTCCACCAATACACAAACGATATCAAACCGTTTTTTGTGGATGAAATGGTAAATGGCTCTTCGTTTACATACCTATTGAGCCAGAAATGGCCCTCATCGTTGAACAGAATTTGGCTCGAAAACGTCGGATCTTCTTGGAACTTTTTAAAAGCCCACAGAGCGAAGCAATGTCGCTTTGAAAGGTCGAGCGGCTTCAGTTCTGGCACAACCTGTATTTTGTACGCATTCAATTTAAGATCTCGACGTAAAATGCGCCGAGTCATACCATACGTCAGTCCGGGTTGCTGCGAATGGCGCCGAATCGACTCTCCACGGTCTCCGTGTACACTCTCAACTCATTGTATATTCAACTTCTATTATTCGACAACTACCGTAGTAGTAGTAGTTGGGCAGTATTACCCAACACCATACCAGTTAACTAACTGATCACCTATAGCTTCTACAAAAGCTAGAAGATTCACTTTCTGCCACTATAGCGTCGCATTTAGAGCATTTTTTTCACTGCATTGCGTTCATAGCCTTGAAAAGTGCAATTTTTTACTGCAAATTTCTTATACGAACAAAGACGGCAAGCCAGAAGTGTTCCACACCTACATACCACTCGTCTATGGCGTATAGCATTAGGCAGGGCTATAAAATACGAGTGTACGCATTTGTATGCCTTGTTGCCGAGTGCCGTTGGATGGTGCTGTGAGTTACTAACGCTGGCGAAAAAAGACGACATTTTATGCAAACCTGGACGGCAAAAAGTGGTATTAAAACCCATTGAAAGGTAGAAAAGAAACAGAACAGCGACGCAGAGACCACCCAGGATTAAGCTTAAGCAGCCAGCATTCGTGTGTGCTCGTGTGTGTCTGAAGAAGTATGCTGCAGCCGACGGACGGTTGCCATGTTGTCTCGTTGCCAACGCGGCTAAGTGGCCGCGACTTACAGTGCGGCATGAAGAGGTGGCTTAAAGGTCCGTCAGCCTACAAGCGTTGCCTGAAAGAATTTTTTACATTTTTGCTCTTGCTTTTTGCAAATTTTTTCAACAGCAAAGTGGAGCGCGAGCGTCCACGTTATAAAGTTAATGACGTTTTGTGTCGCGAAAGGCTGAGGCTTAGTCAGCAGAGGCGGCAGAGACTGGTTGAGGTGTAAGGATTCGTTTGCGTTACTGCGCTAATTCTGGCGTTTTGCATAAAAACGAACATAGCGACGCACATGAGAAAATTGTGAGAAAAATTCGAAAACTATTTTTTGTTTTTGTTTTTGTAAAACCTGTCATATTGTTGCTATGAAAGACCGGTCGTTGGATAGCCAGCTAGTTGCTGGAAATGTTAGAGCAACAACAACAGCATAAGACAACAGTCATAAACCGTGTGAGCCTCATTATAAAAGTAAACACACTCACTTCCACACTTCCACATACAAATATACATATGTATGCATGTTTGTATGTATGTATGTCCGCATAAATAACAACTTGTGTTGGCTGGTAGTGAACTTGACGCTTGGCTGATTTGACTGCCGGCTGACCAAGCGTGTTCAGCTCATGGCCTCATCAGCCAGCCAGCCAGCTGCAGAGGCGTTGTTTGTGTGGGTCTGTGGGCGCAAAAGCCAGTCTGTCAGTCAGTCGACCAGTCGACCTGGCAAACCTAAATAAATACGATCTGGTAATTGTGGAAAAAATATCACTGTGACTTGTCATGTGTGGACGTTTGGAGTTGGCTTGCCACCGCGTATAAGCATCTTTCCATGTTTATTTGCAATTTTTATATTTTTTTTATATTTTTTTTATATTTTTTTTATATTTTTTTTATATATTTTTTTGTTTTTGCACATACATTTAAGCCTGTGTGTTTATGTGTTTAATTTATAGCACCAGCAATTATATACATACATACATTGGTGTTAAATTGGAGGTCAACGCACACGTTTGCTCCAAGTAAACGATAAGGATAATATGTATGTAATGTTGTGTGCTGTTACTTTGGGTTTTTTTTTTTTTTGCTTTATTTTAGCAAGTAGTGAACTTTCATTGTAGACTTTCTAGGCATATTATTTTCCGAAAACTGTAGAAAGATTTCGTTCTTCTATCGCTATCTTTAAATTGTTTGGCTACATAAAGTATTTTCATTGGATATCTCGTATTGTAAATCTTTTTATTAGAGCTAAAGCTTTCATAAAAGACAATGTAATACCATCAAGGAAACCACGGGACCCATATTGCGTCTCTTAAACTTAAACTGTCTTAAATCTCTTAAACTTTAGTTTAAATCTTTTCTCGTAAAAGTCATGAATTGTACAGAGGTGATTTAAAACGTCTCGAAGCCTCTACTCCTGAGAGAAGTTTAGCCAAATTTCGACTGGATTAAAAATGAGATTCTCTCTCATAAAAGTCATCACTCGAAGCCTCTGCTCTTGGGGCGAGCTTAGCCAAGCTTCGACCAAGTAAAGGTCTTCCTCCGCTTACAACAGCATTTAATTACTCCATTGAACACTTTCAAAGCTGAAGTGTTTTCGTCCATTCGAACACCATCGTCTTCGGTATTCGCCGTTGCCAATGTCCATAAGCCTTTCGCAAACCTTTTCTCTCGAAAACTCTTAATCTCGTCCTATCGGATGTCGACGTTGTCTACACTTCTGCAGCATAAAGCAGGATGGGAATAATGAGCGACTTGTAGAGTTTGATCAGAGAGGACTTTACTTTTCAATTGCAATTTTAGTTGTGGAAGAATAGAAGAAGAACGAGGAATGCACTGCGACCGGGGATCCAGCACCCTGATAAATACGATAGGGAGACGATGGCCCCTCTCTTGGAATGGTATGTCCCAAAATTATGTTCCTGTGAGGCGCTACACATTCTAATAGTAGGTGTACGGGGGTTTCAGCCTCCATATCACAGAAGCGAAAGGTCTGCAACTAGACCAAGCCTAGGTTATGTAGGTAGCTTACAGTTTCGGAAAAAGGGAGCCAAGACGCGAATGCGCTGACTGTTTGTTTGATGACAGAAGAAACTTTGTCTCGTCCTTATTCTCCAACCCATTCGCTTGGCTTCGTTCTCCAGTCTGGAAAAAGCAGTACTAACTATTAAATCCACATTTTCTCTTCCACACCTCTTGCAATCAGGAAAAATTTCAATGCAAGCATATAACCGTTAGCTCCACACGATTTACATGTATTTATAACTTATATGATTATATCTGTATGTATGTATGTATGTGTGTATATATAAACTGCTGCATATTAATAACTTGTAACTTTATCGCATGTACATTTTTGCACATCATTACTTGTTAAGCGCCGATAAAACACTAATGCATAACCATACATACATAACAACATTTGCATATATGGATGTTCATATATGTATGTAAATATACCCCCTTTGCGACAACAAAAGACACTCGAAACGGTAAGCGGATAACGGCTGGTAGATTACAGACGCCTCTAATGCCAGCGATGTATAAATATTTGTGTGCGTCTGTGTGTGGTAGACACAACTACTTCAAATAAATATCTATGCAACTTTTTATGCTCATAAATATACGCTTAATTTGCATGCTTCACTACACACAGCTATAGACATATATATTTGATATATTTAATATACATATATACTATATACTTATGTACCTCGCCTCTTTGCCTCTCATACATACATTATCCGTCGTGGCCTAAACAATTACACCTTACGCTCTTATTGATTTTGACGAACGTCGTAAGAAAGAATGCGCAAAGCAGCGTTAACAACGTCGACGCAGCCGTGCGTGTGGTTGAGGACATGATTTGAATAATTTTTGTGCGCAATCCTCTCTAGGCGCTAGGCTGTAGCTTAAAGAACGCCCGTGTGCACTTTTGTATATGTCTATATGTGTGTGTGTGAGTGCCTGTGTTTTGCTAACGTCAATCTACATTTTTTCCCACCTCCACACGCACGTCAGCGCAGACGACAATATTATGCGGCATTTCATGCGTACATTATTATCCTTTCTTTTTCGCCCAGCCCAGCCTCGCTGCCATTTTGAAAAGTGCTTTTGTTTATCTTCAATGTTGATGTAAGTAAGAAATACATACATACATACAAATCGACATACATATAGTGCATAAATTCATCAAAATATCTGTATGTTCACCTGTTCATACACCACTTGACAACTAAATGGAAACGCTTGGAACAATCATTTTGTATTAATATTTATTTATTTATTATTTACATTAACACCTTTTTATTTCACTTCATACAGTTTAATACACCTAAATTATTAAAAACTGTAGAAAAACTATGATTTTTTAATACAAACAATTCTACTATTATAGAGAAAACTTCATTGTTGTATTACAGGTATATCCTGTGTCTTATACATATATGTATTCCTTATTCCAAGATATCGCTTTTCGATATATCGTCCATATCAAGGAACAATTATTGATAAAAAATTTAAAATATTTTATTTCGGAAAATAATATCCAGAATTGAACCATTTTAAGTTATGTGTTCTCGGAAAAGTATAACGGAACTTTTTGTAATTGGTTCTCCAAATATTCTCTAGCTTAAAAAATAAATCTCAACAACCCCTTATAGCCTAGCCAGACGGCAAAGTTAATTCGGATTAACTGCGCTTTTAATCAGTTCCAAATATGTAGGTGACAGACGGCAGCAAAGCGAGTTATAAACTCTCAAAAACAGCTGATTGGCAATAATATTTCCATTTTGGTAAAATAAAATTGGATAGAAAGCAATTAGTACAAAATCACTAATAACTAAAAAATATACATAAATATCTTATTATTAGATCTTCCATTTTAGGAAAAAACTATTTCATTGCATGCATATGTTTTTGTTTACATTTCATTGAAAAACAGCTGACAGTATTGAATATTTTCATTCACAATAGGTTAAAAGCGGCCATGTTTAACAATGTTGCCAACGAAAATGCCACGAACTCCCACTAACTCTTTAGTTAGCAAACAGAGTTAACTGAGATAACTCTCGAATTAACCCCGATTAAAGCAGTTAATCCGAATTAATACCGCCGTCTGTCAGGGGTATTAGCAATATATGATTAGAAACAGACTTTGTAGTGATAAAGGTTATGACATTAGTCATCGATAACTATGACTACCGTCATCGATAAAATGAAAATTGAAATAGTTTAACGAAAATCAATAAATATTTAAAATCCGGTAAGAATGGTAGCAACAAGCCTTTTTTGAAATATAATTATAAATGTGTGGTACTCAAAAGGTTCTATAGCAACTTCTAGAGATAACCCTGTTTAAAAAATCGATAATTTTATACTATCTTCTTTATGAGTAATGCAACATAACCTCATATTTGACTGAAAACTAAATTTTTACTATCATAAAATGGCTTTTTCTAAAGTCTTCAATAAAAGTAATTTATATTTTCGAATACCAAAATTAGAACATTTGGATTATACGTTGGATGTTCAAAATATAAATTTTTGTATTTATAGAAATAAATATTTTTCGAATAAATCTGCTTTGTAAAATATTTGTAAACTACTTTTTTCGATACTTCACTACTGCGTTTCTAATTAGTTGTCCAGTGCTTTTATATGTAAATAGTTTTTGTAGTACATCCCTCGTTATCACACTTTTGTTACTCGAACTTGTCGGTGTTTTTTTCTTGCCTGCCTTCAAAAAAAACATTCTCATCTACAATTTGTCTAGTTATTTACATGCACAACAACCCCCTACAAAAATTTTTCGCCTGAAAAATTGCTTAAAAACAAAGTAATATTTCACATTAACAACAACAACGAAAGTAAACAGGTTTCAAATTTTCCGCACGAATAAACAAAGTGGTAAATTAACCTACAAAAGTCGTACAAAGAAAAGTGAAAAGCGTTGGAGAAAAAAAGTATGATTTGCAATCAAAAAACATGATAACTACTCGTGAATACAAAATCCATGATAGCGCTACTTTAACTTGTCTCCATACACAACTTTTTTATTATTCCCTACATATTTATTTATTTATTTATGCAATCAACAGAAGCGTTTAAGCTACTTTCACTCTTCAGCACCTTGCTTTCTCCCATATTGTGTTGGCAATAAAATTCACTGACAATCATAGAAATGTATTCCGAAAGGTCAATTGCTGCTGCAAGGACACACTTAAATAATACAAAAAACATTTTTGTATTTGCTCTCCCGTGCCTGATTAGCTACAGCCGCAGACGAATTGAATGCCAACGGTGTTTGTCGCAGGAAAGAATGCGCATTTCTAATGGAAGAAAATGTACTACAGCATGGCAATAAGGGTTCTACACATCTATACTGCTATATACATAGATATACACCGTTTGTTAAACCAGTCTCAACCTTTCTTCGGTATTATTTAATTTGACGTTTCACGTAATTTCACGCTCTTGTTGTTGCTTTGCCATAACAATGTTCGTTGTCTGTGCATTATTGCCGAAATTGCTGAATTGCAATGTCGTATCCTTTGCTAATTGAATGACGCGCCCCAGTAATTTGTGCTACATTAAGGCAACGATTGAAAGCTGATGAGTACGAGCGATCGTCTATATACCAACGAGTCAGTGAAGCTTCACGCAGGGTTGCAGCGCATAAAGCATATGCAGTGATGATAAGTATGGCATGGCAGAATTGGTGAACAATTAACTAAGTAACTGTTAGGGGAGTTGTGCCGAAGTTTAATCAACATCGTGCTGTTTCTATAGAGAGGCTTCAAGTTATCATAGAATCAAAGAAAACATTTATAAAAGTAATACTTTAATACAAAATAATAAAAAAATACTACTAGATTTTTAACTAGAGTTGTCGCAGATTATAGAAAATTGAATATATTGAAATTTAACCTAAAAAGTTCCCAAAAATTGGCTTGTGTTTTGTTTTCAGCATGTCAATTTTAAGTGAAATTATACTTAAATGAAATAAGTAGAAATAAGTATATAAAAAACCAAATTTCACAAACATTAGGTTAAGTTAGTTGTTTTTCAAAGAATTATATTGTGGATGAAATCAGCGGAAGTACTACGGAAATCGTTGGGGAACGTGCTTCCCAGCTTATAAGCTATCGCTTAATTTTCACTTCTACATCTTTTTGTATACTTTCCTCAAATAATCAATATTTTTAATGGATAAATATTCACCTTGCAGTGAGATAATTGAATCCTTAATTGAGATCTAATTTACAATATTAGTCATTGTTTTATATAAAATTTAATAATAAATTAGTTTTTTATTTATTATGACTAGCTGTCAAATACCCTACACAATACTGTAAAAGAAACAACGAAATTTGCGGTTAGGGTATTTTGGGTGAATTCACTCTAATTTTTTCAATAAGATGATAAAATAAAAATTTTATATAGCCGAATATATTTCATAATGTATTTCATTATCACGCTGGTAACATGAATCATTATTTAAATATGCTTCAGCTAAATATAAACTGTATAGTTATTTAGCTGTCTTATTGGCACATGGATATTTTTTGAGAAATATTAAATACATATATATTAATGAAAAATTCTGAGTTAGTTGCATTACCATTTAAATAAATATTTAATTTTAAAGTTCACTATGGGATGGGATGAGTAGATGAAGTGTTGTCATAAGAAAGAGAACGAGGGATCGTCGTCAAGAGTAATATGAATACTATAGAGTTTGTAAGTAATCCAATACTAACTCAACAACTCAATTACCAACTTAATTGCGACACCTAATTACTTGGCTGAATTAAATAGTTCAAGTAATCGAGTCAATTAGCGGTGTCATTTAAGATTTTTTTCATTAATCGTGTTCTACGTTCGAACCAAATCTGTTAACACAATCGCTGTTCTTCTTTTTTTTAGATAATTAAGTAATTAGTTAATTGAGTAATTAGTTAATCGGATAATTAGTTATTAGTTTTTATTGAATATTTGGCTAATTGAGTGATTAGTTAATTCTGTGTAATTTTGTTAATTGAATAATGAGCTAATTGAGTAATTAGCTAATTGAGTAATTAGTTAATAAAATAATTAGATAATTGAGTAATTAGTTAATTGAATAATTAGCTAATTGAGTAATTAGTTAATTGTTTATAACATTATGAAAAATTATTGCTTAAGTAATCGAAATAAATTAAGACAATTTATATATTAATTTACTATGTAAATATTCAGTATTTTTAAAGAGGTGCAGACCTCTTCAACAGTAGTCTTATTTCAAAATTGTATGGCAAAGCACTTGATCTTCGTAGTTTGTTGGAAGGGTAGGCCTCTGAGAGCATTTTATCGCGTAGTTTAACACTGTAAAAATTAGCGACAGTCAATTTCAATTATATTTCAAGTGAATAAATTGCGCATTTCGATTACAGTGATGATTACAATGTATAAATTACAGTGTGTACACACAGTAAATACGCTTTACTCACTTCACAAATATGAGACGATCACTCTAATAAATATTCATTTGTGCAAATATTTGCGATTATATATACACAAACATACATCATATATACATACATACAAGTGTGCCGTTGCTATTGGCTTTAAGTGCACGTCATCAAATATTATAATGCACTTAATGCCTTTGCTGTTGATATGTGATATATATGAAGATTATGCGATACAATCTACATAAATACATGTGTGTGTGTGTTTTCATGAATTTGTAATGTTGCTTCTCATTAATATCTGCAGTGCACAACTTGAGCTGGTGAAAATCCTTAAGCAACCATTAGCCTGACGTTGGCAAGCCAACACAATGGAAGATGACAGCAGCAGTTGAAAATGCATTTTCATCAGCTAGCTATTAGTAAATTAAAATCCCCGCTGGCAGACACTTACAAGCTGCCTCCGCGTGAGCTGCTGTTACAAGCAGACAGACAATAAGCTTCTTCATTGCTTACAGAAGGCTCCAAGGTGGAAGGTGTGGCGGAGGAGGAAGCAGAAGAAGCTGCTTGGCTTTCTGTATATATTAGTTATATATGCGTGTGTGTGACTTCTAGCACTTTCGTCGCGCTATAGCGAAATTCCCAGCCAAGCACGCCTGTAATTGAGACTACCCAATTTATTCAATTACCATTAATTATGCGTATTTTGAATGAAATTCCAATGCGGCGCAAAACAGCTGAATAATACTGGCATTTTTTTGTTCATCACCACTGTCAGCAAGTATGATTCCATTAGAGCGCTGTGTCGCCTTTGTATTGCCACTTTATTATTTATTTATTTTATCTGTTGATTTTTGTTGTTATTCACGCGACAACATTTTTGGAAAAGTATGTCAGGCATGCAAATCAATTAGCCCAGCAGCGCCTAAAAAATGTAAAAAGTTGTGTTTTTTGCTTTTCTTTTTTGCTTAAAAGTGTAAAAAATGTGTGTAAATGTAAATGCGAAACCCGAAATACTTAAGTAACGGTTTTGAATTTCCTGTGCGTTTATGACAATACTGAAAGATTGCGCTGTAGAATGCTTCTTCAAATGTGTGCGTCCATATGTATCTGCTGTAGAGATAAATAAAATTAAAAGAGTTATAAGGTGGGTGAGAGTGCGGGTGGCACCGAAAATTATTAAAGGAAACGGATGTTTATATTTTTGGGAAAGTTTCGATTTTTTTTCGATTATATTTCATTGATTTTTTTATAAGAAAAAAAATGTTTACTTAATTTTCTCAGTTTTATGTATTTCATTAGGTGGTAAGTCTATTGTTATATATTTTTAAATGAAACATATTGCAAAATATTTTTTAGAGAGCTTTTCTAAGCACCGTATATATATTTTTTATATATATGTGAAAGTAAAAAATGATTCAATAATTTTCAGAATCCCTAAAAAATTTATTCTCCCGTAATTCTGGTCATACTTTTTATGCTGCTATAAAACATGTTGCTCAAAACGAAAATACCGTTATGCTACACATCGCACTCGGGTATAACGTGGGTACGTGCATAATGAAAATATCGCAAAATTTGCATTTTTTTGTTGGTGTTAAAGATCTTCTCCATTTCACCCAGCAGCTGGCCAATGAACCCACGCTCAATGAACCTATTCGCCTGAATCTATTCACAACACAATGCATGCAAAGCAGCGTGGCTTGTGTCGGCAACAACAGTTGTGTTACAATTTAAATTTTCTTGTTTCGGTACTCCTTCCGCTTTGCTGCACTCTTTTCATACATATACATTAGGGTGGCTCTTATTTTCCAAAGTATTCCGATTCTCGATCGCACCCCCTAGAAATATGCGAATAGCCCAAAAACTAGTATATACAAAGTTTTGGGTTAATCAAAAAAGGTTTAGAGGTTGCGCAAGGAGATTGAAATCCTGAAAAATTAAGAATTTGCCATTTTTATGTCTCCATATTTCAAAGCCACACTATCTGGTTTCCATACCGTAATAAGATCTGCATTTTATTACCTTTCCAAAATAACCACTATCTTAAAAATCGGTCGATTGATGATAGAGTTACAGAAATCCAAATATGAAAGTAAATTTAATGTGGTGCATTCTCAAGCGTCGCATGCTCGTGATATACCGTTATAACGGTTCTCATGTTATTCTTATTATCTTATTACGGTATGGAAAACCAGTAAGGGATAGTGTGACTTTGAAATATGGAAGTCTGAGACATAAAAATGGCAAAAATTCTTATTTTTTTCAGGATTTCAAGCTCCTTGCGCAACCTCTAAACCTTTTTTGATTGACCCAAAACTTTGTATATTCTAGTTTTTGGGCTATTCGCATATTTCTAGGGGGTGCGATCGAGAATCCAGAAACTTTTTTTATCCTCCATACAACTAAGGGCCACCCTAATATACATTTGCATATGTATTTGTGTAGTTGTGTTACTCCGTTAGCTTTTTACTGGTTCAACGTTTTTCTTGAGGTGATAAAAACTTTTTCCGACCATCAAAGCAAATTCGTTTGCATATTTTTTTGCCATTGATTTGGCAGCGTACCGTTAAATGTGTTGCAAATCGATTGACCTTTTTCTGGTGAATTTTACATGAATTCCTTATGTTTCCTCTCAAGTGGTAATAATCACTTGGTTTTCGTTTTTATTTAAATTAGAAAGAATCTAACGGTATAACTATTTTGCATACTCTCCTTTCTGATTTTGTATTATGTAACCTTTGCTGGAAAGTATTGGAAATTAAAATTTGTTCATTTTTTCATTTTCTTGCTTATTTCTTTGCTTAGTTCTTATTTCCACACGATTTCATTTTAATAGAACACATTTGGGTTTCAATTCAAACACATTTCGAATTGTAAATTTTTTTAACAAATAACGGTGGAAATTTTGCATTGATTAATAAAAAGTTAGTGGAAGTTTGAATAGATATTAGAAATGAAACAAATTTCGAAAGCTTTTAGGTTCTAGCTTAGACATACAGATATGTACTACATATGTGTCTAAAATAGAACTTTGAATACGAAAAATTTGAAATGCTGAGTTATTTCCATAACATATTTCATATTTAACAGTTATATTTTGAGTATTCCTTATTTTTATTGGAATAGTAATGTACTCCAGAAAGTGGAGGTCTGCTGACATGTTAGTAAAAATTTGTCTAAATTTCATTATGAAATCTCTTGAACAAAACTTGTAATTTCATAGTTGACTCGTTATGAAGATGGTTTCGAAACATTTTGGTGCGAATTTCCTTCAGTTTAGTACAACATTCTTTGCCTTTGGATATTTGTCTTAACAGTTATTCTCGAGATCATAACAACGGGGGTTTTTTTAATCATGAAGCAATCACTGGTTGTTGATTAAAAAGCCTTAAAATGCTTTATAAAAATTTGTCTGTGTAATATGTATGTTACCCTTATTTAAATAGCCTCTAATAGCCTTTTCGCACAGCTTAATAAATTTAATACATTAAGTTTATAATTGAGAAACCAATTTTCGCTTTTCACACTGCCGGCTACTCGATTAACGATCAGCTGTTATACATTTTTTGTTTTTGCTGTTCATAAGAAGGTGGTAATTTTCATCCGCTTATTGCGATTTCATCAATAAACACAGCCAAATTTGCAGCGTAGAAAACAATTCGCAGAGCTGCATTACAGTTTCTACTCGATTTGTATACGATTAAGAATTAATGTAGTAAAATAAGATTTTTAATTTGTAATGTCAATCGAACTAAATTATCAATTAACTCCTGTGCGAAAAGGTTATAACAGCATTTGTTCTTAAGGGGTTATATACAGTTAGGAGTTCGAAAAAAGGCATTTTTCAAGAATTTTTTCTAAGCAAACTATTTGGTTTATTGATTTGAAACTTGGCAGGTATATTATGACAACCTTAAACTATATTCACATATTTTTTATTGCCAAAAATAATTATCGGGAACGCTGATATTGCAATTTTGCAGAGGTCCGCGAAAAAAGGCCTCTTGCGGTGAGCACGATTTCTCTGGACTGGATCTAAAATGCAAAAACCAAATAAATTTCATTAATATAATAAATAATATAGTGATTGATCGAAGGAATTAGCAAAAAAAAATTTTTGACAAAATGGCGGCTACCCAAAGCAAAAGGTTCGATTTTCGACCAAAATTCGGGTCTTTAATTGTTTATAAAAATAAGAAATTTTCATCGGATGGGGAAATGCTTAGATGAATTACTAAAAAATATAGTTAAGAAGCTTGTGTAAAAATTTCAGACCGACCAATTCAACCGTTTCTGAGAAATCTTGCTTCACCGACTTTGAAAACACCGTTTTGAAAGCACTTTACATGTAGTCGGCGCGCCTTCACTAATGTGTCTATAACTTCGAAAATATATTAAATCGATTTTTTGAAAATCCTAACTGTATATAACCCCTTAAATTCAAAGTTTTATTTTTGCAGAGAAAATTAAATTTTTGATTGTCCAATTTAGTTTTTGGTATTGTAGAGAGAATACTTTTAACGAACCGATATTCTTACTGACCTTAAAATTCTAAATCGATCGAAACGTTATTGTTGTATTGTGGAACTATTCTACTCGAACTTCTGCGGCTATTTTGTAACCGATTGAGGCTAGAGCAAGAATGATAGAATACAAGATTACGACATTCGTTTACAGTTAGCTTTTTGGGGTTTTGATTTCCTGTTGAGTGACGCGCTCAACGAAAAAAAACGAAAGAAAAATTGACAAATTGCACGGTGGTACAAAACAATAAAACCAAAACAAAGAGCTGAAGTCAAGGCTAGTGCTTAATTATTATTTAAATTTCTAAGTGAAAAATGTATTAATTTGAAAAAGAGGTCCGCAATGGCGGAATTTAACAACAATAGTACAAAAAAGTCGTATATAAAGAGTTTTTTCACTTTTCCAACCAACAAAAAAGTTGGCATTTCGTTCTGGCTATTCGTTCATTTTTCAATTCCCGATTTATCAATCTAAGTTCGTAACTAACTGCGCACTCTACAACTTATTTTGGTTTTGTTTCTTGTCTTCTTTTTTCTTATTAGTCGAATTTTTATAAGATTTATATTTCCTTACAATAACGGTTCATTGTTAAATTCCACAAACCCAAATCGAAATATTTATTTTTTTTTTTATAAGAAATTTCGGTTGAAATATCCAATCTACGATATCGTTGCTAAATAAGCACACACAACTGTATGCCATGCCTTTTTGTTTAGAATGAACTTTAAAACGTTAAAATTCTCAGTTTTCATAAAATTATCATGTTACCTATAAAAAATTTAAAAGCTATTAAAACAAAAAGTGGCATATCGATCGAGTGTCTTCCCTCTCAGTTTAAAATAAAAATGCAATTATATCACAAAAACTAGTTCACCCTCATTAAGTTTTCACTATCTTCTATTTGAACGATAGAAAATATAATTTTTTTTTCAGTCTTTCCATTTATTTTTTCTCCTTCCGCTAAGGAATGAAGCACTTTAAACCGTTTTCATTGCCTGCCGCCAAGCTTCTACAATTATCATTTAGTTTTTATGGCCAACAAGCGCTTAACAATTGCCAGATTATTTTTAAACGATAGCAAAGGATAAGCAGCAAAAGCAAAACGGAAAATGGAAATTGCACAAGCATTAGCCATGCATTTTTAACTTAAACAAAAAGCGCAAGATGCACACCGACTAAGCACAACTTGCTGGAACAGCCAAGCGAGCTGACAACGCGTAGTAACTGCCTCTGCTACGCCAGACTGTCAAAGCATTCCCGCATAAGCTTAACAACAAATGGCC
Source organism: Zeugodacus cucurbitae (assembly GCF_028554725.1). Taxonomy (NCBI): domain Eukaryota; kingdom Metazoa; phylum Arthropoda; class Insecta; order Diptera; family Tephritidae; genus Zeugodacus; species Zeugodacus cucurbitae. The sequence goes on along the minus strand of NC_071667.1, from coordinate 53,266,681 downwards.
ACCAGCCACCCAGCTAGGCGGTCAAGTCAATTTGTCACCTCACCCGTCAGTTGGGCGCTGTCTGTCACCTGAGCCCCTGTATGGCTCGGGTTTTTGCTTTTGTATAGAATGCAACTAAAAATAAAACGAAAAAAGCAGTGAGATTGAGGTGCCAAAAGCGACAAAGACAGCCGCAACAATAACAACAATACTGAGTATATACTTGTTTGTATGTATGTGAGTATTTATGTATATTTCTGATTATAAAGCAATTTTGCATGTCGCACATAACTACAAGCGAGCGAGCGTACGAGCAAGTCGCACAAAACACACAATGAGCAATGTTCTCAAAGGTGCAGGAAGACACAAGGGCGCAGACGTTGTCGGTGACGGTGACGGCGACATGATCCGCGACAGCAAAGACATTGTATGTCAATTTTTCGTAATAAAAGTAAAGAACACACAAACACATACATACGCACACACGCTTGCGCATTCCTTACAGCCATTGCACATAGTCGTGGCCACGCAGGTAGCCAGACTTGACTGACTTGTAATCAAATACACTATGAACACAACTATAAACATGCACACCAATCTGCTCGTATACTCCAAAGTGAGTGTGTGCGTGTGGTTGCCAGCAAGAATGTGAATAATTTTCGTCATAAGTAATTTCATTTGAAATTCTTATGAGGTCATACATTTATAGATGGCTCAGCGCGCAGCCAAGCGCCGGTCATACCGACTGTGGTGGCGATGGCGGTGGTGGTGGTGGTGTCAGCAACCACAACATTTCCCATATGGTCGTGGTAAATGTGCGCCGGTCGCTGTTGCTACCTCTGATTCACATTCTTCTGTGTTGCGGCCCTTTTATTTGTTTTCGCTTCGTCTTCGTCTTCTTCTGCTTCTTTGTTTTGTGTATGTGTATTCTTCGTGCTTCATCATTTGCCGATACCTGTCGGTTCACCTGCTGTTTGTTGCTTTTATTTATAGCGTGCGTGGTGGCTAACGGTAACTAAGTAAATATAAACTTACTAAACTGTATTACTGAATGAACTCTGCTCTTTCTGCTTGTAATGGCTTTGTCGTTTCTGTCTTGTACTTAATTGTGGCATTAATAATACTAGGATGTTCTGATATTTGTCACAAGTGGGAGTGGCTCAAGCCAATAATAATGTATCCATAACTAGAAGTTCCGAAATCGTATTAATTTTAATATTTAGGGTGTAGGAAACTAAATTTCGTAGAAAGTTTATTATGCTTCGAAGAGAACGCTTTTGAATACTCCAATCTTCTCTAAGTTCTATAAATGTTTCGAAGAGAGAGAGTGTTCTTGAGTTGCTATCTTTCGTAGTTCTTTAAATGATTCGAAGAAAGGGCTCTTAAATACTTTCAAGTTTTCGAAGTTCCTTAAATGTTTCGATGAAAGAGTTCTTGGGATCATATCTTTCGAAGTCCCTTAAAAGCTTCAAAGGAAAGCAATTTTTGTTAGTTCTCTACACATGCTTTCGAAGTTTCTGAAATGCTTAAAAGGGAAAGCTTTCGAATACTCCAATCTTTGTAAGTTCTCTAAATGTCTCTTTCGAAGACATAGTTCTTGAGGTACAACTTGTTCGAAGTTCCTTAAATGCTTCGAAGAAAGAGTCCTTGAATGTTTATTTTCTTGAAATTTCTTCAATATTTCGAATAGAGAGCATTTGAAAACTAGTAGAGTAAGACAAACGGATCATAAAATTTTTTTCTTGCTCCCAGTTTTGACGAAAACTGATTAAAGAAATACGCATTTAATTCTCCAGGGTTCAGTATCGGATGGTCAATAATTTCAGGGTCCATATATGGAAATGAACTTGTAATAACTTTAATATACACGTGTCCTGAAATCTGTAAATCTCAGTCAAATTTAAATTAGACCTACAGTTTAGGCGATAAATTTGAAGCCTTACCCTTAAATACCTTCCATAATACCTTCGTTATCCAAAATCATGGGATTTAGGTGAGGTTAGGTAAGGTTTGGTTAGTCTGGTAGGCCAGAAAGTTACACAAAGACCACTTTGGGTTAAATATAAGAGATCTATAGATCCGTGAACCTGGGTTCCTGGTTTCCAGCTTCTCAAATACTTCCTTACTTCCAAATTCATTTCGAAAATTGCGTCTATAGCGCTATTAAAAGAAGGTGTAGTTTCCAGCCGTCTTTTCCTAGCAAATTGCTTAAAGACTCAAAAAATTCCACAATTTTACGTAGAACCTGGTGTAAAAAGGCAAATGGTAACATGAAAGCATATTAAAAGCGTCACTGCGACAGCAAACAAACAAACAAAGCGGCTAACAACGGAATGAACAAACAGAAAATGCCCACAGAAATGGTGCAAATAAACAAAACAAATGGGAATAATAAGAACGCTGCAAACGAATTGTCGGCCACAAAAGCAAACACCAAAGCATAACGCGAACCTTGGCGAGGAAATACCAAAAATACGGCGAAATAGCAAAGGAGCCGGCTAGACAGCCAACAAAGCCGGGCACGTTGGAAGGTGGACATTAGAGCGAATGTCATGGAGAGAAGGCTGGAGTGGTAGAGGAATGTAGAAGCGTATGAGGACGTGTGTGCAAATATTATATTCGCCAGTGTAATTCTGAATTCTATGTGTACACAGTTGGCTCATTGCGCAAACAGTAACACACACAAGGGCTAGCGTGCCACCCCGTGTATCTTATAAATATAAACCACGCTCTTGACTGTCCGCCATTGCAAACTCGTTGTAACTCATAGCTCTGACTCGGAACAAATTCATTGATGCGCTTACTCTCTGCATGCGTGGCCAACGCATAGCAGAATGATCAATAAATGGACAGTCGAAAGGATACACAGACAGACCGTCCGTCCCAACGAAGAACGCTTACAACAAAATGCCGGCGTAGTCAAATTTATTAAGTCACAAATTCCAGTCGAAAAAGTGAAATTGAAAAATTTTTGTTTATAGATTAATTTTATGCTTCACTTTGTTTTATGTGCCTCCACGTTTGATTCTTCCAACTGGTGTACTGCTAGCTGAGAGACCGTCTACCCAAAGTTATAAAGTATTAACATGCTCGTAAATTTGACCACTGGCTGCATTGGTGACTCATTTTGCTTTAAGTACAGAGTTCAATTTACCTGTTACAGGGAAGTAAGTAGTTTGTTAACATGAGGGACATTAAGCCAGTGACTTAAAAATGCTCAACTCGGTTAGAATTTTCTTTACTCTACTGTAATAATATTTCATATGCCAAAAATGTGTTTGTTTTTGTTGGTGGTTTGGATTTTCAGAGATTTTGACTGCGGTTATTTGGGAATTCCTCAGAATTTTATTTAAATACGCTTATTATTTAACAGGTCTAATAAAAAGCAATGGAATTTAAGTTCATTTTTCTTCTCATGGTCAAATCTTTTACAAATGAAATTTTACATGAAACTCTAACTTAACTCAACATTTCTAACGTTGAAGTAATAAGTAAATTGTTAAATGAATAAATTAATTTGGTTGAGTTGAATGAAATTGGATTAGTCGGAAATATATTGATTTCCTTTGATTTAATAACAATTAATTATAATAAATTTAATATAATTCAGTTGAATTGAAGTGAAATTAATAGATTATATTAAATAAATAGAACTACATGTATTTGAAATGAATGGAACAAGGTTAAAATATGTACATACATTAAATTGAGTGCAATTGTCTTAAATTAATTAAATTAGATTGAACTAAATTTAGTCTAATTGAATAAACTTGTCCATTGGTTTAGCTAAAATGAACTTAACTTAATTGTAACAAAGTTAATTTAGTTGAATAATAAATTTAACAAATTTTATTGAAATTAATTAATTTATTATAAATATTACATTTAATTGGAATAAACTACAAAAATATGTAATAAATTAATATATTTTATTAATAATATATTGCATACTTTATAATTGAATGGAAGAATCTTTAATTTAATCGCTTTGAGGTTATCTAAACACAATTAATTAAACTAAATTGAAACAAAGTAATTAAGCCAAATAAAATATTTTATATTAAAAAGATCTAAAATATATTAAAAATAAAAAATATAATAAATGGGACTGAAAACAGTAAAAAACAGTAAATTTAATACGATTAATTTAATTTAGCATAATTAATATAATTTAATTAGAGTTAAACAGTTTTCACTGTAAAAAAAAAACAAAAACATTTTTTTTGCATTGCTTGAAGGGAAATTAAATAAACTGAAATTAAATATAATAAACGGATTGAATTGATTTTAAGTGAACTAAATTACATTAAAAGAACATTAATTGAATGAAATTAAGTGCAAGCAGACTCACTGTGTTTAACTCGATTAACACTTAATTGAATTCAATTATTGTAAATTGAAGTAGAATTTATAAAATTGAATGGCAGTAAAACTGACTCAATTAAATTAAATTTAAAAATAGATATAATTATAAAAATTAATATAAAATGTAATTTAAAATTAATTAAATTTATTTCTAAAATTAATTCAATTTAAAGAATGAATAAACTAGTATATGCGCTTGGCGCCACCCTCTCTCAACGCATTGCCCCTCCATTCACTCGCTAATCGTTTTAAAACCTCGATCACCATTAACACCGATTTCTGTGCATACATATATCTCTCTGTCACTTCGAGCTATCAGTTGTAATTAAATTAAGTTCATTAAGTCAACGAGCAATAAATCATTGTTGACCTTTAAATCGCTCAGAGCACATTTGTAACTATTTATTCTGTCGTAGCACTAATCGCATTGAAATATTAGCGCACTTCTAGCGCAGTTGTTGTTGCTATTATTATTATTGTTATTTAAATTGCCAAAGTGCGAAGGTGCGACGACGTGTAAACACCTCTTCCCCTTTCTCACACGCTCGCCGTACGCCGTGGCAATTGCATTCACACAACTTCATCGCATAATTTCCATTCATTACAATTGTCTAGCTATTCAAGATGTCAACACACTCATATAATTATCTAATAACGCAATTTCATTTCATAATAAAAGGAAAATCATATATGCCAACAACAACATATATACACTACACTATACTAGTCGAACGCACACATACAACCACATGCTTGCAGTCGTTGTGCCCCCTGGAAGACACTTAACATTTCACCGGAAATGTGCGACTGCGTGCATGTGTGTTGGGGTCGTAAGTGTCTTCGTATACTAGCGGTACTTGAAGTACATTTGTACATGTATGCAAGCGCTTGTGTGTGTGTGCATAATTTTTAACTGTGTCTAAGCGCAAGCACGATTTCTATGCCAACCTACTAGGTCAGACATGCCAAAAGTGTGAAGTGTGCTAGCAGTGCTGACTACCAATTAGCTGATCGGTGAGCTAATTCATTGACTTTTTCTGATATAATGTTTTGAAATTTGTAGGTGTGTATTTTTGTATTTTTTTGGTGCTAATTAGCATTAATAATTTTATTGTTGGATTTTTTGCAATATTTTGCTTATTATTTTATAGTAACTTAGATAATTTCTGAAATTATCTAGCGATATACAGTACAGGGCATAATGCTAAAATAGCCAAGAAAAAAGTAAAAATGAGAGTTTGTTTTTGAATTGTAATAAGTGCGAAGCAGGGAATTATTTTCCAATTTTCTCAAATTAAAATTGTTTATGAATATTCTACAATGTGGATCACAAAATTACATAAAATAGTAGTATATCATTGATTGTTGATGTTATTGATCATCATTTTCCTCTATCTATTGGGAAATATCTCAATAAATACGTAGTTGCGTCTCCTTTTGCGTTAATCAGCGCCCTAATCCTTGCTGGTGTTGACGATATAAGCTTTTGCAGTAATTCGACCTCCATGTCATCATATCTTCAAGAGGATGAAATTCTGTTATTTTTGATTTCCCCAGCTTCTGAGCAGTTTCTTCATAATCGCCCACCGGTTTTCGAATGGCTTTAAATTGGGGCTGTTCCCATGTCACGCCAACTGATTTATTCCTATTTCAGTCATAAAATGGCGAACATGAAAAAAACAACAAGGTCGAAGATAAAAAGTATCCCTTAAATTAAATGAATCTTCTTATGCACATTATAAAAAAGCCACAGACCGTTCGCCTAACTTTCTCCATACATGGAGGAGGTACCATCTTATCGAAAGATATATATTAAAATTATATTCATCCGAGAAAATTACGACCTCCCACTGATCCATCAACTAATTTCCATGCTTTTTCGCCCTTAAGGGGGGTGGTAAGGTTTGACAACTTTTGCTTTTTTTTTCATTTTTTTTTCTGAACCATCAACATCTCAAGAATATTGTGTTAAAGTTTTAGGTCATTCGGAGAAAAACTAACGAAGTTACAGCAGGTTGAATAACGGTACCTCCAGCTATCTGCGCTGAGTGTACAAAACTTTGAATCGATTTTCCCAAATATGTCATTTTTGAAGTCGGTGACCAGCCTACAGAAAAAACTACTCCATCGATCGTTTTGAAATTTTGAACAAATATTCTACATATATATAGCTCTCGAATGACGTCGAGTTTTTCCAAAAATTTTAATTACTAACAACTAGGTCGATTTTTTCGTCTAAAATCGTCATTTTGCCTTGAAAATGTTACCAAAAATTTAAAAATTTAAAAATTAAAAAATTAAAAAAAACTCGACGTCAATTGAAAGATAAACTAATAAACTAAAGAAAGCATTTTGATTTTTTGGTTTCGGATGATCCAGTGATGCTGTAGGCTGGTCACCGCACAACAACTTTTTTTCGAGGTGCCTGCAGAGATCGACGATAAATCCGTTATTCCTCGCTATTTTTCGATACAATTTTTTTTGAAGTATCCTTCAAATGTTGTACTTTCATATAATAATAAGTAAAATAAACCTACAGCAATAATTTTTTCTAAAAAAATTCATGAAAAAAGGTCTTTTTTCGACGAAACAAACCTTACCCCCCCTTAAATACCGCTGTTTCCTCATCGCATCGCTAAGGTCCTTTTTAATATCTGACCATGATTTAAAGCGATCCAGTAGACAAGACCGTCGGATAAGCATAACTTAGGGGACTGTCGCCATTTGAACCTTTGCAGACCCGTTTTTTCGGGCGAAGAACCGAATTTTCAGTTATCGATCTATATATAACGCTTTTCCGATAGCTTTGAAAATGATCTTCGAAACTGCTGTTTACCGTGGAGTGAATCAGTGTCAAGATCTACAATTATCACAACTTTCATATTTTTTTTTTAAATTAGAGACGATTTTTATTTGGAATACAATTTTAAAAAAGTTTTAAACGCTTTTACTTTATTATTCTTATAAAAACGATTATAGTTACCAATTTCCTTTTTGCAAAAATATTAGTATTTAAACCACGGATCGACTAAAAAAAGACGAAAGACTTGGTTGTAATACCAATTTAACCTTTTAAGAGCTAAGCTATATTGCAATTGATTTGAAGTCGTTAAATCCACCACAAAGCAAAAAAATCTCAGCCTCCCACTTAACTACATACCTCTTTAGTGTTAAGTACATATGTAATTGTATGTTACACATGATTTTTGTTATACTTGAAGGGAATTTGCCGATTATACCGCGATTTTGGCCAATTCAAGATTTAACAACAACGAGTATATTCTTTTAAGGGCTTACGTATATTTCGTTTATAATCCCATGTCTTCTGCGCTTAGCATCAAGGCAATACTTATATTTGTAAATGTTTATTAAAATAATATAGAATAAATAGATTGTTAATTACTTATTGGCGAGAAGAAAGAAGGGCAGATATCAATTTTTATTTCTTTTTTCAATCTTCGTTTAGAAATATAATCTTGTTTTGTTGCATGAATTTCGCGAGTATACGCTTGACGTTCGCTTTTACTCGTAAGAGAGTTAAGCCTATGTGGTACATATGTACTCCGTTTGTCATGTGACGAATATATTAATAACGTCAGCGTTATTTATTTATCTTGTGTCTATATACTCATATATATCAAATTATTTACTGTTTGACATCTGTGTCCAATTGACTGACAATAATAAGGTAACATACATATATCCCCTTTCTTACACTTGTGTCCACAATGACAAGGCATGATTTTGTACTTTCGCAATAATTTTTTTTCAAGTTGGGAAATTCTCAGTCACAGACTTAAGTCTAATAAATGCTTTGTTCGAAAATATTTTTGTTTGTTTTGCCATTTTCTGCTGGACTAATTTTTTCGTGTACTTTTCTGTGACGTGATAAAAACGGTGTACTTGTTGTTAACTGTTATTCAAACACTGTTTTGAGATGAAATTTTAAAATTTTTTTTTATCTTTAATTTCAGGTAACGTATAGTATAACCTAAAGGCATTCGGTTGGAAAAAAATGGCTTATTAGATAAATTAGTTTTTTGGATTATGTGACGAGCTATTGTCGCCACTTGAAGACAAAGTGAGTATTTTGCGAATTGATCTAGCTTTACCGCACTTATCTTGTGATCTAAAATTATCATATGTGAGTATCTGTGTATTTTATTGGAAATCTCAATTATCTCGACAGAAAGAACTGTTTGGGGTCTAACGTTTCGCTCCCAACTGAGATCACAACATGATTCTATTGCCATTATTGTTTCCCGTTGTTTCATAGAGCTCTCCGTAATCACGTTCTGTGGTTGTTTTGACAATTGTTGAAATTTTTTGTTTCTGAGGTAAAAATGATGCTAAGACCTCCGTTGTTAGTGCTACCTATGAATAAATGGAATGAAGAGAGATACAAAATGTCCAATGGTGAATAATTATTTTGATAGTAAACTTTAGGTTTCATCTAGCCAGTTATATAACGAAGATTAACTAACATACCATCGAGATAGATAGTAGGTAGTATTACCGTCAAAGTCGACTCTCTTGAACCGGAACGGACCCGAAATTATATCCTACCAAGAGCGGTGAACTCGGCAGTATTTCTAAATATTTTTAATGACCTCAGTGTGTAATAAATTCTCTTAAGAAATTTCGATCTAATAACCATAAATTATAACTGATTACGGTCCTCCGAGGTATGTGTGTTTTAAAAATAAAATTTTTGTTTACAATTAAATGCTGAGAGTTCGTTTTAAAGTCGAAAAGTTCATTGATATTTTAAGCTTTGCCCATTTCTTATCGTTCGCGGTTGTTGTTGTTGTTGTGCTGCCATAATTTATGATCTCAACAATTAATAACAACAAAAGTATGCAGATAAAATAAATTACATAATATAAAAGATTATTGCCAGCTCAAGAAAATGCATTTTTAAACGTTTGGCTAGCATTATGTGGGATCAAAAATGAATTTACACAATATTTTTAAATATTTTACGCGCACACTCGTACTTTAAGCGCTTAATACCTTACACGTTACGCGTTACCAGATGCGAGATATATACATATATGCTGATAAATTTTTGCTATTTATAACTATATACAGATGAATATACATATATAGTTATATATCTGCGTCTGTATGTATTAAATTAACAATTTTCGAAGTGTGATTGTTAACTCCGCTTTTATTTAAAATATTTCGTATTATTTTGTTTTCACCATTTGCCATTTGTTGTAGCTACAACAAGTATATTTTGGTCATAAATAATCATTTGTGTTTTGACGTCACAACGACGTCATTTCCATAACAAATATGCTTCATATATTCAAATTAGTATGTATGTGTGTATGTGTGCGTCTGTTTAAATTATATTTTTTGAGAATGCCGCGAATTTGACTAAAACAAATGTATAAAAATTACAACAACAACCACACATAAAGTTTATTAAGTGACTGGTTAAGTAAGCGGCTAGATGTCTAAACGGTTCATCACATATAAAAAATCCAGTTAATTGAGCTGATTAGGTGTATGTAAATATACACAATATATAATATAAGTGGCCAAAAATATAGCGCGCTCTATATAAATAGAAACACTTTGTATTATGTTTAATAACGGTTTTTATCATTGCCGCCAAATTGCATTGAAAAAATTTTAGTTGTGAATCGCAGAAACAACTAGTATAAATAAATGAAAATGGTATAAATCAATGAAACTAGTATAAATCAATGAAACTGGTATAAATAAACCATATTAGCATAATCAAAATAGAATCTTTTCCATTCATCAGATCTCTAACAAATGCGAATCGAATAAGCAACTGGTATAATTTTAATAAACTGGTATAAATATTTGGTTAGCACAATCAAAATAGATTTTTTCAGTTTATTAAATCTTTAGAATTGCAAAGCAAACAAACAACTGGTATAATACAAATAAACTGGTATAAAAATTTGGTTAGCATAATCAAAATGTAATGTTTATCAAACTTTTAAATATTTCGAATATAAAAAACAACTGGTATAATACAAAAAACTGGTATAAACTTTTGGGTGACATAATCCAAACTGGTATAATAAATGTGAAAATTAGAGAAAGGCGCTTCAAGCAAAGAGCATGTATATGTCTTTAAGATAAATTGTCGAATATTGTTGACTTGCCAAATTTTGGGGAGTGGTGAAACTGCTAAAAAAGCTGGTATAATTTGATAGTGGTGAATAAACAAGCGTTAAAAAGATAATCAATATCGACAACTGGTATAATTAAAATTTACTGGTATAGTCACATCGAGATAGAAACTTATACCAGTGTGACATACAAAAACCGCAACAAGAGAAAATGGCAAATTGAAAATGACATCTAAACACCTTTAGTCAGCTGACCACAAGCGCATGCCTCATAGCGCAAGTGTAGAGTTCGCTTAAACTCATTTGCTTATGCCAAAGACGCGCTAAGCGGTCTTTATTAATTTCTTCGCGGTTTCTTTTTTTCTCAAGTTTTTTGTTTTCACCTCGATTTTGTACATTCATTCGCAAGCATTTAACTATTTTTGCATAATTATTGCTGTATAAATTATAGGTGGTTTCTGACGTAGTAGAACTGGTTTCAGGCATAAATTTCTACGGCCAGACGACGGACCTTTATACTAGCGCTTTTATTTCTTTTTTTGTTTTTGTATTTGACTAATAAATCAATTGCGCATGGTCAGTATGGAAACTGGTTGATTGATTAAATTTTTAGGCAAATTTCACGGTTGTTTCTTAAGTCATATTTGTTGCTTTAAATTTTATTTTTTGTTTGCTGCCTGATAAATCATATTTTGATGCGGCTTTTGTTGGATTGTTTTTGTACACTGTTTTTATAATCTGCTTAGCGTTTTGTAGTTATTGTTCGTTGGAAGAAGTAGGTAGTACTTCTGGACAGTGGTTGCCGCATGGTTACTGTTGTTATTATCCGGTGTAGAAACTCTAAACAATATCAGTTTTATAATGCACGTGGTGTGTTCACGACGAAATTTTTTTTTTGAAAAAATACTGCCTATTCGACAATAAAAAGCGCTTCTTCCAAGGATAGCTTTTAGCTTTTTAAGCGATTTCTCGTATGCTTGTAAAATATTTAATAAATTTGTTACTTTTTTTGGGATTTTTATTCAAATTCATCTTTACTCATAAGTCTTAACCTAACCTATCTAGTGTTATTTTGTTACTAAGATGCAAAAATTCTGTTTAAATTATTTTTGAGAGAATACTGTTGAAATAAATTTAAAAAATTTATGTTGTGATCTTGCTCGCATACCAAGGCAGTCTTACTCCTAACCTATAAAATCATCCTCACGACAATTTAATGAGTTTCTTAACAATTATCTTGTTTCCACGCATCTGCGTAGTCATTGCATACTGCTGAGCGCCATTTCATGAAGATCAACCGAATTTATTTGTAAGCCATATTTGAAAATATACCGTAATAAGAGACTCTTACACTAGACAACGCTTCGTATACTCATAATATTCCGTGGATTTCCAGTTTTCTTTTCATTACGACGTGGTTTTATTTTCATTTTCTTTTCCATTTCCATTCCCATTACTTTTTTAATTATGTATTAATTGATTTAAAACTCAAAAGTACTCGGTACTTACTGGCACTTACGCATTTTAATGAGCGCGGCAGACGTTTAAGTGCCGCATCGCATTTCTGTTTTGTTTGTCTGCTGTCGTCGCACAGCACACACACCACACCGCCCCATTACACCCTGTCTTCTGGCCGCAACTAAGGTGTGTGTGCGTGTGTGTGTGTATATATATGTAATCGTATTTCTTATGTAGTGTGTCTTCTTTTGTTTATTATTTTTGGCACAAGGCTGTGTATTGCGTAAATAAAACCATTAAATTATATTACCGACTGTGCCATACTGAACGTACTCGTATGTGGGTATGTAAGCATGTATGTTGCTTTTCGGTGACTACGACAACAAGGTGTTAATGCAATTTAAAGTGCATTTGCTACATAAATATACATAAATTTCAATACAAACATACATATACATGCGTGTAAATATGTAATCACATTAAAGAATACGATTAAGCGCAAGAATTTCAATGAATGAACGCAAGGAATTAAGTGAAATGCGCGTTTCTTAATGAATGTATGTTAAGCTTTACTGTCTGTGTTCTGTTGGCGCCTTAAATTTTGGACTTTCGTTGTTATGTTTTAAGTCGAAGCAGCGTTTGTCGGTAGATAGCACTTGCATTTTAAGGGATTACATTAAAAACAAATTTCTTTATCTAACACGATAATTTTGATGTATATACATATTTTATATCGAGCTCCAAGCGGTCAATTAGTTGAGGCACTTAATTTCTAACTCATCGTGCTTGGTTTCATACTTACTTAATTTAGTTTCAACAATTAGTGGACACATTCGTTTCGTCACCTCTCTGCTGACTAAATGTGAGCTTGAGTCTTTTGTCAAACGATTAGTTCTTAACAAAATTACAAAAACCGTACATTGCTTCAGTAACTTCTGTTCGAGGGCTCGAGGAAAAGTTGCGTCTGCATTGACAAAAAATCGTCTATGGAATCATCAGATGTGAAAATAAAAAATGGGTTTAGCCAAGACTTTATACAATGCTTGAACTTGGCCGAAGTAAAAAAAATACAAAATGTATACATATATTGGATTTTTGGCAGAGGTTTTTAGGAAAAACATAACGTCAACCCTTCGTCGCAGTCTCTTTAAATTTTATCTCAAAGACCTGTTTAAAAATTCATCTCGATCGGTTAAGGGAACCGTAAAAATGTTTTTTTTTTTAATTTTTCCTGAGAAAACTTTATTTTTAAGTTTTAAGTTTTGTTATGGTAACTTTGAAGAGTATAGAAAATTTTTTATTTGTAAAAATAACAGTTTTTGAAGCTGTATATCTCCAGGAACCCCTCCAAAATATACGTTTCGAAACCACTATTACTCTGAACTGGATCATCTGTGGAATAAAAAAACAAGTTTTCGTTAAAGTAATGTATAATCTTGTAATTAATCGAAGGAGTACTCAAAACAATATTTTTTGACAAAATGTCGTCTTCTTAAAAAAATCGATTTTTTGTGATAATGTGTATAAAAAATTTGTTTTCGGCAATAAAAAACTTCGATTAATCTTAGAACATATAGTTCCTTGAAGCCGATTGTAACTAGATGTAACCTCGACAAATCTTGAGAATTGAATTTGAAAACACAGTATCTCAAAATTACTGAGATTGACTGGAACATTTTAAGACAATATTCTTGGGATGTCGTAGAATTTAGAAACAATAAAAATTAGAAATATTTTGAAGCCGTGAAACTCATGTTTTCCATTCCATTTATAGGTTATAATGTGCGTTCTCGCGAGACGATATTCTTTAGAAGTAAAAATTGCGAACAATTTTTCTCGAAAAAGTCAGATGTAAAGTTTACAAAACTATTTCAACTGTTGAGCACTACGACGTTACCATAAAGCCTAAACTAATTATACAAGGTATCGATTAATTTTATCGCAAAATATATCAGAATGATAATTTGGGTTAAAAAAAAATTATATTAATAATAAAAATGAATTATATCGAAAGCATTCACATAATACTGTCTATAAAAAGTGAATGTAGTTTCGAAAGAACTTTCTTAGCATAAAATGTTTTTGGTTTTCCGTAAAAGTTCAACCATTATCAGTTGCTGTAGTATATCAAAGTTGATTATTCTTCCTGAACCATAAATACGCACAGCACAGCCAAAAATAACATAACCTATAAAAACCTGACTTATTTTCGAAAAAAAAATAAACAAACAAACAAAATAATTTATTATATTTTCGTCGACTTGTTTTGGAAGCGATCGCACTCGCCGCGCTTTGACGTAATTAAATTAATAAATTAAGAAATAATTTCGTGGAATTTATTGTATGTAGAACAAATAATGGAATACACGACAAAAAAAAACAATTTAGCATTGACCTTGTTTGGCATATCCCCTTCCACAAAAACAGCAACAACAACTACAACAAGCAGAGCAAAACAAAATTAAACCTGAACCGCGCTTCGCAACAAATTTATTTATAAATAATTGATACTTCGCTTGTCTTTGTATGTGTTAGCGTACAAAGTGTGATAATAAGCCATGTGATTGTGTGAAGAATCATCGCGTCTAACAAGTTGTGCCATTGTTAATTTAATTCAATTAAAAATTCATAAAAATTCACTCAAATCACCAGCAATCATAAGCAGCGCCGGCTGCTCTGCGCTGCGCTGGGAGTCTGCGTTCTCGACAACAAACGAGAACGAAAATTCCATACCCAATAGTCATTGCATTGCCGTCGCCGCAACTCAGCCATATCTGCATTGTTGTTGCGTTAATTTGTTTAAGAAATGCCGACAAACGCGCGATTCCACGACGGCAATGAAGGTGAGCGGCGCAGCGCTGATGAATGCATATGATGGGAGAAAGGAGAGAGAGGTGCAGAGAGACTACAAAAGCTGGTGTGATTGACGGAAAATTGTGGGAAGAAACGCTGCGCTGCCGACGCTGGTATTAGGCCCCATCAATCTTAAGATTGTATCTTCAATGCAGGACGAAAAAAATAGAAATAAATTACAACAATAAGAGACGTCAATAAGCTACTGAGCAAACGCACGCTGCAAAGATTAATTTAAAGCCAATAAAACCAAAAAATCAAAAAAGAAGAAGCAGCAAATGAAGAAGACTCGCCGCACTAAACGTTGTGGCATAATAATTCAAAGGCAAAATAGCTGCACGCTCGTCGCGTTGTTCATGACCTCTAACACCCATTCGTTGCGGCACAGAAGCCGCAGCGTCGCTGCGCCACTCCGCCATTGGTGTCACACGAAACGCGCTTACGACATTTTATTGAATCTCTGCACGCTAGCTGCCGCAAAATATCACACTTGTGGCAACGCCCTGTGGACACACCTCACATTTGCGCAATTTCTGTGTTTCTTTCTTTCGCCTATCGGTATTCAGTTCTTCATAAATCACTTTATTATTTAACTTCTTATTTGTGAGATAACTTTTAATTATATTATTATTTGACATTTGCATGATTCTTTACATAATAAATCATAAATATTGTGGTGAATTTTTGGTTGAAGGACTTTTAGAATCTATCTTTTCATTCCCATTAAATCCCAAATGTTTTATTAGGACAAAATGGTTTGTATGTTAAACTCTGAGTTTATGAGTAGGGTTTAATGATAAACTCGAGTTTGTGAATAGTGTTTGAAGATAAACTTGAGTTAATGATTAGTGTTTAGCAAAAAACTCGAGTCTATGAGTAGTGTTTAACGATAAACTCGAGTTTGGGAGTAGCGTTGAACGATGTACTCGAATTTATACTAAATATCATTTCTTCATTAACTCCCAAAATTTTGTTTAACGATAAACTCGAGTTTGTGAGTAGCGATTAACTCGAGTTTATACTAAATATCGGGTCATACTATTATCAGAAGGGTTTTATCGTCATTAAAACCATAACAAGAGCGGGTTTAAGGGCTTTTTGTGGTAAACTCTGGGTTGGTGAGTAGTGTTTAATGCTAAACTCCAACTTTAGGAACAAACTCGAGTTTATGACGCAACCTAGTTTACTACTTTACTAGTAGATTGCATTATCATAGTATGGGAAATTATGGTGAGATCGACACCTTTGACTCACCCAACGTCCTACTCGCGGTCTTTCGCGGTGAAGCCTTGGCAAACCACACCAAATTAAATATTTTCAAAATGTTTTCGAAAAAAGTCTGATTAATCAAGTAAATATTTCTCATATTTTCCATATTAATAAACATAATCACCAATATTTGCATACATACATACATACATTGCACGTCTCTTGCCCAATTACAACAACATATTCGCAGTAATAATAATAAATACAAGTAGTTAGTTGGTAATCACAATAACAATGGTGTCGATGGCCAAGCGAAGCTATGCACGGCACTTCCACATTGACTTGACTTCGCGAGGCATTGGCGTCACCGCAATATGCTTCATAGGCCAACCGCCGTTGTTATTGCTGTTGTTGTTGTTGCATTGCGATGATTGTTTGCATATGATTATTTGCATAGATGTGTGCGCGAGCGCCTGCGCACGTGTGTGTGTGTGTGTGTTTGTATGTTTTGGGTAACGCTGACGCGATAAGCGCGGGAATTGGCACGTCTGTTATTTTTAAGCTTGTTGTTTGCGAATGTTGCTGTTATTACCTTAGCGCGCTACCGTTTTTTTGCTACTGCTGTCGTTTTGTGTTTTGTTGTTGCTTTTGTTGCCTTAAGAAATTAGCATTTGCATATATACCATACCCCATTGATATTTATGTACGAGTATGTACATACATGCATATAAGCGTCATGTTTGCCGCCAAAACGCTCCCAACCAGGTACTATTTGCAATATTTGCGCATCATTGGCTAATAGTACATATCTAGCGAATAACATATAATTGCATATTCAAATATTCACAATACTAATAATAAAAGCAAGACGTATAATTCGATAACGGCGATTTGGTGATCGAAATTCGTCACATACCACCGCTGAAGGGCACGCAACTTTGTTTCGCAAAATATTTATTTACGATATTCGAATTTGATATTTGTTTTCAAAACTACTCAGTCATTCCCTCCCGTGATTAATTCATTAATTTGCCGTTGATTGCTTAGTCATTTAAAGTTGTCGTAGAATAGCAGAGAACCGTTGAACTTGAGTGTTCTAATTAAGCGTAGATTCTCAATTCAAAGTTGTGAATTATGTAGTTCATTTGACTTGATTTTGGACTGCTTAAGATTTTTGTGTGGATCTACCGCTAGAATAAGGTGTACATATCACATCGCTCTATCCCCTCTCTTCCATATCCTGTTTCTGTTTCTCCCTCTTTCTGCAGTCGCTTTCTCTCACATGAACTTTCTGACTTTCGGGCTCCGTTGTTATTTGGTTCACTGGATCACTGGATCTCTCGCGAGCTTGGTAAGCGCAGGTTAACAACAAAAACCTGCTCGGTTGCGAGATCCTTTTGTCCCAGAATGGACTGTGTGTACTTAAAAAGGTTCTCTTTGCCGCTATATCTGTATATCTTGCACTTTTTGTAACAAAATATGAATCCATCATCAGTATAACACTTGTGATAATAAAACGGCATAATCACCGTCAGAGTCAATGAGCGAATACTGAAACTCCAGTAACATCTCTCAAAATTTTACGGTGAGAACATATGAAATATGATCTTGAAGATTACTGATTTGAACTATAATCATATCTCATTGCCTTGTCTTGAACAAAAGTTTCAAACTAGCTGTCAACTAAAGAGTGAACAACGGTAAAAAGTTTATCATAATGTTTAACCAAGTAATTTACAGTGTCATATTAACATGTCAATCCCCCTTTCGACTAATGCATTTTAAAGCAAAAACAAAGACCAAAGCAATTTTAAAGCGTTTTCTTGCTTAAATGACTCAGTCCAACCCTATGTATTGCGTTGCAACCGACCGCATTGAAGGCGCTCGCCTATTTTGATGCTCGTTTCTTTTTTGTTTTTGTATGAAATACTTGGTGCAGCACAAAGGCCGGTTGTAAATACGGTAACTGCACCCTTTTTCCAACACAAATACGAGCTATATATAGTATATAATATATATACATGAGAATATTTCAAAGGACCTCAGCGCTCACTCACTGACTCACTACACTTGATAGTCGCCGGTGGATTGCCGGTACATATGTGTATATATGTATGTGTGCTGCACCCTTTGCATTTGCGTGAAACCGCACGAAATTACCGTTATACCCTCTGATATCCATTTGAAAGGACCTCTCCCTATTTTCCCACTGCACTAACCCTCCTTTGGTCATCATTTTCGTCCCACCCACCCTAGTGTTTCGGCATCCGTCGCTGGCGACCGTAAAGTCATTGCACTTTCTCGTTTCCTCACTTTTTGTTGCAGCAATTTGTGGAAACGTCAACTCATCCCACACATTTAAAATAAAATTCTCTCTTTTTCATATAAAAAAATACTCTCGAGTGCCAGCTTGTTAAATTTAAATGCAATGGTAGTAAGTAGAAAAAAGGACTCATATCAAATTTAGCAGAATTACACATTAGGCTTGATTACTTTGCCGCCGTTCACGTGTAACATGAAAAGAGCGCGCAAATGCATTCGAAATGTTGAAGTGAGAAAAACGAAATATTTTTTGAAGAGTGTGCCCAAAAAGCAATTTACATTTTGAAGTGAAAATTTTTATGTTCTTTATTGTTGTTGTTGTGCCCATTCGACAACTATAGTGCTGGAGTGGTTGGAACTTGTTAGCTTTGATTGGGCACTGAGTGGTTGAGTGCACAACAAAAGATATCCCTCAAGTGGGTTGAATGGAGGAAGTACCATTGCCGATTTAATGAGTATTTATGTGGGCGAATGCATTTTATTACAATTTAACAACATAAACTGAACTTAAATAAAAAAGTGATATATATACATATATTTTATACGTTCAAAAATTAGCTTTTATAAATACACGACTTTCAAGGTCTTTTCTAACATATTCTCTGTATTTTTCCGTTATGATGGAGTAACTTCGACAAGTTCTGAAACACCTTCGAACGGTCCCATTCATTATAGAAACAAACTCGGATGCTTTCATATTTACCAGAACTAGATTTTGGGTTTATATTCACTGATTGCTGTTCTTCGATCTATGTTAGGCATACAAAAAGTAATTGTACTTAAAATGAAGGAAAAGACAATATCCAATCTTGACATATTGGTGTGGTGCATTACGATCTCTCGAACTTTTAGTATCGATCTGTAAATGGAGCCACAAAATGATTTCAAGTCAGTGACTTTTCGGCGTAGTTAATTTGAAGAGAATATTTATCGAGCTTCCGTACAAAATCCGGTGTTTTTGACATATTCTTACACCTCTAAAACATAACCTCTATTGGAGAAGTTATGTCATAGAGGAGCATGGACTTAGTGGAATGATGTGCTGGACAAACTTAGCTCTTAGATCCATCAGTTAAACTCCCTACTAAGCAAACGCTATACCGTAAATTAAGAAACAGAGCTGAAATCGATGTCAGATATCTAGGGGTTTAAACCTCAAATGTATTAGACGATCTACTTAACATTTGGAATAGTTCTTTTAATCATTCAATCATCATCACAACTACGTAACTTCAATTTTTGGATCACGGCATTAAAAATGAAAAAAAAAATCTGGAAAATCTGAAAAATCCGAAGAAAAAA
This sequence comes from Zeugodacus cucurbitae, assembly GCF_028554725.1. Classification (NCBI taxonomy): domain Eukaryota; kingdom Metazoa; phylum Arthropoda; class Insecta; order Diptera; family Tephritidae; genus Zeugodacus; species Zeugodacus cucurbitae. The sequence continues at coordinate 53,247,077 of NC_071667.1, read as the reverse complement.
AAATGTACATATTTTTTTCCAAGATGGTTCTAAATATCAAATGAAAAGCTGAAAAGCAATAGCTATACCCCACGACAATATTCAGACGTGAGCTTTTAATCTCAAAAAAATAAAAAAAAACAGATTCTCTGGAAATCTGGAAACCACTTCAAAGGCAGATCACTTTAATAATTTACATGACACCTCGAGTAACAGTACATTGAAGAAAGCGATCCAAAATATGAGTAGATCAACTCAAATTGTACCTCGAATAACTGTACATTGAAGAAAGTGATCCAAAATATGAGTAGATCAACTCAAATTGTACCTCGAATAACAGTACATTGAAGAAAGTGATCCAAAATATGAGTAGATCAACTCAAATTGTACCTCGAATAACAGTACATTGAAGAAAGTGATCCAAAATATGAGTAGATCAACCCAAATTGTACCTCGAGTAACAGTACATTGAAGAAAGTGATCCAAAATGTGAGTAGATCAACTCAAATTGTACCTCGAATAACAGTACATTGAAGAAAGTGATCCAAAATATGAGTAGATCAACTCAAATTGTACCTCGAGTAACAGTACATTGAAGAAAGCGTACAGTACATTGAGAAAGCAAATTGTACCTCGAATAACAGTACATTGAAGAGAGCGATCCAAAATGTGAGTAGATCAACTCAAATTGTACCTCGAATAACAGTACATTGAAGAAAGTGATCCAAAATATGAGTAGATCAACCCAAATTGTAGCTAACCTCTGACCTGTAAAGTGACTACCTATTTTCTCTCAAGCAATTTCGAGAAACTCTTACTATGTATTGCAGATATTTCTGTATATCCACACACAATCAAAGATTATTGTACAATATTCACAAATATATATAGCTCAAGTGCTCATACATCACAATTTGTACGAATTGGTGGAGAGTGATTACTGCAAGCTATTTCATTAAAATCAAATTGCTGCGACGAATGACGATGTGAAGAATATCAAATAATGCAAAGAAGGAAATTATAGTCGCACTCAAGCGGTACTACGACTAGTACTACAAATACAACAATGCGAAGTTCAGAGCAATTCGAGCAACAGCATGACAAGAAACAGGCAAACAGACAGATAGACACATTCAAATTGGCAGTTGGATAGCTGAGCCAGCTAATTAAATGACGACTCGTCTCTTCTATGGCTGATTGTAGGAATGGAGAAAATCCAATTCGCAGAGAAAGACAGACAAATATGTGAAGACAGACAGGCAGGCAGTCGCAGGCTTGCGCTGCCAGCTGCCATGCAAATGCATGTAGAATTCCAATAAATTACAAATTGCGGTGAGTTTACAGCTCTGTGGTGTCCCTGGCTACAATTAAGGCGCAAATGAAGCCACTGGGGTGAGAATCTTCCGCTGCTGCTGGGCGCATAGCAACGCTTGGCATATCTGTAGCGCTTTCAACCGGGCAACTCTTTCGAGCCAATCAGGCGTCAGACCTAAACTCACTTACTCGGCATGAAGTCGGAGCTTTAGAGCTTTCTGCGGCGCAGTAAGTGATGGTGGGGGTGCATGTCTCCAACAGTTTGTTAGCACGTCGACACGTGTAGCAGCCCGCCTACGCTCCGCGCGGGCGCTTTTAGCTGTAAATCGGCATTAATGCTTGCTTGGGGATTACGATTATGTGCAAAAGTTGTCTGAAGTACGAATGCGTCGCAGTAAAAAATTCAAGCATTAAATGTGTATGTGACAGCGAATGGGTTGCAGCTTGTAGCCTCTACATATTTATATACGACTCTTGTGGCGCATTGACAGTTATATGGCTAATTTTGAAATGCTCACAAATTTGACATGTTGCATGATTTGTATGTGACTGCGCGACTGGCTCCGCAATTTTTTCTTTCTTCATTTCTGCTTCTTTGCCTTCGGTTTTGCTAAACAAGCCAATTGTCAGCTGTCAACCTACGAGTAAATGGCACTTGTGCTGCTGGTAAAGCTTGTGGGTGGAGAAAGTTCTTTGTTGGCGGGCAACAAAAGTGTACGCAAACTTCAGGTAATGAGTCTCAAGTACTCAAAACACAAATTTGGTTTAAATACAGCAGTGTTATGTTTACCAAATATGGTTGCAAGCAATGAAAAGAGAAATTTGGTTTCAAAAAATTAACGACCTTTTCTAATTTCTCTATACAGCTTTGTTAACTTTCAGACAGAATTTTCTTGTAGAAATGTAAAATTTCTACCGAAAATGCAAGAGAAATAAAAAAACTTGCTTTTGTATGTATTCAAAATTCAACGAAACTATCAAATTAAAAGAGTAATGTAAATAGTCATATTAAGAGAATCCGAAATTAATTTATCTGGATAATCGGCAATAGTTGATTTATTTTATTCAGTACTAGAGTCTGACCTATTAATCGGATTTGACATTGGCACCGGTGAAAAATTTTTAAGCTTTCGGACACTATTCAGTATAGAAAAGCTGTCGACAAGACTTGGTGAACTCAAAAACCCGTGAAAATGTATGCATTTATATAATTGGCATAGGCACATAGCCGAATCAATACAGCGCGCCATTCGTCTCTTTTTTCTAGCAGTTTGGCGCAATTGGAAATACCAAGTGAAATCAGTTGCTTCTCCACCTTGTGTTTCCAACGGAATGGAACTCTTCTTCTTCTGCTCCCGGCGGGTACTGCATCTTATATTCTCGGAGTTGGAGCGTTTTCTTCCATCTGTACCACATGACTGCTGTGTCCTGATTCGCTGAACTATTGTCAATCTCACCGTATATCTCGTACAGCTCATCGTTCCATTGAGTACTGTATAAGTTGTCGCCAGTGCGCAAAGAACCATAAATCCTTCGCAAAACCTTTCTCTCGAAAAACTCTTAACACATCGGTTGTAGTCATCGTCCACGCTTCTGCACCATAAATCAGAACGGGGAATGATAAGCGACTGGTAAAGTTTGATTTTGGTTCGTCGAGAGAGGACTTCACTTTTCAATTGCCTACTAAGTCCAAAGTAGCACCTCTTGGCAAGAGTGATTCTGCGCTGGATTTCGAGTCTGACATTGTTGGTGTTGTTGATGCTGGTTCCTGGGTATACGAAATTATCTACGAATTCAAAGTGATGACCGACAACAGTGACAGTGACAACTAGGCTCCGCGAATGCGCTGACTGTTTGTTTGATGTTAGATCATATTTCGTTTTGCCCTCGTTCACTACCAAACCCATGGCGGGCTTGTTGTGTCCAATGATTTCGATACATCGGCGTACGCCAGCAGCTGTATACTCTTATAGAATATTGTGTCTTCTCTATTTAGCTCTGCAGCTCGAAAGATTTTCTACAGCAATGAACTAAAGAAGTCTCACGATAGTGAGTCACCCGATCTGAAACTCGGAAAGGTCCTACCCGATCCTGGCAGAGTTTTTGTTGTCGCAAATCAGAGATATGTTGAAGAACTTCGGTACGGACGGTATTCTCCAAAGTATTCATTTTTACAACAAATTCAAAAGGCCGGAGAAGTTGAAGTTGAAGGGCACGGTGTTCGCGGTGTACCGAGAGGAAATTCTACTAATGCTCACGAATAAGTTTCAGAAAGTTTCCTTGTTTGGTCTACATTTTATAATTTCTGTAGTGTTAATTTTTTCGATTAACGGCAATCCTATTCCAAAATACGAATGTGAATATTCTCCGGCTTTCGAAATATATTATCATACAGTTATAGATATAGATATAGATATATATATATAGATATAGGTACAGAAACAGATATAGATATATAGATACTCTATAAAATATTTATTAAATTCCTATCAACTTGCCTGTGTGTCACATGTCCCATTGACGCCACTTTTACTTTTCGGAATATATTTTAAGTGACTTAACACGTTTAATATTGTCACTAACGCTTTGCACACGGAATGTTGACACGCTGCTGGCCGTTGTTATTGTTTTTATATTTTCTTTTGTAATTTTTCGGTGTCACCTGGAAAATATTTGCACTAACTTCCGGCTACTGTTCGCTGTTTACTGTTGCTGCTACTTGCTGTTGGCTGTTTGGCTGCTGTTGTTGACATGTCACACCAGAAAATTAACAATAAATTACAATGCCAACAACAGCAATATTGTAACAAGTATAAGATAAAACAACAACAACAACACATCTACAACGCTTCGAAATGCACTAAATAGCTGTTGTAATATTTTGTGGTTCACCACCCACTTCCTCTCCTTCGCACGCAGACAACTGGCTGGCCGCCTAGGCGGTTAGGTGGCTAGTTTGCCAGCAATTTGTTGTGGTTGCGGCATGTCATAGCTGTCAATGTGAATGTAGAAGGCTTGCGTCGCTCGAGGCTTGCTGTTGACCCGATATTTCTAACGCGCACACTCAAACTTACATACAACTATACCAGGCGTTGCGTTCAATTCGGCATATTTCGGTGTGAATGCTATGCATTCCGTAGAAATCTCCATGGAGTTGGCTGAAATGATTTTATTTACCAGTTCCAAGCGTTGTCTGGCAGAATTGCTGCAATTCTGCTGAGATACTTGCCAAATTTATGTGATTGCTTTGGTGTTGTTGCAGTACAATTTTTGGTGCATTTTCTTTGTTTCGAGTCGTACGTCTCTCTAGGGGGCAGCTTTTAGGGGCGCATTTGGTGTTTTGCTTCTACTACAAGTTATTGTTGTTGTTGATCATTCATTTATTGCGTTTTTTTTGTTGCTTTGTTTACACACGCTGTCGCTGTGCTCACCTAATTTGTCGTCATTCACTTCTACGTTTTACTTAATGCGCCGTCATCTAAGTTTCTACGCCTCGAGTTCACTTGAGTCGTTTCAAGTCGCGTCGTGTTGAGTTTTTTAGCGTGTCATTTTATTGAGCTTGGTAATTAACTAGCTGACGTATGCTTAAGCTATTAAGATTTAATTAAAAAGCTATTTATAAAATGACAAGTGTTTGTTTTTTTTATCGCACAAAATTCTGTTATTGTTGACGTCGTTCAGTCTATTTTGTAGTGCTGAGAATTCGAATGACCCAGTCGGGAATGGTTAGTTTTGGTGAATTTCACATAAAAAAATTTAACTGGACAACTTTTTTGCAAACATTCGTGGTTATGGCTCAACCCGGTTCTGTACAGATTTATCTGGTAGTACAATTAGCTCAAGAACGAAATTTCTGATTATTAGCTTAGTATATACTTATGAGCCCCTTAGTAGCACAAAACGTTACACATGGATCTGATCATATCGATGCTAGTGTATTTAACATATGCTTAGATAGCTTGGCCTTCCTTTCAAGGATAAGCTCAGTGGTGAAATCGTTTCCTTAGTTCCTTATTTGTTATAAATTGAATTGGATTTATAATTGAAATTTTGATAAATGTTTAGCGAAAATCTCTAAATTTTTCAGAAGTTTTCAAAAGTTTTTCAGAGCCTTGAGACCTTACGGTATCCGCAGAGAAACAAATGCACCGCGGACAAGTATTAAAGATTCCAACCAATTTGGGCCAAAGATTCGTTGGATTGTTGATGAAAATTTTGGATTTCTGTAGCTCTGGAACAAATAAGTTCAAGGGAAGAAGTTCATGAAGTTGTTTAGTGATTTAATTAATATTAAAAACTAAATAAACTATTATTATAAGATATATGTTGATAGAACAAATAAGTTATTCGCGTTTTCTCAAAGCGAATCTGCAATCAGCAAAATAGCTTTTTCCCTTTAAGGGGGTATACCGGTGTGACATTTTCAAAAAATCAATTTTTTATTTTTTGCTTATTCGAAAGTTTATAATTTCAAAAATATCCTGTGAAAGGTAAGGTCGTATCTTGAATAGTTTTTGAATGGCAGCGTTCTAAAGAGCAATCGCTCACATGTATAAGCCGCTATAATCGAAACTTTAAACGCGTTTTTCTCGAAACGACTTTTCACAAAATTACTGACATCATAACTCAACGAGATATTGACTGATCAACTTCAAATTTAAACTGAATGTTCTTGAATATTATCAATTTGGAATTTAAAAAACGACCATTTTTTACCTAAATAATCGAAATTTTTTTCACAACTACGCCTTTTTGTTAATGTTTGATATCTTTCAATAATCGTAGGTCATTGTATAGGGAATATATTCAACCTTAATAACCTTTTTAAATTTTTGTGTTTCAGGTACTCATTTGGCCGGAATCTTGTCAGCAGTTGGGGAACTATTTTTTTTGGCACCTCCCAAGACAACCCATAACTCCTTTATTTTTCAAAATTTTTGTAAAATAAAAATCTTAAAACATAGTTGAAAGTACACCTTATTATGTCCAAAAAACTTCGAAACATTCGACCGAGTACTTTCTTTAAAAAAATTCACTAAAATCGCCTAATTTTTCATGGGTTACACTGGGTGACTCCTTAAGGACAAATATGAGCATTAAGGCCAATATTCGAAAATAGTAGGTCTATTAAAAAGAATCCGTTATTTTCAAAGAGATGACTTTTGTCATTTATATCTCACATTGTGAAAGGCGGCAAATAGTGATAGTGACTCAATAGAAACTTCGGAAGCTTGTTTGGGAGGTTCTTTTCCATGCACCTTATTATAGTCCAGGCCAGCACCAAGTGATTATTACGTGACCCTGTCTATGGCAAACTTTAAAAAAAAAATTAACCTAGTTACGAATGCTTCTATAATAGTGCCTTTATGACATTATCTTCAAAATCTCAACAACTTTAAACAAAACTGTACATATTTGACATAAATCGAATGTTTCTAGCAGGGCTAAATAAAACCTTTCATTAATGCAAAATTGTTGAATTTCTTTATACTAGACTTAAATTATCACCATGATGAATTGTTAGTTTAGTCAAATGTGATTCACTGTATTTTATATGGTAAACAGAAGAATTCAAATTTTATGCTCTAAAGAAATCAAAAAAAGAAAAAAAAAAGTATTTTAGTGATGCTTAATTTTGTGGTCGATACTGGCCGATGCCGATACCAAGGCCGATTAATCGGTCGGTCTCTATCTCCACATTTCACAAGTTCATATTTCTTACATGCCACTACGACTACGAGTACATTGCCTATTTCTATGATAATTGTGCGATAATTTTAGTACAACTAAATTAAGTTATTTTTTGTTTGTATTGTAGACATTGGAGAGAAACTTACACAAACTTCCTACAACAACTATCATATGAGAAGTACGTATTTACTATATTACTATCTACATTTATACATATGTATATAGAGCTGTAAAGCGCTAATTTTTCTAGTGACTAAAATCGTAAATATTTTATTTTACTTATTTATTAACGGCACGTTGCTTCCTAATGATGTTTACTTTTAGCTTTTCTTTATGAAAGACGAACTAATGTACACACTTTTACTGTTCCGCATAAAAACATTATTTGGAATGCTTTGTTTTATGACTTTAAAATTATAACAGATTTAGTTTAAGAATAGTTTTGAGTGTTTAATAATAGACATTTATCTTAAATTTTTTGTTTATGGATTTTTTATGGGCAATTCACATTCCTTTAGTTAATTCCTGGCCTGATTATGGGCACGACGAACTCACAGTGTAGTTCAAACGGGGACTAAGAGGAAATTAAATTAAATTAAAGGGAATGTTTATTATCATTCGAAAGAGCATTCTTTGGCATTTATTCGTTAAAGATTATCTTTTTCAAATATTGGCCACGGCTACGTCTCAGATGATTCATCCGTTGAGTACAATTTTCGAGGACTCGTTCGAGCATTTCTACTGGTAACTGGCGAATGACACACGTGATGTTTTGCCCCAAGGACGGTTACGTTCTCACCAGCATCATTTTTGAAGAAATATGTGCCGATGATTCCAGCCGACCACAAACCACAGCAAACCGTTGTTTCACATACACATTGAGCCAGAAATGGGCCTCATCGATAAACAGAATTTGGCTCGGAAATGTCGAATCTTTTTGAAATTTTTCAAGGGTCCATAGAGCGAAGCGATCCCGCTTAGAGAGGTCGTACGGCTTTAGTTCTTGCACAAGCTGTATTTTGTACGCTTTCAATTTAAGATCTCGACGTAAAATGCGCCAAGTCGTTCTGTACGTCAGCCCGAGTTGCTGCGAACGCCACCGAATTGAATCTCCACGGTTTTCGTGTACACTCTCATCTACGACTGCCATATTTGTTTCACAGCGTGCTGGACGTGGTCTATTCGGCCGAATATTAACCAATAATGAATGCTGGGTCTCAAGAAGGAGCTCTTTCTCTTTATCCTCTTTTTTCTTCTATAAAGTAAAACATGTAAAACTTTGATGGACCGGGGGCCTACATCCTTCTGGATATCAAATCCTTCCGCAGCAGTTCAGGTTAATTGTATGTATATATGTGTCTGATGTGTCTGATAGTATCATCATCATCAAGCTCATGGGTTCTGCCTTGAGTTTGATAGTACCTCTGAGATTCCAACTGTTTTCTGAACCAGAACCCGATGAATTCTTATCGGTCTTTCGGGCCTTGTAATCGTCTAAGCTTGTTTCAAAACTTACCTTACGGTCTTTTATTACAATATTTTAGACGACAGGCGACGATCCAATTTCAGTACAACATTATTATATCCCTCAGTTAAAATGTGGAGAACCAGTCGCCCGAGAAACTAAAAAGCTTTAAACCAAACATTAAAAATGTGCAAGTCAATCTTTCCTGCGGTTCTTTAAAAGCTGAATTTCCACTTCACTGCCAGCAATGATACGTGATGTTCGAGATCTCACTCCAAAGCTTAGTTAATTGTCATCAAATGAAACTCAATTTCGCCGCAAATGTCAACCGAACCGTAATTAAAGTAGAAATGCGAAATAAACGAGGCAAAACAAACAAATATCATTCAAATGCAACGCTGAAAGCCAAACAACAAAGCAAAAGCAAAAACAAAAACTAAAAACTAACCTTTCGGTCGCCACTCAATCAGCAGAGTTGCAGTCATCCTCGCACACGCAACTACCAACAATGCTACTGGTCTACCATTGTAGTTGTTGTTGTTGCTTTGGTAGCATAGAAAAGGCTGGAATGTGAAAATGTGGCAAAACCGCAGGCATTTTTGCTGAGTTTGCATACAACTGTCGGCGTCGTTGTTGCAACTGCACTTTCTTGATTGCACATTTGCAACAGTCAGCCAAAGAGACAGCCAGCTAGCCAGCCATCCAGCCGGTTGGACAGACACACACACGCCAAGCCAAGGGGGGTAAATGGGCGACGCGGCGGTGGCACAAACGGGTAAACAGGTAGTCGTGCTGTGGCAACTTTGAAGTGCTGCTGGCATGTGGCACGCATACGAGTGTCTATTTTTCCGACCGCCACTTGGTCGGTCTGCTGCTTTCTATATGCACATTTATTATTGTTGTTTTTGTGATCGTCGACAAGTATTCGTATAATTGCCACTCAGTAATCTCCACTGTTGCTATTTCGTGGTTGCAACTGCATTGCGCTCGAGCGATTTTGATTTGTTTCCAGTTTCTCATGCCTTCGTTGCAAGCCGAGCCGACGGGCAACGCGCACTGGCACGCGTGATTCCATGAATGATTTGCCATGATTTTTCCATGAATTTATGGTGCTATCTTTTCGCTACAATAGTTTCATATTTAAGGCACATTTTTGCTTCTAAAATTTTTACGATTATGTATTAATTATTTTTTCTTGTCTCTTGCAGTGTTTCGGAGGCTTTGAATGAATGCTATTTGGTAAGTTTAATTCATGAAATAATATTCCAAATTTTAAACTATGCCTTAACTGGAACTGAAGTCTCGTCGGAAGGTTGTAGCTGAAACTGAACTCGGATAAACTCGTCCGAAGTCGGAAACTCTGAACTAGTAAACTATAAAACACGTTTGCGTTATAGGTTATAGATTTCGGTGCAGATAACCGTTAGTTACATCTATTTTATGTTATAGGTTCAATTAATTTCGCAATCCTTTAAATGTATACTTGCTGTTAAAAATCGGTGTTAATGTCTGTCACTGGTTCTAAAAGGTCGCTAATTGTGTTAGAATCAGAGGATTATTATCGCTACAAGTGTCCTATCTATTGTAAAGCTGTGGATCGGGACAGAAAGACAACACTAGAATGGTACATCTTTTACGGAGATAGACTCCTTTTTCGGAAATGTATTACTGCCATGCTGTCGAAGTGATCCGGTGGTCTTTCCTACTACATACTCTCGCACAATGTTTAAAATCACACTATATCTTTTCTAGTCCCCACATTTCGAACATGCGGTCCTCAGTGCCTGTGGATAATTTTTTACTCAAGATATCTGTAAATCTTTCATATATTCTATGCAAAATCATTGAGAATTTTTTCCTTATTACCCGAACATAGTCCTTGCATACTTGTTTAGGATGCCTTGAACTTTGGAACCTCTTATTTGGAGATCAATGATAAGCTAGAGTATCGCCTTGTATAAAAAAGTATAAATGTCCCTATCTCTCAGGCATCAAATCAACGAAATGATATAAATTTTTTTAAGAATTATGAAAGTCTCTACTGTAAACAAATTATGTAACGAAATTTTATATTCACCCGTAGACAATGACGTTCCGTACATTCCCAAACTTAAACAAAAGTTGCTTTTACGAATTACTCACAGCACCAGCAAAAGAACCTTCCTCACTAAAAAGGGACAACAACTTTTAAATACTTAAGTCGTTTCAAAGGTCAGCAATACATAAAAAAATAGACAAAAACTTCGTCAAACTTTCCTTTAATCCGCTGCCCCCGCTATTAAATTTGTACGCCAAGTAAATGGAGTAAGGTGGTGGATGGCGCACAGTTAAGTGTGTTAAGCTTCTTGCGCCTAGGGATTCGTTTCATTAGCAACGCGTGCCTTTTATTCGTAGTGAAGTAAAATAACTAAAGCACTTATAAAATATTAAATTTCACATAGCTTATGAGATTACTCAGTGGAGCAAGTGTTTGCGGTTTGTAACTGTTAAAAAGGTGTAAAGGGATTACTGTAAGCAAATAGTACATTAAAGGAAACTTAAATCCATGGTGATGTGTATAAAGGGTGTGTCGTTTAATTCAGTAACTAGTAAAGTATATTTTGCTGAATAATCCAATGAGCGAGGGAGTAAAACTAGAGAGCGAAGGACGACACTATAATATTTTTTGGAATAATGTTCAAAACGTTTCTAAATTATGCCACAGGAAAAGATATCTGGATACCAGAGGCTGTGAGAGGAACTGAGAAATTGAGGGGAAATTTTTTGGAAAGAGAGGAGTTAAAAGTAGTATGCTTGGAGGCTTCAAAAGAGATATTATAACGTAAAAATTTCCGTCTCATTCTCTGAGATTGTGAAGATTATAGTAGAGACTATGTTATGATTCCTAGAAATGGTTTGTAGATTATGCAACCGATACTATTTGGTAACCCATTAAGTCTACAGGAGGTTCAAGAACACGAATCAGCACATACTTTCATATTGTCTTTGAATTTGTTGTCTCCAAATATGAACCAACTCGAGTATGAAATCAGCTTTTAATCGAAATTTTGACCACAGCGACATCTATCAATTTTTTTTATATTTCAGGGAAAACTAAATAGATTTCATTTTAAAGTACATATATTCTATCCCATACAAAAAGTCATTCTGGGCCCCAGAGATCTTTTGGTTGACTCATTACTTACTTGTCGGTACGCAAGAGGAACATTGCTCAGCAATATTGAATTTTACGGGAGCTCTAAACTCGTTTTGTGAGTAAAAATTTTATAGTTTTTTCCATAACTGTAGCTACCAGATAATCGGATTATGCAAAAACAACAGAGACCTTCATAAACTGAACAATAATAATAACTTCAACGCACCCGATCTTAATTACACAAAGGATGCGTATCTAAATCAATAAAGCTGGCAATTTTATAATTTTTTTTCTCATTTTGCAATGGCCGTGAGAGTGTGTGTATAGTATGTACAGTTATTTTTTCAGCACTCTTTTAGTTTAAAAAATTACACTCAGCGACTAATATGCAAATTTGTGCAATAAAAATGCAAATCACAATAAACGTTTAAATATTTAAGAGTTAAGCAGAATAAAAAAAAATAATGTAGTTCGTATTGGATAATCTCCCTGTTAAGGCTAAACTTGTGTTTTTGTTTTTGTTGCCGCATCCTTATTGCCTCAATTTATGTGCTTTTTTGTTTTTCATCGATTTATGGCATTTTCAACGGGTTACACAAGTCTATTTAGTACGAGTAGGTGTGTCAGATGCCAAAAGTTTTGTGTTACAAGGATCTCTGTTGTATGCAAATATTAAATTGAGTAAATGTAAGTGGTTCACCATTAATTAAGGTGCAATGTTTTATAAATTTATTTCGTTTATATGAAAAGTGTTCAAAAAGAAAATTAAAATAAAAACTGTGTTTATGTCGGCAGTAAATTTATATCAATATTTAAGAATCGGAAGATATATTTCAAAAACTATAGTCAAGAATTAAAAGAGTCTAAATTAATTTTGGTAAATGTCTGTGATATTCACTTTTACTATGTTCGGAAACATTGAACAATATTTTTAATGGGTTGAATTGAGTATTGGAATCAGTAGCTCAGGTTTTTAAGTGACTCAAAAAGCTTTTTTTCTTTCTCAAAATGATGTTTCCTATATATTCGTTAAAGAAGTGCGTGAACACCAGACCCTCATATATAACCTGGGTGTTTTGGCCGAGGTTCGAACAGATGTTACTCTCAAATGGAAAAACCTGTATTAGAATTAGTAATTTAATTAACAATACAAACTGCTAACTGATTAGCTGTTGTTCGTTTTGAGGTTTAACGTAATCTATTAACCAACAAATTTGTATGGAGTTCATTACGATATATAAATTACGGTTACAGTGATTCAATTAGCGAAACATTGTATTATAGATATAGGCAGATCTGATAAAAACAATCCTCTTTGGACCATCCTCATATACACTCGAACAGTAGATATGATACAAAATTAAATTGGCGTTGCCTACATTTAGGCGCAATGATGAAAAAGATGGCTATCAGTGAAGTATTCTATGTGTTGGTCGAATACATTGTAAGAAATAATCTAAATAAATTTATTACACGAATGAATTTATCGCCGAAGACTGTTACGAATCATTAAATGAGAAGTATTCTATTTATTTACCTATATTTAGGGTGGGCGTCAATACGATTAATATGATGCGTCGTAGAAGATAGTCCGAAGTCACATGAAATCTACTAGAAGTCACGGAAAACACCGGTTTATACTAAAAATAATTAGATCAAAAGTAAAATTAGCGTTTCGATGGAATAATAATTTCTATATATCAAAAGTGTTAAAAAATTAAACTTACTAGGTGCCACACAATTATACTAAACATTATCTTGACCATAGATCACATAATACCTCCTTCAAGGACCATATGTTCCTATTAAGTACTGAAATTGTTGGGGATTCCGGAAAATTTGAGATCAGTTATCTAAGCTACTTGGTCGGGGGTTATTTCGGGATTCTTAAATTTCTTATCGGTATTGATTGCTGTCAATACATTGAAAATAAGCGTAATACCATTTCATATGTGTTACAATATGAAATTGCCGCACCTTTACAAAAAGCACTTACATCGCATCAGATGCAATCTAGAATGTAATGACACATGGATTAGGAGAGCACGTCGTAAATTGCATTTAATTCGGCCCGATCACATCCATCTAACCGCATTTTAGCGATTTCTGCAATCACATCTAAAACAAATCAGACAATGTGTTCGCTGTACGTGCGACTGATAATGTTGCAACATATGAATCACAATACTTGCCACACTCCAACAAGGATATTCACGTCAAATTACTACTGCGTACTTACATAAGAGCGCTGTCAGCATGAATATGCATTAAGCTCAGATGTGCAGTTAGTTGTTGAAACCCTACACAAGTTTATGTCTCCTTAAAAGCCATCGGGCAACTTGAACCTTAATGCAATGTAGATTTGTATATATCTATATCTGTACATAGACAAAGAGTCTTCCATATGGGTGAAAAAATTCGCCACACCAAGCAAATGTGCTGAGGTACAAAGCTGCACAAGGTCGCTTACTAAAATGTTTGACTGCACAGACGAGTGGCAAAGCCGAAGCAAGTGAGTGCCAAGAAGAAACGTTAGACGTTAGCTGCGTCTACTTTGTGTGTAATGTGCAGCCTTTTACAGTTGCAACATATGTGGAAAGAGGAAAAAAATGAAATGAAATCATAAAATGTGTGCATAAAAGCTCTAGCCTAGACGCGCGCGCTGGTGGCAACATGAGCACACAATATGGCTGGTGCTTCAACAGCTGTTCTTATGAGGAGAATATGCACATAAAATGATTGCCAGCGTAATTTTATTATTTTTAAAATCTCGTTATACAATGTGCTGCTCATATTAAGATTGAATTGTGAAAAGAAGAACTAAAAACAAAATAACGGATTAACGACCAAGAGCAGCTGAAAATAATGTCTGTCAGGTGATTCACAAACTCATACAAGCAAGATGTGCATAATAAACGTTATGCTTTCCGAAAAAAACCCACTAAAAGTTTACTTCATTTACTTCTACGATGTGCTATTTGGATATTTGGCTATTAGTTTGTTGGAAACGAGTTCCTTTTACTGCTAGGGGATTTGAACTTTTTATTTAAATTCGGCAAACCTCATTTTAAGTGCTTCGTGCTATATTCAATGCGCCTAAATGTAGGCAGCATGGCCTGGTTAAAGTAGTGTTCTACTATCTAAGTGATCAAGACCTTAACCTTTTGAAATTTCTAGTGATAGCATACGCTGAAATCGCCTCCGTCCCGTCGAAACATTTGCATATATTCAGATACGCTCAACAAAATGGCATCATCGCATATAGGAAACTGAGATTTACTTCAGTTGTTATTTGATTATGGTTGAAAACATGTGTGCTAGAATTTGAAGAATAATAATAACACTAAATAAGTGAATACTGGAGCACTTAGACTACAGCTGAAACTGAAGTAAGCCACTCAAAAAAACCTTGCTACAGGCTTTGTGCCTGTTATAAATTTGTTGAAGCGGTTTTAGGTTAAAGTTCATCTGGTTGGCCGAAACTGGTGCTGCAGAGATGTTTCAGCCTCAGTCTAGCAAAAGCAGGATAATGAAAGAGAAATACATAATAAGTGTCTATATGGTTCAATCTCGTCTTTCACATTGGAACATCGGTAACCTGCTTCCTGAAGGATGTTTAGCCTCACGGCATCCGAGCCCATTGGGGAGTGTCTAATATGGACCCCTACCATTGTGGCGAGTTGAACTTTCCTGAGAGAAAGTACTTCAGTGGACCTTCTACGATGGGGTAACAGTATAAATATGGATACGAAACAGGGAACAAATTTTTTAAAATGTCGAGATGACATTTGATCCGATCCACCAACAGACGGTGGTCTTTTCGGCAAAACGTGCAAAGAAACGATTTATGAAAATTTGCTCATTTCAAAAATCACTCGACTGATTTGAATGAAGTTTGGTCCATGAGATTGTTATCGCGCCTTTTTGGCAGAGTGTGGAAAATAGGCATAAGTGAACCACAACTATGATTGCTCTGCTTAGAATGATACAGGAGATATATTACCAAAATAGAGTGGGGATGTCTTCGTTAAATGTCAGTTGATGCCAAAAATTTTATAAAATCGCCTCATACGTTTTATTGTTCCCATATATCCATTATAATAGATTTCGTGCCTATCATTGATCTGTGCCGTACATCAGGGTTAGCTATTGAGATATTTCAATGAAATTAGATGAGAATATAACAATTATCATAAGATGATTCTGTACCGATTTTAATTGACCCCGACTTTCCCCAATGCTTACATGAGAAATATAGTGAATAGTTAGGTAACATTCAATCAACTCTTAAAGGAACCAATTAGGGCGACCTTTATATAACGACTTATTTCTTATAAATTTGACAAGAATTCAATGTTCAGTATTTCCTTAACGTAGTAATTCTTTCTCACTTGCTTTTAATTCCGTCAAAATAAATAACTAAAAAGTCTATAAATTTCATTTTAATTTCATTTCATATTTATTTAAATTTATTCCATCTCTTCGTTCTATTTTCATTTCATTTCTGCATTTGTAATACTTTAAATCACACTTATCTTCTCCGTGCATTTTATTTAATCTTATTTGCTGACTATTTATGCATTTGTAAAAGATTTTCCCTGTGAAAAGAGTGAATAGCAATGCAATTTGTGGCTGCATCCTTGCGCTAAATATATCTTCTTCAAAATGCAACTACTACTAAAGACCCATTCAAACCCATTCATTGTGAAAATGCGAATGTGCTGCGCGGAAAAAAGAAATCTTTTAAATATAGAGTAGAGTATGTAAATAAATACATACAAAGCACTCATACGCCACCAACGCGTCGTCCTTTCGCGCAAGTACGCAAGTGTTTTGCAGTAAGTTTCAACTGTAGTATGTTTTCTTCAATTCACATTGACGCGCGGCGCTCACTCATTTCCGCGACGAAAAACTGCCATCAACTCGTGTTTGTGTACTCACTTTCAACGAGGTCCGATTGCAGGTTCGCACACCCGCACTTCCTACCTACGCGCAGTACTTGTAGCTACTGCTGGAAATTTCCTCCTTTCGCTTGGTTGCTTTTGTTTCTCACATTGTTTGTTGTTTGTTTGTGTGTTGTTGGTGTAGTGTTTTATAAGGATTCTTATTTTCTCTATATCCTTTGTTTTCGCTAAGAGTAAAATATTTATATTTTCTTTTTACTTTCTGCTCCTTTAACTCGCTAAGTTTTCTGAAAGTTTTATTTAACTTTTGCTCGGCTGAATTTTTATGCATAAATTGCAAAGTTTCATTTAAACCCCTCGCCGCACAGCACACTCTTGCCAACTACACTTTATTGAACCACATTTCGTTCCGTTGAGGCGCTTCGTTGAAGTTATTGCCGCACTTTTCCTTTAAAGCAACCGGATAATATTTATGGACTTTTGAATATTTTCAAATACCATATTATAACCAACCAGGGGAAGGCCTCCACTCCGTTGGAGGGACCAGGTGGAGAGCGACCTGGTTACACTTGGGATCTCCAACTGGCGCCGAACTGCGAAGGAGAGAGACAGGTGGCGCACTATCGTCGATTCGGCTATAACCGGCTAAACGGTTGCAACGCCAATCACATACATACATATTATAACCATAAATTTGCAGCTCAACAATATCGCCTGATAGTCAGCCGCCATTATGGTGTTTTCTTTGGCAAATTTTGCGTACACACACTGTGTTTTATATATATATTATATTCGTTGTATGTAAATTTATAGTGTTTTCAATTAAAATAAAATTGGTTTTTATTGTGTGTGCTCTTGCTTTGGCTACAAATCATTTAGTTGAGTATTTGTTTTCAATTTGCATTTATCAATAAACAATTTTGTAATTGAAATATTTAGTCGAGTCGAGTCGGTCGCCACTTTGTTTATTTGCTTATGTGCGCTTAATATGTTATCATTTTAAATAATCTCTACTGTCTATTTTAGAAAAACATACATTTCCACATTCAACTAAAATCTGTATGGGGTCTCACAAAGAAAGCAATTACTTTTTGTTCATTGAAATTCATCTAGTTGATTTAATTGGAATTTAAGTGCATGTCGTAGACACTACAAAGGCAACAACTAGGTGTAGAATTTGTGCCTTGGTTGTAGGCGCTTGTAATATTAATAATCCTGCAATTGTGCGTTTTTGTCTGGTCAAACTCAATAAGTTAGATAATGAGATTTCTGCATTTGAATATTTTCTAATTAAAAATCGCAAATAATTGACCTAGTTTCATTCGTGCTATTATGAATTGATAATTATTTGATAATGCGCCTAATTGTAGGCAACGTTGTTATTATATTGCTTGGCAAACGAAAAACATTGCATACATTTAGGATTTGTGTGCATTATTTGGAAACCACAGGATAGCAGCATTGAACATAGTGGATAGTGCAGATATTCCAAATATATTCTAATTAAAATTGCTTTCAATTCTGTTACCAGTAGTTTTTTTTTTGTATTGTATAGTAATGCTAATTGTACTACGAAAATTTATATATATTTATATACAACTGTTGTAGGTTTTACTGTTCAATTTCTGATCTTCGTTACTTCCATTATTAACCCATTGTTGTTCGATTCTGTGAACCCCGTTTGGGATTAAAGTCGCTTATTCTGATATATATATATATATATATATATATATATTGAAATGCTAGTTTTTTCTCTCTTCTCACTAATACCCAGTTTTGTGTCCATTATTGGTTCAAAACTCTTGAATATTGAGGAAATAAGTGAAACAACTATATCCTATGATTTATCCATCAAAGAACTGTTGTGAAGAGTAAAGCTTTTAGGATGCATAGCCGTCTTAATACGATCAATTTAACAGTTTTAGAAAAAATCCTACAATTGTTGGGATATGCTGACGTCATCAGACTAAAAACAACGGTGCTATGATGATGAGTATTGAACTAAATAGATAGATAGAATTTATGAGATGTGCACTCCAAGCTTTGGTCTATTGTGTCCTCCCACAAAACCTGCCACGACTCCAATAGTCCCAGCACTCTGACAAAGTTCAGAATAGTGCTGGGAGTAAGATAGTGGATGCGCTCCTCAATTAACGATGAGAGCCTTAAAATACTACTATCTGATGAGACTTCGTCCAAGTTATATAAGTATTTCTTGAGCTTACAGTGTCCTTTGTCAGTCCCACCAGTTGCCTGAGTTCACTCCTTGGGAGGTTTATTAGCATCCTAAACCATTTGGTACTGTATGGTCCCAGTAATCTTTTCGACTGTCGAAAATCGGGTACCGTTTGTCAGTCTTTTTCTCGTTCCGATCACTCTTCCACACGGAGTATCCCCTTGATCGTATGTGGTACAACCGCCAGGAACGGTCCCAGCAGACGTGTTTACTGCTGCTGATCAGGTAAATTATTACCATTATTACCATTTATGTTTTATGATTAGGTGTACTCTGTTATACACCGATAGCCTCTTGAGTCTGTCAATGCATTCTCTGACCAAACGAGACGAAGAGATAGCTTTAAGTCTCGCCTGGTTGTCATTCAGAATGACAATGTGTTCATGCCTATAATTGCACTGAGGATTTATTTCTGCACTTCCAACGATTGCCTGGAAAATGCTCCATAGTCTCGGTGCCATTTGGTTTGTTTGAACCAGCAGATAATCACTTCAGTTTTCAGCATCAATAAATCTCTTATCATGTCCCTAAAGATAGATTTCTAGAAGTATCTTAAATTATTTTCAGATATTGTATTGTAATGGTGAGTCTCAGAGTTCAAGGGCGTGTCTATATTCCGACACTAAATCCCACTTCTACTACAGTTCCACTCCAATTACCACCAATTTTATAGTGAAGTGGTTACCTCATATCTACAACTACTACTTTTTAATGCAAGAGGTGTGTTCAAAAAATATCGGGAATTTAATATTTCCAAAAATATAAATAGAGTTTCAGAAGTGTTTCGAAGAGAATATCGAATGGACACTGTATTGCAATCAATATTTGTTGAAAAATACACTCTGTTGACTACTTTCCCTACTCGGCTAAAATTGCTGGGATATTCATAGCGCCAGGAAAATGAAAAAAAAGAAGTCGAAATGTTAAAGGGCTTCCATGCATTGCTTCTGGCTTGTCGATATATTTAAATTACACATCTGGTGCATAAGCGAACATATTTGCACTTGTCCGTTGAAGTGCCCCTAATGGACCAGTAAATTAATTAAAAAGCAATTTGCATCATCATTTGTGTTGCAACGACATTCGATTACTCAGACTGATGAGTACATAAACATACACACAAACACACACGTATACTGTAAGCTTTTCATTCTTCATTTCCTTTCGATATTTTCTTTCGTCTTGTTTTACACAACTGAGCCGATCACAACAACAACAAGCAAGATGTCGAGAAAATAATCAACAATGTATATATACTCCTCCTCTACATTGACTCATATGACATACTTACACGTAAATATAAGTAGTTATACTTAATGAATAATCATTACATAATATGTTCACTTGTTCGCTAATTAATATTTTTCTTGTGTTTTTGTTATTGTTGTTTATCGACATTGTTAATTAGTCGATGAGTGGATTCTGCGGTCGTTAGTACTAGCTTAACTTTATTAATTAGCAAATCAGTTCAAATTACTTTTAATTACTTTAAAGTATTTAATGCATATTCTCAACAGTCGTCACGCGCTAAATGCAATAATTACAGCAACAACAACAGCAATAACAGCGAAATGCAATTGTGTTGCAGTGAAGTGTAATTTACTATAAGCGTGTAGCGGCTGACGCTTGAGTAACTTGTACTTGAAGTACTGCAGATAATCGTGTTTGTTGTTGTTGTGCTTTCAGTTCTATTTTTAATAACGTTTCAATTGAATAAGCTTAGTTGTGAGTTTTGAAGTGCCATTTGCGTCATAATTTTAACATTTTTGTTGTTATTATAGTATAGTGTTGTTGTATTTTATATTCTAGAATTTGTATTTGTTGAGTAATTGTATTCGATGAGTAATTATAGTATATATAGCACACGCTTGATCTTGATTGTGTTACTTTGTATTTTTATATCAATCGGACGAGTTAGACTCATAGTTTAGAGTTACTGAGCGCAATTATTC
Source organism: Zeugodacus cucurbitae (assembly GCF_028554725.1). Taxonomy (NCBI): domain Eukaryota; kingdom Metazoa; phylum Arthropoda; class Insecta; order Diptera; family Tephritidae; genus Zeugodacus; species Zeugodacus cucurbitae. The sequence continues at coordinate 53,226,400 of NC_071667.1, read as the reverse complement.
ACTTCCATCTAATTTATTTTGCTTGCTATGAAATATTCTTTGTAATATACTAACCCTAATATGTGCCTTTCAATAAAAAATGGAGACCCGTCTTGTTCTTCGAAGTTCATACTATTACATACCACTCAAGTTAATATTAATCCCCTATATTTTCTGAGATCATATGTCCTTAGAGGAGTTCTTGTAAGCTAGATGTAACTTCATTCAATCATCTAAGCCCGGAAATGCGGCAGACGGATATCAAGACCCATTATTTTATCGTATTCGCAATCTTGTGTTGATTCAACTCATCTGGAGGAATTGAATAGTTGTTACGTTAGTGATTTCAAAGTCTCCATCTATAGATGCCACATACAAACTTTCAAAGCTGAGAAGTCTGCACCCATTCCGATGATGTGTTCTCGACAGAAAAGCCACTACATCTTAACGAACTTAAATAAAATGACCCGGTTCTACAGATCATAAAACTTCACGAAACTTCAGCTATAACCTTATCCTAAATGTTTCAATAACCGTCCTATCCTAAATCGGAACCGGATGTCGTCGACCCATAAAAGTTCTTTATTTATCTTCTTCATCATAGGCTCTAAGCAATACTCGTAAATATTAGTGAAGTATCTAAAATAAGACAAACCGCATGGCAAAGGACCTATATTAGCCACAGTGTGAAAATTAAACCGCGAGCTTTCAAATCGTAGTAATATCGAAGTCTTCTATTCTAGAATGTTAGTTTGCTTTGTAAACACTAAAAGTCCTAATATTCTCGATTTGACTCGATATACCAGTTATTAAGTTAAAAACTCATAAGAAAGTCTCAGGTCACTTTCCACTAGCCTTGTCTTCGAATATCATTTACTCCACAAACCTGTTACTTTTCCCTTATATTATCATGCCATTTGCACCTTTCGAATCACTATCTGCCATATTCTTGCTTTATCTATTCCTACCATTCTGCCTCTTCAAATTACCTTTACTGAATGCGCATACATTCATACAAATAGCCTACATTTACACCAATGTAATGTCCATTTCCATTCCGTATGGTCGTTAAAATACATAAATTTGCAATATATGACCAACGAAGGACGTGTCCGAGCATTAAGTGCTAAAACACGCTGTGTGCCGAACAAGATTGTATAAATTAATGTGTTTGCAATGGATTCGCAGTGAATAGTGTATGTAAGAAGTAGAATTATAAAGGGTGCCACAATTAATTCATTAAATTCAAGATGCGTGGAATTAAGAACCAATATCAAGCTTAATTTTATTAAATAAGTGAAAGTCAGAAAGTGAGAAAAAAGTTAATATGATAAAGTGTGGAGAGAACAGAAAATTTATTTTAATTAATTTAATGTATTATGATCCAGTCTTCCAAGACTTAAGGAGTTAGGTGGGTTTCAAAATTTCAAAATTTGAAAAAAAATATGTATTGTCTTATTAAATAGTGCAAAAGTTTAAAAATATCAAATAAATCCGAGTAATATTCTATGAGATATACCCTTTGGAAGTTCCGTCCATTAGGCCACGTCAGTACGAATGTGAATGAATGTCTAAACGCATTTATCTCAAAACTCAATTTTTCAAGTCGGTGGACACGATATCTCAAAAAGTTATGAAACGATTTTGTTAAAAATTTGCACTCATCTTTGGAATAAAATTATCTAGTTAATCAACTAAGGATTTTTTATATTGTTATTATAACTATTTTTTCGATTGAATATATGCCGAAATATTGACTAAAAAAATGATTTTTTTTTATTAAAATTCTGTAAAAAAATCAAATTTCAATATTTTCTTTTTTCCTCTTTTTTCCACGGCAAGATTTTTTTTGGACACGTCAAAAATCGCAAAATACTATTTACCCACCTAACCCCTTAAGTACATTTGATCAATGGGAATGTGAAATTGTATTGATAATTTGTATATCGGTTTGACTTACTATCAAAATAATCTTATTTTAAAGAAAATATAAAAATAATCCTACCAAGTAAAGTCACCAAATGTGAAGAATCTCTATAGCTGGACCAATTAAGATACGGACTACATATTCATACCAACTTACATTTTCTCCAATGTTAAAAATAAGTCAAAATTGAGAAAAAATATTTAACCACCCTTTCTACTCTATCGTCTTACAAACGTAAATATTGTGGTCTAATATAAGCGCGCTCAAATGTAGGCAATAAAAAACATATGAGTGAATAGTTCTGCCTAAATATGCGTCTTGAGTGAATTCAACCACGGAATTGTAGTCTGACTTTCAACTTGTACGAGCTTCAAAGTTAAACATAGTTTTTACATGGTGAATAATCAAAAAATGACAAAAGACAATGCGCCAGAATGTAGGCAACGTTTTTATTGCTGTAACAATCGCCTCTTATCTCTATTCTTTGTATAGCTCCCTCATTATTTCTTAAATATTTAATATAATTTTAATTTATATAATTAGTATTTAAAAGGAAAAAAAATAAATAAATAAAGAATGTTATTAAATATATTCTCACAACCAGTATCATTTCCCACGCATTTCTCTTTATGGATGCATCTCAACACCCAATGTAATCCTTATGGTGCTGATCAACAACATTTGAAGCAAATAACCCGAAGCAATCACTAGCTTATGTAACGGTTCCATGCGATATTAAAATTTATAGTCATGAATATATAAATCCAGCACTTTATGTTAGTTACATTTGCTACTACTCCACACACACTCACACACCCACATTCATACTGTCTCATTTCCTTTTAATTTAGCCATAACTTATCATCAATATTCCTGCTTTACCGCTCTCGCATATGTGTGTGCACGCATATCATTTCATTTAGTTCTCATCAATAACTAGTTTACGATATGTTCGTAAGTTTTTTATGTGACCAATGCGGTTTGTGCGCTCTCACTGCTTTTGGCATTATGCGTTAGTTGCTCATACGCCACGGCCGTCACAGCTGTATGGGCGCTTCGAGTAGATGTAAAATGTAAAATGCAATTGCAGCTGGCGCTTTGAGCTGCAGCACTGAGTGTAGCGTATTTAAGTTAAACTTTAGACTATTTTGATAACATGCCATGGCCATAAATTGCAATATCTCTGCGCTCCGGTGTTATTGGAAAAGTTCAAATAAGTTGAAAGAATTACTGCAGTTGGTGCGTTAATGTTCATGTTTTCAGCAGGAAACAAGTTATTTACTGTACTTTGTGAAACTGCGTGAACTTGTGGTTGCTTTTATTTATTGCTCATATGTTTTTGAATAGAGTTGCCATCTCTCTGCAAATATTTAATTTTAGATAATCAAGATATTATAATCATTCTACTACTGTTAGGCGGTATTCGTGCATTTAGAATAACAGGGTTGCCCTACTATTCGAATACAAATGCATTTTAATCTACTAAAATTTAGGTTATAGATATTCAAGGTATTTTAATAATTGTTCAAGGATTTATAAAAAAGGGTTGCCAGACTATTGGAATATAAATACAAATGATTCTACATTCATGTCATTAGCTTGATTTTTATGCATATACTCGACTAAGTTTATTTTCATAAAAATTTATTTTTTTTCTGGTAGAGTTGCCACTTTTCATAATTTATTATTTTTATTTTTCTGCTGTGCAATTACTTTTAAGTCCTTATAAATATTAATTTTCTAATGAAAATATGTATTTTTTTTTCTTAGAGTTGCCACCCATCTATATATGCATATTTATTTGTTTTACCGAAAAATCCTAATTTTTGTCTCTATTTCTCCCTTTACAGCTCATCATTATCTTTATCTACAAGAAATGCCAACCATATCCTGGAAAAGCGCCTAAGCGATCCAATGTACTGAGCAAATGAAATTTCAGTAAATAACTTTCGCACACAAATCTGAAAACAGAAAGCACAAAACGTTATTACAAATATATATGTAAATTAAGCGAAACGCCGAAAATATCGCACAAAAACTCACACAAAACCCATTAATATAGCACAGCCTACAAGTGTGTTGGTATGTTGTCGTAGTTGGCTGTTATACGCAAGGAAATTAAATGACGCCAATCGTTACAGCAACAACAACTACAACCACAATAATCAAGCAAACATATCGAGACATTGAAACGCCACTTTCCGTTGGACACACACAAATGCGGCAAGAGCGTGGAGAACGAGCACAAATTACAATAAATAAAATAGTAGCAACAACAACAGCGGCATTAGAGCGCTTTTTGCATTAGTTGCGTAGCGTCGAAAGAAAGGCGGACAGTGCAGCAGTGCGTGTTTACGCCGAGTGGTCAGTGAGCGACAGGAAGTCCGTGTGAGTGAGAAGAGAGTGTGTTGGTGTGAGTGACCTGGCATAGCAACAGAGATTTTTGGCTGAGCACGCTCGGTAAACGAGTAGTACACACACACACAAATAAACAACCGGAAACGGAAGCACAAGTGTAAACGACAGGCAGCTATTCCATAAGTACCGTTAGTTGGCTTTCTGACAGCGCCGCGCATATATATTTACCATTCAGCTGAACTAAGTGTGCGTGCCGTGGACAGACTGTCAATCTCCCGCCGCCCTACATATGCGCTTATATACTACGTACGCCCATCTGTCTATGTATGTATGTGTGGCATTTATGTGCAGAGGTGTTATGTAATCACGCGCCATTACTGCAGGCGTTAAACTACCAATAACTGGTGGTGAGCAGAGTCACAATAAACATTTTTATTCAAAACATAAAAGTCACGACGTTACGGCCAAGCGGCAAACGCGTAATCATTTGGTGCGCGTAATAATATTGCCAGGCTTTTATTATACAGTCTAAACACACACACACTCACATATAATAGAGCGCGCTCTTACGGCATTAAAAGCCACAACAGCAACCATAGTTTGCGGCAAAGTAAGTGCCGGACAATTAACTCCAACGCCCAGTCATTGCTGGAGGCGGCGCGACACGTGCAAGCCGCCGCTAAATATCCGACAGTGTAGAGATTTTTTTTCCAGCCGGCCAAAGGATACAATAAAAAACCGCCAACCTGGAACTAATGGAATTAGAGAATATTGTGGCCAATACGGTCTACTTGAAAGCGAGAGAAGGTAAGTGAGTCTCTGTGTATATTTATATGTATATAGTAAATATAAGTAAATGTAGATTTGCGTATAGTCCATTCAGTATACGAGTATTTATATACAAAGAAGTTAGAATTTCATTACTATCACAAAGTACCAGAAAATATGACTAGTATATATGTATGTGTATGGTATTATACGGGCAAATGAATCTGTATACAAACAGATGCAATTTTATTACAAGACTCTCCAGAGAGGTCTTGAAAACTCTCCAGATACTTGAACGGTAGGTACCCACAGTATCGCCTACAGAAATTACAATAAAATAAAATATTAAAAATTTCTTTTTGAATTTACAAAAGCTTGTTTTTCTAAAAATATTATCTGTTGGAGTTACCATACCTACCTGAAAATGTTAATTTTGTTTTTATAAAAATTGTAATAATAATACAAATTCAATTACGTCACCAACAGAACAAAAAAAAACAAGGAATTTAAATAATTTTTTTAATCAGGGTTGCCATCTAGAAATTTTGAACGGATCATTTATGTTTATTAATGAAAATATATTTTTTTAATTACTGACTATATAAATTTTACCAAAATTAAATTTTTTCCAATAGAGTTGCCACCTTTTATTTTTATTTATTTTTCATTTATTAATAAAAAGTATCTTTTTTTAAAATACTGACTATACCAATTACATAAAAATAAAAAAAACAAAAATTTTTAGCAGAGTTGCCACCTTGTTTATTTATCTATACTAATATTATAAAGAGGAAATGTTTGTTTTTTTGTTTGTTTGTCTCGAATAGGCTCCGAAACTACTGAACCGATTTGAAAAATTCTTTCACCGTTGGAAAGCTATACTATCCCTGACTGACATAGGCTATATTTAGTTTAAAAAAAAAATATAGGGTTCCTTACCAAAACTTCTATAATGTAAAAATATACCAAAAAACTTTCTTTAATCGCGAATGGTGCGAAAACGATTGAAGATATAACAAAGTGATGTACTACAATTTTGTAGAACTTATCATTATCTACAAAAAACGTCGCGACATCATATCTCACAATAAGCGATTTTATATAAAATAATTAATTAAAATACCACTACTTGAAAAGGCTCTTTATTTATACCTTAGTATTAATCCTTATCGAAATAAATAATTTATTATTTAAGATCGCTTCAAAACCTTTATATAATTTTTTGAATTATAAGATTCTGACATTCCATACAAAAGATATCACGAGTTAAAATTTTGAAATTTTTCGGCGGCTAACTATGCGTTGTAGAGTTGTAGGCGTCACTCAGGCACCGAGGTACGGGAGGGGGGTTAAGATCACTCGCGCGGTCGATTCCCTACTGAATGGTCCTATGCGGAATTAAAAAAAATTGTCGCTTGATAATAATATAATATAAAAATGAATTGCTGTTCGTTTGTGCCGCAAAAAAACGAGAACGGCCAAACCGATCTGGCTAATTTTAGTCTTGAAATATTCGTGGAAGGCCAGAAAAAGATTAGAAAGTGAGTAAATATGAAAAAATTGCGAGGAAGATAATATTAAGAGAATTTTATTCGAGTTGACAACAAAAATATGAAAAAAGAAAACAAAAAATAATAACATTTTGAAGGTTGTCATTGTTGCTTTGTTGAAATATTTTTGTCAGTGTTTAACTGTATAAGGTTGTGTGGATAGCCCTAAACAATTTGTAACAAATAAGGAAAGGCTAAGTTCACGTCCAGCCGAACATTTTAAACTCTCGCAATTTATTGATGTAATTTTATTAAGATAACACACAATTTTACTTATATATTCGACATAAAGTCCAATAGAAAATCATCAGATATAGTATATGAGGGCTGATGTAATTCCAGAACCAATTTCACTCATTTTCACCAAGGTTCCAGGGTTTCCAAGGTTAACGGGAATGGGCACCTGTTAGTAGGTAAACATACGACATATTCGGCTTTGAAATTACTCCTAAATTGCAAATGAACGAAACACCAGTCGGCAAAATCGCCAAAAATAGCGCTGTAACGAAGATTTTCCAAATATTAAAGAAGTCGCTGGAGGTACTGCACAGGACTTTAAAAGATCTTGATTGTCTATGAACGTTTTTGGTGGAGCCAGGATTCTGTTAGTAGGTGATTTACGCCAGACTCTTCCAATTATTCCTGGATCAACTGTTACTGACGGGCTAATCGCATACCTAAATCATTTAATTTGTGGCGACACATAAAGAATCGCCAATTAACAACAAACATATGAGTGTTTTTGCAACAATATCTAATTGCGATTGTAGAAGCAGTTGGAAATGGTAGGGTCGCAGTTGACACCTCGATGGATTAATAGCATTTCCAACAGATTTCTGCCACTTCATTGACTTGAAAGAGAAGTTTTCCTGACATGAAACCTCAATATGATAACCATAAATGACTGATTGAATGACCTATATTGGTGGTAAAGAAGATATCGATGATCTTAAGCGACAATTTAGAATATCGGTCCAAGAGAGTTGACACAGCTACAAACCAGGATGACGTAGTTAATTATCCCAAACTATTTAAAATTGCCTTACTTTGCAATTAAAAGTAGTGTGAGTTGTAATCATGCTGCGTAATATAAATCAACCTCGAGTAATCAATATCGTCGCCGAAGCCAAGATTGGACCAACTTAATTTAATGTATACCTTAGCCACAAAAATGTGTGGCCGGGTCTGCTAGTTTTTTATAACGTGAATGAAAGTTTTATGTATTTACTTTAAAGTAGAGTTATCTAGAATGTTAGCTGGAACAAACAAAAATGTTGTTGAAAAATTATAATATAAAATAATTTTTATTTAATAATATTTAATAATAATATTTATATAATAATATATAAAATAATATTTATAAATGACCTTGGAAATTCTTGTTGAAATTAGGGGTTATCCAAGTACAATCTACAAATGCTCTAAAACTAGCTAGATACTTACATATTCGGAACATTGAAAATTTAAATTTATCATATTAGCTTCATGTCGCAAATAACCGATCTGATCAGATTTATATAAAGAAACTATGTGTCGAATTCCAACTCCGAAATTAGGTAAAAAACTCACGCTTTTGTTGGGCGCCATTTTACAGTTCTGATTTCTTTGTTATGGTATAAAAAGGACCAGTCTCTGCTACTTCCATCTTCGGGTCTCATGTATTCATCATTCTACCAAAAACTGCTTATTAAACTGAATATTTATTGGATCGAGCTACGAATATACAATTCTCATATTATAATCTTAAGAGTTAACCCGTTATTCTATACATATTTTTCTCTCAAATAGTATTATAAAATGTTCTTTCCTTTGCTTACTTTAAACTAGTTCGTCAAGTCTCTACAGTATACCCTCATATCCTCCATTCTCTATAATTATAGTAATCCTGTCTGCGCGCGTGTGTTAGTAAATTAAGCAACACATTTGATTAAATGCAGGCGATAAGAATAATCTCTTCTCCATCTACATGCTATTAGTGTGCTTCGATTCACTGACTCGCATTGCTTTACCCTTACAGTCCTAGGTGCAGCATATACTCGCATGTGCGAAAATCTATTTTCTTATTTGCTCTGCCTCTGTAATCAACAATTAATTATAATCCACGCGTTAATAAGAAATAATTCATACCACTTAATTACGATTACATTGAAGATTGTGTTTGTGATTTAAGGCAGTTCCTGACGACAGCCAAAGCCGTAAGAGTTGATAAGCAAAATAAATTGAGGATTAATTTACGCATGAACTACAGGGCTTACAGTACGCTGCTTAACATATGAACTCACATAATTACATAGGTATGGTATATAACCAAAGGGAAATAGGAGAGTGTGCACGACTTGAGCTTGGAATTACTGCTCTGCTCCTATAGCAAAATAGGTATGTCTTAGGTATTCAGTTATAAATAATTACTACTTCTTAGTTTATGGCTTTATCCGTACCGGTTTTAATCGATTTATTGCGTTTACTTTAAGAGAGCTAAGTATGAAAAAGACATAAAAACTTAAACTAAACTCTTTTGAGATGCCGTCAGGAATTAAGTAGTAGGATAGTATTTCTCACTCTCACAAATTCTTTCGCCCCCCTCGCCGTCTCCCTCACTTTCTTTCACTCTCTCCATCCCCTCTTAATTTTTCACCACCTCTTCTTTAAGGAAATCGCTTTCGTTTTAATACTGTATAGAATTCATAGAAAATATGCCTCTATTACAGTCCTCGACCAGGCAGCAATAACACTCTAGTAAGAATAGCAATTACCCGCTTGAAGAACAACAAAGCGGCGGGGGCCGATGGATTACCGGCCGAGCTATCACTCTTGCCAACAGGTGCTACTTTGGACTGAGTAGGCAATTGAAAAGTAAAGTCCTCTCTCGACGAATAAAAACCAAACTCTACAAGTCCCTCATCATTCCCGTCCTACTTTACGGTACAGAAGCGTGGACGATGTCAACATCCGATGAGACGGCACTAGGAGTTTTCGAGAGAAAGGTTTTGCGGAAGATTTATGGTCCCTTAAGAATTGGCAACGGCGAATACTGGCTAGGTCACGTTGTACGGATGGAAGAAAACACTCCAGCTCTGAAAGTATTCGATGCAGTACCCGCTGGAGGAAGCCTCGGAAGAGGACGACCTCCACTCCGGTGGAAAGACCAAGTGCAAAGTGACCTGGCTTCACTTGGTGTTTCCAGTTGGCGCCAAAAAGCAAAAAGGAGGAATGAGTGGCGCGCTCTGGTGGATTCGGCTATAATTGCTTAAAGCGGTTTCTACGCCAAATATAGAAGGTACAAGGTATCCCTCTATTTACACGGTCTGCACCAGTATGTTAATTGCTCTTAAATACTATTTTCAGTACCCTCAGAGAGTTGTGTTTCAACATATGGTATGTTGGACCATAAAATGTAAACACATCCTCGATTTTGCGAAGTTATGCTGGAACTCTCTATAACGCTCTTCAGGCTGTTTGATATCAAGCTCCCATTATCTTCAGCTGAATACGAGCTGAAAACTGTAAGGTCTAAAAATATTAGTAAATTACTTTTGGTACCTGATATTACCTCCGGTGTTGTTTACTTAACTTCAACATAACCTTAAAAAGGGTTAAGAATTGCACCATACAACAGCTCCGAAATACTCACTGCCTCTCTTTTATATGTATTTTTAATTACTTGCCTGAACTTTCTCGCCACTTCCTCTGTGCATTGGTTTGCAAACTCACTTTACTTGTACACTTCCTGCATCTAAAAGCCGTCGATGGAGTCGTGCTTCATTTTATTACTTTAAATGTTTGGGCATTTTCCACCTACCAATGTTTTATTTCGGTGCTTCGTGTGCAGCATTAAACTTTACTAAACTTCGTGAGCTGCTTTTACTTAGGCAGTGAGGGCAAATGACAAACAAAAGTTTCCTTGAGAGATAGCAGAGATGAACTCTTCGACCGCCATAATCATTCATAATTTATTATTTGTAAGTTGCTAATGACTTTGTTATGTTGGTGTTGCAACAAAGTTTATGGAGGTAAATTACAGGAAGTAAGCTTACACTTACAACTGACCGAATGCTATAAAAATGTTGAAGAGGGATTCAGAAATTATAATGGATAAAGAATTGTGTTTTGAGTTAAAGTCGAAGCAGGGTATAGGATTTTTCGTAAAACTCTTCTTTCATATGGATGTTCGTTCTAAATCTAAGGACTGGAGTCTGGAACATAAGGCTCTTTGATATAGGATACAGTCCTTATGTTTAGAAATGATTTCAGAAAAGGATATAGTAACTTGGTATCTTGTTTTTCTAAATATTTGGGATGACTGCTTCTTCTGGACATAAATTGCGATAGTACGTTAATGATATAGATATTGTTATATATAATGTATGAGAGTTAAAGACCATAAAGATTTGGGCAATTTTTTTACTGGTATCGATATCCTATTATTTTATCACCGACTGTCCAGTTTTCACTTGACTGCTGTGGAAAGATCTGGAGGCAAACCATTCGGGATTATTATATGAGGACATTTTGATTCATCTTTTGTAGTTTTTGAAATCTCAAAGGACCAATATTTCAACTATCCAGGTATGAACTCTGTGAGTAACATCGCGGGATCAGCCTTGAATACAACAAGCTAACATGATCTGTCAAGAATAATGAGTGATCCTTTATAATTGCTCCTGCTCTTCAAGTTTTTCTCTAAATTGGTAGTTATTTTAGATCATTAAAACATTCCCACGGACAGTTATGTCTTCGTCACAGCTACTCACCCGAATTTCCATCCGACCTAGGATAGACACCTCAACAATTTCTCATTCTGTTCATCTAATTTGGTAAACTTGTCTGTTTTCACAACAAAAACAACAACAACTATGTACTATATGTTTATACGAGGTCCCGTGTAAGCATGGCGGATAGTGGGTGCGAAGCTTATAAGCTCGTTGCGCTTGTTGAACAAAATAACAGCATTTGTAGCGCTTAAGTCAACAAGCTTCAATAACAATTTTTAAGTGGGTTTCTTGAAACGCTGTAGCTTAACAATAAGTGGCAGGTAATTCTTGAGAACTTAGAGTAAAATGAAATTTTAAACGATTTTTCCACTTGAGACTGGCACTTGTTTAGCTTACAAAATAAATTTTGATTTGATGGAAATTAAATTTGATTAAGCATTTTTAACTAAAATTGTTGGTAGCTAATTTTTATCATCTCAAACTCATGGATTATGTATCCTAATCTATTTGTTTACTGTGTTTTTGCAAAATTTAATTTTTAATTTTATGCTCCCGTTGCCACAGCCGCCTAAGCGAATCTCTAAGCTCTTCAGTATTGCATGTCTGTAAGTAATTTAATATACAAGCTGCTGGCTTATTGTGCTTAATTTTGTTTTTGTTATTTTATTTTTAATTTTTTTTTTTCGTTTGCCTGCTGCTCATCCATATGCCTGTCGATTTTCGAATTTCTCTTCCATGCATGTGAGTATGTTGGTGCTACAGTTACGTGTATTCCCATGCGGAAGTCCGTAGCTATAAATTATGCATTGCCTGACAGGCGGCCAAGCAGGAGACTTTATGTAGGCAAGTCCTGTGCTAAATGGCAAAGTGTAATCATATTAGATGAATTTCATGCATGTTAGCCATGGCGTATGAGTAAAATCAATATTTTTTCGAAATTTCAAACAGTTTGGTGCAAAGTGTGCTTAAGCAATAGCAGGGAGGTAATGAATTACAGGATTTTATTGTATGGGTGTGAGTTTGTAGAGTGAGTGAATGATATTTGCAACATTTTATGCAAATCAGAAATATTTTATGTTTCAAAATAACCTAATTTTTGCTTCAGTATTGTGCTACTTATTTTATCAAAGATTTGAAACATGCTTTCCTTTTCTTACCGAACATATTTTGCAGAAATGCGACAGTAATTAATGGAAGTTCTCTAAATCTGGAAAAATATTTAGGAACTATGTTCTCAAATTTGAAAGGATATGTTGTGGCACTCTCAGAGTTCTTAGTATATAATCTTTATAAGTCGATGATACCGATGTTTAAGCAGCCTTCTCTCTCTTCTCTATACCTGATTTAAGATATTTCTATACTCAACTTGGATTGTTCGAAAACTACTTTCTTTTCGAGCAAAAGTCCATACCTTTTTTGAGTTTTTTTCACATCTTCAAAATTACCTCCATATTTTATTTTTAACAATTTTAGGGGGTTCTCCTACTCTCTGCAAAGCATATTAAATTCATATCTGGTCTGTAAGTGTTGAATTTTTTTTTTTTTGTTATACATCATCGGATCTCATCTGTTTAAGTTTCAATTTCAAAGCGCCAAAATATAGGCTACACATCCAGCTTATATCTTCTTGCATCTGATTTTTAGTTCCACAAATGTAACATTAGGTGCATCATTGTCTAGAAAGTTGATTCAACAAAACACGAACTCGTTTTCGGCGACTCTATGTGCCTGTTTTCTCAATTAAATTTCCGCATTGCCTACCTTTTGGCGCACATTCTCTAACCGAAAAGCTTCGAGCCAATATCTTCTGTTTTTCAGTATTTATCTGAATTTTTTCGAATATTATTCATTTTAAGGATCTTTTTGTATCATTTTAAATATTAATTCAGCTAATATTGTCTTAACTTCAATTTGAACAGCCATTATAAATATAATGAAATTTCGCACATGCCCCTCTAACCCTCGAATCTTCGGCAAAATGTTTAACGAAGCGAAAAATTTCCAATTTTCACATTAATTAACCTTACTTTGCATAAATACTTGATTACACATAGAAGTTTGGTAAGCAAATTTCCACTGGCCTCCCCCTATATACTACGATTAAACTTATGCAAAGTATAAACCTACCTCCTTACGATTCTGCGAAAATTTTTCATGTAAATAAGTTACACGCACTTGTTAATAACCGTATTCTCTGTAAAAAACTCAATTACGATTTCCACCGTACGCGTATATTCACATACATGATGTTACGTAATCTTTTACAACACCTGCTAAACCGCTTAACAACGCTTGCCACCACTGCAGCACAGCTTTGGGAGTTCGCTTGATTGAAGCGTTGAACCCTTGAACTCGAATCGTTAATCGCTGCCATTTTTCAACGATTTCATAACAAGCATTGTAAGTCTCGCAGTGCCAAAATAAATAATAACAGAAAACAGAAAAAAAAGTACATACCTTCTCAAAAAGGTGTACACGTTCATTCGCTGCTCCCAAAGGTATGCTATACAATGCTTTTCCTTCCTCTTTGCGTTTTCTTCTCGTCAACTTTTCTTGTTTCTTTTTATTATTGAAGCGCACATATTTTTTATAACTTTTTTATGCTCATAAATTTTGCTTTTTTCCACTCTCTCTCTCTCTCTTCCTCCTTTGTTTGTTGTCAACTGCCGTGTAGCGGTAGATTGTCAGATACCGTAAATCTAAAAGAATTTAAAAATATTTTTCAGGTGTATCGCCCTGAGCTACAATTCAAAGAAAATATGCACAAAACGCACCCGCATATTTTCTTGCCAGCGTCAACTAACCCCGCCAACAATCTCTCTCCATCTCTATTGTTTTGCAGTAACAAATTTAATATTGATTTAGGACCACTTGGCCCGACAGCCCGCACTGGGTGCTGTTGTTTCTAGTTTGTAATTTCCTTTTGTGTTCCGTCAACAGCGTTGCAACAATGCCAGCAATCTCATTCTCAGTTCTAATATTGTTGTTGCTGTTGTTTGTGCTTTTATTGTTTACATTTTTACCATGCCAATAAAATGGCAACTAAAGGCAAGTGCTGAGTTTTGAGCTAGAAGTGAGCGCGTACGCTTTCATAACCAGCATACCGGTGCTATGGCTTTATATAGGGGTACCATCTTGTTAGCGCGCTGTAGAATGAGCACAAAACTAATTGGCAACTTTAGCTTTAATTTAATTTAAATATATATTTTTTTAATTCAAAGTCTGTTAATTGAAGTGCCATTCAATTAAGCTAACTGCACCTCAATTAACGAAGTAGTAGTCAATTTTGTTTTACATAAAATAAATTTAGTTTACCAACTTTTGCCTTAATAATATTTACTAAATATATTTAAATCAAATTAAATAAATAAACTAAATTAAATGCGATCGGTTGGAAAACATTTTAATCAATTCATTAAGTAACGAAATATATATTATATTTTCAACAAGTAGTAGGGCTGACTTATGTAAAGAACATTGTGGTTATCATATTTGGAAGCTTTGTTGAGCTCGTTGTCGTTATATCGGCATGGTGCTATATCGGCAATTTCAGGAAACTAGCAGTATGGGAGGTATTACATATTGAAATTGTCAGAGTGGGACTGCTAATTGTGTTTCTTGTCAAGTAAGAAGTCATTGTAGAATAGCAGTGAAATTAAATATCCATCGTCGCTTCAATCAGACCATCGATACGTTTTCAAGAGTAGTTTATTATGCGCCTAAATGAGTATTGCCAAAATCGCGTTTTAAGTTTTCTTCTCGTGAATAATCGGCTTAGGATTGGAGGATGTTATTGCTTTAATTTCCTAATCTTGATCTCATATTTTTAAAAGCTGCCTAAGTTATTGATCTGAGCCGTCAGTTCTGCTTGCCTAGTTAGACCAATCACCAAGTAATCCAATGAAATTTGATACAGTGTGTTTACCTTAGTGTTATGACCAGCACACTCAATACTGTCCAAAATCGGGCAACACAAGCAGGTCTAGGGTTGAATGCGGAAAAAACCGATCTGCTCGTTTTTACAAGGCTAAACGGAACAGAACTATCATCAAAGGACCGCACGAAGTGCCTACGAGTCATCTTGGACAGTAATTTGCTGTGGAAGAAAGGGTGAGGAAGGTCAGTTGTGCTCTATATGCATGCAGGCAGTTGCTCAGCACTACCTGGGGCCTTTCTCTCTCTCATGCACTGGTGCTACACAGGAATAGTGAGACCAATAGTCCTATTGTGTGGTGGACAGGCACAAAGAAATCAACTTACCGAAAGCCAATAGAAAGGGTTCAGCGACTCATAGTGCTCTGTATAACGGGAGCTCTAAGAACCACCCCTACGGCAGCTCTTGAATGGATACTTAACCTGTCGCCGATAGATCTCTTTGCCGAAACCTATGTGGTTAAATCGGTGGGAAGAGAATTTACGTACAGAACTTTTGGGCACAGTTCTTTGGGTTGGGGCGGTTTGGCAAGTACCGACTATTTGACCCCACTTATGTACTGGGAAAGAATATTCCGTGTGAACCTGGAAAAAGACGGCTGGCGTAAGGGAATGATAACCTCACGCAGCACATTGAATATCTACACGGATGGTTCGAAAATGGAAGACGGGATAGGTGCGCGAATATACTGTCCGGAGTTAGGTGAAAGCAGCCTTTTAAACTTCCGAACCACTGCAGTATTTTTCAAGCGGAGGTGTGTGCTATTAAGGAAGCCGCAGAGCAATACAGCAGCCGGCTACTCCAAAATCAATATCTATGTAGAGAGTCAAGAGTGTTTTGTATACCAGGGTGGCAGTGGAGAGAGTTGCTAGGAACAAGTGTCTTCATTTATACTGGGTGCCAGCACATAAAAGCATTGAAGGCAACGAGATTGTAGACGAAATTGCCAAGAACGGTGTAAAACTGTCTTCCGGAATCACGACCGACATTGGCAAATCGATGCACTGTCTATACGATGATCTGGACAGCGGCATGACAAGAAAAATCCTAACACGTTGGACAAATATACCGGGGTTTAAAACCGCAAAAGCCACGTGTAAAACGGTAGACCAGAAGTACACCAAACTCATACTGGCACTCGATAGAAGGGTCTATAGGAGTTTGGTGGGAATTCTCATAGGCCACTGTCTGGTGGCGGCACAAGCCTACAAAATTGGACTTACAGATCGAGATGACTGCAGGAAATCTCATGAGCAAGGTGCAACAGAAACAATGAAGCATCTCGTGTGCACCTGCCCTGCATTGTCAAAGCAACGACTTCGCTACTTGGGGGCCTCATAATATGAGAATCTGGAAGAGGTATCGAAAGTGAACCCACACAATTTTTTTTAATTCGTGTCAAGCGCAGGCATCCTACAGGATGACTACTCCTCGTGGACAACGTGACGGCACTCCATCTGGTATCGCAAAGGACCTAAATGGTCTACGTGTGGCGTGTTGGCCTACCAGTATAACCTAACCTAACCTAACCTTTATCTTAGTAAATTCTTAATAGTCGCTTGTTGTTTTATATCTATGGTAGTTGATTATGCCATTCTTTATAAGTTATAACAGTGGTTTTGCTAAAATTCAAAGTTTGACGAATCGAAGTGTTTTATCTAAGATTTTCTTATGTTGTTTATTTTAGACATATTTTTTCATCAATTTTTTTTTTGTTTACCCCTTTGTAAAACATTGGCTTAAATTTTATTCATATATTCTTTCTTGAATCACCAAATTGATATATGTATTTTCTTTCCACGAAAAAATTTTACAGTCAGATCCCAGTTTCCATATATATTTGCCACATCTTATAGCTTAATTTTTTTGTTTATTTATTTTTCCTCGAAAAACTTATTCCCTCGCTTATTTGGAAGCTTTGTGTCGCCCTCGTAGTTGTGCGCTTTGGCAATCTGACGACGGAACATTTTATCGCCGCACAATTATGGCCGCCGCCTTCGGCCAGCTTCACCAAAGTTACGAATATTTCATTTATTCACAATTTTCTTTTGGATTTTCAACAACGCCTCGAGGAAAACTGCGTGGCGCGAAACTGAATATTAAAACAATGCAGAATTCAGCACCGAAACAACGGGACGCGTACGCTACACGCTGCTTGGGGCGCCAAGTGGTGGCGCATTTTTATTATATTTTTATTATGAAAAATAAATACAAAACTTCGGATCAATTTCATTTCCCTTGCCGCACTTGATTTGAATTTCGAAATAATCTGGTGTGCCTAGCAGCTTTAGCTGCGGGACTTGCTATTGATTGTGATTTTAAAGTTCATTGTTTTCGTTTTTTTTTTGTTTTTGGTTTTTTTGCTTTAACATATTTGCTGTATATATTTCAAATTCGTTTTTAATTTATTGCAAGGTCAAATTATTCTTTTCCAACAATTCTTGCAAGTAAACAGCCCTATCTATCTACTAAAAATCTCCCGAAACTCACACCACCTTTATATGCTTTTTTCATAGCTCTTTAACATCACCTTGACATAGCTTTAGTTGCAGTACTTTGTGGCTTTATTAAAAGCCACAAAAACGTGCTGAAGAATTCAATTAAAATGGGATTAAATCATTTTCTGATAACCTTGTTTACGCAAACAAAATTTTCAAGCAACAAATATATTTTAATGCGCTTAAGTGTACTTAGGCTCTCACTAGTAAGCGCTCGTTAACTTTATAATGTGGAATGCAGGTGGGCTAACTACATTAAGAAACAGGAATATTCTACTTTTTGGTCGAGTTTGCTGAAGAAGTTGCTAAGTAATGAAGTCCGCCTCAAATATTGCACAGTAGTTTTTCCAAGCTAGTTGTTTTCCAAGCGTATGAGAAACTCGCGTAAATTTATAGCAAATGTCCCCAGTGTTTGAACCATGACCTCTTACAAGCTGTCTGTATAAAGAGTATTGGAACTAGATCACTCAAAGCGATAAAATTATACTAACTTCTTGACGAAAGCACTAACTCCAACGAGTATAGGAGTAAAGGTCAGTCGTCAGTCAAATAGCTCAGGGATCTATCTTTATATGAATTGTTTACGTCTTATAGGATTTCAATCACTTGAAATTATTATTTATTCCATCGTTTTACACCATTCAATTTAATTTTGGGATTTTTCATTTAGTTTTACTATTAATCATTACTTCGTAATCATTCATAATTACTCGCATAATGCATATACTTATAACTACTTGCGAATATCCTGCTTTGACTCACGCTATAAGCTCAATTATTAAGCACTAATTGACGGTTTAACCCCATCATTACCATCCTGCAACGCTACTGTTGCATAACCTCAGCTGCCGACCACTGCAACTCAACCGACTTAGCACAGATTACATTTTGAATTATTAAATACGCCATTTTATTTGACCTTATAAATGAATGGCTGCAGCTGGTTGGCTTAGTCGAAAGGAAGAAGCTGCAAAATTGCAAGAGCACTTCAATTTGTATGCGTGTTCATGGAGGAAGAAAATCAGATAATCGCCGGAAGAAGAGGAGGCAGAAGCTCTATTTAAAATTTAGTATGGTTCATGCACTTCAACTGTTAAAAGCAAAATGAAGTCATGAAATTAGCGAAGGATAGTGATGTGGAGAGGATTTGAGCCATCAGTTACATGTACATACACACACTTAAGAGTACATGTTTACCACATTGTTGCTTTTCATGCTCGTTAAGTAGGAGTTACTGGGCGCTATATTTATGCCTGTGCACAGACCTATGTTCTCTTGTGTGAATAAAGCCTTCCTGACAAACAAGCGCTGCATCAGCTTTCACTCGCTCTGCTGTCGGACTTGTGTTTCGTCAGCTATTCAGCCCTTGTCGTCTATGGCAGTGTGTACTCGTATGTATTTAGTGTGCCTATTGTGCTCGCAGTACTCCTCCGAGATTTTAACACTACTCCGTTGCTTTGGCTCGGGGCAAACTGACAGCGAAACCGACAGACAGTTGGACAGCAAAATGTATGAGGCAGATCGTTAGATGAAAGCATATCAATTCTAGTTGATGAAGATGGCATGGATACGTACTGTTGTTGTAACAAGCAGTGTATGCCTCTAATTCTGGGCGAGGGAATAAATTGAAACTGCAATAGAAGCTTTCGGAAATAGCTCGTGTCTACATTGTATGCAACAAAGTGCTCAGTGCCTAACTGTAACTGTGCTGTGCTGTAGCGCTAACTGTAACCGTAAAATGAATGTGATGTAAAGCGTAACCGAAATAGAGCTCTAAATTTATGGTGGGTCAAACTCAATTTGGATATTGCTTTGGTGCTGATTCGGAATTCCTTGGACGTTTGGATAGCATATCACTTGGTTTTTCGCTTGGATACAGAGATTATCGATGTAGCAAAATATTCCTTAAAAATTTTTAAAGAAATTTCTAGACTAAAGTAATTCTAAAAGCAAAAGAAGCTATAAACACCTTTTGAGCAAACTTTACCTTTAAAGTCACCTTCATCCAATGGAGACTCACCTCATTGAGTATTGAGATGAACCTTCCTTACAATACCCCATATGTTTTGTGTCTTTCCAGGATGGTTATGCCAGGGTTAAGTTGTAACGTTTCAAGAGACTACTGTTGCTTACTGTAATGAGGGCTGTTTAGGCTCAACCCACACCGGATGGTCAAGACGCCTTTTCTTCTATGATACGACAACAGCCCATAGCTTCATATGTGACAACCCACACCGAACAAGACGAGACAAAGACGCATGTTCGCAAGTTGTAGGTTGGAGCAAAATACAGTTTTGCTATCTTATTAGTCAAAGACGTTGTTGACTAATCCGGTGTGAGTTGAGCCTTAGACGATTTGTAGGGGAAGCACATGCAGGTCTGTTCGGGACGTTCCTTGGATCCAGCTGTAAAAAGTAATCAGTAATCTATACCCATCAACCAGGATTTTGCAAAATCTCAATTTAAGCAATTTTGTCGTTCCATTCTGTACTTCCGTTACTGATACGTGGGCGAAAGCTCGGTCAATAGCCTCTAACTAACTTACGTAATTTTTTGTTTATTCATATACTCTCAATATCTGTGGATTTGTATTAGTACACCCCTGGGACATCGCGTGCACACCCATTAAACGACCGCTCAATTAAAACACGCGTATAATTGCCGAGCTAACAAGTAGTAGATTGTGCCGTGTCGTCGTTTCTTTTCTGCCGATATACATTTTTTCTCTCAACCACTTGGCGAACATAAAATTTTCATTGCCAACATTCCCGTGAGAATTTGCACGCAGCCATGAAATGAGAAAGTAAGGAAGAGTTGGGTTCGAATGAAACGAAATGCGCGTTAATAGTTGTTTTTCGGATTGGAGTAATTTGCTTGGATGGATTTGAACGTTTTAATGACATTTAAGGTTCCAAATTTTAATTGTCTCTAAAATCTGGATTTTCATATATTTCATTAAATGTCCCTCATTTTCTTTTAGTGAGGTTTAGTTAGTTGATTTTGAATGTAATGTTGAAGTTACAACTCGAAACCGTGGGTTTCTATAATCCACCAATGTTACGCTTTGATCATCTTTGTTTTTAGTATTTTTGTTGTCATTGTCAAATAAATACGTTTTCTGAAGTTCTGGAGTCTTCTTCAGGGTCTTCGTGGGACTAGTCTTCTCTATGTTTGTGGGTTTCTACTAACCGCTTGAGGTCTATATGTTTACCCACTTCCTAGAGATAGTAAGACTTTTTTGAAGATATTTACCGTTATTTATTAATACAGTTAGTTAAATACTTAACAGCTCCCGGTTTATTCAGTTGCCGATATTCATCATGTCCATAAATTTAACAAAAATGTATATAATACCCCTATCAACAGTAGTAAAACCTGGTATAAAGTCCCACACACACACACTTTAAGATAAAATTTGTTAGCATTTTTGGCGACTTGGTGATAAGCGTGAGCAACAACGGCAGCGCCACACGCAAATTCGCGTGCAAACACACTTCAAATGACGTAGAAGAAACCACACCCACACATACATACATCTGTGTATATTTTTAAAAATAAAGAATAAAAATAAAAAAGCGTGGCAGAAAAGTTCAAAACACGCAAAGTACTCCACAGTTATATGCTGTCGTCTTTAGAGCGCATGCAACAGTCTGCGCCTACCGTGCCGCCAGTGAGTAGTTCGGGCCGGCCCTGCCCGGCTTCTCATCCCCTGTTTTGTTTAGTCCGCTGAGCTGTCACTAGCAAGTTCACAAAGCCAAGTTATCTGCATGTTAAAAAAATAAGCAGTAATAATGCGGTAAAATATGTAGCGCACATGCCGTTCACATACAAGTGTGCGTGTGCGGTGCAAAAAATCACATGTCTCTCACACTCGTCACCCACACATTTGGCGCCATTTCCTCATTCTTACTCGTCTGAATTAGCAGCTAATTTACACACCAGCTAGTCGTTGGTGCGCCGGTCGACCGGTCGGTAATTGGCCGATAACAACTGCTGGCACAAACTATTTTTCGCTCTACCCACTTCCACTTCCACCTCTACCACGCTCACTCTCTCCTACTACCTTCCCTTTCTTCCTGCCTGCCCATTCAACGTACGCTTCGCACGCCACGCCTTGCCACAGCGCCGGTGCTAATCTCACGTCAACTCCCAACAATGTCAATCAAAATGTTGTTTGCTTTCCCCACAGACAGCCCTCTCTTACACCTGCTTGTTTTGCGTATTTGCTTTGTGTTTGCATCCCGTTTATGTTTGTGTTGCTAATTATGCACACCCATGATGACTTTATCATAATTTTCATAATTATTGTGGAGCAGTAATGTTGGCGCAGCAACTGAGAAAAATAACATCTCAAAGTGCTTAGACTGTCAACAAAAATATTTGTTGTTGGTGTTAGTTTTAGCACGTCTGCAAACTTTCGAAACACAAATAGTTGTAGTTTCCGTTATAGATTAATGTGTGTTGTGAAAAAAAATCAATTAGTAATCATTAAGGCGTGCAGTTTATTAGTTTGGGATCCTCACTTCGAAGTTGTGTTCCAAAAGCTTTGCTTTGTGCTTTAATGCCATCTACAATAAAAAAATATCTTCCTGGACAAAAGCGCACTGAAGAAGATATCCATATGTATATAACTGCGCTCTGAAACACACCATTGAGGCGAGATTAGAGAAATAAAAGGGATTTGTTTAAATCATGCTGACTTAAACTTCTCAAATAGTTTTCAAGCATTTCTTCCAGAACTTCATCGAAGCCTTTCGGAAAGATGTTGCTATCAGACTACTTTCTCACAAATTAATAGAACACTATCTCTCCGCTAGTAATTCAAAAGTGGGCAGAACAACGTTCTTGAACTTCGGAGAACTTGGGCTAATCTGTAACGAATATACAATACAATATATATCTTCTATATCTTGTAAAATCAATATTTTCCTTATTACTTTTTAAAATATTTTTTTAAAGCTTGGTTTGGACATTTTTGTATGTAATTGGCGTTGAACCGTTTAGCCGGTTATAGCCAATCGATCAGATCGCGCCACTCCTCTCTTTCCTTCGCTGTTCGGCGCCAGTTGGAGATTCCAAGTGTAACCAGGTCGCTCTCCACCTGGTCCCTCCAATGAAGTGGAGGCCTTCCCCTTCCTCGGCTTCCTCCGGCGAGTACTGCGTCGAAAACTTTCAGTGCTGGAGTGTTTTCGTCCATTCGGACAACATGACCTAGCCAGCGTAGCCGCTGTCTTTTTATTCGCTGAACTATGTCAATGTCGTCGTATAACTCGTACAGTTCATCTTTCCATCGTCTGCGGTATTCGCCATTGCCAATGTTTAAGGGACCATAAATCTTGCGCAAAATTTTCTTCTCAAAAACCCCCAGTGTCGTCTCATCTGATGTTGACATCGTCTACGCTTCTGCACCGTAAAGCAGGACGGGAATGATAAGCGACTTGTAAAGTTTGATTTTGGTTCGTCGAGAGAGGACTTTACTTTTCAATTGCCTACTCAGTCCAAAGTAGCACCTGTTGGCAAGAGTGATTCTGCGCTGGATTTCATGTTGTTGATGCTGGTTCCCAGGTATACGACTTCGAAGTTATTACTGTCAACAGTGACGTGGGAGCCAGGACGCGAATGCGCCGACTGTGTGCTTGATGACAGGAGATATTTCGTCTTGTCCTCATTCACCTCCAGACCCATTCGCTTCGCCTCCTTATCCATGCGGGGAAAAGCAGAACAAACGGCGCGGTTTTTGCTTCCGATGATATCAATATCATCGGCGTACGCCAGCAGCAAGTTAAAGAAGTCAAACGATAGTGAGTAACCTTGTCTGAAATCTCGTTTGGCATCGAACGGCTCGGAGAGGTCCTTCCCAATCATGACGGAGCTTTTGGTGTTGCTCAACGTCAACTTACATAGCCGTATTATTTTTGCGGGGATACAAAATTCAGACATCGCGGCGTAAAGGCAGCTCCTTTTCGTGTTGTCGAAAGCAGCTTTAAAATCGACAAAGAGGTGGTGTGTGCCGATCCTCTTTTCACGGGTCTTCTCCAAGATTTGGCGATGGTGAATATCTGATCAGTTGTGGATTTTCCAGGTCTAAAGCCACACTGATAAGGTCCAATCAGTTTGTTGACGGTGGGCTTTAGTCTTTCATACAGTACGCTCGATAGAACTTTGTCCTTTGGACATACATGCTATAATATTATCTGTTTTTTATCGGTAGCTAGCAACTCTGTTTTCCGATATATGTCCTCTCTTTTATTGCACCCAAATATGATAACAAAGAAACCGTCAACCTTCTTTAAATATAAGATAATTTTGGTATTTTATAGCCTTTTCACACAGTTAAATTCATTTAATACATTAAGATTATACTTGAGAAACCAGTTTTTGCCTTTCGCACATCCGATTAACGATCAACCTGTTATAAAATTGTTTGTTGTTCATAAGAAGTTGGTAAGTTTCATCAGCTAATTGCTGTTTTATCAACAACCACAACCAAATTTCCAGAGTGGACAAATACCTGTAGAGTTGCATTCTAGTTTCTACTCGATTTGTATTCGATTAAAACTTAATATAGTAAAATAAGATTTTTCTTTCATATAGTCAATTGAACTAAACCAGCACTTTAATCGAGCAACGGACGGCTAATTGATCAATTAACTTCTATGCGAAAAGGCTATTAAATATAGTCCCTAAATCGACTGATAGAATTGCATTTGTTGACCTTATAGTAACCAATTCTTAACATGTTTATTATATTATTTATATTAATGAACAAATAATTTTAATATAATATCAAATGTCTTTCTGCCTTTCAGCTATATTTCTAGGTTATAGCTTGATTCTAGTAAGCTTTAGTACTCCTTTTTCGCAGGGATTTTCATTGTTTGGGTTTCATTTATCTCCCAAACAGTTTTAAACTTCTTGTAAATTGAGAAGACAAAATTATATTATTACCTTTTTCGAATTAATTATCGGTAATCGAGTCTTGATAATTGACAATATATTTTTGTCAGAGAACCTATTTTGGGCTCCCTGAGTTGCGTTGCTGTTCTCTGACTTCTGCTGTGCTTTAATAACTAGATCGACATGCATAAAAACTCACAGTAGTGCCTTTTTGGGAGAACAATCGTCTGCGCCTTATTCAATATCATTCCTCATTTTCTTCATGTAATCGGCTTGTTGCCTTTCCAAAGGAATCGATAAATTATCGCAGTACTTTTAATACTCAACATTCATGCAAATTCTATTTTAATTTTAATTTTAATTTTCGATTTTTGTTTCAATCAATTTTGCAAACATTCCAACTAAATTGCCAAAATTCCCTGTAGCATTGCAATCAAAGCTTAATGCACATACTCCTGTTAGCTGGTGAATAAATTTCCATTTGCGGTTGTCAACATAGTTGCTTGCCAATTGCTTTGTATTGTGTGGTAATCAATTTGTTATGTAATGTTTTTGCTGCAATCGGAAACCGCTAACAAGTACAAGAATGCAAATAAATTACAACAAAATTAAAAAATAAAATGAAATGAAATGATATAAAATGATAGAATATTCAAATCAACGCAAGCGCCATTTTCTGCACGCTCGGCTGTTGATGTCGAGCTAGCTGTAAACTTTGATTGGATATACAAATGTATGTGTGTTTGTAAGGATAAAATGTGCCTCGTAGCCATGGCATAGCAACGGTATTACTCTCATTTGTCATATTTTACTCCATCATCAGTATTCTGCATTCGAATAACAAACAATTTGGAAAATTGCATAGATCACCCACTCAAACACGCACCAGCACGGACGCACTGCCACGCTGGTCAAGTAGCCTTGTTGTGGTCATTACATGCAACCAAATTACTTTCAAAACAGTTGCAATACTCGAGTAATTCGGTTGTACTAAAAATTTCCATAGCAACGCCCACCACAGTTTCATTTGCTTTGGCGCAAATTTGAGTGCCTCCTCAATTATGTATATCAGCGTTGACATTATAGTGCTCATTTACGTTGTTTACAGGCTTCATACTGGACCTTGATGGTCGATGACAAAAAAAAAAAACGAACAACTTTTTCGTAATTTCAGATAGGGTTCAACCCATAAGTAGCTGGTTCATTTGGCTTGATAAGCTCTCAACAAAATATCACCGGCCTATCGTACTATATCGGACTAATAACTAACTCTGCATTCATGGTATACTCTGAAGATGCTGCGTGTGTTTTTCAATTATGTCGACCCCATTATATGAATCCAATTCCACTGTATGGCTCCAACTGTATCGTCTTTAAGTTGATCTCAAGTTGAAGCATCGAATGAAACCAAAATCTTCTCTATTTAGATTGTACAATTCGGAAAATATCCTCTGTTTAGTATTCACATTTTCGAAATGTTTCCCTCTAGAAGAAAGTTCTTCCAGAAAATGTTCTTTACTTTTACTATTTGAGTGAAAAAGTGATCAACTTTACAGAGCGTCCTACATAGTACTCACGAGTTGAGTTCCAGAACCAATGGTGTCTTGCTTTTCGCGAGTGTTTTCAAGTTTTGTCGAGGATTCTAACTGAGATAGCTGGGAACGTTCTGTGTTGGTAGGTTGATGGATCAGCTAAACCAGGACGCCATGTGATTTTGCTTTGATTATTTAGCTATCTCAGTCCATTGACGATCGGAGTCTTATAAAGTTCCTCATAGCTTGCAGATTTTACGGTTTCCGTTTGAAAGAAGTACTCTTCTAAATAATATTTTCTACGATTTCAGAT
Organism: Zeugodacus cucurbitae; assembly: GCF_028554725.1. Lineage (NCBI taxonomy): Eukaryota > Metazoa > Arthropoda > Insecta > Diptera > Tephritidae > Zeugodacus > Zeugodacus cucurbitae. The sequence continues at coordinate 53,199,932 of NC_071667.1, read as the reverse complement.
ATTGCCTCCAAAAGACTCGAACTCAAAGCGCCGATAGTATTAACTCTGCACTCAAATAAACTAGACCGAGGTGTCGACAAACGTTCATCTCATATTGAGATATTTCTCTGCCTCCAGTTCACTGGAACACCAGTTTATACGCTGCTGTGTATGTTTGTCTTCCTTCCTTCCCTGCGTCAACGGGAATGCGTAGAACTGCATTAAACTCGCGTACGCGTCACACAGACACAGATTACTGCAGCTCGCCTCGCCTCGTGTGAATTTATTTCTGCTTTTGCTGTTGCTTCGCTGTGATATCACAGATTTGCATTATCAGCAATGCGCACAGCGTCAAAGCTCAAATGGTTGAAACCAAAAATAGATGAAGAAAAAAATCGAAATTAAATTGAAACGTTTGCGGTGCAATCGTACTCAATCTAAAGCTGCAGTTCTATGGATATGTATGTGTGTATGTGTATGATAGCTGCAATGGCTTTCCGCAAGCGGGTTTCCAACTCTACTCTCTTTCTGTGTGTTTGACCTGATTTTCATAGAAATTTTACTGCGCTCATGCTGACACGCTGTGCTTCGGTGTATGTCTATGTGTGTGTGTGGTTGGCATCCATTTCTGCTTTTGCTGTGCTGTCTGTGTCTGTCTCCGCTTACATTTGCACTTTTGCTGATATTTTATGTTTATCATCGTTTGTGATTTAAGCTTCCATGTGATTGCATGCGCTCACGCATGCTATACCGTCACATACTATACAACTCACATAACTGCACATTCCTGCTCCTTGCAATTCGCATTTCGTTTGCATTTCCACAACTTGCATCCGTAAATCAACTTAACTTTTATTTCTATGCAAATTTTGTTCGTGTTGTTGTTATTGCTATAAATGCTGCTTTTTGCTTGCTCTCTTTTGATATTGAGTAAGGTTATAGCTTCTGCAGATTTCGTAATAAAATAACGCAATCATTTTCTGGCAGCTTTTTAAAATTATTTCCTGAGCAAAAGCTTAATGATTTCACTGACGACATTTATTTTCTGGACTCGTCGGTTTATGGATTAAAATCTCAATCGTTGTAGATCCTTAAATTTTTAATTCACAATATTTCCTGTAGGTCTCGATCATCTGCAGGGAACTTAAATGTTTGGTGTAAATTTCTGTCATAATAAAACCTTTCGCCAACCATACGGTTGTTTAACCTAGCAGAACAAGAATAAGACGAATACTAAAAAAATTTAACGAAGCTTGGCCAAGCTTCTCGCAGCTAGACTATATTATATTCGCTAATCTTCCAACGACACTATATTAATAAAAGTCCGAGCTTCCCTTGTCATTAAAATATTATTGACTACTGTGAATATTTCCTCATTTTATAGCATTCCCTTTTCTAGTGATCATCACACTTCTCAAATTAATCCGATTACTTGACTCTCTCTGTCCAAATTCTCTGTCTGGTACCCGTTTCGTTTCTGAGGACAGATAAAAGTCCTTGGGAGGGTCAGATACGGACAATGTGGTAGATTAAGGTCTAATTCATAAAATTTTCTCGGGTTTTCATTGGATTCCGACCCTCATACTTTGTACTGAACTTTCGAAAATCCGAATTTTGCTGAGCGTTATGTCCAACACGATCCTATGATATTCTTTGAATATCGGCTATGACGAACACCTTCATGTTATCATCCATAATCGTTTTGTAAATGTTCTAAAGGGTGATTTTTTAAGAGCTTGATAACTTTTTTTAAAAAAAAAAACGCATAAAATTTGCAAAATCTCATCGGTTCTTTATTTGAAACGTTAGATTGGTTCATGACATTTACTTTTTGAAGATAATTTCATTTAAATGTTGACCGCGGCTGCGTCTTAGGTGGTCCATTCGGAAAGTCCAATTTTGGGCAACTTTTTCGAGCATTTCGGCCGGAATAGCCCGAATTTCTTCGGAAATGTTGTCTTCCAAAGCTGGAATAGTTGCTGGCTTATTTCTGTAGACTTTAGACTTGACGTAGCCCCACAAAAAATAGTCTAAAGGCGTTAAATCGCATGATCTTGGTGGCCAACTTATGGGTCCATTTCTTGAGATGAATTGTTCTCCGAAGTTTTCCCTCAAAATGGCCATAGAATCGCGAGCTGTGTGGCATGTAGCGCCATCTTGTTGAAACCACATGTCAACCAAGTTCAGTTCTTCCATTTTTGGCAACAAAAAGTTTGTTAGCATCGAACGATAGCGATCGCCATTCACCGTAACGTTGCGTCCAACAGCATCTTTGAAAAAATACGGTCCAATGATTCCACCAGCGTACAAACCACACCAAACAGTGCATTTTTCGGGATGCATGGGCAGTTCTTGAACGGCTTCTGGTTGCTCTTCACCCCAAATGCGGCAATTTTGCTTATTTACGTAGCCATTCAACCAGAAATGAGCCTCATCGCTGAACAAAATTTGTCGATAAAAAAGCGGATTTTCTGCCAACTTTTCTAGGGCCCATTCACTGAAAGTTCGACGTTAACTCGTTAGTAAGTCTATTCATGATGAAATGTCAAAGCATACTGAGCATCTTTCTCTTTGACACCATGTCTGAAATCCCACGTGATCTGTCAAATACTAATGCATGAAAATCCTAACCTCAAAAAAATCACCCGTTATATACATAGATTCTGCATTAAAACACTCTTTTGGAATACTACTCTGTATAAATTTATCGCCTTCGGTATATGGAACTCAGGGATCCATTTCAATTGCTACACCATGTTCCAGGAGAGTCAATCATTTCTATTTTAGCAAATACTTCAAGATAATGTTTAACCTATGCTCTCCGAAATGGACTTCGACTTTTTGTTACTGCTTTAGAAAACATTATCTCTTTATTATTTCACATTTTTGGGAACATATTTTTATGTTTTCAAGTACCTTGCGTCAAAGTGAGGATCATCTCTGTATATCTTCATTCGGTGCTTTTGCTGATCTAAAGCGGAACTAATTGGTTCAGATCATCAGAAAAGCAAGCTGAACAGTACCGTTTGGTACTTGATTCAATCTCCCATGTCTGGAAACATAATATGTTCTTTTATAAGCGAGTTGCAAAAGAACACTCAGTAGACTATCGTAATACATGTAAAGCAAAAATCAAACTCAGCTATTGTTGTCAATTTTTATAAATATATATGCGTCTACCACTATTTTGAGTCATTCTTTTTTTTCAGTCAATATTTGTTTTTTTTTTTACACAGTTGCGGTTACATCATTTTCCATTCATTCATTCATTAATTGATCTGTAAGTCTGTCGTCTGTTTTATTTTTTATTATTCAACAATTCAAGCGTTTTAAACCGCATTCTCCTTCTATGGTTATTCGTCTGTACAGAGGCACACATACATACATCTCCAAACACACGTGTGAGTACGCTTTACTTTACTTTAGTTTCGCGCTGCTTGTCTTATCGCTTGCGTAAACGTTGAATAATTTATCTTGCACCAACGCATATCTATTTGCTTGAGTATGTTAATTCCTTGTGCATGCATACACTCATACTTACATGCATGTAAACCGGCAAATGTACATATGTATGTAAATATTTGCTGTTAGTCAATAAGCTTCTTTCAACTGGCAGCTGATGCATAACTAAATCACGCGTATTTCTGCGGGAATATATTTGTCTGTGTGTGTGTGTGTGTGTGTAAATCTATGCAAGCATCTGTGTTTAAAGATCTCACTAAGCGCCCTGTAAGACATTAGAAATGGTTTCACTTTCGTCACAATGATCCTTAAAAGAAAAGGTGATACTAATCCAAAAGCAACGGATTGTGAACTAGTCTGCTAAGGTTGGGTGAGCTGTTTAATATTTTATGATGTAAAAGTGTTTTAAAAAAGTTTAAACACCGTTTTTATGTTTGTTAAATATTTACACAGTTAATTCCCAACTGACCCTAATGTAACTAGTTGGCGACTAGTTCATGGAAAAAATTATTTTTGCAGATTTTAAGAAAAATAAATAAATAACGGCCATTTTAATGTTCTTTTTGAATACATTTTTTATTGTCTTTAATATATGTATATTTAATATTGTATAGAAAGAATTTAGAGAAGCTGTAGTATATTTTAAATAAGAAATATAGTTTTATACAATACGTTTGGGAAAAATTTAGACATTTTACTCAAATCGCTTTAAATTTTTCCTTTTTCCTTACCGGGTCGTCACTACAATCAATGTTATGAAGATCTTTCTAATACTCATTCTATCTATTGCAGTCGTATTTATTTATTCTCTTATTTTTTTGCTGTCGATTGTTCGGTCTATCTGTCAATATTATGACTTTTGCTGCCAGCAAGCGTCACTGAACGTTAAATATACTTACAGACATACAAAGATTAATACATATCGCCATCAGAAGTCATACAAACAAACTGCAAAGACAGCTACTTTTTCACATTTGCTGCCTGCACATTGTCGGTTTGCAGGCGCTCGTCTATATTATACTCAATATGTTCGTCCATATATACATACTTACATACATATATATATTGATACATATTTCTATGCATGTTTTTTCAGCCTAATTGACGTTTTATTGACATAGATTATGATTTATGTATATATTTTTGTCATTCATTCATATTCATTTGACGTTTGTTGTATTTGTAATATTTGATTTGGTTCGTTTTTGCCAAGTGTAAGCGTATTGTAAAGCAACAACAATTCACTTACTTTAGGTATACATATATAATTATATAAATATGCCAACCACACTCTATTCATTTCTCTCCGTTTTCTCTCTTCTCTTTCCAGGTAAGCTTTGAAGTCCAAAGTCATATGGCTAATTAATTATAAATACATCACTGTTTATATACCGTTGTAAGTACCATATCATAGACATATTTGCAAATATCGATGAAGCTTTTGAGATGTAAGCATACTTTTCAGTTGTTGAAAATCTTTATAATTACCTATTGTTGTATCTACTGTGCAATCACACAGCTCAATTGCTGTCATAACGGTAATTTAACGAATTTTCAAGTACTGCTTGAGGCTCATTGTCCAACGGTTAAGTATAAGTAAGTACTTAGTTATTACTAATAAGCTTATGAAATTTTGATTGCATTAGTGTATATTTAAAATATAGTTTGCCGGCTCTTGAAGTGCCTTCAATTCTAAAGTCATATTCATTATGCTTATCGAATTGTTGAAGTGGTGAATTTAATTAGAAAGTATGATATCAATCGAAGCTCTGCTCACGTGCCTACTTGAAAACGATATCATTAAACTTATTATTACGGTAAAATGAACTAAATATGGACAACCAGATACCCTACTCCAACGAAATTGATGATAAGGAGGCCAGCTCTGAAAGCCGGTCTCACGAATTTCGTCAATTTTTGATCTAAATAAGAGATTTACTCATGATCTTAAAATATCATTATATTTATTTTATTTTTGCTATATTCTTCAGATTTCTGATTTGGAATCGCTCAAACCACTCAAAGCACTCGATATTATTGTTCTAATATTTCCAAAAGAGCTGTGTTTCAATGATCTGGCTAGTGCTTCGCCCAACCCAAGAATTTATATACACCAACTAGGTGATACTGAATCAAATATATTTGCTATGGAGAGATCACAATTTGTCTTGTATGATATTTATAGAACCTACCTTGTCCGATGTGAGGACTTTTTGAAATTCACCTTTGCTTTAGAAGGCTGAGAAGAGTATTTCGTACAAAAAGGTTGTTTTTTGGTAGTTTTGAGGTTACGATATTATTATTTACCTGATAATTAACTCTATGGTTTCAAGTTCTAAAATATTTCGCCCCTGAGATCATGATAACCTAACCTCATTCAGTTTGAAAAAAACTCTCTTCAATTCCCTTACAAGTTTTTCAGTCTCTCCGCAGATTTTAAAAATATTCAACACAACTATTTTTGGCGTCGCTTTTCACTGACCTCTGTGCAAAACTATTCGTACATTGAACTGAACATTTGCCTGACTTAATCGCATATCATTTATTCTCTGTGCTCGAATTCGTTTTGACAGCAAAGTGAATAAATGTCAAATGAGTTTATTTCGCTTTTGCATGCAATGATGCAATATATCAGCAGCCAATCAACTTGAATGGACAATTCAACTAACGGTATGTGGAGATATATGTATGTGAAAATGCAAATATACCGAAATGTTATATACAATGCAGTACACATACGAGTATATTTGCAGTAGTAAGCATGGGTATATGTGATTATTTAACTGTTGCTATTTCAACCGAGTCCGTATCGATGTACAGCATTGTCCTTTTTCAATCGGATAGTATTGTATAACAACATACAGGGTGAGATGATTTTTCAATTCAGTTAACCTAAATGTTATTATTTTTTATTTTTTTATTTTTCTTATATTTTTTATAATACTTAATTCTTTCAAATTTACATACTCTTCAATGCGAATATTGTTTTTTTATTATATATAGTTTTTATTTTTAAACCATCTTCCATTTGTCCCACCCACTATGAAATTTAATTTGCAACTTGTCCAGCTTATTATCTGTGCGCTTGGAGCTTTTAGTGATTTACGTTGGTATTTTATGTAATCAGCGTGGTAATCAAAGGGAATACAAATGATTTTAATTAATGGCAAATAGATGCAAATAGAGCTCTATTTAATTACAACTAACTCACATACGCACATGTGGTTCCCCTAGATTAATTACACAGTACAGTGAATATGTAATCGGGTTTGTGAGGGTAGTTAACTCAGAGAATGCAGAAAAAAGGTAAAATAATTAGGACAGAGACCTTAACAACCGGCATATAGTATAATTGATATTTCGGTTTTTCTCTGGGCACAAACGAATATGTAGTATTTTAAACGAGGACAAGGAAAAGCTTGTCGAATTCAAGATCCAAATTAATTTAAGTGATCATATGATATGATAAGATCGTTCTCGGAGGATATAGCAAACCAATTGTCTATTTTGAGACTTGTGGTGACTTGCTCAAGCGTTACTTTTAAATATAACTCAACTTGGATTTCGGGATCCTGAGAGTCAAGTAAAGCTTCAGCCACAGGGAACTAAACATTGCACTGACTCTTCCAAACAATTTAGATAAATCTCAAAGTCTTTGGTTTAATTTTATCTTACTCAGAGAGATGCCGTTATTTGTTTTGAAGTTATAAGTAGCTGTTAAGTTAAGTTAAGTACGAGCTTACCGTCCTAAGCCATTCTAAAATTCCTTGGTATTTGTCCCCTTTGGTTATGTTAGGTTAGGTTCTATGACTGTTCCCAGACTAGTGAGGATAGTCCTACCACAAATCTGCATAGGTTTTTATGCCCTGAACAGGATATATTAAGTTTGTCACGAAGTTTGTAACACCCAGAAGGAAGCGTCGGAGGCCATATAAAGTATATATATAAATGATCACTATGTTGAACTGAGTCGATTTAGCCATGTCCGTCTGTCTGTCTGTATATATACGAACTAGTACTTCAGTTTTTAAGATATCGTTTGGAAATTTTGCAGATGTTATTTTCTCTTTAAGAAGCTGCTCATTTGTCGGAACTGCCGATATCGGACCACTATAACATATAGCTGCCATACAAACTGAACGATCGGAATCAAGGGCTTGTATGGAAAACTTCCGCATTTTACTACATATTTTCACGAAATTTGGTGTGAGTTATTGCTCATAGAAATAATTTCATCTCCGAAAAAATTGTTCAGATCGGTTCACTATAGCATATAGCTGCCATGAACGATCGGAATCAAGGGCTTGTATGGAAAATTTTCGCATTTGACGTGGTGTCTTCACGAAATTTGACATGGATTACTGCTTAAGGTAATAATATAATCTCCGAAGAAATCTCTAAAAGAAATGCACCTGTGAAGGGTATATTAGCTTCGGTACAGCCGAAGTTAACGGTTTTTCTTGTTTAAGATTGAGATTTTACAAAGTCGGGGCATTTCGCAAGGAAATATTAGGGAAATGTCACCAAACTTCCAAAAACAAAAAATTCTTTTTATGGAATTAATTAAAATTGTTTCTCTCATAATTTTCTGACATTTACAAAATACATTTAATACGACTATCATCACCATGGTAAACTAGTTCGAGAAATAAAAAAAATTAATGTCATAATTTGGTTAAAAACTAAATACAACTTTAACAAAATTATATTTCATTTACATTTATGCTCCGCAGCGTTGCAACAATTTTTCGTTAGTTAACTGACATTGTTTATACTCACATTTAATTTTTTTTTTTGACACTCATTCGTGTGCACATTTAGTAGCGGCAAATATGCCTGCAAATATAATTTTTAATTAAATGAAATTTTTTTTTCGCACTCAACACAGAAAGTTGTTGCTTTCTGTGCAACTCTGTGTGGCAATAAACATGATTTATGCTTCAATTTAAATTCACCGCAAATATTTTTGTTTTTTTTTCGGACACACATTAATTAATGCGCGATTCTATTTTTAATATATGAATGTATAAACATACATAAATACAATGAAATGTGCATAATTAGCAAATATACGCAAATAAATAACTGTATGCAACAATAATTTAATAAAGTGCAGCAACACAAAGTGAGTTGTGGTTGATTACATTTTTTTGTTGTTAATTTAAATCTGTAATTTAATAATTAAATTCACATTTTCTATGCTTTGCGGCATAAATTGCTATATTTAGTGTGGTGATATTGTTAATAAAGAAATTAATTAATAATTTTGAAATTAATATAATGCATTTATGACACTTTTTATTTACCTAAATGAGTTCAGATTACAAAGCAAATAATTTCAAAATAATATATTAATTGACGCCTCCAGCATGGCATTGAATTTTAATGAAATTTAGTCCGCTTCACATATTTAAATAACATTCCAAATATTTTTTAAATAAAAAATAATTAAAATATTGAAATTTCAATACTAATGAAAACTGCTTGCACTGGAGCGACATCTATTTTGCCTAACTGATTTGACTCCATGACTAGCAATTTATTCTTTAGATTACTTCTGATGATCTTGTAATAATGGATGATCCATAGGATTTTGTACTATCCATATGATTTGTAGGATAGGATTTATGTCAAGTAACAGGAAATTCTCTTAAGGAAGTTTATTAGTTTGCTGATGTAATGAGCAGTTTACAATATGTGAGAATCCTAGCATTCCAAATAAATGCTGAAAATGAATTATGTTTGGTATTTCTTCGACGAAGTTAAGTTCATACTGGTTTCTTGAGTATCTCTTAAGCAATTTTGAAAATATATTACTTTTAAAAATATAGTTTGTGCTGTAATTGAGTTCGGGTGCATCCGAGATAATTACTGCAGTACCACAAATCTGTTTCTGATACTCTGCTGGTGTGCTATAACCTATTCATAAGATTCTCAGTATCTAAATTTTTTTGGAATTTTTTTAGTCATATACGCTTTGAAGTTATTTTCTTACCCGACCATCCCATATAATATCTTCAATAAGGTTTAAGTGGCGATTACTGTAGGGTTGCAATAGAATTCGGGTATTATGGAGACTTTTGATGTCCTTGACCTTTGACATTTTCTCAAAAAGGTTACTTTTTTATCTCATGAAATGTATTGAAAACTTCGTAACATTGATATGAAAATTTAAACAGAACAAGTAAGGAAAGGCTAAGTTCGGGTGCAATCGAACATTTTGTACTCTCGCAATTTATTGAAGTAATTATAAGGGAAAAACCTGAACCGATTTTACTCATTTTCACCAACAAGATAAAATATATCGAAGACTATACACTCAATTTTGCTAAGATATATGGCATATTCAACGATTTATAAAGCACATCGTATTTTTGAAAACCCTATAATTAGGCATATTGCATCTAGGAAAAGTTATGAACCGATTTTAACCGTTTTTCAGAATTACATTAAAATATCTATATTTTCGGTGAAAAATTACCCTTATTCACTGAGTTCTTCAAGTTCGATATCCGGGGCCTTGAAAAGTTGTAGTCCGATTTCGACGATTTTTCCACAAGTTAAACTATCATCTGTGTACAGTATTTGTTAAAGTCATATGGAAAGCAGGCGTGCTTGTGAACCGATTTCGCCTTCATTCATCCATGTTATCAGGTGGTCAAGAAAATAGTATATACCGAATTTCATTGAAATCGGTCGAGTAGTTCCTGAGATATGGTTTTTGACTCATAAGTGGCCGACGCCACTCCCATTTTCCATTTTCTAAAAAAAATCTGAGTGCAGCTCCTTTCTGCCATTTCTTCTGTAAATTTAGCGAACAACGTGGGTTGTTAAAAATGAAATCGTTCAAGGACACGGTAAATAAATAACGAACATTTTGAAAAAATAATTGAAATCGGTTGAAAACTCTTTCGGCAATCCAAGTCACCGCAACGACGTTTTCGAAAAAAAAAAAAAACAGATTTCGCGTTTAAAGTTTCAAGTACACTTTTGTCTAGTGCAGCGGAGCAAGATGCAAACGCTATAACTACGCTTCTACAGTATAAATCTCTATAAAAATTTGAGGTACCAGTCTTAAGAACGTATAATTTAAAATAAAAGAATAAACAAATTTTCGATTTTTTAATCGACTTCAACACATATAACCCCTTATGTCATTCTAATAATTAAAGAATTATAACATTCTTGCAACATTCATTATTATGAAGTTTATTCAGAAGTTGTTTTCCGACCTTGTCCATCCATCACATTTCTTGGATGGCGGTGATGTCAACCTTTACTATTACGAGGAAATCAACCAGCAGGGCCGAGGCACCTTCCCAATTAAGAGTCCGGACATTCGAGGTGCATGCCCTTAATTCGTAGTCCTTTATACGTTTGCAGTGGTCGTCATCAAAATTGGGATCTTTCATCCGTGGCTATTGCTTCCTCCTTTTCATTAGGTTTTTTTTATGTGGTGAGTCCCAAACCGCATAAACGGAGTTCGCCTTCTCACTTTAGCTCGCCTCCAAACGGATGTGTATTAGGATACTTGGTCTAAGACCGGAAGTCGTGAGCTGCTTGAATCATGTGGAGAAGAATCGTTCCTGGCCACTCCCAGCTGAGTGACAGTCAGATACTTTCCTCACTTACATGAACTTCTACACATGACCCCCATCCTCCAATTGCAAGCATACAATTAGCATGCCATAAAACTCCAAATTTAGAATATTTTGACATGCATTTTTTTATACATGAACTCGAACCATGAAATCGAACTTCAAATTTGTTGAACACCGCAATGTAAACTCTCAACATATTTTATAAAGTCGAGTTTATGATTTCATATAAACGGACTACCCTTTAGTTCAGTAAACTGAAAATATATAGTTTAAACTCTCTTAGTGCTGCCAAAATCTCTTTCTCTGGTTTCAAATTGCAAATTCAAAGAGTTGGAAATACATTTTTTTACGACTAATGAAATAACGGTGCACAACAGTGTGCTAACTATCATTTCTAAATGGCTTTTCAAATGCATTTTGTTGTTGTTGTCAGTTATTGCATCACATTTTTCATTTATTTATTTCATTCGTCCAGCGCTGAATGTGCTTCATTGCACATGGAAGAATCTTTTGTAATTCGAAAATTCAATTAAAACCTTTTTTTGGGTTTCTGCAAATTTATTAATTTTTTTTGTATGTGTGCGCTATAAGCTTTTAAACCATCAGAGCCTACCTTATCGGCGGTCATTCAACGTCAACATATGACTGAACGAACAATTGTCAATCATTGCTTTTCATTTGCACTGAATTTCAACGTTGCATTGGTGTTGGTGTGCGCCTCCATGCAATTGTAATGAAAATGTTGCACATTTCTATAGATCTATGTGTGTGTGTGTGTATAGCTCGCATTCATAGTAATTTTTTTATTAGTAAGCGGGATGTGTAGCTTCATCACTTGTCTGTCGAACTCATTCATTTGCCTATTTGTTTGTTGCCTATCTATATGTGTCTGTATGTGTGTTGATTACCTTTGGCTAAATTGCAGTTGAACGATGTTGTTGTTGCTGCCGCTGATGATGCTGATGTGTTTCGTCTGTTTTTTAATACACCGTCGAAGCACTCAACTGCCTAACGTTATTGTATTCATGTTGATTGAATATTCACCTGTGTATTGTATGGCAGCACTCTCATTCATCCACTTGTTCTGCTTTTTTTTTTGCATTTAGCTGTCTGCTGCGTCTCCGTTGCATTCAAGTCTGCGCCCATTTGCGTGATTGATTGATGGGCGAAATCAATTTATTAAAAAATTCAGCGTCGGTGTGAGGTAATTGAATATGGTCCATTATCTGCGCTCAGTGGATGAGTGGAGATGTTGTATGTATGCATATTTCCGAAGGACTATGCGAGACGGTGGCTGTAAAGTTATTTCTCTACAGAAAGATAGATTCTCATGGTGCAAACTGCAGCCCGGCAGGAACTTTGCTTGCCTGTTTATTCAATTGTTGGATCTAGCCTGGCCTTTAATGGCTCACAAGCACCTGGAACCCATATTTCTACCAGCACACATTTTGTTAAATGGATTCATGGTGTCAGATAAAGACATCTTCGAAATTCGTGCAAAAGCTAAAAATCCTGTAATCCAAATGAGTTTAAACTGTGATTATTTAGTCCCTTAAATCACTGGACGAATGGTACTCCGAACTATATCATAGTTCTATTGGTAAACTATCTGTTGCTCTATATAAATCGCTGTATTCTAATTTCTGCACTCATTGTTTTCGAAAAGTAGAGTAATTGGAATGGAAATGGCTAAGGCGAAGTACATTACATTTAACTGGATTCTTCAAGACAGCTTTTCTTAAGTCAATGTAAATAGTTTAACGCTTAATCAAATCAATGAGTGTCCGTTTCTGTTGTGTAGAAGGAACTTGCCTGATCAAGTTAACTAATGGCCTATACTCTAGTATGAAGTTTCGGCAACAGGAAAATATGACAGTAAACCCAACCTGCTGATATAGCTGGGTAATTCATTAGGCCATCTTGAACTACAATGGTACCTCGACATATATTGTGCCCCAACATACAAGTTTTTCGAGACACGACGAGCAAGTGATTTTTTGCTTTTAGTTACGAGCGAAATTCGAGATACGAGTCCGGTCTGACTCTGACGACTGCGGACAGTCACAGTTACAGTCACAGCAGCGTACTGAGGTTATGCAAGAAATTGGTTTTGAGGAGTCAGATGTGGAGGTTATTTCTACAAGCGAGATAAAGGAGATCTCTGGAATGTGGGAGAGAGTTTCACAGTTCGTGGAAAAAAAAAACACCCAGAAAAAGTTGCAACAGGTCGTGTATCTGACCTTTTTAATGACACTTGCCTAACTCATATATTTTGGAAGTTGGAACGGATTAATGGTAGTTCAATTGTTTTGTATGGGGAAATTTGCTTCGAGATACGAGTAATTCAAGATACGAGCAAGGTTGCGGAACGAATTAAACTCGTATGTCGAGGTACCACTGTATTTAATTCTAAGTCCCTAGTTTTTCGTGGATATCTTCATTGATAAAGTAAGTAGTAGAGTCTAATAAGTTGCACGAAAAAAATATTCTTCAAACTCCTGATATTTACGAAATGCTTTTGTTACTCAAACGTTTTAGTTTTTCAAAAGGGAACTTTATCTGCATTTGATACATTTTCCATTAGTCCTTAGTCATTAGCTTTTTAACACAGCCGAATTAATTTAATACATTGAGATTATAATTGAGAAACCAGTTTTTGACAAGCCGGCTAATCGATTAACGATAAGCTGTTATACATTTTTGTTTGTCGGTAAGTTTCATCAGCTAATTGCTATTTTATCAATAACCACAACCAATATTTAATAAAACCACACAAATTTCGAACGTGGAAAAATTATATGTTTATTTTGTATGGTAAATCGATCTACATCAGAGTTTTAATTATTTAAAGGCCGGCTAATTGATCAATTAACTCCTGTGCGAAAAGGCTATAAAAGTGGCTTGATAATATTTTTTAATAGACATCGTACTAACTTTTGTACAGTTTTAAAGTACACTTTAGTTAACTTAGTATTAAAAGTGTACTGTAATTAGCATGAAGTTAAAGTATACTTTAATAGAAATCTTTAATGTGAACTTTAATTTCAGCTATATAACAATGCATTTTACGTTTTCTTAGCAAATATTATATACCATTAAATTCGTAAATGTTTAGCTGTTATGTACCGTTAAATTCGCGCGTGCTGCCATTTACCGTAGCATTTGGCGCTTTACGCGCCATTACGAGCAAACAAATGGAAATTTTATTATTTCTGCGCTCTATTTGTTATTGCGTTTTTCGCTGATTTTATTTTCAAGCAATTTTCGCACGCTTTTCACTAATATTTATTTTAAATGAAAATGCTATTTTTAACGCTTGTGCTTATTTTAAAATATTATTTTACGCGCTGTTTGTTTGTATATACTCGTATGTACACCTTGCTGCAATCGCAAACGCGCGCGATTGATTTGTTGTACTAGTTTTTCGTATTTAGAATATTCTCTTTAAATAATGCTTTTATTTATTATTTATATGTATATGTATTTTCCTACCTTTTGCTTACCTTCTAAACACATTACAAATTTTATTTTATTGTAAACAAATATTTTCGGCTTCTTTCGCAAATGTTTACAATTTGTAGCGAGCGTCAGACGAATACGTCAATTTGTATTTTGCCGCGTATGCTGTAATTAACTTTTCACCAGAAACAGAGGTAAAGACTAATGGCGATGTTGATGATGCTGGAAACCAATATATCCTCATATACCTACATGTATAACGGCACAATGCGCGTATCTGGCGCAAAATGCTTAAAAATTGTGCTTTTTCGCGCGAAATTGTTAGCGCGCGCCAAGCTTTAGAGATAGACAAGCATTTCGCTGTGAAGAATTTGCGAAATATATGAAATTTACAGCTACAACGTGGGATATATTGGTCGGAAGCTGTGATTTTTCCGCATTTCATTCTTAACACTTGAACAGAAATTCATAAAAAATTCATATTTCATAGTTTTATACGAAACTACTCACAAAACAGTCGAAATTGATTATCTTTCTCGAAAGATAATAGATTAAACATATTCCGATATTCTACAGAAATATTTTACATGAAATGCATTATAAATTAATTAATTTTAATTATTAATTTAATTAATTTACATCAACATCACTCATTTTACACCCTTACTATCCTATTGCTTACTACTTCCACTCCTAAATCTAGGTAATATTTATACTCTCGCAACATCTTGCACAGAGTATCATAGCTTTGTTCACATAACGGAAACTGAAAACCTATACAGTGTCATAACTAAGCCATAAATATAGTTATTAAACTAAAATTTGGAACACAGGATCGCATTATGAAGGGGTACATTTGGATGTTATTTTTTTGAAGAAGTGGGCGTGGCCCGCCCTCAAATAGGTTTTCTGTATTTATCTCGCAAATCAATAAAGCTATATAAACCAAACTTTCTTTCCAAAAATGAAAGAAATCGGATAATAACTACGCCCACCTCCCATACAAAGGTTAGGTTGAAAATTACTAAAAGTGGGTTAACTCGCTAAGGAAAAACGTCAGAAACACTAAATTTCACAGAAATAATAGCAGAAGGAAGCTACACTCAGATTTTTGTACAAAATGGAAAATGGGCGTGGCATCGCCCACTTATGGGTCAAAGACCATATCTCAAGAACTACTCGACGGATTTCAATGACGCCTACTTCCTATATACCAGAACTTTGAAGACGATCTAAATCGTTTACATTACAATATATAAAGTAAGCACTAGTGAAGATATCGGTGCAGAACTTTGCACAAATACTACGTTTATAGTGTGGCAGCCCCATTCTAAAAATCGCCGAAATCGGACCATAGGTTTTCAAGACCCCATATATCGAACATGATGACCTAGGTGCTTCTAACCTAATATTAGGGTTTCCAACTTTCAATGGACTTTATATAATATATATGACGAATACCCGAACTTAGCCCTTCCTTACTTGTTTAGTTCCTATCATTTCTCTCATTGGGTTGAACTGATTTGAATAATAAGAAAAAAAAAACAAATTAGATAAATGTAACTACATAATATGAAATAAAGTCAAACTAAAAAATCTAAAAAAACGGTGTGGTGAGTTGAGGTGAGTTCAACTCAAGTGTGGTGCGTTCTAATTTTTCGAGTTTTTCTATTGCATATTATGAAAAAAGTTAGAAGGGCATGTTTTCCACGCAACAGTCTAAATTTATGATGACAGAAGTGAGGTGAGTAAAAGCGAATTGAAGTGAAGTGTGGTAAGAGTTGTAAAAAATTGTTGTATGAGTTAATGTACGGAGTGGTCACATTTGCCAAAATAAGCAGCTGAAGCCATACTATTTTTTGGCCTCCAACCCATTTTTAAACCTGCTCTAGTCTCTTTCCTAATTTGATTATTCACCACGCCTTAATATTTGCTTTAAAACAGCAATTCTCTGCCACTGACTGTTTCATTTTAATTTATTCCCATTTAAATGCTGTTTTTTCTGTAACTTTTCACCAGCTCTTAAATTAGGCTGCTCGCCACTGCGCTCACAGTTGGGCAAGTTCGCAAACCTATCAATAAATTTACATTGTAATTGTAATTTTATAAACACACAAATATACATACATAGAGCGCGCTCAGTACTTTGCGCCTTTCGCTCAGCAAAGAAACAAACAAAGCTTCATACGCGCATTATATAACTGCTGGTTAGTAACGATTTGCGTAGTAACTACCATAGATTTATGACCACAGCATTTTCCAAACATTAGCAAAGTTTCAGTGCTCACACACACATACATGTGTATGTATACGTGTGCGACATTGATTTTCTGGACGCCCTGAAATGTGCGTTGAATTTATTATGCAATTACGGTACATAGTTTATGTGCTCAGCGCTCACCACAGCAGCTATGGAATATTTACAGCCGATAATGCCAACTTACAAATGAACATATTGCGCCACACTTACCATACATACAAACTTATATGTATATGTATATGAAGTATATATATATGTCTGTGTGTGTGTGTAATTCCTTTAGTCTGAGTTATGCTCATCACGTCGTTAAAACTTGAAAACACCTCCCTGTGCAACAAATACTCGTCCGCCTTTCCCACATTCTGTTTGTATGGCACTTTCGCGCCGGCATGTAATGACCAATGCCTCCCGCCCCTGCGTTGTCTCTACAATCCAATTGTTCCACGCCATGTGTAATTAATTCATGCTACTTCATAATTCCACTATTAAAGTTATATCCTTATGAGTTTATTGACGTAACACAGCGGTGCGCGCTCGCATTTGTTGTTTCCCTCGCGCTCTCACTCTCCGCTTTTCTCCCGCTTAATACTTACAAAATGTTTCCTATTTTAGCACAACACTCTGAGGGCTTGCATATGTATTTACATGTGTAATTTATCATTTGTTACTTTTGTAAGCTGTTTCGGTTTAAGCGCTCATCAACCTTTTATAGGACTTGTTTTACATGAGAGAAGGCAAATAGTTTGTGTTTTTTTTTTTTTTGGTAAAGTTTTTAAGGAGAGTATATTAAAGCTGGAGGGCGCTGAAAGATTCATTAAAGAGATATGCTATATTTCTATATATTTAAGTTAAGTGCAAGTTTTGTGGGAGAGCATTAAAATTTATATGTTTTTATTTATATTAAGCACTAAAAGACACCCGCTTCCTTTTTATCAACTTGTTTTACAGATTTTAAAGAAAAGTGGACTAAAATCTGCTTATGTTAAATTCTATCACACATTAAAGAAGTCGATCTCTAAGTGTTGATGTTTGCTGGTTGAACCAATAGGTGTCGCTGAGTTCAAATTTCTCTCAACCATATTTACAATTCTCAGCAAAAGACGATCTGCCAATGATTTGTAGCGAAGTTCAATAACATCCGCAGAGAAGCTTTCACTAAGTCCCAATATGGCAATTTAGTAAGTTATTTTTAGTTTTTTATGCTTTAACCCCTCATCGTGATCAACACCACTTCATAATAACCACAAGCCCTAAGATAGTCTATATACATATATAGAAACAAATTACTATATATTCATTGTATATCAATAAATTGAATTAATTAATATTTATATATGAAACTACATATCAATAAAAGTAAAGGGAAATACCCAAGCGACCATAAATATTGAGTATACGCCCTGACGCAGCGCTAATAAAACCACATAAATAACCGTTTTGTTTTGTCTCTGCAGCTGCTATTTTATGAATGACTCGCGACCACCATGCACACGCATTCATATAGAAAGATAGAAACACCCTCACAATTACATATTGTATGGAAATACATTCATTGAAGTACAAACTCCAGATAGTGAGTGGGTCACTGCCTCAATTAAGTTATATACTCTGTAAAAAGAAAAACAAAGCGAGTTCATGCAAAGCTAAATTTAACTGTGAATGAACGGAACATTTTTTTATCTGAATGAAGTCCAAGTGTGGAGTATGTACAGTTGTACTGAAAATAAAAGTAGTTGAAAATCAAAACAGTCTATACTGGAGGATGCCAAGCTGGTATGATTCTCATATGATTTGCCTCCAATCTGTCCTTGAATAGTCACAAACAACTAATTAATTAATTTAATAATTAATCATTTCGACTGCTCCTCGTATGGCAAGTTCACCCGTTATGTAGTTGACTTGAACTTCAAAGTGCTTCCTACATTTCCATCCAATTTCGAAAGATCTGTGAGGAAGTTCTATAAACTCCGTACGAATTTTTTGTATGCTCAGTACTTGTACGATTGCTAAGTGTAATTGAAGTGAAATTTTTAATCAGTCCTTCTGTATCGGCTTACTGTTTGTTCCGATCTTGTAGTGGACCGCTTTCCAATGTTTGCGGTCACAAATTCGAGTGCGTGTTCACCACTCATTGGTTGGTTGTTTCAAATTCCTGCAGCAAATCCTAACTTATCTCAGTGTGGCTCAGATACATTTGTGAGTTTATTTCTGTCATGATAAATCTGGTATTCATCCGTCGACAATTCGGTGTCAGTTTTCAGCTTTATTTCTTGCAAAACTTTAAAACAGGCCCTGTAAGTACAACGGAAGTTTGGTGAACTATAAGAAAGTGTTAGTGGTATTTACGTTAAAACGTCAGCCAATGCGTCAGTTTTCATGCGATAGTCACAACTAGGTTATCAAGTTGAATCCAATAGTGTAAATAGGAATATAATGAATAAATGAATATAATGCAAAACATCATTCAAGTGGCAGAACTATTCGTTAATACATTCCCATTTTAGTATTGCTGTTAATTGTAATCTATACCAGTTGCTTTTTCTATTCGCCACTCTCCAACATTTGGTATACTCGTTTATTTGGTTTATACCAGTTGCTTGTTCGCTTCGCTCTTAGTTTATTTTGTAAATATAATACAATTATTATTTCGCACGCAGCTGTATGAGCATCCACAACTAGTTGCTGCTGGCAATAATGGTCTGCCGCCTATCAAACTGAGCCGGTACGGAGGTCTGCCTACTATATATGTACTATTCGCTATCTGCCACTTCTACACACACACTCTAAACTAGTAATCTAAAGCACAAGCAACTGTGGTCACTGCAGACCAGGCAGTCATATATGTATCCATACACTTGACAGACTGTCTGGTTCGCTAAAATCGCAAAACAAGCGGCCAGCAATCAGCGGCTCACCAATAATTTGCATAAATGCCAGCAAGCAGACAATTAGGCGCAGTCAACTGCATGTGTACTCACACATATTTATGCATTCGCACATATGTATATGTATGTAGAGTGTAAGAAAGTCAACTCAATTAAATTTCCAACCAATTTGAGCGCGGTTCAACATCATCATCGTCATCTTTCATCATTATCATCCGTTTTCTCATCATCATTATCACCATCAGCGGCGGTTGCGGCGGCAATACTCAGCGTATCATTTCCATTTTCATTAAGTGCTCCGTGTCGAAAAGAATGCCCACACACTATGTCAACAACAACACCAATAGTGACAGTGGCAGTGACAAGCAGCCAATTGCACGAATTGCGTGCAAAATCTATGCTGACGAAAAGTGCGAGAATTAAGTGTTGTTGGTGATTTTAAAATGCATTCACCTCGGCTGTCTGTCGGGCTCTCAGTCACATCTGGTAGCGGTTGATTAACTGATTGAGCATTGAGCGTTTGCTGCAATATATTTGTAAAATGATGATTGCGTGGATGTTGGCACATCTTTCGGTTTTACTCATTCGCATTTACGGTTCGTTGTTATGATTTCACATTTTATTTACTCATCCCACGATCCGTGAGGGATTTATTATTGTAACACGGAGATAATGTTAAATGAAAATTTGTGGAGACGTGAATTTTTACGGTAGCAGAAACAGTTTGAGGTTATGTGAAGAGTACAGAGAATATAGAAAAGTTTTCGTCAGAAACATTGTTATTAAAGGTTCACAAATATGTCTCCAAAACCTTAATTTTAAAATCCCTACAAGGACTAGGAAAATATCAAAAGTCTGTAGAGAAATGCCCCTCAAATAGCTGTCTTGAAGTTGTTGAACTGAAATGTGCAGTGTCATGTTGTAAATACCCTCAACGGTACAGATCTTCGATCTCATTCTCTTCTCTTCTCTTCTCTTCTCTTCAAAAGATTTATCTGACCTTCTGTCATTTAGCTTTTGAAACCTAGTAGCTTTACGTCCATTCACTGTTATTCATCACACTCTGAACTTAGTTCAAAACTATCGTGGACCGGATATTCATATGTATGTAATTTATACTGAGGCCTATTTAGTTAGTTCAGAATTTTTATTTAATAAAACACATTTAATGGTTTGTCTGAAACGTATGTAATTCAATTGTATTAACTTAATGAAGTCAATTTATTTTGGTTACAAATACATTGAAACTATTTTAATTTTAAAATGAATAACTTGTTTTTTCTTGTTTTAAAATACTTACTCGTAAAATTGTATTGGATTAAATAAAAGTATATTTATCTTAATCGAAAGAGAGTTAATTGAAGTAGGTATTCTAAATTAATTTCATTTCATTTCAATTAAAATTGTTTAAGAGATAGGTTAAAAAGCTTAGTTAAGGGCAGATAGATATATTTTGCGCAATTTTTAAGAAAGCTTGAGGGAATCATATCAGGGCCATATTTAAACGAATCTTTTAACGTAACTAAATAATTTAAGACATCTGTTTCAGAAATAATTGATGTATTAATTACAGTACTCGGACATAACACTTGATGATATGGCACATTCATAGGGTAGTTTGAACAATAATTGGATTTGAAGAATTCTGCAAACATATTAGAAATAATATAATTGTCACATGACATTGTTGATTTATATTTCATCGCGGACGGAAAATTTGAAATCCTGCGTTTGGAGTTAACGAAACCATAAAACAATTTCGGATTACGAATAATATTATTTTTTACTTTGATTATGTAGTTTTTATAACATTTTTTGTTAAGTTCCTCAAACTGACGACGCAATTTAGAATATTTTAAATAGTCAACAAGAGCTCCAGTTCTTTTATAAAGTTTAAAAGCACGAGCTTTTTTATTTTTTAATTTACATAGCTCATTCGAATACCACAAATTTGAACTTTTTCTTTTGATAATAAAACATTTCGGAACAAATCTTTCAAAAATATTAAAAATTGTTTCATTAAAATGTGATACATTTAATTCAATATTACCACTATAATCAGGCCAAGTCAATTTAGAAAGTTCACAATTAATCTTTTTGAAGTTAGCTTTCGCAAAGTTGAACCGAGAACAAAGGTCCTGTTTGTTGCATACAAGTAATTCGTCTATGATTTCGATATTAATTTCCAAGGCAGGGTGATATGAGTCCTCTGGCAAAACTAAAGGATCAGATCGGACCACAGAAACTGTTGAAGTATTATCAACATAGACCAAATCTAAGAATTTACCAAACTTGTTCGGTATTAAGTTAATTTGGTTAAGACCCATCCCAGACATTTCTTCCAAAAACTCATTAAAGCTTAAACGAGTGCAAAAAGGGGTAATGCAATCGTCAACAGATTTCCAAGATACACACGGTAAATTGAAATCGCCTAGAACAATTATGTAATCAGTATTCTTAGCAATTGAAAAAACATTATTTATTAAAGAAACATGCTGCGTATATACAGATAAGTCCGATTGAGGCGGAATATAAGATAAAGTTAGATAAATAGAACATTTATTAATACAAATTCGTATGCACTTAAATTCAATAAAGTCCGCATGAGGAACTTCTACTTCTTCAGATGGAATTGAAGAATGCACAGCAAATAATACACCCCCCCCGACTCTGTTCAGTCGATCGCATCTAAAGATTTGAAATTCACTATTTAATATTTCGTTATCAAAGATATGAGGTTTAAGCCAAGTTTCAGTAAAAGCGATGACTTTAAAATTACAATTAGTGCTGTTCAAATACAATTCTTTTAATTTTGTATTTAAACCCCTTACATTTTGATAGTGAATTTGTAATGAATTTTTTATAATTAGTTTTTTGAATCCGCGGCATTTTTTGGAATATGAGCAATTACAGTTTGTTTTTGTTGCTTTTGCTCGAATTCGCGCACGAAAGCACCAGGTGGCCAAAATGATTCATCAAGTAGCAATTGAAAATTAACAGCTGAAACGCCAATCTTGAAAGAAGATATGTTTCTTTCGTATTTAAAGTTAAATTTTCTCACATCAATATCAATATCGTTAATTTTTAATTTCGACGAGATGTAAAACTTTATATCTTCGATTGTGGTATCCGAAGCGAATCTCGAAACGAAAATAGATTTTCGTTGAGGTATTACTACCAAATTTTTTGCCACAAACTCAGAGTTAATAGGAGGCGGATCCTGAATAGTTTTCCGCTTAAGGTTATCGTTAATTGTTTTCGGAGGATTAAGCACTTTTGAAGAGGAAGGCTTCTCTCCTTGAGGGCAAGGAGATGAGAGATTAATAAGGTCTAATTTCACCGGTGACATACTTTTCACGGACAAAGTGGCAGGTTCCTCATTAGACGGACGTTTACGTTTTGATGAAGGCTTAGCATTATCATCTTGATCATTTAGGCATTTAAATGATTGAAACAACACTTCATAATGCTTAAATTTTTCTGTAAGGTTTTGAAGTTCTCGACCGATTTCTTTAAAATTATTGCGCGCCTGTTTAAAAACTTTAAATAATTCAATATATGTCGGTCTACACTTTAAGCACGACCAGCGCAGACCCTTTCCATCGAGAATAGAATCTAAGATTCTACCTGTCAATCCAGCACATTTAAGATGGGCAAGCCCGTCACAGAGCCAACAAGAAACAAAACGATCAGAATCGCCTTTAATAGTACAATTCGGAAAATTGCAAGTCATTATGAAAAAAAAAAAAAAATTAAATTGAAGGAAAAAACAGAATAGTAAATAATAATAAAAATTAAAATATGATATAATAGTAAATAGAAAAACAATAATAGTAATAATTAGCTAATAATTATTTTTTTTTTTTTAAGGAAGCAAATTAATTAATTCATAAAATAATTATATTTTTATGTTTGTGGCACATTAACTATTATTTACAACAATACTTAATTGAGTCTTAATTAGTTGAACTTATTTGGAAACTATATTTTCAATTTAGTCAAGTTGAACAAATTAATTATCAGTTAATATTATTTGGATAAATAGTTAATTGAATCTCAATTAGTGTAATTCTATTTAAAAATCAACAATTTTAGTGTCGAAACATTTAAAAATTAACAATTTAACTGAATTGAAATAATATTTTAAAAATTATTTGAAGTAATTTCAACTGTTTGGATGGATGATTTGCTTATTTTTTATCTATTTTTTCTCGTGTTCAGTTTGATGATTTTTTATCTATTTTTTTCTCTTGTTCAGTTTGATGAATATCAGATTCGTGGAATAATAACTGTTCTTTTCTAGTCTGGCTATGATTATTAGACTAATTGGGTTAAAGTAGCTTTGAGATTAGACTAATTGGGTTAAAGTAGCTTTGAGATTTTCTTGAAGCGTCTTGATTTTCTTGTATTCAACTCAATGGAAGCATAAGGACTTACAGTTGTAATGTTAACACAGATTTCCTTGAAATAAATGCTCAACTTTCTACTTCAAAGTTTTCCACTTTTGTTCTAAGTAACAAAACCTCACTATGCTAACATAAAGAGGTTCTTTATTATTTCACAGAATATTCAGTACTTAGAAACAAGAAGAATTCGCAAGAAAAATGTAGATGATGTCTGGTTGCTTTTTCGTTTTGTCTCATATTTTTTAGTATTCCCAATGCAATATTGAAATAATATCAAATGAAATTCGCGGAATGAATCAATCACTGAAGCAAAATGCGACGCTAACAAGGACATTGAATATGTATATGCAATGGAGGATGCACAGCAATTTTTTCTTAACAAGAAATATAAAATAAAGCTATATAAATTTATTACGCATTGCATATAAAAGGCAAATCTATGAATTTATATGTTTTACATGAGTGCGAATTTTTATAAGCGAAATGATGGAAATGCGAACTCCTAACGGAAATTACTGCTGCGATTTTATATTGTAAATCAAATATTCGCTCAACTACATCTACATTTGTGAATTATATTGACAAATACTGGTTGTTCTTTACTGATAAATACGAGAAGAGTATACATGAAGAGAAGGTTCAACTTAAAGGTAGATTATTTGTTGAATATTTTGTAAAAATATTTCCAATGGGTATCTTGTCTAAAGGTTTTAAAAACATCCCTACAGATATTGAAACACTATCGGATGCTTTATTTAAGTTTTGACGATAATTTGACACGCGCGCCATCTAGCGGGAGAATTTCGTGCAAGTGCATTACCTTATCTCTAACCAGAATATAACTCGAATATGTGAAAAATACCACCATAAAAACCGTTTTTATTATCTTTTCGACTCTAGCACCATCTCTCGGTATTTATAGAAAGCTATTTCAACTGAAATGTGCACCTCAAAGGCAGCGAACGAATTCATAATGGAATATTTTTGGGCAATTAAAACGCTTAATGCGCACAAATACATTCTTTTTAGACATTCTCAAGCTATACCAATTCTATTTCTGCATGCAATTGCAAAGACTGTGCATAAAAGCTGCAAATTTAATAGCAATTGTAGAAACTATTTATATAGAAATATATGTGTGTGTGTGTGTGCGAGTGTACTCGCACCGCTAGCCAATCTAACAATAAGAAATCTCAAGAGAGCATAAACAAAAGCCAACTAAAGCCATTGGAATGTCAGCAACTCAAACAACACAGAACAACAACAACAATAATAACAATAAAAGCAGATTGTAAGCCATGCAATCAAACCACAACTGGCAGCATTTTCAAAACAATAACGAATGCGAATGACAGCGAGAAGGCAAAAAGCAAATGTTTTAAATCAAATCAAATGCAAAATATGCAATAGAAATATTCCACAATGATAATTTTTTCTTGCCTTCATCAGTTATGACAAAAACAGCTAGCATACTTATAGCAACAACAACAACGACTAGTTAGTAGTCAGCAGATGTCACTTGCAAGCATCACTAGGGCGAGACAGCAGAAAAAGGCGACAGCATCTTAGACAGCCACGCACCTACACACACACATATGTATATATATATATATACATATATATATCCATAAGCGGATATTCAGCGAAGACAGTGGGTACACGGCGTATGAGCAACGTCAATGAAAACAATTCGCACTGCTAATGACACTAATGCTGCCAATTGTGACATATTTTGATGACAAAATAATAAACGTTTGATAATAATAATTTACAATGAAATTCAGCGCATTATGTTGAGCTTTTTGATTTCAATAGCATTGTATTAAAGTGTTATTATCATACTAACAGTGGAAGTGCTTGTGCTTGTAGACTTGTAGACTTTTAGCTTTGTTGCAGGTGTTTCAATGACGTGATACACTCAAATTTATTGTTATTAAAAATTTCCATCGGGGGCATTAATAAAAATTATAAATTTAAAATTAACACTTTGAAGTTCTGAAATTTCCTTTTTTTCTTTTTTTTTTTGTTTTTGCTCAGTAAACATTTTAGAATTTTAGAATTCGATTATAAATTTAAATACAGAGACTCTATTATAAACCATGAACATAGGAGACATAGGATAATAACCACCTCCCATGCCAAGGTTATGTTGAAAACTACTAAAAGTAATTTAAATCACTCACAAAAAACGTCAGAAACACTAAACACGAACTTCCATTCATTTACATCACAGTGCTACAGTTTGAAAATGGGTAAATTCGGTTAACAACCACGCCTACTTACCTTACTATCTGATTCGTTCACTTTACAATATTTATATACCTCAAGAACCAATGAAGATAACGGAACAAAACTTTACACGAACACTGCATTTGAGGTGAGGCTTCGAAAAATTTAATTTTATATGTCGAAATCGAACTATAACTTTTCAAGGTCCCAGATAGCGAACATGAAGACCGAAAATATCGGCACTTCCCCTAGTTCTCATTTGACTAATGTTAGAGTTTTGAAACTTCCGATGGACTTTATACCGTATATATGTGAGATATAGATTGAATGTGAGATATCTTAGCAAAATTAAGAGAGCGTATTGTCTTGGATATAATATAGCGTATATGAGTCAAATTTTGCTATATGAATAACAATAAATAAATAACTCGCGAGAGTATAAAATGTTTGGTTGCACCCGAACTTAGCACTCCCTTACTTGTTAATGTTACTACTACTTAATGATTTTCTCAGAAGATACCCTGAATAAAATATCTTTACTTAAGTTCAGAATATCTTCGAAGTAGTTACGGTTCAAATAAGCATATGTGAGAAGCAACCGATAGATTTTATAAAAAAAATTATTAACTCTCCCCTCTTCTGTCTTTCTTTTAAAAATATTCTTTCTTTTCTTCTTTTCAATTTATTGTTACTTATGTGTATATTTGTTCTGTTTTATTAACATTCACTCTCTCATTTACTCATATTTTTTCCCTATCAGTTCAACTTTTCTTTAACACATATCCTTTCTCTTTCCCAGTTTCACTTTCTGTGTCTCTTTCTCTTTATCACTTTGTATCTCTCTACCCCTCTCGCAGATTTTGGTTTTTCTATCCTTGTGAATCTTGTTTAACATGCCATCAAACATACACATTTGGCACTTATCCCTCTCTAACAATTGTCTCTCTCAATTCATCTCATATACCTTATATCTCTCTATTCCTTAATTGGCTAATATTTCATGAAAAGTGATCTCGAGGAAATAGTCTAATTCGTTTCGCTATATCTTAAAGGCTAAGTATATCTAAGCAATTTGAGAGTTGAATATCAGGTACTCGAGTATCTGTTTGGTCTAAAAACAAGTATGTACATCAAGTAGTATTACCAACATCATATGAATGTACATATATGTAACTAAAATCGAAAAGGAAAAGCAGATACATTACTTGGTCTAATTTGAATAAATACTCATTATAAAATAATATAAATATAAATGATGATGGGAAATATGGAGTAAGAGCTCATTTTTCCAGCAGACGGTGAATTAAACTGATTATACGATTGCTGGACACATATGTACGCGATTTGCACACATTTGCTTTGCAATTTTATACAAAAACAATGCCACCGGCATTACACGAGAGTAAAACAAAGTGAAAAAGTAAAACAAAAAAGAAATAAAAACACGAAAATAAATAAATAATATTCTACTGGCACAAGGCAATGCGTGTGGTGCCTACGCTTGGACTGGTTGATTCACTGAATTACATGTCGAATGACGTCTCCTAGCATTTATCACTAACTGTGTGTATGTCAGCAGTCCCACCGACCGTCATCGCCTTCGCACTGTTCGTGCATCCAGCGTATGCCCTTTGTGACCTGCACTTGTCGCAAAAGCACCGTTACACTGTTGCGCTCAGCCGTGATTAATGTATTTGAGACGCAGAAAGAGAGTGAGCGAGTTTTTCTTTTTTCCCCATTTGTTTTTTTTTTGTCGCCGTAAAGTCAATGGGGGCACACACTTGTAAAAACGTCGACAATTGTGTGATTGAATGCAAATTTGCGCCGTCACACACACACATACAAACATGAGTATATATGTGAGTGTGTATTCGAAGTTAGAAAATAATCAAGCAAAAACAATTTTATCTCTCTGTGACTTATGCAAATTATAATCCCTAAACGAGTTGATTGTTTTGCAGCTTACCAGTGTTGCCAGTGTTGCCAGCGTTGCCATATTACTGTTAATTCAGTTGATTTGATTTGCTGCACACTGCTCTGCGCACTCCCGCTGTGCTTCTGTGTGTGTGTAGCGTCATTTTGATTGATTGTTTAGATTAATTTTGTTTACAAGCCATTGAACACATACATACATACAAATTTACTTTTACAAATCTGTATTTGTTTCTATGTGTGTGTTTATTAACGCAGAGATGTGCATAAACTAGTATTTTCTCAGTATTTTCCTTCAAGTGTAAAATATTGCCGTTCACGTAAGTCTGAAAAAGGTGTGCCCTCCTGTAGCGCCTACTTTGCGGATGGACAGTAGGTGTGCTCTTGGTGGGTCAAGCTGCCGCTTACTGTGGGTCAATAGCGTCAGCATCAATCATGTTGTGAAGCGTACGGCTGCAGCTGCATGCAGGCCACTAACAAAATAGAAGCTGCTGCAATATTTTACATGATTTTTTTATGAATTTCTTTATTGCAATTTTTACTTTCAGTGTAGTTTACAACGTGCGATTACAGGTTTAGAAAAAAATTATAATATGCAGCTGCAAAATGATTAATGACTGTTTCCTTCAATGTGTTTATTTATATTTTAAACAATGTAAGAAAAACAAGTAAGGAAGGGCTACGTTCGGGTGTAACCGAACATTTTATACTCTCGCAATTTATTGATGTAATTTTATAAAGATAATACAATTCGACCCATATATTGGGTATAAAGTTCAATAGAATTACGAAAATCATCATAAATAGTGTATGAGAGCTGAGGTAATACCTGAAACGATTTTACTCATTTTCACCAACAAGATACAATGTATCGAAGACTATACGCTCACTTAATTTAATATTACTTATAATTAGGTATATGGAATCTGGAGGAAGTTATGACCCGATTTTTACCATTTCAGGTGCAGAGAGAAACTGTTATAAGAAAAAAATTCAGAGGGAATGAATTACATTAAAATATCTGAGGGATTTACCTAAGTATATTTTCTGGGAAAATTACCCTTAGGCACTGAGTTCTTCATGTTCGATATCAGGGGCCTTGAAAAGTCATGGTTCGATTTTGACAATTTTTTCACAAGTGATGCAACAGATCATATACAGTGTTTGTTAAAGTTTTATTTCGCTATCTTCATTGGTTCCTAATGTATATATTATAAAGTGAAGGAATAAGATGAAATTCAAAAATGAGTTATATGGGAAGTTGTCGTGGTCATAAACCGATTTCATCACATGTCATCAGGGTGCCAAGAAAGTATTATGTACCGAATTTCATTGAAATCGAGTAGTTCCTGAGATATGGTGTTTGACCCATAAGTGGGTCCCACGCCCATTTTCCATTTTGTACAAAAATCTCAGTGCAGCTTCCTTCTGCTATTATTTCGGTGAAATGTAGTGTTTCTGACGATTTTCGTTAGTGAGTTAACCCACTCTTAGTAATTTTCAACCTAACCTTTGTATGGGAGGTGGGAGTGGTTATTATCCAATTTCAACTATTTTCATAGTGTGTGGTCGGGTACGTAGGAGAACCGACTGCAGAAAGTTTGGTTTATATAGTTTTATTGGTTTGAGATATATACAAATAACCGATTTGGGGGCGGGGCCACGCCCACTTCCACAAAAAAATTGCATCTAACTATGCCCCTTCCTAGTGCGGTACTTTAATCTAAATTTTACTTTTATAACTTTATTTATGGCTTAGTTATGACACTTTATAGGTTTTTGGTTTTCGCCATTTTGTGGGCGTGGCAATGGCTCTAGCTATTTTCGAAAGCAACCTCCTCAGGGTGCCAAGGAATACGTGTTCCAAGTTTCGTTAAGATATCTCAATTTTTACTCAAGTTATCCGTTGCACGGACAGACGGACGGACGGACGGACAGACATTCGGATTTTGACTTGTCTCGTCATCCTGATCATTTTGATATATATAACCCTATATCTAACTCGTTTAGTTTTATGACTTACAAACAACCGTTATGTGAACAAAACTATAATACTCTCTTAGCAACTTTTGTTGCGAGAGTATAAAAATAAAAGCCAAAGAATGTTCTTTCGAATGATAAAAATCGTTTCTCTTTAAATTTGAATTTTCTGCGTTTTTTTTTTTTGGTTAAAAAATCTCGAAATGGATCACCATTTATATAAACGAATGTATGTGATTGGCGTTGCAACCGTTTAGCCGGTTATAGCCGAATCGACGATAGTGCGCCACCTGTCTCTCTCCTTCGCAGTTCGGCGCCAGTTGGAGATCCCAAGTGTAACCAGGTCGCTCTCCACCTGGTCCCTCCAACGGAGTGGAGGCCTTCCCCTTCCTCGGCTTCCTCCGGCGGGTACTGCATCGAACACTTTCAGGGCTGGAGTGTTTTCGTCCATTCGGACAACATGACCTAGCCAGCGTAGCCGCTGTCTTTTTATTCGCTGAACTATGTCAATGTCGTCGTATAACTCGTACAGCTCATCGTTCCATCGTCTGCGGTATTCGCCGTTGCCAATGTTCTGAGGACCATAAATCTTGCGCAAAATTTTCCTCTCGAAAACTCCTAGTGTCGTCTCATCTGATGTTGACATCGTCCAAGCTTCTGCACCGTAAAGCAGGACGGGAATGATAAGCGACTTGTAGAGCTTGATTTTGGTTCGTCGAGAGAGGACTTTACTGTTCAATTGCCTACTCAGTCCAAAGTAGCACCTGTTGGCAAGAGTTATTCTGCGCTGGATTTCGAGGCTGACATTGTTCGTGTTGTTGATGCTGGTTCCCAGGTATACGAAATTATCTACGACCTCGAAGTTATGACTGTCAACAGTGACGTGGGAGCCAAGACGCGAATGCGCCGACTGTTTGTTTGATGACAGGAGATATTTCGTCTTGTCCTCATTCACCTCCAGACCAATTCGCTTCGCCTCCTTATCCATGCGGGAAAAAGCAGAACAAACGGCGCGGTTGTTGCTTCCGATGATATCAATATCATCGGCGTACGCCAGGAGCTGTACACTCTTGTAGAAGATTGTACCTTCTTGGTTTAGCTCTGCAGCTCTTATAATTTTTTCCAGCATCAGGTTAAAGAAGTCGCACGATAGTGAGTCACCTTGTCTGAAACCTCGTTTGGTATCGAACGGCTCGGAGAGGTCCTTCCCAATCATGACGGAGCTTTTGGTGTTGCTCAACGTCAATTTACACAGCCGTATTAGTTTTGCGGGGATACCAAATTCAGACATCGCGGCGTAAAGGCAACTCCTTTTCGTGCTGTCGAAAGCAGCTTTAAAATCGACAAAAAGGTGGTGTGTGTCGATCCTCTTTTCTCGGGTCTTTTCCAAGATTTGGCGCATGGTAAATATCTGGTCAGTTGTCGATTTTCCAGGTCTAAAGCCACACTGATAAGGTCCAATCAGTTTGTTGACGGTGGGCTTTAGTCTTTCACACAATACGCTCGATAGAACCTTGTATGCGATATTTAGGAGGCTGATCCCACGGTAATTGGCGCAGATTGTGGGATCTCCCTTTTTATGGATTGGGCAGAGCACACTGAGATTCCAATCGTCAGGCATGCTTTCTTCCGACCATATTCTGCAAAGAAGCTGATGCATGCACCTTATCAGTTCTTCGCCGCCGTATTTGAATAGTTCTGCCGGTAATCTATCGGCCCCCGCTGCTTTGTTGTTCTTCAAGCGGGTAATTGCAATTCGAATTTCTTCATGGTCGGGTAATGGAACATCTGTTCCATCGTCATCGATTGGGGGATCGGGTTCGCCATCTCCTGTTGTTGTACTCTCACTGCCATTCAGCAGGTCGGAGAAGTGTTCCCTCCATAATCCCAGTATGCCCTGGACATCGGTTACCAGATTACCACCTTGGTCTCTACATGAGGATGCTCCGGTCTTGAAACCTTCGTTAAGTCGCTTCATTTTTTCATAAAATTTTCGAGCATTCCCTCTGTCTGCCAGCTTCTCAAGCTCTTCGTACTCACGCATTTCGGCCTCTTTCTTTTTTTGTCTGCAAATGCGTCTCGCTTCCCTCTTCAGCTCTCGGTATCTATCCCATCCCGCACGTGTTGTGGTCGTTTGCAATGTTGCGAGGTAGGCAGTCTGTTTTCTCTCCGCTGCGAGACGGCACTCCTCATCGTACCAGCTTGTTTTTTGTCGTTGCCGAAAACCAATTGTTTCGGCTGCAGCGGTACGCAGTGAGTTTGAGATGCCGTTCCACAGTTCCCTTATACCGAGATGCTGATGAGTGCTCTCAGAGAGCAGGAGTGCAAGTCGAGTAGAGTATTTCGTGCCTGTCTGTTGCGATTGCAGCTTTTCGACGTCGAACCTTCCTTGTGTTTGTTGACGGGCATTCTTTGCTGCACAGAGGCGGGTGCGTATCTTCGCTGCGACCAGATAATGGTCCGAGTCTATATTTGGTCCTCGGAGCGTACGCACGTCTAAAACACAGGAGACATGTCTTCCGTCTATCACAACGTGATCGATTTGGTTCCGCGTGTTTCGATCAGGAGACAGCCAAGTAGCTTGATGTATTTTCTTATGCTGGAATCTGGTACTACAGACGACCATATTTCGGGCCCCAGCGAAGTCGATCAGCCTCAGGCCGTTTGGCGATGTTTCGTCATGGAGGCTGAATTTTCCGACTGTTGTGCCAAAGACACCTTCTTTACCCACCCTGGCGTTAAAATCACCAAGCACGACTTTTACATCGTGGCGGGGGCAGCGCTCATAGGTGCGTTCTAGGCGCTTATAGAAAGCATCTTTGGTCATATCGTCCTTCTCTTCCGTTGGGGCGTGGGCGCAAATCAGCGATATGTTGAAGAACCTCGCTTTGATGCGGATTGTGGCTAGACGTTCATCCACCGGGGTGAATGCCAGGACTCTGCGACGGAGTCTCTCTCCCACCACAAATCCAACACCAAATTTGCGCTCCTTTATATGGCCGCTGTAGTAGATGTCACAAGGACCCACCTTCTTCCGTCCTTGTCCCGTCCATCGCACTTCTTGGATGGCGGTGATGTCAGCCTTAAGTCGTATGAGGACATCAACCAGCTGGGCAGAGGCACCTTCCCAATTAAGGGTCCGGACATTCCAGGTGCATGCCCTTATATCATTATCCTTAAAACGTTTGCAGGGGTCGTCATCCGAGGCTTTCGTAGATTTTTCATTGGGGGGTGTTTTTATGTGGTGGGTCCCAAACCCTACGCACAACCGCATAAGCGGGCTTCGCCTTCTCACTTTAGCTCGCCTTCAAACGGATGTCTGTTGGCTACCCAGAGGATACTTGGTCTAAAACCGGAAGTCGTGAGCTGCTTGAACCATGTGGAGAAGAATCGTTTCTGGCCACTCCCAAGTGAGTGACAATCAAAAACTTTCCTCACTTGCGTGAACTTCTACACATGATCCCATCCCATGAATAAATATATATTTCATAAAACGAAAATTACCGTTAGTTGAAAATCAATCTTAGTTACTACCGTTGTTTTCCTAAGATTCTACGCATGGACCAATCATAGTGGATTGACTTTAATTTTTTCATTAAATATGAATGAATTGACACCTGGCTAATGCAAATGGGCTGATAAAAAGTTAATGGAGTTGATAAACTAAGAAATGATGGTTGCTAATCAGATATTTGTGTCTCAACATCACTTTGTTTCAGAAAGCAATATCTTAGGAAACCACTTTCGTGGTCTCTACTTGACATTTCGGTTTTAACGCAACCGTATTAACCGTAAATTACGACAGTTGTAGCAAAAATGCGTTAATATTTTGTAAGCATTGTCGACCTTTTCTGGTTTAAATTTTTATTTACTAATATCGAATTCCTCTCTTTTGGCTTTTATGGCATTTTTCTGTTGATATTCCTCCCAGTTTACAATGCTAATACAGTTGTCAATGGTATCACGGTTGTTCAAGTCATTTTTATAATCTTTCCGTGGTGTTCATATGCACACATGTTGCCATATTATCATTATTTAATGATTATCTACATTTATATCGACAGATTTTTACAATCATACAATCGTAAACTTCACATTTTTCCATTTTTTATGTTTTTTTTTATCAACTCACTCACATTTTATGCTACACCTAACCTCGCACTCTGTCATCTGTCGTTGTCTGTCATTGTCAGTGTCAGCGCTCAACACCGGGAAATTACTTGCATACCGAAATGTTTGTATACGATGAACTGATATGTGTTTTCAACTTTAAATATGTGTGTGTTATACATATAGATACATATGTATATATTTGTAGTTCGATGGGTGTGTATGTGTGTTTGTGCTTTTGAGCTTCCTGTGGCATGCTTATGCATTTCTGCATTATTTAGATGCCACGCGTGACAGATTAAGTGCACAAGCTATATGCGCTCCACATGAGCATACCTGTGAAATGCTGCTTGCAAAGGTGAAAATATGAAAATATGTGTGTGTGTCTGTGTGCTTTAAGCAGGAATTAGTAGGGGAAACATGGCAGCTTAATGCTTTGCTTTTTTTGCATGCAAGTTGTGCTTTTAATTCTCATGAGTACGTGTAAAAAATGACATTGAGCAAAAAAGGGAATGATTAGATAAATTTATATGTGTGGAGTAAGCGCGTGTGCAGGAGATTGAACGTTGTAAATATGTCTGAATATGTGCGGATTTGACACAAAAGTTACATGTATATGGAGGTTGCGCATATGCAAATAGGGGCGCATATGTCAATCATTACAACACATACGTATGCACACTCTACAGCATATGCTTGTAGCACCCCACTTCATCCTTCACTCATATATATTCACATACGCTTCTTCCAGCTAATATCTGCCATTAATTTATATGCTTTAACGTACACGTTTCTACGTTTTCCTCCCGATTTAATGGCACATTTTTCCATTAATTCCCTGTATTCCACGTGTTTTCTTGTTGCGTCATCCCCCTTTCATCACCATCGCTCGCCGCCTTTGCTCTAACTCATCAATTTTCCATCTTTACGGTATTTGCTATTATTTGAGTCATAAAAAATGGGTAATGAAAGAAAATTGTTATTATTTATGAGCGATGCGTTGCGCAGTCAGAATCTGCATTAAATTCCTTTATTCGTGCTGCTCTCCCAGTCCACTGCTTCTCTGCTATGTGTGTATTAGCATTTGCCGCGCATGCAGCAGTATTTGCTTACCATCTTTTCTGTTGTTTGTTGTTATTGCTATGTCAACATTATGCTTCACTTCATAGCTGATTTTTTTAATCTCGAAACGCACATGTTTTTTGCTTTTTTATATGTCTTTATGGCATCCATATTAAATATAAAATATTTTTAATAATTTTCCTTTGAAGTATATTAAATTTAAATGTGCAATTAATCGACGACTAGACAAATGCTAATAATTTTTTAGTGCATTGTTATTATATAGCTTTAACATATGGACACAACATGGCGTATACGCAACATTTTCATGTGCTATGTTACTCATGTGGTATGTTACTCATACGCCTTGTACGTCTATAGCTTGATGAGGTAAACAAACTTTGACTATTTGAAGTTTAAAATTGTTGAAGATGGTGTTAATATTTTTTTTTAATTTTGCTTGAAAATGGAATTCTAAGAAAAATAAAAATTTTAAAAATTCTTAAAATAAATTAAATAATAATGTCAATATGGAAATTTAGGTGATGAAAGTGTTATGTGTGGAAGTGCTGTGTTTTCTATTCGTTGTATATTGAAAATTTTTGTTTTTCAGTCAATCAGCTTCTTTTTTTTCAAATTTATCACAACAAAATTATAACGGGGAGCTCACAACCATCGTATATTTTTAAATTTTTTTATGTTCATTTATGACTTATAACTTTATGCCAACTTGTGAGTGTCCCAATAATGTTACGAAATTTAATAATAATTTTTATAACATTTTTTATTGCAATTTAATATTTTTTTATTGAGCAACACTTGTCTTGTATTGTCTTGTCAAATAATTATATTAATTTTTCCATTCAGTAGTGTACACTTAGTAGAATATTGCGGTAGAGGACACCCTCTTCCATTGCTCTTTATAATAAAAATATTGATTAGTCAAATTTCAGAAGCGTTTAAAAAGAGTCGAGATCAGTCGAAAATTCAGGATTCTTTAATTTTGTTTACTATTATCTGACCCTAACCAATGTAGGTATTACGATATTATATATTCTGCACCTGTTGTCTTCGTATAGTTTTTTTAACAACTCTATTTCCATTAAACAAATTCATTTATAGAAACTGAGGCAAGGACCTATGATTAACTCAATAATCATTTCGGAAAAAAAATTTCACGTTATTCTACATTTGTCAAAGCAATTTATTTAATTTTTTTTTTCAAATATGAATCCACAAGATCCTACTTTCTGAGTTATGTTCGTATTAAGATATAATAAGAAGCGACTTACCAATATTTTCACGTGAGAAATTAAGGAGAACATACTCGCAGTTCAAAAATTGAAGATATCAAAGACCCTCAGTGCTTCAAAAATGGCAAATCCGTGAAACTTTTCAAAAATTCGCTTGGTTCTAGAAGGTTATTTTTGGAATAGACTAGCTTTCGAAAACGATCATGATTTCATGATTGGCCAAGACACACACACCAGCAACTGATGACTTATTAGAGAAATTCTTAAGTTCGAATTAGCGTGTCTCCAACTCGGTGATATCTGGCTTATATATTCTCAATTTAAACTACACACCGTATGAATTTTCTTTAAATATCATTTAAGGGGTTACGCCACCCTGAAATATTCAAAAATTTTGAGATCGTAAAAAAATGTCTCAGAAATTACAAAAGTTATGATCATTAGAAGTCAGCGCGGTGGGAGCGCGCCAATAGTACATTTTGTTCTTCTTTTTTCTCAAAACCACATTTTTCGAGACCGTGTAAACGATAACTCAAAAACTATTCAACCGATTGTCTTGAAAATTAAAATACATATTCCTAAATATATTTTCCACAGAGTGACGTGGGATTTTTCCGATTGAATAATTTGAAAAATGTTGATCAAATTTTTTAAATATTTTAAAAAATATATAATCAATTTTTAAAGTGCTTCCAAATGCGTAAAAATTTGTTTTTTAAAAAACGGCCACGTCACTTTGTTCGAAATTTATCACTTTTTAAGAAAAATATTATTTTACTTGTATCAGACAAAAAGTGAAATGCCAATCATATAGACAATCAAGGAAAAATTGATCCAGGCCAATAACTCTGCCATTTTTAACTAAAAACAATTTTTTTTTAAATATTTATTGAGCTTAAGATATATATTAAATTAGCAATAAATGCAAAGATTAGTTTTGTTAACAAATTTCTAAAAAACTATCAGATTTTCATGCACTCAGGGTGGCGTAACCCTTTAAATAGATCTGATAATTTTAGATTCAAACCACAAGTTAATACAGTAGATAAGACACATACCTAAAAAATATGCAGATCCGATAATTTAAATACCATTATTACTGTCAATATTATCATAATTAAAAGCCATTACTATGAAGTGCGTTCGCAATTAAAAATATTACTCCATTTGTTATGCAATAACATGCTATGAAGTCATAAAATTCCTCAATTATTATCTGTGATCATGTAAAAGCTGAAATTCGTAGTAATTTGCACTTAATTGCCTTTGTCTGCACAGGTGTAATTTTAGCTTATTTACTGCTATCGGGGCTTATTAGCAAATTGTTCATTAACTAAATGTTATTACCAAACGTAATGCGAAGCACATGCGAAGAAATGCCACAAGCAAATAATTGTAATTCAAGCTAGACGCTCGTATGCACATATCCTTTTAGCAATACAATCACAAAATTTTGTAAAGGCACTCCATACACAGCTACCCAGAATGGTAACCCTGCTTTGTTTCCTTGCTTTTGTACACTTCATAATTTTCACAGTAGAACGACTATTTAATTTTTTCGTGTGCTCTTCTTCTTGTCACCCTCACTCATTTAATCAATGAACTCAAGCCACATATGAATTTTTGTTAAAACATCGCTGACATTGAACTGAAGAAACAAAAAAAAATCAACAAAGAAAAAAGGTCCGGAAAATAACCATAACTATTCTGCCGCCACACTTTTATTTCTCACTTTTGAATTGTAATTTCATGACTGTAGGTCATTATTTGCATTTCGTTTTCTGTCGCTTTATTTTTTGACGGAAGAAAGTGTGATATCCTTGAAATGGCTGTTCACGCTTACGCTTCCGGCCAATAGTTTGCTTTGCCATTGTTTTGCTTTGGAAATAGTTTCGCGTTGCTAATGTTTGGATGTTTGTAGAGTGGGGTTTACGATTATTTGACGGTTTTTATTCTAATCTGATGCCAGAGTTTGGATTTAGTTTTTCAACAATACGCTTCATTGTGTTTGATTCTAAAGCATCAGCTTTGTGTGCTTGCTGTTTGGACTTATTCTGCATCGGTTTAAATATATCTAGGTAGTACTACTGACTTGAGAAATTTACTTATAATTGGAAAATATATATCTGTTGCCTACATTGCAATATATTTAATTAAAAATTTTGTATCTGGGTTTGACTTCCGACCAAAATATTAAACAAAAATAGATATGTAGATTTCATTCAGCATCTGTCATATAAGCTTGACCGAAAAGTTTGATACACCATTGAATTAAGAAGAAAATTTAATATTTTCTTAAGTCCTTTTTTCCAAATTTTAATCCAAATATTTCGGTTTTGAATGCTAACTTCGAAAATCAGACAATACATTTTTTTAGTTATGACTCTCCTGGAAAAAATTTAATTTTTTTATACAAATCTGTTTAATTACCACTCCGATTAGAGAGCAACGTTCTACCAAAACAGCTCAACCACACGCTTGAACTTGTTTAGTTGTTAAAAGATTTAAGATTTTAATACTTATTATTAGGCTTTGAACAAAGCAGATCCAATAAATAAAGAAATACTGAAGTAAAAAAAATTACCACACCGCCCACGCCTGATCTTTGCAATGCAGTATCCGATAAGAGAGTAACATGAACGATTCGCAGCAGCAAAATCAGTAGCTTCGCATTAAGCGATTCCGCGCCGGCAAATAAAGTAATGCGATAACAATGCGTCAGTCACTTTGGTATGTTTAGATTAAAGCCATTGCGTTAACTCAACAAGTCAACTAGTTTAGGTATAAAAATATAACAGATATATTAAGAAATTATATATACAAAATAATCTTCCCCAAAATCGAATCATCTTTTGTTGCTTCAAACAATGGTTCAATGGTTGTATGAATATCCATATAGAATTGGTAGCAAACTCCGCCTTATCTACTGAATAATATGGTATTTGTTTCATCAAATGTCTGTGTCGTAATGATTTCTTTAAGCCTTGATTGATCCTCTATTACCATCAGCAAAAATCAGAACTTCTTTTCAATGATTTGAACAAAAAAAATTATTTACTAAACCTGATACTCAAATCGTCTTTCCGATCCACAGCAGTTTTCTTATTAATGAATAAAAACAAGAAAGGAAGATTTATGTCCGTCGGAAGTTTGAAATATCCGTATGTCAGGTATATGGGGGGCTACAAAAAGTATTGACCCGACTTTACCCATTTTCGGAACAGAGACACCTTATTATTGGAAAACACTACCTGTGAATTTCGTTAAAAAGTTTTTCATGAGGTTCCTATGTTCGGTATCTGAGTCCTTGAAATGTTATAGTCCGACTTCGGCGATTTTTAGATGGGCGATGGTTCGGCTATCTGCACTGATGCTTAATATATAATCTGTAAAGTAATCGAATCAGATAGACTTAATTGACTTCGACAAAATTATGGTATAAAGAAATTAGGCCTGGTTGTCAGCCGATTTCACCAATTCTTAAACTAATTTCAAAGAAATTTCGTTGAATTTGGTCAATTAGTTGCGATATATATGTTTTGACCAATTTGTGGGCGGCGCCACGCCCATCTACCAACCTTATTATGGTGCAAAGAAACACGTGTAAGAAGTTTCATTAAGTTTATCACTCTCTGTGCAACATGTTGCGAGAGTATATGAAAAAACTACTAACTTAATGGCAAATCGGTTAACTACATAAATTATTATTGAGTCACAAAACAATTGTCACTTGAGTATTTATGAAATGCATGCTCATAAATAAACCAAACACTTGCCGTTAAATGGCCAAGCGCTAAAGGACATTATAGTGAATGTTTAAAAAAGAAATAAAAAATAAAAATGAAATAATAATAATTTACAACTTAAAACCAACCAAAATGCATGCACCACCGACAATAATGACAATAATATTTTATGAGCTTTTAAATGCCGCTTTTATGTTAATCTACCGCAGCGACTGCGGTCACGAGCTGACCGCGCGCTGCAGTAATACCCGTGTTCGCGAAGTGAGCAGCGCTCTGGCTGGCATATGAGTGCTCGTCGCGATATGCTGGTGTTCCGTTTAGCTGGTGTTGTTGTGATTTTAATGTGGCCAAAATGTGTATCATTATGTCTTACCATATTTAATATTTGTCATATTTTTGGTGGCCGCCACTGGACGCTTGCGGTGAGTTGACGCGCGCGTACTCGTGGAGCTTTTCGTTTCAGCTGCAGTCATTCATACTCATACTCGTGCATACGACTGAATTATTTATGATTGTGTATCTGTTAGATATACTCGTAATTCACATTTTCTCGCGTGTCGACTGCGAAGTGCGTACTTTAATTGCGCGTATTTTGGCCGCTTTGTTTGTTTGTTTGCTATTGTTGTTGTGCATGCGGCTAAGGCGTTTTATGAGCGCAAACTTGGCGTTTTGTTTAAATGGCGCGCGCGTCAAATATATATAAACTTTTTGAATATTTTTTTTTTCCTTTTTTGCATTTTGCTGTGCTTTTATTGCTTTAGATTATTTGAATTGTAAAGCATTATTTTTTGTTGTTATTATTGTTGTTGTTTTTTATTATTTTTTTTTAGCTGTGCTGTGTTCTGCGTCATTCTTATCTCGCCAACGCCGCAGCTTATTTATACATATTTATTTTGCGCGGTGTTGTTGTTATTTGTTTTTTTTTCATATTTTGTTGTTTATTTTCGGCATCGCACTTCAACATGACAGTAATTGCGCTGATAAATGTAATCGTTAAGTCAATTAAATGAGAATTTCAGCATTTCAGCATTATTCGCATGCATTTATATGAGTATTCACATGCCAGCGGTGGAGTACATAATTTTTCTCAGCCAGCCAGCCAGCCAAGCGCTTGTGCATGCCACATAAATATTTATAGAACGCTTGAGAGCGGGTGTGGAATTTGCGCTTTTTTATTATTGTTATTGTTGGTAATGGTTGAGCGCACCAGTTGTGCTAGGGTTTAAGCACTTTGAAAATATAACGGTTGCTTGTGCTTCTAGGAGAAGT
The DNA here is from genome assembly GCF_028554725.1 of Zeugodacus cucurbitae. Taxonomy (NCBI): domain Eukaryota; kingdom Metazoa; phylum Arthropoda; class Insecta; order Diptera; family Tephritidae; genus Zeugodacus; species Zeugodacus cucurbitae. Next base: position 53,158,299 of record NC_071667.1, on the reverse strand, counting down.
TTTGCAAATTTTAAATCATCCCTTCACTTAAGTGAAGACTCTCTAGACTCTCTTACAAAACGTTTGTGTTAGAAATATTCTATGTAGAAAGCTGAACGTAACCGCAAATCTTATAAACTTATCCTCAATGTAGATCTTTCAACATTTTCTTCTAACTACCAATTAATACCAGAAGCATCCTAAAGTGTACGAGACCATCGTGGAAACATGTCCAGTACCAACTAACGTGAGGAATCAGAAAATTGATTTTGTAACTGCCGTAAAACCAAGCCGTGCGACGTGAGCTTAGCCAATTACGAGAGTCTAGTTGACGAGTTTCTCTTCTTGCAATTTTTATTATGCGAAAGAGTATGCTATTATTTTGATGATTCCTCGAATAGCGGAAAGATTCAAGTTTCATGTTACCGTGGATAAGATTCGACAAATTCAGTACATAAGGTATCTTAACTCGTGAGGTTTCTGAAGTCTAGTGACGATGAAAGTCACTCTCACTTGAGGAACTAATATGCGGCTTCGTCCAGATCTTTGTTGATCGCAACGAGACTTCGAAATCAAATAGGAGCGAGTTCAACATCGCTGGAGGTTCTCTTCTTCTAAGACTTAAGTTTCCTAAAACTGATATGGAATCCCGACTGCGAGCAGAATTAAATAATCCTAGATACCCCTTCAAGACCATACTTTATAGAACAATTCACCAACGATGTCCGGTATAGAAAGTATTATCATTATAGATGCAATGGAAATTACAGAGAGTTCGAGTTATGGAAGGCATTATGTATGAAATTTGACTTCTATTGCCAAATTAAGAGTTCGAATTATAGAAGTTCAACTGTATCTACTAAGGATATATAACCTTAACGTTTGTGTGACAGACGAGGACTCAAGGAAGTTTCTAATGCTTTCATACTCGATTAGGGATCCTTATGTCTCGACTAAGAGCCCTACTACCTCAGAAATCAATTATTATATGAACAAAAGCTGAGTAAAGCCTGACTACCCTACTTCTTTCCATTTTCGCTGTTTTTTCACACGACATTCCAATCAGGACCAAAGCTTGCTACACGCAGTCAATCCATTGCTCATGTTTCACATAAGTAAATATTGCAACAACAACAACATAAACAACAAAAGGAATGCAGTAATCTCTGTCCGCGCCTATGCTCTTAGTGACCAATGACTTTTAATCCGTCAGCAGTCGGCATATCTTGGCGGTACTTTGCCGTGCTTTGCCAAAAGCGTATCCGTGAACGCTTATCATCTATCTTCGTGAATAACGTGGGATTTATGCGCACATATCTGCATTTGTTTGACAACTTGCAATGATCGATGATTGCACGCCGCGCACACACTATTTGCACTTTGGCCACATGCGGTTGTTGTTGTTGTTATGGTTGTGGTTGCAATTTATCGCAAACAAGCGGCAATTGTTGCTGCCACAGCTGTCACTTCTGCTGCTGCTGTGTCCGACTACTGTCGTCCGTCCGTCCGCCTGTCGCACGCAATAAACACATAAAAGCACATAAATAAATAAATTCATAAAATGCAAAAGTCAAAATGCGAAATGCGAAATGGCGAAGTGAGTGCAAAAAGGCAAAAACAAAAGGAAAAAGCGAAAGCAAAAACAAAAACCAAAATCATGTTTACTCCATGCAATAAATATGTCATAAATATTTATAGTTGTGAGTGGAAATAAATATAAATTTATATATGTTTACCTTTTACATATATACTTCGTATTGACTTCATGCTTCGATTCGACTAGTTCCGATAATAAACACAAACGTCCATTGAGTTTGCGAAATATGAATAAAAGTGCGCTGGAATGTCCATATTTTCTGCGAATTCATTTGTTTATGCATTTTTATTGTTCTTATGCAATAGTAGATATTATTTTATTATATATAAAAATGATGTGTCCGTTTGGAAATTGGCATTCCAATTGCATGACTGATTGACCTGAATTCGAAATGCGTTTTGGTTTGTATGTGTGATTGGCGTTGCAACCGTTTAGCCGGTTATAGCCGAATCGACGATAGTGCGCCACCTCTCTCTCTCCTTCGCAGTTCGGCGCCAGTTGGAGATCCCAAGTGTAACCAGGTCGCTCTCCACCTGGTCCCTCCAACGGAGTGGAGGCCTTCCTCTTCCTCGGCTTCCTCCGGCGGGTAATGCATCGAACACTTTCAGGGCTGGAGTGTTTTCGTCCATTCGGACAACATGACCTAGCCAGCGTAGCCGCTGTCTTTTTATTCGCTGAACTATGTCAATGTCGTCGTATAACTCGTACAGCTCATCGTTCCATCGTCTGCGGTATTCGCCGTTTCCAATGTTCTGAGGACCATAAATCTTACGCAAAATTTTCCTCTCGAAAACTCCTAGTGTCGTCTCATCTGATGTTGACATCGTCCAAGCTTCTGCACCGTAAAGCAGGACGGGAATGATAAGCGACTTGTAGAGCTTGATTTTGGTTCGTCGAGAGAGGACTTTACTGTTCAATTGCCTACTCAGTCCAAAGTAGCACCTGTTGGCAAGAGTTATTCTGCGCTGGATTTCGAGGCTGACATTGTTCGTGTTGTTGATGCTGGTTCCCAGGTATACGAAATTATCTACGACCTCGAAGTTATGACTGTCAATAGTGACGTGGGAGCCAAGACGCGATAGGGAAACTCACAAATCCAAGCCTCTAGAATCAAAGGTGACTTTTCTACCATCGGCTTTATAACGGCATTATGTAACAAGACTTTGTTGTCTAGGCTAAGTTTAGAATTATGTTTAAATCCCAATGTGATAGTCGCTTTTTGAGGCAAGACATGTGTAAAAATTATCATACCCTCAATATAGCTCTCTGTATACTGAAAACTATATGCTCTTTCAAAATTATCTGCACTTTATTCCATTATATACATACCATAACATTCAACTTCCTCAAAAGAGTTGTCCTGCCATAAATTGTACGTGTATTTGTACGAATGGTATAAGGCGCTTAGAGAGAGTTATATCCTTTTCGCACAGCCAAATTAATTTAATACATTAAGATTATAATTGAGAAACCAATTTTTGCCCTTCGCACTGCCGGCTACTCAATTAACGATCAGCTGTTATACATTTTTGTTTTTGCACTTCGTAAGAAGTTGGTATAATTCATCAACTGATTGCCATTTTATCAAGAATCACAACCATTATTTCCAGCAGAAACATCCATCGTAGAGTTGCTTTACTGTTATTCTATCAATAAACACAGCCCAATTAACAGCGTGGACAACAACCTGCATTTTAACTCGATTTGTATTCGATTAAAAATTAATGTAGAAAAATTAGATTTTTCTTTTGTATGGTAAATCGATATAAATCAGCGCTTTAATCGAGCAAAGGTCGGTTAATTGATCAATTAACTCCAGTGCGAAAAGGCTATTAAGTAAGTAGATGAGAGATCACTACGCCTGCCGCGAGTGTATGAAAGAAACTTATGAAATTTTTTTGGAGAATATAATAGATTAATGCAGAAACAGTCAAATGGACGAGGTTTGACAAATTGATAACTTACTTTAATTAAAATAATCGAGGAAGTAAAAGCTTTCGCTACGATCTTCCCTCGACTGAAGCATTCTTCATGTACATTAAGCTGTACTATTTTTTCTACGTTCTATACGTACTATACTCTTTTTTTAAATTTGCGCACCTCAAAGAACTTAGCTACGACACACAAGCCTATACATTACCGAATACTTTACGACATTTGAGTAAAATATATCGATTTCATTCCGGCAATTCCATTAAATTCTCCGCTAAACACACAAAGTGATTAATGTTCTACGTTAAATGTAATTTAAACCCCAAAAAGAAAAAAAATACAAAAACAATAAAAAAGTCAGGCCGCCAGTTGGCAAAGAATCCATTAAAATCCACTTTACAGTGCCAAGCAACAACAGCAGCAACAACTGGAGTGAATATCCATGAAATGCATGAGTGACAGCAAAACTTTGGACATTTGACAAATGCCTGACAGTCGCTTGCGCTCTCTGCCGTCGGTGTCGGTGAGTGCACTTAATTCTATTGTAAAACGGCTAAAATATTTATGTATGCAATTAAATATTTACAACACTCTTGAGTTTGCTGCGCTGGCCTGCTGGCCGTTGGCCCCATTTGGCGTTGCGTGCGAACTGAAACAAAAAAAAAACAAAAAAAAACACGACATAAGTTGGATTCGCGTAACTTGTTAAATTAAAATGCAATTATCATATTTACCGTAATTGCAACTTGACTTGAGCTATATATTTATATGTTGTGTAGTGTAGTATAATGTAGTTTAGTGCGTGCATTTGTACTAGTTAATTTAGTAAATATTTAATGAAGTGAACAAGTGAACGAACTGGAAAAAAAGATTGCTGGCGCGGAGCGCGTGTTTTTAATGTGTAAATAATTATACGCGCAACTGGATATTTCTACGATTTTTCTTTCTTTTTTCTGCGAAACTGGCAGCTGTTTCAGTTAATATGTATCAATTCTTCAACTCGAAGATGTAAACAATTTTTATCGATTTGTACTCAAAATATATGTTTTAAAGATCATTTGGGTATTGAACCAAAAACATTATATATAAATACAAATATAAACTCAATGATTGAATCAATTCATAAATTTTTTCAATAACGTGTGGCAACTCTGAATATAATATTACCAAGAATAAATATACAGTTGAAGCAAGCTTCGTTTTTGTGATTTGCACTTTGATTAACTTGCAGCTTTAACATTAAGCTTCCATATCTCCATGTTCTATAACCATTAATCCGTACTTTCTTTTAATCTTTTTAAATTTATATTTTTATCGAATTTAAATCGTAAATAATTTTCCACCATTTATTAAATAATATACATATATATTACTCAATGATATACATGTCTAATTTGTTTCTTCTATTTCTTTCAGGTGAGTGTTTAATCTGCGGGACTATTTTTTGGGTTTTCATTTTTGAAATGTGGTTCGTATTAAAAAAATATACTTATATATCTATGTATTATATATCTACTCCTCAATTGGTTTGACGAGCAAGAATATTTATTAGAATTATTATCGAATAAAATACAATTTCAACTTTCATCTATCACAAACGCTGTATGCCTTGAAGTTGGCTGCTGTGGACAGAAATGAGAAAGAAATTTAATATATTTGTGTGAAGTGTGCTTCTTTTTGTGAATTGTACTTTGCTTAACTGGTACCTTTATCGCTTTCTCCTTCACCTAATTTTATAATTGAGCTTCAAGGGACCTAAAGAACATGAATTGAATTTGACCCCATTAGCGTTAGAAATTTGATATTCTAATTCGAAAGTTCACACGAAGTCTAGGGTAATGATTTTATCCAGCATGATTATGACCTGAAAAAATCAAAAGAAAGGAATGGGAGCTATTCATTTATGCTTTTTGATAACTATTTCAAGATTAGTATGCCTTGTCGAAACTATTCCAAATAAAGAGCTTTAATGAAAGCTCTACTTTAAGATTTTACCAAACTAATTACATTAATTAATTTCAACATTTTTGCATAATTCGCATGCTGATCTGCTGTCTGCATCACTTTTTATACTCTCGCAACAAAAGTTGCTAAGAGAGTATTATAGTTTTGTTCACATAACGGTTGTTTGTAAGTCATAAAACTAAACGAGTTAGACATAGGTTTATGTATATCAAAATGATCAGGATGACGAGACGAGTTGAAATCCGGATGTCTGTCTGTTCGTCCGTCCGTGCGTCCGTCTGTCCGTGCAACGGATAACTTGAGTAAAAATTGAGATATCTTAACGAAACTCGGAACACGTATTCCTTGGCACCCTGAGGAGGTTGCTTTCGAAAATGGGCAAATCGGACCATTGCCACGCCCACAAAATGACGAAAACCAAAAACCTAAAAGTGTCATAACTAAGCCATAAATAAAGGTATGAATAAAATTTGGAACATAGGATCGCATTATAGAGGGGCACATTTGGATGTAGTTTTTTTGGAAAAGTGGGCGTGACTCCGCCCTCAAATAGGTTGTTTGTATATAACTCGCAAACCAATAAAGCTATATAAACCAAACTTTCTGCAGTCGTTTCTTTTAGCCGTTTCCTTATACATTCCAAAAATGAAAAACATCGGATAATAACCACGCCCACCTCCCATACAAAGGTTAGGTTGAAAGTGACTAAAAATGGGTTAACTCACTAACGAGAAACGTCAGAAACACTAAATTTTACAGAAGAAATAGCAGAAGGAAGCTGTACTCAAATTTTTTTACAAAATGAAAAATGGCCGTGGCATCGCCCACTTATGGTTCAAAAACCATATCTCAGGAACTACAGGACATATTTCAATGAAATTCGGTACATAATACCTTCTTGACACCCTGATGACACATGTGAAAAATGGATGAAATCGGTTTATAACCACGACAACTTCCCATGCAACTCAATTTTGAATTCCGTCTGATTCCTTCACTTTATAATGTATACATAAGGAACCAATGAAGATAGCGGAATAAAACATTACACAAATAGTGCATATCATATCTGGCTTCACTTGAGAAAAAATTGTCGAAAGCGGACTATAACTTTTCAAGGCCCCTGTTATCGAACATGTTAAACTCAGCGCCTAAGGGAAAATTTTAACCGAAAATATGGATCAATCTCTCTGATAATTTAATGTAATTCAGAGGAAATTGTTTTCTTTTAATAGTGTGTCTCTGTTCCAAATATTCTTAAAATCGGATAATAACATCTCCTAGCTCGCATACCTAATTATAGGTTTTTCAAAAAAACGGTGGGCTTTAATCTGCATATATGTATTGGTTAATATGTGATGTATCTTAGCGAAATTAAGAGAGTCTATTGTCTTGGATATAGTGTACCTTGCTGGTGAAAATGAATGAAATCGGTTCAGGAATTACCTCAGCCCTCATACACTATATCGGATGATTTTCGTTATTAAACTTTATGCCGAATTTATAGGTAAATTTGTGTGTTATCTTAATAAAATTTTTTCAATAAATTGCAAGAGTATAAAATGTTCGGTTGCACCCGAACTTAGCCTTTCCTTACTTGTTTAATCCTCAAAACTATCACAAACACATACTTAGACTTTCTATGTTGCTTTTGCAGAAGTTAAGCTTTGCCAACTTTCGACGAAGCTTTCATCTCTCGCCGCCACTGCCACTTAGTCCAAACTCAAGTCACAACAAACTATGTAGCACCTATTGTAGTACTTGTAGAAGAAAAAGTTTACCCACCAAGTGTTGTAATAATAAAATATGAGAGTGCTGCGCTGCAGTCGCATAATTCAAAGTTAGCGCTTTTGCTTTGCTCTAGCTACTCTGAAAACGCAAGCAAGTATGCATTGAAATTGAAGGATTTGTTAGGCTTCACAAACTTTGAAAATTTTTATTATATTTAGTTTTTGTAAGCTGTTTAAAGCGCTTGATAATTGAGTGTTTATTTTCCAAAGTATTATGTATTTATGTTAATAAATAATTATATTTGTGAATGAATGGGAGCAGAATGAGATTTTTTCTACTCATTTAATGAGGATTTTCTCTAATAAAAATCTTTTTTTAACAAACTCGGAACCTCTCCTAAACCTTTGAACCTAAGTAAATCTCGATGTATTCTTGATACATGTTGTTCAGTTCATTAAGTTTTCGAGAGATATGATCTAATTCTCTCTCTGCAACTTTTGTAATATATTTAGCAACCTTTTGAAAAGTTGGTCAATAAAAACTTCAACTAATGGTACCATTATTATACCGTAATGGCATTGCTATTACCTACTTTTACCTAGTACTGGCTGTCTTACAATTGCTTTAATTAATCGAAGGGAGCTCCTTTCTTGCACTATGTGGTTAAAGTGACGAATTGACCCAAGTCCAGCTTTTTATACCAAGCAATTAACAGTGAAGTATACCAAGAAATGTTTAATACTTTTGCGGTAAAAATTGTTATAATATTTGGTAATTAAGCTAAAAAATCAGAGATGACATCCTCAGTAGATTTAAAAATATAGTAATGTTCAAATATACATATGTATGTCACTGCCACAATCGTAAATAGTTTTCATCCTCAATAAGCATCAACATTAGTTCCCCTTTTTAAATTTTTAAATTTTTTTTATAACATTTGTTGAGGTTCTCGTGACAGTTGTCGAATTTTTCCATACATACACATATAAAATTCCATATAAACAAGTATTTTTATAAATGTTCTGTCGTCTGTGTTATTCATCATTCCTTTAAATTACATTTCAATTTAAAAACTCATATACAAAATTCATAGATACAAACATACATGCATGACTATGTTATATTCAAAATCAACAGTCAAATATTGTAACTCTTTCGAGCTTTCTTTTTGATTTCCCACTGACGCTGCATTTCCTTTGGCGGTGGCGTTTTAATCTTTTCGCTCCGTTAACTTACTTCGTGTGTGTTTTTCGCACACACATTACGGTTTTTTCATTTTGTGGCACTTCTTGAGTTCAATAAAGCCATTTAATATGCTTCTTTACTGTCTAACTTTTTCAAGATGTTTTCACTTTTTGCGCTTTTCGCGACTCATGCGAAGACACATGTGCATACAAATCTACATGCGGAGAAACCATGTGTTGATTTATTGCGTGTTTTTTTCTTTGGCTAGGAAATTTAACGATTCCTTTACAACAATATTCAATGGAGAGAATAGCTTTAATGAAACTGTAGAAGTTGGTAAGAATGAACGTTGAATGAATTGTCACTCAGGGTTAGTGCAGGGTTGGTCTGTGAATATGTTTTAAAGGTTTAATTTCACATTTAAATTTGCTTGTTTACTCAATTTATTTTCCTTTCCTTTTGCTTTAATTTCCCCTTCTCAAGGGCTTGTACCTTTCTACATAAAACCTTTCCTAACATATTTTACTAGAAGTGAATGTTCGGGATCTTTCCTCAACGAATCTAAATTCACAAAATATTCTTCCGTGAGTTAAAATAAGACTTGTTTAATGAACGCTAATAAATTCCACGGAAACGTCAAGCGTAAATTGCTTTATTCACAAGAAATTTTCAAGTGAAACTAAAGATGTTCACTGTCTTAACATTCTTTAGATTTATTGTATAGTATATATATAGTTTTACCAGCAACTAAGACCTAAGACACCCAACCAACCACCACACGAAGCAATTAAGCGAAAATTGCATTTTGAGACCACAAAATCTCCAGTCATTTACGCTTAATATTTAAGCAAACGAACGCTAAAAGGCGATTTGAACCAAAAGCGCGAGAGGAAATTCAAAGAAGCAGCGTAATAAATACTTACACTGAATGTCTACTTCAAAGCGCTAAGGGAGTGTCCCTGTAATAAACGTCAAAATAAATATTTGAGAAAAGGTGAGTTCGTCGCAGCAAAATAGCGGAAAAGACAAGATGAAACGGAACTTGGATACAATCAGAATTCAATAAGAAAGAAACTGTGGAACGCTTTAAAGGCACAACATCGTCGAGACGCCCAAGACAAATGTCGTAGGTGTAAAAAAGAAACGCAATTAAAGCAAGCCGTCATTAACTACACGAGCATTACGTGGGTGACCGGCTAAAATGTCTCTTAAAGTGTAGGTGGTACGTATAAAAAGAAACATGGAAAGTATAACACTGCAAAATGGCGTAAATGTGGCTAAATTGAGTGATGCAGAGAAGTGAGGACCAAATACAGGGTGTAATAATGACAGTCGGAGTCAGGTGCCTGGATATAAGTCACCATATAAGACTTAAGAATAGATTGTATAGAGGATTTCTGAAGTCTGAGACTGAGGTTGAAGTTTATTTTTGTTAGTGATCATTTGTCATGAGATGGCTACTGAGGGCGCGCACTTATGTACCATTTTTACGATTAGAACGAAAAAGACCGTTTAACTATGAAAAACCATAGCATCCTGCAGTGAGATTATTATTTCATTGACCTATGACCTTTTTAAATAAATTTAATGCGATTATAACACAAAGAGCTGTTGACCATGAGAAGTGAATTTAATATTTGAGAGAGAGAGAGAGAGAGAGATAAACATACGCTGAGAGTGAGAGAGAGGGCAAAGAAAGAGTCTCGATTGGACGAAAAAGGGCTTGGAAGGAATAGAGATAAATGATATTGTAGTGTAGACCCTTAGCTCAATCGACCACTTCTCTTATCATTTCTTACGATTAGTTAAAGTCGTAAGAATCATTGTGGACAATTCTTTGTGGTTTATACTTGGATGATGATCTGAGTAGGAATGTCTGTTTAAATTTTTCAGTCCAGCTTATACTATAAATGATAGATACTTGCGGACGTTGGGCCAGCACTGTTTCCAAGTTAATAGGATTTGAGGAACTTTGGCATACATATATTGACAACTTTCTTGCGTAGACTTGATCTCGCTTAAATATTTTGTATATTCACCAACACTCTTTCATTTTACACATCCTACTACCCCACCCTGTATAAATCAAATATGTATATACAGCTAAATGCTGGCAATTGCGCAAAGACAACGCTGATAGTTGACAACTGAAGAGTAGTTGCGAGCACTAAAAGAAGGTGAAGAAGCAACAAAAAGCGAAAAATTGTGGAATAATAAGAAAAGAAAAGACAAAACCATTAAAAAATTTCAAAGTCTACATTAAGGCGCAAGTAGCAGCGCATCGTAAGTGTTATGAGCAAAGCAAGCGAGCAAGCAGGAATTGTAAGTAAGTGAGTGAGCATAAGCAGAAAACCAATTTACAATAATTTTTGCTGTGCAAAGGCAAACATTAAAAGCATTTGAGTGGCGCTGCTGAGGAGCGTGCAAAAGCACATAACGAAGTCAGAGAGCTGGAAGTTAAGCGGTAACGGTAAAGGAAATTGTCAAGCTCAAGCTAACGTCCGCCTTTGGGCGTGTTTATTTGTATGTCTATGTGTGGGTGTATTATATAAGTATGTGTGTGATTTGTGGTCGCAGAGTGCACACTAATGTACAAATATAAATCAGCAAGAAAAACGCAAGGAAAGTAAACAATGTTAACATTATAATGCACACAAATACGTTTATAAGCACAAACACAAACACGCAAACGCACTTATGCACTCAAATATATATCTTTGTAGGCTTACATACATTACACTGGAAAGGAAGTGATGTGCAATGTGCAGTGACACAGCGTAACAGTTGGCGCTTAAAAATGTCGCTTTATCATCTACTCATACTTTTTTTATTTTATTTAATATATTAATGCATGAGTCCGTGTATGTACATATAAGTGACAGGCAGAAAGCGAGCAGAAAACGAAGTGCTGCAGAAGAGTCTCTTTAAACACGATAAGTGAAGTGTTGAGTGCAGGCAAGCGCTTTTGTTTTTATTATTGTTGTAATAGGTTTATAAAATCTCCAAACTAAAGGGGTTATATTAAATTTACAACCATTGAAGAGAGAATATGATGTTTCAGGATGTTATTGATTGAAACAGGGTAGTCTTCGGTAAGGACACTGCGTATATATTGTAAGACATTAATAAAGATCGTTCAATCGTCTTAATAGCAGCGGATACTTAATCTTAAAACTTCATCTAACGGCGACTTTCTACGAATCAGTAGGCGTCATTGAGTCGATTCCATGGATATTATAGATCATACTCTCATTTGAAAATAGTGAGAGTTTTGTATGAGGAATGGTCCTTGACTCTTTGAGTTGACTGGAATGACAGTCTTGTTCCAATTACAAAATTATGTTTTGATTGAGTATCTTTTCTTAGGTTTTCTTAAACACTTGAACTAGTCTAAAATTATGCAATATTTTCGCAGTTATTATTTTACGTTGAGCGGCAACCCTACTTCATATATTTTTAAACAGACAGACATTTGGATACATTTTTTGATTATTACTTTCTTAACCAAATTCAGTTTGTCACTCATTTTTATACCCTGGACAGGGTATTCTCTTAAGTTTAAGTTTGTCACGAAGTTTGTAACACCCAGAAGGAAGCGTCGGAGTCCCTATAATGTGTATATATAAATGATCAGTATGTTGAACTGAGTCGATTTAGCCATGTCCGCCTGTCTGTCGGTCCGTCCGTCTGTCTGTCTGTATATATACGAACTAGTCCTTCAGTTTTTAAGATATCGTTTTGAAATTTTGCAGATGTTATTTTCTCTTCAAGAAGCTGCTCATTTGTCGGAACTGCCGATATCGGACCACTATATCATATAACTGCCATACAAACTGAACGATCGGAATCAAGGGCTTGTATGGAAAACGTCCGCATTTTACTACATATCTTCACGAAATTTGGTGTGAGTTATTGCTCATAGAAATAATTTAATCTCAGAAAACATTCTTCAGATCAGTTCACTATAGCATATAGCTGTCATACAAACTGAACGATCGGAATTAATGGCTTGTATGGAAAATTTTCGCATTTGACGTGGTATCTTCACGAAATTTGACATGGATTACTGTTTAAGGTAGTAATATAATCTCCGAAGAAATTGTTCAGATCGGTTAACTATATAACCTTAATGATTCTAGCAAAAAACCCGGCTAAAAAGAATAAGTAAAATGTTTTCTTTTTTTTACTTAGTTTTTCTTTCGTATTTAGATTTGCTTAAACACATAGTTACTAAAAGAAATGCACCTGTGAAGGGTATATTAGCTTCGGTACAGCCGAAGTTAACGTTTTTTCTTGTTTTATTATATTTCCAGTTTTCTACTATTTGCAACTCTGTTTCATAAGACCTTCATATAAAAGAAAGTTATCCCTAAAGGATTCGAAAAACATTTATTCTTTATAAAGCACTTTCTTAAACAATTTTCATGCATTTATTTTATTTTATTTTATTTTGTTTTAATTTATTTTATTTTTATTTTATTTTATTTAAAAAAATATTTAGCGATTTTTTATTTCATTTATATTATTTCTTTTTATTTATTTTTATTGTTTTGTTCATTTATTAACAATTTTCATTTCGTCATTAAAAAATAAATTCTCCTCAATAAATACAAATCGATACTTCAATCAAGCACATTACAACGGCTTTTAAATGTTGCACAATTATTTTGTCATTAATGAATATTAGATGAAATTATTTGCTTTGTTAAATGCCACAAAAATGTTTTTGGTTGAACACAGTAAACACAACAAAAAGTAATAATTTGGCAGTAGACTGCGCGGCAAGGGGTCAACAGCAGCGGTTGTGGCAGCAAAGGCAATAAAAGTGAGCGATAAAAAAGCAAAAGCGCAATTTGAAATAATTAAATTGTCATATTGTTGCATGTGGGGTGTGAGTGCGGCGTGGGCGCAATACGATTTCATTGAAAGGCTTACTATGCAAATGTGGCATGTGGCCACACACACAAACAACACTTGCCTTACTTTCGAGTGGTTAAAATGGGCATGAGAAGCCTATTAAAAGCGTTCAAGTGCAAAATCAATAGAATCAAAAAATGCCAAATTATTTACATAGATTACAACAAACACACACACACTGACAATGAGAGCACTCGAAAGTATCTCTAAAAGCTTACAGTGCCTACGAAAGTGTGTTTGTGCACTTATTGCATGAGTATTTGCGCAGCATTTCACATTTCGAGCCTGATATGAGCAATATTATTTGTGATTGCCAAACGATGTCTGTGTGCCATCGAGAAAGGCCATGGCGTATACGTAATTTAAATAAAATTCAACAGAAGAAGAAGAAAATCAAGTTGGTTAACAATATTACACATAAGCCCGGCGAATGCCAAGCAAGCATAAAATATTGAAATAAAATTTTATAAAAACTCATAAAAGCCCGAAAAGTATGCATACATTTGCAGTACTCATATGCACAGATGCTCCTATGTACATATATGTAAATAGTGTGTTCAGCGTAGGGTATACAATGTACGTTCGCAATCATATTAAAGCGCGCGTAATATATACATTCATATCGTTATTTCTCCTTTCCTTCTTCAACACCCACACTGTGGCACACACACACACAATGCTTACGTAATTTCCGTTTCCGCAATAAAATCGTACATTTTCGGCGTTAAGTGATATAAATGCGTTTGTGTAACATTGTGTGAGTTATAAAATACTGTATGCACGTAAAGCACATATGCACTTTTGTGCAAATATATTTAAATGTAGTCGTATGTATGGCGTGTGTGATAGCTTCTTTCCCAAAATATTCTGTGTCATTTGCCAACTTTGTTGAAGTCGTTACGATTGTTGCTTCATACATATGTATGCGTAGGTGTTAAGTGCATATAGAACAACCATTTTTTTATGTAGAAAAGCTATCAATACAACTTATGTAAAGATGCTTCCGGTTAAATATGCAGTTTATTTAATGGAAGCTCTATGTTATTGACTTCGAAAGATGAATGCCGTAAAGCATAATATTTGCATGTCTGTCTGGAATTTTAGTAAAATCATCAAAATGAAGGACTTGTATGGTCTTCAAATCAGTACTTTAGCAGAACTTGAATAGCTAGTAAAGTATCTGATTTCTGGCAGAAAACAGTGCCAAGATATTTTATTAGTCAACGGTTGATCAGATAAAGTATGGTTAGGTTATGCTTACCATCGTCAAGCTGAGCATATTTTCACAGTTAAGTCACTGAAACCAAATTAAGGAAGTATCATTTATTTGTTGTTGTAGCGACAAAAAAACGTTCCGAAATATTTTTAGGTGCTTCGACAAGTTGCTAAATTTTTCGGTCTTAGATCAGGTTTACCCGTAAAAGACCAAATGTCTATCTTGGGGAAATAGATACAAATTCTTTCATACAGATAGCTGATATGCACTGAATTGCTCTGCTTTCCCAAAATCAGCTCGAAGATTTTCTTATAGACCTTCTTATTTTTTTCTAAATGTTTCCGTAGGAATCTGTCAAATGTTTTCAGAGAAACAGTAGTAAAAATATATTTTCCAAAATCCTCAGTTTTCATATATTACACCGGTCAACACGGTTTTTGTGTCTGACATCTACATGTTAAATTTTAGTTTCTCCTATGAAAAAAATAAGGAAACAAATTTTTTTTCCGTTTAAAGTTTGCTTTCGTAGAAATTAGAGCAATTTTTCGATTTTTAAGCAGGAATGCCTGATTTTTATAGTTTTTCTACAATTTCACTATAGATTATTTTGATTACTGACTTTTAGGTTAAAATAGGTTTCATAGGCTTCGCAAAGTTTCAAATTTGTTAACAAAGCAAATTTTTTACATCTAACTTTATTAAATTCACCGCAAATAAAACAGAATGAATCAACATCATTTTTACACTGACTTGATGCCATTTTTTAACTGAGTAATACACTAATATTGTTGTTACAGCTATAATAAACAGGTTAACATTCACTACAGTGCCTCTTACAAATAATGATACTGTTTACTATCGGGTTAATCAAAGTGCTACCATCTTTGATTTATGAAATAAATTAAAATATACTTATCGATGTAAATCAGACCAAAGCAAACTTAAAGAACTAAAGATTAATATTTAAATGTTTTTCAATGTCTAGAATCAGAATTCAAGCATGAGAACAGAAACCCCAAAAAAAAAATTGTTTTGGTTGACCGGTGTAATACAAAATACAGTAGATCTTCCATAACTCAAGATCCCCTTTTAAAAGTTTACTACCGAGGCAATTTTTTAAAAGAGTGCGTGTGAAAATCTATAATTTACAGCTTTTTGAAATATTTATATTTATGAAAATTTCTATAATTCGAAGTTTTTTGTGTATTATTGTGATTCGAGTTATGGAAGTTATACAGCAGTAGCTTTCTTGAAAATCTTCATTCTCTTGAAAATCTTCTGGCCTTTCTATGATTTAACAACGACATTTGTTTTTCGAGGTTTCCCCAAAATATTATTCCACATCTTAGTAAGAGGATAGCTTTTTTTTATATCATGGCAGTACGAACATTCTACAATTTTGTATCATTGAAAGTCTTTTGGTGATAAAATAGTCAAATAGTAGTTCAAAAATCTATAATAAAAATATAAAATTTTCATATAAAACTCTCATTTAATGTCACTTCCCTGTGCATAGTAGCATGGGTTTAGTTGAAGTCCTTCCAATACTGTCATGCTTCCGCTTAACTCAATTTCCTGTAGCTAATTATTATAATTTTCTATTTAATATTTTACTATTTCCCACAAAGTAACTCAATAAATATTTCATTATAATTTTGCATGGTCCTTGCCATCAAGCATTTCCATTATCCTCCATTTTCCCACACACCCAATCCGCCCCGTTGGCAATTTAACCACTCGGAGTTTATCGACAAAGTTCAATCACTCCATCTACTGCTGCTGGCGTCTTATAAGTGGAGTTCTAGACAATCAATTAATAAACTTCTGTACGCCCAATTAATTTATATGAGATTGAAATTAGCTGGCAGCTGCAGCGGCCACAGCTTTTACTCCCACACTGGGCATTCACTTACACCGGGCAATGAATCCATCAAACAGTCTATATGCGTGAGTGTGAGTGTAGGTATATGAAACGACTAGTGCTAAGCAGGAAGTAGCGCGACATTCTCAAGAGATGTTAAGAACAGTCAATATGCGCTATACCACGTGACGGCCGTCAAACAACGCTTCGTAGGTAGGAAGGAACCTACTCAGTTACTCAGTGCTCAGACTAATCATGATCTTAGCTGTCAAATTATACTTTTTTCTCCACTATTTTCTACCTTACCACCAGAGATACTGTGAAGAAAACACTTCAATTACAGGCAACAAGCGTTTCTGACTTTAGAAGTAGGAAAGAGATGAATATGATTGTAAAATCCGAGTACTTTTTTTGAAGTTGAACTGAATTGATATTGAAACATGTCATACAAATCGCTCTTTCTATCTCTTTTAAGAGATTTAAGATTAAGATTTCATCTTATGTGATTATGAAAGAAACTTTAATACTTTCTTTGAGTAAAAATATTAAAGTTTTATTTTTTCCTCCCCACAATCACTCCTTTAAGCCAACCAAGTGCACTGACTTGTCAATACTCGTGTATTTTCCCCCATTTCACATGTTCACTCATTGATTCCAATCGATAATTATTGGTCAATGGTGTATGCGCTTAAATGCCCTCCATGGACGTTGAGCATTTTCCACGCCACAACATAATCTGTTGCATGCAACTAAATTGCCAGCGCGAGTAGTTTTTGCGACATCGTTACTATTATTAATAACAAATCCCAAGGTAATTTGTGTCGCCATCGCTTTTTCCTTTGCAAGTCGTCTAACAGAAGTGCAATTGTGCGTGTGTCATTACGGATATAATAAATGTCATAATGTAAAAGGGCAATTGAAAAATCAATATCTAATATTTGTATATGGCACAGTGTCTTTAATGTACAGTGAAGGTCTTGTTGCAGAAATCTATGCAGACGTCTATGGTTATTAAACTGAGTGCTACGCAGGACTTCATGACAATCTCAGTTCCAAGCAAATGTACTGCTTATTCTATAATTGAGGCACCATAATAATGGCGTTGTTCAATAAAATTTCAAGGTTAAAGTTATACAGTTATGTAGAAATTAAGATATCTTGACGTGTTTCTTGGCACCAATTCGAAGATGGGCAAAATCTCGGAGGATAAGGAAAATCACCTGAAACGTGAAATTTCATGAATAAAGATGGTACAGAAGAACTGCACTCAAAATGGTATACAAAATTTTAAATGGGCGGGGTTCCGCCCACTTAGGATTCAAAAACCATATCTCCGAAATTACTTGACCTATGTCAATGAAATTTGGTTCATAATATCTGTTGGGCTTGCCAATGATATGCTGTGAAAATAGTTCAAATCGGTTCACCACGGTTCACGCCTACCAAAATTCGAAGTCGATCTGAATCGTTTTATTTACAAATATATAAAGTAAGCTTAGTGAAGATATCGGAACAGAACTTTGCACAAATACTGCATTTAAAGAGTGGCATCGCCCTTCTAAACATCGCCGAAATCGGTCTATAAGTTTTCAAGACCCTATGTATTGAATATGAGGACCTCAGTGCTTCTAAAAAATTGTTTTCCGAAAATATGGCGACGTTTCTCAGATATTTTGAGGAAATTCAGAGGGAATATGTTTCTTAGATATTTGAGTAAATTATGGGTTCAGAGTGCTATCATGAGTCTGTTGAAACATCGAAGGTCTTAAAGAAAGGATATAGTTTTTATTAAAATTCAGGTAAATGAAAAATTTTGAAATGCAAAAACAATTTAGTTGGTGAATTTTTTGTTGGCTTTTAAGCTAAAAAAAATAAGAAATAATAAAAAGTTTGGTTAATTTTTTGATGGGTTTCAATACCACTTTGTATCATATTTCATATTTTCTTCTTCTCAAAGTTCTGTAAATTACTCCCTTCTGCACTCTATCTATCTATCAAGAATTGAAATTGAAATTTTAAAGGGCATGCCATATTCTCACCAAAAAACAATATTTAACAGCACAAAAACCGTTATTTCGTGTGACACTCATATCTCATATACACATCAAATTTTCACGTTTTAGACCTAAATTTGATGGACTATGATGGTAAAAGTCTCCCTACTGACTGCCAATTAGTCACATGTGTCACATCTAGTCACCATCTACACAGACATACAAACAGCTCACATCATGCAATATTCATAGAGCAAAGCACTATTGATGTCAGTTGTTGTATTTGTTATTCCTTTTTGTTGTTACTCTTTCCTCTTACTACTTCACAACAATACAGTAATATATCAGTTTCACGATTTCTTTCATATTCATATTTGGCACCTCCAACTACTGTCGCCCCAACACACAGTTAACTGTACATATATTTTTATAGAAAATGTGTTGGTATGTATGTGTGTGCGTGCCTTGCTGTGAAATGACTTTTATTGCTATATCACAAAGTACGAAAAATTTGTTTGTGTGTTATTGCGTTGGTCGCGCACTGTCATCCTCCTTGGCATCTTCGTCTTGTAGGCAGTCTCGCTTTTATAGCGCTCAATCTACACGTATGTTTATACACATTTGATAGCCTATTTACTAGTACATAGCTGTGTACATATATGTATATGAGTGTATGAATATATATAAGCTCATGTTTTCCAATGTAATTTGGTGAAGTTATAAAAGTCTACAGGAAGCCATGTGAGTTGATGTGTTTTGTCATGCTGCCACAAGCAAACACACACGCATACATATTTATGTATTGTATATCTGCTGGCACAACAATTGCACTGACATCTTGGCATTGGCAATGTGTCACCCAGTTTAACGCCCATTTGATAAAAGCGAAAGTAATCAATAAAAATCAATTTATTTGACGAATTTTTATACAAATGCATATATATGTGTATGCGTGTGTGTTTGTATATATATTTCTCAAATCTAGCGTGTTTTCTTTTCTTATATGCATCTATATTTTATAGTTTTCCATCAATGAAAAGCCAGCACAAGCGCCAATAACCTTCTGTGTGAACCCATGTGTATTGACATGGCGTATACGTAACCTTTGTCATGGCATGCGTTGCAGGATGACCATATTTTTAAACAATTTTCTAGTTGATTGATTTGCGCATAATTTATAAAAAATCGAGTGAAATTAAACAGAAAACATATTCTCTGACACGAAAGTGACGAAAGTGGAATCCATAAAGATTAATAAATAGTAAATATATATTTAGACGAGAGGCTTTTGATAAGGTTTAATTAGAGAACTTAAGATCACTATATATATATTGAAATTAAAATCTTAAAATTATTTTCAACAGTTTCAAACACTGGGTCTATAAAGCAAAAACCTCAAACGCAAAGTTTTTCTTTTTGCTTATACCAAGAAAAAAGAGATCCCAAAAATTAAAAAACCACTTGAACCTGAACTGAAACCCACTTTCCCGAATTCTATTGTTGTGAAACGCACTTAAAGCGTCAAGCATTTATGGCTGCTGGTATGTTGCACTTTTGTATCACAGTTGTCATTGCTCTTAGCCAATTTTTATGGCTTTTCAATATCCGTTGTTGTTGACTTTTGCGCTTTGCGTGTGACGGCGTCAAAAATTCGTGAAAGCACTACGAGTTGTGGCAACTTTTATGCGCCTATTACACAGACATATGTGTTTATTAGTAACACATAGCGGTTTTATGTGTGTTAGAGAAGTAAACCTGGCAAAATAATAAGTACTCTATACAGAGATTCTAGTTATAGTAATGTAATCGACAAGAAAAAGACTCAAAAGCACAAACTACACTGAAATCTATGATAAAATAATTTTTTGGACAAGATTTTTGACAAACTAGAACTTCATATTATAGATCGTGAAATTTGTTGATACCATTTCTTATTAATTGAATATTTCTTAAACATATACATATAAATTTAAAAATATAATTTTTTAAAATAATTTCAAATAAATTTAAATAAATAAATTTAAAATAATTTAATAAAAAATTATTTGTTTATAAATAATAATATTTACATTATGAAAAAATTTCAAGTTATTTTATTTTATTTTTGTTTTTATTTAATTTAAATAAATTTTATTTTATTTATTTTACTTTATTTAATTTAATTTTATTTTATTTATTTTATTTTATTTATTTTATTTATTTTTCTTATTTTTTTTATTTTATTTTATTCTACTTTATTTATTTATTTAATATAATTTTATTTTATTTCATTTTATTTATTTTAC
The DNA here is from genome assembly GCF_028554725.1 of Zeugodacus cucurbitae. Classification (NCBI taxonomy): domain Eukaryota; kingdom Metazoa; phylum Arthropoda; class Insecta; order Diptera; family Tephritidae; genus Zeugodacus; species Zeugodacus cucurbitae. Next base: position 53,137,637 of record NC_071667.1, on the reverse strand, counting down.
TTTATTTAATTTTATTTTATTTCATTTTATTTTACTTTATTTAATTTAATTTTATTTTATTTTTTTTTTTATTTTATTTCATTTTATTTATTTTACTTTATTTAATTTTATTTATTTATTTTATTATATATTATTTTATTTTATTTTAGAGTTTTTGAGTAGCTGTACTTATTGCAATGACCACAGGTGTCTACATTTATTTTCATGTTGCCACGTTTATGGCTTATTGACTAACTTTAGTGCAGTGCAGTGTCAACAGCGAACAGCGTTAAAGTTTGTTAAGCCAGGCACACAGCGTCTTTGGCTCGATTATCATTCACGTAATTATTGTGTTATTGGCATTTGGCCATTACATTGTAGTAAATCTATAATGGCCGCATATAAAGTGCACACATAAGACATTGTAGCAGCTTTACTTAACACATTAACTCGTAATATTTTATGCGTTTAGCGTCTATTAATAACATTATGTAGCAGTATTCCAGCTACGCTTGACCTCCGTCAGTGGTTGTCTGTCGACATTTCAACTATTTAAACTTTTCGCTGCGCACATTTGCTAATAAGGCCGCACTGGCCCACACCCCGTCCGGCAGTATGCTGTGGTCTGTCAGTCTTGTTATACCCTCGTCAAAAGTGGTCGCCCGGTCCGGATTCAAAGCGGTTGGTTCATTGCTAACGAGTATATCCACTCGCCAGTTGCTGCATCGGTTTGGCTCGTTAGTACTTCCATGAATTTGCAAACCACTTACCCCGTTTCACACAACTCCTTATTTTGCCGCTTGTGTCACAATTTCTGACAAATCATCACTTGGCGTCCTTGGCCGCGCTTCAAAGCGCCTTAACTTGTGATCTCTTAGCATAATTGGAAATTCTTTTGGATTCTCTTTGTTTACTTTTATTGCTTCTTGTGTTTTTTTTTTTTTGGTTTTTTCTGATTCTCACTTTTACGTTGATAACTTTGTTTACGACTTTCTTTTATCAATTATTCTTGGCTTTAGGTGTGGGTGTGCATTGTTATACCGCTTTGTGCCATTCTGAGGGCGTATGAATGGCTACTTTGACGACCATTGTGTTGCGCTGGCTAATAACTCATCAACGTCAATAATGTTGTCCAACAGCAATTTATGTGAACTAATTAGCATTACTTTAAATTGGCTGCACTTAACCAGAATGTTTTCAAAAAAGGAAACCAATTTTCTTTTTGGGTTTTGTTAATTACTCAATTGGGCACTTTGTCGCATTTGTGGTGTGGAGTTCTTTGTATTTCTAAAAAGAACTTCGGAAGTAATAAAACTTTTTCCGAGAAGACTCTTGTAAGTAATCCACTTGGGAACATATATACTGCGATTCTAAGGAGATACTTTACGAGAATTGTTGGGCGACTTTAACGTCAACTCGCTATTTAAATCCAAACGATTCGTTAAATTAGTCTGCAACATCAGAGTTTTTCCATAGAAGTAGGCATTAGAATTTGGTTGGATCATCGACTAGCTCCCAAAGGACGCTGAAAACAAGTTATATACATCAATAACATTTAGCCTATCGTGGACAATATCTTAATGAGAACCCGATTAGAGACATCACGGCTTATTAAAAAATATTGTAAATTCTGATTTGTAGATTCCTTCCTTGGGAGGCTTTCTATTAGTTTAAGAATTAGAACCACTTGCCTGCTGTAATTATACAGTCTTCCTTTTTAGTATTAACACGTGTATTAGGAAGACAATACTGCCAAATTATGATGGATTTGTCAACAATTGCGGCGAACTCGATCTTCTTTGGCCAAATTACTTCATTAAAATTTGTAGAGGGTAGTTCATTACTAAGACGACCTGGTTTTTACTGCAATTCTTACACGATTGTCCCGTAGTTTACAAACGTAATGATATTAGCAAAATTGTTGTTACAATGGATTACAACAAATCTCCTTCATATTAAGTCTTGATCTAAACAATTGTTTTCAGAGTTTTACTTTGTTCATAGTTTGTACTGACTGGTTACCATCTAGACAACCCCTCTAACACACTAAAAAGTACAAGCTCTTCAGAATATATGCGCCCGTCTCAGACGGGAGTCAGCGACAAGCCGCAATGAAGTCCAGGATCTGAGTTCTATTGAAATTCTACGAACTCAAGTCGGATAAAATATCGGAAGCTGAAACAATCGAAATTTATATATTTTAAAATATATTAAAATTAAATTTCTTCAGATGTAGTACCTCGGGATACCTCTCTAAACTTTCAGATATCTAGATTGACAATTTCTTTATTAGATCCCCGGAGCCAAAGCAATCAATACAAATAAATTCACAAAATAAATTAACGTCGTTTCAAGCCAAAGTACTTGGAGCTTAGCAGCTTCACAGATCTTATTCTTCAATTCTTCCTTTATTTTTATTCCTTGAAGCTGCGATAACTTTTCAAATTGAACTATTACACATTATGCTATTAAACCAAATAGTGTAAGACACGTCACTTCTGTTGGCTATCGACAAAAGTTGTGGCGTCATCGGCTCTGTAAGACGTCAATGCCGGAGAGTGTTGTACTTGCGCCACATGAAGGATACGCAGTTCAGCTTGTGTTAATTAGATTTTTGCGAACGCGATCTAAACACACGCATATACTTTTTGCGTGTATGGGTCTGTAAGGAAACATTATCATTACGTTAAAGCAATTCAATCACAGCGTACAAGTCATGCGAAATAAAGATGTAAGCAATAAAAATACAACAAAAAAACAAAAACAAAAAAAAAACAAAATCGAAAAACACAATTCAAAACAATCCACTTTGTTTAAACGACTTGGAATTGAAAGAGGCAATTTTGAAAGCTGAAACATCTGGAGGCATGCGGGTGTTTGTGTCTGTGTGTGTGTGCGTTCAAACGCGCCAGCAACATACGTCAGTCAGTGAAGTGCTGGAGATTTATTTTTACGCAAAACATTTGGCCGAACATGAAAATGTGGCATCCAGCGCGGCTGCCACCCGCCGGCGCGTCACTCACACCGCGCACACCCGCCAAGCGGACACACGTTTCGGACGCGAATGCCCCGACATGTGTAAACTATCGGGCTGGATTTTTAGGTCGACATTTAGATATATATATATAGATATATATATACGAGTGTGTGTGGTATGTATTCTTTCAACCGTTAGATTGCCGACTATTGAAGGCGATTTTAAATTTTTTTCGTAATTTTTTTTATGCAACATTTATTCGCGGCCATTAATTACGCCACACTGCCCATCCGCCACCGCTTGACTCGGCTCGGCCATGGCAAACACAATAGAAAATTGTAAAAATTGTGAAAAATGTAAAATAGTAAAATAAAATAAATAAATTTGAAATTTGCGCTTGTTGGCGATGGATGTGTACTCGCGTGTTATTGTTGTTGTGGCTGTTGTGTCGATATCTATGTTGTGGCATTGTAGCACTTTCATTCGTACGCACATATGTACGTCAAATAATTAATTGAGGCGCCACATATGTGGCAAACACACACACATACATAGAAATTTATAAATGTTAAATTTGTTCTTGTTGTTGTTGCTGCTTTTACTTACTTACGCCGGGAGCTCGGTTTGAGGCGTTGCAAGTGGCCAACTTAATTATTGTTGCTTCTCTTACCTACAACGCCAGCTGTTTTGTGTAAACAATTCAATCACTTTCAATTATCGATTTACAAAATTTAGAAATTTATTGACGTAGTTGTTGTTGGCTTTCTCTTAGAGTGGCTCTGACCGATTGTTGTTAGAATATTTAATAGCATCAGAATATCAATTATACCAAGACTGGTTTATACAGAAGGCTCTTGTACACCGTTAAAGGCGTTTTTTTGGATCTACATATATCCCATTTACAGAGGCTGCATAATGTACAAAAAGGAAAATATTATGTTTTAAATATCCTAGTAAATATCTTGTTCGATTACCGGTGACCGAACTGATCTCTTGGAGTCTGCAAGCACTTCTTACGCCTCTTGCTGGAAAGTGGCTGGAACAACTGCTTTATATGCAGTTTGAGAAGCAGAATTGTTACTAAGATTGATCATTTTTGGATATTGGCGGTATTTTGGTTATTGGATATTTCAAATCCATCGAACAAAGTGTTCCATAGCTTAGATATTCTGACCACGATCGAGAGAATTTGGTGATTAGTGGAACACGCTCCACATGGCCTGGATGCTAGAAGTTTAATTACTCTATATCGGAAGGAGTTTAGAAATGCATCTTATTTATATGAATAAGGTACTGCAATCTTCACCAATCTGTTCTTCAAGTTGTCAGTGAGCCAAACATACAACGAATACAAGTGCTACATATTCCACTGTTATTTCCGTTCAAAGGAATATATGTATACCTCGAAAGTCAGCTACCAGAACTCCTTTATATGGTTCCATGAATTTTAAAACTCCCGGAAGTCCTTCAGCTTTCTAGTAGAATTTTTCGAAACAGTTGAAGAACTCGGCTCGCAAAGATCAAAGTCGTTGAATGGAGAGATTAGCTTGCAAATATCTGTTGCTTTCAATTCTTCGGCATGAGGTTTATGCCATCTACTATTTTTGCGAAAAAGCTTGTATGTGACTATAATATTTGAAAGGAAGTTGGACGGAGGTGCTTTTATATTTTAATTTCTGAGTAAGACTTCTATTATGTTAAGTTCCAAGGAGTTAATTATCACTTGGCAGCTTATTTTTATATAGAACTCCTACCGAATACTACTGATTCTGTGATGGATGTATCTTTTTAAACCATTTCTAGACTATTCTTTCAACCCATCTTGTTGGTCTTCATTGCTTTTGGCACACTTCGACTTCGACTTCGACGTCAATCGAATGCTGAATTTTCAATTAAGATACGGCTGGAATAAAAAAATATAACAACAACTATATTGCACGCTCCTTATTCACCAGATATGACTCCGTGTGACGTCCTATTTCCAAAAATAATAATAAAAGAGAACTCGGGTTTAAGAAGTCTTTCGGCGATTGGAAGGAGCGCTGGCATAAGTGCATAATATCGAATGAAGACTATTTTGAAGGCCAGAACTTGAACTTACAACTACATAGATTAATGAATAAATATGTTTTTCAAAAAACAAAAATTCACGTTATTTTTTGAACACACCTCGTATTGGCTGTAGGGACTGTAAATAAACTCAAAACGTGCACAAACATTAATATACTTAAAAAAGGAAACTAAAAGCACAAATTCACACACATTTAATCATATTGCAACTCACCAGTATCCTGTTGCCATGCGCATTTTAACGAGCTCTGAACTTTTTGGTAGGTGCTATGCTGTGCTAAAGCGCCTCTTGAGTGGATCCCTTCAGCACAAAGCACGCTGCTCTTATCTTTTGACATCATATGCGCGAACATTTTCAAATTTAGACATACAAATATATGTCCCTATGTATACATATGTGCAACTTTAGGCTATGAGCTTGATAAACCTAAACCAAAATCCAGTAATGCCACTAGAAAAACACATCATATATTTATGTGTACATACATATGTATATAATATATTATGTACTCATGCACATAAGTAAATATATATATATATACTTTATGCACTTATAACTAATAGTGTTTTATTCATTTTACATTTTTATGGCCGCACATGTTGGAGTAGCGGCGCAAAAACAACAACAAAGATCATAGTAAAAACCAAAAAAAAATAGAAAATAAAATAAATGAAAACATTAAAAGAGATGCTGAGTGCAATTTACGTAAAATTTATTAGCACTACAAAGTGCGCCAAAAGCTCAAGCCACAAACTCTCGCATACACACACATATATGTGCTTATATACCAACGCACACTTCCACATAACTCATACATATATTTGAAGATGTGTGTGTGTGTGTGTGTGCTTAGTTGAAGTGACTTTAGCAAACTTTTACTCCTTCGCTCGCTCGCTTGCTTTTGTTGGCTCTTTGAGTCACTTGAATTAATTTCGCCTGTGGTATTTATTCACATCAAGAGCAGAGCTTACTGTTTATAGTTTTCAGAGATTTTTCCTGGTTTTTGATTTTAATTTACTGTTTTTTTAGTGTTGAAAAAGTTGTCAGTTGCACTTCAAGTTGTTGGCCACAGCAACTTGCTGTTGTAGCTTTTAGTTTTATTATTTTAGTTAGTCAAATTGTGCAGCCTAAAAGTTTTTTGAAATATTTCAGCAGACGATTTTAGCAAATTTCAAGTGATTATTTTAAAGCAAATAAAGCGAAGGAAGTTCATTTAATATTTATAATTATTTATATTGTTTATTTAGTAGATTTTGTGTAGGGATCCTCTTAATTTTGGTTCATTGGTTCTTTAAGCCATTGTTCCCAAGCTATTATAGACCCATGTAACTCATTCAAAAATCCTGTTGGCTAATATTTGCTATCCTTGATTCTTCCTAAATAAAATCAATTCGTAACAGAAAGTTTTTTTAGTCAAATTGAGGTCGGATGAAATTTGAAGCTTGCGTGAAAATGGCCATAGATCTCCTTTATTTTCTCCCTTTCTTTTTCTCTCACTCTTTTTTCTAACTCTCTCTCCATCTCCTTTTCTCTCTCCCTTTGTCCCTCCCTCCCTCTCCGTTTGTCTCTCTCTCTCTCCTTATTCCTTTCAGTCTCTCTCTATTTATATCTGTCTCTAAATCTCTCTGTCTTTCACTGCCGCACACTCCAACCATAGCCTCATTGAATGAGGTAAATTTTTACCCATTTCAGCAAATTACCATTGGTATAACAAGGATCTTCTAATGAGTATATTTTTCGTAATGAGAAAGAATTTTGACTTACTTACTGTGACTGATCGAACCATTGCTGACCACAAGTTCGAAACAATGAATGAGCTCATCGATACTGAGCAATAACTTTAACTGCTCAAATATTTCCATCTTCCTCCAATATAATATGAAGTTGGAACAAAAAACTGGCCTATTTAGAATCCAAGAAAGACAAGAGAGTTGTCTACATTTAGACTTTGTGGTCGTACGCTTACTTTGGCGAGCGTCTTTAAATTAGTTCATCATCCTCAGTTGGGGTCCTGATTCATTATTTTTCAGTGTGATTTCTCGAAATATAAAATATTTGATGATGGTGAGTCTAAAATTCGTAGACATTTCTCCAGCCAATCAATTTCGAGCTAGTTTATTTGAAACACAATTTATATACTGTAAAGTATTCTTATCAAATGTGATCTAAAGCACTTATTTGTAAGAGTAAATAAATTAGAAGCCATTGCGCCATCTTTTTAAGTCACTGAATCCAGCCGACTCTCTGAAAAAAATTGTAATTTAAAATGCCAGATAATAAAAACAAAATAATTCAAAGCAAAAATAAGAAAGAGAAACGAAAAATAATTTTGCACATAACGGTGCCTCTGCCGTCAGCTGTTTAGCAACAAGCATTCATTATTTACCGTTATCCTTCTGTTGGTTGCTTTAATGCATAAATCTCAATTCACAGCCGTCGCTCGCAAGCCAACAACCGAACTTTGCATTTCATTTGCGCCAACCGCGTTTGCTTGTTTTTAGCATAAATTAAATAAACCGTTATCATAATTAAATTTGCGAAAATGTATGCTAACTAATATTAATTGAAAATTCGCTGCCGCAAAAGCCATAAACAGGAAAGAAAACCAACATGCAAACAAGCCAAACGACAAGCGATCGACTCGCGACAACGCGGGCAACCGGTCGACCGGGAGTAGCGCTCAACTTGCTTGTTAGCTCCAAATCGCGCATAAATTTCGCAAATGCCGCAAGTGGGGGCAGGTGTTGATGGGATTTTGGGGCGCGTTGCGTGTCTTGTTAGCGAAACCGCTACACGGACAGAACGACAGGCAATGTTGAAAGATCTGTGTCTGTGTGCGAGCGGTGGCAGTTAAATGGCCATATAACAAGTGCGTTCAATAAATTTACAAGTCAAGTGCTTAGCGTTCATTACCGCCCGAGGAATTCCATTGCCGAGTTAATATAATAAATAAAATTTTTATCAACTGTCAAATGGCAAGCGAGCGATATAGTCTCGCTGCTTGAGTGGCAACTGATAGCGATCTGGCGTGAAAATTTTTCGCAAATGCAGTGTGTGCAACTGAAAACGTGCGTCTATATATCTTTAAAGAATTTCACAAATCAGAAAGTTTCATTTGAATTAATTCTTTTAAGTTTCATATGAAAGCTGAAGTACTTTAATCACCTGTTAGTTGAATTAACAGTTAATTTGTATATTATGAACTAAATATTTTTGACTTAACCTGTTGAAAAACAACATAAAAATATATATTTCTCTTTGCTTGTTGAGCTTTGTTCTCTTCTACAAATTACTTATAAATGAGGCAACAAAATAATCACATTCTATTCAATGAAAGTAAGTCCAATGAGTACCTCACTAAAGTGGTTTTCCTGAAACTATATATACTATATTTTTTATTGATTTATGTTTATTTGATTTATGTCACATGCTTGTTCGATTCGCCACTATTTAAGTTTTAACAAATTGTTAGACATTTTTAACCTGCGTGTTAGAGTTTGAAGCCATTTTCCGACAATTGTCAATAAATCATATGGAATTTTCAGTTTGCTCTCATAGTCGTTTTAGGAGCTTTATTCATTTTTTTATTCAAACGGCTTTAAAAATTTGAATCTAAATCTTTTAAGAATAAAAAGTCAATCTTTGACTCAATAATCTGTTTCAGTTAGATGCTTATCTACTCAAGACGATGCCTAACATCCTTCCATGCAAATACTATTTTGAAAGCTCTCCTAAAAACTCAAACAAAACAGATTTGATGAAATTGAGGTCCATGACTACCTTTAGATGGAATTATCTTTTTGTTGACTTCCTAATGGATATCATACAATCTCATATTCAATAATACTTTTGTTCGGACATATCTACACAATGTCCAGTTGCGAAGTTTTTCTGACTGAAAACGGCCTTTCTAGCAGCTATCGCTTAGGAAGGCTCATCTCGACGTAATCATTGGTGAGCTTACTGGTCATTGTCCAAAAGAAACACATGCGGTGAGATTAGGGATTAAGCCAGACCCTACTTGCCAAAGCTGCTTCGAGGACGGCGAAGAGGAATCATCCAATCACTTCTTCCTTCAATGTCCATCATTCGCCAGACTAAGTTTAAAAACCTTGGTAGGTACACCTTCAGTGAACCCAGCGAAATGATTGGAATTGGACCTTAACCGACTTAAGAAAATTGTAATAGAGTCCAAGCGCTTTGTCGTAGCCTTCTAAGTCGAAGCTGTCTAAGAGAGACTCTCTGCAGTTGCGGAGATCTATTTTTTTAACTGATCTAACCTAGTTCTTCTATATTTGATATATAATTTTTTTTTTTTTTTTAAATACTGATCCAATAAATACTGCCTTACTGAAACAACTTTTCCAGAGTTGATTGAAATCTGCTCTTCTTCCTTCGCCTAGTCTTAGTCTGATTCCATTACTTTTAAACTAGTACATTTCTGACTACTTTTAAGTTCGCAGTTCGAATGTATACATATGTGTACAGGCGCTTAATAACCCGATTATCCAACCACGACAAGAAGCACCAATTATCGCGTTATTGATTTTATCTAACAGCCATCACCATGGAAATACTTTAAACTGCCTACATATCAGATAATTTCTATCGCATGCAATTTTAATGTTTAACAGGTTTTACCTAACCAGATGCTAATTAAGTACCTCTAGTTGAGACTCGACTTCAAGTTCCTTTCTCGTCTCTTACGCGTATGAAGCACATGACCAATCCTTAACAAGCAAGTAGTACTCATGTCGTAAATGTTTCAAGTTTTACTTCAGCTAACTCACAGATCATATTTTTATGACTTGCACTTATGTTTGTATGCACACGAGTGTATATAAATACTTGAAGTTTATTTTTAGTGGAATTAGGTTAATGTGCTTGCAATATGCAGAATAACGCGCAAATGGCACTAAGGAGTTGAAACTTACAAGCTACGTGCATATGTGTGCATGTTGGCAACTCTATAAATTTTCCAATTTATTGCAAATGAGTTTTTACTTTACACTGTCGCCGGGGAACGTGTTGCATTGAGAATTGTTGTTGTTACATGAAATTGAAGTTAGTATAAAGCGGTGGAAGTTAGGAGGAAACGAGTACCGGCTGTAGACCTAAAAAATGTAAAATAAATTGAGGTAACAACTAAATTAAGTTGAAATTAAAAACGAGCATTTTAATCACTCTAAATAATAGTAATTCGCTATAATGGCTCAATTTAATCCTTGTTGTTTTTTGAATGAAATAAAAGGTGTTTTAATTAGTATAGAATTTTTATTAAAACTAAAGTAAAGCAAAATTAAATAAATCCTTGGACTATATTATTCACAAAATTTAATGGCAGACATTGTTGGAACAGCCTATGTAATCTACGATAGTAAGGCAAGGTAAACGAATGAGGTCAAATCGGATCCTAAGTGGTCCATTGTAGACTTATGACTAAAGTGATCGATTCAAACTTTAATTGCTAAAATTGAGAGCTAAATGCTATTCCAAAAATCGAGTTTGAGAAGTGTTTCGACGATTGGAAGAATCGCTAAGTATAAGTGCATCGTATCGAATTAGGACTATTTTAAAGTTGACAACATTAATGTAGACCAATAAATTCGAAGCAGTTCAATCTTCTCAGGTGGTCATAGGATTGTTCTCTAGCAATTCGAAGTAGTCCAAGCTTCTCAGATGGTCAAACAATCTAGATTTGAGGAAGAACTTGAGAGATGTCTTTCAAATTTAACACTAAATTTGGACATTTCTGAAAAACTTGTATTCCTCCAAGTTTTACTATGTTAGCTCGAGAAGGGTGTGAGATACGCACGTTAAACTTTTTATATTCTCGCAGCAAAGTTGCTACGAGAGTATAATAGTTCTGTTCACATAACGGTTGTTTGTAACACCTAACACTAGACGAGCTAGATATAGAGTCATATATGCGAAAGTGATCAGGGTAACGAGTAGATTTGAAATCCGGATGTCAGTCCGTCCGTCCGTCTGTCCGTCTGTGCAAGCTGTAACTTCAGTAAAAATTAAGATATGGGGCAGTGAGAGGGTTGCTTTCGAAAATGGGCGAGATCAGCTCACTGCCACGCCCACAAAATGGCGAAGACCAAGCCATAAATAAAGTTATAAAAGTTAAATTTGGAATAAGGGATCGCACTAGGATGGGCCATATTTGGGTGTAGATTTTTTGGGGAAGTGGGCGTGGCCCCGCCCACAAATCGGTTATTTATATATAACTCGCAAACCAATAAAGCTATATAAACCAAACCAAATGGGCGAAATCGGTTCACAACCAAGACTACTTTCCTTATAACTTAAATTTTGAATTCCATCTGATTCCTTCACTTTATCATGTATACATAAGGAACCAATGAAGATAGTGGAATAAAACTTTACACAAATAGTACATATCATCTCTGACTTCACTTGTGAAAAGATTGTCGAAAACGGACTATAACTTTTCAAGGCCCCAGATGGATATGGTGTACCCTGCTGGTGAAAATGAAAGAATTGCCTCAGCCCTCATATAGTATATATTACGATTTTCGTTATTCTATTAAACTTTATGCCGAATTTATGGGTAAATTTTGTATGTTTGTAAGTTTCTTCAAAAAATTGCGAGAGTATAATATGTTCGGTTGCACCCGAACTTAGCCTTTCCTTACTTGATAATTGTAATTTTTTCTATCCACACACTTCTTTGTTCTGAATATTTGAACCAATCCAGCTGTCATATGGTCACTACTTTAAATGGAAGGCCAATGCCAATAAGTACCTGCAAAGTGCAATGATAAAGCTCTTCGTGACACAAATGTCAGTGATCTTGAAAAACACTAACCTTAAATATACACCAATTGCTTGCAACACATGGCTGATAGGCTGCATGTTTGTATGTATGTATGTAAGTATTGCAGTGTCTGTAGGCTACATCATTGTTAAGACATTATTCACACACGCTAGCTAATTAGGCGGTTGTGATTTCATTACCAGCTCATTTGCTACGCAAGCGCAGTAATCATAAAACAAGGCAGACAATCAATGCTTGCCGCAAAACAACAACAACAGAGTGCTACACTAAAAGTACTGTGTCATGCAGACTCACATTAAGGCAAGTGCTGAAAGACACTAGCACACACACACACACATGTTGTGTATTTTTATGAGAGCGCAAAAAAGTAGAGGAAATATAAAATGGCATTCTTCCCGTTACAAGTCAACAACATCACAGCCGACACAGACACACCCAATGCATTATGTGCACCATTGTTGTTGTAGCAAATTTATGACTGCATTACATACTTGTAAGAGCTGCGCGGGCAGCAGAGGGGTCTAATGGCTGGGCAAAGGCTTCGTCGCAGCGCTTAGTAAATGAGGTTTGCATACCGTTACTGCAGCGCCACCATGTCCGCGCTTTCGGTGAAGAAGCAGCGACCCTAAGTACACAGCAGTTGGCTGAAGCTCAGCGAGGCGTCCGGACGAGCAGTCCCTGTGTCCGCCAGTGACGTTGTCTGTCTGTCTATTGGAGCTGGAGCTGTTGGCGATGGCGCTGCTTTGGACGGTGGACGCGCGTAAAGCAAATGTAATTTATTTCAACGCTGTTGTCAACACTTTGGCACTTTTGTTGTTATTAGTTTAGTTCGTAATAAATTGCAATTTACGACATCTCGTTGTTCAGCTCGCGCTCGGTGACTTTGTATTCTTATTTATGTACGCATTTCGAGCGGTCACACACAGATGGTGGCTCTGGTAGGGATGTGGCCTGTAGGAAAATGGTGAGTTTGAAAATATTTTCAAATCGGTGTAAAAGTATTCACCTATAATACCCATAAACCAGGTAGAATATAGGGGCTTTGCAATCATGAAGATAACAAAAACCTTAAAACCGTCATTCATGAAGACTATTTGGGAACCATGGAATTAAGGAATCCTTTTCCAATTTTTTATGTCTACCATAAGGGATTGAAAAGAAATATCTTTCTTGGTTATGACTTTATATATAGTATCCTATTACGAGCTTGTACTAGCCTCTAGATTTGAATCCAACTTTTTTGGACCTTAGATATTTCGATGTCCAAATTTCTTCTACAGATTAGAATGGGTCGGTCTTTTCTTCGGCTTCCTAGTGGATTCCAGTAGCATTTCGGGTGATAGTCTCTTAAATTCGTTTCTGAAAATGTCTGAACCAGCCGCATTTTTTTTTTAAGGGAAATGTTGCGAAGTCATCTGTTTGGGAAAATTTGCAGCTTTTGGATGTCAGTCACTAAGAAGTTCCATGTTTCGCAACCATATAGAACGGTTGACTTAACGTTAAAATTGAATATTTTTATTTTGATACGTAGTGTAATGATGAAGGAGACCTAAGTTTGGTTAAACTTATATGACTTTACTGGACGACAATAATTCATACTTGAAAGAAGGTGAAAAGATAAGGTGGATTACCAACTTGTAAACTGGTAAATGACGAGAACGGAAATGATTGGTCAATATTGGACTGACATTTGTATTTTATAACAAGAAGCCAACCTTAATTTTCTATTTTATAGAATTTTTTAAACAATTCTAAAGCACTTTTACTTTAAAATGATCCCTGGAGGCGTATTTTAACCTCATTGCATTTACATTTGGAACTGAAGTTATAGTTTGAGATATAAAGACAATCGGATTCACCCTACTCGATGCCACTTACAACCATTTGGAAAAGTAAACCTATTTCACCAATCAACATTTCCATGATTAAAGTAAATTCACTCACTGAAAAGTGTTCCCACAGGGTACTTTGTTGACTTGGGTCTTCGTTTGTTTACGCATATTAATTACCATTGTTTACAACAGTCCTTGTTCTAAGCTGCGCTATTTATTTTGTGAATCCACTTACCCAGTTAGCTACTCCAGCTTTAATGGTGGCATCCCTGCATAGCACTCGCACAAGCGTTTTGTCGATGCGTATTGTCGTTTCACTCACCCATAACTCCCGAATTACATTAGACATTTGCACCAAACTTTATACATTTATTAGTATTAGTATCAACTAGTAGCAACAACAACAAATTTATCAGTATATTTTATGTTTCCATTTTTATATTTATTGCTGCTGCTGTATTTTATGCGCTGGCATGCAGGATATTTTAATTTCATTTCCATTTCCTGTGGCGAATCCTTCGCCACATTTATAGCACATTTCATTGTGTGGACAATAGGTTTGTATGTATGCGTAGTTGGACTGGAGTAAAATATTTTCTGTGAGAGAAACAGCGTCGAACAATGGTACATGCAGTGCTGCGTTCGCAGCTTTTATTACTAGTTGTCTTCTGTGTTGGCGAAACTGCTAATTTTTAGTACCAATATTTTTTACTATTCAGCTAATTGAAATATTACTGGTATGGCATCATTGTCATGAGCAACAAACCGAATTTATTTTCTTTTTGTATTTTTATCGTCTTGCCTTGGGTTGGTGAACGCGCGAAATTTGAAATAAAAAAACATCGTTCAGCCTCAAAGATTGTTATTGTCATTTCACCATGGAACTAATGGATCCCCGTCTCTTGAAAATGCGAGAAACTTATTTGCATGGAAGACGTTATGAAACAAGATTGCAAGTGGAGTTGAAGTTCGAAACTTTATTTATATTTATATTGAAGTCTCTTGAAAATAACCGAGATATAAGAAGAGAACAACTTATGGTTTCCGAAAGAGAAACCAAACGAAAATTATAGCTGTGGATTTTTCTATGATTTAGATCATCCTCCGCCGAGGAATCACTTTAAAGGTTTTGAATGAAATATGTTTTATTGTTACAGTTTTCAAACTGATACTCGAGGTTTTTTAAATCATTAATCTTGAGTAAAAGAAGTCTAAGTCGGTTTGAAATATTTTGAAAAAAAAAATCAGGTGAAAGCATCTCGAAAATCCATCAGACGTTCTGCGTTATTTTAATCAGATTTTTGTCTTAAAACATATGGGAGTAGTAAAATAGTATAATCTTTTAAAAGCAAGAATGAAAGCTTTATTCGAATAACGCCTTGTTTTCAGAGGAAAATATCCAAGAAGTCATTGAGAATAGTATATATTATTACAAGAAAGATTCAAGATGTTCTAAGTCACGATTTTAGAAAATCTTTCGAATTAAAGGAACTTTCAAGAAAATTCATAAGAATTTCAGCGATGGATAAACTTTGCTTTATTCGAAATTCTCCAACTACTCCAATATTTGATTTTATTACATCATCGTTCCCTTTGTGAATGTCTCTCGTTTCCACAGTACTCGATTCTTATACCGAAGCCTTTGGTGAATATCAAAAAATTTTTTTTTACAATTTTTCATTTATTTAAAAATCCAAAAAATTCTAAATCAATACAACACAACAAATTTTTCCATAATTTTTTGTTTTACATTTATCTACGTTGTTGTTTCGAACAAATAACTGCTATGCCAGCAAGTCGAATAGAATCGATAAAAATGTCATATTTACATATATCAGTACATGACATACATTTTAAAATGCGCTAATCGATAATCATCAAACACAATAACAAGGTATGACAATAAAAGCAAATTCATAAACTGTCAGCTTATTTGGCAGTGAATTCGAAAGCGTTTACCAATTTTTATTTCAACGTTACGTAGTAGTTATAAAAAAATCTAAATAAATAAAAATATTTTTTTTTTTTATTTTTACGGAGAGAATTATTTACTATATATATTTGTAGTAATATTTTTTAGCGCGCGTAAACATTAAATTATCTTATTGCAATTGAATTGCTTGAACGCGTAATTATGATGCAATTCATTTGCGAGGACCACACGCGTGCAGCGCCGACCACCCACCTGCAGCGTGTCGCACAATAGTCGCCGACGACACAATCAAGATTGGCAACAGTCGGCGTAATTGTGTCGCTGCCGCCAAACGCCACATGTGCACACAGTTAACGCGTAGCACGTGCTGTACGCCAGCAATAATTTATGCATTAGCTCTGTTAGCTATATTTGCACAAGCATTGAAGAGCTGGAAAGTAATGAGTGCATACAATTTATACACAAATAAATTCATTTCTACCGCGAAACGATCAAAATGCAAAATAAGTGCAGCGTCTTCCAATTTCGGCACCCTACCCCACCGTTGCAATGAGAAACTTTGCACTTTTACATATATTTACATACAAATTTAGCTGTTTAGCAGCACATTTTGCCTGTTTCTTTTGTGAAAATTGAATTTTCTTAATATTTTTGTTTTCTTTGCTGTCACTAACGCGCATTTTCAACTGTCGACAGTGACAGCGCTGCAGCTCACTTATTTATTCATGCGCGTCAACAGTTTGCCAGCCACTGTAGTGCTAATAGAATATTTCGCATTGCATGCAACTCAAGTGAATAAATTAATTGTGGGAGAATTCCCAGCTTTTGCTTTTTTATGTCTTCTTTGAATTATATTTGCCATATTCGAAATGAAATGTGGGATTTTTAATGGCAATTGTGTAAATCCGTACACAATGGCTGCAATTAAAGCAGTTTGTGTTCTCACTTAAATATTTTAATACGGTGCAGTTGCATTTATTCCATATCGGTGCGAATTAATCCGCACGTATTTCATGGAAATATTAATTTTCTTGGAAATATATTTCAATTATATTTGTAATTCTGTGCAGAAGTTAACATTCTCATTATTCAAGGCTAGCTGGGTTGCAAGTTGAATAGCATTTCCTTTTAATTAATTTCAATTTTACTTGTTTATATAAAATATACGTGTTTGAAGTATTGAAGAAGCAATGCTAGTGGTTTTTCCTGCAACTGTTTGCTTTATTTGGCGCTGCGTCTTAAATTAAAAATATTTTTTGTTCAAAATGACAGCATTCAACTGTCAAATCTGACGTAATAATACGTAGAAAATAAATGTCAAAAGTCCACAAAGCGCAGTTAAATACAAAATACTTATACTTAACTACAATGCAATATACTTAAGCGTCTATATCTATAAAAAATATAGAAAATTCCCATAAAAATTATTGAATTGATCTATGAACTAAGCATGATCTATACACTAATGAAGTCTCACTGCGTTCGATCATGCAAAAAGTCAATCTATAGACTAGCAGTAGTAAACTCAGTTAATATTATCTGGGTACTCCGTCATATAGGCATAAAAAGAAATGGATTGGCGAATGAGTTGGCCCGCTCCGGGGCAGCTGAGAACGCAATTCCCTTAATTGGGCAGTTGGGATGGAAAAGAGTTAGAGGTGTCGTTTAATTAACCAAGTCGTATAGATGACGCTTATAAGGGTACCTCTAAGGAGCACAATGGGCTTAATGATGGCCTAAGAGCGGGCGCTTGCGGTTAGACTTGCTTTGTCTCCCTTTTTAACCAACCAACAAAGCTTGATCCTTTTGTTTTATTATCCAACAATAGAGTTCCTAAACTCACAGAAACTCAGTCATTAACTTTGTATGGTTTTGCAAATATCCCCATATATCAAAAAATACCTGGTTTGCTATATCATAGACCATGTAGTTCACATGTTCTTTCCTTATTACAGAGATGCTAAGCCTTTGACTGGAGAGTAGTAGCCAAGTAAAGTACTTTGTCCTTCCCTATGACTACCAAACCTTCAGACCCTTTTTAAACTTTTTAAGTAGTATGCCATAATATGACGGAAAAGACACACCGTACCTTTAGATGCTCATACTTAATTCTATCCTCTATCTTACAGTTCTATCATCCTCTACTACAATTGCATACGCTTACCATAAGCTTGTCAAAAATGACAAATTGTGTGTCAATCATTGCTTTCTTCACCCCATTAGGCCAGCTATCGATGGTCATTTACCATGAATTTGTTAAGACATTTGTATGGTTGTTCTATACTTTTTTCTGGTAAGATGTTTGAGATTGTTTTTTCTTCAGCTGTCTGTTCCAGCTTGGACGTGCCGCATATGGTTCAAGCCACGTAATGGCTTATTCGAAATGTTGCAATGACATTTATCCCGTTTTCAACGATGCTGTTTCCATCTTCTCATTTTGCAGATTATGTTAAATCTAGGTTAACCAAGCACTTCTCTTCACATGAAATTTTCGTACTGATATACATGCATACGCTGAGTCCTGTATTGTAGGTATAACTGTACTAATTTTTGTATATGTGTGTATGACCTTATACATATGTCATGTACTTGACTGGTTTTCATTTACACTTCAGTCATCATTATATTCGTATATTGGCGAATTTTCCTCATTTTCTTCGCATCACATTCGTACTTATTAGACTTTCAGCATTCAGGAACTATTGAAGTTTCTGCGCACACTTATCGATACATATATTTGTGTAGTATTTGCCCCAGTACTTTCAGACTTCTCTTGGATAAATGAAGCACCACTGAATAACCAATCTTAATTAACCTCAAACACACTGAATTGCACAAACATACATACCTACATATTTATCTTGAAATTAATTCATAGCTTTTCAATATATATGTCTAAGTACATATGTCTTTGAAAGCTCTTTCATGCATTTCATGTGAAAAGTTGTGGGTTTTCAATTTTCTAGCGCAATTAATTTCTGCTGCACGATGCACGATTAAAGACGAGTGTATAAAGAAAGGGCTTGTGAGAAGTAGAAACGAATTAAATTCACAAGAAACGGAACTTTATTAAAGTAGAAGTAGTTAGAGAAATACTATGAAGCTATCTAATTAACCCTTGTAACAAGACCAAGACAAGATTTTATGTATATATTTTATATCCACGATGGCCATGATGAGGTTTTCTTGGCTAAATTGGCGCCGTAAAAGCTAAAAGGACATAGAAAGTTAAAACTGGTATACAGTTTCTCAGATAAGCACCGAAACAGTAAGCATTAGATAGAAGAGAACCTTAGAATGTGTGTTCTCAAATGAGCAGTGAATGAGAGAGCTTTAGTTAACACAACAATCAAACCAATTATATCTTTTATACTTTTTAAAATCAATATTTCATCGAATTTTTAATTAGAAATGGCTTAATAAGGTGTGAATGAAATCATTACATTTAAAATCTCAAGGATATAGTTATATGGTCTAACACTATTTTCGAATCTGCACCCTTTATTCACAGAGCTTGAGCTTGGTACTATATTGTATTAGATATCGAGTGATCTCTATTTTGATATATTTTCCAAATAAGAAGCCATTTGACCTGTTCGTAAACCTAGTTTATTTCTAAAGGATTTTAGCGAATGCGAAGATTATCGGATTATAGGAGTCCTGAAGATATCTGAAAATTAATTATATCCAAGTTCCTTGGTTAAGCTCAACTAATCTTGAATTTCTCGAGAACATACAGCAACAAATATGACATGTCATCTCAAACCAAATTTGAACATTTTCATTGTGCAGTGTTTTTCATTTCCTTCGCAATTTATATAATTTTTAACTGCACTTCCCACATTTGACCTTTCAAATATATTTTCTGCTGTATTTATTTTACTAATCTTAACTTTTTTGTTCGGCTCTTGGACAGGCCAATAATTTCCGATAATTCTCTTCGCCATTGTCATTATTTTCATGCAGTGTGTTCAGCTGTCATTTGAATGCAATATTTGTCAATTTCCTTTTCAATTTCATTTCATTACATTTAGTGTGTGCTATTCAACAACAGCAGCCAACCCACTTTACTTACGCTGACCCAATTTCATTTGCCATCTCACGACTTACATTTCCTGTCGTTTTTCGTCTTCTTTTGCTTTTTGATTGGTAATTAGAAAAGTTTATTTGCTAGTTTATTTGACACAAAAGTTCTTCCTTCAATTTCAGCTGATTATTATTTGCCTTCTAACTATACGTTTCGTTTCATTTCATTTCACTTTGCTGCAGTTACAGTTAGTTGGCTAACATATGTAAGTAGAGATGTCAGTATGTTTCTTAATGCAACGATGGGCAGCAGATAACGTTGTTAGCCGTAATATGCTTGAGTGAGTTCTGCTAATACTATTTGTCATATTAATCATTCAATATATCAGAGATGATGATCAGAACTCTACTCAATCGCTGAGTGCGGTAGTTAATATTGCGAACAATTAGATAATAATGACATGAATTTGAGATATGAAATTGAGTGAGTTTGTATTTATATGAGTGCTTATTAGAAATAGATTAACTTGAAAAGATTTTTCAAGAAGAAGTATGTAACTAATATTAGGAAAGAAATCAGACCTGTACGTCAATGACTCTCTTTTTAAACCTCACCCATACTTCCACGGATATTTCAATACTAAAATTATCCAAATCGGTTTTGTTATTCTTGAATTTTAACGAGAATAACGAACAAGAAATCATTTATTTTTATGTACATACATATTATTTAGAAAACGTTTGTATGGACAAAAGAAAAGGGTTATTTATAAGCCTTTCCCTAAATGTGTTATTCGACTACTTTTAATACTCTTGCAAATACGGATAACTTGAGTCAAAATTGAGATATTTTGATATTCCTTGGAACGGTGAGAGGGTTGCTTTCGAAGATGGGCTCAATCGATCCACTGCCACGCCCACAAAATCGCGAACACATAAAGAAAGTTATAAAAGTAAAAATTGGTACAAAGGATCGTCCTAGCAAGGGGTATATTTGGATGTAATTTTTATAAAGCTGCAGTCTGTTGCCTTACGTATCCCACACCCCATGAAAATTAGTTAAAGATAGTAACCACGCCCATCTCCCAAACAAAAGTTAGGTTTAAAATTACTAAAAGTGCGTTAAAAAAACGAAAAACATCAGAAACCCTACATTTTACAGAAGAAATTCCAGAAGGAAGCCGCAATCAATTTTTTTACAAAATGTAAAAAAGGCGTGGCATCGCCCACTTATAGGTAAAAAACCATATCTCAGGAACTACTCGACCGATTCGTATGAAATTCGGTATATAATATTTTCTTGACACTCTGTCATCAGACACTTGTGGAAAATTGCTGAAAACGATTCACAACCAAGACTACTTCCCATATAACTCAATTTTGAATTCCATCTCATTCCTTCACTTTATAATATATACAGTAGGAACCAATGATAATGGCGGTATAAAACTCTACACAAATACTGTAGATATATGATGGGAATCAATTGTGAAATATCCCCTAGCTCCCATATATCTAATTATAGGGTTTTCGAAAATACGATGAGCTTAATAGCTTATAAATCGGTTAATATGTAAAATATCTTAGCCAAATTAAGTGAGCATATAATCTTGGATATAATGTATGTTGGTGGTGAAAATGAGTGAAATTGGTTCAGGAATTACCCTCAAATACTATTTTCCTATACCGAATATATGCGTCAAATTGTGTGTTATCTTGTTTAATATATGGAAAATAGTGTAGATTGGTCTTATAGCATGTACTTTCGTCTGGAAACCTAAAAATAAATTTTCTCAGTGTTAGAATACTTTACGCATACATTTGTCATCCTAGTATGCTTTTAACAAGGTCTAAAATTTGACTTTATTTGACTTATACATCATAAAGGACACTTTACTGCTCAGCCTTGTGAAACAAACTCAAATACTGTACATGTACTTTGATATATGTATATCCATTAGTATGTATTAGCTGTCTACTTCAGTTATTATATCATATATACATATTTATATGGCCAATCCTGCAGCCATGGACTCAACCGATTGCGGGTCAGTGCTTCTGCAAGTGGCAAAGTTTTCTATGAGCGCATTAAAGCATTAAAATTCCGCTGTTGTGTTGTTTCTCTCTTTCAAGCCGTCTCTATTTTATTTTCAATTGCAGAATATTTTTGGTTTTTTTGCAATTGCATAAATTACGGAATTTTTCGTGTTTATCCAACCAATTAAGTGGAGAAAAGTTTTCTACAATTGGATTAAAGCACTCAACCGGCCAATATTGACCGTGATGTTTATATATTTATATACAGTGGTGATGGTTGGTTTAAATTGCAAAACAGTTAATTTTTCATGGTTCAGTATCTGTCATTTCAAAAGTGATTTGGAACACTCTTTATTGTAAAATCTAAGTCTCGGGAAATGCTCTATGAAAGTAAACGGATTTTAGTTATTACAAAACAAAAAATGTCTCTGGTCTTCTGATAAAGATAGTTTCGGTAATATGATATTGATAGTATAGGTTATATCGGTCATAACTTCTTACTACTTAGTAGAAAGTATTTATAAAAGCTCCAAAGCTTAGAAGAGCGGGAAAATTAATCCAAAAGCTTACTCATAAAAGCGCGAAACACATTTAGGATCAGATTGTGAGCGCTATAAGATTTAGTTATAAAATTTGTTGAAAAAAACAGGAGAAACAATTTGGAAGCAGAAATTGTGCTGAAAAGCTTTTGTTTTGAAAAATTTCACATGTAAATGGAGCAAAGAATGTTTCATCCTACACTATCGAGCTTTTTCCACATGTCAAAGCTTTTCAATAATGGTTTGTGATTCCAGGTATTTTAACAGAATGAAATATTTTCCTACGGAATATACTGTACACAATAGTTTTCATTTACAATTCCCGGTATGCTATTAATATGCACACCACCGTATATATATGTGTATTTATTTTAAAATATGGATTATTGTGTAAAAAATAGTTATATTTTAGTTGATTCTTTTACTTTTTTCCATACTAAATCCTTAACGCTCACTGCACGTATTGCCAACAATTATAACAACAACACCAACTCAACAACTTTATTTATGATACAAATAGTGCACAGGTAGAATTTTACAAGCATTTTAATGGTCTTCTAACCGCCTACACGCATACAAATAAACATTTGTGAAAATCCATTTAAATATACATGCAGCATGTTGCACATATCATTCGTGACAGTGTAATGGCATAAATGCATTCCTGCTGACACAGGATTAGATTACACCGTTAAATGCACAAACGAGGGCGTATGTGTGTGTGGTGTGTGTAAAAATATTTATGCGCATTCGCTAAAATGTTGCAATCCATTAAATGCTTGCAACATAGTTCAAGTGCTTGTTGTTGTTGCTGTTGTGGCGCATTTTTGACATGTCACGCACGTAACTCACACTGTCGTGCAGAATTTTTCATGCGTGCTACTGCATATGACTGCATGTTGTCTACGTGTTTGTACCTTTTTATGGACTTAGCTAGGAAAGCTTAGCAAGGTGTTGGTGGCATGTAAATTTAGATGTTGCTACACCAAATGCTCGATTATATATTCAAGTGGATGTTTTAGTGGGAGATAATACTCGCTGAAAACAACTTGACATTTTTTATTTTTATATAGTTTTGCGATTTATAGCTTTTGTCGAGATCGACCGCTGTATCTTAAATGAACAGATCTATGTATATGACCTCAACGATCCCGTTATATATCTTTTCTTCTTCTTGAATAGAAAACCTAATAATAATTTACTATGTTCGAGCTTCTGCTCTTAATCGAAGACGTGTCTAGTTTGTCAGGTTTTAGATCTCAAATTGTTGACCCGAGTTCTTGAATGATTCCAAGAAACGTGCTCGCGTTTTAGCTGTGGAACTATCTAAAGACTGTTTACTTTCGAATTAAGCAGGTTTTCCTCCTCAGCTACTATCTTGTATATAAAAGTCTAGTGTCTAACGGTTCCGATTTTGATATACATACTTTACTCTCAATGGCTTTATTATGAAGGTCATTTGGCTCGCCATAACGAGGATAAACCTGCTGATCGTCGAGTGTTTTACGCTGTGATATATGCTTATCAGAATTATTTATTCGTGTAATTCGTACGTTTCTGCATAATCCTTATAAAATCTGATTATTATGTCACAGTGTAATTGCAAAGTTTAATTGACACGCGCTGATGATAAGTCCAATGATTGGATGCCACCACAAGCCACAATAAATGCCACAACATATTAAAACATTTATGGTTCCAATATACATACATACATATGTATATTACGAATACAATGAGTTGGTATAATTACATAGATACATATGTACAGTTAATAATCCATTCATTTGTAATACTGACAAGTGCTAATGATATTAATTTCAGTGCCTTTGGCATGGATTCCATGAAATACAAATTAATTCGTTTGTTACAAGCAAATGTCAGAGTTGCGTAAATCAGCAAGTACAATGAAAATCGCTGCAATTTTCATCGAAATGGAGCGCAAATTCGGTGGACAGTAATTCACGGTTGTCATCGTCAATTATGCAAATTTTAATAAATCTGTTGAACAATTTCGCAGAAAATGTATGAAAACCGTTAAATTAAAATCCATTTATGATTGGAAAAATTCACATCGGAAAAACTAATGGAAATCAAGTATGCTCTTTTATCATTATAGTACGATCCTTTATCAATATTCGTCAAGTCAAAAAGATTGTCTATCGATGCACAAGGGTAACCATTCAAGGCTTCTGTTTTCGAACAAACCTTTACAAATCGATCCAATTCAATCCATCCATTAACAAATCACTTTCGATCTAGTCGTCTTTATCGATTTTCGAAATATATCTCTGAAATGAAAATCCAGATTGACAAAACTTGAATAAAATCTTAAATTAACTTATCAAACACTGCAAGATAAGTTAGAAAGAACTCTTGACAACAACCTCAACAGTGGTAACCACATAATTTTAATCTATTATCTAGATTAGTATTCGGAATGCTTAGCCTTAGAATTAAACTCAGACTTAATCTATTTGAGTCATAAGACGACTATAGAACAAATGGAGAACAAATACTTCGCGAATCATGAATTCATCGTCGTGAGGAGATCTTAAATGCTCAAAATCTCTTCTTTTTAATGAGAGGACTTTCAGCAGGAATTACAAAAGTGGAAGAGCTTTTCTGATCCGCAAAATATTTATCATAAAAGTCATGTTGTTTGGGAATTTAAATTATTAAGAACTTTCGTTTATAAGAAGAAAAAAAACATTTTACGTTCCCGAAGGGATTGACAACATTTCGCATAATCACAGTGGTGACATGGAACTATCGTTAAACAAACTATCCTTACTTTTACTTAACATAGAAAATTAGTATGTCTAAACACATTTCCATATGTAAATGTAAGTATATCTATTTGTGTGTGTGTTTAGGTGGCAACAGCCGCCTGTCGCTGTAAAATTGAATTTTTCATTAAATGTTATTAGGGTCTAACGTATATTAGGATGCTTCTGTGCACGCATATTAGCATATCTACGCAGACGTACATGTGTGCTATTCATGGTAATTTCGGGGCCACACATAGGCCAGTAGTGCGTCCCATTACGTTCATTTATATGTTTGCACTAAGGTGGTCCTTAAGTGTTGGAAATATTTTTGGTATTTCTTTAGTTGTTGATATTATTTATACAATTTTTTTTTTCGCAAGATAGTAAAATGTACAATTGACATATGGGCTGTTTAAATACAAAATAAAATTATTATTTTGTATTTAATTTCTATCCATAACACTGAAGTCGAAAATATCGCACACAAATTATTTGTATCGATTAGAAATTCTGAAATGACTTAAGTAGGGGGTCAAAGTTCAGATTTGATTCGACCAAAAAAATACTTAATTTGGTATTTTTTAAGTAAATGTTTATTGTTTGAAAAAAATTCAGTTAATTATTTGTCAATATTAGGTAATTCAACCAATTGTTTTGCTATTAAATATGTGTGTTTTATTAAATAATGAAGATTAAAATATTTTTTATTTTACTTATATCATTTATTCATGAGACTCAATTCTTTTGGTATTAATTTTTTAAGCAACACCCTAGTAGTCATGCATATTTATATATAATGACAATGAAAGTGGTATATACATACATACATACATATACGTATATGCTCCTTATGCACGAGTACGTACGCCAATTTTATGTTTTTTGCTGTTGTTGTTTTTTCGGTTTTTATGCAAATGTGCTCATTGGCCCATTTCAATGCCTCTAAATTAACATATCGACACGTACGACCAAATGGCCCACAAGTTCAAACGCATTTTCGCATTTCTTTGTATGTATGAATGTGTGTATGCAAATGACTTCATATATGAATATGCACAGACATTCATACATATGTATTTGGATACCAGCATCCTACGCCTATGTGTTGCACTACTTTGTAACATGATTTTGGCAAATATTCTAAAACTCATACAAGCATACTTTTATATAAGTATTTAAGGGCATAAGTACATGCAAGGTTTTATGCCCACAACCCACTTTTTATATAGCCGTTTTTTGTTCTTGTTTTTTTTTTCATTTTTCCAGCACATATGTTTCAATTTCACAGCTGTTGTATGCCTTACACACATACATATACATATGTACATATATTAGCAAACATAACGGCACACAAGCTTTAAAATTTAAACGACTTCATAGGCATTCACATTTACATCTAGTACCCATACACATACATACATTCACACAATTGTCCTTAAGAAGCCGCTGGTAGCAACAGCTTTGCAGTTTCTTTGTCAACTCCAACGAACTTTTAGACATTTAAGGCATTGACATAACCGTTAAAAGTTGACGCTTTTAGCTGGCATTAAGTTCTAAAGCAAATGTTTGCTTGCTGTGCTTTTTAAATTGTGTGTGCAGATTTAAATGAACTCGACTCGAAAGTCGTTGAATTTTTTCTATTTAATGTTAAACCATAATATTTCGTTTAGAGCTCCTTACAAACAGTTGAAGAATCGGAAACATCACTTTATTTTGAGTAGAAAAAATAAAAAATATTATTACTTGACGGTTATATATGTATTGGATTATTCGAAATGAAGCGTAACTTTCTCCATATACACCTCCCTCCTTAGAATTCATTTAGTAAATAAGTTTGAGTCTTAGAATAATCCCTTTTAATTCATTCCAGTGAATAGGTGTTCTTCTGGATACAACGAAATCGAAAAGCAACCTCGAACTATGAAAAAACCCTTTCTCAACAGCTTCCATCCTCCTCGGCACATACCTCAAATGTTGCTAGATTTACCTTATCTAATTTCTTTTAATCTTTTGGTTTTAAGTCCCTATGTTGTCCCCACTATAATCTAGAGTTAGTATCCTTTTAGTCTAGGCAACATCCACGCAGCCTATAAAACTGTTTTGTACACTTTTTACTCAAGGTATTCCAGATCTGAAATTTTCTCCAATATCTATTTTTAATTATTTGAGACGGATCTGTATAGTCTCGAATATGTTTCTTGTCTCTAATATATACGACCAAAGACGCGAAAATCACTGAGTTCATCACTGAAATCTATTAGGAAAAAGTTGTTTGAGAATTTTAAAGCTTTGACAATGTTTAAAATAAAGAATTGAATGGAGAAGATTTACCATTGTCCACGTATTAACTTAAACTCATGAAATGCCAAAAAACTCCTTAACAAAATAAAAATATATTGCACATAAATATGTTAAAAAAAAATCTAATTATTTACGTTGATATTCTTTCAATTTCAGGTGGTTCCGACAGCAACAAAGGCAAGAGCAAGAAATGGCGCAAAATACTACAATTCCCACACATATCGCAGTGTATACACCTCAAAGACAAATTAGGTAAGTCAGTTCAGTGAGATTTGGAAATAACGGTGCTCAAAAAGAATCTACAAAATAAAAATAAAGAAAATTGTATTTAACAAGTAGACAAAAGTATCAAATGGGCAGACACACAAAATCTAATTACTCAAGGTTCTTCATACTTAGCACATACATACATACATTTTTACGCTGGCCAAATTTCACTTTGATGTGATGGCTTGGAATTTTACCAGCTTGGCAGCCGTCGGCACAGTACTAAGTATCCAAGTTTTTCTTTCATCATTTGGTATTTTCTTCTTATGTTTGCTTCGCGTTTGAAAGCTCTTCTACACATGCGTGAATTGGAATAATTACCTTTTTCATAATAATCTAATTGTGCTCCCCAAAGGAGATTGTGCCAAATTTACAATTATGTAATTGAATATGTATCGGGTAATTTAATTTGAGGCTTTACAACGTTAATGATTCATGAGTCTAGTTACTTCGAGTGTATTATTAGAAGGTATTATATAAAAATTTAATACAATATTTTTCGAGAATAAATCGAATTATTGAATTTAGTTTCATTTAATAAATTCAAAAAAGCCTTTTGGCAGGTGTTATTCCTCAAAATGGTTGGTATGAGTGCTGCACCAGTCTAGTGAAATTAAAAAAAAAATGCATAAAATTAATTTACGACAATTTTTGTGTTATATATTGTATTATATTGTGTTATTAACAGGAATGTAAAAGTTGAGCGTTCGCTTAAAAAAAAATTAGAACTTAAAATTTGTTCATACTATTTTTTTCCAAAAATTGTATTATCTCCTCAAGCGTCTTTTGTATGAGAAGTAATACAATTTCTAAAAAGTTCCTTATGACGAATAAGTTTTGTTACTTACACTGCTTTCTTGGTTTGATTCATACTCGTATAATGTAACGTTGGGACTTACAGATAAATGTTTCACGTTTTCTTAGTTTCAAGCTTTAAAATTATACCTGGAACAAACTTTGTTTTATAAGTATATTAATTACTGCGCTTTACTAAAGGTTCGCTAAAGTTCCAAGGACTTGGCAGTAATTATTAGACTCTTTTGAGGTCTGCAACTGTTCTGATCTGCTTTTTATTATTCTTTATAACCTCAGGAGGATCTCTATGAAAAAGACGAGAAAAATGCTTCAGGAATCTGGTTATTAATAACCATTAGTAGGATCTCTATAACCTCAGGAGGATCTCTATGATTTCTTTCAAACAACATACTTCAGGAATCTGGTTATTAGGAGGATTAGGATTAAGATTAGGACGATCTTTATGAAAAAGAAGAGAAACATGCTTCAGGAATCTGGTTACTAAGAACCATTAGGTGGATCTCTATAACCTCTATTATTAATATTTTATAGGTCGTTCGAGAGATTCGGTATCGTTTACTTTTATCAGACCGTAATATTCCAAAGCTTCAATCGCATTGTATCTGATTTGAATACTTTTTGATGCCAATGTTCACTGATCCAGAATTCTATTCTCAACCTCATGTGTAATTTTACAGTTCAAACTGATTAATAGTAATAACTACATAATTACGGAACTGTTAACCTAAAAATAAACACCTCTACTAAATGAATCGAAATCCTTTACCTTTTGTTAGAAAATTTTATTATTTTCATGTTTTATTTTTATTTCAATTCAATAAGATTAGAGTTTACTACACAAGACGTAACTTAAAATTAAAATTTCCTGGACCCGGTCCTTCAAATCTAAACTAAAATTTTAATAAATATGTAGACGTCTTCCAAAGTCAATAGGTA
The DNA here is from genome assembly GCF_028554725.1 of Zeugodacus cucurbitae. Classification (NCBI taxonomy): domain Eukaryota; kingdom Metazoa; phylum Arthropoda; class Insecta; order Diptera; family Tephritidae; genus Zeugodacus; species Zeugodacus cucurbitae. The sequence continues at coordinate 53,108,347 of NC_071667.1, read as the reverse complement.
ATGCCATTGTGGTTAATATTAGCAGTTCACTCAATGAAGTAGACATTTAGTGACACCATTGAACGTGATCGAAGTAGTATTTGAGAAGGAATCTTAATATTACTTCGAGAACCCATTAACTACCCATTTGATAAAAAAATCTGTAATTCATAGATAGAATTTAGACGAAGACCAACTCATTTTGAAGAACAACAAATGAATGAAATTCTATTACCGATCATCTATCTTCCTCAATTTCGTCACTTCACTCTTTTCACAGCCATTGGCAAACTTCAGAACAACTGCATTTTACCGATTGAATAATTATTATAGGGATCGGATAGTTCAAATTATATGATGAAAGTCTGACTCCAGCTTTAATGATTGCACTGCTACACTAATAGTAGTTTGAAATGGCAAATCCCTTAGTTTTAGACAAACCTAAGAATCAACAGGTTCTATATATAATAACTTTTTTTAAAACCTAAATAAAAAATATATTTTATACTCTACTCTCTTTGCAGATATAAGTTATGGTTACGTGATAGACCAACAGCCCATCGGCCGTACATTATTTAGGCAATTTTGTGAAAGCAAACGGCCGATCTACTTTCGATACATTTCGTTCCTGGATGAAGTGCAGCGGTGAGTATAAAATGCGCCACCATTCATATCGTCATGTATGTATATATCGATTATTAGAATCTCGTTTTTGCTATCCTCCAATGCGAAATTTAGATACGACGTGGAGTACGATGAGAATCGTATCGCCATTGCCGTCGATATTGGACGACGCTTTTTGGCCATTGACACGCCAACCGCACTGAATAACGGCATTTGCGATATTGGCGCTGTCATACGAACGGCGAATGAGAATGCCGTTGATGACGACGATGCCACGAACAACACGAGTTCCACCATTGAAAATAACACTGCTGCAGCAGAGACTGAAAATCACAATAATACCACCGCCATTAATAGCAGCAGCAACAATCACAAAAAGAACTACGAGCATCACAATGGCGATGAGCACAGCAATGGCAATGAGCAACAGAAGCATGTATTAGGCGATGGTAGTGCGACACATGATGCCGGTGGCTCTGGTGGTGGCGACAGTGGTGTGGACGCAGGCGATACAGTTGGTGGCGGCAGCGGTGAAGGCAGCGGCGGTGGGGGAGGCGGGGATGATACCGGCGGCGGTGACCTCACCAAAGAGAGCAGCAATTGCCACTATAGTCCGGGTGAGGGCAAATTGAATCCCGCCACCGGCGATGAACTGGTGCTGGACGTGCTCAACGATGATCTGATTGCGCGAGTGCGTGACAAGATCACCAGCGGCAATAAAGAACTTTTCGAGCCGTGCGTAACTGCTGTGAAGGCATTCCTGGCCGGTGAACCGTTTCAAGAGTTCGAGACTTCAATGTATTTCCATCGGTAAGTGTGTGTATGTGTGTGTGGTGAACTTATATTATTTATGATGGATGTTAATAGTCAGAAAACTCTGTAATTGCATTTGCAAAACAAAGCGCAGCCATTTTATATATACAATGAACAATTTTAGCTCCATATATAAATACCAACATTCTCTTGTGTGTAAACAATATTGAATTAAAAAACACTCAAGCACTTTCTATATCTATTAATACTAAACGATTTGCGTAAGAGGGATTTCCCAGTATGAATTATTTTTAATATTCAAACACACACATTCCATCTCTGTATTTGAGTGGGTACTTGCGCGAACGTGCCGGCACATATCATAAATATGAAATATATGGTAGATACATATATTGAAATGGCGCTGTACATTAGCTATTATTTGCCATCGTCAATCACATAAAACAGCTGTGTAAATGATGGTATGCCATGTAAAGTGGAAATAGAAAAGTATTTTCTTAAATTAGATTAGCTAAAAATGCTCGCAACACTGTTTCTGCGACAAATGCCATACACATGTCAGCTGCAATATATCGTATATACAGTTAAGGCCATAATAATAAAACAGCGTTCATGAAAATTCCTAAGAACGCTGTATGACTTGAAAATTTAACTCTAACAAAAATAAAATATATTCCAACTATTATTAACAATAATAATGAATTGTATTCCAAAATATTTTTTCTTTATTGCTTTGGTAAAAACTCGATTTTCTTATTCGCCATCGAGAGCGATACAAAGTCGTTAGGCTTTTCACTATCAAATTTCATTAAGTCTTTGTTTAGGCTTCAGATCCGGCGACTATGTCTTCATTGGCTTATATTTCTCCAACAGCATTATTTTATTTTATGAGTACAAGAGTTAGTCGTAGGAGCCGATCTATAGAATAATTTGAATGCGAAAGCAATTTAGGACCAGGATTTAATTTTGCCATCGCCATTGCATTGCTTTTATGAAACTGTCTCGAATTACGACTTTCTCCGCAATTCCATCACTTAAACGATCCATTGTCGCTATATAGTAGTCGCTGCTAATGGTTTTTTCTTTTTATTATATTCAAAAGTCGAGGTATATTGGTCCTTCTAATCCCGATTTATAAACGTCCAAATGACTTGACTGCTGCGTCTTTACACTCTTTCAATTTGATTCTTCACGGTTAGTATACCTGAAACACTTTGGATTGAACTCCGGTTGGAAGTATTAACTGAATTTTACGGTTATGAAAAATCTTCCTGTAGTCCTATTATCATTAGTCAAGTCACTTTTCAGTGTCACCAGTATTTTTTCGTCAAAAATAGTCGTTTATGAACCTACTAAATTCCTTTATTGATATAATTAGTGGATTTTTCGAAATATAAAACTTTTCGTTACTCAAAAAGCTTTATCTCACAGGCCAAATTGTGATTCTATCGTTCATCGAAAATAGTCAATCCAATAATGGAAATTTTATCGTTTTGGTTGAAAATATTATATAATTTTGACTCTTTTGCAATCATTATCAGATACCTTTCATCTCCATGACCTGTTCTGAGGGGACTATACACTTCATGTCGTCATTATTTGTAGCATAACATCAAAACGTAACCTAAAAATTATAGTAGAAACCTCTAAAATATTGGCTAAAGCTTTAGCTGTTATAATTCACAAATTACAAATTCTCTTCACCTGAACTTTCTTAAATTTAAACTAGATAATCTTCGCATCTCTTAATTTCGATTCTTTGTCTATTATGATAATTAGAGGTTATTCCAAATTATTTCTCAAAACATTTGTATAAATTTACATTTAAGACCAAACGGTGCCCAATTGTTAGGTGTTGATTTTTTTTCAAAAATTCTCAAATTTATATACCCGCTCTACTACAAAATTAAAAGGACCTACACACATAATTACATATGTAGTTATAATATACTGCCGCCAACAGTTAGTGCATGATTGCATTTTAAAATAATCCACATTCACCTCTCTCTCTCTCTTTCGACACAGTTATTTGCAATGGAAATGGCTCGAGGCGCAACCCATCACCTACAAAACGTTTCGCATGTATCGCGTACTGGGCAAAGGTGGCTTCGGCGAAGTCTGTGCATGTCAGGTAAGTGCCCACAGAAAGCTAACTATAACATAGAAACATCCAAACATACAGACATATATACAAAAGAGTGCAAACGAGGTGAAGTGTAAACTATGCAAATAGAATGCAAATCCCTTTTTTATGCGTTCATGTTTTACAATAGAAATACGAGTGCCATAGAAATATTTTTTTTCTATTCGTATATGCCGGTGTATGTACATTCATGTCGCACTCATGTACCATTTTTGGTTGCTAAAATTTTTCTTTGTTTTTCTATCCCATTTTTGTATTTTTAGGTACGTGCAACTGGTAAAATGTACGCTTGCAAAAAGCTCGAGAAGAAACGCATCAAAAAACGCAAGGGCGAATCTATGGTGCTCATAGAGAAACAGATTTTGCAGAAAATCAATTCCCGCTTCGTTGTTAATTTGGCATACGCGTACGAAACGAAGGATGCCCTCTGTCTTGTGCTAACGATAATGAATGGTGAGTTATGGTAACTGTAAAGTTGTTGTTGTTGTTAACCGTGTTTTTCAAAGCTTGATGTAAGTACGTATATATTAAAATATATTTTTTCTTTCTTGGGAGCCAACTCCATAACTTCAAGTCGTCACTCAACATCCTGACATACTCTTTAGATCTCTCATATACACTCTGTACCTCTTAAACACTTTCATTCGCTTTGTTCTATATTTTATGAAGACTTTTGTTTCTTTAATCTAAATTTGTCTTTTCATTTTGACGGTTGCTGTCTAATAGACTACGTTATCTGACTATCGTTGGATCGGTAGTACTGATGCTATTTTTAGTTCATACCGTCAGTAGCTACTTGCCTGCTCACAGATTCTCATTTAGACTAAGATCAACCAGAAAATTATCAACCTTTAAGCAGATCTATAAACCGGGAGAAATCCTTCACTATTAACTTTTATGAATCAGATGCTAGTTGGCAAAGCTGTTTGGAGGAAGACGAAGAGGAACCATTCAAGCACTTCCTCCTTCAATGTCCAGTATTCGCCAGACTTAAGTTAAAGAACCTCGAAAGAATTTTTATGATAGAGTCCTAGACAATTGTCGTATCATAAGGGTCTTAGAGATCCGTCAAGAGTATCCGGGTGTCACAAGGACACAAGGACAGTTGAATCTGTCTAAGTGAGATTCTCTGCAGTTGCGGAGATCCACCCCTTAACCTAACCTAACCTAACTTTTCTGAACCTCAATTTCGGACTAACATCGTACAGACCTGTTAAAATAGAAATAACCACCATTTTATTATTATTGCTGTAATTTCCATATTATAATTGTTATTTTATTCTCCTACTCATCTCTTAAATCCTCACCTTAAATACTCCCACAGGCGGCGACTTGAAATTCCATATCTATAATATGGGTGGTGATCCGGGCTTCGAAATGGTGCGCGCACGTTTCTACGCTGCCGAGGTAGTCTGCGGACTGGAACATCTACACCAACAGGGTATTGTTTATCGAGATTGTAAGCCGGAGAATATATTGCTGGACGATCACGGGCATGTGCGAATATCAGATTTAGGTTTAGCCGTTGAAATACCGGAAGGCGATTTGGTGCGCGGACGTGTCGGTACAGTGGGTGAGTGCACTAAGATTTATCGGTTTATCTTCTCTTATTTTTTTCTTATACTAACTCCGTTTTTATTATTTTTGTATGGCAGGTTACATGGCTCCAGAGGTGATCGACAATGAAAAATACTCATTCTCACCGGATTGGTTCAGTTTTGGTTGTTTATTATATGAAATGATCGAAGGTCAGGCGCCATTCCGCATGCGCAAGGAGAAGGTGAAACGCGAAGAGGTCGATCGGCGTGTGAAGGTGAGTCGGCAGATTAGTTAGAAGATGCTTTGATAATCATGAAATCTGTTAGTTGTAAAGAACGAAAAATTTGAGGTTATATGACAGAAGTTATTATTATAAGGGACTGTTTAATACATTTTTAATAAGAATATATTATCTAAATTTAATAGAATTTTAATAAATAGATTCTCTAAACATATCCTAACTTAAATTTCATATTTTTAGGAGGACAATGAAAAGTATTCTAGCAAATTTAGTGATGAGGCTAAATCATTATGCCAACAGCTGCTCGCTAAATCCATAAAAGTACGACTTGGCTGTAGAAATGGGCGCTACGGTGCGCGCGAAGTGAAATTACATCCATTCTTCAATTGCATCAACTGGAAACGACTGGAGGCGGGCATGGTGAAGCCGCCATTTGTACCAGATGTAAGTGTGATAATTTTTATTTATAATTTTTATTTTATAATATTTTTAAAAATCTGTTCTCTACTACAGCCACATGCCGTTTATGCCAAGGATGTGCTAGACATTGAACAATTCTCCACGGTGAAAGGTGTCAATATCGACGACTCCGACACGAACTTCTATAGCAAATTTAATACCGGCTCCGTGTCGATTTCATGGCAAACTGAAATGATGGAAACAGAATGCTTCCGCGAACTGAATGTATTCGGTGTCGACGACAGTCCAACGCCCGATTTGTTGATCAACGCAGTGCCGGAGCCCGAAAAGGCTGGCTGTTTTCCATTCAGAAGAAAGGTGCTTAGTAAAATATTATAAACAAAAATATTAAAAAAAAATAATAATTTTATTAAATTGAAATATAAACAAAAATATTAAAAAAAATAATAATTTTATTAAATTGAAAAAAAAAATATTAAAATGAGAAAAATATTAAAATGATAAAAAAGAAATTAAAATTTTATTTAATTAAAAAAAAAAAAAAAAAAATTTATTGAAGTGAAAAAAAAAAATATTAAAATTTTATTAAAGTGAAAATAATAAAATTATAAAAAAGCAACTTAAATTTTATTTAATTGAAAAAGATAAAACTATATAAAACAATAAAATTTTAATATTTCCATTGAAAAAAAAATTAAAATTTTATTAAATAGAAAAAAAATATAAAACTATAAATAATAATTATGTTTTTATTTAATTAAAAAAAAATTATAAACCTATAATATAAAAATACAAATTTTATTAAATTAAAAAAAGTTATAAAAAAAATGAAAATTTTATTTATTTTATTTTTTATAATTTTCTGTTTGCAGAAGAAGCAACCGTTGCGCACACAGCCGATACCCATTCCCGAACACTTACTAACCACTAGTCACAGCGTTTCCTCGACGACCGTTGAAAGCTGATAGAATAAGTAAATAAGCAACCACATTAAATGATAATTGTACGCAGGCGCATTAAATTACAAACATAAACACAACACACATTAATGGAATGGTGCAAAGCGAGCGACAAACACATACACACATAAATGCTGGTGTTTTCGATGTTTAAACTATAATGCTACATACAAATTAATTAATGTAGCGCATACTACATACATACATATTATATAAGTAATCATACACCCCCACTCTCACGCACAAACACACACACATACAAGCGCTGTAGCGTATGCAACAAACGACACAAAGGCATTAATTACTATGTACGTACATAACATACATACATACTAGATTACTATGTATTAATTAAGCGTAAATTTTGTAAGCAGTCATTACATACATACATACTATGTGTATAGTGCACAATACAACAACAAACACACAAAAATAACTTTATTGCATTATGTAAGCGTGTAGAGATTTAACAAATTTTTTGCAAACATAATATTATTATGAAACTATCTAATTGTAGTTATATAATATGTATTCTTTTTGTATTGTGCAAAGCAAGTGAAAGCAAAAGCAAAAGAAGAAAAGAAAGGAAAAAAAATGCATAAACTTTATTAAATAATTGTAGTATTAAATGCAGGCATACATACAAATATATGTATGTACATATTTACCGCTAACCGTTACGACATAGCGTTATATTTGTAATGACTACACGTACATATTACTTTACGACAAATTCGACTTTTTTCTGGGTATCGAACCAAATTAATTCTTTTTCCGGGAGCTTGAGTCATAAGTAAAAGAAATTGTATTCTCCGATTTTCGAAGTTAGCCTGTAAAATAGAAATATTTGAATTCGAAGTTCGAAATAAATATTTTTTTAAATATTATTATTAATTTCGGGATATAACTACTAATAAATCCAAAATTTGCATATAAACTATATTTTTCGCATAATTCAATAGTGTATTTCACTCTTCGGTCAAGTTTATGAGCAATGTGCTATGAAGCGGCGTCCAATTTAGAACTTCGAAAAAATATAATTTTATATTTCGAAAAATACTGGACTGTCATATAAGTTCCTCGAGAGGGTTTAAAATACCATTGAATTAAGAAGAAAATTTAGATTGTATGCATAGTTTGGATTTTTTAGTAGCTATATCTTTCATTAATAATAATTAAAAAAATAATATTTTTTTCGAACTTCAAAATCAAATACATATTTCGATTTTGGTGGCTAACTTCGAAAATCGGATAATACATTTTTTTTACTTACTACGCAATCTCCCGGAAAAAATTAGTTTGGTCCAATACTCAGCCGTGAGTTGTACAGTGTAATGACTAATGAAACTAGTAAACAAAAACAAAAAAAAAAAAAAAAATACATCCAAAAGACTATGCCAATAAAAAAGAAAGCAAAATATGCATACATAAACAAGCATATAAGGTGAAAAGAAAAATAAAATACACAAATTAATGTAATAATTAAATGTTTAAAAAAACTCAAAGCTCACAATATAACTACCAAACTAATGTTTTTTGTAAATGTTTTCTTTTTTACAACTTGGACTAAACATGCTCATACATATATAGAAAAGAAGAAAGAAAAAACAGTTGCATACTTAAATATCACATGTAATATATGCTGCATACCCACATACATACATACATACATAATAAATATATATTCAACTAAATACAAACTAATTACATATGCATTTAGCGTTTAAGCAACAACAATAAGAAGAAAAACATGGTAGTAAAACAAAAAGTGAAAAATGATAAATAAATAAAATACCAAAAATTTATAAAAATTTATAGGCATGCTATTGAATTAGCGTAAAAGGCAGAAATTACAAAAAAAAAAATAAAAAATAAAACAAGAACACAGATGTATTTGTGTTGAACTCGTTAGTTTCGTGAATTTGTATAGATTTAGGATATTTTGTATGTGTGTTGTTTTTTGTAAATTCGCAAAAACTTTGAAATTATACATACATGTATAATGCATATAAGCAACTTTGAATTATAATTACATCTAGATACTTATGTACATACATATAAATCTCAAATTAACCAGTTAAAAATACATAAAATAAACATACATAAATACAGCACAAAATTGCATTACTTGTACTGATAAATATTAAATACAAATAAATAAAATATCATTTTTTATATACATTACATATAAATCAATGTGTGTTCCAGCTATACTTACAGTAAATTAACTATAACTATGTAAAACATTATTTTGTAAAAAAAAACAAAACGAAAAAGAAAAAAAATATTTACGAAATACAAAATACGACACACTGTTGTACATACAATCGATGTCTTATTTATTTATTTAATGATAAAATGCTAACTGCGCAGTTTTCGTTTTCATGTGAAGCGAAGTTTTGTTCGAAAAAAACTTCGAAAATCCAAAACAGCCGTTGTTTTTGGTATGCATACATTATATACATACATCTTTCACGTATTTTCGATACTATGCATTGGATGGCATTCGAAATAGATTTTAAATTTTTTGGAAATAACTTTTATAAATGAATTCTTAGAAATATTGGTCAATATTTAAAGCAATTCAACTAACATTCAATACAATTATAAAATTTTACGAAGTTGTTCAATCATATTTTTGTAACTGCAATTTTTGATATTGACATTAAGCCACATCTTTGTTTTTTTATTCATAAAATATTATTCAAATAATTTTCATTCTGATTAATCGGCAATAAATGTCTATATAGAAACATTTATTTGGAGATTTGACATAAATCAGATTTGTCACTACATCTGCTACTAATTAATTTCTTATTAATTCAGTTGTTGCTTTTTCCGACGATTGAAGGATATAATATAGAAATAGTAACCTCCTTGGACTATATGAGAAGTTGCTTTTGATATCAGAAATCTTAAATCGAAATATATCTATGAAATGGCAACTCTGTTGAAATTTTCTTCGAGTTTCGAATTTTTAAATAACTGAATGTTTATATAAACTTTTTCTGTTAAAACAAAAAAATGTCAAAAGAGCTACAGAGTGATGATGTCCGATAACAGAGTGATGAATGAATTTTGAATTTTCTTTTACATAAAGTTCATTACATCATCTTAACAGACTCCACTAGATCTCCAAATTTTACATTCCCAGACTTTGTTTGGGTTGTTTTAAAAGTAAGATTGCTTAATTAGTGTTGTTTTCAAAAAATATGCAAAAAAAATCGAAAGAGCTAAGTTGAATAAAAATAATTTGAATGTAAAAAGCTGTTGCTTGTAATAATACATTTTTGACGAAATGGACTTAATGTTATACAAAAATAACTGGAAAAAATCATTGTACTACATGCTTTCCGTAGAATTTATAACGGGTGTTGTTTTTTTATACGTGTGGTTTTCAATGAGGCAATATTTTTTTCGGAGTTGACCTTTTTGGCAGCTGTTACTTGATTTTTATCACTTTGGTTTGCCATTAATGAATAGACTTACAGTGGAACAACGTTTATTGCTGACGTACGTCCCCAAATTCTGCAAAAAGTGGTCGAAAATTGGGCCTCTCTGTTAGAATGTATTCGAACCAGCCGCGGTTGTCACTTACACAAATTTTTTTAAAACGTAATGGCGACCACTTATCTTTATGAAAAAAGCTTAATTCTTATCCAAAACATTGAATTATATGCGTATTATTTCTACTCGAAAGACATGTCTAAAAAATACTCTTGATTTATCTCTTGTATCAAAAACGGCATTTTCCAATTCTGAAATTTAACCTAAAGTTATAAATAATGTTATCGAGATTTGAGAAACTTCTGATATCAAATATCATTAGAATTTCCTATATCCCTAGACCAAAGGATGAATGTTATTATAAGAAATTTCTAACTGAAGTGTTGAATGTTCTTATATGATATGAAGAATAGTGCATTGAAGATGTCTCCGATTCATCGAACACTGCACAGTAGTGAATCGAACAAAAAACTGGTATAAATCGAAATGAACTGGTATAATCACATTGACACAGTAAAATAAGCAGTTATACCACTTCAATAATGTATCCACAAGAGAGTATTCTTCTAATGAATAGAACTGGTTAATTTTGCTTTCCTGTGTAATTTTTTCACATAAACTTAACGAGCAGAAAATGGCGAATATAGGCTATACTTATTGTTAAAACTTGTTGCCTACATTTACTCTAATTGTTATCATACTTTCTTATTCAAGCCTAAAATTATAATTTCGTGCAATCGCTTTTTAACTTTTCATATTTTAACATTTCAATAAATCCAAATAGTTGTCTGGAAGATATGTGTATAATCTTTATTTATTTTTATAATTTTTTTTCTCAATATATTCGAATGGGACATCTACACACACAAAACTAGAACAAGTAAATTTATCAATAAATAAGCATTTATGAATGTAGTATAGCGCTGCTCAAAGTAAAATTCAAATAGAGAGTCATAAAATAAAAAAAAAATCGTATTTGCATAGTTGCATACTTATCACTCACACTGTGTCAATAAACATGCAAAGAATATTGAAAAAAATAAACTTTTAACTATTAAAATAAATAAATATTTATGAATCTCAACTTACTTAAGCGTATATGTGTGTGTGAAAGTACCACACACACACTCAATAGTAACAAGAAATAAAAACTGTTCATCCCTGCCAGCCAAAGGTGGTGAAAAAGCTGGTTAAACCGAAGTTTTTTAAACCCACAAAAGTGGTAAAAAAGTGGTGAGTTTGCCATAGGCCAGCATAGCTGCTTGTGAGTTTTTTAACCACTATTCCCCTCACACGTACGAATACAAAAACAAAACAACCAAAACGTGTGCGTTGGCGTTAGTAATTGGAGAAACATGAGGGGAAAGTGGTTAGGCCTGGCTGGCAGGGATGCCGTACATACATACATACATACAAGTACATGAATATTGATAAATGCATAGATATATAATTTATAGTCAGTAAATTAAAGGAAAAAGGAAAATGACTTCATTCAAATATTTTGTGTAATACACATTCATACATACATATTAACTACTTAGTACATACTTATATTGAATCAATATAAAAATAATTAATTAATACAAACACAAGAGATACATACATACATACATATGTACTGGCATATGGGCTAAGTGTAATTTAAGAAAACCAAACAAAAAGCTAAATTACTTAAAAAAGTAAAATAATAATAATAAACATATGAAAAGAAAACAAAAAGAAGGCAAAATTTATTATAGCAAGCCTAAAAAGAGCAAGATTGTAAGATGTGCGATGAATTTAGTATGAAATAAACAATTAAAATAAAAACAAAATTATAAATTTAACGATGGACTTTTATTGAATTATTTATGCTTAGGAAAGATTTGTTGAAAGTAAATTTAGGTGAAGGGTCCAAATTATGACCAAATTTATGCCTTCCCTGCAGTGCTCATACTTCGTTAAACTATATCAGTCTTCGAGTCGATACGCAAAATGCCTTGAAGAATAGAATGTATAAACAAGTTCAAACTTTCACCTCGATTATATGGCTTTCGTTAAACTCCCATTGATCTGTTTTTTATACTCTCGCAACAAAAGTTGCTAAAGAGAGAGTTGTTTGTAAGGCATAAAACTAAATGAGTTAGATATAGGGTTATATATGTATGTATATCAAAATGTTCAAGATGACGAGACGAATTGAAATCCGGATGTCTGTCTGTCCGTGCAACGAATAACATGAGTAAGAATTAAGATATCTTGACTGAAACGTGAAATTTGGTGCACATGTTCCTTGGGACCGTGGGAGGTTTGTTATTGGAAATGGACGAAATCGGACCATCGCCACGCCCATAACGAAATTTGGTATAAAGGAACGCACTAGGAAGGTGCATATCTGGATGTAATGTTAATGGAAAATAGGCGAAATTGATTCACAACCACGACTAATTTCCATATAACTCAATTTTGAATTCTATATGATTCCTTCACTTTATAATATATATGTACATAAGGAACCAATGAAGATACCGGAATATAACTTTAAACAAATACTGTATCGAAATCGAACTTTTCAATGCCGCGGATATCGAACATGAAGAACTCATTGCCTAAGGGTAATTTTTCAGCGAAAATATCGGTAAATCTCTCAGATATTATAATTTAATTCAGAGAGCTTTCAATAATACGGTGGGATTTATTCCGCATATATCGGTTAATATGTGTGTTATTTAGCAAAATTAAGTGAGCCTATAACCTTGGATATAGTGTACCCAGGTGGTGTAAATGAGTGAAATCGGTTCAGGAATTATCTCAGCCCCCATATAGCATATATTGTGATTTTCGTTATTCTATTTGACTTTATACTGAATATATGTATGAGTCAAATTGTGTGTTTTCATAATAAAATTACAACATAAAGTCCGGTTGCACCCGAACTTAGCCTTTTCTTACTTGTTGTACATCTTCACAGCTTAACTTTAAAGCAGGTAGTATGTTGTTCTTAATGGGTTAATGTTGGCCTTTCAGTCAATCGTGCAAATTGGTTGTGATCCAAATTTCGATAAATTAAGGTCCTTAGATTCATTCCTTTGAGTTGTAGTTGTCAAAAAGAACTGGTCAAAAAATGATAAACTTTACCTTTGTCACGGTAGATTAAATTAGACTAAAATTTAAGAATCGCACTGCGACCTATGGTATATTCTGCCCTCGCCTCTTATCACAATATACTCTTCACGGTAACTAACTCCTTAAGGGGTTATATACAGTTAGAATTTTCAAAAAAATCGATTTTGTTTTATTTAGTTTTCTTAATGTACATACAGAGGTAGTCAAAATTATTTACACATCGGACGTTTTTTTACATGTTTCACAAAAAAAGCTTTCGCTTGTTGTTGTTGTTGTCGCAGGGTAACAAAATGATATGTTGTTGTAAACCTTGATCTATTCCCGAGCGAATGAAGTCGGTTTGGCAAGAATAGTTAGAAATATGGCGGAGAAATAAGCAAATGAACTGAAAACTCGCCGTAGTCAAAAGTATTTACACACGGCGATTTAGCCTTTATCCTTGGATTTTGTTTACTTTTTGATTCTATTGCATTCTTAACAACCTAACTCAGCCTGAAAATATAAAATTTGGTAAATAAAATATCGAAAACAAAGGAATTATCGATTATAACTAGATTGGAGACTGTTACTGTTTAAGACGCGGGTTTAGGCTTCGGAGTTAGTTAAAATTTATAGAATTTGATGGAATACTGTTTATAAAGTTATTAAAAAGAAGGAAACGAAGTATTGTAAGGACAATTTAAAGATAATTGGGCGGAAACCTGTGATAACTCAAAAAGAATGCAGAAGATTAGTAGGAACTGTCATTCAAAATCCCACAATTAGTCCTCTTAATATTGCAGCATCATCGAATCAGCATATTGCATGATCAGTCAACGATGCTACACTGCTACACTTTATACATACGTTGTGTATAAAGTTGACCACTTCCGAAACCAAAAAAGCGATATGCCACTCATTTGCCTTAAAATGCATCCTAAAGCCTGTCGTGGACAGATAAGGCTGATTTTTTGTTCCAGGGCTTCTTTAGTAAACGTTTTATGCATTTACCATGTGAGAAGAAGAATAATGCAGCTTAGACGCTAAATAGTGTCGGGAGTGATGATTTTTGATTTTTTGGGGAAATTTTCCTTAATTCTGTTTTGGAGATTTGGTACTAATTTAGTGACCCTAAATCATCCGGATTTATCCGAATTCACATGACCATGCCATTGTAGTGGTCCGTCGGCCTTTTCCAACTATTGACTTTATTTTACAACAGGATAATGCTCCATTTCATGAAGGATCTTTACCTTCAAAAGTTTTAAATGAAGCAAATCAAGTTGACCTCCGCACAGCCCTGACCAAAACTTTAGTGAAAATGTTTGGTCTTTCGTTAAATATCAGAGGACAATTGATGTAATAACCGAAAACGCCGAAATTAGCGACATTTGGTCTAAATTAACTGTTAACTTAGCGCACAATTGTGTTGAATTGAAGCAGGCTGGTATTGATGCCAATGGTAATGTAACCAATTATGAATTTATCGCCTTAGAATAGTAACTTAGACTAAACATTAAAATTAAAAAAATTATCATTAAAAACTAACAGGATAATCCATTTCATGTTGTGTGTAAATACTTTTGACTACTCCGAGTCTTCAGTTCATTTGCTTACTTCTCCGCCATTTTTCTAGCTATTCTAGCCAAACCGACTTCATTCTCTCGGGAATAGATCAAGGTTTTTGAGAGCTTTTTGTGTGAAACTTGGAAAAAAACGTCCGATGAGTAAATAATTTTGACTACCTCTGTATATTTTAGAATACACACAGAAAATTTCATATCGTTCCGGTGAATATTTTCAAAGTTACAAGCAAATGAAAAATTTGAAAAGGTGTTTCAGAGTGCTTGGAAGTACAAGGTCCAAACTTTATACGCGTTTTTCTCAAAATGGTGTTTTCAAAGTCGGTGACCAACATTACTCGAAAACGGCTAGACCGATTAGTCTCAAATTTTAACACGACCTTCTTAAATATATTTTTTAGTAATTAATCGAAGATTTTTTCTCTCCGATAAATATTTTTTTTTTATAAACAATTTAAGGCCGAAATTTCGGTGAAGAATCTATTTTTTTTTTTTTTGAGAAACCGCCATTTTGTCAAAAAATTTTATTTTGCTTATTTCTTCGATTAATTACTAGATTTAACATTATTTTAACGAAATCTGTTTGGTTTTTTAATTTCGGATGATCTAGTTCCGAGATATAGTGGTCACCGCAAAACGTTTTTTTTGAGAGGAGCTCCTGGAGATCTGCTTTAGCTCTTTTTCAAATAAATATTTTTACTAGTACTAAGTCTTAAAATACAGTTAAAACATACCATTCATTCATTAACCCCACGAAAATAAAATGTAAAATTGTGATTAGTGGTGTTTTAGGAGACCTAATTAGCTACCCATAAACGAATTCTGTTCCATTGTCGAAACCAGCATATCAGTTAAAAGTGTATCCTGAAATAGACTTTATGAAAAACCTTGTTCGAAAATAAATTCCGACGTTTCGCTTCACTTGTCAAAAGATTCTCTCTTAACTTTTGTATCTCGTGCATATCGTGCTGCGAACCCAAACTATTCACCAAAACCCAATACAAAAAAACAGACATATTTTAAAAGTTTATTCCAAACGTTAAAGTATTTGATAGTAATTTAAAAATATTAAACGTTAAACCACAAGGGCGTACGTCGGCAATTCGTGATTCTTGTTGTCGCCGGCTTGCCCGTATAATGTATAATGCACTCAGCACCATTGTTCTCAAATGTACGTTCGCCAATTTTATATTCAGGATTGATGGCAACGCGAAGAATATAATATTGATTTATCGGTAAGCCAGTAACATCGACCCATTGACAGTCCAAGTCGGCGGTGTACAAATCAGAGCAGCCAATGGAAATGCCTGTCGTAACAAAAATATTTACTAAAATCTATGGAACAAATGTATAACTATATAAAAAAATACCTTGCGTCTCATTGCCACAGGTGTATTTTGGTCTAACACCCGGTACACAACTTGTGTCCATCAGACAGAATGAGGCCTTGTGTCCCTCCGCCACTTTCTTGTAACGCAAATCGTAGACATCGAAAGTCGCAAATACATTCATGCTGTGATAGTGTTGATGGCACTGATGCCACTCCCAGTCTTTGTAATTCGCATAGGGGCTGAAATCCGCATCGCCCACATTTTCCGCTTTGGTTGTGAAACGCAAAAGATTACGTATCGCATTCGGTTTTGTGCGTCGTATGACATAAGCTTCGGCCGAGACACAATTCTCCTCCATCGCACATTCAAGGCGTGTCATCGGCGCCAAGTCGAGACGCGCTGAGGTCTCAATGTCACGCAAACCCAAAGTCAAGTCAGCACTCTGCGGCACACAACGTACAACTGCTACATTAAGATTGCCGGCTGTACAATTGCGCGGGTATGTGGGCTCACGCCTACAGTCCGACAAACGTTGCTCATTACCACGACACAGAGTGCCCATCATGGCCCAAGGATACTTCTTGCTATCACCAAAACTGGTTGTTTGATTAACCATGGCCGCATAGCCAAGACCAAGTTGTCGACAAACAACATTGCCCTCACGAAAGCTCCACATTGAGCTGCAGAGTGTACCCCATTTGGCACCGCCATCCAAACTCACCTCAACACGTCCCTCACGCGGGTTTCTTATCGGATTATTTGATGTTATTCGGACCTTCAAATTTTGGTACTTACTCGACAGTGCTGTGCGGAGTTTAGACGTTATGGATTTAGTAAATTTAACGGTAGTATTAGAGACCCTTTAGTTTACCTTGTGGATCGTCATTGTGGCGCAGCAGTAATACAATGACGATTGTCGTTATAAACTGGGAACACGGATGAAACTGTTTCATGCTTTCTGTATGAAGTGAACTTAACAACTGGTGTAAACCAACTGCCGGATAAGTTCAATGACTCCAGTCTTAAAGCTGTTCTGCTCGCTGCAGCTTGTTTAACACAATATGAATTTTATGTGGGTCATTCTTAATAAAATTTTTGTTTTGTGGAGAAATTAAATAAAGACGCAGTTCTATACTTATAATGGATACAAATATATAATAGTTTCAGCTACGAATTGACTAATTGTTTCATTTATCATGTTCACACGTGTAACAGTTTTAACAATTTGTGGGGAACCGGACCACGGTTAAGATATTCCGAACCATTCGTTGAAATTAAGTGTCAGTTGACATCGAATAACAAAATATTGTGATCAGTCTGTCAAATCACTGGTTTATGAACAATACCGACCACTAATGCTTACCGAGGTGGCGCTTGACCATACGGCATTTCAATCAGTGAGAAGTACGAAGTTCAGTTAAAACATAAAAATGTATTAAATGTTCCCATATAATCCGCATATAAGAGTAGTTCTTAAAATGAGCACTCTGGTTCATGAAGTCCCTCATATCCTGTACATAACGTTTATTATAATTTAGCTGTTATAAGAAGAACATATGAGTTGCTAAGTATTTCCATAGATCGTCAAATCAATGAAGTTTTAAATAAGCTAAGACGAAAATTTATTTCCGATGTTTGACTGAACCGTCTTTTACCGGTTTATATCATGCTTCTGAAAGCGATGGGGCCGATGCAAGTAGCACAAAACATGACCCAAAAGAATGCTGCCGTGTTGGGAGTTCCGTTCTGATTGCGTAGAACCGACTTTCCTGGGAACGGGCAAGGAGCTCAGTGTAATAAACAGTAAATTGAAGGTGTCCATTTTTGATTAAAAGCACACTTACAAAACCAATAAAACATTATTAGTCTTATAGACTTTATATCAACATAGTTGGAACGACTCGAATTTTTATCCGATCAAGGACTAACGCAGAAACTATCAAGCACTAAATATGACTCAGATTTTTTAATATGAAACGATACTATTGAACTACAAGCTATTTCCTGGACCTACTGTAGTCTCTCATCCGGGGCTGTTGTTTCCTTTTTATTGGAGACGTTTATTTATGTGGTGGGTCCCAAACCCTACACAACCGCATTAGCGGAATCACTCTTGTCAACAAGTGTTACTTTGGACTCGAAAAGTAAAGTCCTCTCTCGACGAACAAAAACCAAACTCTACAAGTTCCTCATCATTCCCATCCTGATTTATGGTGCAGAAGCGTAGACGATGACTACAACCGATGCGTATGCCTTAAGAGTTTTCGAGAGAAAGGTTTTACGGGAGATTTACGTTCTCTTAAACATTGGCAACGGTGAATACCACAGACGATAAAATGACGACATTGACATAGTTCAGCGAATAAAAAGACAGCGACTACGCTAGCTACGTAATGTTGTCGGAATGGACGAAAACACTACAGCTTTGGAAGTGTTCGATGCAGTATCCGCTGGTGTAAGCCGAGGAAGAAGAGAACCTCCACTCCGTTGGAAAGACCAGGTAGAGAAGGACCTGGCAGTATTTGGGATTTCTAATTAGCGCCAAACTGCGAAAAGAAGGAACGAATAGCGCGCGTTTGTTAACTCAGCTTTAACCGCGTAAGCGTTTCCTAAGCCAGTTAAGAAGAAAAACTGTTGTATGACATCGATATGAGCATATTCGAAAACTATTGAATATAAGAAATCATTAGGCATTCCTCACTCCTCCTACTCCCATTCCGATTGAAACACGATGAATTGTACGTCTTTTTTGTTTCATTTTATTTTGATGTGGAGCAACAATTAGGCGGATTCTGTGTTTACATATCACAACTTAAGGCTAAGAAATTCACTGACAATTGCATAGCACTGCATTTACAAAATATTTGTATTTGTATTTGTATTTGGTCTAAAATCAAATCGAATCATAAAAAAATATTATGTATGTACGCACATAATAGAAGCTTAACAAGCAGCAGGCACCTTCACTCAACAAAGGCCATATTTCATATAATTAAGTTATATTATTTTAATATATTTATGTTTTTTATTACAAATTACAAAAAAATTCACACGCCCAATACGGCGCTAATCTCATGCTTCAGGTGCTGTGGACTGAAGACACCACGTTCCGTTATAATGCCCGATATGAGCGAAGCTGGCGTGACATCGAAGGCTGGATTCCAACAATTGATGCCTGCAAGCCATATTAATATTAATCGGCGCTTTAAATGTATTTTAAAATAAATAAAATAAAAATAGCTAAACTCACCTGGCGCTGCTATTCTGTGCTCGCCCACATGTGTCATCTCGCGATCGGGTCGCTCCTCAATGATAATGTGATCGCCGCTCGGTATTTGCAAATCAATCGATGTCAGCGGCGCGGCGACAAAGAAAGGCACACCGTGATGCTTCGCCACAACGGCAATCTGATAAGTACCGATTTTGTTGGCCGTATCCCCGTTGGCAGCCACCTGTCACACAAATGAGGTAGAAATTTGATTTAATGTGTAATTAGCATTTAAGACGCCCACATCGCAATGCTAGCGCGATATTTATATGCAATGCAACGCCTGCACTCACCCGATCAGCGCCAACGACGACGGCAGCAATATTTTTGGCTCGCATCAACGCCGCCACCATGCTGTCCAAGACCAGTGTGGCCGGAAGTTTATCGTGCACCAGCTCGTAGGCGGTTAGGCGCGCGCCTTGATTATATGGACGTGTCTCCGTGCAATAGACGTGCTCTAAACGTTTCGGAGAAGAGCGAGAGAGGAAGAGAGATGGAAAGAGTGAAAGAGGTTAGCGTAAGCGGTAAGACGTTGACACCAAATTCATGGTGTGGCATGCAAATTAATGTTGAATTTTAACAGAATTCAGTGTGAGGCAGATAAACAAATTTATATTTGTGCACACACCCCTAAATTGTATATGAAATATTTGTTTTCCCTATATATAAATATAATAAAAATATAACAACAACTGCTATTATTAGAAACTAATAGTATTTAGATTACGTTATCTTGCCACATGACGTAGAAGTGTAAGGAAGGGCACCTTAGAAACATTGTGATAGAATGTTTTATGTCGGAAAAAAACCAAGAAAACTCAATGTCGCCTAGTAAAGTTAAATTATTACGCTTAGCAGGGTTGCCTTTTTAATAAAATATACAATATTTATGGATTCATCTACAGTTATTTTTCAGATAAAGGGTGATCCATTTCGAAGTTCCCTACTTTTTTAAAGAAAATTCAAACTTTCAAATGTTAGCCGTTGTCTCAGATGGTCCATCCGTTGAGTCTAGGAAGGGGCATATTTCGATGTAATTTTTTTGGGGAAGTAGGCGTGGCCCCGCCCCCAAATTGGTTATTTGTATATATCTCGCAAACCAATAAAGATTTATAAACCGTCGTTTATAAAAGTCGGATCTCCTACGTACCTCACCACACACCATGAAAATAGTTGAAATCGGATAATAACCACGCCCACCTCCCATACAAAGGTTAGGTTAAAAATTACTAAAAGTGGGTTGACTCACTAACGAAAAACGTCAGCAACACTAATGCCCGGTTTCACAGTCCACACTTAAGTTGTGCCCAAATAAAATTTTAGCTAAGCATTGCTGCAGACTGAGTAGTCGTTTGCGTTTCACAGTCAATGCTTAATTTCTTTAAAATTTTATTTTGATATATGGCAACGTTATGAGAAACATATGTTTTACAAATGTCATCCATAAAAATATGTTTGAAATATTTAAATTATAACTGGCAATATACAAATTTGCGTGCAAAGTTTTATCGGAAATGGATGAAAATAACAAAAGAACCCCGAATTTCACTGCCAGCGAGTCGGAGTACCTATTGGTACTGGTGGAAAAATATAAAGCTGTCATCGAGTGCAAGCGGACGGACACTTGCTCGAACGCTAAAAGAGACGTCGCATGGAAGCGCGCGAAACTACTGTTATAACTCTTGATACCGTACTTTTAGATACTCCAAATAAATCTCCTACTGTCCTCAACATACTTCCCGTATAAAAACGCAATGTAAGCAAAAACATTTGTTCTGGCGATAATGCATGATTCCTAAAAGAAATGTATACATAATTGAGTCGTATAAGGCAAATTAGATGTACCACTTGGTTTTGTGCTCAATTTGTAATCGAAATCTGTCGCGGAAGTCTTTATCATCATATAGCTTGAAGAATTTTGGCCGGGATCTGATTTCTTTTGTTCGTCGCATTATTATAATATTCCACAGGTCATCGTATTCTGGGTCACTGTCAAAATCACAATCCCAATCCGATTCCATATTTTTTTCACAAAAAATAATATCTTATTTCTTATTATTCTTCTTTTCACAAATAACTGACAATTCAAAACAATTCAAAACAAAAATCAGCTGTTACTTAAGCACTGCTTAAGTCTCCCATTTTCAGTACTTAAGTATAACTTAAGTATGAACTGTAAAACACTATTTCCCTATTTTATCTTAAGCACAACTTAAGTATGGACTGTGAAACCGGGCATAAATTTCACAGAAATAATAGCAGAAGGAAGCTGCACTGAGATTTTTTTACAAAATGGAAAATGGGCGTGGCATCGCCCTCTTATGGGTCAAAAACCATATCTCAAGAACTACTCGACAGATTTCAATGAAATTCGGTATATAATATGACACCCTGATGACACGTGTGAAAAATTGACGGAATCGGTTCACAACCACGACAACTTCCCATATAACTCATTTTTGAATTTCATCTTATTTCTTCACTTTATAATGTATACATAAGGAACCAATGAAGATAGCGAAATAAAACTTTACACAAATACTGTATATGATCTGCGGCATCACTTGTGAAAAAATTGTCGAAATCGGACTATAACTTTTCAATGCCCCGGATATCGAATATGAAGAACTCAGTGCCCCACGGTAACTTTTCACCGAAAATTTCGGTAAATCTGTCAGGTATCTTAATTTAATTCAGAGGAAATATTTTTTTTCTAATAGTGTGTCTCTGTGCCAGAAAAAGTTAAAATCGGGTCATAACTTTCCTTATATTTGAATATATGAGAATACCTAATTACATGATTTTCAAATATACGATGAGCTTAATAGCTTATAAATCGGTTAATATGTGAAATATATTTATGCCGAATATATGGGTCAAATTGTGTTTTTTCTTGATAAAAATTGTGTCCAACGTCTTCCTTTTCGATCTTTTTGAATTGTTTTTACTAATGTGAGCATGAAAGATAACGAACTCAGAAAATATTAAAGCATAGAAGTATTTAGCCTGTATCGTTATGGTTGCCAAGCAATTGTTTTGGCGTATTTTCAACTATCGAGAATTTTTAATATTAATAAGCCTAACTTAATGCATGATTTCTTATTTCATAAAGAATTAAAAACGTATCTCTTGATAAAACTATTAAAAAATAAACGTCAAAGTTATTTGAAATAAAATGGCAACCCTGTTTTTATATACAATCCATAACGAATAGAATACAACAAATACTTTTTTTAGGTTAGGGTAGTTTAATAATGGCTCTCTCTAGCGGATAAAGCTGAGATTTCTTATTCATGTAATGTTTCTAAACTAACTATAGAATTTTAAATTTGTCAAAATGGAACTCACCCAATTTTTTCAGATCATGCAACTTCCGCACCACACCCAATGCGGTACCATAGCCCGCAGTAGCCAAGGAGCCGGTATTGCAATGTGTCAGCACACGTACAGAGGAATCTTTGCCGCTAATATCCAATATGGCAGCGGCGCCATTTGTGCCGATCGCTTTATTGTCGGCTATGTCTTTCTGCAGCATCGCTTCGGTGGCAGCCAAAAATCTAAACAATTAAACAATTTATATAGCTATATTAAAGATTTAACGCTTCTTCTCAACGTACCGCTGCTTCATTTCCTGCACATCAATCGCTTCGTCTTTCGTCAACTCATTGGCTAAGGCGATTAGCTCATCGGCGGCAATTTTCATATTCACGGCTGTGGGACGCGCCGACACCAGGTAATTCAGTTTGCCCTCGATCTCTTGGCGTAGCGATTTCTTCGAATCAAACTCTTCGGGCAATATTTCCACAGCCAAGGACAGACAACCCACAATGGCGATGGCTGGTGCGCCACGGACCTGTTAAGGAGATATTATAGATGTTTATGGCAGTTTCAAAAAAATTACAAATGAGGAAAAATATAATTTGCATTAAATTTATATAAAAAATTATTAAATATTAAATTAAATTATAAATTTTTTTTTTCGCTTCTAAAGTTGAATTATGTTTCTGTTATGAATTCTGTTTCTGTTTCTGTTATGGTTTTTCTGCTGCATATATCAACTCCTTTCATAAAACAATCAATATAGTCTAACATAGTAACACGTAGAGAATAATCTCGAAAAAAAACTCGGTTCTAAAAAAAGATTTAACAACTCAAAACTAATTTTACAGCAGCTACTAAAAAAAGTAATACAAACAAATTCCTCATTAATATTTCAACAACAGCAAAACAACTGTATTATTCAAGCGGGTTATCGCTTCGCTTAACGCGTTACATAACCAAACACTCTGACAAATCTGTATTCAATTCCAGTTCTTGTTTGTATGTCAAATATTTGTCTACTTCACGTGATTAAATGATTATCTCAGGGCTGACTATCAGCACAGCTCTGTACACATCTCAATCGTGAGTATGTTTGTTGTTGTGACGTCAGCAGCTAACGAAAATGAATACAGAAATTAACACATATTTACATAGAAATGATCAGTACGGGCAAACAACGGCAGCCTGTTGGCAATTGCCTGTTTGTAGCTTTACATTTGCACTTGAATAAGATGGCAAGTTTGATAATCCAGAGCTTTTAAAATTTCAGAATTTCTCAAAAATCTATAAAATGCAACCAATGAAATCAAAGAAATATTTCTACATCAATCATCTTTTCCGAACCTGAGATTCAGTGTCCCTTTTTCTTGATCTTAGATTTCAAAAAAAAAAAATATATATATAAAGAAATTTAGTGACCAAGAAAGAAATGACATCCTACGTATCTATAACGTATTTGATACGAGGTGTGTTCAAAAACGAACGTGAATTTTTGTCCACATTATTGTTGTCGCCTTTAAAATAGTCTCAATTCGATACTATATACTAAAGACAGTGCTTTTTCCAATCATCGAAACGCTTCTCGAACTCCGACTCGATTTTGGGATAGACTTTGGCTCTTTCAGCAATTTCTCTTATGCTTGTAAAACACGGCCCTTTAAGGCTCTCTTTATTTTTGGAAATAGAAAAAAAGTCACACGGAGTCATGTCTGACGAAAATGGAGACTGGGACATTGTTGTAGTATTGTTTTTGGCCAAGAATTCACGAACAAGTAACGAAGTGTGTGCTTTTAACAAGCGAAAATCGCAATTTTCTTAAATTTAAAAATTGGACTGACTCTCCTAACTCTTGAAATTTTTTATTTTTACAATTTTCGTTATTTTTTTAACAACTACTTACTTTTCAAACTGTCCTCGTATGATGGGTATATGACAAAATTATGTGTGAACAATTACCAAAAAGCTATATCGAGCGTGAAAGATAATGGACACTTTATAATGGCTTTAGGAGTATCTGTACAAAAATAAATAAATGAGTAACACAAGATTGTAAGTACCCAGATAAGAGTATGAATATGCAAACTAGTATACTATGTACTGTCATATTCATATTCTGCACGGTAATTTTTTCGTAAGCGTGTGCGAAAAAAAATGCTGGACTGCACAAAAATTTCTTCTTCGTAGGTATTTTAGAACAATGGGAACATTTAAACTCTCAGAATATTTTTTTTCATAAGTTTCAAGCGAAGATGAAGGAATCTGATAAATGTTTTGTGATTCTCTCTGTGTATTAACGTATTCTAACAAATTATTTTAAGAACTTATAAGGTGCTTCTATACAACTACAGACAATTATTTTTTTCAAGAACGTCTCATTCGGTAAGGACAAGAAAGTATAGCCAAAAAAAAAGGTATAAACGAAAAAAAATTTAAAACAATAAATAGTCTAAACTCCGAACCGAATTTTTTTTTAAACAATATGTAGAATTTTTACAACCACTATATTTGAAATTATTTAACATAATGATTAGTATACCGATGCGCTTAACCAAAATTCAGTTTCGAATATGTGTGAAATTCTTACAAAAATGATAGAAAGTAAAAATTTCTTCCGGGTTAGACGATTAGCTGTGAACTAACAAGAGAAGTCTTAAACAATGTATATTAAAATTCGTATTCGTCATATCGTCAATATCTTATCGTTTAATTAAAAAACGAAATCTAAAACGTTTCAGGCACTAAAGCGGGTAAGACACATACATGTTCCGCTTTATGCCTCGATTACTATTACTATTTTTTCTTTTAGAATGATAATCACAATCCATACTAATATTATAAATGCGAATGTAAGTTTGTTTGTTACGCTTTCACGCAAAAACTACTGAACCGATCATCATGAAACTTTGTACATATACTTTTGAAGGTACTAGAAGCAACATAGGGTACTTTATATAAAAAAAAAAAAAATTTCGAAAGATAAAACAATTGTTTGTCAAAAAATCGTCAAATTTAGCTACTTCAGTAATGAAGTTTTACAGTCATGAAGTTTCAACCCTGAATACTGTAATACCGTCCCATTGTATTACCGGCGGTAACGAAAATATCTAATTCAATTGAATATAGTTTAAACTGTTTATAATTTTTTTATAATATTAGTAGGGATGGAACAGTTCAAAAAAAGAATGGCGTCGTCGTATTCATGGTACACCTGTTCAAAACCAACCTGTGGTTAAAGCATCGGATGCTCTTGGTCGTGTCTATACCGTACATGTTACGATTTTTTAATGCTTTTGTCTGCGCGTGTTGTTGCATCATGTTAGAGGTCCAATTAGCTTTACAGAACTTAAAATTGTCAATGGTCAGGAATGTCAAACATACCGAGAAGCATGTGAAGCTCGGCGACTGTTAGAAAATGACCATCATTGGGACGAAACTATGGAGGAAGCTGTACAATGCCGATCACCAGATAAAATCAGGGAACTTTACGCTACGCTTTTATCTTCTTGCGGTCTTTCTAACCCTCAAACTCTTTGGAATAAGTATAAAGAATACATGGCTGAAGATATTTTACATCAACTGCAGCAAGTACACACAGATATTACTTTCAATGAACATGTCTACAATAAAACGCTAATTATAATCGAAAACAAGATTTTTACGATGGTTGGAAAAAAATTAGATGATTTTGGAATGTCGAGCCCTCAACGAAACTATATGGATGATTTTGATAATGAAATTGCACGAGAGCTAGATTATTATTTCATAGCACTGCAACATCAAGTGACAGAATTAGTTCCTTAATTACTTCCAGAGCAAAATCATGTTTTCCATCAAGTTTTACGTAAAATATACTCCGGTAGTGGTGGACTCTTCTTTCTCGATGCACCAGGAGGAACTGGAAAAACGTGTTTACTTAACTTATTATTAATGTCCGTCAGAAAAGACCAAAAAATAGAAGTTGCCGTAGCTTCGTCAGGTATTGCCGCGACGCTATTAAACGGCGGTCGTACGGCACATTCCGTTTTAAAATTACAATTGAATTTTGCACAGGTAGATTCGCCCATCTGTAATTTTAGTAAAAATAGTTGACGAGGTAGAATGCTGCAAGAACGCAAGTTTTTTGGTGTGGGATGAAAGTACAATGTCTCACAAGAAGGCTATAGAAGCTTTAAACCGGACCCTCCAGGACTTGCGAGGTAGTAGAGATATAATGGGAGGCATGGTAATTTTTTTTGGCTGGTGATTTCCGTTAAACCCTCCCAGTGATTTAGAGGGGGACACCAGCAGATGAAATTCAAGCGTGCATTAAATCGTCAAGCTTATGGTCGACAGTTGAAAAACTCCGCCTGAAAACGAATATGAGGGTGCATCTTCATAATGACGTGGATTCAGGACTTTACGCAGAAATGTTGTTGAAAATTGGTGATGATTGTTTAGACGTTGACGCTGAAGGCTACATATCACTGTCAAGAGAATTTTGTAATTTAGTAGAAAGTGATGCGAAGTGAACAAAATTTGTGTAGTGATCAGTGGTTGTGTGCAAGAGCAATATTAGCACCAAGAAATGAAATCGTTAATAGGATCAACACTGACATTTTAAACGAGATTCAGGGAGAGAAGGCACAAGGACAAACATTACAGGTAGCAGGAGTGCATTTAGAAAACGCATGCTTCTCTCATGGTCAGCTTTATGTAGCCTGTTCACGTGTATCTAATGCCAGGAATTTACACATATTTGCACGCGACAGGAAAACTTATAACATTGTCTACAAAAATATCTTAAATTAATACTTTTATTTTTTTTAAATTGTTAGAATTCAGAATTATTTATTTGTGTTACGGTGAAATATATTTTAACATTTGTTGTTGCATTTCAATAAGTATATATTAAAGTGTTCAAACTTCTGTCTGTAGAAATTTTTAAAAATTGTTGATCTCAGCCAAACAATCAAATTTAGTTATAATATTGACTCATTTCTATTATTATACCCTTACCCTTTATCTCTCATACTTATTTAATGACTCCACTGCGGGCGAAGCCGCGGGTAAAAAGCTAGTTATTTATAATTATAAATTACTAACAGACCTGGCCACACCTTTTTGTGGCAAGGTATACATTAAATTAAGTTGGTCCAATCTTGGCTTCGGCGACGATATTGATTACTCGAGGTTGATTTATGTTACGCAGCAGGATGACAACTCACACTACTTTTAATTGTAAAGTGAGTTGTGATAGTATAGGCAATTTTTAATAGTTTGGGATAATTGACTACGTCATCCTGGTTTGTAGCTGTGTCAACTCTC
This sequence comes from Zeugodacus cucurbitae, assembly GCF_028554725.1. Taxonomy (NCBI): domain Eukaryota; kingdom Metazoa; phylum Arthropoda; class Insecta; order Diptera; family Tephritidae; genus Zeugodacus; species Zeugodacus cucurbitae. The sequence goes on along the minus strand of NC_071667.1, from coordinate 53,080,270 downwards.
CTTTAACGAAATTCTCAATTGTCGCATTAAGATCATGGATATCTTTGTTTTTTTTTTTTTACCACCAATATAATCATTCAATCAATCATTTATGGTTATCATATTGAGGTTTCATGTCAGGAAAACTTCTCTTTCGAGTCCATGAAGTGACAGAAATCTGTTGGAAATGTTATTAATCCGTCGAGGTGTCAACTGCGACCCTACCATTTGAAACTGCTTCTACAATCGCAATTTGATATTGTTGCAAAAACACTCATATGTTAGTTGTTAATTGGCGATTCTTTATGTGTCGCCACAAATTAAATGATTTTAGGCATGCGATTAGTCCGAAAATGAGTGAAATTGGTTCGGGAATTGCATTAGCCCTCATATACTATATATGATGATTTTCTATTGGACTTTATGCCGAAAATATGTCAAATTGTGTGTTACATCAATAAATTGCGAGAGTATAAAATATTCGGAACCCGAACTTAGCCTTTCCTTATTTGTTACAAATTGTTTTGGGCTATCGACACAACCTAATACAATTGAACAATAACAAAAATATTTTAACAAAGCAACAATGACAACCTTCAAAATATTATTTTTTTGTTTTCTCTTTTTATATTTTTCTTGTCAACTCGAATAAAATTCTCTTATTATTATCTTCCTCGAAATTTTTCCATACTTACTCACTTTCTAATCTTTTTCTGGCCTTCCACGAATATTTCAAGACTAAAATTAGCCAGATCGGTTTGGCCGTTCTCGACTTTTTGCGAGACTAACGAACAGCAATTAATTTATATATTATATTTATGTAACTGTTAATTAGAAGTAAAACAATAAATTTCATAAAAATCCGTTCAGCCGTTTAGGCATGATAGAGCAAAACTCCCAGCAAAAACCATAAAAACTAATCACTAACTCAATTCAGTTTTCTGCCTACTTCCTACCCCTTAAGAACGATGGCGGAATTATTTATAGCCTATGACCATTTCTAGGTTATCATCTATCACCATACCAAATTTCATCAAAATCCGTTCAGCTGTTTAGGCGTGAAAGAGTAACAGACAGTCAGAGTTACTTTCGCATTTATAATATTAATAATTAATAATATGGATTAATAACAAAAAATTAATGTAAACAAGGCACTTGAGAGGGGATAATTGTAAGTAATTTTTAATTGTGGCTTAAATGTTACAGGCATTTAAGTGAATGACGCGAGTGAGTGAAGGCAATTAAGGGCTATATGTAAATTTAGAGAATATTTTCAAGACAGTTGTGTTCTAGAAGGAAACTGTTCCCATGGCAATAGAGCCTACATAACTGAAACATATCCATATTTTTATCCCACGAAGGATTATCAATGCGACAGGAGTCCTTAAAATGGAATGCTGCTGCAATAAATGTAACCTATATGAAAAAGACAGGGATTTATAACTGGCCAAGATACCGATCTAAGTGGATTATATTTTAGAGGTCCTTAATGGCAAGAACAACACGACGAAGTAGTTGCATTGATGCTGCAAAACGTACACGGAGAAAGTGATATTCTAAAAGATTCTTAGAACACTCGAAAGGCAGATGTTCAAAATATTCTATCGCAGGAATGCATTTCAGTATTAAAACCATGCTGTCCAGTGGAGTCTCCACAATTATTCAAAATAAAAGACAATTTCAATGCTGCATATCTTCAGGGAATAATACTGGGACTGTGATCTAGCAACTCAATTCATCAAATCGTGTGCTGCAATTTCGCTACATTCTTTATGCTGCAATTATGTATGTACATATGTGAGCATATAAAATGCAAATATGTGCATAAGCCTACGACATCCGCGGCACGTTTACGCCTGTTGGCATTATTGTAAACCGAAGGTGCCAAAATTTTTTGATTTCTCTATTAAAACCCGTCGGCTAATGATCTTTAAGAAGCACATTTTTGCTTAGATTTTGACAGTGATAGCTTTTGAGTTTGCACAAAACACAAATTTACATACCAAAAGCAATAACAATAACAAATAGGCACTATTTAAAACAAAGCGTTGATGACTTGAACTATTTTTAAGTGGCCGTACAAACTCGTTTGCTTGTATTAGCATTGTACGTAAGTGAAATACATACGTATGTACATACATATAGGAGATTTTTATATATATTCGAAAACCATGTAGGAAAATAGGTGAAAATTCGAAAATAATAATGGTTTGGATTGATTGGGGTCGAAGAATGACTAAGGAAGTTGCTTTAAAATTCACAGTTCATTGACCTCAAATATCAGTTGTTGTTGTTGTTGTTGTAGGGCTATGCAAACGTCTCTACCAAACGTTGTTGTTGTTGTAAATACAAAACAGGCTTCAAATATTTTTAAGGAATCCTGGTGGGTTAGAAGAAAAATGTTGGTACATTCGGATTGCGTTGAGCCGACTGGGTAAAAATTGCATTTCTCTAAGAACAATAACCATGATCTGTTTTCGTTTTTCTATTAAACCATAAACTTTCCAAAAACTGCCAGTTTTTTCGAGAAATAAGCTAAAAATCATTAAATTTTCCTATAATATCTCTACAGGGTTGCAGAATTACACTCATTCAGAACAAATCGCACGAAATTTGTCTAGGTGCCTAGGTACAAATAAATGCCTAGTATATACAAATGTGCATACATATATACATACCTAGGTAAGCATGTGCTTATAAATCAAAGCATATTGTGACGAAATCGTGTATAATTAAATAAATTAATTTGAACTTATTTTAAGAAATATTTTAAACGACCGATTAATGACACGCCGGCGAAGAATGAATTGCAAGAAAAACAAACAATAAGAGTACCTAATGGTAGACGCTGATAAATTCTGCGCAAAGATTTTCGAAAAAAAACAACGAAGACATGTGCACTGACTAAATAAAATTACTGTTGCATAGAATTTGTCTGCTACCAATTTAGAGGGACATACATGCCCACAGTTTAATTTAATGGGGATTTCTAGCGCTTTCTCATGAATGAGCTGAATGAAGAGGCTTAATTGTGATTAAAGTTTATTTGACAAAACGAGATTAATTGACAATTGCTGTCGACAGCCCTAGAAATTAAAAAAAATCGCAATAATTATTCATATTGGAATAGTATAGACAGTTAGCTAATTGACTCAATTAAAGCACTATCAATGGATGATCCAATAACACGTTCTCAATTGCGAAAGTCTGACAAATTAACAACAAATTAATATTATTCTGCAAACTACAACAACAACAAAATGTACCTTTTTAATCCGTTTTTAATTTTTTATGCCATTTAGGAGTTTATTCAAATCAATTTTTAGAAAATGTCACTCATACGCCCTGTTGTGCACTTATCTTTTATTGATACTCCTTATAAAAATTATATTTTAATGGGTACTTGGTTTAAACTAACCCAAACATTTATATGATTCTTAGCTAAATTAATAATTAAATAAGTTCAACAAGATATCTCTCATCGATCACATTATATAATATGTTTTAACTAATATTTATTTATAAAATCACTTAAAATTTAAAATGTCTGCTCACCTGCATTTTATTAATGGCTTTCCAACCATCCTCGACACCTTTCACGGCGACATATTTCGACTGTACGGGCAGCAACAGCTGATCCAAAATGTCCAATTTTCCCGGAGCATATTTAATAGATTGCAAACTCATTTTGTCTATTTTTTGTTTGTTTCTTTTTAAGCTTTCTGACGCAACTCAACTGAAATTGAAAGAAAGCACGGAAAATTGAAGCACCTTTATTTTGAAGATGATGCTAAGTGACACAAACAAAAACACTTAAATTATACACAAAATCTAATGGAAATCAGCATGTTGATGCATGCATATGTATGTACATATATATGTATGTTTGTATGTAATTCAGAATGAATGCGTAAACGCTTGGCGATTCACAAAATTTGTTGCTTTAATAAGTGAAATTTATTTTTGCTAACATCAATGCCAAAATAGAACTAAGTACTTTCATTAAAAGAGAAAAAAGGATAAATAAATTATAACAGAAAAAAAAAACGTTCTTTGACGTTCACTGAGCACCGCACGCCGGTATTCGATCGCGACGGAACGCGGCTCCTCATGTTCTAAATATCTAAAGCGCGATACACCGTCGACGATGTGGAGCGACGGCAATAAATTTGGAAAATCACTGCATTAGAAGTGGAGGTGCTGACTAGTTGACCAGCAACAGCAGCATTCATATGTAGCAATTTCTTGTATGTGTTCAATGCGTTCTGGCGTGTCTGCCCACTCAAAATCCGTGAAATGTAAAATACACGAAAAGAAACAGAATAAAATAAAATTAAAAGAAAATTGCATTTTAATTTTAAATTCGATTAGCGATAAATCATTGGATGCTGTGCGAAAATTGTGAAAAAACACACTTATACACATTCGAACTAATTGCACAATTTGACAAACTGAAACGCCGGCAGACAAATCGTCACAAAGGTGCGCGACAGCGTATAGGTGATCTCCGTTCGTACTGGTGCACAGAAAGTAATTATCTATCACTTGGCAACGATCGATTCACCTTCGATTTGCAGGGGTTGCACTAATAACAACACAAAGTTGTAAAACTAGAAAGAACAACCAATTGGCCGAAAGTGATAATCACTAGCGCGAAATATTTGGAATACGCAACTAACGGCCAGACAAGAAATAGGCACAAAATTGTATACACAAACCGAGAACAGATAACAACACGGCTGGCAGTTGCAAATGTGACTGAGGCGGCTGTCGCTAAAGGCACCGCGAATGCCCGAGAGACGCAACGTTTTCAAGCATTATATTTTTCAATTGAGAGCATTTCACGTTATCTCTGGTGTGATAGAAGCCAAGATACCCTATAAGACTGTAAACAAAAAAATTAATGTTCGCACAAAATAAATACTTATTCAAGTGTCATATATGTACATACATATGTATATATAAAAATATATTATTTATAAGTAAGATAAGTCGCAAGATTAAGATTTACAGCGCTAGTCGTTATCAGCTACATTTAAGGAACGTGGTAAAATCGTGTTTGTCTATCTTAACACGTAAGCGGTTTAGGGTTACGTGGAAATTTTTAGAGCCGCGCTGTGAAAGCTTAATTGAACTTTTTCACAAAATTTAAAATTATAGAAAATTCGCTCGCACTGCCACAACGCAGAAAATTTTTGCAGGAGTCTATCTTACGCAGGATCTTAATAAAGAGAAATCCGCATCTGCCAATTATAGTATGTTAAACTACTAAAAATATTGTAATAAAGCTCGTATAATAAGCATTGCAACTACATTTAGAAACGTTTGAATGTAAAAATCAACATCCGAGCCCCATCTCTTAATGAGTAGCTATTCTGGCGATGATAGCAGCAATCAGTGAATCTCTAACATTGCAATACACAGCAGCAACTTCAATGACGTGCAAATTATGTATTGCCATATGGAGGGATTACAAAGTAAGAAGCTCTTCGATGACGATGGAACACATTTGGATGCATTGCTAATCCTTATAATCACGCTTAAATGTATTGAAAGTCCATATGAGCGGATGCCATGGCGGAAGCTCATACCCGCTTTTGTTTCAAATTAACGTAGATGCATTGAATATGATGACATCAATCAACTAGTGGTTATTTCTCATTGTCAAAGTATGACCCTTGCAAGCCGGCAAACAGCACAAACAAAGGCACGTTTACTTCGCTATGTGTATATATTTATGTATTTATACATGCCTATTTAAATATTTATGTATATCAATATTTCTTACCTAATTTACACTTTCACCCTTTATTCAGACACTAAATTTAATTTTAAAATACAAACTAAGCAACAACTATACGAATTGGAAACAAGAAAACAACAGCAAAAGTATCTCAAATTCAACAGATTCGTTAAATTTATGTCCGGCTTTGGCAAAACTTCTCACACTTTTTCTTATCACTGTTTTACATTTTCCTTATCGCACATGTAGCGCTGCCACGTTGTTATATTTTGACATTACATTCATAATTTTTCAGGCACATTCTGCTCATCATGTTCAAGTACTTGCTTGCGATTGAGGGAAAAGTTGAAATTCTTTATTGGTAATTTAAATGGAAATAATGTGTTTAAGATGCGTATATTTAGATCATATAAATTATATGAAAGCAATTTTAACGAAATTATTTAAATTTATTGTTGATAAAAAAAAATTTGGCAATGTGGCCTGTCTTGATGCAGTACCATTCACAATCATTAGCATCATAAAGATGGAACCACGCAAGTTATCGATACAATCATATTAATATCGAGTACAGTTGCGAATTCTTGTAAATATTTTCATGTTTTTTGTTCAGTAATAAAATTATGATAATGATATAAAAAATGTAGCACTTTAGAGTGTATAACGATTAAGTATTAATGTCAATTTAAATAATGCACTGAACGGTGACAATAAATATTAGTGAACAATTGTTATCGAACGTATTCAGATATCGAGTATTTTTTACAAATAGTTACATCCTTAATACGTTTTGTTTATCCATTGCAATTTGTTTTGTGCTTGATTGGAAGAATAAATAATAAACCTAATAAGAGACTTATTATTGTTATAAAATACATATAAAAAGGTGAAATGGGGGAAGCCACTTATCCAGATCTGGAGAAAATGTGTAGATTGTGTCTACGCATTTTTGATCAGTCAGAACTTGTCGATATTTTTCCACAAAGTGGAGCCTCCGCAGACAGTACTTCGGTGCAGCTGTCCATACCAATGCGTATCATGGCATGCGCCGCTTTGGAAGTACAAACTGGCGATGGACTGCCGAAATCAATATGCACCGAATGTCGTTACCAGTTAGAAAAGTCATACTATTTTCGCAAACGTAATCAACAATCTGATAGCAAATTGCGCAAACATATTCGTCTGTTAAACCTTGGTAAAAAGAGCCGTGTTTTTGAGAAATCGGAGGATGACGATTTCGAAGATGAACTAGAATACGAGGATTCTATTAAATTTATACAGAAAACTGAAGAAGAAAAGAAGGCGTCAGAAATAACATTATGGGAACAAAAGTCTCAGAAAGAGCTTGATGAAAAGATTGCTGAAGCCAAAAGAGAATGGATAGAAAAATATAAAATTGATGTGCGCGATGAGGTAGCAATGGAGTTACGTAGTGCTGTCGTAGCTGAAGTGAAAGAGGAGTTGAGATGTGAAATGGAGCAGGATTTACGAACGGCTCTACGCGATGAATGCTTGGAGCAGGCAAAGGAAGAGCTGCGTTTAGATGTAATGGAAGAATGTCGTGAACAAGAAAGACTAGCACTGCTCGACGATTTGCAAGCTTTTTTAAATACAAAAAGAGATCCAACCATGACGACTAAGGGGAACACAATAATAGTTTCAAAAGCAATTGAGCAGAACATAGAACAAAAAGTGGTACAACAAAAGGAAAGAAATGAAAAGGTACCAATGGCGGAAAAGAGAAGGGCATCAGCGTCACCCGCTAAAGGCGAAATCGTTAATAATAATGACATATGTGCAGAAACAGAAGCCGATGGCGATGTCGAGGGTGAAGCTGAAGAAGAGCCGGAATTCTATTTAATAGAGTCAATCAATAGTCATGAAGGTGAAGGTTCTTTAGTATCAGAAAAGGCACCTAGTAGAAAACGTCCAAAAATAGACAAAAGTCAACGGTTTGAATATTTTGAAGATAGATTAGGAAGCGGAAATTTTCGTTTAACAGCCTCGGAAAGCAGTAGTCATGAGCCTGGCACGGAATCCTATCACAGTAATTTCGGTGAAACTTAAAATTTCGAACATATTCTCATAAAATCTATTATTTCAGTTGCAGATACTGGTGATGTTCAATATTACAAAAAAGACGCCAAAAACGAAGACGAAGATGGTGAATGCGAGGAAATGGATGGAGAAGATGAAGGTGATAACGAAGAAGGAGTTATTGTTTTTAATTTTGCTGATGACATTGAAGGCGAACAAGTCGAGGCAATGGATTTCGCCGATCTTAAGAAGTTATACGTAATGGTTGGTTGTTATTCAATATATCTAGGTAAAATATATTAATAGAATGATTCACTCGTTTAGAAGTCTTCAAAGCCGGAGCAAATGGTTAGCGAAGAGAATGAAGAATCTAAACCAAACACCATGCCGACTTTTACAAAACAAATCGTGGCAAACAGTACAAATTCCGTCGATTTGGGTAACACGGTAGATTTCCCTGTACATCTACGAAAAACCGATACACCGAAGACATTCAAGTGCGAATCATGTCCCATGGTTTTCTCCACAAGCAATGCCATGAATCGTCACCTGCGCACACATCAAAAAGGCGAACAACGTGGCATATCCTACCAGTGCTCCGTGTGTCTTGTATATTTATCCTGCAAAAGCGCACTCAACCGTCATATGATCATACACACTGGCGAAAAGCCATATGTGTGTGACGAATGTGGCAAATCATTTGTGCAACGCGAAGTACTCAAGCGACATATGTTAACGCATACGGGCTCCAGACCGCATAAGTGCACACATTGCCGACGTACATTTTCACAAAAGAACAATTTAATTAATCACATAAACCGAGCGCACTCAGAAGTGCCAATGGGACAACAATACGCATGCCATCTATGCCCCAAGCGTTTCAGTCACACGTCGGGTCTTAGCCGTCATCTGGTCACACATACGGGCTTGACATTTCAATGCACCGAATGCAAGCGGAAATTCGCCGATCGTTCATCGGTGAAACGGCATATAGTGAATGTGCATGGCGTGCGAAAGAACGTTGCAATCGAAAGCGTAAAAAAAGCGACGGATGTTGAATATTACTCCGTTGAATGTGTCGACGGCGTCGAAACGACTGAGGAGAACGGCGCAGCATTTTTGGTATGATGAGGACTCGTAATTGTTTAAATTTCAAATATTATTTGTATTATTTTGCCTGAAGCACTTATGTGAGCTTATTTAGATTAAGAGGCCATCAACTTGTTACGCACAGTAACATTAAATTAGTTTTTAATTTTTTTTATAATTTTACACATCGATTTGTTGTTAACTAATTGTTAGCAATTTGTAGAATTTAAATTATTTCAAATATGTATTTCGTTTGTACAGAAAATTTAAACATACGATCATAAAAATATTTTTACAAATTAACAATAAAATTTCGAAAATCTTAAACATTTTAATTTAAGCAGTTAAGAAGAAAATCTAAAATTTTTCGATTTCATTCTTGCCTTCATTGTTCAGTTATTTGTTACGATATATACGAAGGTGGAAGCGGTTAGTTTCCTTTTCCTATTGCCTGAATCCATCGCAATAGTTACTACTAATAATCGCCGAAAGTACACCCTTTGTCCTTTGATGCTTGTCGTTCCGGTTATGTAGACGGGGCTGTGTAATGGCATCCCTATTATCGCTTCTAATTAGAATTTCATTGTTCTTAACGACTCCAGCGGACCTCAATTTTGTACCAAAATACTATTGTGATTGTCGTAGGATGGCCAAGAAACTATTTTATTTAAAAACTCCTCACTAAGCAGTTGTTTCCGGAATTTTTTCGTAAACATTTTTAAGTACAAAAATTACAAAATAAGTAATATATTAATGTTTAGTTTGCAGAAATTTTTAACAAAACACTTTTTCTTTTAAAATTCACCCCAATCACGAAAAGTGTGAACAAATTCTTGTGCACTTCTGGCAATGTCAGCATTCAAATGACACATCGCTAATACCAACAATTTTGACAGTTAAAGTTTTTGTGCCCAAACTGCGCTTGATTAAATTTTAAAATTAAATAAAAAGAACAAATTTTTAAGATTTTAATAAATATGCAATTTTTTTCTAGGGTCGGCTTTAGTATAGTATCCCCCGATTTCAGAGTTAAAATGGGTATGGTTGGAAAGAGGACGATCTCCAGATTACGAATATATATAATAGTTGCCGCAGGAGACTTATAGTTTTCGAGATATTCGCATTTAAAGTTGAAAATTTCACAAATTTTATGTGGCGATATTTCGATTATTACTTAACTTTTAATTTGTATAATACGCTTATTATACACTAACACTTCACTAAATTGTTTCCACATACTTATTTTATATCAATTGGTTTAATATTTGCTTTAAATAAGCATTTTAATTTTTAAACAATTTTGTTTATATGCACAATAACCAGTTGACAGATATCAAGTGTTGCCAAATCTACATATTTTACAAACGAATAAAAGTTAATAAAAAAATTACATGATTTATAATACATTTATTCCTGTTTCTTGAAAAACCATGATATTGGGTGGACCAGAGTTATTTTTCAAAAGCGCGGCCGAAGGCCGCAATTGCAGAAAAAAGAAATACGCGAACGATTATTATTTTTATTTTCATTTGTTTGGTTATGGCAATACTTGATATCTGTCAACCTGGTTATTGTGCATATAAACAAAATTGTTTAAAAATTAAAATGCTTATTTAAAGCAAATATTAAACCAATTGATATAAAATAAGCATGTGGAAACAATTTAGTGAAGTGTTAGTGTATAATAAGCGTATTATATAAATTAAAAGTTAAGTAATAATCGAAATATCGCCACATAAAATTTGTGAAATTTTCAACTTTAAATGCGAATATCTCGAAAACTATAAGTCTCCTGCGGCAACTATTATATATATTCGTAATCTGGAGATCGTCCTCTTTCCAACCATACCTATTTTAACCCTGAAATCGGGGGATACTATACTAAAGTTTCCCCTTTTTCTATTAATGCAATCATTTATGTAGAATTAAGTTTGTGTGTATATGTTTGATAACATATACATACATACACACATGTGTACAATTAACAATTGTTTATGTATTTTTTTTCACAGAAGCTGTTAAAACGTTAAATTGTATTAAATTGTATATAAATAATAACTAAACCTTAGCAATACGCATATTACAATATATTTGAAACATTTACGTGTATGTATATGTATATAAGTATGTATGTAGCTTAGGCGAAATTCCTAACTAACTATTCGTACAACAATGCATAAATTGTAAATTTGAGAAGGGCTTACGCAATACTTCTGCTAGAAAAGAAAATTCTGTTATTAGAAAATTTTCTTTTTTCTTTTGTAAAAAAATAGAAACAAAGCACAAAACAAATTTATAATAAATGACATACATACAATATTTTAAATATTTAACTTAACTAGTGGAAGTCTGAAAAATGTGATTTCTCGAATGCTTTCTTAAATACTTCGGTTGCGCCATAACAATTTGTTTGTTTACTCTCATTCTTTGAATAAGATGTAGTTTTTTTTCTTAGCTCTTCGATAAAATACAAGTCGGCAAAAGCGTTTAACTAAATGCACGAAACAATTGAAACTACTACTGTTGGTGTATGCAACAAGCAACAAATATTCTTTCAGTGAATAACAACGAACAATAGAGATTTACAGTTCGGTATCTCTAAAACAATGGTATAAATAGCAACAATTTTGGCAAAAATCTTCTTAAACACAAAAGTATTTTCTTTGCATACTTAACATTTGAAACGAATCATCCGTTGACGAACTATTACACGAATTATAAAATTGTCTAAATTCATATTTTCTCACATAATAATTTGGTTTTTGTTTTTTTGATTGCTCTACAGCGCTATGTATGCATGTATGTAAGTATGCTGATCATGCGAAATATTTGCATAACATGCATACGCTGCTAAATATGTTTGTATATGTATATGTATACGTAATATAGTAGGTACAAATATTCAAAATACTTTAATATATGTATGTATATATTGTGCTCAACGACGCACGCCTACATGTAGACAGTCATATTTTGTGTTAAGTTCAGTAATTTAATTTCACTTTATGTATCTATGTGTATGTGTACACCAAAAGCGGCTAATATTTATGTTTATCCCATAATCGTGTTTAATCTTTTTCTTTTTTTGCTAGTTCAATTTTCGAGTGCACTCCGTCATGCGCGCTTGCATTTTCATTTGCTTTAAATATATATAAAGGTTCATATATATATTTATTTAATTTAATAATTATTGTTTTGTAATCGACGCATTTGGCTGCAGTCGTTCGGACTAATCCGAATTGGTGAGGGAAGAACGTTGTGATTCGAGTGTGTTGGTGTCGTTGCGATTGCGCAACATGCGCGGTTGACTTGATGCAAAATTGGAAAAGTCTTTCATAACATCCTTATAGGTCTCATCTTCGCCGTTGCCTTCGTCATTCATGCCGATCTCGTCGTTCAGGCGCGTTAGACGCAAGCTAATAAAAACAAAAACAGTGATGTAATATCGTATACGATATGCGCTTATGCAATGTGTGGAGAAGCTTTGTACTTACAGTGTCACAATGTCCGCATTGCGTTGATCCACCGCTATGTCGAGTGGTTTCTTGCCCTCATTCGATGCGGTGTCATATTTGGCTTTGTGTTTAAGCAGCAAATACACCTGCGCTATGTAACCGCGTGCGGTGGACATGTGTAACGCCGTCTCGCCATTATCGTCGGCCGCATCGATAGGCACGCCATTCAGCAATAAGTACTCGCATGCCATTACCGAACCCTGTAGGGGTGTAGAGGATAGATTAGTCAAGTGAATTTGGTAAAATAATGATTTCATTTATATCTGAGTAGTCTTATAGCAGCGCGTAAAACCTAACCTCAACAAGTCAAGCTATTCTCTAAAATTTTTTTCTAGTTCAACTTCCAAAAATCCGCTTACTGCTTTGCATAACTGTATACAAAGCAAAAAAATATGCAAATTTTCCACACTCACCGACATCACCGCCTGATGCAAATAAGTGCGATTGTGATCGTTCGAATTCTTCCAGTGTTTGTTGACGCCCAGCGCATAGGCCATGCACATCACAGGCAAATTATGCACCGCAGCCGCTTTGTACAGCATGAGATTCGCATCGAGTTTGGAAAAGGGCACCTCATCTAATATTTCCGGTTCGACTTCACCATCGGTGGACTCTTGATCCGAGCCCAATATGGCGGGCGTTTCATCCGACTCCAGCGCCAAATCATCACCGATTAGCATTAAATCTTCACGCGAAATACTCAGCGAGAGCGAGGGAAGATTTATCGACTCGTCGTCATCGTCCGACTTTGAGCTGGAACGATGTCTGTCACGATGCCGACGACGGCGATATTTCTTCACCGCCCACTTGCGTGCACCCAACGAAAGTGTTGTTGTCTTACTCAAGCTACGCGGCTCCTCAGCATCAGCACCGCCACCACCACCACCACTATCAATGGATAGCACTTCGGCGGTTTCGCTGGCGAGCAGCTCTTGCGGTTTCGGCATGGCACACACGAAACGCTTCTCCACATATTTCGCCTTGATCCACGCCTCACGCACACTGATATCGCAATTCTCAGTGGCCGCCTTCAATTCACAATTCTCGCCAATGCGCGCTTCGTAGATGCGATTCACCACATTATTGCCCAATTCCATCATGACTTTCACGTTCTCCGTCTCCCAGGCGTCGAGCGTGAGCGAACGCACTTTGCTGTAGTGCACGCCGAGACTGCGATGCACACCGGAGCATTCGATGCACAGCGTTATGCCCAGATTGATGGAGGCCCAACGCGGATCTGAGCCACGACAATCGCAGCACTGCGAATTACCGGGAATTTTCAGAAATTGCTCCCAGTGACTGGAGTTAGATAATGTTAAAGCATTAAAATCATAGGCAATGTTCCTTTCAGCACAAATACTTGCGTACATTTTCCGCTTCGCATTGAGTGCATTCGTCGCCAGCGACGACTGTGGTCTGGAATGTTGGCTGTCGTGCTGTATGGCAGCGCCAATGCTTTTCTGCAGCGCTGAAATCCACAGCGACAGCATATCAGCGGAGTCGGCTTGCAAAATATGCGATCTGCGAAGTGTGTAAATATGTTTTGCGTTTAGATAAGGTTCTATATAAGGCATACATATGTATATACATATGTGTATGTATGTGAGAGTGTGTGTGTGTGTGCTACTCACTTAGTGGGCGAAATGACTTCGAAGCAAAAGCGACGATCGCCATCGTTGACGGGACGCACTGTACAAATGCGTAAATCCTCCTCCATAACGGAGAATGAATCCTCATTACTGCGTTTTCTGCAATTCGAATCCAAATCACTTCAGCGTTTTTTTACAAACACAACATAAATTGGCAAATATGTGTAGGTAGAGTAGGTAGTAGTAGTAGTAGTAGTACATAGTTGTAGTAGTAGGTGGGTATGTACGAGAGTGGTCGCGGTATGGCATGGCACACGACATAACCAACCACAACAACAACACAAACATAAAATAAATGTAAAAATTAGGACGCATACACGAGTAGAGATGAAAAAGCGAATTGAATACTAAAAACTAATGCTAGTAACTAATGCTAATTAACTTAATTTAAACTTAAACGTACTAAAAAGTTCTACTCAAAATATACTGTGCAAAGTAAATGAAATGAGCTGTGCGGGATCAGCAAATATGCGCAAGGTTTCCAACCGATTAACTAAACAAGGATAGGCAACAGGAGAGGACTTCAAAAACATACACCTACATAACGAACTTGATTTAATATATTTTAATAATGCGGCTTCAAAAAGATTTGACAAAAAATACGGTAAAAAAAAATTAAACCAAATGTGATGAATTAAAAAAAAAACAGTAATAATAATTTTGGAAAATGTTGCTGAGGCTTAGGTGGCCGCTTTCGATTTACCTTTTTCTTATTCATTGTCTGTTAAACGGAACCTAAAAAAACACTCCTCAAGACCGACAATATAGTGGGAATGGGTTTTCACGTTTTTAAAACCCTGTCTGATAGGTGGATCCAGGGAATGTGCTGAGAATATATACTAAAAAGCAATATTCGCTTTTTTAATAGACAAAAGAAACCGTGACTCTGCGCCAAAGACAACAGAACAATTTCTTTTCAGTTGCCGAATTCATAGTGCGCGACTTAATTTTATTATCGCATCCATACACGACCTAACATTCATATAATATACCCGACCTGAGGGTAAGACACGTACTTTTTAAAGCTAAGTCAGTTAGAGGTTGCCTCAAAAACGGTTGAAAACACGTTTTTAGTTCAAAATAGCAGTAAGCAAGTTCAAACAAACGATATCCAGAATACCAGTAATTGTTCTAACAACAACAAACTCAGCTCTATTTTAGTTAATTTGAAAAAAAAAAAACAGTCAGACAGACACATAACTACATAACGTTGATGACTCAGAAAAAATAGCTTAATTCTTGGTAAAAATAGTTGCAAACTATTGCTATTGTTACGCGTCTAATTAACTTGGAAATATCAGTACTATTTTTGACGTATTAAACATGCATTCCGACGCGTTCGCACAGAGTGAACACACAATTTTCAATTATCATTCCTGACGAATAATTCAGGCACTAAATGCAGCAGATAAAATTGCACAAAAACAATATATATATTTTGAAATTCCACTCAAACGAAATCACTTCACTTAATAGGCATATTTAAAAGTACAAGATGTTCCAATGTTTTAATTATTATCAAGTTCGAAAATCAGCGCTGACAACATCCTCGCATTTTCTTAAACACTAGCACTATATTCTTCTTAACACACACATATTTTTCTTTATCTTGCCACTTAATTGATAATAAACTCTGCTACCACCGCAATTGTTTGTAATACTCACCTATAGACTAGCTGATTATTGCTCAAATAGAACCAGCGACGGCACCATGTTTTGAATCCCTTCGATTTCTTCTTGAATAAATAGCCTTCGATTTTATTCGAAGTGCTATTCGTGTTTGTATCACTGAAATTGTTCACACTCATGTGACGGTTCTGCATCGCCTTCTCCAATTGTTGATAGTCGCCGCGTAAACAATTCAAATCTTCCGTTATATTCCTAAAGAATTCATCGAAATCGTTGCATAAATCGAAACCTTGATGGTAGTAGGTAACGCAAGCCTGATAGTAGTCGACGAGCTGGGTGAATAGAAAACACACACATATATGTAAGTGAATGAAGGTTACAACTTTTGACCACAACAAATTACAATAATTAAAAAAAAAAACATTGTCGACTAACCGTTGATAAAATCGATGGAACCTTACGCGATTGTACTAAAGTTATATAATTTACATAGTCTAATGCGGTGTGTTGAAAGCATGATTTACTAGCTGATAATATATTAGCTGCCTCTTGTACTTCTTGCGGCCGGTTCTTGCTTGCCTGCAAAGTGTGTAAAAGCAACAATTAGTAAAACATACAAATATTTATACAAAAACACAAGTATGACTCATTGTCGGCGCAACAACTTGCCTGTGCATTTTTTATGAGCGCATTGTCGTAACCCTCGGATACCTTAAGGAAGTGTCCTTTGTAGTCCTTAACTTGATTGATGTCGTCTTTGACGAATACTTTGAGGTTCTTCAAAACCGTGCGACTCGCTTGATCCAATAAAGTGGTATGAAACTTGTTCATTTCCTGCAAATGTTGATAGTAGGCAAAATGTATTGTATGAGTATGTACATATGTACGTAAATAAGTACGAGTATGTAAGCATTACAATCGCGGCATAGCTCATGAGTAATAGTTTGATGAATCGACAGCGATATCGAATTCGTGTACAAAAAAATAGCAATAAAATTGCGACGAGTATGCGCGCCGGCATGTGAATGGCGCTATGCGAAGCGCTCTTCTCGCACAGTGTTTAAGGCGATAAAATGAAATAACATTAAATAAAGTAAATAAATAAATTTAACGAACCTGAAAACAGTGTATCAGTTTGCCCAAAGCATTGTGCGCATTCTTATTATCGGCAAAATGTTGCTGCAAATCCCATAAGGACATAGCGAAGGCGCTGTAAAACACAAAAAAAGGGCAAAATATTATATTATGTGATAACACAGTGAGTAATAATGGCACGCTAATAGACAATGGCTAGTAAAAATAAAAAAGCAAGTGCGAACAATGTTTGCATGCTTGCAACTTACCTCTGATTCTTGACATACTCCTTGCCCGAGTCCACAGCTACACTGCAAAGTTTGATTATTTTCTCAAGACGTTGCTCCAAGTGTTCAATATCAGTTTCTTCCTTGGAAATGAACTGTCTGAAAAGCAAAACATAAATAAAATATAAATTGGAAACATTTACAATATGTAATAAGAAGTGCAGTGGAATCAGGGGACCTGTGTGTAGTTTACGAAAGCGTAAGCAAAACAAAAACAATATCGCGTTGACAATAATTAAACAAACAAAAACAACAACTGAAAAGCCGCGACACTGACGTATGTATAGGTAAAAACGTATGCAAAAATGCTGTCTAATCGATTATCAGCGCAGCGTTCAGTTAAGCGGAAAGACGCCTCTTTGCATTGTGTCTTCACCAAAGCAGTCAAAACAATAAGCAGATACATTTTTCAGATACAGAGTAAATTAAGAGTAAAAGTTAAGTGAGTTGAAGATTTGTTATTTGTTATTGTTTTTGTGATTTGTTTTGATCTTTGCTGTGGGACCCACATTCACATCTTTACTTATGATGTGGTTTATTTCGTTTTTTTTTTTTCATAAGCACATTCATAAATAAACCTGTCGTAAAGTAAATATTCAGATAGTAACAGTTCGTTTATGTAAATTTTCTCTTTCATTTTACATAAACATTGCCACTTCCTTTTTTATTTTTGCACATATATTTTTGTCTTGTTGTTTTGTTTTATTTTTTCTTTATTATAATTACATCCGTGTGACGCATAGCAATTAGTGGAATTATGTATGTCAATGAATAAATGAGAATTATATAAAAATTAAACGCGGTAGAGGATGTGCGCTTTTGGTAAGCGTTATAAGTAGCTCAAGTTATTATCGCTACATTAAATTGTAATTAATTATTTATTTATGCATTTATATTGATACATATATGAACGAGTATGTAGGTGTGTAGTGCAGAGAGCTGCCAATCTGGTAACAAAAATAGACACATTTAAATAAAACTATCGCATACACATATTAAAACTAAAAAAATATCAAATGTCTTGATTTATTAATTTTTTTCCAATTTTGAAATCTAAAAGACACACTGTTGCTCTTTGGAAAAAAATGCTTTTAACTTAGCAGGTAGTATGGGAGTACTTAAAAAGCTTTCGTATATAATTTTGTATGTGCTTGTTTATTATAAATTTTTAAAGTAATTTGTTTGAAGTATTTAGATAAGAATCTTAACCATAAGATATCAATACTGATAAAGCTATTTGGCGTGGTATTTTTGCAAAGGGGATAACTGAAATAAAAGACACATTTGGAATTTCGCTTTCAAACAACGTGCCCCCAGAAACAATCGTTTAACACAACAAAGGTTTCCTTTGTAGAAACTTGAAATTTACTTTAGACAGTAAAAAATCATTAACTCGTATAGCAAAATTGTTTTGGCGGACAAAATAAATAATTAAAGTAGAATTTCTGAAAATGAACTAAAACAATTAATACCAGACTTGAGCTACTTATAAAACGATTTGATAAAACAAATACGTTTATTTATATGTATATTGATAATATGTATGTTCCAATTATATAGATTATTTGTGCTTGGACTATAATCAAATTTAAATACAATTGAAATTCCCGAACTCAAATCACCATAATCCACAAAAATATATGTATGAAATTTGACTTCTATCGCCAATTCAAGAGTTCGATTTATGGAGAACTTCGAGATATGGAAGTTCAACTATATATTGGAAGTATATTTAAATAAAATGAAAAAAATGCATTATATAACTCCATGATAATTTAACTAGTGAAACCATGTAGTTAGCTTTTTTTGAATTTGTTCACAATTCCGTAATGATAAATTTCTGCCGAATAAACTGACTGCTCTTTGAAAATGAAAATAAAATTCCGTTAAAAACCACAAAATAGTATACAAAATTTCCTAACTCAAATCACCATAATTCACAAATTAACTTCGGGTTATAGGTTTTTTTAATTAATGTAAAGTTTTTCAATAAGTTGTAAAATATATATTAATACATAATTTTGTATTTATTTACTTTGCGTACAGTTTTATGTACAGACAGTAACTCGAATCGCCATAATGCACAAAAAACTTCGAGTTAGAGAGACTTCGATTTAAAGAATTTTCATTAAAACATATAAATTTTCAGATAGCTGTAAAATATATATTAATACACAGTTTTATTTATTTACTTCGCGTACAGTTTTATGCACAGACATTAAAATATGCATTTTGTAATTTTGTTTGTTGCCGTTTTCTAGTGTTTGCTATTGAGGCCTGTATCCCATGCCTCTGTTAAATGTTTTATACAATCTATAAGTGTAATATAATATTTTTTCTTCGCATCCACCTCAGAAACACTTTTAAAATTCTGCTTCGATAGTAAAATTTTTAATTTTACATTAGGCCTTGGTAAAAAGTTAAATTTATGGAAGGATATTTGTATGAAATTTGATTTACAAATGCTATTGCCAATTCAAGAGTTCGAGCTATGGAAGTTCCACTGAATTTACTTTTTTTTAAATATGTATATGTTCACAAAAATTTAATGACAATTTAATTCTACATTAGTACGAACGTTTTATTAAACAAGCTTTTCATATTAAATGCTTGTTGGTACTAATATCTATTGATAGACTTCCAATACACAGTTGATAACTTAAAACAAATTACTTTTAATTGACTTATGCATTTATACTTCTTAACTATCTTACTCTTCCAAAGTAATGTTTCGTGTTATTGAATTGTGTTTTATCAACATTTCACGACTGCATTTGTATACACGACAAAATTATACACAATGTAACAAAGTACATACATACATACATATGTATGTATATATGTATGTATATCTTGCCTTTTGTTCGATGATACGTAATTTATTTTATTGTTTTGTCGGAATTCGTGATGATTAAGCGTCACTCAGTCTCAGACGGCAATGAATGGCAATAGGCACGGCTGGCATTGGTAGTGGCATCGATGACCCAGCAGCTGGTGTTTAGCATGCAAATTCTCTAACATGCAAAACGACGAACAATAGCAACAAAATCCATGTTTTCGCATATCTTTGCGTATGAATACATACGTAATTGCATGCTTTTGTGCAATGCACAAAAGAGCACCTATTTTACCTGTCAATGTTCAATCTAAAGCGTACATATGCAGATGTGCGATACTCAAGCATTAAACACACCGCATCCACAGAAATAGTTCAAATACATAAAATACTCAAAAACCAAACTAAATGAAGATAACAAATATATTTGTACATTTCGATTTAAAAAGAAAGTGTTAATAAACAATATCATATACAAACGTACATACATAAAACTTCAGATACAAATTAAATCCAATAAGCACGGTTTTAAGAAGAAAAAGGGGCGTAGTACCCAGCAATTTCGCAAAACATTCTTGACCTAACACCCATTCAACTCACCTAAATCGCGGTGAATCCTTAAGACATTCCTCAAATTCTATGGTGGAACGCATCTTGGATGATTATCCTATTTGCACTTGATCAAAAGCACCAATATGTAACAAATTTGAATAGCAATATCCGATTTCTCCACCACTCAACTGATAATATCACTTATTTAACTTTTCAGCTGTTGCTCTTTCACACTCGTCATCAAAATCTTCACTACACTACTTATCTGAACATATATGTATGTATAATTGCGATTTTTCTTTCACTGCGGCACTTTGCATTTCAATAACTAATTAGTAATCATTTGGTGTGCACTATTTTGTTTTATTTTATAAAATATACCACTAACCATATAAATTGTATAAAATAATAAATATGAAACAAATTTTGAGTGGTTTACTAGATAATAACATAGACACTTTCACCAAATTGACTTTTCGCGAATTAGCTATGGCAGCTGCTTGTCATCTTTGGCTCCTGATGCTTTGACAGTTGCGTTGATGGATGCCGCGAAGAGATGGTAATAAACAATAAACTCACAGAGTTGATATGAAATTCATTGTTAAATTTATGATATGCTGACTTGAGCTGCGTTGTGAGCCGTTTTGGAAAACGATGTATGAAGAATAACAAATTTAAGTGGAAAAACTGCAAAACTTTTCAAATTTACATGAGTTTCTTAACCTTGTGTATAGCCACTGCAAAATTATTAATTTTAGCTTCAACTTTTCACTTAAAAATCAAAGTTTTCGTATACATTAATTGAAATGTTTATCTTAATACTACACTTTGAACTTTTTCTTCAATACTACAAACTGTCAGATGGCTATTATTCAAATGCTGGCAGCTCACCTTCTCAGCTGTTTAACGCTAAGATATCACATGAAGATGTCGCACATAAAGATTTATCCTAAACAATTTTTATTTATTTTATTAATCTTAATTGAATATCCCCTTTATTAAAATACCTTAAAATTTGTATTTATTTCTCAAATTATATTATTTTTAAGAAATTTCCAAATATTTTTTCTAATCGCTTTTTATCACAGCTGGTAACCTTGCGGCAAATTGTTCCAGTGCCATTCGCGAAGCAAACAATGCATTTGTTTTATTTTTCGCCTCCAAATAAGTAGGAAAACTTATTGTCTGCAATAAAATAAACAATATATTGAAATAAACAATTTATTGCAGCGATAGCACATGAAGTGTTGCGGTGTGCGAGTTCATTAAACATAGATAATTATACTGACTGCAATTATTCAGAACACGTTTAGCGATTTGCGTTGGCGGTGACTGCGGCAACGCACTGGTTAGCAGCAATAATTTATAATTATTTACATTAAAATTATTGGAATGATATAACGATATAGTAAAGTGCCAGTGGGAAAAAGAAAAACTATGTTGAGAAACTGAAAACGCAGTGAGTTCAGTGTCCTCTATGCCCTTTGTGGCAAATTTGTTTCCGTTTTTTGTATTCTCTCTTGATCGGTTGCGTGCTTCAGCTATTCGGCTTGTGAATTCTTGTTTTTACCAATTATACTATCCACATACTCGCGTTTTTTTTTTTTTGGTTTCTGTTTGACGATCATTTGCATATTTTATATAAAGTTTAATACGTCACGCGTTTAAACGGAACAAAGTAAAAATAAAAGAAAACTCGATAGTGGCTATTAGCGTGTAATTTATACAGACTATTCTGGAAACAGGGTATAAAGTAGTCGCTGCTTACAGCGAATTTTTCTTCCAGCACACTTGACACTGCAAAGTGAAGGTAGCGCGTAAATATGTGGAAGTGTCACAAATGTGGAAAACCAGTCTATTTCGGTAAGCAAATGATCTTCAAATGCTAAACCAAAAGCTTGAATTGCAATCTGGTTTTGAATGGTAACTTATACATTATTCTATCCCACCAGCGGAGCGCAAACAATCGTTAGGCTACGATTGGCATCCAGAATGTTTACGTTGTGAGGAATGCGGCAAGCGGCTGAATCCAGGCCAACATGCCGAGGTTTGCCTTTGTTCGCTTATACTTATACAAAAAAAATTATTTAATTCTATTATTTAGCATAAAGGAGTGCCTTACTGTCATGTGCCATGCTATGGTGCGCTCTTCGGACCGCAACTATTCGGACATGGCACACGTGTGGAATCACATAAGAGCTATGGTGTAAAAGGAGCACAACGCTCTTTCATTGGCAATGGTGGCCCGGTTTTGCCTAGAGATCATTTGGAGAGTAAACTAAAGGTAAGAATTAAACAAAGCGTAGCAAATACAAACGTTAATACACAATGTTCCTCTTCAGGTTTACAACCAATTTTACGACAATAAGAGCATGGAAATAAGAAGCCGCGAAGTGAATAATCGGCTAATACTAGAAGGTGCATTGCGAGTTTCTTGGGGTGTACATGGTGTGATACATCTGAAAGAAGACGATGATCAGCGTACTCTCGTTGTGCGTAAAAGGAATTCAAAGCGTGTTTCAAAAGCAGCTGATGTGAGTTTGTAAATACAAAAATATTTTAAATTGTTTTTAAAACACTTGCATTTTTTTCCATTTTAGGACAGCCCATCGGATAAGGAAAACGACATTAGC
Source organism: Zeugodacus cucurbitae (assembly GCF_028554725.1). NCBI lineage: Eukaryota > Metazoa > Arthropoda > Insecta > Diptera > Tephritidae > Zeugodacus > Zeugodacus cucurbitae. The sequence continues at coordinate 53,057,247 of NC_071667.1, read as the reverse complement.
GAGTCACTGGAAGCGCCAACAACAGCAAGTGAAGTCGAAAACATGTCAACAGATATATCGCTCTCAGAGAGCATGACATTCGACTCAAGCAGTTTGAATGAATACCCGCTGACAGATTTACCCACAACGCCAGAAGAAGCCTCTGCCAATACCACTGCTGGTGCTGATGGTGCTGCTGTGCCTTTACTAAACGGCACCATTGGGCGTGCTAACGATGACGAAGAGTCCGTATCCACAAGCACTTTATGTGGCACGGATACAACGATCACTACAGCATCCACCAGTTGCATGTCGGCAACTTTGCCTTCGAAATTGGATAATTTAGAGAAATTGGAATGGGATGAGATCGACGATTTACTACAGGTGGAGCGTCGCGTTAGCGAAAAGGATAAAATTTATGAAACGATGCCGGTGAAATTGCCGTCGTCCCAAACGTCTTCCAGCGGTAGCTCACCCTCAAAAACGATTTCGGCACACAATCTCACCGAAAGCACGAATACCACCAGCGAAGTGCCATCGCCATCGCCATCATCACCAACGTCTTCTTCCACAACTACCAATAATAGTAATAGCAATAGTGAGAGTACCAGCACTTCTTCCGACAATTTTGTCACCGCAACATCGGCGACCATAAACACCAGCACTACAACAGCGGATAATTTCGAGTCGTCCGATGATGCCACACTCAAACCGATGGATTTTGAGGAATTCAAACGTAGTGTTCATCTAGATTATGTGAGTGGTGCCAATTCGTTTCGTGAGCCCAACGAGGACTCGCTGAAGCGCAACCAGCCAATCGATCCGTCGAGAATAAACGATTCGCTCAAGTTCTACGGCGAGAGCCCGATGAGCAAGAGTTTCAATTGTGAGCATGCCTTGCGTTCCATCGATGCGAATTTAATCAACGATACGCTACATTTGAAGAGCGGCACTGCTAGTCCTCACTCAATGCAACGCATGTATGCCTTGCAAAAGAGTGGCTCCGCCACAGCAGCAACGGGTGGCAACACCAAAAATCTATCAACGTATCAATATGGACACCACCATTTCGATAAGGGCATAAATCGCTCCAAGTCAGGACCGTCGTGTTTTGATTACTCGGACAGCGATGATGACGACTCAACGCTGAAACCGCAACAATCGGCCACCATACGACGTAGTGATGTGCCGCAACGGTATCTGAAAATCGAAATGGACTGCTATCCGAAAGATAACGACAAAGGTAGTGTTAGTGAGGCGGATTCCAGTCGCGCCGATGCGCCATCAATTACCGTGTCAAACAGTGGTAACGCTGGTGGCGATGAGTTGACGCAGACGGAGGAGATGTACACGGCTAGCAGGGGAGGCGGAGAGATGCACAATGGCGGCGTTGGCGGTGATGATGATGATGATGCCGATCCACCGCTGCATGTTACCGAGGACGGCGTGGTGTTGCGTAGGCCGCCTCGCACTGGTGCCGCAGCCATCAAGCGCCGCAGTGGCAACAGAAGGTGATAAGCGTGAATTTCAAAAATTGTTTTTCATAAAATAAAATAAATATTTCCTTGCAGATCACGCACAAAATTAAAGCGTCGCTGTTCCATCAATGGACACTTTTATAATCGCGAAACATCGTTCTTCACGCCGCCTTACGGTTCGCTAATGTCGGTGTGGGTCACATCGTTGGTCACCACAAACGATGTGATCAATTTGCTGTTAGAGAAATATAAGGTCGACAGTGCTGTGGAGAATTTTTCGCTCTTCATTATACGCGATAATGGCGAACAGAAACGCTTGAAAGAGACTGATTATCCGTTGTTGACGCGCGTCATGATGGGACCGCATGAGGATGTGGCGCGGCTCTATCTGGTCGATGCGAAGAAGACGGATGAAATTAGGTAACGATAGACACCTTCGCACGTAAAATACAATTCTCTAAAGCTACCTTTCTTTTCAGCAATGAGGTGGCTCAGTTCATAAACCTCTCACTGCCCGAGTGTCGAGCAATTTTGGAACGCTACGATGATGAGTTGGAGCGCGAAGTGACCAAAGTTAGAGATAGGTAACAGTAACAGTAAAATGAAAATCTCACAGCTTTTATTAATCAACCATTTTGTATCACCACTTCCACTTGCAGATATGCCGAGTTGCGTCGTCGCATCATCAATCGCATGGAATCGCTGAAGGTGCATCTATAAATATGCTTCAAGTTTGCCTCGTTTACTCTTTTACCGTACTTTTACATTTACATTTCGTTTCAATTTCTATTGAAATCGTTGTCTCAAATATTTTTTTCACGCTCGATGCGTGCGCACTTAAACTGTTGTAACAGCTCAAATATCATGCAAATAACAAATTTACATAGTTTTAGTGGTAAAAATGCACATAAGCAGCAGATGTAACGCATTTAAAGATTCTCAATTAGCACAAAAATAAGGGTAATTTTCGAAAATTAAGTTTTCGAAAACTTCGTTTGCGCCAAAAAATCGGTTTGAAAACTTCAATATTGAATAATTAAAACACGAAATTGTGCTGCCTTTTAGAACAATAATAGAAATTAAAATGTTGTAGTAGTAGCAGCAATGAATCGACGATTTGAAAAACATGATGTTTTAGAAACGCTAAAGGTTCGAAATATGTCAATTTGTTGTGATTCGAATATTGAAAAATACTGCAAATCCTGAAGTTTCGTAATTTAATGCTGTAAATTGTTCTAATGTTCGAAATTCGAAAATTAAAAAATTTCGAAACGTCAACTTTTCGAAAATAAATACAAATGTTTGAATTTTTTGCTATTTGAAAAAAAAATCTGATCGCAAATTCTTGAAGGTTTTTGAATATGTTCGAATTGCTAGCGTTTCGAAAACTAAATTAATGTTTCGAATTTGAATCTTAAATAATTTCGAAACTTAAAACTTTTTAAAAGTAAAAAATATGAAAGTAAAAAAAGAGAAAAAATGTTCGAATTTTTAACTATTTGAAAAAAATCAAATCACGATCCTTCGAATGTTTCGAAAACTTAAATTTTAGAGAAAAAATCTTCGAATTCTTAATTACTAAAGAAAAAATCTCAAATCATAAGTTAGAAATCTCGATTCGGTTGGTGACTTATACCAATTCGAATTTGTCGATTTACTTTGAATCCATAGCGTTTACTGTGTTCGAATTACTTTTCGAATGTGCAAGCATTTTTCATATAATTTCTATAACGTGCTAAATGAAACAAAGCTCCAGTGAAGATGCAATATAATGTCAATTGATATAAAATACTTTTAAAAACATTTGTGAATCTCTTTTTGAAATTCGTAAGAGAATGCTCCTATAGTATATATATCGTATAAGCGTTTCTTTTCAAGAAGCATTACACGTAAAAATTATAATAATAACAATAACATAGTTGTCTTCGATTGGACAATATTTGGAGAGTGTCGATTCGAACAAATAACTGGTATAAATTAAAAGGACTGGTATAAGCATTAGAAGGGATACTAGAGGGAGTTTATATCGTCTGCCTAAGGCAGCTACCGGCTGTTTTGTATTGAATAACATTTTGTTACTGTCTTTTGTAACTCGTTTGACAAGATGACCGTGTTCAAATCTAGTGTGTAGTGTTCGAAGATGCGGATACAGTTTGAACATAACGAGCAGAGAAGTAGCGAATCGAATTTGGCCAATATTTCAACTTAGCCATACATATATTTGAGCGAAATTCTATTTTAAGCAGAAATTGTACGCTGCCAAGCCATCTCAAAATGTTTAAAGTATTCAAAATTACTCTCACCACATATTTTCTATCAACCTAGGCTTCAAATTGTAACAAATGGGTGTTAAACGTGCAAGTATTATTTTTAAAATTTGGAATTGTGCAACATTTTATTGCATTTAAATAACGGTTAATATGTGTAATTGTCACTAACAAATGCCATTTTTACTTCGATTACAAACAATTACATAAACATATCCTTATAAGCTATATACATAGGTACTTTGGTTTGTTCACTCGCTCCTGCCAGCGAGTAATAACAATTTATTTATTAACCAAAAATTTTTTGTTTAGCTTTAAGTTACTAAAAAAAATGTAATACACAATTACAAAAACAACATAATCAAAACTATTATTATTATTTTTATTTAATTTTTTTATTTTTAATTACAATTTATATAATTAGCATAATTATGCAATACTTTTCTTTGTAGTATTAGTACAACAACAAAACAAATAAATGAACAAATGTTTGCAATATAAATACAAGAAGCAACAAATTAATGGCGTGAAGATCATTTTTAATCACACACAAGATAATGAGAAATTGTGAATTATGAAAAAGAATTTTATATATGAATTTAACGTTTAACCGTTGCGTTTTGGTGAATAGCAAGAAAGATAATATTCGCATACAACACATATACACATACAACACATATACACATACAACACATATACACATACACACACACACCTTGTGTAGCGTTATTAAAATGAATATATATACATACATACATATACACATGTAAACTGCTGCACCTGCGCCATAACACAATTAAATACAGACATATGCGCATCCAAACATATATACATACATACATATAAATATATAATGTATAAAACAAAGTAAATAGAAATTGTTAAAATGACAAATTAAAGCATACACATACAGAATATGACTATGACATTGTTAATTGAACAAATTGATTGAATTGAGCGTTTTTAATAAAACCCACTTGAAAAGCAATACCAAAAACATGAACGTGTGTTTATACTGTTTTCGGAATTATTTCCCAGCTTGTGTTTGGCATAGGTGTGATTGCAGTTAGTAGCCAAGGCTATCCATATTGAAATATTTCGATAAAATCTGGATAATGCGAGGATACGTTTAATATAGTGCATTTATATCCAGATATCTGGATTTTCACAAATCTTATTCATATTCGTATTGCCAGTTGTTATTCTCTTTATTTTACAAACAATTTTGTTTCCATTCGACTTGAATACTTCTGGAATGGTTCTTGGCAAACTTATCAATCGTTCGGGTCGAATCTTAAATATACAAGTAAGGAGGGGCTAAGTTCGGATGTCAACGAACATTTTATACTCTTGCAATTTATTTATTTAATTTTATTAATATAACAAACAATTTGACTCACATATACGGCATATATAAGGTATAAAGTAAATTCACAGTTTGAAACCCCTAATTTAAGTATATGAGAGATAGGGGAAGTTATGACGCGATTTCACTCATTTTTGGCACGGAGATATATTATTAGAAGAAACATATTCGCTCTGAAACATATTCGCTTCTTCAAAATATCTGAGAGACTTACCTATATTTCCGGTAAAAAATTTGTTAGACGCACTGAGGTCCTCATATTCGATATATAGGGTCTTGAAAACTTATGGACCAATTTCGACGACGATTTTTAGAAGGGCGATGCCATTCTTTAAATTCAGTATTTTTGCAAAGTTCTGTTCCGATATCTTCACTAGTGCTTACTTTATATTTTGTAAAGTAAACTATTCAGCTCGACTTCAAAGTTTTGGTATATAGAAAGAAGGCGTGGTTTTCAAGCGATTTGGACAATTTCCTACAACATATCATTGGGAAGTTAGGAAGATATTATGAACCGAATTTCATTGAAATTGGTCGAGTAGTTTCGGAGATATGGTTTTTGACTCACGCCCATTTAAAATTTTGTATGGGAGGTGGGCGTTGTTGTAATCCGATTTCCTCCATTTTTGGACTGTGTAAGGTAGTACCTAAAGAAAACGACTCTAGAATGTTTCCTTCATATAGCTTTACTAGTTTACGAGATATGTACAAAAACATAGTATCGAGAGCGGCCACGCCCACTTCCCCAAAAAAATTACATCCAAATATGACCATTCATAGTGCGATCCTTAATACCAATTTTCATAGGTTAATTTATTTCTTAGTTATGGCTCAAGTTACAGCTTGCACGGACGGACAGGCGGTTGGACAGTCAGACAACCGGATTTGGACTTTACTCGTAACCCTGATCATTTTGATATATATAACTCTATACCTAAGTCGTTTAGTTTTAGCAACTTTGTTGCGAGAGTATAAAAATAGTCAAGTGTCAGTATTGCTGTGAGAATCATCTTATATACTACATAAGCTGTCCTTGCCAGAAGCAGTCGAAATATCTATCCTGATATCAAATAATAAAGCAATAATTTAGAGAACATTCTCCAAATAATTTTGACGGTTGATAGTCCTTGTTCGGATAATAATTCGGGTCTATTCCGTTTATGTAGATGCCATTGTCAAGTGCATAGTCATGATGATAATAACAAGATGATGGTGATCCAAATGCTGAACATTATAAAGTCCATCCTAATTTATGTTTACTCAATGAAGAACATAAAGCCATAAAGAATATAAAGTCCGCAATAATTTATGGCGTAGAAGCATGAGAAACAAAGATTTATAGATTATAATGATTGGATAGTCTCTTCCACACCTCTTTAAGATATTTAACGTGCCACCAGGTGAATATAGCTGAGGGAAAAATAGCTTAAGCGGTTGAAAGATGGAGGACACAGCACGCCACCTGGAAGAAAATAAGACATCGTCATCTATTTTTGTACAAATGAAATGTAACTTCTTGATCTTTGACAGTCTAGGGAGGTAGTTACGTCATTAATAGTTTACAACTTTCGAAGGATTGATTGATGCATGAAATATACACAAAGGATTGGCAAAATAGGTCGAGTCAAATTTCAATTTCTAAATGGACCTTTTTTCTAGCTGATATTACACATCTATGAAGATATTTACTTTGTACGTTTTATATCCAAATGGGTTAAGTTCGTCAAGACTCGTTTCAGTTAATATTATTTTTCTAAAGTTATTTATGTATTGTAATTAATATTATACAAATTCGAAAAAGATCTCTGCCACCTATAGCTTCACTTTGGACCTCTACTTGAAGATTATACTTTTCTTTGACTTACGGTTTGATCTGGATATTACATGGCGCCTAATCATTCATTCCGCAGCGAATTCGATATCGATACGGAAAGAATTTTCGACCGAAAAATTTCATGCAATCATTAATTTAATGTCTAAATTCCCACAACTCACTAACCATCAGATTGATTTCGATGAAAAATTTAGATTTTGCGGGTTTCAATGATTTCGAAATTAGTGAGATACATATATAAGCCGCGGAAAGTAATTTATCGAGTTAGTAAGTGAGTATAAATCGATCGAAAATTGTATTTTCTTTTCGATTGGGTTTTAATGATGCCAACGTACCGATTCGACCATACCGACAGGATCGTAACGGATTCAATGATTATACCCCAGTTTCATTTCAACTATATCTATAATATGTAGGATTACAACTACTGATCTCATGAAATTTGTCGAGTTTTTCTCGTATAAGAAGAACAATATCGAATATCGAATTTCCGTTCCCGTCGCATTACTCTATGAAGAAGAGGTCGCAATTGGAAATATTTGTGAAGAAAACCCTTTATTTGCAGTCATGGCTTGGTGTGTAGACATTGCTGTTTGAATGAGTTATTCCTTCATGCATATCGACGACAAGAGGACGAGACAAGAGAGAAGTAGAATGAGATGTGTCATATTCCAAACATCTACAAAGGGCAATAAGACGCCCATTGAAACACGCTTTGGTATTTCCCAATTACATAAGCCAAGTTTTACTACAGTTTAAACGCTCAAGGGTAGTCAAATATCCTCACAATTGAAAATAATGTGGACTTAACATATAGAGTTGACTACCGACAATAAAAAGATAGATAAAAACGGAGATGCATAAAAAGGTCGAAGGTCGATTCAGATTTTGAATGACTTCACTTTCCTTGCTAACTCAAAAGATGGTCGCAAGCTCCGTCGTTTTGAAATTATATATATACTAGCAGACCGCTCCGGCTTCGCACGGGTTTAAACAAACATTTCAAAAGTTATAAGTTTTTACATACTTATACACACTCTCCCATACATATGTACTTTCCCGTTTCTTGCGTGGGTTCATTTTCAAAAAGTAAGATGAGGAAAATTCGAACATGTAATTATATTTTATTTACAATGAGCTAAAACTTGATTACGACCTCTAGTCTTTGAGGTGCCTTTGTCTTTCTCTCTGATTATGAAGGCGTTGGGAACGCTCAGAGTTCGATTAGATTCTAGCAATAAATATAGCCTATGTTATTCGTTGTGAATGTAGCTTTCCAATGGTGAAAGAATGTTTAAAATCGGCACAGTAGTTTTTGAGTTTATCAATTACAAACATACATACATACAAATCTTTCCTCTTTATAATAGTAGAATAGATATATTTCTGTACTTGGGAAAGAAAACACTATCATTTATTCGGTTATATAAAGCTCTCAAATTTGCTTCAAGACATAGATACTTATCATTGTTTAGTATAATTCGTTTCCTAAACAATAAATTATTGCAGTGAGACCACTGAAGCTGTAGAGAAAGTAGAAGAAGGATTTAGAAATTGAATACAGCCCGCAATATTTGAATAAAAAAATGCCAATAGTATCATTAGATGACGTAAAAGAGTTTCTTCTAGTATATCATAATTTAATTGCCACAAGTTTTGGTGTAATTTTTTTGCAATCAAACAGGAAAAAACAAAACAAAAACTGACAAAAGATGTTTATTCAACCGACCGACCGATTTATCAATACACCAATCGTTCATTACTGATTTGGTACTCTATAACTGATTTTTGTTGGCTTAACAAGAATAAACTCGAAATGAATTCGAAAATTTGAAATTCTCTTCAATAACAATAAAACCTTTAAGGCTTTTAGTGATTGGTAAATGAAACTTCATAGCTAGCACCAAAATCAAAACAGCAACCCTCGTATTTAATTTAAAACGAATAAACAAATTGCGAAAATTTCAACGCCGCTGTCAAAAACTTGAATGCCTCATTTCATAATCTTCTCATTTCACTGTTGAACTTTTAATAAATTAAAATCGCACGCTCGCTCGGTTTTAGGCGAAATCTACCTTTTCCTTAAGTGCATTTCTGACATTAATGAATTCTTGATTTGAAAATTTTACTAACTGCATGCCGGAGCATACGATTTGAAAATAACTACGGCTACGTGCTTACATGCTATCGCTGTGCGCAGGATAACGCGGTGAGCGCCGAGCACGGCAGCACCGAAATAGCACAGGAAACTAGAGCAATGAAAAATGAACAAAACTGTTTGCATTACTAACGCTGTTGTTGTTGTTTTTGTTGTGCACATATCCGAATTTAACGTGCTCAATGAAATCGAAAGACACAGTGAAAAGCACACGACCAAAAATTAAAAATCATGCCAACGTCGAAAGCGTGCGACTAGCGGCAGTGATGTCAGCGCGGACCGATGGCTTAGCGCGTGAGTGCTGCGTCATATTGGCGGGGTAGCTATCTCCAAGTGGCAAGCGAAGCCAACAAAATGGCCAACCCAACCAAGCAGCCAGCCAGTCGGTCGGGCAGCAAAGCGGTCGGTCGCGTTTATACTACAATTTTACGCTGCTTGGCTGCGAGAGTGTGTTTGGGTTTGTGGGGACAAGTCAAAGCTTGCGCTGATGACTCCGCAGTAAGCGTTGAATGGCTGCTATAGTCATGTGTGCCGCGGCGGGGGTATAAGAGGCAGCCAGTCAGTGAGGCAGGGCGGTATGACTGGCAACTTGCTTGAGAGCTTGACACAACAGAGCTTTGGCTGGCTTTGCCGCGTGTGATGGCGCGCTGACTGGTTGGCTGGCTGCTTGACAACTCATTCCGTCGTTAATGCACTGGCATGCCGATAAAACGTGTTCGATGGCCAAAAATTCCATAAAAGTGCCGAAAAATTCGAAATGGCACATTTCCCATTGTCAACGAGCTCCAGGCACAACAACAACCCGATGCCACTTTTGGCAAGCAGCACACACACCATACTGCAGTGCCGCTGGAGGTGGAGGCGGCAGTCGACTTGAGGACAATGGCAATCATGCTTGACTCATCATTGTGATGCCTGGGTGGCTGGCTCGGCTGCCTGATTGCGGGCTGACTGTCGCAAAACTGCGGCGCGGTGAAGTGTGCGATTCAATGATGCGCGCACCAATTTCGTTTTGCTGTGCGCTGTTGTTGTTGTAGATTTGCATACGTGCTGCCGAAAAATCTGAATCTAAACACAGGCATACACGCAACATGCGAGGGAAGTAAAGCGGCGCAACAGTAGCCGCCCCTCTACCGCGCTCTGTCGACTCGACCGTATGACAGCAGGCGAGAATTAAGTTGTGTCGCCGTCATCGTTGCCTTTCGGCTCGTTAATGTTGACACAAAAGCCAAGACCGAGGGATCCTTTCCTTTGAGTTGATTGCCGCGTCCAAGTTACAACTGCTGCCCGGCAAAGGCCTGACTGTTGTGTTGACAGCGCGGGTTCAGAGAGCGCGTTTAAAAGAGAATTGAATATTTGCCACGGTTCAGCAGAGGTGACCAGCTAATACTAAGGTGAAAGACTTTTCCTTTTTGACTCGTGCTCATTTAATGGTGCCTTAAATTGCACGGCATCACGGTCGTCGTTTGGTTTGGCGCACAGCGATGCTATCTGGCGTTGCAGTCGGTGGGGTAGCGACTGTGCGGCGCTGCTCGCAAACAAATACAATAAGCTTTAGTTTTGTTTCTTTTTTCATTTTTTTGGAGGTGGGCACGCAAAGTGAAAATCGATTTTGGTTGCGCCTTCTAAATCGGTCTTGTGGAGCGTGTGCTTGTGTGCGTCCATCTAGTGGTATGTTGTTTTGTTTAGTTGTTGTTTTGACATTTCGTCGTTGGTGGTGGGGGTTAAATGTGCTAAAATGTCCTCTATCTATGTTCTGTTGGTTAAGGCAGGAGGGTTGGTAGTTCCTAGTATAAGAGCGTGGAAATGCAGAGCGTATTTAGGAAAATGTCGAAGCATGCGCAGCTCCGCTTTCATTTAAAGGTTCATAGCATACACTGAGAAAATTATAGTGAAATTAAAAAAGGGCTCTTGACCCATCAATTCTCAAATTTTGGAGCTGTTATATGATATGTTCTTGAGCGTTATTTTTTATAATTTCAAAATCGATTTCAGGTTCATTATGCTTGTGGGTTTGAAAGAATTCTCAAGATACTTTCAAAGCCGTGGAAGATATTCCAAAATCTATTGAGGCCTAGGCAAAGAAAATTTATCAACGTTTCATAATTAAACACGCATGTTTTGCAAATATTTCTGCATTTTAATATCCTATAAATAGATTAGTTATTTCCATTTGCGTTCGTGTGACAGAGCATGTTATAATAAGTAACTCTCGGCCTAGGGTTGTATACTCGATTTTTTTTGTACCAAGAGCTTGTCATAAGTTTGATTCAGTGATGTTTAATATCAGTTAGATTAGGTTTAATTTTCGAGGTTGATCTCCATTGCGAGGATCACACTTGAAAAGTTTAAAACTCTCTCCTTTGTGGTCTTAAAAGGATCAAAAGAACGTCGAGTGGAAGCGTAAAATAATCTATGTTTCCTGATTCCGGGATATTCAAGGACCAAAAGGAGAACATTGGGAACTCGACATTCGGGCTTAAGCTTCAGTAAATATACATGATCAGCAATCCACAGGTTAGGAAAGAGATGAAAAAAAGAGAGATATTTTTTTACAAATTGTTCAACTTTATTACGAAAACTCACGTTCAGGTAAGAATATATATATATATTTGGCGTTGGAACCGCTTTAAGCGCTTATAGCCGAATCCATCAGAGCGCGCCACTCATTCCTCCTTTTTGCTTTTTGGCGCCAACTGAAAACACCAAGTGAAGCCAACTCACTTTGCACTTGGTCTTTCCACCGGAGTGGAGGTCGTCCTCTTCCGCGGCTTCCTCCAGCGGGTACTGCATCGAATACTTTCAGAGCTGGAGAGTTTTCTTCCATCCGTACAACATGACCTAGCCAGCGTAGCCGCTGTCTTTTTATTCGTTGAACTATGTCAATGTCGTCGTATAAATCGTACAGCTCATCGTTCCATCGTCTGCGGTATTCGCCGTTGCCAATGTTTAGAGGACCATAAATCTTGCGCAAAACCTTTCTCTCGAAAAAGTTATGACTGTCAACAGTGACGTGGGAGCCAAGACGCGAGTGCGCTGACTGTTTGTTTGATGGCAGGAGATATTTCGTCTTGTCCTCATTCACCACCAGATCCATACGCTTCGCTTCTTTATCTAGTCTGGAAAACGCAGAACAAACGGCGCGGTTGTTGCTTCCGATGATATCAATATCATCGGCATACGCCAGGAGCTGTACACTCTTGTAGAAGATTGTACCCTCTCTATTTAGTTCTGCAGCTCGTATTATTTTTTCCAGCAATAGATTGAAGAAGTCGCACGATAGTGAGTCACCCTGTCTGAAGCCTCGTTTGGTATCTAACGGCTCGGAGAGGTCCTTCCCGATCCTGACGGAGCTTTTGGTGTTGCTCAACGTCAGCTTACATAGCCGTATTAGTTTTGCAAGGATATCAAATTCAGACATCGCGGCATAAAGGCAGCTCCTTTTCGTGCTATCGAAGGCAGCTTTAAAATCGATAAAAAGATGGTGAGTATCGATTCTTCTCTCTCGGGTCTTTTCCAAGATTTGGCGCATGGTGAATATCTGGTCCATTGTAGATTTTCCAGGTCTAAAGCCACACTGATAAGGTCCAATCAGTTCGTTAACGGTGGGCTTTAGCCTTTCACACAATACGCTCGACAAAACAGTATTCAGTAAAGAATGCTTGTACAAAAACTGAGCCGCTCGACATTCCCAAGCGACATCGCTTTGCTCTATGGAAAAAGATCCAAGAAGATCCGACGTTTTCAATCCAAATTTTGTCCAGTTGTTCTGTTGACCCCATTTCTGGCTCAATGAGTATGTAAACAAGCAAAATTAACGCTTTGGGGAGAAGAGCAACCTGAAGAGATTGAAGAGGTGCCTTTTCATCCAGAAAAAACAACGGTATGGTATGGTTCGTGGGTCGATGGAATCATCGGATTATATTTCTTCAAAAGTGATGCCGTTGCGCCATGATAACCTAGTATTTGATGCCTGAAATTGAAGCTCGTGTTCTCGACGATATTTGGTTTCAACAAACCGGCCCCACTTCCCATACAAGTTATTAATCAATGGATTTATTGATAGAACACTTCGTTGAGCAGATAATTTCACGTTTTGGGCCAGCCGATTGACTACCAAGATCATGTGATATCAAATTTTTACACATTTTTCTGTGGGGATATGTAAAGTCCGCTTCGATTTCAGGAGCAAACCATCGCGCGTGCCATTCGCCATTTAACAGTCGAAATGCTAGAACGAGTCATTGAAAATTGGACTCAACGGATGAATCATCTGAGACTTAGCAGCGGCCAACATTTGAAAGAGATAATATTTAAAAAATAAATGCGAAGAATGTTTTTGCGATTGATAAGAAGCATTTTCCAAAAAGTAGGGAAAATCGAAATGGAACAACCTTTATAATTAGAAATTCTCAAAATGAAAATGTGAAATGCAACTCTGAAATGTTAAATGTGTTATCTCAGTACGAGATAACTCGACGTGTACATCGGTTGAAACAGTAAACATTTTTGAAAATTTCAAAATATTTTCTCCATATTTCCAACCGACCACTTTTTACGATTTATTGACTATTTGCAACAGCGACACTCACCGCATTCGAAGAGTTTGTGCACCCTTGTTCCACGTGAGCGCGCTCACACGCACGCCGCATGCGTCGCACAGCTAACTGAGTTGCGTTTGAACCACCAAAGACTCGACTACGACAAAAGAATTTCATGCATTCCAATAGGGACCAGACCATGCAGTCAGTTTACATTCGGACGCGGCGGTGACTAAAAGTGTTGCAAATTGTCAAGCGGATGAAAAAGGACTTTTGGCTTTTCAATTAAATAGCAGCACATAGCCAAGTAGAGACCAATCAAGTGCTGAGTGCATACTCATACAGACATATAGACTGCGTGTGTTTAAAGTGTTAGTAGTGCGACAACAACAACAAGCATATAATAGCGAAGAAGGCAGCTTAAATACACAGTTATACATATATGTGTGTATATATATATATTTGTATATATATACAGACACATATGCAGACACATTCAGCGCAAATGAAATAAAATTCTTTTTACAACTATTTACTGTTACTGTAACTGTAATTGCACGAATGCGTTTGCGACGAATGCGGGTGGAGAGCCAAAATTCGAAGATGAGCATTTTCGCTCGTCCCTTGCGCACGCACTTCGAGCAGCTGCAATTACAGTTGTGTAAGTTGTATGTGCGTGTGTGTGTGTGTATTTTGGCTGCCTTGCCTTCGCAGACAATAACAAATATGAATGAAAATTGCAAAGTAAATTGTATTTCATTCGCAACACAACAACAAAAAAAATGAAAAAAATTAAATTAACATATAATCAAATTGTGAATTCTTGCAGTGTAAGCGCATGTAATTTGCGTGCTACAAAGGAAACGGAAATTACAAACGTAAATTACACAGGTCATTAAAGCGTTTTTCCAGCGAACAACGACGACAAAGAAAACGCAGAGCAAATAAGCAAAAACACACATAAAAAAGGCATAAAAGGAAAAGCGAACGAAAAATAAAAATCGAAACAATAAAAGAGTCTTCAGTGCAATTGTAACGTTTACACGTTGTTGTTGTTATTGTAAAACATTTCAAAGCAAGTAAAAAAAAGAATCAGCAAAAACATGAGGTGTTTACTTTTGATTACCACCATTTGTCTGGTGTTGATGTCATCCGGTCTGAGTGGCGCTGATGCCAAAAAGAAGAAATATGTTGGCGAAAATGGCGGCGATTTCGAGTTTATCGATGAGGTAAGTGCGGCATGAAAGCTAAAGCGAAGTGAGAGAGAAGAAAAAAAAGCAAAATAAAAATAAATTTCCAATACAAGTTGTGGGTAGCTTGGGTACTATATAGCATTGAGGCAAGCAATAAGCAAAGATGTAAGCAGTAAAAGTAACAAATCTAACTATTAGCAACATATATGACACATATATACAGTCATGCAAATGACAGCTAATTAGCGCGATAGCAAGTTATAAGCGTTCACACTGCGTTATTTACTTTGTGTGCTACACTGCGTATGAGCAACATGCTTTAGCAATGCGATCAATACACACACATACACTCGTATGAATACTTAGCAAATACACCAAAGAGCACACGTTTGTCTCCAATGGGCAAATGAAGCCAAACTGCGTTAACGTGTGGTCACTTTTCGCCTCACATACAACCATTATCCCCACATTCTCGAAGTCACTCACACACGTGCCGTCGTCTTTCTTATATTCAACGCTATACGGTGGCGTCTAACTTTTTTCTTATTAGCATTTTTCTTGAATTCATTTTTTTCACCGTGTTTTTTTTTGTTTCTTTCAATTTCCTTTTTCACCTTTACGCTTCACTAGGCGCCTTTTGTCTGTGTCTGCTTTGCCAATTACTCGCCCAAATCCGATTTGTTGTCGGCATTGTAGTATATGGTGTGTGCTATTGCGGTGTGTTGCTTTTGTTGTAGTTGTTGTTATTGTTGCTGTTATTGTGGTATTAAGGGCGCTCTGCTAATTCACACCCATAGCTCATCATACGGCATCAACAGACAACAGTTTGTAACAACAAACAAACGCGTCTTTTTGTGTATTTAGGGTGTGGACGCACCGCGATAAAGGGTGTTTTATTTTGTTGGGACCATGTAATTTGGATTTTTATGATAAATCGAGCGGAATAAAGTAAAAATAAAAGCGTCAAAAACAATGTCTCAGAAACTACTCCAGTAATTTCAACGTTCAACTGTTCATAATATTATATTTCTTTGGCATCCCAATAGCATAGTTTGAAAATTGCGAAATCGGTTAAAAATCACGCCTACTTTCCTTATACCACAATTTTGAAGCCCATCTGATTCGTTTACTATACAATATATGTAGGTATATGTAAATTAGACAGTAGTGCAGATATCGGAACCAAACTTTATATTTATACTGTATTTCTAGGGTAGGTAACTTTTTAAGGCCCCAGATATTAAACAGAGAGCTTTTGGCTAGTTTTTTTTTATCGAAAATATCAGAAGCCTTCTTTCTAATAGTGTGTCTTTGGGTAAAAAATGTACTTCATATATGGATTTTCAAACTACCGGTGGACTTTATACCCTATATATCGGTTGATATATTAGATATCAAAAAAGTTGAAATCGGTCCAAGAATTACCTCACCGCCCATATATATATATAATGATTTTCGTCATTCTAGTGGAGTTTAGCGAATATAAGCGTCGAATTGTGTATATCTTAAGAAAATGAAATAAATTATAATAAATTCCGAGATACTGATATTATCATAAATCGATGAACCGAAACTTCGATTGTGATTTGTGAGCTAACTTGAAAATATGCAATTAACCAATTGATATGTGGTGTGCTAGAAGATATAGGCCCGCTTCCCAAGATTTATTGAATTTCTGAAAAAGAAGTGTTTAAACGGAAATACATAATCAACACATTTTGGCTTTGAACTGTCGTTGGAAACTACTTTTAGACAAATATGGCATTATACATTTTATTTCATGAGAAAGTTGTCAAATTCTTTTATAAAGTACTTAAATTTAATTATCTCAGTTTATCAGTTTCATTGGTTAGTCAAACGAATAAAGGACAAAATTTTTGCATATGCCAACATAGAAAAAGAGATCTGGAAAATAATTTTTCAGAATTTTTTTTTGTCTGATTTGTCTGTGTGTGTATCATACTACCATTACTCCTTGGAATTGTCATTCGAGATGTAATTTGAAAAGTCCACTTTTGTTGCAGTAAAATTTTAAAATTACAAACGAACAGAAAAGAGACTTTCATCATCTAATTTGTAAATAATTTAACATTAATACATAATTAATAAGTCAAGCAAAACTTACTGAAAACGATTTAATTAAATTAAAAATAATAATATATCTGTTCCGTTTAGTGGTTATATCATTTAGTCAGAAATTTATTACTTAAAAATAATAATAATAATAATAAAATATCAAATACCTTTCTTTCGATTTCGATTATTATTAACAAAAAATCTTTAATCATTCAATTTTAATTGTTACTTTAACTTTTTATTAAGATTTACAAGAATAAAAAAAAAATAGAGAAATAAATATTAAAATATCTACTAATTCCCTTCTATTAAAAATATGCTTTTGATTTCATTCAAATCTATATATATATCTTCTTTATATAATAAGAAACAAATATTTAAAAAGGTAATTTATTAAAAACTTCCTAACAAAAAGCGCCTAAAAGCACACACTGTATAACACTCAATCCCACAGTAGATGTGTATGCGTGTGTACAGACAAATATTTTTTTGTATTCCTTTGGTGACGTGTCTATCTCGTGTTGCAGCTACTTTTGCCTGAGCGCTTGGTCAACGGTCACTTAGTTCGGCCAGGTGTCGATTGCTTTAATGCGGGCATTAGAGTGGCTTTTGCCAGAGCTATCTGCAAACACACACACATACACAAACACAAACAAAGGCACATGCAGACTCAACGATAAGCAGACAACATCACGGCAGTGACCACTATGTGGGGAGGAGGCAAACAAAAAAACTTTCTCAAGTCAGACGTTAATGATAAAGTTGTTGCTGTTGGTTATGCTCAACTACAAGTATTTCACGTAGTTGATATATATGTAGGTATTTCACTGGCAACATTTTACATCATTCACACTTTAATTTGAACACAGGTATTTACAAGTGGCAGCGCATTATATTCACCCCAAGCGTTGGTCGGTCTCCACAAAAGTTTGTCAATGCGCACAGGGCGCTTCTTCAGTAGCTAGATGAGCCAATAGCCAGGAGACACACAGGTTAAACGGCTGGAAATGTGAGCGTTTAGTTTGCTGCGCCACACAACGGAAATTGACAAACGGAAAAAATCAATAACATTCGGTCGCTTCGCACAGCTAGCACACACACATATCCATATGTATATAACATACATATGTAAGCTGGGTGAAATCAGCTTCACTGGCGCTGGTGGCATGGCTGTTGTTAGCTATCCAACTGAGTTAACAGTTTCTGCACGTGGGTCTCAAAGAAGGGGGATGTGTGTATGTATGTGGTGTAGTGTGAAAATAGTTAAGGAATGGCTGGGGAGTATGAAAGATTAAGCAAGTAGCAAGTAGAGGCACACATTTATCTAAGCTAAGCGGCTGAGCGGTTGAGCGGATAAGAATCATCGACACTCGGCTCTTGTCATTGCTGATACTTTTCTCACATATCTATTGTAGATTTTAAGCTGATATGATCTGCTGTCGTTGTCGTTGTTGTTTTGTAAAGTTACGCTGATAAATGTGTTTTGTGGTTTGTTGATTTCATTGTTGTAGCTGTATCTACGATGTATGACTTTTAAATGGTTACAATAACCACAACAAACCGTATATATATGCATGTGGTTTTATTGATTTTTTTTTGTGAAATTACGTATGTGCTTCCTGTCTATTAAACGAAAAAAAGGTATTAAAATGATTTATTAGGTGTTAATAAGTTTCAATATTTCATACATGAATGTATATATGTATTTATACATAATTATATATTATATATATACCTTAATGTCCTTAATTATTTGCATTTAAACTGTAATCAATCAATCGAAAATTTCGTTTTCAACCAACAGACAGTTTAAATGCCATTCGGTATGTGATTTGGCTCCAAAACACAACAGCAGCGAACCTGTAAATTGGTTTGCGCTTAAATACATCTCTACAATGTTGTCGTCCCCATCAAATGCTTTATAAAATGCTTGCGTTTCATTTGTACTCATATATTGTAGCGTTTAACGGTCGAATTAAATATTTATTATAAATCAAAATCAATCAATCGTCAAAAAGGTTTTTGTTGTCGGTATAACAAGATATTACTACAGTGTTGCCTACATTTAGGAGTTCGTTTGAAGGTTTTGTTTCAGATAACTAATTATTTATGGAATTTTTCAGTTAAAAATGCGTTATTTTATAGTTAGTTTGAGTATTATATTATCATTCGCAATTTTTGTATAAATATTAAATATAAATATGAAAAAGATAGCATTAAAAACTATTACATCATTCTCAGAAAACTTGGTTTTCAATAATGCAGTTTATATATGCACTCTCTATCTATCATCAAATT
Source organism: Zeugodacus cucurbitae (assembly GCF_028554725.1). Lineage (NCBI taxonomy): Eukaryota > Metazoa > Arthropoda > Insecta > Diptera > Tephritidae > Zeugodacus > Zeugodacus cucurbitae. The sequence continues at coordinate 53,038,057 of NC_071667.1, read as the reverse complement.
GCATCTATTTATCTATTTTTATCTATTTATTCTCATATTTCATGCTGAACTTATGTATGTAAAACGAAAATTGAAACTTGAAGTTATTTAAATAATATAAATGAAATATTGCCTACCATTAGGCGGTTAACAAGGTGTCAGTGTCAAATTTTCTAAAGTCAAAGGAGGTCGTTTCCCTCTTTAGTAATGACATAGGTTGTTCTGAGCCAGATTCAGAATTTATAGTTTTCATAGGCCTTCAATTTGACAGTGGTTGAACCAACAACCAGTTTCTTAAAGTGAAAAATTCTCTTTAATGATTGAATACTAACCAGTCTATTGAAATTCTTTTCTAAGCTTCAAAATATCACAACACTCCTTTTATGTTATGAAATTTGATGCGAACGCTCTATATTAAATCTCGATCAGATCAAAATCCATGATTGTTTATATTAGCACTAAGAACAATACTGAATACTTTGTTAAAAAAAATAAAAATGTAAATATCCTCTTTTGAAAAACACTCCTCAATTATTATATACATTTTGAGCTAACGATATCAATTGAGTAAAAATTATAAGTTTTTGATGAAATTTGACGAACATTTAAAGCTCTCGTAAAAAAATTGTAGAGTGCAATGTTTCAGTTGAAACAGTCAAAAACGTCCCACCCGCCCGTACTTGTCGCCTGTAGCAATCAAAATTTGACAAAAGTTATGCCCGTAGGAGCAAAGAAAAAATGAGAAATGAATGTTGCCATAGCTCAACTTGTCTAGATTGTTTTTCACACATTTAGCCTTTCAGTTTTAATTTATAATAATATAAAAGCTCTCCGAGCCGTTCGATACGAGGTTTCAGACAAGGTGACTCGCTATCGTGCGACTTCTTTAACTTGATGCTGGAGAAAATTATAAGAGCTGCAGAGCTAAATAGAGAAGGTACAATCTTCTACAAGAGTGTACAGCTCCTGGCGTACGCCGATGATATTGATATCATCGGAAACAACACCCGCGCCGTTAGTTCTGCTTTTTCCCGCCTGGATAAGGAAGCGAAGCGAATGGGTCTGGTGGTGAACGAGGACAAGACGAAATATCTCCTGTCATCAAACAAACAGTCAGCGCATTCGCGTCTTGGCTCCCACGTCACTGTTGACAGTCATAACTTTGAAGTTGTAGATAATTTCGTATACCTAGGAACCAACATTAACACCGATAATAATGTCAGCCTTGAAATCCAACGCAGAATCACTCTTGCCAACAGGTGCTACTATGGACTGAGTAGGCAATTGAAAAGTAAAGTCCTCTCTCGACGAACAAAAACTAAACTCTACAAGTCCCTCATCATTCCCGTCCTACTTTATGGTGCAGAAGCGTGGACGGTGTCAACATCCGATGAGACGGCACTAGGAGTTTTCGAGAGAAAGGTTTTGCGGAAGATTTACGGTCCCTTAAACATTGGCAACGGCGAATACCGCAGAAGATGGAATGATGAGCTGTATGTGTTGTTCGACGACATAGACATAGTCCAGCGAATAAAAAGACAGCGGCTACGCTGGCTAGGTCATGTTGTTCGAATGGATGAAAGTGCCCCAGCTCTGAAAGTTTTCGATGCAGTACCCGCTGGTGGAAGCCGAGGAAGAGGGAGACCTCCACTCCGGTGGAAGGACCAGGTGGAGAAGGACCTGTCTTCACTTGGTATTACCAATTGGCGCCAAACCGCCAAAAGGAGAGATGCGTGGCGCACTGTTGTGGACTCGGCTATAACCGCGTAAGCGGTTTCTACGCCAGTTAAGAAGAAGAAGAAAAGATCAAAACTGAAATCCAACTATTACAAATAATATTATTATTTTTTAAAAAACAATATTTTTCGACTGTAAATTTGAGTTATTTTAAGAAATTTTAAAGAATTTAATTTGAGAGTGAGAAGCGGCTGACTCTTCTCTATGAGAAAAATGCGAATGACTAGAATATCGGATACGGTAGCGTATGGTAGAAGCGGTGATGACTGTTTATTTACATTGAAATCTTATAAGACAGGTCGTTTCGGCTCTCTGTCTAGGGATTTACGCCGTTCACTGTTTGAACTATCTAAGTCCTGCGTTCTACAAAGTAGGCGTGGTTCCGCCCTTAATTACCGCATATAGTACTACAGGTATCTGTCCATTTTTTCCAAAACTTCCCTCTATACCTCCTTGGTTGACATATATGTATATCGATCAGTATGTAATGTATTTTCCTCAAATTGTTTATAGAATCAATACATTGGATTCAAGTCTTGCATTAATCCATTTGACTTGAAAGTAAATTTAATGCATATAGTACATAGGTCAATTTTATAAACAAAAGAAAGAAAAGAGTTTACAGTTCATTTACTTTCAGAGTGATATATTTTCTGATTAATTTATTAATGGAAAACACTCCGCTTTATGACTTTGGCTCATTTATCCCTAGCGCTATTTGAAAATCTTCCATTAAGGCTCGTTACAAACCTATCCATTCTATCCATTAGACCAAAAGATGAGATAAAAAAGTTGTTTCTTTAAATTTCCCTAAATGTAATTACATTTTTCAAACGCATTGAAGTTGTGCTAAAACTATCTATTTGATTTTATACAGAATATATGTTGGAAACTCTACAAAACCCCACATAATATGTTGCTTGTTCATAGAACTGGAAAACATAATCCACTCTGTCCATATTCTTCAATATTCTCAGGAATTCATTTATAAATAAGCTAAGGAATCTGTAATAAGGGTGTGACTATGGATTTAAATAAACAACTGCATTCAGTAGCATTTAAATAAAAGCTTGAAGTATAAGGAACAACGCAATAAGAACTTACGTTTAGGTTAGTTTGAATAATAAGAAAATTGCCATGTCTAATTTACATTCCCTGCAATTAAGCATAATATTGTAATTACAGTTAACTTGAACCGCTTGCAGCTGCCTACACAGCGCTCCTCCGTTTATAAATAGATTTTTTAATTCCCATTTTAACTTCTGCATAAATCGCACTTTTAGACGTCTCGCCATAACGAAGATGTTCGCCCTTTGGTCTACTAGAAACGATTTTTATTTTTCTTTTCCTGCCCATTTCAATATTTTTCCATTTTGTTTACCTTTGCTGCCGTTCCCATTTCTTTGTGTAATTACGTGCCCTACGAATGCTTGGCCTCAACTAAATCTCAATATGTGCTCAGGGGTGCTTCCCAACTACGCATGTGTGTATGTGTGTGTACGACTACAAACCGCATAGAAATTCTCTTTTCTTCGACCATCGACCAAACCTAACAAATGCTATTGTAACCGTCACCCTCCACATAGAATTTTCTAATGGAATTTACAGTGGTGATGTGTGCTTGCGAGTACCCAGTAGGAAAATTTTGAGTAAATTTCAAAGCTGTAGAAATCTATCGATTCTGTTAAGAAGATTTTTTTTATAGAAAAAGTAAAATGGGTTGTCCATGGATGAGAAAATCTAGTTGTGTTTTCACTGATCTGGATATACAAAAGTTTGAACTAGTGGTTAAACAACTACTATTATTAGACTCCATCCCCTGAGCTTTCATTTCCTCAATAGCAATTACACATTAAGACTTTTCAGAGCCGGCAGGATCTCTTATTTCATTCAAATCAGTCTTTGATTAACAAGTGTATTCTTCTATTTATAATGTAGTGCGATCAAATATCTCTTCAGATCAGTTAGATAGCGTCTTTTTGTTCTTGACACTAGCGTCGCCTCAATATACAACAATATACAGATTACAATTCTAATTTAGTGCAAACACAAATCACAAATTTGTCCTACTGGGTGTTTTGTTCTACTAAACCGCATGCACATGTCTATACATAAGTAAACAAGTCAATATCGTTGTGTGCGTGGTTGCTTGCGTGCGCTCGTTCCCATTTCCTTTGTTTGTCATACAATTAAGAAGTGAATGTATTGCCTTTTGTGTTCATATCTGCCAACTAAAAATTTGCAATGAAATCGAAGAATATCGTCGAAGAATTAGTAATATGAATACCAACACACACACATACACACGTACCCACATACCTAAATACAAATTCAAAAACCGTTATTGAGCACACCAGAATGGACTTTGATATTTGCACTTGTGTTGGTCACTACTTAAATATACTCGTACACACACTCGCACATACATACTTTGCAATCTTTGGTCTGGAGTACAGTTTCGACTACTAACTGTAGTAGTAGTAGTAGTCGAAACTGTACTCCAGACCAAAGATTGGTTCAGTCGAAATGAAGCCATTGAACGAAAATGGAATGAAAAATGTTTACCAATTTGCAGTAGTCGTATTTTTCACAATGAATAGGCGTCTTGCGTACGTAGATTGTGACCACACATACACACACTTGTGGGTATGTATTATTTGTTATGAATATTTGCTGGCGTTTTGCAATTTTAATTTTCTATGTCTAGTTAGCCGAGTAATTCTCATTCTGCATTCATCTCATAAGGCAGAGTTGATTTTTTTTCTTTTACTTATCCCAATCTGATACATTTGCTAGATTAATAAAATGACATACCTAAATAGATGTTTTTTAGGGATAATTTTTTGAAAATTCGTTAATTTATTTAAGCACTTAAGCTCTCTCTTCGAGAAATTATTATGCCTTTAGTCATGAAAGCATTAGGGTCGCAGACATGAGACTTTAAATGAATTAAAATCTTCTATTCTTATATTTATAGCCTCCTTTTATAAAGATAGATATAGAGACAGAGACAGAGACAGAGACAGAGATAGAGATAGAGATAGAGATAGAGATAGAGATAGAGATAGAGATAGAGATAGAGATAGAGATAGAGATAGAGATAGAGATAGAGATAGAGATAGAGATAGAGATAGAGATAGAGATAGAGATAGAGATAGAGATAGAGATAGAGATAGAGATTGAGATTGAGATTGAGATTGAGATAGAGATAGAGATAGGGATAGATACAGAGATAGGGATAAAGATAGAGGTAGAGACAGAGATAGAGATAGATTAGATATCTCAATGTTTTCTCTTTTTGGCTCATCAAGACAAATGAGGGCCGGGTCGTATAAATAGAAAGGCTAACCGTGTACAGGCTATTTTTCTTGGTATAATAATATAGTAATTTCCAGCAAAAACCTGAATACTTCAGTAGAATATTCAATAGAGCCGTTTTGAGAAGATTTCTGTGTTATCTGACAGTCATTAATGGTGTTATCTTTTCAACCATACAGTATTACACTAGTCTATTTAGGTTAAGGTGCTCAAAGAATAATATTTAAAATAGCTTGTATAGTAATTCACAATAAAAAGTGGGATGGCTGAAATATTGGTACTGCGCCCTCAAAGATCTCTCTGAAATATGCAGCACCGTCATATTTCCACATTCTGTTGCTTCTTCGCATTAAATATTCCTTTGAAAGCATTAACTTCCCGCTTTCTCAATGCTCTGCATATGCATTTCTTATGCGCTTCTCTGTAGATTCCACTGAAAGATACGAAAATTACTTAGTCCAAGTGCAGCGCTCATTCATATTCTGTGAATTGCATAACGTCTTTTGGCTGATGGCACCACGCTGGCCCATCAAATATTGTGTGTGTGTGTGTGCTCCACTGCGGATATATATGTATGTATGTAATGGCATTTGTAGTCAGCAGAAAATAAATCTGATTTTCGCATACCTCGAAGTTCGAACATCCTGCACACTTCCGACACATATGTACTATATGTCCGTCCAACCATTCAATGCTCCTTTCCGCACTTGTGTACTCGTGTTATGGGCATGTCTTTTGGCGTAGCTTAAGGTATTTACGTTTTTTGCTACTTTGCCAATAAAAAGCTCATAAACTAAGCGAAAAGGAGGCGAAAAAGAGGCAAATCGAACGAAATGAAATATGAAAGGAATAATGGCAATAATGGCAAGCGCATGAGACTGTCGAGCTTTTGCGCTTGTATGTGTGCTGACACACACACATATAATAGATATATATGTACATCCATGCAACCGTGCGAACATAAAAGATCGAATCTGTGTTGCTGATTTGCTGCATTTTACGACAAATTTCGATAATACAAAACCTGTGCATGTATGTAAATGTGCATCATTATGCTACTCATGATGCTCTTACATACACTCACACAACATACGCCGGACGCACAAATGCGCATTCATGCATTATACATTTACTCGACTCCGTCTGCGAGTGTGTGTTTGTGTGTTGTGCCGCATTATCTGTAAGTGCGTCTACTTTTATTGCATTTGAGCGGATCTGGGAATGTGTCGCTTCTCCTTTTGCTGCTTCAAAGTGCCCCTTCGTTATGATATGCATAATTCGAGTGGAGAAGCTTGGCGAATCTGTTCGGCAATGACCTGGTAGGGAAAAACCAATTATGTGTGTGTGATTCAGAAAAATCCATTTCATTTCATTTGGATCAGACCCAGGTCATAGTTTTCGTATCCTTCCCAGGGTAAACTGGCAACCAAGATACTAAATTTGAATTTTAAATTTGAGGAATAAGTTTACGAGGCCAATCTAACTTGTGACTAATATATCCAACGGAACGTTTGTCTGGATCCTATATCACATTACAAGTTCATCACCTAATTATTAGAGTAACTGCTAAAGAGTTCTATTTAGAAAACCTAAACCAAAACAAGTAAGGAAAGGCTAAGTTCGGGTATAACCTAACATTTTACACTCTCTTTCTATTTATTTATTTAATTAGATTAGATTTGAACCACATATTCGGTACATATATGGGCTTTATGCAATGAACGTTTGAAACCCCAAATATTAGGTATATGGGAGCTAAGGGAAGTTATGACCCGAATTATTATTAGAAGGAAAATATTCCTTCTGAATTTCATTAAAATATCTGAGAGACTTACCTATATTTATTAGAAGCACTGAGGTCCTTATGTTCGATATATCGAAGGGCGATTTATATATTGTTGAATAAACGATTCGGATCGACTTCAAAGTTGTGATATATGGGAAGTAGGCGTGGTTGTGAATCGATTTGGTATATTTTCATAATATATCATATGGAAGTTAGGAAAATATTATTGAGCGAATTTGAAAACATTTTTATAATGAAAAGCTAAATAAGAATTTAAAATCTGCCAGAGAATAACATAACGGATGTTTGTAACACCTAAAACGAAGCGAGTTAGAAATATAGTTATAGAGTGATCAGAATGACGAGTAGAGTTAAAATCTGCATTTTTGTCTGTTCTTCCGTCCGTATAAGCGATAACTTGGTACATATATTCCTCGGCACCATAAGTTACGGGGTGAAATCGGACCAATGACTTTTCAAAAAAATGGCTTTAAGTGAAAATCTATAAAGCGCTACGAATAAGCCACAAATTCGGCTTTAAAAAGGGCATATTTGGCCGAAATTGTTTAAAAAAAGTAGGCGTGGTCTCTCCCACAAATATATTTTTTATATATATCAAACCTACGATACGCCACGAAAATGAGATAAATCGAATAGTAACCACGTCCACCCCCTATACAAATGTTGAATTGAACTACTAAAAGTGCATTAGCTCACTAACGAAAAATCAGAAGCTCTAAATTTTTCAGAAAAGAAGTTTATTCTAATTGGTATCAAAAAAGAAAATTGGGCACCCAGTTTTGGTTCAAAAACCATATCTCAGGAACTACTCGACTAAGTGTAACCAAATTTCTTAGATAATATGTTCCTGATATCGTGATGTTTCGGATGGAAAACTGTTGAAATTGGTTCACATCTACCCCTGCTTCCCGAATATGCATAACGACAAAGATACATATATATAGTTAAAAGTCAACCGAAAAGGGCTGAGCCCTTAAATTCGGTGTAGGGGCGCTAGAGGAAAATATGGAGCGATTTTACTTGAAAATATACTGTATTTCGACATCCTTAAAATATGCGATATTTGTTACTTTCAAACCGTGCCCAAGGGATGTCATGGATATACAATCAAAAAGCCGAGCGCTGTAATTCGAGTATCTCTCATGAGTTCTGTATAAAAAGTAATAATCATAAAGTACTATTTTATTTACTTTGGACCGTTTTGTGAGGTTTAATGCCAACAAATTGCTGCGTAATTTTCCCTAAAGGGCACTTGCACCTACACGCCAACGCCAAACATATTTCATCTGCGCGTAGTCCCGTATTATACGCGCATATTCGTAAACTCACCGGCTCATGTCGACGTACGCTCGCGTGCATTCATTTTCCAATTTTTCGGTGAAAAGTGCAGAATAATGCGCGAAAAGTGGTTTTATGGCATTTCTTTTGCAGCGCTGACAAAACATATACACGAGGAGTTTCGCACGCCCCACAGCGCCCTTCAGCGTCTCATCTCAACTGCAAGAACTTCAGTAAGAATTTCAGCGAGAACTTCAAATAGCGTTGGGAGTGGTGGGGCGAACAGAGTGCTTGGCGAAATAAAAGAAAAGCTGAACGAAATAAAATATGCATAGTTACGCAATGCTGCACGAGTGGACGACAGCAGCAGAAAAGTAAGCAAACAAGTGTGTTATAAAGAATCGTGAAGTGCGAGTGTGTATACATGTGTGTGTGTGTGTGTGTGTACACATACATATAAATGGCACTTTCGTGGAATTTTAATATTTTGTCTGCACTCGAGTATTACAATGCAGCGCACGTATGCGTGTAAGTAAGTAGTGGGCATAACTTTTATGTCCAACACACACATAAACATAAATATTTGTATTTACTTGTGCATATACATACATACATACACATATATATTTAACTGTTCATATTTCGACTAATTTTTCTTGCGCACTACAAAGTAGTTAAAGTACTTTTACTTTATGGCAACGGTAAATGCTGGCGCTGTTGACTCGTAAGTGAGGAAGAGTAATGAATTGCACAAAAATGGCAAAATGGATGAAGAGCGCGGAAAAATGCAAAAACAAATTGAGTTGAAAAAAAAACGAACAGCAAAATCATAAAATATGTGTGAGGCAAGCAGCGGCAGCAAACTGAAGGGCTAGCAATAAATGCGCGGCCACCAAGTTGGCGGAAGGCAAGCAATGTAATTTCTCATTTCCTTAACATTCTCCGCTGCCAACGCAGCCACTGTTTCTTGCGCTGCCGCCAAGGAAGCGCCATATTATTAGCAGTTTTTCCTACAGCATGTCAGCGCGTAGCATGCTTTTAGGAGTTTGCGGGCGTTGCAAATGAGAAAGAGCAAAAAAAAAGAACGCGAAATGCGAAACATTAAAAGACGTTTGCCGGGTCGCGCCAAAGAAAGCGCCAGGCAAAAAGCTTTAAGTTTTCGCTTAATTTCTTTAATTTAGGTTTGATAAAAAGTTTAGCGGCACGTTTTTTTCTTTGTGCACTCTTAAAAGCCGCCATTTAAATGCCATTTGCGCTCGCAGTACGTTGGTATGTGTTATATGACAGCCGCAAGTGGTTAGTGAATTTTTTGGAATTTTTAATAACATTCGTTAAAAGCATACTTTGAGGCACTTAACGCTTTGCACATCAAACGTTTGCTAGTTGGAAATCAAATAAAATTCTACACGCATTGCTGAGTACCGCTTGTGACTTTCCATTTGCTTTTTTCCCGCTGTATAAATGGCGAGCGCGCAATACTACAAACACATACATATATATACGCTTAAATACATACAAACATACATGTGGGGTAGTCATTTATTAAGTTATGAAGAGCCTTGATCTTTTGCAGCCGCTTTTGTTTTTTGCCTCGTGTCGGTTCGTTTGACAGAAGTTTGATGATTTTCATATTCTTTGTATGTATTATAAAAGAATGTGTGAAAGTGTCTGAGATTTCGACAATGAGTCTTTTGAAAATCCACGAGTTTATTGCTCTAACATCGCAATTACTAAATATCTATTTTTATAATTTCCTAGATTAAAACTTGCGAAATAAGTTTATGAGAATGGCAGTTATTCTAATCTAATACAAACTGGAAATAATAAATATTTTTGTATATACATGTATAATATATATGTATATAAATTTATATTTAAAACTGGTGGCAACTTTGAACTAAATATCTTATTTATTAAATCAATCAATTTATTTATCCGTCTTACTTAATTATTACCAATTTTGAAATTTTAACGAGTGTGGCAACCCTCTGCAAATATTTAACATATTTACTAAAACTTCAGCTTTTAACATTTTGTTTCAAGTCCTCAGTATTTATTTGAACTCCAAAAAATACCATGTGTCCATAGCCGTGTGTGATTTTCTGTAGTGTACCACTCCCTATATCTTACCTTCATTACAGTTTTCTAAAACTCAAGTTATTAATATATATATAATAAAAAAATCGAACAGTAAAGTGCGCGAAGACCGACGTTCTTAATTTATTTACATCGCATTGTTTGTTGATTAAGGAATTTATTAAATAAGCATATAGCCTGTAATACAGCATACCATTCCAAGAGGCTCAGTTATTTACTCGTTATACCGGATTTTGAAAGCATCCATTGCACAGTGGTTCCCCCATAGGTCAAAAATAAAAAAATCGATAGCAAAATGTTTTGACAAAATGTAAACGAATTTTCTATAAAATGACAAAAATTTGATATGGTAAAACAGTTTTATCTGGAAATCTAATGGGAATTTCTAAAAATATAATCGAAAACGTGAGTACATGTCCATTTATTCTATTCAGCGAATACTTCGCAACTAAAGGTGAAATTCAAAGTGGTCTGTCGAATATTTATGTTCTTGAATTTGACTTTTTTGTCCAGTGTATTTGTAGGTGTCTTAAGTTGAAGTTGATTTTGGGAAAGTGGGCGTGGCCGCGCCCATTTATAGTTTTTGTGCATATCTCATAAACTGCTAAAGCTATAGGAAATAGGAAATCGGATTATAACCACACCCACCTCCCATACATATGTTATGTTGAAAACTACGAAAAGTGCTTTAATTCAGTAACGAAAACACCAGCAACGCTAAATTTTATCGTAAAGAAGGTACAGAAAAGATGCATTAAACTTGGCATAAAATATGGACAATGGGCTTGGCGACGTCCACAAATGGGTTAAAAAACCATATCTCAAAAACTACTCGACCAATTCCAACGAAACTCGTTTCACAAATTATTTGTGCCTCCCAATACTACAGTTTAAAAATGGCGAAATCGGTTTACAACATTTACACCATAATTTTGAAGTCCATCTGATACAAATACTACATTTAGAGTGTGGCATCGCCACTGTAAAAATCGCCGAAATCGGACCATAACCTTTCAAGGCCCCAGATATAGAACATGATTGCCTCAGTGTTTTTGGCTAATTCGGTAAATCTCTCAGATACGAACATAGCAACATTTTTTTTTAAATATCTGTATATAATATCTCATTAACAATCTGTATAAATGTATATGTATGTATAGAAATGTCTTAATAAGAATCTGTATATGTATATATGTAAAGAAGTGGGCGAAAAAATAAAAAAAATATTATAACTTGTCCTGATCGTTCCTATGGGAGCTATAGGATATAGTCGCTCGATGTGGCTATTTTTTTTTTTTATATGTTTAGAATATTTTTCGAGATTTTTGATGAAAATTTCATTTTATTTTCATATTTATGGCCGCGGCTTCATTCAAGCGGATCCACTGTGCATTTCGATCCCACTGAAGAGATTAGTAAATATAATAATTAATCTAAAGTGGAAAGAGCTCTTTCAATAATCGCCCATTTAGAGTAATACAGACATGAAGTATATACAAGGTGTGTTCAAAACCAAGGAAAATTTTCGTTGTTTTTTTTTAATATTTATTCACTCGTATACCTTAATGTTGTCCCCTTTAAAATTGTCCCCATTCGATATTATGCATTTATGCCAGTGCCTCTTCCAATCGTCGAAACACTTCTCAAATTCGATTTTTGAGATAGCCTTTGTATCTTTCATCGATTTCTTGAATGCTTGTAAAACGACGTCTCTTTGTTTTGGAAATAAGTTGGAAAAAGTTACACGGAATCATGTCTGACGAAGATGGAGACTGCAGTCAAGCAAAGCTGTTAAAAATTTAGACAATTGGGCTCTCAAAACCCGTCACGTTTTAACCCGATATTTATCATACATATATAGAGGAAAAGTTATAACCAAGACTTTTTAAAGCATAGTTATACCCGATTTTTCCCCATTTTCACATTTCCACTATTGTTTTAAGTTTATTAATTTCAATTATATCTTTATAAGTCTAAGACACAGCCACTTTTGAAACATTTTAAAATTACTAAAGCCTCTCTCTTCTTAACTAGAAAAAAATAACCTATTTCAGACATTGTGAGATTAGATTCACTGAAAATTTGTTTGACCCTTCATTTATATGTAGTGCAACATTACAAAAGAAATGAGAAACTTCATATGAAGGATATGTAGGTGACGTAAAAATAACTGTTTTATGATCCTAACTCTTGGTATACAATTTAGATAACCCAAAGGTATACCAATATAAGAGGGTATAACTTATTCAGGTGTACAAAGCAACATTGTAAAACAAGAAATAGCTACTTTATTACTTGTACCCAAGTAATATAAGTACTTTAACGTTGGAGACATAAAGTATATATATACTATATGTTTATATAAATCTTTGCCGATTTGCGTGTGTATATAGCGGACACTTAAAACAATTTTTGGCTCGTATAACTTTCGTGTATTCACAATACGTTTACGACATCGCGTAGTAACTTACAATACAACAACAATGACGGCATAAGAAACTACAAATACAAATGTAAAATGAAGAAATTACGTTTCCGTCAGCAGCATCCAGCGGAAATTTTATGTTTTCGCAACGCTAACCGCTTTATATGATTTGTATCGTAAACCAGTGGCGCTAACATATTAATAAGTGTTTGTGTGCCTCAACATCCGTAGGCAGGTACATATACTATATATCTATCTATGTATTTATCTTTGCTAGCTGTCGCTAAGGCCAGCAACAACAACAACAACGACGGTGTCGCAACCTGAATTCGCGTAGCCATAGCGCCGCCAGCCGTTTGTAGCGCAAGTGCCGGGCACCCGCCTGCTCTTGACTCGCTGAGTTGCATTCTTTTGCAGTTAGCGCCGAAAAATTACCACAAAGTGAAAAACTTTTCTGACAAACTCGTAATTTTGCTTTGCGCTTTTTTGCTTGTGCTGTTTGCCCTTTTACTTTTTGCGCTAAACTCTTTTCCGGCTTGGCTTACATCCTGATATACAAGTGTATGCATAAATGTGTGAGTGCGTCTGTGTGAATTTTCATTTTGTTTTCTTGGCATAATTTCTGTTTCTTGGAAATCCTACTGATGAATCGCTTTTGGCAACACGTACGCGCTTATCTGTGCTATCAGCTTACCTTTGCTTGTAATTCCCGCACACACACACACACACTCACCTGCAAAGACAGTTTTACACAGCTATGAAGCAGAAGCACACATTTATAGAAATTCCTGTCGTCTTCAAGCTGTTCATTTGCCATAACATATTTTTGGGCGCTGAAGCGTGTATGCTCTACATTGTTGTTGCTGTTGTTGGCAAGTTATGTGAAACATAAGATTTTAGTTGTAACTACTAAGAGATAATTTGGGCGCTGGTGCTGATGGCTGCTGAAAGTTATTGTGGACTCTAACAGTACCTATGATTATGTGTCCCGCTGACTATGTGTCTATGCCTGCAGAATGCCAAGTAGCTGCGAAACGTTAGTTGAATTCATAACCATAGTCCCCACATAGCTCAAACTTTTTAGATAAAGCGCAGGAAATTTGGGCGTTGTAGTCCAAATGTTAAGACTGGGATTTTAAAATGAAAAGTTGTTTCATCATGCCATTCGCAAAATTAAATAAAATTTCAACTATGAAACAATTGTGGCTGGTGGAATTACAAAAACCGCACGGAGTAAGAATGGTATTCCTTATGTCGGCATATATCTAGATAGATTAGAGGTAGACGTGAACGCTGACTTCCGATCAGGAGTTCACACAATTAAAAACAAATCCTTTGGGGGATCAAAAATCTCCGGAATAAAGATTGAACTTAAATATTGAATTTATGTATCGCTTTGAGTCCAACTTAAATCTTCTAAAGTCCGGCAATTCCCAGCATCTGCTATGTATAAATCATGAAGGATTTCTTCTTATTTAAAAAATAGAAAGTTTACTGTCAAAGAAGGAGACTTCATATCTGAAGAACGACCAATAAGAGCTGGTGTACCTCAGGGCAGTGTTTTTGGGCCAACTCTATACATAATATATACAGCAGACCTTCCAACAGCGGATGACACAGCTTTAGTGAGTCGAAACAAATGCCCAATTATAGCATCAAAAGTATTAGGAGAGCATTTGATTTTTGTGGAAGAATGGCTAGCCAACTGGCGTATAAATGTGAATGAACAAAAGTGCAAGCATGTTACATTTTCCCTAAGATCAAAAACGTGCCCGGCAGTTAAAATGAACAATATTGGCTTTTAAATAAATTCAAAACTTAGCATAGACAACAAAGTTCTATTATATAACGCGGTCATAAAGCCGATTGGATGTACGGCATCCAACTGTGGGGAACGACCTGTGCAACCAATATCGATATAATTCAGAGATTGCAATCAAAAATGCTTAGAACAATCACGTGCTCACCATGGTACATGCGTAATGAAAATAACCATAAAGATCTTGGTATTCTCATGGTAAAGAAAGAAGTAGAGAACAGCAGAAACAAATATTTATCCAAACTCCGAGATCACCCAAACCCATTGCCTAATGCTTTATTACATTCTTGTAATCACTCACGTCTAAAAAGAAGAGATATGCCAGCACACTGAGGGGCAATGTTTCACCAAAACAATTCAATCAATTGGTTGAGCTTGTCTAGTTTTAATTGGAATTAAGATTTTATAACTTATTGTTAGGCTTCAAAGAGCAGATTCAATAAATAAAGAAATATATGGAAAAAAATTTAGAACTTGTTGGGTGTCATTTTCAAAGTTGAACATGGCTAGTTGGAAGAAGTCCATAACTAATCCCATCAGGAGGAGGAGGAGGAGTTGTAAATTTCCAACAGTAGAAATAATTAATCTCTTCTTATATTTAGGAATCTATTTTGCAAAGCTCTTGTATTCACAAAAGATAACTAACCAGCTTAATTTAGAAACCAGCTTCATTAAGTAATAATAGATATTTCTCCATGTCGGTAATTAGAATCATTTTGATTGTATTGACCTTTGAAATACAAAAAAACGGATAATCTAGTAATTGTTAAACCCATACAGTATCACAACAAAATTTGTTCAACCCAGGCTTTTGCATCCATTGAGCTGTGCTATTTCTTCTTTCATGCATTTATCATTAAACAATTTAATTGAATCCTAATTAAGTAATTAGTTAATTGTTCAATTGAATCTTAATTTTAAATCAGTTAGTGGCTGAATCTCTGATTTTTTCGTAAATGCGAAATTATGAGTTTATTTGAGTTAAGTTTTGGAAGAACCTGTGGTCTTCAACTCAGATACCTCAATAACAGAATTGCTATTATATATATTAAACAATAAAAAGCGGCTAAAAACATAAAAATGTGTTGGTTTCTTGAGCTCTTAATGATTCAATAAATGGTTCTTCAAGAAAAGGTTATACATGAAGTAATATACAGAATTCGTTGACTAAATAAATATTACAGATCTTAATTACACGATTAGTTTGTTATTTATTTATGACGTAAAACTGTAAACAGCTGTGGATTTCATAGGTTGATTTACGACTCTGCAAGGCACAGCACATTTACCTAACGTAATTAATGGATATCTTTTCTATTCAATTCAATCACAATATTTTATTGTGACGGAAAGTGTGATGAAGTGAGGCAAGAAGAAAGCCATTACATACGCAAAAGCGCCGCCTCACACATTAGCAAAGAGCTTAAGGCTCACACCCAATAATTTCATTGGCTTCTTGCGACATAAATCGGCAAACGTCAGCGACAAAAGAGGCAACAAAAACCAGCTTTTGAAAAATCTGCACAACAAAAGAGAGGGATGGAAGGCACATACATGCACACTTATATCGGTATTGAGTTAAATAGAAGCCACCACACAATTGCGGCAATGCCACAAAACCCCAACCAACCCACCAAAACAAACAATAAGGGCCAGTAGCAGCAGCAGCGCCATCTATGTGTGTGCGTAGTATAATGGAACCACAGCCAACTGACGCCAGCAATATGTCAACGCATTTGAGTGGACGCGGTGTTGGGGCAGCGAATGCGGTGACACTAATAATGCCACAAATATTTTGGCCAACTTGATATTTATGTCCGTCATTAATTACGAAAAATGGCAGGAGTGTGAATGGACCGAGACTCCACACTCCATGTGACACACACAATACAAATTTATTTGAATATTGCCGTTGAAAGCTTAACTGATGGATATTTTTTCGTTCATTCTTGTTCTTTTTTTGGCAGCCGAAAATAAATGAACTATTAGTGGTGAATGCATGAATTATATCAAAGCCATAAATGCCACACACACACACACACAGGCAAACACAAATGCACACAAAAGCAGACACAATCTGTATACTAAATGCTTTGCCGCAAGCAAAACTATTTTCAAAAGCAATCAGTCACTTGCGCACTCACTTAGCCACACAAACACACACGCCCACCACATTTTGACCGCTTATTGCTGCTATCCATTTCCCTTTCCATGTTGACCACTACATTTCACTCACACGAATCACGCAGTCAGGCAGTCAGGCAGTCATTCAATCGGTCAGTTCATCAGTCAGTCATTTTGTTTTTGGTTTGTCAACTTGTCCAAAATGAACATTTTTCCATTGCTGCATTTTCAATTACGTACAATAAATACTCGCAGTTTGTTGGAGCTATTCTGCGGTATACATATGTGTACTCGGAAGTACCCTGTAGGAAATTTTGAATTTGAAGTTTGGATAAGTTACAGCTCAGTATCAGAAGAATTTCGATAAATCACTCCTAGAGAAGTGAAAAAATAAAAAAAGAGTTACGAGAGCCCTGTACGGTATAGCCTTGTAATATTAAAGTCATTTGCCGAGAGCGTGGTGTTATCTAAGGTAAGAGATAATGGATAGAGAGATGTGTTAGGTCAAATTAGGTTCAAAGACTGACCCTCGCGATGGATATCACTTGAACACCTAAACCGGTCCATTGTGATATCAAAAGACGGCTGAGTACAGAACGCAAAGAAGACCCTTATGTATCGTCGGAGCGCTTTGAAACTATAGCAAATTTTATGAGGTCCATTTCGGCAAGTTACCGAGATATTTTAAATTTTTTTTCGAACGCTGGACAGTAGATGAGGAAATTACTTGATGTTACAGCTATGGCAGTTTGCGTCCGGCAGGATTCCTAACCTCTACGCATGTATCCATGTATCTAATCAAATGTCTCCAGTGAGTACTTCCATTGGTCAGCCTTCCAGTATTTCAGCCGACCTCATGCGGTCCCCTCTGGGGCGAAAGAATCTCGCAACCGAGCAGAATCTGGTTGATAACCAGCGTTTACTGAGCTCGCGAGAGGTCCAAGGATTCAACACTAGAGCACAAGACGACCGCGGAGGCCCGGCTTGTCCCCAGGAAATAGGACGACTGGTGTCCATTCTTCTGATCTCATC
Source organism: Zeugodacus cucurbitae (assembly GCF_028554725.1). NCBI lineage: Eukaryota > Metazoa > Arthropoda > Insecta > Diptera > Tephritidae > Zeugodacus > Zeugodacus cucurbitae. Next base: position 53,020,441 of record NC_071667.1, on the reverse strand, counting down.
CGCCTCGTCTTTCTATTTAGACGGAACTGGAACTACACCGAGTATACGCCTAGCACGTTTATGATAAAAATATATATTTTGCGATTACTATAACGTTTAAGTGTCATCGTTACTCGCATATATGATGCTGAGATAACCCAATGATACATCTATATGATACTCAAATCAATTCGAAATATATTCCTTTCCTTGCGGGGCATTCGAGCATGTGCGCCTGTAAGCAACGTTTTATGGACATAAATGCAAATACTCATAGCTCTGAGGCAAATATGACATGCGTCTGTGACAGCATACCAGCCTTTCGTATTTGCTTTCAGCTTCAGGCATGCATACTTCGTTGGTGTACGTTTTCGTTTTTAGAATTATGTTTTCGTTGTTGATTACTCTGGGTTATGTCGTGCTGGAATTTTGTGCTCTTGAATTGTGAAAAGTGTTACTGTTATTTACAATCGTACAACTTTCATTTGAACATTCGCAAGTCGTCTGCTCATTTGTTTACATTGCAAGTAATCGGCATATACAGTGAATGAAAGAGCTTCCAAGTCGAAATAAAGTTAGGTAAAGTGTACAATGTAGTGAAATCTTTTCTGTTTTGTATTCGTTTCCGAAACTTAGATTAGTTTAGAGGTTTAATCAATCTCCAAAGGATTTTATTCGTTCTTTTTGAATATAATCGAATTTCGATGGAATCAGAACGCGCAAAGAAGAGTCAAGTCATACTATTTCCGGTATCCAAACATCCCGCAGATTTATGTTGACTGGGGAGCGGACCCCGGGAAATGTAAATTAATATACTTGGAACAAGTTGGACATAATCTTTAGACGGGGACATTAAGTCCAGTATGAGTCGATGTTCTTGTGGTGTTTTTGTTATCCTACAGTTCGTGATTGTTTTCTTTCTTCTGGGTAAAGTTCCAGTTTATCGCCCCGACTGGCAATGGCTGAAGTCGGCTTAAAGCTTATCAAGTCGATTATTTTCAAGGTGATATTAAGTTCTCAGTAATGGACTGAGAAATTTCAATGGATGGTAATCGCGTTAGCGTAGACAGCTGTACATTTATTTTAGGAACCCTTCATTGGTACCAACTGTGAGAGACAAAGTAATATGGAAGTGGTAAAAGACCTTAGCTAAGAAAGTCAAGCACTTTGATTAAGTCTTGGAGAAAGATCATTCATATCACATGAACTACCACAAGACAGACAGAAACCAATTTCTCTTATAGTACCACTAAAGAAGAAGTACTGGACTATACATTTTAGCCGAAAGTTAAAAAGTGTTTACCAAAAATGAGTCGAAAAGTGTGTACCCTCCTTTTCTCCACCATTTACCAAAAATTAGTCGAAAAGTGTGTACCCTCCTTTTCTCCACCATGTGCTTGATTCGCATTTCACTGTACTTTTTTGCAGTCCAATCGCTTGTGTTATTTTGCTAATCAGCATTCTTAGAATGACTAACATGCCACACTGTTGTCGCTACCAATGCTACAATAACAATCTCACTCACCGTTGTTGTTGTTGCGTTGTTGTCTCGTTGGGGCTACCAGCATTTGTTTGGTTTGTAAGCGAGGCGATTTCGCAAATCTACTTTCTTTCGACATATTTGCATGCCATCATAACGTCGACAACAACACGCCCACTCACCTACATATATACACACTTATACATTTATAGATCTGTGTATGTGTATGTATGTATGCAGTATGCAAGTAGTGTATTTACAAATTTGTATGCTGTTTGTTTCCACTGAGTTGCCTGCAGCATAGAAGTCTGCTCATTTGTTTATTCCGTTTTTGAATGCTACCGAACAAATATAAGGGGTCTTCAGTTGGGAGAAGTTAGTTTGCGAAATGTTTTCTAAATAAAATGGTTTATATTGAAATTAGTGATTGTCCTTTGAGTTGCAGCTTTCATGAAGCATGTTCGAGTCCTCAATATTTGAAGATCATATTCGTCGCATTTCAGTGGTGTGCCTGTATAATCCAAGACAAAACATGTCATTATTCCAATTTTGGACTTGGCAACGTAGGTGAAGCTACTTGATTCAAGCAGACTCCCGATGAAAGCTACACAGACACTACCGAGTTTGTATCTCAGCTAACCCTTAAATTAAATAGCACAGAGTAGATCTCAACTCAAAGCTTTGGAATGATTGGTTACCGTATCTTGTTTAAAGATCCATTTGCTGGTGTTACTATTCATTGCATAAGAATTTAAGTCTGTGATCTTGTGTTCGATAGCATATTCTTATTTACAGGTGACAGAGTAAGGACACCGCTTACGCGATTACTTTTGGCTGTTTGGCGCCAATTGGTGATACCAATTGCTGCAAGGTCTTTCTCCAGCTGGTCTTTACAACGTAGTGGAGGTCTTACTCTTCCTCGGCTACCACCAGCGGGTACTGCATCGTACACTTTCAAAGCTGGAGCGCTTTCGTCAATTCGGAAAATGACCAAGCCATCGTATACGCTCTCGTTTTATTCGCCGAACTATTTCAATGTCATCGTATAACTCGCATTGTCTTCAGAATTCGCCGGTGTCCGGTTCAAATGATTATAAATCTTTTGAAAAACCTTTCTCTTGAAAGCTCATAGTGTCGTCTCATCGGATGTCGGCATAGTCTATGCTTCTGCACAATAAAGCAGTACGGGAATGATAAGAGGCGTGTAGAATTTGATCTTTATTCGTCGAGAGAGGACTTTACCTTTTGTTTTCCCACTCAATCAAAAGTAGCAGGCTGATGATGCGTTGGATTTGGAGGCTGACTTTGTCGCTCGTGTTAATTCTGATTTCAAGATAGATGAAATTAGCACAATTTCAAGCTTTGTTTTTCTTTAAGACTCTTTGTTTGATGACAGGAGATATCTCGATATACCATCCTAAAATAGTCGATCCTATTTAACTGGAACTATATTGCATTTTATTCGACTAAGTACTCCCAACTTGGCAACCCAAAAAGTACATAAAATCTAACGAAGAGTATGAGAATGGTGTAAAACTACTGCGAGGGAGAAGCGAAGTCTCTTAATTTATACTGACGGATTCAACTTCACTCTAAACTATTGCTAACCAAGTTGATCTAAGCTTAACAAGATAAGAATTAAGAAGACAATAACCTGCTAAAACCGATAAATACATATACTAAGAAGACTAATATAATGAGTGAACCAAGAGGCTTCTAGAAAAACTGACCGTCCTTATCGCAACACCCTTTACATGTCTACGTAGCAGATTTCAGGCGCCTTTTAATGGCACGCTAACGCTTCATTGGTGTTGTCGTTGTCATTGGCGTTGTTTGTCTGTGTTCCAGTTGCATGTTGATTTATTTGTATATCAGTTCATTTTGTTTGCTTTAGACAGTTCATATTTGTTGTTGTTTTTGTTGCATGATTTTTATTTCATTTTTGCTAACATGACATTAAACAGCAAAAGCAGTCAGCAGTCGGCAGTCAGCAAAAGACAAATGGTCTGCATGCAAGTTTTTCGCTAAACAAACAAACAACGGTGCATACCAACAAATTACAGTTAAGGCAACAACAACAACGACAGATATATTTGTATGTATGTATATGAGTGTATAGATATGGCGAGGTATTAGCAAAACCTAAAAAGTTCACATTTCTATGTGTTATATAAGTGTTATATAGATATATGTACATCAATGAGCTCAAATCTGTCTACATACAAACACACATTCACTTGTATGTGTGTGTAACAAACAACAACTGCCTCTGCATTCATTCACTTAATTAAGGCTGCAATTTTTTCGACATCCTCGTCATTTTCCGGTTGTCATTTGACAAAGTCACCACTGTGACATCAAATGATTGCCATCAACCGCTAGTCACCCTCCGTCCGCCCCTTTCACAGTAAACTCAGCACTTGAGTTCAGCATTAAAGTTGCCTTTTGTATATTTGTCTGCTGTTTGCATTAAACTTTTTTCATTGTTTTTTGGCTTTTATTTTTATTTTTCGATTTGTTTCGCTTTTCTCCACACAGAACTAAGTACATTTATAAAACAGTCATCATTATTTTGCTCTCGCTCTCCACACTCGTATCAATGTCTATTCAACTTTTAATGGCACTATGTGAGGGCGTGTGTGTGTGTGTGTGTGAGTGTCTCCTGGCAGCTGCAATCAATATGTCAACTGTTTCACAAAAATGAACTAAAATAAAATGCGAAAATAAAAATAAAAATGAAAATAAAATTTAGCAGTGCATACAAATTTCAACTGTCGTCCTTAGTTCCCTTCACTTTTCAATTGGCTCATTACACTGCTCCTTCCCACATACACACACAGCCACACATATATATACAGTCACCCGATTATATTACTGTCACAATGTTGTTAATTAATTTTCATTGCCACTTAATTAGTTTGCTCATTAGTTTCGCAATACGCTGCCACTTGAGTACCGTTGCGTTTCTCATTAATGCCGCGACTTTCTAATGACAACTGACGCAAATCCTTGTGAACTCTCATATAACACACTCTCAAGTTACATACTTACTTAAGCGTACCGCTTGAAATACTGAAATGGCAATAAGAGTTGAGAAATTTCATTTCGAAAATGTTTATAGTTAATGTGATTAAAAATGGCGACCATGAGTGCTGAGTGGCATCGTGCGTGCTTGTCAGGGGTTGTGTAGATGTTTTAGTAGAGTTTCACCCTTAAATTTGATTAGTGGTAGAATATGAATTCTTTTCTGTTGAAAAACTTAAAAATTCAAGTCGAACAGTTCTGAGGTGTCTACTACACTGGCACAGAGTCCAAACAAAAAAAACTTGACTGTCACGGTCCCGAAAGGCAGAAATCAACATTTAAGAATAAAACATTTACATTGTTCATAAATATATCAGCTCATTTAGACGACCTTGAAGGAGACTCTGAGTTTAATGATACACTAGATTTTATCAAAACTCCGGAACGGACTCGAATTTTAATATGCCAAACGACGAACCATTCGAAAAAATTATCTAAAATTCTTAGGAAACAACTGTGGTATATTGTCTGATTCGATGGTTTCAACTTTTGTCGACAAAAAGGTTACATTTGATTTGTAGTTCGTAAACTAATTTGACCAATTTTGACATGGCTGTGTCTCCTAAGGGTCTTTATATGTATTTCGAAAACTACTAAGCTATATTTGTATATACAAAACTTTCTAGTCATCATTTCTTTTTGGCACTTCAATATACACCATGTTCATAATATCGGATAATAACCACGCCCACTCCCCATGCAAAGGCTATGTTGAAAATACTTAAAGTTCTTCCACACCAGAAGTTGTACATTTTACAGAAGAGATGGTAGAGGAGAGCTGCACTCAGATTGGTTTAAAAAATTAAAAACATTGGAAAATGGCAAGAATCGGTTCATTAACACGACTACTTCTCATGTAATACAATTTGAAATTCCATCCGATTCGCTCAAAAGTTATAAGTTTTTACAGACTTATACATACTGTCCCATACATATGTATGTACTTTGTCGTTTCTTGCGTGGATTCATTTTAAAAAAGTAAAATGAGGAAATTTCGAATATGAAATTATATATTATTTGCAATGAGCTAAAACTTGATTACGACCTCTAGTCTTTTGTGTTCGTTGTCTTTCTCTCTGATTATGAAGGCGTTGGGAACGCTCATCCTTCGACGACCTAGTGCGAACTTAAATATTTCTAATATTTTCACGCTCAGTACTCGACTCTCAAGCGCGTACTTGGGAGATTAAGAAATTTTGTTCAGAAAGCAGCTGCGAGCACTGGTTACTTGACTCTCTGGCACGCGATTGCGATGCGAACAGAATTACTTGCAAGACGATTTTCAGTTTCAGATTAAGATTCTCCATCACGGAGTGTTTTTGATACCACCTGGGTACAATTTCCAGAAAGTTGAGATTCTAGCAATAAATATAGCCTATGTTACTCGAGATGAATGTATAGTAGATTTCCAATGATGAAAGAATTTTTGAAAACTGCACAGTAGTTTTCGAGTTTATTCTTTACAAACATACATACAAATCTTTCGTCTTTATAATAGAAGAAGTAAGAAGTATAGATTAGAATAAAGCTCATTATTGAAAAGAAAAACAAAAATTGTATTTTATACATTTTTATTTGGTTTGTCTTGCGAAACCACGGCGTAGTAACTTGAAAATGAATATACTCCATAGATGGTTATGTGAAAGTCTTAAATTCACCTCTGAGCTATCTAAACCAAAAATTTTTAATTTTTAATAGTATTGAAGAACAGATATCTCATAATAATTTGAAACAGAAATCTTTGGGGAAAACAAAAGTCCTCTTGTTCTGACAGAGCTTTCACGCTCGCATTGATACCAAGGTATCACGTGGCAATTTTTAAAAGCATAATTTTTCACCATTTTCAAAGTTCTTCCACACATTTTCGACTCCTCAGCACACTCGGCACACGCTAAAAGCTTTAACCACAGCTAACCAAAGTTGTTTTTCGAAAACAAGTTAGTCCATGATTGCCTATAGCATACATACATATATACACTCGTGGCAGCATTTTAATGCAAATGTATGGATGTATATTTTACATGTACATCACTTCCAATGTTCATCCCAATGTCGTAATCTAATCGACTATAACTTTTAAAGGCACCAGATAACGAACATGAGGACCCAGTGTCTATATAATTTTTTCTACCAAAAATATAGTTAAATCACTGAGTTATTTTATAGAAATACAGAGGGAATCTTTTTCTTATAAAACGTGCCTCTGAACAAAATATAGGTAAAATTGACATTGGTTATATAAGTTAAATGGTCATTATATCGTATATATCGGTTAATATGTGAGATATCTTAGCAATATTTAGTGAGTGTATATACATATATAGAATTACCACATCTCACATATACTATATAATGTGCAATTCTAGTGGACTTTATTTTAAATATGAGTGTCAACTTGTGTATTCTCTTAATAAAGTTAATGCAATAAATGGTTAGAGTATACATTTATTCAATTCTATTATTAATTATAATATTATTTTCACCCGAATATTTCCAAAAATATGTATTTAGATTAAATCGTGCAGGAAAACTAATCTACACAAGTGTTAATTTTGATAAATTGAAGGATACAACAACATGTTGTAGATATAAGAGATAATGAATAATAAAAATTTCATCTGGAAATATGAAGCAAATTAAAATTCGTGAACTAAAATAGAAAATTGAACAAAACTATTTTAGGTTATACATATATACATAGTATGTATGCATGTTCGTAGAGTACACATGCGTACATTTCACAAATGAGCAAGTTAATAAAAAATGTTAGAAAAACCACTTTTCACTCGAAGCGAATTTCATGCATCGACAATTTTTGCAATCAGAGTGAAAATATACTATTTTTTTTTCGAAAAACAAAACTTTCAGCTTGCAACTGCATATACCATTAACACACATCTATTAATATACACACGTGTGTTTACCGTAATAGAAGAAAAGTTTCAGAATTTGCTGAAAAATATGCGTCACTGCACACATGCACACACAAGCACAAATAACAACAAAGCCTATAGTTATATATACATACATACGAGTATGTGTATATGTATATCAATGTTTGTGTGTCGGTGTTTGCAAGTGCACGTACACTGCAATAATTTTAAGTGAAAGAACTCATTAAATTATAAATGTCTACTTGCCTCTGCGAACGAGTGCAAGTGTGTGAGTGTGGAGGTGTGTTTGTTTGTGTCGGAAACTTCATGCACTCGTTATTAGTTAGCAGTAAAATATACATACATACATATATACATTTGCATTAAAATGTTGCCACGAATGTGTATACATATGTATGATATATGGCAATCATGGACCAACTTGTTTTCGAAAAACAACTTTGGTTAGCTGTGGTTAAAGCTTTTAGCGTGTGCCGAGTGTGCTGAGAAGTCAAAAATGTGTGGAAGAACTTCGAAAATGGTGAAAAATGTATGCTTTTAAAAATTACCACGTGATACCAATGGCATCAATGCGAGCGTGAAAGCTCTGTCAGAACAAGAAGACTTTTGTTTTGCCCAAAGATTTCTGTTTAAAATTATTGTAGGTTATTTGTTCTCCAATACTATTAAAAATGAAAATTTTTTGGTTAAGATAGCTCAGAGGTGCAATGATATGAAAAGATGGATCAGCTGCCTTTCTAATCAAAATTTTAGAATTTTTTTATAGCCATCTAAGGAGTATATATTCATTTTCAAGTTACTACGATTTTGTTCGCAAGACAAACCAAATAAAAATGTACAAAATACAATTTTTATACTCTCGCAACAAATGTTGCTAAAGAGAGTATTATAGTTTTGTTCACATAACGGTTGTTTGTAATACCCAAAACTAAACGAGTTAGATATAGGGTTATATATACCAAAGTGATCAGGGTGAAGTGTGGAGTTCAAATCCGAATGTCTGTCTGTCCGTCCGTCCATCCGTTCGTCTGTGCAAGCGGTAACATGAGCAAAAATTAAGATATCTTGATGAAACTTGGCACACTTATTTCTTGGCACCATAGGAAGGTTGGCGAAAACCGAAAACACATAAAGTGCCATAACTAAGCCATAAATAAAGCTATGGAAATAAAATTTGTAATGAAGGATCGCACTATGAAGGGGCATATTTGGATGTAATTTTTTTGGGGATGTGGGCGTGGCCCCGCCCCCTACTAAGTTTTTTGTATATATCTCGCAAACCAATAGAGCTATATAAACCAAACTTTCTGCAGTCGTTTTTTTTAGCCACTTCCTAATACAGTCCAAAAATGAAAGAAATCGGATAATAAGCACGCCCACCTCCCATACAAAAGTTAGGTTGAAAATTACTAAAAGTGGGTTAACTCACTAACGAACAACGTTAGAAACACTAAATTTCACATAAGGAATGACAGATGAAAGCTGCACTCAGATTTTTTTACAAAATGGAAAATGGGCGTGGCGTCGTCCACTTATGGATCAAAAACCATATCTCAGGAACTACTCGACCGATTTCAATGAAACTTGGTTTGTAATAGTTTCCTTACATCCCAATGATATGTTGTGAAAATAGGCCAAATCGCTTCACAACCACGCCTACTTCCTATATACCAGAACTTTGAAGACAATTTGAATCGTTTACTTTACAATATATAAAGTAAGTACTAGTGAAGATATCGGTGCAGAACTTTGCACAAATTCTATGTTAATAGTGTGCCAGTCCCATTCTTAAAATCGGCGAAATCGGACCATAGGTTTTTAAGGCCCCATATATCGAACACGAGGACCTCGGTGCTTCTAACCTAATATTATGGTTTCCAACTTTCAATGGACTTTATACAATATATATGACGAATATGGGTGTCAAATTGTGTATTATATAATATTAATTAAGTTAAATAAATAAATTGCGAGAGTATAAAATGTTCGGTTACACCCGAACTTAGCCCTTCCTTACTTGTTTTTAGTTAAGAAAGCTCAGAGGTGGAATATTATGAAAAGATAGATCAGCTGCATTTCTAATCAAAATTTTAAGAATTTTTTTATAACCATCTATGGAGTATATATTAATTTTCAAGTTACTACGCCGTGGTTTCACAAGACAAACCAAATAAAAATGTACAAAATACAATTTTTGTTCTTCATTTCGATAATGTTTTTTTTTGATATTTATCACAAGCTTATAATGATTGTTAATGATTAATGAATGCTTTGAAGGTGTGTGACTATGCTAAATATTAACAATGCGCCTAATTGTATACTCTTTTTTATAACTTTTAATATTTTTTTGCTTATGAGTAGAGTTCTACCGATTAATCGATTGGCCTCGGTTCAACTCGCTGCAATAGTGGAAGTATTCACTGGACACTTCTGAATAGACAAAGATGCGATGAGGTTAGGAATCCTTGCTGTAGCTGCTTGGAGTAAGGCGAGGTGGAAACATCAAGTCTTTTCCACCAACACTGTTCAGCGTTCGCAACACTGAGATTGAAACATCTCGTTAGCTATATTTTTGGCTAACCATGCGAACTTGACGTCTTATAAAATTTGTGATAGGGTCAAAGGGTCTTCCTTGCAATCCATACCTAGCAGTTTGTTGACATCACAATGTACCAGCACCTTCAGCTGTTCAAGTGGGATCCATCGCGACAGCTGTCGCTTGGGTCGTCCTTTGAGCCTAACCTAACCTAGACCTATACCCCAAAACTATAGCAAGAAATTTCTTTTAAACACTGAGTAAATGTAAATTTTTACGGATAGCGGAAAAAGTTGACAGAAAACTTGTGACTATTTGTCAGAGTTTTGTCATAATTCTGACTAACAATTTTCTACATCTAATGAAAAATGCCAAAAGTTATGTTTATTTTGGAACAATTTTTACTTCAAATTGTTAGATCTTAAATACTTCAGAATGTTCATTGAAGATTTGTGCTGCTTGCTGTTGTTCCGTAACATTCATATTTAATGACAGTCATAATAAAACCAATGAAAACGATTGTCATTTCATTTTTAGAATAATTTATTACAACCGGATTTCGCGTAAAGCTGGTAGAGATGAAGCCCACAAACCACAAAACAAATTGCTGTGCGATTCATGATAATCACTCCACAATTACTCCTACTTTCTATATGACCCAATTTTCCGCTTTGGTATTGATTTTATAATATATGACTCAAGCATTAACAACTAATATTGGTATGTATGTAGACTGACATGTCTGGCACAAGGTCAGCTTAACGAATTTACCACAATCGGTTCATAAATTCGTCAAAGCAGGGACTTTCGAGATCACATATTTCGATGAAAAAATTTTGGAACATATATATGAGAGAATTTAATAATTATATTGCATTGGAATTGCAATAGTTTATTGTTTATATTTACTAATTAATGTGGAAAAAAAATCTAAAAAGTACTAAACAAGCTGCTAATTGGTTTTTGGTTCTATAATCAGTACATAGCTATAAAAAAATTGAATATTAATCACATTCTAATTAAGTATACATCATTATAATTCAGTTTTAAATCTGTAATTAAATTTTCCGTTAATTGGCACTCAAAATTTTGTGTATTTTTGTCAATAATTCGCATAAAATCAAGCGTAAATATAATTAGTTGAACTCAACAAAAAACTTTGCGCTAGACTGTAAGCAACGCCGCTGTTCCAATTTGCGAAGTATATTACGCATAATTCTAAAATAAGAACTTGTTCGAAATTAAATAGCAAAAAAAAAAAATAGAAAACTTCTACTAACAACACAAACAAAAGCAAGTTGGCATGAGTACAGAACGAAATATTGCTGTTAAACACACACACATACACCTGGAATCAAATATGCATATTTGTATGTATGTGAATATAAACAGTTATATTTAACGAGCAAAATTATTGGCGCTGAAAATTTTCCATAAAATAACAAAAAATGATGCGTCAGAATTCGTGGCGACACGGAAGACGCATGTCTCGAAGAAGAATAAGAATAAGAAGTAGAAGTAGAGCGCTTACAAGTTACAAAACATGAATATGCAGATTTAATACAAGTGTATGTATATATCTATATAAGTTGGCAAAAGGAGAGACTGAGTTGTATGAGTGCCAGCGGATGACGACATGCATTTGGTATTGAAGAAAGAGGAAAAAATACTTGAAAGTTGTTGTTATTCGCACACATAATTTTTGTAAAGGAAATGATTTTCAAAACCCAACAAAAAGGTAATTAAAAATATTTTTTCAGTGTAGCAAAAAACTTGAAAGCAATGCTTTATATAGAGTAATTAAGTTAAACATGTGAAATTGAGTAGAATACTGTCAAATTTTCCATATACATATGTATGAGTGCAAATACATAAGTATAAATATAAATATATATGTGTTTGTATGTAATTATACACGCTTATGCGCATAGATTAGCCACCTAAAGAGCTCACTTTGTAAACCAACAACGGTAATTTGGGTCTTAAAAATAGATTTTCTTTGCACACACACGCTCGCACATATATATTATTATGACATTACCAACAACACACTTACTTGGCAATTTTACTATGCTCACTCTTTTTACGCATTTTACTTGCAATCGCATTACCATACAAAATGTTGCGTATACGCAGTGTAGTCATTAATGCTAATACCGCACATAAAAGTGACGAATAAAGTAACATTTTTGGGGTGACGATGGCAATGTATGTAGATAGTGACATGGTGAATGAATTTAGGTTGAGAAATATACAATTTATTTTTTTTATTTTTTGTTTGGGGGGAATATGTACCACCAGCCTTCTTTAATTAATTTTGTCAAAATAATTATAGTTAAAACAGATATAATTATGATTAAATATTTTTAATAACCTGCAGAGTACTAGAAAACCTTCAGAAAACTTTAATCAAAACATTTTTTTTAATAAAAACTTATAGAAATTATTTTTCGATTACATACTTAGATGACACCAATTGTCGCAGTTAGTTAAGCAAAACATAATAGTATTTTCGCACAGGAGATTATTTATCAATTAACCGGCTTGTACTCGATTAAAGCGTTGATTTAGAACGATTTACCATACAAAAGAAAAATGTTAAATGTTCTACATTAATTCTTAATCGAATACAAATCGAGTTGGAAGTGGAATGCAACTCTGCAGGTTTTTGTCCGCGCCATAAATTTTGTCGTAATGACGGTTAAGCGAGTAGTCAGCTGTGCGAAAGGCACAAACTAGATTCTCAGAGTTTGCCTCCGGTCATCGAGTGTAATAATTAAATTGATAAATCCCCAGAACGCTCTTTCATAGTCTGCTTCACGAACTATCAATTACTATGGATCGTGTCTATCACAAAAAATTCTCCCCATTATACATATATATTTGCCACGAAAGCAATAACATGGAATTAATAATGACATATTTGAAATGAATCATAAAATTTAAATAAAAAAGACTAACAGCACCATCTGACTATTGAATTAGTTAGTATATCATATTACTTGGTTTTTAAAAACCTTATATGGACTAAAGTGAGGTAGGAGTAGTGAAACCTGTTATATAAATTTTTCATAAAATAAACTTAACTAAATCGGTTAAAATTAGTCTGCGGATAACAATAGATCAATAGATTAATCATTAGTATTTTAACAGACCTGATTATTAAATAAGGCTTTACATTATTTCAAATTAAGTAAGGTATTTACATTACATAAGACATAAATATGGACAAAATTCAAGGGTGTTGAGACAAATAAAATAAAGTCACCTAAATCACTTAAAATTATTCTGTGGACAACAGCGCCATCTTTAGAATAAATACACTAGTGTACTTCTTCCGAAATATTTTTAAAAGCGAAATATGAACCAACTGACGAATGATGAGTTCTAGTCAGTAAATATATTTGAAAATGGTATCACTTAAAACGGTGAGGACTAGTCTATGAACAACAGCGTCATCTATCTAGTGGATAAGTTGTTTTTTTTTTACATTGAAATTAATTGGAATTTTTTAATAAGTAAAATATAAACATATTTAAATAGAAATGACGTCGGTTAAGTAAATTCTTTTTAAACTGTTGGAACAGTAAAACTATAGGTTTTCATGAAAAAGTGATATCAGCGCCATCTATCGTTTTTTTTTGTATTTTATTTAAAAAGATATAACAAAGCGAAGTGAGTAAATTTTTAGCGACTGTATTCCAAATTTAGCCTTATTGCTCTCCGATAGTATATATATTGGCACATAAACATATACTCACATGTTTGACCTGTTCAAAATATTTTGGCACTAAAATAAGCAGTCAAAGTCGAGTTTTGAAATTTTTCCAACAAAGTGCTATAAATGTATTTTGCAACAGAGGACATAAAGGACGAATAACATATAAAATAATACCGAACCAAACAAACAAGCCAAAGGATAACGACGACGTAATGGCTGTTGCCTTCAAAAAAATGGCAAAGAAAAACTAAATAAGAAGGCAATAACAAAGCGAAATGAGTACAAATGTACGTGGGGCAATAAAAAGTATGTTAAACATACTGTGTTAAGAAGCAGCACGTAAAGCAGCAGCCTTTTTGGCAGCTACAACGTAAAAATTACGACCCGACCGAGATATGGGTTAACCCTTATTTTGCGAGTTTGCGGTTGGAGCATAAAGAAACCCGCTCGCTGTAATTTCGGATAGTTTTGTCTTGGTGTGTTAATATGTATTATGACATAAAATATTAAATGCGAACACACGAGAGCTACTTACATATATACATATGAACCTTTTATTATTTCACTCACACGAACGCATAAAGTGAAGTGTGGCTGTAGTTGTGGCTTATAAGCACTTATATGAGTAGTCAGCTGTAATAAAGTTCAGCAGAGCACTGCTGTTGTTGCTATTGTCCTTTTTTGTAGCTGTTTTTTTTTTCATTATATACGCTTTTCTGCGGCGAGCGCTTTACGCTGCTGACAGAATTGAATACAAATTATGCAATTATGGTGAAAATCTCTGTGAAAAATTATGCGCCAGCTGGGAGTATGGCTGCGTTAAGCCCAAGGGCTCATTAAAATGAGAAAGTAATAAGGCGACTGCGGGCAATAGAGTGCGAGAGCGGCAGATAGTCGTATATGACGAGCTGAGCAGCGCAGAAAGGCGCCTGCGGAAGTCGCGTTGAAAGTGGAAATTCTCATTAACCTGGCGGCGCAATGCGCGCAATTTTGCCACTTTTCGTGTAATTTTATAAAATATTTTGTAAATACACGAACGGACGTTTAAGAGACAGCATACACTAGAGGCTGTGCATATTTTGCGGAATTTTTCTTGGTTAAGGGGTTGCTGCTAAAAAAATAAGACAAGTGTTGTTGATCTTGCTCGCCGCAAGAGAGAATTTCGTTAATTGTCTATAAGCCTCCTTGGCGGTTTCATACAATCCCTCATGGTGAGCATGGTAGACCATTGTAGCCAAGTATAAATTAGAGTCATATTAACAGAATTGGTTACCTTGTCTGCACTCGATTTCTGTTATGGTTGTTATGGTAATGTAAATGTCTAAGGTTGTGTCCAGTGTAATAGCATTGTGCCAATTACACTCCTACCTCATTTCGATAACGAAAATCAGATTACCATCGCTTCTAATATATTAAAGGTTTTCAGATCTTGTGATGCTTCGGAGAACTATTAACCAAGACGCCATTACAAAACCGAGAGGCTGCAATTTTGTTATAAAAAATAAACTTCTTATATAGAATTGTAAGAATTTTAGATAATAGCCAAATATGAAAACAACAACTATTCCAAACCTACATTTCTTAGTAAGCCTAAATCTACTATATACTATATGTATCTATATTTAGATATGTCAGAGATTTCGTTAATTTAGTAAATTATTTAATTGTCCATTAACTAATTGACTAAATTAAAGAAAATTGTCTACGATGACTAATCGACTTAATTAAGGAACCTCTGAAATACTTATAAATAATATCAATATTAACACCTCCTTAGTCTTTGACTAAATGCTGATATTGATTTAAGCATCCGCTACTACCACGCAAATAATTCGAGAAACAGAAATAAATCGAGCTCATTCACTTGTAGAGCAATCTTAAGATTTCAAAAGGTACTTCATTAGTTCTCTCCTTCAAGAATTTGTGATAGAAAGAAAATGAATCAGATTTATGGTAGCAATGACGGTAATGATGGTAATCTGATGAGACGACTATTTAATTTATAATTTCGTAGTTATAGACTATTTCGTCTATCTCAAGACGGTACTGTAACCGAAAATAATGCCAGTTTATCTAGTTTGAGGCTCTGTGTTCCACCTAGGAACTTTGGGAGTATATATATATATACAATAAATATATACGAGCCCAGTCTATCGTATACGAAATTTTACTATTGTTACAAAAGCTTAGAAGTAAGAACTATTTTTTTAGAAACATATCTGCCGCTTAAATCCGATGTGGTATTTAAGGCAAGGTTCTGGTTGAGAGTACTGTTCTCAAGTTCTTATATTGAATGAGCATTATGATAATGACCCCATGAAATTTTGAGGTTAACATTTTTATTTTATATTGGTCAAAATAGCATATTTGTTCCAGCTTCAAAAGCTGCCGCTGTGGTAGTTACTAAAATTAGTACTCCCTCGGCATTACTTTATAATTGATTCCACTTGCGTTGATAATGAACTTGCGTTAGTGAATCAGCAAAATGAGAATAACTGAGAACTTATGGACGAAGTCGGATAACTAATATATCCACGGTCTCTGTAAAATAAACGAGAAGCCCATAAATATGCTCCTTTTCTGCGATGAGTTGCTACCAGTGTGGAATACTATTGGGATCCGTAAAACCGTATTTGGACCCACAAAAGCTAATTAATATACATTCGTAATCTTTTATTCTCCTAGTATTTTCTTTATTTCTTTTATTTTCTCCCCTTTTTTCGCTTTGAAGTTGACATTGTGTCGACCTAACATTTAATTATTTTGGTTTATCCTTTTAGAACAAGCGTTCAAACAGACAACAACTATAATCGCCTTTTCAACTCCATTAATAACGCAATCTGATTAATAAAGTTAATTGATTTTTTTAATGTGCTTTAACCCACCCATTTTCTTCCTTCTTCGTTCTTTCAACTACTATCGGCATTCTGTGACAACTCCTTGCGCTTCTATTAATGGCCAAACTGTATCTGTGCCAAATAACCAAATATTTAAGCAAACCTAACCGCACTAAACCGTTAGTTCATCATTTGACGGCGCTGTGGCTTTCTACGGTTTAATGAATATGCTCACAAAAACCAAAAGCTCTACGTATAAGTAATTATAATACTCATATGCAATGGGAACATAATAATCCTTGGTTGGTCATTATTTCGTAATGCGCATTTTTGCTATGCATTAATAACACCAACAAATTATCGTATAGTAATATCGATAATACCGTTATATGTATGTATAGGTAATATTATCTCGACTACCTTTTACCGTTATATTTATACACCTGTGTGTAAGAATATTTATATAGTTATGCTCGATTTTAGGCGGCTTACTTGCGTGTGTGCTGTTGAACTCATTAAGGCTTTAGCTGTCTATTTGACTTTGCATCGCTATTAATTCCTAATAACAAAGTCAGCTTATGTGGTCACAACATGCCATTTGCACATTTTCGCATATTCCAGCATTAAAAACATGAAATGGCCAAACTTTCCAAATGCGATTACGAGGAGTAAACGTAGCCAACTAATAACGCACATACATACACACATACATACAAACATTATAAATCCAAATGAAAGTATGTGCGTGTGTGTGCTATAAATATATAATGCATATGCGTATTTGTGTATGTGTAGGTATGCAACGGTAAAACGATTTTTAGATTACTCAACTCACAAAAATGTAGATCAGTATATAAATATTTAATATTAGTGCGAGTACATATATACATATATACATACATACATATATTGAGATCTAGCAAATTAGTATTTTAGTGTGATAAAAAGAGCACGTATAAGATGCCAGAAACAACAACATCAATTAGGGATTACTTTATTATTACCTAACTAAAAGAGCTCAATTTGATTAGCTATATGGCATACGCATTAACTAT
The DNA here is from genome assembly GCF_028554725.1 of Zeugodacus cucurbitae. NCBI lineage: Eukaryota > Metazoa > Arthropoda > Insecta > Diptera > Tephritidae > Zeugodacus > Zeugodacus cucurbitae. Next base: position 53,002,855 of record NC_071667.1, on the reverse strand, counting down.
AGATATACATATATATATGTATATATTTATACATACAGCTGTGTTCTGCTTCATTATATCCCACTGTGTACCTTTATTCACTAAATAATTTTGAATCACACGCATCGTTGGACAATGGCAAGAGCTAAATGCTACCAAAGTGGCTATACTACACGTACATATACATACATACAAACACGTGTATATTCATACATATATATTTACTATTATAGTTATATATCTACATATTTATCCACAAACAAATACTAACTAATAGCTCTACCATGAGAAATGCTTTGTTTGAACGCCTTTACTTGGCAGCTCTGCGCCTGGTCTGGTCAATTTGATTTGTTAATCATACGCCATGGGTGGCCGAACGTGTTCTACTATGGAGTACTGGCTTGCTGTTTTATTAAGTTCATTGAGAAGTCAAGCCACCAAATATGAACGCTATTAATATGAAACTGGTTATTGTTTGGTGCTTTGAAATATTACGTATAAATAAAATAAATAAATTTTAAGAATTTTTTGAGGTTTTTGAAAAAATGTGAAGTTTTTTCTTAAGTTATTTTATATATATATTTTATTATGCGTCAATAATGGTAAATTGGGAAATGTAAATTTTTCCTTAATGGCTCTCTTTTCAACTTAATATATATCTCTGACATTTGAAGTAGTCAAAATCTCCTGACGACCTTCGCCATCACCTAGGAAGTTCTTAATTTTTGGTTTTTAATTATTCGTAATAGCTTTATCTTTAAAGTAAAGCTAAAAAATTGGCCAATATTTTCGGGAAAATATCTTTAGATACTGAGTACTTCTTGTTCAATATATAAAGGGCTTTAAACCCTAATAGTCCGATTTCTACAATTTAAAAAGTAGAAAAAAATTCTTTACTTGCATATGCAGTGCTTTATAACATAAAAAGATCAAGTTAACGTCAGACACGATATTAGATATACATATAATATATTAACATTTCCAATCTAAATATAAAGCAAATAGCAAATTTCAGGGTCTCAATTGTAGCACCACCTATCGGATGTTTTAAAAAACACCATACAAGCAAGTTCCATAAATTTGTATTCACATAAATTTCTTCTTCACTTCATATGCTCATATTAACTCGAAATATATTTTGTAATTACATAAGAAATTTATTACTCCAGTCTCTTTGTAATGCATGAAAGGAATTTTTCTGAAAATCATCCACAAATGTGCATATTCATATACATATACTAACATACGTTTGCCAGACTCACATATAAGATGATTCATTAATCTAAAGGTTGCCTGAAAGCCACACAAAACCTAATGTATTGTATAATGGGCACACTTAGCTCTTAAGATGTAGACATTTGTACGCATAAAACTTTAATATAAAGGTGCACATGCACACTTTTGTATGCATGTGCGTGTGTGTTTGAGCGCGCTTAAGTATGTAATTTATCATCTTTACACATGGCAATTTAGCGAATTATTTATGGCACGAAAAGGACTGCGTTGAAGTGTAAACGGGTAACGATGTGTACATATACTCATACATAAATACACACATATATACATACATATATATAATTAATATAATTAAATATATATAATTGTAAAAACGATTTGTCTTGCATAAGCTGAATAATACTCGCAATACTTGGCGGTTGGGATTATAAATATTTTGCAAATGAAAAACATATGTATGCAAATATGATCAGTTTAGTGGCGAATAAAGCGCCATAATCGATCTTTGGAGTGGGTTACTATTACTGGTGACATAGAGAAAGTCCTTAGTTTTCTTTTAGGTGATAACAGTTGTAATGAATCCTCCGTCCTCGAGCACTAAAAACCGCACTTTAAATTCCACTGAAATAGCTATTCAAATAGATTTTGGCGAAAATTATAGGCTTACAAATTAAAATAAGAGTGCTCATTTTAACAATGTTGTCAGGAGACAATCTGCTTTTAAAAGTGACAAGTGTACGCATGACATATTATTTTCTTGATAAATCTCTTAACTAAAATTAAGAAATCATTTAGTTGCTTTTCTAAAATATTTATTTTTTTTAAGGTAACTGCTCTCAGCTTAAAATCAAATTTATATTATCAAGCCTGGTTGATTTTATAAAATAATTAAAATACTCTTCATTAGAATAGAGTTTTGTTGCAAGGAGCCGTCGATGGAGTGGAAGCAGTTATCAAAAGGAAAGTCTAGCAGATAACGAAATCCAAAAATTTTTATACCCGAGGACAGCATTTTCTGAAAAAAATTGTATTTCACATTCATAATACTATTTTCATTTCATACTATAGAATTTTTGTTGTGTTTCTCGTTGGATATTAGTTAAAATAAATAAATAAATACATTTACTACTTTTTTAAGCAATTCGCTGAAATCGCCGTTTGAATCGTAGTCCCCGTGCGAATGTCTTGGTTTTTTGCAATTATCTTGAAAATGAAAACCGTTCCAAAATCAACCTTAACACTAAATATAGAGCTAATGAAGGGGCTATTAAAAACTCCTACTGTCAAAATTAAAAAAACATTTTAGTTCACATTTTTTTTAGTTGAAAGGTGTACGATTGTCACGTTCGACATGGCGGAAATGCCCATATGGATTTTATTTCTCCATTTTGGGTATTTTATTCAATTAACTCTTGTAGGGAAATTTAGAATTAAAAGTTCAGAAGTGAGGCCATTGAAAATTATACATAAATTGTTCAAATGTATGGAATGACTATGATCTGACATTCTCTAATGTTAGTCAATTAGCAAATAGTTATTTATGAAATAAGGGATCCATGTGAAACTTTTCTGAAATTTAAAAATTATATAGATATGCCAATTATAGATTATACCAACTCCAAACGTACTACTAATAATTGTTCATTTAAAATAATTTCAGCAATTGCGCTGCTAATTGTTCATAATTTAGTATTCAAGAGAGAGAGAGAGAGAGAGAGAGATTTTCAATTTATATTTCTATATAAAAAATACCAGATTTTATTAATCTTAAATATTTATGTCATCAAGAAAATCTGATGGAAAATACTTATATTTAAGCTAAATTTAATAGCACTTAACACTTTAACTCAATTGAAAGCTTAATTGCCTCAGCTACTTGATCAGTTTAAATCGAGTATTAAAATTTAAACTAAATTCCTGGAACTAATTATCGTAAGTAGAATATTTCAAGGACTATTTTTAGTATGCCCACAATAGTATGCTATTTTCAGCATTCTAACCAGAAACAGAGGTTTTGGTTTCAATGATACATATTTTATTCGACCCTCAATGAGTCTGTTCTTAGGACGATATTGATGACGATTCACCTCATGAATTTAGCGAATTCAAATGTTTACTAAAAATCTAAAAGTTAAAAAAATTATAAAAACATATATAATTATATTTTATTTTATTTTTTCAGGTAAGAAAAGCTTCCATCAAACTTTTTAAATACAAATCACATACAGCTGGGTGAGTATTATTGGTGTGAAATTCTGACTCGGGCAATTAGAGCCATACCAAGGTATAAACAGCAGTCTGAGCAGAGCTTTATATCAAAATTGTATTATTATTTTTTTTTAATAAAAAAAAATTAAGACGTCTAAGAAGATTTTTTTATAAATATACTACTTTTATCCAAAAAAAATTTATGTAACTAATATGGTTGCAAAAAATATAAATTCTTCCAAGACCACAGTTTTATGACACACATTTCTCAATCCAATAACTGCTTTAAGTTATTCACTTTGTCTGTACTTTATTAGACTTTAGTAGAGATTGTATAATATTTAACAATAAAGATAGGGAATAAATGCCTACATATTTGCAAGAATATGCGAAAGCGGCTTAATAAGGTTAACACTAAAAATTTAACACGTCAAACACAGCTAGGTCACTTAGATTCAGTAGAAGAGCTAGTGAAAGATATATATTAATAAACAAAAGAAAGAAAATTGCCAAATTTACTTCATAACAAATATGAGTTCTCCTGCTAGATTACCCACTTCGGAACAGACACCCCACATGCAATAAAGTGTTGTCATCTTCTGCACTTGTAGTACTCCGAAAATTCTACAATACACAAATAAATGGTGTGAAAATTTATTTTTCGCCATTCTTCGAATCTACTACCCTTATGTAGGTGGTTTAATAAAATAATAAATTTCTTCATTGTATGGGCAATTAGAGCACATGTTTTATAGTAGAGTATTCTTTCATAATGTTGCACATGTTAACCCTTTGTTTTATTCGGACATACCCTGTAGGAAATTCGAACTAACAGAAAGTGAAGACAAGCGATTGGAAAAATAAGTATGAGTTGTCGCATTTACCGCAAAGAGAACAACGAGGAGTTAACGATTAATATCTCGACTTCATTGTGGTGCTTTGAAACAGAACTATTCTCAACTAGCATACGGAAGAAACCCGTTATAAGCATCAACCTACTGTAGTCTTTGATCCTTTTGGTACTGTGAGTGAAAATTGATTGTAAACTGAGGCCCATCTTAAATTATAGAAAATTCCTTAAAAAAAATGTCTGATATAAGCAATAAGTGGATGTTGATATTCTTGGTATCAGCTGTAAGTAATGCATTTTTTTGAAAAGAAAAAAATATCCACAATTCGATTCAGTGGATTTATGAATACTCTATTTGAGAGAAATATAGGGTTACCACTTTTATTTTGTACTCCTGACTAGTTTCCTTTAAACATATAACTACAGAATAATAACTGGAAGTGCGTGTATGTGTTATGTGCCAATTTGGTTTGAATTTGTCAGCTCAAGGACTGATGCTCACAAGTATCTTAAATTTCCTTTAGGGTATGTACGGTAATATTCATATACACATACATACATTATAACCATACATAGTAGGTCACATACTCCCAATTGTAGATATGTATAGATGTATGCAAATAAGTATTTACCACAAACCATTTCTTTGCATTTTATGAGCAGATTAAGTGAGCTCAGCTTTTAATTACGGAATTTACGCTTAGACATGTTGAATTGAATTTAATTAGAATTTTCAGTTTGCCACATATGTGTGCAGTTATGTAACATACAGCAAAGTGCTGCCACAGATTTAGACATATACATACATATAATGTGAGAATAGCAACACTTTAAAGACATTTACCCATATATACTAGCATAGCTGAAAACATATGTTGCAAGTACATATACATAAGCGTTTGTAGTTGCTTATGTAATCAAATATGTGCGTATATGTTGATATTTGCATATCACAATAAAGTCAATGCCTTGGCGTTTGTCGTCTCATGCGTATCTGCCTTTAATTTCCTTGATACAAACACACACGCACACATTGACAAGTTCATCTAAAGACACTGCGCTTAGCAGAAGTGATCCTTTAAGCCACTGTAACGCACGCAATCACAAGCAAACACACACACTCACACACATTAATTGCATGTGTGCGTTTAACATCCATTTGGTATCCAACAACGCGCTTCAAAGATTCAGCGCCTGCTTTTATGCTTCAGCTGTGAAAAGAAATCACCACTTTGAGGCTGTAGAAGGAATTCTTAGTGCATATGTCATTTATTTTGTTTTTGTTTTTAAATTCTCTTGTTTGTTTGCTTGACAAATTCCTTACGAAAATTGACTTTCTTCTGCTCCAATAACTGTATATAATCGTAATCTGAAATCTCGTTGAAATATTTTCTTAAAAATTCATTTTTGTGTTTTTATTTTGGTATTTACTTTCGTTCTTTTGCCCCTGGTGAACTTTGATTTGCAACACCTTGATAAAATTTGTTTTAATGAAAGTACATTCTCTTAGTAAATATCAATTTTGAATTTCTTTGCAACAAATTATGCAGATTTGCAGAGAGAACATAGCACAGAATAGCGCTGAGGATAAAATGAGCTTAGAATATCAGGAGGGTGCAAACTATTCTATATGAGATCATTCCATAGACTTCTTTTTGTTCTGCAATGAAACCTCTCAAGCGTCTTTAACAGACTCGAGGAGTGAGTGACATTAATTTCATTGATTCGAAACCTAAATAGAAATTAATTACTTCTAATTTCTTATATCATAGGGGCCTTACTCTAGACATGAAATAATCTCATTTATTAGTTTTCGAGTTGGAGAGTATGTGTCCGTAGAAAACAGGTACATCGGGGCCAGTCGGGTACAAGACAAGACCGATATATTCAAGAGCTCAATATATTATGATTTAAAAAAAAAAAAACAAAAAAAAAAATATCTATGAAAATTATAGTATCCCCGCTTTTCTTGATTTCTACACTGTCGATCTAAAGCCCAGAACTCAAAGAGTGAATCGCTATCAAAGCTGCTTTTTTCTAAGGCAACCCACCAAAGCAAAATCGAAAGTAAATGCTTTCAAAGTGATTTTTAATGCAGCAAACGAATAATTACTTTTCAATATTTTCACACTGAAATAAGCATTCAAGCATACATACTAGGTAAATATGTTTTCCACTTAACTAATGCAAATTGTATGCAACCTTGATGGTGATTTTAATTGCAGTGCGCCGTGTTCTTCAATGAACGTTGCATGTTCGTGTCAGAGCTTTAATTTCATGCAAATCACACAAGCGTAAATATTTACATGCAACATTTCATACCTACAAACGTACGTACAATATGTAGAAAAAATAAACTATTCACACACGCAAAAAATATATCAGAAGCATAGCCACTGATGCTAGGACTAAACGCTTTGTAGGCTACCTTAATTATTAAACCGGGGTTCCCAATTGGGGTGTGTTAATATTACGGAGCATTAGCAGATTTCAATTTGCGTCCCTTAATTAGACTTTACCTTTTTAGAATGACCAGATCAAAATTTTTCATTCGCATAAGAGTATGCTTTCTTAAAAGAACTATTCGTGTATATAGAGACCAGGCTTATCGTAGACAGTTTATTTAAAATACCAATTTATTAGGCCTACAACTTTGCTTCCAGAGTTTTCCAATAGATGTCTCTAGGGTCAAGCACTGGTCGATTAAATCGATTTTTTTAAATAGATCTTGGACATTTGTGTCAACATTAACCCACAAAATACAAATACTTGTAGAGATCTGTTTGCATCCCAAACTTATTTTTAACTGAAAATGCCAATTTTTGAGCCGAATTCTCGACATTTGCGGGAAATTTTGCCTTTCTTTTTTAATTCCAAGAAAAGTGCGGCTGAGGCTCATCGACATTTGTAACCGTTTTTATACAAAAAAAAAAAACGGCGGAAGCAAAGTTGTAGACCTAATATTATAAAAATTGATCGTCGTCCTCGCTATCGAATGAGTTGTGATAGAATTTCGACGGGACAAAGTTACACAATTTTTTCGGATCTATGCCTCAGAGTCACTTAATTTTGTACAACCTCTCGGACAACTTTAGAAATGTAATTTTGTAATTAAATTTACGTCACCTTTCATGACAAAGGTTCCGAATCGAATTTTTTTTATCCGTCTATTCACTCTTCCATCTATTATTATTCACTTTTTCAGATATATTTGCTTTAACACGACGAATTTTTTATAATCTTTCGAGATTTTGTGATTCACTTATTCCAATACATTGGGTTTGTTCACGTAGAGTTCTCTTTTTTTGACGGTCTTTATTTTAAAGAAGTGTTACTACAGTTGCACAGTTGAGACTATGTGGCCTTACTCTGACTTCTCTGACTCTACAAAAATTCTTTCTGGATTTGAAATCTCCCTGTTAAGTTTGTCACGAAGTTTGTAACACCCAGAAGGAAGCGTCGGAGGCCCTATAAAGTATGTATATATATAAATTATCAGTATGTTGAACTGAGTCGATTTAGCCATGTCCGTCTGTCCGTCCGTCCGTCTGTCTGTATATATACGAACTAGTCCTTTAGTTTTTAAGATATCGATTTGAAATTTTGCAGATGTTATTTTCTCTTCAAGAAGCTGCTCATTTGTCGGAACTGCCGATATCGGACTACTATATCATATACATAGCTGCCATACAAACTGAACGATCGGAATCAATGGCTTGTATGGAAAACTTCCGGATTTTACTACATATCTTCACGAAATTTGGTGTGAATAATTGTTCATAGAAATAATTTGATCTCCGAAAAAATTGCATATAGCTGCCATACAAACTGAACGATCGGAATCAATGGCTTGCATGGAAAACTTCCGCATTTTACTACATATCTTCACGAAATTTGGTGTGAGTTATTGCTCATAGAAATAATTTAATCTCCGAAAAAATTGTTGAGATCGGTTCACTATAGCATATAGCTGCCATACAAACTGAACGATCGGAATCAAGGGCATGTATGGAAAACTTCCGCATTTTACTACATATCTTCACGAAATTTGGTGTGAGTTATTGCTCATAGAAATAATTTAATCTCCGAAAAAATTGTTCATTTATTACTAAAAGAAATGCACCTGTGAAGGGTATATTAGCTTCGGTACAGCCGAAGTTAACGTTTTTTCTTGTTTATCTTGATCTTTGGATCAGAGGTACTACGGATAATTATTCAATCCGAAAATTTTAAAATTATGAGCAACATTTTCTTCAAAAGAGTTAGTTTCAACAAATATATATATATCTAGACCACCACGTGTATTGAGAATTGAAAAGCTTTTGTTCGAATTATGAGAAAACAGAATGAACGAACATCTTTTGGGGCCAACTTGAGATCCCAACAAATATAGAAAAATGCTCTACATAGGAGAAACGATTTGTTTGAACATCTACATTTGTTGTTTTTATCAACAACCGAATATTTCTAAAAAAAATTTAATAACTAATTATATTCCACCCTAATGTTATTGCTTAATGCTTCAGCAACATGGTTAGTTTCATTAAATGTTATTTTTGCCGCATGCTACATTACCCTTGGACGAAAGTGTTGGTGAAAACATAACGAAAAGTGTGTGAAAAACGATGAAATGCAACACTGTATAAACATATTTTTAGTAATACCTAAGCACACAAATATAAGTGCAAATGTGAGCTTTTACTCATACTTAGGTGCATTGGTGTATATATTAGGATCGTTATAAGTGTGTTTGTGTATATAAATACAAACATGTTAACACATTACTCCATATTCATTACTCCAGCAAATGTATTCATAAATATCTTTCGTCATGCCTGACATCATATTGCAGCAACATGCTGCCATATTTTCCAGTCAATTTGTAAATCTATGAACCAAACATGGCAATATTTGCTGCTAAATACAAACACACAAACATATGTATGTATATATAATTTGACATTCATGTAGCTTTTAACATTTGTGTGCGTGTGTGTTTGTGATTATTTGTTTAACAACTTGATTTATGTACACAGCAATTTTATAGAAATTGTATCGTGTAAAGTATGAGTACATATGCTTAATAAAACAACAAATATGTATCTATATATATGTATATATGTATATACATATACCCCTATGTATCTACTTAAATGCTGTTTTATTCGGCAAAGTGAATGTAACGCATTCACTAGAAGCTTAAGAAGTTCACATCTAACGTATTTATATATAAACGGACATTTGTGAGTAGGTGCGTGTTTGAGTGAGCTTATGTTGCATTACGCCACATTTTAATAACACTACGCAACGCTGATTCTGTGTCGGATTTCAAAGAGCTTGAACGCACGTGAAACTTTTAGGCTTCACGCAGTTGAAATTATAGCTTCCGACTTATGTACATACATACATTAATATACTTGCATTTCAATGTCGCCCAACGAACACAAAATTTGCAATATCCAACTCTATTTTCAACATGAGAATTATTAATAGTTTGGAATACCCAGAAAGTCGAGAAACGAAGGGAAAAAGTTAACTTCGAAATGCGTAAAGAGAGTTATTAAAACCACACTAAAGGGACTACAATTAATCTAAATCCTAAGCTCAGCTACACCTTAAACTTGAAATTCTGCATATGAAGCTAGTCTTGCGGGCTTTTAAAAACACGTAGGAGCACAAGAGGCTTGAGATTTATTTCTCCAACAAAGAAACTCCCATTTATTTTAGGAATATAAGAGTATGTAATACAATACTCATATATATAACAACAAACAGCGTCAGAATTCTGGAGAATTTGGAGTAAAACTGAATCGAACGATTAACCTGATTGCCATTGTTCACATAACGGTCCAAAAACAAAACTGAATATAGGGTTATGTATATCAAAATGATTAGGATTACGAGACGAGTTGAAATCAGGATGTGTGTCTGTCCGTCCGGCCGTCTGTCCGTGCAACGGACAACTTGAGTAAGAATTAAGATATCTTGACAAAACTTGGTTCATTGGGACCGTAAGAGGGTTGCTATTTATTGCTATGGGCGAAATAGGACTATTTCAACGCCCACAAATGGGCGAAAACCAAAAACTTATAGTGTCATAACTAAGCCATAAATGAAACAAAATTTTGTATAAAGGATGGCACTAGGAAGGGGCACATTTGAATGTATTTTTTTTTTTTTTTTGGAAATTTGGCGTGGCTCCGCCCCTTCATACGTTTTTATACTCTCGCAACAAAGGTTGCTAAGAGAGTATTATAGTTTTGTTCATATAACGGTTGTTCGTAAGTCATAAAACTAAACGAGTTAGATATAGGGTTATATATATCAAAATTATCAGGGTGACGAGACGAGTCAAAATCCGAATGTCTGTCTGTCCGTCTGTCCGTCCGTCCGTGCAACGGATAACTTGAGTAAAAATTGAGATATCTTGATGAAACTTGGAACACATGTTCCTTGGGACCGTGAGAGGGTTGCTTGGTTGGTCGAAAATGGACAAAATCGGACCACTGCCACGCCCACAAAATGGCGAAAACTGAAAACACAAAAAGTGTCATAACTAAGCCATAAATAAAGTTATAAAAGTAAAATTTGGAACAGAGGATCGCACTAGGAGAGGGCATATTTGGATGTAATTTTTTTGGGGAAGTGGGCGTGGCCCCGCCCACAAATCGGTCGCAGTCTGCAGTCGGTTCTCTTACATACCCCACTACACACCATGAAATTAGTTGAAATCGGATAATAACCACGCCCACCTCCCATACAAAAGTTAGGTTGAAAATTACTCAAAGTGACTTAACTCAGTAACTAAAAACGCCAGAAACACTAAATTTTACATAAGAAATGGCAGATGGAAGCTTCACTCAGATTTTTTTACAAAATGGAAAATGAGCATGGCGTCGCCCACTTATATCTCAGGAACTACTCGACCGATTTCAATGAAACTTGGTTTATAATAGTTTCCTTACATCCCAATGATATGTTGTGAAAATAGGCCAAATCGCTTCACAACCACGCCTACTTCCTATATACCAGAACTTTGAAGACAATCTGAATCGTTTACTTTACAATATATAAAGTAAGTACTAGTGAAGATATCGGTGCAGAACTTTGCACAAATTCTATGTTAATAGTGTGGCAGCCCAATTCTAAAATTCGCCGAAATCAGACCATAGGTTTTCAAGGCCCCATTAATCGAACATGAGGACCTCGGTGCTTCTAACCTAATATTATGGTTTCCAACTTTCAATGGACTTTATACAATATATATGACGAATATGTGGGTCAAATTCTATATTATATAATATAAATAAAGTTAAATAAATAAATTGCGAGAGTATAAAATGTTCGGTTACACCCGAACTTAGCCCTTCCTTACTTGTTTGTATATATCTCGCAAACCAATAAGGCTATATACTCACTTACCCGATTACACATCATAAAAATTGATATAATCGGATAATAACCACGCCCACCTTCCATACAAAGGTTAGGTTGAAAATTACTAACAGTGCGTTAAGTCAGAAGCACTAAATGTTACAGAAGAAATGGCATAGAAGAGCTGCACTCAGAATAAAAAATAAAAAAGAAAAATAAACCTATGTGTCCAAAACCATTCCTCGAAAACTACTCGACCGATTTCAATGAAATTCAGTACATAATACTTTCTTGATACCCAGATGACATGAATGGAAAATGGTCGAAACCGGTTCACAACCACGACTCCTTTCCATATAACTCAATTTTGAATTCCATCTTATTCCTTCACTTTATAATATATACATAAAAACCAATGAAGATAGCGAAATAAAACTTTGCACAAATTCTGTATATGATCTGTGACATCACTTGTGAAAAAATTGTCAAAATCGGACTATAACTTTTTTCCGGATATCGAACATGAAGAACTCAGTGCCAAAAATTATTAAAATCGGGTCATAACTTCACCTAATTATAGGTTAGGTCATAACTACGGTCGATTCCGTTCCGTAACATGAAGAAAGGATTATTCTAATTTGATGTTTCCATAAAGCGTTAAACTGTTTTAAACAGTACTTTTGCTGACATTTTCCAAAATACAGAGATTAATTAATATAACAATACATATGTTTTACATATGGTTTCCTAAATGTGTTTTTACAAGCTCTTAGGCCTCATATACTATGTAACCTCTTATTATGATTTTGCATGTATTGCTGAGTAAACTAAACTCTTTTCATTACTTGAATGACTCACGAGGAGAGAAGGTGCTAAGTGAGTCGTGTTTATTGAAAATGTGCGCCAAATCCGTGAAACTGTACGCGCTTTCAAAGCTTAGCAAAGTAGCGTGTAGTAAATATATAGTACTAATACATATCGACATACATACATATACGTATATAATGGGTGTTGAGATGAGCGATTAAGGACTTACGCTCTTTTTACTTGAGGCTGCAGTAGAAGTTCGTTTGTGACTAAATGTGTAAATATGTAGATGTAGAGGATGGGTGGAGCTGGCAATACAATTTTGTTTGTTTACTTATGAAAGTCATTAAAAGTTCATTAACAATGTAAGCTAAGATTTCAATGTGGTGTGCTGTGTTAAAGTTTTCTAAAGTGCGCCAAGAGCAATGAACACGCACACACACAAACTTACATATACATATAATAATTCCAAGGAATCAAGCCTATACCGAAGTGTATTCAAAACCTGTCGCTTTCTCACTACATAAGTGTCTACGAGTCGCTTTATAAATGTTGCTATTTATGTTGTTCGTTGCCTACTGGCTGCTGCTGCTGCTGTTTGGACTTGGACCATTCGTAAATACTCGTCTATAAGAAAGTGCATGGTATAAGAAAGTGTTGGTAACAGTGTTTAATATAAATGTGTACCGTTAGGTGTCCAAATACTAGTAGCAGTGCTGAGTACAGCAATACCATCATGTCTTAGATACACTGCACAAAACAACAACAACAACAGCAACACTGTTTATATAATTCAGAAGTGGCTTAAGCAGTTAGAACAACAAGTGTTTACAACAACAACAACAAATGCAATGACATCAACAAGTCAGAGTCAAGACCATCAAGTGGAATCGCCAGAATTTGTTGTGACATGCCGAATTCCTTATTTCACTCTCTATCTCCACCTCTCCCCTTATGTTTCTCTCTCTCATATTATGTTTTAATTGAATTTAATTATTTACTTTAATGAATTACACAGCTTTTGCATATTCTCAGCGAAGCTCAAGTGACAACTACTTGAGATTTGTGTGAAGTCGTTTTTGTTTGTACTATTCCGAGAGTGTTTTGTTAAGGCAGAGAGTTTTGTGTGGAATTTCCAATGCAACACTGTTAGCTGGCCTCTATTCTTTGGCAAAGTCCTAATGCAAAAGAAAAAAGGGAATTTGGTTTCTTTCTTAGTGTATCATTCTCAAATAGTTCACTGAAATAATTTTCATTTATACTATAATTTTATAGATGATCTATTAGAGTTTTTTAATTGAATTTAAAAATTTAATAGTCATGTAACTATAATCAAGTTCCAAAAAAGAAGAAAGTGCGCCAATTCACTGATTGCCCACAAAATTAGCTCGCATACATAGTCTTTCAGAAAGGGACCTTTTCCGAATAATATACAAAAATGACTGCCTTAGACCACACTTGGTATCCATTAATCACTTTAAATTGCCTAAAATCAAGGTCATAGATTAGCGACAGCAGCCGAATTGGTTCATATCCTAATAGGACTTTATTAAAATTTTGAAGAACAGTAAAATAATTTTTGACCCTTATTTACACAGATATAAAACAAAGTTTTCAACAAATATTACCAGTCCCTTGAAAGCGAGCGCACGGTAAAAATGGCTTCCTCCAGAAGCAGGAGTCCTTCTAAATTATATCTCGAAAACTTTTATCTTGAAATTTCATCAAAATCGGTTGAATAGTTATATAATAAAAGCCTTTTTGATCTGATTCCAATTAGGATAATAAGTTTAGACAAAAATGCTTAAACTTAATCCCCGCTTGGATTGTTTTATAATGAATGGATTTTTGAACGGCGGAAATTTATCGGCCTAAACTGGGCTTCAGAAAGTTATTTACACTTTTAACTAATCTCTGCTTAATTATATTCCATATCTTGATTTGAAACATAAATCCTAGTTCAACTAGCATCCTAGCTTAGCTTAACCTTGACTTAAAATTACTTAGTTACTTAAACTCTTTTTAAAACATATTATAAGTCTTGATTTGAAATATGCTTAAACCCATACTATTTGATCGTAGCTCAGTCATCGACTTAACCCGGTACTGCCCAGAACTTTTTACGTTCCAGAGTTTTCTGAAATGAAATACACCTATGTATTTTAACGGCCTGAGCACGAAAATGAAATCTGTTTTGCGATTCATTATATTTAATATATAAATTTTCCGGAAAATGCGAAAAACCAACATAGCTTGTTGTTTTATATTGAAATGTTCATGTTATTTATGAAAATATAGGGATAAATTTTGCGTTACCATATGGTAAGGGTTAAGCTAGGCTTCGAAAACGTTTTTATTTTTATAACTTCGATGCATATTATTTAAAGATCTTGAATTGAAGTTTGTTTCAATGCATTTTAATCGTAGCTTAACTAACAGCTTCAGCTTAGCTTCGAGTAGATTTTGATTTAGTCTCTGCTTAATAATAATTAGTATTGATGTAGAGCACGCCGAAAGCCGTTTTTATCGCTTGTCTGTCATTGGCTTGAACTAAGCTTTGAACATACATATATTTCATATGGAGATCTCAATCAAGAACAAAAAGATACATATATATATATATACATATATTTGGCGTAAGAACCGCTTTAAGCGATTAGAGCCGAATCTACCAGAGCGCGCCACTCATTCCTCCTTTTTTGCTTTTTGGCGCCAACTGGAAACACCAAGTGAAGCCAGGTCACTTTGCACTGGTCTTTCCACCGGAGTGGAGGAGGTCGTCCTCTTCCGCGGCTTCCTCCAGCGGGTACTGCATCGAACACTTTCAGAGCTGGAGTGTTTCCATCCATTCGTATAACATGATCTAGCCAGCGTAGCCGCTGTCTTTTTATTCGCTGAACTATGTCAATGTCGTCGTATAACTCATACAGTTCCAAACCTTTCTCTCGAAAACCCCAAGAGTCATCTCATCGGATGTTGTCATTGTCCATGCTTCGGCGCAATACATTAGGACGGGAATGTGCGACTTATAGAGATTGATTTTGGTTCGTCGAGAGAGGACTTTACTTTTCAATTGCCTACTCAGTCCAAAGTAGCAACTGTTCGCAAGAGTGATTCTGCGTTGGATTTCAAGGCTGACATTATTGGTGTTGTTAATGTTGGTTCCCAAGTAGACGAAACTAACTACTACTTCAAAGGTATGACTGTCAACAGTGACGTGAGAGCGCTGAACAAAAAGGTATAGTTTAGAGATTTTTCGGTAATTTCATAGAAATTTACTACAACTATACTAAAATATAATATATTGTTAAAATTAGTCAGTATTATTCGCACTTTCACATAACTCCAAGGCATTTATTATTTAACAGCAGCAAGACAATCAACTAAGTGCACACTGTATAAATATATGTGCCAATAATTATAATATATTTGATAGCAAAACTCATAACACACATTTATCCAGCCATTAAGTATGCATACTTTTAGCGCTAAGTGTCTTATGTGGGCTGCACAAAGTGGCCCAAATTTGTTGAAATATGCGCAAATATTCATAGAATTAACAGCTACGAAGGCATTTCAGTATGTGCACATTGTACTTAAGCTTGAATGGCGTGATTAAGTGCACGTGTTGTTGTAATGGTAATGACTTGTCGGGCCAAATACCAAATGCATTTCAACACTTACTCCAACTTATTTGTCAAATATAAATTTGAAATTATTACATTTGCAATGCAAGCAATTTCTGGCCGAATGCCAATAATAAGCGCCAAACAACAATAAAAGCAATAACAACAGCAAAAAACATATACAAATGAGTATGTGAATGCGAATGCGAATGCAAAGGACAGCTATTGCAAGAATGGCAGGAAAATATACTTCACCTCAGAGTGTGACAATAGTTAGTGTTGCTGATCACAATCACAACGGCCGCCGACACATTTGCATTTGCAATTACCAATACACACACAGACATGCAGTGACACTACAGCAATAAAGCGCATGCCAAATTCACACGCGCTTGAATGTAATTGTATGGCAAGGATGTATGTGGGTGTGTATATGTGTGAAATTGCAAATAACTGTGTTGCAAGAATGTTTGCGCAATTTTTCCTGAATATACTCCTAGCTGGAGTCAATAAATATATATATATATATATATATACATATATGAGAGTGTGTGTATGTGTGTGGTGTCAAAAAGGCACTTTGTTGTAAATGCCAGCGCTGGCATGTGGGACAATAAATTTATGTCAAAATGCAGAATGCACTCAGCTGCGCGAAAACACACTCATACATTCACATATATGTATGAATAATATTTTGTATACATATATATGTATATATATGTAAGTATGTACATCACAAAATCTAGCTAACCTAAGTGTAGATGCGTCATAAAAAATAAATTCCATATTAGTTAGCGCATTTTTGGAATATTTCATTTCAATGGCATGCGCTAATATGCAAATACACACATTTACATATATACATATACATACATACATAGAAATATAGTTAGATAATCTTGCAAAGCGTATAGTGGCAATGCTGTTCAAATATTTATAGGATTCCGTGCTGTTATTTTGCGCATTTGCCTTGTTAATAAAGCTTCTTCTGCTTGTCGGAGCATAGTTTGTTGGCAAATCATTGAAAATGCACTTTCAGTTGGCGCAAATTGTAAGCTCATATTCTATTTACAGCTATGCATAGCTATGCTATGCCATTTTGCATGTAATGTGACCCTGTAGGAATATTATAGGAATAGTGGGTAGTTATAAGAAAATGACGCTTACATCGTTTGCTAAGTGTTTGACCTATATTCGCTTGCTATTTAGGGTTGCCACTTACACACAATTTAGGAAATTTTAAACTTTTTAAGTCAAAAATGAATTAACATTCCCTCTTCAGATAAGATTTAAAGTTGTTAAAAGATGTATATTCTTCAAGTTGTGGAAATTGAACCTATAATCCGTCAATGGTGTAAACGCACTCAACATACTTTTCTATTAACCTTTCTAAAAATAAAAAAAAAAATAAATGTTCTGGAACGGCTCCTGCGAAAAAAATCATTCACTGCAAGTAAGAGCTTTGTGGAACACTCTCAGAAAATAGCAAACCTCGTGTCTGCAATAATAATCAATCGTTTATAGAATAAGAGATATGTATTTATATCTGGAGAAATAACATTTACTCTCCTGAAGAGAGTAAAAGGGTCTCTCAAGTCAGTGTGAACATTAAATACAGTTAGTTTACTTTATGTATATTCAGACTTATAAATATGATACCTAACCAAACATTCGATTCTCTAATTCAAAATTCATCGGTAGCAAAGAGAAAAAGGTCTTATTTAAGATATATTCTAAAGTGTTTCAACAAAAAAAGTTGTTCTTGATTAGTAACATATGTGGTCTGATATGCTCCCATATAAATAAAAGTTAGTAGCTCTCTCTCTCGCCATTTACCAGTTACCTACTTATGTAACTAAAAATCAAAACTCTCTCTCAAAGAACCAGGACTCACCATTATAGACCAGCTAAGGTCAGTGAAAAAATTAGAAATAACTTGAAAAAGTATTTCCAATATTTTCGAAATTGTTTCATGAACTTTTTTTGTCAGTGAGCTAGAGCAAGCAAAACATGAGGCTCTTTTATGGTAGATTGATTATTAAAGACGACCTCAAGAAAATGGAGCAGTCAAATGCTTAAAATCCTGTTCATTGATATAGAGAAATCTCTGAAGAAACTCGCAAGGACAACGACATTATGAAATGTGTTACGATTTTTTTTAAAATTCAGTTTCTCGTTAAAATTAAAACCAGCTACTAATCTCGCAAGGGCTTAGAGACGCTTCGATTTTACAAAATTCCATAGACGAGTATTTCTATGTAAATTCCGAATTTACTAACGGCATTGACGAGTGTTGTAATACTAAATGGTAAATTCAATTTGTCCTTTCTAATTTGTAATTTCTTCGTTGTGTGTGTGTGTGTCTGCGCTTAGCTCTGACAAGTAATCTGCTGCTGAATTACATTTAAATATTTGGCAATGACAACACTGAAGGCTGAAGGCATGAAAGGAGAATTCGTAATTTGCGTTTCGACAGTGTTTGCAAAGACACCTCGTTTAAGAGAACGAGTTGCTTGACATGACATTATTGTAGTTGTAATTAAATTACAGTTACATGAATAGTTGGTGGCTCTACATAAGTACATTTAAATGTAAATAAAGTAGATTGAAGAATTAGTATTTTACTAATCTAAACTAATACAATTATTTGGAATTCGATCGTTTACGATTTATTTTGGAGCTTAGGAAAGTATTTCATGAGATAATTAGAGATATTCTAAATAATTTTTATAATTTTTTCATTTATCTATCATAAAATAAAGGAATACAACAATACAAGCAAAACAATCGCTGATCAAATCCTATTAAGATACCCACGGACCCCAACCTAACCTAAATTATCAATCAAGCTTTTTTCACTATTTCTGAAAAGATCATATAGAGGTAGGTAAAGTTAAAGGGCTGATTATTGGATTAAGGACCACAAGAGATCTATTATGGACAGCTAAAATCAACAGTTATTTGCGAGGCTGGAAGTCGAAAAAGTGCTTTGAGCTTGTTGAGAGTTCGTATGATTTTTTTGGTCGCCGAAGTTTGTGCTACCGAGATACCGAGATGTTTCAGCCTAATTCGCACAAAAACCGGAAGGGTGATGAAGAAAGCGCCTAGATGTTTCAATCTCAATTTCCTAAGAGCAAGTAATTCAATAGTCCTCCTACTATTCACTCTGATATAAAATTATTTCGTAGTCACTAGTCGTTAAACACTGGCTACTAAGCGTATGATGCCAAAGGATAGTGGGGCATCATCTTATTCTAGACCAGTATTGGCGCTTTATCAGAATGTCAGCACTTCAAGCAGTCTGTCAGCTGCTATATTAATGACAAAGATGGCCGTGTGATGTTTCCTATTTGAAAAAATAAAGATAACCTTAAAGAGTCGTATTTTTACAAGCATATGAGAAATCGCTGAAAGAGCCAAAGGCTATCCTAGAAATCGAGTTTGAGAAGTGTTTCGAAGATTGAAAGAAGCGCTGAATAAGTGTATAATATCAAATGAGGACTATTTTGAAGGCGAAGGTGAATTAATAAATATTAAAAAATAACGAAAATTCCAATTATTTTTTGAACACACCTCATATATGTAATGTCGAGTGTGACTAGGGTATATTAAAGAAATTTAGTTAAGTATGCTTATATAACGGTATTGTTTTTTGAATCATCTAATCTAAAGCAATCGAAAAAACTGCAATAAATCCTTCAGTAGACGAAGTAAGATGTAGAAATCTGGATAGTATCTCATCCTTCTTGGTTCTTCTATGTTTGTACTTAGCTTCTTCTTACTAGCAATCCTTTCAACCTGCAAGGTACATACATATATGCATTATAAATAAATAATTATATGCAAACAAATGTATACAAAATATTATACAATCGTGTAATAAAAGCAAAAAAATGCTAACTACTCGTTGCTGTACCTTAAAGCGGAAAATAAAGTTTTCACTGACGGCCCCACAGGTATACAGCAGCAGTTGAAGCGGCCTATACGCGCTCCTTCAATGCCCGCAGCAAAAGGCAAGGAAGCATTTAAAAGACAAGCGAAGAAAAGCAATAAAAACAGCTACTCACTCAGCTATGCAGCGAATATAAAATTTAAATGTTCTCCTCACGCCCGAGTAAATGCCATAGATACATACATACATTCACAAGCTAACAACTACATGGAGGACAGAGAGCCTTAGTTTTATGTTTATTTTTCGTTTTCTCATTATTGTTTTTCTGCTCATCTTCCTTATGACAACAACACACACTAGCTTACACCTACACCGACGGTTGTTTTCGCGAAAGGTGGAAAATTCCTTGTCTCAAAATCACCAAAACAAATGAAAATGACGCAGTCAACAATGCCGTCAATGTCGGACTGGCTTAGCGTAGCCGTAGGACACCAACGTGGCACAATCTTCTCGCTGCGGCAGAAGCACAGTTAAGATGGCTACAAAGCTGCAAACAAATATTGCCTCGATGGAAAGAAAACAACGGTGGGCGAGTAGTTCTGGTTGGGCGTGTGTGTGACCAAAGCTGGCTCCATGGTGCATTGCGCTACCGCGGGAGGTTTGTTAAGTCATTCATTCTTCAGTTCTCTCGGTACACACGTAAATCGCTGTCAAGTGGTTTTGATTTATATCCATCAAGGATAAGGTTTCAAATCTCTTTGTTTTCGATGCCTTTGCAGCTTATGGAAGAATTAGAAGAATCTCACACGAACAGAAGACGGTGTAAATCGAATATTATGACGCATTAGACCTGGATAGTTCTTTAAAAAATTTTTTTGAGGACGTCTATGACGTCTATGATGCTGATGGTTAGACATCACATCAAGAGACTGCACCTCCCAAGCGAGGAAATAAAGCAGTATCCACATCTTAGGAAATTTGGAGTTCTTGTTGGACCTTGATTAAGATTGATGAGATCAACTGGTTTTTGTATCTCCTTTTTTCAGAATTTCGACCCTTTCGATATCAATTATTTCAACTCGGAAGATGGTTTGAAAGAAATATTGAGCGAGAGATGTAGATGAAGTCTTTCCTTCTATGTTCTCTTCTTGCAAGAACGCATCATTTCTGTGAGAGAGATTTGGTACTATTGGGTCTCGAATAACCCCTTTTGGAATTTTCCGCTCTGGTTAATAGTAAGTCTCTACCTAGTCAGAAGTGGCAGAGAAACGAAATATGTGACTCATAGATCCTCATCCCCGCCTTCTAAGGCTCTTCGAAGCAATTGTATCGATGTCACAGATGTATGTGAAAATAACTTCGGATGACCGAAAACATTCGATTTCAACAAAACAAACAAGCTTTAGTAAACAATTATTGCAACAACAGAAGCAATCAAAACAGCAAACACACAACCCACACTTTAATCACCAAACCTTCTACGTACTCCACCAGCCCAAAATGTATAAAAAAATTTGAAACTTTTAATCTGTGAAACTCAAACCGAGTTTCTTAGAAACAACTAAATCCAAACCAGAAAATACTTTGAAGAAGTTTGCCACCACACCAAGAAGCGCTCTTTACCGGTCCCCACAGCTTTGGTTTGCCTCTTCAATCGTCAACTCAAACAGCAAACGCCAAAGTGCTGAACATTTCGGCGGCCGAAAGTCTACGATGACGGCCATTTTATCTTAACTCTACAGTGAAATAAGCGCTTTGTTGCCAGAACACAGTGACTCATCGCCGTTGGTGGTGACCAAGCAACCACACACAGTGAGTGAAAATAACAACAAAAACAATGATGGTTGCAAAATCGCGATGCTGGCAATGCGGAAGGAATTGTCGGCGCCAGCTACAAATAATATAACGGTTACGTAAATACTCGAGTCAGTGCATATGGCTGTGTGTGTGCGCTAAAAATACATACCAACAGCGTTGGAAAATCACTGTCTCTGTTTCGCGAAAGGGTATTAGATGGTGGCTGTTTGATAAGTGGGTGGCTTTCTGTCTTTTTTTAAGTACGTGACTTCAATGGTCATGGACTTGGTCAAACCTTGCATGTACCTTGGTAAGATTCTAGAGAATGTTTTTTGTCACTATAATAGTAAATTCTGAAAGAGAGAAATTCGAACCCTTTTTCCAGAATTCCAACTGTTTATAGCGAAAGCTTTCGTTTGAAAACAGAACTTTTAAGCCAAAAAATGCTTTATAACTACTCAGGAGACTCTAAATAAATTATTGAAAGTTTTATTATAATTTCCTAATGCTAAACATCTCTTTCAGATTTCATAAACATTATCATATAATAGTCGAAGTGGTTAAAGTGTCTGAGCCTATAGACTATTCAGATATATATTGAAAATATAAACAAACTTTCATCTCCTCGGTATTGGCTAACTAATGATAGGCTCTGTTATTTGAAATTCAAGTCCAAACAGTTATTGGACTGTAAGGCTGTAGGAATGTTCCCGGAGGGTTTGGGGATCTCATACTTTTGTCGCCATATAACTATACCCACAACTATCCACAAAAAGCTATACGAAGTACAAACAGTTAAGTTCCAAAAGTGGAAAAAACATGAAATTCGGTCAGGATGTCTCATCATTAACAAGGTCAACAAATAGCGTCATTGAACGCTATTCAAAACTGTGAAAGAAAGTCCCGATTAATTGAGGATTCTAAAGTTCTTCTTCTATTTTTGGTAGTATATTAGCCTTTTTTTTAAAACAGATGGCGAAGGAACCGATTAATTCTAAATCATTGTTCTCTATGCTTCGCTGAATGGATAAGTTAGTTATTCGCTTTAACAAACCTTGAATAAAATCCTTTCCACCATATAGCTTTATCACAAAAAGACTGGAATGATTAAACATAAACAGACAAGTTAGCATATATCAATCATACCACTATACAACACCGGCTGGTTATTGGACTAAACTAATTTTTTCCGAGAGATTGAGTCATTAGTAAGAAAATTGTATGCTTTGATTTTCGAAGTTAGCCTCCAAAATTGAAATATTTGTCTTCGAAATTCGAGAAAATATATTTTTGTTTTCAAAAAATTATTTTCAATTACATACAGTTGAACTTCCCTAACTCGAATCACCATAATCCACAAAAAGAATCGCGTTAGAAAGACTTCCGAGTTACGGAAGGTATTTTGCATAAAATTTTAATGGCAATAGAGGGCCAATTCAAGGGTTCGAGTTATAGAAGTTCGAGTAATGGAAGTTCAACCGTATGTATAATCCAAAATTTCTTCTTTATTTATGAATATTTTTGAAATAATATAAAGTACTTTCCAATCATAGTCTGAAATATCGTAGTTAAATGATTATGCGGAAGCTATTGTATTTAAACATTACTCAATAAGGAGAGATCTAAATAGCATGTATCTTAAGAAACTATTCAGAAATTATAAAAAAAATAAAAAGGTTGACTTATCCAACCGACCTCGTATATAAAAAAATCATTTATTTTTGTCATTGTTCTTGCGTCATTCCTAGTAAAATAAGTGAAGGCAGTAGATTGCGCTTGCAAATATTTATCAGCGACATTTCAACATCAGCAATGAACGTCACTGTGATGCTGCACAGCGACGCTGCTGTGACAATGTGCTATTCTTTGCAATTTTCCAATTTTTATGATTTTGTATTTTTAAGCTGCTGCGCTGCGCTTGTGCGCTGCCTCAGCTGTTTTAATGCTTGTGCAAATAGGCGTATTTGTTATTGTTATTGTGTCAGTTGGCGCTTGCTGCGATGTTAGCGTTTTTGTTGTATTTCCTGTTAAATTGGCGCCGCTCGCTGTGTATGTGGCTGTGTGTGTGTGCTACTGGGTTTTGTCAACTTGACGCATTCACATTTCTTTTTTATTCTTTTTCATGCTTTCTTTTCTTTTCTTAGCAAATTTCCAGCAACAATTTCCGCACCCCTCGGCCACCAACCACAACCAACGTAATTGCCAACTTTTTACTTTCACACCACTTTTCTTTGGTTTTGTTGTTGTTCTTGTTTTTTGTTTCCTTGTTTTTGCCACTTCCTACTGTTGTTTGCCTTTGTTTAAATAATTGAACAATATATGTTGCGTTTTGATTGCTTCTTGCTTTTTTCGCGTATGCCTTTCCATTCGCATGCGTGTGCATGTGTGTTTGTTGGTGTTTTTGTTGTGTTGCTGTTGAATTTTTCACATCCTTCTGAGCGTTTTTCTGCTTTTACACGACAAACAATTGAAACTAAATTGTATGCGCGTGCAGCAATGCAGAAGCGGTTGGAAAAAAATAAGCAAAAACAACAACAACCATCAGAAAAAGAGCGTTAACTCATTTCTCACTGTTTCCTTTTCGCTGCTTTTTCAAATAAAAATTTAATTTTTTCACTTCTTTGTTCACCGATATTTTGCTCACCCAAATTGTGGCACACACGCTGCCATCTTTGCGTGTATGTGTATTTTTGATATTTTTTGCAGTTTAACCTTGCTTTCTTCTAGTTCATAATTTATAGAGCACACTTTCAGGCGCATACGCATTGCTGTCGCAATTAAGTTGGCCGTTTTTACTCGCCTTCCACTCTCGCTCACTTCCTTTATCGCCTCACTTGCTTATAACTCAGCTAAAACAATAACAATAACACAATTTTGTTTTTATTTAGCCGACATTTAAAATTCTTCTTGCCTTTTCTGCTTGTAATTGGCGATAATTTGCATGTGAAGCGCTCCAACTAAGTGGCCTTGTGTTGTTATTTCGGAATTTGTTGAGCACAAGGACGAATGAATAAATGGTATGTTGGTGGAAATATGTACTAGGCCTTCACTGATTTTTGCATTTTCTAACAAAGCCGGTGAAAATTGTAGTGTTCAAATTATAATCGGTTACACTGTGGACTATTTTGCTACTGTAGTTGACATTTTGACTTTGAATTTGTTCAGATTCGAACTTGATTACTGGGATACACCAATAATAATTTAAATCTAGTAATAGCCATTTCATACAGGAGCTAATTGATCAATTCATCGGCCTCTGCTCGATTAAAACGCTGATTAAGATCGATTTGCCATAAAAAATAAAAACCCAGACAAGTTCAAATCCGGATGTCTCTCCGTCCGTCCGTGCAAGCTGTAACTTTAGTAAAAATTGAGATATCTTAATGAAACTTGGAACACGTGTTCCTTGGCACCATAAGAAGGTTAAGTTCGAAAATCAGCAAAATCGGACCACTGCCACGCCCACAAAATGGCGAAAACCGAAAACACTTAAAGTGCCATAACTAAGCCATAAATAAAGCTATGGAAATAAAATTTAGTATGAAGGATTGTACTATGAAGAGGCATATTTGGATGTAATTTTTTTGGGGAAGTGGGCGTGGCCACACCCCCAAATAGGTTTTTTGTATATATCTCGCAAACCAATAGAGCTATATAAACCAAACTTTCTGCAGTCGTTTTTTTAGCCATTTCCTTATACAGTCCAAAAATTATAGAAAACGGATAATAACCACGCCCCCTCCCATACAAAGGTTAGGTTGAAAATTACTAAAAGTGGGTTAGCTCACTAACCAAAAACGTCAGAAACACTAAATTTCACATAGAAAATGGCAGATAGAAGCTACACTCAGATTTTTTTACAAAATGGAAAATGGGCGTGGCGTCGCCCACTTATGGGTCAAAAACCATACCTCAGGAACTACTCGACCGATTTCAATGAAACTTGGTTTGTAATAGTTTCCTTACATCCCAATGATATGTTGTGAAAATAGGCCAAATCGCTTCACAACCACGCCTACTTCCTATATACCAGAACTTTGAAGACGATCTGAATCGTTAACTTTACAATATATAAAGTAAGCACTAGTGAAGATATCGATGCAGAACTTTGCACAAATACTACGTTTATAGTGTGGCAGCCCCATTCTAAAAATCACCGAAATCAGAACATAGGTTGTCAAGGCCCCATGTATCGAATGAGGACCTCGGTACTTCTAACCTAATATTAGGGTTTCCAACTTTCAATGGACTTTATACAATATATATGACGAAATTGTATATTTTATAATATTAATAAAGTTAAATAAATAAATTGCGAGATATAAAATGTTCGGTTACACCCGAACTTAGCCCTTCCTTACTTGTTTGATTGAATTTTAATGGACTTGAAAATGAAATGAAACTCTGCGACAGAGACCGTATTTGCAATTATATATACGTTCATTGACTGCGAGTTGTTGTTCACGGTAGGTGTCGCTGCTAAAAATAGCAATCAGCTGATGCAACTTACGATCTTCTTATGAAAAGCAACAACAAAAATGTATAACACCTGATCGGTTATCGAGTAGCCGGCAGTGTAAAGTGCAAAAACTAGGTTCTCAATCAAAATTTTAATTGATCTATTAATATGGCTGTGTGAAAAGGCTATAAAATAGAAGTGTATATATTCATTTAGATGAGACCACTTTTACTCTATTCTTAATTCAAGTTCCGGTAGAACATGAAGAAAATATAAAGAAATGGAGCCGATAGCTTTCAAAAAGAAATCAGCTGGTTACTATCGCGGATTAAAGTATTTAGGATACAGATCGGTTCAGAGCTAATGAAAGAAACAATATAACTCTTGAGGTCGCACGATTATTGCCTAGACAACAGAGAACCAATGATTCCAGTATATTATATATATGTATGTATATTCAACTGGATATATTGAGTTTTTCGTGAATATCTTAATTTAACCGTGTTACCCATAACAGCCTTTTCGCACAGAAATTTATTGATAAATTAACCGGCCTTTGCGCAATTAAAGTGCTGATTTTGATCGATTTACAATACGAAATAAAAGTCATATTTTATTTAATTAATTCTTAATCGAATACAAATCGAGTAAAAACTAGTAATCATTTTTGCGTGTTGTTGTACGCGCTATAAAATTGGATGTGCTTAATGGTAAAATAGTACTCAGTTGATGAGACTCACAAACTTCTTATGAACACCAGAAAAAAATGTATAACAGCTGATCGTTAATCGAGTAGCCCGCTGTGTGAAAGACAAAAATTTGTAGCTGAATTATATTCTTAATATACTAAATTTCTTTTGCTGTGGGAAAAGGCTATAAGAACCATATGACGAGAGCTTATATTCCATGATGTCGTAAGCTCAATAAATGTTACAAAAGGCACCCGGGGATTTTCTGGCTGTCTAGAATACTTTTATTGGTTTCGACCACCGACCTTATAACTCGATTTGCTTCAAAAGAATACAGTAATTATACATACAGTAATTATATATATTATCCTTAACTAATAGACTTCATATTCAGACACGACACTTGCAAGAGCGGAAAAAAGTCCTTCTATTAGGGTATTATAATGTATTTACAGGGCGTAGATTTATAACCGTAGTAGAAGTCTAAATATCCATTTTGATGGATGTGATTGTGAGAGATAATTATGCAGATTTACATGATATCTCTCAGAATAGTTGTAAAGGAATAACATTAACATTGTATTATTTTTAAAGGGTTTTAAAATTATGAAAATGGTTAGTTATAGAACAGAAATAAATTGTAAGCAATGTAGACGATTTGCAAATATTTTCATTGAGAATTTGAAAATCATTTTCCATTTGATACCGCTCTCAAATTTAGGCCACAATTTCTGTAGGGTGTGGAAAATGGTAGTAGTAATAATAATAATAACATAAGTTTGACTTCACTGCAAAAAAAAAAAAAAATCAGTGAGGCAGTGAGTTAGTTGGTGCATTGTTTGTTTAGGAGCAGCCACTTAAATCACTGGAAGAGAGGTGCTTTTCTCAACAAACGTAAGCTTCTTAATAAGCGTAAGCTTCGACTGAACTCCAGAAGATGCCTTAAAGTCTAAATGAGCATTAAAGTAATATGGAAGCTCAATTGTAGCAATCGTCTTAAAATTTTCTTCTGAACTTGTTGAAGTGTAGAAAAACTATACATATTAAGATTTAGTTGATAAAGAAAATGTAATGCCAACTTCTCTTTAGAAACACTACAATACCGTATGAGTGCAGTAAGAATGTTTTTCTTAGCAGCGAGAACAGAGTTACAACAAAAAACTAAAAATATTTTCTGAAAAAAATTCAGCAATTATGAGACCAACTTTCAACATATAAAAAACGAAAAATGCAGAAAAGCAGCTGATGAGGAGCAGAGCAGAAACAACAAAAAAGTGAAATATGGAGCGAATGCGTAAACTAACGAGCGCAGTTAAAAATGCCAGTGTCGAAACTTTTAGATGCTCGCTAATAAAAACGTCGAACATCTGGGTCAAATATATACAAAATTCGATATTTTTTGACGTTTATTTCCCATTATTTTCAACCATTTCCCTGTAACTTTGCACACATGCATATTTTTGTGCGAATATCGTATGTTACGCAAGCTATTTCTTGAAACTTCTGCTATTAATAGTTTCGAAAGCAAAAAATATAAAAAATGAAATGCAAAAAACACCTAAACTACAAAAGACCAAAACCAAATTGCTTGATAGATATTTTGCCAATTTCTCAGGTTTTTCGTTTTGCGATATGTTCGAATTCTTGGCATCTGCATCAGTACGGGGATGATCTGATAAGTTCGTGTCTTTTGATAGGGGAAATATTTTTCAATAATCTCTTTAGTCATACAGTTAGGAATAGTGCTATAAACTGCCGATTGAGTGCTACTGAGGCGAAGAATATTCTTCATTAATATCGGTCTGATCATTGATTCGGCTATCGGTCTGATTCAATTTGCGTGTACTTTAAAGATATTAGGAGAAACTAATCCTAATAACAACAGAACAGAGGTAAAAAGGGAAATATAAATATCCCCAGTCTTAGAGAAATAGTTACGAAAGTTGCATACTAAAACGGTCAAGTCTCGATCATTCACCGTCCAAAGAATCGAGCTGGAGTTGTGATCAAGATTGAAAGAAATTGAGATTTCGCCTGAGGCCTGATTTTCGCTCGACACTCAGGACATTTACTAAGGTTCCTAAAGGGTGCCGGGGCATAAAGGGATAGAAGGGAACGAAATTGCAAACGAGCTAGCTTGTACAGCTGCTGTAACAGTCCGACTGGTACAGAACCATTTATGGCAGTGGGTCCCCATACTATCCGGGATATGTTCCGCGCAGAAGAAAGAAGAGATAGGGAGGAGCATTGGCGCCAGTCAGCTGGATTGCCTATTGGGAGGTTATAACACAAAAAGATTTAAGTGCTTAATAAACCTCTCAAGAGGGTATTGGTGGGTATATACACGGGCCACTGCAAGCTCGGGAAACACCTTAATAATCAGGGCTTGGTCTCGTCGTGGGCCTGCCGCTTCAGTGACATGGAGGTTGAAACTCCCCTACACATACTACTGGAATGTGTTGCGCTTCACAGGAACAGGATAAAAATTTTGGGATGTACGTACCATCTCAACAGAGGGGCGCATCGTCTCCCTTAATCCAAGTACCATCCTGGAATTTGTAGGCTTGGAGAGGGCACAATAGACCACTGATCGTGGTGCTTTCCTCCTCATCATCATCTATCTAAGGTTCCTAAAAGAACAGTCCATAATTAAATAATATATCAAAGCTTCTTACGTTACTGGTAGAATAATAAAGTTAAATCACCTAAACCAGTATGGGTCCATCAATGAAATATTAACCGTTAATATATATTGGTAGTAATAAATTCGGTAGCTTTTCAAAGCCACTGACTTATTTAACCGATCTCTTACAAAAACTCTGTTCTCTGCGTTCCAAAAGTTCAGCAAGTGTGTCGCCGTGATATTTCTGCAACGTTGCGCACACATATGTATACCGTTATTTGCATATACTGCGGTTAGAAGAGATGTTGCGCGTAGCAGAGATCGTATAAACTGGCAGTGAAGCTTAAATGGACGGAAACGGCAAACTACAGTGACAAGAAAAGCATTTTTATAAATTTTGTTTTCTACTTTTTAATTCCAACAGCTTCAAATGCTTTTGCTGCTGTACGACACCGCAACGCAACGCCACCATCGTTGTCGAAGTCTCTTGACACCTCAGCTAATTTTTTCAGGCACATGTGCGCACCCAAGCCGAGCTAGGAGATGCGAGCGCTTGCAAGCAGCTGCATTTATAGTTTTTTCTTTAATTTTTTTCTTTTTGCAATTCCCTTTGCTTGGCGGAATTTCGTTATTTTTTCCATATTTTTTTCGCTCTAATTTTATTTTCTTAAATTCCTGTTCTGCGGTGGTTTTGCCGTTTTATGGCTTGCAACAGCTCGCTGCTTATTGGAATTGTTGTACTTTTTTACGAGCGTGTTGGTGTTGTTGTTTTAGTTGTACTACCCTAATTTGGCATTCTTGCGCAAAAAGCTAAGGTGCCTGCACACGATATTCATACATACGTACGAATATATATGAGAGCGTGTGTGGGTGTTTTTTGGGTTTCGTTGCACTTTTTGTTTGGCGCAAAGAAAGTGTGTCAATGTGTGCGTATGCATTTTGTTATGCTGTTTCCTATATCCGCAGTTTCTCTTTTTCACCATTATATGCATCTAGTACATTTGCTATTTTTTTCGCTTGACATATTATCGCTCTCATGTGGGCGTGTGTGTGTGTCTCTGGGTCGTATGTATATTATTGCAATTTGTCAAGCTTAAAATTGCATTTGCAGTGCCCCGTGCACTCTCCACTCCCCAATGTATGCAATGCAACGCTCTGCTTCGCTCATGACAATTGCCTTGATTTGCTCGGCAGGGTTCGCGGTATGCTCGCCGGTTGCCGCTACAAAGTTGCGACCAACTCGCCGCTTACATTTTAGTTGCAATTTGCAAAATAGTGTACACAGCCAAGCGTATCGTGTGATTTTTTCAGCGAGTTCCAGCTTTCTCTTCTACAAAATGGCGGAAGTTCAAAAATATTTATAGCCGAGACGTTAGTGATGCCGTTATAGGCTCATACTCGTACTAACTTTCAAAGGGCTCAGCTGGAAATTTGTATACCCGAGTGCAATATTTTTCATACGGCGAGAATTGTTTTTAGAAATATTACTCTGCCCGCTAATTTGTGTGTTTAGACCATTTCTCTCTAAATCAAAGCAGTAAAATTCGCTGACAAATCACGAACCCTTAAACAACTCGAAAGGTCTATCTAAAACTATGGCAACACTGCAACGATGATTTGAAAACCACTGAATTCGACCATTCTCATACGAGGGGTGCTAAAAAAATAACGGTAATTTTTGTTATTTGAAAAAAAAAAATTTCATATCAAATTGACAATTGGATTTTTTTTTAATTTTACAATTCCCGTAATTTTTTGAACACACCACATATAACGATATTGTGCAGAACAAAAATTTATACTGGTTCAACTAGTTCTAGTTCTACATTGTATTATGTAAAATCGTGGTCGGAAAAATAAACTGGAAGGAGAGAGGGACTAAGAAAAGTACTAAATTGTTTTCTAGTATTAAGACCAAATTAGTTTCGGAGTAAGATGCTCTCATTGTTTGACTAGGGTATGTCGAAAACTGACTTATATGAAGAAATTACGTCCGATTTCGACAAATTTTAGTTAAAAGTAGGCTTATATTAGGTTAATTCTATCGTTATAGTAGAATAATATTATATATTCATTGATATTTGATTAATTTAAACATTGTAATTCAGAATGGTTTTATATAAAAAGCAGATGTTGTTTTTGTCCCATTCATCTATTTATTTAATAGCTCTAACATAAAGATTTCAAGAAAACGTTATGCACTAAATTTAGTTCCAATTTGTAGGATAGTTATTGAATTTCACCAAAAAGATTGCAATCCACATCCATTATAAAATCTTAATATTTCTTTAGACAGTACATCTTTGGTAGTCTGAAATTTTAAATATGAATGTGGGATATTTATTATTCGGTTTTATTCATGTTCACACTGGATCACCATATGCCGAAATAATGCTTCCATCAAGTTTGGTTGATATAGTTTTAATAGTTTTTGATATATATATTCAACCTATTCTTTCACTAAAATTTCTTGTTCTATGTTCATTTTACGTTATTGCATTTAAAACTTTTTTCGTTATCAAACAAAAATTATTTATTGTCTTCTAATTAATATCTTGGAATACAGTTGTCTTTATGAAAAGAAGAAATGCTTAATATTGGACTACGAAATGATGATGAGCAATATAATTTGAATAGATTGTTTTGTAGTTTCGAAATGGGGTCCGAGATTACCAAGATAGCAGATCGAATGATATACAAGTAATTTCCTCTGCTGTGGTCACCGCTGACACATATTTTAGTTCCATGAATAAAACAACAGTTTAACATATTCATCATATCCCTAAATGTAGGCAACGTTTAGTATATATCCCTAAATGTAGGCAACGTCAAATAGTTCAGCTGTCGTACTTCCCTAAAACTGCGACTAATGAAGTAGCTATGATCTCTACTCGCATTTGGTGTCCAGTAAAACAAACGAATCAAGCGATATATGTACATATGTCAATCATCAACTCTAAGCTTCTTCCTTAAACCTTCCGAAACGATTAATGTATGATTCTAAATATATTTTCGAAACATGACCGTGGAAACATGTTTGTATTCCAAATACTTATTTTCAGAAATAACATTATCGATGTAGAACAGAATTGTAGCTGAATGATCAACTGTCTTCAATTAAGGGTTTCTAACCTCTTTTAACTTTAAAAAATGTTTAAACAGAAATATCTATAATATATATTTCTCATCGAATAATTTTGTTGAACATTGTGCCCAATTAACTTCGTTGAAAATTTTGAAACTCTACATACATATCTCTTGCTTAGACATTTGAAATATTTTGAATAGATATTCCTTTAAAATAAATTGTCTAAAAATGAATAGAAACTGGCGCTACACTTTTGCATATCAATTACATCAAATTTAATCTCTTGCCAACACTAGAGTTTTACTTCTATACTCATTCACATGGGTAAATTTTTTTTGGCCATCATCGCTTCGAGAAAGTGCGTGAACGCTTTTCTGCCACATTCAAAAATCCCAAAATACACTCAACTCACCGTCAACTGACAACTTCACTTACGTATACAGTTAGGCGACTGTTGACTGTTGTTGTATTGCAAAAATAGTGTTCATTAAAAGTTTGCGAAGTGCTCAGGCACGAATAACATGAATGACGAATTAACTGCTGGCAAAACGGATGCAGCAAGCGGTTAGGAAACGTATATTTAGTATAAAATGAAAAAAAAACCTAAAAAAAAGTTTTCAAATATTTTAAAAAAATATTGTTATTAAAATTTTAAATAAAAAATATAAACAAATTGTGAAAAGCCGGTCGACAAAATTCCGAAAATGTCTGGAAGCAAAAGGCCAAGCAACCCGAGAAGTGTGTACATATGTATGTATGTATATTGGAAACTGATGCAACCATATGAGCGAGTGTTCGTTCGAAATTCCGCTGCGAGGCTGCCATGAAAATGCAATTAGTTTAATCAGTGTATGCAAAAGTTGAAGTGTGAAAAAAGTCCTTCACATGAGTGCGTATGAAAAATAAAGTAAACACGGTGAAATATTTAATATTGCGAGTGCTGTGCAATACGCATTTTTTGCTTTCATAAATATTTATTCACAAATCAAATGATTCATATACATACATATATGTATACAAAGATATGTATGAGTATACATTTCAACCATGTTGTTGTTCTTGAACGAGATTGAATATTTTACGTGCAGCCCCAGGCAGTTGAACAAGTCAAGGACTTTAAAAAAAAAACAAAATATAAATTTGTTCAAAAACATTTAGTTGTAAATTGTTTGAAGCAATTAGAAAGTGGATTTCAAGGTTGCCAAAATAGGATTTCTCTTGGTATCCGTTAGAATTGAATCGCTTGCTTGTGAACGATGTACTTCTTTGCATTTAGAACCAAATTTTATATAATTTTATCAATAAGTGTATTGTGTTAGAAGAGTTCTTTATATAAGGCAATTATGCGTTTTTCCTGAAATTGGTACTGTTGATCTATTCCGTACTTTAAAGATATTTTTATACATACAGCCGACGAGGCCAATGATGAGACATTTTAGAATACTACCCGAGAAATTTTAAAAGCCACAGAAATATACTATCCTACTATACTATAAATATACTATATTCGTCAACTAACAAAATGACGAAAACCGAAAACACATAAAGTGCCATAACTACGCCATAAATAAAGCTATGGAAATAAAGTTTTGTACAAAGTATCGCACTATGAAGGGCATTATTTTGAAGTAAGTTTTTGGTACATATCTCGCAAACTACTAAAGCTCTAAATCGGTTCACAACCACGTCTACTTCCCATATACCAGAACTTTGAAGTCGATCTGAATTGTTTACTTTACAATATATAAAAAATACAAATATATAAAAAATACTGCATTTGAAGAGTGGCATCGCCCTTCTAAAAATCTCCCAAATCGGTCCATAAGCTTTTAAGGCCCTATATATCGAATACGAGGACCTCAGTTATCTAACAAATTTTTTACCCGAATATAGTTAAGTTAAGTCTCTCAGATATATCGAAGAAATTCAGAGAGAATATGTTTCTACTAATAATATTTCTCCGTGCCAAAAATTAGTGAAATCGCGTCATAACTTCCCCTATCTCTCATATACTTAAATTAGGGGTTTCAAACTTTCAATGGACTTTATACCATATATATGCCGAATATGTGAGTCAAATTGTTTGTTATATTAATAAAATTGAATAAATAAATTGCGAGAGTATAAAATGAACTTAGCCTTTCCTTACTTGTTTTCTATTATTCTAAATAAGCTAACCAAATTTCGGTAGAAAGAAACCGTTTAAAATGGTATAAATTATGACGAAGCGAATAAGTCGAGTAATTTGATAGGAAATCTGTCTGTCTCAAGTGGAAAAGGAAAGTGACCATTGAACGTTCCTTTTCCATAGTAACCCTTCTTCCACTACCCATTAGTTCCCCAAGCAAAATGTTCAGACAAACTTTTCGGCGAATAGAACAATCAACTGGTATAATTCAAATACATATAGAAGAACTTCTTACATCACTTTAACTAGAAGTAATTTTAATATTTTGTATTGAATTCAACTGGATAAGTTTGTTGTTGCGTTCGCAAGTAAATTATTTGAGAAGAGGACAAAGTTGTAACATAGCGAGTAAGGTAGTGGCGATTAGAAACCAGCTTTAAATAATTTTGATGAATGCGATTAAATTATAGATTCGGGGTTCGGAGTCCATAAATTTTGTTTGACTGCCAAAAACTATAAATCCGGAGCTAAATAGGAGACTTCTTCCGAAGATTTGACTTTGAACGATGTATTCCACTCTCACTATCTGCGGGTGAATGTATTTCAAAAGCCGACAATTTTGATATGGAGTTCCAGGTTAAACTACTTTTGAACCGCAAATGAATTTATAAGAGAGTTTTCAAGCAAGTTGCGTTGCTGTTACAAACATTTCGCTTATATTCAAATATTTTACACTCATCGAAATTTTAAATTTACCCACCCATTACTAGTCATGTACTTATTCGTTTTGGTGGAAATGGAAAACTCCTTATGAATGAAAATAAATTTTCAGTTAGGCTTTGAGTGAACGCTCCTAATAATATTTAATGCCACTACAATCGAGTTTCCGAGTGAATGACGCTTGTTAGCATCAATGAAAAAATGCTTTTCAAAATATTAGGCGCACAAGCAGAGAAATGTAATGCAAAAGTATTTATATGAAAGTGAAGCACTTAATACAATACATACATACGTACAATAATGAAAGTATCGAAATAATTGCTGGTAAAAAGAGGCTTAAATCATTTTTGGCAGCAAGTAACGTATACAATAAATCAAAGTGCGCACTTAAATGCATACTGCCTTCATTCAATTCACTTTTATTTACAAATACATGTGTACTCGTACTTTAGTATATTTCACACAAAATGCCTGAAATTGCAGATGTGGTTTTCATAAGAATTTGTGCTGAAATAACACAAGTATACACGGTTTTGGATCTTTTCAACCAAAAGTGGTTTCTATTACAATTGATGACACTGAATCCGAATCTTCATTTCGTTTTTTAAGATTGAGTCTAGTTTTTGAAATAATCAAGAATTTAATTTTTTATGATTTTTGTCAAATAATATTCATTTTATTAACTTAAAAGTAACATATTAGAAATGAAGATTGGTGGAACTTTGCCTTTTGTATTGTTTTGTATCTGTTTCACGTATTAGAGTCCAACAGTAATCGCTCATCATGCCTTCATCCCGAAATCCTTGGTATCTTCTTTCAATGTTGGCTAGATCTTGGTGTAGCCGTTCTCCTTGTTCGTCGCTCGTATCACCCAAGTTTTCGGGAAAAAAATTGAGATGGGAATGCAGAAAATGGATCTTTAGAGACATTCTAGCTCTAATCTTTCGATAATTTGGCAACATATCGCCAATAATTTCCTTAAAATTAGGGGATTTGTGATTACCAAGAAAGTGGTAAACGATATTTTGAAAACATGTCCTTAAATTTCATCAAACAAAAGTAGCAATCATCTACATGGTTTTTAGGTTCTCTCGAGAGCGCTGGCATTGAAAGGAAAAGTACTCACGTTCTCTCAATGACCACTTATACTGCTTTGTTTTGCATGCGTTACAAATAAATTTCGGTATCCATGATTTATGAGTGTCTGCTACTCTGAAACCAAAGTAGTGCAGATACGCATCTTTGAGCGCATTTGTTATTATTTTTTTTTAATCATATAACTACCACAAACGTAACAAAAACACTTTGAATCAAGTTTGCAACACTGTCTCTGCATTTTTATTTGCTCTAATCACTTGTTTATGGCACAATGGTGCTATTATGCGAGAACTCGGAAACTAGTATCAATCTTAAGAAACTAAATGCATATTCGAATTCAGCATATCAAATATAGTTAAGAATCGTTCTTATCTGCTCAGATCCAAAAGTTGACCTGAATTTGTAAACTTGTGTAATTATAGAAGGCGTACATGCCTGTTCGTGTATTGTTTTTGGTTTTGTAATGAAATAATTGCATAGTTGAGAGTTTTAATTCTTTGGCTTTTGCAAGAAGATCTCTGGCATTATTTGGTCGAAATTTAAGCTTGAGAAATTTAATTAAATAAGGAGAATTGGGTGTACCAAGTTTTATGTTGGTATGTAATCATTGAATAACTAAATACACTAAATGTAAAAGAAAGTTTTGGTCCTTTGTCATTCATTGGGGCATTTCCCAAATATTACTTTTTATATTACATTTTCGCGCTCTTGAGTGGAATAACATGAATAATCGTCGAGTGTTCGTCAATGGCCCAAGGATTGTTGGATGGTTAAGCAATGTTATCTCAAGGAATATTTGTTGAAGTACCAGAGCACTTTGATTCGTTATGATACCTGCCACGCCGTTTTGCTGAGATCAAAACCTTTTTCACATATTATATTAATGGACTGATCGCGGCGACTATTCATACTGGCCCTTAAATATTGCAGATAAAATATCCACACATCGACTTAAACGACGGTTTAAATACATACATTTATCAAACTACGGCTTATTAGATTTTGCAAGCGAATTGACATAAAAATCTCTCTAAACTAAACTAATGATGATGATCGGCTGAACTCGGTTTAGATTGGTCCTATGACCGGGGAACCGAGACTGATGGGGAAATAAGGCAACGTTCTTCTTCCCCAGCAGAAAAGAATGGACCAACGATACGATCATAGATAGTACCAATGGTGAAATCTATATATTCACCGACGGATCAAAAGGTAAAACAGGAACGGGAGCGGGAGCGGGCTTCTTCTGTAAAAATTCACAAACAGAAAGAAGCTTAAAACTAAACGACTGCAATTCGGTATTTCAAGCTGAAATTGTCGGACTAAGGAAAGGCGCTAGGTGGGCTTGTGGATAGCCAAGCCGCAATTAAGGCTATCAGCTGCGACAACACGATGTCTCACTGCGTAAGATTGTGCAAAGAGGCAATTAATAGACTATCGGGAGGAAACTCAGTTAAACTTTTCTGGATACCCGGTCATATAGGTATAGAAGGAAACGAAAAGGCGGATGAGTTGGTCCGCTCAGTGGCAGCTGGAAACACAGTTCCCAGACCTTTCAGTTCTGTCAAGCGCTGTACATGTGTAACACGGGTTGTACCACAAATGTACTATTGGTTAATGTTGGCACTGGACAGACCAAAAAACTTCTTACTTTGAGCAAAAGAGAACAAAGCTGTATCACAGGGGTTATCACGGGGCACCTCCCTCAAAGAGGCCTCCTGCAGAGACTTGGGATAGTAGAATCGGCAGAATGCAGGGCGTGCGCGGAAGATGACAAGACACAAGAGCATTATCTCAACGAATGCCCTGCCTTCTATCGGTTAAGAAGATATGGCTTCCATGGTTCCCAATACTCTAAACTAAGAGAAATTGGGCAGCTGGGATGGAAAAAACTCAGAAGTTTTGTTAAATCGACCGAGTTGTTCAGGTGATGCTTATCAGGGTAACTTCGGAGAGCACAATGGGCCTAATAATGGCCTAAGTGCGGCCGCTTGCGGTAAGGCTCTCTTCGCCTCCCTTTTAAACAAACCAATGATGATGTTCCATATAGGGAAAAAATTTGAAAAACCAATATCCTTTTAATATAATTCATATAAGGCGCCTTAAGTTCACTAAGTCTTGGATAATAGCACATGGAACAAAGAACTGATATAAGTCAAATGGATTTGTATAGTAGAGTGAGATTGTATGCTATTTTAGTGAAACTGATAACTTTGAGTTCATTGCAATTAAAAGCCACTTTAGGTACTTATTAGTAAATTAAATGAAATTAAAATATAAATAAATAAATCCATTTAAACGCAATTCAATAGTCCATATTTGTATTTGGTTTAAATAATCTATTATCAGAAGAAAACCGACAGTGTCTCTTTGTGTCGCTCTTTTACCCGCAAATTTAATTTTATTACAAAAAGTAATGTCATTGCCAGGTTTGAAAGCTTCCAAGCAGTTATAGGTTACTCTACAAAAAGACTCATGCATACACATATACGGCACATATCTATATGCCTCTAACAAATCGAATTATTTGTCGTTGCAAGCAGATTAAGAAACCTGAAAATAACTCGTCAAATATGATTAATTAAGAAATATTCTTGGCAACCAGTTTTGCCGCCATTTATATACCTTCACATACTCCTGTATATATCCCCACATATATTGTACATAAATATATTGAAGGCAGCTTTACTTTATCCTCCGCTCAACTGCAAATACTGCAAGTACATGTGTGTGCCACACAGCGTTGCCTGAGGCAAACCCATCGGCCGCAACAAATGTCAACTGCATCCGGTTTCAGTGCACTCTTACAGGCACACAGGAAATTGCCTGCCAAGCTATAGCTGGTACATAGTACATTCCAACTTTCCTGCGCGACTGACTGCTTGTTTGCCTGCCTGCCTGTTATCTTGCCATCATGACAGGTGTGTGTGTGTATGTAGTATATTGAAGTTATTCCGAATGGTTTTACAAATGCCACCAGGTAAACCAAACTGCTGGAATTCATTTCTATACTAGTAAAAATGATCTGAAACCTTGGCATCAGCCTTATGACTAGACAAAAATCAGTAGTGAGAACGTAGTGTCAGTGCTGGATTTGTTGGTATCCGATTTTTAAGAAAAACTTGTTCTTCATTTACAAATAGTCAGTTGAAATAAAGAGCATAATGGTTTAGTATCATCCCTTTGGCTTGGTTTTCGAGAGTCTTTTAAGTAAATATCGTTTGATTTCGTAATGTTTTGACTTAAGAGATTTGAAATGAAGTTACGACTGGATACTCATAAGGTCGAAGAGATATGTCGATTCGTCATTTGGCTCTCAAAATACGCGACAAATGGATATTTAAACAGTCTCTCACCAACTTTCGAATTTCGAAATCATAGTATTTTTTCGAAATTTGAAATTTTATTTGTAAACTTGCCGGAACACAAAACTTTTGTGACCTGGGTTACCATGTTCACATCTGTATAACGGCTTTACTGTGTCATGTGTGCCATTGACTGCATAGAGTGTGGCATATGCCATTAGTTCGACGTTTCATTTTTCGGTTAATGGCAAATGTCGAAATGTTTCCACTTTCAAATGATGCGATCACGCTCTCTTGAACACACACACTCGCACACATACAGACACAACTTATCTCTTCATTTCTTACGCCCGCTCACTTTGTCTGCCTCATTTAATGACAATGGAGCTGCAACTGGAAAGCAGGTGCGAACGAAAGTACTCAAAGTTATAGGCGATGCAACATGTAATGGAATGTGCTAATGAATGCAGGCACTATAGGCGGAACTGAAATCAGAGGGAGCTAAGTGAAAATATAAGCTTCAAATATGAATACATATATACAAGTATGTGAGTAGAAAGGGTGTATGACAAAAAGAGCCAGTGATTTATTGGCCAAATGACAGTTGAATAGCTGCACTCTAAGGCTCAGCGGCGCTAACGGGGGTGTGGATATGCGGGAAGGTGCTGGAAATGAATGATAGTGCTGCATCCGTAAACTTTAGCCTGCATTCACTCTAGGCTTTTGCAGTGGCAAAGTAAAGATATAAAAAATTTATATACTTTGTGTGGTTATGGGATTTTCAAATCACTGGCAATTACGTACAATTTTTATTACTTTTTATTTGAGGCGCAAGTTGTTGAGAATTTTCCAGTTTAGCTACAATGTTTCTTAAATTCGATTAGAACTATTCGAGCATGAAAGCATCACTGTCAGCATCATTACTTCCAAACAGGAAATTTTCGAAAATGACACAAAGTCTCGAAATATCTGCGTTCAATCGCAATTTACCAGCTAGTAAAATTGGAAAGAACGAATCAGAAAGACAAAATGGCGAGGAAATGTGTTACAGTGGCAGGGATAGGACAGGAGCGTAGTGCAACAATGCTACAAAAAGAAAGTAGCGTTAATACAGTGGGTTGTATCCAGAGTGGCGTACTCAAAAAATCCTTCTTCGTCCAATTCAGCACAGTTCCAAGAGCTTGTCTCATTCTTTTTTCGAAAATATATGTTTCTTTATAATATTCTAACTTAAGCTCTTCTGCTCTTTTCATAGTCATCACTTTTTAACATTTTTCTGTTGACAGTCAAATTGTCGGGTAGAGTGTAAAAGTGTCAGCTCTCACCAAATCTTATCATTGACGATTCTGATAATATGCCGAGCTTAGTCTTTATCAACCAATTGATAAGTATGCCAGAACTACGCTCCGAGGTTAGTCAATTCAAATAATTCCAGCTGTTCTCAAAGTGCAATCTCAACCTGATAGAACATCCTGACATATGCCGTTTCAGGGATCGCTGAGCTGTGCTGCATAAAATTTAATCCTCGAGAACCATATAGGCGCGTTCTTGTATTTTTTTGGCATCCTGATATCACTAATTTAAAATGTGTGAAATCGGTTCACAACCCCGCCTACTTGCCATATAATACAATTTTGAATTCCATCTGAATCCTTCCTTCAGTAGGAACCAATGATAATGGCGGAATAAAACTTTACATAAATAGGGTTTTGAGGTGTGGCATCACTGATGGAAAATTGTCAAAATCGGACAACATATATCTTTTCAGGACCCTGGATATCGAACATAAAGAATTCAGAACTAAGGGTAATTTTTCACCGAAAATGTCGGTAAATTTCTTAGATACTTTAATGTAATTCAGAGGGAATATTTTATTTTAATAGTGGGTTAAAATGGTTTAAATCGGGTCACAATTTCCCGTAGATCCCATACCAATTATAGATTTTTGAAAAATACGGTGGACTTTATACCTTATAAATCGGCTTAAATTAATAAAATTACATAAGTAAATTGCGAGGGAATAAAATGTTCAGTTCCACCCGAACTTAGCGCTGTTCTTTAAGGTTTTCTTTCACTCGAAAGATCCTTCATTATTTTTATTTTAGTCTACATATTTTATGAATCCCGCTTCTGGTTTTATAACCAATGGTATGTAAATCGCATTTATCTCAAATGTAATACTATTTGAAGTGATCCCCTAGTGGATTAAGTTCGGAAATGAAGTCACATTTAGCCCACTGTGCTAACTTGCGAGTAATTTGAACGATGCATGTAGACGTGTGTTGATTGAAAGTACAATATATTTTCCACCGAGTGACAGCGTTTAGGGCGGCGTTACATGCATTCTCGAAGAATGTGCGTGAGTGCATGTGTCACATACGTGTATACGCAGTATGTTAGCGCAGGCGGTGAAGTATCACTAATGCAGCTGTCAATGCATGTTGCATGCCACAACTGCCACAATTACAGGCATTTTGCAATCAATGTGGGCCAACACCCACACGCAAGCGCGCACATGAATATAAATAACGGATTAAACCATGCGCTGTGCAGATTCACGCGGAACTTATATGTAAAACCAAAAAAAAACAGCAAAAATATGTGATCAGCTTCGTCGCGCTTGCAGCGCTGCCAACTGTCGCTGCTTTCCGCCATGGACCATCTAACCACACTCCACCTAACCGGCTCATTTAGGTTCAACATGCGGATTTGCGCCACAAATTTAACAAAAGTCAACGCTGCCACGGCGTGGAAATGGTGAATCGCGCAGAGAGCAATTGGGCTTTACATGCCGCGCCAGTGGTGGTCGGAAACCGCAAGACCCAGCGGTACATCCTCTCCACTTCGTGATACATTAGCATTGCAATTGCAGCAACTGTGCGCACTCACTAATGGCTGTTGCCTAAATTAAGGCGCGCTATGCACCAAATGTGCCCATTTGAAGAACTGACGTCGGTGCCGAAGCTCAAGCCTCAGCCCGAGCTTAAGCCCGCACAGAGGCTCTATCCGCAGTCATAGATGTGTCTGCAGGCAAACGTCAATTCGTCGTTGGCTTTGCAGCTTTGCGGATCACGTAGAATGGGCGGAAACTTGCGGCTTTCAATCCACTTATCTATGTATGCGTGCATATATGTATGTATGTATGTCGGTCCATCTGTGTGTGGTCGAGTTGATGGCCATTGCGTCGAAATGAATTTTCAAGTGTAATTGCGTGGGCGGTCGTGTCGAGTGTGCAATTATATTGAAGTGTAAGCGTTTGCCGTCCGACAGATCGACCGACCTACCGACCGTCCGCACGACCTACCGTCTGAGGATGAAGAGACGAAGAGTTAGTTCGAAGTGCAGATGTCTGCTAACGGTAAAGTTAAGTGGTTGGGTTGTTTTGTTGAATTGTCATATGGACGACTGCGTTGGATGGGTCGCCTTTGTTAAACGGCAATGCTCGCTCGAATTGATGGCGGTCCATGCGGTTGCGGCTAGTTGATTCGGTTTGAAGTGACGATTGCCTATTTTAGGCTGTGCGGTAATAATGACGATTCAATTTGCATACGAAAAAAATGTTTTAATTTCCACGTAATTACTCATTCCGTCAAGATTTTAATAGAAGCTTGTTATATGTCCTGTTGTATGTCTATCAACATTCGGTTTGCTTTTATGTTAGTTGTTCATGGTGACATTTCTCTTCATAGCTGTCAAGCATTGCGTCCCAAAAATATAAGAACATATTTTCTGATCAAGTTTCTAATAAGACTCTAATGGAATCTAGAAAGTAAGTGCCTGGTAAAAGGAATATGTGCAGAAAGACTCATTGCAATATGTCTGTAGAGAAAAAGTTCTGCATCAGAACAGTTAGACTGCACTAAACACATGCCGACACAAAGTTTAGTGGGTCGGACTTAATTGGTCATGTGAGCGACTTGCCAGCAACGAATTTCTCAATCTTCTCTAGCTTAACAAAAATGAAAGCAAGAGATTCGATCTTGTTTCGATAGTCGAAATGGTAGGTAGGTATAAAATACGATTTAAGCCAATA
Organism: Zeugodacus cucurbitae; assembly: GCF_028554725.1. Classification (NCBI taxonomy): domain Eukaryota; kingdom Metazoa; phylum Arthropoda; class Insecta; order Diptera; family Tephritidae; genus Zeugodacus; species Zeugodacus cucurbitae. Next base: position 52,958,943 of record NC_071667.1, on the reverse strand, counting down.
GTTAATATTAATCTAAATTATTAATTTCCTTCCAAGACTTCTATATACACAATTCCGGTGAAAGTGACGGCTCTCTACAGAAGACCTGTCGTATATTTAGCAATTTTGTATTCGATTACTATGGTATCTCAGAACATATAGTTAGAGACTGGTTCATCAAAACTTTAGTGGAACTTTTGTCATCTATCTGATAATGGATTAGACCCACAAATATATTTTCGATAAGAGATCAATCCAAAGATCACTTTAAGAATATAGCCAATTAATAATGGCATACTTATTACCCATAGAATTTTTTCCCCTCCGATAAATATCCTTATTATAGTCATATAATAAAAAAATTAATTTTTAACAAAAATTTTGTACTATCCTCTCCCTAACCACTATTCGAAATTGCACTTATAGCCTTTTAACCTATTAACCGCCTATGTATGTACTGTTGCCTGTCAGTTGTAATGATGTTTGCCATCAATCACGTAATTACGTTGTAAATATTTGATACTCTCGAACAATAACACTCTATACGCTCATTAACTCAACTTTGGTTGTTGTTATTGATTTGTTGATGTTGCTGTTGTGTTGGTTTTAATTTAATCAGCAATTAAGTTTTGATTATAACAAATTTATCTGCATAATATCATAATAACAATTTGCCAGTAAATACCAACTGCATAAGAGTAAATGATATGTGTCCGTGTGAATGCATGTAAAGGCGAAATTTGGTTGGTTCATTAAATGTGCAATGTGAGTAGGTACACATATGCATTATGTATTTGTGGATATTGAATTACTCGAAAACCACTATAATTTGCAAATGAATTGCAATTTTGTTGCACAAAAAATGTAAATTCGTATGTTCTATATTCAAATTAGAGATTTGATATATTTGAATATAATGATTTTAATGCGAAAAATTAAATGAAAATGAGTTAATTTGAGATTAATATTTTTAGAATAATCAAATTTTTGATATTTCAAAATACAAATAATAAATAATATAATAAACAAGTAAGGAAAGGCTAAGTTCGGGTGCAACCGAACATTTTATACTCTCGCAATTTATTGAAGAAATTTAACCAATACATATATGTGGAATAAAGCTCACCGTATTTTTGAAAAACCTATAATTAGGTATATGGGAGCTAGGAGAAGATACTTTTGAAAAACCTACAATTAGGTATATGGAAATGTTATGACCCGATTTTAATAATTTTTGGAACAGAGACACACTATTAGAAGAAAACAATTTCCTCCCATATTTTCGGTTAAAATTTATCCTTAGGCGCTGAGTTTAACATGTTCGATATCTGGGGCTTTGAAAAGTTATGGTCCGTTTTCGACAATTTTTTCACAAGTGAAGCCACAGATGATATGTACTAATTGTGTAAAGTTTTATTCCGTTATCTTCATTGGTTCCTTATGTTTACATTATAAAGTGAAGGAATAAGATGGAATTCAAAATTGAGTTATAAGGAAAGTAGTAGTGGTTGTGAACCGATTTCGCGAATTTTTTGTCCGTGTTATCAGGGTGTCAAGAAAATATTATATACCGAATTTCACTCGAATCGGTCGAGTAGTTCCTGAGATATGGTTTTTGACCCATAAGTGGGCGATGCCACGCCCATTTTCCATATTGTAAAAAAATCTGAGTACAGCTCCCTTCTGCTATTTCTTCTGCAAAATTTAGTGTTTCTGACGTTTTTCGTTAGTTAATTAACCCACTTTTAGTAATTTTCAACCTAACCTTTGTATGGGAGGTGGGCGTGGTTATTATCCGATTTCAACTATTTTCATGGTGTGTGGTGGGGTGTGTAAGAGAACCGACTGCAAACTGCGACCGATTTATGGGCGGGGCCACGCCCACTTCCCCAAAAAAATTACATCCACATATGCCCTTTCCGAGTGCGATCCTTTATTCCAAATTTTACTTTTATATCTTCATTTATGGCTTAGTTATGACACTTTATGTGTTTTTGGTTTTCGCCATTTTGTGGGCGTGGCAATGGTCCAATTCTGTCCATTTTCGAACTTGATCTTCTTATGGTGCCAAGGAATATTTGTGCCAAGTTTCGTCAAGATATCTTAATTTTTACTTAAGTTACAGCTTGCACAGACGGACAGACGGACGGACGGACAGACATCCGGATTTCAATTCTACTCGTCACCCTGATCACTTTGGTATATATGACTCTATATCTAACTCTTTTAGTTTTAGGTGTTACAAACAACCGTTATGTGAACAAAACTATAATACTCTCTTTAGCAAGTTTTGTTGCGAGAGTATAAAAATAAATAAATAAATTGTGTACGGAAAAATATATATATGTGTTGCAGAACTGAAGGCATGAGTAGGTATTCTGAGATATATTCATGTTTAGAGCCATATATACTCTCGTTTAGAGTTGCTAAGAGAGTATTATAGTTTTGTTCACATAACGCTTGTTTGTAACCCATAAAACTAATCGAGTTAAATATATATCAAACTGATCAGGATGACGAGACGAGTTGAATTCCGAATGTCTGTCTGACCGTCCGACCGTGCAACGGATAACTTGAGTAAAACTTTAGATATCTTGACGAAACTTGGTACAAATGTTCCTTGAGACCGTGAGAGGGACCACGACTTGAGACCACGCCCACAAAATGGCGAAAACCGAAAACACGTAAAGTGTCATAACAAAGCCATAAATTAGCTTGGTCGAAGGATCGCACTAGGAAGGGCCATATTTGGATGTAATATTTTTGGGAAGTGGGCGTGCCCCTAAATAGGTTTTTTGTATATATCTCGCAAACCAATAAAGCTATACTATATAAACCAAACTTTCTGCAGTCGGTTCCCTTACGTACCCTACCATACACCATGAAAATAGTTGAGATCGGATGATAACCATGCCCACCTCCCACAAAGGTTAGATTGAAAATTACTAAAAGTGTGCTAACTCACTAACGAAAAACGTCAGAAACACTAAACAGAAGAAATAGCAGAAAGAAGCTGCACTCAGATTTTTTTATTAAAGTTTTTTAATACAAAATAGAAAATGGGCGTGGCATCGCCCACTTTTTGGTCAAAAGCCATATCTCAGGAACTACTCGAAAGATTTCAATAATAATAATTCGGTATATAATATTTTCCCTGATGACACGTTTGGAAAATCGATGAAATCGGTTCACAATCACGACAACTTCCCATATAACTCAATTTAGAACTCCATCTTATTCCTTCACTTTAAAATATATACATATATATACATAAGGAAAGGGGATGGGGTCATATGTAGAAGTTCACGCAAGTGAGGAAAGTTTCTGATTGCCATTCACTTGGGAGTGGCCAGGAACGATTCTTTTGCATATGACTCAAGCAGCTCACGACTTCCGGTTTTAGACCAAGTATCCCCTGGGTAGCTAACAGACATCCGTTTGGAGGCGAGCTAAAGTGAGAAGGCGAAGCCCGCTTGTGCGGTTGTGCGTAGGGCTTGGGACCCACCACATAAAAACGAATAACCAGTGAATAAGAAACACAGGCCTCGGATGAGAAACCCCCCTTTTGATGACGACCACGGCAAACGTATAAAGGACTATGATTTGAGGGCATGCACCTGGAATGTCCGGACTCTTAATTGGGAAGGTGCCTCTGCCCAGCTGGTTGATGTCCTCATACAACTAAAGGCTGACATCACCGCCGTCCAAGAAGTGCGATGGACGGGACAAGGACGGAAGAAGGTGGGTCCTTGTGACATCTACTACAGCGGCCATATAAAGGAGCGCAAATTCGGTGTTGGATTTGTGGTGGGAGAGAGACTACGTCGCCGAGTCCTGGCATTCACCCCGGTGGATGAATGTCTTGCCACAGTCCGCATCAAAGCGAGGTTCTTCAACATATCGCTGATTTGCGCCCACGCCCCAACGGAAGAGAAGGACGATGCGACCAAAGATGCTTTCTATGAGCGCCTAGAACGCATTTATGAGCGCTGCCCCCGCCACGATGTCAAAATCGTGCTTGGCGATTTTAACGCCAGGGTGGGTAAAGAAGGTGTCTTTGGCACAACAATCGGAAAATTCAGCCTCCATGACGAAACATCGCCAAACGGCCTGAGGCTGATCGACTTCGCTGGGGCCCGAAATATGGTTGTCTGTAGTACCAGATTCCAGCATAAAAAAATTCATCAAGCAACGTGGCTGTCCCCTGATCGAAACACGCGCAATCAAATCGATCACGTTGTGATAGACGGAAGACATGTCTCCAGTGTTTTAGACGTGCGTACGCTCCGAGGACCAAACATTGACTCGGACCATTATCTAGTAGCAGCAAAGATACGCACTCGCCTCTGTGCAGCAAAGAACGCCCGTCAACAAACACAAGGAAGGTTCGACGTCGAAAAGCTGCAATCACAACCGACAGCCGAACGATTTTCTACTCGACTTGCACTCCTGCTCTCTGAGAGCACTCATCAGCATCTCGATATAAGGGAGCTGTGGAACGGCATCTCAAACTCATTGCATACCGCTGCAGCCGAAACAATTGGTCTCCGGCAACGCCAAAAAACCAGTTGGTACGATGAGAATTGTCGTTCCGCAGTGGAGAGAAAACAGACTGCCTACCTCGCAACGTTGCGATCGACCACAACACGTTCGGGGTGGGATAGATATCGAGAACTGAAGAGGGAAGCGAGACGCATTTGCAGACGTAAAAAGAAAGAGGCCGAAATGCGTGAGTATGAAAAGCTTGAAAAGCTTTCCGACATGGGTAATGCTCGAAAATTTTATGAAAAGATGAGGCGATTAACAGAAGGTTTCAAGACCGGAGCATTATCATGTAGGGACCGAGAAGGTAATCTGGTAACGGATGTCCAGAGCACACTGGGATTATGGAGGGAACACTTCTCCGACCTGCTCAATGGCAGTGAAAGTACAACACCAGGAGATGGCGAACCCGATTCCCCAATCGATGACGATGGAATAGATGTTCCATTACCCGACCATGAAGAAATTCGAATAGCAATTACCCGCTTGAAGAACAACAAAGCGGCGGGGGCCGATGGATTACCGGCCGAGCTATTCAAATACGGCGGCGAAGAACTGATAAGGTGCATGCATCAGGTTCTTTGTAGAATATGGTCGGAAGAAAGCATGCCTGACGATTGGAATCTTAGTGTGCTCTGCCCAATCCATAAGAAGGGAGACCCCACAATCTGCGCCAACTACCGTGGTATAAGTCTCCTCAATATCGCATATAAGGTTTTGTCGAGCGTATTGTGTGAAAGACTAAAGCCCATCGTCAACGAACTGATTGGACCTTATCAGTGTGGCTTTAGACCTGGAAAATCTACAATGGACCAGATATTCACCATGCGCCAAATCTTGGAAAAGACCCGAGAGAGAAGAATCGATACCCACCATCTTTTTATCGATTTTAAAGCTGCCTTCGATAGCACGAAAAGGAGCTGCCTTTATGCCGCGATGTCTGAATTTGGTATCCCTGCAAACTAATACGGCTATGTAAGCTGACGTTGAGCAACACCAAAAGCTCCGTCAGGATCGGGAAGGACCTCTCCGAGCCGTTCGATACCAAACGAGGCTTCAGACAGGGTGACTCACTATCATGCGACTTCTTCAATCTATTGCTGGAAAAAATAATACGAGCTGCAGAACTAAATAGAGAGGGTACAATCTTCTACAAGAGTGTACAGCTCCTGGCGTATGCCGATGATATTGATATCATCGGAAGCAACAACCGCGCCGTTTGTTCTGCGTTTTCGAGACTAGATAAAGAAGCGAAGCGTATGGGTCTGGTGGTGAATGAGGACAAGACGAAATATCTCCTGTCATCAAACAAACAGTCAGCGCATTCGCGTCTTGGCTCCCACGTCACTGTTGACAGTCATAACTTTGAAGTTGTAGATAATTTCGTTTATCTGGGAACCAGCATTAACAACACCAACAATGTCAGCCTTGAAATCCAACGCAGAATCACTCTTGCCAACAGGTGCTACTTTGGACTGAGTAGGCAATTGAACAGTAAAGTCCTCTCTCGACGAACCAAAATCAAACTCTATAAGTCGCTCATTATTCCCGTCCTGATGTATGGCGCTGAAGCGTGGACGATGACAACATCCGATGAGACGACTCTTGGGGTTTTCGAGAGAAAGGTTTTGCGCAAGATTTATGGTCCTCTAAACATTGGCAACGGCGAATACCGCAGACGATGGAACGATGAGCTGTACGATTTATACGACGACATTGACATAGTTCAGCGAATAAAAAGACAGCGGCTACGCTGGCTAGGTCATGTTGTACGGATGGAAGAAAACACTCCAGCTCTGAAAGTATTCGATGCAGTACCCGCTGGAGGAAGCCGCGGAAGAGGACGACCTCCACTCCGGTGGAAAGACCAAGTGCAAAGTGACCTGGCTTCACTTGGTGTTTCCAGTTGGCGCCAAAAAGCAAAAAGGAGGAATGAGTGGCGCGCTCTGGTGGATTCGGCTATAATCGCTTAAAGCGGTTCCTACGCCAAATATATATATATATATAAGGAACCAATAAGATAGCGGAATAAAACTTTACACAAATACTGTATATGATCTGTGGAATCTCTTGTGGAAAATTTTTCGAAATCGGACTATAACTTTTCAAAGTTCGGAAAACGAATATGAAAAATTCAGTGCCGCATGGTAATTTTTCACCGCAAATTTCAGTAAATCTCTGAGGTATCTTAATTTAATGTAATTTAAACTTCCTCTAGCTCTCATATACCTAATTATAGGATTTTCAAATTGGCTCCAATTGTGTGTTATCTTAATCTTAAATATATCAAAATATTGGGAGAGTATAAAATGTTCGGTTGCACCCGAACTTATTGGCCTTTCCTTACTTGTTTCACATGATTTTCTAAATCACACCAAAACTCGAACTCTTCAATTGGCAAGATAAGTCAAATTTCATATAAATTACCTTCCATGACACGAAGTTTTTATGTGGATTATCGTGATAATATTCCATATTATTATATTTGATTTACTATAGAATTTTAATTGAATACTCAAACAGTAGGCAGTTGTCTTTTCAAAAATAGTTTTAATTGCAAGCATTCAACCCTACTTTGTAATAATTCGTATACCTAACAATTTTTATTGAATTATATTTTTGTATATGGTGGTAACCCTTTCCATCTGTAAACTTTCATTTCGTGATGTTTATTGAATTTTGCAAAAGAAATGATTGAGCCCTTTCAATGGCCAAATTTCTTACTTCTCACTTTCGGGAGCTCAATCACTTGTTACAGAGAAACTTCTTGAGCTGATAAAACGGATATTCTTAGGTAATGAACTTTTGCGCTGATGATCGTGACGTGTCAAAATTTTTAATTTGTGCAATAACTAATAGTGTTCTTTAGGGGTATTTTCCTGTTTTCATTCCTTAGAACAATTCTCCTTGTCCTTACCATATCATATACTCAAAAAATATAAATAGCTCTTCTGTTTTGTGTTATTTCTTACATAGTTAAATATCGGTTTTGTAATTACAAATATTGTAAAATATACCAAAGCTTGAGAGGTCGTTTAGGATCTTCCATTTGTCGGAAAATGTCATGACTAACTGTCACTCGAACATTTAGCTACTAGATTATCGAATTGATCACTGGTTACTCTTACAAAACATAGTTGGGGAAATAATATAGTATCTAATTTGTTTTCTCTAGCTCAAAAGAGAGTTATTCTATGCAAATCTGCAGTATATTAAATAGATTAGGTAGACTTAATCGCTTAATTTCGGTTTTCACAGCTACATAGAATTTACTTTGTTGTAAGGTATATACTGTTTTTTTTAATTCTCCCAGTATGACAAAAATATTCGAAATTCTCAAGAATTGTATCACACCCGCCTAAAGAATCTAAATAAACATTAAGCTTCAATGGTAGGATTTATAAGCGTGTCTGTGCCAATGAAATGCAATTTCTTTCAATTTTCTAACAATTTTGATACAACAATTGAGTTACAATACAATCGACATAAGTCGACTTAAGTAAAGAGTAATTTGAGTTGTTCTGACCAATTAATTTGAGACGCGAATTTATATTTTAATTTATATTTTACCTTAAGCAATAACTTCCATTTAAAGCTTCAAATTGCGTTTAAATTGCGATAAAGAGCATATAGGATATGATTTGAAAATAAATAAAAATAACTAGTTTAACTTAACTCGACTCAAAGTATTTTAACATATTACCACATAAATAAATAAATATAGATTTAATGCATTTCTCCATATATAAATACTATATATGTGCGCATTATTTGAATTATAATTGCTTTATTTTACTTCTTAATTATTTACATCTTAATTGAGTTAAATAATTGTCATGCAAAGAAAAAATTAAATGACTGATTTATGTAACTGTAGCGGTTTGAATTTATACAAGCTAACTCAATAACAAAATATCAATCGCATTACCGTTATTGAAATATATATTACAATAACATTTAAAACGTTTTTTTGTGAATTCGCCGTGGTTCTGGCGAAAAATTCGAAAATTAATTGGCTTATCAATTGACAACATTCAATTAAATTAAAGTAGGTCGAATTAAGTTTGCCACTCAGCGTTTGTGTCAATTATGCGCATTGGACAATAGCAATTATCGCAAAGCTAACAAAATTCCAATATTTGCCTTTTTCAGTTTTTTGTTACCGTTTCTGCTACAATTGGCTTTTAATTGAGTTTGATGTTTTGCAAAGTGCAGTGACCCCTCTCCCCCTTTCTTGCATGGCATTTTCGATGGCAGAAATTGAAATAACCGTTAGTTGAGAAATGAAGACAGCCATTTAAGCCAATTTTATGACTGGAAACCGAGTACTTCCAAGTGTTGTGTCCAAAAGCTCCAAAGGGGATGCTTTCATACATTCTTCGAGGCTGGTTATTTGTGGGATTGTTTCTTACTTGTTTGCTTGGTGGTATGAGATAAAGAAATATTTGTTGCCCAATATTGGTCAAATAAATAAATACAAACGGTATTTTAGATGTGTTACATCAGTGAGGCAATATTTTATTAGCAATTTGTCTTTTTGACAGCTGTTATTTGATTTATACTCAGTTTGGTTTTTAATTTCATAGTGCACAGACTTGATTGGTTGGTTGAAAAGCCATTAGCCATTTCCTTATACAGTTCAAAAATGAAAGAAATCGGATAATAACCACGCCCACCTCCCATCCAAAGGTTAGGTTGAAAATTACTAAAAGTGGGTTAACTCACTAACGAGAAACACTAAATTTTACAGAAGAAATAGCAGAAGGAAGCTGCACTCAGATTTTTTTACAAAATGAAAAATGGGCGTGGCATCGCCCACTTATGGGTCAAAAACCATATGTCAGGAACTACTCGATTTCAATGAAATTCGGTACATAATACTTTCTTGGCACCCTGATGACACATGTGAAAAATGGATGATATCATAACCACGACAACTTCCCATATAACTCAATTTTGAATTCCATCTTATTCCATCACATTATAATGTAAACATAAGGAACCAATGAAGATAACGGAATAAAACTGTACACAAATAGTGCATATCATCTCTGGCTTCACTTGTGAAAAAATTGTCGAAAACGGACTATGACTTTTCAAGGCCCTGTTATCGAACATGTTGAACTCCTTGCCTAAGGGTAAATTTTAAGCGAATATATGGATAAATCTCTCTGATAATTTAAAGTAATTCAGAGGAAATTGTTTTCTTCTAATAGTGTATCTCTGTTCCAATAATTATTAAAATCGGATAATAACATCTCCTAGCTCCCATATACCTAATTATAGGGTTTTCAAAAATACGGTGGGCTTTAATCTGCATATATGTATTGGTTAATATGTAAGATATCTTAGCAAAATTAAGTGAGCGTATAGTCTTGGATATAGTGTACTTTGCTGGTGAAAATGAATGAAATCGGTTCAGGAATTACCTCAGCCCTCATACACTATATAGGACGCTTTTCGTTATTCTATTAAACTTCATGCCGAATTTATAGGTAAATTTGTGCGTTATCTTAATAAAATTTCTTCAATAAATTGCGAGAGTATAAAATGTTCGGTTGCAGCCGAACTTAGCCTTTCCTTACTTGTTGATTTTTGCTTAGTTAATTATAACGAGCTTACAGTTGTGTGAAAAGTTGTACTTTCCAAGTGGAATTATACATTTCATTTATTTTGAAATCATTTTCATTCATATCATTTTACAATTAATGCATATTTTATGAATGTTATTATTTTGTTATTCTATGACTATTTCTGGGAATATAAGTACAGTGACATGTTTTTCATTGAAATGGTACATGGTAGAGCAATTTTCAAATTCCAATGAAATTGAAATTTAAATTTTTAATAAATATAATTCCTTAATTTATATATAAATAGAGCTTCAGTATAAAGTTTATCAACTGCAATCAATTGCATAACAATTCATTAGAATCGATATGAATGCACTGGCAATATAATGTAAAAATGATCAGTAGTGAATGGAAAGCAAATAGAACAAGAGTGGAATCTGCTTTCTCACATCTGGTAAATAAAGTGTATTTAAACATAATAGCAGCTACATATATAAAACTGTAGCTGTTGTAATTACCATATTGATGTAGTCTAGGAAAATAAAAATACTACTGACATGAAAATTGTTTGATACTAAGATGAGAATAGCAGATTTGAACCGACAGGCATACATACACTTGTACATATCTTGAATGAATGTCGGCATACAGATAATGTCATATATACATATATATTTTCGATTAATGCTTTCCAAAAATTCTATTAACTAATGTAATTTGATCTCAAATATTTTCTTCATGCCATAATTTTGTAAGTAAACATGTATTGTTAAGTATATTGTTATATGTATTTATTGAATATATGGCACATAAGAAAATATACATAAGTATGTATGTAATATATTGCGTGAACATTTAAAAAAGTATTAAATTGTAATTAGCATGCAATTATTTCAGATGACAACATTAATACAGGTATTTGCATAAGAAATGTGTGATTGTGTCATTAAACATATGCGCACAGTAAATGAACCGAACTCATAAGTAAGAATATTTTCATGTACATTTATAATATAATATTAATATTTTACTGTCCATTATGGCAGTCAGTATTACGCATACGCCCTGTAGGCTACACACACGCATTTTCAACGCGTCTCGTGTGTTATCTTTGCATTAAGGATTTACTCGTGAATAATGTGGAGCAATTTTCGACCTCATTGACATGTCTTCCATAGCGCAGCTGTCATTAAAAAGAACTGCATGACAATATATTTTATGTATATACATATGAATTGAAGCAATAATGAATTTAAGCGCCATACAATTCGCCGTTTTCTAGGATACAATTTAACATTTTCTGCGCGTCTGTTTTTCTCCGTTTGCCCATTAATACACTTGAATTCACATGTGTAATTGAATTTTTATTACATGTTTACTATATATACTATATGTGTTTGTGCGTATATATGTATAACGTTGTGTTTTCTCTTTATCGCCTGTTTCTTGCAGATAAATAAAAACTCGCAAGTTCCCTCGAAGAGCAGCAATGGCGAACGTAAGCGCTGGATTCACGATCCGACAAGTGAGTATAACTGTTACACATGTGTTTATATACATACATATATATATATATATATATATATATATATATATTTGTGGAGATGCTTCATAAATCTGCAAATAAATGTGTGCTGCTGGAAGCGTAAATTTCTTGCATTTTTTTGCGTTCTTTGCCCACACACACACACACTGGCGCGCGGTCGTAAAGCCAGCAGGTGGCCGCGATTTATGGCACACGCCTCCATTTCATTCCCAAAGACATTAAGCATCGGGCAACTGCGAGGGGGAAAATACTTGAAAAATGCAGCTGAGCGTTGTGTGTGCATCAACGTAAAATATCTACGCGATTCATAAGCTCATGTGGCGGATTAAAAAACATTTAAGCGCGCTATTTCAGTGATGCTTATAGACATGTGTGTGGGCGTGTGGGTGCATTTATATTATTTTAATTAAATTAACACATGAGACTAAGTGCTGCAGCTGGAAAAACACAATGTCTTCCACCTCCTCTATTTTTCTTGTCCGTAAAAAACAAGTTTTTATTTAAAGACTAGGACTCTTGTCTTGTATTGAAGGCTCTAAGAAGTCAAGTTTAAGAGGCTTACTTTGTATTAGATGACAAAAAATACATTGCATTGTGCTAGTGCTTTACTAAACTCTTGCCATTTGACTTAAGCAATCTGTGCAATAGCCAATTGAAGATGATTTTTTAAACAATGAAAGAGTTATTTTTTTCCTTGACCGACCTGGTGGTAATAGATCATTATCATTCTTAATATATTAAATCACATAGTGCTCAGCCTCGATATCCAACGCAGAATTACTCTTGCCAATAGGTTGCCAAGGCAATTGAAAAGTGAAGTACTCTCTCGACAAAGTAAAACCAAACTCTTCAACTCGCTTATTATTTCGATTCTGTTTTATGTTGCGATGTAGACGGCACTGGGTGTTTTCGAGAGAACGTTTTTTTCACAAGAAGTCGCCGCAGTCGGTGGAACATTGAGCTGTACAAGTTGAACGACGACATTGACAAAGTTCAGCAGAGAAAACGAGCGGCTACGCTAGTTAGGTCGTGTTGTCCGAATGGACGAAAGAACTCCAACTTTGAACGCGCTCGAAGCAGTACCCGCTGGTGGAACCAGAGAGAGAGAGAGAAAGACCTCCACTCCGTCGGAAAGACTAGGTGGAGATGAACCTGGTTAAACTTCGCATCATCAATTGGCGTCCAATAGCGAAAAGAAAAACGAATGACGCGGTGTTGCTATCGTATTTAGAGGAATACTGATAAATATGTTGATCTTCCTTGATCGGATAAAAATTCGGGTTTCTTACGGTTACGTAAACCCGAAGTTAATGATTCGACAGTGTTCTGTGCCTTACTCGTTGGTATAACGCTGAATGCAAAACTAAGTTGCATGCAAAATAATTACAGAACTAAAACTAAAATTCAACAAAATAAGCTGGTTATCGGTTAGAAATCGCAGTTAACATTATCAAAAAACAAGAAAGGAAGGGCTAAGTTCGGGTGTAACCGAACATTTTATACTCTCGCAATTTATTTATTTAACTTTATTTATATTATATAATACACAATTTGACCCACATATTCGTCATATACAGAGGTAGTCAAAATTATTTACACATCGGACGCTTTACTACAAGTTTCACACAAAAAGATTTCGCTTGTTGTTGTTGTTGTCGCAGGGTCACAAAATGCTATGTTGTTATAAACCTTGATCATATTCATGAGCGAATGAAGTCAGTTTGGCTAGAATTGCTAGAAATATGGCGGAGAAATAAGCAAATGCACTGAAGGCTCGCTGTAGTCAAAAGTATTTACACACGGCGATTTAGCCTTTATCCTTGGATTTGGTTTAAACAGAGTAGTAATTGGATTCTATTACATTACATTGTATAAAGTCCATTTAAAGTTGGAAACCATAATATTAGGTTAGAAGCACCGAGGTCCTCGTGTTCGATATATGGGGCCTTAAAATCCTATGGTCCGATTTCGGCAATTTTTAGAATGGGGCTGCCACACTATTAACATAGTATTTGTGCAAAGTTCTGCACCGATATCTTCACTAGTACTTACTTTATATATTGTAAAGTAAACGATTCAGATTGTCTTCAAAGTTCTGGTATATAGGAAGTAGGCGTGGTTGTGAAGCGATTTGGCCTATTTTCACAACATATCATTGGGATCAAAGGAAACTATTATAAACCAAGTTTCATTGAAATCGGTCGAGTAGTTCCAGAGATATGGTTTTTGACCCATAAGTGGGCGACGCCACGCCCATTTTCCATTTTGTAAAAAAATCTGAGTGCAGCTTCCATCTGCCATTTCTTAAGTGAAATTTAGTGTTTCTGACGTTCTTCGTTAGTGAGTTAACCCACTTTTAGTAATTTTCAACCTAACTTTTATATGGGAGGTGGGCGTGGTTATTATCCGATTTTTTTCATTTTTGGACTGTATTAGGAAGTGGCTAAAAAAAACGACTGCAGAAAGTTTGGTTTATATAGCTCTATTGGTTTGCGAGATATGTACAAAAAACTTAGTAGGGGGCGGGGCCACGCCCACTTCCCCAAAAAAATTACATCCAAATATGCCCTTCATAGTGCGATCCTTCATATCAAATTTTATTTCCATAGCTTTATTTATGGCTTAGTTATGGCACTTTATGTGTTTTCGGTTTTCGCCATTTTGTGGGCGTGGCAGTGGTCCGATTTTGCTCATTTTCGAAATAGCCTTTGGTGCCAAGGAACGCGTGTTCCAAGTTTCATTAAGATATCTCAATTTTTACTCAAGTTACAGCTTGCACAGACGGACGGACGGACGGACAGACAGACATTCGGATTTGAACTCCACTCGTCACCCTGATCACTTTGGTATATATGACTCTATATCTAACTCGTTTAGTTTTGGGTGTTACAAACAACCGTTATGTGAACAAAACTATATTACTCTCTTTGCAACTTTGTTGCGAGAGTATAAAAATCATATACAATCAAGCGTTGAGACCTATATCTTCCTATAAAAATTGTATGGGAAGAATTCGCTTTAATGGGAGTGGAGAAGTGAAGGGGCAAAACTATTGCAAATGTCTCATAAACTCTTTTCAGAATAGTTCTGATATTAGACACACAGCTAGGATATGTCCGTCTGTTTAATAAAATTGTCTTTCCAATTCATTTTCTATTTCAAGCTTTCATATCCAAAGACATTATAGTTCCACAACAATTTGTGAATCAAGATTAATTTGTCGTCATTCAGATGTTGAATTTTCGGATATAAATATTTTTAATATTTTCGGGCTTCCGAACATTCGTTACGATTAAACTAAAAGTTTTCATTTAGGCAAGTACATTTCTTCTTCTAAGATCTTCTATTTTCCGAAAACCATTTTTAAAAAATATGCTTTACCTCTTATAATAGGAAAAGTGTCAGTGATTCTTTTTTATATGATAAAAGTGGCCTCTCGTCGGATAAATATCGTTTATAGTAATTAGTGTTAGTACCTATGTACCTCTCTAGTTAAGAACGAATAAAATATTTATTGTTTCAGAAAACCAAGCCCATTAGTTAAACCTTTTGACCTTTACTGAACAACCAATTATTTTCAAGCTTTTCCACAACTTATATTCAAGCATTTCCTTACAGTTTCAAAGTTAAACTTCTGTACTTTTGAACCGCCCTGTAATGAACACCAGAGCTACCTGTACGGCCGCAGCACGGCTTGTTTGCTTTTAATTTGTAAGAGGCGGTGAAATTAAATTACTAAAGTTATTTGCTGTTAAAGGCAGAAAGGGTCGTCCGGCTGGAAACCGTTGCCCAGGTGATATCACTGCGAGATAATGTAATAAAAACCGCTCATTATAAGGAATTAACATCATTTGTAGAGCTGTGCAGGAAATATAGCTTATGCCCACGCACACATTTGTATTTATTTATTTATATATATATGTAATGTATGTATGTATGCTTACTCACTGCGTGCAATTATTTACCCTTTTCTGTTTACATTTTCTCCCAACCGCTAGGTGACCTCTGCCGGCCGTTAAATTGCAAGAAGCGTGAAATTTGTCTGCTGGAGGATGAGTACAGCGCTGTGTGTGTGTCGAAGCGTGACTTACACAAGAATCGGTAAGTGGAGTGGTAACTTTGAAAGGGAAGAAAAGGTAAAAAATAGTGAATTAAGAAATAAAAGTATAATATGTATAAAAAAGAAAGTGTGGAAATAGTTTAATTGTTTCATCAATATGAGCAAATTTAATATTTAAAGTATTACAAAAGTGGCAACCTTCTTTACAAAAATTTTTAAAGCTGTTCCTTAATATATTAAATGTTTGTCCACGTTAAAGTGCTTCCATATCGAAAATATTTTTTTTACTTACATTTTCATAGCTTAGTGGCAACCCTTTTCAAAAATATTTCTAACTGAAAAAGCATATTTCTTTAAACCGCTTGTATTTGTTGCTTATAATGTAACATTTAATAAAAAATAATAAAATTATTATAAACATTTAAAGAGGTGGCAACACTGGTCACAAATTATTATCAATTCTTAAATATTTTTATTGAAATTTTCTTTATCTGTTTAAAGTTGATTTCTAAAGAGATATTGTTACAAATATTTTTTTGATTAATTATATTAAAGTATTTTTTATGGCAACTCTATGCAAAAAATATTTTTTTTGTAAACTTTCATCAATCATTTCAGTTTATTTCCATATTGTAGTCGCGTTACATACTCAATATATTTAGTTTAATTATTTTAACAGATGGCAACCTTTTTTATTTTAACTGTAATTTTTTCTTATTATATTTAGTTTTTGCCCAATTTATATTCTGTTTCTATAAAATATTTATTAAAATCAGATACAGCTTCCAAGTTCTTTATTTTTTTGGTTTGAACTATCGAAAAATCCACAGTTAAATTTGCTATAAGGTGGCAACTTTTTTTCGGAAAAATAAATTTAGCTTTAAATTTTCTCATTCTCTGCAGTCTGTTACCATTTTCTTATGTTTATTTATTTTACGAAATTTTTTAACATAAAATTTCAAACAGATGGCAACTTCTCAACTTTTTTATTTTAAATCTTTCGAGTATTGCACCAACAAAACAAAACATCAAAAAAAAATTAATGAAATTAATTAAGTCTACTAGACGCAATTTTGTTGCGTAACATAATTTCGTTGCAGTCAACGAATTTTTTTATCAAACCTAAAGAAACAAAAAAAATATCAAATTAATTTAGTCTCTACAATTCGTTTGCGTGACCAACTTTTGTTGCGTAACACTAATTCGTTGCAGTCAATAATTTTTTTTTATCAAACTAATAGAAAAAGTTTCTCTTCTAAACCAAAAACTTCAGAGCATTAACATAAAACAACACTTACCCCCACATAACTAAAACTGTGCAATAAAAACTTGTTTTTGTTATTGTAGTTACTTCTCTGAAATTCCCACAAATTTTCTCGCTTACTTTGTTGCCCACAAATCCGCTTACCTACCTGGCCCATCATTTTAAAATTCCCAATTGGCCTATTCTCTGTTATAAAATTAAGTTAAGCATTCAACCCTTCAGAATTCCACTTCAAAATTCATCCCGCACTCGGCTACACGAGTGGCTCTCTTTCACACACAAAAAAGTTTAATTATTCCTTTTAGTTCACCTTTATCACCTTTCTTTTATTTGTATATATGTATGTATTTCGACAATTCACCAACGCCATTAATCTCCCACTTTGAACCTCAAGCGGGTCTCTACTAGTACAACGACCACAACCTCCATCGCCCTAACACACGAACTCTCTCGTGAACTGCCGTTAAACTAATTATTTTTATCTGTCTTATCTTTCGTCACCGATCCTGTAGTGATGAAATAATCACGAAAGCCAAGTACTTGGAGGAGGAGGCGGCTAAGCGGCGTGCCAATAAGGAGAATAACAACAACAACAACAATAATATTAACAACAACAGCGATAATGAGAATGATGATGAGGATGCGAAGAATTTCAGCTCAGACGAAGAGTCCCGTGAGGATGATGTCTTCTACGAGAACAACAACACAGCCGGCGATAAGGACGACGAAGAGGATGAAGAGTGAGTTCAAAAAGCATGAAATAATGAAATTAGTTGATATCATCTATATATATATATAAGCGACTGGGTTGGGTTGGTTTGTGTGGGATCAAAAATTTTCGATTTTTCACATTTCATTAATTAACGGTAATTTTGAAAGGATGACACGGTGGCACATTGGTTGTCTGGTTGATTTCGTGCAAAATTGTGCTTGGACGCCTTAAAGCACACTACGAATATGACAAGCACATAATATGAGTTGGAGATGAGTGTGTGTGTGTTGGAAGTGTTTGAATTGCTGGCACGTGGCTGTCACACACTTTCACGCTATGTGCTTGAAATCAATGTTTTTGTTTTGTTGTTTTTGTACGGCGTGAGTGTGACGTGTGCTTGAATGTATGCCCGCATGTGTCACCGCACACATCACTCCACGTCCGATTTCATTAACGAGTCTGTATGCTTTTTCAAGCATGTTTACATAAGCGACTATGTGTGTGTGTGTGAGTTTATATGAGTGTGAGTGCATGTGTATTTGTGCTTAAAAGTCCCATGGCATGTTTGTTTTGTTTTTAGTCTGTTTTGTTTGTTTGTTCTCAGTACTTTTTGTTGTTGTTTCACTCTGTGATGTTCTCCATGCCATAGAGTCGCAAAGATTAAAAGACTCTCAAAATAGGTCACTTCTGATACAACCCTGTCGCAAAGCTTGTGATAAAGCGCCAAAGCTCCTTTTCCGCGGTGCAAATAAACTAAAGTAGAAAGATTTGTAAATATAGCTATTGGCGGTGGTTGGCGATTTAAATCTCAGTTTGTTGTGTGTTTTTATATCGAGGTTGGCGGAAGTAAAAAAACCCCAACCATAATTTTCTTAATTAAGTATGTGCGAAGTTTGTTAAGTCAGTGACTTTTTGATTGAAATAAATTATTTTTGACAAAAAAGTTTTTTGTTTCTTGAAATATAACCATCTAAAAAGGGTTCTGGTTGTGGTTTACCGTCAGTTGAAGTATTTTGAAGAGGAAAGAACGCTATAAACGAATCGATCATCGAAAAAGCAAGACCTTAATGCTACATCTGAGCAAATTCTAGTAAATGTTACGGTTAGAAAAAGGGGGAAATCTGTTCACAACCACGCCTACTTCACATATAAACCTAATTTTAATTTCATCTGATTCGTATCGGAATTGAACATAGTACTAATATTACATTGAAGGTGTGGTATCGTTCATCTAAAAATTATCCAAATCGGACTATAGTTTTTCAAGACTTCAGATTCTGAAGATGTGCGCCTCAGTACCTATGGATAATTTTTCCAAAGGTATCGGTAAATCCTATACATATTTTATAGAAATTTAGAGCGAGAATATTTTTATTGTGATACTAGGTCTCTATGCCAAAAATGAGTAACAAATATCGGGCCACAACTTCCCCTATCCCCCATATATTAATATAAGGATTGTTAAACTTGTATCAGTTAATATGTGAGATATCCTGGCAAAATTATGTGAATGTATAGTCTTTGATATAATGTTGCTTGATAAAGAAAATTGAGGACAAGTAAGGAAAGGCTAAGTTCAGGTGCAAACGAACATTTTACACTCTCGCAATTTATTGATGTAATTTTATTAAGATCACACACAATTTGACCCATATATTCGGTATAAAGTCCAATAGAAAAATGAAAGTCATCATATATGGTATATAGGCTGAGGTAATTCCTGAGCCGATTAAACTCAATTTCATCACCAACATATAGTACATCTAAGATTATATGCTCATTTAATTTGGCTAAGAAATTTCATATATTACCCGATTTATAAGCTATTAAGCCCATCGTATTTTTGAAAATCCTATAATTAGGGATATGAGAGCTAGGGGAAGTTACACTATTAGAAAAAAAATATTTCCTCTAAATTAAATTAAGATACCGGAGAGATTTACCGAAATTTTCGGTGTAAAATTACCATGGGGCACTGAATTCTTCATATTCGATATTCGTGGATTTGAAAAGTTATTTTTTCACAAGTGATGCCACAGATGATACGCAGTATTTGTGTAAAGTTTTCTTCCGCTTTCTTCATTGGTTTCTTATGTATATATTTTAAAGTGAAGGAATAAGATGGAATTCAAAATTGAGTTATATAGGAAGTAGTCATGGTTGTGAATCGAATTCATTCATTTTCCACACGTGTCATCAGGGTGTCAAGATAATTGCAATATACCGAATTTTATTGAAATCTGTCAAGTAGTTTCTGAGATATGGCTTTTGACTCATAAGTGGGCGATGCCACGCCCATTTTCCATTTTGTAAAAAATCTGAGTGCAGCTATTTCTTCTGTAAAATTTTGTGTTTCTGACGTTTTTCGTTAGTGAGTTAACGCACTTTTAGTAATTTTCAATCTAACTTTATATGGGATGTGGGCGTGGTTATTATCCAATTTCAACTATTTTCATGGTGTATGTTCGGATTCGTAAGGTAAACGACTACAGAAAGTTTGTGCTGAATATATGGTTCAAATTATGGTATTTAAATAATATTAAATCAATAAATTCTGAGAGTATAAAATGCTCGGTTACGCCAAAAATTTGACCAAAAAGATTATTTTATTGTTCACTTATTCGATATTTTAATGATCTGTTTTCTAAGTGAAATTTTAATATCCTCTCGCACTCTAGGCAAATAAATTTAACCGTTATGAACAATGCCGGCATGTTCTCATTCGTTTTGAAACTAGGTTGACTCAGGCGCTTCGAGTTTGAGAAGTGTTTAGAGTGCATAACATCAAATGGGGACTATTTTGATGGCGACAACATTAATATAGAATTTTACAAAAGAAAAACGAAAATTCCGTTATTTTTTGAACGTAATTTTTAATGATGACACAGTAATAAGTAGAATCCGAGATAGAAGGATTGAAAATATACCAAAATCATTAAATAATTATATTTACTTGTTATTTACAAGCATTTTATTTATATTAATATGTCGTGTTTACTCGTATACTATTGCTTGTATTTTATTATTTTTCACTTACTAAAAAAGTCAACCCAACAATACATGAAATACATAACTTTTATACTGATTCATGATTCACATATACAAACACAGCCTTCACACAAGCTTTAAAATATCAATAAAACAGCGAGTATTGCTTAATAGACACGCACACGCTATGTGTATAGCGGACACATTAAGAGCTGACCGCCTGCATATGCAACTAAATGCAAATAATAGTTTACAATGAAGCGAAGCACATGGAATTTTCAATGAAATATAACGCTTGCCAACATACAAATATTCGTATATATATGTATGTAAATACAGAGTACATATACATATTTGCATACATGCGTGTATGCGTTTAAAAAATGCAATTACTTGTCGCGTAATTGTATAAATGTGACTGTATGCAATTATTTGCTTGGCACTTTTTTATATACAGTATATAGGAGAGCGTACGTTTATTTTATTGGTCAGTTGGCGTTATTGTTTTACGTACAGTTTTATGTTTAATATTAAAGTTGGTGGCATATAAAAAAATATAGCGCAGTTTTATAATACTTACCCATATACACATACTTAATTTTTATAGGTATTCATGTATACCTATGTTTGTATGTGTGTGTGTGTAACATGCTTGTATTGATAATAACCACCATCTCCATTGAAAATACCTGCAATGCCGTCATCCTCCCAAAGGCAACGTCATTAACAACAACGTCATCGCATTGTTTCGACATCATTTTTTTCCACTTTGCCACCAATGCCAGCGCAACAATAACAATAAAATGAGGCAACTATGGCAACAATCGAAGTGCTCTATAAATGTTTATGTCGCAGTTGTGTAGAGTATTAGGAGTCTCCTTAAATTGTTATTGTTAGCATTTGAAGAATTCCTTGATATAAGTTTGGTCACATAAGCTTTACGGTTAAAAATACTTTAGCTGCAATATTAAAACAATTGAGCAAGGGATGATTTGGATAGTTTCACTTTAAGATGGTTAGAGTATTCTCTCAGCTTTAGAATCACAATATAATTCATTATTTAGATGTGATTATTCACGGATCTTGGACCTCAACAACACACCTTTCAATATAGTAACCAACTAAACGATGGAAGATGTGATCGAACTTACATATTTACCTAAATGAAGTCAATAGCGAACCAGGATCAAATGATTGTATGTATGTGATTGGCGTTGCAACCGTTTAGCTGGTTATAGCCGAATCGACGATAGTGCGCCACCTGTCTCTCTCCTTCGCAGTTCGGCGCCAGTTGGAGATCCCAAGTGTAACCAGGTCACTCTCCACCTGGTCCCTCCAACGGAGTGGAGGCCTTCCCCTTCCTCGGCTTCCTCCGGCGGGTACTGCATCGAACACTTTCAGGGCTGGAGTGTTTTCGTCCATTCGGACAACATGACCTAGCCAGCGTAGCCGCTGTCTTTTTATTCGCTGAACTATGTCAATGTCGTCGTATAACTCGTACAGCTCATCGTTCCATCGTCTGCGGTATTCGCCGTTGCCAATGTTCTGAGGACCATAAATCTTGCGCAAAATTTTCCTCTCGAAAACTCCTAGTGTCGTCTCATCTGATGTTGACATCGTCCAAGCTTCTGCACCGTAAAGCAGGACGGGAATGATAAGCGACTTGTAGAGCTTGATTTTGGTTCGTCGAGAGAGGACTTTACTGTTCAATTGCCTACTCAGTCCAAAGTAGCACCTGTTGGCAAAAGTAATTCTGCGCTGGATTTCGAGGCTGACATTGTTCGTGTTGTTGATGCTGGTTCCCAGGTATAAGAAATTATCTATGACCTCGAAGTTATGACTGTCAACAGTGACGTGGGGGCCAAGACGCGAATGCGCCGACTGTTTGTTTGATGACAGGAGATATTTCGTCTTGTCCTCATTCACCTCCAGACCCATTCGCTTCGCCTCCTTATCCATGCGGGAAAAAGCAGAACAAACGGCGCGGTTGTTGCTTCCGATGATATCAATATCATCGGCGTACGCCAGGAGCTGTACACTCTTGTAGAAGATTGTACCTTCTCGGTTTAGCTCTGCAGCTCTTATAATTTTTTCCAGCATCAGGTTAAAGAAGTCGCACGATAGTGAGTCACCTTGTCTGAAACCTCGTTTGGTATCGAACGGCTCGGAGAGGTCCTTCCCAATCATGACGGAGCTTTTGGTGTTGCTCAACGTCAATTTACACAGCCGTATTAGTTTTGCGGGGATACCAAATTCAGACATCGCGGCGTAAAGGCAACTCCTTTTCGTGCATCTGTTCCATCGTCATCGATTGGGGGATCGGGTTCGACATCTCCTGGTGTTGTACTCTCACTGCCATTCAGCAGGTCGGAGAAGTGTTCCCTCCATAATCCCAGTATGCCCTGGACATCGGTTACCAGATTACCACCTTGGTCTCTACATGAGGATGCTCCGGTCTTGAAACCTTCGTTAAGTCGCTTCATTTTTTCATAAAATTTTCGAGCATTCCCTCTGTCTGCCAGCTTCTCAAGCTCTTCGTACTCACGCATTTCGGCCTCTTTCTTTTTTTGTCTGCAAATGCGTCTCGCTTCCCTCTTCAGCTCTCGGTCGTTTGCAATGTTGCGAGGTAGGCAGTCTGTTTTCTCTCCGCTGCGAGACGGCACTCCTCATCGTACCAGCTTGTTTTTTGTCGTTGCCGAAAACCAATTGTTTCGGCTGCAGCGGTACGCAGTGAGTTTGAGATGCCGTTCCACAGTTCCCTTATACCGAGATGCTGATGAGTGCTCTCAGAGAGCAGGAGTGCAAGTCGAGTAGAGTATTTCGTGGCTGTCTGTTGCGATTGCAGCTTTTCGACGTCGAACCTTCCTTGTGTTTGTTGACGGGCATTCTTTGCTGCACAGAGGCGGGTGCGTATCTTCGCTGCGACCAGATAATGGTCCGAGTCTATATTTGGTCCTCGGAGCGTACGCACGTCTAAAACACAGGAGACATGTCTTCCGTCTATCACAACGTGATCGATTTGGTTTCGCGTGTTTCGATCAGGAGACAGCCAAGTAGCTTGATGTATTTTCTTATGCTGGAATCTGGTACTACAGACGACCATATTTCGGGCTCCAGCGAAGTCGATCAGCCTCAGGCCGTTAGGCGATGTTTCGTCATGGCGGCTGAATTTTCCGACTGTTGTGCCAAAGACACCTTCTTTACCCACCCTGGCGTTAAAATCACCAAGCACGACTTTTACATCGTGGCGGGGGCAGCGCTCATAGGTGCGTTCTAGGCGCTCATAGAAAGCATCTTTGGTCACATCGTCCTTCTCTTCCGTTGGGGCGTGGGCGCAAATCAGCGATATGTTGAAGAACCTCGCTTTGATGCGGATTGTGGCTAGACGTTCATCCACCGGGGTGAATGCCAGGACTCTGCGACGGAGTCTCTCTCCCACCACAAATCCAACACCAAATTTGCGCTCCTTTATATGGCCGCTGTAGTAGATGTCACAAGGACCCACCTTCTTCCGTCCTTGTCCCGTCCATCGCACTTCTTGGATGGCGGTGATGTCAGCCCTAAGTCGTATGAGGACATCAACCAGCAGGGCAGAGGCACCTTCCCAATTAAGGGTCCGGACATTCCAGGTGCATGCCCTTATATCATTATCCTTAAAACGTTTGCAGGGGTCGTCATCAAAAGGGGGGTGTCTCATCCGAGGCTTTCGTAGATTTTTCATTGGGGGGTGTTTTTATGTGGTGGGTCCCAAACCCTACGCACAACCGCATAAGCGGGCTTCGCCTTCTCACTTTAGCTCGCCTTCAAACGGATGTCTGTTGGCTACCCAGAGGATAATTGGTCTAAAACCGGAAGTCGTGAGCTGCTTGAACCATGTGGAGAAGAATCGTTTCTGGCCACTCCCAAGTGAGTGACAATCAAAAACTTTCCTCACTTGCGTGAACTTCTACACATGATCCCATCCTCCAATCAAAGATCAAATGATTGCATGGGGCAAAATCGGACCACTGCCACGCCCACAAAATGGCGATAACCGGAAACACATAAAGTGCCATAACTAAGCCATAAATAAAGCTATGGAAATAAAAGTTGGTACAAAGGATCGCACTATGAAGGGGCATATTTGGCGTGGCCCCTAGTAAGTCGCCCCTAGTAAGTTTTTTGTACATATCTCGTAAACAGCTTGAGCTATATCAACCAAACTTTCTATAATCGTTTCTTTTAGGTACTACTTTATACATTCCAAAAATGTTTAATTCAGTAAGGGAAAAAACCAGAAACCTTAAATTTCATTATAATGAAGGTACAGAAGGGCTCCACCCAAATTGGTATACAAAATTTTAAGTGAGTGTGACACCGCTCACTTAAGGATCAAAAACCAAAACTCCGAAACTACTCTACCAATATCAATGAAATTTGGTTTGTAATATTTCCTTTGCATTCCAATGATATGTTGTCAAAATAGTCCAAATCGGTTCACAACCACGCCTACTTCTAATATACCAGAACTTTGACGATATATAAAGTAAGAACTAGTGAAGATATCGCAAAAGAACTTTGCATAAATACTGCATTTATAGTGCGGCAGCCCCTTTCTAAAAATCGACGAAATCGGACCATAGGTTTTCAAGGCCCCTATATATCGTACATGAGGACCTCGGTGCTTCTAACCTAATATTAGGGTTTCCTACTTTCAATGAACTTAACCATATATATGACAAATATGTGTGGTTCAAATTGTGTATAATATTATTTAATCTTAGCCCTTCCTTACTTGTTAATATCTTCTTTCGTGGCAACAGTTGTGGTTTAGAAATGACCTTGGGTTCGATTACTGCTCCGACCAACATCGAATAGCTTTTTAGTAGGGAACGAACCTTGAGATGTAATATCAATTTAACAATTGTATTGAAGGAACTTCCGAGGAAAACCGTTAGATCATCGAAGTCGTCGGATACTTCAAGATTCCAATCACATGAGCGGATGGGAAGCTCAATTAAACTAACTTTATGCCAAAGTAAGTTCAGAGATTAACTAGATTCCGTTCCAGTAATATAGGTTAACTAGACTTTCTTTACTTGTCGTACGTTAACCTAAAGAAACCCAGGGCTGTAGTGTTATTAACTACTAAAAAACTGAACTTCGGTGGGCTTATATTGTCCATTGTCAGTCAAGCTTTTATTATTAAACGACTAAATTGATTCACTGCAAGCGCCTAACTACTAGACTACCGTAGGTGGTCTTAAATCACTTAGATTTCCTTTCGAATTCAGAGATACAAATCTAATAAATTACTGTCAATACAATGAAGGACGCGCCTAACGGTTTTCGCACGGAATTTATGCAATATTTTGTGGCTTTTTAAAGCTCGCAAAGCTAGCTAAAGCGCCCTTTTCTTTTAGCAGCGTAAATTTGTAGGAGCATGCTTTGCGTGTTTACTTTTGTTAATTTTGTCTTCCTTTCAGCGAAGAAAAAACATGCGTGCTTTGTTGTAGTTGTTGTTTAGTTATAGGCAATGTATACACATAAATATGTGTGCGGCTTGCTGCGACATGCTCGCTCGAACCTTATCGGTCTGACCTAAACCCAAATAGCGAACTAACACGCGATTACAATGCTGACCTCTAGTGCGGCAGTTTGAGGTCCCTTAAGCCGCTGTTAAAACAAAAACAAAAACAAAGCAAGCTCGATAAACAAATACATATATAGTAGATTTGTCAGTGCGGATGAAAATATAATAGCAACTAAGGCATGTTAAAATTTATCGAAAACAAAATTTTATGTTCTCCTTTTTATTTTTACTTTCGCTTCGCCGCAGGCATGCGCTCGTCCTTTCGTCCTTTTGGCATTTAAGTTGAGTTCAATTTTTGTAAGTGTGTGCTTTGTGAAAAATTTATGGCTCATCACCGCAGTGAGTCGGTTTGAATTCTTTCACTTTTTTTTGTACGTGGTATTATTGTTGTTTACTTTGGTACTTCTTAAACTGTTTGCGCCGCTTACTTTGGAAAGCACCGGCGAAAGCGGTGGCAAAAAAGTGTGTTAAGGACAAACCGAAAAACGATTGCACACTTAATTCCACGAACGGAAGTCGAGCGATTTTCAACTAAATTATCCTTGAAATGAGTTTATACGGTATTATTGTTGTTGTTGCCTTTATTCCACGCATAAGGAAACTTATTTCGAAAAAACAACGAATGTGAAAAGTTTTATTTGCGTTATAATCGAGTAAGTGGCGCTTAAGCATCGACCGAGCGACACAAGCAGACACACCAACCAGCATTGGACAATCATGTGAGCCTTTACGCCATAAATATTTATAAGCGCATACTTTGCGGTTCGGACAAACAACTTAATTGCACGCAGTAAGCGCACAGTTACGACAGCATTTCAGCGCCAGCATTCTTAAAGTATAATAATTTATTGTTTTTAAAGTTTGCAAATTAAATTACGCTCTACTTGATAGCCGCTAATAAAGCTTTGATAATGATAATAACGGTAATTGGCTCTGATTTAATTTCTTGAGTGCAAAGCGATGCTGCGATACTTGAAGGTGACTTTATTACTATACTACTGATTCAATAAGAAATTAATAGATAACAGATAGCAAAAGAATGAATCTACTTTCTACCTTCTAATTATACTTTATATTTGATAGTTTGCGTTGTTTGTCAAAGCGCATTTTTTTCATAAAATCTGCCTGTTAAAATTTTCACTCACAAATACTTAGATTTATTCGAACTCGAAAACTTTTCCGTTTAAGCAAAAGTAGCCGCAGTATAAGCATTATTTCAGGAAATTTGTACTTCAATTTTTTTTTCAGAAATAAGGAAGTTGAGGAACACATGATGATATCATTATTGTTTCCAGTTCTGAACCTTCACCTTATTGATACGAATCTGCCTGTTAAAATTTTCACTCACAAATACTTAGATTTATTTTCTAAACCAAGTTTTCTTCAAGTTTTAATTTTATATAGGCAACATTTATTTTTATTAAAGAAGGTACGAGATAATTCAAAAAACGTTGCCTACATTTAGGCGAATTTGTCAATTATTTACAAAAAAATAGAGAATAATAAAATAATTGACAAATAACAATTTGACATTAAAAAATTTTTAGGGAACAACTTTAAAAATATATACAACATTTTATAATTTGGCGGGTGAGAATACTGACTTATGGGAAAAACATTTTCTAAGTAAAACTTCGTCTAGATGATGGTATTTCATATGCGAAATTTAGTATTTCTGACAGAGAAGGGCATCTTATAAAAATGTGTAAGTCATTTGGAGGAAAATAAATACTTATACGCCTCTCCATTTATTGGAAAACATTTAGAAGGAAGAAGAAAAAAAACAAAAAGCTCGATTAAAGAAATGCGAAACTTTTGCGCTTTATCAGACCCCAAATAAAGGTTTTTTCAAAAGAGATGCTCACAAGTAAACCGATGGGGCCATATTTTTTTCCCCTCTTTTGACATTTCTCTTCATTAAGGTTTGCCATTTCATCATAAAAAGATCCAACACAGAGCCGAAATAATATAGAATTTACTACCGAAATTCGGAGTCCGTGGCCTCAACTTTAAGAGCGCTACGTCCAATTTATGGTCTTCATAATCGTCCTGTCAGATCAACAATTGAGCGTTTAGGGTAAAAATTTTAATCCACTGGCACAGTACAAAATGTTCTCGTGCCAGTGAGACAAAGAAGTGCACGTAGTGTCGAGAATATTGTTGTCGCAAGCGCATCAATTGAGTAAAACCCAAATAAAATTGACGCAAGAACTGCAGCTGCTTGACCACCAGCAACAACTTGCGAATGATGTCGGACATCGAAAAATCAACTTCGGCGATTAGGCTCATTTCTGACTGAATGGCTTCGCCCATTCTCCATGAGTCACAATTGTATCCCGAAAAAATACGGTTTGGTGCGCTTTATGGGCCGGCGGCGTCATTGGGCGGTACTTCTTTCATGATGATCAAAGCCGGCACGTTACTGTAAATGGGAATAGCTACCGCTCAATGATAACCGAATATTTTTGGCCCGAAATGGATGATATGGACTTAGACAATATGTGGTTCCAACAGGACGGCTCCACAAGCCACACAGCGAATGTCACAATCGATTTTTTGTAACCCAAATTTGGTAAACGTGTTATCTCACGAAATGGCCCAGTCAATTGGCCGCCTCGGTCGTGCGATTTGACGCCGTTAGACTATTTCCTGTGGGGCTACGTCAATTCTATGATCTATGCCAACAATCTACAGTCTACAACAACAAGACTATGCTACGATTGATGAACTTCGTACGAATACCGTACGTGTCTGCCGATTTATGCTTGATATCCGCCGAAAATTGGGTTCAGCGTCTGGACTTCTGCAAGCGTACCATGCAAAAGAAAAATTGTTAAGTTGCATACATAATGGCATCGAATGTACTTTCACAGGAATAAAGAATTTCATTGATATCCCAAACCGTTTTTGTAGCGCTCTTATTGAAAAACTCTTTATTTATATTGAAAGCAAAGGCTATTTGTGTCAAGAATTTTGAAGTTATCTTTGACATTTAACCAATAAAAATTCAGCCTCAAAGTGTTTACCAATTAGGCTAACCGCCATTTGGAGTCGGATTTATAAAAATATAACTTTTTTGAACGTAATCAACCAATATATCCAAAAGTGAACGATAAAGCGAGATAACCCTCATCGACTATAATGACAGTACAAGACACATATTAATCAATATACAATAACTAGGTGAGCAAGTTAGATGTCTCCAGGGTCAAGCACTGGTCGATTAAATCGATTTTTTTTATATCGATATTGGACAACATTAACCCAACAAAATATGTGTAGAGATCTGTTTGCATCCCAAACTTATTGACATTTGCGGGAAATTTTGTTTTTCTTTTTTAATTCCAAGAAAAGTGCGACTGAGGCTAATCGACATTTGTAACCGTTTTTATACAAAAAAAAAACCGAAATTTACAAAAAAAACGGCGGAAGCAAAGTTGTAGACCTAATACAATCAAACCCAACTAACTAAAACTATTCCTCCAATAAGAAATTTATTGTGGAAATTCATAGTCGCACAGCGTAAGAGAAACTCAGTGAACATAATTTGAGAATTGTCTTTCGGGCAGAGATTGCAAAGGAAAGAGTATGAATTGAACCGATCTTGTGCTGCAAGGGACGTTTTTTCAAACAATAAATGTGATTGAAACACCAACGGGCTTGGAACACCGCTGGTCTTTGAACATCATCAGCATAAAACGTACTTAAAGTTTACTTTGGAGCTGTGTAAATAATGGTCCGACTCGAAAACTTTTCCGTTTAAGCAAAAGGATCCGCATTATTTCAGGAAATTTGTACTTCAATTTTTTTTTTTTCAGAAATAAGGAAGTTGAGGAACACATGATGATATCATTATTGTTTCCAGTTCTGAACCTTCACCTTATTTGAAACGAACAATCAAGTGTTGAGTATTCCAATTACTCTGATGGGGATGTGTACACTTAAAACGATTACTAAATCCAACCAGCTTCCGAAAAGAGTTCCATAAAGCCTTATATGTTATATATATATTTGGCGTAGGAACCGCTTTAAGCGATTATAGCCGAATCCACCAGAGCGCGCCACTCATTCCTCCTTTTTGCTTTTTGGCGCCAACTGGAAACACCAAGTGAAGCCAGGTCACTTTGCACTTGGTCTTTCCACCGGAGTGGAGGTCGTCCTCTTCCGCGGCTTCCTGCATCGAATACTTTTTGAGCTGGAGTGTTTTCTTCCATTCGTACAACATGACCTAGCCAGCGTAGCCGCTGTCTTTTTATTCGCTGAACTATGTCAATGTCGTCGTATAAATCGTACAGCTCATCGTTCCATCGTCTGCGGTATTCGCCGTTGCCAATGTTTAGAGGACCATAAATCTTGCGCAAAACCTTTCTCTCGAAAACCCCAAGAGTCGTCTCATCGGATGTTGTCATCGTCCACGCTTCAGCGCCATACATCAGGACGGGAATAATGAGCGACTTATAGAGTTTGATTTTGGTTCGTCGAGAGAGGACTTTACTTTTCAATTGCCTACTCAGTCCAAAGTAGCACCTGTTGGCAAGAGTGATTCTGCGTTGGATTTCAAGGCTGACATTGTTCGTGTTGTTGATGCTGGTTCCCAGGTATACGAAATTATCTACGACTTCAAAGGTATGACTGTCAACAGTGACGTGGGAGCCAAGACGCGAGTGCGCTGACTGTTTGTTTGATGACAGGAGATATTTCGTCTTGTCCTCATTCACCATACGCTTCGCTTCTTTATCTAGTCTGGAAAAAGCAAAACAAATGGCGCGGTTGTTGCTTCCGATGATATCAATATCATCGGCATACGCCAGGAGCTGTACACTCTTGTAGAAGATTGTACCCTCTCTATTTAGTTCTACAGCTCGTATTATTTTTTCCAGCAATAGATTGAAGAAGTCGCACGATAGTGAGTCACCCTGTCTGAAGCCTCGTTTGGTATCGAACGGCTCGGAGAGAGATCGAACGATCCTGACGGAGCTTTTGGTGTTGCTCAACGTCAGCTTACATAGCCGTATTAGTTTTGCAGGGATACCAAATTCAGACATCGCGGCATAAAGGCAGCTCCTTTTCGTGCTATCGAAGGCAGCTTTAAAATCGATAAAAAGATGGTGAGTATCGATTCTTCTCTCTCGGGTCTTTTCCAAGATTTGGCGCATGGTGAATATCTGGTCCATTGTAGATTTTCCAGGTCTAAAGCCACACTGATAAGGTCCAATCAATTCGTTGACGGTGGGCTTTAGTCTTTCACACAATACGCTCGATAAAACCTTATATGCGATATTGAGGAGACTTATACCACGGTAGTTGGCGCAGATTGTGGGGTCTCCCTTCTTATGGATTGGGCAGAGCACACTAAGATTCCAATCGTCAGCCATGCTTTCTTCCGACCATATTCTACAAAGAAGCTGATGCATGCACCTTATCAGTTCTTCGCCGCCGTATTTGAATAGCTCGGCCGGTAATCCATCGGCCCCCGCCGCTTTGTTGTTCTTCAAGCGGGTAATTGCTATTCGAATTTCTTCATGGTCGGGTAATGGAACATTAAATCCATCGTCATCGATTGGGGAATCGGGTTCGCCATCTCCTGGTGTTGTACTTTCACTGCCATTGAGCAGGTCGGAGAAGTGTTCCCTCCATAATCCCAGTATGCTCTGGACATCTGTTACCAGATTACCTCCTCGGTCCCTACATGATAATGCTCTGGTCTTGAAACCTTCTGTAAATCGCCTAATCTTTTCATAAAATTTTCGAGCATTACCCATGTCGGCCAGCTTTTCAAGCTTTTCATACTCACGCATTTCGGCCTCTTTCTTTTTACGTCTGCAAATGCGTCTCGCTTCCCTCTTCAGTTCTCGATATCTATCCCACCCCGAACGTGTTGTGGTCGATCGCAACGTTGCGAGGTAGGCAGTCTGTTTTCTCTCCACTGCGGAACGACAACTCTCATCGTACCAACTGGGTTTTTGGCGTTGCCGGAGACCAATTGTTTCGGCTGCAGCGGTAAGCAATGAGTTTGAGATGCCGTTCCACAGCTCCCGTATATCGAGATGCTGATGAGTGCTCTCAGAGAGCAGGAGTGCAAGTCGAGTAGAAAATCGCTCGGCTGTCGGTTGTGATTGCAGCTTATATGTTACATAAATTTCCTTTCTTTGTCAATTTCAAATATGCTTTTTCTTTAAAGGAGATTTGTGATATACAAATGAAAATCTACCAGATAGTATAATTAGGTCTCCAGGTGATGACGGTCGCAGAAATTGAATCAATCTTAGAAGTATAGGCTCTTGAATTAAACCAAAATCGTTTTAAAACTGAAAGTCTTAAATATTTTTGGGTTTTGACCAAGAGTGATATATGATTGCCATGAATATACTATTCGTTGGCTTTCACACAACATTTATGTATTTGTGCTTTATGGGCACTTCTTTCCAGCGGACCACTGTAAATATTAGAACTGTCACACTTGTCAGCCGCATTCGTCCGCATCACATTGTTGCTCTAGTGACATTTTTCATGAAAGTGAAGTCTACGAGCATGCACTCATTCACATTCGCACACAGCGAATTCAAAATATGCAAACAAACAAACAACAAACAAAAAACAACGTAATGCAGCAACACTTCAAACAAAACGAACGAAAACAATGGCGAAACAAAGGATAATCAGAGAGAAAGTGAAGAACACCGAATGGCGAACAAATGAATGAATGTGCCAAAGAATGTACAGCCGCAGTAATAACGGTACATTTGAAATGTGTGTGTGTGTGAGTGTGTGAGTGCAACACGGACAAGAGGGCAAGTGCGAATGACGCAAGTGCTGAACCACAAATGTTGCAAACATTTCAAATGCTTGCAACAAAGTGAATATGTATGAGTCACAAGCGTGGGTGTGTGTCTGGGTGTGTGCTTGTGTGCCATACTTTTGGTTTCTGCACTGTGAACTATGCTTTGCTCTGGTGTGGCTGGTAAACTGTAGCTTTTAAACTATTCACGAGCATTTACGTTGCTTTTTGACATGACGAAAATAAAAGTGAAAGCGAAATTGCAATTGAAAAGGAAACCATGAAATTTATATAGAAAACCTCTGGTATGAAAATTAATATGACTGCTGCATGTGTACCGTTAGTTCAAGTGCACACTCACACACATACATATCGTTATAAAGTAGAAAATTTATTTTATAAATAATTAGTGCGCGTTTCAGAGTGTTTTGGGTATAGTTAAAAGCTTTTATTAGAGCGAAGTTTTCATGTTTGCATTTTGCGGGAAATAATTATACTAAAAATTAATGTTTTTTCTCAGAATGCTTAAATATGAAACAGAAAACTAATATTAGTGGATAAAACAAAAATAAAGATAATAACAATTTTGTTAAAAAAAAACTTCGGCTTTAGCACAAATTTTAATTTTTAGCAGTTACTGCAACAACAACACTCCAAAAACAACGCATTTTTTAATATATTTAATGGCTGAGCTTATGTGGTCATGGCGTATGAGTGACATTTCATTATTCTGCTTGGGTTAGTTTTTTTTTAATTAGAGAGTTATTGTTGTTGATGTTAGTCGATTTTCAAAAACGTATTTGTTATAAATAATGCATTTTAAAGTGAGCATACACTTTGAGAAGTCAAATAAGCACTGTTTCAAGAATTCTGTTAACTATTTTCAGTTAATATACATACACATATTTTATATGCTCCAATTGGTGAATAAAATCGATTCTTTATAGAGCCGAAAGCAGTTCATAATATGGATTTTTTATTTGTGTTGTGCCCAAGTTACAGACTAAATATTCTACTGTATTTCTTAAGTTGTTGATGCCGAGAGTAGACCATTGACTTTACATAAAGAAGTATCTGAAAGCGATTATTTACTTATTCCAAGTGTAGAACCGTATACGAAACACTTTTATGCACATTAAAATTCTAATTATACTGAATTTCTAAAGAAAGCAATATTTATGCATATTATTGAACTCTATCACATGTATTTATATTAAAAATTAAAGCTAAATATAAATCTACAAAGAAAATTAAACAGTGAAAGGCATAAGGAAAAGTAAAAAATCTCATGTTTTATCCAAAAAGTATAAAAAGATAAATCTCCTTCAGTGCGAACGGCTAAGACAATCCTTAGAAAATTAGTTGAATAGATTCACTATGTCATACTCAACCCATATGATTACTTGGTCCGTGATGATAATAATTGAAGTATTATAACGATACACACATTTGAAACCAACAATCCACATTTATGTTGGGCCTTCACTCTCGAATATACGTCAACCGTATTTAACTTTTAATGTCGATAGAGTGTACCTTAATATTATGAAATTATGGAAAACGCATGTGCATAGTTTTCCCCTAAAGCCATATATAACTTTAAAAGGCTATAGATATCGAATATTAAGATCTCAGTCCCTATGTACAATTTGTAATATCAGCAGATGGCATATTTATTTGAAAGTATTCCAGAGAGAACCCTTTTCTTTTAACAATTCATCTGTGCTTAAAATAGTTAAAATCGAGGAATTATTATACTTCTACTAGGTTCCAAATACCAAACAAAATAAAGGGAGAGTATAATATTGGATATGATGTAGCTTGATGGCGAAAATTACTTAAATCGGCCAGGAATCATGACAGCCCACTTATACTATATATAATGTTTTGTTGTTCTAGTTTTAAATAAATAGATTGCGAGAGTAAAAATAGTACGGATACATCCGAAATTATCACTTCCTTACTTGTTTATATTGAAGTGAAAATAAAATCAACTACATTAATGACATCTTATACATCTCAGGCAGCACTGATTGTCACCTCTCACTACAAGTTTTTTCACATCTATTAGAAAAAAGTTTTATCTATACTACTATTATAAAGAGGAAAGATTTGTACGTATGTTTGCAATGAATAAACTCAAAAACTAATGTGCTGATTTTAAAAATTCTTTCACCATTTGAAAGCTACATTCATCCCGAGTAACATAGGCTATATTTATTGTTAGAATCTGAAATTTCTGGAAAAAGCTGAGGGTATCAAAAAAACTCCGTGAAGGAGAAGCTAAATCTGAAACTGAAAATCGTCTTAGAAGTCATGCTCTTCGCATCGCAATCACGCTCCAGAGAGTCGAGTAACAAGCGCTCGTAGCTGTTTGCTGAACAAAATTTCAAAACCTGCTAGGTACGCGCTCGATGGTCGAGTACGCAGCGTGTGCAGCGGCTTGAAGAACTAAATATTAGAAATAGACAAGCTCGCACTAGGCCGTCGAACTCTGAGCGTTCCCAACGCTTTCATAATCAGAGAAAAAGACAACGGACATCAAAGACTAAAGGTCGTAATAAGTTTTAGCTCATTACAAATCTTAATATATAAAAATCACGTGTCACGTTGTTTGTTTTCGATGGACTCCGAAACTACTGAACCGATTTTAATGAAATTTTTAACACTGTGTGCAGTTTGGTCCAACTTGAAAGATAGGATAGTTTATAACTCTCCTTATAGTCGCATTATTTATTTATTGCAAATTATTTGTTTATTATTAGCAAAGAGCTATCCATCAGTTGGTGGCACTACATTTCTTTCAAAATTTTCATGGATTTAGGCTGTCATAACAAAAGCTGCCACTTGCTGAAAACATTAAATGAAAATGCGTTGTTTGAAGTTTATATTATTTGTGGTAAAATTATACGAATCTATGACTATTCTAAATTTAAGAAAAAATCACATACAATCCGTGAAATAAATAAAGTTATGTACATATGTATGGTCAGACAAATAAGCAATGCTGCCACTCTTTTCCAGTAAATCTTCCTCGAATTTGGGAGATTTCAGAGGAATTTAGGAAATCGCAGAGTTGATTTCTGCATGTATTTCCTAAATGCAAAAAAAATTTCATTTATTTGCATTTAGGTATAGAATTTTGTATGGCTAATGCCCGGTTTCACAGTCCATACTTAAGTTGTGCCTAAATAAAATCTTAGCTAAGTATTGTTGCAAACTGAGTAGTCGTTTGCGTTTCACAGTCAATGCTTAATTTCT
This sequence comes from Zeugodacus cucurbitae, assembly GCF_028554725.1. NCBI lineage: Eukaryota > Metazoa > Arthropoda > Insecta > Diptera > Tephritidae > Zeugodacus > Zeugodacus cucurbitae. The sequence goes on along the minus strand of NC_071667.1, from coordinate 52,922,668 downwards.
ATAAAATTTTATTATGATATATGGCAACGTTATGGGCAACATATGTTTTACAAATGTCATTCATAAAAATATGTTTGAAATATTTAAATTATAACAGACAATACATAAATTTTCGAGGAAAATTATATCAAAAATTGATGAAAACAACAAAAGTACCCCAAATTTCAACACTAGCGAGTCGGAGCACCTATGGGAACTGAAGGAAAAGTATAAGCTGTTATTGAGTGCAAACGAACGGACACTTGCCCTACGCTACGAAAGATGTCGCTGAAAATTCAAAGCAAATTCAAAACAAAAATCAGCTGTTATTTAAGCATTGCTTAAGCCTCCCATTTTCAGTGCTTAAGCATAACCTAAGTATGAACTGTAAAACACTATTTTCCTGTTTTATCTTAAGCACAACATAAGTATGGAGTAAAATTATAAATAAATGTCCATTTGTGGGTTAGATTTGGATAATCCATGTTTTTCCCATCGGCAATTATATGTTGCATGCTCACGTGTGGGAAAACCATCAAAACTATTTGTGTTAGCTCGAGACAGGTTAACCAAAAATATTGTGCACCAATTAGTGCTAAGTTAAATTAAAATGTTTATAATTCAAAAAAATAAATACTACTATTAAAAATTAAGAATTATCTATCCTAAGATTATAAAATTAAATGTTACATGTTATCAACTAACAATTTTGTAATTAACTTCTTTGTTAAAAACTTGAATATAAAATCAAAAATGAACTATTTTATGAAAATTTGTGTACTCTACGAAAATTTTCATCAATAATTTTAAAAATTTTGACCTCAAGTTCAAATCTCAATCCCGTGGATTTTTATACCAGATATATACTAAGGTTTCCGTCTTTATTCATAAATAATAATTTCACTGTAGTGAATAGTTTACTACAGCACAGCAAATCTAAAAGTGAGGAAATGTTCATTCTGAGCATTCGAATGATTCAAACCGATTTATCGTTTAAGTTCAAAATTTTACAGTTTCATATGTACATACATAGGTATGTATGTGTCATGTTAGCGTGTTGGAGAGCCATCTTCTTTATTTGTTTACACGCTACACAACAAAACAAAGAACGAACTTCGCCAAAAATATTTAAATAGATCTGAGACGTTATTCCCTGAATATATTAACATTCCATACAAATAAATGGCCTTGAACAGAGTTCAAAAAGCGTTTTAACTATTTCAAATAAAAATTGGGCGGGGCGAAGTTCGCCGGGTCAGCTAGTAAAATATAATTTCATGTTTGAAATTTCATCATTTTACTTTTTTAAAATGAACCCACGCAAGAAACAGGAAAGTTCATACATATGTATGGGCGAGTGTGTATAAGTGTGTAAAAACTTATAACTTTTGAAATGTTTATTTAAAACAGTGCGAAGCCGGAGCGGTCTGCTAGTATTTAGATAAGAAGGAATCGTATTATGAAGTTGGAAATAACATATATTGGAGAGGTTAGGTGAAGAGATAGAAACTCTAAAAAGTGTTCTGTGACCTGATACTGCAATTATGTGCCTTTGTTTTCTGTTGTACGAAAAGCGGTGACACTTCAACTGGATAAGGATTAGAAATCAAAAGCTTTTCTTGCGGAAATTCAAATGAATTGTCTCAATTATAAATGATAATATATTTTAAAATTAATATTTCAATTCAGTATATTCTATGAATTACATATTTTCCATATAGTCAGCAGGAAACTTTCATTTTTATTATACTCAAAAGTTGTTTCTCAAAGTTTTCCTAGCAATTATGTATATCTCGAAGCACACACAAACTTGTGCTTTAGCTATGCTATTACAATACCGTTGTTTATCGATAATTCTAATTTTTATTGTTCCGCGCTCACAAAACCTCAGCAAGGCAGCAAAACAACAAGCTGTTAACACTGATTCTGCACACAAAAGCAAATGTTTTGCTCCAACTTTTTTGATGAAATTTTTAATTTTCTTTTATTTCACTACTTGCTTTTTTCGTATTTCTATAATCTCAGTTATCTTTCGCATAGTTTATAAAAGTTATTGCCGCTCTATACGAAAAGTCAAGCGCTGGGCGAATGTTCGAACTGGATGTCAACACGGTGTGTATTGTCGCAAATTGTGTTATTGAGCGCACAATTCATGTTATTGTTGTTGTTTGCCAAAGGTTTATCATTTGTTCGGCGCACACCCGCCCCGCACTCACAGCAGCTAAAAGTCATTTGTTTCTTTTCTGCTGTTTGCACATTTTCGCATAACGAATGGCAAACACCAAAATTCAATAATGGAAATTCAATATTACTCTGCCATAACTTTTTCCTTTATTTATTGGTTTAGTGTTGTTTCTGTTTCTCTGGGTTGCGCAGAAATTATCGAGAGATTTTGTTGTAAACAGCGCGCATACATATTGTCCACATGTACATATATATATTTATTTCATTTTGTTTTCCAATTGACTGCTCAGTGTGCTGGCAACCTTCGGAGGGAAGGCGTTGAATACCCAACACCATCAAGTATTGTTGCTCAAAGTTTTTCTGTTTTTTTGACAGTTGACAGTTTTGCTTTCGTCACTTCCTATGCACACCACTTTCTCTGCCTTCTTCGTACTAGCTATTGCTCCCTTCTATCCTTAAAATTTACCGTTCAATTTACCTATGCTCGTATACTTTTCCTATGCAATTCCCGCAGTTCGTTTACTATCCATGTTCTTGTTTGACAAGTGAGTGTGTGTGTGTTTCTCTGATTATTAATTTGTTGTTGCCATCAGCTGTCAACTGCTTGAACTTAAGTTTCATGTATGCCAACTTGTTAACAAATCTTCAATAACATGAAAATTTCATTCATATTGATTTTTGATTAATTTGAGTATTTGTTTTTGTTCATGTTAATATTGTATCGTTGAGTTCGGGATTAGCTATGAAATCAGTGAATTATTATTTTATGAAAAGAACAGTAATTACACGCCATTTGGCTAAATTAGTGAAGCTCTTTGTCATTTCAAAGTACCAACCTCTCCGATGAATTTCCATTATTTGGTCGTATTACTACGATCATTATTCAGCTCTGCTTAGTCGTAGGTGTTCATCGGGATCCACGCTGTAAGGTTAAAAATTTTACCAGATTTTTTTACCAGAGCTAGCTGTGGAATGTGCCATGAGGTGGACGAGGTGTAATCATCTTCTGTAATGTCCCGACTTTGCGATATCAAGAAAAAGATTTCTCGAATCTCACTTTTTCGAATAAAGAAATAACTGATGTAGAAGTGAAAAATATATACAGATTTGTAATAGGTTGAGGGCGCTTTGTCGAATTGTAATACCTAATCAAGGGGGGTCTTCTGGCTTCATAAAGGGCTGTCGTTCATAGTTTACTTGTGTTTCGCTTCTGGGAAACACCCATACATCCTAACTACTATCATGGATTTGAGAAGAGTTCTTCTAACTTCTAATCGAAATGTCAGAAGACAAGTGTGATATTATTCTTTTAGAGCAGACTTCAACATAATCTATAGCTCTTCTCCTCTTTAAATTCACTCAATTTATGCTTAAACCTGTTACCATAGGTTATCGGAACCCATATAATGCTTCTTTAAAGTCTAAAACCGATAGGTGGCGTTTATAACCAGGAATAGGATTTATCGTGCGAAGTATTTGATAATAAGTTTAAAAGAACTAAGTTTTAAATAGACAATATCAGTAGTGGTACTAAATTTTCCCTGCGAGTGCTCAATATTGTTCATAAAACCAGTCCCTCAGACATAGATCTTCCGAAACTATATATGTATGTATGTACACACGGTCGCTAAATATTTGGATTCTGGAAATAAGTTTTAATTTGGACTTTCAGTTGACTGTTATTTCAAGAAAAAGTCGCCGTTAATCGAAATTTAGTATAAATGTTTGCGAATGCATTTCATAGTTGAACAGAAGTTCTATTTATAATGCGTTTTAAAAATGATTTTGAATCCATTTTTATGGTATGTACATTGAAATTAAACTCAATATTAGGTATACTTAGATTATCGCCACGGTGTGGTAGATCTCTTGGTATCCGACTAATCGACTAAACGAATTAACCGAATAGGCCATTATTCTAATAGTCTAACAGTATCCGGATAGTTGTAAGTCGTCGACTATTTGAATAATACAAGTTCATTCATTTTCTTATTTTTATTCAAAAATTAAAAACAAACAAAAATCAAAGACTGCTTGGATTTGAAACAACTTTCATTTATTCAAATACTCGCAGCAGAGCAACTATTCGAACAATCGCAGTCGCATTGCGACTATTCGAATAGTATAAATCGGTTAATGTTCGTATGAACGGTAATCGGTTTTCAGGTTATTCGGTTAATTTCAAAAACCCATTGTTTCAGCTTTGTTCTCTTACATAAGAATTTACATGGAAAAGTAAAAACAAAATTATCTAGTTTAATGTAAGGCCAGAGACTTTAGTAAGCTATTCTCTCTCTATTCGGCTTTTCACCAATTGTTTGTTTGATTCACCACTTAACAAGTTTTAGAAATCGAAAACTTCTGAGAGTGTTTTAATACCTAATCTTTTCGAATACTTTTTTGTTGGTACACTCGCCTTTCAGTCTGGGGTTATTTGAAATATTATAACTTCATTCGCTTTTAGGAATTTTGAGTTCGGTGGTCACTAAATCCATAACCATTCCGAAGCGAGTTAAGGAGGAGGGGAACTATTTTTTCCAGAAAAAAACTTCTTTATGTCCAAATAAACGGAATGAGTGTTTCTGCATAAGTAAACTATGTACGTGTATGTGAGTAAATGAGTATGAGTTTTGATATATGTATGTATGTATGTACATAAGTGAGTTACTTTGTTTACTTTGGACTATAAATATTTGTACACATGAGAATAACTAAGCGCCTTACAAAGGTATATGTGTGTATATGTATATGTATGAGAATGTGAGAAATATTTAAAATACTCGCATGCTGGCAGCTGACTCCTGCCAACCCTGCCTGTCAACCAGCCAGCCAGGCAGCTAACGGACTATAATTTGCATAAGAAATTAATTTTCCACTACTTCACTCACTCGCACACACACACACCTACAGACAGACACAAACACAGCAATTTGCCGCACTCAACTTGCAACTGTTCAATAACGTTTGCCTCTTTTCCCCCATTCCTCTTCTGTTCTTTATCTACTTTCATGCTGCCGCTTGGTTAACTGCTACGTTCCGGCTATGCGCCATTGCAACAATGCCTTGGACGTCCACTCGCCTGCCCGTCCGCTTGCCTGCCGCGTGCTTTATCCAGCAATTGCAAGCCCTGCCCGGTGGCAAAGCCGACTTTCTTATGCGGCGCCGACAACCGTACATACTCATCGCTATGCAGATTGGATTACCACAACTGCATACATTCAACAACCATACGGATAGCCTGCAAGGGATTCTGTCCATGCAAGGGTAAGTACAGCTACAACTACAGTAGATAACAGTTATTCTTGATGCATAAAATACAAAATTAAGTGTGTACAAAAACAAAAAAAAATCGAAATTTTTTGGACCTATAACTTATAGACGAGTGCTCAGTGAGTGCAGCACTTGAAATCAGAAAATAAAAAGAAAATAAAAAAGATTTTTCTTTGACCAACACAGACACATACGAAAGTTAATGTATTGCGTCCATTAAATTATTGTTTGGCTGTCTACTAAAGTCTACAAACTAATACTGGTCTAAATTTCTATTTTATTCGCCATTCTTTTTCACTCGAAAATGCTTTCGCAAAAATTAAGTTGTCTTAATATTCCAGCAACGTAAATATGCCAACTGACAAGCTTTGACAGTGAGTTGCAAAAACAAAAACGCAGAAGCAATTTCGATTCAGTAATATTAGAATAGCTATATAATATTAGAGCTGAAGAGGGAAGCGAGACGCATCTGCAGACAAAAAAAGAAAGAGGCCGAAATGCGTGAGTACGAAGAGCTTGAGAAGCTGGCAGACAGAGGTGATGCTCGAAAATTTTATGAAAAAATGAAGCGACTTAACGAAGGTTTCAAGACCGGAGCATCCTCATGTAGAGACCAAGGTGGTAATCTGGTAACCGATGTCCAGGGCATACTGGGATTATGGAGGGAACACTTCTCCGACCTGCTGAATGGCAGTGAGAGTACAACACCAGGAGATGTCGAACCCGATCCCCCAATCGATGACGATGGAACAGATGTTCCATTACCCGACCATGAAGAAATTCGAATAGCAATTACCCGCTTGAAGAACAACAAAGCAGCGGGGGCCGATAGATTACCGGCAGAACTATTCAAATACGGCGGCGAAGAACTGATAAGGTGCATGCATCAGCTTCTTTGCAGAATATGGTCGGAAGAAAGCATGCCTGACGATTGGAATCTCAGTGTGCTCTGCCCAATCCATAAAAAGGGAGATCCCACAATCTGCGCCAATTACCGTGGGATCAGCCTCCTAAATATCGCATACAAGGTTCTATCGAGCGTACTGTGTGAAAGACTAAAGCCCACCGTCAACAAACTGATTGGACCTTATCAGTGTGGCTTTAGACCTGGAAAATCGACAACTGACCAGATATTCACCATGAGCCAAATTTTGGAGAAGACCCGTGAAAAGAGGATCGACACACACCACCTTTTTGTCGATTTTAAAGCTGCTTTCGACAGCACGAAAAGGAGCTGCCTTTACGCCGCGATGTCTGAATTTGGTATCCCCGCAAAACTAATACGGCTGTGTAAATTGACGCTGAGCAACACCAAAAGCTCCGTCATGATTGGGAAGGACCTCTCCGAGCCGTTCGATACCAAACGAGGTTTCAGACAAGGTGACTCACTATCGTGCGACTTCTTTAACCTGATGCTGGCAAAAATTATAAGAGCTGCAGAGCTAAACCGAGAAGGTACAATCTTCTACAAGAGTGTACAGCTCCTGGCGTACGCCGATGATATTGATATCATCGGAAGCAACAACCGCGCCGTTTGTTCTGCTTTTTCCCGCATGGATAAGGAGGCGAAGCGAATGGGTCTGGAGGTGAATGAGGACAAGACGAAATATCTCCTGTCATCAAGCAAACAGTCGGCGCATTCGCGTCTTGGCTCCCACGTCACTGTTGACAGTCATAACTTCGAGGTCGTAGATAATTTCGTATACCTGGGAACCAGCATCAACAACACGAACAATGTCAGCCTCGAAATCCAGCGCAGAATAACTCTTGCCAACAGATGCTACTTTGGACTGAGTAGGCAATTGAACAGTAAAGTCCTCTCTCGACGAACCAAAATCAAGCTCTACAAGTCGCTTATCATTCCCGTCCTGCTCTACGGTGCAGAAGCTTGGACGATGTCAACATCAGATGAGACGACACTAGGAGTTTTCGAGAGGAAAATTTTGCGCAAGATTTATGGTCCTCAGAACATTGGCAACGGCGAATACCGCAGACGATGGAACGATGAGCTGTACGAGTTATACGACGACATTGACATAGTTCAGCGAATAAAAAGACAGCGGCTACGCTGGCTAGGTCATGTTGTCCGAATGGACGAAAACACTCCAGCCCTGAAACTGTTCGATGCAGTACCCGCCGGAGGAAGCCGAGGAAGAGGAAGGCCTCCACTCCGTTGGAGGGACCAGGTGGAGAGCGACCTGGTTAAGCTTGGGATCTCCAACTGGCGCCGAACTGCGAAGGAGAGAGAGAGGTGGCGCACTATCGTCGATTCGGCTATAACCGGCTAAACGGTTGCAACGCCAATCACATACAATATTAGAATAACAAAGGAAAGGGTGCGATGAGATATGTGTAGACTAGAAATAACAAAATGGCAAACTGACTACACTGTGTCACAAAATTATGCAACTTAAAATAATTTAGATGATGAAAAATTTCAGAAGAATTAAGGCTTCCAAATTATTTTTTGTGTCCAAATAACGGAGACTCTCTGTAACCATGATTTTTCAGTTATTTCAATTATCATCCCTAATTATATTTTAGTTCCACAGAATAGGTAAACAAACTGTACTTGTTGTAGTGACATAAAATATTCCCCATATGGTGTGGGGGAAAGACATCGAGAAGACAGACATTGGCCAAATATAAATCTAGGGAGCGTTCCCGTTCTTGTACCGATTTCACTCATTCTCGACACCAAGCTTCATTATATCAAGATACTCACTTACTTTTGCTAAGATAACTCTCATATTAACCGATATATTATATTATACACTAGCAGACCCGGCCACACGTTTTTGTGGCTAAGGTATACATTAAATTAAGTTGGTCCAATATTGGCTTCGGCGACGATATTGATTACTCGAGGTTGATTCATGTTACGCAGCATGATGACAACTCACACTACTTTTAATTACAAAGTGAGTGGTGATAGTACAGGCATTTTAAATAGTTTGGGATAATTGACTACGTCATCCTGGTTTGTAGCTGTGTCAACTCTCTTGGACCGAAATTCTAAATTGTCGCATTAAGATCATCGATATATTTTTTTTACCACCAATATAGGTCATTCAATCCGTCATTTATGGTTATCATTTTGAGGTTTCATGTCAGGAAAACTTCTCTTTCGAGTCAATGAAGTGACAGAAATCAGTTGGAAATGCTATTAGTCCATCGAGGTGTCAACTGCCAACTGCTTCTACAATCGCAATTTGATATAGTTGCAAAAACACTCATATGTTTGTTGTTAATTGGCGATTCTTTATGTGTCGCCACAAATTTAATGATTTTAGGAATGCGATTAGCCCGTCAGTAATTGGAAGAGTCTGGCGTAAATCACCTGCTAACAGAATTCTGACTCCACCAAAAACGTTCATCGACAATCAAGATCTTTTAAAGTCCTGTGCAGTACCTCCAGCGACTTCTTGAATATTTGGAAAATCTTCGTTATAGCTCTTTTTTTTGGCGATTTTGCCGACTGGAGTTTCGTTCACCTGCAATTTAGGAGTAATTTCAAGGCCGAATTGTTTGCCTACTAACAGGTGCCAAGTTTCGCCTATTCCCGTTAACCTTGGTGGTGAAAATGAGTGGAATTGGTTCTGGAATTACATCAGCTATACTATATATATATCATATATGATGATTTTCTATTGGACTTTATACCGAATGTATTGGTCAAATTGTGTGTGATCTTTATAAAAATATAGCAATAAATTCCAAGTGTATAAAATGTTCGGTTGAACCCGAACTTAGCCTTTCATTATTTGTTACAAATTGATTTGACCTATCGACACAACCTTATACGAGTACAATTGAACAATAACAAAAATATTATAACAAAGCAACAATGACGACCTTCAAAATATTATTTTTTTATATATATTATTATCAAGCGACAATTTTTTTTTAATTCCGCACACGACCATTCAGTAGGGAGCCGACCGTGCGAGTGATCTTAACCCCCCTCCCGTACCCCCGTGCCCGAGTGACGCCTACAACTCTACAACGCATAGTTAGCCGCCGAAAAATTTCAAAATTTTTAACTCGTGATATCTTTTGAATGGAATGTCAGAATCTAATAATTCAAAAAAAAATATATATAAAGGTTTTGAAGCGATCTTAAATAATAAATAATTTATTTCGATAAGGTATAAATAAAAAGCCCTTTCATGTAGTGGTACTTTAATTAATTTTTTATATAAAATCGTTTATTGTGACAAAACTATAATAGTTAGAGATATGATGTCGCGACGTTTTTTGTAGATAATGACAAAATTGTAGTACATCACTTTGTTATATCTTCAATCGTTTTAGCAGCATTCGCGATTAAAGAAAGTTTTTTGGTATTTTTTTTTACATTATCGGAGTTTTGGTAAGGAACCCTATTTTTTTTTAAACTAAATATAGCCTATGTCACTCAGGTTCAAATCGGTACAGTATTTTCGGAGCCTATTCTAGACAAACAAACAAAAAAAACAAATCTTTCCTCTTTATAATATTAGTATAGATAGTATAGATGGGATAAAGCTCAGGGTATGTTTGAAAACCCACAAGCACTGAGGACCTCATATTCGATATCAGGGTCCGATGGTTCGATTTAGATCAGTTTTAAATAAACAATGCCAGTCCTACAATGTAGTAGTTATACAAAGTCTGATTACGACATGTTAATTGGTTCTCAATTTATACATTGCAAAGGGATTAAATCAGATTGAACTCAAAATTGAGTTATATGGGAAGTAGGCGTGGTTTTAAACAGATTTCTCCCATTTTCCTCTCGTAACATCAGGATGCCAAACAAACTATTATTACCAAATTTAGTGGAAATATACTACCACTAAACACTGAGATCCGACTCAAAATCTTCTTTGTTTAATTGTTAAATTATGTTAAAGTTAAATGAGAAGTTATCATGTCTAAAGACAGAGAATCTTGTTTGATTGAATCAACATGTTATTTCTGATATTTCCATAGTATTTCTCCGCCCCTCATAAAATTCAATGTTGAAGACACTTCTCGGGTACGTAATTTAAATTTCTGCATTGAAAAAACTCAGCCATTTAGTGAACATATTTTAAATATGGCTTCAAATATTATGCTCTAATATGTGCTAGTATATTAAATTTACCCACTGATAATCGCGTACTAAGTAGTATGTATTTTAAAAGCGATTGCGACGCCAACCACATGACAGCTTTTCATGCCTGTATCCTGCATCCTGCATGCCATATCCTGACATTTCATTGGCTTCGCAGTATTTGTGCACTTACAACAATTTATTTTCCATTCAATTACTTTATGTAAATTCCGTGCGGCATTTTGCGCGCATTCCTTTGAGCGGCTGTCGTTGGTTGCAAGCTCTGCAGCGCCGCCGCATTCGCCTATGATTTTCGCTATCACCATTTATACGCTTCGGCTTCGCAAAGTTGCGGTTGCACAAAATTTGTATTCCATTAATTAGTTTAATTACATTTGAGCTGATAAGTTTATGAGCGGCATTAATTCACTAAAAAGTGTGGTAATCTGATTAAGTGGCAACTTTTTACTATGAAATTTCTATTTATGAAATTTAATAGCGATAAAGTACCTGTAAAACACCTAAATAGTGTTAAGTGTTATTGATTGATTATTTAAGAATATACATAAATACTGAATGTCATATGAGCGTTCAAGGTAAAATTATTAATTTTTATTTCTGAGTTTAGCTCATACTCCATATTTGGATATTCGAGCGATATTCTTTTTATAATCTACAGAGAAATCCTTTTTTGTTTGGATATTGATATTAATTTCCATAATTTCTAAGTCATTTGAGATGGTAATCAAAATGAGATCATTACTTCTACGCTTTACTACCTAATAACTAATTAGATCTAATAAATATATTTTCGCCATTTTGAGTCAAATCTATGAAAGTACTTGATAATGATTGGAGATTAATGTTAGTAAGATAGACATTATTTCACTAAATTGTTTCTTACGCATCGGTAGAACGGAGCATGATCTCAGAATTTTGGACCAATCTGTCGAAAAATCAATCTGAATATGAGAAGTAGAATTCGAGATCAACAGTAGATTAAAACTAAAGTTTAAATTAACTTTAGATGCTTCACCTTTACTTCCCCTTTCGAAGGATCAAATAGTTTTAGATTCGTAAATTGGATCAGTTGGTGCTATGAAATGATACATTCTGATATCATATTTTGAGGTATCTAATGGTACCCCAGTCCTGTCGAACTAGCTCTCTGCTTACATAAATAGAAGAATCTACTTATTTGTTCAGAGTTCCAAGTTGTCATTTTGGAAACCACCAGTGCATGTTGAAGTGTTTTATAAGAGTTTGGTAGGAATAAGTCAAAGCACCAAAGTCTATATAAAAGGTATTATATTATTATATAGACCTTATCTTTCATGAATAGTTGAGTATCAGTAAACTGTATGCAAAGTGGTTGCCACGTGAGTCACAGTCGATGAGCGTCCGAAACTGAAATTTTCGCGCCGATATCTGATAATATATCCAATTAATAAACCGAATTCAAAGTATGGAAAAAATCCAAAGAAACAACAATCATCTGGAAATGAATGAGGAAAAATCGACTAACTTGATATTAATTATGTAGTAAAGCTTTTGAAGGATGAATTTTAGGAATAGCACAAATCAATGTGAAAGATGGCAAGGCTGTGTTTTTCGGTTTTCAGATCTCAAAAGTTCGCCTGCTGGAAGCGATTTTTTGACGAGACTGACATATGTTTGGAAGTAAAAGACAAGTATTTTTATACAATTTTAATTTAAGAGAGTCTTGAACTTGTTTATTCGTTTCGCCACTTTCCAAGTTATTAAGAATCAAATATGACTAATAGCTACTTCCAACGTATCTAATTACCAAGAAATTAACGCCCAAACTTCGTACATCGCACACACTCCCAATTATTTTTATACTCTCGCAACAAAAGTTGCTAAGAGAGTATTATAGTTTTGTTCACATAACGGTTGTTTCTAAGTCATAAAACTAAACGAGTTAGATATAGGGTTATATATATCCCAATGATCAGGGCGACGGGACGAGTCAAAATTTGAATGTCTGTCTGTCCGTCCGTCCGTGCAATGGATAACTTAAGTAAAAATTGAGATATCTTGACGAAACTTGGCACACATTTGCCTTGGGACCGTGAGAGGGTTGCTTTCGAAATGGACGACTGCCACGAAATGGCGAAAACCGAAAACACACAAAAGTGTCATAACGAAGTCATAAAAGTAAAATTTGGTACAAAGGACCGTCCTAGTAAGGGCCATATTTGGATGTAATTTTTTTTGGGAAAGTGATTTCTGCAGTCGTTTTTTTTAGCCACTTCCTAATACAGTCCAAAAATTAAAGAAATCGAATAATAACCACGCCCACCTCCTATACAAGGGATAGGTTGAAAATTATTTAAATTGCGTTAACTCACTAACGATGAACGTCAGAAACACTAAATGTTACAGAAGAAATAGCAGAAAGAAGCTGCACTCAGATTTTTTTACAAAATTGAAAATGGGCGTGCCATCGCCCACTTATGGTCAAAAGCCATATCTCAGGAACTACTCGACAGATTTCAATGAAATTCGGTATATAATATTTTCTTGACACCCTGATGACACGTGTGGAAAATGAATGAAATCGGTTCACAACCACGACTACTTTTCATATAACTCAATTTTGAATTCCATCTTATTCCTTCACTTTATAATATCTACGCATGAAACCAATGAAGGTAAGGAAATAAAAACTTACACAAATACCGTGTATGATCCGTATCATCAATTGTGAAAAAATTGTCGAAATCGGACTATAACATTTCAATGCCCCGGATATCGAATATGAAGAACCGAAAATATCGGTAAATCTCTCTTAATTTAATTCAGAGGACATATTTTTCTTCTAATAGTGTGTCTCTGTACCAGAAATGGTTAAAATCGGGTCATAACTTCCCCTAGCTCTCATATAGCTAATTATATGTGAAATATCTTAGCCAAATTAAGTGAGCATATAATATTAGATACAATGTATGTATTACCTCAGCCTATGTACTATATATGATGATTTTCGGTATTGTATTGGACATTATGCGGAATATATGAGTCAAATTATGTGTTATCTTAATAATAATATAGCAATAAATTGAGAGAGTATAAAATGTTCGGTTGCACCCGAACTTAACCTTTCCTTACTTGTTGTTCCTCAAAACAGTCAAAGAAATCTAATAACGGTTTTAAACGATTCCCAAGATATTAAAGACTGGTGTAGTACACACAAAGTGTTTCCATATCGACAAACAATTACAAAGCTAAATGGCCTACAAATGTAATTATGCAAATAAGAGACATGTAATTTAAGCTAAAATAATTACTACTAACAAATACGAGTATACAATAATTCAGGACTGAGAGACTAAAACAACAATAATAACATTTGTAACTTTATACCTCGAAGTTTGATTTATATATACAAATACAATACAAATATTCATTTATATATAATGCCATATATGTATACTTATATAATATATACCACACTGGTAGATTAAATACAAACAAAAGCTTTTACAACAAACACTTTAACGGCAAGTTGTCATCGTAAATCGGAAAACAAACAGCAAGGCGACGACGATACTACTAAGCTGCTTACTGAAATCCCATATACTTGTATATTGTGGCGCATTAAAGGACAATAATTAAAAATGTAAACAAACAATTCAAGGGTATTAAATATAACGGTTTTGAAATAATTTCTACCACACACCTCATTCGTTCGAGACCAACATTTAAAATTAATGAGCGATTTTAATTAGTAGAAAGTAATTAGTAGAGAAAATTTTAGTAAACCTTTTAAACAATTTTTCTACGTTTTGTTGAACCACTAACTACAGGGACTACATATATTATTATTATTATTATTAACCCAAACGATTACCCTCCACCCGCCCAACCGACGCGTGGGGCGCAGTCCGCATACGAGCGGAATTTGCCGAGTCTAGAAAGGCAAGAGATTTTTAAGCGTCCGGTTCTCAAACTGCTCAGCTACAGAAAGAAACATTTCAACAGCTGAGATTTAAAAATTTATAAAAACAAAAAGTTAAAAATTTCTGAATATTATTTATTAAGAGAAGACAAAATAGTTTTTTTGATGCTAAATATTGAGTCAGATGGATCAAATGTGCTGGAATGCGAATTAAAATCATGACATATTCGGCAGAATGGTTCATTTAACTCAAAATTTGTTCTAGAAGATTTTAGAAATAATGGTCTAAACTGCCTGGATGAACGCAATGGGACATTAAACTTAATATCAGACAAAAGGAATGAACTACAAACTAAACCATTCAGAAGTTTTACTAGAAAAATTATACCTAGCATTTCTCTGCGACTAGTGAGTGTGGGAAGATTTATAAGTTTTAAACGACTAGTATACGGGGGAAGATTCAATCTTGAATCCCAATGTAAGTGGCCTAAAGCAAAAAGTAAAAATTGTTTTTGAACGGACTCAAGCTTATCAGAATGGGATTGATAGCTAGGATTCCATACCACAGAACCATACTCCAATATAGGCCTTACCAATGTTGTAAAAAGAATTTTAGTAATATACGGATCACTAAATTCTTTAGACCAACGTTTAACAAAGCTAAGAGCACCTTTAGCTTTTAAGACAATTGAATTTACATGAGAATTAAAATTTAGTTTAGGGTCCATATTAACTCCTAAATCAACAAAGCTAAAAACTTGCTCTAAACTGAAGTTATTTATTACATAGGGGGAAAGATCAACAGTTCTACGGGAAAAGCACATCGTTTTACATTTTTTAAGATTCAGTGGCATATCATTTTTGTGACACCAAGTAACTAAATTATTTAAATCCGATTGCAACTCAGTCCTTTCGTTATGAGAAGTATATGATTTAAAAAGTTTTACATCATCCGCATATAATAAAATTTCTGAAAACTTAATTACTGAAGGTATATCATTGATGAACAACAAGAACAGAATCGGGCCGAGATGACTACCCTGTGGAACCCCTGAAGTGACACTAATTGAATCGGATAAAGTATTATTAAATAAAACTTGTTGTTTTCTGTTAGTAAGATATGAGGATACCCATTCAAGAAGTCTTGGTTGAAAACCAAGAAGATTCAGTTTTTGCAAAAGAATTGAGTGGTTTACTCTATCGAATGCTTTACTAAAGTCTGTATATATAACATCAGTATTCTTATTATCCCTAAAACCCATTGACACATGGTTTACAAATTCAAGCAAGTTAGTTACTGTAGATTTCCCTTTACAAAATCCATGCTGAGAGAATGAAATTAAAGGAGAGATTAAGAAAGTTATTTGGTCAGTGACAATAGCTTCAAAAATTTGGGTATAGCTGACATTTTAGCTATCCCCCTATAGTTCTCAACAGATGATCTAACTCCACTTTTATGCAAAGGTAATATAAAAGAGTTTTTCCACATTGACGGAAAAATACCTTGTTTAAGAGATAGGTTAAAAAGCTTAGTTAAGGGCAGATAGATATATTTTGCGCAATTTTTAAGAAAGCTTGAGGGAATCATATCAGGGCCATATTTAAACGAATCTTTTAACGTAACTAAATAATTTAAGACATCTGTTTCAGAAATAATTGGTGTATTAATTACAGTACTCGGACATAACACTTGATGATATGGCACATTCATAGGGTAGTTTGAACAATAATTGGATTTGAAGAATTCTGCAAACATATTAGAAATAATATAATTGTCACATGACATTGTTGATTTATATTTCATCGCGGACGGAAAATTTGAAATCCTGCGTTTGGAGTTAACGAAACCATAAAACAATTTCGGATTACGAATAATATTATTTTTTACTTTGATTATGTAGTTTTTATAACATTTTTTGTTAAGTTCCTCAAACTGACGACGCAATTTAGAATATTTTAAATAGTCAACAAGAGCTCCAGTTCTTTTATAAAGTTTAAAAGCACGAGCTTTTTTATTTTTTAATTTACATAGCTCATTCGAATACCACAAATTTGAACTTTTTCTTTTGATAATAAAACATTTCGGAACAAATCTTTCAAAAATATTAAAAATTGTTTCATTAAAATGTGATACATTTAATTCAATATTACCACTATAATCAGGCCAAGTCAATTTAGAAAGTTCACAATTAATCTTTTTGAAGTTAGCTTTCGCAAAGTTGAACCGAGAACAAAGGTCCTGTTTGTTGCATACAAGTAATTCGTCTATGATTTCGATATTAATTTCCAAGGCAGGGTGATAAGAGTCCTCTGGCAAAACTAAAGGATCAGATCGGACCACAGAAACTGTTGAAGTATTATCAACATAGACCAAATCTAAGAATTTACCAAACTTGTTCGGTATTAAGTTAATTTGGTTAAGACCCATCCCAGACATTTCTTCCAAAAACTCATTAAAGCTTAAACGAGTGCAAAAAGGGGTAATGCAATCGTCAACAGATTTCCAAGATACACACGGTAAATTGAAATCGCCTAGAACAATTATGTAATCAGTATTCTTAGCAATTGAAAAAACATTATTTATTAAAGAAACATGCTGCGTATATACAGATAAGTCCGATTGAGGCGGAATATAAGATAAAGTTAGATAAATAGAACATTTATTAATACAAATTCGTATGCACTTAAATTCAATAAAGTCCGCATGAGGAACTTCTACTTCTTCAGATGGAATTGAAGAATGCACAGCAAATAATACACCCCCCCCGACTCTGTTCAGTCGATCGCATCTAAAGATTTGAAATTCACTATTTAATATTTCGTTATCAAAGATATGAGGTTTAAGCCAAGTTTCAGTAAAAGCGACGACTTTAAAATTACAATTAGTGCTGTTCAAATACAATTCTTTTAATTTTGTATTTAAACCCCTTACATTTTGATAGTGAATTTGTAATGAATTTTTTATAATTAGTTTTTTGAATCCGCGGCATTTTTTGGAATATGAGCAATTACAGTTTGTTTTTGTTGCTTTTGCTCGAATTCGCGCACGAAAGCACCAGGTGGCCAAAATGATTCATCAAGTAGCAATTGAAAATTAACAGCTGAAACGCCAATCTTGAAAGAAGATATGTTTCTTTCGTATTTAAAGTTAAATTTTCTCACATCAATATCAATATCGTTAATTTTTAATTTCGACGAGATGTAAAACTTTATATCTTCGATTGTGGTATCCGAAGCGAATCTCGAAACGAAAATAGATTTTCGTTGAGGTATTACTACCAAATTTTTTGCCACAAACTCAGAGTTAATAGGAGGCGGATCCTGAATAGTTTTCCGCTTAAGGTTATCGTTAATTGTTTTCGGAGGATTAAGCACTTTTGAAGAGGAAGGCTTCTCTCCTTGAGGGCAAGGAGATGAGAGATTAATAAGGTCTAATTTCACCGGTGACATACTTTTCACGGACAAAGTGGCAGGTTCCTCATTAGACGGACGTTTACGTTTTGATGAAGGCTTAGCATTATCATCTTGATCATTTAGGCATTTAAATGATTGAAACAACACTTCATAATGCTTAAATTTTTCTGTAAGGTTTTGAAGTTCTCGACCGATTTCTTTAAAATTATTGCGCGCCTGTTTAAAAACTTTAAATAATTCAATATCTGTCGGTCTACACTTTAAGCACGACCAGCGCAGACCCTTTCCATCGAGAATAGAATCTAAGATTCTACCTGTCAATCCAGCACATTTAAGATGGGCAAGCCCGTCACAAAGCCAACAAGAAACAAAACGATCAGAATCGCCTTTAATAGTACAATTCGGAAAATTGCAAGTCATTATGAAAAAAAAAAAAATTTAAATTGAAGGAAAAAACAGAATAGTAAATAATAATAAAAATTAAAATATGATATAATAGTAAATAGAAAAACAATAATAGTTATACTGAATTAGCCGAGATCACAACCAATATAATAGTGAGCAGTTTGAGAAGCACTGAGCCACTTAAAAATAACACGCAAACAGCTGTGAGCAAAAATGAAAGAAAAAAAGACGAATCAAAAGAAAAAGAGCAAATTAAAACAAAAACAATATGCAATCGCACAAACAATTGCAAAGTAGGAAATAAAATTGATAATTGATAACAACAACAAATGATTTAAAAGACTCGGCACCAGAATTTAAGAAAATAGTTAAAATACAATTAAAATTTAAATATAACACAAAAGCAAATTAGCACAAATACTTAGCTTTAGATTACACTTATTAAAAGTAAACTTTCTTTAATTATATTAATAAATTTAAGCACAGATTCAAGAACCGAGAAAAAATTAAACTTCACAGTTTGACGTGTTGCCAGATATAATTGAAAATTAAGTTGAACGCTTTACTTATTTATCAATGTCTTGTTTAAAATTAATTCCTTTGACACTTTTCAAAACAGTCGGACTTTAAAATGCATTCCATCAATTTGTTTAACTTATAAGATTTCTCGGTTTTGGTAATACAGGAAGTTTCGCAAGACCCAAATTCTTTGCAAAGTTCGATTCTAATTCCGACATGAAATAGTGTTTTATCAGTCTTCCTCTTTGGCATCATCTTTGGCCAAGACAAAAGTCAACATTTTTTCTGAAGAAATTTTCCATATAAACAGTTAGGTAAACAGAATTAACCTCCAATTGTTAGATTCATTCTTTTGTCTCAAAAAAATTTTATTGAAAATATTGTCAGCCTTCAATAGCTCCAACGCTCTTGATGAATGGGTAAGGTTACCTTTTCTGGATCCCCAACCGCCAAAGTTTGGTGACGAAACGTTGACGACCCTCAGGCATATAGAATCCTCTCCAAAAGCAGTAAGTTTGTGAAACAAATGCCAAGATGGTGATCGAAAATCCTGACTTTGGATATCCATGCTGATACTCAAATGCTTTAGCAATGTCGAATATTACACAAAACCACTTAATGTATCCTTGACTCGTTTTATCACCCAAAGAATTCGGTAGTATGATATCCTCAAGCAGAATTAGTTAGATATCAAAATATTTCGACGGAATTGATAGATAAATTACTTTTTACATGCAATCTTTGATTTATCAGTAAGATATATTGGATATATACCTATGGGTCTGACGATTGCTTGTCAAATGAATTGTTTGGACGTCTAAAAATGTAATAAAAAGGGAGCAAATGTAGTCCTCCTTTTGCAATACAAAACTCTTAGTAAAAATCTATAACTGAAGATCCGGTTTGGTTGCATTCAAAACGAAATTATTTCTACAAGAAGGATGTGTGGAAGATATATCCTTAAGACTTATATTGACAAAATTCTCTCGAGTAAAGGACTAAACTAAGCAACTGATAAATGAATGTCTGCGAGGGAAACTGTGGCTATCAGTAGTCTCTCTTTCGCTGAGAAGGAACACTCTATAGATTATAGTTCGATATATTGATAATGAATCAGACGACATGTTAATGTAATTCCATAAAAAATCGTCTGATAAAAAAACCTGAATCTAAATATTCATCTCTGTAGCAAAAGAGACAATTAAAATAGAAAGATAGGTCTTTCGTTTCTGTTCTATTTATATACATAACCTCTATATTAAATTCCCTTACTCTCTTCTATTTAATAAAATTTTTTTAATGTTTTTTACAGAAAATACGGATGGCAAACGTTTGCAGCGTCTCAGTGAGCGTCAAAGCGCATTTAATGCCAAATATAAGAAGACCATTGAGCAACAACAGCAGCAACAGCAACAACAGCAAAAACAACAAATGCAACAACAATTAATGTACAAGGATAACAGCAATAGCAACAATATTTTGGGCAACACCAACGACAATTTGGACAACACTTTGAACAGCAACAATTTTAATGCTATTATGGACGTAAGTAGCAAAGCAGATACGATTACATAAGTATTATATAATATAATATATTTAGCGCAAAGAAGTAATGCACAGCAGAAAGGTGTAATGAGTTGAATAAGCGTTGATATTTTGAGTATGGTATTATTTGGTAATAATATTTATATAAGTATATTGAAAGGATTTCTTTAAATCTGGTACAAGTACACTTTGTAAAATAAATTGTTGAAGAATCTCGTGGCAGAAATGAAACTTCTCGGTATGTGTTGTGAGTAAAGGATTTATTTCATTCATTGAATTCTCAAATACACCCCTTCGTAAACTTCATTACAATGTCTCAGTACTTATTAAAAAAATTTTACAATTTTGGAACTGGTCGCAACGCTACCAACAGTTGATTGATACCGTGCCTTTACTCGTTCATGTCATTTCATTAACTGTGGAATTATAGAAAGATTTCCCTCAAGAACCATCGAAAAATACACTTACTAGGGGTAAAAGGTCATTATTATCATTATAGAAAGTCTTCCTCAGCCACAGTTGACAACGAACTGAGAGATAATAATACAGAAATAGCAAAATTCATGAATTCTGGAAACACCATTATATTTCATAGAATGGGACGACAAATTTGAAGCGACTAACCTCCTAGTAATGTAGAATAACTGCTTGCGATATTTCGTAGAATAATCTGTATTTCTTTGGCAACACCGGAAATAAATTTTGGATTGCTGTTAAAAACTTCCCGCTCAAATTTTCTACTTTACGGACAATACCATTAAGGGAGATGAAAATATGCCTAGTCTCAATAGAAAGTTTAAAAATGCTGATGAACCTTCCAAGCAGATCGTAGGATCTTGAGGCTGTTTTCGAGTAGAAAGCCCTGGCTTGTATGGAGGAAACGCCTCTATACACTATGGTGTTTGTTGAAGTTATAGTTGGTCAAATCGTAATTTCATTACTTAACCTAATTCTCAAAAGTTCTACACAAACGAACCATTGGTAGGATAGGTCCCCGGACTCGTGTAAATAAATGACAAGCATGAAATTTTGTTCAATTATTTTTAAGAACGCTTTAAAACTTAAAACACGTCTGTATTGACTCATGATTATATAACCCTTCAAAGCTTTCAAACATGGATACGTACGGAAATTTATTTTTGGAGTATCTAATGAAGATCTTGAAACGTGAGCTATATCTCAGGGTTATGTTAGGTTATGACAAGGGTTAGATCCCTGCAGGGAGTCGCATTTAGACAGCTTCGACTGTCCTTTGTGGCACCCAATTACTCCTAATGGATCACCAAGACCATGATTCGACAAAGCGCTTGGACTCATCACTAAGTTCTAAAGTTTTAAGTTTTAATCTTAGTCTGGCGAATGTTTGACATTGAAGGAGAAAGTGATTGGATGATTCCTCAAACAACTTTGACAACTAGCGTCCGACTTGGTTCCTCACCGCATGTGTATCTATTGAACAATATTGAATTGAAATATTGAAACCAGTAAGCACACTAATGATTGCGGCGAGATGAGCTTTCTTCAGAGACAGCAGCTGGCAGGACCGTTTTCGGACCACCGCGGCCCAGAAACACCTCGCAACTGCACATGTACTGGTTGTTGTGCAAGGTTTGGCGAGCTTGATCGAAGTCAGTGTGTCCAGCGCTCTAGCGCAAGTGGATATCTCAAGGACAGATAAGATTGAAATCAAACACACTAAAATTGGCGGACATTTTTTAATTGGTTGGACACAGCCAACAATCTTTCTACTTTCCAGTCTTTTAGGGGATGGAAATGTAAATGTGTAAACACATCTGAAATGCAATTCCGCACTTTGTTTTTAAATTATTTTCCATATCATAGAGATCGTATGAATTCAAATGGAATCTCAATAATTTTAAAGCTTATATAATAATTTCTTATAACTATAAGGTTAGTCCGAACTCAATGCATGGCTACTTGGTTTTAATTGTCTTACACTTTTCAAATTTACTCATTCACCACACTTGAATGCTTAATATTGCTCACCAGTTCACCAAAGAGAACATATATACAAACATTTTCACGATACACTAGAGACCACATGTTGTTTCTAACTCGGTTTTAGAGCCAACACACAAAACAAAATTCGAATGGCACCAACGTCGATAGTCTCAAATTGGTACCTTTTTGTGGAATTCCCTGAATAAACGTAAATAACGAACGTAAATTTTATTTCAATTCTTGCAATGGCTCTTTGTTTTTTGTACTTTCGTATTTTCATTGTTCTAATATGAATTGTGCTTTCTTTTCGATTTCTTTCATTTCGCTTACACTGCTGCCGCACCGATGCACCGCCCGCTCGCTTATCCATCGCACTTCATTGCCATCACTGTTACCGTTACGCCCTTAACGGTTCTACGACACCGGCGACGCACATCTTTTCGCTTATTGTTGTTGCTTTTATGCTTACTCATGCGGATGGTTGATTTTACATTCTTTGACACCTGATCACGTCGCACCGCTCCCCACACCGTTCGCAACTGCATACTTCGGTACCGTTATGTGCGATTTGGTCATCGTTGTCACCACTATTGTCACCTCATGTGGGGTCGGGCAAATAGGATAAGGACGATAACAATCGGCATTACAATCACATAAATTCGCAATTCACATTCACACCGGAGGAAATCAAATACGATAACAAACATTATAAGTATCTCAAGTACACCGCCTACAAGAAGGTAAGTGATAAGGCATATCCTGTTGATAGGAGAATGTGAATTATCTAGTTAAGCTCATACACTCTGCATACCTGCGAACAATGTGTCAATATTTCTGTAAAACACAGTAAACGTGTAAGAAGGGTCTGTAGGGTCTCAGTAAATAATTTCTATTAGATAAGAAGACATCAAACAATAAATTCCGAACCGTAGCTGCAAGGCGGTATTACAGAGACGAGATCTCTCCCACGGTTCAAAACAAATCATTATAACTGACAGAACCCAACATAACAGTTTATTTCATTTTATGTACAAAACGAACTAGGACCGAGACGATCCGTAGAGAGTCATGTGTATTGATCTGTTTTATTTTATACTGTAACCCGCTGCTTGCAACCAATATTGAGAATTTTCGCCATTAAGGCCGAAATGTCGGTCAAATAGATCATATTCGTTTTTAAGAGTTGCAAAAGGTGATTCCCAACCATTAATAAAAAGTCTAGTCGTCCTACTCTTTCGGTACCGAGATGTCGTTTTTCGGGACCTTTAACATTTAAGTGGTTTCTAAGTAAATTTGTTTTTAGTTATTGCTCATTAGCATCCAAGTACAAAACCCCTAAAAGTATTTCCTTGGCGACTGGAAACAATTTAGTCCGACTTTTGAAACGATAACATCAAAATTAGTTTTTAGGTTTTACTTGCCGTTTTCTTAATATAATCGATGAGTATCACAAATGGTTTCGAAAGTAAAGTATATGCACAATTGTTTACAAGAGCCTCCGTTAAGTCGCTAATTTGGAATAGTTTTCAAATCGGGCTTGAATTTATTTCCACTTTACTTGCAAAAATTATTAAATAAATGGTAGTCGCATTCTTATAGAGTAGCATATGGTGGGAAAGTTGAAACTTTTCAGATAGTAATGTGGAAAGCCATCCCAAATTTCGACGTGATCAAAAAATTGGAATTGATTTTTATCTCCTCTCTATTCGTGGCTTTGTATATATCTCGAAAACAAATACGTTTTTGGAACACATTTACCTTTAGTACTCCATTATACACCGTGAAAATGGATGATAACTTTGAAACAGGTGCGGCATCCCTCGATTAAAAATGCTTACCGAAAATATTGGTAAATTTCTCAAAAATTTTATAGAAATTCAGTGGAGGTCTTCCAATAATATGTCTCTGTGGCAAAAAATTGGGAATACTCTGGTCAATAATGCCTCTAGCTCCACATACCTCAAATACAGATTTGCAAACATCCGTTGAGTTAACAATGCAACAAACTGGGTGAAAGTGGACCAGATAATACCAGACTCGAATTAAAACTCTACAACATAATCTCTGGTTTGGTTGCCATCTTATTTCTGCAGAAAAGATGTGTGAAACATGACTTCTTTCACCTTGTGTTCCAAAGAATAAATTAATGTCAGGGAAGAAAACCGTATCTTTTAATTCTTTTTCTTTCACTGTATAAGAACACCAAATAGGTTATGAATATAAAATATAAAGGTTCGAAATATTGATAAACTATTTTTAATTCCAATGAAGACATCGGATTCATCTCAATTAAAAATCCCTACCGAAAATATTGGTAAATCTCTCAGAAATTTTATAGAAATTCAATTCTTCTGTGCTAAAAAATTGGGCAAAATCAGGTCAGGTTTATTTCGAATATATGTATGGAAAAAATTGTGTGTTATCTTAATAAAGTTAGATAAGTCGGTTGCACCCGAATTTAGCCCTCTCTTACTGGTTTGGATAAGGTTTTCAAATAGATGGGCAACCAGTTCATTTTTTCGGGTATTAACATTGAAGCCTTTCACATACAGAGAGAGATAATTCTCAGCGAAAAAGTGAATTTTGATAAGAGTGATATTGTAGTTGATAATATAATCTAAAGAATTGCTTTGTTTATGTTGATTATTTCCTACAGGGTAGAGGTACGTCTCATATTATATATTCACTACTAGTTATGTCAGTTGGTCTATAATAACAACTACTTGCACATACCTACACATATATCTAGCATTTGTATCATGAAATTTCTCGAATTCTCGTTACCATGTAATTCACAACTACTATGGGTGTTTTTGTGGGTACACCACCTTTACTCCCTCAAGAGGTGTTTTAGATTGTAGTGTTATACACGAAAGTGATTATATGAGTACAATACGAGTGCTTGCAATGGAAATAAGCATGTAAATATGAATTTTGTAGGAGTTGCTTTAATGGCAATATAAGAACTTGAACTAAATTCTCGCCACTCCGCCGGCGCTTGCCATCATTTGGGGTCTTTTGTATACGACATAACAATAGTGTAGCTGCAGAGTCAAGTAATATACATAATTAGGAATACATATAAATACATATATAGAATGTATATATATATATATAGATATTTATATAGTAGATATATATACTCTTTATTTGAATAGTATTTACTTCGATTGAATGAAGTGAGTGTCACATAATTTTACTGACAAGTTGTCATTACCACACACGCACATTTCGATATCCTTTGAAAGGCATGCCATTGTTGATGTGGAAAAATTAATTCGACCACAATATTCGCATTATAGAATTTATATAGTGTTTCTGCATACTTCACATTTCAGCGATGCTCATGAATTTGCGGTTCCTTTCATAATTAAATAACTAAAAGCCGAAATGTGGGGATGTATTTGCATGAAATGCAAGTGAGTTTTCACTGCCGAAAATGGCAATCAAAGATGTTTGTGAAACATCTCCTCCCATTTATACTCGAGTACCTTTGAATTGTGAGACAAACTTAAGTTAGAGAATTTCTTTATAAAACTCGAGTTTGTAGAGAATGCTAAACTATTGAAACGGTCATCCGGGAGTCGTAATTTTTTCAGCTGTGACCCTTGAACTTAAATAACGTTAATTTCGAAGAGTGGATGTTTCAATTGCAGCGATGTTTCAACTTATAAACTACCGACTGTCTTCCATCGCGCCGATAATGTCCTCATTCATTCATAAATAAATTAGAATGGTAGAGTTCCGTTTTTCCTTCTATAGGCAGTCGATGTAGATCATCGGATGTTGTCATCGTCCACGATTCAACGCCATACATCAGGACGGGAATAATGAGCGACTTATAGAGTTTGATTTTGGTTCGTCGAGAGAGGACTTTACTTTTCAATTGCCTACTCAGTCCAAAGTAGCACCAATCCATGCAGTATACGACCAACAAAAATATCTACTTCCTCAGCTAAAGTATATCACGAGATTGTGGACTTTTGACAGCCATTTGTCTTAGCCTAGACATGGTTCACCATAAATCGGCTGTGAGCACGTTGAAACTCGTTAAATTTATTTTTGATCACCAATATCGAAGGAGAAGTGTCGTCATATTGAGCATTCAGGACTGTTATTGTTTTGTTCTGAAATCTGCGAACAAGTCCTCCTCCCCATGCGATCAAACCAAAAGTTTTGTTAGTATCTACGAGAACGTACTACACGGCAGTAAATTTCTCTTGCGAAACAAGATGCTTGAGTTCTTCGCATTGGTAAGATATGCTATTTAGATCACAAAATGTGTCTGTATAAGATTTTACTTCGTTGAACGTCCGAATTCTACTTGGACATCATTTCCGAGGAAGGCTTTAACTAACTCAGTGCCATTCTACGTGCACTAAAACTCTCTACAATATCCAGTTCGTTAATCTAGACACCAGACGATAACAATGATTTATAAACAGTGTGTCTTAACTAACTATAGACCGGTTCCAGTTAATATTGTGGCAATAACTGGTCAAACAATACTTGTATACCTTTCGGGGTAACAATAGCTAACGTTTGTGAACAATTTTGATCAGGTTAGAATAGCGCTCTTAACTGAAAGTTTCGTGCTCTGTTTTATCATTCTTGCGGTATAAATAGGAGGCATCTACATTGTTAAAAACCCCATCATACGGGTCCAAATATTTGTAAAATTATGGGAAATCATTTTGAATCACAGTTGGGTTATAATAGTAGTAATAATCTAGTCTGTAGAAACGTATTTGTTATACTATGGCATTAAGTGCAATCATGGAAAATACTACAAAATGTAATTAGCTAAAATACATTATATTTGATATAAATCTCTCATTTTCATTGCAGGACAACCAATACCCAGAGGATAAGCACAAAATCCGTGGCTATAATGAGGTGGTCGAGAAACCACAAAAGTACAGCAAAAATAGCATGAACAATGGTGAGTAATGAAAAGAGAACACCCACATATAAAACACACACCTACAGCACTCAATCACAACAATCAATGCGGCAATTTGCATAATTTCTCGCATTAAATGTGACCTTTTCAACTCGCAACACACATACATGTACATAACCTCTAATGTTGTGTACACACATTAAATATTTACACCCACACAATCGCAACAGTGGTCAACAGGCTTAATCACTTAATCTCATTCCGCTCACAGGTTTCCTCCCCTCCAAATCAGCCGAATGCAAGCCACAACAATTGACCGCCATCGGCAATCGCCTGCTTGACTGGTTCTCCGTTATAATGGCCGACAGCAAGAAACGACGACAACATAGCCAAAAATCGAAGGCGCACTTCCCACCCGCCTGCAAGACCGAGGCCAAATGGATGTTCGGCCATTTGGATTTGAACAACGACGGCTATTTGTCGCTGCAGGAAATGTACGATTTGGAGCATGATCAGA
The DNA here is from genome assembly GCF_028554725.1 of Zeugodacus cucurbitae. Taxonomy (NCBI): domain Eukaryota; kingdom Metazoa; phylum Arthropoda; class Insecta; order Diptera; family Tephritidae; genus Zeugodacus; species Zeugodacus cucurbitae. The sequence goes on along the minus strand of NC_071667.1, from coordinate 52,894,971 downwards.
ATGAGCGTTGCATTAAACCATTCATCGATACATGCGATTTGGATCAGGATAATTCGATTAATACGCGCGAATGGTGCCGCTGCTTCGAGAAGACCGATCGCCCATGCGCCGCGGTACGACGAAGAATCGCTGGCGATTTTGCAGGTGAGATAGGTACAGGTGGACTTTTATTTCTTTAATGATTTATTTATTTCGATTCTTCGTTGTTGTTTTTTTAAACTGCTACACAAAAGTACAAATGAAAAGAGAAAGAAACGAAATGCAGAACAAGAAAAAAAAATAACAAACAAAAAAATTAAGGATATACTAAAAACTGATTTAAATTAGAAATACACGAACACAAAGTTTTATTAGCTCAATACTATTACGATAACTGTAATGAAGCTTTCGACATTTCTGCACTTTGCATCGCACTATGGAGCTTTCACTTTCATATCAGAGCTTTCACATATTTCAGTGCTTTCAAGTTTTAGCAGCTTTTCCAATTATTATCAATTATTATGCTTAATATAATACTATAATCAAATAGCATTACATTTTTATAATGATTACTTGTTAATTACATATACTCAAAATATACGCGTACAAATAATCAACTTTTCTTAGTTACATACATATACTCTTTACTTTCTAATTATATAATATACTTTTTATAGCTTTTGTTCTTCAATTAACTTATAAACTTCTTTTATCCGCTTGTGCTTATTATATCAATAAATATAAATATTAATCGAAATTCTACGCAAAGCTTTCTTACTTTAATATATAAATTTAATTAATTTTATCTTCCCTCGGCATTTGCCGTCAACTTCTTTGCTGTCGTCATCCTAACATATTTTTATCACAAAAGGCGCCTATGCACCCGATTGCGATATCCAGGGTTTCTATAAGCCCACTCAATGTCATAATTCTGTCGGCGTTTGCTGGTGTGTGGATAAACATGGTGTCGAATTCGCCAATACACGTACTCGTGGCAAGCCCAATTGTGGTAAGTTTTTATGTAGACAACATTTTATATATTTTAAGGGGTGTAGTGTAAGTTTTAAGCCGTGAAAAGTAAAGGTATAACTTGACAGCTGCATGAACGAGGACAGTGTAAAATATACGTAAGTGAGTTTTTGAGTTTACCCTTTCCAATGTCATTTGGTTGCCACAAGGGGTAGTTTAGATTTAATAAAAAAGTTCTGTTGTAATAGCAATCACCTCTAGGCCATTTTTCCAAAATTCTCTGCATATTATATTCTAGTTATAAAAAAGTACAATTTTGAGAAAACGAGAGCACCTGTTAATGGTCTTTTGCTGCATGAATATCCGAGCAGAAAACTATTTGAGTGATGAAAACGTCTCTAATAAAATATCAAACTTTTTAAGAGGTGATTTTTGCAGGTTTACAATCCAATCAGAAAATAGTTCAGATTAATTCAGTTAATCCCGTCAAAGTTCTTGAGTCATTGAATATAAGTCTACGAAACTTCGAAAGATCTAGATTAAATGTTCAATGAGTACTACTAAGAACTGTCGTTTGGTTAATTCGTTCTATCGGCCGTTATCGTTTTAGATTGTCTTGCGATCGACTAGAATCATATGTTTTCCTGGCTTCACTGCACATGATCTTATACTCTTCCAGACATCATTAATAACTTCAGGATTTTTTAAACTACAAGGAAGAGGTTTTCTAACTTGTCGATAAATCGTGATATAACAAGTTTGGCGAACAATTCCTTAAGGACAAAAGTATACAATGAAACGTTCTTTGCGTTTCTACACAACAGGAACGGCCCGATTTCCATGCGGCCAAGAACTGTAAACTCGACTCATAAACTAGTAATATTATAGCGAATGTTTGTTTAGAGCTGGTTGTGAATAACACAGTGCCTTGAACGAAGAAAGATTCGGCCTCTAGCCAAGACTTTGGGTTTGTAGACTAAGAGATCTTTTTGAGATCTTAAAAAATACGTCTATAGTTAAGGTACTGAGAAATGCTTTAATGGACCACCTAACCAGGTGCTTCAAAGTTTCTGATTTATTAGGAGTCGTCTCACTCACTTATCGAGTAACCCCCGTTTCTGTAAATATTTTGCTTTTGACGGCAAAATGATGTCGTCATATATATTCATATATACATATACCGTTTGATTGGCTTACAGCCCAGCGCTGTTCGTAAACACGAACCTAATAACTGCACTAATAACACAACAACAACAAATCCGGCAAAGGAACGGCAATCAGGACGTTATAACATGCAAAATTAAATTTATATGCCACATTTCTGTTGATTACGTACTTGTGGCATGAATTAGAAGTTCTAGGCGAAGGAGTTGAATTGAGCTGTGGCTACTGCTGGGTGCTTTTGCAAGACTAATTGGCTTGCAAGGGACTGCTTGTCGGCTATTCGCTGTCCAGTAAGGTATTAATTAGTAGACTTATGGTTCTGAAGGTCAATACCGTTAGATGTTATAAATAACCCTTCGTCACAGTGAATGTGATTTGTGTAAAGGAAGTTCGTTTACATAAAAGCTTTGTGGGTTGTCTTGCACTGTCGTTTAATTGAGGCATTTTGGGTGTAGTGTAATTTATTTCAATATGTTAATACATAAGTCATTATCCCAAAATTTCCAATCACATTTGGGCAGAAATTGTGTCACTTATGTAACATACGAATAATTAAGACGAATACGGCGCGCCACTGCTCCTTTTGCTGGCTAAGAGAGAGAGAGAGAGGCTAATGTCAATCAATGATAGCATCTCAAGGGAGTTATTAGCATTATAAGGCGAAATCGACTTTTTTCTATATATATTCATATTGAACAAAATCTATTTTTTTTGAGTCATAAGTAAATTCGAATATCGAAATGGAACTTACTGGAAACGCCATTCTTAATTACATTATTAAAATTACAAAAAGAAAACAATAAACTTATTTTTCTTATTACAATGGTGAAGAGTGTTTTTTGTAGAAATGTGGTTTTCAAGACCAAATAAAACGCAAATAATTTGATGTTATAGCCAAGAATTTAGCTTTATTTGCTTTGCCATTTTCTAAATAAACCATCCGAAAGTCAGAAGTATTCCGAAGGAATCTGAGTTAAGTCTGATGAAAATCAGAGATTTTTTTCTGCCCTGATTCTGGAGAATTACTGTCTGTACTGGTATTGAAAAGATAGTAAAATTAATGCATCAAAGCAAAAAGTCTATTGAATTTGGGAGACTAATTGCAATTTACAGGACCGACTTTCTACAAAAGTCCAACTATCCTTATATACTGCCCTAAAATTTTATACACACTTTGTCATTACTTTCGAACAGATATATTAGGAGTTGCCGAAATTATGTCATTACTCTCCATTAAATATGTATTTAGGTATATATATTTAACACCAATCAGACCATTACAGCGTCTTTCAGACAGATATAGCTGTCATCAGAGTAGTAGTAGACATGCTGATCCGAAGTGCGACCTCCTTTAGAGTGGTGTGTATATACTCCGACAACAGAGCTTTGGACAATACGCTCTAAGTTAGTTAGGAACTGTATAACATTATCGCTTCGTACTACTTTGCAAATCCGACTTGTGTGGATACCCGGTCACCGCGGAATCGCTGAAAACTAGTTTATCCTAGCAAATTGACGCCGGAGTAGATGCGTGTGGGTAGTCTGTAGTAGACTAAGGCATGAGCGCCGGACACATTGACTTCGAGCGAGCTCGTCCAACGCTGGACAATAACCAGCACCTGTGTAATTGCGAGGTCTTTCTGGCCTGCGGCGGACTTAAAACCTTCTTACTGGTCCAATAGATACACATTCAGGAGATTAGGGATCAAGCCAGACACTAGTAGCCAAAGCTGACTGAAGGAAGGAGAAGAGAAATCATTCAAGCACTTCTTCCTTCAATGTCCAGCATTCGCCATACTTAAGTTAAATCACCACGATAGGCACACCTTCGGCGAACACAGAACTTTGTAATAGAGCCCAAGCGCTTTGTCGTATCATGAGGGTTTATATGATCTGTTAGGAGTATTTGGGTGCCATAAAGAACATTTGAAGCTGTAAGTAAGTCTAGGAAGGCTCTGTGATGTTGCGGAGATCTACCACTTGACCTTAGGTGAGGTCTAACCTAACACCAGTCTTTCAAAGAAACTTTTGAATTTTCATCTGTAAAGGCTATGACACTATTATTTAGAGAATGTTTTACTTCTCTTATATGCAATTCAATCTTTTCTTTCATTACTGTATTCTTCATTTGTATTAAAATGTTTTGGAGATATTGGTTTTATTGAGGTACTAAACTAGCCATATTCACAGCAATAGTTAAGGAGCAATAATATAAAAGAGAATGGTTAACTAAGCGGTTAGCGGTTACTTTTAAATTTAATATCCGACTCAAATAGATGATATGTTAGAATAGATATGTACATCTACTGTGTTCACATTTGTAGACTGTTACTTTTCTATGTTTAACCTTTAGTTTAACCTTTCAAAAAGATGTTGCAGGCATTTCGTCTCAACTGTTTGTACATCAAAAGGACGTTCAACTCATGCTTTGATCTATTGACATTCTTGAGCTTACGGTATAAAGTAAAATATAAAAAGTAGGCGCGCGTCTATGGAATGAGCTTCTCTGCAAAGCAGCAGCAACTGACCAATTCAATGACCTTTTTCGAAATTAAAAAATAAAGTTTCTGATTACCAATCTATCTTTAGTGCAAACATCTACCTATATATATACATACATATATCTTCATCAATAACAGTACCTAACCATTATTCCACTCCATTGGGAAAATCGAATTGAACTTTTAAGCCAATCAAATCTGTCAAGCTGACTAACAAATGAGCCAAAGCACAACTTTTCAGCTCTCGTCATTTCTATTTCACTACATTTTCTCTACACTTTGCCATTTATTTCATCTGTTTTTTTTTTCTTCCATTTCTTCTATTACGCTATTTCAATTGCGCGCACAGAATCCGTTGTGAATAACGCCTCATCACTCACCTCCGACGATGAGGACGAAGAGACCGAAGACGACGACGACAGTGCGGAAGGAAGTGCCGATCAAATGTTGGTATTCTAAACGAAATGAAACTAAGTGGCAGAGTTTGAAAACGCTCAACACGAGGTAGGTGCCGGAGAGAATGAGGTGGTGTATGCTGTTGGGATTTTACTTGAAGTTGAGTTGGAAAATGAGGAGGCAGACAAGGAGAAGATGAAAAAAAGGATATCTCAAACTTATGATTTTTATTTGAAGCATTACATAAGTAAATATATAGACATAAATATATAAGAACAATGCTGACGCAGTTGAAGGTAACAAGTGTTGGCGCAAATTGTAAAAGAAGAAATCTTTATTAAACAGTAGCGTTGAAAAAATGCTAAAATTGTGCGCAATGAAAAATTAATTTTGTATGTAAATTAATTTTTATAAATAAAAAACAAAACAGTAATATATATATATATATATATGTATACATAAAAGAAAAGTATTAAAAAATGATTGTAAAATTATTACAAAAACAATAGTAACAATTAGCGTATTAATTCTCATTTCTCTTACAAAAAAAAAATGCATTACAACATTTCCGGCATGCGCTCGCAACAACACAGATTACAACAATTGCATAGTACAGTAGTATAAGTAACTAACGGGAAATAGTAAGAATTGCTGTAAGCGTACTCTCTGTTGCAGCATTTGAAAAGCTTATGCAAATTTACGAAAAAAGCAAATAAAAAAAGAGAGAAAATTAAATTAGAAGTAACGGTAAAGTGCATAGAAAACTTAATGTGTGTTGTTTTTGTAAAGAAAAGCAGAAAAATTAAAGACATACATACCTGGCAAGCTTTTGGACTAGTAAGCGCTTACACACACAGTGACATATACAGAGAGACACACGAAAATGCCACAAAATAGCAGTAAACTTAAAAGAAACACATAAAGAAACACCAAAAAAAAAAGCAAAAACAACAACAACAAAAAGAAACACTTCTAAACTCCCCATACAAGCAATACTCTTAAACTGATTAATTTTCTTGTTTGAATTCTCATGCCGTCGTTAGCTTATAAAGTGTAGCAAATTAGAAGAAAACTAAATATAAAATATAATAAAAAAAATTAAATTAAATTGAAAAAAAAGATAATGAAATTTATAAAAGTCAAAGTTTAAGAGCAAATTAGCGCCTAATCTGTTGGTCAACTCAGCCATGACACAGCAAATCATTTTTAAACATACTCACTTACATATACTATATACATACATATATATTTACTTTACTCTTATGCATTTATTTTTCACATTTTACATTTCAAATTTGATTTTCACTACATATTCCGTTATAGAAATTTATGTATCGTACACGCTAAAATTCCGCCCAATAAATTTTGTGATAAGTTTTCAAAAAAAAAAAAATAAATAAATGAACAAATATAAAAAGCAACAACAACAACTAAAGCAAAAATAATTTCAAATGCAAGTAAATATGTATGCATTTAACAAAAGCAAAAATTGAACGCGAAAAAATTTATAAGAACCGAAGCACACACACACACTAACATTGAAACACAGCAAATTTGTTTGAACACAGCCTAAGTTGCAACTTAATCGCAAAAAAAGCAACAACAAAAAATCGAAGAGCGTACTTTAATAAAAAAAACCTATTTACTAAAATATACTAAAAACGGCGCATCAAAATGCAGCAAAACAGATGCAAAAATAAGAAGAAAAGTCAGAGAAGTAGAAGTAAATGCGACGCGCAGCTGCTTTGCAATCTTTATATGAAATCATAATAAAAACTAAGTGACAGTAATAAATTCATAAATAGAAGAGTAATTATTGTGAAACTGCTACCTACCTTATAAAATGGAAAGAGTTGCCAACATAGTTGTACTATTTAACGAAACCAAATGATAAGCTTTTTGAGTGTTGATAAATATGCGTAGTGCTAGTAAACAAGTATGACAGTTGAAGGCGGACATTTGCTGCGCTGAAAAGGAAGGAAGAAAAAACAAAAATTATTAAATATGTAATAAAATATAAAATAATAATACGATTTTACAATTATAATTAAAAATTAATTTCACGCGAGCGACTTGATTTCATTTCAATACAATCATGAGCTTTCATGAGAGCTTTCACGCAACTGAATCTTTCAATTAAATCTGAACCGTTTCAATTAAATTTCATGGTAATTTAAAAAAAGTTGTAATTTTTGATGTCTTTAAAAAGAACTAGTAAATATATCTGTAACTGATGTTAAAAGCAAATCTGCGAAAGTTCTTGAAAGCTTTCATTTGAAAGCCTTTGTCAAATATTTTCTATAAAATTATTGTATTGCAGTACAATTAACTTCAATATAGAATTCCAGAAAAAGTATTTAAAGCTTTCACATAAGCTTTCACAAATCGGAAACTGAAATTGGATACATTTGAATGTAACTTTTGTCATATATTTCTATAAAGTCATTGTAAACTAATAATATTTATTTGGATAACAGTGCAGTTAACTTCAATGCCTAATTCTAGAAAAAAAATTTGGAGCTTTCACGAAAGCTTTCATAAGCCAGATTCTGAAAGTATATAAATATATATGTAACTCAATTTGACAATTCCTCTTACAAATGTGGAGCAGTAATCAGAATGTGGCATCTTTTTCAGAATTTATCACATCCCTTGAGCTTTCACTATATTAATTTTCAGATGTGACACCACAACTTGAGCTTTCAGCAACTTTTAATAATTTTTTTTTTAATTTCAGTAAAATACTTTTAGAATTTCTCACATCTTTTGCGCTTTCTCTGAAGTATTTTGCAGGAGTGATACAACTGTTTGAGCTTTCAGAAACGTTCTCTAAATTTTTAAATATAAATAAATTCTTTCTAATAAAAATAGAATCTTTCTATCACAGTTTTTTAGATCTACTGTGAAAATTACACAAATTGATATTGTCAAAAGATATGATCAAAAGTGTGTAGGTGAGCTTTCTTTGAAGCTTTTTACAAAAAACACTGATTAATGTGAGATTTCATGCAAGTAGAGCAGTATGAAGTGTTTAAGATGAGTTCCCTTGAGCTTTCGTGATATTAATAAAAGAATATTACAACTTTTCTGTTCATTCAATTAAAGAGATTTCCGATAAGCACAACTTACAACTTTTTCTGTTCGCTTAAGTTGCAAAGTATTCATTTATTGAAAAGCAATTTCTACAATTTATGGTTCGTTTAATAGTAAATCATACTAACAATTTGCATAAAAATTAATTGCATGCGATTTTTTTTTTGTAAATGCTTGACACACACATTTATTGATGGTTCAAATAAATCTTCAATGCTTATACTCCAATAATTACAGTTTTTGTGCAATATTTTAGTTGAACTTGAATGAAAATAAATTGTATGCAACAAGGCACACCGTTACAGTTTACAAAAAGTATGCAGTAAGTAATGGACGCATATATATACAAAAATATGTATGTATGTATATGAAGCAAGTTATGAGAACAGATTAGTGTGCTTAATAGGATGAAAAATGTTATAGTAGAGAAAAAGCTAAGCAAACAAATTAAGTGAGGAATGCGAAAAATTACCGTAAAAAAGTGAGCAAAAATGCAACAACAAAAATCACAGCAAAGCAAAAATCCAACTGTTATTACAACAAATTGGCGGCTATTAAGCAAACTAATAGAGAAATAAAGATGAAAATCGCTAAAACACGAAGCAGCTGAAACTGCTGTTCAATAAAATTAAGTGAAAAATATGAAATAATAAAATAAATAGCAACAAAAACACTAGAACAAAGTGGTGTGGTGAAACCTTCAATTATAAGCATTTTTAGCTAATAATAATTACCGTAATTGCTACTTTGATAAAATTCGAAAGAAAATTGAAAATTAAACAGAAAAAGAACTTAGAAAATATTTGCGATTGGTATGAAAATTATAGAAAAGTAATAAAAATCATAAGAGACAAAGCAAATGGAAATAAATTAAGTAAGTAAGCAAACCATATTTACATGTAATTTCTGTGCACTCATGAGCATGTGGCGTTACATACGCGTACATACATATGTACTGTAGTATATGGGTATTATGTACTCAGCATCTTAATAAATGCTTTTTTGAGTTGTTGTAGAAGGCAAAATAAAAGAAATTTATTATTATAAGCGTAAGCAATGCGTGTCAGCAGCTAAAAATTAATTGTATATGAGACAAGTGTATTTGTATTTAGTTGGAAATTGTAAAAAATAGGACAACAACAACAAGTTATTATAGAACATTTAGCATTTTCTTTGTTTCAGGCGGAAATTGGCAACAAAACTGAATGAATTACTGCAAAATCAATTTAAAAGCACTGCATTTAGGTGGTAAATATGCATAAATATACATAATGAAAAAGAAAAACACAACATGCACATACAGTGTGCGACGAAATTGTTCATGTGTTAAAGGTTTATTTAATTTCAGAAAACATTTTTTAATACTTGGAAGGAGCAAGGTTTAAAACGTTTAAATTAAGTGAGAATATTAAGTTTTAATTTTGAAAGGTCTTAAAAATAAATTACAACAACAACGAAATATTCTCAGAAAATCTCGAAAAATAAACTTGAGGGATTTCAAGGCTTAAATTTTTATGTTTAATAAAAATTCTTCGAAATATACATATTCTTCCCGAAATTAATATATTTTTTAAATTCAGTCACGATTTCATAAACATAACTCAATAGGTGTTATCGGTGTAGAACAAGGTTCTTTGTGATGCTCTTGAAATTAATTAGTTAGTTAGCAGGAAGTGTATCATTTCATAGTTTTCTCTATTCTTTTTTGTATATTACTACACTTTTAAGATGGAGCTTTGATTGGTTGAAATGGGGGGCAAAGAGAGCCTGACCGCACTTAGGTCATCATTAAGTTCAATGTGCTCCCTAGAGGTACCCCAACTAAACAACTTGGTCGATTTGACGAAACTTCTTCATTTTTTCCATTCCAGCTGCCCAATTTCTCTTTGGTTGGAGTATTAGGAGCACTTCTTAACCGTTTGAAGGTTGACCATTCGCAAAGGTAATGTTCTAGCGACTCATCATCCTCCAGGCATACCCTACAATCTTTCATTTATACTATACTAAGTCTGTGCAGGTGACCTCTCAGAGGTAAGTGTTCGTGATGACCCCTGTCTTTTCTTTTACTCAAAAATTGAAGTTTTTTGGTCTGTTCACTGTCAAGATTACCACAGGTACGACCCGTGTTTTAAGTGTTCCAAGGTCTGCGGTGTTCCTCTGATTTGGAACCTTTGATTTGAAACTGAAAGGTTTAGGGCATGCTAGGCATTAAGGGAAATTGGAGCTTTAGAGGTTACATTTGAGCCTAACCCCGATTTTGACAGTGCATATTTCAGAAACATTGGTTTCTTGAGCTTAGACAGATAATTTTTTATGGATTGTACTGAGATGTTTTAATTTATTCTACATTTATGGAGGTTTTTAAGCTCTAATCTCTGCCAAAAATAAATGTCTGAGCAGTTTTTGGAAACTTGATCCGAAATTCCATAAGGGTTTCACCTATTCCAAAAATGTTTAATTGTAATATTTCGGGCAAAATTCTTCTACTCAACATTTTGATAAAATAATAGAACGAGTTTTTTACGCAAAATTTAATTTTGAATAATTTTAAAATTTTACAAAAAAATAATAAAAATGAGTTTTCACAAAAAATGTAAGTTTCGTTATTTTATAATTTTTAATTTTTTCAAAACTGCTGCAACAAATCGTGAACAATTTTATCACACACTGTACATGGAAATCAGTAATTCATATACATATGCACATCCCAGTGGAAAAAGTGTTAGAATTTAATAAACGCATGTCATAAATAACAAAAAACTACACATATTAGTATTAAAATTAAAAAAAAAGAAAATGTTTGTAAAAATGAAAAAATAAAACAAAAAATATGACATAAAATGATCCTATTTAAATTGCAGCTAAGTGCTCGACAGCGAGATGTCTATAAGCGCATATGCTTTGCAGTATATACACAAAAATACATGCATACATATATACAATTATAAGTATTTATGTACCGAAAAATAATTTGAACGCCCTAATTTGTATGCAATGTATTGCTCACTACGAAAATACGCATTTGCATTAAAATGTGAAAAGCAAATTTTGTTGAAATTCCTACGATACAACTGTAAATTCAATTATATACTGGTCTACCTACACATACAAGAAATATTTTATTTCAAATTTTCCACATTTAAAATAATTTCCGTAAAGATTTCAGCATTAACCGCATTACCAACAGCAACAACAGACATCATATTTACATACAAATCGGGTACAGTGTGTACCACAAAAATGCTTACATATTTACTAAACGAATATATATAAAATATATGAATAAATACATACAAACATAATTCTGGTCAACTTAAGCCTTTGTACGTACATAGTTATTTGTATGTATAGAAATGCACTACATACTACATATATATAAATACAGTTGTATGTATACATAAACATACATACAGTCACAGAGATATGTATAATTGCATTATGTACATTGTGGTGCGCTATGATATTTGCAGTTATCAAATAAGTTGTTTTTATGATATGTTTTATTTATTGATCAAATTCAAATTAATAAAAATCATTTAATGCTAAAAACAAAACAAAACCGATTTACTTATTTACATAAATACTTTGATTTGCCGCGCAGCAGCTACAGGGGAAAACATGTAAGTACACAACAATCCCATTTATCAATCAATATTTATTTACCACTTGATTCGTTTACAATTCATGCATTTATTATTAATTTAATTCCGTTATCGTTTGTGGGAGAAAGAACGAGTTATTAAATGGTTAGTGTGTTAACTGATTTAATATTTCCTTATTTTTTTATTAAATATAAATTACGTATGTATACACATATATTTAAATAAAATAAATTTACCTACTTCAGCTTCTGATGACAACAATTTTCCGAAACCATCGTCTCGACAACTGATCACACCTCTACTACTACCTACCCTTGGTACATATTATGCTTGAATTATTTTTGATATTTTGAAAAGATATTCAGTAGTACCCAGTAATTTTACCCACGCGAAATTCGACTTTAAACCTTTGTTCCTTCATACTGCCGCCTTGAGCCGACTGGCAGTAAAGCCTAGAGATTTTGGTGTTTTTTTTATCGAAGTTGCTCCTTATATGTCGAAGCCTAAGTCAAATGCGAAACTCCATACCCAAAATGCTGCTTATTTTGTACCTTTTGTAAGGCATATCTGAGTGGCTGCATTCATTTTTCACGGATCTCTTAACAATTACCGAAAGCAACCGTTTGCTGCATTGGCCTAATTTTGACTTAGACATTCAATTGTTCCAATAACATACCGTTATATAGATCAATGATTATTTAACCTTGTCCGAGATAGTTAGTGGAAATAATGCAATGTGGATTTAAAAATTAATAATACTAGATACAGCCATACCGCTGAGTTCCACTTGGCCTTAGTTATGTATGTAATGGTGTATCCATGATTCATTCACAGTCACAAAGTCACAAATATACTTGTTCCTATTACAGTTCATCAGTACCATATTTTCGTTTGATTTGATGTTCAAAAAACCTTCCTTTCCTTTAGGGTTACTTTTGAGATGTAAGTGATGTTAACTAAAACACTCAATTTCATTTTATGGCCATCTAAAATAATTTCTCGAATGTTTACAATGTTTTTTTTTTTTTAGATACGTCCAACAAATCTATACTTTACAATTTTGTCATAACACTTATCAAATAGATATTTTATTATACTATCGCATCTTATGGCGCAGTGTGGCTTCAGAAAATTGGTATTGTGGACGGGCAAAATCGGACCATTGCCACGTTCACAAAATGGCGATAACCGACAAACTATTAGGTGCTATAACTGAGCCATAAATAAAGTTATGAAAGTTCCATAGTGTATTGGATTGGTATATTTGGACGAAATTTTGTTGAGACAGTGGACGTGACCCTGCCCCCTACTAAGTTTTTGTACTTATATTTTAAACTACTAAAGCCAACCAAACCTTCTGGTATCATTTCCCTAAGGCACTTCATTATACAAATAGATAAATCAGATTATAACCACGCCCAACAAAAAACAACTAATACAAATGTTATGTTGAAATACTGTAACACAACTAAAATATTCCTGGAAGCCAAAACATTATAATAAAGCTGATGTAAACGGACCGTACTGTGATTGGTATAAAAAGTGGACATTGGACGTGGCGCCGCCCAATTGTGAGTCAAAATCTATATTGCTTACAACAATTAGACCAATTTCAACGAAATTCGGTTAGTAACATGTTCTTGACATCTCAATGTTAAAGTTATGGGCAAAATAGTATACGTCAGTATACCACACTTTTGAAGTTCATCCGATTCTTTCAATGGGATATATAAATTAAGCACCAGTGAAGATATCGGAACAATTTTGTACAAATGCGTGTAACCGTGTGACATCGCTCAGCTTTAAATCGCCGAACTCGGACTATAACTTTTCAAAGGCTCATAGATCGAACATGAGGACCTCAGTACGTGTAGCCAAATTTTTTACAAAAATTATAATTAATTCTCTCCGATATTTTATTATGTTTTCCATATAATAGTGTGCCCCTGTGCCAAAAGCATCTGAGACAAGGATGATATGTTGGGTTTAAGAAAATACAGAACTCCGCTCGCTCCACTATACTTTATATATTACATCGTACAACACTCGGCTGGGCATTGAACCAGACTTACGAGATAAGTAAAAAACGTGCTTTCTTCGATTTTCGAAGTTAATCTTCAAAATCGAAATATAGGATATAATTAATAAAAAATCTAAAATAAGGATGCAATCCAAATTTTCATCTTAATTCAATGGTGTACAAATGATTCGGTCATGCTTACATGGCAGACGTTATAGTGGTTAAAGTCGGATACTCGAAAAAAATAAAAGCTTTTTTTCGAAAAATATTGGACCAATTTTTTTCGGCACGGTTGTATATGTCGTTAAGCGACCTTTCTCCTGGTATGCGTATTTATTTAATTTCAATATAAATCTTCCAGAAAAAAACACTTTGATGAAAAATTATATATCTTTAAATTAGAAGAAATATGCATAAAAACAAAGAAGATCCTATAGTGCTATTGGTAAGACTGAAAATATACATATATAAAATATATGCAAAAATAAATGTACCAACTTTTTAGAGCATTTGCAAAACAATTGTACATCAAGGGTGTCGTTTGAATTTCATTATAGAACCCACACAAAGCATAAAAGCCGCAACAACACAAGCCTAATGACAGCAATCGTAATAAAAGCATTATTAGCACGCAAGTTCCTTTACGCCACCACAAAGCAAGAAATTATGCATGCCATTATGATGGACGAAAATAAAAATAAAATAAAAAGCTCCGCCGTAAAATAAAAGTACACAAATTGACCGGAAGGCAACCGCAGGCTGCACAGCGAGCGCAAAGTGGGTGGCGGCCAAACGACAGGCAGGAAGATGTCCGAAACGCACGAAAGTTATGTTGTAAAATGTCTATATTAAATGTGCGCCAACGCCGGCAGCGTGCCACCGCAAAATGCCACAAAATGAGTGGCACTTTCGTAGGCAATTTAAATGCAATTGTTTAATTATTATGGCGTGTCATTAGCATACGCCCATACAGACATACAAACATACAAACATATTTACTTGCAATTTAGCACTTTTTGTTTGCATTGTGCAATTTTGTTGTTGTTGTTTTTATGCAAGTGTTTCTGTTATTAATGTTGTCAATTGACATTTGCTGATTTTATGCATTTGACCTATATACATATGTACATATTTACATATACATACAATATGTAAATAGCTCACTCAAGTATTTGGCACTTATGTATGCCGTTCTTAATTTATAAATATAATAAGTATTATTAATTGATATAGCTCATAAGTGGAATTTATCAGCGAGTTATGCCGATTATTCTCCCATTCAATAACAACGATTACATACTCAGTAAATTAAAATCTAATATATCAATATAAAACATTCAAAAACTCAAATTCCATATTATGCGTTTATGCCAGAGCTACTTCCAGTCGTTGAAACACTGTTCAAACTCGATTTTTGGGATAGCCCATAGATCTTCACGTATGCTTGCTTCTCTTTATTTTTAAGTCTAAGTCACACGAAGTCATGTTTTGCGATTGGAGGCAGGGGCATCGGTACAGTATTAAGTCGAAGGTTATTCTATTTAATATACGGACGATACTGAGCAATGTACAAGGAAACACTGTTGTAAGGAAAATATCCTCGCTTGGTCTGCTTAATATGTCTCATAAATAGACCGATACTTTCGGTATTATATTGGAAACTACTAAAAACGCGTTAATTCACAAACGAAAAACGTTGGAAACACTATATTTTACATATAATTTGCGTTAAATTGGATGGACAGTGGACGTGGCGTCGCCCACTTTGGGTCGAGAATCATACCTCAAGAACTACTCTACCAATCTCCATGAAATTTGGAGCACAATATTTATTTGACACCCTGATGTTACTAATGGAAAATCGTCAAAATCGGTTAACAACCACACTTTCTTTATAACACAATTTCTGATTCCATCTGATTCGTTCACTTTACAACATACATACGTATTCATCCGAAACCAATTAAGATATCGACAATTAAACTCTGCACAAATGCTACATGGGAGATGAGAAATAGGACTTTTCAAGGCCCTAGATACCGAACATGAGACCTCAGTGCCTATGAAAAATTTTTTACCGAAACTATTCGTAAATCTCTCAAATATTTTTTAGAGATCCATGGGGAATCTTTGGGTAAAATTTAGTAATTATTTCTTCACGCTCCCATAAAGTCAATACAGTAGTTTACCGAAATAGCGAACACATTAATTGTCAGTCCTGTTTCTTTACATCGAATTTTTCGTTAATTCGAGTACTCCCTTAGAGGTATGTTTTTCAATAAAAATGAGTTAAATATCCGTAAATTACAGTTTAATAAACTATTTTATTAAATTATTTAAAAAAAAAATTAAAAATCATAATAAACAATTCAAATCCAATAAATTCTTCCAAAATGGACTAATTCTGACACTTATACTTCTATTTGGTGCTGATCAATAATTTTAAGCTTTTTTATAAAATTCAACATTTTTTCAATTTGCACGTTTCTTTTGAATTTTTCCAAGTTTTATTTTTAATTCTGGTTCGATGTTATTTGCTTTTTTTCTCTTTCTTCATATGTCTTCTTCATGTTGTTCGTTAAACCAAGTACTTACAAATCACCGATGTTTGTTATTTAAGATACTCACTGTAACAAATTTGCTTGTTCGTTATAAGCGGTTTTCGTTAAAACGAATATTCGGTTTTTGGTCTTTCTAACATCCTGTATAAAGTCTACATCGGTTAATATGTGAAATAAATATATTAGCAAAAATAATTGAACGAATTGTTTTGGATAACTGCGGATACAGCGGATACAGCGGCTACTAATAGGTATGACGTGATTTTGATATCTTGTACCGGAGATTTCTTTACGAATTTGTGTCAGATTTTGTGTTCAGTAAGATTTGCAATTTCATCACGTCACGTTTCACTTTAGAACAACGCTTGGATATTGTAAAAGATTATTACGCAAAATCACATTCGCCTGTGGCGTGGAAAAATCGAAAAAATCACCTTCTCAGGTGAGGCCCATTTCTTGCTTAATGACTTTGTCAACAAACAAAATGGTCGCTTTTGAGGCCAATTCAAGGAAACGAAATTGTATGCCCAATGAAAATGACATGAGGCAAGACATACCATTGCCGATGAACATTGCGTGCAAAGTTTGGTGACTTCGAGAGATAGCCCAGTCATATAGCCGCCAAGATTTTGTCATTTAACACCTTCTTTTCTCTGGGGTATGTTAAGTCAAAGGCTTACGCCAATCAACCAGCAATGCTCGAGGAGTTCGGATATAACATTCAGCACACTATAGTCAAAATTCCACCCGAAATGCTGCTCCGGGTCATCGAGAATTGGCGTAAACGGGCTAAGATATGCAAACGAAGCTGTGGGTGCGATTTGACCAACATTTTGTTCCAATCATAAATGACATAAAATCATCTGATTATTAATGATTGATATTTGAGGCTTTTATTCTATTCTATGTCACATCGTCCTTTTTGATAGACCCTTTATATAATATAATGATTTTAATTATTATGTAGACTTTATGCCGAAAACAACTATATGGTTCAAATTGTATGTTCTAAATAAGATTATCTAATAAATTGCGGAGCCCTTCCTTACATGTTTGTAATTGTGTTTTGATATTAGATATTATATACATATACCAAATGTACATATGTAAGAAATATTTTCTTGGGGTCATTAAAAAGTATTTAAAGCATTAAGAGTAACAAACTTCGTTCGCGACTTTAACTTAACTTATACATATGTACATGTATGTATGTATACTTGGAGGTACTACAGTAACATCTATACATATATATACATAAGCTCAGCATATACGTGAGCTTACTCATTACTATTTTACTACACATAATATTTTACTACGTACGTACATATATGTAAGCCAAGTTAAAGCAGTTTTATTATTGTTAACGTTAACCTGACATGTTTTTAGTGTCGCGCTTAAACGCACCGTCAAACGCACAAAAAACTAAAACAAAAACATTACTGCGCTTTAGCATAACAACAACACAGCTGCGAATAATTTGCATAATGCTTGTATGTGTGTGCTGTTGTTGTTGTTTTACGACTCACTGTGGTAGCGCGTTGTAAGCGGCATTCAGCTACTGTATGGTTGCTGCCATACAATCGTATGCTTACATACACACACACACACACACATATCACTCTCGTCGCATCGGATATTGATAACAATGTGGCAAGCTGAGCTTTTAACGCTTGAACGCACCAAACGAATGTACGAGTATGTGTGTATTTAAGTAAGTACATATGTACAACAATTGCAATAAAAATCGCACCATTAATGCCAGCGATAGTTACAGCAACAACAACAAAGTCAAGTATTAACATTAGTACCACTTAGTACTACTAACAACAGCCATCACTAACATAACTAGACATTGATGATTGTTGACTGTATGTATGTACGTATGTATGTATGTATGTAGAGCTATGAGCACGCAATAACAGCAATAACATGTGTATAGCAAAACCACAACTTCAACTTTAACCGCAACCTTCCCATGTACAGGTGCTTGAGGTGGTTGCGCACGTCCATGTGCTCGTGCTTAATGGAGTCTCCATTGCCTCGTGCCGAACAGTGAGGAATTTCAAAAAGTACTGATAGCTATTTAGCGGTTTCCGCACGCCTGATAAATGATAAACTTGAGAGTTTATTAAAAAATCTTCGAGCAAATACAGCTCATGAGCTGCTAATGAAAAGCTTCTATGAGATACTTTCTGTCTAATTTCTTACATTACGCCATAAAATCGATTCAGCCAATTCGCCCGTTTCAATGAAGATATAACCTCCAAGATGTTTCAACCGGCCTAAAGTCGAAAACGGGTCTCGAGCAGATAGTATCTAGATGTTTTCATTTTTAACTCTTCTAGATCTTGACAATTGACGTCTGTCACAACTTTCAGCCTAACCACATACATGCCTATTGGAAGGGGTTTATATTGAAATCATTACAAATGTGGCAAGATGGACGTTCCAGTACTTGAACGAAAGTTTCTTTTCTAACAATTTCGAAATGACCGAGCACCCAAGTCTTACCTTACCTTACTGCTTGAAACAATTTGTGATGCGGTTAAGGAGTGGGCTTGACTAGCGTTAAGATTAGCGAACCAACGAGCTACTGGCTATCGGAGTAAAAGCTCGCCGCTTTTGAAGGAAACTGCACTCCGGAGCAGAATATCTACTGTTACCGTGAGGGGAAATTCTTTTGCTTGAACGAGGCTCCAGTAATATGGAAGTTTGAAACTAGAGTTGAGAGAGAGTTTCTGTGTCTGAAACCCCCCTTCACCCGACTCAAACTGAGACTGGAGTCTCAATAAGGAATCGATCATGAGTAACGGTTTTCGCGATTCATGCCTTTCGATTCTATTTAAGCTATTTTCCTTCATTTTGTGTGTAATCTCATAATAAGCCTCCATAACACACACAAAACAAATTTTAGTTTTGACCTGGGGCTCTTATGTTATGTGGTCGAATCCGAATCCGAGGGCTATTTAACCCCATGAGATCAGGGTTTTGACATAACCCCAAAAAACCGATATAAAAAATTTATCGGATTCGTTAGAAACTCCTTACTCGAGGGTTTTCGAAGTCGTTGATTATTGAGTCGGATCCAATATGGCGAACGATTCTTTGTAAAATTTTCCGGATTCGCTTAAAATTCTGGGGTTTTCGTAGATCACGGATTACGAATACGATGTCGGCTTTTCAATATTCAAAATGGTGGATCCAATATGGCAAACGTTTTTTTAACAAATTCATCAAATTCGATGGAAACTCGTTACTCGGGGTTTTTAGAGGACGCTGATTACGAATCCGATGTCTGCTTTTCAAAATTCAAAATGGCGGAACAATATGAATTTATTTTCAAAAAGTGTCCGGCATTATAATCGACACAATACTTGAACATATTATAAACATATCTCTTTTTTTTCGTGTCAACCCACTGTGCCGCAACATTTGGACACGAAATTGTTGCAAAGAGCCAACGAGTTCAGCGCACATACATACATTCGCATCCACCGGAGAGATGTCAAACGTTTAGTGCCCAGCTAAATTATGCCATTAGATACCATACGACCGAATGCATACACGCTTCATAGCCAGCGCCGAAGGAACACAAGGCAAGTAGGGCGCATAAGCAGCTCAACTCTGACTCCGAGCAGCATGCAGGCTGACATTGTTACATTGTTGTAAGGCTTACACTGGCAATCGGCACTCGCTGCTCGCTGATAACTGACAATTGACTGTTGACTGCTGACTTTTTGGTATTTATAATTAGGCTACCGCTGCGGCAAGCAACAACAACTGCACAATGCGAAATTGTGGTTTATGCTGAGTCGGTTTGGCATCCAATTCGTTCCACTTTGCTTACAACAAAATATTGCGCATTTGTTGGGACGCATAATGCTGTGGCGGAAGTGTCCATACATTTGCCACCTGCCAGTTGTCGCATGCGATTTTCTGTTAACGCGCTTCATCTGCCTCTCTCCCTCCCTCCGGTTTCGCATACGCCTACTTTCAACGCCCGTCACGGCGTGCATGTTGTTTATGGGCAGTCGGTGGTTGTCAAGTGCAACAGATCAGCGCGTCGTCCTTCACCGCACCTGCCCGAACTCAACCCAAAATCACCGCTTGTAACCCTACGCCCCACTCCATCAGTTGGCGTGAACTCCTCGCTGAACTAGTTAAATTGCTTGTTGTTGTTGCGTTCTTCGTATTTACATATTATTCGCTGCTTTTATGGTTCAAGGTGAAATGCTAAACTGCTGTGGACGCACGACAGGCACCCGTTCGTTCAGCATATACAACAACAAAATGTTGGTAAATGTTTTCTTTTTTTTTGTTTTTTTTTTTTGGTTTGTAGTACTTTTCATTTCGCCCGATACACTTTTGCTTTTGCTACCCGGTTTCCATATAAACCAATTTGTTTCGGTGCGCTATTCGGCAATAACTATTCGGTTATGTGTGTGTGTGTGTGGTGACTCTCGTTCGCACATTTTAAGTGAACTTCAGTTATTGTTATTGTTATTATTATTATTGTGGCAGCTTTGTTTTAATGTTGTACTTTAATATTTGTTATTACAACATCGTTTTGCTTCTTGTTGTTGTAGTTTGGCAGTCACGCCAAAAGTAATTGCGTCATTGGGACCCTTTTGTTGCTACATATTTTAGTCGTCAGTAAGTTCTCTGTATTAAGTTCTAACAAAGCATAAATGGCTGGATCTCGCATTTTATGAACTTACAGTGTATAAAAATTTGCATAAATTGTTGTTGTTTCTTTTTTTTTCTTTTCATACATTGATTTTCGGTCCACTTGCATTGTTTTGGGCATATTTAAATGAGATGGGAGTGATTCATATGGAAATTCTGGAAAGTGATTAATTTTAGCTAATTAATCATAATTTTTGGAAACATACAGATTCACCTTGAAATAATGGAGGTCATTGTGAAATGTTAATCTAAAACATGAAATCACAATTTGAACTTGAATTTGTACAATGAAAATTCGTGTGAATAAACTTGGATTCTTAAACCTTCCCAGAATATTTACCTTAAATTGGTCATGAGTTCGCAGAGATGATGAACTTCTTCATAATCTTGAAATGAACAGGAAGATGAACTAACTCTATTGGACCCTTTATATATATATAACAGCTCGTCAAGAGAGTAGCAATTCGAACAGACCACTTCTATAAATCACTAGTAGTAGCATGAACGAATAGAGATCATGAGATTATTCCATTCATCTCTAATTTGTAATTTGTGTAAATTTCTGATTTCTCACGCATGTAATTTTTTTGACAAGAGAATAGAGCTCAACATAGTCAGCTAAGGAGTTCCTGTATTTCTAGCGGATCCGCTCTTTCTCTAACTTCTATTAATTCCAAAAATCCCTATACAAGCTTTTAATTACGCTTCCGGCTCTGGGCATTATTGTCAGGCGTCATTTGAAAATTCTATACATTTTTGAAGGACTCTTTTTATACTCTCGCAACAAATGTTGCTAAAGAGAGTATTATAGTTTTGTTCACATAACGGTTGTTTGTAACACCCAAAACTAAACGAGTTAGATGTAGGGTTATGTATACCAAAGTGATCAGGGTGAAGAGTGGAGTTCAAATCCGAATGTCTGTCTGTCCGTCCGTCCGTCTGTGCAAGCTGTAACTTGAGTAAAAATTAAGATATCTTGATGAAACTTGGCACACTTATTTCTTGGTTCCATAGGAAGGTTGCTTTCGAAAATGAGCAAAATCGGACCACTGCCACGCCCACAAAATGGCGAAAACCGAAAACACATAAAGTGCCATAACTAAGCCATAAATAAAGCTATGGAAACAAAATTTGGTATGAAGGATCGCACTATGAAGGGGCATATTTGCATGTAATTTTTTTGGGGAAGTGGGCGTGGCCCCGCCCCCTACTAAGTTTTTTATACATATCTCGCAAACCAATAGGGCTATATAAACCAAACTTTCTGAAGTCGTTTTTTTAGCCACTTTCTAATACAGTCCAAAAATGAAAGAAATCGGATCATAACCACGCCCACCTCCCATACAAAAGTTGGGTTGAAAATTACCAAAAGTGGGTTAACTCACTAACGAAAAACGTCAGAAACACTAAATTTCACATAAGAAATGGCAGATGAAAGCTGCACTCAGAACTTTGCACAAATACTATGTTTATAGTGTGGCAGCCCCATTCTAAAAATCGCCGAAATCGGACCATAGGTTTTTAAGGCCCCTTATATCGAACACGAGGACCTCGGAGCTTGTAACCTAATATTATGGTTTCCAACTTTCAATATATATGACGAATATGTGGGTAAAAATGTGTATTATATAATATAAATAAAGTTAAATAAATAAATTGCGAGAGTATAAAATGTTCGGTTACACCCGAACTTAGCCCTTCCTTACTTGTTAAAAATCATTTTATAAAATACCATCTCCATAAAAACTAAAGGCGGACAAGTCTAAAATAAGTCAAAGATACATAAAGTTTCCAAAGTCTGTACGCTCGCAATATGAACAAATATATAAATCCCCATAACACAAGATTAAGCTGTCCAAGGTCGTAAGCAACATATACATTAATAATATTTTTGATATTTATCTGCTGATGAATGGGTGGGATCTTGGTAAAAAAAATAGCCTATCATTACAGCAGCCAGCAGTTGACAAATTTTATGAAATTTTTTAGCAAATTGGTCGTAAAACCGCTCATTAATCGGCCGCTGTGTAAACACAATCCAGCTGCATAGGGAGTGTGGCCTTTCTGAGCACCGTCCACCAGACGACAACTCCATAAAACAATATTAGCTTAAATATAGTTTCATAGAGCCATGAAACCACTAAACGGAGTTTTGTATTATATAAATATCGTAAATTACTGGAGCTATGTCAACCAAAATTATTGAAGACATTTTCCTTTGAAACCATATTGAATATTATGATACTAGGTGAGTCGGATAATAACCACGTAATGTTGAAAACTACTAAAAGGACATTAAATCGATAAAGAACAAGTAAGGAAGGGCTAAGTTCGGGTGTAACCGAACATTTTATACTCTCGCAATTTATTGATGTAATTTTATAAAGACAACACAAGTCGACCCATATATTCGGCATAAAGTTCAATAGAATAACGAAAATCATCATAAATAGTATATGGGGACTGAGGTAATTCCTAAACCGATTTCACTCGTTTTCACCACCAAGATACAATGTATCGAAGACTATACGATCACTTAATTTAATATTACTTATAATTAGGTATATAGGATCTGGGGGAAGTTATGACCCGATTTTTACCATTTCAGGTACAGAGAGAAACTGTTATAAGAAAAAAATTCAGAGGGAATGAATTACATTAAAATATCTGAGGGATTTACCTATATTTTCGGTGAAAAATTAACCTTAGGCACTGAGTTCTTCATGTTTGATATCAGGGGCCTTGAAAAGTCATGGTCCGATTTTGACAATTTTTCCACAAGTGATGTCACAGCTCAAATACAGTATTTGTGTAAAGTTTTATTCCGCTAGCTTCATTGGTTCCTAATGAATACATTATAAAGTGAACGAATCAGATGGAATTCAAAATTGGGTTATATTGGAAGTAGACGTAGTTGTGAACCGATTTCGCCCATATTCCACCCGTGTCATCAGGGTGTCAAGAAAGTGTTATATACCGAATTTCATTGAAATCGATCGAATAGTTCTTGAGATATGGTTTTTGACCCATAAGTGGGCGACGCCACGCCCATTTTCCATTTTGTAAAAAAATCTCAGTGCAGCTTTCTTCTGCCATTTCTTATGTAAAATTTGGTGTTTCTGACGTTTTTCGTTAGGGAGTTAACCCACTTTTCGTAATTTTCAACCTAACCTTTGTATGGGAGGTGGGCGTGGTTATTATCCGATTTCTTTCATTTTTGGACTGTATAAGGAAATGGCTAAAAGAAACGACTGCAGAAAGTTTGGCTTATATAGCTTTATTGGTTTGCGAGTTATATACAAAAAAACTTATTTGAGGGCGGGGTCACGCCCACTTTTCCAAAAAAATTACATCCAAATGTGCCCATCCCTAATGGGATCCTATGTTCCAAATTTCATTTTCATAACTTTATTTATGGCTTAGTTATGACACTGTATAGGTTTTCGGTTTCCTCCATTTTGTGGGCGTGGCAGTGGACCGATTTTGCCCATTTTCGAAAGCAACCTCCTCAGGGTGCCAAGGAACATGTGTTCCAAGTTTCATTAAGATATCTTAATTTTTACTCAAGTTATCGCTTGCACGGACAGACGGACAGACGGACAGACGGACGGACAGACATCCGGATTTCAAATCTACTCGTCATCCTGATCATTTATGTATATATAACCCCATATCTAACTCTTATATTTCTTGGTGACACAAACAACCGTTATGTGAACAAAACTATGATACTCTGTGCAACAGGTTGCGAGAGTATAAAAATACCAGAAAACAATTAAGGAAAAGCTAAGTTCGGGTGCAACCGAACATTTTATACTCTCGCAATTTATTTATTACAATATTTGATCCACATATTCGTAATATATGTACATATATGGTATAAAGTCCATTGAAAGTTGAAAACCTTAATATTAGGTTAGAACCTCCGAGGTCCTCATGTTCGATATATGGGGCCTTGAAAGCCTATGGTCCGATTTCGTTGATTTTTAGAAAGGGGCTGCCACACTATAAAGGCAGTATTTGTGCAAAGTTCTGTTCCGATATCTTCACTAGTGCTTACTTTATATATTGTAAAGTAAACGATTCAGATCGTCTTCAAAGTTCTGGTATATAGAAGTAGGCATGGTTGTGAACCGATTTGGCCTATTTTCACAACATATAATTGGGATGCAAGGGAAATATTACAAACAGAATTTCATTGATATTGGTAGAGTAGTTTCGGAGATTTGGTTTTTGACTCTTAAGTGGGCGGAGCCACACCCACTTAAAATTTTGTGTATCAATTTGGGTGGAGTCCTTCTGTACCTTCTTTATAATGAAATTTAACGTTTATGGTGTTTTCCTTTACTGAATTAAAGCATTTTTAGTAGTTTTCAACATAACCTTTGTGTGGGAGGAGGCCGTGGTTATAAACCGATTTCCTCCATTGTTGGACTCTATAAGGAGTACCTAAAAGAAACGATTCTATAAAGTTTGGATGATATAGCTCAAGTAGTTTACGAGATATGTACAAAAAACCTATTTGGGGCGGGGCGACGCCCACTTCTCCAAAAGAATTACATCCAAATATGCCCCTTCATAGTGCGATCCTTCATACCAAATTTTATTTCCGTAGCTTTATTTATGGCTTAGTTATGGCACTTTCTGTGTTTCGACGGACAGACAGACATACGGATTTGAACTCCACTCTTCACCCTGATCACTTTGGTATATATAACCCTATATTTAACTCGTTTAGTTTTGGGTGTTGCAAACAACCGTTATGTGAACAAAACTATAATACTCTCTTTAGCAACTTTGTTGCGAGAGTTTAAAAATACCAGAAGCATTGATATAACAAGGAGGCGTGGCACCTCCTATATCTGTGCAAAAACCCATATCGATATCCTGATGTTTGGTTAGAACGTTTAAAGACGAGCAAACTGGTTTACAACTACATTTTTTTCCATATGACACAATTTTGGATTTAGTTGATTCATTCACCTTACAGTATATAAATCAAACGCCAATTAGAATGCAGCATTGAAGGGAGGCATCGCATTTCGAAAACTTTTCAAGATCGGACTATTACTTTTCCAGGCCCCAGATACCGAACATGAGGACCTCAGTGTCCGTGGTTTTTACCGAAAATAACTTTAATTCTTTCATATATTCTATAAAAAGTCAAAGTAAATATGTTCCTTATAATATTGTGCCTCTGTGCCAAAAATGGGTAAGATCGGGTCAACACTTCTTCTAGCGCCCATATATCTAATATTAGGTTTTTGAAACACCCGGTGGGTATTCTGAGATATCTTAGCATAGTAAGCGTATTGTCTTGGATATAATTTATAGAGATAGATTATATAGAGATTGTAGTTATACTAGTGGACTTTATGTCGATTTAGTGGATCAAAGTGTGTATTATCTTAATAAAATTAAGTAAATTAATTGCGAGTATAAAATTAACCTCGTCCTTCCTTACTTGTTTAAAATAATATAGAAATATAATAAAAAATATCGATAAAAATTAATAATAAAGGTCAGCATAGAATTTATTTGCAGTGTTCGAATAATATAGATTCACAACGTCCGACTTATTTCAACACTTATTTGGGACAAATATCATTTTTCAACGTAATTCGGTTTATTTACGGAGAAACCCGTACGTATTTTTCAACGTTTTAACTAATTCCCAGTAATGCTTTTAGTTTAACGTTAATAGCAAATTAGCGAAAAGTCACATACTCCCAATAATTTAGCCAATAATATTTGTCTCAAGTGCCTCATTTGCAAAGTTTGTGATATTTTTGCATTATAAACACAAGCCAAATTAGTTTTACATTTGAGGTCATCACTTTAATTTGCCAAACACCGAGCAATTGCATGCGTTCATATGCATATATCTACAATGTATATATTTATGTATGTATGTCTGCAAGCGTGTACGTGTATTGCGTGAATTTCGTAAGGTGTAAACAAATTTTTTTTTTCGGTTGGCGCATTGTTATTTGTAATGCAAGTCGTTAAGTTGAAATTGTTTAACCTTGTGCAAAAAATGCCAACCAAATGCCTAAACAAATTACTCGCCCAGCTCCTTGCTATACTACGCTATGTGCAGTGCATATGTTATATTTACCGTAATACATCCATACATACATACATACATAGTTGTTGCATATATTAAGAGCCAGGCCAATGGAATAGCTAAACCTATATGTTCATGTTGTTGCTGTCGGAATGCGATGAGTATTTGAGTAATGCACAATTCATAAAATTGCAATTGAGCGGCAATGGTGCGAGAAATGTCGAATTTGAATGATAACAAAATCAATAAATAAACACATTGACACGCACACAAGCATATTCATTTGTATGTATGTATGTATGCGAGTGGGTGGGAAGCAGGTGCAAAGCGAGCGTGAAGAATGTGTGAACAAAAAAGAAAAATAAAACGAAAAGCAAAATATTTTGTTTGCACATATAAATATGCAATGATACATATATGTAGATATGTATGTATATAATAAATTATTCATGTTGTATGCATTTACAATTTTATGTATGAATGCGCAATGTATACATACATACGTACATACATTCATACATAATATACACATGTAATATGCATGATATGTGTCGTATCGGTTACAATTCAAGTCAACATGACATGCAACATTCTCATATATATAAGTACACCTCAATGTAAATATATATTACTCACAAATTGATAGACTGCCGTAGAGCTTATCATGAAATGTCCATGAAAAATTACTTATTGGCTGATACAGTTGAGCAGGTGATAGCAGAGAAATTTGTATGTTACTCTATATAGGCCAAATAGTTTTTTAAGATACATAGGATAGAAAGGAAAAGTATTAAATCTTCCATAAATCTTTACTAATATTATAAAGCTGAAAAGTTTGTTTGTTTGTTTGTTTGAACGCGCTAATCTCCGAAACTACCGGTTCAAATTGAATAATTCTTTTTGTGTTGGATAGTCCATTTATCGAGGAAGGCTATAGGCTATATAGCATCAGGAGCGAAGAAACAGTGGTAAATGTGTAAAAAACGGGGGAAATTATTTATCTTTGAGGGCCTCCGTTCCTTGCGCTGCGAAAGGATCGAGAACGGTTGGATCATTCTTGATGAAATGTTCAAAGGTTGTTCGTTGTGGATCTTGGAAAGTTTAGTCGGAAAATTGTAAAATTCCAAAAAGTGACTTTTTACCATACATTTTTTTTTTCAATCTATCTATAAAAAAAAAACATTTTGGAAAAGTCGTAAATTGGCAAGTGGCAACAGAGAATTCAGATTTGCAAATGAACGGTGACATTTACATTGAAGCATTGAAATTCATATGCCATCACCAAATCGTCAAATTAGAAATGTACTGAATCGTGCATACAACAGAATAACTTTGGAACAACAAGTATAAAGAAATGTTCCATTATTTAATGAGCAGCAAAAGACAACCTATGATGAATTAATTAAGGCTGTCCATGATGGAAATGGTGGACTTTTATTTCTTGATACGCACGGTGGAACTGGGAATCCTGATTGATTCTGATATCATTGATTTTGGCAACAATACGATCTCAAAATGGCATTACGTTGGCACTCGCATCTACTGGAATTGCAGCAACACTACTTGAAGTTGGAAGAACGGCACATACGACACTGTAGCTTCAGTTAAACATGCAAATCTATGAAACATCTATAAGATGAGCGCAATTTTCTAGAAGCACTTGACAGAACAATGAAAGATCTGTGTAATAATAATCGTCGTTTTGGTGGCGTAATGAAACTGTTATTGACAAACACATTCTGTTATTTCGAAATCAACAACGGCGGAGGAATTGAACGCATGTCTCAAGTCATCGTACTTGTGGCGGCACGCGAAAACCATATGATTGACTATGAATATGCGGGTCTTCCTGCAACAGGAAAGCACCGCAGAAGATTTGCAAAGAACTGGGCAAATTCTGGTTAATACTTCTAATGGTTTGAAATCAATCCAAACAGTAGCCAAATTAATCGTAACTACGATTGGTAGAGTGCACGCAGATTTTTAAATGCCAAAAATACCGATGTCGATTATTTAATCTATACGACTTAAAGTCAACTTCCGGGAGATTTGTGTTCATACACATCGATCGATCATGTTGAAAATGAAGTCGAAGCTGTGAATTATCCAGTGAAATTTCTAAATGCTTTGTCATTTATTATGCTTCGCAATCTTCAAGCAGCTATCGAATAATGTAATAGTTGCAAGAATTTTTTAAAGGGACTTACAAGGGGGCAGAATGCTTGATTCCACGAATTTCTTTGAGTTCCAACGATTTGCCATTTCAGTTCAAACGTATTCAGTTCCCAACGAGACTTGCATTTGGGATGACAATCAACAGGTCTCAAAGACAGTCGCTGGAGGTGTGTGGCATAAATTTCATTCACGAGTTGAAAAACCATCTTCTCTGTACATTTACGCACCGGAACAGAAAACAAAAAATGGTGTTTATTAAGCTGAGTTACATTGAAAAAAAATTTAGAAAAATCGCAAATAAATGTTTTCCAACACTATACAAATTCAATTTTGTTTTCAAAACAAATAATTTCACGCAGTGCAACGACTGCGGAGTCAGCTAGTAATTATATACTTATATAACCCTGGAATTCTGGCATTATTGCCCAGCTAACATATGTACAAGTACATGCATAATGATTTACAAATTAAGATAAAATATAAATTTAAAATTAAATATAAAAACAAAATATAAAATTTATACTTTCGCAAAATGTTGCCAAGAGCACAATAGTTTAATCATCTAACGGTTTTTTTGTAACACATAAAATAATCGAAATAGGTTTAAAATAGTACTTATACGTTTAATATATATATATATATATGTATATATATATGGCTTTTTCTGCGATTTCTCGTATGTTTGTAAAACGATGCCCCTTTAAGTTTCTCTTTATTTTTAGAAACAGGAAAAAGTCATATGGAGCCTTGTCAATTGGACTCTCCAAACCGCCGACATTTTAAAATTCCCGTTATTTTGTTAACATACCTCGTAACTATGAAAATAAAGAGGCAGACGAAATCGGATTATTTTATACTAATATTATTTTATACTAATTTAAAAACGGTTTGTTTGAATGGATTAGTATAAAACTTTACACAAATAGAGAATTCGAGGCATGAAACCACTCGTCTAAAAATAGTCAAAATCTGATCTTAATTTTCAAATCCCCCGAGTATGAATATGAAAGTATCAATAAATTTCTAGGATATCTTAGCACACTTATCTTTTCCTGGTTTTTTCTTATTGGGGTACCAAAATATAGTATAACCAAAACTGTGCTTTTCTTAAATTCGAACTCTAATTTTAACATAACAATTTATAAAAGATCCCACAATCTGCGCCAATTACCGTGGGATCAGCCTCCTAAATATCGCATACAAGGTTCTATCGAGCGTACTGTGTGAAAGACTAAAGCCCACCGTCAACGAACTGATTGGACCTTATCAGTGTGGCTTTAGGCCTGGAAAATCGACAACTGACCAGATATTCACCATGCGCCAAATCTTGGAGAAGACCCGTGAAAAGAGGATCGACACACACCACCTTTTTGTCGATTTTAAAGCTGCTTTCGACAGCACGAAAAGGAGTTGCCTTTACGCCGCGATGTCTGAATTTGGTATCCCCGCAAAACTAATACGGCTGTGTAAATTGACGTTGAGCAACACCAAAAGCTCCGTCATGATTGGGAAGGACCTCTCCGAGCCGTTTCAGACAAGGTGACTCACTATCGTGCGACTTCTTTAACCTGATGCTGGAAAAAATTATAAGAGCTGCAAAGCTAAACCGAGAAGGTACAATCTTCTACAAGAGTGTACAGCTCCTGGCGTACGCCGATGATATTGATATCATCGGAAGCAACAACCGTGCCGTTTGTTCTGCTTTTTCCCGCATGGATAAGGAGGCGAAGCGAATGGGTCTGGAGGTGAATGAGGACAAGACGAAATATCTCCTGTCATCAAACAAACAGTCGGCGCATTCGCGTCTTGGCTCGCACGTCACTGTTGACAGTCATAACTTCGAGGTCGTAGATAATTTCGTATACCTGGGCACCAGCATTAACAGCAATAACAATGTCAGCCTCGAAATCCAGCGCAGAATAACTCTTGCCAACAGGTGCTACTTTGGACTGAGTAGGCAATTGAACAGTAAAGTCCTCTCTCGACGAACCAAAATCAAGCTCTACAAGTCGCTTATCATTCCCGTCCTGCTTTACGGTGCAGAAGCTTGGACGATGTCAACATCAGATGAGACGACACTAGGAGTTTTCGAGAGGAAAATTTTGCGTAAGATTTATGGTCCTCAGAACATTGGCAACGGCGAATACCGCAGACGATGGAACGATGAGCTGTACGAGTTATACGACGACATTGACATAGTTCAGCGAATAAAAAGACAGCGGCTACGCTGGCTAGGTCATGTTGTCCGAATGGACGAAAACACTCCAGCCCTGAAAGTGTTCGATGCAGTACCCGCCGGAGGAAGCCGAGGAAGGGGAAGACCTCCACTCCGTTGGAGGGACCAGGTGGAGAGCGACCTAGTTACACTTGGGATCTCCAACTGGCGCCGAACTGCGAAGGAGAGAGAGAGGTGGCGCACTATCGTCGATTCGGCTATAACCGGCTAAACGGTTGCAACGCCAATCACATACATACATTTATAAAAGTGCTATTTAGGGGCCGATATTGCATTCATATACTATATGTACTATATTACATATGTAGGTAAGGGCCTATTGTGACACCACCGGAATTAGAATTCCCTCAAGTCTTCTTTGAACCACCCTGTGGTCTTGATAAAATGAATTAATTCACAGTTTGATAATGTAGAACATTTCAAGTATTTTCAGATCCCAAAATCTAATTTATTATCACTTAAAACGGTCACTATGATATGCTTCAGTGCAAAAATTTCAAATTTCATTGATCAATTCAAACTACGGATCAATTTATGCAATTTAGTTAGATAGCTTAATGATCCTAAAACCAATTAGGCTCTATTCTGCTTCGAATACCAGAAGCGACAGAATTACATAAATTAACGGTATAGTCCGGTTCGATTTACAGAAGGTTAAACTGCATAATTTGAGAATAAAGTTTAGACTCAGATATACATAAATATTTTTAATACCCCATTAATTTACTAAGGCATCTAATTTTATTAGGTGAGTAGATGGGAAAACACACATAAACTTTAAAATATAGTCCTTTGTGAAGCCTGGTTCCCCCCTAGATTAACAATTAAGAGTCGACAAAGCGCTCTGAACCTACTACAAATCTGCAGAGATTTTTAATTTCTATATTCGCTATTTCGCGAGCCTGATCTAAAAAGTGAGATCCAAGAAATATCTTTCTTGATCTCGCAAAGGCGGGACATTCCAGAAGAAAGTGATGAGACGATTCCACCTCACCCTCCTCCATGCAGCTTCTACAGCTATCATCCGGTAAAATTTTTAACCGTGGATCCCAATGAGTGCAGATGGTTACAAGTGGGTTAGTTCCAAAGGGAAGGTATGATAGAAATAACACACCCATTTTCGGAATGACGAAACACTCCACCCGATAGATTAATATTAGCAAGGTATATGAGATCTATAAAAAAAATGAATGAAATCTATTTTTTTACAAAAATACATATAAAATAGTTTGCCACAATATAATAATTATTACTTAAATTCCCATTAACTTTTTTCGAATTCAAATTCAAATTGATTTACCCACTATTTGAAATATTATTGGTTGTGTCAATATTTAAAGTTATGTCAATTTATTTAATTATTTAATTATTTGTGGAAGAAGGCTAGAATATAAAAATATATTGTACAACTATTTATAATTGTAGAAAGAAAAGGGTATGTACATACAAGGGTATATATACATAAGTTGAGACTAGTGACATGCGATTTTTCCTCAATTGTCTTTTGAATGCGATCAAATCACTGAACCGGGTAATACTTGTATATTTGTATAAAACCAAGATACACATGTTGTCGCACCCCGATGATTACTATCAACAAATGTGTCATCATATATCAACATCATTGAACAGCAAACGAAACATGT
This sequence comes from Zeugodacus cucurbitae, assembly GCF_028554725.1. Classification (NCBI taxonomy): domain Eukaryota; kingdom Metazoa; phylum Arthropoda; class Insecta; order Diptera; family Tephritidae; genus Zeugodacus; species Zeugodacus cucurbitae. Next base: position 52,861,876 of record NC_071667.1, on the reverse strand, counting down.
GGCAAGTACAGACGGTACTAATGTACTGTGAGCCTACAAGTATCAATATTCGTGTGTTTGTGCATACATGCATATGATCAAATGATCTGAGCATTATGCTTGTAAATATATTTATGTGTGTGTATTTATATGGAAACGTCAGCGCTGTGAGCGACATCGTCGCAATTGAATAAATACTCACAATGCAGTGATGACAACGATCGCTACCGCATTTGTCGCATGCCACATACCGGTGGTACCACATACCAGTAGTAATAAAACAACGATAAAAATAAAAACTTCCGAGGAAAATATATATTTATGTATGTATATGAAATACATAATCATTGCGTAAGATGAAATTGTTCATGGTCTTCATAACCTCACTTTTCTTGGTTAGACTAACTGAAGTGTCTTCTATTCGGCATTTTGGATAATACATTATTGGATAATAGTCAATTGAACAAGCTATAACAGAAGTTCAAACAAATTGATAGTACCTTTTCCATGTAATTTTTCTGATGTTTTTAACGGGGAATCGAAGACAGCATACACAATTATATGCTCATAATAAGTTATTAATTTACTTTTTTTTCGTACTATCAAAAAAGCATTTCAAGGTGAACAAGGAAGAACTTGAACTTATGGCTTCAAATCGGTGATAACTTGAAAATAAACAACTGACATACATAGGCTCATCAGAAAAGAGATTCCTAAGGGCTTCTGATCAAAGATACTCTTCTGTACATATAACATGGTTTATCTGCCATCGCTTTTGAAATATTCGTCAATATATTCATCAAAGATCTCGAAAATTGGATCTCTGAAATATTCCAGACTCCTTATGTTGGATAGAAATTGAAACTAGTCAATTTGCCTGAGTCAATTACGTTGTAAATTGACTTAATTAGTTTGGTATTCAAACTTACTTAATTAAGCTTAAACAATTAATATTTAACAGGGATCCAAAAAACAATTGTGCAAACTCATTTTGATGGAAATTAGATTAATTTAGTGTCAATTAAGTACTAATTGTACAATTAGTTAATTGCTTCATTGTATAATAAATTGAGCACAATTATAATTTAAGTGGTGCATTTACAACTAATTTCGAAATTAACAATCAATTTGAATATGTTATAATTTAATGTAGTACAAAACGCAAATTTTAACTAATTTTACTTCAGTCTCGAAATTCTAGCTCTATAATCTGGATTTGACCCAATAGTGCTTCTGTGTCTACTTTATTGTTTCTATGTTTAAGTGTAATTTTTCATGATAGTTCTATTGAAATTGAAGGCATTATCTGGTCTCCGTAAAGAATTTTATTTCACATCACTGTACGCGAACTCGTATACAATTCTCAAGTAATCAATTAAAAAGCGCATATAAATGCTAATAGCTCACGTAATGAATGCCCTTTAGAATCACTAGAAGCCAGTGCTCCCCTTGCCACGACCACCCGCAACACCCTTCAACGTCAGCATGAGCGTGAAATTCGCAAGGCAACGTGAAAAGTACACAACTACACAGGTATAAGTGTGTATGTGTGAGTAGTTATTCGCAAATATGTTAAAAATGTTTGTATTTGCATTTACCTACCTGCGCTCATATATCTTAAACTGTAATCATTTGATGAGCGCGTTTAATTGACACAACTGGATGCTGAGCTCAGCTTGACTAGCTAGCAGGGCTAGAATATCCAATAACAATTAGAATGTGCATACCTTTATACGAGTACCATTTCCCCACTGGTGAATAGCACTCATACGCCAGAGAGGCTCGAACAGCGAGGCTGCCTGGTCAAGCCGGTGCCAGCGCCGGATGCCACTCAAAAGTTTGCTCCCATCCACAAACTCCCCCTCGCAGCTAAATAAACAAAAGTAAATATAAGGTATGTATATACATACATATGTATGTATGTATTTTCATTTAGATATTGTTAGCGCCGTTAAAAGTGAGCGCGATTTGCGGCTAACGAAAGTGAGTGCGCACTGAGCGTTTGGCTTAATGTTTGCTGTTGGCTAAGCTGAGTGCTGGGCGCGAGTATTTGATTTGAATTGAATTGTCAACTTGAAAAATTGTGTTTTTGTATTTACAATTTTATTTGCGAGTCAAAAGCGCAACGTTTAACAAGCTTAACTGGCGCAGCGCGCGCGTTCGTCGCGATAAAGTTTATGTAATTGAAAAAGTTTAACTGCACAGATTTTTTTTATCCAAAGAATGCAAATGCGTTAGATAAATGCAAAAATGATAATTAATTATTATTGCATAATTGTCAATGTTTAACAGGTGCGAAGTGTGCTCATTAGGAGAAAAGATGTGCGTGGAACGGTCAAGAATTGTGTTAAAAAGTTTATGCAAAAATGCAATTATGTTACAAAAGTTTATAAAGTATACGACATAAAGAGAAAATCGTGAATTTTTGCTTTCAGTGTGAAATTACTACTTTGAAATTACAAATAAATAAGATTTTATAAAACTTTGTGTGAGTGTATTTAAAAGTGCAAATAAGCTATAAACAAAAATAAAATAAATATTTAATTACATAATAAACATAATATATAAAAAATAAACAAAATTCTAGTACAATTTTATGAAGTGCGAAAGTACACACATAAAATTTTCTATTTAATGAGATTGAACTGCGTTCATTTAAAATATTAAAAATATAAAAAAGATTACAAAATATGAAGCAATTTGATTTAATAAGAAATATTCGGGTATTAACAATTGAAAACTATTTGAAAGAAATATAATTAATGTGAATATTGCATTGATATAATATTATAGAAATTTAAAAAATAAAATTTTTCAACAGGTCAAGATTAAAATAAATAAATAAATATTAAATATAACTAAATTAAGAGTGTTTGATATCCAAAAAATATATTTTTTTAATATTACACGTTTTAATGATTTTAACTATGAAACTAAACGATTACGAAAAGTAACGCGTTTAATCAAAAAGATATATTTTCATAATTATTGGTATTATTTTATGTTCGAGAAGAAACACGCCTAAATATTTATTAAATACAGCAAAAACTATAAACATAATTTATTTGGTAAAGTTTAAAAAAAAAGAACTCAACAAAATAAAAAAAATTTAAAATTTTTTCAAGAAATAAAAAAATTTTATTTTTTTTATTTAAATATGTATATACATATCTCCTATCTTTATGTCATAGATATTTTTTTTTAATAATTACTAACAAATACATTTGTGTGCATATATTTAAAGTGTTGAAAAGCTAAACTTCAAATACTTTTTCAATAACAAATTAAGAAAAAAATACTGTGCAATTTTTTTTTTAATTTATGCCGTAAAATAAAAAATATACAGATATATCTCAGTGTGAAAATTTGGAATACAAAATATTTTTTTATAATAAATGTATTTAAATGAAAAATATGGAATAAACCATACATTTTTGTAATTTAAATATAGAACATATATATTTATAGAGTGAAAAAAAATAAAAAAAGAAATATGGAAAAATAAGTATACACATACATATTTAAAACAGATAAAAAAATAAATTAAAATAAATTTGAAATTTTTTTGAATTTAATGGGTTAGGTTTTCAAACGTTTAAACAATTTTTTTGAAACAAAAATGCAAATCTATCCAATAAAATTCTAAGACGCTTTAAGACAGACCATTTAGCAGTTCCGCTAATCCGGCCACGTCAGTTTCAATTTACATCTTTAAACGTGTTTATCTCTAAACTCACTTTTTTAAGTCGGTCGACATGACTTTTTGTAAAGTTAAAATTTTGTACAAATTTTGCACACTTCTTTGAAATAACATTATCTAGTTATTGAACGAAGAATTTTTTTGTATTTTATTACAACTAATTTTAACGTGCCAATATAAATTTGTCGAAAAATTTACAAAAAAAAAATTTTTTTTTTTATTTAAAGTCTGTCAAAAATTCAAATTTTAATATTTCTACTTCTTTCGGTAACTAGATTTATCCATGTACCAATAAAATATTTTTGATTTATTGATTTTCGATGAACCAATACTGATATGTGCTGTTCACGGCAAGAGTATTTTTTTTTTATACGTCAAAGAAGATGCGCTGCCAACGGTTGAGATTTTAGAATTTTTAAACAAAAAATTCGCAAAATACTGTTTAAATATGTATCTTTAAAAAATGTTAAAATACCCTTCGTTCTTTTAACGTTCGAAATCCACCTAACCCATAATTTAATACATTTTAAAATAAATTTTATGTTTAAAATTTTTTCATAAAATATTAATTAATTATTTTTTGTATTTTAATTATGTTCGATTTGACTTTGATTTATATTTAATCTTTCCTTTTATTTTCAAATAATTTTTTTTTATCTTTCATTTTCATGAAATTGATATTAAATATTTAAATTCAATAAATAGCAGAATTAGATATCAAAAGTTATAATTAAAAATAATATGCACTTTTCTAATTTTTTCGATGGAAATCTTTTTTTCTTCTAATATTGCTATTTTTTACTACTTCATTACACTGCAATTTATATGAAATAAATAAGCTACAGAAATAAATAACTTAATTATTAAAATAAAATGTATTTCTGCATAATAAATTAAAATAATTTGCGGGAAAAAATAATACACATCTTCATATTTAATTTTTTTTTTTCAACTGAAATATTTTTCATTTTCTCGCATAAATCAATTAACTATTTAAAATCAGTCAAAATAACAATGTATGTGTTCTCACGTTACATTATAATTGCATATATAATTGCATAACGGTGTATTTGTGCAATTCTCAAGTGTATAAAATCATGCGATTTTAGCTAAAAGCTAATTGCTTCTGGAATTTATATTAAGTGTTTGTGAAATCACGGGAAATTCGAGGCGACCGCAAACACCCACAAAATGTTATAATAAATAGAATTCAACATTTATATATAATATTTGTATTGCTCCTTTATAAATAGAATATTTGTAGTTTATATGACAACAACAATAACAATATAAAGTGCAACAAAGTGCATGCAACATCGAAAAACATACAGAATATATGTAAAAACTAGTCCACATTGTTACATATTTACACATGTGATTGCCATTGTACACATCAAAAGTGCTAATTGTGCCGAATTCACAAATACATACATATCTACATGCATAGGTATGTGCTTATGTTGTTGGAAATAAATAAACATAAACATTTGTCCCATTAACTGTTGTTTGTGCGCCATTTTGCAAATACAATTGTAGCCATAAATTCTATTGTCATTCTAAATTTGTTGCAAATGTATGTATGTATATGTGTGTGTTAGTTTTGTGCAATTGTGGATGCCTGAACACACACATATATTTCAATTCAATTGTGTTTTCTCTGTGTTTGCAAATCATTATTGGTATCATCATTTAGTTTTGAATACCGACTGCATTTCCAATTGTTAATCAATAATAAGTGTGTTCAGTGTGCAAATTGAAAGCAGAAATTCATGCACGTGTACACACATACAAATAAACAAACAATCCGACATACATATAGTGGTTGTGCTGCTCAAATGACCGTAAGCACCGAAATGCCAAAATCATCAACGCCACCGCCAGCAGCACCAGCAGCTCAGCTGCGTCTGTCAATATGCTCACAGCGACAACCTTTCAAACGCCTACTCGCCACAGTGTTGTTGCTTTGCTGCCTGCAATTGTTGCACATCAACTGCCGTAAGTTTTATTTGATTTTGAATGTGAAATTCTCGTTAATTATTTGCCATTTAGTTAATATGTCGTGTTTGTTATCAGTCAAATGCAGCAGTGAATTTGCAATCGAGCACAAAATTATTATATTAAATGACAATCAAATTTACGAATGTCAATGTGCACTCGAAACGAGTAAGAAAATGCAAATTCGGGAGGAACCAAATTTTCATATTTTTGAAAGCTCTATGTTAAGGAGTATGAAATATAAGAGATGTCTGCGAAGCGTTAGCTATAAAGATTCGGTGTCGAAGTGCAGTGATCATAATTAGACGAAATCGTGGGTCCATGATACCTCAACAACAGGGCTAATTGAATATGGAGTATACGCATTATTTTAAAAATTAAAATATTCACTCGAAAACCTTACCCAATCATATTAGGTGGAGAAGAGTATTATCGCTTAATTTTAAAGTTAACCAGCAGGATCAGAGATATTCAGTGTATGAGAGCTAGGAAAAAAGTCACTAATTCTATTGTAAAATATAATTATGTGGTTGAATATGAAATTTATAGAAAGTAGGTGTTATTTTGATCCATAGTTCAATGTTTATACAGTTCTACCCGTAAATATCTACCGACATTAAGGTTAATAAGGTTCTTTAAACAGTTGTTGTACTTTTAGTGGTCTTGAGCTTGGGTAGGTAGGAGTTATGGTTATCCAAATATTCTCAATTATAGAAGAGCTGGTCAAAACAGTTTAAAGCTCTTACGAGCGTTGTACGACTGTATTGGCCTGAATAAGTAGAAGTAAGTAATACATTCTTGTACACGTTAGTAAAATCAATCGATTGTATGATTAAAGAAATTTCATTGGTTATTTTATACTCTCGCAACATGATGCAAAAATCCGACTGACGAGTAGAGATGAAATCCGGACGTCTGTCTGTCTGTCCGTCCGTTCGAGCAAGCGATAACTTGAGTCCAGTTTGCATTTTGATAAAAATTGGTATACGTGTTCCTTAGCAAGAAAGTTGGTATTGTAGATGGTCGAAATGCCACGTCCATAAAATAGCAATAACCGAAAACCTAAAAAGTGCTATAACTAAGCCATAAATAATGTTATGAAAGTAACATTTGGTACAGAGGATCACACTGGAGAAGTGGAAAAGTGGGCTTGGCCATGCCCCCTACTAAAACTACCAGAATTTTATGGTAAAGATGGTACAGGAAAGGTGCACTCAAATAGGTATTAAAAATGGAAAATGGGCGAACCGCAGTCCACTTATGGGTCAAAAACCATATCACAGGAAATACTCGACTAAATTCAACGGCATTCGGTCCATAAATTGTATTGGCATACAATTGGCAAAAACGTTTAACAACCACGCGTACTTTCCTTATACCACAATTTCTAATTCCATTACTTAACAATATATAAAATAAACAATAGTGAAAATATCGGAACAGAACTTTGCACGAATACGGCATTTATAGTGTGACATCGCCCGTCTAACAATCAAAATTGGGCTATAACTTTTCAAGGCCCCATCTACCGAACATGATGACCTCAATATCGGTAACTCCCTCAGGACTTAAAATATTGGTAACTTTCTCAGATATCAAAAACAAATTCAAATAAGTGTATATGTTTCGAATAATAGTGTGCTTCTGAAACAGACATGGCTTCCGTGTGACTTTTTCGAATTTCCAAAAATTAAGAGAAGTTTAAAGAGCCGTCATTTTACAAGCATACGAAAAATCGCGAAAATACCTAAAGTCTATCCCAAAAATTGAGTTTGAGAACTGTTTCGACGATTAGAAAATCGCTGACAAAAGTGTATAACACGAATGGATACTATTTTAAAGGCGACAACATTAATGTAGACGAATACATAATTTTGTTTTTTTTTTTCAAAAAAACGGAAATTACCGTTATTTTTTGAACACACATCGTACAACTTACTCAAACCCCAAACATAATTTATGTATAGAAGTATTAGTAGTAGTAGTAGTACCGAAACTAAGCCCAGGTTGCTGGGTCTACTATGTTTATTTTAGAAATCTTAATTTTACGAACATTTGGCGTGGGAGTAAATCGACCGGGTGGAAAGATATTCTCATGTGAAATATTCATCAATTCATTGACATTTTTTAAGCCGTTACAATTTTGGGATAATTTTTGTTTACATTAGAAATACGACCTAATTTATGAGGATTTATGCTTTTAAGTGTAAATACAAACTCATGCATTTAGGAAATATGAAATAAAGTTGAATAATTGAGGTTAGGAAGTTGTAGAGGCTAAGTAATTTTATACAATATTTTATTATTTATTCTTCATGAGAGTTCAGGGCACTAGACATGCAATAAATCATGTTTTTTCCTAACTAAAGTTCCAATAGAACTCACACACATACCTAATAACAAATTACATTTAATTTAATTTAAGTAATTAAAGCAAAATGTACTTTTAACTGCTTAGTTAGATCTATGTTTTACATACATATGTATAAGTACAATTAAATGGAGCTGCAAATACAATTTGTTGTGAGCGCACAAAACATATCTTCATTTGGATACGATATTCTCTAACTCTCATCTAATTGCCTACAACTAATTTATTTGCATGCAAACTTCACACAATAAAATTGACTTTATTTTTACAACAAAAAAGTTTTAAACTTTGTAATGATATTCTATTTGAGAACGCACGTCGCATTTAATTCACATGTTGTGACTTCATTGCAAGGCCAGACAAATGAAAATGATTTGAGATAAAAAGCTGAACTAAAACAGCACTCTAAATGATGAGAGTTTGAATGGCATGGTATGGAGAGAAAATACTCTAATTTTTCTAAAGGTTTGAAACTCTGACTAATTAAAGTTAATATCAGAACTACAGTGCGTATGAGTAATATAATTTTCTTCACTCTCTTTCTATTGGATCTCTACGATATACATATAGGTTGGAGTCTAAGGTTCAACAAATATTTAAGTTTTGCAAGTTAAAAATATTTTCAGAGATATTTCATTTCAGATTACTCATACTCCCCGCTCTTATCTTTTTTAAATTCCACGTCGAGCTTAGTTATCGATAATGATTTATGATGAAAAATCATACTAGCTAAGCAGCTGGAGCTTGGTGCATTTCGGGGAAATTCGCCATCAGACTCAGTAAAGCTGGGTACATGAAGAGTTCCAAACAGTTACAGTCGACAATCTTCCGTCAGTTCGCTTGCATCCCTAATGACCTGGACCACTAAACCGCGTAACAATCTTCCAACGCTTACTTATCTGCGCATATACCAACGAGAGCTATGTGGGAGGGGAGAAGCCGATGGGGAATAATCGTAGGATATTCACGGACGGATCGAAGCTCAGGGAGAAGGTGGAGTGGAAGTGGGTTGGGAGTCCGTAGTCCAACCACCAGCACCGTTGCAGTTACGAGGATTTTTGAGCCGCAGTGGCCTGTTAACGGTCCTTCCAACTGCTTTCTCCCAGGAAGCTTCACCTCGACGCAATCATCTTGATTCTTCTCGGTATGCTTACTGAACACTGTCCAATAGGTAAACATACGATCTTATCAGACGCAAGTTTCCTAAGCACTTCCTTCTCCAATGTACAGCATTCGCCAGTCTGAGTTTTAAACTCCTCGTTAGGCACAACTTCGGCAGAACGAGCGAATTACCTGCAATGGACACAATCCGATTAAAGAACTATGTATGTAATAGAGTCCCAGGGCTTGGTCGAATCGAGAGGGTATTTTGATCCGTTAGGAGTATTTGGGTGGAGCAAAGAGTGATCTAACCCTTAACCTATTCTAACCAATCCTAATCAAATGAAATCAAGTCTTCTAAAAGAAGTTATTTAATTTCATAAAAAACAGAGTTTTTTTCTATCGAACAGGTTTAAGGTTTTAAACATTTTAGTTATCAAAGCATACATGGTTCAGGTCAATGGCAAATCGATTCCTTATTATATCATCTCTAGTTTTTTGTCAATTACTTATTGACAATGAACTCAAATTTGTATAGAAAAATTCATTAAATATTATTGTTGTAATGAAATGACTTAACATCACTTCCCCTGTCTATTTTTTCAGATGCCCTCCTACTGAAGTGTCCACTTTATCAAATGCGCCTACAGAAAATTGTTGGCTTCCGGCCGCCACTGGAATATCTAACCGCACAAAACCTCATCTACTCGCCTGCATATAATTTTAAGGATCGCAATCGCCACAGACGCGAAAGTTACAGCATTATAGGCGCCACAGATGGTCAAAGTCACGAACTGGCGATAGCTAGCGAAACGGCGAGCGCGATTTGTTGGCGCTTATGTAATGAGGATAGCGACTGCATTGCCTACGTCCATCTGTTGGACTCGAACGAATGCTATGGCTATTCGTATATCGAGCGCCAGCCACGCTATCAGGCGATAGCCAATGAACTACCGCTGGTGGCGGATGCTGAAGCGGTTTTTTATGAGAAAACCTGTTTGAAGGGTGAGTGACTGACGTATGACAGTGAAAAAACGAATGGAAGCTAATTTCATTTATTAACTTGGAAATTGTCGGAGCGCTAGTTGTGTGTGCGTGTCGTTGATGCTTCTGCTTATTGACCATCGTTTCCTTTGGCTTTTTATAGTGCCCGAGGTGTGCAAACAACGCAAATGGACGCTAACGAAAATTCCCGGTACGAGTCTGGTGTTTCAAGGGAAGAAGACGATAGCAACGCTGGTCACGCGACGTGAATGCGCTGAGAGGTGTCTCTTTGAAAGCGAATTCAAGTGTCTGTCCGCATCATTTGCACCGTCCTATCGTAATAATCGTGAAAGGTGAGTAATTGTAAGGGTGCTATGTGCGTGTTTATTTGTTTGCACGAGGGTAGTTTGATAAAGCTGTCGAGGGTTTTTAATACAATTTAAAAAATTGCTTTACGATTATCCAAATATCATAAGACATAAGACGAAGAAAAGTGTTGGAGGCAGAAACAATTTAAAATTGTAATCGGGGCAGAGTTATAAGTAATGGGAATTAATTTCTCTTTTTTAGGTTTTATTCTCTTGAGTCAAGTTTCACCTGCTAGAACCTATCAGTCTCACTCATTTTCAATTGGGAAGATGAAACCCCCCTTTCCAGACATGTTTTAAAATATATCGCCTTGCTTGACTTCCGCTTAGAAAACTAAAGGTTGATCCATTTAGAGGTTTTTTTAAAAGAAAAAACACAGAAAATTCAAATTTAATGCGGAACGATTATTATCATTCAAAAGAGCATTATTTGGCATTTATTGTTTAAGGATTATCTCTTTCACATTTTGGCCGCGGCTACGTCTTAGATGGTCCATCCATTGAGTCCAATTTTCGGTGACTCGTTCAAGCATTTCGGCTGGTAACTGGCGAATAACACGCGTGATGTTTTGCTCCGAGGCTTGAATCGAAGCGGGACTTTCCGCATAGACTTTAGACTATACATATCCCCACAGGGAAAAGTCTAACAGTCTGATACCACACGATCTTGTTAACCAATTGACCGACCCAAAATGTGAAATAATCTGCTCACCGAAGGATTCTCTCAATAAATCCATTGATTGATGCGATGTGTGGGAAATGACGCCGTCTTGTTGAAACCAAATGTCGCCGAGATAACGAGATAACTTCAATTTCAGGCATCAAATACTCCGTTATCATGGTGCCCCTCATTGACATTCTCACCGACATCATTTTTGAAGAAACCGATTATAGACCGATGATTCACAAACCACACTAAACCGTTGTTTTTTTCTTGAATCTCTGTAGGATGCTCTTTATCCCAAATGCGGCAATTTCGAAGACGATTTTAATTCGAAGACGATTAGTAGCTCTAAGAATCAAATGATCGCTCTACAACATCATTATGTTAACCATAAATGAAGATGATCGTAAAATATCATGTGAAGATGTTAGAACAACTCTATTAAAGTTCCCACAACAATAACTACATGATCTAAAAAGTCCTAGTATCAGAAAGAATTATACAAAGGATTCTAACCTCAAAAAATATCCACAACACTCTTTAGGGAATAGTTTATACTGTTTCCCCGAGCTTTTTCGAAATTCCTCCAACTTATCACTCAACCCTCGTATATATGTATTTATATATCTATTACGTTTTGAAAATTATATTCATACTGAGGTGGTGTGAGGTATGTTAAATTCCAGCGAAACCGACACAATACGGAAAGAAATTCCAAATGGGAGTTCTATGGCTTTATCGGCTATATACTCGACGCTGAAAATGGAAAATGATGCGCCGCATTGTTGTTGTTTGTTGAGGTATGAGCTCATTGCAATCACAATTAGTTAGCTGTTTTAAGCGGTTATTTAATACCACTAGAATTTTTATATTCGTTGTGAATTCGATGCAGTAACTCATTTAAGTCTCGCTATTTGTCTACTCCCGTGCGTTTTGCTTTGCTTCGCTGATTTTATTTCACAAATAATTATTTGCGAATATTCGCTCATCATCAATTCACAACTGATTTGCATTTAACTATTTTTAAATTGATAAATTATTTGTTTATGTGAGTTGTATATATGCATATATAGTGAGTAGTATTTAGTGATATGATATACATATGTTAATGAGATGAAATAGCACGTTTTACGAATTGCACACGAAATGCCATTGCCACTTTTTTCGTGCGTCCAACTCCCACCGCCCACACAAATTAAAAAAACGGTTTTGTGTGAGTACGGTAAAGTGATGTCACGTCTGTAAATCATTTCTGTTTAGACTACGTCATTTCAATGGAATCTATTGATGCCCTTTTTAATAGAAGTAGCGTATTGTCGCTCGAGGACTATGTCATCACTTCAAGTACGCAAAGCTTGAGAAATTTCAAGGGGTTGTACTACCTTCCTTACATCCAAGGCTCCCGAATATACAACATATTATATATTCGAATCAACAGTTGTGAATAGACGAGCTTAATCGAACTCACTTCTTGATCTAAATAATAAAAAGAATATCGTTCACCGATTTGTGAAGAACTACATTAAGTTCCTCATAAAAAAATTCCTGATATTAAAACTCAACAGTTTTAAGGCTTGCTTGTTATTAGGCCTATGTATAATTACTGAAGCTGTAATTAGAATTTGGCATTTGTGAAGTGTGCTTATTTATTTAATTTCGTTAATTGTTATAATGTTTTTATGACATGTGAAAACTCTAATTTGCGATAATTATTGCTTAATAGCTGTTCTGTGTTAACTAACTTACTTCCGCTGTGATTGAGAGCTGTGTATTTAAAGGTAGAGCTTATTTCCAAGATATGATGAACTGGTTTGGTAGTGATTTTTTCTTGAAATAAAATCAAAAAAGATGAAGCGAAATTTGCTGAAATAAATATGTATATTAATTTGAAGGGAGAAATCTAGTTAAAGCTATCATAATAAAAAGCTATCATAATAATAAAAGCTATAATCATAATAAATCGGTTGTTGTAACGGTAAAGAATATACCAAATGATGCCGAGGTACCAGTCTTTAACCGGCTAATAAATTTGGGTCCATTCTATGTGCCTATACCAAAAAGACAAGGGAAAAGAAACGCTACATTAGACAAAAGGGTACTTGTAACTTTAAACGCTATTATCTCGAAATCATGTTTTACGTAAACGTCGTTGTGGTGACTTGGATTGCCGAACGAGTTTTCAACTTGTTGTTCGTAATTTATTTGCCGTGTCCTTGAACGATTTAATTTTTTCGTTTAAATTTTCTTATTAATGTTATGAATTTTTCAACACATTTCATCAGATGAAAATAGTAGCGTTTTTGAGAAAATCGTCCCCGTTTCTTTCAGTAGAGCTGATGGACTGAAATCGTATTCACGCCAAACCTCTTAAAAAAAACGAGTTTTGCTTAAAATGTCATAATTTGGACAATTATTACTATTTTTTATGTTCTTGAGCTGATTTTATAGATTAGACATTGTTCTACTCAAGACGTATAGCAAGTATTCAACAAAAATATGGCAACATACATCTACAGAAAATCAAAAAATATCCCATTTTCCCGCAAATCAACATACAGTGGAACTTCCATAACTCGAACACTTGAATTGGCAATAGCGTTAGAAGCCAAATTTCATACAAATTTCCTTCCCTAACTCGAAGGCAATAGAATGCAAATTTCCTTCCATAAATCGAACTTTTTGGTCAGGACATAATACAAAATTTTAAATTTTACTATCGAGGTAGAATTTTAAAAGAGTCCCTCTATATTGTACGAAGGCAAACACAAAATATAATATTACCCATATGGATTGCATAAATCATCTAACAAAGGCATGGGATACAGACGTCAAGAACAATAGCAACCTGCAACAAACCAAATTACACAATACATCTTTTAACGTATGTACATAATACTTTATGCGAAGTTAATAAATAGAACAGTGTATAAATCTATATTTTACAGCTTTTTGAAAATTTATATATTTTAATGAAAATTCTATAACTCGAAGGCTCTCTAACTCGAAGTTTTTTTGTGGATTATTCGAGTTAGAGAATTCCACTGAATATGTATAACACCTTAACTACATATTATTCGATGAGCTATGGATTCAAATATCATCACATACAAAATATAAAAATTATTTCTCAGCAATAGTTTCTGCAGACTGATGTCAAAAGTTTGCAACAATTTATAGTTTCTATACTCTCGCAACAGAATAATAATAATAATAATAACAGAATAACCCACAAAATTCCGTTAACCGAAAAACTATAATGAGCTATAAATAAGTTCATAAATACAATTATTTATGAAATATGGTACAGAGGATCATACTAGGAAGAAGCATTTATGGATGAAATTTATTTGGGGAAAACTACTATTGCTTTAATTCAGAAAGGAAGAACACTAAATACTCAAAAATTGCTGGTATAAAAAATGGAAAATGGGGGTGACGCCGCCTACTTATGGATCGAAAACAATATCTTAGGAACTAATTTCAACCAAATTCGGTTCATAACATAGTTTCGACATCCCAATAGTATAGTTTGCAAATCAGTTAATAACCACGCTTACTTTTCATATACCACAAGTTTTCCATCTGATTCGTTCACTTTACAACATATAAATTAAGCACCAAATAAGATATCAGAACAAAACTTTGCAAAAATAATGAATTTTGATTGTGATATACGCGTCTAAAGATCGCCGAAATCGGACTATAACTTCTCAAGCCCCTAGATATCAAAAATGAGGACCACAGTGCTTACTGAAAATATTGGACAAATCTCTCAGATATTCTAAAGAAATTCATAAGGGATGTTTTCCCTATAATAGTGTGTCTCTATGCCGAAAATGGACAAAATCCGGTAAATACTTCCTCTAGCCCCATATACCGCATACACTGAATTTCAAAGTACTGGTGTAGTATATGCCGTATATATCAGTTAATATATGAGATATCTTAGCAACATTAAGAAAGGCAATGAAAACGGTCCAAGAATTACACCAGATTCCATATATTATAAATAATGATTTTAGCTAATCTGGTGGACTTTATGTCGAATATATGGGTCCAATTGTGTTTTATCATAATAGAATTACATAAATAAATTGCGAGAGTATAAAATTGTCTGTTCTTAGCCTTTCCTTAATGCACAGAATATTTGTTAAACAACATAATCCAAACATTATTTACACACATATATATATATGTATATACATAGATATGTTTGCTGATTTTTATTACACTAATGCCACAAATCATGTTAACCACAAATGCTTTTTTTCGTGTTTCTTCTATTTCTATTTTTTATTTGAACAGATTCAGTCAACATGTGCCACCGGAGCAACATGCGAGTAACAATCAACAGCAACAACAATACCAACAACAATCACAACACAATACACTGGGTCGCTGCATACTGAGCGATAAAGATAAAATGATACAACCCGATGCTTTCCGGGCTGCACCCTACGATGAAGAATACATGGAGAATCAATGTTACGAACGACCGATCGAGAACGATAACTGTTCATACGAATTGTATGCGAACAGTAGCTTCATCTATGCGGAAGCAAAATATTTGGGTTTAACCCAAAAAGAGGTGTGTTTTATTTTGTTAAGTTGGGCATTAATCGATTTTTCAGAAAAATTAAGTAAAAAAATTGGAGTTTAGTTGTAAAATGTGGACAAATTCATGTAGTGGGTCGTGTATGATGCAATTGATTGGGAAATCGTTGTATTTTAAATGTTTATACATACATACATATATGTATTTATGTATATCATGTTACACACGATCTATGCTTAATAATTAATATAAAAAGGTCGTGTGCGAAGAAATATATGTCAATTAAAATACATATTTATCATCACGAATTTACAGACCGAGAAGTATAACATGAAATAATGTTAATGTTAAGTCCACGAATCCGTGAACTTATGTACCGTAAACTTGTAACTCAATATCCATTTATTTACTAAAGCTACCACTATTAGAACCTCAGGATCCAAAAATTTCGGGATTCAAAATTTTTTAAAATATTGCGATATAAAGTTATTTAGACCGATGTAATGAATCCGATATGCTTAAATGTATGTGGATTACAAACTATTGAAAAATTGAACAAGGCGTCACCTTTGAAATGTTTAATGTACCTAACTCATATAATCCTTAAGTACTCAGCTCATCTGTCCAGGATATCGAAATATAACCCTGCCCACTTCATCCCATGTAAATTTATGTATCTCTGATTTTATACAATATACATACATATGACCCATGTTGATAAAGTTGTAGATAATTACGTCTATCTTAGATCCAGCAGAAACAACACCAATAACATCAGCCTTGAAATCAAACTCAGAATCACTATTGCCAACAAGTGCTACTGTGGACTGAGTAGACAATTGGAAAATAAAGTTCTTTCTCGACGAACCAAAACGAAACTCTACAAGTTCCTCATCATTGCCGTTCTGTTTTATGGTGCAGAAGCGTGGACAATGTTGACATCCGATGAGACGGCACTAGGAGTATTCGAATTTTGCACTAGATTTATGGTTTATTTATCCCGCAGACGGTTTTGGGTTATTCGAGGGCATTGCCATAGTCCAGGTGATGTCGATTGGATGAAAGCACTCGAGCTTTGAAAGTGTTCGATACTGTACCCGCCGTTGGAAGCTTAGGAAGGGGAAGACCAATGACGCGCTTTAAAAACGCCGTACATTGTATCAATCCCGAGGCCACCTTCTCATA
Source organism: Zeugodacus cucurbitae (assembly GCF_028554725.1). Lineage (NCBI taxonomy): Eukaryota > Metazoa > Arthropoda > Insecta > Diptera > Tephritidae > Zeugodacus > Zeugodacus cucurbitae. The sequence goes on along the minus strand of NC_071667.1, from coordinate 52,844,974 downwards.
GAAATAATACAAACATCCAACCTGGTACAATTAAGTCTTTAAGAGTCGAAGTTAGAGCCTCTTTGAAGTTTTTAAATTGACCAAATCAACTTTTTGAAAAAAAGTGGTTGGAATATAGTGGGGAGGTCCTAGGCTAGCATAACATTCTTAATTTTTTTAACCATAGTTTATATCTCAATAAACGTCTGAGTATCTATTTTTATATACAGTTGAACTTCCCTAACTCGAATCACAATAATCCAAAACAAACCTTGGAGTTAGATAGACGTCCAAGTTGCCGAAGGTATTTTGTATGAAATTTGACTTCTATTGCCAAAGCAAGAGTTCGAGTTATGGAGAACTTCCAGTTATAGAAGTTCGAGTTATGGAAGTTCAACTGTATACATATCCAAATGTTTAAAACCCTAGCCCTTTCATACTTATTTTATCTAAAAATGCCGTATTCGATTCTGTACTTAATTTTAGTGTCAAGCATACTGTTCGCATGAGACGAAATTCTACTGCCAAGGTGTATCATTCTACTTCGAGCATGATCTAAGCAATTCGGAATGTCTGCTGCACTCCGAGGACATAATCTCCATGGGACCGCGCAGTTTAAAGTTGCGTGAGAAATCTGTCTACATGAGGCGCGTCAAATGCTTGGATGGTAAATCCCATGAATATAGCAAACATACATATGTAATAACTAACCACCTCCGACTTGATTTCCCCCACACAGTGCAGGTGCTGTGCACGCAAGACGAAATGGCCATCAAGTACACGCCGAAAGATTGGTTTCACGGCAAAATGTATGTGAGTATGCACTCGAAGCACTGCATGGCTCAGGGCAACGGCACCAGAAGCACCGTGTTACGCCTGCCGATCGGCACCGAGGTCAAAGAGAATCGTTGCGGCATATTGCGTGCCTACGAAGTCACCAAAGCATATCAGCGGTAAGTTGGCGTGTACCCATCGAAGCAAAGTAATAATTTGGTAAATTTTGTGTCTTCTGTCAATTCTGTATTTCTAAACTACCAATTACTATTGATTATACTTGTTGCTTGGTATGTATTGCAGAATCTTCATATCCGCTCTGGTTGTAATTCAAAATAATCCGAACGTGCAGACACAAGGCGACCGTCTCATTAAAGTCGGTTGCATAATGAGCAACTCGACGATGCGCAAAGATGGCCACAACGAGGGACGCAGCGATGAGGATGAGGTGGAAGGCGAAGATGTGCCGAATGCCATAGCCTTGGAGTCTTCTTTGGAGTTTGCACAACAGTAAGTGGAAATTGGGTAGATTAAAGTATGGCTTTATGCCTTTCTACAGCATTTACTTAAGGGAGATGGTGTATTTCAACGAGAAAATGCTAATACTAATGAAAATGCTTATAAGCACCATAATTAGCTTACAGCCTTATAACGTTTTGCTTTTATGGCTTATGGACTTTAAATTTTCATGGGATAACAAAGAACTCTTTTTGTAATGACATTTCAATGCCAGTTCGATAGTGTGAAGCTTCGAGACCTTCATCTTGACCTCCACATTCGAGTATATCTTTCTGCAATAAAACACTTTTTAAGGTTAGGAAATGAGATATGGTGGAAGGGGGCCAAAAGTGTCCAACCATTAAACGTCAAGACGGCGCGGTTACTCGTTCCCACGACAGTCGGTTCTACGTAACCGGAACGGACGTGGATTTTTATCCGCCCAAGAACTGTCAAATCGGCAGGATTCCTCAAAATTATTTGGGGAATGTTTTATGCCACTACAACAACAACCACAACGAGAATGTTACTGAGTTTCCGAACAGAGACTGAGTGTAATGTAAGAGTAGTCGAATTGACGAATAAAGGTGGAGATATCTGAGACTGAGGTGTATGTATGTGATTGGCGTTGCAACCGTTTAGCCGGTTATAGCCGAATCGACGATAGTGCGCCACCTGTCTCTCTCCTTTGCAGTTCGGCGCCAGTTGGAGATCCCAAGTGTAACCAGGTCGCTCTCCACCTGGTCCCTCCAACGGAGTGGAGGCCTTCCCCTTCCTCGGCTTCCTCCGGCGGGTACTGCATCGAACACTTTCAGGGCTGGAGTGTTTTCGTCCATTCGGACAACATGACCTAGCCAGCGTAGCCGCTGTCTTTTTATTCGCTGAACTATGTCAATGTCGTCGTATAACTCGTACAGCTCATCGTTCCATCGTCTGCGGTATTCGCCGTTGCCAATGTTCTGAGGACCATAAATCTTGCGCAAAATTTTCCTCTCGAAAACTCCTAGTGTCGTCTCATCTGATGTTGACATCGTCCAAGCTTCTGCACCGTAAAGCAGGACGGGAATGATAAGTGACTTGTAGAGCTTGATTTTGGTTCGTCGAGAGAGGACTTTACTGTTCAATTGCCTACTCAGTCCAAAGTAGCACCTGTTGGCAAGAGTTATTCTGCGCTGGATTTCGAGGCTGACATTGTTCGTGTTGTTGATGCTGGTTCCCAGGTATACGAAATTATCTACGACCTCGAAGTTATGACTGTCAACAGTGACGTGGGAGCCAAGACGCGAATGCGCCGACTGTTTGTTTGATGACAGGAGATATTTCGTCTTGTCCTCATTCACCTCCAGACCCATTCGCTTCGCCTCCTTATCCATGCGGGAAAAAGCAGAACAAACGGCGCGGTTGTTGCTTCCGATGATATCAATATCATCGGCGTACGCCAGGAGCTGTACACTCTTGTAGAAGATTGTACCTTCTCGGTTTAGCTCTGCAGCTCTTATAATTTTTTCCAGCATCAGGTTAAAGAAATCGCACGATAGTGAGTCACCTTGTCTGAAACCTCGTTTGGTATCGAACGGCTCGGAGAGGTCCTTCCCAATCATGACGGAGCTTTTGGTGTTGCTCAACGTCAATTTACACAGCCGTATTAGTTTTGCGGGGATACCAAATTCAGACATCGCGGCGTAAAGGCAACTCCTTTTCGTGCTGTCCAAAGCAGCTTTAAAATCGACAAAAAGGTGGTGTGTGTCGATCCTCTTTTCTCGGGTCTTTTCCAAGATTTGGCGCATGGTGAATATCTGGTCAGTTGTCGATTTTCCAGGTCTAAAGCCACACTGATAAGGTCCAATCAGTTTGTTGACGGTGGGCTTTAGTCTTTCACACAATACGCTCGATAGAACCTTGTATGCGATATTTAGGAGGCTGATCCCACGGTAATTGGCGCAGATTGTGGGATCTCCCTTTTTATGGATTGGGCAGAGCACACTGAGATTCCAATCGTCAGGCATGCTTTCTTCCGACCATATTCTGCAAAGAAGCTGATGCATGCACCTTATCAGTTCTTCGCCGCCGTATTTGAATAGTTCTGCCGGTAATCTATCGGCCCCCGCTGCTTTGTTGTTCTTCAAGCGGGTAATTGCTATTCGAATTTCGGTAATTGCTATTCGATCGGGTTCGCCATCTCCTGGTGTTGTACTCTCACTGCCATTCAGCAGGTCGGAGAAGTGTTCCCTCCATAATCCCAGTATGCCCTGGACATCGGTTACCAGATTACCACCTTGGTCTCTACATGAGGATGCTCCGGTCTTGAAACCTTCGTTAAGTCGCTTCATTTTTTCATAAAATTTTCGAGCATTCCCTCTGTCTGCCAGCTTCTCAAGCTCTTCGTACTCACGCATTTCGGCCTCTTTCTTTTTTTGTCTGCAAATGCGTCTCGCTTCCCTCTTCAGCTCTCGGTATCTATCCCATCCCGCACGTGTTGTGGTCGTTTGCAATGTTGCGAGGTAGGCAGTCTGTTTTCTCTCCGCTGCGAGACGGCACTCCTCATCGTACCAGCTTGTTTTTTGTCGTTGCCGAAAACCAATTGTTTCGGCTGCAGCGGTACGCAGTGAGTTTGAGATGCCGTTCCACAGTTCCCTTATACCGAGATGCTGATGAGTGCTCTCAGAGAGCAGGAGTGCAAGTCGAGTAGAGTATTTCGTGGCTGTCTGTTGCGATTGCAGCTTTTCGACGTCGAACCTTCCTTGTGTTTGTTGACGGGCATTCTTTGCTGCACAGAGGCGGGTGCGTATCTTCGCTGCGACCAGATAATGGTCCGAGTCTATATTTGGCCCTCGGAGCGTACGCACGTCTAAAACACAGGAGACATGTCTTCCGTCTATCACAACGTGATCGATTTGGTTCCGCGTGTTTCGATCAGGAGACAGCCAAGTAGCTTGATGTATTTTCTTATGCTGGAATCTGGTACTACAGACGACCATATTTCGGGCCCCAGCGAAGTCGATCAGCCTCAGGCCGTTTGGCGATGTTTCGTCATGGAGGCTGAATTTTCCGACTGTTGTGCCAAAGACACCTTCTTTACCCACCCTGGCGTTAAAATCACCAAGCACGACTTTTACATCGTGGCGGGGGCAGCGCTCATAGGTGCGTTCTAGGCGCTCATAGAAAGCATCTTTGGTCACATCGTCCTTCTCTTCCGTTGGGGCGTGGGCGCAAATCAGCGATATGTTGAAGAACCTCGCTTTGATGCGGATTGTGGCTAGACGTTCATCCACCGGGGTGAATGCCAGGACTCTGCGACGGAGTCTCTCTCCCACCACAAATCCAACACCAAATTTGCGCTCCTTTATATGGCCGCTGTAGTAGATGTCACAAGGGCCCACCTTCTTCCGTCCTTGTCCCGTCCATCGCACTTCTTGGATGGCGGTGATGTCAGCCTTAAGTCGTATGAGGACATCAACCAGCTGGGCAGAGGCACCTTCCCAATTAAGGGTCCGGACATTCCAGGTGCATGCCCTTATATCATTATCCTTAAAACGTTTGCAGGGGTCGTCATCAAAAGGGGGGTGTCTCATCCGAGGCTTTCGTAGATTTTTCATTGGGGAGTGTTTTTATGTGGTGGGTCCCAAACCCTACGCACAACCGCATAAGCGGGCTTCGCCTTCTCACTTTAGCTCGCCTTCAAACGGATGTCTGCTGGCTACCCAGAGGATACTTGGTCTAAAACCGGAAGTCGTGAGCTGCTTGAACCATGTGGAGAAGAATCGTTTCTGGCCACTCCCAAGTGAGTGGCAATCAAAAACTTTCCTCACTTGCGTGAACTTCTACACATGATCCCATCCTCCTGAGACTGAGACTGAGGTACTTGAACTATTAATGAGGGCGTAAGACCACAAAAAAGCAAGCAAAACATAGATGGGTAAATCCTAAGTCGTGTAGATAAACAAATATGGATTTAAAATTATTATCAAGAACTGAAGATCTACTCATTAGAGCAAAGTCAGCTGTGTTAAAAATAACAGTAATAGTAGAGGTTCACACGTTAGCCGGTTCTACGTAATCGCAATGGACTCTAATTATCATCCGCCAAAAATTGTCAAATCAATAGCATTTCTCAAAATTATTTAGGTAATTTTGCTTCATCGTCGCTTTCTCTATGACTAACCAGTTCTGACAGAAGACACTGAGCAATAGATCCGAAACGGATCGCAACCGATGTGTGAGTTCGATGAGCTTTCCTAGCTGGCTAAAATTAAGATTATCCAAGCAGATTTATCGGCAGGTCAAAATTGTCCTATCAATTATTACGTCTAATGATGGAACAATTTTGATTCAAACTAAGATTATTATGCAATCTGATTCTTCGATAGTTGAAAAAAACAGACACAATTTCACACCGAGACTTAAAGCTAAATAAAAAATTACATCGATATCGTACTCCCGACGTTTGTTGTCTAATTTAGTTCTAACCCAAAAATATATTTTAAAGTAAAGAATAACCCAACAAATGTAACCAAGCTATTCTCGAACATATTAATACTCTTAAACCCACAATTTACTCCTTATCATTGCAGCATGCTGCCAAATGAGGGTTCACTGCTCTTCAATAGCACCGACGTGCCACTGCTGCCGAAGGTAACGCTACAAATTGTCGATCTCTCACATCAACACGAAACCAACGATGTGCAAATCGGACAAAATCTAGAACTACAAATCATTGCTGAATACTCACCACACCAACAGCAGTTGGTCAACTATGCACTGCCGCCATTGCCCGATTTTCGTGCAACTTCGTTGTTTGCCAAAACGCAGGATAATCAAAATTTCGTAAAACTGATTGACGAACGTGGTTGCCCCATTGATGTAACGGTATTTCCGGCGCTAGAGCGTGTGCGCTCGACCACACAAAATAAGCTGCGCGCACGTTTTCACGCCTTCAAGTTTGCCGGTTCGTCATTGGTGAATTTTGATGTGAAAATACGTTTCTGTATGCAACATTGTCCGGAGGACAATTGCTATCGCTACGATAGCAACGAAGAACGTGAAAATTTTAGCAACACACCGAACAACCGTGTGAGACGACGACGTCAGGTGCAAGCGCGGGCGCCACCGCCACCACCACAAGCACAAGAACCACAGACGCCACTCTCCACACGCTTCCAAGTGCAGAATCCCGTCTATGTGTCCACCGTAATGGATGTGGCTGAGGATCAGCTTGAACAGATGAATTTAACGCGTGGTATGAATGAGAAAAATATGTCCATGCAGGATTTGGGCGTGCTACCTTTGAACTATAATTTGCACGTGCGTGGACCCGATCAGGTCAACAGCAACAGTTTCATTTACGGCGAACGTGGCATCTTGCTGATTGCGGGCATTGGTGGGTGCAACGGAAAGTTAATTTATATAATTTCGGTTTAATGTTTCTTTTCATTCACTTCTCCACAGATCACATGCAATTGGATAACTTTTGCTTGAATCAGAGCCTGCTCATAGCTTTGTTGATTTTCTGGCTCATCTTTCAAGTCGCGCTTATGTTCAGCTGTTGCTATGTCATACAGAAGTACAAACGTTTGGCGATGATGGACGATGAGCACCGCAAGATTAAAGAGAGCTTAGACTATCTTGAGAGTCGGCGCGTGCATTGGGCGGATCAAGGTGGTTACACACTTTGATTACACATAAACTTAAATTAAAGTATTTGTATTTGATTGTAAATAAACATTGATTGTAGTATTTAAGTCCAAAGCATAGATTTTCTTTTCTGCAATGGATGGCACAAATTGTAAAAAATTATAAAGTTTTTAAAAGCTACTTGTTTGAACTACTTTTTTTTATATTTACCTCTAATTATATTTCCTAAAATCCCAATTTTTTTGAGTACTGCAATTTTAGGTTATGTAATAATAATTTTATTACTTCGTTATTTTGTGTTAACAGCCAACAGGAAACTAAAATCCAGACTTGGAAGCCACTCACTTAATATTAGAAAAAAATCCACATATTCAAGCTTTAAGCGCTAGCCTCTACAGAGTTTGTGTGTATAGTAAATATATAGAATTCTGTACAGCAATCATGCAGCTCCTGTACGTTTATCATTTTTGTAATTCAATAAGTACTAATATTAATTAATTAAAGTTTTGTCTTATTAAGTATATATTATGCCTGCGTAACTTTGTACACAGCTAAATCTCCAACTGTTTATTTATACAGCACATACATATATATACAGCACACTTAGGCGAGCGGCGCATCGGTATCCAAATGGTAGCTGCGAACCGGCGAGAACCATAGCGGTGGATACTTGGAGGGCGTCAATTCAAACTGTGATGAAGTCTCCACTTTATTACGCGTCTGCACCACAGAATAGTGTATCCACAGAAGACGTGCATATTTACGCTTTGTTGTATTTGTTATGCGAAATTCAATACAATATTTTGTACAATTTGGCTCTTCGTTGTATACAGCCATGCTACCGCGACGATGACGCGCATATTGATGGTGATTACTATGCGACTGTTGTTGTTTCTTTAGCATAATAGTTATAGTGTCACCGTAGAGTCGATAATGGCCACATAGTACTTCAGGGCGCAATTGATGAACATTCTTTAGCTTATTCACACCCTGTGTTGGCTCATCGGCACTGGTCATCATGAGCACACGTCCATCGCCTAAGAAACGTACATAACGATAATATTCTACCAACTGTACGGGACGGTAAAATTGATCTTGGAAACTGTTCTCGCCCATACGCAAATAGGTTGTCTTGCTTATGTAGCAGCCACTGAAAATGACACGCTCACGCATGATGAACATTTGACGCCAAGAAGTGTACACAATGGGTGTTGTGTCAGTAGTTTCAGTTATATGTTCAGTTGGTCGGTTTACCGGTTCACCTAGTGAGCCAAGATTTACACCCCAAACTCTGGAAATTAATTTAGAAATATTAATACTTTTTAAAGAAATGTTGCATTTTATATATAAAACTTACTTTGCACACGCCAAACGCCATAGCTCATCATCGCGCGCACACAAGTATAGTCCCTTGCAAACAGAAGCGCATTGTTCCAGCGACAGCATATCCAACTGTGCCGATACCACCCAACGTAATATGTATAGCAATATTTCTGGTGGTAATTCGGAAATATGTGTTTCCGTGGTAATTACTCCCGGGTCTCGGCTGCTGAGTAGCAAACGTCCACCAGCACTGGCCAAATCCATTTGAAACTTTTCATATAAATCTTCGATTATCTCTTCATTATCAGTTAACTCATCTGCTCTTGCTTTAGCTTGCACAGTTTCTAACAAGTTAGTGCCTTCAACAGCAACTGCTGTTGGCTTTTTCTTTTGTTGCTCATAATATTTGAATTCAATGTCTGGCACGATTTGCACAGCTTTGCGGTATAATGGTACAGCATCATAAACCTTGCCTCGCTGTTCTAGCTCTACGGCACTACGGAATAGATTCTCTGCCAACTTATGCTGATCAACATCAGCGGCATTGTTAGTCGACTGTTTCTTTTGCTCTACGGTTCTAGTAGGTGTTGCAGTTGCACTCTGACTCTTCAGTTCACGTTGCCAATTGTCACGGAACTCTTCCAGCTCTGTGCGAATGCCGGTTGAAAATGTATGCAATGGCGATTCCAAATCATTCACGTCCGCTGACGGTTGTCGGCTCACATTGTCCTCTTCTCCGCCAAGTAGTGGTACCGGTTTCGACATGTTTATTTCTGAATAAAATAACAATAAATAACTAAAATAGTTACATGTGCAATTGCACAAATTTTACATACATACCTTATCTGAACACGCTAAGGGGAAGAAACAATCAGCTTACGCACCGTCGATTAGGTTGTGAAATTACGCGACCACCAATACAAATAAACAACTTGTTTGCACACTGTTTTGTATTAATGTTTTGCTTAATACTTTTATTTTGTTAAATATTTTTTTAATGGCGTTAACTGCACAGGCAGAAGTTGCGCTTAAAATTTAGGCGTGTTCGGCTAGTTCACGGTCGCTGTATCGTATGATGAAGGGACGTGAGTATTGTTGGCACACGGCGGACAACAGGAGGCGGCGGCACTTGAACTTAAATTGTATGATTTCAGAAGCAGCGGCGGTTACTACGGCTGACACGTTGGAGAACTTGGCGGTGAAGAGATACAGAACCGGCGTCACTTTAGGCGTAATCACAAAGCAATTGGCCATTATAGGCTGCAGGCAATCAATGTCAAGGTTAAAGATACACAACACTCCACGCACAAATATGGTAGACCTTTTCGAAATTACTTTCTTAAATGCGTTTTTCAAGCAGCAATTGTGAATTTACTATTTCAACAACAATGCACTCTAGTCACTCAAATGTTTTAAAGTACCTTTTATTATATTTTAAGCTTTTTATTAATTATTAAATTATTTTTGTCAGAAGTTTAGCACTTTTCACCTGCGCTTTCCAAATGCGCATTTGCAATTTTCACTATATTGTACGTATAGGTACATGCATGTACTCGGCTTCTTCAGTGACCCTTCCACTGCGTTTGCAATCGTCTAACTTCGTATTGAGTTCTTAAGGATTTCAACACTTTATAATTGTTGCATTTGTATTTTATTGGCGGTAAACTGTTCTGCGGCTATTGCTGAATCCATTGCATTGAATTTTATCACACTCTTTTCTGGAATGCGATTACATCAAAATGGTTCTATACGGTGTGATCAAAACAAAACAACAAATATATTGACGTCGACACCTTTTCAACAGCTGACAGCGCTGGTTGTTGCGCGTAAAACCAACAGTGGTTACACTTTCGGGGAATTCCAAAAATGTCTTAACATTTCGTTTAAATTTAAATATACTGTTCTCCTCATATGCAACAAATAATACCAAATCCATAAGAATTTTAATTAGTATATATTTTCTATTTAAATGGAAATCAGAAAAAAATTCAAATAAACAATAATACTTGTCTTAACGGGCAACCGAAACATATAGAAGAATGTCCTATCGGCACACCTATCAAAGTGTGCAAATCACGGTAACCCTATTTGTTGCTTTTGTTCCTCTGTTGTGGATTTGTTTTTCTACCCGGCGCACTGAATTCGCATAAAATTGCACTTCGCAATGGCAGCCGAGCCAGAACCGTCTACTTCCAAAGGGGTTACTGAAATACGCCAACTTTCCATAATTATAAAATGGGCCGGCAATGAATACCCATTAACAGAGTTAACCGATCAGGATACTGTGGCTGTGCTGCGCCATGAAATCTTCAAACTCACACAGGTGCGTCCGGAGCGACAAAAATTGATAAATCTCCGATATAAAGGCAAGTTAAACACGGTCGTGTCCGTTATGCATTGTACAACACAAATATGACATATAACGGTTTGTTATTACTTTGCAGGCAAAGTAGCGCCAGATGATACCAAATTATGTGTGCTGGATTTGAAGCACAACTTCAAACTAATGATGGTGGGCTCAACTGAAGCTGCTATAGAGAGTGCTATGCAACTGCCCGATGATATTGCCGAGGTGATTGATGATTTTGATGTAGCCGAAGAAGAGGACTTAGTAGAGAAATCACCTGTTTATTTGGCAAAAGTCCAACGTCGCGTTAGAGAATATAAAATAACCGAAATTAATCCACCAAGGGAAGGAAAGCGTTTGCTTGTACTTGATATTGATTACACTCTATTCGACCATCGATCTCCCGCCGAAAATGCCTCGGAGCTAATGCGACCATATTTACATGAATTTCTGGAATCATGTTACAAATATTATGATATTGTTATTTGGTCGGCAACTGGTATGCGTTGGATTGAGGAAAAAATGAAATTGCTGGGTGTAAGCAATAATCCCAATTACAAAATAATGTTCTACTTGGACTCCACTGCCATGATTTCGGTATATACTATTGAACGTGGTGTCCTCGATGTGAAACCGCTGGGTCTAATTTGGGGTCAATATCCGCAATATAGTTCCAAAAATACCGTCATGTTAGACGATATACAACGTAACTTTTTAATGAATCCGCGTTCAGGTATACGTGTACGACCCTTCCGCCAGGCACATATAAGTCGACATACGGACAAAGAGCTTCTTAAGCTTACAAAGTACCTGATCGATTTAGCACGTTATTGTGACGACTTTGATACAGTGAATCATCGCAAATGGCAGCATTATGATCCGCGTAAACGACGTACACAATGATCAAAAACAAACAACAACAAGAAATGTGTCAGGGTTTTTTCAAAATCCTTATTAAGGTTACTACCGCGAATTAATTTGTCATTGATTCGAAGCTCATACGCTCAGCTCAGCTAAGCATTATTTATATTAAAAATTCCGGCGTATTTACAGCAAATGCTTAGCAACGAAGTTTTTACTTTCCCATTAATACACTGATAATATATTAATTAATTAAGATATAACTGGCATAATGCATTTAAATTGATTTTGTGATTTTTTGTGAGCGCGTTAAACTACAAACTGCTAGTTATTAAATAAATTTATAAAATATATGTATATGATAAACGTAATATATGTCTGTAAGTATATGTAAACGTCGGTTTTGTGCAAACGGTTGTAAAATTTTAATAAAATAATAATAAAAGATAAAAGAAAATAAGAAATACAAATTTAAAACAGCTAACAAATAATAAAAGCTTTTTTAGTTGCTAATGGAAATACAATAAAGTAAAATCAATCAATGTTTCATAAACCATGAATTGCTTTGTTTCTATTGATATTCGTGATTTAATTTAAGCAAATGAAAACTCTAAATAAATTTGGGGAATGTTGAAAGTACCGGCGGACTGATAAAAATCGTGTTTCGTAGATCCGTGCGTCTTTTGGTTGGTTCATAAAACCTTAAGCAAACAATTTTTGTAGATGAATAAAAAAAATTAGAACTTATTTGTCAAAACAGGGTTAGATCATCAAATAAATAACAGTCCTCGGCCGTGAAAAATCCGGTTTAATTCCGGCTTGTTGTTGTAATGATTATCCAGCCCTGCTGGAACGGAAATCATCAGTATAGTTGTCCTTTGCCGTTTCGATGGGGTCTGACCATATGGAAAGGGGTGTTAGATGAGTAGAGTTCGTTGGGCAAGCAAAGAGGGGACTAGTATCATGCCGGGACTCATTGCATGCAAGACATGTAATCTATATGTCGGGGTTCAGCCTGAATAAGTAGGATTTTAACCTGCTACAATATCTAAAACGAAGCAAGGGTCACTCAGGTTTCACTTGGCTCTTCGTTGTGGTTTGACTCCAAGGACACCATTCACTGGGAGGTAGGCAAGGAATTTGTTAATGGCTCCACGGCGTTTAAGGCGTGTCTGAAGCTGTCCGCGATGTCGCGGGAATTGTTTTGTAGATGAATTTTTCAAATTGACTCCGGTTTCAGCGTAACATAATATTTACATCTTTATATGCCTTTCATAATAAAATACATTAATTTTCAGTTTCTCGTCTTTTATTTCCACTTCAGTAAATAGCCTACGTTTCTTCTTTCTAAATTTATTTATTAGTTTAGCTTTTTCAAAATTATTATAACTTTTTTTTGCTTTAAAACTAATATAATAAGTTACAATATAAAAAACAACAATTATAAGTAATAAAATTATGCAAATTCATAAATTAACTATACAACAATGAGTAAATGCACACTCTTTACTTAAATGAAATACTCGGCCATAAATTGCTTTAAAGTTTAGACTTTCAGATTAACTGTCCGAAATTGCTCAGTAATAAATACTTTTAAATAAATAAATCGCTTTTAAATGTATGAGAGTATGTGAAATAAAAAAAAGTATTAATTAATAAATTTTAAGTTCATTTGATTTGAAATAGTTTATTAAAATTGACAAGCTACGCTTTGTTCCTAAAACTAACTCGCTGAGAGAAACCTATTACCTAATCATTTTTGAAATTACCGTTACTTACATTTTACGCTACTAATATTTTTGTTTACTCAAATTGCTGCTGGTTATAATTTAAAACTTTCAACTGGTAAATAAGCTTTTGGTTTGCTCGTTCGTTTTTTTTACTAATTTAAAAGGTCCTGCGTTCGTTGTAGCAACGTGGACTAATATATATATATATAGCATTTATATATACTATACGTATGCATGTAGAGGGTGTTTATAAGTTTTTAATTTTTGTAATTGAAGTAGTTTCACTTTGTAAACGCATCTAGGTACATACTTTCGTAATTTAACGTTTCCATAGTTTCATTGTAATGTCGTCAGACCTAAATACGGGTACTTTAGTTAGTTTAATCGTAAGCTAAACCTAAGAAATTCACAAATAAAATCAAGCATTTCGCTAGATACTAGGATCCTCAGTGTGCAGATTTCCACACAAGTGCCTTTCCAACAATTGACTTGTAAGCTAGCTTATTGTTCGGCTTGCACGATGACTCGCTCGTAGCGCATTTTGTCTGGTGTATCCCAACAGCATTTCAGACAGGTGAACACCAAAACATTGCCATATTCTATGGGTGCCGGTTCGCTGTTTTGCGCCAGACGCAACTTTGGTATGAGTGTAGAAAGAATTTGGATCTCGCATATGGTCTCGCCATTGCAGTTGACACATTTAGGTATTGGTTCGGATAGTGGTCCCATCAAGAGTGGTAGTGTATCGCGTGAATACCTTAAGAATAACAATTAATTTAATTCTTTCTCAGTCAATGTTAATCATCTGCTGACATACCTGATTATTTGCCCTGGATTTTCCTGTAAAACACTGACGAATTGGTGGAAAATGACATCGCCATGTGCTGGTAAAGCTTTCTCATAAGCCTCTTGATCATCTGCGGCAGCAGCAACACCACCACCAATCGCGCCAGCGCCATTCGGTGAATGTGCCGCCTCGTCCTGCCGCTTATACTCCTGGTATAGTTCACGTATGTGATCCGCTGATAAAGCGCCAGAATAGTTTTCATATTCACCACGTTTATGGTGCTGCTCCATATCCACTGCGATGAAGAAAGGTTTCAAAGTCACATCGGAAATTTTGGCAAGTGGTCCCAGAGCCGCAGGCGATGCAGTGTGTTTCAATAGTGCAATCAAGTCACGCTCAGGCTTGACTGGCGTCTCTACCAGCACCACGTCCGTTTCGGCGCCCTCGATTTCAGCGCAAATAGTTGCAGTAGCACCGCCGAAACCCATCATCGCGCCACCCTCTACAACAGCCGCGGCGGCCGCATTGCCTGCAGCACAATTGGCGTTGGGATCCTCAACAGCGTTTTGTGGCGAATGCATATCGAGCTGTCCGAAGCCATAAACAAGTTCGTTATCCATTGAATTGCTCTCGTCATCGTCATCTTCATCGCCATCGCTGTTACCCGAGTCGGCATGTGGTAAGTGTACAGCACGCGTGGGCGAGTTATCATTCTTCCCAACCACATTACCGTTTTCTTCATTCTGATGCTGTAATTCATCCGCACCTGTATCCATACGCTCGATGCCGGTGCCAGCAGCAGTGCTACTCTCTTCCAAAGTTTCACCCCAGTCATCTGCCCCACTGCACCATGCAATTTTTTGCGGTTGCATTGCATTTGCCGCTTGTTTGTAATTCTTCTTTTTCTTTCCACCACCACCACCACCCGCTGTCAGTGGTGGCGGTACGGCATTTATTAATTCCGCCTCACTCGGTGTGTCCAGATGCTGTGTACGTATGCACAACCAACTCTTGGAATCTTGTGAACAGGCCGGATTCAAACATGCAAACACATATAAGGTGCGGTGAAATTTGGACTGCTCCAATGGCGCATAAAGCTGTACGATCAATGGGCGTGCTGTGCCACAGAGCGGACACGAAGGCACTTTTATCTCACCAGTGGGCCAATCCTGTGCGGACAGAGATAAACGCATTATAAAGTTTGTAAGTATATTGGTAACAAAGAAAAATCAATTCTAATTAACTCTTCAATGGATGCGTCAGCGTTGCGCATCATATCGCATCACAGCGGAGCCTGCGGCGACAAAACGGAAGTCGCGGTGCAAGTTTTATGAATCAGTTACTCTTTGCTCTTGCTTTACAATAATTTTCTTATTTTTTTATATATAATATATGATAATTATACAAAAACATTGTAACACTTACCGGTGTTCCACCAATTTTATTCACCGTACTGTTTAATATGGATCCATGTTTGCTAGTAATTTCCTCATCCTCAAAGCCAAGGTAGACAGTACTTTTGTTTTTCGCCATCTTTTCACTTACTACTTGTAACTTATAATTTTATATTTCACTTAAATATATAATTGCGCCTTGTAAATGATATTACATTAAGTCTTTGGATGTTTGCGGGTAAAGGATACGTCTTTAATTATAAGGATTATTGATATTGAGTTGCTTGTTTCCAGTTTTTGCAGCAAATGCAGGCGAGAAAAACACGAGTGGATAAATCGACAATGTGATCCTAAAAGTATGCCAGTATTCAGTAGTATATTCGATATGTAAGTGCGTAAAGTGGCAGTGTTCACTGCATTTTGTGATGAATCTGTGGTAATAATCGATTACCTATATCAATAAATTATTCAAAGCTATTTATTTATTTTTTCATATTTTTATTTATAATAAAAATATTCCTTTATAGCATAAATTATTTACTAATTTATTTGTTTCTCATACAAATATAACTTCATTTGAATTATTTAACACACCAAATCAGTTCTATACGATTACCTATCTCCTGTTATTCACAGTGTAACTTTGTGTGCCATGAACACAGCCGTGGTCTGATAAATGTCATTTCTAATTTGACAATTTTCTTATTGTGTGTGTTTGTGCTGTGTACGTCAAAAAATTATCAGTTTGTGCTTACACATCAAATGGCATTTGCATAAATAAATAACATATTTAGACAATTTAATGTGAGTAAAATTTAAATAAATACCACGAAAAGTTTGTGTTAAAACCTGTTAAACCGTTTTTCATTACACCGTATACGCCCCGTGCAAAGTAAAAGCAAAAACAAGGCATAACAAAGTGTGCTGTAGTAATATAAACACTTGTCTCGCTGGCCGACGCGAGACCCGCCCAGTTTCCAATCGATGATTTTTGCACTTGCAGTTGTTGCATACAATGATCACAGCACCACTGCTTGCATCATCGCATTAATGTTTTCATTTGCATTCTCAACTCATTGCAGTGTAAATTACTTTGTAAAATGACGGAAAAGATCACATTGGCCGATGCGCTATCCAATGTGGAAGTGCTCGATGAGCTGTCGCTGCCCGATGAGCAGCCCTGTATTGAGGCGCAACCGTGTTCAATCATCTATAAAGCTAACTTTGATACGAACTTTGAAGATCGCAATGGATTTGTAACGGGTATAGCAAAATATATTGAAGAAGCGACAACGCATGCCAATCTGGTGAGTAACATAAATTCTAGTAATTGTGATAAACAATTAAATTTAAAAATAATCACTTACAGAACGTACTACTTGAGGAGGGACAAAAACATGCTGTCATGCTTTACACTTGGCGCTGCTGTTCGCGCGCAATACCACAACCAAAATCCAATGAACAACCGAATCGTGTGGAAATTTATGAAAAAACAGTCGAGGTCCTGGCACCCGAAGTGAACAAATTACTAAATTTTATGTACTTCCAGGTGAGTAATTAAGTGAATACAGTAACTCAAACACACTCTATAAATAAATATTTATTAATTTACAGCGTAAAGCTATTGAAGCATTTTCGGGCGAGGTAAAACGTCTGTGTCACACAGAAAAACGTAAGGACTTCGTTTCCGAAGCTTATCTATTAACATTGGGTAAATTTATCAACATGTTTGCTGTTTTGGACGAATTGAAAAACATGAAATCGAGTGTGAAAAATGACTACAGTACATATCGACGTGCAGCACAATTTCTCAAAGTCATGTCAGATTCACACACGCTACAGGAGTCACAAAATCTGTCAATGTTTCTTGCCACACAAAACAAAATACGTGATACCGTTAAAGATACACTTGAAAAAATTATTGGCTACGAAGATCTACTCTCGGATGTGGTGAATATTTGTGTGCACATGTTTGAGACGAAAATGTATTTGACGCCCGAAGAAAAACACATGCTCGTAAAAGTAATGGGATTCGGACTGTTTCTCATGGACAGCGATGGTTGTAACATAAATAAATTGGATCAAAAGAAAAAGATACGTTTGGACCGCATAGATCGTATCTTTAAAAATTTGGAAGTCGTGCCATTATTTGGCGATATGCAAATTGCACCCTTTAATTACATCAAACGTAGCAAACATTACGATTCGGGCAAATGGCCCTTGTCCAGCTCGAATGCAATTAGTCCACAAGCCGATTTGATGGTGCATTTGCCGCAAATACGTGAAGATCATGTTAAGTACATATCGGAGTTGGCACGCTACACCAACGAAGTCACCACGACCGTGAAAGAAAACCCCACAGATGCCGAAAATCGCGCCACATCCGATTTGGCGTTGCGTGGCCTTCAATTGCTCTCCGAGTGGACCAGTGTTGTGACGGAATTGTACTCGTGGAAGCTGTTGCATCCAACCGATCATCATCAGAATAAAGAATGCCCCGTCGAGGCGGAGGAATATGAGCGTGCAACACGCTACAACTACACTTCAGATGAGAAATTCGCGCTCATCGAAGTGATTGCCATGATCAAGGGCTTGCAGGTAAATGCTTAACGCATACGAAAAATCCAATTGGAATTCGTGAGTTTAACTATTGCAAATATTTTAGGTTTTGATGGCACGCATCGAGACGGTGCTGTGTGAGGCGATACGCCGCAACATATACTCGGAGCTGCAGGACTTTGTGCAGCTCACGCTACGTGAACCACTGCGTAAAGCGGTGAAGAACAAGAAGGATTTGATACGCAGTATTATAATGTCGGTGCGCGAAACCGCTGCCGATTGGCAGAAGGGTCATGAACCCTCAGACGACCCGGCCGCGAAGGGTAAGAAGGATCCCGATGGCGGTTTTCGCATACAAGTGCCACGCTTGAATGTCGGTCCGTCATCCACGCAACTGTATATGGTGCGCACTATGCTGGAGTCGTTAATCGCCGATAAAAGCGGTGGCAAACGCACGTTGCGCAAAGACATTGACGGCAATTGCCTTATGCAAATCGATACGTTCCACAGAACCTCATTCTATTGGAGTTATCTGCTCAACTTCAGCGAAACGCTACAAAAGTGTTGCGATCTCTCACAGCTGTGGTATCGTGAGTTCTACTTGGAAATGACAATGGGTCGCAAGGTGAACAAGTGCATGGTGAAGCATCAGCATAATGAGGAATGCAAAGATCTAATCACCATGGAGAAGCGAATACAATTTCCCATTGAGATGTCTATGCCATGGATATTAACCGATCACATACTGCAGACGAAGGAGCCATCGATGATGGAGTGAGTATCGTTGTTGTTGTGGCGTCAAGTAGTCAGTTTATTGTATTGTGCTGCATTTACAGATTTGTTTTATACCCATTGGATTTGTACAACGATTCGGCACATTATGCCTTGACCGTGTTTCGCAAGCAATTTCTGTATGACGAAGTAGAGGCCGAGGTCAATTTGTGCTTTGATCAATTCGTTTACAAGTTGAGCGAGCAAATTTTCGCACACTACAAGCAACTGGCGGGCAGGTATGTGCACGGCGTAAAGAAAGTGAAAATATTACTGAAATTTCTGCTTCTAGCATCTTTCTGGACAAACGTTTTCGCTTGGAGTGCGAGGTGCTGGGCTTTAATTTCCACTCATACCCCCGTAATAATCGCTATGAAACGCTGCTGAAGCAACGGCATGTGCAATTACTAGGTTAGTGGGCGGAATATAGATACAAGTGTTCACAGAAAGGTTGCCATTAATTAAATATTGTGCTGAGAAATCGGTTTAATACATTTTATTTATTTAATTAATTTCTTATGAGATTTGTTAAATATATTTTATTTTTTTTTTACTTAATTTTTTACAATTTATTTATTTTCAATAACTTTTTTTTAAATTTCAGTCAATTTTTTATCTATTTTTTTAATTTCATTTAATTTTTATTTATTTTAATTCAATTTTTTATTTTATTTTGTTTTTTATAATATTTTAACTTTTTATTTAATTTTTTTTCTTTTTTTAATTTAATTTATTTTTAATTATTAATTTTTTATTTTTTTTTTGTTTTTTTATTAATTTTATTTTATTTATTTCTTTAATTTTGTATTTATTTTTTAAATTAATATTTATTTTATTTCTTTTTATTATAATTTTTTTTACTTTTATTTTACACTTTTTTATTTTATTAATTTTTTTTCTTAATATTATTTTTTTTTTACTTTTTCCTCTTATATTTTTTGAATTGAAATTATTATTATTTTTTAAATTATATTTTTTTGTATTTATTTATTTTTTATTTAATTTTAATTTTTTTTAATTTCAATAAATTTTTTTATATTGTTTTTTTATATTTTTTTATTTTATTTATTTATTTTATTTTTTTCTTGATTTTATTTTTTATTTATTTAATATTGTATTTATTTTTTGAATTTATATTTATTTTATTTTATTTTATTACTATTTTTTATTTTTATATTACATTTTTTTAATTAATTTATTTTTTTCTTAATATTATTTTTTTTTACTTTTTCCTCTTATTTTTTTGAATTGAAATTATTATTATTTTTTTGAATTATTTTTTGTATGTTTATTTATTGTTTTTTCTTTTTTTAATTTATTTTTAATTTTTTATTTTTTTTTTTTTTATTTAATTTTCTTTAATTTCAATAAATTTTTTTATTTTTTTTATTTTTTTATTAATTTTATTTTATTTATTTATTTTTTTAATTTATTTTTTAAATTTATATTTATTTATTTTATTTTATTTTATTATTATTTTTTATTTTCATTTTACATTTTTTTAATTTATATATTTGTTTCTTAATATCATTATTTTTTACTTTTTCCTCTTATTTTATTGAATTGAAATTATTATTTTAATTTAATTTAATTTAATTTATTTTTTATTTATTATTTTTATATTTAATTATTATTTTTTTTTTAATTTTAATTTAATTTTTTTTTACAATTCTATTTTATTTTTTATTTATTTCTATATAATTATTTCTATATAATAATATTCTATATAATAAAATTTAAAAAATGATTATTTCCCCCTTTAGGTCGGTCCATTGACTTGAATAAGCTCATAAATCAGCGCATCAACGCCAATATGCACAAAAGTGTTGAGTTGGCAATCTGTCGATTTGAAGGCAACGATATAACGGGAATTGTGGTATGCAAAACATACGAACTTTATTTTTAAATATTATATATGAATTATAAATATGAAATGAATCACACAATTTTTTTTTTGTAATTCATAGGAACTTGAAGGCCTCTTGGAAGCCAACCGCATTTGCCACAAATTGCTTAGCAAACACTTGGCGTTGGACAACTTCGATGCGATGGTGAAGGAGGCAAACCACAATGTCTTAGCACCTTATGGTCGTATCACTTTGCATGTGTTCGTGGAATTGAATTATGACTTTTTGGTTAACTACTGTTACAATGCGGCGACCAATCGGTACGGTGTTTATCAAAAGATTTTTTATATTTTTTATTTAAAAGTGACACATTTTTAATTTTAGTTTTATTTATTGATTTTTTAAATTTTCATTTTATTAATTTTATTTTCATCTAATTTTTTATTTTATCTATTTTTTATCTAATTTTATTTTTAAATTTATTTTTCATTATTTTATGCATTTGTACTCTTTATTTATTTATTTATTTTTTTTAATTTTATCTAATTTAATTTGTTATCTTATTTGTTTTTTATCTATTTTTTTTATTTTATCTAATTTGTTTTTTTCATTTATTTTTTTTTACAATTTTTTTTTTTCATTTTTTTATTTTTCAAATTATTATTTTTTTATTAATTTGTTTTTATCTAATCTTTTTTTATTATTTTTATCTATTTTTTTATTTTTATTTTTTATAATTTCTAATTTTTTAAGCACTTAATTTTCTAATTTTTGAGCACTTAATACTAACCTTTTCTCCCTTTCTCTTCAGCTTCGTGCGCAGCAAAGTCAATTTAGCCTCATCACAGCCCATACAACGCGAGAAGCCCCCACAAATGGCACATTTCTATCTGTGGGGCTCGAAGCAATTGAATGCCGCCTATTCGACACAATATGGCCAGTACACCGGCTTCATCGGTGCGCCACACTTCCACGCCATGTGTCGGCTGCTCGGCTATCAGGGCATCGCCGTCGTCATTGACATCATACTGAAGGATATTGTGAAGCTGCAAATACAGGGCACGCTGTTGCAATTCACCAAAACCCTAATGGGCGCCATGCCGAAGTCGTGCAAATTGCCGCGCTGTGAATATGGCTCGCCGGGCGTGCTCAGCTACTACCAAGCGCATCTTACCGATATCGTGCAGTATCCCGAAACGAAAACCGATCTTTTCCAGTCCTTCCGCGAGTTGGGCAATTGCATCATATTCTGTCTGCTCATCGAGCAGGCGCTTTCGCAGGAAGAAGTGTGCGATCTGCTGCATGCGGCGCTCTTTCAGAATATATTCCCGCGTCCGTTCTGCAAAGGTGCGTAAATTTTGTTTGAATATCTGTAAGTTTTGAAAGTTATTTATAGAATTTTCTCCACAGAAAATGAAAAGCCCGAGGCCAAGCAGAAGCGTTTCGAGGCGCAATTCGCCAATCTGCAGATCGTATCGAATGTGGAGAAAATCGGCAATGCAAAAGTGAGTTTTTATAGAAAGAAAACAACGTTTTTTTAAATTCTTTTTTAATTTTTTCTATATCCACACAGCAAGCGATGATTGCGCGGGAAGGCGATTTACTGACACGCGAGCGTCTCTGTTGTGGCCTAAGCATTTTCGAGGTTATACTCAATCGCATCAAAAGCTATTTGGACGATCCCGTTTGGAGCGGTCCACCGCCGGCTAACGGCATCATACACGTTGACGAGTGCTCGGAATTCCATCGTTTATGGTCGGCCTTGCAATTTGTCTACTGCATACCGGTGCGCGGCACAGAGTTCACCATCGAAGATCTGTATGGTGAGGGCTTAAATTGGGCCGGTTGCGCCATGATCGTATTGCTGGGTCAACAGCGTCGCTTCGAGGCTTTAGATTTCTGCTATCACATACTGCGCGTACAACGTGTCGATGGCAAGGATGAGGACGTCAAGGGCATTGTGAGTGTGAAGGAGGAAGAGTAACAAATATTGTTGCATATAATAAATATAAATTTTTATTTGCAGAAACTGAAACGCATGGTCGATCGCATACGCCGCTTCCAAGTATTAAACTCACAAATCTTTGCTATACTCAATAAATATCTGAAGGGTGGCGACGGTGAGGGCTCGAACGTGGAGCACGTGCGCTGTTTTCCGCCGCCACAGCATCCGACAATGATTTCATCACACTACCAAGATCCGAACAAACTGCGTCAGAGCATGACGAACAATTGAGCGAATACACACACCCTTCCCCACACTAATTATTAACATTAACCTCTATCTATAACTATTATTAATTATTAACATATTATTATTATTATAATTATTATAAACTATTGTAACGGTATGCTAGGTACACATATACATATATAAGCATAAACTTTAATGAATTTATAAAATATTTCGTATGCATTAGTTAAGGCAGTGTAGTAGCAGTTCGTTCAATTTGAAACAACAAAAACAATAATATGAAAGAAACGAATACTTGGAAGACACAAACAATGAAACTTTTTCTCAAAATTCAAATGCATTTTGCGTTAAATAATTTATTTATACAAGTACACTAGTATTAAATGAAAGCATTTCAATTTGCAATTTATAATAAACATAGACACATACATACATACATACATACAAATCTATATATACGATTGATGGATGAGAGCTATTGTATGCTGGGCATAGTGTTGCGGCGTGAGTTGATAAGTAGGCCAAAGATTATACAACAACAACAACAACAAAAGGCAAACACGCGAAAAAATTTGTATTTGGCTTTAAGTAGCAAACCATGTTTACCACAATTACAATAATAACCAATTATTTACAACATACACACACACACATACAAACATTATTAAGTAGAACCGTTAAAAAACAGTAAACAACAAAAAAGTTCAAAACTATTTTTCAATAATTTCGCTTTTATGGAATTGTTTAAAACACAGTTAGAGCGCTGAGAGCAAATGTGGCATTCAAATTGATAAATAATTAATGTTAAGCAGAAAAGGCACGCATGCGCATAACAATTGCATTTACGTCAAATTAATAAATGACAGTGAAAAAGAGAAAGAGAGAGCAAATAATTATTCCAAATATTTCAAAATGCTGATAAATAAACGTTTTACACATTTTCTAACGAGACATCAAGTGTTTTTGTGTTCCAAACGGTGGGTTTTATATATTTAACGGTTATATTTATATTTTATATAATATTTATATTTTATATAATATTTATATTTTATATAATATTTATATCAGGTCAGCTCAGCTCTTCTACTTCTTATTCTTGATTGACTCTACCGATGCACAAAACTCCTTTCTTTGCCGATACGAAGTGGAGAAGCTCGTAATTCCTAAATAGTCGGCTCTAAGGTACCGGATCGGACCACTATTTATGCCCAATCAAAGACTGTCAACTCGGCGCTACATTCACAAAAACAACAGCAAAGACATGAAGACCAGTCCATCTATACTTCCGCACGAAAAATATGCATCGTCCGTACAGCATGCCTTAACCATTGCTTTTTTTATTCGCTGAACTCGTTGCACCCAGACGGTCTTTAGTCGAATATAAATTTGGTACCTTATTTAGATAACTTTGGAGATATTCAAACATACCGCTATCAGCGCGTGAGACCCCATATTCAACCTGTGAATCCTCTCTCTTATAGATCCATTTCAGATTTGTAAGGTCCAAAGCCATACTATGAAAGTCCAACCAATTAACTGATTCCAACCCTTCGGAGCGGAATCCGAATGAATGAATGTCTCAGTTGGAAACTTTTATCAGTTGTAATTTGAACGTCAGTTACCCATCTTATAGTATTTTCTTAATATTATAGAAATACTCCATAGTTCAAAGACTTTACTACCGTCGAAGCTGCCGGTTGTAGTTCGGCGATGTGACGATTTAGCAATTAAACGCAGTGCACGATGGTTACCAGTGACGTGGTCTCTCGCCCATATGCGCATTTAAAAAAGCAATAAAATCTACGAACGTCATTTATCGAAGTTACACTTGCTTTTTAGTTACACAATAACTCATATCTAACTTGTCTCGCACAGTGTATCGGTTTCATAATAACTTTGGTTCATAATAGAAGTAGTCACAATACTATTAAAGAAAGTTAAAAAAACGAAAAGTATTGTCTGTAGTAACTGCGACCTTCTTCTTGACACTATCCACAGAAGTCGGTAATAAGAATTATAGGCTATTAAAGTTCGAGAATTCACTTGTGCCCGATTTTACACTAATCAAACCCCCGAGTTGGGATCACTTATACTGGAATCCGTATAAAAAACATACCGATCAAAGCAGGTTTAGACTTGACGTAGTGGAAAATCATTTCACATCCTCTTCCTGACGCGGCCAAAAAAAGTACTTGATTAAGGTAAATCCTAAGACCCGTGATCAAACGGAAGGAAATCATTCTATTGAATCCGAAGTTTCAAAAGAGGCCGAAATACAACCGGCCGAAATACTCCAATCTAATCAATAAAAAACTAAACTCTACAAGTCCCTCATCATTCCTGTTCTACTTTATGGTGCAGAAGCGTGGACGGTGTCAACATCCGATGAGACGGCACTAGGAGTTTTCGAGAGAAAGGTTTTGCGGAAGATTTATGGTCCCTTAAACATTGGCAACGGCGAATACCGCAGAAGATGGAATGATGAGCTGTATGTGTTGTTCGACGACATAGACATAGTCCAGCGAATAAAAACACAGCGGCTACGCTGGCTGGGTCATGTTGTTCGAATGGACGAAAGTGCCCCAGCTCTGAAAGTTTTCGATGCAGTACCCGCTGGTGGAAACCGAGGAAGAGGGAGACCTCCACTCCGATGGAAGGACCAGGTGGAGAAGGACCTGTCTTCACTAGACATTACCAATTGGCGCCAAACTGCCAAAAAGAGAGATGCGTGCGCGCTGTTGTGGACTCGGCTATAACCGCGTAAGTGGTGTCTACGCCAGTCAAGAAGAAGAATCAACACGTCATCAAAATACAAAAACACGTTACATGCGAGGGACAAGAAGAGATTTTTCGGGATGTTTGGCTCGAATGTTCGGTTCATAAGAGAATTTGGCGTTGTAGGGTTATCGAGTTTAAAGATGTTATTCCACTACGCATACCCAGGTTTACATTCCTAATCAAACGAACGTTAAACAAGTTGATTGTCCTTGTCAAAAAATAACTTTAATTACAATTTATCAGCTCTTCGTAGGCTCCTTAAAATTTATGAGATCCTTAATTTGTCGAATAATTTATTTAGATCATACCATAACAGCTTCCACCCATTTATGACCATTGGCGTCACACTGTACGTCGCTGATATAAGTATAAATTGTGGTACAAGTGCACTTCCGCGACCAGCAAGCGATAGCAGTGCTCTAATGAGCTAATATTATTGCTTTGTTGTTGTAGAAATACACTTTCTTATCGCAAAATTACAGTATGCATGTGTGGACACACAGCTGGGGGCATGGCGCAGTAACCTTGATTTGTGCAATTCAGTGTTAAGCGCGACGTCGCCGCTGGGAAAACTGAACAGCTGACGAAGTCACGTTGAATGAAACGAATGACACGAATAAAAAGTGGATTTGCTATTTATAGTATATTTCTGTATTTATTTAACTAAGACTACTACAACTACAAGTGGTAAATTTTGTAACTGTCTATACATTATATATGTATGTATGTATGTATATGTATGTACTAACCTATGGAATTCGGCACGACTCAACAAATATTTATTATTGTTATTCTCTTAACTTATAGCATTGATACTACTGTTTTTGCTTTTTTATTATTTTTACTTGGGACAAATACAATCCGTCGATGGTACTGCCTGACCATTACCATTAGTGTGACCATTTGTTGCCTTCTCTTTCGTGCGATAGTGATACATGACATCGAAGTTGTCCAGATAGTTGCGCGGCAGTCGATGGTTGATGGCATCCGCGGCCAGATAGCAAGCACCATATGCCATACTCTTCGTTATGGTGACCAATTTCAGATTGAACGGCACATCATGCTTGCACATTTCGCGCTCGAAGCCTTGCTTCAGCAAATGCCAACTATGCCACACGGAGCCCACACACACCACGCTCAGGTCGCCGGTTTTGACCAGTTCATCTTGCACTTTGGGCGCCAGCGCTGCTATGCTGCGCGCTACACACGCGCCGGAATCGTTGAATATGCATTTGGCGAGCTCGTCATCTTGATCGGCAGCGTGTGCGATCTTCTTACAGAGGCTCGCAAAGAACGGCTTATCGAAGTTGGCGTAACAGTGTGGCAGTAGGTCGAAGCGTGTGTCGACATTGAAGTGCTGCTTGATAACCTCCCAGAGGCGGTCGATGGGATAAGGTGATCTACGCAAATTGTCCATGTCGTCGAAAACAATTTTCATAGCTCGATGTGCGATGTAGAAGGCTAGTAAAGGAAAGAAGTGAATAAGAGAAAATTAATGCAACTACGTTCTCATGATAGAAGCTCAAGTATGGAATGGAAATATGTAGTAGCTTGCAGTGATTAATAAGATCCGAAGACAGATTGAATTTAGTGATCGAAACTGGGAAAGATTTATAAACGATATGGACTGTCCTACCTAACCGACCACTCAGAATAACTACTATACTGTCCTACCTAACCGACCACTCAGAATAACTACTATACGATCCCTCAAGTGGTAAAATATGATAATATGAGATATTTAATGTCTCATTCGAACTGATATTTTTGAAGATAACCCCACAAGTTTTTCTGTTTCGGTTTCTTTTCCTTTGATGCCTAGACCAGGAAAAACAGGACTTTCATAAGGCTAAATAAATGGATATCTCCACAAATGTCTACCTAATCGTTAACTGAGAAATTTCTTACAATTTAAAAATATCTCGATATTGATCTAAAGATCAGCTTGGTATCAAGGCTAAACAGATGAGCCGAAGATTTTAATAATACTTTAAGGACCTTTCTACAATATTATATACTTACCACTGCCCTCATCGCCCATAAAATGCCCCCAACCACCGCAAGTGTATGTGCTGCCATCAGGATTACGTAAGAGAGCATTGGAACCGGTACCGCTAATCACCACCATGCCACCAATCGGTGAAGCGGTGAAGACACTGCCCATGGTGTCGCTACAGACGACGTAACTCTGCGCAAGATCAGGAAAGGATTTGAACATCTCCTTCTTAAGATCTTCATTTGTGGCCTCCTATTGAACGAAAGAAAAAATCTCAAATTAGTTTAGCTATCAGGAAAGATTAGGTTAGTCTGGTAGGTCAGTAAGACACTTTGGCTATCAGGGGAAAGTTACTCGAAAATATGTTTGAAAAATTAAATTTATCAATATTTACTATTCACACTGTATTTCATTCATAAACTATATTTACAAAAGAGCAACGAGTGGTAATGACGCACGCTTAAGTTAACCTTGAAAACGAAGAATTCAATATTTTCGCCTATTCCGTTAAGCTTACGGTATTAAATGCATACAAACAAGACAAAACGGGTTGCCGTTGCCAAATTTGAAATGTTAATTTATGCATAACTGTATTGTATGCTGCTCACCTGTTCGCAGCCGCTGAGGCTCAATCCCAAACTGGTTAGACGCACCTCGGGCGCAATGCCAGCTTCTTCTTTGGCGCGCTCCACCATATCGGCTATACGGCGCGCTACTTCCGGTATACCGACCATCCAATGGTTCGTGCCGAGACCAGAGGTTAGCGCAAGCGATTTGCCCGTGTCATCGCAGATCACCAGACGTGAGTGTGTGGCACCACTGCAAAGAAAAACAAGAGCACCAATTATTTATTGTGCGTAGGTGCTTTTATGTAAAATTTGATTTGTAAATATAAAATTATTAACAAATGTTTACATTCTTCATTGAGATGGTCACGTGGACCTTTAGTGACCTCTTAATTAACTTATGCCTGACTTTATCTAATTACTTGGTGTATTCTTTACTAAATTAACAGCAAAAGAAGACTTAAATTCTAAAAAATTAAGATTTAAAAAACGTATTTCTTCTTGCAAGTTTTTGGACTCACAGTGTCATACGAACCGAATTCCATTCTACCCATCTTATTATATAGACGTGGATGTAGATTTTAATTCAAATTTGTATATTGGGATTATTATTTCTATGCTCTCAGACACTATTTTCTAAACCCGATTACAGAACACGACCTAAAAGGTATGCTAAGTAGCCAAAAATTCTGTTTTGTACGAGTGTTGGAACCAGTCTTGTCCAAAAAAAACATTCTGTGCATATAACAGTATAAAAGTGAAAAGGATATTATATTAGATGAGGTCAGGTTGGGTTGTTCCCCAGAGAGAACTTTGAAACACAGCCCGTTGTTAAACCAGCATCACCTTCCGTGATTAGATATCAAGACTCCACGAAGCGCTCTAAACCTACTACAAATATGCAGAGCTTTTTCACTTCTCCGCTATCCGCTAAGAAATTTTTGCCATGATCACTCAAAGGCGGGGCATATCAAAATAAAGTGATGAGACGATTCCTTTCAGGCAACTTCTACAGCTAGGATCCGCTAAGTTTTTAAATCCAACAACGTTAATCTCGATGAAATGGCCAGTTAAAACCGTTCGACTAAGGAGAGATTAACTTTAACTTTAACTTTAGTAAGGTCGAAGAGCCTCTTGCGATTCATCCTAGGTTGGAGCAATATATCCGCCGGTATCTTTATAGCAGCCACTTCCACTTGAAAATCGCTGCAGTAATTGGGAAGCCTTCTGCGACCCATTCGTGTAGAAGCTCAATGCGTCTCTCCTCCAACGACTCCTCCCACCCAAACTTCCCTCGAAGGAATAAGAGTAAAGAAGGGATAGGGTTGGCGACATGGCGTTGTTCCAAAAATCTCGAGATGCAATTGATATGTGAGAGGATTATTGAGTGTCCAAGCACGCACTCCTTTAAAATCCCAGCTTCCTCGAACTATGCCCTCGGGTGCTATATGCCGTAAGATGTCGGTGTGGTCCTCTAGAGACTTATGAAATTAATATTTATTCTGGGATTGATTTCATCAAAAAATTTTATTTTAGTACTGATTGATAATAGCTACCACATATATTAGGTTAGATTAGATTTCGGGACGAAATTACTTGAATCTGCGATTTTTGGTGCCAAAAACTTCTTGATATATATATGTAGATCAAAAGAACTTCTAATAACGACGAAGCGTTTTTACAAATCCATTGAGACTGCTTATATCGATCCCAACCACTTCCACCACCACCTCGTTGATAGAATATATGGTAATGCAATATATTTTAATCCCAGTCTATTAAAAACGGGACAGTTGAGGAGAAAATTAGTATACAAGCCTTTCAGAGGAAATTCTCATTTCATAGTTCGATTAAGGAATTAATAGAGCTTCATTCAAAGGTTAAAATTTTATTTTGCACAAATAAAATATTTTTTACCGCTAATGCAGCCCTTCACTTTAACCAACTATTCGAAAATTTCTGTTTTATAACAGCTTTCATGGCAGTAGTAGTTTTTGTACTCCCCAAAACGTTGTTTGCTACGTAAACTGATTTAAAAAATTTCCACCTCACAGACAGATAAACCCTATCAGCTTATCATGTCTGGCAGTTATCTTAAAGCTTAACACTCATTTGTGTCATTAAACTTTCCATTTAAGTCTATATAGTTGAGATGTTAGTAATATTAGCTGCGATAACTACTGTCACTGTTTACTACTAGTCACTAGCCTTGACAGTTTCCGGAGGCACACAAGGGGCTTGACTGCCCACAGCTGTAATTGTAATGGAAATAGGTGAACTGTGTTGTTGCCAAGTAAAATCTTTGCATTTGCCAATTAAGAGGCTTGTCAACGGTTAACGGGCACATTACATATGTGTGGGTATGTTAATAAATGCGAGTCTAGCTGTATATACACACGTGAGTATTTATTAATTGCTTGTAAGTCTATTCTTATGCAAATGTAATTGGTCAATTATTATAAGAAAAAGTGATTCTATAAAAATAACACAGTATTTATGTATGTATGAGTATATGCCTGTGGATGCTGCAGCACATGAATGTACATACATATGTATGTGCGTGTGTAATTTGTGTGATTAATTGAATTGATGAAATATTATAGATGAATATGTCCTCCAATGAAAGTACAAGTGTACAAAAGTACATACAAACATGGATATTGTAAATATGTATACAAATTCATATAAATAAATTTGTCGCTATTGGTCGCCTTTTTAATTGGATGAATTCTATAGCAATCAACATTAATTTGTGACGTACGCAGTAAATTCCTTAATTGAGCGACCAAAAAAGGTTAACGCGTGCAATTTCGCTTATTTAAATACAGTAACAATCATTTTTTCGGCTATAAAATTACTTTTATATTCTTAAAAATTGCGTTGAAATAAAAATAAATCATTTAACTAAAAATATTAATTTTTAAGACCAACAATGTTATTATAATTTTTAGCTAAAATAATTCAATATTTTATTTCATTTCATTTCATTTCATTTAATTTAATTTAATTTAATTTAATTTAATTTAATTTAATCTAATTTAATTAATTTAATTAATTTAATTTAATTTTGTTTTATTTTATTTTATTTTATTTTATTTTATTTTATTTTATTTTATTTTAGTTTAGTTTATTTTATTTTTTTTTTATTTTGTTCTATTTTATTTTATTTTATTTTAGTTTATTTTATTTTATTTTATTTAATTCTATTTTATTTTATTTTATTTTATTTTATTTAATTTTATTTAATTTAATTTAATTTAATTTAATTTAATTTAATTTAATTGAATTGAATTGAATTGAATTGAATTGAATTGAATTTTATTTTATTTTATTTTATTTTATTTTATTTTATTTTATTTTATTTTATTTTATTTTATTTTATTTTATTTTATTTTATTTTATTTTATTTTATTTTATTTTATTTTATTTTATTTTATTTTATTTTATTTTATTTTATTTTATTTTATTTTATTTTATTTTATTTTATTTTATTTTATTTTATTTTATTTTATTATTTTATTTTATTTTATTTTATTTTATTTTATTTTATTTTATTATTTTATTTTATTTTATTTTATTTTATTTTATTTTATTTCATTTTATTTTATTTTATTTTATTTTATTTTATTTTATTTTTTTCGTCTATCACGTGTTATTGAGTTCTTTTTGCGACATAAAATGCATTATTACGCATTTGCAATACTCTACTCTATATATAGTACATATATGAATAGCTGGTCCAAAGCGTTTAAATACCCACTTGTCGTAAATTGAAACCCCACTCAGCACCCATTTAAGCTCACAGCTATCAAATTTAAGTGCACTTTTTTGTTGTAATCTATTGTGATTTATTTCGATTGCGATGGCTAACTATGTATATGATGTAGGTAAATGCAACAAACAACAACAAGTTCAACAATAGTTCAAAGCTTTAGTACATTAAGTGATAAGTAGTAGTAACTGCCATTGGCTTCCTGAGATACAGTAGATGTCGACAGTCTGAGAACACCCGATAATATGTTGTATGATTTTCTGATAGGTGTGTTAATTTTTTGGGTTTAAAATTATTATTCATGATATTTTAAATAACATTTTTTTGTCGAAAAGTAATGGATCTAAATCTCGATCGATACAAAATCTGAATTTTCAAAAATTTTATAAAAAATAAGTTTCTGACCTCAAAGAGACCTTAACGATGGTTATGATTAGGTGTTTTGATATTTTTCCACATTAAAACACGGTATGTAATCTAGATTGCAAAGCTGTTGTATTCTAAATAAACACCAACATAATTTTGTTTGAAAAAAAAAACACTATATAAATTCCAATTACCACTTGTTCAGTTATGTGTGAAAATACATATGTATGTAAGTACTTAATATAATTTTTCCTACATATTTTTCGTTATCTAGTCAACTCATGGCTGTTTTTGCACAATCCACTTGTTTCGATAAAACACCAACATGAATGAATGTTAATTAAATAACTGTTATTACTGTCAATTATTGTCTGATAAAATTCCTATAATAGAGTGACAAATACAAAATTAATCTGGCGCTAGAGTTTCATAAGTGATTATCGTAATTATTTCCGCAAACAAGTGTACAAACGAGATATAATCGTTTTAGCATCACTCAGAATTGCACCAAAAAAAAATTGAATGATAATATTTGCTTTTGGGTATGAGGGATTGAAATACTTCCATAACTCGAAGATCTCCATAACTCGAACTCTTGAATGGGCAATAGAAGTTAAATTTCATACAAATTTCCTTCCATAAATCGAACTTTTCGACAAGGGCATAATACAAAAATTAAAAGAGTCCCTAAATTCGTTGGGAGGCGAACAAATGATATGATATTGCACTTATAGATTTCATAAATCATGTAACAAAGGAATAGGATACAGACGTCAAGAGCCAAAGTGCAGCAAAGAAAATTACAGAATACTCTGTACCCAAAAAATAAGGTGACATTTGAATTTAAACTGCGCGCGTCGAAGGATTTGGAGAATATTTTTTTTTTAGGTTGGTAGTACTGTCAGTCACATTTATGTCAAAATTCATGTCGAAATATTTATTAGAGTTTGAGATACGTATCGTTTTGTGAGCTGCCTTCAGTTCCGTCTTCGCTGCGGCTTGAATCTCCTCTATCGTATAAAAACGGTCTTTTGAGCTTGGTGAACAGCCAGATCAGGTGAATACGGTGGTTGCGGAACGATACGATAACGAGGTTTTGGCGAAATGATCACGAATTACGAATGAATTTTCGGTACCAGTCGATATTTGACGCGCTTGAGGCCCAAAACATCCTTCAAATTGGTATTGGCTGAGCCTTCAAATGTTACCTTATTTTTTGGGCACAGAGTACATGTTTTAACTTATGTACATACAACTTTATGCGAAATAAATATCTAAAACTCTGTATAAATCTATATTTTACAGCCTTTTGAAATATTTATGTTTTAATTAAAATTTCTATAACTCGAAGTCTCTCTAACTTGAAGCTATTTTGTGGATTATGGCGATTCGAGTTAGAGAAGTTCCACTGTATAACCATATATCCAACTCATTTAGTTTTAGGTAATACAAATAACCGTTATTTGAACAAAACAATAATACTCTCTTTGTAACATTGTGCGAGAGTATAAAAATTTTTATGAAAATAAGTGCTGTTCGATATGAGAGCATGAAATACTTACATACATATTTATACATATGTACTATGTATTCGACACTTTGTTATAATTTAAATTTGTTTTTGAAATTCTTTGCGGGTATTTTTCTGATTTAGAGTGGGTACTTTTTCACAAGTACTATAAATTGTGTACAAACATAAAAATTGCATATACCATATCAATATATGTAGTATGTATCTATCTACTTATGTATGTGTGAATTGATTAATTAATACTCTTATAAGATTGAACAAATTTTAATTTGTTAGAAGATGAGTTTTCTTTCATATTCAAAATATTTCAAATTAATTATTTAATTGTTTTCTTCGGATGCGAGGTACTTTATGGAACTATTGCAATAAATATTTCATCAAGGAGTCACACATTTTAAGCAATAAGTGTATATACTCCGTTTAAAGAGTATATTGACTTCTAAATTTATTAAATATTTAACTAATTGATAAATATTAATGTGTTCACCAAAACACTTTTTTTTTTCAATATAGTATATATATAATAGTTTTTTTTTGTTATTTGCCGATTTTCAAAATTAGCCTGCTGTTTGCAGATAATACTAATTTGAATATTTTTTTAGAGAAAAAATCGTTATGTTGAAAAAAATTATTTGTTTAATTTACGAACAGTTGAATTTTATTTGAATATTTATTTCAAAAATAATATTGCACACAGACGTATGTATGTAAACACAAATGCATACATACATATATGTACTTGCATCATTATAATTTAACCTAATTGAGTATAATTTATTTCATATCGTTTAAACTCACCCTTCAACTCCACCGAAATATTTCATTTTGATCAAAAAAAATAATTAGCAATGCGCAAATTTCCAAATATCACCACTCCACGTTCATCACCTGAAATAAAATAAAACTATTAAGTAATACAATTACAGTAATTTTATCTGAAAACCAGTAAAGAGCGCGATTGTTGTTTTTGTAACGAAATAAATGTGCAATATAATTGTATAATTCTATCTAGATACCATTAAAGTGCATGATTGTTGTTTTTGTCAATATTGAGTAATCAAATCAAATGTCTGTCCAAACAAACAATAATAAAATACCAAACTCAATTTTTTATACTTTATTCACATTCGCAATAGTAATTTGAGCTGTTAAAAGTCTCGCAAACACAAAAATTGCATTAATACTCTAGCCACTAACAAAAAAAAAAAAATTCCAAAATTTATAATAACAACAAAAAGTGTCTGAGTGAATGCGCCGTGCATGCGATCAACTGGTGGTTGTAACCAAATATTCACAATTTTTCAAATCCACTTACGCGGCATATTTATTGAGTGTTTATCAAAAACTCAGCTTGTCATAAAAATATGCAATAACACTTATTAAATACGTGTGCTTTTATAAAACAATTAACACTATTGTATTATTGACCTAGTAATAACACTTATAGCGCCTTCACTTTCAACAAATTTGGCATTCTTTTTGGTATAAGTAATATACTTTTTCTTCTTTTGCAACTTGAACTTTCGCTCTTAATTGAAAAGCGAAGGTTAGCGAACTGTGCGCACATACAATATATACATACATATGTACATGATAGTGCACACGTATTTACATATGTAGGTACGTGCATTTGTGCCATTTAAACGAGCCATCACCATTCCAACACATGTTTTAGGCCATGAAGACTAGTCGATTGTGCCGATTGTAAATGGCGGTTAGCGAGTTGGCAGTGCAATGCAATGCAATTTTAGCGCAATTAATTTCCTGGAGCTTTAATTTGCTGAGGGCTTAACACTTCTTGTGGTCATATCCAGGAAGCAGTTAATTTTAAGCATCTTTGTTAACAAAACTTCAAGAGCTTTCAAAATTTAAAGATAAACTAAATAATACAATTTTTAATTTCACACATCGTTCTTTCAAAATGAAAACTGTCACATATTTTGCACTTGCAGTCGTTGTTATTCTAATTCCTTAATATTTCGTTTTGTTTTGTTTCTGCTTTCGCCCAACTCGTTCAATGTGGGTAGATGCTACCAGCATTTGTCAAATGTTTGTAACACAGCTTTGTTTAGTCTTTGCAATGCACATTGCCACGTCAATTGTTAATTGCACTTTTATTTTGTTTGTTTATTAATAAGCAAGCAACTTTTCATACAGAAAAAATACAATTTTTTTTCCCACTGCAAATCAGTTAAACATCCGTGCTATATGTATACAATGATAAATATGAAAACACAAGTAAAATAGGCAAAGAATGTTGAAAATATTTCAGTACCTAGTGAAGGTATGCTGCCCCCTTTGGGTAGACTCGTATGTCGGTATGTGCCGTCACAACGTCAAAGCGAACAGCTGCTCAGCAAAAAACTTGTTTAATTTCGACTTGACAAGTGCACCACCACCCTTCCGAACGCGTTGAAGTGAATGCACGAAATGATTGAGTCCACCAATTCCAATGCTGAAATTTGGTCGATGCATGCAAGTAGTGAATTAACAAGAAAGCATAAAGCGCAAAACAATGCTCAACGGCATACGGCGACGCCAAATGCTAAAAGCTAAACACAAAATACGAATGGCAAAAATTGTGCGAACGCTCGCAATAATCTCAGGCCGCTTCGTGGTTAACTCGACGTTTGTGCTACCAGCGTTACTGACGGCAATATTAGCGCGGCTGATAAGCGTGTGCTTTTGATAAGATACCTAAGATCTAAGAAATAGCAGGTGTGTTGGGCGATTTGTAGGTGTGATTTCGAAAATATATGCTAAAGTAAGTGTAATCTGTCACAAGAAAGTGAATGGCGCAGTTAGCTCTTTTAATCTTTTATTGCATGTTTTTTACTAGTATATTTCCAAATAGATAACAGAAAAATTTACAGATTATAATTTAATTTAATTACTACGGCAATATGAATATTGTTAAAAGTGTTAACTGATTAATAAATCTTTTGTGAAGATACTACAGATATAGGTACTACAATATGAGTTATTTGATGAGGAATTTGGATTTTTTATATACAATAACGGTTAATGCCAAACTATTGACCTGTAAAAATCTTTCTTAAAATATATCAGTCATCATCATTTGTCGCACAACACCAACATGAAAACTTCAAATAGTAAAAAAAACTTGACAAAAAGACTTGTGGGGAGTTAGTTAGTCAGTTTCAATCCAATATATTTTTTAATTTAACTAAAAAATATTTTTATTTTTATACGAGTAGCGCACGTTTTAGTCGTTATAAATGTTTATTCTCCAATAAGATCAAATAAGCACGAAACTAAACTACCAACTGAGAATTCATAAGCGATAAAAAAGCTTTTTGTGTGGTGAGAGAGAGTAAATAAATAAAAGCAATTTTTGTATGGGAGCGTTGTTCTCTTTTTATTTGTATCTTTGGTATGCCGAATAATCACTTTTGTTTTGATTATACTTTCGGCAAGTTGCATTTTTTTCTTTTAAAAAGAATAAACACGGATATACATATGTGTGTATGTTCGTGTACAACAAAGTTTTCTAGTACATAATGCACATACATATACTCAAAAATAAATGATTGTATGTATGTATATGGCCACCAGCTATAATTTTCAGAGGTTAATCAAAATAACCAACAGTTTAATATACATATAAACTGAATGTAATGTAAATTTAACATTTCTACTAATACAAAACTTTATATCCTAAAATACCGGTAAGAAAAAATTGAGAGACGGAAATACTACATGTTTTCGTTAGCAAATAATAAGGTCACCCTAAAATCATTTTATAACACTATTTTCGAAAATGGTTAATACAATACAAGTAATAAAATTAAGCACAGTTATGCCACATTTCCAAACTTTACTAGCCTAAAAAATATTAATTTCGCTTAATGAATTATTTAAATGAATAAATTGATTATCTAAAGA
Organism: Zeugodacus cucurbitae; assembly: GCF_028554725.1. Classification (NCBI taxonomy): domain Eukaryota; kingdom Metazoa; phylum Arthropoda; class Insecta; order Diptera; family Tephritidae; genus Zeugodacus; species Zeugodacus cucurbitae. The sequence continues at coordinate 52,807,364 of NC_071667.1, read as the reverse complement.
CCAGAAAACCCGTATTTGTCTCAGAACAAAATTCCTACAACATCCAACACTGTGACTATTGCGAATGCCACACTAACTAACAAGAAGAAGAAGATACTGCAAAATTTCATACATTTGTTTTGCCTGCGTCAAATAATAATAATTTAGATAGTAAAATAAAGCAGTAAACACTTACAATTTGACAAAAATGGATATGCATAAGTATACATTACAAACAATACGACAAGATTTGATTGATAACAATTTGCAGGTCAAAGCAATAATACAGGTATGTTCGGTCAAAGTTCAGGTTTATTGAATTTGTTATGAAGAAATACATTTTTAAGGATATATTGACATATCGTGGCAGTATTCATGAATTGGAAGCGTTAAATGAAGCAGGTCGTGCTAAATTGGCAGCCTTGCGTAAAAGTATACAACACCTGGATGATTGGGCGCGAGATACTGGCGATGCTGAGTTGTGCAAGGATGTGGACTCACACAGAGATCAATTTTCGAAGACATTGCAAGCATTTCGTAAAGCCAATATTTCGACACGCATTGAAATTGAGAAGGCTAATCGCGAAGAGCTAATGGCTATAACGGGTGAAACTGATTTGCGTCAAAGAACAACTGGTGCGTCATCACGTCACAATCGTGGTAGCTTAGTATCACAGGAGAACAATGTAACAGAGAAAATGCTGGCCATATCTCGACACCTCTCAGAAACCACGCAAAAGAGCGCTATTACATTGGAAAATCTGGTGGCGTCATCACAAAATGTAGAAGCGACACGTGATGAACTGCAAAATACAGCCGGTTCAATTTCGCAATCAGGAAAACTTCTAAAGAAATACGGACGTCGAGAGTGTACAGATAAGATGTTGTTATTCTTTGCTTTTGCATTTTTTCTTGCATGTGTCTTATATATTGTGCAAAAACGTTTGTTCTAGACGTGATTAATTATTAGAACTGCGCAGAATGGAGTTTATGTGCGAACTGTTTGTTAAAAGTTTGTTTAGGGAATTTATATTTAAGGCAATGTATAGTAAAGGATATACTCATAAGTTAGACTGGGAGATTCTAAATGGGTGAGAATATAATTTAGTGGTTTAATATAATTTATTTTCTTTATACATGTCTTTAAACTGACACGCAGAATATAACTAATGAAGCTGTTGTACGCATTTACGCTTCTTTTAGCTAATTTTAAATAGTTCTTACTGTAGCCATATTTGAAACTTACGCGATTTTTAATTCAATCTCTGTCACTATTTGTTAAGACTATAAATTTTGTGTGAGAATTTAAAATTTAATATGTAAAATATAACAAAATGCCAATAGATTTATAATGAAAACAAATGCACATAAAGAGCAAAACACACTTCAGTAATAAAATAAAACAATTAAAAGTATAATTATGAAAAATGTTCCGTATGCATATATCAAAATTCAAACAAATATAAAATCTTGTTATTCTGTAATGACACGCTAAAGCTACTGTTTTAATAATATTATGAAGAACTTCAGTTAGTCTTTATAGCCGCATACAAAATTCTGAAAATGGGTTATGGTTGTTGACGCCGTGTTAATGTCTCGCTATATAGATCCCACTTGGATCCAGATATTTGGTTCCGATTGTCATAAAATGATATGCAAATAATTTTTTTTATATTCACTGTGTTCTAATGTCCTTATATAACCTTATATGTTTTGCATCCTGTTGGATTTATTCATTGGTTTAATAAATCTAATACATTTCAGTAAATATCGTCCCAAAAATAATAATGAGTAAAATTCTATTTTGTATTAGGGAGTTTTGATCTGGAGTTCTCAAACAGCTTTCCCAAATTTTGGACATTTTGGTTTTTATATGATTTAAATATCGCCCTATTTAAACTTACGTCCTTTTCAAAATTCATCAGCATATATGCTCTTCTCCTGATAAATATTTGCACGCAATTGTGAATATTTAATGGCTGTATTAAGAAGTAGCATACTGTCAAATGCAGTTTTGTTTACATCTGTTGCGGCATTTTACAATTTAATAAAAACACAAGTCTGTTATACTTATTCAATTTTAATTTTTCTTTTGAAAAATAAATTAATCACAAAAAAATGGGGCAATCCAATATGTCTTTAGAGGAATTGAAAGCATACTTCAAAACACATGGAAAAATACGTGAACAAAAGGCGCACACATCGAAGGTAAACAAGTGCTACAAAAACATTTTTAAGAAATTATCAAGATCGGCAATAATTATAAATAAAATATAATATGTAGGTACATTCTGTGGGTTGGAGTTGTGACGGTAGACGTCTGGCATCTGGTTCCTTCGACAAAACGGTAGCGGTGTATACGCTTGAACGTGATCGTGTGGTATGTGTGTATTGGATTATAATCTATTTACTTAAATTTCAATTAACTTGCTGATATCTCAAACGCAGAGTAAGGAGAATACCTATCGTGGCCATACCGGTTCTGTGGACCAGCTTTGTTGGCATGCAACAAATGCAGATCTGCTTAGTACAGCAAGTGGTGATAAGACTGTGCGCATTTGGGACATACGCGCTGGCAAGTGCTCCACCGTGACAAATACAAAAGGTGAAAATATAAATATCACATGGTCACCCGATGGCAAAACTATAGCGGTTGGTAATAAAGAAGACTTGGTGACATTCATTGATACGCGCACAAATAAAATACGCGCTGAGGAACAGTTTAATTTTGAGGTATGATGAATTACACTATATTGCTTCTGATTTATTTAATAAATAATATATTTCTCTTGCAGGTGAATGAAATTGCATGGAACAATACAAGTGATCTGTTTTTCTTGACAAACGGTATGGGCTGTGTGCACATCTTAAGCTATCCTAGTCTTGAATTGCAACACGTGTTGAAAGCACATCCTGCTACTTGTATTTGCATTGAATTTGATCCTACAGGTAACGTTTATATTAGCTATATATCTCTGTTTAAAAGTGCAATAATTATGTTTGCTTTTGTGACAGGTAAATATTTTGCAACTGGTTCAGCAGACGCGCTTGTCTCACTTTGGGATGCAAACGAGTTGGCTTGTTTGCGTGTGCTATCTCGTCTGGATTGGCCAGTACGTACGATATCCTTTAGTCACGACGGTAAGCTATTGGCATCGGCTAGCGAGGATTTGCTTATCGACATAGCGCATACGGAGACGGGCGAAAAAGTTGCTGATGTCACTGTAGATGCTGCAACTTTCACAGTAGCATGGCATCCCAAACAATATTTACTCGCCTATGCGTGTGATGACAAAGATGGCAATGATCGAAGACGTGAAGCGGGTAATCTCAAAGTTTTTGGGTTTTCGGAGTAATTGATGTTTTGGAAATGCATTGAAAATAAAACTAAAATTGACTTAGCAAATAAATATACTTTATTCGCTTTTCAAATTGCATGTTTGCATTTATCGTTTGATTTAAAAATTGCTGTTTCAATTAGCAAAACCAGCCAGTGTTTTAGCAATGGTAATTAAACGAAGTTTCACTTGGTAAATAACAGTGCTTGCTCTCAATTGACTCCCACTTTAAAAAGGCGGAGTCGAAGTTAAAACTCAATCGTTTTAGTACGAGCGCATAGCACGCAAACAACCAATTTATGTTCAATTGTTTGCGGCAATGTGGATTTGTACGGCGTGTGTATGTATACACATATATATATATATGTATATTGGAGTGCATCGAATATCAACGTAATTACATTTTTTCGCTTTTAAACTGTTTAAAGTGTATTACACAAAGTTTAACTGTAAAAACTTACGGTAATTGAACAGAGTAACAAGTAACTAGAGCAATTTCTATCTGATTTCGGATCAAAAGTGGAGAATTTTGTGAATTACTTGTGTGAATATGTGTGTATGTATATTGGCCCAGTAAAACTGCATGATTTTCAAATTGTTTAGTTTTAGACTATTTTAACTTTTCTATTACAACTTTTTGTGTCCATTCCACATATCGGTTTGCACAACTTTCAATTGTTCCTTCGGCATGATGAAACTTAAATTGGAAGTGGTATTGGAAAGTAATAGCTTTTTTATTTTCAAAATATCAGATTAGTCTGTATATGGATGTGTGTATATGAATACATATAGTGACTTACATACATCGATCCAATTCGCATAGTGTACTTCAACTGACTGCAGCGCCGAAGTCTGCAATGCGACTGTTCCACTGAAGTGGTTGGCTGCTGTCATCAGTATCAATGTTCAGGTTAGTTATTTTATGCTTACACAACATCATATGACATTGCTTTAAAATTGCTTTGCGGAACTTTTTCAAGCTTTGTGTACTGCATTCTTGTTTTTGTTGTTGTTGGTTAGTAGCGAAATGCGAGTTGACAAGCTTACTATTGGTAAGTGGGAAGTTTAAGTACATATGAGAACATGATGGCGTGTGAGACGATAAATGCGCTAAGCTACTTGACCACTTTTTATACTCCCGCAACATATTACACACTGAGTATAATAGTTTTGTTCACATAACGGTTGGTATATGTATATCCAAAATAATCAGGATGGTAGGAGTTGAAATTGAGATATCTGTCTGTCCGTCCGTCTGTCCCAACAAGCGATAATTTGAGTAAAATTAGTATAGTATATAGGGCTGAGATAATTCTTGAACCGAATTCAACTATTTTTGCCTACAGCTACATTCCATCCAAAATTATATCCTCATTAAATTTTGCTAAGCTATTTCACATATTAACTATCGTTTACTAGTGCTTACTTACTTACTAGTGCTTATTTTATATACATATGTATTTTAAAGTAAACGATTCAGATCGTTCTGGTAAATGGGAAATAGGCCTGATTGTGAACCGATTTGGTCTATCTTCATAACATATCATTGGGATGCCAGAAAAATATTATGAACCTAATTTCATTGAAATTGATTTGGAGATTTTTGACGCATAAGTGGGAGGAGCTTTGCAACTTTGTTGCGAGAGTATAAAAATTCGGAAAAAATATTCATTGCCGATTAAGAACAAATTGAGAAAATTCTCACCAGTGCAATGGAGCTATATGTTTCACAGTGACTTACGAAAATAGTAAAATGAAGAGAACTTCCAATCGCTAAAGTTACGTCCAGGAAGAATTCCGAGATTTAACTGTACTTTTACTTATTCCATTGAAAACATTCCCAACAATATTTTTCATCTCATTATTTTTAGAATTTTCAACAAATTTCGTTATATTTCGCGATATGTGGAAGAAATCTTAAAATAAAATTAAAAAATAAAATAAAAAAAAATAAAAATTGTTGAAGATCAATCCTTTAGGGTACGATTTTCATTATTTTCAACAACTGTACAAGATAATAGTATGGAAATGATCGTGTGCCTCTTTTGCAGATTTCCATATTTTTCGAATATAAATGTTTCAGAATTTTTTTCTTGACAGCTTCTTAAAATAATACATATACATTTGAACTTCCCTAACTCGAGTCACCACAATCCACAAAAAAAAAAATTGAGTTAGAGAGATTTCCGAATTACGGAAGGTAATTTGTATGAAGTTTTACTTCTATATATTGCTATTCGAGTTATGGAAGTTCAACTGTATTTCTTTAACCCAGTTGCTGCTGGCGATATAATGTTCGTAATAGGAATGCCTAGATTAAATTAAATTAATTTTAAAGGAATTACCTGCGACCTGTGGTCATTGTGCTCTCGCCTCTAAACATTATACTTCATTTAACCCATTTAAGCTAAGAAAACTTAATAGTGCACTTGGGCTAATGGAGTGACACGCTATCTCGAGGGTTTAATATTATATATATATATATTTGGTATAGGAACCGCTTTAAGCGATTATAGCCGAATCCACCAGAGCGTGCCACTCGTTCCTCTTTTTTGCTTTTTGGCGCCAACTGGAAACACCAAGTGAAGCCAGGTCACTTTGCACTTGGTCTTTCCAACGGAGTGGAGGTCGTCCTCTTCCGCGGCTTCCTCCAGCGATTACTGCATCGAACACTTTCAGAGCTGGAGTACAACATGACCTAGCCAGCGTAGCCGCTGTCGTTTTATTCGCTGAACTATGTCAATGTCGTCGTATAAATCGTACAGCTCATCGTTCCATCGTTTGCGGTATTTGCCGTTGCCAATGCTACTTCTTCTTCTTGACAGGCATAGACACCGCTTACGCGATTATAGCCGAGTCCACAACAGCGCGCCACGCATCTCTCCTTTTGGCAGTTTGGCGCTAATTGGTAATACCAAGTGAAGACAGGTCCTTCTCCACCTGGTCCTTGCATCGGAGTGGAGGTCACCCTCTTCCTCGGCTTCCACCAGCGGGTACTGCATCAAAAACTTTCAGAGCTGGGGCACTTTCGTCCATTCGTTGCCAATGTTTAGAGGACCATAAATCTTGCGCAAAACCTTTCTCACGAAAACCCCAAGAGTCGTCTCATCGGATGTTGTCATCGTCCACGCTTCAGTGCCATCAGGACGGGAATAATGAGCGACTTATAGAGCTTAATTTTGGTTCGTCTAGAGATGACTTTACTTTTCAATTGATTACTCAGTCCAAAGTAGCACCTGTTGGCAAGAGTGATTCTGCGTTGGATTTCAAGGCTGACATTATTATCGGTGTTGATGCTGGTGCCTAGGTATACGAAATCATCTACGACTTTAAAGTTATGACTGTCAACATTGACGTGGGAGGCAATACGCGAGTGCGCTGACTGTTTGTTTGACGACAGGAGATATTTCGTCTTGTCCTCATTCACCACCAGACCCATTCGCTTCGCTTCCTTACCAAGTCTGGAAAAAACAGAACAAACGCCAGCAGCTGTACACTCTTATAGAAGATTGTACCTTCTCTATTTAGCTTTGCAGCTCGTATTATTTTTTGCAGCAATAGATTGAAGAAGTCGCACGATAGTGAGTCACCCTCTCTGAAACCTCGTTTGGTATCGAACGGCTCGGAGAGGTCCTTCCCGATCCTGACGGAGCTTTTAGCTTTTGGTGTTGCTCAACGTCAACTTACATAGCCGTATTAGTTTTGAGGGGATACCAAATTCAGACATCGCGGCATAGAAGCAGCTCCTTTTCGTGCTGTCGAAGGCAGCTTTAAAATCGATGAAGAGGTGGTGAGTGTCGATTCTTCTCTCTCGGGTCTTTGTTGGCGAATGGTGAATATCTGGTCCATTGTGGATTTTCCAGGTCTAAAACCACACTGATAAGGCCCAATCAATTCGTTGACGGTGGGCTTTAGTATTTCACACAATACGCTAATAAATATTAATTACTAGAAATCGAGGAGATGAAGTTTGAGCATCACGATAGAATTGAGTAGGAAGTCGGATATAAAACACAGACGGAGTTCTCATAACCACCGTCGCTAACGTAGCAATGGTAAGATTTATTTAAGAATACTGCAAATAACACATACTATCGTCTAAGGGAATACACAAGTCAATGGCAACCATTTGATGAATAACATAACCTCAAAGTTTCAGTAGTACGAACATTCAAAACATCGAAAGCGAAAAATCGTCTAACTTAAGAAATAAATTCTATTTTGATTTACAAACTGAGTGAAATTTCCTGAAAAACGGCACTAATTCGGTGGAAAAATGCCTGGCATACTTAGCTGTCTGTAAAGTAATGACTGGCACGTACACACACCCGCACAAGATTACCACAGCACTCGAGTGAGTCGAACTCCTTGCATTAGCTATAAATATGATAAAAGTTGTTAAGTTGTAGCTGCAAAAGTTTCGCCTTACAAAATTTACTGTCATTGATGTTGTTGCAGCTTAAACTGTGCGCTGTATGCCGCTCTGTGCGAAGACTTGTTTATTTTCTTCACTATCAAACTTGCACGAATGCTATCGCTGTGCCTTTGCCTTTAATGTCTTGTGGTGTGCGCGCCCAGCTGAGGGAGTCGTCGTTTGACAGGCGAGGCGCGCTTTTAGGCGAAAAACCACGACACGCAGACACTAGCTACTTTAGGTAGCTACCATTGTCAGCCAGCCGAACGGACAGACATGCAAGCATGCAGGCTCACCAAAAATACAACAGGAACAACAACAACATAAGACCAACGAAAGCAACAAAAGAATTGCGGAGCACTGAGCCTGTCAGCAAGACAAACATGCAGCCTCTGAGGCATACAACCAGAGTGTCCATCCACCAACAGCAGCAGCAAGTGAGCTAACTAAGGTCTCTACTCATACAATGACACGAACGCGCGCTGCATGTCGGCGTCATCTGGCGTGCAGCGCAAGTATTTGTGGGTGTGGCGGGCGCCTTGTCATTCACCGGCACAAAGATAGCGCTGCTGGAATGTGGCAAAAAGCAAAAAGGAAAAAATGTTTCCCAGAAAGTTGTTGAAATTGCATGGCATCTAGTGGTGCCCATTGCCTTAGTGTCATTGTTATCCAGGCGTAGGGATGTGTAGTACTCGCAGTTTGTTGAGTACACCGTCGCTGCTGTTATTGTCAAGTTTGATGCATGCATGCAGCTGTGTGTGTGTGTGTGTGTCTTCATAGAATATCTTTTACTTTGTGTGCTCGAATTCAAGTTGGTGCATCCTTTTTCGTTTCGTTTTGCAACGTGCATAAACACAATAAAAGCGGCACAAAATGCATAAAATAAATAACAAACGAGAAAGTGAAGCAAGAAGAAGGCATAAATTTGGAGCATTGCTTAAAACTTTTACACCGTTCAACAAATGTACGAGGACAGCTTGAGAAATCAGTGATATTTTGAGTATATCCTTTATTTATGTCCCATATTGGTGCTGTGCACTCCTACAAGATGGGGCTATCAGATCGCAAAGACAGCAGGAAACGCCAGATCAAGTTACCAGACAAACAATGGATCACCTCTTGTGTGCTTGTCCGGCATTGTAAAGTCACAGCTTCAGCAGCGGAAATGATGATTACTCCTCATTGACTATGCAACGGCACTCCATCTGGTATCGCAAAGGACCAAAACTGGTCTGGGTGTAACTTTCTGGCCTACTAGAGAGTCCAATACAACAATAATTCTGTCAACTGACAACGACTCACTGACAGGTAAACCAACATTCTAATACAAAAATAATAATTTTACTTGATCCATTTTCATTGCATTCAAAGATCCCAAATGGGACTATAAAACTTCTTTTTTGTAAAAAATTATTATTTTATAGCAGTGATAACAGACCGAGTCTATCCGGTTCTATGTTACCGGAGTTGATCCGGTGAAGGGCTGCCCTTTCGACGAACTAACCCTGTTAGGATCGATAAAAAAAAACTGAATCCACTTGCTAACATCAGAGACGTTCTCAGGCCTCTGCTTCAATTTGCCTCTTTTCATTAGTAAATTGGAGAACCGATGTTTAAAATAGATATGTAAAAGCTCAGCTCCATTCCTGCAATGTTCTTTACAAACGGTTAAATAAAACTCTGAGATTATAGACATTTATAAAGTTGAAAGAAGACTATATTGCAAAATAAAGCTCTTTCTCGCAACTTTTATGTTATTTAAAAACTCAGGAGCTTATCTAACTGCCCCCGTTATAAACTGCATGTAAAAGGTGAATAGTAAAATGTTTCCTACAAAAGTTTCGTGTTCGTGATCATACTGCATTTTTATGTCTCATATTTTTGAGCTTATTTTTTATATTTTTTTTTTTACAATTGGAGTATTAGGAGCCAAAACTCAAAAAGACAAAATATTACTACAAAAATGTTACAGTTAGTAAAAGCCTGCACATAATGTCATGTAGAACTATAACACAAAGTTTACAAAGTTAAAATGTGGAGAAACGTTTTGTAACTTTTTTGTCTAAAAACGTACTGTTTTTGTAGGTTATATGTAACCTGCGATGGTATATATACCTATGTATACATACTTAAGAAATAATAAAAATAGGATATTATAATCGAGGAATAAATCATATTCATAAAAGTTCAGCAACTTGCATGTCGAATGAATTCAGTTAACTAATATTAAGAAATTTACATTTTTCTAATTCAATTAGTTTGTTTCATTGCCTTTGGCATCTAAAATCAGGGATTATCGGATTGCATTTAATAATATACCATTATAAGATGTTGCATTGAGAGATGAGGGAATGATTTCAAGTATCATATCTACGTTGTGATGGCTCTACAGATCTATATGAAGGTTTTTGAAGGCTTCTCAATTTTCGATTACTCATTCGAGCATTTCGACTGGAAACTGGCGAATGACACGCGTGTTTTTTGTTTCAAGACCTGAATCAAAGTGGGATTGTCCGCATAGACTTTATATATTACATATCCCCACATGAAAAAGTACAACGGTGTTATATCACATGATCTTGTTAGTCAATCGACTGGCCCAAAACGTGAAATTATCAGCTCACCGAAGAGTTCGATAAATAAATCCATTGATTGGGGCGATTTGTGGGAAGTGGCCCCTTCTTATTGAAACCAAATGTCACCGAATTCACGAGCTTCAATTTCAGACATTAAATAATCATGGCGTGATAACGGTCGCCATTAACGTACACTCTCAGCAACGGCTGCTATATTTTCTCCACTGCATGCTGGACGAGGCCTTATTCAATCGAATATTATCCAATAATGAATACTGGATCTCAAGATGGATGATAGTGTTGCGAATAGTACGCTCAATTGGCCGATTATGGAAACGTTCGTCACTTCTTTGTGTGATATAAAGTTTTTTCCATTTAATAAAGGGGATCGGCTATAACAGTTTTGTATCACCATTTTTAATATATCAAAAAATCCCAACAAAAGGGTATTGTCTTTCAATCTTTCTAAATCATTCTTTACAGAGGTTAGAATTCCGACTTGGACGTTTTGTCCAGTTAAGTCTAATATAATACTGGTAGCTTATAGCATACAAAAAGAGGTCTGTGACTTCAAACAAATTCACATATGATAATTATCTCTCTCAGTTTTGATATTCGTAGCATCGAAATGTACTAACAGAAAAACACTTAAGTGTTTAAACATAAAAATAATGCATTCAAAAAGATATTATTATATAAATATCTCGGTAAGTACGTTGTACATGACCAGTAGTTGTTTACATGACATTTCAAAAATGTAATTTTGCTTATTAAATAACAAAATCGAGTGCATCGATGATATCATTTTACTCATAAGAAACTCAATGCACCAACATGTTCCACCATACATACATAGATACATCCAAGTGCAAGTGTCTCTTCTCTCTAGCGCTGGCATCATTCCGGGGATACATGTATACTTGGATACTGTAGGAATATTTTACAGTCAATTAGCACAATGTCTGTCTTGCGGTAAAGTTGTATCCTATGTTTTTGTTGCTTTTGTGTATAATGTTGTGCATTGCATTGTTGTAATTGGTGCATTGTGGTCTGTGTTTGAAAGCTTAAATGTTTGTTGTTATGTTGCATTGTTTTTGCTTCTCGTTGTAGTTGCATTGCGGTTGTGGCCAATTATGTAGATTTTCCCTCTATTCCGGAATTCACATGTTTGCAGCTAACTTTGCACTTTAGGACCTTGAATGTATTTCAATTTTAAATTTATTTTTAATAATTTAAATGTTTATTTAATTTTGTAAATTTTTGTTTTTTTTTTTTGTTTCTGGAATATAACCGCAGTATCCTACTGTGATTGTCTGTAATACGTTCACCTTTAGAATAAATACGTGGGTGATCTCATACCTCGTAAAACTCAATATCTCATAATTTCTGTAAAATGTTCTTGATAAAGGAGTTTTTAAAGGTTTTAAAGATAACTGTTTTGGAATTACAGCGTCTTTCAAGCTGAGGTGGCTGCCATCACGGTACCAGTGACATACTGCTTCAAAGTGCGGCCTCTTTCAGAGAGGTGTGTATTCACTCCGACAGCAGAGTGGCAATATTAACCTTGTATTCGATTATAGTACGCTCCAAACTAGTAGTGGGTGTCTAACAGCTTTCTCAGTAGCTTCGAACTGCTTTGCAAATCGATTTGTGTTGATACCCGATTACCGCGGATCATTACCAACATTAACGTCAGAATGGAAGGGGGTGGGTAGTCCGTGGGCCTCTTGCACTAGTGCGCTGTATACACTGACTTCGCGTGAGCTCACCAAACGCTAGAGTTGAGAGGTATTTCTGGACTTCGGTGGACCTAAAGCGGTCCTTCCATTTGCTGAAGGTTCGCCTGAAGTTATTCGCGTCAAGCCAGACGCAAGTTAGTGAAGCTCCTTTTATTAACCCAAACGATTACCCTCCTCCCGCCCAACCGACGCGTGGGGCGCAGTCCGCATACGAGCGGAATTTGCCGAGTCTAGAAAGGCAAGAGATTTTTAAGCGTCCGGTTCTCAAACTGCTCAGCTACAGAAAGAAACATATCAACAGCTGAGATTTAAAAATTTATAAAAACAAAAAGTTAAAAATTTCTGAATATTATTTATTAAGAGAAGACAAAATAGTTTTTTTGATGCTAAATATTGAGTCAGATGGATCAAATGTGCTGGAATGCGAATTAAAATCATGACATATTCGGCAGAATGGTTCATTTAACTCAAAATTTGTTCTAGAAGATTTTAGAAATAATGGTCTAAACTGCCTGGATGAACGCAATGGGACATTAAACTTAATATCAGACAAAAGGAATGAACTACAAACTAAACCATTCAGAAGTTTTACTAGAAAAATTATACCTAGCATTTCTCTGCGACTAGTGAGTGTGGGAAGATTTATAAGTTTTAAACGACTAGTATACGGGGGAAGATTCAATCTTGAATCCCAATGTAAGTGGCCTAAAGCAAAAAGTAAAAATTGTTTTTGAACGGACTCAAGCTTATCAGAATGGGATTGATAGCTAGGATTCCATACCACAGAACCATACTCCAATATAGGCCTTACCAATGTTGTAAAAAGAATTTTAGTAATATACGGATCACTAAATTCTTTAGACCAACGTTTAACAAAGCTAAGAGCACCTTTAGCTTTTAAGACAATTGAATTTACATGAGAATTAAAATTTAGTTTAGGGTCCATATTAACTCCTAAATCAACAAAGCTAAAAACTTGCTCTAAACTGAAGTTATTTATTACATAGGGGGAAAGATCAACAGTTCTACGGGAAAAGCACATCGTTTTACATTTTTTAAGATTCAGTGGCATATCATTTTTGTGACACCAAGTAACTAAATTATTTAAATCCGATTGCAACTCAGTCCTTTCATTATGAGAAGTATATGATTTAAAAAGTTTTACATCATCCGCATATAATAAAATTTCTGAAAACTTAATTACTGAAGGTATATCATTGATGAACAACAAGAACAGAATCGGGCCGAGATGACTACCCTGTGGAACCCCTGAAGTGACACTAATTGAATCGGATAATGTATTATTAAATAAAACTTGTTGTTTTCTGTTAGTAAGATATGAGGATACCCATTCAAGAAGTCTTGGTTGAAAACCAAGAAGATTCAGTTTTTGCAAAAGAATTGAGTGGTTTACTCTATCGAATGCTTTACTAAAGTCTGTATATATAACATCAGTATTCTTATTATCCCTAAAACCCATTGACACATGGTTTACAAATTCAAGCAAGTTAGTTACTGTAGATTTCCCTTTACAAAATCCATGCTGAGAGAATGAAATTAAAGGAGAGATTAAGAAAGTTATTTGGTCAGTGACAATAGCTTCAAAAAGTTTGGGTATAGCTGACATTTTAGCTATCCCCCTATAGTTCTCAACAGATGATCTAACTCCACTTTTATGCAAAGGTAATATAAAAGAGTTTTTCCACATTGACGGAAAAATACCTTGTTTAAGAGATAGGTTAAAAAGCTTAGTTAAGGGCAGATAGATATATTTTGCGCAATTTTTAAGAAAGCTTGAGGGAATCATATCAGGGCCATATTTAAACGAATCTTTTAACGTAACTAAATAATTTAAGACATCTGTTTCAGAAACAATTGGTGTATTAATTACAGTACTCGGACATAACACTTGATGATATGGCACATTCATAGGGTAGTTTGAGCAATAATTGGATTTGAAGAATTCTGCAAACATATTAGAAATAATATAATTGTCACATGACATTGTTGATTTATATTTCATCGCGGACGGAAAATTTGAAATCCTGCGTTTGGAGTTAACGAAACCATAAAACAATTTCGGATTACGAATAATATTATTTTTTACTTTGATTATGTAGTTTTTATAACATTTTTTGTTAAGTTCCTCAAACTGACGACGCAATTTAGAATATTTTAAATAGTCAACAAGAGCTCCAGTTCTTTTATAAAGTTTAAAAGCACGAGCTTTTTTATTTTTTAATTTACATAGCTCATTCGAATACCACAAATTTGAACTTTTTCTTTTGATAATAAAACATTTCGGAACAAATCTTTCAAAAATATTAAAAATTGTTTCATTAAAATGTGATACATTTAATTCAATATTACCACTATAATCAGGCCAAGTCAATTTAGAAAGTTCACAATTAATCTTTTTGAAGTTAGCTTTCGCAAAGTTGAACCGAGAACAAAGGTCCTGTTTGTTGCATACAAGTAATTCGTCTATGATTTCGATATTAATTTCCAAGGCAGGGTGATAAGAGTCCTCTGGCAAAACTAAAGGATCAGATCGGACCACAGAAACTGTTGAAGTATTATCAACATAGACCAAATCTAAGAATTTACCAAACTTGTTCGGAATTAAGTTAATTTGGTTAAGACCCATCCCCGACATTTCTTCCAAAAACTCATTAAAGCTTAAACGAGTGCAAAAAGGGGTAATGCAATCGTCAACAGATTTCCAAGATACACACGGTAAATTGAAATCGCCTAGAACAATTATGTAATCAGTATTCTTAGCAATTGAAAAAACATTATTTATTAAAGAAACATGCTGCGTATATACAGATAAGTCCGATTGAGGCGGAATATAAGATAAAGTTAGATAAATAGAACATTTATTAATACAAATTCGTATGCACTTAAATTCAATAAAGTCCGCATGAGGAACTTCTACTTCTTCAGATGGAATTGAAGAGTGCACAGCAAATAGTACACCCCCCCCGACTCTGTTCAGTCGATCGCATCTAAAGATTTGAAATTCACTATTTAATATTTCGTTATCAAAGATATGAGGTTTAAGCCAAGTTTCAGTAAAAGCAATGACTTTAAAATTACAATTAGTGCTGTTCAAATACAATTCTTTTAATTTTGTATTTAAACCCCTTACATTTTGATAGTGAATTTGTAATGAATTTTTTATAATTAGTTTTTTGAATCCGCGGCATTTTTTGGAATATGAGCAATTACAGTTTGTTTTCGTTGTTTTTGCTCGAATTCGCGCACGAAAGCTCCAGGTGGCCAAAATGATTCATCAAGTAGCAATTGAAAATTAACAGCTGAAACGCCAATCTTGAAAGAAGATATGTTTCTTTCGTATTTAAAGTTAAATTTTCTGACATCAATATCAATATCGTTAATTTTTAATTTCGACGAGATGTAAAACTTTATATCTTCGATTGTGGTATCCGAAGCGAATCTCGAAACGAAAATAGATTTTCGTTGAGGTATTACTACCAAATTTTTTGCCACAAACTCAGAGTTAATAGGAGGCGGATCCTGAATAGTTTTCCGCTTAAGGTTATCGTTAATTGTTTTCGGAGGATTAAGCACTTTTGAAGAGGAAGGCTTCTCTCCTTGAGGGCAAGGAGATGAGAGATTAATAAGGTCTAATTTCACCGGTGACATACTTTTCACGGACAAAGTGGCAGGTTCCTCATTAGACGGACGTTTACGTTTTGATGAAGGCTTAGCGTTATCATCTTGATCATTTAGGCATTTAAATGATTGAAACAACACTTCATAATGCTTAAATTTTTCTGTAAGGTTTTGAAGTTCTCGACCGATTTCTTTAAAATTATTGCGCGCCTGTTTAAAAACTTTAAATAATTCAATATCTGTCGGTCTACACTTTAAGCACGACCAGCGCAGACCCTTTCCATCGAGAATAGAATCTAAGATTCTACCTGTCAATCCAGCACATTTAAGATGGGCAAGCCCGTCACAAAGCCAACAAGAAACAAAACGATCAGAATCGCCTTTAATAGTACAATTCGGAAAATTGCAAGTCATTATGAAAAAAAAAAAAAAAAATTTAAATTGAAGGAAAAAACAGAATAGTAAATAATAATAAAAATTAAAATATGATATAATAGTAAACAGAAAAACAATAATAGTTATACTGAATTAGCCGAGATCACAACCAATATAATAGTGAGCAGTTTGAGAAGCACTGAGCCACTTAAAAATAACACGCAAACAGCTGTGAGCAAAAATGAAAGAAAAAAAGACGAATCAAAAGAAAAAGAGCAAATTAAAACAAAAACAATATGCAATCGCACAAACAATTGCAAAGTAGGAAATAAAATTGATAATTGATAACAACAACAAATGATTTAAAAGACTCGGCACCAGAATTTAAGAAAATAGTTAAAATACAATTAAAATTTAAATATAACACAAAAGCAAATTAGCACAAATACTTAGCTTTAGATTACACTTATTAAAAGTAAACTTTCTTTAATTATATTAATAAATTTAAGCACAAATTCAAGAACCGAGAAAAAATTAAACTTCACAGTTTGACGTGTTGCCAGCAAGGAAAGCTTCCTCCCACTTCCTCTAGCATTCGCCAAACTAAGGATAAACCACATCGGTACTCACACCTTTGACGAACCTAGCGAATTGACTCGAATCGTTTAGAAATATTTGGGTGCCACAAATGACAGTTGAGGCTGACCTTGTTCTTCTTCTTCCTGACTGGCGTAGACACCGATTACGCGATTATATCCTTTCTCTCGAAAACTCCTAGTGCCGTCTCATCGGATGTTGACATCTTCCACGATTCCGCACCGTAAAGTAGGACGGGAATGATGAGAGACTTGTAGAGTTGGGTTTTTGTTCGTCGAGAGAGGACTTTACTTTTCAATTGCCTACTTAGTCCATAGTAGCACCTGTTGGCAAGAGTGACGCAGCGTATGCTTCGTGGTCCCAACATCGACTCGGACCACTATCTTGTAGCAGCTAAGATACGCACCCACCTCTGTGTAGAAAAGCGCACACGTCAACAAACACAAGGAAGGTTCGACATCGAGAAGCTACATTCACAACCGACAGCCGAACGATTTTCTACTCGACTTGCACTCCTGCTCTCTGAGAGCACTCATCAGCATCTCGGTATAAGGGAACTGTGAGATGGCATATCAAACTCTTACGTACAGCTGCAACCGAAACCATTGACTTTCGGAAAAGTCAAAAAAACAGCTGGTATGATGAGGATTGTCGTCTAGCAGTGGAGAGAAAACAGACTGCCAACCTCGCAATGTTGCGATCGACCGCAACACGAGCGGGATGGGAAAGATACCGAGAGCTGAAGAGGGAAGCGAGACGCATTTGCAGACAAAAAAAGAAAAAGGCCGAAATGCGTGAGTATGAAGAGCTTGACAAGCTGGCCGACAGGGGTATTGCTCGAAAATTTTACGAAAAGAATCGGCGACTAACTGAAGGTTTTAAGACCGGAGCACACTCCTGTAGGACCCACAGAGGTGATCTAGTTATTGATGACCAGAGTATACTGAGTTTGTGAAGGGAATACTTCTCCAGCCTGCTGAATGGCAGTGAAAGTGCAACACCAGGAGATGTCGAACCCGATTCCCCAATCGACGACGATGGAGCAGATGTTCCATTGCCCGACCGTGAAGAAATTCGAATAGCAATTACCCGCTTTAAGAACAATAAGGCCGATGGATTACCGGCCGAGCTATTCAAATACGGCTGCGAAGAGCTGATAAGGTGCTTGCGTCAGCTTCTTTGCGGAATATGGTCGGAAGAAAGCATGCCTGACGATTGGAATCTCAGTGTACTCTGACCAATACACAAAAAGAGAGACCCCACAAATTGCGCCAATTACCGTGGGATAAGCCTCCTCAACATCGCGTATAAGGTTCTGTCGAGCGTACTGAGTGAAAGACTAAAGCCCACCGTCAACAAACTGATTGGACCTTATCAGTGGGGTTTAGACCTGGAAAGTCCACAATGGACCAGATATTCACCATGCGCCAAATCTTGGAGAAGACCCGTGAAAAGAGGATCGACACACACCACCTTTTTGTCGATTTTAAAGCTGCTTTCGACAGCACGAAAAGGAGCTGCCTTTACGCCGCGTTGTCTGAATTTGGTATCCCCGCAAAACTAATACGGCTGTGTAAGCTGACGATGAGCAACACCAAAAGCTCCGTCAGGATCGGGAAGGACCTTCGAGCCGTTCGATCTCGTGTGATTTCTTTAACCTGATGCTGGAGAAAATAATACGAGTTGAGGCTGACCTAATCTAACTTAATTAAGGTTCTTATACTTACTTTATTTAATAAATGTTTAGTTCAATTCGTCTAGAACATATGTAACTATTACGAGAGTACCATTCTCCGATTATTTGCTGGTCAAATCATGAATTAATTATAGGAATGCAGAAGTAATCACCGGAATAAAGTTATATTTTTAGAACCTTGCTGACCTTAACTCGGCTCTCTAAACTGTTTAAAGTAATTGTATGCTATTTATGTCAATGACCTCTCAAACTCTCAGTTTTAAAATACACCCAAGCATGAGACTCGAAAAAGGTCATGTGTATTATCTTTTTACATCTATTCTACAAGTATTTAAGTTAATTATGAAAACATCAAACGAAAGGTTTAGCTTAGGTAACCAACTACATTTGTGTTTAATCCGTAAAAGAAACATTCTGCTACTGTAATACGTGATGGTATGAAAAGTACAAAAGTAAATTATAGTGTAAAAAGGATATGATGTGCTTTGCTCTCAGGCAAGTTCAAACACCAACAACATTTGAAGAACATACTACATATCTATTGTCATATATCTATCAACACAGTAACATAAACAAGAGCATACGCACATAGATACGTCCCGATATGTTGCCTGTTGAAGATTCTGCAAAAACCGCAATAACAGCGGATAGTCCTGGAACTACCTCAATCCATGTTAAGCTAGTCACTTGCGCTGCAAACGAACATTAGAGCAGGTGAGAGCTGCGTACAAGAGAGCAGTGAACAAATTCAGCACTTCTACAAATGTAGTGAGTAAATTGAGAGCGCACACTGAGTATAGAGCAAAGTTGCCCCCAAAGGACTCTATGAGGTGCGTAGAAAATATAGCAACGAAAATATTTGTTTGAAATTTTTATCTCATGCGATAAATGGCATTTACACCTTTTTACTGCTCTATAGCGCCGTAATTTAATGAATATTTATAAGAAAGCAGCCAATCGGTTTGAGCAGTTTGGCTGATTATTATGCGTTTTTTTTGTGTTTGCTTATGCGCTGTTACCCATCCGTTGTTGACCCATTTTTTGTGAGAATTCCTTGTTAATTATAAATTATTGCGTACAAAGAAGGGGGAAACTAGTAATTGAATTATTTCATTGAATTCTTTCTTCTCTTTTTTTTGATTCGCTGGCATTTTGATTCTTCCTTATTTGCATTATGAAATGTGACTTAATCGAATTTAAATATTTAATTTAAACTACGATTGGGTTTCATTAATTTAATTATATTTAAGAAATAAGAAAGTAACAAGTAAGGAAAAGTTAAGTTCGGGTGTAACCGAACATTTTATACTCTCGCAATTTATTGATATACTTTTATTAAGATATCACACAATCATCATATAGTATCTGAGGGCTGAGGTAATTCCTGAACCGATTTCACTCATTTTCGCCACCAAGGTACAGGTCCAGGCTCACTTAGTTTTGCTAAAATATCTCCCATATTAACCACGATATGGGGAATAAAGCCCACCGTATTTTTAAAGGATCTATAATTAGGTATATGGGAATTAGGAGATGTTATGACCCGATTTTAATAATTTTTGGACACACTTCTAGAAGAAAAAAATTTTTCTCTGAATTACATTAAATTATCAGAGAGATTTTCCCATATTTTCGGTTAAGTATTACCCTTGGGGGCTGAGTTCATCATGTTCGATAATACGTACCGAATGGTGGAGTACGTAAGGGAACAGACTGCAGAAAGTTTGCTTTATATAGCTTTATTTGTTTGCGAGATATATACAAAAAAATTACACCCAAATATACCCCTCCCTAATTGATCCTCTGTACCCAATTTTACTTTCATTACTTTATTTATGGCTCAGTGATGACACTTTATGTGTTTTCGGTTTTCGCCATTTTGAGGGCGTGGCAGTTGAACGATTTCGCCCATTTTCAATACCAACCTCCTCACGGTCCCAAGGAACATGTGTACCAAGTTTCGTTAAGATATCTTAATTCTTACTCAAGTTATCGCTTGCACGGACAGACGGACGGACGGATTCGTCTCGTCACCCTGATCATTTTAATATATTTAACCTTATATCTAATTCCATTATTTTTATGACTTACAAACAACCGTTATGTGAACAAAACCATAATACTCTCTTAGCAAATCTTGTTGCGAGAGTATAAAAATGATTACTTGGAGCCCGAAATATATTACATTGGGTCAGACCCTGTGTTTTATTGTAGTGGATTTCAAAATATATGATTTATTTACTTACATCGCGGGTTGCATATGATATATATGCACACTAAATATGTTGACAGATGATTACCAAGGCCTTGAGAACTAAGGGTTCTTCTATACCGAAGTACCAAAGATAATATTCGTGATTATTTTAAAGACTAATATGGACGCCGTTAGTTCTGCTTTTTCCAGACTGGATAAGGAAGCGAAGCGTATGGGTCTGGTGGTGAACGAGGACAAGACGAAATATCTCCTGTCATCAAACAAACAGTCAGCGCATTCGCGTCTTGGCTCCCACGTCAATGTTGACAGTCATAACTTTGAAGTTGTAGATAATTTCGTATACCTACGAACCAGCATTAACAGCAATAACAATGTCAGCCTGGAAATCCAACGCAGAATCCCTCTTGCCAACAGGTGCTACTATGGACTGAGTAAGAAATTGAAAAGTAAAGTCCTCTCTCGACGAACAAAAACCAAACTCTACAAGTCTCTCATCATTCCCGTCCTACTTTACGGTGCAGAAGCGTGGACGATGTCAACATCCAATGAGACGGCACTAGGAGTTTTTGAGAGAAAGGTTTTGCGGAAGATTTATGGTCCCTTAAACATTGGCAACGGCGAATACCGCAGACGATGGAACGATGAGCTGTATGTGCTATTCGACGACATAGACATAGTCCAGCGAATAAAAAAACAGCGGCTACGCTGGCTAGGTCATGTTGTCCGAACGGATGAAAGTGCTCCAGCTCTGAAAGTATTCGATGCAGTACCCGCTGGTGGAAGCCGAGGAAGAGGGAGACCTCCACTCCGATGGAAGGACCAGGTGGAGAGGGACCTGGCTTCGCTTGGTATAACCAATTGGCGCCAAATTGCCAAAAGGAGGGATACGTGGCGCGCTGTTTTGGACTCGGCTATAACCGCGTAAGCGGTGTCTACGCCAGTCAAGAAGAAGAAGAATATGGACGATATAGGACAGACTCCATATAATGGAGATTCTCATAGCCGGTAGACTGGTCCAGGATTTTTGGGTTAGGGTTACTAACGGCAACAGGACTATTTGTGCAATGTTTTATTCAAGTAGTTGTAGTCCGGATCCCCCTAATTGTGTAAATAGAGTCTTGTAAAAGTTACAAAGCTTTCTAGCACTCAGTTCAGTATCCTTTTAAAAGACGGTAAAAAATTTCAAAAATTGTCATTCTGTGCGTGGGTCAAGTCGTCATCAACGATAAGTCAAATATTTGGTATGCGAAGAATACTGCCCATTTGACTGACCCTTTTTGCTCGATTGTATCCGGAAATAAGCTATTTTTGGGGCATTTTGCATTCCAAAAACATTATTATTTTGTCCATTTCTGAAAACTGTGAGACATTTACTGAACAGTGAACTTCAGCTGAATGGATCATATATTCAACATTTCAATAGGGTCTCGACTATGTATCAGTAAAAAGGACTGTCTAGTGTGCCATTTAAAAGGAAAACCAAAAAATAATTAACAAAAGTTTAAGAATGAAGATTCTTCTTTCTTTCTTTCTTAATAACTCAAAACTGCACTGCACTGAAAGATTACTCGTTATCATTAAACCTGTTTACTTTGCCACGCCACTCAATCCTTCAAATTAAAGACGCATCTTCGACACATTTTAAATTGCATTCAATAACGGTGAATGAGTTGAGGGGCGGAGGGGTGGGAAAGATATGCAACAAATCTAAAATTTGCATATGCAACGGAATTCAGTGCCATTACTTTTATGCTTCTTCTTCTTCTGCCACCAGCCACCAACCACTTTAGGATTTTGCTTGTCTCAGAATTAAATCAAGTGAATAAGCAACGAAGGAACAAATGCAAAGAGGATATAAAAGTTGGAAAAGTTCTCTTAAGCAGAAGTGTATTCAAAGCAGCTGCATCACATCGAATAGCAAACAACAGCAACAAACCGCTTTCATTCGTATAACAATTACAACAAGAACAACTGGTGCTATGGAAGTTGGTTGGCCTTTTATACGCTTGCCAAATAAATTCGCCATTTTTCGGGTAAAACTTTTTTTGCTTTTGCTGTTGCTGTTGTTTTTATTGTGGTAGTCACAAAAAGTGCCTCTTTGTTTAACTATTCCATTTCATTTCTTCAGTCAACTCCCCAGCCCGCTCCATTCAATTTCATTTCATTTTATTTTAGTTTTGCTTTCTTTACTTGTGACTTTGAATTCATGGAAGCGAAACCATTAATTGTGACAATGTAAACAATGAGAACTTTTTGACAGCATTAGACTCGGTTTATGTGCGTGTGTGTATCTGGGAGTGTGTGGGAGAGCAGGAGGTCGAGGTGGTGGTTATAGTGGTGACGATGTGATTTCACAAAATATTACTGAAGCCACTCTCTGGCAAGAAAGTTTATAGATGAGTTTCGGTTAACTACTGGATGCTCGTGGTTTAAAGTGCTGGTGAAGATTTCGATTTGAGTGTAGTGTAACGTGCTCCAAAGTGTGCTTTAAAGAAAAAGGATGAATGGTATATTTTATAACTACTTGTTCGTTACGGTAGAGGGAAGTTTAAAAAATCTCAGAAAGTCTTTATAAAATTCGAGTATTCCTTCCCTCCTTGCATATTCTATCCGTCACTGTCAAAAAATGTTATTCGTTTAACAGATTCTATTTTCCAGAACTATCTTATCTGAGGATATTAAACCTTTCGAAGAGTTTCTCACGTTTCTATTTTATGCATACAGATTTTGTTTAGGAAATCTGTCTTTCTCGGCTGTCTTTCTCGGCTCATTAAGACTACCTCTTAAGACTACTTCTTCTTTGTTTTATAAAATTATATAAACGTAATATATTTCCTTCTGGCTCAAAGTAAGTCGCAAGTGGTCAAAGGCACTCTTCGCTCCCAGTAAGGTCAAGCTTTCCTAGAAATAGAAGTTCTAACTGCCCATTGCCCCATCGGGATTCAAGGGGTTAAACTAAAAAATTTACCAGATGTTAGCTGCTGAAGCTACTTGGAGGTATTTGAGGTAGAATCTTCCCCAAAATTTCCATTTCGAATGTCCCGCCTTTTTTGGGCATCCTTGCTAACTATCCTAACGGAATATATTTCTGCGGACAGATATCTGATATATTTCTCTCTTTCCTAGTCATCAGAATAAATTTAATTGGAATTCTTCATAGACAATTTTAATTCTACCTCCGCTATTTTCAAATTGTATGGTAAACCTTATGTTCGGACTCGTTTTGTCTGATATTTTACCTGGTAGCACCATCTTAATTTTTTTTAAGTGGCCGTGGCCGCGCACCCGAATAGTTTTAGGTAAGCTGTTAAAAATCCCAGATATACTAAATTTTACAGAAGAAATTACAGAAATAATCTGCACTCAGATAAAAAAAAGGAAAAAAGACTACGCCACGCCACTTATTGGTCAAAAATTAATATATTCTTAACACCCTGATGAAACGGACGGAATATGGGTGAGATCGGTTCACAACCACGCATACTTTCCATATAATTTAGTTTCGAATTCCCTCTGATTCCATCGCTTTATAATATATACATTTGGAACCAATGAAGATGGCGGAATAAAACCTTACACAAATACTGTATTTGAGAGGTGTATATATCTGAGCTGGTAAAAAAATTATCGAGATCGGACCATAAATTTCCAAGCTTCCCGATATCGAACATGAAGAACTCAGTGCCGAAAATATCGTTAACTCTCTCAGAAATTTGAATGTAATTCAGAGGAAATTTGTTTCTTCTAATAATATGTCTCTGTACCAGAAATTATTAAAATCGGGTCATAACTTTCCCTAGCTCCCATATACTTAGTTATAGGTTTTTAAAAAAATCCGCATAAATCGAGTAATATGTGAGATATTTTAGCCAAATAAATGAGAATATAGTCTATAGAATAATATGTGAGATATCTTAGCCAAATTAAATGAGAATATAGTCGTGGATATAGTGTACCTTGGTGGTGAAAATGAGCGAAATCGGTTCAGGAATTATCTTAGCTCCATATACTATATGATGATTGTAGTTATTCTTGTGGACTTTTACTTTATGCTGAATATATGGGTCTTATCTTAATAAAACTATATCAATAAATTGCGAGAGTATAAAATGAGTGTGTGTATAAATACCAAAGCAACTCTGAAATGAAATACCGCACTGAATTACTAAGGAGTTGCTTAAAGCCTCACATTTGAACCTGAGATATAATGTTGCTTTATCATTATAACACAATTTCTCAGATTATCTATTCCCTGAATTATTGTAAGCTATTAAAAATCATTATGTACCTGCCTTCTTCACGTAAGAGTATAACCTGCCATATTGCAGTAATGAGAATGAAAAGTTTCTTAGGAAGTCTTTCAAAGCAAATGTGTCGAAGAAAAAAGTGGAGCAAAACGTGAAATAAAAAGTGGAAATTATTATGTAAAGTGAAACGATTTTTCATATCGTCTTGCAGACAAAAGCTATGGAGAAAACAAAAACGAAAAGAATTAACTATTCTCAAGAGATGTGCAAATGTGACGGTCCTTGACAGCTGTTGCGCCATGATAGTCATGTCTGTCTGCCATTCAATTGCAGTTGCAAAATTCAACGTAACACAGTAACGTAATGCAATCACAATTTCCACTACGGAAAAGGAGAAATTCAGAGAAACGGTGAAACAAGATAACTGAAGAAGAGTTGTTGAGTATTGAGTGCAGAAATAACTGGCAAATTAAAGCCAGTAAATGCGAAAATGCGAGACAAAAAATTCCACATTTTTAAAACAGAAATACAAGAGAAAAACTTGTTGCAGAATATCAATGCACATACATATGACAACCTGGCAAAAACTGGCAGTTACAAAAACAAAAGCAATAAAAAACAAGTAAGGAAGGGCTAAGTTCGGGTGTAACCGAACATTTTATACTCTCGCAATTTATTTATTTAACTTTATTTATGTTATATAATACACAATTTGACCCACGTATTCGTCATATATATTGTATAAAGTCCATTGAAAGGTGGAAACCATAATATTAGGTTAGAAGCATCGAGGTCCTCGTGTTCGATATATGGGACCTTAAAAATCTATGGTCCGATTTCGGCGATTTTTAGAATGGGGCTGCCACACTATTAACATAGTATTTGTGCAAAGTTCTGCATCGATATCTTCACTTGTATTTACTTTATATATTGTAAAGTAAACGATTCAGATTGTCTTCAAAGTTCTGGTATATAGGAAGTAGGCGTGGTTGTGAAGCGATTTGGCCTATTTTCACAACATATCATTGGGATGAAAGGAAACTATTACAAACCAAGTTTCATTGAAATCGGTCGAGTAGTTCCTGAGATATGGTTTTTGACCCATAAGTGGGCGACGCCACGCCCATTTTCCATTTTGTAAAAAAATGTGAGTGCAGCTTTTATCTGTCATTTTTTATGTGAAATTTAGTGTTTCTGACGTTTTTCGTTAATGAGTTAACCCACTTTAAATAATTTTCAACCTAACTTTTGTATGGGAGGTGGGCGTGGTTATGATCCGATTTATTTCATTTTTGGACTGTATTAGGAAGTGGCTAAAAAAAACGACTGCAGAAAGTTTGGTTTATATAGCTCTATTGGTTTGCAAAAAACCAATTTTGTACAAAACACTTAGTAGGGTGCGGGGCCACGCCCACTTCCCCAAAAAAATTACATCCAAATATGTCCCTTCATAGTGCAATCCTTCATACCAAATTTTATTTTCATAGCTTTATTTATGGCTTAGTTATGGCACTTTATGTGTTTTCGGTTTTCGCCATTTTGTGGGCGTGGCAGTGGTCCGATTTTGCTCATTTTCGAAAGCAACCTACCTATGGTGCCAAGAAATAAGTGTGCCAAGTTTCATCAAGATATCTTAATTTTTACTCAAGTTACAGCTTGCACAGACGGACGGACGGACGGACAGACATTCGGATTTGAACTCCACTCTTCACCCTGATCACTTTGGTATATATAACCCTATATCTAACTCGTTTAGTTTTGGGTGTTACAAACAACCGTTATGTGAACAAAACTATAATACTCTCTTTAGCAACATTTGTTGCGAGAGTATGAGAGTACCTGTTGCCATTTACACGCCAATTGATTGATTGTCCGTTCATGTTTATCTGTATGTACACTAACGTAGTTACCGTTATACATTACAGCAAGCAACTGGTTGATTGTATTGTCAGATTTTTTGAGGATAGCTGTACATATGCTCACTCAAGTGCAGTTAAGAGCTGTTAAGAAGGCATGAATGCACACACACACACACACTGAGCCCAGAGATAAAAGTGCTGGTGGAAAATGCGTAAAGAACCCGTAGTATTAAGAAATACATCCGGAATAACTGGAAACTAGCCTTCATTGGCAGGATGCTATTTTGTGGTTTTTTATATCGATCTACCTTTATCTTGAGTTTATGATATTTGAATTTCTTATCTGAGATACTGGGTAAATACGTAGAGTCAGTCCCTATTCCACGCGCATGAAATCTACAATCTATAAATTATTAAAACAAAATTCCAAATCAACATACATTACTGAAAGGCTCAGAGTCCCGGTTAATATGAAGTTTAATCCTCTGAAAATATCCAGAACATTTCAAAGTTTTTTTTACATTGGTTTGATATCCGAGTTTCTGATAAATATTTAAGTCACTCTCCAATAAAACAAGAGGAACTAAGCTCAAATAAATATTACGCAATAAACCTACATGTGTACATAAGTCCTAGAACCTAACCTAATTGAATAATTGGAAACATGGACGTTCAAACAACTGCCTAAGAGATTATAAACGTATTCCTTAATATTCAAATCAATCATTAATTTTTTGACGTACGGATGTTGTAATGAAATAACTTTATAAACAATATCTCTATCCAAGCCAGTTTAACGGTCATAAGTTGTTAAATTATAATTATGAGAAGAGAAGTGGTCCATTCCAAGCAATTTTTTTGATTACAGGACCAGAAGGCTTTCACTATGAGCTAAGACTAGATTCCTTAGCTTAGCTCTTATATCAAGAGAGCTGTCTATATGGTTGCACACACATACACACTCCACTCCACTCCACCACAAATGTTAACCACTTTCATCGTCATCAACAAACCACAATGAGCTCTCAGCTTATTCATATGAGCAGAACAAAGTTGATGCTGTGGTTTTCCTTATGGCAAAGCCCCGTTGGTAACTTGGTTGTTGACCGTAACTGGTGTGCTACTCTCATCACTTTTAATGATGTCATCATTTAGCTGTGTCTCATCAAGCAGTACGTACTGTTGTTGCGACACGAACTCGCCCACTTACCGCCGCTTGAGTGCACTTTTAAGTATTTATTCATTTCTCTTTGCTATTGAACTGCTCACTGATTGTGTGGTGACGTGTCGATGACTATGACGAGTAGGATCAAGCCGTTGATGTTTGTAATTCAATATGACACTTATGTCAACATCATCACGACTGACAATGATACTTTCACTTGTCCAATCAGATGTAAATTGCAAACGCCATGGATTTAATTGCAACGTCTCTATCTCTCTCTCTCTCTCTCTTTCGCATACTCATTTTGCATAATTCCTTTGCAGTCAACCTGTTGAATCGGAAATATTCATGCAATTTTTGCAAATTGATTGCTCATTGATTAAAAAGTTGATTTCAATTCGTGGAAACGTCAGTCACTCAGGTGTAAAGCAAAATAATGAGCGGAGAGACTGAGATAAGAGAGATTTCGCATATGTTTATGTGGTATTTCAAGCATAATATTCTGTAATCTGTTACGTTTGTGATTAAATGTCAAGTTGAACCAAGATAAAGCCTCTCAATGGACCCAGTATTGTATATAATACATTGTAATTTTCGCATTTTGAACAAAATATTCACTCGTTACCATTAATGTTATCGACTTTAAAATAGTCCCCATTCGATAATACACTCTTCTGTCAGCGCTTCTTCCAATCTTCGAAACACTTCCCAAACGAAGACCCTTCACTTTATACTTCAAGGAAACCGTGACCAATAGTTGATATGCTTTTCCTATACAAAACCTGACAGCCACATAGAAGATGTACTACAGTCTATTCTTCTTCTTTTACTTCTTGACAGCTTATACAGAAATCATTCTAAGATATCCCCAATCTGCTAGCTTGTCTTTCAATCAGACAGTGACCTGTTAGCACTCCTAGTGCTTGTTTTTTTTTCAAATAAGTTTTTGTTTTCCGTGACTCAGCAAATCCATGACATATTGATCAATTAAATGCCTACAAGTGGCCACTGGTATGTATATTCCCTTCTTATTGGAATTTATTTGTAAAGTCCTAATCTGGCTTGTTCAACTGCTTCATAGTTGCCTGGAATATCAGAGTCCACGAATTGCGGGTTCATCGTGAAATTGAAAGCTAGTTCCACTAAAAGAGGAGATCCTCAAATACATAAATACACCGCTTGAAGAGGTGCCCTCCCTAAGTCTACAACAAATTCATCAGTTCCAGCACTCTCGCAAATTCAAGAATGGTACTGGGAGTGAGGGAGTCGATGCGTTCTTCACTTGGGCTGCTGAGACCCAATATTTTATTCCTTCTTCTGCATATTCCAAGAGCAAGGTGTAGGGCATAATCCAAGTCACAGAAGCGACACGTTTCTGATGAGACTACGCCCAGGTGATTCCTGAGCTTACAATGGCCTGTATATAGTCCCACCAATACTCTTAGTTTATTTCTAGGGAGGTTTATTACACACAAATCTTGGTGTTATACACTGAAAAAAAAAACCCCGCAGTTAAAGTACAGTAAAACAAAAGTATTTGTTTCAACAGCAAAACTCTTGACGGAAATACTTTGCTCTTGATTCAAATACTTTTTTTAAATGCGGCACTTTTGAATCAAAAGTGGCTGTACTTTTAAAAATCATCTTATTAAAATCTAATATAAAAATAGTTGTTTTAAAGGTTTCGTATTTAATTTTCTTTGATTACAGTTTTTTAAATGTAAAAGTATTTGTCACAACCATTTCGCATTTAATTTTACTGTTTCTCCATACGATGACAGAGAAGTTGACGCTTACATTTTTCCATCGATCATTCTAACAGAAACAGGTGTTGCGTGCGCAAATACTTTAATTTGGGTTTTATAGGTAAATATATGTGCTGAAAGTATTAATTTAAGTGAAAGTGATTACTTCAAGACATTTCGCGTTTAGTGAAGCTGCGCAAAAGGAGCTTACATAGTTTGCATTTGCATTAGTGTGCCTGCCGCATAGCCCGCTGCTTACGGAGGCTGTTTAAAAGGGACTTCCACAGATTTTTTTTATATAAAAGACGAAATTTGCGAAAAGTCTACTCTGCAGGTATGTTATGGTTTATATACACATTTATTTCAACAAAAATATGTGTTTAAAAACAATTTTTGTGCATTTTAGTTTACACTATGAGTGAGGAGTTGATACCATCAACTGAGCTGTCGTTATTTGCCGAGCAATGTCCGTTGGGAGATGAGTCCCCTACAACGGAAAATGTCGACAATGAGTCCGTAGTAATTTTGGATAGTGATGAACAGTTAATTAATTTATTGTGTTAGTGGGATTTGTCGTCAAATGCATTGATACAGTTCAAAGAAGTACGAAAACTGTGGTTGCCTCCAAGAAAGTGACCAATCTGCAATAGTTCGCATTATTGTGGATAAACTGAACATGACGTATTACGACGCCATGCTTGGAGCACTTGATGCAAGTAATGTCGATTTCTTCTATTGTGTGATTTTTGTTATTAATTTCAGGTTTTTTATTTAGATTGCAGGCATTATTATCTTATAAACTTACTACATGCAGTAATAACACCGCCGAGAGTAAATAAAAACATAAAGCCCTCCATTACAGATGCACAAATGGATATGATGGTGCATCTATAAATATTAATAACTTCCAGCAAAAACTTGACGAGCTAAATGAAAGCGCTCACAACGAGGGATTAACACTGCAACCTAGAGTTTTTGTTGTTGGTGAGAGTCCTCAAAACTTGAAGGAATTCTATGTCTGTGTTGACAACATTAAATATAAAGTAGGTAGCTTAATTAGGGCTATAGATTTAGTTGTAAAAATGTCTTTTGTATTCAACATTGAATATTCCGTAAAGAGCAAATATGTGTGGATTTTCCTTCAACGATATATTTATGATATTTCCTCTAAAGAAAAATTTCCCAAAATTGAAAATATTTTAAACAAGCTAAATAATGTTCAATCAAAATGCACTTGAAGAAAGACCCACACATACATGCTCTATATGCGGAAATGAATTTATATTATTTGAAAATCTTTTTAACCATCTTAAGATTTTACATCGAACTCCAATTACTTTTAAGTATTTATGTCTTTATCAGAAATGCAATAGATATTTTCAAAACTTGTATAAGTTTCGAAATCACGCAAGCAAGCATGATTTTAATTGTAATCTTAATGAAAGCAGTAGTAGTAGTAGTTGTCACTTTTGTAAACTTTACTCTGTATATTCTCAAATAAAATATATTTTTTATGAAAAAAGTAAATTGATATTGAAATTTTGACTGTGCATAGGGAAGTGGGCGGAGAGAGGTGGGAGGGGGTGTTAAACACAACAATAAAACAAATACGATTACATTTGAATCAAGAGCAATTACTGTTAATCTCAAATACTTCTACTGTTAACATAAATTTATAAGTATTTGCTACAACAGTGCCCCGTATTTCGATCAAAAGTGTTTCACTGTTAATTTAAATACTTGACGCATTTACTTCAACAGTGCTCGCACTTTTAAAACAAATACTCAAAGTATTTGGGCACGTTTCTAATGCAAAAAGTATTTGTGGCAAATGCAGAATACTTTGGTTTTACTAGTTTTTTTTTTCAGAGTACCCTCCCATAAGGCGTTGGCGTAGACATGTTGCCTGCCGCCAGTGCCTTTCCCTATCTATCCTCAGCTCATTCCGGAACACCTCTCTAATTGTGTTTGGCCCAACTGCTATAAAGGGTTCTGGGCCAAGCAGTTTTGTTGAAGCTGCTGATTATCGCTTCGTTACCTGCTATCCCTTTGTGCCCCAGCACACAGATTAGGTGAGCATTGTTTTGCATTGATAGAGTGTTGAGCCTATAAACGCACTCTTTGACCTAGCGGGACTTTGTCTCATACGAAGATATTGCTTTAAGTGCCGCTTGACTGTCACTCATAATATCGATAACCATCGGTTGATAGCATAGACTTCTGCCTGGAATATGCTAGGGAACGTGCCCATTGGCACTGAAAGTTTTATGCGAGGGCCCATGATGTCTGCACCGATGCCTTCAGGTGTTTTAGAGCCATGAGTATACTAGAGCAGATATCATCCTTTAAGTAACGTTTCAACTACCAAACTGTCCCAGTTACCTTTACTGTCTATTGTGACTTTGAATTTCCTGACAAAATTTGTATCTCTGTCGGCGCAATGCTTGATCACTATATGCAGCGTTGTGAGGTCCAGCATTGCCTCTAGTGCAGCCGTGGGGGAATTAAGGATCATAGTGAGATTTAATTCTCATAAATTACGAAAATTCATAACATTGGGTATAAATGAGATTAGTATGTCCCTTATTAGGAAATATTTCTCAGTCTAAGTGACGACACGGGGCCAGTTAGCAGTAAGTAAAGAATAACCTCTAGTGCTTGCCTTGACGTGGTTCTAAGAGCACCGCCTGTAAGTCTTTCTAAGGGCTTTATCAACAATGTTTTATGTAAACGGTATTAGGCCCGAAAATCTAATGTTAAGTAACATATTGAAGTTCTACACCTAGATTTTATAGGGAATCGATCCATAAAAAGGAACTAACCCTGTGTTGATTTGTATTTCCGACAAACTAAACCAGTTTGTAATTAAAAATATACTATATGGTATAACATTCTATATGCAATAACACAATAAACAACAACAATTTGCATATTTTTGCTCAGAATGTGTGAGCATATTTGATTTTTGGTGCGCCATGGCGTATGAGTAATCTGCGTCCAACATGATATCGAGAAAAGGTGAGAAACACTAACGTGTACTAAACACCTAAGTTTAAATATAAACAAATGCAACGCAACTTTCCAATGTTAACAGCGTAAATTCTACCGCCAATATCTGCGGCGGTGCTTGGCAAGCTTGCGTGTCAACAAGCGAGTACGGCTGGGCAGCAAGCACGAGTTCCTGCGCCTTTAATTAATCTGACAAATATGCCGGTCGTTAAAGTTTGCTTTTTATTGTTGTAAATTTTCACTTTTATGCATTTTGTTTTACTTTTCCACTTTCTTTGCTTGCGGCTTTGACAATTTTGTACACTTTACTGTGCTACTATGTAAGTAAGCGATGTTGCAACAAGCTTTGTGTGCCACATTTTCTTTTATTCCTTGAATGCACGTCGCCGCTGCTGTCAGCAACTATTTTGTAATACAACGCGCCACACACACACGTACACTTTATCTCGTTGATAGCGCTTTTGTTACAAAGTTAGCGTTAAGTGTATAGGGGGTTGCCCAGTAGTCGCTTCGGTGGCCTGCTGCCGTCGCTGGCACTGACTGGTCTAGCGTGCTGGTATGCTAATGTGAATGCATTTTAAATATTGTAATTTGCAAGTACGAGTACCTTGCGACATTTCACATTAACACCTTTTTTCCCTTTGACACACACACAAGTGCGCTCTTTACTTTGAACTCCTTATACTCCTATTGTATCCCATTGTTCTCATGCTTACTTTCCATTTGAATGGTTGTATGTGGGAAAGCATTTTGTTTTAATTTTTTTTTCTCACCCTTTTGTGTTTTGAAAAGGTGTCGCAGACAGCGGGCTAGTTTCGTTGTCTATGTATAAAAGGGGAGATTTAAAAAGTGTGATATAATTAAATTTTTTTCAGAGGTATATAAAAGGTGCTTCTTTTCGAGTTCTCGAGTTAAATAATATACTGATAAATTATAGTAGGAATATATAGTTTCTATTTGCTTTAGCAAAAGGACAGATTTCAGATCTTACCACGGCTACGTATTATGTAGAAAATAGACTATAACTAGTGGTCTGTAGTAAAAAACGTACGGAATGTTTACAAATGCTCCGACGTACCCTTCCAAATAATCTTCTTCTTCTTGACTGGCGTAGACACCGCTTACGCGGTTATATCCGAGTCCACAGCAGCGCGCCATGCATCTCTCCTTTTGGCAGTATGTCGCCAATTGCTAACACCAAGTGAAGCCAGGTCCTTCTCGACCTGGTTCTACCAACGGAGTGGAGTTCTTCCTCTTCCTCGGCTTCTACCGGCGGGTATTGCATCGAACACTTTCAGAGCTGGAGTGTTTTCGTCCAACATGACCTAGCCAGCGTAGCCGCTGTATTTTTATTTGCTGAACTATGCCAATGTCGTCGTATAAATCGTACAGCTCATCGTTCCATAGTCTGCGGTATTCGCCGTTGCCAATGTTTAAGGACACATTTCAGATCTTACCATGACTACGTATTATGTAGCTTCCGCAAAACTCTCTCTCGAACACTCCTAGTGTCGCCTCATCGGATGTTGACTTCGTCCAAGCTTCTGCACCATAAAGTAGGACGGGAATGATGAAAGGTTTGTAGAGTTTAGTTTTTATTCGTCGAGAGAAGACTTTACTTTTAAATTGCCTACTCAGTCCATAGTAGCACCTGTTGAAAAGAGTGATTCTGCGTTAGATTTCAGGGCTGACATTATTATCGGTGTTGATTCTGGTTCCTAGGTATACGAAATTATCTACAACTTCAAAGTTATGACTGTCAACAGTGACGTGGGAGCCAAGACGCGAATGCGCTGACTGTTTGTTTGATGACAGCAGATATTTCGAAATAATCTAAAAGAGTAAAATCTGATGGCTTGATTCAAATGACAGCCCCATTGATTTGATTTTGATTTGAAGTTCGCAAAAAAATGTATTTATTTTGACAGCTGATTTGACAATTATCCAATTGCCATAAAAAAGACACCCTATATAGCATATAGTACATGTGGGTATGTAAAGACAGAGACACAAATGAAATGAAAAACTCTTGGCAAAATGAAAATACGTTATCTTTTACGATAGCTGCTTGATAAGTCATATTTATTAACACTAATTACTTAGTGTCAGGTCCGAACATAAGATGGATGCTTAAGAACATGCCAACCAATGTCCCGGGGCTTCTAGCGAATCTATATCACTATCTATATGTATGGCTTGACGTTGATGGAACACAAATCCTTTCCTATTGGCTAGAACTGATTGTTGTACTGTCAATTCACTGTGGTCCGAATTAATCCATGTAGATCCAGCTGATAGTAGATTCACTGTCAATCCGATCACACACATTGTAAAACCGACCGATCGTTTTTACTTGACGTTGTACTATAGTAAGTGAACCACTTTTCATCATGATGATTGGACTTGACGATTCCCATTATTTCATAGATATTTTCAACAATTGGCATTTCAGAAGGTGCTATATCTTTCATATCAAAATTATCGGAATGGTATAAATGGATCCAAACAAATGGATCGTGATTCGCTATTACAGTATCAAGTAAAAATTGGTAGATTAGGTTTAGAGGCAAGTTACTTTTTAATGTTCATGGAAATGAGATTGAACCCCTCCAAAACTCTTAATACCTGACCGTGCAACAATTTTTTAGTAAGTTTCGGTATTCGTTCTTTCCGATCAATTTTTTCTCAGACCTTTCTTATGATTTGCATTTTCAAAAGTGAGTGACTTCTCCAGCAGCTCTCGTATGTCTTTCATGTGGAATTATTTGCATTTTCACATTTATTACGCACTTCTTCACCAGCAGTCTTCCTTCTAATCTACCCGCTCTCGGTGTTTACTCTTCACTTTTTTATATTGCGTGGTGCTTTGTCGCTTCGTTAGCTAGTTTTTAAATTTTCAAATTGCCACCGCAGAATTGCGTGCACCCGCATATGCCAGTTGGCCAAAAGTACATACATATGCGTGTGTGTACACTTGTGGTTGTAAGCTCGCTTTGTGGAGCATCACCATTATTTACATTTCTTTTAGAATTTCGCATGCATCGCAATGCTAAAAACCTAAATAGCTGTCATATAAATATATAGAGAAATTGTTCAGAAAAATAGTAACAATTGTTTTTGTCAATAAAGGATACGCTGATTCTGTCGTCTAAAGGTTTAAGAAGTGCTATATCTACATTCTTTCATGTCTTGAGAAGTCTAAGAAGAAATCTAATCATTGCCAAAAACACAAAACGACTTTAATAGTAAAAAAAGTCCTACTAGTTTTAACGATTTAGACCAATTACTCGTGATAAATATGAACAAGTTCATCGTATTTTCACCCAATTTGATTTGGTTCATTTGTGCTTCCGTCAATCGAATTTCAAAGTTTTTCTATCTTAGTGGAGGCTTAAGAAACCAGTTAATGTTTATTTCTAGTCGATAGTCTACAAATTCGATACAAACGAGAAACGATTATTCATGGTGAGAAATCTGACTAATATGGCGAAAGTTACACGGTATTGGGTTTTTGCAATTCGAAGAGGCTCAGTCCGCTCCGGCCGAGAGGACCGACTTCGATATCTTCGAAGCAGGCTAGCAGGCAGGCTAGCAGGCAGGTAGGGTGAACTCCACTGTTCCTTACTCACTGGTGTATCCACTCGAATTCAACATTTTGGCTAAAAGTGTAATCATTCCAAAGAGGTTACGTGGCTTTTTAATACCAAATTTCTTGTCAGTAATATAAGCGGCCACACATGTTTCAAACTCCGCAATATATTTTAAATATTAAACTAAAACCTACAAACTCACCGGTTAAACTGTAAGTTTATCCTAGTTTCAGTGGCAATGTAATGCAGCTGACAGCTGCGGCTTTCAAATAGACATACGTATTAAGAAGAAAACTCTACCACTTACAACTACTTACACGCAGCAAATAAACCACACACACAAAACGTTGGAAAAGATGATGCTGAAGAAAGAAAATCACTTCGGCGCTGAGTGCTGTAGAACACTTTTTTATGAAGGACGTAACTTCGAGTGCACCTGTCGCGACTGTGAGACTTTCATTGTCCCATTACGGTCTTCTTAGAACAAACACACGCAAAACGTGGCTGAAATGAGTGTATTACATAGCTGCTTACTTACATAGCTTACAAGTGTGCTTGCGCTAGAAGCAACACTAAAGTCTCTTAATAAGTTTCTAAACAAGTTAAAAGTTTATGAACAACCATCACGGGCATTCATCTCAGCAAATGTGAGTGTAAGCTCTCCGCGTGCAGAACAGCAGCAACGACGGCAGGCAGCAAATGTTGCAGTCGCATTTTTTGTTTCAGTGCCTGGGTGTGTATGCTCTTTTGGCTTTGCATTGTTGCTTAAGCCGCACTCGTAAAACTGACGAGACCTTGAATAGCCGTCGCTGCCCTGAAATGATTCGAGGAAGCACTGTCAGTGATAAAGTTTATACGCTGTTATTATCTGTGTGCGTCGTGTTGCTCATCGCAATGTGACAATTAGCCACATGCTGTCTTTGCAATCCAATTACTCTTTTTGCTGCTGAGCAATCTACCCGCTGATTCAGTAGGTAATAATAGCATTTCTGTGGAATGGAATAAGACATACTTAAGAAGTGTGAATAGGAATATATTAGCAATTAGGAGTCGACAAAGCCCTGAACCTACTTCAAATTTTCAGAGTGCTCCCACATGTTTCCATGCTACTAATAGTGATACTGACGTTCCT
Organism: Zeugodacus cucurbitae; assembly: GCF_028554725.1. Lineage (NCBI taxonomy): Eukaryota > Metazoa > Arthropoda > Insecta > Diptera > Tephritidae > Zeugodacus > Zeugodacus cucurbitae. The sequence goes on along the minus strand of NC_071667.1, from coordinate 52,770,049 downwards.
GACCTTGCTAGCTCATTAGCCTTACAATTTCCCGCGATTCCACTGTAGCCAGGAACCCAGATTAATCTAATCGAAAAATATAAAGATGTCAATGATAGTGAAGATAAGCATTCCTTAACCAACCTTGAGCGCAAAGTCAAGCGAACTCGAGGCTAGCAAAGGTTGCTGCGCTTCGAAGCAATATATCCGCGACAGTAAACTCCCCCACCTACCTTTCCCACCAACTTCGGCCTATCCGTGAAGAAACTCATCGCGCCTCTCCTCCAGCGACTCCTTCCTACCCAAACGTCCCTTCAAGAAATAAGAGCAGAGAAGTTATTGCCAGGGCTATTCTCGGCAGCATAAGGTGACCCAATAAACTCGGGATGAAGTCGAAGTGCTCGAGGATTCTTGAGTGTCCAGTCACGAACTCATCTACAAACCCGGATTCCCTAAATCTGATAGCAGCTTTCGCGGCCATGCACCTTCCAGCTATGTCCATGGTGCTATATGCAGTAAGGCGTTAATTGCCAAGGTTGGTGCCGTCCGAAGCGCTTGGTCGTTGTAATATCAAATTTAACTTCTGTAAATACATCCGCTCCTGAACCGACAAGTGTAGAACCCCAAATAATAAACATCTCTCTGTTGTTATCTCTCTCTTCCTCGCGGAAAAATTTAGGCCGATGAAGATTTGGCAGTGAAAATTTTTTAATGATAAACCCGAACCAGCGTGTTGAGGTCAAAGCGTTTGAGTCTTGGGCCAGAGAAAAATTGTAGGAATAATAGTGCACACTAGAGAATTGGAATTTGTGATCAACAGAGAGTTGAGTTGATTCTCAATTCTCTCATTTATATTTTTTCCCGACCCCTTACAATTGTGACTATCGTTCAGATTAAAAAACAAACAAACATAAGGTTTCCGAAATTTTCGCTATTAGGGGAGATGAAGAATGATAACGGAAATCGCGTAATCGAGTATGAACCCTTTCACATAATTCCGGTCTCCCAGAACCGGCAGTTGTTATAACGGCTATCTAGCCTTGCTTGAACTGGCAAGTATGAATCAATTGTCATCGAAGTCAGCTAATGAAAAATCCATCCAGCTGTTTCGACGGGGTCGGAACAAAAGAGAAGGAAATGAGTGTTGAGAGTAATGCTGTTTGAATCGGTTGGTTATGAAAATGAAATGAAACATCCTTTCAGTTGTATAACAATTTTTATTGTACATTTTCACTTCTTTGGATACCAAAATTTTCGATTTGGTAACAGGCGTTGACAAATATTACACATATTAGCACTGATTTAAAAACATAAAAAAACTTTTAGAACACATAAGAATCCAAAACAGTGGTGTTAAGCCTTCTTCCGCTTCTTAAGCGACGGCAAACCACTATCAAATTCTGATGTGGTGAGTGCTCGCGAAGCTGGCATCATTTTCACTAGCTTATTGACTTGCTGCCGATTGGGGTTGCGTACTTCGTTGGTCACAGTGGTAGAGAACATACGCTTTTTGGCACGTTTTTCCTGTTTGATTTTTTCGGGATCCCTACAAATAAGAAAATAAATTTAAAAATGTGTTTCAAAAATTACTTCGCACTGTCGTACGAAACTGATATATTTACTAAATGATCTTTACCTCTCTGTGTACGTCAAGCGATTTGTAGGCGGTGGCGGTTTTGGTTCCGAATGCTTCTTGGTAAACGTTTTTGGTTGATCCTTCAGAGCAAAGCTCTTCGCAAAATGGCCCATGTGCGCGTTTTTGATATTAAATATCGGTTTAAGTTCCTTTGGGAAGGTGGAATAGAACTTCGTCCACGATACGAAAGCTGATGGAGAATAGTTTAAACATTTCAGGTGAAATTATTTACTGAAAACATGCTTTAACATGCATAAAACCCACCACACAACAAAATAAAAACACAAACAAATTAAGCAGCTTTTACATTCTCTCATCACGGGTTATTGGTTATTTAAGCGTTCGACACATTGAAAATTAGTGTTTTTAAAACAACAGTTTTTCTTTAAATTTCAAAATTCCAGCACATACTTTTTTAAATTTCATACCGTTATACATTTTCTTTCGTTTCACTTTATCAGCACAACACCATAAAACAACAACTAAATTGACAGCTTGATTCTATGGTTCTCTTACCTTTACACGCTTTATTATGCATTTCTTTGTCGTCCGCAATGAGTTCTTGACATTTATGTTGCAGATTTGACGCGGCTTCTTGTATTGTGTTCGCTTCATCGTCATTCTCATTGAGTGTTTTCAAATAATTATCCATATCAACTTGTGATATTCTGTGGAAATGCAAAATTATGTCAAAATATTATTTCATAAGCATATTTCGGAACAAACCTTATGCGCTGATCCTCCAGAAAGCGTACAAATTGTGATTCAGAAGGTGTGAGTAGCAAAAGCGCTTTACCGCTCTGACCGGCACGTGCTGTGCGTCCTACACGATGCACGAAATCGGAAATCTTTTGTGGTGGTGAATACTGTACAACCAGATCAACTGCCGGCACATCAATGCCACGGCCTGCCACATCCTGTACAATTAAACCAAGCCGTAATTTTTAAAATATATTGCTCTAAATATGCTTGTGTATCTTACCGTTGTGAGTAGCACACCAGATTTGCATTCGCGAAAACCATTGAACACACCTTGGCGTTCTGTTTGTGTCATTGAGCCGTGCAATCTAAAGATATATGCAAAATAAATAATTTGTCTAACATTTTAACATTCTCATATCTACGCACTTGAAAAACCGTAAGCCTTTAAGTAATGGCGTTTCATCGTCATCTTCACTTTCGTCCTTCTCCTTGATCACCTCCTCATCATCTTCATCGAGCACTTTTTGTGTCAACAATTCATTCAGTAAATCATGATGGAAGTTTACCATCTCCATTGTGCTCATAAAGACGATAGCTTTCAAGCGTTGTTTATCGCTGAACTCATGCGCTAAAATGCCGCACAATGTAACCAAGCGCAACTTTGGTGGCACAACTACAAAATGCAATTTCAAATTATCTGGTATTGTCATAATACCCTTTTCTTCTTCTTCCTCATCTACAACTTCCGCGGTTAATGCTTCAATGTCATTTTTAGTATAACCATTCGTTTTAGGTAGGCTCGATGGGTCTTCATCGCTATTGTCAACGAAAATTGGTTCTTTCAGTGTGAGTCCAGCAAGTCGTTGCACATTTGCGGTGAGCGTTGCCGATAATAACAAACGTTGTAAACGCTCTTCGTTTATCGTACCATCTTCTGCTGGTTTCGAGCGTTGTGCATCGATTGCTTCCACAATTTGTTTAACATCACGCTCATAACCCATTTCCAATAGACGATCTGCCTCGTCTAGCACTAAAAATTTCGTTTTGTGTACTTTGAATGTCTCTGTGTGTAACAAGTGATCGAGCACACGGCCAGGCGTGCCAACTAATATATTGATGCCTTTGCGTATACGCGCTTTCTCTGCCTTGCGACGTTCGCCACCCATCAGTACACCGGGTACGATCCAGGTAAATGGTTTAACCAATTTTTGAAAAAGTTCATAAGTTTGCACGGCCAATTCGCGTGTGGGCACAATGACTACAGCCAGCACACCGGAGTCACGTGTAATCTTTGGACGCACCGCTTGCAGCTTTTCGACCACAGGCAAAGCGTATGCCAATGTTTTACCGGAACCAGTCTGCGAACGTACCAGCAAGTCTTTGCCTGCAATATTAAATTATAATCATTATTTATTTTAGTTTAATCAATAAAATTGTTTACCTTCAAGCGCCAGTGGAATGGTTTTCTTCTGCACAGTCGTTAGTTCAACAATACTCAGCATGTCTGCTAAATTCTTCACAGCATGTGGATGAATATCGAGTGATTCGATTTTTGTACCATCGAAAAGACGTTCCGCTATTGGTTTGACAAAACGTTGACCCATAACAGGTGTATTAGGGCTATTGGCAAAGAGTCCGACTTTTTTAACAGTTTTATCTTCAGGGCGCACTACGCGGAATGCATTCGCTTTACGTGCTGCTACATTTACACCATTTTCTTCTGTGCTTGCACTACTTTCCTCGTTTTGTGGCGGTTTCTGCTTAAAATTATTGCGTTGGTTCGTTGATTTTTTGGCATTTTTATCAAATGGTTTCTTTGCAAAATTGTTTTTAGTCTGTTCACTTTTCTGTTTGGCCATGTTTCGCAAACGCTCAGCTTGACTAAGTTTTTGCTTTGGTTGAGGACGCGCAATTGGTGCGGTGTTCGTGGCAATATTAAGTATGAGTCCATTGTCTATGGAATTTGTTGATGACTTGTGGCTCTCAGTTGTTTTACTAGCTGGCTTAATTGCATTTGTTGATTCAGCAAGATTTGTATTTTTAGTAACATTTTTCTTTTCTAAGTTTTTAGTTTCGGAAAGTTGTACCAACGATTTTTGCGTAGGTTTGCTGCTTTCATCAGTGGTTGGTGTTTTTTTAACTGGCCGCTTGCGTGCTACAATTGCTTTTACTTTATGCTCCGCTCCACCAAATGAAAACGTGAAGCCACCATCACTGCGAGACGTTGCGCCGGCAGAACTCTTCTTTTTTACAGGAACCTGGTGTGTATAGGTTTATCATTAGTTATTAACATATTTAATATCGTTTTATGGTAACTTACAGATTTATTTCGAGCGTTTGGTGGTCCAGTTGCTATATTTAAAGAGATATCCATGCTAGCGTGGTAAATTACTTGCTTATTTGAAGACGGCCTGTTGCAAGCATGTGTTCACGTTGTTTTGTTTTGTTCGCAGTTTTCTCTAACCATTCACAATGATTTAAGAAATTTATCGATAACATTGTATGTTTTTCAATGGAAAATATTGTGAGCATATTAGTTCGGAAATTTTGATCTATAGAAATATTTTAAACTATTCAATAAGCAACTTATAAGAAATAAAGGAATATAAATGAACCACGTAATTTATAAAATAAAAAATTATTAAAAATGCAACCCTGCGAGAGTTATCACAATAGTTCCTTTTGACAAGCCCATTACATTTTTTGGCTTTCGCTTTGAAAATTAAATTTATAGAATTCACCTTGTGCGCGAATTTAATACTAATTGCGTTAACTTATTATACAATTGTGTGGTTGCAGTGCTTAAATATTCAAACAGAATTTGCAAATGTTGTGCCCTCACAGTACAAAGTAAAAATGAGTTTCAAAATTTGTCACGGAAGCTAGGCATGACGGGAAATACTATTGTGGTCATTATTCAGCGGAAGAAGACGTTTTACAGGAAGTATTTTCATTTCAAACAAAAACACTCGAATGCCAAAAACCTGGAAGCGCTATTATATTTTAAAACATATATATGTAGTAATGGAACTAACTGCTACTTCTTGGTTACACAAAAATAACTAAGCAACAAGAAACACCAAAGTTTATAATTTAGCACAATTTGTAGGTTAGGAAACATGTATGTATTATTCATCAATATTAATTAGGTGTATTGAAGTGATATATGGTATATTTTTTGGCAATTTTGTTTGAATTATTTGATCATTATATTCTAGACAAAATGCCCAGATATCACAGAACATTATCTTAGAAAGAATCTCGTCTTCACTTTTAAAGTGACGTTCGTTTAGTAGCTTATTGGCAGTGGGTCAACGAAGCTTTCTTCTCCAATATGAAATATGTACTCGAACGAAAGAGTAATATCAAGAAAACAATATGATAATGATGTTGGATTCCAGTTTTGTATTGTAACAAAACATTTTGTCTGTTTCCTTTTTCAAAAAAAAATTGGAAAAATGTTTAAGCCCAGACATTGAAATAACATATGGGCATTTCCGCCATGTCGAACGTGACAATCGTACACCTTTCAACTAAAAAAAATATGAACTAAAATGTTTTTTACTTTTGACAGTAGGATTTTTTAATAGCCCTTCATTAGCCCTACATTTAGTGTTTAGGTTGATTTTGGAACGGTTTTCATTTTCAAGATAATTGCAAAAAACCAAGGCATTCGCAAGGGACAAAAAATGGAAGTCGTTTTCGGAGACAACGATTCAAACGGCGATTTAAGCGAATTGTAAGGCAATATTCAAATGTTTTTGATTGTAAAGCTTTGTGAATGGATGCCTTTAAGATTGGTATGAATTTCACCCAAAAATAATTTATGGTTTTTTTTAATTAAATATTTACCACATTCGCACGGGACATGTCGCACGGGACATTTTTTTCAATCATAATGTTTATGTTGATTTTGTTGTTATAATGCCGAATTATTTAACAACAAGTCCAATAAAATGGCTTAAAAAAGTAGTAAATGTATTTATTTATTTATTTTAACTAATATCCAACGAGGAACATAACAAAAATTCTATAGTATGAAATGAAAATAGTATTATGAATGTGAAATACAGGTTTTTAAGAAAATGTTGTCCTCGGGAATAAACATTTTTGGATTTCGTTATCTGCTAGACTTTTTGTTTGATAACTGCTCCCACTCCTTCGACGGCTCCTTGCAAAAAATTCTATTCTAATGAAGAGTATTTTAATTATTTTATAAAATCAACCAGGCGTGATAATATAAATTTGATTTTAAACTGAGAGCATATTTTAGAAAAGAAACTAAAGGATTTTTTAATTTTAGTGAAGAGATTTATCAAGAAAACAATAAGTTATGCGTTAGCTTGTCACTTTTAAAAGCAAACGATTTTCTCCTGAAAACCTTGTTAAAATGAGCACTCTTATTTTGATTTGTAAGCCAAAATCTATCTGATTAGCTATTTCAGTGGAATTTGAAGAGCGGTTTTTGCTCATATGTAAATAATTAATGTAAACGTATCTATTTACATACTTCAGTCAATTTTATAAGACAAAAGATAATTTTCAATTTTTAAATTCCACACCTAAAATGTCGCACGTGACCAATTTTAAGTAGTTACCAAAACCACAAATCTTCTGATTTTTGAGCAAGTTTTTTTTTTTTTATTTTAATTGTATAAAAATTTACTGTTTATACCCAAAATTTGGCGAGCTTGCTGCTTATATTTGCGATGCAGTAGGAACAAGTGTTGTTTTTTGATGTCGCACGGGACATTAAAATATAGACATTAATTAAATTAAATATATTAAGAGAGCAAAAACTTACAGTTATTTGCAATCGCATGCTTTCATATGCATTTTATTTTGCTCTTTGTACCCTTATAGAGGTTTTACACAAAGCAAAAAATTATACATGATATGTTTCTTTAACAATTTTGACGAAAAAACAAATGTAGTAGAAAAATCGAAATGAGAAAAGTAGCTCCTGTTCGACTTGGCTTTGGTATATCTCGTAGTTGGTTAGGAATTAATTTAAAATTAATTAAATATAAATAAATTTAAATATTTTCCTATGAAATTATGCAAAAACTTTGGAATTCTAATAATGTTTAATATTTTGTCTGTGATGGACCTTCTGGCGGAAATGCCCATATGTGAAGTATAAATTTGAATTATAATTTCAAATACCAAACCGGAGAAAATGTGGATATGTTCCAGGCGGATTTCGAATGTCATAGAAAAGTTGAAAGCTTTTTTTCTCGCGAAAAGTACTTCATAACGGTTGAAAGTAGTCACTTAGATAACTTTACACAAATTATATAGTATAGTGTATATATTGTAGTTTTGACCAATAATCTCCTGACTTTTCTTATATTTATGGTACACACGCATCTACTTTAGATTATCCAATTCAATTACTATATCTTCTTTGAATTAATTATTCTGTATTTATCCTTTAAATAGTATGTATCTGAAAACCAGACATACATATAATCACATATGTATTTATATTCGCATAGTTTCTTAATGTTTAATAGTTTTAGCCATTCCATTCGCCTTCAGCTGATTGTGTGTGCTTCTGAAGTTTATAGCAATTTGTTGCAATGTCATGTCAGTTAAAATGACTTATAACCTTACTGTCCTCTTGGCTTTTTGTTGTTTTCGTTGCGCTAACGGCACTTGAACGCGGAGCTGTGCTTCATCATTCTATTTGTTGAAGCAATGTGACTTTATAACGTTCTTATTTGCTTTTTGCTGACAAAGGTTTTCATTTGCACTTAAAGCAAATATTTCGAAAAACCATTTGAGCACGTAAATCAAATTGAATATGTGACATTGATAGCGATTTATTGCAACGCTTTGAATGTGATTGACCAAGAAGGATTAACATATTTATTATTTACATATATTATTAAGTAAAAAGAAAGTTAAGTTGTCAGATGAATCGTATGGTAGTACGAAATAAATAATTCCTAAAGACATCAGCTCGATTCTACCGTCAGTAATTTCGGATAAAAAAAGTTGCAAAACTACAGTAATTATCTGTGTATATGGTGAAGTTAACATAAAAACTGGCAGAAATATTGTACGGTGATTGAAATTTGAAATATTTAGAAGAAAAGTACTGACCTCGAAATACCCTGAAGCTTTTGTATTCTTCGCATCTACTCGCTAATTTGAAAACTTTAAGTGAAGAAAGGCTTGGCGGTTTTTTGACGTTTTTAGTTAGTTCAGAATGATATTTTTCTCATTTATGATATTTTCTTATTTATTTACTTCTTATAAGATAACACACAAATTGACCCATATAATCGTCATAAAGTCTATATAGTATATGGAAGATGGCACAATTCCTTTAGCGATTTCAACTACAATATATCCAAGATTTCAAGTTCACTTAAATTTGCTAAGATATCTTACATATTAACCGATTTATGGGGTATAAAGTCCATAGGGAATTTGAAAATTCATATATGAGGTCTATGGGAGATAGAAGTATTGACCTGATTTTGCAAATTTTTGGCACAGAGGCACACTGTAAAAAACATTTATCCGCGTTGTCAACATAACTCCTGACAGAATCCTCCAAAATAAAACAACAAAAATAAGTGTTTTAGTTAAGACCATAAACTCGTGCTTGAACGAAGGAAAAACAAAATAAGTAAGTAAGGGCTAAGTTCGGGTGTAACCGAACATTTTATACTCTCGCAATTTATTTATTTAACTTAATTAATATTATATAAGACACAATTTGACCCACATATTCGTTATATATGTTATATAAAGTCCATTGAAAGTTGGCAACCATAATATTAGGTTAGAAGCACTGAGCTCCTCATGTTCAATATATATGGGGCCTTGAAAGCATATGGTCCGATTTTGGAGAATGGGGCTGCCACACTATAAACGTAGTATTTGTGCAAAGTTCTGCACCAATATCTTCACTAGTGCTTACTTTATATATTGTAAAGTAAACAATTCAGATCGTCCTCAAAGTTCTGGTATATAGGAAGTAGGCGTGGTTGTGAAGCGAATTGGCCAATTTTCACGACATATTATTGGGAGGTAAGGAAACTATTACAAACCAAGTTTCATTGAAGTCGGTCGAGTAGTTCCTGATATGGTTTTCGACCCATAAGTGGGCGACGCCACGCCCATTTTTCATTTTGTAAAAAAATCTCAGTGCAGCTTCCTTCTGCCATTTCTTATGTAAAATTTGGTGTTTCTGACGTTTTTCGTTTGTGAGTTAACGCACTTTTAGTAATTTTCAACCTAACCTTTATATGGGAGGTGGGCGTGGTTATTATCCGATTTCTTTTTTCTTTAATTTTTGAACTGTATAAGGAAAAGGCTAAAATAAACGACTGCAGAAAGTTTGGTTTATATAGCTTTATTGGTTTGCGAGTTATATACAAAAATCTATTATGGGGCGGGGTCACGTCCACTTTTCCAAAAAAATTATATCCAAATGTGCCTCTCCCTAATGGGATCCTATGTTCAAATTTGATTTTCATAACTTTATTTATGGCTTAGTTATGACACTGTGTAGGTTTTCGGTCTCCACCATTTTGTGGGCGTGGCAGTGGACCGATTTTGCCCATTTTCGAAAGCAACCTCCTCAGGGTGCGAAGGAACATGTGTTCCAAGTTTCATTAAGATATCTTCATTTTTACTCAAGGACGGACAGACATCCGGATTTCAAATCCACTCGTCATCCTGATCATTTATGTATATATAACCCCATATCTAACTCTTATATTTCTTGGTGACACAAACAACCGTTATGTGAACAAAACTATTTTGTGCAACAGGTTGCGAGAGTATAAAAAGTAAAAATTGGAATTTTGGCAGACATTTTTCCAAAGAAAAAAAAATTCGGTCAGATTTGCTTAACATTTTTTTTAATAGTTGTGGCACAGTTGTAAAAAGAATCCTTCGTCCAAACAAGAGTAAATTATATCTCGAACACCTGTGAAAAATTCAAGATCGGTTGAGTAGTTTTAAAGAACATTTGACAACCGACTCTAAAAACACGGCTCCGTTAAAAATGCGTTTAAAGTATTGAGTAACAATAATACCTGACTTGGAACACCTTCCAAAGTCTGTATCTCCGAAACTATTATTCGGAAACTATATTTCTGAAATCTAGGATAATATTCTTGAGATGTTGTAGAAATTAAAAAAAAAAAAATGATTTTTTGAACCCACGAAACGAATTTCATTGAAATTGGTCGAGTAGTTCTTGAGGAACGGTTTTGGACCCGGACATTTTTCATTTTTATACCAATATGAGTGCAGCCCTTCTATCTGCTTGCTGAATAAAAGTACTTTTAATAGTTTTCAACATAATTTTTGTATGGGTTGTAGGCGTGGTTGTAATCCGGTTTCATCCACATTCATGCTACATCTTAAGAAGTCACTCTAAAAAGTTTGGTTGATATAGCTTTAGTAGTTTATGAGATATAGTTGAACTTCCTTAACTCGAATCATCATAAGCCACAAAAAAAGAGTAAGAGAGATTTCGACTTACGGAAGGTAATTTATTTGAAATTTGACTTCTATTTCCAACTCGAAAGTTCGAGTGGGCGTGTCAGTGGTCCGATTTCACCCAACCCAAGAATGTCCCAAGGAACACGTGTACCACGTTTCGTCAAGATATCTTAATTTTTACTCAAGTTATCCGTTGCACGGACAGACGGATGGAGGGATAAACAGACATCCGGATCTCAACTCTACTCGTCATCCTGATCACTTTGGTATATATAACCCTATATCTAACTCGTTTAGTTTTATGACTTACAAATAACCGTTAGTTAACCAAAACTATTATGCTATCTGTGCAACATTATAATTTCATTATTTAACTTTTTAAACTTTCACTTCCTGATAACAGTTAAAAATCCATTCGCGAACTCTTTTTTAAAAAACCCCACCATTTGCAGTTCTCAATATAACTGCACACCTTCAATTCGCTCATAAACTGCTTGTCACCTACCAGTGAAATTCATTAAAATTCAGCAGCTCAACTAAAAACAGGTGTAGAGAATCATGTCGAACACTATTCTATTGTGTTGTGCTTTTTCCTGGGTCCATTGTTTATTCATGGAACGCCTTTTATTTGGGTGCCAAATGGCCAAGCGCTGCTATTGTTTCATTTGTTTGTATGACTGCGTAAATCAAAAACCTGAAATCTCCAAAATGACGACGAATTTGTCTAATGCCACGCGTTATGGGCGTAGCTGTGGCGGTGGGTAGGGGCAGGAGACAAATTTTGACACGAATCCTTTTGGTGCGCGTCAAGCAGACGGACGGACAGACAGACAAGTCAGCCAAGAGTCCCGTGAATGGTTTGTCTGTGAGATGCTTTGTCTGTTAGTTCGTTAGTCGCTTTGTCGATTTGTCTGTTAGTACGTTGGTTCGTCGGCATTCGCAGAATTTATTTTCATTTCAGCTTTCATTTCGCGGCCGTGAGAAGATCTGTCTGTTTATAAAGCGATTTGTCTGTTTGTCTGCGGAATATTTCAGCTGTTGTGCGCTCGGAGTATCGCTTTAGTTTTGTCTTTATTGCGGCTTTTAACCGATAGGGTCATTCTCTGGCAGTCAACATGGCATTCAGTGAAGCTAACAAAAAGTGCGCGGAGAAACAATGATGAAATTGGCGCAATGATTTCACTCTTTTTGTCTTTTCTTTTACTTGCAGTTAGCTTTTGTTCTGTGTTTTTTTTTACTGCTGCGGAGCTCAGCTGTCGCTGCCGTGTGGCTTACAGCGTCTTGCCGCGTCACAGTGTTAAAGTGTGGCCGGTGCGTCGTCGTGGCCGCCCTCAATTAAGCTGCGAACTTTCGAATGCCTGAGCAGAAATAGCAAAATGGTTGCGACAATGACAAATACTTTCGCTTTCCACCAGCCGCCAGCCGCGGGTCCTCGGCCGTCGGTCGCGCCACACGGACTCATTGTGTTTGCAGCTAAAAGGCGATTGTTGTTGTTGTTGTTGGCTAAAGCATACAAGCGGAAGCGAAAAGGCGCAAAAACACAAGGCACACAAGTTTACACAGCAAATGGCTGAGCAAATAGTATCCCGTTGGCGAAGTGCAAAGCAAAAAGTTTAAGTAAAGAAATGCGTCGGTGTGTGTGTGTGTCTTTGCGTTTGGTGGTAGGGGCGGTCGGGCTATTTGCAATGTGCCGCAGCCAGCTGTTGTCATTATTGGACTGATTGCTTTGGCTAACGAAGTAGTTGTATAGCTTGTAGCTTGTAGCTTGGCATGAGACCGTTTGGGCTTAGGTCATGTACAAGGGCCAAAGTAAATTGTTTGACAATTTGTCTAGAATTAAATTGAATTGAAATAAACTTAAAAAAGGGCAAACGATTTGTAATGTGTCTGCCTGATTTTGAAACTTGGCAAATGTAAATTTGTCAAGATTTAAACGTCGCAGTAGACTTACGAAGGTTCAAACTCTTTTCAATATATTTATTGTGTTTATAAATAACTAAAAGGATAATGAGTTTTAACTTGTGTAAGATGTGAGTTTAAAAATAAATTATTTAGTTGTTTTGTAATGTAATCAGGTGTCTTGACTTTCAGTATATTGTAACAAAAGTTAGGTTTTCCTGTTTTTCCTGTGAACTAAATATATGATCTTTGATATCTAAAAACGAGAAAATATTTGAAGCAACATTTTTTGAATGGACTTAAGGACTTTTCAACTATCCGTATAATTGGGATATAACGAATAATTCCGATGTTCAAATGTATTCCGAATGTTAACTGTATTTCATTGGAGACATTTTGGAAAATTACCTATCTTATCTTTACTAGATAATAAGCGGCTTTGGACCCTTGAGGATGCCAATCTAATGTTGTTATACTAATGTCGCCGATCCACTTCCATTTACGACTTCGAATTTCGATATGGATCGGTAGATGTTTGGTTGCGGTCCAGAAGTTAGCATTTTTAAAAACTCTGGGCCAGAATATCCACATAATTTTTCGAAGACAAGATTATGAAAAATTTTGCAATATCCTACTTCTAGCAGCCATACTCGTATAAGACAAAAGATTCCACGCTTGTATCGAATATTTTGAGCTTCGTACGTATGGATAAATATATGTGTTGATCTCCAGACGTTATCCAACATTCCGAAAGCGCGATGTTTAAGAGTGTCAAACGCTTTCTCAAAAACGATAAAGTACAGATAGAGAGTAGTGCATCACTCTACCGACTGCTGTACAAACAATCATTCTTAAGGTTCGACATTCGACACATGAGTAATAGAGTCTGAAACCTAGACTTGTTCTTTACGCATCCCTTACATGAACCATGTAGATAAGTAGTGGATTATATAAGTTATTATTTTATTTACCATATTTAGAAGTGTTATTTCTCTCCAAATTTTACATTCCGGTAAATTTGTTCTCTTCAGAAAAATAGTAATAACATCTTCTTTCAGCTCGTCTGTTATCTTTTCTGAGGTCCATATATATTTGAGCAAAGGAAGCAGTATCCGTGCGGTCACCTGAGGAGCATCTTATTTGGGTGCGACCTTAATTTTGACCATTGTCAGTTTGCCATCTTCATCTTTTAGCGGTTTGATGGGTTTGAATGTTGCGTTTATCAAATGACGTATCGTTTGATACAGATCACGTTTCCTGCGCTTTTGCTTGCTTACTTGCTGAACTGTCACTCTAGATTGTGTTATCTTGTATCCGCTCTAGCACTTTTCTTTATATTCTGGGTTCGTTTACTAACTCCATGTGGAATCTGAGATCAAGGATTTTCGGTTAAATTCTTTGAAACCGATACAATCTTCCGTTGCTTTTAGGAATAGTTTCTTTATACTTTTCCAGTCGTTTGTCATAGTGTGTTGTGTTTCGGCAGAAGCATTTAACCATTATATAAACCTTACTTAGATAGATTCGTCTTTCAGCTACTCTACGTCGATTTTTTTGTATCTTCACCTTTGAGTCGCTAACTGTAGCCACTATAAGTCTCACTGATGCAATTAGAAGATGATGGTCTCTTGCAACATCAGCCCCACTCTTGTTCCATGTGTCCAAAAGGGAACCGCGCCATTTTCAAGTTATTTTTGAATGCGCTTATGATTGTATAGCGTTCCTCCTATAACAAGATTAAGATTATTAGTTAATGAACGAAGGATTTTTTGTATCTTTATTACAACTATTTTTTTTTCGAGCTAATATATGGCGGAAAAAGAATTTTCTAGTTTAAATTCTGTCAAAAATTCAAATTTCAATATTTTCTTTTTTCCTTCGTTCAATAACCAGACTTATCTATATATTATCGAAATATTATTAGTATATTGTTTTTAGATGATCCAATCATAAATTATGAAGTCCACCGCAAGTCCTTTCATTTTTTTTTTGACACGTCATGGGAGATGAGGTGCCAATTTCGCTGAATTGTTTAGCCAATACCGGCAAATTCAGTTGCCTTCTTCTTAGATTCCAGTATTTAATCGATTTTTTAAATAACTTTATCATTATTCAGTATTAATGAACAATCCTTTAGAACAATGTTGATAAAAAGTGCTTAAATGGCCCCTATTGTACTATAGTATACGGTACACCATGTCGTATGATTGACATTCTCATAGCAAATACTACATGCTAAACATAAATATCAATTTAAAACGCACTCACAATAAACAATAGAATAACACAAACAAATGTTAATTCTAACACCTGCAACATGAATAATGCCGTTAATTGCACCTTGGTGTCTAATCATGCGTTCTCACAACAACACCAACGCTTGAAATTCATGCAATTTTCAAATCATAAGTGCGTTTGCTGAGTGTAGGTGTGCTCTCTAAGCGCTATGTAGGTGTCAGTGCAGCAATTCTGCACTTGCAAATCAGCGCAAATGCATTTATGATGAAAAAACAATAGCAATAACTATCACTTCGCTGCACTCAAATGCTGCACTTAGCACCGTTGTGCGTTATATGCCACTCAGTATTGTATTCACAACGAAAATGCATGCGTACATACTCGTACACAGCCGTAGTTTCACTGGAAAGCATCGCTGCACTTAAACTGAAATCACAATTTCCGCCAACGTGCAATCAACTGTGCAACATGCTCACTCGCCCACTCCCTCTCACTTAAGCGTTTGCTCGCACGCTTGTCCATTTTCATTACGAGTTGAAAACTATTCCCACACAAATATTTCGAATGATAGATCAGTTATGAATTTGTGAGGTCAGGTGTTGTAAATATTTGTAGGTTACGCTTAATAACGGTGTATTTGTGCATCCTTTACTTATGGATGCATTCATGCGTTTCGAGCAGCACTAGCCTCTCGAGTAAGCGATTTTCGATGTTTATACTATTAGTTTAAACCTGAAATTAAGTTAAAATACCTTTCACCAAGCAGCGGAAATCTGCATCGGATATTCATTCATCTGAAACTTTTTTGAATTAGATTGTATTTAAATTTAATGGCGAATGTTTATTATCATTCGAAAGAACCGTCTGTCCGTCTGTCCGTGCAACGGATAACTTGAGTAAAAATTGAGATATCTTGATGAAACTTGGAACACATGTTCCTTGGGACCGTGAGAGGGTTGCTTTCGAAAATGAAAATAGGACCACTGCCACGCCCACAAAATGGCGAAAACCGAAAACACATAAAGTGTCATAACTAAGCCATAAATAAAGCTATGGAAATAAAATTTGGTATGAAGGATCGCACTATGAAGGGGCATATTTGGATGTAATTTTTTTGTGGAAGTGTGCGTGGCCCCGACCCCAAATCGGTTATTTGTATATATCTCGCAAACCAATACGGCTATATAAACCAAACTTTCTGCAGTCTGTTCTCTTACGTACCCCACCATACACCATGAAAATAGTTGAAATCAGATAATAACCACGCCCACCTCCCATACAAAGGTTAGGTTGAAAATTACTAAAAGTGGTTAATCTCACTAACGAAAAACGTCAGAAATACTAAATTTTACAGAAGAAATTGTAGAAAGATGCTGCACTCAGATTTTTTTACAAAATAAAATCGGTTCAGGAATTACTTTAGCCATCATATACTATATATGACGATTTTCGTTATTCTATTAAACTTTATGCCGAATTTATAAATGTGTGTGTTTTGTAAATAAGATTTCTTCAATAAATACCGAGAGTATAAAATGTTCAGTTACATCCGAACTTAACCCTTCCTTACTTGTTCAAGCTACTTTTGAAAACGTGCTGAAAAAAGTTCACTTGTTTGGTGAGTCACAATTATTTGCCTTTAATTTCAAGCTGAATTCTTGGCAACTGGACTTACTGTAGACCAAGCATAAAAAAGATAGTCAAGAATTTTGTAAGAAATATTCTTTTAATAGAAACATTCTCAAATATACGTATATTTAAAACTTTTGCCTAACATTCTAAATCTTACAGGAATTGAAACTGCGCACCACTAAGTAACAGTCCCCTTTTAGCACACTGATCCTTGGTAAGCTACAAGTGCAACCATTACTGAAGCAAAATAAAACTTTACACAATTTCTTTTTTCTAACAGTACGTCTATCTATAATATAAAAATGAATCGCATAATGTGTTGCTAAGCGCATAACTACAAACACAATTACAAAAATTGCCTGAAAAAGTCTTAAATCCACAATTTTCTAACCACCCATACAAACAATTTGTGTCGTTAGTCTCGAAAAAAGTCGGGAAGGGCCAAACCGATCTGGCTAATTTTAGTTTTTTTAGGATAGGGAAGGATGAGAAAGTAAGTATATATCGAAAAATTGTGAGGAAGATAACAAGAAGATGATTTTATATGAATTGACAACAAAATTATAAAAAAGAGAAAACAAAAAATAATAATATTTTAAAAGTTGTCATTGTTGCTTTGTTAAAATATTTTTATCATTGTTCAATTGTATAAGGCTGTGTCGATAGCCCAAAACAATTTGTAATAAGTAGGGAAAAACATTTTATACTCTCGCAATTTATTGATGTAATTTTATTACACACAATTTGAAATAAAGTCCAATAGAATAACGAAAATCAGAATATATAGTACATGAGGGTTGAGGTAATTCCTGAACCGATTTCACTCATTTTCAACGCCCAGTTATAATGGGAAGAGCTAAATAGAGATGGTACAATCTTCTACAAGAGTGTACAGCTCCTGGCGTTCGCCGATGATATTGATATCATCGGAAACAACACCCGCGCCGTTAGTTCTGCTTTTTCCCGCCTGGATAAGGAAGCGAAGCGAATGGGTCTGGTGGTGAACGAGGACAAGACGAAATATCTCCTGTCATCAAACAAACAGTCAGCGCATTCGCGTCTTGGCTCCCACGTCACTGTTGACAGTCATAACTTTGAAGTTGTAGATAATTTCGTATACCTAGGAACCAACATTAACACCGATAATAATGTCAGCCTTGAAATCCAACGCAGAATCACTCTTGCCAACAGGTGCTACTATGGACTGAGTAGGCAATTGAAAAGTAAAGTCCTCTCTCGACGAACAAAAACTAAACTCTACAAGTCCCTCATCATTCCCGTCCTACTTTATGGTGCAGAAGCGTGGACGGTGTCAACATCCGATGAGACGGCACTAGGAGTTTTCGAGAGAAAGGTTTTGCGGAAGATTTACGGTCCCTTAAACATTGGCAACGGCGAATACCGCAGAAGATGGAATGATGAGCTGTATGTGTTGCTCGACGACATAGACATAGTCCAGCGAATAAAAAAACAGCGGCTACGCTGGCTGGGTCATGTTGTTCGAATGGATGAAAGTGCCCCAGCTCTGAAAGTTTTCGATGCAGTACCCGCTGGTGGAAGCCGAGGAAGAGGGAGACCTCCACTCCGGTGGAAGGACCAGGTGGAGAAGGACCTGTCTTCACTTGGTATTACCAATTGCCGCCAAACCGCCAAAAGGAGAGATGCGTGGCACACTGTTGTGGACTCGGCTATAACCGCGTAAGCGGTTTCTACGCCAGTTAAGAAGAAGAAGTTATAATGGGAATAGGGGCAACTTGACACCTGTTAGTAGGCAGACAAACGGCAATTCGGTCTAGAAATTACTCCTAAATTGCAAATCAACGAAACACCAGTCTGCAAAATCGCCAAAAAAAAGCTATAAAGAAGATTTTGCAGATATGCAAGTCGCTGGAGGTACTGCACAGGACTTACGCGACACAAGATTTACGCGACAACGAAAATATTTTTGGTGAAGCCATGATTCTGTTGGCAGGTGATTTTCGCCAGACTATTCCTGGATCAACTGTTGCTGACGAACTAATCACATTCCTAAAATCATCTAATTTGTGGCGCCACATAAAGAATCGCCAAACATACGAGTGTTTTTCCAACAATATCACACTGCGATTGTAGAAATAGTTGAAAATGGTAGCGACGCAGTTGACACCTCGATGGATTAATAACATTTTTAACGGGTTTCTGTCAGTTCATGGCCTCGAAAGAGGATCTAATTCATCGTGTTTTTCCTGACATGAAACCATAATATAATAAACATAAATGGCTGATTGAATGACCTATATTGGTGGTAAAAAAAAGGATCTCTTTGATCTTAATGCGACAATTTAGAATTTCGTTAAAGGAGAGTTGACACAGCTACAAACCAGGATGACGTATTCAATTATCCCACAGACTATTTTAAATTGCTGGACTATCTCCACTCACTTGCAATTAAAAGTAGTGTGAGTTGTCATCATGCTGCGTAACATAAATCAACATCAAACTTTGCAAAAGAACAAGACTGGCTGTGAAGAAGATAATCAAAATCGTCACCAAAGCCAAGATAAAGCCAACTATGAAATTTGGTCATTTGTTATTTTCTCCAATATACGATTAAAAAAAGTTTTACTAATTATGATGATTTACGCTTAACACAGATCTACAATAATGTCTATCAATCATTTTAAAATTTATCGGCTATAACGTTTTCGTCTTTATGCGTAAGAATTTTTTCTCTGCATTGAAAGATTTACTAATTTAATGTATACCTTAGCCACAAAAACGTGTGGCCGGGTCTGTTAGTAAGTGTATATAATTAAATTGTTCGATTAAACCTTTGCCCTAACCGCAACACACTTTCTCAATTCAAATTAGCAAAGCTGAGTGCGTACATAATTTTAAACGACATATCATATTATTCCATGACACATTTTTTAGAATATATCACTTGGATGTGTATTGTATATATATAATATATAGATTATTTAACATTAATCTAGTCTTAAGAAGGTATCAGTTTTAATTCGGCATCCAAACAGTGCGCGCTATTCAACCAAAAATGTTTCGGTTTCTGTTCATAATTTTACTGCATTGTATTCTCATTTTTCGAATTAAATTTGTACTTTGTAAGAATAATGATATAAGCACAGTGTGTGGTTGCAATTGTGATGTAGACAGAGAAATCGTTAAAACAGTGATGGAAGACTTGAAAAATATAAAGAAGACTACGGATAACATCGAAAAACAGTTAACTGCAAAACGGTAAAACTCTTTAACTATTTCCATTTCTGAAACTTTAAACAATTTTTGAAGTGTTAAAGTATTTATATTAGGCGCTTTTAAATACATGTGTATGTAGCTATGGCGAAGTACTCAAAATTATAAAGTGTTCTTTCAGAGCATCAAAATCGTTTAGTTGTCTGGAAGCAGCAGCTAACAGCGGGAAGAGTGGAATTTATGAAATTCAGATAAATATCACTAACGTGAAGGTGTTTTGTGAAGAAGACGTGGATTTTGGCTGATTTTGGATGGATGCCACCGTGGATTTTAATAGAGATTGGCATGGCTATAAGGAGGGATTTGGCGACTTAACGGGAAACTATTGGATCGGTTTGGAAAAACTACACGCGCTCACTAGCCGCTGTGAACATGAGCTGTATATTCAAATGAAAAGGCTTAATGGCGAAGAATATTATGCAAAATATTCTGCATTTATAATCGCTGATGAAACAGAAGGCTATGCTTTGAAGAAATTGGGTGATTATAGCGGAAATGCTATCGGTTTCTTAACTGAACATTTGGGATACAAATTTTCAACACGCGATCATGATAATGATATCCTTGATGATATTAATTGTGCAGAGAAATGGGAAGGCGGTTGGTGGTTTTTCTAAGGTTTGTTTCGTCGAAAAAAGACCTTTTTTCATGAATTTTTTTAGAAAAACTTATTGCTGTAGGTTTATTTTACTTATTATTATATGAAAGTACAAAATTTGAAGGATACTTAAAAAAGTTTTATCGAAAAATAGCGAGGAATAACGGATTTATCGTCGATCTCTGCAGGACCCCGAAAAGAAGTTTTTGTGCGGTGACCAGCCTACAGCATCACTGGATCATCCGAAACCAAAAAATCGAAATGCTTTCTTTAGTTTATCTATACTAATATTATAAAGCTGAAGAGTTTGTTTGCTTGTTTGAACGCGCTAATCTCCAAAACTACTGGTTCGAATTGAATAATTCTTTTTGTGTTGGATAGTCCAGTGTAAAAAACGGGGGAATTATTTATCTTTGAGGGCTTTCGTTCCTTGCGCTGCGAAAGCGGTTCAAGATTAGATACGCTAAGGATCGAGAACGGTTGCACCATTCTTGATGAAATGTTCAGAGGTTGTTCGTTGTGGATCTTGGAAGGTTTAGTTGGAAAATTGTAAAATTCCAAAAAGTTCCTTTTTTCCATCAATTTTTTTTTCAATCTATCTATAAAAAAAAAAAACAATTCGGAAAAGTCGGAAATTGACAAGTGGCAACAGAGAATTCAGAATTGCAAATGAACGGTGACATCTACAATGAAGCATTGAAATTCATATGCCTTCACAAAATCGTCAAATTAGAGATGTACTGAATCGTGCATGCGACAGAATAACTTTGGAACAACAAGTATAAAGAAATGAGCAGCAAAAGACAACCTATGATGAATTGATTAAGGCTGTACATGATGAAAATGGTGGACTTTTATTTCTTGGTACGCACGGTGGAACTGGGAATCCTGATTCTGATATCATTGATTTTGGCAACAATACGACTCAAAATGGCATTACGTTGGTTCTCGCATCTACTGGAATTGCAGCAACGCTACTTGAAGTTGGAAGAACGGCACATTCGAGACTGTTGCTTCAGTTAAACATCAAATCTATGAAACATCTATGAGATGAGCGCAATGAATAATGAAAGATCTGTGGAATAATAATCGTCGCTTTGGTGGCGAAATGACTGTTATTGACAAACACATTCTGTTATTTCGAAATCAACAACGGCGGAGGAATTGAACGCATGTCTCAAGTCATCGTACTTGGGACGGCACACGAAAACCATACGATTGACCATGAATATGCGTGTGTTCCTGCAACAGGAAAGCACCGCAGAATATTTGCAAAGAACTGGGCAAATTCTGGTTAATACTTCTAATGGTTTGATATCAATCCGAACATTAGCCGAATTTATCTTAACTACGATTGGTTGAGTGCACGCAGATTTTTAACTGCCAAAAATACCGATGTCGATGATTTAATCTATACGACTTAAAGTCAACTTCCGGGAGATTTGTATTCATACACATCGATCGATCATGTTGAAAATGAAGACGAAGCTGTGAATTATCCAGTGAAATTTCTAATTCTTTGTCATTTAATGCTACAAGGGGGCAGAATTCTTGATTCCACGAATTTCTTTGAGTTCTAACGATTTGCCATTTCAGTTCAAACGTATTCAGTTTCCAATGGGACTTGCATTTGGGATGACAATCAACAGGTCTCAAAGACAGTCGCTGGAGGTGTGTGGCATAAATTTCATTCACGAGTTGAAAAATCATCTTCTCTGTACATTTACGCGCCGGAACAGAAAACAAAAAATGTTGTTTATTAAGCTGGGTTACATTGAAAAAAATTTAGAAAAATCGCAAATAAAGGTTTTCCAACACTATACGAATTCAACTTTGTTTTCAAAACAAATAATTTCACGCAGTGCAACGACTGCGGAGTCAGCTAGTTAGTTTATATTTCAATTGACGTCGATTTTTTTTTATTGAAACTGAATACTATTTTCAAGCCATAATGACGATTTTAGACGAAAAAATCGACCTATTTGTTATTGTAAAATTGTTAGAAATTAAATTTTTTGGAAATCATTCGAGAGCTATATATATGTAGAATATTTGTTCAAAATTTCAAAACGATCGATGCAGTCGTTTTTTCTGTAGGCTGGTCACCGACTTTAAAAATTACATATTTGTGAAAATCGATTCAAAGTTTTGTACACTCAGCGCAGGTAGCTGGAGGTACCGTTATTCAACCTGCTGTAACTTCGTTAGTTTTTCTCCAAATTACCTAAAACTTTAACACAATATTCTTGAGATGTTGATGGTTCAGAAAAAAAAAATAAAAAAAAATGAAAAAAACAGTTGTCAAACCTTAACCCCCCTTAACACACTGATCCTTGTTATACTGCAATACAATACAAGTGTATTCATCTGTATAGATATAGGCCAGTTTTATAAACGCCTCCAGTTTCCATAGACACTCACACAAAAGCATTCGAAATTGAAAACATACATACGGATGTAAGTAAAAATAAACACCAATGTATGTATGTGTCTGTCTTTATAACGGCTATGTGTATATAATTATAAAGTATATAAAACATGTGTCTATATAATTAAAACATCCGCTTGTGTATTTACTTTTGCAACTTTTTAATTGCATTCATGTCCGCATTTGCACGTGCAAACATTTGTATTTTTTTTTTTGGTATGGAGGGGGAATCTTCTAAAGATACCGATAACGGTATGCACGATTCGTACTGTCCTCTAAGGTACACCTCATTTGGGACCGCGCCCATAAGGACTTGTGGACAATACGCCTACGTACTAAACCCTTAACTCCATCGTCAGTGCTTTTCTGTACGGCTCACGGAACTGCCGTTAGGCATTACATCGTGAGTCCAAGCATAGCCATTCGGCTCGTCAGTTATTCATTTTTCTTAGTCACCGTTTATTCTAACGCTTTCGCTGCGTTGCCACTCTTTTTTTTCGAAGTTCCTGCATGGCTAGTGCTGACCATATTCGTACTTTATCCCAAACTAGCTTGGATTTTATCATATGTCGCACGATATTATCCGGTGTCACTCGTTCTGCTATAATTTCTTCCAGTTTGGTTCTCTCATCTTTATACCGCGGGCAGAAAAAGAAAATGTGCAGCGCATTTTCCTCACTGTTGCCGCAGAAGGAACAATTTGTATCGTCGTCATGGCCATATTTGTACAGATATTCTCTGAAACATCCATGCCCCGTCAAAAACTGCGTCAAGTAAAAATCAGTCTCTCCATGCTTTCTTTCTAACCACGCTTGCACGTTTCCGATGAGTCGGTGGGTCCATCTTCCGGTCGTTGCTGCGTCCCATCGTCTCTGCCATTCATTGAGACTTGCTTGTCTTTCCCCTTTTCGCTCATGTGCTGTGAGTCGCCTACCAATACTTTTGGATGTATCGAAAATTCTTTTCAGCTCCATCGCCATTATGTCTGGCGGAACGATGCCCGCTATAATACAGATTGCCTCATGTGATACCGTTTGGAATGCACTGGCGACTCGGATAGCATTGAGCCTAGTTACCGTATTAACTTTCTTGGCGTATGTATTGCGCAAGAGGGCTGGTCCCCATATGGGTGCCGCATACATTAGTATTGATTGGCTCACCTTAGCCAATAATGCTCTTCTGTTGTGGGTTGGTCCACCAATATTGGCCATTATCCTCGACAGCGCGGCAGTTAAGCGTGCCGCTTTTTCACAGACTTTGTCAACGTGCATTTTATAACATAGCCTCGTATCAATCAGGACTCCTAAGTACTTCAGTGATCTCTGTGTCGTGATGTTATGCCCGTCAATATTAAGTGTGACATCTTCAAGCTTCTTCCTACTCGTTATTAACACCGCTTCGGTTTTATGGCCAGCAAGCTGGAGATTTGTTGCAGTGAGCCAGTTCCTAATTTGTACAGCTGTACTATTAGTTAAATTCTTAATTTGTTCAAGCTCCTTTGCCACTACGGTTACTGCAATATCATCCGCGTATCCGATGATCTGCACTTCCCTCGGAAAAGGAAGACACAACACACCGTCGTAGAGTACATTCCACAACAGTGGTCCAAGCACGGAACCTTGCGGTACCCCTCCTGTTACCATATACTTTCTGGGCCCATCTTCGGTGTCGTACAATAACACCCGATCAGACAGGTAGCTGGACACGATTCTCACTAGATAAGTCGGTGTTGACTTTCGTTTCAGAGCTTCTATGATGTGAGGCCAATATGCAGAATTAAACGCGTTTTTTACATCGAACGTTACTACCGCACAATATTGTTTAGTGCCATACATCCATCTATTTCCTTCTATTGCTTTGCTAGCGATATCAGTGAGCTTTTTAATTGCATCGATCGTCGATCTCCGTTTCCGAAAACCGTACTGGTTATCAGAGAGACCCTGGTGCTGTTGTTCCAGATGCGCCTCCAATCGTACACATATTAACCTCTCGAGTATCTTGCCAACGGTATCCAGCATGCACAGTGGCCTATATGAGCTGGGTTCGCCAGCTGGTTTATTAGGCTTTTGTAATAGGACTAGCCGCTGCTTTTTCCAAACTTTTGGGAATACACCATTTTGCATACACCTCGTAAATAGTTCACAAAAAGGCCTCGCGTTTTGGTTGATGGCAATTTTCAAAGCTTTATTTGGGATGCCATCCAGACCTGCTGCTTTGGTATTACCAAATCTTTCTGCTGCTCGTAACACCTCCACGTCGGTGACTGTTGGTATGTTTTTTTCGGGTGGATCTTCTCCTCGTGCCTGTCGGTTTTCAACGGGCTGTGAAGGAATGAGTGTTTCCACCACCGTTTTCAGTAGTATGGGGCAAGTTGGAGCTTGACTTTTGCCACCTTTAATCCTCGACATTACAATCTTGTACGCATCGCCCCACGGATTTTCATCGATTTTTCCACATAATTCTTTGAAACAGCAGGTCTTACTTTTCTTTATGGCTTTTTTCAGGTCGTTGCGTTTACTTTTAAACCTTTCGCGTAGTTCCGTTTGCTCCGTCGCGCCTCGACTTCTTTGGTATATTCTCCTGGCTTTGTGGCAATCTCTCCTTAGAGTGTCGATTTCTGCATCCCACCAGTATACGGGTTTTCTGCAGGCCCCAAATTTCTTTCTGCACATTGAAGCGTTGCAGGCTTTGCTAATGTGTTTCACCAGCATCTCCGCTTGTCGGTCTATGTCTTCCACATAGTTGAGATTATCCTCCAGTGATAGTCTGAAAAGTTCGTCATCAAGGGTTTTGATTTTCCACCCTCTCGTTTGTACGCTGTTAGTAAGCACACTCCGTCGATTTTGCATTAAGTGTCCAATTTCTATAATAATAGCCTGATGATCGCTATGTGTATAGAGATCACACACCTGCCAGCTTGTTGTGCGCACGAGAGACCTACTTGCGAATGTGATATCAATCACAGAGCCCCTACCGTTCTTTTCGAACGTGTTTTGATTTCCAGTGTTTAGCACTGTGTCTAACACCGAAAACGCCTTGAGGAGGGCATCTCCACGCCTGTTTGTGTAGATGCTACCCCACTCCGTCGCCCACGCATTAAAGTCGCCTGCCACCACGTTCATCGTAGTGGTCAACACTTCTTTCACTAATTCGTCCAGTATTTTTTCAAAGTCACTCTGGGATACGCTTGGTGGGATGTAGCAACTATAGAAGTTGATTCCACCGATCTTTGCCCTGGCGTAGAACGGTTTATCTACTAGTGGTTTGTCTTGGAAAGCTTTTCCACCACATGCCCATATCGCAGCTTTATTTGTGTAGTCTGATATCCATGTGGATTCGCTTTTATTTCTGTACTGCTCACTGATTATAGCAACGTCTATTTTTTGTTCATACACCGTCTGGCTTAAAAGCTCTTGAGCAGCCTCGCAGTGGTTCAAATTAAGTTGCAGTACTCTCATCTTTTGGTACTTTTGATTGCTTCTTGATATAGGGGGCATTTCTTACTACCTATTTGGTGGTCGGTGTTCTCCCTACTCCTGCTCATACATGCGATATACGACGGTTTTTTGGTGCACTCTTTCGCAAAATGCCCATTTTCACCACACTTAACACAACACTTGCTTCTATCGTCAGGATTGTTACATGCCTTCGCAACATGTCCGTATTCGAGACATCTGAAGCATCTTCGTATATTCAACTTCTCTCTTATTCTGCATACTACCCAGCCTATTTTAATTTTATGTAAGTCGAGTAGTTTCCTTGCCTCTAGTGCGGGTAAACTTACAGTCGCGGATTGCGATCCTAAGTATGCCGCCCTGATACTCATGATTGAGTTTTTATCAAAGTGATTCAACTCCTTTACGTGTGCCCGGATAGCTTCGGCGATGTCCTCTTTAATGGTGATCTCGTCGAGATCTCGAATTTCCACCATTAGTTCATGTGTTAGTGCTCGGATTTGTGCGTGGTTTCCTAACACTTTACCTATCTCGGTCTTGAACTCGCTCGTATTTTTCATTTGCGCCTCTCTTAGTTCTAGCAGAATTTCACCTTTGGCGGTCTTTCTGATCTTAGACCAATTTCACCATTTTCTCCAAGTTTCTGTAAGGTGTCATTCTTCTTGACTGCCCTCAAAATATCGCTGTAAGATATATCCCCGGTTCGCCCTATAATTATGGCATCGGGTCGGGGTGTCGGTTTATATTGGTATCTTTTTTGGTGGTCTTTGGTCTTTCCGTTTAACCGTGGTCCAACTATCTTGCTTTTTCGACAAATTTCCATTGCTTTTGATAGAGCTATCACTTTTAGCTACTTTGTTCAGGTCAAAATCACTTTTACTGGACACTTCATTATGAGTTTTTTTATTCCTCTTGGGAGGTGTCCTTCGCTTCACCTGCTTTTCTTCACGAGGCCTCTTCGGCGTTGTTTCAGCAGTCAATGGCTGGCTAACAAGGATATTACGTCTTACTTCCTTGTTTGCAATGTGCTCCTCTTGAGCGCTTCCATGCAGCTTGGTTATCAAGCTGAGAAGATCTCTCATATTGTTGTTTATAGACCGTTGCGGAGGGCGCATTACTTCGGTCAACTTTTTAATTGCATCTCCTAGTTGAGACATACTATCTCCACGTTTTTGTATGGGCGTAGAATCACCCAGCGACGGAGGCGACGACCTCGCTCTCACCGGTTTCTCTACATTGAGGTTCTTAATCGGGGACCTACCCAGTTTTGGTGCACGCTTGAACGGATCGGATTCCGCAAGCGTCGTCCTTTGAGAAGAGTTTATCTCTTGCATATTAGTTGTTTCATTCTGGCACTCAGTGCCGCTGCTGACAAAAATATCGTTGTTGTTACTTATTCTCAAGATTTTCTCCATTGGTTTATATATTCCAGCGCATCGTGTGCAGGGGGGCGGGCCGAAATAGACAGGAACGGGTATACCCTCGGGGCACAGCCTCTACCCCAGTTCCCTGAGGCCTGTCCTTCGCTTTACCAGTCCCGGAAAACACGGACGGACCAGCGCTCGCCCGGAGCAACGTAGGCTACTACTCCTTCGTCCAATGCACACTTCTTGACCAGGGCCCGAAGTGGCTGGTTACTGATACACACCACGGCTGACACCTCGGCAGAGCACGCTCACATCACCCTCTTCGTCCCGTCAGCGGAGAAGTCGCTGTCGACACTTCAAGGGACTCCCAGTGCGCCGCGATGTGTACCGGTCAGTTTAAGATAACAGCCGCACCTAATGTGGTGAACAGACGCTGACCAGGAAGCCGCCCATTATGGGTCCGTCGCGCCTGGATTTTGTGTTGCACATAATTTTATGAGGCGGTGCCATTTCGCCATAGTCACAGGAGTTTCATAGGACTTGCCAGCTTTTATGCCGCATCCTCCGCTCCTGTCGCTCATCGTCGGGGGTTGCTTATTCGTTTTACCTTATCTCGCAACTAACCTGCTACTACAGGCCGTTCGGCTATCCGCGACCTGCCGACCCCCCCGGTAGCTTAGAGCCCAGCTAGGGTATCTGATACAATTGCAGCAGAACCCCTTCCGGGGCAGAACCCCTTCCGGGGCAGAACCCCTTCCGGGGCAGAACCCCTTCCGGGGCAGAACCCCTTCCGGGGCAGAACCCCTTCCGGGGCAGAACCCCTTCCGGGGCAGAACCCCTTCCGGGGCAGAACCCCTTCCGGGCAGAACCCCTTCCGGGAAAAAAAAGTTGTCAAACCTAACCCCCCCCCCCCCCCCCCTCCTTAACACACTGATCCTTGTTATACTGCAATACAATACAAGTGTATTCATCTGTATAGATATAGACCAGTTTTATAAACGCCTCCAGTTTCCATAGACACTCACACAAAAGCATTCGAAATTGAAAACATACATACGGATGTAAGTAAAAATAAACACCAATGTATGTATGTGTCTGTCTTTATAACGGCTATGTGTATATAATTATAAAGTATATAAAACATGTGTCTATATAATTAAAACATCCGCTTGTGTATTTACTTTTGCAACTTTTTAATTGCATTCATGTCCGCATTTGCACGTGCAAACATTTGTGTGTGTGTGTGTGTGTGTGTGTGCGTGTGAGTGGAAAGGCAGGCAAACTTTTGTTAGTTGCACTTACATATGTATACAGGCAATTATACGGGACAACAAAAAGGCACCTTTTCATGCATTGGGCGCACGTTTTCAGCCAGCTATACATGTATGAGTTTGTGTGTACTTGTTGTTGTATTACATGCATGCTTACTTGTGTACCAGCATAGACGTCGGCAATGAAGTCCTTAATGGCATTGACAACGAAATCGCATTTAAATGCACACATTCGCGCAACTTCTGTGACCCCAACACACACAAGTATACAAATATACAAAGAGATACACACACAGTTGTACACACATTCACACATTTCCACTTTGTACATCATTCGCACTAATTTAATTTTGTTCTGCATTCGCTTTGCCACACACTATGTATTATGTAAGTGTATGTGTGTGAGTGTGTCTGCGGAATTGACAGTTTGAAAATTCGCTCATGTAAATATTCGAATATATGGTGTGAGCGGCGTGCATTTCCGTTGCACACTGCAGCGGAACCTACTAATTTTCACATTTTATAATCAACATTAAATGACTAATGTGTGTAATTATGTGCCTGCCACACACACACGAAATGATAGTATCCTTGTTTACGCATGAGCATGTCATAAAACAGTTATTTAATTTTCACTTGACATTTTTGGCATGTTTGCAATTTTATATGTATGTAAAGAGAGTGGCAACTACAGGAATTCCAAATGAGAGGGGCGAAAATGAGACATGGACGCAAATTTAGCGATATTTAAACATAGTGGTGTATAGTGTAATGGTTGTAGGAGTAACCAAAGTACCAGGGTCCGAACGAATTATCCCATCAACATATATCTTTGTTGTAAATCGTTAATATTGTTGTAAAATTGGTTCAGAAGGAAGTTGGTTCGAAAATAAAAATTTCGATTTTCCAGTATCAATTGCTTTCTCTAATCAATATATCAATGAATGGAACCTATCAGTGCTGCTTTAGCTTTCCTTAAATATCCGAACATTATATATTCGTTTCTGAAAATCTCGAATCCACCAATGTTGAGTTAAATTTCGAAAACTTTTAGAACGTACGTTCATTCTTCTTGACCAAAAATTATTTCAAACATAGTTCGAGCTTATATCGGGTGATCCAAGTAGATATTCTTTTTTTCAGTATTGTTCAGTATTCTTTGCCTTTCATAAGGGAAAAATTTACACCTGAACAACGTTAACAAATTGTTCAACATTATTAAGAAAATACCAAAAGCTCCGTCATGATTGGGAAGGACCTCTCCGAGCCGTTCGATACCAAACGAGGTTTCAGACAAGGTGACTCACTATCGTGCGACTTCTTTAACCTGATGCTGGAAAAAATTATAAGAGCTGCAGAGCTAAACCGAGAAGGTACAATCTTCTACAAGAGTGTACAGCTCCTGGCGTACGCCGATGATATTGATATCATCGGAAGCAACAACCGCGCCGTTTGTTCTGCTTTTTCCCGCATGGATAAGGAGGCGAAGGGAATGGGTCTGGAGGTGAATGAGGACAAGACGAAATATCTCCTGTCATCAAACAAACAGTCGGCGCATTCGCGTCTTGGCTCCCACGTCACTGTTGACAGTCATAACTTCGAGGTCGTAATTTCGTATACCTGGGAACCAGCATCAACAATACGAACAATGTCAGCCTCGAAATCCAGCGCAGAATAACTCTTGCCAACAGGTGCTACTTTGGACTGAGTAGGCAATTGAACAGTAAAGTCCTCTCTCGACGAACCAAAAACAAGCTCTACAAGTCGCTTATCATTCCCGTCCTGCTCTACGGTGCAGAAGCTTGGACGATGTCAACATCAGATGAGACGACACTAGGAGTTTTCGAGAGGAAAATTTTGCGCAAGATTTATGGTCCTAAGAACATTGGCAACGGCGAATACCGCAGACGATGGAACGATGAGCTGTAAGAGTTATACGACGACATTGACATAGTTCAGCGAATAAAAAGACAGCGGCTACGCTGGCTAGGTCATGTTGTCCGAATGGACGAAAACACTCCAGCCCTGAAAGTGTTCGTGCAGTACCCGCCGGAGGAAGCCGAGGAAGGGGAAGGCCTCCACTCCGTTGGAGGGACCAGGTGGAGAGCGACCTGGTTACACTTGGGATCTCCAACTGGCGCCGAACTGCGAAGGAGAGAGAGAGATGGCGCGCTATCGTCGATTCGGCTATAACCGGCTAAACGGTTGCAACGCCAATCACATACATACATACATATTAAGAAAATTCACGTTCTGTAGAGAATGTGTTTCGCTCAACTTATGGTCACAATAATCGACCTACTGAGCGTACTATTCGCAACCTATTACCCATCTTGAGATCCAGCACTCGAACATTTCATTCAGTAAAAACAATGGTTTGGTGTAGTTTGAGAGCCGGTGGAATTATCGATCTATATTTCTTCAATTACGATGCCGGTGAGAACATAACCGTGAATGGCGACCGTTAACGCACCATGATAACCGACTATTTGATGCCTGAAATTGAAGCTCGTGATCTCGGCGACATTTGGTATCAACAAGGTGGCGCCACTTCCCACACATCGCATCAATCACTGGATTTATTGAGAGAACACTTCGATGAGCAGATAATTTCAAGTTTTGGGTCGGTCGATTGGCCACCAAGGTCGTGCGGTATCACGCCCTTTGACTTTTTCCTGTGGGAATATGTAAAGTCTAAAGTCTATGCGGACAATGCCGCTTCGATTCACGCCTTGGAGCAAAACATCATGCATGTCATTCGTCAGTTACCAGTCGAAATGCTCGAACGAATCATCGAAAATGGGACTCAACGGACATTTGTAAGAGATAATCTTTAAAAAATCAATGCCAAAGAATGTTCTTTCGAATGATAATAAACATTCCACATCCAATTTGAAATTTTTGTGTTTTTTCTTAAAAATATAGGGATCCTCGAAATTATATCATAATCGAGAAAGATATGCTGAAGAGTGAGCTGTCTAAAAGTTCATCGCAAGATTAATTTTATCTATGGAACATTATATATACATTAGAATCATAGAAGACAAAAAAGTCTGTTAAAAATCGAGAGGTAAAACTACCAACTTGATATTCTGTGGTAATCGACCTAAAGCAAAAATATACGGATCTCTAAATTCATTAATGGAGCTTTGCATTCTCTCCAACTAGAAAAACGAAAATAATTTTGTCTTCCCCGTAAGACACTAGACAAAAAAAACATAATGTAATTTTGGAATTGACAATTATCATACCACAAATGGTCCAGAGATTTTTTCAGGATCAATAACTTACGGAAATTCTTCACTACTTTTTTCTTTTGCATACTGTAAAATCAAGAAGAAGAACTATGAACGCATGCTGAATAATATCAGAATGATCTCATTGGCCGTTCGATTCTTAAAGAAAATTGTGTGATTACAACTAAAAATTGAAGACTGCAATGGGGTCTATAACACTGAATCTAGTTTTTGAAACCATATTCGGGCAACCAAATCGTAATTAATCGGAAGAGACGCTGTGAGTTCAGAATTTGCACTGGTTGGTTAATGGGAAAGCTGATGATAATATCTAAATGTTCTCCCTTATTATAGTTGTTGTTGTATAGACAGATAACATTCCACACATTTTTTGTGAGATATTGTCAAGTTGATACTCATTGGCTGGGACCATTCTGGTTACGTACATCCGACTGTTGCGGGAACGCCTTTCTCTGATTCGTTTTGAAAGTAAAAATACTAAGTATTCTAAGCAATATTGAGACCGACAGATGCTGCAGAATTACACTTCTCGTCATGGCAATCAACTTCGAGTCAATTGAGTAAAATTATTTTTCCCCGAAATATTTCTCACAATTTCGGGTACAATATAAAGTAAATCCATTTGCAAACGAGTTTATAAAATATCATAATTTTCAAAATTTTCGCAATCAAAATCCAACAACCCTCTCAGGAGCCACCATGAACGCACATACGCATAAAGTTGCATTAATTTCAAATTAAAGAGCACCCAGTCATGTGGTGGCAACCGCAATTCATGTGGGGATTTTGCGACATCATCGCAAGCACGATGCCGGTGGTACGTTGGGTATTAATATGATCCAAATGTGTTATTGCACTGCATTTGAGTAAATTGATATTCAAAGCATATCGTGCATGATTTTAACTCACATCACACATGTATTTAACTATGTATGTGTTTGTGATGCAGCCTATTAGCCGATTTCAATGAATTAGTTCATTTGTGGCTTTGCCGTTGATTAACGCATTGACGCTGCATTAAAATTACAAATTCTCATATTTCTCGAAAATACGGCAGTGTGAGTGTGTGCTGCTTTCATAGAAATTAAATAAAGAAATTGAAAGGCTTTTGGTGAAATTTTGGTGGTAGGAGAATCCGGAGTTTGCTGTAATTAAATTAGCCATAATAAATGGATATTAATTCGACACTAAGTGGATTAAGAGCGATAATAATGATGTTGTTTGCTTTTTGGCGGTTTTAAGCTGAGTTTCCGAGTTGTTAGAAGTTGTCGAATAAGAAAAACAAGTTACCTAATAAATGTTTAATATAATTTTTCAAAAGTATACATTATATTGTTGGCCTCAAATACTATTGGCCTCATATATTCGGCATAAAGTCCACTAGAATAACGAAAATTATTATATATGGTATATGAGATGGAAACGGTTTTTTCGATATTCGGTAAAAGAAATCGATAACTGGGCCTTGAAAAGTTTTAGTCTAATTTTGACAATTTTTAGATTACTATTTCCAGTACTAGACAAGTAATAAGGGGTTTTTCGATAGGAACGCTAAAGTACAAAAGTAGACCGATGGGGACAGTAAACGACGACATATTGTCCCACTTTTTTGACATTTTTCTTCAGTAAGGTTTGTTATTTCATCGTGGAAAGATATACGAACCAACAACGAGTAGACATTTTTAATTAAATTTACTACCAAAATTCGTAGTCATTGGCCTCAACTTTAAGAGCGCTACGTCCAATTTATGGTCGGCTCATTTCTGGATGAATGGCTAATATGCGTTATAATTCACCATTGTATCAAGAAAAAACTACGGTTTGATGCGATTTATGGGCCGGCGGCGTCATTGGGCCGTACTTCTTACGTGATGATCAAGACCGGCACGTTACTGTGAATGGGAATCGCTACCACTCAATAATAACCGAATATTATTGGCCCGAATTGGATGATAAGGACTTGGACAATATGTGGTTCTAACAGGAAGGTGTCACAAGCCACATAGCGAATGTCACAATCGATTTATTAAAACCAAGTTTGGTGAACGTGCCATTAATCACGAAATGTCCCAGTCAATTGGCCGCCACGATCGTGCGATTTGACGCCTTTAGACAATTTCCAGTGGGGCTACATCAAGTCTATGCCAACAAGCCAGCTATGATTGATGTACTTCGTCCGAATATCGGACATGAAATTGCAGTAGTATCGGCCTATTTATGCTTGAAAACCGTCGAAAATTGGGTTCAGCGTCTGGACTTCTGCAAGCGTGCCCGTGGTGGCCATGCAAAAGAACTCGAGTTCCATACATTACATAATGGCATCGAATGTACTTTCCCAGGAATAAAGAATTTCTATGATATCCCAAACCGTTTTTGCGTCAAAAAGTTAAAGCTACTGAAGAATATATTTTTACGCTATCTTAGAAATTTTAAGATTCACCCGAAAACCTCTCAGGGATTGAATATAGGTCAAACATTAATTTATCTTACATATATTGGGCCAGCTGTCCAGTAGTAGATATTATTTTCTTTGGTTTAACTTTTAATAGATAAAGAATTTCCAGAATTTTTCGTATTTTCGTATAGAACTATAATGTGTACTTTGTGATCAAAGCAGAATGCCATCGATTTTCATCGCCTCTCTCTTATGAAGAGTTTCAAAAGAATATTCTCGAATAATAAGATAACTTAAAGGGACTAAGAAATGAAATTAATGCTCGAAAATTCTACTAAAAGATCCGGCGACTAACAGAAGGTTTCAAGACCGGTGCACACTTCTGTAGGTCCCCCAGAGGTGATCTAGTGGTTGAAGCCCAGAGTACACTGAGTTTGTGGAAGGAACACTTCTCTGACCTGCTGAATTGCAGTGAAATTACACCAGGAGATAGCGAACCCGATTCCCCAATCGACGACGATGGAACAGATGTTCCATTGCCCGACCGTGAAGAAATTAGAATAGCAATTACCCGCTTGAAGAACAACAAAGCGGCGGTGACCTATGAATTGCCGGCCGAGCTATTATACGGCCACGAAGAACTGAAAATGTGCATGCATCAGCTTCTTTGCAGAATGTGGTTGGAAAAAGCATGCTCGTGTACTCTGACCAATCCACAAAAAGGGAGACCCCACAATCTGCGCCAACTACCGTGGGATAAGCATCGCATATAAGGTCCTATCAGCGTACTGTGTGAAAGACTAAAGCCCACCATCAACAAACTGATTGGACCTCAGTGTGGCTTGAGACCTGGAAAATCAACAACTAAACAGAAAAGAGGATCGAAAAAACCCATCTCTTTGTCGATGTTAAAGCTGCTGGTCATGTTGTTCGAATAGACGAGAATGATCCAGCTCTGAAAGTGTTCGATGCAGTACCCGCTGGTGGAAGCCGAGGAAGAGGAAGGCCTCCACTCCGTTGGAAGGACCAGGTGAAGAATGACCTGGCTTCACTTGGCATTAACTGCCAAAAGAAGAAACGAATGGCGCGCTGTTGTGGACTCGGCTATAACCGCGTAAGCGCTGTCTACGCTAGTCAAGAAGAAGAAGAAGAAGAATTCTTAAATACATACTTAGCGACATCTTACTTTATATAATATACCTTTAAGTCTTACTTCCTTGTATATTTTTGAGCTTTTATATTTATATTGAGTTATGAATCTAAAGCGGTTCAAACCAGTGCTCATTACCATTATTTACATTATTATCATTGCTCTTTATATTGCTTGCGATAATTATAATTGTACCTCCATATCCACGATATTTAAAAATGTTACCCCAAATTTCATCTTTATTGAAAGCACTGTTCAATATCCAAAACAAAACGGAATTTGCAAAACACTCAAATGTAAATAGCAGTCGATGTAAATGCAAAATCTCTGTTAAATACAATGGTTTACTGTTAAACAGCTTAACATTGAGTGGAATTTTAGCAGAGTTAACATTACCTGTTAGCGCTGCTAATAAACCACACTGTTATTTAACAAGGACAACAGGAAGAATGTAAATGGATATGTTACGCTCACAAAGCCTAGGCTAACTAACTGTTAAATTTGTATTTTTGTGTATACATACATACATACATACATACATGTGCAGGAATGTCCTTCACATAGGTGTATCAGTATGATTTACATGTACCCAATTGAAATGAACATTCACAAAACCTAAGGGGACTTGTAAACACACTTGAATAATTTTGTAAATATTAAAAATAAATTGTATACGAAATGAAAAAATGAAAATCGATAGTTGGAAATATGTTTAGGCTTTAGTACATACTTGTTCAATTAAATTGTATTTTTTTATAAACTTGAATTTATGTATATTTTTGTTGTGATATTTAGCGTCCTTGTTGTACAATTGATTTCTAACCTTGCATAGTGAATCACCACCGCTTACCCCACCTGGAACAGCGTCACAATTTTTCATGGCGCGATAATTACGTCTGTCAGCACATATCAATAAATTGAATCGAACATTTCCATTGAACACTTCCATACTATGTGTGGCACCAGCATCAGTTTCAACGAAATGCTGACTGACTAAGTTTGTCATCTGCTTTGTGCATTGTGGGCGTTATGTCCTCATATTTCAGTGGCATTCTTGTTGCACGCTGGCGGTTTTGGAATTTTTATTAACACTTACCAGTCCTTCTCGAAATGGTGGCTCACGATGATCGATGGCGAATGTTTTTTGTTGATTAAAAGTTGTTGCAACACAGACACACACACACATGCACGCGCAGCAACAGCGAAGGTGATGGTGTTGTATTGCTTGTATAAGTAGATAAGGATTGTGTGAAATACATACTTATACGAGTATTTCAATACTCCCACACAGCACACTGGCTGCAGTGTGATGTGGTGGTACACAATTGGAAATATTTTTTAGAAATTCAACACTTTTGCCAGTTTCGCTGGCAATAAAATGTGCTTAACTGGTTTACGGTGAATCCTCAAAAGTGAAATATGAATAATATTATAACGGTGAAATTAAAAATATTTGGTGAAAAGCTATATATTGCGTTGTACATTTATTTACTACAATAAAATGAAAGCGTAGAAGTAAGGTATGATTAAGTTCGGATATAACTGAAAATTTTTCACTCTCGAAATTTGTAAGGATCAAAGGCCTAGAAATATTTTTGGGTAATTTAAAAACGCGTTATTCGACGAAATATTTGATATCATATTAATTCTATTAGCAATGGGCACAGTGAATTTCATTATTACATTTCCCCCCAAATCCGTATTTCTTTCAAAATAAATCTAATTGTCTTAGTGCAGTTCCTCCGAATATTGCAAACGCCATTATTAATTATATTATATACATACATACATAAGTTATCAAAAAAGTAAAAATGTGGGCATTCAACAATTTCTTTTCGATCAACCTATATGACAGATGATATTAGGGGTTAAAGTTAGATCGTTTCTTTATATTTGATGTTTTTCATAAAGTCTATTTTCAAAATTTTCAAAATTGAAGGGCAAATATTTCTATATTGTAAGCTATCTTCGAATGACGGATAATATACTTTTTTGCACCAATACCCAGAGGAGTTATCTGCTGAAATATCTTAAATTTTGATTGACATATACCGTAAAAAGCCCACTGGAAGTTTGAAAATATTTTTGTAGGTATACGAGTATGGAGGAGGAGTGGAAATATTAAGCGATATTATTCATTTTTCGTGCTAGGTCACATACTAGCATTAAACCACTTTTAGGTGGCCTGACATACCTCCAATGCAGTATTTGTGCAAAGTTTTACTCAGATATATTAATTATTTTTGGATTGGATAACAGGAAAAGTTATGTACCAAATTTAGTTGAAATCGAAATTTCGACCACTCCCCTGGTACATTTCGTATACACTTTCTTCTATATAATCTTAACTGTTAAATTTAGTGCTTCTAACGGTTTTCGTTGGCGATTTAAAGGGTTACATGGGTTTTGTCAGGTTAAAAAGGCCTATTTTAAATATTTTTATTCTATGTAAAAAATTATTTATTTAATTTAAACTTTTTTCTACATATTTAAAGAATAATTTATGAAAGCAAAAAAAGAAAAATTAAAACGCCTCCATTGTGAGGTCATTTCCGGTGACCCCTTGGAAAAAAGATGGGTCCGCGTTGTCAGCATAACTCCTCACAGGATCATCTAAAATGAAAAACCACGACGGGAAGAAATTTTGAATTTTGAAATTTTGGCATACATATTTGCAAAAAAATAAAAATTTCGGTTAAATTCGCTTGACATTTTTTTTAGTTAAAATTGAAAAAAAATCCTTCGTCCAAACGCGAGTAAATTGTATCTCGAACACATGTGGAAAAATTCTTCAACATCGGTTGAGTAGTTTTCGAGAACATTTGACAACCGACTTTGAAAACACGGAAACACACGAAAACATTCATAAAATATTTTATAATATATTTTTTTATTTTATTTTTTTTTTAATGTTATTATCACTAGTTCATTGTATTTTCACTGTTTTACTAATAAAACTTCATTATTTCACTTGTTAAAACAAAAAAATTCAGTAATTAATGGGGTGCCTAATACTTTTGGCCCATTCTGTATGTAACCCCTTAAAGCACTTCTCTAGTGTTTTTTACCGTATAATGAGGTTCTAAAGGGAAATATCTCCAGTAAGAATAGCTAGTATTACCTTAGTAGTTAACAAAAACAAATTAGAGATTGGATTCACGTCCAATTTCTCAATTGTGATTCTCGGTACTAAAGTTTACTTGAATAGCTTTATTTGTAGCCTACTTATAACACTTTATAGCTTTCCCGGTAACGTTATTTTGTGATAATCATCCGATTTTGCACATCTGCAGTACAAAGCTTCTCATGGTACCAAGGAATACACATGCGTTCCAAGTTGCATTAGGATATCTCAAGTTTTACTCAATTTATCGCTTGCACGAACGAACGAACCGACAGACAGACGGATTTCCACTCTTCTCGTAATACTGATTAATATACTCTGTGCAACATCTTCTAAAAATTATGTAAAAAATTCACCTCAGAGCGGGCCATTATTGCAAACTGAGTATAAACTTATGATCAATTAAGATGATGGTAACAGCCCTGAGGCTAATCAGCCTCTTCAATACCTGTTCAATGTCTTTTGCATTTCCAATTATACAACTATTTTCGCAAACATTTTCTTATTCTATACTTAGTCTCAAATCCTATGTATTATATAATCGTTCAAATAACTCATTGTTACATACCCTCATACATCATCTTACCTACCTTGAAGGGTAATTTTTTTTTCTATATTATGTTAATTGGCTACCAAGTTTAATTACAAACATTTTTTTGGTTCACTTATAAAAAGCACTACCCATTTAATTAACCACCATTTAAAGCTTTTTCAGTATTAAAATAAAGTTACCCAGAAATACTACTATTTATACACCAGAAAATATGTAAATACTCATGAGAACTGCTTGGATTTAAAGGTCAACTTTCACTGATTTCACCAACGTTCTCTTATGTATGTGTGCACTTCGTTGATTCTAGCAGTACCTATACAAATATAAGTATTCAAATGAGTTTGCTATACGAGTCACTTTGGGTCACTTGAATGTGCCCCGCAGCTGCCACACCTCGCCATAAATTAGCACAAACACACAAATACATATTTAAGGCTGGT
The DNA here is from genome assembly GCF_028554725.1 of Zeugodacus cucurbitae. NCBI lineage: Eukaryota > Metazoa > Arthropoda > Insecta > Diptera > Tephritidae > Zeugodacus > Zeugodacus cucurbitae. The sequence goes on along the minus strand of NC_071667.1, from coordinate 52,730,204 downwards.
ATGGACGAAGGGTTTATAAATTAACTCGCATATAACTCTCAGCTTTTAAAATAGTTTGCGGTCAACTTGTTACTATAACTACTAGGTAAATAGTTAAATTTTAATAGACTTGCGAGAAACTAAGTAAATTCCCTACTAATTTGTGTTGTTATGAATATATTAATAAAATATAAACTTTTACTATTAACTACAACAACACTAATAGTTACGGTAGATAACCTTGAAATTTTCACATTTAAATTATGAGAAGGGTTGCCTTGCTGCGAGGTGCTGCGCTGAGGTATTTAGTGGAAGTTAGTGATTATAGCTGCGTGAATATGGAAAAAGTTTAAATAATGGATATTTTATTTTAATAGTTTTATTTCAAAAATAGTGCTTACTTATATGGAATTGTGTGCATTGCGGCAAAGGTCGCTGTCAGGCTCAGAGGCGACATGAAGGGTTCCAAACAGGGGCACTCTGAAATTCTCCGTCAGTTCGATTGCATTCCTGATTACTTGGACCACTGCACCGTGGAACCGTCCCCTAGCGTTTTCTTCTTTGCGCACGTACCTACGAGGGCTATGTCGATGGAGGAGAGGAGCAGTTAGTTTTTTCACGTATAGATCAAAGCTATGGGGTAGTTTTCTAACGGAAGCTCTCAATCAACACCAGTTTTAGGCTACCAGACTTCTGTGTCTTTCAAGTAGACTCAGGCTCAGTATAGTGGCCTCCTTTAGAGAGGTGTGTATGCACTCCGACAGCAAAGCGTCAATACTAGCATTGAAATCGATAACAGTACGATCTAGGCTAGTTAAGGAGTGCCTTAGATCTTTATCCAGCAATTTTGCTATCCGAATCGTGTGGGTACCTGGCCACCGCGGAATCGTTGCTAACTGTAAAGCGGACAAGCTTACAAGAGAGGGTACCGTAGCAACATTGATGTCGGAATGGGAGCGGGTTGGCAGCCCATAGTCCACTTGCGCAAGAGCGCTTGAAATGCAGATATCGCATGAGCTCCCCAAGCGCTGATCAACAATCAGCACCTGTGTAGTTGCGAGGTCCCGCTATGAAGTGTGAAAGGTCCTTGGACATTGTTGAGGTGGAATCATCTAAGCATTTCCTACCCCAGTGTCCACCTTTTGCCAGACTGAGGTTAAAACACCTTGGAAGGATCACCTTCGCCGAACCTAGCGAATTGGCTAGAATTGACATTAACCGACTAAAGAAGTTCGCAACAGATTCCAAGCGTTTTACGCTCTAAACTGCCTAAGTGAGATCTTCCTGAATATGAATATATTTGCCTACTAACTTAACCCAACCTATATGGGATTATCGAAAATAGTTAATCAACGGTTCACAACTTAAAAAAATATAGGAAGTGGAATTTTGAATTCATTCTAGTAGAAATTTTAAATTATTCGAAATATCACTAAATACTTTTTCAACCCTTTCGGGACGGAGTTTTATTTGGAAAATGGGAATAGCCACAACCAAAATTTATGCTTATATCTATATATTGGGCTAAAAAATTATGTTCTGCATTCTCAAAATTCCCAAAATCGTCGTTTTATCCTGGGATATATAATCCCAATAAAGTCCCAATCATATTTTTATCCGGCTGTAAAATAAACATACAAAAAAACGAACAAAAATGATTTAATACAATGTAATTAATCACTTATTTATGAAAGGGTCCAAAACATTTGAAGCAGAGCGCGTTGTTACAGCCTGAGCATATCATTTCGAGTTTTGATTCCAAGTGATGTGCAACGACAACGCTTTTCTTGCTCGACTGGCAAGTGATCTCCAATATTAAGGCAATCAGTTCTTGAGCGTTTGTGTGGTCTACCTCCCTGTCGACGAGGCATACTCATAAACTTTCTGGTTCGTTCATTTTACGATATATAAATTAAGCAGCAGTGCATTTATAAATACTGTATGTGTAGTATATCATCGCCTGTCTAAAAGTCATCGAAACTTTCTAAGGCCCCAGTTATCGAACAAGAGGATATGAAAGTTTGTGGCTAATTTGTAACCAAAAAATATAAGCAAATCACTCAGATATTCTAAAGAAATTCAGAGAAGATATTTTCCTTATAACATTGTGTCTCTGGCCCAAATTGGATCAATACTTCCTCTATCTACCATATACCTCATATACGGATTTTCAAATTTACGGTGGAGTTATACCGTTTACATAAATCGGTTAATATGTGAGATATTTTAGCAAAATTAAGTGAACATACCATCTTGGATAGGATAGCTGCCTGGCAAAAATAGTTGAAATCCATCCAGGAATTACCGCAGCACCCCGTTACTAACTACAGTTGATCTCCTTTTTGCACGGTTAACTGGGACAGTAAATTACTCGTGTAAAAAAAAAACCGTGCAAAAAATCAAATTTTTATATAAAACTCACTATTGGGACCAATTTAAGAAAAAAATCGTGCAAAAAATAGAAAACGTGTAAAAAAGATCTAATTTTACATGAAATTCTATCTATTCGTACAGTGAGTATTTTCACTGTTGTTGTTGTTATAGACTTTTCTGGTATTATATGTATGTACATATTACTGTTCGAAGGAACAAACAACAACTATTCGGGGAATGGTAAAAAAATATTACATTTCAAAGTTCCGTTATTAATCGCTTTGTCTTCTTTTTTCTTACTTCTTCATACATTAAATTCTATTAAGAGCAATGGATTTGTGACGTATTGACGTATGGAATTTTGTTTTATTGAAAAAAAGTATACATATATAGTAGTAAAAAAAATAAAACCGTGTAAAAATAGTAACTGGGATGTGTTCAAAAACACCTTGTAAAAAAAACCGTGCAAAAAAACCGTGTAAAAAGGAGATTCACTGTAATGGGCTTTATGCCCAATATGTGGCTAAAATTGTGTATTATCTTAATTAACTTAATAAAGTGCAAGAGTATAACATGTTTGGTAACATCCGACTTAACTCTTCCTACCTTATTTTTTTTAATATATCTTCGACAATTTGTAGAAAGCTACGGAGTATAACGATTTTCATATCTACACAAAAAGCTTTAGAAGAATGACAATCAAATTTTTTGTCACATAAATATACATACACATAAATATAATATACATACATAACTTGTTGATCACGAGCAGCACAATTTACAGTGTACGTAAATATTAAAACAATTACCTTAAAAGTTTTAGAATTAAAAATAATAATAATTTTTGCAATGGTATTCTATTGGAAAATTTCAAACTATTTAAATTGAATATGTTAAATTAGTTAATAACATCGTTAGACCAATGTTTGTCTCTTCAAAATCACCAAGATCGCATTTGGAAGTTTCCAGTCAATATCTTAAAAAAAATATTATAGGGGTGGCAAGTACATTTCAACTATAGTACTACTTATTTATTGGCACTTAAAAGGATTTTTTTTGTATTTAAAATTTTAGGTTATATTCTTCTTTTTCTTGACTGGCGTAGACACCGCTTACGCGGTTATAGCCGAGTCCACACCAGCGCGCTACGCATCTCTCCTTTTGGCAGTTTGACGCCAATTGGTAATACCAAGTTAAGACAGGTCCTTCTCTACCTGGTCCTTCCATCGGAGTGGAGGTCTCCCTCTTCCTCGGCTTCCACCAGCGGGTACTGCATCGAAAACTTTCAGAGCTGGGGCACTTTCGTTCATTCGAACAACATGACCCAGCCAGCGTAGCCGCTGTCTTTTTATTCGCTGGACTACTCATCATTCCGCCGTTGCCAATGTTTAAGGGACCATAAATCTTCCGCCAAAACTTTCTCTCGAAAACTCCTAGTGCCGTCTCATCGGATGTTGACATCGTCCACGCTTCTGCACCATAAAGTAGGACGGGAATGATGAGGGACTTGTAGAGTTTGGTTTTTGTTCGTCGAGAGAGGACTTTACTTTTCAATTGCCTACTTAGTCCATAGTAGCACCTGTTGGCAAGAGTGATTCTGCGTTGGATTTCCAGGCTGGCATTGTTATTGCTGTTAATGCTGGTGCCCAGGTATACGAAATTATCTTCAACTTCAAAGTTATGACTGTCAACAGTGACGTGGGAGCCAAGACGCGAATGCGATGACTGTTTGTTTGATGATAGGAGAGGTTTTTAGAAACATGACTAATAATGAAATAGAACGAATCACTTGGGTCTATTAAGACTTCAACTACTGAAATTGTTAGTATCATAAAAGAGCTTAATCCAAAAAAATCGTCAGGCCACGATAATATTACTCCAAAAATGCTAATTGAGTTACCAAATATTGCTTCAACAGTGCTCTCCTTGCTCTTTAATGCAATTTTTAGTTTCGGATACTATCCTATTTCATGGAAAAAGTCGCAGATAATCATGATAGATAAACCGGGAAAAGACCTGACACAGCCGTCTTCATACAGACCAATCAGTCTTCTACCCTGTCTTTCTAAAATATTTGAAAAAGTGTTACTATCAAAGATGTCTCCTTTCCTTCATGAAAATAGGGTAATACCAACGCACCAATTCGGTTTTCGTGCACAACATGGCACTGTAGAGCAAGTAAATAGAATAACTAACGAAATTAGGAAGGCATTCGAACATAGAGAGTACTGTTCTGCTATATTTCTAGATGTGGCTCAGGCGTTTGATAAAGTGTGGCATGAAGGACTTTTGTATAAGATTAAAAAAATTTTACCTTTCCAATTGCATAAAACCTTGGAGTCCTATTTAAAAAATAGAAAATTTGCTGTAAAAGTAGGTGATTTTATATCTAATGAACGTTCAATAAGGGCTGGAGTACCACAGGGCAGTGTTTTAGGCCCAACTCTATACATCAAGGCCCATTATAGCATCAAGAATATTGGCGAACCACTTAAGTTCTGTCGAAGAATGGCTAGCAAACTGGCGTATAAATGTGAATGAACAAAAGTGCAAGCACGTTACATTTTCTCTAAGACCAAAAATGTGTCCGGCAGTAAAAATGAACAATATTTTGGTGCCCCAAGCGAATGAAGTTACCTATCTTGGTATTCACCTAGATAGAAGGCTTACGTGGAGAAAACATATATCTAGTAAAATAACGTGCATGAAGATAAGAGCTGCAAATTTAAATTGGCTTTTAAATAAAAACTCTAAACTTAGCTTAGACAACAAAGTGCTTTTATACAATGCGGTTATAAAGCCGATTTGGATGTATGGCATTCAACTGTGGGGTACGACCTGTGCAACTAATATTGATATAATACAAAGGTTCCAATCGAAAATGCTTAGATCAATCACGTGCTCACCATGGTACATGCGCAATGAAAATATCCATTAAGATCTTGGTATCCCTATGGTAAAGAAAGAAGTAGAGGACAGCAGATTGAAATATATATCTAAACTCCGAGATCACCCAAACCCATTGGCTAATGCTTTAGTACATTCCTGCGATCAAACACGCCTAAAAAGAAGGGATATGCCTGCGTACTAAAGAGCAACGTTTCACCAATACAGCTCAATCACTTGGTTGAGCTTGTCTAGCTTTTAAATAGATTTAAGATTTTATAACTTGTTGTTAGGCTTAAAAACAAGCAGATTCAATAAATAAGGAAATATTGAAAAAAAAGGAGATATTTCGTCTTGTCCTCGTTCACCACCAGACCCATTCGCTCCGTTCCTTATCCAGGCGGGAAAAAGCAGAACTAACGGCGCGGGTGTTGTTTGATAGCGGGTGTTTGCAATGATGTCAATATAATCGGCATACGCCAGTAGCTTCACACTTTTATAGAAGATTGTACCTTCTCTCTATTAATTTTTTTATATTTGGTGGCAATCTTTCCCACTCATTATTTTAATATTAATTATTATTTTATTATTAATTTGAAATTTTAAAAGGATGGTAATCTCTTAAAAACCACCTATTTATCAGTTTGTACAAATTTTCAAGTTATTTTTTTTTACAAGTGGGTTAGAACTAAATAACTTAGGTACAATTTAACACCTCAACCTGTAAACATACCACAACCCCATAACTGGAACTTTGCATTCATGTTAGATGTACTATCAACACCATATATACATATGTATTCTGCTGACAAAATTTTTGCTGGAAATGATGATGATTTATGAGCGCCATGTGGGAGCAAAGAAATTGAATTTCACTTTCACAATTTACAAACTCACATATTTTTTCATCTACCATTGGACATTTCAATGTTTTTACTTGCCATATTACCACACAAACGTTTATGTGTAGGTATGTGTAGCCCAGCATTTTATATGGAAGCATGCAACGATATATATGAAGTGTAAATCCTAATACGAAATCCCATACGTGCACAAACAGAGTTATGCGGATCAAGTTCAACGCCGGCTAATATGTATTTGTGTCAATGAAATGCATGCAAATGTTGCAAGTTAGCTGTGCGGATGAAACCATTTGGGAAGTGTTTTTTCTGCTGTGGCCGTAACTTATTGAAATTTCAATCAAATTTCAGTGTTTGTTCGGCTGCAATTTGTTTTTGGGTTCCACATTCAACTTTTTTATTATTTTTTCCATATTTATTTAGCATACACACAGGCGCTTCACAGGCATTTCTGTGCATTTGCAGTGACAACGTGAGTTATGTGACCGTAAGAGTGTACAACAGAGCTGAGCTGATATTCTAGTAGGCGTGTCTGCGTGTGTATGTATGTATAAATATACTCTTCTCGCCTTGTTGTATGCAAATAAATTTGTGATTTTCGCAACAAAAAGTGGGAAATATAATAAATTTTGCATTTGTGAAAGCACAGTAAATTGCTTTAGCCGAACAAAATGTTTTTGAAACAGAAAAACAAAACAAAAAATATAGAAAAAATGTGCATAAAGGAATCCTAAGGTACTCGTAAATATGTATGTAAATACAAAGCTTTCTGATTTCCATACGAATGGCATTATTCCTTTAGCCTTGCTTCGGTTTTTGTGAATTTTTCTTTTTTATTATTTTATTTCATTTTTTTTTTGTTCTTTCCATATACATAAATCTCTCTTTCTACCACATTTACTACAATATTTTTCTAGGTATTTGTTGTTATCTGCGTGTTAATGCATTCACGTTTTTATCGACAGCTCTAAATATTTAGTCGCACTGGTTTTCTTCTAATCCGATACACACACGAATGGCTTTGACTTCATCTGCAGTACAAAGTAGTTTCCGCTGTCTGGCAAAAAAATTCTGATATGTAAATATGTAATCATACTACATAAGCATATAATTCAACAAATAAGGTAGTGATAAATTCGGACGCATCCTAATTTTATGCACTCTTATAACTATAGACAGTGGTAGGATGGATGGAAATCCTTATACTGATATGGGCGTTAAAGATATGTGTGGTCCGTTTTCGAAAAATTTTCACCAAATCTACAGTATGTCCGAGTTAACATGTTCCATTAGTTTTCTTAGAAACATGCAAATTTATTCAATATCAAGCCAATATTCAATTTACTAATTTGTTTAAATATATTTTTAATAAAAAGAAACCGTTGATTTCCCACTCAACTGTTAGCAGAGCAAGGTTTCGATCCTCGGACCTCTGGGTTATGGGCCCAGCACGCTTCCACTGCGCCACTCTGCTGCTTATCAACTTACACACAAAAACCAACCATGTTACGTTGAGAAAGGGATGCATACACGTATTGCATGTGTGTGGGTGTGCTGGTTACAAAAATCATCTCTTCAAATAGAAACCTCTTATATGTATATTAGTCCTTCAAAGGATATGCATTTGTTTGCTTTTAATTCTAATTGTTGTGATTGAAAAATTAGCCAGTAGATGGCGCTGTTGTTGAAATGCATTTCTAAAAATCTTATTTGAAAAATATTTTGAAACTTGGATGCATAAGAGTTGCTATAAATTTACTCCACAGATGTCGCTTAGTTCGCAATATTTCTAAGTCTGCATTGTGAATTAGCATGTTAAGTGGAAGTTGTGATTTAGAAAATACTTTATGGAGTTGCGAAAAAATAAGATAAATGAAGTGAAATCGGTTGTCATTATATTTTATTGAAATCGGTCGTTTTGGTATTATGTCCAATGTCATTGTGGTTGAACACTGTATTAGAACCAAACATGCAGCAGATGATCCTGATCATTCGCTTTAGATAAAATTGCTTTGGTGATTTGCTCAATATCTGGCACCAATCCAAAGTATTCTCACTTACTTTTATTGAAATATTTTATGCTAATGCAGATATGAGCGATAATCTCAACTATTTTATTGGGTCTATTAGGCGAAAGTCAAGCAGAATAGACGAAGTTATTATATTAAAGTTAAGAGATCTACACAAAGGTATACAACGATTTCACTCTTAATTTAATATATTTTTTCCAAACTCTCTTCTGCCGTAAAGCGATTGCTTCCATTGTTAAATAGGGTTGTAGCCTAAAATCTGAAACTAAACCTAACGTAACATTCCAAGTTCTCAAACAGTCTTATTGTGAGGTATAACGAAATAAAATTCTGTCTATACCAAACAACCGTTACATGTACCGAGTTACAGTTCCTCACAAAATAAAAGCGCGGGTATAAAAATAATAAATGAAAACAAGTAAGGAAAGGCTAAGGTCGGGTGCAACCGAACATTTTATACTCTCGCAATTTATTGATATACTTTTATTAAGATATCACACAATTTGACCTATATATTCGGCTTAAAGTCCAATAGAATAACGAAAATCATCATATAGTATCTGAGGGCTGAGGTAATTCCTGTACCGATTTCACGCATTTCCACCACCAAGGTACACTATATCCAAGACTATACGCTCACTTAATTTTATATTACCTATAATTAGCTATATGACAGCTAGTGGAAGTTATGACCTGATTTTAACCATTTATGATATAGAGACTGACTATAAGAAGTAAAAGATTTCTTCTGAATTAAATGAAGATATCTGAGAGATTTACCGATATTTTCGGTGAAAAATTACCATAAGGCACTGAGTTCTTCATATTCGATATGAAGTCATTGAAAAGTTATAGTCCGATTTCGACAATTTTTTCACAAGTGATGATATACAGTATTTATCATATCATATACAGTATTTGTGTAAAGTTTAATTCGCTATCTTCATTGGTTCCTTATGTACATATATATTATAAAGTGAAGGAATCAGATGGAATTCAAAATTGAGTTACATGGGAAGTTGTCGTGGTTGTGAATCGATTTAATCCATTTTCCACACATGTCATCGAATTGGTCATTCGAATTGGTCATTCGAATCGGTCGAGTAGTTCCTAAGATATGGTTTTTGGGTGATGCCACTCCCATTTTCCATTTTGTAAAAAAATCTGAATGTAGCTTCTTTCTGCTAATTCTTCTGTAAAATTTAGTGTTTCTGACTTTTTTCGTTAGTGAGTTAACGCCGTTTTAGTCATTTTCAACATAACCATTGTATGGGAGGTGGGCGTGGTTACTATCCGATGTCTTTCATTTTTGGACTGTAAAAGAAACGACTGCAGAAAGTTTGGTTTATATAGCTTTATTAGTTTGCGAGTTATATACAAAAAATCTATTTGGGGGCGGGGTCACGCCCACTTTTCAAAAAAAATTACATCCAAATGTGCCCCTCCCTAATGCGATCCTATGTTCCAAACTTTATTTTCATAACTTTATTCATGGCTTAGTTATGACACTGTATAGGTTTTCATTTTTCGCCATTTTGTGGGCGTGGCAGTGGACCGATTTTGCCCATTTTCGAAAGCAACCTCCTCAGGGTGCCAAGGAATATGTGCTCCAAAGTTCATTAAGATATCTTAATTTTTACTCAAGTTATCGCTTGCACGGACGGACGGATGGACAGACATCCGGATTTCAACTCCACTCGTCATCATGATCATTTATATATATACCCCATATCTAACTCTTTTATTTCTTGGTGACACAAACAACCGTTATGTGAACAAAACTCTAATACTCTGTGCAACATGTTGCGAGAGTATAATAAAAAAGTTTTTGCAATATTTATTGCAACATTTGCATGTCAACTAAAGGACTCAAAGCACTACACACACATACAAAGTGATTCTCGACATACCACGGTTGCACCTACAAATAAAGGATATCTCAAAATGTTGTGCGCTTTTCTATTCAAGTCTCAATACAATTATTGTGTTTGTGCCAAAAGCTTTCCATGGCACAACGCCTCGAGTTTTTCATACACGTATACTTACAATGGATATGTTTAGATATATGGTTACATACATATATGTTTATATATCTATATCTTTATCTTTACACGCCGCCTAAGGCACCGCTCGTATTATTTACCCATATCACTCGCTATTTTTGTTGGCAAATATTTTCCTTTTCGTAATTTGTTTGCGATTCGCACGTAGAACGCATGAATATTTCGTGCCCATCTCGTTTTGTAATTTTTCCGCTTCCCTTTTCGTTAAACCTTTTATGGCTAGCAATAGCATTGAGCGATTTGGAGGTGTGAATATCAACACAATAACGTTTGAAGTAAACAAGAGTAACAATTGCTTTCACTAGTTCTGTCCATGTGCAGCCAAAAGTACGGGAAGGAATTTATGAATGGAGCTAGTGTAGTGGATTAATGCAGTGATTGCGGTGTGGTTTTGACTAGAAATTGCTCCCGCGGCGTAGTTGCACAAACAAATAAAATATTAAGTGGTGCAAATATTGAAGGATTTAATGTATTTACTCGTTCATTTTCACAATTAGTTTAGAAGTGGAGCAATTGGTCCTACAATGGGATTTTTTTACGAAAGCGATTGTATGACATTTTTTAGTTGATATGGTGTAGTAGTGAGAGGGCCGCAAAACCGGTCGCTCGTCGGCAAGTAAGTGGTGAACGCTAAAGTTTATTTAACGCATTAAAAGAGATTAATACAAATCCTTAATTAGTCGAAAGTGTTTTAAATCTTGTCCATTAACATCAAGGCAGATACCTCTTTTATACGTTTCTAGCCCTCGTATTGAAATAACCCAACGTTTCGCTGTTCTGTCCTTTCATTTAATAATACATATGTATAATTACACTCTAGGCGTCAGTTATTTTATCTCTTTTTTCTCCATACATTTCGATATCACCTATTTCATTCGCTCTGTTTTGGTCGGTTTAAGGGAAGGGAAAAGTAAATATTTATTTATTTATTAACAAATATTTCGACAGTATAAATATACATTTTAATCAACAAATATTGTGTAGAACATGAGTAAAGACGATCTGAACACCCATCGAAAACATCGCATTTCCTCCACGATTCCGGCTGATTGGACGGAAACACAACAAAGTTGCGGCGTTTTGATCGGTAAGCTTAAATGCATAGAATAGACCCCCTTGACCCCCTTAAAAGAAGGCTTTCCATGTTAAAAAATCTCACTTTTTTATAGATTTCAAATGGAAATAGCCTCTAGTCGACCGCAGCACTAATTACACTGGTCACAAAATGTAACTATTTGTGTGCCTTTCAATTGAATACTTTATTTTTACATTGCTTTGAGGTTACTGAATAGGAAAACAAGAATATGTTTGTTGAATTAGCTCTTATTTTGGAAATATACCTAAAATACAAAATTTGGCTTTTAGTAACACGTTAAAGTACAAAACATTTTATAAAAAAAAACTATAATAATTATTTACTATTATTTTTTGCTTTTTACTTATATAAAATTGGAAATATTACAATTAAAAAAATAACGTATTTGATTAAGATTTTCTCTTCTTTTTCGTTTGTCTTTTGTAATCATTGTTAGGGGTATCTCTTTTCAAATTCCAGCAGTAGTCCGCTAACATTGACGCATCCCATCGGCCCTGGTATCTCTTTTTCCATTGTCGAGATATCTTGGTGGAATCGTTCAACATGTTCGTCACTTACATCACCGCAGTTAGAAGGGAAAAAATCAAGATGAGAGTGAAGAAAATGAATTTTTAGGGACATATTGCAACCCAACTGTTGATACTTTTGAAGGAGATTGTTCACAAGTTCAACATCATTTTCATTTCTCTTATTGCCCAAAAAACCATGAACGACAGCTCTAAAAGATTCCCATGCTTCTTTTTCAAAGCCCTGTAAAACTGAATCAAAGTTTTGGTCCTTTAGAATCTCTCTGTAAACTGTAGATTTTTCACTAAAAATGACAAAAAAACGTTAATAATTTCACGTTTTAACTGTTGAACAAAACGCAGTCAACGTTAAACACACACACATCTATTATATTTATAAGGCATAAATGCACAATAAAAGCTGATTCATGAAGCGATGTCATGAATCAATTGGGCATATACTCCTTGTCCGTTAATAGATCGGATATTCCAGATAAAATCCCTTAGTACAAAGATGATGCACACTTTAGACTTCAGTGTGCTCTTAAGCCGAAGATGTCGGAATAGTTCCTTTAAAACTTCTTCTTTTGAAATGTGACCCAAACCTCTACAAGGATTTGATAGCGGTTCTTTTCCAAGAGCTCATCGACTTCATTACAAAGCAGTCCATTTTCCTCGATGGATTCATAATGTTTGTATTTGAATAATTATGCGTCTGTAAAACATACGCCGACGGCAGTAATAAAACTAAATATTTATAATCAAATTGATTCCTGGCCATTAAATACAATTTACTTAGCCACATTCCAGTATTTTTCTATAACTCAAGTTTCAAGTTTCCATCACTTAACACTTTCACATCGTTTAATCCACATATGTTATACGATATGCATACATATACTTTGTATATGTGTGTATATATATATGAATCTATATGTATGCGAGCTCATATTTGCATTTGTATTTTCCCAAGCCTCTAACGGTTTTTGCCCTTGTAGCTTTTATCTCGTTATTGTGAGTACTAAACTCACACAAGCTTCCCTGCCGTGCTTTTATAACTGAAATTGAATACCTCATCGTCTGTGTGTGTGTGTGTGCTGCTGTTCTATAAGTCAAGAGTGTGGAGTAAATTCCTAATGAAGAAAAACTAGTTTAACACTTTAGACGGCTATTAAGGTGGCAACACTGCTCGTTGCGGTATCGTTTACACGCGCATACCTCTTCATATACACAAACTTACAGTTATTTAATTTAACTGTGCTCTATGCACTTACAACATTTAGGTTCATAACTTTGTAGCTGGAGACACATATGTGTGAGTGTGTGTGTAAGCGAATGAAATTGCATTTATATGTGTACGTGTGTGCAAAATGGCGTAAAAGTGGCAGAAATTGTAACGACAGAAGTGCACGAGGAAATGGAGAAATGGAAAATCGAGAAACTCTGAGCATTTTTACTAATCTGCACATGAAGTGTATATCAATAACCAGAAAACGTGCCAAGCATAAAGCGACCAAGGAGCCACAGCAACACATACATTTGTATGTAGTGGTGCGACAAATGCAGGTTGCGGTGAAAAACAAGTAGAACTGTGCAAGTAACTGGATTAAACTAAGACGGCGAGTACGTAAATTATATAAAACAGTTATTGCAGATGTAATATGCTTTGGTTCATGTGTGCTGCTGTGTGGTATACTGTACACTTTAGATTTCTTTTTGTTTCGAAAAGGACAGGAAAGCTTGAGTTTAAACTTTGGAAAAATAAGACAAGAAAATAACGCCGAGGAGTTTCATTTTCTAAATAAGATCAAATCTGTAAGAGAAAAAATCAGGCCTGAGAGTTGCAATTTAATCAGACAGGGAACTGGTTACGACAGAAACTTCGATTTGTTTACATAATTTAAACATTCATTAAACAGATCGCTTCTTAAAAATATATGATCTTTGTTTATCATCCAATTGTCCAATTAATTTTAAATATTCCTAGAATATACTCTTGTGCGAATTTATTGTTAAAGTTCCGACGATGTTGAGTGTTAAATTATGACTAACTTTATTCAATAAGGATAAACATGTCTTTACAATGAGAATAGAAATGAAAGATAATACAAAAAGTAGTATACAGGGTTGCGTGAGGTACAAAGTTGTAATCTGAAGTACTTATTAATCTAATACTATTTATTACGAACTACTTCGCCTCCACGACACCTCCTCTCGAAGTAGAGAGTTTATTATTTGTGATTGCGTTCGATAAGGCCCAAATTCGATGAACAGATATTATGCTTCATATGTGTAAGACCCTTGGTAAATATGTCCGCTGGCATTTCCTGTGTTGACATATATTCTAATATAATCGCCTTATCTCGAACGCAGTCCCGAATGAAGTGATGTCGTATGTCGATGTGTTTCGTTCGAGGATGGAAATTTGAAGATACCGCTAACTTTTGTGCGCTTTGGTTATCGTTAAATAGTCTGACGCAGGTACAATTGATTCCCACCTCTTTCAAAGCACTCTTCAAATATAGAGCTTCTTTAGCTGCCTCAGTTATAGCGATGTATTCTGATTCAGTACTGGAAAGTGAAACTGTACGTTGTTTTCTTGCTTCCCAACTTATAGACGAACCAGCAAATACATATGCGTAGCCTGAATACGACCGTCTGTCTGATGGGTTGGCGCCCCAATCAGCATCGACTACACCATACAAATCTGCCCCTGTCTTTTTGTACAGCAAACCATGTTGTAATGTGCCCTTGATGTATCGTAATATTCTCTTCGCTGATTTCCAGTGCTCTTCAGTGTAGTTACTATTGAATTGGCTCTTGAAATTCACTGCATACGCTATGTCCGGCCTCGTAGACACCGCCAAGTACATCAAGGCACCGATTAAACTTTGATATGGGTATTTCCCCATAATCGCCTCATCTTTTGTCGTAGGCATTGTGAGTTTGCAATTCGCTTCTATTGGCGTCTTCGAAGGATTGCACTGTGACATACCGAATCGCTCCAATATTGATTCAGCATATGCCTTTTGCGATAAAAATATTTCGCCTTTTTCCAGATTTTGAGTAAAATCTATTCCCAAACAACGATTGACGTGACCGATATCCTTCATATCGAAACGTTGTGAGAGCGTTTTCTTCGTTGTTCTTAACCAATTTTTGTTGTTCGACGCCAACAATAAATCGTCTACGTAAATAATGGCCAACATAATGTTACCACCTTCTCGATGCACGTAGAAACATGGATCAAATTTTGTCGATTTTAATCCAATTTCGTTGAGAGTTAATGATAATTTCTGATACCACATTAACCCTGATTGACGCAGTCCGTATAATGCCTTCTTTACTAGACATACCGGGTTTGCTCGTTGTAATGCTGTTCTCCACTCTTTCGCAGTTTGCTGTATTTCGTTTCTATATTTCGTCAAACCTTTTAAACCAACTGGTTGACCTCGTTGAATTTTCTTCAACACGCTAATAAGTAAATCTGGAATATCCATGTAGATACTTTCGTTTAGATCCCCATTCAGGTACGCGGTAATCACATCCATCTGATGTATCTGGAGATCCAGCTCTGTACTCAGCGCCGTAAAGAGTCGTACTGAAGTTGACCGTGCAACTGGAGAGGACACTTCATGAAAGTCTTCCCCTGGGCGTTGAGCGTACCCCTTTGCAACTAGTCTAACTTTCTTTAGATTATTATCTTTCGTACGGAACACGAACTTGTTACCAATTACTTTGCTGCCCGTTGGCTTTTCTATTATTTGCCAAGTTCTGTTCCTCATGTGTGCCAAAAGTTCGTCTTCAAGCGCCTTTACCCCTGTAGATGCGCCCTCGGATTTTAATGCTTCCGTTAGAGTTTGCGGATCCTCAGTTACAAGGTTTGTTTCATTGCACTCATAAAACTCGTCTGGATTAGTGGCATCCTCCTCTGAATCGACGTCAGCTATTAACTGGTGATACACTTTTCGTGGTCGCCCTCGCTTTCCCGTACGCACATATCTTGGTCTTCCTCTACGATGTGGAGCACCTTCCGCGTTTGCTTCACAATTAGTTTCATCTATCGACTCTTCGTTATTATATTCAACCGCGCTGTCTTTATTGTTATTTTCAAAAATCACGTCTATTTTTCTTTCTGTTACAGAATCCTTTTCATTTTCGTACTCAAATTCTTCAAAAGTTTCGTTAAAACCCGATTTATCGATAAATTTTACATCGCGACTTATAATGATGCACCTTTTGGTCTCTGAATATAATCGATATGCTTTTGACTCACATGAGTAGCCAACAAATATACATGGCTCCGCGCGCGATTCAAATTTTCCTTTTGCAGCATTTTTCTTAAGGACGTATGCTTTCGTACCAAATATCTTCATATACGACACTGTCGGATTTCGTGTGGTCCATACCCGGTATGGAACTTTACCCGTTGTTCTCGTTACACAACGATTTCGAATATAACACGCCGTATTTACCGCTTCGGCCCAAAACGATGGAGGTGCACCCGCATGTTTCATCATGCACCTGGCCATCTCAACGAGAGTTCTATTTTTGCGTTCCGCCATACCGTTTTGTTGCGGAGTATACGGTGCCGTAAGACGACGTTTGATTCCGCACTCATTTAAAAATTTATTAAATTCATTATTACAATATTCACGCCCGTTGTCCGATTGCAACGCTTTAATTTTCTTTCCCGTGAATGTTTCAACTTTTGCTTTATATTCTTTAAAAACGTCAAGTACATTCGATTTTTGCTTTATGAAAAAGATTTCACACCACCTTGACTTTTCGTCAATGAATGTCACGAAATATTTCGCACCGCCATGGGACGCACTCCTCATTGGCCCACACACGTCGCTGTGTACAATCTCTAACAGATCGTCAACTCTATTTTCGTTTGATTTAGGAAAAGTCGCGCGTACTTGCTTTTCACTAGCACAGATTTCACATTCGGATAGTTTCTCAGTTTGCTTAAACTTTAACCCGTATACCGAACCGTTTGCCATAGATTTCAAATCGCGTTCGTTAACGTGACCCATTCTGTAATGCCACAAATCAATACTGTTTTTTGTATTTACCAAATTCGCGAAATTTTTCGATGTTTTTAAATAATACAAATTGCCAATTCTTTCGGCTTCCAATATAATTCTATTGTCACTGTTCATAATCACGGCTTCGTTCTTTTTGAACTTCACTGAACAGCCCTTGTCGGTAATTTTAGCAACCGATAACAAATTCGTACGTAAGTCAGCTACATGTAAAACGTTGTCTAAGTTCAATTCAATTTGTTTTCCGCGAACGTTAGCCGTAGTGCACACTTTACCAACACCACTTATCTTTGTTGAACAATTGTTTGCTAAGCTTAGTTCGTCATTCACTTTCTTGACATTTTCAAAAAAGTTTTGATTTGCAGTCATATGAGATGTACAACCACTGTCTAAACACCATCTCATATTTCCTATAGGGGCGGCAAATGCTTTTTCCATTGTGCTTAATGTCACTTTTGCCGTTTCGTTTGTTTCTTCATTAACACGCGTGTTTTGTTTTTGTTGTTTGTTGTTGCAATTCCTCGCGAAATGTCCCGGTTTACCGCACCGATAGCAATTTTTTGTTTGCTTTGAATTTCGATTAACGTACGATTTGCTTTGTCCTTTCTTTATGTAAAGCACATTATTATCTTCTACTTTGTCATCTTTTGATTTTCGCGATTCATGCTCTTCGAGAATTTTCACACGAAGAACCTCCGGCTTCGGCAGTTCGTCTCGCGTTTCGACTGCACATCTAAATGTCTCGTATGACGCCGGTAAACTGTACAACAACAAAATTGCTAGTAGCTCATCGCCAATAGCGACGCCTATTTCTTTTAGCTTTGCTACAGCATCGAAGAATCCGTTAAGATGTTCTCGAACTTTTTCGTCTTCTGACATACGCGACAACGCTACACGTTTAAGTAACGTTGCTTTTCTAGCTGGCCCCTTTGATTGGAATGTCGATTCCAACCTAGTCCAAATTTCACGTGCACTTTTGCACTCCGAAATCAACCCAAGTTCTGATGGCGTTATCGCCAACGTAATGTCCGCTGATGCCTTTTGATCAGCATTTTTCCATTCAGGGAGTTTCGCTTCATCTGTGGGACGCACCTTCGTGCCGTCTGCATATTCCCACAAGTCATTTTTTATCAAAATTGCCCGCATTTGTAATTTCCACGAGTCAAAATTTTCCGCGTTTAGTGGCTCGATTCTTACTACACCAGCCATTATGCTTAATCATTAATTTAACTTTTCTCACTATAAAATAATCGTTATCTTATTTTATAAGATCGTTCGCAATCACGTGGGACCTGGGCCCATAACCTAAAGTTCCGACGATGTTGAGTGTTAAATTATGACTAACTTTATTCAATAAGGATAAACATGTCTTTACAATGAGAATAGAAATGAAAGATAATACAAAAAGTAGTATACAGGGTTGCGTGAGGTACAAAGTTGTAATCTGAAGTACTTATTAATCTAATACTATTTATTACGAACTACTTCGCCTCCACAACAATTGTTATTTAAATATCTGAATTCTGCCTAGAACTCGCAGCCCCGCAATTTTAACAAATGAAGAATATACTAAAACGCTTGAATTGGATTTTATCTAAATATTCAGATTGGAATGTGATATGTTTCCTATGTCAGTGATCTGAAGTTGAATAGTTTGCTTTAACATTATCTGGTTATACCATTCATTTAGTCGTTTTTCTTGGTCCAGACCAGTGATTTGAAATCTCTGCCTCTACCTCTGCACCAACTCTTCTTTGTTGTATGAACACTATAGCAAGTTGAGAGACTTTTCAGCCACTCCTGAATATCATGGGATTATAGATAAATATAATGATATTATATTTATCTTCTTCTTCTTAACTGGCATAGACAGCGCTTACACGGTTATAGCCGAGCTTACAACAGTGCGCAACTCGTTCTTCCTTCTCGCTGTTTAACGCCAATTGGAAATCCTAAGTGAAATCAGGTCGTTCTCTGCATGATCTTCCTTTGCTTCTACCGGCTCTGCTACTGTTTCGAACACTTTCAAAGCTGGAGGTTTTTCCTCCATTCGGACAACATGATCTGTCAAGCGTAACCGCTATCTTTTTATTCACTGATCTATGTCTTCGAAGAGCTCATACCGCTCATCGCCGTTGCCAATGATGGTTGACTTGTGGAGTTTCGTTTTGACTCATCGGCAGAGGACTTTACTTTTCAATTGCCTACTCAGTCCAAAGTTGCACTTGCTAGCTAGAGTTATTCTGCGCTGGATGTTCAGGCTGGCATCGTTATTGGTGCTAATGCTGGTTTCCAGATGGAACTTTAAAGTTATGACTGTCAAGAGTGACGTGGGAGCCAAGTCGTGAATGCACTGACTGTTTGTTTGATGACAGGAGATATGTATTTATTTCGTCTTGTCCTTATTAATTTGCCTATTAAAAAATACAGTATTCGAATCATCTTTGGACCATTGCTCTAAAGACTATTATGAAAATTGGGTTAGAATCTTGATGCTTAGTAACAATAGTTCTTGAATATGAGCGTCCGTGGAATAATTTTCAATATTGATCTCATATAATAGTATAAGACCTTTACTTTAACATATTCCTTCGTCGCCTATTTACTTGTTTCGTTTATTTAATGGTATAGTTTATATTATATTTAATGATGTTTTCTTTTACGGTGTTGCCTTAGCTTTCTTCACCATTAGAGCATGTGTTAGATCAAGTAAAGTTAATAGCCGAAAAAATTTGGTATCAATGTCGTGTTAATATCTTAAACACTTCTGAACTTTGAATTTCTGAACTCTAAAAGCCTGCTTGAATAATTATAAGTAAAATAGTTCGATAGCTAATTATTTGTAGATGAGTTAATATTTAAAAAGAAAGACAGAACGTCTTGTATTACGGATATTTTGTGAGATTAAAACCAGATATTTATACGTGGTGTGTTGAAAAAACAAAATTTCCTTGTTCGTACATTCTTCACCAAAACCAATACTGTAACGATGCCCAGCCTCCATATTCGCCAAACATGACTCCGTGTGACTTTTTCTTTAGAGAACCTTACAAGCATATAAAACATTAAAGGCGCATCGCTAAAAGAGCTAAATGCTATCCTAAAAATTGAGTTTGAGAAGTACTTGGAAGATTGAAAGAAGCGCTGTCATAAGTTCATAATATCGAACATAGACTATTTTAGAGGCTGAATAATTTTTCCGTTATTTTTTGAACACACTTTGTATGAGTCAAATTTAGGTTGTTTACATTAACAATAACTGCTACTCGAACTTTAGTGCACTTATCACTATCTCCTTTACTACCTTAATATTAAACTTTCATGTAAGCTATACATATGTTACACGTTGACAATCTCATAATCATAAAGTCTTTTTAAGAAAATTGTATGGTATTTTTTACAAATACATAACTTCGATTTAACTTTATAGATCGTTTCGTGATTAATGAAGCCTTATGCCTCTCGTAGAACATCATGTCACCATAAATTACAGATATTACACACATCATTACATAGTAAATTTACACAGGTAAACACGAAGTGCATACTTATTTGCTTATGCAAATGGCTCGAAGAAACTGCAGATTTTTACTTGTAACGGCATACTTACACACACACACACACTTACGTGCCAACCGCAATTCAAGCACGCTTACATTGTACTTTGGAAGAATGGAATCAAGTAAAGCGTTGGAACGATGACATTTTTTATGCACCGAATGCAACGAAATTCCCCAATGTGACATTTACCTTGCACCCACACACACATAAGTATATATTTAAGTACATATGTATGTAGCTGCACCTAGGCGCACAATATTCAAAACCCACACACAATTGTGTAATTTATCAGGCACTAGCGCGCAATCATCAGGCAAAAATTGCAACAGCAACAACAACAAAATGAAAAGAAAACACCAAAGAAACGCTGACAATGCACATTAAATGAAAAAAGATAAATGAGAAGAATAATAAGAGGAATAAAGAGAAATATAAAATTTCGTAAAGTACGCTACCCCGCAACTCCCCCACATATCCCTCTGCTTGCAATCACTATGAAACTTGGCTGCATTTTTTTACTGCCGTGCACCGGTGACTCCTTGCGGCACTCTCCCATATACTCGTAACATTTTGTGCAATACAGATGATGCAGGCAATTTCGCGCAGATCGGAAGTAAAATTGTCTTAACCTACAATTGTTGTTGTTGTTGGTTTCGTTGTTGTTGTTGCAGTTGGGGCACAGAGCAATGGTAAAATCAAAAAGAAGAAATAAAGTATTCAACTACAACAACATTCGCTGAGCGATGACATTGCAGTATCTCTGGAGGAAATTTTTCATTACGCTGTGCTGTACGTGCTGCCGGAAGGCAACGAAAGAAAATCCATTTAAACGTGATGAAAGTGTGCGGGCGAGCAGACTTCGCGGCGAGTTTGCGGAGTAGCTGTTCTCAGGTGGCAAAGCACAAAAGTACATGCCGCGATTACACATATTTGTAGACATATTAGGGTGGAGCTTAAATTATAAAAATATGTATATATTTAAATGTAGTTAGAAGAAAGAAGTGTCTTGCTATACAATTATTCTATTCAAATTAGTTTATTCAAAATTGTGAATTGCGTATATAATATTAATATATTTTCAGGCATAGCCAGTCAGTCTTTTTAACAGACGGCAACACTCCTCAGAAACATTTTCAACATTTTGCTTTCTCAAACCTCTTTTTTTCGGATTGCAGAGCCTCAAAGGTTTAGATACGCCTTTAAGTCAGATTTATTTTATACCACCCAAAATGTAGAGTTTCATGATTTGGTTAGAGAAGATATTTGCTTATTTGAGCCTACTTTGCATCGCAAATATAACAATAAATATTTGGTTGGCAAATATCTCCATTCCGCTTTTTTGCTCTTTATTCAATGTTTAATAAAAAGGGTTACAGTGATCGATTTAGTTCAAATATACGCCGTTTCGTTCGATAATCCGTTACCATCTAGACGGTAACTTCATAATACCCCCTTCGTAAAAGCTCTCCTCCTTATTTGCGAAGAACTCGAACAGCCTCTTTTCACAAACCTCTTTTAAGTTCAACTTTACACCACCAAAGGCGTATGCCATGGACAGGAACAGGTGGAAATTACTTGGCGCTATGTTCGGGCTATATGGTGGATGCGATAAAACCTCCCATCCGAGCTCCCGTAGCTCTGACGAGTCATCAACGAAGTGTGTGGTCTGGCGTTGTCCTAGTGGAATACTACACCCTCCCTGTTGGCCAATTCTGGACGCTTCTGGTCGATCGCCTGCTTTAAGCGGTCCAGTTGTTCGCAGTAGATGGTATAACTAAGCGTCTGGGCATATGGGAGTAGCTCATAGTGGATGATTCCCTTACAACCCCACCAAACACACAGCAAAACTTTCCTGGCCGTCAATCCCGGCTTGACCACTGTTTGGGACGATTCACCGCCATTCGCCCACGACCGTTTTCGCTTGATATTGTTGTATGTGGTCTATTTTTATCGCCAGTCACCATCCGTTTCAAAAATGGGTCGAGTTCGTTCCGTTTCAGCAGCATATCGCAGCCGTTGATTCGGTCCAGAAGATTTTTTTGTGTCAAATCATGCGGCACCCAAACATCAAGCTTTTTTGGGTATCCAGCCTTCTACAAATGGTTTAAAATGGTTTGGTGACTAACCTGGGCGATGTCACAAGATACTGGTCTAACTCGATGTTTTCCATGATTTGATCGGTATTCGTCGTCACAGGTCTTCCGCCGGGTCGTTTATCAATTGTGTCTGAATCGTTGAAACCATTCCTCCGCAGTTCGAAGTGATAGAGTACCATAACGTCGTTTTGTAGATTATGTCAAGACTTTTCAAAGATGTATATGTATAATATAATAAAATTTATTGAAATCAGTATCAGTATATTATCAAAATGTTTCGGCGAGCTCAAGATTCCCAGTTGCGACCTCAAATAGGATTAAATTTTTCCGCAAATAACAACAAAATAATCTTGCCACATAAATTCAGGGAAACTGGTTAATATTTACTGCGATGTTATTTGTAGATTATTGTATGTATTCTTAGATTCTGAGTATCTTAGGTTAATACTTGATACTTCGAACATGGCTTGCTGTATAAAGCTGACTTCGTAATCTTTTTAATATAAGTATTTTCGAACGATACTTGAAAACATATGACACATTTCCTGGACGGAATATACCGTATCACAACAATTTTCATAATTTTAATTTCTTCTCTCGTTGTGTTTGAAAAATATGTTATACTTCTGCCTTACAGGCATCATCTCTTCAGTGGATAGAGATGATTTTTTATTCCCGGATCGTGGAATATGTGAAGAAAGTTCCTCTAGAAGGAAAGTCATTTCGTTCCACACTATATCACTATCCTCTTTTTTTATAATTTTACGTTGGAACTTAGGGCGCACCCTAATGTATGGGTACATGCAATTTGTAAGCATCTTTCGTCGAAGAAGAAATATTATGCGGATATGGAGAAAGTATTTTTCCTCGCTACTTTCTTCTTGATAACTTTTGATAAGCAAAAACTAAAACGTAAAATAATAATAGAAAATTAGTAGAAGCAACTTTTATTGTGCGCAACTTTGAACTGAGCTTTTCTTACACCTTATCTGCAAATGTAGAAATGTTTCCAAAACAAATATACAAAGAAATGGCGGTAAAAAGGAACAATCAGACCGAGACTTAAATTCGCGGAAATGCAATAAATTGCAAATTGCAGTTAAAATAATTGAATTTTTTTGTTGCGTACTCTTTTGCTTTCGGCACTAAATATTTATAACAGTAATTTTACCACTTATCATTTTATGTACAACAACAGTGGTGTAGATATACCTAAAGTGTAATCACCGTTAGGATAATTGAATTTATTTATTTAGTTGTCACTGTTGTTATGAACATCTTTACGACTGATGAGTATATCCATGAGGAAATAACTTAATAACATCCGAAGGATGGACTAACGATTATTATTCAGTTATCAGTTAAAAAGAAATACGATGAAATAGGTAGAGAAGAATATGAGAAAGCTTAGGACAATTACAAATGAAATGTTGCTTAGAGTCTTGGCACCTGGATGGCTGAACAGAATAAAGAGAATATAGAGAGAATAAAAACTCAACAACTGATTCAAACTGATTTCCAAATACTTGGAGAGAGGAACGAGTCGAGCAAATAACTCAGAAAAACATATGACTTCGCTATAAAAAATGTAAAAAAAAGTGTTCAAATACCGCTTTAAGACAAGGATAGCGAGCAGAAAAGTGTCGAATCGAAAACGAGTATGCATAGCTAAGTTGGCCAAATAATCAAAATCACCGAACTTGGTTAATGCTTCAAACTCCGCACGGTTGGTGATTCGATTCAATATCAGAAGAGAAATCGTGCAGGGAAAGCAAAGTCATCGACAAAACCAGAGGGTTACCGAAAAGGTAAGGCCACCGTTTTCTGTATGGGTCTGATTCGAATCTGAACTCCAGATAAAATGCTGAATTGGGCGAATAAAAAAGTTTTCCGCCTCACACCTCCTTCATTTCCATGGTTAATTTGGTCTATAAATTTGACCCGTTTCAGCTTATTTTTGTTCAATTACGAGAAAGTCGCACACAGAGTCGAATAACGAGGCCACGGTGCCTTACGTTACATATCTCCATAAAAAATATATTTCAGACGGATTGAAGACATTGGACTATGGTAAAATGTCTCTTAACTATAAATGGATCATCTCCTATTAAATTTAAGATTTTGAATTAAAATTACGCTCTATAAATATTTCAACATTCCCATCCTATTATACGGCACAGAAATATGGACGATGACAAACCGAGAATAGAAGGTACTTGCACCATTCGAGAATACTGATCTCCATACGCGTTAGCGCAGAATACCGAAGAAGATGGACCATGAACTGTATGAGATCTACGATGATATGGATATATGCAGTTAAGCCCATGAAATTTCAACGAATGCGCTGGTTGAGCCTTGTCGTACGTATGGAAGACGAAGCTCCAGTATAACGACTCTTCACTTGGAGACCCATGAGAGGACAATGGAAGTAAGAGCGCCACGCATCCAATAGAAGGACTATGTGCATAGGGATCTGTCTGCACTTGGTGTGTATAACTGGCGAACTTTTCTGTTCTCGACCCAGACCGACTCACAGTTGTAGTACCAAAGAAAAAGAAGATGTGAAGGATTTTAACCCAACTTTTAAAATAAACTTGCTAAAAACCTCAAATCCATCACAAATACACCATTAACTAAATGAGGTCAACTCAAAAAAAAAATGCACACTCTCATAGATATACCAAACTTCGTTTTAGGAATTCAATTTCACCGAATTTCAATTTATTTTTCAATAGTTTTAGCCTTTATCGAACTCCATGGATTTCACTTCATTTAATTCCTAAACGCGTGGTTGCAACACTGCAGCAAAGAACCGCTAATAAAAGCGGATTTGCGGTCAAAGTCGAGTGGATTGCACGCTGCCAACTCATCATGCATTTACTTATGGTATGTGCACATGTAGCTGCAGTCCATTTAATCACTCAACCGCTTCCGCTAAACGTTTGCACACTCTCGGCCGCATTTCGCGCAAATTTTCACTTTACAAACAAAAACGCTTTGCGTTCGCTTATCCCCACATAAAATGATATTTGCTGAAATCAAAATACAAATTGCATTTACCCCACCGCTCCCCTCCCTGCATTCAATGACGATTAGCGGGCAGTCGGCAGTTGGCAGTTGGAAGTGCTGGGCCAACAGCGAAATACAAACAAAGCATGAATTTACAATAACTACGGCGTCGAGGGGTTGGGGCGCGTAATAAACTTTTCGAGAGCGTTCTCACAATGGGCAATCGAACGCGCGCTTCGCACGTGACTTGCATGCAAAGGCTCAGCTTACCGCCGACCAATGCAACGCGACGCTTTTGCAATCATCATCAATATCGGCGCTGGGTTTTCCGTTTTCCCTCCTGCAAGGCCAACAGCTTAAGGCAGGGCAGGCAGTCGCAATACAAACAAGGGACAATCATCGAAATTCGTATTAAATTGAAAATTTCACTCGTGCGTTGTGTAATTAGAAAGCGATCGAATATTGAATGCCGTTATAGATACGTATGTGTTGTGCGGTAAAGGAATTAAGTCAAGAAAATATTTTAAATGGCTTTGTGCGCAGTTTACTCTCTTATGAAGTGAGTGATATGCTTCATAGTATACAGGGCGTATACGCAACCTTCCACAGAAGCGCTCTTCAGTTATTTGTTCAAAGCGATTGGTTTCTGTGTCAATCGTAAATGACAGCGCGATGCATTACTACTTTGAAACATATATATATTATCACAAACATAAAAAAATAAATAAGCGATTGGGTACGGTTCTCATTGGTATCGGATCACTTGCAGATCGTTTATTGCACACAATTATGGTCTGAAGCCGTCGATCACACTTTGTCGTGAACGGAAAACATATATTGAATATCTTCTGCTGATATTTTATTTTAACTGAAGTTGTTAAAGAAAATTTTATTATATCTTCTTCTTGACTGGCGTAGACACCGCTTACGCAGTTATAGCCGAGTCACAACAGCGCGCCACGCATTTCTTCTTTTGGCAATTTGGCAACAATTGGTAATACCAAGTTCCTTCCATCGGATTGGAGGCCTCCCCCTTCCTCGGCTTCCACCAGCGGGTACTGCATCGTACACTTTCAGATCTGGGGCACTTTCGTCTATTCGAACAACATGACCTCTTTCCACGGGTCTTTTCCGGGATTTGGCGCATGGTGAATATCTGGTCAGATGTAGAATTTCCAGGTTTAAAGCCACACTGATAAGATCCAATCAGTTTGTTGACGGTGGGCTTCAGTCTTTCACACAGTACGCTCGATAGAACCTTATAAGCGATGTTAAGGAGGCTTATCCCACGGTAGTTGGCGCATATTGTGTGGTCTCCGTTTTTGTGGATTGGACACTGAGATTCCAATCGTCGAGCATGCTTTCTTCCGACCATATTTCGCAAAGAAGCATGCATTAGCTTCCTATCAGCTCTTCGCCGCCGTATTTGAATAGCTGGGCCGGCCCCCGTCGCCTTGTTCTTCTTCAAGCGGAGCAGTGTTCCCTCCACAAACACAGTATACTCTGGTCTTCAACAACTAGATCATCTCTGGGGGTCCTACAGGAGTGTGCTCCGGTCTTGAAACCTTTAGTTAGTCGTTGGATCTTTTCGTTAAATTTTCGAGCATTACCCCTGTCGGCCAGCTTATCAAGCTCTTCATACTCACGCTTTTCGGCTTCTTTCTTTTTTGTCTGCAAATGTGTCTCGCTTCCCTCTGCAGTTCTCGGTATCTTTCCCATCCCACTCGTGTTGCGGTCGATCGTAACATTGCGAGGTCGGCTGTCTGTTTTCTCAGCAAGACGACAATCCTCATCATACCAGCTGTTTTTTTACTTTTCCGAAAGCCAATGGTTACGGTTGCGTCTGTACGTAAGAAGTTTAATATGCCGTCCCACACTTCCCTTATCCGTCCAACAGTTCCCTTATTATATTATATAATTCTAACAAAATACCTCGTTATAACTTCCACATTTTTATTTAATATCTCTGAAACAAAAAACTCTAAAGAATCATAAGTGTTATATTATTGGGTAAAGCTAAGTTTTCATACAATCCCAAAATTTAAAACACTAATTATAATCACTTTCAATATTTCAAATTACCAGCGAAGTTTTGAAATGTAAAACGAGATTAACTTATTTGAGTTTATTTCTTACAGCTCAGAACTCCTCTATAAAATACATAAATATTATACAAAGTATGTTGAGATCAGTGTATTAAACTGATTGGTTCTTATCAGTATGGCTTTAGGCTTGACACATTTTTACAATACATACGTCATTTCTTGGAAAATACCCTCGATATCAAAGGCGCTTTTGAGGACAGAAGCTACCTATTCGACGCTATACCTACATATGGTATCCTTGCTAAACTTATACGGTTATGTAGAATGTCGTTGAGCACAACTAACAGCTCCGACAAAATCGGGAAGTACTTCACCGAGCCGTACGAAACCCCACGAGGTTTATTCCTTCTCGTGCATCTTCCTCAATATAATACTGGAAAAAGACAATCGCGCCGCTAATCTGAACCGCAGTGTTCGATGACAAAACGAGATGAGAAAGTACTTAGAGCATTTGAAAGAGCTGTTCTCCGCATTAACGGAGTAAGGTAAGGTAGGAATACCGAAGAAGATGGAACCATGAACTGTATGAGCTCTACGGCGACATGGATGTCGTAAGCGCATACAAATCCAACGAATACGGTGATGGACCATGTAGTTCGAGCATATCTTCTTTGATTCGAGACCCTTAGGTGGACAACGGAAGCAAGACCGCTCACGCATCCAATAGAAGGTCTTATCTGCAATGAACTTCTTAAATTAGATCACAGATTTCAGAAGATAATGTTCAAACAAAAAATTTCTGAATTTATTGATGATGACTTCGGTTTCTATTTTCAAGTCTTTAAGGTCGCACACTGCAATCAGAGCCTTTAATACCTACGAAACTGACTAGGTTTTCGTAGTAAGGTTATGTTTTTGAAATGTCTAATAATCTTTAAAAATGTACTTTAATGAATAACTTGGCACAACTATAAAACTTAATCATATTTATACTTATTACAGCAACACATTCGAAAATCTTCAAAAATAATCAGTATATTTCAGTATATATATGTATATACACGAAGCATGTTCATCAAAAAGTATAAAAAATTATATGTATACTATACATATATGACATTTTCGAGTTGTATATTCATTTGGTGGTATGCAGCAATAGTTTTTCCTACCCCATCCGTGTCACCACAATCCACATGCATCAATGTCTACCACAAGCAGAGAATTCCAAAACTAAAGCGAATTTATTTTGCTTCCATACCTATAGACACAGGTGGTATGCTGGTGCTCGTATTCACGAAATTCCAATATGAGCTTTTCTACTTTGCCATGGTCGAATGACACAAATTTGACAGCATAAAAAATCGAAAGCAGTTTGATCTTCAACCACTTGTTCATTTCGAGCTGTGCTGGAATCCCACGTGACCATGCAGCCCGGAGCAGCATGAGCTTTTGAGCCGCTGTGGTTGTCCATACGCATCATTTTTTACGGTTTCATTTTAAGCTGCTTTGCCAGGTTTGCTCTTCTTTTCATTCAATTCCACTTTTGTGTTTGATAAAATCCGCTTTGTTTGGAGTGCCGCACAGTGCGCCTTTAACTGGCGACCTCTAAATGGCTACACAGCTGAGTTGCTCGTAAACAAAATGAAAGCGTTTAGTTGGATTTACAGTTTTTCTGTTGTTGTAGTAGTGAGACATTTGGAAAGTGATTGATAAATCGGAAGATGAATGTTGGTACTATATTATGTATATGTATGTATGGCTTAGTTGTGCTTTTAGACTCTTTTTGCGTAAAATACCGATAAATCATAATAACCCAAAAGGTTTTGGTGTAATCTTGAAGTACCTGCAGCCTTTTGAAATCACCTAGGTTGAGCTCATGTTAATTCAAATAGAACTTTATTGATTACTTAGACTTAGACTCTTTTAAGATAAGTCTATTCGTTTAGAATGTGAAAATGAAGAAGCAGATCCGAAAGTCCTTCTCTCTCCCTTATAAATCAAAAACATAGGAGTAGTGATTGTTCTTTCTTCTACAGCCAATTCAATCATTTATTCACGAAATGATATGAAGAGAACGGTAAAAACCGATTCCACAGATTATATATAAGCTTTGAACAATGGGCTTCTGAGACCCATGAGTATATTTTTGCGACAAGATAGTACGATATTCGGTTCTCGTATTATAGGGTCGACTATATCATTGTCAGTGAATGAGGATAAGACAAAATATCACCAGTCATCAACAGTCAGGGCATTCGCGCCAAACTCTACAAGTCCCTCATCAATCCCTTCTTGCTTTATGGTTCAGAAGCGTGGACGATGTTGACATCCGTTGAGACGGCACTAGGAGTTTTCGAGAGAACCGGCATTTGTCATCTCGTGACATCGCCCAGGAGATGAGAGTTAGTCACGAAACCATCTGTAGAAGACTGGATACAAAAAAGTCTGATGTTTGGTTGCCGCATGAAATGACGCAAAAAAACCTTCTGGACCGAATCAACGTCTGCGATATGCTGCTGAAACGGAACGAATTCGACCCATTTTTAAAGCGAATGGTGCATGGCGACAAATGAAAAATGGAAGGGTGTATTTTCAACCAATATAACGCCAGATCACACACTTCATTGATGTCTCGTCAGAAGCTACGGGACAGCTACCTGTACGCCCTTGGTGGTGTAAAGTTGAACTCAAAAGAGTTTTGTGAAAAGTGGCTGTCCGAGTTCTTCGCAAATAAGGAGGAGGGCTTCTAGCAACGGGATATTATGAAGTTGCCGTCCGAAACGGCGCATTTGAACTAAATCCGATCACTGTGACACTTTTCTTTAAGCATTGAATAAAGAGCATAAAAGTGAAATTGGATATTTGCCAACCTAATATAATAGCCTTTTTTGATAGATCATGTGTGAGTCGTGTCAAGCTGCCATGTTATTTTTGTTCAGTATTGTTTGGCATTTCATCATCGAAAGACTCACATCTGAAAACGTTTACAAATTGTTCTGCTCGCTTCACTCTATGGGCTCTTGAAAACTTCCCAGAGCCAAACTCTGTTCAGCGATGAGATCCATTTCTGATTCAATGGGTATGTAAACAAGCAAAATTGCCGCATTTGGGACGAAGAGCAACCTGAAGAGAATCAAGAGCTGTCATTTCATTCAGGAAAAATAACGGTTTGATGTGGATTGTGGGCCGGTGGAATCAATAATAATAGACTGATAATAAATAATAGGTTTCGGCGCCATTTGGTTTCAACCAGACGGCGCCACTTCCCACACATCGCATCAGTCAATGGATTTAGTGATAGAACACTTCGGTGAGCAGATAATTTCACGTTTTGCACCGGTCGATTGACCACCAAGATATGTGAAGCCTATGCGGACAATACCGCTTCGCTTCAAGCCTTGATCCAGAACTAACCATCGATGTGATGGATGTACCGTACAAAAGAATGCTATGCGGTAGTGACGTTTGACGTATATAACACGTAACACGAACACAAAAGAACGC
Organism: Zeugodacus cucurbitae; assembly: GCF_028554725.1. NCBI lineage: Eukaryota > Metazoa > Arthropoda > Insecta > Diptera > Tephritidae > Zeugodacus > Zeugodacus cucurbitae. The sequence continues at coordinate 52,699,145 of NC_071667.1, read as the reverse complement.
CGTGCTATTTGCTACGAGTTGTCTCTAAATACTTGTCGAACAGATTGTTACTATAAGACACTGACGAGGGACCCAAAGAGTACAGGGTGACGGGTGGCGTACCGCAGGGCTCGTTTTTAGGTCCATTGTTGTGGAACGTACTTTATGACGGAGTGTTGCGACTTCCACTACCAACGGGAGTCCAAATTATAGGATACGCGGACGATATTGCAGTAACCGTCGTAGGAAAGGAGCTGAGTAAAAAACGAAGACTATGGTAAGACGCTGCTTTAAAGATAAAAAACTGGCTCACGGCAATAAGTTCCAATTAGCAGGACAGAAAACTGAAGCAGTTCTAATAACAAGTTTAAAAAAGTAGAAAATGTAATAATTAATATCGACGGGTATAACAGGGACGGGATGCAGATTATTACATATGCTAAGAAAGCAAGAACAGTGACTAGACTAAGTCCAATCAGGGTGAGAGGTCATTCCGCACGACATCGCACGAAGCATCCGGAGTCATAGCGGGCATCATACCGCCCTATATAACGGCAATGGAAATTAAAAGAGTTTACGACAAATCCAGAGACATTGGATCACTTATTAGTCGAAATGTTCGAAAGTGTCATCGAAAATTGGACTCAACGGATGAACCATCTGAGACGTAGATAAGAAATAAATGCCAAAGAATGTTCTTTCGCATGAAAATAACCAATCCCCATTAAATATAACTCCCATTTTTATAACTCTATATATATTGCTATTAGTTTAAGTTGTTACAAAAAACTGTTATGCTTTGCGCAATCTGCTACGAGATTAGAACAAATATTGACTTCCCAATTGTATTCGAAAGCTAATAAAATCATATGACGAATGTAATTATTGCAGCAGCAGACGTTAAATTTTAATACAAGACTGGAAATCACTGTAACCGAAAACGAAAATTTAATTAAACTTAAAATCACAACGAGCAAGCTGAAAAATGTGTTGCACCAAAGCCAAACGGTGCGTGCAAGCAACAAATAACTGAGAGAGTGCGCCTTCTCGCGCGCAATTAAAGTGGCGCGTGTAAACATACACGCATACATACTCAGATATGTAACACTTAATACATATACACACATACTTAGTGTAGTGTGTGGCACTGCACAGTTTTGCCTCCTTGAAACACTTTAGTTCAGCAAGTGCTATCAAGTGAGTGCATATAAATTTATTGCCATTCACCACTGACTTGCCACATCTTCACCCACCAACTTGGTATGTGCTTGTCCGCAATATGGCATGTCGAAAGTTAAAATTGATTGGAGTCTCGTTGCGTTGCCACAAAATCGATTTCCAGTTACCTAACAACTTCAGGCAATTTTCTAAAAAGGAAATCACAGAAAGAGTCAAGGAAGCGCATATCCACTCAAGGTAACTGTGTAGAGTTGATGACTTGCGAGGCACACATGTGGCCACCTGGCGCTCAAACATACATATGTACATATATTCATGAGCTTGTATGTTTTCGGTGTACTGCGTTAGCAAGCATTCATTGTTTTCATTCATTGTGTTCATACAACCGCAACAATAGTGTACGCCATCGTTGCCTATCGACCTATCAGCACCGGAAATTCATCGATTGTTTTTAGGAAAGAAACGCATTTCCGGCACAAATAAGCACAACACAGAACACTGACATTTGTTCAGGGACATACTGAAATGTACATATGTACATAAATATATATGTACACAAGTGAACCGATATATTTAGAGAGATGTATATCGAAATACTTTAATCAGAGCAATAAACCATTTGTTTACGTTTATACTTTACGCTTAAAATCAATAAAAAACAAGTAAGAAAGGACTAAATTCGGGTGTAACCGAAAATTTCATATGCTCGCAATTTATTTATTTAATGTTATTAAGATAACTCACAACTAGAATAACGATAATCGTTATATACATATAGTATTTGGGGGCTGGGATATTTCCTAGACCGATCAAGGTACATTATATCCAAGCCTATTTTTTGCCTAGATATCAGACATATTAACGGATATATACGAGGTCTGCTATATATATTTCTGGCCTAATAATGAAAATAGGAATATTTATCAACGAAAATGGTTTTATTGTTTTTCAAAATATTCTCCATCAAGATTTATACACTTTTGCATGCGCTTAAACCAATTTTCGAAGCACTTTTTTTGAGCCTTTTTTTGAGCGATTGTCAAATTGTGCGGAATCCAACGAGAACAAACCTTTTTTACGGCCAGGTGTTCATGCAATATCGAATGTATGCTGGTGGGAGAAATGCATAGGCATACCTCTATCTGAAGGTATGTTACATGACGGTCTTGCATTATCAGTTCACGTACGGCATCGATGCTTTCTGGCACAACGGCTGTTTTTGGACGACCTTCACGGAATTCGTCTTTGAGCGAGCATCGGCCACGATTGAATTCGTTGTACCAGTTTTTCACAGTGCTATAGGATGGTGCTTCATAGCCATACAAAGATTTTAGTTCATCGATGCACTCTTGTCACGATAATCCACGTCGAAAGTTGTGAAAAATGATCGCACGAAAATGTTCACGAGTTAATTCCATTTTTTGGCCGAGATGAATTTTTTAATTCCCTGTAAATAAAACAATTCACGATTAAATGGCAAAACGTTCTGAGTGATGTTATGCTAAAAAATGTCAAACTTTCCAATGGAAATATCAGACTGCACATGGCAACACTCAGTGTTGCCTAGGCCAGAAATATATATAGCAGCCCTCGTACGGCATAAAGTCCACCGGAAGATCACATCAGGTATATGGAAGCTAGTAGAAGATATCACCTGATTTTACCAATTTTTGGCATAGAAGCACATTGTTAAAAGGCGAATATTCACGCTGACTTTTTATAAATCACATGAGATATTTGCCGATATCTGTGTTCGATATCTGGACTCTTGGAAGGTTTTAGTCTGATTTAAATTAACGATCTCACACAGTATACGCAATTTTATTCAGATATCGTCACTGGTGCTTGATTTATATATTGTCAAGTGATGGAATTCAAAGGAGCGTTTAAGGTTGACACCCTGAAAATATTAAATGTAAACCGAATTTGGTTGAAATTGATCGAGAAGTTCCTGAGATAAGATTTTTGAACGACACGCCTATTTTCCCAAAAATGGTTCGTTCAAATATGGCAAAGAATGTTCTTACGCATGACAATAAACGTTCCTCATAAATTCTCAGAAAGTAAATAATAGCGGAAAAGTTAATCACCTTTAAGATTACACATGCACCTCGAAAAGTAAATTTTTTAATTTACTTTTCAGAGAGTGTTATAAAAAATTCGAAACGAAGCAAGCAGCGTTTTTTACGATGTTGCAAAAACACTTACTCTCTTGTTTATCGCATCTTTTTAGTAAATAAACTCTTCTACTTGATCCACTGGTTTAAAAATGAAAACGTCAGACTTTTTGAATTGTCGTACAAAAATGGTCAGAAAATATATTGCAAAAGAAAAAAAACAAAAGAATATTCAAGATTTTTTTCTCTTTATAGAAAATACATATGTATTAGGCATATAACAAATTTTGACGAAAAATTTGGCATACCACCACGTGGTGGCAAATATTGTACAAGTAATGAATATCACTTTTTTAGGTGATTTCGGTTCAAAAACGTTCCGCACAAAAATGGATTTCTAAAAAAAGTCATTGTCGCGCGCACAGCTGTGTTATTATTATATTGAATCAGAATTTTCTGAGGAAAAATTAGTTTGGGGTGGGTGGGGCACTTCCCTTAGGTCCATTAAAAGGCGTTTGGAATAATAGGAAGATTATTAGTTAAATAAATATCTATTATTATGAAGAAAAACGTGTACAGTGTACAAAACTTTTTTTGTTTTTTTCAGCAGTTCTGATAAAAAAGTAATTTCGTTTTGCGCGGAAACTTTTTTGCAATTTCCCAAAAAAAAAATAATGGGGTTCATATTTTTTTATTCTCTATTCGACTATGGTATGCCGTTTTTTGTATTTGCAAAAATTGTAAAAAGTTATATGCCTAATATGTATGTATGTAAATGTAAATATATTTTTCATGTAAATCCATATGTTTTATTGAAGCAAATAAATGAATGAATTTTTTAAGTTTACAAATGCATTTAATATTATAAAAACAGATAATTTATGTATATATTTGGAAAAGTAAATTATTCGAAAAGTAAATTTCCCAAAATACCAATCGATTTACTTTTCGAGAGTATACTGTACAACTCTTGTTGCCCAATTTTAACTTCAATTTACACCACGTACACAAACCACAGCAGAGTCTTCACTCAATTTCGCCTTTGTCTTAACTCATACACCCACCACTAACCACTGTTATTAAAACTGTTGAAAGCAATACCATTTCCCATGGCTCCGCAACTGTTTTCATACAATATTTATATTTTCGTTTATAATTAAAAATGTCAAATAAGAATTTAAATAAAGTTGAAAGTGATGGCATATTAGTTAATTAGATTTAATTTCACTTATATGTGCCCTCTCTCTCTGAATACGCATGAGCTACAAGTGGTCTAATAAAATGGCGCTTACTGTAATGCATTTGTTTATGCGAAAAAGTTCCAATTGGAATGCATTTTATCACACATACGGCAACGCAACGCAGTCAGCTGCTGTCATTTCATATTCCATTTTGTAGTGATATTCGTAGCTCCACCGTTTGCTCCGTTCTTTTCAAGTGTTTGGTTTTTCGCATTTTCAGTATTTCTGTTCGGCGCGTTCGTGAAGGTTGTTTCCATTGTTGACTCTAATTGTTTGCACTCACTTGTTCCATATGGTTGTGCTAGCTGTTGTTATTATCCATTCCGTCTCCACCGCGCACTGCTGCCTCTGCTGATTTTCCAACAAAACGCAAATGCAAAAACTACTACAGTAACAACAACATAGCGTATTTATTGCGGTAGCAGACACAAAAGGGAAGCTTATCGATTAGTTTTCCATCGACAGCCAAACGAGTGAGCTGAGTGGAAAACATTTTTATTTGACGGTCAATTGTGTATCAAAAAAAAAAAGAAGATGTAAATGAAAACAAGTGCAAAATGTTATTGTTGTTTGTGCGCGTGGACGTAATTGACGGCAATTGATGAATGTTTTGCAGACGGAACGTTAGTTGGTCCATTTCCCGTTCGGGACAACAGCGTAAAACGCCCAAAAGTGATTTCTACTTTAACGCTTTAACGGTATTGCAGTGCATGTGAATTGAGTCGAAATTTAAATAAAATTTTGATATAAAAAATATAAATAAATAAATTGTTAAATAAGAGGTGGTAAAAAGGTGTAAAACAAATGGCGGAAATTTTGCAAATAAAAAAATCGGCAAAAAGCAAAAATTAGCCAAGTGTCAACGATAAGAGGCAATACGTTAAACGGCGAACAGTGCAAAAAACAACGAATGCGGAGCAACAACATAAAGTGAAAATTCCAAGAAATAAGTGTAATAGCAGAAAAATCGACAAAAATAAGAATTTGTGGAAGTTAAAGAAAATGAATGATAAAAATTAGTGATAACCTGCGAAATTAGTGAAAATGTGTCATTTTTAGAAAATCACTTTTGAATTGAAAAGTCTAGTGCCAAATAAAGCAAAGGTTTTGCATCACATCTGCTATAAGCAGATTAAAGCAAACACAGACCAAGCGGTGAGGTGACGCCGCAGCCGCAGCCGCCGCCTGTCTCTACTGCAGCATAGCTAAAATGTGGATATCATCCAACAACAAATACGGCGTTGGTAAGTACAGCGAACGCGCCCAAAAGCCGACTACTACTCGCAAACGCTGGGTGGTCACTGTCAACCCCTAGTTGCAGGTGGTGCCGAATCTGTTGGTTGTCATTGGGAAAGCACCACCCACACAGACTACTCATCGTATGCGTATGCACCATATGTATGTGTGTATGTATGTACGTGTGACTTGTTTGTGTGTGTATGTGCGAGTTTGGGTGTGTTGAGGTGGTGTACATAGAATTCAACTGTTTTGGAATTGTCTATTGTGTAGCAACGTGCGAATTTTTTCGGTGAATCACGTTCGCTTTCCGCGAATCAGTGACGTTGAATACTGATGTGGCGCTTACGCGGTTGCAGACGCCAACCCGGAAAAGCGTTCAGTCATCAGTTTTTCATATTCCGCCCTGCGCTCTTACCTATGATGTCTGCCTCTCAACTCATATGTTGTTTTTTGTTTTGTTTGTATCTCATCTACAGCGTGTTTTACTACTTTGCTTGTGCACATTATTTGTTTGCTTAATTTATTTTTTTCTTCTGCTTGCCGTGAGCGGTAAACTATTGTGGAAAAGTAAACATCGGCGTGGTGTTCTCTCGCGGCCTCTGCAGTAGTAGCAATATGAACGTGCGAAAATACTCAATGGAGTATATGTCTTTCTTCTTTTTTATTAAATTATAATTTTTTTTATTTCATTCAGCGAATTCTTTGGCGCTGATTTCATCTTTTTCAGTTAGGTGCATTTATTATGATATATAGTTATAAGTATATAGTTATAATAATTTTAATGAAGTTGCTATTTCTTTAAAATAATTTAAACTGGCGCTTTGAAAATGTAAGCTGTGTTAACTTCAGTTCCCAAAATAGTCGGTTCGACGTAACCGGAATGAATCCGGATTTTTATCTGACCAAGGATTGTCAAATTGGCAGCATTTCTTAAAATTATTTCAAGAAAGTTTTCAGATTTCAGGTCAATTTCCACGTCTATCGGACATACTTAAGAACAATGTTGAGTGCATGCCATTAGAGGCTATTATTAATAAAAAAGAAACCCTTAAACGCGTAGGATAAAACAACTTTATTTCATAAACTGAAGATGTTTTCAGCATATAATACTCAATATTTGTTAGAAAAACGTAATTTTTTTTATTCACACCGAAAAGTTTACGATATGCTAAATTTAGTTGGGAAAAACACTTAAGAACGAAGCAAAATAAAAAAGCAAATTAAAATTAAATTACAAGTTGAAAGTCAGAATGAAGTATTAATATTTTGTCGCAAATCCTTTTTGCTCTATTACTGATACACAACTTCTATGCACTGCCATTAATATACTTATATAACATTCGACAGGAATGGATTCCATGGTATCGTAAATTTTGAAACAGTTACTCCATATTTGTGATATTTTTCGTACTAAGTGCATTTTTAAGGACTTTAGATTGGTTTTAAGTCTGCTTTGGGCGATTCCCGTTCCATAGCAGTGATAGATTTTCTTAAAAAAACTTGGTTGCAACCCGAGAAGTATGCTTCGTTATTTATTATTTTGTTGAAATCTTCAAATCACTGATCAATTCTCTTCCGAATTCGGTAGCATTAAATTTTGGAGCATAAAAACGAACTTTATTAAATCCATATTACTCTCAAATTAGCTCCACACCATTATTGAGCCCCCCACCGAACTCAACAATAGGTTATTGGTACGATGAGAAGAAGACTAGGAGGCGAATACTGCATATTTTGATCGCCGCACGTCCTTTTTTACATCTGGACTGACTCTTTTTATATTTGTTTCACTCCTGAATAAAATGTAACGCCACTGATCGTTGAGAAAATGCAATACGACGCTTTCGTTGCGATGGCGTTACCAAGATTTTTTTAATGAAAGCATCTTCGAATCGAAGTGCAATTGTTCCTTTTGTTATTGACTTTTCTAGGTGAAAGAAATTCCTCGGTGAATGCCTGTAGCACTCCTGCTTGACAACCTAATGATCATCGTATTTACCTGTTTAAAATTTTTCGAGCTTTTTTCTTTCTGGAAAAATTTTCTGCGGTTTCAAACTCCGAAAATATTTGAAAGTATTAAAAATCATCATTTTGGAGAAGTTTCATTGTGTTGTAATAGCTGTTAAGGATGACCCGGTGCTTTGCGACTCGATCATTACTTATCGAAGAAGTGTAATTTTTCACTTTTTACAGTAATTAGCGTTTTAAATAAAGTAAATTGCAGTCAGGAATATTAAATACACTTTTTTATATATTAACTTACCAGTTGGAGTAACAAAGAGTACAAAATTTACATGAATGTGAACAAAAACCCAATCGTTCTTATATATACATATTTCTCACTCAAAAATGAATGGTCCTTTTAGAATTCAAAAAAGCATAAATCCAAATGAATGCATTTCAATTACAGTTGCAAGCATAAAAACCGTTATGATGCCGTACTCGATAAAAGATATCCATCTTAGTAAATGAATTACTATATACTACTATAACTATTATCGGCTAACTTATAGTGGGTTCTTCTAGTCATTGTATTATATTCAGAAATCGAAAGTATTATTATATTTATTTTTACTGTCACATTCTGGTTCTGCTGCAACAAACGATTAAAACCAGTTCCACAACAATTGGGTTAATAACCGATATTGAATATTGCACATACTCATTGCATATATATGTATGTATGTATGTATATTATCATATAAATATATGTAAATACATATGTGGTATGTGTGAATATATCAACAAATTCCAAATTCACCCCAGTAAGAGTTCAAAGCAAAATAAGTGATATTAAAGCAATTACGTTTCCCGTTATAATGTAAATGTACATATTATACATACATATGTATGTGCTGCATTGTTTGCGGAAATCAATTTATAAATGCATCAGCCAGAATGTACTTGCTGGTAATTATGTAAATAAGTATATAATCAATAAAAATTATGTTTGCATTACGAATCATTATCGCTTAACTCACTAGTTGGGACAATCAATCAAGGAAAATACATATGTATGTTAAATGTAGACACTTATAAATATGTAAAAATGTATGTAAACGCACAAATGAATGAGTAAATAATCCGCAGTAGAGTAATCAAATCCGTTAATATTAAAACATTATATTTATATGTAATGGTTCTAATGGTTTAGGATGGTTCTAAAATATAGAATGGTACTAAAAAGTAGTAAGACATATTTTAAAAGAGATTCTACAAACCTCAACCGCAGTATTAATAGTGCTGTGGTCTATCATAATACATTTATTGCTTTAAAAAACTATAATTTAATATTTTTAAGTTCCACCCTAATACTCGCATACATATTTCCAATGTATATAACTATTTATTTTCACTTGTTTAATTGCTGACAAATTGTTATAGTCGAATAAATCAAATATGTACTGATAAGAGTACGCACTTGTATTCCTCAATGGTTTATATGAGTACTTGGAACAAAGAACTCGCACTATTACTGCTGGAAGTCCCCTTTTGTATTACTATATAGACACTTTGTGCTTATCTGCATTTTTATTTACATACATTTCGCTTGAGCCGGCATTCGATGGCCCACTGAGTAGTGTTGATAAAAAATTGCGGAAAAATATTTGTTTGCAGCTTGTTCTGATTTGAACACTTGTTCGCTTTATTTATAATAATTATCGGCTTTCTTGTGAAAAAGTAAATCAAAGAATGTGTGAGAATTCTCTTTAAGGTCTGAATATAGTAGCTTGTTCTTATATCAATATTTATACAAATCTATCGAATTTATACCAGTTGTTTGTTCAATTCACTACCCTTAAAGGTATTGCAAATCGAAATTTAACTAGTATTATAAATAGTAATATTGCATAGGACGAGTTTTGCAGTGATCAGTATGATACATTTTTTTTTTAAACCAAAAAGAATCATCAGACAGTTCGGATATTGGTTACATAGGCGTAACGAATGGATATAAACTCAAAAAACTACTGTTAGCGCTTCACTCCAACATCCATATTGATGGCCATAAGGTCGAAGTTGTCCACTAATCTCTTTGAAAAAATAATATAGAACCGGCAACATTCGGGTCTGCGTTACCGGTACGGACCTCGATTAAAATACAACAAAGCACTGTCAATTTGTCACCTGTCAACGAAATCTAAAATGACACTTCATATGTCTCTTACCATAGGTGTCCTTTTAAATGACACAGATAAATAATAATATTATTCGTGGAGAGGTTCTTATTATGTTTGAGAGAAAGGTTATGAGAAACGATCTTCTGACAATTTTTACAGTTAAAATTTATTTGGGCCTCAAAAAGCTTAGTTTTAAGAGAGAGATACGGGCCTGTGGAGTGGTGGCTTCAAAAAAACGGTGCGTCCTGGTTGTCATGATTTCAACCCTTATAGAGATATAAAACACAAAAAACAAGAAGATTCTTCATTAGTAAGGATGTCGTTAACCTGATAATCCATTTTTCATTTTCAAAAAAGAAATAACAAAATAACAAAATGGCGTCGACTTGAAAACAAATATTTTTTGGACCCGATTTTTTCGACTTTTTCGAATTTTTTAAAAATACTTCAAATCAAAATTTTTGGAAATCCAAGGCAGACACGAAGAGCATTGTATAAAGAAGATATATAGCAAATTTCATCGGAATCGGTTCAGTAGAACTTGAGATATCATGTCAATCACCTCAAAAAAAGTAGTTTCGAGAAAAACGTGCTTAAAGTTTTGGAGACCGCTCGGCCGGCTCGGACGCTGTCACAAAATCGGCTGTATCTCCGAAAAAAAGTCCAAGGTCATATTTTTTAAAATATAGAAAAAAATCGATTTTTTCAAAATCCTAGACCAGAATACCCCTCTAAAGATCCAAACCATAATCTTAAGATTATACAATTTTAAGGGTTCCATCGTTTTATTCAAAAGTTTACTGATAATAGTAAATATGCAATAGCAATATTAAAGTAGAAGAGGAGAGGAAGAAGAGCTAGAAAAAATGTTTTTCATGACCTTGACATAATTTTTATGACTGTGGCAGAAGACTTTAATCCTTGACAATATCAAGCACAAGCGCACAATTTATATGCTACCGTTAATTAATGAATGTGCACAGCATTTTCACTTTTCAATTGCGCTATTAACTCGCAAAAGCGTTATTCGAGAGCTATTAAACTAACTGCTTCAAAAGTGTTAAGCCATTTTAATAGCTGCCTGATCAGATCGAGAAGAAGAAGAACTATAAAAGTTAAGCCTTTCGCAACCACAAGTCAAGTAGCCAGCTAAAACGGCAAAGTGTGTGGCACATTCTACCACATCAGTCTATTTATACAACGGTGTATATGTGGGGGCCTGTTTGTGTATGTATGTGTGTGTATGTGTGTATGTGCCCACAATGTCTTTTATAATCTGTTGACACATGTGCTGGAAGTTTCTCTTTCTCTCATTCTTTGCATTTTGTTTTGATAAATGATTTCTATAACATTTTTGCATTCTTTGCTTTTTTAGTTTCGAGTTTTCTTTCAAGTTACTCCACTTGTTTGTTGTTTATGTCTATTCTTTTATTTTATAACTCTTTAAATTGACTATTTTCACTCCATTTAACAACAGAAGCTGAGCCGTCAAGTCAACTGAGGCATCTGCCTGTCTGCCAGTTATACACATAGAGACATACAGATGTACATATGTACTCGGCCAACAGATACCAAGTGCAAACAAGTATAGTACAAATATACAACAACCAGACAACAATAACAACATGGTCAACATTTGCTCCAATTTAATACTTCTGCAAATGACAAGAATGACCATAATAAAACAGCAGCAAACAATGGTGAAAACAACAATTACAACAAATATATATGTCTGTTTGTATGACTGTATAAGTATGGCAGTAATAAAAAGATATGTTGCTGCAGCAGCTTTAGTCATTGTTACAGACATCAGTTGGCAACAACAAAAAATTTAAATGAAACACCAACAACTACTAAAGCAATTTACTGCAAACATTTAGGGTGGTTCAAAACATCAAACACTGTTCGAAACTAAGTAACCTTCTGATATTTTATGAGCATTATCGCTTTTAGATATTGCTGTTGTTTTTGTTGTAGCCGCAGAAAACATTCCAGAACTTCTACAGTGCTTGACCGGTTATAAATACCGGTCTGTTCCAAATACATAGACCCAAGAGTCGTGGGAATGATTTTTAGTCTCTATAATCACCCTTGGTTATCTATTCTCCTACGAGTATAGCTCACAGCAATCTAAACTCTACTCAAAGACCACCAAAGAAAATTGTATATATGTATTTATATTAGCTTATAAAACTTACTGAATTGAAGAACTTTATCAAGTCCACAGGATGTTTTGCAGAGAGAACATGGTAGTATGAGGAGATTCTAATACCGGCTCCTCCTCAAGGCCTAAGTACGTCATCCACTTCACCTACCTAAATCAGCTTGCTCTGTGACGGACGTTTATTCATAGCTCGTTTTATAGGTTGCTCAAGTAACGTAGGCTTCTCGAAATTCGAATCTAAAAGCGAATTTAAGTACAGCATTCCGACAGATTTCTAAATTTTTAACTGTAATAACATTAAGACCGCTGTCTTGGTAACATCTTGACAAACTTTGCTTAGATCCCTTTTGCAAGATACTCTTAAGATGGGGGGGGGGGGGGGGGGTTAAGGTTTGTTTCGTCGAAAAAAGACCTTTTTTCATGAATTTTTTTAGAAAAAATTATTGCTGTAGGTATATTTTACTTATTATTATCTACATGAAAGTGCAACATTTGAAAGATACAGATACTTAGAAAAAAGTTTTATCGAAAAATAGCGAGGAATAACGGATTTATCGTCGATCTCTGCAGGCACCTCGAAAAAAAGTTGTTGTGCGGTGACCAGCCACAGCATCACTGGATCATCCGAAACCAAAAAATCAAAATGCTTTCTTTAGTTTATTAGTTTATCATTCAATTGACGTTGAGTTGTCCCCTTAAGAGAGTTTTTACGTTTTTAAACACTTATACGAAAAAACCGCTATCCGATAAAAATTATGAGATAAAATATCCATTAGATATAAAGCTGATGTTGTCTCCAGAGACTCCGGTAAAGTTGAGTACCGAATATGTTATTACCGAGCAATATCCACGATACAAGTTACCACACTATACTAAGCACAACAGGAAATACCTTTAAAACGATTCCAACAACAGCTGGTTATACGATTTCGGAATTGACCGGTATTTTATCCAAACAAGGGCCGTTATTTCGACGATTTTAACCTGTTTCGATCGGTAAGTCATTCCATTAAATGCATACACCTGCTGTAAAGCCTCCGATGCATCAATATGTCTGATTTAAGTAGAAGATTAATTGCTCACATTACAGCAAAATAGTACGTGTCCCTCAATTCTAGTTAAACTTCCTCTCTTATACTGGATTCAAATTATTTAGTCATCTTTTTTCCGTTGCAACCTAAAATAATTGCTTCATGTCAATATTAGTAGGTAGTATTCTTTAAATGTACACATAATGAAAACGAAAGACACCAAGTTTTCCATTTGCTCTCTCTTTAAAAATCCAACTCACAATTTTGTGTACTTTTTGCACCACCCCACCAGTTGGACAGTCACTATGTAAACTCCAACGAATCTCCAGCTTGTAGCTTCGGCTATTTGCAATTATGTCTATACACTCTACTGGCAACATTTGTGTTGACTCCGGTTAAGCTAGTTGATTTCTTACTTATTTGCATTTCCGCCTCCAGCTCATGCACAACTCCGCACCCCTTCCACCGACCGCACTCTCTTGCGGTGCTCTGCAGTAAAACTCGCCATTTCTACTGTCAGCTTTACTACCAAATACCAGCTGATGTTCTTTTACTGCTACACATACTGGATATAGTATTTATGTATGTATAAGTATATCTGCCAACATTTGTAGAAATTGGCGAATTTGTATTTGCATTGGCTTTGGCTTGGCGTTGGCCAACGTCAATTGCCTCTTTTGTATTTGGTTTTGGTTTTAATATGCCTCATTGTTGTTTTTGTTGTACTGCTTCAGCAGTTTCACAGCATTGTAAGTGAAGGGATATTTTTTAGGACAGCCACTCGTACGGCCCATGCGCTTTTGTCACATTAAGCTAACGCCCAACGGCTGTTGACTGCTGGTAGCCTTACAGCGCCACGCAGCTTGTCCCTTCACTGATTTTCGAGTCAGTTTATACTGCTTGTAGTAACAATTTACTTATTGTTCGTTTTTTATACCCAAGCTCAAAAACAGCTAAGTATTTACAATTATTTTTGTTTAATATTTCAAACAGGTGGCAACTCTTCGAAAAAATATTCCTTCAGACTACGTTGAAGGCATTTGGTTTGATTACTATGTAGTAAAATTTAATCTATTTAAGCAATTTATTTGAAAAAAAAAAATTAAATAGGTGGCAACTCTTTTCAAAAAAATATTGTAACTGCATTTTAAACATATTCTTTGGTTTGTTCAGTACAGTAGAAATTCAAATACTCTTGTGTTATTAATATTATGTTTACAATTTTCACCAGATGGTAACACTCTTTAAATATTTTCCAACTGGACGGATTTTAAAATTACTTAAGTTTGTTACTCGAAAATGTTATTGAGCAAACTTGTCTTATTGTAATATTCTAGTATTTTTGGTCTTATATATTTATTTTACACATACAATTTTGAACATGTGGCAACCCTTGTTTCGATAAAAATACAAAAATGAGGGCAACGCTATAATATTAGAGTCACGTTTCGTTTACTTGTTTGTTGAAATCTAATTTTTTTGATTGCACCCGAAATTCTCTCCACCTTATTTTCGATTTTTTCTTACATTCCTCTTTCCTCAACTACTTTTGTTGCAAATTGTGGCAAGTGAATAACGATTATTTGGTCTGGTTTCTTCACTTCGCATGCTTTGGACTCTTAATGGTTTTAGTTTTATTCCCTTTTACTCTCTTTTTTTTGTCGATTTTAGAGTAGCGGTGACATGAAATCCTACACTACTTGCATTACGAACTGTGGTTGGCTTTTGTTAGTTGGCTCAACCTCTTCACACTCTGTCTGTCATGCTGCTACAATCTGCCGCTCGTTCACCCTTCACCCAGGCGGCATTCATTCACGTGTCCAGTCGGAAGCAGCACGTTCTTCCATTCTCTACATTGTATGTATGTCGCTCGCCATGCAATTGTATTCAATTTAGAAATTACTTATGCTTTTATTTTCACTTAAATGCGTCAGACCGGCAACGTTGTTACTGTTGTTGTTGTTGTCGTTGCCGTCATCGTGCTCACTTCCTTCGCCGATCTATCGACTGTTGCTTCCTGCGCGAATTCATCGCATTGAATGGCGCAAGCATATCTATAATACTAAAGGTCGATACCAATAGATTCTCGGGCTTTTCTGTGAAGGGTGTCTTTTTATTTTATTCGAATGAATTCACCGCATAGCTTTTCCATTTGGTTTACTTTCAACCCTTACAAGGATTGCATAGCAGAGGATTTAAATATTTCTCGAATACTATTTAAGTAGATTATTGACAAAAACTAGCAGTTGTTTGCCGGAGAGGGGAGAAATATTGTACATTTTTTAATTTTATTTGGTTTTAATGACTTCACTTTTATTGTTCGACTTTTTGTAAGTTCTCAAATTTCATATAACTTCAACATAATTTAGCATATTAAATTTTTAAACTTAAGTTCAGAAATAATATACCTGTCAATTTTGTGCCCTTTGTGAATGTCTTCTTCAAAAAGAGCATCCAAGCAAGATTAATAACGAAGGCTTGGTTATAATGGTCCAAGTGGTAAAATTTTCATTAGCTATTGCATAAGAATCTAAACAAACAGGAGTACTGAATCTTGTAGGGCTCACCATGATCTTTAGAATCTGCATTAAACATGAATTTTCCAAATAATATTCCAAATAATAATTTTGACGATAACTTGAGTAAAAATTAAGATATCTTAATGAAACTTGGAAGACATATTTCGAAAAAAAAATATTTTTATTTCTGTTTCTCCATTATTTTGATAAAGTAGTGGAATTTGTTTACAATATCAAATGACAATTTAAAGCTGGCAAAATATGTCTTCCAATAATATCGACTAAACTAGAGCAGACATCGATTATAACGAGTGGAATGTAAGTTTCAAGAAGTGATATCGTTTGACAGATTTTGCATGGATGAAAAAACAAGTTTTCGAACGAAAACCCATTTTTTCAATTAAAAAATGTTTTCAATGTCGGTCCGAACGTAGTATTAGTTATTATTTGGAATTAAATGACGTGAACAATCCCAACTTATTTTATATCTTGTAAGTTTTAGATTTATCGTTTTATGATTATACTTCAAATTATCTGTGCATCGATTTATATATTTATAATATTAGCAACCCTGTACTATATCGATTTCAATAATTTTTGCCACCATGCTTCGGTATATCCCATATTATAAGTATAAAGTCCAGATGATTTTTAAAACAGCTAATATTAATTGTATGTTAGCTAGGGGAAGTAATACCCCAATTTTTTGGCACATAGTAACATTATTAAAAGAAAAATATTCACTCAAAATTCCTATAAAATATCTGAGAAATTTGCCGAAATTAAGTAAAAAATTATCCATAGACACTAAGGTTGAAATTCAAAATTGTGTTATATGGAAGGTGGGGTAGTTATGAACCGATTTCGAGATATTTCGGGATGTCTAAGAAATATTATGCACCGAATTTTGATCCAAAAGGAAGCGACGCCACGCCCCTTTTCCACTTTTTTGTGCCAATCTAAGTGCAGTTCTTCTCTTCAATATTCTGTTTATAAGGATTAGTGTTTTTGACGTTTATCGCTAGTGAGTTAACACACTTGTAGTATTTTTATACTCTCGCAACAAAGTTGCTAAGAGAGTATAATAGTTTGGTTCATCTAATGGTTGTTTATAACACCTAAAACTATTCGAGTTAGGTATGGAGTTATATATACCAAAGTGGTCAGAGTGAAGAGTGCAGTTCAAATCCGGATGTCTGTCTGTCCGTCCGTCTGTGCAAGCTGTAACTTGAGTAAAAATTAAGATATATTGATGAAACTTGGTACATTATTGGCACCATAAGAAGGTTGCTTCCGAAAATTTCATTATAAAGAAGGTACAGAAGGGTATACAAAATTTTAATTGGGTGTGGCTCCCCCACTTATTAGTCAAAACCCATATCTCCGAAACTGCTCGACCAATTTCAATGAAATTCGGTTTATAATATTTTCCTGACATTCCAATGATATGTTGGGAAAATACGTCAAATCGGTTCACAACCCTAATACATAAAATATCTAAACCTATAACACAATGAGGCGACTTCCACTTAAGGAGTTAGGTGGGTTTCAAAGGTTGAAAAATATGATATTTTAAATTATTTTTTTAATATACTTTGATGTTAATATTTTATATTCTAATATTTTATTAAACAATTCAACATATCATTTTTGCGAAATGTTTATTCACAAATTCTGAAAACTCCACCACATCTCCCATTACGTCTACAAAAATGCTCTTGCCGTAGACAGCATAACTCATTATTGGTTCTTCTAAAATCAATAAATTCGATAATACTTGAAGTCTCCTTATTGAAAAAATATGTCTAAATACAGTTTTTTAGCCTCAGTTCCACCATCAGTAGGCTTCTTTAAAAAAATATTTGTTCCTATGTTCCTATATAAATTAGTATATTCACATGCTTATTACACATCACTCCAACTGTGGCAAAATTTTTTCCCAACTACATACATATATAGTATGTGTGTATGCATATATAAATAGGTATCAATTCCGTTTTTCTCCGTTTTGTTGCTTTAATTTATGCATGTCATTAATTTAATGCCAAGTTGATTCATTATTTAATTTATGCCTGGCACAACTAATTTGGGTGCTTTCACCTCAACACGCATAAACACATACGCACATAAGTATATATGTACATACAGTACGTTGGCATTGGCATTTAACCGAAAATTCTGCATGTCCCACAACTCCACTAGCATTATTTTAAATATTCTTTTCTTTTTGGTTTTTCAATTAAATTCTTTTTTTCACTTAAATTTTTTTATTGTCAATGCGGACTGAGTTCCTGTTTTGTCAGCTAATTTAGTATTGCCGGATGAGCAAACGACACGCACAACATGCCAACAAACAAACAAATACAATTGTTTATACATATGTACATATGTATGTATGTGTGTCTGCCTGCTAAGGGCACACCGTTTCTTGTTTCTCATTTTTTATTTGCATAAAATGAATATGATAACTTCATTTTCGATTTTTGCTTAGTTGTAATAGCGGCAAAGACATTTTGAAAGACAAATCGCATGCAAATGCCAGTTGACAAGTGTCACAGAGGCCACCGCATTCGATTACACACGCACACATATGTACTTGTGTACTTCTATGTGCTTCTTTGATGTACATTTACTAATGTGATTATGATATATGATTATATAAATGTACATGTTGATAGGCACACACACACTTATATACGTTTACACAAAGAAAAGTATGCTTAGAATATTTATTTGATTTCCAGTATGGCACATGACATACAATCCATAAATACATACAGATGTACATACCGGATGAAGAATAGCTGCATAAAGCAAAATTCATGCGAGGCCGTGAACAATAATGTCCAAATCCGTATAGTAAGCGTAAGCGCAAGCCAACTGTTAGAGTTAGAGTTGCAATTTGTAGGTAGTGAACATCAACAACATAGTACATACATACAATAGTCACTGGAAGTGGAAGTGGGAATCGCAGACGTAGCGGTAGCACATCCACTTGCCCTCTACGGTTTTGAGTTTTTACTTTTACAATTCTTTTTCATTTTTTTTTATAAATTTTACACTGCATTTGCATGCAACGCACTCTCTCTCTCCTATATATACCCATACGTACATATGCATGTGACTTCCATGCGTTGCATGTTTGATTAGAACGTTAGGCGGCGCACAATAGTGCAAACAGTGCATTAAATAAGTGTCCATTAATGTGCACATATGTGAAGTACATACATACTATACACTACTTATTTACCGGGTGTACAAAGTCCAAGTCTTCGGAGAAAAGTAAAATGGAAAAATTCACTGGAAGTGGAAAATTTAATAGTATTTCCTAGTTGTTAGCTAATTTTTGAGTCCAGAAAGTGCACTTCTAGTTTTTCGGCATGCCGATTTTATGATCTAAGTTTAAAAATTTCTATACCAGCTATAAACAAGAAAAAACGTTAACTTCGGCTGTACCGAAGCTAATATACCCTTCACAGGTGCATTTCTTCTAGTAACTATGTGTTTAAGCAAATCTAAAGACGTAAAAAAAAGTAAGTAAGAAAAAAGAAAACATTTTACTAATTATTTTTAGCCGGGTTGTTTGCTAGAAACATTAAGGTTATATAGTTAACCGATCTGAAAATTTCTTCGGAGATTATATTTTTACCTTAAGCAGTAATCCATGTCAAATTTCGTGAAGATACCACGTCAAATGCGAAAATTTTCCATACAAGCCATTGATTCCGATCGTTCAGTTTGTATGGCATCTATATGCTATTGTGAACCGATCTGAACAATTTTTTCGGAGATTAAATTATTTCTATGAACAATAACTCACACCAACTTTCGTGAAGATATATAGTAAAATGCGGAAGTTTTCCATACAAGCTCTTGATTCCGATCGTTCAGTTTTTATGGCAGCTATATGATATAGTGGTCCGATATCGGCAGTTCCGACAAATGAAGAGAAAATAACATCTGCAAAATTTCAAAAATAAATCGACTCAGCTCAACATACTGATCATTTATATATATACTTTATAGGGTCTCCGACGCTTCCTTCTGTGTGTTACAAACATCGTGACAAACTTAATATACCCTGTCTGTTCAGGGTATAATTAGATAAAGGGGCACACGGATTGTTTTTGGTTTACACACCAAAATTATAATCTTCTTCGTTGTAAAAGTTGAAAATAAGTATAAATTTCTAAAGGTTTCAACAATAGTCGATCACTCCAAAGAGAAGGAAATCAGGTGTTGTCAAATCGTTAGTTCCCAATCGTCAGCCCCTGTTTTGATATCAGACAAAGGTGTTTTATGGATACCGAATTGATTATATGTTCCTCAAGGGATTTACTTATTAACCTTGAAATGATGTGAAAACGGCTTTGTCGGTCAGCATTAGTGTAATAAAACGGATAAATACTTCAATCCGTTGTTTCGGGGTTATATTGTCCTGAGATTTTCAAAATCTACCTTAATAACTCAGATGAGATTCATTCAATTTCATTCAATTCGAGTGTTTGGGAGTGACTCATTAGTTAGTCATTAGTGAAAGTATTCGAGGAAATTTGTGATATTAAGAATTATTTTTGAGTAAAAAGCTTTCGACTAGCCTAGAAATTTTGAAACAGACTTCTATTATCTCAGATCTCTTCAAAGTTTTTTTTAATTTATCTTGGCACCGTTCCTCAAATTACTTCTCCTACAGAGAAACTACAATGCACGTTTTGCTCATTAATACATGAATGGCCCATTAATACAATTATTTTTGTCTATGCCTTATCAAATTGTGATATGACAACTCAAGAATTTGTATATAACCAGCATTATTTACTGCACGGAGAAACATCGATTGCTGATAAATAAGAGCTGCTAAAAAGCGATTGAGAAATTAACTGCTCATGATATAAGTCATTTATCAGTCCAACGTGGCATTTTATTGGCCAATATTGAACAATTTCACGTACTTATTATTAAACTCGTTATATTATTAAATTTATAAATATAATGCTCCGTAGTGCCACCTTAAGAGGGAAAGTAAACTGTAAAGTAACTATTAAAAATAAGTCGCCCTGAGATTTTGAAAATTTCCTTCGAAAGAATTAAAAAAATATCGTCGTGACAATGAATTATCCATGGTAGCAAAAATGATCAATGTAATAACGCCGCTATCTGTATTCGGAAGTAGAAAAATACCGATTCGCTGACAAAAAAAAGGACACGTTACTCTGTTCAAAATGTATCACTTTTTAAGAAAAATGTAGTTAATTGTTTCAGACCAAAATTTAAATGCCAATCATGTACACCATCTAGCAGTGCTCCGGGAAAATGGATCCACGCAAATCTCTCTCAAATCTCTGCCATTTTAAATTAAAAACAATTTTATTTTTAATATTTATATGTTTATATAATGCTTTCACTATTCCAATGGAAGCATATAATTTGAAGAAAAATGATTATAATGCCTGATTTGTTTATAGTGCCGTCTTTATTTGCACACAATATTTGCGAATTATAGCCTTTCATAAATTTGTCTAAGTTGAACACATTATTTGTGTGCAACTCGTATTGAAGAACTAAAAATAAGAATTTTAACTCACCAAAAGCGTCTTAGAGTTTTTCATTTCTAAATATTTACTCTAAGCTACATACATAACACATTAAAAAGGTATTGCAGTGTACGACCACACCGTAGCCCGCTTAAATTTTCCCATTTTCGGAAGTTAGAAAAGCTCATTTTGGCGGTATTTCCGGATGAGCTTCCTGTTTACGTTATTTACTTTGGAGAAATTCTTAGATCCAAACAAGTAAATGCTTGCCTACAGGAGCGATTAAATTAATAGTAGTGAGCCAAGTACAAAAGAGAATATGAAAGTTACAGCCAAAGAAAATTATTAAAAAATTAAATTAGACCAAAAACTAAAATTACATTAGATTTAAAGGCAATGCTCGAATATTTATTCCGAAACACCAATTTCAGTACACAGAACTTCTAAGAGATTGAGGCCAGGAAACTTTTTCGTAGAGAATTGCCTATAAAAGCCGTTTCTATATCCATACAATTTCTTCCTAAATACAAAAATGAAATGTTTTCTTTTTTACAATTTACCATAATTTCGGTTATTTTTTTTAAGTTTTATCTTAATTTAATCATTTTGCTCACAAGTGTATTCACTTCATAGACAAATTGACGAAAGTGGGTGTGCTGCTTCATTTGCGAATATACAAATTTTACTTATACATAAACTAAATACTACAATGCACACCAAGATATATGTATGTACATATATCTATCCACCACAAAGCTAATATGCCGTTTGTAAATTCCTAAAGCATGATACCCACTTAATCCAAATATCAAATTACCATTTAATTAATTAATATCCTACGCAAAGGCTTCGCATTGATGGTCTAAAAGTGATATGAATAGTGTAAATTTACAAATACTATTACTCAAACCAATGCTTGTAAATATTCATATCATATCATATCAAAATACCAAGAAGGAAATTGAAAACTGCGAAAAAATTCATCGATTGCATACATATCTGTAAAATATTTGTAAAGCATTCATCTCGAAGATCTGTCGTTTAAGAAACAATTTTCTTAAAAACCTATTTAAAATTTTTATTCTGCCTATAAAAATCAAATTTATTGTGCGCAATAAGAGAGATTGCAAAATATATTTTTGAGTTTTCTTTAATATATTTGGAATAAAATGGATCAGATGTTAATAAGTAAAGCGTCATGGGAGACCGATCGTTCATCAATTATCAAAATAAGCGGTAGAATTTCGTTCTTTCGAATTGTTCATATTGATTTGTTTTATTTATCGGATCGTTCACTAGGTACTACCGGGCTACATCAGTGTGACATTTTCAGAAAATATTTATTTTTTATTTTTTGCTTATTCGATACTTTATACTTTCAAAAATATCCTGTGAAAGCGGTACTTTCGTATTTTGACAGCTGACAGCGTTCTAAAGGGCGACCGCTCGCAGGTATAAGCTGCTATAGTCGAAACTTTAACGCGTTTTTGTCATGGATATATTTATTGAAAATTGTAAATTTAGCATTCAAAAACGACTATTTTTTTTACCTAAAAAAAGGAATTTTTTCAGAGCTACGCCATTTTGTTAATTTTAGATCATTTTGAAAAATTGTAGGCCATTGTATAAAAAATGCCTTCAACTTGAATACCCTTTTTGAATTTTTAAGTTTCAGCTACTCATTCGGCCGGAATCATGTCAGCAGTTGGGGAACTTCTTTCAACTCCCAAGACAGCACATAACTCTGTTAATTTTCAATAATTTTGTAAAAAAAAAATCTTAAAGTATAGCTAAATATACCTTACTATATCCAAAAAACTTCGAAACATTCGATCGAGTACTTTCTTTAAAAAAAAATTGGCGAAAATCGCCTAATTATTCATGGATTACACCGGTATAGCCCCTTAATGGCGACGTAGCAAATTTCGTTCTAAAAGAACATAAGTGACCCATATGTCAAGCTTCAAAATTAGTCCTTAGACGTTTCATGTGCCTGTGAACGGTCGAGTTAAAAAAAAAAAATCTTTTAGCAATCTCTCAAGTTGTCATTCGACGATTTGCATCGCCAACGACTTATTTTATCCACATCCGCTTTAAGAGTCCTTCCAGTACTTGGTGGATCCTCAAAATCGAAATTGCCGGATCGAAATTTTGCAAACCAATTTTGGCATTGGTGTTCAGTCAACACATCTCGAACTTGCATTGCTGGAACTGCATTTCGGTAGTCTTAGCTTCAATCAGTATGAGGGACTATTTAAACAATGCCAGAATATTTCAAACCAAAGAAACTGTGGAGAGATCCCGTATTCTGTAATAATCTTGTTCGAATGACAGGATAAGTAAACTTCTATTCAGTTTCGGTAAAGTTATTACAGAAGTACCCCTTTATATGCTGACAACATCAATATCTAGACTATTTTACAAGGAATTTAGTCGTATTCACCCCTGAGGCAATAGTAAACATCTGAGCTGTTTTTTCGTAATCGAATAAGAAGAAAACTCATAAGACAAAGCATATAGTGGAACCTAAAGCTTTCTTTGAACGAACCATAATATCGCACATTTTCAAGGGCAATCAGTCGGAGCTTGGTTCTTTATGGTACTATATATGAACTAAATTGATTATAGTCTTAGTCTCAGACGGTATCTGCGATGTTTCCTGTGATGATGAGTAGTTCGCACCTTGTAAAAACTTATCGCCTAATCCTTTTGGCTTCCTAGAGGGTGTGTGTCGCATTTCCGTCTACCCACCTTCCACCCCCTTCCATTATTCCACAATATTTAGCGGTTAATGCAAATGCATATTACATTGGACCGTATATCATCGGTGGTGGTCGCGGCATACTTTATTCTAATTAACCTAATTAATTCTCTTGTTGCAGCGAAATGGGCTTACGATAAACTGAAGTGTGTGGAGTGTGCATGTTCGTGCCTATTTGTTGTAAATTAACGCATACAAATATACATGTGTATTTCTATGGGACGTATACAAATATGGGCATAAATTTGTGTCTTCGTACACACTTAGAAGATATAATAAGATCTCGCTCCCTCTCGTTGACATCCTCCCAAGTATTTGCGCACTCGAACTCAAGTGTGTGTGTATGGAAATGTGTTTATGCGCTTTACACAAATTTAATTTATGATTTGAACTCACAATGTTGACAGTGCCAACAAAACTGACTTACAACTAGAATGACAACAACAAGCATCTTGTTGCCGCCATCGACTCTAGGTCAAATATAGCACTGGAACACCGCTTAGCATCATCTCTCTCTACAAATGT
This sequence comes from Zeugodacus cucurbitae, assembly GCF_028554725.1. NCBI lineage: Eukaryota > Metazoa > Arthropoda > Insecta > Diptera > Tephritidae > Zeugodacus > Zeugodacus cucurbitae. Next base: position 52,674,735 of record NC_071667.1, on the reverse strand, counting down.
GTTGGTTTTATTTTGCTCCGGTCAACGACTCCACATTGTACGTGCACAAATTGCCATATTAATGTAGGGATTTATAAAGTGAGATTTCTCCAGTTTTATTCGGTCCACTAGAGGCGACCGCAATTTCGCTTGATTTATTGTTTTGGGTCGGAAGAAAAAAAAAACAAGTAGAAAATCTTGCAACTTAGCTTTGTCACTTAAGCAAGCTTTTTGTTACCAATTCTTTACTAGAAATTTAACAAAAGTGTAAGCAAATAAATGCGTTAAATTGCAGCCATCGTCCTAAAAAGTCGCTTTGAATTATTTAATTTAAAACTCTGCACGACTCCTGATCTCAATGGGCCCAATTTAATTGTGCCACCCATCTACCAAGTTAGTGACAGTTCGGAATGTGTTTGAAATAGTTGAGAGACCCTAAGTAGACTCCATAAATATTTTTGGAGGTCGCAAACATGCCAGCAAATACTACTCTGGGGAGAGCAGATTCATCATTTATATAGCAGTCTTAGTGAGGTAACAACCGAATTTTGATGATGATGTTGCTCTGAGTCGTAACAGAAAATATTCAGCGGCCAGCGTGTTCATGTGTCGTTGCATCTCATTTCGTCGGTAATAATGTCTTCAGCAGACAGATGTGGATCACACCGATTCACTTCGAGGTTCCCTACTTTGTTAAAGAAATTTCCAATTTAATGGATAATGTTTATTATCATTCGAAAGAAAATTCGATGATTCGTTCGAGCATTTCGATTGGTAACTGGCAATTGAAGCGTGAAGCTTTGCGTTAAGGTCTGAATCGAAGCAATATTGCCCGCATAGACTTTAGACTTTATATATCTCCACAGGAAAAAGTTTAACGCTGTAATATCACACGATCTTGGTGGCCAATCGACCAGAAATTTTTTGCTCACCGAAGTGTTCTCTCAAGAAATGCGATATGTGGGAAGTGGCGCCGTCTTATTGAAATCAAATTTCGCCGAAATCGCGAGTTTCAATTTCAGGCATCAAATAGTCGGTTATCATGGCGTGATAACGGTCGCAATTGACGATTGCGTTCTCACTGGCATAATTTTTGAAGAAATATGGACCGATGATTCCACCGGCCCACAAACCACACCAAACCGTTATTTTTCTGGATGAAATGACAGCTCTTGAACTCCAGAGCTTCGTCCCAAATGCTCCAATTTTGCTTGTTTACATACCCATTGATCCAGGGCTTCATCGCTGAACAAAATTTGGCTCGAAAATGTCAAAACTAGTTCACCCTTTATAAGGTACCCCTCCGCCACTTCTTTGATGTAATTAATCAACTACGAAGTGGTCGATCTTAAGCATACCCGAAAACGTTCCAGATTATGCAGAAGCGTCCCTGGTCTAACGTCTTACTACTTGTAAGAGATTCACTGGATTTACCAACATGTTTTCACACCTTTAGACTTATGTTAATTTGTAAACAAGACTAACTTCCTTCTGGCGCGGCCTTATCAGAACCTTTTTGAGTTAGAATTTCAATGATTTCAGCCCACGCTCGTACTTTGAGCAAAATCTCTCAACATGTCAGCCCATCAACTCTTTACTTTTAGTTCTAAAAATTATGGGCCAAAATGGTAATTTATTGGAGATGATTCATCAATTTAGTCTCCGGTCATCATTGAAAGTATCACCTAATTTCAACCAGCTAGGAGAAACCCTACGCATTTGTCATGAAATATGACTTTAGAAATAGATTGTAACATACTTTTTTTTAAGGTTATGCTTCCATTAAAACTTCTAATACTAAAAACGAATTTTTTCCGCATGCGACATAATGCCAACCATTATTTATAATTTAAATTCTTGAGTTTTTGAACTTCATGAAAAAATTGTTTGCGCTCTGCTGGAGTTCCTTTGAGCATTCTGCACAGACGCCAAGCGCATAATGCGCATACATTTCATTATATTAAAAAATTTCTTCTATTTTCACGTATGTTAAAATCCAGCTTTTGCTTGCTTCTTTTAACTAAGCGCTCCATATGTTTTTTTCACTTGTTTGCTAAATGCTTATCAGCTTTAAAGGAGCGCTCGTGTGTGTGTGCAAGTGTAGAAATGAGTGCTTTCCACAGCTTTTCATAATTCAAATAACACAAGCATTTTCACATTACGCAAATGCCTAACCAAACACATTTGCACACATTACGTAAGCACACATTACTGTGTGTTCATATGATTTTTGTATATGTTTGTCTTATTTGTATATTGTAAGGATACAGCATTTTTGCATTCCTGGCAACAGCTCAACTGGCATTTCTGCACGCGTTACTTCATAGTGCTCTGCCACAAAACCAAATTTATTTATACGAATATGTCTACAAATATTTATATGTATTTCACTTCAAGAGAATTCTCATTTGTATAAAATTAAATTTACGCTGGAAAAAGAACTAGTTATTAACGAATACTCTATTACATACAGTAAAGCTTTTTGTTCCACTTACAGATGTCTTTCTCTAAGCTGACTATAACAACTATCTAGTACTTACCATATTCTTAGATTTATTTCAAACCTAGAAATGCTTAATAAGGCATTTCTCCGTAGACATCAACGATAGAGAAAATAGTTACAGAATACTAAATCGGGAAGATTTAATGAAAGCGTCATTGAACGGCGAAATCCTTTATATTCATAAACACAATTAGTTTGTCATCTTTAACGAGTTATCTTTCCAGCTTTAATAATTACTAAGTCCACTGCTTGAATTAACATTTTGTAGAAGAAGCAAGTCAGTAAGCTAGATTTTAACTATACATATCTCTTTTCAAAAGAGGTCAAAACTTAATAAATCTACGATTTTCAAAAATTTAATTCTTGACATCTTTACATCTTAGCTTGACCCTGAGGTCACTAACCGAAATGGAAGTTAGTTAAGGATATCCCCATTTTGAATTACATCGATCGTATTTGTGATAAAACGCATATGGGTTCCCGATCATATCGTATTGCATGGGAACTGCAAGGCTCATAATCTTACAAGTGAAGGGTTCTCGTCTCATTCCTTCAGATGAGGAATAGGGTTGAAATAGCTTTAAACTTTTGCAATTTTATATTATACAGTAAATGTTCGCTGTTACAGTTATTTGGAAGACGACGAGGTAGAGTCATGTCGACTATTCCGCTTTTCAAGATGCTTACCTTGTATAGAAAATAATCAAATTGAATGTTGTGTAATAGACGATCTCGGCGATATATGTTTACCCATAGATCCATAGCTGTAGTAATTTTCGGAACCAAAAAGATCAGAAGTATTTGGTATACTAATAACCGGATCGGGAGGCAAGCTAATTAATTTACAATTATTTCCGCGACATATAAAATATTTCCATTAAATGGATTTCACAGGGTTACCATACCGTTTTGAAATATAAAATATTCTCATATCATTCAAAGCCGGGTTAGGTTGTTTGACTGCACCCCTGAGGGAAACACACTTAGATTATGAGGAACAGTCATTGTGTAAAAAGTGACTCCTTCCCACCCAAACCTTCTTCAAAGGAATAAGAGTAGAGAAGTCGTTCCCAGGACTAGACTCAGAGAGATAGTGAACTCAGAGAGTGTTGGTCGAAGTGTGCGAAGATTCTTCGGTGCCCAGGACTAACTTCCCTGAGTCTGATAGCAGCTTTCTCGATCGTAGAGCTAGGCTTTCTTAGTGTTTTCAATAGTTTAAAAGATAAGTATGTTTTATGATGGATTCTACCATTCTTTTTCAGATTCAATGAAATTGATAGTATCCAAGAAATATTGAAATAGTTATGAAAACAAAGAAAGGACTTACGATTGAAGATATGTTGGTGAAGCGTTGCTACATATTTAAATTTTCATAACACAGCCACACACACATAAACTTACTCTATGTGCCCTATGTTTTTGATGTAGCTGAATTCTCCATGGATGAAATCTTAAAAAAAATCTCCTTAAACTAGATAATATTGTCTGTACAATGACCTACGATAAAAAAAAATCAAAAATTGACAATATGGCGGCTTTTTAAAAAAAAATACCCAAAATCATTTGTTTTGAGTAATCACTGCAGCAAATTCGGAAAATGATGTTGAGAAAAACGAGTTTAAAGATAAAATGATCGTATTCACTGTTACCGAGCGGCTGCTCTTTAAATTGCTATAACTCAAAAACTATTTGAGATATCGATTTGAAATTTTACTATGCTATTTTTAAAGGTGTAATCTGAATATGAACCAAAAAAATGAATTTTACACTAGGTGTGCCCCTTAAAACTGTACACGAGGAATAACAAAAATAGTATCCAGTGAAATTCAATACTATGAAGTATGAGGAATATAATCCTAGCTATTCCCCTCTCCATTTGATTTACACTAGTTGATTCTTCGATTCGTCACTCGTCAAGTTATTGTTGCAGGAGCAACACTAGCAAATACCCACGATATCCACGAGCACTTGTGGCGCAACAAAATGTGCGTCAAGTGAATAGTGGTACTCATCCGCCCACTACAAACCGAGTTATTCACTGTAGGGTTTAGGTACTTTTTTTACAATGTCGGTATGTTTGTGTACGCGCTCTTAGAAGTGGCACGTTATTTTCTATTGTGCATATTGTCACTAAATACCAAGCTGGAGAACGAATGTCCTTTCTCTTACACATTTGTTTATTATTTTTTCTATTTTCATTTTTATTATTTTTTTGTGAGAAAACTGCTCTGGAGTGCCATAACAGTTGGGCCCTATCCCTGTCCCCCTGCTGTCACTTCAATGCGATTTTACCACTAACTGCATATATATGTATATATACATATATGTATATGTATAAAAGGAGCAACAGCAACAACAAGGCGACAACAGCACTTACAACCATGCCCTTATCTTAATGTGACTGACCTATTTAGGAGCGTTTTAGTTGCGCCACTTGCGCTTTGCTTTACTTTACAGCACATTACTATTGTTGTTGTTGTTGTTGTTTATGTCATTTTCCAGTTGTTGGTAAGTGTGCGACAAGCTTGTTGTCGCCTTTTTGCCAGCCGCATATTTTGCAAATCACTACTCCCCCATCAAAATGCAGTCGGCCTCAAGCACTACATTCCTCTACGCCCTCTCTCCACACATATTTATGTATGTATGCATGCTTTTATGCAGAAAAAACCAACAACAACACGAAATAGTACAAAAAAGCCATACAATTGCCTGTTAGTGTGTGTGTGTGTGGCACAGCCGTTTGGTCGGTCGGCCGCTTGTTGCAATTAGTGCTAGTGGTACGTTTTAATTATGAAATACCGACTACCGACCGCATTTGGCGCCCTGTTCCCCTTCCCCTTGGCACACTGCCACTCACTTACGCGCTAAGTACGCGTATTACACACCCACTTTACTTAGGGAACGCACTTAATTATCTTAAATACTCACTTTCTGCTAGCTGGTGGCATTTATCCTCCTTTGCGTCGTTATTAGCTTTTCACATTTGCGGTGACGCTTACGCAAAAAGGCCTTGTTGAGTTGGCAGTGTGGAGCCGTTGTGGGAAATTATTTGTTTTTGTTGCATATATTTGCATATAACGCTTTTTTATTTTGCTAAACAAATTAATTATTGCTAGTAAGTTGGCCTAAACAGTGACCTAAAACTTTGAAGTACACGAGAATGACATTCATACAAACAGCGCTTGTGTGGTGACCTAACTAGCAGCGCAACAAAAAAGACATCGAAAGAGCGATTATTTAGAAAATGAAATTTCCGCTAGATAATAAAGAAAATATTACGACTTGGAGAGGTCTTAAAATTTACGGTATCTATTTGTGGGATAGCATCCAGCCAAACTCCAAAAAAATGTCAAAACTGAAGCAACCAACTGGCAGGACCGAATCAGTGAAACCAGTTTAATCGTACATATCATTGTCTCAAAGCTGCTCTTAAAGGCCTCAATATCGAAAATAAATTTCGAATATCGATTAATGCAGGTCAAACTGAAAATCGATTGAAAATAAAGGTGAAGCTAATCTTTTTCTTCGACTACAGTAATTTGTTTTAGCATAAATTTCTTCTGCATTATCAAATAGTCAATAAAGAGTATTACTTTGCCGTTCTGAGACGCTACGCTCTTCATCCCGAGAGCAAAGAGCAAGAGACCGAATAGGTCCAATAAGTACTTAGCCTCACTGTCCAATAGACTTCTCGTAGACGACAATTATGAATCAGGTTTAAAGTTTTTTTCAATTGCAAGAAATCGCGGAGTGAAATCAAAGAGCCCTTGGATACTGTATACGGAGACTCATCTTCTTCAATACCGACCATCAAAAATCATCGTTTTTAGTAAGACCGCGCGATTTGGTTACCAGGAAGTATAATATATAAAAGTGTACAATCACATAGATTGAAAATAAGCGATCTAGCTGAGATAGTAGGACAAAAACCGGTTTGTTCATATCATGCATAAAATATGGGGCATGAGAAAGATGTTTCCACGATGGACAACGCGCCTGCTTTCTTACTTGATGTGGATGTGATGTGGACCACCTCTGACGAATATGCTCCGAAAAAGGTGAAGATCGGCCGGAAAGGTGATGACCACTGCTTTTCTGCGATTTACAAGGTTTGATCTACATCAAATACTTGGGAAAGTGCAAAACATACATAGAGTTCTACTATGTCGATACGCATCCACTCACTCATCTGCCGTCGTTACAGCCAAATTGGTTGAATTATGGTATGTGCTGCTGTCACAGCATATGCATATTTTCCAGATTTGGCTCCGCACGACAATATCCTGCGAACTTTAGAATTAGAATAAATTGCATTTAGCATTTGTCTTTGTTCGTGTTACGGATCTAATTAAGCAAGGATAATACTTTAAGCAAGGATCATACCTTTAAAACCATATAACGAGATATATTATAAATTATTAATTAATGTAGAGCTGGTTTTTTAATAAATCTCAAGTTCAGACTTAGGTCAGAGGTTCACTCTTATACGATTGAGGACCAGCACCCTAAAATTACGAAATCGGGATATACCGTGGATTTTTCCTCATCAAAGTCCATAACATCAAGATTAAGAGAATAGTTGGCACTAATACACTTTACTTTGTTTTTATTATTTTAAATCGTTGTTAATCCGCACAAAGCCGCATTCAATTATCCCTTAAATCAGCTGTGCCATTGTTTAATTTTAAATCATTAAAGACTGCAACGCCATCAGTGGCACGCAACCGACAAGCGACTGGCTACCCGCCTTTACCTACCCTATGTGTGCGCTTGATGAGCCGTCAGTTGTTCGTACATATGTACACCAGATTGCAATCGAGTGCAATGTAGAATGCACAAGCGTCAATTGCATCAATTCAAGCTCAAAACAACACTAAATTATAAACACATTAAATAAATGACAACAGAAATGTCTCGTCTACAAATGCATGTAACTCGTAAAGCTCGTAACATGTTCGCTTTGTTTCGTCGTTGTTGGCGTTTCGTTGAGGCTCTTTGTGTTCTCGTGTTGTAAACAAATTAAATGATGAGAGCGGACTCAGAAAAATAACGTCCAACAGTTATTCGAGGAAAGTTTTTTCGTAGGAAATAAAATTACGTATAAATATTTTTGAGGTAAATAAACTGATTATTCGTTACTATACTTATACCTCCAAATTGCCCCGTCTTGGAAAAAATCGACAAAATTTGTATTTTCTACAAAAATATTTTAATATCTCGTAAAATTTCAATCAAGCTAACAAATAAATTATATGATGAGTGCAGGATCAGATATTTTTAACTTCATGTGATCCATACTTTTTATTCAAAGTATACTTCCATGATGAATATATAACTCGGATATTTTTATATTACCCAAATTTTCAATCGCGACCTTTTTAACTCTCAGATGTACAAATATCACTTATAGAGGGATAAATCAATTTTAAAGGCACCTATAGATAACTGCCTTCATAAATTTCACTGATTAACTCTAATTCGGCGTAACACACACTATATTCCTTAAAATTGAATTGTCATCTTTTGATTTTTAAGAAATGTTTAAATGTTTTTATTATATATTATTTTAAAATTGTAGCCTACATTTCGGCGCATTAAATTTATAACCTCTTAACATAGAAATATACCCATCATTCACTCTAACACTTGAGGCTCTATTAATAACCTATTAAAAATTGGGCGATTTTCGTAAATTTTTTTTTAAAGAAATTATGTTTCGAAGTTTTTTGAACATAGTAAGGTATATTTTTAACAATATATTAAAATTTTTTTACAAAAATGTTAAAAACTAACGGTGTTATATGCTGTCTTCGGAGGTGCAAAAAAAAAATTCCCAACTGCTGACATGATTCCGGCCGAATAAGTAGCTGAAATAAAAAATTTCAAAATGTTATTAAAGAAGAAAGTATATCTTATACCCGCGATTTTAAAAATATCAGAAATTGCGTAGCTCTCAAAAATAGTCGTTTTTAATGCCAAATTGACAATTTTCAACCAATCAAAAGATCGTAGGTCATTATATAGTAAATATATTCAAGAATACTCAGTTTCGATTTGAAATCTATCGATCAATTTCTCGTTGAGTTATGATCACAGCAATTTTGAAAATTGTCTGTTCGAGAAAAACGCATTCAAACCTTCAATTAGCGATTTATATGATCTATGAGCGGTCATTTTTCAGAACACTGCCACTCAAAAACTATTCAAGATATGACCTTGCCGATTTCACAGCATATTTTTGAAAGTATAGTAAACTATCCAATAAGCAAAAAACTGATTTTTGAAAAGTGTCAGACTGGTATAGCCCCTTAAATGAAGTTCGAAAAATATATTACAGCTCATGTTGGGAAACACGCGAAAACTCCTGAAAAATTATAAATAAATAATAATACATAAATTAATATATTTATTTAACAAAAATGTAGGCAAATTTTAATTTTAGAAATTTTTTAATTAATATATACGTATGTATGTATTAGTAAATATAGTCATATTTTGGAAGTAATATTAATTTTTATTTAATAAGCTAAACTATGTAAATGTATACCTGATGTCGTGAAGCTACTCAATTTGTTTCTTACATTTTAATAATTTTTACAGAAAATTTAAAATATTCAAATATTCAAATTTAATTTATTCTTCGTAATATCGCATTATTTTCCGTTTATTTAATTTCTCATGCTTAAAATTAACTCATGCCGCTATTAGTTTAACAATAAAAGAGCTATAAAACATTTTAATATCATTAAATATGTCTGTATGTCTGTCTGTGTGTCTGTCTGCCGGCTGTCTTCTTAGTAAACACCTCACTGTCCGTCAGCAGCAGCGCCAGCGTCAACGTCAAAGCGGCTACTGTGTGCCTCGTGTCTTTTGCCTGGAGAACACTCTACTGTGTAGCGACTGTGAAGCGGTGCCAAAGCTGCTTGCCAAGCCCATATCGCCAACCAGCTGGGAATGGCGATTCTCTTCGCCTGGTGCCAAAAGCTGGTGCGGCTCTGTCCGTCTGGCTCGCTGGCACGCTGACTGGCTGGCTGAGTGACGGCAAGTGCGCTCGTTCCAAAACAGGAAACCGCATATTTTTTCCACTTTTTTATTTTTATTTTATTTAATTTTATTTTGTTTTCCTTTGCGCTTTTTATTTCTTTCCATTTCTATCTCGCTTTCTGTCGTAAGCTTGTCGGCTTTGTTTTTGTTCACAGCACTAAATGTTGCTGCTTTGCCTCGACGATTGCCGGCTGCCTGACTGCCTGACGGCCGAGTTGCTTGGCAGCCTTTTATCTGCACTTCCCGCCGTTTTACAATATTTTTTTTATATATCTTCCTGGCTCTGCAAGCGCATGAAGCATGCAAGTGCAACTCTGTGTGTGGGTGTGTGCGTGTGTGTCTGCCTGAGTGTGCTTTATGGCACTCCACGGAGTTTTATTTGCTGCTTCTCGGCTGGCATATCATTTGCACGGCTGCTCCGTTGCTTTGCATTTCTTCTGTGCACTTTTTGTTGTTGTTGTTTTTGCCTTTTTTTGCATTTTGCGTTCCTTTGCATTTATTTTGCGCTGGATTTGCTGATTGCAGTTGCCAATGACGCGTATGCGCTTTGAATCCATAATTGGCAACGCTGCAAAGAAGTTTTAGCTCGACAAAGAATATGCTAAAAAATCACTTTCCGTCTGCACACACACACACCCATTTAGATATCTACACCTAATATATATATCTGTGGCTTTTAAGCCGCTACTGCCAAGCACCTATTATGCATGTAAATACCTGTCGGTTTGCGTAAATAAATATTAAATAGTAAATTCTGTCTTACTACACCCGCACATTGACATCCTGGCGCCCACTTTTCGCCAAGCTCATTTCAAATTTATGCACCACATCATTTATTACTTGTTAAATGTTCCATTGAATGCAATAAATTGCTTGCAGCAAACAGCTTTTCGCAATCGTTTACATAGCTATAATTATCGCTGGCTCAGCTTTCTATAAGGGTACTACTTCTATGAAAGTGACTATGACTTCCTTCTAATGGTAATTCCAATATTATATACGTACAAATACAAGTGTACTTAGTTGTTAGCTTGGGTCCATTGCTTTGTTTGAGGTTTATAAAAAATGAATTACATAAAACATTAAATATGTATTTAATTTTTCCAAGAAAAGCTTAAGGAAATAACGTCAACATTTTCCATAACGTTGACTAACATATTTTATCAGAAGATTACCAGTTTTGTAGTGAAGTGTGGAATAAATACTACTACTACTGTACTAAAATATGTTAAAAACATTCGCAGTATTAGTACTAAATAGCACTAGTAGCACTAAAGTCCCTAAGAACATTAAATTTCACCACCTTTTACAAGCTTAAATAATAACAATAATTATCTAAAGAATAGCGCCAAGCAATTCGGTTGTGAGGGTGTTATAAAAATAATCCATATGGGTTAGTTGATAAATGTGACCTTGATAATGGCACCGCTCCTTTTTAATTAGAAGTCTCTAAATATAATATACATAAAGATCTCAGTACATTGAGGCTTTTTCCTTTTATAAAAAAATTCTATATTTAGCTTGAACTGACACTGAAATTAGTAGAGTTATATATGCATGGATTCGAGCAGTTTATTCTAAAAAGAATATGATAATAAGAGATCAATATATAATTAGAAGCATTTATTTGTGGTCTTTTTATTATAAACGAAGTGGAAGGAAACACAAAAAAAGGAAAAATAAAATCAAATATTTTTCAAAACCAAACAACTTGAATATTATTCTAGTGCCCGACCGATACCAAATTTTTGGCCGATGCCGATGCCAATTCTTTCATCAACAACTTTATTTAGTAAATTAGTATAGTAACAAAAGAAAAACAAGTAAGGAAGGGCTAAGTTCGGGTGTAACCGAACATTTTATACTCTCGCAATTTATTTATTTAACTTTATTTACATTATATAATACACAATTTGACCCATATATTCGTCATATATATTGTATAAAGTCCATTGAAAGTTGGAAACCCTAATATTAGGTAAGAAGCACAGAGGTCCTAATGTTCGATATATGGGGCCTTGAAAACCTATGGTCCGATTTCGACGATTTTTAGAATGGGGCTGCCACACTATATACGTAGTATTTGTGCAAAGTTCTGCATCGATATCTTCACTAGTGCTTACTTTATATATTGTAAAGTAAACGTTTCAGATCGTCTTCAAAGTTCTGGTATATAGGAATTAGGCGTGGTTGTAAAGCGATTTGGCCTATTTTCGCAACATATCATTGGGATGTAAGGAAACTATTACAAACCAAGTTTCATTGAAATCGGTCGAGTAGTTCCTGAGATATGGTTTTTGACCCATAAGTGGGCGATGCCACGCCCATTTTTCATTTTGTAAAAAAATCTGAGTGCAGCTTCCATCTGCCATTTCTTATGTGAAATTTAGTGTTTCTGGCGTTTTTCGTTAGTGAGTTAACTCACTTTTAGTAGTTTTCAACATAACCTTTGTATGGGAGGTGGGCGTGGTTACAATCCGATTTCCTCCATTTTTGGACTGTGTCTGTCTGTCCATTTTTGACTGTGTGGCAGTGGTCCGATTACGCCCATTTTCGAACTTAACCTTCTTATGGTGCCAAGAAATACGTCTTTCAAGTTTCATCAAGATATCTCAATTTTTACTCAAGTTACAGCTTGCACGGACGGACGGACAGACAGACATCCGGATTGGAACTTTTCTTGTCACCCTGATCATTTTGATATATATAACCCTATATCTAACTTGTTTAGTTTTGGGTGTTACAAACAACTGTTATGTGGACAAATGTGGACTCTCGTAGCAACTTTGTTGCGAAAGTATAACAAAGACAAATGACATCACAAAATAAGTAGATATATGTTGATAGAAAAATGAGTTATTCGCGTTTTCTCAAAGCGAATCAGCAATATAATTACATATAATTAAATATACTTTAAGGACAAATATGAGCATTAAGGCCAATATTCGAAAATATTAGGTCTAGTAAAAAGAATCCGTTATTTTTAAAGATATGACTTTTGTCATTTATATCTCACATTGTGTAAGGCGTCACATAGTGACTCGATAGAAACTTCGGAAGCTTGTTTGGGAGGTTGTTTTGCATCCACTTTATAGTCCAGCCCAGCACCAAGTGATTATTACGTGATCCTGTCACTTTTAAAAATAGACTCTCCTAGTTATGAACGCTTCTAAAATAGTGGCTTTATAACATTATCTTCAAAATCTCAACAAGTTGTTAAACCAAACTGAATCGAATCTTATCTTTCTAGCAGTGCTAAATAAAACCTTCAATTATTGAATTTCTTTATACTAGACTTATATTATCATCGTGATGAATTATTAGTTTAGTCAAATGTGAATCACTGTGTTTTATATGGTAAATAGAAGAATGCCAATTTTATGCTTTAAAGAAATCAAAAAAGTACTAAACATGTATTTTAATATAAGCCGAAAGAAGTAGAAAGAATCGGCTAAGAATCGGCCGATACTGGCCGATGCCGATACCAAGGCCGATTAATCGGTCGGTCTCTCTATATTATTCACTTGGTGTGACGAATTAAGGTTATAGATCTCATATCTCAACCCATATAAAAATATTATAATACTAAATTGGCACATCAAGCTGTTTTTAGTGATTTTTTAGAATTTTTGTCTACGACCAGTAAATATATTGAGACTTAATTTTATTATCATTTATTAACATATATTTCGCCAATATAAATATTAATTTTCAGCTAAAAGTATTGTGTAGAAAATGAGTTACAGAGGTCTGAACACCTCCGACTCGAAAAAATGGGCTTCCTCCACAATTCCACCTGATAGCGTTTTTTATAGTTTTTTTGCTATAAAAAAGCAAAGTTTTTGGAATCCTTAAATAATAGTAGGGCGATCCGAATGTACCCTACAAATTTCATGTAATTCGGTAAAGTCGTATTTGAGATACGATGGAGGAAAGTTTGTAAAACATAATTTTTAGAAAACATTTTCAGCTGGGCGCTTTGAACAGCATCTTCTTCTAACTGCTGTATCTTTAAAACGACTTCAAATTTATAAAAATCACCGTATTCTAGACATGTTAAGGAAGCAATTTATGATTAAATTTTTTTATTGATATCATCACCCTTAAGTATGCTTCTGCATATAACTATTGTAGCCAAAAATTGCAAAGTTGTCGTCTGATTATAGATTGTATCGACTCGTTAACTTTTTGTATACTCGAAAGAGTGGAATGTCTTTAAAATCTCACAGAAACGATATCGAAAAATTGTCTCCTTAAATTTCATTTCATTTCCGGCTAATACTGAAATCGTGTCGATAAATAACAAAAGTCCTACTGATTTTTATAATATTCCATTGCTCTGTGTTAGTTTCGAGACGAAAAAATTTGGCGCCACATTTCAATTCTTATCGCCCAACATATGTACTATTTCAATATCAGCAAGTAGCAAAAAGTGTCTTATCCAGACGAAAACAACCATGTGTCATACTTTAAGATTCGACTATAAATATCGACAATATGACGAGAATAATGCAAAAAAAAAGTATAATCCCTAAAGTTGCCAGATATTTTTATAGAAAATATTAAATAAAAACCATTAAATTATTGTATAAAAGCGCTATGCCTGACTGCATCCATTCAGCTTATTCACTAATCGATTGTTGAGGTTTTCCGGAATAGTGTCATTGCCAAAGCTCACTCACACGTTTAGTTCAGATAACGGCTCAGCCATACACACCCACTATTTTGTATGTACGAGCAAACGCATGAATATTCATATACCACATCACCATATTGACACTTCCACATTTCGCTGCATCTGTTTTGTAATTTGTGCACTTTGAGCCGCGTTGCAATGACTAAGCTGTCAGTAGGCGCCATGCGGCGTATACGCTTTGTAATCGCAGCTTCATTCAGGCAGAATGTAAATGATATAAATATGTATATATGTTTGTATGTAAGTTTGTAGTTAATGTGCGTTTATTTTATCGGAGCGTTGAACCAAAATTATAATAAAGCTGACTATTTACAAAACGCAGTGCAGTATGTACATACACATGTATATCTACTTAAGTGGACTGTAGATTTGTATAAGTGAGTGAAATATTTATAAAAAAGTTATAATAACAAAGGAAGGAAGTGTGCAAGGGCACTGAAATAATTACGTATTTATACAAGTTTATGAATGAATATCCTATTAAATAGATTGAAAAAGTTATGTTAGCATTGAGTGCATTTCTCGCATTAGATTTAAAACCCTTTACCCCAACTTTATTTTATAGCTACTATGAGGAACTGAACTAATCTAGTATACTTAGTTTGACTTCTATGTTACTAAAAAAAATTATTCAAATAATTCCATGGCCAGATAACATGCTATCCTATGTTCATTCTAGACAATGTGTACTACCATATTTCATCTTCAATATATTCTACTGTTTCTGTTGAATGAGTTTCAAAACGCTAACGCTAAGTTTTACAATAATAGCAGATCCAGACATATTAACGTTCTCATTAGTAGTTCAATTTGTCTCTCTTGGATATCACTCTTCGCGTAGCTCTACTTCCGACCCAGTTCGTTAATGGAGAACTTTAAAAACTATATAACACTAAATATAACCTTATTTCCAATACAGTAGTTTTCCGAAATAACGAACACATTAATTGTCAGGCATGTTCGCTATATCGAATTTTTCGTTAATTCGAGTACTCACTTAGAGATATTTTTATCAATAAAAATGAGTTAAATATCCGTAAATTGCAGTTTAATAAATTGTTTTATTAATTATTTGTTAAAAAATGAAAAACCATAACAAAACAATTTAAATCCAATAAATTCTTTCACTTATTCTGACACTTATACTTCTATTTCATGCTGATCAATAATTTTAAGTTTTTTTTATAAATTTCAACATTTTTTCAATTTGCACATTTCTTTTTAATTTTTTCTGAAAACTGACCAAAAATGACATTTTGATTTTTTCACATTATATTACTAAAAACTCTATTTCTAGATCATTGGTATCATCAAAAGTCAAAAATGATGTTTTTTTGATGAGAAAAAGGACCTACGAGTTATCTCGTAGTTGGCGTCTGGGAAAGAACGCTACGAATTATCTCGTAGTAGGTAGGTCCTTTTTTCCTAAAAAAACATCATTTTTGCTTTCTATAGTATTTTGTTTTATAGTTATTATTATTTATTAAAATTATCATAATTTTATTATTATTTTCTTTCTTTTTAGATTTATAAACATTCTCTAAAATTACTGTTATAATTATCAAGAACCCAATACCTTTGTGTGGAAAATTGTTTTAAAAACTACCACAAATAATAATATATTGCTTTATTTACTGTATTTGAGTTAATTAAACTCTCGCAACAAATGTTGCTAAAGAGAGTATTATAGTTTTGTTCACATAACGGTTGTTTGTAACACCTAAAACTAAACGAGTTAGATATAGAGTCATATATACCAAAGTGATCAGGGTGACGAGTGGAGTTCAAATCCGAATGTCTGTCTGTCCGTCCGTCCGTCCGTCTGTGCAAGCTGTAACTTGAGTAAAAATTGAGATATCTTGATGAAATTTGGAACACGCGTTCCTTGGCACCAAAGGCTATTTCGAAAATGAGCAAAATCGGACCACTGCCACGCCCACAAAATGGTGAAAACCGAAAACACATAAAGTGCCATAACTAAGCCATAAATAAAGCTATGGAAATAAAATTTGGTATGAAGGATCGTACTACGAAGGGGCATATTTGGATGTAATTTTTTTGAGGAAGTGGGCGTGGCCCCGCCCCCTACTAAGTTTTTTGTACATATCTCGGAAACCAATAGAGCTATATAAATCAAACTTTCTGCAGTCGTTTTTTTCAGCCACTTCCTAATACAGTCCAAAAATAAAAGAAATCGGATCATAACCACGCCTACCTCCCATACAAAAGTTAGGTTGAAAATTATTAAAAGTGGGTTAACTCATTAACGAAAAACGTCAGAAACACTAAATTTCACATAAGAAATGGCAGATGAAAGCAGCACTCAGATTATTTTACAAAATGGAAAATGGGCGTGGCGTCGCCCACTTATGGGTCAAAAACCATATCTCAGGAACTACTCGACCGATTTCAATGAAACTTGGTTTGTAACAGTTTTCTTACATCCCAATGATATGTTGTGAAAATAGGTCAAATCGCTTTACAACCACGCCTAATTCCTATATACCAGAACTTTGAAGACAATCTGAATCGTTTACTTTACAATATATAAAGTAAGTACTAGTGAAGATATCGGTGCAGAACTTTGCATAAATACTATGTTAATAGTGTGGCAGCCCCATTCTAAAAATCGCCGATATCGGACCATAGGTTTTTAAGGCCCCATATATCGAACACGAGGACCTCGGTGCTTCTAACCTAATATTAGGGTTTCCAACTTTCAATGGACTTTAAACCATATATCGGACGAATATGTGGGTAAAATTGTGCATTATATAATATAAATAAAGTTAAATAAATAAATTGCGAGAGTATAAAATGTTCGGTTACACCCGAACTTAGCCCTTCCTTACTTGTTTTTCCATTATATTGAATGAATTTTTGCATAATTTTTTTTTAATAAAAAAAGCTCACCGAAGCCAAACCCAATTTTTTTTTATTTTCCTAGAAGCCATTTATCGATACTAACACCACTAACACTATTATAATACGGTTTTACTCGTAGCTACACAAAAAGTGGTAGTTTTAGGTAGTACGAGATAACTCGTAGTTGGCTTCCTGGAAGGGAAATCATACTACGAGTTATCTCGTAGTTGGCAGTCAACGTGTTAAGGTACTCAATGTAACAAATTTGCTTGTTCGTTATAAGCGGTTTTCGTGAAAACGAATATTCGTTATTTCGGAAAACTGCTGTATTTGCAATACTTTTTTTCAATTTTTCCCAAAAGTATTTAAGACAACACACTCGGTACATCATCTGTATCTGCTTTGTCGTTCTTCCTCACAGAACATCAATTCCATCCAGTTCCAGCTTGGTATGGGTTTCCAAATCAATGTCTTTTTCATATAGGTATTTCAGTGATATTTCAGTTGGCGGTTCTATAACACTGTACAACACTCAGCTAGGAATGGACCAAACTTTTCTTTTCCGGGGATTGAGTCATAGTAGTTATGTCCTGTAATGAATAATATTTTGTTCAAAAGTCCTTTTTTCGGACTTCCAATAATTTCGATTTGGGAAGCTAACTTCGAAAAACGGAGTATGCAATTTTTTTACGTATGACTCAATTTCCTAGAAAATATTAGTTTGGTCCAATACCCAGAAAGTGGATTTTGTCCATAATAAAAACTTCTATGAAGCATTTTGCGACTCTCTTAATATATTACAAACCAATATTATTAGATGATTTTGTACAAAGTTTCAAGTTAAAGTAAAATAAATTTCCAACATTTTAATATAAATCAACCTCTTTCTCTTCTTACAGCCATACACAATTGGCATGGTGATGTCCGTTATGGTCTGCCGCTCGACGTGGGCGATTCCGTTGAAATTCTGGAAGAATGCAAAAACTGGTTTCGTGGCACGTGTGCGCGCAAGTCACGCGCTGTCGGCATCTTTCCCAAAACCTATATACACATTAAGGATCTTTCGAAAATCGATCCAGTTGTCGCCGAATGTACACAAGTGCTGCGCGAATGGTCGGAAATATGGAAGAAACTCTATGTGGTTTGTACAATGAAATGCATAAAACAAAAAACTAAAATTATGTAATAATGTTGTTTTGTTTATGTATTTGATCTAAAGGATCGAGAAACTTACAAATTCCACACATTACGCAAGGTAATGTTATCCATCTTGGAGTGCCGACGCGAGCTGTTAGGTGCCACACTGACGCAGGATCAAACATTGGAATTGCAAACATTGGTGGTTTCGCGCATCGATTGGGGTAATCGGTAAGTAATTGCAAAATGTTAAATACATGAGTACTGTATAATTTCTATGAAGGATGTATCGTCGCTTAGATCGGAAATAAATTTCTGTTATTATCTTTCAATAACGTGGCAATGAAAATGCCCCTAAATGTAGGCAATTTAATTGGTAATTCACACAATATCATCATTAATATACAAAGATCTTTCTGCTTTAAAAATTTCTTGAGCAATAGAAGCGAATTCTAATGACAACATTGCATATCAAAACTGTATGCAGCAATGAAGGAGATAAAATCCACTTCTTATATAATTATTCCAAATTAATATGATTAATTGTAACTAAATTTGGCATATGGCTTTCATATTATATCTAAGCATAATTAGAAGAAATACTAGTAACGTTACTTTGACTTGAGATTGAGTTTATCGAAGTCATTTAAGGTTAGGCACAGGAACTGTTTACATGTAGAACATGTATTCGGTCTGTCAGAGTCTCTAGATAGCTAAAAATTTAATCGTCTATAATATTCGGAAAATAATTTCGCAAAAATCTCCCTGGTTTCACGAGACAAAGCCAGCTCCAGAACTACGAGAGATATTTGTGTAACTCCAAGTCGCCATACAACGGAAGGGAGTCAAGATAGTTAAGATACCTTCTCCATTAAGAGCCCCTAATGCCCGTCGACATTAATTCGTGTCTAAAGTCTGGCCACTCAAATATTGTGTAGCGTCGGTTCTTTGACGTTAGCATGCAGGTCAGTACGGAGGTGCTTCTCAAAAGATTTCAATAGGTATCCTGTAAAGATCAGGAGTACAGTGTTTTGAACTTTTTCATCAACAGTCTACAAGATCCAGGTTACCATATTGGGCAGCATAGAACCGTATAACATATAACGTTGTATATAAACATCAACGTTTCTTGGCCCCTTACCACAGTGCTGCCAGTTGGCGTTTTGAAAAATTTTACATCATCGGCATAGGTATTAAGTTCGGTTCTGAATGGA
This sequence comes from Zeugodacus cucurbitae, assembly GCF_028554725.1. Lineage (NCBI taxonomy): Eukaryota > Metazoa > Arthropoda > Insecta > Diptera > Tephritidae > Zeugodacus > Zeugodacus cucurbitae. The sequence continues at coordinate 52,655,297 of NC_071667.1, read as the reverse complement.
GTTCAAAATGAGTTCTTGGTAATTTAAGGAAACAATACTAATTAGTAGTAACTTTATATGATTATCAGTGTCAGAAACTTTTGGCAGGTCCAACGGTACTACTTGACAGAGGTTGTTTTTGGGTATTTTTTAAAATTCTGTGGAAAATTTAACAATCCTTATGATCAGTTTTTTTTTGAGTTAAATGGTATTTATATACCATGAATTGTAGAGAGTTTTCAAAAAAAGCGCTACAAAAGCGGTTTGGTATATCAATTATGTATGGAACTCGATTACTTTTGCATGGCCACCACGGGCACGCTTCCAGAACGCTGAACCCAATTTTCGACGGTTTTCAAGCATACATCGGCCGAAACTGCTGCATTTCCACGTTCGATATTCGGACGAAGTTCATCAGTCGTCGCTGGCTTTTTAGCATAGGCTATAGACTTGACGTAGCCCCACAGGAAATAGTCCAACGGCGTCAAATAACACGATTGTGGCCAAGTGAGTGGGCCATTTGTGAGACAACAAATTTCATTAAACTTTGTTTTCACTAAATCGATCGAAATTGTGATATTCGTTGTGTGGCTTCTGGCGCCGTCTTGTTGGAACCAAATATTGTCCAAGCCTATATCATCCAATACGGACCAAAAATATTCGGTTATCCTTGAGCGGTAGCGATTCTCATTCACACTAACAAGCCGGTCTTGCTCATCATGGAAAAGACGCCGCCGCCCCATAAACCGCACCAAACCGTAATTTTTTAGGGATGCAATGGTGACTCATGGAATACATGTGGATTGCCGCCTGATTAATAATGCATATTTTGCTTATTGACAAAGCCATTCAGCCAGAAATGAGCCTCATAGCTGAAGATGATTTTTCGATGAAAATCCACTCTTAAAGTTGAGGCCACTGACTTCGAATTTCGGCAGTTAATTTTAATAATTTCGACTCTTTCATCTTTCCATGATGAAATGACAAAACTTACTGAAGAGAAATGTCAAAAAAGCGGAAAAAAATATAGCGTCCTTAACTGTACCTATCCGTCTACTTTTGTAACGTTCCTTTTGAAAAACCCTTTAGTATATATTCTTTTTGCATTTTTGAATTATCATTCACAATATTCTTTGACATCTCTTTACTGAGAAAGTTTTACAACGGCTTAACTCCAAAGCTGTAAAGTGAGGTTATGTCAGCAATACTGGTGCATAAGATCGCATTAATAAATACTCCATTGCTATTGATTATCGCTTCATAAAATAGAAAAAATTTATTTAAAGAAGTCTCCCTAACAATCATCACAATATTCGCATTTTCGTACATGAATTTCTAAACTTTAGCTTATCTAAACACTTTATCAAATGTATTCTAATTGTAATTATTTTTTGTTTTTGTTTTTGTTTTTGTTTTAGTTTGTTGTTTTTTACGATTTAACTTAAACAAATTTGCAGCTTTTAATATTTTTCGTTCATCGTATTTATGTATGTAAAAGATCATTCAAGTAATATCTAAATGCTTACAATATTTAATTTAAAGTACTAAAAAGTCATATATATAAGTATATATGTATAAGAAATGCGCATATAAAAAGTTGAAAATTATGAAAATGGAAGTAAATTGTGGCTTAAACACAATTAACAGCATATTTAATATTATTACATATATATTGTAGCAAGTAGTATGAGTACTGCTCATATTGGCTTTGTGCAATAACTATTGGACAACGTAAGGTATGCTGTTGTTATATAATAAATTCTATAATGGTTTTGTGCTTAGCTTATTTTGTGTGTGTGTTCTGTGTGCGTGTATGTGTTTACCGCACGTTGTTGCAATAGGTTTGCAAATGGTAGAAATTGCACTGCTGCGCTGACGTTGTGTGTTGGCAGTTAATTTTTTATCATTTATTTTTGTTTTTGTTTTACTTGTTATTTTGCTTGGCACAATTTTATGCTTTCTTCTGCTTTGAAATCGAAATTCCGCTAATTTTGAGATTTTCATTTTTCCGAAAAAATACAGCTTGAGATTTAAGTATTTGCCGTTGTTGTTGTGGCGATCTGTTTTTCGATTTTCTTTATAATTTAGTGGAGCGAAGGTGTCTTGATTTATGTTTTCTAGCGAAACGTCAATTTGACAGTAATCAGCACAACTTTGAGTACCGTATGCTGTTAGCATTTCCGCTATTTTTTATATTCTGTTATTTTTGCTTTCCTCTGCGTTTTTGTAGTTTTCGTTACTGTTTTTGTAATGGCGTTGTTACTTTTTTATTGAATGAATGGTTTTTTAGTTTTTTTTTATTATTTTGTTTGCACGATTTATGTCTCGGTCTCCTTGCCGAATCGATCTACTTGTGGATACATGGGATGCATCTCCAGGGTGGATGGCGCAGATGGTGTACGCGAAGCACCGAGTACGAGACAAAGTTCTTGCACCAAATCACAGTAGTACTTTGTATTGATGTTCTGTCCCAAAAAGTGCAAAATCAGGAAATCGCCAATCTGTTGAAACACAAAATTAAATAAATGAATTAAAAATTACAAAAAATGATGAAAAAAGTCTACTCACATCCAAATGGCGCACCAAAGATTGGATTTCCTTGCTCTGTCCCGAGCGATATGAACGTTTGATGATAGTTTCGCGTGTGGTCGGCATCATTATAACGGTAAGTGAGTAAATTAATGCAACGCCAGAGATCACGGATAAGATGATGAACCAGAACCTGCAAACACACACAATATTTTTTACAAATTTGCAATCAGAAACCACAACCGCAACAACTTACCACAAGAAAATGTAAATTTTCTCATTCAAAATATTCAAAGCCAACACACACAACGTATCGTGGGTCTGTGGTGAACCGCCCGGGCCGAATTTGCGGAAAGTACATTTGGTTAAACGTGGAAATATCTCAATCATCGGATCGAAACGACTCTCCTGATCCATATTTGAGAATTTGATCATATCGGTGCCGTAGGTCATGAAAGCGCCACCCAAAAATTTATCCACCAAAAAGATATTCAACACAACATTGGCGAAATTCAACGCCTCACAGAAGTAGTAGGCAAACGAGTAGCTGCTGTGCGAATTCAAGCTGTCCTTCAAGTATTTTATGATGCGTGCCTGCCGCTCCTTGCGATAATCGTCGGGCATGGTGATGAAACCGCGCAGACCTTCGGTGATGTTGCGCATTTTACCATCTTCCAGATTCTTCCAAATCCAATGCGGTACATAGAACATGAGTCCCTAAAATATCAAGTGTAATAAATGCAAAATTAAATTAATTTCCACTTGAGCATTTGTGTGAGAGCTCTCACGTACCTGGAAGAACAGCACGAATGGCACCCACTGATAATAGCTGTGATAACGCTTCTCTTGACCATATTCATTGCCTAAGCCGTGCGCAGCGACTTCGGTACCAATTTGGCGGTGCTGCTGACCGGGTATGGTGAATGTGTATGTAATCCAACAGAATGTATTGATGACATGCATTGGTATGGAGCCATCATTGATGCATGCAATGGGATCGCCTGTAAGCAGGAAATTAATTTATTAGTTTTTGTACATTTTTTTTTTTTATAAAATTCTTTCTTAAAATTGAGTTAAAGCATCTTTTATTTATTTAAATGTATAAAAGGTCAAAAGTCACTTTACGACGCTTTCTTAAGGAGACTTAAATCAAACCACGAACCAGTAATTTCAAAATATTAATTCGCCATATGCCTGTCGTATTATTTTGATTTAGTAATTAATAATTATTTTGATAACATTGTTCATAAATCAATATTTGGGACTAGAGCAGCGGTTTGAATTTGAATTGAGCCATGTCTTTTCTTGAGTTTATTTACTCAAAGTGCTTTAAAGTGTATCTCAACTTATGCTGTTTTACGATCACAAAATATTTTTAGAATTTTTTCGTTAAGCGTTAGTCTGTAATTCTCAATAGGTTTATTAAACAGCGGTTGTTTAGGTTTTATCACCACAAAGAACTAAAAAAAATTGTCTTTAAATTGCGTTAGATATGAATGTTAGGAGTATATTAAATAAAAAATAAATACTTTTGTGAACATTTTTTTTAATATACTTTACTTCTTTATATTTTTTCTTTTATTTTATTTTATTAACTTTTTTTTATGTCTTTATGATTTTTTTTTTGTGGATTTGTGGTATTTCATTACCTTTCTTTTAATTTTTTGTTCAAAGCTACTCAGTTTCTTTTCACTTATTTGAGATTATTTTTTCCCCGCTTTTTTATCTCATACTTGACCTAAAAGTATTTACATATATTTGAGCGACCGCTCCATTCACTAAGTTTTATGCTTATATATGTTTGTATGAAAAATTCCACTCACTACACTCGCCCGCTGTGTCGGCTAATATCAACTGATATTTAAATTTTACGCAGCCGCTGTGATTTAATCCGCCCACGCGGCGTCATTAGGAAGCGTGTGATTAGGCTGAGCTGAGCTTAAAACCATCTACTCATAAGGCTTCAGCTTATTTAAATTAACAAGATCAATTACAAATGCGTATGTATGTATGTATGTATGACGTAAATGCAAGATATGATGAATGTGTGTGTGTAAATATCAGACTCAAAGATCATACATGCATTTATATAAATTTTATATTAAAAAAAAATTCTTAAACAAAGCCTCTCGGATGTAGTTCAAAGTCCCCTATATAGTTGGATAAGATTTCATATTTCTATATACATAATATGTATGTACTTATAAATTCTCATTCACATGTATGTACATTTACAATTATTTCCAAGTATAGTTTAAGTTTATTTATTTCTATTTCTACTTGCATCTACAAGTCAGTCACGAGCTTGAATACAATTTTCGAAATTTTTTTATAAATATTTTGTTTATTTTTTATTTCTTTAATTTTACGTTTTAAGTCTATAGGATTTGTAAACTTCTAAAATTGTATTTTTCGAGTTTTTATACTGACGAAATAAAATGTAAGCACACATGAGCCGATACATACATGCATACATGCTTATCTCTGAATTAATATGCATTCTTTGAAATCCAGTTTTGATTTTTTGAGTTGCCGAGTGACTCGCGGGTGGCTTACCAGACAACTACAGAGCCAAAGCACACGCAGAGATATGCAATGGAAAATAATAAATAAACATTGTGTGTCAAGCAGATACAAACGCATGTATAGTGACGAATATGCGTATGTATATATATATATTTTTTTTGTTAGTGCCGCTATGAAAGCTAAAGTGCAACGCAGGCCAGGCTTAGCACTTGTCCCTTATTATTATGACTTTTGCTGTATGCTAAGCCAAATTGGAATTAAGGCAGGCGAGTTGAATTTTAGGGAGTGCCTCTCCATTGGGAATGCATGCTTAGTTGTTGCACTCGATGATGCAAATGACCACACACACTACATTTCTTCTGTTATAAAATTGTGAGCTTTTGTTGTGTGCAGAGTTGCAATTGTACACTAATTTTTTTCGAAATCTATTGCCAATGAGTTTCTTTATTTCTATTACTCAACTTTTCAAAAGTTGTCTGATTTTAACAGAATCGCTTATTTAAATAAAATTATTCTCTCAATTAAAAGTTGAACGCTAGTAAACAGTTTAATTGCCATATTGACAAAATATTAATAGTAATAATTTAAAAATTTCTTTTTGATAATGTATGATATTCTGAACTCTTTTTATAACAGCTCTTTATTTAAATTATTTAATTAAAAAAAAAAAAACTCAAAAATCATTTTCGTTATATTAAAATAAACTAAATAATTAATATTAAAAATTTAACATTAATTGAATCAAAGGGTCTATAAAAATTTATTTTTGAAGTGTACGAAAATAAGCAAGTAATATGCCAGTTATAAACCAATATAACATTCCTTTTTTTACTACTAGGTCTACAACTTTGCTTCCGCCTTTTTTTTTTGTAAATTGAAGTTTTTTTTGTATAAAAACGCTTACAAATGTCGATGAGCCTCAGCCGCACTTTTCTTGGAATTAAAAAAGAAAAGCAAAATGTCCCGCAAATGTCGAGAATTCGGCACAAAAAGTGGCATTTTCAGTTGAGAATAAGTTTGGGATGCAAACAGATTTCTATAAATATTTTGTTGGGTTAATGTTGACACAAATGTCCAAAAAAATCGATTTAATCGACCAGTGCTTGACCCTAGAGACATCTATTGGAAAACCGCGGAAGCAAAGTTTTAGACCAAATATTAATATATATTTTTTTTTTTTTTTCAAAAGAACGGCCTACTTCCTCAAGTAGGTACCACATAAAAATTTCTTCCCCTAAATTCCCACATGTAAAATGATTCATGCTTCAATTCACGGTTTAGCACCGTTAAAAAGTCAGATAAATCACTAAAGTGTGCGGTTTGAGCCACTTACGTGACATTCAACTCGTTAATTCGTCAACAGCAACCAAAAAACCACACTTTTAAATATACTTTTACATATGTACATACAAATGTACAATATACATATGTATCTATGCATGTACAAAGAAAATAAAAATAAACAAATTCGTAACAAATCACAAAACAAAACTAAACTCACTTATCATATTACGCACAGCTGAAATCGAGGTTGTGCTCAAGCGCGGCTTTTACAAGACTACAAACATAAGAAATATACTCATATGCATAGAAATGTGTTTGTATATACATATATATATTTATATAAGCTTTTAGGACTTTTATATCTCAAGTATAAACAGCTGAGATAACTATTTTTCTTTTTTATCTGTCATTTTGCACAATTTTAAAACAAATATCGATTTCACAAACAACAACAATAACAACAGTTTAGCAAATAAAAATAATTGAACAAAAGTGTCGCTTAACAACAATTGTTGCGTAAAAACAAATTTGAAAATTACACTTTAATATTGCAATAAATCAATAACCTCGCGGACAACACTCCACAGCACGCCTTTTGCACACTTTTACACCAAATATTCGCAACATTCTGCTAATTGTGCAGTTTTACGCAAACTCGTTAGCATAACAGAAAAAAATTAATAAAAAAATAAAGAAAATACTTAAAAAAAAATTTATAAAAAAATTAAAAATTTTTTTTTTGTGTTTGAAAAACGTGCGCTACTCAATTTACACTCGGCTACTAAACGCTTGCGCTAAATGCATTGTGAATACACCTTAAAAGGGTATAAAAAGCTAAAATGCATTGCAGGCGTTTGCGAGTGTACAGCTACTTTGTCAGCGTTATGTGTGGCTTGGGCGTTGCAAATGCAACTGTATATTTGTTTGTTTGTATATGGTGAAAGTTGATTGTCTGGCATAAATTGTGTGCAACAGCGCAACAATTCCATACATATTTACTACCGTGTGCGTGCGTTTGCGCATTGACTCTTTTGGGCCGGCTTGTTGGCTTATTAGCGGCTTTTTATCGCCGCCAATTCATAAAAAGTCACGCTTTTCACTCAAGACCTTTTGTAATCCCATCTATTTTCATGCACTTATCAATTTCGAATTACTGTTTTGTGTGTGAACTTGCTAATTTATTGATTATTGTAGTTGAATATAAATATTTGATTTGTGAGTTTGCATTATATTAGCGTGTCTCTTTAGTTATTAATGCAAATATTTATGTATTAACAGGTGTTAAACCATTTTTTATTAATGAAGTGCTATTCATATGAGTAGAATCTATTTTTTCCTTTACTTTTTTATATATTTTTTGAGTTCTGTTTTAAAAAGTTCTTTCTTAATTTTTGCTATTTATTTTTGTTTTATTTTTAATGAAATTTTATTCATATTTTTTTTTTCATTTATTAAGGAATTATTTTTTTAAATTTCATTCTTCCTATTTAAAATAATTATTTATTGGATTAATTTTTTTCCTTGTATTAAAAAAAAAATCATTAAAAGTGTAATATAAAATTTGGCTATTATAGTTTCTTGTTTAAATGACTTCACTTTCACTTTGGATTTATGTATAGTAGTTGAATTTATATAAAATGTATATTTTGTTTTTGAGAACTGTTAATATTTTTTTTTAGTTAATTTTAATTTAAATTAGTTGTAATTTTTGTCCAATTAATTAATTATTTTTTATTTATGCCTTCTTATTTATAACGAATTATTTTTTATATAAGTATCTTTTAATTTTCGTTATTTATTTATTGATATTTTAATATAATAATTTTAATTTTTTATTATTTTTTTAATATTTAAATTTATATGTATTTTATGTTTTTTTTTTAATAATTATTATTTTTATTTATTTTTATTTTATTTTATTTTATTTTACTTATTTATTTTATTTTATTTTATTTTATTTTATTTATTTTATTTTACTTATTTATTTTATTTTATTTTATTTTATTTTATTTATTTTATTTATTTTATTTTATTTATTTTTATTTTATTTATTTTATTTTATTTTATTTTATTTTTATCACATTTTTCCATACGTTTTTATTCCCATTTTGTCCTCTGTCTTGTATATCAAACAACTAACCAGCAAAAATTAAGTTTCGTTTGATTGTTTAGAGATTCTACCACTTTTATGTGGTCTGCATTCTCACTATCTCTCTATCTCTCTCTAATATTAAATTCTACTCATTAATTTTGTTGTGCCTTCTCATATACATTTTTTGTATCGTTATTTCATTTGTAATTTACTTTTAACAAATACTCACCAATTAAATTATTTGCCGTTACAATAATGCAGCAAACAAACAATATCGCTGTGGTAATTCTATAATGGCAACGAAACACCATATTATCGATAACCGCACGATCCAAGAGATTTCGTATTTTTATAAAGCCTGAAACGGCTGACACCATCCCATAAAGGGCCATTTTGACTTTGACTTGACTTAATAATTACTCTGCAGCAGCAAAAATTTCTCGCTTTTCCAAGTTCAATGTATTTATATAACGCACAGCTAACGTTATAAAAATTTTCGCATGCGTATTAACTGTAAAAAGAGAGTAATAAAACAATAATAAATAAATAAGTGTTCTAGAAATAAAAAGGCTAAAATTAATTATTGCATAAATGCTTGAAATCAAACAATTATTGCTTTTATTTATGTACATATATGCATATATGTATATTCTATTCATTTGTTTATTAATGTCTTCACTTGACAGCTTCGCATAAATAAAGCCGGCTTTTGTAGCTAAACGATTTGAAGTGGTGCGCGTGTGTGTGTGTGTGCCTGTAAACATACTTTTCGCATACACTGTCAACTGATACCGTTCAATAGTTAAACGCTTCGTTAGATTGCATAATAATTGTTGTGATTTTATAATTAGACATTATTTTCCCACAGCACAGCGGACGAGCGGACTATTAAGTAGTGGGAGCTGTTTGTAACCTAGAGATTTGTTTAGGTACATAGATATATATTTTCACACAGTAATTGCAAAGAATGTGCATATATATTTTTAGATTTGTTTTCTAAAAAAATTAATTTATCTTATTGAAGGGTATTCACTTCACCCTTTCATAATAATATTTGCAGCACAAGTTGCTCAACTGCTTATTCTTGTAGTAACATATCATTGCACTTCTTTACACGGAATTAAGTGACTCGAACTTATCTATTAAGCAGAAGTGCACCACAAACTTAACGAGGCACAGCAGTTGATGCGTTTTAATGCAATTGCCGATGAGGCCACAGCTAAAGCATAATCCGCATTACGCACACTTACTGCAATTTATGCTGCGTATGCACTTAATGACTCACAGTTTATTCCGAATTAAATATAGTTTGACTTCCGTGTAATGAAATCGGTTACACGAAGAATTGTCGCAGTCATAATCGATCAAAAATTCCAAGAGATATGTATTTTATACTGAATTTACTATAAATATTGCTTGTTCTTTGAAACGATAGCATATTGTTGGTAAAGAGAATTGATTATCGCACTGATTTTTGCATAGTATTTAATTTTCATAATTTTTTAAGAACAAAAGTTTCGAAAATTTTGTGAAAAAGTTATAGTTTACAGTAAGCTAAAGATTTGTATCAAAAAAAAAAAAAATTTTTTAAATAAGTCTCTTTGTAAATAAGCTATAGGGGTTTGTTCTTGAAGTTGAAGATTTCCCGTTAGTTTATTTCGCAGATATTACTGAGAAATATTGGTTGAAAATTGTATACAAACATCAAAAAAGTGGATATTTCGTCCATTATTTATTCAGTTCAAGCAATTTTGGTAGCGTGGCTTTCTGCGGGAATTTCTTGAAGCATGTTTCTATATAAAATTCATTATTTTCGAATGCAGAAAGAAAAGGTGCTATAACAAGTGGTAATGAAAGTAGTACAAGTACAAAAGAATTACAGAATGGATATCGAAAATATTTAGTTTTCGAGTTCCATAGAATGCATCGTCAAGAATCTATGCAGAACTGTTTTGAGTAAGTTTTTTGTGCTTCGATGGAAATTGTAAGATCTACCAACATATTTCATAATTTACATATGAATGCTACCAATTTGTACAAAAGTTGTATTTTATTAGCTGACCTTTATTTTCTCTATTTTCCCTCACGGGTTGGTTTATTTCGGAGTTAGTGTGAAACTGAAGCCGGGCCATAAATCGTATATCTTTCAATTGTATATAAATAATTAGAATATTTTGTCGATTTTTAACTTTAATTATTACGCATAAAATGTTCCAGATCATACTGAAATCGAGTAAGGTATCAGAATAACTTTATTTGCCTAGCTTAAGAATATTTATAAATATTTTTGGCAAGATCTTTAAAGACCCAAACTGTGTACGAATTTATTAAATTAACTATAGAAAACACGCTTGACTCCGCTAAATATATCAGAAAATATCACTAAACACACTCAGTAGCAAGTATTTTTAATATATTTTTTACTAAATTACATAAAAAAAAACTGAAATAAGTTCAAAAGTACAGATTCATTTCAGAAGCTCAAAAGGTACAGTTGTAATGCTGTAAATATACTCGCTACAACATGATAACCTCAAGCAGCAGTTTTTGAACTCTCCAAAATTTAATATTTATAAAAAAATATTACATACTTAAAGTGTTTGTATGGCTTATATGCCTGTAAAATTAATTCGTCAACCAAATTAATTTTCAAAGCATAGAAGTTTTTTTCAATTAAGTAAACCATTCATATGCAAATTTATTGTAAATTTAAGTAGCGGCGTCTAGCGATATTTTAACGTCATTACATGTACATATAATATATGTATTGATGTTTGTATGTCTGTATGTTTGAGCCATAAAATGATATGCTTTTATAGGCTTGTAGACATTTTGTTGTAGATTTGCCTGTTAAAGGTAACTCTTCAGCACTTTCTACGACACAATAGAATGCTTTCACACACATACACTCGCACACATAAATATGCATATACATAAGTATGTTCTATGGGTGCTTGAACCTGACACTTTTCAAAAGTTTTTTTTGTATATTTCTTGAGTTCTTTTTGCTACATTTCTTCGATGTTACTGCTATTCAAGATCAGAAATTTGCATTTTCACCACGCACACACTCAGCCACACATAATTTATTCAGCAGATACCTGCACACAACGGCAGCTATAGCTTTGTATGTATGTATGTATATACAGCTTGAACCTACACAAACCCACAGCCAGCAAGCAAGTCTTTGGTACATTTCGAAGGTGTCAAAGCGTACGTTTCATTTCCAGTTCTATTAATATTTACGACTTTTGCTCTCCTTTTGTATACATTTGAAATGTTGCTAACTGCGCGCTACGAGGTACGACCATTTAGTCGCATATATTCATATATTTAAGGCCGGTCAGTTCTCTCGCGCTCTATTCTATGCTAAACATATTTGTTTTATATACTTATATATACATACATATCTACATATGTATATGCATTTGAGGCAACTTTTTGTATGCTACATGTTGCAGTTGCACGCATGCACATGTGTAGCCTTTTTCACCACACAATGTGGTGTATATTTCCAAAGTCGTAGGTAGCTGCTGCAAATGCATTTGTATGTATGTATATATGTATGTTTGTATACAAGTACAAGTTTTGAGCGTAATTCTCATGTGCTGCACTGCTTTTTGACTGCTTCAGTTGTTTCCTTTTTTTTGTTTTTGTGTTTTTTTGTGCTTCACTATAGAATTTTGAAACTGGTTTTGAGTTTTGACTCTCCGGTGGTGCTATGCACGTCTGTGTTGCCGCTGCCACAGCTTCTGCTGCTGCTGCGCATTGTCATTGTGTTTGTACATAGAAAGCCGCGCTGTGCTATTGCTTTGGTGTTGGTGTAATCGCTTATACTTGAGTATGTCTCAGTGTATGTGTTTGTTCTTCTGCTGTTAGAGTGGTTTATGACCCAAACTCCAAACGAGATGTTCTTGGTTATTTTGCATGATTTCCAGCGTTTGCTTTTAACACAAATCTTTTTATTGTTTCTTTCTCGATTTTTGATTCCTTTTCTTGATTATTGAATATTAATATTCGCGTTTTTGTTGTTTTATTTTGTACTACTATTTCGTTTATGCAAATTTTCGTCTTTTTTTAATTTTTGCGAATTTTTTATACACTCTAACACATTTCAACCATAAAATAATTTATTTAGCCACATATTATTTTGCGGCTAGTTTTAACCTTACCTTTTTTCGATTTGTAGCGCTTCAGCTGTATAGACTTGACATTTACATATACAGCTATTAGATAATCCTTACTAGTCTAGTTGTTAAATTTTTTTTTAATTTCTTTAGAAAATAGAATTTTCCAACTTTTTTGCACTTTTTTGAGTTAACTTGTCAACACTTTTCAAAACATGCCGTGCACTTAATTAATATAATTATTATTTATATAAATATTTTTACAAATCTCACAGCAGCTTCTGTTCAGTCTATGTTTTTTACTTATTTTTTACTAAAAAAAAGCAAACTCCGTCGCTTGCGTATGTATTGCAATTACATATGGAACAAAATTACAAATGGTAGTTTTTGCTACTGTCAGCCTGGCTTGTGGCTGACTCGCACTCGGACTGGCTTGCCTAGTTGTTGGTCGTTTAGTTCGTTCGTTTGTTGGCTGACTGACTCTGCCTTGGCTCTCTACTGCTGAGTAATGAAGCTATTGATAGTGTAAAGTTGGTAAACTTTTTTTCGATTATTATTGTTGTTGTTATTGCTGTTGGTGACACTACGGACACACAGTGTATGCTGTGTCACTTTGATCGTGTTTTACGAATATTTGTCGTCCGACTAGTTCTACCAATCTTTTCGCCTTCTCAAATCAAACTGGTGAATGTACTTTCAATGAGCGGCTCATAAAACCCACGCTGAGTGAAAAACCCCGACGACAACGCTGACTGAGGCAGCAACATCAGCGGCAACAGCGCTGCTTTGTCAAACTCAATGGCTGTATGGTTGCTGCGTGCATGGTTGCCAAGTGATTTGAGTTGTATAGAAACAAGAGTTAACGAGATTTCGTGTTATGGAAGGTAATTTGTATGAACTTTGAATACTATTGCCAGAGTTCGAGTTATGGAGAACTTCGAGTTATGGAGTTCAGTTCAACTATAGAAGTTCAACAGTATTTCAAAATATAGCCATTATTATTATCTTTATTTTATTTCAAATATTCTTCTCAATATTTAATAATTCGTCCTCTCCTAATACTATACGAGAACTTATCTTAGAATTTCCATAGAACCTCGAAGGTTTATAATATACCGAGATGTATATTCTTGTGATTTTCAATCCATATTGCACATTTTAAAAATTATTCTAGCGGTTCGAAATTTAAGATATACCACTGCCTACTATTGTAAGTATTATTGACAATTTTATACACTCTAAAATTATATTTTACTATTTTTTATAAATTTTCTTTATTTTTATATATTTTAAAAATTGAAATTAATTAATTAATTAATAATTTTTTTTCTTTCATATATTTTAAGTATAGCAATTTAGTCTCACTTTTCCTGAAAATGTTTCAAAAATTATTTTAAAAACTCCTTTTAGACTCGTTACAAAAAATAAACATGAGTTTTATACGTTGACAACTCTGTTTTGTATCTTTTACATATACCAACAGAACTCGATTACCAACGCAGCGCAATTTCACTCTCCCGCTCTCCGTGCGTATCACAGTAGATACATTTACTTGTATATATTTGTATGAGCGATTGTGATAAAAAGGTTCGCTGACTCAATGCACTGAGCTCGCTTTTCTCCATATTCAGCGCTTTAACTGCATACAGCAGCTGCTCACAAATCGAGATCAGAGTTGGGGGAAATGTAAGAGAAATGTGCATTGTTGCATTTCCTCTATTTCACTCACACCACAAACTAACACATACAGCCATACTTAGCATTTTCCACTCCATTTTTACTGGACTTTACTCAAAGCGCACATGATTAAAGTCATGTTCAACTGCGTGAGTTCGTGCAAGTGCAACTTTAATCTTTACAAGTGTGTATGTGTGTGTTAAACGTCGATCCTGGCAGTGCATTGCTTTGAGCATCTGCATCTTTCTATTTAGTTTCTTTATTTTTCTCAACTCATTTTGTTCTTGTAGTGAGTAGCATGTAAATATATTACCTGTTGCTACCTTAAATTTCGTTGCTTATTACTGATAGAGATTCAAACTCTACTCAACCGAGCGAGATTTTATGTTCCTCTAAATTGCATTAAGCCGGGATCACTTCTACACTTCTACACTTTTATACATATATACATATACCATATAAATATGTATATTCACCCATCCAATTGCTAAAATAGAAAAAAAAAATGAAGACAATGACTCATGACTGATATAAAAAAAACCTTCGGCAAGTAAGTGGGTACCACATATTGGACATACATACGTACAAAATTTGGTTTATTTTTTCTTTTTTAAAATTTTTTTCTTTTTTTCTTTGATAAATTCGCATCTATATGGTCGATAGTCTTAATTACTTTCCGATCACATCCCTTCAATAAATTTAATTCGTAATATTCAGACTAAGGAACTAAAGAGCAGAGATGTCTAAAATTTTTCTCGAAGATATTTAAAGGAGGGTTAAAATATGCTTTGTATGGCCTGATTCTTAAGAAAATCATTAATCCAACTTTCGTGGAGTTATTCTCAAAATCGTGCTTACATAATTGAGCCTTGATCTAGAGTAGACAAGTAGTTCACCTTATTAAAACTTCTTTTGTACTGAGAATGCTAAGAACAAATAGGCAATGATTGCGAAATGAAAAACTGTAAACATATGATCTATGGATAGTATGTGAAATGTGTTTCCACATGAAAGTCATCTTCACATATCTCCAATATAACTCGTTTGGCATATTATCTCGGCGAAAATCTCTCAACATACGTCTCCTCATATCATCAAATAAAATATACCATATATACAATTCAGAAACACACTACCATATATACCAAAAGTCAGGAAAAAAGTCCGTCTCTTCATATCTCATGTCGTCTAGTTCAACTCTCTACTGTAATCGAGAAACATTTTAAACACTTTAACACTGAGTAAGAAATATAGTATGGTTTCTGGATTCTGGTTATAGTTTTCTCAGACTCCCTGCAAATATGTTTAAGGAAGCACTTGGATTTCCAAGATAATAAAAATATGCTAGATCCCATTGATTTATGATTTAATAATTTTTCTTTAACATTTTTACTTATTACAAAATTCAAATTCTTGCCATTAAATATTATTCAATGTACTTACATACATATACATATGTATCTAAGGTATCCGGTCTTACCCACTAATAAAAATATTAATCCAACTAACCTCACATGTTCCCAACAACCTAGAATTAAAGCACATTTATAGCCATAGTGTAATGCTTGTGTGGCGGCCCTTTGGTCACTTGGTCGTTTAAAAGTAAAGTCATAAAACTCAAAAACGAAAAAAAGCACATTTCGATTTCACGCATTTTAATGGTAAACTTGGTGGAGTGCAACATAATCTTCACGATTTTGCATATGCTATAGTCCAGCAGACACCTACTGCACCTACTTACATACCTAAGTATGTATTTAATATGAAAGGAGACCGAACCAGGTCATAAAATGGGTTTGTAGACAATTCCATTTGCGTTGAACTCATTGCCACGATCGCCGCGCTTATACCGGTATTGTTGACTGTGTGTGTGTATGTTTGTGCTTGTACTTTAGCAACGCTATATTGTGGCAACTATTAGTAATATTATTTGGTTATACGGTTGTTGTTGTTGTAGGTTTTGTTGCTATTGTCAATCTTGTCTTCTTGTCACTTTACTGTATGTCTGTTATTTCTTTTTGGTTTTTGTTTTTGTCGCACCCTTTCTACTACTTCAGACAGGGTAACTATATATACATAGATTTATGGTAACCCAGCTGGAAGTCTATAAGGACATTTATATTGATATATTAGAATAAAGAAAGGTGTAGCTTAGGTCATACTGTGATTTGGTCTCAATCGATAGGGTTATTTGTTGAAAAAAATATTTTTTTTGCTTACATATGAAAAAACAAGTTTTTAGTTAAATTCATGACAAGAGATTTTAAGATATAACCTATAAGATAAGTATAATCGTTAGATCAGTTAGTATTAGTTTCACCACTTCGCTTGGAGATTTAGCGAATCGAAAGCACATATATTTTCATATTTTGCAATAATTTTCAAAAAGTTCACCAGTATTTTTCGAAATATAAAGCTTTTTTTCGAGTATTAAGCTTTAACCTCTAATAACATCTGTCATATAAGCTTGACCGAAAATTTTTGAACACCATTGAATTAAGAAGAAAATTTAGATTATATCCATATTTTGTATTTTTAATATAATATTAATATCGAAGGCAAGGAAGGCGAGTTTGGAGGCTAACTTCGAAAACCGAAAAACTCACGTTTTCTACTTATGACTTAACATCCCGGAAAAAGTTAGTTTGATTCAATACCCAGTCGAGTGTTGTTAATGAGAGGATATTAAAACAGTCATAACCATCTTCCTTTCGACGTCTTTGAACCAAAAAGTTACTTTTCGATACAATATAGTACTTGTATATCTCATGTAACCATTTTTACAAGTTCTTCCAAGTTTCGTCGTACAGCTTTTAGACCAGACTGATTTTAAAAACTTAAGACTTTGAAGAAAATATAATTGTTTATAGAAACTCAAGTCAGAGGTACATCGCATACGTCAGATGACATGTTAATCTCTCTCTGCAACTTGAGACTTGTTCGATTTGACACTCTCAAAAGCTCGGTGAATCGAAAACACTTTACATAAATTCAATAATTTTTATTTATACCAGCTTTCTGTTCGATTCGCCATTTCGCCAAGAAAATAGCTAACTAATATAGAATTTTCCCACATATACTGGGTATATTATAAGTGTATGCAGATGCGGATAACGACAAACTGCGGTTCGCGACACAGTCAAGTTAAACAGATATCAACGCTAAGAACTTGTCGCCAGAGCATCACTGCAGGCATAGACAGAACCATTAGTAAACTCTGCAAGCTACGACACAATAAAAACAAGTAAGGAAGGGCTAAGTTCGGGTGTAACCGAACATTTTATACTCTCGCAATTTATTTATTTAACTTTATTTATATATATTGTATAAAGTCCATTCAAAGTTGGAAACCCTAATATTAGGTTAGAAGCACCGAGGTCCTCATGCTCGATATATGGGGCCTTGAAAACCTATGGTCCGATTTCGGCGATTTTTAGAATGGGGCTGCCACACTATAAACGTAGTATTTGTGCAAAGTTCTGCACCGATATCTTCACTAGTACTTACTTTATATATTGTAAAGTAAACGATTCAGATCGTCTTCAAAGTTCTGGTATATAGTAAGTAGGCGTGGTTGTGAAGCGATTTGGCCTATTTTCACAACATATCATTGGGATGTAAGGAAACTATAACAAACCAAGTTTCATTGAAATCGGTCGAGTAGTTCCTGAGATATGGTTTTTGACCCATAAGTGGGCGATGCCACGCCCATTTTCCATTTTGTAAAAAAATCTTAGTGCAACTTCCATCTGCCATTTCTTATGTGAAATTTAGTGTTTCTGGCGTTTTTCGTTACTGAGTTAGTTAACTCACTTTTAGTAATTTTCAATCTAACCTTTGTATGGGAGGTGGGCGTGGTTATTATCCGATTTCAACTAATTTCATGGTGTGTTATGGGGTACGTAAGAGAACCGACTGCAGAAAGTTTGGTTTATATAGCTTTATTGGTTTGCGAGATATATACAAATAACCGATTTGAGGGAGGGGCCACGTCCACTTTCCCAAAAAAATTACAGAAATAGATGCCCCTTCCTCGTACGATCCTCTGTTCCAAATTTTACTTGTATAACTTTATTTATGGCTTAGTTATCCGTTGCACGGACGGACGGACAGACAGACATTCGGATTTTGTCTCGTCTCGTCACCCTGATCATTTTGATATATATAACCCTATATCTAACTCGTTTAGTTTTATGACTTACAAACAACCGTTATGTGAACAAAACTATAATACTCTCTTAGCAACTTTTGTTGCGAGAGTATAAAAAAATGCTTTCGGAGATGCACATACATACAAATTTATCGAAATACATGCAAACACATGCACTTAGTATCTTCAGTTAGAACACAGGTCTCACTGCGTTGTGCCGATAAGCAAATCACACATGGACAGACAAACGCATGTTTTACGCATTTTGGTTTTGGTATTTCTAATTTGTTTAATTGTCACATTTTATCTCTGTTTATTTGCACTTTCTTCCATTCGTTTACTTTACTAATCCAAGAAGAATACTCTTCAAAGAGCTAGAGACCCAGTGTTGATCCACGAAATTCGGCGCCATTGAAGTCGCTGACATGTTGCGTGTAGCGGGTGTATACTATACATACCATATCATCGCTCTCTATTTATCTGTGTCTATGCATATTGCAAGCGATTGACAAAAACCGAGAAGTCAAACACACACTGATGACCCGTCTTCTTTTTCTTATCAATGTGTAAATAATTGTAGTTTTCTTATCGAAATTGTTTGCTCAAATTTCAACACGGTTAGTTTTAGGTATGTACATAAGTACATAAGTATATATGTATATATGTATGTACTAAACATATGAATATAGAACATTTTTGATTTACACTTTTCATTTTACTCAACTGAAATGCTTAGAGACAGAACATTCACTTCATTACTAATGCTTTCCACTTGAATATGTCATCTGCTTTTCCTAAAAAATGCTTATTTTAATGCGAATATACCTTAAATTTATAATACGAAAATAATACACCGTTACTGCGCTCAATTAAAAGCGACTTAAAGAGTTCATTACTCAAAGTGCTACTGTTCAGATGCCGTTGCCAGAGCCATGGCGCAAGCAATAAGCATGAATATATACATAAATACATATACATGTGTACATACATACATATATATATAAATATGTATGTGCGCATCTCAGCAAAGATCGCTGCTTGAACTTCCAGTTCGAATCCTCGTTCGGCCTGTTGCCTTGGCCAAGTCTAATAAATTATCTTATGCCACTTTATGAACCAATATTATTTCATTTGTGTGTATTTGTGTGTGTAAGTGTTGCTCTTAGCCTTTTTGTGCTCTCTACTTCTCTCTATAGGCACTTTGTCAGGCCCAAGCGTAGGTGATAAATATGAGCAAATGTACTTAATTATTGAGCCATTTTTCAAAATCGAAAACTAGTTTTTATCAAAAAGTCAACTATTTACTTATGAGTATGAAAATGCGCTTGAATATCTATTTATCTTTTAAGAGTAGGGTTGCCATGTTTTCATAAGTTAGAAAAATACATTTCTTCATAAAATAGCAAAAATACAGAAAGAAAAATAAGACATATTCAAAATTTGAAAAAAAAAAACACAAAATCATTAGCATATTTTAAGGCGCTTAGACTATATCAGTTTAGTGTGATATTCAATACTTAATATTTGTACCTAATATACAATGATGAAATACTAACAACAATTCATTTCTAATAACTTAAAAATAATAATTAAAAGCTAAATGTTAGAGAAATTCATTTGCTGCTACAGTTGCATTGCTAAGTCTGAAGGCCTCTTACGTTGCAGTCAGTTTTCTGTTTCTTTTCAGCAGTACAGATAATTCTGGATGACTCTTCATTTACATGCTATATAAGCCTCATTTCGTGAGTCTTTGCAAGTTTGGTTATTTCGTTTAGTACTGAATTCACACCAGGATCACGGCTAAGGTCAGCAGATCTAACATACCAAGGAGCATTAAATATACTTCTTATTACCTTTTTTTTTTTTGAAGCGCTGAATGCAGGCAATACAGTTTTGACTTGAGCTCCATAGGCCCAAATTGGCTTTAGTACATGATTATATATAAACAGCTTGTTTTCGATTGAAAGCGTGGATCTCCTACCGACCAGATGATAAAACTTAACAAATTTTAAATCAAGCTCACACATTTTTTTCTTGACATGCTCTTTCAAGCGAAGCTTAATATCTAGGTTGATTTCTAGGTACTTAGCACTATAGTGATGTGGTATAGGAGTACCATTTATATAAATGGGATGGTATGATGTTTTTTTTAAATAAAGTCTACGAGCATTGATTTTGAATCAATATGAGGGTTAGGTAGAGACTAATACTACGGGGTGCTAGCTATGTACAATTTTCGCTCGATTTTAGGTGTATTTCTAACATATTGACCGATATATCCGATCCCAAGCATACCGATTTAGTTTATGAGGAATTTTGGTACCAACAATATAGAAAATATTCACAAACTGTCTTTTATATACACATAAGAGGTGTGTTAAAAACTAACGGTTATTTTCGTTTTTAGGAAAAAATATTTATGCATTAATGTTGTTGCCTTTAAAATAGTCTCCATTCGATATAATGTATGTCAGCCCTTCTTTCAATCATCGAAAAACTTCTCAAATCAAAATTTGGGATAGGCATTGGCTCTTTAATTCTTTTTATTTTTGAGAATATGACATTTGTCCAATTACTTGATAAAGTCCGTAAAATTTAAAATTTTTCCCGTTATATTTTGAAGACACCACGCCTATCTCTCATATTCACCCCTATATACTGAATAAAATTAAACCGAAGCACAGAAGAAACACGGTATAAAGAGGTAACCGAAATGACAGAGAGTCTCATATTTGACGGATTTCACGCATTTCTGTAGTAGATGTTTGAATTACATAATAATCTGTTTGCAATGAAAAAGGTATTCTACAGAAAGTAGGATGTTTAAATTGCTGTTTTATTAAATAAAACTTATGAGGAAAGGTACTTCTGGAAATATATTCTTCCACATTTAGTTAAATAATTGTTTATTTTAAGAGAAATCACATTTAACCCATAATTAGATTTTGCAATTATGTTACTACCTATGTGAACCTGACCAATAATCACCAATTTCAAATGTTTTCAAAAAGTTATAGCATTCCTACTAATTTAATGTGGACCCACAGTATGAGAAACTGGAAGAGGTATCGATAGTGAAGCCACATAACCTTTCAAAATCAATCTTATACGGTGGCATCAGAAAGAATGACTAATCATCATAGAATATGTAACGGAACTCCAACTATTAACGCAAAGCACTAAAACTGGTACGTGGCTTTGCGGCCTGTCAGACTAACCTAACCTCATCTGTTGCTAGAAACATTTTGTGAACAAAAAATAACGCTGTTGGGTCGTGAGAGTACTAAAATAAATCCGAATCACGTTTGTTAAGAAAACAATTTAAATTACATAAATAAATAGTTCTATAATTCCGATCATGTTCGCTGACTTTTTAAACCAGCATTGATTTACTATACAATTTGGCAACCCTTTTTTAAAGGCATGACTTAAAATGTACCTAACTAACCTATGCGAGGGTATGTTTACTACACCGTATCATATATAGTACGCATACATATTCATATGGATTTTGTCTGCTGGTAAAAACTGCTAACTGATCTTGTAGCAAGCAATACAATGTCGCTTCACGAACACACCAGTATATGTATGTATGTATGTATGTATACACGAGCATACACATTGTCACCGATCTCGGAGAAATGAAGTTATAACCTGTTGCCACAAAAGCTTCTGAATACCTAGACGCTAAGTTGCTCACATAAAAATAATGAGTTATACAAAACATGCTCGTGTGCTAAACGACATGCATGCATATACATATATACACCTTCGTATACGTGTATGTCAGCGTCGAGTGGAACCGAGGAGCAGCACCTTTTAAGCGAGTACTTGCTGAATTGAATAGCTCTTGCCACTCTGTGGCGCTCTTACTCTCAAAACTTCTCCTATGTGCTACCGCGGATTGAAGAAGTTAGCCGAAGAAGCATAAATAAATAAATAAGTAAAAGCGACATAAATGCATTCCACGCCTTTGAAAAATGTTCGAAGTCTCTAAACGGGAACGTGATGAATTGCTTGAGAAAGGCAGCAGGAACAGCAGCGTTCATACAAATGTGCATCCATGTATATATATATGTATGTATATATATGCAATGTATTTATGTGTGTTGTATGTACTTGCCACTCCTCATCCTCATGCCATTGCACATTCCTACCTCGTTAGAGCCATCAGCAAGCAGCGGCAGTGAGAGCTTCACGCACGCGCAACTCCTCAGCAACAGTTGTTACGTTTCATTTTATATTATTGTAGTTGTTGCTATACTCGTGGTCATCACCGCGCTCCAACTTATACCCAGCGTGTTTGTATGTATGTATGTATGTGAGCACTCGCTTAGCGTTCGCTACCCTCATTGCCGTCGTCATCGTCTTGATCATTAGGCCGGTTGTTGGCCATCTCTTTCTCTGCGTAAGCCAGGTAGACGACGTAAGCGTAGAACGGCAGCTCGCTGTGTAGCACAACAGCGACAGCGCGCCTGCTTCTGCTGCTGCTGTATGTAGTAAGCGTTTAAGCGGCCACCGCCGATCGCGTTTTCGTTCCGCTTGAACATTAACGACCGCGTTCGTTGCTTGTGGTAGTGTTGGCCAACAACTCCACACCGACCATCAGCAATCGGGCCATATGATCGCACCGAAATTTATCTTCAACGAATTCTTGTACACTGTTGCTGTGGAATGTCGTCGTCGAACGTCGTCGTGTGCTCGCTTATGGAGCATTGTTGACTCAGTATTTCAATATTTGATTTGGTAGTTGTGATTTACTTCGAAATAAATATATGTGACGTAGTATCCAACGAATGTTGGTTACATTTCGCTGAACTTGAGTCAGTTAAGGCCATTTCTTATTTTCAGTTTCTGTGCTGTATATGTATGTACATACATATGGCATTGTCTATTGTAGCCTTTTTTGTGAAATTCTCAAGGGTATTAGACCTTATTCTACATAATTAGAATTGAAGGTTTGATTGAATAGCTCTTATACTTCATTGATTGCCTTCTACTTTGGTAATTAAGGTTTCTCCATGCATATTTATGTAATTCTATAAGTGTTTCAATAACTACACCCTGGCTATACTTCAAATTGAAAAAAATGCTGTTTCAGCAACTGTTTTCGATTATCAAATTTCGAAATACCTATATAATATGTCTTCCTAAACCTTGAAACCTTATTGTTTCTTCATATAAAGTCATAAATTGATTACAAGCTAATAGCAGACAATGTCATTAGTGTTACAATCGATGACAGAATACACGCAGCAAATAGATCGTTCGCATCTTTATAAAACTGTTTAAATCCAAACTAATCAACAGATTGTGCACTGTATAGGACCGTAGTACGACCAGTCTTGTGTTATGGAGCTGAAACATGGAAAATAAGCGAATAAGACCAAACAACTTGGATGATCTTCGAAAGAAAAATGCTCAGAAAAATTTTCGGTGTCGTCAGAATTGGACCTGATGAATGGAGCATAAATCAAAATAGCGAACTTGGCCAGCTAATTCAAGGGGAAAACGTGGTGTGATTTATTAAAACGCAATGAATCAGATGGTTAGGACATATTACCAGAATGGATGATTCAAGAGACCAAAAGAAGGTAATCGACGCGAAAGCATTCATCGGCAAAGTAAGAGGAAAACCAAAATAAAGATGGTAGCACGAATTAAACGAAGATCTGAAGAAGCTCCGACTGAAAAAATGGAGAGAGACCGCAAAAGAGAGAGTAGCATGGAGGCGTATGGTTCAGCAGGCCAAGGCTCACAAAAATACTGTAGAGCCAAATGATGATGATGATAAAGTCATAAATATTATAATCTTTCGACGACCAAAACTAAAAAATAAGCTTGATAAATTTTCACAGAAAGCCCCTTTAAATTTCTTAGGACTCATCCCCAAAGACTTATATGTTGGAGAACATTTCTCCTACAAAACTCATTTGCTATATGTTTGATCTATTTACTTTTCCAAATTACTTAATGAAAGAAACCAAAAATTCAATTTGAAAAATTCTAATACCGTACCGCTTAAGCGGTGGGTGGGTTTCAGAGGTTGAAAACAATGATATCTTTAAATATTTTTAAAGATATACAATCATATATTTCACTTAAACTATTCAGCATACCAAAGGTACATATTTATATAGTGATTTGCAAATTTGTATCTCATTGCCCTTGATCAAATTATTATTTTTTTACATATTTGTACAATTATTAAATATGGCAAAAATAATGATATTTTTCTTTCTTTCTATTTTAACCCCTTAATATGCCGTATGTAAAGTATGCTCTCGTCACATATTTATCTGATTCCCTGATTATGGTAAACCATATATGTATAATTGTAGCTTAACCTTAGCAGAAATAGTGCTTCTGTATATGGGCATTTCCGCCATGTCGAACGTGACAATCGTACACCTTTCCACTAAAAAAAATATGAACTAAAATGTTTTTTTTAATTTTGACAGTAGGATTTGTTAATAGCCCTTCATTAGCTCTACATTTAGTGTTAAGGTTGATTTTGGAACGGTTTTCATTTTCAAGATAATTGCAAAAAACCAAGGCATTCGCACGGGACAAAAAATGGAAGTCGTTTTTGGGAACAACGATTCAAACGGCGATTTCAGCGAATTGTGAGGCAATATTCAAATGTTTTTGATTGTAGAGCGTTGTGAATGGATGCCTTTAAGATTGGTATGAATTTCACCCAAAAATAATTTATAGTTTTTTTTTAATTAAATATTTACCACATTCGCACAGGACATGTCGCACGGGACATTTTATTCCATCATAATATTTATGTTGATTTTGTTGTTATAATACGGAATTATTTAACAACAAGTCCAATAAAATGGCTTAAAAAAGTAGTAAATGTATTTATTTATTTATTTTAACTAATATCCAACGAGAAACATAACAAAAATTCTATAGTATGAAATGAAAATAGTATTATGAATGTGAAATACAGTTTTTTCAGAAAATGCTGACCCGGGTATACAAATTTTTGGATTTCGTTATCTTCCAGACTTTCCTTTTGATAACTGCTGCCACTCCATCGACGGCTCCTTGGAAAAAATTCTATTCTAATGAAGAGTATTTTAATTATTTCATAAAATCAACCAGGCGTGATAATATAAATTTGATTTTAAACTGAGAGCATATTTTAGAAAATCAACTAAAGGATTTTTTTATTTTAGTGAAGAGATTTATCAAGAAAATAATAAGTTATGCGTTAGCTTGCCACTTTTAAAAGCAAACGATTTTCTCCTGACAACCTTGTTAAAATGAGCACTCTTATTTTGTTTTGTAAGCCTATAATTTTCGCCAAAATCTATTTGATTAGCTATTTCAGTAGAATTTGAAGAGCGGTTTTTGCTCATTTGTAATTGTCCGGGACGACAGTTCAAAAATAGTCGACATCACCTTCCACAAACTTCCTGTATTGAATAGGAAGAATTCGGTATTTGGAAATCTTTACATTGACTCGATGTCAATATTGAATATATCTGAAGGAATACTTGTGTGTCTAAAAAGACAAGCCCTCATGGGAGATATCTGCACAATATTAAAAGTCATTAAAAGTCAATATTTCAATTCATGTTTCACTTAGATATTCTAGGATACTATTTTAGTTCAGTTCTCTCCCCCAAAGTATTAAACAGATCGGCTTTAAAACTTTCGAATTCTAATCAAACTACATAGACAAATTATATTATTTGATTCTTACATAATATGTGCTTTATTATTCTTGTTGAATTTGACCGATTTCTAGTCTCCGGATATCCAAATATTTTATTCTGGTATCCCAAAATCTGTATTTGCGTCTCCGGCTATTTAAATATGTGGTATTTCTCCGTTGGTTGAAATTTTTACGATAGACGTCAGCCCATTCAAATTCTGTTGGTTTGATTTCGGTGATATAAACCAAAATTATGCGGAGGACATCAATCAGCTGAGCAGAGTCTGTTTTTTTACTCAAGCTTCGTGCTTACCGAATTCAGCTTCTAATGTACCTCCCTAAAAGGGTTGCCTTCGGAAATGGCGTCGTGTTCCCCTAAATTTATAGTCGTCTTTGAATTACATGTTACCAAATTTTTAATTTTAACTATGAATGTATGTATGTGATTGGGGTTGGAACCGATAAGACGGTTATAGCCGAATCGATGAGAGCACGACACTCCTCTCCTTCCTTCGCAGCTCGGCGCCAGTTGGAGATTCCAAGTGTAACCATGTCGCTCTCCACCTGGTCCCTCCAACAGTGGGAGCCCTTCCCCTTCCTTGGCTTCCTCCGGCGACTGCATCGAACACTTTCAAAGCCGGAGTGTTTTCGTCCATTCGAACAACATGACCTAGCCAGCTGTATCCGCTGTCTTTTTATTCGCTGAACTATGTCAATGTCGTCGTATAACTCGTACAGCTCATCGTTTCATCGTCTGCGATATTCGCCATTGCCAATGTTCCGAGGACCATAAATGTTGCGCAAAATTTTCCTCTCGAAAACTCCTAGTTAACCATATTGTTTAAAATATATGCAGAGTAGTATAAAATTTTAAACAACAACTCTTCTACATTGCAGAAAACTCGGTTTGGATCAAGTGCCACGTATCGGTCCACTAGCAGTAGATCCGCACAATATCGGCATTGTGGGACTGTACAATGTGCATGTGTCTAGCGCAGACAATGCCAAAGCATCATCGGTAAGACAAACTTAATTAATAAATAAAAACATCAGTTATTAACCACAACATATTGAATTATAATTCTCTGTTTACAACTACTCCCACAGAGCCGAGGTACGTTGCGGCGCAAAGTTCAACGCAAAATACTCACACACCATTTATACTTTTGCATGCGTGATTTTGGCCATCGTATCGGTGGCGATGATGCCGAGGTATATTTCTACCTCTACGATGCCAATCCGATGCGCATGCGTGCGCTGTCTGAGCGATTTTTGGTAAAAATCTCGAAAGACGGTTTCTCAAATTACATAGAAAAATTGCATAGCAATTGTACGGTGTTCACAGATTTGGGTGAGTTCGAAATAAAACCAATTTGGAAATTAAAAAACTGCTAGAGTTGAGTATTAAATTTATACAATCATTTTTCCGCGTCTTTCTTCCAGGTGCTGTCGATCTAAATGAAGATCTACATTTAGTGGCTGTGGTAATGCGTGTGGGCAAAATTATTCCTTCGGAAACTGGCAAAAAAGTCGAAAAGAATAATAGCCTCTGTTGCGCGGGTCCAACCTATCGCAGACCGTTTGGCGTGGGCGTATTGCCGCTAAACGATATAACACACTATGACAGCTCTATTGAGTCGGAGGAGAAAGAGTATAACTTTAAGGTGGGTTATTGGAATTAAATTTAGAAAAAGCACAAAATGTTTAGAAAGTCTTTTAAATGTTTTCTTATTATTCCACACTCCCCTGCCAAACCAACATTTCTCCATAGATTTACCAATGCGAAGAGAAAGACTTCCATCAACTGCACGAATTAATCATTAAGAAATCAACTGGCAAATTCTCGCCAATAACCTCAGGGAATCAAAATACACAGGGTATCGTAGTTTCGCTGAAGCTCTTGCACGGCGGACTTGGGCAGGCGCGTCAAGAGCAACCGCTACTCTTTCAAGGCACGACTATCACACGCAAAATGGGCTTTCCCGATGTCATCATGCCCGGCGACGTACGCAACGATCTCTTTATCACGCTGGAACGCGCCGAGTTCGAGCGTGGCGGCAAGAATACCGCAAAAAATATACTAACTACTGTGGTTGTGCTCGATACAGCTGGCAATATTTTAACGGAATGTTTGTGGGGCGCATCGGGCATGGACTCGCAGAGCTACTACAAATCCATGATTTTATATCACCAAAACTCACCCTGTTGGAATGAAATGCTACGTCTAAGTGTGCCCATCGATAAGTTCTCCACCGCGCACGTGCGTTTCGAATTCCGTCATTGTTCGACGCGCGACAAATCGGATCCGAAACTCTTCGGTTTCAGCTTTGCGCGTCTTATGGATCCCAGTGGTGCGACACTCACCGATGGTCAGCACGAGTTATACGTCTACAAATGTGAGGATTTAGCTAAATTGCATGCTGGTAATTATCTGAAATTGCCAAGCAAACCGAAGGATCCACACGCCAAAGTGGATTGCAGCTCCATCTTCCATCGTAGTTCGAAGGAAGTGTTTGTCGTTAAGTCACTGTTATGTTCAACGAAACTTACGCAGAACGCCGATCTGCTGTCCCTACTCCAATGGCGCACCAATCCCGAAACAATTCAAGATTCACTAACAGGTGTGTTGCGTTTGAACGACGAGGAGCTGGTTAAATTCCTACAAGATGTGCTCGATGCACTATTCGCCATGTTCTCCAATGAGGAGGGTAACAGCACTGAGCATTCGGGTCTGGTCTTTCATGTGCTCGTCAGCATTTTTAGCGTGTTGCAAAGCAACAAATTCCAACATTTTCGCCCCGTTATGAACGCTTACATCGAGAATCATTTCGCTGCCGCGCTCGTTTATAAGGGACTGATTACATCGGTTGAGCATATGGCTGTGTTCATGACCAAGGCCGAACATCCCGATCCATTTCAGAAATGCTTTAGTTCGTTGGAATATATCTTCAAATTGCTTATACAGTCACGCAAGTTATTTGCACGAGCTACCGGTGGTCAATACGAGGACTCATTCCGCAGAGATTTGCATTCACTCTTTACAGCGCTTAACGGTATGTTGGCAGTGCCGTCCTACGATGTGATCATACCAACACAAGAGGCGCTGCTAAACTCCACCGGTGTGGTGTTGGAACAGTTGAAAGACACATTGCCGGCGCCGGAGTTGGGTATGTTGGCGCGCAATATGCTGGACGCCATACCCAGGGATGCACCCGTGCGTCTGATACAGGCGAAACTGAATGCCGTTAAGGATCTGGTATCTGGCGAGCTATTTCACGAAGATGGTGAGTCGGCGAGCTCCGTCTATAAAAGCTTCAATATTATTTCTACTACAACTATTTTTTCACTGTCATTCTTGCACTTATTCTAGATTCACGCACTGTAGTCCTCTCGGTTGCCTGCAAACACCTGCGCATGCATCTGGGTCGGCGTGATGAGCTACGCCTGTGCGCCGAAATCATATCTGAAATTCTCAATCACCTCTATGACTTGCAACGTCAGCAACGCGAAAAGGTCACCAACACTTTGCAACATGATCTGGATTCGTTGTGTAAAAACATTCTTGGCATACTCATAAAGACCATAAGCATAATGATGGAAGGTGCCAACACTGTGCTGCCACAATTGGTCGCTTGCCTGCTGGGTTTACTGCAGCTACTGGATGAGACACATTACAAACACTACTGGGACGAATTGAGTCCCAACAAGGATCCACGTGATTTGAAAGATTTCCTCAGCAAGTCTCTACTAGTATTCGAGGAGTTGCTCTCGCAGGATTGGCAAGTCTTCCCGATGGATTGGTTGATCATGAAATTGGCTTGCAATGATGTGTTGCGCAAAGCCTTGGAGGAGTTCGCCAAACCATTAGTCTATCGTTTTCTCGGTCCGCAATCGTTTGACTCGCCACTTTGGTGGTCCTACTTTAGTCTGGCTGTAACATTTCTGACACAGCCCTCACTGCAATTGGAAAAATATCGCGAACCAAAACGCCGAAAGATTTTGAATACTCATGGTGATATGCGTGTTCTAATGGGTTTCCAGATACTAAGCATGTGGTCACAGTTGGGCGAACAGAAATTACATTTTATACCGTCTATGGTTGGGCCGTTCTTAGAGGTGACGCTCGTGCCAGAGCAGGCGCTGAGAAAGGCGACCCTCACGGTGTTCTACGACATGATGCAGTGCGAACAAGTAAGCACATGTTGTTTTTTTAGCAAGCATCAACATAAATATTTTATTTCCAGAGCGCACGCGGCTCCTTCCGCTTAGTGGAGAGTGAACTTATCGATAAGTTGGATTTGCTAATCAGTGAAAATAAGGGCGATGATGAGTATCGTGAACTGTTCAGCACAATGTAAGCTCTCTACAAAAAAAATAGCTATTAAATGTTTGCTTCAATTAGCATGCGCAGTAAGCTGGAGTGAAATTGTATATTGTTTATCCCCCGCAACAGAAAATATTCCCTAATTATTTTTAAGAAATACTGCCGACTTGGCAGATCCCTATTTTTATACTCTCGCAACATGTTGCCCATGTTGTGTGTTAACACTTGGCTTTTCCTCTTTTATTTTTGATGTCCTCTGCCTATCTTTTTGGCATACTGGCAGTTAAGTTTTTCAATGTTTCATTTATTGTTGCATCCTTTAACAGAAAATTTTAATGTTAACCTGCGCCTCAAATAGAATTTTTTGGCCCAAAATAAATTGAATGTTTGAGTGGGTCACTCCAATTAATAAGTCACTATTTCAATAAAAGTATCTATGGTATCCTGCTCGTAGACTTGGCATCAGTATGCTTTTCGAAGATATAATCACTCAAGCACATATCTTCAGCTTTTTCGAAAAGTTTTTCCTATGGAGCCATAATGGAGCTTTTTCAGTCAAATGGAACCAGTTTTTCAACTCCTGATGATGAAATGCAGGCCTGCCTCCAGACTTGTCTGTGTGTGAAACCTCTTTTGGCTGCAGTCTCTTAGATAACTCATAGCACATCCGGTTTCCTCTTTGATTGCACTTTATTTTGTCCGATGTATATACCAAAGTAATAGATTCCAAATCCAGATGTCTGTCTGACCCTCTGTGCACGCGATAACTGTAGTGAAAATTTAGACATGTTGATAAAACTTGGTGCAAAAATTCCCTGAAACCATGAAAGGCATACGTAAAACAGTTTAGGGAAAGTAGGTGTGGCTCCGCCTCTTATAGGATACCTCGAAAACTACTATCATGTCCCTTAGGTACCTTATTAAACAGCATGAAAATGGGTGACATCAGATTATAACTACACCTATCGTGGTTATCATACAAAGGACTGCTTAAAAATAGTTAACTCACTGACGGAAAAACCAGAAACTCCTAATTTTATATTAAATTTATAATATTCAATGGGTGCGGCACCACCCACTTATTGGTTAAAAACTATATCTCAGGAACTACTCGACCAATTTCAACGAAATTCAGTTCGTAATATTTCCTTGATATTTTAATGTTACCGATTAGAAATGGTCGAAATCGGTTCACAACCATGCCTTCTGTCCACATAACACAATTTTGAATTCAGTGACAATATCGGAACAAAACTTCTTTGGTCTTAAAAGCGCCGAAATCGGACTGTATTTTTCATCATTGCTTGTGGCTAATCTTGAGCCGAACATATATATCTGAAAATTTTCAGATATTCTAAATAAATTCAGAGAACCTATTACCTTATAATAGTTCCGCTCTGTCTCAAAATTTGCCAAAATCGAGTCAATACCTCCTCTAGCGCCCGACCTTATAATCGGATTTTCAAACTGCCTGTGGGCTGTATGCCTTAGTTATCGGTAAATATTATATATAAGATATCTTAGCAAAATTATAGCTTTCACAGTTGATTGCTGAAGGTACATCGAATTCACATAAACAGAATACAAAAGACGTATTATAAGAGTCGAAATAATGTTGAATAAGAAGTCACCTCATTTAAACCCGTAACACTTGCTCACAAACTAATTCTTTACCAAACCGCCTGACAAAGCTTTCGTCAAAAACTTGAATTCAGATTATAAAATTTACTCTAGTTCGGGATACCAAATTGACCAACTCGTCCTTAAAAAATGTATAGAGAGAATGCTTCTTACGAGTTTAACTTTATTAATGTAAATTGCTAAACAGTTCATATTCAAATCTCGGACTTTATGAAAAATCGAATATTCGTTATATAACATAACAATCTTATACGCATTTGAACTTTGCTCCAGCCTATTCCGCGCAGCTAAACTTATTTATATTGCTGTTGTGTATGTGTTTGTGTTTGTTTTTTGTTTTTAACTATTAATTTGTCTCTTTAAACAAATATATTGTATATATGTACGTAAACATATGCATATTTTATACTAATCATTATCATGTTAAATGTCTGTCCATCGCCTACAAATCGCCTATTAAACAAAAAAAAACATGTTAACTATGCATACAATTAATAAATTCAAAATGCAATCAACCAAACGAAGGGAGCATCTAAGCTTGGTGTAAGTGAAAAATATCAACTCATTCGCTGTCATCACTTTTTGTGTTTGATTATTGTAGTATATCTATCTATTATTTATGATTTGCTAACATTTCATTGTAAAATTCTGTCATAACATTTTGTAAAGTAGTAATGCTCAAAAAAACTAGAAGAGTTAAAGCAAAAAGTAATAAATTAATTAATATAAAAATTTGTCTACTAACGGTAAAATATATATGTATGTGTCTTGCTGATTAACTATACAATTTTAATAAAATTGTTATATTTTAATAAAAATAATAGCTTTAATCTCGTCGACTAACATTTTTGAAAATTTTACAAGTCTTTAAGTCATATTTACTATAAATTTTTTTATTGTTAAACATTTGTATTTAACTGTAAAAAAATAATGACATTACACTCTATTTAGCTTACTTGAGAAAGTACAATCGGAGAATCCCAATTGGAAAGATTCGGGTATTGCATTCATAGCGTCTGTGACTCGTTTATTGGAACGCCTGTTGGATTATCGCAGCGTTATGCAGGGCGAGGAGAATCGTGACAAGCGTATGTCCTGTACGGTGAACTTATTGAATTTCTATAAAAATGAGATCAATCGCAAGGAGATGTATTTAAGGTAAGTAAAAGTAAACGATATTTCGAAATATACCCTTTTTAAGACGCCAGATACCGTAGGTCTGAAACTTCGATTAAAGGTTAATTATATATAAAACAAGTAAGGAAAGGACAAGTTCGGGTGCAACCGAACATTTTATACTCTCCCAATTAACTGATGCTATTTTATTAACATAACACACAATTTCACTCATATATTCGGCATAAGGTCCAATAGAATAAAATCATCATATATAGTATAAATGAGCTGAGGTAATTCCTGAACCGATTTCACTAATTTTCACCACCAAAGTACACTATATCTATACCTAATTTTTCTAAGATATCTCACATATTAACCGATATATGCGGTATAAAGCCCACAGGAAGTTTGATAATTCGAATATAAGGTATATGGGAGCATGGGCGTCCGCAGAAAATGACTAAAAGGGGGCAAATCTATTTTTATTTTTTTAATTTAATAAAAGCCTTCTATTTTCTTCCGCGGATTTCGTGAGAACCTTATCAATAAATTGCTTGTCGTCATTTACGGCTCTTCTGTGTATGCTCAACAAAGAGTAATTAAAAAATAAAAAAAATCATACAGAACAAACCAATGACAGATGAACCAGGCAATATTTGAAGGTCGATCTCTGCTTTAGTTTTTGTTTTAAATACAGCTGGGTGAAGGTATGACAAAGCAAAAGCAGGATTATTTTGATCGGAAAAGCGATTTTCAAAAGCCATTATTAACGAGTCCAAATACGGAATGTAAATTGAAATCTTCAAAAATTCCACTACAGTCGTTGCTGGTTGATTGGCACGATAAACTTGACGGGCAACAATCCTTGGCAAGCTAATTTCAAAACCAAGTTGCAGGGCAATATTTGTAGCTTCGTCAAAATTGGATTTAAAAGTGCTGTCTGCTGTTTCTCTATCAGACTTGATTAATTGCACGATCCGTTTTATATGGTTAGCAATGGTAAGTATATCCAACTGCTTACTCTGGAACAAATTTGCTGTTGGCTCCAAGATTGCTGAATAGTGTGAAATGATGCACAGACAGACAACGAATGTACTTTTAGCTGCACAACTTATCAGCTCGAAAGCACTTTTCCTTGTTGCTGGTTTCCTTCAAGTGAAAATTTTTCTAAACCTTCTGTCATGGCCACAAAGTTATTTTTGAAAACACCTATGCTTTTATACTTTTGCGACCAACGAGTTTCACATAAAAGTGGCAAATTTGGGACATGTTTTCTCCTAAGTGGCGATTCCCGAAAAAATATAATTACCTCCTTAATAGTAGTTGTCGTGTTCCGAATTTCTGCAACGCTGTTCAAATCATTGATCACTAAATTTAGCTTATGAGAAGCACAATGGAAAAACAAAGCTTTTTTATAAAAATATTTCACAATTTTTTGCACTCCACCATCTTTGCCAGCCATTGTTGCACAACCATCATAACCCTGTCCGATGCATTTATTAGGATCCAAACCACAGCTTTTTAATGTTGATATTCGTAATCAGCGACCCCAAATTAACTAGAAAATGTATGTCGCACCCCAGTGTAATTTTACGTGTTGTGTAGTGTTATTATTAGAGTGATTGGCCGTCCAAAGCCGATGCCTTTTAGTTATTTTACGCAAGGAAATTTTCTTTATTCGCATTGTATACATTGTAATTATAATAATATTGAACAAAAAATTATTAAAAAATATGTATGTACTTTTGTATTTAAATTTGAAATAATTGTTTTCTCTCCCCCCCTGTGGTCGCCCATGTATGGGAGCTAGGGGTAGTTATGACCAGAATTTAACCAAGATTTAACGATTTTGGATACAGAGAGACACTATTATAAGAAAGAGATTCCCTTTGAATTAATTAAAAATCTGAGAGATTTACCGATATTTTCGATGAAAAAAAACGTTCGATATCCGGGGTCTTAAAAAGTTATAGCCCGATCTCGACAATTTTTCCACAAGTGAGGCCACAGCTCAAATGCAGTATTGGGAAGTAAGCGTGGTTGTGAACCGATTTCTGGGTGCCAAGAAAATATTATATACCAAATTTCATTCGAATCGGTCGAGTAGTTCCTGAGATATGATTTTTGACCCAGATATAGATTTAAGGGTTTGCGAGATATATACGAAAAACCTATTTGGGCGCGGGACAGTGGTCCGATTTCGCCCATTTTCAATAGCAACCCTCTCGTGGTCCCAAGGAACGTGTATACCAAGTTTCGTCAAGATATCTTAATTTGTACTCAAATTATCCGTTGCCCGGACGGACGGACAGACAGACATCCGGTCCTGATCATTTTGATATTAGGTTGGCAATATTCCGATTTTTTGGTCTTGCGCCGTTTCGTTCAATAATCTGTTTCCATCTAGACGATAACTTTTTGCGAATAATTCGGACAGCCACTTTTCACAAGCCTCTTTTGAGTTCAACTTTGCACCACCAAGGGCGTTCGCCATAGACAGGAACAGGTGGTAATGACTTGGAGCTATGTCTGGGCTATATGGTGAATGCGAAAAAACCTCCCATCGGAGCTCCCGTAGCTTCTGACGAGTCATCAACGAAGTGTGTGGTCTGGCGCTTTTTATAAAGCATTGAATAAAGAGCCAAAAAGCGGAAGGAAGATATTTGCCGAACTAATATATAACCCTATATCTAACTCCTTTAATTTTATGACTCACAAACACCCATTAAGTGAACAAAACTATAATACTCTCTTAGCAAATTTGTTGCGAGCGTATAAAATATTTTGAAATAAAATAATAATATTATGAATGAAAATAGGCGCTAAATACCGTAGGTCTGAACCTTTAATTAAAGGTTAATTATATTTGAAAATAAAATTTTAACTTTTAAGCTCAATATCATAAAATAAATCATATTTATCTAATATTTATTTCTTTACAGATATATCTACAAACTGCACGATTTGCACTTGCAAGCCGAAAACTATACCGAGGCCGGCTACACGCTCAAACTCTATGCTAACATGCTTAGTTGGGATCGTGAATCACTGTGCTTTGCGCCATGCGATAACACTGGCCAGCCAGAGTGGCAGCGCAAAGAGCGACTTTATCATGAGGTGAAATACCCAATATACCAATATACAATACCATTAGTTTCATATGGATTGTAACCCCCCCCCCCCCCTTTTTTTGCAGATTTTAAAATATTTCGACAAGGGCAAATGTTGGGAGAAGGGTATACCGTTATGCAAAGAATTGGCTGTGCTCTACGAAACACGTCGCTTCGACTATAATAAGCTCAGTGAGATACTTATATTGGAGGCGAAATTCTTTCAAAATATTTTGACACAATTGCGGCCGGAGCCGGAGTATTTCCGCGTTGGTTTCTATGGTCTGGGTTTTCCGCTATTTGTGCGGGTAAGTGTTTACTCTTCATGTCATCTTAGTAATTATATAGTAAACTAATATAATAATGTATTAAAATTGCAGAACAAACAGTTTGTCTATCGCGGTTTGGAGTACGAACGAATTGGCGCTTTCACACAACGCCTGCAAACCGAATTTCCTACAGCACAGATTTTGACCAACAACAGTCCACCGGACAACTCGATACTCACTGCACCGGAACAATATATACAGATTAGTAATGTACGACCAGTTGGTGATGCGCAGGCGTTGAAGACGGCAATGGTGCCGGTGCCTGAGAAAATTGCTAGATTCTATGAGGTGAGCATATTTTTAGCTTGATATACGAAATTGTTTTAAATTGCATATATAACTGTTATATTTCTTATTTTACACCAGGTCAACGACGTAACGCGCTTCATCTATGATCGCCCCATCTACAAGGGTCCAATTGATAAGGATAACGAATTCAAATCACTATGGATTGAACGCACAAAACTCGAAATATCGAATCCACTGCCGGGCATATTACGTTGGTTCGAGGTGAAACACAAGACAGTACATGAGATCACACCCGTGGAATTCGCCTGCGAGACCATGAATAATGTCGGCAAAGAATTGTGGGATCTGATTGTACAGTATCGCAGCGAACCGAAACGCAATATCAATCCATTCTCCATGCGTTTGCAGGGCATAATAGATGCCAATGTAATGGGCGGTATAAGTAAATATCAAGAGGCATTCTTCGCCGAGCAATTCCTGAAATCGCCACAAGGCCATGGGCAACAAGCAAATGTTCAGAAATTGAAAGCGCTTATATTGGAGCAAATACAAGTGCTGGAGCAAGCTTTGGAATTGCACGGCACACTGGCACCACAAGGCGTACAACCGCTGCACAATCGTCTGCTCGAACGCTTCTCACAGCTCAAGCAAAGTCTATCGGGACTAGGTCGTTTGAAGCGTCAACATTCGGAGAGCATAGTGAATACACCACTGCCACCACTACCTACGGAAAATCGCACTATGAGCCTGGGTAATCCCAACACAAATGCTGGATCCTCGAATTATTATGGTGTGTACGAGCATGATGACATTTATACCCGACCCGGTGACACGCTGCGTCCAGTTGAAACGGCAAATGCAATGCTTATAAATAATTCATATCAAATGCTGAGCAATGAGAGCATGAACACAGCGGAGATTACGCGTGACAAAGTGCCACCTGTGCCGAATCGTCCGCGTTCGCAGAACTTTATGGGTAGCACGGACGGGCCAGAGGTGCCGCCCAAACGTAATCCCAATCAGTTGGGTTCACCAAGCGCGCCACCACTACCACCGCGTGGCATAACACCCGACAAACGCGCCTCCAATCCGATTGCAATAAATGATTTCACGAGCAGCCAATACCCATCGCCTGGCACCATGCCACGACGTCCATTATCCGCACACCATCAACAGCAGCAGCAACAACAACAGCATGAGCACGGTCAAAAATATGCTGTGGTAGATATAAGTTTCGACGATCCCGAGGCGGATCAACCACCACATTCGCTAACGAGCGTCGGTGAGACGCAACAGTTGAATGTGGTCGGCTATGGTCCAAATGATTTTCGCGATTCCGGCATCTCAACGACAAGTTCACACGAGTTGAATAACTTGAATAACCTAAGCGAAGAGTCATCCAGCAATTCGTTGAGCACCGTGCATCACCGCGACCACTGTCGCATGGCATCGAATGGCAGTCTCGATAGCGCCTACACCATCAACACACCACTCAATATAAATCAACGTGAACACTCCGCGAATTCCTTCGATATCGAAGATTTACCAATGCCGCTGCCACCACCCATACCACCTAAATCATTGAATATTGTCGCCAACACAACGGATTCCTCGTCGCTCGAAGATCAGCACTCGCCAATACCCAAAGCAAGTCAAAATCAAAATCAAAATCAAAATCATACCACAATCAACAATCATGCACACTCACATCTACCAACGCATCCACATCATTTGCAACAACAAAATTGCAATCATAATCATAGCAATACGAATCGCCAAACGAACGGCATCAATACGCACAACGATAGTTATACGACACCTAAAACGCACGACGGCGGTGCCGAGAATGCTAACGCCGCCAAAGAAACCCATAATGATGGCGGCACTTTTTGAGTTGCAATATGTCGCTGCCATCAGCCGGTACTAAGACCTATTGCGCCGCTACCGCTGCCTTCGAGCACAACGACTGAGACCGAAACTGAGACTTCATCCACAACAACAACAACACAAACGCCTTCACCAACACCCACACCACCACCACCGCCGCCACCGCTGCCATTACTCCGCACACACACCCACACACAACACATTGCGCACGCAGCTGGCCAGACTTTACGCCGACGGCTATGCAAAATACAAATACCAAGTGTCAGTGCCAGCACAAACACAAGCGTGGCCGCCACCTCATTATCACTACCCACCAGCACAAATCCATTGCATGCATCAACGTCAACATATATGCATCAGCGCTACAATCATTATAACAGCATTCATTATTGTCACGACTGTCGCTCCTCACCGACGCCACCAACACCACCCCCACCACTACAGCAGTATCCAGCAATAACATCAACCTCTTCAGTAGTTGCGACTACCATAACTGAGCAGGCAGTGGTGCATGCATCTTCGTCCATGTCTTCACTGGTCACACCGCCACCGTTGCCACCATTATTACCGCTTCCCAAGCAGTTCACACCAATGGACAACACGTCTGCGCCTTTACTGGAACACTGTTCCTGCGGCTTGACATTCACCGTGGAACCGGAGCCGATCTACGAGTTGTCACCGCGTGCGGTACACTTTGAGTCACCCATACAGTCCACGCTCTACGGCAGCCAAAGCGTATATAGCAGCAGCAGTAATGTGTATGAGTACGAACAGTCGACAACGAACGATTCGAGCGAGGATTACGTGAGCAAAGCGCCAACCCAAACAACACACATTCATGCGCACTGCTGCCAACATGCGCGCAACAATGCGCATGCGCAAACTGAATTCGCCTACGAGCAGCGATGATGTTGTTGTTGATATTGGGGAGTAGCGCACATTATTCTGTTGTTGCAAATACAAATGTAACTCAGTTATATGCTATTTATTAAGCGATACCAAATTAAATTACGCCAAACGGCATTTAGATAATATACATACATACATACAAACATACCTACATATATGCAAATGAATTGGAATGTATTGAACATATGTTGTTGTAAGTCACTAAAGTTTAGCGCGTAACGTTTGTAGTTACTAGTTGCATAAGCGCGAAAAACTTTTACTAATATTGTATTTCAGCAGTAACGTATGAATAAAACATAACTGTAATTGCAATTGCAATTGTGTTCGAAAGTCGAAAATTTGTAAAATATCTATGTAACGTAATCCAAAGTCCTCTAAGTAAAAACACACACTTATACACATTAGCATTGGAATTTCGAAATGTTAAAGTAGTTAAGGATTATCTGATATTATTTTTTTGCCGTCTCAATTCACAAATAATATCACTTAGTTAGCTTAGTTAGGCACACTCTTGACACTATACGGCAAAATCGAGCTTTTTTCTGGGTATTGGACGAAACTATTTTTTTTTTCGGAATAAGTAAAGAAAAGTGCATTCTCCGATTTTCGTAGTTAACCTCCAAAATCGAAATATTTGCATTCGAAGTTCGAAACAAGACTTTTTAATACAATTTCAGTTGAACTTCCTTAACTCGAATCACCATAATCCACAAAAAAACTTCTAGTTAGAGAGACTTCGATTTATGGATTTTAGTATGAAATTTGACTTCTAATGCCAATTCAAGAATTCTAATTGTAGAGAACTTCGCGTTATAGAAGTTCGAGTTATAGAAGTTCAACTGTATTATTAACTACAAGATATAGCTGCTAAAAAATCCAAAAAAATAGATTACGTCAAGCTTATATGACAGATGTTATAAGGTGTTCAGTATTTTTCAATATATAAATTATTTAGTTTTTTCGAAGATTTTTTTAGTCAAAAATTTTATATACTATTAAATTAAAAGTTTTGTAGATTATATATATGTGACCTGGTCTACGGAAAGGGGGCTTAGGTGTCAAAAAATCAATTTTCACTTTTTTGTTTATTTTTATTTATACCAGGTCACATATGTATAACTTAAAAAAAAAAATAAAGTTTTTTCGAACTTCAAATTGAAATATTTCGATTTTTGGGGCTAACTTCGAAAATCGGAGAATTAAATTTTTGTCTATGACTCAATCTCCCGAATAAAAATTATTAAAAACAAAGGGTTGTCAACTTAGTGACAGCAGCATTTTTTTGCTGTTGCGAAGCTGTGTGTGAACTCATTAGCAGTTTTTATTTTTTTAAGTGGTTTTGCTTCAAAATAGTTTTAGAACACACTTCCCAGTCCTTTGTCCCTTATAAACACGAGTTCATTCCGTTACATCAGGCCAGTGCCTAAAAGACTGCTTTAGTCACTTACTTGTGTCGAACGCAATAAAATGTTTAAAAACAACGCCGAAGGTCCCACTCAAATAGTCGTATAACTTATAAAATCTTATTAAATAAAATTGTATAGTATTCCTTTTAAATGATTTCTGCGTTTATTTTATACTTTTTATAGGCCTTATTATTTTACGATTAACTTTAAATTAAATTTAAATTAACAAATAAGCTTATTTTACTAATTGTATACAGAAATGAATGTGAGATTAGTTTAATGTTAGTACTGCAATAACGATTTTATTTACAAAGCTTCAATAGTTTTGTCCGTAATAAAATTATGTTTTATATTCTAGTACAGTTTATCATAAAGATTAACAATTTTTTTAAGAATAGTTTATACATTTTAGTGCATGCAGCCAATTATGTGTTTTTATTACTATTTCAATTAATCATTCTTTATTTTGTATGGCTAAAAGGCAATTATATATATAACGGCTTAACATAATATTTCACAGAAAATGCTAGAACTTCTAATTATATAAATATTTCAATTATTTAGTATTTCCCACGTGTTGAAGCTACAACAGCCATATTTTTAAGGGCAAAGTGCAAAATAGAAATTGTTATACATTAAATTTTCGAAAAAAAAACTGTTTTTTAACACAATCAAACATATGTAAATATGGAAATGATATCAGTCTAAAAAAAATCAACTAAAAACTTGTTCTAACAACGGCCACTCTTGAGAGATTAGTGTCAAATCACTAAAAGCTAATATTATTATTATTTCATGTATTTAGCAGCAGTGATCTGAAAAATATTCACCAAAAGTTTAAAATAAATACAAAACCTCAGTTTTTTTAAATAGTTTATTTTTTTATTATTTGCAATAAATTTTAATAAAGCTTCCTATAAAAAGTAATTAAATTTGCAAAAGGTAATTGTATATGAAAATTGTAATGTTCAATTTATCTAATATGTATAATTAGCTGGAGTCAAAAATAATTATCGGTTTAAACTAAAAATAAATATTTTTTGTATGTTAAATCTATAACAAAATTTCGAGCCGATCAAAAATAATATACAAAATTGTTGAGCTTTTAATACACTTTCAGTAAATATATATAGCATTATTTTACTTTTATAATTTAATTCAGAGTGATTTAGAGCATAATTGTGAATAATTATTATCCAGTAAAATTTGAACTCTTTTCGGGTTTAGAATAACATTTTGTTAAAGGGAGCGTGATCAACGCACCTCAAACCGTGTAAAATTCTAAGAGATAGATTCAATTTAAAAATTGAAATGCTGGTTTCTCAAAACTCAATTTTTTATGTCGGTGTACACGATATCTCTAATGAATCGTTTGAAACAATGTTGTTCATATTTTGCACAAATCTTTAGAATAACATTATCTAGTTAATGAAAGTAGGATTTTTGATCTTGTTATTGCAACTTTTTTTCGAACCAATATATGACGAAAATTTTTCAAAAAAATGTTTTTATTTTTTAATACAAATGTTATTTTTTAAATACAAATATTTTTGGTTTATTGGTTGTAGACCAACCTATAATGAGTTATGATGTCCACGGCAAATGATGAGGATGACGAGACAAGTTAAAATCCGGATGTCTGTCTGTAGGTCTGTCTGTCCGTGCAACAGATAACTTGAGTACAAATTAAGATATCTTAACGAAACTTGGTACGCATGTTCCTTGGGACCGTGAGGAGGTTGGTATTGAAAATGGGCGAAATCAGTCCACTGCTCGCTCACAAAATTGCTAAAACCGAAATTAGGTACAAAAGATCGCACTAGGAAGGGGCATATCTGGATGTAATTTGTTTTGAAAAGTGGGCGTGGCCCGCCCCTAAGTAAGTTTTATGTGAATATGTCGCAAACCAATAAAGCTATATCAACCAAACTTTCTGCAGTCTTTTCTCTTACGTACTCCATTACACAATATAAAATCTTTTGTAAAGGGATAATAGCCACGCCCACCTCCCATACAAAGGTTAGTTTGAAAATTATTAAAAGTGCGTTAACTCACTAACGAAAAACGTCAGAAACACTAAATTTTACAGAAGAAATGACAGAAGGAAGCTGCACTCAGATTTTTTATTACCTCAACCCTCATACACTATATATGATGATTTTCGTTATTATATTGGACTTTATGCCGAATTTATGGGTAAAATTGTGTGTTATCTAAATAAAACTATATCAGTAAATTGCGAGAGTATAAAATGTAGCCTTTCCTTACTTGTTTTTTTTAAACACATCATGGGAGATAAGGTGCCAACGTTGAGTTTTCGGAATTCTTTAATAAAAATTTCACAAAATACATACTATTTAAATATGTAGTATGTATATTTGATTTGTTGAATTGTATATACAGTTGAACTTCCATAACTCGGACTTCTCTAACTCGAAGTTCTTCATAATTCAAACTATTGAATTGGCAATAGAAGTCAAAATTCATACAAATTTGCTTCCATAACTCGGGAGTCTCTCTAACTCGAAGTTTTTTTGATTTGATGATTCGAGTTAGAGAAGTTCCACCGTATTTAGAAAAAAATTGTAAAAACACCCTTGCTTAAACGTCTAAAACCCACCTAACCACTTGAATCTATTTGGAAATACTACATATGTACTCTTAGTCTTTCTTTGTGATGGTGGTTGTTGTTGTAGGCGAGATCAGTCCTCTGTAAATAAATCAGACTCTGACCACGTTACTTAGAATCAACTATCGAGGAACACGAACATTTTTACAAATATTTTTAAGCAAAAATATTATGTTAATTTAAACAAAATAAGCATATTTTTGAACAAACTTTCATAAAAAAAGCAAAAACATTACTTTTTGAAAATTACAAAAATTACTTCAGTTTCAATATTGTACTAAAACAAGTGAGTTACTAACGGCACATAACGGTGGTCAATAAACATGTTAAATGTATAAAAGTAATACACAACAACAAAAACACAAACACAAATCGGCGCTGTTTAAGAAAATTTAAACAAGAAAAAATATAATTATATACAGCTATGTACTAAAATTACCAAAAAATAAACACTCAACGAATATGGAAATATATAAAAAAACGAAATATTTTACTTATGACATTACATTTGACAAAGCAACACATATGCCGACATACTGACATGCATTAGACGCAAGAAATAACTAATCGAAGCAAAATATATACAAACTGCCATAGAATTGTGGAAAGCGAATTGAATTTTATATACATACTAAATACTAAATGCATACATATGTACATACATACATACTTCCAATTGATCTACATGGTTACATACAATTATACAACTAGCCTGTTGATATCGATGTGAATTGTGACATTTAGCTTAGAAACAGCAACAACAACCCAAAAAATAAAAGAAAATTACATGCATTTTACCTACATAAAATATGTGAAAATTAAAAGTTGTGAGCAAAGCAAATTATTGTGGTAACGAAATCAAAGTTCTTCTAACAATTAAGCCAAAAAAAAACAAAAATTAATTAATAATAATAAAAATAACATCAAAAAATGCTAAAAAAGCAGGTTGAAACGTAATCAAAACACCAATCAACACATTTTATATAATCAAACATAAAGTAAATACATATACATATATATATATATATTATACTACATACATATAATTATAAACAATTGAAAAATGACGAGAAAAAATCTTGTGAAGTCTGTATATAATATAATTGAATTGTGCATGCAAGTATATTTGTGTTCAATATACATATACATATGCAATTATATATATAATTGATTCGTCATGCCCTAATATTATAATATTATTGTAAATGCCACAAATTCCAATTTTCTCAAAATGTATGCGCACTTGACAATTTGTAATCTCAATATGTTTACCAAAAATGTTCTAAGCGAAATTTTTTAATATTTTTTATATCAATAAGTTTG
Source organism: Zeugodacus cucurbitae (assembly GCF_028554725.1). Lineage (NCBI taxonomy): Eukaryota > Metazoa > Arthropoda > Insecta > Diptera > Tephritidae > Zeugodacus > Zeugodacus cucurbitae. The sequence goes on along the minus strand of NC_071667.1, from coordinate 52,610,335 downwards.
CGAAACACGTTTTGAGATTCTTCTCACTGTTGTATTTTGTAAATTATTTACTTTCATTTGTTTGAGATTTCTATGTTTGCCAACTAGTCAGGAGCCTTCGTTATAAATAAAAAATGGTAATTATCTAGTTCTTTAAAATATTTTAAAGTTTATTTAGCTTAACTTTGTATGTAGTTATATCCACAAATTTAAATATAGTATAATCGAACGAAAAATTTGATTTTTTTTGGTACGGATGTGTTGAAGGGGTTAAGTGAATTTCCATTGTTATCTATACTTCTATAGTAATATTCGGCTCTATTCCCGTCAGAGAACGTATGATATAGAGAGGGTTCAGAGAACGTATGATATAGAAAAGGTTCATGGTGCGCCGATTGTCAACTGGTCCGCCCCTTTGATATTAAAGGGCATGTGCACATATGTAATAAATTCATATATGTAAATAATTCCACAAAAACCTTTGAAATATATAATTAACTAAAAATATTATATACGTAAATGTAACATAATAATATATTTATATATATTTATATATTTACTTTCTTCTTCTTGACTGGCGTAGAAACCGCTTACGCGGTTATAGCCGAGTCCACAACAGCGCGCCACGCATCTCTCCTTTTGGCAGTTTGGCGGCAATTGGTAATACGAAGTGAAGACAGGTCCTTCTCCACCTGGTCCTTCCATCGGAGTGGAGGTCTCCCTCTTCCTCGGCTTCCACCAGCGGGTACTGCATCGAAAACTTTCAGAGCTGGGGCACTTTCATCCATTCGAACAACATGACCTAGCCAGCGTAGCCGCTGTCTTTTTATTCGTTGGACTATGTCTATGTCGTCGAACAACACATACAGCTCATCGTTCCATCGTCTGCGGTATTCGCCGTTGCCAATGTTTAGAGGACCATAAATCTTGCGCAAAACCTTTCTCTCGAAAACTCCTAGTGCCGTGTCATCGGCTGATGACACCGTCCACGCTTCTGTACCGTAAAGTAGGACGGGAATGATGAGAGACTTGTAGAGTTTGGTTTTTGTTCGTCGAGAGAGGACTTAGTAGCACCTGTTGGCAAGATTGATTCTGCGTTGGATTTCAAGGCTGACATTATTATCGGTGTTAAGACGCGACTGCGCCGACTGTTTGTTTGATGACAGGAGATATTTCGTCTTGTCCTCGTTCACCACCAGACCCATTCGCTTCGCTTTCTTATCCAGGCGGGAAAAAGCAGAACTAACGGCGAATGGCCGTAGCTTATGATTTTTATACTCTCGCAACAAAAGTTGCCACAAAATGGCGAAAACCGAAAACACATAAAATGCCATAACTAAGCCATAAATAAAGCTATGGAAATAAAATTTGGTGCAAAGGATCGCCCTATGATGGGGCATATTTGGATGTGGAGAAGTGGACGTGGCCCTCTATAGCTATATAAACCAAACTATCTGCAGTCGGTTCCCTTAGGTTTCAAAGGTTAGATTGAAAATTACTAAAAGTGCGTTAACTCACTAATGAAAAATGCCAGAAACACTAAATTTTAATAGCAGAAAGAAGTTGCACTCAGATTTTTTAACAAAATGGAAAATGGGCGTGGCATCGCCCACTTATCGCACATATCTCAGGAACTACTCTATAGATTTCAATGAAATTCGGTATATAATATTTTCTTGACACGTGTGGAAAATGTATAAAATCGGTTCACAACGACGACAACTTCCCATATAACTCAATTTTGAATTCCATCTGGTTCGTTCACTTTATAATATATACATAAGGAACGAATGAAGATAGCGAAATAAAAATGTACACAAATACTGTATAAGATCCGTGGTATCGCTAATGAAAAAATTGTCTAAATCGGACTATAACTTTTCAATACCCTGGCTATCGGATATGCAGAACTCAGTGTCTTATGGTAATTCTTCACCGAAAATTTCGGTAAATCTATCAGATATCTTAATTTAATTCAGAGAAAATCATTTTCTTCTAATAATGTGTCTCTGTAACAGAAATGGTTCGGCATATAATCTTAGATATAATGTATGAATGTTGGTGATGAAAATGAGTTTAATCGGCTCAGGAATTACCTCAGCTATATACCGTATATGATGATTTTCGTATTTCTACTGGACTTTATACCGAATATATGGGTAAAATTGTGTGTGATCTTAATATAATCTTAATAGCATAAATTGCGGGAGTATAAAATGTTCGGTTGCACCTGAACTTAGCCTTTCCTTACTTGTTTTGTTTTCATTTGAAAGCTTTGTAATGAATGCAGAGCGTTCGCAGGTAAAGAGGTCCAAATACCCACCATAAAATTTCGTTAATTTTTGTGCCTTGTTTCTTACAAAGATCAATAGTAATTATTTAAAATATGACTTAATGTGTTGAGAGACATTAAAATGCATTTAATTATATAGATAACCAATTAATACAGTAGTTTTCCGAAATCACGAATATTCGTTTTAGTATTCAATTGGACCTTCCAGAGAACGTATAATATAGAGAAGGTCCTATTCAGCACAGCCACAGAAAGAGAAATATTAACAGTGCCTCTTAACAGAGCTGAGTATTAATTGAAAAATATGCTAATTTCTATTATAGACGTATATATGTTAGATATGAAAACATGTTTTATTTATATGCAATATAATATACGTTCTCTGTTATGTGTAATACGAACAGATAGAAATAAACAAATAATATTCACGTAACCAATTTCAAGTTGATTCAATTTTTGTTAATGCCTGTTAACTCTTTAAGGTTGTTTATCAAATATTTATTGTACTCCTTGTAATCCAGGGGCGCAACAGATTGTACTGTCAGCTTGTTACGTTGCTCACCCTGAAGAAATCCAAATAAATTATATTAATTTAACAAATTTCAGTGAGAATAACTAAGGGCAGCGCTGTGCTTACATTAAACTCTTCCATTTTGCTGCGCAATTTAAATATGTACGAATTGAAATTGATTGAGGAGAGCACTTCTTCACCTTCCGGTGGATTGTTTTCGAGTAGATCACCAATTTCTTGTGCCGAACGCTTCATTAACTGTTCACCCACTTCGCTGAAGCAAGTGACCCAACGATTTGATGTCCAATCGCCAATACTCATCTGATAGGAGGAATATTGAACATGACATACATACGCACATACAGAAAAGAAATATGCATCCCTAGTAGAACTAATTTATCTTACATTAATTAATAGCCTGTATTTGAAGTTGGGGAAAACTGCATTGCAACGCTCGCAACGATAATGACCATTGTTCTCGTCGATAGCCTTTTTATTGCAATTCGGTTGAGGACAACCCTTGTAGAAGGCATTCTGACATTTAACTATATGGACAACGGCTTTGCATTGGAAATAGTCGGGCTTGTCGCCAGCGCCCAGGTTTCTGCTGCGGGCCTCGTGTAATGTTAACCACTCGGTGCTAAAACCACCACCAGCACAACCGGTTCTAAATAAAATGGATTATATGTTAGTAAATAATCAAAAAGTAGTCCACAGCAACAACAAACCTGTTGGAAATCATATTGGAAATATGTTCACCACCGCCATTATCGAACCAGCCACGCAGTTTATGCCCTTCCGGGATATCTGGGTTTATTTTCATAACAGAACCCTTGTTTATTTCCTTACCACCATTAAATTCCGTTACACGTGCACCTTTAACTAAAATCACTTGTTGTTGTACATGCCCATCGAAATTGACAGCATCTTCATTCCATAGTTTTAAAATCACCTAAAAATTACGAAGGTTACTTTCGTAACATTATTTTACTCGATTTTAGCTTACAGCAGCATTGCTGGAGTCAACCAGTGTCAGTTCGCGTATTTTGAATTCCCTATTGGTAGTACGGGAAGTGACTGTTTGCAGTTCGCCAACTTCTTTGCAAATACCAATTGTATCTAGAAATGAACAGCTTTGAAGTTTCTTGAATCATTAATTTCGTATAGTATAACACACCGACACTTGTGCGTGCTTCTAGGTTCGCCAAGTGCGATATGGGGATCAAATCCTATTTAATTTCTGGTATATCATTATCGTCTTCCTCGCATGGTTTGATTTCTGTTAAGCCCATCAGTGTCATTTCATAATCATGTTTCAGGGTGTTAAACTGTTTATTCGCTGATTTCAGCTGACATTTCGATATATGGTAAACACGATCAACTTCAATGATATCATAAAATTTCTCCGCTTGTTCGCGAAATGCGGTCGCACGTATCTCTCCAGATTCATCCAATAAATCCATACTAAAAAATTTACCTTCACCCTTTGCATTGCTCCATGTGCGCATTGGACCCTTTGCTGTAACACGGGCTTTGATTACCCATTTATTTTGGTAGGGACTTAAGCTGGAGATAGGACAAGTAAGCCCCGAGGTTAGTGATTGATTCAAGGCATTACTTGTAGCCGTAGGTTTGGTAGCAGTACTACTGTTGGACGAACTTGCTTTATTGCTTTGTGCAGCGTCTTCTTCGGTATATGAAACTGGAGTACCGATCTTTTTACCAACTTCAGTACCCGGATTTAAAACACTCAATTCGTCTATTATGAGTATACGCCTTTAAAGAATTTAATTGTTGAAATATTGTTTAAAATATACGTTCCTACACCTACTTTCCACCATCCTTGCCATTGACCACAGATGTTCTGTAATTGTCCAATCGCACTATTGTGTATTCGGAGAGCTTACCTTCTTCATGCAAATGATTGAGTTGAGTTGCTAACATGCAATAACTATTGAGAAATTTTCCATCGTAAATAAGTAGTCGCAAACGATCTGTTTCGCCGCCTGTAATTTTCTTGATAACCAAAATTTGCAAAACAGGCTCGTCGACTTCCTCGCCTCGCATGATCCGCTAAAAAGATAAAGGTAAAGTCACTAGCTTACCCACAAACGTTGTTTTGCCATAAATATACATTATTTCTAGGAAATATTTATAAGAAACAACTAACACTGTAAATGGGTGGGTATATTCAAGAGAGGAAGGAAACAATGCAGGGATGATAGCGATGATTTAAAGCAAGCGTTCATCAGTGTTCGTTGAACTTGAAATGGCGGGAGTATCTGCCAGAAGTTACCTGAAAGAAGTAACGGAGTATCTCCAAATAGTTGGTCGTTGTTTTTTATATCTTTTAATATCCTTTCCAATGTCTCAATCAGATGTTTGTGTACTACAGTACATACATCCCAAATAATATATTCATATTGTTTCAGCTCTGTGGCCATGGAGATTGATTTTTAGGTTGCGTAGTGCATATGGGTTATTTTGAATGTGTATTTAATAAAGCTGCTACAATGCTAGAGGACTTCGTTTTTTGTATTATATCCCAGCGAAATTATTAGGAGCGAAATAAGGATTGTTTTCCAGATAAACCTGGTATATCCAAAAAAACACGAGTCCCACTTCCATTACCGAAACTGTCAGTTCCTGACGAGGAACATATTCTGAATGGCTCATTTTTAAATGTATGTTCACGACAATGTGCGCTTTCCTTGACCCAAGTTCCAATGGCCACTTTGAAATGAGCATATTACTCTCAACATCTGACAACACTTCTCTTCGCTATAATCGTCTTTGTTGGCATAAAAGTAAATCAATTGGTAATGCTCATTGTTGAAAAACAAAATAACTTAATATTGAATTCGTTTATCTTATAATTATAAAGATTTTAATTTAAAACTCTTTCCACAAAATGTTGATAATGAAATGTACCGGTAAAGTAACGACCGTTGTTGTCGGGAGCTCACAACACGAGTTGATGTACATATTTATAACACATTTAAAAGTAAAAACAGTCAACCAATCTTAACATGTATGTGTATATGAAAGTAGCTTATAGCCGATCCTCAGACCTATCCGATATGTACACAAAATTTCAAAAAAATCGGTTCAGCCGTTGCGGAGGAATTTGGCAACAGGTGACGTGAGAATTTTATATGTGCCGTATATTAGGTATGTATGTTAGTACATACATATATGTTAATGGATTTTCTTCTACTTCACAATGCTGGAACGGAATTATTACCTCTATAACGCCAGTGGATAAAGGAGCTATGTCCGTCATACTTTAATATTTATTTTATTAACTTAAAAAACAAAAAGATTTCAAAACAGACGAGAATACGCAATTTGTATATATTCGCAACTAGTATCTAGAATGCACTAAATGTCATGAAATGTGCAATTTGTTTCAACACTAATAAAATTGAATTTGAACAAAGAAAGTTTATTAATATCATTATCTGTAATTGTCGCGCTCAGATAGTGTTTTGTAAATTTTTTTACGAGATTGTGTGTGTGTCTTGAGAGCTGCCTAACTATCTCAGTAGCGCATTCAACTAATCACGAACTTTCTCAATTGAATTTAGAACCATTATGATTGATTGTTTATGAATTAGTATACGCTCGCAACATGTTGCACAGGGTAAATAGTTTTATGCACCTCACCCTCGTTTGTGTCACCTAATACTAAACGAGTCAGATATAGGGTTGCCTGTTCACGTAGAATAGTAGTACAAGCGATAACTTGAGTAAAAATTAAGATATCTTAATCAAACTTGGTATACCTACTTATTCCTTGGAACCCTGAGAAGGTTCATATTGTATATGGACATAATCCTCTAATTGCCACGCCCACAAAATAGCGATAACCGAGCGTGTCATAACTAAGCCATAAATAAAGTGATGAAAGTTGTATTTGGTACAGAGATCACCTTTTTTAAGTGGGCGTGGCCGCGCCTTAAAATAGGTTTTTGGTAGTTACACTAACGAAAAATACTAGAAACCATAAATTTTGCAAAACAAATGGAAAATATAAGTGCCGTCGCCCACTTATGAGTTAAAAACCATATCTTAGAGACCACTCAACACATTTCTATGAAATGCGAAATATAATATTCTTAACACCCTGATGACGCAGATGGAAAATGTTCAGTTCCATCCGAACATATCCCTCCCTTACTCGTTCTTGTATTATATAAAAATAATGCGCAAAAAATATTGAAAGGCCTTATATAGAATTAAGAACATAATCATTTATAACAAGCTTTCAGAAAAAAAAATGAAATGTAATAAATTTAATAATAAACAAGTAAGGATGGGCTAAGTTCGGTTGTGACAGAACATTTTATACTCTCGCAATTTATATATTTAAATTTATTAATATTATATAATATACCCACATATTCATCATATATATGGTATAAAGTCCATGGAAAGTTGGAAACCCTAATGTTAGGTATATGGGAGTTAGGTGAAGTTATGACCCGATTTCACTAATTTTTTACAGTGAGACATATTATTAGGTTAAAAATATTCCCTACAAATTTCTGAAAAATATCTGAGAGACTTACCTATATTTTCGGTAAAAAAAATTGTTAGAAGCACCGAGGTCCTCATGTTCGATATATGGGGCCTTGAAAGCCTATGGTCCGATTTCGTTGATTTTTAGAAAGGGGCTGCCACACTATAAATGCAGTATTTATGCAAAGTTCTGTTCCGATATCTTCACTAGTGCTTACTTTACATATTGTAAAGTAAACTATTCAGGTCGACTTCAAAGTTCTGGTATAAAGGAAGTAGGCGTCGTTGTGAACCGATTTGTCCTATTTTCACAATATATTATTGGGATGGAAGGAAAATATTACAAACCAAGTTTCATTGATATTGGTCGAGTAGTTTCGGAAATATGTTTTTGAACCATAAGTGGGCGGAGCCACAACCAATTAAAATTGTGTAGACCAATTTGGGTGGAGCCCTTATGCACCTTATTTATAATGAAATTAAAGGTTTCTGGTGATTTCCCTTATTCAATTAAAGCATTTTTAGTAGTTCTCAACAAAACCTTTGTATGGAAGGTGGGCGTTGTTATAATCCGATTTCATCCATTTTTGGGCTTTATAAGGTAGTACCTAAAAGAAACGATTGTAGAAAGTTTGTTTGATAAAGCTTAAGTAATTTACGATATGAACAAAAAACTTAGTAGGGGCGGGGCCACGCCCACTTCCCTACATCCAAATATGCCCCATCATAGTGCGATCCTTTATACCAAATTTGATTTTAATAGTTTTATTTATGACTTGGTTATGGCACTTTATGTGGTGGTGTTCGCCATTTTATGGGAGTGGCAGTGGTCCGATTTTTGAACTTCACTCTTCACCCTGATCACTTTGGTATATATAACCCTATATCTAACTCGTTTAGTTTTGACTGTTACAAACAACAGTTATGTGAACAAAACTATAATACTCTCTTAGCAACTTTGTTGCGAGAGTATAAAAACCTAAATCATGAAAACGTAATAAACCGATTTTTCCCATAATACAATACATACACAAATGTATATGTGCATTCTGCCAGAGCACATCTTACTCACTGTACACTATTGTAGAAATCTGTTCTATAATGCTGATTAGTCAAAAAGCAACTTGTCGCAATTTTTACGTTGTTATAACGATTTGAAAAACATGAGATAACACATGCACTCAGTATGTGCTCAGAGCGCTCTCGGCTTAGAGAAGATCGTAAGCAAGCTCGTATCCGTCAATATAAAAATTTTAATAAAACTAATTGATTAGTAAAATACTTTTATATTTTTTATGAGTTCAACATTTGAAAGAATTGGCCTCAGTTAGCTTACACCGAGCATTGTCAGCGAAAATTGCATAATTAGAGATATACAATCCAGAGAATGTGTAATATCGAGAAGGTTCATGATGTGCCAATCGTCAAACTGGTTCTCTTTTCACAAGGGCACTGAAATCTATTCAGAGAACTTCGAGAACTCAGAAAAACTTATAAGTTCTCTGCTAATACAACAGATACATCGTCGATTAAGCAAGTTAAAATTTACAACATTTTCCCATCATTTGCAACAACAAAATGGTTATCATAATCATAATCTGTATAAAATGTTGTTGCGAGCATTTTGTAAAATTATGTACTCCGACTTATTTATTTATTATTTTATATCTTAATTAATATTAAAATTAATTTTCTGCTTTAGTTCAGTTTATCATTAAGATGATAAATTTGTTCTTAAAAGAGCGGCAGTCCTTTGTGAAGCCAGGATCAGTGTACTTGATTAGATTTTAACAATCGAAAAAGCGTCCGGAACCTACTACAAATCTACAGAAATATTTCACATCTATATCCGCTAGTTGAGCTTGTTGTCCAAAAAATGGAGATCCACGAAATCTTTTTGTTGATCTCGCAAAGACGGAAATCTACAGATTAAAGAAATGAGATGATTGCACCTCGCCCTCCAACAGACAGATGCTAGTTAAAACCCCTACGACTAAGGAGAGATAAACATTACTAACCTCGACCCATGAAGGAACTCACCGCCTCTCTTCTCTAGCGACTTCTTTCCACCCAAACCTACCTTGAAGGCATAAGTAAGTAATTACTAAGACTAGTCTGTGCGACATGGTGATGGTCCAATAATATCGGGGTGAAGTCGAAGTCTGTAAGGATTCTTGCGTGCCTAACCTCGTAAATACTCCTCTAGAAACCTATGATATATGCGACATGCGAGCAATTTCCCGCCATTCTATCTTGCGTCCAAGACCCCGGAATATGAACTAATTTACGCACAACCGCAGAAACGAGCTTCGTCCTCCCACTTAAGCTCGCCTCAAAACGGATATTAGCTACTCAGAGGATATTTGGTCTAAAATCGGAAATCTTGAGCCATATTGGAAAAGAATCGTTCTTGGACACTCTCAATTGAATGACAGTCAGAAACTTTCCTCACTTAGGTGAACTTCTACACATGACCACATCACTGTCATCAAACAACAGTTAGCACATTCGCGTCTTGGCTCCCACGTCATCGTTGACACTCTGGTCTGAGTAGTCAATTGAAAAGTAAAGTCTTCTCCCGACGAAGCAAATCCAAACTCGACAAGTCGCTTATTATTCCCATCCTGCTGTGTCGTCCAGAAGCGTGGACGATGTCGATATCCGATGTGACGACACTATGAGTTTTCTAGAGAAAGGTGTTGCAAGAGATTACGGTCCTTTGAACATTGGCAACGGCGAATACCGCAGACCATAGCACGATAAGCGGTACGATCTTATACGCCGTCATAAACATAGTTCAGTGAATACAAGGACAACGGCTGAGAGGGCAAAGTCATGTTGTTCGAATGTACGAAAACACTGCAGCTTTGAAAGTTTTCGATGCACTACCCGTTGGTCGAAGCAGAGGAAAATAAAGACTAAGTGGAAAACGACATGGTTTCTCTTGAAATTTCCAATTGGCGTCAAAAAGCAGGAAGGAGATATGAATGGCGCGCTCTGGTAAATTCGGCTATAATCATATACCGCTCGTTTAGCACTTTCAATAAGGCTGTATGGAGCACTCCAAGGTGCTCTTCCGAGAGAGCAACTTGAAGGCAATGTTTCTGCGCTGATCTTAGTCCAATTTTTATTTAGCTTGTTGAGGTACCCCAATTAAATTCAGATATGTTACGTGTTTAATTGGTTTAATTTTAATAATCATTCAAAGTAATTTGAAATATTTTCATGCCTATTGAGGAAACACTTAAATTTTACTTTGAAGTTTTAAAATAGCAAGAACAAAAATTGGAAATTTAAAAATGTATGCAAATCAATTTGAAAATATGTTCGCGGACCCGTTATCGAAACAGTCGCGTAATTTACGTCCTTCAAGGATATCCGGGTAAAATACCAATTATATCTAAAAAAGAAAAGATACATTATCATCTTCCTCGCATGCTTGGATTTGTGTTTCGCCCGTTAGTGTCATTTCATAATCATTGTTCAGCGTGGTAAACCGTTTATTCGCTGGTTTCAGCTGGCATTTCGATAAATAGTAAACACGATATCTACTCAACTGATTCACTAGCACTTTCAACCACTTCAGATCTTTCTCAATTTAAGTTCAGGTCACAGCTGGTTTCTTATCAATTATTTTTGTATAAACATAGTACACAAAATATATTATAAACAAACCATTTAGTATTAACGAGATAATCATTTATAATTTTGCAAGAACTTTAAACAAATTAACATAACTGAAAAATAAATAATTGGTCTTTTTAATACGAACTAGCTTGCAGAAAAAACTTAAAGATAATAAATCTCTAATAAAGAATGAATCGCTGATTGTGTTGCTAAGCGCAGATCTCAAACAGCTGAATCGATTTCGCTAATTCTAATTCGTTGAGAAAATTTGCTAGAAAAATCTAAACACAACATTTTTCAATACCCGATACAAAAAATGTGTAATCTATACATATACATATTTATGTATATAAGAGAAAGTCGTGGTAGTTACACTAATTATAACCCAAGAACGGTTGAATCGATTTGCCTGAAATTTGGTGGGAGGTAGCTTAGGTCTCGGAAAAGGATATAGGATACATTATATATAGGATTTGTTGTTAGATAAGGCCCCAAGCCGCAAGCCTGCTCATGAGTTAGTAAAATAAACCGAAAACAGAAGAATTTGACTAATGGATTTTCCGCCAAATGTCACTCCAACTCATAGATCCGAATGCAATTCAACCTTTAAAGCTGCATTACCACAGCACTTTATTGTCAATGGTTGTGACCACGGCGGGAAGTCTTGAGACGTGCCTCAAGCAAACCGATTTGTTTAATGCTGTCTCTTTAACTACATTGTCATGGAAGAAAATATCCCAAGAATCATTAAAAAAATGCTTTAACGTAATTTTTAATGAAGAAGAATTCGACGAAGAGGTCGATGTTCCCCTCACTATACTATACATCGTGATCACAAATACCTTACATTTACTAAAGAACGCGATTCCATATGAAGAATTTAATGTCAACTATTTGACCGCTTGGAATAATGAGAATCGTATCGTTGAAGATATACTGACCGAATCTCCTGTTGATAATAATATTGACAGTTCTAAATCGCGTTTACTATGAAGTATGCAACAGAGTTTGCAGATGAAAAAACGTCAGCAATGACATTTAATGATTATTATTTTTTGCATACATTTTCTTGATTTTAGTTCAATATAAAAGAAAAATATTTCGTGACGATTACGAATAGGTCTGACATTAAATAACTCGTATTAGTGGACATCGACTGTATTTTTTTCCGAACATTCAAAATAATAATTTGGAACATAACTGGTTCATTAAACGGACTATTTTGGCAACAAAAAATGTTGATATTGACGAAATTAATTTCAAGATATACAGTTGTTGCCAGAAGGACTAATCAGGGTTGTTGTGACATCTGATAGTTGTCGGAATCAGAATTCAAACCGACAAAAAATTCTGATTTGCCGTTAAAACGCTTTGGTAAAAAGTAATTACTAATAAATTAAAGAAGTTCACAAAGTAGATGTTTCAGAATAGATCATCGAAATATAGAAGTTAAACAATATATGTATGTACATATATGTACACTTAGGCTCAACCCACACCGGATTAGTAAAGACGTCTTTTCCTGTCTGATACGACAACAGCCCATAGCTTCATATGTCAACTAGTGATGAGCGATATTTTACTACCGTTGATTTTTTCACTGTGATTGAAAAATCGCATATAGCAACTGCGATCAATTAAATGTACATAGCAGTGAATTACAATCACAATGGCAGTTCAATAGTTTGAGTTCGATCAGAGTACCTATAGGAGTTCAGTAAGTCTAATTCGATCACTGTAGTAATAGCAGTTCAGTGATCGCAGTAACAATTTGCAGTTAAATGTACGCAAAATTTATTAATTAGTTAATTGTGATTACAAAATCAGGTAAATTTTGGATATTGTTGAAATCAATAATTATGAATATACAAAAAATTAAAAAAATAAAATGTGGAGTACAAATTCACATAAATTCCTTTTTTTTTGTTGCGATCGCAATAGCAATATGAAATCACAGATATGAAAGGCGAAACAAAAACGCATGTTTGTAATTAAAATTCCAAAAAAATGTATTGGTAATTTTGTCACATGAATAAATAGTGTCACAGCTGATTCGAATATTGGTCTTGCTTATATTCGAAAATATGAAAATCGAATCGATTTAAGAATATTAAATAAAAGTATATATGTATTATGTGTAACACGAACAGATAGAAATAAACATAAATAATATTCACGTAAACAATTTCAAGTTGATTTAATTTTTGTTAATGCCTGTTAACTCTTTAAGGTTGTTTATGAAATATTTATTGTACTCCTTGTAATCCATGGGCGCGACTGATTGTACTGTCAGCTTGTTACGTTGCTCACCCTGAAGAAATCCAAATAAATTATATTAATTTAACAAATATCAGTGAGAATAACTAAGGGCAGCGCTGTGCTTACATTAAACTCTTCCATTTTGCTGCGCAATTTAAATATGTACGAATTGAAATTGATTGAGGAGAGCACTTCTTCACCTTCCGGTGGATTGTTTTCGAGTAGATCACCAATTTCTTGTGCCGAACGATTCAGTAACTGTTCACCCACTTCGCTGAAGCAAGTGATCTTGCTTGTTGATGTACAATCGCTTATACTCATCTGATAGGAGGAATATTGAAAATTACATGCATACAAAGAAATATGCAGCACTGGTAGAACTAATTTATTTTACTTTAATTAATAGCCTGTATTTGAAGTTGGGGAAAAGTGCATTGCAACGCTCGCAACGATAATGACCATTGTTCTCGTCGATAACCTTTTTATTGCAATTCGGTTGAGGACAACCCTTGTAGAAAGCATTCTGACATTGAACTACATGGACAACGACTTTGCATTGGAAATAGTCGGGCTTGTCGCCAGCGCCCAGGTTTCTGCTGCGGGCCTCGTGTAATGTTAACCACTCAGTGCTAAAGCCACCACCGGTTCTAAATAAAATGGATTATATGTAAGTAAATAATCAAAAATTAGTCCACAGCAACATCAAACCTGGTGGAAATCATATTGGAAATATGTGCACCACCGCCATTATCGAACCAGCCACGCAGTTTATGCCCTTCCGGGATATCCGGGTTTATTTTCATAACAGAGCCATTGCCCTTGTTTATTTCCTTATCACCATTAAATTCCGTTACACGTGCACCTTTAACTAAAATCACTTGTTGTTGTACATGCCCATCGAAATTGACAGCATCTTCATTCCATAGGTTTAAAATCACCTAAAAATTACGAAGGTTACTTTCATAACATTATTTTACTCGATTTTAGCTTACAGCAGCATTGCTGGAGTCAACCAGTGTCAATTCACGCCTTTTTTTGCCGGAAGGGAATGTTTGCAGTTCGCCAACTTCTTTGCAAATACCAATTGTATCTAGAAAAGAAAAACTTTGAAGTTTCTTGAATCATTAGTTTCGTATAGTATAACACACCGACAGTTGTATATGGTTCTAGGTTCGCCAATTGCGATATGGGAACCAAATCGTATTTCATTTCTGGTATATCATTATCGTCTTCCTCGCATGGTTTGATTTCTGTTTGGCGCGTTAGTGTCATTTCATAATCATTTTTCAGCGATGTATTCTCTTTATTATTGTTGTTGTAGGGTGATGGATGGGGTTCTGCTTCCTTTGCATTACTTGTAGCCGTAGGTTTGGGAACAGTACCATTGTTGGACGAACTCGCTGTATTACTTTGTGCTGCGTCTTCCTCGGTGTATGAAACTGGAGTACCGATCTTTTTACCAACTTCATTGCCCGGTTTTAAAACACTCAATTCGACGATTATGAGAACACGCCTTCAAAGAATGTAATAGTTTAAACACGATTTAAAACCTACTTTTATAGACATACTTTCTAGCAACATTGTCATTGACCGCAGATGTTATGTATTTGTCCACTCGCACTATTGTGTATTCTGAGAGCTTTCCTTCCACATGCAATTGATTGAGTTGAGTTGCTAACATGCAATAACTACTGATACATTTTCCATCTGACACAAATAGACGCAAACGATCTTTTTCGCCGTCCTTAATAATCTTTGTTCCCACAATTTACAAAACAGGCTTGTCGGCCTCCTCGCCTCGCATGATCCGCTAAAAAGATAAAGGTAAAGTCACTAGCTTACCCACAAACGTTGTTTTGCCATAAATATACATTATTTCTAGGAAATATTTATAAGAAACAACTAACACTGTAAATGGGTGGGTATATTCAAGAGAGGAAGGAAACAATGCAGGGATGATAGCGATGATTTAAAGCAAGCGTTCATCAGTGTTCGTTGAACTTGAAATGGCGGGAGTATCTGCCAGAAGTTACCTGAAAGAAGTAACGGAGTATCTCCAAATAGTTGGTCGTTGTTTTTTATATCTTTTAATATCCTTTCCAATGTCTCAATCAGATGTTTGTGTACTACAGTACATACATCCCAAATAATATATTCATATTGTTTCAGCTCTGTGGCCATGGAGATTGATTTTTAGGTTGCGTAGTGCATATGGGTTATTTTGAATGTGTATTTAATAAAGCTGCTACAATGCTAGAGGACTTCGTTTTTTGTATTATATCCCAGCGAAATTATTAGGAGCGAAATAAGGATTGTTTTCCAGATAAACCTGGTATATCCAAAAAAACACGAGTCCCACTTCCATTACCGAAACTGTCAGCACAATTCTTACGCACTTCCATTTTCAGGACGTAATTATTCCTGACGGGGAACATATTCTGACTGGCTCATTTTTAAATGTATGTTCACGACAATGTGAGCTTTCCTTGACCCAAGTTCCAATGGCCACTTTGAAATGAGCATATTACTCGTAATCAACATCTGACAACACTTCTCTTCGTTATATTCTTTGTTGGCATAAAGTAAATCAATTTGAAATGCTCATTGTTGAAAAACAAAATAACTTAATATTGAATTCGTTTATCTTATAATTATAAAGATTTTAATTTAAAACTATTTCCACAAAATGTTGATAATGAAATGTACCGGTAAAGTAACGACCGTTGTTGTCGGGAGCTCACAACACGAGTTGATTTACATATGTATAACACATTTAAAAGTGAAAACTGTCAACCACTCTTAACATTTATGTGTGTATGAAAGTAGCTTATAGCCGATCCTCAGACCTATCCGATATGTACACAAAATTTCAAAAAAATCGGTTCAGCCGTTTCGGAGGAATTTGGCAACAGGTGACGTGAGAATTTTATATCTGCCGTATATTAGATATGTATGTAAATACATACATATATGTTAATGGATTTTCTTCTACTTCACAATGCTGGAACGGAATTATTACCTCTATAACGCCAGTGGATAAAGGAGCTATGTCCGTCATACTTTAATTTTTATTTTATTAACTTAAAAAACAAAAAGATTTCAAAACAGACGAGAATACGCAATTGGTATATATTCGCAACTAGTATCTAGAATGCACTAAATACAACACTAATAAAAATGAATTGGAACAAAGAAAGTTCAGAGAGCTCAGAGTGTTTTGTAAAACTTTTTTGATATTGTATGTGTGTCTTGCACTCAGTCTTGCTCTTGCCTTGCTCAGAGCGTTCTCGGCTTCGGACAAAAACTGTTTTGTTGAAAATATGTAAATATATTAGTGAATATCGTAAGCATGCTGGTATCCGTCAATACAAAAATTTTAATAAAACTAATTGATTAGTAAAATACTTTTATATTTTTTATGAGTAAATCATTTGAAAAGAATTGACCTCAGTTAGCTTACACCGAGCATTGTCAGCGGTCTGATATCGAGAAGGTTCATGGTGAGACAATAGTTAAACTGGTTCTTTTTTCGCAGGGGTACTGACATCTATTCAGAGAACTTCTAGAACTCAGAAAAATTCCTATGTTAACTGCTAATACAACAGATACCTCGTCGCCCGAGGGAATGAATTCGGCAATATATAACAGTTATGCACACTCAGATTTACCATCTTTTCACATCATTTGCAACAACAAAATGGTTATCATAATCATAATCTGTATAAAATATTGTTGCGAGCATTTTGTAAAATTATGTACTTCGACTTATTTACTAATTATTTTATAGCTTCATTAATCTTGACAATAATTAAATTATTTTTCTGTTTTAGTACAGTTTATTATTAAGATGATCAATTTGTTCTTAAAAGACTAAACATTCAGTAATACTTTGAACAAAATTTTAATGTGTTTTTCAGTGTCGAGTACACCAGTGTACCAATTTGAGTAAAATGGGCACCCGTACAACGATTGAGCAGCGAGAATTGGTCACAAACCATTTCGAAAATGGAAAATCACAGCGAAAAATTGCTGAGATTGTAAGTTTAAGTAGTGCTACAGTTGAAAATATAATGGAGCGTTTCGTGCATGAAGGTCGCATTCAAAATAAAGGCCGAAACGCACCAAATAAAATTTTCAATGAACGTGACGAGCGTTTAATTGTGCGTAAAATTAAAAAAAAAAACCCGAGATTATGAGTTCCAAAGTTAACTGCAGAGATTCGGGAGGAGCTAGGGAAATCATTTTGTGCTGAAACTGTGCGTCGGGTACTACGTGTGCATGACTTCAATGGTCGAGTAGCCCGAAAGAAGGCATTCATTAGCAAAAAAACAAACTAAGCCGAGTAACAATTGCAAGGGAGCCGAAAACCAAGGATTTTAACTTCTGGAATACTGTAATTTTTGCTGACGAGTCGAAATTCAACCTTTTCGGTTCAGATGGAATGGCTTACGTGTGGAGGAAACCCAATACTGAGCTTCAGAGATGTAACATTAGGCCAACTGTTAAACATGGTGGGGGCAGTGTTATGGTATGGGCGTGTATGTCTGCAGCTGGCGTTGGAAATTTGGTATTTATTGAGAGTATAATGGACAAAACATTGTACCTTAATATATTGAAAGAAAATTTAATCCAAAGTGCCGAGAAACTTGGGATCCGTCAAAATTTCCAGTATTATTAGGACAACGATCGTAAACACAAAGCGTCAATAGTACAGACCTGGCTAATTTGGAATTGTCCACATTTAATGAATCCACCGGCCCAGGTACCTGACATGAACCCGATCGAGAATTTATGGTCTTTGTTAGAAAATAACATCCGTAAACACCGCATCAGTAATAACGAACAGCTAAAAAGTGCTATTTAGGAAGAATGGAACAAAATTGGGACAGAAATTACAAAAGAACTAGTTGAGTCTATGCCGGCTAGACTAAAAGCTGTATTAAAAGCTAACAGATATCATACTAAGTATTAAGCTAGTTTAAACAAATTATTTATCTTATTTTTAATTAAAAGTACACTGCATGAAATAAGCTGTGATATGAAATTTGTTTACGTTTCTGGTTTTTTTGTTTATAAGTTATTGAATAATAAATAAAAATAATAAAATAAAGTATCTTTTATAAACTACACATTCGTATTAACAACTAGGAGTTTGAATTATTTGGATATGTGTTTTTGTTGTGAAGATATAACATTTCAAATTTTGTAAATTCATATGCATGAAATAAGCTGTGAGCCACTGTACATATGTATGTATAGTAAACACGATCACCTTCAATGATATTATACAATTTCTCAGCTTGTTCGCGAAATGCGGTAATAGAAATTAATTTGAGCATAGACAGTAATTTGAAATTTTGAGCGCGCTCCGTGAGTACGAGTGTTTCGGGCACAGTACATACAGTAGAAAATCTTATTCGGGGGGAATTCTCGGTGGTAAGATAGCCGCCATCTTGGAAAAACGCAGTGCTGTATATATTGAGTACTCCATTTTAGTAAAACTTTAGTTATAAAAAAAGGTATACAGTAGAAAACCTTTGGTTTGTTTACATTATTTTTCATCTTTTAACACACCACCGAGGCGTACTTGGGTTGTGTGCTACGCTTTTTTTGCAACAATTGTGGTAATTAGGGTGTTGTGCTAGTATTTAATCTTCACAAAAATTTTGAAGTCTGATGAACAGATGATAAATATTATAAAGTTTTTTTCATTATTATTGTGATTATTTTAAAATATTTCGTATGTTTGTTCAATGCTATTGTAGTATTAAATGTTATTTATTGCAAAGTTAGTAATATTTTAGATTCATATGTATAATGAGGTTCAAATATTTATTGCATCTTAAACTTAAAAAATTAAAAAAAAAATTATACCTGGGTTGGTAACAAACCACTTGGTCCTTTAATTTTTTTGAAAATTTATTATTAGATACCAACCGTTATGATATTTACATTAGATGAGACGACACTAGGAGTTTTCGAGAGAAAGGTTTGGCGTAATATATAAAACCCCCCCAAAGTAATTGAATTTTTAAATAATATAATTTAATTCTACATAGTCATTTGAAAAATTGTAATTTGTTGTTTTCAAAGCAATCTTTCTTCCGACGATGTATGAATATGTAAAATAAATGAATACATTAGTCACTAACAGCGTTGCCGTTTTGATACAATTGTATCTTTTTTGATACTTTTTTTCTAAATTTTGTGATTTGATACCTTTTTGTTCCTATTTTGATACTTTTCTGCTGATAGAATTTAATTTTTTGAAACTATGAAAATGTTAAACTAAAAACAAACCTATTGTATCTGGATAGTATTAAAAAGTTGTGGGAATGTAGGCCAATTAAAAAACCCAGAAAAATATAAACTGGACTTTGCCTTATAACTCTGTGGCTGCTGATCTGGATTTTTTTAGATTTAAGGGGAATTGTGAGTCGAAAATGGACTTCTTTTGAAAATTAGTTCTGAACTGAAAAGTCACCAATAAGGTTTCTATTATTTTTTTCAGAGTTTATTGTTAATCATAATATAGGAAAAATAAAAACTCATTTATTATGACTTTCAGTTTTCGTTCCATGAGCAAACTGTTGTGAAATAAATTTAAATTAAAAAAATTATGCTCATTGCAAAAAAATACCTCAGTGTCTTAACTTAACCGCTGATGTAGAAGATCCCGATGATTTCGTTGCTGAATTTAGAATGTGGAAAAGGTTAAAAATCATTTCTTCATATTATATTTTCTAACTAAAATTTTGAATATATTTTCAGGAACTGGTTAAATCAAACAAAGAGATCCAAAACTTTTTTAGACGCGATAAATTGTTGCGATGCAAAAATTTTCAAAACAGTGCATCGTTTTTTAAAGATCGGAGCAACAATCCCTATATCTGTCGCTTCAAGTGAACGCTCGTTTTCCTCACTTCGCAGGCTTAAAACATATTTAAGAAATAAAACTGGAGAAGCACGCCTGAACGGAATGGCTCTCTTGAATATCCATAGAGATATAGACTTGACGGAGGAAGAGATTTTAAAAGTTATGGCCCAAAATAAAAGAAGATTAGACTTCAATTTGTGAATAAAATAATGAAACATTGTCTTTTTACCTAAAATAATAGGTAATGTCTAATTATATAAGACAGCTATATACATAATATTTGCTATATTATGACTAATGTTTTACTAAAATTAAATACTCAATATATACAGCACTGTGTTTTTCCAAGATGGCTGCTATCTTACCACCGAGAATTCCCCACGAATAAGGTTTTCTACTGTACGTACTGTGGTTTTGATATCGCACATTTGTCGATATACATATACATATGTATACACAGTTTATAGCAGTGTTTGACAAACTTACATATGCAACTGACTCACTAGCACTTTCAACCACTCCAAATCTTTCTCAATTTAAGTTTAGGACCGCAGCCGGTTTCTTATCAATTATTTTTGTATAAAAATAGCACACAAAATATATTTAAAAAAAAATCATTTTGTATTAACCACATAATCATTTATAATTTTGCAACAACTGTAAACAAATTAACATAACTGAGAAATAAATAATTGGAATTTTTAATACGAACTAGCTTGCAGAAAAAACTTAAAGATAATAAATCTCTAATAAAGAATCTAATCGCTGAATGTGTTGCTAAGCGCAGATCTCAAAAAACTGAATCGATTTCGCTAATTCTAATTCGTTGAGAAAATTTGCTAGAAAAATCTAAACACAACATTTTTCAATACCCGATACAAAAAATGTGTAATCTATACATATACATATGTATGTATATAAGAGAAAGTCGTGGAAGTACACTAATTATAACCCAAGAACGGTTGAACCGATTTGCCTGACATTTGGTGGGGAGGTAGCTTAGGTCTCGGAAAAGGATATAGGATACATTATATATAGGATTTGTTGTTAGATAACGTCCCAAGCTGCAAGCCTGCTCATGAGTTAGTAAAAGAAACCGAAAACGGAAGAATTTATGTAATTTATTTTCCGCCAATCGTCACTCCAACTCATGGATCCGAATTCAATTCGACCTTTAAAGCTGCATTACCACAGCAGTTTATTGGCAATGGTTGTGACCACGGCGGAAAGTCTTGAGACGTGCCTCAAACAAACCGATTTGTTTAATGCTGTCTCTTTAACTGCATTGTCATGGATGAAAATATCCCAAGAATCATTCAACAAATGCTTTAACATAATTTTTAATGAAGAAGAATTCGACGAAGAGGTCGATGTTCCCCTCACTATACTATACATCGTGATCACAAATACCTTACATTTACTAAAGAACGTGATTCCATATGAATAATTTAATGTCAACTATTTGACCGCTTGGAATAATGAGAATATCGTATCGTTGATGATATACTGGCTTTTAATAATCATGATCAAGAACGTGGCTCCAACCGAATCTGCAATGGAGAATCCATTGGATGCACTTAATTGGTTTCGAAAATGTAAACAGTGGGCAGTTGATAATAATATTGACAGTTCCAAATCGCGTTTACTATGAAGTATGCAACAGAGTTTGCAGATGAAAAACCGTCAGGAATGGACATTTAATGATTATTATTTTTTGCATACATTTTCTTGATTTTAGTTCAATATAAAAGAAAAATATTTCGTGACGATTACGAATAGGTCTGACATTAAATAACTCGTATTAGTGGACATCGACTGTATTTTTTTCCGAACATTCAAAATAATAATTTGGAACATAACTGGTTCATTAAACGGACTATTTTGGCAACAAAAAATGTTGATATTGACGAAATTAATTTCAAGATATACAGTTGTTGCCAGAAGGACTAATCAGGGTTGTTGTGGGATCTGATAGTTGTCGGAATCAGAATTCAAACCGACATAAAATTCTGTTTGCTGTCATGAATTCTGATATTATTGCTTTGATGTTCGAATTAGAATTTTTATAGTATATAATTTCATATGTGACAACCCAGTCCGAACTAGTGATGAGTGATATTTTGCTACCGGTGATTTTTTTCACTGTGATTAAAAATCTCAAATAGCAACTGCCATACATTTTTGTAAATAGCAGTGAATTACAACAATAACAATGGCAGTTCAATAGTATGAGTTCTATCACAGTAGCTATAGGAGTTCATTAAGTCTTTTCCGATCACAGTAACAATAGCAGTTCGGAGAGTAGTAATATCAGTTCAGTGATCACAATAACAATTTGATAATTTTGGATAAAGTGATTACGAAAGCAGTAAAATGTACGCAAAATTTATTAATTAGTTAATTGTGATTACAAAATCAGGTAAATTTTGGATATTGTTGAAATCAATAATTATGAATATACAAAAAATTAAATAAATAAAATGTGGAGTACAAATTCACATAAATTCCTTTTTTTTTGTTGCGATCGCAATAGCAATATGAAATCACAGTGATTTAAAAATAGCAATATCGCCAATTACTACACCGAACAAGACGAAACAAAAACGCATGTTTGTAATTAAAATTCCAAAAAAAATGTATTGGTAATTTTGTCCCATGAATAAATAGTGTCACAGCTGATTCGAATATTGGTCTTGCTTATATTCGAAAATATGAAAATCGAATAGAATTCTGTGACACCATTGAAATTCAGAATTGGTTTGACATTCTGACATTCAGCAATAAGTATCAAAACCTATTAGGTCTATAACTTTGCTTCCACCGTTTTTCAATAGATGTCTCTAGGGTCAAGCACTGGCCGATTAAATCGATTAAATCGTTTTATATCGATCTTGGACATTTGTGTCAACATTAACCCAACAAAATATTTGTAGAGATCTGTTTGCATCGCAAACTTATTCTCAACTGAAAATGTCACTTTTTGAGACGAATTCTCGACATTTGGACGGAATACGCATGCTGCCAGAAAGATTGTCAAAAGTAGGAGCTAGCGACGGCCAATATTTTGAATAAAATTTTTGCAACCGTTTTTATACAAAAAAAAACAGCGGAAGCAAAGTTGTAGACCTAGTTCTACAATGCTGAGTAGTCAGAGACCAACTAGTTTTCTCCTAAACAAATCCATTTACCTTACATTTATTTTCGTATTGAAAAAGTGATTTTAGAATATTAAATAAAAGAATATATGTATTATGTGTAACACGAACAGATAGAAATAAACATAAATAATATTCACGTAAACAATTTCAAATTGATTTAATTTTTGTTAATGCCTGTTAACTCTTTAAGGTTGTTTATCAAATATCGGTGCTAAAGCCACCACCAGCACCACCGGTTCTAAATAAAATGGATTATATGTAAGTAAATAATCAAAAAGTAGTCCACAACGACAACAAACCTGTTGGAAATCATATTGGAAATATGTTCACCACCGCCATTATCGAACCAGCCACGCAGTTTATTCCCTTCCGGGATATCCGGGTTTATTTTCATAACAGAGCTATTGCGCTTGTTTATTTCCTTATCACCATTAAATTCCGTTACACGTGCACCTTTGACTAAAATCACTTGTTGTTGTGCGTGGACATCGAAGTTAACGGCATCATCATCCCATAGTTTTAAAATCACCTAAAAATTACGAAGGTTACTTTCATAACATTATATTGCTTGATTTTAGCTTACAGCAGCATTGCTGGAGTCAACCAGTGTCAGTTCACGCCTTTTTTTGCCGGAAGGGAATGTGTGCAGTTCGCCAACTTCTTTGCAAATACCGATTGTATCTAGAAAAGAAAAACTTTGAAGTTTCTTGAATCATTAGCTCCGTATAGTATAACACACCGACAGTTGTATTTGGTTCTAGGTTCGCCAATTTCGATATGGGAACCAAATCGTATTTAATTTCTGGTATATCATTATCGTCTTCCTCGCATGGTTTGATTTCTGTTAAGCCCGTCAGTGTCATTTCATAATCATGTTTCAGGGTGTTAAACTGTTTATTCGCTGGTTTCAGCTGACATTTCGATATATAGTAAACACGACCAACTTCAATGATGCCATAAAATTTCTTCGCTTGTGCGCGAAAAGCGGTCGCACGTATCTCTCCAGATTCATCTATTAAATTCACACTAAAACTTATACCTTCACCCTTTGCATTTCTAAATGTGTGCATTGGGTCTTTTGCTGTAACACGGGCTTTGATTACCCATTTATTTTGGTTGGGACTTAAGCTGGATATAGGATGAATATGCCCCATGGTCAATGATTGATTCAAGGAAATTTTATTATTGTTGTTGTATGGTGATGGATGGGGTTCTGCTTTCTTTGCATTACTTGTTGCCGTAGGTTTGGGAACAGTACCATTGTTGGACGAACTCGCTTTATTACTTTGTGCTGCGTCTTCCTCGGTGTATGAAACTGGAGTACCGATCTTTTTACCAACTTCAGTACCCGGGTTTAAAACGCTCAATTCGAGTATTAATAAGTACACGCCTTCAAAGATCGGAATTGTTAAAATATGATTCAAAATATACGTTTGTACACCTACTTTCCAGCATCCTTGCCATTGACCACAGATGTTATATATTTGTCCACTCGCACTATCGTGTATTTGGAGAGCTTACCTTCTTCATGCAAATGATTGAGTTGAGTTGCTAATATGCAATAACTATTGAGAAATTTTCCATCGGAAATAAGTAGTCGCAAAAGATCTGTTTCGACGACTGTAATTTTCTTGATAACCAAAATTTGCAAAACAGGCTCGTCGACTTCCTCGCCTCGCATGATCCGCTAAAAAGACAAAGATAAAGTCACTAGCTTACCCACGAACGTTGTTTTGTCATAAATATACATTATTTCTAGGAAATATTTATAAGAAACAACTAACACTGTAAATGGGTGGGTATATTCAAGAGAGGAAGGAAACAATGTAGGGATGATCGCAATGATTTAAAGCAAGCGTTCATCAGTGTTCGTTGAACTTGAAATGGCGGGAGTGTCTGCCAGAAGTTACCTGAAAGAAGTAACGGAGTGTCTCCAAATAGTTGGTCGTCGTTTTTTTATATCTCTTAATATCCTATCCAATGAGGAGGATGGAGTCATATGTAGAAGTTCACGTAAGTGAGGAAAGTTTCTGACTGTCATTCACTTGGGAGTGGCCAGGAACGATTCTTTTACATGTGGCTCAAGCAGCTCACGACTTCCGGTCTTAGACCAAGTATCCTCTGGGTAGCCAACAGACATCCGTTTGGAGGCGAGCTAAAGTGAGAAGGCGAAACCCGCCTATGCGGTTGTGCGTAGGATTTGGGACCCACCACATAAAAACACCCCCCAATGAAAAAGAAAAAACAGCCTCGGATGAGAGACCCCAATTTGGATGACGACCACTTGCTTGCTTGGCGATTTCAACGCTAGGGTGGGTAAAGAAGGTGTCTTTGGCACAACAGTCGGAAAATTCAGCCTCCATGACGAAACATCACCAAACGGTCTGAGGCTGATCGACTTCGCCGGGGCCCGAAATATGGTCGTCTGTAGTACTAGATTCCAGCATAAGAAAATCCATCAAGCTACTTGGCTGTCCCCGGATCGAATCACTCGCAACCAGATCGATCATGTTGTGATAGATGGACGACATGTCTCCAGTGTTTTTGATGTGCGTACGCTTCGTGGTCCCAACATCGACTCGGACCACTATCTTGTAGCAGCTAAGATACGCACCCGCCTCTGTGTAGAAAAGCGTACACGTCAACAAACACAAGGAAGGTTCGACATCGAGAAGCTGCAATCACAACCGACAGCCGAACGATTTTCTACTCGACTTGCACTCCTGCTCTCTGAGAGCACTCATCAGCATCTCGGTATAAGGGAGCTGTGGGACGGCATATCAAACTCCTTACGTACAGCTGCAACCGAAACCATTGGTTTTCGGAAAAGTCAAAAAAACAGCTGGTATGATGAGGATTGTTGTCTCGCAGTGGAGAGATAACAGACTGCCTACCTCGCAATGTTGCGATCGACCGCAACACGAGCGGGATGGGAAAGATACCGAGAGCTGAAGAGGGAAGCGAGACGCATTTGCAGACAAAAAAAGAAAGAGGCCGAAATGCGTGAGTACGAAGAGCTTGACAAGCTGGCCGACAGGGGTAATGCTCGAAAATTTTACGAAAAGATCCGGCGACTAACTGAAGGTTTCAAGACCGGAGCGCACTCCTGTGGGACCCCCAGAGGTGATCTAGTTATTGGTGATCAGAGTATACTGAGTTTGTGGAGGGAACACTTCTCCAGCCTGCTGAATGGCAGTGAAAGTACAACACCAGGAGATGGCGAACCCGATTCCCCAATCGACGACGATGGAGCAGATGTTCCATTGCCCGACCGTGAAGAAATTCGAATAGCAATTACCCGCTTGAAGAACAATAAGGCGGCGGTTGCCGATGGATTACCGGCCGAGCTATTCAAATACGGCGGCGAAGAGCTGATAAGGTGCTTGCATCAGCTTCTTTGCAGAATATGGTCGGAAGAAAGCATGCCTGACGATTGGAATCTCAGTGTACTCTGCCTAATACACAAAAAGGGAGACCCCACAATTTGCGCCAATTACCGTGGGATAAGCCTCCTCAACATCGCGTATAAGGTTCTGTCGAGCGTATTGTGTGAAAGACTAAAGCCCACCGTCAACAAACTGATTGGACCTTATCAGTGTGGCTTTAGACCTGGAAAATCAACAACGGACCAGATATTCACCATGCGCCAAATTTTGGAGAAGACCCGTGAAAATAGAATCGACACACACCATCTCTTTGTCGACTTTAAAGCTGCTTTCGACAGCACGAAAAGGAGCTGCCTTTATGCCGCGATGTCTGAATTTGGTATCCCCGCAAAACTAATACGGCTGTGTAAGCTGACGTTGAGCAACACCAAAAGCTCCATCAGGATCGGGAAGGACCTCTCCGAGCCGTTCGATACCAGACGATGTTTCAGACAAGGTGACTCACTCTCGTGTGATTTCTTTAACCTGATGCTGGAGAAAATATTACGAGCTGCAGAGCTAAACAGAGAAGGTACAATCTTCTACAAGAGTGTACAGCTACTGGCGTACGCCGATGATATCGATATCATTGGAAACAACACCCGCGCCGTTAGTTCTGCTTTTTCCAGACTGGATAAGGAAGCGAAGCGTATGGGTCTGGTGGTGAACGAGGACAAGACGAAATATCTCCTGTCATCAAACAAACAGTCAGCGCATTCGCGTCTTGGCTCCCACGTCACTGTTGACAGTCATAACTTTGAAGTTGTAGATAATTTCGTCTACCTGGGAACCAGCATTAACAACAATAACAATGTCAGCCTGGAAATCCAACGCAGAATCACTCTTGCCAACAGGTGCTACTA
Source organism: Zeugodacus cucurbitae (assembly GCF_028554725.1). Classification (NCBI taxonomy): domain Eukaryota; kingdom Metazoa; phylum Arthropoda; class Insecta; order Diptera; family Tephritidae; genus Zeugodacus; species Zeugodacus cucurbitae. The sequence continues at coordinate 52,582,822 of NC_071667.1, read as the reverse complement.
TGGACTAAGTAGGCAATTGAAAAGTAAAGTCTTCTCGCGACGAACAAAACCAAACTCTACAGGTCCCTCATCATTCCCGTCCTACTTTACGGTGCAGAAGCGTGGACGATGTCAACATCCGATGAGACGGCACTAGGAGTTTTCGAGAGAAAGGTTTTGCGGAAGATTTATGGTCCCTTAAGAATTGGCAACGGCGAATACCGCAGACGATGGAACGATGAGCTGTATGTGTTATTCGACGACATAGACATAGTCCAGCGAATAAAAAAACAGCGGCTACGCTGGCTAGGTCATGTTGTTCGAATGGATGAAGGTGCTCCAGCTCTGAAAGTATTCGATGCAGTACCCGCTGGTGGAAGCAGAGGAAGAGGGAGACCTCCACTCCGATGGAAGGACCAGGTGGAGAGGGACCTGGCTTCGCTTGGAATAACCAATTGGCGCCAAACTGCCAGAAGGAGAGATGCGTGGCGCGCTGTTTTGGACTCGGCTATAACCGCGTAAGCGGTGTCTACGCCAGCCAAGAAGAAGAAGAATGACTCAATCAGATGTTTGTACATATGGGTTATTTTGAATGTTTAATGTCAGCTAAAACGCTGAGTGAGCTGTTCTGCATCCATCTAATAAAGCTGCTACAATGCTAGATGATGCCGTTTTTTTGTATTATATCCCAGCGAAATTATTAGGAGCGAAATTAGGATTGTTTTTCCAGTTCAACCTGGTACATCCAAAAAAACACGAGTCCCACTTCCATTACCGAAACTGTCAGCACAATTCTTACGCACTTCCATTTTCATGACGTAATTTTTCCTGACGAGGAACATATTCTGACTGGCTCATTTTTAAATGTATGTTCACGACAATGTGAGCTTTCCTTGACCCAAGTTCCAATGGCCACTTTGAAATTATTGTTGAAAAACAAAATAACTTAATATTGAATTCGTTTATCTTATTATTATAAAGATTTTAATTTAAAACTATTTCCACAAAATATTGATAATGAAATGTACCGGTAAAGTAACGACCGTTGTTGTCGGGAGCTCACAACACGAGTTGATTTACATATCTATGTATAACACATTTAAAAGTGAAAACAGTCAACCAATCTTAACATTTATGTGTGTATAAAAGTAGCTTATAGCCGATCCTCAGACCTATCCGATATGTACACAAAATTTCAAGAAAGTCGGTTCAGCCGTTTCGGAGGAATTTGGCAACAGGTGACGTGAGAATTTTATATGTGCCGTATATTAGATATGTATGTAAATACATACATATATGTTAATGGATTTTCTTCTACTTCACAATGCTGGAACGGAATTATTACCTCTATAACGCCAGTGGATAAAGGAGCTATGTCCGTCATACTTTAATTTTTATTTTATTAACTTAAAAAACAAAAAGATTTCAAAACAGACGAGAATACGCAATTGGTATATATTCGCAACTAGTATCTAGAATGCACTAAATACAACACTAATAAAAATGAATTTGAACAAAGAAAGTTCAGAGAGCTCAGAGAGTACAAGCGTTTCGAATGTGCCCAGTCTAAAGTGTTTTGTTAAACTTTTTTGATATTGTATGTGTGTCTTGCACTCAGTCTTGCTCTTGCCTTGCTCAGAGCGTTCTCGGCTTCGGACAAAAACTGTTTTGTTGAAAATATGTAAATATATTAGTGAATATCGTAAGCATGCTGGTATCCGTCAATACAAAAATTTTAATAAAACTAATTGATTAGTAAAATACTTTTATATTTTTTATGAGTAAATCATTTGAAAAGAATTGACCTCAGTTAGCTTACACCGAGCATTGTCAGCGGTCTGATATCGAGAAGGTTCATGGTGAGACAATAGTTAAACTGGTTCTTTTTTCGCAGGGTTACTGACATCTATTCAGAGAACTTCTAGAACTCAGAAAAACTCCTATGTTAACTGCTAATACAACAGATACCTCGTCGCCCGAGGGAATGAATTCGCCAATATATAACAGTTATGCACACTGAGATTTACCATCTTTTCACATCATTTGCAACAACAAAATGGTTATCATAATCATAATCTGTATAAAATATTGTTGCGAGCATTTTGTAAAATTATGTACTTCGACTTATTTACTAATTATTTTATAGCTTCATTAATATTAAAATTAAAAAAAAAAAATTCTGCTTTAATACAGTTTACCACTGAGATGATAAATTTGTTCTTAAAAGATTAGTCAATATATTTGAAGGTATGCAGAAGTTATATGTAGGTTAGGTTAGGCTGATCGACAGTCCTTTGTGAAGCCAGGATCAATGTGCTTGATTAGATTTTAACAATCGAAAAAGCGTCCGGAACCATCTATATCCGCTAGTTGTCATTGTTGTCCAAAAAATGGAGATCCACGAAATCTTTTTGTTGATCTCGCAAAGACGGAAATCTACAGATTAAAGAAATGAGATGAAATGAGATGAGAAACCCGTACGACTAAGGAGAGATAAACTTTACTAATGTTTACAAAACGGATGTCTATTGGCTACCCAGAGGATACTTGGATATGCAAAAGAATCGTTCCTGGCCACTCTCAATTCAATAAAAAACTTTCCTCACTTACTTGAACTTCTACACATGACCACATCACTGTCATCAAACAAGAACAGCGGCTACGAGGTCAAAGTCATGTTGTTCGAGTGAACGAAAACACTCCAGCTTTGAAAGTGTTCGATGCAGTACCCGTTAGTCGAAGCAGAGGAAAAGAAAGACCAAGTTGAAAGTGATCTGATTTCCAATTGACGCCAAAATGTAAGAAGGAGAGAAGAATTACAACGGTCCATATGATTTTAATGGTTGGAATGAATTGATCATATCATATACCGCTCGTTTAGAAGATTCGGAAAGGCTGCGTGGTCTGAATGGAGCACTCCAAGGTGCACTCTTCCGAGAGAAGAATTGCTTGGAAAGTGAGCAATCAGAACCAACTTGAAGGCAGTGTTTCCTCGCAGATCTTAGTTCATTTTCCATTTATGTTGTTAAGATACTCCAATTAAAAAGAGCACAACATTACAGATTCTATATTGATCAACAACAATGAATTACTAACGGCACAAACGGTAAATAATGAATGTTTTAAATGTACAAAAGAAATACGCTGAGCAAGGAATTTTAAAAATTTATGGAAATCAAATTGAAAATATTTTCGCGGCCGGCATTATCGAAACAGCCACGCAGTTTATACCCTTCCGGGAACCCCACCCCATAGTGTTAAATACACCTAAAATGTTCAAGGTTAATGTAACCTTGTTTATTTAATTTCATTTTAGCTTACAGCAGCATTGCTAGAGTCAACAAGTGTCAGTTCGCGCTTTTTGAATTCCTTATTGGTAGTGCGTGAGGTGAATGTTTGTAGTTCGCCAACTTCTTTGCAAATACCAATTGTATCTAGAAAAGAAAAGCTTTGAAGTTTCTTGAATCATTAGTTTCGTATTGTATAACACACCGACAGTTGTATTTGGTTCTAGGTTCGCCAAGTGCGATATGGGAATCAAATCGTGTTGAATTTCTGGTATATCATTATCGTCTTCCTCGCATGGTTTGATTTCTGTTAAGCCCGTCAGTGTCATTTCATAATCATGTTTCAGGGTGTTAAACTGTTCATTCGCTGCTTTCAGATGGCATTTCCATACATGTATGTATAGTAAACACGATCAAATTCAATGATATCATAAAATTTCTCCGCTTGTTCGCGAAATGCGGTTATAAAAATGAATTTGGGCATAGACAGTAATTTGAAATTTTGAGCGCGCTCCGAGAGTAAGAGTGTTTCGGGTGTGTCCAGCTAAAGTGTTTTTTGTTAAAGGTTTTGATATCGCACATTTGTCGATATACATATGTATATACATATATACAGTTTATAGCAGTGTTCGAGAAACTTATATGTGCAATATTAATATCTACTCAACTGACTCACTAGCACTTTCAACCACTCCAAATCTTTCTCAATTTAAGTTTAGGACCGCAGCCGGTTTCTTATCAATTATTTTTGTATAAAAATAGCACACAAAATATATTTAAAAAAAAATCATTTTGTAACGGGTGATTTTTTTGAGGTTAGGATTTTCATGCATTAGTATTTGACAGATCACGTGGGATTTCAGACATGGTGTCAAAGAGAAAGATGCTCAGTATGCTTTGACATTTCATCATGAATAGACTTACTAACGAGCAACGCTTGCAAATCATTGAATTTTATTACCAAAATCAGTGTTCGGTTCGAAATGTGAAATCCGCTTTTTTATCGACAAATTTTGTTCAGCGATGAGGCTCATTTCTGGTTGAATGGCTACGTAAATAAGCAAAATTGCCGCATTTGGGGTGAAGAGCAACCAGAAGCCGTTCAAGAACTGCCCATGCATCCCGAAAAATGCACTGTTTGGTGTGGTTTGTACGCTGGTGGAATCATTGGACCGTATTTTTTCAAAGATGCTGTTGGACGCAACGTTACGGTGAATGGCGATCGCTATCGTTCGATGCTAACAAACTTTTTGTTGCCAAAAATGGAAGAACTGAACTTGGTTGACATGTGGTTTCAACAAGATGGCGCTACATGCCACACAGCTCGCGATTCTATGGCCATTTTGAGGGAAAACTTCGGAGAACAATTCATCTCAAGAAATGGACCCGTAAGTTGGCCACCAAGATCATGCGATTTAACGCCTTTAGACTATTTTTTGTGGGGCTACGTCAAGTCTAAAGTCTACAGAAATAAGCCAGCAACTATTCCAGCTTTGGAAGACAACATTTCCGAAGAAATTCGGGCTATTCCGGCCGAAATGCTCGAAAAAGTTGCCCAAAATTGGACTTTCCGAATGGACCACCTAAGACGCAGCCGCGGTCAACATTTAAATGAAATTATCTTCAAAAAGTAAATGTCATGAACCAATCTAACGTTTCAAATAAAGAACCGATGAGATTTTGCAAATTTTATGCGTTTTTTTTTTTTTAAAAGTTATCAAGCTCTTAAAAAATCACCCTTTATTAACCACATAATCATTTATAATTTTGCAACAACTGTAAACAAATTAACATAACTGAGAAATAAATAATTGGAATTTTTAATACGAACTAGCTTGCAGAAAAAACTTAAAGATAATAAATCTCTAATAAAGAATCTAATCGCTGAATGTGTTGCTAAGCGCAGATCTCAAATAGCTGAATCGATTTCGCTAATTCTAATTCGTTGAGAAAATTTGCTAGAAAAATCTAAACACAACATTTTTCAATATCCCATACAAAAAATTTGTAATCTATACTAGGGCTGTTAAAATTATTCGATTAACCTGTAAACCGATTATTCGAATATCCGGTTTGTAACCGTTCGTACGAATATTAACCGGTTAGCACTATTCGGTTAGTCGCAATGTTCCGACTATTCGAATAGTCGTTCTACTGCGGTTATTCGAATAGTTATACTGTCACTATTCGAATAAATGAAAATTGTTTGCAGTCTAAAAGATTTGATTTTTTGATATATGTCCGTATTTTCCAGATATATACAATGTGCGGTATAAATCGGTTGAGAAGTGTTCGGTCAGAAGGGCACGAGCAAAACCGACCACTGACCGACCCAAAAAACCGGTTATTCACACAAAACCGACTACCCACTCGTCGAAGTTTTGCCCCAAAATGCCCCAAAGCCCCACCCACCGACCGCCCACACTGCCACGAGTTTGTCCCAAAAAAAAAACCGGTTCCAAAAAGTAACCGGTTACTGCAGTACTAGGCATATGCCGCAAAAAACCGAAAAAATTCGGCAGCAAGTGGGTAGAGGTATAGAATAGCGACCTCAAGAAACATACCACACAGTGTTGTATCAGTCATATTTTAATTTTGCATGTGAAACAACAACAGTTGGTATAACAGTCATAAAAAATAGCGAGTTTTTTGTTAGTTCTAATATTTCACCTTTTTCAATAAAAATAAGAAAATTAATGAACTTGCACTATTCGAATAGTCGACAACGAAGGGTTAACCGAATAGTCGAAAATGAGCGGTTAATCGAATAGTCGATGACTGACGACTATCCGAATAGTGCAAACCGAATATTATTATTCGAATAATGCCCTATTCGGTTAATTCAGTTAGTCGATTAGTCGAATACCAAGAGCTCTAATCTATACATCTTCTAATAATAATATTTCTGGTACAGATACATACTATTAAAAGAAAGAGATTCCCCCTGAATTAAATTAGAATATCTGAGAGATTTACCGATATTTTGGTTGAAAAATTACCCTAAGGCACCGATATCACAAGTATGATTACAGCTCAAATACAGTATTTGTGTTTTATTCCGTTATCTTCATTGGATCCTAATGTATATATTATAAAGTGAAGGAATCAGAAGGAATTTAAAATTGAGTTTTATGGAAAGTAGTCGTGGTTGTGAACCGCTTTCGCCCATATTCCACCCGTGTCATCAGGGTGTCAAGAAAGTGTTATATAACGAATTTCATTGAAATCGGTCGAGTAGTTCCTGAGTAGTAGTTCCTCATAAAAATCAATCGAACGTATTGAAAATGAAGTCGAATCCGTGAATTATCCAGTGGAATTTCCAAATTCTTTGAATTTGAGTGGCATGCCGCCCAATCATTCGCGTCTCAAAGTTGTATCTGTCATAATTATGCTTCCCAATCTTCATTCATTCGTAATTGAAGCCGACTAATAGTGAATGTTGTTTATCAAACTCAAATGTGGTGGGGAGATAGCTTAGTACCGGGAGGTATTTTATACTTTGTATCCCGTTCCCGTGGGACATCTTCATCATCACAAATTTCACATTACCTTGTTTTTTCTTGATTCATTTTGAGATATATGAGGTTTATATTTCTAATATTACCCGCAATGGCCATCCATTTGACCGTTCTGCCATCTGATCTGATTGAGAACTTGATTAAAAATCAACATATCTTAATACAAATTGATACACTTAACCCTGACAATATGGGAATGTTGGTATTTTAGATGGTCTACTCTTCAAATTTACCTAATATGTGTACAAATTCTTAGTATAATAAATTTAATAGTTTTCTCGGGAACATGTTTGAAACCCCTAATTTGTAGGCGAACAAATTAATTAATTGAAAACCGTCAAAATCTACGGTACCCTTCAGCAGGCTAAAGTTTCCAATTCGTTTAACAGTCGCTAATGCTATAAATATGTAACAAATACACATCTTACACACTGTGTGGCATTGTAAAAACCTACAATAGTTCTACAATGCTGAGTAGTCAGAGAACAACTGAACCTGTCCCCGCTTCTACATTGTTATAACGATTGCAAGTACACTCAGTATGACACCTACATGCATGCATGGCTTTTGAAACCTTTAAACCCACTTCCCCACATGGAAAAGGAATTATTTCGCGAACTCACTGAAAATATATTGTTAGCGATTCTTGATAGGATATAAATTAGAACCCCCTTCGGCTAACTAAACCCAACTGACGCAGGAAAGGTGGTGACTGACGTTGAGAACTACAATCACCATCACAATTAGTTTTCTCCTAAACAAATCCATTTACCTTACATTTATTTTCGTTTTGAAAAACTGATTTAAGAATATTAAATAAAATATGTATGTATTATATGTAACACGAACAGATAGAAATAAACATAAATAATATTCACGTAAACAATTTCAAGTTGATTTAATTTTTGTGAATGCCTGTTAACTCTTTAAGGTTGTTTATCAAATATTTATTGTACTCCTTGTAATCCAGAGGCACGACAGATTGTACTGTCAGCTTGTTACGTTGCATATCCTGTAGAAAAACCCATACAAATTATATTAATTAACAAATTTCAGGGAGAATAACTAAGGGCAGCGCTGTGCTTACACCAAACTGTTCCATTTTGCTGCGCAATTTAAATATGTACGAATTGAAATTGATTGAGGAGAGCACTTCTTCACCTTCCGGTGGATTGTTTTCGAGTAGATCACCAATTTCTTGTGCCGAACGCTTCATTAACTGTTCACCCACTTCGCTGAAGCAAGTGACCCAACGATTTGATGTCCAATCGCCAATACTCATCTGATAGGAGGAATATTGAAAATGACATACATACGCACATATATACAGAAAAGAAATATGCATCCCTAGTAGAACTAATTTATCTTACATTAATTAATAGCCTGTATTTGAAGTTGGGGAAAACTGCATTGCAACGCTCGCAACGATAATGACCATTGTTCTCGTCGATAACCTTTTTATTGCAATCCGCTTGTGGACAAGCCTTGTAGAAAGCATTCTGACATTTAACTATATGGACAACGGCTTTGCATTGGAAATAGTCGGGCTTGTCGCCAGCGCCCAGGTTTCTGCTGCGGGCCTCGTGGAATGTTAACCACTCGGTGCTAAAGCCACCTCCAGCACCACCGGTTCTAAATAAAATGGATTATATGTTAGTAAATAATCAAAAATTAGTCCACAGCAACAACAAACCTGGTGGAAATCATATTGGAAATATGTTCACCACCGCCATTATCGAACCAACCACGCAGTTTATGCCCTTCCGGGATATCTGGATTTATTTTCATAACAGAGCCATTGCCCATGCTTATACTTTTACCACCATTAAATTCAGTTACACGTGCACCTTTAACTAAAATCACTGGTTGTACGTGCCCATCGAAGTTAACGGCATCATCACCCCATAGTGTTAAATTCACCTAAAAATTGTCAAGGTTACTTTCATAACATTATATTGCTTGATTTTAGCTTACAGCAGCATTGCTGGAGTCAACAAGTGTCAGTTCGCGCTTTTTGAATTCCTTATTGGTAGTGCGTGAGGTGAATGTTTGTAGTTCGCCAACTTCTTTGCAAATACCAATTGTATCTAGAAAAGAAAAGCTGTGAAATTTCTTGAATCATTATTAGTTTCGTATTGTATAACACACCGACACTTGTACGTGCTTCTAGGTTCGCCAATTCCGATATGGGAACCAAATCGTATTTAATTTCTGGTATATCATTATCGTCTTCCTCGCATGCTTGGATTTGAGTTTCGCCCGTTAGAGTCATTTCATAATCATTTTTCAGTGTGGTGAATTGTTTATTCGCTGGTTTCAGCTGACATTTCGATATATAGTAAACACGATCAACTTCAATGATATCATAAAATTTCTCCGCTTGTTCGCGAAATGCGGTTGCGCGTATCTCTCCAGATTCATCCATTAAATCCATACTAAAAAGTTTACCTTCACCCTTTGCATTGCTCCATGTTCGCATTGGACCCTTTGCTGTAACACGGGCTTTGATTACCCATTTATTTTGGTAGGGACTCAAACTGGAGATAGGATGAGTAAGCCCTGCTGTTAATGATTGATTCAAAGTAGTGTTATTATTATTATTGTAGAGTGATGGTTTGGGTTCGTTTTTCTTTGCATTATTTGTCGACGTGGGTTTGATAGCAGCACTATTATTGGCCGAACTGCCTTTATTACTTTGTGCAGCGGCTTCTTCGGTGTATGAAACTGGAGTACCGATCTTTTTACCAACTTCAGTACCCGGATTTAAAACACTCAATTCGAGTATTATAAGTACACGCCTTTAAAGAATGGAATTGTTAAAATATAATAAAAAAAATATACGTTCGTACCTACTTTCCAGCATCCTTGCCATTGACCACAGATGTTATATATTTGTCCACTCGCACTATTGTGTATTCCGAGAGCTTACCTTCTTCGTGCAAATGATTGAGTTGAGTTGCTAACATTGAATAACTGTTGATAAATTTTCCATCTGAAATAAGTAGACGCAAACGATCTGTTTCGCCGCCTGTAATTTTCTTTGTACCTAAAATTTGTAAAACAGGCTTATCCACTTCCTCTCCTCGCATAATGCGCTGAAAAAATAAGTATTTAAAGTTATATATGTAGTCATGAATATATTTTGGATTTCACAATGCCGAAATGCAATTTTTACCTCTATAACGCCAGTGGATAATGGAGCTATTCCTGGCATATTGTAATTTATATATTATTTTAACTGTAATGAATAATCAGTTAACGATAATTATTTCCAATTGTAATTATTTCGAAAGATTTCCCAAATGTTTGTAGTCGTACAAGAATTTACAATGTTTTTTGCAAGCTCAGTGGAAATATTCGCAGACGCTGTCAATCGATTTTAAAACAGGCGGGAATACGCAATTGGCATTCACCATAAATTGTACTAAATGTTATGAAATGTGCATAGCAAGCAGTATTGAGAAGTGCTTTAAAAGTACAAAATAAAAATAAAATAAACAAATAGGCTCTCATATATAGTAAATATTTCTTTACTTACGCTGAGAGCTGTCAGAAAAAATCACATCAAGAGCAAACAATTTCTATTGGTTTTATAGGTTTACGATAAGAAAACCCTTTATGCATGTTTCATGAACTTTTAATTATGACACTCTAATCGCTGAATAATATTTTCAATTCTACTGTGAATGAATACAAATATCTTAGAAACAAGAAGAAAAGTTTTGCCGAAAACAAATGTGAATTCTTATATGAATATAAATCTGTAGGCAGTGTTTTCAGAATTTGTAAAAATGGTAAATATTAAATGAATTAATATATATAAATATATAAACAATAATATTAACGAGTATTTTTTTCATTACAGGCACGTAATGCGGAGAAAGCAATGTAAGTAAATGTCGCTAATTATTATATTAAAAAAAAAAAACATTGTGGTCTGTTCCATTTTCAGGACTACATTGGCGCGTTGGCGCGCAGCTAAAGAGGCTGAATCTGGAGAGAAAGATAGAAGACCATACCTAGCTTCGGAGTGCACCAGTTTACCAAAGTGTGAAAAATACCGATTAGAAATTATTCGCGAAATATCAAAGAAGGTAGCGCAGATACAAAATGGTTGGTATTTATAATTAAAGTAGACCCTATACTGATTTTAATGTTTTCTCTTTTCCAGCCGGCTTGGGCGAATTTCGGATACGAGATTTAAATGATGAAATAAATAAGTTACTGCGTGAAAAGCGACATTGGGAAAACCAAATTTCTGCATTAGGTGGCCCTCATTACCGGCGTTATGGCCCAAAAATGTTTGACGCTGAAGGACGCGAAGTTCCCGGAAATCGTGGTTATAAATATTTTGGTGCTGCAAAAGATCTGCCCGGAGTACGTGAACTATTTGAGCAAGAACCACCTGCCCCACAACGTAAAACACGTGCTGAGCTAATGAAGGAAATAGATGCGGAATATTATGGGTATCGGGATGATGATGATGGCACATTAATTCCAATGGAAGAACGCATTGAACGTGTAGCCATACAAAAAGCATTACAAGAATGGAAAGAGAAAATGGCACGTGATGGTCATGTAGATGAGGAAGAAGAAGAGGAAATATATGGTTCATTAAAGACAACTGCTGATGATAATGATGGTGACGCGGACGCACACAAAACGGCTTCGAGTACAGAAGTTGTTAATGATCCTTTGGAAATGTTAGCACCTCGTTTTACAGCACATGTCCCAGTACCAACGCAAAAGGACATTGAAGAAGCACTGCTAAAGAAACGAAAACAAGAGCTATTGGAAAAATATGTGGGCAGTGAATGAAGCATTTTTTTCATTTAATTACTTATTTTTACTTGAAAAGTAGTTATGGGTGTACTATAATATTTTATATTGTTATTAAAATTGCAAAGTATATTTTATACAACATGAGACATGTATTTTTATTAAATGTACTAGATAATTCAGATATTTTCTATATCGAGACTTTAAGACATAATCAAATATGAATTAGACTTATTTCATTACAACTTAAATAAATATTTATTTATTTTTGTTTTCAATTTTTATATACCTACTATATAAATATAACCTGATATATCCCACAAAACAAATACGGTTTTATTTTGTGGATCCTGGTGTGTTTATCTCCTTTTCCATAATGTTGGCATCACTTTTCGATAAATGTCATCGTTGTCAATTACGAGAAGTCTTCTTCTTCTCCGTAAGTCAGCAGTCAACAGCGCAGTAGAAGAAGAAAGAAAAAATTTGTCATTTCGCATTTGGTGTAAAGAAAAAAGTGAAACAGTGAAAAAAGGCTGCGACAAAGCAATTAATAGTGAAAATTTAGATATAAATTTATAAGAAAACCGTGATCAATATGTTAGCATTAATAAACAGAATACTGGATTGGTTCAAGAGCATTTTCTGGAAAGAAGAAATGGAACTGACGCTGGTTGGATTACAATTTTCAGGCAAAACAACGTTCGTGAATGTTATTGCAGTGAGTATTTTGCCAAAGTGCGTGTGCGAAATCGTTTTCAAACCACCCACTGTTGTACACCCGCATTTCTAAACGCTTGAGTATGCGTTAATGCCCACACAAATAATGTGCGTTTACAGTGACACCCTAAGACAATCCCATTTTTCCTTTTTTTCGGTAAGCGAAAAAAGATCCCTTCTAACCAGCAACTAACGCCACTCCCCACCAAAATTTCTTCATTAAATATGCTGCTACTGCTACTATAGTATTCGCTATTGCTTTGCGTCATTGCCCCCATAACTGTCGTTGTACTTTTAGCAGCTATCAACTACAAACATTGAGGCTATTCTATTGTTCTGTGATTTGTTTATATGTTTTTATTGTAATTCACACATGTACTAATTATGACTGCAGATTAGCTTGTTTTCAGCTACCGCAAAACGGACAATATGAACTTAACAAATAGATAGATGTGAAAGACTTGTTTTTAATAGAAATCAATAAACTGTCATCTGATCGCACATAAAAATTTCTGAGCCCTCGCACTAAGGCAATTGTTTCTTTAACGCTCACTTGAATATGTTCGCTTTAATTGTCTTCAATATATATATATAATAGCACATGTAAAGTAAATAAAACACGAAAACAACTAAATTTATGTCTAATAAATATTATGCAGTAAATCAATTCAAACATTGCAATGACAGTTACATAAATGTATAAAGTTTTTTGTTATAATAGTATAAAATGTATATCTGCTAGCACCATTGCCTATGAATATTAGTAGTAAAGTTATTTCCCTTCTTCTATCAAGCGATTAGGGTAATCAACTTTTAAGGTTTGCCAATGACTCATGTGGTGTTGTTGCATTTGTTGTTGATAACATACTTCTGTAAATATAATCCATTGTGTATATGTAGATTCGTTTGTATTTAAATGCTGATTACACTGCTGATCTCAATTACCTACTTAATATTAATATATGTATGTCTGAACTTACATATTAATGTGATCTTTGTAATTTATAATATTTTATTTTCCAGTCTGGACAATTTGCCGAGGATATGATACCGACTGTTGGTTTCAATATGCGTAAAATCACCAAAGGGAATGTCACTATTAAAGTTTGGGATATCGGTGGTCAACCGAGATTCAGATCGATGTGGGAGCGATATTGTCGCGGTGTAAATGCTATTGTGTAAATACTCAATTGCCTATAAATTAGTTAATTTGGGCTAATAACAGTGATCTATTTAGGTATATGGTTGATGCAGCTGATTTGGATAAAATGGAGGCATCTAGAAATGAATTGCATTCATTACTGGATAAACCGCAGTTAGCGGGTATACCTGTGTTGGTGCTAGGCAATAAACGTGATCTTCCAGGTGCACTTGATGAAACCGGCCTAATTGAGCGAATGTAAGTGAATTTCATATATTGTAAGGATGTTTACAAATAATAAATATCTCTGTCATTAATCAGGAACCTAGCAAGCATACAAGACAGAGAAATTTGCTGTTACAGCATTTCGTGTAAGGAAAAGGACAACATCGATATAACGCTGCAATGGTTGATCGCACACTCAAAAAGCCAAAGCCGTTAGAAAATTATGCCTATAGTTTACTAGTGCTGTTGCTGTAGAAAGCAAATTAAATGTGGCGTGAGCATATTTATAAGACAATGAAAATACAAATAAATAACAATTAAAACGAATAATAACAAAATGATAAAACCGTAGAACACTGCAAAACAATTAGGCATTTTAATTAAACAACAAAAAAAAAAACAGAAAAACATTCATTGCTACACTTTGTATGAATCAAATGAGATAAATGTATGCAGTTGTGATTACGCATGATACACTCTATATAGATCAAAAATGTATTCGATTAAAGTGAATTGACAAAAATGAAATTTAACAAAATAATTAGGACTACAGAAACCACAAATTAATTAGCTAAAAGTACATTTCTAATCGTGCATTTGTGATTGCGATCTAAACCTTAAATGCTGTATTTGAGCAATTCAATTTTGTTTCGAAATTTTGAAAAAAGAAATGTGTGTGGTTGAAATTGTTCAAAATTGTGTTTGCCAGTTTAGCACATTTAGTACAAAAGTAATGCAAGAAATTAATATGCAAAAGTAAAACAAATTTGTGAAATGCAATGCAATCTGAATTATTCAATATGCACTAAATTGTATGTATGTATGTATGTATAATTTTTAACACTCATTTGTCCACTTTCTATGTCTCAATTCTTAAGTTTAGTCTACTCTAAACAGGAATAAGTTTTCTAGCGCTCGGTGTGATTACAAAATATGATATATATATATATATTATTTACATTTAAATGCTATATTTAGAAATTTCATTTATATTTACATATGTATATTCTTAATTCGAATTTGTAGGCTACATTTTCACTTACGAAAATACACTAAGAACCTACTCTGTTGAGCACGCGTCTATATTATTTTTTGAAAACTATAATAAGCGCAAACTGGTGTGGCTAAAGAAATAATAATTAACAAATGAAAATAAGCCAACTATAATCGCAAGACACTGTACGAAGTGCATTACTACACGTTTGATATCGAAATGTGAAACACAATTATTAAGCATTGTTTATTGTATGTATTTAATCACGTTATAAAACACAAAACAAAAGGAAAAAAGAAAAACAACAACAAAAACTACTCATGAAAACCTTTCTCATGTAAAATACAAAAAAACGATATGCGTTATATTGTTGTCTTTTATTATTTAGCATGTGTGTATGTACACGAATTGGTAAAAAAGTGTGCACTTGAAGTTGCCACACACAATGAATTGGTTTAAACAATTTAGTCATTAACATTTCCTCAATTCACACACGGAGACTCATAGCATAGTGTTTAAAACATGGAAAGTTCTCAAGAGATAGTAATGCTTAGTAATAACAAAACAGATAAATAAAAGTGTAAACAGAACGATTATATATGAACAATTCTAAGTAAAATAAAAAAAAAATTTAAATAAAAATCACAAACGACTTTGTTCCCATTTAATAAAAAAATATTGCTTTAATAATTTATTAAAAATTTATTTGTATAATTTTTTGGCAACAACCTTAACTCTATTTATATTTATGAAATTTTAATTACTGACCACAAACTATTTTTATTCCAAGCAGGTTCAGTTTTTTCTGGTTTTTTGAATATTTTTTTATGAGAAAATTAATTTTTTTCCAAAGGATACCTTCATTGATTTATTAGTTTGTCTCGTTATTGCTGTTGACTTTCTATATAATGTGGAATGCGTTTAGCAACTGGCTACTTTTGACTCCTTTGTTAAACGATGTGTTGCATTATTAATAGTTTTAACATTATTTAAGCAGTTAATACAAATAAATAAACTCAAAATCCATTATGGTGCAAGCAAAGTGTATAAATACTTTTTATGAAACTAATTTCTATGCCACCCATACAGCTCAATACCTGTCAATATGCGTAAATTCAGGAAGCCAACAACTTTTTGACACAAACTGCGCTGCATTCACAACAACTACGCCTATGAAATGTCTTCAAATTGCTAATTATTTATGCAGGTAGCCGTGTTGCCTTTGCCTGATTCCAGGAAATATGCAGCTACACATGCGCACTCACACTAATTCGCCGGTTGCCACGCTGTGTTCCGATGCAACTGGATGCATTAGGAAATTCCTTTGTATGCATAGCTTTGACTTGGAATTGAGCTCATAAATATTTTTCTAATGTTTAATGGTAGGAATTTAGGTGTAAGGCATTTCCGTTTTGCGTGCAATTACCATAAATATATGTATGTATACCTTTAATTGTTTTCAGTTCTTTCACTTTGTCCTTTTTATCGAATAGTTTCAATGAATCTTTGTGTCTAAGCGCGTGTCAATTCTTTAGAACATTAAAATTATGCACGTATAGATTTGATTTATGTACAGCATACACTTGTTTAAATGCAACGCGCATACAATGAGAGATAATGCGGGTTATCAAGCTAGACCAATTGTCTGCTAGCTTGCATTTGAGTAAAAAAAGTAATTTTTTTCCACATGTGGCTTTCTGTTTACTATCTTCTTGATGGCAGAGATAAAAATCATGTTTACTAATACAAACTCTGAGACTTTAATGGGCACTTACCATCTATCATTTTGGAAATAAACACGATTATTACTTGTTTGCTATTTTTTATTGGGTAAAAGTGTAGATAAAAGACAAGATTCAGTTCCTACAAGAACCATTTATAATTGAATCGTGGAAAAACTTATAAAATATGCCATTTCAAGCGAATTCTCAGCCTTAATGCGTATATATATTTGACGTTAAGCTAGGTAAGTGCAATATAAATAAACATATATATGTAGATATGTAAAAATTGTAATTATAGCTTACAAACATACTTAAAATCTTTGAGCGCATAATTAATTGCTACTTGTCAATGTGTCGATATGAATTGTACTAGATATACTTTCATCATTGGTATATTCCAAACGCGATTTAACTATTTTACTTTTTTCCGTTATTCTTGAATGAAATTCATTGCTATTTTTGATGCAGCTGAGCGGTGTTCTCTTGATGACATTTTCACGTGTATCCTTTTGTTTCAATTTAAGAGATTTCATATTTGTTGAAGCATTTTCAGAATTCTCACATACTACACGATGTGGCGACATTTGCAATTCTTTCGTAATACGACGTGTGGGTAATGGGATTTTTTCATTGGCGCGTGTGCGGCGCATACGTTTATGTGTAATTTTTCTAAAAAGTTGACCTTGTCGATCGGTTTTGTTTGATTCACCCGCAGTCTTTTGATTATTCGAACTAGTTGAGCAAATACTAGTTGATAAATCACTCATATCAAGCGAAAGTGTTGCTAATATGCTTTCCAACAGAACGCTTTCGCTAGTTTCATCGTCATCATCGTTGAATATTATAGGTGTTCGGTCAACACCAATTGTCGGGGAGCGTGGATCAATCTCGTCTTGTAGGATTTTTGGTGTACGCTGTAGCAAGCTAGCTGGCTTAGGTAATGGAACGTTGTTCTTTTCAACTAAAGAATTTTCTTTATAGGATTCTGAACACACCGTAACTTCCTCAATAGCTTCAACATTTGTTTCTACTTCATAAGTCGTATTTTTAGACACAAAATCTATGCTATTACTCATTTTATCAATCGCATTACGGAATTCTTTTTCGGATACAACTGAATTTAGATCATCTACATTGTTAACTGCAAGTAATTCTTCATCAGCTTTCAACAGCGGATTCTCTGTTGTTGTTGTTGTGATAGGCTGTGGTTGAGTGCCGGCAAATAAATCAGCAAATGTATCATCTAGATTTAGTATTTTATCTTGCGAGTCGTCAAAAGATAGCGGCGTACGATTGAATTGATAACCAGGTGAACGTGGATCATTTAAGTTGTAGGAAAATCCTTTGAAAAATCGCTTACGTAGCTGACCTACAGCACTCTCGGCATCACGATTTACTTCCATATTTTGTAAACCGCCGGTGCTCTGACTTTTTGTTGAGAAAATCTAAACAAGTAGTTACAAATAAGCATAAATAAGTTTAAAAAAATTGCGGCTAACTTTAGCAACACTTACATTAATAGGTGTCCTGCAGATATTAGGCGAACGTGGATCCCGTACATCAGTAATTTCCTCATATTCAAAGTCATTTTGCATGGCAATGGGTACACACGTTGAACCAGACGGAACTATAGGTGTCTCTGGCAAATAAGTGCCCTCAATTTTAGTTTGTTTAGCGCCCATATTGAATTTGTATATTTATTGAATAAATTGGCGTTGCTGCTTTATAATTGTTGTCGATGAAATTGAAATAATGAAAATATAGCGCGACTTTTTCGTTTTTCAAATTATAATGGCGGTTGTTTTATGACGAAGTTAGCTGCTATTTTCGTAATGAAACAGATGTTATAATGAGGCTACCAGATCAAATGCGTTGCGAATGTGGCTGTATAACAGTTTGTTTTATTTTATTTTTTCAACGTTAAAAGTTGACTTATTTATTCAGTTATTTGAAATTAGTATTTACAGTTGTATCTTTAGAATAATAATATCTTTTGCAAAATATTTTAATTGTTTTTACGAAAATTATTACAGTAGAACTCCAATTATCCGAACTCTGATTATCCAAATCGCCGATTATTCTAAGTCTAAGTGCGCTATTATTCTTCCCCCCGCGAAGCCAGTGTTTGCGCGTCAAGTCTTGACTTGACTTGTCTTAACTTGCCGTTGTGCCTACACTGACTTCCCCCCGGCCTCGAGACTGCTTTGAAGTGGATGGAGCGTAAGCCCGAGTGTGACCACTTGCAACTGCTCACCGTCAAGTGAGTGAGTGAGTGGTCAATGCGTGACCTGGCTGCCCGAAAACGATTGAAGACCGCAAAAAGGCTTACATTGACGGAGATGTTTAAAAAACAAGGATTTTTATTTCTAAACTTGTACATATGTAAGTACATTTTATTTATATTTAAAACATGTGAAAATTTCGTGTTTCTTTCATTTAATTCAATAAAAAAATAGTGTAATATCAAAACGTAGCTTTTATTCTCTCCAATGGCAATTTAAAAAAAAAAATCCGATTATCCGAATATTTGATTATCCGAATGGGCCCGGTCCCCATTAATTCGGATAATTGGAGTTCTACTGTATCAACTAATTATTTGGTTGATATCGAATCCAATTCTCATTAGTTTCGATAGGCTGTTAAGTAATTCTCAGAATGGATGCTGTTGCGGCTGCCGGATATACAGTAGGTGGAAAAAGTAAGTTATCAAAACAGAAAGTGCCATAATCAATGCATTTTTATTAAAACTTAAAGTAAATTACAAAAATTCGTTAATGGCTGCATCTAAAATAAAATAAAACCTGTACTTGAAGCTTGTCAATTTCTTGCAACAACGATCAACTAGCAACGCAAAATTATGGGTTTTGTTGATTTAAAACAGTTTTATAACTTACTTTTTCTTCATGAAGAAAAACTGTTACTGTTTGTGTATATACAGTGGAACTTCCATAATTTTTTTTAAAGGAGTCCGTCTATATTGTATAGAGGCAAACAAAAAATATGGTATTACACCTATGGGTTGTATAAATCATGTAACAAAGGCATGGGATACAGATGTCAATAGCCAAACAATAGCAAACTGCAACAAACAATATTACAGAAGACATATTTCAACGAACGCACATAAAAGTTTATGCGAAGTATTATAAATAAATAAAACTGTGTATAAATCTATATTTTACAGCTTTTTGAGAAATTGTATGTTTTAATGAAAATTCTATAACTCGAAGTCTCTCTAACTCGAAGTTTTTTTGTGGATTATAGTGATTCGAGTTAGAGAAGTTCCACTGTATTTTCATTTTATAAAATCAATGAATTGGATTTTTGTTTTAAAAATACTTTAATTTGATACTGTGGAATATGCTCTTGTGGAAAAAAAATGTTTGTAAAAATATAAGCATTAACATTTTATTCACTTCGCTGTATTATATTTCACTTTGATACCTCACTTTTTGTATGTATGTATGTACATAAGTCCAGTTACGATCCCACAATAGTCCCAAGTGTAGTGAACTAGGATTCGATTTTAATAGCCGAAATTATATATTTTTACTAATTCCATGTTTTTTTTTTCTTTTTATACTCTTGCAACAAAAGTTGCTAAGAGAGTATTATAGTTTTGTTCACATAACGGTTATTTGTAAGTCATAAAACTAAACGAGTTAGATATAGGTTTAAATATATCAAAATGATCAGGATAACGAGATGAGTTGATCCGGATGTATGTATGTCTGTCCGTCCGTCTGGCCATCCGTCTGTCCGTGCAACGGATAGCTTGAGTAAAAATTTAGATATTTTAATGAAATTTGGAACACGTATTCCTTGGCACCCTGAGGAGGTTGCTTTCGAAAATGGGCAAATTCGGACCATTGCCACGACCACAAAATGGCGAAAACTAAAAACTTTTAAAGTGTCATAACTATGCCATAAATAAAGTTATAAATATTAGTAAAATGTGGCGCCGCCCCCAAATCGGTTATTTGTATAAATCTCGTAAACCAATGAAGCTTTATAAACCAAACTTTCTGCAGTCGGTTCTTTTATGTACCCCACCACGCACCATGAAAATAGTTGAAATTGGATAATAACCACGCCCATCTCCCATACCAATTTTAGGTTGCAAATTACTAAAAGTGGGTTAACTCACTAACGAGAAACGTCAGAAACACTAAATTTTGCAGAAGAAATAGCAGAAGGAAGCTGCACTCAGATTTTTTTACAAAATGGAAAATGGGCGTGGCATCGCCCTCTTTTGAGTCAAAAACCATATCTCAGGAAGTACTGGACAGATTTCAATGAAATTCGGTATATCATATTTTTTTGACACCCTGATAACACGGATAAAAATGTTCGAAATCGGTTCACAACCACAACTACTTTTCTTATAACTCCATTTTGAATTCCACCTGATTCATTCACATTCACTTCGGAATAAAACTTTACACAAATAGTGCATTTCACTTGTGAAAAAATTGTCGAAAAAGGACTACAACTTTTCAAGGCCCCAGATATCGAACATGATGAACTCAGGGCCTAAGGGTAAATTTGAACCGAAAATATGGGTAAATCTCTCAGATAATTTAATGTAATTCAGAGGAAATTGTTTTCTTCTAATAGTATGTCTCTGAACCAGAAATTATTAAAAGCTCCCATATACCTAATTATAAATACGGTGGGCTTTTTCCCGCATATATGTATTGGTTAATATGTGAGATATCTTGGCAAAATTAAGTGAGCGTATAGTCTTGGATATAGTGCACCTTGCTGGTGAAAATGAATGAAATCGGAATTACCTTTGTCCTCATATCTATATATGGCGATTTTCGTTATTCTATTAAACTTTATGTCGAATTTATGGGTAAATTTGTGTGTTATCTTAATAAAATTTCTTCAATGAATAGCGAGAGTATAAAATGTGCGGTTGCACCCGAACTTTTCCTTTTAATTAAGATCTAAAGGTTTAACTTCTAACTTTTATAATTTTATTGGATTTCTTATTTGCAAATTCAATATGTTTGGTTAGTTTTCGTAAAAAAGGTAAAAAAGCCTTTTAGGGTGAGCTAACAGCCATTTGAAGTTAAATAATAGTCCTTAGTTGAAGACACACACATGCATAAATATTAGTCGTTAATTAACTGCAAGCGACCGTAAGAGATCGGTGTCAAAATCAACTTCAACAAAAGTTAGTAAAAGCATCTATATTTACATATATATAAATAAATAAATGTGTTTAAGCCTAGGCCGGTAGGTAACGCCTTTTGACCTAAACAAGCTATTTGTTAGTCACTATTATGAGATATGTGTTAGTACATATGTACAACGATTACAACAAACAGCATTTACCAAACATAATGACGGCGATAACCAAAAACTAGTATGCAAATTTTTTTCACTTAAAAGTTTGTCCGACAAGCCGCCAAATTTATTTGAATAAACTTCGCATGGGCAGAAGTGAGAGATGTCTTTGTTGCGGCGATGATTTTATGCAAGCAAATTATAAAGAAATACACATAAGAAAACATGCAGAGCTGCTAATGTCGCTGCGGTAATGACTAACAAACAAAAAATCATAAAAAAAGAAGCAGTAAAAAGTCAGCTGTGTGTCTTTGCGCACAGTCCGTAAGGGTGTAAGCCGTTTGGCTTATTAATATTCAAGCGTATTTAATGCGTGGTTAGCCAGAAATTTTGGCTAACTTCCAAGTGTGCCAGAAACGCCCAAAGAACTTACCATGTACACATGTGTATGTTGTGCTTCTTGTTGGCGCTACCGTCCTTTTGAAGTTTCCTCAGCTGCCGCCGACATAGGAGCGCATACAAAATACGTTGGGTGCATGCGAAAACTTCTTGAATATTATAATTCTTGTTTTGCATTTGCATTTGCATTTCCATTGCAAATATTAGCTAAATGTCAAAGAAAAAGCCGAAATTTGGCGGAAGGCGCGTTGCGTTGCGCATGCGCACACACGCGTACGCGGCGAGCGGCTGACCCAGCAGCGCACCTTTACATGTCACCGCCAGTTTGTGTGCCAGTGTTTTTTTTTATATAAAAAATTAAATTCTTTTCTTGTTTTCATATGCGTAAAGCTCCCTTTTACATGTTGTGGACTTGCGTCGCATAAAAGACAAAAATACAACAACAATGAAATCGCGCGCATATGGCACACCGTTTACTCATTCATTAACAAAGTGCTAGTAATTTTTGCGTTTTTTTTTTCTTCTTATTTTAATTCTTTTCTTTTAGTACTCAGTGCTTCATGTTGTGGCAGTTATGGTTTTTGCCGAAAAGTTGTTTCATAAAAAAAAAAATATAAAAAAAAGTAAGGAAGTGCTAAGTTCGGGTGTTACAGAACATTTTATACTCACGCAATTTATTTATTTAATTTTATTAATATAACAAAAAAATTGACTCACATATTCGGCACATACATATATGGTATAAAGTCCATTGAAAGTTGGAAACCCTAATATCAAGTACATGGGAGATAGATGAAGTTATGACCCGATTTCACTTATTTTTGGCATGGAGACATATTATTAGTTTAAGCATATTCCCTCTGAATTTCTTCTAATTATCTGAGAGACTTGCCTATAGTTCGGTAAAAAAAATGTTAGAAGCACTGAGGTCCTCATATTCGATATATATGGTCTTGAAAACTTACGGACCGATTTCGACGAATTTTAAAAGGACGATGTCCCTCATTAAATGCAGTATTTTTGCAAAGTTCTGTTAGTGCTTACATTATATATGGTAAGGTAAACTATTCAGATCGACTTTAAAGTTCTGGTATATGAGAAGTAGGTGTGGTTGTGATCCGATTTGGACTATTTTCACACCATATCATTGGGAAGATATGGGTTTTCGGAAATATGGGTTTTGACCCATAAGTGGGCGGAACCACGCCCTTTTAAAATTTTGTATACCAATTTGAATGCATCCCTTTTGTATCTTCTTTATGATGAAATTTAAGTTTTTTGGTGTTTTTCCTTGCTGAATGAAAGTATTTTCAGTAGTTTTCAACATAACCTTTGTATGGGAGGTGGGCGTGGTTATAATCCATTATTGGACTGTATAAGGATGTACTTAAAAGAAACGACTCTAGAAAGTTTCCTTGATATAGCTTTAGTAGTTTACGAGATATGTACAAAAAACTTAGTTGGGGGCGGGGCCACGCCCACTTCTCCAAAAGAATTACATTCTCATATGCCCCTTCATAGTGCGATCCTTCATTCCAAATTTTAATTTATGGCTTATTTATAGCTCTTTTTATGTTTTCGGTTATTGCCATTTTATGGGCGTGGCAGTGGTCCGATTACGCCCATCAAGATATCGTAATATTTACTCAAGTTACAGCTTGCACTGACGGACGGACGGACAGACATTCCTGATCACTTTGGTATATATAACCCTATATCTAACTCGTTCGCTAATACGATCTTTAGCAACTTTGTTGCGAGAGTATAAAACTTAGTATAAAGAAGTTACGCGACGGTCGGGTGTACGCGTAGTTTATGGTGCTTTAATAAATAATTCTTTCTGGTTTTTAATTTTTTTCCACAATTTTTTGCAATTCATATTTGCCTTGTCGCTTGTTCTATAAGCGAGGCTTTTATGTCGCTTGCCAGTATTGTGTCTTATGACTTGAGCTTGTGTCTCAGAAGAGTGCCGTAAAATGATAATAAATTTACTGGTACAATTGTGGTCACACTTTGAGATTTCTATCGCACAAATGTAGTTGTTTATTTTAATTGTAAAATAACTACAAAAAAAAATAAATGTTTTTGTTGTGCTTATTTTCGCCTGCAGCCATATAGTAATTCTTCAATGTTAATGTATTTAAATATTTTGTAAAAATGTATGCGTCAAATATATATTTTTTAAATTAAACGCGTGTCAGACCAACTATATATGTATGTGTTGAGCAGTTAGTAAATAAATAGGAAAAATAAATAAAAAAGTATGTATGTATATGTATATGTATTTCAAAAATGTCAAAATTGAAAATTTTACTTCTATATTAAATTAAAAGTGTTTGCGTTTCGGTCGTTATATAGTAAATAAAATAGTATTAAAATATTCAGGTATCAAATTAGGCCCAGTTCTAAGAGCACTATAAAATTTGATTTTATTTTGAATTGATTCGTTTGTAAAATGAATGAATTTATGTTTTGTGTTTTGTTATTTACTTTCTTCGTTAACGGAAATAACCTAAGAAAATGCGGCAGAGTAGTATATAGTATACATTCTTTCAATTTATCTGCCATCAATTGTATCACTTGAGTAAAATATAATATCGAAGACTAAGACTCAATTATAAAAGTGTATACCGATAGCCGTGAATATGATAATAGTTTTCAGTATCACTATTGAATATAATATTATAATGCAAAAACTTATCTTTCACAAATTCCAACTATGCATATTCACAAAATATGAGCACTAAGTGGACGATGTGAATTGAGGCATATGATCCGCAGGCTAAGCTGAAGTTAAGGCCAATCTCATGCCTAGTATTCATGTTCAAACATACCAATATGAACAAATTTTACAATTCAACATACTTTTTTCCCATACTGAATTCATTTTTACTGGCGTAGGCATCGCTTACGTGGTTATAGTCGAGTTAACAACAGCGCGCCATCTGTTCTTTTTAATTTTTGCTATTTGTGATACCAAGTGCAGCCAGGTACTTCTCCATCTGGTCTTTCCAACGGATTGAAGGTCTTTATCTGATTGGCCCGACGGGTACTTCAACATATACTCTCAGAGCTGGAGTTCTCTCCCATCCTTTTTTTCATTTGGTGAACTATATCAGTGTTCCATCAATTACGGTAAAAACTCTTAATGCGGACTCATCTGTGATTGCCATTGTCCATGCCTCCATACCATATATGTATATGAGGAAGGGAATGTTGAGGGACTTGTAGAGTTTGATTTTTGTTCGTCGAGAGAGGACTTTACTTTTCAATTGCCTACTCGGTTCAAAGTAGTACCTGTTGGCAAGAGTGATTCTGCGTTGGATTTTAAGACTGGCATTGTTCTTGGTGGTTCCCACAGAAACGAAATTATCTACAACTTCAAAGTTATGACTGTCAACAGTGACGTGGGAGCCAAGACACGAATGCGCTGACTTTGGTTGATGACGGGACATATTTCGTCTTGTTCTCGTTTATTATCAGCCCATACGCTTCGCTTCCTTATCAGTCTGGAAAAAGTAGAGCTAAGTGTGCGGTTCAATGATATCGATACCATCGGCGTACGCCAGCAGCTATACACTTTTGTAGAAGATTTTACCTTCTCTTTTTAGCTCTGCAGCTCATATTCTTTCCTCCAGCAATAGATTGAATAAGTCACACGATAGTGAGTCACCTCGTCTCAAACCTCGTTTGGTATCAAGCGGCTCGAAGAGGACCTTTCCGATCCTGACGAATTACTGAATTAGTATTATAAATTATATTTTCTTCGTTAATTTTTTGACTACCAATAGATGTAATTTATAAAAAGTCGTTTAAAATAAAGAATTTTCAGTGTCACAAGTTAGCACCCAGAACAATTAAAGTATTTAACAAAAGACTTAAGACACGAACTTGCTTACCAGCATTTTATGATTTGATTTTATGAGTTGATGATTACTCAAAATTCAATACATTTTTAGTTACGTATATTTTTTATGAACTTGGTTCTTAAGCTACCAATAAATTTTTGATTATACTGTCGAGGTGATAGTTTAGGTTCATGTTCCGGTTACCTAGAATAGACCGTCGCGCGAAGAGACTCCGTCGAGGAGGAACTCTTCTAGTAATCAGCTTTGCCATACTGCATTGAGTAATGAGTCCTTTGAAGAACTGTAAAGTCTCGGTCTCGTCGTCTATTTTTCAATCAAAATTGTTATTTTACTAGGGAATTTAATTCACCCTCTCAAAAAATAACAAAATAAAAATATTAAATACTAAATACAACACAACGCTTTACCAACTTTAACGGTGAATTTCGCTTTAATCCAATAAACCGAGAATTTCACACGTTAAATAAGCAAATTCCAGCTCAGCGCTGACTTACTTAATCAACTGCCAGTTACTTTAAGTCCAAATTAAGTTCTCAGGTGTGAAGGTTTTCATTGCTCGCATTTAATTGATGACATTGCCAAGGAATTTCCAATGGCATTTTGTTGCTGTCTTACAATCAAATCGTATTCATTGTGTTGCACAGGCGATTGTTGTTGCTTTGCAATGTTTTTGTTGTGGTTGCTAAACAAGACAGAGAATGTATTGTAGGTGACACCTCTTATTTCCAGACAATGTGTTCATTTATTGCTTTACTTTTTGTTAACTCGACATGCTTCGCTCGTATGTATGTATGTGTGAGTGTGTGTGCTTGTGGCATGCCACAGCAGCGGTGTTGTGAGGTATTTGTGGTACAGATTTTTGTACAATGTCAATCGATTGCAATCACTTAATTTTCTTATTTATGTTTTGTTTATATTTAAGGGTGCGTGCAATAGTTTACAGTAAGGCATGAAGGTGTTGGGCAGCAACAACAACATATACGTACATATATAATATGTTTCATATGTGTGTGTAATTTTGTAGAATGTTAAATTTACAAAAGTAAAAATAAATTATTTTCTGCATTAATGTTTAAAAGATAATATTTAATATTTTCAGTAAACCAACTGGCGTAAAAAGCAAAGATCTCTCAATGAGCAAAAACACTTCTAGGAATCGTTAATGATCCAATCGTATCCTGTTGATACTCGCTTTTATTTTCACGCATAATTTATTCGTACTCTTGTTTGTATTTCGTGTGTCTCTGTACGAGGACAGTGTGATAAGTCACGACTTTCGAATTTCCTATGTAAATTGAAATGCAACTCTGCTTCTGTTAACAAACATTTTGTCAGAAAACACTCACCTTAATATGTTTGTAATCACTCTGTTGCAAAAATTTTGTGCACAAAATGAAGGGAGTATGGTTTGAACGACCTTTCGCCCTTTATGATTTTCCATCTTTTGGTGCTACTTTGGACTGAGTAGGCATTAGAAAAGTGAAGTCCTCTCTTGACGAATCAACACCAAACTCATTATTCCCGTTCTGCTTTATGGCGCAGAAGCGTGGACAATGTCGACATCCGATGAGACGGCAAAAGGAGTTTCCTGGGGAAAGTTTTGGGAAACATTTATGGTCCTTTGAACATTGACAACGGCGAATACTACAGACGATGGTATGATGAGCTGTACGAGTTATACGACGACATAGACATAGTTCTAGGTAGGCTAGGTCATGTTGTTCGAATGGACGAAAGTGCACCAGTTTTTTAAATGTTCCAGTATTTAAAGTAAAGACCTCCACTCCGTTGGAAAGACCAGGTGGAGAGCGATATGGTTTCGCTTGCTATCATAACTTGGCGCCAAATTGCAAGAAAGAGAAATTAATGGCCCGTCCAGCTCTTATAGTTTCGGCTGCAATCGCCTAACGGTGCCGTCTCTTTCTCTCCCTCTGTTATGATTACGTCTCTCTCTCTCTCGTGCATTTATCCTTCCACATTTCCTCCAAACGGGCAATGAATACATTCTTAAAGACGGATCTGACAATTGGAGATTGCTTAAAATGCGAAGAAATGTCTAAAATGAAAATGATACACTCTAAATGTGGTATGAGAATCACGGCCTAACTTTGAAGACATGAGTAACGTGCCGGGTGGAGACAATTTCAATTATTTTATTTCTTACGAAAAAGCTATATCAAGTTTTCGATCGAAATTCTTTAGATATCTGTAATTTTTTTTTGAGTCAATAAGGTTAATCAGATCAAAATAATTAAAGCCACCGCATTACCTATTTGACTTCTTGTTGCGATAAGAGCACATATTTCTTTACTAATAATTTTCAAATTGGATGGTCACTCCTTCTTTCAGAAAGAGATTTCAGTTTGTTAAGAGATAAGACCTGATATCCCATCAGACATCCAATGGAAAGTTCTTCAGATTTCAAATTAGAAAAAATTATCAGCTTTTTGTTATTTCTGGACTTTTATTTTTTAATCTTTGAAGTCAGGTCGGACACTTTTCTCTGATATCAAGCCAATTATTATAAAAATCTAGGACTGGTGGGAGAAAACGAAAGAGAAACGAGACACATAAAACCCCACTGTCTTTGCTAAGTAACCTCGTACATTGTATAATGCATAAGTATGTATCCATAGACTCTTATGTAGCTTTGGATGTCCTTCCGTATAATTGTGTCCTAAAATAAATATTGATGTTTCCTTTTATCGCATTGCTTCTGTTCGTCGGCTACTGCAGTTAACAACATGCCAAACAGCACAACACTCGTACAAACGAGTGCCGTACGAGTGCCATATAGCAGAGCACTTGCCAACGAACAATACACGACAACAAAATACATACATACATACATACATACATACATACATACATACGAGTGCATACATCGCTGGCTGGCAGAACATGAATATGCTGATATAACATGCAATGCGAACAAACGAAAAGCACCTTGTTAACTAATTAAAATCGAAATATATGCAAATCAAATAGAGTAAAAGCAAATCCAAATCGCCAGACTTTCGACAACCAGTTGGTGGAGGACGGAACGCTTCCACTGCCACTTGGACAACACATTGCGAATGCGAGATCAGTGAACGTTTATCGCGCGCAAAATTTTCGCTTCAATGTTGTAGTTGTTGTTGTTGCATTTGCAGAGGTTTCCTGTCTCGGTGCACGAGACTCAGCTCGCGATGTGACACAAGATATTGAATCGCACGCCTGCGCAGTCTCTCCGCTGGTTGCGAAGTAGCGAAGGCGCTGTTTGCCAGATCGAAATCCGATCAATTAAGGATACGTGCATCTTTTTAGCTAAAGTCCTCATTGTATCTGCTTATTTATTTATTCATTTTAAATGTCGCTTCTTTATTTCTTTACATCAGCAGTGGTAGGTATTTTTATTCATTTATTTTTTTGTGAAAATATATTTATTTTTTGGGTTCAGATACCGAGAATTCGGTTCATTGTCTTAATTCAAGTGCAGTGCGATAGGTCAGGTGTATGGCATATAAATGTGTGTGTTATATGTATTTAGAGATGACTGGGAATATATTAGGTTATGTTTGTGAATAAATTTATTGAAAAATCCTTAAAGTTATATTATTTGGGATTAGATGTCTATTCCCTTATAATCTAGCATATCCTTCTGCCATTGTGCTCAGACGAAGGAAGTGTTTCAAAATGTTAACTGCGAAATGAGTTCAAAATGAGTTCAACTAACAATGAGCTTCACAATGTGATTCAGGATCTTGAGTACAATAAACACCAATCGTTTGATTATCATAAAGCATTTTTTATATATTTAGACCTTCAATCTTATCCTCTTATAAAGAGTGATCCATTTCGGGGGTCTTTACTTTTTTAAAAACACAGGAGATTCAAATTTAATAGCGAATGCTTATTATCATTCGAAAGAACATTCTTTGGCATTTATTTTTTAAACATTATCTCTTTAAAATGTTGGCTGCGGCTACGTCTCAGATGGTCCATCCGTTGAGTCCAATGATAACTGGCAAATGACACGCGTGATGTTTTGCTCCAAAGCCTGGATTGAAGCGGGATTGTTGGCATAGACTTTAGACTTTACATATCCTCACATTAAAAGTCTAACGCTGTGATATCACACGATCCTGGTGGGCAATGGACCTTCCCAAAACGTGAAATTTTCTGCTCACCGAAGTGTTCTCTCAAGAAATCCATTACTTAATGCGATATGTGGGAATTGAAGCCGTCTTGTTGAAACCAAATATCGCCGGCATCAAATAGTCGATTACAATGGCGCTATTACGGTCGCCAATGGCGGTTACATTCTCACCGCTATCATTTTTGAAGAAATATGGACCGATGATTCCTCCGATCCACAAACAACATCAAACCGTTGTTTTTTCCTGGACGAAAGGGCAGCTTTTGACTCTCTTCGTCTCAAATGCCACAATTTTGCTTGTTTACACACCCATTGAGCTAGAAATGGACCTCATCGTTGAACAGAATTTGTCGCGAAAACGTTGGATCTTCTTGGGACTTTTCAAGAGCCCATAAGAGCGAAGCGATGTCGCTTGGGAAGGTCGAGCATCGTCGGTTCTTGCACGAGCTGTATTTTGTACGCTTTCAATTTAAGATCTCGACTTAAAATACGCCAAGTCGTTCTATACGTCAGTCCGCGTTGCTGCGAACGGCGCTGAATTGACTCTCCATAGTCTTCGTGTATATTCTCAGCTACGGCTGCTATATTTTCTTCACTGCGTACTGGACGTGGTCTATTATTTTACAATAGAGAGAGCTCAGACATTGCGAGTCGAAATTGAATATTTTCGATCCAACTAGTTATAGAACTAGAGGGTATAGAAATAAAAGGCATAACCAGATTGTGATGTATTCAAGACGTTTTATTGAGTGATAAGGACCAACTAAAGGAATTTTTCTGGCTTCAAAAAGGACTGCCTTTAACAGTCCCAATGTATTCTTCCTCTTTCTTGGCGATCGGCCATATCACCTAACCTAGTTATGGCGTACATTCGTTACAATCAATTTAGGGCGCCTAGCATTGGGATCACTGATTTGCGAGACCACCTGAAAATCAAAATGTCGCGCAGATAATTACGTTCGTGTGGTCCCATCACCTTCAGTACACCGAGTACCATATCGAGTTAATTCGAGTGCATTTCGGAGAAACCATTGTTCGCGACACAAACATACATGGGTTACAAACGGAAGAATGGCTGCTGGATGCCCCACAGTAAACAAAAGCACAGTGAGTTCTTTGTTTTGTTTTGCCTGCCTTTTTAAGGGATTCATTTAAGTTATTGCTCGCGTCTCTGGGGGATGTGCGGTCAGTGGCGACGACGCCACATACATTCCACCTATTGTTGTATTGTTTTGCATAGAGACGAGCATTGAATGCAACAGCGCGGCACGAACGCGTGGTGCGTACACATGTAAAACAAGCTAGAATACGCGCATGCGCATGCGCACCAGCATGCGAAAATCTTCGAACAAGCAAATACAAATAAATACATGGAAATGCAGCGCGACAGTGTGATTGGGAAGTGAAATATTGTGAATTTTGCATATTGAAGTTCAACGACGCTGAGACTGCAGAGTAACCTCTTGCGCCTTTCGGTGTTTAAGTTGGTCTTCTGCGGTCTCTGGCGTGCTGCAAGTGCCTTTGTTTTCGGGAGCCTCAGTTCCTTTTTTTTGAGACTCTATTGCATGTGGCAACACTTTACCCAAAAAACGCGAACCCTGTGGGATCTTATTGTTTTGTGGGTAAATGATGCTCATGGGAATCTGGGCAGCACCAGCATATATCAATCGCGCTGCAGCTGAAACGCTGATTTCGGACAGTGCAGAGAAAAAGGAGTTGAGAAATGTAAACAAATGAAATAAAATATAATAAATAAATTGAAAAAAAAAACGCTCGACGCTTCATTGCGCGTTTCAGGAAGGAGTGTCCTTTTGGCCCTTGCTTTGTCTTCTCTGGCGATAGCCACGGGAAATTATCCAATTTTCTGTGCGTATTCAAATTGAGCTCGCGAGCGTACGTATTGTCTTCGCTTTGCTTGCAATTGTGTCTACTGTGGTTTTTGTTGTACTTTTTTTTATTATATTACATATATGTTTATATAAATACATTCCGTTTGTGTGTCGTCATTCGTTCGCTGTCAATTTACTGTTCGTACGCACATATAAATAAATTCGACGAGATCAGTCGAGTTGCTTTATTGCCGTGACGTTCGCAACAAGCTGTCAACATGAGCGATTCAGTGTAGATCACAGCTGATGGGTGGTCACAAGTGATGTGCGCTGATGAACCTTCAGTGCAATTGTGCAGTATTTGCGATACATATATATACAAACATACTCACATATGTATGTAAATCTATATATACATGTATAGTGGCGCATTGTGGGTGAACCTTTTAAAGCATATGCAAATGCAGTAATGAGCTAAGCGTACATCGACATCGCGTTTGACATCAATTTATTAGAACGCCGACATATGTTTTATTTTTTATCTCTTCAAATGTCAGACTTGGACTCTGTCCAAATTAGGTATACATTTGTATGTGTATTATAAAGAGAACTAATTATGTTATTATATACATATATTGTGGCTTATAGTAAAAATATTTATAGCAAATACGATTATATAAAATAATGTTTAATTAAATCTTAAAGATATCTGATATGTTCTTTATGGTATAAATGTATATATTCCGGAGTTCATCAAGCAATCAAGTTTATATGAAGACTTCACAAAAAATCATCAAAAGCCGTAATTTGTTGTTCAATTTAACGTATTTTATTGTATTATCTAATGATATTTGATTAACTCGTCTGATACTTTCCAGAATTTTCCATTGACCTTATCATGTTTTGGTTCCGTCGACTCATTCACATCCCGGACTTATGGCCTACTCTAGCAATTGAGAATCATTATTAAATTTATTCAATAACCCCATGATCAAACTACGTTGAATTGCTTATGCCCGTTTAGCTTACTCAATTTAAGGCAACTCTCAATACTCTCAAAACAGAACATAAGAAAAATACCTTGTCGAAATACGTGAATAAATTTTCTCTAGAAAGCTATTGGTTATATTGAATATCGATTCGAAATAAAAACGAATATTTCGATGAAGAGACCCGAGATATTTTTTATCAATATTTAAGATACGGTGAACACTCTGCCTCAGCTATATGAGTAGTTTGCATTGACCGCTAAGATAATATGGTTTGAACCCATTAGACTACTTTTAGAAGAATTAAGTCGCTGATTTATGTTAATTATAATAAACCACGCTCGAGTACCGATGGAACTATTGTATAAGGCTTTTGTTTATTACAAATTTCTCAAAAGAAGACAATTGACAAGAGTTTTCACTGCCTGGAACCATTACATTTGGCTGGTAGAATACGAAAAAAAACAAGTAAGGAAGAGATAAATTTTGGTGAGAGCAATTTGTAAGAATCCAACGCGTGAGCATATTCCAGTATTTGTTGGCTCGAAGAGTTAATGGATCAATATCACCCAATACTTAATCAACTTCGTTAAGATATCTTACATACTGATACATATGATATAAAGCAAACTGGAATCGACTCTATAGATATAGTGGTAAACTATATACATTTTCATTAGAATTATTAGGATATTACAAAAATAATATTTTCGGGGAGTTCTTCTTCATTAATTTAGTATGAAAACAATCTCAGCCGAATATCATCGTATTTTGGTGGAAGTTTATGGTGAACATGCTCTAGCTGAACCAAAGTGCCAAAGGGGATTTTAGCTTAAAAGACAGAGAACGTATTGTACAGCCAAATAAGTTTGAGTATGAGGAACTGGAAGTATTACTCGATGATTGTTGCCAAACGCAATGAGGGCTCGCAGAATCTTTGTTATTCATTCAAGCAGCTTCAAAAGGGTAAATACGACGGATACATTCAAAAGCAAGGAATGCCATATGAATTGAAGGCAGAAGGCGTTGAAAGATGATTTTGCATGTCAGAAAGGCTGCTTGAACGCTATAAAAATAGTTATTTTTTGCATCGACTTGTGATGAAAAATTGATCCATTACGATTCCTGAAAGAAGCCCGGAATTTGCGACTAGTCATGAGGCTATAATGTCAGCGCTCGGCCTCATGTTGCAATATTGGTTAAAACCTATTTAGTGAGAAGTTTTGCTTCACTCTGCTTATAACCTAGACGTTGCCAATTCTGACTACCATTTCTATTGCCATTTACAGAACGCTCTCACTGGAATACTATTCACATCGGCACAGGGTATCAAAAATTTGCCGACAAACCTGGGGCATGTCTTTTGGGATGTAATTCATAAATTTTCAGAATGATAGGAAAATGTTATAGCAGATGGGAAATACTTTGTTTTATTTTGTATAAGTCTTTCATAAATAAATGTTAAAATATTGAAAAAACTGCACGAATTTAGTCATAAATCGAATATATGTATATAAGACCAATGTCTCGGGCCATATCTAACACATAAGTAAAGTTCGTTGCGATTATTTCTTGATAGTTGACTATATTATGTAAAACCTTCTTCTAATATCTGTTTGCATGAGACATGCTATTAGTTGAAACCAATTCCAAGACGCTTATCAATTGGCTTAGATACCAGAGTTCATTGCAACACAAGTTCCACCTGAGTGACCTCCATTAGGGAAATCAGCCTACTTTCCAAAATTTCGAAAATTTTTATTAGTCTAATATTTGGTTCACATGGGAAACTCGATAATACATTACAGATAATCAGTAACGAATTTTTGTAATGCAAAAACTATTATATGTCCATTTCAAAGATATGCACATACACTCATATATACAAATAAATATATGTATGTGCATTGGCGTGAGCCCTTTGGTCGTAGTCGTATGATCATGCACATATCCTCCTAAATATGTACATATATGTATGTATGTACATATATATACTATCACCTCTATTTATTGTCCATACGGACGTTTATTGGCCAGCGGTAGCCCGCAGCAGATTGATTAAAATTATGAGCGATCAGCCGTTAAGTTTTCGTTAATTTCGAACATAACATCAGAATTGTTGCTGTCGATCGAAAAGTTGCGATCATCTGCGAAACGAGCGAGCGCTTCACTGTTGCTAATACCACAGCGTGTGAGTATGAGTGTGTGTATGATCGTGGAGGCAGTAACAATAAAAGATACAAATCTAATTTTAAGCATTTAATACTCATATGTAACAGACATAAAACGAGCTTTGTATGTGTGTGCCCTCAAACGGGCCATTCAACTTGTTCGATCAGGATATTGAACTGTAAGAGGCGAAGCCGCGAAGGCAAATACTCATTAGCGAAAATTTACTTACAAACATACATACATACATACTTACACGCATGCGAAAAAAAATTAAGCTGCACCAGCGAGCGGAGGTGAGGGAATGATTTGCCAACTTTCATAATTTTTCAAAAATATTTTTAACGCCACGCAGTTAAGCGTCCATTTTGTAGCAAGGGTCCAAGAAAATAATACATAAGTACACTCAGATGTATATGTATGTGTGTGAGTGTGTGTGTGAAGGCGAGTGGAGGCGCGTACGCCACTTTCATGCACTGCCCAACACAGATCACTTTGAGCGATTGTAAAGCCAACGAACGTTGCCACACCACTGCCAGAGGAGCAGCGCGTCTGACTTATTGCTGAGCGGCCCAGCGGCACATTCATATGTGAGGTTACAACTTGTAAAGGCCGCGCTCTGCCTCTGTTCGCGGTCATAGGTGGTGTCAGCAGCGTTGCAGCGGCGTCAATCGATAATAATGACGGCGATGATCTCGATGCAATTAATAACTGCCGCTGCTGGCGTGCAATGAACACACACACACATACACACGAATGGCAAAGCGATCGCAACAAAAAAAAATAAAAACATCGAATTATATACGAAGACGAAGCGATCGCTCGCTCGTCTCTCTGCAATGTGTTGTGGGATTGGGATCAAGATTTTGAATCTCCGGAAGCGCAATGAACGCTTGAAGGTGGGCAAATCGTAATTGGGCGCTCAATGAGCGTATAAAAATGCAACAACACCGCATAAAACAGTCAATAACACCAAAGGCTGTACAACAATAACAACAACAATAGCTGTATGTTGTTGTTCAATGTTAATAAACTGTTTGATAATCATGCCAAGTTCATAGCGTTATTGAAGCGACGATTAAAAAATGCCACAAAATCGCTCGTAGAACGAACACAGTGCTTGTATGCAGTTGAGTGTGTGTGTGTATGTGCGTATTCTTCATCAATATTCTGTGCAATATGGTAGCGCATTTATTACCTCTAAAGTCATTCTAGTCCAACGAGACACTAATTAGCTGTGTCATCCTTTTAGAAACAGCGTTTATGAAGACCTATATGGTTCTCTGAATAGTGAGTGCTTATACTCTTTTAATGACATAGCCACACACTCTGTTGTATTACGTTCAACTGGACATTTTTGTTCTTCATTTCAAAGCTCTTTGTTTGTTCTTCATTTCATATCTAAATTATTTAAGAAGAGAGCAAAGTTCAGGGACTGCAATTTGAAAAGTGGCATTTAGGTTAATAATCACTTATCATCTCTGGTATTGATGTTTACTGTGCAGAGCCTTTTGCTCAAAGAAGAAGCTTGCCCCGCATACTATTGTCATCATTTACATTATCGATCTCTTCACAAATAATGATACTTCCGATCTCGATATGTGGATGAGCTAAATACTTTTCGCCTACTCATTTCTTTTCATATCGTTTATGATTTCCTGGCCACTGCGGAATCGCGGGGAATTGTAAGGCTGATGAGCTTGCAAGGCCAGGAACGACGGACTCACTATTAGAAGCATGGAAGCATATAGAAGCACCGTTGTCCTATTGCGGTTTGTTAATGGACAGATCGGCCTCGGCTGAGCTGGGTAAGCGCTGGTCAGTTACCAACACATGCGCAGCCGCAAGATCCTTCTGACCTAAGGTAAATCGTGGTAGGTCTACCGAACTTTTCGTCCTCAGTAAGTCTTACCTCTTGTTAGTCGTAGGGGTTCTTACTGGCCATTATCCCATCGGGATTCACGCTGTAAGGTTAAAAATCTTACCGGACGCTAGCTGTAGAAGCTGCATGGAGGGGGATGAGGTGGAATCGTCTCATCACTTTTTTCTGGTATGTTCCACCTTTGCGAGGTCAAGAAAGAGATTTCTGGGATCTCACTTTTTCGAGCAGGCTCGAGAAATAGCGAATATAGAAGTTAAAAGTCTCTGCAGATTTGTAGTAGCTTCAGGGCGCTTTGTCGACTCCTAATCTAGTCTACGTGTGTTTCCTTTTCTAGGTTCTGTTCCTCGATAGCTTCAGCTCGAAATTGGATCCCAAAATGAAGAAGTCTTAGGATGGCTTAGAATGGTGACGCCCTCATATTTTTTTATGAATTATTTGGTTAAGGCAAAGTTATAGCCTGAGTTTTATGGGTTTCACTGTTGAAACATTCTACAAGAACAAGATTTAAACCAACAGATTTGCTAATTTTCAATTTGTTGTCATAATTTTCTTCATATTTTTTATATTTTCCTCTAAATAATAGTCGAAAAAGACTAACTATCTTTCTCGATAAAAGTTTGAGCCTCAACAATACAATTTTTATATACTACTTTAATGAATTTTTCTCGCATGATTTCGAAGTTTTGTCTATAATTCGGGAATTAAGAAGTGTCACGCATCGTTCTTCGGGCATTCGAAAGTGAATTCGAATTTAAGCGTTGAGTCCCAATACATAATAAAATCAGGACGTTTTAGTATCAAAAGAAGGTGAAGAAACTGGAAACCGAAATAATACTGGAAATATATAAAAATTGTTATCTAATATTAATACATTTTCGGTTCGTAAATTATGAATACCTAAAACTTTTTTTCTGATACTATAAAAGATGCTATAAAATCCCTTCCACATGTAGCAAAATGTCTTAGCGTAATCCTCGCACACTCAATAATTTGCCACATTTGACCCTTGATTACTTAGTAATCCCTGCAGAAAGTTGAGAGTGGCAATAACATTTCTTAATGCAAGACAATTCGTTACCTTGGGTCTAACTGCAGCCATTGAACCCTAACACTCGCTGCATGCCTTGTTGCTGTTGTTGTTGTCAAGTGTTGCCACCATGTGTCCGGCTGATGATAAAAATGTGCGCACAACTTGAAAATGTCAAAGTAATAAACATAAGAGAAATTGCATTCACTCAACCTGAAGAATTCTTATTTATTTTATAGCGCAATTGACGGAAAATCCACAAAAATAAAGTAGAATCGTATTTGTGAGCATATAAAGTGGACAATTTACCAGAACACATGTGTGTGTGTTAGGACTATGTGTGCGGCCAGCCAGCGGCGATGTGTCACCTAATCTCGATGCGCAGCTAGCCATTGAAATTTATGTGGCGCACACAAATTGCCAATTGAAAAGTAAAATTCGCTCGTAATCCTGACCAGCGAGCGAATTTACTTTATTTATAAACAACAACAACAGTGGTGCTTAACGGCATTCACTTTTAGCTACAACCACCTACACAATAACTGTGTGTTGTCAGGCCGCCCTCAAGCTGGTCAAAGTTGTTTGAGTGGACATTTCCCGCACCGCTTTGGTGTCTCCTTTCGCTGGAGTTTTATTGCTTAGGATTAGCGCAGGATTCATGTGAAGAAGTTTGCTTACTTTACCGTTCAATGCGCAGATAAATTCCATACGATTTGCAGCATCCGAAGTGAACGGCCACTGACCAATGGCCGTTAGTTGGCCGATTGGTTGTGCTGAGTCCGGCGATTCGTCAAAGGGTTGATAATTCGATTTTATATCCACATTTTTTCATGCGTTTCTTGATAAATTCGTGTTGCTGCTGCTCATCGTTGGCGCGTATTAATGTGTTTGTGTGCGTAATTGAATATTGTAATCTAATATCTCTGCACGTGCGCAACTAATTTGTTTTGATGTGCTTATTGGATTTAACAGTTTGTGTTAATGTGACACAAATCTGGCATTATCTTTAGCACCTTGCAGCTTATTTTTATATTTTTGGGAAAATAAAACGAATTATAATAAAATTTTATGGATTAGTAAAGGCTTATAATACATATTATCATATTTAATAGATTTCATAAAAGTATATGAATAATTCTTAAACTTAGATAAGTTGTTGATGAACGTAACGCAAATACTTTCAAAATTCTCATGATTTGCTGAAATATCATGAATGGCACTAGCTCTTGGAATTCAGACAAAGACTATACATAGTTCTTATTCATTTGAACAAAAAAGTTGAGTTGAGTTTTTACAGCATAATTATTATTATTATTTTACCGGTTTCTGCTTGCATCAGCTATAACTACCTGATTACCAGGTGTCATGAGTTCTACGTTTAAAAACTCAATATCTAAAATTTAATTTGTATACATTAAGTTATTAAGACAAGGGCTTAAGGCTTCAATCATTTGATGAGATTATCATCCACACCTCTATTCTATGTTGTTGTTAATAATGTTGATGATGCTGTTCAATTCTACAAAATTAGATATGGTTTCGGACTTCGCTCAGTAACTTCGTGACGGAGATGACGTGAATACAATTTATATAATCCAAACACCGGTCCTTTGGATGCACAAACTCCTAGATATTAATCAAAATATCCACAATTCATTTAGTTCACTGAAGTTATCATAACTGGATAGTCGTAGAGAAAGTGTCCAGTTGTGTTTACTTTACTTTCCTCCAGATAACTGACCGATCTTTGCAGCTGCGAGAAGTTCAACCTTCCCGAGTGGTCGTAGTTTAATAATACTCTTGCGTTCAATTTTATTAAAAAAGTTCGGTGAATTGTTACGTCCATGGCCCATGATAAATCAAGAACACCTTATTTGAAATACATGAATGAACAAAAAACTGTTCATTTGTAGTATTCTTTCATTCGTGAACGAAGGGTTTTGCTTAAAAATATTATAAACGGAAATTGCGTACACTTTCATATAAAAAATAAAAATTTTTTTCTTTTCAAATTAAATTTCCTACGTTCATGAACTAGTCATTCTTAATATAATATAAACAACACCTGAAAATTTCAGAACAAAATGGGTTTTGAGAAATCATGCTCACCGTTAAGGCAGTTTTCAAAAAATAAAATTTCGAGATAATTGAATTCAAAGTTCACATTTTTCATTAATTAAATTATCTATTCAGGCGCGCTATAGAGACCAAAAACCTTTGGTTCTATAACTCCAATCGCACTGAAAATTTTCGAGGATATTCTTAAAAGTTAACATTTTGAAAATATGACATACAAAATTTTTCGAATTTGTTGACAACATAAAAGGCATATAACCCCTTAATAATCATCTCTAATGTAAGGATAAGGAATCGAAGCGTTTGGGTCTGGTGGTGAACGAGGACAAGACGAAATATCTCCTGTCATCAAACAAACAGTCAGCGCATTCGAGTCTTGGCTCCCACGTCACTGTTGACAGTCATAACTTTGAAGTTGTAGATAATTTCATCTACCTGGGAACCAGCATTAACAGCAATAACAATGTCAGCTCAACAGGTGCTACTATGGACTAAGTAGGCAATTGAAAAGTAAAGTCCTCTCTCGACGAACAAAATCCAAACTCTACAAGTCTCTCATCATTCCCGTCCTACTTTACGATACAGAAGCGTGGACGATGTCAACATCCGATGAGACGACACTAGGAATTTTCGAGAGAAAGGTTTTGCGGAAGATTTATGGTCCATTAAACATTGGCAACGGCGAATACCGTAGACGATGGAACGATGAGCTGTATGTGTTATTCGACGACATAGACATAGTCCAGCGATTAAAAAAACAGCGGCTACGCTGGCTAGGTCATATTGTTCGAATGGATGAAAGTGCTCCAGCTCTGAAAGAGTTCGATGACTGCATCTGACTGTACTGACCCGCTGGTGGAAGCCGAGGAAGAGGGAGACCTCCACTCCGATGGAAGGACCAGTTGGAGAGGGACCTGGCTTCGCTTGGTATAACCAATTGGCGCCAAACTGCCAGAAGGAGGGATACGACTCGCTGTTTTGGACTCGTAAGCGGTGTCTACGCCAGTCAAGAAGAAGAAGAATGTAAGGTCATATAATAAAAACATTAAAACTCGAATTTGCGAAAATAAATATACAGTAGAACTTCCATAACTCGTAGATCTCCATAACTCGAACTCTTGAATGAGCAATAGAAGTAAAATTTCATACAAATCTCCTTCCATAAATCGCACTTTTCGACCAGGGTATAATACAAAATTTAAAATTTTGCTATCGAGGCAGAATTTGAAAAGAGTCCCTCTATATCTTATGGAGGCGAACAAAAAATTGCCTAAATCATGTAATAAAGGCATGGAATTCAGACGATAAGAGCCAAATAATAGCAATCTACAATACACAAAATTACAGAATACAGGTTTTATCTTATGTAAGCAAATTTGTTTACCAAGTAAATAAATAAAACTGTGTATAAATCTATTATTTATGTTTTAATGAAAATTCTATAACTCGAAGTCTTTCTAACTCGATTTTTTTTTGTGGATAATGGTGATTCGACTTAGAGAAGTTCCACTGTATATGTATGTATTTCATTCCTGGTTAAAATTTTGTTTTATGTGTTCGAAACTCATCTCTAAATTAAAGACAAAGCCTGTATTCCCATTTTTGCACGCATTAGTTTAAAGCACTTAGATTTAGGGATAACTTATAACTCGATAATACGATTAATTTTATATATAACGGTACTTTAGGTACTTAGCTGATGAAACTGAAAAACTTCATATGAAAAGCAAAAAACAAAAATGTATAACAGCTGATCGGTTATCGAGTAGCCGGCAGTATAAAAGGAAAAAAAGGGTTTCTTGATAAAAATTT
The DNA here is from genome assembly GCF_028554725.1 of Zeugodacus cucurbitae. Taxonomy (NCBI): domain Eukaryota; kingdom Metazoa; phylum Arthropoda; class Insecta; order Diptera; family Tephritidae; genus Zeugodacus; species Zeugodacus cucurbitae. Next base: position 52,540,973 of record NC_071667.1, on the reverse strand, counting down.
TAATTGATCAATTAATTTGGCTGTCTAAAAACGCTATTAGGATAACAGTATATAACAATTTTTTCTGTAGATACCCAAATCTAAGCAACCTTTTGAGTGATTTGTTAATAAATGTATAATAACCACGCATTATCCTTTATTGATGGATGTTTAACATTAAACAAATATATCAATAAAATCCTCATCGAATTAAAATTATATGTATGTATATACTTTGAAATAAACAATATTTATTATATACCTGCTTTATTTGTAATTAAAATTAATCCCAAATGCTGAATTGCAATTGAATCCTTTGAATTATTGATAAGGCCAAACTAATGTGTAACACTGAATTTTATTAATTACTCAATTTGGTGTAAGTAGGTTAACGATATGAGATATACTCGTACGTGTGTGTGCGAATGTATTTTAGACAATTAATAAAACCACTCACTTTAATCGAACTAATCAATCTGAATGTATTCAGCGCTACTAATTAAATAATCTATCAAGTTTTTCATATCAATTGAGAATGACATTTATTTGACGTGTGTGTTAGACGTAATGACAAATCAGCGAATGAGATAAAACTATGCAAAGTATCAAATCATCAATGCTGCAAGCGCACACTGCACACAAACTTAACCATGTAAGCATATTGTGTTACAACAACAAATAGTTATAGTGCAAATTGTGGTAGTGCATTTTCGCCATATTTCAAAGCAAATTAATTTCAATTACAATAATAGTTGAAGCGGTTCGCCTTAAACGCATTCGAGTGTAGATTTAATTAATATCTAGTGGCAACTGGCAATAACAATTAATTCTTAATTAATATAACAAATGAAGTAGTAGTGCGAAATTAATGCGTATAAATATTTGTATTTTTAGTTGTAAAAATTATATATATATGCCTTATAACTGTTAATGGGTGAAGAAAACCCATCAAGCAAATTTCAAGAGTTTCAAAAACAGATTTAACAGATTTTGATATTCTCGATCGATATACGGTTTCGAGTATGCCTAAATTATTCGAATGACGAGACAACCTCAGTGAAAATTGTGATATTTAGGTGAAACTTGGTTAGCATATTCCTATCAGTTCTGCTAGAGAAGGAATGGCACTTCCATTATAGCTGAATATTCAAACCTTAAAAACTAATGGACAATTTTGAATTGAGTTTGCCACATATTTTAGTAATGATGCTTCTTCTTAATGTAGTACTCTTGAACCAGGCCTACTTGGGATATAACTAATTTACATTCCCAACAGTTTAACAGACTTTGGAAAAATAAATGCTTTCTTTCTCAAAATTCGTCATCATAAATTTGTTCTGATAGCTCAATGATCTGTATATTCTTTAGGCTCATTTGGGTTGCGATTCTGACCATAGGAAGAGGGGTGTTATTCACTGTTTACATAGAAACATAATAACAGACTTCATGAATAGAAAGGCCTTCGTCCTAACAATGAAAAAACGTTTCCGTGACAGAAATAAGGCCATCTTCGACTTTCAAAGGATTAGTTGCTGGGGGTCAAATCTGATAAATACGATGACATTATTATTATTAGGTTCAGGTACCGTGCTGTTTCGACAGGGTAGGACCATAGGAAGAGGGGTGTTAGATGAGGCGGGTTCGTTGGACATCCAAGGAGGCGTAGAATATATATTATGTATATCTGAGTTCAGTCTGGATAAGTAGTAGTTTAACCTGCTTATATATCAAGAACGAAGTTGCGCAAGTGTCACTCTGGTTCCACGTGGCAACTTGATCTCATCGTCTCCTACCAGTGGTGGTTCGACTCCAAGGACCCTATTCACGTGTCTGAAGCCATCCGCGACCGCAGTCTGGTTGGCGTATTCGATAATGTCGTCCACATATTGTAGGAGCGACCTCTTAATGCACCTGAGGGGCGATTTCGTTTCAAGCAGATGGCTACATGGGTCTTCCAACCGGCCTGCCGATTGGCTTGTTACGGTTTAGACTGTACTCCTTCGTTGGTAAATATGATCGATTTAGCAGGAAAGAGAGTCAGGCTCCTCGCAGAGAAGATGCTAGAGAGTTGAAGGAGGTAGTCGTTTACTTGGCAATGGCATTAATGTCTTTAGTGGCCTTCCTAAAGAAGAAAGAAAGAAGAATTTTTGTTAAAATATTACTCCAAGTCAAGGATAAAGGTTTTTTGTTTCATTTTTGATCTATAGATCAGCTTAATACTTTTCAGTCCATGTGGTAGCTTTTCCTATAAGGGATTTGTTATATATTTTTTAAGTGATATAATCTCTTTCTTCTTAAGCATATTTTTGATTTATGCTGCTATATTTTCCAAATACGAGTTGCTGGTTCGTTTCAGCACTCGTCAAGTTGTGGCCAATCGAAGACCTTTAATAATCGAAAAAATTTGTTCACTGGGTGTCACTCAATATGTGCATGTGTTGGAGTGGTTGCTGTCGCTTAACAACAACAAATGTTAATATAAAATGATAAAAGCAAAACGATCAAAATTAATAAATAAATAAAAAGCAGCTGTGGCAACAAATTTATAAGCACACTTTGCTGGACATAAAGATCGTATCGCCAAAGCGGCGGTCCCAACCAATGAATAATGAAACATAAAAATCGATACTAATTAAAATTTATGGTAAGTATGAGTTTAGAAATGCATACAACTGTACAAATATGAATGTAAATACTATATATGAAAAAATATATATTTTATGCATATATAAATAATTAACTTATTGATTAAGTGAGTGAAAAGCGAGTTAGCGCGGCATAATCGTAAAATAAATATTTGTTTTGATAAAAAAATAAATTAATTTAAAAAACTCAATGCATTAGCGATTCGGCGTAAAATTGTTAGTGCATAACCGTAAAAGCGTTTGAAAGCAATTGTCAAGCTGTCGGCAAGCGATGCGCTAATGCAAGCCAAGCAAAAATGCAGTATTGAAAAAAAAGTAAAATAGAAATCCAATTCCAAAATGCGATTTGCCAATTGAAAGAAATAAAAAAAAGAAAAAAAAAACAAATAAAACCGCTATTGATACAAATAATTGTTAAATTGTTTTGCAAATCCGATCAGTGCGGTTGAACGATTGTGGCGACGATCAGTTACATTTGCGCAAATCCAATGTGCCACATTTGGATGCAACACAACGCATTGGTATTGTTGCGCATGCGCGACGGCGCCGGCGAAGCGTTAAATCACCGAAGAGGGAATACGGTATTTAACGGCGCATGTGTGGAAATCATACATACATACATATATATGTGTGTAAATGTACTTATGCGATTATGTTGCGGCAGCTTGTGCATTTGCGCATGCCTCTTCAATCGCATTCTCATGCCTCATTGCAGTTCGGTTGCAAGCAACTTTTGATTCACCTTTTTGTTTGGTATTGGCAGTCAGAGGCAAGTATTGCAGTCGATTGTGTGACAATTTCAAAAGCGATTTTCGGTTTTTTTCGCTGCATTGTATACATTATAATATTATTTGTTGTTCTTCTTTTTTGCTGTGCTTCTCGGATTGTGTTGACATCAAGTGAAGCGCAAGTATTTCGGAAATCGACACACACTATAAGCTGATGAGGCGCCTAGGATTAGCTGGCGTTTCCATTTCCAATTTGGCTCATCAATTTCAATTGCCGACGGCTGTTGGATTGGAAGTACATACTTATGTATGTATATATCGCTATTGTTTTATATTTGATTGTATCTACATTTTTGCGTGTGTATATTTATTGAATATATAATTAAATGAGTTATATCAATGAGTTATATCAAAACGTATTGACGCTATACCCTCCTAAGTTACTTGTTCAACTTTGCGCTAGGCATTTCTACCAAGTCGCAAACCAGCCCATCAACTCTTCGTCAGTTGAATGCGAAGATCCTTCTTGATCTGCCATTTTCAGTTTGTTACGCTGAATCTTTAAAGTTTGAGGAGTTGTACTTTCCAGAGAGAGCTTTCTTGATGTCATAAGCTACGATCACATTTCATTCGCCTTTTGCACTGGAAATTATATATACAACTTTTGTGCAATATATATGTACATTTCCAACGTAGTCAAAATATAAAATTCAGATTTTTTTAATTTTAACTGTTTTGGTCATAAATTGAGTTTTGTATTCCGTCATGAAAAAGCTTTACATATGCCCAAATTGTCTTAATTTTTATATCCTCTGTTAACCGTGAGGTAAGAACCTTAGCATTAAATTTGACAAATATTCGCAACAGTGCCAGCTGCTCTTACTAGATCTACGGTATCATCTCTTTGGCTACTGATATGAATTTAAACAAGTAAGGAAAGACTAAGTTCTGGTGCTCCCGAACATTTTATACTCTCGCAATTTGTTGAAGAAATTTTATTAAGAAAACACACAAATTTCCATAAATTCGGAACCAATTTCATTCATTTTCACCAGCAAGGTACACTATATGCAAGAATATATAAAAGATATCTCACATATTAACCAATACATATATGCGGAATAAACCCCACCGTATTTTTGAAATACCTATAATTAGGTAAATGGGAGCTAGGAGAAGTAATGACCCAATTTTAATAATTTTTGGAAGAGAGACACACTATTAGAAGAAATCAATTTCCTCTGAATTACATTCAATTATATGAGAGATGAGGTTTCGGTTAAAATTTACCCTTAGGCGCTGAGTTTAACATGTTCGATAACTGGGCCAGAGATGATATGCACTATTTGTGTAAAGTTTTATTCCGCTATCTTCATCGGTTCCTTATGTATATATTTTAAAGTGAAGGAATCAGATGGAATTCAAAATTGAGTTATAAGGTTGTGAACCGATTTCACTCATATTTTATCCGTGTTATCAGGGTGTCAAGAAAATATTATATACCGAATTTCATTGAAATCTGTGGAGTAGTTCCTGTCATATGGTTTTTGACCCATAACTGGGCGATGCCATGCCCATTTTTTCATTTTGTAAAAAAATCTGAGTGCAGCTTCCTTCTGCTATTTCTTCTGTAAAATTTAGTGCTTCTGACGTTTTTCGTTAGTGAGTTAACCCACTTTTAGTAGTTTTCAACCTAACCTTTTTATGGGAGGTGGGCGTGGTTATTATCCGATTTCAACTATTTTCATGGTGTGTGGTGGGGTATGTAAGAGAACCGACTGCAGAAAGTTTGGTTGAGAGACCACGGGACCACGCCCAGTTCCCCAAAAAACTTTCATCCAAATATGCCACTCCCTAGTGCGATCATTTATTCCAAATTTTACTATATCTAACTCGTTTAGTTTTATGACTTACACAACTTTTGTTGCGAGAGTATAAAAATACGGTTTTGAGGCTGGTTGTCTATTTGCTCCATTATAACTTTTGGTTAGTTATTGTTTTTCATAGCTTCTATAATAATTCGTTATGCTTACAGAGCTTTTTTTCTCAACTGATCATTACACTCGATCCTAGTACTGGGGCTACCACCGGCTGGCGAGTTGTTCCAGCTTAAGTCTTGCGAACGGTGGACAGTACAGCAGGAAATGACTTGGTGTTTCCACCTCACCTCCCTCAATACAGCTAGGGCAGTTTGCGTCCGGCAGGATTCCCAGTCTCATCGCGTGTATTCCTATTTCCCCTTTTTCGGTGTGTACTCCCACTCTTGCGGCAAGTTGAACCTTTTTAAATGCACACTGTTCCGCCGACCTCTTGCGCTCCACTTTGGGCCAAAAAAATCTCGCAACCGATCAGGTTTTAGTTTTTAACCAGCGCTTACCAAGATCGCGAGAGGTCTAGTGAGTCAGTGCTAGTGCTCAAGAAGACAGCGGAGCTCCGATCGTTCATGGTCTGACAGGACGACAGGTACCCCTTCTTCGAGTTCATTCCGTGACGCGGCATCCGGCGTGGTATCATATACAACCCATAGAATTAAATGGGTATTTTGTTCTAGAAATTATAAAAATTCTGTTGCGAACATGATATAATTTTTAGATTTGGGAGGCGTCCGATGGGGTTCATAAAGTCTTATATGGAACTGATAAGTTTTTATATTCGAATATATCATTCATATATAATCTGTGACATGAACAAATACAAGTAAAATACCACGAATAAGACTTTAATTGACCACTACACATGCAATACTGGCGTTACGAAGTTAATAGAAAATTGTTTACCAATATCTTGTTGAACAATGTTTTGCATACATTTACATGTTGTTAAGCCATTTGGTTGTTAAACGCGAATTTTTATTATATTTTTTCCTTGCTTGCTTACTTATTATCATTATAAGCAATTTGCGTGAACTGTTGTTGCTGTCATTGTCATTGTTGTACAAGTATTGACTCTATACATGTGCACGAGTATGTGTTTGTTGCATTTGAAATTGCAACAACGCAATTTGACCGCATCTGCCAAGTGAGGTGCGCTTCTCTAGCCGCCGGACGCTGAGAGCTGAGACGAACGCCACGATAGACGCGTCTGACACATGCTGATGCGATGTGCGGCAGTGTGACATGTTTATTGCCAAACGTGCCACATCGCATAAATAGCACGAGCACTTACATATGCACCTACATATAATACATACATAAATACACATCTTGTGGCGTCGGTGCGCACGATGGCATATCGTACACAAATTCAATTAAAATTGACATTTCGCTGGCCGTTGGTGCAATCGGTAGACTCGGCGGGCAAAGACGCCCATATATTTATATGAGTACATACATATACTTATATTATAAACTTATGTAATATGTAAATACATGTGTAAGTCGGCGAACGAAGATTAATGTCGTGTATTCGCATTTGCAATAAATCGCATGCATCTTATTATGTCTAACAATTAATTTATGCAAACAAACTTTTGCAAAATAAAAATACATTCATAAATAACAAATACTTAATCGGCGAATTGAACAATGAAAATACAAATAAACATTTAAATTTTATTTTGTCCACTGATTGTGGTCCTCCTTATATTTCCCAATATAACTTTTTCTTTTATTTAAGACTTTACATCGAATATTGTTTAAAACCATGAATCAACGAGTTTTGAATCAATTGGAAATTCTCGCAAATTATTGGATTGTAAGATAGAATTATAAGAACTTCAAACATAGGTAAAAAACGAATGTTTCTGAAATTTTTTAAATTGTAAAATGTAAAGAGACACACCATTAATCTTAGAAAGAAAGAACGATTTCGAAAGAAGTACAAGAAATCGGTAAAGAATTAGCCAAATATGATTTTATTGGCGGATACTGGCCGATTAATGGGTCGGACTCTACTTCTTTATTTGGCATTCGCAGATAAGTTTCGCAGTCAGACATTAAGTCTAGATAAATTCAAAGTAAACCTTCCGGCTACCTCTACAAAAGCACTTACTTAAATTTAGGTTTGGGTATTACACAGTAGTTTCCCTTTTTGGGATCAGTATTTGAACCTACATTTGAAGGCACCTATCTACCTTCGTCAGTTATGATAAATTTCAATTGAAGACAAATTCAATAGTTGCAAGGTCTGCCTATTCGGCGCGATCTGAACACCTCGATGATCTTTGATCGATATATACTAGAGTGATAATTGATTGATAGTGGTTTCGCATAGAGATTGCCTAATAACGCGCGACAGTGTAAATATGACACACGTTTTATAATGCTACAGATAGTCAAGCTTTTGATTGGGTTATACAATAAGTGATATTATGATATCTCTCATCCCAACAGTATTTTTTTTCATTATTTGCTAATATTTATTTATATACTGTAGAACCACAAAAATATTTTCCAATTACTACTTAGAAAGTTTAGATCCCGAAAAAAAATTAACAATATTGGTTTAACTATTCTGTATCAGGTTTTATAGTTGTGCTTAGAGAGTTATCCAAAGGTTAGCAAAGTCATACACGATACAAGCATTTGCATTCCCAATTATTGCAACAACAACTTCTTATTTACCTTTATTATTTCTTCTACACATTTGCCAAGCTTCGATGTTTTCACTTTTTTCTGTTGTCTTATATTTAATAAGTACATTTTCGATTTACCTTTATAAACCATTTCGTTAATAAGTTGCTGCTGCGATCACCTCTTCACACACCATTACATGATACACATTATAAGATCAGCTGCTGCTGTCATGGGTGGGATTATACACACAACCTCGTATGTAAATACATAACACATCAGCACATATGAGGATATATGTATATATGCCTCATATGTTTGTTTGTTTGTTAACGTACATACATATATCTCATGCACAGTCGTTTACAGCCAATAATATCGCAGACTGTCGCTTCACATGCAACTTAAATCATAATTTATGCAAGCAGCGCTTTGTTGTTGTTGTTACGATGCTCCGCCTTAACAGATCAGGTGCTATCCCATTCCAGCATCGCAACAACTACCAGGGTATACGTTTTAATTGCTTATGTTTGTTGATGGGAAACATTTTTTTTTTCAAATGAAAGAAAAATGCTTCTTTCTTCTACAAAAGATGTAAATTTTTATACAATTCCTTTTTAGGTGTCACGATAATAATAGTATATATACATATATAATACATATCTAATTTAAAATTTTGGTTGAAAGTTTTTTTGATTGAACTTTGACATAATTAATCACATCTTTGCATTGCGGCCAATGCCCTGATGCGCATCAATTCTAACAACTGTATGAGATCCGATTCGTCTTATATTTCAAAACACTTAAATGCAATATCTAGAGGTTAAAAAACTTCTGCGTGAGATGGTACTTGACTTAAATCCCCTGTTTCAGTCTCTTCATCATCGTCTCTTTCTTTTTATACTCTCGCAACAAATATTGCTAAAGAGAGTATTATAGTTTTGTTCACATAACGGTTGTTTGTAACACCCAAAGCTAAACGAGTTAGATATAGGGTTATATATACCAAAGTGATCAGGGTGAAGAGTGGAGTTCAAATCCGAATGTCTGTCTGTCCGTCCGTCCGTCCGTCCGTCTGTGCAAGCTGTAACTTGAGTAAAAATTAAGATATCTTGATGAAACTTGGCACACTTATTTCTTGGCACCATAGGAAGGTTGCTTTCGAAAATGAGCAAAATCGGACCACTGCCACGCCCACAAAATGGCGAAAACCGAAAACACATAAAGTGCCATAACTAAGCCATAAATAAAGCTATGGAAATAAAATTTGGTATGAAGGATCACATTATGAAGGGGCATATTTGGATGTAATTTTTTTGGGGAAGTGGGCGTGGCCCCGCCCCCTACAAAGTTTTTTATACATATCTCGCAAACCAATAAAGCTATATAAACCAAACTTTTTGCAGTCATTTTTTTTAGCCACTTCCTAATACAGTCCTAAAATGAAAAAAATCGGATCATAACCACGCCCACCTCCCATACAAAAGTTAGCTTGAAAATTACTAAAAGTGGGTTAACTCACTAACGAAAAACGTCAGAAACACTAAATTTCACATAAGAAATGGCAGATGGAAGCTGCACTCAGATTTTTTTACAAAATGGAAAATGGGCGTGGCGTCGCCCACTTATGGGTCAAAAACCATATCTCAGGAACTACTCGACCGATTTCAATGAAACTTGGTTTGTTATAGTTTCCTTACATCCCAATGATATGTTGTGAAAATAGGCCAAATCGCTTCACAACCACGCCTACTTACTATATACCAGAACTTTGAAGACGATCTGAATCGTTTACTTTACAATATATAAAGTAAGTACTAGTGAAGATATCGGTGCAGAACTTTGCACAAATACTACGTTTATAGTGTGGCAGCCCCATTCTAAAAATCGCCGAAATCGGACCATAGGTTTTTAAGGTCCCATATATCGAACACGAGGAACTCGGTGCTTCTAACCTAATATTATGGTTTCCAACTTTCAATGGACTTTATACAATATATCTGACGAATATGTGGGTCAAATTGTGTATTATATAACATAAATAAAGTTAAATAAATAAATTGCGAGAGTATAAAATGTTCGGTTACACCCGAACTTAGCCCTTCCTTACTTGTTAATGTTCAAATCGTTAATGATTCCGTCATCAGTTAATATTAGAAATCCAGGGTATTCATTAACGCAGTTCGGCCACTTCTTAATACAGTGGAACTTCCATAACTCGAACTTCTATAACTCGAAGACCTCCATAACTCGAACACTTGAAATGGCAATAGAATCGAATTTTTTGGTCAGGGCATAATACAAAATTTAAAATTTTTCTATCGATGTAGAGTCCCCCCATATCTTATGGAGGTGAAAAAAAGTATGATATTACACTCATGAATTGCATATGTAAATCATGTAACAAAGGCATGGAATACAAACGTAAAGAACCAAAAAATTGCTTACTGCAACAAAAAAATTCAGAATTCATGTTTTAACGTATGAACATAAATAAATAAAACTGGGTATAAATCTATATTTTACTGCTTTTTGAAAAATTTTATTTTTTAATGAAAATTCTATAACTCGAAGTTTTTTTGTGGATTATGGTGATTCGAGTTAGAGAAATTCCAACGTTTGTAATGTTTGCAATTCCACAAAACTTTTCGTAATATAGCCGAGATGAATGAGTTCGGATAATCGGGATTCAACTATACTGTCTTTTTCTGGCATGTGGAGCTTCTTTAAAGCGATGTCACAAATATCTCTAAGATTTCACATAGCCTAACGAACAACTGATTGTAACGCTCTAAAATTATCGAATGATAATATTTATATCTGTTCTTAAATCGCAAATTCTATACATTCTGTGGTGGTTGTTTATTAATCACCACCCTGTTTTTAAGTGATCGTTCTATAAATTCGAGATATTATTTGGCAGAAAAAGAGTTCCTTCACTATAGACATCGAAATGCATGTGGTTATGTACTCAGTTTCACTAAACAGCTGGTACAGTTTGTTTGATTCGCATTATTTGCTGTCCAACGTTTGGCAAATCGAAGAGACCTTAAGCCATTCTATTGATCTAACATTAGTTGTTTGTTCGCCACAAGTTTTGGGTGTTTTCTGAAAAGCTTTAACCCTTAGAACACATATTTTTATAAGTTTCCCGGAAGTATACCAGACATTATTTCATTTTCCTCACCATTAGCTATCATTTTGCATGCCAACAATATTTTTCTACCATCAACATAAGCCATGAATGAAAACACTGATGTGTGTGTACCGATGTAATGTTATTATATGTTAACCGTAATTAAATGTTTAGATAAAATAATACAGAGCACTGATTCTATTTTTACAAGTAAATGTACATAAAAATGGACTGAGAATGGATATGCAACAGTTATTCGATGTTTATCGCCCGGTAAATAGACATTCCGGACAAAGTTTTAAATAAAAAAAAAAAAAAACAAAACAAAAATGGCACGTGAAACACAAAATATTAGAGCATTAATTATGAACATTAAAACATAATGAAATACATAATAATTTATGGAAAAATGCTAACAAAAGAAGTGTTGCACATACACACAGTTACATGTGTAAATAAATATGTATGGATGTGTGTGTGTGTGGCATAACAATTTAACAGTGCATGTTAATGTTGCAAAGGTAGGCGCACTGACAGTTAATTGTTTTGCTAGCAACCGCTCGCTGGACATTGACAACACGAGAATGTAATTATGTTGTTGCGTCGGTGGCGCAGGCGCATTGCAATGACATGTGAAGGTGAACATACAAACGAATGTGAAATTGGAAAATATTTAAATGCCTTGTAAGAAAATTGAAATTAGTTTAAAAATAGTATGTTAAAATATGGAGTCAAGTTTGGAATAAATTTGTTAGATAAAGATTCTCATTTTATCCCGTTTATTATATGGACGTTGAGCAGCCTGTATTATAATAATAGATGCATTTGAATCAAGCTTTCTTCTAATATTACACTGTTGTGTCGTGAGAAATATCTTTCTCGAGCAGTTTGGCTTATTTCTGTATGAAAGTCTGAATCTTGAAAACCTGGATCAAACCCGAAGCTCACATTGGCATACCCTTAATGACAATTTTTCAATTGTTTTCAGAGTTTTATAATAAGTTTAGAATGACAGACCTTGCTTTGGACTTTACAGTTTTCAACAATTTATGACACAGTCGAATTACCTTTAAGGCAAGTTACTGGCGACTTAGGCATCTCAATTTCATCAAGTTCTCTCAGTTGATTAGGCATGTGACCTGTAACAGTTTTTTAATTCCGAACAGAAGACGACATGTTGTTGTTGTAACGTCTATGATAAAGTTTGCTTGTAAGAAAGACCGATTGATTGTATTGAATATTGATTATCGGGATTTGATCATTGGGAATGAGGTATTAGGTAAATAGTCTTAATTGAAACCTGTGAAAGTACGAAAAAATGCTACATAGTATTAAATCTTTATATAATGTATCTAATGCCTGCTCTCAATAGCAGAACAGGCTCTGTCATAAAGTGTACTCTTCCAAGCTTTCAAGAACAATCAGCGAACTAAGAGATGGTTTTTGGTCGATCGCTGGGAACTACTGATTTAGTTCGGGATTTGTGTGAGGTAAGCTCGAAGTAAGATTTTCAAAATCATAATTTGTGAGCTCCAAGAGATAGATAGAGATACGAATGATAAATAAACTAGCAGTTCTGATTTTGATTGCTTGAAACCTAAAGAGTTCTTCGGTAGTTTTGAATTTTCCAACAGGGTACTAGCGCTATCGAGCGATCTAAAATAATTTGAGAATATATATACATATGTACAACAACAAAAATATTTTTTTTACTTATTTGTAGGAGTATGTAAAAACGCGTGTGGAAATATTGTAAATACATGGAATGCAATGGTATTTAATGCAATGTGCTGCATTTATGTATGCTCAAATATACATACTTACTTGCAACCGCAAAACGATGACACCGACCGTTGTCTCTTTGCTGGCGTACAAAGCCTCGAATCACGCGCACAGGCGCTAATGATAGTGTGGCATGAGCTGCCACTAAGGGGAGTATATACCGGTACATAGCTACATACTTACATACATTCAGCTGGACTCGCTTGCAGTTCACTGCCTGTCAGCGACGGCGGTGACACGAAGCGACATAATTACACGTATTATTTGTAATGCGAGCGAGCAAGCGATCTGCGCAGTAGCAACGACGCTCCTGAAGACACCGACTGGCTGGCTGGTGGACATAATTTAGGTGCAATGAATGCCAACCTGAGAATTGGAGGGGGTGTTTAAGGAATGAAAACAAAAAGATATTAAATTTAAATTGGTAACTCAAAGCGATCCTGCAGGATTAATTATGTAGTGGTCGGCTAAACTGCGCTCAAATGGGTATTTATGTGTACATACATCCATATTTGTGTCCTTACATTGCATGCATTTTTGCCCAAAAATAAATTGCGGGTTACAATTGCAGCTTTGTCTCCTCCTGTCTATATAATTTCACAACACTTAATTGTATTTTAGACTTGACTCTTTTAATTGTTTGCACTTTCCTCTACATATATATAGATGCAAGTATATACATATATGTATATATTCCTGCATTTAGTTGTCTGCTATGCGCTGCCTTTGGGCTTACTCACATTTTGTCGTTGAGTTTCCTCGCTTTTCTTTGCGTTCTTTATTTTTGTCGTTGTTGTTTCTTTTCTGTTTAGTTTTAGCTTCTGGCCGTTTTCTGTCGTATTAAAGCAATTAAAAAAGGCCGCGTGTAGCCAAGTATGAAGATTACACCAGATAAGCAATTCACCGCGCGTACTGTTTTCCACAGTGTCCCTGCACCGGTGCACAGAAATATCTACATACATATATATATATATATGTATATATATGTACATATATATCGTATAAGATGTAAAGCACTCGATGTGTGTGCTACCTTTGCTTTTTCCCAAACTTACACTTTCATATACATACATAAGTACATATGGACTTACACTTTAGCAGATATGTGGAAGTCGCCTATTAAATTCTACATTGAATGCAATTTTGACGTGTTGTCAAGTCGAAATTAGTAGGTGTTTATATTGTTTTTTTACACAAATGTATCTTGAGCAAGGTCATATAAAACGCCAACACATTTTCAATTTATAATGGAACTCTGTTAGATCTAAATAATCCTTTGGAATAACGGTTAAATTTGGAGAATTCAAAATGCGCCAAATCTTGGAAAAGACTCGTGAAAAGAGGATCGACACACACCATCTCTTTCTCGATTTTAAAGCTGACAACGAACAGGAATTACCTCTATGCCGCTATGTCTGAATTTGGCATCCCTGCAAAAAAAATGAAGTCTCAGACAGGGTGACTCACTATCGTGTGACTTCTTAAACCTGATGTTGGAGAAAATAATACGAGCTGCGCAGCTAAATAGAGAAGGTATAATCTTCTATAAGAGTGTACAGCTGCTGGCGTACGCCGATGATATTGATATCATGGGAAGCAACAACCGCGCCGTTAGTTCTGCTTTTTCCCGACGGGATAAGGAAGCGAAGTGTAAGAGGTCTGGTGGTGAACGAGGACTAGACGAAATATCTCCACGTCACTGTTGACAGTCATAACTTTGAAGTTATAGATAATTTCGTCTATCTGGGAACCAACATTAACAGCTATAATAATGTCAGCCTGGAAATCCAACACAGAATCACTCTTGCCAACAGGTGCTACTTTGGACTAAGTAGGCAATTGTAAAGTAAAGTCCTCTCTCGACGAACCAAAATCAAACTCTACAAGTCGCTTATCATTCCTGTCCTGCTTTATGGTGCAGATGCGTGGCCGATGTCAATATCCGATAAGACGGCACTAGGAGTTTTCGAGAGAAAGGTTTTGCGGAAGATTTATGGTTCCTTAAACATTGTCAACGGAGAATACCGCACCATACATCATGATGAGTGACTTATAGAGAGCTCTGCTTTTCAATTGCCTACTGAGCCCGCTGTTCGCAAGAGTCCTCCTCCGATTAATTTTGTGGCTAATGACTAATATAGGAAAAATTTTGCAATCTATGTTTATTTAAAAATATTTATGTAGCAGTTTTGATGAGTACCTAAGATTAGGTTAAAACACCTTGGAGGGCTCAACATCTGCAAATCTAACGAATTGGCTAGAATGGACATTATCCGACTAAAGAAGTTCGTAACATATTTCAGGCATTTTGCTGAAACTTAGGGGTCTTTGATAAATTAGGCGTTTATTGGTATCACAAAGGACAGCGCTCAAAACTGTCTAAGTGAGATCTTCTGTGTATGCAGTGATCTGTCAAGTAATCTTTTTTAGTACAGTATAATTAGTATTATCCCTCAAAAAGATCCAGAGTCCCCACTTTATTGTTGCGAGCATTCCCTTGACCTGAGAGCATAAAAAGTCTCTGAGGTTAAATGCTAAAAATACCGTTGATGCGGAACAAATTCAAAGTTCAATATATGAATTGTTATTATTTTTATTTTTATACTAGCAGATCCGGCCACACGTTCTTGTGGCTAAGGTATACATTAAATTAGTAAATCTTTCAATGCATAGAAAAAATTCTTACGCATAAAGACGAAAACGTCATAGCCGATAAATTTTAAAATTATTGATAGACATTATTGTAGATCTGTGTTAAGCGTAAATCATCATAATTTGTAAAACTTTGATTTTTTTATTCGTATATTAGAGAAAGTAACAAATTACCAAATTTCGTAGTTGGCTTTATCTTGGCTTTGGTGACAATATTGATTACCTTCTTCACAGCCAGCCTTGTTCTTTTGCAAAGTTTGATGTTGATTTATGTTACCCAGCATGATGACAACTCACACTACTTTTAATTGCAAGTGAGTGGGGATAGACCAGCAATTTAAAATAGTCTGTGGGATAATTGAATACGTCCTCCTGGTTTGTAGCTGTGTCAACTCTTCTTTAAGGAAATTCTAAATTGTCGCATTAAGATCACAGAGATCCTTGCTTTTTTACCACCAATATAGGTCATTCAATCAGCCATTTATGTTTATTATATTATGGTTTCATGTCAGGAAAAACACGATGAATAAGCTCTTCTTTCGAGGCCATGAAGTGACAGAAACCCGTTAAAAATGTTATTAATCCATCGAGGTGTCAACTGCGGCTACCATTTTCAACTATTTCTACAATCGCAGTGTGATATTGTTGGAAAAACACTTGTATGTTATTTGTTAATTGCCGATTCTTTATGTGTCGCCACAAATTAGATGATTTTAGGAATGTGATTAGTTCGTCAGCAACAGTTGATACAGGAATAGTCAGGCGAAAATCACCTGCCAACAGAATCATGGCTTCACCAAAAATATTTTCGTTGTCGCGTAAATCTTCTAAAGTCTTGTGCAGTACCTCCAGCGACTTGAATATCTAGAAAATCTTCTTTATAACTTTTATTTTGGCCATTTAGCAGACTGGTGTTTCGTTGATTTGTAATTTAGGACTAATTTCAAGGCCGAATTGCCGTTTGTCTGCCTACTAACAGGTGTCAAGTTGCCCATATAACTGGGCGTTGAAAATGAGTGAAATCGGTTCAGGAATTACCTCAACCCTCATGTACTATATATGCTGATTTTCGTTATTCTATTGGACTTTATTTCAAATTGTGTGTAATAAAATTACATCAATAAATTGCGAGAGTATAAAATGTTCGGTTGCCTTTCCCTACTTGTTACAAATTGTTTTGGGCTATCGGCACAGCTTTATACAATTGAACAATGATAAAAATATTTTAACAAAGTAACAATGACAACTTTCAAAATATAATTATTTTTTGTTTTCTTTTTTTATAATTTTGTTGTCAATTTAAATAAAATGATCTTCTTGCTATCTTCCTCACAATTTTTCGATATGTACTTACTTTCTAATCCTTTCCTGGCCTTCCGTAAATATTTCAAAACTAAAATTAGCCAGATCGGTTTGGCCCTTCTCGACTTTTTTCGAGACTAACGACACAAATTGTTTTTAGTGATAGCGGTGATTAGAAAATTGTGGTTTTAAGACTTTTTCAAGCAATTTTACTAATTTTTCTCTCTGTAAGAACCATCCCGGTACCTCTAAAAACATTCTAAACAAAGAATTTGCGAAATCGGTTCGGCGGTTCTCGAGTTATGCGCTTAGCAACACATTTTCCGATTCATTTTTATATTATAGAAGATATGTATATGCATCTTTATTATTGGTTCTTTTCTATCAAATGGGGTACATTTCAGCCCTCAAATATTCTAAATAATATTATGTGTGTAGTTGAAGTTAAGAGTTTTGCCACTTTGATGCAGTTCCGGCCGAGTGGCACACTCTTTGTTTCAGAGCTTTCGCATATCCAAATACTTCTAAATGATATCTCCAATATCTTCTCCTAATATTTTTGATATGTCAGCTATTTCGATCAACTTCTGCAATAGCATTTTAGCTTCAGGTTTTCGTTCGTAACAGCCTTTTTGGACGTCCTCTTTAGGAAAGATGTGTGCATATTAGTTTACTTTGTATATTGTTTGATATCAGACAATATGACTTCATAAAACTAGGTGTTTTTGATGCCAAAAACCAGCACAATTGATATATGAATTCACCGTTTAAGCGTACAACTCCTCAAGTTTTGATTTTTTCATAATCAAAACACCACAGAGATAAGCGTTTCAAATAAACCACGTACATAGATATAAAATAAAATATTTTTTACAACCAAAGAGCTGCCATTACACATGGAGTGCAGTTATATTTGGGCCACAATTGGCGATTATTGTTTTGCGAAAATTTCCGAAACTTATACCGTTACAATTTACAGCATAATAAGCTTTAGAAATAATGACCCTTCAGCACTCATGTACTTATGTATGTATTATATGTATTATATTTACTATAACTATGCAGTTAAGTTTGTAAGGACCTTCATTGGTGTGTAGCAAGAATGTTAGCACACTATTGGAATGAGTGTGAAACACAATCGGCCATGTTGATCTAATAAAATGTTAACAATTGCAGCAATAAGCCGGCAATTTTTCTATTTTCTACACAAGTTTTTATTACAATTATCTGCGCATATTCCACATCTATATACTATGTAAGTAGATGTGTGTGTGTGTGCCTTCAGTGATTATTCGGCTTGTTGCGCCGACTTTCGGTCATGACTCGTGCAGCGCATAGAATTAAGGGCCCCCACAACAAGCTGCACTCGTTGCAACAACAATTACAATAAAGATAACAAAAAAATAAAAACAAAAACAATAACGCTTTTATTGCAACAACAAATAAAATGCATAATAACAGTTGCAGCAACAACAACAACAGTGGAGATCCAAGTGCAGTAGGAGTTGAGCAAAGACTCGTTGACGGCTCGCCATAACAGCATTGCCAACACACATACATACTTACATACAGACGAGTGCAATTGCTGACGACTTCCAAATAATCATACGGCTGACTGCTAGATTCCATAGAATTTGCAATTCTGCGAATTTAAATTGCAGAAATATACAGTATTTGGCTTAAATAGCTGCAGTTGGACCGAAGGGCGCTCGCTGCGCTGGGTGGGCGGTCGTTTGGCTTGTGAGCTTGTCCGTCCATGCAATGGCCGTATTGCGGTTGTTTGTTTGTGTTTGTGAGTTGGCAAAGTTGGTAAAGATGGCAAATGCGATCTAAGTTGAAATGCCAGATGCGCTGCAGAAGGCAGACAGACGATCACGCTAATAGCAATAACAACATTAAAACCAACAACAGCTGCTGCAACAGCATCATCAGCAATTGCGTGGTTGCAACGTCAACGTTGCAATTGTTGATCACAGTTGTTGTGGCAGTGGCTAGTTGGCATGCCTACGTTGATAATGATAAGCCAGCAGCGAGCAACTGTTGGTTGTGTGTAGCAGTTTGGAACTGTGGCAGTAACCAGCAGCAGCAGGCAAGTTGCTTTGCTATCTGTCGTTGTTGGGATCAAGTCTACAGGTCGCCAGGGTAGTTGCATAGTGGACGTAAACTACAACCAGGGTTGGTAAATCAAAAATTTAATTCTTCTTATGATCCTTCGTAATCACTGGCTTGTTGGCATAGGCCATAGACTTGACGTAGCCCCACAGGATATAGTCTAACGGCGTCAAATCGAACGACCGAACACCAAATTTGGTGAACGTATTATCTCACGAATAAGACCAGCCAATTAAGCGACCAATTGGCTAATAAATCAATTGCATCATTTTCACGATGATTTTGGTGGTCAAGCGGCTTCAGTTCTTGCGTCAATGTGATCTTGTAAGGGTGTAGGTCAAGATCTTTTCGCAAAATTCGCCACAACGGCGTCACAGAGCTTCCCCCCAAAATTTGAGAACGACGTGGGAGAGACTGATTTGGATCTTCCTCAATTGAGCGCATCAATACATTCGACACTACGAGTACTTCTTTGTCTCACTGGCTCGGGAACATTTTGTACTGTACCTGTGGATTCAAAACATCCGCTAGACGCTCAATCGTTGTTCTGATAGGACGCTTATGACGACCATAAATTGGTCGAAGCGCTCTTAAAGTTGAGTCCACTGACTCTGAATTTCGTTAGTAAATTTTAATAATTTCGACTCGTTGTTGGATAGTATATCTTTCCATGATAAAATAGCAAATCTTTCTGAAGAGAAAGGTGAAAAGAGCAGGAAAAAGTATGGCATCGTTTGCTGCCCCTATCGCTAAAGCTCGACACAGCTACCGATGTCAATATCTACACATTAAATTTTGCCACTTTTGGTAACCATTAGATTTCTGCAACTTTGAGTCAAATATGTATGACTCAAAGAAGGTATGCCCAAATTATCAGATCTCGGGATTCTAAAAAGAGGATTCCGTAGATGTTCCTACAGTTAATGGTTGAATTTGCATGAGAATAATTTTCATCCTCGCACACTGTACATGAGTGACGACGGACTGGCTGCTTGAACCATCTTCTCGTTGCTAGCCAACACGTAGAATTGCATTGCATCTTGTTTGCAACTTGCTGCCAGCTTGTTGTCGTTGTTGTTTTTATAGTCGCTTAGTTGTTGCAGATCGCTGTGGCACTGATCTTTGTAGCCTGTTTGTTTGTTGGATTGTATGCCGTGTAGATGGTTAACAATTGTTGCAACTAGGCACTCGATTTCCAAGGAAACGTAGATCGCCAAGTTTTTCGTTTTTATTATTTTAATTTTCTTCCATTTTTTCTTTTTTTTTTCAATTTCTTCGTTATAAAAGCAAAAGCC
Organism: Zeugodacus cucurbitae; assembly: GCF_028554725.1. Lineage (NCBI taxonomy): Eukaryota > Metazoa > Arthropoda > Insecta > Diptera > Tephritidae > Zeugodacus > Zeugodacus cucurbitae. Next base: position 52,520,831 of record NC_071667.1, on the reverse strand, counting down.
AATTGAGTCTTGCGTCTGCACAGTGTACACCGGAGACAACGAGGCAGACAAACGGGCTTCGAAGTCAGCGTAACTCCTTGGACATTTGAGACGCGCCACATTCGCCAAGGAATGGATTGTGGTAAGCGCAGGCGCTCGCCGGAATTTCATAGAGACCCCAAGCAGTCTGCGCGTACCATGCTACACCAACAACTACAACAATAAAATACAAATATTTGTACTGTTGTTGTACGGTTATGGTTGCGCATTGCCAGGAGCCAGGAATGCCCGCATCGGATGCCAACTTGGCTAACGAAATGCGCCGTGAGTGCAGACGTGGACGTTGAGCGGCCGCCGAGCGACAAGCGCAATTGTCGAAAAACGCATGGCAATTGTAGTTATGAGTCTTTGGTTGCGATTTTGAGGCAGGCGCATGAAATGAATCATCGTTGGCACTCGCAGCACCGCCCCGCCGTGCCGTGTGGTGTGGTGGCAGCTGCCTTCTTTCCGACTCCATCAGCGGTGTATTGTGCTCAACAATGTCGTCGTGCTGGCTAGCTGTTTCGCTGGCTGGTTGCGCATGCGCGTTTCGGCCACACGTTTTCACCCTTTCACATTGTAGTGCTCACTTTGTTTTTGTTTTTGTCGTTGTTGTTGTTATTATTTTAATAATTTTTTATTGCGACGGTTGGCGTAGCGTTGGCTTGTCGTTTAGTTGGAATTTGGTTGCGCTGTAAACGTGGTTGTTATTCCGCCCGCACCGCTTTAATTTCTTCTGCAGCAATTTCTTGTTGTTATTGTTTTTTCTTTTTGGTTTGACTGCGTGGCGAAAGAAAAAGAATTTATGGCATTGTGGGCGCGCATAATTCACCGCGTCTATGTTTGGTGTTGTTGTTTATGTTGGCGTTTTGTCACATCGACCGCCTTCAGGTCAGCGGGTTAATTCGGCTTTGTGTCTCTTTGAATGAAGAGAAGACAGCTCTTTTGTTCTTTATTATAGAGACTGCATTTGTTAGAGGTGTGAGTCAATAAATTACAATAAAATATTAATTTTAGGAAATTCGAGAATATGCATATATTATAAGACCTAACTTGCAGTTGGAGGCACAGGAAGTAATCGCAAGTTTCGAAGTCACATATGATTCTTAAATTTCAGAATCCATCACAAAGACCCCTCTAAGGCCCTTTATTCTTAAACTATCTTGGACCATAACATCAATATTAAAATCATGTAAAATATAAAAATGTTCACCTAACTCGGCTAATAGCCAGAGGATCAATGGGTCACTGTGGATTCGCAGACGGATGACTATGTAGAGCTAGTTGCTATGAGCTACTGAAGATATAAGGCCTGAGGAGCATTAGAGGCCCAAACTAATTTTCTCACTGATGATATTCTCTTTCCAAGGAACCATAACCTTAGCACAATCCTTAAAAACATAGAATAGTCTTCGGGAGAATAATCTTCTATGGAAATTTGTGCTTTGCTGACTTTAAATATATAGTGAAACCTCTCTTGGAACAAGAACTGTAAATTCGGTACCCTTTCTTAAGTTTTAATGATTCTGGAATATTGACGATGGTCCAGAAGTTTGGACCACTATTTTGCGTATTACATTTATAGTCACTACAATCCATTCGAAGTAATAGTTAAGCTCTCCTTTGTAAGTGTAATAAAATGAATGGACAATAATGCATTGAAAGAAGCCAATATTTAGTATATACATATGAATGAGAGGAAATGAAGATGGAGAGATTTCTGTGTGAATACAGAGTCAGTCCGTCTGGCCCAAAGTAAATCGCAGGAGGTCAAGGAACTTTTCGTTCTCAACAAGGTCATTTTTTCTCTAGTCATAGCAGTTCTAACTGGCCACTGTCTCTGCGGGATTCTCGCGGTCAAACTAAACAATTTGCCAGATGCTAGCTGCTTGGATGAGGTAGAAACTTAACTACATTTCCTTTTGAAATGTCCCGCCTTTGCGAGCTCTACGAAAAAGTTCCTTGGATCTCATTTTTTTACATCTTCGCGAATTAGCGGATATAGATATACAAAAATCTCTGAAGATTTGTGGTAGGTCTAGGCGCTTTGTCGATTCTTTTATGTAAGTGAAGGGGTTTTTGGCATGATAAAGGACTATCCTTAATAGTCTAAGTGAGTTTCCTTCTTAGGGAACTGCTTTCGCAGCTAAAGCAACATAATCTAAAGAGTCTGCCAGGAGCAAACTGGATAGAATCATGTTGAGACAAGCAGATCTACTCTTATACATTTTAAGCAAGAATCTAATAGTTTTCCATGCGGCGTTTGATGATAAAATCTTGTTCCGTTAATCTAAGGAAACTAAAAATAAATATTGCAAAAGATCAGTGAAGATTTCAACACAAGACTCAAGGTTATTGAATTGCATGTTTTTTTTTTTGATATTTTCCATTGGAGTAAACCTTTTGTAATAACTACAAGCCATCGCATTTTTCTTTTTTTCTTTTAGGATCACACTTTTTTCGTATTAATTTCGCAGAGCTTCTCATATTAAATTATCACTTTCAATATAATTACAACAAAACTTACAAATCTGTTCATAACTTACATGAAAACATTGCAACTCAAGTTAACAACACGCAACCCAACAAACATACATATATACAAGCGCTCCTCGCGCACGCACCTCCAACGGGAATACATCTATGGAGCATCGAATTCTGCGCATGCAAATGCCTACCGAATAACTCGGATTGCACAACGGTACGCAGTACGAAGCGATTCGCGTTTATCGCACGCCATCGATGCATCGATGCAACCAACTGTGCGAGCGAAGGATCACAGCGTCGAGTGCGAAGCAACTAAAGACGATCGGGTCAAACAGTACAAAAACAGCAGCAACAACAACCAGCAAGAGATCGTCAGCAGTCAGCCAAATGGCAACATTTCATAATATTTACAACAAACAAGCAACTGTTGCCATTGCTTTATTGGTGTCTCTGTGTCTGCTACATTTAAATGCCGCTGCTGCATGTAATGACAATAACAACAAAGCAACAACAACAATTTTCGTGGCTTTCTGCTGTTGCACGTCCATTGGTGTTGAGTGGTGTTCGCCAATCTTGGTAATACGCAGAATTCAGGTGAAACTTGACACCTTGCCAGTAGTGTCCGTTGAGACAGCGGAACGGGTTTTTATGTGGAAGTGTACATTTGTATATATATACATATATGTTCGTTCATATATCATTTCAATATAGTGGCATTTGCAAATATATTCATATGAAGGCCGTTAACAGGGCTGATGCAGAGGGATTTTATGTGACAAGTCAGCCGGGAATAGTATAAGAGGGAGAAATATAGAGAATATTTTGTAGTAATGGATAATTTCAGTTTGAGCTGGCTCATAAGGTATATGATGAGGATATAAGTCCTATAGAACAATAATGCTTTTCCTTTACTGTATAGAATGCAAATTTTCTAATTGTAGTCTATTATCCATCCCACTGAAGATATTATCACAGCATAAACCTAACATATACAAAAACGCTTCAAAATCATGCCAAGAAAAAATCAATAACAACAAAAAACCAAACTCTTGATTGACGAGTATAATTTGATATATTTCTCAACCTATTCAGTTGCTTTAAAAATGCTCAATCTGATGTTCTTCAAGTTTCAAAGTAGAATCATAGCTAATAGCAAGTATTAGCAAGACCGATTCATGGCAACGATATACGTGTATTTGACAAGTAAAGAAGGGCTAAATTCGGATGTAACCGAACATTTTATAATCTTGGAATATATTTATGTAATTTTATTAAGATAATTTGACCCAAATATTTGGCATAAACTCCACTAGAATAGCGAAAATTATAAAATATATAGTATATAAAGGCTAGGATAATTTTTTAACCGATTAAATTTCCAAGCTAAATGTTATCGAATGGTATCCGTTGATTACATTTTGCTAAGGCACCTCGCGTATTAACCGATGAATATAGTATAAATCCCACTATAGGGGAAGTAATTACTCGATTTTACCCATTTTTGACACAGAGGCATATTATCAGAAGAAATCGACTCCCTTTATATTTCTATAAAAAATATATGAGAGATTTATCTATATTTTTTCGGTAAAAAGTTAGGAGGTCATCATGTTCAATATCTGGGGTTTTGAAAAGTTATTGTCCGATTACACCTTCAATGCAGTATTTGTACAAAATTTTATTCCGATACCTCCAATGCAAGCATGTTACATTTTCCCTAAGAAAAAAATCGTGCCCTGCAGTTAAAATGAACAATATTTTAGTACCCCAAGCGAATAAAGTAACTTATCTTGGTATTCACTTGGATAAAAGGCTCACGTAGAGAAAACCCACATCGAGCAAAATAACCTGCAACAAATTTAAATTGACTTTTAAACAAAAATTCAAAACTTAGCCTAGACAACAGAGTTCTGTTATATAACGCGGTCATAAAGCTGATTTGGATGTATGGCATTCAACTGTGGGGTACGACCTGTGTAACCAATATCGATATAATACAGAGATTTCAATCAAAAATGCTTAGAACAATCACGGGTTCACCATGGTACATGCGTAATGAAAATATCCATAATGATCTTGATAAAGAAATAAGTTGAGAACAGCAGAAATAATTCTATATCTAATTTCCGGGATCACCCAAAACCATTGTCTAATTTTAGTACATTCTTATAACCAATCACGTCTAAAAAGAAGAGATATGCCTGAACACTAAAGAGCAACGTTTCGCCAAAACAACTCAATCACTTGGTTGAGCTTGTCTAGTTTTAATTAGATCTAAGAATTATAACTTACTTTTAGGCCTCAAAGAGCAAATTCAATAAATAAAGAAATATTGAAAAAAAGATATCTGTAAATGTACTTGATTTATATATTGCAAAGTGAGCGAATCAAACGGATTATTAAATTATGTTATATAGGAAGTAGGCGTGGTTATGAACCGCGTGTACACAATTTGGGTAAAATTGGTCAAGCAGTTCTTGAGATATGGTTTTTGACCCAAAAGCCCGCCAGGATCATTTTCTATTACACTCTATAAAGGTGGAGGTAAGGCTCAAATAAGTGTTGTAAGAATTAAAGAATGAAACGATCCTTACAAAGTTGGTGATTCTGCCTTTATTTGGTTTGAGGAGAATTGCCAAATTTTAATGTGTTAAATTGATTACTCGAGTGCGTCATTAGAGAACACTTCTGGTATGATTAATTCTTTTCGATTACTTTCGGTAGCTATTGTGGTTTCTTGGTAGATATCTTTCCCTCTTTCTGAGATTAGATCAAAGTGCTTTAGTTTTCTCGAAATATCAAAATAATATTATTATCGTTATATAAAAGATGTGGGCGAAAGACTGTTATCATTTTAGTAATATGAGGGGGTCAAAGGCTAAAATATGATTTGTAGTGAATTCGAGCGATTCAGCTCTGATCATTTGGCGATCGTGTTGTAGATTATTCCATTTTTAAATGGACAGGACTTCTGTTATTCTTGACATATACCAACTTCGAATGTCGAAGAATACCTCAAAATTTCCATTTATTTTTGACATTTTGACTTCACATGATTTGAGTTGGTAATAGAGGAGATACATAAGTAAACCGATAAGAACTTATACATATATGTATACACAATGTATATTGATATATAAACGCCATTGCAATTCTAATTTGTTTATCAATTTGCAATCGCTTTGATATTTGTAATTAGTCGATGGCTTTCATTCAAACTGATGGCACCGAAATGCATGCACATGCAACAAAATATATTTATTTACATTGGTATTAGTGAGTATTAGAGTATTAGTATGAGTGTGTTTGTTTGTGTTATTATTAATTTCCTAATGTAAATTAATGTAAAACAAATACCAGTACAAATTGAGAGAACGCAAAACCGCAATGGAAGCTACACAGAAGGGAGAGGGTGAGGAATGGAGGTGTGTGGATAAAATGTTGTCAATGCATTAGTGGAACAAAAGCGAAGATAGGCAATCGAGAGTAAATACGCATACAAAATGCATTAACATTTATGTGTATGTGTGTATGTTAAAGTGTTTTATTTGAATGTGTATGTATCGTGGAGCTTACCAAGCAGCACACAGACACCTGTTTCATTATCCCACCACATTAATTTTATAATGACATTCAGTGAATCCATGGAGGACATTTGCTCACACTCACACATACAGAAACGAAATATATACACACACACTCGCTTGTATTTGGTTTTATTTATAAATTATTACGTAAGTATGCAAAGTTAATACACAGTTGTAATACCGTATTTGCCGTTATCAGCAAACACACACACAAACACACTCACACATATTCCTATAATGGCGCACATATGTTTGTATTTGTTAATGGTTTCGCCATTGTTCCATTTGTGTGGCAGAGTGTTCGCTTATTTGTTGCAAGTCCAGTAGCGATTGTCCATCGGCGATAAGCCAACAGCGCAGCCATCATTCTAATTACAATAATTCTAATTAAATTCTAATGAAATTAAATTGCCAAAAGCATGAATGCGCTCACACAGACGTTAGCTGCATTTGTTTGTCTGTATGTGTGTGTAAGTGGCTTGCCGCTACAATGTTTGCTTGACTAGTGGGTTATTAACGCAACAATGCAGCTAAATATAAAGTAATGTGTTTGCATTTATTTTAATTCTATTTTTCAGTTTTATTTGTAAATGTGTTTGCTTTGCATAGCTATTAATTAACGAAATTGCATTTCAGCTGCATATGGAATTTTAGAATAATTACAAAAGTCATCGCAGCACGAACATCTCATATGTTGGCTGTCATAATTTCATAGAACATTTTTCATAATTTTCCACTTCATTCGCATTGTTGTGAAATATCAAATCTTATTTGTGGAATCGCAATTAGAATGCGCACCCTGCAAGGTTGTTGAAAGAAAAATTTGTTTTATCCTTAAAAAATTTAAAACTATATTATAATAATTTTGTTCACCTAACGGTTGTTTGTGTCAGCTAAAACTAAACAAGTTAGATTTGGAGTTATATACATATATTTCATTGATCAGAATGACGAAGCAAGATGAAATCCGGATGTCCATCTGTCTGTTCATTCATTCGTGCAATCGAAAACTTGGGATATCTTAATGAAACTTTATAAATCTAACGTTATAAATGAAGACCCAATGAAGATATCGGAATCAAACTTTGTACAAATTCTGGAAATGTGGCATCACTCATTAAGAAATTGTCGGAATCGGGCTATAACTATTCAAGGCCTCCGATATCAGTACTTGTACCCAATTTGTTACCGAAAATACCGTTAAATCTCTCTGATATTTTACCTAAATTCTGATTGTTTTCCTTTTAATAAGTGCGTCTGTGCGAAAAATGGTTAAAAGCAGGTTTTCACTTCCCCTAGCTCCTATGTACATAATATAAGGTTTTTCGAACATCTGGTGAGTTTTATATCGAATATATGTATCGGTTAATATGTGATATATCTCAGCAAAATTTAGTGAGCGTATAATCTTGGATATAATATAGCTTGGTGGCGAGAATGAGTGAAATCGGTCAAGGGATGACCCAACGCTCATATACTATATGTAATAATTTTAGTTACTGTTGTGGACTTTATGTCGACTTTCTAGGTCAAATTGTGTGTTATTTTAATCAGATTAAATAAATAAACTGCGAGCGTATAAAAAGTTCGGTTACACCCGAACTTATCCATTTTTAACTTGTTTACAGAAGGATCTATAACCTTAATGTTTGGTATCAAATGCAATAAGTTGTGAAATCATACGAAATAAAAGGGTCTGGTAAATATCTGGAAGTTTCTGAGTCAAGACTTTTTCACTTTCTCCAATGTCGTTCTAAACGACTTGTCAATGTAATTTTATTATTTTCGTATAATTAAAAGTGTCTTTCAATTGTTTTAAGTAAATAAGAAATACATCGATGCTGTAGACTGATATCTTTCAATGACAACCGTAAAAAATTGGTTTGCCGATTTTCAATGAGGTCGCACGTCGGTTTTTTACATGTCACGCCCAAGTATATTGAAAATGGTTACCATGGGGGGTAACGTAAAGTTCACGAACTCGTACAATCGATGATTCTTAGGAACCGAACCGAAAATGCCGGCGGCGAGATGAACGTGGGGTTTGCTGTTAATCCTGGAACTGGCTCTATCATGAGATCACTTGTTGCTTGAATCCTGTAAACGAAACATAGGTACTTAGGCTATGAACTGTTGCCCCATTCACTGCACACCTGCAGAAAACACTTACACCTTTCAAACAAGTTTAAGATATGGAAACAACGGTTGACCAAGTGTTTCGATTTGAAAGAATACTATAGTGAGAAATAAATCGCAATTTTCGAAATTTTTATTACATTTTTGTGGTTCATGGACTTGCGAGACCAGAAATATTTTTACATGATATTCTCCGTAATGGAGTCTATCTTTTAATGTTACACATCCAATTATATGTAAGCTTGTGTTTGTATAAAGTATTGATTGATTTCGATTTTTATAAGACTTTTCATTAGAAATACGTTTTGATAAACACTGTAAAAAATATTCTCCAGCGGCGATCAACATCCAATGCACTAAAATTGCAAAGCAAATGAAATTATTTGCATGAAGTCGTTTTAGGCCACATATGTATATAACCCATATAGACATAAAATATCTAAACAGGTACTTGATATGCGTACAAGAACAATTTTAACGCACAAGTAGTCGTTCGCGCACAATTGTCTTGCATTTATGGCAATTTAACTACGATTTCTGTTTAACATTTCTAAAATTTGCAAATTGACAGCATTTACTTAGTTACTGCATTGATATACTTGGACATAGTTAGACGCTAGGCCACACACAGGCACGCAAACCCTCGAGTCCAAGTTAATTCGATAGCACAAAGCCCGATTAAACCTGCCCCTACTCAGCTTTCAAAGCAATTGCTGTCAACAAAGTCCAAGACTGCCCGTGAACTGCGGCACACTTCGGCAGCCCAATATAGCGACTGCGTATCACCACTCACATTACCACAGTCTTTGCTTTACCGCAGAGTCGCCCGGCCTGAGCACCATAAATGCACCGCAATCTTTGCCAAAGCTGCGCTTCTTCTCTTGCCTTCCTTGCCCCCGGCCGAAGCACAGATCTTTTTTGGTTTGAACTCGCCCAGCTCCGATCGTAACGAATTCGTTCGAGTTTGGCTGACCGGCCACAGTCAGCGGTCTATGATCATTTGTTATTGCGTTTTGTATGCAAAGTACTTAGGCGCTTGTGCGTTATGCCAACAACAAATCGGTCGAACCATTTATGCGCTTGCTGTGAGCGTTTTTTTGGTTTTTCTATTTTCCGTAAAAAAGCTTTAACTTGTCATTCGTGGAATATTTAATGGAAACTATCTTATGAGAACGCATGCGGGCATTATGTTGAGGGCGAATTTGCTATTGTTGTGTTATTTAAATGCTATTATTATTACGATTTGTATTACGACGTGCAATTACACGCTTAACAATATGATCATACACATGTTTCAGAAATATTTGTGATATTTTAATAGATCCAATAAAATTTCCATATGTATTTCTGAAACCAGGTTGCAGCCGTTTCTTAGAACCAGTACTTGAATCAGAAATAAAAGGCAGTCGCTAGTTGGTTTGTGAGTTTTCTGACAAAAAAAATATTTTTAGGTACATTCCTTAGTTGTTAGGAGGGAAATAATCCGACGGAAGGGTGATCTATTCGCTTCATTTCAAGGATTCAGCCGATCTGTACAAATGTTTTTGAAAGATTCAAGACAAGACCTGAAGAAATGGAACATATGTGTTTGGAAAAAAGGTTTCAAAGATCTACATTTCATTGCCTAAGCAGCAGGCTTAAACCCGTTAACAAAGTACATTGGAAATCCGAAGTAATCCTTACAGCAGATGCTAGGTTGGTAAATGCATCTCTCGGTGTCGAAAAAATTATCATTGTCTAATAATACTGGGGTTAATATACATACATATGAGTGATAGATCCAATAATGGATATGCGTGGAAAAATAGAAATGGACACAGAAAAAACTCAGAAAGTGGAAACACAGTCGGAGTAAGATTTCGAAGAAATGTGCGTGATGCCATCTTCCAATAGGCTTAATTCCGATTTTTTATAAATTACTTAAATAATAACCTCACCCATCTCTCGTACACCGGTTATGTCCGAAACTTCTGCTACAATTCTCACTGGAATGGCTAAAGAAACTTTTATATTATATGACTGATTAAAAAAGGACACTTCTTAACTTAATCTATCTGATATGATTTGGTGGGTTTTGATTGATGGTTTTGTATGCTTTAAAAATTCGCCTAATCAAGTTCAAGTTACGCTTTTTTTATGGAGAAAAGTAAATGGCTACCATAATTCTTCATAGAAGCAATTCTTTATTATTATTATTCCCACCTTCATATCCCTATAAAGTCTATGAGTAGTAAAAATTACTGTATACCGCAAATGTAAAAAAATATCTTTCCAATCATAACTTGGACCGGAAAATTTTATTATAAGTCGGAGTTTTTTAACACCTCCATTTGAATCAAATTAGTTAAGCATTCGCTTACATACACAAAACTGACAATTACCTCAGTAATGCACTTATCTACAATTATATAACCATTAAAATATTGGCCGTCTTCATCATTTTATTTTATTTTTTGTAATAAAAAAAATATCCATTTGTATTAGCGCATTGGGGTGGGTCATAAATGTATGAAGTCGATATTACTTCAGTCGAAATCGTCACATAAAAGTCGGTTAAGGCGATTCGTACAGAAGTTGAGAATAACGGAAAAACTGGAAGTGGAATTTATATGTGACGTCATCTTAGACGAGAAGAACTAAAGTTTAACAACTGTAAAACACCTGTTAATTGCCTCGACTAGAAAATATCACTTATTTGATTTTAAGGATCATCTTAATGCAACACAAGTATCTACATTTGTATCTGTTCGCTTTGTAATTTTTTGTAATTTACATACAGTTATTATGCAATAATGTGTCCATTTGTACATATAATTGTCTATCAATTCCATAAATGACAATAATTGTATGAATTTATAGCGGCACTTCGTAGAATCGACAGAAAATAGTAAATAAGCGTAATAGCAGTTATTGTAAATATTTTAGTTTTTGTAAAGAGTGTAAAAATTTTACATTTCGAAATTCACTTTCACATTGGTATTACACATTTTCTTTACGATTATTGTTTGGTGAATCTAATAAGTCCAGTAGGACTTTTCCATACAGACCACTAGATAAACATGAGAACCGAAGATGCCAGAGATATACATTTGTATAAAATATATTCTGACTACTAATGTTTTTAAGAATAGTTTATCTAGTTAATTTCATAATTGACAAAATATATGTATGTATATACTCATACTTTCTGTTTACAACAATCAATATTGTTATACGAGTATATGACAAGAAAATTATAAACCTATGACTTGGGTTTTGAGTATTCTTAGGTAAGGTAGTAGTATGGGCTATGGGCTTTCTGTTGGTATGTATAGAGAGTCCCTTTAATGATGATCTTTAATGACCACAGAGGAATAGGCTGTTTCTTACTAGATTTTGAATTATTTTTCTAGCATCTCACCCGTTATAACACTGATTTCGATATGAGTATCTTAAGCTTGTCGAAGGAAGGTTTATTGCTAACGTTCACTTTGCCATAGGTAGAGGCTAATCTGGAGATCTCGGCTAGTTAATGTCACCTATTTTTGACATAAGACACGGCTAGGCAAAACTTTCTTTGACAGTGCTTTTAAGCGCATTGATCATTCAATAAATGCACATTGACGTTCTCTCGCCCTCCGTGCTTAACAAAATCTGAATTTACTAATATAAAGATCGGCTAATTTTTCTGATTAATTTTTAAATAATCTATTTCTTGCCTTGGTTAACGATAATCATTCGCTTCGCTTCGAACGAACACACATGCCTCAACTGACTGCATTGGTGTTAATTGAAGAAGCCCCAAAAGTTTAAGATTTCATGGAAAGTAAACGTAAGTCTAAATTATTATCAGACTATCATATCACTGAAACTTCGCTATAATTTATAGATTTAATGCTTGTCTTCATAAACATTAACCAATTAGTAATTTAGAATGGAGATTAGTGTAGACGTTTTACCGCACACATTAAATAATCTGAAGATACATATTTATATAAGGGGAAAAATTATAACTGTTAAACCAATCCATAAATAGCAAAAAGAAACTGAAATCCACACACAATTTGTTAGCTAAATGTAATACTGAGAATCATTTAAATTATAATTCTTTATACCCAAGGGCAAAACGGCGTTATAACTTTGTTCATGTAAAGTGTTCTGATTGTTTCAATTCTTCGAGCTATGAACGGGTCATTATCTTACATATTATCTTTAATCTAGTCAATAAAGGCGGGACTATGATCCGCATATTCGTTATATGGTAAGTAATGTTTCGCCCGGTTTTTAGAAAGAATTAAAAGACAGATCTCCACGATCTATATAATGTTGATACTAGTTGGACAGAAACAGCGGTAATTTGTGTTCTCTTATAATAAATAAAGTTCTTGCAACGCAATTGCAATTCAAAATATTTTATCCTCAGTCTAGAGAAAACAGCACAACCTGGAGAAAATGTTCCCATTCCAATTGAGGCATATCAAGATTTGTATTTGAAAAAACTCACAGCCATACTATGGTTGGATAGACCTTATAACCGATTTCTTCCCAATAGCTCACCACATATCATGAGTGTTATATTGATTGAGGAATTTTCAATATATCAAGCTCATTACTCAATTTTTAAATAGATCTATTATAGATATTGTTGCTATTAAGCTTTGCAATGCTATTTAACCTTTACTTAAAAGTCTAGTATTCTATACTAATAGATTAGAGATCTCATTCATAATTCTTAAGTCATTTATCTGTATGAATGTCAGTCGGTTCCACGTGAATTCAGCTCTTCCCTACCAAATTTTTAATATCGCATAATTAGTCTTATGCTTACTTGTGGGCATACACATGTACATACTCGTATATACTAGTAACTAACTATTGAGTAACAATTTTGGGGCGCCACGCCACGTACCCACGTATATTTTATTGTATTTCATTTTGATTTAATCAGAAGAAACACAAAAATAAATATTATTACAGCGCGCTCAATCCCAAGCCACATTGCCCAACGTAAGGCATTCGAAAGAACATTAAACCATGGAATTTTTATATTGATTTTTAATTGCTTACATATGCATTATAACTGTTTAGTAACTGTGGAAATTATTATGAGCATGTTTGTAATCTACCGCTGTAATGATTTACCTGTATGTTTGTATGTATGTGGTCATGTAAAACTAACCGAAACAAGCGATTCACATGACCCTTCCTGCTTAGGCGCTTGCGATGTCATTTTGTTGGGCATAATTTATTTATTACTAATTCGAAGGCTCGCGTCGTGCTTCGATCACTGCCCTTTTCCTATATGCATACATACATATGTACATATCTACTGCTATGAATGTGTCGTTTAGGGTTGCCTTATTTCTCAAGCATAACGGACGGTACTAGTGTCTAACTGCAGCGGTTGTGAAGTGGTTGTGGCCATGGCTTGCCTACTTCTGCCACCTTTTGTGGCCACCGCGATGGTGCTTGTTGTTTTTGTGTTTTTAGACATTAATCAATACATCGGCAATAGAATATTCATTTACATGCATGTCTATTTAAATATATGTACATACATATTAGACATACAACAATTTATGTAAGTTGATATATGCATGTCGGAGAGGGAGACAATTTGTTGTTAATATGTATGTACATACATTTGTACACATACATATGTATATGTTTTAGGCTATTGCCGAACAGTAGTCGTTCGATAATTGGTTGTGGTTGATTATTGTAGGCAAATGTACTGTCATTTATTTACAAGTATATTGTGAAAAAAACAATGAGAGTATAATACATGCTATCATACATACATATCTACATATGTTTATGGCCATATTAATGTGTGGCAGTGCTCGCTTATGCCATTGGAAATTGATTTTACTGCTCAATCAAGCGGAAATTTTTCGTATGAACTTCAGTGGTGGCAATAAAATGGTGTGCGATGGTAAAATGGACTCCTTTATAAGCGCATTAAAGTAATGTAAATCTAGTAAGTTCTTATATTTAAGTAGATTTAATAGTTGAAGTGAGAACTGTGCTTCTACATATGTTGCGATTTTTTCATTAATTTTAGAGAATTTCCATAACTATTCAGAAGGAGTTTGGAAGATTCTTCCATCAAATTCACCAAATCATCATCAAAATCATCAAAAAGTGTACAAATTCGGTCATATTAGAATCATATTGTATATATTATAATCATATATCTGTCGCTGTTTTTATTATAAAAGGTCAATTTTCTTGCCGCTTAGCTTTTGGAAGAATATTGTTGGCGCGGCAATTCATGGTTAGTTGCTTTGTTAGATTTGACTGTCTTGAAACTTTTGACTAATTTTCCAACATTTCGCTTCCTTCTACCCTCTTTAGATTTTTTCAAGAAAACGAATTGTTGGAATGATAAACTTGGATGGTATATCGAAAGCCAATCTGTTCTTAACATGGGTTGAGGCAGTTGAAATATTTTTTAAATATTATTGTGTTTTACAACTTTGAAAAACTTGTATCCAAAAAGTGGCAAATTTATTTGAAACCTATTTTTTGACAAAAAAAAAAAAACAGTTTATTGTAATAATTAGCCGATAAAGCAGTCGTGGTCAACTTTTTCATAACATTTTAATAGGGACTTGTCATTCGAAATAGGCATATAACTCGGCTCTTACTTATTAATTGTTACAAAACTTCTTTCCAGAAACCACTTTTTTAAACCCAAATTCTTGTCAAGTTGCTCCTGTTTTCACTGATTCATAATACGATGTTTTGTCTTGATGAAACATAGTTTTTTCTATTTCAGTAGCAATATTTTTATCCAGGGTTTCGACGTCCAAACCATTCAACGACGTTTTATAATAGTCGCAGTTGATAGTTTTGATCTTTCCAAGGAACACGCTGCTGGAAACCATTTTGAATAGTTCTTTTGAACTTTGACAAACCCCAAAATTCATGCACGATAGGTCCAACACACTCCTTGATCCCTCTTTATAGAGATACCTAACTCTATCAACTTCACTTTACGGTCACCTAAAATCAGTTCATGAACGAATGGTCCAACTTTTATATAAAATGTATGTTCTTAAAGGTTAGGTACTCGTACTATTACGAGTACATTGGCATAGATACGAGAAGTACTTTTCAGTCTGGGGAAGAGTGAATACAGTGTGTATATCCTAAGTTTCATCAACGCATCTTTTCTTAGTTGTTTCTCATGATCCTGCTAGGAGTTATGCTATCAACGCAAATGCGCCTTTTTCATCACCCGAAATGACGTCATAATGCCACTGTTTTTAATATTTTGCTTCAAAAATGTCATAATCCCATGTTAAATGTGTGTCGATAAGTCAATAAAATGCTTGGAAAATTATTTAATTTTTGATATTAAAAAATATTAATTATTGAAAATATACCATTTTTTCCCTGACGAAAACCTTGTAACCACATTAAGCGTACTTTCTTTTTAGACAGCTCTGATTTTGAACATTCAAATAATTATAGATGAAGCTGAATCCTTTATAAAGCTATACTCAATCCAATACAGGATCAAAGCGCTCTAAGATTACTTTACAAGTTACAACAATTTTACTAAAAAATGAAAAAACCTTTAACTCAGCTAATTAAGCATATTTTAATGTAGAAAAATAATAAAAACCAACTAATAGCGAAGCAATTAGTTTATGGTATTTTTTGCGCCAATTGCAGTTCCACGGTGTCAAACTAGTAATTTGAGTATTGTAATTTAATGCATGCAATGTAATGCCAACAACACGAACACGCAACGGAACAAGCAATGACAACACGAGTACAGTGTCATTAAAATGATGACAACAAACATGGACACATGGTCGGTCGGTCCGGGAAATGCCAGCATCAGTGGCAAAATTACAACAAAAAAATTGCATGTATGTTTGTATGTATTTTAGCAAGTAATTTAGTTGTTGTTTTTTGTTTTTTTTTGTGGCAAAGCGACAGCTAATTATTTGACCAATTTGCGATTTTTCAAAATGCATTTCTCTCGTGCAACTAATACTACAGCAACAACACTGTAATTGGACAATTTAGCTGTTTTTTTAATTATTAATTTGAAATGACTATTGAATGCTGAGGGGCTGAAAAGGTGTTGAAGGACCGAAGGGGCGGCTTAAAATTATTAGTTGTATTTAGTTTTTTTTCTTATTATTTTACAGCAAAATGCTCATGCAGGTTGATATTACACGTGTTTTTTGTAAAAAAAATACAATAAAAACAAAAAATATTAACAACAACAATAATTACAGCAACAGCTGATGCCTGCCCCTCATTAGCACTAGCATTTCACATATTTTTAATTGTCGCCTTATTTGATTTTTTTTTCACAGAATTAGCAAGTATTTGTGTTTTTTTTTTGTTAAACCTTATTGTTGTTGCATTTGACAAATTGATTGGTCCGCTTGCATGCAAACCTAATAAATACGCTTTTCGAAAATACTAACTTTTAACAAATACAAAAAGGAGTATTAATATTCGTATATGTATCTATGTTTACAATTGTATATACGTGTGTGTGTGTGTGGATGTTTGTGTTTGCGTGTGCAAGCTTTTAAACAGATTTTAATAACAAGTTAGCTGCTGCTCCGCCAACTAGAATTGCTACGTTAACAGTGATTGCAGTCAAAACGGAAACGGATATGGGCGCATTCAGTTGAATATTTAGACTGATTAGAAACGCGATACACCCGCACATGCATAGCCTTTCCACAGCTGACCGAAGGTGAAGGTATAGTAATCATTTAATTTCTATAACTTTAGCACATGCAAGCAATGCCGCACTCTTTAAAGGGGGTACGAATATTTGCGTTTTTTTTTGCTTTTTATACAGAGGATATTCTAAAATTTTGAATCTAAAAATCCGTTTATAGCAAAGACTTTCTTCATCAAAATTTATTCTTGGAAGGTGAACTGATGGGGAGCAGCCAAGAAAAGCTTTATGATGGATTTAAAAGTTATCGTGAGTTATATTCTTCCATTGACCACATCCATTCCAACTTCCACACTAACTTCTAAGATTTAAGAGAGAACTTAACTATATCTGAACGGCTTGTGGATATTTTTGGGGAGCCACTTCGTGACGAAAAAGTACTTAGATGCCTTCCATGGTATCAAAATAATTCAAACACCATCAATCGAACTCACCAAAACATGGAACTTGGCATAATATCAAGAGGATTTACCATTTTATTGGTGTAATCATATACTCCTGTAGTCTCGCAACAAAGTTGCTAAAGAAATTTTAATAGGTTTCTTCACATAACGGTTGTTAGTAAGCCCTAAAACTAAACGCCCACAAAATGGCGATAACCGAAAACCTATAAAGAGCAATAACTAAGCCATAAATGTTAAATGTGAAATTTGGTACAAAGGATCAGGAAACTTTCTAGATTCCTTTCTTTTAGGTACAGTCCAAAAATGGAGAAAATCGATTTATAACCACGCCCACCTCCCATACAAAGGTTATATTGAAAACTACTACAAATGCTTTAATTCAGTAAGGAAAACCACCAGAAACCTTAAATTTCATTATATAGATTTATTAAGAGCTACTAAAAATGGTATACAAAATTTTAAAAGGGCGTGGCTCCGCCTACTTATGTGTAAAAAACCATATATCCGAAACTACTCGACCGATTTCAATGATATTCGGTTCATAATATCTTCCTAGCTTCCTAATAATATGTTGCGAAAATAGTTCAAATCGGTTCACAACCATGCCTACTTGCCATATTCCAGAACTTTGAAGTCGATCAGAATCGTTCATTTTAGCATATATAATGTAAGCACTAACAGAACTTTGCACAAATACTGCATTTATAGTGTGGCATCGCCCTTCTAAAAATCTTCGAAATTGGATCATAAGTATTCAAGGCCCCATATATCGAATATGAGGACCTCAGAGCTTTGAATAAATTTTTTACCGAAAATATAGGTGAATCTTTCAGATATTTTGAAGAAATTCAGAGGGAATATGTTTCTTCTAATAATATGTATCCGACTATTTCTATGAGTGAAATAGGGCCATAACTTCACCTAGCTCACATATACCTAATGTTAGGGTATGTTAATAATGTTAATATATATTTTTCAAAAGAGAGCAAGTGCCCCAAAAAACCGACCGAAGAAATGTCCGATCAAAATAGGCTACTGTTGCTTTTTTTTTTGTTGTTCTATTCGCTATTCTTCTTTCTTTAGCATTTTTATATCAATGACATGCATTATCAACGAATATAATCGTAATATATCATTTCATAATTATGAACTCTAGAAAATATTACAAAAAGGACTTACAGGACTGGAAACCTCTTTTAACCCTCTAGAAAATTCACCTACCCACGTCTCTGCCGCCTCAAAATGACTACAAAGCGCACTGGTATGGCTTATTTACTTTTTATATGTGTGCGTGCTAAATATTCAGCTTGCAATTTGCCATTTTTGCCATTGACATAAATCAAAGGAGTTTTTATTTGGTCTAAACACGAACTTTGCCAATTTAATTAGGCGTCAGTTGTGGACTTTTGCAAAAATCACGTTGCCTCTGTCAACTACTCAGCGCACTGAACAACTATGAGTAAATTGTATTTAATTTGTATTTATGTTTGTGTATTGGCATTTAAGTGTACTTTTCCTTAAATACTCATTAGTGATAGCAACAAACGCTGCGAAGGGTGGAAGCGAAAGCTATCGAAGGTTGAATTAATATATTCAAGTACTCAATTCTTATAAATGATTTCGATTAATATGAAAAGCTCATAAAGAAATTAATTGCAACACTTTAAATATTTCTGATTGGGTATAAGTAAATATGAGTATATTTAGGTAACTAATTACTTAATTTTGGGGTTGCTGAAGATATTTAATTACTTTCTAAATTAATTGCAAATTTCCTCAATGTTTATGGGGTAAATTTTCCTTATTTCTCTTTGTGGTTTCTATAATCATGTGTTTTACGAAGGATGATTGATTGAGCCATGTGACCCGATTCTGGTACTGGAGCTGCCAGTGGGCCTCCAGGCCGATATTTGTATAAAAAAAATTCCTCTGTGCGGGTTGAAGGATTTTTTTAATTCGCTAAAGAGGTCAATGTGAAACTTGGCGAAAAAATCGAAAAAAATTTTAAAAATATGTTCTTCCAAAAGAAAGAAAGCGAAAATAATAATCCATTCATAAGATATCTATATTTTTTCCTTGCATAATTTCGTTTCGTACAATCTTCTATAAAAGTGTACAGTTACTGGCGTATGCTGTTGATATTGATATCATTGGAAATAACACCCCCGCCGTTTGTTCTGCTTTTTCCAGATTGGATAAGGAAGAGAAGCGTATGGGTCTAGTGGTAAAAGAGGATACGACGAAATATCTGCTGTCATCAAACAAACAGTCAGCGCACTCGCGTCTTGGCACCCACTTCACTGTTGACAGTCATAACTTTGAAGTCGTCGTCGGCAATTGAAAAGTAAAGTCCTCTCTCGACGAACCAAAATCTAACTCTACAAGTCGCTTATCATTCCCGTCCTGCTTTATGATGCAGAGGCTTGGACGATGAGACGACACTAGGAGTTTTCGAGAGGAAAATTTTGCGCAAGACTTATGGTCCTTTAAACATTGGCAACGGCGAATACCGCAGACGATGGAACGATGAGCTGTACGAGTTATACGACGACATTGACATAGCTCAGCGAATAAAAAGACAGGCTAGGTCATGTTGTCTGAATGGACGAAAACACTCCAGCTCTGAAAGTGTTCGATGCAGCACACGCTGGAGGAAGCCGCGGAAGAGGACGATCTCCACTCCGTTGGAGAGACTAAGTGGAAAGTGATCTGGCTTCAATTGGTGTTTCCATTTGGAGCCAGAAAGCAAGAAGAATAACTTATTGGCGCTCTCTGGTGGATTAGGATATATATATATATAAATAATTTCGTTTCTAATTATATCTTTAATCTCTACTCATTTCCAAAGGACGAGGCTATTAATATTTGTTATAACAAATTGCCGAATGCCGGTAATATCGTCTTATATGTACACATTCTTTATTTTGGTTGGTTAATATCATATAACCGTTACATATATGTACATTTCAATAAAATTATGTGTTGCACTGAGTATTCTGTGATTGGTTCTCAAAATAGGAGGTACCGGGGTGATATATGGCTTTCTCGAGCTTTTATATTACAGAATGTAATAATTTCAATTTCTTCGACACATTTTTTCTCATATACTACAATATACTATATACTTGTTAAAATGCGGTATTAATAATATTATATTATTGGAGAATACATCACGTATTATTTTGTGATTTAGAACTAAAAATATTAAAGTGCCTATTTTGGAGAATATATTCTAGAGGGGATGTATATTTATTTTCTTACATTTTCTCTTCCATTCTGTTCTAGGAATCAGGATCTAGTGACAACCTGAATTCAGAAGTAATTTATTCCTGTTACTTCTTCAACAGGAGCATAGGACCACAAGGTATATAGGGATAAAATATATAATTCTCATACCTTATAAGGGTTTGGTACTATCTGTTATTGTTAGCGAGGCTCTATTGACTGAGTACATAAACGGTATACCATCCTAACCGAACAGAAGAAACTCTATCTTGTCAGGGCCTGGAGACCTGTTGAATTTTCACCGTAAGACATCTTTCCTGAGATCGGCTGCAAGTACAAATTTTCCTGCTGGACACATTCATATCAATATTATATGAATATTTCTGCATAATTTTAAATTAACCGCAATCATATAAACAATAATGCGAGCAACAAAGAACTTAATGGAACAAAGTGAAATAAATAAAATTAAGTATCAATAAAATAGCAATAATCACACCTGTGAACATGAGCAACTAATAAGAATAATAAATAAATACGTCGGTAGACGGTGAAAAGAAGGAAAAGCGCCTGCTGTCGGCAATCAATGGTCATACTTAACAAGTTCATGCCAGTACTCAACAAGCCTGGAGACACACATGCATATATGTTATATGCATGTTTGTATGTATTAATGTATGATTATGTATATGTGAGTGTGGAAATGTATTGCCTTTCAAATTGCTTATTACGAAATTATCATAAAAATGTCTCTACGTGCATATTTGTGTTTAAAAGCAGTGTGTACAAGAATTAAAATTAACCATTAGATGTGTATAAGTACATATGTACATATGTATGTATGCGTGTTTGTATATGTGTGTTGTACATGAGTGGCTGCGACAATCAATATGCATTGAACGTTGGATTTTTATTTCGAATTTATGATTACAAATTACAAACGAAGTATACATACATATGTTTGTGTTGTTGTTGATAATGCATAATTCTACATACAAATTAATGGTGTTTATGTCCACTTTATTTATGCACGATAATAAAGTTGCGCAAAGTGCTAGAATTGACACCGTAATATAGTAATAATAATTATAATCACAATTATACTAATTTATTCTTAATTCATACAATCTAGTACTATATTATAATTTATAATTTATTTTCAGTTCTACGGTATGCTGGTTCGATGGACACATTAACAAAATTTGAAAATGAAAGAGTTAGTAAGTGGTTTCTGCATAAACTTGGATCGAGTTGGACTTAATGTATTTATTATAATATTAGGAAATTCGGGTTCAGATTTGATACTTTGCAGAGTAAATCTTTTGAAAGATTATTATAATATGATATCTGGCGCAGTTGAAACCGTAATATCTTAAAACCATAATTTTTATAATATTGCAAAAAAGTTGCAAAGGGAGTATTATAGTTTTGTTCACATAACGCCTGCTTTTAAGTCATAAAACTGAACGAATTAAATGAACAAATTAAGTGAGCATATAGTCCTGTATATAGTGTAGCTTGGTGGTGAAAATGAGTGAAATCGGTTCAGGTATTACCTTAGCCCTCATACACTATATATGATGATTTTCGTTATTCTATTGGAGTTTATGGGTCAAATTGTGTTATTTTAATAAAGTTACATGAATAAATTGCGAGAGTATGAAATGTTCGGTTGCCCCCGAACTTAGACTTTCCTAACTCATTTGACTTTATTTCCTTCCAACAAAGTCCTTTGAAAAATTCTCTGTCAAACTATACATTTATCCATTGTAATGCCTGACGTTATTAGTCAAAATTTTACGGCATCGATCGGGTATCCGTGGACGCTTGATATTTGACCAATAAAGCAAATGGACTAATTCATGAATTCTGATTTTATCGAACATCAAGTTCGAATATGAATTTTTACTGATATTCGTACCACCAATGAAATTTAAGGTCACAGAATCTGAGTGGGTTTTCGATTTTCGACTACATATAAGCAATATTCAAATCAGTTTTGGTACTATTTATATCAAGCAAACCAAAGATATTTAAAAGTAGTTGTGTTAAAAATTTATAGAATTCTCAAGATTTGAATTTGTTTTGTCTCATGAATATTTTGTCCGCTCAATATCATAATAGATGTCTCGGCATTATGGGTATGTATGTAAGTAATTAGCGTTGAACCGTTTAGCCGGTTATAGCCGAATCGATGAGAGCACGCCACTCCTCTCTTTCCTTCGCTGTTCGGCGCCAGTTGGAGATTCCAAGTGTAATCAGGTCGCTCTCCACCTGGTCCCTCCAACGGAGTGGAGGCCTTCCTCTTCCTCGGCTTCCTCCGGCGGGTACTGCATCGAACACTTTCAGAGCTGGAGTGTTTTCGTCCATTCGGACAACATGACCTAGCCAGCGTAGCCGCTGTCTTTTTATTCGCTGAACTATGTCAATGTCGTCGTACAACTCGTACAGCTCATCGTTCCATCGTCAGCGGTATTCGCCGTTGCCAATGTTCTTAGGTCCGTAAATCTTGCGCAAAATTTTCCTCTCGAAAACTCCTAGTGTCGTCTCATCTGAAGTTGACATCGTCCAAGGAATAATAAGCGACTTATAGTTTGATTTTGGTTCGTTGAGAGAGGACTTTACTTTTCAATTGCCTACTCAGTCCAAAGTAGCACCTGTTGGCAAGAATGATTCTGCACTGGATTTCGAGGCTCCAAAATAAATAAGAAGACAGAGCGTTTAAATTTTTCATACATGATTTTTATTATTTTTTTGTGATTTCTTTTTTCTTGTTTTATTATTTAATTATATCTTTTAAATTACTTTACTTAAATTTTGTCACATTTTTCATCGCACGTTCGCATTTGTGATTGCCATTAAATTTAATATTAATCAATAATAATAATAATGATTTTCACTTATTCTCTCTATTTCACATTTCATATTTCTTGTATTACATTTAAATTTTTGTATTATGCCTAAATTTAATTTAATTTAATTGTTTAATAATAAGTTTTTCGACTTTTTAACTATCAATATGGCCAATTACACTTATACATACAGACATATAGCGTATTAATTACATACAAGTATATAGTTATGTGCACATTTAACGCACACTACCTTAGAATAATGTACAGACACAGCTATGTAATATAATACATACAGTTAATTAAATAATAAAATATTTATATTTTAATTGGCGGAAAATTTGCATAAATTAATTACAACTAAAAATACTAATTATAAATAATACTAGCAATTTGCATAACAATAAAATACAATTTGGGAAAAACAAAAATTATGCATTCATTTTGACTTAAAATAAAATTAATTTATATTTACAAACATATTTTTTAATATTCTTTTGCAATTAAAAAATGTTTATATTGAAGAAAAAAACAATTTGCAGTGCTTTTCTTAAATTATTTAATATTATTTACAATTTTGTATAATTTTTTTCTTTTTTACTCATTTAATTACGATTATATTTATTTCTCTTTAAAAACTAGTTATTTAACACTTAAGCGTTTGCTTTATTTTAAAAATAGTTTTTACAAGACTTACACTTTTTTTCAGTTTTCTTCTTCTTACACGTATTTATCCGTTTTTGATTTGCTTAGTAACTTATTTTTGACTTTTTTTCAACACATGCTTAACATAGATTTTTATGTTTGTTTAATTATTATTATTTTTACTAATTTTTTTATTTATAATTTTTTGCTTCTTTTATTATTTAGTGCGTTTTTTAGTTTTTTTTTTCATTTGTGCTATCACTCCACAGTTTAGTTTTGTCTGCTTTATTTCATAAATTACTTTTTACATATTTACTTAGCAATAATTTTTTACTTTAAATGAATTTATTTACAATTTCTTATTTTACTAAATTTAAATGTTTTAAAATTTTTTGCAATTTCTAATTGCATTGTGGTAACAAATTTTGCTTTGTTGATGGTTTTTCTGCAATATAAAATTTTTACTACTAGTTTTTTGGACGTTTATTTGCTACTTCGTCGGACTTTCGCCGAAGAGCTTTCATTTTTTTTGCAGTTTGGCGCTGTGTTAGTGTATTTCGTTTGAAATTTAAACAAGAAAAAACAACAAAAATGGATAAGTTTGCGTTTTCAATAAAATATAAACAATATTTAATAAAATTGAGGTTTTAAAGATTATTAAGTGAAAGCTCATATTGTTTGGCGAGCTTTCACATTGTGAGCTTTTATTTGGAAAATTTTATTTCAGCTGGGAAAATGTTAATTTGTTTGAAAGACCGCAAAAACTTTAATGTTGAAAAAGTCGTGAAAGCTCAAATGCGCTATGAAAGCTTTTTATCTGTAACAATTTTGTTGAACTATTTTTATGTAAGCTTCTGTACCTTATTATGCAATGTATACATTTTTTCTATACTTTTTTAGCACAATTAATGTTTTATATGTGTAGTTAGTGCTATTTATCGTAAGCAATTAAAAGGTACTAAAATAAATAAGAATTGCACGCGATGCTGAATAGCTTAAATTCCACTAAAAATATTATTACGCTTACTTTTGCATATGGAAATAAGTTTTATGTACTCAAAACAGAAACAAAAAAAAAAAAAAAATAAAAATAAAAAAGTTATTAATAATTATATATGATAACCATAAAATATATATATATTTCTAATAAATTAATTACAACAGTTTCTCAGCATTCCCAAGCGCAACTGATTAGTCCCGGTTCCAAGCAAGCACCAATAGCTAATACACCTCCAACATTATGTTAAATAAACTGGCGCCAAGCACTTGTCTGCACGCCGTTAAGTCTTCGCATAACAACAACACATACACACTGCTACACAAACACAGCCACGCCTCAAACAGTGGCGTACAACAACAACAGCATGAGTTTCCGCACTTGAGTTAATCCTTTGGCTTAGAAACAACGCTGCGGTTTTGCACAGTAGCTCAGACCGATCAGTGGCTTAGCCGTTCGTAAAATCGTTTGTTGAATGCAAAACACTCGAAAAGGTAAAGTACGAGACAAAGCAGACGAAGAGCAATTAACCAGGCTTAACTGTTTTGGCAACAAGTGCAGCGTGACCGAGCGCTGAGCGGCTGAGAAGTGGCTAAGTCGAAATTGAGTTTTCGCAATATTTCTTCGGTTTTTTGCTTTTGTTGTGCGCGCACAATCTCACGCTCAATTGAGTAAATCTTGGTTGTAGACGAATCGAGGTGTTCGACATGCTGTTTTTTGTGGATCCTTTGTGTGGTTGCTTTGAGGGCTCGGTGTTGGTCACTAATGATGCTGCAGACCACTTGAACGGCCACTTCAGTTGCACTCATTAATGTTGGCGGCGACAGGATAATCCCGGTATTATCGACCAAAACCAAAACGACTTAGAGTTACTGTTGCATGAGTGGGAGAGAGAGGGAGGCCGAACGCGTAAGAGTTTGCAATATTTTTTTGTTTTGGTGAAACTCAAAATTTTACGGCCTAAATTGTTGTTTGCAAATATTTCTAAGTTTCTGTGTTGATTGTTGTTCTTGGCAAGTTGTTATTGTAGTCGTTTGTTGGTTATATGCAAATGTTTGTTGTAACTAGTAATATTATAGAGCTGTTGGCATACGTTGTAGGCGTAGGCGTTCGGTTACGGCTTTTACGTTCCTATGGCTGCTCTTTAGTCGCTTGTTGTTGTTGTAGAGCTAATTTATTTTACTTAAAGACTTTTTTGGTTCACTGGTATTTTTGTATTCCTATTTTTTCGCATGTTGTTATGCGGTTTGCCGTTAAACGCACTGTTTGCGTGCGGCATATGATTTGCGTTACCGTTTTTGCCTTGTTTACTTTCAATTGAATAAATTATTATTCAAATTGTTCCCGCTCCATCACGTATAATCTGTACGCCAGGTGCCCTGTGAATGAGAAAACGGTGGAAAATGCATGAATTAGTATGGTTTTCGAAGTGATTTTGTTGTTGTAGGTAAGTAATAATTTAGTGAAATGGTAAAGAGCATTTGTGTTGATTATTTTTGTTGTATGGAAAAATCATAAAAAAGTTTGCATATAATTTTTTAGGATAATTATGAAAGATTCTTCCGATTATTTTCCAACTCTTCTAAGAAAAAAATTTCGTTAAATATAACCAAATATAATCAAATATATTTTAAATATAAAAATTTATACATTTTAAATTTATCTTTTTCACAGAATTTTGTTTTAGAAGAGCTTTTAAATATATTTTATTTTTGAAAAAAAAAATAAATAAAAAATATTTTTGCAACCACCCTGTAACTAACTTTATTTGTTACATCTATTTCAGCTACTTATTACTTTTCATATATTATTCTCTTTCAATTAGCTTTCTCTTCGCACATGCTCTTATCCATTTATAGGCAAATAAAGAACCCTGCTCTCTATGACTACAATAATGAAATGTTCTTCAACTCACCATCGAACCCAAGCCAAGATGATATGGCTGCGAATGTGGCACCACACCGCCACCCAGCGAACCGGCCGTCGAGAAACCGCTCTGCAAGCCACCAGAAGCACCCAAAGCGCCCATACCGCCGGTATACCAGCCGCCGTGCATATGCGCATGTGCGGGATGTAAACCACTGGAAAGATGGCCATGTTGTGCTGGAAATCAAAGAGGAACAAATAAATACAAATTAAATACATATTAACAAACTGATGGGCATTATAATATATAGTATAACACAGACATACGAGTATGTAAATATGTAAGTATAGGTTATGGAAATAATTTCATGCTTCTTAGAGATGAATGAAATATTATAATTTTATTTATTCGATGCATAGCGAATAATTAATAAAAATAGTTATTTAATGGAAATAAGTTTAATTTTTTTATTCGAAATTTTTTATTTAATTTAATTTATTTTATTATTTTAAATTTTTTTCTCACCGCTTTTTTTATTTCTTTATTTTAATATCAAAAATGTTTACTCACCCATCGAAGCTGGAAAGCCGCCGCCGAAACCTTTCGATGGATCGAGTGGCTTGAAATCACCCATACCCAAATGACTGCCAATAGGTAGACATGGACCACCCAAACCCTTCTTCTTTTTCGATTTCGAGGATAGCTTGCGATTACGCGTTTGGATGCCTTCTTTTTTCATGGTAAGCGGGCGATTTACCTGGAAGCAAAAGAGCAATAAATTAATTATTAATATGTGAAGTTAAAAGGTAAATAAAATATCTGAAATAATTACTTTTTCTTATATTTCCTTGGTATTTAATGTTTTATTTATAGGAGTTTGGTTTCAGATTAGTTATAAAGTATTATATTTGACCTTCAAGTTGAGTGCATAAACCCATGCACCCACAGTCTATATCAAGAAATGTTAAATTATTTGTATTCAAGTATACATATGTATCTATTTAAATTTTAAAATAAGCAATTTTTTGCAGCAAGTGTTCAATGCCATATAGATTTATACTTATGTACATATTACATATGTCTAAATGCATTTATTTTCATTTGCCGCATGCCGTAGGCACCGGAGACCACTTCCGCTCTTGTCATTCTAGCTTTCAGTTGCACTGTACCAAACGCTAACTTGCGGCACTGCATTGCTTATTTACATTTGTATATCAACATACATATATACATACATATGTACCTTTGACACTCTCGCTCACCGCACCGGTGCAGCATTTTAAATACCCATTGCTGCTGCCACTGCTGAATTCTAGTAAACCATGCAATTCGCACTGTGTGTGTAACCGGAAAAAATGAAACATTACAATATTTTTACATGATCAGATAAGAGACGCAGTGTGCGATTATTTTGACTGATATCGCTTTCATACTCTTACGCTCTTACACCGCATCAACGCAACCATAAGTACTACGCCCTTAACGGCGCATAACTGATAGGTAGCGAAGGCTACTTATATACCTACGACAATACATACAATACACACACACACAAGCGACAGCGACAGCTTTTCAGCCAACCAACCAGCCGGTCGAGCCGAGCGATCACCGCCGCTGCCGACTATGAACGCACCAACCAACGAACCGTTGCAGCAACCACCTTTGCCTCCACCGTTTGCTACTATTTTATTTAATTCTTCTTTTCACATTATTTCATTCAATTTTTTGCTGTCGTTTCTTCTTCTTCTATAACGCTGAGCTTCTAGTGTGTCGCTGCAGGACTTTTGTGCTGTGTTAGTGTGTATGTGTGTGTTAAGTACTTGCATATGTTACGGGCTATAGGCTTATCATTGGCGAAAAATCAGCGTTGATGTTAGAAATGCGCTTCATTGCGCTACAATTACAATATTAAGTTACTCTTTATCAGCGGCAGCAATTGCAGGGAAGGAGCGGTGACAGGCTGTACTCACTTTGGCATTGAGCGCGCTAGTGAGGCGGCTTACTAACCGTTCGACCAACCAGTTAAATGTGAAATAGAAAAAAATCAAAGTATCTTTCAAGTACTAGGGCGTGAATTACGTAGTTAAGTGGGTTTCAAGCTGCGATAAGCAAATATATTTGGGCACAGTGGGACGTTTTAGGCAAAAATTTAAATTTTAATTAAAAAAAATAATATTTTATGTCAATTCGTATTTTTTGTGGCATAAATACATTATAAAATTGTAATATTAAAAAAAAAAGTTGGATTTATAGTCGGAGAAATTTTGAAAAATATATGATATTTGTATTTATAATATATTTGATCAAATTAGAAAAATAAAAAAAAATCGTATTAAAAAATAAATTAAAAGAAAAAAATTAAATATTTAATATTTTGTTAAATAAATAAAAAAATAGAATATGTTGCAACAAATATTTTAAAGCATAAAAAAATTTAAAAATCATTATACACAAAAATTAAAATATAAATATAAATGAAAATATGAATTAGAAAATATTTAAATAATTTAAATGATAATTTTATAGAAAAAATTAAGGAACACAGTGCTGTGTATTTCAACTACTTTTCAATAATTCCCTTTCAAATGGCAACAATTTCACAGCGCTGAGCGGTGATTCGGTTTGTGACTAATACATAGAAGAAAAACAGAAAAAATTATGTAAAATCCTTGTTAGTTGTTGTTGTAGCTGAAAACTATCACTCAGTCGCAAATAAATTGTACACAAGGGCGTACAAGAGAGAAAAATCGAAATTAAAGCAAAATCAGAAAAGTATCAAAGTATCATTTACATATGCGGCCCGCTTGCGCCCCTTGAGCCCCTCGAATGTCAGCGGCAGGAAATAAGTGGTAGTTGCTCCCTACTTCCGCACCATTACCAGCAGCAGCAGCAGTAGCCGCATACGCATAACAAATGGACTGCATCTGCATTGCTGCCTCATGCCTCACGCCGCTGCTGCGATGATGACAATTATTAGGGGCTCTTTGCGGCACGGCTTTGTTGTATTGTGCGCGCACATTGTTGTTACGCTTATTGTTCCGTATAAAAAAGCGAAGAATGAGATTTGCGAAAAGGTAAATAATTGTTTGGGTAATTGATACTCTTTTCATAAGTATCAAGTAGTGTAGAGCTGAGAAACGCCGCATGTCCCTCGACGGCAACGCTTAGCCGCTAAGTGGGGTACAAAAGTGTGTGGCAGCATCAGTCGGAGTGCAGGGAAATGCATATTTGTGTGCGTTGACAGTTGAAATTGCTACAATTTTCTGCTCAAACAATGCAAAGATCAAGCGGTAAATTGCTGAGTGGATTTTCGTGCACACATACACAAACATATGTATCATTCAAGCGATTACGAAAATGCAATATTAGCTAAGATATTATACGTCTGCCAGCTGTTTTGTTGCTGCATTTCAGCAACATTCATTTCATTTTTTTCCTGCAATCAACACCTACTTTTTGCAGCCATTAATGTACTAATGTTATTAGCTATTATGTGATATTATGCTGTGCTGTGTTATGCTATGCTGTTTCATGTTTGTTTTTATGTGTTTTTTTGTTTGTTTTTTGCTTTACTTAATTTTTTCTTCCGGCTTTATTAACGTGTATGCTATCATTAACGCTTTTAAGTAATTTGTAAGTAATTTACACGCGATTTCTTGTACAGCACGTAGATGGGGGCGATGGGAAAGTGCAGTCTACATACAGTCTACTGCTTATATGGGTTTCTTTAGAACATGTTTTTTTTTGGACTGATAAGAATGTTATGCCTTAAGCAAAGTTTAATATTATATTTATTTAATGTTTAGCATGTTTAGCAGGAAGATTAAGGGTTAAATGAGTGTAGAATTTAACTGCAAGCGCATTTAGTTAATGCAAAAATTATGTAAATTATTCTATGTAGATGTATATCAAGTAAAAAATACTACTTTAGGTAAATATTTAATTCAAAAATTACTATTTCAGTTTTATAAGAATTTAGAATTATAGAATTATAATATTTTAGAACTTATGAAGGATAGTTAAGCATTATTGTATTTGTACTACTTACACGAAGAATTTTACCTCTGAGAATACTACTTGAAATATATAATCATAAAATCGATTTTAAGTTAAGATTTGAGGTTAAGAGAATGAAGGAAGGATGCTAATATCAGACGCATATTTCTGATATTTTTTTTACAAAATACAAGTAATATAAGAAATAAGAATTAAAAAACGAAAAAAACAACAACTAAATAATGCGCTAATTTGTCGAACATTATGTCAGCAAGCCATGGTTGCACTTCATTTACCGATCGCTACATTCCTGCTGCACACACACTTGCATGCAGCCTCATTAATAAATTAAAGCGAATTCTTAATCGTACAACGCGTCACACACACACACAAACACCCAAATAGGAACAGACATAAATGAGGACACATAAAGCGATGCGGCAGCAAGGCAAAAGTAGATCTCTTGCCGATTGCTGCCGGCAGCAATGCGGAGCTGCGTGATGGCGTTCGACACAGTTGAGGCCGTCAAAAAGATTTATGCATAAATTAAATGGCGCAAGCAGTGCAGCGAGAATCACAACAACAACAGAAGCAAAAGTTGCCTACAGCAGTCCAATGCAGCAGCTGGAGTTCGACCGCTCGATGACTTGATCGAGCTCGATAGCTGGGTTAGCACTTGGCTTGGGCGTTTAGCTGTTGACTGTCAAGTTAATTTTTGACAGCCATGCACGCGACGCTCTGTATGTGCGTGTAGCAAGTGGCAAGTGGCAGTTTTATATAGTTACAAGCGCTACTGCAATGTTTTCTTAAGTGTCTCACATTGTTGTTTTTGTTGTTGCCGCTACTGCTATTGTCACTGGGTGGCATTCAGCAGCGTTCAGCGCATCCAAAGCTTAAACGCTTTGTAAGCGCGCATGTTGCAACAACACAATTTGCTATAACCGCGCTAATTGAGTGTGACCTTCGCATAATTTGAAAGAGTATATTAAAGACATTGTATAAAAAAAAATATTTGATTAAATATTTGCTTAACAAATAGCGGTGTTTTTTCTGCACGCTCACTAGTGTTGGCGTTTCGAGTGTGAGCATGTGCTGCTTACTATTGAGTACTTTATAAGTAGCTTATATAGCTAAAAATGAAAAATAAATTAAATTACTCATGCGCATGCGCACATAAATCCTCTAATAATAAATCGATTGTGTGTTGAGTGGGTTGTTTTCGCGTGAAATTAATATTTATTAATGATTTCATGGCCATTTTATTGACAAAAATTTGCAGCAAAACGAAATGGAAATTAATTGAAGTCGAAAAAACGCTTGATTTATTTCCAAAAATTAGGAAAACAATTGCTTAGCGCCAACCCACTGCTACACTACAACATAATGACATAATCTCAAGATCTGCTCAGACAATGGAACTATTTTAATGACTTTCTTTGCACCCTCACATATACATTTGCCAGCCAATGTCAAGTGTGGGTTTTTATTTATTTATAATTAAGAAATATATATTCATGCATATAAACATACATATGTGTGTTGTATATAATAGTATTTTTAAAGCCAAATTTCGCCGCACATTCGCCAATTTCTGATCTAACGGCGCGTATCGAATTGTATGTAACAACACGCCGTGATTAGCCGTTTAGATCATTATCAATATTCATATGTATACACACTTATCTAATTTTATAACTATTTTACGTGCTCCGCGCGCACGCCCGCATCTTCTCAAAATGACCCAACAACACCAACAACTGTGACAATAACTACATATAATAATCGTTTGTCATTGTGACGCCATTGTAACCAACTACGACACCGACGCCGCCGTCACCGCCGGCAAACTGTGTGTGACACCCGCTAACGCTACAGGACATGTGCGACAGGATCGTTCTGCTAGAGAATATTTTCTATCAAACTATATTCACTTTATACCTTTTACAGAAATACCGAGTATGTGTGTATGTCACGTAAGAGCGCTGCGTTGTACAAAAAATATACAGTTATTTGAGTAGACAGTCGCGCAGCAGGATATCAATTTGGCTGCAAGGTGTTTGTATACTTTATATTTTATTTATTACTTTTTTCTTCTCATTTTCTATTATTGCCTTAAAAAAGGATCTCACGTTATCTTTTATTGTTGTTGTTGTACATAATCCAATAAAATGATATGTTTATTTTTTTTGGGCTGAATAACAGAAAAGGTATTGTGTTTATTAACGGTTGCTTGCTTACAGGTGTAAATTTTATGACATCAGTTAAACATATACATACGTTCAAGTATACAGATATGTAATATAAAACAGCCCTTATAGTACTAAAACAAATTGATTAGGATTATTTAAAAAATATAAAAAAAAGTATTTAATGCGAACATTTTTCTGGACTATCACGACTGATTTAGGGATTAATTGATAATATGCAAATATTTTTTTAAAAATGTTATATTATGTTTAAAAAGTAGTTTTTGATTGTTGTTATCACTTGCAAATTGAAATCATAAAGTGCTACTATAAGTTGATTACATTTTATATTTAAATTGCAAGGAATTTAAAACTACATAAACAGTTTGCGCTTCCTGAATGCGCTTTATAACTATGAAAGCCAAATATATTGCACCACAATGTGACTTCTGGCACTTCGGCAGTCTGTCTATGCACGTTATCAGATTTAAAATTGATTTGCAAAAATTGTAGGCAATGCAAAAATAATGCATCAACCGCAAAAACAAAAAAAACAAAGACAAAATGTTAGTGAGGAATTGAAAACAACAAGCATCTACCTACAAACTTACATACATACAACAAAAACAAAAAAATGTTTTGAGGACTTGAAAACAACAAGCATATATGTATCTACAAACTTACATACATATGTGAATAAATAATAAAAACTGCAACGGCCGAACGGGCGGCGATTTGGGTGGTTTGCTGCCAACGAATTTTTTGCACTAAGGATGTGACATGCAACAAAAATATGCATTTGCTTTAATTTTACAACACATACTGCAAGTATAAACTTAACATACACAACACATAAAGCTGCATATGCCTACATACACACATTTGTTTGGCTTATCAGTTTTTTGCGATGTACATATTTCAATGTAAAAATATAATTTATATGAGAGCAGTGTTTGGCAGTTTGCCGCGCGCAGCGTGTACATCCAAAGCGCAAAAGAAGTGGCAAATATTCAAATAAATGCATTTTTTTCAACTACACTCTTTGCTTGCCTTTCAATTGGCCACCAGCCCATCTTGATTAGATGCCAATCAGCAGCACAGCAAATACCAAACGACACATTTGACTCGCAACTCGTCTGTGTATTTGTGTGTGTGTGTGACTCTCTATGCTTTTGGCGCGCGCAATTGGGTGGGCCACCACTGCGCCACCTACTCACACTTGCACTCGCGTTTCTCTTTACATATGCACATCAGTCGGCAGCAATCCATCTGTTTCGCATCAAAATGTTTACAGCAACATGTTATATACATACATACAAATGTATCTGTGCGCCCTTTTAAATAAGCGCTTAGCATGTTGTGTCGTTGTTGCCCCCCCACTTCGGTAGCGCGGGCGTATATTTTTGCGCTCGTAAATTGTCAGCTGTGTGTGGGCTCACACGTCTAATGTCTAATCTGATTGGCGATTTATGGAAATTTTGTTGCCTGCTAACTTATTAGTCACACATGCATACATACCCACCTACACAAATCTATGTACATATATTTATTTATCTATCAGTACACATGTTGATGTGCATGTCCGTTTGCTGATCTAGCGCACTGTTATAATTCAGTTCTAATGCACTCACACTCGCGTAAGCTCAGTATGCAGTGACTGCCTCTCTGCGTGGTCATTAGTATGTTGGACATCATTTGATGTTGTTGGCTTTGTCGACGAATCAACTAACGAATGGACATTGGTTTAACGTTGTTGGCGTTGACGTTGTTGTATGTGCATTGGCGACGGGTGTTAGTTATTGGCTGCTCACTTATTCACTTGCTGTACTCGTGCATACATATTTGAGTTTGTGGGTGTGAATTTATGTGCTGGTTTGATTTATTTTAAATCGTCTGCTGTTGCGAAAAAAATGTTGCGATTTATGGACATATGAGTTGTTTGCAAGTAGAAAAGATAATGAGGCGTTGTTAAAGTTTAGTATATTTGATCGATATTTTTAAGCGCTGAAGCGTATTGCATGCTATGTAAAGTTATGTAAAAATATTTTTGGATTATTTTAAGCGCTCTTAGTATTGAAAAATTAAGAAAATTATTTATTTTAGTCTTGAATATATTATGAATAATTATTATAAATCAGATAATAGGCAAGAGTTTTTTATAAATATTAAAATAAAATATGTTAAAATATGAAATTTGGAATTTTTAAATTTTTAATTGTTCAAATTACTATTAAGCTATTAACACGAATATTTAGAACTCTCTTTAATTTCTTGCTATTTATAATATTTTATTAATTTATAATTTTCTATAATATAACATATTATAACATCTTTTTCTTCGATAGTTATTTTATTTTTCTAATTGCAAGTAATTTCAACTGGCCCAGTTACTGACTTGTAAATGACGCTTTACGAAAAACTTTTTCTAGACTGTACAAACAAATATGATAAACGATGATCAAGTAAGAAATTAAATAAAAATGCTTGCAGCATACTTGAAAAACTTTAGAACTAAAAGGAGGCAGGTAAAATATTTTAAAAAATATCAAGAAAAAATGCGAAAAGTGAAAGTATGTAACTCATAAACTTTTTCTCGCAAGCGGTTGCTGAAATTTTTATGGCGCCATGAACTTTTTAGCCACCCCTAAATTGACTGGCAAGTTTTTGCTACAAATTCCTTGTTTTGTTTTTCTTTACAGCTAATGAATTTTTAATGTGCACTGACGCGCAAAACTTTTACTTTTTTGCTGCTTTTCTTATTAACACGGCGGCAATGTAAACAAGTACTCCGTATTTTTGTTTTATGAATGCTCATGAATATAAAAAACCGTTTCAAGTACAAAAAATAAATACAAAAATAATTTTTTCCCAACATTACCCACTTTACGAAAATTGAATTTCGCTTCCACATCATTGGCGCGGCATAAACATCAACCGCTACCACCTACACCTACGCAAATGCGTCACCCAACGTCACAACCAGCGCGCAGTGAAGTCAATGCTATTACACATAAATTACCCCAATTTAGCCGGTAAGCGATTTCTTCCCCATTTATTTGCAAACGCGCGCGCTCCGCTTATCGCATCTTTACAGGCCGCGCAGTGCACGCGGCAGCCACCGCTTATCTTATCGCCAAACAGCAAGCGATGTATAGTGAAAGGTATTAAACACATACAGTGCTGAAGCAACAATAACAAAAACAATGCCACTTAATGCACAGCATCTTTAAATAATCATCAACAATTCATCAAAACGTTTAAGCATCAAGGGTTGCGGCAAGGTCGTATGATTGACTGCGACGCGTAGGTGGTGTGATGTGGCATGCAGCACAGTCATTATTATGTGTAGTATGACTGACCGCTTTTGTTGTGTCATGCCACAAGAACATTGCACCCGCCTGTCTAGAGTGCAAATCTGATTTCCGTTTAAGCTATTTACTTCGCACGCACATCGGACGCCGTCGTTCACCCCAAGCGACGCGTTGGCCACGCCGTTCATCTTAGTTGTGCAGCAACCCTAAGCGCAAGCCAGTGCGCATGCATGTATGTTTGGTGTGTGTCACTTTTAATCTCATCACATTTCCGCTACCCTGCACTTGATTTCCTGTAGTTAAAGCTAACACTAAATTTGGGGTTAACGCATCCACTTGCTCCGCACACGCTCTAGAATATGTGGGAAAGCACAGCGTCAAAGCGCAAGTATCAGTTACAAATATCAACTCACACATACACTTATACACTCACACATACGTGCCCGCTAAATGGTGTGTGAAATCGCTGCCGCACTTAACGAGGGTTCAGCGCGCCACACCAAACAACGTTCTATTTGCTTGTATGTAACTTTTTGGCAATTTATTGTACCGCTTTGTTTTTGCCGTTGTTGTACTTGTAGTTACTTCGATTGGTATTATAAACGATTTAAACGCTTATATCATTAAACTATCATCAGCGGATTTACGGCGCGCCAGCACCAAAGCCCGCTGTGATACCGGTAGTGCACTCCCCTTCCGCTGTCGCTTGGGCGTGTGACTTTAGAAAATTTGTTAGCATTTCAGCGTTGTTGGGCAAATAAATTCTGACAGGATTAGCGTACTAATATGCATATGTATGTATCTACAACGATATAACTGAGCATTTGCGTTGGCATAAATCGCTTGCCGCTGCGGAGCGTTGTCATTTTTATTGCCGCCGCGCGCACCCAATTGCAGCCAAAAGCATATGCAGCGAGGATTAGCTGGGTGTATTAGCAGTTACTTGTAACTGACATAGCTCCCACGAGAGCGTAAATATCGGCGCTTAGCGCGCAATGTTAGAAATGTGGCTTTAGCAGCGTAGGAAATAAACCGCGCGGAAGTCATTTATGTTGACAGCGCGTGTGTGGATGCGGCAAAGTGTGCCAAACTACATATGTATGAATTTCTAACTATTTTTTATTTTTATTTTTTAAATAAATGTATTTATACTTTTTCACTTACATTATGCAACTTGTAGTAGAGTCCGCAGGCATTACACACTGGCTCGCCGCTGGCGTTCCGCCGCCAAAGTGTTGTCGTTGTGGTTTTGCAATTCGCACATGAGGTCCCCGCTCGCTTCGCGGCGCTTTGTAATGACTGTAGTGTCTGCAAAGAGAAAGACAAAAACAAATAAGTTGGTGTGAGTAAGTGTTTTTTAAGGGGTTCTATTTGTAGAAAAAGGGTTAAATTGCTAACTCAATTTTGTTGGCTATAAATTAAGTTTTTTGCGTAATTTTTTGTGGCTGCTATAGCGAAAAAAGCACGCCGCAAACCACAATTGTGGTTGATTAAGCAATTCGCTGTATTATTTATTTGCAGAAGGGAGTCATATAAAGAAAGCTAAATGTATTTACATATTCACGTATATGTGTTTATGCATATTTGACGCTTTTAACATTTCGAAATAGGCTTTCTTGGTCAAAAAATTCTAATGAGACTTTGTTTTGAGTTTTAAATACCAAACATTTTTAATTTAATTATATTATTTTTTTTTAAATAATTTGAATACAATTTTTTCTAAATTTTGTAGCTAGTTTTATTAAAATTTGTGCTCTTTTGCTTTGATTTCAACTATACAAAATTTTTTTGGATTTTTTTATAAATTTATAAAGCAATTTTTTAAATTGAAAATTATAAATATTAAAAAAAGAATAATTTTCTTTAAAAATTTGTTTTTTTCATTTTTTTATATTAATTTATATACATTTTAAAAAATATTAATTAATTTATATTCGCAAGAGATAATAAAATAAAAAATTTAAAAACAATTAATGAATAAAAAAAATATTTTTTCTCTTAAACCAAAGCAGCTCTGCAGCCCAATAATCACTTATTCTAAATATTCCCATTGTTATACAAGTATTACAAAAACTTTAGTATTCAGAAGAAAGTCAATATTATGTTTCCAACAACAAATATATAGATGTATAAATATGTTTATCCGACATACGACCCGCGTTTGCACACCGAAAATATGCCAAAACACGCATTCTCAAATAAATACCAACAAGTGTGAGCTCGCATGCGTAGTACACAAATCAATACGGAATCGTGCTTGGCAATCTTTTATGCATAAACACACGCAAACGCACACTCATTTAAGCTGCCGCTTAATTTTCAGCACAACCAATGCAATCGTAAACGTCCGCTCACTGCTTTAATAGGCCACTGCAAGTCAGCAAACACAGACATATATATGTGTGAGTATGTTTGGCGAATCTCTGCTGCTGTGAACAGGATGATAGGTGTAAAGCGAAATCCAATGCGTTGGTGTGGCAGCATAGTGGCGCAGTGTTGCATCGTGAGCTGCAGTGTAGCAATGTTGGAGCGTAGTGTTAATGTCGTATTCATTAAAGTGGACCTTGTTAGCATTAAAATGTTATTTTCATTAATTTTACTTCGCGTATTCAATTTATTTCTTTAATTGCTGTTGTTGGTGTTGCTGTGCTGTACGCGAGGTGTGAAATGTGTTGCAACAACGTCGTAAGACGCACACCAAAGGCTATTAGCGGGCTTAACAGCGAAAAAACGTTAAAACAAGTAAAAACAACAACAACAACAACAGCAATAGTGTCAACATCATCAACACCAGAGACCAAGAGAGTTTTGTCGAATTGTCATGTTAACAACTTAATTTATACTGTTTGATTTGAATTGCAAAAACAAAGCACGTGATTGGATATACTTTTTTGTTGTTGTCGACTTATTCAGTATTCAAGTCTATATTTACATGTTTGTTTGTATGTGTATGTGCGTCCTGGTGATTTTTGCATGGCTTGTTAAGGCTAACGGTTAATTGTTGTTTCTTAATTTGGCGGTTGCAAGTTTGTGGCAAGTTGCTAGTGTGGCAGTTTATCGATATATTTATATCAGTTGAAATAAAGGCAATATTGGTGAAAAATATGCCAAGAAAATAAAATTGAAATGAAAAAATGAAAAACTAAATTACAAACACACACATGTTGCACGCGCCTCATAATCTTCCCCAAATTGCATCTCTGTTCAAAACACACAAGACACAGCACTTGTAGGCGTTGCAATTAATTTCGATTTTCGCACATTTTGCAAAAAGTTAAACGGTTTGTGGATTTCCGTTGCTGCCCCAAGAGTCAGATTGCGGCCAACTCGTGTTGTTGTTTTTATTGCTGTTGCCTCAATTGAAGTGTAAAATTATGTAAGCGAAAATTGTGGCAAGTTCGTTAGGCATGTGGCACAAGTGGCACATAGAGCAATGGTTGGTAGGTTACGCCTGAAAAGCAGGCAACAACAACAACAACAGTATTTGTGGCAAAATTTATGCGCAACAAAAGTACAAAGTCTATATATAGCTGTATGCCACAACCTTCAAAACGTGGCCGAAACAGGTGGTGGTAAGTCGAGCGCTGCTGACCGTTGTACATGCAACTGCGATTGAAAAAACATCAATTAAAAGTTCATCGTCAAACATGATCAATAGCAGACAGTGAACACAACGCGCCACAGATAGAGCGTATACAGCAACAACAACAACAATAGGGAATGAAAAAAATCGCAGCATTTAGCGCATTAACTGGCTTTTGGTGCAACAGCGAGGCGCGAAACGCAAACGTTTTACCGTGTTGCATGAACATGATCACGTTCAAAGCTGGAGGAGGCATGAAAAAGGTAACTATATTCGAGAAAGAGGCGAGATAAAGTGTGGCTCAGCCTCAGTGCCAAACTAACTAGGCGTGTGCGCTTTACCGTATGCAGCTATGGTTATATAGTGCGCTTGGTGGCAACTTGGCGTTGCACTTGCGTAAAGTATTTTTGAAGTAAAAAACGATTAAAAAGTGAACAGAAAATAAATTCGAAATTAAAAGAGTCGAACTTCACGCTTGAGACAGAATCTTGCTGTAGCAGCAATATAGTGCAACCGCAGCGAGTTGCTCACAGTTAAGATTGTTAAACGGGGAAAAATTAAATATAAAACGGAAGGCAACAACAACAGCAGTTAGTGTGGCATGTCGCATTGCATGGTCGGAGACAAAAAGAAGTTAAAAAGCCAGCACTCATGTTACAGGCAATTCGTGGAAATCTCGAAAGGACAAGAGGAAATCACAAATGAAAGTAAAAAAGTAAAAGATAAAAAATATAGAAAAGCACTGTAAAAGCAGGAAAAAAGCAACCAAAAGTTGTTTGAAAAAATTTCTGCTGTATTGACTTTTTCTTGCTCTTCCTACAACAATAACGTGTGCCATGAAGAACGCCATTGTCTGTCCGTTCGTATGTGTAGCAAAGTAGCTGCTGATCGTCATGTAAAATTTTGTAAATTTGTAATGAATTGCTGCTGTTATGAAATAAAGTTTTTATGAAGCCCAAAGAAATACAGATTTTTTTTATTAAAATTAGTTAGGCAGCAAGAATAATAATATTTAGTAAAAATTATTTTAACTTAAAAACCAAAATTGATTAATTTTTTATTATTATTAGATTAATATTTGTTTAGATTTTTGTTAACGACTTACGCATATAGCTATCTTCTTCCAGCTTTGAAGATAAACGACGCTCGTAAACTAATATCTCAATTAGGCACTAATATTGAATATGCAAATTACTTTAGGCCATATAAGAATTCGATGAAAAATTTATTATTTTGTACAAAACTTAATCACGTATGATAGAAATTTATTAATATGACTTGCTTTCCAAATTGTATGCTAATGAAATTTAATAACATTAATAACTTATAATTTTCGGTATTTTCTATTAAAATGACCTATACATATATGTATATATACAGTACTCTTTAAATCAGCACCTAATCCTCCCTTGTCTACCTTATCCACCTACTTCTTCCACTACCT
Organism: Zeugodacus cucurbitae; assembly: GCF_028554725.1. Taxonomy (NCBI): domain Eukaryota; kingdom Metazoa; phylum Arthropoda; class Insecta; order Diptera; family Tephritidae; genus Zeugodacus; species Zeugodacus cucurbitae. Next base: position 52,479,395 of record NC_071667.1, on the reverse strand, counting down.
TCAATTTATAGGATTTACTTAACTTCTCTTGCAAGCAATCGCTGTAAAGCGCTCACTTTAAAAAGCTAATAAAAATTAATGAAGTGTGAGCATTAACACCAGAAACAGCATAGTGATTACACGCACACATAGTTCACTCATATGTACGTGCGATATACGCCTGCAAGTGCCGCACAAATCAAATATCGACCTTTATGTATGTAAAAGCATGAGCATTTACTTATAAGCATGTGTAGCTACATATGTGTGCAGGCAAGCGAACGCCAGTGGCGAATAAACGTAATAAATCAAGAATATAGAAATGACAAACTGTCAAATATTGACAAGATTAATTGAAAGGCACGCAGACATGGTTATATGAATGTATGTGTTACATATACCTTGCAGACAAACATACATACATATATTTATATATACATATGCTTGAATATACGTAGGCTGTCTTAAGCGCCAAGAAAACAAAAAACTTGTGATTGTTAAAGCAGTAAAGAGAAAATAATATGGTTTACTTCATCTATATATTAACAATAGTAACAACAACAAGTGTTTCAGCAGCGATTTTCGAATGAAATTATTATATCAAAATAATAAAATTAAAGCAAAATTGTAAAAAAATAATAGTAACATATAAATCTGTTACGCAGCAATATTAGCTCGCCATAGTCCGCCGCATACCAACATACACTAAAAAAGCAAACAAGATGGCGTGCTTAGCAAAATGTATATGAGTTTGTATGTGTTTATTTGTATATGCAAATATGCTAGGCGTTTGTTTTTATTTGAGTTGAGCGTACGCCTGGCGGTGTTTTGGGGGGCGGAGAATTATTTTTGACGCTTAAAAATTAGGTGAAAAGGTTAGTAACTAATTGAAAATGGCGGTTCTTTTAATAATAACTATTTTATTTAAAAAAAAATTTATTTTATTTTTATTTTTATTTATATTTTGTTTTATTATATTTTCCTTCCCGAAACACTGCTGAATTCACACCTAAACGATTTATTTATGCGTTGACAGCATAAATAAAAGAATTTAAAAATGAAACAAGTCACATTTGATTGCCGGCTTTGTTGTGGTGGCACATATTGCGCCACACATATTTATAAAGTTAAACAGAAATTAACTGGAAAATATATATTTTTTTTAATTTTTTGCTCATGCTATTTTTTTATATTGGTACTGCGGTGTGCGAAATTTATGGCTTGTAGCTGCAATGCAAGGTGCATGCCACGCAGCAGCTGCAAACTGAGGGCGGTGTGGGGACTGGAAACTTTATATAAGTTTGTTTTTGGTGCGAGAAACCGGAAATGCAAAGTTTTAAGTGAGTAGTTGGTGTTTTTGAAGCACGAGTGGGATATTTATGTATTTTTTATTAGTATGCTATGAGTTTTAAAAAATGTAAAATTTCCAAAATTTTATGCTAAACTTAGTTAATATTTGTTTTAGGAAACAAATTTTAAGAATTTATAAAATTTTTATTTTTATTTTTTGGACGAAAGCAAGTTATTCCACCAAAAATGCACACTATTTAATTTATTGCCTTTTCAGAGCATTAAATAATGATATTTCATTGTTTATTTTATTTTAGCTTACTTTATTTGCAAACTGTCGCCATTAATTAATTAATTAATGCGTGCCACAAAAAAAAAATAACATGTCCGCCAAGGCAGCAAATGACAATTCATTGAATTAAACAGATTACTTTGATTACAAATTTAAACACAAAATTAAGCAGCTATTGTTTGTCTAAGACTTTGGAAAATAATCGAATTACGTGAATAACAAAAATGTATGTTTTTCGATTGTTGACCTTGCAGTTTATTGAAAACAACTAAAATTTTGTTTTATATAATATTAAATAAACCATGTTAATATATGGATATTTACCGTATTTTAAAGCAGTGACAATTACGAATTAGTGTTTATTTACTTTTGATTTAGCCATGAAATTTATTATGAAAAATCATTGCCAAATATCATGAGCGAAAATTATGAAACTTGCGGTATATGCAATACATATGTACATGCATACAACTTACAGTCAACTTGCACTCAATTTCGACCTATTTCCTGCACATATCTATAATTTTTGTTTTATATCTAATCGATGTGCCTTCTTTGTCATGGCCCCACGCTGTAATTTTACGCTGATAAGATATGCTTTCATGATTTTCTGTAAGACAATGAAATGCCACGAAATGTGTTTTCGTAATTAAATTGAAGACAAAAGCTTGAGACGTCACTCATGCACGCCCAGTTGGCGCCACGCGTGTTAAGCCAATTGTCAATAAAGTTTTTTTCCTTCACTAATTCTATAGAATTAAGGTATTTTCGTGAGTTTTTCTCACGCGCCTAATATTATTTGTTCACATATATACATACATAACGAGAATTTGTATTTATCAATTTTTAATGCCACTTTTATTTACATTGCTTTTAATGTATTGCTTGTTGGCGATTTGCTGTGTTTACTAATAAGCGTTAATTAAAAATTATATTTAAACAAATCATATATGTGCTTAAGTTAATTTTGATTAAATATGTTTGCGCAGAGTGGTTGGTTTTCCTCAAGTTGCATAAAAAATATATATTTTTTCGCATTGAATACGCTATCATTTTGGTAAGTTTCGTGATAAAAAAGTGAATTTTTAACAGAAGAAGTTGATACGAAAAAAAAAATTTACTAAAACCTAATTTAAAAAAACTATTTTTTACTTTGAAAATAATTTTAAGGAATAATATTTTGTTTGAAAATTAATTTTTAAACAATTTTTTTTTGAAAATAGATAAAAAAAATTGTTTCGAAAAATATTTAAAAAAATATTTACTTGAAAACTTAATTTTAAGAAATATTTACTTGAAGAATTAAAATAATTTGAAAAGATATTTTACTCGAAAAATATTTTTAAAAGTTATAATTTTTTGAAAATTAATTTAAAAAAATAAACGTTTTTTTATTAATAACATAATTGAAAAAAATATAATTAAAAATTACTTGAAAAATAATTCAGAATTGTTTCGCACAAGGAAATGAATACAAATTTTACCGACGGCAATCGACTTTTACGCTTTAAGCCCAATCTCTGCATTTTCCAACCAAATTTTCTGAAAACCCACAGGCCGCATACTTGTGGCTATTTGAGTTTCTTTAAAGTCAACAAAAACGAAAGAAGACAAACAAAACGTAAAAAGCAAACAGTTACGGACTGACTCACTGAATAATGTACATGTATATATAAAATATCGGTATATATAGAAGTGTATTTGTGTGTATAAAAATATACATTTTCTAAGCACAACGTAAATGGCAATGCCCTTTTCGATCTGAGATAAAAAAGCGCGTACGCTACGGTAAATATGTACTTCACTTATATGTATAGCACCAATACAAACAGATATTCTTATATAAAAATGTGTGTGTGTGTTTCCTAATGGCAAAGGACTCGGCAAAAGCTCTAGAGATGCTGAATGGCGGGCGAACAAACAAAGAGCGTAAAGATAAGCACAAGGGTTGTACATTGCTTCTGGGCGGAGTGAGGGGCGACAGCATGAATGGCGCACGAAGTTAGATGTTGCACAACTTTATGTACCGCACACAAATTCACACAAAACACAAACAATAAAAGTAAATAAATGTGCCAGCTCGTTGAACTGACCCCACTTGAAAGTAGCTGAAACACACATACAGACACTTAGATATAGCTTTGTATATATGTATCTTGGCATTTTATATACAAAGAGTCGCCTGGTTTGGGGTGTTATAATAACACTGGCATATCTTGATGCTGTGCAAACAAATATAAAAATCTAAAAGTAACTGAATTGGGGCCAGCCATCGAGAGGGGATGTGAATGACGGTGTTTTAGACATTATCTCCCTTGAAAAAAACGGCATGCCACATTACATTCGGCAAAAAGTCATTTGGGGTAGCAATAAAATGTTGCACGAGCATCATGCCACACACACTTACAAAGTAAAACGCTTTAAATGCTCGACTGCGTCAGACAAAAGCTTAGAAAGAGAAATGTTTATATGGCTTACAGCTTCTAATAACAACAAGCGACGCTGTGAAACAAACTGCTGGCGGGAGTTGCAGGAAAATCTCTTTATTTTGCAGCACATTGCATGAAAATGAAATGAAACGAAATAAAATAAAGCGAAATTGCTATACTTATGTACATATATACTTTTTGTTGTTACTACTGCGCAGGAAGCAGCAGCACACAAATAGAGCAGTGAAGTGGTGTACGGCAGGCTTATGATGGCGGCAGTTACAGCAGGCAAAGTCAAGTGGCAATGTAGCTGGAGAGGAGCTATGTAACTTTGTCAGTGGTGGACACACATAGAAACTTATATATATACTAATATATATGTATTGGTGTGCGCGCATAAATAACAGCATAGTGTCAGGATTTCTATTTGTTTTTGTTTTTGTGTCTGTGTGTATAGCGCATACAATCGAGCTGGTCGGTAGCAAAATGGGCGGTTTTCGTGTGGTTGTGGCACGTACAAGTAACTGGCGCAAAAATTTTCTCTATCAGATTTTACGTGGGTATCTGCTAGCATCTACTTTTGCATAATATTAGATAGCATAGAGATGCGCGCGACAGAGATAAGATGTTTATTTTACGGGCGATTGTGTGTGAGTGAGTGTGTGGGTATAGGGGAAGTACTAAATTAACTGCCAACACTCGAACGAAACTGGGTGGCTTTATATACATAGATATTATATACTATATATTAGCAAAAATGTATATATAGCTATATATTTACTATTTTGTGTATATTTGTTGGCTATATAGTGGAGAACTTTGTATAGACACACAGTGGCATTACATTCTGAGTTATATAGTAATGTTTCATGTAATGATTTTTGTGCTTTCTGTGTGTGCGTAAGCTTAGCATTTCATTAGAAATAAGAATGCTTGCTGTAAATTGCTTATATTTATTGGCAAAGTAAATGAACGTGCTTATATTTGGCAATGTAATTTTAGACATTGTGATCCTTTGTGGGATTTTGTGATCTGTAGACAATAAGCGGGAAAGTAATTTATAATCTAGAAATGTTTTGCTAAATTTTTGGCTATATAATTAAATATTTACTTTTGGTAAAACTTTATAAATATTTTTTTTTATTAATAGTATTATAAGTTTGAAAAATAAATCCCCATTCCATAAATGTATGTACATATATATATTACATCCATTTTTATATTATCGACTATCTATTTATGTCCTTTTTGCAGCATACTATTAAATACAAACATTTGTAAATATTTAATTCAAGTTTTAAACCAAATCATCCTGACACGACCTTGAACCTTGAGTATCAAAAAAAAAATAATAATAATCACCAACAAAAGCTTGATACTAACATATCCTGCCAACGCTAAACAGGATACATTCAAAGCCATTCAGCGAGCAAACAATTACGCAACCGACAAACACACGTAACGGTAAGCACAACCGACGAAGGCAACAAAGTAATCAACGAACTTCGGGCAATTCAAGAGAATTTATAGAGTTAAGCGCATTTAATATGCACAAAATGCCTATAATTTTATGCGGACATTTGCATGTGGTGGACGTTGCAGCAAGGAGCGAATGAAATATGCAGACATACAGACAAAAAAAACAAGCTTTTAGTTGCATACTAAATTCGAACTAGTGCACAAATGTGGCGCAAAATAAAGGGTTCACCTGCTATGAAAACAGTTATGAAAGGACTTTTTCTATTATAGTAAACATATGTGTGTGTGTATGTGTGTGCGTGCTTGGGCGCGCATGTCCTGCCGTCGTGTAAATGTTATGCGAAAATTAATGCGCTACAACAAAACCACAACGCTTTGTGTTACATGATAGTGTAAATTCGTTGTTATATGCAGTGAATTTTAATGTTGTTTTGTATGTGGCTGTGTGTGTGTGCAGCGAAAACAATGCGAGCGTGCCTGGCAGACATCCATTTCCTAGGCAGCCGTAATAGAAAAAAAAACAACAATGCAAAAACAAAGCAATGAAATGAAATATTTACAACAAAGTTACTAAAGCACAAAGTAAAAACAGCTACTAAAGCAACAACAACAAAAACTGTTAGTGTATAAAATTATTCGCAGCAAAAATGTTGAAAAATAACGAAAACTTGGCAGGAAATTTATTTAGTTTTAGTAGCCGCTGGTCGCCAACAATATAATAAATTGTATAGTTTTTGTTGTTGTTGCACACCAAAGCGCGTTTTCAGCAGCTTTGGCCGCAATGACAAATATTAATGACAATTTTCATACCTTCAATATAGCACGCATGTAGACAAAAAATCACTAACGCACACCCACACAAACATATATTCATACATATATGTCAACATATACACATACAAGCATGCGAAAATGACTGCCAACTGCAAATGAAATTGATTGAAACACTGTGTATTGTGGCAGCCACATTCATGCGTTTTGTAAACTCGTTGCTGTGTTGGCGTGTATGTTACACATTTATCGCCACTATTCGTTTCGATTTTGTTGTTGTGGTTTTTTGTTTCTATATTTACTAAATCCTTTTTAGTTTTCGCCCCCTCCTCCCTTCTACCATCAAACCCTTTTATATAATTTGTGTGGCGCAAGCAAATACGTGCTAGAATCACTCACGCAGGTGGACATACATTCACACATACATATGTAGTATATATAAATACTGTATATATCCATATGCTTGCGTTCATTTATAAAATTCATTGACCACACTTTTTAATGTGCGACATTTGTCTCATTGATTTCTCCTTAAATATTTATATGCGTGTGATGGCGTTGCATTTCTTCGTTACTCAAAGCGTGAGGTGCTTGTACGATATGTGCGTTAGCAGGTGTGTTCAGGTGTTTTATAGCGCTTGGCATGATTTGTAGGCGTGTGCTTGGGTGAGTTGGCAAGGTGTCGGTGGACTTATGTCGTTCTGTGGTGAGAGTGCACACCTTAATCAATGGCTAAAAGCATAACCGTACAGTAATTAGATAGATGTGCATGTAAGTATTTAATGTCTGTATGTATATGTGTAATGACATTGAGTAACTGTGGTAGCCAGAAATCAATTGATTAAATGGCGCTTATAGCATGTTTAGATACTCTTTATGCATATTAATGGGTTTGGAGAGGGCATGGGAGGGACTATTGGTGATATGTTTATGTGAATATATTTGTTTAGGAGCGTTTATAAGTAATTTGTGTGTAATTAAAAAAAAAAAATGTTTATTTATTTTTATATTATTTTATTATGCATTTTATATATTTATATATTTTAATATTTGAATGAATTGAATTTCAGAAATTTTAAATTCTTTTAATTTTTTTCTTTTTTATGTTTTCTGTTGATTTTTTTTATTTTACAAAAATTTTATAATTTATTTGCAGGTTAACACAAATCCTTAACTTTATTTTACTTATTATTTTATTTATTTCTTTATAATTAAACTGCATTAAATTGACTACTTAACTGCCTTGCAACAAGTGCTCAATATTTCATTATTTTATTGGAACGCCTCTTAAACTAAGATATGAAGTGAAAAAAGCTGACGAAAACGAGTAGGATCGCTGTAAATACAAAATTCTCCGCTTAAGTAGAGCAAACTTGATACAAAAATATAAAAAGGAAACTGAGGAGTTGCAGCATAAAGAGTAAAGTAAAATAATAAAAAATATAAAAATTGTAGTTGAATATAAATAAAAAAATCAACAACAAAATATATTAACCCTTTCATATTTAGCCACGCAACGGCTGTATAACGAACGTGCGGTCGAACGAAGTGCCGCAGAGCCATGGCAGCCAGCAGTATCGTTAATTTTTAATTGATCTTTCATAAAGTGGCGTTATTGCGTTACTATTTGTTGTTGTTGCATTTATTTTGGCGTAATTTTATTTTATTAAAGTTGTTGTTGTTGTTCTTGCTTTTATTTTCGCCATTTAACATTTTTACTTTCGTTGTTATTATTGTTTTTTTCTACTTAAATCTTTAAGAATCTCTAACAAATGCTTTAAGCGCCTCCGAAGTGTTTATATACTGCTTCAACTGCATGCCAGCCGCAGGTTCAACGCAACAACAAACTCAGAAAAAATCCACGAAATTTTGTCTTAACAAGATCTAACGTCAGCCGTGCTTTCCGCTGCTGGCATGACGCGTCTACTCGTCATTTGCGGCACATTGTCGCTGGAATATTGACAGCAATGCGTTGCTGCTTTGCGGGCGAAACTCAATTTTAAGGCAGCAAAAAATGAAGTTGAAATATTTATATGTATACACATACATATATGTATGTACATATATGATCCACTTGTTCGCTTGTGCACTTTTCGGCGCAATAACGCCCCACATGTTGCGGCGGCGTGGCGACTGCCGGCGTTTCGCGTTTTGTAGCGTGCAACGAACCCTTTCACGGCTGCCACACACCACTACTCACATACATATTTTTCTCATAATTTCTGGAGTTTTATATTTAAAGATTTTTGATTTTAATTCGCTGCAACCTGTTCACCTGCGACTTGCGCTGGCATTGATTGTGAATTTTTGATTTATTATAAGTGAATGCCTGACATTAGGGCGGGGGAATCCTTTCACGTAGTTCCTTTTTTGTATTTGTTCGCTGCGCTATTCAGCATATTCTGATTAAGTGCGCGCGCTATTGATGAGCATCGATTTTGTATTGAAGACACTCTTTTTTCTCTCTTTCTTTTTCTGCTCATTTCGGCCGCTTAATGCAGACAGTTAATTTTTGGCGTTACTGCCCACATGTGGTTCGCCAATATATTAGTGGCTGCTTAAGAGCCGCACCTCGCATATTCCCACGGTTTTTGAGACAAAAACAACAACAACAGCAAATACATATGGCATATGGCTATGCTGTGCCATGCGGCGTCTGAAATGTGTTAATTTCCAGTTTAATTTGTTGTTAAATCCAAGTTAAGCGACACATTGTGATGGCTCCGCATATATATATTTTATATAAGAGATTATGTGTGTGTGTCTTCTGAATTATTATTTTTTTGCTTCGACTTCGTGTAAATTATAACACATTCCGCGCAACTTCAGCAGTCAAATAATATATAAATCATCAATAGCAACTGATTGTTTGTTGTTATACTCCCGCTGTTTACTACATGCCACATACAAGTTCGCTGCTTAAGTCTTTTGTTTGCGCAGCGCGCTCGTCAAGCGTAGCATTTAGAAGTGCTGCGCGCGCGTGATAAGACAAAATTTGTTATGATTTCACGCAATCTAACAACTCTTTTAACACATATCACCGACAACAAAGGCGCGTAGTGATTTGGTAAAAATCGTAAGAGAAAAAATTTGGCTCAAATGATATGGAAGATTTATTGATTGGCCGACGCGCACTTACCAATGATTGTGCGCGCGCGCGTTCAAGTGAGCGTATAAACAAACAACAAACAAGTAAAACGAGAATAAACGCTTTAATAAGCCATTTAAGCATTTTCATATATATGTACATATGTACAAAGGGAGTGTGTGTTTGTACCCTGAAGTGGCATGATAGAAAGCATTTGTGGGCGAGCGTTTTGTACACCTTCGCCATGATTTTTCAAAACTTTTACGCGCAACTCATATTTATAACAGTTTTTTCTCGTGAATTTTTGAAGAAGCATGAAACACAGCTGGAGTTGAAGCGCGCGTTTCATTGTTGTGAGTTTTTTCGGTACATCTTTGTATGCTTCTTAGAACAGTGGGGGTGCGTAAAAAGCACGTGTTTAATTAACGCCCGAACTAAGCATGTTCATGCGAACGACTTCATCCACAGCAGTACTAACAATATAAATAAAATAAAAGCTTATAATTGTTATTGTGAGTGTGTATGAAATGCGGGATGATTCGCGAAATTAAGTATAACAAGCCATTGACCAGCAGAAAAAAATTACAAAGTTTTGCTTTTCATTTATGAAATATTTGTTCTCAAAGCATTTGTGATTTTTGTATAATTAAATCTTTGACATAAAGCATTAAAGCTTTCATTTATACACATTATATTACTAATACTATCACATGCAGTTGAGAAAAGCAAAGCTTGGAATGCTAAAGATTTAGTGCTTTTTTATTAAAACAGTTTTGGAAAATGAAAGTTTTAAAGCTTTTAAATTATTATAAAGGATTTCATACATAAGCGAAAGCTTAGATCTTTTTTAGAACTTTCATACATGAAAAGCTTTTTAGGATGAAAGCTCTAACAACAAATAGCAACAAAACTAATGATTTTTTTTCATCAAAATTGAATGATAATAATCACTGCATATTCTGTAAAGTTTGAACAAATCAAAAATATATCTAAATAGTGAAAGCTCATGTTAATTTAAAAGCATAGCTGACATTATAATATATTAGTTGAATCTAAATAGTAAAATTGAAAAATTCGACTTTAAAATTACGATAAAAGCTTAAGATAGTGCAAATAATAAAACGTGAAGTGAAAGCTCTCACTTATGAAAGCTTACTTTATAAAAAAATTAATTTTTCAAATATTTATATTTTCTTTGCGTTTATACAGATTCGATTTCTTAATTTCAAACGTCAAAAGCGTGAGACATTAGCATTTCGCCATTGACAAGCATTTTCCGCGCACGTTTAGGCAAAAAACATAGCCGCAATGCAAAAATAAAAATAGTAATTCTGCTAAATGAGCGTTTAAAATAGAATTAACTATGTGAAAATGTGCAACAATGTACGTTTTCTTGTATATACTAATTGTTGTTGTGCGCAAAATTCATTCATCGCAGTTGTGCAGCTGCATGTTGGCGCAACTGACGTTGTTTTTTCTTTATTTTTTTCTTCAAAGAAATCTTTTAATTCATTATTGTTTATAGCTTAGTGCATATTGTAAATTTGTTCAACGTTTACAGCATAAGTCACGAATTTAATTTGCTTGCTGAGTTTTAGTAATTTATGGGTTTTGTAAAAACAAAAGCAAAACGCCGGCAAATACAAGGTATAAGAAATTAAAACTGGAGAAAAAACATCACAGGCATTGTTTTATAAATTAAAAATAATTTCAGATGCGTCAGCGGCAATAAAAATTTGCATATTTGTGCTTATGAGTATGTGTGTGTGTGTGTAATTGATGTTGTTTGAACGGTTAAATGCTTTGAAGCGCGCTTGTTGCGTTGAATTAGCGGGAAGTTTAATTAAAGTATGCACATGAAGGTCGCCGTGGAGGTGGATATTTGTGGTATTTACTTTAGTATTTGAATAATTCGAACTTGAATAATATAATTATATAATATAAAAAAAATATTAAAATTATTAAAAATCATAAAAATTTCACAAAATTTAATAATTAAAAAAAAATCACTAAACATTTTTTGAAATTATTTCTTATTATTATTCATTATTTGAATAAGTAAGAAATTTTTATTTATACCAAATTTTTTTTTTATTTTATGTGATTTTTTTAAATTTACTATATTTTAAAATATTGCAATTTTTCCGAAATAATTTTCAATTTTTTTTTTTAATTTATACATTTAGGTGTTTATCTCCAAAACTTTGCCACCTTGACCGCCTACACAACAAAAAAAATTGTATTTTCCTATTTTGAAGTACCTCTCGCCAACATAAATTTCCAACTTTTTTACAAAAAAAAAATTCAGAACTTTGCACATTTACAACTCACTATCGTACTTAGCTGTCCGGAACGTAAGCCTAAGGGTTGAGAGCTGCAAAGTTTTGCCACAAAAAATGTTTTTCATTTGCAACTGAAAATATATATGCACACACACTCATACCTTCACAAGTAGACCAGTGTTGGTCAAGCGAGTCAAGGTGAGCGCACAGTTCACCTTCTAAGTCATGCTAAAAATCAATTGTTTACGCGCATACCGACAAGCGTGCTGCCTGCCTACAGCCAATTTCCGCCCCAAAAGCCCTAAACACAATGGGAGAACAACAAAAAACAGGCAACAACAAAATATACATAATATACATATATACAGATGTAGGTGTAGAGAAGTATGCAAAATACTCTCGCTTTTCACTGACAGCAGCAGCAGCAGCGCGCATAGCTGAGCTTGACTGGCGTTAAGTGTAATTACAATTTTACTCTGAAAATATTTCTAAGCTACGTATGTACGTGTGTGTGTGTGTGTGTGTGTGTGCAAATCGCCGAGGACAGTTAAGGCAGCTGTGTGGGTAAGGCTAAAGCAACTGCTATTCCGGCCGGACGTTTGTGCTATTTTTTGTAGCTTTTTTCCAATTTTGCGGCGCACACAAAATTAAGCGAGGAAAATGCAGTACATAAATATACATATATATATCCAAGTAAATTTGAAAAAAATATCGAAAATATATCGCAAAAAATTAAAAAAAAAAAAAAAATCTTCGTGAAAACTGCATTTTTTGCCTTGCAATTAAACGCAATTATTGAACGGCTTGCTGCTAAGTAGTAGTTGTTGTAATATTCATCAACCGCTTGCCACATTTTGCATATGCAAATCGATAAGTGCAAATAAATGTAGAAAAAAATACAATAACAACAGCAATGCAAGATTCAGCGGCACAATGCCACATAGAACAGAACAATGCAAATGCTTCTTGGCAATGTGTTGGTGTTGTTGTTTTTCTCATTTTAATTTATGTATTTTTAGCCTTAAGTCAAAGCATATTGGCTAGTCTAAGGAAAAATCGGAACAATGTGGCACTGAGTGACTCTATTTACATATTTTTTTTGTACTCTGTCAACATTGTTGCTTACAAACTTATTAAAAAAAGTTCACATTAAAAGCTTAAGCTACAGCGCTTTCGGCACTTTGTAGCATTCCTGCAGAGACAAGCAACGAGTGCATAATTTGAGGTGTGGCTGCAGAGTGGTCAGTAACTGGATCAAATATTAATACAAAAACTAAAGTAATGAAATAATAGTTTCTGAAAATACAACAAACAAAAAGCTTTCGAAAATGCTTTACAAGCTTTTGATGCTTAAAATGAACTATTTAAAAACTCGTATGCAAATTTTGAAAGAAATATTTTTTTCTTCAAAATCAAAGCTTAAAGTGAAAGCTCTTAAGGTTGTGAAAGCTTTCTGTCAGCTTAAAAGTATTTAGAAATAAAAGGAATGTCTTTAATAAATGTTTAAGAAAAGAAAGACGTAAAGGTTTTGGATTCTAAAAAAGCTTTTAAAGTGAAACATTGGAAGCTTTCATTCAAATGCTTAGAGTATTTTGAAGCTTTCACGAATATAATTTTAAGAAAATGTATCTCGAATGTTGATTTTTAGTTTTTAAACTTTACAGCTTTTTTGAGCTTTTAAAGGAATGAAACAAATAACAAATTAATTGAGATACACACATATTTAGATAATAGCAGTTTATAGTCACTATCACAACTACTTCATGCCTCTTAGCGGCAAAAACACGTGCTTCCACGGCACTACAAGGAAGGACCACACGGATGTGCAGCATTTGAATTTGCTAACTGAAAGCTGGTTACATACAAGTTTTTATTTAAATTTTCATTGGACTGATTTTTTCACTTCCAATTGTAATGTATTTATTGTCGCTACTCACTTTAGATGTATTGCTTTTTCGGCGTTTTTGCTGCCATTCATTCATTTCAAGTGCAGCCGCAACAAAGTGCCGACTGGCCACCGGTCTGTATGTATGTAAGTTTGCATGGCGTATGTTTAACATTGAGATCAATACAATGCCAGTCAAATATGTAGGCAGTTTGACCATTTGCCTCGCCCGGTGGCAAGTTAGTGGGGTCCACACAAGACAACTGGCTCGCTTTGGTTTGGCTTGCCACCCAGAGTATACAAGCTTTTTATTTATAAGCTCAAGTGTTTATACTAAATGACTGAAAGTTTGTGTGTGTGTGCGCTGAGCAGGCGAACAATTGAATTGCATATCAAATTGACTTAACGACATGACAGTAGTGTGGCCATTGATGTGGAGCATCCTGTTGTGGCACAATAAAACTGTGTGCCACATACAAATATGTATATACTAGTATATGCTTATGCACATATTTTTAGTCGTCACAAGCAGTTATTGGTGGCAATTGCAAGCCGCAAGAGTAGCTTGGTTTGAGTTAAGCTTCGTATGTTGCAAGTGGAACTGGACATAGCTAATGATGTGCAGTTAGCCAAGTGATGAAGTTGATTTAGTATTTATAGCAGGGGAGTAGTGTTAGAGAGGCAGAAAGATATATATATTTACAAAAATACATACAAACATATATACATATTTATATATATGTTTATATGTATATGACCACATGACTTAATTTACATACAAAAACAAAGTGGACAGAAACGCTTTTAAAACAATTAAGCGCCTACTCTTACAGTCTTAAATACCTATGCACCCCTCTCATCACCACAACACTTGTGGCAGGCATTCCGTTGCACATAAAAATCACAGCATAAATTTTAATTTGTTGCATATTTTGTCAACAGCATTAAAAATGTCAACAAAAATCAACAAACCCCAAATATCCAGCTGTGAATTTCTTGGGAATTCCCTCATAAGCATAATGCGAGCAGCGCGCAGACGAACGAAAGCGCAGAGAAGAAACTGGATAGGCAGCGATGAAGGTGATATTACAGTGCTTGTATGTATGTGTGTTTGGCTGAGGAGCTGTGTAAGATGAGCAGGGTAAAAATTATGTTGCAGAAGGTGAAGCTGAACGGCCGTTGACGCCAACGCGCATGCGCACCATTCAGCGCCAGCCATCCACTATGAGCTGGTAAGTGGAAGGTATGCTGTTGTTGTTGTTTATAATGGTAGATATATGCTAATGTAATGCAATCAAATGCGTACAATTTAAATGCCAATAAGAGGGAAATCAATGGCTACACAGGCTGCTTAAACACTGTATGTGTATAGATATGTAAACATATAGATGTATGTATATGTGTATCTGTGTGCCTATAAATATGTAAGCATAAACATATCAATATTTGTTGTTTTTTACGCTAGTTTGTAGTAAAGGTGGGAAAGTGTATACCTCCTGCTTGAGCGTGAAGCTGTCGATTGCTGGCTAACGCCCAGCGCCAATCATAAGCATACATATGCACATACATATATACATGTATGCATATAAAGTCACAGACATACATCCATGCCTGCTCACGCTAATAGACCAATTTATGTTATTTTGATAGCCTTAAAATTTCAACTCGCATACCAGCTGGGCTCCACTCATCTCCGAAGCTGCATGAAGCAGTTGGTGGCGCAGCATCCCTGCCGTCTAGTTGCCACAATTTCAAGTAGTAGCTAAGGCATACTGACAGCATAAAAGTCGTATCGAGTGAGAATATTGCTGCACGCATGTTGTTGTTGTAAATGCAGATTTGTTGCATTGATTTTGTGATTGCAGCGGTTTTTGATGTAGTTGGCGCCACCGTTTGAGTAGGCAGTAGGCATTGTGGCGCTCTCTTATCGCTGTGATCGCAGCAAGGCGATAATGTCGCTGGATCTGTTAGAATGCACGTACTGTCCAAGTAGATGTGGCCTAAATGAGTGCAGTCGTTTCTGTAAGTGTGCTTGTGCGTGCGTATCCCACTCATTTTACAGATGTAAATGGCAGATATTAAGACTTCTACGTCTAGCTGACTTTTTTGGGATCTTACTTTTTTATATTTTTACAAATATCAAGCTATAAATGTTATTGTTGTTTGTGTTCATGTTTCGCTGCTGTTGACATTGTTCAACGCAGTCTTTTATGTTTGTTGTGATTTTCTTTGCTTTTTGTCTCTTTTATTTTCATATATTTTATTGTGTTACCCATTTTGTTGTTGTAATTTGTCTGTGCGTAACAGTAAATGAGCGCGTAATGATTTGGTTCGTTTTTTTTCTTTCTTGGATATGAGTTTCTTCTAGACAGCGTACAAGTCAATAAATTGTAAATTGAGTACTTATTATTAAATTTGGTATTTCTGAGAATAATATGCACATACATACATACGTACATACATAGATGACATTTTTTGGAATTCGTAGACGATTTATGTGCATTTAAACTAATAATTATTGATATTTTTTTGGAGGTGAGTATATTAAAGTGTGTTTATGTGTAAAGGTTGCGAGAAATTAAAGAAATGGTTAACGGTTGTCAGTATATTTTTATCTCAGCTATTTAACTAATTTGTAGCAAAATTGTTATTTTTGATAAAATTCGTCCAAGAGACGTATATAATACCAAACAATTAATATGGCTTGATTCATTATTAATTATTAATACGTCGCTTAGACGAATTTTATGAAAAATAATAATTTTACTGAATATATGTGCCTTCATTTATTTAAGTTCGATATCATTTTCCCTTTTTTAATTTTACAAATTTGTGTGTTTCGTCCATTAGATGTATTTTTCGCAAAGATAAACATACATACATCTAATTAAAAACAAAAATTTTACTTTCTGATGGGAAGATAGGGACATTTAACATTGAATTTTGTTTATTTAAAATGTTTCATCATTTAGATGAATTTTAAAAATAACATTTTTGTGGTTTTACTAAAAGTTTTTTTTATAATTTGAGCAAACTATCCATCGTCCATTAGATGTACTCTTGAAATTGTTGGAAGAGCTATATTATTTGCTCTAAATAAAAAAAAAATATTTTTACCGAAATTTTTATTTGAATTCAAAAAAATGTTCTTGCTCTCATATTTTATAAAATTTCCTTTTGTTAATAATCTTTCCTACTGGTGCATAATTATTTAAATAATAAATAATTACAATATAATTTCTCAACTCACCAGTCTTCGCTTTGGTTTAATTAGTGGTCGATTTTGTCCATTCATTTTATAGTAGAGACCACAGGCATTGCACAAATAATGGCCAGTGCCGTCGCGTCGCCATAATGGCGTTGATGTGGCACCGCAGTTGACGCATTCACGACCCTCTGTAAAGAAATAAAAAATTAGTTTATTAAATGAGGAATATTTGTAAAATGCAAAAGTAAGAAAAGAGATTTTAGAGGGAATTATTTAGTGATTCTAAAGTTATTTTTATTTTAATAACTTTTTTTTTAATTTAACGAAGATTTATAGCAAATATATGTAAAATGAACTTCTTTTAATTAAATAACTAATTCTTCATGAACTAACTGGTTTATATTTATGTGTTGCAACATTAGCTGAAATCAATTTAAGTTTGCTGCAAAGGAATTTAAATATACATACTTATGGGCTCTCATACAAACAAATATGAATAAAAATACCTCTAAAATTCCAAATTAGTACATATTTACATATGCATACAAAGCCTATAAACTGAAGTATGTATGTTTCTCCTACATATTCAGTTGGAAATACGCCTGCGCCTGCGCTGTGGCGAGTAAAACGCATGGAAGCGGAAATGATGGATTTGGCGGTCAGCGCATTTTTTCACTTTTATTATACGCATACACCGGCTAGATATAAATATTATATATATATATACATTTGTATATAAGTATGTGTATATATGTATCATATGAGTGCTCCTGCTGACCATGCCATTAACTAAGCAAGTTAAGTAGACACCAGCCGGGCAACAAACTCACACATGCATACATACATGCATACATACATACATGTGTATTTGTATGTAGATATGTTTATAAAAATGTATGTGAACTAAGTAACTTGGCTCGTTTGTTCGACTATATTTAATGCGAGCATTTACAACAACTAGTAGTTTTTATTTATTGAATTATTTTTGTTTTTGGGTATTTCGCTTTGCACTTGCGTACTGCAATATTTTCATAAAAATTAAATTAAGCCAAAAAAACTATAAAAGTAGAAAGAAATGAGTGACGAAGAAGCAGCATAAATGGAGCGCACCTGAAGTAGCCACATTTATAGGTGGCAAAGGTGGTGCCGGTGTCAGTGGTGGCAAGACAAGGGTTCGATTGTGGCAAGTACAAGCAAAGAAGAATACAAACAAACAAATGTACGAACAAATTTGGTTAAGTACACATGTAAGTGGTTGTAGGCGCTGTTGAAGGCAGTCTCATATGTGTATATGTGTGTGTGCGTTGGACACTTTAATGTCTGTATTGTCTGTCGCTAATGTTGCTTGCTTTAAATTCATTTTTCTTATTGCCTGTGAAAATTCATGTTTTTATCTCAGTTTTTTTTTTTAATTTTACTTCACCCCCACCACCGCCGCTTTCGGCAGCAACGCATTGCCGTACCGTTTGTGGCAACAAAAGTCAAACAATTAAAACCGTTGTACGGCTCAAACGGCAGTCAGTAAATACATGAATATATGTATGTACTATGTGTGCGCGAATAAATTTAGCTCATTTAAATAGCGCTGCTGCCATTTACCCCGGCCTTTCTGAGACTAGTGCCATTAGTGGCACACAGACAAATCCAATGGTAGTGAGTCAGTAAAGCGGTAAAAATGTGTTAAAAATATGCCACAACGCAGACGTAAACACACACAGACACATGTACATGCATGTGCCACATCACCTGTGTTGGCATGCAAAATGGCTTTGGTATCGTGCGCTATTAACGCGCTTGTTGTTAGCGTAATTTTTTGTTGTTAATACTTATTTTTGAATTTTTTCCCATTTTATTGTTTTTCATTTTCTCCCCTTACGTTTTGACTTACTTTCCGTTTTACATTAGTTACAGTATCATTTTTAAATGCAGCTTTTATTGCTTGTTTGTCTACTGATAGTTTTACTCTAATCACTTTTTGTGTTATTTTGTTTGTGTTTTAGTTGTTGTTGTAGTTACTTTGACTTCTTAATGATGCTACTAAATATGGCTGATTATTATTTTAGAGTTTTCTTTTGCCGAGGTTTTCATATTTTGTTGCTTTTTGGTTAAAATTTTCAGTTCACTGACTCATTTTTATTTTTTTATTTGTGCTTATGTATATATGCATATATGTATACATGCATTATTACGGTATAGTGGAAATTTAGTCATAAACTCAAATTTGAATATTTCTTGGTTTTTATTTTCTGCTACGCTGCCATTTTGGGCGTTTACAAATTAATTAGACGCATTTAGTATTACCATTATTATTTTTTACTGTGCGCATGTACTAACTGTGCTTTTGGTACTAATTTCAATTAAATTGTTTTGGTATGGATAATTATTTTGTGGTTATATGGCTTTCGTGGTTTTATGATTTATTATTGTTGTTGTGTTATGTTGATTGTCCGGCAGCTGGTTATTTACTACATTTTTGTTTATAAAAAAGGAATCAAAATTATTTTTATAACAAAGAAAATATTAAAAAAATATTTAAAAATTATTATTTTTTCTAGTGTTTGGATTTAATTTTTTTTAATTAATTGTTTTTGTAAATTTTTCAAAAATAAATTCCGCAATTGTCACTTAAAAAAATTAAACAAAAGTTAAAACCTCTTAGTTTATCCTAAATCTCCTAAATCTGCTATATCTTATTATTCTTCCACTGCATTACATTCCATAAGCTGTGTTGTTTATATGTACTTCCATTATTGTATTGCATTCTTTCTGCTAATAAAAATCGAATTTCATTATGTCCATTAGAATCTCCTGACCAACTATCATTTAACAAATTCCAAATACAATGTCCTTTATTATGTGCTTTGCACATAAAAGTTACACGAGTAAAATGACAAAGATGACATATAAACAGTTACATTTTTATTATTAGGGGTTGATAAACCATACTTCTAGAATAAAGTATAAAAACTGAACGAAAAATATGAAATTCATTAAAAAAGAGCTTTCACTAAAGCTTTCATAGTGAGCTTTTATCTACATATATTCTACCAGTAATTAAGCCTAAAAATAGCCAAAATGTTAATTTACGAAAAAATATAAACTTATCATTGTAAAAGCTTTCACTGTAAAGCTTTTCATATTAACTCTGAGCTTTCATTAAACATTTTATATCGAATGAAATAGAAGACTAATATAATTGAAAAGAAAAAGATCATAAAACTTTGAAAACATTAAACATTTCTAGAGCGCTTTCGATAAAGCTTTCACAACGAGGTTCTTTACAAATGATAGTTAACATTTTCGTAAGAAAAGTATGCTTCGATTAAAATATTGCCTCCTGAAAATTCCTTGTATTTATATATATAAATAAGTAAGTATTCTCCCTTATTCCACACCTTTGCTGCACAATTCCTTGTAAATCGTTTTATGACAGGCAGACACCACTCCGAAAATGAAAGCGTAAAAACGCTCTTAACTACCTTTTATTGCTACTTTCCAGCACATTTCCCATAGCACAGTACTTAATACATATTTACGTTTTTGTCGAGTGCATTTTAGAGATTTTCGTGGAAATCTTCAATTTAGTTTTACGAGTGCACATTAAGAACATACAAACTACGTGAGCGCACATTTTTCACATTTCTTTCCACATTTGTATATTTTATTTTTATAACTTTTATGCGTTATTTGCTTGAATCGAGGGTGTGAGTGCCACGAAATGTGAACAAAGAAGCATATTTAGGGCGAATTAGTTGTAAGAATAGTTGTAGTTAGCGGTTATTTGTTGTTGTTGTTGCAATTGTATAACGACATCGTATTATGTGTTCAAAGCTTTCAAAGAAATTAATTTAAGCGTTTTGCGTGTTTGCCATTAAACGCAAGTGAAAATAGTGGATATTCCAAAAGGCGAGAATCGGGGAAGAGACTGCCTAGAAGTCACTCCCTTCAAATTAGCTCGCACGACGTGCGTTCTTCGTGCGCATTTTTGTCAACAAAATGGATTGTTAAATAAACAGTTCATTTATTTTCGACGCTTCGCCCCTAAAGCGCTGTCATTGTGACATGACATTTTTGTTGTGCGGTTTTTTGGTAAGCTTTTTGTGAAATTATTGTACATAATACCATTTTTGGGCAATTTTAATTGCAACACATTTAATTATCACTTTTTCTTCGTAAGTCTGCTGTTTATAGTTGTTGTTGTTGTTAACACCTGAGCATAAAGCTAATCTATTTACATATGTGGGATTGGTGTTCCTAACCAATCAAGCAGTTTCAGTACGTCACCCGCCAGGTGGCATTGATTTGATGACGTTTTCGTTACACCTTTTGTTGTTGTTGCTTTTTACGCGTGTTCACTTTTATTTTTTTTCTTATTAGTACTAACAAGCGACCTTTTGTTGCTGATAACAGTCTCTGATTGCTGTTGTTCTGTTGTTTGAGTTTGATGTAAATTGATGTTTTTGTTGTAATGTTGTTGTATAGTACTTGCACTTATCACACATATGTATATGTACATTCGAATATAATTGTTGCAGAAAAAAAGCTATTGTCGTGTTACCGTTAACATTTTATCAGTTTTAATAACCACATACACATATGTATGTATGTTTGTATATACATGTACTTTTCTATATATGTAGCTTGCATGTTGTACTGTTGTGAGTTCAATTATTATTGTTTTCTGAAGCATGAATGAATAATATCTATTAAAGTATAGTATCGACTTCGAATATTTGGTTTGGAGTGGGTCAAAATGGTTTTCCTAAAAGCTTTGTTATCACTTTCTGAAAAATGTTTTCGGAACTTTACGAGCTTTTAAAAGATTCAACTGCATATTTATATTTAATAAGGGAATGAGCCTTGAGAGCTTTTGGAAAGCTTGTAAGCTTTTGAAAATTTGTATGAAAGCTATTAACAATAAACTGGTTTTTGAGAAAACTTTTTTTATGTAAGTAAATGAAGCTTAAGAGCTTTCAAAAAGCTTGCAAGCGTTTGAAAATGTTTATGAAAACTTTTAGCATTAAAACGATCTTTGAGAAAAATTGCAACAATCAACGAACTATTAAAAAAATGTCTGTACAACTCTTGAGCTTTTATAACTGTGCTGAACACATTTTAGTAAAAATTTCTAAGCGAGAATATTTTTTAAATTTTATTTTCAAACGCCCTTTTAAACCTTTGAATTCCTAAATTGTGTGGTGAATTTATTTTGTTGTTATTAAAATGGCAGCTGCAAAAATTATGCGAAGAAGCTTACCGAAATTGTAAAAAAAAACTAATAATAACAACATTTGAATTATTGTTGTTGCCTTTATTTTGTATTTTCAACCACCGCTTAGCGCTTTAAACACAACTGCCGAATATTATATACATAGCCATCACCTAATGAAAAAGCAACACCCCGAAAATTAAATATGCATAAATTTTAATTACTGGCTGCCTCTAAGCGGCAGCGGAGTGGACGCAGCGTTTAATATAGCAACAACAAAAAATATGTAAATAAATTATTGCTTATTAGTTGCCGCAAAAGTGTGTGGCCATTGTGAAATCAAAAGTGGAATATATGAAAAAATTATTTATTTCATATGTTTTTGTGGATTCCTTATTAATATTGTTTTTGTTTTCGATTTTGCAAAAAATTAAAATTTTATAGCTTTTGTTTCACCATTTTTTGAATTTTTTATTTGTATTTTTGTTTTGTTATTCTGTTTCAGTTTTCGATACCCCAAAACATTTAAGATAAAAAAAATATTTTTGCCGCCGCTTTGCCTTTACTGCTGGTGTTATTAATATTTCAGCGACACAGTAGCAGTTCAATAAATTAGCATTATAAAAATTTATAAATCATCATAAAATTAAGCGCGACGGCAGAAAATGGGCACAAGTGAGAGGCGGTTGGAGGTGATGACAACTGGATTTTTTTTTTAATACATACGTGTGTATTATATTTGAAAGCAAATTGTCATATATAAGAGTCTTTACGTTTATATAATTTATTTATTGCGATTTAAACTATTTTTTATTGATACTTTTTCTATGGTGAAATTATAAAAAATAAAAAAATAATTTTTAATAAAAAAAATACTGAAAAAGTTTGGCTGATTGAATCGTTGACGCACACCTAACAGGTTGTATATTTCAATTAAATTTAGCACAACAACAATAGCTTACTGCCAAAACACAAATTTCCAACACTTCATCTAACCGCAAATTTGATTTTTTTTCACTAATTTTTTGCCATAATTGGCTCACGCATGACGCTGAGTTCATACTCATACACCTAGGCTTTCAGTGTATCCTACCGCAATATATTTGCCTTACAAAAATTTTTATGGCAAAACATGCGTAAAAATATCACAAAAAACCAAAATAAAAGTCTAAATTTTATGCGCCAACCGCCGTGCGTTTGCGCTTTCGTACCACCTTATCGCTCATAAACTTTACAAAAATCACTATTTAGTTGGTGTGTCATCAACGCTGCGGTTGACATGCTTGTAAAAGCGAGTAAAACATCATTAAAAATCACAAAACAGCAAAAGAAAGCAACAATAACAAAAACACGTGCGCGCAGCAGACAGCATACATGTGTGTGTGTGTGTGTGTTATTGTAGTATAATAAAAATTAAGCAATATTTGCTTTGTTGTTAACAAGCTGACAATATACGGTCATCACCGTTGTTTTGTTTCACGAGCGCTACTAAGCACACGAATGTGTGTGTGTGTCCGCTGAGTCTGTGCGGTTATGTGGCATTGTGGTGCACAAAAGGTTCAGTGAAAGACAAAAGGTAACGCAAAAATTAAAAAAAAAAAATCAGGAGAAAAAACAGTAAAAAAAATATTAAAAAAAACATTGGTTGGAAGGCGCAACAGCAGACGGAGACTGAAACTGTCATGAAGAAAATTCCACCGAATTGAGCCAATGCAGACAGACAAACGGACGGACCGACCGAAAAAACGAGTAGAGTTGTATTTAAAAATTTCTTTTTTTTTGTTTTTGTTTCCACAGTTTCTCCCGGGTTGTCACAGCCGTCGAGGTTTAGTAGCGTGGCCGCTAGCCCTAACCGACCGACCGGCGGACCGCATTGTCGCCGCGCTGGACCAATGCTAATAAATCAGTGAGTTAATGATGTTTATACCTTTGCACACAGCAACCAGTCGGCCAGCCAGAGAGTTAGTCAGTTAGCCTGAGAGTCAGTCAGCTAGCCAATTCAGCCTGCCAGCCAGCCGCAGCAACTCACTCACACGCTGACTGACCGCCTGGTTGTACGACGCTTGTTGTTGTTGTCTGCACTGTTTTTTCGGTTGTTGCTATTATTGTTTTTTTTTGTATTTTCATTGTTTTTGGGCAGTACGCTTACTACCGTTTTGCGACTAACTAGTACGCGTTTGCTGCTTACTAAACTTGCTCTCTGTGGCATGTAATTTTATTAAGAATTTTGTCGACACCACGCGCCTCCTGGATTCCAGCGCAATGCGGCAATGTCGAGAGTGAGGGTGTATGTGTGTTTACTGTTGTTGTTGTTGTTGTTGTTTTTGTATGAAGTATGTTCACTGTTTATACGTAGAATTTTGATATGCCACACTGTTGGTAAGTCAGTACACACTTGGAGCCATTGGATGCTGCTGCCACATGGGTATATTAGCTTATATGTGGTAGTGAGTGTATGTTTATATGTATGTGTGTGTCTGTTTGTATTTTATGACCATTAAATATTTTTTATATAATTTTATTCTCTTCTGGCTTTTGTTTTGATTTCAATTTGCCTTCAACAAACTGTTGTATTTTTTGTTGTTTTTTTATTTTTTTCATACTAGTTGTTGTTGTTGTTATAGCTGTTTAGGCCGTGTGATATTTATTTGTGGGCAAGCAGTGACAGTTTTTATATTTATATATATATATTTTTATGGCCACTTTTTTGTTGTTTGTATGTAATAATATTTCCCTTTATTTTAGTTTTTGTTGTTGTTGTTGTTTTAAAAAATAATATTTAATTTCTCCCTTCATCGTTACATTGCTTACATCGCTTTATGTATGTAGTTACATACATATGTAAGTGTGCGTAAAGGTAGGCCTTTTTGGGCGCTCCTGCCACTATGATTTACTAGTTATAACAGTAATTCTTGGTTACAAATCTTGGCTAGTTGTTGTCCCTCCGGCTACATGGCACAGTGATTTCTCGGAAATTTGTGCACACTTCGGTATGAGGCTGCGGCGCACAGTCACACAAATCTTCAGCTCCATATATGAGCGTGTGTTTGTGCTTATGCGCAACCTGTTCGTAGGGTCAGTGGCGTGCAACACAAGTATTTTAGTGACAATTGGCGTTGTGGTATTATTATTATTGCTGTTGTTGTTCTTGGTTTTCCGAAAATATTGCCTGTTGTTTTAGTAGTTGTTTCTTCTTTCACATTTTCATTTCAACCATTTATTGGACACTTGGCGTCTGCGCTCAGCAACTATTACAAAAATACACTCATATAGGCAAACCGAGGCACACATTGGCTGTTGGTTCTGTTGTTGTTATCATTGTCGCTTGTCTGTTTAATTGATAAGATGATCTGTCTTGATTCCGTATAATTTCTTTTGGTCGCTTTGATTTGTTCTCACTGATACGTGGGCAATAAAATGTCTGTTGATTACTTTTTCTTGCGATTTTCATTTTTATTAAGAATTCTTTAATAGCCAGCGCTGCTAGTAATTGGTTTTGTATTTGCTTTTGAATTGACCTTTGTTGTTGTTTTTGTTAAATGACTATGTTTATTGGAGTACTAAAGTGATGAAGTTATTCTTGTAAGAATATGAATTATGAGCGAAGGGTGAAAGTTGGGGTAACCAAATACTTGTGTTTAACAGAGTTTTTAGAGAGATTTTAGCGAAGATAATTTTGTGGTTTGGGGCATGTAAGAAATTGTTAATGAGGAGGGATATGTTTTGAATCTAAATACAAAAAAAATTAAAAATACATAATAAAAAAATGTGAGGAGTTTTTTTTACAAAAAAAATATTTTTTGGAGAAAAAAAAGAGTTAGAAGAGAATCAAAAAAAGGAACATAATTTCAGACAAAAAATAAAAAATGAAAAAATATTTTTATACATTTTTTTTCTCCAAAACACCCATGTTGGATGTCGATAATAAAAAAACATGAAAATAAAAATATATTTCATAGCAAATACTCTCTTAAAATATGCTCGCAACTAATTTTATTATACTTCTTTTAAGTTCGAACCCCTTCTATAGCGTTTTATCATAATTTTTTGCTAAAAAAATATTATAAATATGTATGTATGACATTATTTCTCTTGAATATCACCTACATGCGTACAAAACAACAACACAACAGCAGCAGCAATTTTTGTTTTCATATTTGTATGAGTGCAGCTACAATAAATGTTATGTTATGTTATTATTTTACAATGTGGCATAAACAGTTATGTACAATTTGGCACATTTAATACAAAGAACACAGTGCTTGTTTTTGTTATTTTTTTTTTGTTCCATAATATTTTAAATTTTGATTTTTGGTTTTTGCTTTGGTGAACAAGACAAAAAACACATGATGTGAGCAAATACATATTGTATAGTATATTGTTATTGAAGAAAACAAAAGCTAACAAAATGAAGTACAAAAAAATGTAAACAAACAAGCGTTGAAAATAAACTGAAAGCAAGTAAGTGCCAAAAAACAAACGAAATACACATAAACAACATGGAAAACAAGTGTGATTAAATCAAAATATGCTAGAGCAGCCAAAACCGAAATTTCCCTTTTGCGCATGCGCAATAAAAATGCATATCTAGACTAAAATAAAAACATGAAAAGCGACGAAAGCGTACTAACTCGTTAAAATTATACCTAAATGACTAAGGGAGTTTAAAACTAACCAAACCTGGTTCCTAACTAACTACTGAACCCAGCCTTATTTGCCTAAATATCTGCAAGAATGCATCTGAAAGCGTGCCAACACGCGTTTAGCCTGTCAAATCGAGCAAACGCAATGCGCAGGCGCACAAATATGCCATTTAACAAACAATTGCAAGCAAGCGAAGAAGAATTTGAACAAAAAGTGAGCGCAAAGCAAAGTCAAGCCACCAGAAAACAATGTGACACAAACCATATCAATTACTTAACTTCATGCAAAGCATACTTTATTTTCACCTGTGACAAAGGGTCAGGTAGACAATGAAAGCAAGAGAATCTAAACACACCACACACACCGCGAAAGCTACAGTTGACTTTTAGTTGACGCCGCGCGCCAGTTAAATCCCGCGTCAGAAGCAATCATTAAAGTCGCTCGACAGCAGCAAATAAAATCAGAAAAAGGCAGTAGATCCACTGAAAAGTGAAATATAAAATTGTTTGCAGAAAAAACGCCGATCGCCTTGTATCGCACAAATGTATCTCACTGAAAAAACTACAACTGCACACACAAGCGTACAACACATGTTCTTGCGCCTGCGCAAACTTATCGCCAAACAGCGATAACAAAATGTTTAAATGAATGCTTAAATGGTTGAATGGCTGCAAGTGGTGGCATGGCGACATCGGCTGGTTGGTCGACCAACCTGAGAGTTGTAGTTGTTGGGGGTGGCTGATGGCTGGCAAAGCAGAAGCGCGCAATCAACGACTGCGCAATAATAGTCGTCGCAGCCATAAAATCAGCCAATAATGACACGACTAGCAGCCGATGGGCACAGTGCAGTAGGGCAACAACAAGAACAAAAAGTTGAGGGAGACAAACGAGCGAAACAATAGCGCACAATGAGTAGACTTGGCGCTACGGCAGGCAACAATGCTGCCACAGGATTTTTTCTTTTTTTAATTTTTAATTTTTTTTTTAATTATTTTTATTTACTTTTTTTATAACATTGTGTGGCACGAAATCTGTGACGCAGCGAAAACTGTCAAGCTACAGTCGCAAGCAAACGGAAAATGAGGAGTTGAGGAAGAAAATAATAAAAAATATAGTTAACAAAAAATAATGACAAAAAGCAACAAAAACAACAATAAAAAATAAAATAACAATTACAAAAACAAAAGCCTACGTTGCAACAACCTTTAACTGGCCTTCACTCGGTTTATATTTATAACACATGCTTTATTGTTGAGCTTTTTTGTTTTGTTTATTTTCTTTGCTGCAGCTTGCTTGGCTACTTTTCTTCATTTTTACTGCCTTGCTGTTGGTGACAATGAGTTTGATGGTGATTTTGATGTCTGTCGCTTAGTGCAGCGCTGACTAAATGCGACACGGTGGGCCAGGCGTGCAGTTCAGACGCTTGCTTACATACATACATAGGCACACACACGGATGTTGCTACCTCACTTTTATTTTTTTTTCGACTTTTCACTTTTGCTGCTTCTTCTTCAACTCTTTTTCATTTACTCCATTGTCTTGTCACTTTATTGGTTTTTTGCCAATTTTCTACGCTTTGCGCCACTTGTTGTACGCGTTGTTGTTGTTTAACGAATACATTACAAGTATATGTAGAGCTAACTAAAGAGTTAAGCGACGAACTTGGTATGAAATGTTGGTTTTCTGGAGCTCGATTTCGTTTAAGAAGATTTTTTCATAGTGAAAAACGAATATAAGGAACCTAGCTATTGGTTTTTGAACACCTCGAAATCATATTTAATTTAGTTTTTGAATATAAATTTCGAAAATATATTTTTTTATATTTTGTAATTAATTTTCCTTCTTATCTACAGCTTGTTCTGAATTTTAGAAATCACAATTTTAATATTTATTTAATAATTTTTAAATATGTCCCTACAGGATCCGTGCTAGTGCAAGGTGCTTATCACAATTTGTGCTACATTTAACGAAAAGTGTGCAACGTTTTAAGCTGGGCAGGGAGTGTGGCGGGACACAGCGCAAAAAAATCCATAAATAAATGAAAATTAAATAATTCAAAACAAATAAAACGATATGAAAAATCTATTTACGCCAAGCTATTGTTGTCTATTATAAAATTTTTAAAATTTTTTTTCGAAATTATTACTATTCAAACAAAGTAGTTTAAAAATGTAAATTTTTTTTTTTGGAATTTCGAAAAAAATTCGAACTTGATTTCGAATTTTGAAAAGATTCAAACTTGATTTCGAATTTCGAAAAGATTTGTTTTATATTTTTGAATATGTATCAAATATAAATTAAATAAAGATTTTATTCAATCACTCAATAGGTTTTAATTTTCACACAAAAACCTCAATAAATAAATTTCGAAAATGCATATGCATTTATACAACATATACATATAAGTATATATGTATATACTGACGTAAACAACATTTTTTGCCAAAAATGTATATTTCTTAATTACTAAAAGGAAATTGCGTACATTTCACATTTTTAATATTAAATTTAACTAAACAAAAATGCCCATTAAAAAGAGGATGCCGCATGAAAGAGCAAAAAGTGACTACGCGTAAATGCAGCTAAACATGTAGAGCGACCAGATGCATATGCGCCAAAAAACTGACAAGTCTTCAAAAACAGGGCAAAGAAAAGCAAGGAAGTATGCCAAGAAGAAGAAGATACAAAAAAATGAGCGAAGAGTAAGGCAGACAGCAGAAGGGCGCCGATATTGTGGAGGAGTTCCAAGCAATAATGAAATGCAGCTGAACTTAAAGCGAAAGCGATGTTTGTGTATATGTAGATACACACATTTAGGGCCAAGCGAAAGTAATAAATGAAGAAAAAGTCACTTGCAACAACAAAAACAAAAACTAAATTGTAGTAGAACAGTAGCGAAGCTGATTAAAGCAGCAGGTGCATGCAGCGCTCTTGCAAACGAACGCACTGACAAATGCACAAGATGTGGCACACACAAAAAAGACAACAACAACAACAACTTGAATGAGCAGAAAAAGTAGTAGTTGAAGCGGTATACAATAGAATAGCGCGGCATATAGGCAATTGCAGTAATTAACAATGCGTTGAGTGCATTTGTGGCAAGCGCAAAATAAAAAGACATTAATTTATAAAACAACAACAACAATTTGTAGTGAGAAAAATTGCAAGAAATGCAGCTTTCATTGTTTCTCCCGCCGCTTGTTGACAACACAGCGGCCGAATAGCGCGCGCATGCAAATGAAATCGGGGGAGGCTTCGTACAGCAGAAGAAGCCATGAAAGGAAGTACAAGTGCATAGCTGGCAAAGAAAGTGTGCATAAAGCAGAACATGTGTATGCGTTGTCATTGCGAATTTTCGCACGCGCATAAAAATCGTCACACATTAAAGGCAACAACAACAACAACAACAAAATTAAAGTTAAATACCTTTCGCTCGCTGGCAATTTGCATAAGCACAGCTTGACTGCAGCGCCGTGCAACGCTTTGTTGACTGGCATGCGGAAGCGCGTAAGTGAAGAGTTAAGCGCTTGAGCGCTGACTGAGAGCGGGCATGAACGCTTGCGATTTATTGTGCATGTTTAAGTGCGGGAAAATATTTTCGCATTTCCTTTTGCGCTGAAGCTGAGCCGAAAGAAATGGAACGGAAACTGACTTAAGCAGACAAGTGGACTGTAAGATAAGCGCTGCTGCGTACCGCAAATAGTTGAGATGCATTGCAACTTCATTTTGAAGTGGCAGCACTCGAAAGGAGCTAAAAGTCAAGTGAGTGAAATTCTCACGAAAAGTCACGAATGCGGGTGGAGATGTCGTCTTTTTTCTTTCAACATATTTAGAGCAAGCGCTCTTCAAGTTTCAATATTTTGCTTAAGAAAGACTCAAAATGTACTGTTATTATTTTATATATGATTATTCGGGATTAGTTCGTGTAATTGTATGAAATTATTATTATATATAAGATTTGATATTATTGAATATTATTATTTTTTAGTTTCAGTCAAACGATTTCTTCACGCTACAATATTTAGATATTTTTTATATTCTCGCCGTTCTTTGCAGTGTATTTCAAACTTTTCCTTTCCTTTAAGTTAAACCCTTGCATTATTAACCCTTAAGTGCACATAAATATTGTTTTTCCATATATACACATGAATAATTATAATAAAAAAATAATTTAAAATCATTAAAAATTAAATATACTGAAAAAAATATATAAACTTAAATAATATTTGTGTTAGTAAAAACATTTACTGAATAACGAAAAGGGTAATGGTATTAGTAATGCATGTTTTGAGCATAGTTGTACCTATGATTACTTTATTAATAATAAAAGTTACTTGAACGATTACTTTTAAATTTAATGATTACATAATCATTACTTTAATTTTTTAATTTTATGATAAAACTTTACTGTTAAAGTTTCAATATTTATATCACTAATTATCTCAATTACTTAACAAGTAATGATGACCAAAATTTATTAATTTTTCAATTACACCAAATACACAAATAATTACTCCGTAATAATTTCGAGTTTAATTAAAGTAATCATAGGCACAACACCACTTCTGTTTGACATACAAATATTATTCACCCACACCATCACATTTGCATATGAAATGGGTTAGTTTTTTGTCTTGCTTACCCGCACTGGTTCTCGGTTTCGTACGCGCCGGCTTCACATCCTGACTATGGCTGTGCGCATGACTGTGCGTATGATGGCTATGCCCGTGACCATGTCCATGCCCATGACTAGCCGACATATTGCCACCCAAACTGCCACCGTTCAGGCCACCCAAGCCAAGGCTACCACCGCCGCTGCTGCCGCCGCCACCGCCACTAATACCATTACCACCACCAATACCACCATGACTCTGCCCCAGCCCAGACGACACACCCGTCGACGCGCCACCACCCATCATATGATGATGCGTATGATGACCGCCCGACATGCTGTGGCGCGCCGCCGCCGCCGCTGCCATTGAGGAACTTTGAAACATACCCGCCGCTGCTGCAGCGGCCGCCTGATGATGTGCCACCGCCGCTGAGGTGTTGGCCAAATGATGATGTGCCGCATACGAGGCATATGTGCCATCATAACCGCCCATTGCGCTCGCGCTGCTGCCAGCGCTGCCAAGTGACGTATTCGCTGTCAGACCATTACCGCCGAGACCCACACCGAGTCCACTACTGCTGCTGCTATTGCCCAGACTGTTGGCGTAGTGCGCTTGCGCGGTGCCATCGAAGAGGCTCGAGCCGTTCAGGGCGGAGATGGTATTGGCGCTGGAGGTGTGTGCGTGTACATTGTGACTGCTGTTGTTGGTGGCGGAGCCGCTATTATTGTTGTTGTTATTATTGTTCGCGCTACTGTTGTTATTGCTGCCGCTGTTGTTGTTGTGCGAACTACCGTTGTTCGCTGTATTGTTGTTGTTATTTGTGTTATTATTATTATTGTTGTTGTTGTTGTTAGTACCTTCACGCTGCTTTGGCGCCGCCGACGATTGCTGACTGCCGTTATGCGTCAGACTGCCGAGTCCATTTTGTATGGCGGGTTTGATGTCCAGCGCACAACTCGTGTCCGCTATTGAGGTAGTGCCGGTCGATTGCGCCTGATGCATGAACGCGTTCACAACGGCCTGTTGGTGAGAACAAGAGAGAGCGTAATGAAATATTGGAAAAAAATAGATCTTGTTAATTTTTTAAGTTATTTTAAAATAAATATATTCTAAGTTGATCTCTAAAATAATAATTTTAATTTTCTACAATTATTCTTTGGCATCACTTCGATTGCGCTTACCTGATACTCTGATGGACCGGTTTGTACTGAATCGGGTGTGGAATCCTTTGGCGGTGTCGGTGGGAATGGAAATGAATGTTGGCCCGCCGTCGTCTGATGGCTTTGGCCAATTTGGCCGACCTTATGGTCCACTTGCGGATCCTGGGGGCATGCAAACGGACTGCCCCATGGGCTGGCGGGTGCGAATGATTTATGCTCGCTGGTAAGCCACGAACCGAGGGGCGGATGAAAGTGCGGCCGACACACTTGCGGTGATGTATGGGACGATGGCATACGGGATGCTGCAACGACAACAGAGAAAACAATCGATTATAGATACATATATTACAAAACAACAACAACAATATTAAAATTACGATATTTAATAAACAAAAAAGGCGGCAAATATAATTATTTTGCATAACTGTATAACTGTGTATGTATATGTTTACATAAATTAAAGATAATCGCGCGCATTAAATCAATTATGGGAAAATTTATTTCAAAAGCCAACGCCGAAAAAAATGTGTGCGCGATAATAAAATTACGCGCGAAAAATTACAATACAACAATTTTCGGAGGCGGAGGTCGCCGTGCTGAGAGACCAGAAGCGATAAAATTTCTATAATAAATGACGTTTTAAAAATTTGTGGCAACAACAACAATGTGTGCAATAAATAATTTATGGCCACGGCTGTATAGCAGCGTCCAATTGTAGCAGACTGTCCGGTGGAGTGCCATGCAAAGCTGCCACAACCCATATTGCGGCAGCGGCAAAGCCATCGATCGTACGTACGAACGGCCGATCGTTCGATTGATCGCACCACACAGTATAAATTCGCCTTCAGCTTCTCTGTGTGTATGTGTGTGTGTATGAGCCACCGAACGTCATTCAACTTGCTTGCCTGCCGCCACAACAACACAATGCCGTGTGTCGTGCACCACTTGCAGAGCGAGTTGTTTTGCATACAAAGGCGCTGCTGCGGCGGCAAGTGCTCTGGTGGCAACACACTCGTATACACGTCGGCATTACGGCGAATTTTGTGGCTGGCACAATGCGGCGTGTGCATTGTCATAAATTGTTTAATTTGTATCATAAACAATCGCGTTAAACTTTATCCCTAAGCCATGCGGAGATCGATCAAGCCGCCGTTGCACACACACATACCGCATATTTAAAACACTTGCAGCATTTGTGTGGCAGCAAGTAAGGAGATTACTGTGCGGCGTTAGTGTGCGCGTTAATGCGTCTACAACAACAAAGCTGCCACCGCGTGTTGTCAAGAACTGCCGCCAATTGCAGCTTCTGCTGTCCGACCATGTGGCAGGCACTTGGCATGATTCATGCCGCATTTGCTCCCATTTCCACTTTGATTTCATTTTGTTGTTGTGTTGCACCTCAGCAACGCGCAAACGTTTGTACCTAGTAGCGTTGCAAGCTAATGCTTTTCGAAATGTATAATTTAGCAGACACCAAGTGAGATTTATGTGGCATGCTGTTGGCGCTTTATGTTGCATTATATATATTTGGATTATGCTTATTTTGTAATGTTTAAGTTTAATTTTTTTTGTAATAATTTTGCGTTGCCACAGTTTGTTGAGTGCAAACTATTAATGCCAAGCATCAGGCAGGCGCAGCTGTGTTGCCAGCAACTTGCAACAATATGGTTTTCCGCATCAACTGTCCTGTTATTGTTGCAATTTGCTGGGGTCCTGTCGTGCAACACATACTGCAAACGTTTGTCTGGCAGGCGAAATGCAATGCTATTATCATTATTATCATTGATTTTAAGCCTTGAGCGGCAAATAATAACTTCAATTCATATGTTGTGTGGCACATGCGCGTATGTGTGTGTGTGAGTGCTAATGCAACGCTAGTAGCATAGCAAATGAAGTGGATTGCGAATGGTTAATCGCTGCTGTGTACTGTTACTGTTTAAAAAAGGCAGATTTGCTGTGTTACGTTTTTAGAGTAGCTTATCTTACTGAAAAGTGGCAAGCCTTTGTGTAATATAAATACCATTAAATGCTTTAAAAAATACGAAATATGTTTAAAATTCATTTTTTGAGTAATGAAATACAATTTGATAAGATAATTATGAAAATTTATTACTATAAACAGCCTAACAAAATAGTAGTAGAAAAGGTAGTAGAAAACGTACTAGAAAATTTAGCAGTAAATTGTTGAAAACGTGTAGCATTAGCTTGAATTATGAGTTTATATTGCTAAATTGTCAAAAATAATAATTATACATAGTTGTACTAATAATTTATTACTTTTTCAGTAATAAGAACAGTAGTTATAGTACCAGAAAGTCAATAGTACTAAAACTTACTAGTTACTAAAAGTGAAAAAGAAAGCATAGAAGTGCATACTAAAACGTGTTTTCATAGATTAATGATATTAGAAGTGAAAAAGTCAACACTAAGGACTGTACTAATTTATTGTACTAAACTTATACCAGTAACTATATAGAGCTACAGTTTCTTAAAGGATAAAAATATTATACAAATAATTTCGGTGATTTTTTCGGCTCTTTATTCTTACATAACACAGTACAACAACAACTATTCGCAACTTTCTTTGAACAATCAATTGCATTGCTTCCTTTGGTAATTTATATTAACCTATACAATGTGCCACATACAAACTACTGCCACTGTGGCACAATCATTACAACAAGCCTTGTCTTACAACACAACAGATCGTGATGGATTATGCGCTTGTGATTGATTATGTGGTTGCTGGTGGTGTACGAAATGGCAACAAATATAAAAAAAATATTTAATAACATTTAATATTGGCCATAAAATAGCAGAGCAATAATATCGCCACAACAGCGACGCACTTCAACACAGATCGCGAAAAAGATGAGCCACTGTCAAGACGGCAGCCGGCACTAGCGCAGGCAGACAACGGCAACAAAGTGGACAACAGCAGCAGCAGCAACATTATTCATCTTACTGGCATTATATGTTGCTGCTGGAGCGACAGTCAACACAGTGGTTGCTGCTGCTGTGCTGACGTTGTTGTTAGCTGCTGTAGTGAGCGCTGTTCGGACTGCCGCTGCTGCATCTTGTCGATCGTTGCGCTTGATAATTCCCATTTGATTATCCTAATAACAGTTCTTTAGCCAATATTATATGTACGTGTGCCTGATTATAGCTATTATGTGGCAGCAATTGTGGCATGGCCATCCGTGCTGCCTGCCTGCGACGCGTTCGCTTGAGCTAAGTGGCTTCAGGTGGTTTTCGCTTGCGCTTACACATTGCTTTTTTTTGATTCTTTAATTTTATTTTTTTCATTTTCTTAGTTTCTGTCTCATATTTTATTAGGGACTCTGCGAGTGTGTGCGATTTCGGGTAGCGCAGGTGATCAGCAGTGAAAATGATTATTGAATTAAAATACATGTACAATTTTGAATGGATTTTTGTTGGTGTTGTCTTGTCTAAATATTAAACCAGCAGACGGACAAACAAACAAATGGATTTATGGCAGTGATAGCTGGACGCTCGGCAATTGTTCGGCGGGTTGATCGATCACTGGGCGCGATCTCACGTGATCACAACACGTTCAGCCGATTTTTCATATATATTAAACTTTTTCAAAAATAAAACTATTGATTTGCGCCAGTTGATGACTTAACAATTGGTTTATTGCGAAAAGCGATCATGTGAACAGTAAAAATTTAACAAAAATAACAAAAAAATATATAAATAAGAGTACCCGAAACATGAGCACATAATTTGTTGCACCTAAAAAAGGCGCGCACTCGTGTTCACACATTTGCCGCAACACTTGCCACATTTGCGCCAACTGCATGGCGTTCACGGAAATCAGTACAAAACACTTGATTTGAGGCATGGAAAAGGAAATACAGCAACACATAGTGCATTCAAAAATTATTTCGACGTGCAAAGGGAGTCACTCGAACAAACAAGCTTGCCACAACAACAACTACAACAGTGTGCGCGTCCTTAATGCAATAGTTCGAAGTATAATTTGCACAGGTTGCAAGTTGCAAATTATAGTTTGGTTGCGAGCAACAAAATAAAAATTAAAAAAAAGTGGCTAAGAAAACAGCAAAAACAAAAAATATTAAATAATACGAGTTGTGTGTTGTTGTTGTGGAATGTGCAAAAATATACAACTTACTTGCATTTTTAATATTTTTTTTTTATTTTTTTATATTTTTATTGCAGCCACTTTAATTGCATACACATCTCATACACATACACAGTCAAAGCCGCACAACGTGCGAATTGTTACGGCAATTTTTGAAGCGCATGTGCACATATACACATCCATATTAATAACTCTGGATTTTTTTCGCAGCCGTAAATTAATAAGGTGTCAATTTATGATGTGTGTGATGCTGCGCTGATAAGCTTGCTGCTGAGAAATTAAGTCGTAACTGTGCGCTTGGCGGCGGTGCGTGTGGTGTGCAGCAGTGATTGCATATCACTTTTTTTGCTTGTGTGTAATTGTATACCCAAATATATATTTATAAAGCGCATAGAAATTGCTTTTTTCATGTCTTAATAGGGTTTTCCACCGATTGCTTGGTGCGTGTGCACAATTTGTAATTTCGCCGCAAATTAGCGGTTTTGTGTAGCGTGAAAAACCCGCTAAGCAAACGCCAAACTGGGTGTTGGATATTTAATCACTGGAAAATTGAAGACAATATGTAGAAATGTGTGAAAGTCATTGAAGTTGCAAGGAAAAATGGAAATTGTTGCAATTTGTTGATTGCTATAGTAATGTTCGTTCGATTCATATTGTAAAGAAATTAAGAAAAAGGCGTTTATTTTAAAATATTAGATAATGTACAAGCTTTTAAAATTTTCACTTTAGAACATTTTTTGTAGAGCTTTTGAGCTTTCACTTAAAATCTTAAAATTTTGCATTTTTTTTATTTTTTTTTTGTATTTGAGTCATGTATAAATAAGCATATCCCACTTTACTTATGGAAGAGCTTTCACTGTAAGCTTTCATACAAAAATGAGCTTTCACAGAGTGTTTATTTTAAAATGTTTTCATTGACCTTAGACTACATAACAGCATTATAAACATGCTTATAAATATTTTATGAGCTTTCAACATTGTTACATTCAAGTTTTTGTGCTTAATAGTTATGTATATTTTTAGATGCTTAGAGCAGTATATAACAAATGTAAATATAATACATGTATATCTAGAAAGCTGTCACTCATACAAAGCTCAAGCTTTCATGCTTAATATTAAAAGTTAACATTTACTATAGTTATTTTCTCTCAAATAAAATTATGCAATTCTTTATAGTATTCCGTTATTGCATTCTCTCACCTACTACATTCTTTCCATTCTAATATACATATCTTCAATTAATACAATTACGCATAATAACTGATATTTATACACTCCATATAACTCACATTCGTGTCATTTGTCTGCAATTAATCTCAACCTTTGCGACCCACTTTCAACGGCATTCAGCACAAATATCCATTTAACGCTTAAATACAAGTTATTATTTATCCAACTAATTCGCAAGTAATTTAAATTGAATAAATCATATTTAACGCTAGTAACACCCGCGAACACAACAACAACAAATCAAAGTAAATTAATGCAAATACATAGATATGCATGTAAGTAAGTATGTGTGACGTGTGATTCGAGCAGATTGAATTATCATAAATGCGATTGACATGCCCAGATAGCGGGACATGCAATTGCACTTTAGCGGCATTAAAGGTGCGATTATTATTAATGTGTGGCAAGCAGCTAACAAACACACACATACGAATATATATGTATATAAAGAGAAGAGAGAAGCTTGAGTTGGGCAAAAGCGATCAAAAAATGCATGAAAAGTTGGAATTCAATGCATGTAAATGTTAAACAATTAAATATTTATGCAAAAAATGCGCTGCCATAAATTCAAATATCAGGCGATAAAGAACATTTTCGCACATTCAATTGGAATAGCTCTTTTATTACTGCAGCTAATTTATGTGATTATGAATACCATGCGGCTGGCTGCTTAGTATGCGCAGGCGTGCCGCGCACATAATTCAATATTTCTGTGGATTGCGCGGCACATGAAGACACTTGCAACAAGCGCGTTGCTGCTTACAAAAGTAAGTATGTGTGCCACTTTATTGTTTCAGTTTGCCGTTAATAATAAAAATGAGCAATATTTATATTATTTGCAACAAGACAGTGGCACGCAAAGTCGCCGCCAACGAACACAAATAAGCAATGCCAAACAGAAGTGCAACCGAACAAAATGCAACAAGGTGTGCGGCAGCAGCAGCAGCAGCAAGGCGAAAAAAAATCTACTAGTGAATAATAGCAATAATTAAAACAAACAAGTCGGAAGTAATACAGCGTACATAGTACATAGATATGTAGGTGAGTGTGTGCGAGTGCGCGCCTTCAAAGTCAAGGTGTCCGCATGCGCTGACCCAGCGTACAAGTGCTCGCGGTTTTTGTGGCAGTTACGCGATACTTTTGTTGCACGCCACCAACAAGAAACTGTTATACTTTATAGTTACCACACTTTGGTGGTACTTCAGCAACACACCTACATAGCAGAAGCATAAATGCGGCGCGCTTGGGGTGCATAACCTGCGACTAACTTAGTTGTAAAAAAAAACAACAAATATATGTGACTGCCGCAGCCTGCAGCGTGCGGTTGCCGCATTGAAGCGTTTTTAATTTGGAGCAGGTGTATCGTCATCGCTTGGTGGGGACTAAGCGGATGCCGCAAAGTAACAAAGCAGACAGGCTGCGAGTCAGAGCGGACAACGTTGTATGAAAAGAGAGTAGTCTTTTACAGCTGCAGTTGTGGCATGAATGGAGCAACGACTACTTGTGTGCGTATACTCTGTGGCACGCGCCGAAAAGTGAGTATTTTCTTGATATATATTTTTTTAACAATTGCTTCTACTTATATTTTTAAAGATGTTTTTTCTGCTGGTTCTGCTATAGGTACAGTTGTGTGCAAAATTTTTTTTAAATTACTTTTTTTTAATGTTCTTAACATTATCTAATTTTTTTTTGTTAAAAAAATATGCTTGTATGCTTTTAAATTTTTTTCTAAAAACAGTTTTGACTATTTTAAAAAAACTAAAAAATATTCAGAAATTTTAGACTCCTTAAATTTTGCATTCTAATTAATATTTATTTAAATAAATTCATCAAAAATGTTTCAAATTCTAATTTTTACTGTTATTTTAATTTTTTTTTAGTTTGCTTTCAAATTATTCTGCTATTTTACAGTACAACACTGTACACTCAAATATATAAACAATTCCTTTACGAACATATTAGCACATCAACGCCCCGGGAAGCAAAAACTACCAAACATTAAGTGTATTATGCAAGCGAAGAGCGAAGTGAGCGACAAGAAGCGGTCGGCTGCAGCAAGGATCACCTACAACTCATTCGGCGCGACCGAGCAGGTGAAACCTGCGTAGCGATTAGTGCCAGCAAGCAGCTATATAACGGCAGGTTATAAATTACAAAAACAAGAAAAACGGACATTCATAAGCAACTGTAAAAAAATATTACATTACAATTCGTTACGATTCAATTTGTGTGAGGGACAAGTGTGTGCATTTGTCTTGCATTTAAGGAAATATTTGACAGAAAAATGAGTTAGCCGGCTAAGCAGATGCATTACATATCCTTGAAAGGTGGTTAGCAGCCAAGGTGATGTAAAGTGAATTTTAGGGCAACACTTTTTGTTGTGCTTCCTCACTCTTGCAGTTGCTTTATGATTGATTACAGTTTGCTGGCTGGCGGATGCAGCTGAACTTTGACCCAATGCGGTTTTTAAGGACTTGTGGCAAGCAGGAAAGTATACATACAGGCATTTTCATATAGTATAATAGCAATTAGTTTTTATCCTTGTTGCAATCGCCTGCGAACGCTCACGCTCTAATCAACTGGCATGTCACTGGCAAATCCCGCGCGATAAGCATCGCTCATTTGCGGCAACAAGCAATGACACGCTCATCCACACCGCAGTTTCTGTTTTCACACACACAACTCATCAACACATTTCTCATTGATTGTCGCAGGGTTTTATATTCCTTTCTCTCGCCACTCGTTACATTTCGCTACAATGACACTTTAATCCTTTGCTCCGGCGCATTTGATTTGTGCGCGCTGATAACGGTAGCTGTCTGAGCGTTTGAGTGCAGCAGTGTGCTGTGCTATGAGATTGCCGCCATTATAAAATCGTATTATTTGGAACAAAAGCGTTTTTTATATACAATAGAAATAACAACAAAAATAACAATAACAATAAAGTGAAATAAAATGCGAAAATGGAAAGCAAAGTGTGAATTTAATTTGCGAAAAAGCACTACTTTTTTGTATTTTCTTTTGTCTCTCTCTTGCTTTCGCAATGTCTCTCCGCTCTCATGCTGCAGATCCTTGTGGTTATTTTTACACCAATTTTATGTGTTTTTGTTGTTGTTGCTTTTGTCATAGATATACAAAATGCAATCCTTTTAGTGATTTTTAATTTTTTTCCCCGCTCATCTTTCTCTTTAACGCTGTGGCAAGTAACATTTTCAGGCATTCACAGCGCTCTTGCAACAACCAACTCGCTTTTCAATTGCATGTGAGTAGCTGCTGCCTCGGCTAAGCTGCCACAATTTCATTTACGCCTTATCGCGATTTTCTCGCTTTCGGTTACAATTTTATTTTAGCCAAGAGATTTTGTGTGCCGGCAGGATTTCATTTTCAATGCTTGGGATTCCTTTCCTTTATATTTTATATGTATATATGTGTGTATGTATGTATGTATATGTATGTTTGTGCTAGTGCGGCACAGTCTAATCTATCTTTATATCCGTTTGTGCGCTCTATCACATTCAAATGAGATCTCATCAAATAGATTAAAGCGGCTTTTGTGCGCTACTTCGCTTTGAGGACCCTCCCCGGCAGCAGAGCGTGTGTTTGTATGTATTTTTTTCTGTGTAGCATAGTGTCCGAAAAAGGTTCCACTTCACACTTTGCTCACTCGATATCAGTGTATTTCGGCGCTCATCACCGGCTATACAAAATCCATTTCATTTGCTATCTGCTTCTTTGCTTTTACGCTTCCATTTGCGAGTTTCATTTGAAAAGCTGTCAGCGGTTTTTCGCCATTTTAAAGCGGACAGTTTGTTT
This sequence comes from Zeugodacus cucurbitae, assembly GCF_028554725.1. Lineage (NCBI taxonomy): Eukaryota > Metazoa > Arthropoda > Insecta > Diptera > Tephritidae > Zeugodacus > Zeugodacus cucurbitae. The sequence continues at coordinate 52,437,897 of NC_071667.1, read as the reverse complement.
TTGTACGGTTTTTGCCACTCGCTTTGTCAATTGGAACGTTCGTAAAGCAGCTGTTTTTTGTTGTTTCTTTTTTTAATACATTCATCTCGTCATCCTTTGGCTTTGCATTGCTCCCGTTCTCTCTCTCCCTCTCCTCTTGCTATTTACTGTCTTACTTTATCTACGCGTTGATTATGTGTCGACTTCATTTCACTAATTGAAATGCATTTGCTTGATTTGTGCGCCGCCTTTGATGGCGCGAACGCAGTCTCTTTGTGCGCGATTATCTACTTCGCGCAGCAGTAGGAAGTGTTTGATGACACCTTTTACCCAAATTAAATGCTGCATTGACATATGCTCTCGCTCTCTCTCTATATGGCAAGCAGATCGATTGCTGATAACTAAATGGTGTGAAGTGTAATGGAGCTTTTCAGATTATGTAATGTAATTAATTGAATTAATGATACTTTGTAAATATCTAAATTGTATTTTTTAAAGATTTGCAGAATTGAAAAATTTTTATTAAAATTTTTTTTTAATTTATGAATGTTTTGCATTTTTATATTGCTCTCAAATCTTTTAATTTGCAAAAATCAAGATTTTGTAAAATATTTTTTATATATTTTTTTTTTAAATTTTATTCCCACAAACCCCTTAATTGTGACACGCCTAGGTTGCAAAAAGATAGCGCTGACAAATGCCACGCTCTGCCGTTAAATATATCTGTCATACATATTAAGTAGAAAAAAAAAATACAGAAAAGCCAAAAAAATTAAATTAAATTATAACAACAACAAAAAATTACGAAAAACAATAACTAAACGACAGCCAAATAAAAACAGCTATAAAAACCACTGTTATTAGCTTTTATTATTTGCTACGATTACGCTTTTGTTATTGTTAATAAGTCAGGCTGTTGTTGCTGCTATTGTTGTAACACTTCACTTAAAAATCAGTGAGCGCAGAGCGAACGCTTTAAATGACAGATCAAAGTGATTTTACCGCAAGCACGGTTGGTAACAAAGATATGTATATGTATGTACATATATATATATGTATGTATAAATGGCAGTTTATATATGTATGTATGTACTGGAATATTTATGAGTTGCTGAAACAAATAAATTTTTTGCAGCCAATTGTAAATAAATATTATTAGCAAATAAATATAATTTTATTCATATGTACATTCATATATATGTATGTATGTATTTACTCACATAAGCAACAACAACTACCAACTGCTGCTGCCAATCGAACTACATTGTTGCGGAAAAACTAAATAACTAAATACTAGATTTACCGCCTGGTCAACCACTTTTGATTTGCATTGTTGTTGTTGCACCTTTTTCTATATTCGCCGGCAACGGCTGACATTTTAAAAGCATTTGACAGCCGTGCGCTCCAAAGCTTTGACAACGTCATCTTGAGTTTGCGCTGCTGTTGTTATTGTTGTTGTTGTTGTTAGCTAGCTAGTTGTTATAAGTAGCGCACTTTAAGACGTCACAACGCCGCCCATTTGCAGTTCAAATTTTCTAAAGAAAAAAAAGCGTCCGCTAAGTGCCACTAGAAAGCTGGACGGTCCGTCGGACGCCACTCGCCGCATGTGGTAGCCAAAAGGGGCTGACAGCTGGCAGCTAGCGTACAGTTTGGCCATTGAGTCATTGAGGTAGCCGCTGAAAAAGGGAGTGAAGCGCCTTTTAATTGCCACGTTCGGCGCTTTTCTACGAAGGAAATGGAGCTTAGCTTTTATTTTAGGCTTCTTATGCTGTTGAGCGCGCTTTGAAGTGTTTGTTATTATTGTTTTTGTTGTTGTTGTTATTTTTTCTTCTACTGCTCTGCACACCGTGAGTGACATAATTAATTGAGTTTGTTGGAAAAAGCGATGGCCACTGTCACTGATAATGCACTCACACTCGCCGTTAGAGACATACATTTGTACATATGTATATATGTATATAGTATATGTATTTGTGTCCGCAACAAAGCAAAGCTGGTATCAAAGGCGGCCTCTGCTTTACTTAACGCTGGCTATTGAAGACATGACATTTGAATGACAGATTCTAGACGTGCGACTGTGCTGATCGTCGGACATGCACGTCGACATGGAAATATACGCGTACAAAGCCAACACATACACACATACTTATGTCGTTAGTATACACGCGCGTTTCCGACAGGACAGGTGAGAGAACTCAAATAAATGTTGAACCTGTGCCTTTGACAGCGCCGACAGCGGCAACTGAAGTTAATGAGCTCGAAAAAGTGCTCAGCTGTTGGGGTGTGGCAGAGTAGATGTATTTAATAGAGGAATAGTTGAAGTGGAGGTGTGGTAATAGCAAAGGTTATTTCATATTTTTAACGTTTTAATAGAAAAAAAATTGAAATAATTTTCGAATAACTTTTTTTAACAATTCGATTTAAAAATAAAAATTCGAAATAATTTTCGAAGTAATATTCGAATTTTCGAAATAATTTTCGAACTTTCGAAGTTTCGAAATAATATTTTTTAAATTCTAATAAGAGTAGTAGTTATAATATATCCGATTATATGTATAATTCTATATAAGAGCCTATGTTATGTCAACACCTGTGTAATAAAATCTATTTTCCAACTAAACATCTTCAACAAAAATACACCCAACTTAACTCTAGCAATTGTCTGCGACGCTGATATATCTAATAAATAATATTTAAAACAATACGTTTACAACAATAACAACAATAAATGCAAAGTTCTCACAGCAGATAAAGTTAACAAGTCGGCAGACAACGCATGCGCAACATAATGATGATGCAAACTGTCTTATTATTTATTATCTGCATCTCATAAAACTAACTGCAGTCATATAGAAATATATATACATACATATATTTAATATATAGAGAAAGAAAGATCGTAGCTTAGCTTAGCAAACAATCGCTAGAATCCAGAACAATGCCGCGCGGCGCAAGCGTAAAAGTTCAAACAAAAGTTCAGACAGATGTGCAACAGTGCAACAATAGGTGGCAGCGCGCCGCCAACTACACTAAGGTGTGAATTAAAAGCCGACGCGAGAAATGTAAAATGCCGAATGCTATAGAGAAATTTATAGCACTTCGAAGAACGCTTAAGGAAAAGTCCAAATAAAAATATGGAAATCTGCCACACTTGTTGTTTTTGTTGTTCTAAAGTGTATTGTCTGCATTCATAGTTCATACAGCTGTACAGCGCTGCTTGCTTATTTTGTGCGGCAGCTCAGTAAATCATGGCAGACACCTAAAAAAGTACGCCATATAAAGCGGCATTTGCCCGCATTGTGTCAAGCCAGGCGCACATTCGCAAAAGTCACGTGTGAGAGTGTGTGGGGTTGTATACATGGCGTCGCATGTTTGCATTTTGTCTCATTCTAAACATGTTGTTAGTTTGCTTGGCATGTTGCATTAGCAACGCGTTAGTGTCGGTGTTGGTGTGCCAAAATGTCAACAACTTTGCAAACTTTATTTCATGCGATTTTTTGTGGTGCGACTTTTTTTGCTTTGCTTTTCGTATGTAAATGTTTTTGTTAATATGTATTCTATACACATATATGTATGTTGCTTGTATGCATTTTGTCTGCCTTTTTATTAGCTTGCCACATTTTTTAATCGTTGTTGTTGCAATGTGTATTTACTCTATTCATGTTGCGTTGACTTATTCACTGAAGTGTGTTTCTGAATGAAGCAAAAGCAGCAGATCTATGCAATTATTTGTTAAGAATTAAATTTACAATACTAGTTCTGAACTAGTTACAAATGGTGCAGTTCGAGAAAACTTTTGCTTAAAAAAAAGTAAAAATAATATTTTTGAAGTAAAAAAATAAAAATTTGTAATTCTATTAAATTTAATTAAATGAAAAAAAAATAATGTCTTCAGAGATGTTGCACATTAAATCAAAATCTAAAATCTCATTTAAATATCACATCAAAATATATTTCGAGCTAGTCGGAAGTAACACTATACTACCTACACATGATTTCTTGCCGCCTAGCAACATTTGCATATAACTTTTATAGATGCATTTATACCTTCATAGTTTTTTACACACAATGCTGGGCATGGCCAAAGGCAATTTTCACATTATGTGCGACATGTTGCATTTTTGCTGTGTGAAATTTTTTTGCCATTTTACTGCTTTGCATTTATATACTTACGTACATCGGTATATAAACATACATATGTACATTGTGTAAAAACATAGCGAAATAGCACTACAGGCACAACAACAATAACATCAAGCTTCAAAAAAACGACAACATTTTTGCCGGCAGCATGACAACATCGTTGCAAACAAAACATTGGCGAATGAGTGCGAGTCGAAAAACATTTCGAAGCGGTGAGGGGCGTAATAGTAAATGGGAAAATAGCAACTGCGAAAAAAAGCCATCGAGGCAAGCAAATGCAATGCAAAGTAGTTGTGGCAAAGGAACTGGAAGTGCAAGGCAGGCAAACGGCAGTGAATGAGTTGGCGTTGTTGTTGTTTGTATGTATGTTATGTGTGTATTTGTGTGCGTTACTTTTATTTCATTTTATTGTGTGTCACTTTTTTCTGCTGACACTAGTCTAGCCGTGTTGCATAGCAAGCGAATGCGCCATTTTTGTGGCCATTTTGGTATGCACTGTGACATATGTCAGTATGTATATATGTATGTACATTTTGCTATATAAAGATGAGTGTATTTGTAATTTATATTTCTTTTAATTTTTCGTTGAGGCAATAATTAAAATTATATTATTATTATATATTTTATTTAGTACTTCTTTATATATATTGGTATATAGATCCAACTTCAAATTAAATAAGCATACTATCACTGAAATATTTGTGTCTCTTGAATACTGTAGACAAATACACCCATTTCTATTTAACTAAACGCCTAAATGTAGGCAACATTTTTAATAATTGCATACTTTTGGGCATTATTTAACGATTTTTACAGCTAAAACTGTAAATCTGAGATCGAAAAGTAAACTTTTTTAAACTAGATATGATTCCTCGTAAACATTTTATTATTTTTTTATTTAAACATATGCATTTTTTTAATGTCTCAATTTAACAGAACTACAACATTCTGTAGTATCACAAAAAAAATATATTTTTGTCAGTTTCTTGACTTAAAATCAAAAAAAAAAGATCAAAGTTAAATACCAAATCAAATAATACTGTTCCAATAAAATATTTACCTTCCGACACCGCTAATTGAACACTATGCTAGTCAAACAACATTTTTCCCATACACATTTGTCAACAATATTGCACACGGCTACTCAGCATACATATTTACTATATGCAAATTTGTGCATTTGAAGTGTGACAAGTTGACAGCTGACAACTTCAATGGACAAGTCTTAAATCAACTTGAGGCAATATGTTGGTGGCACTGACCACCAAGAATGCTTGTGAGCATTGCTAACAATAGAAACTAAAGGCGAAATAGAAAGCAGAGTCAACGTTATTATATAAATTATTGTCATAGAAATTTGTGACCATGACTCGTACGGCTCCGGGTGGACTTGGCAAGATTTAACGCTTCTCAAATGAGCAGCAAATCATTGTCAGTTGCACAGAGCTGTGCGCCATTTTGTGATTGAAAAGCAGTGAACGTTTTGCAATGGTCACTATTGGGTGGAGTAATGGACAAAGAAGAGGCAGAAGACATAAACGAAAGATAAAAATTAAGAAAAAAGTAAAATATTGCAAAAAGATTGAGAATGAAGTGTGTTGCACGCACACACATTGTCAGCCGTTAATTGTTGTCAGCAAAAACATGTGCAACAACAGCAAAAAATTGTATATAGCAACGAGCAAAATATCATATACATAGCATATAGTTGTAAAATATAGCGCACATACATACACACATACAAGCTGTTGCAGCAAAGTGAGCTGTTGTACGGCCGCGACCGAGTGTCTGACGCGCACTCAAATGACGGCAAGCGCGCACAAATCATAGCAATGCCACAGCAATCGCTAGCGCAATCAGCTAGTAAAGGAAGGAGAACAACAACAACATGGCAGGCTTGCGTTGCAAAGCTGTCCACACCAAAAGGCTGCCAAGCGCTACTATGGCTTGTTAAGCTGGCGATGATGGCTTCCTCAGCAGTCACATATAGCGTGTATACAAATGTACAAGTTGCAATATGCCATCTTCAATGTGTTGCACTTGTTGTTGTTGTTGGTTGCATTATTGTTTGTTGGCATGTTTGCCCAGCAATCGATGAAACGAGTGCGTGCAACGCATTGAAAATTGCCGGCAATACACACAAGCAACTGTATGTTGCAACATATCCATGCAACAACAATATTTTGCGTGTGCATGTTTCAAAAATGTAATCGTACGTGGCGATCGTCATTTTTCATGGCGTTAAATATTACGCGTTGCAGCAACTTGTTAAACACACAGCGCGGTAAACGCGAGTATGCAGCATGCCACAAAAACGCTACAGCTAGCAACTACAAGTGCCAATACTAATAATGAGCAACAACAAATAATAAATTATATTTTTTCTCGCATTGATTCATTTGTGCAGCTTGTTATTGCTACTTACGTGCAACATGCCACAAATGCCACACATCGGCATGGTCGCTGCGGTACGATTTGACAGTTCAAGCGTCAGCGAAATCATTAAAATTGACAAGTTTTGTGATGTGTAGACGCCTGCAGATGCCACCGGCGTTGCCAAATTTGGCAGAAAAACATGCAACAACAGCCGGCCAGTGGCAGCAATATGCGCCAGCTAAGCAAACAAGCGCAAAGGAAGCAAGGAAGCTGTGTGTTGGGAAACAGTAAAATGCAGCAAAAACCGTTGACAAGTCGCTGAAATGTAGCGCCTACGTGAAATGCCTTTAGAATGGCCCGCCAGCCGAGCTGGTGACTGGAAGTGGTCCACAAGAATGTCATAAAATAAATAACTATGCTGTGACATTTATCACAATCGGTGGCAAGCAAACGGCGCACAAAAACACAGCAAGCGAAATGGGCAGAAAAAATTGGGCAACACATTCGTACAACGAAGGAGGCAAGCGGCTGCAACAACAAACTGCGACAAATTTTATTGAAGCATCGAAGCAACGCATGAGAACCGGCGAGTGGCGGGTAGCGAACAACAATAATAAATGTATGCGCACCTTTCAACAAGCGCGCCGCGCGCAATGCATAAATTCATAAGTTTGGAGTTGCGCATGCGCATGCGCACGCATTGCCACAGCGAACACGCACGCCCAGCATTTCGGGTTGAGGCTGAGAATTTTTTGGCGCATATTTTGCGAAATTCAATTGTTCGGTGTGCAGCACACATATAAACACACGCGAGAGATGTTGCATACAAATATGCTTTATGACGAATATGAGCATTGAAGTTCAACTCAGCGACGGCTTTGCGACGATTTGCCGCCTTTTTGTGTGGTGCGGTGCCCATTATCAATATTATTTATTAAATAATGCGCATCACGCCGCCGCCAAGCGACCAAGTGGCCGAACGAATGGTTGTCCGTCCAACAACCGCCACAACAACGTGCAGCAGCAACACGGAAAGACACAGAAGAAATTATGCTAAATAGCGGCCCAAAAATGTACAAAATCGTGGAGGTCCTGTCCGTTCACATCGCACATTGTGCGCAGTCGCAGGCGCGTGTATGCGCAGCGCTTTGCGGCAAGTACAAATTTTTTGGCGGCGGCTGGTTCAACACACGCATATGACATTTATTTGCTGGCTTACTATTTTATTGTTGTTTTTTTATTTATTTTTAAGCGGGCTGGCAACCTCCCGCTACATGCTGTTCACAAGTTGTTGCAACACATTGCTCTTCTACACTATCTTTTTTTATAATGTTGCTGTTGCTGTTTCTTCCATATGCCTGCTTCTGTGTCGTTATGCTGTTGCATATTTTATTAGCAATATGCTGAAGAGCTGTCTTTTTGTTGCATATGTAAAGTGTTATTGTTTTATTGCTACCGCCTTTTATCATTATCGTGTTGTTGCTACAATTGTTATTGTCGTTGTTGTTGTTGTGCAATGAAACGCGCGCACGCTCATACGCTTTATTGGTGAAGTGCGCTGTGGCAACATGCACAGAACCGTGAGATGCTCAGTTTTTGTTGTTGTTATTATTATTGTTGTTTTTACTGCATATTTACATCCATAAATTCCATACTGGCAGACTTCTGCACGTCAGTTGCAGCGACGAATTGTCTGCTGTTGCAAGCGCACAGCTTTTGTTGCAAGCATATTTCTATTCATTTATTTCCTTTCAACAATTTTTCTTATTTTTCATGCGTGCTAGCCATTGTTAGCGCTGATACTTTTATTGCTGTCATCTCCAACTGTTTGATTTCCAAGAATGAACGCCACCAATCGCCTGCCATGACTTGCAACAGCGGCTAGCAAAGCGCTCGCTCCTCTGCAATTCGTAGGAATCAAAGCAATCACTGCAAGTGTTGTTGTTCTTTGTTTTATTTTACACTTTATGTGTGTGTGTGTGCTGCTTGTACCGCTCTTTAGTTGTTGCCACTTAGTGAATAAGCATTGATACTACTGTGCTAATTTTTCAAATTTAAATTTTATTTTGGCGAATCCTTTCGCTTGTGTTGTATATAATCACTGTAAAATTTGCTCGGGAAAATCTTGAAATGCTCCCTTATTTTCTTTCATCTAAAAATATTCGACTTTACTCACAACTCGTTCAACACCAAAAATCAATGCAACTGTCCAATGTTTTAAAAATATATTCCTAACGGGTGATTTTTTTGAGGTTAGGATTTTCATGCATTAGTATTTGACAGATCACGTGGGATTTCAGACATGGTGTCAAAGAGAAAGATGCTCAGTATGCTTTGACATTTCATCATGAATAGACTTACTAACGAGCAACGCTTGCAAATCATTGAATTTTATTACCAAAATCAGTGTTCGGTTCGAAATGTGAAATCCGCTTTTTTATCGACAAATTTTGTTCAGCGATGAGGCTCATTTCTGGTTGAATGGCTACGTAAATAAGCAAAATTGCCGCATTTGGGGTGAAGAGCAACCAGAAGCCGTTCAAGAACTGCCCATGCATCCCGAAAAATGCACTGTTTGGTGTGGTTTGTACGCTGGTGGAATCATTGGACCGTATTTTTTCAAAGATGCTGTTGGACGCAACGTTACGGTGAATGGCGATCGCTATCGTTCGATGCTAACAAACTTTTTGTTGCCAAAAATGGAAGAACTGAACTTGGTTGACATGTGGTTTCAACAAGATGGCGCTACATGCCACACAGCTCGCGATTCTATGGCCATTTTGAGGGAAAACTTCGGAGAACAATTCATCTCAAGAAATGGACCCGTAAGTTGGCCACCAAGATCATGCGATTTAACGCCTTTAGACTATTTTTTGTGGGGCTACGTCAAGTCTAAAGTCTACAGAAATAAGCCAGCAACTATTCCAGCTTTGGAAGACAACATTTCCGAAGAAATTCGGGCTATTCCGGCCGAAATGCTCGAAAAAGTTGCCCAAAATTGGACTTTCCGAATGGACCACCTAAGACGCAGCCGCGGTCAACATTTAAATGAAATTATCTTCAAAAAGTAAATGTCATGAACCAATCTAACGTTTCAAATAAAGAACCGATGAGATTTTGCAAATTTTATGCGTTTTTTTTTTAAAAAAGTTATCAAGCTCTTAAAAAATCACCCTTTACAACAACAGTCATAACTAAATACATTACCTACATGAGTTGACTGACGGCCTGCCACGACAAGCCTACCAACTTGCCCCGATTGAGAGTGGAATATCAATCGTGCAACAGACAGTTGGTAATATGATTGTCAGAAGGCAATTTATAAGCGCTTCATCAGCGCAAAACAAGATTTATAAGAGCACGCATGTGGACAAATATACCAACAAGAAGAAAACGGTGAAGAAAGAGGAATCTAAAAAATATTCTCAGCCATGACCAAAAGCCCGCAGCACAGCACTTGCCTCTGTCTTGTCAGCTGGGAGTTGCTTGCTTGAAAGCTTGGGAGCTGCTGTCACCGTGCGCCATGCCAACGCCGCACCGCCTGCGCCACCGACGCGGTAGCATGTAACTCGCAGTGCGTCAAGAATTATGACATGTTTGCACTAGGGATGAGCGGCTGTCAGTTGGGCCTTCATATTTTTGTTGAAATGTATTTATATACATTTGTAGTTCCTTCGGATTGTAACTTTGCTGTACTTTTTTCCGATTTTAAGGTTAAAAATATTTGGAAAAAAAATATTTTAATGTGTTTCTGTTAAGTAAGCAATTTTTACGTAAAGTTTCTTCGACGTTAGTAATCGCTTTGGGGCATTACTTCGCAAGAAACTCGTTTGTATATTCAAATACTGCGTTAACTAGCGATTAATGTTAGACTTAAGCACTGAAGCGCTTTATCTGCTGTTTTATCGCTTGTCTACTTACTACGCGCTACTTTGTCAACGACATACATACATACACACACACACACACACCTCAATCTGAACCACCGTTTACTCGATGACAACAATCACCGTTAGTGACTTTGACAAACGCTAATTAGTTGCAGACCATTTAATCATTGTTTAACTTCGATGAGTTTACAAGATTTTTTCAAGTTTATATTTTAATCGAAATCTCTTTTAAAATTAAGTATTTATTTATATATAAAACTAATTCGTATATTGCTGTTGTTGTTAACGCCAGTTCATTGCCACTATTTCTTATGCAAATGCGCGTTTCTGGGAAGGTGCTGATTTGGACGTTTAAAAATCACCTGATCATCATGATTGATTCGAACATTTGCCTAATAAGTGTTGATGTGCTAATTTGACTATGGTGAGTGTGTGTGGGGCAATTAACTAATTTGACTGCTGTTAAGTGCTGAAATTTGAGACAATTTGAATTTCTTGAAAATTTATTTTTAGCAAAACAGTTTATATGATATACTTTCAAATTTTATGCTCAAAGTATATATCTACATAAATAAATTTAAAATTGCTACTTTTATTAGGTGATAGATATATTATATTCAATTTATTAATTTATTTTCATTCACTAGCCATTATTATGTTATTATGCCGTCATTATCTGGTAGCACTTACTCAGTCAGCACTAATTTGTGAACAGTAATTAATAAGTATTGTCATATAATTATTTTCTTCAATAGAGTATATTTTCATTGCTTAATTACTTGTCAATTACATTGTTACAAAGTTAGTCACTTTTGTATTGCTTAAATTTTCGTTGATTACATTGAAATTACTTGCTATACAACTCTTTATCGCACATTATTAGTCTTTAAATGCCTTAGAATTAAACAGTAATGCTTATATTATAAGTAATTACTTGAGATTACTATATAATTACTTTATTTTATTTATACATTTTTAAAATTTATGTATGTTTTATTACGAAAAAAATATTAAACAACCGCTAAATTGTAATTACGACTTGTATGTAAGCTACTAATTGAGATTACTATATAAATACTTGCTTGCCAAAATCAACTTTCCTTTAAAGTATTAATTTAAACAAAAACATTTGCTTTTTAAACTTTTGAAATCAGTTTTCATTAAGTAATTACTTAAGATTACTTCGCAATTACTATTATATTGAAACAAGACTTAATTATAACTTCAAATAAAACCTTTGCATTATATTATTTAAGCATATTATCAAGTCATACGACTCTTTTGAGGTTTATTTTCATTAGTAATTACTTTATGATTACTTTGCAATTAATTATTTATTTAACAAAACTTCAATTTGGTAAAGTTACTTAATTTAAGCGAAGTAATTTAAATGTTTTTGGATTACTTAGTAATTAATTACTTTAAAATGCATTACCTAATTAATTACATTTTACAAATATTCACTCATATTTTGTAATTGTTACTTATATATGCATGTTTGTCAATTTCTATTGAAAAATTCCTCGCTGCTGAGAGCTTTGTGTGAAAATTTTCACTTAAGCGCCCATAGTTAAACTTTTTTCCATTGAATTCCATGAAAATGAAATGCCACTTTATCAAGTACACTTTTCAGTCCATATTCCCGCAGCGCTATGCAATTACACACATTCATATATAGAAACGCCTCATACCAAATGTATGCCATTAAAATGCGCTCTGGTGTGAAATTCACAATGTCATTGCCAACGATTGGTGAAATTTGTTGCAACACAGAATGTGACAATAACAGTGGTAGCAATAATAGCAATGAAAATTACAGCAACCATAACAACAACAGTAATCGTAGTTGATATAGGTATATAAAAGGCCAACAAACCAAGTGCAACGTTATAAAATCAAACAACAACAAATGCAACAAACACTTTTACTGCGGTTGCAGAAAAAATATATACAACAACAAGCTACAACAAACAACGCGCCAGCAGTAGTTTGGCAAGCAACAACTCTAACTATGCAACTCATTTGTAAACCAAACAGCGTGGACACAAAGCAAACAGGCTGTTCGTAGCGCAGGAGTAGCAATAATTTTTATTTGTTGTTGTTGTAGGTGTATTGTTGCTGCTATGAAATGCAATGCTGAACTTATAAGTATATATTTGTATGTGTGTGTGAATTGCCAAAAGACCACCAGAAGCTGCTGCTGCTGCTGCCTCAGCGATCACGCGTTTTGGTTTATGGGCTCACAGACACACACATACACATGCAACACTATATAGGAGTGTGTGCGCATATGGGCGCGTTCAGCAACCAAATTGCCAGCCATTTATCATGCGTCGTGCGCTTTTGCACTCAAAGAAAATTACAGCTAGTGAACATATGTAACGACATTGTATAGACACACTCACATACATAAAGGGTGATTTTTTAAGAGCTTGATAACTTTTTAAAAAAAAAAAACGCATAAAATTTGCAAAATCTCATCGGTTCTTTATTTGAAACGTTAGATTGGTTCATGACATTTACTTTTTGAAGATAATTTCATTTAAATGTTGACCGCGGCTGCGTCTTAGGTGGTCCATTCGGAAAGTCCAATTTTGGGCAACTTTTTCGAGCATTTCGGCCGGAATAGCCCGAATTTCTTCGGAAATGTTGTCTTCCAAAGCTGGAATAGTTGCTGGCTTATTTCTGTAGACTTTAAACTTGACGTAGCCCCACAAAAAATAGTCTAAAGGCGTTAAATCGCATGATCTTGGTGGCCAACTTACGGGTCCATTTCTTGAGATGAATTGTTCTCCGAAGTTTTCCCTCAAAATGGCCATAGAATCGCGAGCTGTGTGGCATGTAGCGCCATCTTGTTGAAACCACATGTCAACCAAGTTCAGTTCTTCCATTTTTGGCAACAAAAAGTTTGTTAGCATCGAACGATAGCGATCGCCATTCACCGTAACGTTGCGTCCAACAGCATCTTTGAAAAAATACGGTCCAATGATTCCACCAGCGTACAAACCACACCAAACAGTGCATTTTTCGGGATGCATGGGCAGTTCTTGAACGGCTTCTGGTTGCTCTTCACCCCAAATGCGGCAATTTTGCTTATTTACGTAGCCATTCAACCAGAAATGAGCCTCATCGCTGAACAAAATTTGTCGATAAACACATTTCGAACCGAACACTGATTTTGGTAATAAAATTCAATGATTTGCAAGCGTTGCTCGTTAGTAAGTCTATTCATGATGAAATGTCAAAGCATACTGAGCATCTTTCTCTTTGACACCATGTCTGAAATCCCACGTGATCTGTCAAATACTAATGCATGAAAATCCTAACCTCAAAAAAATCACCCGTTATAACGGTGTATATGTATATGTGTAAGCGCGAGGCATGCTTGGCAGCCCAAAAACTTTTCACAACACCAAACACACCAATAACTGCTGCTTTATAGCATTCATTTGTTGTTGCTTGTCACCCACCCGCGCCATTAAAATACACCATACAAAGTACAACAACAACAATAAAAAACTTTATTGCCAATTCACCCAGAAGACTGTGCATTGCACTTGATTGTCAAGGTAATTTTGTTGCAAACTCACTGCAACTTGCCACAATAGGCGCAATGCTGGCCATAATAATATGCAACAACAACAATATTAACAATAAACAGTTGGTAAAATGTACTAATAAAAGTTACGAAAATTTTACTGGTGACAATATAAATGTTGTTAACAAAAATAACAGCAACAACAACAACAAATATTGTTGTTGCAAGCCACTGTATTTGTTGCCACTCATATTGGTAAAGGGTGATTTTTTAAGAGCTTGATAACTTTTTAAAAAAAAAAACGCATAAAATTTGCAAAATCTCATCGGTTCTTTATTTGAAACGTTAGATTGGTTCATGACATTTACTTTTTGAAGATAATTTCATTTAAATGTTGACCGCGGCTGCGTCTTAGGTGGTCCATTCGGAAAGTCCAATTTTGGGCAACTTTTTCGAGCATTTCGGCCGGAATAGCCCGAATTTCTTCGGAAATGTTGTCTTCCAAAGCTGGAATAGTTGCTGGCTTATTTCTGTAGACTTTAGACTTGACGTAGCCCCACAAAAAATAGTCTAAAGGCGTTAAATCGCATGATCTTGGTGGCCAACTTACGGGTCCATTTCTTGAGATGAATTGTTCTCCGAAGTTTTCCCTCAAAATGGCCATAGAATCGCGAGCTGTGTGGCATGTAGCGCCATCTTGTTGAAACCACATGTCAACCAAGTTCAGTTCTTCCATTTTTGGCAACAAAAAGTTTGTTAGCATCGAACGATAGCGATCGCCATTCACCGTAACGTTGCGTCCAACAGCATCTTTGAAAAAATACGGTCCAATGATTCCACCAGCGTACAAACCACACCAAACAGTGCATTTTTCGGGATGCATGGGCAGTTCTTGAACGGCTTCTGGTTGCTCTTCACCCCAAATGCGGCAATTTTGCTTATTTACGTAGCCATTCAACCAGAAATGAGCCTCATCGCTGAACAAAATTTGTCGATAAAAAAGCGGATTTCACATTTCGAACCGAACACTGATTTTGGTAATAAAATTCAATGATTTGCAAGCGTTGCTCGTTAGTAAGTCTATTCATGATGAAATGTCAAAGCATACTGAGCATCTTTCTCTTTGACACCATGTCTGAAATCCCACGTGATCTGTCAAATACTAATGCATGAAAATCCTAACCTCAAAAAAATCACCCGTTACTAATACGGAATATTCTAAAAATGCTTCCAAAATACTGCAAACAGACGCGCCGCTTACTCCTGCCGCCCCGTCTCAACCTCTCAAGTGGCACACTTGCCTCTTAGTCGCATTTCCAGTACTAACTAGCAACATAACAGTTGTCTGCCACTGCTGTTGCGCCATTGCAGTTGTAAATTGCAAATTGCTCACGCTTTATCGTTGCTAGATTGTTGTTGTTGTTGCTGTTGTGCAATTTCATTGCCAATGTCGCTGCCGTCGGTTGAAAATTAATGAACGCTGTCACATTTGCGGTTATTGTCGTTCGGTCGCGTCGCATTGCTGGCTACTACACTTGCTTGGCTTATTAGCTGACCGCTTGCTGTGTTAGATGGAAAAGCAACAACAAGAACACAAATGTCGTATAATAATAATTACAAAAGCAAGTACAAACGCTTCATATTTGATTACACACAGTTGTTGTTGTTGTTGTTCGACTCTTGCTTTTGTTGTTGTTATTGCACATGCTGGAGACTTTTACGCTGCAAGCCAAAGCATTTACCAAATGACAAATCACAACAAGCGCACACAAGTGTCAAATGTAATGAGCCACAGTGAGACGCGAAACGACATGCCACATGTCGCATGCCACCTCAATGCGCTGCAGTCATTCGTTTTTCATTACTTTTTTCTCTTTTATTTATTTATTTTATTTTATTTTTATTTTTCTCCAAACTTGTACAGCTGTTTTGGTGTCGTTCGCCTTGACGCTCTTCTTCTTGTTGTTGCTTTAACGTACTTTGCATACACTTTGGTCTCTGGTCTCTGCTCACTGTTCGCTGCTACTGCGACAGTCTTTGCTTCTGTCCAATTTGTTATTTTCGCTGAATCACCGCCGCCCAACGCATTGGCTTTTGTCGCTTGAGCGCTTCTCTTTCAAGCCGTCTTTCAAGCTCATCCGTTGGCTTGCGCTTGCGCTTGTGAGCTGCTGGTGGTGGTGTGGCTCATTGTGCCCGTTATTAATGCATTTGCTGAACAATTTTGATATCGCAAATTAATATGGAAACAATATGTGGCATATGAGCTTTTGAGCGTTGCTTACAAATGTGCGTACACACACACATGCCACACTCACATGGGGTACTGCCACACTTTGTGCCGCGCATTTTTATCGCATATTTTATTGCAATTGCTCTTGTTGTTGTTGCGCTTGTTAGTAGTAGTTATTTGTTATTGTTGTTGCTACTACAACTGCTACATTTGCTTCCGTCTGTCTCCGTTTCGTGATTATTGATGATGTTCGTTATGTGGCGCGTTGCCAACATACAGTTGCACACACTACATTTGCTTGCAACAAAACGCGCATTTATTTTTATGTCCTTATTTGTGGTGTGGTAGCCACATTGAATGACCAGCGCATTGCATGAGCTTCTTCACATACAGCCAAACATGCATAAATATTAATATACAGCCACACTCAGATATTTAGTACCTTCTATTGTAGGTTGGAAATTCTTGGAACTCATCAAATTGACAATGTCAAAGCAGCAAAATATATGTGACTGCATAAGTTTACATATAGACATATGTATTTACATATATACGCAGAGTTGCCTTTGTTGTCTTTGACAAATGATGGAGGATTTTCGGGTAGCAGTGTTTGTTGTTGTTGTAATTATCAACTCCTGAACGCCTGCATGCACCTTTTAGTATTGCGTGTGTTTAATTAAATATAATTTAGTATAAAGTCCTGTCATAAAAGTATAACTCGTTTCGGTGAAATTCAACCCTTAAAAATTATTTTCAAATATTTTTATTTTTTTTGTATTTTTTCTTGTAAACTATTCAAATGTTGTATATTTGTACTAAGCTTATGAAATGTTTCTAATTTAGTAGCATGCTTTAATTTTTTTCTTCAAATTTTCACCCTAACCTCAAAATAAATGTTAAGATCTTGTCGCAGGCTTCCATGTCCGTTATATAAATATTTCGTCTGAGAAGACCCATAGTTAAATTTTACGACGAATAACTTTCTAGAACATTTTAAATCGCAGCAGCTACCAAAAGGCATTTAATACACACTTTAAAATTAAATGAGATATAGAAAAATATTACTAGAGTAATTTTACGCCTCTTGCATAACTGAAACTTGATCGTTTGTGTTATAAAAGACTTTTCGATCCAAAGAATCTCCAAGATTCCACCGACAACAATAAGGTACTGCATACCGTGAAATTCTGAAATTTCTTACTGCTAAAAATATATCTACATATATATCCGACCATACCGACACATACATACATTCTCATATGTACACCATACACCATTTGCATGATACAAATGTCACTTAGAAGATTGACAATTGATCGGCGATATTGACTGACGGACAGATAGATAGACAGGATTCCTGATGTCCGGCTACACTTGAGCCGTTGATTTTCACACCATTTGCATGACTCACTGGCCAAAAAAGAAGCACGACAAAATGCGCAAAACGAACAAGCCGAAAAGCACGCGGTAGAAGACACGGACGCCGAGAGTTGCGCGCAAATAAAATAAGAAATAAGTGAATAAAAATACAACAACAACAGCAACTACTGCTGTCAAATTAGAATGCAAAGTTTGTAAGCAGCAATAACAATAACAACAACATATGCAAACAGCAATAAAAGCAATAATACACGCAGTAAAACTGATTTAGGCGGCGTTGATGAAAGCGGCCGCTTACATTGAAAAATTTCCAAAACGTTTGCATTACGACGAATGGATTTCACTTGCTCGCCACACGCTGCTGTTGGCTACATAACGAGCAAACCACATATACGGAGACACACACGTGGATTTTCGCATGCAAAATGCCAGTTAAGCGACTAAAGGCGGAAAGAGAATGACAGATAGGGATAGAGGAGGGGTGGTGTGGTGGCATGGCAGTACATGTGATGGTAAAGGAGTTGCATATTCGTTTTTTTTATTTATTTTTCGCTCACCGGCAGGTTAAGCGTATGGTGTTCACGATGAATTAATTGAAGCGATGATTGTCAACAGCGTGTAAGCAACATCACGTATTCTAGGAGCAATACATAGATATATATATATATGTAAGCAAATTTGCTTTGTCTGCACATGAGCGTATGCGCGTATCAAGCGAAATAATCAACAATCGGTTGTGCAACATCACAACTACATATAAGTGTGGAACATGCCACATGCAACATGCAACATAGTGCAAAAAATAATATAGTGGAAAGCGAGCTAAAGTTGAATGAAATGATTTGTTTTGTCATTGCATGTATTTATATTTGTTGTTGTTATTGTTATTGTTAATTTTTTTGTCAGCTATTATTGTTGCTAGATAGTTAATTACAACATTATGCTAGCAGTTCATTCTTATGTTTGGTTACTTAATATTGTTGTTGTTAGTGTTGTTGTGCTAATTTTTTGTTGTTTTGTTGCATGAACTTCTTATTATTGTTATTGTTGTATTTTTGATTTTCACATATCTTCATTCGTGTGCTGCTCTGTGTGGCCTTTTTAATTTTGTCATTGTTGTTGCTCTGCTCGTTCTTCAACTACACTTAATTGTTGCTGCCGTTGTTGTTGTTGTTGTCATTCTTCACTTTTTACCACGCTTTTGTCACTGCTACAACCGCTCGCCAACAACATTGAATTGAAGTAATTATGTCATTTAATTACGCGGACAGGCAGGCCACTCTGTTGGCAGCTGGCAACGAGAGTCTGCAACATACGAACAACAACAAGAACTCTTACATGGTGCAGTAGCAGCAGAAGCAAATTGCCAGCACTTGTGGGGCACCCCCACGCATGCGTGCCGCTTGTGGCGAGTTGACTGTTGTGTTGTGACAGCATCAAGTGAGAGCTTTTATGTGGTTAACATGGATAGGGAAGAGAGGGAGAGAGCGATGCGCGCGGGGGGTACGCATGCCCAGAGATGTGTGGTTATTAACTGCAGCGCAATTGAAAGGAGATACATATGTTGAAGCGCATGCGCCAATTTCACTCGTTGCAATTGACTTGTTGTTGTTGTTTTCCTACTTATTTCTAACTAAACCGTGCAATGCCGCAAGCAAACGCTGACAATATTACTTAAGAATGTTCTTGCTTTCTAAGTTGCACTTGTTGTTGTTGTAATGTATATTGTGTTTTTGTTGTTGTACAGTTTTTTTGCACTACGCAAAAGATAAAGCAAACTTGCCGCCACACAGTTGGGGCTAATAAATGAACAAATGTGCCTCAACTAATTAAAACATCGCACGATGTAGGAGGTGGTGCCGGTCGGTGGCGCAACCAACAAGCCACACACACGCGCACACACATAAGCAACAAATACAAGTAGTAATAATACGAAAAACGCGTTGCTAATGTCAACGGCGAGTTTGCAGCGTGAACAACATGCCAACATGCGAACAGTGGTGATCAGTGTTGCAATGTTGTTGTTGTTGATGTTGTTGTACATTTTTTGTTGTCATTATTACATGTGCGGTTTTTGCGCTGTGTGCTCACTAACTCTTATTGCCACTGGACAGATGATTTAGCAATTGCAGTGCGCTATGCATATGCGCACATTTGCATGCATATATGTACTTCCATATATAAAGACATACATATACATATATGCATATAAGTGATTACATATAAACATCTGTTCGGTGCAACTCGCCGCTATCGCTGTGGCATGAATGAACCACCACTGTGTGTGCGCTTCGCATTCAAAACACGCGTTGCTGTCAATGCGCGATCAACAACAACAACAACACTAAATAGCCAGCCAACCAGTAATCATAAGTTAAAAATGCAAAAAGCATTGCCGCATTTGTTCGAGTCGTACGATATGAGAATTTTCCAAGAATTTGGGCCATAATTAATGTGGCATGATGTTTCTGTTGTTGTTGCTGTTGCTTTATACTTTACGTTGTTGCTTATTGCAATTTTTTTTGCTTGCTGCTGGAAATATTTTAATCAAAAGAAATTGTGATGTTGCAACAAGCGGTTTAGCAGCAATTGCGTTGCAAATCTTGTGTGGCAAGTGTGGCAGTATGTAATTGATGTTTGAAGGGGCAGCTTTAATGTGTGTAGAAATATTATTGCTACTGCATTTATGATTTAATTAACGGATATGTGGTGGGCTATGCGTATGTATGTGTGTATGTGTTGGCTTTATTGATAGTGAGATTCTGGTATTTTTCCGACAATTATTTTACTGATTTTATTGAAACATGTAACTATTTCAATTCTAATTTTTCAAAAAAAAAAATATATTTATAAAAAAAATATTTTCCAATAAAAATTAAATATTAAAAATTATTTTTAAAGAAATTTTAAATTTAAAACTATGAAAAAATATTTTTTTTATGAAATTAAAACAAAAATTAAGATATTTTAAAAATTCTTTTTTAATTTTTTTTTTCATTTTTTTCTTTTGTTTAATTTTTTATTATTTTAGTAAATTTTTTTCACATTTGAAATTATTTCACATCCCCGTAACATGTTCATTCATGTATTTCAAATCAAAATGCCGCGCAACAAAAGAGCACTCCTCAAACACAACAAAAAGCAGTGTCACAAAATCATTGCTCAGAGAAAAAATAACAATAATAATAATAATGTCCCATCAAATTAAAACACAATAACATATTTAAAATCTCATCAATCATACTTCCATGCTTAATCCTTTACACGTTGCATTTGGTGCACAGCCGCCAGCAACAAGAAGTGGAAGGGGCAGAGAAAGACGAAAAACCAAATTTCACGCGCTTCCATTGCTTTTATTTGACTTCGAGAAATATATTCTGCACCGTTCAATAGCGGCAATTCAATCCACAAGCCGTAATTCATTATGTGGCACACTAGTTAGCTTTGTGTTGCACGCTCCAGTCAGCCGTTGTGGCTACCCCCAACCGTTTCGACGCACATTTCGTTGAAAACTTGCGCACCGGGACCGAGATTTGTATGCGATTGTTAGAAGCTGGAGGCACACACACACACGAAGTTAGGTGCAACAGCAGTTAGGGGCAGCAGCAGCGGTATCGATTGCCAGCTGCTCGCAGTTGGAAGCAATAAATACATCTGTTTGTGTGTGTGCGGCAGTGCTTAAATGGCTAAGTAAATCTTCACTTTGTGTTCGCTAAGCAACAATTGCTGCTGCTAGTTTAATAAAGTATTTAGCTTTTCTCGCGCGAGCTGACGCAAATCTTGAGTCCAGCAGAATGCAGCGCACTTACAACAACTTCAATGCATTACAACGACTATTTAGAGGTGTCTTCTATTCTATTTTGCTAGTTGCAGTCTTTTATGTGTTGTAGTAATTTCTTGTTGTTGTTGTTGCCCTCAGCTGCTCATGCAACCAGCCGAGGTAAGTTTGTCGCTTAAGTCTTTTCTTCAACTTTTTTGAAGTTTTTGTGCACACAGATATTATTTAGTTATTTTTTTTTATTCTCTTCTTAGCCTCTTCGCCGAGTTAGCCAGCGTGCCAGCGAAATTCTAGGAAATCCATGCTGCATAATTTATTGCTTGTTATGATATGGTGACGATATGCTGCGCCGCTGGTGTTTGTTGTTGTTAATAGCTCTGTTAGCTTGTTATTGTTGTTTTTGCTTTTATTATAGCCTACTGCTGTTAATATATCAGTTAGTTTTTGTTGTTGTTGTTACTTTTGCTGTTGTCGCTGGTCAACACCTGGTGGTGTTGTTTCTACCTTTGCCATGGCATTCTTCATCTGCGCTTGCTTCGTTTGGTCACTCACGGCGTACATATGGATGTTTGTTGCGTGTGTGTAAGGGTTAAGAGCGGTAGCGCGTGGGTAATCTGAGATCGCTTCTATGCGTAATATATTGGTATGTAAATAATGAGCGAGTGAGAAATATTTGTATGTGCTCGCAGAAGACTTTGTAATTTAAATGTTCAATAAAAAAAATAAAAAATGTTGGTTTGACAAAAAACAACAAATTATGTTGCATATAAGTTAATTTGCTGCGTGTTGTGGTAGAGAATAATTTAACATTTTTTTATATTTTTAATTTATATTTAAAAATTATATTAAAAAATATGTTTGTACATAAAATTAAGAAATAGTAAAAATTTTTAGCAAAAATTGTTTAACAAAAAATATTTATTTTATAATTAAAATAATTTTTAATTTTTATAAACAAATATATAAACAAATTTAATTTCAAAACAATTAAAAAAATTTACAATTTAAAATCTGTTCAAAAAATTAATTTTGCATTTTTTGCACACAAATTTTGCATTGCGCTTTAATGTCTATTTAATAAAAGTCGCCACTCACTTTACGCCATAAAATCGCTAACAGTAAAATTTTTATTTATTTATTTTATTTTTTGATATTTAATCCGCATTTTTGTGGCACAACTCCGGCTAAACGTGTACGGAATGCACAAGAAAGCGCACAAGTGTAGCGCACTAAATTACAACAACAAAAACTTATCGTATAACAATAAAAAAAAAGCTTATTGCTCCGATTCTGGTTTAAAACTACTAATTCAAGTCATTGCTCATCAGCATTTTATGGGTCTGAGCCAGAAATATACATAAGCATATAGACATGTATATAAGTGGACGGGTGTTTGTATTGTGTATGTATTTATATATACATGTATATGTATGTGCGTGTGTTTGCATTAGAAGTTTTTGTGTCGCAATCGTTTGTAATGTTAAGTGTGCTTTTATGGCAATTTGATTGTTTGAATTGACAATTAATTTGCAAATTGTTGTTGAAATGTGTTGAGAGGTGGGGATTTTTATTTAAATTTATTGTTTTCGCCAATTTTTTTTTTATTTTAGTTTCATATAAGTTTGCAGCAAAGTGAAAGGGTTGTGGTATTAAAAAGTGAAATAAATTAACAGTTCTATGGAGCTTAAAGTAGTGGCAAGAATGTGTGTTAACTTAAAGAAATGCTTGTTTCGAGTTTCAGGGTGGTCTAAGGATGCGCAAAAATTTATTAAATTATTAAAAAATTATTTAAAAAAAAATTAATTACGTGAATTAATTAATTTTTAAACAATTTCAAAATAATTGAAAATAATTTAAAAATATTTTTAACACCAGTCTGGCAACGCTCGTTCCTTTTAAATTTTTGTTGTTGTTATTTTAGGCTTCAGGTGTTTTTACAACATATTTTTGTTAAATATATTTTAATAATAATGTTTTCTTAGAAAAAATATTTTTTTTTTTTGTAAAAACTTTTTATACAAAAAAATATTAGGAAACCGCCTAATTTAATCGTTGATTATTTAAAATGCTGTCACTGCTATTCCAGCCAACTTTACATGCACAAGTTGTTGTTGTTGCAATTGTAACTCAATAACTCAGTTGCACTAGCGCAACACTGCAACTGAAATTGAGTACACCGCTTGCCACTGCCACATCGGCGCTGTGCTGCTGAAAGCCATAATTGTGTGCAAGCTCACGTGGACATGCAGGCAGGCAGCGTGCGCTATGTGGCATGCAAATAGTGAGCGAACACACATACATACATATATATGCAGCGAGTACTTTGTCAGCAGTATATAAATATGCTTTTGGGGGCCAAACAAAAATGCGCGCTTGTCACGCAAGGCTCGAAGCTAGTAAGCGGCCAGTTGAGCGGCCTTTAACGCCGCCACTCGTCCTTCGCGTTGAAGCTTAGCGCTCAGCTCAACTTTAGCCGCGACATGAACTGGCAGGGCATTAATGAATTAAGGCATTTTCACGTGCTGCCGCATGTACGGCGCGTAGTTGCGCGCAGGATTATGCAAATTTCACTCACGGACATTCATATGAGTGAATGTATTTAAGTGTGTGTGTGTTTGTGTGTGGAATGACATGGCATGGAATGCAGTGTGTGCATGAAAAGGACATGAACATTACGTTTTATGTAGTCACTGGCGCGTCACATGAGTGTATGTGTTTGTGACATAGACTCATGTGTGCTGCTGGCTTGTTGGCTCTACTCCAGCTGGACAATGTGACATGAAACGCTTAATTTTTATTTTATAGTTTTATTGCGCTTTAAATGGAGCTTATTAGTGTTTTATGGTAGGGTTAAGCGCAAGTGTGATATTGACGACTTGGCTGTATATGCATTTAATAAGTATTTTTTAAGGTTTATTTTCAAATAAAATGCATTATATTATGTTAAAAATAATTTTGAAGGATTTGAGAGGATTGGAAGTGACGGAAAAGTACTGAGTTGACGATGGAATTTTGCTTTAACTGAAACTTGAGATATTCTTCAGAAATAGATGGAATATTATTAAAAACATATTTCTTTTAATTCTTTCCTCTTTATTTCCCTCACTTCATATTTTGAACCAAAAAAATATATATATTAGTCATCTATCAACTCAAATCAGCAAATAATTGCATTAACAATTCAATCAGGTAACACAAATATTCCAAAAATTCAAAGATTTGTTGCTGTAAACTATAAAAACCTACACCAACAACAATGCTGTCAAAGCAAACATTTTAATATGATCAGCATAAGCGTCAGTGTCAATGTCAAGCAGCAGCAGTTTGCGGCAAACACAAGCAGCACAACAACAAAATAAACACATAAAAGCCGGTGAATATTCTAATATGCAGCAAATATCAGCATCATCAATAATAACATCAAAATCAATTTTTGACATTTCTTACGCTTTCAATCAGGCTCAGTGCGAGACAGACAACAGCAGCAACAACAACAAGTACAACGGCAACAAAAATCCAACAGTCACCAGCTACAAGCGCAGTCAAATGACATATGCAGACTAATGAATTTTAAAATCCATTCGCATATGATTTTGAGCATCACTCAGACGGCGCTCCCCTCCGCCACCCCTCAGCAAGAAATAAAACAAAATTGAATCGAAATCGGTTGAAATGCAAAACAAACAGCTAACAAACGAGACAAGTGAAGCGACGCGCGGAGACTGGCCATAGCAACGCTTGCGGCTGATCGATTTGACAGGCGCACCGGCAATAAGAAGTGACAGGCGGCGGCGGCGGCGATGACTTAGCGGGCAGTGTGATGCGATGAATGGCAGTCGGCAGCCACCAGCAGCCAGCATGTCTGTCAAAGCTTTTGCAGTAAATACTCGAAACAACAAAAACAAAGCACGCATCAACTGTTAAATAAAACAACAACAACAACAGAAGCAGTGTAAAATATGTAAGCTAAATGCTATTGTTGTTGCTTTGTTGTTGTAATAAAAGCATATGCAATTGTTGGCATCGATTGTGCGGAGCTTGAGCGTTCATTTTTGAATGATTTTGAATGAAAAGCGCACGCGCATGAATGAATTACGCTCGCATAAAGAATAAATGAAGATGGTGCGTGTGTTGTGGCAGAATTCTGGCAATAAATTTACATTTTTATATTTGATATGACAGTGAGCCAAAATGAAGCGTGGAAGCTTGCTTACAATATAGCTTTCCTTTTTATACAAATTCATATGAAGGCTTGTGAAAACGATTTTAGCGATGAAAGCTCTTCAAGAAGTACAGAAGTTGTAAATATAGCAGCTTCGGAGCAGTTACTAAACATAAACTGAATTAAATTTAAAACAAATGTGAAATTATATCAAAATATGTTTTTTAATGAAAGCTCTATATGAAAGCTTCATTTTTTTACAACTTACATTCTATGTGTTCAATACACATTAAAATCTCATTAACTGTCAAGAAAAAAAATTGATAATCACAATTCAAGTTCGAAAGCTCCCGACAAAAATGTGAAAGCTCTAATACCGACGTATTATGATTTCTGCTAAATTTTGATTTAAAACCCACTACATCACACAACATGATCACTTATTTCAGTTACATTTTATATAATATTATCTAAAAAAGCTTTCAATTCCATCATTTTAATAACTGGGTTGCATGCGTTCTTTTCGACTACAAATCTGCTCATGAATTACGCATAGTAACTGTACATGCGCCAAAAAGACTGATTGATCACTTTAATGGCATATAATCGAAATCAACAACAATGAACAAAGAAGCATTTTATGCGAAAGCTCCAAACTGTAACTGGAAATCATCATAAAACTAGCAATTTATGGGGAATTCCTCGAGCAATAAATGTAACAAAATATGCGAACTTACTTTAAAAGATGTATAATAATAAAAAATAATGAAAAGGAAAGAAGAATTGCAAGACACTCACATGCCCGCTTTCGTGTGAAGTGCAAAGTAGATGTACTTAAGTGGAATTGTTGCATTAACGGGATATTTAAGCAAATTGTATTGCACTTAAAATAAGAAAAAATGTGTAACAAGCTCTTTTCTGGAACTTCAATGTCTCTAACTGCCAGTTTGTTACAGTTTTGTGGAGGAGCAGCGGACGCAGTAGGAAGTGCCATCAGCACTTGTTGTGGTGGGAGCCATTGCCAGACCGGGTGTGTAGTCCAACACCGCAACTCAACAACGTGACAATGTTGTTTTTACGGCTGCAAAAGCCGCTGGAATGGAGCAACGAATATGAATGCAAAAATGATGCGGAAAATATATTGCAAAGTCGCACAATGCAAATCACGTCGGAAAAAAGGTGGAACAAATGAGTTGGCATTTCGGTAACTGATGGGCAGAAATGTATGTATGTATATAATATTTGTATGTATCTTATATACAGTGAAGTATGTATTTGCGTTGCTGCCGCGCACTCAAGCGCGTATACCTTGACTTTTCCACGTGAGTGCGTGCGGCGGGCGAGCTTTTTTGTATTACTGTTTATGCCATCAAATAAAATATATATATTATTTGGAAAGTAAAAAAATACCTTGGCCTTTTAACGGTACAGCAATGACAACAATTGTAATTATATTACAGTTAGTGTTGCTGCCAATTGAATATTTATGCCTCTTTTCCGCACTTTACTACGTTTTGTATAAAAATATTCTATTAACACTGCGACCAGTTAGCCAGTAGCGCCCACTTTTTCCGCTTCACTGCTACTTTTCGCCACAAAGTAAGGCGTTTGCAAGCGCTCTGAAGCTGCTAGTTTTGGTTGGCGCTGTTTAATTTAACGAGGTAAAACATTATTAAGCTAAATGTATAAAAAATATTTTAATTTTTTCAAAATTTTTTTTATATTTTTTTTTTTTCATAATAAATTTAAAATTTTATTATGAATTTATAATAATTTTTTTATAATTTTGTTTTATATTTTTTATTATTTTTACTTATTAGAATTTTTTTTAAATTTTGTTATTGTTGTTTTTTTTTTTATAAAAAATCATGTCTTTATTTTTCGGTCAACTAATTTTTTCTTACTTCACTTTCCGTTAGCTTGTGTCAACCGTTAGTTGTAGGTTATAATTTACTTCATACTAATTTCGTACTTTTATGCTAAATGCGCACGATAATTGCTGTATTTTGTTGTATGCTTCTTTTTGAGAATGGCGGGTTTCCAGGCATATTAAGAAAACGTTTGAAAATTGCTTGGGAATCATAATGAAAATATTAAGTAATTTAGAAAGCAGTAATTATGTTTGAATTTCGTTAAAAACCAGAGATGAAGTAAAAAATATTTTCCTTTAATAAAAACAGCGATGAAATATTTTTAGATACTTTTTTGTTTAATTAAATTATTATTTTTTTCTTTATTAATAACATTATTATTAAATCTTTCCTTCAAGTACCAACACAAAATCTTTGTTGCTGTACTCTAAATTCAGTTACGGCGCCATTGTGGCAGCCATATTAGTTGAAATATGCAATAGAATGCTTAGAGTGCAATATTTGTACATACATATGTATGTATGTAAATATGTAGGCACTTATAAATATGCTCAAATATGGATGTGCTTAAGTAGCAGACATGCTTTATTATACAATAACGGCATTTTTAAGCGTACATATATGCATAGCAACACAAACCCTTAAGCATACAATATACATATGTACATACAAAGAAATGTATATATGTAGCTGCAAGTGACATATGTAAATATTTTCGTGATGACGCTGTATGACATTGGGAAAAAAATTAAATTCTACGCTACTGCATTGTTTTCAAGTATTTTTCCAAGTGTCAAAAAATTGACACACAACGCAAATGGAAACAAAAGCAAGCGACTAAAAAAAGTAAGGCAAACAGAAATATGAACATAATAGAAGTTATTTATATACGTGTGTTAGTAAAAAATATCTATGCTTGTGTGTGTATGTATGTTGACCGCGCTGTGGCGCTATTGGAAAATACTTAAAATATCATAAATATGTATATGCTTGTAATATTTACGAGAAATAGCATGCGCTCAGTGGCACAGTGATGGCGTCAACGACAATAACAAAAACAACAACAATACAAGTGTTTTTGTGGCAACAAAACAATATGAGAAATACGCCATTAAAAATGGAAAATAAAAACGCTTTTGTTGTGTATACAACAAAAAAAACTTTGCTGCTGATTTTTGTTTGTGGCACGCACACACATACAAACATATAAATACTAGAAAACTTTTTGTTTAGCCATTATATATGCTGCGGTATATATAATAACAAGCATATTGGAAAACTATAAAAATAATGAAAAAGCGAAAAAGCAAAACAAAAAGCGTATAAGAAGCAGCAGAGTAAGAAAGCATGCAGGAAATAAGGATATAAGCAGTTAAGGGTAAGAAATGCTTGAAGGTGAAACCTCAGCAAGGAATAGGTAATAGAAGAAATGAAATAGGCGTTAACATATCGATTAGAGTTTTGTGAATGAATATTTATGTATATGTACATATATCTATATATATATGTACATCTTCTATATAGCATATAGGTATATATTTAAAGCAAGCCTGCAAGCTGATTAGCGACGGCAAAATCAATTTTTAATGGTATTGAGTATAATTTACATTTGGAAATAGAATGAAATACATAATTATATCTAGGAATATTTCTTATATTAGTTGCCTTGATTAAAGAAATAGCACTCCTCAAAGCTATGACGTCGCTTTCATATACATAAAGTACTTATAAATAATATTGAAGGCAATTATATGTATATATTTATGCCTGTATATGCCTGCAACTGCGCGACCTTCCCACCAATGAAACACAATCTATACCCGCATTTTGGCGGTAAGTGGCACGCATCATTGAGGTCGCTGACGTCGTCATTGGCGGAGTGTCAGCTTTTGCTGTGTTGAGAAATAACGCCATCATTGGCGCCGCCGTCACTGCCGCCAACGCCATTAAAAACTCATTAGGATTGCGCCCATAATGAGTTCTGTTCTACTATTCTATATCAAATGTATGCAGAGACGTATGTAAATGTTTACAAAAACACATAGCTGTGTATATAATATGTATGTAAGTGTGTAATACATATGATGATGCATGTAAGTAAATAAAATTATGGGCATGGTTGCGTTTGAAAGGGAGCGTAGAACTTTTCCACTTGCTTATAGAAACATTTTTTATTCACTTTTTTGTGTGTTTTATGTGTTTGTGTGTGTACGATCCTGCAGCACTTCAGCTGTCTGTCATTTGATGACGCAGCAAAAAAGCGGTGTAAGGAAATATGTAATAGTATATGTATTAAAATGACAAGAGTTACTATGAAAGAATGCATTTGTATATACATACTTTTTTTAAGTTAGTATTGGAATTAAAAAAATATGAAATTGAAAAAAAATTTATATTGAGAAAAAAATATTTTTTATATTTCCACTTTGTAGCATTAATTTTAATAATTTTTTTTATCTAAATTAGATCAAGTCAAGACAATCTTTTGTGAAAAAGTTGGTGAGACAATTTTTTTGATATAGAAAATTTCTCAATCCAAGTCAATTGTTCATACAGCGTTTTCTAGGAAACCTAAGTCATATTCAAAACTAATCAACTTCCAAATAATAACCTAAATATAGCAGATATTTATTATTAATAACAAAAATTCCACTTACTGTGCTGATGATAGCTCGGATAGTAGCGTCTGTGATGGCCGTTGCTCTCCAGCGCGTAGAAGGCGCTCATATCGGTAGTGTCTAGGCCGCCAAGACCGCCACCACCACTACCGCCGCCGCCGCCACCACCGAGGCCAGCGCCACCGCCCATCGCTGAGCTGCCAGCGGCTGTGAGGGCGTGATGTCCCAAGCCGGCGCCGGCGCCGCCCAGGCCATTCGCTTGCGGAGAGCTGCCCAAACGCGGATTGTCATACCAGCTGCGGGCGGCAGCTTCCGCTGTTGAAGTCATATCCATTTCGAGAATAATTTTGAAGGTTTTTTGTATACAACGAGGGCGAAGAAAAAAATTTGCGTAGCTTTTCCTTGCTTTTTGTTTAGTAGTGTTTTTTTATTTTTGCTTGTGGGTGGTTGCTTATTTGCTGTTAATTAAAGACGACCACGTTGAAGTCTAAGCTAACAGTTAATTTTTATGATTTGTAACAATAATTTTCACTGCACAATTTGTTGAAAGAGTACACATTTTGTTTTTGTTGTTTTTTTTTTAATTTTTGTTAATACATTTCACACTTATGCATTTAAATAAATTTATTGCTTTTTACTTTTTTACACTTGACACTGTTTTATGTTTTATCAGTTTGTTTTATTTATTTTGTTGTTTTTTGTTATTTATTTGTTTAACTGCTGTTTGATTGATTTGTTTGCTGTTGAGAGAACGAAATAAAAAATGCGTTAATAAATATTTATAAAATCGTAATTATAAAAAAGCGAAAATTTATTGCCAAAATTAAGTCGGCGTCGGCACAATTTGATAAGATTTGCTTTGCTTCACTTGACGAACCGTCACAGTTAACCATCGCCAGTGGAATAACATGCTTTGTAATTTGACGAAAAAAAAAAGATTTCGACGATTCGACTTTGCAATCAAACGATTTTTATCAACACAGTCATTAAGTTTTCGGACAGTAGCTGTTGATGAGCGCAGCAGCGGCTTATCAACGCGTCAGCAGCAAATAATAATAATAAAAAAATCATTGAACAACAAAATCACTCTAAGCACCTACAAATCGTTCACATAAATTTTTATCTGCAACAAAGCAATTTTTTTCGAATATTTTTTATGTATTGACTTTGCGTTGCGCTGCGCTCTTGCGCCGCTTACGTGCGCTGCTTTGACGCGCTGTAAATTTCAAATAATTTCGTGTATTTTCTTGTTGAAATTTTGTTTGGCGTAATAAGACACTTTTATGACATCCTTTAGCACACTTCATCAAAATTGAATAAAAATAAATTTCAAATGCATACAAACATACATAATATTTGTACATACATATGTGTATGTGTGTACTTAGTGCCCTTTGTAAGCTCGCGTCTTTTGCGCTCGGTAAATAGCAAGTGATAATATTGACTGCTTTGGAGTCATAAAATTAGATTTATGATACGCATGGACTTCGTGTAAACTGTATAGACACATATATACTAAATCTTCTCTAAGTATATATGTATGTATATACAGTCATATTAATAAGCATTTAAGTATGCTCACAACTTCACTCTTAAAAATTATATACTTGTGCATATCATATTTTTTACTTCTCGCCTTGTCAACAACAACTATAAAAAATGATAATAACAAAAACACACGCTTCAAAATTATAGTGTTCAAACTCTGTTTGTTGCACGTCACTGCTGCAATGTTTGATAGCATATAAATAGGAAATCAATAAAATTGTGTTTGTTGTTATTTACTTTTGATAAGCGTTTGAACTGTAAATTGATTTGAGACGGTGACTCAATAAATTGCGCCGGTTTTATGAGCAGAGCGAAGTCCACCAGTCTGATTTTTGGGTATTTTTAACTGCTATTTCCTACAATTGCTGTCTTCGATTGGCCATTTCGCTGAAGTCTCTTATGATTAAACATTATTATGCAATTGAAATCGATACTCATACAATAGTATGCATATTTTGGCTTTAAAAATGATTTCATGTTCAATTTCTAGGCTCACTGTATTTGTTTAAGTGTTGGCATAATAAAAATGCCAATGCCAAACGAAGTCACGAAGTGTATTTGAAGATATTTAGGTAAATATTAAGCTATATTAATAAATTTATAGACCAAAGACTCATATCAATTGACCTTTGGAGAAGCAGAAAATGAAAAGTTGAGTAAATTTAAGCAATATAATACTTGGAAATGAAAAAACTATAAATATCATCTCAACTATATAAACTACTACGAAAAATTCGAAAAATCCACATTTAAAATTTTTCCGAAACTCCACCATTTTCGAAGCACTCAATATTTCCACCTTCAACTTAATTTATAACTTATTTAAAAGCATTCAAACACCTTCATATCCTGCTATTACAACTAATTATGCATTTCAGGCAGGTGGCATTGACATTGAAGACTCTTCAGCAAATGTAATAAGTGAACTACTCTTACACTAATTGCCACTAATTGATGGTGGTTGCTACTTTTCATTGGCGCACATGAAATTTTCCCTACAATTTATAAGCATTAGAGGGAAAAT
The DNA here is from genome assembly GCF_028554725.1 of Zeugodacus cucurbitae. NCBI lineage: Eukaryota > Metazoa > Arthropoda > Insecta > Diptera > Tephritidae > Zeugodacus > Zeugodacus cucurbitae. Next base: position 52,405,360 of record NC_071667.1, on the reverse strand, counting down.
GTTGAAAATATATTGGAAGTCAACTAATTTGTGGTCTATTACAAGCGCAATGAAGTGTGGCATAGCATTTATTATTGAGTTGTTATTGTTCAAATGGTGGGTAAATGGAGATGTCGGGCAGAAAAGGCAGGTTTTGTATGAAATTTTAAATATTTATATACATTTAGTATGATTAAAATTATTTATTAATATAAGAGGGATCTTATTTTATAAAATTTTTAAAATTTTATTACAAAGCAGTATATAATATTATTTTGAGCTTTCTTTGCCAGTATTATTTAATAATAAAGTGATTTTCATTGGTTTCAAATGTCCAAAAAGTGACTTTGCCTCAAATAAATTTCACTCTTTGTCTTTGAATGTTTAGCTTATCAAATCGAAGCAAAGTCCATACATTTTTATGTACATAACGCATCCGATTTTTTGCTAATCTTTGATATTTATGGCTATTTCAAGTGTTAGATTGTTAAGATAATCAAAATACTTAAAGTGATTAAATTTTCGGTACACAACAAGCGGAAATATTATTTAGTAATCATGATATTTAAAAAAACTAGGAGACAAAGTGGCAGCTTTATGAGAGAGCTTTATGTATATAAAAGATCGATAATTATTGAACTTGGTAAATACATATATTTACTGAATGTTGCAGAAAATAAAAAAATTTCGTAGGGACTTTCATCAGTATATTTGTAGAAAAATTTTAATCTCTGCTTTAATTACAAATCTCTGCTTTAATCAACAAACAATAGCAACAAAAATAGCTTGTCAATGTTGCAGTGCCGTTAGAGACACAAAGCAAAAAAGTAAAATGGGCTAATTTGCAATTGTCTAACCATTTCTGACAGTAAACAAAAATAATTGTTACCAATTTTATTAACCAAACCGGCACACAAGCTGTGTGGCACAACGAGACCATTGTCACAGTGAGAATGTTTATTTCGGAAAAACTGAAGAAGAATGAAAAGGGCTCAAAGGACTAACACTTCGCAAGTCACTGCGCTGCATGCAGTGCAGTAAAACGATTTCTAATTTAGCGAAATTTCCGAAAAAATCTCAAAACTCCAACACGCTGTGTAAATGCACAAACACAACAACAGACAATGGAGAGAGTGAAGTGTCATTGTGCATATGATTGTTTGTTTGTTTGCTTGTAGGTGTTGTTGTGGAGTGTATTGCTTTGTTTTGGAGTACAATCAACAAATGTGGCGCTGTACAATTAATCATTTCTAGCTGCCAATGCGAAATGTGCAATGCTTGAGTGACTGACATATGAATATATATAAGTATTTTTTTGCATGCATTTTTTGTGTGTAACAAATGTCATTAGTATATAGAAATGTCAAAATAAAGCAATAATAACAACCTATACATGTGGAGATGCGAAGTAAAAGATGTTTCTCACGCCTGCAAGCACTTTATGTGAAGTATTATAGTAAATAGAAAATTTGTGTAATATCTCTAAATTGCAGAATGATATTAAGCAACAATAAAAAGTATAATTTTTAGGCAATAAAATAGTATTTTTATGAAAATACGAAAAATATGAATAAAACAAAATTTAGAATGACTTAGAGTTGATATTACAAATTACAAAAAAGGATATTACAAAAAATATTTGTTCTTAGTTATAATATATAACGTGTATTACATAACTCTCGTATGGGTATGATTTTCTGTCCATATCTCTGATTTTTCAGCAATCTTACTGCCGATTTTTAATTTTTTTTTTTTTCGTTTTCGAACTCCATCACCCTTTCAATTACTGTACAATTAACACTATTATATTTCATTATCGATCATCAGTAATTTTATCAGCGCCCAAAACTGTTTAATCCAAATCAATCAGAGTGAAAATTTTAATTTAAAATTTATGTGTGTCTATATATAATACATGCATATGTTGCATGAACAAACCATGTGTTTTTGGCAGAGAAACTAATTTATTTACACAAAAAAAACCGCTTATCATTTATCAGCAAATACTCATACACTATCTAGATATACTCAATAAGCGGGCAACAGGTTTCGAAATTTTGTCAACTCAAGGTACAGGTGCTGGTAACACACACACATATATAAATAGATAGAAGACAGAGCAGAGCAAAAAGTCTGCAGCGTTAAGAACTAATCAAATATTAGAACAGGTAGCAAATTGACAGTGACAAAAAGTGTAGTTTTATCAACAAATACAACAACAACAATACTGAATGGAACTATCAGCAACACATCAAAATTGAAGAAAATAAAGAAATCACATACAAACATGCTGCAGAAAAAAATCATAAAATATATATGTTGCATGTTGTTTTTGTTGTAACTTACTCTAGTTGCGCAAATTCATGTACTCAAATTGACACTTGCATGTGATTCACTGATTATTTGTTGTAAAAGAATTGGAAGTATTCTACAAAAGTATGTAAGTAACTATTTCGACGATTGGTTTGTTTGTTTGCTGTTGTTGTTGCTTGCCTATCTTGACGTATGCTATTGCTGTTATTGCTGTCGCCTATATGCTGACATCCAGAATATCACTTACTTATCGCTATTGTCAATAGTAATGTTACCAACAAGGGTATTTGTTGAGCAAAAGTTGAAGAAGAGTAGTTTACTTTTGATAAGTTTGTCGTCTTCATTTTTGGAGAATTTTTAATTTTCAATTTTGTAGGGTGTTGTGGCGCGCTTTGCTCTTGTTGTTGTTCTTGTATTTTTGTTTGCCTATGAACAGTGCCTTCAATTTGTGATCGTTGCACTCGAAATTTGTCGAACTCCAAGCAATTGAACAACACATCGTCTGCACAGAGTTTCTTATCAGTGCTTTGACTTGTTTTTGGTTTTTATATTTTAGTTTTATTGAAATGCGTCAGCAGCAATCAAGGTGCTTCTGCAGTGTTAGAAATGAACCTAATGGCAATTTTTCCAATAAAATTTTGTTTGAGAATAAAATGTCATGAATACTCTCAAAAGAATTGCATAGTATGCGTGTTTTCAAAAAATCAAACGTCTTAGATTTTAGATAGACTCAAGTAATATCTTGTAATGAAAATAAACAAATATAAATCTATTATTATATATTCAAAATTTTAAAATTGGATATCAGTTTGAAACTGTCTATCCAATTTAGCGTTTGTTACAAAAATTATGTAATTTTTTTAATTTTTTAAACAGCAATATGAACTGTAAGTTATATTTGATTTAATCGAATTTGAGCTTAAAAAATTAAGTTTCTAATTTATATAATATATATTTTAATATTAGAACTCCAAAACAGTAATAAATTCTCGTTTCAAAAGCCACTTAACTTTACAATGAATTTGATTTGGAATTTAATTAAATTTCATTAGAAGAAGCCTCATTGATTTTAGAAAATGTCAAACAAGAAAAATATTATTATGAACTATGTACTGGAATGTATTCTGTATAATATTGGTGATAACTGACTTATAAATCACAAAACTGCCAAAAAGTCTACAGATACATCACTTAGCGCACCAAAGTTGACTAAGAAAACTAGCTAAGTCTTGGTTTAATTAAAAATGTTTTCTCAATACTCTGTATAAAGTTTGATATTTTCAAAACAGCGCATTCCCTAGAAAACATGTTTGTTTACAAGAACATTATTTTAAATAAGCTGCATTGTATATTTTTAAAATAAGTTTTAAATTTAATTTAGTTAATTTCCGCCGATTATAGCTGATTTTGCATATGTTAAAGACAAAACTGCGTTTGAAAGCCAGTCCAAATCGCAATTTATATTTTAAGAGTAAGCTTCAATACTTGCAACTCTCCATTAACAACTTTATATAAAAAAATGTTGTTTTATCTTCGCGCCATCTTACCAAGTTGTGCCATAAGCACTAGTTTCGCATTTCATATCAGTTTTAACACAATTAAATTTACACAAAATGCTCACACTTGAGCGTTATGAAGGATTTAGTTTTGTGTTCAAAAATGTTTCACTAAACTTTTCTTGCAGGAAGTAAATCACTAATTCTTATAATTTATAGTTTTTATGCCAATTTTTTAACAATTTATATTTAGTGTATTTATCGGTTTTATATGCTGATTTCTAATAATCTTCAACACAATTTAACCGTTTGCATTAAACTTAAAAGTCGATGTGGCAACACTAAATAGTATGTTATTATATAAACACAAGCTTATTTGTTTATTTGCCTGCTATCCATTCTGTTTAAACACTTACTTCACATTAGCTGCAAATTGGCGGTAATATTTTTAGAAATTTGTTTCAAACTAAAATTTCACATAAACTGCACATTTCATAAGCGTTTGCTTTATTTGTCACTTTACTTTAATATTTTTCGCTTAAATCTTTATTTAATAATTTTCATAACTATTTTATTAAAACTTTTTGTATTTTGTTTTTCTTATTTTTAATTACTCTATTTATAGCAGATTTCCGCTACCAATCACACATTTACGTAACACTGATAGGCATAATCGGCCAGATATCGCTGTGCGCTTTTATCGCTCCGCCGTTAGCTTGTGTCCGTATCCGGTGCAATTATGTCCAAAAATACCGTCAAATTTACGCAGATAAACTGCGGCAACTGAGTGCGCGCGCAAATACACCTACACAGCCGCACACAAGCAGAATATGTGTATAGAAAAAAACGCGCAAAAACAAACGCGAGCACAAAAGTTATCTTTTTCACGCTAATAACCGCAGCGTAACGTTGCGCTCGCCGCGACAATACACGTTCTTATTGTACTTACTTACATCAAATCGAAGCAATTCGTAGCGATCGAAACGCCGTCGTTGGCTTTGCGGGCGAAATGTGTACTTTCTGCCGACGCATTTGGCTGAAAAGAATCGCCAACTAAGCTTTGTTACTGTTATTATTTGATTTTCTTTTTTCACTTGTAGTAAACCACCGCGCGGGTGGGGGGAGGTGTCACTATACAATGTATGAGCAAAAGCTTTTAGCCGCTTGGCGGACTAGTAATGCACGCGTTTTTCGCTTAAAAACGTTTGAAACGCACGCACGCACGAATTCGACGACGCAAAAACGGTTGAAAAACGGTCTTCTTCAAACGCCACACACACGCCAATAACACGCTAGTAAACACGTCAACGGTCGCAGACCAACTGAATTCAGGAAAAACACGAGACGGCACGAAAGAGATGACAAACAAAACCTGCCGTCGCAGCAACAGCAACAAACACACACGCACGCTGCCGACGCTAGTGTGAGTACAGCGACAATAAGAAAGAGCAAATAAGCAATGGTGTATGTTGAAATGAATGCCGTTGCTGGCTGGCTGGTTGATAGTCACCGTAGCAGCAACAACAAGCATACGCTGTGGCTTGCCCAACGGCCGGTGGTGGGTTGGGTTGCTGTGACAGGCCGCTGTGTTTGTTTGATTGTTTGCTTCTGGTCGTGTGCGCTCTGCGCGTTAATGGTTGCTCGCTCAGTGAAAGCGACACTGCTCTGCTGTGCGCGTGCGAGCGAGTACCCACTAATTGGACGTAAGATAGTACGCTCTCTTCAGAACTACCATGGAGTGTACTTCTTATTCTTTCTCGCTTGTGCTCCTTACTTGGGGCGTAGACGAAAAACTTGCTGCTGCTGAGAAACCGGTTGAGGCACTTTATTGAGTGCTCGGCAGTAGTTTTCACTGTTGGCAATGCCGTTGAAGGAATTGTCTGAGTGGAATGCGTTGAGTTTAGCAAAATAAAGTAAAATGAGTGAGTCAATGAGTACTCTCGTCGCACAATGCGCATAAAATTGCATTCATTGATCTTGTAATGTTGCATTGCATATTTTTGTACTTTTTAAGGACACAAATGCACTAACATACATTTATTGTAAAGCTAACTTTTAGAACTATATAATAATTATATTGAATCAGAATATTGTTCAGTATTTATTGTTATGCAAGAGATACTGGACAAATTGAAGATAATGAAAATATCTATATGTATGTATTTGTCATAGATTCTTATTGGTGATTATATACAGATATTTGACGAATTTCTAAATTGATTGTATCTTTAATGTAACTTTTGCGTAAACGAAGCGTCAATAGCACACAAATATCGGTTTAAGAAACGAGTATCTAAAAATCAGGAGTCGATAGATCTATATCATTATCGAGTTTTCTGTCTTTTCTTACAGTTAAGTTGAAATCACTAACAGTATTTTTAATTTTTATAAGGAAGTTTATCTAAAAAAATTAAACAATTTCTAATAAAGCCACCTTACGCACAACCCTCCAACTAACCACTTTGATATGACTATAAAGCTAATAAGTGTCTTATTTAGCTAGTGTTTATATGTAATTTGGAAAATATCCAAATTCGTAGTATCACATCATCTTCATATTAAGAATTTTTTCGATCGGAAAACCAATATTATTAATTCAATCAGCAAATCGTTTAAATTGTGCAATTTTTGCATATACAGTGGAACTTCCATAACTCGAACACTTGAATTGGCAATAGAGTGCAACTTTCATACAAATTTCCTTCCATAAATCGAACTTTTCGACAAGGGCATTCTACAAAATTTAAATTTTTTTTATCGAGGTAGAATTTTAAAAGAGTCCTTCTATATCGTACGGAAGCGAACAAAAAATATAATATTACCGTTATGGATTGCATAAATCATCTAACACAAGGCATGGGATACAGACGTTAAGAGCCAAACAATAGCAACAACAAACAATATTACAGAAAACATCTTTTATCGTATGTCCATAAACATTTTTGCGAAGTAAATAAATAAAACAGTGCATAATTCTATATTTTACAGATTAAAAAAAAAAATGGTGATTTGAGTTAGAGGAGTTCCACTATATCTTTAAAATCCTTAAGGGAAAAGAAAATAATGATTGCATTACCAAATAACAAATAGTATTTATGGTTATAAACTAACAATATTTTCCATGAAAAAAAATTTTTTTTTTTTAATCTAACTTTTAAGTTATTTATTAGGTACATTAAAATTAAAATATCTGTTAATGTTCTAAAGTAGCAGGCTACAGTTGTTTAAAAGTTAATTCCTTTTAATCGATTTATAGCCTTAAATATTTACTTATATATATACATTTTTTAATAAATTACAATATATTTTCATCCACAAATTATAGATAATATAAAAATGTATAGTACATATATATTATAATGTACAATATGTACATGCCAACATCCACTGATCACTTGCAGCATATATCCATTTCAATCAAATGCAATTTGATCGCACTGTTCGAATATTTTTCTTTTTTTCGCATTTTTTTCCTGCAATCCAACCCATTCACCGAGCTCCACATATTTTGATTTGTTATTGTTTTGTATTGTTTGCTCTCTTGGCAAATGCCGCTCCGCTTTAATTTCCGTTGCATATTACGGCTGCATTGAAATTGCTCACTCACCGGTGCATCGCTGCACCCGATTGTCTCTTTCTGATCCATTAACATTGTCACTGCTCATTGACTGCATTCGCTTGCATACGGCTCGCTAACTTTGCTATTGCTTTTACTTTTGTTAGTGAAGAATTTTCTTATTTTACCTTTCGACTCAACACTCAGGGACTCACTCACTCAATGGCTTCTCTTTTGCTTCGACGACGCTCGCACCCTTTCGTTTGCTTCAGTTTGTTACTCAATACTCTGCCGTAACGGCAGATCTCTCACAGCTCTCAGCTTTGTTAGTGTTTCCCATTTGATTGAAATATATAATAACAACAAATAATAAACAAGCATGAAAACAACAATAACACAAACCAATGCAGCAACATGCCCACCCATGCATGTTTACACACATATTTACGCTGTCATGGCAGTGACAACAATCGATCGTTCCGTTCGGCGATTATTCGGTTTATTTATGGCCTTAACATGTGCAGATTTGTCTTTGCTTCTGCCTTCAATTGTTGTTACTATTGTTTTTGTGTTTGCGCTTGTGTTTGTGTAGTCATTCATTTTAAAATACGCGCAAGCGAGATGGCTTTATGCATGTCGAAGATTCTGTAGCAAGTCGACTGTATAGTTGGCCTCCGTTGCGCTACTCATCTACATATAGACACACACACAAATAAATATGTAGTGTTGCATTTACATGCATTTGACAGCTTCCTCCTCCATTGCTACTGCCATTGACCAGTTGGTGGGTTTGGTTCGCTTTGGTTTGGCTTGGCCCAGCCACGGTATCTGTTCGAGGAAACGACATATGTGTCGTCACTGTGACTATTTGCTTTTGTTTTTACTATGCGTATGAGCATGCTGATTTTTGTTGTTGTCGACGTTGTGTGCATTTTTTTGCGTTTTTGCATACTTTTTGCGCTTTATTGTATTTGCTTTGTTCGCCTATTTCTATTCTTATTCTTGCTGCTGGTTTTTAGTCGCCAAGTTTTTCGCACAAAATGTCCATTTTGGCTCGAAAGCGTGCAAGTGCTGATTGTAAAAAGTGGAATGAAATCGTTTTGCACAGTGTATGACGCACAAATTGAAGAAATTATTATTTTAAAGCGAGACAGACTTTATTTTAATTTTTAATTTAGTCTTTAAACCATTAACTTTTAATATTTTATTTTCAAAATCATTTTTAATCTTATATTATTTTAATATATAATTCGGTAAAGCTTAAGATTAAGAAGATTAAGAAGAATATTGAAATTTGAATTTTTGACAGAGTTTAATCCAAAAAAGTCACTTTTTTTTACAAAATTTCGATATGTATTGGGTCGAAAAAAAATAGTAATAATAATAATATAAAAAATTCGTCCTTCATGAAATAGAAAATTTATTCCAAATATGTGTGCAAACTTTGAACCAAATCGCTTTACAACTTGTTGAGATATCGTGTTCACCGACTTGAAATATTTAGTTTTGAAAGAAAAAAATGCGTTAAATGTTTAATTTTCATACTGATAGGGCCGATGGGCGGATTTCCAAAGGGTAGATCTCTCAGATTATTACTTGGATTGATTTGATATTTTTGGATAATATTTTAAACATATTGCACTATTTAATAAGACAACCTTTTATTTATAAAATTTATACTCGCCTAACCACTTAAATACATTAGTTAAAAACTTTATTGATTAAATAAGTGCTTAATAGGGGGAATCGAACAAGCAGTAGTAAAACTATAATACAATAGTTAACGGTTATACGACGTACATTCTGAGATTTTCTTCAATTATTTATTATATTCATTTTTGATTGAAATAATATTTTTTTATTCATAAGAGAGGAAAACTCATAATAGTCTACTTGTTCCATCTGATTGGAAAATCTTATATAATACTACGTTCGGACCGACATTGAAAACGTGTTTTCATTGAAAAAATATGTTTTTGTTCGAAAACTTGTGTTTTCATCCATGCATCCATCCACGTCTGCTCTAGTTTAGTCGATATTATTGAAAGACATATTTTGCCAGCTCTAAATTGTCATTTGATATTGTAAACAAATTCCACTATTTTGTCAAAATAATGGAGAAACAGAAATAAAAATAAGAAAGGAAGGGCTAAGTTCGCGTGTGACCGAACATTTTATACTCTCGCAATTTATTGGTTTAATGTTATTATGCGCGTTTTCTTTTCTTTTATCGAATGGTGAACTCGACTCAAGTATTGGGCCCAAAGTCCACTAGAAAACATAAATCATTATATGAAAGTTGGTGTAATTCCTGAAGTTTCATTAATATATCAGAAGTTTTACTCAAGTAACGTAAAAGTTTACAGACGGATTTTAACTCGTCTCGTCATCCTGATCATTTTGATATTTATAACCCTATACACTTACAAACAACATGAGAACAAAACTTTGATACTTTCTTAGCAACACGTTGCGGGAGTATAAAAATGCTCAAATGTAATCAAACAAATAAATTTGTGAATTGTCAATGAAAACGCATCGAAAACACAAAATGTCGGTCAGAACGACTTTGGTTCCACAATCCAAAATTGTGTTTTCAAGAGGTTTTCAATGTCGGTCCGAATGTAGTATAAGAATTAAGTGATTTACAATTAAACAATTTGTTGAATATCAGTCAGTTTTTTTGGATCAAGATTCTATGACAGATGCTGTAAGGTCTTTAAAAAAAATAAAAAAATTCTGTATTAAAATAAAATGTTCCCGATGAAATTGGTTATGTTTACCAGTTAGAATTTAGAGCTAGGAAAACACCACTACTCATAATACAAGTTCTACTCGATTCGAATACCACATTCACGTCAGCTACTACATTCATATCTTTGTATATGTGGACATATACAGTTATAGAAAATCACCATTGCTACCAATATTCGTTGCCAGCGTCGCCATTATTTTCGCGAGCCGCATCCTTTTTGGACAATTCGCCATCCACCGCCAGCTATAAGTAACCAGCTACTAGCCAACCGCAGTGTGAAACATTTCTTCCTTCCTTCCTGCTGCACAACGGTTCAATCGTCCGTCCGTCCGCACAATAACCTTCCGTTTTGCGCTTACTTTGTGCTTGTGTTTGTTTGCGGGATTCGATGTTTTATTGCCGTCGCTATTCTGGCATTTATGCACTTTGTTGTTGTTACTACTGTTTTTTGTGATGTTTTAATCCTTTTTCTGCCTTTGAGGAATTGTTTTGGTGCTTTTATGTTTTTTTTCTTGCCGTGAATATTTCTCACATTTCACACTTTCTGAATGGATTCATTCTTTAAAATTAGTACTTTGTTCATTCGTCGAGTGTTCTGCTCATTTCGCATTGATTTTTGGGTAATTTTAACAAAGTAAGTGTCCTTTTTATTTACGAAAAGCAACTTCTGCGGTTTTTCGTTTCGAATCTTTTTTATCTTGATATATGTATTTCATTTGAGAATGCATTGTATTATTTATTGCAAAGGTGAAATAAAAGTACTTTAGTTCAATGGTACTTAAAAAATATCAGTCACCTAGGTGAAGTAGATGATCGAAATCGATGGTCTTAATGGATTAATGATGAGCTCAAAACAATTCGTCGACATATGAGGATTTAATTCATCTGCAGGAGTTTTGGGAAAACGTGGAAGGTCCTCATCATATCTTCTATGATAATTTATCAGACTACCTAGTGTAACCTAAATCTTGAAAATTTATTTATTAATAAGTCTTAGTTCTTATTGTTTTGGATTGGTTTAAGAACATTTTAAATAATTACGTTACTGCTACCTCTATTCAACTTCTCTTGGGAAGGTCTTTCATAATTCTTAACTTCTTTTTTTAATTCTAGTGACTTATAATGATAGATCAATAGAATAAGATTTCACTGGAGGAGATCAATTGCATATAAAAGAACGGATCAAAAGTTATATCTTCCCAAGGATTACCAAATCGAGAATATTTTGAAATGTGAGGGGTTCTTGATTTCAATAATTCCGTTATATCGAAGGGGATTTTTTAAGTTGTGTTTAGAAAATAAAAAAGTAGAACAGGAGATTTTCAGTTAAGATAAGAGTTGGCCATTATCATCGAAAATTTATTTTTGGCAAGTGAGCACTGCGGTTGGCTTGAATAAATTTCAGCTGAGAGAATGATTTTTCGATCACTTTTTGCAGTAATTGGGGTCGTACGTAAGCAATAAACATTGTTCCGGTGTAAGTCTGTGCCGGACTATAAATAAAATAAAGCTGTCAAAAAGACCAACTCTGAAAAAGTATTGCATCATTGAAAACAAAATAAATATAAGAAGTTATTAGTCATTCGTGTCATTATTATCTTAAAGTACATAGTTTTCCTGTACTTGATCATATAAATCTAAGTATATTTTTCAAATTTCTAAATACTTTGGAATGCGTTAAAAGATCGCTATAAAACTTTATAATGCTATTGTAATTAAAATTTACTGCATTATAACTTTTAAATTAAATAATTAAAATTTAAAATTTTTGTTTCAGCAATAGATAAGAATAGAAAGCTTAAAATCCGATTAAAGAGATTTTTATTTTACATATTTCTATATTTAATACTAGCAGACCTCTCCGGCTTCGCACGGGTTTAAACAAACATTTCAAAAGTTATAAGTTTTTATACACTTACACTCTCCCATATATTATATATGTATGTATGTTGTTCTTGGTTGGGTTCATATAAAAAAGTAAAATGAGGAAAAATCGAATATGCAATTATATTTTATTTGTAATGAGCTAAATCTTGATTACGACCTCTAGTCTTTGGTGCCCGATGTCTTTCTCTCTGATTATGAAGGCGTTGGGACCGCTCAGAGTTCGATTCCCTAGTGCGAGCTTGTATATTTCTAATAATTTATACTTACTTGGGAGAATGATTTTCAAGACGATTTTCAGTTTCATATTAAGATTCTCCATCACGGAGGCTTTTTTATACGCTCACCAGGGAAATATTTCTTAGATTCTTGCAAAAAATATAGCCTATTTCGCCTATTTTAGCCTACTCGGATGAATGTATGCCCAATGATGAAATAATTTTTGAAATCGGCACAGTAGTTTTCGAGTTTATTCAATACAAACATACATACAAATCTTTCCTCTTTATAATAGTAGTATAAATTTAACATTTTATTGACATATATACCTTTTATGGATAATTTAAACATGCTTTTGTTTATATTTAGATACTTCTTCTATATATGTTCTTACATTTCTTTTATAAATGCACTAATTGAACAAAATACCCGAATCAGCTTGTACAGTGGTGGCCATATAATATGCAACTAAAACACGATTTTAGAAAAAGTATGTATATCTTACCATTAAACTTTGCAGACTGTTGATTGGTAATGAAATTATTTTAATTTGGTATTTTTACTATTATTTAGCGTTTATAAACCAAAAGATTTGCATTCTTAAAAAAAAATACGAATACCATTTTGATTTCACCTCTTAAATTACGTGGACAAAACATATGCAACTTTTTGGAAGCAATAGTAAAAAATAAGTTTTACTAATATTTTTTTGCAAATCCATTGTTTTTTTATCACTTCACGACATCTTCTTGGCATTTAGGCAATTAAGTTATCAAAGATTTTCATCAGAATCGATTTTCAGGCTCTTTGAAGTCTACCTAAAAGTTATCGGTATTTTCAATGTTAGTCCTATCTATGCGCCTTTTAATCAGCTTTTACAAGTTCTCAAAAGGTTTTAGATCTAGGGCTATTCCAAAACATTGATAATATTTGCTTAAACACAAGATTTGGCATATTGGAACGTGTCCTTTGGGTCGTTTGCCGGTTCGAACACCCAACACAATGGCATTTCCTATTCAGAATAAGGTAAAATTAAACTTTTTTAAATCCATTTGAACTCGGACTAACTCATAATTTCATAAATTGTATATAATAGCCCAACTCCGTTAGCAGAAAAGCAGTCCCACACCATTACATGGCCTCCACCATGCGTAATTGTCGGGATCATATCTCTTATTGAAAGGACATCGCACATAAAACATTCCATCACTGCCTATTAAGATGAATTTTTACTCATCGCGGAATAGAATCGTTTTCCATTTACTGATTAGCCAATTTAGATGCTCTTTAACGAATTTTAAACACTAAAAGCCAAGTGTCTTTAACAAATCCATCGGTTTTTATACGGGACGATAACCTCATAGTGAAGCTTTTAGGGTCATGTATTGGTGTCGGGCTACTTTTCTGCTAACGGAGTTGGGCTATTATATAGAAATTATTGAATTATGAATCAGTACGACTACAAATGCATTTTACAAAGTGTAATTTTGACCTATTCTGAGTGGGAAATGCCATGAAGTTGGGTCTTTGAACCGGAAAACGACCCAAAGGACACGTTTAAATATGCCAAATCTTGTGTTTAAGCAAATATTATCAATGTTTTGGAATAGCCCTAGATCTAAAACCTTTCGAGAACTTGTAAAAGCTGATTAAAAGGCGCATCGATAGGACTAACATTGAAAATACCGATAACTTTTAGGTAGACTTCAAAGAGCCTGAAAATCGATTCTGATGAAAATCGTTGATAACTTAATTGCCTAAATGCCAAGAAGATGTCGTGAAGTGATATAAAAACAATGGATTTGCAAAAAAATATTAGTAAAACTTATTTTTTACTATTGCTTCCAAAAAGTTGCATATGTTTTGTCCACGTAATTTAAGAGGTGAAATCAAAATGGTATTCGTATTTTTTTTTAAGAATGCAAATCTTTTGGTTTATAAGCGCTAAATAATAGTAATAATACCAAATTAAAATAATTTCATTACCAATCAACAGTCTCCCAAGTTTAATGGTAAGATATACATACTTTTTCTAAAATCGTGTTTCAGTTGCATATGATATGACCACCACTGTATACTACGCTATTATAAAGAGAAAAAGTAATTTAATTTTATATTTATTTTAAATAATATCATTCGCTTTAAAAATTTTTGGGTTAGCAAATGCAAGATGTTATTCAAGCAAACCATCTTGCAGATACACGGATGGAAAGAAATACTAACAAAAGCCTGCATGTACACACACACATACACCTACAAACATAAACACCAATGAATATTGCAGAATATGCACTCGAACACGAAGCAACTACTCAACGTGTATAAGCTACGACAACGCCAACAACGCCAGCGACGACGACGACGATGACGATCCGAGAAACAGCATTACAAGCCATATCGAGATACAAATTATTTATATCGACCTCATATTTTGTGCTCAACTCGCGAAAATTGCACATCTGCTGCAAAGCCACAGCAACAACAAAAACAACAAACGCAACATAATCAACAAAACAACAACAACAAACTACAGCAATGCATGTGCTATTTCATTATTGTTGTTGTTTGTGTTGCAGTTGCAGCAAGCTGCAAATCGCCAAAGCAACTCGCTGGAGTTTTTTCACTCCACCTCTCAATCCCCGCCCACTTCACTCCGCGCTCGCAATGCATTGCGGCTGCCACTTCTTTATTGCCTCTTATGCTTCCACAATTTTTTTCATTGCAGCAGTTGAGTTGCTCAACAGCATCTCCTTTGTTTTTAAGTGGCTCCTTTGTATGCGAATTGCTGGAGATGTGTGCAGAGGAGCGGAGTAACAACAGCAACAACAAACAAAAAATACGAAAAAATAGTATCGACTAAGACTTGAGTTGTCTTTTTCCCATGTTCCGAGCACACCTGAATGTGCACAAGTGCCATGTTGCATGCAACACAAACACATACACAGGCGCGCGGACCTGAAAAAGCTGCTGAGTGCGTGCTTAAGCTAGTGCTGTCGCTGAGCGCTCACACATGCAACGATGCACCTTCGTATTTATATTTATAGATATATGTTTGCGTATGTGTGTTCACCTGAGCTCTTCAGCTCGTTGGTGTCTCTTAATATGCTACAGATGCTGCACTCACCTTTGCTGTGTTGTTGTGTGGCTATGAGGCATGTTGCAAGCTAGCTATCCGTATGGCACGTAGAAAAAAACAACAACAACAACAGCAAAATTCGCGTTGAAATTATGTACAAACACGTTGTTGGTGTTGCATCGTCTCTGTGTTTTTGCTACAACATGCCACCAAATACATACATACATACTTACAGTTAAGCACAATGTTGCATGCATAAGATTGCACTATCGCCCTCATCTTGAATACGATATTCGATTTTGCTGCCGCTGCTGCTACCGCGAACGCTTCGCTATAGCTTCTTTGTTGCCCTTCCACCTTCCCGGCCATCTTATTTCAGCCGTCTTTTAAACGGAGCAAAGCGTTTCTGGTAAATTATGTGTATATGCTCTCATTTAACCCTTTCAATAGATTTACTGCAAGGCATATTGCATTACACTTTGCTGGCACCCCTCCCCTCCTGCTGCACCTGCCGTGAAGCTGCAATTGAGCGAATTGTAGGGCTTTAATGTGTTACTGGAAATTTGAGTTGTTGTAACAATTACTTTAAGAATCGGACTATAATATAATTTATTTTTTAAGATTTAAGGTTTAAATTATTCTTCATCGTGGTTGACGCTTTAATTGTCTAAGTAATTTTAGTTAATCTGAAAAAGCTTTGGTTGCTTTTAAAGTTTTCTGCTGCTTGGCGTTAAGTTCTAAAAGTATACGCTGAAATGAGAGCTTTCTTCTGTTTATAAATAAAGACATCACTGTAGGGTTACTACTCCCTATGAATGCCAGAAATCTGAGATTAATTTGCCTGGAGTCAGCGAGCATTGCATAGTAAAGCGCTAGAGAGCTTTGAAAAGTTCGTAATTGAGGATAAATAGTATTTTGACTATAAGCAGAAGTTTAATAGTATAATATGTTTTCCATATTCCATCGATTTGGATTTCAAATACAACACCACAGTTCTATATTACTATAATACTTTAAATCTAGACCCAATATGTTAACCCTATTGACTGATATACGTAGAGCTGAACCATCTTCTGAGAAAATTAGTTCTATGTGAAAATCATAGAAAATACCAAAGAACTTGTATCATTATCGACTTATGTCAATCATGTAATCTTTACAGTTAGTCATTTGAGTACCTTCACCTTCAATTGGGGCCAATGTAAATTCATTTTGAAGAAAAATATCGCAACACCCACAACTGAGATAACATAGCACTTAATTCACTTCGTTAGCCATTATAAATAGTTAGTGGAACAAACTCGTTCTATAATGATCTCAATTAAATTAATTTTTGCTTTAATGGCAATAAGTTGTATGTTTACACTATTCTAATATCTTGTTCAAATAGAATCATAATTTAGCAATTAAGAGCATTTTCGCAATTTATTGATATTTATAATTCTCATATATATTTATAACATATTTATATTATAATTTGCATTTTATAATTGTTTTCAATTTATGGTATAAATTACCAAATTGCTTCATTAGTATTTAATTGACTGGCAATTGATTTGAAAGTCCTTATGAAAAAAATATTTATATGCAAATTAAATAAAAGCATCAAAAACAATTTCAGACAGTTGAGAATATTATTAAAATAAATTAATTACGATGTAATAATTAACAAGTTAATTAACTCAGCTAATTGACCTGTTTGAAAAGGAGAATATAATTAAAATAAATTAATTACGATGTAACAATTAACAAGTTAATTAACTCAGCTAATTGACCTGTTTGAAAAGGCCTTCTCCAAGCATGGTCGCTTGACATAATTGCTGAAAAACCTATAGGTTGATTTTTAATCATTATTGATTTGTTTATTTATATACATATATCGAGGTTTTATAGTCTAGAACGAAAAGGTATCCTCCTATTCAATTATTTTAAGTACCTTTTCATAATTTTTCACTACCAAAGTTTCATACTCTAATGATCACAAATTGTGAGTGCTCTCATATCGGATGTTTATGCTTCAATTCTTCGTTTAACAAAACAAAATATAATGACATTATTTTCGGCATTTAAATAAATAACGGTTTAATTGAAAATGTATAAAAACATCAAACTGTATACATATATGGAATACATACACACACATAGTTTTATAAACATATATGCAATTGTATGGGTATGCGTTTAACTATGTAATTTTAATGAAAGTTCCGCTCGCCTTGTTTAGCTTTTGTTGTCGTGTAATATAATAAATGGGTAATTAAATGAATACTGTTCTTAATTTTTATCAAGATACGTTCTAATATAAACCTATATAAATAATTTGTTTTTTTTTTTTGTTGCTCGATATATGTAACTCAAAGAGGAAATGCATTTTTTTATACCCGAGCAACATTTTTCAAAGTGTACAATATTTTTTCAATTATTGTATATAAGTGGTTCAACGAATTCTATGTGCAATTTTAAGTTATTTTGAAAATCCTACTTAGCAAAATCGGATCATTGTCATGCCGTTCCCAAGATACTCGGGTCTACGTAACCGGAACGGACGCGGATTTTTATCCGGACAAGGACTGTCAAATTGGCAGCATGCCTCAAACATATTTCGAAAATGTTCTATGTCACTACAATAACAACAACAACAACAACATTGTCATGCCTACTTCTTATATCTGGTAAATAGTCAATGGCTTTCTCTTGACAACAGATAACTTTAACTAAATATTAATGAAGAAACATATAAGTGTTGTTGATGCAATTCTCTTCAAAAAAGTCTGAACCGCCGAATCCTTCTACACTACTCTAATCCCAATAGCGCACACATGAGTTCGTTTGGTTGATATTTATAACAAATATCTCGATTAATACAAGAGACAATCACTTTAAAGAAGCAAAAACAATAAATTATATGCTAAAAGCAAAGGAAGACGATTGGGCTATTATTGCGGAGCAACTCATCGGTAAATCGAATATAAGACTTTGGACTCAATAAACCGCAGAGGATAATACACTTATGGCGTTTTCTTTTCTCGATGAAAATGCTGCCTCTTTATAATTCAACATTATACAAATGCTGCATTACCTGTTTCAATGTGTTCCGTTTTTAACATGATAAAAGAACAAACAAATTTTTCCTATTTTACTGATCAACTCACATTCACAATTTGAAAATCCGAGTACAGGGCATAATAAATGTTACATTTTTTTGAGAAAAGAAAATACTATTACATTCACATGTACACACGACGACGGTGTGATAAGTGTTTAGCATCTCCGACCTATGACACCAATATCATTAGAGATATATTAATTCTCAAAGATGTGAACATAGTAGGGAAAGCACGACAGTTTCAGACACGACACGACAAGGTCGTTCGGAAACGGCTACTAGGAGGATAATGTTACAAAAGTCCACGATATCGTATTAACGGACCTCCGATTGAAGGCATCTCAAAATACTGCGAGGGTCTAGCAATAACTTTCTTGTGAATGAAACATGGATTAACAATGTACATCAGAGACTATGGAACATTCAAAACAGTGGATTCCACCGAACAAAGTTGCTCTGAAGAAACTGAAGGCTGTTGTATCGACCCGAGAGGTGATGGCTTCTTTTTACTAGCATTCAAAATGGTCAAAGGTCTTCACTTTGTGGTTCTTCATACAACGTATTTTTCAGAGGAGTTGAAGAAGTTGGAACATCGATTGATTAAGTACTTTTGGGACAACCCTCTAATATATATTAAACCTTCTTATCATAGAGATATACATATATATTAATTATAGTGTTTAGAATCGCGTCTGTGCGCATAACTCGTACAAATCCGCATATTTCCATGCAAGTCTACTCATAAACACATATCTACATATGCAGTTAGGTATTGTATGTGTACATACATATATACATAACAAATAAATACAAATGTTTGAGTGTGACGTTGTGGAGGCCTGACTAAATGCCGCATAAACAAATAAATTACACTCTATTTAAATGCTGTAAAAATGAATTTGATTTATATCAATGCGCATGAGAGCTAAAACAGTAGTAACAACAACAACAACAGCAAATAATAGCAGCATATATAATATATGGCATACAATGGTTACAACAATTATGGTAATAATAAAGCACTAAATGCAGCGGTAGCAACAACAAAAACAACAACAACACATAAATATTGTATAAGCATTACAGCTTATGAGCTTTAAGTATATGTTTGTGTGCATGTGTGTGTGTGTGTATGTATACATGACTTTAATGGCGCACCAACAAATTTGTAGAAGAATATTTGAGAAGCCCACAAACACACACTCATACATTTACACATACATATATATAGTATAAATGCATAGCTCACAGATAAGCATGCATTGTTGTTGTTGCTTTGTCAGTGTGTGTGTGCTCACTCAAACAATTTAATACAACATTTAATTGTTGTCTATAATTTGCTGCTTCAGTTATATTTAGTCAGCGCAACAACAAGACAAACAACAGCAACAGCGAGCTTGTGGAATGTGTGCGTATTGTTTTTGCTTTGTTTTGATTTTTTCTACGCCCGTGCCCCGAGCGTAGCATGGCGGTGTGTGGATGACTAGAAATAATAAAAAAACTAAACGCTAGAACTATTATAGTAAATAACATAATCTAAAAAGTAAATACAAGTGTAACAAAATTGTGCTGGCAAATATAGCCACAGCAGCAACAACAACAACAACAGTGCACACATATGTATGTATGTACGTATTGTACATAACTTTGCTTGTAGTCATAAATAAAACATTTTGAGCAGATTAAAATCAAAATTACACGCAACATGCGTTTATGCCCGTCAACAACAACAATCCACACACATACAAACACATAAATATTACATACCCCGGGGAACGAAAAGTTCATGGTATGTGGAAAAAAATGTGTACCAAATATGTGTTTTATAATAATTTTCCGCATGAAAATTACTTTGATTAGGCAAATTATATTATTACAACAAACAAATTAGAAATTGATTTTTTATTCATAGAAAGCTAATTTATTTTTCAGTCCGATACAACCTTTGGCAGGATTTCGATTAACATATTATAAGGAAAATTTTCCTATAGAAGCCTATTTAATATACTAAGATACCATTTTCTCCGTGATACTATTTTATTATTTTGAGTTTTCCAAGCAAAATTATGTATAATATATAATGTGAGAGAATTTTTCCCGGAGACTTTTCGAGAGAACTTCAAAAAGAGATGCCAGCTTATTTGATCATTGAGAGGAAATTCGAAATTCACTTTCAAACTCTAGTTATTTTGAAAATCGAAATTTGAGATGCCAATATCAGAAGTAAAAGTGCTTAATAATTTTCTTTCCAATTTAATTCATTTTACTAACTTAACACTGACCCTTTCTTAAGCAGTTGTAAGCGGAGAGGTGAAAAATTCATCATAAAGATCATTATCCTTGATTTTACACTGCGACTCGTAGCCTATATTGGTAAATGATGTTGTGATCACATAATTATGCAAGAAATAATTTAAAATTCTCATGTATGATATGGCCGGCAGACCTTAATATACATTCCGTCAAATAAGTACCCGGAAATTCTTTTAAATGTATAAAAATATGTATTGAACAAAGAGTTTGTGTGAAAAAACATTTGGTGATTCACTCATGTCGATAACTCAAGTTTACGATTGGTATTAATTGTTCAAAGAGGGGCATATAAAAATCACAACGCACCCCAAAGGTTGACTTGTTCCTAATGACGCGGTAAATAAACTAAATGACACATAGCAATAAAAATTGACAGTTGTGCCAACCTGGGAAAACAAAATTTGAAATATTCTTAGCGGAAAAAATTAAAATATAATTTTCGGATACTTATTTAACGTAATGTAGAAATTATTTCGAACATTGCCGTCAACCTACCGGTCCACCGCCCAATTAACTATTATGATTTAAATTCAACGACCCCACATTATGAATAATAAATCGGTTATTTCTCGCGTATTCATAGCTAAGAATGCTATTTGCCTTCCTATTATTCTATACTGTGCACCTAGAGGATCGTAGTATATACTGTACTACGCAACCAAACGGACCTAGATTTTTATCTGGTCAAAGATTTTTATCGTCTAAATTATTTGGGGAATGTTTTATGCCGCCAACAAAGTGCCCGAAATAGTTTTAAAATCAATGGAATTCTAGCTCAAGCTATTTTCACAATTGGTTCTCTTGTGAATATTTCTAGTTAAAATTAAGTGTGTTAATTCTTTAACCCTCTCATGCCCGAATTAAAATGGGCGGAGCTAACATTTTTTTAGGACAGATTTAAATTAGTCCTATGTATCCTGGTTCATTAGTTACAGGATGTTGCTTATAGGCACAAATTAAATTATTATAAAAAACTAAACACTTTTCTCATGAATTTTTTTTCTAAATAACTCTCTTATCTATACTTATTTATATAGTTCACTTTGATTTAAAATAAAACAATTCTGTTTATGTTTTTGAACCCTTTTTGTATAACCACTTTTGTATAACGATTTTTGCCTATAGGCAACATTGGGCATGAAAGGGTTAAGTAGCTTCTATGATTCTCTGGCTATGCTGAACATAGTTTTAAAGTTTAACTCTCTTCCTCCCCATGCTTTATTGGAATCTGAACTTTTTCCGAATCAACAAGTCCCTATCTGTTGATAGTTTTGCATATGCCTTTGCAATTATATTTATTTAAGTTAATCATTTATATAGAGGATGGTTGTTGTTATTTAGGGACAGAAAAGTTTGGGGAACGCTGGTTTTCACTTCGACGTCATTGGATGAAAGAAATACAGTGGGACTTCTCTAACTCGAATCACCATAATCCACAAAAAAACTTCAAGTTAGAGAGACTTCGAGTTATAGAAATTATGTTCATACGTTAAAACATGTATTCTGTAATTTTGCTTGTTACAGTTAGGAATTCTTTGGCTGTTAACGTCTGTATCTCATGCCTTTGTTACACGATTTATGAAATCTTATAAGTGTAATATCGTATTTTTTGTTCGCCTCCATACGAATATGCGGACTCCTTTAAAATTGTCCCTCGATAGTAAAATTTTAAATTTTGTATTATGCCCTGACCAAAAAGTTCGATTTATGGAAGGAAATTTGTAAGAAATTTGATTTCTAAACGCTAATGCCAATTCAAAAGTTAGAGTTATGGAGATCTTCGAGTTATAGAAGTTCCACTGTAATTCTATTATCCTATGCCTTTATATATATTATTTTACACAAGGGTTCACTTCCTCTGCCCCTTTAAATTCATGTAAAATATCACAAAAATACTATTAAGCTAATAATGCCGTTTGGTCCAGCTACACATACATATGTAGGAATGTAAGTATGTATATAGTTTCAAATGCTCATGTATCTAAAGTTAAACGCCCTTTAATTGCTTCTCGATTCTTTTTTCCAATTATCTGCTGTTGACGCTACTGCTTTTGTTGCTTCTATCAGTTCCAAATGGTAATGGGCTCCATATAAGCCAACCAGCACCAATCGCCTCAACTAAACCATTAAACACATATGTACATACAGACATACATGACCATAAGCTGCCGTGGCCCATCGATTATTGTCCGTTTTTGGTTATTTTATTTATTTGTTGTATGCAACAAATTTATGTGCTGCTGCTGCTGTTGCTGCTACTCTGCGCATGGTTGCTGGCCAATGACGCGCTCGCATGCTCGTATTTTCCACGGAAATCATTTTCATAAATATCTGATTTTATATTATTTAGAAAATCATGTTCAATATTTTATTTATATCTTTTTTTGTCTGTAGCCAGTGTTTAGATTGTCAACATTCATAGGCACAAGCACATATAAAGCATGGACAAAATAAAACAAAGTACGCGCATGTTTGTTGCTGCTGTGCGCTTGACAGCGTTGCGCATGCGCATACGCACCAGACCATTCGGTTGTTGACAATATCAGTTTGGCTTATTAGTTGTTGTTGGTTGGCAATGCGCGCCTGACACTATTGGTTACAGCATTGATTTCATTTAAATTTTGTCGTTTTTGTTTTTGCTTCGCCCTCTTTGCCCCAACCACTGCTCCGGCTTGTTCACCGAGAATTTTCGATCTGATTCTGTGGGTGCTCACTCTCGCGTGTATCTGATGGCGTCGTACAAGTCATGTTCGTTGACTGCTGCTGTCGTTGTACTAGAGAGTTTCTTTTGTTTTTGTAACACACTACTGTTCGATTAAGTGGTGAACAGCATAAAATCATCATCCGTGCAACGGCAATGACATTGTCACAAATGCATGGGACGACTACAACAAATGCACACAGAAATGCACTTATCGCGATCAAAAGCTCACAATTATTAGCTCTGACGTTAATATTCGATTCTTGTGTCTATAATATTACAAAAACCAACAAAAAATAATAATAATTTGTTGAATCAAAAAGAGACTACATTAATTATGCTTGATTAGGAAAGGTACATTTATATACTATATGTATAAGAATATATGTATTTATATATATATATGTATGTATGTACAATATTTAAATCAGTTAAATGGTTAGTTATATTTATATTTTTAGGGACAAAAGGCTTTATAGATATACATTTAAGGAAATTCAAATAAGCACGATGATAATTCAAACAAAGTAGTCCAAAGTCCATGAATTTAATTTATCAGGGAAATGTTGTGCAGCATATTGTCCCCTAGTTTTACACAGATATTTTTTTTAAATAATAAATATTACTCAAAATATTTAGTAATGATTTACCACAGTGGTCTAAGTGGTTAAAGGTATCGCGAGAATAGTTTTGAGAGTACGTGTTTCTCATCTTCTCCATCTCTCATCTGTTCTTTCAAACTTTTTCACATTCGTGTAGTGATAACGAGTATACCTATATAGCTATAGTTTATACTCTAAGCAAACAAGGAAACTCGAGCTTTTAAAATGATGCAATATTTTTAATAAAATTTGCATTTTTATTCATATTACTTACTACCGCAGTACGGCTTTTCTTTTCTTTCTGAAAGCAAGAAGAACCCTTTTCGTGAGGATGTGGATCAGTCTTATAAGCGCTTAAAATTTTGCATTCATCTTCTTAAATCAATTGAACTCAAGACTAAATAAAACTACATATCTCTTCTATATATGTACATATTGATGTGTATATTATTGTTGTAAAAATAGTAGCCATGACACGTAGTTATTCTGCAGTCGCAATGCAGCCATTTTATTTAGTTTCACAACATTTATCAGGTGCTTAGGCCAACATATATTCGACTATTTATTTTGTAATATACATTGTATATGTTGTGAAAAGTTAGCCCAAAATGGTAAAGTAAACAAATTTAGCAAAATAATTGCCACGGTAACTGCATATAAGCATATGTGTAAATAGACATTGAGTGCAGTTTTAAAAAATAATAGAATATATTGTAACAATCAAAGTAGAATAAACACCGCGCTATTGGCTGGTGTGGTGTATATATGTACATATGTATGTATAAAATTTGCTCTTGAACGATATTACTCACCAAAATTTAGTTTCTGTATCAAAAAGAGTAAATTCGAAAAAAATAGTTGACCTGACTGCGAAATCTACGAAAGTTTATAGAATGTAGATTTTTCAAGTATTTCTAATAAAAAAAATAAAATAAAATAAACCAGCAGGCTAATGGAGCAATGTAGAAATCTAATTTAAGTTATTTGCAAGAAAAAATGCTTTGAAAACCGTTTGCTCTCTTGGCCAGTATTCTGACCTCCCATTTTACAAGAGTTGAACACAGTATAGTCCATAGTAATGAACAAACAAATAATATTCAAGACATTGCACTGTACAACACTCGGCGGGATATTGAACCAAACTGCAATTTTCCGGGATGTCATTAGTAAAAAATGTACGTTCTTCGATTTTCAAAGTTAGCCTCCAAAATCGAAATATTTAAGTTCGAAAAAAGCCTTATTAAAAATATTATTATTACTTACTATGTATGATATAGTTAATGAAAAATATAAAATATGGATACAATCTAAATTTTGTTCTTAATTAAAATGATGTATAAAATGGTTTGGGATATCTGACATCTGTTATGAAGGGTTAAAGTTTGATGTTCGCAAACAAAAAATAAAAATTTCGAAAAATACTGGTCCAATTTTTGAAAAGTGTATGGTTGTGTATGTGGTTAAGCGACCTTCCTACGGGTATTTTTTAAATATAAAATTTTTAGTTTTTTTTGCAAAGATCCTACTTTGATCACTTATATCATCTGTCAAATATGCATGTATATAGGCTTCTTCGATAAATGTTATACACAATTGGATTAAGAAGAAAATGTTGATTATGCCCATATTTTTACTTTTATGGTACAATTTGGTATAAGGAGTTAGTTAAAATCGTTTAAAATTTGCTTTTCAAATTGATTTTACACAACGAGCGTACAATATATGTATAGATACATATATATATTCTTACATATATATCTATTAAATTACCTATAGCTAATATAGCTTTAAAAATTAAAAAAATAGTAGAAATATGCTCTTATTATTTCGAGCTCATCATTTTTTGTCCAAGGTACAACCACCGATAAACATAGTCAACAGTCAACTCACTCGCCACCATTTAATACTTCCTGCCAAAATAGTTTAGTGGCTCTAACATGTGTCCTCTTCTTTCTGATAATTTATAACAATTATTTCATTTCCATTCTTATGTTTCCACTAATCCAAAAAGCCTTGTTCACATTACAAGCGTAATAATTTAATCAAATACTTAATATATCATATTTCTCTAGCGTATGTTCGGTTCTGCCTACAACGCTCATAACCCCTGCATGTCCTTGCACAGAATAATGAATATACACACGAACAACAACAACGCCCACACAGCAGCGTCCATAAGTCACTGCGTGTATAGGAGCTGTGCACATTGTGCATGTCCTAATTCTAGTTCACAATATTGCACTTGCAGTAGACCACCAGCTCGCCAAAAAGCGGCCGGAACACTCTACACCGTTAATCCGAGTCCTTCGCACACTTGTATGTTGCAGCAAAGTATTTGCAAATGACCAGCGCCCCAAGCGAAAAGCCTGTGAAAATGAGTGCACAAACACATATACACGAAAGCTAGTGGAGTTGCGGCAGCGTCACTCATAAATTGAGACAGCCCACAAAGGCAAGCAACAACAAAATTTGATATATCGCTCTTGCATATTTGTTTGTTTGTGTGTGCCACCGACTGTGGCATCATAGCCGTCGGCCACTCGCCTTCGTGTGGCATTTGTTCGCTTGCCTCCTACTTGCCCTGTGCGCACAATATGCAAATTCCAAATGCAACTCCTCCCCCTTGCGCTCCGCCACCAATAATTTGCCTTCACCGTCGCCATTCGTTTGGAAGTCGAACATTTTTAACTGACTTCAAATTTGTTGCGGCTGTGATTTTAGTGGTCATTGCGCATCCACTCGACGCTGCCGCGCTGCCCTCGACGTTGGTGGCCAATTATGCAAATTAACAATTTGCATGTGTTCACGATATATGCAGCTGTCCTGAGAGTAGTCCCATACATACATTTATGTAGATATGTATGTCTGTATGTGTGCGGTGAAAGTGAAATATGAAAGCGATTGGTTATTTATGTGTGCCCTTTTAGAAATTTAAATTTTTGTATATTTTCTCAATTTTTCCTGAAGAAGTGCAAATTTTGAGCCAAATAACTTGAATAGTACTGTGACTTTAGAAGAAGTAAAGTTAAAATATCAAATTTACTCTTTCTATTATCACTCATATATGTATATCATATATCCACTTTTCACATTATGGTGGCAAAATGAAATGTAATAAAGGGTGTTTTTTTAGACATGTTATTTTCAAGAAGAAATAAAACGCATATAATGGCCAAGAATTTAGCTTTATCAGATAAGAATAAAGACTGGGAGCATGAGGTGTGTGTAAAGTTTTAAGACAGGTGATAGGTACATGTGATTAATAGATACTGTGTATCGCCGGAACCCGGAGTATAGCTTATCTGACTAAATATTAGTTGAATTGTAGTTTTATTTTCGTTAACAATTGAAATTTTTGTTTTTCCCTTACCTTAATGGGCCTTACTATTTTTGTGCTTTTCAAATTGATTTTACACAACGAAGATACAATATATACTGATGCATATTCATACATATATTTGCCTTTACGTTTTAAAAATCGACTTTTTCTCTGGGTATTTTACCAAACTGATTTTTACTGGGAGATTGAGACATGAGTAAAAAAGTTCATTCTATGTAGTCTCCAAAGTCAAAATATTTGGTTTCTAAGTTAGAAAATAGGGTTTTTTAAAACAAAAACATATTCGGTGAATCGACCCAGAAGTATTCTACATCGTAAATTCATAAACAATTAAGACAAGTGGTGCTAAAATCAAAGACCAGAACACTCATGAATTTCACTTTCGCATTGCGGAGCCATTTGAATAAGGCACCGCATGAAATCAGATTTTTATTTCTGCACAATTTTCATCAATTTTCACCTGAATCGAATGCTTAAATTTTCAGACAATATTTGTGCTTTCATTTTCAACACAGACACATTCCAGTATGTACATACATACATATGTTGTATAGGTTAGATGTAGAAAGCTTAAGAGTTGTGGAATGCCACATTCGCATAAATTCAATACAATGACACATTTGTAATTGTCCTCTCGAACCAGCCTACAGCAGTACGAGTAGTCCAACCAGAGCGTGACCACTCACAATACCTCAAACTGAATTTGGTTCAAGCGCGAACAACAACCACATATAGAGATATGTGCAGAGGTGAAAGCACGCGGCGGGCGAAATAGTAGACCAAATATGGCAAAAGGCTCGTCATTGTTTGCCCATCGTCTGCACGAGTTTTTCATTTCCACGTTGCAAGCAGACACGTGTGTGAGTATGTGTCTGGATTGTGTGTGCTTGAATGTGCAGAAAGTTGGTTGAAAAGACACCAAGAGTATGAGTCGGACAGTTTGGCAAATCACATGTGGAAAATGAACACATGGCTGGCGTATGAAGCAGCAGACATTTGCCTATGTGTCTATATGTACAAGGTTGGATCAGGAACTCTGTGAAAAGTAGGAAAGCGTTTACTATATTGTACTTTTAAGGTTTTATTTTCATCAGATTTTTGTGTTTTATTTTTTATGATTAGATATTTAGACGAGTTGAGAGTTGATTTCCTATTATGCTCTACACTCTTCACAAAGGCTCCTGTAGTCCCAGCACTCTGCTAAATTCCAGAATGGCGCTCGAGTTCAAAAAGGCCTTAAATCTTTGCTTCTACTCGTGTGAAATACTCTAAAGAGGTTATACCAATATTGTACTGATGCCTCCGGATTGTAAAGAGATTTCTATATGTTACCACGACCAACCTGATTTTTCTCTGGTGTATTTTGTAATTATGTTAAACCTTTTAAAGATATAACCTCAAAGAAACATTTTAGCCTAACGTAGGTCAGAAGTTTTCTGCCAGTGCCCGCTTCTTCCCTTACTTCCAGAATACCTCCTTAATGGCATTGTACTCACCGCAGAGCAGGTTTCTGGTCCTGGAAGCTTGTTCTAGGAACCTTAATTAGGTGGTCCCATTTATAAACTGATAAACTATTGAGCATTTTTACGCATCCCTGGACAAATAGTGACTTGACTCGTAAAACGACATCGCCTTGCAAGTCGGTTCGCTTCGTAATCCTATGTCAATCTGAAATCCTTTTAAAAATTCAAAATGTTTTAACCGTGTTTCGTGTCTGTGGAATTAACTGAAGATTCATATTCAAGAAATCTTTAAAAAGGTTGTTCGAGGATACCTTTCCGGGTATATTGATTATGCAACTGAAAATAAAAATTCTCAGAAATTCCAAGGATCAAATATAGTTTAATAGTAGATATACATAGTTCACTCAACGCGTTGTCATTTTAAGTACGATTTGGGTGGCTTATTTTGTATATCTGTTAGAGGTGAAAGTGGTTACTCCAAAGCGCCATGGCTGTATTACTGTCTATCAAAAGAAACAAATCCTCAATAGATCGTTCAAAAAGCTTTTAATAAATTTTAGCTTTTTAATAAACATTAGTTCTTCGGAGATGCTTTCAAATGTACCATTTCTCCATATAAATATGCTTAGTATGGCATTTTAAGAGTAATCCCACTCCATAGTCCAATTTCTTCTTTTTTTTTAAATTCCATCTCGCTTTGCCTCGTTTCTCTCTAAGCTCTGTCTTACAGTCTTTTATAAGAACTTGAAATGGATGATATTTTGTTCTACTCGAACTTCGCTCTTTCTTATTTGCTTTTTTCCTGGATTCAAAGGATTCCTTTAAATAACCCTCGTAAAGAGTTCAAACGTTTTTTCTGGAGCAGACGGAAGTTAAATTTCGGACGAAAATAAAATTTAGCAACAACAAAAAATTCTATTTCAGCGCGCAGCCAGACAAAAAGCGGAAAAGCGAATCCACATTTTTTCCCACAAACACAGGGACACACCCGCTTATATATCCTGTTTGCAATTTTTCATTTTTCCCGCTTTTTCATTTTGTTTCCTTCTTACATATTTTGCTTCGTTGCGTTATTCATGTGAGTTTTCCGCTCTTCGCAGCAGTAACGAATGAAAAGCACGCACAAACTTCGCGGCGTTGTGGGTAAATGCAAAAATAACGGTACACTACTCAACTTGCTGCAACGACAGCCACTTCCGTTTGACATTGGCGGACAGGGAATCGAGGTTCAATTTATGTTTGACTGCGAATTCACCATTCATTCACGCGGTTAGCCATGTTGCTCTTAATGTAGTTGTTGTTGTTGCAAGTTTAGACACTCATTGTTCGCTTCAAGGTTACTCATTGCCTTTGGAGCACAGCTACACACAGACAAACTTAGAGCTCCTTATATTTTCTGACGACTTTCTTCTTGCTCCTTTCTCCAACATTAGAGAACCTCACCTCTCTCCCCTTCGTCCATCCATTTAATTGCTCTTTGCAACTAAAACTTGCTTTTGAAGCTTGCTGTTGCCTTTGTTCTGCTTTCAAGCGCTCATACTCCTCGTGACCGTCTACATGTCGCTTTGGTCTATTGGCTAAATTACGACGTGTCTGCCAGGATAATTTTACGATTTCCTTGAATGCAAATGTCCTGCTTTGCTGTCCGCAACCAATGTGCCGCAGGCCACAATGCCATGCCAGGAGCAGGCAGTCAAACGTTCTCGTTGAATACCTAAGCGCTCATGAGTGCTTCCCGGTTCGGCTTAAGCTTTACCAGCCAGCACAGCTGACACTCACACTACTCCATTACACCGAAATGCGGCACTTCCTCCTTTGGTTTCCTTTTTGCTTTTGGAGCACAAAATGGGATTTTCAAGTGCCTTGTCTAAGGCGAAGTGGGAGCTTTGGTTCGTTTATTGTTGTTGTCGTCGACCAATGGTTCTCTTTGTTCTCGAGATTTGCAAGAGTTGTTGTTGGCTTTATCCAATATTTTCCATGTTGTTGCGCACTTTCATTTGCAATTGCGGCGCATAATGCGCACATAATGGTTTATTTATTTCCTTGTCTACATTGCGGACGATTTTTGGATGGCGAATATTTGGGAGAATTTTTTGTCAGAGAAAAATACTTATGTATAAGAAAATTGTATATTTAAGTTTATAAATTCTAGAAGTGTTTCTAAATTACTATTGTAGATTTAGGTTAGTCCTGAATACCCTGACATCAAATTTGATAAAACAGATTTATTTACAATTATGTATTTTTTCTCTTTTATAATAATACTAGTTATATTATTCATTAATATACTAAGTAATATTAATAGCTCCTAAAGATCATAGGTCCTTGATAGGATGGCTTGAGTTCAATTTGGTTGAACAGAAAGGGCGATGGTGTCCCCGTTATGTCAAATCCCTGAGAATATCGATCCTTTCCCGTCATCATTAAGTTCGAATAGTAGGTGTAGATGAAGATAATTTCATCTTTGTGTTGGTCGGCTTAAGTGTGTCCGTCAACACTTGCCCTGTCCTTATAGTTTATAAGACTTTGGGACCATAAAAGATGACAATCTCTTGGAGAGATGGGCAGCGGCCCTTTTAAACCAAGCTGTCAAAATAAAAAAAACATAAGACGGAAGAAAGGAGGTCGGAATCAACTTCCACAAAATTGGCCTCGGGCAAATTCCAAAACATGCCGACTCTATACATCTTGGTATGCTTGCTGCGGTAGGGAGGATGGTGCCACCTCTTGAAAGGAGGCTGAATCCGCGATTTTCTGATACTCGCACTTGACACTTTATTTCTGAATAAGTTCGATTTGATTGCATTAACCCTTTATCGGGCACGACAAGATTTTGATTAAAACTTGTATTTTTCAAAAGATACTGCTAAAATAAGAAAAAACTTTCTTTTTAAACATTTTATACCTATTTAAGTCCTTTATTGTAAAAATATCCGTTTTTATATAAATCTTACATTGCAAAATTAAAACGCTAATATAACTGTCACTCGGCCAGGTAAAACTGTAAAGATTGTTTTCAAAACATTCTGCAATAACTAATTTGTGTTCTGTTTGGTAGAGCTAACATAAGAGAAGTATTTTCAATATTGACTTGTTATGCTCTCTAAACCTATTTGAGTGTTTTAAAATTAGTCTAAGCGAAGCTTTATACTTTCGTTGATAATATTATTGACGTTGCCTTTGAAAGAAGAAGAAAAGGTATGTCCAGGTGTTATACGAGTTGCTAAAAATACTGGCTAATTATTTGAATCGCACGCATATCCGACATAAATCGCAGTATTGTAAGGCCAAAAAAAAGCAATTCACATTGAATGGCCATAGGAAAATCTTAGGAAACCCCAACTAACTTAAAACAATTTCCAATTCTTTATATTTCCTAATCAAAATAAAGTAAGATAAAATGGAAAAAATGTAAGTTTAGTTATTACATTCAGTCTTGGTTTTTATCAGAAAATTTGAAAAATTTTGTTTTGTTTGCCGATTATATTTATGAGGCTACAATTTATTATTTATTTTATAGTTTTAACGAAAACCGCTTATAACGAAAAAGCAAATTTGTTACATTGAGTACCTTAAATAACGAAGTAAGTACTCGGTTTAACGAACAACATGAAGAAGACATATGTATGACGAAAGAGAAAAAAATCAAATAACTTCGAGCCAGAATTAAAAATAAAACTTGAAAAAATTCAATAGAAATGTGCAAATTAAAAAATGTTGAATCTATACTAATATAATAAAGCTGAAGAGTTTGTTCGTTTGTTGGTTTGAACGCGCTAATCTCCGAAACTACTGGTTCGAATTGAATAATTCTTTTTGTGTTGGATAGTCCATTTATCGAGGAAGGCTATAGGCTATATAGCATCACGACCAATACGAGCGAAGAAACAGTGGTAAATGTGTAAAAAAAAGTATATTACTTTGTTTCTAATAGTTTCACAGTAATTATAATGATGATGTATACAATGAGGAACTGATCATAATTGAAGATAAAATTCATGAGATTTGCGACAAATCCCTAACTGATATTGGGCTTCCTGCATCAAAAAGAAATTATTCGCTTTTGAACCCGTTAGAAGTAGCATTGCGAAAACCATATGATATAAATGAATTAAATGAGTATATTATTCAAAATGAACCAAAATTAGTTAATGACCAGGTGACAGCGTATAAGGGTATCTGCAAAGTGTTCGTTTCAATGAAGGAAGAATTTTTTGTTTGGATGCTCCCGGTGGGACTGGCAAGACCTTCATTACTAATCTTATATTAGCAAAAGTAAGGCCTCAGGGACAGCTAGCCTTAGCGTCGTCAGGTATCGCTGCAACTTTATTAGCAGGTGGACGCACAGCTCATTCCACT
The DNA here is from genome assembly GCF_028554725.1 of Zeugodacus cucurbitae. NCBI lineage: Eukaryota > Metazoa > Arthropoda > Insecta > Diptera > Tephritidae > Zeugodacus > Zeugodacus cucurbitae. Next base: position 52,372,198 of record NC_071667.1, on the reverse strand, counting down.
TTTAAACTGCCCCAAGACTGCTTTTCACATGGCCAATTATATGTCGCGTTGTCAAGATCAGGTTGCGGAGAAAATCAATATGTTCTTCTGCCACCAGAAAATAAAACAAAAAATATAATTTACGCAAAAGTTCTTTGATAACAGAAATTGACGCGGACGAAGATAAAGACGAAGCTTAAAATCACTATTCCACTCGGAGTTAAGCTGCCTAAGTATGCCATCATCGTTTCGTCACTTCTCAAATCGCTGTTATTGAGCTGAACTCTGTTGTCAAAAAATAACTCAAAGTTGGAAATAAATATATCTGCTTTATTGGAATAGCAAATAGTGCGAATTACGATGGTATAAGTTTTGCTTTTCTATCTCTATCTCAGTATGGGTTATATATAATATTGCATTTGTACAACAGGATTTGTTCGAATTCCAATCCAAAATCTTCTTACACAATAGTTCGCGCTTTAACTAGTCGTTATCTTCAATTAGTAATTATCTTTTTGCAAACAAATTTCCTGGAAATTTCGCCGCCAATTTATCAGCTCTATTTAAAATGATTAACGAAACCGATTTACTGGACTGAGTCCCGGAACTTATTTGGTAAAATGGGCACGAAGAAGAACAAATTTCAAGAGCACTTTACATACATACATATACACACATACATAACAAATATTATATAAAATAGAACTGTATACATATATAAAGCATTGACCGAATGTCTTCCCAATCGGCACAGATCAAAGCAATGCAAACGGGTATATCATTAAATATATTTTAACACCTACAACAATAAAAAATTTAATTTGCTTTTTACTGCGGCGAAAATAATAAAAGTGACAAACATGATAGTTAGGAAGTATAACACGCTTTCAAGAAAAATTTTGCAAATTACTTAAGAAAAAATAATCCACAATAAATTAAAAATAAAATAAGATTGAAAACCTTAAAAAATTAGGACAATAAGCCATAAGCAGAAAATTAATAGTTAGAGTAGGCGGGGAGGACGCGCAGTGGGGGATAGACAAATCCAGTGAGTGGCAACGATGGAAGATGCTTTGACAGTGATTACGTTTACGGTAAGTCATACGCCGTGCCACAATGAAGGAATGTGCTCTACATTAACACAAACAAACATACAAACAAACGCAGTCACACACAACCGCCCTCAAACAAACGCGGCTCCTGTGAATTCATTTGTGCTGTTCTTGTTGTTGTTGTCAACTAAGCGCGCGCACGCTTCAGTATTCAGCAACGTTTGCGATGCGATGCGATATGCGATATGTCCAAAAGATACTCAAACGCAGAATGCCAGCAAGTTAGACAAATAAACACAGAGGTAAGCAGACAGACGAACAGACAGACGGACGGACTGAAGGGCAGGCGCTGAGGCAGACAGGCGTGCGTAGCGGCCGTAGTGTCGTCTCAATGGCTGCGCGTTCGGTCGGTTGGTTCACTTGCTCACGGACGACATTTAAGTGAAGTTGGAGGCGGAGGCCAAGTGCGAGTAAGTAAGTAAGTAATTTGATGTCATATTGTGTCACATGGCGTTGCTTAGCTGGCGGCGCGTTTTGTCATCATCGACATAATTTTGCTTGAATCTCCAATCTTGCTGCCAACATCGGCGGTGTCAATGAGCAGCGACATTTTCGGGCGTTATTCTTTTTGTTTTTTTATTTTTGCTTCTTCTTTTATTTTTTCATTTTGGCATTGCGTTTCGTTTAATGTCAGTGTTTTACGTGCTGTTTGTTGTTGTTGATTCTTTGGTTTATTTAATTTTAAGAGATGTTTTTTTGATAATGAATTACCCACACTCATTGTCATTGTTGTTGCTTTTTTGTTGTTTTTATGCGAGTGTACTTGAGCAGTAATTCATATTTTCATTAAGGTAATCACATACGTACATAATATGTACGTACTACATATATATAATTAAATCATTAATAATAGCACAAATAATAGCAAAAATACCTTAATCTCCTACTTATATGCATATATAAAACTCTAAGGAGAGCCTCCTGACTAAGGATTCAAATGTTTATAGTTTGTAAACTTGAAGATAATCTGATGACTATATTGACGGACTATATTCCAATTGTTAATTATGTCTCCTACAATAATCATAGATTGTCTTTTTATATTCCCGCAACAAAGTTGCTAAGAGAGTATAATAGTTTTGTTCACATATGTTGTGAAAATAAGCCAAATCAGTTCACAACCACGCCTACTTCCTATATACCAGAACTTTGAAGTCGATCTGAATCGGTTACTTTACACGATATAAAGTAGGCACTAATGAACATATCGGAACAGAACTTTGCATAAATACTACATTTATAGTGTGGCATCGCTCTTTTAAAAATCGTCGAAATCGGACCATAAGTTTATAACATATCTACGTGCCTAAAATGCGTGAAATCGGGTCATAACTTCACCTAACGCCCATATAAACAATATTAGGGTTTCCAACTTTCAATGGACTTTATACCATATATATGACGAATATGTCGGTCAAATTGAGTGTTATATAATATTAATAAAATTAAATTAATGAATTACGAGAGTATAAAATGTACGGTTACACCCGAACGTAGCCCTTACTTACTTGTTCAAACGTTAGTTTTGTTATCAGTTACAGTATCATTGAAACCCTGTTCCATTATATAGAATTAATTCGAATATGAAGATATATACTATATTCTGCCTCATTGATTGTTAGTATTAATATTTATTCAAATTAAAGGGTTTTCAAGAATAGTACTTTTAGCAATGCTTTCTGGTCAAAACATATGCTGCAAAGGAAAGCAAAAGGACACCCCAAAAATTCTGAACATTGAAATGTATCAGAAAAGAATGAGAATTGAGAAAAATTAAAATGTTTTAACATAACATTCATTTATCCATACTGTGAAAATTAAGATGGATTGCTTTCAGTACAGTTAAAGAGATTTCGCATAGCTCTTTGGTAGAGGGGAAGGAGATGGTATTGAGGAGGAGATGTTTATATTTCAACGATACAAGTAAATACATATGCATATCTGAGACAACGAATTTAGCACTTTTGAGTAAAGTTAGTACAATGTGGCCTAAATTCATGAAAATCATTATTTGGATTATAACCTATTCTAAACTCAGTAACTTTCATCCCTTTCCGTATAAATTGTTATTTTATCGTTTTCGAAAATATCCTAGTTGATGATGTATTTTATTTTACAAAAATAATATAATATATTTCTAAATCGCCCAAACCCAATGGCTAATACTTTGGTACATTCCTGCGATTTAACACGTCTAAAGAGAAGAGAAATGCCTGCATACCACGTTTCACCAAAACAGCTCAATAATTTGCTTGAGCTTGTCCAGTTTTTAAACAGATCTAAGATTTTATAACTTAATGTTAGGCTTTATGAAAGCAGATATAATAAATGAAGAAATTTTGAAAACAAAATCTTTATCATCATTGTTCAGGAATTAATTAGAATTTTCAAAAAGAAGTCGTAATAAATATATGGAAGAGAAGATGGACTAGAATGTCATAAATTGAAACTTTTAAAGCTGTTCTCTTCTAATAATACTATATGTATATGTATTAGTATTAGATTTGTTTCTCTTTTAATTTAAAATATGGCGAAATTTAGAAATATATTATATAAATTAATCTTAGATTAAACGATTTTGCAAAAGCCATAAGACTATTTTTTTCAGGAGATCAAGAGACACTCTCTTCTATGATTTTGGAATATTTTGAAATGTTTGAAAACAAGCCATTAGAGGAATAAAATCATATATCCGATGAGATGTATTAGAGAATGCCTAGTTCAGAAAATATGTTAACCAGAGTTGCCGTCTTTTTAAAAAGGTAAAATTAGCCAATAAAATGTCTATTATTGCAAATACTACTTAATATAAAGTATTCACCGAAAAGCGAAACTTTGTGCGGAAAAAGTTATTAAAGAAAATCAAATATAATCAGATATAAAATATAATATAATAACCTAAGTATTTCAATAATGTTTATCTTTATTGGAGTCGAATAAACCTATCTAAAAGTTCAGCTTATAGAACGTAATAATAATTCATAAATTCTCAAAAAATTTTTCGATACGTTTTTTGGTGTAACAAGTCAGAAAAGTTTTATTAACTTTAATCAATTAATTTTGAAATACATATGTACATATACATACATATAAATATATACGTAAAATATTTTATTATATGCATAAATAGAGCTTTCAATAAAAAATTATTAACTACTCATTGAAGACTGCCTATGAATCCCATCAAAATCAGCCATTAAGCGTTTATGGTCATAACGCTCAAAGCATAACTGATTTAAAGCATTTACGAAATTCGCTTTTGATATTTTGCGCTATTTTCTGCTCCTTTGAAAATTAAAGTCACATTTTTTATTTTTGTGTTTTTTAAGTTTTATGAGCTTCTTCAGGCAAGCACGAGCCCACTATATTTATTAAGATATGTCTGTCACAATCAAAAAATACATAAGGAAAGTCTTTCAGATTTGCATATAAATATGCTTGTACGCTTGTATGTGTGTATGTATATATGTAAGTTTATATGGATTTTTGTGAGATATGAGTTCGTTGGTACATACCTTCTAAGTGGTAATTGCGGCTGATTTCCTTTGTTGTCGACGTCGCTGGACACTGTTTTGTACGCTACTGCTGTGCTATATTATAAGTTGTTGTTGTTGTTGGAAGTGCTCTTATTTTCATTGTCATTCTTGCTATTTGTTATGATGATTGTTATTGTTGGTCTTGTTGTTGTTGTTATTTTTTGGAGCTGCTGTATTGCCACTGCGTCACTGTTCGGATTACACTTGCTCTTATTGCTCATGTTGTTGTTGTTTTCTTTTTCGATTTTTTTTATTCGTGATTGCTGCGGCTGCGTGCGGATCTTTAATGGAATTGCGTTTTACGATTGTACTTCGTTACTTTAACGATCCGATTCGTTGTGCATACAAATGATTTTATTAGCCGATTGAAGTTTTTGTTGTAATTTTTTTGGTCGCTGCTGCCAACACAGCCGCCGCTGCCAGCGTACACAATCATTGATATTTTTGGTTGTTGATTTTTATGTATTTCATTTTATTCTTGTGGTTTTTGTTATTGTTGTTATTTGTTGTGAGCGGTACATTCGCCTCACTTTGCTCCAGTTCGCTAATGTCAATTAAATTCCTCGCGAGCTATTTTATCATTTTATGTGTTTTTCTGGGAAATTTCTTTCTTGCCATCTATCTTTCTTCCACTGTCCGTCTGTCCGTCCATGAACAGCATTTTCTAATTGCTGATTTCATTTCGTGCGCCTTCACTGCCGTGCTTTTGGCTTGTGACTCAATGAATCGGCGTTAAAATTTGATTTTTAGTGTTGGTTTTAGCTTCGTTTTAATTTAACTGTTTTTTAGTTTGTTTTTCCTCAAGTCTTTTGACTTCTTCTATTTTGCCTCGGAGGCATTAGCAGCGAAAGGCTCTTTCGCTTATCTGAAATTGATATGAAAATTTGTGAGTTTAATGAGTTCATTTGAACGTAGTATTACGGCGATCGCCGAAATTAAACGAAATAAAATAAATAAAAACTTGTTTGAAAAACACTTTTAAGTTCAAACTTTAAGTGAAAAGAAGAAGCTTATGTAGAGAACGCGTGGATATAGTTGGAGAAAGGTGAGGTGTGTTTTGTATAAAGTCTACTGTCGGTATTACTTAGTCATACGTTAGTCACAGTTAGTATCATCCGAAATCTATCTATATTCCAAAATCCTTAAATATATAGAATTTTCTTAAGTTGATAAGTATATGAAACGAAATACATATGTATAAGTATATACATATGTATACATGTTAAAACCAACTTTTATCTGCGAAAAATAACTTGCATTTAAACCACCCAATTAGATCTATGCAAATTTAGTCAATTTTATTTTGTTGTCAAGACTTCCTGCACCGCCACGTGATTGGTTTGCTCTTCGCGTAGGTGTCAAAATGCAAATTTATAATTATCACAGCAATCATCATATAAAATGGCGAGTTAGACTAAACATGGAATAAATGATGCATGAAGCGAATTCCAGGCGTGGGAAATGTGGCGTGTGAAAAAGGCAACTACAGGTCTTTAGTTTTGAAAAAAGCAAGTGTATAAAAATAAATTAAAAAGGACGTCACATTGTCACGTTAGCATGTTAAACAACTAAATTGTTTTTAATAAAAATTGTGAATGTGGAGAAAGTATTAGTAAAATAGAAAACATTCCCATATAGTTACTTTTTATGTTACTGATGTAAGGAGCTTAAATCTTGTCTAATAGTATTAGATTGAATGTTATATATATATATAAAATTTTGTTTATTATAATAAAATTAATTATTTAACAGATTCGACACATTTTTAAATCTCTCAATAAGTAAAAAAAAGTAGAAAGAAGCATTTTGAAAAGGAAAAGTTCAGCCCGATCTGATGCTATGAAGGCGCTTTTTTATGATTTTATCACCATAAAACTACTGGTGGTTTAAGCGTATTTCGACAGCTGAAATCCCTTAAAAATTATAATGTAGTTCGCTAAACTACTGAAAATTGATATGGCTACTGTTACTGAAACAAGACCCTCTGAAACAGCAATTTAATAAACTTGTAATAAATAATTCCTTAGGACCGTGTTTCCCAAACGTAGAAATTGCTTGGCGCAATATGTTATTCCCATATTTTCCCATGTTAAATCCATAGAAGTTTTTTTGTAACACTTTTGTTTAATTTAACAACCTTAACTTGAGAACATATAGCAAACCAATGGTCTCTTGACAGTATTTGCTACAGGCCACGCGCTGGCTTAATCCGGCATTGAATGAAAATCATTATATACGGTCCGATAAGAACTTATTCTATAAAGAGAAACGAAAATAAAAAAAATTATGATTTATTTCGAAAAGTAGTTGCCTTTCAGCTCTATATACCAGATTCTGCGATGCTCCAACTTTCTTTGGTCGTCATAAAAAATGCATTTTCTGGAAGTCTTAAAAGTAGACATTCGTAGAGGGATAATATCCTCATCCGATCCACATTTTTGTTAAAAGGGTGACTTTTTGAAGTTTGGAAACAAAAATAAATAACAAGGGACAAAAGACAGTCTAAACCTAATTAAACCTGATGACGGCGTAGGTGTGACCCGGTTTTTTTTCTTAGTCAAATATGATCGTTTTTTCTGCAATTCGTTAACATATTGGCCCAATAATTCAATATAGTAGAGCCTTGTGATCGCTTTGCCTTCTTTGAATAGTCAAATATGCACCCTCTGAATTAAAGAAATCGTTTAACGCCTTTTTTTGCTCGATAGAACATTCTTTGCCTTTTTCGATTGAGGTTCGCCGGGTGAAGTACAACATTTCGACAATTTCTGGGTCTCGTCATCAAAAGCTGCTATGAAGAGATTTGCTATTTTTAACCAATGTGAACAAGCGCCCCTTAAAGCCCACTAGAAATCAGCCTTGACTTATTCTTACCCTGAAAAATTGGCCACAAAATTTAAAAATTTTCCATACAACAATGTACTGTTCGTTAAATTAACTACAGAAACACACATACAAATACAAATAAATGTATATGTACCTTCATATACTTCCTGTAAACAATCAATGACAGCAACAGCAATAACAATAACAACAATGCACACATCGATGCTACTGATAAGTAATTGTGCAAACTGGCAACTAAATCTGTCAAACTGCCAATTCGGGGCAACTGTCAACATAACAGTAAACAAGTTGCACGCACTAACTTATGACCAAGGAGTGGGACAGACTCGTACAATGGCAATAAATGTTTGTTGTTTTTGGTGTAAATGAACGCTTTAGATGCAAAGCGATTTGAACTACTTTAAATGAATGAAGTAATTAAGCGAGTGAGTACAAGCGACGAAAACAATAACAAACAATTTTGCAAGCATGACAAATAAGTGAGCGAATAGCTGTGTACTATACATATAACAGAAAATAGATACCGATGAAAAAGTAGTTGTACTAGCAGAAGTAGTAGTGCTAAAGCAATGTGTTTGGCAGGCGATTGTGGAAATTAATAGAGATTTTATAGATTTTTAATTTTCGCAATGACAAAAATAGTGTAAAAATGCTATTTATTCGAGCAGATTTTCTTAAAAATGAAATCAAGAATTACATATAACAATCTTGTAAGTCAAATAGTCGAATAGTTTCGATTGAAAAATAAATTATTTTTTGAAACATAAAATATATTTTTACATATATGGTTACAAAAAGTGTTTATGTAGAAGGTAATACATTTTTTTCCTATATTGTAATTTATGAAGAACTTAAATATAAGTGAATTAGTCTACGATAAAATATTATATTGTTGGGATAGCCTTTAGCTTTTTCTTGTTTGCTTGTAAATTTCTCTTAATTGTTGGAAATAGGAAAAGGAGAATGTCTGGCGAAAAATGAGGAACTCAGGGCTTGTATATTTATTTATATATATTATATTTATTTATAACTTTGGATATAGCAGCTTCGTCGCAAAAATAGTTGAAATTGATCAAGGAATTACCCTAGCCTTCATATACTATATGTATATACTGATTTTCGTTATTCTAGTTATGCCGACTCGTATATGAGAAGTAAATATAAATAAATTGCGAGAGTCTAAATTACTCGATTGCACCCGAACTTACCAATACTATACTTGTTGTTATTTCATAATATTTTATAAATGATCTAAATTTTAGCTATATATTATTAAATTCTAAGGGATCATTAAATGATATAGTTAATCACCAAGGCTACCAGATTCGCAACTTAAATATGATTTTTTGTTAAAAGGTAAAGATATGGTGAAAAGATATATGAGTTCCGTACATGCAACAAAAAAATATTTTATTTTTTATCATAATTATTTTCAATAAAATGTTCAAACTCCAATTAAATTAGAATTCGGAGATTACAGACCACTTGAAATAAAATTGGCACTGAATTCAAATTGTATGAATTTCAGAATATGCCTGTATACGTAATTTATTGACATTCAAGATGAAGGTTTTAGTGCGAGGCTAAATAGAGTTTATATGCTAATGTATCCAAGGTATTGACTAATTATAAAACTTCTAGCAAAGAGACGTAATCAGAAAATAAAAATTTTTTACACCTTAGAACATTTATTAACATACTAATAGAGAGTAAATATATAAATGAGACGCTTAATATAAACAAATCCTATTTTAATATTCTTACTTCTTTATTCCCATACGAATAATTGTAAATATTTTTAAAACTCCATTAACAAGTTAACTCTGCTAGCAGATGTCAATTACAAAACGCATAATAATTAATTTAATTTTCGCAAATAGTTGTTTTCTACACATTTGGCAGCGAATGGTGTCAATATCTCTCAAAGCAATTTAAAGCCCTTGAGTAAACGCAGCTTGCCGGCCCACATAAACACACACGCAACTGGGCAAAAAAACCGCAATTGTAAAAAAGAATTAGAAAAAAATAGGAAAAGCAAAGCATTGAACCTATTTTGGCGAGAAGAGATGCGTGCAAGCGTCATACACGCAAGTAAGAAGGGAAAAGAGGAGTGTGCGGCATAAGCGTAACGTGCCGCTGTGTTTTGCGTTTATCAAGATGCAAATACCTGTCTAACATACACAAAAACAAAAAAAAAAAACTAAAAAATACACCAGCACAACTACAACAACAATTGAAAACAAGCATGAATGAGTACACTCGCAGAAAATTAAAAAAAAAAAAAAAACAAAAAATATAATAAATTCGCCAAAAGAGATGAAAGCAATAAAGTGCTGTTAGCGGCTGTGAGCGGTGCAAAACGCGGACTTTTGACGTTCACTGAACTTTGTGGCGATTTTGCGCTGAGTAAAAATACAAAAACAAACTTCTCATCGGGTGCAGGGCAGATGAGCATTAAGGGCCGACTCGAGCGCCATTGAGCGAGAGCATAAGCAGCGGAAAAGAAATTTCATTTTCATAAAAAGAAATACTCATGCGAATTATGTAAATATGTTTTGTTGCTGTTGTTGTTTTTGGTACTTGTGTTTGCATTCGTGTCTGCCACTGACAGCTGTGACAAAAATATAACGAACACAGCAACAACAACAACAACAACAACAATATCAACGCATAACAATGACATTTGAAAATGCGGCAGCCGCCACACAATGTAACCAATTTTGTGCAACACCGAAAAATTCCGACTGTAAAGATTTTTTCACGCTTCCACGGGCAGCAAAAACTCAAAAACTGCGCGCAGACAGATAGGCAAACAACACGGGCATCATACATATATGTAAATATGTAATTGGATACATGCATCTACACAAACATACACACGGATAAGGCTTCGGCATGTAAAACAAGCAGTTAGGTCACGTCGCAGTCGCAGCAGCAGCAGCGCTACAACGAAAAGAGAAATATGCCATTTTTGCATAGCTTTATGTGTCGTCCGGTTGCCTGTTACAGCTTGACTGCCTCTGCGCAACAACAACACACAATACAACAACAACAAACACACATCCACGTTGTAGTCTCTTAATCTCAGCACTCAGCTGACACCTGATGCTGTTCACAGTGCGCAAACGCAATAGCCAATCGGAGAGCGCGCGCTAAGCTCCGCCCCGAAATGAAAATGGCGCTCGCTTCGAATTCGCCTCAGCATATGCGCGTTAACTAGAGCGCTACTCTAGCTATGCTTGTTCCACAAATGTGGTTTAATGAGCGGAAAGAACGAGTCAAGCAGAGCTTTAAACTAGTTTAAGTGAGTGCCACTGCTGTGTGTACATAGGAGAGTTCGGGAAATGCAGCGAATATGCGCGCAGGAGTTTTGCAGCAGCAACGAAAACAGAAAATATACAATAAAAAAGATGTGAAAATGTGAGGATTCAGAATTTTCACTAGGCAGCGGACAGTCGAGCGTCTGAAATTACAAAGAATTTGAAACCTTTAATGCTCTGCAGCAGTTGTCGCACGCTCGCTTCCACGCTGGTCACTGACGGCTTGCTGCTGTTGTTGTTACTGTTGCTGATGAATGCCGTTAGCCGGTTGACTAAAAAGACATAAACGCTGTTTGTATTGAGCGTATGCCAGCCAATAATTATGCGATTAAGTAATGTTAATGATCATGTAACTGTTGGCGATATTGATCGGAGCAGTGCGGGGAATGTGTACGGAGTGGCCGTGTACAGCTGGTTGACAAAAGATTGGAGATTGATGATACTAGATGTATCGGCCAAATTGTTTTATGAGACTATGACACTTTAAGAGATCGAAATTTAATTACTGTTATAGTTTATATTGAATGCAGATAAGGAGTAGTAATGACTATAGTGAAATGAAGTTGAAAAGAAAGGTATATAAAATGTTATAAAACGCTTTGTTAAATAAAAATAATAATAAAACAGACCTGCAGTTGATATTTATATGTTTTAATGGTTATAATTCTTAGAAAGAGAGTATAATGTTGATATAAATAAACTCAATTTAGAATTTGTTGAATATATCCATGAATATTTAGAATATTTAGAATATTATCCATATTATCGAATTTAGAATATATCCATGTACCAAACATTCACTGTTTGTCTACATGTTGCAATTCGTCTATATGTAATTTTTATGTGTTTTTTCTTTATTAATATGTTGTATATACATTTTACAGCAAACATTATTTGGATATAGAAGTTTTTGGCACCAACAATTTGCATGTATATTTAAGGATTTAATGAAAGAGAAGCAAGAATTTTTATGTTTTCGGAAATTACAGTTAAAGTTATAAAACAAATAAATTCAAAAAATTTGTTAAAATTGTATTTTTTTCTCGAAAATAAAATTGTATTAAAATAACTACATAACTGTAGTTATTTAAAGTGAAGAAGAAGTTTCACAGTAGAACAATGGGAGGCACCACAGAATGTACATATGTACAGTGCGTTGTATGCATTTCTCGTTTCCGTATAAGTATTTTGATACTCAGAGGATTAAATGCGTCCACTAGGTCGCTGAAACGACCTAATAGATTGTATTGCATACCATTATCGACACTAATTGTCAACCTAATGACACTTTAGGCATATTGTACTGCCAACAATTGATGTAAGTGGTTTTACTATGGTCGCTTCAGTCCAAGGAACATCCGAAGCATTGGATTTCACTGGGCAAATCTATTGCGAAAAAGTCGATTATTAACTATTAGCTGAAGAAAGGCAATATCCATGCCGATTTATTTGACCGATTCGACGATTTGATTTGTAAAAAAAAAAACGGTCTAATTTGACAAATGAAACTATTAATCCAAGAGTAATGCGTAGGATCAATAGCAAATTTCAAAATCACTAGCCGAAAAGAGATTCATTATCGCCGCTTCAAAGGTTGAAACATTGTAGGGGTAAGTGTACCGAACTAAAAGAATATTATGTTGTCCAAAATGTCCAAATGAATTTTCGTTTGTGGGTTAATAATTAATTGAATCCCTTTTGTATAAACAAAAACCTCTTAATTGAAAAAAAAAATTAATAAGACCTGACATTATCTTATTATCGTCTTAAGAAATATATGCATGCTTCAAACAGCTTTGATGAATAGTGAGGTGCTTTCGATAAAAAGGACCAGCTGTCCTACTGGAATCCGTTGCGTTAACATTGGATCTCTAACCTAACGTCTGATAACCTAACCTTACAAAACAACAAAAGTTAGTTAAAGCATCTAATACTTTTAAAATGTTTGTAAATTTAATAAATACTATTTCATACATTTATTTTTTTTTCAATTCCTTTCTCGTATTAGTTAATAGTAATTCCTATTAGTTAATAAATATGAAAAGTAGCCATTTCAACCTTTATACAGCTCAATTAATTTTAAAATTAACAACAAAAACGACAAAAAAGTTAACCAGCATATCCTTATCGGCCACTCCATTCAACAACATCCTTTGGACCTCCATTTTTGTAAGCTATTTATCATGCTTTCCACAGTAAATGCACAGTATTTTTTCCCCGATACCCCCCCCAAACAAAAAATCCAACGAATTAAAAAACACACAAAAAATGGAATGCCCACATCGATAATTGCATTCCGTTTGATGCCACTTATCAATTTCATAATAATTTTGCATTGCTCACTTTTGTGAAGACACACAAAAGCCGGCCCACCAACCAGCTGCCTGCTTTGTCTTCACAAAAGGCAAAGTGGATTTTTACATTCACATTTTCATAGGACTGATTTCCTCATTTTTTCGATTTGGCTACGATCCTTTGCGCTGATGATGCTGAGATGCAAATCCAACTGACAGTGGGCAATGGCAGTGCTACATCGCCCAGCTTTTACATTATCAACATTATAGCATGCCGCCTGCTTGCCACACCCACACCCCTCGCTGCCTGGCTGATTGGCTTTGTTGTTGCACGAAAGCGCTTTGGCATGCAGATTATGTCGCATTCATTGTTGCGGTTCACATCGCAATCAGCGTCAGCGCTTCAATTGTTGCTGTTGTTGTTGTTGCATGAGTGCATCAGGTTGATTGAATTGTATTGTTTTAACGTGGCCCCTTTTGTGCCAGCACAAATAGTGTGGCTGTTCAATTGCCATTGTTGTTGTTGCTGCTGCTGTTCATAGCCGCTTGGCGGCGCTGCTGCCGTTTGCGGTCCAATTTGGTCCGTGGAACAAAGGATTTTTAGTTTTAATGAAAATTGTCGCTTCGTTTGTCAGCAACAGCCGCACTCCAGCCAGTGTTGTTGTTGTTTTTGTTGCTTTTGCTCTGCAGCGTACAATGTTTGGTGGCACTATGATATTAATAGTTTCACATTTTTTTGCGCCATTTTATTTTCACATTTCAATTTAATCATTGAATTTTTTAATTAATAATTTGTGTTGGTGGCAAAAAAAATTGAGTTGAGAGCGCGAGGGGGGATATGTTCTTATCGCGTGCAGTGAATTTTTGAATTGGTTTGGAATTGCAATTATTTTATTGTGCCATTTTAACCTTTTGTTTGCGCCAATGCTTTTGACATTTCAATTGTCTGTGGTAATAATAAAAACCGGGAATACCTAACGGTTACATGGCGTGCTGGTTTGATAAATTTATTATTTTAAAATAATTTTACTCTCACTGCGCTAATTTGCTTGTTTGCGCAGTAATCCGTTATTTGTGAGGTTAAATCAATTAAACGAGTTCATGTTGAATGCAAAACTTATTTATCTACATTTAAGCATAATTAATATTTACATATAATCACATACATATATGTGTACATAACTTTGGTTTAGTAATTGATAAATTAAATAAATATTGTATTTTTTGGTTTTGTAATTTTAATACACCAAACACACATCAGGGCTAGCAGTACTTTGAAATACTAGCAGAAATATCGGTTTGACCCCAGCGTTCGGACACCATTTTCTTGTACCATACACGAATTAACGCGAAAAACCTCTCGGACCGAATTTCCAACTGTGAATTTCCATCCTAATCGCAACTAAGTCGATCCATTTCTGAAGCGGATGATTATTGATTATTAAAAGAGGGCCACTTATGACAGTGTCAAGTGAAAATAGTCGTGGACGAAGGGAGTTTTTACTATGTGTTTGGTAGGATTGAGAGAACTTGTAATGAGGATGATGAAATAACTACCTTATCCTACCCAGACCTGGCACAAAGTTACTATTACATTTTGCTGCCTATGGAGAATGACAATGGTAACAAGTTATCGAACAAAATATTGTATATTTTACATAAATCGGATCATTATAATTATGCAAACTCAAAACTTATATATGATGCAAAATGGAATAATGAATTTTTACGAGACATACAGACATATTATATATAAACATGTATGTATGTGATTGGCGTTGCAACCGTTTAGCCGGTTATAGCCGAATCGACGATAGTGCGCCACCTGTCTCTCTCCTTCGCAGTTCGGCGCCAGTTGGAGATCCCAAGTGTAACCAGGTCGCTCTCCACCTGGTCCCTCCAACGGAGTGGAGGCCTTCCCCTTCCTCGGCTTCCTCCGGCGGGTACTGCATCGAACACTTTCAGGGCTGGAGTGTTTTCGTCCATTCGGACAACATGACCTAGCCAGCGTAGCCGCTGTCTTTTTATTCGCTGAACTATGTCAATGTCGTCGTATAACTCGTACAGCTCATCGTTCCATCGTCTGCGGTATTCGCCGTTGCCAATGTTCTGAGGACCATAAATCTTGCGCAAAATTTTCCTCTCGAAAACTCCTAGTGTCGTCTCATCTGATGTTGACATCGTCCAAGCTTCTGCACCGTAAAGCAGGACGGGAATGATAAGCGACTTGTAGAGCTTGATTTTGGTTCGTCGAGAGAGGACTTTACTGTTCAATTGCCTACTCAGTCCAAAGTAGCACCTGTTGGCAAGAGTTATTCTGCGCTGGATTTCGAGGCTGACATTGTTCGTGTTGTTGATGCTGGTTCCCAGGTATACGAAATTATCTACGACCTCGAAGTTATGACTGTCAACAGTGACGTGGGAGCCAAGACGCGAATGCGCCGACTGTTTGTTTGATGACAGGAGATATTTCGTCTTGTCCTCATTCACCTCCAGACCCATTCGCTTCGCCTCCTTATCCATGCGGGAAAAAGCAGAACAAACGGCGCGGTTGTTGCTACCGATGATATCAATATCATCGGCGTACGCCAGGAGCTGTACACTCTTGTAGAAGATTGTACCTTCTCGGTTTAGCTCTGCAGCTCTTATAATTTTTTCCAGCATCAGGTTAAAGAAGTCGCACGATAGTGAGTCACCTTGTCTGAAACCTCGTTTGGTATCGAACGGCTCGGAGAGGTCCTTCCCAATCATGACGGAGCGGAGGCAACTCCTTTTCGTGCTGTCGAAAGCAGCTTTAAAATCGACAAAAAGGTGGTGTGTGTCGATCCTCTTTTCACGGGTCTTTTCCAAGATTTGGCGCATGGTGAATATCTGGTCGGGATCGGGTTCGCCATCTCCTGGTGTTGTACTCTCACTGCCATTCAGCAGGTCGGAGAAGTGTTCCCTCCATAATCCCAGTATGCCCTGGACATCGGTTACCAGATTACCACCTTGGTCTCTACATGAGGATGCTCCGGTCTTGAAACCTTCGTTAAGTCGCTTCATTTTTTCATAAAATTTTCGAGCATTCCCTCTGTCTGCCAGCTTCTCAAGCTCTTCGTACTCACGCATTTCGGCCTCTTTCTTTTTTTGTCTGCAAATGCGTCTCGCTTCCCTCTTCAGCTCTCGGCATCTATCCCATCCCGCACGTGTTGTGGTCGTTTGCAATGTTGCGAGGTAGGCAGTCTGTTTTCTCTCCGCTGCGAGACGGCACTCCTCATCGTACCAGCTTGTTTTTTGTCGTTGCCGAAAACCAATTGTTTCGGCTGCAGCGGTACGCAGTGAGTTTGAGATGCCGTTCCACAGTTCCCTTATACCGAGATGCTGATGAGTGCTCTCAGAGAGCAGGAGTGCAAGTCGAGTAGAGTATTTCGTGGCTGTCTGTTGCGATTGCAGCTTTTCGACGTCGAACCTTCCTAGTGTTTGTTGACGGGCATTCTTTGCTGCACAGAGGCGGGTGCGTATCTTCGCTGCGACCAGATAATGGTCCGAGTCTATATTTGGTCCTCGGAGCGTACGCACGTCTAAAACACAGGAGACATGTCTTCCGTCTATCACAACGTGATCAATTTGGTTCCGCGTGTTTCGATCAGGAGACAGCCAAGTAGCTTGATGTATTTTCTTATGCTGGAATCTGGTACTACAGACGACCATATTTCGGGCCCCAGCGAAGTCGATCAGCCTCAGGCCGTTTGGCGATGTTTCGTCATGGAGGCTGAATTTTCTGACTGTTGTGCCAAAGACACCTTCTTTACCCACCCTGGCGTTAAAATCACCAAGCACGACTTTTACATCGTGGCGGGGGCAGCGCTCATAGGTGCGTTCTAGGCGCTCATAGAAAGCATCTTTGGTCACATCGTCCTTCTCTTCCGTTGGGGCGTGGGCGCAAATCAGCGATATGTTGAAGAACCTCGCTTTGATGCGGATTGTGGCTAGACGTTCATCCACCGGGGTGAATGCCAGGACTCTGCGACGGAGTCTCTCTCCCACCACAAATCCAACACCAAATTTGCGCTCCTTTATATGGCCGCTGTAGTAGATGTCACAAGGACCCACCTTCTTCCGTCCTTGTCCCGTCCATCGCACTTCTTGGATGGCGGTGATGTCAGCCTTAAGTCGTATGAGGACATCAACCAGCTGGGCAGAGGCACCTTCCCAATTAAGGGTCCGGACATTCCAGGTGCATGCCCTTATATCATTATCCTTAAAACGTTTGCAGGGGTCGTCATCAAAAGGGGGGTGTCTAATCCGAGGCTTTCGTAGATTTTTCATTGGGGGGGGTTTTTATGTGGTGGGTCCCAAACCCTACGCACAACCGCATAAGCGGGCTTCGCCTTCTCACTTTAGCTCGCCTTCAAACGGATGTCTGTTGGCTACCCAGAGGATACTTGGTCTAAAACCGGAAGTCGTGAGCTGCTTGAACCATGTGGAAAAGAATCGTTTCTGGCCACTCCCAAGTGAGTGACAATCAAAAACTTTCCTCACTTGCGTGAACTTCTACACATGATCCCATCCTCCCCTCACCTATAAACATATAGAATCAAAAAAGGTTATCAGTGGATTTTCGAAAATGCAATGGCTAAAACACTTTCAATTAAAAAATTCAAGTCTAAGTTAGATTCTTTGACATAAGATACCGACAGATCTCAGGGATCTCAGGTTATAATTCAATATTGACACTATATATCACTAAAAAAAGTATTGTTACCATAAAGTATACATCGTTGAAAATTAAATCACTTTCATTTGTTTATCCTAACTCACCTAACTATACTACGAAAATATAAACTATTTTGAATACGATCCATCTTTACTTTATAAAATCTATTTAAGTTCATTCTGTAGTTATAAGAATGGAAAAACGTCAAATTCTAAATTTGCCGCCTGGGAATCCTATATAAACTTTAGATGGATGATTTCATCTATTAAATCAATGTATACATATGAATATATATTTTATCGTCTCTATGTTTTTCTTGATTGAGTTCTCAATATTTTCAGAAATTTCAGAGAATTTGTCTTCAATTTGTCTTAAAGCAGCGATACCTGTAAAAAATCTGTACAAAATGGAGTACGGAAAGGAATTGAGAACTCTAAATAGCTCATACTTATTATATTAGGACAGCAGAAAGGTATGAACTAATATCACTTTATTTCTTAACCGAAGAATATTATATTATAAGAGATATTATCAAGCACAATGATTTTACCGGAAAAAAATCCAGATCCGTTTCTATTATACACATAGATCCTGCTGTAGAGTGAATGGTGTTTTGATCGATATATACGGTAATAAATCAAACAGAAAGGCAGGAATAATTATATGGGTATTTGTAGTCTATAGAAAGGTTCTTCAATTCAAGGAAAAAATGCTCGAATTGTCAATTATTCTCGAGCATATTTTCTGGAAAGGATATGATTAAAATATTGATGCGTAATGCCAAGGAGAAGGTGAGGACCGACATTAGGGGTAGTCTATTTTTGTAACACCTACTTTACATGCCATAACACGATGAGGAATAGTAAAAAAATGATAACTGCGTTTTTAGTTTTTCGATTTATTTCAAAAACTTCACGCAGAATTTAAATTGAAAAAATTCATATGTTATATGCGAAGAAGAAGAAGACAAATTTTGATTTAGAAGCAATAAGACTAATTTAAGTACAAGACAAATACATTTTTATAGTAAATATACGTTTTAGTTCATTATTTAATTCATTTTGATATTATTTGAGATAAACTGAAGATTTAAACCATATGTATTCAGATTTACAAAAAGGGTAAATTTCCAGAATAACTTTAATGGCTCTTTCAGCGCAAATATTAGATCTTTTTAAATTCAAATGGCAGAATCTTCCTTTACCCAGTGTTTAAGAAAACACTTATGCGCAGTTTCGAATTGATTGACGGATTTTTCCAATATTTCAAAATCATTGTTATGAAAACGGTGATCCGAGAACAGCGCATCATACCATGCGCTGCATATGAATTTGCAAATTGGCAAAAGTTGTATTCTGTGTTCCGGTATTAGTATGAACATTAAAATCGCTAATATAGCTCTAGAATTCCATCGAGCGTTGCTGAGCGCTGGTAAAACTCTAAATTTTATGTATGGGAACTTGTTGTTTACTTCATAATATTTAAAATATTGTCCTAGTTCATTTAAAAATTGCATGTCATCACGCCATTTAATAGATCTTAAGATCAACTTTTCTTCGTTTTGTTTGTAGTTATTACCGTTATCTATTTTTGTCATATGCAAAAATACGACGAACAACGGAAGAAGAGCAAAACAAAACAGACACAAAGAAAAGAACATAATCTCATATGGTGTTTTTTCTTGGCATATGTATGAAATTTTCATACGAATTTTCAATTTAAATTCTGCGTGAAGTTTTTGAAATAAATCGCAAAACTAAAAACGCAGTTATCATTTTTTTACTATTCCTCATCGTGTTATGCCATGTAAATTTTTTTTTCAAAAAAAAATTCAAAAAGTTATACCCCTAACCGACATCGAACATTTTAGAATTATAATAGAAATATTTATTCTTAAGTTTATTGAGATATCTTTTGATATCGGAGCTATTCATTGTAAATGGCAATAGTATATAGAAAAATAATGGTCTTGCTCCGCTCGCATCCATTTTCAAAAGGATCTGAAATCTGTCTAGTCATTTGGAAAGTATTAAAGCTCATGCCAAAATAAAGAGCAATTTTTGAACTGTGAACTGAACTGAATCTATGGAAGCACAGCTTTTCTAAACTAGAAAGAAAAATATATTAAAAATTACTACTTGTTAGCCTAGAGCCTTTACTATCCTGTGACCATTGATAAATGCATCGATTTAGTATATCCTATTTATCGAATTGCAGGACTTCGAGTGTAATAAGGTACCAGAGCGCATTCCGGTATTTGGTTAGAAGTGGTTCCATTTTTCTATGCTTCGTTTGTTCAACGAGCTTGAAAAAACTTACTATTTGCAATGGAATTTTCAAAAGCTATATATACTTTATATTTTTCACCCAGTTTTAATCCCCTAAACTTATATAATTCCTATATAATTGTCCAAAAAATATTAATAGCAAAATGAATCCTTTGCATTTATATTTAGTCGCTGCAATAGCAATGAGTTAGTTTTTCCATCTCTAAATAATTTCTTTAAAATTTCAACGCGCAATTCGCTGCAATGTCAACGCTTTACCTAACATAACTAAAAAGCCGACAAAGGCTAATCGAATGGCTTTCACAACAGCAGTAACGGCAGCAGCGCAGGACCCTATAATTACATGTAAGATTACAAACTAGTGGAAAAAGTGGAATAGTGCCTTTGATAGAACATGCAACGACAACGAGATCTCAATCTGGCACAGACCGCTCAAGCATAAACAGAGCAATTATCAATTATTACGCGACAAAGGAAACTGCTCGTGATGTCAACAAAATGCATTGTACAACAAACGAAGCAACAACAACAACTGCTAAAGGAATCTTTGTAATACTAGAGCACAACAGCAATTATCTATGCACAATAGATTGGTTGAAGCATTCCTCTTGGTACCTTCTCGGACAACAAGACAACAAAAACAGAAAATAAGTTGTCAAAGTAGATACTTCAAAGCACCAAAATAAAAAGAGAAGCAAAAACGAAAAAAGCGAGAGTGAGCGAGTAGTGACGCAGAATGTGTTGTTTATGATTATGTCAACAGGATATGCAGTCGAAATTTGCGCTGAGTGTTTATACAAAAAGCATGCAATCACAAAAAAAAAAAAAACAACAATAAATATTAAAACAACAACAACAAGTAGGCAATAGTGCTGCAGATGACACTTGAAACATGGAGAGGGTGCGCATAGCTAAAAAGGATATGCGAATAGTAGTAGATTTTGAAAAAGGATCAAAGCGGCAAATGCGAGCGCACGCATCGGAGGCGAAGTGTTTTTGATGTTTTCTTTCATTTCATGTTTTTTGTGTTATTTTTTCTGTAATTGTAGGCGCAACAAAGCGAGCTGTCGAGGTCCTTTGAGTAACCTTTGACGCTATTTCACAATTTCCCAATTTGATAACAGCAAAAAGTGGATGCGTAGCACTTGTTACGAAGGGAGGGAGGCAAGAGAAAATAATTAAATGAAATAAACAAATGAAGAAAAATGCGTCTGAAGGATGCAGTGTGTGACAACAACAATGCCAATTGTGACATGATGTGACAGTTTTGCATTTTTTTCCACAACAAACGAAATTTTTTTGTTTTGCTAAGAGACAACAATTATGAAAAATAAAAAGGATCCTCCTTCAATGAAAAAAATATAAATTCGGCGTAAAATGACAGCAGCGCATCCCTTTGAGATTTATTCTGCCCTTTCATTCATTTAGCAACTAGATTCCCGCCTTTGTTCGTGTCTATGGTTACAAAACTGGTGCGCTCCAATTTGCTGCTTTATCAGGTCAGGTGAGTCAGGCGCACGAGAGACGAAACAATACAGTTTGGCGAAAGAGGAATTAAATAATAAAATGAAATTACAGTAAAAGGATTTTCATAGAAATTGTTATAATTTTGTTTTTGCTTGGAAGACAACCATAATAAAATACTGCTATGGAACGTTTTTATGAGAGATTGTCCTTTAATGGGTTATCCATTTATGCATAATTTCTTTAAACACAGCAACAACAAATTAAAACAGAAATTATAATATTAAAAAAAAAATATTTTCAAAATTCAGGACACACAATTTCTTATTACACTAAGAGACCTAAGCGCCCTCTTCCCACACATAAAATTTTCTACGCCTCCACATAACGGTGCAACAGCATGCCGCAACGGCACATCCTTGCCAATTAAATTCGCATCAAGCGTCTAATTTACAGCCTCGGTGTGTGTGGCTTTTCCAAGCAGCCACTCCGCTTTCCCACCAAAACACCAGCCAGTCTGAAAAATCATAAATAAAAATTGCAATAAAATTATGCGCTTCATTTTTGCATAACAACATTTGCGCTCGCTACAACAGGCGCTCCGCGAGCAATGGTGCACTCGCTCAAATGCGGCATGTCGCCATTAGCGGCTGTTTTGGTTGTTGCAACATGCGTTGCAAGGCATTTCCCACCATCAAAGCTGTCACAACAAATCAAATGGACAATCAAAACAGAAAATATATGTTTGTTGTTGCTGTAGTTGTATTTGTGCCCAAAATAGTATGAACCCTTAATTACATTAGAAAACAAGCGCCACAACAAGCAGCACAAAGTGTTTGTTGCACCAACACTCACGTACACATAAATATCATTTAATTGTTTGTATGCGTATGTATGTGTGTGTGTGTTTGTGGTAGCGCAATTAAAGCTCTGCTGCACCAGCAGCTCTAAATAGTTGAGTTGCTTTGGTGGTGTTGTTGCACGCAATTAAATGTAAATCAATTTGTGCTGCAACGAATTGCACGATTTTCCCTTTTTTGTTGTTGTTGATTGTTGTTTGTTGCCACTTTGTCTTTAATAAATTTTGTTGTTATTTTTTCCCCCGTTTCGTTCCAACTGTTTAAGTTAATTGTTGTTGGTGGTTGTCAAAATATCGGTGAAACGTGTTTACGAAGTCATCAGATAAGTTCACAGTTACAAGTGCTTCTTTTTTGTGTATCCACAACAGCAAGCAGCGCGAAGCTTAAAGACCACTTCTGGAGAGAATTTTATAGCTAACAAGAAGAGTGATTCTGCTAAGGACTAACTTTTCAAGCTCTACTCATGATTGAGGTTGTCTGAATGTTGAAGCAATCAGTTTGTTTTGAACGGATAATGGGTTGAAATCGCGTACGATATTAAAAGTAACTGTAGAGGTATAGAAGAATTGCAGAAAAGTAAGCTCCGCTCACTCTCCTATATGCAGAACTCATGGGATTGTTGCGCTCCTGGTGACGCTAGGTTCGCTACCTTGGCGCAAATGGTAGCGCTTGAGCCACCACCCGGACGCACCTCTCCAGCGCGTCAAAGTGAAAAAATCGGTTTTTGGTGATTGTGGCGCTACCGGTGATCGTGGAGTAATGGTGGATGCATTAACATATATAAACATATAATTTCCAACCTCCGACATCAAATCAAACTTTAGACAAATCGTTTCAGTGGAGGTAGTCGAACACACAACAAGTATAATACACCGGCTTAATTAGGTAAAGTAAGAATCGGAAGCGACGATGTCACCTAAATAAGATATCCAAATACAATTGGAAAAGCTTGAACTGCAAATTTTTGAGATCAGATCTCAAAGTCCGAGCAGGGATGTAGCTAATCGAAGAAGCCTATAATAAATTTGAGAAAACAAAATTAGATCTTTCTAATGTGACCTTCATCAACGAAGAATTTGAGATCATGCCAAGTTATATAGCAGAAAATTATGGGGACCGCAAAGGTTTTCTTAACAATTCTCTATCAAATTTTAATGGATCTATTTATGCTGCAGTTATTTATCTTGTGCTGCCACAGGTCTCATAAGCGGGTACTACATATTAGAAAATTTTAATTAATTACTTCACAAGCTTCTTTCAAAGTTTTAACTCAAATTTCATGTCGTTTTCTGTCACTTTCCTACTTTACATCTTTTAATTTGTACCGACATTTTCAGGAGAGCTTATTATGTTCCTGATTCGAAATGACTTGAATTTTTTGATGGAAGAAACATTTTCTTCTGATACTGAAACCAAAGCCTAACCAGGCTCTTATAGAATTAGTGTAACATAATACATTTCACTTTTAACCACAATAAGCTTTTTATCTAAAGTAGAGAAGATAAACCCAGTAACACGATTGTTTAGTCTAAAATGATAAAATGGCTATCGCGTGATTAAATGACCAACGCACTATATAACACAATTATAGCTTCAATTAAATATATTCTTTAACTTTACAATGTACATATATATATAGCGCCAATGAATATATCAGAATAAAAAAGATATCGCCTTCAAGATACCCTCACTTATCGTTAAATCTCTCAGGTTTTCTAAAGAAATTCAGAGGGATTATTCTCCTGATAATAGTGCCGAATTTTTGTGAAATCGGCCCACAAACTACCCCAACCCCTACACTATATATAATGATTTTCGTTATTCTAGTGTGTTATCTTAATACCATTTTATGCAAACTTTCCCCTCCCTTTAGCCTTGAAAGTCGAGAGAGTATAAAATGTTCGGTTACACTATAAGTTAACCATTTCCTACTTGTTAAATGATATTTAATAGCGACTGGTTGGGAATCAATACGACACAAAATAATATATTGCGTTCCCTAATACTTTTTTTTTTAGTTTAGAGTTAGTTCTTTTTCTTCTTTCTCAGGGATCGTACTGATATTTACGATAACGAAACAATTATTTAAAATTCACAATTGAGCTGACATTTCAACAAGTCTTTCCAAAAATTGGTCGAAGAGTTATCCTTAAATATTTTAGAGAGGATCCGATTAGAATATCAGGAAATTTAATACCTAATGTTATATAACATTTTTATTGGTATTGCAACGAAAAAGATAATATTATCAGCTCAGAATAATATTTATCATTAATTGCTACTAAAGCAAAACATTTTTAAAATTTGATACCTCTATTTCTTAATATAAATGCACTTTAATTCACTTCTACTTCTTAGTAATTTAAGCGTGTCCTTAAAGCTTTGTCATAAATTTCCTAATTCTAATTGCATATTGATTTTCAATGGCTTCTCAAGGCAACATTGTCGAATATTTTAATGAGCACCTACGGCCATTTCCAATTTATTCGAAATGCATTTTTAAATTTGTTACCTTGTCTAAACATGGCATTTACATACATAGCTATATAACAGAGATACATACTTATAAGACGTGCTGTTGATGCCTCCTCCTATGTTTAATGTGTTGTACGTAACGGTGGTTCATGTCTTATCACATCGATCTCTCAGGTTTGTACGCTCGCAGGAATCGATTCAACGGCAATTTCATTCAATGCAACTTAATTCAATTTTCATAGTGTCTTCGGATGAATAGAAGACACTTTTACACACGAATATTTTTGAAAACATACATACATATTTGCCTAATGGTATCTTAGAGCCTTAGATGTGGTATATACCTACATATGATTTTATGTACATAAAAGTATACTACGGAGTGTTTTGCCTTAAAACCTTGCTGTGATTATTTTTGATTTACATGCAAACTAACTTTACTACATTTGTTTATTACACTGATTATACAAGAAAGTACCTAAACCAAATGAACTAAGAAGGGACACATTTTCGAATAATGAAAAATATTGCCGAGTGCTCAAATGCGCTTTGATAAATTTTCGATTATAAATTCAACATTTTTTTTATCGCCCTAAAGCTCACAATAAAAACCTGGAATAGACAACCTTATTGTCAAAAGTAATGCCGTGGTATGCAGTAGGAGATGACAACTAACTTATAAATTCCAAATAATCTTGTATCCTGCGTATACTCAAAACCGAATAGTTTGAAAACTCGATAACCAAACTCTTTACAATTTGAGAATCATCAACCAAGGTATTAGATGAAAAATTTGGTCTTCTCGGTCTGAGGCGTTTGTATTAAAATTACTCAAAATAGGTTTCAGGTCTAAGTGTTCCTAATAAATGGTTTTTTGTAATTACAGTAGCGTACAAAAAAGTGGACACCCTGGAAATTAGTGATTTTTTGATTTTCTTTAAAAACAACTAGTATTTCCAACATAGATTATTTCAACATAGAAAAATTTCAGTTAAAAATAAAACTTTTCATTTCGATTAGAAGACAAAATTAAATATTTCCGATATTGAATTTCAAATATGGTATTTATTAAAAATATTCGTAAAACTAAACACGATATAATATAAACTCGATTTTTTTTTTTGAAAATAGTAATAATGATAGAGCTACCAAAATGTCTTCATTTAATATTTCGATTTGGCTCGATGGCATGGTGCAGAATCATCCTGAAAAATTACGTTGTTCATATAGGAAAAATGCTCTCTATTCTCCAGTAAGAGCTGTTGGTATTTAATTGAGTTAACATTTCCATCAATTAAGGGTAACTTTTCAGCAAAAAGAAAAACACCCTCAGATTATTAGCGCCCCGCTGCCTAACGGTACTTCTGACACATGCATTATAGAAACGTTCACTAACTTTTCTGCGAACGTGCAACATATCTTATGAACCGAAGTGGTTAATTTTGGATTTATCTGAAAATATGACTTTTCTCCAATACTCCTTGGTCAAAATTTTGTGCAATTAAGCTCACTGGAGGCGTTTTTGTCGTATTTTTACTAAAAAAAAGTGGTTTTTTGGATGATCAACGGCCAGTTGGTCCGGCTTCTTGGAGGCGCCGTAGTACAATCCGTGTTCTGATTTCGGTTCCATTCAGTTTCTGTAATTCGATTCTAATATCTTCCACGGTTTTGAATTTGTTCTGAATTCTAATCCGCTTAATATGGTGGTCATCCTTGACAGTAGCTTTTTTCGGGCGTCCGGAGCTAGCTTTGCGTTTTATAGACCCAGTCTTTGGATATTTTTGAAGGCACATACTGATAGTAGTCTAACTGAACCTTATTTGTTCACAAATTTAGCGTATACTCAAGTTCTGAGATCGCAAAGCCAAAATTGTTGTTTTCTCAATTTCACTCAATTTTGGCATTTTTGTACTTTCCGTTTTATTTGCAATGACGTGTACACTCAGGAAATAAATAAAATCGTTTTCTTGTATCTGAATAATTTACTTAGTATAATAAATACTTTCTTGTATATGAGAGTTTGATTTGTTAATACTACATCGATTTAAAGTCACTGCAAGTAAGTGTCCCGTTTTTTTTTGTCCGCTACTGTACATAGTTTCAGTTGATAGATTATTACAGTGGGTTGGGAAAGACATGGGGTTTAAACCAAAAACCGAACTTAGTGATATTATCATTACTCATTTTTTCCGGATTATGCTAACATTTTTTGGCATCATAGTATCAATTTGGTCTTCACCGTAGAATTCACTAAACGAAGGAACATATTTTCAGAATAGAATCCATCCATAGAATTCATCAGTGTACCTTAGGCCTTAGCCTAGCCAACTGTAACTTTTATAACAAGCTTAAACTGTGAACCCAGGTCCCAGGTATTTGAGATACGAAACAACGGCATTTGAAGCGTACGATTTTTTAATGTTATTACGGACTGGATTTGATTAAATATTGATAAAATGAAAAATATATTGTAGTTGCCAGATTACTTTGAAATATAACTTCACTTTCGTTCACAAAATGGGCTAAGATTTCGGTATAGCTACTGTATTAAATATAATATCAACTAATAAAAAATAATAATAACTATTATTCTTTAAATTGTTGCTGATAAATTAGAAGAAAGGCGAGTTTAGCTTAGAGCTACTTTATGTATCACAGTGTATGTATGAGTGTACACATTTTCACCACCCACGCAAGCGAATCAGTGAATTGACTTTAATTCGCTTTACCACCGCCACATACAATCAAAGATATGCTTGTATGTGTGTGTGAGTTGATGAGATTTTTGTCTACGTTGATTCGCTCGGATACATGTGTCATATCTAGAATCTTATCTCAATGTTGCAGTTTAATTCGTTTAGAGATGCACACACGCGCGCTTATGTACGTGTATGAGTGTGTGTTAGCTACTCCCACCGGCAGCGTACAATGCCATGGTTGCTGGTGCACAGACCAGGCAAACACGAAGGCAACAAGATGAACAACAATAAAACCAGCGACAACCGCATTGTTGATGTGATTTTTACAACAATTGCGATAAATGCGATATATTTATTTTTGTTGCTTCCAACGATTTGATGGTAAACGACAAACAGCGGCAGCACCCCAAACACACACATATATACATGTACTTATGTATGTTTGTGTTTCTACTATTTTTCAGCTGTAATTTGATTTCAGCTCCACTCCCCTGCCACTGCCTTGGCATGAAGTGAGCAACGTCGTCAATGCTTAAAGCATTCAGAGCTGACAACCCTGGCATCAACGCTAACAAATGCGCACAAATACCGCAAATCCTTTGGATTTGTACGCTGCCAACTCGTGTGGAGGGTGTCGACTGTTACTCACACATACATACATATCCAATTGTAAGACCCCGCTTTATTTGACGCGTGCTACACCAAACGCCGTTGACATTCTCCCTCTCTCCACGCAGCGTTGATCCTTAGCACTTGCACTCCTACCACCGTCGCTCATCAGCCACCCAACCAAGTGGCTGCGCTTCTCAAGAGCCACCCAAGGAGTTGACATTTGTTATATATAAGTCGGTGATAAGCAAATGTTAATTTTGGCCATTTAATTGGTGGCTTTAAAAGCGCTTTTTTACACTTTGTTGTACACACTCGTATTTCTTTATTGTGCTGTGTTGTTGTTGTGATTTGTTGGTATCTGCTTGTGGTTTATAACTTTATAACTTCAGGGTTATAATTTCTATTGCCAGCAATTAGACATTTAATTATTTTAATAATTCTTTTACTGCGGTTTTTTAGCTTGGGGTTTGGGGAGTTGGCATGCCGTTTGTTCAGTAGGTGGAATCTTATAGGAAAAATTTTAGTTGCTGTGATATTTTTTGAAAAATTTAGTAAGACTATTTATTGACTCGGACGATGGGAGAAAGAAAGTGTAAATTGTGACGTTTAACTCTTCCCAGTATTATTAATTCATCAATTATCCATAGGAAGGTCTTATGAAAAATGTCAATTCAAAATGTGAGCAAAAGGAAAATGGAAAAGGGATTTTATTTTCTGAGTATATTTAGAGATCTCCAAAAATAGATGGAGTTTGCGAATAATTACGGAGTTTACGCTATATTTATTACACTATTATCGAAGTGTTGCCGTTATTTTTGCAATATCATTATTAAAGCAGGAGGTTTAGGTATTTAATCTACTAAGGTGTCCACAACGCTTTGATTTTCAAGGTATTTCGAGATTTTCTACTGCAAAGGGTGG
The DNA here is from genome assembly GCF_028554725.1 of Zeugodacus cucurbitae. Lineage (NCBI taxonomy): Eukaryota > Metazoa > Arthropoda > Insecta > Diptera > Tephritidae > Zeugodacus > Zeugodacus cucurbitae. The sequence goes on along the minus strand of NC_071667.1, from coordinate 52,343,092 downwards.
CGGTTTGACTCTATCAAACTTGAAGGAAGTCGTTGAAGGGGCTTATAGCACCACCGGTGACCTGTTAAAAATTAGCCAAGTCCGAAGTTTGGTCATATAATTCGTATATTGCAGGAAATACCACGTGATGTGGGAGGCGGTTTCTATCCAAGCAGATGACTGCTGGGAAATTTTCGAGGAAAGGTACCGTTGTGTATGTACGTGTACTTCAGGAGGCATTAAGGACCGACATTCTGTAATTGTGAGAGGCAGGTCCTGTTGCAACCAGTCGACCATATTGGGGCTGCGTAAATTTCGGTCGAATGGTTCTGAAGCCTTCGTCTTTTCCCCAAGTGCTGCCGGCTAGCAATTTGAGAATATTGTTGCGGCTCTGGACCTTAGTCATATTTGTGGTAGTGAGCGGTGTGAAGCAGAAGACTGTCATGTGTCAGGGCTCCTTATCAGATATATAATTACATAGATTACATCGATATGAATGTAAGGTGCGCCAAGTTTGTAAAAATGCAGTAGCGAGAAAGGTATATATCCGTTAGGTCGTTGGGAGACTTTCGAAACATAAAAATTAAACAGTAATAGTAATTTTTAAATTTTTGTCTCGAAATAATATGGATTATTGCCGATCGCTCAGATAATACATTTCTTTATTCCTGAAAGAAATGACGATTGTTAGTTATCTTCTAGTGGTTTAGTAAGATTACAGTGTTGAAGATCTTTGATAAGTCCAACGCGACTAGAGCAGACCCCTAACAAGTGATTTCTGATGTGTCAATAGTGGGACCATTTTCCTTATGTCGGGAATGTTAAGAGTGGTTCGTGTCAAATTAAGTATATTGGTGAGATGGCTTAGGTAGTTTTCATAAATTTTTTATCCTCTGATTTCGAATACCTCGATATAATATCATAATAAATACTGGGAAAATCTATAAATTTCAATTTTTGTTTCTTTAAACACCATCTATATCTCTAAAACTCCATTAATATCATGAAAGGAGCTTAGTTAGCTTACTAAAGATATAAAGTTTAATTTGTAGATAATGATAATATTAGAAGGTGTGCATGAAAAAAATAAATAAAACGACCGGCTTTCTATATCACTAAATGAGTCCTATCAATATCTTAAAGTCTTTTAAACTCCCTTAAATGTTTAATATATTTGATTACTTAATTATTTACTAAATTATATAACCGGCATATTTCCTCCAACTGTAACTCTAACTGTAAATTAAACATTCTGAAGCCTTTATCAGCGCTTTAAATCAGCACATCTTCCTTGCCACAATAGCAACAACGTAACACAGAAATGCGAGATACATCTGCCGGGCACATAAATTCTTCAAAACTCGAAAGGAAGCAGCAAACAATCCATTCGTCTTCGCTTCCCGTAGCACACATACACACACACTCACGCAAACACGCACGGCGGTACAACAATGTTAAGAACCCCATTGCACCCCACCCGCCTACAATATACACCGAGCATAGCAAGCGCAACGCCAAATATTGTAAATAAAGGGAAGGAAAAAGAAAAAGGCTATGCACAGAAAGGAAAAATAAATAAATTTCTCTGCCGAGAAGCTGAGTGCGCGGAGGGGAATGGGCAGATGAGCTGGCAGCTGTGGAGCTTGAAACAAAACAACATTGTAAAGCTTACACACGCGCATGTGTGTGTGTGTGTCTGTGAATGGCCGCTGAAGGTGGCTAAGGATGCGCGCGACCTCCACAACACCCCCCAACTCCCTCCTCGAAATCGGCGTGCCTGCTTGTGCGTTTGCTCGTCCAGCCGCCCCCACCAATACCACGGCGCTGTCGTTCGTTCCATAACTTCCCCCGGGAACGAAAAGAAATGTTTCGCATAAAATGTTATCGGAAAGATTTACGACCCGACTTTGCGCATCCCCTGCTTTATGATAATATACGAGCTTTCTCTGTTGAAATATGTACCTATGCGTTTGTATGTATGTATGCGTGTAAGCGCGCATGTGTATTGTTATGGCAAGTGTGTGTGTGTGCGCATTTTCAACTGTGTTGTTGTTATTGTAAGTGAGCGTGTGTGCAATTTGACTTTACGCCATTTTTTCTTTATTTTATTTTTATGCTTTCTTTTATTTTCAACTTTGGCTCCTACTGCTGCACTCACTGCCATACTCGACTTCTTCTGCCGCTTCACTTACTGCCTCCGTCGCCGTCGTCGTCTTTGTTATTGCTTTTGCTTGCATTTATTTTATGTCCGCTTTTATTTGCCTTTATTTTAGTTACATTTTTATGTTTCTTCTCAACATTTTATTATTATTATTATTTTTATTTCCCTCTTTTTCGTTGATCTGACATTTGATTTCACCTCCAAAAAGTGGGTTGGGGGCCTGTTGCAAGCACATATGTACATACGCATACATGACATGCGTGAATAAAAGCGTGGCAGCGTTTGTGCCACATATCTATTTATCTCCGCGTACTGACACACAAATATGTATATACTTACTTCTATACAAGTGTAAGTATATTTATTTTAATGTCGTTCGCCGTAGATACAATTGCTTACTTTGTATCTGCAGATATATCTTTGGTGAATGTAGATGTAAGTGAACGTAATCCAAACCCACTGATGTTGGATATAGCCGGAGCACACACACACCAATACAAATCCATATGTATGTAATCATTTATATATACACATGAGCTTTAAAGGTTATATGTTTGTTTAACTTTCAGATTAGAGTTGCAAGGATATTCATCGTTATGCCGCGCTATTTGTTTATTTGGTTTGTGAATCAAATGAAAAATGTATTTGATGGAATAATGATTATTAAAACCCTTTCTCCGCTCGATGCCTTAGAAATGTACTGAAACAAAACTTTCTAGAAAATATTCTGTTACTTTCGATAATATTAAAACTATATTATAATTAAAGGGTGATCCATTTCGAGGTTCCCTACTTTTTTAAAGAAAAATAGGAAATGTTTACTATAATTCGAAAGAACATTCTTTGGCATTTAGTTTTAAGGTTTATCTCTTTCAAATGTTGGTCGCGGCTACGTCTCAGTTGGTCCATCGTCTAGTCCAATTTTCGATGACTCGTTCGAGCCTTTCGACTAGTAACTGGCAAATGACACGCGTGATGTTATGCTTAATGGCCTGAATCGAATAAGGGATTGTTCGCATAGACTTTGGCCTTTACATATCCTCAACAGCAAAAAGTCCAGGGTGTGATATCACACGATATTGGTTGTCAATCGATCTGCCCAAAACATGAAATTATCTGCTCACCGAAGTTTTCTCTCAAGAAACCAATGCTTGACGCGATATGTGGGAAGTGCCGCTGTCTTATTGAAATCAAATGTCGCCGAGATCAGTAACTTCAATTTCAGTCATCAAATAGTTGGTTAACATGGCGGTCGCTATTGACGGTTACGTTCTCACCGACATCTATTTTGAAGAAATATGGACCGATGATTCCACCCACATCAAACCGTTTTTTCCTGGACTCATCACTGAACAGAATTTGGCTAAAAAATGTCGGATCAGAACTTTTCAAGAGCCCACTTTTTATAAGCCCTTTGTAAAAAACCCTTCAATAAATTCATAATATAACAGAGTGGAGCGAATATTTTTTAGAACTTTTTCTTATTTGAAATCAATTCGTTAGTGTAGTCTCCTCTAATGTTATCCATTAACATCAAAGCTTTTAATTGAAGAATTCATTAATGTTTACTTTTAAAGGTAATGAGATGCAAGCTAGATGTCTTTAAGAAAGTTATAGCGATGCATCCCAACAACAGAGAACAATACTTAACCTGAAGGTACAAGAAAACGGTATTCATAACGCTTTACAACACTCGGCTAGGTATTGGCAGAGAGCAGCTTCGGGTATGTTCGAGTGTGTTCAATCACACTAGCTTAAATTCGGTACGAGTGTGTCGAAACACTCTTCAAACACGTGTTCGATCGAGTTTGGAACCCGAAGCGAAAATAACGCAAACGAACAATCACGACGGTCCTATTTTCGAGTGCAAGCAGCAAACTCGGATTTTATGTATATTATATTTTCGGGTGTGTCGTGCACGTGTTGATTGTGATCGACACACTCGAGTGGCACTCGAAGACCAAAAAATAATAGATAAACATACGTACACACATATGTATGTATGTTGGCGTCGGGATGACGCGTTCTGTCTTAGCTTTTTTGGTTGAATAATTTGAATATTAGACATACATAGTACATATTATAAAAGAATAATTCAATTTAAGAATAGAATTCACTCAAAACTTATTTTATTTATTAATTCATAAATCATAAATAAAAAACATTTCATTGCACTTAAATATTTTAATTTTTTTTAAATCACAAATTTCAGGTGGAGACCAGATAAGGTGTTTGTGCAATTGGAAATGTTCTCACAACCCGAATTTTCTATCGTTGTCATTATGAATTATAAAAAGTAAACAAAACAAACAAAACCAATAATCGTTGACAATCACTACGCAATAATAGCATGACTGCCAATTACATACATACATATTCTGAAATTTTGTGCACACTCGTGTGTGACTCGATCACATTCAATACGATCGGGTTAGAGTGCCAGCTCGTTCACAAACGAGTGTCAACTCGGCACTCTGTTAAAACAAGCATATATGCTTGTGTTTCGAGTGTCGCGAAAGGCTCGTTCGTTTTGAACATGTCTCCAAACGATCAATACGTGTATTCATACCGAAAACTTTGATCAAACAAAATCAAAGTGGACATTCGAGTGTGCACGAAAATGATATACCCGTTGCAGCTCTCTGGGTATTGGACCTAAGGTAAAAAAGTGCATTCTCCGATTTTCGAAGTTAACCTCCGCAACAGAAATATTATATTGGGTTTCGAAGTTTGAAAAAAGTTTTTTTTTTAATATTAATTATTATTTTTTTTTACTTTTGCCTCAATCTGGTCTTAATGATCTAATATCCAAAAAAACTCGATTTTGCCGCATAGTGTAATTAATATATATTTGGAATACTCTTAAAGTATCGTGAAATTAACTGATGCTAAACTTTTCTACAAAATGTGCAATGATAAATGACCGTTATGACTTCGATATACAGTTTATTAATAATATATATTTTCTTTCTACTAAATATATATTACCTATAGAGGACTCTTCGACGATTGGTACATTTTACAATTTCAAATTACGATTACGTTCATTGAAATATAGTAAAAGAGAGCAACAGAGAGGTGGGTGACATTCAAAATCTATATTAGTGAGGGTTCCAAAGTAACTTGGCTTTCGAATAAAATGAAACGTATACAAAATTTGAAATTATGTTTAAAATCATCATATAATTATTGTTAAAGCTATTAAAGACTGTAGGTGATCTTATGGAATATGTATAATACATATAAGTTATAATAAATGAAATGTACAAAGGCTTTTGTTTGGTTTATAATTTTTTTAGTGTCACTATTACGGGCAGTATAGTCAAATGAGGAATTTTTGAAAACGTAATAAATATTATAGCTTCTGGTCTTGTCTAAAATACGGTCTTTGGAAAAAAAGATATGATATCATTGACCATTTCGATCAATGGTACGCACTGAATTATAAATATATCATAAATTTGTGTAAGTAATTCTCATTAAAACAATGGATTTACACAAGAGTTATATATAAAATATTTTGGATGGGAGTTTTCTCTCTAACAGTTATCAAAATGGTTTATCTTAGCAGAGTGTACCATAAAATTAACTGTCCTCAACTCGAAAGATGAAATTAATGCGATAAATCGAATAACAGATTAACATATTAAAATAGTGTAATAACTACTTTATTGAGGTGTCTGTATACTCATTTGCATTGACTTTCAAAGGATAAGGTTATTGCTAACACATGCAATTTTTTTACAAGAGAGATGAGATCAAATATTTTGGTCAAAGAAATAAAATACTATTTATTTGCTTGCAACAAAAATTCTGGCATAGGCCAAACCAATAATTAACTCGCCACATTGTCTTTACCACATTTAAACAATTGCTTGCCACACTATATTCTCTTCAGCTTCAAACATATGATCATTTGAAATTTCGCAAAAATTTTGTACGCAATTGCGCAATAAAACTGTAATTTACATTTGACATTACAAATACACAGCGGAATTGCACAGATCACATAGAGGGTTGCAACTATCACCACACTATCAGCGCATGAAGCTGCCTCGGCGAAGAGTGATTTGAACATGTGGTTTTATTACTCAATTAGAGTGGTAATTTGAGGCTCGATGACACTACATTTAAACCGCATATTTAAGCACCGAAATCAATTTCCAAACAAGTTAATTTGTGGTGACTTCACTAAGCAAAAACAAAACAATTGCAATAACAATAAATCCAGCGCATTGGCTTTTGTTGCGAAACAACCTGTTTTTGTTGCACCCAAACCGCAAACAACGGTAATTATAGTGGTTGAGTGGCGCGAGAACACTTGACAGCATCCGAAAGCGCAATCTTCAATGGATTAAATGAAATTACCCTTGCCACACACACAAATACACTTGCAACACAAGTGAGCATATGTGTGTGCGATTGTTTAACTGTTCTTTCTATATAAATATTGTACAATTGCTCAACAGGATTTTGAGGTCTAATGGGAGGGTTGTGCGTGCCACCTTTTGTTGCACTGCGCTGGCTTGGTGGCAGGGCACTGGCTCTGTGGTTGGTGGCAGCTCGACAAGAGTAATTGCCGCAATAAAATAAATGTGACAAGTGCAAGTGAAAATATTCAATGCGATTGCTGCGCCACGATTATGCAGTTCCATTTGTTGCTGCTGTTGTTGGTGGTGCTGTTTTTGTAGTTTTAGTGATTTGCTGTTGTTACTCTTGTCAGCTGCCTATTCCCTGCTGATTGTCATTTCGATTGCAATATTGTGATTACGTTTTGGTGGCGCGCGAATGTGTGGTCTCTAAACTCCACTGGGAGCGGCAGCGGGGTCTAAGGTGGAGACCGCTGGTGTTATACAGTGTGTAAGAATCTATTTAGTTTTTGAAGAATTTTTTTTTAGTTTTCATTAAACCTTTGCAATGTGGAATCTATTTGCTCTCAGTTCTTTGACCAATAATTTGAGGTATGGATCATTTTTATATTCGACAGTTGGGAGATAATTCAGATACGAAGTGGGCTCAGACATGCTGCCAATTTTTATAAAAAATTTTCATGTCAAACCACTTTTCAAGGATCCACTGCAAATTGTTTATAAAGTAAAGTATGGAACAAAATCTCAAAATATAGAATGGTCACTATGATCCAATGTCCTTATCGACAGGTTAATTAAAGATTGTTGTTTTTTGTAAATTTAACAAGTGCCAATTTCCTCATAAAAACCTATAGAAATTCATTGTGGGAAGGGTAATAATCTCAATCTCTTAACTTTAAAGTGATCAAAGATGCTTAAAAGGCTTTCCCTAAAATGAAATTTATATCTGTTAAAAAATATTTTACAAGTCTTCCTGTTTTTATACTCTCGCAACAAAAGTTGCTAATAGAGTATTATAGTTTTGTTCACATAACGGTTGTTTGTAACACCCAAAACTAAACGAGTTAGATATAGGGTTATATATACCAAAGTGATCAGGGTGAAGAGTGGAGTTCAAATCCGAATGTCTGTCTGTCCGTCCGTCCGTCTGTGCAAGCTGTAACTTGAATAAAAATTAAGATATCTTTATGAAACTTGGCACACTTATTTCTTAGCACCATAGGAAGGTTGCTTTTTCGAAAATGAGCAAAATCGGACCACTACCACGCCCACAAAATGGCGAAAACAGAAAACACATAAAGTGCCATAACTAAGCCATAAATTAAGCTATGGAAATAAAATTTGGTATGAAGGATCGCACTATGAAGGGGCATATTTGGATGTAATTTTTTTGGGGAAGTGGGCGTGGCCCCGCCCCCTACATATGTCGAAAACCACCACACAGTCGTTTTTTTAGCCACTTCCCTATACAGTCCAAAAATGAAAGAAATCGGATCATAACCACGCCCACCTCCCATACAAAGGTTAGGTTGAAAGTTACTAAAAGTGGGTTAACTCACTAACCAAAAACGTCAGAAACCTAAATTTCACATAAGAAATGGCAGATGGAAGCTACACTCAGATTTTTTTACAAAATGGAAAATGGGCGTGGCGTCGCCCACTTATGGGTCAAAAACCATATCTCAGGAACTACTCGACTCGACCACAACCACGCCTACTTCCTATATACCAGAACTTTGAAGATGATCTGAATCGTTTACTTTACCATATATAAAGTAAGCACTAGTGAAGATATCGGTGCAGAACTTTGCACAAATACTACGTTTATTGTGTGGCAGCCCCATTCTAAAAATTGCCAAAATCGGACTATATGTTTTCAAGGCCCCATATCGAACATGAGGACCTCGGTGCTTCTAACCTAATATTATGGTTTCCAACTTTCAATGGACTTTATACAATACATATAGCTACATCGGCGCTTTGCTTTCAGAGTGAAGTGTGAGTCACTTCTATGAAGAATGTCACGATTTGAAGCAATATATCTGCTGCTACTATATCCAATACAATCCTCTTCCTTTTTTGTTGTCTTTATTATCTGATCAATCAAATGCGTCTTGCTAAGATGAATATTTGAAGAATAGAATTTACCCGGAGAATCAAGACAGTAAATTCAAGCCACAAGTATCTTCTACGAATGAAGCTGTACGTCAACCAAACAGTATTTGGATCATAATGAATCCACTTTCAAAAAGGAAAAAAATTGAAAATAAAATTCAGAATATTGATTCCTCGATAGAGGTTTTCTCTAAACAACATTGAATTCATACAAAAAATAATATTCCTGTGTAGCATAAGATTATCTTCTAAGGAACGTGAACATAACCAGTAAATTAATAACTCCTTATTGATATCAAAGAAGCACATTTGTAGATTATCTGTGTAAATTCCAATATCGTTCCTCTTGTAATAAAATATATTTATTATTTATTTTGCCCTTCCCACCAATCTTGAAATTAAATTTTTTCCAAACACCTCAAACTTCCAAATTTCACATTTTTAAAAACATTGATGGTAACTCTCCACAATCAAAAACAGAAGAAACGCGCTACTACAACTTAAAACCCATGACTAGTCACAGGAATTTCCTTATTAGAATCAAGCTCATTATATTTAATCAAAACAATTTGATAAAGATATGTGCAACATGCTACTTTTAACACTGTCTGCCACAGCAATGGTGCTGGGCTTGTGCCGTGCAACATATTTGTCACTCATAGATGCAGCGATATCGGCGGCAGTCAGGACATGTGTGACCACCAGCACGCATGCAATTATCGCTCGGGTGGCACAGCGCGACGATTCCAATGAATTCCAGGGGGATACATGTACATGTACACATTACTTATGTACCATGCTTGCCACAATTTGTGGCACATATCGGTAAAATTAGTTATGCCACAGCATGCGTGGCACAAGTGAACAACGACAGCGCACACACACCTTCAACAGCACATCGGAGTATGTGAGTTGTTGTTTTTCAAGGTGTGTTGTTGTTGCCACCGCGCATTCGAACACATTAATTTCACCAAGGCAATCAAAATGTTAAATGTGAAAAATTATTTAGATTTCAATAATTAATTCACCGCAATCAATGCATACACACCTACTATGGCTACTTAAGATTTCTACACAGCCAACTGAGTAGTTAGCTGACGAACAGGCTGGTTGCCCAGGCGTGAGTGACTAACTGCCTAACTGAATTATAAGTGAGTGAGTGACTTTGTGGCAACACTATTATCTGATGGTGTCCACAACAACAAGCTATAGATTCCTATTCGCGCTTCGTGTGATAAATGATCGTTTTTATGGACGCTCGCGTTTCACTCCCTCCAGCGGCGCGAGATCACCGGCTTCCTAAAACAACAACAACACACACACACATAAAATAATAGTTTTCTGCCTTTTCCGTTTTAATTGTTTTTGTTCTTCATTCACATTGTTGTTGTTGTTGTGGTATTTTGTGTCTTTGTAGCTACTGATTTTTATCCCGCGGAATGCGTTGCATCTCCGACGTGGTGTCGATCATTTTAACTGCTTCACTGCCGCGTGATTGACAGCCCCAACTGCGGCCTCTGCCAGCGCCTCAGCACACCCCCTCACTCACGCGCCACCATTTGATTTTTCTTCATTTATTGCTTTGCTGTTGTTGTTGTTGTTGTTGTTGATGTACGTTTCTGATTTCTGATTATTGTGTTACTACTTTTTATTATACTCGTAGCTGAGTTTTTAGTTATTTGTTGCTGCTATTGTTGTTGATGTTGTTGCAATCTTCATCTTCATTTTGTTGATTGTCACTTTGTGGTGGTAAACAGCTTCTGTTTGGCAGTAAAGTTATTGTTTGCCGCGCGATAAGCTCGAAAAAGGGCGGAAGCTCTGCCGCAAACATGTGTGTGTGTGTGTTTGTGCGCACTTGTGGCAGATAACTTATTCGTGTCTGAATGTGATATATACACATGTAGCTCAAACAGCAAGTTCATTCATTATTAAAAAATACCTGTAAATCACATATACACACACTTACATAAGTAACATATATATATGTAATTCCTTATGTCTATAAATCATTTTCGTTGCGCCTCTTTTTATCCATTTAATCACAAATTTACAATAAAACAGTTTTATATTCATATTTTGAACTTATGTACATACATTGACTTGAAGCAGATCTTGATTGGTTGAAACTCTATACGAAAGCTAAATGAAAGTGTTGTTGCTTAAATTTTGGGTTTGGCCAAATGCAATCCCAAAGCTTTCCCGTAAAAGATGATGATATTCGTTTCTTAAAAGAAGTCCCCTACTTGGTTCTCGATTGAGAAAAACCTTTCAGCTAACGAAATTTAACCTTAGCACATGGATTTCTAGACGAAAAACCAAATCTCTGGAACTACTTGACCCATTTAACTGGAACTACTTTAAAATTGGTACGTAATTTATTTTATAATGGGTTTACAACCACACTTACTTCTTATATAAAGCAATTTTGGGTTCCATCTGACTAGAATATATGTATAACACAAACATAAAAATATATCTGAACAAATTTTTTTACAAATACAGCATTGGAGGTATAGCACCGCTTACATAAAAATTCTCCAAATCGAACTATAACTTTTCCAAGCCCCTTATATACAATATGGGAACCCAGTGTCTGTGGCTAATATTTTATAGAGAAAATCTGTAAATCTTTCATGTATTCTATATAAAGTCAGGGGAAATATTTTCCTTATGAAATATCCGTCTGCGCCAAAGATGTATAAAATCGGGTAATTACTTCCCATATATCCTGTATATCTTTTATTAGGGCTTTATACCGTATATTTCGGTTAATATATGGGATATGTGCTTAAAATTAAGTTAGTGAAATCGTTCCAGGAATTTCCCTATCCTCATTTAATATATTAGATTGTCAAATATCTCCCGTCCGCCTTTTTGTCTTTTGAATTTCGCGGCTATTTATAAAGCGCTACAGAGTTCGTATCTGGCAATACTTTACATCTTTGAAAGTTCTTGACATTCGGATATTGCGTATTAGGTTGGACCGCACACATCGCTGATGACTCGTCAGAAGCTACGGGAGCGCGGATGGGAGGTTTTATCATATTCACATAGCACCAAGTGATTACCACCTGTTCCTGTCAATGACGAACGCCCTTGGTGATGTAAAGTTGAACTAAAAAGAGCCTTGGGAAAAGTGGCTGTCGGCTGTCCGAGTTCTTCGCAAATAAGAAGGGGGTTTCTACGAGGAGGGTTTTAAGAAGTTGCCGTCTAGATGGAAACAGCTTATCGAACGAAATGACGCACATTTGAACTAAATCCGATCCTTATTCTAAATTCTCCTTATGGATTTCAATGATTTATTTTTTATTAAAAATTAACCTTCATCACTACTATCACAAAAAAACAGGTTTATTTGGCTTAACTTGTCTCAGTTGTGATTCTGTGTTATACTGCTACTTTTTGAGAATGTGACATATTTACTTATTGACAAAGTCGTCGTAATCGAAATTAGAGTCTGCCGTAATTAATACAAGTATATGTTATAAACAATTAATGGCCTTAATCTCAAGTCAGTAAGGCAGAGCCAACCGTTCGTATTACAGTTGAGGACCATGGGTGTTTCTTTAGCACACTATTCTATTAGAACGCTGGCTCTCCCCAAAATGGATTGTTAAGTAGAGATTTGTATTATACTAAGCTTTATACAGTATGTTTCTGAAATTATATTAGCGCGAGATCAGAAAATCCTCCCGACAGCCAATATTTTTAAGCTATCCTAATATGGGAAAATATTGTTCGAAGTAATGGATGAGGTTCAAAAGAAAGTTTAAAATTTAGTCATAATATCGACAATATTTTATGTCAGGTTGTTTAATGAATATCTGATTTCTTCAAGTTTATCAGAATAAATGTGACAATTTTTATCACACGTCAGAGGCTGTTAGAGTTGTTCCTCTCCTCTTCTGCTTCCTACATAACTACTTGATTTTTTATGCTTTCTTTAAGGGGTCCTCACCCCTTAGTCAGGATTTTCAAAAAATCAATTTTTTTGCGTTTTCGTTAAGAGTAAAGTCTTAAAAATATTCTCTGAAAATTTGAAGTTGATCCGATAATTACTTTTCGAGTTATTCGACAAATAACAAAGAGCGCTCAGGCACTCCAACACACTAGTGTCAAACTTTAAATACGTTTATCTCAAAACTATGTTTTTTGAACTGGTGACAACTGTAACTCGATAACAGCTCAGTAGATTTTAATGAAATTCATACAGCTTTGAGAATACATAATAAACTCAGCCTGATCCGAAGGGTTTTTCAAAAATTTCGATTTTTTAAAACCAATTAACTGTTAATTCTTTCCCGAAAATCTAAAAAAAAATTCCTGAGGCCGCCAGTTTGTTAATTTTTGAAAAAAGAAAAGCTTCGGATCAGGCCCAGGATTATCTATTTATAAAACTAATTTTTTATCCGATTGATTTTAGATGAATCCCAAGGACTTGTGATTGTCACCGCAAGGACCTTTTTTGAAACTGGGTGAACAGAGACAGCTATAACTTTGAAAATTATAATTTTTTTTTCAAATTTTCGTGACTTTAAGTCAAAACATTGTATAATAATGTTATATTTTTACTTTTGTAAAATAACATGATTTAATAGCAAAAAAAAAATTACTGAAAATTCTTATTTTTTCGTGTCTCTGACTACCCCTAACCCCTTAAGTTCTTTCAATTTAAAAACATCACAACTAATCGTAATTTATCGTTGATGGAATTAAATATTCTAGCTTTCATAGACCTGGGTAGGTTTCTGAGGAATTCCACGCGAAAAAATGTTTCATAGTACATGAATTAATCAAATAGATCTCTTTTACTGCCTTAGATATGAACTCTAGAAAGAACTGACAGTTTCAATGGGCTATACTGCTGTGTATAGAATGTATACTGTAGATCGTAGTAAAGTGATCTTCCGTATTATTTCTTTAACCCGTACTCGTATATCTTCAGAAATGAGTGACACACGCAATTAATTGTTGCACGTTGCAAAATATGACAGTGAAATTAATTAAATGACAAAAATACATATTTGCATTACAGAATCTGCATATTTGCTCACCAACAAGTGTGTGTGTTTGTAAATATTTACATAGTGGGGCGACACGTTAAAGCTTGTTGCAACGGACGCGAAACATCAATGCAACAAATGATGGACCCGCCGAGCAGCTGGCAGCTAGAGCTTCTCTGATGCCAACGAAGATGTTGGATATGCTTGTGGACAGAATTTAGCTACTGGACTTGAGCTGAGATTATCGAGGCGGTTGGGCAACAACTTGACAAATGACTAACTATGAAATTCGAGTAGTTTGAAGGGGAAATTGGAGGCAAAAGCTATGATGAATAGAAGAGAGATGGAAGAAATACTGAATAATTGAAAAAAAGTTTAATGAAATAAATAAAAATGAGTTCAACTAATGATAAATAGTTCAACAACTTTTATTTTATTTTCATTGCAGCCACATTTTACAACAACAAAAACAAATACACATATATCTGTAAATTTGTAATTCGTTTGCTGAAGTCAAATATTTGCTCGGTTAAGTCGCGCTCTTGCCATGTGTTCATTTCGGTGACCATGTGGTGGCCACTCCGCTCGCGCATTGGTTGGCTTTTCATTGCAAATCACGGTGAGGCAGCGTAATAATTCAACTGCAGTTGACATTTTTATGGCAAATATTTTATTTATTTCGTCTTTTTTGTGCGCTTGTATTTTATGCTGATACACATTTTAATACTTTATGCCCTCGAAAATATTTTTCATTATATTTTATTTGCGGGTTTTGTTTCACCTTTATTTGTTTTATTTTAGCGCCGCAGAGCCTGAATGCTCTTTGTCCTTTCACTGGCTCCTGGCGAGGCAATTAAAAGAACAAACATTAATCCTTTATATAATATCCTGTATTGCGGTGAGCGTGTGGGTGGGATGTCCCTTTTGCCGTTTTACTTGGTTTGCTGCGGAGTCATAAAAATGGCAGTTAGCAATAAAAAAAAGTGGAGCGAAATGCTTTATGTGGTCTGCGTTGCGATTTTCGAGAGAGCGGAAAACGTTTTAATGTACAATTATAGGTGCATATAGCATAAATATATAGTTTTGGCAAGTAAAATATAGCCGATTGAGGTTGCTAAATTGGGTTTACCTAATCTATTTAGATACACATTAGTTTCCTTTTGTGGGGTGAGCATTTTACCCTATAACAGATGTATAATACTGCTCTTGCGCACTCTAGCTGAGCTTTTAAGACCCTGACCCTTTTGGACTGAAATCGACAGATTTTTGACAGGTTCAAAGCGCTTCGAACATTACAAACAACCGTTGTTTTAATTATAAAATTGTAAATCAGTACCGAAGCTTAACTTGTTCTGATTGGATACGTTCTAAGAATATATAGTTTAGAATGACCTATGAAATAGCTTTACCTTAAAGCTCATATGTTCCTTAGCTTTAAAAAAATTGGAGAACGATAAATAAGACTATAGAAAGAAATGTTGTATTGTCGTATTTCTTCGAAAATCTTCATTCGAAAATGGGCGTAATCAGACCACTGCCACGCCCACAAAATGGCGAAAACCGAAAACACATAAAGTGCCATCACTAAGCCATAAATAAAGCTATGGAAATAAAATTTGAAATGAAGGTTCGCACTATGAAGGGGCATATGTGGATGTAATTTTTTTGGGAAAGTGGGCGTGGCCTCGCCCCCTACCAAGTTTTTTGTACATATCTCGCAAACTACTAAAGCTATATCGAGGAAACTTTCTAGAGTCGTTTATTTTAGGTACTACCTTATACAGTCCAAAAATGGAGAAAATCGGATAATAACCACGCCCACCTCCCATACAAAGGTTATGTTGAAAACTATTAAAAGTGGGTTAACTCACTAACGAAAAACCCCAGAAACACTAAATTTCACATAAGAAATGGCATATGCTACACTCAGATCTTTTTACAAAATGGAAAATGGGCGTGGCATCGCCCACTTATGGGTCAAAAACCATATCCAGGAACTACTCGATCGATTTCAATGAAACTTGGTGTGTAGTAGTTTCCTTACATTCCAATGATATGTTGTGAAAATAGGCCAAATCGCTTCACAACTACGCCTACTTCCTATATACCAGAACTTTGAAGACGATCTGAATCGTTAACTTTACAATATATAAAAAAAGCACTTGTGAAGATATCGATGCAGAACTTTACACAAATACTACGTTTACAGTGTGGCAGCCCCATTCTAAAACTCGCCGAAATCGGACCATAGGTTTTCAAGGCCCCATATTTCGAACATGAGGACCTCGGTGCTTCTAACCTAGTATTAGGGTTTCCAACTTTCAATGGACTTTATACAATATATATGACGAATATGTGGGTCAAATTGTGTATTATATAATATTAATTAAGTTAAATAAATAAATTGCGAGAGTATAAAATGTTCGGTTACACCCGTACTTAGCCCTTCCTTACTTGTTATTATTTAATATTTATATAATGTTATTATTTAATATAATTGACGAGGTTGACGGACTTGAGATTCATGAACCAAATTGGGACACAGATTTTACAGAATCAAAGATATTAGATCCAATAACAAAATAAAATGTGAACGAAGATTATTTATCAGAATTGAGTATTCTTTTGCCGCTCACTTACTGACAAAAGACAACAGCTGCTTTCTTTATTACACACCATTAAAACCTGGAATCCGAAATCTACAGAGCTGATCGACTGACAGAGAGATCTTTTTTATGAAGATATCAGAAACTGCAAAAAATATATATTCACCAAGGTAGGCGAATAGGTCAATACCAATACATTTCTTTTGGACTTCGAAAAGCATTCATTGAAAATTCATAACTCGTTTGAAATGTTTTTTGGGCATGTAGGACGTACTACTTGTCGATTAAAATAAAAAAGGACTACATATATACTATTGGAGTAGAAACTAGACCAAACGCTCTAATAGGGGGGCAGTGAAAACAAAAGAGAGCAACTCCGCAAGGATAGAGGCAACTGGCGAAGTTTTGTGTTCTCGACCCAGACTAACCGGTTGTAGCGCCAAAGAAGCAGAAAAGAAGAAGAAATCAAAACAGATCTTTACGTTTATGAGCTCTTAGGGTCTTTTGGTTCGTTTGTGCTTCGATCGAGTTGGCTGCGGTTGCTTGAATATCTAGGAAAAATCGCTCACACCTTGACATTGGTTTTTACCACCGCTAATGTAACTTCAAATGAGTGAGTTAGGCAATAAAAAAAAGAAATGAAAATAAAATAAATCACGCAAACTCTTTTCACCTCCTGCTTCAGGAGGCCTTTTATGCCATAACTCCTGCTTTGCATGCCACTGTGCGAGTCCTCGCCGGCACTCATATGTATTTGTTTTAAAACAGTTGCGGCACTGGTCCTTTGAAACGTTTAATTTGTTTTCGCTACTACTGTGACCAAAACCAACAACAACAAACATATACAAACAAAGCCACATACTTGCGCATTAAAACATTTGCGCTTGTGCATCTCCTCATAGATGTGTACGTATGTGCCTGCGAATATCCTTGCTGGGTTGCAGAGGACATTTTTGGCAACATTTTATAGCCCTACTCTGTGGAGTGCCCTTTTATTTTAATGTTTCATTTCATACTCCTATATGCTCGCTGCCGCCTCCATCATCATCATCTGCATTTGTGCCACTTGCCACATGCCATGCGGTTGAAGTCTCTAATATTTCACGTTTAAAAAAGGATAATAATAAAAAAATGTATATGCGCTTATCTGATGCCTTGTGTGCCGCTGCTCGCTCGCTGGCGCACTAGAACAATAAAACGAGTGGAATCCATTTAATTGTTAGCCATAAATGGCACTCACACTCCAGCAGCAGCGCTTGTTAGTGGGGTCTGAGTGGCCACCGAGCTTTGTAGGCTTCGTTACCGTTGCTGCCATTTTCTCCGATTTACTTCCATCTGCATGGAGACATAAAAAGGAAATGGCCGCT
This sequence comes from Zeugodacus cucurbitae, assembly GCF_028554725.1. NCBI lineage: Eukaryota > Metazoa > Arthropoda > Insecta > Diptera > Tephritidae > Zeugodacus > Zeugodacus cucurbitae. Next base: position 52,325,491 of record NC_071667.1, on the reverse strand, counting down.
CTGCGTCGCAGAGTAGGATATCCTTTGAATTTTTTTTTGCTGCTAGTCTAATATATTTTTTATTTCGCTTTTTGACCTCAGTTCCATTAATGTGCCAACGAATTCTAATATGTACATTTATTTAAATTTATTGTCGCTCTATTGCGTGCGCTTATAAATCTCAACAAATTACGATGTTGCTTTTAATGACCCTCTTGCAATGTAACTCTTCTTACTCTTCATCAAAATGTAACGCGCATTAAGATACATTGCAGGCAATAAAAATAGGTTGGCTCGTTATGTTTTAGAATATTGTATTTACACTGTGTTGTAAAAGTAATAAAATACTTGTTTATAGTAAACATTTAATATTATCGTTTTATCGGACGAGTTTATCAATATGGGGCAGCCTCATGCTGTTCTGTTAAAAGTGGTTGATATTAGCGACTTGGGTAGGACTGGCGAAGTTTAGAAAACGTTTTTCGAAAGTAGGAATACACACGGCTGTTTGACATATAGCGAACAATAGTAGAATATAATCTTGGATCTGAAGTGAGCGCTCAGAGTATGAGTTACTTATAAAACTCTTCCAAAACCGAGGAGGAGGAAGATATACATGAGTACGAGGAGCTTGAGATGCTGGTGGACAGGGACATGGCCCAATACTTCTTTTGGAATATCTCCCATCCAACTAGAGGCAATAAACCCAGCCCTAGTTCCGGGAAGGATAATCAAGGCAATATGGTGATATCCAGAGTATACTAATGATATGGAGGGAGTTCTTCGATGTAGAGTATGAGTAGTATGACTTTGTCTTTCTAAGATCTAACCAAATACCAACCATGACGTTAGACACGAAATCGATCGGAGAATCACTCTTGACAACGAATCCTATCTTTCGCTTTATAAGTCATTCATACTATCCGTCCTGTTGTATGGTGCGAAAGCGTGGACGATGGCAAACAATGATGAGCATTCAGTTGGATCGTTCGAGAGAAAAGCTCTCCGGAGATGAGTACCGGAATGATGAGCTGGATGAGATCTTCGGCGATATGGACATAGCGATCCAAAAATATACGATTCAGTGCTCTCTGGTGGCTGACGAAGAAAAGGACGAGCCAAACTCAGATTATTGACGCGGCCAAGACCGACATCCGATTGTAGTGCAAAGCTGATCCATTCTTTACCTTCCTTTAAAATCATAAAATACTATTATGTTATATTGCCATATTTACAAATATGTAATTTTTGCAAAAATGGAATTTGTTCTGAGTCTTGTAATTTTTCAGTTTTTTACAGTAGGTGTCCACTATGTTTTAGATTGGAATCTGACATTTTATCAATCTTAAGATATGCCCTAGACTCATACGGCCATACTTCACATAGTTTCTGAAGATGATATCTCAAAGATATATGTCTTAGATAGAGCTCATACTATAGTATTCATCCTTGTCAACAACTTGTGTGGGTACCCGGTCACTGCGGAATCTTTCTAAAGAGCAAAGCGGGTAAGCTTGCAAGAGAAAGTATCCTAGCAACATTAACACCGGAATGGTAGCGAGTTGGCAGTCAGTCGCGTGAGCTCGCCTAGCGCTGCACAACCACCAGCAATCATGCAGTTGCGAGGTCCATTTGGCCCGTAGTGGAACGTAAAAGGTAATTTGAACTGCTTTCGCATAACAAGATTCAACCCGGCTTTATCATAGGTGTGCTTACTGGACATTGTCCGATAGGTACACATGTGGTAAAACTAGGGATCCTGACAGATACAAGTTGTCAAAGCAGATTTGAGGAAGACGAGGTGGAATCATCTAAGTATTTCCTCCTCCAATGCCGAGCGTTTGCCCGACTGAGGTTGAAATACTTTGTCGAACAGTCAGTGATACATTCGGATTTTTTTGGTACCACAAAGAACAGTGAAATCATCTGCAAATGCAGAGATCTGCCTTTCAAACTAATATAACCTAACCTAACCCATACAACTAATATACAGAAGTCGAAATAAATACAGTAGAACTTCACTAACTCGAATCACCATAATCCACAAAAAAACTTCGAGTTAGAGAGACTTCGAGTTAAAGAAATTTTCACATACACTATTTCAAAAACCTGTAAAATATAGATTTTTACTCAGTTTTAGTTATTTACTTCGGAAAAAGTTTTATTTACATACGTTAAAACATATATCCTCTAATCTTGTATGTTGCAGTTTGCTATTCTTTGGCTCTTGACGTCTGTATCCCAAGCCTCTCTTATATGATTTATGCAATCCATAAGTGGAATATCATATTTTTGTCCGCCTCCATTCGATATAGAGGGATTCGTTTAAGATTCTGCCTCGATAGTAAAATTTTATGTAAATTTTGTATTATGCTCTGGTCGAAAAGTTCGATTTATGGAAGAAAATTTGTATGAAATTTGACTTCCATTACCAATTCAACAATTCGAGTTATGGAGAACTTCGAGTTACAGAAGTTCGAGTTATGGAAGTTCCACTGTATACGTTAATGTTTATGTATGTGAAGATCATATAGTATCTACAGATAAGATATTTATGTATGAGAAATTTTTTTATGGAAGTTAACTGACACTTTAAAGGTTCGGGGTATTACTTCTTTGAATCAGGGATCATAATTGCTCATTTCTATGCATGTGTGAATTAATATATTATATTGACATTAATGCTTATTTGATAAACTCAAATTACAAATATTTGTAAAACAATGTGGAAATCTATTCTCATATGTGTATGCATGTCTCCAAAAAGGTATGGAAAAGTAATTGAAATTACTATGCTTAAGCAAATATGTAAATAAGCAAACATATTTTACAAATCCAACGGAGGAACACACCTACAATCAAATATAAGGGAAACTACTCGTACGTGAGAGCCACCATTGTCATTGACAATTCCAATGTCATCGACGCCACCAACTACACGCCTGCATACCTTCCTTGTTTTTGTGAAATTATAAATAATAAGAAGAAACCATAAATAACAATAAACACACAATAAATGTTGAAAAAAAGGAATTTTACAGAAATTACTTATTCCAAATAAACCACAAATTCACTCATACACACAAAACACTCGAACCGACATAGACATACACACTTACATACTTAATGAAGTTTGTCGGCGGAGAAAAAATCTCATCAGCAAAATATGCCCATAAATGCGCAGTCAAAGTGTCGTGTGTGCATAGTTAAATGTGATTTTGATTTTTCGATTTCGATCGATTTGATTTATGACTCGCCACGATTGCCAGTGACATTTGTAATTATTCTTGTGCGCTGCTTGTCACCCGGTTTGGTTGTACACGAGCGAGTGCGAGTTTTGTTGCCACAACGCAAGCGCCGTCGACGCCGCCGAAGTGCAACATCATTCGCGCGGATCGTTAAAGATCGTCAAACCACGGCGAAGTGAAAAAAGTCTGGAAGTATGTTGGTGTTGTTGGCGTGGCTGGCCAAAAGAGTCGAAGGCAACACCTTCGAGTTCGTAGAATTTTTGAAGTTCGTTGCCAGACTTCGCTCATTCACTTTTCAAGAGGCGTAACAAAGATCACATACATACATATCAACAATATATCGATAACTCCTTTTTTTGTCGAGAGACACTTCGCACAGTTAGCAATGAAAATGTTCCAATGCCTTTTTCTTCGTTCTTCAGTTTGACAATTTTCCTTGTCTCTTTAATTTCTGCCCTTTTATATAAAATGAAAAGATCATTCTCAAACCATCGGGGAATAAATCAACACGCTGTGTGGCTTCGTCAACGATCAATCAGCCACTTAAGTTTGACTCAATAACTGCCACAACTGATATACATATTACACACACACTCTGCCTGGCCTGCGTCTGATCAATCGCGATCACTTGCGCGTCGGAAATTCTCGCCTACATGCGATCGCATGCACCATTGCGGCTGTGTTTGGCGTGCGCTCGCGTTCCAATGAAAAACGACTGTTGGGGATTTGTTTTGATTGTTGTAGATTTAATACGCTCATTGGTGGTGGATTTTTGGGCGGCTTAGCGGTATCGCATTTGCTGATCTCTCGAACTAGCTCGATCAACTTGACGATCTGCGGCATTTTGTTCAATGGAAAGTTTGGGCGTAGGGCGATTCGATTGTGTGTGAGTGCGTCTGAGTCTGATCAATGAATGACAAAAGCAATTATTTGGCGTGCGGATTAGCGGTTGTCTTGCAGTGTTTTTGTTGTTATACCCATAAGCAAGTTGCTGCCGGTGGGGTACTATGATTTTGCTATTTTAAGGTTTAACCCATTAACAAGTTGAAATAAATACTAGGATAAATGAGTATATCGAAATTTAATAAAAGTGGTATAAATGATTCTGAATCTTCTATTTTTTATATTCCATTAAGCGAGTGGTTTGTTCGACTCTAAATATTCTGGTAGTGAACGAAGACAAGACGAAATATCTCCTCTCATCAAACAAACAGTCAAGCCTCTCATCATTCCCATCCTGCTTTATGGTGCAGAAGTATTGATGATGAAAACATCCGAAGAGACGACAATTGGAGATTTCAAGAGGAAGGTTTTGTAGACGATTTGTAGTCATTAGCAACGGCGAATACCGCAGACGATGGAACGATGAGCTCTACGAGTTATTCGACGACATTGACATAGTTCAGAGAATAAAAAGACAGCAGATGCGCTGGCTATAGAGAGACCTCCATTCCGTTGGAAAGATCAGGTGAAGTAGGGCCTGACTGAATTTGGTATCACTAATTGGCGCCAAACAACGAAAAGGAAAATCGAATATCGCACTGTTGTTAACTCGGCTATAATCGGGTAAGCGGTGTCTACGCCAGTAAAGAAGAAGAAAGTAAATATTTAACACAGGGTTGGTATTAATAAATGGAATTTGTATTAAGAATTAAAATTTGAACAAATAACGACAACTTCGATAAAGTTTATAAAAAAAATATCTTTCCGTTAGTTGATAAAATTAGCCTATGTTGCAGATAATGGTATTTTCCTGGAACTATTAAACCAGTAATAAGGTTAAGAAAATACTATTTTTTTAAGATGATGACCCTCCTGAGAGGATTTGCACTTCTGGAAAATATGACGACCGATTAATAAAGATTGGTTTGGTCGTTCCCCAAACAATTTCAGGATATAAATATTTGTAAGGGAATCGTCTTTGTCCAAGGGCTATCAAGGGCTTTCACTCACTAGACCATATCCGCAACGAGATCAGTAAAAATTGATTATAGGGTTAATACCAGATCATAGAAATCTGACGAATTAAAACTTTTATGAAAATTCTCACTTCGAAACAACTAGAATAGGATTTTCTCTACCATTCTTTCGTATTTATATAGGTATATTTAAAACCTAAAAGTTGTGAAATCTTAAAATAGTGGGGAGGCATCGCTGGGAGTTTTGTAAAGCTTATCGATGACGAAAGGAGTTTTATAAATGAGTTAGAAAAGTTACATATTCCTTTTCTAACAAATCGAATAGTTTTAATATTTCTTTCCATCCGAATTTCGTCCGTCCCTAATTCTCTCATTCTCTCTAAGGCGGTGACATTGCTGCTTTTCAAGTAAGCTTGAATACAAGATCGTATACATTTTTTTCGGAAATTTATTTATTTACGGCTATAAGTGGCTTAATCCGTCAGCGCAGAGTGTGGGTTGTCTTATGTTTTACAATGTTTATTGAGTCAGATTTTGATTGTCAATTTAGACGACAAATTGCAGACAGTAAGTACTGGAAGTTTAAGTCATTTATATGTATATATCAGCAGATCAGTAGGTATATATGCACATTTAAAATAACATATGTAACAGAATTTTTGCACATTGACATGTCAGAAATTGCCATTTATTGCTAACTCATACACCAGTCTTGCCGTTGTCTCTTAATTAGGATGTCAAGAAATGTTTTTGTTATTTTTTTAATCCATAAAGCGATAAGCACAATGGCTACTTGTGTATTTTGTGTATTTGCCCTGTTTGCGCTCCACTTTCTGGTATTTAAAAATATTTTGTAAAATAAATAGTAAAACATTTTTTGCTGTTTGTGTTTTTGCTTTTCTCATTAAACGCACAACAGTTGGACACACCTAACTAACTGGCTGCATGTAGTACCTGCCCGACTTTGCCCATTTTTGGGCACACAAAAGAAAAGGCCAATTGAAGATGACGTTGTCGTTCGACGGGCTACTTCGACTGCCGAATGTCGTCTGGGCCCAGTTCAACGTAAAATAGGCGTACTCTTAAATAAACACCAAATTGTACCCATTTATGTGGTTCAAGTGCCAGAGACACAGACTGACTGCAACGTGACTTGCAACAAACGCAACAGTTCACTTCATGCGCGACACACACACACATGCGAATAACACATTTTAATAATTTTCGAAATATTTCATATCCATTATTTTGTGGTTTGACAGTGGCTCTTTAATATAGTTTGTCTGCTTCACATTGTCGATCCCTTTTTCACTGGAATTTGGCTAATAAATACACTCGGCGTTTATTTTCTTTGGCTTGTGTGTGTTGTTTTTGATTTTGTTGGTAAATATTTTCAAATTATGTCTGTCTGTTTGACTGTTTGTTGCTTGTATTGGCCACTTGACTAGCCAATTGATATTTGCTTGCATGCAAGTGGCTGTAATGAGCGGTAAATTTTCATTTTCATTCAGTTGTACAACTTATTTAAAGAAAAGAATTGTTATTGTAAACATGAGTGCCAATTAATTTTTACTTCAAAAATAAATAATAATAATGGCAATTGGAGAAAGTCCTTTTGAAGTGGTAGATATTTGTGGAAATGTTACAAAGATATTATTTTAGAAACATGTCTATCGGCGCGACATCTGCTGATATTTTAAAATTCTTACAATAAACATGAGGTCTTTTTCCCAGCAACAAAAAACATATATTGCATACATACATATAGATTTATATGCAATTTGTTGAGAACTCTCCGATTAATTAATTAAAAAAATCTAGACTCAATAATTTATTCAAAAACTCTTGGAAGACTGAACATAATGGAACACATGTCCACACTTCTAACGAGCATCTGGTACAATGTCGTACCTCACTTCAACACTATGTAAAAAGAACGGCAATACATCTACTTATTTAGATATGTGTCTAGTGAATATTTATTTGCTGATATGAGTTTGAAAGCAGATTTTTTCTAAATGCACTATATAAGACTGGTGCGGAACACTCTGTTGATTCCCATTAGGTTCACAGTTAATTCACGATTATTCTAACGTTATTCAAGCATATACACATATCTCCAAGATTTTCATATTTTTAAGTTTTTTAAGCTCTTTATTTTTAAGGATTATACTCTTATACCTAATTACATTATTGTGTCTTGAATATCATCTAACAGTAATTTTTTCCGAAATGACAACTATCAGTTTATGATTGTAAAAAAACGCCATATGAAGGCCCAATAAGATATTTTTTTTGTTTCAAGAATAATTTAAACTGTGGAACTGAAATTATATTATATCTTTTAGCATTTTTTTAGGTCAATATAGGGTTAACAGATTTCAAGACCTAACAGAGAGAATGAGACCGCCAATAATTTTGAGGGATACTAACTTTCGGTTTTGCGAAACTAATACCTATTTCTTATCTTTTATATCTTCACTAGGAATCATCATAGAAATAAAATATATTTTTTACAGTTCAACAGTAGGGATGTCTATATGCCCATATGACTAACTTTGACTAACTTCTGCAAGAGATTGCCGTTCTTCAGAAAACAATTGTATTTATAACTCACATTTTAGTCGACTATTTCAGTTGCATCTTAAATAGAAATATTGAAATGCTCGTATAAAATTTGGAATTAAAAGAAAACATAATTCGGTCTCGACAACTTTACTTTTAAACCATATAGGACTTTATTTAGGTATTTCATGAAGAGCTCCAAACTATAATGTAACTCAAAGGACTACTTGGAGCGTGGTTACAAATATGACCTTTATTGAATTTATGTATGGACTTAAACGATATGTCTTCTATAGTGGATTACATATTTTATTAGCAAAAAAAGTTATTACTAGTCGAAATACACTTAATATGGGTAAAATATCCAAATGGTTAGATTTTTAATATTATTTAAATAGGAAAAGTATAATATATATTTTACAACAACATTGGCGTCCCATGATACATATTTGCTTTGTAAAGACATTTCTATTATTCAAGAAACGGTAACCCTTTCTACACTTGTTCATATCTAAACTCCTGCTTGTTACCTCTAATCCCTGCTACCTGCATCTTACGCAAATTTCACTCCACGAATTTCCCTTTTCACAGCCACGCTGCAGCGGTGCATCATCTTTCGCAATCGCATTCTAATAAAAATAAATAATAAAATGTCCTCCAAACTGTTCAACTCGCCGCATGTTGCATACTTGAGTCGAACAAAAGAATTGCGTACACGGATGCGCAATAAAATGTCAAACAGCAGGACACGTTAACGCCCTCCCGCAACTTCAAGCATTCATACAGTGCCAACTCCCGCAATCTGAGCCATTGTTCTAAGTATTACCAAACACTCGTGTCTAAGCAGTTGCTTAGGCACTACGGGCCCAAAACTAGTGCAACAGTTTGGCTTATACGATAACTATTTGTTTCCACATCGGCTAAACATTTGTTGTAGCACCAATATGCTCGATAACACACACGCTCACACACACAAAGAAACACACACACTTGTCATCTTGTTGGTGGTACCTCTCTAGGGCTCGAGGTGTGTTCGCAGAAGTCGTTAGGTTGACAGGTTGAATTTGTAGCAGACCATTCTTTTATTTATATTCTCTTTTTATGTGTGTGTGAGTGTGTTTGTGTATGTGCCGCTCTACGCCTTGTTCCATTGTCTCAGTTTGTCCTCAGACTGTCATAATCGGCATCAGCCCTGTCTGGCGCCAGTATTTAGGCACACAAATTCTCTAAATATTTCAATATTACAGCAAATGAGAGTTTAGAGTAGAAATAATTACAAGAACAACAAGAAATATTAGGTAAATATTATTTACCTTGACATGTAAAAAAAATCACGGAATCATGCAACGCACTCGATTTATTAGACATTCGGACAGACGATTAGGTGAAACCGATTGCGTTTGCGACTTGTTGAAAGCCAATTGGATGCAATTTGAAGCCAAAATAGTTTATTATTTAAATTAAGTGGTTTCTTTTCTAATTAATTATAAATCTTATATTCATATAATTCTTCAGACATGTACTGTGCCCAAGCTCAATATTTTTCATTAGAAAATACTTAGCAGAAGAAGTAATGCAAGCTATCAAAATGTCGTCAGAAAAAACCAAGTTTAAATGCAAAAACCTATAAACAACGGTATTAAGGACTTAGGGTTCTTAAATCGTTCCAATTTAGTGGATGATTGCAATGCCGGGACGAACTATCAATAAAATAAAATTTGGCTGGCTTACAAATTACAATTACCGCCACTTCCGATAGAAAACAAGTAAAGACTGACAAAGAGAAATAAATTTTGTTCGACAATGATCGGTTTAAGGAGGCACGAGAAAAACTACTATATAGCTGGAAGTAAAAGTGAAAAATTCTGGAAAAAAAATTAGTCATATTATTCAAAATATGAAGTCAATCCCTCCAAAATGAAAAATTTAGGAACAGTATGTTTTCAATTCGTCAAGTCTCCATTTGGTTTAAAATTTATACGGTATGACTTGGAGGATGGAGTCATATGTAGAAGTTCACGTAAGTGAGGAAAGTTTCTGACTGTCATTCACTTGGGAGTGGCCAGGAACGATTCTTTTACATGTGGCTCAAGCAGCTCACGACTTCCGGTCTTAGACCAAGTATCCTCTGGGTAGCCAACAGACATCCGTCTGGAAGCGAGCTAAAGTGAGAAGGCGAATCCCGCTTATGCGGTTGTGCGTAGGGTTTGGGACCCACCACATAAAAACACCCCCCAATGAAAAAAGAAAAAACAGCCTCGGATGAGAGACCCAAATTTTGATGACGACCACTGCAAACGTTTAAAGGACTACGAAATAAGGGCATGCACCTGGAATGTCCGGACCCTTAATTGGGAAGGTGCCTCTGCCCAGCTGGTTGGTGTCCTCGTAAGAGTAAAGGCTGACATCACCGCAATCCAAGAAATGCGATTTACGGGACAAGGACGGACGAAGGTGGGTCCTTGTGACATCTACTACAGCGGCCATATAAAGGAGCGCAAATTCGGTGTGGGGTTCGTGGTGGGAGAGAGACTCCGTCGTCGAGTCCTGGCATTCACTCCGGTGGATGAACGTCTAGCCACAATCCGCATCAAAGCGAGGTTCTTCAACATATCGCTGATTTGCGCCCACGCCCCGACGGAAGAGAAGGACGAAGTGATCAAAGATACCTTCTATGAGCGCCTAGAACGTACCTATGAGCGCTGCCCCCGCCACGATGTCAAAATCGTGCTTGGCGATTTCAACGCTAGGGTGGGTAAAGAAGGTGTCTTTGGCACAACAGTCGGAAAATTCAGCCTCCATGACGAAACATCACCAAACGGTCTGAGGCTGATCGACTTCGCCGGGGCCTGAAATATGGTCGTCTGTAGTACTAGATTCCAGCATAAGAAAATCCATCAAGCTACTTGGCTGTGCCCGGATCGAATCACTCGCAACCAGATCGATCATGTTGTGATAGATGGACGACATGTCTCCAGTGTTTTTGATGTGCGTACGCTTCGTGGTCCCAACATCGACTCGGACCACTATCTTGTAGCAGCTAAGATACGCACCCGCCTCTGTGTAGAAAAGCGTACACGTCAACAAACACAAGGAAGGTTCGACATCGAGAAGCTGCAATCACAACCGACAGCCGAACGATTTTCTACTCGACTTGCACTCCTGCTCTCTGAGAGCACTCATCAGCATCTCGGTATAAGGGAGCTGTGGGACGGCATATCCAACTCCTTACGTACAGCTGCAACCGAAACCATTGGTTTTCGGAAAAGTCAAAAAAACAGCTGGTATGATGAGGATTGTCGTCTCGCAGTGGAGAGAAAACAGACTGCCTACCTCGCAATGTTGCGATCGACCGCAACACGAGCGGGATGGGAAAGATACCGAGAGCTGAAGAGGGAAGCGAGACGCATTTGCAGACAAAAAAAGAAAGAGGCCGAAATGCGTGAGTATGAAGAGCTTGACAAGCTGGCCGACAGGGGTAATGCTCGAAAATTTTACGAAAAGATCCGGCGACTAACTGAAGGTTTCAAGACCGGAGCGCACTCCTGTAGGACCCCCAGAGGTGATCTAGTTATTGATGACCAGAGTATACTGAGTTTGTGGAGGGAACACTTCTCCAGCCTGCTGAATGGCAGTGAAAGTACAACACCAGGAGATGGCGAACCCGATTCCCCAATCGACGACGATGGAGCAGATGTTCCATTGCCCGACCGTGAAGAAATTCGAATAGCAATTACCCGCTTGAAGAACAATAAGGCGGCGGGTGCCGATGGATTACCGGCCGAGCTATTCAAATACGGCGGCGAAGAGCTGATAAGGTGCTTGCATCAGCTTCTTTGCAGAATATGGTCGGAAGAAAGCATGCCTGACGATTGGAATCTCAGTGTACTCTGCCCAATACACAAAAAGGGAGACCCCACAATCTGCGCCAACTATCGTGGGATAAGCCTCCTCAACATCGCGTATAAGGTTCTGTCGAGCGTATTGTGTGAAAGACTAAAGCCCACCGTCAACAAACTGATTGGACCTTATCAGTGTGGCTTTAGACCTGGAAAATCAACAACGGACCAGATATTCACCATGCGCCAAATTTTGGAGAATACCCGTGAAAATAGGATCGACACACACCATCTCTTTGTCGACTTTAAAGCTGCTTTCGACAGCACGAAAAGGAGCTGCCTTTATGCCGCGATGTCTGAATTTGGTATCCCCGCAAAACTAATACGGCTGTGTAAGCTGACGTTGAGCAACACCAAAAGCTCCGTCAGGATCGGGAAGGACCTCTCCGAGCCGTTCGATACCAGACGAGGTTTCAGACAAGGTGACTCACTCTCGTGTGATTTCTTTAACCTGATGCTGGAGAAAATAATACGAGCTGCAGAGCTAAACAGAGAAGGTACAATCTTCTATAAGAGTGTACAGCTACTGGCGTACGCCGATGATATCGATATTATTGGAAACAACACCCGCGCCGTTAGTTCTGCTTTCTCCAGACTGGATAAGGAAGCGAAACGTATGGGTCTGGTGGTGAACGAGGACAAGACGAAATATCTCCTGTCGTCAAACAAACAGTCAGCGCATTCGCGTCTTGGCTCCCACGTCACTGTTGACAGTCATAACTTTGAAGTTGTAGATAATTTCGTCTACCTGGGAACCAGCATTAACAGCAATAACAATGTCAGCCTGGAAATCCAACGCAGAATCACTCTTGCCAACAGGTGCTACTATGGACTAAGTAGGCAATTGAAAAGTAAAGTCCTCTCTCGACGAACAAAAACCAAACTCTACAAGTCTCTCATCATTCCTGTCCTACTTTACTGTGCAGAAGCGTGGACGATGTCAACATCCGATGAGACGGCACTAGGAGTTTTCGAGAGAAAGGTTTTGCGGAAGATTTATGGTCCCTTAAGAATTGGCAACGGCGAATACCGCAGACGATGGAACGATGAGCTGTATGTGTTATTCGACGACATAGACATAGTCCAGCGAATAAAAAAACAGCGGCTACGCTGGCTAGGACATGTTGTTCGAATGGATGAAGGTGCTCCAGCTCTGAAAGTATTCGATGCAGTACCCGCTGGTGGAAGCAGAGGAAGAGGGAGACCTCCACTCCGATGGAAGGACCAGGTGGAGAGGGACCTGGCTTCGCTTGGAATAACCAATTGGCGCCAAACTGCCAGAAGGAGGGATCCGTGGCGCGCTGTTTTGGACTCGGCTATAACCGCGTAAGCGGTGTCTACGCCAGTCAAGAAGAAGAAGAATCAATCTTCGAAATGTAAATACAGAACATGGTTTATAAATTGAGAGAGGGAATGTCATTGGTGAATTATGGATTTAAGCGTTCAAACTAAAGGGTGCAGGAATTTCTCAGAGAAGGAGGTGAAATTAAGAAAGTAAACATTCGAAGAAACTTGGAAGAATAGATCAGATCTTGAAACTCAATTTAAGGAGTGAATTTTCTAGGTAATCCTCCTTGATTGGCAGAGGGACAAGAGGCTTTTAGGCCGAAAGTTACCTTGCCATTAATTTTATTGCGTAGCATCGTTGTCTGACGGAAGAAAAAATCGTTGTCTGCAGCGAAATTATTACGAAATTAGCGAGGTCGAAGATAACACGAAATTATTTAAGGGATTTTTTATATACATATGTAGTTTTCAAGAACAAAATATAAAGGCAAAGATTTCGGGCAAGTAATCGCCGCGGCTGACTCGAATAAACTGGAAGCAATTGGGGCCTTAGTCAGTAATAAACGTTGCTCCGCAATAAGTTTGTTCATTGTAAAATGGCAAAACTTAGTCTAAATCAAGTAACATCTGTCAAAAAGGCCAACTACGCAAAAAGCCTCGAAATCCAACACAGGATCACTCTTGCCAACAGGTGCTACTTTGGACTGAGCAGGCAATTGAAAAGCAAATTATTCTCTAAGTCGCTTATGAGGCGTGTTTTATTTGACCAGCAAATTAAGCATTAGCTTATTTTGTATGGAAGATTTAGTCAACATAAATATGTTGGCTTGTCATAAGCTATCATAGCTTGTATATTGAACTAGAGGCACTGCCAGTTCATCGCGTTTTTAATTCACAATAATTATTTTTTGTTCAAAAACAAGTAGTTGGCAATGGGGAGAAATCCCATTTTTATACTCTCGCAACATAGTTTCTAGCAACAAAGTTGCTAAAGAGAGTATTATAGTTTTGTTCACATAGTGGTTGTTTGTAACACCCAAAACTAAACGAGTTAGATATAGAGTTATGTATACGAAACTGATCGGGGTGAGGAGTGGAGTTAAAATCCTCTCAAGTAACTTGAGTAAAAATTAAGATATCTTGATGAAACTTGGAACACTTGTTTCTTGGTACCATAGGAAGGTTCCTTTCGAAGATGAGCAAAATCGGACCACTGCCACGCCCACAAAATGGCGAAAACCGAAAACACATAAAGTGCCATAACTAAGCCATAAATAAAATTTGGTACAAAGGATTGTTCTAAGAAGAGGCATATTTGAATGTAATTTTTTTGGGAAAGGGGGCATGGCTCTGCCCCCTACAAAGTTTTTTGTACATATCTCGTAAACTACTAAAGCTATATCAACGAAATTCTCAGGTTTTTTGCAGGCATTTCCTTATATAGTCCAAAAATCGGAAGCATCGGATTATAACCACGCCCACCTCCCATACAAAAGTTATGTTGAAAACGACTAAAAGTGCTTTAATTCAGTAAGTGAAAACACCAGAAACCTTAAATTTGATTATAAAGAGGGTACAGAAGGGCTCCACTCAAATTGGTATACAAAATTTTAAGTGGGTGTGCCTCCGCCCACTTATGGGTCAAAAACCATATCTCCGAAACTACTCGACCAACATCAATGAAATTTGGTGTGTAATATTAGATCCCAACGATATGTTGTGAAAATAGGCCAAATCGGTTAACAACCATACCTAACGGGTGATTTTTTTGAGGTTAGGATTTTCATGCATTAGTATTTGACAGATCACGTGGGATTTCAGACATGGTGTCAAAGAGAAAGATGCTCAGTATGCTTTGACATTTCATCATGAATAGACTTACTAACGAGCAACGCTTGCAAATCATTGAATTTTATTACCAAAATCAGTGTTCGGTTCGAAATGTGAAATCCGCTTTTTTATCGACAAATTTTGTTCAGCGATGAGGCTCATTTCTGGTTGAATGGCTACGTAAATAAGCAAAATTGCCGCATTTGGGGTGAAGAGCAACCAGAAGCCGTTCAAGAACTGCCCATGCATCCCGAAAAATGCACTGTTTGGTGTGGTTTGTACGCTGGTGGAATCATTGGACCGTATTTTTTCAAAGATGCTGTTGGACGCAACGTTACGGTGAATGGCGATCGCTATCGTTCGATGCTAACAAACTTTTTGTTGCCAAAAATGGAAGAACTGAACTTGGTTGACATGTGGTTTCAACAAGATGGCGCTACATGCCACACAGCTCGCGATTCTATGGCCATTTTGAGGGAAAACTTCGGAGAACAATTCATCTCAAGAAATGGACCCGTAAGTTGGCCACCAAGATCATGCGATTTAACGCCTTTAGACTATTTTTTGTGGGGCTACGTCAAGTCTAAAGTCTACAGAAATAAGCCAGCAACTATTCCAGCTTTGGAAGACAACATTTCCGAAGAAATTCGGGCTATTCCGGCCGAAATGCTCGAAAAAGTTGCCCAAAATTGGACTTTCCGAATGGACCACCTAAGACGCAGCCGCGGTCAACATTTAAATGAAATTATCTTCAAAAAGTAAATGTCATGAACCAATCTAACGTTTCAAATAAAGAACCGATGAGATTTTGCAAATTTTATGCGTTTTTTTTTTTAAAAAAGTTATCAAGCTCTTAAAAAATCACCCTTTATTTCCTATATACCAGGATTTTGAAGTCAACCTGAATAGTTTACTTTACACTATGTAAAGTAAGCACTAGTGAAGATATCGGAACAGAACTTTGCATAAATACTGCATTTATAGTGTGGCAGCCCCTTTCTAAAAATCGCCGAAATCGAATCATAGGTTTTCAAGGCCCCATATATCGAACATGAGGACCTCGGTGCTTCTAACCTAATATTAGGGTTTCCAACTTTCAATGGACTTTATACCATATATATGACGAATATGTGGGTCAAATTGTCTATTATATAATATTAATAAAGTTAAATAAATAAATTGCGAGAGTATAAAATGTTCGGTCACAACGGAACTTAGCCCTTCCATACTTGTTACAGTTAAAAATGTAAACAAACCAAAATGTTTAATAGTATCGATGTGCAAAATGGCAAATAAAAACTTTATCCATATTTATTTTGACCATCCTGGATCTAATAATGGTTTTACATTCCGTAAAAGATCAGAATATTATTGAAAAGCGGTAAACAAAATGAAATTTTATTTCTAAAATCAAACTATTTTTTCAAATAAATTACATTTCAGCTGACAGATCGGGTCCGCATTGCCAAAACAATTCATTTTTAAGCGAAGATATGAAATTAGCTAAATGCGTTTTATTTGTCCATGATTTAGCTTTTAGCTTGTGGTGGTCAAATAAAACCCGCCTATCATGAATTCGTCGAGACCAATTATTAGTTTGTGGCAAAGTTTTTACTGACTGCAGTCATCCCTTATTATACAATTTAAACCCCTCAGTTCGTATAAGAATATATATATTTGTATAAAAATGCATTAGCTGCTTGGTTCAAAGTTAACTTAAAATATGAGAAACCCGCTATTTCAATAAAAATTTTTAGACATAAATCTATTTAATACAAAAATAATTTAAGACAGACGATTACCTGACTAATTCCATGTTTATTTTGTAGCCAAATTATGCTTAAAACTATGCGCGCATAGCACCCCGATTATAAGCACATACGAAAAGTTCAGCGTTGCCAACATTTGGGTCATACCACAGTAAAACCTTTTTTCGCCTGCCAGGCAGTGGAGTTGTCATCAACACACTGTTTAACCGTTACGACTGCTCCACTGCCGCATGCTGGTTGCCAGTTGTACAGTTAGTGCGGGCATACCAAGTAGAGCCCAATTGCCACCATGTAACTAGCGAGTATTTACTTACCGACTAACTCGGATGCTCGCTGCTACAACGAGGCTTTGCTGTGTGTTTTTGGCACACTTAATCCTGGCGCAAAACTATTCCATTCGCATTGTTCCACGCACAATGGGCACAAAGGACATGTTTGCACTGATTATCAGATTAGACCATTGTATGTACAAATTGATATTGTCATGTTTCAAGTGCCTCCAGCGCCATTGTTTTCCACAGCCGCCTCGTCGCTTGTTCGGCTGCAAGTGTTTGTGTTCGTGTGTGTGTGTGTGTGTGTCTGTTGCATGCATTTGTGTCGGTGCAGCAAGTGCGGCTAATGTTTTGCGCTCTTTGTAGTGTTGCTGTTGTTGTTGTTGTTGTTGTTGTTGTTAGTGTGTGTCATGTTATTGCTGTTGAATAGTGTCGCCAATGGCGATTAAAAGATTTTCACTTACACACACAATGCCACACCGATCCGATTGCCGAGTCTCGGCTGCAAGCGCACAAAAAGAATCAAGTGGTGTAGAAAGATGAGTACGAGTGCAAGAATAGAGATTTGCAATATTTAGACATAAAACCATGTAGATTTGCAGACACAAAGCATTCTTACATTTCTGGCTTTTTTCGTGAAAATGCATTTGTGTTGTTGTCACCAGCTAGCTAGCCATTGTTGCGCCTTTGTCTTGAAAATCGGCTAGTCCAGTTTTGATCGCTGATCATTAGCATAAATCCGATATTTCCATTGTAGTGGTTCGAGTGGTTCGAGTACCCGCTTTGTACCGTAAATATGTTGAGCTGTGATCTGCTCGTCGGATTAGCCGTTATTGATGTGCAATGACAAAAACAAACACTTTCAAATTCACTAGGCGAAGGAAACTAGTCCAGGAAAGATGCATATCACGTTGTGTTGTGCATGGATCAAGATACGATCAGGTTATGGATTCCAGTAAAATTCGCATGTTTTTTGCATTTCTCTGCCAGCAGTTTAGCAAATTATACCTCAGTATGTTTCAGTATGTTTTGCAAATCGCTTATTTTCGGAATGACGGATTTGCAACAGTCTTCATGGTAAGCATGAGTATTAGAAATCTTTATAAGAAACTGATTGCGATCAGTGTTCACCGATCAGTTACGGCGATTAACAGTGGACATTTTAATAAAGATCGCACAAATGTATATACATATATACCAGTATATGTTACTTGTATTTACAGATGTTGTGTATCGGATCTTTATCAAATGGAGCACATGTTTCTAATTCTTTTAGTGGATTATCAAGAAACCAGCTGCAGAGTGAATGATGAAAGAAAGTTTGTATTTATTCATTCAAATATGTTCTAGAAAGATCTTTAAAGTGAGAATAAAAAAAATTAAACGATGAATAACTCAATTTCGGAAATAATTAATTTTAAATGTCACTACGGATTTATTTAACTTATTTATAAAATTAATATTATTCGTTAATCCGCAGCAGGCCAGAATCTTAAATCTGTCTGAAAGTAAGCTTTATAAAACTAAACTCCATGAGATGACAGTCTCTGAATAGACAAAAATTCAAATCCATTCCAATTATATAGACCAGACTGTCGAGGGAATGGAAGGATCAGTCTCTGCTGGTATGCTTATACAGAAATAAGTTTAGGTTATTTGTCTCTGGATGTTCCTGAGAGGCGGTTCTGTTTCAAGCCAGTGTGAGCGTGATTAATATCCAATGAATAATGGTTTAAATACAAGCACAAGTTTTCAATGAGTCGAGTGCTTTAAATAAAATTCTTTCAAGAGTGCAGAAATGGTTGGTTTTACGAAAGCTATATAATGATAAGCTAATTTCCAGCGATTAGTGAAGTAAAGGGTTTTTCAATGAGATAGCTAAAAAATATTTATTACTGTGAAAGTACGCTCGATCCCATCATGTATGGTACTTGATTTCTTTTGCAGGACCACCATTGGCACGCTAGCTGACGCTGAACCCATCAAGCATAAATCGACCGATAATGCTGCAATCGTCGCTGGCTTGTTGGCATAGACCATATATTTGACGTAGCCCCACGAAAATAGTCTAACGGCGTCAAATCGCACGATCGAAGCGGCCACTTCAGTGGACCATTAAGTAAGATAACATGTTCACCAAGCTTGGTTTTCAATAAATCGCTTGACATTCGCTGTGTGACTGGTGGCGCCGTCCTGTTGGAACCAAATATTGTCCAAGTCCATATCATCCTATTCGGGCCAAAAATATTTGGTTATCACTGAGCGAGCGATCACTGAGTCCCAATCACAGTAACCTACCGGTCTTGATCATCACGGAAGAAGTAAGGCCCAATGACGTCGTTGGCCCATAAACCGCACCAAACCGTAATTTTTTCGAGATGCAATGGTGACTCATGGAGTACGTGGCCATTCTGCCAGAAAGTTAAATTGGACAAAGCACTCTTAATGTTGAGGCCACTAACTCCGAATTTCGGTAGTAAACTTTAATAATCCCGACTCGTTGACGAAATGACAAACTTTACTGAAGATAAATGTTAAAAGAGCGACAAAAAATATAGCGTCGTTTGCTGTCCCTATCGATCCACATACATACTATGTGATATGTTGAGAATATTAGCGAAATTCGTCTGAACCTATGATATTTGTGTCAAAATATCTAGCTAGTATCTTCGTCCAAAGAATATTATGTATGAGACTTATTCGAAAAATACATAATTTTCTGAAGTTAATGTATCGAATTAAGACTGAAAGGAAATATCGCGAGCCTAAAGCAACAGCAAGGTAAAGAAAACAATTCAATTTCAGAATGTGCTTAAGCATACACTTACGAACACAAAAGCCAGCATCACGTGTGGCACTAAAACAGCAACAGCTACTCAAATTATCCACGTGTCTTAACGGTATACCGTGAGGTCTTATTAGTAAATTGTGCTTAAATAATAAGTAAAATACACTGAAGTTCCCTAAAACAAAGTTCTACTCGCTTCTTTCTTCTTTCGAGTGCCCGGTGTTGCCACACAAAGCTTAGCATGCATGTGGCAAACAGTTCAATTGTGTACAGTGAATGCTTCAAGTGCTGCACATGCGCGTGCCATAAACGCCAACAGTTGTGGAATTTTTACAACCCTTCGTCTTCGGGAGGGAGTATTCGCATTTTAACAAGTACAAAGTAATGCAAATATTACGCTTAAGTAGCTTGCGCTACGTTGGTGGGCCGCTGATTTTTTTCTCTTTTTTGTGACATGTGCTTCTCTTTCAGAATTTTCTCCTACAGCTGCGCAGGAATGCTTTCAAGTGTCTGTATTTGTGTGGCTAAGTGCGTGTGTATTGTAAGCTTGAAAGGAAACAAAGACGGCGGTGCTTAATGGTTTAAGCAGTACTTGCCACAATGGGTCATAACCTAAATTAATATGAGTGTTTAAAAGTTCGAGTGCACTTTTGGGTAGAAAACAAGGTGGTTGCATGCATTATATAAGTACAACTTGTACTTAATACAATAGTGACTAAAATTACCCTTCCAATATAAAATCCTTAAGATGATGTATTCCAGTTGGAAATTTTTAAGGATGAATATTTATTTACCTTGTATTAAATTTCTAGTGAAGATATAATTTTGGGGCTAAACGAGTCGTATAAAATTTTTTTGTGTTTAAAATAAAATATAACTTTATTCTGTTCTTGAAACTTTTTATTTTTTGAAAATTTCCTGACTAAGTATTATTCCTTACAGGGAATGTATACGTCTATAAACATTCCTCTATATTATATTCAATTACCAAGTGATGCGTGTTAAAGAACATGCTCCTTATAAAGGTTTAAAGCAACATAAAACAATAAAGTGGATTTGTGACACCCTTTAGCTAAGTTATTTACATAATATGCGCCTCTGTTATGGCACGCGCTGTGTCTCCAGTGCTCTTATAGTCTGGCGAAAGAAGGTTATTATGAGTATTCTGTCGATAACTTCTGATTAACCATTATCGATATCTTATATATTACGAAAGAGTCTTCAATTTGCCATTTTTATTTTGGCCATGTTTAGGATCAAACATGCATACAGGAATTTTATTTTTATGCCATCTCTTTTAATTAATGGTAATACCAATATATTGCATTTATACCAGTTGTTTGTACGATTGACCACTACTTTGCTACTGCATTAAATCCGAGATTTTAATTTCTGTATTTTGAAGATGCTATGGCTAAAAAAAAATTAACTGTTTCATAAAATATACAAAGAGTGTCACAGATACATCGTAATTTTCGTATGAGTGTGAAACTGAACGCACGTTTGATATTTGGACTTATAATTAACATATGGCCCACCAAATTGTGAAATATAAGCTGTCAAATTTATGTACAATTTCAACGACGGAAGGTTGAAGAACAAATCTATTTTGAATCAGATGTTACTCCTATCACTCAGAATCCTATAGAATTTATACATGGTGACCACTTCAGTCCCGAGTGAACGAATGCTTTCTAAAGCTACAGCAATTATCATGCAGATGAAAACCCGAAACACAGTGATAAGTGACGATGTAAAAGCTTTCCGTGTTGTTGGTTCCGTGGTATTGAAAATGGGCGAAAACCGAAAACACATAAAGTGTCATAACAAAGTCATAAATAAAGTTAAAAAAATTTAGTACAAAGGATCGCACTAGGAAGAGGCATATTCGGATGTAATGTTTTTGGCGAAGGGGGCAGAGCCCCCGCAAAGCAATAAAGCTATGCAAACCAAACTTTCTGCAGTCGTTTCCCTAACATACACCACGAGAATAATGTAAATCGGATAATAACCACGCCCACCTCCCATACAAAGGTTGTGCTGAAAATTACTAAAAGTGCGTTAACTCAGTTACGAATAACAAGAGAAACCCTAAATTTTGTAGAAGAAATGACAGAAGGCAGCTGCACTTAGTTTTTTTTGCAAAATGGGAAATGGACGTGGAGTCGCCACTTATGGGTCGGAAACCATATCTAAGGAACTACTCGACCTATTTCATTGAAATCGGTACATAATACTTTCTTGACAACCTGATAACACGGATGGGAAATGGGCAAAATCGGTTCACAACCACGACTAGTTCCCATATAATTCAATTTTGAATTCCATCTCATTCCTTCACTTTATAATATATACATAACGAACCAATGAAGATAGTGTAATAAAACTTTACACAAATAATGTATGTGGTCTTGTGACGTAACTTAAAATTAAAAAAAATTTGAATTCGGACTATAATTTTTCGATGCCCCGGATATCGAATCTGAAGAATTCAGAGCCTTAAGGTAATTTTTCACCGAAAATATCGGTAAGTCTCTCAGATATATTAATTTAATTCAGAGGAAATCTTTTTCTTCTAATAGCGTGTCGCTGTACCAAAAATGGTTAAAAATGGGTCATGACTTCCCCTAGCTCTCATATACCTAATTATAGAATTTAAAAAAAAATACAATAGGCTTAATACCTCATTATAAATCGGTTAATATGTGAAATATCTTAGCCAAATTAAGTGAGTGCATAGTATTGAATGTAGTGTACCTTGGTGGCGAAACTGAATGAAATCGGTTCAGGATTTACCTTAGCCCTCATATACTATACGTGATGATTTTCGTTATACTAGTGAACTTTATGCCGAATATATGGATCAAATTGGGTGTTATCTTAATAAAACTAGATCAATAAATGCGAGAGTATAAAATTTCCGGTAGCACCCGAACTTAGCGTTTCTTCACTTGTTTTTATATGCTGTCTGTTTTAACAGACAGTTAAAGTTAATAAAATGCATCAATTTAAGACGTACTAACTACTATGTATATTACATTTATTTCTAAAATTAACTTTTTATACAAAAACTATTAAAATACGCTAAAAAGATCAAAAATAAATGAAAGTCAAAATTGATGTTTCGATATTTTAATGGCCGATAATTTTGATTTCGATACTTTTTGAAGAAACATCGATACATCGTATCATCGATGTTTAACTTAACGATTATATGATTTTCGTAAATAGCCTCGATAACTCTCCCATGAATTTGATTTAAATTGAACCCAATGGATGCGAAGAAAATATTTTCGAACCTGAATTAATAAAGCAGTATATTGACGTTTTCTTTTATTGTTTTCTAATATTTTCTTGAAACTTGAAATATTAGCTGCTTTCGATATTTCTTCCGTAATACTACAACTTAGCTATATAAATGTGGTGAAAGAGGTTGAGATGGGAATCATATTAGGAGAGCTAAAAAAAGATGAATAGTAAGCTGACTGAGTATAATTTTAATCGAATCGGTTCTGAGCTCGGGTAACTACTAGGTGCTCGAATATATGAGCATATATACTTAAATAAATGTGAAGTTGATAATTTGCGCTACCAATTTTATGTATTCCAACTCGGTGTGCTCCATTTTGTACAGATGTATTATACTATTTTATGTTTTAAAGTAATTCGATAACTATTGTAAATATTAAACTTATTTTTTTCATTGATCGTTAACCCCAGAAGGTAAGAATAAATTATGAATTGACAAAGATTTTTCCTTTTTAAACTTGTATCAGTACATTGTTTCTACAAATCTTCTTAACATTCAAAACATTACAGTCCTCTCTGAATTATTGACTTTATAGTTAGTTTATATTGGCAATAACTTAAAGCTGATCTCTTGTTGATATTAGTTTTGTAGCTGAACATTTTCCGATCTCGATCATGGGAATGGTTCGAAAATAATTGTAAGCAATGTTAAATATAAAATATTAAAGAATAAGTACAGGCTCTATAGATCTGTTTTTTACTTCCCAAGTGGTAACGGGGCGAGTTCCAGAATGCTATTAAAGGACACACCACGTGTTAAGCCAATTATTATTTACTGAAAATCTGTATTTTAAGATCTCAGATGATATAAAAATAACATTTCGAATAAAATGCCTAATATTTAATAATCGTATATCACGTCTTGAGAACCTGGTTTCCGCACAAATCTTTCTATTACCGCACTACCTCAACTGCTTTATATAATTAGCACTTCAATCACAGCGATAACAAAAGTCAGTTCATGTCGATTTATTTAAAAATAATGCGTCAGATGGCTGATAGATATGAATATCCGATATGAAAGCTAACAAATCACAATTAAATAAAAATATGATTATTTTTCGTGAATTTCCTTGATTGCGCAAAACACTAGCGATACTTAGATACAGCGTTCAGCAATTCAGCATTAAAGCCAAAAAATCAGTGCATTCGATTTAGACGTGTTTGGCTGAAGTGCTCTTGGCCCTTATCGGACGGTCAAATTGAGTCTAACAAAAAGCAAATTATATATAATATATGAAGTAACCCACAACAAAAAGCCAACACTTAAGCACATTCAGCAGTACAAAAACAATAAAAAGATTAACTGTATTGGCAAACTAAGACGAATATACAGTTTCGAGTGTTTAAAACTAATTGTGAAAAAAATCAAATCAGTTAAATACCGTCAGATATGACAACATACAATTCAACTGATTAGATTTTTTCGGCTACCAAAAAATAATTTCCAAATTACTTGATTAGATTTTTCCACAGCGCAATCAACATGCTACACACAAACACACACACACACACGCATGCAAGAAGTTTCTATCACTTGCTGTCAGCAATCAGTGCAGACAACTGATAGTTCGAACAACAACAATAAGAAACAGCGCCATGTATTCATTTAGCAGTTGACTGCTGATAGCCAACGCTGATAAAAAGCTATGTGTGTATGTATGTATGAGTGTGTGTGCCAACTAGTACGCTTCACCATTTTTCTCTTCTTCCTCTTCTTCTTCTTCTGGGTGTTGGTAAAATTTTTAATCGAATACTTTTGCTACAGGAAATCAAAATTGGAATCGAATCACAGCTTACAACAAAATAATGAAAGGGGGTGGTGGGGGTTGTGCGACAGATCGTGAGTGTGAAATCAAAAGTTGAAAGCAAATAATAATTCTTATCAAGTCAAGTCGTTTGTCGTTTTCGAGCGTTAAATTGTTGTTGTACAAATTTTGATGGGTCTCTTACATATAGGAAATTAAGCAACAACAACAACAACGTACACACAAAATATTGTTGATTTGTTATTTGCTGATCGTTTCATCAATTTCAAGCATTTCAGTAGCTGCCTACATACATACCAACACGCTTGGCGATAGCGTGAAATCAATTATTAAACGCTATCACCTACATTCAGTGTTGCTGATTGAAAATCGTTGGCGATAGCACTAGCACTCGCATTGCTTGTGATAAATAATTAATTTGGTAGCATTTTTTTTATCGGCTTAGATTGTGGGAAAAATAGCTGCACAGCGCAATCTAATAAGCGTTGCGTATGTGTGTTAGTATTGGTGTACGTGTGAGTGTGCACACGTAACGTCCTTGATGTTGTACGGTTCTGAGTCTCATGAAAGAAACTGTATTTACAAGACATAATTAACGAATAAATTTTCAAGTTTTAGTAACTGTACGCTTAAAGACTTTTATTCCAACATGACAAAATAGCTATCATATAGCTTTTTTGGTATGTTAAGGAATCTCATGAAATAAATGAAATATTAGTAAATTAGATGTAGTCCTAAATGGTTTTTGGGAGGCTCAAACTTTAAAATAGTGTCAAATTACCAAAAATCTGGTTATTTTATCCGAATTTATACTCGCTACAAATTACAGAAAGAGTCAGGAATGTTGTAAAATATTTACATGAGCGCAACGTTCCTCATATATAGAAAACAAATATTTTACGGTTCTAACAACATACGAATACTTTATAAATTAGTCTTTACGGATCATGAATGCACCCTGACTCAGTACCTAAAACCGGTCTACTATTCTTTATTTCCCATCTTATAATTCCCCTTACAATATCCGACTTTGTCATTTGGAGATAGTTCAAATGGTAATAACGTTAAGCTTCAAAATCAAGCTTATGGTCACCATTTTTCTAAGGGAATACAATTTGGTTTCATTTTTGTTTGTACTATTTCTGTGACATTGAGTTGAAAGAGCCTGTAAGACAGAGATAAAGAGATGTACAACTCAAATATCAAACGTCAAAACCTACTAATCTTTTGACAGTTGGAATATATCAGTAGGTTTTAACATTTCGCAATTGGGAAACTGGAACGGCCAGATTGAAATGTTGCCAAAAAATATATATTTTTATATTAATCATTCAGTTTATAATAACCGTAATAAATGTTGGATATTTTAATTTAAATGCCCAAATATTATAATTTTTTCTGATCTGGCAATAATCCAAATTATTAGAAAAAAGAATATTTTGAGGCGCTTTCACACTGGAATAAGTTGGACATCCCTTTATCTTTACAGTGAGGCTTCTCTGTAAGAAATATATTGATGTTAGAGTCGACCTCTGAGAAATTAGGACAAATTAAGACAATGCCAATGAAACAAGAGCATAGCGATAGCAATATCTAGCTATGAAGTAAATAATATGCTTGAAATTTCTCCTAAGAGTGGCGATATATAAGAATAATGAAATCGGAACGTCGTTTTATAAGGAATGCAAACAAATTTCTAATAGTATGGCAACTTACAAAGGTCATTCATGATTCGATGATAATCATCCAGACATGAATATGCTCCATCTGGTTTAACCAAGAAAATATAATCTGGGCTTGAAAATGTTCTAGTGTTAATATCATCTGTGTGGCCGGTATTATAGGTATGAAAGAAAATGAAAGGGCAATGGATGCTAGAGGAACACCTCTTGGAACACTTGGTATAGAATAATCGGCAGAAAGACGTTAAAACATTGTCTTTGTGAATACCACGTCTTCAGTAGGTTTGGAAGGTTTATTTTATACGGCTCTCAATACTCCAACCTAAGAAAAATTGTGTTGCTGGGATGGACCAAACTGAGAAGTTTCGTCAAATCGACTGAGTTGTTTAGTTGAGGCAAATTAGGATATCTCTGTGGAAAACAATGGGCCTACTAATCGTCTTGGTGCGTATTTTCAACTAAACAACTAACCAACCTAGTGTATTTGGTACTTCATCAAATGTTAGAATATTAAATTGAATTGTGTTTAAGGCGATCTACTAACCGAATTGACATAAAGTTGAGCCTCTTACAAACAACAGCAGCATTTCAGAAAACTAACAAAATCAATAACTATTTACAATCTTTACTAATCACGCATGCCTCGTGCATAACTCATTCAGCAGTTGCCTTTACATAGTTTCCTTTACAACAACTGAGATGTCTTCTATTTACGAAAATCAACTAACAATTCCTTTATTCTTTAATACTTTCTTCCGAAACATTTCATCAATCAATTCAACACTTAATTTCTCAGCTGAAAGATTTTGCCACACACAATATTATATACCTCAAACACTCGATTACTGCCTGCCGTGAGCTTAATAACTCAATAGACAAATTCAATTGGCACAGTAAATAATGGGGCCACCCGCTTCGACTGCTCAACAACAGCCGGCTATTGATGAAGTTTGTTAAAGACACACAAACACACACACATACATGTTTGTTTTACTGCTGTAGGCGTCACTCTGTTTGTACACCACAACGAAGGACAATTTTTTGCGGCACAAACCGAGCACATATTGGTCCTTACGTAGTCGGGCATATGAGTGTTCGGTTGTGTGTTTATCTGTCTGTAGATGCATGTGTGTATTCTGTGTACTGCCGCAATTAGGCGCACAAGGTATTTTACCCAGCAATCATGCGATGATCCTGTAAACCCTTCGATTGTCCTTTTTTCTCCATTGCCATTCTTCGCCTTCCTTCTGGATTTCGTTTGTTGGCATTGAAATTGCCGTTTGATTCGATCAGCGGGTGGTTCGCCCACGGTTTGGTGACGCCATAGCACAGCGGCGCAGCACCGACAAATCCAGTCGGACGCGGAGCCGTACACTCGCACGCCTCTCTATCTCTCAGCCAGGCTTTGCGGTAGCCAAGACATGCTCGCCGACACCAAAACAACAAACAAACAAATCGCAATCAAATACGCGCCTCACACACATACACACTAACAATCAACATACAGACTTACAATATTCATGTCTGCTTTGTTGAATTTCCATCGAAATGTCATTGAATTTATTGTTATTGTATTTATTGTGCGCTTCCTTGACGCTGCGCGCTGACGGGCTGAGCCGTTTCGTCCTTTGTCATTTGTGTTTGTGGCAACATTGTGTAATTTGTTATTTGTTTTCCGTTGTCTATGGACATTTTTATATGCATTTATGCATGGCTATGTTTTTGCTGTTGTTGTATGTGGGTGTGTGAATGTTGCATGTGTTTGGAACGACCGGGTGTTGCGTCACAATATACTTATAAATATAATGGCTTGGCATTTTGTTTGATTTCTAATTCACCTACACATGTGTGATTATGTTGATTTGTTTTGCTTTTGTTGTGGTTGGCATGCCATGTGGTGCTATTCTCAGATATTGAAATATACTTTTTTTTTTAACTCACCTTCGATTTTTTTGTAGTATTGTTGGTAGCGCCTTCGATTTCCTTTCATTTTTCTGAGTTGTGATTTCTAAATTAAAGTAAAATTAATATATTATCTGATGAAATAAAAAAAATTATAGACAAGAAGTAAGTTTGAAACACGAGAATAAAATATATACATAGTTGAAATTAGTCAACCGATTTCTGAAATATAAAGCATTTAAGCATTTGCTTAAGTTGTCGCCAATGTCGTTAAATATCTTAGACAACTCGGATATGCGTTTTTTGTATATTACAAAGTGTCTGATAACATATGTAGGTAGTCGTGATTATAATTGCCTTATATTCTCAATTGGGTAAAGCTACACGGTCCCATGCTTTTATACTTTATCAAATGGTTAATATATCAATGATCTAATCAGCCAAATTGTAGAAGTTGTCTGAAGGAAGGCGAAGTGGAAACATCTCTCCAATTTTCCACCGGGTGTGTAGCTTTCGCTATCAAAAAATCTTGGATAGCATGGATTCATGAACTAGACCAATTTGGCTGGTGTTGATATTAGCCAACTCTATAAGATCTTAAAAGTTATCAAATAATTTTTGTTTCGTAATCATACTGGAATATTCAATGTTAAGTAGATAATTTGAGAAGTGTTTTCAAAAGATGATATTTCCATTTTTATATTCTCGCAACAAAGTTGCTAAGAGAGTATACTAGTTTTGTTCACCTAACGGTAAGTCATAGAAATAAACGAGTTTCATATAGGGTTATGTATATCAAAATGATCAGGATGACGAGACGAGTTAAAAACCGGGGTCTGTCTTTCCGTCCGTCCGTCCGTCCGTATAACTTGAATAAAAATTAAGATATCTTAACGAATCTTGGTACACATGTTTCTTGGGACTAATAAAAAAATCAGACCACTGCCACGCCCACAAAATGACGAAAACTAAAAACATATTAAGTGCCATATAATGTTATGGAAGTAAAATTTGGTACAGAATATCATACTAGGAAGGGGCATACTTGGATGAAATTTTTGTGGAAAGTGGGCGTAGCCCGCCCCTATTAAGTTTATGTACATATCTCGTAAACTACTAAAACTACATAAACTTTCTGGAGTCATTTCCTTTAGTCACTTCCTTATACAGTATAAGAATTGAGGAAATCGGATTATAACCATGCCCACCTCCCATACATAGGTTATGTAAAAATGCTTTAACTCAGTAAGGAAAAACACCAGAAACCTTAAATTTCATTATAAAGATGGTACAGAAAGGCTGCACTCAAAAACCATATCCCCGAAGTTACTCGACCAATTGCAATGAAATTCGGTTCATAATATTTTCCTGCCATCCCAATTACTGAAATCGGGTAGTAACTTTCCCTAGCTCCCATATACCTATTATTAGGAATTTCAAACTTTGAATGGTTTAATATCATACATCTGCCAAATATGTGGGTCAAATTGCGTGTTATTTTAATAAAATTAAATAAATGAACGAGAGTATAAAATGTTCGGTTACACCCAACTTAGCCTTTCCCCACTTTTTTTTTGTACACAATTTCGGTTCTTGAATTATGATCTGAACGAAATAGTTTTCAAGTAAAAAAGCTTTAAATGTGAGTGTCCGTTTCAAAATGGAATAATTTTAAGAAGGGAATAAGACTAGATTCTAAAAGATATAAAAAGCTTGAAAGAGAATTGCTAGTCTCTTCAAATAGTATTCAATCATTCAAGAGAATTTTTCTCTTTAAGAAACTGGTTCGTGGTTCAACCACTGTCAAATTGTAGACCTATGAAAGCTAGAGACAACCAGTCCAAACTTACAGTATACTGATATTATTATGAGATATTGTAATATATAAGTTTCGTATCAAAATTTTCGTGATTTTCTGGGTTTTCGGAAGTCTGTTGCTTTCACTGGCAAGGTATCTTTTTTGTCAAATTGTTTAGTTAGAATAATGTGATGATACAACGTTTTCTTATTTTGTGACAAAATGTTAAAATATAGATATCGCATTTTGAAAAGACACTCCTCATTTATTGGTTTTCCTTTAGTTAATTTAAAACATTTTTCATCCAAGTGTATCACTATTTGTTTCTTGAGTTTAAAGTTCTGTTAATTTCAATTATAGTATGTATGGCCTGTTCTTTGTGCGTATTTTCTTCATTACAATATCCATTTCAAAAAACTGTGTAAATAGAAATTAGGATAGTCTCGTTTTCTCATTATTTTTTATAGTTTGTTTGACAGAAATACACATAGGTCCTTTATGTCTTGAACAATACTTTATTCACAATTACTGTGCTAGTTTGACAAATCTCAGATATTGGTTTGAATAAACCCAGTCATTAAATCTAAATTTAATTTCTAAGAGCCTTGTTCAAACTGGTTCTGCAACCGAAACCTGTAGTTTTTAATTTCATGTTTACGTACAAGAATGTTTTAGAACACCAGTTGATACTGGGACATTAGTTTTATCCATTTTTTACAATGTAAAGACCAATAATTTCATTTACATTCTTAATTTATATACAAAAAGCTTTTGATATCACTTCTTCACTAGGTCAGAGCGAGACTGTCAATATTTTAGCACAATTTTATTACAAAACTCTTCGAAGGAATGATTAAGCACATTACAAAAAAAGAGTTTCGTTTTTACTCTGACATATGTATGTATTTGTTAAAAAATCCATACTATTGCATTTTGAATTAAAAGATCTTCTGAATTCCATACTTAAATATTTTTACGATGCCACAGACGGCGCAACAGCTATTCTCAAAATAGTTCTCTACTTATAATACAAGCATTTTATATTCCATTTGAAAAGGAATAAAAACATATGGCGCCAGCAACTAATAATAGACAATAAAAATATAAAAAAACTACAATGGCAAGAAAACTCGGACAAGTTAATAGAAAATAATAGAAAATTATTTTAACTAAAAACCAAAAATGACTTGCATTTTCAACGAACAAAATAGCCAACAGCAATTTAGCAATTAACGAAGCACAGAAAATACAGTCAAGCAATTAGAGGCAGAAGACACAAAGGAGACTTTTTTTATATGAGAGAGGGGAGTAATGAAGGTGCAATACAGTCACTAACAATTTTTTGTAGAATTAAGCACTAAGTACAACAACAAAATGCTTGGAACTAGTGAAAAGGTTCCTGCGTTACACAAGTGTTGATTTTTCCATAAAAATTTGTAAGCGAATTGGTCAGCAGAAGTTAGTAAAATATTTACAAAGAATGAGTACAAATACATATATATGTCTGTAAGAACAACAACAATAAAGACTATTAATGCTCAGTCTACAAAATGACAGCGATCAGTCTTGCACTCCACTTAACTACAGGAGGAGCCACAGCCGAAGTAAAGAGAAGCAGAAGAAAAACAAAATCAATTTCTAACTCTTGAGCGCTAGCACTGGATCTTATCAGTTTCAAGATAATCTACTATTTGTTTATGCTCGTTTATATTTGAATTGGAAGCGTTTATTTGTTGATTTTCTCTTCGTTTATTTTTTTTTTGTTTTATCACAGTAGCTTATCTGATATAAAAATTTAATTTAATTGGATGCAACTGTTTTTTATATTATCTACTTCTGCTTCTACTTATTTTCCTAGTCTTTAAGTAGACCGTCTAGAGTTTGTTGGCTCGGCAAGGGAAGAGACGCTGCTCCAACGGTTAGTTCATGGGTACACTTAAGAAAAAAATCAACTTTAAAATAGCAACAACAACAAATAAGAAAGAAATAAGAAATATTTGTTTTTTATATAAGTAAGTATCACACCAAACAACTACAAATTTATATAATCAAACCACACACATCTCCGATCTCCAATCTCATATCTACATAAATACTACACACATGTTTCTCGACTGTTTACAAATGTTGCGGCCGGTCATTCTTCCACTTTTGCGCTCAACATTTCCTTTTATCTTTCGAATTCTGTTAATATGCACTCATATCTGGTTGAGAAATCAGCTCGATTTCTATGCACTTCCAGCGAAAAAAATATGTGTGTTTATCTGTGTTTGTGTGTGTGTTTGTGCATAAAGTGTGCTGATTTCTTTTTTCGGCTTGCTCGCTTTTCGTTATTTTGCGATTTTTACATTTTGATAAGCGAAAAGGACAACAATAAAAAACTAGTTTTTGCAGATTAGTCGCCTGAAAGTTAACACCTTTGCATCTCTGATGGGGATTCCAATAAAAATGATATATATTTGTTTAGTTGCTTCTATGTATGTGTGTAATATGTGTAAATGTTAAATATGACAAATAAAACCACTAATTCTGCATATGACGCGGCACTATTGGTGTTGTTTTGTGGTTGCGGAAACTCAAGCGGAAAGTCCAGCGGAATTTGTCAGATGAGCGCTGAGTGTAGTGCCTTAAATGTCAAGGATATTGCTATGACACAAATAAACAAAAACTATCTGGGTAAGCTGAATCTCTAAAAATATACAAATTGGTTTGATGAATGTCGAAAAGTGCTGATTTGTATGTCCGTCTATATACTCGTATATTAAGATCCTAAAAGATCTATCCATCTACTATCGAAATATTTTTGGTTTATTGATTTTAGAAGAACCAGTTATGAGGTTGATACTGTATGTGTTATTCGACGACATAGACATAGTCTAGCGAATCAAAAGACAGCAGCTACGCTGGCTAGGTCATGTTGTTCGAATGGACGAAAGTACTTCAGCTCTGAAAGTGTTCGATGCAGTACCCACTGGTGGAAGTCGAGGAAGAGGGAGGCCTCCACTCCGATGGAAGGACCAGGTGGAGAAGACCTGTCTTCACTTGGTATTACCAATTGGCGCCAAACTGCCAAAAGGTGAGATGTGTGACGCGCTGTTGTGGACTCAGCTATAAACGCGTAAGCGGTGTCTACGCTTGTCAAGAAGAAGAAGAATTATGAGATATAATGTCCACCACAAGACGTTTTTTTTGGACACGTCATGTGAGATAAGGTGCCAACGTCTATGTTTTCGGAATTTATAAATACAAATTTCATAAAATACGCTGAATTGTTGAAATGAATTATAAGATTGTATTATTTAAAAAAATGTAAAAATTCCTTTGTTTTTAGCCTCTAAAACCTAGTCGACTTTTGGTTCACAACTTTCTTTGGCCACCGGAGAAGGAGTGACAATCAATTAGATCGAACGATCTCATATCTATGTCAACTTCCCGATACCGATAATCTTCGAAAATTTATGAAATATGATATTTTCAAAGCATTCTCTAAGTTTTATCTCTCCTTAATGCTTGTTCAAGGGCCTTCTCCATGATTTGGCGCACGGTGAATATCTGGTCAGTTGTGGATTTTGATTTTCCAAGTCTAGAGCCACACTGATAAGGTCCAATCAGTTTGTTGACGGTGGGCTTTAGTCTTTCACACAGTACGCTCGATAGCACCTTATAGGCGATATTTAGCAGCTTTATCCCACAGTAATTGGCACAGATTGTGGGATCTCCCTTTTTATGCATTGGGATTGGGATTGGGCAGAGCAAACTGAGATTCCAATCGTCAGGCATGCTTTCCTCCGACTATATTCTGCAAAGAAGCTGATGCATGCACCTTATTCAGTTCTTCGCCGCCGTATTTGAATATCTCGACCGGTAACCTATCGGTACCGCCGCTTTGATGTTCTTCAGGCGGGTAATTGCTATTCGAATTTCTTCATGGTCGGGTAATGGAACACCTGTTCCATCGTCATCGATTGTAGGATCGGGTTCGCCATCTCCTGAGTTAAAACTCGATCAAATTTCATCATGATTCGATTTTAATTTCCATGAAATTTCTTAATGTTACAACTCCTTTCCAATCCACATACCATAGGTGAGAAGCTCCGAATATACCGGAAAAAATCGCTTTATATCGAAAATATCACTCAATTTAGAACACATACCAATGAAATCGATTTGACTTAATTTATTGATAATATTACCATCTGATGTTTAAAATGAATTAAATCATAAGTAGTTACATAAGCGCCTATAAACAATATACAATATTTAATTTAATCAGTTCAGACTAAACTTGTTCTAGCCTCCATAAACTAAATATACGAATTTTACTCATTTTTTCTGAGATATTGTCAAATTTATCGAAACCTACATATATAAAATCTATTAGTCGAAAATTAAGATTTTATCAAAGACATAATGTGATTTTGTAAATTAGAAAAACTGGCATAGATGTGGGTCTATTGTTTCGATTACCTTTCTCTCATATATACATATGTATACCATGCATTGCATTTGGTCTCTATTGGTGAGTTAATATTGCATATATTGGTATTAGTATAAGATCTTTCATTAAAATTTAACTGTATATTTCGATAGTAAATGTAATTCAGTAGTAAATGTAGACATATTATGAAATTCTTGTAGAGAGATTTTTTAAACCAAATTAATATATGTACTATATAGGAATAGATCGTATTGAGCGCTTAACCTGTAATACATGTTATTAAGTGGTTATTTGGGTTTATTCCGGGAAAATTTTTTGTAAAATTTGGAGTATTTTTTTTAATATATGTGTAATTGAAAAAAAATCGGTCATCAGTCCTAATTCATTGTATCTCGAAGAACTGTTTGAAATTTCATTAGGATCGGTTTACTTTTTTTTCTCGACTCAAAACACAGTTTTGAGAAAAAAGCGTTTAAAATTTTGAATGACAAAACCAGCTACCCTGAAGCTGAATTCATCTAGAGCAATTATAGAATTTAATAATACAATGAATAAATGCCGTTTTATAAAGCCGCGAATCCATATAACCCCCTCAGACAAAAAAGTGAGTTTCCATGGTCTTCGACCTTAGCTCCTCGTTACTTGTGTCTACATTGAAATTATTCCTAATATTTTTAAAATGGACAATCTTATGCAGATATATTACACAAGTAAGGTAAATTAGTCAACAAAGCTAATTTTTTATTGATTTTATCAAACGAAAATTTTCCAGAAACAAACAGTAGACAGTAGGCAGTAAGCAGATGGACAATTCTGCTCATATATTTATACAAAAGTGAATGCTTCTTGAAGACTAATTGAATTTACGAAAACACACTGGCAAATACACATGTACATAATGGCACGCTTAGAATATATAATCTACAGGCATTTATTATAATAAGTCCTACGGACATATACGGACAGCAAGGAAGACATTCTTCCAGTCAACTTAATTTTTCTATTCTTCAAATGCATATAAAGACAGAGAGAAAGCAATAAATCACATTTTAATCAACAGCAAATCTCTGTGTAATCAACTCAAGGATGAAGAGTGTTGCAGGAATGCATGAAGACGAAGACGTGCACAATTCATTATTTAGATGTGTGTGTGTGTGTTTGAGTGTTTATAAATATATATATATGTTTGTATGTTTATATATTTATATGCTTGTTTGCCTGCTATATTACTTGCCACACATGGCCAATAAAGTCGTGACAACGATGGTGGCAATGTGACATTAAAATTGGCAGAAGCAAAAACAACAACAACAAATACACAGTACAGCAATCAAACGTACTGACAAATGGCCAGAAAGGCAGACAATCGAACACGCTAGACATTTACAAATATAGAGACATGCGAGCAGAGATAGACATAAATATCGGGAGGCTGCGTGCCACACAATTAAGATGACCGCCAAGTGATAATCGATGATGACGCAGTGGTAAGCAGATTCATGCCAATGGAACAAATGAGAATAATGAAATAATTATGCCGAGCTCGGCTAGGCAGCGCTGTGCTTGTCTATCTATGGCTGACTCAGAGACGCCGGCGAGGGCAGCGTGGCGGCGATGCAACGAAATGCAACGCTGGATGCATGGTTGCTGCAACAAATCATGGCACGTACACGGCGATAGCTACATATATATATACAAATTTATGCAGGATCGGTATGTATGTATGTATGTACAAATGACGATTTATTGATATCATGTTCGAGAAATATTGGACAACATTGTGGTTGTTGCTGCTGTAGTTGTTGCAGCTATCATGATGAACACCAAATGCAATGTGTGCTGCATTGTCGTGATTTGTACATAAATACTTATGTACATATATGTCTATGAGCGTTCGAATGACAAAAGGTGCATACATTCGATTCGAGTCCAACAAATGTCCGGATGCGTTTTACAGGAAGCAGCCGTTTTTGGTGTTCGAAAACAAAAAAGTCACACAATAAACATATGTAGAAGTGTCATACACTATGTATGTATGTATATACGAGCCTACAAATCGTTAGTTGCTACCGAGTGCTCCTGCTCGTCTGGCAGCGTTAGCATCGCGCTTATCGCCGCTTGTTGATCGCTCTTTGATTTTATTCATTTGCTTCATTGCGCCTCATCTTCTGGCCATATTTCATATTCGCATTTGCTCCTCTTTGTTTTGTCTTGTTTTGGTTTGCGGTTGTGCGTTATTTATTTGTCATCTGACACAAATGTCGATTGTTAACAGAAACAAGTAGACTCTAAAATGTAAGGAGAGGAGAGGGCGCGTGACATTGCTGGCTTTTTGATTGTTCTTTGGTTGAGTGTCCAGAATTTTTTGTTTTCACTTTCAATGTTTTGACAATTAAGTTTTTTCTTCTACAAAAACGGAAGTAAAAATGCATGGAATCAAATTTAGAACATGAGGAGATACATATCTTGGTTAGATTATAAATATTGAAGCCACAATCTGATCTTTTCTGTAGTTTAAATCTTAAGATTAGAAAGTGAAGCATATACTTTAAGGCATTCGAAAAGTATCGACAGAAACCATATCGACATACTTCTTGCCCAATTTAAGCTTATTCAAGCTCAGAACTCTCATTTTTCATTTATTATATATAGATCTGATGAGAAAAATTAACTTTTTATCCATGGAGAATATTTTAATAAATTTTACAAAATGTTCTCAATATTCTCAAGAAAACATTCCCATTTTATTGAGAAATATATCTCATATATTAACCTATATATAGTATAGAAGTTAGCCTCGTTCTTACTATACTCGAGATTACATAACCGAATCGAACCCGAACTTATGTATATCCAACCAAGGACTATCAATGTGCCTGTCTTCCTGTTCATTTTATCGAAAATGTTTTGTTCCACTACAAAAACAAAGAATGCGCCCGTCCCGAGGTCTTTACATTCTGTTTATGTTAAAATTTATTGCTGACGGTGTCGAAAATGTCATCTTGAGGCAAGTATGCTTAGTTGCAATTCAAGTTTCACCTATTTTCAAACCATACTGAGAAGGCTATCAGAAAGAAATTTGGTTTAAATCGATCGAGAAGTAAGTTAGTTTGGAGAGTTCACATAAAATTTTTTGCTGTTAGGTCTTTACTTAAAGTTTAAAACTGACCTCCTAAAGTAACCTGGTGTTTAGACGATTTTGCACACTATGCCATAGTGAAATAGGATGATAAAGTGTATAGTTTGGAAGAAAGCTTTATGTTTTGACGGCATCCACCGAATAATTATGGGTTTTGCAACTACATTAGTTATGGATCATTTGAACATCACAAGTTTTTCTCCAATTTATGGTTGTACGGACAGATAAAAAACACAAAATCAATTCGACTCATCTTCCTAATCGTTTGATTAGGATTTTATTATTATGTATAATCCTATATATTGTATATGTTTTTAGGTTAGGTTAGATTACGTACAGAAAGTGCATGGGTTTACCGATGTTGATCATGTTTCCGGGTGACAGCTGTACACCACTCTTGCAATCCCGTCTACGATTTCGTTGCCCTCGATGCCTTTATGATCTGGCACCCAGTAAAAGTGTAGCCTCATATTCCTGGCGACCCTCTCCACCGCTGCCCTGCTGCCCAAGACACTTTTGGCCGATATTCGACACGAGGTTACTGCCTTGATTTCTGCTTGGCTGTCTACGTAGATGTTAATTTTAGAGGATTGGGCTAGCTCTGTTGCCTTCCCAATAGCAAAGAGCTCTGCTTAAAATATGCTTATATGGTTTGTTTTTTAACTATTATGAGAAGTTCCTAAAACACCCTTAGATGATTAAAATTTTTATAAATAATTCACGACAATTTTTATTACACTGCCCAGAGATTTATCTTGAAAATATTTTGAGAAGACGAAACATATAGCTTGAAATTTTTCAGTTATTATTAGATATACATAATAAAAACGAATCCTTATTTTTCCAATATATGACTGTGTGATCGGTTTAGGCAACAAATTTCATTTCTGAACCCGATGAGTACTGGTGATGAAAAGTGATGCAGTAGCAACAATGTCAAACAAGAACAGTCGGGGTCGGTGAGCCGGAAGAAACGGTATTGGTAGTGGCGGTCAGGGTGGTTTTACTATGTGCTTGGTGATATTGGCTGGGAATTATCCACTATTGCTGATATCTATGACTAAACTCTTAATTTGGACGGCCTGAAGAAAGCAATTGCCAGATGCGGCCAGTTTTGGCCAATAGAAGAAGAGTTGTGTTCCATCAGAACAATGTCAGGCCATCGATAGTAACTCCAGAAGTTATGGATTCTTATATACATATTTACTTCATAATTCGGGCTTGCCAACAGCTGTTACTTCTTGTTCCTGCCTATGGCGAAAAATTCTGATCAAGAGAAGGTTTTGAAAAGTAGTTTATTGCCTTGATTTCTATGGAAGTGACATTATGAAAATATCTT
Source organism: Zeugodacus cucurbitae (assembly GCF_028554725.1). NCBI lineage: Eukaryota > Metazoa > Arthropoda > Insecta > Diptera > Tephritidae > Zeugodacus > Zeugodacus cucurbitae. Next base: position 52,286,559 of record NC_071667.1, on the reverse strand, counting down.
CAAAATGTCAACGATATTGAAGAACAAAATAACAGTTTTATTTTTAACAAATTTAATAGATTTTGATAGCTTAAATGAGCTAAGTGCTGCTATCAAATGCTTCCAAACCTGTTTAAAAAATCAGACTACACAAGATTTGAATCGAAACATTTCATCAAACAAAAGTTGAGATTCTCGAAAAACGTTATCAGCCACAGAACTTAACCAATCAAGTGGTCACTAATGAAAGAAATTCAAGCTTGGTTGAATCATTCAAGTCGAAAGTTTCGACAAGCTGCGCAAAAAAACAGCAACTTAAGCAAGACTACCCAAACCAAAGCTGGCATTGCAAGAGGAAATTTCCGCCTGCTGCTGCTAAGCAACTTTGCGTGCACTTGAAAGTCAACAACTACAAATGTACATAGCATTTATGGTGGTCATAATGCGCAGTTGCCACTGACAATCGTATCAGCACATCGCCATATCAACAGCCTCGCCACTTCAGCACGCCACACGCGCTCGCAACGCGCTGCCCACTTGTCACAGCCACACAGCAGTTAGCCAACGTCAAAGCGCGCAATCGTCCATCTGCTGTGTCCAGCTAGTAGTTAAGCTAGTCAGCCAGCCAGTCAGCCAATGATGACTTGGATTATGCATGAGAGCGAGACGATAGATAATCTGTGTTAATTTCTTTTTGTTGTCTCAACAATTTAGTTTTGCCTTTCATTATAAATACATTTCACTCTGCATTCTGCTTGAAGCTTCGCACAATTGACGGGGTTCGTGCCGCCACTTTGATTATCGCAAAGCAATCGTCGTTTCGCATAAGCTAACCGCCATTCATACGCCCAGTTGGACGACCGCCGCCGACCAGCTGTCTGACCGAGAGACACAAATCGCATTGAAATTGAGATCATAATTATATGAATTACACAATTCGGCTATCGCTCATCGGTGCGGTTGGAAAAATTAAATAAACAAAGCGCCAAAGTGTAGATGATAATACAGATACGAAAGAGACGGAGGAGGATTGGGAGACAGAAAGCTCCGGCGGACAATTGACATTTTTTTACCCGGTAACCGAGCAACTCACTTACGAGTATATACGCAGGCATTTTAAAAATGATTTTGCCTTTATCTAACTGTACATTTAAAGAACAATATAGACATATCTACATAGAGTTCCAATTGTGTGGGGGCCATCTGCTTCTGTCACTTCTTTCACATCACATTCCCACAATACATGCTCTTCTCAGCTCTTTTCATATTCATAACTGTTCTGCGCTCGCATAATTTTTGTGTCCTTTACCGAGTGTTCTCGGTTCTGTGCGATCCCTTTTTTTGTGATTTTCGGCAGCGCTGCTCTCACTCTCAAACCCATACGCGGCCCATATTTCTTTCGTTTTTGTCTGATTTATCTTCGATCATGATAAACTCATTGAAATTATGATAATGTTTTTGTTGGAATACATACATACATTCTCAGTTGAATGACAAAGCACTCTTTTTTCGACTCCATTTTCATCTGCGCTGCATTTTCTGTGTCAAATGTTCTGCGAAGGAAGTGAAGTGGCTTTCACTTTGGGGTGTCCTTGTCATATTAAAATGAGTTAGAACAAACGGTTTATCTTTGATCGCAAATAGTCGGAAATTTATGTGACCGATGTTGGTATTAGTAGCGTAAAAGATGTTTAGCGTCGTTATCCTGCTTCAGGATTAAATTATTAAAATTCAATAAACGAATTGGAGTGCTCAAATTATGGTATTTAGACACTTCGTGAATTGACTTTGTAAGGCTGTAGCAGATTCTTCGTTTGAATCTTGAATATAGCATCTTTACCATCTATCTGTGGCTTAGATTATTTGAAGTTAAACGCATGATTTAATATTATTATTTATTTGGATTTCATCTACACTTATGCTGTACAGAGGTCCCAAAGAAAGATATTTAATACCCCTTTGTGGTTCATTAGTAAAGTTTAAAATAAGTTTTGTATAACAAGTCAAAATCCTTTTTAGATCTATTTGTAGATTTTAATCAATCCATCTTGAAAAGGATTTAATCAATTTATGACACAAACCAATTTTATAACTCAAACAACAGGTTCCTCAATGAAAATAAAATGTTCCACTTACTGGATAATCGAATATAGATATATTGGTAACATTGGAGCTAAGAGAGGACCTAGACTGACTTCATCTTTAGCCACAATTATTCACTTTTAATATTTGAATTAAACCAGATATCACTTGACCCCACAAAATGTAAACAAATCTTTGGTCGAGGTCAATGACCTTTGGCAGAGTTTTTTTACATTTTGGCCGAGGTCAATGCTACCAAAACTTGTTTACTCGAAACTTTGTTAAGATAACATAGAATTTGTTCCATAAGTCTACGAACATAACGTATTGTTCAAATTATTTCCCATATTTCTCACAATCCATAAAAACACTCCGGCTTGGCGGTCAAGATTGAATCACACCATTTTTGATACCCTATTCTAATTTTCTGAAGAAATGCCAGTCAGAAGGGGAAGGCCTGGGCTCTAAACCTTTCATCAGCTTTCCATCGCATGTTCGGAATATTGGAATAATAGGCATTTAAGGGGTACATGGGTTTCGTTCACTTCATCTAGCTAACATATCGCACATATTAATTGATACATACGGTATTAAGCCCACCGGGAAATTGAAAAGCCTATAATTAGGTATATGGGAGCTATGGAAGTGATTACTCGATTTTACCCATTTTGGCACAAAAGTATATTTTTATACGGAACATATTACCACTGAATTTTTATATAATAAGAGGGATTTACCAATATTTTTGGTAACAACTTGTTTTTTGGTACAGAACTCCATCATGTTCGATATATAGAATCGTGAAAAGACCGATTTCGACAATTTTCAAGTTAGGAACGCCACACCTTAAACGCTTTATTTACGTTTCACTGGTGCCTCCTCCTCAATAGGTTAGACACACCCGTACTTTTAACAGTATATATATATCTATAAATTGTGATGGCATCCCGTACCATTACCCACTTATGATGACGGCTTAAACACACTTCTCCTTTGCGTAAATCATGAAAATAGTATTAAAAGCCATCGGGTCCCTCTAAATTAAAATGTTTTTCATTAGTAAAACAACTGAACACCGATCATTGAGACGAGTGTCAGAATGAACACTCCAAGGCATGTATTTTAATCCCTTTTTCTTTGCAGAATGGGATTTTTCATAATTTTTAGACGCTAAAGATGTCTGACATTTCTGATTGTACGCAAAACGGTTGAAAAGTTTGTGTTTACTCCGTCGAATTCACTGATCTTGGATGCCAACTTAGTATAATTTCAACCAATTCTAAAAATTGTATGATCCGATCGTGTTGTTTTTCGCCGTTTAATGCTTTTTATATTCCTCTGGATCTTTTAAACATCTATCGACAGTTCTGGAACGGCACTTATTATGTTTGGCAATATTTCGGTTCAATAGTCCTTCTAAGTGAAAGAGGTATATTTTTAGGCGTTTCAGTAGTCTCAAAACATTAACCATTCCTTCCATTGGAGTGGAGGTCGTCCTCTTCCGCGGCTTCCTCCAGCGGGTACTGCATCAAACACTTTCAGAGCTGGAGTGTTTTCATCCATCCGTACAACATGACCTAGCCAGCGTAGCCGGTGTCTTTTTATTCGCTGAACTATGTCAATGTCGTCGTATAACTCGTACAGCTCATCGTTCCATCGTCTGCGGTATTCGCCGTTGCCAATGTTCTGAGGACCATAAATCTTGCGCAAAATTTTCCTCTCGAAAACTCCTAGTGCCGTCTTATCTGATGTTGACATCGTCCACGCTTCATCGCCACACATCAGGACGGGAATAATGAGCAACTTATAGAGTTTGATCTTGGTTCGTCGAGAGAGGACTTTTCAATTGCCTACTCAGTCCAAAGTAGCACCTGTTGGCAAGAGTGATTCTGCTTTGGATTTCGAGGATATCTATCTATCAACTATCTACTACTTCAAAGTTATGACTGTCAACAGTGACGTAAACATAGCTATTAGTAAATATAATGGGTTCTTTAAGGAAAAAATTGATGCGTCTAATGATGTCCAGCAGTGTATTATAAAGTGAACGAAATGAATGGAATACAAAATTGTGTTATATGGGAAGTTGACGTGATTGTCAACCAATTGCCAACATTTTCAAGACATACCATCATCACAACATCAGGAATAATCAAGGAATATCCGGCAAATATCATATAACAAAAAAAGGAAAGGTTGAAATTTGTCGAATAATTTCTGAAATATGGCTTTTGACCAAAAAGTGGATAGAGAGGAGGATGTGTACTAAACGAAGAAGAAGAAAGATAACCCCTCATATATTTGGGTATATGGAGCAGAGCACACGCACCGCGAAGGAAGCAGAAGTAGGCGCTTGCGTCGATGATGGTGATGACGATGAAGATGGCGATGACGTTGCCAATTGCTTTAGCAAGTTATTGTTGTTGTTGTTACTCTTGTTGCTGTCATATTGTTATTGCTGTTGTTGTGCGTGTTAGCAGTGATGTCAGCATGAGAACAAATGTACCTTCACGCCACTCTAAACATAATCACACACATGTACATGTATACGTATGTATGTATGTTTGAAAGTGTGGTAATACCTTTCCACAAGCGGCTGCGCATTAGTGCTTAAGCAGCTAGAGACCTACATATAGTGGTGCTGTTGTGCGTTTATGTTGATCCTTGCTGCGCGCGGCAACCTCGCTTATCAGCAAATGCGATGCAGATTAATCGTCGCTGATAGGACGCATGCGCAGCCGGCGATGAGCAACCAGAGTGGCAGTTTGTAGCACAAGCAGCAGCAACAACAACAGCACCAATGCATTTCATACAATAGGCGTTGTGTTCGTTGGTTGGCTGATCGGTCGGTCGGGCGGACGATCAACGGTTGCTTAGCTCGTTTGCAGACAATAACGAAGCTCCTGCTTCTTGGTGTGTGAAGCGATTGAAGTTGTCAGAAAGTTTTTGTTTTGCATTTTTTGGATTTTTTTTGAAAAAAAAAATTTTTGTTGTTTTAAATTTTGTTTAAAAATTTCAAAATTCGTATGCATCCTTAGTTTTAAACGCTTTAAAGCCGCTGAAGTTTCAAAATTTCGGTTTCACTGCTTCGTTTTGCACTCGCGCACTTCGTGTCACGCACAGCCGTCATTTTGACGAGCTTCATATTTACTTTTTTGCCAATTTTTCGCCAACAGCGCGTTCATTGTCCGCTTGAATGATGATTTGGCTTAAGTTGAGGCGTTTTTTGGCAAATATTTTTGTACAACAACAAAAACAAATTATGTCTAACATGTATTTAAAACAAATATGAAGGCGTTACTGATAACCAGCGATCTCGCTGCAGGTTGCCACGACTCGGACTGGGTCGAAAGAAGGCGATGCGCAATGCAAATGATCGCTGCAACAACAACAAATCAGGTTTTATATATATACGCATGCATATAAGAGTCTTTACCTAATACTCACGAATATAAACGCCAAACAATCAACAACTGAACTCGAAAGTGCTCAACTTTTTTGAACATCTGTCGATCGTTTGTCGCTGATAAATAATTTCAATTGTGACCCTTATTTTTGCGCCCTCCCTGTCCATTGTGTCGAGCATATTTAGTTGCAACCATCATCACATAATCATTTTCCTTTTGTTTTTTGTTTTTGTTGTTTTTTCTGGTTTTACATACTGTTCCATAGCTGCTGCTTGCTATTTCTGAATATGAAAATTGTCACGAGTTATTGCTGCGATATAGTGTCGCTAACGTTCTCCCTCCCTCTAAACTCCCTTGTGCATTAATGACAGACATTTGCATTGTGTCTTTTGCGTTTAGCAGTCTGGTATCTGGGGGATACCAACGGATTATTATTGGCCAATGAGGTACTTTAATAACCATAATCAGCATATTATTGCAAGTAATGCGCTTCCCTCTGTTGGTGTGTGTGTAATTGCAGTTATAGTTGTGCGAATGGCAAAAAAAGCGGAATTTGAAAAAGTTTTTATGCAAAATTCGCCAGCCAGCAAGTGAGCGACCGCGGAAGACAGGATCACAAGTGCAGGAAATGCGCACAGCTGGATTTGGAGTGGCGAATGGCTTTCGTTGTGAATTGCGGAAGTCCACGCAATGAGAAGTTTATCGTAGATGTGCTGGTTAGCTCAACAGCGCTGATATAAAATTAAATGATGCCTGGTTTGGCTTTTGAAGAGGGGTACATTTTTTTCGAAGCGATTATGAGTTGAAGTGCAAATGTTATATGTTTTTGGTGAATTAATATTTGTTGTAACTAGTGTAAACATATTAATATTTTTAACAATCGCCATAACAGTATCTCTTTGTAGGAAATAAAAATTGCTTATACAGAAACTTAAGGAAGAACTAAGTTCAGATGCACCGAGCGTTAAATACTACAAAAATACTAAAAAAAACAATATATGGTGGGCTGCATACTTCATATCGATGTAAAGAAAAACAGGTTTTTCGGAAAAAAATTATGTTTAAGTTATGTTAATGGTTTTTAAATTTACGTTTAGGATTTTAATTACCTTTTAACAATCGCCATTCTTTCCAGCATGTCTTACCGTAATGTTTTTCAACTGAACCGGATCTGGAGAATACGGAATATCCGGAACCATTTCAAGTAAAGGATTTTTCAATAAGAACGCTAAAAAAATACCTTCGATGCTACTATGTATGGAACTCGATTTCTTTTGCATGGCCACCACAGTCACGCTTGCAGAAATCCAGAGGCTGAACCCAATTTTCGACTGTTTGCAAGCCTTAATCGGGCAATAATGCTGACGTAGCCCCACAGAAAATAGTCTAACGGTGTCAAATCGCGCGACCGAGTCAACCAATTGACTGGTAACATTTCGTGAGATAACACGTTCAACAAACTTGATTTAGAATAAATCGATTATAACATTCGCAGTAATGGCGCTCCCCTGTTGGAACCACATATTGTCCAAGTCCATATCATCCAATTAGTGCCAACAATATTCGGTTATCACTGAGTGGTAGCGATATTCACAGAAGTACGGCGCAATTACGGCGCCGGCCCATAAACTCCACCAAACCGTAATTTTTCGGGATGAAATGGTGACTCATGGAGTACGAAGCCATTCAGCCAGAAATAAGCCTCATCGCTGAAGATTATTTTTCGATGAAAATCCGGATCATTTTGAAGTTTGTTGCTCAGCCCAATTCACGAACATACGACGATTCTCGCTGAAGGCTTAAGCTCTTGCGTAAATTTGATCTTGTAAGGATGTAGGCCAAAATCTTTTGCAAAATTCGCCATAACGACGTCTCAGAGAAGCCCAACGCATGAGAACGACGTGTGAGAAACTAATTTGGGTATTCCTCAATTAATGCGCTAGCGGCAGCAATATTCTCAACACTACGGACACTTCTTTGTCTCACTGGCACGGGAACAATTTACACTGTGCCTGTGGATTCAAATTATTCCACTAGACGCTCAATTGTTGACCTGACAGGACGATTATGTGGACCATAAATTGGACGTAGCGCTCTTAAAGTTGAGGTCACTAATAATTTTAATAATTTCGACATATTGTTGGATCGTATATCATCATAATATGGCAAACCTTATTAAAGAGAAATGTCGAAAAAGTGGGATATGGTGCCGTTGCTGTCCTATAATTCATTGAATTTTGCACTCATGTTCAGTAATATGTAACAATTAACACTGTGGTGATTGTGAGCTGTGTGTCTCGTGTGTTTTTCACAGTGATTTCGTATATCCAAATATTCAAGAACGATTTCAATTAGCTTATCATTTTCAGACATAGAACCCTACCCGATGTTCTAGAAGCTACACTAATAGAGAGATAATATTTCACTTCGAAACAAGAACTCTATTAAGCTTTACAGAACTAGGCAATAATAAATTCTTTCTTAAATGTATTGCACAATAAAGAGAAGAAGGCACATTTGTATAATGGAATGAGAGTGCAAAATTTATGCAGAAGGACCGCAGCTCCAAAAAAAATTTAATATTTTGAAATTCAACTTGGACTGGTCGCACCAAATTTATATGTACGTACTTAGTTAACATTTATTAAACTCCATTTTGTTGACCGCAAGGTCAGTTCTGAACATTTTATCGTATATTCTCTCTTGCTTATTAAAATATCGCGATCAAGGAGCAAAAGCGTTAAAAATGAAGTTATGTAAATCGATCCTTGGTATGAAGTTACACGCCACTCGAAGAGTATTTTTAGTTCTCTTTCTCTGTAAATGTCAAAGTAGAACTAAACTTAGCGTCATTAGAAAAATGTTCATGCATGTAAAAAACTTAATTTTTTTTTATTCAAAAGCATCTACAAAGCCAGATATTCTCTCATTAAGAAAGCATCAATTAAGCACTGGCGTCGACATACATTAAACATTTTCCCCTCAAATGAAATCTGTAGAGCCTAGTACACAACAGCGAGTCCCAATGGCAATAATCTCTAATCTTCTCGTCGTGGCATGTTTTTGCATTAAACAAGTGAACTTGTTGCTTGTGGCACGTTGCCACTTTTAACTCAAAATCTCACTGATTAAAGCATAATTTCATGAATACCAACTCAAATACGCCAGTGCAGAACAAGCGTTACTCGTGTCGATGTTGATTTCAAATAATTCCATGAATAATTCGCCATCAGACAACGAGCAGCGAGTCATTGCAATTGGACAGCAAAAGCGCAAAATACACGAAGTGCAAATGAAATTTACAAAAAAAACAGAAAACAACAAAACAAAAATAATAACAACAAGAAAAGCACAAAACCTAAAAACACTTCATTATTGCGCGACACAATCTGAATATTTAATGATTTAATCAGTGGCAACACATCGCACAGCATCTGAAATAAAAAATAAAAACGAAAACAAAAACGACGAGTGCAAAAACAGCGTATGAGTTGAGGAATTGCAAGAGCGCAGTGACATTAGGGTGGTGCTTTATGGTGCTGAATACATTACCAGAGAGTGTGTGTGTGTAGTTAATCACTACTTTTGACCACTACTCTCTTGTTATAAAATTTTGTAATTACAAAATTAGCAAGTTAAATTGATACAAAGAAAAGGCGGACACATCATTCAGGTAGTTTAACCGCTATCTTCAAGCTACCAATTTTTTAACATACATATTTTAGACCAGTGTTTTTTTACTGCTTTTCAAAACTTAAGTTCTTTATATAATGTTTTTAGAAGACGTAAAGCATCTCCATTAGAGGACTTCTTTGTGGACTTGAACCTTCGTAGAATATTACATATGATATTCCATGTGAGACCAAAAGCACCTCCAGTCTGTACTAAAATTTATATAAAACAAGTAAGTAAAGGCTAAGTTCGGGTGCAACCTATAATTTGGTATATGGGAGCTAGGAGATGTTATTATCCGATTAATAATTTTTGGAACCGAGACACACTATTAGAATAAATAATTTCCTCTGAATTACATTAAATTATCAGAGAGATTTATCCATATTTTCGGTTAAAATTTACCCTTAGGCGCGGAGTTTAACATGTTCGATAACAGGGGCCTTGAAAAGTTATAGTCCATTTTCGACAATTTTGTGTAAAGTTTTATTCCGCTATCTTCATTGGTTCCTAATGTATACATTATAAAGTGAAGGAATCAGAAGGATTCAAAATTGAGTTATATGGGAAGTTGTCGTGGTTATGAACCGATTTCATCCCACATGTGTCATCAGGGTGGCAAGAAAGTATTATATACCGAATTTCATTAAAATCGGTCGAGTAGTTCCTGAGATATGGTTTTTGACCCATAAGTGGGAGATGCCACGCCCATTTTTTATTTTGTAACAAAAATCTGAGTGCAGCTTCCTTCTGCTATTTCTTCTGTAAAATTTAGTGTTTCTGACGTTTCTCGTTAGTGAGTTAACCCACTTTTAGTCATTTTCAACCTAACCTTTGCATGGGAGGTGGGCGTGGTTATTATCCGATTTCTTTCATTTTTGGACTGTATAAGGAAACGGCTGAAAGAAATGACTGCAGAAAGTTTGGTTTATATAGCTTTATTGGTTTGCGAGTTATATACCAAAAACCTATTTGAGGGCGGGGTCACGCCCACTTTTCCAAAAAAATTACATCCAAATGTGCCCCTCCCTAATGCGATCCTATGTTTCAAATTTTATTATCATAACTTTATTTATGGCTTAGTTATGACACTTTATATTTTTTTGGTTTTCGCCATTTAGTGGGCGTAGAATGGTCCGATGATTTTCGATGGTCCATTTTCGAAAGCAACCTCCTTAGGGTGCCAAGGAATACGTGTTGCAAGTTTCGTTAAAACATCTCAATTTTTACTCAAGTTATCCGTTGCACGGTCGGACGGACGGACGGACAGACAGACACTCGGATTTTAACTCGTCTCGTCACCCTGATCATTTTGATATATATAACCCTATATCTAACTCGTTTAGTCTTATGACTTACAAACAACCGTTAGGTGAACAAAACTATAATACTCTCGTAGCAACTTTTGTTGCGAGAGTATAATGATATAAGCTTTCATTATGAAATTCGAGTCTTTTTATCTTTCGACAAATAAGGACAACCCTAATGTGAATATATATAACCTCAAACACTATACACATAGAAACTGTTTAGTTGCGCTGATAACAACGCCAGACGACAAGTTCACAGATTCTTGCCACACTTTTTTTCACATTCGTTAGGGTTTTCTTGACCCTACATACATACATACTCGGCTATACATACACACATATAGACAACCAAAGTTATAAGCAAAAGTGCCCTTTATGTTAAGCTTCGATTTCGCTTTTTTGTCAATTTCTTAAATTTGAAAATTTCACAGCTCGAGGGAACAGAGGCGAGGCAAGCTTAAGGATGGTGGTTGCAACATGCGAAATAGTGGCGCGAGTCTCGTGTTTAACAGCAAAAGATTGTGCAGTTGTATATGAAGAAGTACAGGTAAGGGTGTGTGACCCAACATGCTAAGATACCAATGCACGAGCAAGTGACTAACGGACAGCTTACGAAAGCTTAACTGACCCTCCACTTGCGACTGCATGCGCTTGCGTCTGTTGGCTGTTCGCCCACAAAGGCAACTCCTGCCTCGAAAACATTCTGCGCTGTGCCATGCTGGCTATGTCAGTTACTGTTGCATGCCACAAAAGTTCTAATTAAACAATTCGTAGAATTTCGCTTTAATTGTAAGCAAGTGAAGCAAGCTTAGCTCGGTTTGTGGTTGCTGTGGGACGAGCGTCAACTGAGCGAGTTTAAAATAAATAAGAAAAAAGTTTTGAAAGTGAAATGTTGGAATGGTCGTCCAGTTGCAACAACAACAGCCATTCCATCGATGCGACACTCTTACATATTTACATTGAAGTTGAAGCACTTGCAACGTGCACCATTTTCTGGAATCGCTACACTATGCTATATAGCAAGGTAATGTTGCAGGAAAAATGCCTGCAACACGACTTTAAGTTCTGAAGAATGAAAGCAAATGACCCAGCAGATGATGGCGAATGCTGTCATTAAAATATGTCAAGGTGAATTTACAGAAGCTCACATCTCCTGTCCGGAGTTCAGCGGCCGTTTTGGATTTTCAAGTCAGAGACTGTTGCCAAGGTATTATATTAACTTTAATATATTTATTTTAAGGTTATGTAGCTAGACAGCTTGAATAATTCTTGTAATGAATGGGTCAATCAATTTTTATGGAGCCACTAGTAGAGACCGAAATAGATGAAATTTACATAGAGCTCTTCCAACCAATAAATACTGAAACATACAGCAGATCCGACAGATTGATGACAGTTGTCCGGACCAAGCTTCTAATTTAAGAAATAAGTTTTATTGAAATCATTTAGTCCTGGCAGTTCACTCTTACTTGTTGTTGTGTAGTATCACAAAAGCTTCGTACATTTTTTAGTAATGTTGCCGAGTCTTTGGTCTGATAAGAATATGGTCCCTTTCCAACTGTCGTTGTAAGTCCATAAATGTCTCTAGTAAAAATAAAAACCGAGAGCTTGAGAAACATTTCAGTATAGTTTGAGTGTCTTCATTTCTTTTATGGTTTGTTTTTGCATTTTGGGAACACTTGACTACTGGGCTAATCTTCGGAATCTCATTTTCCTAGTAGCCTACACGGATGAAATTAATTCAAGGGATACTTGCAATCTGAAACAAAATGAATAACGGATCTGAACTTGCTAGTCAGAATATAATACTCAGGCCCCGATCCGAATGTACGTTTCGGTGACTTCATATCAAGTCATCCAACCAACAACAATCCAATTTATTGTTTTGTAAGCCCAAAAAATTATAAATAGAACAACGAGAAAATCTCTTACATCTCTCTTACAGAAGAATACAGCTGACTCATAAACATTTACATTTACAAAAGTAATTTGACTTCAGTGAGCTGTAGCTTCATCAGCAATTGTGTAATCTGAATAATTAAATTGTATATATATATAATGAATTCTTATATATACATACACATGCTTATATTTATAATACTTATATTTAGTAACACATAAGAAACTTTAACATCACAACTCTCTAGGTAATTGATGTAAGCTTTTCACTGAGACTGACGAAAAGCTCGGTAAGCTTATGTTTAATAATTAGAGTAGACCCCACACAAAATAAAAATAAAAATACTTTAATATTGGTTTTTAATAGTCAAAGGTGTCACATTATATCTGGCGTAACTATTGCTATAGAAAATTATATAGAACATGTTGCCTACATTTAGGCGCATTATCAAATATAGTAATTCCAAACGATTCTGAACAATTAACGACTTATATGTTTTTATGTAAAATGCTTAAACTATTGAGAAATTAGTCAAAGTATTTGAAAAATTGTCGAATCCAACTTAATTTTCCCAACCTAGGTCAGTGCCTAATTTCTTACCAAAAATATCGGTAAAATTCTCATATATTTTTTAGAAATTCAGAAAAAAATCTTTTTCATCTAATTCCTCTATACCAAAAATGGATAAAATCGGAAAATAACATCCATGTGAAACATCTGTTGGGTTATATACCATATATGTATGTCGGATAATATGTTAGATATCTTAGCAAAATTAAGTGAACGTATAGCCTTGGTTATAGTGTAGCTTGATGGGGAAATTTATTGAAATCGGTGGAAGAATTCAACCCTCATATTCAATATATAATAATTTTCTTTATAATAGTGGACTTTATGCCGAATATGTGGAACAAATTGTGTGTTAACAGCATTGTAATCAGTATCCGCTGCTATTGAGGTTAATATAATAAGAACCTCTTCTGACCTCTACCTAAACAGAACTATATTATTTTCTCTAAAGGCACTAGTCTACAGATTCTTCATATATTTTCTCAGTGTTAAATAGACTGTGATTTTAAAACACCGGCTTGACTTTAAACTTGCGAGAGAGCCACACTTGATAAGTGAAATGAAAGCTGTTGCGCACAAAGAAGAGAATGTGCCTTATCAGTAAAGCTTCTGAATGCACAGCGCTCCGCTGATAAGCGGCACACAGCTGAGATCATGACTTAAATGTAAACAAATCGCTTTTGTATTTTCTAAAATGCTTACATTGCAGTGAATCACTTACGAATAGGTTGAGCACGGCGAACAAAGTGATTGTTTAAAAATAAGACTGATTTGATTATTCATTCGAGTATTGAAGCTGAGGGATTTAGAAAAAAAATTTATGTGCGAACAAGTAACCTAATAAAGTGATTTATCTATAGTAGAACTAACAAACAAAGTGATCATACAACAAGTTGACCACAAATATGTCAACAAAAACTTTCATTTCGTGCTTTATACTGCTGTTGCTGACGCAGTGCAGCGTCTGGCCGACAGCAAATGCATTCACGCTGAACCTCACCGAAAGCTGTGTCGGCAACCAACTGTACTTTTGCACTTTGTCCAACCTGACCAGCACGCTGCAGGATCCGTTGTTCGTAGCGAACGCCACCGCACCGGAACTCAGCGAGCTAGTGCTGCGCGATTCGGTAGTCTCACGCGTGCCCCGCTCACTACTCACGGAAGCGCCCAACTTGCGCTCCTTCTTCATGCACAACTGTCATTTGCAGCGGCTCAGCGGTTTCGACTTCCCCACCGGACATCCACTGCACACGCTAGTATTACAGGGTAATCGCATTTCTGATGTGCCCGAAATGGTATTCGTGACGCTGTATGCGCTGCAAGAGCTACAACTCGGACGCAATATGATACATATGGTGCATAAGAATGCATTCGAAGGTCTGGATCGTCTACGGTATTTGGACTTGCAGCAGAACGATATACGCGAGCTACCCGCGACGCTATTTGACGAACTCGTTAACTTGGAGCATATCGATCTGAGCTCCAACAATATCCAGCGTATCGATGCCAGCACTTTTGGGCGAAATACGAAACTGCAAACGGTGCTGCTGGGCGACAATAGTTTCATCACCTTTGAGCCGAACTCTTTAGCGCACTTACCGCATCTGCATCTGCTCGACATCAGCAATAGTAATGTAAAGGAGCTGCACTTGCAGTCGGTCGATACGCTCTTGGTGCAGGGTGGCACGTTGGAAGAACTCTTTATTTCGGGCAGCGCCATCAAAGTGCATGCCGCCAACAATTTATTACATAGCCTGCAAATTACCGATAGAATCAGTGTGCGGGAACTGGATCTGCACATCAACCGGCTGGAGTCGCTAGACTGTACAGTGGGCATGTTGAATCTGCAACGTCTAGATGTGTCACGCAATCAGTTACAAACGCTACGCACCTCCCAGTCACCACTGTACTTAGCACTGCCGAATCTGGTACACTTGAGCTTGTCAACCAATAAACTGCAGAACCTAACGCTGGAGTCCTTTTTGCTACTGCAAAAGCTAACACACCTCGATCTCTCTTTCAATAATCTGTTAAGCCTGGATCAGCGTCTCTTTGAGCCACTTGTCAATCTGGAGAAGTTCTACATCGAAGGCAATCGCTTGCACAGCTTCGATTATGAGAAATTCGTTGAGACACATGAGTACGTGAAGGAGTTCGGCATGTTCGAGAATGACTGGGAATACCGTTATATGCGCACAATGTACGCCTATTTAAAAGAGCACAATATTCAGCTGCCAGTGCGCTATACTTCGAACAACAATGCCAACAATTTGGGAAATCACTTTGACACGACATTGAACTCGCTTTCGCCGGCCGATAAGGCGGCTCATCATCGTTACGCTTCTACTGCCAGTTCGGTGAATGGTTTCGACTCGGGCGATGCTGATTTGTTGACAGCGTCGTCGTCAGCAGCAGCAGCGGCAGCAATAACTGATATCACTGGTATACACCCGTACTTCACCACCCGCGATGTGCTCACGCTGACCATATTGTTGTTGGTGTTTTTGATTCTGTTACTACAGCTGTTCAGCATTATGCGTGAGGAGGAGTGTCTGCCCAATTGCTGTAGCAGACTCTCGCGTAATGCACGCACCAACAATCGTCGCCGACTCGAGGAGGAGGAAGAGGACTCAGAGGTTTAGGCGCGTGAATTAGTAGTGACAGACGCATTGAAGTATGCAAAAGTGTTAGAATGCAGTGATCATTTATACCTCAATAACTTCTTAAAATATTTTGTAATTCTTCAAATGCGTATATTGAATAAACAAAGAATATGTGTAATACTCGTGAATATTCTTGTAAATGAGCAATATGTATATAAGACATAGAAGAACCGAATATTTTTGGATTTTCCAGTGATCAATCTGTAAGGAAAATCTATAAGTAAGTCTGAGATACCGTTGTTAAGACATCGGTAGTAAAAACCTTGAAGCAGAAAAAAATGTGTTCTAAAATCTCCATGTTATGTGCAATGAGACCTTAGCCATAATATTCGCCGGTTTTGTCTCTCTATGCTTTCTTTTCTATCTCAAAATGGCTTGAGGTTTCTCGAAAAAACGGAATTATTTTTAAAAGCCCTATCGTTGGAAGAAGTCAAGGCTATCTATCTATACTACTATTATAAAGAAGAAAGATTTGTATGTATGTTTGTAATGAATAAACTCAAAAACTACTGTGCCGATTTCAAAAATTCTTTCACCATTGGAAAGCTATATTCACCCCGAGCAATCTAGGCTATATTTTTTGTAAGAAAAACTTTAAACTTTCTGGAAATAGTTCCCAGGTGAAGGTATCAAAGCAAATCCGTGATGGAGAATCTTAATCTGAAACTGAAAATCGTCTTGCAAGTCATTCTCTTCACATCGCAATAGCGTCGAGTTCAGTAACTTTGAGGAGCCACACCTTAAATCTAGTATCACTGGTTAACAAAAGTTTTATTTTTTGCCGCATGAAAACTAATAACAAATTTTGAACGAATTCCATTAAGAAAATGTTCTGATAGAACCTCTCACCTTGTTCGTCACTCACAGCACCCAAATTTGCCGGAAGGAAATCCAGATGGGAGTGCTTCATATGTATTTTTAAGGGTCCCCAAGCTTTATATTGTCTTGTATTTTTCCGATTTATGGTTTCCTAGGCAATTTTTGACAACGTTCACAAAAAATTTCCAGGCGAGTTTTCCCGCTCATTAAGTTTTTCTTCAAAGCTCTTATACTTAATCAGTTGCTGTATTTGTGGACCTACAAATATTCTTTCTTTCATTTTTACCTCACTGAATCCTGAAGCCTGATTTTCTCATTGATTTGGAGGCTTTGGCCCAGACATTTCGTCACTATCTATAGTGGGTCCGTTGGCCGAAGACAAGTTTGGATACTGGGTAATGTATTTGGACATGGTTGTAATGTCTTTTATTTGATTCAAACAGAAATAACAATCACTTACATAATTCTTTGTTCGGTCCAAATCATTGATATTGATAACCTAAAAGCTGTCCCGATTCCACACAAACAAGAGAAAATCGTTGTCCAAGTAATACGATAAACTTGTAAATGATAGAATACTATAGACCGAGTTCCGCTCTAATCATGCCAAGTTCTATTCAGAATAATTGTTGGATGGAAGAAGAAATAGATCAAGTTCGATCATAAACTTTGTGACTGTGAACAGTTTTCGAATATAAATTATGTGTAGCTAATTGAACAATTTCTTGCTTTTACGTTGTAAGAATACATGTGCTGAAGATTGAAATGTTAAAAGATCAACAATGAGGCTGAACTTCACAACTGTTGAGTCAATCGTTGTTGTAAAACAGGGATGTATCTCCATCGATACAAAAAAGTTATGCTTATGACGAGTAAAAAGAAATGTTTTTGTATGGAAAACTCATATAAGTAGTATATGTAAATCAATATTGCCAATAAATCGAGTTTATGGCCCAACTACGAGTATAAGGTACTGTTACTACTTTCAGCTGACGATCTCTTATGCAAAGCACTTGAATTAAACTGCATGTCTCACATAACAAATGTTTGAAAGTATGCTATTATATATGTATCTACATATATTCATGGCTGTTAATTTGTATTTGTATATGTATCGTATCATATGTATATGTGTATATATTTACATAAGCATGTTGCACTAGCGTGCGGCCAGTTAGTTCATGCCACTAACTGCTTTACATGTCACATGGTAGTGCGCAACTACAATGCACCTATAACAAAAACAAACAGCAGCAACAGCAACAGCAACAACAACATAACAATAACATCAACAAACATGCAACATGCAAACAAGCAACATTGTGCTGTATGTTGCAGATACATTTGGCCGATTTGCAAAATACGAATTTCAGTTCAAAATAATTGCACAGGATACACGCTAACTGCAGCACATGATCAACTGCATTGGCTTATAAACATATTTGTACATACATATACACTTATATACATACATACATATATATATGTATATATATTTACATATATGTGTATCAACATTTGTATATTTCGTGGCTGCAACTTAAATGCGTTCGAAGTCAACTAGGCACTTATGTCATTACTATTGCTTTTGTTATTGTTGTTTGTCGTTGTTGCTGTCAATGTCTCTTTCTATATAGACTCCAGTCCATATGTGTTTCTATGCGCAGCTCAGTAGTCTCCACTGCAATGCATCTACGCATTTGCCATATATTGGGCTGACAGTGGGCGCTAGGCGATGCTCAGAGACGCTTGGCGAACGACAGCGACAGCGACGACGACGACGACGAGATGCTGGGATATGAAATCACAATTTCTGAGAAATTGTATTTTGATTTATTTATAATGTTGCAACAACATGCATGCAAGCAGTTAATGTCCCTTGCAACATGCAGCAGCGGCAGGTACATTTTTCAATGCAGACAGACAGACATACATATGTATGTATATATATATACAGTTAGTATATATATAAACACTCACATGCTTTGTGGCAAGTCTGGTAGGCCCCAGCGCGGACCGAGCAATTGGTTTCTTGACTACTGCAAATTGAATTGGAAATTTTGGAAATCAAAATTTTGATTAAATGAGAAATGAGAAATATGCAAATGTGTAGTTTGTGGAAATTAATTACGTATGTACGCTCATGTGTTTGTTAGTTTCTGTGTGTTGCACAAACAGTTGCGTGACATAACACGAGCAACTTGCCATCTGATAAGCGAACGCGGAAACGTAAATACACAAAGCAGACACATGCACTTGTCAACTAATACACATTGCACACATACCCAATACATTCATACACATGTACATATGTATATATTCCCAAGCATTAACACATGTGTGGCATTATCTGACCCCTGTGGGCGTTGGTGAGCGCTTTGCTGTCTACCTTAGCGATGCAATTTATTTGATAACGCTTGCTGAAATAATATATTTAAGACAAAATGGAATTTTTCACAATGCAAACACATGCTGTAATGATACGCTTTGCAATTGCACACATACACACATACGTGTGGGTAATTTATGCAGTACAAGCGCAATCATTAATTAAATGTTCAGGTAAATATGTAAATCGCACACAATAAATATGTTTAAGCTGTTTATTTCTACAGGTGAATATATGTATGTATAAGTAAGTCTCCGTAATCACTGACAGCCGTTTGACTAGTCTTATTACTGATAGTTTGATGTTAGATTTACATATGTCAAACCACAAATATAGGCCACATGGTGTCAAGTTTTATGACTTATTACAACTTATAAGCAGCTTTATCATTTGAAGATGGTCTAAATAACTAAAATATTGCAGAATTAGACAGTATGAAAGTAATAGTATATGCATATAAGAACTCTTATAAAAACGACACAATCGAAGAGAAAGCTAAAAAAATTATTCTGACCAGTATTAAGAGCTGTCAAGTCATACTAAATCCGAACTTTGTCGCCAATATGTGAGAACGAAATATGGCTCCAACAGTTTACTCTGGGATATAACCAAAAGGAGCCGATCCGCAGAGCCTTGTAAATTAATGGAGTCTATAATTTGGGATGCTTATTTATGTAGAATTTTCATCAACTCGACAGGGTCGCATTTTAAAGATGAATTAAGTGATGTTTCATCAATATACCAAGTCTTGAATTATTGAAACCATGGCAAATGCATCAGTTGTGCTTCGAATTTCGAATTTTCCATTAACTATATTCTCCATTAAGAGGTTTTCTCGGCTAAAAAATTACCTAATTTCAATATTTTTTTTTTCATATGTAAAAAATTATTTATTTAATTCAAGCTTTTTTCTATCTTAAATATACAAATTTAAAGAATATTTTCTGAAATTTAAAAAAATTAAAACCATTTCGGAAATCAAGATCACGAAAGGTGCGTCCGCGTTGTCAGCATTACTCCTGACAGGATCATCCAAAATGAAAAAAAAAACAAAAATAAGTGTTTTAGGTAAAACCATAATCTCGTACTTGAACGAAGTAAAGACAAAAACAATAAAAATTGGAATTTTGGCAGACATTTTTCCAAAAATTTTAAAATTTCGGTCAAATTTGCTTGATATATTTTTTTTTTTAAATAGTTGTAATTGAACAAAATAATAAAATCCTTCGTGCTTGAACACGAGTAAATTGTATCTCGAACACCTGTGCAAAATTTCATCAAGATCGGTTGAGTAGTTGTCGAGAAAATTTGACAACCGACTTTGAAAACACGGTTCCGAGAAAAACGCGTTTAAAATTTGAGTAACAATAATACCTGACTTGGAGCGCACACCTTCCAAACGCTGTTTTTACGAAAATATTATTCGGATCGACTTGAAAATTTAAAATAATACTCTTGAGATATTGTGGAAACTAATAAGCCAAGAAACCCCTTAATTACCCTTAGCGACATTTTTATACTCTCGCAACATGTTGTACAGGGTATAATAATAATTGTGCATCTAACGGTTATTTGTATATCCTAAAAGAGTTAGATATAGGGTAATATATACCAAAATGCTGAGGGCGACGAGCAGATTTGAAATCCGGATGTATGTCTGTCAGTGCGTCTATCCGTCTTGAATAAAATTTGAGATATCTGGACTAATTTTCTGGAGGCATTTCTTTAGACACCTGATTATACGGTATGGAAATCGATGAAATCGGATTATAACCACTCCTACCTCCCATACAAATGTTATGTTGAAAACTAATAAAATTACTATAATTCAGTAAGGAAAAACACTAGAAACCTTAAATCCAGATGATACAGAAAAGCTGTACTGATATAGGTACAAAAAATTTAAAATCCTAGCTCAGGAAGTACTCGACAAATTTCAATGAAATTTGGTTATAATATTTTCCATTCAATGGTATGTTTTGAAAAAGGAAACGGTTAACAACCACGCCTACTTCCCATATATCACAATCTCGAGTTCCATCTGATTACTTTACAATATAAAAATAAAGTACCAGTGAAGATATCGCAACAGAACTTTTCACAAATATTGCTGTTATAGTGTGATATTACTCATTTAAAAATCGAAATCGGACTATAAATACTCAAGGCCCCAGATATCGGACATGAGGACGCAAGTTCTTGTTACCAATTTATTATCGAAAATATAGGAAAATACAGATATTTTATAGAAATTCAGAGGATATGTTTTTCTTATAGTAACTGTGCCGTAAATTGGAAATAAAGGATAAAATGTTCGGTTACATTCGAACTTAGTCCCTAGTTATTTGTTCGAAAATGAACTGAGGTGTACTTATTTTGAAGTGCGAGGGAGACCTATGGGTGTTTCAGACAATCTTTGTATTTTTGTAATCGTTCCGCATCTGGTCCTTATTTAAATGATTCAATCCAAAGCCAAATATTTTTCTATTGATTCAGGATAAAGTTCAAGACGTAAGGTACAATACCCTTACAGCCTCAGACCCCTTATAACAATTTTATTATTATGATCCTCTCTACATATCATTTTAGTGGTATGCTAATGAGATGGATAGAGATTAAAGGTCAAAGGTTATATCTGATATAATAACATATGGAACCTTAACAAAAGCATCACCCGTCATTCGCTTAAGCTAACTCGAAGTACATTGCCCCGATTGAGTTTGAAATATCTACATATATACGATTTGGTAAGTTATCCCATAATGACGTAATCAGATAACAATAATACAAATTAACTACTCTGATGATATAAAGTGGATTCAGATTTTAAGGCAGTTCGATAAGTTCTTAGCACACAAAAAAAAACAACGAAATTTACCTAATGATACTCCAACTTCTTTCAACGACGAAGATCTGCGAAGTAGCTCTCTGTGGCGGCTATCATCTTCTTAAAGCGACAAAAGTCAAATATGCAGATTACGGTAGATGGGGCAGCATTCGTAGTCTAATTCGACCAATAAGGCAGTGGCCACGACGGAGTTGCAGGCCGATGTGTGGTCTTAGTGAAAGTGCAGTGTTTTTCATATTTTAAACATTTGTCATTTTTATAATTTTATGATTTTTCATACTATAAGACTATATAATTAAACATAGCAATAAAATGCAGCTCTAAAGTTGGGATCTCTGCTATTAAAGATTCACGGGAAAAGCTAACGCAAGTTCTACTTATATGTCATTGTATTCACGTATGGCAAATTCGCAAAAAAAAAATGAGTTTTTAATCAAGATCAGTAACCTTCCTTGTTGCATTATACCGCCACCGCAATTGCGGTTCCCTTCAAAACACTTGGCTTTTTTGTTGTGTAACCATTGCTTGACTCGGAGAGTTACGACACTACATTGTAATTAAATAACTTCACACCTTTGGCACTTATCGAATCATTGCGAGCAAAACTTATGCGCTCACGCACAGCAAAACAACAATTCAAAGGTGCACATGAGAGGGCGGTTGCCGAATCACACGCCCGCCACATTGGAGCGAACTGCATAAGTGGCCGGCAATCGGCATCGATAGGGGCTGGCGGGCGGACACCTTCGATGGATGTTGGTCGCTTGATCATTCGATCGGCTGCATAACTCCTCGTCGAATGGCCTCGTACAGCCAATTGCAGCTGGGCGGCGGCAGTTGCCTGCCAGCGGTTTAAAGTAAAGCGTGTGATTTTATTATTGCACTTCACTTCATTTATTTCACGCGATTTTTTGTTTCTGCATTCGCATTCGGCATTCAAGTGCCGCTGCGAAATATTCGCGCGATTTGTAAAAGTGAGCGGGCAATCAATGTCTGCCCGCCTGCCAGCCGGCCTGCCCGTATGCGGTTCGTTCGCTTGGATTTTTTGTTGTTCGCCAAATCATTTGCCATGTTCGCTGTGAATTCCTCAAATACTTCCCAATAGAGTGTTCGATATGTATTGGTTCGCGTAGCAGTCACCAAGCTGACACCGATTTGTAGCAAAGACGCGAAACAACTCACGAAACGCAAGCAACATCATTATGTACAGCAACAACAACTATAACAACAAAGCACACTTTTGGTGGGCAGTTCCACTTCACCAATCGTTCACATTTTTCACACTGATCGCTTCCATAGCTGTGAAAATAATGTTATTGTTGTTGTTTTTTTTGGTATTGGTGTCGGTGTTCGCCTTCGGTCATTCGCACCCAAACAATTCCATTCGTTGTGATATCCATATCCACATGGACATTGGCATTCGCATATCGATTCTGCAGTGCGCTTTGTGAATTGTGCGCATTTGGCTTTGCTCCTCCACCTGCCGCCTTTGGCATCGCTGTGGTATGTTCCCAGTTCCATATGGGTTTTTAGGAAATGACAATAAATGCCTTGCGCTTGACCATTTGTACACTTGGCGTTCCATATGTGCCTTGCTTGGTTTTTGTGGTTTCTTTATTGTCCAAAAGAAAATTAAACAGTGTGTGTTGGAAAGAAATTATCCAACACAAATTTTATATGGAATTTACTTTCAAGAATGGAAGGAAATCTTTAAGAACAACAAAACCAGAATAGTCGAAAAATAACAGAATTTCATCTTTCCGTTGATCAACTATTTATGATCGACCTAACTAACCGAAGACAGCTTTAGTATTCGTTTTAGAACAACAGATATGTTCTTTGAAATATCCCAAAAGGTTGAAACCAAAATCTTCCCCTTAACTAGACGAAAATGGATACTTTGAAATCTCTTCACTTTCTATGATCTCTTTTATTAACTTTGGAAACAAAGCAATATCCCAATATTTGTGGGGTATACAAGGTGATACCTTCTGGTTATGTAGGCAAAAACACCATAAAAGAAAAATGTTCTTCTAAAAATCAGATGATCCATGATTTAAACTATAAATCATGACTTGAAAATGCTATAAATTCGAGAATTAAATACTTTTTCAATAACAGAGATGACCTCGGACAACAAGACCTAGCGAGCTTAGTCGATATCTTTTTATTCGCTGAACTATGTCAATGGCGTCGTATAACTTATGCAACTCATCGTTCCATCGTCTGCGGAATTCGCTGTTGCCGATGTTCAAAGGACCATACTTCTTCCACGAAACCTTTCTCTCAAAAACTCCTACCGCCGTTTCATCGGAAGTTGAGATCGTCCACACTTCTGTACAATAAAGCAAGACGGGAATGATGAGAGACTTGTTCGTTGAGAGAGGACTTTACTTTTCAATTCCCTACTCAATCGAAAGTATAAGGTGTTGACAACACTGATTATGCGCGACTTCGTGGCTGACATTGTTGGTGTTGTTAATGGTAGTTCCAAGATAGACGAAATTATCTACGACTTCAAAGTTATGACTGTTAACAGTGTTTGTTTGATGTCTTGTCCTCATTCACCAAATCAAACAAGAAATTAAACAATATTTCTCTCAGAATTCGGGGTTAATAATCAACTTTAGATGAACTTTCCAATGAAGTTAGGAGACACGTTAATATGACCGAGAATCATAATTACTCAACTAGTTCAAAAGGGACACTTGGAGTTCGGCTATGAAACTTATACAATATATAACAAATGGTGAAATATAAAAGAAGCAAACTAAAGTGACGTAGATTTTTGTAAGTTCCTTTTTGAGATAATATGAAATTCTTCATTCAGTTCGCTTGTCAATAGTATTACAAATGGAATTTGACATATGATGATAACTCAAACAGTCCACAAGTCCATGAACAAGTCATTAAGTATACTCACGCACTTCACTGTACAAAATCAGTATGCAATTTGTCTGTGTTACCATATTTTACTACTCAACTTCCCATTTGGCACCATTTATGTTTTTCGTATTTTCACCCCTTTTTTATACACCAAATTTTCAACCCGTACTTTATGTGTTGCTGTTGCACGTATTGTTGCTGTTATTTTTGTACAAGCAAGAAGCCTCCAAGTGTTGTATGGAATCCGAATGATTTGTGTGAGAGCTGCAGCACCAAAGTGACCAACAACAACACCAATAACAAATCGAATCGATTCGAAATAGAAATCGTACAAATCGTATCGAACACCGCCGTTTGAGGAGAGACCGCGATTGTGCCATGGCTGCGTCGTGGCGTAACGGCAGTCCGCGTGTGCTATGTGCGATTGGGAGGCGGTGCCGCAGAGGCTGTGCAAAGTGTAAATTTATGATTATGCGATTTTATCGAAAGTGAAAAAATGATATGTTCTTTGCACTTTATAAATGAGCAAAGCAGATTATTAAATCGCACGCGAGTTTTATTGTAGAATTCTCCGGTTTTCGTCTTTTTTCCGATTTTATGACAGCCAGCTGGTCACACTCCGAAATAAAAGTAGATATTGTACTCTTAATTTGTGGGAGAATAATGTACACTTTCGATGATTCAATTAAATACGAAAATTTTACCTTTCCTGATTAATCGGCTCATGAGCATCAACTCTCTCCTCCTTTCAATTATTTTATTATTTTATTTTATTCTATTTTTTCGCTCCACACTCCGCATGATGAAAAGCATCATTTGCCGCTTAGTTTATTATCTCTGACTTGCACACTTCCTCGTCAACACTTCAGGAAGCAAGGAAGAAATATTAAATAATGACTTTACACACTTGACAGGACATGCTCGATGCTCGCTCAAGCGCTGAAACAAAAGCCAACGCTTCCATCACTGCGCTGAAAGCGTATGAAATCACAACAACAACGTTATTGTCATAAATATGTATTTTCATTGCCAGTGAGTTGAGTTACTCCCTCTTCCTACTAAAGTGGTGATTAGATTGCGAATAAAAAAGAGGTAAGTGGAATTTTCAACACTGAGAAAAATTGTTACTTTGTTAATTCTAAATTTTCGAAATTTATTTGATTCACTCCAATATGTTATGTTAGAATATCCTAACTAAGTGGTTTACTAATCTCTGAAATGCTTTGATATGATTTTGAATTATACTTTAGTTGCTGGTCCTCAATTTTGATACGAATAGTATTTTTCACATAATAAATCACAAATTTTTTGATATAATGTTAATATGTAGAAATTTTCTCAGTGAACATAGAATTCACGAACTATTTTCCAATAACTTTCGATTTGTGAAAGAACTCAAGGTCAAAAAACGAAAGTCCTGCATTTAATCACAAACTCGACTATTTAGCGAGCCCAGGAAAGAGAATTATAGACTAAAATAGAAAAACTATTGAAAAATACTGTTGAGAAATTAACTCGTGGTTAATTTTTAACCCCGCGTTTAACTAATTAGAATTTGATTTATATAAAAATACGTTTTAGTTTAAAAGATCTTCACAATCAGTTTATTCAATATTATGCAATAGTACTAGAACACACCATAGCAGAAATCAAAATATTAGCAAAATGTTTCTATATATTTGTATAACGACAGCAAACATAGGGTTGCAATTATTTTGCTACGACTCATTGCATGGAAGTAAACATGGGTTTTGGTGTAGCCTATTTTGCAACCATTGCATATTTTATTTTGCGTGTGTTTTGTTGTTGTGCATTGCAAAGTTTTCCCATCCGTGCACCGTTCAAGGTTTTTGCAAGAGCAAGATAATCCCCCTATTGTTTTACGTGTCTTTACTTTCCCTAGATGTGTCTCTTTTGGTTTCTTCTTCTCCCTGAAAGCCAGCATCAGCCAGCACCTACAGCCAGCTGTAAAGAAACACACTTCGCAGCTGTTGACCGAAGCTTTGACATTTTTGTAGTGAAAATCAGCTGTGATTAAACACATGTGACCAATATATGGCGCTAAATCAGAGTCAGGCAGGGAGAAGTGATTAAAAAGTGCAATTTTAATGGGGTTTAGTGAGTAAAATCTCGCGATTTAGTGTCGGTCGGAACATTGTATTAAGCTCTTGTTCTGATTGCGCGACTAATGAATATTGGAAACAGTTGCCTTCACCTGGTAAAGTAGAAGGCGAACCTACTTAGTAGAAATAGAACACTGCCATATCGGATAAAGAGGTGATGACCACCGCTTCGGTCACAAAAATCTACTCTGTTACTGTATCAAAATTAGACCAAGTTTCTCACCGAACTGATTTGAATCCAAAAAGGATGTTATCACCGCTACGGAGGACTACTTTCCAGATCTCTGATATATATATCTTGTATTTATGACGGTATAAAGTTGAAGCATCCCTGGATCAAGAATATCGGAGTAAAAGGCCTTAAATTAAATAAATCGCATTTTTCCCCAAATTTCACTTTCCTTTTGTCGGCTAGGACTGACCTTGTTCTTCCTTCTTTTGCCTTTTAATATTAATAAAAAATATACAGTTGATTGAAAGACTACTTAGTTTTTGTATCGGAACCCTTAGAAAATAACATCGCGTCCTAATTACTCTCACGTGAGACTCTTTAATTTTCCAATTTTCGAATCTTAATACAAAGAATTATTATCAATATGTATATCTTTATACTTCTTCGGCTATATCTCACCTTTATTAACTATTATTGATTTACTTCTTGTATTGGGATAAAATATTTAACGCCTCGTTACCTTCATTATATGCGAACATATAATTTCCCACTATTTTTAAAGAAATGCACCTCATCAATATACGACAAATTGAAATAACTTTGATCCAACTGCTGATCGAGTTTCTTGTTGACAGAAATTGTTTTCCATTGACTGCAAAGTGGCCACTGCTTTAGAAACCATATATTATTACATTATATTTGTTGAAAAAAGATCCGAAACCAGGTCCTGCATCACGAGAGATCTTTCAATTAAGTGGTATTTCACAAATAAGTGATATATACATCATCGAACGCAAAACATTGATTGTAATGCTGCACTTCAAAAAAATGTATCTCAAAATAAATCTTACCAACAAATTGTCTGACAGCTGTGAAATGTTTTACGCACATGTTTTTTGAAGGTTAGGTCTTACTTAATATAACACATATGTATGCATTCAATTCTAGTGTTCCTATTTGTTAAAACTATGCGATTTGTTTGTCAGACATATCAGACACATTGAGAATCCTCGTACCATAGTAGATCAATCTATTTTTTTTTTGTGTTCCTTCTACAATATAAGGTATTCAAAACAAGTTGTTTTTTCGAATACTCACTTTTTACAGTGTACATAATTTACGAAGAAAACGCTTATATTATATTATAAGATACACTTAACTATGATGAACTGCAAATTTACCAAATCAGTTGATAAAACATGCCCATCTCAAGTGTAAGGGTATTTGCAATAAGAAAGCTAGTTTCACAGACTAAAAGCACAAAAAATCATAATCACTTGCCGGAAGGAGTGGAAAAAATGTGCACAAAAACAATGCAACACCTCAACAAAACAATAAATATGAAGAGAAGTAAACGCAACCTTTACACCCTGTGTACCATTAAAGCATCAGGGATGCTTTACGAGCTATACAAGCTAGCGGTAAATCTTGAGATACACCACATCTAATCATAACTCATGCAAGCAGTCACCGAGTCACTGGGTGTCAAACGACGAAAATGCGATTATATTGTGCACTTTTAGCAATTCATATCAACCAAGCAACAATAACAAAAACAATGAAATTAAGCTGCGCTTGAGCATAACGGTGAAACCGAACGCTGGAAGCAGTGAAAGCAGAGTATGGATGAGAGGAAAGAAGTTAATAAAATTATTTCCGAATCAGTGATTGGCATACGGCGTCGCCTAAAGACATTTTAATGTGCGACACACACACAGATATACACGCATACAAGCACATAAGCGCAAGCGTGCAACGCCAGCCAGTCACATTTGCCACGCTCGCTTAGCACTGGAGAAAAAGTAGGAACAATTGCACTCAGCCGCCGCCACCGCCGCCGCGACACGCGTGTAAAAAATATTGCAAATAACAAAAATAAATGACACCAAAAATAGTTCGAATGGAAAACCGCAAAAATTGCCAAAAGTTGGCGAAGCTTTTGACTTGCGACCGACTTTTATTGCCGCAACCGTTACAAGCGTTGTAATCGAATGCTTAACAATAAGTTTTTGTTCCGCCAAGAGGCATTGAAATCGTTTCGCAATAAAAGTGGCCGCCCGTGGCTGTGCGCCTAAAAATATGTTCGCACAAAGATTAGCGCGAATTTGTAGGAAATAATCTCAGAGAAAATTAAAAAAAAAAAACGGAAAAACCAAAAAAGCATTAGTTGCCTAACGCCTCCACGAAGGCGTAAGCGCTTGACTGGATTTTTCATGATTTATGAGTTGGTAAACAAAAGCGCAACGGCACCGCCCAGCACAAACACACACTGCACTCCAACGGCCTCCCCCTCCGGTGCGCACTTACTCACACCGCCTTGCACTTTTAGCTCAATGAACACTGCCGCTTCAGACAAATCTCATTACACTCAAGGTGCAATCGTCGTGTGACTTTGTGACTTTTGTGCGGCATTAACGGTGTGTTGGTTTGTCTCTCGTTTGCTACTACGTGTTAATCATATTATTTACACCATCCAGGATTAACTCTCAATGACAGTGCACCCTCGCAGCAGCAGCAGTTTGTTGGCGTAATAAATGTGTGAAAGCGTTCACTATGAGCGCTTGACGCCTCATAATAAACTGAACTGCTTGCTGCTTTTATATTCTAGCTCATAAATGTTTTTCTAATACCCAAAAGTATTTAATGTTCATATTCTTCGCTTTGGCAATAATTCTGGAGTTGGGAAAAGCATCCCTTATATGCAACTGTAACGACAATAGTTGGTGTCGGCGCACAGTGTGCTAAAATGAACAATATTGGATTATAAATTATATGTGAGAAGATAATATGCACAAATAGTAAACCGGAAAGAAATTTTAAATTTTTTCAAGATTTATATGAATGTCATAATGCCTTACACATTACTTCATTTTCACCAATATATGTATGTTCCACGCTTGGCTTGAATCCAGTCGTGGAGAACCACACCAGATCGCATGACATGGATTTTTCCTGTCTCATTTTTGTTTACGATCATTCGAAAAAACATTATTTAACATTTATTTTTTTTTACAGATTATCTCTTTTAAATGTTGGCCGCGGCTACGCCCAGATCCAATTAAGTCCAATTTTCGATGACTTGTTCGAGCATTTCGACTGGTAACTGGCGACTGGATGACACGAGTGATGTTTTGCCGCAAGGCCTGTATCGAAGCGGGATTGTCCGCTTAGACTTTAGACTTTACATATCCCCACAGGAAAAAGTCTAACGGTGTGATTTTACACGATCTTGGTTGCCATTGACCGGCCCAAAATGTGAAATTATCTGAGTGTGTTCTCACAATAAATCAATTGATTGATACGATGTGTGGGAAACAAATGCCGGCGAGATCACGAGCTTCAATTTCAGGCATCAAATAGTCCGTTATTCAACGGCATCTTATTTGAAGATATAATAACCAACGATTCCACCGGCCCACAAATCACAACAAACCGGAAACTCTTGAATCTTTTCAGGTTGCTCTTCATCCTAAATGCGGCAATTTTACTTGTTTACAAACGCATTGAGCCAGATGGCCCTCATCGCTAAACAAAATTTGGCTCGAAAACGTCGCATCTTCTTCATTATCATTCATAATGAATGCTGGGTCTCAAGATGGGTGATGGTGTTGCGAACAGTACGCTCAATAGGTCGATTATGTTGACCATAAACAACATAAATAAAAAAAACTGGATGGTCCGATTTCGGCAATTTTTAGAATGGGGCTGTCACACTATTAACATAGTATTTGTGCAAAGTTCTGCACCGATATCTTCACTAGTACTTACTTTATATATTGTAAAGTAAACGATTCAGATTGTCTTCAAAGTTCTGGTATATAGGAAGTAGGCGTGGTTGTGAAGCGATTTGGCCTATTTTCACAACATATCATTGGGATGTAAGGAAATTATTACATACCAAGTTTCATTGAAATCGGTCGAGTAGTTCCTGAGATATGGTTTTTGACCCATAAGTGGGTGACGCCACGCCCTTTTTCCATTTTGTAAAAAAAATCTGAGTGCAGCTTTCATCTGCCATTTCTTATGTGAAATTTAGTGTTTCTGACGTTTTTCGTTAATGAGTTAACCCACTTTTAGTAATTTTCAACCTGACATTTGTATGGGAGGTGGGCGTGGTTATGATCCGATTTCTTTCATTTTTGGACTGTATTAGGAAGTGGCTAAAAAAAATGACTGCAGAAAGTTTGGTTTATATAGCTCTATTGGTTTGCGAGATACGTACAAAAAACTTAGTAGGGGCGGGGCCACGCCCACTTCCCCAAAAAAATTACATCCAAATATGCCCCTTCATAGTACGATCCTTCATACCAAATTTTATTTCCATAGCTTTATTTATGGCTTAGTTATGGTACTTTATGTGTTTTCGGTTTTCGCCATTTTGTGGGCGTGGCAGTGGTCCGAGTTTGCTCATTTTCGAAAGCAACCTTCCTATGGTGCCAAGAAATAGGTGTGCCAAGTTTCATCAAGGTATCTTAATTTTTAATCAAGTTACAGCTTGCACAGACGGACGGACGGACGGACGGACAGACATACATTCGGATTTGAACTCCACTCTTCACCCTGATCACTTTGGTATATATAACCCTATATCTAACTCGTTTAGTTTTGGGTGTTACAAACAACCGTTATGTGAACAAAACTATAATACTCTCTTTAGCAACATTTGTTGCGAGAGTATAAAAATTACCTCAACTTATTCGACTTGAACTTTTTGAAAAACTTTAGCTCGGAGAAAAAAATGAAGCAAAATAGAAGTGTTGCGGATCCTCAGTACGAATTTTCGACAAAACGTTCGCATTTATTTGTATATATTTAACATAACTCTTCCGAGCTCTAGACATGTTGTTCTTATTTTTTATCTGTTAGCTATACTAGAAATAGTATATTCTAACAGTTTTACTCGTTTTTAATATTCGATAACGTCAGATTTTCTTGTATGAGACCAACCAAAGTATTTGTGAATATCAAGATAATTTTCAGAGTTTTTCATTCTAACTATTTATTAATTTTTTATCACATCTCTTGAATTTCTGGAAAAAAGAATTTTTTAGAGTTACACAGATCTAGGACAAAGGCATAGATCTGGTAACAAGGAACTCTCTATGGTACAGCACCATAATATATAGTGGAAGTTTCCCAGCTTAAAGTAGCTATATATTTATACCTCGGGTATGTATAAAAAAATTTCGGTTGTAATAATCAAACTATGGCGTCACATGGTGTTGAAATATAAATATTTCTTAAGTATATGTTCTAGTCTCAAGCAAAAAATATTCCCTTTCAGTCCACTGTACCTAAAACTTCAACAGTAATACTCTCATGCAATAATATTAATACACAAATACTACACATCATCATTCAAAAGCGATGCCTTCGGCCAAACACTCAACCAACGCTGCGGCGTTGACATTTTCACCAAAAATATTTGAGACATTTCCCAAACACAGAACTCGGACAATTTAATAGGAACACTCCCACGGGGATATCAATGACATATGTAAAATGTAAGCCATAAAGTCTTGAAATCAAAAGAGCAGCAGCAAGCAAACCGGTAGCTGTAACAACAACAACAAGAGAAGTGCCAAGAGGGTGCTAAAACTTTAAATAAGCGGCAACGCGTGCGCTGTCACCAAACGCCTGACAGTGCGATGACCAAGCAACGGCAATGAATGGTGGCAGTGATTTTTGCATAAAGAATCGGAACATTTTCATAATAAACCAACAACAAGAGGGTAAGTTTTCCGCCGAAGCTGTCGAGGAGGTGGAGTGAGAGGCAGATTGGCTGCTGCTGGTGCGCGAGCCGCTGCGGTTGCTGTAATGAATATCCGCTTATGTGTGGCAAGTGGCATGCCACCGCGGATTGCAGCCGTTCGAAAAAAGAGGGTGCGTCGTGCCGTGGGCTGGGGCGCTGTGCCGTTGAATACACTCTAATTTATGATGCTGTTTGCCGCTAATCGCCCGCCGTGGTGCGGCGCATTTTCATGGCCATTGAATGTGTCAACCTGCTGCTACGACCCAAAACCGGTTGATGCTCTGTCAGTTTATTACTTTTTTATTCATTTATGAGTTTTTTTTCGCTGCTTTAATGCAGTTTTTTTCCCTTCACTGCTTGCCGAATAAGTGAGTTTAAGTGACTGCTGCAATATGGACGGGTGACAGTGATTGAAAAGGATACGGGCTTCGAGTGGTGGGTGAAAAAATTGTAACCTTCTGATTTTGGAAATGCATGTGAAAGTGTAGTGGTATGGTAGTCAAGCAAAGTAGAAAACGCTTACACCACGCATATCAAATTACAAATTTATTAAACAATTTGCGGGTGCACGATATAAATCAAATCACATAATAAGATAAGGTGGTTAACTGGTTGAAATTATATTCGATATAGAAGCGTAAATTAATTAAGGACTGAAGTTTGAATTTATTATGGGAAAGGGTTTAAAATGATTTTCAAAAATATTTTATTTTTCTTTCTCAGTTATATAGCTTTCTTCTTAGCAGTTGGAGAATGCTCATGAATTGCTTGTTATGTGCTTCGATTCGACATTTCTAATGCAGCAACAAAATTATCGAGTTGAAATCGATGTAAGATAATAGTACCTCATTAAAGTTATCAGTTTCTCCAGGCTCCTCCAGCTCCAGCTCAGGGATAGGGCTCCGAAAAATCTGCTTGGTTCTAGATGATCTTCTGATAGATTTTTTCAATAAATAAATAAATACACAAAATTCTCTGGTTAAAGTGGAATCCATTAGAAATATTTATGGCAATGTAATTAATATTTGTAGCATTTCTATAAAGTATACTATCTGTTGTGAAAAAATACTCTTATCAAGTAGAATATCAATTAACATCGGCTTTCCTCCCGATTTCGTCCGAATCATTCCTAATAATAAAGCTTGGTGACAATTGCCTTAGAGAATCGTGGAGTTAAATCTTGGCCAACACATAATGATAATGGACCCTTATCAAATAAAAATGTTGAGGCCTATACGAATACATCTGTGATAATAGTATCTTAAAGTAGCTTATATCGACTAAACTTAATCCTCATCATTACGATAGACAATAATTAATTCTAACTAACTGTCAAATATATTGTCATTGCCGTTGGAAAAATGCTTAGGTACGACAACATCATTTGCGAAATGGAGTCAAGAAGGCATGTTCGGACACATATATGTATGTTTGTATATAGGGCTAGCGATGAAAGCTCTTCTGTAAATAATGACCCTTTAAGGGGTAATAAAAATTTTCGGTTTCTGGACGATATACCCTAACCTCTACAGCGTTGGGTGCCAGAACGCACTTTTTATCAGTTTTTTTTTTATATAACCAACCAAAAATCAGCTAAACCTAATATAAACTCTTTTGAAGACATTCAAAAGAGTATTAAAACAAATATCTGAAAGCTTATTATATGCGAACAGTTTCATTACTTAATATCTAGCAATTTAATTCATATCAATAACTCTTCTTTTGCCTCAACTACCAGCGATATCTCAAAGGCCATCACTGACCCATATGTGGACAGCTTATGTATTATTATAAAACCTTTAGGAAAGGCTACTTTGACTTAAAACCCCCAGGAAGAAGAGGAGTTTATTATCAGATATACAACTCTAAATACTGAGCGTGAATTTCTTGCAGAAAAAAGAATTAATTGAAGGATTTAAGAGTGGAAACGACCGCAAAAGTGACGGAACTGGGTTATCCATTGATTTGATTACACCATCGTACTTTTTCTGATCAAGTGTGTGAGTCTGACAATTTACCGCAATCAAGAGAACTTCTTATATTTAATATAATCTAACAATAGATGAATTTGAACCGCAGTATCGTATGATAATTCAGGCTCTTTAGGATGTTAACAGAAAATAGTGATTTATCTGCTACTTCGCTATTTATAACCTTGCTTTTTATCTACATTTCACATAAAAACCGAAACCAAATCCACAATATTTAGATTTGATTGCTTCTTCGTTAAAAGTATGTCAAGTAATTTATACAAAAATTGGTAACAGTTTACAAGCGAAACGAACAAATTACTAGAAGAAAAAAAAAACTGTTATAAATAAAATATATTGATGTACATAAGTCAAAAAGACTGATGTAACATATGTATACCATAAAAAACGTTTGTTTAGAATTCAACCTGATAACAAGAGTTCCGATCTCAAATCAATGAACTGACATGCCGAAAACCATAACATAGATTTTCTAACTTCCTCTATTCTATAGAAACATACGGTCTACTATAACTACAAGGATTTAAATGCTTTTGAATACAATCAGAATAACTTTATACATATATTATATAAACATAAAGATTATATAATAACAATTCTAAGTTGAAAAGCTGAATAATCATGCTGAAAGTTGTAAGCGCCACAAAGAATATTCTTTCGCTGCATTTTATTATGTACATATTTGACTTTTATGATTTTCTTTTATCACCTTCAATTTAATTTGATTTCATTTTATTCAAATTGAGTATTTTTTTACAACATTTCTTTATCACTTCAACATTTTTATGTCACATAAAATTGTTTTCCATAAAGTCGCAAGCGCGTCGAACACCTCATTAATGTGGTCACTTAGTATATTGTTAATAAAAAAGTTATTAAAAATTAACCCTCTCAGCGAGAGATTTACAAACACGCCACACAAACACATAAGGCGCATAAGTCCCCCATGAAGCCATGAAGTAGCCGAATGGCTGTATTGCGGTTTTCCCTTTGCTTTTCCAAGCAATTAAAAGCCAATGAAAATTGCTGTAAAGCAGCGCACACACACACACATACAGCCACGGCTAACAGCCAATTCCTTTCAAACACACATATAGCGAGCTGCCAGTGAGCGCCCGGGGACCTCAACACCGCACAGCACAGTAATTAGTTTTCCCGATAACGCGCTGATAACTGTCTCGCGTCGCGTTCATGCTTTTAAGCCTCCAACCCATGGCGCTACCACTCGCGTTCGGTAAAACAATGTAAAAAGGCTTATTTTCACTTGTACTTTGTATGTTGTAAAATAAAATGTAAATAAATAAAATAAAATGGTCTGGCGCATGTTGGTTAATTCCTGGAACTATGCTAGGAGTGTATCATCCACACATATGTATATATTTTTATGGTTAAAAGGTTTACGCCAAATGTACCCAGTGAGCAAATTGAACTACTAATTGTAATAAAATATGACTATATAACGAGAGAACAATTTTATTGCATGGGAAAAAATAAATTGAAGGAAATAAAACGAAATATTTAGATTTATACAAGTAAGGAAGTTCTTCTAACCATTTTAATTTTACAAACGACGTCAATGGAGACTTTCTGTGAAAAGCGTCTCAAATGACATGAAATTATTTTTTCCGAGCTAAGGTCAGAACTAACAAGAATTTTTTATATTTTCATATTACCATCGCTTGTCTCGACATTCAGTCAATTTAATTAATATAATTATTTTCATAAAAAAAACTATTTTATATTTTTTTCCGAATGATACTCTGCTAAAAGCAAGAAAGGAAAGTCTAAGTTCGGGTGGAACCGAACATTTTATACTCTCGCAATATATTGATGTAATTTTATAAAGATATCACAATTATACACATATATTCGGCATTAAATCCACTAGAATTACGAAAATCATGATATGAGGCCTGAGATAATTCCTGAACTCATTTTCACCACCAAGGTAAATTATATCCAAGGCTATATGCTCACTTAATTTGGATAAGATATTTCACAATTTAACCGATATATATTAAGACAAAAACCTATAATTTGGTATAGGGGAAGTTATGATCCGATTTTAGCAATTTTCGGTACAGAGACACACTATTAGAAGAAAAAGATTACCTCTGAATTAAATTAAGATATCTGAGAGATTTACCCATATTTTCAGTGAAAAATTACCCTAAGGCACTGAGTTTTTTATATTGAATATTCAGGACCTTCGAAATTTATAGTCCGATTAGACAATTTTTTTACAAGAGATGCACATATCACACAGTATTTGTATAAACTTTGTTCCGATATTTTCATTGGTTCCTTATGTATATAGTATAAAGTGAAGGAATAAGATGGAATTCAAGAGAGTGATTTCATCAATTTTCCACACGTGTCATCATGGTGTCAAGAAAGTATTATATACCGAATTCCATTGGGATATGGTTTTTGACCCTTAAGTGGGCAACGCCATGACCATTTTCCATTTCTGAGTGCAGCTCTCCTCTGTCACTTCTTCTATAAAATTTAGTGTTTCTGCTGTTTTTTAGTGTTTCTGTTGTTAACCCACTTTTAATAGTTTTCAATATAACCTTTGTGTGGGAAGTGGGCGTGGTTATTATACGATTTTATAAATTTTTATTATTAGGGGCGTGGCCAACTTAAACTCGCCTCGTCATCCTGATAATTTTGATATATATAACCGTATATTTAACTCGTTTAGTTTTATGACTTACAAACAACCGTTATGTGAACAAAACTATATTACTCTCTTAGCAACTTTTGTTGCGAGAGTGTATCAATATTATGATTTTTCCGAATAGTTCTCTGCTAAGAATAAAAGATAATGACATCTAGGTCACATTACAATCGACGGCAACACAATATCGATAGTAATTTATGTTTAATACTGTCTGTGCTCTCGATTTTTCTTCTATAAAATATACATTCTGCAAGGAAGAATAAACATCGGGTTAATTCTTCTGGTAGTCCAAATATTTGCCCCATGAACCACACCATACCATAATTTTTCGGGATGCAATGGTGACTCATGGAGTATGTGTGGATTTGCTGCCTTACCAATAACGCATATTTTGCTTATTGACAAAGCTATTCGCTGAAGATGAAAATCCAGATCATTTTCAAGTTGTTGCTCAGCCCAATTCACGAACATACGACGATTCTGATGGACAAGCTTCAGTTGTTGTGTCAATTTGATCTTGTAAGGATATATGCCAAGATCCTTTAGCAAAATTCCATACAACGACGTCTCAGAGATGCCTAACGCTTGTCTGTGGATTTTTTCACCAGAAGCTCAATTGTTGATCACCATAAATTGGACGTAACGCTCCGCTAACTCCGAATTTCAGTAGTAAATCTTAATAATTTCGACATGTTGTTGGATCGTATATCATCTTTTCATGATAAAAAGGCAAACCTTACTGAAGAGAAATGTCAAAAGAGAGGTCTACTTTTGTAGCGCCTTATTGAAAACCCTTTTATGTAATATTTTAATAGCGTCGAAAATGAATGATAATAGACAAATTCTCATTGACTTAAAGTCAAATATATTGGTTCTAATGGCTGGTGAGGCTAAGCAAATAAGAAATTGGGCCATGCCAAACCCCAACCTCTAGAAACTGAGTACACTTTTATTTTATTTTTTTTTTTTTTGTAAAAGATAGCATTTTTTTCTGATGAAAATTTTGAAATATTTTCAAAAGCTTTTCCACTAAATGTTCAGTTTTAATACTGTTGCACCCCATAAATTTGCAAATTTTATTGCAATAAATATTAAAAGGCACAAAGAGGAAAATTGAAAATATTTATTTTTTTATTTTTGGCCTAAATGATACAGGCCACATGATAATGCCAAATATATCTGTAAAATATATACAATACGTATTTCAAAATAAAAAAATATTTGGAACAATATTACGTAATTCGGTAGTAAAAATTAGTTAGCAAAATGAAATGTAATCAAATTCGAAACCGAGTGAGTATATGGATGGGCTATAGTTATATGTATAGTTAATAAAATACCATCGATTCAACATTTCGCCTAATAACGAATATTGCATTTATATGTCGTGATAGGTTGTTGTTGTTGTCCGGGAATAGGACTAACTGGAATTACTTGAATACCGTAAAGAGTTGAATCAGGGCATGGTACGACAATACTTTCTGAGGTAAATGTTGGCATTACCCTCATACCACTGTTTGGACTAGGCCCGTTAGGAGAAGAATCAGGGCTTGGTACGACAATACTTTCTGATGTAGATGTTGGCATTACCCTCATGCCACTGTTTGGACTAGGCCCGTAAGGAGATGAATCAGAACTTGGTACGACTATACTTTCTGATGTAGATGTTGGCATTACCCTCATGCCACAGTTTGGAATAGGCCCTGGAGGACCAACAAATAAATTGCCTTGTTGCTGTAGTGGAAACTGACTTCTCTGTAGTTGTTGTTGCTTTGCTAATAAGGTACCTCCAGGATAGTGACCACGTATTCCTACAATATTTTGACCTGCTTGTCCAGGCTCTCCACCACCTGCTTGTTGCTGTTGCTGCATTTGCCGCTCCATACGCTTCTCTTCTAAATTCTTATTTATCTTGTAGATCTTTTCGGCCAGTAGAAGGTGATATTCTTCCCGTGACTTGGCTGCCTCATAATAGTCTCTCTCAACTTTTTCAGCATAATCAACCAAACAGGAAAAACGTCTATCAGCCCTGGTTAACGGATCAGGATTTGGCATTATTGCTAGTACAAACTTGTTGACAAGTAATTTTCGTTGATCAGCAGTCACCATTTCACGCCAGTTTCTTTCTTCAGTACCAGCATTATTACTTGCGCTGCCATAACCGCCCTGTGAAATGGTTGCACCACCACTAAATGAGTTATAATTTCGAGCTCCTATAATGCCACCACCCCCTTGGTTTACTCCTGTGTTATCGTCGCTTACGCCATTCATTTGTGGTCCACCTTGTACAGGAGCTTGAGTAGAGGATATATTGGATTCACCGACGACATTGACACCAAGACCTGTGCCTGATCTTGCTAGCCCACCGCCACCACCATGATAGACCATCCAATTACTGTTACCAATAGCTAATTCATTCGGTAAATCATATTTTAAAACGGTAACGTAATCCGTTAAAAAAAGATATCAAATTAATTAAATGTTCAAATTTATGAGTTACAGATGTAAAAATTATTTTACTCACTTGGATCCATTTTAGTTCGCTTCTGCGGTGGTCCATTCTTATGATCTGACATCAGTGAGACGACTTTGTTTATATTGGTATGATTTTCCTTAATTGTTGTTTTAAATTCAAAATTTTCAAGTTCAATATAAAAGCTTATATTGAATATCTTAATAACGACAAAATTATAGAAGAATTAAAAAGGTGTGATGACCTCTACTAACGGGTGTGAGTAGCGAAGATAAAAAATGTACAGCTCTTTGGAAGTGAAACCGCAATATCAAACTTCAAAGACATGGATAAAGGGATGCCCAACTTATTCTTGTGTTATTTTTTATAACAATTTTAATTGTTGCCAGATCAGACAAAATATTCATTTTTGTGCATTTATTACGGTTAAAAATTATTATAAACTGGATGTTTAATGTGAAATGTAAGTATGGTTGGAAAAGTGAAAAAATTCTTTATACGAGTAAACTTTTTCCACAAGTAATGCCACTGCTTAAAGGCAGTATTAATGCAAAGTTTTATTCCGCTATCTTCATTGGTTCCTAATGTATATATTATAAAAATCAGGATGGAATTCAAAATTGAGTTATATGGGAATTAGGCGTGGTTATGAATCTATTTCGCCCACTTTTTAATCCGTGTTATCATATTATTATATACCGAATTTCATTAAAATCGGTCGAGTAGTTTCTGAGTTATGGTTTTTGACCCATAAGTGGGCCAAAATCATTTAAAATTTTGTACAAAAATTTGAGTGCAGCTCTTCCGTGCATTCTTTATTATGAAATTTAAGGTTTCTTGTGTTTCCCCTTACTAAATTTAAACATTTTTAGTAGTTTTGTATGGTAGGCTTGGTTATAATCCGATTTCATTCATTTTTAGACTGTATAAGGAAGTGACTAAAGGAAATTAATCTAGAAAGTTTGATAGATTTAGCTTTAATAGTTTAGGAGACATGTAAAAAAACTTAGTATCAGCCCATTTTCCTAAAAAAATACACCCAAATATGAACCTTTCTAATTTTCAAATTTTACTTTCATTACTTTATTTATGGTTCCCAGTTAACGCCATTTTGTGGGCGTGGCAATAGTCCGCGTTTCCATTTATATTTATTGTCTTATTAGTAATGTCTACGTCGTAATATTTTTTGGTAGCATTTCAATCTGGCCGCCCCTTTTTTCCAATTGCGAAATGTCGAAACCTTCCCATTCCAGTCAACTGTCAAAGTTGGGTAGGTATTGACTTTTGATATTGCGCTCTCACTTCCAATGACATGATAGTTGTACCAAAGAACGTATACATATGTAAACGTACGAAGTAAATAAATAAAACTTTATTTGAATCTATATTTTACAGCTTTTTGAAAAAATTTATGTTGTAATGAAAACAGGAAGTCTCTCTAACTCGAAGTTTTTTGTTGATTATTGTTATTCGAGTTAGGGATGTTCAACTGTATTACATTACCCAAAATTCCCCTATCGTCTAGGGTTAATTATGCCAAGTTTTATTATGTTATCGCTAGACCGAATGGCCAATCTATCAGACGGATTGACATTGCGACTAATTTAATTATTTGGTATTATGATTTATTATTTTAAATCGAAACTATACTATCTCTCAATTTGGATCAAGTTGGACATGTGCGCTCTATTACATTAAAATCGGTTCGGTAGTTTCGGCGCGAATGTAAATTGATATATGTACATTTGAATATAGATATTCGGAGTTTAATGAAAATTTGTCAAATTTTATGACACTTTTTCTATTATAGCCGTCATTATCGCATCTCATATCACCAGTTTCAGTAGTTAGTCTAAATCATATCATGTGTCAAATATTGGGTTAGATTTGAATGTGAATGGATGATTAAAAGCAACAATAAATGATATCTTCTATGTCAAAAGATGGTTATGAAACACTTAAACACAACTGACGAGTTGTAATCCTATGGCTTTCAAACAATATTATTATAATAATATTAGGTTGGCAAATATCTCCCTTTCGCCTTTTTGTCTTTTGAATTTCCCGGCTATGTATAAAGCTCTACAGAGCTCGTATCTGGCAATACTGTATATCTTTGAAAGATCTTGACATATCCTACAAAACGACGCTATGCATGATTATTTTGAACATTGCGTTCAACAGTTACAGACGTGTAAACATGAAGTTCGCTAACGTCGAAATTCGCGCTATTTTAAAGTTTTTCTTTGTTAAAGGCAAATCCGTTAGAGAAACGTTCCCTGAGATTAATGATGATTTGCGGGATGGTACTCTATCACTTCGAACTGCGGAGGAACGGTTTCGACGTTTCAGAGCGGATGAGAACGACACCATGGATAAGCCAGCCGGCGGAAGACCTGTGACGACGAATACCGATCAAATCATGAAAACCATCGAGTTAGACCGGCATGTGGCATCTCGTGACATCGCCCAGGAGATGGGAGTTAGTCACCAAACCATTTAAAATCATCTGCAGAATGCTAGATATACAAAAAAGCTTGATGTTTGGGTGCCGCATGATTTGACGCAAAAAAACCTTCTGGACCGAATCAACGCCTGCGATATGCTGCTGAAACGGAACGAATTCGACCCTTTTTAAAGCGGAAGGTGAATGGCGACGAAAAATGGATCACGTACGACAATATCAAGCGAATACGGTCGTGGTCGAAGGCCGGTGAATCCCAAACAGTGGCCAAGCCGGGTTTGACGACCAGGAAGGTTTTGCTGTGTGTTTGATAGGATTGGAATCATCCTCTATGAGCTGCTCCCATATGGCCAGACGCTTAATTCTACCAACTGCCTGCGAACAACTGGACCGCTTGAAGCATGCGATCGACCAGAAGCGTCCATAATTGGCCAACAGGGTGTAGTGTTCCACCAGGACAACGCCAGACCACACACTTCGTCGACGACTCGTCAGAAGCTAAGGGGAGCTCGGATGGGAGGTCTTATCGCATCCACCATATAGCCCGGACATAGCGCCAAGTGATTACCACCTGTTCCTGCCCATGGCAGCCCTTGGTGGTGTAAAGTTGAACTCAAAAGAGGCTTGTGAAAAGTGGCTGTCCGAGTTCTTCGCAAATAACGAGGGAGGTATTATGAAGTTATCCTAACCTAATATAGTATGTAAGCTTGTGACTAAGCCTTGAAGATTCCACACCATATACTTTAAAATGCTATTGATTTTGACGCTTGCGCTTTCTTCGGTTTTTTGTTTCGAGTTCCGATGATACCTTGAGTATACTGAACATGTGGAACAAA
This sequence comes from Zeugodacus cucurbitae, assembly GCF_028554725.1. Lineage (NCBI taxonomy): Eukaryota > Metazoa > Arthropoda > Insecta > Diptera > Tephritidae > Zeugodacus > Zeugodacus cucurbitae. The sequence goes on along the minus strand of NC_071667.1, from coordinate 52,243,540 downwards.
CACTTTACTAGACTGAACTGTGTAATATTACTTCTACTACAGTTAAAAAATTCTATCGTAATTATTAAATGGTGATTTTGATTACCCTCCTAATTTTCAAATCTAATAAAAAAATTAAATCAAATGTCAAAATTTGCGAGAAATTTTGGAACATTAAAAATATTATTTTAAACCTTTTGATTAACATAATTTCTGTAAGACATTATATTTTTTAAATCGTATATATACACGTTTATATAAGAGATATTTGCTATTTTTTAATTATATTTTCTATGAGTTAAAGCCGATTCAATAGTTTTAGAACAACCCACTGCGTCGAAAAGTAGGCGCTAATGTATGAAAAGTCTGCATATGTTACTAGAAATACACACACATAATGTTGTTTTATTTTATTATTTTTCTATTTTTAAACACATGTTACTAGGTGTGCATTTAATGGTTGCTTATTTGGTAGTGCATGGCTACCAACTAAAATAAAAATCATAAAAATATCGTTTGTTTTTCCAGTAAACCACGAGTACTGCACATAAAAGTGATTTTCCATAAGCCACAAACACGACTCTACAAACATACATATCTACATTTGTACATATGTATATACTTATGTGCATGCGCAGGCAATGCTCTTATTTTTATTTTAGTACGCTATTAGCGCATAAAAATGTAATAATAAAAATTGTTATCTAAGTTTTAACGATGGGCGAGTTGGGAGCACTTTGGTTGGCAGGCATTTTGGCCAAAGCCAAACGAGTCAAGCGCGCCACCAAACGCCACGAACACCATATTGGCGACAAGCAACGAGTTAAAATCCAACAAAAACAGACACATACACACAGGAAAAAGTGGAAAAAGAATCATTGGACCACAAATGAAATTTTTACGATTCGATAATGAACATTTAGATGCGATTTTAACGACTTTTCGTACTCAACGGTTATTGCGTTGAGGTGGCGGGCTTGGCTTTCTGTTCTTTTTTTTTTTTGTTTTATTTTCGGATAACTGGTTGAACAATTGATGATATTGCTGGCATTTTATTTCATTTCACTGTTTTTTTCGGCATTTTACGATAGCCAAGATTTTAATTACCTTTCTCAATGGAAGAAAGTTAAAGTGATTAGTATAAACACGCTGTAAAAGCAAGCTGATGCCGAAAAACAGCATATAACTGTGTACTATATGTTAGATACTCCTACTTTAGATGAGCTTAGCCATAACTATTTGAGCCACAATCAAGCGGAAATGATCAAATCGCAGATTTTTTTATCTCCCCTTGAAAGTAATTTGAAGCGATTTTACAAATTAGTAATTTAAAATCGGGAAATCGATCCGCCAACTAACTTTCATTACACCAGTAAGTTACCCCTTAGTCATGCAAAAGTGTTGGCACGTGATGCGCTAATTTTCTTACACTTCCAACGAGCACCCCCTCCGATTTCCTCTCTTCTCATTGTGGTTATTGTTAGCTCATCGCTCGCACTTGTGCCAAGTGTCAGTCGCTGCGTGTGGTCCATGCGCCACACGCCGGATATGTCGATGTGTGTTGTCGCACGCATCCTCCCCCAAGCACGTGACCTGTTCAAAAGTGAAATGAACTGAACTCCTTACCGAGGGTTTTCAACTAAAACAATCTGTAAAACAAAAACAACAATAGTTTGCTCTATTCTCCGCATATTTTGATCCGATTGAGGGTGGCTGATTATGTAATTTGATATCTGCGCGTAAGGAATCTCTGCCAACAAAGCGTAAGGATTTTTGTCTTAAGTATATTTGCGGGAGATAAGAAAAAAAATTATCCGCAATTTTGTTGTCAACTCATTGGAGTTGGATGAGATCTTCAAGGTGTTGTGTGACTGACAGTAAATGATGTAAATTGCTTTTTGTATGGAATTTGAGTGAAAGTGTTTGTAATTCAATATTTCTTTCATGCGCTTATTTAATATCCAACTCAAAGGCCTATTTCGCTGCAATGTGAGCAATTCTGAATTGAAGACAGATCTAGTTTAGTATAATTTCAACACTCTAGCCGACATTAAAGTATGTGGCGAATATGGATGACCCGTGCCTTAAATCAAAGGCAATTTCGGAATCGGTGGACTATATGTTATGTTATTCTACTCCTATTCATTGCAAAAAGATGACTTAAATAATTGAAACCTAGAATATTTATTTAAAGATATTTCAAACAAGTAAGGAAAGGATAAGTTTGGGTGCAACCGAACATTTTATTGATATATTTTTATTAAGATAACATACAATTTGAAAATCCTATAATTAGGTATATCAGAGCTAGGGTAAGTTATGACCCGATTTTAACCATTTCTGGTACAAAGACACGCTATTAGAAGAAAAATATTTCCTCTGAATTAAATTAAGATACCTGAGAGATTTACCGAAATTTTCGGTAAAAAATTACCATGGGGCACTGAATTCTTCATATTCGATATTCCGGGCTTTGAAAAGTTATAGTCCGATTTCGACAATTTTTTCACAAGTGATGCCACATTATTTGTGTAGAGTTTTAATTCGCTATCTTAATTAGTTCCTTATGTATATATGTATTATAAAGTGAAGAAATAAGATGGAGTTCAAACGATTATTTTTTTGTTATTGGAATGTTGAGAATGGATGCTTAGCTTTTCTTCTCATGTGAATAGCATATAAGGGCACATTCGTTCAAAACACGCACATATGGACAAAATATGTACACATATTTCAAAATTAATTATTCGATCCAAAGTTGTCATATTACTAAAGACTTTGAAAACAAAAACATTGTACCACAATAATTATTTCCATTAGACAAGTGATTTTCAAAACGAAAAAAACATATAATTTAATGTTATGGCTAAGAATTTATCTTTATTAGGGGTTGCCATTATGCTTTAAAAATGATTTCGGAAAACTGACAGCTTAAAAAAATCCAGCCAAGATTGGGTCCCAATTGGGGCCACATGTCAACAATAAATGTCATTTTTTCGGAGTAAGCAGCAGCATCCAGCAGTTCATTGTGGAAAACACAGTCCAAATCAGGTAATATCTGTCAAAATGACCCGTTACAGTACCCATTACTTGTACAGCACTTATTACAAGTAATTTAATTTAGAAGCTGGAAGCTATTTTGCACCAGGTGGTTAATTTTATATATGTTTTGTCCCATATGTGTTTTGACACACATATGTCTCATATAGCAAATATAATGATTTCCGCCTTCTAATTGATTTTCCCTAATACACAAATATGTATATTGAATTATATTACATTTTTACATGACATTGACATTGAAGAAAACACTCCAGCACAAAAAATGTACGATACGGCCGACTAAGAAAAGTGCGACCGAAACTCAGGTGGAAGGATCAAGTGGATGTGGACCTGGCAGAGATGACTGTTGAAGACTTATGGACGTGGCCAAAACCGACACCCGGTTGTAGTGCCAAATTGATGATGACGATGATATATCTCAATTGAAGGTATTTCAATAGAATTAAAATTTTTTAGGGTCTCAGCATTACATAATGTCATTCAATAATGTGTGATTTCAATCCACGTTCTCACCCGAACTTATCTCTTCATTGTTTGTTTAAGTAAAATATATTGTACTGTGTGAAAAACTTAAGCCCACCGTCAACAAATTGATTGGACCTTATCAGTGTGGCTTTAGACCTGGAAAGTCCACCATGGACCAGATATTCACCATGCGCCAAATCTTGGAGAAGACCCGTGAAAAGAGGATCGACACACACCACCTTTTTGTCGATTTTAAAGCTGCTTTCGACAGCACGAAAAGGAGCTGCCTTTACGCCGCGATGTCTGAATTTGGTATCACCGTAAAACTAATACGGCTGTGTAAATTGACGTTGAGCAACACCAAAAGCTCCGTCATGATTGGGAAGGACCTCTCCGAGCCGTTCGATACCAAACGAGGTTTCAGACAAGGTGACTCACTATCGTGCGACTTCTTTAACCTGATGCTGGAATTAATATTAAAATTATAAGAGCTTCAGAGCTAAACAGAGAAGGTACAATCTTCTACAAGAGTGTACAGCTCCTGGCGTACGCCGAAGATATTGATATCATCGGAAGTAACAACCGCGCCGTTTGTTCTGCTTTTTCCCGCAAGGATAAGGAGGCGAAGCGAATGGGTCTGGTGGTGAACGAGGACAAGACGAAATATCTCCTGTCGTCAAACAAACAATCAGCACATTCGCGTCTTGGCTCGCACGTCACTGTTGACAGTCATAACTTTGAAGTTGTAGATAATTTCGTCTACCTGGGAACCAGCATTAACAGCAATAACAATGTCAGCCACGAAATCCAGCGCAGAATCACTCTTGCCAACAGGTGCTACTTTGGACTGAGTAGGCAATTGAACAGTAAAGTCCTCTCTCGACAACCAAAATCAAACTCTACAAGTCGCTTATCATTCCCGTCCTGCGTTATGGTGCAGAAGCTTGGACGATGTCAACATCAGATGAGACGACACTAGGAGTTTTCGAGAGGAAAATTTTGTGCAAGATTTATGGTCCTCAGAACATTGGCAACGGCGAATACCGCAGACGATGGAACGATGAGCTGTACGAGTTATACGACGACATAGACATAGTCCAGCGAATAAAAAAACCCGCCGGAGGAAGCCGAGGAAGGGGAAGGCCTCCACTCCGTTGGAGGGACCAGGTGGAGAGCGACCTGATTACATTTGGAATCTCCAACTGGCGCCGAACTGCAAAGGAAAGAGAGGAGCGGCGCGCTCTCATCGATTCGGCTATAACCGGCTAAACGGTTGAACGCCAATCACATACATACAAAATATACTTTCTTGTCTAAGATATTTAGATTTTAGCTAACAGCGAAACGCCAGGTGCATAATGAAACTTCTGTTTTTAAGTTTATGGCTAGTAATAATGGATTTCTTTCGCTTTACTCTTATTTATTTTGTTTTAATCATATTTTTCGCAGTCCAGTTTCATTGAGCCAGTTATATAAATGCAACCTAACCTCAATTTTGATAAACGCCAAATTGCCAGCTTCAACACATATTTCAACATTCTTAAATTAACATAATATAGTTAAATATGCTCCACAACGCTGTACAAAAATAAATGAAACGAGTATATCCTTTCATATAACGGTGTTAGAAATGCCATTTTGGATATTGGTATGCGCTGACTGACAATGAACGCAATAAATTCTAACGGAATTTAACCAACAAAATCCACTTTTTGCTAACGGGAAAACCGTATTTTCAGAACAGAAAAACCAATGCAGCTAAGCGACCACAAAATGGCGTAAAACGTTTTGCTAATTCGATAGTAAATATATTTCGCCGCAGAGCTAAGGGCAAAACTTGCAGACTTTAACGGTAAGTTACGAGTATGGTGGGTGGGAGAGTGAAAATACAAGGATTTAATAGTGGATTGAAAGCGGAAAATAGGATGAAGATGCCGGGGAGCAAAAAATAAAATAAATTCAAGCAATGCAAGTAGAGGCCATCAACGCCATCTGCAAGTGTGAAATGTGGCCGCCGTCGCTGTTGCATCCCTGCCGAAGGATTTTCGCTGTGGCGCACATTCCGTTACTAGCTAGCTTTATGTGGCATGTGGCATGCGGCGTGAAACAAATGCCGTTTTGGCGCTGAGAAATCGGCGACGATTCGCAGATTTGTTATTACAACACACAATTTAACTATTCTATGGCGGGATATTTTAGGTGCACGGTCCTTGCCAGTGGGGTAGCAGCAGCTTGGCAAAGCTATGCTGCGCGACGTAAAAGTTCATAAATCTTATTTTTATCATGCAGCTATAAATACTGAATTTTTAGCCATTGCCAATTTATGACCATTATTTATGTGTGTTTGACGGTATGCAGAAGACCACATAAATATATATGTATGTATGAAAGAAAATTTGTTGCATGCAACATATGAATGCGCATTTACAGCATTTTTCTCGGTTTCTCTACAAATAATTCGAGGAAACAGATTGCCTTTGACACCTTAACAATCGATTTACAACAACAAAAACTCGTATGCATGCACCAACAACAATGCGGGTAATAATAAGACTTTCTTCCCGCAAATACATGCGCCACACTCTGCTTTCTTTCGCAATCCTGCAACTTTAATAAACACCTCAAAAGTCTAAAACGGCTCAAAAGTTCAGCGATCAGCAATATGACTCTCCTATTGCAGGCCATTCGGGCCACACTATCAATGGTTGTTGTTGTTTGTTTGGTGGTTGCTTGCTGTTGTCTATACCAACTGCCAATTTAATATCTGCAACGATAAATCAGCCAATCTGTGCAAAAACATGCTCGCAACAACAACAACAGCAGCAACACAATGCCCTCAAGTGGCCGTAATGAAGATCGCTCATAGCTTAAGTGCCGTGGATCTGGTTAAGCCTCGTTGGTTTAATTTACCAATGTGTCGGTTGTCGTCTGTCCGTCCATGCGCAGGCGCACATCTGTTGTTTGGGTTGCCACAAAACCCGGCGAGCCGAATGCCAGCGCGAAGTGTGAGTGAGTGCTCTGTATGCGAGAAGTTTGTGAGTTTATATGTATGTGTTTGTGATCGCAGCGGTTATGGCGAAAAAAAAATTGTTAGAAACGCCTACAAATCGTTTGGTAATAACGAATTTTCCATTAAATTAATAAATTAATATGATCGTGCAGCTTGTAAAGAAAAATTCGCAATTTCTTGCAACGCGCTGGTCGAGTGAGCCATCCAAGTGTTGATACGGTGGGTGCGTTGCGTAAAGGAATGAAATTTAAGTAGAGGATCAGCTGAATTTAGAGTTGTTTATTTTTACCAGATGATAGTTTTAAATCATAGGAGGATGATTTATTGGTAGTGTCCGATAGAATCCCAATTTCTGGCTCTTAAGTACAATTTTATAATATTTCTACTTCTAAAGTGTTAACTCCACTCCAAAGTATACCTAAATACATCTCTAATATTTTTTGTCACACGTTTTGTAATATTCGATTTCGTTATTTCGCAATTTTACTCCAAAATATGTATAAACTGAATAACGGAATATTTGATAGTAGGACTTCTTAAACAGATAAATGTATAATACCCATCATACTCATTTTATTCCATTTAACTTATTATTAGTTGTTTATTTTTACTTAAACCAAACACCATAATGGGCCGAAAAAAATGGGCCTGGCTCGGTTATGTTCTGAGACGAGTTCCAACTACAATCAACCGAACCGCTATCGGCTGGAATCACCAAGGTTGCCGAAAAGGCTGATTCGCTCTAATATGGAGAAGAAATTTGGACATCAAAATCAGTTCCAAAAAATTTGGAGTCAAATCATATTAAATAGAGGATTCTCATTGTGGCGCTTTGAACCGCCGTGGAGCTATAGGATCCGAGAGAATATTAATTTATTTTAGTTTTCATTTCGAAAAAGAGCTAAATCGACTACTGAAGAAGAGCCAAATGATCACATGGTTCTACAATGCCAAATTACGCGAAGTAAAAAGTATTCTTCCATCATGAAAACGTAACGACTCAAACATCCACCGTATTTAAGACCAAATTGAACCTATTGGGATTAGTGATGAGCGATATTTCACTACCGGTGATTTTTTCACTGTGATTGAAAAATCACATATAGCAACTGTGATCAATTTTTGTGAATATCAGTGATTTACAATCGCAATTGCAGTTCAGTAATTTGAGTTCGATCACAGTAGCTATAGAGAAGTTCAGTAATTCTAATTCGATCACTGTAGCACTAGCAGTTCGAAAAGTAACAATCACTGTTCAGTAGCAATACCTGTTCGAAAGTATCAATCACTGTTCAGTAGCAATGGGAGTTCGAAAGTATCAATCACTGTTCGGTAACAATATCAGTTCGAAAGTAGCAATATCAGTTCGAAAATAGCAATCACTGTTCAGTAACAATATCAGTTCGAAAGTAGCAACCACTGTTCGGTGATCACAGTAGAAATTTTAGTTGTGATTTTGATAATTTTGGGTATGGTGATTACAAAAGCAGTGGAGTATAAATTCTCATAAATTCGTTTTTTTTTTTTGTTGTGATCGCAATAGCAATATAAAATCACAGTGATTTAAAAATAGCAATCACTGAAATCACAGTGATTCAAAAATAGCAATATCGCTCATCACTAATTGGGATGTCCTATTCATCAAATTGCACACTTAAAAAAATCAGATACTGAGAAGAAATTTTAATCGGGATTATCGCCTTACTGCCTTCCCTAAATAAAAGCGTGACGTAACGTCAAATATCATATCCGTTAGGAACATTTGAGTGTCACAAAATACTGTATTTGCTGTCTAAGTGAGATTCTCTGTAGATACGGAGATCGACCCATCGACCTAACCTAACCTAACCTATCACCTCCACGGTTGTCTACTTTGCAGATTTCTAGAAAACGTATTCCTCAGACGGGTTAAAGAAATTGGAGCATTGCTAAGTTAAATGTAGCGAAGCGTACTAAAAAAAATATAAAATTTCCCAATTTTTTGTTTTTTTTACATTTGATTTGTTAAGTCAAAACGCAACACTGTGCTCATACAAGCAGTATATGTATAACGATTTCCAAAAAATATTCCCAGGAACAACTATTGTGCAACTGTACTCGGTGCCTCCAGTAGAAACAACTTATCAATACAAATGACGGTACAGCCTTTAAGTTAATGCGTTTTATTTACAAGTGTGAAGTAAATAAATGATTACATACATATGTATTTATGTCCATGTAAAAAAAAAACGAAAATAATATATAAAACTTTGCAAAAATATCTGCAGACCAATAAACACAAAGATACCAATAAAGGAGCAACTAAGTGCTCACTAAAGCGCGTTAGTGATAAAGGCCATATTGCACCGGCCACCACACGATCAAGTGCGCAGGCGCGCAAGCGCAGTTAAGGCCGAAAACAAGCACAAAAGCAATAGCAATAGCAATAGCAACAACAAAAAGTGGGTGTTGCTCACTTACAAAGTGCAGACGAAATGGCTGCAAATGTTTGTATGTATGCGATGTGTGTGTGTGTGCGTATATGGTAAACACCATTTTAAGCAAGTCGTCGCTTACCAACCATAGCACCGTCGCACCACCGCCACCTGACTTTTGCACAAATAATTGCACTGCGCATATTTTTTGCTTTTCTTTTTGTTTTTGTTTTGGCCCCTTTTTACATTTTTGTTTTATGACTTTGCCGCGCGCTGGCATTGCCGCTTGTTGTAGTTGTAGTTGTTGGCCGCTTAGCATCGTTAAAATTTTACAGCCTGTACACCATGCCACACGAACACACACACACTTACTTATATATTTTTATATTTTTTTTCGCCGCTTTACAACACGCTTTCGGCTAACTCCTTGGTCGCTCGTTCGCTGCCATTAAAATTGCCTGCTTAAGTGCTGCTGGTGTGGTTGACTTTTAATGTCGTTATTGTTGTTGTTATTGTTGCTGATATTGCTAAATGGTTGTGAGTGGATTCGTTTAAGCACCAATTTTATTACGCCAATGTTGTTGCCACGGTAACAACAACAGCAGCAACAGTCGCAGATCGTGGCAGCCATCGATGGTTGTTGTTGGTATGTTGCACAAGTGCAGCAAGCCACAGTAATGTCAGCGTGTAAATGTGCAATAAAAAACTGGATGATTGTAATATATACGAGTATATTGCATGGCGGAAGAAAAAAACCCAAATTACTCACAGCAACTCACCGCAGATCCAATCAGATCGTTGCAACGTAGATTTAGGAGTTGCTTGCAATATTACTACAACAACAGCGAGTTGTTGCTCGTGAATATTATTTGTTGTTGGTGTGCGAGCGAGCAGCAAAAGGTGGAGCATGCGTGTACTGTGAACCTGTGAAAGGCGAGTATGTAATATATTCCAGTGGGAATAGGATATACTAAGCTTTGAGGGCCAATATACTTGAAATCCGTACTAGTTCCATAAAGACTAGTTAGACACTAGTTCAAAGAAAATTTGAGAATTTAATTTTCACATATAAAAAGAAGGTATTTATGAATCACAACTTATTATACCATTTTTCCAAAGGTCACGCTGAATTTACGATTAGAAAGTTTACCAAGAACTGTAGTACCATATTTTAAAAGAGCTTGGAATTGTGGGATTGTAACGGCTGTTTTTTTATACGTCTGTTTTTCCACGAGGCAATATTTTTTCTGAGTTGGTTTTTTTGACGGCTTTGATTTATATTTCGTTACACTTGCCATTACAAAATGAACACCTTTTCCGCTGGAATTTGTTAGAGCTTCATGCGACGGTCACTTGCCCGAAAGCATTTTTTAAACATAATAATAATGACAACCTTATCTTTATAATAAGGCTATAATTTGGACATAACATTAATTTATATGCGTTATATTTATTCTTGAAGTAAAAAAACCCTTTACATTTTAATAAATAAATCGAGATATGAGAAGAACATACTAAGAGTAAGTCATAGAAAGTTAAAGCCAGGATTATTTTTTTTAAGTGGTTCGAAAATAAACGTACTTCTTCGTACTCTTAAGGTCAGAGAAGGATATAAAACTAATGGATGTCCTAATCTATCTCACAGTGGGAGAAAGAAATTATTAGACCAGGAAAGGATATTTTGGCCCGAATACTGCTTTTAGACTTGTAATCGACCTTACTAGAATGATTATAAGTTTTGTGAACGGATGCCTACGACGTATCCTCATGATTGGTGGCCAAGTGTCATCAGCAATAACGATAAAAATGCGAAAATGGAGGATAGTTCAGACACTGTGGATGGCACAGAAGTTAGCCGAAAGCTTTTTGTAGTGAATGAATGGGGAAAATCCTGGAAAGAACTAAAGATGCTAGCATAAAACAGAAGCAGATGAAATTTTTTTATTGAGACTCTATGCTCCTGTGGAAGATACAGAAAATTATCGTATTAGACTCAGAAGAAAGTGGTTAACAATTTAATGTCATAGTTACTAGAGTCTCTCGACTCTCGACGGTAAACTGTAACATTTCAAATGAAGTCGTCGAAAAATTTAACGTGAAAATCAGCGTTTAGCAACTCGAAAATATTGATTATATTATAATGTATCAAGGATATTTAGGTTTGAATAGCATTTGGATATGCTATCAAGTCTCGATTTGTTTAATACTGCCGAAAACAGAGATAAGTTGGAGAATTGTTTTATGAAAATATTGGATATTTTCCACAAGACAAAACTACAATTCACCCGAGAATCGCGAATGTTCCGAGAGTAATCCGCGTTTAGTCGCGCCACTTAAGCCAAATTGGGGATATTTGAAAGATACTATCAACAACAATGTATAAGAACCAAACCAAAGAGTTTAGATATGCATTAGTAGTTGACTCAGTGTACCTTAATCCCAATGGCGAGTAAAAAAAAGATTGGAATCAAATAAAAAAATAAATTCAGGAATTATCAAGTTTTAAACCAGTTGTAAAGTGTTTTAAGGGGATGGGGTCATATGTAGAAGTTCACGCAAGTGCGGAAAGTTTCTTATTGCCATTCACTTGGGAGTGGCCAGGAACGATTCTTTTACATATGACTCAAGCAGCTCACGACTTCCGGTTTTAGACCAAGTATCCCCTGGGTAGCCAAAAGACATCCGTTTGAAGGCGAGCTAAAGTGAGAAGACGAAGGTTTGGGACCCACCACATAAAAAACCTCCTCAATGAAAAAACAATCAGAGCCTCGGAGGAGAAACACCCCTTTTGATGACGACCCCTACAAACGTATTAAGGATCATGATTTGAGGGCATGCACCTGGAATGTCCGGACCCTTAATTGGAAAGGTGCCTCTGCCTAGCTGGTTGATGTCCTCATACAACTAAAGGCTGACATCACCGCCATCCAAGAAGTGCGATGGACGGGACAAGGACGGACGAAGGTGGGTCCTTGTGACATCTACTACAGCGGCCATTTAAAGGAGCGCATATTTGGTGTTGGATTTGTGGTGGGAGAGAGACTCCGTCGCCGAGTACTGGCATTCACTCCGGTGGATGAACGTCTTGCCACGAAACCCATGTAACCCTTAATGATGTACGGATCATGAATTTAAACAACTTGGCGGTATATATCTGAAGCACATAGCAGAATACAAGTAAAGCAGGTCTAATTAGTAATCTCAAAGACACGCTATCGTTTCTATTTTTGTTTGCAATGGAAAATAGTAAAACACGTAGTCAAGCACTGATTTGCTGAAGTTCGTAACCGTATTAGCACAAATTATGCAGTAATTCGGGGTAGATCGTAAAATTGGGTTAGATGACCAAAAAAGAAATGAATTGAGCCAGTCATAGGAATCGCTAAGGAATGAGTTGGACAAGTTTTTCACAATTTTTTACAAATGAAAAGCGTTGAAAAATTTAATTGAAATAAGATTCACTCAAATCAGTCAAAGTCAAGATGTAACAATGTCTATTTCGAAAGCCTGGAGGCTTTATGAAAAAAAAAATCATATTTTCATTCAATAATGCGAGAAACGTTGATAGCTCTTTGGATCCTTTTAATTTGGGAGGATATCTCAATTTTGGTTCCGTCTAACCTTTTACTTTGATTAATGGTTATATTATTTGATTTAGTAAAAATAAATTCTTTTTTTTTAACAAATTGAAAGTTTTATTTAACATATCATCCGTTATCGTTCATTTTGCAGATGTTTTCATAATGGTACTCTCATTCAAACTCTTCACCTGGGACATTCGAATGTCAGAAGCTTTCCATTTAGTGAAGTTGTCAACAGCAAAATATTTCGCCATAGACGGGAACAGATAACAATCTCATTTGGCCTGACGTTGTCACAAAGAAATTGTCTAATTGTTGACAGTACAGGTTCGAATTAACAGCTTGGTAGTAAGCTAGTATCTTATAGCTTTCCTTTATTGAAGAGAAACTGTAAAATTTTTCGTATTTTCTCTTTACCATGTTTGAGTCGTTATTCAAGCAATATATGGCCAAGTAATCATAAAACTAATAAATAGCTAAGGTAGGTATTTCTAGTGCGAAATCGTACATATCCAGTACCATACAGCGTAATTATACTGCTTCGAAGTGCAGTATCCTTCAGAGAGGTGTGTATTCACTCCGATAGCAGAGCGGAAATACTGTCCTGCCTAACATCGTTATCAGTAGCATCGAACTACTTCAAAATCCGACTTGTATGGGAAACCGGTCACCGCGGAATCGCTGGAAACTGCAAAGTGGACCAGCTTGCAGGAGAGGGTACCCTAGCAATTTTGCCGCCGGAGTGGAAACGTGAGGGCAGTCCATGGTCCACTTGCTCCAGAGCGCTGGACACATTGTCAACCAGCACCAGCGCAGTAGCGCGATCCTTTTGGCCCACTATGGATCAAAAACGGTCTTTGCATTTACTGTCGCTCAGTAAGGCTCACCTCTCCGTGATCATTGGAGTGCTTACTGGTCATTGCCAATAGGCACACACGCGGTGAGACTAGGGATCGTGTCAGACGCTAGTTGCCAAAGCTGTTTGAAGGAAGGCGAAGAGGAATCGTCCAAGCACTTCCTCCTTCAATGTCCAGCATTCGCCAGACTTAGGTTAAAGCACCACAGCAGGAATTTTTCTGCGAACCCAGCGAAGTGACTGGAATCGACATTAGCCGACTTAAGAACTTTATTATTGAGTCCATGAGCTTCGTCGCAACATAAGGATCTTAGTGAACCGTTAGGAGTTTTTTACGGGTGTCACAATGGACAGTCGAATATGTCTCAGTGAGATTCTCTGCATTTGCAGAGATCTACCCCTTAACCTAACCTAACTAGACCATATATTATATGCCTATATGCTAAATAAATCTGAAACCGGTACTTCATTTTGGATTATCCGTAGTTTATATGGTTTTAATTACATAATTTCTCCACACTATTTATGATATTAAATGTGTTATATAAATAATTATACTTATTTCCCCCCTCAGAAGAACGCATCAAATGATCTAAATTGTGCAAATCGAAGCGTTGATTTTACACATAACCACCGCGAGTGTGTATCCTCCATATACGTATCTCCTCCGGAGGTGTGCGATGAGTGAGGATCCTTCAAGCACCAGCCGCGGCTCGCTCACATTATTGCGCTCGTGACACAACCGCCCGCTCCAATTTATTTCCAGAGCTCCATGGACATTTGTTTGTGTGTGCGCCCTGCAATGCGGGGCTTACGTGATGACAACAGATGCAGATATGCGCTAATTAGTTTTTGGGCTGTTGAAAATTCACGTGAATTGCGGTCTGTGCGGTCCTCATTAGCGACGCGTTGCAACTTCAGCGTTCCGGCCGTAAGCACCTCCACATATACTCGTATATGTATCTGGTTGTATTTGCGTGTAGAAGTCACAGCGAACGTCAAATGGAGCACCCTTGTGGCAGCAGTGTAGCAAGTACTTAGTTGCTGTCGCCACTTGCCACTTGCAACTTGCCATTTGCCACACATCAATATGCCACTGCTAGAAGCAAGTGCTCGACAACCGTTGTTTGTTGTTGGTAGGTGAAAATGGAAAAATCTGAATATTGTTGTTGTACAAGCGATTTGTGAAATTTATATTTGCATTTCCGTCCTTCGGCTTTCACGTGGCTTCCTCCAACGATCTTCTCTTTCTCTTTTTATTTCTCTCAACTAAGTAGTATACGGTTTTATTTCGAGCGCTTGGCCTGAGTGGATTTTCGATTCGTGAAATTAATTCTTAACTCGCGCCATCGCATTAAATCGTGAAAATGCAATTTTCCGCTTACATTTAATTCACTTTGTAATTACGGAGATTTTCATTATAAGAATGAAATTACGAGTGTAATACGCGACCGAGAATAGCATAACAGTGTTTGTGTGTGAATGCATCTTCTTAGAAACAATTGGAAACAACTTTTGCATGGAAAATTATATTTCCATCTAATTGAATTCGAGTTTGCTTCGTTATAGAGAGCGTTCTATTATTTTCTAGTGGAACCACATCCCTCTTTCTAGTGGTGATACTCCATTTTTAGGAGTTTAGGTTTCTCCGACAGCTAACTATCTGCTTTTCAAAATCATAGTGCAGGAAGCAGTTATAAGATTATAAAGACTCTCTGGTTGACACAAAGAAGTTGAATTTCGGGAAATGTACAGCTATTCCCTATCATCATAGATCAATATACGAAAACGGTCGCAAAATACGAAGCCTACTCCAAATGTTAAGACTTTCGGTATTGCCTCATCTCTAGTGAATTATTATACTCTCGCAACAAAAGTTGCTAAAGAGAGTATTATAGTTTTGTTCACATAACGGTTGTTTGTAACACCCAAAACTAAACGAGTTAAATATAGGGTTATATATACCAAAGTGATCAGGGTGAAGAGTGGAGTTCAAATCCGAATGTCTGTCTGTCCGTCCGTCCGTCCGTCCGTCTGTGCAAGCTGTAACTTGAGTAAAAATTAAGATATCTTGATGAAACTTGGCACACTTATTTCTTGGCACCATAGGAAGGTTGCTTTCGAAAATGAGCCAAATCGGACCACTGCCACGCCCACAAAATGGCGAAAACCGAAAACACATAATGTGCATAACTAAGCCATAAATAAAGCTATGAAGGGGCATATTTGGATGTAATTTTTTTGGGGAAGTGGGCGTGGCCCCGCCCCCAAATAGGATTTTTGTATATATCTCGCAAACCAATGGAGCTATATAAACCAAACTTTCTGCAGTCTATTTTTTTAGCCATTTCCTTATACAGTTCAAAAATGACAGAAATCGGATAATAACCACGCCCCCCTCCCATACAAAGGTTAGGTTGAAAATTACTAAAAGTGGGTTAACTCACTTACCAAAAACGTCAGAAACACTAAATTTCACATAAGAAATGACAGATGGAAGTTACACTCAGATTTTTTTACAAAATGGAAAATGGGTCAAAAACCATATCTCAGGAACTACTCGACCGATTTCAATGAAACTTGGTTTATAATAGTTTCCTTACATCGCAATGATATGGCCAAATCGCTTCACAAGCACGCCTACTTCCTATATACCAGAACTTTGAAGACTATCTGAATCGCTTACTTTACAATATATAAAGTAAGCACTAGTGAAGATATCGGTGCAGAGCTTTGAAAAAATACTATGTTTATAGTGTGGCAGCCCCATTCTAAAAATCGCCGAAATCGGACCATAGGTTTTTAAGGCCCCATATATCGAACACGAGGACCTCGGTGCTTCTAACCTAATATAATGGTTCCCACCTTTCAATGGACTTTATATAATATATATGGCGAATATGTGGGTCAAATTGTGTATGATTAATATAAATAAAGTTAAATAAATAAATTGCGAGAGTATAAAATGTTCGGTTACACCCGAACTTAGCACTTCCTTACTTGTTTTTTTAGTAAAAATTACCAGAATCACCACATTGTAGTCACGCTACAATTAGCTTTCTTCAGGGCTTTTTTCTCATGTTAGCCTCAAGAATTCTACATATGAGAGTTTCAATGAACAGACTTTTCCACATAACCTAACCGAGCGGATATATATTCGATGGAAATTAAAAAAAAAGAATCAAAAGATCATGTTTAGATTACCATAGGGTATATACACAGGCGTTATTGAAGAAATATCATTGACTACAACTAGTGAGATATTGAAATTGCCAAAGAAGCAAGGATTCAATATGTTGATTCGCTTAATAATCTCAACAAACTTCTAGAAACAATTGCGAGACATTAAGTAGATATATGTATACAATATGTATACAAACTAAGGAAGTCCATACTACGAATGGCAGTATGATTTCTTCTTCTAGATTGAGACAGAACGAAGTCTCATGCTCCCACAAAAGATACACCTCGTGGCTCTTGCTTGAAGCTGGCCGATTCACAGGAGCATCAAGAGTATCAGACAGACTAAAAAGTTTATATTGTTTCAATAAAAGTATCCACCCTTTTTAAGTGTTTTGTAATTGAAACAAATTCCAAGATACATAATTTGTTAGTAAAAAAGTACTGAAAAATAATTTGTTTAGTACCATATTATTCGAGCCTTCGGCCAGACGAAGAAACCAATTGCTAATGACTTGCCAAATTTTCGCAGAGACAATTAACACACCGAAGACGACGAATCCAATGGGCGTCGAAAATGATGTTACGAAACGAAAAAATAAAGCAATTGGAACGTGTTGGAGCAGCTACTTTTTCCTATTCGTCGATCTCAATAAAATGGTCGCTGGAATCAAAACTTTGAGGATGAGGCCAACTAAGCTATCTTATGAAAATCTTTATTAAGTATGACATCAGTAAGAACTGAAGATTTTTCGTGTCATAGCGTAAGTATTCTGTTATTCTACGAGGGCTACTATATATATTTCTGGCCTAGGCAACACTAAGTGTTACCAGGTGCAATCTGACATTCCCATTGGAAAATTTGACATTTTTTAGCATAACATCACTCAGAACGTTTTGTCATTTAATCGTGAATTGTTTTATTTACAGGGAATTAAAAAATTCATCTCGGCCAAAAAATGGAATTAACTCGTGAACATTTTCGTGCGATCATTTTTCACAACTTTCGACGTGGATTATCGCGACAAGAGTGCATCGATGAACTAAAATCTTTGTATGGCTATGAAGTACCATCCTATAGCACTGTGAAAAACTGGTACAACGAATTCAATCGTGGCCGACGCTCGCTCAAAGACGAATTCCGTGAAGGTCGTCCAAAAACAGCCGTTGTGCCAGAAAACATCGATGCCGTACGTGAACTGATCATGCAAGACCGTCATGTAACATACCTTCAGATGGAGGCATGACTATGCATTTCTCCCACCAGCATACATTCGATATTGCATGAACACCTGGCCGTAAAAAAGGTTTGTTCTCGTTGGATCCCGCACAATTTGACAATCGCTCAAAAAAAGTGCTTCGAAAATTGGTTTGAGCGCATGCAAAAGTGTATAAATCTTGATGGAGAATATTTTGAAAAACAGTAAAACCATTTTCGTGGATAAATATTCCTATTTACATTATTAGGCCAGAAATATATATAGCAGCCCTCGTAATACCTTAACCTTTATCCATCCAGAAATGATTTCGACATATGTACGAAATATGTACCCTAAAAATCCTAACTTGTTGAATCCCAAGCCACTCATCGCTTTTCCTCTTTTCCAAGCCAATCAAGACAGCTCGTTTCCTGGACATAAACCTAGGTGAACGTCTACTCTCCCCCAAATATTGGACTAGATTAACAATATCAAATCTAGATAATTTATCATCCATTGTCAACTATCGATGGACTGAGATAGAAATTGTTCGGTTAGTTGGCAGCCTGAGTTTGTGATGACATCATTGACTGCAATTAGTTTGGTATCCATTCCAGGACCTAAATGTAGACGATCTAACCCAACATCTACCCTCAACCAAAGTTTGATTAGAGTAATAATTAATTCTAGGTTTCACTAAACTGATATTGAAACATTTCGCAAGTTATGTCTTGGGTGATTTGGCTGTAATATATAATAACTGGTGCGAACGATGTTTTAGATATCCTAATGGGATCCTTCGGGATTAGCCCCATAGCCTAAATGGATCCTTAAAGTAATATATATGTATGTAATAAATATAATATAGTGACTTCCCAAAGCTTTAAGATTACTTAATTTGGGTCAGATCATTAGACCTATTACTGTTTACAAATTTATACATACATACATAGTAATTGAGGAAAATTGTGATGAAACTACGGTCTATATATTAAACAAGTATATAGCGGAATTTCTTACACAATCGGCCACAGATTGATATTAGTATTTGCATTTATGGAGTATACCAGTTTTTGGGTGTGACAATGATATAATTGCAACGTGACCCCAAGTAATACCTGCGGCGAGTTTCATTAAATAATACATTATGAAAAGCATTAACGAACATTTGCTATCAAATAATTATATGAATATGGTAATACAAGCATATAACCACTAAAAATGCATACAACTGCACACACATACCTGACATAGTACTGCAAATGATTTTGAATGTGGCAAAAACGGCCATTATCTACGGTCTTTAGAACCAACTACATACCAACAAACACACACACACACATTCAATGTGGATAAAGGATCCAGCAGAGACGGCGTTTCACAATTAGTGCGCGCAATCACCTGAGGCACAACAAACAAGATTTCAATAAGCCACACCAAATCAACGTGAATGCAACAGCTCGAGAGTGCACGCCACAACAATAAGGGGCACAGCAACAACAAGCCGCAGGCTGAGCATGTTGCATACGCCATAATATGTACCGACTAAAATATTTAGTTGCTTGACCAATGCTCAGCGCAAATTTCTCGCCGTGACATACAAACGCACAAACGCATTTATGCTTATGAACACATTTCAAACTGCCAACAACTACAACAACAACACTCCGCTTGAATATGAGGCGCTGCAGCGGCAACTGCGAACCAACGATGTTTGGGGATTTTACTGCCACAGCACTTATTATGTTGCGGCTGTTGCTGTTGCTGCGGTTGTGGCTGTTGCTGTTGCAGTGCGGCACGCAGTTGATTCTAATCAAATTCACAGCATTGTTTACCTGTCAGGCAGCGGCGAAACGCGCGAGCAACGATTATCGTCGAACTTGTACACGCTTATTGCTGTTGACGTCGTTGTTATTATTGTTATATACTGTATTACTAAGCGGCATTCATATTGCTGTTGTTGTTGCTATTTTACGTGTCGTTAATGTTATTACTGTTGCTATTATTGTTGAGCCATATTTGCTATGGTCAGTGGTTGCAGCGGGCGATTGATAATGTTGTTGTTGTTTTGTTTTTGTTGTTATTGCATTAACCACAAATTCCATTCGCATTTCACAGCAACAAAACCAGCCAACATGAAGCATGCTGCATTCAGTACTTTAAAGTACCCAACAACAACAACACGCACGCATCGCGCACAAGCACTACCTTCAAACAAGGAGGCTGGCTAACTGCTTGGTGGCTGACCAGCAGGCAGACGCAGCTAAAGGCAAAAGCCAAATGTTTTTACGCTGTCCTCTTTTGCAAATTCTTAACAGGGAAATCCTCCTCCCTCATTTTTATAGCTTTTTATATATTATCTGAATAGTTTTTGTTTTTTATTTGCAACAACTGGCCGTAGCTTAACGCAGGAGCTCCCAACTTCACAACTTCAATTCTCATATGCTCATTGCTTTACCTTTGTGTGTGCGTGTGTAGCCAAAATCTCATGAATCTCATTAAAAAGGGCAGCCATAAAGTTCTTGTAATAACAGCAAATTGAGTTCATCCCATTTTTGGTAGTGCTACAACAATATAACAACAACAACAATAACAACATTGGCAACAATATGTATTGTTACCAAATATCCAGCGGAGTAAAGATTCATTCTAGCGGCGTCAAGCCTTGGTTGTTGGTGTGTTCTGTTGAGCTTTCGTTTATGGTTAAACGTCTTGTATCGAAAGATATGCTTGCGTAATACTATTTGTAAGTAGCATGTCAAGTCGTTTGTGACAGTGGCGCATGATCATTATTGGCAATGGTAAGTTTTGGCTTTTTTTCTAGATATTTGTGCTACTTGTCGCCTATTAGAAGCTGATTATATGAAAAATGTATAAGCATGTCCGGCCATACATACATTTAAGAAGAGATAAGGACCCCGAGTCGAGAATCTTATTATAGTGTAATAGTTTATTATAGATATGTATGTATACGATTATTAAAAATGAATTTCTTGAACCTACCGAACTGAATACCCTGTAGTTGGTGTTCATTGCAGTCAGCCAGCAACTACATAACCTAATTGTGATACAGAAATACATTTTCTTTATTTTGGGTTTGTGTTCTGTAATAGTCGTACTAGAGTTAGGGAAATGCATACCAATTATATTCCATTGCTCCATCGTTGATGTAAAGCTTTGCTGTTTGCTATTTAAAGCACTAACCTAGAGGCACTTGCAGTCATTACACAGCTCATCAGTTTATTGCATCAGCCATTTTATACTTGAAGAAAATTTCGTAATTCGTGCACGAAACATTCAAACGTAGAATACGCACTATTATTTAACTCACCGAACATGGTTTAATTGCATATTTTTAATAATTAACACAAAATTTTACACCGAATTCACGAAAAGAATGCCACACGAATAGCGCGTAGAATAAATTAGCAAATGTCAAATCCGCAAGTTTACCGCTATACAAACACAAACACAAATTTGCATGTGGAATAAGAGCCAGAGCCAGTTGTGAATAAAAAATATGCTTTCAAAATTCAAATTGCGTTTGTATAAATACGAATCTGAAAGGAAAAGGAAGCGACAGAGAAAGCGTTTTTCCTGATACTGTTCGCCGGAAAAGTGTGTGTCTTGGCTAATATCAGAAGTTGTTATTATAAATTTTAGCAGACGGTTTGGAAAATATTTCATTGATGCGCTGACCACAATGACTTAAATTACCAATTACCAAATCATTTATAATTAAAATTATAAAAAATAGTAAGTGCAGATATTGCTAAAAAATATTATCAAATTATTTTGTGTTATTACACTAGCGTAACTGAGTTGCGCTATAGAAGGTTTTTATCCATACTAACAGTAGTGGCGATTTTAACAGTACATGAGTGCAAAATACAACATTAATCGCGCATTTATCTTAAACATACAAAACTAAAATTAATTTCTGAAGTTGGACAGAATTTTTTTAAATTTTTACTAACTTATTAATTAATTAATACAAAATTAGAAATTTTAGAAAGCATTTCAAATGTAAAAAAGTAGTAGTTTATGACAACTAATATAACAGTGGCAGCACCAGCAGCGCAAGAATTTGTCACAATTGGAATTTTCGCTCTCTGTTGTTTTCTTGCACTTGACATTTCGCGATAAAAGGAGCAGACCATTTTCATAGTGCAAATCGGAGGAGGTTGACATTAAAAAATAGGTGCAGTTGGAGTGAAAATTTGCTGTAAAATATTTGATAATTGTTGCAAAGCTATATTTTAAATATAATAAAAGTGTAATGGCAGATTTCAACGTTAAAATGTGAATTGAATGCAAGTAGTAGCATATACAAGAGCAATAACGGCAATAAAGAAAAGCACCAACACCAGCAGCGCTATATCAGCAGACAACGGAAAGAAAGGTGTCAGTAGAAAGAATAGCTACAGAAAGGGCGGAAAGGTGTTGGTGCACGCGAAATTTTTTTTGGCGAGAAACGGACAGCAGAAAATATTTCGGCCTGCCATATATATTCTAATATAAACGGGTACTGTAGCAGCAACGTTGTGTGTCCAAAAAAAAACAAAGGAATAAACAGCAAATATTTTTTTTTTATAAAGAGAAGTGTCAGCCGCGCAGATTTACTGAGATTATTTTCTCTTACACACGCAACACCCACTCCTCTAGCCGTATAGCCCACCGTAATCGTAGTAGTAGTCGGTATGGCTGCGTTACTACAAGAATTAGATATATTCGAACTGTGTCCGCTTATTACCAATTTAAATTGCAAATTATCTACGGTCAGCGAATATGATGCACGCAAACAATTGTTGTGTCTCGTCTCGGAGGAAAATGACATAGTGCTACGCTACACAAGCGAAGGTGGGCAGGAAGTGTTAAAATTAGTTTCTTGGTTTCGACGCACCAATCGAGTAATACATGACGTCTGCTTTGATCCCTCCGGTACTTGGTTATTAGTGCTATGTGAGTATATAAATATGAAATTTGAAAATATACTAATGATGAATTAATAAACTAAATGAGTGTGTGTGTTGCTTTTTGGTAGTCAATGTGCCTAATTAAATCGATTCGTCATGTCAAATTAAGTGAACATATAATTAGAACATATTCAAAAAAATAAACATAAAATCACGTAAAACACAAACAAGGCACAAATATGCGTGACGTCAACGAGGAGATGTCTGGTCACTTACATGTAATGTAGTTCTATATAGGTTTCTGTAAGGTGTTCTAGTACTTAGACCAGTAGTACTCTCTACTCTACAATTTAAAGCAAAAACGCACGGGATGTATGCACTCAATTAGTTAATACACTTTTCTCCCCGTTTTTATGCTATTGATTTTTGTATTTTAGTTTGTTTTTGTTATATGTTTGTTTATCAATTGATTTTTGCGGCAAGCGAGTGTGCTATCTACGCATAGGTGTTTGGGTACATTGAACTGTACAAGTAACGGGGTAGCAAAAACAAGTGGGGTGAGGAATGTGTGTAAAAAACTTTGATAAATGCAAAAGACCTTACGGCCTCGTCTTCGTCGCAATCGCATGTGCCGTCAATGTCTTTGTGCGCTAATAACGTCATAGACACTCTAGACAGCATGTCGCTGTAAATTGAGCTTGCACAACTTACATATACATAAATGAAATGATGATAGCAGCGGTATTAATAGATACTTATGAGGAAGAGTTGTTAGCCCCATAAAGTGCATGCAAATAATAGCACGTTGTTATTTGCATTTTAATATCATTATAAATATGAATATATGAGTGTACCTTTACCATAAATAAGCGAACTCTACTTCATATAATAATTTAAAATGATAACTAATATTAAAGCAAGACTAATTAGTAGGCTGCGAGTGCTATTAAATGTTTTAATATATTTTATATTTCTCAATATATAACTCTATAATTTATTAAATTTGTGTTTTATATTTATTAATAAAAACTTTCGTTTGCCTAGGTTTCGACAACACGCTGCACATTGTACCCGCACTCGCTGTGGTCGACAAAACTTTCATGGAGCCATCGAACTCGACTCACCCGCCGCAACAGCCATACAGCACAACACAAATTACCTCATACATCATACCATTTGTGGGACCACATGAGTGTCCCAACTCTAAACGGTGCCCAAATCAGGCCACATTCAGTGAAACCATAGCAAGGCAACCGCCTGTCATACCAACAGCCGCTGCTCCCGCTGCACCAGAGGAAAAAGCAGAAAATGCAGCATGTGATGTGCCGGAGAAATATGAAGTCAGCGCTGAAAGTGTCCAGCCAGCAGACACTGAAAAGCTCTCCTCTTCACGGGAGAGTATTGCGCAGGCATCACAACTACTTGTAGAAGTCGAGGTGAATATAGAGCCGAAACTGCCAGCCAATATGAATCTTGACGCTTATAGCCATGATGTGCCCGCCAGTATGTTGGCGTCTACAGCGCCACCAAATGTTTTCGAAGATAAAACGGGCAATAGTCAGGTTATGGCTACATCCTTTATGGCTTCGGTTACTTGCCCTTACCCGCTAGCGGTTGTTTGGTGGCAAACGATAGATGGTGTCAATCGCGCTGTTATCGGCTATTCCGACGGTTCTATTTGCTTCGTGGGTTTGAGTCCAAATTGCCCCTTCGTTGCGAGCACCGCCATTGATACGGGTTCTGTAGTGAAGTTGCTCATTTGCAAGGACAGCACTTTTGAGAGCGTTATGCTACTGGTAAATATAATTTTAAATAATATATGTTATGTAAAATATACACAACTATTTATTTTAACAGATCACCTCTTTGTTGAAGCAGCAATTCAAATTACTACTTGAACAAAAAGCCATTAAATACATATACCCTGGCGAGATCTCACCTAGTGCGGTACACAGTCGTGATAGTGACTGGCAAATTGTCATGCCGCTGAAGACACAAAGCAATTGCTCGGACCCAGCGTCGGACAATAGTGCATTGGAAGAGGATGTTTTCTTAAGAAACGATGAGAATCCTAGCACTTCAGCAGTGGCAGCGTCGTCTAGTACTGCTGTACAAGCTAGTCATTCACTACGTCGTTCAGTCAACATACCGGGTACACACGCACCCATGTCCAAAACAGCCATACCACCACCGCCACCACCCTATTCGGTAGCTATCAACCGCCACTTGGACACTGCGCCCACAACGAGCACCAGCACCAATGCTGCTGCAACGCATACTGCTACAAGCAACAACGGTAGCGGCAGCGGCGGTGGCAGCATACCCACTACCATGAGCATTAGCAATGGCAACTCAGCGACAGGTATACGTTTCACACAACAGCAGCTGCCCGAATTGGACGATGCGAATGCACGTGCTGGCATCTTGCCAGCGGCGCGCGCACGTCTCGCCTCATTGAAGAGCCTGGGCACCAAAAAGCTGAATGCCATCAAAATGCGTCTTTCCGATAATCGCCACAAGCTCGAAGATTGTAAGTAAACTATTTGCTATTGCGAAAATTCCAATTTAGTACTTTATTTCAACTGTTTTCAACCAGTAACTACTGTATTTTCTAAAATGACTATTATTTGCTTTTTAAAACCGTTTCCTTTCTTAATTTCTCAGTTATAAAATGTATTGTAATTTTATTAAATAGATTGCGTGCGAAACGCGGTGAGTTTAGCCAACGTTGTTTATGCTACGACACACGTGTTGTTGTCATGCTTACAATCATACGCGCCGAACAGTTAGTCAAATCAGACATACAAATACAACAGTTTCAATATACGCTTAGCGTGTACGCTCACATCATACGCGTTATGGCGTACTCTGTACAAATATACCCAAAACATCGCACATTGATTTCATTCCCCCCCCAAAAAATTACGTTTATTTACCAGCTTAAAGTGTTGTTGTTGTTTATAAAATGATATCTTTATTTCTTAAACACAATTAATCTGGCATGTTTTTCCTTTCAGATGTGTCGGAGAATACACTGGGCAACTTCGCTATCATAGACTCACCATCGCTGACGCCCGAGGTGTTGAACAACTCCAGCGGTTCCTTCTACACTATACAGAATTTGCGCAATACCTATCTGCTAAGCGCACTACACAGTCACACCAACAGTCTTACCGTGCATAATATTGATATTAATTTGAAACCGTTATTTCTCTATAAGATCCCCAAGAACTGCTTTGATATACTAATAAGCTCAAATTTGCTTTACACCATACAATATGTGGATCTAAATGGCGATGCGGCAAAAGAATGCGCTGACATGGCGCAGATCGAACGCAACACGGAGAAGGAGAATCGCGACACGGACACCGAGAAGGAGGAAGTAATCGATCTGTGCGAAGGCAATGACACGCTGCTGGCGGACATCAATTCGGCTGGCTCGTTTAGTGCGGACACGAGCGCGACCACAAGTGGGCCGTCCACTACTGACAGCATGTCGCATTGTAATGCGATAAACGCGGTGGGCGTGATCAGCAGTGCGATGGCTACATTGCGCGCCGGTGATGATGATGTTAGTATATACAGTTAATTATATTTCGTCTTTCATTTAATTATTTTGTTCCCTTCTAGTGCTTTAACGCCGCCTCACAACTGACCATATTTCGCTTTGAGAATGAAACGGTGCTCAATCTCTATCAAATGGCCACCTATCGCTCGAGTGAGCCCAGCGAGCTCATTACGAAGGAGGAGAAAGCCAAAGCGTTCGATTTCAAGGATATACGCTCACCCATGGACTATGTGCAGTTCTATGAGCATGCCGACGTGAAGGAGGAGTACTCGCTGCGTCAAATGGAAATTATGAAACATGAATTTCCGAAGATTAATTACGATCCCTGCTATGTGATTACCAACAAAAACGTCTACTACATACAATTGAAGTAAAGTCATAAACATTTTTTATGCAACACACACATTTTCACGCTAACCTCACTTTTTTAACTTTTCAGAAAAGAGCCGTTCGCCATCTTCCTAGACTCCGCGCTGGCAGGTGAATGGAAGCAATGCCGTGAATTCTGCAACACCTTTGATCTCACCTACGAGGCGTGCATAGAGTTTGCCGGCGATTATCTGCTGCGTCGCAAGCGTGTCACGCAGGCGCTGGTCACATACAACTCGGCGCGCATCAAACCCATACGCACCGCGCTCAAATTGGCGATGTTCGGTCAAACATGTGCACTAATGCATCTCTGTGCGATGGCGCTGAAGACGACCTATCTGCTGAAGTCGAAATACTTTAGCAGTCCGATCATAAAAACGTTACTTAAAGATATCACATATCGTCACTCGGAAGATGTGCGCACAATACTGCCGCTGGTGGCTGAGAAAAATAGCGCTGTGTTGATAAATGAGGGCGTGTCGGCAAGCGATTATAACTATGGTGTGGATGACTCGCTTAGCAATCTGCAGATGTCACCTTCGTCACAATTTCATTTGGCCAATTTGTTGTTGATCACTTTAGCGGAGCGTGCCGTCAATGATAAGAACTATTTGCCGCTGTGGTGAGTTTGCCTATTCGCTGTGGTGAAATTTTTAAATTATGCTTGTTATTAATTTACGTTTTTTTCTAGGAATTTCCTGGTGACTAATACGAAATATCACACCAATATGACAAGCATTGTGCTGTGCCAGAGTGGTCTCTTCTCGTCGGCTTTGGTGTTGGCGAAGACGCGTGGCGTTTGTATCGACACATTTTTGGCGTTGACCAGCGTTGTGGGGCAGGAATTTGGTAAATATCGTAAAGACACTTTGCAAGAAAGGAACAATAACTGTTTTACGTTAGGCTGGTACACAGAGATGAATGTGTGTTTGTATAATTTGAGTGAGCCAATATTTGCCGAAACCATCACCTATTTGCCGCAAATCGCCGTGGACTATTTTGCTTTCATACAGGAGAAATTACCGAACATAAGACACTGTGTGCTTGAGGTGAGTAACACAATGCCAATCAGTGTTGTTGTGGCATACAAGATAGTTTTGTTTAATTGTGAGAATGGCAATCCAATTATGATTTTCAATGATGTCACAGTATCTGATGGATTTTCAGCTTTTCGAAAACCAATATCCGTATCAGCTGTGTCGCTGTTTAATCATGGGGCAAACTTAACAAATTCAAATCAGAATTTTATAAATTTTAAACACAATTTATTTCCAAATATTCATAAAAAAATAATAAATATAATTAAAATAAAATTTATTAGAATTGAACTTCTGCGATACGATTTTTCCGTTAAATCCAATAATTATGTCATTAAGCATTTGTATTGTCGGTTTTAATAATGACACTGTACAACACTTGGCTTGGTATTGGACTAAACTGATTTTTTTCCGGGAGATTGAAAAATAATTTAAAAAATAGCATTTTCCAATTTAGTTAGATCTTCGAAAAAAAATTCAAATTTTAAACTTCGAAAACATTTTTGTTTTTCGGGAGACTAAGAAATAATTCAAAGTAATTTAATTTTACGATTTAGTTAGATCTCAGATTTTCGAAAAGATTAGATTATTTAAAAATACTAGACACTTATACACCATTGAATTAAGAAGAATATGTCGATTTTTTTAATATTTTCGATTTTTCAGTAACTATATCCTGTAATTAATAACTTCGAAACCAAATGTTTCGATTTTGTAGGCCAACTTCGAAAATTCGAAAATGTATTTTTTTTATTATTTCTCAATCTCCCAGCAAAAATCAGTTTGGTCCAATAACCAGAAAAAAATCGATTTTGCCGTATAGTGCAGTTATACTTTTTCAAAGCGTTTAAACGGCAAATCGAAATAAATTCCAAAATAATTCAAATCTATCAGCCCTGAGCTTCTTAGTTCGTTTCTGATAGTAAAATTTGTAAAATTAGTTTCCACGACAGCGAAAACCTCTAAAATTTCGAATTCGAACATCAAGCCCATAATATTAGAACTCATGAAATCTACCAGAATTTTTTATCGGTTTGAATTAGGATTCCGACAACTATCAGATTCCACAACAAATATAATTAAATAACAAATTTAAATATAAATTAAACGCTCCTCGTTACAGCGTCTGGAACATCAATTGAATCCCTTCTCCGCCGTACTACGTCCAATTGTATCGCACACTTCCTCCGGTCACGTCGAGCACAATATAAACGACAATAAAACGTTTTTATTTGATTTTTGTAAAAATCTCATCGAAACATATTTAGCTGTACTCATACATATGGAATCTCAACGTTCGAAGAGCGAACACATAACGAACGCATTGTCGACGTTTCGCATCACTTACGAAGACAATCAGGTGACCGAAGCATATTCAATTTCATTCAACAATTCATTATTTCATTTTTTTAATTTAAATATTTTCGCTCCACCCAGTTTGCAATCGAAACATCACGCTTTAAACCCATCTCAGCTGGTTGTGCACACTGCGCTTGCGTTGTGGATGGTGTTGCCTACTTTTGGGGTTCTAATGGTGTGCCTTGTAATTATAGCGTTAACAAGTCTTCCGGTATGTCTTGAATTACAACAACTAGAATTAATAATACAAATTCTTCCACTAACTAGATCCACCAGAGCCGCCACACGCTGTGAAGAGTTTGGACCTACTCTCACAATTGAATCTGGAAGTGCATACCGTGAAGTGCGGCCGTCAGCATACACTAGTGCTAACGAACAATGGGGTGCGTTGGAAATGTTTAAATAATGCAATAATTTTAAATTTACAATTCATCTAATTCCAGTTATATTCGTTTGGCAATAACAATCTGCTCCAGTTGGGTATTGGGCGCGACATGCAAGTCTCTCTACAACCAATGTTGGTGCGTGCCTTCGATGGCAAGAATGTAACGATCATCGAAGCGGGTCAATATCACAATGCTGCGATTGCTGATGGAGTTCTGTACACCTGGGGGTTAGTAGGCAGCAAATTTAATGAAAAGATTGGTATTTACAGTTTGTTACATTTACAGTTGGGGCATTTACGGACAACTTGGACATGGCAACTGCGAGAATGTGGCCGAACCGAAAGTAGTTGCCTTCTTCAAAACGAAAGTAAGCATATGAAGCTTTCTTCTATAGTGTTAACATAACATATTTCCTATTTGTAGAAAGTACTCCAAGTCTCCTTGGGTCATGCGCACAGTTTGGTGCTCTGTCAGGCGCCCAATAATCCCAACGCGACCGAATTATTTGTGTTTGGTTCGAATCATTTTGGTCAGTTGGGTATTGGGTCGGGTGTCAGCAGCATTGACGTGCAGAGCAACGCTTCGGCTGACGATGAAATGCATTGCGCTAATCAAGTAAAGAGTTTAGTGCCCATTAAACTGTTTGTCTGCGCGGAAAGAATAAGACTGATACATACCAAATTTTTTTCTAACGTAAGGACAGCGCCTTAAGGCTTTATTTCCTACATTTTGAGCACTTTCTCACTCATTAATTGCAGTTAGCTGTCGATGAGCATGGGCAAATGTACACGTGGGGCTCCTCACCACAAGCACTGCGCTTAGCGAATCAGATAAAGCGTCGTGCAAATGCGAAGCAGAAAATGGAGGAACATCAACGTCGTGAAATGAGTAAGCAATTCGAAGATACATTGCCCAGTGAGAGTGCATGCATACCTTGTATGCCATCCACGTCCAAAAGTGCATACGCCGAGGCTCCAAAATCTATGGCCGCCGAGGTCGCCAGCAGCATACTTACGGATATAGTGAATGAAAACGTGACTGCAGATATAGCTCTAGAGACTAAGG
The DNA here is from genome assembly GCF_028554725.1 of Zeugodacus cucurbitae. Classification (NCBI taxonomy): domain Eukaryota; kingdom Metazoa; phylum Arthropoda; class Insecta; order Diptera; family Tephritidae; genus Zeugodacus; species Zeugodacus cucurbitae. Next base: position 52,213,093 of record NC_071667.1, on the reverse strand, counting down.
CGCAGTCGACAGAACCCGAGCTCATTGAGGTTTTAGCCACCACAGTAACGGCCGAGCAGATGGAGGTTGACGCACTGAAAGAAGCGGATGAGAAAGAGCTAATTGTAGAAGACATAGCCAACACCGAAACTGAGATAACCATACAGTTGGACGAAGTAGTGGAGGAGATTGTCGAAAAGGTTAAACCGTTGGTCGCACAACCGCTCAATCCATTAAACACTGCGACACCAGCGACCGATGAGCTAGCGGTAAAGAACGCTCATGCATCAGCGCCTATGCCAGTGCCAGCAATAGCGGTCACAGCCCCTCCAACTGCAGCGGCAACAAATGTCACGGCTGATGTCGATCCATGCGAGCATATGACACCGCATCTGGTGGACACCACCGAGGTAGCCGGTGAAATATTGCAGGTATGTTTGTGATATTCACCTACCTCATACACTGTCTCATATGTTTGTTGTAATTTTGACTTACAGATCTCAAGTGGGCTCTTCCATTTTGCCTTGATCTCGTCTACATGCACACTGTACACTTGGGGCAAAAATTTGGAGCACCAGCTGGGTACGGGAGATAAGGAGCGACGCGCGGTCAGTAAGCCTTCACCTGTCGATTGCGTCGACCGTCCTATGTATGTTGACTGTGGTGCGGATTTCACGCTCGTCATGACCACGGAATTCATGGTCAAAGCGTTTGGTGGCAACTCTAACGGACAGGTATGTGTATTTTAGTTGGAAGTTATGCATTTTTGTGATCCACAATTTTGTCGGCTTCGCTCTGTACGTGCAAAATTTTACGTCGTAAAAATAAATGGTTCACACGACGACCGGATCTCCTACAATACGTTGACAACATAACGCAAGACGCCGACCAGACTGCCTATAATACCTCTTTGCATGCCTTTTTTTTTCTCTTTCTAACCTCTAAATGTACTTTTCTACAGTGCGGTCGCGATCTTGGACCCTCCATCGACAAGATGAAACAACGCGTCGTCTGTCTGCCCACCACCAAGCGACTCATGCGCTTCGAGAGTCAGTGTGTTGATGTGCCGGTGGAAATCAATTTGCCACGCCCACGAATACGTTTGGAATCCGATCCGGTGCGCTATCTGAAGAGCATACCAAAATATCAACCACAATTCATGCAAGAGGCCGGTATCAATTTCGACAACGGGCTCAACTTCGAACGCCCCTCACCGTCGAATCAGTACAAGTCGACAACACAAGCGGATAGCAGTGAAAATGTGGTTACCGGCCAAGACTCGGACGATATGATCTCAAGCTTAGAGAATTTAAGTAACAACGAAGCGAACGATGGTTGTTCACTGAACTTCTCATTGCTGCCCTCATCGGGTGCAGCGGGCGCATTGCCACTTGCAGTGGCCACCGTGGATGACGGCCAACACAGCGCTGCTGTGGATGATCTAACACCCGACGAGCAGAGTTATGCGCGCCTGCCCGTTACGGATAATTCCGATGTAAGCGGTGTTGGTGGTGTGGCCGGTCAGCAGAGTGCCGAGCAATATCCGCTGGTGACAACAACCAAGCACCACGATGCTAACGGCACACAGACACCCACACAAGCGGCCGGCTCACAGAGTACGCTCACTTCGAATGCGCATGTGGAGGCTGAGGAGACTGCAGAGGACGTTGCGAATTTGCAACAGTTGCGTCAGTACATACACTATTGTCTCTACGTCTTTCACGGTCTCTACAATCCGGACAAGGTGTGCGACTGCTCCAAGCAACGGCTGGAGTATCGCATACGCACGCTCATGTTGAATTTCAAATTCGTCGATGCTTTTGTATTGTGCTTGCAGAATTGCAATAGCGCCAGCAAGACGTTGAAAATTTTCGCATACTTCTCCAAAGACACCGGTTCGGTGCCGCTGCGTCGCCAAGACGTGAAGTACTTAATTTACTATTTGTTGAAACACTTCATGGCGCAGCGCTTCGATATGCTCGAATGTGAGCGTTTCTTTTTGGGCGATCTCGATTACTACTTGCTTGAGTTGTCGTATGTGCTCTTCTTCAACAACAACAACACCATGCTGGAGCATAACTTAAATGAGAAATTCAAGAGTTACTTCGCGCAGGAGGAGTCACAGCAACTCAATCAAAATCGAAACGATGCTGAGCAGGTGCAACACAAGCTGGAGGACACGGATGTGATATTCGATAGCCTAAGTGTTAAGTTCAAAACAATCGTTTGCCAGAGGCTGATGCAGCACTGCAACAATTAGTTGCTGGTGCTTAGCACCATTAGTTTAACTTGTTTTTAATTTATTGATTCGTGATATGAGTTGTTTATTTTTATTTTATTTTTATTATTACTTTTTAGTTCTTTCGTCGTTTTTTTATTGTATTCAAATTTACATCTTACATATGTATATATATATATATTTGTGTTAACGAGAAAATGTAATATAACTTGATATATATATATATATATATTCGTTTATACCTCATAAATTATATGCATTATTGATGTGTTTGCGCTGAGCTTGTTTGTTTGTTTGTTTGTCTCATTATCCCTTAGTGGCGCCACTGAAAATTTCCTTTGAAGAGTAAATATTTAAGCGTGTGTAAATGTAGGCAATTTGAGGTTAGGTTCAATTCAATTTTTAGTTTTATTAATATTTTAATTTGTAAGTTTCTCAATTTATTTTCAAATCAAAGTTAAGTGACCGTGGTTTAAAACAGAATTGTGTCCCTATCGGTTATCTTCAAGCGACAACTAATTTTTAATTCTTTCATAAAAAACACAATTAAATTACATTTTTTTTTTTTTAAATAAAATAAGTCTATTTAGATTCATCCACTGAAAACAAACATTATTTCTTATATTTATGTTAATTTTTTAATAATTGAATTTAGTAAATTTTTATTACTTTTAAATTTTTAATTATTTTTTTATAATTTTATTTTTTATATTTTTTACATTTTTTTATTTTATTATTTTTTTAATATTTGTTTTAATTTTTTTAATATTTCTATTATTTTTTTATTACTTAATTTTGATATTTTAACTATTTTTTATATATTTTTGATATTTCTATTATTTTTATTATTTTTTATAATTTTATTATTTTTTTATATTTTCTTTTTTTACATATTACTATAATTTTTTTTATCTTTTTATTATTTTTATATCTTTTCTTATTTTTTTTAGAAATATTTTTTTTGTCACAAATCGTCCAGTAGTGAATCACCTACAAAACGTTAATTTTCATTCAGATTTTTTTTTCAATTTTTCATATTAAATTTTATTTTTCCTCACATATCTTCATTTTATCTCCTTCAAATACTTCATATACATATATACAACTACATAAACATGTATAAGGCACTCACTAAACATTATCAAACTACAAAAATGAAAAACTCAAATCTGTGGTGATTCCAAAGATAAACACCACGTAGGTAAATAACCAATTACTTTCTGAAGCACATAGTTAAATATATACCGTTAGTAAAAAGTAAATAAAAATCGATGAAAACAAGTTTAAATTAAAAGAAAAATTGAATGTAGTCTTTAAGTTCGCTTTATCCGGCGATTTGTGCTTTACGCTTAATGCGCTTAGCAACTAATAAATTAAAATATAAAATAAATGAGAACGAGTAAAAAACAACTAGTAACTATATAGTCAAACTGCAATTGCTTAGCGTACGTTTTTTCAACGTATTTAAAATTAAAAAACAATTTTTTTGCCTAAAATATTTTGCAAAAATAAAACTGCTTTAAATTTTTTACTCAAATAATAATTTAGTAAATAATTTGCATATAAAGTATTGTATAAAAAAATTCAAATTGAAAAAATAATAATCATGAGTACAGTAACTGAATAAAATACAAATCTGTACACACACATACACACACAGTTTGTGTGCGTTGAGAGCTTGTGATCTTGGAAATATGCAGTTACACTTGATTATAAAAAAAATATGTGTTGGAAAGTGCAGGAGTTCCGAAAAAAAAGTTGCAAATAAAAAGTTCATACATAAAACATACCATAAACAACATAAAGATATAGTAATAACTATCAAGAATTATAAATAAAAAATATAAACGTTTTTTCCTAAATAAATAAAAATAAATTTCGTAAAAAAATTGTGCATACATTTGAAAACAAGTTTTGAAACTTTACTGCAGCGAGGAAAAATATTGTTTACATTTATTATCATCACTAGACTATAATTCACTGGCCAACCAATCCAAGTCACACGAAAAAAGAATTATTGCTTGTTGTCTGCAATGCCAACTCTCTGCAGCACTACAATTTCAAATTAATGTTATCCGTGGTCCAACGCTTTGTTTGCAGCGTTTTCAGCGCCTTTTCACAATAGAATTGCTCCTCGGAACGTTCCGGTAGAGTGTCCTTTAATTGTGTCAATTGATTTGTGTCCTTCATGCCCGCTAACGCATCGACAATCGCACGCACACACTTAACACGCTTAGCTAGCTCCAGCTTCTCTGGAGTATTGCTCATCTTCGATAGAAACATATAAAGCACACTCGTGGGCGCTTGCAATGCGTGAAGGCGCAATATAGCTAACTCTAGTGAGAAACTTATGTGAAATTGCTTTTGTTTCAACGGTAGCCAAGCGGGCACACGTTCGAAAACACTTTCCAAATCAGCATAGGCCTGCGCATTTGCGCGCTCATTCAAAGCAGTCCATTCGAAATGCGCCGGTGATATATGTAGTTCGGCGCTCAGGCGAAATGGTGATGTGGCACGAGTCAACTCTTGCTCTTTCCAGTTGTTGTGCTTGCGGCAGCACCGATATAGCACCTCTATGGGTGTCGAATTTATGTCCACCAAATTGTCAAGCGCATTACGCTCTTTCTCGATCAACTCGAGCAGCTTCAGTGCTGCTTCGAAGTGTGGCAAATAAACGCTTACCACACCCATATCACCGCTATATTGATCGAGCAATTGCAGCAATTTTTGCTTACGTTGCTGCAAATTATTACATGTCATTGCAGTTTTAAAGAGTGTTAGCGAAGATTCTTGATGTTTACCGAAGTGTTGTAGCACTTCCACAACTTCCTGACTTTGACGCTGTTGCAAGTAGCCGATGTAGTTTTGTAGGGCTTGCGGTCTTTGCTCGAGTATTTTTAGAAAATTCCTGCGATTCAATGTCTTCTTTAGGAAAAGCAACACACCAATAACGGCATCGCCTCCACCACACTTCAGCACTGCATCAAGCAATTGTTCTTTTTCGTGCATAGACTTAAATACCTCCAAAGGCGCACATTTGCCAAGTAATAGTTTGTATGCCGTTGCTTCCGGTGAGGGATTATAACAAGTCGTTTGTATTTGCCTGCGTAGCAAACGTAACTCCTCTTCCGGCGCAACGCCTTTCGACATTATACGATCATCAAGCGTTTGTTCTTGTATTAGCATTTTTAATGCTTCTTCAGAGATTACAGATTTCACAGAAAGATTAAGTGCACTGCCTGCAGCGCTATTGTCGAAGCTCGCTTCTGAGATAGTATCGTAATCGTTGAGTATATTGTTTACGTTTATATTACTGCCAACAGCAGTTGCACCCTGCACATCTTCATCGTCATCGAAACTGAATCCTCGACTCGATGAACGATTCCAATAGCTTTCACTATCAAACTGGTCCATTATATATGCTGCTGCAGTTTTCTATATGTTTTTAATTTAGCAAATCTGGATGCAGTTGAACAGCTGTTCACTGACAGCTTATTAATTGTTTACGAATATTTGCAGCAAAGCGGAAAAGAAAATTTTGTTGACAACAGGGTTGCAGTGTGTGTAAATATTTAACTGTATTAAATTTATTTTATAAAGCAAAAACAACAATTGCGTTTCTATTTGTTTTAGTTTTTGCTAAGTCTACGGAGGGCAACTTTGAAGCTAGAGTTAGCTATATGCTTTGATACACTTTCATGCTTATCAATACTACATAAATATTTAATTTGGAATGGGCGACAAGATAACACTGGTTGCAACAACAATAACAGGAAACCGTAAGAAAACCGTTGGATTGAAAGTCAAAGTAAAATTACCTGTTTTTACTGTCACATTACAATCGTCCATTTGTCTTTTGACTAGCAAAATCGTTATACGTTTGTGATCTCGTCCTCGTTTCTAAGTTTTTTTACGTTGTGTATTCTTTTTGTAATTATTTTAGAAAATGTTTCCAGCAGTAGTTGAATTTCAAGGAGCCCAATTGCCAATTAGGCATGTAATTTATAGTAAGTAACTGAATAATGTTGGCATCAACAATATCTATATAAATATATGTATTTATGCTTGCGATTAGATCAAGCCACCGAGGGATATACCGTCCATATTGGAACTAGATATGATAGAAGCCATGTGAGGCCCGTTACGGATATTTTCTTAAACACTGGTATATTTACATTTTATGATATTTTCTGAAAGAATTTGTATAAACTATATATTTTATTCTTTTTTTTCTTCAATTTAAGCCGATAATTTTCCAACGGGTTCCATAGTTGTTTCTTATGGTGAGTACACTAGCACATTCGTGATGGGTGGTAATATGTAAAGTAATCTATAAAAGACCTATTGAAATGGTCTAATCGAATGGAAATGCAGTAAATAACACAGAAAATATTGCTAGTAACCAATATAGCCTCTTTTCTAACTCGTCATTTTCTGATTACTCGTATTAATTAATCCACTATCTTTTTAGATCCCATAACTCGAGAGACTGTGCATGTTTCTGAGCCTGAAGAACACATTTGTAGAAGGTTAAATGCTGCAGGCGAATGTGTTTTAACTGATTCCGATGATAACATAAGTTCAGATGAATCAGGTATTATTTAATTTAATTATATTGCTTTCAATTTCTAGCCGCATCGATTTTTTACAGGCAGTGAAGATACAGTTCGTGAAAAACGTCTGTTAAATAAACGAGTACTAAAAAGAGTGAAGATTATAAGCGAAAAATTGAAATATTTCAATGAGACTACCAAGAAACAAGCGGAAAGTCTTATACAGGCCAACAATCGACAAAGGGCGTGGACAAATCACATAATGGAACTACTGGACCGAGTGTCCATTAATATGGCACCCGAATAATTTCCAACTTATATGACCAACAAATATTCAAAATTCATAAAGAATTTTCAATTGTATATAATATATAAAAACCGGGTGTGTTTATCTCTATTTCACTTCATTGACTCAATTTCACTTATTTAGTAAAGATAACACACACCCACAAAACTTTGTTTTATTTTGCTGGGGAAGGTTTATTATTTTCTTAATTTTCTTAGCATTCTTAGCGAGTGAAGTACATATATAAAAGAAAATTGTATTTCATAATTTGATAATTGGTTCATGGTTGTTCACAATTTCGATATTAACTTTATTATAATAAAATTTCGTGTCATGATATGGGTCAACCTGATGAGATGCAAGAAGGACGTACTTTATTGTTGTTACATAAAATCTTCTTCAAATTGTTCGGTGAAATGCTGCTAAGGTGGAAGACCTTGCGCTGAAATACCATACATTCAGTACTGTTCCAGTTACCTAAATCCAACTGAGTTGGGAACGGATTGCTGGAAGGAAAGTCTGATTTTTACTGACGGAATGATTTAGGAATATTTCATAGTTTATTTTCATTTAATAGTTAACATGAAAATAATTCTAGACAGCGCGAATCTATAATTTTTTTCCCTTAGATAGAAGCAAAACAGAAGAAGAAGAATGCAAATATGAGGGTATGGAAGACCAGTTAATGGAAAGCTTTCAGCTCTAAGCAAACAATGACAACAACATTGGAAGGTTACCGCTCCAAGTCGCTACAAAAACAATTGCAAGAAACCGCAAGTAAACCGTTGGAAAAATTATTTTGTCAAAAAATTGCTCGTCTTCCATCATAAAATCTGTCATTCCATTTTCAGCCAGCAGCAGTTCTATACGTTTGTCGTTTTGTCCATTTTAAATATGTTTCCGCATACAATCGAAATAAATGGTGATTACAGGGAAATCAGGTGTCTTCAAACAGGTTTGTATATATGTATATATATATATTTATTACCAAATTTATATTTATATCTTAATCATACATATATGTATGTATATATATACTTAAAGATCCTGTAAACCACGAACACATGATCAGTGTAGGCGCCGCTATAATAGAGCTACCCGACGAACCTCAAGACATATCTATTGACGACCCAGAGGACTCATTTTTTAATTCAGGTATTTCAAATGAAATTAATTTTACACATTTTAATAGTTTTTTCTTTTATATTAAAGCGAGGGAATATCCAGACGATTTCATTGGCGGCACATTAGGTTAGTTCAAGTGAAAACTTTCGAGTTTATTTCAAAAATTGTGTCCACCTCTTAATTTGTATATACATATGTATGCACTTGCAGATCCACTTTCCGGTAGTTATAAATATAACAAGGAAGAAGATTCTGAGCATCCACTCGATTGTATTTCCATAGACTCCGCATTTACGGAGGATTCTAGTATGTATTTAGAAAAAATTGTTATCTTAGTGAATTAGACAACACAAATTTGATTTAATTGTATTTTCAGAAGCCCCTGAGGACAAACGGACCAAGAAACGTTCGTTCAATAAACGCATCTTGTTGACGGTGGAGCGCATCGACGCGAAAGTTAATGAATTTCGTATGGAGCTGGGCAATCAGTTGAAATCTCTTCTTGACGAGAATTCGCGTAGAAGAGGTTGGCAAAATCGTGTGAATATGGTGCTGTCGATGCTTGCCACTGAAATGGCCAATTAAGGCCAATACATACAGACACATGCTGCTCAATAGTTATTTTCAATTGACCACAAACAAGTGAACTGCACATATACATACATACATTTGTATTTTTTTATTATTAATTATTCTTTAATTATGATTTTTTAATTTTATTACCTTTTCTATAGTATTTTCCAAAATTTGATTTTATTGCTCTTCTTGTATGTATTTATTATTTTTATTTATTTCGTTTGTATTTTATTTGCTCATACATAATTCTTGTAATTGTTTATATATTGTAGTATTTGTGTAATTCACTTGATCGACATAACCATCCAATATTTTAGCTCTTCACATAGTATATATGTACCTATGTATATATATACATAGTAAACAAAATGCACACTTCTAATAAACCTAAATGGACATAGCAACAAATTGTTTTAATTTCAGAGATCTTGGGATCTAGATCCAGAGATCTTTGGATCCATACTTTTGGTCAACGAGCTAGAAGTTTGATATGTCGGCTCTGATAATTGGTATCTGTGAGTTTTTAGTGCCCCATCCTCTCCTCTTTTTTAGAAGTCGTGGGTTAGTGATGTCGCCTGGATTGAAGGATAAGTTTCTAGTACAAGGTAAGTTTTTTCGACCTTTAGATGGTTTGCCGTATTTCGTCGCTCTTTAGCGCGAGAGAGTTCTCCTGTTGTTGTTGTTTTAGGGGTACAAAATATTCCCAAAAATAATTTTAAGGAATGCTCTCGTGTTGACAGTTTTTGGACGAAAAAAAATTCGGTCCGTTCTGGTTACATGGGATCGGCGGTCTTGGAAATGTATATGTATACTTTTTTCTCTATTTGCGGCCAAATAAAATTGGTTTCTCTGCTACATTGTGCCGTTCAAAGTCATCTACAAACCCTCTTCCAGGTTAATTAGACCATCTGAATATTCCTTTGCAAGATGACACTTCGTATATAGTAAATGGTTAATAGTACGCTACAAAAGTAGGCCGATAGGGACAGCAAACGACGCCGTATTTTTCCCCACTCTTTTGTCATTTCTTCTCAGTAAGGTTTGCCATTTAATCATGGAAAGATATATGATTCAACAACGAGTCGAAATATTAAAATTTACTACCGAACTTCGGAGTCAGTGGCCTCAACTTTAAGAGCGCTACGTCCAATTTGTTGTCGTCATAATCGTCCTGTCAGATCAACAATTGAGCAATTAATGGAAAAATTTGAATTCACAGTACAAAATGTTTCCGAGTCAGTGAGGCAAAGAAATGCCCGTAGTGTCGAGAATATTGCTGCCGCTAGCGCATCAATTAAGGAAGATCCAAATCAGTCTCTCACACGTCGTTCTCATGCGTTGGGCATCTCTGAGACGTCGTTGTGGCGAATTTTGCTAAAAGATCTTGGCCTATATCCTTACAAGATCAAATTGGTGCAAGAACTGAAGCCGCTTGACCACCACACCCATCGTATGTTCATGAATTGGGCTGAACTGGAAAATGATACGAATTTTCATCGAAATATCATCTTCAACGATGAGGCTAATTTCTGGCTGAATGACTTCGTCAATACCGCTCAATGATAACAGAATATTTTTGGCCCGAATTGGATCATATGGACTTGGACAATATGTGTTTCCAACTGGACGGCGTCACAAGCCACACAGCGAATGTCACAATCGATTTATTGAAAACCAAGTTTGGTGAACGTGTTATCTCACGAAATGGCAAAGTCCATTAGCCGCTTCGGTCGTGTGATTTAACGCCGTTAGACTATTTCCTGTAGGGCTACGTCAAGTCTATGGTCTATGCCAACAAGCCAGTGACGATTGAAGAACTTCGTACGAATATCCAACGTGAAATTCCAGCAGTATCGGCCGATTTATGCTTGAAAACCGTCGAAAATGGGTTCAGCATCTGAACTTCTGCAAAATAAATCGAGTTCCATACATAATGGCATCAAATACATTTTCACAGGCATATAGAATTTCATTGTAGCGCTCTTATTGAAAACCCCTTTAGTACCTTTTGTAGACCTCTTCTTCTATTTCAATCACATTTAGGGCTACATAAATGAAACGAACCCGAATATTTATCTGAGCAAATCAATAAACCAAAGAGATTTCAATAAAATATGGAACATGTTAAAAAAAATAATTTAAACAAGAAAAAACGTTAACTTCGGCTGTACCGAAGCTAATATACCCTTCACAGGTGCATTTCTTTTAGTAACTATGTGTTTAAGCAAATCTAAAGACGTAAGAAAAAGTAAGTAAAAAAAAGAAAACATTTTACTAATTCTTTTTAGCCGGGTTGTTTGCTAGAAACATTAAGGTTATTTAATATAGAAAATAGATCTTTTAACTCACACCAACTTTCGTGAAGATATGTAGTAAAATGCGGAAGTTTTCCATACAAGCCATTGATTCCGATCGTTCAGTTTGTATGGGAGCTATATGATATAGTGGTCCGATATGGACCACGGACATGGCTAAATCGACTCAATTCAACATACTGATCATTTATATATACGAGGCCTGCTATATATATTTCTGGCCTAATAATGAAAATAGAAATATTTATCAACGAAAATGGTTTTATTGTTTTTCAAAATATTCTCCATCAAGATTTATACACTTTTGCATGCGCTCAAACCAATTTTCGAAGCACTTTTTTTGAGCCCTTTTTTTAGCGATTGTCAAATTGTGCGTGATTCAACGAGAACAAACCTTTTTTACGGTCAGGTGTTCATGCAATATCGAATGTATGCTGGTGGGAGAAATGCATAGGCATGCCTCTATCTGAAGGTATGTTACATGACGGTCTTGCATTATCAGTTCACGTACGGCATCGATGTTTTCTGGCACAACGGCTGTTTTTGGACGACTTTCACGGAATTCGTCTTTGAGCGAGCGTCGGCCACGATTGAATTCGTTGTACCAGTTTTTCACAATGCTATAGTATGGTGCTTCATAGCCATACAAAAATTTTAGTTCATCGATGCACTCTTGTCGCGATAATCCACGTCGAAAGTTGTGAAAAATGATCGCACGAAAATGTTCACGAATAAAACAATTAAATTACAAATCGTTCTGAGTGATGTTATGCTAAAAAATTTCAAACTTTCCAATGGAAATGTCAGATTGCACCTGGCAACACTTAGTGTTGCCTAGGCCAGAAATATATATAGCAGCCCTCGTATACTTCCTTCGGGGTGTTACAAACTTCGTGACAAACTTAATATACCCTGTTCAGGGTATAAAAAGTATTATGTTAAATTTATTTTGGAATTTCTATTTATTTTTTGTATAATGATTTTATGATTTTTTTTAATGTTTTTACGTTATATTTTAACTTCTTTTAAAAAAATTTAATTTTACTTTAATTTGTTTTTAATTTATTGTTTAAAAATTTTGAAAAATAATATATTTATGTTTTTCCATAATAAAATTAATTAATTTAATTTTTTCCAGCTACTTTAAATTTAATGTTTTATTTTAAAATTATTATTTTAAGTTTTCTTTCAATAAAAAAGGAAAAATAAAATTGATAATTTATTTTTTTGTTTTATTTTATGAAACAAATTTATCCTATTGTAATAATTATTTTTATTTATTTATTTTTTAATTTAATTAATTTTATTAAAAAAAATGTGCATTTTTGAGTAATATCCATGCTTTAAAAATGAAACAAATTTATTTTCGAGTAAATTTATTTGATTCAAGCTCAATTTTATACAAAATAAGTTCGTTACTTATTTAATATGAAATTTTTCTGTAAAATAAAATACAGTTATAAGTTAGTTAACCAACTTAAACAATATTATAAATATTTTTTTAAGTATTAACCCTTTTATTTACTAGAGAGATTACTTGTTTTATTTGTTTGTAGCACAAATACCTTAAATTATTGATAGTTTTTGTAATACGTTGGACATCGCTTTTCAACATAACTAAAATATTAAAACAACACAATAATTATTTTCATAATTTTTTGCTTAAACAAATGCTCACACAACCGATTAGACTTGCAAAATTGCAAAAAATTACACAAAATACTTTAATATCGTCGATGATGATTACTTACACTTTAATAATTGCATTTATTATTTGACTGTAATTACATTTATATAGGCTGCTAAGTAAAAAATCGATTAATTGCTTCGAAAAATAGCTTATTTATGTCTTTTGAATATATCACTTCGAATGCTTAGTTTATGTTTTTTTTTTGTTGTTTTATGAACAACAAAGCCTTGCAGTGTGGTCTATATATACAAATGTATATATATGTATATAGTATTTTAATTGTCAACTTGTTTGATTCAGCAATTTTTCTGAGCATTTGCGCTTAATGCCACTAGAAGAGAGGCATCAAATATACGGAATTTCAAAATAACTCTAAACGTGTTATGTAATTAGACCGGCGTACATTACATAAATTTCGAAATAATTTACGTTATTTTTATATACTCGTACATACACAACTTACAGTTCTCACTCCCGATTTTTAATTTTTTTTTTATAAAAATGGTTTAATGTAAAACTTCCTATACATTTCCGTAATTTTGCGCACAAAACTATGCTACGCTAAACGCTATAGACAGAGCACACGTCAACTACATTACATAATACCAACGATTTACGCCGCCACTTAAACGATTATTTGTCGCGAAACTATATACTTGGTTGTTGGGTCTCTAGGCAACTTAAATGCTAAATTGTTGCAAATTCGAACATTTGTGTATGAATGCCATAAACTTAAAACTAATAATAATAATAATGCCGAAATAAAAATGTTGAGCACATTTCATCAATTACTTGCATGAAAACATTTGTACGCATACATTTAGCGCACACTGTAACACATGTGTATTCAAGCATTCCTCGCTCACGCCACTCATGGAAATGCTTGAGTGTTGAGCATTCAGCCCACGTTGTCCGGCGAGGCTTTGGCCGTGGATGTTGTGAGCGGTTCCACCGTTTCGTCTGGATCATTATTTGTCAGCAGGTCTTCGCCTGATGAGATCGTCGAGAGTGGACGCACTGGCGCTGCTGCTGGTGGGGCTGCCGGTGCTGCTGCCGCCACCGTTGTAGTTGCCACGGCTGGCGCTGGCGCTGGCACTACGGTTGTGGGTATTATGGCTGCTGCCACCACGGGCACCACCGTCGGTCCACCATCTATGCCGGGCGCGGTGCTGATTGTGCGCGCCAACTTCTGTTGTTGTCGCTGCAAGCGTTCTTTCTCGCGCGTTGCTTTCAATTTGTCGAAGTCATCGCCCTCGTCTTCGGCTCCAGGCGCATCCGTTGTGGACTTCGTGTCCATGTCATCGACTGCGGAGAAAGTGGAGGTGTTAATGTGTCAAATAGTTGTTTGAAGTAAATGTTGTAATGATTTCTAAATAGCATGCAATTAATGGAGGTTCAATACAAATTTTGTATATCTTTGAGCAATTTGAAAGTAAATGTCTTGAAAAAGTGCGATCAATTCATTAGTATCAATTTATATACTATGATTTTAAAGTTCTAATTTTTTAAATTAAACAAAAATTCATCTATAGGGTGATCGAAGTGGAGGAACTTTTTTCAATAGCCCTTAACGCGTGAATCGTGTCAAGCTATTTTTGTTCAATATTGTTTGGCATTTCATCATGGAAAGACTTACGTCTGAACAACGTTTACATATTGTTCAACTTTATTACGAAAATTCACCTGAGAAGAAATTTGTTTTGCGCGCTTCGCTCAACTTATGGTCAACATAATCGGCCTACTGAGCGTACTATTCGCAACACCATCACCCATCTTGAGACGCAGCATATACTATTAGATCATATTCGACCGAATATACTAAGTCCAGCACCCAGTGAAGAAAATATCGTAGCCGGAGCTGAGAGTGTACACGAAGACCGTGGAAAGTCGATGCGGCGTCGTTCGCAGCAAATCGGCTTGTTATCGCCCTATGATAACCGACTATTTGATGCCTTAATTTGAAGCTCGTGATCTCAGCGACATTTGTTTTCAAAAAGACGTCACTTCCCACAGATTTATCAGTGGATTTATTGAGAGAACACTTCGATGAGCAGATAATTTCACGCTTTGGGTCAGTCGATTGCCCACCAAGATCGTGTGATAGCATACCGTTAAACTTTTTCCTATGTGGATATGTAAATTTCCTATAAATATGCAAAGTCTAAAGTATCCAGCGCAGAATCACTCTTGCCAACAGGTGCTACTTAGGACTGAGTAGGCAATTGAACAGTACAGTCCTCTCTCGACGAACCAAAATCAAACTCTACAAGTCGCTTATCATTCCCGTCCTGCTTTATGGTGCAGAAGCTTGGACGATGTCAACCTCAGATGAGACGACACTAGGAGTTTTCGAGAAAAAGGTTTTGCGGAAGATTTACGGTCCTTTAAACATTGGCAACGGCGAATACCGCAAACGATGGAATAATGAGCTGTACGAGTTATACGATGACATTGACATAGTTCAGCGGCTACGCTGGCAAGGTCATGTTGTCCGAATGGACGAAAACACTCCAACTCCGAAAGTGTTCGATGCAATACCCACCGGAGGAAGCCGAGGAAGGGGAAGGCCTCCACTCCGTTGGAGGGACCAGGTGGAGAGTGACCTGGTTACACTTGGGATCTGGAACTGCGAAGGAGAGAGAGAAGTGGGTCTATGCAGACGAACTCGCTTCGATTCAGACCTTTTACCAAAACATCACGCATGTCATTCGCCAGCCACCAGTCGAAATGCTCAAATGAGTCATTGGAAACTGGACTCAACGGATGGACCATCTGAAACGTTGAATTGAATTTGAATTTTCTGTGATTTTTCTTTAAAAAAGTTGGGAACCTCGAAATGGATCACTCTTTATAATTTTTCGATATAAATATACAATTATAACGCATAGATTGCTCAAAAATACACAAATTACCATTAAAGACTCTACCAGATCTGCCAAAAATTACTAAATCTATATTATATATACCACTGAGCAGATCAAAAAAAACTATGTTGTAGGAAAACGTTGACCAATTAGAAGAAATATACTCATTAAAAGATAGATATAGTTTTAAAGGATATAGTAAATATATATGTACATATTTCAGATTCTAAATTAAATAAATACCATACAATATATACGAACAAATATAATTGTTTAGTTCTATAATATGAGCTACAGTTATTTGAAAAATAATATAATCTACTTCAGGAAGTGTTTCGTATAATGATGTTCAAAGAATTATATTATATCCTGATTCTAGTTATACATATAAATCAATGATTTCTCTGAGACCTTTTTAGAAGTGTATTTTCAAAAGTGGATATTTACATCTCAACTTTATTTTCACAAAATAAGAAATTGATATAACGGAAATATTTACAGATCCTTGCCATTTAGAGCTGCAGAATTCTAAAAAGTCAGAATATCCCACTTTGACACGAAACTTTAATAATATCCCCATTTGTTGTCTATTTTTTTTATAAATATCCTCTTTAGTTTTGTTTTATGTTGTAAATATCCTCTCTTTTGCAACATATGTATATTCCATTACAGATTTGTGTTCTTCAGTGCTGCAGTTTGAATTGCTAATTTTAAATTTCTAATACCATTACAGTTCATCTAAACTATATCATTCTTCTCCAAAACCGCTTATTGAATGAATTCTTTCAGCGAACTTTATACTACATCAAAATTATCTAAAGTTAAAAGAGATCGTTTGTCCCTTTTTAGTAATGACATAGGTTGTTCTGTAGCAGATTCAAATCTGTAGTTTCCATAGGCCTTCAATTTGTTGTTAAACCACGAACCAGTTTCTTAAAGAGAAAATCGCTCATCAATGATTGAATACTATCCAATAATTCTCATCCAAGCTTTTTATATCTTCAAGAATCCAGTCTTCGCCTGGTACTTTTAATGTGTTAGTAATATAATATAACAAACAATTTGACATATTCGTCATGTATATGGTATAAAGTCCATTGAAAATGTCCCTAATATTAGGTATGTGGGAGTTAGGTGAAGTTATGACTCGATTTCACGCATTTTTGGCACGGAGATATATAATTAAAAGAAAGATATTCCCTCTGAATTTCTTCAAAATTTCTGTGAGACTTACATATAAATTCGGTAAAAAAATTATTCGAAGGTCTGAGGTCCTCATATTCGATATATGGAGCCTTAAATACTTACAGTTCGATGTCGTCGATTTTTAGAAGGGCGATGCCACACTAAATGCAGTATTTATGCAAAGTTCTGTTCCGATATATTCACTAGTGTTTACATTATATATTATAAGGTAAAGGATTCAGATCGACTTCAAGTTCTGGTATGGGAGGCGTGGTTGTGAACCGATTTGGCTTATTTTCATAACATATCATTGGGTTGCAAGGAGAATATTACGGTTCGAATTTCATTGAAATTGGTAGAGTAGTTTTGGAGATATGGATTTTGACCCATAAGTGGGCGGAGTGGGTGAATACCAATTTGAGTGCAGCCTTTCTGTACCATCTTTATAATGAAATTTAAGGTTTCTGGTGTTTTTCCTTACTGAATTAAAGCATTTTTAGTAGTTTTCAACATAACCTTTGTATTGTTATAATCCGATTTCCTCCATTTTTGGACTGTATAAGGAAGTGTTTGAAGAAAAACACTCCTCCTCTCCCGACTCCTGAGAATTTCGTTGATATAGCTTTAGTAGTTTACGAGACATGTACAAAATACTTAGTAGGGGGCGGGACCACGCACACTTACCCAAAAAATTGACATCCAAATATGCCCTTTCCTTATGCGATCTTTTGTACCAAATTTCACTTTCATATTTTAATTTGTTGCTTAGTTATAGCTCTTCATACGTTTTTGGTTACCGCCATTTCGTGGGCGTAGCACGAACCTAACCTTCATATGGTGCCAAGAAATACGTGTTACCAAGTTACGGGCAGACGGACAGACAGACATCCGGATTTCAACTCTACTCATCACCCTAATCACTTTGGTATATATAACCTTATATCTAACTCGTTTACTCTTACAAACAATCGTTATGTGAACAAAACTATCATACTCTATTTAGCAAGTTTGTTGTGAGAGTATAAAAATATCCCGTTTTGACACGGACGCTAACATTTAAAACTTTTATACTTGGAAACTATCTCATCCAGATCATAATCCAAATGACGAAATAGTGCATTGTGCAAGACTGCATACTTAGTTAAAACAAAATAAAATTGTAAATATCCTATTTTAAAAAGGCACTCCTCAATTCTTTCCAATACTTCAATTGAATTTTTTAAACTTGTATATGATAAATATATTTATTAGATCAGCATTTGCTAGGTTAGATTAAGACAGTTTTCAGCTGATTGTTCTTTAAGTTACCAAAACTACTAAGAGGACTTTAGTCTATTACAATTCTGCTGAGGCGACTAATATCGATGTCAGTCAATTTGCCGGGTTTACCAGAGATATGACATCCAAGAAGTTTCAATCTTAGTCTAGAGAAATAAGTACGATCGATGAAAAGATGTCCATATCTCGAGCATACCCACGAGTGTTTTCTATTGCAATAACATCTATTTTGGGTATTTCGAAATAATTTAATAAACATATCACCATGCTGAACTCCAGTCTACAAAAACTAGAAAAAGCAAAAATCAAATTTGAATTTGTGTGCAGGATGAATGTTACTTTTCCCACTATGATAATTAGTAAGAAATCACCTTTTCATTAACATACTATAAGCGTGTTCGATTCGTCACTCACTCTCTTCTCAAACGATTTATATTTCGACACAACAAGAAAGTTATGCAGTTTTACTTAATGCAAGAGTGTACTGCTAGCCTTTAGATGTAAGCCAGAATATTTATGATCCACAACACAGTATTTAAGGGTTTCGGAAATGCTAAGCAAAAATAAATATTAAATGTGGGTAATATGAAAGGGTCAAACGGGATTAATAGGTAAATTGGTTACATAATTTCTAAGCAATTGAACTAATAACGCAACGCAACGCAATGCAACAAAACAAATCAAAAACAAAAACAAAATTATAAAACATGCCAATCAACATTTCAGCAAAAGTCTACATACTTATCGAGTATGTAAAAATACAAAATTACATACAAACGCTGTTAGGTAAGGAAAGGAAGAAAGCAACAACACTTTTTTCACTATTCAAAAAGGAACAACTTAACAACAACAAATTTCAGCAAAATAATAGTGATCTTAAAAAAAATTTACCAGTCGATAAATACCATCTGAAAACCTGCTGTACTTCTGGGGGACGTTCTAACGTTGTTTTCCAGAACAAAATAAAAAATGATTAAATGAAAATGAATGCATATTGCTTAAGTAAGATAAATGAACGTAGAGTTTCTCATGCAGTTGTATTAACTAAACTCACCCGCTTCGCGACTGCCCTTATCCGCAATTACTTGACGATCGAAAAGTGATTTGGTGCTGGACGGATCGGCGACCGGTGAATTCGGCACAGTCTGCACCATGCGTGGACTGCCATTCGTGGGTGCTGACGTGCTCAGTAAGGCCTCCACACCGCCTGGTGGAAACAGCGTCGGTTCGTAGGTCGATTGTGTACGCATATACGAAGTAGGTCGTGGCGGTATATCCATTGGTTCGGAATGCGCAGCATTGCTACCGGACGCCAAACCCGGCAAAAATATATCCTGTAAATTTGGACGCACCTGATCGTTGGCACGATGTGAAGTGATCGTGGCCTGTTCGTCCACCTCTTCGATGACTTGATCTGTGATGCGTAAACTACCGGGCGGCTTCATCACTAAATTGCCCGTTAGACTGGCCGAACTGGCGCTACCGGGGAAGCGCATCTTTTGTGTACCATCATCGACTGGCGTCGTAGAGCCGGGACGCTCATCACGACTGAGGAAACGTTTGAGCGCCGAGGCGACCGTGTTGACGCGCGTCAAAGTGCCACTTAGGCTGACGATGCTGGGCGAGGAACCGTGACGCACCTTGCCATTGCCGGCTGTGAAGTGTATGCCACTGGCATCGTCGGCCTGTACAAAGAGCGCGTGAAAGGAAATACAAAAGCATATTTGTTAGTATGGGGTTTTATGAGATTCGCTGGATTTGTTGTATATATACAATGGTTGGAGTCACCAGTAATTGAATAACCAAAGCGTTATAAAAGACAGCCAATCTTAATAGTTAGACGTTGTGAAAACAGATAGAGTGCGTGCAGTTAATATATAAATCCGTGAGAGAAAGACACTCACACAGCTGTGAGGTGCGTGCAGTTAAAGTGAAACCCCGGTCCTTGTATAGCGGTGAAGTGCAGTGATTAAGACCTAGTTAGATTTGAGTGCATGCATTAAGTATGTATTTAAATTATAACTGTGAAATTTAGAAAATAAAAGAATTCGTTTAATTTTAAATAATAAATTTATCGGAATATTAAGGAATAAATCCAATAATGAACTTTTGTAAACCAGTTTTAGTATCAAACATCTTTAAACTAATGGGGTTCTTTAAACTTCACGAAAACTTAACTTAAAACTTTAAACTAGCTCTAAATGTACTACACCAACTAAAGGTTATGGAAATACATTAGATTTGTTTGCCTATAATTAAAGGAAAAATTTGAAAACTTTTGTTAGAAGCTTTCACTAAAAATGTTTCTTACCGTTAAGTGTCTTAAACCCAGAACATGAATTTTACTCACAGTAAAAATGTTGTTTTTTAACGCTAAAATCTCTTAAAATAGTCCATTGAATCGTATCCTAAAATCCTTTCCTTCTATATTATATATTAAATTGAAGGCAAGTAACGTTAGTTCTAATGAATTTTCAAATTTCAAGTACTGTTCCCCTTAACTTATGATTATCGTATATTCCATAAGCTCTTTAAATACCTAGAGAGTAATAATAACAGTCTGACTGATCTCAATGTGCAATAATTGCTCATATAATCTATGGTATATCGAAGGATCTATGAAAGGCAGTAATATTTCATAACGAGTGAAGCTTTTCCAAAAAATTTTTTATGAAATTTTAAGAACTCAAATATCTTGTTATGGTTTCACTCTCTTATAGACCTATAATCTTGAATTGATTCAAAGGAGACAACAATATTTGATTATGAGTGCAGCTTTCACTAGCAAAAAACTTTTACAAAGTTCTCGGATGTCCTTTCTGATGATTGTAGTGCCACTATCCTCGAAGCCTTTTCAGTCTGTAAAAGC
Source organism: Zeugodacus cucurbitae (assembly GCF_028554725.1). Classification (NCBI taxonomy): domain Eukaryota; kingdom Metazoa; phylum Arthropoda; class Insecta; order Diptera; family Tephritidae; genus Zeugodacus; species Zeugodacus cucurbitae. The sequence continues at coordinate 52,192,134 of NC_071667.1, read as the reverse complement.
TATTCGAATTTAGATGTCGTACGACGCACTACATGGGTTTAAGGAGATCTATTGTGACCCCACCGGGACTAGAATCCCCTCACACTATAATGTCTTCTCTGAGTTCTCAAGTTCTCGAATTTAATTTGGCAAAGTTAAGTTATAGAGTTATTGGAGCTCATAAAATTATAGAAACAATTTCTGACTTGGTGATTAGTTGGTTGAACGCCTTGTTGGTTGGACGCCTGACCGTAAGTGACATCATGACACTTACAGCATCATTAGACTTCTGATTTGACTAGTTAATTAGTTAATGTTTCCATATACCTTTACAATAAAAATTATTTGCGATACTCGAGAATAAAAAAAAAACTTCCTCGATAACCAGAAAAAAAATAAATAAAAAAATTTTTTTTTTACTGTTATACTGTTATATATGTTAGGTAAAATAAAATAAAAATAGGATAATAACAAAAAAATTACAGTGGAACCTCGATTATTTGCTCTTCAAAAGTAAATTTAAAATTTCGCTATTCAAATAAACGAAGTGCCACTGTACCAAAACGTAATTATATGAATAAAATGTGTTAGTGCATGCACTCAAATCTATTTAGTTGCTATTTAAATAACTTTCGTTGGCGAAAAGTGTACAGATAGTTCAAGCATTTGTACAGCTGCAGAAGAAGGAGAAATAATTAGAATCAAAAGTTAGTTTTAAGACTTAGTTTGTAGATATTTCTTTTGTTTTTTTTGTTCTTGTTTTTTTAAGAGTGCAAACCACACCAATCGTATATGCATGTAAACGTAGACAAACCAAATCCGTGAATTTAAATTTCGAACATTTTCATGGCGTGCAAAAATAATGTTTTTGGCATTTTACATGCACATACACACACACACAAATACTAGTTAGCGATAAGATTGCGTAAAGAAGTCAATTTTGCCACGCTGCTTGCGAGCAACGGTAAATTTCACACGCGTATGCAAAGGAAGAACGCTTACAAAATATTCAAATGTGGTTGTAAATAATATTTATGGTAAAAAACCAGTCACCAAATTGTATGAAAAAGGAATAGAAAGACTTATACTAAATATTTAGATATTAATAGGTAACTAGCGCATTGTAATCGAACCGATTACCTATTGCAATATCTAGAAGTAAATATATAAAACACCAATACCAAATAGAACAATATAACTATGTGAAAGTGCACACCAATCACCGTCTGTTATGGCCAATTATCAACCACTTGCGATTATTAACCTCAAAGTACTTAGTTACAAGTGGCATGTATGTATTTTTGTTGTTGCGCTAGTAGGAACGTGCACAGTAAGATTTTTTTATGTTTTTTTTTTTGGACAAAGACGTTAGCAACCCAGTTTGCGCTTTGTTACGCGTTGTACGAGCGCCACTAGTAGCGCAGACGATACTAGTTTCGCTTGGACCATAGATAATTACATATGAGTTAGGTGGGTGAGTTAAATAAGCCAATTGTTTATCTTGCATAACAAATTGTAGTTATTGTTGTTGTTGTAGTAGTAATAATAGTTGAATTTGAGTTGAAAGTTAAAGTTGTAATTGTAATTGTTGTAATTAGCATTTGTTCCTGCGCTCTGTTGGCGAACAACGCGTGTTGCCATAGATAAATGCACACAGGAATTTTGATTCTAACCTCCTCTTCATGTGACATTTCGGGAAATTTATAATTAACTGCTTGCATTGGTGTCTGTGTTTGGGTTTGATCTGAATTTTGAGCTTGCTCATGTAAGGACAAACGCTTGGTTGATCCTCTGCTACCAACCATTTCGTCGATGCGCACGCTCGACAATGTTGTTGGCATGGCAGCCTTATTCGACACCTCGATTTTGGCTGTTGACGGTTCGGGATGCTCTTCGCGGAAACGTTCGGATGCCACGGTGTATGGCAATTCGTTGGGGAACACTTCATCCCAGTATTGATCCTTGATCAGTTCCGGATGGTCATGATGCATTTCATCGACAATTAGATAGGAAACCTGTAGATTACGATCCACCATCCAGTTGACCTGTTGGAGTTTAAAAAATATAATTTTATGAATCTATCCAATACATATATAAACCCACCTCAAAATCATCGTCATCCTCACCAAACGGATTGATCAGCGACTCGGCCACTTTGAGCCACCCCATATAGAAAAAGAACTGCAGCGTTGTGAAGACCGGAAAATATATATCGATCTTTTGAAAGGCCTGCTTATCCTCCGTCCACTGTTGACCCATAACCGAGCAGAGAAAAAACGAGTATACCGCCAATGTCACCACTTGTGTGTACACGAGCGGCACACTGATCGTGTCATACGATATCAGTAGACCACATTGACCGCGGAACTTATTCAATTCATCGATAATTGTTTTCACCGCAAAATCATCACGTATGCGTCCCTCCTTTCGTGCTCTTGTTATAATACTGGCCGCCCATACAATCGGTAACCAATGCTTTGAATGACGTGGGAAACCCTTATTCATACTCTCGATGATCGCCTTCTCGTTATCATTCAAAAGACCGGCATCCACCAGATGTGTTAGATCGGGAAAACGTTTCTTGACACGCGGCGATACATTGATCAGAACCATCGTCAAACAGAGACAGACATAACGCATTATTGTACGACGCATAACACGTCCACGTTCATCCTGCCCATGCACATTGGAGCTAACAAACACCGCAATCGGATCGGGCCAGGGTATGCTAGTGTATTGATTCCACCAACGTGTCATCACGATCGATACATAGAAACCCAGCACGAATGAGAGCGGTATCAGATCGCTATAACTGTAGCAATATTTTGCAACGCCTTCGAATATTCTGCGTGGTTTCAGGAAAGGGGAAAATTAAAATAAATTAAATTTAGTTGTGGCTCTTAAAAGAACGTTCGAATGGTAAAAGTAAAGCATATGTAATTCTAAAAGAAACTTCCGGAAAACTACTTATGGAGAAATAGATGTCCACAGGAAAGCAGACAATTACTTTTTGACCTTTACTAATATCAAGCTATAAAATATTCTTGTTATCCTTACAAATGTATTAAAATTGTTCGCATAGGTCTCAAAGGAAGCTTAAGAGTGTGTTCCGATAGACAATGTGATCTTTGATTGGACTATACAAACATGAGCATGAACGGAGTAGTAGATGATTAAATGATTTTTATCATATCATCATACACGTTTCGCCGCCAATACGTCCAGTGTTTTCTCACCGAAGCAACAGAGATAAAGAGATGTATAACTCTCATCTCATTGGAAGTGAGAGCGCAATATCAAATGTCAAAACCTACCAATCTTTGCCAGTTTAAATATAAAATTACGTGTTTCCATTTATATTTATTGTTTTAAGTTCTTATAAGTGATCTTGCACGGAGGTTAATTAAATGTCTTCGTTGTATAATTTTTTTGTCAAGGCCTAATCTGACCTTTCCAGTTATCCAATTGCGAAGCGTCAAAACTTGCCAATATATTCCTTCTAAGTATATAAAAAAATTTAATTGCAATAAATGTTTTAATTTAAATACACAAAAATTAATATTTCGTCTGAACTGGCAAGAATTCAAATTGTTATAAAAAATGCTAATTTTGTGGCGCTCTCACACTGGAATAGGTTGAACATCCCTTTATCCTTTATTAATTATCAATACACAAATTCTTCAATTAAAATTTTGTTAACAAGCTAGTAACTTAATTGAATTTACTTATTCCTTCATAAATGTCTTTAACTTTAAGCACAGGATGTCACTTATTATTACTATTTTGAATTATTACTTACTTTTTTTGATATTCATCTAAACAAAAACGATACACTATACTAAGTAGGTAGTAAAGAAAGAGAAATGCGATGAGATCCAGCCAAACTAGCTTGTAGATGCTGCCGCGCCATCTGTGAAGAAGTAATTAAAATATTTTATTTTGATTAATAAAGGAAAGCAAATTTTATTTTAAAATTATTTTACAGTATATATAAACGAAAGTCCGTTTTGATTAATATTTTGTAGTAAAGTATATAAAAAAGCGGGGAGTCGCTCTTTTATTTCATTGGTAGTTTATATGTATTCATTTGTAATAGCAAGAACTCTGCAACTTTTGGGACTGCTGGCAAGGCGGAAGTTCTTGAACTTACTTTAGTGTCTAGTGACATTGCACCCCAGATCTCGGAATGGGAGGTCCTAAATGACAACGCCTTCTCGGATTATTGATATTTAATTTTAATCCAAGTCTCCTGGACCGGATGTCAATACAACCTACAACCATTGGGTAGAGGTCCATTGAGATAGCATTAGAGTGGTATGTATTCACTCCAGCAGAGCGGCAATACTGGCCTTGGATTCGGTGACAGTACGTTCTAAGCGAGTTGGGGAGGGTATAATATCCTTATCAGTAGCTTCTAACTACTTTGCAAACCGACTTGTAGTGATACCCGGTGCGGAATCGATGGAAACTGCAGAGCGGAGCAGCTTGCAAGAGACGGTACCAAGTTGCCAAAGCTGCTTGGCGAAGAAGAATCATTCAAGCACTTCCTCCCTATTAAGATTAAAAGACCTCGGTCGACTACAGCCGAATTAAGAACTTTGTAATAGATTCTAAGCAGAGTCGAATCATGAATCATTTGGGTGCCACAAAGGACAATCGAAGCGGTCTAAAGAGATTTTCGGCAGTCTTGGAGATCTACCCTAATCTTATAGCACAGCAACAGAGGGCTTCTTCAAATAAGTAAGTATTTTTTTATTTTATTAAATAATAAAACACTTCAGTCTAATTAATGCCGACGTTGAAATACTATATATTGTACTTCTTATTATTTAGATTAGATTAGCGGTAAAAATAAATACCTTAAGCATCCATATTCTTCCATATCTCAACAATTCAAAAACTTATTAAAAATATTATCGATAACTTCTAATGAGTGGGCATTTTTCGAATTCAAGTGTCTACAAATATCCATATTTAGAAATTAATATGTGAAAAAATATACCTAAATTTGTTTGATAACGTCACACATGACTGTGACGTTTGATTTTATATTTTTTCAAGCGAAAGTTAGCAATTAAGTTCAATGGCAACCTAACACATACATACACTATATACATATATGTATGTATGTAGTTCCAATTGAGTGGAATAAACCGTACTAACAAAGTTATCAGTTTCAAAATCGTCAGCGTCTATTTTTGTAAGCACATTAATATAGAAAGCATCTAAGCACGTATTAGACATCACAAAAGCCTATAAAAGCTGACATTCAAGTAATTAAAGTTGATAAGATTTTAATTGGTAATACACGGTTATGATTAGCGCGTCATAGTATACAACAAAGTTAACAAGAATACAAATATTATATATAAATACGAGTATAGGTAAATATTTGATTAGCTACATTCATATAAGTATTGTGTGATTGCATCCTGTCAATCAGCAAACACTTGTTGCACAGTGGGATGAACTAAGAAAAAATATGTTACTAAAATAGACCCTGTTTATTTATATAGGGAGTCATTTTAGAGGTAAAGAATTTTTTAAGGAGGCAGCTGTCAACAAGCTGTCAAAGTAAACAGATGTATTTGACGTTCCTTTCGGTATGTTTTGGTAAATTTTACACCAGAACATACAGCGGAATGTTCAGGAATTGTCGAAATCGTGTCCTCGTAAATTATCTTATAAAAATAAAAAAAATACTTGTTTACGTGGAGACATATTGGTTACCCCGTCAATTGTATATGAAACTGTATATCTTGCTGAAAAACCTTTGTTGGCCGAATCAAGAAATAACTCTCTTTATTGATCAGCTAGGTCGTCTAGAAGTCTATAGGGATTCGGATTATCTCCGCATCTGCCGAATGCTCCGGATCTGACCTCCAAAGGCTCTCTTTGTTCTCAGATCTCAGTAGTATACTTAGTGGAAAAAAGTTAACGACTACGAAAACGTAATCGTCAAATCTTACTAAATTTTCTTGTGTTGTTTGTGCAATATTTTTGACCAACTGACCCGTATTAAGAACACTATATATTCTTTAATAGGGTATTCATAGAACCACTATTGTTTTATCAATCGATCATAATGTTTTAATTTTACGATTATTCTATATCTTTCCGGCGGCAAGCAGTTGCTATCGTAATATGATGTTTCCATTGTTTACTTTTCGAAACAATAACATAATAAAACATATCCCTGATAGAGCAAAACTAATGACGGAATTTGGTATTTTTATAACAACAACAATTGTATACATATGTACATATATATCGTATATGGATATGCATGACAAATATGCCTCATATTTCGGAATTTGTTTATTGCGAACAGCGTCAACGTCATGGTCATTAAACATTGGTCGATAATGCCGCACGCTTCCTCTTCTTAAGTGCCGAAACGTCGATACAAGTGATTTTAGCTAAACCCAATCTATTTTTGATAATACCGAATTACGTAGCCAATAAATCATGGGCGAGGTTGTCGCGTCTAAATTGCGTGGCGGTTTTATTAATTATTATTTCTTAACTGTTCTTAATCTTTGGTTTATTTCTCATATTAGTTTTTTTGGGATTTTCATAAATTTGGTTTCAGTTTGGAATTAGTTTCAGTTTCAACGTTTGTTTTATAATTCAATGATGTGATTTGTTGGTAGAAAAGTAAATGCTTATCACGCTGTCAAAAACTTTCCTCATATTTTAATTATTTATTTATTTAATCAAAGAAGAGATAACAGAAATTGCACGATATTTGCGAAAGATCTATTTTGTGTGTGAGAACCCTGAGGTTCGCTTGTTGTCTATTCTGAAAGCACATGGTTTCCTTAGACAGTTAAAGATAATGGCAAATAAAAGAGAATAAAAACACTGCCAAACGTCATTTCGTATTACATTATGTAACACTTTTATCTGCTAGCCATTAATAAACGTTATTTATATTTAAATTAAAAGCTTAATTCTCAAGTAGATAATGCAGCGCATTATTTTTGGTATTTTGTGCATAAATGTTAAGGCTACGCACTCAGATAACGATAATTATAGTGAGGGAGATCGTTGACATAAACAAGAGTTTTGCTTAAAAATAAAGTGCTGGATTATGCTTCAATGTAACTTTTGGATTTTGCATAATATAACTCTCTTATCACTATGCTTTCTATGTGAAAATTGCTAAATTCGGACGGTACGGTAGTAAAAGTAGAGTTTAAAGATAGTTGTGTTATCAAAAAATTTACATATGCACAATTTCATGTCAAAATAATACATTTAAATTTATTACAAAGGAATTTTTAGGGTGCCTAATTGAAGTAATGTTTGCTATACTCTCTTATTTGATTAAACTAGTATATAAGATTTATACCAATTATGTGTTCGATTGGCTATGAAATTATAACTTATATTGGACATCTCAAGTTTGACTTAGTAACATTATCAAGGGTTACAAAATATAATTCTCATCTCAAAATGCAATAAATTCGATAAAAAGCTCTACAACAAAAATTTGTTGCTTATTATTTGACACATCTATATTTATAATAAATAAGTCATAAATGATAGTAATGAAATAGCAAGATAGCTTCAATTGCAATTCTCGAATCTGTTTGTCAATATTGACAAAGCGGCTACAGACTGTAAATGTATGTATAATGTCAGATATAAGTTATATATGAGCAACGGTTTATTTAACCAATAAAATCATAATTTTTTACACAAATTGACTTTTTATGAATGTAAATACAAATGAAGAAAAGTTCAAAAACCAATTGATATGCACGATAAATTTAATTATCACATGACTTTTGCAAAAAAGAGAGAATTAATTCACTCAAAAAATTTCCTTCAATTGCTTTGTTAACATAACCATAAAAATATATACATACATGTATATCTCCTATATATGCATATACACTCGAAAATTAATATCTTATTAATCTTATCATATATAAGTAGGTACACATGAGTACCTACTCATAAATTTCCGTAAGGACCAATAAAACATCGAAGCCACTTACTGCATACATTTAATGGACAGATGTACTTGTGTTGTTATATAATCCTAACTAGGCCGTATTAAGTGGCTACTGATCAATGCTCAATATGAGATAATATTTATTATGTATTATCAATTATTACCTTATTTATTAATTATACTCTTTTATTTATTTTAATGGTGCTTATAGTATAACCATGTTAACTTATGTATTGGTTATAAAACAATTAAAGGAATTTATGGTTATATAACGGTGTTATATTATTTCAGTACTCTGACAACAGATAGATATATGTATTACCTATGTATGTACAAGTATATCAAAGTGATAAAGATAGCGAGACAAATTGAATTTGAGATGCATATCTATCTGCCTGTAAGATTCAAAATATGTGAGTGGCTCAGTGCCCTAAAAGGTATATTATACATATCTCATACACTACAAAAGCTATATATGTATAACACCTGCTAGAAACATTCCTTTCTAATATTTCATAATACCTTGTGAAAATGGGCGAAATCGGATAATAACCATATAATAGTAACGTATACCTATAGGAAGGTTATTTTGAAAACTATTAAGATTGAGAAAACTCTTCAAACATATTGAAGTATTATATATTTCTATACGGATAAATTTTAGTTGGGCAATTTCTCTACTTCACATATAACAAAATTTTAAATCACATCAGATTCCCTCTTTAGTTCTTTCAAACATCAAAACATTTCTACGAACTGTACCTTTAAAGTGTGACACCTTTTACCTTAACATGGTCGAAATTGTACTATAACTTTTCAGGAACCAGATAAAAAGTTGAAGGATCTCAGTGTGTATGGCTGACTTTATCTAAGATACCTTGATGAAAATATCCCATAATATAATAATATGGTCTGAAAAAGAATATATGTAATTCACATCGATTCTGTACATTCCTTAGCTCCCATATAATGGAAATAATGAACGTTCGATTGATTTAATTCCATATATATTTGTAAGATATCTTAATAAAATCCTGTGAATACATTTTTCTCGAAATATTGTCCATGAATAACCTCAGTCCCCATATATTTATTATACTCCTATATTGATTAGTATTATGCTATTATACTACTATACTAATACAATTCCATAACTCGACCTTCTAGAGCTCGAAGATCTCCATAACTTGAACTCTTGAACTGTATATTGACTTTATACCGAATTAATCGGTCAATATGTGAATCATCTTAATAAAATTGGCTTTAGTTAATTGCTAAAAGTAAATGCAAACATTTCAGAACTTTTCCCCGCCCCTAGCATGGGAGTACTGAGGCCTATTAATAATATCATACGAAGACTTCAATGATCATTCTGATAAATGCAATTCTTTATGGATATACATACGTAAAATGGACCAGAAAACGCCTTAACCCATTCACATATATTTTTAGCCTTTGTGCTAATTATCTTAATAACTGCAATTATCTTATACGAATTCAAAGGTGTGATAAATCACACATTGAAGGGTTACAATTACACAAATATATGTACCTTCATCTAACTACATATATAGTATATATCAATATACATATATATTTATATATTCTATTCCACAGTAAACTGTCTGTCACTCACCTTCGCAGCAATTTCAGAAAGCAGCCAAAGCCTCGACATGTTGCCACCTCCGCTGTATAGGTGACCGTCATTTTATCTCACTTTTAGTTTTCTTTTAATTATCACAATTTGTTACTTATTTTATTTTATTTTATTTTTTTATTACTAATCTACACTTATGCTTCTTCAGTTTCTTGGTAGTTATTGTTGTTTTTATAATATGTTGACACTTTTCGTCACAAAATGAGCACATTTGGCGGCATATCAATGTGTGCGAGTCGTTTGCTTTGTGTTGCAGTGTGGATTTGGTTTAAGCGGAGCAGCATAACTAGAAAATTAAATAAAAATTTATAATATTAGCAAATTTATTTATTTAATTGTGATTAACGGTAAAATTAAACAGTAATTTAGTAAATATTCTATTTGAGAACTGGTAGCACATAGAACAAAGTGAGTTGAATAAGATACGATTTTACTACGCCACATCTATTTCATGTCTAGACTCTTGGAAAAAAATTACAGGCTAATAGCATTTAGCTTTAGCATGGTTATGCAAAAAGAACTCCAACTCTTCATTTTTATTTTAAAATAAAAAGTTTAATTAGTCAAGTAGTGGTTCATAAGGTATGGAAAATTCAATGATCGGTTGAGAAAATTATATATTTTATTAAATTTTTAATCGATCTTATAAAGATTAAGATCTTTTCAAACAACCATTCGATTAACAAAATTATTATTTCCCTTGTCCAACATGAGCAATCAGGAAATTACGACATGTGTTTAAAAAAATAAAATTGAAATTAAAAATTTGCACTGAGTTTCCTTATAGTAGTTGTAACAGTTCTAGATTGCTTAAAATTGAACGTAGTGTATTTCTACATGGTATGTATATGTCCATATGTTTGCTTTTAATTAAGTCTCCCAGTGAAGTGGAACAGCAATGCATTGAGTATGTCAAACCCGAGATCCCGATTTGTTTAGTCACATTAGTAAAACCAGAACTTTACGGGATTTCATGTAATATTAATCGAATCTCCACAACCTGTGGATCAGCGTAAATTAACATAGATCTCACAATTGCTTTTGCAAATAAAAATTGGATTTATTCATGTGACTGTATGTACTTTATATAAAATCAAAGCTAAAAGCGTCTCCAAAGCTAATCATTTATATTTTAAAGGTGTAGCCGACAATTAGTATTCAAAGCGAATGCTCTTTTCAATATTCCTATATGGACCTCTACTTTTGTAAGTTCGGACATTGATTTATTAGAAGATATACTTAGGTACATATAATGCTCGTACGAATAGATTATACATATTCATAGAAAATATGATTGAGTATAGACATGAAAACATATTTTACAAGCTGTCGAATATCCATTTCTGAAATCAAGTACCTTAGTCTATTATATTAGATTCTTTTGAAATTGCAAAAAAAAACACATTAAAAAGTTCCCATTAAAAAAGAATGCTCAAGAAAGATAAATTTTCTCTTAAGATGTTCAAAAACACTTGTAACAGCTTAGCTGTCAAATTCGACTGTTTTGTTTAGCTATAACTACTATAGCGATATAACCTATCAAATGCAGATTTTTAATGTTCTTCTGTACAGCATATTAATATTTGTTCTAATTAAACCATTTAAAAATATTATAAGTTTAATTATTAGATTGGTTACTTTTTTACTTGTAGGTGTAAGTAAACATTTAATACACAACGCAAATGTTTTCTCGTGTGGGCGCAGTTAAAGTCCGGTCTGTGAAATTAATTATTGCATTCTGTGTTGCTATTTATATAATCGAGCGCATACAAATATTATACTATATATATGTATATGTATGTACATATATTTGCAGGTACATATATATATACCATTTTATGCTTGAATATACCCACCCAATAGGGTTATAATCCAATCCAAGTAGGTTATAATCCAATTTTTCCCATTTTTACGGTGTATGAGGTGTGTTCAAAAAACAACGGGAATTTTTTTTTAATATTTAGTCATTCGTATACTCGTAAATTAATTTTGTCGCCTTTTAAATAGTCTTCATTCGATCTTATGCACTGATGCCAGCGCTTCTTCCGAAACATAGCTTTCTGACATTCTAGTATGGTTGTAATGTTAAGTTTTAAAAAAGGAAAAATTTACACGGAGCCATGTCTGGTGAATATAGAGGTGGAGGCATCGTTTCAGTAGTATTTTTGGCTAAAAATTTACGGACAAAAAACGAAGTATGAGCTTTACATGTATATCACAATATAAAATAATTTGACAATTTATTCTTTTTTTAATTTAAAAATTCCCTTTATTTTTTTAACACACCTCGTATACTATGTATTTTCACTGAATAAAAGTAGAATAATTTCTATAAAAATTAGCTAGTGCAATTAAATTACAATTTTTTATTGACTCGAGCGGGTTTTCAACGCAGGGCTATTCAGATACTGTTGAAAAACAAATTAATATTTATGAAATTCTGCCAATACATTTTCATGAATCTACAACGGATTAGTTAGTTGTTAATATTAATAGGTTCACGTTGTGAACAAAGCTGGTATTAACTAATTATAAAAACTCAATAGTTAACAAGGTTATGCGAACTTTTTCTGAACATAATAGAGGATGCCATATAGATTTTTTTTATATATAGATGGAAAATAAATATGTGTATTAATATTACTTTGAACAACTTTTCCTTGGAATTATTATTGAGCTATAAGCTACTTAAGCAAAAGTCTTAAACAAGTAACTCATATATAAAGTTGTTAAGCATCTTAAGTTTATGTAATCTTATAAACTTAAGATGCTTTCTGACTTTCAATTGAAATTAAATTGATGACTATTTTGTTTTAAACGATCTAAGTATTATACTCAGAAAAAATCAAATGCGATGAATAGGCTCTTCAAGGAGTCAGTGTCCAATTGAACTTCTTTTATGTGAGTTCTATGTTTAAATCCCCATAACTCGAACAAATAATTTCAATGCAGATAAATAATCGGACAAATTTTGCTGACTTGATAACCTCGTTGACCCTTAACTGCACACTTGGTAGCAATGACAGCTCATAAAGCAAAAATATTTCGCACTTTGTCACATATTTAAAGAACCACACACATTTTTTCACCAACGTACGAGCACAATCTTAAATATACAGCTTAAATAAATTTAACCGACCTTGCTGTTTACCGATGCGTGTCACAATTCCTTTGAACAGAGTTCTAACAAATATGACATTTGACATTTCTCAAACAGTAGGTTGGCAACTGTGTGCTGTCTACGGGAAGACATTTATGTAATGTTTACGTTACATACAGTTTGACAGGCATATAATTAATTTTGACACAATATTTTTAAGGAAAAAATATGCAAAGTTCAATATCACCTTTTTGACGAGTTTAATATGCGTGGTCTCTAGAAACGCGTGTTTCTATCTATTTTTTATAATTTTGCTTGCACCTGTGAGGTAGAAAAAGAAAGACGTGTCGCTTTAACTGTCACTCGATTTGTAAACGTCACAGTGTGATAACTCATGTCATGTAGAATTTCATGCAACGTAAATTACGCTTACGTCACAGTTGACAATTAAACATTCGGAGTAGAAGAGAAATGTCAAAAATAGAACTCGCAATATTTACGTTCGTTTGCATAATTGAGATGAGTGGCCGATGATATCATCTGATAAAAAGTTAGTAGAAATGATGTATTGGCCATAAATAAATATCAAATGAGTATATCACGGTCAACAAATTTGTCTCAAGCCTTCGGTCTGACTCACGTTGACTTTGAGTGTTTATTTCCAAAGTCCTCAAACTTCTGAAATCACTTTATGAAGAACTTGAGCCTAAATGAAGCAAGTTTGTTGCCAATTTATAAGAGCTATAACCTTCAATTTAATCAAATTCATCTAGTTACGAGTAAACAAAATCACTCAATAGTCTTACTCACATACTTTAAATGGCACTCAAATGGTTTTAAAGTACTAATTAAATACCGTAAGCAGTATTGATAAAATCACCATGGTTGAAATTAAATTATTTTAACGGTGTTTTTGCCGCAATCGCAGTGGAATCTCATTCACGTCATCGCATTTAGTTGAACAGTTAGTTTTAAGTAAATACTCATTGCAATGTTTAATTACTTTTGAGTTTACGTAATTACCTTTGAGTTTTATTTATATAGCCTCATCACAAAACATTCCATATAAAATGAAATGGCAATAAAACACGACTGACAGCACTTGACTTTCAAATTAATTTGCAATTAAAACTCATCGAAATGTGGTTGTTATCTTATTTTATTTGTGACTCAAGTAATTTCTTGCACATAAATTGCTTGTGCATGTATTGCTCAGATAGATATTTATTAGAAAAGACATGCGAGAGACGGTTTTATGGAGAACTTTATTCTGAATAGTTAATTTTCTTAATAAAAAATAAATAAGTGTGTGATTTCTTATTTCTAATTGGAGACGTTTTAATTTTTATTGATCTGAATTAATATTTAAATTGCAATATTTTTTTTGAAAATAAATTTATTATTCTTGCAATGAACATGACATTTTATTTACAGCATACATAAATGTTCCAATTGAATATAAAAAGTAAGGTAGACGTAATTGTAGTTCGATTTCGCCCGTTTTCAGACTGTAACATAAGGATATCATGAAAATGTGCCACGCCCAGTTACATTATTGTTATAATATTATAAATATATATAAAGTTTAGTTATAGTCTTTATATTTCATCGATTATCGGCTCATTGTAGACTTGGTCATGATCCGATATTGCCTTTCTGCAATACCAAGCAGATCATGGTGACTTTATGAAGGCTTTCTTTCATATATATATATTTTAGCTCAATATACTTAGTTCTGCTATTGGCTGCTAATTGGTTTTACACATTCCTAGATTTTTTTAAAACTCTTCAAATAAGATGATTAAATAATAACCATTACATACCGTAACTAACATTATTTGCCTTTACTCCTATAAATGATCCTCATTCTTCACCCACTGTATAGATGTTTTAGAAACTTCATTTGATAATATCAAAGTCGCACAGATATCACAAAATATATTTATTCGTTCATCCCATATCGTCAGATTTATTTAGCCGAGTGATCTGACTTATTTTTGGGTAATACCTATTGAAAAATATAAATAATCGCTATTGATATTCTGATTCAATTATTATTATAAAGATTCAACTAGATTGTAATTTAGGGAGTCCTCAATATAATAAAAATAATACGCAATTGTGGATCAAAACTTTTATTCAAAATTACTTGAAACTTTTTAACTTTTATCATGGTTTCTTCTTAGAAATTCCATAGTCTATAGAGATAATTTGAAAATAACTAAATAACTCATAGACCCTAAAGCATTCAATAGTGTATATTACATATGAACTAAAATTACTTTCTCGTGTTCCGCTTAATTATACATCTCTAAGTATAGTTCAAACGAATAAAGTTTTTTTTGCCGCTGCCTCATATACTCATAACATATCTACTCGTATTGACGTCGCGTGCAAAATTGTGTGGACCTCGCGGTGTAAATTGCAGTATCACGAATTAGCAGATAAATGACAAAAGCCGCAACAAGTCAGCTGACATTGAAAATGAAATTACAACAAGTAAATTTCCCTCCAACAACAAAATGATGCTTGCATTCAATTACAGAGAAAGGGTACGAGATTATGGTTGTGGGAATGTGTATAGCGATAGCACTAGGGTGGGTTGAGCTGTTTTTATAAAATTTTGGGCGAAAAAAATCCGACACCGTAAGTCATATTTTTCGAACGCTTAATAAAAATTTTAAATCCTTTAATGAATTTATAATTTCACTTGATGAATAGAAAAAAATTATGACAATCTTTCTTGCTGCCCTTGCTTTGCCTATTTAATGATATATCAGCTGAGTATTTTGTATGAAATGCTACGACGTAAGCAGTCAGTAGTCCAGTAATTTTGTAAAGCAGTGTAACCGGTGAGTTGAAAAGTTTGTATTTTTGTCTTATAGAAAGCTAATATTTTGCGAAAAGTTTATTAAGTCAACCTTTCAAAATTACTTTCATAGTACTGTATTATTCTTCCTTACTTCACTATGTAGTACTTCTTTCTATGGATCTTTTGGATCTGAATGTCTAAAAACAGGCAGTGATTTTGGAGCTCTGATTCGAAGAATACGTTCAAAGCGGCATCAATTCAAAGTCGAAGTAAAGTTATTTCGGTAGATTGTGCTTCACAGTATAGAGAGTTTCACAAGCCCCAATATTTAGGAATATCCAACCCCTTTTTTTGACATTTTTGGAATGTCGTTCATGGTCCAAAGGTTTTATTAATAATTAACAAGCTGCCTGAAAAATTGCTGTTGTTTCTATGAGAGATTATAAGAGGACATAGGGCAACTATATGTCCTAATATTAGGTCTAGAACTTTGCTTCCGCCGTTTTCCAATAGATGTCCCTAGGGTCAAGCACTGGTCGATTAAATCGTTTTATATCGATCTTGGACATTTGTGTCAACATTAACCCAGCAAAATATTTGTAGAGATCTGTTTGCATCGCAAACATATTCTCAACTGAAAATGTCACTCTTTGAGCCGAATTCTCGACATTTTCGTGAAATTTTGCTTTTCGTTTTTAATTCCAAGGAAAGTGCGGCTGAGGCTCATCGAATGCTTTCGGATACTTACGGTGAGGCTGTCCTAAGTGAAAGGACATGTTGCGCTGTATTGAAAGTATTACTCGACCAAGATGGGTTTCAAACCCAAGAGGAATTGGCCCTGACACAACAAGCCGTATCAAAACACAACCGAAAGGGATTTTTACATCGCATTAAAATGGCGACGAAAAATGGGTCCACTACGATAATCCTAAGCGAAGAAAGTCATGGGGAAAGTCTGGACATGCCTCCACGTCGACGGCAAAACCGAACATTCACGGCGCCAAGGTCATGCTCTGCATTTGGTGGGACCAGCTGGGGGTGATATATTATGAGCTGCTAAAGCCAAGTGAAACCATCACAGGAGATCGATACCGAACGCAATTGATGCGTTTGAGCCGAGCAATAAAAGAAAAACGGCCACAGTACGACGTTGCTCAATCTGACTACCACTTGTTCCGATCGATGACACACGGTCTAGCTAACGAGCAATTCAGTTCTTATGCAAAAGTCAAAAATTGGATTGATACTTGGATCGACTCGAATTATTTTGTGTATTGTATTACCGCAACTCCATTCTAGATTGAAAATAGTTGCTGCTAACAGTGTCTTTAAGAGTAATATTTCTAACTTTGTACCACTCTAATGTGCATATCACGTTGCATATATTCTAATATATCCATTAAATATAGTACATTCAGTTCAAGATTATTAATATGCACTTTTTTCCATAGAAAAGCACATGTGTCTAAGTTTAAATACACAACCGATGTCAGAAAGGTGTCATGCACTGCCACATGCAACACGCGAATAATAAATAAATATACAAAAACTAACAAAATTGCATGCAATTTCTCCAATGCAACGATGATTAATAGTTGTGCAAAGAAATTACTCCACATTTCCAGCTAACTGAGTAAGCCCACACAAAAGTAAAGAGAGTAACGCAAAGCAGCGAACTTGCTGGCGCTTACATAACTGACTTTTTCAATCAACCGGTTTGTGTGTGACACAAATCATTCCAGACATTTAGAATTGTAAACAAATAAATGAGCCATCAAATTATAAGAGAGCGAATGAAGTGCGCTTACAGCTTGGCTTGGGTAAACTTTTCAGATAAAAATGTCGTAATTTGAAGCTACGCGGAGAATCATAATACGAACTTGCATGCAAGTATGTAAGTATTTGTGCGTTTGTGTGGGCAGTGCCAACTCGCGTTCACAGTTTTCATTGTCTGCTAAGCTGGCTGCCGCCAAGTCGTCAGTCGATTCCGGTAATGAGATGACCTCATTGGGTGTTTGCGTTGGTAAAAGCCACTAAAGTTAGTACACACACAGCAGAATCTATTCACATACATACAGTACATGATGAATATGAGAACGATTGGTTAAAAGAGCACGCAGATAATTCCACATTAAAAAAAGTAAAAAAAAAATAAATAAAAACATTAATAAAAGTGAACTGAACAGAGCTTGGTTCAATTAGAGCGTAGAATGAGCGCTGCGTAATGGTTGTGGAATGGCGTTCCGTAGACAGCTGAAACTGGATAACTAGGTTGGGATATATGAATGTAAGCGCATTTTTATAAACAACAATAAAACTGAGTGTCTTATTTCGGAAAGTATAAGTTTTTGAACGTTCGCTGGTTCAAGGTTTGCTCAAAAATATCATAATAACAGAGCAAGGGTTACATTTGTCTCTATTTTTTGCGCTAAGTTGGCTGGTTTTCTCTTTCGCTTGTTTTGATATTTTTCTACAAACCTTCGAACATCAAATTAACTTTAGAAGATTTTTTTCATGTCAGAGCACTCTTCTGAAGGTTGACTTTGCCAGCCGAAAGGTGAGAGAGGGAGATTTTGAAAAAATAAATGTTTAATTCTCAATATAGTCTCAAACTTGTTTATCCGTTTTCTGGTAGACTTTTTCAAGTTTGAAAACAAAAAGATGTCGGACGGAGCCAAATATTAAGAATACGGTGGATGAGACAGCAGTTCATAATTCGAACAGTTCGAGTGTTTATCATGATGTAAGGAAATTTTTTTTAATGGAGCAATTTTGTTGTAATTCGACAACGAATCGGCCCAATAAATCAGCATATTAAAGTTATGTGGGTATTTTGCGCCCATCCAAGTAGTCGATGTAGATTATAGATTTTGTAAACAGTAGACATCACCCTTCAGGTCAATAGGTCAGTGTACACGTTCTTTGTAGAAGGTTCTCCGCGTAACTTGTCTGACGTGGGACCACTTATCACTATCGCTATCAATTTTATTTGATAGTATCAAAGTAGAAATGATATGGCATATAACACCCAAGACCTCATTGATTTCACTGCACGTTCTCTAATTGAATCACCGACAGAATTTCGTGGACACACTAGGTTGTTATACACGATAGTAAAACTGTTTTACAATAGTGCCGCCATGGGTCTGTGAGTGGCTAATATTTAGCGTACCGGTCTTTGTGTTCAAAAAATTACGGCAATTTTAATTTAAAAAAAAATGTTCTTTAGTCTGCATCTCTGTTCCATTATTAAATATTTATACTTAAAAGCAATAGAAAGGCGAAAAAAGAAAAATGTAATTCGAAAGTCAGTATGATTTTTAATGATTCTTTAATTTTAATTCTCATACATATTTTTTATTTTATTTTTCCATTTATCTATGAACCTTACACTTATGTGCGGCGTCTACTATTAAGAGCTACCAAACTAGGCTTGAAAGGTAATTAATGACTCAATGGCATAGAAAAGATATACACATACTATACCGAGAGTCGGAAATGAAAATCATTACAAAAATAAAGATAGAAAAGAGAATAGAATATAAAGGTTAAAAGAGAATAAATAAAAATTCTACACAAAAAAAAATAACGAAAACAAAATACAAAGTCGGCTTTGTTATTCTACCTTTTTATATTCAAGTGATTACACATTCGCTTGCTCTGCAATTTTCGCACTAAAAACATGACATCATTTCAGTTTTAAACCTCTTTTTATGAGTCTGGATCGTTTGCGCGTTTGGGTACTGATTCCATTTAATTTGATTTACTTATTAAAAGTGTTGTTTTTTGGCGATACGGTCAAATGAAGAAGTAAATAAAAGAAAAGGACCTTGAAAAAGAAGAGTTTTGAAAATTACCCACAAAGAAGTAATTCTAAACCTAAATCATATTATTGAAAACAGCCATTAAAATAAATACAAATAAAAAATATTATTCAGAATTAAATTTATGGGTAGAAAAATAATATTTGATTACTGATTAACCACACTTTAACTCTTATTAAAACAAACTCAAATATTATATTTGAGTTGCATTTTTATATGTATATTTGTTTAGATAATCACAAAGTTCAGTAGTTGGATTCAGTATTGAAATGTTGATGATTATCATATAAAATGTCGTGTTTTGAGCGATGTTTGCTCAAATATTTCTCATACTAATTTGTGCAAATAAATCCAAGCCTAACCTCACTTCATGCTTTCCGCTCCGAATTACGGAAAAGTTCGATTATTGAGATGAGTCTCATATTTATTTCGCTAGATAATTATTCAAAAACCAATATTAAATACTAGTTATTGTGTTTTCCTTATTGCATTCACTATTTGTATTTTATGAAAATATTTACGCATGTAAATACAATATGTAAACAGAGAAGACTGGTGTGAATCACATAAATGTGGCTAAGTGCAATCAAAACAGAATAGTATTTACTATGAAAATATAGTGTTTACTAGATAATAGTAATAAGAGAGAGACAGATATCGCTTTGTAACATTATATACACTAGTATTTTACAAGCTTTTTTCAGCCTAGAAAAAGTAGATAAAAAGGTTGGTCTTGTAGCGGGTGGAGGGCAAGACAAAATACCTGGAGACCACACAAAAAGATTCCACGCGTCTTGGGAACTACGTCACTGTTGGCAGCTCTAAATTTGTCTGCCTCGGTACCAGCATAAATACAACCAACAATTCCAGCTTGGCTACCAATCGCAGAATAACTCTTGCCAATAGATACTTTGGAATCGGTGAGAAGTTGAGAAGTAGATCCCTCTCTCAAATAATATAAATTAAGCTCTATAAGTCTATTATACGCCGCAGCAACATGGACGATGACAAATCGAGACGAGGAAGTACTTGGATCAATCGAGGGAACTGATCTCTGCAATATCTTTGTTACGAAGGTGTACTGAAGAGTATGAAACAATGAACTGTATGAGCTCTACGGCGAAATGAATATAGTGAAGCGTGTAAAAATTCATCGAATTTGCTGGTTGGGCCATATCGTAACTATGGAAGACACTGTTCCAGCGAAAAGCTGCTTCAATTCGAGACCCATGGATAGACAACGGAAGCAAGAGCGCCTACGCATCCAATGGAAGGGCCAAGTACATAGTAACCTGTTTGCATTTGGAATCTTGGGATGTACAACTGTCGTGACTAGACAAAGTGTAAAGGGAACTGGCGCAGTTTTGTGTTCTCGGCCCAGAGCGACCCACGGTTTTAATGTCAAAAATTAAGTATTATTATACAAGAATAATTTGTCAATTTTGAGAGTTGAATGTCAACATGTTTCTGAATTTCACTAATCGTTTTTTATTGTTGTCGAATCAAAGTTGAGTGCTTTCGTTTCGAATCCTTAGGTCAAAGGTCATCAATAATTTAAGAATTTAGGTTTAAATTTATCTAGTCATTGTTGCTTTGAATTTAATTGATGAAATCATCCAACTATAAACTATTTATACAGTAGCGGACAGTGAAATCCGGACAACCATTCGATTTGTATTTAACGGGCGATTGTGACCGACCAGTGTATTTTACTGCCGAAAGGCCTATTCTTTCACATAAATACGTGTTCCGTACACGTTTTAAAGCAACTTTTAGTATATTTTTTAAGAGTTTAATAATTTATTTTGTGCTTGTGCTTCGCTAAAGATTAAATATACCGAATTTCAAAAAAAAGTCCGAAATGCAAAAAAGTAATATTTTGATTTTGGGAAAATAAAAACTGACAATTCGTGAAATAAGTAATAGAGTTGGCTTCAGCAAGTCCTACGTCGGAGAATTCCTTAAAAAAATCGATAGAACCAGGTCTCTGAAGAAACAAACTGGCTCTGGAGCAAAGAAGAAGACAAATTCAAAGGAAAATCGAGTGATGGAAAGTATTTGCTTGAGGAATCGCTTCAAAACTGCTGAGGATGTTAAAGTGAAGTTATTTCAAGGTGTCGGTACAGAAATTTGCGCAAGAACCGATCGTTGAAGGCTTCAAGATGTTGATTTGAACGCTCTTCGGCCCGCCAAAAAACGACTTTGGACCTCAATAATGCATCAAAACCGTATACGATGGGCAAAAGATCACGAAAATTGGAGTCATCTTGATTGGCGAAATGGTATCTTCTCGGATGAATCAAAATTTAACCCTTCTTCTAGCGACGGCATGTCGTACGTAAGGCGGAGAACTTGTGAGTGGTTCAAGGACGAAAGCCTTCAATGAAAGGTTAAGCAGAGAGGCAGCCGAATGGTCTGGGATGCTTTTTTTACCATACCCTTTGCCAACTAGTCCTAATAGATGGAACCATCATTGGGTTTAAGTACCAGGAGATACTTGAGACGAATTTAATACCCTCAATAGAGGACCATTTTTCATAAGCGGATGTACGATGACTCTCCGCCATCCCAGCGTGCCAAAATTTTAAGTATGAATTTGTTTGTACATCTAGGGGTTATTGCTATAATTTAAATTACAAATTTTATAATTGTCCTTTCATTTTTCTTTCAGGTGAAGAATTATTTATCAAAAATCGGGTTTTCGACTTTATAGTGTTCAGGTAATAGCCCGGATTTCAATCAAATTGAGAACTTTTGGTTTATAATGAAGACTCAGATATCACAGAAGAGACCAAAAACTTTAGGAAAATTGCATAGAATTTTCTAAGATGTGTAGTATAACGATATCGCAGCAGGAACATTACAAAATCTGATCAATTCAATGGAAGAGCACATAAAATCCGTTATAAAAAACAAAGGAGGTTCGACAAAATACTAATGTTAATGTTTTTGTATCAATTAATGTTCCCCTTAAATAATATTAAAAAAATATTTCTGTAGTGTAAAGAACAAAAAAGATATCACTGTTTATATTGTTAGCAACCAAAATGATAAAATATCTAAAATTAATTAAAATAAAAGGAAGTATAAGTGCAATCAACAACACTGACTTTGTTTACACTTAAAACTCAATTATCCTACATATACCATTGTTATAAAGTAAAAAGTTCAAACATTTGACTAAAATAATATGAAATAACTATGATTTTTTAGTTGTCCGGGATCACTGTCCGCTACTGTATAGTAAATATGGGATCTGATATCAGCAACGACTGACGTATTAGAAACAAATTTCTGAACAAAGACTGACTAAATAGGAAAAAGTGACCCAAATTATTCCAGACTTTTTCTAAGAATAAAAATAATTTGAAATAGCTACAGCCGATTTAAGCTGTTTAAGGCATCTTGATTTTTAGTAAAATCGTATACTAATGATATAAGAGTATATAATATACATATATTGTATCATAATTTGATTCAGAGATATTGTTTAATATAAATCATTTCAGCGAGTCTCGACTAGGCCGATCTGTTTAACTCTGCATTCTAGTAATGTATGTCGTATTAAGCTATTTAATATATATATACATATTTATAAAATTACTGCGATAAATTGGAAACATGATTGAGTAAAAACTATTTTCACAAACTTCGGTCTTTTAGTTACATATTTGCTTTTTGTATACATATACATATATTACAAAAACCTTGAAAATAAAGAAAAAGTCAACAATAACAAAAGCAGATAAGTACGTTTTAAGTTTTTGTAAAGCAATTGCTGGAAATATACTTTACAACAGATATTAAACAATAAAAGGAGGCAGAACGAAACTGGCAGCGACAGCTTTTAAATGTTTGTACGCGGAACATTGAACAATGGCAAGTTTAAGTTATTGCAATTATATGTAAATGAAAGTACAGGGTGACTAATGCGCCTGCTAGTAAGTGGGGAGGTGAAGTGTAGAAGAACACGCTATAAATAACGTATGCAACAGTTATAATTTATTAATATGTGTGTGTTTGTGTTTTGAAGATAAAATTTAAATTAGATAAATACTTCTAAAATTTTAGGGTTTAATATTCATTAACATTTCACGCGCCAAAACGACGTGTGTTATCAACAAACGAAAAATAGAAAATGATATAATAGTGGAAAACAAAAACAGCGTGTCGCTACTTTATTATCAAAGACGCCAAGAACTGTGTTGAAGGTGGCCGCATTGAAAGGGTACACGTGTTTGGGAAGATAAAATAAGAATGAATGGCGTGGAAAGAACGTAAAATGCATAGGCTTAGCGCGGCGTGGTGTTTACTCTCCAGTTGAATATTTTCAAAGCTTATGCACATAAATGTGTTTATAAATTATATTATAGGTATATATTTGAAGGGTGTCTTGAGGAGTGATTTTGATGTGTGAATAAATTAAGTGAATTGAATTTTTAAGAAACAAGTAAGGAAAGGCTAAGTTCGGGTGCAACCGAACATTTTATACTCTAGCAATTTATTTAGAGATTTACCTATATTTTTGGTGAAAAATTATCCTTAGGTACTGAGTTCTTCATGTTTGATATCAGAGGCCTTGAAAAGTTATGGTCCGATTTAGACAATTTTTCTACAAGTGATGTCACAGCTCAAATTTATGTATACATTATAAAGTGAACGAATCAGAAGGATTCATAATTGAGTCACATGGGAAGTAGGCGTAGTTGTGAACCGATTTCGCCCATATTCCACCAGTGTCATCAGGGTGTCAAGAACGTGTTATATACCGAATTTCATTGAAATCGGTAGAGTAGTTCTTGAGATATGGTTTTTGACCCACAAGTGGGCGACGCCACGCCCATTTTCCATTTTGTAAAAAAATCTCAGTGCAGCTTCCTTCTGCCATTTCTTATGTAAAATTTGGTGTTTCAGACGTTTCTCGTTAGTGAGTTAACGCACTTTTAGTCATTTTCAACCAATCCTTTGTATGGGAGGTGGGCGTGGTTATTATCCGATTTCTTTCATTTTTGAACTGTATAAGGAAACGGCTAAAAGAAACGACTGCAGAAAGTTTGGTTTATATAGCTTTATTGGTTTGCGAGTTATATACCAAAAACCTATTTGGGGGCGGGGTCACTCCCACTTTTCAAAAACAATTACATCCAATTGTGCCCCTCCCTAATGTGATCCTATGTTCCAAATTTTATTTTCATAACTTTATTTATGGCTTAGTTATACCTTTTTATGTGTTTTTGGTTATCGCCATTTTGTGGGCGTGGCAGTGGTCCGATTCCGCCCATTTTCTTAATCTTCTTATGGTGCCAAGGAATACGTGTTCCAAGTTTCATTAAGATATCTCAATTTTTACTCAAGTTACAGCTTGCACAGACGGACGGACGGACGGACAGACAGACATCCGGATTTGAACTTTACTCGTCACCCTGATCACTTTGGTATATATAACCTTATATCTCGTTTAGTTTTAGGACTTACAAACAACTGTTATGTGGACAAAACTATAATACTCTCTTTAGCAACTTTTGTTGCGAGAGTATAAATATCGTATCTGTCTAAGCTAAGGAAACTATTGATGAGTAACTATTGAAAGTGTACAAAAGGTGAGAAGAATTATTTCAAATATGTTGTGGTCAGGGATAGAAAAAGAAATAAAGTCTGTGAGTCTGGTGAGCATATAGCCAACTATAATTGATTATTTGTCCCGACAAAAAGTCTACGGTTGTCTCGAATTACCCGACGCATAATAAGATAATTTTTGCAAAAGTTATCTGCCATAAGATCCAAAGGGTCTGCAGTAAATCAGTGGGTAAATGTACATACGCCAAAGAATACATTTTGGATTCAAAAAAATTTCAAATATTTAAATTCCGATTAGGTGAAATTCAATGGATATTACGGAGATTAAAATGGACATGATTATATAATACAACAATAAGAACATTAAATTTTGAGGTCCTAGGAAACCCACATATTAAAATGGATGATATAACGTCAATTAGATCAACTTGCCCATTTAAAATTATGTATACCAATTTGGGTGCAGCATTTCTGTGATATCTTTCTAATGAAATTTAAGGTCGTAATTTTTCATTACTGAATTAAAGCATTTTTAGTATGTTTCAACATAACCTTTGTATGGGGGGTGGGCGTAGTTAGAATCCAATTTTATACTGTATAAGGAGGTGGCTGAAGAAAACGACCCTACAAAGTTTGGCTGATATAGCTTTAGTAGTTTACGATTTGCAATACCAACTTACTCAGGGGGTCAAGTAATATGTGTATCAAGTTTCATTAAGATATCTGAATTTTTACTCAAGTTATCGCTTGCACGTACAGACGGGCGGACAAACATGCGGATGCCAACTCCACATATTATGCAATTATTAATGACTTTATATTTCGGTAATATTAAATTAGAAGAATTTTAACTGTCAAAAATGCTCCCTAAACCAAAAAGAGTTTGTGGATTTTTATAATAAAAATTCTTTCTAAACCTATATCAATATGTGTGTGCTAATGTTAATTTATGTGCCATTCGGTTTTCTATAAAACTGTTTACGTTAATATACGATACCGGCAGTGATGGTGAGTAGTTGTTTGCGATATTTACCATTTACGTTACGGACATTGATAGCGTTTGCCTAGTGCATAATTTAGATGGACGCTTGTACAAACTATACATACATATGTACTTATGTATAGTATGTATGTATGTAAAGTAATGTATTATTCATTATTCATGGCGTGAATTACTGGTCATGCTGTTAGGTTATTGACATATTTGCAACGATTTTGTTGTTTCAATGTTTTATTACGCCGGCTTTGGCTACACAATTTCCGCGATAAAATCACTTTTGGCGTTTTCTTTTTCGTTAATTTTAGCTAATGTTATTTACTCTTATTTTGGAAACCATTCGCACTGATTTTCTTTCTTTTCCAATGTAGAATTTATGAATACCAAGTACAATATATATGTTTGTGGCATTATGATTTGTTAGCGAATCACATAACACCAATCCAACTAAGTGTTATTTTTTCATTGTTTACTTAAGTACACACATACATATGTGCGTACTTAAGTGAGATTTCATTAGAATTACTCTGGCAAATGTGAAAGATTATTACACATACGATTTATGTGCGATTCACCGCGCGGCTCTTCAAGTTTTAGCACCACAAGGCATAAAATAATTATTTGTAATTACGAAAATTGCAAATGATCGAACCAGAATTGCCTGTTTACTTTAGCCACGAGCACATAGTACTGAAATGTGCATTTAAAATTTTAATTGCATCATACTCTAGGCAGCTGAAATAGGCTGTTTTACTGAATTGCGGAGCATTTCATTTTAATTTAAATATATTATACTATAAAATGGCTTCGTCTACTTCAACTCGTTGACAGTTTGCGGAATGCGAGCACTGAACTGCAAATTATTTCGTTCCGCATGCCGCCAGTGGGGGGTGTTTGGGCTTTGTGTGTCCACCTTTGGGAGTAGAAACATATCCCACAAGTATGTAAACATATATATTTCATTTCACTTGTTCTTTTATTTATTTTTATTGACGATAGTACATATGTACATATCAAATATTTGTATGTGTGTGTAGGAATGTAACAAACATAAAGTACTCACTCAATTCTCGGTAGCGTACTCACTTGATTTACACTCTTATGCGATTGCTACTGCAAATGACTCATGCAACGTAATGAACTAACTGACAGCTACAATAATGCCCGCGGAGATATGTTGCACAGTGGTTTGGGGTTAGTTAAATGTTGATCAAATTCAAAGCCTTGTTCTTTTGTAAACTTGTGGCAAAATAATACTTTCTAATTTAAGACAAGTAAGGAAGGGCTAAGTTCGGGTGTAACCGAACATTTTATACTCTCGCAATTTATTTATTTAACTTTATTTATATTATATAATACACAATTTGACCCACATATTCGTCATATATATTGTATAAAGTCCATTGAAAGTTGGAAACCCTAATATTAGGTTAGAAGTACCGATGTCCTCATGTTCGATATTTGAGGATTTGACAACCTATGGTTTGATTTTGGTGATTTTTAGAATGAGGCTGCCACACTATAAACATAGTATTTGTGCAAAGTTCTGCACCGATATCTTCACTAGTGCTTACTTTATATATTGTAAAGTAAACGATTCAGATCGTCTTAAATATGTACAGAAAACTTAGTAGGGGCGAGGCCACGCCCACTTGCCCAAAAAAATTACATCCACATATGCCCCTTCATAGTGCGATCCTTCAACCAAATTTTACTTCGATTGCTTTATTTATAGCTTAGTTATGGCACTTGTGCCCGGTTTCATAGTTCGTACTTAAGTTGTGCCCAAATAAAATCTTAGCTAAGCATTGTTGTTGACTGAGTAGTCATTTGCGTTTCACAGTCGATGCTTATTTTCTATAAAACTCTATTATGATATATGGCAGCACAATGAAAAACATTTGTTTACAAATACCATATGACAAATTGAAATTATTGTTAATGAAAAATAACTTTGCGACGAATAAATTTAGAATCTGGGAAATGGATGGAAACAATGAACGGACACCGAATTTCACCGTAAGCGAGTGGGGGCACCTATTGCAACTTGCAGGAAAGCATATAACCGTCATCGAATGCAAGAAATTCCAAAATTTTTTTCAGCAAATAATTTTTATTTTATTTTTTTGACAAATAAGTCAATATTCAAAACAAAAATCAGCTGTGACTTAAGCACTGCTTAAGTCTCCCATTTTCAGTACTTAAGCAGAACTTAAGTATGAACTGTAAAACGCAATATTTCTGTTTTATCTTAAGCACAACCTAAGCACTGACTGTGAAACCGGGCATAAGTGTTTTCGGTTTTCGCCATTTTGTGGGCGTGGCAGTGGTCCGATTATGCACGTCTTCCAAGTTTCATCAAGATATCTCAATTTTTACTCAAGTTACAGCTTGCACGGACGGACGGACAGACGGATTTGAACTTTTCTCATCACCCTGATCATTTTGATGTATATAACCCTATATCTAAATCGTTTAGTTTTAAGACTTACAACCAATGTGGACAAAACTATAATACTCTCGTAGCAACTTTGTGCTACCAACTTTGTTGCGAGAGTATAAAAATTCATATTCACTATTTTAGAGGCTTAAGAGAGCTTGTCAAAACGTAGTATTAGAATGTCAAACAAGAAAATATAACAAAAAGCCACATTTTGAGACAATTCCACTAAAATATCTCGAAACACTAACAGCATGAAAAAGTGGTCCGTACTTTTAATGACTGAGATTTAGAATACAGTTCCCTATCTCGAATCACCATAATCCACAAAAAAACTTCGAGTTGGAAAGACTTTCGAGTTACGGAAGGTAGTTTGTATGAAATTTTATATCTATTGCCAATTCAAGAGTTCGAGTTTTGAAACTTAAATTGTATATTTGTTTTTTTTTTTTTTATTTATAGATACTAAAATAAAATCTATCGCCAAAATATTTATTTATATTGGAGATATTTAAATAATAAACCCTATTCTACTTTATTTAAAAAATTTGGCTTGTCTAAAGCACTAAAGTAACCTAACTTTGACAATTTGTATTGTGAGTAAAGAAAAGGAATGGAACTTTTTTAGGGCTTTATAAAAATGTATATATACCGATATTTTGATATAAAATGACCACAGAGCGAAACTTCGGAATCACATTTTTTAAGAGGGACGAAGGGCGATAACCATATGAACCAAAATAAAAAACGAAACTACATGATTAGTAAAGCACCCATACATCAATTTTTGTACAAAATGACTTAAAAGTGTCTTTTTTTAATTTTTTACAGAAAAAATCAGCAGCAAATTGTTTATAAAAAAATTTCTTTTAAAATTGCGACATAATATGTATAACTACTAAGCCACATATGAAAAATACAGTCTCGAGAAATAATTTATATTTTTTTCGTGCTGGAGCTGACCATCCTAAACGATTCATACTACAGTGACTTGGACAGTACAACAACTTGACCCGACATTAACCCAACAAAATATTTAGAGATCTGTTTGCATCCAAAACTTATTCTCCAAACTGAAAATGTCACTTTTTGAGCCGAATTCTCGACATTTGCACGAAATACGCATGCTGCCAGAAATATGGTCAAAAGTAGTTGCTAGCGACGGCCAATATTTTAAATAACATTTTTGTAACCGTTTTTATACAAAAAAAAACCCTTAAATTTACAAAACCGGCGGAAGCAAAGTTGTAGACCAATAAGATTCTACTTTAAATCGAAAAATTCTGACTTTTTTTCAAAATCTTAAATTGCCTTAGAAATTTGTCGATAAAAAAATGTAAAACAATACCTTCTTTTAGACTTTGAGCTAATAAATTAAACAGACCTTTTTCAATTATTGCATACAAAATGGTATTACTTTAATTTCTTCATAAAAAATAATTTCTGAACTCTTTCATCACTTCCGTCCCACTGTAGCGCACAACACCGGAAATCCAATACTCGCGCCGGCTATATGGCCCAACATGACTGCATTAAATTCTTGTATCGCTATTTACTACTGCAATTTTGCAACTTAAATTATATTTAATTATTCATGAGAATAAGCGGCAGAAGTAGAACGTACACACAGATTTACATATGTATGCAATTATGTGTATTTAATATTAAAATAGCACATAGAATGTTTCTGCAACTTTGTATGAACCATCAATTCGTCGGCGAAAATCAATACAAAGCACAATCACGACTCAAATCAAAATGTGACGCGACGCTTGAAACATAAAAACCGCGACAAATGGGCGGGAGCGACGACCGGCGGAGGATGTGAAGTTAGTTAGTTAGCATGTACAGCGAAGCGCCACCTAAATAGAATTCGCATGTCGCGCACAACATTTAGAAACACGAATAAGACATGGTAGAAGAAAGTAAATGGTAACTAAGCATTTATGGAAAGGCTTGCGAAATAATAAAAATCACGCGGCGCACTTTCTGCTTGAATTTATAAGATTTTTATTTTGTGCTTTACTTTCTGCGTGCTTTTCGTTCGCTTTGTGTTTAAATGGACAATTGCCAATCAAAAATTGTTTGTTTTTGTTATTAATTTCACAATTTAACACATACACTTTCTGTTTACAAAGAAGAAGCGGCAACTTGCACCAAAAAATCACTGAAGAGCTGGCAGACTTAAACTAATTTGCCACGAAAATCCCGAAAAGCGTCGAAACTAAGTTAATCCAATACAAATCCACTACTTCAGGTAGCTGATCACAACACATTGTATACTACGAACGCCAACAATAGAGCAACATTCGTGAGAGCGGTTCAAAAGTCGCAAAAACAAATGAAAACACAAATAAACACACACACACACACTCACTCACGTGTTTGTCACTGCAGCGGCAATTAAGGTAGGCAACCAAATGTCATAGGTAGCGGCAGCGCAGAGTAAATGCAATATTTGCAGTTGCCATTATGTCTCCCGCTTTGCTGCTCTCCCTACGTACTAGGTCTCAGCAGCCGCCTCAGCTGCTTGTTGTTGCTTATATGCTCAAGTAGAGAACGTATATTTTTGTGCGTTGCTTGCTTTGCCTTTCTGCCTCTTTCTTATTAGTAACACTTCTTTTCGGTGTTTAATAAATTCTTTAAATTAATTTATACACAGAAATACGTTATTTAACACTTGCTTGCGTACTTTTTCACACAAATATATTTATTTACACACCACGACAACACTAGCGAAAACACTACACAAGAATAATAAATAATTTAATTCCAAAGCACTTCGAACACTTTGCCCAACCGCTACTCGCATCCGCACTCGATTGGCAACGCCAGCTGACTGACTCGCCAGCATTTGCGAGCTATTGCGGAAGGCTGTCTATGGAGTGTTTAACCCGTGCATGATGCGATGTGTCATTTTGACACAGTGCTCTAGTATTTAAAATAAAGAGATGATATATTCACTTTTGTTTAATTATATACAAGTGAGTATACTTACTTTGATTAATTATTTCAGTTGTGCTGATATTTACTAATTGTTTTTGAATTTTGGTATCTTATTTTAATATATACACATATATAATACACAAATATTTTACAATTTTTCGCTTAAAAATTATATATGAAAGGGAACTAATTACACTTCATATTAAGGTTTAGAGTATAATGGTGATTCATAGCAAAGAAAGCTCAACACAGTAAAATAGCGCATTACTGTTACTAGATTACACCACTTTTCGACCTTTAGATTTAAAGTTTGGACTGATTTAATTTTTTTTTAACAAACAGCGTTTATAATGAATATTAAAGAAGAAGAGAGAGGTATGTGTCAAATTTTAGGTCGAAAGTATTCTCAAACCACTTACACACTCAATTTCGAAGCACTTGCATACTTATGTAGTTATATATAAAGTATATCATACGACTTCTTGATCTTGTAACAATTGACAAACTAGCAAAGAAATATTGTAAAATTTTTTGTTATTATTATTTTTTTCTTTGAAATACACATACAGTGGATCTTCTCTAACTCGAATCACCATAATCCACAAAAAACTTCGAGTTAGAGAGACTTCGAGTTATAGAAATTTCATTACAACATTTAAAATTTTCAAAAATCTGTAAAATATAGATTTATACACTGTTCAACTTATTAACTTCGCATAAAGTATTATGTACATACGTTAAAACACGTATTATGTAATTTTGTTTCTTGCTGTTTGCTATTATTGGCTCTTGACGTCTATGTCCCTTGCCTTTGTTAGATGATTTATGCAATCCAAATGTGTAATATTATATTTTTCGTTTGCCTCCGTACAATATAGAGGGACTCTATCACAATTTAGCCTCGTTAGTAAAATTTCAAATTTTGTATTATGTCCTGACCAAAAAGTTCGATTTATAGAAGGAAATTTGTTAATTAGTTAATTAATCGAGTTAGGGACGAAAATTTGTATGAACTTGGCTTCTAAACGTTATTGCCAATACAAGTGTTCGAGTTATGGAGATCTTCGAGTTATAGAAGATTGTGTTATGGAAGTTCCACTGTTCTTTTATACTGCGTAAAATGCGTTGAAAATAAAAGTAAATGCTCTTAATAATGTATTATTATTCTAACTATATATAAAGCATATATACTTACATATGTATATGTGATAATATTAGTACATTTTGTTTTTGGGCATTTTTTTTAATTTTTTTTGAAAATTTTCATACCTGATAAAACCAATATGGCATCACTTTTTAGTTGAAATATGAGGCGTGTTTGCTAACCACCGCTAGATGTCGCCAGCACTTACGGAAGTTGGTGCATATGAAAAATAGTGATAATCAGTTGAATACGAAATATGGTTGGCAACGCGAACATTTTGAAATTCCTCCATATGTAAATTGTGCTAACTATTTTTTAACAATCAAACATATCTTTTTGCCAAAGATTTAATGTATCAAAGTAATCATAATGTTTATATAAAAAACCTCAATTAGGTATTTTTGAAAAACTGCGTCTAATTATTCATACTTAGAATGGCTTATTCATCTTTTCTAAGAAGTGTAATTGTTTATATATGAATGTGCGGACATACATATGGATGTACTTATTACCCACAATGTCACTCAGCGTAAATGTACAATATACAAATATATATTCAAATTTGCCGTTCGCAATGAAATTCAGATTATAAAGCTTCACACATTTTGGCTGGGTAGTCGCTATTCAAATGCATTTCTGAACCATTTATCATAGTTTTGTTTAATTAATTAATTAATTTAATTAAATTTCAGACGTTTACACTTTCATGGAACCTTGCGGTTTTAAACTTTTTTGTTATTGCACAATACTTAAAATATATTATTGTGCATAAATTCAGAATGAACACAATAACAAGAAAACTCGAAAGTCTTGGAAATAAATAAAAATTAACAAGTAAGTGGACTCTAGCAATTTATTTATTTAATTTTATTGATATTATATAATTCACAATTTGACACACTTATTCGTCATATATATGGTATAAAGTCCATTGAAAGTTGGAATTCCTAATATTAGGTTAGAAGCACCGAGGTCCTCATGTACGATATATGGGGGCCTTGAAAATCTATGGTCCGATTTCGGCGATTTTTAGAAAGGGGGCTGCCACACTATTAACATAGTATTTATGCAAAGTTCTGTTCCGATATCTTCACTAGTACTTACTTTATATATTGTAAAGTAAACTATTAAGGTCGACTTCAAAGTTCTGTTATATAGGAACTAGGCGTGGTTGTGAACCGATTTGGACTATTTTCACAACATATCATTGGGAAGTGAGAAAGATATTACAAACCAAATTTCAACGAAATTGGTCGAGTAGTCGGAGATATGGTTTTTGACCCATAAGTGGGTGGAGCCACACCCACTTAAAATTGGGTGGAGCCCTTCTGTACCTTATTCATAATGAAATTTAAGGTTTTTGGTGTTTTACCTTAGAAAAAACGTCTTATACAAACCATTAGATGGGCTTTAAACTTATACAGATAGCATTATAACACAAACCGCAAATACGAGGAGAGGATCGTTAAAACAACTACAACTGGGTAAGATGGTCCAAACTGATAAGCTGTTCAATTGACTTTTTGCGTTCTACTTTTAGCTTCTTA
Source organism: Zeugodacus cucurbitae (assembly GCF_028554725.1). Classification (NCBI taxonomy): domain Eukaryota; kingdom Metazoa; phylum Arthropoda; class Insecta; order Diptera; family Tephritidae; genus Zeugodacus; species Zeugodacus cucurbitae. The sequence continues at coordinate 52,158,148 of NC_071667.1, read as the reverse complement.
CTCACGCACGCTGTTTGTTGCTCAGTCGTCTAGTATTAGACCTCAAAAGCTCATCATCAAGCTTTGAAGTCGACTACATACATTATATTATATTTGGCGCAGGAACCGCTTTAAGCGATTATAGCCGAATCCACCAGAGGGCGCCACTCATTCCTACTTTTTGCATTTTGGCGCTAACTGGAAACACCAAGTGATACCAGGTAACTTTCCACTTGGTATTTCCATCGGAGTGGAGGTCCTCTTCCGCAGCTTCCTCCAGCGGGTACTGCATCGAACATTTTCAGAGCTGGAGTGTTTTCATCCATTCGTACAACATGACCTAGCCAACGTAGTCGCTGTCTTTTTATTCGCTGAACTATATCCATGTCGTCCTATAAGTCGTACAGCTCATCGTTCCATTCCCGGTATTCGCTGTTGCCAATGTTAAGAGGACCATTTCTCTCGCAGAACCTTTCTCTCGAATACCCCAACAGTCGTCTCATCGGATGTTGTCACCGTCCAAGCTTCAGCGCCATACATCAGGACGGGAATAATGAGCGACTTATAGAGTTTGATTTTGGTTCGTCGAGAGAGGACTTTACTTTTCAAATGCCTAGTCAATCCAAAGTAGCACCTAATGGCAAGAGTGATTCTGCGTTGGATTTCGAGGCTGACGTTGTTGGTGTTGTTGATGCTGGTTCCCAGGTTCACGAAATTATCTCCGACTTTGAAATTATGACTGTCAACAGTGACGTGGGAGCCAAGTCTCGAGTGCGCTGACTGTTTGTTTGATAACAGGAGATATTTCGTTTTGTCCTCATTCACCACCAGACCCATTCGCTTCGCTTCCTTATCCGGTATGGGAAAAGCAAACGGCGCGGTTGTTGCTTCCGATGATATCAATATCATCGGTATACGCCAGCAGTTGTACACTCTTATAGAAGATTTTACTTTCTCTATTTAGCTCTGCAGCTCGTATTATTTTTTCCTGCAATAGATTGAAGAAGTCGATAGTGAGTCACCCTGTCTGAAGCCTCGTTTGGTATCGAACGGCCCAGAGAGGTCCTTCCCGATCCTGACGTATTAGTTCCGTAGGGATACCAAATTCAGACATTTTTCTTGTTATTAACTATTTCAGGATGTCTGAGGTACAGATTTTTTCATTTTAAAATTCCTGACTAACTGAGTTTATTTTCTGCAAGTTCTTTTCAAATTCCCTAACAGACATAATATGACCATCTCGTCTGAGTTTTATGAACATAATGCAGCCTATCTGAACAATCATTCCTGGTTTAGCAGCTCCTTGAAACCTTTCACCGAAACTTTATCAGCTACCCCGACAGATAATTTGACAAAAGTCTACGATCTCTAACTAGTAAAAATTGTTTAAGACCATTCCCATGACAGTCGAGTCTACGTAACAGGAACGGATCTAGATTTTCAGTCAGCCAAGGACTGTTAACTTGGCTGCTTTCCTCAAAATTATTTGGATATGTTTTGCATTGATTTCCTGATTAATTTCGTGCCCGCGAGTAAATGTGGATTCACAGCACGGAGAAGGTTATAACGGGTGATTTTTTTGAGGTTAGGATTTTCATGCATTAGTATTTGACAGATCACGTGGGATTTCAGACATGGTGTCAAAGAGAAAGATGCTCAGTATGCTTTGACATTTCATCATGAATAGACTTACTAACGAGCAACGCTTGCAAATCATTGAATTTTATTACCAAAATCAGTGTTCGGTTCGAAATGTTTTTTATCGACAAATTTTGTTCAGCGATGAGGCTCATTTCTGGTTGAATGGCTACGTAAATAAGCAAAATTGCCGCATTTGGGGTGAAGAGCAACCAGAAGCCGTTCAAGAACTGCCCATGCATCCCGAAAAATGCACTGTTTGGTGTGGTTTGTACGCTGGTGGAATCATTGGACCGTATTTTTTCAAAGATGCTGTTGGACGCAACGTTACGGTGAATGGCGATCGCTATCGTTCGATGCTAACAAACTTTTTGTTGCCAAAAATGGAAGAACTGAACTTGGTTGACATGTGGTTTCAACAAGATGGCGCTACATGCCACACAGCTCGCGATTCTATGGCCATTTTGAGGGAAAACTTCGGAGAACAATTCATCTCAAGAAATGGACCCGTAAGTTGGCCACCAAGATCATGCGATTTAACGCCTTTAGACTATTTTTTGTGGGGCTACGTCAAGTCTAAAGTCTACAGAAATAAGCCAGCAACTATTCCAGCTTTGGAAGACAACATTTCCGAAGAAATTCGGGCTATTCCGGCCGAAATGCTCGAAAAAGTTGCCCAAAATTGGACTTTCCGAATGGACCACCTAAGACGCAGCCGCGGTCAACATTTAAATGAAATTATAATTTTTTTAAAAAAAGTTATCAAGCTCTTAAAAAATCACCCTTTACTATCGGCCGGAAATGTGTTGGCTACCGTGTTTTGGGATTCACAAGGAGTGGTCTACATCTGTACTCATATCTTACTAACAGAAAACAACAAGTTTTATTTAATAATACATTATCCGATTCAATTAGTGTCACTTCAGGGGTTCCACAGGGTAGTCATCTCGGCCCGATTCTGTTCTTGTTGTTCATCAATGATATACCTTCAGTAATTAAGTTTTCAGAAATTTTATTATATGCGGATGATGTAAAACTTTTTAAATCATATACTTCTTATAATGATAGAACTGAGTTACAATCGGATTTTAATAATTTAGTTACTTGGTGTCACAAAAATGATATGCCACTGAATCTTAAAAAATGTAAAACGATGTGCTTTTCCCGTAGAACTGTTGATCTTTCCCCCTATGTAATAAATAACTTCAGTTTAGAGCAAGTTTTTAGCTTTGTTGATTTAGGAGTTAATATGGACCCTAAACTAAATTTTAATTCTCATGTAAATTCAATTGTCTTAAAAGCTAAAGATGCTCTTAGCTTTGTTAAACGTTGGTCTAAAGAATTTAGTGATCCGTATATTACTAAAATTCTTTTTACAACATTGGTAAGGCCTATATTGGAGTATGGTTCTGTGGTATGGAATCCTATCTATCAATTCCATTCTGATAAGCTTGAGTTCGTTCAAAAACAATTTTTACTTTTTGCCTTAGGCCACTTACATTGGGATTCAAGATTGAATCTTCCCCCGTATACTAGTCGTTTAAAACTTATAAATCTTCCCACACTTACTAGTCGCAGAGAAATGCTAGGTATAATTTTTCTAGTAAAACTTCTGAATGGTTTAGTTTGTAGTTCATTCCTTTTGTCTGATATTAAGTTTAATGTCCCATTGCGTTCATCCAGGCAGTTTAGACCATTATTTCTAAAATCTTCTAGAACAAATTTTGAGTTAAATGAACCATTCTGCCGAATATGTCATGTTTTTAATTCGCATTCCAGCACATTTGATCCATCTGACTCAATATTTAGCATCAAAAAACCTATTTTGTCTTCTCTTAATAAGTAATATTCAGAAATTTTTAACTTTTTGTTTTTATAAATTTTTAATTCTCAGCTGTTGAAATGTTTGTTTCTGTAGCTGAGCAGTTTGAGAACCGGACGCTTAAAAATCTCTTGCCTTTCTAGACTCGGCAAATTCCGCTCGTATGCGGACTGCGCCCCACGCGTCGGTTGGGCGGGAGGAGGGTAATCGTTTGGGTTAATAATAATCTACAACTTGGAGATGGTTAGAACAGCCACAGGACGCTAGTATGCCAAATTGTTTGCTCGATTCGACTTCGAATTGCAGAAAAAGCGGCGTACAAAACACAGTTTGTCAAAATGTTCAAAAGGTCTTCAGATTTGTAGACCTTCAGAAAGCATTTGGCTAATAGACGCATCAATGTTTCGTTTTTCAATTGTTGGTTAAGTACTTAATGGATCGCCCGCGTATTTTATATCCATTGTGTATTAGCAAAGTTATTGGTTTTCTTCTGTAAAAAGCTAACACTAAAAACATTAGCTCACCTTTCAGACCAAAATTAAATGAAAAATACTTATTATTTCCAATTAGTTATTATTTTATTTTTTATTAATTCATTTTAATACATACAGATTTACATACACTCATTTCGTCAACAAGATTCGTATAAAATATTTATATATTATTATTATTATATGTATATAGAATTATATTATGTATTGTATATATGTATATTTATAAGGCATGCAAATTTTTTAAAATTTTGTTGCTTTTATTTTTTTTTGTGATTTTCCAGAATTATTGTCTAAATTTCCAATGCCAATCGTTTTGTGAGCATTCATATTTCGTAACTTAATGAACTAATGACTTAATTTTATTTTTCGTTATGATTTTTTTATTTAAGGAAAAAATAATACACTGGGTTAATATAGATATATTTCGAGCTTAACATAACTTAATTAAATTTATATATTTAATAGAAGAAATAAAGCATAAAAGACGCAAGTATAATACAGTAGCGCATATTGAGACGGATTTGAGTTTTTTTCTGTGGATTTGTGAGGAGCATTAAGGTTATTGTGCAGTGAAAAAATTTTAGTTTTAGTTTATTTTTAATTTAATATTCCGAAAAGTAACGGTTTTTAGTTTGATTTTTAATTGTAATTAAGCGAAAATTAATTTACACTCAAAACTTTGAGCGCATTGCTGCTCATCAAGCTTGAGTGCACTCGTTAATAATGTAAAGCGTTCAAGGTCAAATTGAGTGCTTATGTAGAGTTTGAGGTTAGAGCGCTGAAACTAGTTTATTTACAAATTTCTTTGATTTTTTAAAGTAATTATTATTTTTTTTTTACTTTTTAACGAAAAATCTTAGAACTGTACTTAATTGTAAGTGTTATTAGCATTATAATATTCAATATATATATATGCAATATTTGTGTTACATATTACTGGGTGGTCCGCGGGAGCGGTGTCCTTGCGCATGTCCGGTTTGTCTAGAGCCGGGACGTGAATGTACAATTGCGTAATTGTCGTTATCAATGGGAATCGACCTTCAAGAATACACAATTTTTAAAGAAACTATTTTTTGTTATTGTAAATTGTTTGCACAAAAAGTTTTCAAAAAGTAAAAAAAAAATAGATTAAACATTAAAGTTTAGTAATGAACAAGTGAAACAATAATAGTTGAGTGACATTACAGTAGGTGTGCAAAGTGTGGGTACCACATAAGTGTTTTTGAAAATTTTAAAATTGAAATTATTTATAAATTAATTATATAATTTAGTAACAAATATGGAAAATAAGTTACAATATTTTTCGAGTTGAGTCGCTATAGATTTGTGTATATTATATACTAATAGTTACATTTTGAGTGTAAAATATTTTGAGCGGAAAACAATTTGGGTGGAAAATAGTAAACTATGTGCCCATTGGTTAGTTACAGCACAGCGTCTAAGAGTTGCCTGTCTTTTTTTGTTTTTGTTTTTAATTTTACATTAGTATTTGTACTCTAAAATTATGGTAGTTGTTAAACCGTTAAATATTACATATTATTATTAACACATACACATACAACTAAACATACATTGTGGCGTATTGGAATTTGTAGTTTTTCACTGTACTCTGTGGTATTTCGTATGTGAGTGTTGCTTTTCAGTGGCCCAAATGGCAGTAAAAAATTTTCATAAAATATTAAGAAAATTAAAAAAAAAAAATTATTAAAAAAATTAAAAAACAAAATTATTAAAACAAAAATTATTAAAACAAAAAGTATAAAACAAAATTAAAAATTAAAAAAATATAAAATTTTTAAATTTCCAAAATTTCTGAAACTTGTGTTCTGGCATGCATTTTGTCAACTCCATCTAGTTTTTTGTTGCTTGCAATTTTGTTGTTGCCTTTGTCTGCTCGTGTGGTTTAACACATACTAGCACATAAACATATACATACATAATTTAATGCATTCAATATTTTGTTTTTGTTGTAGTTGTTTTAAAGTTTTGTAATTAAATTTTTTTTGTTGTTTTTTTTGAGAGCCAACTTAGTATCTATCAGACCTATTCGAGTGTATCGTCGAGCCACCGCTTGTGTAGCCTTTATGCGCATCACGCCCATGCAGTGAGTAACGCGATCCATACTGGCTACCGTGCCAACTTCTGTACGGATCGTATTCTTCAATGATAGATGGTTCTTTTTCGATGATCTAGATTAGTGACAACAATAACGGCGCGCGGAGGAAAAAAAATAAATTTTAATGATATACACATTGGTTAAATTTCGAATTTTTTTGGTATGAATGAATTGTTGTTGTTGTTAGTTTGAATAATTACCTCGGTATTCGCACAACTACAACTCATTGCGGTGCAAAGGAAAATGTTCATCAACAACATGATGAGGAAGAGTACGCCCAGTGTAATGGCCAACCAGAGTAGCCATGGTGGATTGATGGTGTCCTCACAAGTGCCGGTGACCACTGAAAAGGCGAATTGATTTTGATTAAAATATAAAAGATAAAAAAATTATAAACATAAAATGCATGGAATTCATCTTCGATTTCGTAAGCTTCGATTTTATTCCCGATTATTCAAAATATTGCATTAGTAAGATAGCTCTTCTGCCATTATATAATAAAGGGATGCATGGGTAGGCCTGAGTTGCATGTGATTAGAGTTTCTTTATAGATGGTTCAAAGTATATGAGAAAGGAAGTTGTTGTCGTGAACTTATATGAGTCCCAAGGCATGAAATAATTGCCTTAAACTATTAGGTGGATGAGCTAACAAGGAAGGCTACTGCCTTCTTATTATTAGAGGACTTGTAGCGGATGAAAAATAATATATTCTCCTGCAGTTTACTTTTGAAAAGCAGACATGAAGTGCAATGAAGCTCAACCAATGGTGGAAAAGTGCCAGTACTTGCCAGGTCTCTAGATTACTCTGGCCTGATGTCTGGCTTAAAAAGTTTAGTGAGCTTCTTCCACTCCGCTTCTGCATATTCATAGATGCTAATGTCCAATTGATTCCATGTAGTAAACCCAAATATTTCAATCCCTAATATTGAATTATCTCATCCCTTCTCTGTTGATAGATCCACTTATGGGAGACTATGACTTCTTAATCCTTAAGTTGATTTTAGTTGAGTTTTTAGTAGGGTTTTTAGTGGCTAAGACCGATATATATAACACACAAAGAACTTTATGGAAACTGTTGAAGTGAGAATTCAGGATAGAGCATCCACGAAAAGCTGTAGCTGCTAGTATTTTTAATTTAAAATACCTCTTTCGATCCTCGAATTTATATATTGTTTTACTTACATGATGCCTTTGCGGGATCCAACACAAACACAGTGGTGCCCGCTAAGGAACCCTCTTCATTTGGACCCAATTTAGCGTTGCCACCCTTTGTAGAACCACCACCCACACCAGCCAAAGCAAGGTCCTTGCAATCTTCATTATCCACGCAACGTCCATAACACTGAATCACATCGCACTGTAAATGCACTTCGGAATCTGTAAAGAAGAAATTAAATTAGTGAAATATTTTATTTCAGCTTTTATAAAAGTTTATAGAAATTTTTGCAATACTATCTAGTGCAATTGCCATTGTAAGTGTTGCCAATAAAATGAAAAATTTTAAAACGGGCAAAATCGGTCCTTGGTAACATCTACTTCTCATATAATAAATCTTTTAACTCCTCAAATCAATTGACAATGAATATATTGAGTTAAACTTTGCACAAATAATGCATTGAAGGTTGGGTACCGTTCATCTAAACATCATTTAAACCAACGTCCAAGATATTTGTAACGAAAAATATCAATAAAGCTTCGAGATATGTCATTCCTTTCCTTATTTCCTGATAAAAATGTATTGGTTCCAAAAATGGATACCATTTACTGTACCAATATAAGGATTTTCCATTTGGATTTATACTGCACGAGTATATATCGACCGATATGTTATTCAAATTAAGTGTGTTATAATTTTGGGTATATTCTTATACATATATCGGTTCATACTATAATGATTTTCCTTATTCCCTGTCAGTTATCATAAAAAAATTGCTGAAAACCAACCTTCTGAGAACCTGAACATGGATCTGAGCGTCGCTTCAGCGCTGTGTCCATCGGGGCTTGTTACGAAACGAGAGATAATGTTTTCGTCCTTCGAGCAACTGTGGGCGAATATAACACAAAGAAGAAAGTAGAACAATTAAAAATTAGAAAGAAATAAACAAAAAGCAATAAAATTCCACTCACCCTCTCTCATCGATCAGCTGTATGGTGTTGTTCTTCTTGTCAAACGCAAAGCAATTGGCAACGCGTACGCCTTGGGTGCCTATATAGAAATGCACACATAAAAAATGAAGTCAGAAAATTACAGATTTACGCATTGAAAGCGCTTTAATAGCAATAACCGTTATGTGCAGAGTAGAATAAAGTGAAATTACGAATTTAATTACCATTTGGCTTCGCTAATTCAGCGCGTATCTTATACTCATGCCCATAGACCGTTTCGCGTACGCGGCGATCATTCTCCAAGAACTTCAAAATCACATGAGAATTGTCGTCGCTGGAAATAGGAAAATAAATGAAGGAAAGAAAGGTTAGAGATTTTATAAAACAACTGTTAAATATTTAATAATTAATACTACGAGCGAGATAAACATAAAACCTATAAGCCGCTGCGGTTAAGAGTGACGAAAGACATATTTTTAATTTTTATTTTATTTTTTTCTCTTCTTCTACTGTTTTGAAGCCAAGTCAAGTGAAGTACTTTTGCATTTTTTTGTAAAACAACAACAACAATAATGTCAGCATATGCAACTGCTAATTAAATGCATGTAATTAAGTACTGTTTTATGTGCTCATTTTGCCATTCTGTCAGCTGCAGCGACCATTAGCATTATGTAACATTAGTTCATTGAAAACGAGAATGCAGCGAGTTTAACGCACTGCAATTTTACTTGAGTGTGTATATGTGACTGATGAATAGATGAAAGCTGAGCAAAAGTTGCGGAAGCGCGCATCACAACAACTATACAAATTTATATAAATATTTAAATAAAAAAAGTTTAAAATTAAAAAAATATTGAAAAAATTTACAACAAAAAATACACACAAATTATAAAAAAATAAAACTACGGATCGGTAAAAAGATATGAAATAAATATGCAAAATATAATGAAAAATAAAAAAAAATAAAAAAATAATAATTTAAAAAATACAATAAATAATAAAAAATAACAAAAAATGTATAAAAAAAAAGTAAATAAAAATACAAAAACAAAAATAATTGCAAAATCATGCAACGCCTGCGGAAATGCTCTAATACACCAAACGCAGTGCAACGGCAGCGCCATCGCCATTGCCGCTCAGCGCATTTTAGCGATTTAACAGAGCATAAAATTTGAATGAAATTGCGTAATAATATTTTTTTAAATCTTTTTTTTACTTTAAACTACGTTAGAGCACGCAAAAGTGTGCGGCAATTAAGTGGAGTTTGAACGGGCAGCAAAACAAAAGACTTGAGCAACGAACTCCATTGGAGTTCCATATATTACATATACACATTTTCAAAGCTTTCAGCCGCAAAACATGGATCAATAAATACAATTCCTTAGTTATATTGCTTTATTAAAGGAAATATGCGCTATTTACCGTTGAATAGCTTTTTTTATTTCAATTTTCGAAAGAAAGCAGCGACTTGACCTTGCTTCGGACATTTTTCGCCAGTTTATTGGCCTAAGCAAAGAAAGCAGACGCACAATGACACCAGTATGTATGTATATGTATGCATGGCTATCGTCCAAATTGAACATTAGCCAATTTCAAACAGTTCAACACATTTGTAGTGACTTGAGTGTGTACACTTGTGTGCGCTGACTTCAAAGTTATACTTTGAAATGTTCGAAGGCACTTAATTAACTTCGAAAAATTCTTTAGCCTAATTGAGTGGCATTGATAGTGTTTTTGTTGTATACTTTGCTGAAAATTCGTTCATATATATTTTTTTTAATTTTTCTGTATCAGAACAACTCTACTTGACGCCCGCGCACAGTATTCATATGCTTCTATATAAAGAAGTATATATATTATATAAATATAGCTATATCTACACATGTGTAGGAGCAGATTTATAGCTTCTTATGTGCACGTTTTTTTGTTTGTTCCATAATGTATAAAAAGTCAACAATAAAAATTCGCATTAATGTCAGTCATTCTGTATGAAGGTGTTTGCTTGTGTTTGCTTTGAACTTTGCTTTGTTTGTTGCACAGTACAACAACAACAAAAACTATTTGCATGAGTGCCTATAATGAATTTGATTTGTAAGCAAGTACCCGTATATACGCAAGTACTTAAGAGCACGGGTATTAATAAGTCACTTTTGTGTCAGCGTAAAACCCACACGCAGGCGATAAACCAGAAAATCTGTGTCTTTATTTTTGCTGCAAATCACTTTAAGTGAATTGTTGCTGATTTATGTAACTGCTGAAATGTATAGCAGACAATGAATTGAGATTTGCGTGTCTTTATTTTTGCTGCAAATCACTTTAAGTGAATTGTTGCTGATTTATGTAACTGCTGAAATGTATAGCAGACAATGAATTGAGATTTGCATAGAAAATATAAACTAAAATAAATAAAAATTGTTTTAATATTTTTTAACAAATACAATAATTTATATTAATATTACAACAAACAAAATTTATGAAAAAAAAAATAATTTAATAAAAATATAAAAAATTCTAAAAATAAAAAAAATATCTAAATATTATCAAATATGTCCATTAGTCTTAGAATCGCATTAAGTTCATACTTTAGAATCAGAAATATTATAATTTTAATATAAAGATTTGCTTGATTCCTGTAACTGTATATTAAATCGTCTAAATCTGACCATATTTCTTCCACTTTTCATAGATATATAATAAGGAAACACCAAGTGAAGCCAGGTCACTTTGCACTTGATCTTTCCACCGGAGTGGAGGTCGTCCTCTTCCGCGGCTTCCTCCAGCGGGTACTGCATCGAATACTTTCAGAGCTGGAGTGTTTTCTTCCATCCGTACAACATGACCTAGCCAGCGTAGCCGCTGTCTTTTTATTCGCGGAACTATTTCAATATCGTCGTATAAATCGTACAGCTCATCGTTCCATCGTCTGCGGTATTCGCCGTTGCCAATGTTTAGAGGACCATAAATCTTGCGCAAAACCTTTCTCTCGAAAACCCCAAGAGTCGTCTCATCGGATGTTGTCATCGTCCACGCTTCAGCGCCATACATCAGGACGGGAATAATGAGCGACTTATAGAGTTTGATTTTGGTTCGTCGAGAGAGGACTTTACTTTTCAATTGCCTACTCAGTCCAAAGTAGCACCTGTTGGCAAGAGTGATTCTGCGTTGGATTTCAAGGCTGACATTGTTGGTGTTGTTAATGCTGGTTCCCGGATAAACGAAATTATCTACAACTTCAAAGTTATGACTGTCAACAGTGACGTGGGAGCCAAGACGCGAGTGCGCTGACTGTTTGTTTGATGACAGGAGATATTTCGTCTTGTCCTCATTCACCACCAGACCCATACGCTTCGCTTCTTTATCTAGTCTGGAAAACGCAGAACAAACGGCGCGGTTGTTGCTTCCGATGATATCAATATCATCGGCATACGCCAGGAGCTGTACACTCTTGTAGAAGATTGTACCCTCTCTATTTAGTTCTGCAGCTCGTATTATTTTTTCCAGCAATAGATTGAAGAAGTCGCACGATAGTGAGTCACCCTGTCTGAAGCCTCGTTTGGTATCGAACGGCTCGGAGAGGTCCTTCCCGATTCTGACGGAGCTTTTGGTGTTGCTCAACGTCAGCTTACATAGCCGTATTAGTTTTGCAGGGATACCAAATTCAGACATCGCGACATAAAGGCAGCTCCTTTTCGTGCTATCGAAGGCAGCTTTAAAATCGATAAAAAGATGGTGAGTATCGATTCTTCTCTCTCGGGTCTTTTCCAAGATTTGGCGCATGGTGAATATCTGGTCCATTGTGGATTTTCCAGGTCTAAAGCCACACTGATAAGGTCCAATCAGTTCGTTGACGGTGGGCTTTAGTCTTTCACACAATACGCTCGACAAAACCTTATATGCGATATTGAGGAGACTTATACCACGGTAGTTGGCGCAGATTGTGGGGTCTCCCTTCTTATGGATTGGGCAGAGCACACTAAGATTCCAATCGTCAGGCATGCTTTCTTCCGACCATATTCTACAAAGAAGCTGATGCATGCACCTTATCAGTTCTTCGCCGCCGTATTTGAATAGCTCGGCCGGTAATCCATCGGCCCCGGCCGCTTTGTTGTTCTTCAAGCGGGTAATTGCTATTCGAATTTCTTCATGGTCGGGTAATGGAACATCTATTCCATCGTCATCGATTGGGGAATCGGGTTCGCCATCTCCTGGTGTTGTACTTTCACTGCCATTGAGCAGGTCGGAGAAGTGTTCCCTCCATAATCCCAGTGTGCTCTGGACATCCGTTACCAGATTACCTTCTCGGTCCCTACATGATAATGCTCCGGTCTTGAAACCTTTTCATAGATGTATTCGATCTTAATTGAAACATCTTTCTGCTTTTCCACATTCCATTTTTTAAATCTCAACTTTTCGAAAAGAATCCGACTTGCAGTGAAAACTATATTTACTTCGAAGACAGCGCCATCTAACGAGCATGCATTTAAGTTTCAATACAAAATTTCAAATAAGATTTTGAAAAATATTTCAGCGCCAGGTACAGGTTAATACAGGTATTGAAATTATTAAAGAGTTAACTAATTTAGATTATAATTGAGAAACCAGTTTTTGTCTTTCGCACCGCCGGCTATTCGATTAATGAACAGCTGTTATAGTTTCATCAGCTGATTGCTATTGCTATCAAAACCCACAACCAAATTTACAGCATGGACAACAACCCGAGGAGTTGCATTCCAGTTCTAACTCGACTTGCATTCGAATAAGAATTAATGTGGTAAAACAAGATTTTACTTTCATATGGTATATCAAACTAAATCAGCGTTTAAATCGAGCAAAGGCCGATTAAAACTCCTGTGCGAAAAGGCTATAAGAGTTTAAATCAATTAAAAAAAAAAACAAAACGTACAATTCTTTTGATATTCATATCACTTGAAGAGTAAATGTTATAAAATGATTATCTTTGCAGGGTTGTATTTTGAAAGACGCATCCTCACGCACATACGTGTGTTATTTATCAAGTGATGGATAAGCAGCAGAGTGGCGCAGTGGAAGCGTGCTGGGCCCATAACCCAGAGGTCCGAGGATCGAAACCTTGCTCTGCTAATAGCTGAGTTGGAAATCAGTGATTTCTTTTTATGGAAAAATCTGAAGAAAATAAGGAAGGAATAAATACGAATGCAGCCAACGTTGTATACTCCTTCAATTTGAATTAATCAAAAGCGGAGAAATATATTTAGATGTTGGCAAAACTTTATATTAAACCTTTTAAGGCTAAGAAAATATTTCAACTTAATTTTTTCCAACTTAAAATAAATTGGATATATTTGGGCTAAGGACTGGATAGAGTTTTATATTTGACATAATCTTAACTTGAATAATGATAATCATTACATTAGTTATAGGGCAGAAAGAGAAAGTACTGAACCGATTACATTATTATCAAGGAAGGAATCATTCATTTAATTAAGATATCTCGAAAATTATATCTTTTCGAGATAAAATCAGTCATAGAAAGGGAAACTAATTTTTAGAAACTTGCCACAAATGTGTTTTGTGCTAAGTTTTACTCCGATATTAATCCTTTATATTTTTAAGTGATAGTTTGATTTATTCTAATTACACACTGTATCAAGCGGTCATTTTGTGGGCGTGGTTTTATCAAGATATATTAATGTGGTTTGGTTGCACGGACAGGCGAATATGTGACATAAAATCGAATGATATATTTCTAGCTTCAGGGATGATTTTTGAAATACACATGTATGTATGTTCTTTCACATCATTGAATTTGGTTGTCATTTGCTAAGTAGTTTACAAACAGCAGAGTGGCGCAGTGGAAGCGTGCTGGGCCCATAACCCAGAGGTCCGAGGATCGAAACCTTGCTCTGCTAACAGGGGACTTAAATCCAAGTGATTCTTTTTATTAATAAGTATCAAAAATTAAAGAATGAATAGTGCAGATGCACCCAAATTAAAATGGAACAAAAGCAGAAAGAGATTTTCAAATGTTGAAAAAATCGTTTAAGGTTAGGAAAACCTTTCCACATTTCATTAGGGGTTTATATCTCACGTCAATACGGTGGTCTGCAATTAATAAATTCGATATATTGGGGCTAAGGATAGGTCTGGTCACGTCAAAACTAAATCTCGCGCGATAATAAGTTTTCTTGTTTTATTAAGATACGAAATTAACGTAAATCATTATATTACGTACAGAGATAATAAATTGATTAATTCCATTAAGAAAATGCCTACCGATATTATCGATATATGTAAAGTCAGCCACAGTCAGAGTACATACTCATAATGGATGTCTTAGAGCTTGAAAACCTATAGTCCGATTTCGTTTAGTTTCAGATGACAGTTGTTTCGCCATACCATAGTGGCAAGGAACACATGTACCAAGTTTCATCAAGATATCACATTTATCGGGCGGACCGACTAATATTGACTTAAAGTATAACCAAATATTATATTTCTACTTCCAGGGATGATTTTGGAAACATAAACAGACTGTGCACAAGTGTGGATAGGAAGCAGAGTGGCGCAGTGGAAGCGTGCTGGGCCCATAACCCAGAGGTCCGAGGATCGAAACCTTGCTCTGCTAAGAGCTGAGTTGGAAATCGGTGATTTCTTTTTAATAAAAAGATCTGAAAAAAGTCAGGAACAAATAGATAAGGGTATAGCCATGCAGGCCAACAGCAGAATGATTCAAAAACGGGGAAATATTTCCAAATGAATACAAAACTTATCCACTTAATTTCATTAACCTTAATTTTTCCCATACTGATCGATATCGGGGATATAACGTCAAACGGAAGTCTAAAATTAATATATTAGATATGCTGGGGATAAGAGAAGTCTGGATTAGCTTAACCCCTTCATGCTCAATGTTGCTCTCGTTATTTATTTTTTTGACCAGCGGTTTTTTCAATTATGTAGACTTATGTGTTGTGCAAGCTTACAGTTACTTTTTCTGATATGGGCTGTGCACGTGTTCATTCAGTAAGAGTTCTCCGCAGAGAGAAATTGGCAAAATCGTTTCGCGAAAAAAGTTATACAAAAGTGGTTATACAAAAAGTGTTCAAAAATATAAAAAATAATTGCTTTATTTTAAAACCAAGTGAACTTTATAAATAAGTAAAGATAAGAGAGTTATTTAAAAAAAAATTTCATGAGAAAAGGGTTTAGTTTATTTATAATATTTGTGCAATAAGCAACATCCTGTAACTAATGAACCCGGATACACAGGAGTTTGAAATTTTTATCACTTCATATTGCTTTCGGAAATGGGCGAAATCGGACCACTGCCACGCCCACAAAATGGAGAAAACCGAAAACACATAAAGTGCTATAACTAAGGCAAAAATAAAGCTATGGAAAAAAATTGGTACGAAGGATCGCACTATGAAGGGGTATATTTGGATGCAATTTTTTTTGGAGAAGTGGGCGTTGTCCCGCCCCCTACTAAGTTTTTTTACATATCTCGTAAACCACTTAAGCTTTCTAGAATCGTTTCTGTTAGGTACTACTTTATACAGTCCAAAAATGGAGGAAATCGGATTATAACCACGCCCACCTCCCATACAAAGGTTATGTTGAAAACTACTAAAAATGCTTTAATTCAGTAAGGCAAAACACCAGAAACATTAAATTTGATTATAAAGAAGGTACAGAAGGGCTCCACCCAAATTGGTCTACGCCCACTTATGGGTCAAACACCATATTTAATTTTTAGAAACTTACCACATTTTAAATTTTCTTTGTACAATGTTTTTTTCCGATGTTTACATTGATTTAAATATTGTTTGGTGATAGCGCGGCTATTATTCGTTTATTTACACACTGTATCAAGACATACTAGAAAGAAAGGCTATTTTGTGGGTGTGGCAATTATCGGATTTTGCCCATCTATAATACCAACCTTTTTATATTGATAAGGAACACTTCTACCGGATTTCTTCAAGATATATTAATTTTTTTAAGTTATCGCTGACACAGACAGTCCAATATATAATATAAAATCTAATGAAATATTTCCTGTTTCAGGGATGATTTTTGAGACACACTTATACCTATGTATGTATGTGTGAATGCATTTCTTTCTCAAGAGAACATGTTTGTCATTTGCTAAGGAGTGTATAGGCAGCAGAGTGGCGCAGTGGAAGCGTGCTGGGCCCATAACCCAGAGGTCCGAGGATCGAAACCTTGCTCTGCTAATAGCTGAGTTGGAAATCAGTGATTTCTTTTTAATAAAACAAATTTGAAAATGTATGTTTCAAGGATATTATGTAATTTAAAAACAATAAATTAAACTAACTCTACATGCCAATAGTTTAATTATTTAAACTATTATTATAATTTAAAATTTAATTTAAGTGAATTTACCCTAACCCACTTAATGATTTTATCATTTATTATTATACAAGAGCATACATACTGAATTAAAAAAAAATGCAGTTGTCTAGTCAAGTGTCATTAATCAAGAACAATGCTTTAGTTTTGAAACTAATAACAAATAACGCTCTTTTTGTTGAAGCTCTATATAATATGTAAGTGCATAAATGTTCTGTGAAGAATACCAGAATTATCAAGTGCTCTTATAAGTAGCGTCAACAAATTATATAAATAAAGGGTGATTTTTTAAGAGCTTGATAACTTTTTTGCAAAATCTCATCGGTTCTTTATTTGAAACGTTAGATTGGTTCATGACATTTACTTTTTGAAGATAATTTCATTTAAATGTTGACCGCGGCTGCGTCTTAGGTGGTCCATTCGGAAAGTCCAATTTTGGGCAACTTTTTCGAGCATTTCGGCCGGAATAGCCCGAATTTCTTCGGAAATGTTGTCTTCCAAAGCTGGAATAGTTGCTGGCTTATTTCTGTAGACTTTAGACTTGACGTAGCCCCACAAAAAATAGTCTAAAGGCGTTAAATCGCATGATCTTGGTGGCCAACTTACGGGTCCATTTCTTGAGATGAATTGTTCTCCGAAGTTTTCCCTCAAAATGGCCATAGAATCGCGAGCTGTGTGGCATGTAGCGCCATCTTGTTGAAACCACATGTCAACCAAGTTCAGTTCTTCCATTTTTGGCAACAAAAAGTTTGTTAGCATCGAACGATAGCGATCGCCATTCACCGTAACGTTGCGTCCAACAGCATCTTTGAAAAAATACGGTCCAATGATTCCACCAGCGTACAAACCACACCAAACAGTGCATTTTTCGGGATGCATGGGCAGTTCTTGAACGGCTTCTGGTTGCTCTTCACCCCAAATGCGGCAATTTTGCTTATTTACGTAGCCATTCAACCAGAAATGAGCCTCATCGCTGAACAAAATTTGTCGATAAACACATTTCGAACCGAACACTGATTTTGGTAATAAAATTCAATGATTTGCAAGCGTTGCTCGTTAGTAAGTCTATTCATGATGAAATGTCAAAGCATACTGAGCATCTTTCTCTTTGACACCATGTCTGAAATCCCACGTGATCTGTCAAATACTAATGCATGAAAATCCTAACCTCAAAAAAATCACCCTTTATAATATAACTATTTCATTCAAATAATAATAAATCAATTAGATAACTGATTTCCGGTTCCCTAATAACCAGTTTAACAACCCATGTATTATAAAGAAATAAAAGATAATAAAACTACTTAGCAGAAACTGTGGATGTAATGAGAAAATAATTCCGTACTGGTTATTTATATATAATATTCTGGTTATGAACTTCGAAATTATTTTAACTATAGAAATAATGTTAAGCTAGCCAAATCATTACACAAGTAAGAATGCTTAAATTGAACAAATTTGCCTCAATTTTAACGAGCATTTTCTCTGATATTGATTTTACACATGATAATACTTTCTATTGATAATGTATAGGCAATATTGAGGAAATTCTAATAAAATTATAATGCCAAGAAAGTTGTTTTGAAAAATTATTGTTGATAATACTTATTTTAGGATTTCTATAAAAGAGAGTAAATCCTTTTCTAATGATATTCCATATGCTGTTTTTTCCTAACTTAAGTCCCTTGTAAATTCAATTAAAGAAAAAGTGGATGATTATAATAGTTGTTGCTTATTTTTCTCTTTAACATATTGCCTGCCAAGGGGTTTTGATGAAAATCTGTTATCTGTTTCATTTTATGTTTGTGCGACATGGCAACCAAAGTGTTAATTGTTACTATTTATTCTTTTGTCAGTTAGTTGCACACATACATATGTATAACCAGAACTATATATGTATATAAACCCAATGTATTTGCAGTAATTTAATTAATTTAGTCCTAAAACTATTTTTACTTTCTGAGAATAAACTGATTATACATCTCATTCGAGTGCCTAAGGCTATGAGTTGTTAATATAAATAGTAGGTTTTCCTACAATGATGAGTAGTATATGTAAAAGAGTTATTTTAGCAACAGTTAGAATGCGATCAGCCTATGATTCGTTTAAGAGAATGAATTATCTCCTAGTTAAAACTCCATACAAATTTCAAAATTTATAGATTTTACATAAATTAATCTAAGAAATGTTTAGTTATGAAATTTATCTTGTACCAATTAATGTAATTAATTGTCTATTGATGCCTACTTACCGGCCAAATCCAGATTTTCCACATGTAATCACATAGAATTTGTCATCCGCCAATTCCAGCGTTTTATGTACACGCACCGCTAACTGTATCGAACGCTCTTCGGTACGCTAAAAAATTTAAAAAAAAATTAAATTTTTTTTGACATATAAACAAGAAAATAGTTTATGTAAGTAAGGAAATGCATGGGCAATATACTGCTACTATTATTAAGGGTAAACTAACTTAGTAATGTCAGGGCAATTATTCGTATCTGCACAGTGAACGTCTAACTAGGAGTGTTGGATTATATTATTGAATATTATTTTGGTTTTTTATTTGTAAGGCGTTAATGGTGTTGTGATTATTAAGTTAAATGCATTTGTTGGGTTGAAAATAATATTATTAGTGGTTGCTTTTATACGACATCATCCAAACCTGAGTATCTTTGACAACTAAGCCAGAAACAAGTGAGGATCTTTCGATACGCTTGCTTCCTTCAGTTTGTCTTCCTTTTTGTAGACTTATATTTGGATACAGCACATACATATATATACTAATGTTGCTTGCGTCTGGTTTCAACTAGATATCTCAATTTTTTTCAGTTATGACTTCAAAAATCACTACCTACTGAAATCTAATTATCTATCTTTACTAACAGGGATGATTTTTGTAATATACGTGTATGTGTGAATGTACTTCTGTCTCAACGGAATATGGTTATCATTTGCTAAGGAGTGTATAGGCAGCAGAGTGGCGCAGTGGAAGCGTGCTGGGCCCATAACCCAGAGGTCCGAGGATCGAAACCTTGCTCTGCTAGCAACTGACGTGGAATTCAGTGATTCCTTTTTAATAAAAAAAATATGGTTCAGGAATTTTCTGTAATTTCAAAACAGTGTTTTAGAAATAACTCTATATGCCAATAGTTCAAGGAATTAATTCTGGAGCTAATACAAACTTTGAGTATCTTCAAATACCGACTTTTCTTCGCGGAATCTAACTTCTCGTTGCGGTTATGTTTTATAAAATAGCTTTCTAAATAAATAATGATTTATAATTTTTTTTAAATTACTGGAAACATTGCATGAAAATTCCGAGAAAATCAATAGAACAATCAATTTATTCAGCTTCTATATGGAATCAATAATTTATTTTCGATATTTGCAATTGAATTATGACTCAGTGCAGTTATTAAAATTCCAAGCAGCGATACATTACACAAGTGCAGCTACAACAAAAACAACTGCAACAATGACCACCTACAATTAATAACTGCCACACATACCTAGACCGCTTGCTATTCGTAATCATTCAAGTATTTTCAGCGCACATCGGAACAAACAGAGAGTTACAAATAACCACAACGGCCAGCCGAACAGCAGCCAACCAATCATCATTTCTACGCCTGCCATTCGAAACATTTGTTTACTTGGCATTCGCTGTTTGTTGCACTTGTGGCACTTTAATTGCCGCGTGATGCAATGTAATGATAGTAATATCTCAAAGCAGTACCTTTATCATTATCACCATTAAAACAGTAGTTTGCTGGCGCAGTCAGTTGTTTCATTGTGGAGATTTTTCATCATTTACTTTTTGTGTCTGTTTTTATTTTCTTGTTTTTTGTTGTATTTATGTTACAAAGTAAATATGGTGAAAATGGTGAAATGTAAATGTTGAAAATATTGTAGCATTTGAGGAAATGTTGCAAGCTCTCAAGTGTGACGCTATGGAAGTGCAGTTAGAAAAGCTTATGTAAACAATTATTATAAGGAAATATTCAGGTTTTTACAATCGTAGATTTTTTCTGATTTAATATATGTTTTTTTCTAATATTTTTATTGGATTTTCGAGAAGATTTTTCATGAAAGAAATACTATCGGAGTTTAGTGTCGAGGAATTTCTGTTATTAAATACAATATTATGTATCAGTCGTAATATGGATAACCCAGGGTCTGTTTAGGGAAGATCTGACTTCCAACACCACGGTCGCAATATAATTTTTACCTTGCATCCAGCAGACGAGCTGATATATGGTATTAGAAATTGTTTTCGGTTTCGGATATCAAGATAAGGAATGCTGGAGATAAGGTTGACATCAAATTATCTCATATTATTAAAAGTTATTAATATAAAATAATATTCAGTATTAAAGATTGATAAGATTACGGTCGATGATAGAGATGTAAATTGTTTAGGTACTAAAGCTGATCCCCAAGAAAGGTACCAGACTTGAACTGCTAACGATAACGCCTTTTAGAAACCAGAAAACTCCTGTAGTTCGAGCTCCTGTATCGACTAAGCAACGTGTACCCATCTTGCCTGTTATTTTACCAAGATGGCTCCAGTTTTGAGATCAAAAGTGTTGCAGGCTTGATTTCGTAAAACTGAAGAGAGAAAGTGTAGAGAGAAAGTGTAGAGATACCTGGTATCCGGAAAAATGTTACTGAAGTCGAAGAGCTCACTAGTAATATTTTGATTCCCCTCAGGATAGAAGGACCTTATGATGGCGCAAGTGCCAATAATTGGTGCTGTCGTAGGTCAAGTGAGAGCCAGTCGTCACACCGCATGAAGAAAGCCAAGCTTCAACCTGTTCATATTTGTTTGAATTGGTCTTATAATTTAGCGATTCAGCTGTGGAGCTTCACACATACAAGTCTTATTCTGAATCAGCTTTTGGTTACTAATAATTACTATTCATGTCTTAATTACTCTTGGACTCATGATTAAGCTTTGACCATCCCCATAAGTTTCGAACCAACCGAAAAAAATTCATTGTCATCTTCTTCTATAAGCCGCCATAGTTGAAACTTTAAACGCGTTTTTTCTCGAAACGGCATTTCTCAAAATTGCTGACATCATAACTCAACGAGATATTGACCGATCGACTTCATATTTAAACTGAATGTTCTTGAATATATTTACTATACAATGACCTACCTTATCTTTTTGATTCGTTGAAAATTGTTAATTTGGCATTAAAAATTCGACCATATTTTTACCTAAAAAACGAACTTTTTTTCAGAACTACGCCATTTTGCTAATTGTTGATATTTTTCAAAAATCGTAGGTCATGGCTTCAGCTTCAGCTTTAATAACCTTTTTGAATTTTTGAGTTTCAGCTACTCATTCGGCCGGAATCATGTCAGCAGTTGGGGAAACATTCGATCGAGTACTTTCTTTAAAAAATTACTAAAATCGCCTAATTTTTCATGGGTTACACTGGTAATTCTCGATAATTGGCTTTCGCGGAAGAATATATCATATAAAAGAGATCATTTAAAAAACAAAACAAAATACTAAGAATACTGTAACGTAACAACTTGAAAAATTCATTTGGGATAAATTATGTTGTTGCTGAAATGATTGCATATTCTAATACTAATATTCTAACTAATATTAGGCTTGTTATAACCGTTATTGCTTTAGTAATACTCATATTATTGCAGATTAATAAATTATTGGTATCAGTAGCCTACTAATAAAAGCTATATATTAGTTCCGACGATGTTTACTTACATTTTGCTAATTGACCTGCCGCCGTTAACAATAAAAAATTGTAAAAATATAACTTTTTGTAGTTTCTTTTTTTGCAACTTTGCCGCAATATTGATTATATTTTAAATGCATCAAAAGACATTTGTGTCAAGCGAAGAAGCGAAAAAATCGAAATAAAAAGAAGCTCCGCCATTGTACTGCATCATTGCAGGTAGCAATTAGCGCAAAGGCACTCATTGTTGCTTGCAATATGATGATAATGATGACAACTGCTGATGAGCTCATAGCAAACAATAATTATAGACACAGTCGATTACAATAAAGTTATTTAGGCAACAATAAATTGCAATAACTCACGGCAGCGTGAGTAGGTTGTGGATATTGGCAATAAACATGAAGAAGAAGCGGGAAAAACGTAAGACACGCTAAAACAAATAAGCAAATAAAAAGCAAAAAATGCTAAATGTGCTAAATAGAATGAAGCAATGATTGAGGAACACTTGTGGTTGAGTGGTTGTGAGGTTGTGATTATTGGCAAATGTTTTTCACGTCAGTTGGTTTTAAGTTTTTTTCTTGCCGCAACGCAGTGACATATGAAATTTTCAAAATTTGTTTTTATACAGCGTTTTTTGTGTTCATTTGACACATAAGCGCCAGTACTTGAAAATTTTAATGTTAAAAAAAAAAATTACTAAATAGTTTCAATAAAATTTTTTTTTGTTAAAATTATTTTTTTTTTATTTTTTCTTCATTTTTTTTTAATTATTATAAAGTTTTCTCATAAAATAAATAATATGAAATAATAAAGTGTAGAAACAACCCACATTAACCTTCCGCCAAAATGTGTGCCCGAATAAATTGCTGAATAATTTAGCAAAATTAAACCCACTCGCTTAACGGTAAGCACAATCAATGTCACGTAATTACAGAACATGTCTACACCTTCAGTCTATGCTCGTTGAATTCTTGACGCTTTGTAGACAAGCCTTAAGTGCCTGTACGGTTGTAGGCGTGCATATGCGCAAATTATCGAAAGACTTAAGCGACGAACTTCAGCAGACAGCGAATTAAAAGTGCAAATTGTCTACGTCAGCGACTATTAAACACAAATTAACGAAAAATAATTATAAAATCAGAATGTGTACATGGTGCGTTAAGGTCAAAAACCATTCAAGTGACAAAATTTACCGCTTTGTAAACAACAACAACAACAGGAACAATATACAAAATAGCGCGACAACACAGCGCGCGGTAATTAAAGTGACAAGAGACACCAGTTGGTCGTAAAGCCACAGTTGTAATTAGAAAATTGTTTTTAGAAATACAGCTGCAGCTGCAAATTCGATGCAGAGGAATTTCTAAGCTATTTTTCCATGAACTAAAACCGTTTGGGAAATACTGACACAAATACCTTGCTGTGAAGAATTTCAAATATATGCGTGTTTCGAAATAATGTTGATATTTTATAAAAACAAGAATAAAATGTACTAAATATCTCTCCTCACGTTGGTAGGGATGTTTTTGTTGTAATTATAAAATCTATAATTTTTAAAAATTATGTGAAAATGCAGTTTGGTTTTTTTATTGAGCTTTAAGCTATTAAATTTGAAAGCAAACGCAATCATTCTTATTATTATCATTCTTAGTACTCACATATCTCTAACTTAAATATATTTATTCCGATTTTGAAACGCATTACATGAACTACGGAGTATCTAATTACATATGTATGTATATACAACTGTAGTTTGTAAAATCGTACTCAACAAATCTTTATGAGCTTATTTTGTTGCTTTACAAGGTTATTTACATTCTTTTGGGTGTGTCACTATTAAGAATTTGGTCAACTAAATATAAATTCTGGTGTGAAATTTACTGTTAAAGCATTTATGGTTTTTCTAAAAGCAATCAGATATTTTTTTTATTTCAAAAAGGGTTGCTGCACTATAAGTTAAAGAAAAATCACAACAAGATTTATAAAGAATTAAAATTAAATAAAATATTTAAAAAATTCGTATATTCGATAATTCAAAATTTTTATAAAGACTAACGAATAAAAAGATAATATTAATGCCTTATAAACAAACTTTTAACTTTGAAATTAACTGACATGGAAAATATTGCAAAGAGCCGTAACAAAACATAAAAAGATATAAGAGAGAGCAAAAATAATTATGTAATAAAATTTGCCTAGAATCTGGTCTATAAAAGGCAAATATTAACAGTTCAACTTCCATAACTCGAATCACGATAAACCACAAATAACTTCGAGTTAGAGAGACTTCGTTATAGAATTTTCATTAAATTTAAATTAAATTTTCATTATTAATTTTTCAAAAAGCTGTAAAATATAGATTTATACCCAGTTTTATTTATTTATCATACTTCGCATAAAATTTTATTGACATACGATTTTATTGATACGATGAAGTTTGGCTCTTGAGGTTAGTATCCCATGCCTTTGTTGCGTGATTTATGCAATCCTTAAGTGTAAAATCATATGTTTGGTTCGCCTCCATACTATATAGAAATTTTAGAAATTCTGCTCGATAGTAAAATTAAAAATTTTGTTTATGGAAGGAAATTTTTATGAAATTTGACTTATATTGCCAATTCAAAAGTTCGAGCTATGGAGATTATAAATATATATTATTATATATATTATATATATATAACAAAAAAAATCATTCTTTGTCTAAATAGTGCAGCAATTCTTTCAACGTATCTAGTTCTCTAAAATCGATATTTAAGGTAGACCAAAGTTTAAAATATCTATATAAAGCGTGTTTCTTACATTTGGTTTTCAAAGGGAAATAAAACGGTATAATTTAATGTTATGGCCAGCTTTATTATTATGATAAGGTTTTGCCATAATGTTTTATAAATGATTGCCCTCAAGTGATTACCAGCCGAGAGGCCTATGTTTCGACAAATTTTTGCACCAATTGGGGACAGAAATAAACGTTGTAACGATGTAAGTCTGTTCATTATGTAATGGTAAACCAAACCGAGTGTAAATCAAGTAATAGCTATCAAAAAGGCCGACTACGAAAAAATATTTCCTCACTGAAAACCACAAGAGTCTAAAAGAACACTCGTTAAAAATACATATGTATATACATCGTTGCATCGGTAGTGAGATGAACGTTTTGAATGTATTTTTTTCTGATTGGATTAGATTCAAAAAAATTTCTTCAGCCTCGCAATATTTAGCTTTCAAATGGTTTTTAAGAAATGTCTTTGAATTTATAGTGTAGATTAGACTTATGAGAGATTTTGTTCCGCTGAGATCGTTTACGTTACATCCAATATCTTAAGCTAATAATTGTTTTATTGAAGAAACCACCGCTATTTAAGGGACTTAAATAGTAAATAGTAAATGTAAAAACTACGTTAACTAGCCGAGCATCATGGTTTTCATGGAGTCAGGTTATATGTGGTTTCTATTCGATATTGTAATTGTTATATAGAGATTAGGTCGCACATAAATTTTACTATATATGTACTTTTTAGCTTTAGCAATTTCAAGACTCAAGCATTTTGTTAGACTAATACAAGATTTAGGCCAACAACAATGAAATAGAAGTATTAATGATATCTTTAAGCTATATTGATTGTGATCCTCTTCTAACTATTTACTTTTTCTTTCGAGTTTAATGTTTTCTCACTCCTCTACTAATACTTTTTCATATTTCAAATTCATATATTTTATAAATTATTAAGTCTTCCCCCAACAATTAACTGGAATCTACAACCTTCTTTCTTCTACTAATTTCTCGATCTACAATTATTACAATTCCTTTCAGCCACCCAATCGCTCACATTGCAGCAACAAAAATTTTCGAAAGTCACCATTCAATAGTTGCCACATCTTTCCCTTAACGGTTTCTTAATGACAAGCTGTATTTCTTTTTTTTCTAGAATTTTTATTTAACTACCTTTTACCATCACATACTCGCTTATGGCTTGTCAACAAGTGCAAAAGATAGAAAAGCGGCAAGCCAACTTAAAAAATCACCATTCTATTCTCAAGACCAAAGCTTGCGACAAACCGCAATTGGCGGCGTTGCAGAGTGGCTTATCTATCTCTGGTGGACACACCCAGAAAGTTTGCAATTAATAAGAGAAGCGCGATTTATTTTCATGGGTCAAACGCGGTCGCTTCGAGCAGCTGCCCGAGTGCTTGTTGGGCCAAGCAATAGTCGCCAACCGACAAAGGTCCAACCACTACTACTCACATAGTGGTATATAGATAATTGTATTTAAAATGTACGCGAATGAGATGCTTTTAATTCCCTTTTATTGTTGCAGCAACATTTTTATGCTGCGCTTCTTAGAAATTAAGTCGCGCGCGCACCAGTTGTCCTGCAGTTAAAACAATTTATTACCGGGAACATGTGTTCGGGCAGCGCATTAATAGTCAAGCGCTCGCTCGTAAGGTTAAATATTGCAAAAAAATGGAAGGGAAGATTATCGCTATTTTGTTGCTGCATTTTGTTTTACTCACTTGTGTCAGCAGCGGTGCGGCAAAAAGCATTAATGCTTAAGTGCAGCAGGCATTCATTTATTTTGCTTTGCCACAAATGCGGCCACTTACTCCGGCGGCCAGCCAACTATTTGTCCAAAAATTGATGAATAGGCGACAAAGCGCACTTTGTGTATAAATAAATGTGTTACATGTGTTCCTGTGTAGACCTTTAGCGGATGTAATTAGCTTATTCGCTCGGTTAGGAAATATAAGTAAGGTGTTGCGAAGTGAGAGTGGAACCGAATGTCGAGTAAATATTTTAGAAATTTGTGGTAATAGTTATAATACTTCATATATGATACGAAATGTCTGATTTTTATGTAAAAAGCTCAGTTTATGAAGCTTAAAGCTTAAAAGTTTGTCCTAATAAGGAGCTTTTGGTACATCATATATACAATTTAGAACGAGCATGTAATATAGTATTATTATATAACAATGAATATCTGATTTGTATGATAAAAGCTCGGTTTATTAACCATAAAGCTTAAATGTTGAGCTTAAAGCTTGAAAGTTTAGTTTCAGGTGCTTTTACTCATACTACTTATAAATTATTATTCAATTTGGAGTTGAAATATCTGGACTGAAAGCTCGGTTTATAAAGCTTAAAGGCTTAGTTTCAGGCTCTTTCGTACATTATATATTTTAGAACGTTTATAGAATAGAATATTTCTATATGGCAATTAATGTCCGATTCGTATGATAAAAGCTAGGTTTATGAAGCTTTAAGCTTAAAGCTTGAAAACTTAGTTCCATTACCTTTTACCCACATTTCTTATAAATTAATTTAAAAAATGGATTAAAGTATTTTTACTGTTTTCTAATGATCTCCAACCGACTCTGTTTGATATTTCAAATTCCTGTATTTTATGGTATATTCTTCGACGGGAACTACATTTTCGTTAAGATTCCTTGAGTATACCCCTCATGGCGGTGGGATAGAAGTTTTGAATAGCCTCCACGACTATAATTAGTGCTTTTAGATCCACTTTGTCGAGTTCTTTTATGTGCTCTTCTGAGTAATCAACCATAGGAGTGAAACACATTTTGGTGTAATCAGACCACAGATGATACTCTATTGATTCAGATGAAGGGCTCGCATATACCTAATACCAGATGATACTCTATTGATTCAGATGAAGGGCTCGCATATACCTAATACCATATACCTGGGCATTAGTATATCCTAAATACTTTATTTTTATTATAATTTTGAACATTTTAAAATTTTCGGGAAGGGTATAAAAAGATATACACCAGGTCGGATCTTTAATTCTTATACAATCAATCCTACACCTACAAAAGTTGCAAATAAAAATCTACATATATCCACACGACAGTCAAACTAACGAGCCGATTGCCAGAAATTAGCATAAGTGCACGCATGCGCCGCGTCTACATGAGCTGTGCATGTCAAACAGCATCCCACATTGCCAGTCAAGTGGGGTCTGACAAGGAAACACTAATGTGATGCAGATTTTGCGCATGAGTGCGCTTTGAGTGGTGGAGCCTGTCTTTCAAGCATACGCATTGACTGGCCTTTAAATCCAGGAACTCAAGAATGTGTGTGTGTGTGATGCATTTGATGTGGTCGACATGAGTGACTGAGTGCGAGCGCCAGCCAGCCCACAGTGGAAATATGTGCCGCAGGACCCATATTTCATGCTGCGCCGCATTAGTCAGACGCATTGCCATTTATCTGCTCGAATTGCTCGTGTCCGCCTGTCTGTCCGATCGTCTATGCCCGCGCGCGCAACGATTGACAAGCAGACAGCGCGCGCGCCGAAGCGCAGAGGTGGAGGTGCACTAAAAATATGCAGACATACATATTTATGTGTCTGGAGCGCTATTCATATATATATGTATATGTATTTATATATAAAATAGCAGCATAGCGCTCAAAGCGCACAGATATAAGTGAATATAAATAGTTATTTGTTTGTTTGTATAAAAATAGTTGGCAACCAGCTGCGCGCATTAAAAAGCTCCGCAAGCATCGGTCGGCGGCTAACCGCCGGCCAGCCAGCCTTTTCTCAATCGCATTTTTTCGTAGTTGCTGCTTTGTTTTTTTTTTTATTTTGTGTTGTTGTCTCAGGCATTTGGACGCGCCTTATTTTGTGTCGTTCGCTTGTCGCTGATTGACTCGGCCGGGTTAAGTACGCGGCAAACACTAAGCCAAACACTACATGTGTACCTCAAATATCCGACAGACGTGTGTGCGCATGCGCAAATGTCTGTCTGTCGCAAATATTTGGCGCTCGTACGTGTTTTGGCTGTGCGCGTGAGCGGCCTTATTGCGGCGCAGTGTCGGCTGGTCGGTTAGCGTGGTGTGTCCACTTCATGTTGAAATCGCGGTGTTGCACACAAAACACAATTCTCAATTCAACACCCAATTGTAAATTGTATACATAAATGTTGTTGTATTTGTTGTTGTCTTTTGCCTTTTGTGTCACAAGCAAATCGGCTATGTTACTGAAATTTTGTTGTAAATTTTTTGGATGCTGGCTTTTTTATTATTTTTGTTGTTGTTATTGTGTCTGCTATTTTTAGAGGCGCGTTTATAATACAATTTTTACGGCAGCAATTTCGCGTTATAGTTTCCCAATTGTTTTACTCGGTGCATTCGCTTTTGTCGGCGAAAATTCTACTTGCACAATTGAACAATTTAATTTTGGATCTCACAATTACTTACGGCAGCTCAAAGCATACGATTAATTGCGATTATGCAAGCGAAACAATAAAAAAATGAATGGAAATGTTATTCACAAGATTAAGCAATCA
Organism: Zeugodacus cucurbitae; assembly: GCF_028554725.1. Classification (NCBI taxonomy): domain Eukaryota; kingdom Metazoa; phylum Arthropoda; class Insecta; order Diptera; family Tephritidae; genus Zeugodacus; species Zeugodacus cucurbitae. Next base: position 52,128,613 of record NC_071667.1, on the reverse strand, counting down.
AAAGACTTAAGCTGCGAACCCGGTGGACAATTAAATGCAGCGCTTACGCTTTGAGGTGCATAAAAGTTTTATGAATTTTATGTAATAAAAGCATGTGAGAAATTTGGTTGGGACTTAATTTGGAATTAAAATATTTTATTTGAATTTGTATTATTGTAGTTTTTAGTCAAATGTATGGCAAAAGGAATTCAAAGGAAATGGCTTCATACGAAATTCAAAATAATTGCTCTAATATAATAAAAAAAAGATAAATTTTAATAAATTTAATTTATTTTAACATTTCATAAATCTAATCAAATGCAAATAAAATGTAATTAAAATCATATTATTTAATCAAAAGACTTAACTTACGAACTCAAAAAAAAAATTAAGACGAACTTTATGCAACGAAATTCCTTTCTAATCTCTCTTGGGAAAACTAATATATTTTTTATGCATTTTACGCAACGAAAGTAAGGGTATAAAGCTGTGAACCGCTTTGTTTTAAAAAAGACAAAACAGTGCAGCTTGAGTTACTGTTATCATCAGTCTTCCTCAATGGCAAGCGAAAAGTAAAAACAAAAACATTTCTATAATAATGCGTTTGCCGAGTTTAAAAATAATAAAAAGGGAAATATTCACCTGACAATCAAAAGACTTAAGCAACAAACTTGGTGGGAGTAAATACATTAACTTTTATTTATTATTGTAGATATATACATATATATGCAACACCCATTATTCCTGTAATTTATTGTGTTTATTTAAACCTGGGAGAGTTTGAATTGTTCAACTTGCTTTGAGGTTTGGCATTTAAAGGTGAGAGAAATGTGTCTCATCAAATTGTTATTTGAATGCATTGCATAATATCAACTACTTTATGCAAATGGTGTGTATTTAGGGTGATATTAAAAATCCGTGAGTTAATAATAAATATTGCTTAAAGCTAAATATTTAAAGAAAACTGTAAAAATTGTTTTTATTTCTTAATTTATCAAGTCAATTTCCGAATAATAGGAAATTGCCATGTTGGAGGAAATATTAATAGAAATATGCTTACTTTTATCATAATAATTTGTATAAATTCTCAAATATACTACTGTTTCGATGGTCTGCATTTTCGCCCTTTTGTTATTAAGCTAATTTCCAAAGCTTAAATAATTTCTATTAAAGAGTGGGCAAGCAATATTAAAATGCATATTAAAAATATATAGGAATATCACGAAAAGTGGTATATTCTTTACCATAAACCAACAGCATGATAATATACATAGAAACAGTGTAACTAATGCATGGAAGAAAATAGAGATCAATAGACATGACTAAAACATAGATATTTTCATTATTTCCAATCTTACTATGAACAAGACAAAAAGTTAACTTCGGCTGTACCGAAGCTAATATACCCTTCACAGGTGCATTTCTTTTAGTAACTATGTGTTTAAGCAAATCTAAAGACGTAAGAAAAAGTAAGTAAAAAAAGAAAAGATTTTACTAATTCTTTTTAGACGGGTTGTTTGCTAGAAACATTAAGGTTATTTAATATAGGAAATAGATCTTTGAACTCACACCAACTTTCGTGAAGATATGTAGTAAAATGCGGGAGTTTTCCATACAAGCCCTTGATTCCGATCGTTTAGTTTGTATGGCAGCTATATGATATAGTGGTCCGATATCGGCAGTTCCGACAAACGAACAGCTTCTTGAAGAGAAAATAATATCTGCAAAATTTGAAAACAATATCTTAAAAACTAAAGGACTAGTTCGTATATATACTGACAGACAGACAGACGGACATGGCTAAATCGACTCAATTCAACATACTGATCATTTATATATATACTTTGTAAGGCCTCCGACGCTTCCTTCTGGGTGTTACAAACTTCGTGACAAACTTAATATACCCTCTGTTCAGGGTATAAATATGGGTTTAAGGGACATAGATCTAGCATATATTTTTACCAAAAACGTGCAAGAAGTTATTCAATGTTGAATAATAAAATTTGTGTCAAGTTAGAACTTCTCAACCTCTATTCGTTATACTCGAAAATCAATGGATTCGATCGATTGGAGTGAGAATACTATGCAAAGTAATTTGTCAAAATTGTATATGAACCTACCCGGTTAACTTAGTTGCTACTTTAAAGTTTCGTCTGCCATGTTATGCAAACAAAAAGGTCAAATTACCACAGACGAAACTTAACACCTGAGCCCATATTTCAAAAGTTGCCATTTGGAGTGAATATAAAAATATGCTTCAGCTAGTCACGGCCACGCCAATTCATGAGGCGTTCATTGAACTTTCCATTTGGTTTACTTTCTTTCTTTAAGGAGTATATTAATCGAATATGAAACTCTAAGGGATGTACGATTCAGTATATGATTCAGTATATAAGGATCTGAGTGTATTTATACAGATGAATGTTTAAAATACTGTTAGTTCTGATATGTGTGTATAGATGAAAGGGATAATATAAGGGGATGCAACGCCTTATTATTTAATTTTTTTGATGAAACTATTGTCCGAGTATTCGAAACAGCAGTTTTTAGAGTATATTGTGAGAGCATTTCTATCTACTAACTTAAACTATTTAACTATTTTTTAACATGCACATATAAATATTTTCTATGAACCATATTAATACTTCTTATTTTTTCGCATATACTAAAGGAATTTCAATGCATTTTTGCTATGTGATCTAACTATGAATACAAATAATTAAACAAAAAACAAAACTTCGCTAGGGCTTTTTATTTTAATTTTTTAATGGTTTAAAAGTCGTGCACATATAATTTCTTTACTTAGGTATTTCTATAGATTTATTATCACTGAACCTGAAAACCTCCTCTATTTAACAAATTCAATTAAAATAAAATTACTTTCTATATCGTTAGTTTAATTTTGTTAGTTTAATTTTGAATTGTCGAAATTTAATCTGGAAATCATTCTTTAAAAATATTTAGCAACATATAGTATAAAATGTTATAAAATCATCGCAATTTCAATTTATCTCTGGTTTTAGCACTCAAATCACGGGGCGATGTACCGAATATATCTAGCATTTTATTGCATTCTAAAGTGAAACTTTTTTAATTCAAATTAGTATTTAAAACACACGCTTGCTTTCCTTTTCAAAGTCTATCAATACCTTATCAAGTAACTAACAACAAAACTAGAAGAATTTAATAAAATCCACGAATTTTGATTGCAGCAACACAAGCAAAACAACAACCAACCAAAATCATCGCCAACATCATCTTCATCATTATCATCAAGGAATCATCGATTGAATTACAAGTATTGCTAATCACAAAAACAAAAACAGCAAAACACAAACACTCACGCCGTTGGACGACGTGAGAACGTGTCGTGAATTTCGCGAAAACAACAAACACACACACACACATTTGCGCATACAAATCGTTGTACAACAACAAACGTCATGTAAACATGGGAGAAACGCAAAAAACACTTCAGAAGAAGTAGAAAAAATTGCAAAAAATAACATGAAATTAGCTTTCAAAGTCAAGTGAGTAAAATTAGTGTGTTAGTATTGGAACAATTGGTTAGCTTACATTGGCACCACTCACGTTGCTGACCAGCACGCCACAGTAATCGGGCGCACCCTGTTTCGCCAACAGATTTATGCTGAAGCCCACCGCGTCGGAGCCGTCGCCCATGGCCATGCAGGCCGCATTGCGGTGATCGCGCGCATGCACGGCACCCGCGTAGGGACCGTTGAATTTCACTTTGATATTCATTGTGCCCGATTTGCATGTGGCCGTTACGCGTGGCGCGAACTCATTTTGTGTTGAGACCTCTTGTGTTGCCACCTGTAAGGAAATAGAAAAAATATTTAATATGAGAAAAATGAAATTATGATTCAGGAAAGTTTTAGCTTAAGGTATAACATTTTAATTTGTATAGAAAATTAAGAACTTAATTTAAGACTTGAAAAATTTTTTGATATTATAATTTTAAGTGAATCATAATTTTCGGAGAAAAACTATATTTAATTCCATAAGGCCTGTCTGATAAATTATAATGTATGTATGATGATTGAAAGATTTTAGTTTCATTAAACCGTAACGACCATAGGAGCTGAGTTTAAAAGAGAGCTATAAGGTTGCCACATGTTTGAAAATTGGAAGTAAGAAAAGCTCATGAGAAAATATTACATACAGAATGGACTTAAGGCGTTTTACAGTTCAAAATATTTTTGAGAAGGGTTGCCACCTAACTAAATACATTTTAATTTAACCAAATCTTCTTTAGTAACATTTAAGATAGCAGAATATGGTTAACAAAGCAAAAATATTGAGCATTTTATGCCTAAGATTGAATCTATTTTGGATAAGAGTTGCCATCTGTTTTACATTTTTGTTGAATATTATTTATAAATTAAATATTAATAATTAAATGTTAATGGCACTAATTTAAATAGGTTGCCACATGTTTGAAATTTATTTATAAAATGATTTCTGTGAAAACAATATATGACTCCTACCGCACGGGTAATTGCGCTCAATTTGGTTTATGAAATAGAGTTATAATAGTTGAATGAATTAAAATGTGTTGAAAGGTTGCCATCTGTTTACTAGTTTTAGTTAAGAAAGTTGTAATGATAGAAAAAACCTAAATATGGGTATGAAAATAGAAAGATTCTTATTTACTGTCTCTCTTTTCATGAAAGAAAGCAACATTTTTGAGAGGAGTTGCCACTTGTTTAATATTTTTTGTAATTAAATTGGAAAATTAAATATTAGGGCTTCAGACTGTTTCTGTTTGAAAACAAATTTTTTCAAAAAAATTTCGAAAAAGGGTTGCCACATATTTAAAATTGTATCTGAACATATTCTAAACGTTGTAGAAGTAATTAATAGTCCCATGAAAACTGTATGATTGTACCAAAGAATCAAAGATATAAACACCACCACATAAATATTTGACTATATATATTGACGCAGTCAATTAAATATATGTATGTACATATGTATGTATGGTAAGTATGTACCACCTACTAGAATATAAATTCCATCAAACATTAACCTCTAAAACTCATTGCTATTTTTTACTCGCACCTAATGAGGCGCCTATTGTCCCACTTTACACCTTTTAGCCACACTTCAAGGCCCAAAGCAATTTTGCTAAATAACAATAACAACAACCGCCTAGAACGAAAGCAATTTGTGTTCATCAACGTAACTTGGAAAAAATTAATCAAACAAATTATGAACAAGCTAATGGGCTGACATTAATCACGGCCTTTACGGCGCGCGCGCAATCACCTCCACACACACACACTTTACGGCGCTTACATACATGCATTCGTACACTCCCAGCCACCTACTTGTGACCTCTTGCTTGATTTAATGAGCACCAAGGCGCACATCAAGCGCAAATAATGGCAGACGTCTACAGCAAAGAGCACAAAGCAAATGTTTGTTTTTAATCATTACCGATTGGGAAGTTCGCTGCATTAACACAATTTCATTGGAAGTTCCTCTAATTAAACAACAATAACAACAAAAACAAAATATGATCAAAAATCAACAGCGAGATAAGTACTAATTGAGGTTAGATAAAAGGTTGTAGGTAAAAATTAAGTGGAAAGTACAAAAAGCACATGTGTTATTAAAAAACTACCGTATCGAAAATTCTTTAGTTGTGTTAAAAGAAAGAAATGAAGTGAAACGAAATTCTACTATTTGAATAGCCAATACGCCGCATGTGTTGGCGCTGCCCACACGCTAATTGTAAATAACTGTACTATGGAGGTTGTGTGCTTGCCGCACAAAAGCTCAGAAGGTTGCCCGTAACGGTAGAACAAAATCAATTAATTTTAGAAATAAGTTTATCGACACCAATAGATGACGTGTACATATACATATACATGTACATATAGACTTGTAAATGTAGCACAAAGAATATTGAAAATTGCTTACTTTATTCGATTAGCCAAGTGAACCAAATTAAAAATTTTCTGTAATTTGTTTTGTGAAAATATTTGTTTTTTGGCCATTTCTTCAGGAATTTATTTATTCGGTCAAACTTGTGACGTTAAAGAAATTAGCGATATCCACTATGTCAAATTTAATGACAAAATTTGTCATTTCATATATTTTTGGCATTTTGTGAATATCCCTTTCGAGCTATATTATTAAATTATTATTTATTTACAAATAAAATTGAAATTGTTTGAATTTCTTTACGAAAATATTGTCATTTTATTTAACACTATCGTCATTGAATTTGACATAATGACAATAGCATATAAAAGTAACCGGATTCATCCTGGTCTTCGAAAAAGGAATTTGCAAGCGTGATAAAAGAGTTAAAATTGGTCATAAGATTTCAATAACATAATAATAATTCTCCAACATATTCTAAAGAAGTGAGTTTTTTTTTAAGAAAGGGCTGCTATATATATTTCTGGCCTAGGCAACACTAAGTGTTGCCAGGTGCAATCTGACATTTCCATTGGAAAGTTTGACATTTTTTAGCATAACATCACTCAGAACGTTTTGTCATTTAATCGTGAATTGTTTTATTTACAGGGAATTAAAAAATTCATCTCGGCCAAAAAATGGAATTAACTCGTGAACATATTCGTGCGAACATTTTTCACTAAAATCTTTGTATGGCTATGAAGCATCATCCTATAGCACTGTGTAAAACTGGTACAACGAATTCAATCGTGGTCGACGCTCGCTCAAAGACGAATTCCGTGAAGGTCGTCCAAAAACAGCCGTTGTGCCAGAAAACATCGATGCCGTACGTGAACTGATAATGCAAGACCGTCATGTAACATACCTTCAGATAGAGGCATGCCTATGCATTTCTCCCACCAGCATACATTCGATAATGCATGAACACCTGGCCGTAAAAAATGTTTGTTTTCGTTGGATCCCGTACAATTTGACAATCGCTAAAAAAAGGGCTCAAAAAAAGTGATTCGAAAATTGGTTTGAGCGCATGCAAAAGTGTATAAATCTTGATGGAGAATATTTTGAAAAACAATAAAACCATTTTCGTTGATAAATATTCCCATTTTCATTATTAGGCCAGAAATATATATAGCAGCCTTTGTATGATAATATGAAAATAGTGGCTAAGCTATTAATGCGTTATTTAGTTATATATATATTGGTCTACAACTTTGCTTCCGCCGTTTTTGTTTTGCAAATTTAAGTTTTTTGTTTTATAAAAACGGTTACAAATGTCGATGAGCCTCAGCCGCACTTTTCTTGGAATTAAAAAAGAAAAGCAAAATTTCCCGCAAATGTCGAGAATTTGGCTCAAAAAGTGACATTTTCAGTTGAGAATAAGTTTGGGATGAAAACAGATCTCTACAAGTATTTTGTTGGGTTAATGTTGACACAATTGTACAAGATCAATATAAAACGATTTAATCGACCAGTGCTTGACGCTAGAAACATCTATTGGAAAACGGCGGAAGCAAAGCCTATACTTAGAATTTCTACAATTATGTTCTTCATGAAATGAAAAGTCTAACTGAGTATCAAGTAAAAAATGTCAAAAATTACAACTTCGAAAAAGGCCTCTTTTGCCTCTGTTTAAAATCACACGTCTAAGAAAACACCTGTATATTTGAATTTATGTACGGCCTGAAAAAAATATATTTACATAGTAAATATAGTTACAATACTTTAGTTATTCTTTCATATGAAAACGGGAGCTAATTTTAAATTCAATTTGAGTTTATGTTACACGATACTTTGGAACTAGTAAAATAGATAAGAGGTATTATTGTTGGATCTTACCAAATAGTTAGACTTTAAGTTAGATATGATCCCGTGATATATTAGCAAATCTATATATATATTGAAAATAAAACAATGTCAAGTTAGTTAGCAGCATATATAACTCAAGATCAAGAACAGATATGATTTTGATGTTTCTCAATTTGTTTGATTTCGTTTATATTCCGAACTGTAGAAAAATTAATAAAATATCGGAACGGATCACTAACAAAAAATTTAATTTGCAAAGGTCTTTATACATTTATGCACATAGAAAATACAAACTTAAACATCAATAAAAAGGGAACAAATTACATCATTTGTCAAATCGATTGATCTCAATCATTACTTTGTTAGGCGATATAAAAATAAATTTCATATGCATTATATTCAAATATTTGTTGTAAGATACTTCCAGTTTTTAAGGAAAGCCACTTTTTATGGATATAAGAGGCCCTGAACAAATATTTTCCTTGATATATATTTCCTGTATACTTGATATTTTATATTTGAATATGGATTAATGTTTTTCCTTGATTCACTTATTCACTTATTGCCTTATATTCTTAGGACTTCGCGTAAGTCATAAGGGCAGAGTGAGTGTCATCAGTATGGCAACATACGGATTATGGGTTATATTACATCCTGGGTGAAATCGTCTTCGACCAATATAAGAATTTTACGAGCACTGCACTGCATATCACATACAATACATTACAATGCCTGACCAGTAAGGCACGTATGTATGTATGTATGTATATATCGTACGCAAAGTCCCTATGCAGATGAAGCAAAAAGTGGCCACGCACGATTCAGGTCAAAAGGCTGCAAAAGTTGAAGTTAATACCTCAGCGCGGCAAGCGTTCTTTAAAAAACCAAAAAGCTTTCCAATGTTAAGAATTACAAAAGTCAACTTAGCAGGAACGGTATGAGCGTAGGGAGTAAAGAGCGTGTTGGATAATTTATTGCCAACACTAATTTTGGCCAACTGCCTGCTGTCGCGACTGCCAAAGCGATAACGCCACCGGCGATGGCGAGCTTGACATTTGCGGCTGTAGCGGTACGCCAAGCCAAGCCAATGCATATCACTGCCAAAACGGTGGACAGACTGTGCCCCAGACGATCGGCAGGTAATTGAATTTGTACTTTTGCGCCGACAAACAAATCGACTAAAAAAAGCTGCGCCACACACACACACACATACCCAGTACCAGGGTTTAAATGCTCCCATTTACATAGCGGTGCTCTTTTGTCTGACCTAAAGCCGCGCGGCGCAAGCGAAGCAACACTTTACTGTTAAGCGAAAGGTGAACGGCGATTGTCGATCGCTTTGGCGCATGCGCAAAACGCTGACCATTTTGGCCATGTGGCAGCGCTTCATTTGATCGGTTTTTTGCATGCCAGCGCGCGTTCTGGCGGCAACTCGCTCGTTGGCAGCCGCTGCAATTGCTTGATTTATTTACCCAAAAGGTTGAGGTTTCTATAGCTTCTATAGCTTCTAGCGCGAACACAGCGTGTGCTTGTACCTACGTAAATTATTGCAAATGTTTGGCAATATTTTATTGTGCGCGGTAGAGTCGTTCGGAAACTGGAGCAAATTGTAGAAATTTGATGAATGTGCAGTTTGTCGCTTTTGTTGGTTTTGTGTTGTTATAATTGAAGCGGGAGCAACATTATTTTTGTTGAAAGAAGTAGGTCGCTCAGAATTGCGACTAATAGATTTCTATTAATCAAAGAATATGTTGCTAAGCACAAATTTCTACTCGATATGATTGATTGTTTGAAAGATTTATAGATTTCATGTATAATTGATTTCGTTTAATAGTTTCTTGAGATTTACTATTAAACTTGAATGATTAAAATGATATTTGAAATCCCGCTTTTTTAAATTTCTACCGTCTGAAATCGTGTATATTTTTAAGACTGATTGGTTAAAGTTGGAGACAAGAATATTTTATTAAAATGTGTTGAAATAATGAAAAAAATTTTAAAAATATTTAAAATTTCACTCTTGGATCGAACAGTGTAACATCTTTTTATGGATTTTCTTTCATAATTTGTATTTCTATAGTTTTTAAAACAGAGTAATCTGATTTGCATCGTGAAATCGGCTGTAAGTTGGTTGTCTGCACTCGCTGAACAATTCCAAATAAATATCACTCAGAACGTTTTGTCATTTAATCGTGAATTGTTTTATTTACAGGGAATTAAAAAATCATCTCGGCCAAAAAATGGAATTAACTCGTGAACATTTTCGTGCGATCACTTTTCACAACTTTCGACATGGATTATCGCGACAAGAGTGCATCGATGAACTAAAATCTTTGTATGGCTATGAAGCACCATCCTATAGCACTGTGAAAAACTGGTACAACGAATTCAATCGTGGCCGACGCTCGCTCAAAGACGAATTCCGTGAAGGTCGTTCAAAAACAGCCATTGTGCCAGAAAACATCGATGCCGTACGTGAACTGATAATGCAAGACCGTCATGTAACATACCTTCAGATAGAGGCATGCCTATGCATTTCTCCCACCAGCATACATTCGATATTGCATAAACAGCTGGCCGTAAAAAAGGTTTGTTCTCGTTGGATCCCGCACAATTTGACAATCGCTCAAAAAAAGGCTCAAAAAAAGGCTCAAAAAAAGTGCTTCGAAAATTGGTTTGAGCGCATGCAAAAGTGTATTAATCTTGATGGAGAATATTTTGAAAAACAATAAAACCATTTTCGTTGATAAATATTCCTATTTTCATTATTATACCAGAAATATATATAGCAGCCCTCGTATATGTCAAATTTTATGACTAGCTAATCTAATTGTTCTGAAAAGTATCCACAATGGAAATTTACAGTTTGCTACCATTTGAATTATTTTACTCACTGTAATGGGAACACTCGTCTATCGAAATTATCAAATTGAATCGTCAATGAAGTGTCATTAAATTTAACATAATATCACTTTGACAGAAAGGATAACCTAATAAGTCTAATAAGGCTTTTTTGAATAAAATAACTAAAGGACTTTTAGGTAAGTCTTCGGAGATGTATTCGTGAAGTATTATATTTATAACAGGATTGGAAGCATATGGGAGCATATAAAGTGTTGCACCCAAAATTTAGGCGTTTAATTTTATTATTTTATTCAATTAAAAATACTGTGGAAAATTATATTGTGGTAACACTGATGTGACTTTTGTTGTTGATATATTTTCGTTGAGTGATTCCGCATGTAATAGATACCAGGAAATTAATGTTTACTGTTTCTAATGTGTAGTCAATTTGATTTAGCAGCATTTCATGGCTTTACTAAAAAAATATTTTTTTTCTGCTGATAATTACTATTGACATTGATCTATAGATCCGTATTTGGGTAAATTTATTCTGCAACACTTAGGTCAGTAAATGTATTTGGTAAAAAATTCGACTTGCATCACGCTTTGCTAATAGCATATTAATAAGAAATTGACAAATTTGACGAATTCAAAAATGAAAATTTGTTATGTGAACGTGACTAATAGCTATTAAGCTTCATAAGCACTAAGCACTGCACTGCAGTTTAACCTTGTGTCTTAAGTGTCTGACAGACCAAAATTCCCATTATACATGAAGAGTACAAGATGCTTGCATTTTAATGCCTTTCATTGGCAAAATATACCAAAAATTGTTGTGAGAAACTACTGCTTAGTTCTTTGATTGATACTCGTTGATTCTTTTTCCCACGGCAAAAGCTGCAATGGTATCATACACACAATGCATATATTCATATAAAGGCAAAAGCAAATAAAGTCAATCAGCTTACAGTTGAAAACATATTTTTCGAGTAGGGTTGCCATATGTTTATATTTTTAGTTCTATAAAATTCATAAAATAAAGGATCCGGTAAACACGGATATTAAATTCAATCAAAGCCAAAATATATTTGTAAAGAGGGTTGCCACCTTAAAACTTTTGGTTTTCAATAAAATGTATAAGAGAAAATATACTGTAAGAGGATTAACGCCAGCTTAGAAATCTTAATTAAATAAAATTGTAAAGCTAAAGCCAAAGGCAAATAAAGTCAATCAGAAAAGAACTTTATTAACAACAACAAGGAGAGCAAATGACCCGATATCCCATTGATTTTATGTTGGTCGTGAGAAAAAATGCCATTAAACTTTGAACTCTCTAAGGATCACAATAAAACTCTATTAAAACATCAATAATGCTTTTAACTACCCCGCCACCGTCTACACCGCCAAGTCAGTCGTATACACGAGCGATCAATTGCCAATCAAATGGAGCGTGTAGTGGCGAACTTTTATTGTCAACAATGCAAAGCAAATAGCCGCTTGTACACAAAATGTTGTTGTTGTTGTTGCTGCTGCTGCTATACAATTGCTCCAATTGTTGTTGCACAAATGTAAGAGCTGCAAATAAAAAGCAAGCGAGCTCAAGTCAGAAAGGAAATTAATGCAAAACTGACAAACAGCAATTGGAAAGACAACAGTTACAACAACAACAACAACAGTACAAAAATAACAACAGAACTGCATACAAATCTGAATTGTGGACCGGAAAAAACTATAAAGCAATATGCAGTCAAATTCAGCTTTCAGCTGTGCCGCACAGCAATGAAAGTAGCACAATCCGCACAGTGACTCTTGCTGGATCGCAGCTGCAACTGCGCAGTGGCGCTAACCCAAAATACGAGTACCTGCTGCCAACTGGTTCGACGTAAAGAACGTGCAACGCATTTGCTCCATGCTTTCCACACTGTCGCTTCGATATGCTCGTAAATTGTTGCTGTAATAGCGACGATTGCACGGCGGTTTGTTGTTGTTGTTGGTGGAACTGGAACGTGGCATGAGTGCCAAGTGCTCCAGTAAAGGAGAGAAGCAACAAAAAAAAATCAGACGAAAAAAAAACAACGAAAACGAAATAAACTATTAGCTGCATGTGCCTCGCATTTGGGAGTGTTTCGTGGACAAGATTTCTGCGCAAAAAAGTCCAAGCGGTAAAAAAATATGAAAGAGTGGTAGCACTGTCGCAGCGGCAAGCGAAGCGAGAATGCATATAACAATAATACGGACGGACAGCAATGAAAGCGGCATGACGCATGCCGCACACACACAGCCAAACACACAAATTGGTTCAGCCCCTTCTTCAACTGGTATCGAGTATCGGAAGACATTTTTAGAAAGTTATTTCTAATATTATGCATTTTAGATCGTACAGCTTCACAATGACAAAGAAGTTTGTGGAAAGAATAAATTTGTTAAATATGCAATTTTTAAGGAGCACCAAAGAAAAGCTGTACAAAGGAACTAGAAAAAAAAAATTGGAAACTTCGTGAGAATATATGAAAGTGAGTTGCCACATGTTTAAAATTTATTATATAATTAAAGTTATTAAGATGAAGTCATTAGAAAGAGAGTTGCCACCTCTTAAATTTTTGTTAGCAATATAATTTTAAATATAAATATAAACGATGCGATTAGCATGAATAGGAAATGTTTTTGTTGAGAAGGGTTGCCACCTGTTAATATTTTTTAAATCAATAAAAAATGTAATTTAAAGGAAATTATAAACATGCAATTAATAATAAATAAGAAAGTGGTCAGATTGAAAAAAGTTTGTAGAAGGTTGCCAGCTGGTTAAATTTTGGATACTGTATAATTTTTAAAATTTTCGATTCAATAATATGAAAGTGTTGGGAAATGCAGATGATTAAAGCGGATATTAAATTAAATTAGCTTAAGAAAGCTAACCATCGAAAATAAATTTTTTAGTGGAGGGTTGCCATCTGTTCAGACTTTTTGATTTAATATAATTATTAAGCCAAATGATGTTATAAACACGGGTATCAAATTTAGTATATTTAACATAGGTTGTAGTTGAGACAATTTTTTTTCCAGAGTGTTGCCAGGTTTTAAAATTTAGCATTCAACAAAATATATAAAAATTTGAATTCAATTAAATTGACAAGTATTACGATGGGATAAACATGGATATCAAATAGAACAGACATTTAAATACAGCATTTTAGAAGGGCTGCCACTTATTTGGAAATGCTATAAATATAGCAACACATCGAAAATTCTTGGCCAATTGGCGTTTAAGTTTATGACTGTTCACATAAGAGTGACTAAGATAAACAAGTCAATGACTATTACTTTAGCAATAATAACAACAAATATCAGCAGCACAGATCGTACAATAATAAAAGCTGCTTAAAGTTACTGCAGAAAAACAATTATTTGAATCACAGCTGCAAAGAACAAATTGAACACATACATATGTATGTATATGCGCACTTCAGCTGCGTTGAGTGGCGATAAAAGCTTCGAGAAATACACCAGCGACACCGAATTGCAAACATTACATGCCCAACAGTTAAGGCGTTGGCGTTGAAATGTCGTCATGACAGTAAAAATTGAAAAGGAAAAACCTCAACTCAACTCACATAACACTAAACTGATAAGCCAATATTTGCGAAATAATTGCCCTGCTACCCTGGCGGAATTTGTGTGCTTTTCAACCATTATCAGAAAATTTCAGTTAAAAAAATATTTATTATATTTTTTAAATAATCAAGTAAACGGTGCGGTTGTGGTTGTTATTGTTGTAATTACAAATTGTATTTTCCTAAATAACCTTCGACTATTCCTTATCCATATTTCCAGCTGGGCATATCGAACTAACCAGCGGCTGAGAGTGACAGAGTTCAATGCGCCGCCCAATGCCATTGAGGGTCGTAATTGGCCAACGCATTGTTGTGTTAAACCGCCCGCACGCTGCCCTTACTTCGTTTAGTCGGCAAATGCAGCAATAAAATGCGAGGTTTTTAAAACTCCGCTGCAACTCAACGCTTGTGCGAATATGAAAATAAAGGCTGGTAGCATGCTTCAACAATATGTTTGTTGTTTCAAATAATTTGTTGTTGTAATATTATAGAACAAACGAGCTTATATTCCCACTACATCATTTTTTTTTGTTGATTTTTAGTTAGCTAACTTGTTTAATTTATATGTAGCGGTATTGAGCATTGGTGTAAAAAATTACAAAAAATAAAAACAAACAAGCTTATATCCGTGAAATATTGCAAAGCCAAGCAATTATTATGTAACACGCTCTAATAACTTTAATGTTACAAATAAATTTTTAAATTTTTTATATTTTTTAGCCTCAGATACCGAACATACAAATGCGCAGTTTTAGTAATATATTAACGGCCATATACATGTAAATTTGTATATATTGTTGTGTGCAAATATGCATGAAAATAAATTTCGTGTAAACAACCGCTGTTAGTTTTGACGTACTTTTTGCCAGCATTTTGCCATGAACTAACGATATGTTACATTACCAGCATGTAGTGGTTTGTTCTGTATTGACACATACCTATATGTTATATATACATATATATGTCTGATTATATCGCACTATTTGCAATGAAAGTGGCATGCATTCGCACGATTTATTCTAATTTAACCTGTTAATATTTATTTTTAATTTTCAAACAACTGAAAACTTTACAATCACTTTTAGTGTCCAGCAGCGCTGTTGAACCTTGAATTAGATATAAAGTAATATAGTTTTAGTTATTATCTAATGGTCCGCTTTAATTAATTAATAAATTCGCATAGACATGCAAGTTTATGCAAGCAAATACAGTTCATTAGGGTGTGCAATTAACGTAACTTTGTGTGGCAATAAATTATACTATTTTGCATATGATACGAGTGTCCGTTAAATAAAAGTGAAAGAATTGTCGTAAAGTGAAGTAACTCATTTATTTAATGCATGCCAGACAGTTTATTTTGCATGAAGCAGGTCGGTGGTTAGTTAGATCAATGTTGAATCCGGTTCAACAGTGAAAAGAGTTATTAGCTAAAAATACCTTTGAGGTATACGCAGCTTAGTCACAACTTTACAAGTTGTTTTTAATCTAATCAGAGTTGACTAAATTACATTTCTCCGAAGTTCGTTGCTTAAGTCTTTTGTTACTGATTACGATTATTTAAAAAGTTACGCCACCTTGAGGTTAACAAAATTTTGTAGCTTAATTTCAAAGTCTATATTCTAACGAGTATTTTGAGATGTATCCGAAAACAATGCCTCAATAATTAGGAAAGTTGTGATGATTAGAAGTCTGCGCCGGGAGAGCGCTGCAATAGTACAATTTTTCTTCTTTACCCGATAACTCAGAAACTATTCAACCGATTCAATTGAAAATTAAAATACATCTTAATAAATAGATTCCCGCGTCGGTTTTTTCGATTGAATAATTTGAAAATTTTTTATCCAATTTTTATACGGTGGCATATAATCAATTTTGAAAGTTCTTACAACTGCGTAAAAATTTGTTTTTTAAGAAACGTCACTCTGTTCAAAATGTATCACTTTTTCAGAAAAACATTATGACATGCCTATCATGTAAACCATCAAGAGGGCTCCGGAAAAATTGATCCACGCCAATGCTTATATCTCTGCCATTTTCAAGTAAAAACAATGTTTTTTAATATCTTGAAAGCATAATGCATATCTTAGCATTAAATTAACAATAGATGCAAAGGAGTCCTACATCAAATAGTTTTATCAAAAAAACTTCCTAAAACCAAAATCTGATTTCTGTCTTATTAAAGAAAAATTGATATATTATAAACAACAGTAAAGACTTGTTAATATTACATAAAAGGAAAAAAAATGAAAATTGTCTAAAATGAAAGCTTTCTAGAGTATAACTTTATGGAAGCTTTTTATCGGTTAACACAATATCGTCCACCTAATCGAGCTCGCAACCTCTCACAAGGTTGTTCAAGATGAAAATCAATGAATTGAGAGCTCAATAATACTATTAATAAATGTGTTTCCATTACTCTAGTATTTTTGTTTTTCGAAGATTCAACTTTGACCTTTAATAGAATATATCATATAAGCTTGACCGAAAACATTTATACCACACTAAAATAAAAAGAAAATTGTGATTACATCCATATTTTTGTTGTTTTTGTAGTAAATGTATATTATAATTAATAATAATGATTCTTTATAAGTAATTTTTCGATATTCGAAGACAAATAATTTGATTTTGGAGGCCGACTTCGAAATCTGAAAAATATATTACTTTTTTATACTCTCGCAACAAATGTTGCTAAAGAGAGTACAGTTGATCTCCTTTTTACACGGTTTTTTTTTGCACCTGTATTTTTTACACGGTGTTTTTGAACACTTCCCAGATACCATTTTTACGCGGTTTTACTTTTTTTACACGGATTTTTTATTTTCATTGTATACTTTTTTGCAATAAAAACAAAATTTCATACGTCAATACGTCACAAATGTATTGCTGTTAATAGAATTCAATAAATTTTAAATTAGATTTAAACTAAAAAATACAAATCTTAGATTCGAAAGCCATTGAAAGGGTTGCAACAATTTCAATACGTAAACAAATAAATGAAGCTGAAAAAAAGAAGACACAGCGATTAATGACGGAACTTTGAAATGTATTATTTTCTTACCATTCCCAGAATAGTTGTTGTTTGTTCCTTCTAACAGTAATATGTACATACATATAATACCAGAAAAGTCTATAACAACAACAACAGTGTAAATTCTCACTGTACGAATAGATAGATTTTCATGTAAAATTAGATCTTTTTTACACGTTTTCTATTTTTTGCACGATTTTTTTCTTAAATTGGTCCCAATAGTGAGTTTTATATAAAAATTTGATGTTTTTTGCACGGTTTTTTTTACACGAGTAATTTGCTGTCTCAGTTAACCGTGCAAAAAGGAGATCAACTGTACAACAACAACAACAACATAACGGTTGTTTGTAACACCCAAAACTAAACTAGTAAGATATAGGGTTATATATACCAAAGTGATCAGGGTGAAGAGTGGAGTTCAAATCCGAATGTCTGTCTGTCCGTCCGTCCGTCTGTGCAAGCTGTAACTTGAGTAAAAATTAAGATATCTTGATGAAACTTGGCACACTTATTTCTTGGCACCATAGGAAGGTTGCTTTCGAAAATGAGCAAAATCGGACCACTGCCACGCCCACAAAATGGCGAAAACCGAAAACACATAAAGTGCCATAACTAAGCCATAAATAAAGCTATGGAAATAAAATTTGGTATGAAGGATCGCACTATGAAGGGGCATATTTGGATGTAAGTTTTTTGGAGAAGTGGGCGAGGCCCGCCCCTACTAAGTTTTTTGTACATATCTCGCAAACCAATAGAGCTATATAAACCAAACTTTCTGCAGCCAGTTTTTTTAGCCACTTCCTAATACAGTCCAAAACTGAAAGAAATCGGATCATAACCACGCCAACCTCCCATACAAAAGTTAGGTTGAAAATTACTAAAAGTGATTTAACTCACTAACGAAAAACGTCAGAAAAACTAAATTTCACATAAGAAATGCAGATGAAAGCTTCACTCAGCTTTTTTTACAAAATGGAAAGTGGGCGTGGCGACGCCCACTTATGGGTCAAAAACCATATCTCAGGAACTACTCGACCGATTTCAATGAAACTTGGGTTGAAAGAGTTTCTTTACAGCGCAATGATATGTTGTGAAAATAGGCGAAATCGGTTCACAACCACGCCTACTTCCTATATACCAGAACTTTGAAGACGATCAGAACCGTTTACTTTACAATATATAAAGTAAACAATAGTGAAGATATCGGTGCAGAACTTTGCACAAATAGTACGTTTATAGTGTGGCAGCCCCATTCTAAAAATCGCCGAAATCGGGCCATAGGTTTTCAAGGCCCCATATATTGAACATGAGAACCTCTGTGCTCCTAACCTAATATTATGGTTTCCAACTTTCAATGGACTTTATACAATACTATATATGACAAATATGTGGGTCAAATTATGTATTATATATTGTTAATAAAGTTAAATAAATAAATTGCGAGAGTATAAAATGTTCGGTTACACCCGAACTTAGCCCTTCCTTACTTGTTTAATATAATTTGTTTTGTGTGTTTATAGTTGATTAGTTTCTTATTATTTTTAATTATACAAAATCTTTATCATAACGCGTGAAAACATTTCCTCAACAAAACCTACATTTTGTTAACGAAACAGCTTTTCCAAAATTTTTCCTGATAAAAATAACTAAAATTTCAGTCATGCAACAGCCACGCATTCATAAATATCTGTATGTAAATAACTCAAATTGTTTTTCTTATACAACTCGGTCAACATCCACACAGACACACACACAGCCACACATGAATGTAGGCAGATCTGTATAAGTGCGGATATTATGCGACAAATCACATAACTGTTCCAAATAGAGTGTAACCAAAATGTCGAATATCTTACATTGGCGGCAACAGCTAACACTACCATATAAAGAAACGGCAACAACAAGAACACCAACAGCATGCTAACGACCAACAAGATTTAACTTAGCTTGGTTTACACAAACACACACACACTCTAAGGTGGCAGAGCTCGTAAATTCCACACAAAAATTATGTGACACTAACGCTGGCTGACACAGTCAGCTCTGAAGCTGCATACATACATACATACATTCATATATACATACATATATATTGTATCCACAGTATGCAACAAGGTGATCAAGCCTGAGATTCGCGGCGCTGCGCCAATTGCTACCAATTTGCAATCAGTGCTGCACAGTTGAACAGATTTGCCACACGGCGGTCAATAAGCTGCTTAGGCGAGCGTTACAATCTGCTTGCCGGCTTTAGCTTGCAACGCCAACGGCAGCAAGCCGCCAGCAATTGGCCAGCGCAGTCGTCGCTATTCCGGGTGTCGAGTCAAAGGCGAACTGACTTATAATATAATTTAGTTGTGAGCCAGTTTCGGCGATAAAGCGCAGTACAAAAATAAAAAAAAATATCAACAACAACAACAATAACAAGTTAACAACTAAAAATGACAACAACAAGTTAGCAGCAATAAAACAGTTACAACTCGCAAAATAAAGCAAAACCCCGTGCGTCAAAAAAGCGAAAACGCGAAATAAAGCGTAAAAATCGCGCATAACGGGCATTCGAGTGCATGCAAAATACAAACACACTCACACATACATACATATCTATGCACAGCTTTCATGCATGTTGACCGCATGCAGTTGGCCACCAGCAGCAGCTCGTGATTGGCAGCATTGTTTGGTGCGCAGCTGCAGCTGTGCGCAATTTTGTCTCAACGAAAAATTAAAAAAAAAAAAACAAAAAAAAACATCAACAACAACATTTATCTCAACTTCATTGCTGTAGATTTGCCGATTGTGTAAATCACTGCGAACACACCTTAAAAAGTTATGTGGCGCGCTGCTTTTGCACCAAAGTACAGTTTAACTGAAAATTAAACAAACGACACAAAAGCTATTAGTTGGTACTTAAAACGAGTCTCTTAACAGTCAGCTCTAGCATTTGAAAAAAAGAAGCAAAAAAAAAAATAATAACAACAACAAAAATGCTGCCGAAAAGTCACACGAAATATTGAAGCGGAAATCGTTTATGTTTCGAACTAATACAACAACGCCCTAAAGCAATTCGAACTCACTTACAGAGATCATTAAAGAAGTGCATGCATATAACGGATATCCATAACGAATTCATTAAGTGTTACAGAACGTGAAACAACAAAAGCGTTTAATACAATATTTGCTGCAGGCGTAGTTCCTTAGAAGTAATTGCCACCGAATGTTGCACCGGAGTTGCTTAATCAATTTATTTGCTAATTATTATTTTTTGGTTTGTGCAAAAGAATAGATACATAAATACTTAATTCTTTAAATCATATTTTTGCTCTTAACTAGTTTTTATGCAACAATATACTATTATATTAAGACAGCACTGAAGTGCAACTAAAATAATATTATATTTATATATTGATTCATTGATTTTCTTGGATATGGGATGAAAAACGGTGACTAAAAGAAACTCTATTACATTCTGTGTAAGCGTTTTTCAATTTCAACGCTCTAGAGAACTCACTGGCTGACATTTTATAAACTTTTTAACGTAAATAATTTTTTAAGTGCACCTCTACAGCTTGCTACTTAGAGTTAGTGATGAGCGATATTGCCATTTTTTAACCACTGTGACTTTATATTGTTATTACCTACGCAAAAGAAAATATTAGAATTTCTACACTATTTTTTTTTAACTATCACATTTTCGTATTTATTAATATAGTATTTATTAATACAATTTAACAATATCCAAAATTTTCCTGCTTTTGTAATCACAATTAACTAATTAATAAATTGTGGGTACATTCAACCGCTTTCGTAATCACCGCACCCAAAATTATCGAAATCGCAACTAAAATTGCTAATGTGATCCAACCAAAATAACTGAACTGCTTTTGCTATAGAGAGCGAATTAGAATCACTGAACTACTATAGGCACTGTGATCGAACTCAAATTATTGAACTGCCATTGTCATTGTAAATCACTGCTATTTACAAAAATTGATATATGCGATATATGAAAAAATCAACAGTAGTGAAATAAAAGCTCATCATACTTATTTACAGTTTGATTAATTTAAAAGTAAAAAAACCTCTGACATCCTACCAAATATTGATCCTCAGCCAGGTTTCGATTAGATTAGTACTATTACTACCAGCATTTGTTTCGGGGTTAAGCCTGCTCTAAGTCACGTTAAAGTTAAGCACACTGAAATTCTTTTAGCACTAAATCTTTTCATTTTTAATATATTTTCTGTTATATATCGATACCTATGTATGTATTTTCTCCAATTCGTTTCTAAATATTTATTGAAGTTTGTTCGCGGACAGGTAACCTGTTGACTTCCCTCTTTGAACAAGCAAACATTTGTATACAAAAGTGGTAGGCATTTTTGGGATGTCTCTTCAAAACAAATATTGCTTGTAGAAATTTAAGACTATCAAGTATGAGATATGTGGGAGTATTTCTACGACTTATTTGAAGAATTTGCATAGCCTTTAGGCTCTTTAAGTTTTTACATAACAATTTTGCGATTTCCGAAAGAATGGAAAAATAAACAAAAAAATATTAGTTTTACAGCCCTATTCTGTGCACTTTACAAATTCAACAAATTTCGAATTTGTAAAAAATTGAAATTTATCAAGCATTATTCATTATTTAGCATTATTCTGTGTCTAAAATAAAAAGCTCTTTTCTTTATATGTTGTTAAGAAGTAAAATGCTCTTGACAAATAAAATATCTCGCTGTGGATAGTTGTGAAAGTGAATTTGTTGTAATGGAGATATTTTACTTTTGTCGTTATTTTTATACAAAGAGGAAAAATATGAACATGTGGATGGCTCGCGTTATTGAGCCGTTTTTATATTAAGAAGTTTATATTTCCCTTTTTTGTAAAAAAAACGAAAATAATGAGGGTAACTTTGACGAAATTGTTTTCTATATATTGCATCCGATTACAGCTTAGCAAATTTTTGCCAATAAAGAACAAAGTTTAGATTTCGTAGTCCCCAATGAACCTTTCTGAAGCTAAACATAACAACCAACTAAATCAAAATTGCATTTCAAATAGTTTTAAATATATTATAAAGGACATATGTATATGTATTATATTATGTAGTATTCTGTGGCTTTGAGGGGGAGCAAAAGACTAGGGGGGGAGTTGGGATGGAAAAGCGAATATATAGCCTCTGTCATTCGATTATCAATCAACCTCATTTATGCGCGGCTCTCCTTGTTTGGTTAGAGAGATTAGCGAGGCTCTGGCGAGCGCGTAAAGGCGGTATAATCTTGTCATCTTTATAGAGTAAATGGGGTTGTAAAATCAGATCAGATCAAATACTTTGCATCGTGCCTGAAAAGCTTCAGTCGATATCTCGACATAAGAATCGGATAGATAGGAAGCCACAATGAAAAAGGCTCGGTTAAAACAAACACTCATCCAAATAACGACCTGCATGAAAAATAGGGCTAGATTCGGAACATGGAATATTTGTGATCTCTCAGAAACTTCACGTCTAGACCAAGAGCAAAGGATTTATTGTGAAATTGAAGTTAAATTATTAACTATTTTGCAACAAATATTGAAATGCATGTGAAAACTTACGTTGTAAAATAATTCAAATAAATTTTTCAATTCAAATCAATATAATTGGACAGAAATCAGCTGTTTCTCTTTACATTTTTTGTTTCCCACACATGTGGGGAAAAGCTATGCGTTCTGAAGCTTTTTACTTTATCAAAATTGTCACAGAATACCAAAAAAATTCTTACACAAAAAAATTCTTATACAATCTGAAAAAATTTTCAATTTTTTTGTTATTTTGACATGTGCACAGAATAGGGCTGTTAGAGTGCTTTAAAAGATACTACAAAAATTATTATTCTTTACATTAAAATTCAAAATCAGTTTTAATTTCTTTTCTTTCATCGTTTACAATTTTAACATTATTGTGCCGAATATATCAAATTCTCATTTGGATATACCGTATAATTATCTATATATGTATGTTTTTCTACGTTACAATTCTCACGGCACTTCTGCAACTCCTTAAATAATCGAGACGCTTAATGTTTGTCAAGTATATTTCCGATAACTATCAATGAGATTATGTGCTCATTGCACACATAATCTTTACCTAATCATGATTAATACTCCCATGTACCCAAATGCGTAATCTTGCCATTTTAATTTTTAATAAGCATTTATTTATACGCTTTGGGATGCAGCGACTGCAGCAGCAACAAAAAACGCATTTTCCCACAACTTTTGAGCGCAAAACGGCCGCCTTTTACTTAATTTCTTTTCTAGTCCTGAAATTAGCCGCCTCACAATGAAAACATTCAAATCATCGCATTCATCAGCAGCCAAAGCAGCCAGCAGTAGCTGTGGGAGCGACGCAGGCGGCGCGTACAAAGTCAACAGAAATGTGCTTAAATATTTATGTTAACCTTAATACTTGAAGTGCAGCGTAAGCATTGTTCATAACAGCCACGCCACAGCGGCAGCACATACAAACACACATACATATGTATATGTATGTATGCGTGTGATCACATGTTTGGGTGCTGAATAAGTGGCGCATCCATTGATGTAGAACACTGCGCCAGCACAAGTGCGACGGCAGCGACAGCGACAGGGCGTATTCTCAGACGCAATGACGTGCTAATTTTACGCTATTTGCTAGTTTACAAACACAGACACTTGTGGATTCATTTAACTCATTGCTTTTCTCGCTCACCCCACTCACCGCTTTGCTATCTATTTTACTTAGCAATTGTTAGCAGCTGTTTACTTGCTGCTTGTGACCACTATGCCCATTGCTTGTTCTTCAACTTTAACTGTTTGTTGTTGCATCATTGCTACTGCTGTTTGTTGATGTTGTTGTTGTTGGTAATTTTACAATGGCAATTATTCTCAATTTTTCTCTAATAACACTTTCAACATTTCCTTCACTTAATCACACACACATCACTCATGACACACACACATATACATATACATTTGTAGACACCAGACTAAGTACATCAAATGCTATGGGTACTCAACTGCCTTCACTCAACTCATTGCTTGGTGATTGAGCAAATGCGGTAATTTTTATTTTCTTATTTTACGCCGCTGGAACGTGTCTAAGATTGCATTGAAATGCTTGTGATTGCGATTGCAGCACGGATACTGTGTGCTGCTCCAGAATGCATTTGCGCATGCGCATTCATCTGCCGGCAATATGTATGTATCATTTGCGCTTCGAGTTGAGCTTAGATTGCATGAAAGTGTGTGGAATTTAAGTTAAAGTGCTCCAGTTGTTGTGTAATGGATCTGCACTATTGCACCTAGATATTTGCAACTGATGCCTTCAATGAGCCGGCACCAAAGGTTCGTGCATAAGTGTCTTATACCATGTAAGATATGGTAGAAAATATCGGTTACGAGTTATCGGAATGTACATCGCATTACATGGTTAAGAATTCTTCCATTTAAATTAATGGAAAAATTTTAGAAGATGAGTGACAGTGTACAAATTAGCTAGTAGGTAATGTTATTCGCGGTTCTTTCGACCTTCTGGCCAATAATAAATAGCTTGATAAGAAATATTCAAAAACGAACATTTCAACGCCATTTATTAAGGTATGTTGCCTCTTTACATAGACTCTGACATTCTTACTAAATTAATTGTTAAAAAGAAATTTTATTTCTTTCAGCTCCTTTAAAGAACAGTTTAACTTTAAAAAGAGAATAATGTATTTCAGATTAAGGTAGAACTAATCTTCTAGCTTTACGTCTTAAAAAGTAAAAAAAAAATTCTGACCATATCTAAATGTCCATATATCTATCATAAATCTTAATGTCCATACTTAATCAGCATCTACAATGCTAATTAGCAACATTTCTGTACCATAGTGATGTGCTATTTTATTCAAAGAATAAATTTAGTTTTAGAATTTTGTTGGTATTTAGTTATAAAGTTTCTTCAGGAAAATGTGAATAAATTAATACAGTCATGTGACAGACAGCAAATAGGCCTTATTCAATTAAGAACACATTTGCAGTCTTGGTTTGACGTTTGCTAAATTTACGTAACTTTTTGTATAATGTTTTCACTATCGAGGTTAAAGTTACTAATTTTAACAATTGTCTTCAGATTTTGTTTTATACAGTTTTCAATTTAATTCTCCCACCACGATCAACGAAACTTAATTTTTGAAACATAATATTAAGTATACAGTATACAAAATGATTTCTTTCGCTGCTTTGAAATGGTATTCATATTATTATTAGTTATTTTCTTCAAAGTGACACTCATCATTTCCTCAATGTTATCAATATATATCTCTATAATTAATTAATTGATAAGTGCATTCCACTAAGAGCGCTTTTTTAATTTAATCATTTTAATCAATTAATTGGAAATAATATTTTAACTTTTTTTAAAAGGAATTAATTATTATTTACTATTCCACGTATAGAACCTGCATGAATAATTGATATAAATTTTATAAAAAAATGGAAAATTAGAAAATTGTTCACTAACTTGCATCTTTAGCTAGTTTTAAAGGGAATTCCATTAATTATGCGGAAAATTCTAATGTAGGGATCTTTGAGTTTGAAGCTCATGTAATTCATTGTTAATTAACGGGGTGTCAATGGCATAGCGAGTGGTGTATTAATGGCTATCGGTAAGATAATTTTAAATCACAGATTACTTCCATATTCTTAGAAATTGGCATGAATTACAAAGTACTATACACTTAGTTTCAAGAGTAGAATATACATACATATATTCTACAATGAACAATGTACATACATAACTTAGTTTTTTGATCTAAAAAAGTAAATCCGGGCCTTCTATAGAAAAGCATGCATTTTTTGACACAATTTCTCAATAATTTTTTCAACAAAAATGTGGAAAAAATATACGTTTAATAAGTTGAAAAGGAAGACCGAAATGATGAATAACCGCAATTGGCCATACTCTTGACAATAAATCCTGCTAAGGACCTATCTGTTTTTAAAGGTCCAGTAAATTTCTCAGTACACTTATATACATTTTTGTTGTTGCTATAAAGACTTCTGAACTCTTCCGTTCTAGAGAATTGAATACAGTTGCTATTAAAAATATACAAAAGTATGCAATTGTGCATTAAACATGAGTGAATTTGTATATACATAAAATAGTAAAAATATACACCGGAATATTCGTATTGTTAAATTTCTAAATCAAAACAAAAACCACACAGAATGGCAAAAGAGAAAGTGTTTAAATTAAAATGTAGAATACCATGACAGCAATGAAAAACAGACCAACGACTTTTACTGCATAGCTAATGCTTGCGGTGCAATCTGGCAAAATAAAGTTTGCTATTTTATGAACACACCTAACTACAGTTATATACATACGAAAGTGTAGGTGGTTTTCAAATATTTATTATAATTTTTGGCGACTTTTGTTTTAAATCTTATAAATCTCTTTCCTTCAATTAGTTTTTCTATATATATTTGAACTAAATTTAGTACACCGATATACAATTTTAATTATATTTGGATGACAACAGCATATTTTTTTCTAAGCGACCCACTACTCCTCCCCACTGTGGCAAATTTTTATTTGTATTCACACGACAACGCCGAAACGAAACAATGCAACCAATCGGATAATGAATGTGCTAAGTGTAACGTAAACGTTACGCCAAATTGAATAGCATAGAATGTAAATGAGAAGCGTAAATAGAAAAAAATAACAAAATGTATGAAGACAAGAGAATAAAGCAAAAAAAGAGAGCACAACAATAGCATAACAAACTGCAGCGAACGCAACAAAACCAAACGATTTACATCCGCATACATACAAACGTACTATATATAGTACATATATATATTTATATTTATATACATAACAGTACATAAAAAAACTGTGTGAAAATCACTTGTGGCATCAACTGGGCAAGCGAAAAATCAAGCCGCACAGCCGTCGCTGGGAGTACGTCGCTACGGTGGTCTGCTGTGTCTGTTTTCAGCCAAAAGAACTTTCACCCGAAACGAGCATAAATTTATTTGTTACACTAATTATGAAAAAACTGTTGTTTCATTTCATCAAATTGTTAATAAATTTTCCGCAACACTGAAACACAATCGCTTTATTCAACTTGATACCTGTGCTTTTTGTGCACTAAGAAAAAGTGCTCGAGAGCAAGAGGGGGATGCAGGCAATAGCGGAATATGCTGGAAATGGGTTAATGTGTGACCAGTTTTGCAAACAAAATTTGTATTTTTCGTATAAAATATTATTGGGAAGATAATAAAAGCATTTGCTTTCACCGACTGTTTTGTTGACTGGTCGTGGGTGATTTTTATTATAAATCATAAAATAATACATCTATGGAAACAATTTGCAACTAAACATGTAAATTTATTGACAGATAGGAAATATTGATATATATATTAAGATACAAAATATATTATATAAACAGGTTATTTTTGGTAATAATAATAAAACGAAATTATGAACAGCGATGTTGTAATTCTAATAATTTAATTAATAATTACTCTTTTGTTATGGCAGGGTAATTTTAAGAATATTAAATTGGAGATAAATGTGTTTCAGTTTCAAAATCAGCAGATTTCTGGACTCGTAAATATCCACATTTAAATCATCACAGCCATTTTAAAATAATGAAATTCACCACGCTTATATTCACCACTTTAAAACTCACCACACATAAATTCACCACACCAAAATTCATGATAACTAATACATTACATTCCTAATTTTGTTTTTAAAATTTTCACATATGTATATACATTTCCAAATGTTCCAATCTTTGAATTGTAGATATTAGTAGATTTAAGCTAAAGGCTAGTTTTCAAAACAATACTTGCACAATTTAACTGAAACTATAATTTAGTATGACAAATTTCAATTTGTTTAGCAAGTTTCACAAAGCAATCACGTAATCATGAAAACGCGCACGGATCGCTATGAAGCTAGGGAAAAAATATATAATGAAATATTAAGGAGTAATTGAGCGCTTTGTTTGACCAATTCATTTGGTGAGTTTGCATTGTTAGGGCTTCAGTCTAATAGAGCTAAAGAAACAAAACCAAAGTAAAATATCTAAACATAAGTTAGATTATAGATGGTAGTACTTCCCTACAGATCAATGAAATGATTTTTTGTTGTGGAGCATTCACAATTTCCGCCGTAATATTGACTTTAGTAAAACTTTGAGAGCTGGGACCAATTAAGTATTTAATTTATTAGTTTCATTATTGTTGTAAGATTATTGTTTGAGTCTTCCATCCCACATACAAAGAAAAATAATAAAAGAGTGCGTTGCTGAACATGCAGCTGTGCTACCAACCGCCAGAAATACTCCTTTAATGCCGCACCACTGCTTGGTCAATGCGCTGACACTACTGACCCAGTCAATAAGCGTGATTATGATGTCAGCAAACCGCTTGACAATCATCATAAACTCAGCCAACGGCTATTTTCCCATTCAACGGAACTAATGAGTAGCGCGGAGTTCAAACGCCAGCTAGCTTGCCCAACTCGTTCGGCGGCCTAACACACCGTTGACGGCCGCGCGTCTGCAATTGTGCATGAATGCAATTGATTTGATGATGCCGCAAAAGCAGGTAACATTAATGCACTCTAATTGCCACTAAGCAGCCAAGTTGGTGCAACAAGTTGCCAACAGCGCAAAGGAGGCGCTACAGCAAAAGTGGGAAAAATGCAAAGTTGGGAATATGACATTGCAGGCAGGCAGGTCTCTACATTTCTAACACTGTTTATTAAAGAGTAGATATGTATTGGTTGCAAATGTGCATAACTCTTAGTTTTTGTTGTCTGCTGAGGTAATTGGTTTCTTTAGAGTCCTCTCTCGCTCTATAAAATAAATTTTCATTGCTCAAAGTCTCACTCAAATTGAAAATTATTTTTAGCCTCTAAGCTTTTTAGTTAACTATTTAATCAATTAAAGTATACTTAAGCATTATTATAACGCTAGTACCATTTATAGCCATAATTAATGACTCATAGTTCAAAGCCTGCAGTTAATCGGTGCATAATGTTGTGACAAACGATTTACCGGAAATGCTCGGGTTGCATCATAAACTTGATTTTTTCTTTGAATTAAATGTAACATTTCCATTTTTTCATTGACTGAGCTTAATTGCATTCATAATCTTCAGATATACGAGTATAAGTACACACATTTTTAACCTTTATTCTATCTTTCTCCCTTTCTTTAATTCCCCTATAAATGCTATTACATAATTTATTAAGTTTTTTTTAGTGTTATTTTCCTTTCTTATTATTCTTGACTTTATTAGAACTTCCGAAATGGTAACTAGTTTCCAGTATTATGCATTTATGCCATCATATATTTCATCACTGCGTTCTTGTGCTGCTCAAGGCAGTTAATTTCTCTTCTAGCTTTTCCCCAAAAATTACCTCAAGCCACATTTTATTGTTATTATTATGCACTATTATACATTTTATGACTTGCACGTGTTAAATTTCAAGTTTTAGGCACAAGTACGAGTAAATAATTTGAACCGAAACAGTGAACTTTATAGTAAACAAAAGACTTAAGCAACAAACTTGCTCGGTTGAAGGAATTTTATTACTTGTTTATAAACATAAAGGCTTAACATTTTTTTTAAGCAACAAAAAGAAAATTTTATACGAAAATAAGCGCTGGTAAACCAGTTTATTTGTTTTTATTGTTATGAATAATGAAGAACTCTGGTTTCAAATGAAAGTGCAAGGCTTTTCACAAAAACAAAAAATATAATTATTATAAACATATGAGCGAATTTCGTTTCAGTTTAGTTCAAAGCTAAATGGAAATATTTTATAATAGAGATGGCGTTAAGTGTCAAACTAATGGAAAAATAGCGCTTTTGAAGCCTTATAACATCCACGAGTTACATTTGCGAGTAGCTGTGTTTGGCCGCAATTAAAGGTAGAAGCGTTGCTTATGAAAACCGATCTTGTTGTCGTTGTAGCGGCAGTTTAGAAAACATTTCTATAATCATTTTGAGGAACTGTTCTAATTGATGGTCCTTGCCTACATAAAATCCCGAGTCTGTACCAGTTACGTGGACCTAAGGGTCGAGGGAACAATACAACAGTATGTCAGAGTTCGCTGAATGAAAAAAAACAGCTCCAAGACAGTACACTAAAGTTGAAAATTCTTTCGAATCTTTCGCATCACAGCGAATAACTGTAAACGAAACTCGTGCAGAGCCGATGTGATGAGGTTAGAGTTGATCTCTATTAAAATTAAACAAATAATCTCCTCGTCTTTATCTCTTCATATAAACGATCTAGCAAAATGCTGTGATTTAGAATGAGTTTATTAAGAAACATTAGCTAATTATAAAAGCATTTCACTAATTTAAATCGATTTACCATACAAAAGAAAAACTTTTTTTTTTTACTACATTAATTTTTAATCGTAGCTATATGTAAATATATAACATCTGACCGTTAATCGAGTAGCCGGCTATGCGAAAGGCCAAAACTGGTTTCTCAATTATAATCTTAATGTATTCAATGAATTTAGCTGTGTGAAAACTCTATTCGATAGAGAACTTTATTAAAATCTAATAAAAATGAAAGCTCAAAATTGTCTAAAATATGAAATGATTATTTTCTCCAGAGTAAGAAACCCTTTTGTTGTATTAAGAGTATGTTGAAAAGAGATAATATTCAAAAGAAAATATAACGGTCAAAATTACTAATGACATATCCTGGCCATATACTGTTTTACCAGTGTGTCTTCTAATGAAGATAATGCCCCATCGAAGTGTATTTTCGAAATAACTGGTGTTTTTTAGACGTGTAGTCTTCAATGAAGTTTTACTTTTCTAGGAGGTGAACCTTTTGACTGCTGTTACTTGATTGGTTTGTCATTTCACAACGAAATCAATGAATGAGGTATTGATATAACCACTCTATGACAATTTTAAAATTAATAGGATTGCCGTTGGTAATAAGTCATATTTTTAGAAAATATTAATTATTAAATAAATAAATATGCAGAAAACTAGCAAAGTGATTAGTATTAGCATTTAAGTTCTTGTTGTAGTAAAAGTACATTGCATAAAATCATAACATATTACGTAACGACTGGTTCTGTAATTAAAAAAAAAACTGATAAAACATGAGCACGCACTCACAACAACTACATATAAGTATTTGCGTTCAAAAACACAACCGTGACAAAATCGATGAACTTAAATGGTAGTCAAAAGGTTAATTGAAAATGTTTTTATTTTAATTTTTATTTTTATTTTTCTGCGACTAAAACAATTAGCAACAAATAAAATATAATAAAACGTAAAACTAAATTAATAAAAATTTCAGTCACATAACAATTACCTAACTTATCTGCTTGCTAACTAAAAATGGCGCATATGCATATGCAAAACATATAATAATAACTAAGTACTTGCAGACGCACACGCCCACTTACGTATGCATAACATGACATAGAAATGTCAAACGTAATGGGTTTGGCTGTGGGGCGGTGTGAAAATTTTGCCGGTCAACACCCAACGAATGACAAATAACTAATATTTTAAAGCACACATATTTATATATATATATATATATAAATATATCTATGTGATACATCATAATAGTTTATTAATGCTATGTTATGTTTGTGCTAATATTATTTAATACTATACTAAAGCGAGCTAATTTGTATTATATAATATTAGTATTTTATTTTTTTTTATTCAATTAATATAAGAAAATTATAGGCTTCTGGGGTATGTTAATGAATTTTAATTTGTAAGTAGTCAGAATAAGGATGAGTAACAAAAACGGTAGTGCAATTAGCTCACTCATAAATAAAAACAACTGAATCACATAACATTGTATGCGATATGTCATTTTTCTCCATGTACATCTTTTTCCATTTCCAAATTTGGTCTCACCTATAAGCGACCGATTACGTCGGCGCGAGTGACTTCAGTCAATTTAGCGCTCCATAATTGCAGCCTTACTTAGCCATATGCCTTAATGTTTTCACTTTCAATTTTATTATTTTTTATTTACCTCAAATATGACGTACCATTTTTTTGCATTGTGAATTATCAATCCGAAAAAAATGCCAACCATTTTTACACATCAAATATTTGACATTGAAATTTCGGTTTGTTTATTTGTTTGTGCCTTAAAAGCACAACACCATAACGCCCCGAAAAAATATATGCTAATGGCTAACTAAACAATAAAGTTATGAAAATTGAAAATACTTATGTGTGCGTTTGTAGTCTTTATTTATTATTTAATTGCTGTGTACGTTTGTACTTTTAGATACAGGTATATGCATTTATTGAGGCGCAATAAAGCACGCCATTAGAATAGTAATGAATAAGTGCCGAAAAAATTAATGTAGCATAGATAGATGGGTGATTAAATAAATATAATATGTACATATACCCACATAAAGAAACATACATACTAAACTATGGAACCGAAATGTTATGAATATAGTCGACCAAAAACCGGAATTCTTAATGACAGCTTATTTGTCAGATATTTCATGGAATAATATGCACTTCCTCTAAAGAAAACATGATCTTTGATTGAAGCAATTCTAATTTGATATTGCTGGTTAAAGAAGTTCGGTAAGTCAAAAGAAAAAAGTGTTCCACAAGTTCAATATATTATTTTTCGGAAGAAACTCCTCTTTCTTTGCTATTTATGATCAGTGTAGTGGTCACAAATACTTTTAGTTCACCAAGTTCGGTCATACGTTTGGAACATTTTTTGAAAATCGACGATTTATTGTTAAAAAACGAACTAGTTCCAATTTGAGAATTTTAAAATTTCTAAAACATTCCTATGAGCATATTTTATAAAAACATTGCATTCCTGAAGAAGGGTTAATCAGCACGAAGTCTCTAATAACTTTAAGGGTGTCTTAAAGAACTTTTGTCCGATATTCTGAAAGAAATCAATCAGAATACAAAATAAGCCTTCTAAGATATTGTAAAACCGTCACTGTCTGCATTAAAACTGGTTTTAAGATATCATCTGAAATCCTTGCTTTGGAGCAATGAAATAGGAATGAAAGCATTTCACAAAAATGGAAACAAAGTAAAGTTCAGTTTCTCAAAAAAATCAGTTAAGTTAATTCCAGAAGTTTTGAAGTTATTTATTCCTACATCTATCGATACTTCTTAAACTTTCTCTTACTTACTAGCTCAGACTACTGTTATATATGATATATCTATATGAAAATATAATATTTTTAATCTCCATCGTCAGAAATTTCAATTTTGTTTCATTATTATTTTATTTATTATTCATAAACACTTATAGAAAACTATAACCCTATCCATATTAAAATTTTTCTCAAAAACGTGCTTCAAAGCATTTCACCCATTTCAAAAAATGCAAAACTCAAGTTCATGTATGGGATAACTTGTGTAAACATTTCATTTCACTATAAACTATATGGCAACTTGCTGAGTAGCAGCCCCAGTTGCCGTAACGGAGCGCTGTAAATTCCGCTAAAGGAATTTTTACCTCATATGAGGCGCACACGAGAGTAAAAGTAAAGCATTAAGCAAACAGTTACTAACTGTAAGGTTGTAAAATTTATTAGCCTAACTCTGACATAAATCAACCGATGACGGCCCAAACACAATATTAATGATGCTTTAAACTGTTATTTTACTTAAAAAAAGCTAATAAAAACAAGCATTTGAATTCTTACGTGAAATCCTAAAAGTCATATGTATTTCTTGTCATTTTAAACCTAATATCTCGAACGAAAATATTAAAATATTTTCCAGGAAAGTAAAAATAATAAATATTAGTATTTACATACTAACTCTCACTCATTAAAAGCGTTCTCTCTAATCTAATTTAATTTTTCTCACTAATTGAATAGTATTGAGTAGAAAACTTTATCATATTCCTTTATTAAAATATCTTGCCTTATGAAATATGGAAAATGAAGGTTCGTTCCCTAAATTAATTCCCCATACCTTTTTGTTTGTTCGATTCGCCACTCTCTTAATATTGACATATTGAAAATAGGGATGGGACAATAACTACCAAGAAGTGATTGGATTACTTGGAAGACTTTTGTGTATGTTAAGTGAGTAGATATCTTAAAAACACCACAAATCAAAAATGAGACATAGTACCAATTCCACGGAGTGAGTGAGATTCAATCTCTGTGTTCTCCCATTTCGACAATATTTCTTTGTGGGATTTAATTTGCATGCCAATTACGAATGCATGAATACACATTTTAACGGTAATGATTACAAAATAGTTTGCTCATTTCTTTTTGGCGAAAAGTTCAAGTTATGCGAGCGATGACGTCTCTGCCATTTCGCTGCGAAAATCTGTCGAACACTTGCTACGGTCATTATGTAAAAATTAATTTGGTTCGCAACGAAATCGCATGTGCGAAAAAATCGAAGCAAAAACAACAAGAGCAACAACAACAACGAGAGCTAATTAAATACAAATGTACGTGCATTTGTTAGTTTTACGCTTCATGGCAGCAATGGAGCGTGGCGCGCATACTCAGCTTAGGCTTATGTATGCAGTAGCGGCTTTAAGAGCATAAAGCGAGCTTTTAAGCAAAAACCAAATAGGTGCACTTGCACTGTAACGCTTATGTAGGCGTATATACATATATATGGATGCTTGTGTGTGGTAAACGAGTTTGTTGCATGATATAACGGCGTAGTGTTGTATAATCGACAAACTGGTACGGTAAGCGCACGCGTGCAACGTTTGATAAGCGGCAGCTGGGCACGTGATCGTTGAAAATTTGCAGATAAATGTGAAAAAAATAAATAAAATGGAGTATGCACTTTAACGATTACATTTTAATTTTTCTAATGAATTGAAAACATGAATATGTAAAATATATATTTTTTCTACTTTCCCAACATCTTACAGAGAGAAAACTACTAAAGATGTGTTAACATTCATATGTTTATGCAAAATGAGAAAATGGGCGTGGCATCGCCCACTTCTGGATCAAAAACTATATCTCTGAAACTATTCGACCGATTTCATTGAAATTGGATACACAATATTTTCTTGATAAATGGACGTAATCGGCGCACAACCACGCCTTCTTCACATATAACACAATTTTGAATTCCATCTGATTCGTTCACTTTACGTTTTATAGTACATCAAGAACCAATGAAGATACCGGAACAATGCATTACATCAACACTGCACTTGGGGTGTGGTGTATTGTAGAAATCGAACAATCAGTTTTCAAATTCCCAGGTATTGAACATGAATACCTCAATGTCCATAGATATTTTTTTACAGAAAATATGGGAAATCTCTCAGATATTTTCAAGAAATTCAGAGGGAAAGTTTTTTCTTCTAATGATGTGTCTCTGTACAAAAAATGGGTAAAATCGGGTCATTACTTCTTCTAGCTCCCATATACCTAATATTAGGGTTTAGAAATATTCGTTGGGTTTTTTTACCGGTTATTATGTGAGATGTCTTACCAAAATTATGGGAGCGTACAGTCTTGAAAATAATATAGTTTGGTGGCGAAAATGAATGCCGAATATATAGACCAAATTTTATGTTATCTTAAAAAAAAACAAAATCAATAAATTGCGAGAGTATAAAATGTTTGGTTATACCCAAATTTAGCCCTTCTTTACTTGTTATAGATTACATAGGTTCTGAACATAGAAGACAATAAACCCAGCTGCCACCCAGAACCCAGAATAGGGGACACGCTAGACTCTACAATCTAGAGATATGAAAGGCTTGATATTAATATTATATTTAGGAATGCGAAAGTTCTATGCAAGCTCTGTCAGAATGCGGATCATCCCGACTAATAATCACATCCCTAATGTAATATAAATAGATAAACGCCTGCGATGTGATTGTTGTCAAGTGTACAATTTCTGATTTGCAATATACAAATACTTTCGCGGCTTACTGTATAAATCTCACACAACACCAGCTGCATAGAGCGCATACTTCAAGGTTTTCTCTCAGCTAAGGTTTCCTATTTCACGCGCTGTTGCAACGAATCATAATGCGCGCACGAAATCTTGACTCGGCTTTGTTTAGGTTTTCAACAGTTTTGTTGTGTGAAATTTAGCGGTAAATGTTGCGAATTGAAAAAATCTCGAGAAAATACACAGAGCTGAATGAAAACACAAAAATAGCGGAGATAATAATAAATAACTGCTTAATTTCTAAAACAAAACCTTGACAGCTCACACAGAAGTCATTATAAACACACAGAAAATCTGCAACACAAAATTAACAACTCAACTAAACTTTGCGAAAATTTGCGGCAAACAACTATGAAGTGCATAAATTGTGTTACATAATGTGATTCATAGGTTTCAAGGTTAGCTCAAGCTTAAGCTCTTCTCTATGTGGATGTGTTTATACAAGCCTTATACGAGGTGTGTGCCACCCAAGTGCTAATCAACCGGCGGTTTTGGCCGTTGGCAAACCTGTCCACACACAAACACACACATACACTCACACGAACATGCATGTCATTTGTCGCGCATTCAACCGAATCACTTCGTCATCATTACCATTATCGGCGCTCTGGTATTACGTCATTTTTAGCCCCCACTACATATTGGATGCTTATACACTAGATCGGCGAGCACTTAAGCGTACGCGACTTAAAGTGGCAACAACAGTACAACAACAGCAACACCGAACTGTCGTAAAATTGACACTAACATATCATTTGCTTTACGTTGTGTGTTTTAAAGAATGAAATATGTTTGGTGCGATAGCTGATTGTCATTTCCCTAGAAGGCATTTACACAAAATTCAACATGAACACACACACACATACACTTATATTAGCGCTAAACATGCATATTTAATTATTCAACGCTTAGAAGTGGCCAGCTGTTGCTTTGAAGTTGAAAAAGTGAGCAAAATAAATAATACGAAGGAAACGCGCAAGATAAATAAAGCAAAAATAATAAAAAGCAAACACTTGAAAATAACAACGCTTAAAACAAGTTCAAAGCAGACAATGGTGATTTAGCAAAGAGTAGCCAAATTATAGAGAATATCGATTAGCGGAAATAACATAAGCATTGAGCAGTAAAGCAAAGATATATTTTCTAATATATTATTAAACACTTGCTGGTTTGATGAATTAAAAGTGATTTTCAAATAAATTAAATTTAGATTAAAGATTTTTTCATCGAAAGTGACTCACGATCACTTATTTTCATTCATCTATTACTTCAATAGTTACTCTGAGAGATTTATTGAAACTCAGTTATATGATGAAATAAGAAGCTGGCAATAGATTCTAAGGATTTTTTATTTGGAAATACACATATACCGTTATTTAATGGACTATCTAAAAACACTCGAAGGGCATTTAGAACTTTTTTGAATGGTCTTCAAATATGTTTGAAAGTTTGGTGATCACCGATCGACTCAGGAAGCTGGAAACTGGGTTCAATACTACTTCCCGTCAAATATCAAAAAAGTTCTTATCAAGTAAAGATAGCCTCCTATAGTCCAATAAAATTTATATTAACGGAACCAGTAATCTAATAGGTTAGGTTAGGTTAGGTTATACTGGCAGGCCAATACGCCACACATAGACCAGTTTTGGTCCTTTGCGATACCGAATTTTAAAAGTTTTTGTGGTTCACTTTCGATCCCTCTTCCAGATTCTCATATTGTGAGGCCCCCAAGTAGCGAAGTCGTTGTCTTGACAATGCCGGACAAGTGCACAGGAGATGCACCTTGTTCCTGACATTTCCTGCAGTCATCTCGATCCATAAGTCCCATTTTGTAGGCATGTACCACTACCAGACAGTGGCCAGTGAGTATTCCCACCAAACTCCAACAGTCTCTTCTATCGATTGACAGTTGGAGTAATCTAATAAAGGATTAATATTTTATTATACTACTGAAAGATTTCCTAGTTCACTCGAAATGACTCAGTGTACTTTCGTTGTTTTTTTATGATTTCTTTTTCTTCTTCCTTAGCAAGACAGTCTTAGATTATTTAGATTTAAGTAATCGATATTCGATTCTAGTGCCACTAAAATGAAATATGAAGGGAATCCCATGATTTAGAAGTGAGCGTCAGTACTTTTAGTGTGCATAGACAAGCCATCGTCGCCAAAAACATATGAAAGCATTAATAAAACTAAAGAAATGTTATATGAACATCGTAAATCAATTAATAAAAAGTTGGCAATACAGATTAACATCTTATTTAGTTCCGTTCAAAAGGTTGCAGTCAATCAATTGCACGCACAACGCCAACTTTATCTAAAGATTTTGTATCAAAAATAATACGAATACCATCCAATAACCACCGAATTCTACTGATATGACTTTGACTACTTTCGATTAATTTCAGTACGATGAACTAACCAAGAAGCGCGTTTCCATAGTTAAAAGGAAATTATGATAAAATCAGAGATAATCCTGATCTCTGATCTTATCCAAATTCTGAATATAAAATATTTTCCACTAATTAACTCCACATGCGTCGTTTTTCTACTATTTTCGATAAAAATCATTTAAAATTATTTATAATGCCACATAAAAGCTTAACAAACTCTGGGAAAACTCGTAAATGTTTATACAATATATTGTAGTAGTGTGTCACAAGTGAATTAAGAATGTCGAAATATTTGGAAATAATTAAAAAAATATCAGCAGTATAAAATATCTGTACTTAAGTCTGGTTTAATAAGTTTACTTGAAAGTTAATATTAATAATATTGATTTAACAACAAAGCCATAACCTCAATTTCTTCATTTTTTTTCTACAAAACAATAATTCCAACAAATCATGCACAATCCATGTAATAGAACTCTTTAAGCACCACTTAACGTCAAACCACGATTAATGACACCGTTCACACGCCAAAGCGCAGAACTTTCCCAAGAACGCCTGTTGACCGGCGAACAGCAACAACAAAAAATGCATACAAAGCGCAATACACATTGACATGATTGGCCACAATTTGATGAATCGACAGATTTATTTTTAATTCATAGCAACAACCAAATATGAAATTTCTATAAATTTCGAAAACAGGAGAAACTGCAGTTTCACCATTGGGTTTCGCTTCCCGAAACATAGGAAAACACATTTTATTGCACTTAATCCCGGCTTAAATTGAACAGAAAAGAGCAAAGAATCTTATACACGCTGCGCTGATAAGAGCCCACATTAGTGTTTACCTAAGCTATTAAAGGGTAAAAGCAGTGTGTGGCGACAGCAATTGACATAGTAAGCCAATAAGAAGCGGAAGTTTTTGGGGTCAAACCCGAAACGAGATGAAAATGAAAAGCGACAGCACAGCTTCAACGTGGACCAAATTACTTGTATTTATAGAAGACAGAAAATACGCTTATAATATTGCGCCGCCGACAGACGATTTCACAAGCATAAGTAGCATTAATAAAATAATATTAAATAGACAACAACAACAAAATTGGAACAAAAAGCTACAAATAACAAGCAATTGTAAACAGCAGCAGCTGTGACGTGACGACGGCAATGTAATTGTTACAAGACAACAAAATCTAAAAAAAAAACGATTTGAGCAACCAAATATCGGTCAGTGGAACTCTACAATAGCAGCAACAACAACACGCTTGAGTGTGTGTGTATTTAGTTCAGAAAAGAAAAGCTGAACTCAGCAGTACAATAGAACAACAACAATAACACAAAAGCAACAATTGAATTGACCGACAACAATGAGCCAAGCGAAACGCAACAAAGTGTGCTGCAGCAGCAGTAGCAGCAGCAACAACAGCAAAAGCAACCGGTGGCGGCAAGTGTTGCTGCGCTTGATTCGCCTATTATTGACAATTGACCACAAGACGGTTAGATCGAGTTGCATGGTGTGTGAAAGGTGCATATTGTTGTTGTTGTTGTTGTTATTATTGTTGTATGTGTAATTATTGTTGTTTCTGCTGTTATTATTATTGTGGTGTGTATTATTATTGTTATTGTTTATTTTCGCTGTTGTTGTTGTAACTTTCTTGTTTTTAATTGTTGTTGTTGCATTTTATTTTTGTAATTACTTATGTTGTTTTTATTGTTGTCTTTGTTATTGTTGTTATTGTTAGATCGCCTTGGCGGTGCATAGAAAACATACCTTGTTGTTGTTGTTATTCGCTTTTATTTGTTGCATTTGACCACCACATCGTAGAACCGATTGCATTCTCATCACCTATCAAATATTGAGAAAGCTTGAAGAGAAAAGCGGTTGCGCTCTCTACGCGTCAAAGCCGGTGCAATGCGATTACTATCGCTATAATTGATAGTTACCGGCATATCATCATCATCATCGGCTTCATGTCGCACAACAACAACCGCATCATCATTTCGTCTTTTATGCTCGCTGTTATTGGTTTGTTACAGCGCCACTTTTCCACATGCAATTGAGACGCGCCGCCGCCGACGCCGAAGAAGACATGCCGCACATAATTGCTCACGAATTGAGTTTCAGTTTCAGTTTTCATGCACCGAGCTTAATGTGGTGGACTTAAATACGCTTACGTGCTTAAAACTTTTATTAAATATTTTTTTCATCCTCATTTAGAGATGCGACTTTGACATTCGTGTAGCTTTATTGGTTTCTCTTTGTTTTGGTTAACTCTTTTATTGTACATCACGCGCGGCCGTTTTGAGCAGCTGCTTGCCACTTTCATGGCTTTTACCACTTCAGAGTATTTTTTTTTTTAAGAATTTCTTGAAGACTATGGCAAACTGATAGCTATGCGTCAAACAATCATAAATATTGTACATTTAATGACTCCATCCAAATTAAAAGCGCACGAATTTCTGTTGAAGGCCAGCGCAAGATAAACGCGGACAGTGAAAATATCATAATTTCTAGTGAAATTTAATATTATTGTTTTCGCTGGAAGAAATGGCCATTAGACGTGTAACTGCCGTCTGGTATATGGAAGTAATGGGTAGTATAATGCCCAAAAATTACTTGCATTACAATTGGTATTATAAAATGAAATGTGTGCATTCACTGGGAAAATGTACATTCGTATGTCTTAATGTAAGTAAGTATTTATGTATTTTCAGCTAATTATGCCTTTGCAAATGGCACTAATCAAATTTCTTTTCGTTGAGTTAATAGCACATGCACATACTTATGTATTTATTTTATTAAACTAAAGTGAATATAGACATAGATAGAAAAATATAGACATGTATTTACACTTACAAAATATTCATATATTTATATAACAACTATTTAATAAAGTCAAGGCGTTTAATCCAATTAAATTTTAATTGCTTGCTCTCAGAGTATTAGTGCAAGCAAATTTGGAGTTGAAGGCAACAAGCGAGTAAAAATATTTATTTTATACTATACACACGTACATCGAAATATATGCCACTAGCTCGTTGTTTGAGCCCATTTGCTCATAAAGTGAAAAGTCAAGTTTTTATTTACGAAACAATAATAAATTTAAGGTTCACGAAAGGTGACCGAGTAAAATTTAAAATATACTATATTCGTACATGTACATTTTTTTTAAGTTTGAAATCTTCCTGTTAATGACTATAGTTTTTCAATTTCCATGTGAGTGAAAGAGACATGAAATTGGCTACGCTTAGTTGTCAATCGCTGACTTTGACATTTCACTTTGTTGACAGCAAATTGCTTACGAATTTGCCATAACTAATATAATTTCATAATAAAGAAACGGAGTCTTACTTTAATGGTCATAAATGAATATTATAGATAGTATAATAAAAAGAAAATTTGTAACTCTGTTCAACAACACTAAGGGGAAATTTTTAACTAGCTGAAAGGCAGCAATCTTTATACGGCAAAATCGAGTTTTTTTTGGATATTGAACCAAACTAATTTTTTCGGGTGATCGAGTCATAAGTATAAAGTGAGTTTTCCGATTTTCGAAGTTAGCCTCAAAATCGAAATATCTTCCTTGGAAATTCAAAAAAAGGGCTTTTTAAAAAGTATTATTATTAATTTCATCCAGTTACTAAAAAATACAAAATATAGATAAATATACATTTTCTCTTATTTCAATTATGTATAACATTTTTCAATCAAGTTTATATGATTATTTATTTATTTATAATGGGTCTAATCATTGAATCCGCAGCGAATTCCATTTCGATACGATAAAGATTTTCGATCGAAAATGTTCATGCAATCATTGATTCCGTCGATAAACTGCTTTACCACAAAGTGAGAACGTAAACTGTTTTATCGACCTTTAGCGACAAATTTGATAAAGTGTCTATGCTTAAACTAACTATTTTTGCTTTGTTCAAAAAAAATTAAATCTGACCTTTAACTATTGTGAAATTTCTTCCAAAAAATATTTAATTCGCCTGAGGCTCTTTGAGAAAATTCCATCGCTATTTCGAGGGGGCAACTTTATATCGCTTTTAAACATTTTTAATTTATTTTTGTTAGTCTGTTTTTGTCTCTTGGCTCTAAAATATCCATTTAAAACATAATTTAGACCGTCATCTGTTATTATTTACATAAAAACTTCCAAATTGTTAATTTATTTTACATTTCCGCAACTCATTCACCAACGGATAGATTCCGACCAAAATTTTCGATTTTGCGGATTCAATGATTTCGTAATTAGCGACATCTATTAGTCGCGGAATGTATTTTCTCGAGTCGGTAAGTGCGTTCAATGTGATCGTAAATTTTATTTTTGATACGATTACAATGATTCCGACGTAAATTTTTTCGATCGAATCGAACCATTTTTCGATCGAAACGGATTCAATGATTAGGCCCAATATATAATAAATAATTGTCTAATGTACTCCACATCTAATTGAGTCTGTGATAAAAGATATGAAATTATTTTTTAGGAACCTTATTAAGCACTTTATGTTTATCAAACATATTTTTCAAAATATGTCTTAATATAAATTTCCTGAATACCCACTAAAGTACTTTCTAACCTATGTTTGGTGCATATAAATTTTCATAGTTTACATTTTTCGACAGGTGGCAACTCTATATGAAAATATGTCCGAATATAAGACTAACAGTATATTTTCTAATGTTATTCTTAAACACCTTGTGGGCAGACATTTTTTATTATTTTTTGTAGTTTTAATTTAAGATAACCCTATTGTTAGGAACTACAAAATTACATATTATTTTATTACTGTGATATTCACATTATTTGTTTCTCATAGAGAATTGGTATACTCAAGCTGTTTTGTAGTTTTTGGAGAACATATAAACAGAAATGTATTAATTCTTATATACAGCTATTGATCATTAGTTATTATCGATTTTTCATGATTTTCGATTTCCTTTTTCAGTAAGCTTCATTGCATTGTTACTTATTTCAATCATCAAAATTTGAATTTTTCCTCAGATTGTAATTAAATATTTTTCGCCTGAATTCGTTATATGTATTCTTTCATTTCTTTTTTAATTTTTTTTCGATAAGTATTAGATACTAAATAACGATAAAATAATCGAAAAATTTTTTTTATAATTTTTTTACCAGTAGAGTATTTGCCGTCGATAAATCAATCGTAATTGTATTCGATAAAAATAACAGAAACATTTTTTTTTTAATTTCTTTGAACAAGAAAATAGCTTCAATCGATAAATCTGTTGAAACGGTAATCTATAAATATCTATAAAAGCCTATATAATATATATATATATATTTTAATATATATATTTTTTAGATAATATATATATAAAAAGTATCCTTCGATCAAGAGAAAACATTTATATCTATGTATAGAATCCATAATATAATCGAAATATTTTCTTTTTAACAGTATGGCACAAAAAACTCAATTTATTACAGAAATTATAAAAATATATAATTATTCAATAATAAAAATTCAATATTTATATTCTGAAGTAAATTTTTAAATTCCTGCAGTATTACTCCTGGCCACAGTGTGACATTTATTGATTATGACTAATAAAAATATTTAATTTACAACTGAAATTTTCCTCAAATACTATAATAAACTAAAACTAAAATTATTAATATATGCGCTTTATTATTTCCACTTTACTGCTAAAGACATATTTAAATAATAAGCCAGCAGTGTTCATAGCGAAAATCCGCATGCTGAAGCTAAATTTCCCCGAAATGTACACCGCTTAAATGTAATTGCGAAACGCATAAAAATTCCCACAGCGAGACTTACCTGGCTAAACAGCAGAGTGGCGAAAATTAGCAAGGCCGCGAGCAGCTGGCTGCTTGCCGCGCTCATCTTCGGCGTTGTGTGCGCTTGTGTGGTCATCGCGTTCGGTGCTTAAGTCTTTTGTTTGCCACAAGGTTTGCTTTCACTAAGCGCTAGCTGGCTGGAAAACTGCTAGAATTCGCGCGTTGGCAATTACACTAAACTCGTGTGTGGCACTATACTTGTGTGAATTTCTTTAACGTTGTTGTTGTTTGCTTTTAATATTTAAACAAATAATTATGTATTTATTTTTTCACTATTGCAAGAAGCGCTTCTTACTTGCTGTCGCTTGCAATTACCGCTACTGTTTGACTGAAAATTAATTTTGTTGAGTTATTAGAATGCGTGTACAAAAATACAAAAATAAAAAATAAATGAAAAATCAAAACAAACAAAAAACACTTTTGCCT
This sequence comes from Zeugodacus cucurbitae, assembly GCF_028554725.1. Classification (NCBI taxonomy): domain Eukaryota; kingdom Metazoa; phylum Arthropoda; class Insecta; order Diptera; family Tephritidae; genus Zeugodacus; species Zeugodacus cucurbitae. The sequence goes on along the minus strand of NC_071667.1, from coordinate 52,083,765 downwards.
GCGTGCCTATGTGTACCTTGTTGTTGTTGGATATTATTTGTTGCTGTTTTATATCATAAATCTAACTGCTTCTTATGCGAGTCACACCGGCGGTTATTAAATATTTTGCTCAGCGGCTTTTGTTTTGTTATAGACACTTTGCATTGTCTACTAGTATTCTAGTTACAGACGCTACCAATGCAGAGAAGCAGCGTGAGTGAGAGGGAAGGAGAAAAAAATTTAAAATATTTTCTTATTATTATTATGTGGTTTTATAATTGCTTTTGTCGCTTACACTGAATTTCATAAAGCGGCGAATGCGAGTTTTGCATAAATTATTTCGTTATGTCGACATATAAAGATGCTCATGAACGAGCTGTCGAACATATTAATATTCGTGTGTATGAGTGTGTGTGTGTAAATTGAACTCTATGATAGTATACATGGTTTGTTATTAACTTTGTGGTTTCTGCGATTTGACGCCAGTGATATTCTCGCCACACAAATTTGAGACAACACTTCCTAGAATTCACCGCAAAAATATAAATATATAAATATTTATATATGTATAAGCATATATACAAACATACTTATTGTAGCTGCATACGAAACGTATTGTCAGGTATTGACAAACCCATATTTCATTTGAAGTAATTCAAAGCACATCTGCTGTTTCCTTATGCACATAACCATATGTGTTTGTATGTATGCATCTATATATATTAGTTTATAGTACTTTGAATATGTGTTGAGTCAATAAAACCCGGCTAAAAGTTGAAAAAAAAATATTTGAAATTGTTAAAGCGCATATGTTTGTATATTCTTACGACTTTTTTTGCAAAATGGCGCACATTAGCTGTCGATGCGTCATTTCACTTAGCTGAGCAAACAATCAGCCACTTTGTGACAGCAACTGATAATTTAAAACACATACATTTGCACATTTCAACTTTTTATTGTTGTATTGTTCATTGTTTTTGCCACTTCCCTTTTTAAGCTGTTGAACAGATGCTTTACGGATGACTCAAAACTTCTATCACGATGCACGTTTCCCCGAGTAAATCACACGCTAACGGTTTTATAGAACATTTGGTGTGAACATAACGGATTATTTTGATCAGCCTGATCTACACATGAGAGATCACATAAAAAATTTTTTGGACCAGGTGGAGATCTAATACCATAGATCAAAAATTATAAAAACGAATAACGTCTACATACAAATCGAGTGTATTTTTGATGGAAATTTAAGGTTTTAGAATAAGTAGAGAAGATCATGGAACTTCGGCCAGCATAGTTTGTATATTTATCTATAATGTTCCAATTCTTCACCTAAGATTTAAAATTACTGAAAACAATCCCCAAATTATTTTGGGTAATGCTATCGCATTCACAGCCTTTTACTGGAATTAAATCTGCATTCCTTCCAGATACTTGGACCCGTCTTTCTTGGGTACGGACCATAAACACCATCAAACAATAAAAACACCTCATCAAAATCATGAATATTGATATTCTAGAATATATAGAAATTATTCTTCAATCAATCCTCATAAATCTAGTCTCAATTTATTGGAGTCAGCATAAGTCATCTAACTTTTAATTTACACTTTATCAGCTATAAGATAATTATATTTAAACATAAATTATGCTGTGAATGAGTCGAATTCTTTCTGCTCAAACAAATTTACTGTTCATTAAAGCTATTCGAATTATACATAAATTATTGGCTTAAGCGTGTACATATGTATCTACAAAATCGTCCATTCTATTTTTTACACTCTGATTTTCGAATGCGGCATACTCAAGTGACATTTTTAATGCACCATAAATGATGCTATGCTCATAAAAATACTACAAATACGACAAATAAATGTCGCGTTGGGCTTTGATGTAGTGTCTTCAGTGCTGTGCGGAATTCATATACAATAAGCTGATTAGTTTTTCTAAGGTGTGCGTAAATATGGGGGATGAGGGAATTAGTATAAAAATTAATTACTTAATTTTGGCCATTGTCGCCTCCGATTCAGACTGATTTCCAATATTATACATACATATATTTATATCTTCTGATTAGTTAGGAGTAAATTAATTCAGATGTGTCGAACATAATTTTTTAAACGAAATACAGTAGTTTTCCGAAATAACGAATATTCGTTTTAACGAAAACCGCTTATAACGAACAAGCAAATTTGTTACTTTGAGTACCTTAAATAACGAACATCGGGGATTTGTAAGTACTCGGTTTAACGAACAACATGAAGAAGACATATGACGAAAGAGGAAAAAATCAAATGACATCGACACAGAATAAAAAATATAACTTGAAAAAATTCAAAAGGAAGGTGCAAATGGAAAAATATAATGATTTTTATAAAAAAAAAAACTAAAAAATATTGATCAGCACCAAATAAAAGTATAAGTGTCAGAATTGGTCCATTTGGAAGAATTCAGTTGATTGGAGTGGTTTAGTTATGGTTTTTCGTTTTTTAACAAACAATTAATAAAACAATTTATTAAACTGCAATTTACGGATATTTAACTCATTTTGATTGAGAAACATACCTCTAAGTGAGTACTCGAATTAACGAAAAATTCGATTTAACGAACTGGCCTGACAATTAATGTGTTCGTTATTTCGGAAAACTACTGTATGTATAAACAAATTATGACGAAAATCACAATCAATGCGTAAAAACTGCGAAAGTAACATCTCTGCTAATTAAAATAAATTATTTTCATGTAAATAGTATATACAAGCTTATATACATACATATATACACAGCAATAATAATATTTGTAATCATTGTGCTCAATGTCATAACAAACCAATAATTCATCGCTTTTCATCAGCCAACCGCTCAATGAAAGTCATATGCATATGTAAATGGCGAAGCCAACAACAAGTGTACGTACATATGTGTGTATATATAGACATGTAAGCTCTGAGCATTGCCTGTGCATAGTTAATTATAGTCAAAATGTGTGTAACATCTAAAATGGCAATAAACAATAATAACAAATAACGATTATGCAAATTTTGCAACAAAACTAAATGAAAAGTTAAATATACGGTGGCACAATGTGTGCAGAAAATTTAAGTTTAATTATTATTTTATTAAATTAATTAATTTTAAAATTAAAAAAAATATATTTTAAAGTCAAATTAGAAAAAAACTAGTTAAAAAACACAGATCCAATCTGCATAGATCCAATGTGCATATATGTACATAATTAAAGTGTACTATATTTATTATTTGTATATTTGATTATAGTATAATTTGACTTAAATATATATTTATATTATATTACGAGGGCTGCTATATATACTTCTGGCCTAGGCAACTCTAAGTGTTGCCAGGTGCAATCTGACATTTCCATTGGAAAGTTTGACATTTTTTAGCATAACATCACTCAGAACGTTTTGTCATTTAATCTTGAATTTTTTTATTTTCAGGGAATTAAAAAATTCATCTCGGCCAAAAAATGGAATTAACTCGGGCACATATTCGTGCGATCGTTTTTCACTAAAATCTTTGTATGGCTATGAAGCACCATACTATAGCACTGTGAAAAACTGGTACAATGAATTCAATCGTGGCCGACGCTCGCTCAAAGACGAATTCCGTGAATGTCGTCCAAAAACAGCCGTTGTGCCAAAAACATCGATGCCGTACGTGAACTGATAATGCAAGACCGTCATGTAACATACCTTCAGATAGAGGCATGCCTATGCATTTCTCCCACCAGCATACATTCGATATTGCATGAACACCTGCCGTAAAAAAGGTTTGTTCTCGTTGGATCCCGCACAATTTGACAATCGCCCAAAAAAGGCTAAAAAAAGGCTCAAAAAAAGTGCTTCGAAAATTGGTTCGAGCGCATGCAAAAGTGTATAAATCTTGATGGAGAATATTTTGAAAAACAATAAAACCATTTTCGTTGATAAATATTCCTATTTTCATTATTAGGCCAGAAATATATATAGGTCGTATTGGTCTACAACTTTGCTTCCGCCGTTTTCCAATAGATATTTCTAGATAATTATTATAAACTTATAGGGTGGCGCGATATGTGTGTATAATTTATCTTTACAAATGTATTTCTTTTTTTAATGTGTGTTTTTTGATAAAAATATTAATTTGAATTAAATCTACAAAAAAAAATCGTGTTAAAAATATTATAATTTAGTACAGTAATTTCTCTTGTTTTTATTACCGATTTTTCTAATAGTTCAATTTTAATTTCAATACTTTCAAGGAAAAATTTGGATTGAACCAATTTTTTCTTTTTTTATCAAAATTATATTTATTTCTATACTATATATTTTAAATTATTTATTTATAGTTGTAAGAAAATATATTTTTGTTTTAATTTTCAACTTCCACGTAAAATTATATTCTATTTCAAAAACATATTAATAAATATTCACATAAAAGCAAGCTTGAAATTACCATTGGAATTTGATTTAAAATTTTTTATTAAAATTTTGATTTAATTTAATGGAACATCCCATGTTTTATATTCTCGTATTAATAAATATTATCATGCGCATATAAAATTTGTTTGAATTTGCAACAAATAAAAAAAAATAAAAACGGATTAAGAAAAAGTTGTTTACACAAAATTGTGAATCAATTAAAATTTTTTCAATTCTGTACTGATGTTTTTATGAATAAACACACAAAAACCGGCTAAAAAACAGAACGTAAATACGCTCCATACTCCACAATGGGCCGCGTAATTTTGATAATTTGCCTGATTCACCTTGACATCAGGCTTTCACGCGCCAATACCTTTTTCTGGCATTTTCGGCATTGGCGCACAAAACAAAAGCACCGCAGAAATGAGCCAACCAAATAGTAAAATTGTTTAAATTAAATAATAATATTATACATTGAAGCTTACTCGCGCTAGCTACCAGACGAGTTCACACTTAAAATGCAACAGCCTTCCAAAGTTAATGACCAAACACCGCCTTTAATTAAGTGTGTGAAAAAATGCAAATAAACTTGCACTGAAATGTGCATTGAAATTAATAACAAAAACAAAAATGTGTTTGTTGAAATTCGCACTACAAGCGAGGCTTATTGCTAAGAGCCAGGCGCAAACGCGCTTAAGAGAGACGCGCTTGAAAGCCTACACTTGCAGGCATGCTCTTTAAGACTTTGGCTGAATAACGCGGCTTGATTTGGGCGAGACAATGGCTAGTAAAAGCTGAGGCAGCTTAGCAGCTCAAGTTCACTCACACAACAACAACAACAATAAGAGCTTAGCACACACTCACTGCTGCAGATTACTGCTGGAGACACCCACGAAAATGCCAGAAGTGATTATTTGCCTTAAATTCGCTTATGACCAAAAAGTTATTCAACTAATTTTTATTGGAAAAAATAAAGTTTTTAATTCATACACAGCTCAGCACTGCTCCTCAATTTGGTCATAAAGCGCTTTTTGTTGTTAACTGTTTGCTCTTCACCTGCTCTGCTGGCTTTACAATAACTTTTCTATTTTCAAAAACTTTTCGAAATAACATCACAACAACAACAAAACACATGAAGCACAACGCAACCGTAATTAGTAAGGAGTAATAACCAACACTTTATTAAAAACCGAAAAAATATTCACTTTTCGCGTTAAGTAAATAGAATCTCAGTCAACACTTGTTGTTCAGTAATATATTTTTTTATTTTTCACGTTTCCAAGAACGTTGCGTCGCTGTAGTGTTTGACTTCGTTTGTCCGCGTTGTGGTAACTTTTCCACTCGACTGTCTCGCTTAAACTGATCTCGCCTGAGCGTTAATATTTGGCTTATTGCTAATTGCTTTTTGCCTGTTGCTTCCACTACCCATACATTTACGGCTGTCTTATTGGAGCCATGCTTCCTCCACACTTATGTTGTTGTTGCTGCTATTTGTGTGTGTTTACGTATTTCAGTTGTTTCCAGTTGGCGTAGCTCAGTTGTTATGACCATTGTTACTAGTATTGCTGTTGTTTTTGTTAGTGGTAGTGCGCTCTTTTCACTGTGTGTGTTGTTGTTATTGTTATTCTTCTCACTATACTCATTTTACCAATTCGTTATTCGCTTTTATGGCTCGTTCTTGGTTTCTGTGTGGGGGAGCATTTCGGTTGCAACTTGGCTGAAAAGCTGAATTGCATTGCCAGTGTTGGGTAAGGGCTTAAAATTACATACTAAGTGACTGGTTTTGGTTTGAATATTGGTTGAGTAGCGTGCGCAAAGGCTTTTATAAAAATAAATAAATTTTTGTGCTATATACACATAAAAAAGTAAATCAAAATGTTGCATCTAAAATGATTTTAAGAAACAAATGTTTCGGAAAAGTAGTAATATTTGAAATTACAGTTAGGAACATAATTATCAATTATCTTTTAGCAGTCCCAGCTATTAGCCACGCCCCAACCGGAAACCATTTTTCTGTTAAGGGGTTAGATACATATTTAAACAGTATTTTGTGAAATTTTTGTTTACAAATTAATTTCTGCCGTTGGCACTACATCGTTCTTGGCGTCTAAAAACAAATGATCTTGCTATTGACTGCATAATTCATTATTGGTCCATCTAATATCTTAAAACCAGGAATATTTTGATAATACAGGAATAAATCTCGTTTTTGAACAAAGGAAAAAAGAAAATAATAAAATTTCACTTTGAACAAGAAAACTCGCTTTGTTGGTTAAAAAATATTAGTTGTAACAAAATTAAAAACAAGTAAGGAAAGGCTAAGTTCGGGTGTAACCGAACATTTTATACTCTCGCAATTTATTTATTTAACTTAATTAATATTATACATATAGTACACAATTTGACCCACATATTCGTCATATATATTGTATAAAGTCCATTGAAAGTTGGAAACCTTAATATTAGGTTAGAAGCACCGAGGTCCTCGTGTTCGATATATGGGGCCTTAAAAACATATGGAAATACGTCTTCCAAGTTTCATCAAGATATCTCAATTTTTACTCAAGTTACAGCTTGCACGGATGGACGGACAGACAGACATTCGGATTTGAACTTTTCTCGTCACCCTGATCATTTTGATATATATAACCCTATATCTAACTCTTTTAGTTATAGGACTTACAACCAACCGTTATGTGGACAAAACTATAATACTCTCCTAGCAACTTTGTTGCGAGAGTATAAAAATCTTCTACATAATGTTATTTCAAAGACGAATGCAAAACCAAAATCGTTCTTATAAAAATAGTTTTTAGATAAACGCGTTTAAAGTTTCAAACTGAAACTGACGAGTCCTGATGGGCGGAATATATTTTTGGAGAATATTTAAAACATATTGTACTAAAGACAAACATTTTTTTTTCAAATTTTCCAATTTTTAAATCCGCCTAACCCCTTAAAAGCCGCTATTACAATGAGTGATACTCGTTTATTTTTTTAATTTTTTTATTTTAATTTTTAATCCAAAACTATCAATACTTTAATGCTCAAAATTTTACATTATGCTTAATGTATTCTTTAGTACTCAGTATAAAAGACAGACCATGATCAGATGTTTTTGAAAGTACTCTCGGAAAGCTGTCTTTACAATAATTCTTTAGCGATTTCTTTTAATATGTAAAAGTCTTGGTTATAATATCATGAAGTGACGAAATGACAGCTCAATAGTATAATCAATATATAATATAATCTTTTCATGATTTGCCATATTTGGAAAATCGTATGATTATCTACTTACAGCTCTTTCTACAAGTATCATTCTCCTTTTATATTTCAGATACTGGGTCCGACTTCAGTTTCCTGGTCGGGTTGTTCCGGTTTTCGTTGGAACCTTTCCTAACTGTGGTGTCTCCCCAAACTCTAGCAGAGGTTCCCCTACTAGTACTGGCGATTCCGCCGCGTATAACAGCCTGTTGTGGTAATTTACCGGCCGATTTCCGTAGATACCCCCGAGACAGAGGACTCACCATAACTGTACCATCTCTATCTTGAAATTTCTTAACAGCCACTCGTACCTTATTTACGAGATTTCTTGTCATATGCCTATGCTCAAGAAGCCATTTTAGTTGTTTGTGAGTCATCCAATGTGGTTCGACAGAAATAAGAAATTCTCGTTTCGATTATATCAATTTGAGTTTATAACTCTGTAGGACCACCCTCTTAATATTATCACACTTGCATCTACAGAAGTTCCACCAATTTGGATAGTCACTAAAGAATTAAGTTATTTAAGTCTATCTGACTATAACATAGACTGCGAAATCATTAGAACCGTTCCGTTCTCAAAACAGTAAAGTCTACGACCGAGCTTACATTTTCATCGAACAAGATTTTCGAAATATTTAATGGTGTTACAACAATATTGACAGGGTTTAAAAGTTAATTAGAATGCTTGCCTGTCACTGAAAGGTGCAGAGAGAGAAAAAATTCTGGAATATATATAGATGTGTCTCTATAAATGACGAGTGAAAAGATACTTGCTTTAGTTAAGTATTTATCAATCTAATTTAATAAATTTACAATAATAACTCATACGAGGGCTGCTATATATATTTCTGGCCTAATAATGCAAATAGGAATATTTATCAACGAAAATGGTTTTATTGTTTTTCAAAATATTCTCAAGATTTATACACTTTTGCATGCGCTCAAACCAATTTTCGAAGCATTTTGAGCCTTTCTTTGATCGATTGTCAAATTGTGCGGGATCCAACGAGAACAAACCTTTTTTACGGCCAGGTGTTCATGCAATATCGAATATGTGCTAATGGGAGAAATGCACTTAGTGTTGCCTAGGCCAGAAATATATGTATATAGCAGCCCTCGTACCAAGTTTCCTCATTTTCCTTTTCCCAACAGGGACGTTTCAGACACATAATTGTCAGTATAAACAGCAGAGGAATTCGTTTTCCGCCCCAATTTTATCGAACAGCAATAAAAGATAAAAATCGTTAAACAAAAGAGCATACCGCTGGGGTTAACCGACATACACACACACACAACACAAACTTCAAACTCCATTCGATGCTTACGTGCCACACACGCTCATGGGCATAACTGAGCATCGTAAAGCTAGAAAAATAAATCAACAGCGCCCACACTTACAAAACCCCAAAAAAGTAGCAGCATACCACCCCTTTGCGTAGGTAGTGAGTTCGATACACGTCAAACACGTGAAAGGGGTTCGTACGCTCAAGCACGCTGTAGAGAGTGACAGTGCCGCATAGCTTCACATAATGCTCGCCGTTACTTTGGATACGAGTAATACTATATACTCTTTACTGTGGTAAGTAAGTATAATAATTACAACAATAAGCAGAATAGCGCATGTGAGAGCGCGAAAATATTACTGAATCGATAAGAGCGAATGAGCAGTAAGTGGGTGGCGACAGGACATGCGTTGGCGGTGGTGTGCAGTTAATGAGCATTTTTGGAAAAGATTCGTAGTAATTCTAAAATATCTGTGGAGGAGGTTTTTGAGGTGGCTCTTTATAGTGGAGGATGATGTATGTTTTAGACAAAATTTCGAAGAAATCTTATATTTTTTATAACGGTAAAAGTTATTTAAAATTCTGACGTAACCTGTTAAGGACCGAAAACTTTTCCAAAGGGTATTTTTCTTTAGATGTACTATATTTCAGATCTCCCGATAAATTTATAGATAACTCGTATCAGACATGTTTTCAGAACCGTAACAAATTCACGCTCGACTTAACCTTTAGAAGTCCACAAGTAATCGGTTCACATTGCAGACACTAATCTGTCAAATTGAGGGTGGTAGCGGGCGCTTATGAGAGAGAGCGCCCACAATTCACTCTCTTCGTAGTCGCCGTATGCTCTTTTGCATGTAACGGCATTTTACTACGAGTACGAGCACATTTTCACTTGGCTACGACCGTTATTCGTAAGACCCTTTGCACTCAGTGAAAATTTCATCACCGTTGTAGACAGTTCATTTCCGAAAGTACGCGGACGAATTTGAGATCTCAAATATTTTAACACATAATTTGGTTCAAGTTTTGGTTCATAAAATAAAAAAAATTCAAATAAAAAATTATTGTAGAGTTTAGTAAAAATTCAAAAATTATTTCAAAACCGTTAATCGATAAAAAATTAAATATTGAAAGTAAGTCAAGTGTGTATTGAAGGGAATTTAGTGAGTTATTTGTAAGTGTGGATGTGTGTGTGAATACATACCGATAAACGCATACAGTTGTGCATATCCCTAAAGCGAAAATTATTCGACTGTCGAAAAATCGAAAGAACAACGACGAAAAATTCTGTATCAGCAATACAGACATACAAATATATACAAACACATACATACGTAGAATTCTACGATTTGTACTACTACGAGTACGAGTACATACATATAACGGTCATAGAGCGAGTGTAACCGCCGCAGAGCGATTGAGTGATAAGCACAACCCCCAAATAGTCGCCTCTAAACGAGAGCAGAAACGTGTACTTACAAAAATAAAGAAAAAATTACAAAAATAAAAAAAATTAAATAAAATAATACAAATTAGAAAAAAAGTTGTTTAAGTGAAAAAATCGAGTCATTTCGTTTGCGTTTACGTTTTCAGTTCATGTACGCTAAGTCAAGGCGAACCACAACAATAACAACAACAACGGCAACGACAAGTACAAGCGATTAACGCATTAAGCCAATTGCAAGTAGAGCCGAAAAACCTACTCACCTACTTTCGGTCGCACACAGCGCCCACAGGATACACACATAGCTACATACACGAACGCAGCGCAGCGCCGCAGTGCAAAGGTGAGTGTTAATTGTTAATCGAAGGCAGTCACGATTAAATGTCATTCATTCATCTAATTTTAATGGCGTATGAGCCCGTGCCTTTCCAGGCCAGTGGGGAGCTCTAAGCGTATTTAGTGTCCTTTCGTTTTTTTTTTTTTTTGAAATTTTCTTATATTTGTCTTGTTGGGGTATAGGCGGTCATTGATCTATTTTACTCATTGTTGGTTCTTCTCTTATATCTTGTTGCATAACTTGTTTCGGGGGAGTTGTGGGAGGGATGGGTAGTGCTCATAGTTGACTTATATAAGCGTCGCAATTCGTATATGTATGTATGTATGTATGTCGAGAAATGCGGTTTGTCACCTCGATGGCATCATCTCCGATTTAATACATCAATCAATTCTTTATTACTACTTTTTAAAAATTTATGTGTGCTAATGTGTGAATGAAAAAAAAGTGATCTATTGCAATAAATATGAGTTCTTGATAATAATGTCAATTGGTGAAATATGTGAATAAAATAAAATAAAGCAAAAATATGTATATGATGCGCCGAAATATCCTTCAAAAATGATTTATTTTATAGCACTGATTAATAAAGTTTCAGATACTTTATCTGTTATATTTATATTTTATTTAAACAAAGGATTACCTTAAATCCATTTGAAAGCAAAACAAATTATAAGGGTATTACCACTTCATAGCGGGCTGTATTAAGAAGTTGTTGCTTTCTGAATAAAGATGAAAATGGCCTTCTTCAAAGTCCAACATAACCTAAGCTTGACTTAAGGTTACAAGATTTTGGAAACAAAACACTTTTTGAATAAAATTGGCTAAAATTTATGCAAAATATGCTACTAAAATTTTCAGTATTTTAAAATATAGCAAATATATGTACGTATAATAAATAACATACTCAAGTCTTAATTTTGGAAAAAAGTTATGTTCGAAAATTCGAACTTACATTATTGTTCGATTTTTTTTTCTGGAATATATGTACATATGTATATAAAATTTCACATTATTTTGGAAAAAAGTTATGTTCGAAAATTCGAACTTACGGTTTAGTTCTAACTTTTGTTTGGGTATTGAGCAATTGAGTCGCAAATAAAAAATTAATATCTATTTTTTTTCGAACTAAGCTTCCAAAATCGAAAAGTATTAAATTTCGAAAAAGAGCATATTTAGAAAAAATATTGTTGTTAAGTTATTAAAGCAGTAAAATACACTGTTCTTTTGATTTAAATAGATTAGATTATAATGTTTATCCAACGGTCTTCAAATATGTTATATTTCAACAAAGGATTATCTTAAATCTCTAAGCCATAAATTAAGTATTACTTTGCGGGTTGTGGTAAAAAATTGCTGTTTTCTGAATTATGATGGAAATATCATTATTAAAACTCAGACATAATCTAAGCTTGATTTAAAATTATACAACTTTGAAAACAAAACACTAATTTAATAAAACCGCCAAAAAATTATGCAAAATATGCTACTAAATTTTTCAAAATTATAAAATATAGCAAATATATGTATATGTATAAATAAAATTTCCCAAACAAGTTTTAATTTTGAAAAAATTACGTTTGAAAATTCGAACTTAAGGTCTTGTCGAATTTTTTCTAGTTATTGAATCAAACCATTTTTTTGAATAATTGAGTTGTAAATAAATGTTTTTCGAAGTAAGCGTCCAAAATCGAAATATTTTGAATTTCGAAATGGAGCAAATTTAGAAAAATTATTATTGTTAAGTTGCTAAAGAAGTAAAATAGACATATTTTTTTATTTAAATAGTTTCTATATTTTATATATGAATCGGACTATTACACATGTTATAAGAAGTCAAAGAGGGAAGATTCCTATTTATGTTATATTTAATATATTGACACTGAAATTAAAAACAAAATCTTTAAGAAGAATGAGGAAGGAAGTGGAATTACTATGTTAAAGTTTGATCATTTAATGTGCTGTTTTTTATGATAAAACACATCTTCGGATAAAGAACGAATATGTACATTAAATCATCTGCTAAGTCACAATTTACAATGAAATAAATAAATGAAAAATTATTTAGTGAGTTTCAGGTAGTCGCAATATTCTGATGGTTTCTCTCATAGGGTTTACTTTTTTTTAGTTACATAAAGAGTAGATTGTCTATATTATATAACTATTTACACAACAATTTATGTATATCGCTAAAAGAATATCACTTTTAATAATCCTCCCATAGCTCAGGCATCTCAAAGTGGTTCAATAATTATTATAAAGATTAATATGTGTTTTACCAGCTCCACATTATCTGAAAATTAGAATAAATTTTAATGGATATATGAGTAATTCGGGGTTCAAATATTCATTCACCAAATCCGGTCGCTATTTAAAATCTTTGTCTTGGTTGGATCATGTTAACAGATCTTGGCCGGAAGTCCGATACATATGTATGTGTGTGCGTGCGTTGCGGCTACGTTGACTCGACTGTTATGGTTTAATTTCCTTTGAACTACATAAGTCGCTATTTATAGGGTTTACAGTTTCTTAAAAATATTTGAGTTTTCGTCCTTTGAGTCACCGAGTCATCTACATATGTACGACGTACCAAACTTACTTACGAAATACTCTGTAAGTTTTAACTGTAAACTGTACGTGATATTTAAATATGTTACATGTTACATACATATGTATGTATGGATGATTGTTTCTGTTTTATTTTAATTGAAAAATATTTTTACATATATTAGATGCGTTGCCCAACTATTTGAATATGCGATTAATAATTAAGGGCCTAAGTATACTGTATTTAATGCTCACTCATTTCAGTTGTTGTTTTTTGTATGTCAGTATATGTATTGCTAAATAATGTTTAGGTTAATTCTAGTTTTTGTAAAATTTACAATTTACAAAAATTGGAAAAAACTTTTCTCTGTGACAATCGCAGTGTTAATAGCGAGGTGGAAACATATTCACCATACACTAATGTATTTTTACCATAATATTTTACACCACCAGCAAACAAAAGAGCAATCCCAAGAGAAATTACAACTATTAAATTTTGTTTACACTAAATATTTCTGTAAAAGTTTCAAAGTGATATTAAATTTAATTCATAGATAATAATAAGAAAGCAAAGGCAGTGTTACCGAACTGGAAAATAATTTGTGATAAAAAAACAGGTGCGGTGAGCAGAACCTATACAAAATCCTGCACCAGCGTCCAATATACCAAGACGCCTTGGATGTAGCATTAATAATTTGTGTTATATATAAAATCCGCTAAATATACAGATGGATAGAGTGTCACATTGCTTCAAATTGCCGTGTTTTGTTGTATATTATATGCGATTTTAAGCATTTTGTTAACTAAATAATTTGTATTTATAATCCCAATGTTTGCAAACAAAATGTTTACACCACGAAAAACACCACATTTTATTTATACATATGTTGAGTAAAGTGTGTGTGTTTCCGTACATGGTTGCATTGCGATACTAGAGAATATTTTAAAGATATACCAAATATATTACAATAAAGAATTTTTGGTTTATATACAACCAGTGTAACGTTAAATTTCAGAAAATATGGATTTAAATGAAAAAGTGGAACAACTTACCAATGAAACAGCGGAATTACGGAATGAAGTTACACAACTCAAAGGTAATATATTTTTTCCGGCAATATCTCTATGCTTATTTTAAGTATTTTTGTTTTGTTTTTTTGTAGAATCATTGACTAAGCAGAATCAAACTATAATAAGGTTAATCAAAGAACAGTGTCATCTGTTGCGAAAATATGAGGAGAATAAGAAGGACAAAGTCCTTTGTCAACAGACGGCAAAACAATTTCTAAACATATTTCCAATAAATTCGCAAGACGATTTGGAGAGCGCAGAAGAGAGTATAAATGAGGAAAATAAAGGAGAATGCGTGAGTTGTAAACACATTATACGACATTTGTTTGCTATTAATTTAGTTTACGAACAATAATATAGACTGCACTCGCCCGAGCACTGTTAATGCCTGGAAGTTTTAAAAAGAATTTGAACAAGATATTGGGTAGTGATGTTATACTGGACTACAACGTTGACGGTAGACACAACAAGAAACGTATACAGGATTATCCGAAATTATTGGATGTGCTCTTCCGTATGTAAACTTTTTCGTACTCAAATGTATTTGAATCAATTAATTTGTCATATTTTTTATACTTTGTTTTCTCCTTTTCAGAAGCGACAACTAGAGAGGGTTGGAATTACAAATATTTTCTTGACGATCTTCGAACTGGCTTCAAGTGTGCTAAAAATAAACATTTCAAATTTAATTGGGCACAACGTAGGAAATATTCTGAACAACCGACAATTAAAATCGAAGAAGTACTAATTCCATTTGACAATGAATAAAAATGCTAACTATAAAATCAATTTCTTTATTTATTTAATAAAAATTAAAATGGGAGGGCTTATTTAAGGGGATTTCTATCAATTATGTATTTGCTTGATGAACAACCTTCAGATGGTATAAGCATTTCTCGAGCTTACATTTTTTGTTGCAGCACCTAAGTGTTAAGATGTTTGACACTATATTCACCACACACAATGTGGGGTTGTCAAATATCAGACCGCCGGCTGAGTTTTTCCTAAATTTTATGTGCTTAATATTTATTAGATTTTTATTTTGTAATGCGAGAACTTGTTAATTTGTGATTAAAAAGAAAAAAGAGTGATAAAAGATTTGCCATATATACGAATAAATAACATTGTGCTGTGTTTACTGCATATCAAAGATAAAATTTGTCAAGGCACGCAGAAAAGGCGGCCTTGAATTTATATGCATGTACGAAACTACTGGTAATATCAAGTTTCTATTAAATTTACAATAAGATTATCGGTTGCTAGCAATACTTAAAGTTTTAATTAAGTGCAAATTAATGTGTGTGCGCTGATTTTGTTGAATTATGTGTCTCAAGAAAACGTCTGCCTGCCCAACATATTCTACCACACTTTGTATTATTTGTTTGTGAAGGGAGTTGGACAAACATACATAATTCTTCCAAACAAACACATCCACAATTTTATTAATCGGGAATTTAAAACCCACAGGGAACCGCGTTTGATCTGTATTAATGTAGATTGTAATATATGGTGCATATACAAGTTTTACTCTTATTGTCGTATCGACACAAAACATTCTCCAAAAATTTCCAGTTGGTAGTTCTTGGTTGAATAAAAATCCTTGACTTGAATATACTAGACTGTCATGTGTAGGACTCAAATAAGATTTAAATTTTCCGTATTATTCTTAAATAATAATATAACGAAAATTCTATACCATAAATATTTATTAGTTATTATGTGGCTTAAATTTCTATAAGAAACATTATTACTTGAACTTTTTGTTGCTAGACACCGTTTAATCTTTTTAAGTGATTCCACAATAAAAACTCCGATTTCAGAAAACATGGATTTAACATCTCAAATGCAAGATTTGTCTAAAGAGATAAAGGAGATGCGTGCCGACATACAACAAATAAAAGGTAAATATAATATAATGTAATATTTATATAAAATATAGCGCTAAAGATCCATTTAAATTCGATTACAAACAAATATAAATTGCGAAATAATCAAATTCCTTTAAACTATAAATTTTTGCGTAATTCAAAATTTTACATTGCAAAATATTTCTCAAGCAACAATTTTAAATGTAAAAAATTTAAAATAATTTTAATTTTATATTTCCTACTAAATAATTTTGATAAGTAATCTTGGATGGATCTTTAACTGTTAGAATTATTTAATTTGTTCTGTTTGTTTACATTTGGTTTTCAATTTCGAAAGGTTTTATGGACCACCAAAATGAAGTAATAGATGAGTTAATGAAAGGACATCAGGAAATGATGAAACGTTTGGTAAAGCAAGAAGAAGAGGCGGAAGAAGAAAAGAATATCCAAAGACCTGTTTTTCCATTAATGACGCAAGAAGATTTAGATAATGCTGAAGCTTTTATTGGAATGGACGAACGAAAGAAAGAAGAAATGGTAAATAGTTCCTGAAATGTTACAAAACATTGTTGAAGGTGCTGCGTGTGAATTGAAGTTAATGAAATAATTTGGAATTTAAAAAAAAAAAAAAAAAAAAAAATACAGTTGAACTTTCCTAACTCAAATTACCATAACCCACAAATAACTTCGAGTTGAATTCTATAGGCAATACAAGTAATATTTGTAAAATATATGTTACATTATCTAATATCTATTCGTGCTATAAATAATTATTTTTTTTTAGAAATTGCTTTTAATTCACACGCGTTTGCCTTAGCTTTCGTTTTGTTATTTTTTTTATTTTTATTTTTTTTGATCAAATTTTCTATTTCAGACCCGATTTCTTAAACCACTTTTAATGCCAATTGGCCTCAAGCAAAAACTGGTGTACGTGCTATCTGAAGAGATTATTTTGAGTTATAACCTCGAGGGTACACACGGCAAAAAACGCATGTTGCTATATCCAAAACTTTTAAGTGTGTTATATAGTAAGTAAAAAAAATATATTCCCCACTAACGAGAATGTTTCAAATTACACTACATGTTTAAAGAAATATGTGATTTTTGAAAATTATTTTGTTTAAAAATTTTGAAATGCAAAGCTCCGAACTGAACTCAATTTGAGATTAGTTTAAAAATCATCACTAAAAACTTTTCTTTTCAAAATAGGTGCCACAGACCGACCCGGCTGGTCGTATAAATTATTTTTAGATGATTTACGTAGAGGTTTTCAATTTGGCAAGAAGAAACACTTTCGAAAAAAGTGTGCTTCGAACAAATTGAATAAAACAACAAGAAATCCACTGTCAAGCGGCCCAGAGGATGACAATATGGATTCAGACTACTAAAATCCACTGGCTCAAATAAATATGCATGTATTTTTAGGTTATGTCTAAGCTTAGTTTAAGTTTGTACTTAAGTAAAAAAAAGATATGATGAATGTTTTAATTATTATTAAAACGTAGGAATTTTAAATAAATGTGTATATATAATTAAAATAATGTGAAAAATTTTACTATGACATTAAATAAATTCCCAAATGATTGCTGTGTGTCGTAATTTCTGACGAGTTTTAAGCGCAAATAATTACTGGTTAATACTATCTGCGCTCCAAAGGAACCTAGGGAGATTTTAGCGTATAATCATAATGGTACTGATAAATTTGCTGAAAAAAAAAGTTGGTTGTGTGAGTGTTTAATGATTTTTTATAGCTATTAACTTTAGTGGTTTATATATGTTACCGAGGCTTATGGCCCATTTAGCACTTTTGCTAAGGCCATCCAGATTATTCACAAGTGTACAAGCGAGTTGTGTTGACACCAACGTTCGTTGCAGGCATTGCAGCACATTTATCATAAATCAAGCCTAAAAGTATGCTATGCAAAATTACAATATCGCATTTCCGCCTTTCCCAGCAGGAAATGCCTGAAGTGTTGTTGCTAAGTGTGGTTGGAAAGGCAAGCGCATACTTAATATTTTGCGAGAAACTATTTTGCAGCGCAGAGCTGCTAGCATTTGGGCGTGGTTGCCTTATGACTATGTATTACTGGTAAAATTCGTTTTGTTGTTGCATAGAAAATGCACTCTAAATGTTATTACATAATATTATATGAAATATGACACGAGGCGGGTTAGATGCATGTTAAAGCCGCTGCAGCTGTCAAGACTGTCTTGTGTCAGAGTTTCACTTAAAACTTTACGGTTTTTTGAAGAACTCTTTTCATGCTTAATATACTGATGATAGATGAATGTGCTCTTTACTTGGTTAACATATATACATACATACTTATATATGTATATAGAATACCTGTATGTATGCCTTGCTTGAACGTGCATGCGTTTGCATTTTCGTTATGTAGGACAAAAAGCATGTCATAAATGTCTTCGACCTCAAGCCAAGTGTCTACACATGAAATGCATATTAGGTACATACATACATACGTACTAACACATATCTTTGTATATACATGTGTATATATATAGAGACCTATCTACTCTTATATAGTGCCACTGAAGTGGTAATCCTTTTCTATTATTCCTACCATGGCTGGGAAAGTGCTTGTATCATACGCCAGCAACGCCTTTGCTTGCCATTTTCAATTCGCCGTGATTTATTTTGCCAACAAGCGAGATGCATGTATTTGTGTGCGGAAAATGGCACACAAATCAACACGCATATAACTGAGTTACTATGTCGCATTCGCTCGAATAATTGCGTATGCAAACAATTGTAAGAAAATGCATACAAATCCCGTGAGGCGTGAATATGCGTGATTATGCGTGTGCGTTAATGCGTGGGCTTTTCAGCGGTTTAATGCTCAACTTTTTGCAGTAGCAGTTAAGCTGCAGTGTGTGGATTTTTAAATGCATTTCGAGTGAAATTTATTCGCACATAATTTTTTAGTAAATGATGAAATGGAGTACAACAATAAATCGAGCAAATGCATAAATAATCAATGGATATAAATAAATTAATATTTTTGTTTACATTCGTATGCAGTTGCATTAAGAGTTTGATATTCAAAAGTTAAATTAATTTTAAATTGAGTTAATTTTTATTTTTGTGAAAATAAGTCAACCAGCTGCTTCATAAAATCAATTTCAAATAAATTTTATCAATATATAGATATATGTGGCTTTTTTTTTGTCACATTAAGTGAATTGACCACTATGACTTTTGCACATGCTGCGGCTGCATTATTTATATTTCATCATATTTTTTTATTTTTATATATTTTTTATTATTTATAGAAACATCATTTCGCAGAAGTAATAATTTTTTTTTCCTCTCTTCAAAAAAGGCATTGGATCGTAGAAAGCATCTGTATGTGTTATAAACTAAAATTTAAAGACTGATTGATACGCATATATGTATATGTACATTTGTTTATACATTTGTACCTATAATCTTGTTTTCGTAACTTTTGGATAATATTTTGTCCAAACTTACCTACAATATTTTGCAAAAAAATATTTTTAACTATAAGCATTCATAAACCTCTCCAATTTGATATCCATATTGCTGTGTTTCTTTTTCTTATAATTTCTTTGCAATAAAAAATTTTCAATGTGTGGCAACACTGCTCAAAAATATTCTTAACTTTAAACCTTCTTAATATTATTCAGTTTATAGTATTTTCAATTTTATTTTATTTTATGTTCAACATGTGGCAACCTTTTTTTAAACCATCCAAATGTGTCTCGGATACATCATAAAATTGTTATAATCATATTATCTTAGCTCTGGGATACTATTTTTACCGAATTTTCTGCAATATTGTGTAAAAGGAAAAAAATCCTAAATCGAAAAAAAACTTTTATGGACATAAATATTGGTGAAATCCTTCTCAAAAATAGTTTTAACTATAAACTTTCATAAGCCTCGTCAAGTTGATACCCATATTGTAATATTTCTTTTTCTTATAAATTTTTATTTAAATATTTCCAACATGTGGCAACACTGCTCAAAAATATTCTAAACATTAAACTTTCTTAATATATTTTTTTAAGTTGTAGTATTTTAATTTTTTTATTAATTTTTATTAAAATTTTTTATTAAATTTATTTACAACATTCAGATATTACTCGTGAAAAAACATCAAATAATTAAAAGAGAAAAAAAAATTAATAAAAATCACTTACTCTTGCTATGTGGTCCTTTGAGAATTTAACTCTTCATATCAAAAAAGGAAAATCTCATGAGACAAAACTTTCTTCTCATCATGTACACATATTTTCCAAAGCAGAATTTAGTCATTAAATAACATAAAATTATTTCTTGCTCAATTTATTTATGCTAATGTGCTGTAGTTTTCCTTTTCACCAACAGCGTGCATGCAAATCGTTGGAGAATAGAAATTTGCTGCAGCAGAGCAAAACTTTTAGGTTATCAAACAGTGTCGTAAAAATCTTAATATACCACTTGGCAGCAGACATGCCACATAAACTTTTAGTTTGGCAGTTGAAAAGGGTAGATATCTGCGTGTGTCGAACTTGTCGATATTCCCTCGATGATGCATGAAAACTTTTTACTTCCTCGCACTGCAGTGAGGCGTGCTCAAGGATGCTTAGTTTTATAGATTATAAATGTTTGTTTGTATGTATTTAGTTTGATTTTTTTGTATTATATACTTCAATATAGTTGTTAGGCAGATTAAGTTATAGACGCAGGCGCATAAATCTCTTGAATCACATACTTATAGTTCAATCCATCATTAAGGATTAGTTGATTACTGCAATTCACTTTGCTTGCTTGAAGGCCAGGGAGTTGAAGATGTTGGCCTTCTATGTGTTTGACGCCATTTTTTTATTAAATATAATGATTGATTGATTATTTCTTCTCGCTTTCTCATTCTCTCTTTGTTTGATTGAAGATTGAAGTGGTCTTATATTTTTATACACTCGCAACAAAAGTTGCCAAGAGAGTATTATAGTTTTGTTCATAGAACGCTTGTTTGTAAGTCATGAAACTAAACGAGTTAAATATACGCTTATATATATCAAAATGATCAGGATGACGAGACGAGTCAAACGTCAGAAACACTAAATTTTACAGAAGAAATAGCAGAGAGAAGCTGCACTCATATTTTTTTTACAAAATGGAAAATGGGCGTGGCATCGCAGACTTATGGGTGAAAACCATATCTCAGGAACTACTCGACAGATTTCAATGAAATTCGGTATATAATATTTTCTTGACACCGTGATGACACGTGCGGAAAATGGATGAAATCGGTTCACAATTACGACAACTTCCCATCTAACTCAATTTTGAATTCCATCTTATTCCTTCACTGTATAATATATACATAAGGAACCAATGAAGATAGCGAAATAAAACTTTGAACAAATACTCTAGCGTCCATGGAGTATATGATCTGTGACATCACTTGTGAACAAATTGTCGAAATCTGATTATAACTTTTCAATGCCCCGGTATCGCATATGAAGAACTCAGTGCCTTAGGGTAATTTTTCACCTAAAATATCTGTAAATCTCTCAGATATCTTAATGTAATTCAGTGGAAATCGTTTTCTTCTAATAGTATGTCTCTGTACCAGAAATGGTTAAAATCGGGTCATAACTTCCCAAGTTCACATATACCTAGTGATGGGACAAGGGTAAAAACCCAAAAGGAAAATTGGGTATTTAAATGTAAATACCAAGGTATTTACCCAAGCGCTTGGGTATTTACCCAAAATGTGGGTATAAATCAGAACAAAGAAAATTTTAAATAAATTAAAGGAATTAAATTTTTTGTTATGAATGATTATTATATTTTTTAATAACAAATTAAATATTTTTTAAATTTAATCGTAATCGCTTTCGCTGTTTGTATCCGATAAAAATTCATATCGAGTAGAGTGCGTGGTCCCGGCTGAAGTTGAAGGTATATCGTCTTATGTACATTATAGTGAAGAATTCATGGAATTTTCAAATTGAGTGGAGTGCGTGCTTTCTGCTGAAGGTGGTAAGCTGTTTTTAAAAAGCAAGTTCCAGTTGCTCGATATCGTATATGTTATTTTTCCTGCACTTTGTGTTGTTAAACGGTTCCTTTTTTTTTGGAATGAATGAAGCTGTGGGTGCTAAAGGAACGTTCAGTAGCAGCTGAAGTACAGGGAGCTGTTAAAATTCGAACAGCGTGCTTCCACAAATTCCTTTCCACCAAGTTACTGGAGAAATTTCATCCAAACAGCTCCAGACAAAAGTTTTTGCCCAGAAATCATTCCTGGCCTTCTAGTTGGCAAAATCTGCCATTATATTTATGTTTAGCGCCTGTGACATTGTGTGAATGAACTCCAATGCATCTACATCCTCCAGACGGATCAAGATAACTTCCTTGTACCTTAGGTTTTACGGTTTTTTTTAAATCGTGTGTTGAATATGGTTGAAAGCTCAGTTTTTTCGGCATCATTCAGTATAATAGTTGAAGCAAACTCTAATTCAAGCTTGCTTTTAATTTCATTAAACGCGAAATATATCATGTGCATAATAAATTCATTTGATTCTATCTTACAAATCCATTTTGTAATGCAACCAAATATGTTTGAGCTTAAATTTAATTGCTCCCAAAATATTTCGCTAAGTAACTGTGATTTTATACCGGCTTGTAGATTAATTTCTTCATGAACTGCTAAGGTATGAAAATGGGTATAAATGGGTAAATACCCTGGTCTAAACCCATCTCTACATATACCTAATTATAAGATTTTCAAAAATACGATGGGCTTAATAGCTTATAAATCGGGTAATATGTGAAATATCTTAGCCAAATTAAATGAGCATATAAAGGGTGATTTTTTAAGAGCTTGATAACTTTTTAAAAAAAAAAACGCATAAAATTTGCAAAATCTCATCGGTTCTTTATTTGAAACGTTAGATTGGTTCATGACATTTACTTTTTGAAGATAATTTCATTTAAATGTTGACCGCGGCTGCGTCTTAGGTGGTCCATTCGGAAAGTCCAATTTTGGGCAACTTTTTCGAGCATTTCGGCCGGAATAGCCCGAATTTCTTCGGAAATGTTGTCTTCCAAAGCTGGAATAGTTGCTGGCTTATTTCTGTAGACTTTAGACTTGACGTAGCCCCACAAAAAATAGTCTAAAGGCGTTAAATCGCATGATCTTGGTGGCCAACTTACGGGTCCATTTCTTGAGATGAATTGTTCTCCGAAGTTTTCCCTCAAAATGGCCATAGAATCGCGAGCTGTGTGGCATGTAGCGCCATCTTGTTGAAACCACATGTCAACCAAGTTCAGTTCTTCCATTTTTGGCAACAAAAAGTTTGTTAGCATCGAACGATAGCGATCGCCATTCACCGTAACGTTGCGTCCAACAGCATCTTTGAAAAAATACGGTCCAATGATTCCACCAGCGTACAAACCACACCAAACAGTGCATTTTTCGGGATGCATGGGCAGTTCTTGAACGGCTTCTGGTTGCTCTTCACCCCAAATGCGGCAATTTTGCTTATTTACGTAGCCATTCAACCAGAAATGAGCCTCATCGCTGAACAAAATTTGTCGATAAAAAAGCGGATTTCACATTTCGAAGCGAACACTGATTTTGGTAATAAAATTCAATGATTTGCAAGCGTTGCTCGTTAGTAAGTCTATTCATGATGAAATGTCAAAGCATACTGAGCATCTTTCTCTTTGACACCATGTCTGAAATCCCACGTGATCTGTCAAATACTAATGCATGGGTCAAATTGTGTTATCTTTATAAAATTATATCAACAAATTGCGAGAGTATAAAATTTTTGGTTGCACCCGAATTTAGCCTTTCCTTACTTGTTAAATATAATGTTAGTTGGTAAATATTAGTGGTTTAAAATATGTAAACTGCTCATTCCAGGTTTTTTATATAACTAATTTTAAAATTATAAGCATCACAAGCAAAAAATATTTAAAAATTCCATCTTCGCAAAAATCTCTCTTACATTCCCACTGATTACGCAGCAATTTTAATTAACGGTAATGTAATGTTAATACTTTTAAATCTTATTTTAAGCTTTCAGTTGTCCAAAAATGTAAAAATATTTCTGAAAACTTTTTACTTGACGGAGGTGTATATACTATCATACAAATTTCAGTAACTTTAACCGAAGTTACTCATACGCCATGTACACCTTGCCACATGCGCTTTAATCTCACCAACCTCATGCTAAGCGCGCTTGGCGTTGATTTACATTTTCCCACCGTCTAAGCATTATTTGCATGAAAGCGCGTTAAAGAAGCTGCAAATTCTGGCGCGGAAGTCGGTGAGAGTGTGCCGTGTGTGTGTGTGGGGAGCGGATGTGAATTTGTACGCGCAAACATGCCAAGCATAGCACAGCTTGAATTTGTAGAAGAATGTAGAATTTCAGCTGAAAAGAAAAAGTGAATGCTTCTGGGAAAATGGGTTAGCTCTCATGTGATCCGCAAGTGTTACACCTGCTGGCTCAGCGCTCAGCGTGCCGTTGCAGAGACTTGGCAATTGTGTTTTAATATATTCTTCGTGCTTTATGTGTGAGTATATGTATGTGTGTCATGCGCTCGTGCTTTTTTGCATAATGAAATCCTCAACTAGCGAAAACGCGCCTTTGCTTGCCTCAGACACATTGCAGCAGCAGCGAGAAAAGCATGCAAAGGCTTACAATAGACGCGTGATGTGCATGTACATATGTATGGGTGTGTGTATGTGATAAATGGGTTGCTCTCCTGTTGTGAGGTATGATTGTTGGCTGCTGCCAACATTGCCTGTTATAAACGAGGAAAATGCACATTCACATGGATTAATTTACAAAATGAAAAGGTGTGCATGTGATGGTGCAGAAAACTATGTGATAGACATACATACATACATATATACGTGTATGCATTTAAGGTTTATGGAATTTTTCTTAATAATATATTCGTTAATGAGAAATGGTTTTGCTTTGCCATAAAACATGTTGTCATTAAAGAAACGTTGCTGTCAGGGTTTCAAGGAGATTTCAATAAGCAAACATAAAATAGTGTACTCCAATTGACTGTACTAACTATAGTTTTTGAGCCTCGATCAATATAATGTTAATATTAATTAATTATTTAAATAATAAAACTAGTATGAAATGAAAATTACAAGAATAATCAAGGCTATAAAACGTTGCTCACATCTTGAAAAGAGACAAACTAGTGGTTAGTGGAGAGATTTTATGCAAAAATTTCGTTCTCAGACGGAAAAGTCAGAATAATTCATTCAATAAAAGTCTAAGACGTACTTAAATTTCTTCTCAACTAAGTTCTACTATTGGATTTGGTGGAATTGGTTTTAGATTTTATGGTATGGTCAATCCAGGGATTTGGAACTGATTTTCATGATTATCTAAGCTATTTAAAATTTGCTAAATATCTTTAGAGAAATAAATTGCTGATGTTATACATAAAAGTATAATATTCAAATGGTTTTTTAACCAATTGAGCCAAAATTTCTCACTAGTTTCTGTTAAACATAGAGCCGTGATAGGTTTGAAGTTACTCAATCATACTAAATATTTGTAAGTTATAGCAAAAATTCATTTCTTAGAGCTTTATTTTGAGTTATGAGTCGCTTATCATCCCCGTCCTGCTTTATGGTACAGAAGCTTGGACGATGTCAACATCAGATGAGATGAGATCGGCTATAACCGGCTAAACGGTTTCAACGCGAATCACATAAGTTCAAATGAAATACCAAAAAAAAAATTCAAATGTGAAACCTTATAAACGGCATAGATTTGGCATTCAGTTAATCTCACAAAAATGATACTTTTGAACTTAACTAGTTAATGAACTTACAGTATTTTGATATTAAAAAGTCAACCAGATTGTGAACGATTTTATTTATTAGGTCTACAAGTTTGCCTCCGCCGTTTTCCAATAGATGTCTCTAGGGTCAAGCACTGGTCGATTAAAACCATTTTTTTCTAATACCGAACTTGGACATTTGTGTCAACATTAACCCAACAAAATATTTGTAGCGATCTGTTTGCATCCCAAACCGATTAAATCGTTTTATATCGATCTTGGACATTTGTAGAGATCTAACAAAATATTTGTAGAGATCTGTTTGCATCCCAAACTTATTCTCAACTGAAAATGTCACTTTTTGAGACGAATTCGCGACATTTGCGGGAAATTTTGTTTTTCTTTTTTAATTCCAAGAAAAGTGCAGGCTCATCGACATTTGGAACTGTTTTTATACAAAAAAAAAACTAAATTTAACTTAAATTTACAAAAAAAAAATCGGCGGAAGCAAAGTTGTAGACCAATACATATTAGAGTACTAAATGCGATGCCCTAAACAAACTTTATACATCTTGAATACAGATCTCGTGTATATTTTTGGAGACCTGCGATATAATCCTAATATTCAGTTGTTAAGCTTTAGAGAATTATTGCTAGCTTTTAAGTTTATTATATGAGCTTTATAAACTGCTCGAAGTTAGCATAAGGCAGCCTTTTAAACTGCCAGAATACTGTAGTATATTTCCAGCGGAGGTGTTTGCAATTAAGAAATCCGCGAAGCTATCCTTAACCACCACTCTAAAATCAACATAGATTTAGACAGTTAGGAGGAAATCAAGGCAATATTCTCTTTCTGCTTATCGGTCTAAAGCGTCTTCGATGGCCGGGCAAGAGTCGCCAGAAATAAGCGATTGAAAGCATGATAGACGTAGGTAAGCCCATGTACTGCCTATATGATGATCTAGACAACTGCAAAAGTTATGTGTAAAGCATCAAACGCAGACATACTAAATGATGTCTACTCCTCATTTACTACGTGACTGATCTATTTATAGCTTTCTGGGCTACCAATCTAACCTATGTATATGAACTCCCTGGGTTTAGTAGGGATTGCTTGAATATGAGTTAAAATATTGAGTTAAAATATGTCTTTCAATGAAGTTTTGTGTTAAATTTTAGTGTTTTTGCATATTTGGTTTCATAATTTTTGATTATTCAAGTTTTAATGATCTAAAGGGGTTCGAACAAATAATTTAAATGAAATTTTTTTTTAAATACAATGATATTTTCAAGTATAAATTCCAGTATTCATACTATATTTCGTATTTTTTCGCTCCTAATTTTTATACACTAAGTATTGAAATTATGTTAATACACTTGGGTTTATATGGTAGTTTTCAAAGTTAACTCACGACTCTCTTAACTATAATTCATCTTTTAAAGTATCGAAAAATTCCTTACGGTATAGTTTAAAGTTCTCTTTAGGAGAGCACAGGAACAAATTATTTCCATTTCAAGTGTCTAGATAAGCACTTCTTGTATTTAAAATTAATTAACACTTCTAGTTTTAACCAAAAAAATTGAGGAAAATTACATTTCAATTAGTTTTTTTTTTTTAAAGTAGTCCTTGTATTTTGCTCTTCATATATTATATATAAATTAAACCATTCATACAACACAGCTTTTGTTAATTTTCCAAGCCTATTGATTTTCCATTATTTCCAACTGCTGCCAACAGCCGACCGACGAGTCGCGCCAACAAACTCTTGACAAAAAACAAACGCCAAATCAAAGCACCGAAATTAGTGAACAAAATTATACACAAACAAACATTTAAACTCATATACATACATATAAGCATACATTTACATATATGTGGCACATCTGTTTGTTGGATTTGTAAGCAACCGTTCTATGTGTACATGTTACGTGAGCTCACATTGATTCTCGCCTGTTATTGTGCCAGTCAGTCCACAGCTGTGCCTGAAAAGCTACGTGAAATCACTATGGCATTCAGTTTTTGGCAGACATTGTGTCGACCATTTCTTTCATTGCGGAAATTAAGAAGGTGGAGATTTTTTTCGATTTTTTTGTTTCTCTAACTTCTTCCCTTTTTGTCTACCTCAGAAGCGCCGTTCTGCGCACTGATTTCCGTTATTTGTATCTTTTTTGTTAGTTGCTGCCAACAGAATCGGTTGTTGTTTCCGTTTCCTTTCTTTCAATTGAAACAGTCTTGCTCTCGCCTCTGGCACCTCCCCCATCTCCAGAAACGCACGCAATAGTCACATTAGGTTTTGTGCTCTTCGTGTATCGCATCGCTTTTTCATTTCTTTTTGATTTTTTGTTTCTATGTAAAAGTGGGAGTGGGTGTGTTGCCATGAGCATGTGTGCCATTGGCTTTGAATTTGGCACCGACATTAACTGCCAAATGAGTTGTATCGGATTGCTTTGCTCTAATTCTTTTTAGTGGGGTTTTGTTCTTGTATTTAATGCAATCCCATTTTTGCCATTTTTTCCACTGGCTTGATTCCTAGAATTTGATTTTGGCAAATCCTTATTTGGTTGCGCCATCTCTGTCAATTTGGCTTCCATTTAATTAAGTTCCATTCAGAGAATTGTGATATCCAGACAGTTTGAGTACAGAGAGCTTGTATTATGTAATTGCAATATTCGCTACATGTGATTGAATAATTTGTAGCATTCGAAAAGATAAATTCTACACTTTGTTTAATTATAAAATGGAAAAGAGTAGGGAAGAGTACATTATTATAAAACACATGTTGTTTTCAAGAATATATAAAACACATATATTTTAATGTTATGAACAAGAAGTTAGGTTTTGTAATTATGTTTTCGAGCAATAATATGATTTCGGGAAATTAATCGCCGTTGTTGATTCGCAAAAATTCTAGCCGAGGTTATCAATTTTCGACCATATTTTTATAACCGTATGTCAGCAATTAAAGTTGTTCCGGAGTAAGTATGTTCATAATGACAAACCAAACTGAGTATAAATCAAATGACAGCTGTCAAAAAGACCAGCTTCGAAAAAAGTATTGCCTCATTGAAGACCATATGTCTAAAAGAATAATATATCTTATAATATGCGACATAACTACTTTAAAGTCAAGGTGACTAACAGATATTATTCTTGGTATCGAAAAAATCCTGTCCCTCCTCATATTCATTCCATAGCATCGGCCCATATTTCGAATGGATCAGAGAATGGATAATCCATCGGATATTAACGAATTATACTTTGACAACTTCATTAATTTTCTAGTTATTTATTTTGTAAAGTAAAGTAATCCGACGGACAGGATCGCTTTGATTGATTTAATAGTAACGTTTCGAAACCGAATGATATAGAGCTATGGATATGAGTTTCCATAAATACATCTTCCAAAGGTATAACTACGAACATCTTTAAAAAGGGTTGGCAGAGAGTAATATGTAATCATCAAAGGTACTTTCGAAAATATGTTTTCGATAAGCTTTCCTAAGAACTTTTAATGTCAAAAATACAATGTTACTGTTGACTTAAAAAATCTATGCTTCTAATTTTTAATTTTTTTAACTCGATGTTCGATATCATTATCAACAATTAAGTTGAGGTCGAAGGTCATATTTATTTATGGATTTCAGGGCCTGAAAACAAGGATATTTTTACAATTTACAATCATATATTTCATTTAAAATAGTTAAAAATATTTTTAAAGGAAATCGATAAATTTAGTTAATGAACTGAGGAAAAAATAAAATATTAAATTTTGTATTTTTGGCAGGCTTTTATTGAAAAAATTGTAATAAAAATAGAACTGAAAAACTGGTCCGTTCATTAAGTATTTCATTTCTTAGAACTTTAGTCGGATGGATTTGATATTCCTTGATAATATTTTAAACATATTGTACTATATAATAAGACAAAATTTTTTTCAAGTTTTAAAGTTTTGAAACCCACCTAACCTGTTAAATGTTAAAGTTCGAAAAGCTTTCAAAGTCCCAAGTATTATTATAATGTTGCTTGAATTTCGCTTTAGCAAATCTTTTTCCGATTCCGATAATAAATCCTTGCATAATGAATAACCCTTCGTAAAAATCTGGATTTTCAAACATTTATACAAGACAGGTGGTGAGTTACTAAGCTAAGCTGGTGCGGTATATTTCCATTCCACAAATTTCCATCTAAATACTCGTAATACCGATCCAGAATACAAAATTGCAATTTAAAAAAATGGAAGAAATGCTATGTGTTCTTTACATATTTTTGATAAGAAAAATATGCAAAAGCCAAAGCCTAATCCAACACAACACGCAAATAAAAATGCAAATGAATAAATTCATTGAAGCGAAAAATCGATAAAATATATTTTAATAAGGAATTCTACACATATATATGAACAAGCACAAATAAAATACCGCTGACTATGCACAACACAAAACTCCACAGCAAATGAGTGAGAAAATAAAAATTTACAGGATTTAAAGTAATAACCGTAAAAAATGTGCGCATAAAGGACGCTAAGGATGCAAGATAAGCTTCCATATGAAATAGAAACGACTTGGTGAAATCGAGCTTACAAAAGTCGACCTTAAATGTCATAGACTATGTTAAATTTTAGATAACGAAAGATAAGAAAAGCGATAATGCTAATAAACACATTCGAGCGAAATTGGCTAAGGAAAAGGTCGAAAATAAAAAGAAATACTTTCAAAGCACACAAGCAGGTGTAAATACAAGAAAGGTGTTAAGGTCTATGTGCATATGTACATACATATGTATAACAGTTTATTTATGTAGACTTAGCCTGAAGCTTTTGAAAGCATTCTAGACGACAGTTTCACTTTCACTTTTGCTGACGTAGCAACAATAACAAATAATAATGTTTGCTGGCAGAGAAAGATAGTGGATAAAAGGTGGTACACAGAAGGTGAGAAAGGTTAAAAGTAAAACACTCGGAATTGAATATGAGGTACAGTGTTTAAAAATGTAAAAATTAAGGAATTCATCTTAACCCTCTTGTGAAAAAATAGTTAGTATTGAGTTCAGTGCATGAGAGAGAAGGGTATCTATCTGGGGGCAGAACAATAAACACCACACCCTTTATATGAAGGGATTCTTCACTGAACTTTACCTTTTTTACTGAATTGCATTCATAATTGTTGGTTGAGGTATATGACTTGAATAAATTATTTAATAAAGCGCCAAAAGGTAGGCAACACATTTTTATATCCATCATATTTTTTTATGTCTAACGAGGCCTACATTTAGGATGAAATTAAATCGCATTTTTATTTAAAACAATTTTTTTAAATTCTCAAACACTGTGCAACACCCAGCTACTGACAATATTGCGTTAAAAATTGATAACATTGTGTTGCCTTACCCACATCTTGAATACAGTAAACAAGTCCAAAAAAACATTCCTTTGAATCAACTGATACTTACCTACATGCCGCCACAAAGGCAAACACATACGTGGGAATATTATTATATGTTTGGTGATAGCGATATTATGGGTATTTATGGCAGAAATCCCTTTGACGATGCGCACAAACGGCTAATGAACAGTCAGTTGAGCAGATTGTAGAATCGAAGGTTGCCATGAAATATATATATAAATACATATGTATGTAAATATATATATATATGTAAATATTACTAGCATGGAAATTCGAAATCGTTTCACTTCCGCGTAATTTCATTTATGAATGTGCCATGATACGCGCTGATGGCAGCCAGCGTTAAGATGAAGGCGAATAATATTTAAGGTAAGTCAGCATAAAGGCATATCCGACGTAGTTGATTGGCTTACTTTGCCAGCAGGCAGTTGAAGGTGAGTCGCTGGGTTTCTACTGCTTGTGAGAGATAATTATCTTCGGCTGCGCATAAATTAATTTTTTTGTCAATCAAATTTGCTTAAGGCGGAAATTAAAAGTTATAAGTACGATAAGTTGTAGGAGGGGTTTGCTATGAAATTAATTAAAAGTTATGAATTTGATTTGTTGGAGGGAAATTGTTGGTGATTAATATTTATTGCAGTTGGCAATTTTAAATAAACAACGTTTGTATATTTTTGTATTAGTATTTTTAAACTCTGCGAGAAATTTCTTAAGAATATTTATAGGACTCTGCTTTTTTTGTCAAATAAATTGTCAGAGATTGTACCTTCTCTATTTAGCTCTGCAATTCGTATTATTTTTTTCAGCAAGAGATTGAATGTAATATATATTCGTTTGGAAGAATTAAATAAAAGAAATAAATCTTGGTTTTGGTTTGCAAATATTTATCATCAACTACAAAATGTGATCCTTTAAAGTCAATACGGGTATGCCAAGGTTATATTTAAATCCCAGAATATTTCTCAACGACCTCAATCTTTGGGATCTTTTAATATTAGTTTGATAAAAGTCTCCAAAGCATAGCTTATTATCTGTTGGGTCGAACCATAAGAGATTTTTAAAGTGTCTGCTCTGAATGCTTTAATCCGTTTAAATATAATTTTTCTATAAAATGGATTCTCCAAACAAAAAAAATGACGGAAAATATATTAAAATCATTGCGATTCTTTATGAAAACAACATATATCTTTATTAGGGTAGGACTTATCGCTGATAATTTACATTTAAGACCTGAGTAAGAATCTTCCGAATATAGAGTATATCTCTCTCAACCCACCAATCAACTAATTGCTAAAAAGAATTTCTTTTCACACTTAATTAGAGATCATTATACATAAATATACCTTCGTGCACGGCAATTTGTTAGAACCCTAATTGCAAATTAATCACACCTCCTTGCCATCCACCCAATTGCAATTCACAGCTTTTAATCTCACCAACACCTTATAGAACACCTTATAGAATGTGCATAAATGTTAACAATTCGTGTTTCCGTGACTGGAGTAGTTATTAAAATGAACGCGAAACCTTTGGCGAACCAAACATAAATATTTATTTGTTTTTAAAATCTAAAAAATAGGTAAAAGACTCGCTAGCAAACTAACTTAATATGACAGTCGTTTATCTGATACAATTTCAAAAAAATTGTAAACGCCAGTGACTGAAGGGCGTTTGTTTATCTAACAGGCAAGCGGTGACAATACACATGTTGCAACATTTTGTACACATTGTTTGTAGAGAGTCCTTCCTGTTGAGTGGCTTTTTTTGTTGCGGAACTGTACACATACTTGCATACACAGCCTTTTAACTGGCTTTAAAAATATTTGTATCCCGAAGTGTGTACTTTGCCATTTATGTCATAAAAGCAGTGTTACATGCCAACAAAAGAGCGCCGCCGCTGCAACATAAAAAGGGACGATATTGTGTATTTTCCACAAAGAGGAAACAAATATTTCATGTGTTCAAACACACGCACATACACGCTTCTGTTGAATGTTACAACTTGCTTTAGGCACATATTTTGTATGGCCTTTATGTTTATATGTGTGAAAACATAATTGTTGCTTGCATGTGTATGTACATGTACTCTTGTAAGTATTTATTTAGGTATTACCTTTCAGTACCGGTTTGAATGTAACATTTTACAAGGCGTTTAGCGTAATAGCATTAGCGTGTTTATATATCACCCGAAAATGTGTGAAAAATAACATAATTGGCTTTATGAGTTAAGTTAATAAAATATAAAATTCCTTTTTGTGGAGACAACATTACATTTTATTTAAAGACAATGAACTGCCTTTTTAGTTGCACGCTGCGTATGAGTAATATTTTGGAGTCTTAAATCAAAATTTAGTTTATGTTAGAATTGCACTTCGTTTTGAGTTGTTTAATATGTATTAAAATAAGCTGAAACCACAAAGCTTTTAATGGTACATATTATTGAAAAAGGAATTTGTTAGACATTTATTTTCTGGGTGTATTTATTTGAGTCTTGGAATATACTTCTCAGTCAATATTTGATTTGCCTTAAGAAATCTTGTGAGTTCAAAAAATAACGGGAGTTGTAAAGTTTGAAGGGTCTAATTGTCAAAATTATTTCTTAATTACATGCCCCTGAAGTACTTCCTTGCTTGTTCGTGACTTCTTGGCAAAAAACAATACTATAGTGATGTCCCAGCCAGAAGAGACTTCGTGTGACTTTTTCCTATTTCCAAAAATAAAGGGCCATTGTTTTACAAGCATAAGAGAAAAATGCTGAGAGACAAGAGCTATTTCAAAAATCGAGCCTGAGAAGTGTTTCGACGATTGGATAAAGCGTTGGTAGAAGTGCTTAATATTGAACAGCGACTATTTTAATGGTGACAACATTAATGTAGACGAATTAATAAATTTTTTTAACGAAAATTTCCGTTATCTTTTGAAAACACCTCAGTTCTCAATCAAAGAATTATTTACCACAATAAGTTTCAGTTTGAAGCTGCCTCAGTGGACATAAATTATTTTCAAAAACAAGCATATATGAAATATCGAGTGATGCTTTATTGTAATCTACATTAGTTATAGTCATCGATCACAATTGAAAGGCATTGGACGAGTATTGGCTAAGCAAGAACTTAACTTCTGAACACCCTTCTTTCAGTTTCTACTGACAATTGGTAGAAAAAGTGTAGAACTGCTTTAAAGAAATCGTTAGTTACCAAGATTTCTACGCTTGCTCTTCTTGAGCTCAGTTTTTTAGGATAAATGTACATAAAACCAACAAAACTTTTTTCCAAATTAAATTCAATTCCAAAATATCTATAATTGATTATACCAGTTTAACTGTTTTATACGAGTTGTGTGTTTGATTCAATAATCTTATATATCAAATATACTTCTAATACCTTGATACAATGACTTGTCGGGACAGTCTTTTATCTTTTACTGATACATCTGTGGTTATCAACCTATTATATATATATATATCTATATATAAATTTATATATCCTGAAATGGATATTTAAATCAATTTTCACAGTATTCATGATAAATGTACCCTTGGTATAGGAAAAAATGATTTGGTCCTTTGTGTGGAAGAACTCTTATCCAAACATTTGTATATAATCAATAGCTCCCTTCTCTCCAGAGGCACAAGAACGGCAAAGTGCATAAAAAGAATGTACGAATATTAATTTTAGTGACAAACTACCTACGTATCGTTTGGTAGCTGTGTTTTAGCTTCGTAAGGGTATACAATGCTGAGGGGATTGTTTAGAAACATCGGTATAAATGTTCTAGGAAACAGGTTTCCTCATCAAATGGAATTTGGTATTATTAGTCTATATTTCGTCAATAGGAAAACCATTGGGACTACCAAAGGAATACTTTCAGCAGCAGTGCACAGTATCATTAAATATCCAGAAAATTTTCTAAGCACCTGTGAATAAATGAAAATTTTACTGGATACTAAATAAACATATTTTTTAAATTTTTATTATTGAAAAATTAAAAAGCCTCTACCCTGGATTATACCAATTTGTCAAGAATCTATATTTTAAAGTTTTCACCCATTAAAATATTAGCACACTACATTTAAAATTAAATTTAATCCTATTGCTCACGCCATTATCCTTTAAAGAAAAGTGTGTTTAAGAAATAAAAGTTTATTATTCCAAAGACAATACCACTTACTTCACCATTCTAATTGAATTTCATTTTCTTGCAGCATTTGGGCGTGACTGTCAGGCATTTCAACGACTCAGCACTCAACGACGACGGACAAGTAAGCGCGCCGCAGCAGCAACAACAACCGCCGTGTGGAAATCCTATTTAATAAAACACTTTTGTGTGCTCAATTTGCCAACTTCCTGTGTATCCGTAGCGTTTAACAACGGTATAAGCGCTCACGCCTATTAAGGCATTTAGCTCTGGTTAAGGTACAGTTGAACACCGACAGACAGCGAGACAGTTGAGCGCACGTGTGCAAAGCGTCTCGAACTGAACAGCGCAGCACTGTTCGGTTAACTCGCAGTTTTCTGCCAATATTAGCGCTATAGCAACTGCTGGGTGTGGGCGATACTGCGCCCCGCCACCGGTAAGCCTTAAAATAATATTTATTTAAACACACACATTCACACATAACTGTACATCTGCATATATGTATATCTCTAAATGTATGTATATTTATATAAAATATTTATACGCACTTGCACAATCACCTTTCACCTTTCATCGACCATTTGCACTTGCACATCAACGCTTGCACGAAGTCAACTATCAGCTGTAGAACTATTTATTTTACTTTTATTTGATTTCTTGTTTGTGCGTAAGTTTTTCTTAAATATTTTTTATTTTCATCTTTTATAGCCATTATTATTTATTTAGTTCCATTTAAATGGATAATTGTGAACATCGGTTACCTGGCTTCAAATAGGAACGGCTTCAGAAATATGACTTTCTGCTTTCTTAGACCGAACTCCTTAAAATTCGAGCAGACCTAGTCAATGGCCCTCAATCAAGTTTCATTTAGGGTGGTCTTATTCAGTCTAGACTGATCTCTCTAATTGTATATAGTACATTGCCGAGGGCATACGTTCTTCGAATTTTCAGAGTTAAGTTCATTAACGCATCTTCACAAATTCTTAGATGAGCTTTTTGTTGATTTATTTAGTCGGCGTTATGCCACTAAACAAACGATTAACGCGTGCTACAAGACAATTTATAGAAAATTTCTGAAGTCGTTCTCATAGCTATAAAAAGTCGTTGGAACTTATTTTCGAACTCGTGGAATATTTTAGACTTTTCTTGCCATAGAATGAAATCTGATGAAAGTTGAATTAAGATTGGTCCCTTTTGTGCTATTCTCAATTAACCTTTCGCGTAAAGCCTTAAACTCTTCCAGATTCTTCACACGAATAATCAAGATTGTTCCTTATGAATTCGAATAGATTTTAGAACCATCAACAACCGATTATAGGTCGTAGCATACATTCAGCACGTTAATTAGTGCTATAGCACCTTTTTTCTAAAAATGATTTTCCGATTTATTTCGAGGCTGACGTCTTTGTTGTTGTTTATACTGGATCCTAGATGGACGAACTCTTTCATTACCTCGAAGTTATTACTGTCGATAGTGACGTGGTCTCCCAATGAATAAGATCTTTGGTTTGATTATACGACCATGTTGTTGCGGCCTACTACTGACTCTTGAAAAAATAGTACCAGTACAGTTATACTCTACATCGCGAATTAACTTCTCAAGTATTAGATTAAAGAAATCGCATGACAGGTGATTTCCTTATCTAAAACCTTGTTTGGTATCGAACGGCTCGGACAAACCTTCCCTATTCTGATGGAGTTGGTGGTAACGCTCAATACGTATATATAAGGTAAAGCACATTCAGGTTCCAGTCGTTGCAGTCGTTGGGCATGTGTTCTTCCACCCATTTTTGGCAGAGGTGTTGATGAATGCGCAATATAAGTTCCACGCTGTCGTGTTTGTAGCGCTCGTCCGTCGGTGCCAGCGACTTTGTAGTTTTTAAGTCTATCAATTGTTATTTGAACTTCGTGTCGGTCGGAAGGTGGTACGACAACGTCTGTGGAACCGTGTTCTACTTTCCCGTTATCAATAGCATTGCTGTAACTGTTCAGTAAGCTCAAGAAATGCTCCGTCAATATTCTTAGTATGCTTCAGGCATCTGTCACCGTATTGTCTTGATTGCCTTTGTAGGAACTAGGTTTAGGTTTAAAGCCTCTACTTAGGCGGGTAATCTTCCGATAGAATTCTCGGGACATATTCCAGCATCTCAAGCTCTTGTATTTCTTCCTATCTCTTCTTCCGTTTGAAAATAGTAGGTATTATCTTGAAAAAATGTTTACCACAGGTTATTCCGTCGGAATAGAAAAATTACATATATTTGAAGAATTCGCTCATCTATAGTATTACGTAATGTTTTTGCTATTGTAGCTACGGAAAACATGTCCGCAATATTTTTGAGAAAGGCTGTCAATTTGGTAGTCCTTGTCCCTAAATAAATTGGGCTCCCTTCCAGTTACATAGATCTCAAATAACTTTCGTTGGCTAATCCGTCTTTCTCACCGATATTTATTTCAACTAATTTTCTCTAATAAGACATACAAAAATAGCCACATATTTCATGAATTGAAATTGTCACCGTTTACTGCCGCGGTAATATATTTTCCGCCTAAATGTATACTCAAAGAAAATTGATTTTCCATTGCATGCAGTAAAACAACAACAAACACACCGCCTACAGTTATTTATTGCGCTTCCAAGCAATATTTGCGCATTTCAGTCACGTCAACCACACTGCCACCTGACTGACTGACTAACAAGGACGACCGCCCGCTGCGAGTGAAAGACAGGCAACAGCCACAAAAATGCTTAGTCGTAAAACAGTTTAAATGTGAGAGGCACATGTACAGTTTTATCAGTACAGTGTTTGCGCGTTCGTGTCTGCTTGTCGTTGAGACCATAATTGATGCGCTTGTGTCACAGCCTAACGGCTCTTAAACGCCACCAATGACCTCTACTCAATGTCTCTAAGGATGAAAGACAAGAATCATATATTTTTCCATTTCTTTTCAAGCAACACAAATGCTGATTGTTGTTATTGTAGCGAAGTGATGCTGTTGCGCAAGCATTGCACGCGCGTTTGGCTTAATTGTGTGATGATTGAATACGGTGTTAGAATTGTAGAAATGTCACAGGCGTCAGGTTTTCTTGTTCTTTTATAAAAGACATCTTAGCAATAGTTCGAAAAATACGCCGAGTTCGCACGTCTCAACATAAAATAATAAATATTACACTTCATAATTTCTTGTATCGATAATTTTTCTACTGATTTCTTGTGCGTGAAAGCGCAACTTTTGATTACTTATGTACGTGCCTACAGAACTTTCATTTTTGCTTTTGTGTGTCTCACCTTCTTCTCATTTCTGTGCAAGCGCTCATTACGAACTTTTTGTCATTTGCTTTCGTGTAAAAAACATTATTTTAATGGCTGAAAGCTTTCACTTTAGTTATAATTACATTATTTTGCTGCACTTTGTGAGCATGCACATTTATGTTTTTACTTATTTACTTTTTATGCAAAGTAGCAGTGATGCAAGCAAATTTCGATTCCAACGTCACAGAAAAGGTAAAATTAAACAAAAAACAAAACAAAAAAAATAAAATTAAATAGAAAAGGTAGTGTAATTGCGTAAATGTTCACCCCCATCAGTTTCATGAAACTCCCTCACTATCACTTTCACTTCAATTTCCAGTACATCATTCTCTCGCTATCTCTGTCTTCCTCACTCTCTGTGTATTATATAACGCTCATTACCATATTTTGTCCTCATCTACCAGCAAAAGTATTTATAAATATATAATTATTATGTAATTAAAATTGTTTATAAAGAATTTTACTAATCCAACTTTGAAGGCATATGAAATTTTAGAAGGCTAAAATAAAATGGTTGCTTCTGAGAAAGCTGCCATAAGCAACCAACCAGCTTTTTACGATTTTTACCATCTTTCAGAGCAAAGGTTTCATTTGAAGTGAAAAGTTTATGGTATTTATAGACTAGTTAGATAATTGAGTGTGCATATGAATAGGTTGAAAGCTTAAGAAAAAGAAAATGTTGTGTGGGTGTCTATAGAATTTATTTTCATACATACAATTGTATAAGCTGACTATTTGTAAGGCAGTGATAGAGATAATACTACCACGCGTATTGCTTAGTTAAAAGGGGAAAACATTTTTTTTACAAATAACTGTAAACAAATATAATAAGTTTTGACAAAAAAGCCTTCAACTAATATGTTCATCATACGCCCTGTCATCCCTTTTTGTACTATTTTAGCTTGTTGAACAGTGCTAATGAATCAAATTTAATTAAATTACGAAGTAACAATAATTTAATTAATTACTGGGCGATTTCTAATTTTATAACATTTTTATTTTTTTACTGTAATTATATTAGAAAGAAATTTCAGTAATAATATTAGTATACTGTTTTCAGGATTATGCAAAGGTGGAAAAAATTTTGAGTTGATGTTTTCCCCATTTTAGATTTTCAAAAATTATGTTCATTAAGTGTCAAAAAATATGGTCCTGTGTTGTAATTCATATCAATAGAATAGTTAGTGGTGCAGCTGATTACTATTCTATTTTCTAATATTTTAGTAGGATAAGAGAACTTCTGTTTTCTCTTAGTTTTCAAAAATATGTTGAACATATAGTCTCCCAACTAGTAACCCGTTATAGCTCGTTTTGATCTATCTGTTGACATTAATAAGCAAATTTTTCCTGTTCGGGAAACTAAAAATCCTTTCGGCAACTATGAAACACCATATCATGACGAAATGTGACTGTTTGAGTTGACGTTTGCACCATTTTTCCAAAAAAATTCAAACAGTATGACTTCAACATGATAACGCACCTTGTGACATTTGTTGTCCTTTTAGTAGATTTTCAGATATGAATAGTTTTGATATCTTTTCATAGGCTTATATTGAAAAAGCAACATGTTCTCCAGCCATTGTCAGACAATTGACAAGAACAAGTCGAAATAATGGTATACCATTCGAGGGGCAGGAAGAAGTAATAGAAAATGCAGCAAAAGAGCTCATGTTACTACTTCAGTTTTTCTACTTCTTGAAGGCCAACATACTTATGTTTCAGGTCGGTGACAAAAAATAGACTATTGAATACCTCTCGTAATTATAACCAGTTCCACATATATACTTGTTATATCAGTAGATTTATCTACTAGCAGACATGAGATATAAACAATTATAACACTACGGCAAAATCGACTTTTTTCTGGATATTGGAATAAACTATACTTTTCCTGGAGATTGAGACAGAATTTAAAAAAGTGTATTCTCCGATTTTCTAAGTTAGACTCCAAAATCGAAAGATTTTGGCAAAAGTATTTTAAAAACAATTATTATTAATTACCGGATGTAGTTGTTGAATAATTCAACATACAGAAATAATCTACATTTCCTTTTTAATTCACCCTTCTAAAGTATCGGAGAACTAAGAGATTTTCTCATTAAAATTGTTCAGCTTTTGGAACGCTAGTCATTATTGTAGCTGATATCAAGAAAATCTTTTGTCATAGTTTTTTGAGAACAAACTTTCAATAATTTTATAGGCAAGTGATTTTAAAAGGTAGGAAGAGGTAATGAAAACAAATATTTAGCTTTTAGTAAATGAAAATTCGTATTTATTCATTTACTTTAATAGGTGTAATTAAAAGTGTCTCGAAATCTCTGTCAGCCGCAACAGCGATAAATAAACGCGCAAATAGTCAGCTTACATAACCTTCGTTGGCAGTAGTGAGCTGCGTATAATCGCACACAAAATACCGAAATTTAATTTGAATTAACTAGCTCATAGAGAACCAGTTCATGGACCGTTTATTTGTCTGCAATAGGTATATATAGTATATAATACATAGAAACATAGTAAAGAGTTAGAATGTATAGTTAATCTCGATTTATGCCCCAGTTTAGCGCACATAAATTACTCGCTAGGCAAATAAGGTCTTAGCGCAATGATAATAATCAACACAACAAATAAATGTATTGCACCTAAATCAAATTAGTTTATAATTTGCAATTATATGTCTAAGCAATGTTTGTGCTTTAAGCAAAATATTATGATTTATTTAATTTTAATATGAAAATGCAATGAAACAGAGCTTTTTTGTGCTTTTGTATACGAATTTACAATGCCTTGCTTACACTATTTGCCAAAAGCGCGTTTTTGTGTTGAGAAAATTAAATGCATATTTGATGAAATTATATATCTAAGCTCATGCATTAATGAATATGAGTAAATATCATAGTTTGTTTGTTTAAGAATATAGACGTTATACAAAATAACAGTAAAAGCACCATTCAGAATACCAGATTAAAAATACAAATTTTATCTATTTCTCTTACACGCGTTCCCCTATTCGGCGTAAATGCGCTGCAGGAGCCTAAAACCAGCACCCTGAATTTCTCATCGTTCAAATCAAGCTTTACTTCCAATGTTAATTTCCTGAAGAGAAGGTAAAAGCCTTAAAAATCCTAAGCAGGCGCGCTTAGGCCGTCTGCGCAAGCAGTGATTAGCACTAATTTAAAATTTCATATGTTCTCTCCGTTTTCTTCTTTCATTCCGTCTTTGTATTTATTTTTCTATTAAATCACTATACATGAAAATGAAAAACAAAATAATAAAAAACTCAATCAACGCTATGTAAATACTTGCCACTCCACCACCGCCACCGCTACAATCACCAAAACATTTACATACATTACACACTCAAACTCACACACATACACCCAAAACGAAAATATTTTGCCACAACAACAAAAAAAACAGATTTAGCTCGGGAGACCTATCTTCCGAGCATGACGATGTCGACCCCAGTCAACTGCCGCCTGCTGCGCGGCCCATTCAGGATCAGCCAACGAAGCCGCCAATTAGCAGTGGCGGTCCACCGGTTATGCCACCACCGCCAGCACCGGGCGTTCCGGCAGCCGGCACTGGCGCTGCCGGTGCTCCCGGCGGTCCGGAGTTGTCGCTGAGTTTCGGTGGTGGCAAGACGGCGGCACCAGCACCACCGCGCGGCGTTAGCGCCCCAACCAGCCCGGCGAAGTCGCGCGAGAGCTTGCTACAACGTGTGCAGAGTTTGACGGGAGCAGCACGTGATCAAGGCGCTTCCATTTTGGGTAAACTAATTTTGACATTTATCAATTTCATATATTTATTAATGCAAATATTATACGTGATTTTTGTTGAGCGCATAAGTTTGACGTTTGGGTAAATTATCATTTCTTGGTTTAAATGACCCCCTGGGCCGATGCGATAAATTAGATTACAAGTGTTTACTTCTGTGCTCACCAGTCATAGGTCCTCCCATGCTTAATCCTATATTTCCAATTGTAGTTAATATATCCAACTAATGTAACTAATATATCCCAGACAATCGATAGGTCTTGATAAACTCAACCCTATATTGTATAAAACTCTGATCGAAACATTGGTGAAGGAACGTCCATTTTTCGCCTCTAAAGCGTAACGGACGTCTTCCTAAGTGTCTTCTACCACCAACTGGCACGGAATTGAAATAATTCAATCCTTAATAGAGCAATTTAATACGGAGCACTTAACTGTCTTATGTTTTGTATTGTATTCTGAGTTGATAACGGAAAAATAAGTTGTTCACCAACAATTTACTTTACGTTGAATCGAAGGGCTGGAATTATTTTCATCGTAGATGCTGAATCAAGGATATGGCTCTTGTTAAATTTTGTTGAATTAAGATTCATTGATATATACACCATCCACTGCTGGATCAGTTGACATTACAGTTTCAAAATAGGAAATCCCTTAAAACAGAATTTTACATTCCATCTGATTCGTGCCCTTTACAATATTTTAAACAAGCATCATAGTATAGATATTAGAATAAAACTTTGCTATTTTCAATACTGCTTTTTCCAATGCTTCAGAATTGAGCATAATGACCTTAGTGCCGGTGGCTGACTTTTTACCGAAATTATCGGTAAATATTTCATATATTCTATACAAAATCAGCGGGAATATTTGTTTAAAAAACATTTTTCTCTGCGCTAAAAAGGGGGGGGGGGAAATAAGGTAATTACCTTCCCCTGCTGTCATATACCTAATGTTAGGGGTTTTCAAACTTCCGGTTGACTTTATACCGCATATATCGTTTAATATGTGAGATATCTTAGCAAAATTAAGTCTTGGATATAATGAAACGTGTTTGCAATAATAGTTTAAATCGGTCCAAGAATTATTCCAACTCCATGTACTATATATTGAGATTTTCGTTATTCGAGTGGACTTTATATTGAAGATATTGGTGAAATTGTGTGTTATCTTAATAATATTAAATAATTCAACTACGAGAACTATACTATGAAACGACTGCGAGATGTTCTATTAAATTCTTACAAAGCGGCATCTATTACTCGTTTTTATAATGCAAACGACAAGAAAATCAATTTAATATTTAAAAGTACACTGAAGTTTAAGTCATGTTTTGGTAAATTCGATTTTATACTTAATCGGTTGCAGATTACCTTTCACCATTTCGTTACCACTTTTGTTGTACGATTCGCTTCATAACAGTAATCAATCTCGACGAACAGTCATTGAAGTCTTACATCCCAAAAATGTCATTTCTTTGACAGACCTTTCGAATATTCTAGTTTTCGATATAACTAAAATATCGTGAGGTACAACATCCACATACGAAACCTTTAGCAACAGTAAATGGTTGAACATTTGTGT
Source organism: Zeugodacus cucurbitae (assembly GCF_028554725.1). Classification (NCBI taxonomy): domain Eukaryota; kingdom Metazoa; phylum Arthropoda; class Insecta; order Diptera; family Tephritidae; genus Zeugodacus; species Zeugodacus cucurbitae. The sequence goes on along the minus strand of NC_071667.1, from coordinate 52,039,550 downwards.
TTGAAAAAGAGTTATACTCAATAACCTATATAACGAGAGCTCTATTAAACAGTGACATTTTTGTCCTGTTGTATCCTTTGAACTGCGGTTAACAGATAAGTACATTGATTTGTGACGTCATGAGAGTAGGTCGCTTTGTTCACAATTACTATCAAAGCTTTACAGTTAGTTCTTTTAATAACTTTGAGTGTCACCTTCTTGCTTCTATCATTCTTACTATATATTCAACAAAAAAACAATACATATCAATCAGAAATATCTAGTAAAGAATTTAAGAAAGAGAGGTTAACAAGGAAAGTTTGTTAAAGTTGCTGTTGTCCTGACAGTAAATAAAAAACAGGTGCACAAGTGTAAACTATCTTTTTGCCTTCGCCCAAGCACTTTCCGTACATAAAAAATGTATAAATCTATACATTCTATAATTAATTCTTCGTAAGCACTTTGAGAGTGCTCCCATGCGCTCTTGCATTTTCACAACAACTAGGTAACTATGCTTACTCAACGCCATTAACTAGTTTACTAACTGTTAATGAAATTAGCTACTTTCCCATCATAACCGTACCCATACTCCTGTTGTTGTCGTGCAGATATTAAAATGTCAAAACTTTTGCGCTCATTAAAAGTTTTGTAATCGCATAAAACTCTCACAATTTTTCGCGTAAATTTAAAAACACCGTTATTTGCTAGCAACCACCATTTTAATCACTACTAATGAAGTCTCATTAAAAATGCATATGCGAATATAGGTGCTGCGGTGCAGAGTGCCACACGAGCGCCAACCTTCAACAAGGACAAGTACTTCACGTTGCTCGTACTCGACGACCAAAACACCGACTGGTCGAAGTATTTCCGCGGCAAACGGCTACATGGCGATTTTGATATACGTGTGGAGCAAGCTGAGTTCCGGGTGAGTAGTAGAGTTGCAGCAAGCGTGTGGCGAGCGACAGTGGAGAGCAAGTAAAATAACTGTTAAAAGGTGTGTCAGGCTGCATTTTAGACGGACCTGTTTAGTTTCACCGTTACATAAATTCTATTTTTTGTTGTTTTATTTTTTTTTTACAAATTTTGTTATGTTCGCACTTTCACCTTTGACCTTGCTCATTATATATTTAACAAGGCGTTTAATGTATGCGTTGTACGACTAATTGCGCTTTCACACCTCAATACTCCAGGCGCTTGCCACTTGCAACGACATTCCGTACGTTCGTTCGTTCTCCGCCTACTGCCACACTTATTATGTAATTTAATGTATATTTGTATGTGCTTACAGGACATTTCGCTTACTGCCAGCGCCGAAACTGGACCCATTATTTCCATGGCTGTCTACCGTGGCGGCACTAGGGTGAGTAACTGAACTATAAACTTTGATTTAAACCGTTATGCCGCTTATCAACGCATGCAACATATGAGCAGGCAGAAGTGTGTGTGCCGCTTTTTAATTGCTCCCTGTTGACCAAGTTGAGTAAATGTTGCCGCATCAGTCATGCCGTGTACTCGCACACACATATGTATGTTGAACACATATTCATTATGTTTTAACACATATTTGTGGATCTCGTCCACTCAGCCTAGTCTGCGCCTTTTTGAACTTGGTTTGCACTTTGACTTTAGTTTCATTATGATGCTCCTCGTTGCAGTGAAACCACTCAAGCGCATTTATTTTCATTTTGCATGAGCTACCATAAATCCGGTACAGCAATATTAAGGCGGGTTCGAAGAATTCAAGACCACGAATGCAATAAATAAAAGGTAGCAATGGACCAGGGACTAAGTGATAATAACCGAGTACGTTAACTGTGGAATTAGCAGCTAGGCTTCTGGGTTCGAATCAAGTCTTACTTAAAGTATATTTTTCTATAGATCTATATCAAATAATTAGATTTGATATTTTCTCGACACATTTACATGGTTATATACTATTTAAGATGGTTTTAAATATAATCTTCTTTGTTTGTTGAAATATAATATATAATCTGTACCATGAACTTCATAAGGCTTCATAAGCTTTAGGCAGAAAATTCTTACCCAAAATTTGGATAAGATACTCATTGCGAGAGTAATTTGTTTTTGCACAGAACTTGAAATTGCAATATGGTGAAATGGAGTAGCTGTTATTAATAGGTTATGTTGGGTTTCAGAATTGATCCCTACAAAGATCACGGCATCCCACTTGGAACAATGAAATCATATTTTTTTATTCCAAAAAAATCTAAGTATGTATCAAGAGACTATCTCGTATTGACTAACCACTTTTATGACAACTGTTTTGAGGCAGATAATTTCGACTCCAGCCAATTCGATCGGTTGAAATATCATCCAAAATATTGACGTCAGTCTATCAAAATTTGGACTGTCTAGGATAAAGTGTTTAGATGATTTAGATTTCTACCAGCAAATAGCATATGTAGAATTGTTGGTCTAATCGCATATATTCCCTCTGCGTGAAATCTTCTGCAACTGGGGCTATATGAACCTTGCTGAGGGCAAGTAATTTTTGAGTTCTTTTCTAGCTAGAAAGATAATCAGCAATGAACTGTATAAGGCTTTTTTTATTAGACTCGAACTCGAATTGAATTGAATTAGACTGGTCGCATTTCAATATATTTAGGATTAGGATAACATTTTGAATATTGAATGATTAATGGTAAATTTTGAATAAGTAAATATTGCAAGCTTTGCGACAGTTAACATAACTTTCATCAGGGTAGCATACGACAGATCAAGACTAGGGATTGCTTAAGACACAGACTCATTTCAGTATCCAGAACCAAACTTATCCAAAAGAGCGTAAGTTCCTCCGACTAACGTAAAACCCTATGACTTCAACTTCTCAACATTAAAGAACTCAATATTGGTATATAGTATTGGTGCAAGGAGTAATTGGTCAGAGTTATTTTAAAGTGATCTTCACAAGAGGCATTTCTGTGAATCCTGAATTCGAAACATGAATCATGAGCAATTTGCTGACTGGGATTATAGCATATCCTGTGCACATTATAACAAAGTTTTATTATTTTGCTTAGCTATTTGTTCATGCAACGGTATGCGTGTCAGCCTTATCGGCAATTAGGCTTGCAAGTGTTTTTTCTTCTGTGAACTCACTGCCACATCGACTGTGAAGGTCGCCGCCATTTATGAATTATTTAGAAATGTATGCGTGTTTGCATAATAGGCCCCTGGCGAGCTGTGCTTGAGTGCGTCTGCTCGGAAGCAAGTGTTCTGCGACATAAAATCATTTGTTTATAAACATGCGTGCTTACGACATATTACAATGAGTGAATGCATATAAATCTGTATGTGGACTCTTTTAGCACTAATTAGTTCTTCACACTTCTTTGACGGCACTTGGGTAAACATTTTTATTGAAAAATTTCTTTATATTTGTGTTTGTATAGTAAAGAAGTTCACTAGTAATAATACTCTTAATGAGTGTAGGATATCTTCAGAATTCTAGAGAGAAGGCGAATCAAATTGTGTATATCATTAAGAGTTAGCAGAAATTTTATTTCAATTATTTATTCCTCCTCATCAATGTTTTTCAAGATTATTTTTAGAACGAGTTAATGCCATATAGCTATCATGCTAATACGGTTTAAAGTTTTTAAAAAGTTTGGAGTTGCCATATAATGAAAATTCATACAAATAAAAAATTCGTATAATTATGCGATTTGTTCTATATAACAGTCATATACGATTGTCTAAAATGGAACAACGCAAATTATTCTAGTTAAGTGGCATCAATGTAGAGCATTGAAAAACTAACCGACTTCAAATTTTTTCTGAAAACCGACAAATGTGATTTTAGATACTAGAGTCGTTTAAAATTGTAGGCAAGTGCTAGTTGGACCAAAGCTAAATTGAGTGTGTAAGTAGAGTGTGTACAGGATACTTAATTAGAAACTTAATTGCCTCAACTCAGAAATTAATATTAACACTGTTTGTCTGTTCTGGTTTGGTCTTGTGTTTTAAATAAAATGTCTTGATCGATAATAAAACGAATCCCTATGTTCTGCTATATTCTCCAAAACCTTTCTAACTGCACTGTAGAGCCGACAAATATTATATAATATAATTGTAAAGACTTAAATCATTCCAAATAGCTGACAAATCCTAATTGAGTCAGAGCTAAATTGAGTGTGTATAAACAGCTTATTTAATTAGAAACTTAATTGCCTCAATTACCAACTTAATTTTAACCCCATCAGTCTATTTGGTGTTTTAAATAAATATCTATATTGAATGTAGAACCAAACCCAACTTAAGAGTTAGTTATTTAATAATCCAAAACCTGTTTAATTGTTCGATTAACGTTTTCTGCTCATTAGAAGATACATTCAAAAAAAAAATGTTTCAAACAATACTAAAAGCTCCTACAATACTAAATATTTTATGTAACATACATTTCTATGAAAAACCATTAACTTTATTTAAATTCTCAAAGTAATCCTTCTGTGAACAACATCACATTTAATTGGTCACGTGTGCAGGCTTAATTGTATTTTTTATCAACATATTAAACGATTTACATTACATAACTGCTTTGAATGGATTTTCAGCAGGGACCCATTAGGCTCACACGCACATCAAAGCAAAATGTAGTCAATTTTTAACAACAACAATTTTTATTTATTTCCATATATATATTCCTAACTGCTTTCGCTCTCCCAACAGGTGGCACGCTCATTCCGACCAGACTTTGTGCTGATACGTCAACCACCACGTGACGGTTCCAATGACTATCGCTCGACCATTATCGGGCTCAAATATGGCGGTGTGCCCAGCATTAATTCGTTGCATTCGATTTATCAATTTCAGGTGCGTACTAAGTGTTGCGGAAGGATACATTTTTATACACATATTTATTTAAAAAAACTTTCTGATTAATTTTATTTTATTTTTCTTATGTTTTCTAGGACAAACCTTGGGTATTCGCTCACTTGCTGCAATTGCAACGTCGCTTGGGTCGCGACGCTTTTCCACTGATCGAGCAGACATTCTTCCCCAATGCTAGGGATTTGGTAAGTAACTTTTGACTTCTCTCGAAATTTATTTTCAATAAAATAAAAATTTTCCGAATATTTTTACACATATAAACAATTATTATTTGTGGCTTTATTACAATAAATACAAATAACAGTTAATAATATATTTATGTACATACAATTAAAGCTCTAATTAAGTGAAGAAACACCGAATATAAGTAGAAGTGAGAAGATGTGAAAAATAAAATCGAAATTTCCGTGCGAAAATGTGAACTTAAAATATATTATGGGATATTAAAAAAATAAAAAAAAAATAAATAAAAAATAATTTTAATTAATTAAGTGGGGTTATGAAACTAATTAATTGTGTTTGTAAATGTAAAAATGGAAATGTGTACAACTACAAATCATACATAGCACATAAGAATTTGAGTGTATGTTATGCAACATGTTAACATTAAATAAGTAATTTTTACGTAAAATACAGCTTAACTACGAAGAACTAGCAGCAATTATTCATGTAACTCTCTTCAACCCACTGTAGTTACAAATTATTTCTTGCTGATTTCGCTTAATTCCTTTACTGCCTCGATTTACATATATGTATATACGTACATATCTAGTGTATATGCATATATTATGTAATTCATGGGTCGGACATGCATTTCTTGTATGCCGGCGTTCTTCGCCAGTGGCACTTGGTGACGATGCCTTCGGGTGTGCGGTAATGTGAGGGTATACAGGCGCTATAATCGGTTTCACACTTAGCGAACGGTGACCATTTGCATGAGTCTGCCGACTGGTGTTCCCTTAAGCAGCTGTTGCCGAAACAGGGTTGCACCTGCAAGAAAGAATGGAGACATTATATTTTTTTCTCTCATGATATAAAAATTAGTTGAGAATCGCTTAAAAATCTTTTGAAAATTCCTCATATAATAAAATTCTAAATTCATTGCGAAATTTAACCCAAATTTCTTCTCATACTCACCGAGCAATTACAACCCTTGCGATATGCCCCGGCAAAGCCACGTCTCTCAATCACCGACATTTTCAGATATTCCTTAACATAACTGCAACTGTTCAAATACGGACCACGACCGGCAATCACATACAGTTTGCCTATGTCCAGATTAACGCCACACATCGCATCGGAATTGGGTGTTACAATGCGACCATGCTTCAATAGCTTGTGACCGGCATCGTTCATCTGTGTAGAAAATTTAAGAAATATTATTATTATACTCGAATGGCTCAATTATTATGTGCTCACTCACCTTGTATGACTTCTTGACTTGCACTTTGTAGGCGACGTTGTCTTGCACCAAATTGTAGGATTTGCGCATTACGCGGATTATGACAACTGTAAAATAAATGTGAAAATATGTAATTGAAGGTTTATAAGACATAATGAGGTATGCATGAAACAAAGAATCAATATGCTTGAATTTAACCCCTTACTTGGAAATGGCATCGTTTATTCCCACAACTAATGCATTTTACTGAACTAGTTATGAATTAGACTAAAACTAAAGAATTCAATTTAATAATAATAATTTCTAGTTACGAACTGGAGGCTGCTAGCTAAAGAATATCTTGAATTTTCATCGCACATCAAGTATACGCCATGTACCTACCCTCCCATTACTTTAGCGATAAAAATGTAAAAGAAAATACATAATAAGCACAAAGCTATGCTAGTAAATTTCCCCAGCGCAACAGGTCGGAAGTAACTACAAGTAGAAAGAAATGAATAAGTGTAGCGACAAGCAGTGTCTATTTCAAAAGTAGCAATCCGCATAGATATTTGCTGATTTCTTGTAGAAGCCGGCCCATTAATGACAGCGCTTCTAACCTTTGACTTTTCTTGCGCATCCAAGCACAGCTCATACAATTTATTTTATTTTTTCTACAGAATGTTATGAAAATGGTTATAAGTGCTTGAGGAAATAGGGAAAATTATTTTACCGTAACGAATCCGCAGGCTAACTGTCTTAACGCTGCTAAGCATTGACATTTACAAGTATTCTTAATATACAAGGGCCGTTTTAGAAGTCAGTGACTGATATATTATATAAATAATATAAATTCTCCAAACATTTTCTTCGAAAATTATGATTTTTTTTAGGAAGACTATAGTTTCTGGAGTCTTTATTACCGGACAATTTAAGAACTTTTGAAGATCTAATTTGGAAATATGTTGTTGCTTGATCCTTCTTGGGAGAAGGGAGGCATGGGAAATCCTTGAGGGATGCTATCAGAGATTCCATGAGCCGAGCGCAGGTATTGGCAGCTACAGTAATATTCTGGCAAGTGCGGTGGGTAACCCGGTAGGGCCTTGGGTTATACTTTACTAGGGATTCCCTAAAATGTTTCATCAAAAGATTCCTAACGACTAATTTCAAATCTTCACAGAAAATTTAATTATCATTGAGTGAGCCCCATTTTGGATTCTAATATCTTATAATCTCTTTCATCCCAAATTAAAACTCCTTTTGACTGGAAATCTTTTGTATTTGGCGATCACAATTTCTAAAGAACTCTGTTTATTCTCTAAAAGAAAATATGGTTAGCCCATAGTTTAAAGTCTATCAATGAACTATAGAACACCACTGTCTTATAAAACTGCACTCGTACAAACGAAACAAATTGCCATCTCGACACCACTTCTAAGTCAGAGCACCGTACTTCCACTCTTCTACAGCGACTATCATGAGATAATATAATTTGTCCGAGCACAGCGCTTACTTTTACAGTATTATTTCTGCCCAACGAAGCCACAAGCAGCTTCCTTCCTTTATTTACTATACTCTACATTTTGCTACAGTAATATTTACAGAGCGAGTCTTCCTGCCTAAGGGGGTCACGTGTCATGTATCTTCTCGTGCTGTCAGTCCGTCACAGTGGCTAAGTCTACTTAGAGGTACGCACACCAACTCTTCACACCACTTACCATAATCAGCTTCGCAAAAGTGTTTCTGCGGATGGGCGGGCATGCAACTGCACGCCTCCACCGGACTGCTGTAGAGCGCCAACAGCGAGAGCAGCATCAGCGCCAGTAAACCCAAATATTTTCCCACATCCATAGTTGACAGTTATTGATTTTGTGCTTGATTTGTATTTTCTCTATTTGCTTTGCCTTTTTGCCTGGTGTCACCGTGCCCGCGAGCGTTGGACGCTGGTTGTTTTTATTGCGTTCCGTTCGAGTGTGTTGTCAACTGTCACCGAGTAGTTCTAAAGTTTTTGCTGAAATGAATGGAAAAAGAAATGTATAAATATAGTACGGAGCGCTGTTGAGTATGTGCTGTTCTAAAGTTTCACCTAACCTAAATTAATTAACTTAATTTAAATTGTACTAAAGGACTTTTTTGACAGTTATGGCATGTGAGCTGTCAGTAACAGGTTTGTGGGAAAACTAGAATAGTTTTAGTAGTGAATAATTTACTAAAACCAATATATGCTATTATTTTGAGTTTTATTATTTTTTTTGCCAACATTTATATAATACTCTCCATCATTCTTGAGCCTGTCAAATCAAGTGCTGCATTTACTATACTCCAAGTGTGTCTTCATCACATTTATGCTTAGTTTTGAGTAGGTAGCTGTTTATATGTATATAAAATGTGTAAACATTTAGACAAAGAGGTTATTGTATTTAATATCATCATGTCAAGCGCAAACCGCAAAATTTTAGGAAACGACAGCAAACAACAAGTGATTTCAACAAGACTTCAGGCTACACCTTTACACAGTGTTGTACTCGCATTTGTGTTTCCAGAATTAGTTTGTTTAGTTTTGAGCAAATATTATAGTAATGTATCTGAATAAATATTAATAATATCTATTTAAACAAGTTTGTTGATGAGGAATTGATTACAAGCTGAAACTTTTTCCCAGAATTTAGCGAAAGTTGGTGAACGATGATATTAATATACATACTACCAACCTAAACTTTATGGTGGTTATATTAAATTTACTCGTTTGTGTAATAAATTAAAAAAAAATTCAATAAAAAAGTATTATAAATATATTATTATTTACTATATATACATATAAATTTACGGAATACTTAAAAAAATGAAAATTCTTAATATCACATTCAAGCCAAAACAATATTCTTCAACTTAATAAATATTTGCAAATTTTTGCAGAAATCGTTAAAATATTATCAATATTAATAAAAAATAATATAATTAATAATCAATATCATAGATAATCTAGAAGCTTCACTAGAGTAGCACAGTCGAATGTACTGGCGAAAAGGTAGATGTCGCTGCTGTCGAGATATTTCTATAGATTTTTTATTTACTTCTATAGAATATATTTAATATCTTGGCACCTTTTTAAATGAGATAAGAGAAATTATCCAACTAATTTCAGAGAACACCTTTAACACCTGCGGCTTGAAAAAAAATATTAGAAATATACAAGCTCGCACTAAGTCGTCGAATTCTGAGCATGAACATCAAAGATTAGAGGTCGTTATCAAGTTTTAGCTCATTGTAAATAAAATATAATTTCATGTTCGAATTTTCCTCATTTTACTTTTTTAAAATGTACCCACACTAGAAACGGAAAAGTACATACATATGTGTGGGAAAGTGTGTATAAGTGCATAAAAACTTAAAACTTTTGAAATGTTTGTTTAAACCCGTGCAAAGCCGGAGCAGTCTGCTAGTAAAATATAAAATTTTTGAAAAGAAAAATTTAACTCTAAACTCATGTAGTTAAAATGAATACACATGGACTTAAGCTGTTACTTCTTGCCAATAGTTTTGTTACAATTTTTTGCAAGCCATTAATCCATCTTATCCATCCATCTTCGTTTTTAATCAACAAAATCCGCAAATGCTATAACTATATATACTATGCTCATATAAATCTCCACTTCCACAGTCTGTACCGTCTGCCTTCACTAAACTTAATCACATAAATTGAGTGCCGTTACAAATTACTTCAATATTTAGAGAAACTTGAAATACAAACATAAATATGTAATCAAAATATATTGTTATCCTTGAGCAGTTGGTATACTTGCTGTAAACACTAATACTCATCAATCATTTTCATAAGTATTTGCAAAGTTACCAAGTCGAATGAGTTTACGCTCAGTTAGATAGTATTTGCTAAGGGACTTTCTGCTCGTGCATAGATACTTACATAATGGTGTTTAAGTTTGCTAATCTGCTAACTTTAATCATAATACAACAAAAATACTCTGTTGGTGTTGAGATGAGAACATAATATTGTATTTGATTACAGCTTTAAGTAAATTCAGCTTATTTTGATGAAAATATTTATTTGAAATTTCGACCATCACAAAATAAAGACAAAGTTGCAGTAAAGCTTAGCTTAGTAAAGCTAAAGCTTAATATTAGTTTCACAATTTTGTTAATTACTCATAAAGTAAGAATATTACTATCATAAAAGTATAGTGAGCGAGTATTAAGCAAAAGCAGTTCTTTCACAAATGTGTTCGAGAAAAAATAATATTGTAAACTATGACTGGGACTACCTTTACTTTGTAGTACCTGACCATTATAGCAGCTTTCAAGCAGAGTTGGCTACCATCAAAGTAGCAGTAGATGTACTGCTTCGAAGTGCTGCCTCCTTCATAGAGTTGTGCATTCACTCCAACACCACAGCGGCAAGACAGGCTTTCAGTTTGATGGCGGTAAGCTCAAAGTTAGTAAAGGAGTGACCTCTTTAGTATTAGCTTCAAGCTACTTCGATATTCGACCTCTTTGGGTGCCCGGTCATAGCGGAATTGCCGGAATCTGCAAATCCGCTAAGTTAGCAAAAGAGGTCACCCTAGTCACATTGGACAACCAGACCTCGAGTGATATCGATAAATGCTGGACAACAACCAGCACTGGTGCGGTTGCAAGATCCAACTGACTAGGACTGGAGCGCTCGAATTGCTCTGTTCCACCAAGAACCTTGGCAATCCCTCCCGCAATCATATGAGGGCTAACTGGACATTGACCAATAGCTTTCGAAGAATTATGAAGGAAGATGAGGTGAAGTCACACACCTTCTTCTCCGCTTTCGCTAGATTAAGATCGAAGCATTTCGATAGGCATAACTGTGGCAAACTCTACGAACCGGCTGGCATTCTTATTAACAGACTTTGTGAATCATTCTAAGAGTTTTTTGGATACGTGACGGTCGTCTAAATTCATAGATAGGAAAAAACGCAGGTTCAGTCTCCCAACCTAACCTAACAGCTGGGCCAATCTACAAAATAATTATAATAATAACTCTTCGTCTCTCACTTTTTCCATATATGCGAAAAGATAATAACGAAAATTAGTTGTGTGTTTTGTAATTGACACATCTGCGGCAAGTAATATTCAAGAAAGCATCTGGCAACATACCACAAATATTTATGCATATTCACCGTCAGACACCAGTCGGCTCGTGTAACCAATTATATTTGGCTCTAACAAAATTTATTTGCCACCAAAAACATTTTCATTAATTAAGTTACATATTAATGTTGAAATGCAGAAAACCGTTAAACAATTAGGCAATTACAAAGGACAAAGACCACAGCATACATACCATAACGTGTCTACAAGTCGGTACATATGTATGTATCTATTTATGTGTGTGTGTGTGTGGTAGAAGTACCCATGTATTTCAGCGGCAGCTCATTAGTTTAGGCAATTAAACACTTCACAAACCAGCTTTCATCACCCACAATTGGCCGCCGAAAGACACATAGGCAGCAACTTGCAAGTAAATACGAGCTATGTATGTAAATATGTGCCACACATGTTGAAAATATTTTAGAGGAGAGGGGCAAGTTGAACGCGTGTTATCGAACTGTCTCTAGACACAACATGGCATTTATGAAATCGCAGATTGTGGGCTGTTTTTGTAGTCACAAGCAACCACATATAAGAAAACCGTTAAAATAAACATTTTATATATAGTTACATGTGTGTGTTTGTCTGCATATCCATTTATATTTGCATTTATTTGCAACACGGTTATTATTTGATTATTTTACTGCCGAAATGTTTATTTGTAGTTACCGCATAATTTTTTTTATGGCCACATAACGGCATTTATGGTTAATACCAGATAGGATAATTGCAACAGTCGGACCTTAAATGCAATTAAATTTATATTACATTTGCGGTTGTAAACGCATTTCGATGACGAATATATTCTATAATTGTAATTCCAGCTTTAATTGTTGAAATATTTGCGAATTTCCATTTTTATATGTGTATATATAAACTTGATAATGCTGTTGAATTCTTTGTTAAATTCCAAAAAAAATTTATTAGAATTTCACAGAAAGAGATAAGAGTCTGTAGCAGGGAATTCAATAATTATTTTCAACAAAATTTAATAGCATTGTTGAAAAATTAAAGATTTTCATCCTTTTCCCTCATTTTTCCTATAAACACATGCCACATGCCTTGAATTGGTTGTTCTTTTGAATCTTTGGCACTCATTTGATTGGTTTGACACAAATTGATTGGTTGGATGCCTCTCAGAACGGATATTTGGGTTTCAGGCCAAAATCAGGTGGGGAGGGGTGTTAACGTGATCTGAAATGATCACTTGATTTCATCAACAAACATTTACTTTGCCCGCATTTTTTTGCAAACGTGTAAGGTCTTTCGGTAACGCTTCATGCCCATCATCTAATCTTATGTGTTGACCCATTAGAGATGTTAAAAGGTTTCCATCTATCACAAGCAACGCCAAGTAACACATGGAAACCCTTGAAAAGTTTTGGGATCGTTAAACCGACTGGTGAGGATTATTTATAATTCAGTAAATTAATCAAGTTTATTTGTTGCTATATTTTATGAGAACTTCCAGATTAATCCAATTAGATATTGTTCTCCTATACTGCTTACTTAGTGACAAATAGATCATGTTAGAACTGCTGATAGGTCTTGTGATGAAATTCCGAGTTAAAATTTAAAGCCATCCACAGGGAATCTTATCGTATTTCGGCCTTGAATCTGCGATCTCATAAAAACCAATAGAGGAGTTGGCTAATATCACTCGTAAACTTTAGGAAAGTTTCCTTTTTATAAATGAAAGCTATCCCAACACTAACGATAACATTCAAAAACTAAGACTCCATAAAAATTTTAGTGAGATTGTGAGTTTAGTGAGATGAGTGAGTGTATTTGTAAAACCAAAGTTCAAAGGTTATGATTCTAAGAGATTGTAACTCCATTGAAAATTTTGGAGATTGTTTGTAAAAAAAAATTAGAATGTATTTGTACAACCTATTTCAAAGTTTATGATTCCAAAAATCGATTATATGATAGTTATGGTTAAATAAGGAAGATTGAGTGTTAAGCCCTAAATATATACTGGAAGAAGTCATCACTCTAATGCACTTCATTCTTTAAACAGATTTTTAATATTTCGAACCGTCACCTAATTTAAAAGAAAATGTTATTCTACAATAAAATTCCTGAAGTAAAACAACACATTTTCAGAGAACTTATACAATTTTAAAGGTCAAAGTGGTAATTATTTTTTATAATAGCAAAAATTAGCGAATTATTTTTGCAACAATTTACAGAAATAACGAAAATTTCCACTTTTCCAAAAACAAATGCAAATCAAACAACAACTAAAGAGAAATCAGCAACAAAGTCACGAACACCACTCGATCAGTCTGTGCACATTTCCAAAGGCAATCAATCGATCAATGGCCAAACTCAAAGCAGAACTGTAAATTGCACATAAATAAACAAACGTCCGAATTAACAAGCCGCAACTAGCTTACAATGCTGTTGTGATTACTGCGAGATTAGTGAATTGATTGCGGCGCATTATTTAGCAAATAAAAGTCGTAAAGCATAATGAATAAGTCGATGAAAGAGCCGATGAAAGGCGCGCGCACAAGGTGAATGCGAATGTGTAATGTGAGAATTTCTAGTACTGAGTTGCTAGCTGTGCTGTTGATAATGTTTGTGTGATAAACATTATTGATCGTGTTCAACTGGTCGCTGATCTCTAACCCGCAATCAGCGCAATTTAGTTGCCGCTTTGTGTGTGGCGAATGCAAAGTAACGAAGGCAAATAAATGCAAATTAAAATGAGGAAAACATGCAGTTAGGTTAGGTGAAAAAAAAGATATTTATTAGAAGAATTTCCAGTGAACTGCTAAGTTGATAATTAGTTGTTGATTTGTAAAACTGATTTTTATTTTTAATTTTTTTTTTGCTTTGATTAATTTTAGTGCGCGCTACTAAATTGCAGTATTTTGAATTTTTGCAAGTAAACATTTCAGACACGCTATTGCAATAAAAATATATATACATATGCATGTATGTATATAGATAATGTTAGGCCTCGGTGTGCTTTGCATATCGCACAATTTTAATTACACCACTAATGTGTTGTAAGTGCTTTGGCTAATAAATTGCCATTTACTCATTAGTGCATTATTTGTTGCATATGCCGAAAAGTGCACTTTGCCATAAGTAGCCATAATATTGCGAAAATCAATTTATTTTAGATCGATTTTGCACATTATTTGAATCCATAATGCATGCATTTGAGCAACTAAAAAAAAGTCACACTCCCATTACATGCATTAGTTGGCCGCCTATTTTTGCACCTAAATCACGAGCTGTCAGGCATGACATGAAATGTCAACAATGTCATTTGGTTAACAGTTTCGTGTTCATGCTTTAACGCCCGAACAATTCTCAGTCACGTCAAAGCATTCCCATCCGTGTACACGAGTGCGGCCCACTACTTGTCTACACACATAAATAGCTGGCATATTACAAATACAAAAAGAAATGCCTCAGCAGCATCTTCGCGGCGGCGTTCTCATGTCAGCGATTTGTGTAATGAAGCGTTTATTGTGAGCCAAAAAAAAAATATAAAAAAAAAATTAAAAAAAATATTTTTAATTCAAAAACATACAGCGCTCCACGAATTGCACCTCTGCGCATCACGACATGCTGCGAGCGTTTTGCTAAGCGCAATAAATAAAATAAATATTTAATATTAACTTAAAAGCGATTTCCATAAGTTGTCTTGTGAGAAACTACAAAAACAAATGTTGCTGTCATCATGCCGCTGAGATTTAAAATGTTAAATTGCTATATTTAAACAAGCGCACACCTACACTCTCCTCCTCACTTCAATGACAATTGGTTGGCTGTTTATTTTCTTTGCTTCCTCGCTTGTTTACTCAACTTATATATAGTCATCTTATTGGCGCTTTGCTGTGTTTGTTTTGCTTAAACTTTATTGTTTTTGTTGCAATATTTTTTTTATGCTGTCAATAATGATAGCTTTTCCCAGAAGTCACTTCGTTCAGGTGAGTGGGTGTATTGGCATATTATGCGCCAGCATTCGTTCATCATTACTCGTCACCATCCCCACTCATCTGTGGCAGCAATTTTGATTAGTTGTTGCTTTGTTTAATGAACGGAAATTAATACTATTATTCTCATCGATAATTAAATATTAAATCATTTGCATTTGCTGCAATGGCTTCTGTGAACATTTATGTAATGAAAATGGATGAATAAAATGGTCCCTTGGGCGTTGATTTGGCTGCTAAGTAATGAAAATATTTACAATACTTTTGTATGTATTTATGGATATCATTACAATTTTATGGGAAATATGAGCTAAAATTGATTTTCAAATATTCAGATTATAGTATATACGAGTACATTAATGAGTAATTAAATTTGAATTTTCATTTGCTACGGTTTTCAGAATTTACTCGAGAGAAACTTTATGGAATTTGTTGTAATAAAATGTTATTAATTGTTTTTCTTTATTAAAAAATTGTATTTTCATATTATGTTTCGATGATTTAAGGGGACCCCCCATTCTCGATTTCAAATTTTGACGATATTCAATGAGCTGGTAAATGAAAATAAATTATTTTTTAGACTTAAAATGAAGTAAAAAATGTAATATATTTTTTTTGCTGTTGTTGCTTTTTGTGATCAAACAAAATCCCTTCTTTTCAGCGGCGCATGTGATTCCCGCTCGCTGGAACATCTGAAACCAAAAACTCCAACGGGATTAGAAAGAGTAAATGTTTGGCTCTGGTATGAACTAGGATTATTAATTTCACACAAAAATTAAGTAAATGGCGAACCTTTGAAATTTTTTTTTAAGTTGCCTTTTTTCAGCCACAAATCAAGCTGAAAAGTAAAGAAGATCTTCGCCGATTTGATTTATCCTAGTTCATACCATAGCTTATATATGTGTAGAATAACGCACAAAAAAATGGAACCGATTGGATTAATAGGTTTTCTGTAACCACATGCGCCAGTAGTAAAAACACTGTTTCGAGAAAAACGCCTGACGCCTGACGCCTGACGCCTGACGCTTCCTCCATAAATCGGCTATATCCTCAAGAGTTTTTGAAATTTTCACTTGAAATTTTAAAGGAAGATTCTTGAATAGTTATAGGTAAATAAAAAAAATCGATTTTTTGAAACTGAGAATGGGGAGGGGGTCTCCTTAATATTCTTAATGGGTATATATTAATAAAATAATTTAGATCCTGGAGGTGCCTAACTTGCGTTGTAATCTGGGTAGTGGGGAATTTTAAAAGCTACGTTTCTTAAAATTGAAGAGAGGGTGGGAATATTGTAAGACCATAACGGAGACTGTACTAGGAGGAATATATACATATATTGGCGAAATATAAATATTCTTAGTTCGAATGGAATCGGTTTTCGGTATTCCTTATGAAATGAAGATAATTAAATGATAATTTTTCTTGTGGATTAAATTAAAGTATCAATGTTGTTAAAAAAAATTTTTTAGACCTGAAATTTGTGCTGAATTTTGATTTTTATTAAATTTTTGATTTTTTTAAATTATAAATCTAAAATACTTCTTTCCGGTTGTTTTTTCTGACATGTTAAAATCAATTATCCATTTTGAGGTGTTATAAATCTTATAGAACCTTAATTTGACCAGTAAAAATTTCGAAGAATATATTTATATATTATTTGTTTGATAAATATCTTCTGTTTCTAAAAGTTCTATGACCTTTTTCGTCGGTGATGATGAGATTTTAGGGTCAATTCTACCTGTAGATTAATATATCTCATAATTTGAATACCTACACATTCATTACAACAACACAGTTTGGCGGTATTTTAATAAATAAAGGGTGATTTTTTAAGAGCTTGATAACTTTTAAAAAAAAAAAACGCATAAAATTTCTCATCGGTTCTTTATTTGAAACGTTAGACTGGTTCATGACATTTACTTTTTGAAGATAATTTCATTTAAATGTTGACCGCGGCTGCGTCTTAGGTGGTCCATTCGGAAAGTCCAATTTTGGGCAACTTTTTCGAGCATTTCGGCCGGAATAGCCCGAATTTCTTCGGAAATGTTGTCTTCCAAAGCTGGAATAGTTGCTGGCTTATTTCTGTAGACTTTAGACTTGACGTAGCCCCACAAAAAATAGTCTAAAGGCGTTAAATCGCATGATCTTGGTGGCCAACTTACGGGTCCATTTCTTGAGATGAATTGTTCTCCGAAGTTTTCCCTCAAAATGGCCATAGAATCGCGAGCTGTGTGGCATGTAGCGCCATCTTGTTGAAACCACATGTCAACCAAGTTCAGTTCTTCCATTTTTGGCAACAAAAAGTTTGTTAGCATCGAACGATAGCGATCGCCATTCACCGTAACGTTGCGTCCAACAGCATCTTTGAAAAAATACGGTCCAATGATTCCACCAGCGTACAAACCACACCAAACAGTGCATTTTTCGGGATGCATGGGCAGTTCTTGAACGGCTTCTGGTTGCTCTTCACCCCAAATGCGGCAATTTTGCTTATTTACGTAGCCATTCAACCAGAAATGAGCCTCATCGCTGAACAAAATTTGTCGATAAAAAAGCGGATTTTCTGCCAACTTTTCTAGGGCCCATTCACTGAAAATTCGACGTTGTGGCAGATCGTTTCATCATTCATGATGAAATGTCAAAGTATACTGAGCATCTTTCTCTTTGACACCATGTCTGAAATCCCACGTGATCTGTCAAATACTAATGCATGAAAATCCTAACCTCAAAAAAATCACCCGTTAGAATATATAATTATTATAACATATACAAACATACAAATTAAAATAAAATGCTCTAATTTTTTTCATAGTAAAAATTTAGTGCTGTCCTCAAAAATAATTTTAAAAAATCTCAAAAATTCATTTTCCAAAAAAATCGAAACAATAAAAACTAGAATGTTCATACATCTTAATAAACCCCGTTCCATTAATTGCGCACCCATTCTTAATGAATTTTATAAGCAATTAAATTATTTAATGTGTGCATAAAATACACCGAAAGTAGCACAGTGTATGTGGAGCTTCACACAATAAGCCCCGTAAAGAAGCAATAACAGCAATAAGCATTCTAAACACAAATCTACATTAAGCGCATTCATATAAAATTTATTTGCTCACAAACTGCATACATCCGAAGCAATTTAATACCGAAAGGCTGCAGCGGCCATTAGTTCATCTAATGCCACACATTATAGCGGTGCATACTAGACTGCTGCTGCAGTTGTTCGCAGTGAGTGGCCAAGAAGAAACTTTGATGCTGCGAATAGTTAGTGGTCTGTTTATGATCAAGCGTGGCAAAATTGATTTTTCAATAAAAAAAAAGAACTAAAACAACAATAACATAGTAAGAAAACACAGAAGTAGATTAATTCCATAGCATCACTGTAGGAAAAGTATTGAGCGAAATGATTTCCTTGTAGGGAAAAGTTTCAATGATTCATATAGAGTAGCAGAATTGTTTAAAGAATTGGTTTGCTTATATTTCAAATATTATATTGAGCATTGATTAGTCAGTAGAATAGTTCAAAGAAAATATTTACCTACAATATTTATCCTTTCGACTCGAAAGAAAAATTAGGAATTTTCCCGAAATTAAAGTTTATTCTTGAAACCCCAAAATATTTCGTCTTTGATTAATTTCGTAATTTAGCTCACATTTACAGGATTTAGACTGAATGTCTAGATCTCGAATCGATCGACTCATCCAATATATTTGTGAATCTGATAATTTCGGCTTTATTCATAAAAATTCCACAGTCCTCCCGCTATCACTTTTTGTACTCATGCTAACCACCGAATGTGCTATCAGATTTAATTCCGGAGTGTACCTCACACTAGTCTATAGAATCTATAGAATTCCACTCCAGAAACTTCTTAATTTTAAATGCATAAGTAATTCTATGCTTTAAGGTCATGAATAGCACAAATAATTGGTTAAATAAAAAGGTCTCCTCATTACTTTCCGCACCCTTGCCATGCGCCACCACTTATTGCGCTGGTTTTTGTAATTTGTTTATGACCCCGAGCATTTGCGGGTGCGAGCGCGTGGAACACACTTCATTTTATGAGCCAACACCGCTGAGTGAATAACATCACATCAAACACTTAATGAGCTACTAAAATTAGCTAAGCACCTTGAATGCTAAGAAATGAAATGGTTCAACGCATATAAATATTGTAGGGCAGTTTGTACGCTCCGATCGGTGCGGTGTGCGGGGTGGCAATTCGTTCCTTATTATGTTGTCGGATCTTGTGTTGTTGTTGTTGTTGTTTTTTGCTTGTAATTTATTGTTGCACTCATTCACTTTTGTTTTCTTTTTCTTTGAACGTCGTCTTAACTCAATTGATAATCTCTGCTTAAATTGCTTTCAAATTCGTTTAAATGAAAGCATGTCAAGTCTTCTTTATTATGACTTTGACAGTTCCGAAATGGATTTGTAAGTGGCATGAATCGTAAAATTTCGTTATTTCGTTAATCAAATTGTTACATTAATTACAGCGCTCTTCATTATTATTTATAAGAATATGTATGCATGTACATATTTGTTGTTGAAAATAAATATTATTGCGTAAATAAAATTTATTTTGGCCAACTTGAAATTTGTTATAATTAAAGAAGTTTGCAAGTCATTTAATGTAGCCGAAAGATAATTGAGATTAATTTCTTTGAAAACATTTTTATTCTTCAATAATGTTGAGTTGTATGGTGTTCCTTGCTGCCGTGTTTCTTGAGTAGTTTGTGTTATTTTTTTATTAAGCAAATTTCTGGTAAAAAGGTGAAATTAGGGAAAACTAAAGTTAACTCGCAATGATTGATTTCATGTTAGTCAAGTGCTTACAATTAATCACAAGAAATTAGTCAATTAAACTATTATATAAAATCTGATGTAGGGAAAGGTCTCATAAAGTTTGAGTTATGATAAAGTTATGGTTAATTATGTCAAAAACTAGTTAAAGTTTAGGATTTACGAAAGGCAATTAATATATTCAGAGATTTAGTATTCCCCTGCTAGTCTCTTTTGATTCAGAAATATTATCGTCGGGAACTTTTCTTTTATCTATAACCTATGGGGTTTAAAGTAGGTTGGGTGGACACCTTTTACAATCTGTAATTTTAAATAAACTATTATTATATATTCCGGAAGTCAGTATATGACTCCTCACTTCGCACTAACCTTAAACAAGTTACGTAAATTGCTGCCAATTCTACTCGATCTAAAAGTTGTTAATACATTTTCTTGACCTGAAAATATTTTTCTTATATTATTACTTCTTGTTCCCACTTCATACAAGCCCATTAAAACAGTCTGGTTTATCCAAACAACGAGAGCTCGTAGCCCGCAGTTTGTGAAAACTTCAGCAAAACTTTTTAACAATAGCGTTACCTTATTGCTCGCAAACTTATTTCTTTATTTTCCGTCTGTTTTTTTTTTTGTTTTTGTTTTATTCACGTTATGCAACCAAAAGCCGTCTAAACTTCGTTTGCAATTATGCGGCGACGAACAAAATGGGAAAGATAGCTACAAACAGAAGACGCAAACCGCTGCAACTCACGTAAACCCGCACTTAAACTGTTACGCCTACAACAACCAGCAACCACCATCAACAGTTACCGAACTCTCATCCATCCGTTTTGGCGTGTTTCCGCGTCAAGCGACCATCCACTTCCGGCATTTCGCTGCTGGCGATGATTAAGTGACCGTGTTTTTTTGTAGCGCGTCCAAAATATTTTTTAAACCCTTTATTGTTTTTAGTTGGAGCAAGTGTGCAGAATTTCGGTGCCGACCTTAGTCCGGTGGTTGGACGTACACTTTTTTAATTAAAACTACGACCACTTTGCTTGCTTGTGTTTGTTGTTTTTTGTAGGAGCAGAAGCTGCGGGTCGCCGTAAGCAACTTGTGGCTGCATTCAAAGGTCGGAGAGTGTGTGGGAAGTGGTTGTGGTTGAAAGGTTACAGGGTGTGGTGTACTCTGGGCCGTACGATGAACTAGTATATTGAGAGGTGAAGTCATTCTGGATGAATACAAATCACTTCATGTATTAATGTATTGACTATAGTTTAGATTTCGATTTTAGTTCTCATTCCGAATCATTTAACTTAAGTTTAAAATGACAAAGTTTATGACATATTATTCCCCTATCAGGCTATCTTTCTGTCCTTTTTGAAGCTGCTCATTTTATGAACTTCAGGACCTTAAGATGAGACGACTTTGAATTCTGATAACACATTGTCGGGTTTTCCTTTTTGAGCTAAACACTTCGAAATGTTTTAATCTCTTCTGCTGAAGGTGCAGTAACAATTATATTAATGTGTTGGAGATTCTAATATACACTTGTATTAGAGAATTCGTAAAATACACATTTAGTAGTTAGGTAGCTAAAACGATTCAAAAAATCCGCAATTTTTGGTATCTGGAGTGGTCTACAGACCATATACGGGATAACGTCTGGTGTCGTTTACGAATAATAATATATTTTGGAGGCTAAAAGACGGTCAAAGGGAATTTTTAGGTTTATATTTGAAGCTCGTTGGATAGATATTGGTGAATGGCATTGCTAAAATTTAAACTATTTTTAGATCTGGAAGATCTATTATTAATGATCCCTTCAATGATCATAACGAGGGAATTGCCATCATGAGCGACAGCCAAGCGGCTCTAAAAGCGATTTCATCATATGAAACGAAGTCCCACTTGGTCAGAGAATGCGTGGATAGGCTTAATTATCTATCAACGTGCAACAAAGTTCACCTCATCTGGGTGCCGGGACATAAAGGGATAGAAGGGAACGAAATTGCAGACGAGCTAGCTCGTACAGCTGCTGCAACTGAACCGACTGGTCCAGAACCTTTTCTGGCATACTATTCGGAATATGTTCCGAGCAAATGAAATAAGAGATAGGGAGGAGCATTGGCGCCAGTTAGCTGGATTGCGCCAATCAAAAGGCCTATTGGGAGGTTATAACACCAAAATATTTAAGTGCTTAATAAACCTCTCAAGGAGCAAACTAAGGGTATTGGTGGGTATATACACCGGCCACTGCAAACTGAGGAATCAACTTAATAATATGGGGTTGGTCTCGTCGCGGACCTGCCGCCTCTGTGACTAGAGGATAAAACTCCCCACACATGCTATTGGAATGTGTTGCGCTTCACAGGAGGAGGTGCAAAATTTTAGGATTTACCATTCCAACAGAGGGGCTTAATCCTAGTACCATCCTGGAATTTGTTAGGGTACTGGGACTAATGGAGTCGCTGTAGACTTGGAGAGGGCACAATAGACCACTGGTCGTGGTACCTTCCTCATCTCATCATCTATCTAATGATCCCTTCAAATTATATGAAATTTAGTTCGTAGTCCAACTGAGTTGAGTTTTTATGATTTTTTCAACTTATTTTGGACATATTAATTCAAAGGCATTTGATGACGCATGCTTCACCAAACACCAAGCCTCTTAGATGCCAGAGTACATACTTTTGACCTTCCAGTCGAGTACTTGCATTAGTCACTTTTTAAAGTAATCATCTGTACATACAATACTTTTGATGACCTTAACTCAACGACCGATACCCTCTTCATTTATGCCTCACCCTGTAAATGCATGTACAATATCCACATTGCTTAGCGCAAAAAGCAAACGTTACAGTAGCAGTAGTGCGGTCAGCAGTAAAGTGATAGATGGCACTGCAACAATGTGGGCAAAAATAAAATAAACTAACAGAAAAATCGACATTTCGTTGTAAAAATTGCAGAAACGGAACTTCAAAGATTTCTTTGGCACTTCCGAAGCCTTAAAGTGGTAGCAAACTTGTTGAGTAACAAAACTACAGCAGCAAAGC
Organism: Zeugodacus cucurbitae; assembly: GCF_028554725.1. Lineage (NCBI taxonomy): Eukaryota > Metazoa > Arthropoda > Insecta > Diptera > Tephritidae > Zeugodacus > Zeugodacus cucurbitae. The sequence goes on along the minus strand of NC_071667.1, from coordinate 52,016,405 downwards.
GCACAGCAGACTGTCGGAATAAGTTTCTAAAAGTGTTGTTTAATTGAAAATTAAAGTGCAGTTGCAATTAGTAGAAAGGTGCATTACCGTATAAGTGTTGCACAGTGCAAGAACCAGTGCATTAAATTCCAGAAAGAAGGAGGAAAGTCATAGCATGTCAGTGCGTTCGATTGACATAGAGACCTAGTGCGCTCAGTCTATGAATTTATTATGAATTTATTTTTCAATTTTTTTGTTGTTGTTGCATATTCACCACCAAAAAGTCCCACATTTGTTTTGACTCGCCCAGCTAGCTAATCGTCAAAACATAACTCAGCACCATTTACATTTCACATACACCAACCAAGCAGGAGGGTCTGTACTAGACATCACATGCATATCGCATGAGCCCAATAGATATGCATTCACCAATCGATTGTTGCAAGTCAATTAGTTTAATTGAAATGGAATAAATCAGCAGCAAAACAGATATGCATGTATGTGCTACGTCTAGCCTACAATTGCGTTTGCTTTATGGATGCACTCGTCTTTATGTATCTTCATATATATGAATATACGCACGCCTGTGTGGGCCTCCGTAGCACACTTTCACAAAAGCCAGCTGCAATTCATTGTACACAATTTCTGTAAATTTAGAATTTTTCAATTACTGTGAAAAATATATTGATTTTTCCTCCTCTTGCTTGGAGCAGAAATATGAATTAAAAATTGGTAATTTTTACATGGAAAACACATACTTGAAAAGTCAATTCAGTGAAACTGCCAATAAACAATCCCTATCCCTGGTACAACACATTTCGATAAACCCATTTACTGTTACTTGGCATAAAAAATACATAGAATATGAAAATACTCGCTATATGATTTGAATTTGATATTGTGGGGCAATATAGAGATTTGTGTGCCACAAGCGTTGAAAACAACAGCAGCGTGTTTATTTTCGTTTGCTAAAATTTGAAAAGTCTTAAAAAGAATAATAACAAAAATTCATTCATTTGCTATTTATTTGCTCACAACATTTAAAAACTGTTATTTTGGCAAAAAAATATGCACTTAAAAACACCATTCAAGGTATACAGTTACCTGTTCGATTCGCCATTCTCAAACTTATTCGAAAATTAATTGATTTAAATTCGTGTGCCATAAACTTAAACAATATAATGTTTACAGTTCCACAGACTAATAACAATGACTTATTCTCAACAAAAAGCTTAATCAGGAGTTAGCTGATTTGAAAATATTATTATGTACCTAGGTTCAACGATATAGGTCGTTCCTTTATTATCGACTGTATTGGAATCAGCAAGATTATTTTTTCGTGTTTCGATACTGAGAGACCGGCTCATTTTTCTACATACTTCATACAAAGAAACGGATGTCACACAAACATTCTTGTCCTGTAGAGCGACCGAAATATTTTATTTTTAGGTTTTTTTTCTTGCGATTTTAATTATATTTCGAGCACTTTGGCGATAATTTCAACTCAAGTCTTTACCGTGAGCGCGTCAATGATCCTAGGTCCCAATGTCGATATCGTTTATAAACTCTTAATGTCATATAGAAAGTCAGAGGGAGAAAAATCTGAAGATTTTGATGGCGAGGCTTTATTACCACGTTTCAATATCAGTCGACCCAACATGATTTTTAATGGATATTCTAACACTCAGTGTGGTATCATACAGTGTATGGTTGATATTAGTAGTCATCAAGATATCCGTACAACGGCTATTTAAAATATATTTGTATTGAAAAATATGATTCAATGTAAGATTTGGCTTAAATGTGTACTTTTTTATCATACAAGTTTCTTTAATAGATATCGAATTTTGTGTTCCCGAAATTGTTTACGTACGGACTTCAAAATTGTATGAACCCTATACTATAAGGTAAAACTAATTAGACAGTATTTCAAAAAATTTTCGACTCTAAGCCAATCAATTCGCAGTTGTTCTAACACATCTTCATATTTCAAATTCAAAAGTGCATCGCAACGTAAAAGAAAATTCCAAAATATATTACTAGAGTAGGTAATATATCAGAATCAATCGAATGGAACTACCTCAGAACTGTCACTATGAAACCGGTGAATGTCGAGTTGCAAAGTAATTCACTGGACGATAATTGCCACTACCAATGATATCTCTTTGCTTAGGTATTAAGCTAGAACTTGTACTATCGTTAAAATAGCTAGTTCTTTCCTAGTTCTGGGGTAGTAGAATCAGGGTATTTACTATATATAGAACATACATTTATTTGTTTTGTATGAAACTTTCTCAAATATTATGTAAGTTTCAGTATAAGTTCCAAGCTTTCTAAAATCTATTTTTTTCTCAACAGTACCAAAACTTGAAAATAAAGCTATTAGAGATATGTGTTATGTTATTCATAGGGTTCAAACTCTAGTGGAGTCGAATTTAGTATAACTAGTGGCACTTCGACTTTCTAACCTCAACGTTACCGTCGATCTTTAGAATGTTCTCAACGAACTTAGTCTAAATATAACTTGCAGATATATTAAAGATTTTAACATGGTTTAAGCTGAAAACCAGTCATATGTAGAAGTTCACGTAAGTGAGGAAAGTTTCTGGCCAGGAACGATTCTTTTACATGTAGCTCAAGCAGCTCACGACTTCCGTCTTAGACCAAGTATCCTCTGGGTAGCCAGCAGACATCCGTTTGGGCGAGCTAAAGTGAGAAGGCGAAACCCGCCTATGCGGTTGTGCGTAGGGTTTGGGACCCACCACATAAAAACACCCCCCAATGAAAACGAAAACACAGCCTCGGATGAGAGACCCCAATTTTGATGACGACCACTGCAAACGTTTAAAGGACTACGAAATAAGGGCATGCACCTGGAATGTCCGGACCCTTAATTGGGAAGGTGCCTCGGCCCAGCTGGTTGATGTCCTCGTAAGAGTAAAGGCTGACATCAACGCAATCCAAGAAATGCGATGGACGGGACAAGGACGGAAGAAGGTGGGTCCTTGTGACATCTACTACAGCGGCCATATAAAGGAGCGCAAATTCGGTGTGGGATTCGTGGTGGGAGAGAGACTCCCACCTCTTCAACATATCGCTGATTTGCGCCCACGCCCCGACGGAAGAGAAGGACGAAGTGATCAAAGATACCTTCTATGAGCGCCTAGAACGTACCTATGAGCGCTGCCCCCGCCACGATGTCAAAATCGTGCTTGGCGATTTCAACGCTAGGGTGGGTAAAGAAGGTGTCTTTGGCACAACAGTCGGAAAATTCAGCCTCCATGACGAAACATCACCAAACGGTCTGAGGCTGATCGACTTCGCCGGGGCCCGAAATATGGTCGTCTGTAGTACTAGATTCCAGCATAAGAAAATCCATCAAGCTACTTGACTGTCCCCGGATCGAATCACTCGCAACCAGATCGATCATGTTGTGATAGATGGACGACATGTCTCCAGTGTTTTTGATGTGCGTACGCTTCGTGGTCCCAACATCGACTCGGACCACTATCTTGTAGCAGCTAAGATACGCACCCGCCTCTGTGTAGAAAAGCGCACACGTCAACAAACACAAGGAAGGTTCGACATCGAGAAGCTGCAATCACAACCGACAGCCGAACGATTTTCTACTCGACTTGCACTCGTGCTCTCTGAGAGCACTCATCAGCATCTCGGTATAAGGGAGCTGTGGGACGGCATGTCAAACTCCTTACGTACAGCTGCAACCGAAACCATTGGTTTTCGGAAAAATCAAAAAAACAGCTGGTATGATGAGGATTGTCGTCTCGCAGTGGAGAGAAAACAGACTGCCTACCTCGCAATGTTGCGATCGACCGCAACACGAGCGGGATGGGAAAGATACCGAGAGCTGAAGAGGGAAGCGAGACGCATTTGCAGACAAAAACAGAAAGAGGGTAACGCTCGAAAATTTTCGAAAAGATCCGGCGACTAACTGAAGGTTTCAAGACAGGAGCACACTCCTGTAGGACCCCCAGAGGTGATCTAGTTATTGATGACCAGAGTATACTGAGTTTGTGGAGGGAACACTTCTCCAGCCTGCTGAATGGCAGTGAAAGTACAACAACATGAGATTCCCCAATCGACGACGATGGAGCAGATGTTCCATTGCCCGACCGTGAAGAAATTCGAATAGCAATTACCCGCTTGAAGAACAATAAGGCGGCGGGTGCCGATGGATTACCGGCCGAGCTATTCAAATACGGCGGCGAAGAGCTGATAAGGTGCTTGCATCAGCTTCTTTGCAGAATATGGTCGGAAGAAAGCATGCCTGACGATTGGAATCTCAGTGTACTCTGCCCAATACACAAAAAGGGAGACCCCACAATTTGCGCCTATTACCGTGGGATAAGCCTCCTCAACATCGCGTATAAGGTTCTGTCGAGCGTATTGTGTGAAAGACTAAATCCCACCGTCAACAAACTGATTGGACCTTATCAGTGTGGCTTTAGACCTGGAAAATCCACCATGGACTAGATATTCACCATGCGCCAAATTTTGGAGAAGACCCGGGAAAATAGGATCGACACACACCACCTTTTTGTGGATTTTAAAGCTGCTTTCGACAGCACGAAAAGGAGCTGCCTTTATGCCGCGATGTCTGAATTTGGTATCCCCGCAAAACTAATACGGCTGTGTAAGCTGACGTTGAGCAACACCAAAAGCTCCGTCATGATCGGGAAGGACCTCTCCGAGCCGTTCGATACCAGACGAGGTTTCAGACAAGGTGACTCACCGTTAGTTCTGCATTCTCCAGACTGGATAAGGAAGCGAAGCGTATGGGTCTGGTGGTGAACGGGGACAAGACGAAATATCTCCTGTCGTCAAACAAACAGTCAGCGCATTCGCGTTTTGGCTCCCACGTCATTGTTGACAGTCATAACTTTGAAGTTGTAGATAATTTCGTCTACCTGGGAACCAGCATTAACAGCAACAATGTCAGCCTGGAAATCCAACGCAGAATCACTCTTGCCAACAGGTTCTACTATGGACTAAGTAGGCAATTGAAAAGTAAAGTCCTCTCTCGACGAACAAAAACCAAACTCTACAAGTCTCTCATCATTCCCGTCCTACTTTACGGTACAGAAGCGTGGACGATGTCAACATCCGATGAGACGGCACTAGGAGTTTTCGAGAGAAAGGTTTTGCGGAAGATTTATGGTCCCTTAAGAATTGGCAACGGCGAATACCGCAGACGATGGAACGATGAGCTGTATGTGTTATTCGACGACATAGACATAGTCCAGCGAATAAAAAAACAGCGGCTACGCTGGCTAGGACATGTTGTTCGAATGGATGAAGGTGCTCCAGCTCTGAAAGTATTCGATGCAGTACCCGCTGGTGGAAGCAGAGGAAGAGGGAGACCTCCACTCCGATGGAAGGACCAGGTGGAGAGGGACCTGGCTTCGCTTGGAATAACCAATTGGCGCCAAACTGCCAGATGGAGGGATACGTGGCGCGCTGTTTTGGACTCGGCTATAACCGCGTAAGCGGTGTCTACGCCAGTCAAGAAGAAGAAGCTGAAAATCTATGGTAGAGAGCTCAGACATTTGGGAAGCCTAACATAATGCTAAGTACATACCATATGCGTACTCCTGCCAACTATTTCGAAGCAAGCAAGATAACCTGGTAATTCGAAGTAAAACATAAATAAGAGCACAATTAAATATTTATTTGAATGTATGTATACGTATGTATGCAGTTATATTCATATAAAAGTTTGCACTGCCAGTCATCCTCAAAATGCAGTTTCCAGGAAGTGCGCTTTTCCAGTTCCAATAACAAACTATTCAATATTCATATAGTATAGATGCATATATGTACATTTGTATGCGTACACATCGTAAAATTTGTTATGAGCTTCAATGAAAGAATGTGTACAAATAAAACGAATTTAAATGGCAAATAGTAAACTAGTGCAAATATTTCACAATAAAAGTGCACAAATATACATATGTACACAAATAAAATGCAATATACCTCGTAAATACATACATATATGTATATATGAAGCAAATATTTGCGAAAATTAAGATCACCTACTTATGAGGATTCGAAAGTTTTACGACTGCAAATATTATATATGTGCATATATGCAAATGCAGAAAGTGCAAGAAAATTGGTGTGAGATTGTGAAATTACTTTCGGCTTCTAGTGAAAGAAAATGCCAGTGTACATACATACATATATACTATATACATGTAGATGTAGGTAAATTGTTGCACTCTTAAGTGCAGTGAAAATATGCGTACTTGTATGTGTGTCCGTACTCAGCAAGCATTTTGCAGACGCAAATGCCAAACAAAATATTTCAAACAATAAACAATAATAACAACAACAACAGCATAAGCGCTGTTGTAAATAACCGCAAAATTCCACAAACAAGCAAAAGCTTAGACATTAAATGATGTTGACATTTTCGCCACTAATAAAGATGTAGAGAGTGTGCATGCCGCCAAACGGCATTTTGAGTACCGAAAAGTGACAAAGAGTCAAAAGTGATTATTAGTGAGTCGAAGAAGCAGTAGAAGCAGAAGAAGAAATAACAAAAGTTTGCTGCCAAATAAACCGCAAAATATTTATGCCAAAGCATAAAATGTGATTGCAGCTGGGAGTGACTGGAGCGGAGTAGGCCTAAGGCAGCTGGAGTGGATGTGTGTATGTGGTATCGTTTGTTTGCTGCACGGCGCATTAACATTAATTGCATGTGAAACATTTGCCATTAGACGCAGCTGAACTACTTTGCATGTGAAGCACGAAGTGAATATGAAACTAAAGAGATGAAGTAAGCGAAGCAGAGGAAGAAAAAAATTGCTTGAGATATACATATGTATGTATGTATTGTGATATATGAATGTATCGAGAAAACCGAAACATTGATATTAACTTCTTGGATTTCAAGCCTATAGAAGCTGATTAAATTAAATCAAAACAACAAATTTAACTAATGATATTAATATTAGCAAAAACGAAAAAATAAATAATACATATTAAAATTAAATCAAAATTTCAATAAAAACAAATACAATAAAAATAAAATAATTGCATTGGAAAGTCAAAAATATGAAATTGAATACATATGTTTATACTAATTAATGAAATTATTTAACTAATTAATAATAATAAAAAAGTATAGTATAAAATGAAATAAAATTTTAAATAACAAAAAATCAAAAAAGAATAACACAAAAGAACTCTAAAAATTAATAATAATATAAAAGGGTTTGGAAAAATTACCACGGATAATAAAAAAATATTTTAATATAAAACCTCAAATCTCATATTAATCTATTTAATAAAGAAAAAATATAAGTAATTCTACTTTTTGCAATTATATTATAAATATAAAAAATAATAATATAACATGATATACAATATTACATAATATTAAATCAAAATTTCTAATAATACTATAAATATAAATAAAATAATTATATGAACTAATTTTAAAGAAATTACTTTTTTTCTTAATATTATTATTATTTTTCTTTTAATTTTGTCCAAGCAATATTATTTGATTATAACATATAAAATCAAGAGAGAGAATAAAATTTATTTTAATAATACAGAAATTAATTAATAAGTTAAATAAAATAAAATAATGAAATATAAATAAAGAAACTTCTCATTAACTTTATGAAATTAATACTTTCATTCATTGTATTTAAAAATTGTAATTATTGGGAAATTTATTTATATTATTTATGTACATAAAAAAACAATATTAAAATGATATCTATAATAAGATATTTAACATTGAATTGGGCAAAAATTGGAAAAATAAAAAATAAAAAAATTATTTGGACTGGCCACTCGGAACTCCGTACTTTTTATTTAAAAAAATACTGCCTCTTACTTTAAATGTAAGGCATTTGTTATGATAATGATATACATACATATGTGTGTATGTACATAAATTATCACAATGAGTCTCTGACTATTATAGAATGCGATAAAAAAATGGTAAAAATTCACAGAGCTCAAATAATGAAATAAATAAATAATCGAATATACATAATTTACAAAACTGCGAATATTTGACGAAAAAACTGAAATTGATATTTGAAATAATTCATTTACTATGTCATATTTAAGTTATTTAAAAAAAATACTTGAATATTATCAAATATCAAAGCGACCTTAAACAATTTTTATGCAGTCAATTATTTTATCAATATTCAATTACAAAAGAATGAAATTATTAGGTTAACAAGAATGTGAAGTAAAAAAGATTTTCATAAATATTATTTTAACGAATTAAATCATTTTAAAGCAAATAAAAAAAATAGTAAAGTTAATAATAGTAAATAAAAATATCGAACATGAAAAACCGCTAACACTTTAAAAAGTTATGAAAATGCCTACAACATCCTGACTGCACGCACTATAGGTAATAATATATTGTTGAATAATCGAGCAATATATACAAACTGCGGTTTAAAAAGAATACAATACACACACATACAGTAAGTGAATGCAAATACTACGAATTTTGTGTAAAAAAAAAATATCGGCGAACTGCAAACTAAGCAACAAAGTGCTCGAATGCGACACCAGAAATATTGAATATAAAAAATGCGCTTAAAAGCCAAAAGAGACTAGCAAATGGAGCAAAACTAAATGCATTAAATATTTAAATTCAATTCGCGTTGTCACATACAGTCGTTTCTCTTGGTCCGAATAAAAAAACGAATTTTATTTTTTCGCGCCCGCCGCCAATTAGTTAACTGGAAGATATAAATTATTGCGCTACAAAATTAAAAAATCTTAAAAACACTTAAAATACCCACTCAAATACACAAATAAATGTACTCGTATGTAAACCATTAGGCGCAAATATCTAACCATAAATGGCAATAAAATATTTAAACGTGACTGCGGCAACGGCCCGCATTTAGTCCACTGACAGTTTAGTCAACTGACAGTTGTATGCAAATGACAATCAAACGCCATGTTAGGTGTCAATTAATTGTTATGGATCGTCATTGGAGCGCAATAAATTTGAAATTGACTTAAATAGCTTTGAAAAACTTAGTAGCAGCCGGCTACCGAGTTGAAACACGTTTCTCCGTGCAACGAGTTGCAAATTATTTTCATTTTCATTTAAATATTGGTTGTTGTAACGCATATAACCGAGTCGTGACCACTGTGCGGCTTTGCATAGTAATGAAAAGGCAAATGTAAATGTTTGTTAAAATCAAAATAAATTTGCTAGTTTACAAGTGTATTAATTTTGGTATTTGTATAAATATTTATTTTGAGGTTTGATTTTTATTTTTATTTTTTGTTTTTCTAATTTTATTTGAGAAATAAGAGACATGCAAACGGCTTGTGCACTCTTAAACCACACAACAAGCGCATTCAAACAACAACAAAATAGAAAAATATACGAAAAATTATTTTTATTTCCATCTATTGTGTGGGTGCAAGTGCATTCGAGCACCCTCATGTGTTCACACTTTGACAGCCGCCAAGCGCTTAAGTGTCTAATTGTTGTTTATGTCATTTACTGACATTTGACACTACTTAGTTAGCACGAGTCTTTGCCTGCACCTACATATGTTCTCAGATTAAGTCATATAAAATGCACTTGCTTATGGCTTAAACTTTTGCACTGAACACAAATCTTATAGTTTGTTTTATGTTTGAACTGGCTTAACTTTTGTTTTAGCTGAGTTCAGGTGTCAACCTGTTGAGTGTGTTGTGTTCAGATATGGTTAGTCTTTGTTTTGTGTCTCATGTTAAGGATTAAAGTCTCACTAATTATTTGTAAATATCAATTAAATATTTCAAAAGAAGACAATTTATTAACAAATTGTGGAATAATATTTTTGAAAATATATCTACCTTATATAAACGTGAGAAAATATGTTTACAATAGATAATACTTATCTGATTAAATAAAAATATTTGAAATCAATGATAGAATTTAATTACTTACAGTTTTAGTCAATTATTCTGAGTTGAATCAGTCAATAAGCTGTAATGAAATCAGAATAAAATAAATATTAGTCCTCTGTTTTATAGAGCTATTTATTTCTTTTTATAAAATATGATGAAAGCAGGTGGAACATTTTAAGAAAAATTTTTCCATTTAACTATTCTTGATTAGCTTAAATTGTCTTTTATAATAATATCTAATTACTAAATCTTCCATATTAGGCGTACATAGTTTTTATATATTCCCCACTTGGTCTGTTATTCTCTGCAAAATGAAAGAACAACAATAAGCTGTCTCACATTCATTTCTTTATTTATAAGCTGTCCTTCATCCATTATTCCATATCTTAGTTTTCAGATCTTTTAGCTTTCAGCGCTTATTCAGTGCTTGAGGCAATGGCAGCTGAATATAGCGCTGTCAGCCAAAGCTCCTGAAAACCATGGAAATGACGAAGTCTTTTCAACTAGAACTCCTTTCAATGATATTGAGACTCCATTTTACTTTTTATTCATCGACATTTTTTCGATCATATGTTTGAATTGAGAGATTTTATAGAGATTTAGGAATCTCACACAAAGTCGTAATAAAACTTAAAACTCACAAAACAATAAATGTATCTAGGTTCTTCAGTAAAGCTTCCAACAGACGTATCAATAAATTTCAGATGACTCATTTGAAAACACATTTAAACTAGAAATTTTAGACTACTAGAATTAGAGACTGCTTGCTATACAAACCAATGTTCAAATATTAAAATAAACCTAAAATTAATCTCTAATGAAGAGGAACGACAGTGTAGATAAAAAAAAAAGATTTAATAAAACTCAAAAGAGTATTTTTGTAATGGTATAGTATTATATCAAAATAAAATACAGTGGAACTTCCATAACTCGAACTTCTATAACTCGAAGATCTCCATAACTTGAACACTTGAATTGGCAATTGCGTACAAATTTCCTTCCCTAACTCGAAGTTCGCCAGAACTCGAACTGTTGAAGTATCAATAGAAGGCAAATTTCATACAAATTTCCTTCCATAATCGATCTTTTCGACCAAGGCATAATTCAAAATTTATAATTTTACCATCGATACATAATTTTTAAGGAGTCCCTCTATATCGTATGGAGGCGAACAAAAAATATGATATTACACTTATGGATTGCATAAATCATGTTAGAAAGGCATGGCATATAGACGTCAAGAGCCAGCAAAATGTAACAAACCAAATTATATTATATTATTATAGAAAACAATATTTTATCGTATGCCCATTAAAACTTTTGCGAAGCAAATAAATAAAATAGTGTATAAATCTATATTTTACAGCTATTTGAAAAAATTATGTTTTAATGAAAATTCTATAACCCAAATCTCTCGTTTTTTGGTGGATTATGGTGATTCGAGTTAGAGAAGTTCCACTGTATTAGATTTACTCACGAATAAATAAAATTGCAAATTTGTAGCTAATTAATATTCATTTCGATTAAAATTAGCTTTGTAAATATTGCTTAAAGTTTTTTTTTTAATTTGCTCTTCACTGTCTTTGGCCTTGTATTGCAAACAAATTTGAATATTATACAATCCTTATTTCACAGTAAATTTAACAAAATACAAAATAACAAATATAAATCGCATTAAAGTATTTCTTACAAAAAATGTTTTCAGTTATCACAATAAATTAGTAAAATATGTTTGAATTATTTAATTTGTGCTCTGTACACAAAATTAATGACCTTAAGACAAAGATTATGCAATATTTCAATGAATTCTGCATACTTCTGTGCTTACAGTTTTTAATAAAGCAAATTAATGTTGCAATTCTTCTGCAATCAGGAAAGTAATTTAATTTTGTTTGAAAATTATGGAGTGTTCTCAGAATTTGCTAAAAACCACTTCCCGCTTCATAATAACTAATATTGCATGAAACCAAGGAAATATGCTCAACACATGTTAAACTAAATTTGTGTCGAGTAAGCTTAAATGATAAAGTCGTGGTTTTCATTAGAAATGTATGCTTCGTTTTATGAAATATTGTTATTAATCATAAGCTGGCTTACAACTTATTCAAGATACCATTTTTTAAGGAAATATGAATATAGGAATAATTATATTCATAAAACACTAAGTTCATTCTAAGGTCCTCATATTCCATATATAGGTCTTGATCGATGTCGACGATTTTTGGAAAGGCAATGCCACTCTTTAAATGCAAAATGTTTGCAAAGTTCTGTTGCGATATCTTCACTAGTGCTTACTTTATATATTGTAAAGTAAACGATTCAGATTGAATCAAAGTTCTGGTATATGATGTGATTGTGGACCGATTTGGACTATTTTCACAAATTGCTATTGGGAAGATAAGAAAAATTGCTATTGACTTATGGGTCAGAAACCATATAAAGTAAGCACTAGTGAAGATATCGCAACAGAACTTTGCTGTCGGACGTGCCTTTAAATTTTGCATTTAAAGAGTGGCATTGCCTTTCCAAAAATCGTCGACATCAATTTGAGTGCAGCATCTTTATAATGAAATTTAAGGTTTCCTTACTGAATTAAAGCATTTTTAGTAGTTTTCAACATAACGAAGTGACTAAAAGAAACGACTTTAGAAAGTTTGGTTGATATAGCTTTTGTAGTTTACGAGATATGTACAAAAAACTTACTAGGGGCGGGACAACGCCCACTTCCCAAAAAAATATATCCACATATGCCCCTTCATAGCACAATCCTTCATACCAAATTTGACTTCAATAGCTTATGTTGTTGCTAGCAACTTTGTTGCGAGAGTATAATAAGTTTAGCGGTTTTAACTTGGCAACATACGAAAAGCGAAACCCAAACTCAATTTCAAGTTAGACCCAACAAATATGCTTTATACCTACATAATGTTACAGACATTGCATGGTCGGTATATATGTAGTACAAACATACTTCTGTATACTACTAGATTGTTTCATATTTAGTTAATAATCATTCAATTTACAATTTGTTAAGTTGTATACGAGCTTCGGCAAATATTTATTAGTGGTGAATCGAACAACTAATTGTTATAAGGAATATAGTGTGACACAAGCTAATGGAGATAGCATAAGAAGCGGTTGTACTAATTTAAGGGGCTACTTCTATCCTTCGCGCTCGTATTTCAAATAGTTGGATAACTTTGTTGCCGCTTCCGTATATACATTTTGGAAGGATCGAGCAGAGCTCAAGTATAGCTAGCATAGAAAAGGCGAATCGAATACAAACATATATTTATAAAAAAAAAATGGAAGAAAAAATATGTTTGCTTATTACTTCATAATACTTATTTAAAATTAATCCAGCACATGCTTTCAGTAAGCTAAAAAGACCATAAATCTTAAAATTTTGTGTTCAAGTGCCTTTAAGATACTTAAGAAGAGCTTAAGCTGAATTCGACTGCTATGTTGATGGATTTGGGGATTGCTGTCAGTAAATAACAATTAAAAAATAAATAAGAAATTAAGAAAAAATTAATTTCAATATCGCTTGTACGCTCTACAACTCCCAAAAGTACCGACTTTTCCTTTCCTTTGTTTTTTGTTGTGCTTTCTGTTGTTTTCTGGTGATAAGCTCAATTTGTGTGGGCAACACATGACATTGAAATTAATTATTAAGCATTTTATAAAATCATACATACATATATATTCATTAGCCGTCAGTAATTTGCGACCAGACTAAACAATACGAAGTGAGCACACAAAGCAAATCATTCAAAAACAGAAACTTGCATTCGCTGATAACAAAACGGTCTGTGGTTTTCAAAGCGCTACATTTCAGCAGAGTTTTTGCAAAAAAAACTTCATTATTTTTGTAAAGATCTATGTATGTATGTATGTACAAATGTCTGTGCTTATTGACACAAGCTGAATTATTGAGTAAAATTTTGAATATTTTCAGTTTTAAGCGCTTGTTGTTATTTTGTAGTGTCGCCTTCACTCACAGTCCCATTGGCAATAAAAATTTATGCCGGCAATTATGATTGTTGGAGGTCATTTTCGGCGACGTCGTGAACGTGCCTGTTCGACTGCCCGACTGTCCGACTTCCAGCTTGTAAGGCAATTTAATTAGCATTTTTAATTGAAAGTCTTTTATGATCCTTTCAACAGCTCGAGTGTGCAGCTATTTTGTGTGCAAACACATTATTTATGAATGTATATATGTATGGAAATGAATTTTTGTTTGTAAGAGTGTGTGTATTTGCATATTTCATAAACCGCGCTGGGCTGCACTTTTTTCGGTGTCATAATTTTATGCTTCCACTTGAATCTGTCATTCACAAAAAAAATATTTGTTTGTATATACATATATATATATATATATATATATATATATATGTGTGTGTGTGTGTGTCTGTGTGTGTTTGAACGCGTATAGGCCACACAGATGTGACAAATATGGCAATTTTTGCATTTGCATCCTCACTAAAAGTTTTTTGTTTGCATAAGCTTTGAAGCAACAAATGCCAAAAAGTATACAAATATATACTGAATATATATGTATGTATGTGTATGTGTGGGTTTGTTTGTGAATGTATTAAAATTGTTTTGCTGCAATTAAGGGTTCGAAAAGTTTTCGGTGCCTGCATATTTGTCGAAACTGCAAATATTTTGCATTTTAAATGAGCCATTTGGACAGCAACGGAGGAGGTATGCCGGTAGTCGTTACTTTATTTTTTCAAATTATATTTTACAAAGTGTTGCGTTTGTCAGTTAGAGCGTGACTTTTAAAAGTACCGCAATTGAGGAATATTTTGTGACAGCAAAACAAACAAACAAACAGAAGATAACGGTTTCACTTGATTTTGGCCATTTTGAAATATTCAAAGGGAAAAAAATATAATCAATCAGTTGAAGTTGTTATGGAAATATTTTGAATTCTTAATTTTTAGTTGGAATCATTCAAAATTAAAAAAATATATATGAGGATACATTTATTAATCTTAGTGTTAACTTAAAAATCGCATGAGATAATTATTAATTTATTTAAATAAAAAATAAATATTTCTATAAAATTGCGAATTTGTGAAAAACTGGTAAGAGTAAGAATAATAATGAGAACAATTTGCTCAAGTTTGAAAGAACCCTATTTGAGTAGTATTCGCAGTTGAATTTGCGGTTTAATCAACTGTTTAAAACTATTTAAAACCAGACAGCTTAATTATTATATTTACAGAGAGATCCCATTTTCGTCGCAATATATTTCTAAGAAGAGAATAATAGAGCTGAGTTTGCAAGACGAATAATGTTTTAGGAAATATTGTTTGAAATTGTTATATCACATTTCGAAAGAACTTGAAAATAGCAAGGTCTTAATCCAATAATATGTTTCCGTATACAATTTCCAGCAAAAGCTACCAATAACTTAATAAAAAATTCGATGGAAATATTAATCTATGTATATATCTCTCTATTCTAGTTTTTTATGAATGCTCCCATATTTTCGTTTATGTACGAGTAATCAAGATATGTTTAGAAGCAACAACATTTGACTCCAAGACAGATCAAACTAGAGGTTTTACTTCTCACATTTTAAGTTTTCTCGGAACCCGTCGGGTCGTGCTATATTTTCGTTTTAATACATTTACATATTTAATACCGACTTCGATATTTCTTAGCTTAAAATAAATTCGAAGTTCGTAACTATTCCAACTATTTTTAATTATTTTAGAACTAAGTGACGTTACTATTTTTTTTATAGAGGTAGAGTCTTGAAAATCTATTTTCCTACATTGTACTCTAACGTTTTATACGTTATTTTTTCGTCAAAGCTCTAAAATTTTTAGACCTATTCGATTTTTTCAATTTTTTTAGCCTCCAAGGTATAATCTTGGTTAAATTTTTGTCAAATCTTAAGACTTTTCTAAACAATTTATTCTTATCATGAAACCGTAATATTTTTCCATGGAACCTTATAGTATGTTCACATATGAAAATAATCTCATTCTAAGCGCGTTGAATAATCTAACCGTTTATATACATATGAGATTATCATTATTTGTTGTTGTATTACACATCTTTCTCTCGCTGTCGGCCATTTTCATTTGACATTTCTCCTCTTCTTTGCAATATTATCGATAAAACTAGGAATAACACCGAAAATCTAGTTGCATAAAACGAGATAATTTTATAATCTCGGATTATCAAGAGAGGAATTTTGTATGAGAAAACTCATTTCTTAATAACAGATTATAGAGTTAGGCTCATAAATGGAGATAATCTCGTTATATGTAAACATAGTATTAGGCCAATATACGTTATCTTAAAAGGTGTCTAAAGAACAAATTTGGTTGCCAAAAAGTGCCGAAACATTTTGAGAGATTTCAAAACGAAAGATTCATTTTCAATTAAAAAACAATTAACCAAGTTTAAAAATAAATAATTATGGCGCTTCGCGGTTCATAAAAGGCAGTAAGATGCAAAAGGCTAACAAAAAGAAAATTTTAATTAACAACAGTACTGTATAAACAATAAATATTTATGATAAAAATATTAAAACCAAACATAAACAAAAGTCATTTCGTAGTCAAACATTTCCTTAATAGCTTAAGCGGCGGCGCGCACGAAATTTTCAACAACATACGAGTATGCAAAAAAAACAGAGTGGAGCGCCCATATTAAAAGTGATTACAATAGACACATTCTTTTGGCTATAAATACTCACTGAATTATTGGCATTGCTTTGATTGAAAGACTTTGCCTCTATTTAGATCTGTTGTGGGTCGCGCCGTACGCAAATGGGCATGCGACGCAATAAAAAATGTAAATATAAATCGAAAATATTGGACGCTGTCGGCGTGTCACACATGAAAATAGAATTCGAAATATGAAAACGCTGAGAACTGGCTCAGGCGGGAGGCAGTGATTGGGGTGTAGGCGACGAACTAATACTGGTAAATGAATAGGAATTATTGAGAAGCGCGCCAATATCGATTGGAATGGAGCGATGATGGACGCGCCTACGGCACCCTTTACTCTCCATGCACTGCATATACACAAACATATGAATGTAGAAAGCTTTTTATATTGTACATATAGAGGGGTGTGTGTGTGCGTTATACTATATCGCATGAATGAAATGCCAATAATTAATTGGAATAGGAAACTGAATCACTGTCGCCGTTTACCGTTCAGTAGCAGCGCTGCCATTCAAGTCATTTAATTAAAAGCTTAGCCACCGTAACAACCATTGCGCTCATCGGCAGCGTGAAAAAGAAATGAATGAAAATAGGCGAAAATCAATAACATTCAGAGATGCTTAGACGTTAGTGAGTGTATAATACTACAACAACATATACAAAGAATGTCGGCAGAAAATATGATTTATACGATTGTTTGCTTTTTGAAGACTCACATGCACGCAATATTACATTATAATTTGAACGAACGTACCCGAAGTGTGTGCTTACAATCGTACTTGCGGGTGTATGTAAGTACGTGGTTCTATATGTGTGTGTTGTTTGTTTTGTAGTTTGGTCTCACAGGCGATTAGTCAGTTTTTAATTTTGGCGAATTACGTTTGTGTCGTTCAGACCGGCATACTCACATACATATCTACGTACAAGCAAAATTGAAATCCAAAAAACAATAATTTTGATTAAAACTCATATTTTCGAATATCTAAATTACATATGTATGTAGATATAAATAAATATCTTATATCCAGATTCCAATTTAGCTTTTCAGAAACCTAGAATAGCTTTCTATTTATATTAGTATTTATTAAGACACAAAAAAATATTTTGTTTACAATAGAGTCTGATTTTGGCTAAAACTTTACATTTGAAGTGTATGAAACGCCGTTTTTACTTTTCGATGGATTTTCTAGTCTTAACTTGCTTTAGGATTATAATGCTATTACAGTTTTCCAAAGTCAATTAACAACAAAGAGCTTTTCAGACTTTGTCGTGCTTACCAAATCAAAGTTTTCTAGAAAATATTTGAAAACCTCTGGATTTTGATTGTTCTAAGCAAATATGGTCCAGCTAATGTAATATTTGTTCATTTATGTAAAGTTATTTTTACAATGTTTGACATTTCGAATGTATTTTACACCATAATTTTTGAGTCTCATTGCGCATAGCTTCGTTGAAAATAATTAGACTCACATTTGATATTTTATTAAATTTCCCGTTGATTTTCTGTGAAGAAATTTCACTGGATTTGTTTGGAAATATTATATGAGAAGTTTCGTACGAAAAATACATTAGGAACTTTGCCATTGCTATCTAAGAATGACCTCTTTGCGGTTGAGCATCATCCGCTTTCGTTTCACTATAACTCGTGTGGCCCGAAACGAACACACAGCTAGACACGTAGACTGTTATAACAAAAAATCAAAATTAATAGCATTCTTTTTAATAAGGTCTCCACAAGTTCTATTGCAAAGAATTCAAACTGCATAACTTTATTGGGGTTTTTACATGTAAATTTTATGACAAAGTGCGAGGTCAACTTTAGCCATCAGAATAGTGGAGTATCGAAGATATTTTCTATTTGAATATGCCAGTTGTGTAGTTACTTTTCGAAGTTTATGTAGTCAACTTTAGTACTTAAAGTTAAATATTTAGACAAAATAGAAAGAGAGTAAAGAGTTGTCTACTATATAAAATCGAAAATAAAGTCTTTGTCAGTAGCTAGTGTTTTAGGCCTTCAACGGTTTCAGATTGAAGTCAAGCATCGTGAAGTTAACTGCGAGAAATCTCATTAAGCCTTAATCTCTATATCTATCTCTCTTCAACGCTTTCTCTTCCTCTAGTAGCTATAGTATATAGCAATTAAAGTGTCTTCGCAAGAATAATATTAGTAACACACATATTTATCAGCACTTAAATTGATATTCATTTCATGTATTATTCAAAAATATATCCTGAACTTGTCTGGAAGGACCTCCACACTTTGGGAAGTGTAAAAAAACAAGAAAATTATGTAAATTCGCACTTAAAACACCAGTCAATCACCAACAAACATAAAATTTCAGCACAATCAGCTGGTCGTGACAAAAGTCACGTCAGAAGCTTTCAGTGCTAAAATAATAAAATGTTTTGAAGTAAATAAAACAAACAAACTGAATTAAAACAACAAAACGGCCTACATACTGGCTTTTAATGACTGTATCGCAGTTTGACTGACAATGAGCAACTACAAATGACAGCTCTCCTTCGGGCTCAGTACACAGCTGATATAAACACATATAAGCTGAATTCAGAGTTGTATTTTGCCATCTTTTGTGTTCTATTTCAGTGAAATTAGCATTTTTGGAACATAAAATTTGCCAAGTCGTAAGTAATGGCGAACGTTTGTAAACAAAACTGACCTTATCTATTTGTCTATTTTTAATGTTGTGAAACAGTTTTGGCCAGAGTACAAAAAACCCATTTCAAATTGTTTTTTAAGTAATAGAAAATATCCAAAGACAATTAGAACGTGCTTAGAAATACAGATTATATAATTGTATATATGTACATATGTGTGGGTATTACTCATTCAAGAAATTTTAGAAGACACTCTAATTGTTTGCTGATATGCTCGAATTTGGTATTCATTCGTGATACTGGTATTCATATACTTATTGCTAAGTAAATATCTATGACATTAAGTGTGTATGTAAAACATCTGCAATAATTTTCCGCTCTTTGTACGCTTCAATACCCTCGCCCCACTCCACTTCGCAGCGTAATTCAATATGCTCGCATTTCATTGCTTATTCATTAACCTGCAATCATACGCATTTGTAGAGCGTCTCCTCAATTGAATTCCACTTTAATTCTTCTATTGTTCTTTTATATACACACAACAAACATACAAACAGACAGACACATATACTCCCCTGCTACTTCACCGCTGCCCTCACTCACTTGTTTTGTATGAGTTCACGGATATTCTACCGTGTTATTGTACAATAATGGGAATATCCGAGTGTGAAAGCATCTGGAGTTTGATAGTCGAGTCAATTTAATTGAAGTTGAAGTATTCATTGAATGTGGGTAAGAGGGGCGAGCGAGCGAGCGAGCGAAATTTCGTTTGTGCAGGATTAGTGTTGATGCGTCATAAGTGTTTCGGAATTTCTGTGCATATTTCATTTTAGATCTTTTTATTTGAAGATGAGCGTATAGAATTAATAAGTTTTCTCTCCCCTCCCTCTTATATTGTTTGCTTCTTTACTACAAGTATGCTGTCTTTAATGGTGCTTAAAGAAAAGACGGATTTAAGTTTTTTGCGGCTAACCCAAGAGATACCAATGACCTCCGTATATTACTAAGCAGAGCTTCATAATTTAAATTTAAAAAAGTTGTTCAAATTATTATGCTGCATACATTTCAAAATTATTTTATCTTTATAATGTTGAATGATATCAAAATCGCATAATAGCCGCGAGATCGTGCTCAAATTTTTACCAAGCACAGAACGTACCAACAGTTTCTTTTCTTCCCAATTATATTTGAAAGAAACTAAATACATATGTATATAATTGAGCTACAAATAGAATTTTTTCTTCCCACTCAATGTTCTTAAACTTCTCAAGAGCCCGCAATTGTTTGTCTAAAACTTTCTGCCAAAAGTACTTCGTAAAAAATAAGCCTAGTCCATATAGTGGACCTTTTCTTGTTGTTCTGTTGGTGGCTATATGACCGAAATCCGTCGTCTCTAAATTACTCGATTATGAAGAACTAACTAAATGAATTGTAATCGACTGCCCTGCATTTTTCAAACTCCGCACACATAATTCGACGAATATATTCTGCCAAAGAATCTATTCTGCCAAAGATTATTTCAGTAACCATTCCATTGATAATGTTACACGTCATTTGATTTGGTGATTTTAGTAATACTGACTTCAACTTAGTCTTAACTAAGGCTGAGGTTAAAACATCTCGGAAGTCATATCTTTGGTAAAAATGTCTAAGGCCGCTTCAATAAATTTGTGACAAGCGGGCTTCATGGAACCATGAGGGTCTTTCGATCTACACTTAACAGTTTTTGATAACAAAAAATACATGTGTTTCAACTGTCCAAGTTCCCATTCGATTGTTTGATTCAGGGTTTAAAGTAATTGGAACAAATAATTGTCACCTTTTCGGGATTGAAAAATAGCAAATCTAATGCGTTCTTATCACATTTAAATATTGAGATTTAGCTCGTATTGGTCAAATATTTAGATAAATACTTCAAAACTCATTTACTTTCACAATTTTAGGAATATGAAATGAAAGATAAATTTCGAAAGTTACATTCTCAGTTTAAAACATTCATCATGGAAAATTTGTAGTAAATGTAAATGTTGTAAATTTACGAACAACAGCAAACGAAACCATATTTCGCATATTCCAACAATGTGTTAATTAATGAAGAACATCAAAAGTAAATAATTTTGAAGTTGTCACAGCCTTCCAGTTGCTGGTGCTTTATGTATTTGAGTTCTAAACCCATATGATTTATTACTTAAATGAGTAGCAGCAATAAATCTTTGTCTAAACACTTTTCAAACTAAATTATTGTTTTTGTAATTTTGACAACACGTAGAAAATATTTTAGATGTGTTTGTTCTTGTAATTTTTATAATTTAAAATGAAATAATTTATACTAGTCCGAGGGCAGAGGGCATTTTTCACCCCTCTAATTCTTGTGTAAAAATATTCAATTTATTTTTAAAGTGTCCAATTATACAGTTATGCATTCCAAAAGCAGTCTAGAAATAAATAAAAAACAGAAAAATTCAAATATACCTCCCCATGACCAGTGTTTATACGGTGTTCTATATTGTTTACACTTAGTTACTCCCTGGATAGTAAAAGTCAAGTGAAAAAGAAAGATCGTTTTATACACTTCGGAGACTGCAGTTATATTTGCAAAATAATTTTGAACAAGAAGGGTTGACCTGTATATGTTCAAAGATACTACTGCAAATTTTAAGACTTAATCACAATACATAAGTTATATATTTTGCGCAATATTATGCAATGTGTGTCATATATATATAACACAGTTTTGTTCATCAGACCATCCGCAATTTTCTCGTTGAACAATTTCTGCACGTACTCTCATACACAGAACTACTCAACTGAAAACAATTTTTACCTCGAAATTTCATATAAACATACATATTTACAAACATGTGTAACTGCTATCTGATACTTTTAATAATGATTTCATAAACTAGTAAAATTGCATATGTGCACTTGAATTTGTTCCGAGAAAACCGTCCGTACGGAAGCTCTACAACTCTTTTAACGTTATGAAAATGAAACTATTGCTCACTTACATTAATATTTACATAATTATATGTAAATTTGCTTATTCAAGTGAAGTGGTTATTAAAAATGATATAACTACTTATTAGAGACGATTGCATATAACTATAATAGGTACCTAAGATAATATAGAGAAGACAACGTATGTTTGTAAGTATGTATGTGTTTATAGAATTTTAAGAATTTTTTCCCCTACTTGTTATTATCTTAGACAACAAATAGTTGAAAAATTCGCGATAGCAAAGATAACAGAGAAAAAGAATCTGTCATTTCATGGAACTATACACGTAAGTTTCAAGAATGATAATGAAATGAAATAGATAACGCTAGAACGTGTGGCTAGACATGTACTGTTATTGAAATGTGCTCTTTCAGAGATCAACGCTCACATGGTTTCTTATACAAGAAAATAAATGGGAGATTACTGTCTATTATTAAACAAAAACTTCAACAATCAATGATCACATCCACTACAACCTTTTTAAGTATGAACACAAATCTCTGAATGTGATTTATGAAATTTGTATTATGCTTGAAATGATTAGATTAAACCTCGAAGCGCCAAAAAAGTTTCTAACCAAACATGAATCACCTTTGTTTATAAACAATACCTTCATAGAAATATTGAATGATTTCTACCACAAAAACGGAATACTATATGTGGGTGTACTAACAGGGTGACAACGATACTTATCAAAATGTACTGATTTTTGAGTAAGCAAAATTCTTGTATATTAAATCATACTCAATAGAGGTGACTCATTGGCTATTATTAATTATTGCTATTGGAGCGCGTAGAATGTAGAAATGACGCCTACACTCACTCGGTGAAATATCAATTAGGAAGAACAACTGTTTTTATCAATGGTGTTTGGTAGTCTCAATAGTTCATTATTAATTACTTTTTAATTCTTACAATAAAGTAGTGAATACAAAAATAAATTAATCTAAAAAAGATTACTTTTGGCGTTTTCGTATTTATTTTTATCGTTATTTTGATAAGTTATTATATTTAAGATACAGCATTTGCATAGACCAATTTGAACTAGATTTTAATTACCTCGGAAACACAATTATTTCAATAATAATAAAACAATAATAAAAAAATGAAAAAAAAAATAAAAAAAAATAAAATTAAATAAAATTAAATTAAATTAAATTAGTGGACTTCTCTAACTCGAATCACCATAATCCACAAAAAAATTTCGAATTAGAGAGACTTCGAGTTATAGAAATTTTCATTAAAAAATAAAATATTTCAAAAAGCTGAAAAATATATATTTCTACAAAGTTTTATTGATTTACTTCGCATAATATTTTATGTACTCGCTTTAAAACATGTATTTTGTAATTTTGCTTCTTCCAGTTTGCTATTGTTTGGCCCTTAACGTCTCTATCCAATCCCTTTGTTACCTGATTTATGCAATGTATAAGTGTAATATCATATGTTTAGTTCAACTCCATACGTTATAGAGGGACTCTTTTAAAATTCTGCCTCGATAGTAAAATTTGAAATCTGGTCGAAAATTTCGATTTATGGAAGGAAATTCGTATGAAATTTCAATTCTATTGCCATTTCAAGAGTACGAGTTATGGAGAACTTCGAGTTATAGAAGTTCAAGTTATGGAAGTTCCATTGTATAAATAAAATAAAATTAAATTAATTTATTTTCAACCAAGATAAACTTTGATGCGTCATATTGTGAACATTTTACAACAATGAGAGTGACTTTGAAGTGTTTGGAGATCGAAGTATCATCACATGACTCGGATTTTAAAAATAATGCCATCGTGGCGGAGTTCACTTTTCTGTGACTAAAAATGCCATACAAACTGTAAGAAGTCGTAACAGTGATGTGACATGAAATATGATGGACATTTATAAAAAATGTCGCATGTATAGAAAAGGAAATACGCCATGCTACTTTTATTCTCTCTGTCTGAAATCTTTAACTAAAATGTTGAAATAAGTATATTTAGGAAACTTAAGGAAAATTTTTACTCTGAAATTAGTAAATTCTATTAAGTGAATTAAGTTTTTACTTGCTGAAGACTTGGTAATTGAGGAGAACTGATAAATGTATAAGCTTTCTGTTTAGCGTCAGTCATCGAGAATAATGCAATATATGCACTAGTGACAATGGTCATTGGCTTATGTTGATTACCCCAAACAAAAAAAAATCATATTTATTTCTAACGTAAAACGTAACATTTATAAAAAATGTCGCATGTATAGAAAAGGAAATACGCCATGCTACTTTTATTCTCTCTGTCTGAAATCTTTAACTAAAATGTTGAAATAAGTATATTTAGGAAACTTAAAGAAAATTTTTACTCTGAAATTAGTAAATTCTATTAAGTGAATTAAGTTTTTACTTGCTGAAGACTTGGTAATTGAGGAGAACTGATAAATGTATAAGCTTTCTGTTTAGCGTCAGTCATCGAGAATAATGCAATATATGCACTAGTGACAATGGTCATTGGCTTATGTTGATTACCCCAAACAAAAAAAAATCATATTTATTTCTAACGTAAAAATTGCAGAGAAATCATTAAACCACAAAAAATCTTAAATATACAAAGAAGTTTCAGAATAGTACCATGCTTCGTGTGCGGTAGAATATTGCTCTACAATAATTCGTTATTGTCTCTGTAGAAAGTGGAATATTTTATGTATATTTTTTTTAAGTACATGCTAGTTATACTAAGATTGCACAAGTTCTAACTTTTCATTCTTCAAGAAAAAATATTTAATTTCTTTCCTTTTCATACAAGAAATTAAGTCTGCTCTGCTTTTACATAATTTTATTATCTTTTTTACTTATTCAAAAGTACATTATTTTTGTATTATTTATTATTTTACTTCATTCTTATTAATATTTTATTTTGTATACATTACGAATGCAATAACAAGTAATGCAACTGCCTAAGCCTATACTCGTATCAACACTACTCTTGCACACGCCAGGCCACCTTGCATGTCTGCGCTCGCTGCCTAGGATATTTTAATTGATACAAACACGTCTAACAAATAGCTATTTGCTATGCAAATATTGACACACTCAAGGTTAAAATGTGTAAATACAACGTAGTACAGCAACAAATACCTCAATAGCAGTACAGAGCGTATGAGCAACATGTGAAAAGCACACGTAAATTACACGTTGCATAGATTGCCTATATGAACATATAGTATGTATATATATATATATAGTATATAGTACATATGTGAACTATACTTACGTATTGTATATAGATATGTATATATGTATATTTTAAATTTAGTTCGTAGTCAAGTGCGACACTTGTTTGCCGTGAATGAAAATGTGATGTAAATAAAAGGAGTGAAATTGAAATTAAAATGCCAGGCATGTACATATGGATATAAATATGTGTACTGTATATTTACTAGAATAAATCAATATTCAATAATTCAAATAAATATTCCACATAAACAAATTTGAATAAATACTAGTATTTAGTACTAGAACAAGCACCAAAGTCACAGGAAAGCTCAAACAAGTGTCTCTAAACAGCAGAGCAGAGCGCAAATGCTATTTGACCCTAAAAGCAATCACACAAATCACTAAAGCTATAAGCAAATACACAGAAGAATTAGTCAAAGTCTAAAACAAATCTGCAGTCACGTTGAAAGCATAATGTAAAACCGCCCACAATTTGAAAAGAGAAAACCGAAGGAGACAACAGAAACAGTCGTTTGTTTACAAATTGCGGACAATAAAATTAGTGACGCAACCGCAGGCCAAAAAGCGACTAAAGAAATACAATGCAAACCGCAGAGAAAAACGAAAAAAAAAGTTATGACCACATGAAAAATCCATATAAAATGCGAAGACAAATTGTCTTTTAATGCAGAGACATACATACATATTTATGTATGGACGACAAGCAAACTGCGGTAAACACAAGCCAAACACGGCACAAAACTCGGTCATAAACAAAAAGAAATATTAAAATGTATAATAGAAATGTAAAAGAATTATGTTTGTATGCGTGTAGGCCGCAATGCAAACGGCGTTGGCTTCAAAGAGAAAATAAAAAATTGTTGTAAAAAACAAAATAAATAAATAAATGCGAAAAATCTGTAGAAATTAAAATTAACGCCAGCATAAATACATACAAACATACATATATCGCGCCGTTTGGGCCACCGAGGGACACTGCCACCACCAAAAAGCAAGCAAAAGTTGCCTAAAAATAGCGTAGAGCTGCTACTAGTATGCTTAAGGCTGAGGCGATGCCGGAACAAAATTTTTTCAACAAAATTATTTGGTCACCGAAATAAAAGCGAAGCGCATTAAATTAAGTAATTAAAAGGAAAACAAAAATCTGTCTTAAATAAAAATAAAATTTCACAAAACTTAAAAAAAAAATTAATGAAAAGAAAGAATTGAAAAAAATGTAAAAAAAATATATAAAAATCTGAAATTATTGCAGCAATAAAACAGCGTTGAAAGTGACGCATCACAATAACAAAAACATAAAAAAAATAAAATCAAAACAATAAAAAAAATTAATAAAAAATTAAACAAGTGACTAACTTACCTTTCTTCTAGACCACTCGCACGCTTTGAATCACTTATCTTGTCCAAAAGTGTCAATATTACGCACAATGTTGCACGGAAAAACAACAGTTATAAATGAAAATAAACACAAAAACACTTTCAAGCTACTTGGCAGCCAGAAATTTTCTTATATTACTGTTAATGACGTATCTGGGCCAGCTCTGGCTATTTGGTTGTTGCTGCTTTTTGCACACCTTGCACTTTGTTGCAAATTTGTGAATTCGCGAAATCTCACACAAACAACACTTTCGTTGACAATGCAATGCGAAACACTCTCGCCAACACTTCGCTAACTTTTGTTGTTGTTATTTGAAAATATTTCTACTTTAATATTTCACACCGCGAATATAGTATTTTGCACTTTTTACTTGTTGACTATAATTTCTCGAGCGCTACCAAAGTCAAAACGTTGCTTTGGGTTTTGTCTGCCAATTTGTACTAAAACCGAAAACGTACCGTTTCGTTGCTTAAAAATCCAATCAAGAAGAAAAAGTCTAAACAAAACTCAGCAAACAACACTCAATCATTATGCACTCATCTGGCGCACATGTGAGTGAAAATGTATGTTGTAGCATAGAGTAACCGGCAAAAAAGTGCTCAAATTATTTCACTTTTTTTTGAAAAAATAATACACAGTCTACCGATCGAGGCGCTGTGTTATCAGAGACCGTATATTTTGAGTGAGTTTATCGGCAAATTTACGCTCTCACTGTGTTGTGTGAATGTGAGTGCGCACCGATGAGCGATCGAGCGCATCTCAAAATCACGCGCTCATTTTCGTGATTTATTTTTTTGTGCGCTCTTAACTGGAGCAAATTCGAGCCGCAAGTGCATAAATTATCTCGAATGCGCATTGATCGACAATGAATGGATCGCCGCTGGCAGCATCTTCACGACAGCGCAAGTATAGTGGGAGGGACAAGCTGACAGCTAGCCAACAACTAGGTGAATACCTTTTTTTATAATCTTAAAAAGAGCAACAAAAACCTATGAAATTTTTTAGTTGCAACTAAGTAATATAAATCGCGCGATCCGCTTAGACACTAAATGTGGGTGAAGCTGCGTTGGCAGCGGCGGCTGATATTTTTTTATAAACAATTTTTTTTTACCTTTGTTCAACAGCAAAAACCACAGCGCGCTCTAATTTGCGCGTGAGTAATAAATTCCGTTTACAATTATTTACGCGTTGGGGAGAAGCGACGTGTGGCGCGGCGCTCAACGTATGTCACTCATAAATAAATACTACTTAATAGCGTTGATGCTCTGGCGCTGGCGCTGGCGCTTTGCAATAGAATCGTTGACAGCGTGCATTTGTTGTATTGCATTTGTAGGTATGTATTTTCGAACGTATTTGTAGATTTTGATTTGTGCATATGTGCGCTTGACTGCCATGGATTCGTTGAATGCGCCCATAGATTCATACATCTTGATCACAAACACTGCTGATTAAAAAATTTGAAATATGCAACTCCTTAAAATAGTAAAATATTTAAAGATTAAAAATAAGTTATAGTCATTGAAATACACACGCAATTTATTTTTAAACTAAAAACGTAGATATTGCATTTTTCTGAATAAAGGAATTTAAATAAGACGACAAATGATTAGATGAAGGTATGTATACTCAATATATTGATATATGTATGTATACTTTGTGAGATATTGTTCTGGTTTCTAAGAAACTTGGCGAAAAAGTAATAAGAGAGGAAAAAATTGTATCTTGCCGCTTTTGTAATAGATGATGGATCGTGTCTGAACGCCAGAAGTAAATGAAGAATTTTGACATTTGACTATTTGACCTATCTATGGTCCATATTGTAGTTGAAACTTTATGTTGTTTACTTACTCAGGCTTTCATCGCTTTTATATGTCAATAAAAGGGCTTCCCGGAAAAAATATATTTAAATGTTAAATAATAGTTAATGTATTAGTGCTGCGATATGGAAAAAATCGAAATACAGTTAAACTTCCCTAACTCCACAAAAAAAAATCCACAAAAAAAATATCGAGTTAGTGAGACTTCGAGATATGGAATTTTGTATGAAATGTGACGCCTATTGCCAATTTAAGTGTTCAAGTTATGGAGAAATTCGATTTCTGCAAGTTCAACATATAATATTTTTAATGAGACCAATCTTAACTTACCCGGGCAACTCTTCTTTTATATATAAAATATACCTCGGATAGGAGCTCAACTGGACCAATTATTTGATTTGGTTAATAATATGACTGCGGCGCCACCTATTGTCATTATTTATATTTAGATGATAGTCTCAAAATTAAATTAAGTAGTTGTTGATAATAAAAATCCTAACGATCACAATATGAATACTATTTATCTTATATAGAATTTAAGTGTTTCTGTAACAGTTCGAAATATACTATTTTTTTATTTATACAAATAATCTACATAAATAAAATTTCGAAAAAATTCCCCTGAAGTCCTCCTCAAGCTCATACATACCAAAAAAAAAACTCACTTAAATCAGTATAAGTGATTATACCACAATAAAATCATCCAACTATGATAGTTGGGGCTTTCGCATTTTTATTTTTTAACAAGAGAATCAAGCTCAAGAGAGTGACAAATTGAAGGACAGATACCAATACTGTGTACTCTTAATACTCATTAATTTTTCGAATCTAAAAATGGTGGGCCCAAAGGCTTTCGATTCAATATTATGAATATTTAACATAGCGGAAGTAAATCTTTTCTATTTTATTTTATTTTTTCTCAAGAGATTTGATTTTTTCACGAAATTATTTCGCTTTATAATTGTACCAAGAAATCCGCCATTTTAAATTTTGAAAAACCGACACCGAGTTCGTAATCAGCGACCCCGAAAACTTAGTAACGAGCTTCAAGCGAATCCGATGATTTTTCAAAAAGCGTCCCTCATATTGGATCTGTCATTCTGAATTTTGAAAAACCGACCCCGACCCCGGAAACCTAGTAACGAGCTTCAACCGAATCCGATGATTTTTTTAAAATGTTGTCCGCCATATTGGTTTTCTGGAATTATTTCAAAACTCTCATCTAAGGTGCGCATAGTAAAATCCCGAGGTCATAACAAATATTTTTTTTTGTGTGGCTGTAAAATCTATAAAACAATCATTATTATTGAATACAACTAAATTGTAATGAATAACTTCAATAATTTACAATTCTCTAACTATTCGCTTGCCACTGCTAATATTTTCAACGCCATTGTAAGCGCATTGTGATCTATGAATCTGTCTTGTAAACAACATTTTGTTGAATGCACGTTTTTATATAATTACTCACATACATATTTTGTTTTACCTTTTTCGGTCAGCGATTAATACGTTTGCTGTTGTTGTGCTGATAAATCACCAATTCAATTTAATCTTGTCTACTTTATGAAGTTGTAACCATTTTTTCCATTTATGGATAATTGCACTGGCTGTCGTTTATTTATAGGAGCTCACATTTTTAAGCGATTAGGCAATATGAACAATTTGTTATGGAAGTATTAGTGTGAATTGTAGTTGTTTTTTTTTTGTGAACATCAACTGGTTTTAGGGCAAAGACAAATCTGTGTAGGCTATTTCGTTTACATTACAGGAAGTAGATTGTAGGTATGAAACGATTCCGATAGGTGGCGCAGGGTCGAATTACTACAAAAAACAGTAGTTATGATGTCATTTGACACACATTTCAGTTAAATTTTGATAAGGGAAAGTGTTGAAATTAATGTGTTCGAATATGATCCACTTTAATTCCGGAAACGTTCAATCGGTAACAATTCCACTGACAGAATTATGATTGATAAGGGAAATCATCTAGTTTTCGTAGAATACCTATAATTACTCGGTTAAAATATTAGGTATACAACTTTGCTTCCGCCATTTTTCAATAGATGTCTCTAGGGTCAAGCACTGGTCGATTAAATCGATGAAATCGTTTTATATCGTTCTTGGACATTTGTGTCAAAACTAACCCAACAAAATTTTGTAGAGATCTGTTTGCATCCCAAACTTATTCTCAACTGAAAATATCACTTTTTGAGCCGAATTCTCGACATTTGCGGGAAATTTTGCTTTTCTTTTTTAATTCCAAGAAAAGTGCGGCTGAGGCTCATCGAATGCTTTCGGATACATACGGTGAGGCTGTTCTAAGTGAAAAAAACCTTAAATTTACAAAAAACCGGCGGAAGCAAAGTTGTAGACGTAATATTATTCAATCTAATTGGATGAAAAATCATTAGGTTATGTCATACAATATCAAAATCTATTATAAAGTACAAATTTTGATCACATAATAATATTTTTTTATGTACACAATATATAACTATACAAAACTTCAGGTATTCTATAATTTTACAGAAGTATGTATGTATGTGCATTGCATTAATAATAATACAAAAAAACACTATAATTGTTATTTGCCTGAGCTTCAAGGTTAGTAAATCATTGAAATAATTTCGCAAAAACGCCCACAATAAAAATTGCAAACACTTTGATTTCCAAGAAAAAGTTGTAATAATTTGTGCCATACATATTATAAATATGAATAAATTCATCTATACATACACATGTTTACAAGTCGTACTACTGCTTCATTGCTGTTGTTGCACATACGCTGTGATACGAAAGTGATGACGTAATGTGGTGTCATGAACAAAAATGTCACACTACTAACCGCAAACCACCAGCTTATCAACGGGCCCACGCATATTCATTGTATACATACATAGCAACAATAACAACAAAAGCAGCAACAGCTTCAATCGTTTACATAATATGGAATATCTACAAATGACAACCAGCGCAGCAAACGAAAGTAACAACAACAACTCGAACACTACAAATGACGTGCATTGCAGACAACTATGTAAGTGCAATTGTTGCAGTGTTGCGGTCTGCTATTTGTGGGGACTGTATGTATGCGCTCGCGCTTGCCATCTTGTCGTCTTGGCGGTTATTCGCACGCCCACGCGGCTGACAAGTGCGAATGCAAATTATAATTGGCTGCTAGTGTACTATACTAGAAATGGACTGAGAGAGGCTATGAGACCGGCCAGCTTACAAATGTATGATTGATAAAGGCATGAGTGTATTTGAAACAAATGTGTTTGCCCTAATTGGCTTGGCATAATGCGACAGCGGCAACTGGCCGTAGATGCATACAGATCATTTTTAAGCTGCTCTGTTGGTGGGGGATTTGCGGGCGCCACGTAACAGGCGCACAGTTCGCGGAATTACGCTGAGAATTAATGAGTAGATTTTGCTGCGCGCTACAGTGATTTCCTTTTATCGCTTGTCTTAAATTGTTTTCAATTGTTTTTTTTTTTATCTTGCTTCGAAATTATCTCAGCGCGCTTAAAATAACCAATTGACGCAGCGCGCGGTAGACACTTACGTGCGTAAATATGTCGGAGCTCACATACCCAAGTGACAATAAATTCACTCATCGATTTACATGCATACATATTTAATTAAATCATATGTGAAAAAATTTTAGCACGAGACTCAGCTTGGTACTATGAAAAGCCCCAATTGGTAACTGCAATTTCTCTGCGTTAGAGAGTAGCGAATCGAACATACATATATTTTACTAGCTTTAACAGACTGGTAGCGCTGGAAAGGAACTATTGACAATCACACGAAAATTATATTTTAATTAGAGTTTGTTTTGGAAAGGAATCACATCAAAATGGTAACCCAGGGAACTACTGCAAGCATTCGATGATTGTACGTAAGAAATCTATTTCAGTCCGATGTATAGAACTATTCGTCCTTATAACCTTCCTAAACAAATAACAATTATTATATTTTGGACACTTCTCTCTCTTTTTTAGAGCATTACTTGCCTAATCGCTCGGCTATAATCGCTTAAAGCGGTTTCTACGCCAATTACTTCTATGTTGAAGCTATTTTGTTTTAAAATGATAACAAGAAACTCTTAAAAATAAGGATCAACAATGCCGTACGATGAATTATGACGTACCAACTTTGAACATTAGGCCAATTTTTGAGTTTTTACATTTAGTATGCAAATAATTTTTATAACTGGAATATGAAATATATTTTGTTTTTTATTTGGATCAGTTCATAGAAGAACTTTTTTCATTTAAATGGATTAAAAACGGAAAATTTGATTTTAGAGTGCCGTACGATGAAATATGACGCTGACTGTATATGTGGGATGGCCGATTAACTTGCCGAATAAAAACACCGCGTTTTATATAAAATGATTAATAACAACTTTATTCAAATTATCTAACTAATATGACCGCAATGAAATTATTGCACTGGCCGGTATATAAAGTAAAAAGATTAATAGCGATCACGTCCTCTGTGATCTGCCGTGGTCTTGCGTGGTCCGTGGTTGCCGGTGGTCTGTCTGTTTGTCTGTCCTTAATTCGTCTTCGTCCCTACTGTTTCGTATATATACTTGCCTAAAATTAATAATTTGTTACAGAACACTAACCGAAGGATAACGCTTTTGTCGAAATACTCTTCAATCACATAGCATGAAATTCGAACTACAAATCCGTTCAATTGGTAATCTTAGCTTCAATTGAAATATCTATCAACTCCTCTCAATTATATTCTCATAAGCATTAGGAACATTTATTGCATTGCCTGGACTTACCGATTAAAGAGTGGCTTTCATACTGTTATATTCCATGACATCAAACTGGCAGTGATACAATTTCGCTGTCATGAATGACAACAAGCTGTTCGCGACTGTCATTGCAACTGACATAATGAAAGACGCACATAATAATTGAAATGGAGAGGAGAAATACCACGAGTATACAAGTTTTCTTGTATACTTACTGGTATATATATTTTCATTGATTTCACAGTTGAAATTACACAGAAACTCAAAGCCTTTTCGCTATGGGGTTAATTGATCAATTAACCGGCCTTTGTTCGATTAAAGTGCTGATTTAGACAGACTTACCATAAAAATAACAATCTCATTTTGTCTACATTTATTTTTAATCGAATACAAATCGGATTGAAAATGTAATGCAACTCTGCGACTTTTTGTCCACGCTGTAAATTTGGCTATGTTTATTAATAAATTAGCAGTAATACGAGTCTACGGTAGATGTCGCTGCTGGAATTAATGGTTGTGGATCGATAAAATAATAATTAGGTGATGAATCTTATCAATTTCTTATGAAGAGCAAAAACAAAAATGTATAACAACTGATAATTAATCGAGTAGCCGGCAGTGTGAAGGACAAAAACTTGTTTCCCAATCATAATCTAATTGTAATAAATTAATTTGGCTGTGCGAAAAGGCTATTAGTCTATATCTTAAGGGGCTATACCAGTGTAACCGCGCGAGCGTTCGCTCTTTAGAACGCTGGCATTCAAAAACTATTCAAGATACGACCTTACCGCTTCCACTGAATATTTTTGAAAATGTACACTGTTGAATAAGCAAAAAATAAAAAAATCGTTTTTTTTTTTTTAAAGGCATACTGGTATAGCCCCTTAAAAACATTATTCACACAATTCTGACATGACAACAAATAGTTAAAACCTTAAACCTTGATATAAATAGTCAAGTAATATCATTTGCCATACTATTAAATAATCAATTTCGTAGAATGTAATGCAGCAGAAATTTTCCAACCGGGTGTTCATATTTTCACATACAAATATGAGACGTTCTGTTGCCATTTGAAAGGAAATTTCGACGAAAACTTGACGTATTGGCGCTGTGCTCAACCCACCGCCATTTAAGCCGTGCCCATCTCTGGAATTCCACTAATTACTCATGACGTGTCTGCCTTAAATCGATGTTTGTTTTAGATTCTCTGAACGCTTCAATTGCTCCAGTTCGCCATTTGAACGCCTCTTCCTCCAACACGGTCTCATTGCAACAGCAAATGATTCTGTCATCGCGTCATTCCTCGTCGATTCGTAAGCGCAGTGAACACGTGCTTCGCATTACACTTCATGCGAAGATTTATTATGTATCGGCAAAATATCATTTAGAGACTGTTGAGTGCTTTAATTTATGCTCGCTCGTCTCTTGTGTGTACGGTGGTGAGTAAAGACATATTGCGTTGATCTTCAGCGCTGCATGACTCAGCTTATAGATTTATCAATGAGACAAGCATCGTATAAATCTACTCTATGAATGAATAGCTACAACAATTGAGATTTATATGGTTCTTTAAATGTTTTATTGGACTAGATTGAGAATCAGTTTCCGCGTGCGTTTTAAAGTAATAATTTTTATTGCTTTACAATTGGATTATTTAATTTTTTGGATTGTCGATGGTGCATTGTATGTTTGGATTTATTATTTCTCTTATGTAAATATATGTAGTTGTTAAGAATGAGCTTCGGCTAGATAAACTGTATGAATTACAAAAGTAAATTTTCCGCGAGTCGATGTGTTCCTTGTTTGTAACTTCACATATTGAGATCGGGTCTATAAACTCTATAAAGTTTACGTTGTTGTTGGGAATAAATTAAGTCTTAGTTTAGTTCTAAATGAACTTCTGAAGTTAAAGAAAACTATGTCGGATCCAAAGGTCAAACTTACACATTTCTTTGAGCCTTTAGAATGACACATAGAGGTACCAAGAGAGAACAATAGTTAATAGTCAGAGTTCGAGTTCGATTCGACTTCGAATTAGAAAACCAATAACTTGCGGACACCGCTAGAGACTCGCACACAGTAATCAATTGGCTGCTTCTTGAAACAAACCCTATGAGAGGTACCATTAGCTTTATTACTTTATTATTAATCAAAGAAGGAAGCTAATGACATTGATTGGTCAGAATCGTGTCTATGTGAATATAGAAACGTATTTATAACTGTATTTTTTGTTCTTGAGTAATTTGGATCATAAGCGAGTAGAGAGATAAGTCTCACCAAATTGGTTTATTCAAATGTATGACTTCTCGAGAAGTAGATTATTATTCACCACTGCGCACTTCCGGTTATATATACCCATATCAGTTTCAAACTAATGACGAAATAAAAAGTAAAATCATGTATAACATTTAAAAACCCAAGTATTTTACCAAACCAGGGTTATAAATCCGTTGACTTTGCTTTCGAAACAAAGCCGGTTTTTCCTGAAATAGGTGCCTAAATAAATATTGTTTCAACTGATGACGAAGTAAAAATAAAAATTAAACCACATTAAAAAAAAACCAACCGGAAGAAGACGAAGAAATTAAATAAGTGCAATAATGCGCCAACAATAGTTCTAAGAAACCTACGTACGTATCAGAAAATGTGCTATAAATATAATATAATTTCAATAACAAGCGGAAGCATTGTTATTTCAGTGTATTAATACAAGTGAATTTGCGCACTTCTCCTGTATACTGGCCAAACTAAAAATATTCTGCATTACACACTTGTTTATTATTAGCGAAAAATATAGAATAATAAATGAAGAAAAAGAAAATATGGACATTCTAAACAAATTGCACGCAAGTGTACTCACATTTTCTAGACTCAATTATAGATTGTGTTAGTCAAACTCATTTTCAATGTGAAGGTCTTTTGGAAAATCATTTTGTATGACGAAAATAAAATTAAATTAGATAAACCAAAAAAAGTTTCGTAAGCACTGTTTCGAAAAATGTAAGAAATTTTGTATCAGAGCAAGTTCGATAAGTCTGTAAGTTTTTTTAATGTTCGCCTGGAAATTTTGTTAATAATACAAGTTGTATGATATATTTGAGGCTGAACAACTACTATTATTTTATTGGTGTTATTTGGAACGGATTACTAAATTACACGGTGTGTTGGATCAAAATACAATTCATTATCTATTATAGAAAACTCTGTAGAAAAATGTTGGCATGAGTATCCAGATGGCTACATTGACTTCGGTATGACCGCCTTACTTTCAGTTGTATTACATTGAATTTATCTCTCATTTATATGTATCATAAAAATCTTTCTTCTGAATATCGGCTAAGTACGCTCTTGAAATAATAGATCGCCTGATATCTATTATATAACACGTATCCCGCGGAGTAAATTTCGATGATATATTTAATAGTTACCAACATTTTTTTATACCTCCATATATCATCTACTTATAGTCTGTCGATCATTCCAAGGATTAACTCGAAGTTCTTTACATTTTTGGTTGACTTAAGGGTTCATCGCCATTTGTGCTGATATCATTATATCGGATTTGAATAAACTAAATCTTGACCTTGCAAATTAGATATTTGCATCAAGAAACACATAGTTTTAGTTTTAATAAAAAATTGGTTCTAAGTGCCGAAGAATGTTATACTTTAGGTTCGTTTAATTTAACGGGTTAGGTGGGTTACAGTGGCTGAAAACAAAGAAACTTTTAATTTTTTTTAATATACACTATCATATATTTCATTTAAAAATACATATTTAAACAGAATTTTGTGATTTTTTTTTTAAATTCCGATAATTCAGCCGTTAGTACCTCATCTCCCATGATGTGTTAAGAAAAAAAGGTCTTATCGTGGACATCATAACTCATTATTGGTTGACTTAAAATCAATAAACCAAAAATATTTCGATTGTAGTTAACGAACGAAGGAAAGAGGGAAATAATGAAATTTGAATTTTGAAAGAAACTCATTTTTTTGTTCAATTGTTCGCCATATATCGGCTTGAAAAAAATATTAGGTCTACAACTTTGCTTCCGCCGTTTTCCAATAGATGTCTCTAGGGTCAAGCACTGGTCGATTAAATCGATTTTTTTTATATCGATCTTGGACATTTGTGTCAACATTAACCCAACAAAATATTTGTAGAGATCTGTTTGCATCCCAAACTTATTCTCAACTGAAAATGTCACTTTTTGAGCAGAATTCTCGACATTTACGGGAATGTCTCTAGGGTCAAGCACTGGTCGATTAAATCGTTTTATATCGATCTTGGACATTTGTGTCACCATTAACCCAACAAAATTTTGTATAGATCTGTTTGCATCCCAAACTTATTCTCAACTGAAAATGTCACTTGAGCCGAATTTTTGACATTTACGGGAATGTCTCTAGGGTCAAGCACTGGTCTATTGAATCGATTAAATCGTTTTATATCGTTCTTGGACATTGGTGTCAAAATTAACCCGACAAAATTTTGTAGAGATCTGTTTGCATCCCAAACTTATTCTCAATTGAAAATGTCACTTGAGCCGAATTTTTGACATTTACGGGAATGTCTCTAGGGTCAAGCACTGGTCTATTGAATCGATTAAATCGTTTTATATCGTTCTTGGACATTTGAGTCAAAATTAACCCAACAAAATTTTGTAGAGATCTGTTTGCATCCCAAACTTATTCTCAATTGAAAATGTCACTTTTTGAGCCGAATTCTCGACATTTGCGAGATTTTTTTTTTTTGAAATTTTTAAACCCATGTAATCTCTTAAATGATGCATACACAAATCTCAGTTCATTAATTAACATAAAGAGGGTTGCATTTAATTTTTATTATTTTTTGGATAATCTAAAACTCACAGTTCTAACAATGCGCCCTCGTACCTTAAGCCACTTGGCGCCAAATGTGAAATGTGTGGAAAAGTGGCTAATTGGCAATTTATGAAAATGCCATTACATTTTCGTGGAAATTTTGCGAAACAAATGAAAAGCGGCAATGCCACTCAACAGCAGTGGCAATATGCTGCTGCGTTGGTTCTTGTGGCGCGACGCCGTTAGTCACTTACATTGCTGGCTGCAAGCCAGAAAATTAATCTACATTAAGTCAATCAATTTATTCAGTCTTTTTATTCTTGATAAACACATTTCATAATAAATATTGTTAAGCAGTCGAAAATAATATAACAGTCATATTTGTAATAAAGCCACACACATTAAATTAATTTTATTTCAGTTATCTTAATTTTTTAATCAAAAACCTCGCAATAAATACATTTTGTGCGTGGTATTTCCTGAAATGTTCATTTTGCGGTTTTCTTTCGATAATGCAATAAATATAGTGAATAATCTTCTTTTTTCATTTCTCACTTACAGTTCAGTTGGACTAAGTTCCCGTGTGTTTTGAAGGCAGGTCATTGCCACGGTGGTGTGGCCACCGCTCGGCTCGAGAATCAGAGCGCTCTACAAGACGCAGCCGGCCTTGTCACCGGTTCGGGCAACGATGCGCACTGCTATTGCACCATTGAGCCATACATCGATGCTAAGTTCGATGTGCACATTCAGAAGATCGGAAATAATTACAAGGCCTTCATGTAAGTATTACAAACACAAGTGTATGTGTGTGTGTGAGGCAGACAATGCGATCGGTATTGGTATTGAGTTGTATGCACGCAGACGTCAGACAAAAGGACGGAGAGACAGACGGTGGTGGCTGCAAATGCAACAGGCACAGCGTTCATATTTGCGTGTGTGCCTTACTTCGTGCCGTCGCGTAATTAATGCAAAGCATCGATTACTTGGCTTCGTTTTTTATTTTTTCTTTTGATGAAATGAGAAATCTTTAACCAAAATATGTATCTATGCAGACTCACATGTATGTCTGTATGTCTGCATGTGAGTATGTAAGCGCATTATACTATTAACGAATCACGAATGCATTGCATCAAAACTGTCAATGGCCACCGCTAAAGACATGGATTAAGTTGTCCGCTGACTCGCTGACCTTGATTTTATTCTGTATATGCCACTCATCAGCGGCTGGCTAAGTGGTTGAGCGGCTGGTCAGCTAGTAGTTAAAAAGTATAAACCAAAATCGGAGATGAAATCAATAGCCGCTCGCTGGCGTTGTAATGCAATTGTGTAGAGTAATTGAAATGCGCACCATCAACAGTTCGTAGGCATGTATAAGTGTTTGTACTGCGTGTGATGAATGGAGTCCAGTGGTGCTTGTTGTTTGTGCCCGAGGTACGGTGGTAAAAATGTCAAACTTTTTGAAACAAATACACATTTTTTAGATAAAAATATTTTATTACAACTATAATTTTCATAATTAATAACATGCATAAACAAAAAAGTTCTCGACCATCCTTTGGTGGCAGCACTTTTTATATATGATATCTCCCTATTCCTTCATCTATTACGATTTTGTGCTAGCCTCTTGATTTGACACCAACTTTTTTGTAACTTAGGTATTTCGATGTTAAAATTTTTTCTTCACGTTAGAGCGGGTCAACCTTTCCTTCGGCTACCTTATGCATTCCAGTCGATATAGTTCCGGGTGATTGCAACTGGATCTCATCTCAGAACATGTAGGAGTCAGCCTTATTTTCTTTTGAACATTTCGACCCATAGGCCCGTGGTTCGGTTGTATGAAGGTGGGGTCATAAATACTTTTTGATAGCAAATAGTAATTTGACAAATAATCGTGAGATGGATATTTTGATTTTTGGCCTGTGGGCGGAACCACTGTGCTTAGGGGTGTTTGTGAGTGACCATAAGTCCGTGCTAGAAACGATGACGGTCCAAAAAAGGCGCAAATGTTACGAAGTCCTCGGCAACTTGCAACTTTTGGATATCGGAGACTTCCATGTTTCAAAACCATATGGAAGTGTTGACTTAACGTTGGAATTTAATAGTTTTAGTTTGGCACGTCGTGGAATGATGGAGGAGATCCAGAACACATTTAGTTTCCTTGGCCTTTTTATACGGTTGGTGATATTTTCCGTTGATCACCCGTTTGCAAATAAATATAATACTGGCCAAGTAACAAAAAGAATTACTCACAATCAAATATTTTTTCGAGACTTCATTTTAAGTAATTAGTTGTGCTTATACTTAAAAGTCCATCAGGAATCGGCCTACTTTACTTCACAGTGTTAGACATTTTGAAAATTTTGCAAATTTGTTTTTGGCCAAGAATTCACGAACATTCAACGAAGTGCGAGCTTTAAACAAAATAAAATCGCCAAAATCATAAAAATACGTTTAACCTTAGCGGCAGCTACAGACAAAGTAAGTAATGAAACCTGGACAATTGGGCTTTTGGACAATTGGAAATTTTCGTTATTTTGTGAACACTCCATAGGAAATCGATATTAGATATGGTTTAAAAAGAAGATCATTCAGCAAAGAGTTTTCAATCGAACAAATATTTCCTTTCTTTGGTGTTACTTATGTGTGTAAAACTTGATCGATCTTATCAAGTATAGAGTTGATGTATTAATATCCTCGCCTTCGATCTATTAAGGAAATATTAATTTTTGAACGGAAGCATTAGATATAAACTAAAGTTACTAGACCTAAACTAACCTTACTATTTGATTTGGTAAATATTTTCGTCCATTATCATCGGGAGAACTTGGCAGACATTTCATGAGCCATATCATATATATTTAAAATATTTAGAGTATTATTATGACCATATGAATTTTAAACTAAGAATTTGGAGTCCTTTCTGCGAGAGCTTATGAAATATTTTCCTTTTCTTCCGATATTTTCTGTTTGTTTGATTTTGTTGCATTTTCACCTTCTCTGAAACACTGTTCCGTAGACGTTACATCGCACAGGTACACCATCAGTACCACATCAGTTACAAATAAATTAACTGCAGCAAGTAGTAATGCATTTGCATTGATGCCCTGCCGCCCTCCAGAGATTTTGTGTAGTAAATAGGAGTACGCCGAAAGAATGGAGGTTCATTACGCGAGGGCGCGCACGCAGCACTTGAGAAATCACTTCAAAATAAAGACGCCGAAAAGAGCGCGCGAACGTGCAGGTCGTTGCAGCGGTTGCACTTCGCATTTACAGCATTTAGTGCGCATTGATATGCCACTACATAACAATAATGTTAATAATAACAGCAACAACAACAGCATGAGCGCAATGAAAACAAAAGCCGCTTATGAAATTATCGCAGTCAAAGACCTCTTTTGCCGCCAATCAAATGCCGCCACCGTGGCCCAGACCGCTGCAACGGTACGCCCGACCGGCCAATAACTCGATACTCGCGTAATTTAATAATAATACCATTTAAGCATTTAAGTCAGCACAAAGTGCCGCTTATTATTTCGTGATTTATGCTTCAATTTTGTTAAATGAATATATTTTTGCTTTTGTTGTTATTTATGTAACGATTTGGACCCTCTCTCTTTCCTCTTTGCAGGCGCAAATCGATCTCAGGCCATTGGAAAACTAATCAAGGCTCAGCGATGCTCGAGCAAATCACGTTAACCGAGAAGTACAAGTCCTGGGTGGATGAGGTGAGTAACAAAAACCACAAAAAAATACAAACAGAAATGTAACAGTTTGTTAAGCAAAAAAGACGTAAAAAACGGAAAAAGCGAGACACTTCACAGACACTGCGGTGAGTGTATGAATGGCAGCCGCCAACAAATGGCTTTTGTGTCGCTATCAGCTCATCGAATTGCAATTTGCAAATTGTTAGCATCAATCAAATCCGGTTTGCTGTCGACTTCACGCTCTCTCTCTTGAATCGCACGAGTGCACTCACTCAAGCGCTTTTGGCGCGTATCAAAGCTCGTTTAGTCGCAGTCGCTTAGGCGATGATCATAAATTTGCAGCAATTTACAATTTTTTGACTTGTGTGTACCCCGGCGCATTAATAGTTGCATTGATTTATTTGACAAAAAGTTTGGAGTACATACATACACTCAACTATATACATATTTACAAATGTTGTTAAGTGAATGTGAATGTTGGCGGCGAAGAATTAGGTCCAAATTTTATACTTTCAAAATTTAACTAATCGTGGCTTCACATGCATGCGGATGATAGTCCGCATTAAAGTTCGCTTTTCAGTAAAATAGGTTTAGCCGTTTAGAGGGACACTCGGAAGAAATGTATATGGGTGATTCTATGATAAGAGGATTCAAGCGTTTAGAGGATACGACCAATGAGAAATTTTGGATTTTTTTCATGAAACCTCTGTATAATGATTTGTGTCCCTTTTATTTATCTTCTCACGTAAAGGCAAGTCAGTTTATACATTTTTTATTACTTTCTCGACGACCAGAGTAATTACATCGGTAAGAGGAGAGACGTCAAGATCAGGATAGATTCTTATTTTACCAAAAGCAAAAAATAAATTTAAAATAGTATTACAAATTTAAGGTACTCTCTTTCCTTCATGAATAAACCATGAAATTAAAATAACAAATCAATAAATTCACTCTCTAGCCTAAATAGACGAAACAAATATTAAATATAAAATCTTAAGATCTTTCAAAAATATTTCTGACTTTTTAAAGACGTAATATATCCTCTGCCCTTTCAGAAGAAGAAGGCATGAGGAGAGTCCGGCCAACATGATCTTATTTATATATACTTACATATATATATATATTTGGCGTATGCACCGCATATTTGATTATTGGCGAATCTATTTGAGCGCGCTACTCCCCTCTCCTTTTTGCTGTTTGGTGTCAATTGGTGGAAATTCCAATAGAAACCAGGTAACTTTTTACCCGTCTTCTCCAACGGAATGGAGGGCTACTGTTCCTCTGCTTCCACCAGCGGGTACTGCATCGAACACTTTCCAAGCTGAAACACTTTCGTTCATTCGAATATGACCTAGCCAGCGTGGCCGCTACCTTTTTATTCGCTGAACTATGTCTATGTCGTCGAATAACTCATATACATAGCTCATCGTTCTATCGTCTGCGGTATTCGCCAATATTCATATTGACATCGCCCATGCTTTTGCACCATAATACAGAACGTGGATGATAATGGACTTGCAGAGTTTGATTTTGGTTCGTCAAGAAAGGACCCTAATATTCAATTGTCCACTCAGTCCAAAGTAGCACTAGTTGGCAAGAGCGATTCTTTTGATATTTTTTGTTTTTGTTGATGTTGGTGATGGTTGGAGGTGGGGGAAGGGATCATGTTCAAAAGTTTACACAAGAAAATTTCAAGGCTCAAGCAGCTAAAGACTTCCGGTTCGGATGTCATGATGAATAGTATCTCCCCTGGTCACTAACTCTCTCCCCTTGCAATTATTTTGCCAATGGAAATACGACAGAGGAGAGACGTTTTCATGATCAATTAAATTTTATTAATTGACTGAATTATTTTTTGGGTAAATTATTTATCTTACTTTAATTATCACAGAATTTATAATTTAAGGCACTAAAGGCAAATAAATTAAATTAATAGTATATGTTTTATAAATTACCAGGGGAGAGACAAAATCAATTCGCGAAACCAACACACCCCACGATCGCGCCGCAAAAACTAAAATAAAGTTAATTTTAAAAATTATATGAAATAAACAAAAATATTTAGTTTTTTATTTAACAATACTTAATTTTAATTATTTTACTTCCGATTTAACTTTGTTTAGGTTTAGCATCTCATACAAACAATATATGTATTGTTCGGAAGTTAAATAAAAAGTAGAA
This sequence comes from Zeugodacus cucurbitae, assembly GCF_028554725.1. Taxonomy (NCBI): domain Eukaryota; kingdom Metazoa; phylum Arthropoda; class Insecta; order Diptera; family Tephritidae; genus Zeugodacus; species Zeugodacus cucurbitae. Next base: position 51,972,308 of record NC_071667.1, on the reverse strand, counting down.
AGGGGACAAGCCAGGGAAGAGACTTTTTTATACTTTGAAAGGAATTTCAGAAAAAAAATTGTTAATTAATTAATTGTAATTATATATTATTTACATAAATAATTTAAATAAATAAATACGTAATAATAAATCGCCAGCCACTTTATATCACGAGTTACAATTTGCTCAACAACATTTTCAAGCGCCATTTAAGGTTGTCATAACCAATAACACACACAATATATCAAAAGACACTTAAGCGTGAATTTTCTTAACAAATTAAGAAAAAAAAATTTGCAGCGCCAATTTAAATACCTCTAGCACTATTAATTCCAAGGCTTTCCTGAAAAGAAACCCAAGAAAACACGAAATTTGTGACTAACCTCGCTCGTTTGCAGTCAAGTGCAACGGTTTCTCATACAAAATCATACATATCATGTAATTGCTGCCAAAAATAAGACATTCGCACGTAATCTACTACACACCCACAGCACTTAGTGGCCGCCCCACCACCGCTGCACCCCGCTGCCCACAATTCAAAGGCGGCGAAACAAACATTTTGCCACTATAGTCGTGTAGAAGCTCGTGCTTTGGCACTTTGCCTAAACCCATTCCAGTTGCACTGCTCATACTATACTACTTGTTTGTATGTTTTATTGATAGGCTAATAATATTTAGAATATATTGCATTAAATGGGCATGTCTGTCAAATGACTCATTCGATTACAATGAGGATTTGTTTTACCTTTGGCATAAAGTGGATTTGGCTTGCGGTGTGCAACTATGTATACTTCTGTGTATAATTGTGTATTTAATACTTAATTTACATGTAAAATACATTAAATATGAATTCTGATGTTGTCTCGATAAAGCGCAAATTTTTATCTATGCATATATGTACATATGTAATATGTATACCTATGTATATGCCAATCTTTATTATATGAAACAAGCGTTAGTATCAAAAGCAATCATGTATATATATGCACAACAACAGCAATACATTGCAGTTAAACATTATATTCGCAATTTAGCACTGAAAATTGCATAGGTTGGTTTTAATTATTCAAATTGTTAGTTCAAAATTCCATATAACATTTTTCCAAGTAGGAACACATTTGAAAATTGTATAATAGATTTTTTTAGTTTTTGTACATATCGGAGGTCTGTAACACCATAAAGTTAGACATAGAATTAATTATATTATTATTATAATCAAATAATGAAGAATATGCGGAGAGAAAACAGACTGCCTACCTCGCAACGTTGCAAACGACCACAACACGTGCGGGATGGGATTGATACCGAGAGCTGAAGAGGGAAGCGAGACGCATCTGCAGACAAAAAAAGAAAGAGGCCGAAGAGCTTGAGACGCTGGCAGACAGAGGGAATGCTCGAAAATTTTATGAAAAAATGAAGCGACTTAACGAAGGTTTCAAGACCGGAGCATCCTCATGTAGAGACCAAGGTGGTAATCTGGTAACCGATGTCCAGGGCATACTGGGATTATGGAGGGAACACTTCTCCGACCTGCTGAATGGCAGTGAAAGTCTAACACCAGGAGATGGCGAACCCGATCCCCCAATCGATGACGATGGAACAGATGTTCCATTACCCGACCATGAAGAAATTCGAATATCGCATACAAGGTTCTATCGAGCGTACTGTGTGAAAGACTCAAGCCCACCGTCAACAAACTGATTGGGCCTTATCAGTGTGGCTTTAGACCTGGAAAATCGACAACTGACCAGATATTCACCATGCGCCAAATTTTGGAGAAGACCCGTGAAAAGAGGATCGACACACACCACCTTTTTGTCGATTTTAAAGTTGCTTTCGACAGCACGAAAAGGAGCTGCCTTTATGCCGCGATGTCTGAATTTGGTATCTACTATAAGAGTGTACAGCTCCTGGCGTACGCCGATGATATTGATATCATCGGAAGCAACAACCGCGCCGTTTGTTCTGCTATTTCCCGCATGGATAAGGAGGCGAAGCAAATGGATCTGGAGGTGAATGAGGACAAGACGAAATATCTCCTGTCATCAAGCAAACAGTCGGCGCATTCGCGTCTTGGCTCCCACGTCACTGTTGACAGTCATAACTTCGAGGTCGTAGATAATTTCGTATACCTGGGAACCAGCATCAACAACACGAACAATGTCAGCCTCGAAATCCAGCGCAGAATAACTCTTGCCAACAGGTGCTACTTAGGACTGAGTAGGCAATTGAACAGTAAAGTCCTCTCTCGACGAACCAAAATCAAGCTCTACAAGCTTGGACGATGTCAACATCAGATGACACGACACAAGAGTTTTCGAGTGGAAAATTTTGCGCAAGATTTATGGTCCTCAGAACATTGGCAACGGCGAATACCGCAGACGATGGAACGATGAGCTGTACGAGTTATACGACGACATTGACATAGTTCAGCGAATAAAAAGACAGCGGCTACGCTGGCTAGGTCATGTTGTCCGAATGGACAAAACACTCCAGCCCTGAAAGTGTTCGATGCAGTACCCGCCAGAGGAAGCCGAGGAAGGGGAAGGCCTCCACTCCGTTGGAGGGACCAGGTGGAGAAGGATCTGGTTACACTTGGGATCTCCAACTGGCGCCGAACTGCGAAGGAGAGAGAGAGGTGGCGCACTATCGTCGATTCGGCTATAACCGGCTAAACGGTTGCAACGCCAATCACATACAATGAAGAATATGAGAATTTAATTGATTTGCATATGTCTGTTTCTTCCCACGACGGTTTACAACTCAACTTCAATTTAGTTGAAATTTTACAACTGATATATCGATTACAACTGAACCAAACAGTAAATATCAAATAATTTAAAGGTTGTCATTGTCTTAGAACTTTTTGACTGGAATCGCTACTTACAAAACAGTGCTAGAACAGTTGTTCACAACATCAAAAACTGATTACTCATCACAAGCACATAGTTGTCATAGCTTAATTTGCAGTTAAAAAAAAAACTAAATTATTTTAAACTAATAAATTTTTGTAGAGTAAGGCCAAAATATTTTATTTTTTGAACGAGAGAAACTTATGAATCTGCCGAGAAACATTAATAAAAATCCATTAAATTGCACTTTTTCCTACTTGGAGCCCTTGCTCAAGTTCCAAGGAATTCGAGTGATTACGAGGTCATTTCCATATGCCCATCACTTTTGAACCGGATATTTTCGTGGTTGTTACATAATTCAAAATCTATTAGCATCTATTCTAATATTTATTCAACTTCAATTAAATTATATTTTCAAACAGTAAATTAATATTGTTCGTAACTCCAAAAATTAGTTTAGTTGACTGAAAGTTGAGTTGTTTCAATTACAATTCAACTGATTACAGTTGTAATATTGATTTCTCCACTTTATTTATTTGGCATTACCTTTTTTAGTACTAAATTTAATGTGGATAGCCTTTAGATTCATAAGAATATCACAATTGGATTACTTCTTTGGACATATTAACTTTTCTCATGAATTTATTAAGTATTTGCTGTTTTAATATATTTCTATATGTAAATATAAAAACTTCGAATCACTTTAAGTTAAAACCTTCTTGGTAGATTAACCAAATCGCTCCGCCTTCTTCCTATTTACGTTATTTTGAATCCCATCAGTCCATCTTACATTAGCATTAGGAAGAAATTGGTCAATACTTTCCTTTAGATGAGAAACCTTTCACATTGTCTTTGCGGAAGTGGGTTATAATAACACACAATTTTGGTAAAGTTTATTTGGAGTTACATATATATATCTTCTGAATTAGTTCGATTATCAATGTAAGTCTCGCAAACCTAAATTATTCTAATTTCATATGCATTATGTACTTCTGGCTACAACTACTGAAACGATATGCTTCAATAGACTCCCCACAAGGGATGTGTTGTTGTGGCCACGTATCAACAACGATCAACTGCGTATTTTGAATAATGAATTAGCTGGCGTTGTGCCGCATTATATGTCAGAGCGCAGGGGTTTGTGCAATGTTAACCGCAGTCATACGATTACATACCAGATATAGGTGCATACAAGCATAAGCTACAAATAAACATTCTAAGCACATTGACGACAAATCGTTATGCGTTACGATTTGGGCAAACACAATATCATTAGTTGTTATTAGAGGGAGACTTTAGGCGAACCGCTCCTGCAATCATGAATTGATTAATGCATAACAGAAGTGTGGCGTATTGCAAATTGCAAACACATGTAGACCACAACTTAGACCGCATTTAGCAACATGTGATGACTAAATATTTAAACATTCGCAGATTTCTGAACTCTTTGGCGGCATGGAAGTATGTGGCATTTCCGTGGTGGTCGGCAAAGACGGCCGTGAGCATATAATCAGCGCTTGCGATTGTACATTCGCTCTAATTGGCGATAGTCAGGAAGAAGATCGGCGCCAGATCGCCGATTTAGTTTCGGCACGAATGCAAGTAAGTAAAATTTATATTGAATTAATGAAAGACTCTCACAAATTTCAACCATTCCAGAATGTCTGCCGCCCAAGCATGGCACAGACTGGTGGACCACCACATGGTATCCGCCAACCATCACGCTCATCTATTTCCTCGCGTGGTGAGAGTCCTACCGAGGATATGGCACCGACACCACCGGCACCCGCCGGTCCACGCCCCGCGCCAATGGGTGGTCCACCACCAATACCGGAGCGCACTTCACCAGCAGTCGGCTCAATTGGACGCCTCAGTAGCCGCAGCAGCATTTCCGAGGTACCTGAGGAGCCAACTGCACCGGCTCCGACCAGTGTACCCGGCAGCGCGGGCGGTGTGGTCCGTCGTGATTCACAAACATCGCAGGCATCGAGCGTATCGTCAGCCTCCAGGGTCTCGGCACGTCCTCCGCAAACTCAAAGTTCCGTTGTTGAAGATGCGGAGGACACAATGAAGAATTTGCGTAAGACCTTCGCGGGGATATTTGGTGACATGTAGGAATTAGCGAACAAGAAACGCGGAAGAACAGCTAGCGAGACAAGCAGCGGTGGCGGCGGTGGACCAGGCAGTGCTGGCGGCAGTGGCATAAGCGGTATCAGTACTGGTTCATTTCTAGGCAAGCAATTCTCGTTTGCTAGTGGCGGTGGCAAGTCGGTTAGCGGCAGCACATCAAGCGTTGCCTCAGATGTGATCTCAGCACAACCGTCACCAAAACTACCAGCTGAGAAGCCATACGATGCACGCTCGGACACCTCAACGAACTCCACATTGACAGCGGGCAGCATGAGCGTTAGCGCCAGCTCCGCTGCTAGCTACAGCAGCAAGCCATCTTCCAGCGTTTTAGATACATTCCAAGAGGAGAACAAATACAAGCCAGTCACCAATTTTGAGCCACAGGAGCGTGTTAATCCCTTCGATAAGGGCGCACTAAAAACTTCCGCAACCAATCAAACTATCGGTAGCGCTGTCTCCACCACATCATCTTCATCGATCTCATCCTCATCGATTTCGTCGCGCATCAATCGTAACGGTAATATGGGTATTAAGTCACCACCACCACCGGCTGGACCACCACCGCCACCACCGACAGGCGCTGTCGCCAGCAGCAGCTATCGCAACTCAATCTCGACCACGCCACCAAGTGTCGGCAAGGATAACCGCACCTTTAACTACGGCAGCTCAACTTCCATTGAGACCATAACACGCATGGATACCAATACAACCACCACCACAACAGCTGGTCCAAGCAGTGATGCCGCCGCTGCTATTGGTGCAATTGCTGATGATGCCAACAATACAACTGGAATCGCTGGCGCTACTGCTTCTGCGAGCGGTGGCCCTGACTGGAAATCGAAGATGGGCATACGTTCGGCAAGCGTATACAGCGCGCCAGCCGCCGTCAGCACCACTTTACCAGCAGCTGGCGATACCTCCGGCTATGCATCCAACTCGAGCCCCGCCTCGAACGCCTACAATACCACAGCCGATCTGCCATCGTACACACGACCATCATATTCGCGCTCCGAGAGCAATGGTAATTATCTGGCCGTGGGCGTACTGCTCGTTAGTCTAACACTGCGAAAATCTTAAGTGAAAATAATAATAATGAGACGGCGTTTCGGGCGACGCTACAGTGCCAATATAATTCATAGCGGCTCATTCACTACATAAAAGAAACATATCTCATACTCGACTCATCCCTTATACAAAATAAATTTCGTACATTTGCTATCAGCTCATAACGTATCACTTTAGTCACATCATATAGTTCAGCTCACATATGCATCACTACATAACCTCAATTAGCAGAGATAATATTTTTTCACCCCAGAAATGAGAGAAGGAATTGAAAAGCATAAACTACACAAACAATAATATTTGCATAAGCAAGAACAAACTAGGGAAAGTGCTTATAGGCCAACCCATGACTCATTGACTATAAGTAAAGGTTACTACTTCAGCGCCTAAAACTAGCCTACACTACTAAGATTTATTTTTAGAAAAGTGAAATGCTAACAAATAAGCCAAAACTATATAAAAATTTTCTACGACCAAACAATAAAAAAATATTTTCATAAACATATTAACGGTGAAATAAATATACTCAAAGCATACATAAATATATTTCTGATACATACCACAAACATAACCGCATACAATTAAGACAACATTTAAGAACTAGCCAAAACATTTCCACTTTTCTACGCGCCTGCTTATCGAAAAAAATCAACCCTGCTCATTAGTATCCCATTATCTCATAATCCTACGCACTTTTAGTTCATAAGAGAAATAAGCTCAAAAGCAAATTCTAAAATTATGTGCCATCCTCGAGACTCTTCCTCGACACATACATACTTACATACATATATAGAGGTACATGTAGGCCACATAGACGTTTAGCGAATTACATTTTAAGTCAACACAAAAAAAACAATATTTCAACTCTACCCTACTCTTTATGCTAATCAACGTTAAACGCCTACGCCACCACCACGCCCATAACTGCTTTTCCGTCCTACTCTCTAACGTACTAAACTCGATTCACACTACAATATATTATACGTTTGTTATTGTTGTATTCAATCGTCATGCCGCACAGAAGCATGTCGCCGCAAAGCAACAAAGCCAATGTTTCGTAAGTTCATAATTGTCTGGATAAATGCAACCCTGCAACTAACCGAGCAAACACTAATGCAAAATATAATATGCAAATATTTAAATATATTTTTTTTAATTTTTTTCGTAAAAGTAAACGAAATTCTTGCATCCACTATATTCGTTTAATGTCTAATTAATTATTCAAAATATTACATAAGGCTAAGCGCATAGGGAAGGAAGAGCGGTACTTTTTGTTATCAAACAATTAATGAGCAAATATAAAAGTATTTGTTGTAATTTTGCGATGAAAATAGAATTTTTAGTTTTCTAACAAAATAAGCTTGACAATTCAAACTACTATGCGCTTAGCCTAAGGGTTTTTCACGGTAAGCTAAATGACATAATATATTCAAAATCTGTAAAAAATATGCTGTAAACTCAATGAGTTATACTCAAAACCTGATCTAAAGTTTAAACTTAAATTCATTCTAAAATGTTTACTCTCTCTAAAAGCAACCGTGAAATTCTCAACCACTTTACGTAAAATAAATTCGTCTATGTTCGAAATTCGAACTCCAGTTATCTTCATTTCGTATTACTCAAAGTATGACAACTACACTTCTTAGCGCATAAACACCGCAATAAATGTTTTCTTTGGCTTGGGGCACTCTACACGCGGCACTTCACTCACCTAATTACTAAAGACACAGTATAAATATGAAATATTTAAGTATTACTAAAAGTACGTCAAAAGTATCGAGTTCTTGTGTCTTCAGTTGCTTTATGAAACGATAAGAAGGCTTCTTCGTAAATGTAATTTGCAACTCAGTGGTACAAATTGCTGGCTTCTTTGTATTTTTGTCTATTTATTAATGCAAATTATAATTTTGAAAATTTTAAAGTTTTAAAAATCGGCGACATGTATTTTGTGTATCAACTATTATATATGTGCTATAGGTGCGGATGGGTTATCAAAATAAAAATACTCGATATAAAATTATATGTATATATATAAAATTATGAATGAGGGCTCACTGTTTTCACATTATTGGTAAAAGCATCAAATTTCTTTGACAGGTGAAAATAATTTCAGGCCTCGACTTTCGAAGAAGTATTTTTTTCTCTTTTTTATATTTCTTAAGATTCAAGTAATTTCGTCCAAATTTTTTTGATTTGGAACTGAATTTTGAAAAAAAAGAAGTATTAGATAAAAAAAACTCCTCCTAAAACTCATTACGCGTCGATTGGTAGAAAACTCACCTTTAAAGTGTTTCTATAAAAAGAGATATGTTGTAGGTCACCCAATCTTTTACTGTTTTACTCTTTATTCCATGTTGAGTTCATTGACCTTTGAACTATTGTATGTGGTTGGCGTGGAAACCGTTTAGCCGGTTATAGTCGAATCGATGATAGCGCGCCACTCCTCTCTTTCCCTCGCTATTCGGCGCCAGTTGGAGAATCCAAGTGTAACCAGGTCGCTCTCCACATGGTCCTTCCAACGGAGTGGAGCCCTTCCCCTTCCTCGGCTTCCTCCGGCTGGAATTACGTGTGTAGTAATGCATTCATGTATGTCTTCCGGCAAATCGACGCAGTTATTATTGAGTTTGATCAATACTCGATTGTTTTTGGGAAATCGTACACTTTTGCCTTTTAGATCAATGTTCAAACTATTTTTAAATTGTAAAAACTCGTTATAATATTTTTAAGATGGCTATAATGTTAAACTCTACTTCTTATGACCATCCTGAACAGAACTTGAATATTGAGTGTTCCAGAAGTTGTTTTGAGTTTTTCATGTCATGATATTGTCGACCTTAAGACGATTAATATTAGAAAACACTCTTTCGCTATTTTCTAATATTGTTCCGGGTAGATATCGAAAAACGGGTTTCGTGGCCAACTATATATCTGAATATACTTTTGCCAAACTATAAAATTGTTTTTACTATAATAGCTTGCGATATCTAGTTCTATTTACCATACATACATTTAAAGAATATTTGTATTTTTTGGTATTTTTATCCTATTGCCCGTTTTTGGTGTTTCATAATCTGCAAATGGATGACTTAGATAAATTTTATATACAATCTTTATATAATTAATTTAACGTTAAATCTTTAGTATATCTTTAAAAGTATTTAGGTTAAATGGTTTACTATAGTAAGTCGATATATATTTAAATATGAACATACTGGTTAACGAGCTGAATCTAGATATATAAGATAACATTAGATATCTTTGAAACTGTTGATTTCATCGCATATATAATAGCTAGATAGATAGACTTCTAGGAAGGGAGTAGGAATCATCAGCATTGCTTTCATCTTCAAATCATCTCATGCATTTCATTATTCAACATATTGAAAGCTATTGGCATAAATACCAATTGGCAATCATCACAATATTTTGATAACTCATCCCCATCACTCATACATTACTCAGTGTATATGCATTGAATTTCCAATTTGGCGCAAAAAAGCATTGCTAATTTGAAATTTTCGTAAAATTCAGCAACAGTATTTTTGTAAATGCACCGCATAATGAACTTGTATTAATCAAATAAAACTCATTATCACATACTTAGCAAGCGATTAATCGTTATTCCACTACTTACAGCTTCCAACAAACAATCCGATTTGGACATAATCTTTGGCGACACCAACAACACTAAGCCTAGTTATGCTAACGGCAAGTACACACGCGCTAGCGGTTCACTCTCCGATGCCGAACTCATCTTCGGCGGACCACCGACCAATTACAAGGCCGATCGGTTTGGCGCCTCCAAGAGCATGAGCGTCACATCAGAGCGCAGCAACGATGGCAATGGCAGCTACAATTCATACCGCACCTACGAGGGTATACAAAATGCGGCCTTCAGCGATTTTAGTGATTCGCCGAAGACGGGCAGTATTAGCAGCATAAATTCGTATGGCAACACGAATCGTTGGAACAAGCCAACTGTTGAAGAGGATGACGAATTGGATTTGAAGTAGGACAGGGTAATAAACCTTAGCAAAATTAAAGTTCGTTGAAATGCTGGTCTATAATATATATGTACATGTATAAATGTGTATATACATACATGACCAGCGATTGAAAAACGCAAACTTTAAGTTATAATAGAAAAGTAAAATTGAATAGATATATATGAAGAGTAATCAACACATACACATGCGCATCTTTCGCCTCTGAAGTTTCCTGGTTTCATAGTGGAAAGAATCCTTCATAGCAGCAAGCGTAGATCAATATTATGGTTTTTGTTTTATTTGATTTTTATTTCAAATACTTTATTTTCTTTGCTTAGAAATTATAGTTAAATTTGATTTTGAAAAAATTGTGCTTCAAATTACTTTTTCCTTTACGAAACATATTGGACTTGTTTTGAGTATTCGTGAAGTTCTATGAGTAAATAATTTGAGAGAAAATTAAGAACTACCTTTAAACACTCATCAAACGTTAACTACGACATCAATTTCCAGCACAAAGTCATTTATGAAAAGCTCTATCTCTCTCTCTTTTACCGGATAGAGCTGAAAGTGTTATTGGATAATCTCTGGGAGACGGTTGTATTAAGAAATACGGTATTCGAGAGTTCGGTTATTCATTAATTATTAGATTTGCTATTAAAAGTAAGTCTCAAGTCCAAGTTGTGTCGGAGAATTTTTAAATTATGTTTTTTGTAATTTTAGAAAAGTAATTTTTTTTCTAAATGTATACTCAATGTATATCAGGTTTATTAAAATTAATAAAGTATTCTAAAAAATTTTTAAACGCTTTTGCTTATATATCTGCGATTTTATTTTATTATTCATGATATTTAATTTAAGTCAATTCTTAATTTTTTTTTTTAATTTTAATTTTGAAATAAAAAAACGATTTTAGCAAAATAATTAAAGTTCGAATATTTTATTTAAAAAACTCTAATCTCTTAAACTTTATATTTAATCGATTAATTAGCAGTCATTAAAATTATTCATCTAAACATAAATGAATTTTCGAAAATCATTTTTAAAAAGTAGTTACTCAAATAACACATACAACTACCACCTATTTACTCAACATTAAATACTTAAAAACAAAACATACAAATCACTATACGAGTACTATATAGAAATATAAACACAATACAATAATATTGACACTAGATGTATGTGAAAGAAAGCGAGAGAAAAAGTGCTGTAGAGGAATAAGAAAACCTCTTACAGAAATCACGAAGAAAGTGAGGTTAAACTACTTAAAATTTGCAAAACAAAAAAATATTAATTCAAATAAAAGCAATTTATAAACTATACAAATGTGAAGCGTATGTGTTGGTATTGACATTTTTGGAAAAATATTGTATCGCATTACTACTTAAAATATAAATATATACTAAGGGAATATAGTATGGGAATATAAAACAAAAACATAAGGATTATTAAATATTGAGAAAATTATTCAACTATGAAATGTTAAACGGCTATTTGCTGAAGATCATTGAAGTGTATTTAAAGCTGAAGAAAATATTAACACTTATAATTAATAATTAACTTACTATGAAAGACCACAAACACGCTAAATGAAAGCAAAAAAAAAAAAAGAAAAAATAAATTAAAATAGTAAATCTATATAATTAAAAAATAACAATAAATATATTTGTTATTCCAACATGAGACACTAAACAACAACACAAATGACGCTGATTATTTGTATAAGTACACAAGACAATATAAATAACACAAATTAAAAATATAATAAAACATATTACTAATAAATGAAAAATATTATAAAAAGGGGTAGTAAATTATAAAAGAATTATTTCATAATAAATAATACACTACAATTTACTGTTAACTCTAATACTCAAAGCTAAAAAAAATATTTGGTGTGAATAAAAAAATAAAAAGAGGGATATACATATAAACATACAAGATATGAATTTAAACAATTGCTGTATAAAATAAATATAAATAGTATTTGATTTTACTCAATTAGTCATCCTAGCACTATTTTAAAATATTTAATTTTTAAATTTATTTGACTGCAGAAACTTTCCCTTTTTAAATTCAAACAATAAATGAGAAACAAAAACCCCAAACAAGTCACAACGAACATGATAAATATAAATAATATAATATTGTACAATATAATATTGTAATAATATAATATTGTGCAAAACTAAAAAAGTTAAAAAAGTATATATTCTGTTTATCAGTGAATCGCAAAATGTTTGCAGAAAATATATAATTTAAAAAGTGAAAGCACAAAGCTAACTTTTTTTATAACTAAGCTTACAAAAAAGCTATTTCCAAAAGTTCTTGTAAAAAAGCTTTCATAAAACTTCTAAAAATCGATATGTTTATAGATAAGCTTTCACAAAAGCTCCAAAAGAGTTTAGTATTCCTAATAATTCTTGCTGGAAATCTATTAATCTATTAAGAAAATCAGCTATAGAAAAATTCATAACTTGTATGCCAATAAAAAGAATGGAATTAAATTTACATTCGAACAAGAACATTACAAGAAGTTCTGTTACTAAAGCTGACTTAAATATTGAGTAAATTTCTATCAAGGGAGCTTTCACTATTTAAAAAAATTACACCTAAATTGTATGCTATATTACACCTATTAAACTGTACAACATGTACACATAAGAAATCTGAAAAAGTTTCTTTAAAGAGGTGGAAGTTTTCTTGTCATTTAGTGAAAGCTAAGTTTTACATATTATGAAGTGAAAGCTTTTTCAAGTATAAAATTATAAAGTAAAGGCAGAAAAAAGCTTTCAGCTACCTTTCAAAGCTTTCACGCCTTCAGATATGCTTTTACAAACTATTAAAATGAAGCTTTAAGGAGAAGAATTGTAGAGAGGTGATATACAGGTCTACCAAATTAATCACCAGTGAATCTCAACCCTGTGCTTCAAAATTTCACTCCTTCGCTTTTGTGCTTTCACGAGCTTTTCCCAAATCTTAAATATATTTTTTCTATTTAATTAATTTTAATCTCTCTCTCCAAAAATAAATAAAACATGCAATGATTATAAGTGAAATATAATTAATAAATTAGTAAATAAATGTGTTTAATGCTATGCAAAGTTTGTTATTCAAGGCACTCACACAAATACACATATTTAATTTGGTTGTGTTTAATGCTAATAGCAGAATTTTTATTAAATAAATATATACAAGTAAGAACCCTAAGTACAGCTAGGCAAAAATATGTGCATAGTTTTAAAAATCATATAAGTAAATATTACAAACAAATAGCAAATAAATTGTGTTGTTGCAAATTGAACCATTTTAAATTAAAATTCAAAAAACAAAAATAAAAAAAAATTGCATTAAATTCAAATACCCTATACTAATTAAATGTTTTCTTCCTCAAATCGACTTTAACCACACTTTTTCCCTTTAAATGTGACATGTTTTGATGGTAATGTTTATGACAACAAAAAATTATTAATATTATATAAATATGCATAAGCAAAGAAAATATAAAATTTTCAAATGTGTTTGCACGCTATTCAGTCGCTGAGAATTCCAGAAGAAATTGGGCGCATATTAATGCACACCACTGTATTCATACGTCATACATACATATACATCGTGCTATACTTGTACACTCCAAAAATCATGCGGTAACAAAGCATTATCATACAACAACACATCATTAACTTAAATATACATACAAACATACATATATAAATTTAGAAATTGGAACAAAAAAACAAAAACAATGCAAGCAAAGTTATTAGCACAATTACACTTATTTACAAAAAACAAAAACAAAATAATAATTATTAAAATATTTAGCATTAAATAAGTATTGTAGTTAATCAATATAAAAGTTTATAGGCAATTGTGACAAATACGCACCAGCAAGCTAACGTAAATACAAAAACAACATGCACTAAATAAGAATAAGAAGCCTACAAGAGACATTATTAAAGAAGTTGCCCTCAAAAATAAAAAAAGCTGCATTTACCGTTATATAATCATATATACAGGCATATATACGCATACATATACACACATATATTCATATATCACAAGCATCCTATAACACCGATGTGCATATATCAGAAAAATCATACATAAAAAAATATATACATACATTTGCTCATATATAAAAAATATATATACAGACATACACATCTCCTACCATTCCCCATAACAAAGCCAAGAGCAGATTTCATAAACGCAAATCGAAAATACCATAAAATCATACGAAAACCCCGAGCAGTTGTTCTTAAAGCAAATATTTACTATAAAAGGAAGTTAAGTAAACCCCGAAAAAAAAACATATTTATGAAAGAATTATTATATATACTATTATGTACTATTAAATATGTATGTGTTGAATGTGACTACATAAATAAATATTATACAAAATATGTACATGTATACTTAACACAAATTACAAATACAAATGCAAATACAAAATTGAAAAACATTATACATACATACATACGACTATGAATATGATTATTACAATTATTAAATATGATGATTGATTATGAGCATAATGGGATATAATGGATACAATAATGAGTTGATAAATAAAAATATTACATTTTTAAAATGAAAAACCAAATTCTGTTCAATTTTATTTATGGAAAATAGTCGATGCTAACAAATTTAATTAAGACTAAGAACTTATATATATATAACTTACTTATATATATATATATATATATATATATATATATATATATATATATATATATTTGGCGTAGGAACCGCTTTAAGCGATTATAGCCTAAGAACTTAGTGTGGGCTAATCAACGATGAGGACATAGAGTAGAGCATACATTAGAGAAAAGCGGTCACAAATATTTTTAAATTGTTTCATCCACGAACAAAGAAAGAATCTCAATACTTTAATACTTCGGATCTATATCCGACCTTATTCAGAATAAGCATAGTGACCCTAACTCTGATATTTTTGTATACAACCAAAAAAAAAGTGTAATTCGTATTTTTATAAAGCAGTGTTTCACAATTGCAAAATTTCGTTGAACAAAAAATGTCACACAATTTTCACGGCAAATCTGCACCAGAATATTCAACGGTCAAGTACTGGGTCAACGTCGTAACCATACCAGCACCAGTGAAAGGATCTTAAAGGCCATGCGAGGCAATGGTGCCAGAAAACATCGATAAATTATTTGAAACTGTGTAAAAACAACCCAAAATGAAATTAATAGTTTTTTAATATCAATTTCTTATCAACGATATGCTTAGGTCTAATCATTTACGAACAATTATACTTGACACTTAAAATAGTAAATCTAAAACATCTGAGAACACAGTAGTCGAGATTATAGCCAGTATATTTTGAGAATTTCATGGAATTATTTTTATCATAATATCGAAATAAATATATATGAGTATTAAGGAACGGCCAAAATCAGAATGAGGAGAAATTCGTAGCCCTTGTGGAGGGTGGATGGGGTCATGTGTAGAAGTTTACGTAAGTGAGGAAAGTTCCTGACTGTTATTCACTTGGGAGTGGCCAGGAACGATTCTTTGCATGTGGCATGTTGCAAGCAGCTCACAACTTCCGGTTTTAGACCAAGTATCCTCTGGGTAGCCAACAAGCATCCGACAGCCGAACGATTTTCTACTCGACTTGCACTCCTGCTTTCTGAGAGCACTCATCAGCAACTCGGTATAAGGGACGGCATATCTAGCTCCTTACGTACAGCTGCAACCGAAACTGCTGGCTTTCGGAAAAGTAAAAAAAAAAAACTGGTATGACGAGGAAGTAGTCTCGCAGTGGAGAGAAAACATACCGCCCACCTTGCAATGTTGCGATCGCCTGCAACACGAGCGGGATGGAAAAGATACCGAGATATGAAGAGCGAAGCGAGACACATTTGCAGACAAAAAAAGAAAGAGGCCGAAATACTTGAGTATGAAGAGCTTGACAAGCTGGCCGACAGGAGTAATGATCGAAAATTATACGAAAAGATCCGGCGACTAACAGAAGGTGTCAAGCCCGGAGCACACTCCTGTAGGACCCCCAGAGGTGATTTAGTAGTTGGTGCCCAGAGTACACCGAATTTGTGGAGAGAACACTTCTCCGACCTGCTGAATGGCAGTGAAAGTATAACACCAGGAGATTGCGAACCCGATTCCCCAATTGGAAGTACTGTGTGTAAGACTAAAGCCCCACAAAATGATGGGACCTTATCAGTGTGGCTTTAGACCTGGAAAATCAACAACTGACCAAAGATTCACCATGCGCAAAATCTTGGAGAAGACTCGTGAAAGGAGGATCGACACACACCATCTCTTTGCCGATTTTAAAGCTGCTTTCGACAGCACGAAAAGGTGCTGCATCTATGCCGCTATGTCTGAATTTGGTATCCCTGCAAAACTAATACGGCTGTGTGAGCTGACGTTGAGCAACACCAAAAGCTCCGTCAGGATCGGGAAGGACCTCTCCGCGCCGTTTGATACCAAACGAGGTTTCAGACAGGGCGACTCACTATCGTATGACTTCTTTAACCTGATGCTGGAAAAAATAATTCGAGCTGCAAAACTAAACAGAGAAGGTAAGGAATAGGAAGCGAAGCGTATGGGTCTGGTGGTGAACGAGGACAAGACGAAATATCTCCAGTCATTTGGTCCCCGTCACTGTTGACAGTCATAACTTTGTAGATAATATCGTTGAATTATTTTTACACAATTTTTATTAATTTTATCTGCACGATCTTTCAAAGTAATATTATTGATATTTTTCACTGTTTGAGATATTTATATCCATATTTACATATATATACTAAGAAATATGTCCTTAACCCCGGAATCAAATTATGTATTTTCAGAAAGCGTGCAACATTTCCTTGATTACTCAAATTGCGAACACTTAACTTCCAATAAAGATCAACAGCTGGAACCTGTCGTTTCATACACCCCATTACAAACATATTTCCATAATTATGTATAATTTATTAAGCTATTCGCAGATCGTTGACATCTGAAGAAATTGCAAATAATTTCACAAATTTCAGTATTGGAAAAGTGCTAAAGTTGATTGACATAATGCGTTAAGGTTCACAACACAACAGTTCAAGTAGAAGATTGCTAGTCATAACACTGATTGAAAAATTAACTGCGAGCTAACAAGCTTGAAAAATGCAAAATTAGTCGTAAATAACGGTTAATTATTTCATTAAGTTCATTCACAAAAATACACACTATTTATTTATTAATAAAAGCTACCAATAGATTTATTTTTATTTGAAGATCTTGATCAAAACCATAATTTATACAAAAATAAGGAAGTGTTAGATCCGACCGCTCTCAAATTTTAATATCAGCGGCCGATATGAATTAAATATCTTAAACATATGTTAATTTAAATTATTACAACAATAATTATTTCGATCTAAATTTTCGTCAAATGAAATTTGAAAATTTCCCAAAAAAAATTGTTATAGTATTCGTCTTAACCGAAGGTGAGATTCACTTAGAAGTACAATGACTCCAATAATGGTATTGATGCAGCTTCTTGCGGTCAATCACTCTTCCGAACTTAACTTTCAACCAAGAAACGTTTTTTGAAAAATTTGATGTACGTATTTTGCGGATCAGTCAGAATCCCCTCATTTACAACGTCTTTATTTTTGATCGCAGAAGCAATAGTTGAAAGGATCATGTGACTGTACTTCGTCGTAAAATTTTAAAACCTTATGTAATAAAATTTTACTCGGCTACAGTTATTAAATGATAATATATTTGATAAAATTGTATGATTCATTCTTATTCGGATCCCTAATAATTTTAAGTTTACTAATTTACAATTCTACAATTTCGATATAATATAATTAACTACTTGTTACTATGCTATTTTATGAACTTTAACCCTGACTAGGCGGTCGAATACCTATTTATATGCGGACATTTTTTTCGCGATTGTCAACTTTGACTTAGGAATATACCAGTGCTATACTACTCCAAAAGATAAAATCCGTAGTGAGGACACTTAGTACCGACTGTTATGGGAGCGACTAGCTTGTATGTGCTCCTTCGGTTTCTGGAATATTTTATCGTATTTAAGACTGATGTAATCCATGGAATGTAAGCAAACATATATGTTTGTGGGTGTTCTTGATAATCTGGTAAACACAACTTTGTGATTACGTTATTTACTTCACATAGAGTTGCGGCTTCGTTAGTAAGCAAACGCCTAGGACAACCAGCGCCGACTGCGCTAATGACATTTACTGTTGCAAGTGCGATTGCAGTTTTGGGTATTTATGACTTTACGCCAAATTACCTAACTACCTGTTGCCTAAAACCATAAACTCAACATTGCCTCACAAATACCTTTCTATATCTTTCTTCTTCATTACTCTCTTGCGCCGTCATTGTTTCGTTACAGATTACATTTGTTTACATGCTTATAATTTGTTGGCAAACTCACTTTCGTGCGCAGTGATGCCTACAAAATCAGCACAAAATAAACGGTGCGCATGCGCAGGTACGACACAGCACACATTTTGCACCTGTGCAAATACCTGAAGCGGCGTCTTTGGCGCTGCACTTGCTAGCGACGCGATTAAATGCGGAAACTGCCAGTGCATTTCGCGCTTCTTTGGCTTTGCTCTTGAAAAGTACGCGTACCTACATAAAACCAGGCGTGCAGTGTCGTCAAATTTTAGTCACGTTTCGTTGCCGAGCGACACACACGCAAGCCGGAATTTATTTTTACTTCACGCGCTGTTATTCGATTTATTTAATAAATTCATTTCTCGCTTGCAATGTCAGTGAAAAATTGGCGACTTCTTGTGTTTTGCGCGTTTGTGGCGCTACCACAAATTCGTTGTGCAATCTACGCTTACGATGTAGATCGCAATAATAGTACGAATAGTATCAACGATCGGCCGGCTGGCTGGCTGCAGGCAGCGCAGGATATGATCGCCAGCCCCGCGGGGCATGTGGTGACACAGGTGGCCAAGGAGCTGATCAATCGCTCCACGGGCAATAGTCAAGTATGTGAGAAAGAAAAGTGCTAAACAAAATGAAAGAAGCGAAAGAAAATATTTAAGCAAAAGACAAAGTTCAAAGACAGACTCCTGGAAAGTTTGTTTTATAAGAAGTTCTAATAAAAATTATAACAAGTAATAAAAGTGCAATTTAAATTTTGATTGCGAAGTTTTTAGAGTATATTAGTATATTGGGATTTTCTGCCCTTTTCCTAGATATGTTGGACAAAAGTATTCCTGGTTTATCTCCTCAAAGCGATCGTTATGATGTTCTACAAATGTGTCAATTCAATTAGTATCAATTCATTTTTTTATGAACCTCTTAATTATACGCTATGTCTAAAAAGTGAGGATTGCATGAATTTCTGTAAAGATATTCCATAATGAGGAAACAAATGACTAAAAAACCATCCCAGATGCACTAAACTAAAACTCAGAAATAAACTTTTGAAACTTCGAAATGTTACAACACTATATCAGAATGTTCATTGTACCGTCGGACTTATAGTGTTTCGAATTCCGTATATCGAATACTGTATATACACTGTTTCCTCAAAAGTTTCCTAAACAGTATTGTTTATTAGATCTCTCGGTTTAAGGGCAGCAAAGCAGCGAAATTAAAGAGTTTTTATTTAAAATGATTTTCAGAAGAATAATAACAAAATTCGAGTTCGAATTCGATTGAAATTAACTCAACAATATCTTAGAAAAACAGTATAATATTGAATGAACCCTTCATAAAGTAGATTTGAGTGGAATATTCGTGTTCAATGATTCAGCTAATGTTTATGGACTTTAGTTTTCAAATTTGCTTGATATTTTCAATAATTTTATTTATATTCTAGAAAAGTAATAGTTTTTGGTTTGAAATATCAATCCTTTAGTCAAAATTATTTAGTTGGAAAGCCTTCTAGATCGAAATGCTTTACATGTACTTTTTTAATGTTTAACACTTGTATATAAATACATTTTATGACATCTCACCTCGAACTTACTGAAGAACAGCCGAAGTTCAGATAGAAATACTTCTGAATTGCGCTTAGATCCGTTTAGTTCTTTTAACCTGTATATTTGATGTTCTATCAACTTTATCTTACCGAAACTCACTATTATTTCATTACAGGTACTCAGCTTGAATCTCACGAATCTACTGATCATAATTTTACTAAAAATATTAATATTTGCCGCTGGCATGTTGGGCGCTGGACACTGGAGTGGCTATGGATATGGCTATGGCCATGCGAGAAGTGCAAGTGGTAAAGTGAAATTTTCATATGTATTGTCGTGACACTACTCAGTACAAATAGGCCGCAGAAGTAACTGAAAATTTAATATTCAAAAGTTTTAAAATTTACTGAATATAACAGTGAAGTTGCTCATAACCTACAAGCCTTATGACAGCATCGTCGTACCAACTAACCAATTTTTAATTGGTTATATATGTAGATTTCTTCAAGATATCTGAAATAAATAGATTTGGCCATTAGGATAGATACGAGTTTCAACTTCTAGATTTCATAACTATTTCAAGCCCAATTCAAGACATATAGCTATTTACTTAGAAATAGCACCATCTTTTTGATTACGTTGTAGCTGCTATCTGATTTCATTGCAACTCAAATATATTTCGTACAAAGGGGGGTTTATTAATACAAATAAACCATTAAACTGCAATTAGTAAATGTGACCTTCTACAGAAATTGTTATAAATAAATTATTTCATAAGAAATCTTCCATTAGATTTAGAAAAATATAGACCCAGGACTTAATTCAGTTTATTGACAGAACACTCGGAGCAGATTTTAAGTCGGTTACCGCAGCTATTTTTTATCATTGGACCGATAATAAGTAATATTAAAACTCTTTCTATACTCCTAATAAACGAGAGGTACCCCTCTATACCCCTGAACTTAGTTTTAGTTCACCTAGTAATATGTATTGTAAAACTATTTCTCTTCTAGACCTCAACTTTGGTTTGAGCGATGGTGAGGATTATCTTATCACCGGGTTCTTAGCGGCACAAGGCATCGGGCTTGATGACTGTCTATATGCAGCGGCATGCGCCAGCCCGAATGTGGCCTATGAATATGCAAAAGCGGCAAAGGCACTAATCGAAGGCATCGAAAAGTACGAGGGGTATGTTAATGAAACGCTTAACATTTTCAATAGAAATAAATATAATCTAACCTTTTTATTTATTCACCAGCAATGCCTTCAATAATCCACGCTACAACGATCTCATTGTGCTGATGGAGAAGGCGGCCTATGATGGCTATCGCGGCTTGCCCTGCAACAGATCGTCGAAATGCGACAATATCATTTGAAGAGACCGGTACACCGTTATTTATATATAAACAAATACATTTAATGATTATTTTATTATTGCATTATGGTTCAATTATCAATAAGTAATTTAGCATTTTTCATAATTTATTAAACACATTATCAATTATGCTAGCGTTGTTTATAAAAAATCTTAATCGCTTGGTAGTTATTTACAGTCTTAATATGTTGCTCTGCATTGTTATTACAATAAAGGTAAAAATATGTATGTTTATTACAATATTATTAATAAAAAAATATTATTCATTTTGATAAAAACTACAGTAGATTGTAATAATTTAGCAAAAAGGTATTTTGAAAATGAAAAAAATATATAATTCTTATACAAATGTATATACTTATAAATGTTCATTTTCTATATATTCACTATTTATTGTTTATATATTACTCTTCACTTTTGCTTTCGCTTGCAACTTGAGCTAATTTACCTATATTTAATTTCATATAATGTTTTTCCTTTGCATCTCCAAACATATTTTCTCTTTACTGATCCACTCTTCGGCTCTATTGCCCCTCGGGCGCACCGGTAACCGCTTTCACATATTCCGCATAGTGCAGAAAACCATCCTTATTAGCATCCGCAATCTGCAGGAACTCATCAATAACCTCTGGAAGTTGAAAAGTCTGCTGCTCTAATGTTAAAATTTCAAAATTTCATGCACTCTCTTCCACTTACCTATGATATGATTCAATTCTTCGGTTGCATTTTTAAGGAAGTTATCGCGATCGACTTGTTTGAAATGTTCATCTTGATGTATGGCCGCTTGTAGCATCTCCAATCCATCGAGAGCGTTATTATTATCGCTATCATGGATCTGTGGGTTGGATAAAGAGATTAATTTATGTAAATGGCAATAATTAAAAAAATAGCCTTAGAAATAACCTGAGGGCATGCTAATGTATTCATTTTTTATAGGAAACACCTTATAGGGAAGGGCAGTTTGGGCGTAAACTTGACTAAACGGTTCGTGGTATGACAGTTTGATCTAAGTAAGCAGAACGGACCTAAACTAATTTTCGGACCTAAACTCTTCAGCAATAACCAAAATACTTTCTTTGCTTTGAAATTTCATCAATATTATTGACCTTAGTGGTGATTAGTTTTCAAATATTTCCCAACTTGAGATATAACGTTTAGAACATAATTATTATCAAATGGTAAGAAATGTTGAAACTCAACTTATTACCTAACGGTTAATAAAACGGAAATTCTCTGGAAATATATGGATCATATATATCTGAAGAGAGATCTGTATTCGTAAAAGCCAATACCGCCTGGAATGCGAATGGTTTCGGTATAACGTCAAATTTATATAGTAATTTCCGCAACAATATAACAGCATTTAGAATACCCATAAGAACTCACTTTTAACACCCTTACATCATATGTATATAATTAAAACGTTTAATATTTCAAATTAGACTGCACCTAAGGTCCTTACCCACAACATTATCTCACCTACTGAAGGTTAGTAAAAATAACAAGTAAGGAAAGGCTAAATTCGGGTGCAACCGAACTCTCGCAATTTATTTAGAAATTTACCTATATTTTCGGTTAAAAATTACCCTTAGGCACTGAGTTCTTTATGTTTGATATCAGGGGCCTTGAAAAGTCATGGTTCGATTCTGACAATTTTTCCACAAGTGATGTCACAGCTCCAATACAGTATTTGTGTAAAGTTTTATTTCGCTATCTTTATCGGTTCCTTATGTATACATTTTAAAGTGAACGAATCAGAAGGATTCAAAATTGCGTTATATGGGAAGTAGGCGTAGTTGAGAACCGATTTCGCCCATATTCCACCAGTGTCATCAGGGTGTTAAGAAAATATTATATACCAAATTTCATTTGAAATCTGTCGAGTAGTTCTTGAGATATGGTTTTTGACCCATAAGTGGGCGACGCCACGTCCATTTTCCATTTTGTAAAAAAATCTCAGTGCAGTTTCCTTCTGCCATTTCTTATGTAAAATTTGGTGTTTCTGACGTTTCTCGTTAGTGAGTTAACGTACTTTTAGTCATTTTCAACATAACCTTTGTATGGGAGGTGGGCGTGGTTATTATCCGATTTCTTTAATTTTTGGACTGTATAAGGAAACGGCTAAAAGAAACGACTGCAGAAAGTTTGGTTTATATAGCTTTATTGGTTTGCAAGATATATACAAAATACCTATTTGGGGGCGGTGTCACGCCCACTTTTCCAAAAAAATTACATTCAAATGCGCCCCTCCCTAATGCGATCTCATGTTACAAATTTTATTTTCATAACTTTATTTATGGCTTAGTTATGACACTTTATCTGTTTTTGGTTATCGCCATTTTGTGGGCGTGGCAGTGGTCCGATTCCGCCCATCTTCGAACTTAACCTTTTTATAGTGCCAAGGAACACGTGTTTCAAGTTTCATTAAGATATCTCAATTTTTACTCAAGTTACATCTTGCACGGACGGACAGACAGACATCCGGATTTGATTTACTCGTCACCCTGATCACTTTGGTATATATAACCTTATATCTAACTCGTTTAGTTTTAGGACTTGCAAACAACCGTTATGTGGACAAAACTATAATACTCTCTTAGCAACTTTTGTTGCGAGAGTATAAAAAAAGTATATTTGAAGACTCTTGCTTTTACCATTTTGAACATCTTCGAACACAGAGAGTTGAATAGAATAAGAAACGTAAAAGGTGCCAATCTCAGTAAAACCAAAGAAAATAAAGAGTCCGATTTCTCAAGTGCTGAAAAGTTGTGTTTCTTCAAAAGAAGATACCTTTCCTAATCTGTCTGTGATATTCTCAATAACTTTACCAAACTAATATCTAATCACTAGACTATGCAGGTACTCACCTTAAAATAGTAGAAATTCTTCTCCTCCTCAGACATGCTATCCAAATTCACTTTTATACCCATATCCTTGAGGTCCTCATCAATGCGGCTGCAAGAATATTTAATAAAAATGAAATCAAATTGATAAGAAATATATTTTATAGTCAAACAACTCACTGCTCCTCATGCGTTAAATGCTGATCCACTTTTCGTGTTTTCGACTGTTCACTCCGCGGGTGATGCGGTCCGCGCTTCATAGCCGCACAGGGATCCATTGTTTGGCTAAACGTAGCTACACATATTATGAAATTAACGAAATTCAACATTTTACACATGTCTGCGCGAAATCTAAAAACTGTGATGTTATTTCGTTGGAAGATTTGCCAAAAAGTGCCGCTATAATAAGAGCGAGTTATTGTTTTCACTACAAATAGGTGTGATGGAGAAAATCGGCAGGTGTGTTTTTCACTAACGCTAAAATCAATACTACATGCCAAGCGCAAAGACGAAGGCAGTGCGCAGGTCACGCAAATGTGCTTGACATTTCGAACATAGCGGCACCACCCCAAAAACCCATATGGTTTTGACAGCTGACAGCAGGAGTACTCAGTCAGCTGTTGCTCCGTTAGCAGGGTGACGATTGTGTTAGCGCGCAGCAGAGGGTTACTCTTAGGCTTTTCTAAATATTACGCATTGCTCAAGCGTCCGTTAGCTTTCAACATTCCAAACTTTTCGAAGTTTTTCTATTTTGTTGCTGCAGCAACAATCGCCTGTTTTGTCAATCGCATTCCGTTCGAACACTTTCAAACAAGCACAAGCGAGTACAAATTCCGAATCAAAGCCAAAATATTTCAAAACTTTTAAGCGCCCAAACAAATCCTATTTAAAAGTAATTTTTATCGTCGTTTTTTGAAGACATATTTTTTGTTCTAACAAATAAAAGCAATAATCGTTTATTGCAAAAATGTGCGAACACTATTGCGACGATTTGGAAACTTTCAATCCCGAAATTGAATACCAAAAGTTCTTGAAACGTAAACCCATCGTACAAACGGCGAAGTTGTATGAGCAATTGCATACGCGTGAGAAGATCAAATGCCCCTGTGAGTATTTAGCGTAGATGAATTGAAATCCATTACACCTGAACTACATATAATGAATTTCTCTTACTTCCAGACAACTTCAAAGGCTATGGCGTGGAGACAGACAAGAACACTATGTATCGCACTTGCAATTCTGAGTATGGCTATTATGCACCCAATGCCTACACCATACCGACGCGCTATTTTCCGCTCTCGCAGAAATTCTCCAATGAACTGCATCGCTGCGGCATGTACCGTAATTTCTCACTGAACACCCTAATGGATCGTGCGTATTTCTGAGAGCTTTTTTGACATCAAGTATCAGGGTATCGTATATAAAATTTGGGTTACGTCTCTCCATAATCAGTCTAATCTTCTCTATTATTGTCTGTGTATTAAATGAAATGCAAATAAATATATTAAAGAGAGATTAAAATTTAAAAGCATATTTTTGATGCATGAATTTCGCTTCAGGCAGACACAGCACAGTCTGTCAGGACAGAATCGGATTTTTAACAATTAAAAACTCTGAAACTAACCGAGTTTGGGGCTGCGAACCTTTATATGGCCGCTGTAGTAGATGTCACAAGGACCCATATTCTTAGATCCTTGTCCCGTCCATCGCACTTCTTGGATGGCAGTGATGTCAGCCTTTAGTTGTATTAGGCATCAACCAGCTGGGCAGAGGCACCTACCCAATTAAGGGTCCGGACATTCCAGGTGTATGCCCTCAAATTGTGATCCTTAAAACGTTTGCAGGGGTCGTCATCAAAAGTGGGGTTTCTCATCCGACGTTCTGTTCGGTTTTTCATTGGGGAGGTTTTTTTAAGTGGTGGGTCCCAAGCTCTACGCACAACCGCAGCGGGCTTCGCCTTCTCACTCTAGCTCGCCTTCAAACGGATGTCTGTTGGCTACCCTGGAGATACTTGGCCTAAACCCGGAAGTCATGAGCTGCTTGAGTCATATTCAAAAGAATCGTTCCTGGCCATTCCCAAGTGAATGGAAATCAGAAACTTTCCTCACTTGCGTGAACTTCTACATATGACCCCAATGTGTATACTGTCAAATATTTTCGTAGCAATATTTGGTCGAAAAGAAGTCATGTTTTGGTGGTCCAATAAAAAGGCTGAAGCCTGCCGCCAGAAAGAAGATTTTCCAATATTTGTAGACTTACGAAACATAGAACAAATCTTTTTTAACGTACACCATTCTATCAGTGAAGTGAAGTGGTCTAGTGCAGAAATATATGGAGGAACTCAAAGTGAAAATAAAAGAAATGTTATCACGGTGTGGGCAGAAGTTTCAAATTGGGTTGAGTTCCAAATTTAAGTCCACCCGAGGCCAGAGGTGTGTTCTGACTAAGAACGGCACCCGATAGTTACCAATATATTCTAGAAATTTGAATAGATACTACGTCAAAGCCTGAGATTTTGGAAATTGGTAAATTTCGCTTCAAACAGATAGACACTAGACACCGCTTACGCGGTTATAGCCGAGTCCACAACAGCGCACCACGCATCTCTCCTTTTGGCAGTTTGGCGCCAATTGGTAATACCAAGTGAAGACAGGTCCTGATATCTCGGCCTGGTATCTCTAAAATATAAGTTAAGGAAGCATAACAAATATATAAATTACTGATTGTACTTTTCTTTCTAGCAATACTAATCGAAGTATAGAGAAAATATATAGAAAAGTAAGTCAGGTCATTTACGATGGACGAGGCTTTTCAATTGAGATCTGTTCCAAATTTTAATTCACGAACACACCACTGGCTAACGATGGTTCCAGGGAGATGCATTTTTGTTTCTATATTGAGGAAATCTTTTATAACCCACATTCGACAGGATGATTCGTACATCTTCTCCTTCAAGTCAAATTACACAAAAAGTCTTAATGTTTTCCAAACTGAAAACATGTCGATCTGTACTCTACGATATTACGCAAAAATGCTCTCCCCACTTCTTTAGATTCATAACAAAACGAGATATTCACATCCCATGGTTGAATGAGATAAAAATCAGAGCTGGTATAAGTTCTATAAAAAACAACAAAAGAGATCACCAGTCGTCCAGGTGAGTCTCAGAAAAATACCAGCTTCATCGACAAAAGCGATTACTGAAGACATGGGGACGGGAAGTTCAAGCAAATGCGTAGAAAGCGGTCATTTTTAGACAAAAAAGAAATTCATAGTTCTATATCGATAAAATGCATTTTGGCTCCAAAAAATATTGCGTTCAATTTAAATTATTTTAACTTTATTGTGAACACCTCTATTCAAGTAAACACAAAGTTGGTTTGAACTTTTGTTGGCATTACGCTTAATAATTTGAATTCCAAACAAAATTTCAAAGTCACTCCATAAAATAAAGTCAAATGGAAATAAGGAAAAAGGCAATTCAATAACACAAACTTGATAAAAATTCAAATTTCTTAGAAATTCACGCAGCTAAACTTAGAGCGAGCAAAGCAACCAACACGCAAGTACACAATTAAAACAAAAAGCGCTTGCAATAACAACAAGACCATGAGGTAAGTATTTATCTTTGGTAAAGTTCCCACAACGCTGATAAGCGGAAATCAACGACAAACTACCAACGACTTCTCACGCTTTACCCACCCTCTTTATTTACTGTTACATTTCTACTGCACAGCGAGGTGAAACAATTGTTGAACTCACTTTTGTGGGACATTTACGGTAAGCAACGCAGAGAACAACATTCTCGACGGTTCAGCAAGTATAGCAGTAAATTTAGTAAAGACGATCCAGATATGTTCGACTTCAGTTCGTTGAAATTTGCCAGCTGCGCTGAGGATTTGGAGCACTTTAGTGTCCGTAAGCTCATCGATATTTCCGCCATTCTAAAAGTTGAGATACGTTTGATGGGTAGTTTCTTGGAACGTGTGTTAATCTCACGTGAACGCAATCGAAGGCATCAAGACGCTCTGTGCGGATTCGTGGACGCATTGCTGTATGTGCGATATCGTGAGTACATTTTCAATTAAAACAGCTATTAATTTTGTAGAGTTAAGAACTCATGTAGTGAAAGGAAAACATTTTTTATTTAGACTTAAACCACTTGCACTAAACTATATTCTGTTCTAATAACTCGTGAGACTCAACGACATAAACCCAAAATTCATATAATTCCTATCGAATATTTTTGCTATGATAGATTTTACCTTCGCCGTACCCAATAGAGTTGAGTATATGTTACCCTCTGGAAGATCGTGGAAAATATCAAAAAAGTGTAAATCTAATTAATTATAGAAAAAGTTTCAATGTTAAATCGTCTTCTGATTTACAAAAGCAAGAATGAAATGTTTTCGATTTATAGTGCCTCGTAACATCAAGACACATACTAAAACAAGAAACGTGTCAATAAAGTTTTTCTTTTGTAAATCACAGAAGCATACATCCTCATTATTTACCCTTTTTGAGTTCCATGGGTCTCAACTATATAATTCTTAGAATAAATCATATATAATAATAATATAAACTTCAGTCTATAAAAATAAAGATAATGTAATAAAATAATGTAGCTTTCCTTGTTCCAAACGGGTTTAGGTTTTCATACGTATTTGTATTGTTTTTCTTTCCGGATATATTTCACGTTTGAATAAATGCTAATCAATGTTAATCAATTTATAAAGTTGTTTTATTTTGCACTCCGAATATGAAAATAAAGCTGTATTAATTCCGAGTTTTTAGAGTCTTAAACATCCCAATAATCAATTACAGTTACCGGCTTTCTTTCCTTCGGCTCTTATTGCTACAATCTAGTATGGCTTTTGGTTAAGTTTAACCCACAAGATCAATCGCTTTATTTGTTTCTCAATTTTTTGTCATACGGTCTGCGTTTTCAAACTTCAAAATTAAGATATCCTGTCAGAGTTATTATGGTCAGAACCTATTTAGATGTCATCGCGGTTTAGACTGTTTTACTGTATTCCATGGACTTGTTGATTTCATTGCTTTACTTTAGATTGCCTTCTAGTTAGACATTCGTCCACCAGGTAAAGACCAGGTAAAGGCCATATTTCTGCCGGCTACAAATCTTAAATA
Source organism: Zeugodacus cucurbitae (assembly GCF_028554725.1). Lineage (NCBI taxonomy): Eukaryota > Metazoa > Arthropoda > Insecta > Diptera > Tephritidae > Zeugodacus > Zeugodacus cucurbitae. The sequence goes on along the minus strand of NC_071667.1, from coordinate 51,942,974 downwards.
CCAATATTAGACAATTTGTCCTTAGGTGGATATCACCTTGGATAATCCAGATACCTCTTCTTCAATCAGAGTCCTCAAAGATTAATCGGTAGAGGTAAAGCTATGAGTTATTTAAAGGTAGTTGTAGAAGAAATCAAACTGAAACTGACTTACAAGATTAATTTCCGACTTCCACTGCAGAGCTTTTCAACTAGTGGGGCGGTTATTTAACAACTTTATAAGACTAACGCTAATAAAGCCCAGGAACTATTAGTATAATATGAACAAGTCGAAGCTCCGAAGGTAAAATTGCTAAGTCTCAAGCTTTTTGGGTTGATCCAAATCGGTAGAGACCCAGTGAGATCTTCGGACTCAGCATTAGAACTAGTCCTTAAATAGAAAACTTGGGATCTCACACCTTACATTATCCGTGTGAGCAAACGAATCGCCTAAGCAGTTTCGTGCTGAGTCCAATATTTGGTCTTTGGTCGGTTATAAGAATAATACGTTTTGGTACTCTACTCACGTACATAGTTACTGAAACTAGTTTTTATATTTCAAAGCTGGTTTACTATCGCTTCTGGTGTTGGTATTTACACTTTCTCAGGTACATGATTAAACTTTCAGAAACTATCTCTATTGCTTCCTAATTGACGGTAGAATAATTCAATCGAACCTTATCAAACCATTTTACAATTAAATGAAAATGGAACCTATAATTTAGTAAAGTTTAAAAAAAAACCGTTATGTTATGGTAAATTCTCCACAATAGGTTCCTAAATTCTCTAGAAATAAAGAGTTTTCATCTATTCGATGATTTTTTATTAACCAATACACTCTGGAAACCCTCTTTATTTACCACTGTGCCAACTGTCAGTGTCGGATTTCTCATGACCACTGCGCATACGCGAAAACTGTCAAATATCGGATTCAATGTCAAAGTATGCACTAATGGAATTTATACTTCACACAGTACCAATCAGTCACTTCGGACGTCTGCTGCTAGTAACACCACTTGGAACCGGAACAGAAAATAGTGTTAACAGTTAAGTGTGCGAGGAGCAAAAAAACAAACTGGTGAAGCATTGACCGCAAATGCACCTACACCAGCAACGCAACACACAGTCCATTATAGCCAAAACAACAACAAATTGTTAAAGGTTTGAAAACACAAGAAAGCGTAAAAGGAATTAAGCGAAAAAAGTGAAAGAATGAAAGAATGAAACTGCAAAGTTTACAAAACAAAAGAGTGCTCCAATATAGTGGTGGAAAACAAAAGAAGAGTAGTGAAAAAAAACAAGGAAAATTGTGTGTGTAGAAACAACGCGACCACAGCTGCTGGCACGACGTAACAGCATACCAACACATAATCACATCACACGAACGCACGCACACACAGATATGTGAACGTTGAGATATGAGCTTCAGCAAAGCAAAGCAACACCCTCAACCAGTTTTATGTGAAAACTGTAGCGCTGAGGGGGCGCACCCAGGCGATACCTACACCCTTTTGCACGGCAAGTGGGCACAGTTAGAAAATAGTGTGTATGGGTGTGTGATAACGCAGGCACACACACACATGCATTGTACCCACCATCGTTAGCCTTGATATTCTTGATGGTTGTTGGTTGCCTGCTTGGATGCATAGTTCATTACTCGTTTTATTTTCAGCTATGAGGGACGCAACGCCATAACGGTATTTATGCGTATATATACCACCACCACACGCTGTGTATGTGTGTCTGTGTTCGCTGGTGTGCTAAAAACGTGCTGTCAGCTGAGAGGTCGCAATAGTGCAGCGCGCATTTGCTTGCTGTCCATTGCAACGTTCTGCTGCTTTTGAGCAAATTTTCGTTTTGTTTTCGAATGCTTTTCGCAAGCTAATTTTGTTCACAGCTATTATTGCAAGCTAAGAAATTAAATAAAAAGTATGTCAAAAGTGTGTTTGTGTATAGAAATAAACAAAAAGCTAAAATAAATCTGAAATAAAAGTATGAATCAGTGTATTAAATAACCGCCAATCGATCGTAATGCTCAAACAAAAGCACAAACGAGGAAGAAACAAAAAAATAACAAAAATTCACTATACAACGCACATCCGCGTTACTCATCCGCCATGGCGTACTCAAAGCCAAAGTTCAATTTGCCCAGCAGCGTGTAACTAGCTCAGCATCGTTGATTTTCGTTATCTATTTAAGCAGCGCACTTTAGTTTTATTGGAATTTGGTGAATTTGTTACGTGGCAAAATCTCTGCCAGTGCTCGCTGCGTTTGTGTGTGTGTGTCTACATGTTTGAATATTTCGCTGCAGAAATCTCTTACTCCAAAAGATTACGAAAACGTGATAATTTTTTGCAATTGAAATCAGTGCCGTTAATCAAGAGTTTTTTGGATTCTTGGCAAAATAATTCACTGATTTATTAAGGCAGTATTAATATGCATGTCAACATATTTATAATTATTTTTCAGTGAAAATTCTTTGGGTGCGTGGTATGAAGTTTAATATGAAAAGGCAAAGCTTTGTTTGTAAGTTTATTGTGCATTTTTTTTTTAATTCTTTCTACTCGGTATAAACCATATTCCTGTGTAAGTTTTTACAAGGATATTTCAAATTATATTGTGAGAACAGTTCAAAATGTTTTATAGAGAATCTCTCAAAATACATTCGTTATTATTTTGAGTGTTAAATTATGTAAGCTATTGATAGGATTTAAATCTTTTTCGGGCACTTTGGCACTTTGGGTAAAATAAAATTTCAATTATGTATAGGGTTTCTTATATATTCATGAGTTAGGAAGGTCCATAAGTGCTTCTCAATTTTGAAATAGAATGATGAGTGGAATCACTACAGTGAAAAACTACACATCTATACTACTATTATAAATACGAAAGATTTGTGAGTATGTTTGTAATGAACTACTGTGCCGATTTCAAAAATTCTTTCATCATTGGAAAGCTACATTCACCGCGAGTAACATAAGCTATATTTATTGCTAGAATCTCAACTTTCTGGAAATAGTTCCCAGGTGATGATATCAAAAAGACTCCGTGATGGAGAATCTTAATCTGAAATTGAAAATCGTCTTGCAAGTCATTCTCCTCGCATCGCAATCACGTGCCAGATAGTCGAGTAACGAGTGCTCCCAGCTGCTTGCTGAATTTTCAAAACCTCCCAAGTAAGCGCATGAGCGTCGAGTGTGGAGGGCAGCTGCTTGAAGAACAATATATTAGAAATATACAAGCTCGCACTAGGGAGTCGGAACACTGAGCGTTCCCAACGCTTTCATAATCAGAGAGAAAGTAAACGGACATCAAAGACTAGAGGTCGTAATAAGTTTTAGCTCATTACAAATAAAATATAATTTCATGTTCGAATTTTCCTCATTAAAAACATTCTACCTTTAGAATTGTATAAAATATTGGAGTCGTATTTAAAAAATAGACAATTTATGGTTAAAGTAGGAACGACAAATAAGGGCTGGTGTACCACAAGACAGTATTTTAGGGCCAACTCAGTACATCATATATACTGCTGATCTTTCAACAGCTAATAATGTTTTGACATCAACTTTCGCGGATGACACAGCTTTAGTGAGATAGTGGGACATTGTTGCAGGGGGACTTACAGCCAGGAGAAAACGAAAAACTTATGCGGACGTAGTCGCGGGTAAAAGCTAGTAACATATAATTTCTTGTTTGAATTTTCCTCATTTTACTTGTTTTATATGAACCCACGCAAAAAACGGGAAGTACATACATATGGGTGGACCAATGTGTACATGTATGTAAAAACTTACAACTTTTAAAATGTTTGTTTAAATCCGTGCGAAGTCGAGGAGGTCTGCTGGTAATATATAAAATCATGAAGAAATGATATATATAAAGAAAAAGTATCGTGCAAATATTAAGAAGTATTTCACAAGATTGCGTGCACATATCAACCAATAAAATAACCTAAAAGAATAACATTATCCAACCATCTATCGTAATTTCTCTGCTCGCTATGTTTTGGCTCTGTACTCTTCTCAAATCCAATCCTCACAAAAGCATCAACTGCTCAATGTATTAAATGAATGAAATATTGTGAATACCTCTTTAAAGTAGTAAAGCTGTTTGCAATTCAAATTCTATCACAGTATGCAACTCGACCATTCGAAAATAGCTTATGTGAAATTACTAAATAAATGATAAAATATTTAGTTACAAAGTTAAAATAAAATATGATTATTTTATAGGGTCCTAATTAACCTCAAGTTTTGAAAAGTTATAAATTATTATTATTGAATCGCTTCTTAAATAGGCTTGCCTAGTCTACAGCGTTTATACTTTATTTTAAAGCATTACATATTAATTTTATAGTTTGAAAATAAGTTTTATTAAAATGTTCTTTCAACTATAAAATGGAAAATGTACCCTATCGACATCGAGAAGTGAAAAATGCATGGGGAAATGCTTAAAAAAATGTATCAGTAAAAAGAAAACTTCTCAATTAATTATTCTAAAATGTAAGTTCTTCAATAGAAAATATATAGTATGTGGTATAAATATAAATAATACATATATATATATTCCAAGAGGTTAGGTAGGTTTCTGAGGCTGAAAATTTACAATTTTTTTAAATATATACAACCACATATTAAATTTAAACAATTTAGCATATCAAAGATATATATTTAAATAGAATTTTTTGGCATTTTTATTTACAAATTTCGAAAAATTCAAAAAAAAGATCTTGCCGTGGACATCTCATGATTGGTTCATCTAAAAACAATAAACCAAAAATATTTCGTTAGTACATGGATAAATCTAATTAATGAACCGAGGAAAAAATTTTAATTATGAGCCAAATTTTAGATAAATAACTTACTTTATTAGTAAAAATTTCGCCATATATTGACCCGAAAAAAAAGATGTAACAAAAATAAAAATAATCCTTTGTAAAAGCATTTAACTGCCTGATGGCCGAAACTTCCAAGTGTATCTCTTAGAATATTACTCGGATTGATTTGATATTTTTGATAATTTTAAACAATATAACAAATTTTTAAACTTATTGCACTATTTATAAGACATAAATAAAATTGTACAAATTTTGAGCGAGCTTAAAACAGAGAGGTATATACATATGTGAGCACTTTTATTTTCCTTACCCAACATCTGAGAAAATCAGCTTCTCTGACATTACAACAGAAAAGAAAAACGTTTATCTGCGTACATGTACGATTCGAAGGTCAGAAAGCTTGCAGAAGTAGGACAAGCAAAGAAAGTAACACTACAAATGAAAAAAAAAAAATGTAATTATGTATGAGTGCCTACACCTACTTAGCTTGTCATTAAAATGACTTCAACTTAAATAAACGCTTCCTCCAAATGCGGTTAGCATATGTTCTCATTTAATACTTCACATTGTTTTTCCCTTAATTTTTACTAAAAATGTTCATAATCTCATAAATAATGAGTATGTGAATTAGTAATTGTCTATAACTAGATATATTAATGCTTCAACCGAAATTTTTCAATCAATGCCAAGCCTTGGGGTATATATTAGATTAGGAATCGACGAATGGAATGATGTTTCAATTAATAGATATTAAAATTATTTAAAATATATAACTATATATAATATAAAAGGTGCAGCCCCAGATGATTTTTATAGTAGTGCTATTATATAATTTTTGAATCATTGATGTTTTTTCGGAGACTTGGTCATTGAGTTGAAAATCTCTCAACAATACTCACAGTCAAAATCACTCAGTGCTGGTGTGTTCTCAGTAATTTTGTCCTTTAAAAATTTAGTCCTCTTTTCACTACATAGAACAAGTATGTCAACTGGAATATACTTAATATCTGTTCCATAAAAAATTATATTTCTGAAGTCTCTTAAAAAAAGTAAATATTATTCTTTAGATATCTTAAAGTCACAAATTTGAAATTTGAACCGAAATGAAATTTTATGTGACCCTGAGAACGCCTTTCGCTTCAATATTCCCCTCTGCGAGACACAAGACAAGCTTATCTCCTGAAACGACTGGATTATGTAACAATGTCATACAGTTAGCTGACGTTAAGTTTCGTTGTGGTTTTATCTACCGCAAAATTACGTTTACGTAGCGTAGACAAGCTGTCACCGCTCTTAATCTCGCTTTGTATGGTAAGTGCTTGTCCTCAATGCGACATGTGAAATGCAAGTAAGCAAAAGCAGAGAAGCAGAGCAGCAGAGACACACACATTTGATGGTGTGGGGGCCTTTGTTTTGTGCGAAGATTGAAATGCATTTGGCTTAACTGTAAAGGGTTGAATGGAAGATAGTGTTGCCGAGTGGATTAAATATGAGCAGTCGGTGGTTTGTGCATTGCAAACGCAGTCACAGAATGAGATATAAAGTAAGAAAAGATTTTTTCAAATTGAAATGGTTATGAGTTTGCCGGAATTCCAAAATTTTAGAGTCTATATTTGGTATAAAGAGGCTCATAATAATCTCCCAAACTTTTGGAAGCTGGTCAAAATTTATATATCTGACAATGTGGAAATGATTTCTGGGATTATAACTTCATATAAACATAAAAACCTTGACTTAGACTTCATTCACTAACTCTTAAAACAAATTATTGATTCGAGGTCTATAATACTTGTTTTAGATGGATGAATTCTGTCACCAAATCTTAATCTGAAATATCGATTCTACTTCAAAATCGGCTAAGTTCTGTTGCGTTTCATTTCGGTTTCTACTTCGTCCAAGTTTGGATTGGCTACGTGTGAAGATGATTGAATATTTTATACCTTGATTTGCGCTAACTTGCCACCTCAACTTGCACTTTGACCTTGCGAATAACCACTTCGTAATTTAAATAAATTATTCATTGAATTCAGCGTGTTAAAAACACCAACTTAATTGATTCTCGCACGAATGTCCGTCAGTTATCCTAGTAGAGGAGTCTTATCGATCTGAGCAAATATTATTTATTTCCCAAGATATATTCTTTCCTCAGCACACTTTCAACAACGCACGGATTTTCTTTTGAATTATTTGCGATTACACCGCAAACGCACGAACTAGGTCAAGAAAACATTAAAAAGCGACTGAAGAAAACAAACAAATAATAATAACGACAGCGCTAACAGTGCAATGCGTGGTGGAAAGATAATCGCTAGAATTGCTTAGACAAACACAACAACTAGCAAAGTAGTAACGCAAATGTATAAAATCAAAATGCTTACCCAAGAGAGCACAGTGGAAAACTATACGAGAATGACACAAAGAAAAGGAAACGAAAATAGTTGCTTGAAATTGTTTCTGCTGAGCTACTAACAGTTATATAGCTGTACATATACACAGTTAACTGTGTATTTGTTCACATTTTAGCTCTAACTATCGCTCTTTCATATTAGCTGCCACTAAATTATGACTCGTAGAACACATATCTACCTCCGCTTACTGTCTTTCAGCTCTTTTTCCACAACACACTTCACTTTTATGCATGCAAATAATGCAAATGAGTGGCAAATTACGAACGTCACAATTGTTAAGCCAACGATTAGCAGCCCAAGCAGTGGAAGTACGCATAAAAGTATGCAATAAAAACTGAATTAAAGTCTTACGTATAGTGTTCGCTTAAATGCGAAGAATTTTAATTTTTATTATTGAGCCAATTTTCTAATTCACTTAAATACCTTTAATATCTGGCCAGCAATCTTTTTATTTTGGTGCAATAGCGAAAAATTATCCTTAATTGGCGCAAACCATGGACTCGTGAGTGCTATCTACTCATATGCATGCTTTTTTTGCTTCATCCACTTTAGCTTTGTGTGTTTTTTAACTTTTGCTTTGCAATCGCCGAAAATAGTTTTCAAGGCAACTTTTTCACTACTTTGAACTTTTTGTAGATTCTGCTGCTCTGCGTTTTGTGGCATACATTTTCTCAGGCATATACGAAAAAATATAGATATAACATATAAAAGCAGTTAAATATATAGTATATACATACATACATATTTGAATACCCTTTAATAAGAACCCAAAACGATGAGAATTTGCACTGGTTTTAAAATATATCTTTTTGGCATATTCTCATATACTCCCTTTATACATCCTTTCGAACTTTTTATACTCTCAATAAAGAGAGTATTATAGTTATGTTCACATAACGGTTGGTTGTAAGTCCTAAAACTAAACGAGTTAGATAAAAAGATATATATATCAAACTTATCAGGGTGATGAGTAAAGTTCAAATCTGTCTATCTGTCCCACGCCCACTTCCCACACAAAGGTTATGTTGAAAACTACTAAAAATGCTTTAATTCAGTAGGGAATACCACCAGAAACCTTAAATTTCATTATAAAGATGGTACCGAAAGCTGCACTCAAAATGACACAAAATTTAAAATGAGCGTGGTTCCGCCCACTTATGGTTCAAAACCATATCTCCGAAACTGCTCGACCAATTTACATGAAATTCGGTTCATAATATTTTCTCAGCTTCCCAATGATATGTTGTGAAAATAGTCCAAATCGGTCCACAACCACACCACTTCCCATATACCAGAACTTTGAAGTCAATCTGAATCGTTTACTTTGCAATATATAAAGTAAGCACTAGTGAAGATATCGGAACATAACTTTGCAAAAGTACTGCATTTAAATAGTGGCATCGCCCTTCTAAAAATTGTCGAAATAAGTTTTCGAATGTGAAGACATCAGTGCTTCTAACAAATTTTTCGCCGAAAATACAGGTGAGTCTCTCAGATATTTTGAAGAAATTGTTTGTCATATTAATAAAATTAAATAAATAAATTTCGAGAGTATAACATGTTCGGTGACACCCGAACTTAGCCCCTCCTTACTTGTTCTTCTTCCTTCACATACAACCAACAATTTAAAAAAGAAATGCGATGAAATTAAAACCTTAGTCGTCCATAATTTCTTCGGGCTGAGTTACATTTTTGCATAAAAATGCGTCCAACGTTTGTTGTATAAAAATTGCTGTTTTCTCCATGTAAACATTTTTGTAGCATTGTATGGCGTCGGAAAGAGATTGACTTGCCTTGGCACTACGATTTTCATCGGGATCATTGTTGCAAAAAATTTCAATCGCCTGTTCTACCAGTTCCATCGCCTTTGCAATTTGCGCAGTTGTTAGCTTTTTTGGTTCTGTTTGGATAACGGTCGGATCAGTTTCATCATCCAACGTATGTTCAGTACCAAAAGTTAATAACATTTCGTTTGTGAGCTCTTCATCCTGTAAGTTTAACAGTTCGTTGATATCCTCAATCTCCATTCCTTCAATATTATTTTCCCTAGCCAGATTAGCAATTTCTTCCCGAACAGTTGGTATATCGTTAATCGGAACATTGTTTTTAAGCAAGCACTCTGGCCATATATTTCCCCAACTTCCATTCATACAAGTCACTTTAACTTCTTTCCATGCAAAACCAATATTTTCGACAGCCATCTTGATATTGTAATCCTTCCAAAACTGCGGTATGGTTAATTTATCTGCTTTATCAGTTGCTTCTATAAGTTGAGAAAATGTTCGCCGTAGATAGTAAGACTTAAAGTTGGATATTACGCCTTGATCCATCGGCTGTATGATAGAGGTGGTGTTAGGAGGCATAAAAACAATTTTTATATTTTCAGAAATATCATCTGAATATATGGGATGTCCTGGAGCATTGTCCATCAGTAACAGCATTTTAAAATCAATCTTTTGAGAGCAACAATAATCTTTCAGTTCGGGAACAGCGCGATTTTTAATCCAATCTGTAAATAGCGTGGCAGTCATCCATGCTTTCTTATTAGCACGCCAGTGAACCGGAAGATCACTTCTATTCACATTTTTAAGGGCTCTTGGATTCTCAGACTGGTAAATAAGAAATGGCTTGAATTTTAAATCCCCTTCTGCGTTTCCACCTAGAAGAAGGGTAAGTCGATCTTTAGAGGCTTTATACCCAGGAGCAGATTTTTCGGCCTTGGAAATGTAGGTTTTTTTAGGCAACCGCTTCCAATACAAGCCAGTTTCATCGACATTCAAGACCTGCTTGCGAGAATATCCCCCTTCTTTGACAATAGCTTGTAATTCAAGCTTAAATTTTTCCGCAGCTGGCTTATCAGCGCTAGCCGATTCTCCTTTTAGAGAGATATTATGCAAATTTGCCCTAGATTTAAAGCGTTGGAACCAACCGTTACTTGCTTCAAATTTTTCGGAACTTCCACTGCTTGTTGATGGAGTATCATTCTGTAGATCATGAAAGATGCTGATGGCCTTATTTTGAATAATCATTTTGCTCAGGGGCACTTTTCTTTGGTTCTCATTTTCAATCCAAACCGACAGAAGAGCTTCCATTTTAATCAACAGCGGACTTCTTACTTTGACTTGTTGTGACTGTAGCGAGGTAGCAGTTTTTGCAAATTTTGTGATTTGGTCAGCATCTCGGTTGCAAATTGTCCTTACAGTAGACGAAGCTAAGTTAAGATGTTTTGCGATGTCAATGGCTTTTTCATCCGACTTAAAACGTTTTGGTATGTCTAATTCAACTAAAACCGCAACTGCGACGGAAATTCTCTGCCGAAATTCATATTTCTATGTGCAGCACTTGCATATATGCCGATAATTGGGAATCCCCTTTTTACGGAAAAATTGTTTTCTGTAACTGAATATGTATGTATATACATATGAACATTGCTGCATACGTAGGCATTCAAACGACCGAAACTGAGATTAACGACGCAAATTGAAAACATTGTACAATACATATGTATGTACTAGAGATCTCTAGTATGTACATACATATTTTGCGACGCAAATCGAAACGACGCGAATCGGGTCGACGCAAACCGGGGCCCCAGTGTACTTGTTCTGTCACCTCTATTGCGCTGAAATTTTCTTATCAATACTTAACTCGTTCTGACGCCTCTATTGCGCTGCCAAACGTTTTCTTGTTTGAGAAGTTTTCCAAAATTTGCAACTCCTAAAACTGTTGTTATTACTTTATGGACTCCATAATAGATGGTCTCTTTTGAGTGTCTTCAAATTATTATCAACTTTCTTCATTATATATTTTGGACACATTTGAATGGAATTATAAGTGATTAAGTGAATCACTTTGGACAATTGTCACGGTATTCTATCGCAAAGTTGTGTATTGTTGATTGTTAATGAAGATGTCTCGTTTGTGATTGGCCTTGTTTCTGATGTAAAGCTATAGTCGACTCTGTAGGTGATCCTAAATACTGTCAATTTCTGAACTTAATTGCTTAAAGATTTAATTTTCTCAATCTTTTTGATGCACCTTAAAGGTGATAACTTGATATTTATAAACCAAAATGAGTTTAGAATTTACTTATTTACTTATGGATATATTATGGATAAAAATATTTATTGAATCACAGGTAAATTAATAAATAGGTATGTCATCGATAACTACGATACTATGTATCAACTAGAAAACTATGTATTCGACTAATCGACTAACCGAATTAAACGAATAGGGCATTATTCGAATAATAATATTCGGTTTACACTATTCGGATAGTCGACAATCATCGACTATTCGATTAAATGCTCATTTTCGACTATTCGGTTAACCGTTCATTGTCGACTATTCGAATAGTGCAAGTTCATTAATTTTCTTATTTTTATTGAAAAAAGTGAAACATTAAAACCAACAGTTAACTTGCTTTAAAATACAAAAAATAACAATGATTTCACGGGAACCATTAAGTAATGACAAAATAATTTTTAACCATTTCAACTGGGCGAATGTATTAAATCAGTCTTTTTAATAAAACGTCGGTTTTTATATAAAAAGTTAAAATGTTAACATTTGTTGGTTGCAAGCAGCTTCTACGTGGTGTCACAATATTCCAAGCAATGGAGAACGTCCTCTCTGATTCTGATAAAGTGGCCGGAATGCGGAAACTTTAAAAAATCAAAGGCTGTTTGGATTTCAAACAATTTCCCTTTATTCGAATAGTAACAGCACAACTATTCTAATAACCGCAGTAAAACGACTATTCGAATAGTCGTAACATTGCGAGTACTAACCGGTTAATATTCGTACGAACGGTTACAAACGGGATAATCGAATAATCGGTTTTCAGGTTAATCGAATAATATTAAGAGCTCTAGTATCAATGCCTCTGCTCTTTGATGAATCGGTGTTACAATAATAAATAATGAGTTTTATCAAATTTACAAAGTGGGCTCTTTCCAACAGGGGATATGTGATGCTGTCGTCTTTTTAGTACACAACAGCCAGTTTCACGAAACAAATTTAAGTGAAAAATTATCTATTTCAGTTTCACCATTTGATTTAATTTTTATTTAAATGATCTCGCTTTGCCATTTAAATATTATTTAAATATTGTCATATGTAAGGTTAGGTTTTTCTATCAGCTGATTTCAAATATTTTTTTCCATTGTGACAAATAAATAAAATTTTAGTTTACTTTACTTTGCTTTAGTTTTCTTAAATATGCTTTTATTCTTTCTAACATTCATGCTTTTTAATTTTTTGTATGCCAATTTTGAATTATGGTGAAGACCAGAAAGCTTAAGTACAAAGTTAAATAAAATTTAAAGTTAAATAGAACTTAACATTTAATGAAAAAATTTCGTGAAACCGGCTGTAAAACTCTCAGATAAGCTCATTACATATTATTTAACTAGAGTTGAAGTTAGAAGAAACAACAATTTCTGGAATTTTCCACTGAGCTACTTTGAATGCAGCATTACTGTTATGAATTTTCGCCTGCTGAAACAATACTACGAAAAATGAAATCAATTAATACTAGGAAAAATCTGTTGGTAAACAATGTATAAATTTCAAGAAAATTTCTTTCAAGCCTTGATAGATGTGTGCCGTTGTTGTAGATCAAGTTAAAAATTGCTTGATTGCTCTCTTGGAAATATTTCAGGTGTATAAAATGTTCAGCTATTCTAAATAAAACAAAATAAGGACTAGTGAATGACTTGGTGTCAAATAAACCGTAAGGTTTTATTTGCTTAACGACTTTTCCTTTTTAAAGAAAGGAAAATAAAATTGTGTAATTATGGACCAATATAATAAAAGGTAATCATATTTTAAAATGTATTTGTATTATGCGTGAAAAAGTAGAAATAATCGGAGAATAACACGTTCCAGATATATATTCCCAACACATTGTATTTCCTCCCGTAAATATAAGCCAAGTATATAAGAAGCAATGGTACATTTCACCCAGAATATTATGATTATATCAGCAACGAAGTAGTTAAAGGTGAACTAGTTTAAGAGTGGCTAACTGGTCAACTGTGTGGTTATTTTATATCTCAACTTCCAGCTTGTAAAAATAAAATAAAATTGTATACGCGTCGGAAAGTATACTTACAATATAGATGTGTGTCCAAGCAATCTAGCTGGCACTTCACACATTTTACAACCAAATTAAATATATTATTGCATAACCTTAGGCGCTGTGACTGTGAATATCAACAAATAAACAACGCACATTAAGGGCGTAGTAAAAAATAAATACATGTGATAAAATTAATCATAAACAAAGTAACAAAAGCGTGTTTAATCCACTTAAATAGTGTTTCTTAGTGTCAAAAAATTGCAAAACAAAATAACAACAACAACAAGATGTAAACCAGCTTAAGGATCTCATCACTCAAACGCACTAAGCAAGCTTGCGACGCTTGGTGAGCTTGTCAACAACGTACAACATAAGCGTGTGAGAAAGGTTGCCACCTTGGATGGATCATGGGTAAATATACGAGTTTCAATTATTAGAAAACAACTTGATTGCAAACAAATTTAGCAAAGCAATATTTCTTTTAAATAAATATTTTGTATAATAGTGAAAAGCAACATAAAAGAAAGTGATTGTTTAGCAAGCGCAACTGAAATGTGCCGTTTAAATGTACTTTAATGCAATTACTAACTCTTACTATTTAGATATTCTTACTTTCAAAATATATGTACAAAACTATAACTAAATGTAAAAGTAACTGTAAACTTCTATTTATCTACACTTGAAATTATACACAATATTTACTTAACTTACAAATAACAAATTTAATATTTCATTAATTTTTGTGCAATGCAAAAACACTTGAAACAAAAAAAACATGTAAATGTTTATGAAAAAATATTAAAAAAAACAATCTCAACACAAAAATAATACAAAAACGTGCGAGGCAGGTAAATTAATAATTACATATTTATACTTAAACGAAATATTCGATTTCTGCTAAAAACACCAATTGGTTGATGCCTTCATTTCATAACATTTGCTCTCATAACAAAGTGCATTTTAAATTTAAACAGAAATATTTCCACATTACTTTTCAAAGTATACATAATCCTTTTGCTTTAAATGTATTCTCATTGCCTTTCATTCAATGAGCATCATCATTATTCATTTAGTAAGAAAAAATATTTTAGTTTGTTTTCATATATTTTTTTAGAAGGAGCCTCATTTTCGAACCCCAAATTCATTTTCGAAACACAGTCAGATTTCTCTCCAATAAGATGTTGTGTTCTCTTTGACCGAATCTATTTGGAACTGTAATTTTAAGTCTGTAAAATTTTCAAAATTTCGAAAACTTCCAAGTTTTTTCTCATTTTATTATGTCACATTATAATAATCAGTTCGGCTTGGTACATCTCATAGTTATAATCCTCACATGTTATGAAGTATTTTAAGTAGAACCACATATTTTTCGAATTACTTTCTTTGGTTTCCTTAATTTTATTTAACGGTCAATAGCATGCTTATATTTATAAATGAACTTCGTTCGTGGCAATGTTCTGGCCTCAAATTTTATTAAATTCTTATCGAAAAAATCGATAACGTTTTTTTTAATTATGCGCTCTGCGGTTCAATGATTTCATATAGTTTTCAAAGGCTGTAAAGCTCCAAGTTCGAGGGGACAGTTTCATAAAATTGTCAGGAGTTGCCTATAATGGTTATTGCAAATCATACTCCCAGTAAAGCAAGCTTTGAAGCTTTATAGGTAAGCAGTATAAGTAATTAACAGTAACAGTTTGAAATTCTCTGCAGATCACCTTCCTAACCTAGTTACACCAATCTAGTAAAGGGTGATCCATTTCCAGATTCCCTACTTTTTAAAGAAAAAACACAGAAAATTCAAATTTAATGGGGAATTTTTATTATTATTCGAAAGAACCTTCTTTGGTATTTATTATTTAAAGATTATCTCTTTTAAATGTACTCCGAGGCTAGGTCCATCCCTTGAGTCTAATTTTCTATGACTCGTTCGAGGACTGAATCGAAGAGGAATTGTCCGCATAGCGTTTAGACTTTACCCCTACAAGAAAAAGTCTATCGATGTGATATCACTTGGTGGCCAATCACGGTCCGACCCCAAACGTGAAATTATCTACTCATCGAAGTGTTCTCTCAATAAAACCTTTGTTTGATGTGTGGGAAGTGGCTTTTTGTTGAATCAAGTAGTCGGTGATCATGACGCCGACATAATCTTTGAAGTAATGTGGACCGACGATTCCACCGGCCCACAAACTACACCAAACCATTGTTGACCGTTTCTATTCGGTCGAATATAATCCATTAATAATTGCCGGAATCAAGATGGGTGATCGTGTTGCGAATAGTACGCTCAGTATGCCGACTATCTTGACCATACGTTGAACAAAATCCGCGAAACACATTCTTTACCGAACGTGAATTTTCGTAATAATAATAATAAAAATGTATAAACGTTGTTCAGACGGAAGTCTTTCCATGATAAAATGACAAACAATATTGAACAGAAATAACATGACAGCTTGACACGACTCACGTGATCTATTGAAAAAAGTACTTCTACTTCGATCACCCGTTTATAATTTTTTAGAAAAGAATTCCCAAAAAAATTCAAGAACTTAGAAGAGACTATAGGGGCAGTTATTTGTGAAAGTGTGGTTAAACGTAGTTAGGTTAGATCAACTGCGATATTAATTACGGCTTTTAGTGGGAAATTATGATATATTTCCCTGTAATATTGAAAAGCTATTCATATTAGCATCCTAAAACACTTTATACATCATCATATTTCATCATTTAATATTATATTTATTGCATTCGATATTTTAACCTTCAAATAGCATAACGCAAGTGAAAACTAATAAATGTCAACATTCAACCCATATCTGAGCTTATATTCTGAGCTAGTACTTTTATAATTTTCATTTTATTTCTACGTATTTTTCTAACTCATGTTCAATTATCTCTTCGCTTTCACGCACAACTGGGCGCCCCTGCTGCGCAGCCTCCATAACCACCATATAACTGTAGCTATAGAATAGCAAACCAAGCAACACCTACGCATATTCACGCACGAACAACACCACGTATGAGCAACCTTACATAATCATCTGCCATACAAAGTTTGCTCGTAGATTTTGAGTATTTTCTCAGAAAATTTTACTTATGACAAAAACAATTTTCGCCCACCCAAAAATGCCTACACACATTCAGAAGCCCGCCGCAGCATTTCTATGTGTTCACCAACGCATGTGGGTGGCGCAAACACCCAAACATTCACACTAACTATTGCGTGAAATATCAGCACATACATACTACTGTACTTAGAAACTTGCAATGTTTTCCATACACAACAAATATAAATGTACTAAATATTTGCGCAATTTTCCTTAACAACTGTTGCATGTACACTAGTCACGCGCTCAGCACTTTCATCGTTTATACTCGTTGTAGTAATTTACAAATTTTCTGCTAATTATATACGCTGTTGGCGCTGCTTGTTTCTGTATACGAGTATATGTGCTTGTCGTGGCAGCTCCTTATCGTTTACTGCTGCTAATTCATCGAATTTGTTGTTATTAATTTGTTGGCGTTAATGTTTGTTTACTGCTAGTTTATACAGTTATCACAAATTAATGTTATTGTAATTGAGTGCGTAAAGCTTATTCAGTTTGAAGGTGAATATAGGAAAAAATTATTAGTGAATATAGTTAATTTTTGGTTAGAGCGGTTTGTTATTAGTATTTTCTCGAATAGAAGCAGTATTCCTTAAAACATTAATCTTCCTTTGATTGTGAGAGCTTTCTAAAATAATTGCTTGAATGAAGGATTTGAATAAAAAACATTGGTTACTGTTTCAATATATTAGTGGACGTACAATATTTCTTAAACGAACGCAACAATTTTAGACTTAAATATTAAGAATTGAATTCTGAAATCTTAATATCTCAGAATTGAAACCAAATAATCATTATTATGTTAATCTTTCGACAATTTTGGGATGACAATTTATATTTATTTCCTCTTGGTGACTTCTGGAAGGTTTAGAAATAATGTTTAAGAAATCCTGTTTTTATTGGCAAGTCAAGTTTGTGCACATTAAGTACTAGTATCAGTAATTCATAAATAAAGTTATGTAATGTATTAGGTCACTGAATGATATTGAAACGAGAAAAAGCGTTAACTTCGGCTGTGCCGAAGCTAATATACCCTTCACAGGTGCATTTCTTTTAGTAACTATGTGTTTAAGCAAATCTAAAGACGTAAGAAAAAGTAAGTAAAAAAAAAGAAAACATTTTACTAATTCTCTTTAGCCGGGTTGTTTGCTAGAAACATTAAGGCTATATAGCTAACCGATCTGAACAATTTTTTCGGAGATTATATTATTACCTTAAGCAGTAATCCATTTCAAATTTCGTGAAGATACCACGTCAAATGCGAAAATTTTCCATACAAGCCATTGATTCCGATCGTTCGGTTTGTATGGCAGCTATATGCTGTAGTGAACCGATCTGAACAAGATTAAATTATTTCTATGAACATTAACTCACACCAAATTTCGTAAAGATATGTAGTAAAATGCGGAAGTTTTCCATACAAGCCCTTGATTTCGATCGTTCTGTTTGTATGGCAGCTATATGATATAGTGGTCCGATATCGGCAGTTCCGACAAATGAGCAGCTTCTTGAAGGGAAAATAACATTTGCAAAATTTCAAAACGATATCTTAAAAACTGAAGGACTAGTTCGTATATATACAGACAGACAGACGGACATGGCTAAATCGACTCAGTGCAACATACTGATCATTTATATATATACTTTATAGGGCCTCCGGCGCTTCCTTCTGGGTGTTACAAACTTCGTGACAAACTTAATATACCCTGTTCAGGGTATAAAAATATTTGGTGAAAGAAATGCAGGCGACAAATATATCTCCAAAATAAAATAAAACCGCTCACAGAAATTTAGAAATTGAGCTTTAATAATGCTTCTCTCCCCTTCAAATAAGTTCAACGTTTACGAATATGAACGAAGTATTCTATTCTACGTAATAAAATAACTTTGGAATCTTACCGACGATTTTTATTATGATCTACATTTGAACCCTTTTCGTCATATGATGTTCTTTGTAGACGTTTCATAAATTCTCAACTTTAAGTGTCATAGACTAAAGTAGTACCTTGAAGTGAGGCTGTGGCAAGAAGCTTTCAGGTAGTTTTATACTAACGAAGACTTAATAAATTAATGATTTAAAGTATCGGCTGTAGTCAAGTTAGACTTACTAATGAAGTGTGAAAATATCAAATTTTCGGTAAGATATTGAATATATCTAATGCTTGTGGACTATAGTCAAATTACAGCAAACATACTAACATAGAATTCTAAGTGAGTTCGTCTAAAGATGATGATTTTTTATATTTACTATAACCTTCGACCATTTTATTCCATTTTATGAATTTCATCGAAGAATGTCAAAACTCCGAAAAATTTATTTTAAATCCCTACTAATATTATAAATGCGAATGTAAGTTTGTTTGTTACGCTTTCACGCAAAAACTACTGAACCGATCATCATGAAACATTGTACATATACTCTTGAAGGTACTAGAAGCAACATAGGGTACTTTATATTAAAAAAAAAAATTAGATGATTTTGGAATGTCGAGCCCTCGACGAGACAATATGGATGATTTTGATAATGGAATTGCACGAGAGCTAGATTATGATTTCACAGCACTGCAACATCAAGTGACAGAATTAGTTCCTCAATTACTTCCAGAGCAAAATCATGTTTTCCATCAAGTTTTACGTAAAATAGACTCCGGTAGTGGTGGACTCTTCTTTCTCGATGCACCAGGAGGAACTGGAAAAACGTTTTTACTTAACTTATTATTAATGTCCGTCAGAAAAGACCAAAAAATAGCAGTTGCCGTAGCTTCGTTAGGTATTGCCGCGACGCTATTAAACGGCGGTCGTACGGCACATTCCGTTTTAAAATTACCATTGAATTTGGCGCAGGAAGATTCGCCCATCTGTAATTTTAGTAAAAATAGTTCACGAGGTAGAATGCTGCGAGAATGCAATCTTTTGTGTGGGATGAAAGTACAATGTCTCACAAGAAGGCTATAGAAGCTTTAAACCGGACCCACCAGGACTTGCGAGATAGTACAGATATAATGGGAGGCATGGTAGTTTTATTGGCTGGTGATTTCCGTCAAACCCTCCCAGTGATTCAGAGGGGGACAACAGCAGATGAAATTCAAGCGTGCATTAAATCGTCAAGCTTATGGTCGACAGTTGAAAAACTCCGCCTGAAAACGAATATGAGGGTGCATCTTCATAATGACGTGGATTCAGGACTTTACGCAGAAATGTTGTTGAAAATTGATGATGGTTGTTTAGTCGTTGACGCTGAAGGCTACATATGACTGTCAAGACAATTTTGTAATTTAGTAGAAATTGATGTGGATCTCATTGCTAATGTTTTTCCGGAATTACAACAATATTTGTGTAGTGATCAGTGGTTGTGTGGAAGAGCAATATTAGCACCAAACGAGGTTCAGGGAGAAATGAAGGAATATTTGTCAATGGATACAATTATGGATACGGAACTAAGTACTTCATATCCTGTGGAGTTTTGAAATTCACTTGAACTATCGGTACACCCCGTCACATAAACTTCAATTGAAACTAAATGTACCAGTAATGCTTATGCGAAATCTAGATGCTCCTCGGCTATGTAATGGAACAAAGCTTCGGATAACAAAATTGGGACAAAACATACTTGGCTACTATTTTAACAGGTGTCGGTAAGGGAAATAGTGTTATAATACCTCGGATACCAATTATTCCCACTGACCTTCCACTCCAATTTAAAAGGATTCAGTTTCCCATCAAGCTTAGCTTTGATGTTACTATAAACAAGGCACAAGGACAAACATGGTCAGCTTTATGTAGCCTGTTCTCGTGTATCCAATGCCAGGAATTTACACAAATTTGCACGCGACAGGAAAACTTATAACATTATCTACAAAAATATCTTAAATTAATACTTTGTATTTTATTTTTTTAAATTGTTAGAATTCAGAATTATTTATTTGTGTTACGGTGAAATATATTTTAACATTTGTTGTTGCATTTCAATAAGCATATATTAAAGTGTTGAAACTTCTGTCTGTAGCAATTTTTAAAAATTGTTGATCTCAGCCAAACAATCAAATTTAGTTATCATATTGACTCATTTCTATTATTATACCCTTACCCTTTATCTCTCATACTTATTTAATGACTCCACTGCGGGCGAAGCCGCTAGTATGTATATAAAATATATTGAAATATAATTGAACTTTCATAACTCTAACTTCTATAAATCGAAGTTCTCCATAACTTGAATTCTTGAATTGGCAATAGAAGTCAAATTTCATACAAATTACCTTCCGTAACTCGAATTCTCTCTAACTTGAAGTTTTTTTGTGGATTATGGTGATTCGAGTTAGGTAAGTTCAACTGACTGGCCTTGTTCATTCATGATGAAGAAGTCATCTAAAATTTTTTTACAATAATACATATATACACACTACTTTCTTAAGTGTATAAATAAAGTGTATAAATAAATTTAAATGACAAAGTAAAACATAATTTATATTTCAATATATTAGATTATATATTCAAATATTCTAATCTAGTCGGTCCATTTCAGAAAATTTAAATTTTTAATACTAAAACGTCGTAATTTTAAATCAGCGAGATTAAATTTACATTTAAACCGTATCAATGCACAAATCTTCATATAAAAATTCTCAACTGACCGCTGCAGCAATTTAATTTCCATATCACGTTTATCTGAATGAGTGTTGCTGACAGCGTCTTAAACTGTACATACACCAACATATCTACTTACAAATATCACCATATACATATTTATCTATTCTACAAATATATAAGCACTCGTAGCATCTTCTTGCGTCAAAATGATTTCCTTGCGCTCAGTTTCTTACAACAACACAAGCGTGATAGCATCGCCATGATAACGACTAAAACAGAACGTTGGCAAACGACAGCAACAACTGACGTCAACACCGGCATCCACTTATTTGAATTTTTATGACGATTGGGACGAAATAGAGATTGTTCGTTAAATAATGCAGCTGAGCCAATGGGCATTCAAGTGAAACACACATTTTATTTTTTCGAAATTATTTTTCTTTCACTTTTTATTTTTTATTCCAACAACAGAAGGTCAAAGTGCTTGCAGGCCTTCCAATTAAAAAAAAAGAACAAAAACTAAAGTAAAAGGCACATTTCTTTCTTAATTTGTCTGCGCCTGTTGGGTTATTAGAAAGGACACCCAAATTGCAAATTATGCCGTTGCAGAAGTGTGATACTCCCTTTATGTAATTATCTTTGCCTTTAATCTACTCATGGCTTGACACTTTTCTTTTGTAAGTTTTTCCGAGAAAAATTTGTTGAAGCATAAAATTAATTTGACTATTAACTGAAGAGCCCACGCTCATTATTACCGCTTTGTTGTGAAGGGTCTGCATAATTCATGCATAAATTCAATGACTTAATTTTTCAAATTTGTTGAATATTTATGAAAATCTTTGACATACGAGAGAGGTTTATGTTGTTGGCGGCTTTTACTTGCCATATATTTGAATATCCGCAATTTCTGATAACACGGATAACCGATTAATGTTCGTTTTTGTTTACAACATAACTCGATTCACGAATATCCCGTTATGATTAGTATTTAGAGATATTATATATCGATATTTGTTCAAATACAACATAAATAAATTAAATTATTTTATTTATTAAATTGTATCAATATTTTTGGAATATTTAGCACATTCATATTTTTAAGGCTCGAATAATACACATTTTTCAATATCCGAATATACACACTCATTCACCATTGACGCGGATAAAATTTGGATAATACGGATAACCGGTTAATATTCCTTTTTATGGACATTATTTATCATAAATTTCGAAATGCAAATCAAATCAAAACCGAGGCCAACATTCAAGCTCAAGTATCTTGTTAGTACTCGTTAACCGGATATTATTTAAGACTATATCTTGAAATACAATGGAATAGGAACAAATACGATGATTGTAAATTTTATTTTTTAAAACCGTTGGATTGCACGTATATTCGTACCATTAGCGCTTAAACTATGCACTTATTGGTGTATCCGGTTATCTTTGATGGTTATCCATTGGTACGGATAAAATCCGGATAATACGGATAAACTAGTTAAGAGTGCAAAATCGATCAGCTACTTCATTTATTGTTGAAAAATATTCTATATATTCTTCTGATATCGTATAAAGATTTCTGATACATCTTTCCAGTCCTTCATGCTAATGAAGGAGCTCAAGTTAAATTTGATATAATTTTTGTCGTTTTCGTTTTAGTCTACAAAATTTGTAGTACAAATACAATTGTTGCTGTTCCATTTTTGAAGAAATTTCTATTCCCATGAAGTCAATAGGATAAATATTTTGTTGTTATTTCCTTTCACTTTCATTTGCTTCGCAGTTCTTTTCGAGTGCAATTTGCTGACCTGGAATTAAAAATCACAATTCGCGCACTTATTCTTCCTAGAAAGCATGCCGGTATATATCAAATTTCCAACTCATTAATTAACGATAATTAATGGGGAATAATAATTGAATTTTCAATGAATAAAGAATGAACAAATAAAAAGTAGAAATTGTGAAGCATATTTCTAGGCGCAAGGTGTTGCGATGCAATGTTATTGCCTATATGTGTGTATGAGTTTGTTGGTATTGACAAACTTTTCTGCATTTCTTCGTTCGAACATAAATCAGTGTTTTAATGCACTCAATTGCATACAAATTCGTTTGTACTTATTATACATACATACAAACATAGTATATGCATTCATATATTTATATATGTACATATAATATATAAGAGTATAGAAATGTATGTATGCTCTACTAATGCATTTGGCATATTGTTCTACTTTTTGCACAAATTTGAACTTTTCGCCAGCGTTTTCAATAAACTATTCGTGCAGCAGCCAAAGTTTTCAAAGCCAAATTTGAAATTAAAATGACAAATGGTGCAATTGCACTGCTTCTTATTCTTTTTCTTCGGTTTTTTGTGTTGGTGACAAAAGTTTTAATATATTCAAAGAAAAGAAAGTAAATGATATTGAAGGAAAGCATTGAGTAGATCAATTTGTTTCTTTCTCAGAAATAGTACAAGCAGTTGGGTGTTAAAATCGTTTTTCCTCGTTCTCTTTTAACATATAATAACACAATACGAGTTGTGTTCAAAAAATTACGGGAATTTAATTTCGAGGGTTTGGAAAGTCCAATTGTCAAAATTTTTTAATATTTATTCTTTATTATGTTGATATACATCCAGCTGTATTCATTGCTTAATAGCTTGTAGATTTTCGTTTCTTAAAAACTTAAAACGGAATTTTTCAATTGGTGAATGAAGTAATTAAATCAAACATTCATATTGCTGCTTGAATGATTTTTAGATATGATCTATGAAGTAACGTACCTACAATAACGTCCACGTACATATACAAATATACTACGAGGGCTGCTATATATATTTCTGGCCTAATAATGAAAATAGGAATATTTATCAACGAAAATGGTTTTATTGTTTTTCAAAATATTCTCCATCAAGACTTATACACTTTTGTATGCGCTCAAACCAATTTTCGAAGCACTTTTTTTGAGCCTTTTTTTGAGCGATTGTCAAATTGTGCGGGATCCAACGAGAACAAACCTTTTTTACGGCCAGGTGTTCATGCAATATCGAATGTATGCTGGTGGGAGAAATACATAGACATGCCTCTATCTGAAGGTATGTTACATGACGGTCTTGCATTATCAGTTCACGTACGGCATCGATGTTTTCTGGCACAACGGCTGTTTTTGGACGACCTTCACGGAATTCGTCTTTGAGCGAGCGTCGGCCACGATTGAATTCATTGTACCCGTTTTTCACAGTGCAATAGTATGGTGCTTCATAGCCATACAAAGATTTTAGTGAAAACTGATCGCACGAATATGTTCACGAGTTAATTCCATTTTTTGGCCGAGATGAATTTTTTAATTCCCTGTAAATAAAACAATTCACGACTAAATGACAAAACGTTCTGAGTGATGTTATGCTAAAAAATGTCAAACTTTCCAATGGAAATGTCAGATTGCACCTGGCAACACTTAGTGTTGCCTAGGCCAGAAATATATATAGCAGCCCTCGTATATAAGAGTATATTCGCCAAAATCAATATTTAAAGTGCTTTCATTAGAATTTCCCAAAATCAAAGTTGGAAGTCACATTACGCTTATTGGTTGTAAAGGTACATTAATCTAAATGAATTTACAACTGCCTAGAGCAAATTTCGTTAAGCTGATTAGCGATGAATGTAATTCAATATTCGATAAAACATACAATGAAGGCATGCACTTAGCCACAAAAGCCTATAGGTTATGTGCTTTGTTGCGGTGTTAGATTACCGGCAGGAAAAAGTTTCAATTTTTAAGGAATTTTTTAAGAAAATGAAATTTTTAGCAAAGTTCAGTGAAACCTGATCTGAAAGTATTTTCACCTACAATTGTTTTTAATAAAAAAAAATCAATGAATGCTCTAAGTTGGTGAATCTTAATATTTATGTGAAAGCTCCTTTTATTATTACTTTATCTACAGATATATAAAAGTACATACATTCTTTACACAAGCATATCAAGTAACCAATATATGACTCAAGAGCACTTACTTTCAAGATTCATACATACATGATTTCATATGCAAATACAATTTACAGATATTAGCCTTGAGTGCAAAATTACCGAGAAGTCTTCTCTCCCCCTTCATACAACTCAATACGCATTCAATTGAAACGCCACAAATGTAATATGCTCTGGTTGAATGCTACTAAAAGCTTCGGGAGAAGCACCTCAAGGCACATTAAAGTGTGGTAAACAAGCGTTGTTGGAAACATTATGTGTTGCTCAAAAGCTTTAAGAGCTCCGTATAAAAATTTAATATAAAATTTAACTGAAGCATGAGTGCGCAATTTATTATAGAAAGAGCATGCAGTAAAGTGCAATACAAATAGTCTTTATTTATGAGCCATAACAACTTTATGATGTTAATTAACCAAATTAAGTTTGGCCTTATGAGTGCAGTAAAACCAACAAAGATGTGAAGCAATTAATGTAAACATATGAACATTTATAACAAGGTGCTTGCGTAAAGATATGAATGTGTTATGTTATGAATGTGGTATAGAATGTATATAAATATATTAAGTGAGTACTTTTATATGTTTCTCTTATTGTCTGTTATCATTTAACAGAATTTTAAGCTTAAACAACTGCGAATTAATAATTTAAAAATATGAGTTAGGTTCGCGACTTTACTAACATCAGCCTAGATTAAAATGAGTCCGTACTTTAGATGTATTTTGTATGAACAATAACTCAAAAACGACTAATGTAGCGCCAACTGAGCTTAAATAGCAGATTTCCGATAAATTAAGTTCCGATTTCTTCTTTCATAATTCATTTATGTAACACATAGCTATAATTCAAGATTTCACCTCTAGGTCTAACACAAAACCGATACTTAAATATTGGTGAACGAATCATTAAGTAGATACTTGAATACTTATTCTTAATGCATTTTCATTTCATTGGCATACCACTTCTCCCACTTATGCCAATTTACACTTACTCATGTCAACAAATGTTCAAGTTTAAATCCGTTTTCTCCAGATCACTTTAACAAGCACGCATTAGTCCATAAAGCGTTTGTTCAGTGTTGCCAATGTTTTTAGTGTAGAATTTTGCTATTGGTGTGGAGTATATCTGTTTTTATGTGCCAACACCATTTTCAGTTTCCGCAATTAAAATGGAAAATTATTACGCAAGTAAAGGCAGTTTCAGCAAAAAAGCAACACCCATACTACTACTGACACTCATATCATAGGTTATGTATATTTGAATGTATGATGTACCCAGTAGGGAATATCGATCAACTAGGAAATTGAAAAAAATGCGTTTGCGATGCTATAACTTTTGTCTTTATTTTAAAAACTTGATATTTACCACTGATACTCTTCATTTTATTTCTCTATTGTCCAACACTCTCAAAAATTTTAATTCCTGCCAAACGTATGACAACTTTTGTGAGAATACTAAGAAATCGAGGTAAAACAGTAGTTTCATATTCCACTCATTCCCGACAGTAAGTTGAATTTAGTAAAATATTTTAGACTCAAAATATGCAAAAGGTGATCAAAGAGAAGAATCCTTTTGAATCCAAATCAGGAGTCCATATTTGGATTATCTCCAGAGATAAAATTGGACCTCGAAGAAGTCAGAAGTTTATGAAGTAAAGCGGGTTTTTTAACTGCAATGTATTTTTGCTTTCTTCTTCTTTTACTATCAACCTAGGAACATTTCCTCCAGGGTATACTCATACATACGTAATGCTTGAGTGAGCAATGCGCACGCCGGAGCGGCAAAAGCAGCAGCAGAGAGTAAGCGCCAGCGTGTGTTTGCGGAAAATATAGAAGAGAATACATGTATGAACTCATACAAAAATACAAGTGGAACCATGCCACAACCGTCATGGCGTCACTAAGCGTGTCAAGGATGTCCCAAACTGACTGGCATAGCAAATACGGACGACACGCCGCCGACTGCGCAGCCAAGCGCTTTCATATTTTTTGCATTTTTTTTACTTTTTTCTTGCATATCTTATTGGCAAATGTTTGCCATGTGCCATGGCCACTGAAAGCCGCAATGGAATACATGCTTGTATGCTATATATTTACATACATACTATGCAGAAATATATATGAATAGTGCTCAATGTGCTCATGTTTATTTGTGGCTGCCGCGTTGCTTCAGGCGACACGTGAAGCAGCTGCAACAACAACAGCAAAGTTGTTGTAGCTAAAGTCACGTTCTATTCAGATTGGTTAGAAGTGTAAAGCTGCGATAGAACGGTCGCCGCAACTATTAAAAACAAAAGGTACAAACCGCTAAGCACAGACAGAATCTGATAAAATAGAATACACCTGAGAGGGTTAAAATCTGTCTATGTGTGTTTAGAAAACTAAATGCAAAGAAAATACGAGATATATTTGCATAATTTAATGTGGTGACGTCGTTATTACTCGTAGTGAGTGCGTGTTCTGGACTTATATGAATACGTGCACCTTAAGAGTGCCCAAAAACGTTAAAAAACTTTAATATTTCACTTGAAAAATATAATAGTTTTGACCTTTTCTCACCGTTTCTGGTATTTCGCCTAATGGTAGGCAATGATTTTCTTTTTATATTTATGTAACATAATTTATGAATACATATTTATTGTGGCGATATTTCTATAGATCTATTTTCAGAATTTATCTCGAAATCAAACATTTCCCAGCGTCAGCTATTTTTATACTTTAATACAAATAGTTTTCCCTAATCAATCCAGAAATTCGTGAACTTTTGTGTAAATAACGCAGGAAAAAAGGAATATTAGAAACAAAGAAAAGTGCCGCTCACGCACACATCTAATCGAAATTCCCAGACGGCGCTACAATTTGTCCTTTGGGTTGTCGTACATAATACCACAGCGCACGCACTCGTATCACTGAGTTATTTAAAGCGCAATTTTTCCAAAACACACTCTTATATATTATGCAGACACAGAGGCGCCAAGATGTTTGCATAATATGGGTTAGAGTGACACGCAATTCTACAATTGCTATTGTTCTTTCGATTCCTTTACATATTCTCTTCTTTATTTATATACGCTTTATGATAACTAGGAAACATTACGAATTCACGGAATATAATTAATGAATAAACAATTCTAATTTTTTGTAGTAAACAACGCTGACATGGAGTAAAGTTAACTCTTAACTAAGTGTATATGTATTTATATAGATATATAAATTTGGTGTTGGAACCGCTTTAAGCGATTATAAACGAATCAACCGAGTGGCGCGCTCTACTCATTTCTCCTTTTTTGCTTTTTGGCGCCAACTGGTCACTTTCCATTTGATCCTTCCATCTGAGTGGAGGTCGTCCTCTTCCGCGGCTTCCTCCAGCGGGTGCTGCATCGAACACTTTCAGAGCTGGACTGTTTTCATCCATCCGTACAACATGACCTAGCCAGCGTAGCCGCTGTCTTTTTATTCGCTGAACTATGTCAATGTCGTCGTATGTCCCTCCATAATCCCAGTGTGCCCTGGACATCGGTTACTAGATTACCACCTAGGTCTCTACATGAGGATGCTCCGGTCTTGAAACCTTCGTTAAGTCGCTTAATTTTTTCGTAAAATTTTCGAGCATTCCCTCTGTCTGCCAGCGTCTCAAGCTCGTCGTACTCACGCATTTCGGCCTCTTTCTTTTTTTGTCTGCAGATGCGTCACGCTTCCCTCTTCAGCTCTCGGTATCTATCCCATCCCGCACGTGTTGTGGTCCTTTTCAACGTTGCGAAATAGGCAGTCTGTTTTCTCTCCGCTGCGAGGCGGCAATCCCCATCGTATCAGCCTGTTTTTTGTCGTTGCCGAAATTCAATTGTTTCGGCTGCAGCTGTACGCAGTGAGTTTGAGATGCTGTTACACAGTTCCCTTATACCGAGATGCTGATGAGTGCTCTCAGAGAGCAGGAGTGCAAGTAGAGTAGAGTATTTCGTGGCTGTCTGTTGCGATTGCAGCTTTTCGACGTCGAAGCTTCCTTGTGTTTGTTGACGGGCGTGTTTTGCTGCACAGAGGCGAGTGCGTATCTTTGCTGCTACTAGATAATGGTCCGAGTCTATATTTGGTCCTCGGAGCGTACGCACGTCTTAAACACAGGAGACGTGTCTTCCGTCTATCACAACTTGATCGATTTGGTTACGCGTGTTTCGAACAGGAGACAGCCAAGTAGCTTAATGTCTTTTATTATGCTGGAATCTGGTACTACAGACGACCATATTTCGGGCCCCAGCGAAGTCGATCAGCCTCAGGCCGCTTGGCGATGTTTCGTCATGGAGGCTGAATTTTCCGACTGTTGTACCAAAGACGCCTTCTTTACCCACCCTAGCGTTGAAATCGCCAAGCACGATTTTGACATCGTGGCGGGGGCAGCGCTCGTAGGTGCGTTCTATGACTAGTGGATATTAAATATATAGATATATAGCCTATCAACTGGCTGAAAAATAATGTTATGCACCCATTGGATGGATTTGTTTTTAAAGAGAAACTCAAAGCACAAAATAGTATGTTAATACTATTACATCCTTGAAAATTAAATGTACCATTTTAATTATTCAGTCAACAATTTTAGAAAAGTTGATGAAACAAATGTTGTCAAGGAAGGATGCAGATTGGGAGCACTACAACTACTTGGTCCATATTACCCTCCAATAATTTTGTTCCGTCTTTCTGGGCATTTTTATATTTTTTCAGTTTGTAATATAATTTGAGTTTGGAGTTTTTGTTTAACAAAACAAAAAAAAACTAATTGTTGTTTAAGCTAATCAAATAAATTTAATTGTATTAGTGCACGTATTTGGTGAACTATATACCAAAAATAGATTGGTAGTCCATATTTGCCTACTTTACTATACTGTCTTTTTGAAAATCGCATATCTAAAAAAAAAAGTAATTTATATTTAATATTAGCTATACTTGGTTCATCATACGAAAGTATAAAATCACTCAAATTAACTACCATGCACCTAAAGAGGTTATTCATATTTGCGAAAAATGTGTCGTATCGTTTCCATACAATTTACAACGCCATTTATGTCAAAAAATCCGAGCAATAAATTTTTACAAAGCGCGCATAAACAATGCTGAAACACGCAAAGCTATTTTTGTACATTCCGCGTTATACGACACTCAGCACTCAACTGAAGAGCAACCATCCAATCCATACAAAGCAATTGAATTTCGCATAACTCATACGCCGCGTAGCGCCGCACTTAAAATGTGTACGCTCGCACACATACACACAAATATACTGGTGTGTGTGTGTTTTTCTATTTTTAACTGTTCGCTAGTTTGTAACGCTATCTAACTGTTATTCCTCTTATGCCCATCAATCAACTCAAATTACGATAATATCAATTTTCCACGCTCCGTTCATTACTCGTTAGCGTCCGCTTGAAAGCGGCACGCACTTAGGTCTTTCAAAGTGTGAATAGTGGCTGGTGGCGATGTCTGGCTCAATTGCTTAAAAATAGATTTTGCTGCTGATTCCTGCCGGCCTCAAGCAGCGCCGTACGCAAGGGACCCCTTTTCGCCTTATAACTTTGTGCTGCATTCCTCCGCATTGCAATGCCCGCTTTGTTGTTGGCGCAGTTTTCTATTCCACACGCTTTACGCTTTCTGCTGCTTGTAATTCCTTTATTCTCTTAGGAGCACTTTTCCCATGCATTTTCATTATTATTTCAATGAATTTTTATTCACTCTGTTCTTACGCGATCAGGTCGTAGACCTGAAGCCGTGTCAATGATGGTGGTGAGGTCGTTGCACTGCCAGGACTTCCGGGGAGCGATTCGCTTTTTAATGCGCATATTATTAGTGCCATCAAATCGTCGTTAACAAGTTGAAGAGCGAAAAAGTTAGTATTTAATGAAATACAGGGTGACATAGTTGGAAAACCGTTTAAAGTTAAGATGTAATAAAAATTTAAAAGTGTGAGCCACTAAAGACTTTGGGTTAGTTTTAGATCTCTCTGAATGTTAGTTTATAAAGCTTAATAAGGCGATTATGTTTATATAACAAATATTGCTAATTGTTAGAACTTTTGTGTATTATAAACGTTGAAAGATTCCAAAATCTTTGATTGAAGTCTTTTCTCAAATTATTTAAAAATATATCTAATTTATTTTCAGACTTTACGCCGTAGATAGACATCCTTTTCGTAATATTTCGTTCGGTTTTCTCTTCCGCAATAGGTTTTACCTATTAAGATCCCTAAGTGGCAACTCTGTTTCAAGATTTGGGACATATCTACGAAATTTTGGAAACACTATTCTATACTTATATCCCTCAATTGTTATTGGGTTCGTAGTAGTTTTTCTCTCTACTCAATACACCAACCGCCATTTCATTATTCGTCGAATTATGCACAACTTTCGCATCCTTTGTCACACTTTTTATCGCATGCAACTCTGTACTCATTGATTTTTAAATGTTGCATCATAAAAACTACTTAATACTTGTTTTGGTCATATCAGTTGCCCCTTGGGTATGTTTAATCCAGTTTAACGTTGCATTGCGCTAATATCCTTTTATGACTCAATTATGCATCCGAAGCAGAGACAATTTTAATGGTACCCAATATAGAATGTTACGAGATGTTAAAAGGAAATACAAATGCAGTGATATTTAATGATAATGAATTCAGTGATTTGCATTTAATAAAAGTGAAAAGTTAAATTTAACGATATTATTTTTTTAACCCAACAATTAGCAGTTACAAAAATTTCAGATGAAATTCTTTAGTTCATAGAACTCGTGTGGAGAGGTTGAGTTTGATCGAAAGTATACTATGATCGAAAGGTCAGTTTATTTCACGTAGAAAATGTACAACATTTCGCTACCTATTAGCGGTCGGACAGCAGTATTTAGAAGTAATTGTTGTCTCAGCTGTATCATACAGGCGACGAATCCGCATTAACGGGAAGAACGGAGTCGAGCCTAAGACACGACTAAGACCTGGTGAATAGATCTTATTATTTAGTAGTCATAATTGGGCGTAGCACGCAGGATGCCACTGGAGCTTTTTCGACTATGTATCGAGACGGAATCTGCCAAAATGGATCTGGGAGTCAATGAGGGAAATACGAAATATATATTGGCTACCAGAAGGAGTATTAGGAAGAATGAGGAGCGGGGGATTTTGTGTATCTTGGCACCGCCATCAACAGCAGTAATTATACCTGCTTAAAAATCCGGAGAGGAATATCAATTACAAGTCACTGTTATTATGGGCAATCAGGATGTAAAGCCTCTCCCGACAGACAAAATTAATACTCCATAAATCTCTCATAGTACCCGTGCTTCAGTAAGAAACATGGACGATATCAAAAAGTACTGAGCTGCTCTTGGTGTGTTCCAGAGAAAAGTGCTTCGCTAGATTTGTTTGTCTTTATGTCTTGCGAGTCAGAAGTAAAGGATATAGATGTAACCATGTCTCCGGTGGAGTAACCAAATGGAAGAAGCAGAGACGAATCATGGTGTGTAAAGCAGAGGCGCGAGGAAGGCGTTATTACGTCAGACCGAAATAAGGTTGATTTGGCTAATTAAAGAAAATAAGTAGTCATTATTGGACAAGGAAAAAATTTTCAAATATATTTCAGTCTTGAGAAAGATTAGGTATAAAATCTATAAATTCAAACTTCACCTCGCTTTAAGCAGAAATATAAAATTGTAGCTCCTTTGCGCTATGATATCAAATATAAACTAAGCCAAATATTTTATTATGATGTATAATAACTAAAGTCTTCAACGGCTTAGAGGTCATTTTGTGAGTACTATCAGTTAGTTAGAGTAAAGGAAATCTCAGGCTACCTCTACTTTAATCAGTGTTGGAAAAGACACCACAACAGTAATCAGTCTGATACTTCAGAGATTCGTCTTAGACAAATAAGATAGAAAAGAAAATTTCTCCATATCAGAATATTTATTTTAAATTTTAGCTGTATTTATAAAGAGTTTAAATTACTTAAACAAAAGGCTTCAAAAATGTAATGTTCTGATATATTTGAGCTAATTTTCGTATTATTTTCATTTAAACTAACTTGAATTACCAACACCAATTTTCGTTCCCATGGAAATGAATTCTTCTCTCTCTTAGTTCTAATGAATTAATATAATAGTAGTTAATTAGCTCTCCTTGAGTCAAAGCAATCCGAGACCAACAGCTTCTGGTTGCGGCATTTCAAGAGCATTTCTCATTTAACGCAACCACTTTCGTCCTTCAAGTAAATGTCAAATGAGGCTTTCCATTTCCATATTCCAGCTTGAATAGTTCACTACCACAAACTGGCAATCTTATTTTCATATATATCACTATGTATATATATTGAATGTATGTATGATTAAATATCTAATATTTCACACTTCTATATACAAAAGCTACGTACTCACATACATAAGCATATGGAAATTCATTCAACTGCGTAGAATAAATTTTGTGAAAATGTGTTTGTATGTCTTTATGTACACAATATATATGTGCGTGTTGTTGCATTAGTCTGCGCAAATGTCATGGTCAACTGAGGAAGCGAAAACTCCTTTCATGCTGGTAACGAGCAGTCAACTAACGACGTCACAAGCTTATTTATGTACATAAACACACACACACCCACACTTGCATATGCATACCATTTATATAACAACACAAAATAAAGTGTCAATATGACTTGCCAATGTAAACAAAGACTGACAAACGCCTGTGAGCACCTCTATGAATGATAAGCATGAGAGGGTGACTGATAGTGAATATTGCACATGTGTGGCACAAAAGTCAGATGATCACATGAATCTCACATTGGTGAAGTGGGACCGCTCCATGCACTTGAATATATATATTTAAAATAATTTTCTGTTTATTATGCAATATGTAATGCATATGTAATTATATTTTCGATCTGCATCTCTTTCCTAGTAAATGCTTCATTCTTCTATTTATTTTAATTTGTTTATGTGTGTTTTTTAAATTAATTATGTTAATTGTGTTTTTCTAACTAAAAGAGAATATAAATTTAATAAAAAGTTCTTTGCTTTGAAGCAACTTATTGCTTTTGTTGGCAACTGTAGAAAGTGGAAATTAAAAGTTCAAAGTGAGAACTTTTAAATTTGTAATTAAATCAGCTGAAGACCTTATCGTGCAGCAATGAATTAAAGATTCTTTAGATGCTGAAAAGAAGTGTAGCAAACATCAGCTACTAAAATCAATTCAATATTATTTGCAACTCTCTAATCTTTTGAATAACTTAGTGTAGGTAATAATTAATGCTACCAATAGGGAGTAAAACTATTTGTTTTAATTCTTCTAACAATAATCTGCGAGCATTCTTGAGCTCCATATCCCTTGACAGCGCTTCTCCATTAAGGAAATGTCCTGTTAGAAACTCTCACTCTGTTCGTAACTCACAGCACCCAAATTTGACGGAAAGCAGTCCTTCACATATATTTTTAAGCACAAATTAAACCCCAAACTTTATATGACACTCGAGGTTCTTTTGTATTTGTAATTTTCCGATTTATGGTTGCCTTGAAAACTTAGAACAACGTTTACAAAACATTTCCAAGTGAGTATTTCCTGATCATTCTGTTTTTCTTCAAAACTATTACGTTTCATCAGTTGTCGTATCTGTGGAACTACAAATACAGATCTCTAAATTCGTTATGACTTTAAACAAGTTTCTAAAATTCCGATTTTCTCATCGATTTGGAGGCTTATCAAAGCCAGTTCGGCACTTTATAGTTTGGGTCTGTTGGCTGAAGACAAGTTTGGATACTGGGTCAACTTTTAGACAAATAAAAATAATAATCTCGTACAGAATCCTCTGGTTCGATACAATTCTTTAGTACAGCAAATGGGATATGTTCTTGTTTAGCTCGACCTAATAGCAGTCTCACACATATTACCCAACATTTATGTGGAACCCACTATTTATCTCGTTTCCTCACAAGAAATTCAAAATTGTCGAAATAGCACTGTTGAATTAATGACGTGAAATGTCGGCGCTAAGATTTACAAATCAATTTTCCACAAACAAAAACGTAGTTTGTCGAAAGTTATAGTTAGTTATATCTCGAAAACCTCTTTCATAGAGTTCTTAGTTTGCCTGGTAGAAGAGTCAATAATTATACGAGAAGGCAATATATTTTAGCCTATCTGACGATTTTTTTAGTTATTCCAGCAAAAGCTGTACCAGAATCGAATTATTGAGAAAATTTTTCGGATATGAATGTAATTAATGTAGGATATATTCAATTGATTTATAAAATATTAAGAAATTCAATATTTAGAACACTTTTGAGTCCATACCGCATAAAACTCGCTCAATTATATTCGGCCCTATTCCCGTTGTCGTTATCGTTTAAAACGAAATAAGAACGTATATTTGGCATTTTATCGATAAAACGGCAAAATTAATTTTCTATAATAATATGGGATTTCTTCAATTCTTTAGCAATTGAAAAGAAAATAAAATTATTTTGGAACATATAATATTAGGTCTACAACTTTGCTTCCGCCGTTTTCCAATTGATGTCTCTAGGGTCAAGCACTGGTCGATTAAATCGATTTTTTTTATATCGATCTTGGACATTTGTGTCAACATTAACTCAACAAAATTTTGTAGAGATCTGTTTGCATCCCAAACTTATTCTCAACTGAAAATGTCACTTTTTGAGACGAATTCTCGACATTTGCGGGGAATTTTGCTTTTCTTTTTTAATTCTATGAAAAGTGCGGCTGAGACTCATCGAATGCTTTCGGATACATACGGTGAGGCTGTCCTAAATGAAAAAAAGTCTTAAATTTACAAAAAAACGGCGGAAAGTTGTAGACCTAATACATACATATATAAATTATAGTATCATATATCGAACACGGGGACCTCGGTGCTTCTAACCTAATATTATGGTTTCCTACTTTCAATGGACTTTATACAATATACGAATATGTGGTCAAATTGTGTATTATATAATATAAATAAAGTTAAATAAATAAAATGCGAGAGTATAAAATGTTCGGTTACACCCGAACTTAGCCTTTCCTTACTTGTTTCATTATAAGTTTTTTTCTTTTTGTATTGGAAATGATTTAAAGTTAGCTGTGATTTCCCATGGACTTTTATTTACTTCATTGTACTGTCACACAAGTTGGATACTCTCTCTCCACTCACAAGAAGCTTACTTATGTTAACCAGCTTGTGTGTTGCTTTACCTGTAGTTAATTATTGCAAGAAGATATTAAATAGGTAACACATATATTTGTCTAATTTCTATATTACGTTCAAGCACAGCGCACATAATCCATTTTTTCACGTTTTATGATGTTTCTAAGTTAAACATAATGTTTATATTAATGGCACAAAAACTAAATTTAGATTTAATCTACAAATTAATGTATATTAAAATTTTTAAAATGATATTCAATTCAAAACATAAATCTTTATAATATCCATATCGAGTTTAATCAATATTTTTACAAAATGTTCATATTTTTAAAGGCCTATAATTTGTACTACGGATGATTCCATTTTTTTGTCTGTAACTGTAAATTCAAGAAAAATCAGTATTCGTATTTGTTTTTGTTAGTGTTCTAAATTGGCTGCTCATGTGTTTATTGTATTTATAAAACAGAATTCTTCAGTACAGCTTTCATGCTGCAATATACACGATTTTCGCATTCTTTTAAGGTTTTGTTCATTTTATTTATTAGAAAATATTATTACCTTCATAAATATATTTGTAAATAAAATTTAAATAATTAAATATTGAATAAAGAATTTACCTAAGCACTTAATAATTAATATATAATATTTTGCATATAAACGGGTACTTGATACACCCTGAAATCGCTTTCCCCGCAAATATTTATTAATATATATTATATAACCACCAATTTCATTTCGCTTTCATCTTTCGTTCGCATAAATACTAATTTTCGCCTAAAGCATAAATCATTTCAAAATTCAAAAAAAAATTAAACAGAATTGAGCTATTGTTGTTGTTTGAAAAAAATTATAAAAATAATATAGCAAATTATGCTGAAATTGTATGTACAATTTTTCTATGTGGTAATTGTGTTCTACTTTGGTTCTAAAAGAAGTCTTTTATTGTTTTATTTCGTTTTTTCTTGTTTTCTCAAAAACAACAAAAACGTGTCTTTTCCTGTAAAAATGCTAAATGCCAAACTACTACTACTACTACTACTGTACTACTACTCTCTATTTACCAATAAAAATTAACTAAAAGTTTGCATACTGCACGGATATTGTAAGTCTCACTCGAACCGTCATATACTTATATATTATTAATGTATATTTATTTACATATATAAAACTGTATCTATGTATGTCTACGAAATATTTTTACTCTTTCTATCTTATATACAATCTACAAACTCTTTCTCTCTCTCTCTCTTACTCAAAAACTTCGAAAACTTTACATATGCGCCTTAGTATATGCTATACAAAATTGTTTTATACTTGCATACAGCTGCATTTAATTTGAATTTCCGCTTTGCGTTACAATTGAGTTTCATTCGAATTTCCAGACAATGTTCATCCAAAAATGCGATTCAGTCTCTCACCACCACCATCATCCAAGTCCGCTTCCGTCATAACATCGCCCACCAATATGCAGGCCAATTACGCACAAAGCAATTACAATGAACCACGTGCTTCCGGCGTTGGCGCCCGAAGTGACGATGATATCTCGCTCGCCAAAGCGCCGGCAGTCGTCGCTGCAGCGCCAGCAAAGAACGAAGTAGACGATGAGGCGGCATCCGACTACAATCAATGGTTGCACGCTATGAAGCTGGTGGCGCGGCTGCCAGGCGGCATGCCACCGGAATTTAGACGCAAGGTAAGCTATAGCCGCATGCAATTGTCGGCTAACCCGCTTGACCGGAAGTATTTGTGTAATTGCTTTTTAATTGAACAATTTTTTACACGTTTTCACGTTGTCTGCATAGTTGTGGCTATCGCTTGCAGATAAATATTTGAAATCGAAGAATGTGGACTGGGCCAAAGAGGAGGAGAAATGCTTTTGCGAGAAGTGGCGCGAAGATGACGAAGAGCTGGGCATACAAATTGTCAAGGTACGCTTTCTTTAACCAAACTCCATTTTGACCTTTTACCGAACCCACATTGTATTGCAGGACTTGCACCGCACCGGCTCGAATCTGTGCACCGGTCCAGCGGGTTCGATCAATCAGGCCAAACTGAAGCGCATACTTTTGGGTTATGCGCGTTACAATCCAGAGGTCGGCTACTGCCAGGTAATTGTTTAATCATCTTAATACTCAAATGTGGTCTTCTTCACAATGAAATCCTTTCTCCTTACCGTGCCGCAGGGTTTCAATATGCTTGGCGCGCTAATACTACAAGTCATGGAGAAAGAGGAGGCCGAATCCATGAAGGTGATGATCTATCTTGTAGAAGGTATTTTGCCGCCTGGCTACTTTCATGGTTCCATGGGTGGCTTGCAGGCCGACATGGCGGTGTTTCGTGAGCTGATGCAGACAAAGCTACCACGTCTGGCGAAACATTTGCAAAAGCTGCAAGGTCCCAGTGAAAACGCCTACGAGCCGCCGCTCACGAATGTCTTTACTATGCAATGGTTTCTAACGATGTTCTGCACCTGTCTGCCCATGAGCTGTGTGCTGCGTGTCTGGGATCTTGTGCTCATCGAAGGCAGTGACGTGCTGCTACGTACAGCGCTTGTGTTATGGAGCCTGTTGGAAGAGTAAGTGTACTTGTGTATTAACGAGTTCTGTATACCCTACAATCATTTGTTATAGTCGCGTGCTGAGCACTCGCACCGCTGATGACTTTTACGGCAAAATGGGTTCGTTCTCGAGCGAATTGCTTAATGGACATCTTATTGATTCGAATGGCTTGATTGAGAAAGTGGTGCAGCTCGGTCCAATACCGGATATACAGAAATTACGCGACAAGCACCTATACAATATTACTCCGCTACACCACAAGCAAGGACTACAGTAATTTCATAATTTTAAACAAAAAATTGTTTATGGCACTTTAATGTGTTTCTTATTTTAGATTCTACTACGATGACGAAGAGCCCGGATCGGATGAGGAATCGCGTCTGGCTGTCGCCACTGTGTGGGGTATGCCCTGGGGTCGTCGCGGCTCGCAAGGTCACACTACTAACGCTACTAAGCAAGTAACTGAGAATAAAGAGCGTTTAGCACTGGATATTTCACTGCTTAAGAAGCAATACGATCGTCTGCGTGAACGTCAACGTCAAGCACACATTATTTTAACCACCGCCTGTTCCACAGCGCGTCAGAGCGCTATCGCCACAACTTCCACACAATCCAACCAGTCTGTCACTATGAATCAACTACTAATGGGTCGTCCTGCCATCGTCACGAACAAAGGTAGACGTCCCCCACCGGGCGCTATACCACCTGCCCGAAAGCCATCTCTGCCCACAGTGCTGCACTCACGACCACCTGAGCGGCAACTGCGACGTGGTGAGACTTTACATTGGCGTGATGCTGATATAAGCAAGCGTCGTAGAGATAGTCTTACTTGGAAGGAGATTAAAGCGGATCGTGCTACATTGTTACGCGACGGTGTAGACACTATACCAAAGTCACAGAAACTTCGTTCGCGTATGGGTAAGAGCGACTCATCGTCGTACAGCGAAGAGAGTGAGGAAGACGACGGAGAAGATGGCTCAAGCACCGATACAAGCCTTTGTGATGAGGACGACCCGAATTCTGGCGCTGATAAAACACATTCCTCTTCAATTGAGAATAGTCCCAAACGTAGATTAAAATCATCACGTAAAGCCAAAGAACTCTCAATGAAGTTAGAAGCACTGAATGAACCTAGCGATAGTGAGAAAGAACGTAAACGTCCGAAATCTTGGGCACCGTCGTCAACTGAGATTCCTTTCATGCTTATGACATCCGATTCGCCGACATATAGTGGCGATGAACAAAAGTCAGCACGTTCGCATCATTTTGAGGATTTGATAAAGGAGGAGGAAGATAGTTCGACGGAATGCGATCGTCTCGGCTATAAAGGTGCAACGGCACCAGTGGACTGGTCTGCCACCAAGTTCTCATCCATCGCTGGTGATCTGGCTACCACAAAGCTGGGTGCACTGCATATTCAGACAGATGTCTTAGAGTTTCCTGTGATAACAAGCACAAGTCAGCTTTCTCCAATGCCAGATATAGCTGCCTATCTTAATAGTTCCAATATTAGTCCATTGCCAACACCGAAACCACTATTCCTCGACTCAACCAATTCACTGGGTAGTGGCGACGATGGTGAGGAGGGTAAACGATTTGCTGTCAGTGATGATGGTGTCACCAATCAGTATTTCGAACGTGTCAATAGTGTAGAGAGACCTACAAAATTAGACTTATTTTATTCGCTCAACGAAGAGGATGGCATACGTAGAGACGTTGATGAAGTTGCCGACCTAGTTGAAGAGGAGAAAAGTCATAGAACTGCTGAAGCAAATACAAGCGATGTCTGTGAAAATAATGGTGTGGAAGATAGTACCAAAGAAATTGAAGCCACAGACGCAGACTCTAATCGACGCATGGAATTGCTTATGGACTACTCTGAAAAATCATCAGCGGCTTTCATCGCTGAAGCTACCAGTGAGCTCTCCACAAGTTTAAGACAAGACAGAAGTAAAGATTTGCAGGAGGCAGACGATTTTGGTAATACAATTCATTGCAAAAATGATAATGATGAAATATCTAGAGAAGCAATTAGAGATGACAATATACCTGGAGAAGCAGCTGCACATTTCGAAGAAACCTCTACAAAAGTTGAAGAGCCCAAAGTATATGAAAATAAGCTGAAATCAGTGGGACCTAGGAAAGCAAATACGTTGAGCAGCGCATGTAGAAAACGACGTGATCCTAGACGTATGACGTTAACACGCTCAGCAACAATCGAAATTGAGGAGCGATTTCAGGCACTGGAACGCAGAATGAGTGAAGATAGTTTTCATACCGACAAAGGGAAGACAAATGGTGAGACCATATTTGTTGAAGACAGTGCAAGAAAAATACCAACAACTGCTGAGTTGGAGCAGAGATTGAACACACTGGAGAAAGAAATACACATGGACGCGAATGTGAGGAAAAGGTTTGCAGGCAGTAGCGAATTTAGAGATTTGTCTAAACACAAATCCATAGAACTAATAAACAGACCATTTACAGAATCAAAACACGTAGAAGATTCAAGCAAAAACTACAATGAGAATTCTAAAATTGAAGAGTTAAAAGTTAAGCCACTCCAGACCGAAATTAGTAATAGTATACCTGATGTTGTACACCCCGAAGAAACACTCGAAAATTCATTGCCCAAACGAGCAAGCAATCACATACCTTCAACTATAGAACTCGAGGATCGCTACAATGCTTTGGAGAGACAGTTAAGCTCAAATGGTTTGCCAAGTAAAAACTCTATGGATTTGCGACGAGATGATAAAATGGACAACGGTAAGGATGTACCAACTCCACCCAATACACCAACCGAAAGTAATAAGCAGCATTTAGAGAAAGGTGAGAGTAAAATGAAACACAAAAGTGAAATTGAAACTGAAACTGAACCGAATTTGGAAGAGGAAACTAATGAAGCCGAGAAGCCGCGCTTAAGGAAATTGCCGTCTACTGCCGAATTGGAAGACCGATTCAATGCGTTGGAACGAAAAATGAGCATACAAAAGTCAAGTCCCTGCAAAACAAAAAAGGAGCCACCCGACGAAGGGACTGTCAAAGAAAAAAGTACGAGGAAAGAGACAACAAAAGAAGAAGATAGCGAAGTTAAAAGTGCAATTAAAGAAACACCCAAATCTATCAGTGATGAAGGTAGAAAAACAGAGGCAATTGAAGAGAAAGTAGAGAAAGATGAACACGTAGAATTACAGACCGAGCGTAGTAACAAAATTATAGAAGAAGAAACAAAAACTAAGGCACTTAGTGAAGAAGAAGGGAAAAAGCTTGACAAGTCTCCAAGTCGGCATTCAGTAGACGGAATTCAAGGCGACAATGTTCAAAAAGACACTAGATCGGCTACTAGTATAACTAAAAGAGAAAACGATGCAGACCAGAAGCAGATGAAAGAAAGTAAACAATCTAATGATATTAATAATGCAAACAAATCAGAAAATAAATCAAAAGAACGCGATTGCGGACATAACGAAGAGCCTGTAGAAGAAAGTAAAAGTGAAGAATCAAAAAAATCGGGCAGAAAGTCGCCTCCAAGTACGGAAGAACTTGAGAAGCGCTTTAACGCTTTAGAAAAACAAATGAGTAGCGCCAGCTTGACCGGTAACAAGGAAAAGAAAAGTACAACAGAATCTGCAAAAACACACGAAAAGAGGAACAAAGAAAACCAACTTGCGCAAGACTCGGTAGAGACTGTCAAAGAAACGAAAAGCTCACCAACTGAGAAAAGTCGCATAAAGCCTGAGACAAAAGAAAGCACCACAGAAGCAGAAAACGCGGTGGAAAAGTCTAAGAAAGAATTGAAATTGTCAGCAAAAACTGAAAAGGCAAAACCAAAGAACAATGAAGAGAAAAACATTTCAACACAGAACGAAGGAAATCAAGCACAAATTCAATTAGAACAGACCAAACAAGTGCCACAAGCCGAACCGGTAAGGGATACTGAAGCAGTCAAAAACTTTGAGGAAAAGTGTAAGCAAGTTAACAGAGAGTTAACTGAACAAGATTTAGCTGATCTCGAGCAGACACAGGACAAAGTAAAAATACCAGATCTTAAACTAATTGAGGCATTTAATGAGAAATGTAAGGAGGTCAATGAGGAATTGTCGAAAAACGCTGAAAAGATAGAAATCGAGTCAGAAGCGCCAGGGAATAGCAAAGCTCTAAATGTAAGCAGCAAACGGCGCGCCTCTGAACCGCCAACTACAGAAGACTTGGAGAAACGTTATGAATCTTTAAAAAGGCGAATGAGCACCAAATCCATAGTTGAGAAAGAACCAGGAATAAAGGTAAAATCTGAGACAGTTTTGGAAGAAGAGTCACATGAATCACCAGATGTAAGGGTTATCACGAAAGAGGCGAAAAGGAAAACTTCGGAACCTCCGAGCACCGAAGACT
The DNA here is from genome assembly GCF_028554725.1 of Zeugodacus cucurbitae. Taxonomy (NCBI): domain Eukaryota; kingdom Metazoa; phylum Arthropoda; class Insecta; order Diptera; family Tephritidae; genus Zeugodacus; species Zeugodacus cucurbitae. The sequence goes on along the minus strand of NC_071667.1, from coordinate 51,899,856 downwards.
TGGAGAGCCGTTACGAAGCATTACAGCGACGAAAAAGTGAGCAAAAAGCACAACAAGTCGAAAAGGAGCAAGAAAAAAAGAAGACAGCAGAGAAAGCAGTACACGAAAACTCAACGAAAGGCACGGATAAACATAAACCGACGAAAGCACGTGATGATGATGAACAAAAAGCAGCGAAAGGGGAAACGCGGAAGTCAAAGACGTCTCACATACCCGTCGCTCCACCTATGCCATTAAAGGATTCAACAGAAACACCATTCAAGGACGAACAACACCGAGCGCTGATAGAAGAGTTCCAGAGTAAAATTAAGGTGCAACCTAATGGTGAAAACCTAAAACCGAGTGACATTAATCCAAATCGTCGAATAATACCAGAGCGACAACGAGCATCACCGTTCGATGGAACCTCGGAAACACATGCAAACACCGCTTTCTTTAGATCGGAGAATTACGAACCCTGGTACCATCAATCATACAAAATGGTTCGTCGTTTCTCCGATTTACCATCAAGAGCTGATCTTGAGAATCGCTTACAATTTTTGGAAAGACAATTGATCATGAAATTCTACAAGCAGCGCTGTGCAAGTGATTCCGAAGTGGCATCGAGGAAACATTTCGCCGATTTGAAAACTCAGTCCGCAGACGACGAAGTACCCACCACATCCACACGTGCTCAACAGCAAACAGCTGATGATTTGGAGAGGCGTGTGTTAGCGCTAGAAAAACAATATAGTGAAAATAGTCTCAAATTGTTAGAAGCTGTGCGGATCAAGGAACAACAAGCAGCTGCTGAGACAGACTCACCGCGGCGACTCAGTTCGGAGACTGTTGATGCGACCGGTAAGGAGCTCGTACGTTATGTCGGCGAACTCGAAGAAACTGGCGACATCAAACCGATAAATATAAGCATAAATATCAAAATGATGCTCAAGCGAAATGAGGACATTGAGACGAGCACTAAGCCTAAAGATAATCTCCCAACAGCAGCAGAATTAGAGAAACGCCTTGAAGTGCTAGAACAGCAACTAAAGTTGTCCAGATCACGACGTGAGGGTAGCATCGATCAATCTAATACTGATGCGACGCAGGAATTGAAGAGATCAGTAGAGGTCTCTGGTGAAGCTATAGTCAAAGAAAATGAAAACGTTGAAGTTGTCAGTGAAACGCCCGAAATTAAGAAGGTTGTAAAAGAAGTATTAAATAAGGAATGTAAAAGTGACAACAGAGTTGCCGAAAGTGTAAGCAACAAACAAGAAGACAAAGAAAATGGACAGATAAAAGATAATGCTTCAGAATCTTTAAGTAATAGGAAAGATGACAGAGAAAAGGGTCAGATAAAAGCTGATGCTTCAAAAGCTGAGAAGACATTAGAAAATCAACAAATAGCGCGTTCAAATAAAGAATCTATTGAAAATAAGGACACACCTAACGATATTGATAAAAGTAATATGAACTCCATACCTCAGCAAGTTGATGAACAATTCGATAATAAAACGCAGAACTTGACAAAAGAAGAAAAACCAAGTGAAGAAAGCGTTCATTCCAACAGTATTTCAATGGAACTAGATGCAGTTGCAAAGAAGACACAAGCCCAACGCATGAAGGAAACGGAAAAGGTTGAAGACCTTGCAGAGGTACAAAAAGAGCCCTACCAAGAAAAGCATGATGAAAATAAAATTTCAAACCAAGGAAATGCAAATAGGGAAGACACTGAGTGTATGGGCGCTCCAACACAAACTGCCATCCAAGTTGGAACTTCCGATCCCAACAAAAAAACGCTCGTATTGTTGCTTGATAACGAACCAAAAGCTGTTAAGGTACGACGACTGACACGGGCCAACACCGAGGAGCTAGAGAACCTATTTCAAGCGCTCGAAAAACAGTTAAGTGACCGCAATCTTATTAAATCTGAAGATGGCAAATTGATGCGAGCAGCCGATAAACCGGAAGTGGCAACTTCAGAGGAATCTAAAGCGATAACTCAACTGTCTAAGGAAATAGAAGATTATACCAAATCGGATAAATCAGTAAAAGGGGATGAAGCAACGCCAGAAAAAGTCGTTGTTGCGTCCAAAACACCTACAGCTGAGGACTATGACTGGGGAACGGATCCCGTTAAGCGACATTTGAAACGTAAAACAGCACATCTGCCATCAACCAAAGAATTAGAAGCACGTTTCAGATCACTGGAACGACAAATAAAACTACTCGAAGATGTGGAAAAAATCGACGTTGAACAGCGTTTAATTGAAATTGAGCGCAAAATCAAATTGCAATATTCGTTGTCGCACGAAAAGGATTTGACGAAATTCTTAGAGCTCTGTGAAGGCAAGAACCTGGACGAACTGCCCGAAGCTATATCGGCAGCACGTGATAAGTATCAGCCGGATGATGGAAGTGCTACTAGAACACCCACTCCCAAGAAGGATAGAACACCATACACCTCTCCTTCGCGTAATAAAGAGAAGACTCCTTATACATCGCCGGCGCACACACCACGTGAGTCCCGTAGCCCCAAGAGACACACCTCCCCCGGACGTGTTAGGTATGAGGATGAAACGGTAACAAGCAAAAGTCCCAAACGTCGTGTTTCGCCGGGACATGTTCGGTATGAGGATCCAAATATACCATCGACGGAGGATCTCGAATATCGTTTTCGTGCTTTGGAATTGCCCAGATCAAAATCGAGAGAATCGCTGAACAGCAAATCAAAAAAATATGTCGAAGATTCAAAGAAATCACTAATACATCCTTTGGAAATGTTGCTCGACCCCAGTCCAGATGAAGACGCCATACCATCAACCGGCGAACTAGAACACCGTATACGTATACTGGATGATAAAAGAAAAGCGCTGTCGCCTTCTCGACGGACACGTTCACGTTCACCAACCATTGAAGATATTAAAAATAGAAAATTAGCTGAAGCACAACAACCGAGAACACCGATACATAATTTAGAAAAGCTTGTCGTATCTCCGACTAAGAAGGAATTGCCTACAGCTGAAGAGCTAGAAGCACGTATGCGTGCGCTAGAAGAAGAGCATTGCTTCGACTTTAAAATGCAGAAGTCATACCAAGAGTTCAATCGAAAGTTAAAGGATGCCGTGTCACCATCACTTTCCTTTGAAGAATTCAAAGCATCAAAATCACGCGAGGAAAGCCCAAGACGTGGCGATGGAAATCGCTCAAGCACACCAAAATCCGCACTACGAGACACCGCCAGCAGTTATGAGGAAGGACAATACAGATCAACTAGTCCCAAGGCTATACGATTCCGTGACGAAGAAGCTGATTATGTAGCTAGTATACCGTACAGACCCAAATCGCGCACGGATATACGTGATGTCACTGGACGAATGGTGGGCACCATTAATTCTGGCGCTTTAGAACTAATTGAAGAAAATTCTAAATATCTTCAACGTATTCTTAAGCAGACTCTTACAGATTCATGCAGCAGCATAAATGCTATCGGACATACGACGGAAGGAATTGACGAGTTTGGCAGTCGACTTATGAGGGTGAGTTATGCTTGACACTTACAGTTAGTTCGCTAATTAATATTGATTTCGTGCCGCTGCAGGAGACTTCACCACTACAACGTACCGGCAGTCACACTGGCGTACCGCTGCGTACTAATGACAACATCAACGAGCGCTTGGATTCCATTAAGAATACGATCAAGTCCATCGATACGTTGTGTGAAGAGAAACCGTATCGCAAAGAACGTTGTCAGCGATACATCGATTCACTTTTTTCCGACTCGATACACTTCGCCAGTAAGAAGACCTCGCTAGAAGATCTCTCACGGTCGGAGAGTCGTGCCCATGAATATGCGCCCGCCATACGTGTCTCAGATCACAGCCAAAGGCATTCAGACTATTTATACGGGCGCACGATGGGTTCGGCCGATTCTATACGTTCGACGAGTCCATTGCGCGCAGCCAGTCCATTGCATCATCGTTCAAATCGAGATTTGCGACGCGAAATTTCACCACGGCGACGACGCGAAGAAGAGCGTGAAGAATACCAGAGTAGGGTAAGACGTGAAAATATGTTGCCAAATTATTATTTATTTGATAATCATAGAGATGTAAGTAGTAGTAGTTTAATTAAGTTTCATAAAGTAGATAGACAACTAGACACATACAAATATGATGATAGAGACAGATCAAGTTCACGATCGGCCTCCAGATCGCCGTTGAGATCGCCGTATGGATCGAGGGAGACGATGATGACAGAAAGGATGTTGCACGACAACACCACCAAAGTCAGCACACAACAACACAACACCTACACCAACAACAGCTGTCCCGACAACGACCGCAACAAAACAAAAACACTAAAAAATAAAAATTTCGAATTGGATTTTGACAGACCACAAGCCTACACAATGCATCACCACACTACGGACAAGCTACTGGGACTCGATCCACTTAAACGCTCCAATACACCCGTCTATGCGCCCGGTCGACTTGATATACGTCACACCACAGTAACATCGACCTTCTACGATCGTTTGTTGGCCGAGAAAGAGATTGAGCGAAAGTTTTCGCGGCCATCTAGTCGTTCGCCCATCGTGTCACCTTCGGTAACGTCGAAGAGTTATGTGGATTTGGCCAGCGCAAGCGCTAAGGCTCTATATCAAGACAAATCTCCTACGTCGGCGGTAACAATGCGTCTAGACAGGTCCGCAGGCTTGACCGGTTTGTCCAATACAGAAAGACCACAACATTATCGAAATTCGATGTACGGCAGTTATCCGAGTAGCGCCTATAGCGCCAGCAATCAGACACACCTTACGAACAGCAACACGACCACCCCGAAATTTAGTACCAACACCGACACCCACACCACCATCACCACCAACAATTATACTACAGCTACACACAATTCGTCCACCACAATAACCACAGGTAATTCAAGCACTTATTCGTACGAAAGCACTAAGCTCACTGGGTGCCCTCGGGTAACCGAAGCTGCTAATATGGACTTACGCATACAAAGTTGTGATAATATACTGATGCAATTGAAATCTGCTTCTATAACTGCAGCTGGGTTAGGGCATATAAGCAACAGCACAACAACGACTACAACAACAACGACTACAACAACAACAACAACAACAGCAAGAACAACAAATACGACTGGGACACCGACGACGTCGACTGAGACGGTGGTGAGTAACCGTTTGCCTGTCTCGACTGCGACTAATTATCGAATTGGTGGTTTGAGCGATAATACAACAACTAACTACATCACTAACTTCACTTCAACACCAGCTACAACAACGACAACAACAACAATTACCAACTTTTCCTTCTCCTCTATGAACATCACAAATACGCCTATAACAACAACAACAACAGCAACAGTAGCAAACTTGAACATCAATAATAGTTTCACAGTTTTGGACAGATCAACAACAACAACAACAACAACAATAACATTACCACCACCACCAACAACAACAACAACATTATTTAGTACCGACACCAAGACAATGACCACGACAACAACAACAACAACAACATCATATACTTACAATTTGTATAATCTGACGACGATGACAACAACAACAATGACCGCAACAACAACAAATACCACAGCTGTTGGCAGTGAAAACACCATCAAATTCATCACAAATAATTCGTCTCCATCATTTCTGTCCTACAATGCGACTAGTGGCGGCCATCATTACACAAGTACTAATACACCCCTGGGTATGGCTCTACCAACAATGCAATCAACTTCCGTTACAACAACATTCGCCTCATTGGGCCTTTACACTAGTAATTTAAATAGCTACAACAATAATAACAACAACAACATTGGCAGCAACAACAGCCATTTGAATTAGTACAACAACAGCAACATGAAAATTTGATTGAAAAGTGAATATAAACTGTGAAGACCCTTGGAGTTAACCGCGCTGCCTAAAATGCATATAGTAAAAGCTAAATAAATGAATGAAAAGAAACCCGATAACAAAAAACAAGTGAGTGAGTGTAGTGTAGGAGAGCTAGCAAGTACTGAATGCTGTGTGTGTCTGTAGTTGAATTGAGTAAAATAAAAATGTTGTTAACAAGTTTTTAGCATCAGAGCTAAGTAAGATAGAAATTATATTTACATACACGGAAACATTAAAGTAGTTATACATGCATATACTGTAGTGTAAAGGAACTTGTAATCAAATCGAGAAGAAACTGAAAGCGGGAAACCATTAGAACCTTTAGTTTATTGTACCAGTAAGATATGGCCGATTTTGCCAGCAGGAATAATAAAGTCGAAATTGGATAACTCAAACGGATGGAAAACAAAAGAGAGAATTGTTAGTCTTTCGAATTCAATACGGTCTTCTTTCTATAATAACGTGTCTAAGGTTAGGTTAGGTTTGCGTACGAACAGAACTTACATTTCTTCTTAAGATGAAATGCCTGAGAGTTTACGCTCAAAAACTTCCCCACATAGCCTTTATAAGAACGTGTATGACAAAAATCTCATCTAATGAAACACGAGCACTTTTTAGGAACCAAAGGCCTTTTCCACTAATTATCTAGCCATTACGCAAACCTCGAGAAATTTAATCCAAAGGATTCAAGTAATATTCCTAGAACTTCGTTATGTTTCCAATAGATGGTATCATGATCCAAGGTTTCCCTAAGAGCGAATCACATTTTTGTCACACAGTCAGGCTGAAAGTTTGTATCGTTTTAAAGAAAATCACTTCTTTTTAACAAAATTAAATTTTATTATTCCATATAATAGTGGTCGAGGACGATACACCCCAATAGCGACCTTCCAACTTTTCGATTTTGCCTCAATATAGATCTCATTTTAGTCGATTTCTATCTAGCAACCATTTTATTTAGATCAGATCCGAAAAATATGGAGGTTGTGGAAGCTATTTGAAGATCAATTCGTACATCTTTGCCATCGTTTTTATTGATGGCGACAGTGCTTTGTCTTGATAAAAAATAACCATGAAATGAAAACATTTTCTGCGATTTCGCTCCAATAACGTTCTATACAAGTCGAAGAAGCATCAACTCTGTTCTTTTCAAGAGAGCATATGAATATTTCGTAATACGCATATCAAAATTTAATTCCCTCCCTGATCGATAGCATCATGAGTTTTAATATTTTGTTAGAATTGATTTCTTTTTCGTTCATTCCACCACCATTTGGTTCGAGTTATCCAATTGCGATTGTAAATGTAATGTAATGTTTGCACTTAGAATACTTAATACCGAGTATATGAATAATCGCCTTGCACGAGTTTTAAGAGAGAGTAACCGTTTTTTGAAAATATGTAGCTAGGGCAACTAAGAGTGATACATATAAACGAAAAAAAGGTTGGCCTGTAAGAAAATATGTATGTAGTGTAGTGGAGACATCGCAAATAAATTTGAAACACAATTTTATGTGTCAAGAAAACAATAATTTTACATTTAGTATGCAGTGTTTTACCCATAAAACTAGGTTACTGTGTAATTTTGAAAAATTCAAAAATTAATAGCAACAGAAAATGTAGTAAATAGTCTCTTGTTATCAGAGGTTTCAATGTTCAAAACCAACGCGTAACTTTGTTAAACAATTCATAAAATTCTTGCTAATGGAAGATGTACTAATCTTCTTGTTTGATTTGTTCGACAGCTGCATTGAAAATATAATTTAACTTAAAATTAATATATTCTGCATTTATATTCTAATTTATAATTATGAGTAACTATGTATATCTCAAAGATGTCTTCTGAAACGACTGTGCTATTTTTCTATAATTTGCTCTAAATAAAATGCTAATTCGTTAATTAATTAATTTTCACATGACATTGCGATATATTTTATACTATGCAACTCAGTGAAGAAGAATCGATAAAATGATGAAATTTAAACCGAAAAGTTGAAATATTTTTAACACTCATTTTAACCTTTCGAATTTTTTTTAAATAGTACAAATAATTAATATTGGGTATGGGACTAGTTCTAGCAATATATATGTCTATGAAGAAGACTCTCCAAAAATTTCACGGGACTCGGTTAAGTAGAACTTTAGAAATCGTGGGTATCGTTTTGAAAACGAAAGTTTCGAGAAAAAAGCGTTTAAAGTTTCGCGTCAGGCCGAGCCAGTTTGGATACCACGCTAGGAAAATACCTGCATGTCCGAAAATGATTTGAATTTTTAAAAATCCTCTTGTAGACATATTCTTAAATAGTTAAGCTTTGGGAATATACACAGAAACAATAGATTTTCTTTATTTCTACACTGTAAACAATGTAAAGTGACTCTAACCTTTTTGACAATAACTTCATTTGTTTTCAAAACTTCGATTTCTCCTTTTAAGGGTAATTTTTATTTATTATTTTTATTTATTATTAAATTATAATAAATTATTTTAAATATTTTTGAAAATTCGTTAGGTAATTTCCCCGTGTTCTTAACTATTTCGGATTCTCTTCTAATCCAAAACACAAAATCTTCTATTATTAGTCAATTTTACCGTTTCAGTCAGTAAATCCCTCAAGTACAATTAATATGTATAGAAAATTTTTGAAACGAAAATTTGCGCAATATTATGGTATTTAAAAGATAATTTAAAATATTTATTTAGGAGTTTCTGAAACTGAGCAATACTTAATAAATGTATTAAAGTGTACACTTTTTTAATCATTTCTTCGGTTCCATCAAAAATTAGTGATTGATATTTTGAATATAAATGAAATCGGGGACAAATTTTTGGCAGTTCGTTTGGTGCAGTATTCAGCATAATTCACTATATTAACGATTTCCTTGCCATGCATATTAGAAAATAAAAATTAGATGCTTAAAACGTCCCTAAACTGTCATTAGTATGAAATATCCCACGGCTTGACTGCTGGCAAATGGAAAAGTTTAAAAATTCGTATATTTCTTGTAAAAATAGTTTATTTATTATATTTTACAAAATTATCTATACACTCCATATCTTTACGATTTCTACTTTACTGAGCTTCATAAGAAAATATAATTTGAGAGTCTCACTCATCAAACAATTTTACAGTTATATTTGAAAATCGCGATTGTTGGCTCAATATTATTCTCATATTCAGGAGCAATAATTAGGAATTTGTTAATTGTTAATTTGAATATTATTATTGTGTTATAATTCAAGAAAGTGGAATGTAATTGATTCATAAAATTTCAATATTTTCAAAACCAGTGAATTAATTTTTTGTAAAGTTATGTTTTTGAATTTGAAGGGATTGAGCTTATAGCGATAATAAATTAAAAATGAATCTTCCAAAATTATAAAAATACATGATTGACCACTAAAAACGCACTTTCAGGAAACAAAAACTATATATTTTTCGATATATGAACATTCATCTTATTTATATGCTTATGTTGAATATGTTGTACAAAGAGAGAAGTTGATGGTGCTGGAAATGCGCTCCAAAAGAAGTTAAGAAGGTTTGTTGGAACCTTTCATCAATATAAAACATATAAGCCTGCATATTAAATAACTGAAATGAAAAACAGTTTGAATTAACTTTCCTAGACAATTTCACGCTGAAATAAAAAATGATTATACACACTTCTAATCTAGTCTTAAAACTTTAATGACAATTGTAAAGCAATATATGAAAGCATAGAAAGAAATATATAAAAATAGAAGAGATACAGTCAGTAACCAAGAAATAGCAATAATTTAGTCTTATTACATAAATAGATAATCGAGCACCAACATACTACTTCTTCCACACACTACAAAACATATTTACAAGCACGCATTTTAGCACCCATTTACATAGCTCAAGTACTACAAATATATATGGAATTATATATATATATGTATATCTATAGCATTAAACCTATATAATCGAGAATTAAAAACCCTTTTTTCAAAAAAAAAAATTGCACCTGAAAACTGGTTGGGCTCAGTAGCATAGCACCACTTACAACATACCTCATATATTCATACATACAAGCATATATACATACATATAAATATGCTTAGTACGCAACTTACTTGCTTATATACATAGTTAATATACTAACGAAACTCTCTACTCTAGCACTAAAAATAAATTTAAAGCAAACTAACTAATACTACACATAATTATAAAAATTTGAATTTGAACTTTGAACTCTTACTTGCCTTTCTCGCTCAGTATTTAATGGAATGCGTTTGAAGTTTCAAATTATACACAAATACATACATACTTACGCGGTTTTTTAAATAACATACAAAGCGCTTATGTAAAAGTATTTAAATTTTTATTAAAAAATACCTTATTAGCAAGCTTTGCGGTTATTTAAAAAACTGTGCAGCTGCAGTGAAAAAAAATTTAATTCAAATTAAAAAACATTAAATTTCGAAATATTGTTCAAAGACCCAATTAAATGTTAATGACTGAATTTCCATATATATATATGTATATGTAGTAATTATATATAATTAATTATATAAAAAATTACAATAATAACAACACATATTATATATGGCATTAAATTATTAATTAGTTAAATATTTTGGAAATAATGTAAAATTTACAAATGAATAATGAGATATTTATAATTACAGTTATTAAATGAAAAAAGCATATTTAAAAAACAAGCGTACAGCAAGCTTCATTTCGAGGGTAATGCATAAGCGAAGAGATGGCGAAATGTCAAAACCCCAAATTATAAAAACAAAAATATATAAAAACAACAAAAAATAGTGAAAATTAAAAAAAATCGTAGCAAATTCACTACAACAAAAAATTGTATTATATACAATAATATTTTGCGTGTGCGTGCGTGAGTATTAGGGCAATGCAAGTAGGTATATTAAATATACAACAGCAAAATTTTAGTTAAATCATAAGCTGCAAACAGATGAAGAATATATTTATAGGCAGGAAAATACAAAATAAATCAAATATATAAATAATATATGTATAATGCAGATTTATTAAGTATTGTTTTAGTGTTAACAAAAAACGAAGCGGCAAACAAAAAATATATATGTATGTACATGTACTTAAGCACTTGCGTGTTATGTTAAAAAATATATGTTATTGATTTTTGTGTAATTTAAAATTAATATTTTTCACATGTTTTAAATAGTTGTATAAAATTTAATTTATATTTATTTATAATAATAAATTATATATTCCATCATAAACAATTGCAACAATTAAAGTTAAATATGTGCAATTTTCGACATCTTAATAGCTATGCTACGTTATGTATATGTATGTACCATATTGTATAACCAAATGTTTATATTTATTTTTATGTTATTTAGTTTTGTGTAATTTGTTTATTTGTTAAGACATTAAAAATAATTATATCGATAATAATAATAAAGAAAGCCAATGAAAGAGCATTAAATAAAAATTATTAAAATTAATTGATGACTTTTTTTCAACTTTCTCAAGGATACGGGAAGTAAGTAAGTAGTACAAGGATTATTTTTAATGTATTTTATGCTATGTGCTACTCATGCTCCAGCGTCTCATGCTCCTCATTTTCGGATAATCAGACTACTCTAAGTGGTGGTCCAAGTAATTACCGAGCTGCATCAAATTCGCAACAGCTTCTTCCAGAGGATAAAGTAGTATCTGTTGAATAACTCCTCCTCTTACTGTTTGAGCTTCGGAATTGTAGTGTACCATTTTTTCTTCCTTTTGAATTTTAAGACCTTTCATATCTTAATAATAGCCTTGGTATAAAAACTGAAAATTTATTAATGGTAACCCTCTTCGACGCGAAATGGCGGTGGGAATGGAATTAGTTTTGTTAAAATACCCCTCCCAATAAATCGAAATTCAAAGGTTGTATCCCTTTTCTTAAGTCTTTGGCCTACGCAGGATATTTTTCCATTCCAGAAATTAAAATTTCAAACTGTTTCCGATTTGGTATTTACATCTTCACTTCAAATATTACTTCAAATAACCGCGTCGTTTCAATATCGCTCTCAATTATGGCAACGATAAAGAACGACTGTTTCTATGTCGTTTCTATATTTTGAAAATTGGAAATTCATTCGATATTCATGATATGTCGTTACTTAATTAAAAAGTGACTGATTTTGTCGGCCTTAACCTGCAAATAAAACCGCCTTCAGTTGATGTTAGCTCATTTTACTAAATGCTCACAGCTTAGATGTAATTGAGTGGCCATTCATAGACCCGACGATTATTTCATAAGCAAAGTATATGCCAGCAATCCCTATATATTCGATATACCTATACCAAGAAAACGAAGTTTCAGAGATTTAGAGTTCGGCATCGGCCAGTAGCGGCCAAAGAATTCAGCATCGACATCGGCCATATTTAACCGATTCTTAGCTGATTCTTTCTACTTCTTTCAAATTGCTGAAATATTTTTTTGTCCGTTTTGACCAACAACTTGTTGAGATTTTGAAGATAATTTCATAATACCTCTATTATAGAAACCCTCATTGCTATTTTCAAAGTTTCTCTTGCGGCGAATTTTTCACAATAAATATCATTCGCCAAAGAACAGGAATAATTATTACATAATCACTTGTTGACTGGTCTGAACTACAAGGTACATCCATACAACGAGCGCACTTTCACAACGCGAGATACGAATGACTAAAGTCATCTCTTTCAAAAATTACGGATTTCTTTTTACTCGACATACTATTTCAGAATAGATTATATTACATATTTTAGACCATATTACATGATCCCTGTATCCGAAAGATTATTTTCAAGACTCCATATATAATATGCGAGATATCTTAGCAAAATTAAGTGAAAGTTTATTATTGGATATAATATACATATGTAGCTTGGTGGCGAGAATGAGTGAAATCGGTTCTGGAATTACCACAGCTTCCATATACTATATATAATGATTTTCGTTATTCTTATGAACTCTATACCAAATATAAGGGTCAAATAGTGTGTTATCTTAATAAGATTTAATTGATAAAATGAGAGAATATATAAAATGTTCTATAACCTTTTGATCCTTAAGTAATTCAATTTATTTTAACGCCCGTTATATTTTTTGACTGGAGATTTCAGACTTTTACACCAGAAATTTCAGAAATGAGGAATAATTTGACTTTAGAGGTCAAGGTAGCAGATACCGAAATATTTTCGACACTTCTTTCTTGCAGATAATCTCCATTATTTCCTACTGGGATCTTTTCATACACACATAAACCCAGCATGAACTACGAGATAAGACAAGCAGAATCTAAATCAGTGGAAATTTCAGACAATGCTTGCTACTGATAAGAGTAAATGAGCGCTAAAGCGCGGCTTAGTCCATTTACTTAATCTATGCGCTGATGGCTTGATTCAGTCAGTCGGTGATCAGCAGTTGGTGGCGGTAGAAGCAGTTCTCTTCTGAAGATTGCTACAAATCTCAAGTAGCAGCATTTAGTTGCATTGAAAGTGAAAGTGCATTGAAAATTTGGTACACTTTAATTAGTCAGAGTTCCTTTATAAATCTGTGGGCTTCCCAGAATTTAAAAATAATAATAACAATGCAACATTTAAACCGCATACCGACGCGCCAATTGGTCGCGTTCACGCAGGCCACCAACAAATCTTGGCAGCTGCCACGTGTGCTCTACCAAACACGTTGCTTAGCCACCGTGCCTGTGGGTGAGGTGTTGTTTCCCTCGAAATCTGACTTCCCCAGCCGTCATATTGGCCCACGTAAAACAGATGTGGTCGCAATGTTGGATACGCTGGGCTTCAAGTCCTTGGAGGAGCTAACGGAAAAAGCTGTGCCGAAGCGCATACAATTGAAGCGTGATCTGAACTTGGAGAAACCGCTGAGTGAGTATTTGTTAGATACTACTTTTTGAATTATCCAAAAATAGATTACTTTCTGTCAAATGTATCCATGGATCCAAAATATTGATTTCTTATACCGTTAAAATTCCTCTACTTCGTGATATTCCTTCATTTTTAATCACGCTTTTTCAACCACTTGTTGTTTGTGTTACTTAATCTGCAGTAATCACCAGACCCCCTGCTGTTTTCGTATAGAATAACAATGATAAGAACGTCGGATCTAGTCATTATTATATGCTTAGGTCAGCGGTTCAACAACGCTTATCATTCAGCATTCAGCGGTTGTTAGGGCATATTAAAGGCGCGTTTTGCCAATCGCCCATTTATTTTTAATACAATGAAAATTTTATTTTTAACTCAATATTTTAAATATTGACAACGCTTCCGAGTGATTGTTCAAATATGGTATGTGGACCTAATGATTTGCTAAAACTCGTGTAGACACAACGTTTAAATACACATTCCAAGGCTGTGTCACGAACTCAGCCTATTTGATACGCATGAATTTTTTTATTGATAATAATTTGTGGTGGACAGTAGTTGTGTTGTATAGTGTCTACAACATGTGACAATTTTTTCAGCCGAGCAGCGGAAGTTTTCTTTTACTAGGCAGAAATACATATGCTAGGAGATTTATGCATTGCCCGATGAATGATTTAGAAAAAACAGATAAGCGGGTATAGGAACGAGCTGGAATTGGTATTCAAATCAAGGAAAGCAAAGAATTGCGGGCCTTTTATAGATACGTTCATGTAGACCCGCATAGGGCTTATTGGGTGTGATCTATAATTAGAAATCTACACATATCTTAGAAGTATGTGTTACTTAAATATCTCATGAAGGAACTGTTTCAAAAACCGAATAACTTTCTAAGCTGTAGGATTGAAAATGGAACTTAGTTATAATGGTTAACTTCGCTGGTGTCTTGATAAATGTTTAAATTTTCTCGTAATCGACCGAAAATAATTCATAAAAACTTAAATCCAGAAGAATAAAAAGACTTCAATAAAATCCTACACTAGTCAATTTTCTTGATTCTACTTAAAATTTTTGTAGATATACTGACAGATATAGCAGTACCCTTCAGAATCAGTATTTACTCCAATTTGAGTTGCACTACTATAAGTTGTCGGAAGGTAGTGGTGACTCCTGTATGGTAGGACAGTCCTTTATGAAGCCACGCTCCAATCCTTGATTAGGTATTACGATTTGACAAAGAGCCCTCAATCTACTACAAATCTGCAGAGATTTTTCATTTCTATATCCGCTATTTTGAGTTCCAAGAAATCTTTTTATTTATCCCGCCAAGGCATTCCAGAAGAAAGTGATGAAATGATTCCACCTCGTCCTCCTCCATGCAGCTTTACATCTATCATCTGATATGATTTTTAACCTTACGATGGGACAATGGTCAGTTAGAACCCCTACGACTAAGGAGAGATGAATTTCACAATTTCACATCTGGCGACTGCGCAAGTCCTAGATACTGACAAACAGACAAGCGCTAGCCCAGCTCGGCTGAGGCCCACCTGTCCAGTAGTAAACCACTGCTGTATGGAGCGCTTGGACAATGCAAGACAATCTTTAAAGGCAGGGCATAGATTTGGTTTAGGGCTTGATAGTACCCATCAGAAGCTAACTTAATTTTGGTGTATTTGATTCGAATTCCAATTAGAGACGTCAGAGTCTAAAGATAATGAGATTTGATAAAATTCTGACCCATTTTTATATTCGTTATAAGCACTCTCGGATAGATTAAAATTATTGATAAATAGGCGGAAGAGTAGGTATTGGTACAAAAGACACTCGACTACCAAATTCGAAATTTCTGTATATATCCACTAGTTACTCCTGGTTTAAAGCCATTGAATTTTATATTTGTTCTTCCTAACATCAAAAAAATAGTATTTCTAATTACAATTCGACCTAACATTCCACAGACGAACATGAGCTCGTGCGTCATATACGCGACATCGCCAAGCGCAATGAGATTTGGCGCTCTTACATCGGTATGGGCTATCACAATTGCCATGTGCCACATACGATTGTGCGTAATGTCTTTGAAAATCCCGGTTGGTTTACACAGTACACGCCCTATCAACCGGAAATCGCACAAGGTCGACTGGAATCACTGCTGAACTATCAAACTTTGGTTGCCGAAATGACAGGATTGGATGTGGCGAATGCATCGCTCTTGGACGAGGGCACTGCCGCCGCCGAGGCCATGAGCTTGTGCACGAGGTAAGTTGTGGCGCTGGAGTTTTTAAGAGCAATGTACTCATTTCATTTGCGTCGCAGGCACAACAAGCGCAAGAAGATATATCTCTCAAATAAGTTGCATCCACAAACTTTATCTGTGGTGCAGACACGCGCCGAAGCTTTGGAGTTTGTGACAGAAATCGGACCGATCGAGAGTGCTGATTTGGAGGGACGTGAAATCTCCGGCATCTTGTTGCAATATCCGGATACTTTTGGTGATGTCAAGGATTTCGAGGATATTGCGGAGAAGGCGCGTAAAAATGGCGTAAGTTGATTGGTAATAAATAATTTAGAAAAGTCGTTTAACAATCATTTTCTTCACAGACTCTAACTGTAGTCGCCACTGATCTGCTTGCATTAACACTGCTCCGACCGCCCGCAGAATTCGGCGCCGACATCGCCATTGGTACATCGCAACGTCTGGGCGTGCCACTCGGTTATGGTGGTCCCCACGCTGGTTTCTTCGCTTGTAAGCAGAGTTTGGTGCGTCTAATGCCGGGTCGCATGATTGGCGTTACACGCGATATGGACGGCAACGACGCCTACCGGTTGGCATTGCAAACACGTGAGCAGCATATACGTCGTGACAAGGCAACCAGCAACATTTGCACCGCTCAAGCCCTTCTCGCCAATATGTCTGCTATGTACGCTGTCTATCACGGTTCCGAAGGTCTGAAGGAAATAGCTAATCGTATACACCACTTCACATTGGCGCTGCAAACAGGTCTACGTGATGCAGGACATCAAATTAACAACAAACACTTCTTTGACACTCTGCATGTCACGCCGTCGGAAAGTCTGTCGATTGATGAGATCAAAACGCGTGCCGCGCAGAAGCGCATTAACTTCCGCTACTTCCCTGATGGTAGTTTAGGCGTAGCTTTAGATGAAACGGTGGGTCCACAGGACGTTAATGATCTGTTGTGGGTCTTCAAGTGCAAGTCACTAGATGAAACACTAGCCGCACAGGATATACTCACAAACTCCATTGAGCGCTCGAAGTTCCTGCGCACATCTCCGTTCCTGCAGCATCCGATATTTAGCTCACACCACAGCGAATCTCGTATGGTTCGTTATATGAAACGGTTGGAGAATAAAGATATTTCGCTCGTACATTCCATGATTCCACTTGGTTCCTGCACTATGAAACTCAATTCTACCACCGAGATGATTCCATGCTCTTTCCGCCACTTCACCGATATACATCCATTTGCGCCTGTCGAACAAGCAAAGGGTTATCACCAAATGTTCAGTGAACTAGAGAAGGATCTCTGCGAGATCACCGGTTATGATAAGATCTCGTTTCAGCCAAACTCTGGCGCTCAGGGCGAATACGCTGGTCTGCGCGCAATTCGCAGATATCACGAACACCGCAATGAAAGTCATCGCAATGTCTGTTTGATTCCCATCTCGGCGCACGGCACCAATCCAGCGTCTGCCCAAATGGCTGGCATGAAAGTCGAACCCATACGAATTCTCTCCGATGGCAGCATCGATATGGCACATTTACGCGACAAAGCATCAGAGCACGATAGTGACTTGTCCTGTCTGATGATCACCTACCCATCCACAATGGGTGTATTTGAGGAAACGGTTGCTGATATATGTGACTTGATACACAAGCATGGCGGACAGGTATATTTGGATGGCGCTAATATGAATGCGCAGGTGGGTCTGTGTCGTCCCGGCGATTACGGCAGCGATGTCTCTCACTTGAATCTACACAAGACTTTCTGTATACCTCATGGCGGTGGTGGTCCCGGTATGGGTCCCATCGGTGTTAAAGCACACTTGGCACCATATTTACCAGGCCATCCTGTGATCAGCCCATTGGAATGTGAACAGGAAAGTTTTGGCGTAGTTTCAGCTGCACCATTCGGCTCGTCCGCTATTCTGCCAATTTCCTGGTCATACATCAAACTTATGGGTAGCCGTGGACTTAAACGCGCAACACAAGTCGCCATCCTTAACGCGAACTACATGTCCAAGCGTTTGGAAAATCACTACAAAACCTTATATAAGTCGTCGAAGAGCCAACTTGTGGCGCACGAGTTCATTCTCGATTTGTGCGATCTGAAGAAGAGCGCCAATATTGAGGCGGTAGACATTGCTAAGCGCTTAATGGACTATGGCTTCCATGCACCCACTATGTCTTGGCCCGTGGCAGGCACTTTAATGATTGAACCTACAGAGTCTGAGGACAAAGAGGAGTTGGATCGCTTTTGCGATGCGATGATTTCAATACGTGAAGAGATTACCGAGATCGAGGAGGGACGCATGGACAAGGTCGTGAATCCTTTGAAGATGGCACCACACACGCAAGCGCAAGTCATCTCTGACAAGTGGAACAGACCGTATACCCGCGAATTGGCTGCCTTCCCAGCGGTAAGTAAACAACTTTGTTATTCTATTTACCAATTAACAACATTTTTGATTTTATTTTTGCAGTTGTTTGTTAAACCCGATTCGAAGATTTGGCCCACTGTTGGAAGAATCGACGATGCCTACGGTGATAAGCATTTAGTTTGCACCTGTCCACCTATTCTGCCCGACCTGTAGACCCCATAATGTTTGAATAATGTGCTCTTTTTAAATAGTTTAAATTTTAAGTAAAGATAAGTGTAAAATAAAAAAAATATATATTTTATTAAAATATAAATATATCTAATATATAAAATTCTCGTGTCACGGTGTACGTTATTGAACTCCTCTGAAACCACTCGACCGATTTTCGTGAATCTTAGCGTGCATATCGGCTAGGGTGGAGAATCGGAAAACATCTATTTTTCATCTTCCTAAATGTTAAGGGTGATCCACCCCTAAATTTTTTTAACTTTCCGCGAAGAAAATTAAAAATTTTCTAAAATCGGGAAGTTATTGGTTGTTGAAGTTCAAACCGATCTGGCTAATTTTAGTCTTGAAATATTCGTGGAAGTGAGTAAATATGGAAAAATTGCGAGGAAGATATCAATAAGAGAATTTTATTCGAGTTGACAAGAAAAATATAAAAAGAGAAAACAAAAAAATTATATTTTGAAGATTGTCATTGTTGCTTTGTTAAAATATTTTTGTTATTGTTCAATTGTATACACAACCTTATACCGATACCCCAAAACAATTTGTAAAAAATGAGGAAAGGCTAAGTTCATGTCCAACCGAACATTTTATACTCTCACAATTTATTGATGTAATTTTATTAAGATAATACACAATATGACCTATATATTCGGCATAAAGTCGCATAGAAAATCGTAACATATAGTATATAAGGGCTGATGTGATTCCAGAACCAATTTCACTCATATTCACCACCAAGGTTAACGGGAATAGGGGTAACTTGGCACCTGTTAGTAGGCAAACAAACGGCACATTCGGCCTTGAAATTACTCCTAAATTGCAAATGAAGGAAACACCCGTCGGCAAAATCGCCAAAAATAGCGCTATAACGAAGATTTTCCAAATACTCAAAAAGTCGCTGGAGGTACTGCACAGGACTTTAAAAGATCTTGATTGTCGATGAACGTTTTTGGTGGAACCAGGATTCTGTTAGCAGGTGATTTACGTCAGTCTCTTCCAATTATTCTTTAGATCTTCCAATCATTTAATTTGTGGCGACACTTAAAGAATCGCCAATTAACAACTAACATATGAGTGTTTTCAACAGATTTCTGTCACTTCATTGACTTGAAAGAGAAGTTTTCCTGACATGAAACCTCAATATGATAACCATAAATGACTAATTGAATGACCTATATTGGTGGTAAAAAAAAACAAAGATATCGATGATCTTAATGCGACAATTTAGAATTTCGGCCCAGGAGAGTTGACACTGCTACAAACCAGGATGACGTAGTCAATTATCCCAAACTATTTAAAATTGCCTGCACTATCACCACTCACTTTGCAATTAAAAGTAGTGTGAGTTGTCATCATGCTGCGTAACATTAATCGACCTCGAGTAATCAATATCGTCGCCGAAGCCAAGATTGGACCAACTTAATTTAATGTATACCTTAGCCACAACAACGTGTGGCCGGGTCTGCTAGTTTAAATATATAGAAGGTGTTATTCAAAAACTAATATTAAGCTTCCATAAAGACTTTGTAAGTATTTTTAAGAGCGCTTTAAAACCCAGATTCTTGATGAAGCAGCAGATTTTTCGCTGTTAAGTCTCAGAAAGAGGTTGTTAAGATTATCAAAACTCTGTTTGGAAGAAATGAAGGCTTAGGGATTGCAAAGGTCTAGTTTTGAAGTGTAGTTATCCAGATTACCATAATTACCTAGTGGATGTCGATCGACACACCTAGGCCTTAAAAGGATTGCCCTGTCATCATTGAACCACTCAGTGGTCTTGATGAAATTATTTAATTCAAAAAGTTTTAACTGCGCAACTTCCGAGATATCGTCGAGGAAACCGCGACCGATAGTTCCGATTCTTTTCATATAGAAAGCTTTGCATCCCCCTTCTTCATTTTCTATTTCTTAACAGCTTCTGCAGTAATCAATGTATGGCAACGTTGTGCCCAATCTGGCAAGTTCATCTGCTCCACAGTTATGTACCTCGAATTTCGCTGTGTGCTGGAACCCCATTGCAGATTTATAGTAAAATAGATAAAATAGATATTATTAACAGCTCAAGGCAATCGTTCACCAACTTCGAAGAAACCCTTTGAGACTTATTTGAAAGCCGCTAGCTGTCTGTGAATATGTTTCCTGTTGTATGTAACCACCTTGATTGTCAAAATAATAAAGCCTTCTTTAATTGAAGTAACCTCCGCTTGAAATACGCTACAGTGATCTGGTAGTCGGAAGGCGATTCAGGTATCCAACTTTGCTGAAAAGACACCTCCTACTCCCACTAATTTATCCAGCTTGGATCCGCCCGCATCTATAATTATCTCTGTGTCTTTATCCACTTCGCCCTGCGTTTACATAAAGTTAATTTTGATTTGTCGAGTTTTCAATCTGCAAAAGGCGGTGATTTAAATAAATCCACAGTTTACTGGAATCTAGTTAGAGAAGAGCTCTTATGTAAATCGTGCTTAAAAGTTGTCGGGGTATGTGGGAGGTTACACTTGGTATTCCTGGACTCAGTCTCGTTTGAAATGACAGTCAAGAATTCATATGTAGCACTTTGAGTTGTGCGACATTTTTAACGCATTTCGAAACTCGACTAGGTCAATAAATCTGAATCAATCAATATCTGAAATCTGAATCGTCAATAAACATGAATTAATGCAATTTTATGCCGACAATATAATTAAATCGTAATTTGAATTTCTTATTGGATGTTTGATCGTACAGCAAACTACAATAGCTCTCAAACTGTTCATCAAATGAGTCTCCACAAAAAGCTTGATGATTTTGTACACATGTTGCTTGGCAACTGACAATCGTTTGACAACCGGCTGCTTACAAAAATACAATAGCAACAAAAGCGTGCGCCGCACTAAACGTCGAAAATAATTTAAAATATTCTAGAAGAGCAATTTAGTTTGATCGATAATTTTATACAAAACAGTGAAACTTCCATAAAAGCTACACATTGCATTCAGCATGAAGATCGAAGAAGTAAAAAGTACTGTGCGAACACAGCGCATTGCGGCACATAGCCACGTGAAGGGTCTAGGTCTCGATGAGAATGGTGTACCACTACACATCGGTGCAGGTCTGGTTGGACAAAAGGCTGCACGTGAAGCAGCCGGTATTGCAGTGGATCTAATAAAATCGAAGAAAATGGCAGGACGTGCATTGTTGCTAGCCGGACCACCAGGCACAGGCAAAACGGCAATAGCACTGGCTATAGCACAAGAATTGGGTAATAAGGTACCCTTCTGTCCTATGGTTGGTTCTGAAGTTTTCAGTAGCGAAATCAAAAAAACAGAAGTCTTAATGGAGAATTTCCGTCGTTCTATCGGTTTACGCATACGTGAGACGAAGGAAGTGTATGAGGGCGAAGTAACCGAGTTGACACCAGTTGAAACGGAAAATCCAATGGGCGGTTATGGCAAAACTATTAGCAACGTAGTCATTGGTTTGAAAACAGCTAAGGGCACAAAACAATTAAAATTGGACCCGAGCATATTCGAATCGCTACAAAAGGAAAAAGTAGAGGTCGGTGATGTTATCTACATCGAAGCGAACAGTGGTGCAGTCAAACGTCAGGGCCGCAGTGACACTTTTGCTACAGAATTCGATTTGGAAACTGAAGAATATGTGCCTTTACCAAAAGGCGATGTACACAAAAAGAAGGAAGTCATACAAGATGTCACTTTACATGACTTGGATGTAGCAAACGCGCGACCACAAGGTGGCCAGGACGTGCTCTCAATGATGGGGCAATTGATGAAGCCGAAAAAAACTGAAATTACAGGTTTGTAGTCCGCGATTTTATGTGTCTCAGTGCCAATTCTAAAGTTTTTATAATTTTTACAGATAAATTGCGCATGGAGATTAACAAAGTTGTTAACAAGTACATAGATCAAGGCATTGCTGAACTTGTACCCGGCGTGCTCTTTATTGATGAAATACATATGCTTGATTTGGAAACCTTTACGTATTTGCACAAGTCGCTTGAATCACCCATCGCGCCAATTGTCATTTTTGCCACAAACCGTGGACGCTGTGTTATTCGGTATGCTGCTCCATAATTTTATTACAAATGATGGGCAATTTTTTAACGAATATTCTCTTTGCAGTGGCACCACAGACATTGTATCCCCACATGGTATACCTTTAGATTTGCTGGATCGTTTGTTAATCATACGCACATTACCATACTCATCCTCCGAGATGGAACAAATTATTAAGTTGCGCGCCCAAACTGAAGGCCTTCAATTGGAAGATACCGCGTTTAGTCGTCTCAGTGAAATCGGTAGCACATCGACATTACGTTATGCGGTGCAATTGCTAACCCCAGCACACCAAATGACCAAAGTGAATGGACGTACACAAATTACCAAGGAGGATATTGACGATGTACACTCATTATTCCTGGATGCGAAACGCTCTTCGAAACATTTGTCAGAGAAGAACAACAAGTATATGTTGTAATCTGCTACTGATAAGTTAGGGTATTCATTAATACAACTTTGTTTATTTCTTTTTAAACATTTCCAAAAATATATAAATCCTATGAACTAAAAACTCGAAAATAACGTTGCACTAGCACTTTATGTGCTCTCACATTAAACAATTATCAAATCTGTAGTATGTATTAGGAAGAGCTCACTTTATGTTTAAACGGTTTGTAAAGATGAAGGTAGACGGTGTCTGCATTTATCGTGATCGTATCAATTACATTTGGCGATTTCACTTTTTACTAAATACTAGTAGAGGTTCGACGAATTTCTGCATCTTCAGTTGTGCTATAAACCTTTTAAGGCAACGTTTTCTATGCTTGGTAAATTTTCGTGCATTTTTATAACGACGTAAGCAAATATTACATCGATTTAAACAATTTGTTTTTGTATAAAAAGGCCGTTTGATAACTATCGTTCGATCAAGTGTAAAAGTCACGCAAGCGCGCCGGTGTCGCATACGAAAGTGTCTACGTAAGTGTTCATACAACTCCTTCGTCGATTCATTTATGGAGCCACACCAGAAAATAGGACATTGCTTATACACTTTTTTCCTCTTTTTACTTTTATGGCTCCGCATTTTACATTGATGCAATGACATTAATCTACTATGTTGAAATTGCAAACCACATACATCACAGAGTGCAGCAGGACCCCAATGGAGTGCTAAGTGCGAAAGCATTCGTTCCATATTGCTCTCAACTTCTCCACACAACAAGCACTCCCTTCTGCCATTCACGTAAAATATAGAATTTTCACGTGTAAATCTTAAAAATTTCTGTTTCTCAGCGCTTTGCTTTGCTTCGAGCTGAATTTCGTACGTTGATATTTCCTCCCATTCTGAATAGTCATCTAAATTGCATTGAATGCCTACTGTTGTTGTTTGTAACAATGTTTTTGTAGTTTGTTGTGCCCGATCACGGCAGGGAGTAGGGCTGTCGGTGCAAACGCCAACCTCAACAACGTCAGGTTTTACTAAAGAGCCCACATCTAATAATGCCGGTGGTGTTATTGTTTGTGTTGCGATCGGACAAAAAGTCTTATAAGCGTCTATCTCCACTCTATGATCTGTTATGGGTAATAATGTTTGCGCAGAATATATTTGATTTTGTGCCGCTATTTGTTGTGTAATAAAGCGAGTCTCTACTATTATCATCTGCGGCAGTTCTATCCAGAAATTCTGTAAACGTAAATATAATCAGATTTCGTTTGGTTCATTGTGGCACACGATTAATGTGAATGTCACTTTAAGTGCACGCAAGCAATATACCTTTGATGATGAAATTGATCTTTGTAAGGTGGCACCAGGCCCGCCGTTTTTCAATAAACTTCTAGTAGTAGCGTCAAGATTCTCAAGAGACACCTCTACGTCTAAAAGTTGAAAATCTATTATTGCAACAATAATAATAATATTACTTTCATTATTCACCTGAGGATTCCAGTGTAACTGTGATGATAGGATCAGCTGAATCGTCACTCATCATTTTGCTAAGGTACACCTCCGTTCAAAGAAAAAAATATTAATTCATATTACCACAGTAGGGTAGACATTTTACCGAATATATTCTGTTTATTAAAAATATAAATAATAACAATTTTTGTACATTTTTCACCGGCGCGAACATTCGAAACCCACAATAAACAATTTCTTGATTGCAGCCGCTGCTGTTGAAGAGTTGCAAATATATTTCGTATAAATATCGATCCTCTCAAACGGTTTTCAATCGATTGTAAATAGAGAATGAAAATAATTAGATCTTCTGAATTACAATTAATTTTGTTTTAATGCTACAAGTCGCCGTTTTATTAATTGACTTAAATAACAAGATATTTTGTTTTATTATCAAGTTATTGCAGCGTAAATTACACATATTTATGTATTAAAATAAAGCTTATCGATTTTTATCGGTTACTTTCGGTTAATAAACCACAAAAAATACACATTTGACTGCTGGAGCGATAGAGGCTTTCACATTCGATCGTTGACTCCATAAAAATTCTAGTGACAAATCAGACAGACTACATATTTATTAATATCATTATCATCATCTGCGCCTCTTTATCGAAATATTTATGAACAGTTTTAAAGCCATGTTTATTTGATTGCATTGCAAAGTGTTGAATTTAATTTCACTGAACATACCCCCTTAATGAAACGGCGCTATATTGAACTAATTAACTTTTATTGATGCGAAAAGAAATCAGATTGTGTATTAAAAATAAAATATATACAAATTTTCTTCAATAAATATTTTTAAGTTTTTTGTTGTATTTTATACGAAAATTTTGTTCTTGTCACTTTGGAAAGCCTTAAGTGCGTCGCAACGGCAACACTGTTTCACATTGACAACAGCGACGCATTGTTCAAGGCGCAGCGTCTACGCTTCAGTCGGCTTCGTTCACCGTCTCGATGCGGTTTGTTTTGTCTGATTGGATTTAACAGTGTACGGTGTCTAAAAGTGGATATAATATATAGATATATGTGTGTGTAGCAAACAAAAACAAATGTCAATTAGAATTTGATCAAGGCTTAACGCCGCCCAAGAAAGTTAATAAGAAAAATATTTTATTTTGCCATAGTACAAGTGAAAAAGCCGAAAAATTCTTCCGAAAAAATTGGGCAATAAGCTGAATTGTGTAATTTTAGAAACGTCTGGTGCACAACGTTTTCGAGTGTAGCGTAAAAAGAGCGGACACAGACGAAGTTGCAGAAGAAAGAGCGTACACCAAGTGGGAGCAGCGCACGATACTAGATCCATTTTCAAATACTTATAACAACTACGCCCCTTGCCGCACGCAGCTACATAATATACGATGTAGCATCAGTGGCAATAAGAAACGTATGTACATATGTATGTATATTTTCTGAGCATCCCAATTGCTCAACGACAAACACCTTCCACTTGCGTTCTTGGTCAATGCTGTGTTGTTGGGATTGTACAAGATCCCCATACCCCGTGCAGTGCATTTTGCTCATTTCTCAAGTATTCATACCATCAGCACCAATAAGAAATATATTACATTCACACAATAGTAGCCACCCACACTAACGCCCAAATCAAATGCTCCACGTATTTGTTATTGCAGTATCGTTTATTTAGTCGCTATTCCGCCTTTGCCATCGTGTTCGTTGTTGTCTTTTTAGCGCCTTAACCAACGACGTATCGAACTTGGGTTCGCTTTTGTTAGTGTTTAGTTAATTTTCGGCAATTCTTTGTTCTACCAAGCGGCGCTGCCACAGTCGACGTTGACAGCGGCTGCGTTAGCCTTATTTAACAATACAGAATGGAAACAAAAAAACTAAAAACAGTGGAAAATAAGCAATAAGTGTTAAAACTATAAATATATCCATATGTAACTTCTGTGCAATCTATATGTATAAAAATAACATACGTATAAATTCAAGCGTGCATAATTAAAAATTAAAATATAATTTGTAGAAATTATTGTTAAACCAATGAGTTTTTAATAAAATTTAGTAATTAATATTCTAATATGTGCTGGAAACTCCACTGTAGTTTGTGTTGTCTTTACAAGCTCTGCGTTTGTGGGCGCATCATCAAACACAAGTCGGAGTGTTGTCCAACACCAGCGTTAACAACTCGCATTTCTCATACATAGGACTGTCAAATCCATTAAAGAAATTATTACAACAAAACTAAGGTGCAGGAAGGCACGTTTTCAACAATTACACAAAACGCATGTGTATATAAGTATATATGTACATATGTAAATACTTTAAAAGCCGTCACGTTGTCGCCATACCTCCAATTAAGGAAAACTGTATGGATATTACTTTGGTGAAAGAATTTTAAAGCATAGGCACACAAAACGACTGCCAGCGATTAAGTTGTAGAGTGAAGTGTAAAAAGTGAAACGTTAAATATACATGACGCATATAAATTTTTGTTAAACTGCTTTCCTTAAAAGCGTCCGGCGTAGTTATAACATAGCCAACGCCATCTGTACGTACCAACATACTCTCATACGAAGGAAAGTGAAAATCTACCAAATTGATGCTGCATATTCAACGGGTACGTAAGACAATAAAATTGATTACTTTATTATTTAATTACAATATCGCTTTATCTCCACAAGGGTTGCTGTGTGCGAATCGAAAGTGATTCCACCCAGTTATTTTACTTGTACACACACATACACAGTTACTATGTGTTAAAGCTTAAAGTATCCAACGATATCTTAAGACAATACTTGGCATTCTTTCCTGACCTCCTTAACTTGCGCACACCCCCATTACAGTACACTTCATATTGACTTTTTTCTCGCATTATTTCAAGTAATCTGTTCTACCACCAACCGGCTCCGGCGGCCTGTCAATTCCATTGTCTGGCAATTGTTTGACCGTCTGTTTGCCTGTCGTACATCGCATTTATCTCACTTTCTGGCCGCTTTCGCCTTTATTTGCAATTTTTATTTATTTATTTATATTTTGTTCTTAGGCTTTCAGCACTTTTCACATTTCGCAGAAACGCGGTATGATAAATTGAAGCTTTTGTTCCTCACACATATACTTTATTTATATTTGTACTTCTGTTGTTATATATTTCTGCCCATATGTATGTTTGTGTGTTCTCTGTGTAAACGTAAATGTTTAAACGCCCACTGCTGAGCGTTAACTTTGCTTGGCCGCAGCGGCACGTCGGTAGCACGGAGCGCAGGCGCTTAAGTTTACTCTGCCTCAGTCGACGCCTTTGTGATCTACATATTTACCTAATAATGTACATTAATATGTACATACATACATACATTGGTATGTCGCTGTAGGCGCTTTTCAGCTACCTCTGTACGTTTGTATCTTATTAGTTGATCTTTTGTGTTTCGCTCACTGATCGTGTTGAAATTTTTGTTATAGATTGACATGCCTCTATGAAATTATAAAATTAAAGAAATCGAAGAATATTTGATGTGTTATTTTTTCGTGTAATATTATTTAAAAATGTAATAGCACATTTTATATACATATGTAATTACATAAGAATTTTTATTTCTAAATGCCGAATTATTTAGATCTGAACGAGGTATTTATCATATAAGAAAGCCGAAAAATGAAGTGGTGGCGAAGACATTATGGTTTGGGGACCGTTTTCATACAAGTCTAGGGCACAATTCCGATTTCTTTGGCCCCGCGATTTGAAGGTACTGTTGGAAAGAGGAAGTCCTTCTGATTAAAAAATATATGGGGTTATAGGTACCGCAGTTTTCGAAATATTGGGCTTTAAAGACAAAAAAATCAGAAATTTCAACAAGAAATTTCACACATTCTACTCACTTTTTCGCTTCAAATATTTGAAATTACTTTGCTAACATTCAATAAAATTAAAATTTTACTTTTTCTTAAAGTTTTTTAATAAAAAAATTACTTATTTTAAAAATCATCAAATGCCAAGTCTAGGGCTGCATTATAGCTTACAGGGCATTATTAAACCGATTATGTTGCGATACTCCAAAAATGTATATTGTAGTATTATGAAGATAACAAGGCACTGATGTGAGGATTCCATCAAAACAACGACCCTAAACACACGATTAATTGTATAAATGAGTCAATAACTTCAATATTGTGGAATGGCCGCCGCCAACCCCTGTTCTAAATTCCATAGATAATTAGTGGAATGCAGTGAATTACAATAAGAGCAAAGTGTCCAAGTCACTATAACGAGCTTTGGTAGCTTATTCAAAATTCATCGAAAGCATTTCCGGTTTCTGTCTGTCAAAACCTAGTTTGTCCCAAGAATGATAGAAGACAAGATTACGACAGGCTGAAGCGTTCACGACCCACGAATGGGAATAGGCAACAGAAGAATTGTCAAATGGAAAACGGAAATGTGAAACATAGTGAACCAAATTGAATAATGTGCAGATAAAATATCACAATGAACGTAATTCTTAAAATCTTCATTTATAAAATGATCCAATATAATCATGCATATTTATAATTAAAATTATATGTTTTGTTACAAAAACTTCGTCATTTTGCCAAATTTTGTTTGATTGAAAAAGTGAAAAAAATTCTTTATATATGACTTTTTTGTACTATTTAATTCCGCCATTGCGGACTTCTTTTTCAAGTTAATACATTTTTCACTTAGAATTTTAAATAATAATTAAGCACTAGCCTTGACTTCAGGTCTTTGTTTTGGTTTTATTTTTTTGTTCCACCGTGCAATTTTGTTTTGCTCGCATGTTCGGGGTCGTGAAAGTTGTCACTCAACAGAAACTCAAAACCCAAAAAAGCTAACTGTAAACGCCTGTCGTAATCTTGCCTTCTATCATTCTTGGTTTGTCCTATGCCGATACGATTTAACCTGAAAAGATTCAAACAGCTAATAGCGCTCAAACTGAGCCAACTTAGCACTTTACACCGTCAATGCATACTAATGTGCCATCTGCACAAACTAGGAATCTACTTGTCGGATCAATGCCGATACTGTGATCTAGTAGCGGATAGATCCAAAGCGATAGTATCATCCCTGGTACAACTTCAGGCCACTGTCCTTATTATTTTTCACATAACTGTATATCATTTTTGTTGCTGTTATGCTGGCGAAATTATTCTTCGAATACTTTTGGGATATTAAACCGAGTTTATGATATTTGATTAACTAAAAAATCGTGTCTTTTCCATATAAAAACACTCTCTGACTACCTTGTAAGGTCTCAAAATTACCGATATTTATAAAAAATATATTTTTGTTTTTTAATTTTAACCAAAATATCCCTGAAAAACATAGCAACATAAAGTCTTCAATTGCTCTAATTGTTAGGGTTTATTGACCTCCACATTGTGTTAAAAATACATATCACTATGTGTATGTATGTATGTATGTGCTTTTATATACATAATATGTGTGTCTATGTACTCATGGGCAACGCACATCGACTTTAATCTGAGATGATCGCAGCTATATTTATTTTCGCGTGCAACCAAAAACCAAACTAGGTCCAGGAAGAATGTGCTTTCACCAAACTGAAATTTGCCCAGCATTAAATTCCCCGACAACAAGTGAATTTGTATTATACATACACACACATTTGTATATTCGCATGCATATACGCAAATAAATGACTTTATTTTTGTGCACCCTGTAGGAAATTTTAAAAATAAAATAAAATTTGAAAAATATATTTTTTTGTTTTTGTAATTTTGTTAGTAGCTATTCCTTGAATAAGCAGTGTTGAGCTGAAAAAAAGGTTTTGTATAACAAATTCACATTTTTCCTTCCGGGCATAAGTACACCAAAGTCATTGCGTTGAAGCTACTATCTATCTCCCTAGCCTTTTTTTGCATCCGTTGTTGTTTTTGGAACTGCTTTTTAGCTAACTTACGCCACACAATTCGCCAAAGTATGCATGTTTCTATCCATCTGAGTGTGTGTGTGTGCATGTATTTCGACACGGGTTTTGAAAATCTATAGCAGAAAAGTCGAACGGCTGTGTTATTCATTGTTTTTTGGCCAAAATAAACAAAGAGCCGTGTGCTGGCGTACGTACAAGTATAAAAACAAACATTTTAGCATGCTAAGCATACAAACACACACACACACACACACACACACACTTATATATACAAAAGTACATTTCTGTACAGCAATACATACATAGCGAGTATTTCGAAAATATAAAACCAAAAAAAAAAAGAAATTAAATTAAGCTAAAATATGCACGCATACATGCATATTTTCATTTTGTGTCCAAGTGCAGGTCTATATACATACATATATATTTCGATCCGATTACATACATATGTATAAACTATATAAGCATCTATGTATCTGCAGATAAATGGTTGTACAATTGTGCACATTCTGGCGCAATTTAGTTAGCTTTTTTCTAAATACACACTTACATACGAATCTATATGAAATGACTCCCCGAAAGGCGCCAATAACCATCCTCTTTGTGCCTAATCTGTCGCAGTACTTTTGTCTTTTTTCTTTCCTTTTCTTTTTTGTTTTTCTTTTTTTTTCATTTTGGCTAAGTGACGTTAATAATTTAGAAATTGTTTTCTACTCTACATAAATGCCATTATTTAGGGTATTTAGTATTTACACGCTGGCGACAAGCGCCAAAGATCAGCAGATCAACGTATCATTCGCTACTGAATGCCGGCATTTGCGTCTGAAACATAAATCTCGTATGTCGATATATACATAGTAATATAGCTATATAGGATAGATTCTTGTTTCGTGGCGCTAACACACTATAAGCGGATAAACAAGGGCACTAGCCACATTTCGTTAAGTTGCCAGAAAAAAATACCAAACAAATTTTGTTTGCGTAAACCTTATAATTTTTCATTTTTCCCACGTCATCTATGTATATTATTTTTAACGTACTTCCTTAATTTGAGAATCCACTATTATAAGAAACCCTTAAAATGGTTCAATAATTCAACTCTGATGCCACCAATGACTTTACTTCTCCAATCTTTTCTAATATTGGGAAATAACCGGAAGGTATGCGGTTTGAAATCTGAGAAATTAGTTGCCGGCCTAATTATTTCAATGCCTAATGACGTAATTTTAGCCTTAAATTGGCCATCGTTCATGGTTTCCCAACATTTTCGGTAAGCAGCTCTCAGTGTCAGTCATGTTAGTTTTAAGCAGTATCCGGAGAATGAACATCTGCAAGTTTTCTCTCGAAAACCCCCAGAGTCGTCTCATCGGATGTTGTCATCGTCCACGCTTCAGCGCCATACATCAGGACGGGGTTAACGAGCGACTTGTAGAGTTTGATTTTGGTTCGTCGAGAGAGGACTTTACTTTTCAATTGCCTACTCAGTCCAAAGTAGCACCTGTTGTCAAGAGTGATTCTGCGTTGGATTTCGAGGCTGACATTGTTGATGTTGTTAACGCTGGTTCCCAAGTAGACAAAACTATCTACTACTGTCAACAGTGAAGTGGAACCCAAGACGCGAGTGCGCTGTCCTTTTGTTTGATGACAGGATATATTTCGTCTTGTCCTCATTCACCACCAGACCCATACGCTTCGTTTCCTTATCCAGTCTGGAAAACAAACGGAGCGGTTGTTGCTTCCGATGATATCAATATCATCGGCGTACGCCAGCAGTTGTACACTCTTATAGAATTATATTCTATTTAGCTCTGCAGCTCGTATTATTTTTTCCAGCAATAGATTGAATCGAACGGGTCGGAGAGGTCCTTCCTGATCCTGACGGTGCTTTTGGTGTTGCTCAAAGTCAGTTTACATAGCCGTATTAGTTTTGAGGGGATACCAAATTCAGACATTCGTGCTGTCGAAGGCGGCTTTGAAATCGATGAAAAGGTGGTGAGTGTCGATTCTTCTCTCTCGGGTCTTTTCCAAGATTTGGCGAATGGTGAATATCTGGTCCATGGTGGATTTTCCAGGTCTAAAGCCACACTGATCAATCAGTTCGTTGACAGTGGGCTTTAGTCTCTAACACAATACGCTCGACAGGACAATTACCCACGGCAATTGGCGTAGATTGTGGGGTCTCCCTTTTTATAATTTGGGCAGAGTACACTGAGATTCCAATCGTCAGGCATGCTTTCTTTCGACTATATTCTACACAGAATCTGATGCATGCACCTTATCAGTTCTTCGCCGCCGTATTTGAATAGCTCGGCCGGTAATCCATCGGCCCCCACCGCTTTGCTGTTCTTCAAGCGGATAATTGCTACTCGAATTTCTTCATGGTCGGGTAATGGAACATCTGTTCCATCGTCATCGATTGGGGAATTAGGTTCGCCATCTCCTGTGGTTGTACTCTCACTGCCATTCAGCAGGTCGGAGAAGTGTTCCCTCCACAATCCCAGTATGCTTTGGACATCCGTTACCAGATTACCTCCTCGGTCCCTACTTGATAATGCCTCGAAAATGCAACTCATAAAACCCTCCTACCTATAGTCCAACCCTTAGTAGGAGCTACTTTTTTGATAACTAATTCAAATTGCATTTAAAATGCATTTTCATTTTACACCACAGCGCTTACTTGCAGCTACAATCTTGAACCATGAGCTTGTACTTATTTGTCCATCTGTTTGTATTTTTTTTTTATTTTTCATGTTCAGGTTTTCCTTTGTGCATAAACATCACTGAAAGTACCCGTACATACGCAAATGTCAGACGAAAAGGAATTGTACAAAGAAGTACTGCGTTTGTTGCTGCTCTGCCTTTGATGAAAATTCACAATGCGGCTTACTTTATCCGTTTGTCACTGCTGTCCACACAATTTCTACAAAGGCTTCAGCAAAGTACACAAAAAATGCACTAAAATATATTTTTTATTATATAATATAAGCTATGTATATTTCATAAGTGGCACAGTGAGATTTTCGCAGAAAGTCTAAATTAAAAAGTTACAGATCACCTTTAAACTTTATTTATTCCAAAAGAAGATCAAAGAGATTTCTTTTAAACTGGATATACATTTAAGAAAAGAAAACTCTACATGCCATTCCGTCTCACATTTTAATATATTTCATTCGGCAAATTTTGATTCCCTTAAAATTTCGAGAGGGAATATCCGGATCCGTTTTGATAAATTAGACCCGAATGTCGTGAGAATAGCAGAATGACTGCTGAAATTTGTCTAAAAGGGTTATTAGAATTCTTTTGTAACTGTTTTCTTGTAATCTGTTTCATTATCCAATATTATAATTGGATCTCTGTACCAAAATTTCGTACAGGGTAAATTTCTACGAACGAACTGGTACCATGTATCGGGTGCAGTTCGGATTATCTAATTTTATGCAGTATTTTACCTCACTTACTATTTTGTTGCCTACATTTAGGAGTTGTTGACAATCAATCGGTTTAAATGTGAAGCAGTTTATATTATGGAGTTTGGAGATCTTTAAATCATAAGAGTTTGTGTCGAAATTCGGCAAAAATTTTCCAGATCATAAGTAATTTCAAGATTTCTTAATGTAGACACGTCTATATTAAAATCTATATGTAATATCATAATTTAGTACTGATTTCAATGACTACCAAATTAGAGTCACAAGAACGCAATCGTCGGGGAATTTAAATAAAATTTCTACAAAAGCATTTTCAATACCACATTTCAGTAAATAACACACGTTATGAAAAATTTTTAGCGGTTTTGTGTTTTGTTTTTTTGCTTTGGTGAAGTGCAGCCATGTCGCTACTGCTGTATTGTTATTGTTGCTTGTTTGTAAAACATTTTAATGCAGTTGGTGTTGCCGCTACTGTGCGGTGCATTGTCTTGTTTGTACCACCGCAGCTTTCTTCCGCAAAATGTGAAGCTACGTTTTGTCTCTGTACACATTCATCCGGGTCTTGTCTTGTCCTCAGCTTTGTCTTTGGCTGCATAGAAATGCCAACGCACAGTTATTGCGGTATAGCAAAGCTGCGAATAGACAGACAGCCAGTAAACAAGCGAGCTATTCTGATAACTGTATAAGCATGCAGCCGTAAACGTGAATGTATACTTTCGTAGAATCTTCTGAGTGTGACTGGTATGCGTTGAACCTGTAGTGAATGTAGATAGGACTTGAAAGAAAGTTGGTAATACTACTTATAGACTAGAATGTGTTAAATCTTGAATTTGGAGTATCTTTGATCTTTTATTAGGCATGATTAACCTTCTGTTTTAATACCAGATTATCAAAGTCATATACTGGGTTTATAGAATGATAGTTAAAAGCTCGATAATTCGACAGACTCTAGTGGACTCCATTTCCTACAGGATATAATATCCATTTCCCTCGAAATTGGTACGGACTGTTTAAAAAAGCTTGCAGTATTCATATTGTCTCCAATAAATCGGAGGATTAAGAGAGGATTAAGAGAAAATAAAAAGACTCAATCCAAGAATAAGCAAACTTTGATAAGAGTTTATCTTTAGAGGGACTAGTTCCTACCTATCATGGAGCTCTCATAAAAATAAACACCTCAATTCGATCTTGCTTTAAAGCTTCTTTATAAAGTTGATAATGAGCCGAATTGTTTGAGGATGGTTCTACATTCGTTATATATCGGAATATATCAGAACTTCACCTAATCGATCGATGCTACTCATTGGTGAGGTAGAAAAGAGCTCACCAAAGAACTGTCGTTAGCCGACAAACTACCAGGTTCGGTCCAACGGAGCAAACCGAGTGTAACTTAAGCAAGATCGACACGTACTGTTACTTCTTAGATCAGTTCCAAATCTGTAAAAACGCGAGTCTCTTATAAAATTCCAGCTAAAAAGCAAATGGGGAACTCTTCGCCACACCAACGGGTATTGACAGCAGCGCACACTTGAAGAGTTGCGAACAGTAAACTCTCTGCCGCGTTATAAAATTGCTCAGCGCATTTGCATACCGTCGCATGTGTGTGCGGTGTATGTGCGCGCGCGCACGCTCGAGAACCGAAACAAGTTTTCAATGAGATTATAAGCCGCAGCCAACTATATACAACAGCAGCTCGCCGTCATTCGCCCACCCACGTACGCGGATTCAGTGGAAATTTCGCGCTACAAGCAACCGTCAACAAGCAGCGCAAACCAGTCAATAAAGTCACAATAAACACAGTACTATGAGTAACAAAAACAAAAACAACAACAACAACAAACACAGCTGTTAAGAGTTTGCCGCTAGGCAATCTGGCAGTGAGTCAGTTTGTCACTGTGCTGTGCTGTGATATGATTATGCATGCAATGCGAATGAACGACTGAAAGTGCTCATATGCCTACGCATGATTGCCAAGCACCGACTGACGGACGGACTGAATGACTAAATGACTGACTGAAAGACTAGTTGATCACCATGCCGCCGCCCTACCACTCAACCGCAATTCCCGACCTCTGCCTCGTATCGCTTGCCCCGGCCTCATGGTTTCCAGCCTGTCGGGCGTGTTTGTAATCACAGCTTGGCTATAACGAAAATCCGTTGGTGTCGGCTCACGTTTGTTGACTTTATGCGCTTTGTTTGCAGGCAATATTCATGTGTATGTCTGTATGTTTCGCATTTGCGGTTGCTCCGACTCGAAAACTAGAATTTCAGCTTTGCTGCAAAGCCTGGCGAAGAATTGTGGTTTGTGCTTGCATTTCTAAGTATGCGAGCGCACACACACACACACACACGTACGCGCCGCTTTCGTCTCCAATTACTTGCACTTTTTACCAAGCTCCCCAGCGACCCCGCGCATTGCCACTCATAAATGTTGTTTATTTCGTAATTTAGAAATGTGCTTCACGTGGCTGTGGACGCGTGCACTTCAGTTCAACGGTGTCGAATCCCCAACTCGATTCCAGTGTATATATGTACAGTAATTTCATCAGCTGTTTAACAATACGCCTTGTTAGTAGCTTCATTGGCAGCTGCTGGCTCCTCACTTGTGTACCCTTCGTAGTGGTTGTCGAATTTGTCCAACTGCTCTATATTCTCATCGTTGCATTCTTTCATCTCTTTCATCGTTCTTCTTTTGTGGAAATGATTGCGTAAAACAGTTTTTCATAATTAACTTTCGCCGTTGCACTGCGTGCGCTATCGATTTCATTCCGAAAATATTTCTAAAGACCATTTGTAGCGCACAATTGGTCGCCGATAATCAACGACAGTTTATGGTAGCATCGAAGTGCTTGCTGCAATTATGTCAGGTTTGGTGAGGCAAGTAATTAAAATGCGGTCATAAATTGTCGCCTTAAGCTCAAACGACTGTTAAAAGTGGGCATTTCTTACAATTTGTAGAATGATAACGAGCTATCAGCAATAAACAAGAGACGTTTGATAGTGCGTTACGTGTTGAAGTTGTTGGCTCCGGATGGATAAAAACGAGTTAAGAGTTTCTCAGTTTCCCCGTTTATCCTTCACTTTAGTTCTCCGGAATCGGTCTCAGTTGGTAATCTACAGCGCTTCAGGCGCATTACTGTATTACATTTCTTAAACCCATCTGCCTTCGGGGTTAATGTAATACTTTTTCATTTCTCGTATAAGAAATGGTAAAAGCAAATCATTTAGAAGAGTATTTCTCAATTTAACTTAGCTCCATAAAATCAGCTTAACATCTGTCCATTTTTTAGCTCTCTCGCTCTTTCTCAAGATCGACTTCTATTTTAGTAATACTATTTAGGCGAGGCAGTTTTCTTATCATCAAATCATTTGGTCTATGCTGGAAATAATATAAATTAGAAATAATAATATCTGTTCCCAAAAAATTCTCTTTTTGATGAAGATTCTCAGCTTATCATCATTTGATTATTGGGAAGTATCCACAGTTTTGATTGCTCTTGATAACAATGGATTTCTTAAATTAGTTTATAATAACTATTAATATTAAATTGTATGCGTTCAACTAGATTAAGCGCCACTAAAGAAGATAGATTGATTTTAAAACTTAATTTAACCAAGCGAAAGTTTGTTATAACGCCGCAACCAAAATCAGACGGATAAATCTGTTGTCAATTCCGATCCGGCTGTCAACGGAAGGTTTTACACTTCATAAGGCATCCAACACTATTCACTGAGGATCTACTAACTACCGTTCTGTTTATAGCGTTCTGGATTTTAATCTGCCATCTACAAGCTAGAGTTTGTTCCCGAAACAACAAAAAAGGATTCTCTCATGACACTAATATCTAAACTCAACCTAACTGGATTATGTTCTACGGTTGACCAGAATTCCAAACATTACATAGTTTTTGAGGTCTTGTATAGATTGGAGAATTCGATGCGGATTAGTCTGGAGTGGACTTGAATAGGACAAACATTCGTTGCCACTAAATAACCCTTTTGCACTCGTCCATGATCTCAAATCATAAACGAAACTTTCCATGTTTCCATTCTATTCAAAATTTGTTATATGTAACCATCAGATCCTAATATGAAAAGAAGAAACTGGGGTCGTTCTTAAAGTATCCGTGAGAAATATTCCCATAATTTATATTTATGTCTAGGACTTCTCAAGAAAGGGTGTATTCAGCGAGGTATTGGCTGATTGATGGCTAATTGAGAACTAGATCAAAATTGTTGAGAGTTATAAGTCACTGAGACGCTTGGATTCCATTGCTTTGTTTCGACCCTGGTTATAAACTTGTTCCATTAAATCTTTTACATTTTGGATCGCATTATATATCTATACTGTTACTATTATACAGAGGGAAGGTTTGAATAAACTCAAAAACTATTGTGCCGATTTCAAAAATTCTTTCACCATTGGAAAGCTACATTCACCCCGAGTAACATAGGCTATATTTATTACTAGAATCTCAACTTTTTGGAAATAGGTCTAAGGTGAGGGTAATCCAAAAGACTCCGTGATGGAGAATCTTAATCTGAAACTGATAATCGTCTAGCAAGTCATTCTCTTCGCATCGCAATCGCGTGCCAGAGCGTTAAGTTAGCCAAGTACGCGCTTGAGGGCCGAGTTGGGAGCGTGTGCAGCGGCTTGAAGAACAAAATATTAGAAATATACAAGCTCGCACTAGGGAGTCGAGCTCTGAGCGTTCCCAACGCCTTCATAATCAGAGAGAAAGACAACGAACATCAAAGACTAGAGGTCGTAATCCAGTTTATCTCATTGCAAATAATATAATTTCATGTTCGAATTTTCTTCATTTTACTTTTTTAAAATGAACCCACACAAGAAACGGGAAAGTACATACATATGTATGGGAGAGTCTGTATAAGTGTGTAAAAACTTATAACTTTTGAAATGTTTGTTTAAACCCGTGCGGAGCCGGTGCGGTCTGCTAGATGTTAATAAATTCTTTGAAACAGAACTTATAGAACTTGAACCTTAGAAATATAATTGACTCTCTTACCTCCATTCTCTCTCTCTTCTCTCCGGACGGTGGTGCTCGGACCGACCACCAATAATTTCATTAATAAATTTAAGACATAGAAAACAGCAATTTAACTGTTGAAGCACCTCGCACTTGTTGCAATAATTTTCTCCCATGAATATGCGGTTTTCAGGTTTCCATTTAATTTGCCGCCACCAAAGCGTAAATAGTTCAACTTCTATTGAAACGAATGAATTTCTATTTCGCTTTCAACTCTTTCAAGCTGATTCGATTACTCCCAGTGCAATGGCAAAGCACGTTTCGGAATTTTCGTCAGGAAAAAACTATTAATACAAAACGTGTGGGTGGTTGTCACACACACACATACATTCATGAATCGTTCGTGGAGACTGCGGCACACGGTGAATCGTGGCGTTTGCATTTTAATCCAGCGCAAGGTTAGGTTAGTCTCGCTAGCGGGCCAAAAACGAAGTAGAAGAAGGCGAAGCAATTGTTTGTACCACTTTGTTGCATGTGCATGTTGCATGTTGCACGTTGCAAGTTTGTGAGTTGAGATTTAAAGTTTCGTTCACTTCTGCTACAGCATTACACACACACACATGCAGTCATATATACACAGCCAGTTAAGCGCGCTGAAATCGCCCATTTGTTCGTGTCATTTTGTTCACTCTTTCGTCGTGCATTCGGCATTCGGCATTTTGCAGTGGCAATCTGTAAGTGCTACTAATTGAACAATTGTGCTAAAATATGTAATTGGGGAGAGAAAACTTTTCATTACTACTTAGTCACTTAGTTAGTCAGCCGATTAGGAGTGCGCTGGCGCGTGTGTGTGTTATGGGTGCGCGTGTGTGGGGGTGTGTTTGTGGGTGGATGGAATGCCAATTTGTGTTATTGATATGCTGCTTTGGCGCAGTTGGATGCCATGCAATTAACGTAAATTATTGAGGTTTTTAACAATTATTTTGCAAATTGTGGTTGTTGCAGTTGTAACATTTAGCTTGCAATGTAAAAGTTTTAGAAATTCTGTGAAATTAATAGTGGTTTCTATGTGATTGCGGATTTTACTGGCACACGGCATTAATTAATTGATGTAAAGGTATGAAGCTGAGGGAATATACTCGTATATTCATGAGTTCATAGATTAGTATAGAGCGAAACATTAATTCTTTGTTACTAATACTGGGTTACAAAAATTGAGAATATATATATATATATATTTGGCGTAGGAACCGCTTTAAGCGATTATAGCCGAATCCACCAGAGCGCGCCACTCATTCCTCCTTTTTGCTTTTTGGCGCCAACTGGAAACACCAAGTGAAGCCAGGTCACTTTGCACTTGGTCTTTCCACCGGAGTGGAGGTCGTCCTCTTCCGCGGCTTCCTCCAGCGGGTACTGCATCGAATATTTTCAGAGCTGGAGTGTTTTCTTCCATCCGTACAACATGACCTAGCCAGCGTAGCCGCTGTCTTTTTATTCGCTGAACTA
Source organism: Zeugodacus cucurbitae (assembly GCF_028554725.1). NCBI lineage: Eukaryota > Metazoa > Arthropoda > Insecta > Diptera > Tephritidae > Zeugodacus > Zeugodacus cucurbitae. The sequence continues at coordinate 51,859,470 of NC_071667.1, read as the reverse complement.
TGTCAATGTCGTCGTATAAATCGTACAGCTCATCGTTCCATCGTCTGCGGTATTCGCCGTTGCCAATGTTTAGAGGACCATAAATCTTGCGCAAAACCTTTCTCTCGAAAACCCCAAGAGTCATCTCATCGGATGTTGTCATCTTCCACGCTTCAGCGCCATACATCAGGACGGGAATAATGAGCGACTTATAGAGTTTGATTTTGGTTCGTCGAGAGAGGACTTTACTTTTCAATTGCCTACTCAGTCCAAAGTAGCACCTGTTGGCAAGAGTGATTCTGCGTTGGATTTCAAGGCTGACATTGTTGGTGTTGTTAATGCTGGTTTCGAGATAAACGAAATTCTCTACAACTTCAAAGTTATGACTGTCAACAGTGACGTGGGAGCCAAGACGCGAGTGCGCTGACTGTTTGTTTGATGACAGGAGATATTTCGTCTTGTCCTCATTCACCACCAGACCCATACGCTTCGCTTCTTTATCTAGTCTGGAAAACGCAGAACAAACGGCGCGGTTGTTGCTTCCGATGATATCAATATCATCGGCATACGCCAGGAGCTGTACACTCTTGTAGAAGATTGTACCCTCTCTATTTAGTTCTGCAGCTCGTATTATTTTTTCCAGCAATAGATTGAAGAAGTCGCACGATAGTGAGTCACCCTGTCTGAAGCCTCGTTTGGTATCGAACGGCTCGGAGAGGTCCTTCCCGATCCTGACGGAGCTTTTGGTGTTGCTCAACGTCAGCTTACATAGCCGTATTAGTTTTGCAGGGATACCAAATTCAGACATCGCGGCATAAAGGCAGCTCCTTTTCGTGCTATCGAAGGTAGCTTTAAAATCGATAAAAAGATGGTGAGTATCGATTCTTCTCTCTCGGGTCTTTTCCAAGATTTGGCGCATGGTGAATATCTGGTCCATTGTGGATTTTCCAGGTCTAAAGCCACACTGATAAGGTCCAATCAGTTCGTTGACGGTGGGCTTTAGTCTTTCACACAATACGCTCGACAAAACCTTATATGCGATATTGAGGAGACTTATACCACGGTAGTTGGCGCAGATTGTGGGGTCTCCCTTTTTATGGATTGGGCAGAGCACACTGAGATTCCAATCGTCGGGCATGCTTTCTTCCGACCATATTTTGCAAAGAAGCTGATGCATGCACCTTACCAGTTCTTCGCCGCCGTATTTGAATAGCTCGGCCGGTAATCCATCGGCCCCCGCCGCTTTGTTGTTCTTCAAGCGGGTAATTGCTATTCGAATTTCTTCATGGTCGGGTAATTGAACATCTATTCCATCGTCATCGATTGGGGAATCGGGTTCGCCATCTCCTGGTGTTGTACTTTCACTGCCATTGAGCAGGTCGGAGAAGTGTTCCCTCCATAATCCCAGTGTGCTCTGGACATCCGTTACCAGATTACCTTCTCGGTCCCTACATGATAATGCTCCGGTCTTGAAACCTTCTGTTAATCGCCTCATCTTTTCATAAAATTTTCGAGCATTACCCATGTCGGCCAGCTTTTCAAGCTTTTTATACTCACGCATTTCTGCCTCTTTCTTTTTACGTCTGCAAATGCGTCTCGCTTCCCTCTTCAGTTCTCGATATCTATCCCACCCCGAACGTGTTGTGGTCGATCGCAACGTTGCGAGGTAGGCAGTCTGTTTTCTCTCCACTGCGGAACGACAATTCTCATCGTACCAACTGGTTTTTTGGCGTTGCCGGAGACCAATTGTTTCGGCTGCAGCGGTATGCAATGAGTTTGAGATGCCGTTCCACAGCTCCCTTATATCGAGATGCTGATGAGTGCTCTCAGAGAGCAGAAGTGCAAGTCGAGTAGAAAATCGTTCGGCTGTCGGTTGTGATTGCAGCTTTTCGACGTCGAACCTTCCTTGTGTTTGTTGACGGGCGTTCTTTGCTGCACAGAGGCGAGTGCGTATCTTTGCTGCTACTAGATAATGGTCCGAGTCAATGTTTGGTCCTCGGAGCGTACGCACGTCTAAAACACTGGAGACATGTCTTCCGTCTATCACAACGTGATCGATTTGGTTGCGCGTGTTTCGATCAGGAGACAGCCACGTTGCTTGATGAATTTTTTATGCTGGAATCTGGTACTACAGACAACCATATTTCGGGCCCCAGCGAAGTCGATCAGCCTCAGGCCGTTTGGCGATGTTTCGTCATGGAGGCTGAATTTTCCGACTGTTGTGCCAAAGACACCTTCTTTACCCACCCTGGCGTTAAAATCGCCAAGCACGATTTTGACATCGTGGCGGGGGCAGCGCTCATAGGTGCGTTCTAGGCGCTCATAGAAAGCGTCTTTGGTCACATCGTCCTTCTCTTCCGTTGGGGCGTGGGCGCAAATCAGCGATATGTTGAAGAACCTCGCTTTTATGCGGATTGTGGCTAGACGTTCATCCACCGGGGTGAATGCCAGGACTCGGCGACGGAGTCTCTCTCCCACCACAAATCCAACACCAAATTTGCGCTCCTTTATATGGCCGCTGTAGTAGATGTCACAAGGACCCACCTTCTTCCGTCCTTGTCCCGTCCATCGCACTTCTTGGACGGCGGTGATGTCAGCCTTTAGTTGTATGAGGACATCAACCAGCTGGGCAGAGGCACCTTCCCAATTAAGAGTCCGGACATTCCAGGTGCATGCCCTCAAATCATGATCCTTAGTACGTTTGCAGGGGTCGTCATCAAAAGGGGGGTTTCTCATCCGAGGCTCGGTGTTTGTTTTCATTGGGGAGATTTTTTTATGTGGTGGGTCCCAAGCCCTACGCACAACCGCACAAGCGGGCTTCGCCTTCTCACTTTAGCTCGCCTCCAAACGGATGTCTGTTAGCTACCCAGGGGATACTTGGTCTAAAACCGGAAGTCGTGAGCTGCTTGAGTCATATGCAAAAGAATCGTTCCTGGCCACTCCCAAGTGAATGGCAATCAGAAACTTTCCTCACTTGCGTGAACTTCTACATATGACCCCATCCCATGCAATTAACGTAAATTATTGAGGTTTTTAACAATTATTTTGCAAATTGTGGTTGTTGCAGTTGTAACATTTAGCTTGCAATGTAAAAGTTTTAGAAATTCTGTGAAATTAATATTGGTTTCTATGTGATTGCGGATTTTACTGGCACACGCCATTATTTAATTGATGTAAAGGTATGAAGCTGAGGGAATATACTCGTATATTCATGAGTTCATAGATTAGTATAGAGCGAAACATTAATTGTTTGTTACTAATACTGGGTTACAAAAATTGAGAATACCAATACAAAAAAAAAATATAAAAAATTTCGAAATAATTCTAATATTTTCCATCTCAGTATAAGACGATAAATTAGAAGCTCAAAAATTTTCCGAAGTACAAGAGAAGAAAACAATAGAGTCTCAGAAAATTTGTGATAGCCTTAAAGTGTATCGGCGGTACATATATCATATGTATGATAAGGGTCTACATACATGTATGTATGTATATTTAGTCGTATTTTTGCATCGCAATGAACCGAGGATCCTTCACGACACTTGTCGCGAGGGTCAGTCTCTGAACCTAACATAACCTAACGTTATAATATTAGGTTGGCAAATATCTCCCTTTCGTCTTTTGAATTTCGCCGCTCGCAGCTCGTATATCTGGCAATACTATAAATTTTTGAAAGGTCTTGACATAACCTACAAAACGACGCTATGCATGATTAGTTTGTATATTGCGTTCAACAGTTGTAGAGGTGTAAACATAGAGTACACTAACGCCGAAATTCGAGCTATTTTAAAGTTTTCCTTCGTTAATCCGCTAGAGAAACGTTCCGTGAGATTAATGGGGTTTCACTTCGAACTGCGGTGGAATGGTTTCGACGATTCAGAGCGGATGAATACGACACCATGGATAAGCCAGCCAGTGGGTGACTGGCGGTGAAAAATGGATCACATACGACAATATCAAGCGAAAACGGTCGTGGTCGAAGGCCGGTGAAACCCAAACTGTGTCCAAGTCTGGATTGACGGCCAAGACGGTTTTGCTGAGTGTTTGGTGGGATTGGAAGGGAATCATCCACTATGAGCTGCTCCCATATGGCCAGACGCTTAATTCAACCATCTACTGCGAACAACTGGACCGCTTGAAGCAGGGAATCGACCAGAAGGGTCCAGAATTGGCCAACAGGAAGGGTGTAGTGTTCCACCAGGACAACGCCAGACCACACACTTCGTTAATGAGTCGTCAGAAGCTTTGGGAGCTCGGATGGGAGGTTTTATCGCATCCACCATATAGCCTTGACATAGCGCCAAGTGATTACCATCTATTCCTGTCCATAGCGAACGACCTTGGTGGTGTAAAGTTGAACTCAAAATAGGCTTGTGAAAAGTGGCCAAATAATAGTTTTTCTTTGTGGTTGTAAGAGAGGATTCTATATGATCATAGCTTTATGTAATTTCTGAATTCAATCTACATATGTATATATGTGAAGAGAAATTTGATATTCGTAAAACATCAAGAAGCATGTTACTAATTATAGACACGTCTCAGGGTTGCATTTAGTTTGCTTTGACATTTATTCTTAAATTAAGTACATACTATATCTGTGAACTTTCTTCAAGGGCTCCAACATGTAATTTACCGCAGAAGCCATGGCTTGCATTTTCAATTTACCAACCAATCTACAAATTTTTGCTGCACCCTTTTTAGAAATGAAAATTACAGCTCACTAGACTCAAAGTCTCGAGTAAAGAAGAACCAGAAATGAAATGACAGTGCAAATGAAGCGCCAACAGTTTGAAGTTGGAGAGGCGACATTCGTTTGAAATTTCTATCATTTGTCTTTTAATTACTCTTATATACACATACAACTGGATATTTCTACATTTCTGTTTTTTTTATTTTTGCTTTCACAGTTTGTCGTTGAACATCGTGCTTTTCACTTTGCAACGCTTTGGTCAAGAACGATGACTCAAGCAAACTTTTTTTCGCACAAAATCTGTACATTGGTGAATAAAAGTAGAGATGAGTGTTCTTGTGTGTGGTTATATTGAATTTGAGTACTTTTATTTTCCTTTTGTTTATTTACACTTTTGTTTACTAAAAGAAACTCAGTGTAAAATGATTCTGCATTGGAAGCTGAAGCTTTTAAAAATTTGCCAAAAAGGATATTGCGTTAGTCATTATGAATTTTTCCTTTTAAATTTTCAGTAATGAAATCCGAAAATATACTTTTATCTATTGGGGCTTTATGACATCCATTTATAGGAGATTGCGGCATTTTAACTGTCCTAGTGTGATCTCTTGTGACTCTCACCAAGACCTTCCCTACAATCTAACCAAACCTTACTTGATAATCTGAGTTTTACCAGTGGACTATAATTATCCCCAAGTCGACTAGTCTTCAATATGCTTGAGAGCGTACATATTTTATATGTTTACTTGTGCTTGTGATAAGATGTAAAAATTACTCCATTATTGTTTATTTTACTTACCTCTACTCCTTCGCACAACATCACAAATATTCGCACTTAAGTGCACTTAAAATATGTTTGATTATTAGGGTGGTCTCTTTTTTAAGAGTACTTCAATTACTTTAGTAAAGATTGTACATCGAAAAGATGTTTCCATTGCGACTCCCTTAAACTGATATAAGGTTTGGGTAGTATGACGAGTTCCTAAGGTTTTCTATGTAGATAGTCACCTTACACTTAAAAAAATCGTTTTCCGATTGGTTCGAAGTTTGGACAGATAGTGGAGAACACAAACTACTGTTTAAAAAAAAAAACAGTCCTAAGAGCGCATTACGTAGTAAACTCAGAATTTTAGTTACCAAGAGCGTTGTTGAATTGGAAGAACCTTTGACTAACTGTAAGAAAATTCCTGAAAATTAGGTGACTATGATATATTTTACTCTTCGGAGCCAGTATAATTAAATACTATATGTTGCGGGTTTAAAAGGTGAAATATATTCTTACCATAACCGTTGTATACTCTCAGAAATTTGTAGAAAATCTCTCCAAAGAGTAGATTCAAATAATATATAAATCAGTCCACCCTAATGCATACATATATTTAACGAAACATCTGTAATTATAAAGAGTAGAGTGTGAATTTTACGCGACACATGCTTTCAAGCATTCGCACGAACTGACAACCAACGCCGCTTGTGGTTTGCAAAATGTCACCACATTTACAGCACCCGCAAGCACCCCTTTAACAATTACAGTTAATTCGCCAACTAACAAATATGCGCATAAAGCACCCCCCCCCCCCACACACACAGTGATGCATTGTTTAACTTTCCCTCTCTCTATTTTTCTCCACCTACGTAGCTTCCTCTTCACTCAAATTACCTGTGCTTGTTCGCTGACTGAAGTGACTTGGCGCACTTACTGTGTGCCATATCGTATTCCAGCTTTTGCTAAATGGGCTTTGTGTCGTCTTTAAGTGCAAGTGCATACATGCATACATACATATGTATGTACACAGATGATTGTGTGTGTGTGTGTGTTAATGTCGTGCACCCACTCCCCGCAAACCGCTATTATTTACTTGGTGTTTATGTACTTAAAAATGTTTCACACACTCACCCTTTGATGTGGAGCCCATTGTACTACTGTGGGCGCTCGTTGCACAGCCACACCCTTATCAGTACCATTTCTGGTTGAGTGAGTGAGCGTTAAAAAATGCCGGTATCGCTTTATTTTGTTTGGCAGCGTAAAAAAAGCGGCGGTGAGCAACAACAACACAAAAAAACGACTATGTGCTTACTGACACTGTTTACTTACTGACAAGCTTTCACATATGGATATATGCCATCGCATATACATACACACGACACTGAGTCAATTAAGTGGAATTTAAACGCATTTTCACTCATGCGATTGAACAGAGATATACATACAGAGATATATATACATTTATATATATACGTGTATATGATGTACCCGAAATCGTTCTATGCCATGAAGAATCAATTGATAATTTTTTATTTGATCACTGATTTCGTTGTAAAATTGTCGGCAACTTTCGAAATTCTACGTATTGCCGATTTATTCAATTGCCAAATGTTCTGTTTTTCATTTTTATTGCTCGCAAATTGGAGCAACGCACCGTGGTCTACTTCGTACAATTTACATTACCAATTGGTTGTTTGATTGTGTAACTAAGGGCTTGTCTTGTCAAATTTGTATCAAACTTTGAACGCGTTTTTCTGAAAACTGTGTTTTTTAAACTTTTCTCCAACGTATCTCAAAGTTTCTGAATGACTTGACATTTGTCTCAGCACATATAAACGCAGGGACTATTATCAATAAAAAATTCCCAAAATTTCAATATTTTGATAGCAAAAAACGTACAAAGAAAAAAGCAAAATTCGTTTTTTTTTTGTCAAATGTCAACCAAGTCCAATTTTTAATATACTCATTTGATCCATGCATTTAAGAATCCAGTTCAAAACACGGTTAATTTTGTTTGTTTCCTGTAAGCCAATCAGCGGGAATGGTGAAGGAAGTGCAAGTCCAGGAGGTGTTATACTTAAAGCACTATTACTATTACTGGTCGTAAGAAAAAAATCCCTGAAAATAGGCTTTTAAGCGACGAATATTCCACTTTTCGAAATATAATATTTATAGTTATTTATCAATTAATCTCTTAATTGTAAATTTAATTTTAAAATAATGTATTTTATTCACTACAATCCCACTGTGCAGCGCTAGCTGTTGCCGACAGCAGCAACCAGTTAAAAAAATGTATTTAATAGTGAGTGTGTGTGGGTTGTCGCATTAAATTGAATATAAAACGAATTTTGCTTTAAATATTTTACGTTCATTTTGTTATTTTTTATTTAATATAACACGTCATAATGTTTTTTCAGAATTCAGAATTTAGTGTTTTCAAAATTGGTGCCTTTAAAAAACTTAGTAATAAACTCGTATTAATTTGACTCATACATACATTTTTTGGAAATTGAATTAAATTTTTATTTTAAACTTTTGGTGAGTTCAATGCTTTTAGTGAGTTGTTCTTGTCAAAATATAAGATAGAGTTTGAATAAGGCTTAAGCTTCAACTAAGGATAGCTTAAAATGTGAAGCATCCTCTACTACATTATTTAAATACATATGCTTTTTAATGTTCAAGGTATACGAGTTTGTAGTTTTAGTATCTTGACAATACTATTTAATCGTCTAATTATTATTTCTTAGAAGCTAACCATAAATGAGGTACTAAAGCTTGTGGGTCAACAATTTATTATTTACCCTATCATCGCACGGAATATAATCGTGTTTGTAAAATTAAACAACACTTATACAAATAATGATATTATAATTGAGATTTTGTTTAAATTTAATTGTACAATTATTAAGGTTTTATTTTAATGCTGATTTGTGAGATCATAGTACAATTGATATTTAATGTAAAATTTTCCAAAATGAAGCTAATTATTTAATCAATGTCGGTTTTTCTGATCATCCACTTATAATTATAGTTAGGGAAATATAGTATCCATCAAACGAAAATTTTAATCAGTAACTCAAAATCCCAAATTTGTTTTTCAAAAATTATAGTCATAACATTAGATAGTCAAATATCTCCCTTCCGCTTTTTTGCTCATGCTTTATAAAAAGGGTTACAGTGATTGGTTTTAGTTCAAATATGTACCGTTTCGTTCGATAATCTGTTTTCATCTAGACGGCAACTTCATAATACCCCCTCGTAGAAGCCCCTCTCCTCGGACAGCCACTTTTCACAAGCCTCTTTTGAGTTCAACTTTACACCATCAAGGGCGTTCGCCATGGACAGGAACAGGTAATCACTTGGCGTTATGTCTGTGCTATATGGTAGATGCGATAAAACCTTCCATCCGAGCTCCCGTAGCTTCCGACGAGTCATCAACGAAGTGTGTGGTCTGGCGTTGTCCTGGTGGAACACTACACCCTTCCTGTTGGCCAATTCTGGACGCTTCTGGTCGATCGCCTGCTTCAAGCGGTCCAGTGGTAGAATTAAACGTCGGGCCATATGGGAGCAGCTCATAGTGGATGATTCCCTTCCAATTTCACCAAACACACAGCAAAACCTTCCTGGCCGTCAATTCCGGCTTGGCCACTGTTTGGGACGTGGCCTTCGATCACGACCGTTTTCTCTTGATAATGTCGTATGTGATCCATTTTTCGTCGCCAGTCACCATCCGCTTCAAAAATGGGTTCGAGTACGTTCCGTTTCATCACCTGGGCAATGTAACGAGATTCCACATGCCGGTCTAACTCGATGTTTTCCATGATTTGGTCGGTATTCGTCGATAAAAATATTTTCTTGTTCTGAAGAAGACTTGTATTTAACTTATTTAAATCTAGAAAATTTATTCCACAATATGAAAAAATTGGTAAAGAGTCATTAAAAAGTTCTTATGAGCTATTTAGCGAAGAGTCTGCATAAAAAACTTCTCTTTGATGTTCTCTTGGTACAATTATGTTTTGATCTAAGTGAAGGAGATTTTTCGAATTAATATATCGAATTCCTAAATTTTCATTTACTAACTTAATTATTACTTATAAACCCATTACATCTATAGATATTGGATAGTTGATATGCTTATTAACATATTACTAAACCCTTTCACGTTATTTCGGATTTTCATTATTTGAAAGGAATCTATTTCAAATATGAACCCAATTGCGGTCAAATCTGCACCTTCATCTTCATTGGTTTGTCAATGATTACTATTAAAATATGCGATTTGTTTGAAGAGCGACAACACCACAAGACCTTTCAGTTTACACACATATCGACCTGCATACGTAATTAACTGGCTGTCAATTTCACCTCGAGTCAACTAACAATTACGGGATATACTCAATTGAGAATCACTTTCGGTGTCAGTCAAATTTCGTTATGCAACAAGGATAACAGACAGTCAGAGCATCTACAGCTGCCGTAGATGCGAAGAAATGCGAATAATAAATGTCTAGATAAATAAAACATGAGTGAGCCGCTTACATGCCTCGGCTAGCAGGCCGACCCATCCATTGGTGGGCGGGTGTGTGAACGTAGGTGGCAATCAGTTGGGAAAGTGTGCGAAAAGTCAAGTTGCGGAGTGTTGCGCAAGGCCAGCGGAAGCAACTGAGCAACTGAGGCGTCAAGTGCCTCTAAACTGGTTTAACTAAATGCAATTTACTTTCGAATAAATACTTTTCGAAACGCACACACACACATACGGCAACTTGGGCGAAACGGTAGCTATAGCTATAGCGTTGAGCTAGTGTTAGGTTTACTGCGAGCGTTTGTCCGAATACGTAAGTTACTGTTAGGTGTGGTTAGTTTAGGCGTTCGATGGTTGAATATACGGTATGTATGTATGTATGTATGTCTATTTGATTGTATAGGGTGATTCATATATTATTCGATATAATGATTTTTTAGACATGTGGTTTTCAGAAGAAATAAAAATCATACAATTTAATGTTATGGCCAAATATGTAGCTTTATTATAAAGATAATAAAGATGCGGGACGCAATGGCAGACAAAAAAAGAAAGAGGCCGAAATGCGTGAGTATGAAGAGCTTGAGAAACTGGCAGACAGAGGTAATGTTCGCAAATTTTATGAAAAAAATGAAGCCACTTAACGAAGCATGCCTGACGGTTGGAATCCCAATCCATAAAAAGGGAGATTCCACAATCTGCGCCAATTACCGTGGGATAAGCCTCCTAAATATCGCCTATAAGGTTCTATCGAGCGTACTGTGTGAAAGACTTAAGCCCACCGTCAACAAACTGATTGGACCTTATCAGTGTGACTTTAGACCTGGAAAGTCCTCCATGGACCAGATATTGACCATGCCCCAAATCTTGGAGAAGACCCGTGAAAAGAGGATCGACACACACCACCTTTTTGTCGATTTCAAAGCTGCTTTCGACAGCACGAAAAGGAGCTGCCTTTATGCCGCGATGTCTGAATTTGGTATCCCCGCAAAACTAATACGGCTGTGTAAGTTGACGTTGAGCAACACCAAAAGCTCCGTCATGATTGGGAAGGACCTCTCCGAGCCGTTCGATACCAAACGAGGTTTCAGACAAGATGACTCACTATCGTGCGACTTCTTTAACTTGATGTTGGAAAAAATAATACGAGCTGCAGAGCTAAATAGAGGAGGTACAATCTACTACAAAAGTGTACAGCTACTGGCGTACGTCGATGATATTGATATCATCGGAAGAAACAACCGCGCCGTTTGTTCTGCTTTTTCCCGCATGGATAAGGAGGCGAAGCGAATGGGTCTGGAGGTGAATGAGGACAAGACGAAATATCTCCTGTCATCAAACAAACAGTCAGCGCATTCGCGTCTTGGATCCCAGTCATAACTTCGATGTCGTAGATAATTTCGTATACCTGAGAACCAGTATCAATAAAACGAACAATGTCAGCCTCGAAATTCAGCGCAGAATCACTCTTGCCAACAGGTGTTACTTTGGACTGAGTAGGCAATTCAAAAGTAAAGTCCTCTCTCGACGAACCAAAATCAAACTCTACAAGTCTCTTATCATTCCCGTCCTAATTTATGGTGTAGAAGCTTGGACGATGTCAACATCAGATGAGACGACACTAGCAGTTTTCGAGAGGAAAATTTTGCGCAAGATTAATGGTCCTCAGAACATAGGCAACGGCGAATACCGCAGACGATGGAACGATGAGCTGTACGAGTTATACGACGACATTGACATAGTTCAGCGAATAAAAAGACAGCGGTTACGTTGGCTAGGTCATGTTGTTCGAATGGACGAAAACACTTCAGCTCTGAAAGTGTTCGATGCAGTACCCGCCGGAGGAAGCCGAGGAAGGGGAAGGCCACCACTCCGTTGGAGGGACCAAGTGGAGAGCGACCTGGTTACACTTAGGATCTCCAACTGGCGAATTGCGAAAGAGAGAGAAGTGGCGCACTATCGCCGATTCGGCTATAACCTGCTAAACGGTTGCAACGTCAATCACATACATACATAAAGATAAAGGTTTGCCATTATGTTTTAAAAATGATCTCGGGCAAGTGATCATCGCTATAGGCTTGAATAAAATTCCAGCCGAAAGGTCCGATTTTCGACGACTTCACATAACCGCGTAAAAAATAGTCCAACGCTGTTATATCGACCGATCTTGGAGGCCACAGGCCCAAATATTAACTTTATGAAGATGTAACGGCGTCTCAACAATGGCTTGTGGATTATCAACACTCCAAATACGACAATTTTGTTTATTAACGTATCCATTAAACCAAAAGTAATCTTTATCGCTGATCAAAATATTCCTGTGAAAATCGGAATCGGTAGCCATCTCGTTTTGGGCCCTTTCACCGAACATGCGACGCGCTTGACGGTCGATCGGCTTCAATTCTTGCGCAAGTTGGATTTTGTAAGCTCGCCATAAAATAAATGGGCATAGTTCCAATTGTTTCGTGCATTGGCAGATGGCCTCATTCGGGTCTTCTACGATACTCTGCTCCACAATAGCAATAACGTCTTCGGTGCGCAGTGTATGGCGTCTCTGAGGCTGCGGATTATTCACTTGAGTAAACGTATTTTGGTAACAACTTTGCGCGATTTGTAGACGTTGTGTCGGAGTAAGTCTGACGCGATTGCATCGCCTAAAATTAGACCTCATATTATATCGGACATGATATCGTGACTTTTCAGTAAATATTTGTATAAGGTATGATTTAAGGAGATAGTTTCTGTTAGTAGGCCATTCTTCTTCAGTGCCTACCGTACAGTTTTTTGGTTTTTCAAAGGTCTGTCACTTATAAGACTGACATTATCACAAGATTTCTAAAAATTGAATTCCGCCACTGTCTAAAAGTATCATATGAACCACCCTCTATATACATATGTATGTGTGTTGTAGCATATGCATAAAAATGTGGACGGTCCAGTCTGCGCACTCGAGAGCCGATTAATATTAAAAGAGTTGAAATCAATTTTGTAAGTTTCCCGTATGTTTTTTTGCACTTTTTCGCAAATGAAAAATGGTGAATATTAGATTTGTGCACACAACCGCAAAAGTATTAGCATATGCAGGAAAGTACATGTGTGTGTGTGTGTGTGTATGTGGGCGTGCATGCATATGAAAATTTGCAAATAAATGAAAATTTTTAGAAATGTGGTTGAAAGCTCGGTTTAAGTGCGTGTGCCTGTGTGCTGCACCACATTATGCTACTTCGGCTCACCCTTCATATACAACGGTGCCTTGCAACTAGCCGTGCCAGGCCATCCGTCCGTCAGTCAGCGCGCCATTTATCCATTCATTCAGCTAGCCAACCAAGCAACCAGCTCGCTTTGCTGCTACTTTCGAATTTCCCCATCATATATTAGTTAGCTTTATGTACTTATGCATGCATGTGAGCTTTTATTTCAGTGTACAAACTAATATTTGGTTTTATGTGTATGTGTGTGTGTAGCAATGGCAAGAACGTTAAGCGTCGAGCTACCGGCACCGAATATCGGTCAAGGTTCTTTTTTGCTATATTCATAAAATGATGTATATATGTATATGCATACAGTTGTTGTTGTTACAATAAAAAAAGTGTTGTTGTTGTGTCGAATTGTGTTGGCGCTACGAAACGTGCAGTATTTTCCACATTTTACAGCTGTCGAAATGAAATGATATATTTGTTAGTACACTCGTGTGCGGTAAAGCGCTGCAATGTGCATGAGTATGCAGCTGGCGAATAAGGCCAAGGATTCGACAGGAATATTATTTGCACGTAAGAGGCATTGCACGAAACAAGCAAATCTCAACTAACCGTTGGCGATTTTTGTTATACATTAAACCTTCCTTCTCTTCTTATTCCTCTTTCTGTACTTCTTGTTTCGTATTTCGCACAGTTTTTTTTTGTAAGAAGACAACAAACAACAAAAAAAAGCAAAATAAGAAAATTGCGCAAAAATATTGTCCGGAAATGACAGCAATGAATGCATACAGTTGTGAGGAATTTTTGCACTGCGCACGCGATGCGGACAGGTGCTGGTGCAGCACAAGGCGGGAGGGGCGTGCCAGCGGTCAGCGGAAGTGAGCGTACAAGCAAAATCACAACTAAAAGGTGCAAACTCTCGAACGGAAGTGGCGCGCGAAAAGTACACAAAAAATGGTGATGGAGCGCGCAAAAAACTGTGTAAAGCTGCAAAGAAGATACAAAAACAAAAAACAAAAATTAACAAGAAACCAAAAATAGCCAACGCGCAAAAACTTGACTACCTAAAGAAATTTTGCAAGCTATTGAACTTGCGCCAGATTAATTAGCGCAATTCGCAAGCTCTCCATTTGCACGCTGTTCATGCTGTCGTTTCACGTCGCTTTTTTATCGCTTCTGCTCGCAATTCTTAAATTCTTAGTTGCACCCAAGCGTCAGTTAATTCACAAGAGTATTATAGTTGTGTCAAACGTCAAAGGAATGCGATGGACATGAACACATGCGTGTCTATCAAAATAATCAAATTTGGTGGAAGTAATTTATCACTCGCTGCTTTGCTGACAGTGGTCCGTGTTTATATAATAATTAGTAACGTAGATGGACACAGTGACGTCCACTTTCGGAGAAATATATAATAAAAATATCTTAGATCTGAAGCCATCAGGTATTTACTCGTCCCTCTCTCTCTCTCTCCTAATCACCGTCTCTCCCTTCTACGTTTATTCTTCTCTCTTTCACTCCCTACCTCTTTATATTACGTTTAAAGGCGTTCATTACTTGCTCTGTATGATTTTTTTTTAAAGAATTTTATAATAAATAATTTGGAAAGTGACCAGATTTTTCTAAATATATGTCAAATACACAACAGGGTCTTTAAACATAATCTTTATTTTCTGATATGAATCTTTAACCGTTAGTAGGTTTGAACTCAAAAGCCTTCGTTCAATTCCAGGAACTAAGATTCATCATTTTACCTAAACGAGTTTGAGTAGTGGATCATCTGCTGTGTTCCAACAGTGTTTCCTGATAAGGCATCTGAGGGTGTTCTGTGAGACCAAACTCTGAGATCGTGAAGTACTTAAGAGTTTAGCCTTGATTCTCCTTAACATATTTGGAGATATCTATATTTAAGATTAATCTGTTAAACATTGGGTCGATGATGGCTTGAACTGAATAATCTGGTTCAATTTAAGAATCATTGGAAGTGTTGTGCCGATAGTTTATCCAATAAGCCTGTAACGTTTCTCTTAAATTAATTAATTGGACCATCTATATTTTTGATATCACACAACATTTGGTACCATCGGGGTTCCATGGTCCCTCAGCTGTTTTTCTTAATTTCATTTGCATTTGCTACTCCTAATTGAAGTGCCAACTATCTTTCTAACGCTTTGCACTTTCTTGCACCTATTTCCGTTTTTAATTTCGCTTTTTTGCCACTGATTAAACTCTTTGCCTGCTGCTTGCTTCTACATCTTCTACTTACTGTTTTCCTTGGTATAATTTCGCTCAATGGCTTTTCTTATCATTTAATTTCCAGCAGTCACTCAGAGTGTCTCCGTGTCTGTCCGTGCCTTCCGGTAATAAGTCACTTCAGCTTCCTTGCATTTAACTTCACTGCAACTCGAAAGCATTTTCATCATAACTTTATTCATTGAGTTAAAGATTTTCATTAATTTACAGTTAGTTTTTCTTGCAAAAGTGCATTAAAAATTTCACTTTTGTTTTGTTTTGCTGGCAGTAGCTTGAGAACTGTTATTGTAAGAAAGTTATTAAATGAAAATAAATTATATTGTTACATCTGTAATATGCAGTATATAGTATATGTATTTATGAGGCTTTATTTTCAACATAAAAATTAAATTAAATTTCAATAAGTTTTGGCTTGCAATAAATAAGATACGATAATGCATTTTCTTACATAATTTTCTCATCAGTCTTATTCAGTCCTTCAGGCTGAAAAGTTCGTTGCAAAACAAACAAATATTTAATTTCTATATTCAAAGTAGGTTCCAAATAGACATCAGTGTCGATTATCTTTTCATTATTGTTAAATTTAGTCCCAAAATTCCCCATTTAAAGCTCGTACGTCATCCACATTGCACTGAGATTTGTGATACCCAAATACTTTGGAACGATACGTCAAATTTATTTGATATCTTTAGATTATCGGCCATATCCGCCGACTTTTTTTTTCTAACACCTAAAATAAAGTTTTGGAAGTTTTTTAGTCTTAGTCTATATCCTCCTCGTTTGGACGTCAACTTACTTCATTGTATTCGCTGCCCTTTTTGATGCTCATATATGGATGACGATGCTCACTATAGACGAATCAGTGAACTAAGAAAGAAGAGTAATACTTGAGTATATCTGACGTCAAGGTCACTACAACAGTTGTTTTCTCATCTAAGGATTCATCACATCTCTTGACTCTCCATGACGATAGAATTAACGTCTAGAAAAAGTTCCAATAATTTGTATGTCTTATGTAAGAAATAAATTATTTTTCTTCAAGAAATACTCGGAAGCTCACCAATTTGTTGAATATTTCCATTTACATTAAAAAATCACAATTTAATTCTGAAAATTCATTGAATTCTGCCTTTTATTCAATCATAAAAGTTTAGCTTGCATTTTATATGGGTAATTTCTGGCTTATTGCAATCGTAAAAACTTTTAACGCGTCAAACTGAAAAATATAATTCGGTTATAAAAAGATTTGTGTGAACTTAATTTTTAGTACACACACGAAATTAGTTTTATGGCCATGACTTATTGACAAGAAATAGCTCACAAGCAAAATAATCATGCGTTACCAAGTGAGCTCCAGCCATAGCTTAACTTTAATCTCTGTACTTGGGATTATGTTGCCGCGTCGATTGATTGGGAGTGACTCCTGATGTTACATTTTAACTTCTTTTAAAAATGTTTCATACTTCAGTAGGTTTGTTATATGTCGAAGAATCTTCTCAAACCGTTAACTGAATAACTTTTCTATACAGTACGGAGCTCGTATCTTGATGAAGCTGGAAGTTGGATGTAGTTTTTATTTAAGTCACTCCATTAGGTGTGATAGTCGAGCAATACACTCTGTTCGTGACGGGTTTCATTGTGATAGACAAAAAACATTCGTTTAATAATATATCGTGAGTTAGAATCTCAAACTCTATTTTCGAGAAAGTTTCGGTTGGATCCGTCAATTTATTTGGTGCATAAAAAAATAGAAAATAACAGTTTGCATATCGAAAATATTTGAAATAAAAAAAATTTCTTCAATTTAAAGCAGCACAAAAGAGTTGCCTCCTGTACACATTTTAAATCCAAAGTGTGTGATTTCCTGATCTAAGCACATTACATTATTTTAATGTACGCACTTACAAGATTTTATGTTGCTCCAACATGACTCCCTACAAACTTGCTGAGTGCTCTCTAAATCCTTTCAGTTAATTGCCATTACTAAGTAATTCCACGCCGTTGTTGTTGCTGTTGTTTCCATCTTCACAACGCAAACATCAATTAGAAAGAGCTGTAGCGTATGTTGTTGTTATTGTATGAATGTTTTGTCAACGTCCTTATGCTTTAAGAAAATTTGGGTCGACTCCAATGTTGCATTACACTTCATTACCTAAAAATGGGTGATCCATCTTACGCTCCGCACACACAACAAACATAGACAAACGAGTAAGTAAGGGGGCCGAGTGGCAAATACTCGAGTTAGTCACACATCTACTTAAGACACGTGTGTGTATGTTTGTGTGCGTGTAATGTATTTCTCTTTGCTGGTATTTGTGTCCATTTCCCAGCGCTGCACAAACATGGCCAGTACAAAGGCATCAGGCTGCATGTAATTGTATTTGTCAACTCGTGTTTGTGCAGTCACACGATGTACTCGTGTGTATATGTGTGCTTAAAGCATACACTTGTGTTTGTATTTGTATTTGTATACGTGTCGCAAAAAATCCTTGAGCTGGCTGAGAGGCTTGCCATATCACAATGGCGCATCGCTTCAGTTGTGGCATCTTCGACGTTGCCTTCATACTTGTCGTCATCTTCATCTTCGTCGTCAACGTCGACATCGTCTTCAACTTTAAGTATCTTGGTATCTCACTGCGCCTTAATCCATTTTCATGTTTCGTTTTTCGAGCATAAGCGTACGCGAAGGTCGTTTGATAAGTCAGTGAGTTTTTGAATCAAATATTTTTATTATAATTTCTTGAGAACACGAGGTCACAGTTAAGAATCGTGGACTGCAATGCGAACTCCAGAAAATCTTGAATAATACAAGTTTTTTCTCAATTAATAACTTCTAACGTAAGTAAAAGTTTCTTGTACAAATATATCCTTCATCCGTAAGCCACTTGAAGCTTCTTTGGACGGCTTCGGTTTCTTGAGTATCATTTGGCAAAGGTCCTTAAATCAGACACTTGTTTTAAACTCTGTATTCGTTTTATATCTCCTAAAACCGATTCATTTCGTTGTGTTTTGATATAGAATAGAGGCACCTAAGCTTAAGGCTAAGGTATACACTACAGAGGGAACCGTTGTGACAACCTAAATGTGCTTCCGTTTATAACTCGGATGTAACAATCTTTGTTCTTTCCAGACCAAAAAGTCACTGTTCCACTGAACTGACCATGTATTATACATCTAAATATGTACGATATGTATTATATATCTAAATATGTACGATATGTAATATTAAAGAACAGTTTTGTCTGAAAACGCTGGTTTACTAGCTACCCAGTTGGAAAATCGGTATCTGGTTCCAGTGTTAATGTAAATTTCACCTCATTAAAATATTAATTGCATCAAGCTACATCATGGTAAAACTTGTATGGGAATCTGGCCAGCGGAATCTAGTACTAACAGATGTACGAATGCCTGATTTTTTGGACCTTAGTAGATTGTAATAAGCCGATAGAACGGACACCAATTACATCTAAGTAGTTAAGAAAAAAATAGAGGTAGAAACTTCTCACCTTACCCCTTGACCTTTAGCTTTCGCTATATTGAAGTTAAAACATCTTGCATGTCATACCGTCAGACAACCGGTCGAATAATCTGAAATTGACATTTAGAGAGTCGAAATCGAGTAGAGTATCTTGATCCACACTTAGGGGTTTTACCGAAATACCGTCCATAAACTGTTGATATGGGATTTCCGTGACTTCCATCGTGGGATTAATCACGAAATCTAACCTAACATTGGTTGTGGCACTTGCATATCATGGCGAATATTTAAGATCTGAAAATTTGTAAGGAACGCACTAGTTTTGAACTAGAAATCGCACCACTTCATATTCCTTGCAGGGGCGATCTGTAGGTGCATACATGCATACATATATGCGGTTGTCGTCTGTCGTCTGTCAGCTGTCAGCTGTCACTTGTTCGGTGCAAAAATCAAAGTCCCCGTTGAAGCATTGAGAAGCAAACTGTTTTCTACACTTTTACTTTTCACTTTTACTCTCGCTTTTTTCTCGTTTTCTTTTCAATACAGAACACTTCTTAAAGGTTTCCCTTACTTTATGACAAACATACACTTCGTTCTTTGTTGTTTTTGTTTTTTTGTTGATTTCTTTGCAAAAGCGTTGCGGCTGTTTTTTCTTTGTAGTCGGATTTTCCTTCTACCACTTATTCTACATACTATATATTATTTATTTATTTATTTTTGGTTTGACCCACATACAAATTGTGGTGCGAGTGTGTGTGTGTGGATTTGCCAACTGATGCCTGATGGCTGATGGCCACGACTGGGGTATTTCATTTGACGCATTTAACGAGGCGTTCCACTCAGCCAACACTCCACCTTCTGGCCAATTCCCACACTCTTTTGGCGATTATAATTTTAAGCTTTGCTACAACTTGTTCTCCGCCTTGTTATTGTTTTTTGCCACTCAAACGTATAGTTTTTATTCTATTGTTTTTCTTGATTTCAGTATTTCAGTATTCTTAGAGCTATGTGGCCCGCAGCTTTCTGTGCCGTTTCCCTCTGGGTTTGTTTGGATTGTTTTTCTAGCATTGAACAAAACGTTTTGCGGTCGTCTTTGGTGGTTTCTCTTTTTGTACGACTTGAATTTTTACGGTTTGTCGTTGGATTTGCTCTCATTTGTTTGCAAATTTATCAGTTATTGACTATCTATTATTTTATTTCTTTATAGTTTACTCTTGATTTTGCCATTTTAGTTATTTGCTCGTTCAATCACTTTTCTTGTGGGATCTGGTGGATTAAGTTGCTAATAACTTCTTTCACTTTGGGGCAGTATATTTCTACTAGAGTCAAATTGCTTTCATTCATATCGTAGGTTCTTGAATTTCGCTTTGGATCGCAGATATATCATCTTGGTCTAAAAAAAAAGTATTCATGATGTATTTATTTTAGATTGGCCAGCATAGCTTACCTTGAGATTCGAATTTACTAAGCTAGTCGAATACCGAATATATTGGCTCGAGGATCTATAAACAGTCGCACGAAATCATTCACTGAGATAACAATTGACACCTTCCATAATTACCCAAACAAGTTAAAAAGGGTCCTTTACTCGAAAAACTGAGTAAACTGACATGTTTAACCACTCACCTAACATATTACTCCCTAAACTCCCAGCTCATACCCTATTGGAATTAGGGCGAAATCGTACCAGCAATTTAGCAATAACCGAAGGAAACTATCAAAGCAAAATTTGGGATAAAGGGTCCAAAAAGTGGGTCTGGCTCCGTCCACTATTAATTTTTTTGTACATACAATGTACCTCGAATCCTACTAATGCTATATCAACCAAATTTTCTGAAGCATTTACTGCACTGCACTTAATGCAGAATGAAAATGGATGGAATCTGATTATAACCATACCCATCCCCATATTGTTATGTAGAAAACTACTGAAAATTCGTTGGCAGAAAAATTGCCTGACAAGAGTTGCACTTAGATTTTAATAAAAAATGGATCCAAACCATATTTCAAGAACTACTTGACCGATTTCATTGAAATTGGGTATATAATATTTTCCTAACATCCGGATATTACCGTTGGGAAATGGGCGAAATCGGTAAACAGCCACACCTACTTCTCATATAACACAATTTTAAAGTCCATCTGATTCGTTCACCTTGCAATTTATAAAACAAGAACCAGTGAAGATACCGGAACAGAACTTTGCAAAAATATTCTTGAAGTACGCCTAAAAATTGTCGTAACAGGACAATAACTTTTCAATGCCCCGGATATCGAACATGAGGAACAAAAATAACCTAAAACTTTGTTAAATCTCTCAGATATTTTAAAGAAATTCAGAGAGAATCTTTTCTTCTAATAATATATCTCTGTGCTAGTTCCCATATACCTAATATTAGGGTTGGGTCGGTGGGCTTTATATTTGGTGTCGGTTCAAAATCGCTCCACTCATTTTTCGTAAATATGGATATATATTTTTTTGGATCCGTATATTTAACATTACAACACTTTGATAATGGCGACAGGATGTATTCACGCCTACACTTGTATAATTGGTAAACAATTTTAACCATGTAGTACTAATTATTTATAGAATATGCAACCTCGAGCTCAAAATAGTAAAATAAAATGTGTAGCCGCGAAACTTTTTTGACACAGTGTGCAGAAAGTACTTATAGTTTAATGTTTGACAGCTGGAGAAATGAAAAACTGTCAACAGGCGTATTTTTACTTACAACGCGACAATTTTTCTGTGTTGTCTTTCATTTTTTAATTCGTTGGGGCCCCTCGCGAACGCCTGTAGAATGAGTGGGTGGAGTGCAATACACAGCCGTTGGTGCGTTAAACCGGCAGAGGGCATGAGCAGCGATTGTCGTTTGCCGCTACTTGGCTCACGCGTGTATTTGCACAGTTTTCGAAGGTAAGGCGGTCGCTGCTGTGCCAGCAGACTGACAGCGCCCGTGAGGTGGCAAATGGCGGGTGACATTAACACATCAAACATTTACAGTTTGCGCAACAAGAAGAGCACGAAGATAGCGCGTAGTGCACTATTTTTGGTGTAACTTGCTTTTATTTACAAAAACAAAACAAAATTCAAAATATGAAATGTATAAAATATTTATGCAAATAAAGTGCATGCAAATGCATTACAAGCAAGTTACGTCATTAAATTAAAATTTTGCCGTGTTTTCCATTTGCCTGGCTTTTGCTTTTGCTTTCGCTGAAAATTGCTCTTAATTACTTCATTTCGTAGCTTCTACTTCTACAGCGTGAATAAGCTTACTGCCTACTTGTAGTTGTTGGTGTTGTAGTAGTGTTGTTGTTGTTGTAGTTTTGCAGTCACTTTTCATTTAGCTCCAAGCGTGTGTGCGGGGGCAAAACGTCCAAGTCGTGTACTAGTAAATTATAATGCCTTAATGACGTCGTTTTGCCGAGCCTCAAATACAAGCGTATGCTTGTGCGCTGGCGGCGTGTGGGAGGCGGGGGTGTAACGCGCACTTTTGCTTTGTGTTGTGCGCGCGTACAGCGGTTTTTTGTTGTTGTAAACGAGCTTATGCGCTATGTAGTAGGACGCGCTGAGCAATTAATACGTTTTCCACTTGACTTGTCTGACCAGTTTTCGTACTAATTACGCTGCTGTGTGGCAATAAAAAATTATTGTGGTGACATTTGGTTTCCTCTGCTATTAATAACTGCACATTTAATCTCGTGAATGAGTTAGTGCCATTTTTTTTTTACTTACTGTGCCGATTTTCATGAGAATTCATAGGAAATAGACGAAATGCAGTATTGCATTGGATTACAGTTAGTTTATTTTTGGAAATTTACAAAGATTTTTTTATTCGGAAGCATAAAATAAAACACAGATATATTATGTGTGATATTTCTTAAAAAAAGAAGAACCTATAAAGGTCTTCACTAAAGATCACAGAAAAGAACCTACATGTATATATCTGTGGTATAATATTATCTTTATGGAAAACACAGCCATGGAACACTACATAGTTCCGGTGTAGTGAGTACTATAGAATAATTTAAGTATTTTCTAAATTTTTTTCTAACGTCGTACCAAAACATGCCGGCTCGCCCAAAGCCGATTACTTAGTTGACGCCATAATATTGAGTCTCCAATCGGAGATGTGTGGTTTATAGATGGACACGACACTAAATATTATATTCCGTTTATAACCAGAGCGACTTTAAATATCGATAACATCCAAATGTTTGGTTTCCTTTAGAGGTGAAGAAGTAGTGCATTCTCTATCTGAAGGAGATAGATAAACTGCATCCCAGAGTTATCAGCAAGCTTCATAAATTTGTAAATGATTTTGGGAGGTCTTGGGATGAGAAATGAAATAGTTTGGATATACCCATATTTTGCCAACATGTCTGACAAATGGCCTTCACAGCTCCGTTACCTTATCTCCACCCGAGCATAGCTGACTGATTCGCGTAAACCTTTGATTTAACATACCCCTAGAGAAAATAATCTACAGGCGTTAAACTAGTCAAATTCGAATTTTACGAGTCGTCGAATTTACACCCAACCGTCTTATTGGAAATAGAGAGATTTTATGAAATTCCGGGGGAAAAAAGTTGTTCAACTCGATCTTGATGGTAATGATTTATTGGCGCTAAAGAAAGAAATTTCCTGAACCACTAAGTCAGAAATGGGTCATACATGAGGAGATGATTTTTCGATAAAAATCTTTATAATAATATTGGAGTTGTACACATTGAACACATTGACAAAATTTGACACAAATCCGAAAACAAGCATGGTCGCCACGAGCTGTCAAAATTATGTACGTCATCCCTATTTGTAGACATTTAGTCGAAAACAGACGAAAAATGGCCCGAAGCACTCTCCACTTTTGCACTTCTGCTAAAACATCGGAAAATATATACATATATACTATTTTCAATAGAGAATTTAAACAGGTAAAAAACACCGTTAATAATTCTCACCGATAATCACTTGATGGTATATAATACTATTATAATATTATGCATTTGAATAAATCTGAAATTGACGTGATTTGAAAAGCTTTACATTATCCAAAGAAAGCGGTGTCCAGATTCTAATTCAGACATATCATACTTTAATGTCAAGAGAAAATATCCTTCAAATTCAGTTGATTATGTTACCGAGGCGATGGTCCTTGATCGAATAGAAATCCGGCTCCGTTTAGACACTGAGAAAATATCAATAGTTCCAATCATAAATATCATAAATTCTAATAACTAATCCAAATATGATCCAGAATAAAACATTTCGAAATGTTATAAATGTAACTTCTGTAGTTTTATTATTCCATTCTAACTAGTATTTTCATATGAGAACCTACTCACACCCCACCATATACTACTTGCACTATGTAGTTTTCTATGTAAGCCCGATAGTGCGTCTCTAACTACATTGTATATCACTACAAATCTAAGGCTTTGTTTCCTTTGGCCGATCATGATTAACGCTGACCTTTGTATTAACTGTGGCCATTTTTCAATGTTAGCCTAAAATAAAGTACTGCCGTGTCAGTGTTGGAAATAATGCTGTTAAACAGAGTTGTCATTTCCTGCCAACGTTGTGGTCTGTAGGAAAAATAAAGCTTACACTTAAGGTTTGAATAATTACGCAAAAAGGTCTTAAAAAAATTTTTATGGGGAATCTTTTACCGATTCAATAAATCTATTGAAGTATCAGGGTTAGGGCTTGATGAAGACATTCAGGAAAATTCTCGATCGCTTTTCAAAAATTAACGTAATATCTAAGGTTTTGCGGCCACCTCCGTTAGTTTTTGAGTTCGGGTTGTGACTACGTGAAATTTGAACACTTGTCTTTAATCTTGTAGATCATTACACCCACAAGGGATGAGTTCTTGAAAACTTTCATAAAAATCTGAAAGCCATATAATTACTTAAATATTCACATGTTTTCCGAGTGGGTTGCCGTCAACTAGTCTAGACCGACTATTTTAGTACGTAACGTGTATGTCAAGGTGCTTGCGCTCATTTTTCTCTGGTAATTTAGTTTTGTCCGCGTTTAATGTGTGTCACCTTAACCGCAAAGTTTGTCGTCCACCGCCACCGACAGTGTTGTGTGCGAGTATGCACTCGGAGTAAGTACATACCTGGTCGTGTATAGTGGTCGGTGGCGTAGGGAGTACAAGGGCCATGAAACTTTGCCAACTCGTTGAGATACGCTCGCACGTGAAATACACAAAACGGACCTAATTTGCGCGCTGTTGGGCCCCACGTCATGGTGGATTTGGGCAAACAAACGCGCACACACACACTCATATATATTGAAGCAACTGCAACCACACAGCTGGTGGACAATTGTTTGCATAAACGGCTCAGCGAAATTGTTGCTTTTGCCGCTGCCGTTGCTGTCAATGCAGTTTCAGTTGCTCGCGTGGTTGGGTCAACGTATATGCGCAGTGCGGTGTCTGCTAGCGCTATGCAAATTTGTGACTAACTCACTAACTCGCTGAATGAATAAAAGCGCGAAGCAGCGAGCGAACGAATGGTCGTCAACCGTCGTCCACGGTCGCTAACTCGCCAAACCAACCAGTCAGGCAAGTGCACATGCAACACCGAAGCAGAAAACTTTTCCACTTCACGTTACTTAAGTGAATTCGCTTTGTTGCGTATGGAAATCCACGACACGCATACATACATATGTACTCGTACTTGCCGTAGTGTGCGCGTGGGTGGACCAAGTGTTCGCGCTGTGTCAGTGGGTCTGTGTGGGCTTTATGAGAGTGCAGGCACTTTTGTATTTTGGTGCTGCAAACACTTTAGCTTCAAAAAACGTGGTTTGCATGAGTGTGTGGTTGGCTCTGTCGCATTTACTCAGCAACAAGCGAAATAAAAGTAAACGCATAACAGTAAAGGTTGCAAGTAACGGGAACATTTAAATGCGCTGTGTAGGTCTTAAAGTAATTTTAAGAGTATAAAATATAATTTTAGAAGTAAAAAATAAGAGGAATTTTAAGTTTTGTTCTGGTTAGTTCTGATACTAGCCGCAAAGCCCTAAAATTATTCAATTTCTCAATTATTGCTACAATATAACCGAGTATTTCTTCACAATTGATAATCGAGATATCTCTTCCGAGTCGCTAATTGGATATACGTTCTCGTAGTAGGACTTGCCTATTTGAAATAAAAGCTTAGTCTATCCTTAAGTGAGTGAAAAGCCTCATGCCTCAAGACAGAAGTATTCGTTATCCTGTATATCTTCTGTGTTTTCTCCAATAGACTTACTTTATATTTCAAAGAAATATTTAATATGCTGTTGGTAATCTTAAGAAAGTTATTATAAAAGTATTTTCAGACTTACAACTACTATAACGGGCCATTGGCCATTTGGAGAACATGCAATGAAAATTGGCATACCTTACATTAAAATTTGCCGAGGCTGTGAACTAGAGGGGTTTAAGGAAACAATTTTCCACTTTCTCTGTGAATGTCCAGCCCTATCGCAGACCTATAACGTCTGCGATTTGTGTATCAAAATGACACATCTAGTGCTAATTGAGCTCATAAAATTATGTGGCTGCACTCCTACCTATCTATCTATTAGATTAAAAACATTTAAACCAAATTCCGGAAGTACCTTAATAGCCATTTCGCACAGGAGTTCATTGATCAATTTACAGACCTTTGCTCGATTAAAGCGCTGATTTAGATCGATTTCCCATACAAAAGAAAAAGCTTACTACATTAATGTTTAATCGAATACCAATCGAGTTGAAACTATTTGAATGGGTTTATTGATAAAATAGCAATCAGCTGATGAAACTTACCAACTTCTTAGGAACATATACATATGTATGTATAACAACTGTTCGTTAATCGTGTAGGCTGTGCGAAAGGCAAAAACCGGTTTCTCAAATATAATCTTAATGTATTGAATTAATTTGGCTTTGCGAATAGGCTATAAGGAGGCTTCTGGATAGTGCCAGAGTATCTAAAAACTGTTATATATTATGTATTGCTTTGGTACAGAATACCACTATCTCAGCGGGAATTTGGATGTTAGATTCAACTTTCAAATTGTACCAAAGCCGTCTTTGACTCGCAATAAAGTCGTAAGTGAGGAAAGGCGTAAAAAGCTGGCATAATTAAATAGAGTCGAATTAATAATTTGCTACACATTATTCAAAAGTTATTACCAATCTTCTTGTTTCTTTCATAAATAGTTTAATGGCAATATATCTGACATCAAGAGATCCAAAATCAATATTAACAATCTGAGAAGTGGCGAGTCGAATACGAATTATATAAATGGAGTCATTTGAGAGACGATTATTATGAGCAATGTTAAGCCACACCTCTGTGATATTTAAAGCCGATCTCGGACGAAATCATTAAACGAACCCTTGTCAAATCCATTCGCTTGTTATTGGTAATCAATAAATTTTAATTAGAAAATAACAGAGGAATGTATATCCTAGTTCAGGAACCAAATCCGAAAGAAAAACTTTAGCTTGGAATGTCCATCAATAGTTTCAGACTACGGTTACGTCTGTCACATTAAAAACCGCTTTCGATTGGGTTCGAATTTACTAAACCGTTATTGGCAATCGTTATAGGCGAAATTATTACCAACTTTAACTACCACAAATTCTCGCGATTGAAATTCAATACTCACCTTTCCTCCAGGCGGGTTTGTTAAAAACCAAATAAAAACTTGATTGTAATAGAGTTTGAAATCAATTGAATTTCGCACGCAACAATCACCACACCACTGTGGATTTTTTTCAGCGTTCACTGCCACCGGCACTACATGCTTGTACTTTTCTACTTTGCTGTGTTGGCGTATGTACGATGCACGCTACTGTATGTAGGTGTATGTATGCGCTTGAACGCTTTAAGCCAGCTGCTGGTTGTAGGATGTCAAGCGGAAATGACTGAAAGAATACACCGCACGCTAGACTACCTTGAACTATAAACGTGCAAGCGAACTTTTTCATGCGGTCGCTGGGCAATGCTTGCAGTTAAAACGCGACCACTGACTGACTGACTGCTGCTGCTGCTGCTGCTGCCACAGCAGCTGGTCTCCTCCGGCTGTGGTTGTGTGTCTACGTAGTTGTGACGTGCGCGTTAATAACGCGTTGAGTATGATTATGATGATGATGATAATGATGGTGTTTGAGGTTATGCTAAAGTATATGGGCAGAGAGGAATCATGTGATTATGATTTTTGAGATGGTAATGATCATATGATGATGATCACATGATGTTATGATGATTGTGTTGATGTTATAATTATCATATGATTTCGTGATAATCATATGATGCTCTAGCTAATGATGATGTTTAATCACTCAGACGCGTTACAACAATAACAATAGTTAAGCGCGCATTGCAATCACTGTGCTCTCTGCCTGTCGAGGTGTGAAATACGCCATAAACGTTGCTTGCGCGTCGGGCATCTGTCACGTAATGCCCCGCAACGTATATGAAAATAGCAATTGCGTGAACTTTGCACTGTCTGTCTGCTGCCGTGCTGCGTGCTGTGTGCTGTTGCATTATTATTATAAGCGTGAGCGTCAGAATTTAATTTCAATATTTTTCATATTTTCTGCGCATTTTTCTTTCACCGCATTTCATATTAATTTCTCTTTTGTATGGAAAATGCGGATAAAGTTTTACCGACAGCGCGTAGCTGCCAGTAGTGAATACGTGAGTACGCGCTTGCGTGTGTGTGTGTTAGTTCATTTGTGGCATGAATGGAAAATGTTAATTTGCACTGCACAATTTTCTATGCTTAATTAACTGACTGATGTGCACTTCAAAGTATATATACACATGTATATATATGCTTATTTGCATAAGTGCTCAGGCGTCTGGCAGTGGTGCGGTTGCCGAGTTGACTGACTGATTGACTAACTCACAACTAATGAACTGTCTTGTATGCATGTATGTGTATGTTGTTGTAGTTGCAAGCCGTTGCATGAATGAATGCGCGCTTGCTTTACACCTTACAACACAGTGCAGCTGCTACCTTCCAGCAGTCAGGCGCACCTGCCTTTTCAGCCTGCCATTTGAATGAAATTTAATTATTCTCATTATAATGTTGCAACAACGTTTGCTTTTGCGCCTTTTCCGCCCGTTCTTGCTTTTGCGCTTTAAAACATTTGATGACTGCAGCAGCAGCAGCAACAGTAAGAGCAACATTTTTCATGAATGACGTGAGCCATTTGCCATTTACAAAGCCGTTGGCGGCTGACGTCGACGTTGACGCTGATTTTGACATTTATGATGAGCGCAATGTTACTGTGAATTTGTGGAAGGAAAAATTGTTCTCCACAAGCAATATAACTTATATGTATATTATATGTATGTATGCAAGCTTATAATTAAGTAAGTACACATGCATATACATATATGTGTGTATTTAAGCATGTAAGTTAGTAATTTTGCTGTTGGTGTCGCCGTTGACATGCTTTTACTGCCTATTCAACTGTTTTCTTGCCTTTGAGGTGTGAAATGAGTTGACGTTTATAAATACATATGTACTTACATACGAGTTCATTATAATTCATTTACATGCCTGTATGTGTAAACATACATACATACGTACATACATACATACATACATACATATATATAGCTGCTTGTGTGTAGGTGTTTAAATGAATTTTGTAGGTGATAAATGTATGCGTCATCGCTGAATATACCACACTGGTGTTGTTGTTGTTATTATTGTGATTACAGGTATTTAAACATGTGTATTTACGCATGAATAGCTGTTTACACATCTACATACAAATGTACTAACAAGTACTTTTGTATGATTTTATCACTCGAGTGGTGTTATTACTTTATGTATATGCATAAATGGATTGTAGCGTTTGTAATTACAGTTACTAATATATTTTATTTCAATTTAATTTATGTCTGCATGTATAGATGTTTACGTGTTTATAACTTCTTAAGTGTAGCGCTATTGTAAAATTAATTTAGTTTGCAATTATATTAAATGACGTTACTTCAAATAACTTAACATATCTAATCTAATATATACATTTGTATATTTGAGTCAATTTATTAACAAATATAATATAAATATTTGCGGAATGACATAATGGTTTAATTTAATAGTATTGGTCTGTCGTTAGAAGTTTCAGTTTGAAAGAATGCCGATGCAAATTTTCTAGAAAATAGTTTCTTTCTTTAATAAAAAATGGGGCTGCCACAACCATACATTTTTATACTCTCGCAACAAAAGTTGCTAAGAGAGTATTATAGTTTTGTTCATATAACGGTTGTTTGTAAGTCATAAAACTAAACGAGTTAGATATAGGGTTATATATATCAAAATGATCAGGGTGCGAGACGAATCAAAATCCGAATGTCTGTATGTCCGTCTGTCCGTCTGTCCGTCTGTCCGTCTGTCCGTCCGTCCGTGCAACGGATAACTTAACATAAATAAAGTTATAAAAGTAAAATTGGGAACAGAGGATCGCACTAGGAAGAGGCATATTTGGATGTAATTTTTGTGGGAAAGTAGGCGTGGCCCCGCCCCCAAATCGGTTTTTTTGTATATATCTCGCAAACCAATAAAGCTATATAAACCAAACTTTCTGCAGTTAGTTCTCCTACGTACTCCACCACACACCATGAAATTTGTTGAAATCGGATAATCACCACGCCCACCTCCCATACAAAGGTTAGGTTGAAAACTACTAAAAGTGGGGTAACTCACTAACGAAAACCGTCGGAAACACTAAATTTCATACAAGAAATGGCAGATGGAAGCTGCACTCAGATTTTTTTACAAAATGGAAAATGGGCGTGGCATCGCCCACTTATGGGTTAAAAACCATATCTCAGGAACTACTCGACCGATTTCAATGAAACTTGGTTTGTAATAGTTTCCTTACATCTCAATAGTATGTTGTGAAAATAGGCCAAATCGCTTCACAACCACGCCTACTTCCTATATACCAGAACTTTGAAGACAATCTGAATCGTTAACTTTACAATATATAAAGGAAACACTAGTGAAGATATCGATGCAGAACTTTGCACAAATACTACCTTTATAGTGTGGCAGCCCCATTCTAAAAATCGCCGAAATCGGAACATAGGTTTTCAAGGCCCCATTAATCGAACATGAGGACCTCGGTGCTTCTAACCTAATATTATGGTTTCCAACTTTCAATGGACTTTATACAATATATATGACGAACATGTGGGTCAAATTGTGTATTGTATAATATAAATAAAGTTAAATAAATAAATTGCGAGAGTATAACATGTTCGGTTACACCCGAACTTAGCCCTTCTTTACTTGTTTAGTCCTTGTATAATTAATCTATGTCATTAATTCAAGTGTGAGTAAAAGATTAAGAACAGATTTTGGTATTGCTGCTTGATATTTTTAGTTAAACAGCAATTGTTATCATTAGAAAGGCTTCTATTTAAGAATGTCATTGCCACATATCTGAAAAATTAGTAGTGCCTAAAATGGCATTGAATTGCTAAGCAAAAATGTGACTTTTGAAACGTTTAAATGCTGAAATAAAATATTCATCTGACACTAGTAACTAATTAAGTTCATTTCTTAGTTTCACCTCATACTATTAACTCCAAAAGCATTCATCATTATTGTTCGTACGTGGCCTGTTAAAAATATTAAGGCTTTTACCTTTTTTTGAAAAATATAGTTTACATTATTGTTGTCGCCTTTAAAATAGTCCATATTGATATTATGCACTTACGCCAGCGCTTCTTCTGGTCGTCGAAACACTTTTCAAAAGCGAATCTTTCAGCGATTTTTGTATGTTTGTAAAACGACAGTCCTTTAAAGTTCTTTTTATGTTTGGAAATAGAAATAAGTTCCACGGAGTCATATCTGGTGAATATGGAGGCTGTGGAATCATTATAGCATTGTTTTTGGCCAAGAACTCACGAAAAAGCAATGAAGTATGAGCTTTCAACAAACGAAAATAGCCAAAATATATTTAACGATCTTCAGGGGAGTGGGTGTATATCAACATAATAAAAATATGACATTTGGACTCTTCATTCCCGTGGTATTTTAATTTAACAATTTCCTAAGTTTTTTGAACCGACGACAAATGTATATTAATGATTAGATATTATGATAATTCGTTATTTTTAGAAGAAATATAATTTCCAATCGATTTTTAAGATTATAATAGATTTATAATAATCTAATATGAATAGTATGTACTCTACAGAACTTTTCTAAAAATTTCAAAATCAAACATGTTCCAGTGTTCTTGTAGTAGATACTCTAAACATCTATATCTCTTACATATTTATATTGAGTCTATATGTGTTTTGAATTCGCAAGAAGAAATATGATTTTGGCTTAATTAATTTTACTGTTACTATGTTCTGCAAATCGTTTTCGGGCAATATTTTCGCATTTTCCGTTTTCAAATCG
This sequence comes from Zeugodacus cucurbitae, assembly GCF_028554725.1. Classification (NCBI taxonomy): domain Eukaryota; kingdom Metazoa; phylum Arthropoda; class Insecta; order Diptera; family Tephritidae; genus Zeugodacus; species Zeugodacus cucurbitae. The sequence continues at coordinate 51,827,162 of NC_071667.1, read as the reverse complement.
TTTGACATGTTCTGTAAATCGTTCCGTTTTTGTTTTTTTTTTTCGAATATCACCAAATCGTTTTGTCGCCCTGTTCTGCAAATCGGAATCGTTTCAATTTTCCGATTCCATATTCGGCAAGATAAACGATAAAACATAAAAATAATATCAATAAATATTAATAAGAATATCATAACAAATAGTAAAGATTTTCGTTTACAAATCGTTTAACCGTAGCTGCATGAGTGCCATCAATGCATCCTATCAAATGGTATTCCAAATTTTGCATTCAATGATGTTTTGTGTTTCTGGAATCCACTTCAGACATTTGAAGCTTAATCCATTTCGGACAATATCGGTATTCTTTCCAACTGATCGTTGATATGAACCTTCACCGAAAAACCTAAGCTTTCCACCAATTTTATTAAATTAGGTGTGGACGTTTCACTTCCCAAAGGTTAGTATTTCAGAAAATGCATGCTTACTTAACCGACATCTGGAAACAAACCTGAAACAAAAAGAAATCATCTCAAGTCGGCAAGTGGAAACCTTTTTGGCAAAACTTACGTGGAATCCGGTGCAGACAGGTGATTAGAATTGTCTCTCAAATGCCGCCTTTCGATTTTACCATAATAATATCGTTCACAACAAATAAATAGCCATAAAAAAACATTGTTTATTTAATAAATGCTTTTTAATTTTAAATTATTAAAATTTTGAACCCAATAATTCTCTTTTATTTGTTTTCGCACGAATTGCAGAACATCTAAAACAAAATCGTACGAATTGTAATTTCGGATCCGACTTCAAATCGCGCGATTTCCAGAACATGCCTGTATAGTTTACAATTCAATTTTACTTGGCAACTCAACTTGACCGAAAAGTAAAATTAAGTAAAAAAATATAAGTGGTACTTCGACTGATATTAGTTGTAATTCGTATTTCTAACAGTTGAGTTGTTTCAATTTCAATACAACTGAGTTGAGTTGTGAACCATAATAGTTTATTAGTCATCAATTTCATTTCACTATATATTTACATATAAATAAATAGCATTTTTAATCTATTTTTATTTTTCTATTGAATTCCAGAAGCAGTAACTCTTTCTACAAACGGTGGTGAGTTTAATATTTTATTATGCATATAGTAAATATAATTAAAATAAAATGTATGCAAATATTAAATATTTGTTAAAAGGAGACTAGAGAGTTAACTTCTAAGCTAAGGAACTGTTTGACTTAGTATCTGTATAACGAAACTAGTTATAATCAACATACAAAGAAATTTATAATCTGAGATAAGAAAAAGCATCTATTTTGAGCTTAGAGCCTTCTGCCTAACCTAAGGACCATTAGAATTTTGAAAAAAATATTTTCAATATAGTTTGAGTTTGCTTCAAACGCGATTTGAATCCATGAACCAGGAAATAGTAATCACGCTGTTAATCTACTCAGCTATAGCAGTCATAAAACTAATTGGATTCGTTAGTAAAAGCCTTTCTCAACATTCTTCTGATTTCTTCAAATGTAAAGTTTTATGGCCTCGTATTTACGCAAATGAATGTTGTCAAATATTTTATGTTATTCTTAAGTCTGATAGATTATTTGCATAATATTTGTTTATTTATGCGAAATTTATTTTAAGACTTTACTACTTGTTCTTATACATTTAAATTTTGATTTTTTATTCAACAAATCAATTTTAATTTTGATCGGAGAAATGGCAAATTGAGTGTATATGTTGACACAAGTTTTGTATAAACACAATTTATATGAATATTTTTAAGTATAAGTATGAGTATACATATATATGTATGTCTATCCTTTTATATATTATATAACAGTGCCTAGACATATGTATCAGTATATATGCACAGTTGCACACAATAAATATGCTGTAATGTTAGCCATGCGTAAATTCATTTCATAAATGCATAGAATCAAAAACCGACAACTGTGTGTCTGTATGTACATACATATATATTCTAGAATTACATACGGTTTTAACGTATTGAAAAATAAAATCATATGCAAATCTGTGCAAAAGTTTTCATATTTTTCAATTTTGCTAATGCTCTCTGTGCATAAACGCAAATTAAAGCAAATAGAATTCCAATAATGACTTCTTTATTTGATTTCATTCGATTATATATGAAAATGTTGATTGCTAAAATATTTTACTGACAAGTGAATTTAAAAAAAAAGAAAAAACAAAATAAATTATTAAAAAATAATTGCATGCAATATTGGCAGTCTATATGTGGTGGAAGAAATTGTGCTTGAAAGCTTTGTATTTTAAATGAAGCGACTGTCCAGAGACTAGTGACTAAAGTAAAGATTATACAACTCTCTAGTCTTTGAAAATATCAAATACTGAAGTCCCATAAAATCTCCGGAACTAAAGCAATTAATTTATGATTTTGGTGGGTCACCCTGTCACTTCTGTATTCCAATAAAATTCGAACCGATTTAATAATTATTGCAAATTTGCTATGTGCTTTAATTAGATTATGCCCAATATGCATTAATTAATTATGTTTAGCTATTTGGCTGTGCAACTGGTGCCACACATGTTGTGTAAATTTCTACAATTGCCAGAGGACCGAATTCTTCGTTGTTGCTGTTGTTTATATATACTCGTACACAAATTCGAAGCGCTCATTTGAATCAATTTCGTTGTAAATTGTTTCTTTTTTTGTTTTTCGGTTTATAAAACAATATTTAATAGCATTAATTAATGTGACGCCGCAGGCAGTTTGTTGTTGCTTTGGTTTTCTGTTTGCTGCTTTGGTTTGTGTTTTCGCAATTTTTTTTTCATTTCCCCTTTGACGATATATATTTGGATATCAGCACTGTTTTATTTAATTTAGTTTTTTTTTGTTTCAAATTTATTTGAAAGGTTTAATTGCTTGCATTGGTGCCAATTTATTTGACTTTGCGTTTCCGCTCTCTGTGGCGGCTTACCGAATACATACAATACATATAATATGTATTTACGTATCTATGAGTATGTACTTGAAATACAAATATGTGGGCCCGCATACAATGTTTGTATAAAACGCAACGAGCAATTTATAAATGAAAATTTCAAATTATGTGCTAAGAGTATATAGTATATATGTATGTATATACAGTGTCGATGTAAAAAATAGCAGTACGGGTTAATATTTGCTATTTTCTTGAAAAAAATTTAAATCTGGAATTTTTCAAATACTTTATCTTTTAAACGACATTAAATAAAATGCTATCAATACAAATCAATTTATCTTTTCATAATGCAGCATCTATGCATTTCCCATACTTACATAAATTTTGTTTTATATAATTACCTTGTCTACTATCAATCCAAATCATATGAGATATGATAGTTCCTTTATTCGAATATTACATGGTGATTGATAGAAATTTAAAATTAATGGAAGATAATTTTTTCGAAATTTTCTCTATCCAGAAATTCATTTAAAGTCTTGTTAGAACTTTTACATTAATATTTAACAAATTTCTCGAAGGCTTTTCTACCCAGTGTTTTTTTTTTAAGTTCTGACCAAAATTTGAAACAACTTTTGAAGGAATTTGTCGAAATTTTTTCTCTTTTCTATCCAGAAATTCATTTAATGGTTTGGCAGAAATCTATAGTAACCGAATATTCGCAAAGATTTTTTCTCCAGAAATTCATTTCATGGTTTGTCTGAATAACTACAATATTGCAAATATATAATAATATATGAAAGATATTTCAACATTATGGACAAAATCACGAAAAAGATACAAAGTTCGATATTATAAAAATATATTATTATTATAATATATTACTATTAGAAAAATGTTGTTTTAATAACACTATTTCAGAAATCAAACTTATTTAAGCAAATAAACACCAATTCTTAATACCCCAAATTTATAAATTGTTATTCCCCTATAGAAGGATATATTTCTTAAGATGGTTCTAAAAAAACTTAGATAAGATACCAGGAAACATATATAAAAATCTCGCAAAAAGTTTCCCTCGTTGAAATTTTCTTTGATATTCTAACCATTTTTTATACAGTAAACACGTTTTTTAGGGAGTTTGTAAAAAACCTGTTTTAGGAAGTAACTCATCTGATCTAATTTATGTTGCAAAATCAGCATATCTCTCCTGAACCACTTCGTCTTCTACAACTAATGTAAAGATAGCTATGTAGAGAAAATATTATGTTAGTGCTAATATTTTTGCCAGCACAGTAGCTATACATACCTACATGCATTACATAAAAATGTGTGTGGGCTGCAAGTGATGTCGTTTGCGGTGCATGAGGTGTGGAGGCTGTGTTTTAAATGTAATAATTTCCGCCTGGTTAAATCCATTTTTGTATGTGAAACAAATTTTATCGCGAAAACAAAAAAATTAAAACACTGTGCTGTCGGCTCGGTATTATTTAATCTTATTAATCTTATAAAAATAGTGTTAAATAATTAATTTTTATTAAAGTCACTGAGATTTCAATATTTTTGCACAGACAATTGACGCTTTGTTTTCGCACAACAACAACAACTACTACAAAAACACACGCATACACTTACATATACATACAGATATTTCTTTGTGAATTTAAGCAGTTGATTTGATAAGCGATTTTTTTCATTTTTTTACTCTGCTACTAGTTTTGCTACGCTTTGTTGTTGGCGTTTAACATTTCTATTTTTGCACACACATTTTGCTTTCGCATTTTTTATAGCTAACTGATGTTCTTTGCGTCATGTGCTTTGTTTTGTTTATTCTTCTGTAGCTTCAGTTCATTCTTTTTTTCCCATTTATGCTCCGCCGGCATTATTAGCCGTTGACAGAGCGCTAGAAGCAACGTACTCGTAATTGGGGAGCGTGCACGAGCACCGCTTCAGTGACGAGGTGGCCGAGAGGTTAAGGCGTTGGACTGCTAATCCAATGTGCTCTGCACGCGTGGGTTCGAATCCCATCCTCGTCGCAAAGTTTTCTTTTTTGCACATTTCTGCTGAAATAGTTTAACTATTTTATTTTTTTGAAAAGTTCATGTGGAGAATCACATTTGGGTATAAAATATTTATGTAAAATTTTTAAATATTCTAAATTCTTTAATTCTGGAATATTTCTCAATATTTTGGTGTCACTAGTGGGAACTAATCATGTATCATCGTATCATCTAATAAATTTATAAAGTTACTTATGTATTTGGAATTTATATATTGAATTCGGCTTCTGTTGTATTTTGTTTTAGTTTTTTCATAATATTTTAAGTAATGGTATTAAATTCCCAGAAATAATTTCAAGACACCTTAATACAACATGCTATAGACTACACGTTCTATTTAAGGTGCTCATCCTATGTGTTGCCCTGTTTTTAGTGATTTCTTAGATTTTTTCTACGACCAGTAAATCGATATTGATCGATGATATCGATATCATCGGAAACAACACCCGCGCCTTTAGTTCTGCTTTTTCCAGACTGGATAAGGAAGCGAAGCGTATGGGTCTGGTGGTGAACGAGGACAAGACGAAATATCTCCTGTCGTCAAACAAACAGTCAGCGCATTCGCGTCTTGGCTCCCACGTCACTGTTGACAGTCATAACTTTGAAGTTGTAGATAATTTCGTCTACCTGGGAACCAGCATCAACTGCAATAACAATGTCAGCCTGGAAATCCAACGCAGAATCACTCTTGCCAACAGATGCTACTATGGACTAGGCAATTGAAAAGTAAAGTCCTCTCTCGACGAACAAAAACCAAACTCTACAAGTCCCTCATCATTCCCGTCCTACTTTACGGTGCAGAAGCGTGGACGATGTCAACATCCGATGAGACGGCACTAGGAGTTTTCGAGAGAAAGGTTTTGCGGAAGATTTATGGTCCCTTAAACATTGGCAACGGCGAATACCGCAGACGATGGAACGATGAGCTGTATGTGTTATTCGACGACATAGACATAGTCCAGCGAATAAAAAAACAGCGGCTACGCTGGCTAGGTCATGTTGTTCGAATTGATGAAAGTGCTCCAGCTCTGAAAGTATTTGATGCAGTACCCACTGGTGGAAGCAGAGGAAGAGGGAGACCTCCACTCGGATGGAAGGACCAGGTGGAGAGGGACCTGGCTTCGCTTGGAATAACCAATTGGCGCCAAACTGCCAGAAGGCGGGATACGTGGCGCGCTGCTTTGGACTCGGCTATAACCGCGTAAGCGGTGTCAACGCCAGTCAAGAAGAAGAAGTAAATAGATAGAGACTTAAGTTTATTAACATTTATAAACATATATCTATCTAAAATCTATGTTTTTTGAATAATTGATTAATAATAGAGCAAACAAATTTCAAGTCATTCGGTCAAGCCGTTTTTGAGATACCATGGAGGAAAATTTGAAAAAGTATCAGTATTGAGAAAAACATGTTCAATGTTTCCAGCTGCCAACTGAGTGCTTCAAACAGCTTTTTCCTCTAACTGCTGCATCGACTCGAATTTCTAAAAATCACTTGCTACCGCATTCTCGACATGTTAAAAAAAAGGAATTTTGGATAGCCCTTCACATGGGAAGCTTAAATAAAAAGCTTAGACATAAATTTAAAATAAATCGTAGACGACTTTGTCGAGGTTTTCTCATTCCAAAAATTCTAATTTATTTTAGGTTTTGAAGAGATTTGAAAAAAATTTAGATTAATTTGCGAAGGTTTTTCTATCGTGAAATTTATTTTGAGTTATGACAGGAATTTTAAATATTTTTTTAGGATTTGGTCGAAGTTGTCTATCCAGATATCTATTTAATTTTAATCGAATTCGGCAAATATTAAAAATTGTATTTTATATCCACATATTTTACCAGCAATTGTAAATCAATTCTAACCAAATTTGTCGAGTTGTTTTCTATTTGTAACAACATTTCATGGTTTCATGGAAAGAAATTTATTTCGTGCAGTGCTCAATATCTTGTTATCTTGATAATCTACATCGAATAGTGTGAACGATGTTCGGATGAGAAAGTTTATGCTTCAAATCCTATAAACAATATTTGTACAGCTCAAACATCAAAACGCTCATATTGGTTCTTAATATTGTAACTGTGAAAAGGCGTTGCATCCACATTAGAATATTTGAAAATGACATTTACAAATGTTCAATTATTTTTTGATTAGTTAAATACTGCTTGCTCCTAAGTGTAGGCAATGTTTTTACGCATTGCAGTTCAAGTCAAAATACGTTGCCTACAATAAGGCGCTGAGGCATTAGTTATGATGTTGCAAATATTAGAACACTTTGAAATTTGAATAAAAAAATACTAAAAATTAATATATGAAAATGAAAATTACTAAAATTTAAATGAAATAAATGAAAATCTCTCCTAGTTTCTCTGGTAAAATTAAAACAACTCTTTCAAATATTTGTTTTATTATTATTATTTTTTTTTAAATCTATTTTAGCTTTATTATAGATTTTTTTTTTCAATTACAAATAACATATTTGATTTAATAAAATTCGGAAAAAAAATTTGAAGATCCATTCTTATTATTATTATTAAATTTTATGTTTTATGAATACCTGCGTTAGTCCATTAAAATATTTTTTTTTTTCATTTCATTTTCCTGTACTTTCTTTATTAGTCGTAAACCAGTGAAATTTTATTCTATTATGTTAACTATTTTATTACCTAATATAGTTTTTATGTTTTTTATATTTCAGTAAAGCTTTTTTTTTTTTTTTAATTTTTATTATATTTTTCAGTCATGAATTTTACCATAGCTGATACCTTTGGTGATTCGGTGATTTCAGATTTTCATTGCTACCACCCGCCATTGTTTGTCTTTGCTGTCGACATTATTTTATTGCCAATTGTTTAATCTCTTTTACAATATTATTTCGTTTTTTCTGTTGATGCGTCGTTCATTTCTTTTACACTTTCATGCCGCTGCACATTTTCATTCATTTCATCTATTATTCATGCAATGTTTGCTTGCCTCCGTTACTCATTGTTATGCAGCAGCACACTCAGCAATGCAAATAAAGGAATTGTCTGATTTCTTTTGTGTATTTTTTTCGCTTTTTCGCTGTTTTTATTTATTTATTCCGGCTTTGTATAGTTTATTGCTAATATTACTATTGCTGTTGTTGTTGTTGTTTTTGCTAACGCCCAGCAGCTAGTTTAATTGACAGAACAGCTGGTGTACAAGCACGGCAGCGGATAACACTAAGTGCGAATCAATCAAATGTAGCATTACGGCTTAAGCTCCGGGGAAAAGCCCGGTAAATGCGTAAATTGATTGGAAATATTTTAATAGACACTTGTGTCGCATTAACTATTTACAACTATTCGTGGTATTTATATTTCAAGCGGAGGGGTTTATTAAATATTTGCGCTTTGTCAGATTCAAAAATTTTAAACATTTTGCTAAATTTTCATACGAGAGTGCCAAAAGAACGCGCCGAAAAGTGATTTAACAACACTGCTAATGGTCAAATCAGCTGTCAAACACAAGCTGCATTTTACTTATTGTTGATGTTTTAACAGATTTTGGATGAGTTCTATTTCAAGACCCTAGGGGTTCTTTTAGTTTTCCCATCAAGTCACTTCTTTTTAAACCAAATCGCAGAATTCCTTGAAAAAGTCCACTTTGTATTGTTTTTTTATTATAGCGTGTGTTCTTTTGCCGCTTGTTTACACTAGAACAAGCTGTTATTATTTATTTGCTTCCATCACAAGAACAAATTTTACATTTTAACACGAGATATTCATAATTTTTTTGCAGAAAAAAATGTAAAAAATAATTTCATTCACCTTCGCCTAATTGGCTCGACAAACGAAACAAGCAATGATGACCCTCTCAAGTGCACTCCAGCAACAACTGCTAAACCTGCTCAGACAACATACAGTCTTGTCATGCAAATTTCATTCATTCAATTGCGCTCTCTTGCAGCCAATCGAATTTGCAAATTTTTTGGAAAAGCTTTTTGCTACACGCTCGAGTGTCTTCTTCAAACAAATTTTTGCTTTAAAATAATTTATTTGTTTTCACATAAAACGTGTTTGTGGTTATGTAGTACTTGTATATGTATAAATACTATGTAGATCTACATGTTTGTTTATGAGAAATGAAGTAGCAGCTGTGAGAATTTCAAGAATTTCGTCAAATAAATATTTTTGAAACTTTTTTTGCTTTAATTTTTGTTACACTGCATGAAATTGAAATTTTTTGGAACAAATCGACAATCCACATAGTAAAGTCAATGTGAGCAATACGAGTTTAGTGGTGTTATTTAGTTTTCTGGTTTAATTATTTTTGCTTCGAAAATGCGAAAATGAAGGATTGGTGTGAAATCATTCGGGAAGATCGGGTGACAGTATCTCGAAGTAAAATATTCTTAGAAATCGGTTAGTTCATAGCTTATTTTTCCAATAAAAATAAATAATGAACACTTTTATTGAAGCAGAAATGAATAAAAGAAGACGAAAGTGAATGTACTTAATCAAATTGGTGTTAATATTTATATCCGGTCAAGAACCGTATATTTTCAACAAGAAGGGGTGAGAGAAAGCTGAAAATACTGATGTATGTTCTGTGATCCATTTTCCTTTCTGGGCCAAAAATACCATACCATGCCAGGAGCAAGCAAGATATAGGCATTACTGGAGATATATCACTCTGAATAACTAAAGCCTCTTAGAGTCTCATCGAAGATAGTGAAGGAATACTTTGCGATATTAATGAGACTATCTGACTATTTCACGATAAACGAGCAAAGGGTTCCAGGACATACTTTTAAATCAAACCACTTACAAACAAATTCCAAATAGGGGGGAATATACATGTCTCTGGCCACTTGTAGATATTTAAACGACAAATACGTCATAGACATAGCCGAGTCTCTGTGGAAAGAATCTCTGACTTGATCAAAAAGTAGACCAACGTGGCCTGAATGGAATAAGGGCCGCACATGCTGTTTATTGAAATTTAAACGACTTAAGAACTCTAGTAGGAGTCTGATAGGTAGGCATGCCAGTTGACTGGGGATACCATACAACGACTATTGCAGGAGCTGAACATCTATGTGGAGGCAAGGCTTTGCACAAGAAAAGGAAGACAACGATCGGTCACGATTTTCTTCACAATGTCTCCGAAGTCGCATTTATAAAACTTGTTTAATTGAACAAGTTTGTCAAGACCACAAGATGGTTCAGATAGGACATGGTAGTGTGGAGGAATCTAGTCCCGGTGGAGTCACAATGGGCTTTCTAAACATCCAATTTACCTACCTTTCTTCAATGCAGATTTTGGTGATGACTTAGCATTCCGTTTATTGCTGGTCTCATAATCCTTTACTATGTAGTATTTTATGTTCTGAGGAAAGGTCCGAAGATATATTCAGTGTATAAATCTAAACACTCTGTACTTTTCTGGACAGCTTGCAACACTAGCAAAACCGTTAGAAACTATTTATTAAGTGCACACAGAGTTGTATTTCTCTCCTCTAAACATTCACAATACATACAAAAGCAATACAAAATTTACTATTTAGTACATTTCTTAGTTCTGCAAATAATTTTTACTGATCGATACAGATGTATACATACAGATATCTATAAGATACATAGGCGGTGGAGCACCAGCACAGTTCCAAATTCTCAGCATGATGCATCGGCACGACTCGGTCGCAACTCGTGTGTGGCGCGTGCCTCTCTTGTGCTGGCTACATGCTGTTCTACAAATAATACATAATCACAGTTCACAGATCGTTCGCTCTCTTCCTTAGAGCCGTGCCACTGCACATATAAAAGTATTTCGTATAGCCGATGTGGTTCGTAGCTGCAAATAAAGCATTTTATTCCATCGTACCGATTTATTTTTAGGACGTACACTTCATGGCAGCCGAAAACCGTTCGAAAACTTTGCTGTTCGACCAATTTGAGCGTCGTGTGTGTATTTAGACGGCGCGAGCACATCGTGGCTGAAAGGTACTCGCGACAAGTCGGTAAAGTGTGAAAAATCGGTGAAATTACTATATAGCAGCAGATTTTTTTTTTATATTTTCTTAAAGTAAATGATTTTCTATAAAGTGCTGTAATTATTATCTAATTAAGTGTAAATAATTTGCTGTAAGAATTAAAAAAAAAATTGCACTCAAATATATAGGTATTCACTTTATTCGAAGAAGAAATTTCGGTGTGCGCTAAGCAAGTGATCGGCAAAATTGCCTTAATATCCAATCGGTGTGTATCTATAATAAAATTCGTGGCGTGTACAGCGTGTGGTGCAAGCGTAAATGCCTCCTAAAGTTGTGTGTGTGTAGCAAGGCGCATAGCTTTCGTGTTGTTGTTGTTGTTGGCTATATATATATATATATAAATATATTTTGGATTGAATTTGAATTTGTGATTTCGGCACGAGTCCACCATATAGACGGGTACGTACGTTACGGAACGGCTTGTACTTGTGCATGGATGGCTCAACAGCTTTACGCTTTCCGCTTTACGCTCTCGTTCCTGGTGCACACACACACACACACACTCTCGTACACAGTATGTGTACTTTATATATGCTTTTCAAATGAAAAATTCTTCTTGCGTGTTAGCTAAAAGTTATTTTTATAAAACATATAATACATATATATTTTGTATAAATACGCGACTACAAGAAAAACTGTGACCGCATGTCTTTAAGTATCTGTGTGTGTGCGTGTGTGCAAGCGCATTATTCTATTGTGTGTATGTGTGTCTGTCGGTGCTCGCTTCAGTGCCATAGGAAATTTCGGCAACATCTTGTTAAATTTTATAGCAGCGTAAAGTGTACGGAGAATAAGGCAATTAAAGTGTATTGAAGTAGAAAGTACGCAGTGAAGAGCCCAACCCCAAAATCAAACCGAACGCCTTGAGTCAAAAGGAGGTAAAACTGAAGGAAAGGATAGTGGAAAAATAAAAAAATTAATGCAGTGTAATCGATTGCTTACAGGGCTTAAGTGTTTAGTGTTTTCAAGTTGATTTTTGAAATATTTAAATTTTTTGAAATTTTAAAAAATCAAAAATCAAAAAAAAAAAATACTCAAAAGCTCGCGTGTGTCAAACTGTCTCTTAACTGCATTTGTGAGCGCCACCCACAACTTTACCACCGCCGCTGCTGCTGCTGCATGCATTTCAAGAAATCTACAACTACAACAATAACACCACTAACGACGTCTTTAACTGCACCAGGCTTAACGTTTAAATCGCGGAGCGTCATGCGAACGCTATTCGGCTGCAATCATCGTCGCCACAGTTCATGGACACTCGTTTAGCGTAGCGCTAAGTCAAAACTTTTCGTCGCTATCAAATTGTTTCAACTCGTAATACATAGCGTGGCACACCGCACGGCAACTAGGTATGCATTATACACACATACATACATATATATAGTATCTACAGAAATGTGTGTAGAAATCACCATTCATTCTTATGCTATGAATCACTAATTATTATTATTTTGGCTGCTGAGCACGGCCACCCTCCGCATAGCAAAATACAAAAAAAAGTAAAAGAAAGGCTAAGCGAACGCTCTGCTGCCGTTATTACCTGTGCATGAGTGCGTCGGCGAGCGTTTAGCGTCATCGTGTTTGCCGAACACGTAAGCTGTGTTGAGCATGTGTTCTGATAACGTTTTGTACCATTTTGTCTAAGTTGGCCAAACACTTTCAAAGTCACGATTTTGTTGTAGAATTATTTCTGTTGTATGATGTCATTAATATTATATTATTTGTTTTTTTTTTTTGATACGACTCATTAAGTACTGTTGCGACAAAGTGCTTTGATATAAGTGGTTTTCGAAGCATATTTGATAAAGAGTGGATTTCTTGTTATTCACACTTTGGAATTTGTATGCCCATATACATACATCCCTTTATCGTACCGATAAGGTTACAGTCAAGTAATATCAGCTGTTAGTTGAAGTACTTTCTTATTAATCAAACGCGATTTGTCATGTTTGTTTACTTTGGATGACTGTTGGATAATTACATTTCATTCGATCTCCCAGAGTGCATTGCTTTGTGACATCACATTTAAATTTGTTATTTGGAAATTATGAGTGTTGAATTGGTAGAACAATATACAATTTTTTTTTTTTCAATTCACCATTATTTTTCGATAATAATTTTTCACGATTCTCCCAGTGGATATCTTTAGTAATCTCTAATAACAATGAGTGTAATTTAAAAAAAATGTTTCCCATATACCAGAATAACCAGTATCAAAACTTATCTACTTAAGGGGTTACATGGGTTTCGTGGGTTCAAAAAATCGATTTTTTGTTTTTTGACTTATTACTTTCTACAACATCTCAAGAATATTATCCGAAATTTTCAAGTCGATCCGAATAATAGTTTCGGGTATACAGCCTTTGGAAGGTGTGCGCTCCAAGTCAGGTATAATTGTTACTCAAAACTTTAAACGCGTTTTTCTCGGAATCGTGCTTTCAAGTCGGTTGTCAAATTTTCTCGAAAACCACTCAACCGATCGTGATGAAATTTTGCACAAGTGTTCGAGATATAAATTACTCGTGCTTGAACGAAGGATTTTTTTTTCAATTACAACTGTTTAAAAAACGAGATATCAAGCAAATTTGACCGAAATTTTTATTCTTATTTTTAATAATGTCTGCCAAAATTCCAATTTCTCGTTCAAGCACGAATTTATGGTCTTCCATAAAACACTTATTTTTGTTTTTGCATTTTGGATGATCCTGTCAGGAGTTATGCTGACAACGCGGAGGCACCTTTTTTCCGAGGGTTACCGGAAATGACGTCACAATGTAGGAGTTGTTAGTTTTTTTTTTTTTGAAAATTTTGGAAATTATTCTTTAAATATGTATCTATAAGACAGAAAAAAGTTTGAATTAAATAAATAATTTTTTACATAAAAAAAAGTATTGATAATAGGCCATTTTTTACTCGACAAAACCCATGTAATCCCTTAAAGAAATGTCCCATATGAAGCTTCTTTTTAAACTGAATAACGAAGAATTCATGACTTTGACATATTGATGTGATATTTTGCTCCTTCCATATGTGAGCCGCTTCGAATTCTCAAACTGGGACGATAGTTGTTTCTTTTTATCCGCTTTTACTATAAAGATATAAATCTAAACTAAATAAATTATTGTAAAGTAAAGCAGGAATATTTTATTTTCTAAAGCGAAGGAATACAAAAAATTACCTTCTTGATGAAATTATTTAAATTAAATATTAAATTTAAAAGGATTTTATACTTGATCCTAGGTTGCTTTGTGAGAACTAATCTCGTAGGTTTTCCCTCTCAAATCAATACTTAAATCCGAGAAACACCAAACTCGTTAGAGACCTGAGTGAACTTCAGAGAGGCTGCGATTAATAATTTTCTCTGAAAAGGCAAGTTTGTGGCTTTGTATTATATTTCTCTAGTTGCTAAAATTTTGTTATATTTATGTTACTTATTAAAGCCTTAATCAATGACTTATTTGGGAGATTAAGTTGTATCATAATTATATTGTAATCGTAGTTAGAATATGGGCTTTATCGTGTCAAAATTACAATCATCTCTTGTATAGACATTCTAAGATTTCTTTTAGAACAACCCAAATTATTACCTTGGAAAAAAATTTTAATGGTACCAAAAAAATTTTAATTAATTTTCGTAACTCAAAACAACCGTTCATTAGTAGTTTGCTGATATAAGGTCATATAAGAAGTGCGGACACACAAAAGAGATAATTTACAATGAAAATATCAAAAAATCCTTTAAATTTCTTGAATGGATTAAGGGGTAAAAAAAAAATGTCGTTTCGAGAAATGTTTAAAGTTCCGGCTATAGGAACTTATATGCCATTCAAAAACTACTCAAGATACGACCTTACCGCTGTCAAAAAACAAATATTAAGATAAGAGATCAAAGACTAACCGTACTACAAATATTGTATCGAAGATTTTTGTAAACGGTAGCCCTCAATGACAGCTATATTGTAAACTAAAATCAAAGTTTGTACTTTTCTTTAAAACATGCGATAATTGCAGTCTGTCCATTATGTATGTAAATAATTCATTATTGTTCTCAAGTCGGAAGTTTCAACATACTCATTTATCTTTCTTGTATTTCCCTAACACAAAATCAATTTGTTAGGTTATGAAGCAAATTTTTGTAAATAACGCATTGTCCAATTAGTGCTGCCTTCAATGCACTTCCTCTATTTTAAGTGTGAGCGTGTTAAATACAAACAAATTTTCCTAAATTTATATGCAACTACCATACATACATCATACATCATGTACATACATCATGTAAATTTATGGCGCGCTCACTTGCATTTCGTATGCAACAGTCGTGGTGGTGTAACGACCTCAGCTGGCGCACCCGCCGCCGCCCATCAGCACCTCATCGAGAAAAGCAATTTTGACATTTTGAAAAATAGTGTAGGCAGGAAACTGTCGTATTGTCTTGTACGGAATTCATTGTGCCGTTACATACTTAAATATTTACATGAATATTGTTTTGAGTGTGTATGTGTGTGTCTGTCTTTCACTGCCGAAATGTCAATGCGAAATGCAGCAAAGAGCATTGAGAATAAAGGCAAAAAGGCAACAAGCTGGTTGAATTCAAGCAAAATAGAATTGACGAGTGCAGAAAAAAAAACAAAAATTTTTCGAGAAGACAAAAATATTTCGGTGCGACAAACAACTGCTGTTGCAACAACAACAGTAGCAGCAACAACAACTGTCACTTCGACAAGTGATTTCGAAGAATTTTCGTATTTGCATTCGCATTGTTGCTGCCGCTGCACTTGCGAATGAGTGACAGACAGACGACTGCAAATTGTAAATGCAGTAAGGAGCGTGCGAAAAAATAAACAAAACCAAAAATAAAATAATGCAATTAATTGTGTGTTGCCAAAATAATTATTGAAAATGTTGCGCTACACTAGTGGCTGTACGAGCGCTTACTGCCTGGTGTTGACTGCTAAAACAACAATGATTTGCTCGTTTGGCTTGTTATTGTAACCACTTGCTGTTTTTGCTTTTGTTGGCGTCAAGCTAAAACGTTCTTGACTAGAAAGCAATAAAAATTAGCAACAATAAGCAAATATCGCGAATCGTACATACACTATATAGTTAATATATATATATATCTACTTATGTACTTTCCGAATGTCGCCTGTGGGCGTTCGCCACCACCATTTGACAGACTGACAGCTGAATCGGCGACAATGCAAAAAATAAATCAGCTCAAGGGTGAGACATTTTACGCGTGCGAATTCCTTGCGCTTCGTTATTTTTAACAACGAAATTAAATTCGTTAAGAAAGCATAAATTTAAAAAAATGTTTAAAGAAATTCACAAAAAAAAATCCAATAAGAAAGTGATGGTGTTAAATGCGAGTTGAAGGCGAAAAAGTTTGACGTATCGCGTGATTGTACACACATAATTCTCGCTTATATATACTTCATATACATATCTCTCACTCAGTCCTTCACTCTCTCTTTCACTCACTCCTTCACTCTCTCTTTCACTCACTCCCCCTCTCTCGAAAACTGCCAAATATTCTGCACACTCACACACTACATGCTCAACCACCCACCTCCATTTGCACTAATTCGCTCACTCAATTAGAAAATTGCCTGTTAACTGTTGCCACAAATTGCCATGTCTATTTCATCTGTAATTGCAGCGTGTTTGACTGAGCGCTGGCTGCTCTTCTCCCAGTGTGCTCTGGTACGAGTGTGCGATGTTTCAATATTTCGCACTTCATTTATATATTATTTGCACCAATTTCAAATAACAAAACATTTTGCATTGTTCCTTGAACCCATTTTTTGTTTAGATTTATTCGCATTTAATTTTATGTACGCCCACCAGCCAAAACATCTAAAGTTGTGTTAAGACTCAGCTGAGTTATTGCCGCAAATTTATACATACATACGTAGTAATCGCTTGCGCCACAGCAGAATTTATTTGTTGTTTATGCTTTAAGAGATTATCACTTAAGATATCGGTACTTAAATATCTGTTGGCTTAAGTCATTATTTAGGGCATACAAATCGAAGGAAAACAATTTGTTGTTTATTGGTTTGAGTGAGGTCTTTGTCCTTGGATCCAATTTTTGCTGGGATACACTGCTGTATGATATAACACCTAGCTGACCTAACTGTTCGATTAAAGCGTTTAAGCTGTTTTATAGTTAAGAGCGAAAATAATGTGGCCTAATATATGGCTCTATCGAGTAGTTAAGTGGTTTTCTAGGTTGT
Organism: Zeugodacus cucurbitae; assembly: GCF_028554725.1. NCBI lineage: Eukaryota > Metazoa > Arthropoda > Insecta > Diptera > Tephritidae > Zeugodacus > Zeugodacus cucurbitae. Next base: position 51,809,947 of record NC_071667.1, on the reverse strand, counting down.
GCATTACTGGCCCCAGGTGTCTTCTGATCTCAACAAATAATATCGAGTTCTTCAGAGAACAAAAGTATCAGGAAATGTCAACCTTCCTCATAGTACCATCCAAACTTCACCTGAAAATGTTTTATAAAGGCCAAAATCAGTAGGAAATGACCTGGTGAATAATGGCTAACATAGGATACTACTATGATATAATGGCCTTTAGATCCAACATTGTCTTTCAGTTTAAAACATTTAACTTAAATTTTGACCCATTAAATAATATTTACTCAGGAATGTTCTGTGCTTCAAATGATTTCTAAGAATCACTGTTTTCCATAGTTATGCTTATGGTGTGATATTTTTCACCTGATATAACACTTTTCATGGATAGAATATTTTTTTTGAAATGTGACCTTTTGTCGGTCATTGATGACCGGAGTTTTCCCAGAACCCATTCACAAGGGGATGTCTAGCAACACATTGTTTTTAATCAACGTCCTTGAACTCTGCAGAAATTTCTCTATTTTAACTTTTCGGATTTTTCGTAAGTTTGCACAATATTCATGTGTTGTACAATCGAAAATTCTTCAGACTCTTCTAGCGTTATTTTTTATGGCGAATACCCAAAGACCGAGACGAGATTGAAAAAATGATATATCAATAGACTTATTGGAAAGCGAATTTCAAAATGTGCCCAGAGACCAGAGAGTATTGTCTAATTTATGAAAAGACGTGTTACAATTAAAAGTGTTCCTGTCATATTTTTACCGAAGTTCTAAAAGGTTTTGAATGACTCCGAAAAGCTTTATTTTTGTCAGAACTTTGCTTTAACAGTTAGGTTTGTTCTCTAACGACAACGAAATCGCTTCGACTGGAGTCTGTAGTTATAAGTTCAATCTTCCAAGTGATAATTGCGGACTAGGTCCATAAGATATTTTTTGAGAGAGTATTACTCGAGACTGAATAAATATCTGGAATCACATTCTTTGACATTGAATACACATTGAGTGACACATTCTCATAAACATAAATTACATAACACTCATATCGTGTAAATTGAAAAACCTGTTCTCCCTCACATTGAACCCTAATTATAATGTAATTTACCACAACGTGTTCTCCACACAACAACAGCATCATAAACTGTTCGGTGTCTCGAAATTGAGATCTAAAATTCGGCTGCTGCTGCCTAATGCGAATTTCGTTGTGCAAGCAAATTGAGCGACATCCTTGAATTTGTATTCAGGTGACCTACACAAGCACCAACGTTATTGGCAATGCCGGCAACGCGCTGTCGGCGCTGACGTATGCGTCAACCGCAAGGCAATAAAGACAAAGGCAGCCTCCTCCCCTGATTCTCTGGTTATACATAGCTGTTTCTATAAATTAATATAGCAGTATATACTATACTATATATTAACATTTAATGCTAATTCACACAAATGTTTGTTGTTATTGCCCATGTTATGCTGTTGATGTCGTTATCGTTGAATGCTTGCTTGCCAGCCTTTGTCTCTCGATACGCGTCTAATTTTAATTTATACTAATTGTTTTTGATAAATGATTATTGTTGTTGTTGGTGGTTTTTGTGGGCGTGTTGCTTTTGCGAACAGCGAAGCTACTTACATGCATACACATACACTTAGGCAGCAGTCTGTAGCAGTATTTATTAGCTTGTTATATTGGGTGTTTGTTGGTGACTGTCGCGAAAATGAACAGACACACACACCCCAAAGAAGTACCCTGCGGGTAAAATGATGAGTTATAAATTAATTTACGACTAGTATGTACTATAAGTACACACTGTGAAGTGTTTCGACGAGTACGACGGATTTCGGGCAGTATAAACTAGTCGCATCCTAGTTCAAAACAGCCCACTTCAATATATATACTCAGCAGTTGTTTTTATTTCTCTTTTTCTCAGTTCCGCTGTCTCTTTCTTGGATAAATACTATACGTCGTTTTGTTCCCTTTCAGAGTCCATTTTCCGATAAATTTGCCATAAAATTGTCGCTTTTCGGTTTTTGTCTCAAATGTTTATTTACAAACTGTTATTTTTCCTGCCTACATCGATATTTCCCTGCGTCGTATGTGGGATACGCCTAGACAGCCATGTCTACACGTAACATCATTTCGCTTGTAATGTCTTGTAGACTACTAAATTGTGTGCTTTTCACGGTTTATTGCGTTTTCCGTTGCTACTTTATGGCCGCGACGTACTTACTCGCTCCCCATCACATGCCCCTCAGCCCGCTAACTAACTATCACATTGACTTTTGGAATATGCTGCTTTCGGTGGCAAATATTAATACGACTAGATACATTTATATGCAAATAATGTGCTGCCATCTTTGCTTGACGCTGGCGGATACACCAACACACACACTCACCTACGCGCCTCAATTTATTTGTTTGCATTGAAGTTAAATAAACAAACAATTTTCCTTTCATTCCCCATCAACACTCGCCTCACCACATAGCTAATGTGGCACGTAGTTCCACAGTTGGTAGTCGTCATGACCCAGAAATTTTATTTACATACTTTTCCAAAAAAAAAAAAAAAACAGAAATCCGGTATTTCGCACAGAAAGAAAATCGCACGCTAAAATATTGCGCTCATGATAATTGTGCGTGAATTGTCAGTGAAATAGAAATTCAGTGAGTTTTGTTAATATTTTATTGTTGTTATAGAAACGTGTACATTAAATTGAAATTCACGTACATGGTAGACCACGCTAGACGAATTAAGGCAACATGAATCGGGTAAAAATATATAAACTCTAGAGGAACTCATACAAATCGGGCGATTTTTTGTCATTCTGTAATTTCTCGTCTATACTTGATACCACCCTGGTTTCCATATATAAGCCAGGAAAAACTCTCAAACTAAAGTATGATACATTTTGAGGTTCCACACAGTTAATTCAAATTTAATGCGGAATGTCTATTACCATTCGAAAGAACATTCCTTGGCATTAATTTTTTAAAGATTATCTCTTTCAAAGCGGTATTATCCGCATCGACATTCGACTTTACATATCATACAGGAAAAAGTCTAACGGTGTGATATCACTAGATCACTAGAAAATTGAAATTATCTATTCACCAAAGTGTTCTCGCAATATGTCCATTGATTGATGCGATGTGTGGGAAGTGGCACCGTTTTGTTGAAAACAAATGTCGCCGAGATCACGAGCTTCAATTTCAGACATCAAATAGTCGGTTATCAATCGATGAACGACGAACGAATAGACTCTCCACACTCAACGTCTGCTATATTTTTTTCACTGTGTGCTGGACGTGGTCTATTCGGCCGAATTTTATCCCATAATGAATGCTGGGTCTCAAGATTGGTGATGGAATAGTATGCAAGTAGGCCGATTATGTTGACCATAAGTTGAACAAAGCAAAAGTCTTTCCAACATGAAAAGCCAAAGAAAAACTGAACAAAAATAACATGACAGCTTGACACGAGTCACGAGGGATCCAAACAAAAATCTTTTGAAAAAAATACCGCTACTTGAATCACTTGATATATAACTTAGAGAAGAGGCCTTATGAGCAACATTAAAAAGTTTTCCGATCCTCCACGACAGACAATGACTGAGTGTATAGCATAACGTAAAGCTCACAATTGGCCTTAACGCAGTGTGTTGAGGAATCATCTTTTTGCGAGCTATATGAAATGTATACTGTCAGGTCATCTCTAATCCCTTTCTTATTGTTCGTGAATCTTAAGGTATCTATTTTTGTAGGATCTCGAAGGTTTTGCACTTTATATTCAGTTCTTATTCACAGCCTTTGAAGAGACAGCCGGAATCTATGTATGGTGCCAATACTTTTTATATTCATCAGGATCATCGTCGCTGAATACCACATTTCGGCACTCTTCGTCCTAAAATTGGTGCTTAACGCAAATGTACACTTATCGAGTTCACGCTGAAGATTCCACAATGGTGTGGGCTGTCTTTTGCTATGCTGGAGAGACCTCAATATGCCATATATCGACAAAAATGAATGCATCGATGTATTTGGACTTACTCGATGATAAATTAATAGAATTTCCAGCACAAATTTTCGGGAATAATTGGACTTTCCAGCACGACAATGCTCCAATTCACAATGCAACTCTTACTAAAACGTTTTTCGAGTCCAGAAAAATACCGCTTTTGGACTGGCTAGCAAAAAATTCAGATTCGTACCCTATTGGGGATCTATGGGGAATATTATCCGCTAAGGTTTTTTAAGTTGGACGCTAATATAATACCGCAAAAGAGTAAAAATGGCAATACAGGTAAAATAGACTTAAATCAGCATGACCACGCTAAAATGTTTGTTTGATTTAATGTCATCACGTCTTAATCAAATCAAAATTCCTAAAAAAAAGCTTATTAATAACTTTAATTCATCAAAATATTTGAAAAATTAACTATATTTTTAACATACACATATAAATATTTTCTATGAACCATATTACTAAAGAAATTTCAGTTTATTTTTGCTATGTCATCTAACAATGAATACTAGTATGTATGTATGTGATTGGCGTTGCAACCGTTTAGCCGGTTATAGCCGAATCGACGATAGTGCGCCACCTCTCTCTCTCCTTCGCAGTTCGGCGCCAGTTGGAGATCCCAAGTGTAACCAGGTCGCTCTCCACCTGGTCCCTCCAACGGAGTGGAGGCCTTCCCCTTCCTCGGCTTCCTCCGACGGGTACTGCATCGAACACTTTCAGGGCTGGAGAGTTTTCGTCCATTCGGACAACATGACCTAGCCAGCATAGCCGCTGTCTTTTTATTCGCTGAACTATGTCAACGTCGTCGTATAACTCGTACAGCTCATCGTTCCATCGTCTGCGGTATTCGCCGTTGCCAATGTTCTGAGGACCATAAATCTTACGCAAAATTTTCCTCTCGAAAACTCCTAGTGTCGTCTCATCTGATGTTGACATCGTCCAAGCTTCTGCACCGTAAAGCTGGACGGGAATGATAAGCGACTTGTAGAGCTTGATTTTGGTTCGTCGAGAGAGGACTTTACTGTTCAATTGTCTACTCAGTCCAAAGTAGCATCTGTTGGCAAGAGTTATTCTGCGCTGGATTTCGAGGCTGACATTGTTCATGTTGTTGATGCTGGTTCCCAGGTATACGAAATTATCTACGACCTCGAAGTTATGACTGTCAACAGTGACGTGGGAGCCAAGACGCGAATGCGCCGACTGTTTGTTTGATGACAGGAGATATTTCGTCTTGTCCTCATTCACCTCCAGACCCATTCGCTTCGCCTCCTTATCCATGCGGGAAAAAGCAGAACAAACGGCGCGGTTGTTGCTTCCGATGATATCAATATCATCGGCGTACGCCGGGAGCTGTACACTCTTGTAGAAGATTGTACCTTCTCGGTTTAGCTCTGCAGTTCTTATAATTTTTTCCAGCATCAGGTTAAAGAAGTCGCACGATAGTGAGTCACCTTGTCTGAAACCTCGTTTGGTATCGAACGGCTCGGAGAGGTCCTTCCCAATCATGACGGAGCTTTTGGTGTTGCTCAATGTAAATTTACACAGCCGTATTAGTTTTGCGGGGATACCAAATTCAGACATCGCGGCGTAAAGGCAACTCCTTTTCGTGCTGTCGAAAGCAGCTTTAAAATCGACAAAAAGGTGGTGTGTGTCGATCCTCTTTTCACGGGTCTTCTCCATAATTTGGCGCATGGTGAATATCTGGTCATTTGTCGATTTTCCAGGTCTAAAGCCACACTGATAAGGTCCAATCAGTTTGTTGACGGTGGGCTTTAGTCTTTCACACAGTACGCTCGATAGAACCTTGTATGCGATATTTAGGACGCTGATCCCACGGTAATTGGCGCAGATTGTGGAATCTCCCTTTTTATGGATTGGGCAGAGCACACTGAGATTCCAATCGTCAGGCATGCTTTCTTCCGACCATATTCTGCAAAGAAGCTGATGCATGCACCTTATCAGTTCTTCGCCGCCGTATTTGAATAGTTCTGCCGGTAATCTATCGGCCCCCGCTGCTTTGTTGTTCTTCAAGCGGGTAATTGCTATTCGAATTTCTTCATGGTCGGGTAATGGAACATCTGTTCCATCGTCATCGATTGGAGGATCGGGTTCGCCATCTCCTGGTGTTGTACTCTCACTGCCATTCAGCAGGCCGGAGAAGTGTTCCCTCCATAATCCCAGTATGCCCTGGACATCGGTTACCAGATTACCACCTTGATCTCTACATGAGGATGCTCCGGTCTTGAAACCTTCGTTAAGTCGCTTCATTTTTTCATAAAATTTTCGAGCATTCCCTCTGTCTGCCAGCTTCTCAAGCTCTTCGTACTCACGCATTTCGGCCTCTTTCTTTTTTTGTCTGCAGATGCGTCTCGCTTCCCTCTTCAGCTCTCGGTATCTATACCATCCCGCACGTGTTGTGGTCGTTTGCAACGTTGCGAGGTAGGCAGTCTGTTTTTTCTCCGCTGCGAGACGGCACTCCTCATCGTACCAGCGTGTTTTTTGTCGTTGCCGAAAACCAATTGTTTCGGCTGCAGCGGTACGCAGTGAGTTTGAGATGCCGTTCCACAGTTCCCTTATACCGAGATGCTGATGAGTGCTCTCAGAGAGCAGGAGTGCAAGTCGAGTAGAGTATTTCGTGGCTGTCTTTTGCGATTGCAGCTTTTCGACGTCGAACCTTCCTTGTGTTTGTTTGAGGTTGTACTCATATAATTTCTTTACTGAGGTATAGTATATTTGGCGTAGGCACCGCGTATAGCCGAATCTATTAGAGTGCGCCATTAATTCCTCCTTCTTGCCATTTGGCGCCAATTGGAAATACCAAGAGCAACCAGGTTGCTTTCCACCTGGTCTTTTCAACGGAGCGGAGGTCTTCCACTTCGTCTGATTCCACAAGCGGGTATTGTATCGAGTACTTTCAAAGCTAGAGTGTTTTCGTCCATTCGAACAACATGACCTAGTCAGCGTTGCCACTGTCTTTTTATGTCTGAAACATCGTTTGGTATCGAACGGATCGGAGCGATCCTTCAGTTTATACTTAGATTTAAAAAATTGAAATACATTCATTTTGTATGAATCAATTATCCATTCAGACTTCAATTCAGTAGATTACAATATGAACTTTGAAACGACCAATCAACTGCAGCTACGACAAAAGAAATATTGGGCTAGAACAGAATCTGGCTGGAAGTGAGAGTTAGTATTAAAAATAAAGTACAAACGGTTTGGTTTTATTGAAGATTTGGATTTTCTTTAAACATCAAATAGCATTTTCTAACAAACAAATCATTGTATTAATGGACGATTCCACTTGTGGACTTAATTTTTCCTCTGATTACTATTTTTCCGCTTCAGAGGATATATTCTCTACCAATGTGACTGGATAAATTTATTTCATTTTAATCACATTATTTTTTTATTATCAGTCATGAACGAGCACCTCTTGTAAAATAGTGATCCCAATAAGTCTAATTAATGATAATATAAGTGTGAATAAGCTCAGCGCTACATCAATTCAATTGAAAGTGTGGCAGTATAAATCAGCAAGTCCTGCACTCATCCGTCAGCGCCTATTATTTAGTTAACAGCTCAAGGCATACACCAATCTTTGGCACACACCCACCCAAATAGAGAGCTCACAAAAAAATAATTGTTTGGGCACGATATTATCCATATGCCACAATCCAAATATTGCTTTCTTACATACATATTTACATATTTACAAGTACAGTGAGTACCCTACCCCACAAAACGCCAAGCGGCTGGCCGGCGAGATCACCGTTGGAGATAGCGTTGAGTCTGCCGATTTACCGCGATCGTCGGCCGCACTAAAAACAACAAACAACGCGGCGTGAATTTGTATGCAACACGTTCGATACACAGCGGCCGCCGATAATTATGCGCCGCCATAGTGGGGTATGGCGGGTGGGCCTGTGGAACGGGTTCAGCGCACTTTAAAATAATTCGTTTCATTTCGATGCGTTACACTTTTATTGTTTTGCTTTTTATTTTTAGTAGTTGTTGTTATTGCAATTGCCGTAAGTTGTTGTTTTTTCTGCTCATCTAACTTAATTGTGTTTGTGTGTGTGTGTGAAACCAAATTAAATGCGGATTTCGTTTTCCTCGCCTGCGTCTTACCCGCCTGTCAGTTTGAGTGCAGATTTACCGCCTACTTTCTTGATTGCCTGCCTGTCTGCCTGACTATTTGTCTGTCGTTTTCACTTGCTTGTCTCGGCGTATCTGCCTTGCGTCTCTTTGCTGCTGCGAATTTAATTACTTCACTTGATGTGCGTTCCTTAAATGTCGACCTGTCTGACGGCATGAATGCCTCCTGGTCTCTGGTTGTCTGCATTTCGAATTTCGAAGCAGTTGCAGTACATTGGGTGCTTTCCAGCTTATTTGGGAGAAATAATTTTATTTCAAAAAGTGATAAATTGAATAATTTTGTATTTTAAATAGCTAACTCTTATCATAACAGCATTGCATTTAAATTTAGTATCGTTTAGAGAGTGTTAAATACGGTCTAATATCAATATTTTCAATGATAATTCGAAAATTCGATTAATACCGATTTCGGCATACAAAAAATTATCTTTATTTAGCCTACACGGGGAAATATGTATATGGCCCTAAATGTAGACTTTTATTTCTATTTCATAAAGTGTGAAAAGATACACCAAATTGTTTACCATATATAATTGACCGATTCGTCCCACTACACGGATTTTCGTAATCTGTCAGAAATAAATCTATATTCGTTCTTCAATACTCCCTTTTAGATTAGAGAGGAGTGGGATAGGCGCGAGGTAGACAAAAATGCAGGAATAAGTATATATGCAGATGGATCCAAACTAAATGAACAAGTGCGAGGTAATGTCTTTTCAGAAAAATTAGACATCAAAATCGCATCTCGACTACCAGATCACTGCAGTGTCTTTCAAGCGAAGGTTACTGCAATCAAAGAAGACCTTCTTTCTTTAGCAACAAGAAACATATTATTTTTTACGGACAGCCAGGCACCATTGAAATCACTAAAGTCTCTTCGAGTCTTATCAAAGATTATGAAAGATTGAATTGAATAACTTTATCAAGACCAAAAGATGTTTCTGAGAGGACATGGTAGTGTGAGTGTGTAGTGTATAGTCCCAGTGGAGTCTCAATGGGCCTACTAAAGGCCACTTTACTTACCTATCTATTTGAATATTATTGGACCAAGCAAAGATTTTGTAGTATACAATTTTCGAGTTTAAAGAACCTTGTATTCGGATTGGTTATCCGAAAATTTTGCAAGTAAAAATTTTTTTTGAAAAGGTTTGCTAACTGATCAAAACTTTTAATTCAAAAAAATGTATAAGATAAAAAAATAAAATTTCAATAGTTTTTACTCGTTTAAATGGACAATATAAAAGAAATTTTCAATACTTTCATATTTTATAAAACAAAAATTGTCAGATAAGTACTAGATGCAAATTAAATTTTTCTCCAACTCCGCACCACTGTGCAACGTCACTAGGCGATATATGCCGGTACTCACACTGTTTGCTACTGTTGCATTAACCACTCAACTCAAAAGTCGAAATGTATTTAGTGTGCACTCACACGTCCCTCAGCTTCTCTGCCTTGTTCCCCATATTTCCTTTACAATTCACATTTCGTGCTAATTGCACTGAATTGTGTTTGTTGTTCTATGGCTTTTATTGACTTGTGCCTTACTTTGTCTCAATTTACTTCACTTAGCACAGAGCTGCCGAAATACATACATACCTACCATATATAGCATATATGCCTCACATATACAGACACATATAAATACTTGTGTGCTATGTTGAAGTATGTGTACACTCACATTCGTCTTGCTTTGCTCTCCAATCCGTCAGCCTTTCTGTTTATTTATGTCGTTAAATTAAGTTTCCTTTGCGTTGTATCGCCTTGACGAACGCATATTTGTCAGCACCCTGTATAAGGCGAGTGCATTCAGTTGAATTTTCAGTTCTTACTTATTTTACAGTTTGTTATTTATTGTTGGTGTTGTTGTTGATGGTTTGATGATACTACCTAACGTAACATGTTGCAGAGGGTATTTGAAATCGTTTCTTTTAAGTGAGTGACAAAAGAACACGCCGCACATAACGGAATGCTTGCAAAGCAACAACACAAATTCGATTGATTTATTGATTTCAGCGAGAAAGTTCAACAATTAGTAATCTTAAATTACTTTGCGAATATGAAGGAAGACTTATTGCTGAAAAGGGTTGCCAAATGTTTAAAATTATTAATTCAGTATAATTGAAAAGATATACATCTTACTATAACTGCTGAGAGGTGTGTATTCACTCCAACATCAGAGCGGTAGTACTGACTTTGGATTCGATGACAGTCCGCTCTAAGTTAAGGGAGTGTCGTAACATCTTTATTAGCAACTTCGAACTACTTTGTAATCTGACTTGTGTGGGACACCATAGAATCGCTGGAAACTACAAGAGAGGATACTCTAGCAACATTGACGCCGGATAGGAAACGGGTGGGTAGTCCGTGGTCAAGTTGCGCTGGAGTGAGCTCGCTAAACGCTGGGCAACAACCAACAACTGTGCAGTAGCGAAGACTTTCTGGCCCGCGGTGTACCGAAAACTGAGATTCCATCTGCCGTCGCTTGGGAAGGCTCATCTCGCCGCAATTATTTGTGCGTTTACTGGTCACTGTCCAATAGGCACACGTGCGGTGAGTTTAGGGATCAAAGTAGACACTAGTTGCCAAATCTGCTTAAAGGAAGGCGAAGAGGAATCATCCAAGCACTTTCTTCTTCAATGTTCGGCATTCACCAGACTTATGTTAAAGCAACTCGGTAGGCACACCTTCGGCAAATCCAGGGAAGTGACTGGAATCAACATTAGCCGACTTAAGAACTTTATAACCGAGTCCCAGCGCTTTGTGGAGTCATAAGGGTGTTGGCGTACCGTCAGCAGTATTTGGGTGTCACAAAGAACAGTCGGTGCTGTCTAAGTTAGATTCTCTGTAGATGTGGGGAATTACCACTTGATCTAACCTAACCTATCAGTTAGAACTTTTGTAAACAAAATGCTTAAAATAACGGTAGTTCTAAAATACTCAAACAATTTCTTAAAATACATATTGTTAGAGATATTCGGTTCCGACCGCCGTTAGTGACGCCCTACATGCAGTTGCTCTTATTATTGTTGCTGCAACGCGCTTGGCTTGTGCCATCACTCAGCAGCAACAGCAGATTGCCGTCGTACGTTGGCTATCGCTGGGGTTGTTGTGCTTGTTGGTTGGTTATTATTGCTGTTTTTGTTGTTGTCATTGCTCCTATCTTTAGCAATCTGGTATTTATCGCACATGTTGTTGCCATTGTTGCTGCTGTTTTTGCCGCTGTTTTTGCCGCTGTTTGCACGCTTGTCTTTGCTGCTGCTGCTGTGTGCATTCTACGGATCAGTAGTCGGCGACGCACATAGATGCAACTGTGTTTGTGCGTGCGTCTACTTGCCACAAATATTCCGCTGCAAGCATTTCGCTGCTGCTCTTACACACACTTCAAAATCGTCATTTCGCTCATCTTGGCAGTTGTCTGCTGCCACGCCCGCCACAACGCCCACTCACTCCCGGCACACACATAAGCGCATGCATTGCACCGTTAAGTGCTCACTTAAATTTGCTAAGCACAGACAAATCTACAGATGCTTTTGTGGCTTACCAGGTATTTCTGCTGCAGCTTGCGTGATTTTTCACCACAGACGCAGGAACACGTGATTCAGCTATGCTTCAGCTACTGTTTGTATGTATGTGTGTGTATGTGGCACAATGCGATCATCCACACTCGACACTCTGCTTATTGTTCTGCATTTGGGTCCATCAAGTGCATGTGCAACTCATTATTATTACCGCATGATTTTCCCTTCGAACATTACTTATGCGCACGCTTATGTTTACTTACGTACATGCGTACTTACTTACGTTGCTCTGCATAAGTAAATGCATATCTCTACATATATCTATCTTCACACTTGCCACATGCCCCATGCTACACATGTTTGCTTTCTTTCATTGCACTTAAGACTTACCGTTAGTTTGCTTCTCTGCACTCGCAGCCACATAATCTCGAGTGCGTGCCAGAGTGTCTTTTAAGTGATTTTCATTTGAACGCTTGGAAAAGTGCAACAAGCGAGCCAGTCAGCCACACAGTCAGGCAGTCAGCTAGCAAATGCAACACACACACTCACACTTGTATGCATTTGCATTTAGCAAAAGCTTGTTTATGGCTGCAAATTAGCAAATTGAAACAACAAAATACTTTAAATTAATCATACACTTGTGCTTCTATTCACTTTCATGCCAGCATATTTTCGCACATCAGCACTTGCAGTGTCGTATTTACATGCAATACACAAGTAACGGTGCATGTGCATAACGCATAAGTGCATATGTGCAACATTCGTACTTCTCGGTCTATGGACTCCTTCGTGCAGCAATTATTGCGAGTTTGTTTGCCATTAAGCGCAATTGATTGCAATCTTTCATAATGAGCGGCATTTAATTGAATTTTCTATTCAACTGGTGGGTCGAAAATGGTTTACAAATGAATAATTTGTGGCGTTTTTAGTAGTTCATTACTATTGGACTTAATTAAATTTCTTTGGTGTCGATTATTTTGCGATAATTAAGATTACATTTTATTTTGTAATATTAACTGTTATTATAATGCAAAAGTACTGGAGAAATTAATGAAGAAAAGTCAGTAATAATTCCAAGTTCATTTGGGAGTAAAGGTCGTCTCATTTTAGACCTATAGGAAAGTATTGTGGTATTCCATATTTTGCTTCAAAACAGGCAGACTCAGTTAAGGCGTTTTTTCAGCGAATATTCTCTTGAAGTCTCGGATCACAGAATATTGTGTGAGAGCTTGGTCCAAAAATATGGTAGACGAGGTAATTCATAGCTCATTTCATGAATTGCACTTCACTCACTTTGTATAGAGCCTTCGCAAACCCAACTCTTGATCTATACTAATATTATAAAGATAAAAGATTTGTATGTATGTTTGTAATGAATAAACTCAAAAACTAATGTGCCGATTTCAAAAATTCTTTCACTATTGGAAAGCTACATTCACCACGAGTAACATAGGATATATTTTGCAAGAATCTCAACTTTCTGGAAATAGTTCCCAGGTGAGGGTATCAAAAATACTCCCTGATGGAGAATCTTAATCTGAAACTAAAAATCGTCTTGCAAGTCATTCCCTTCGCATCGCAATCGCGTGCCAGAGAGTCGAGTAACGAGCGCTCGCATCTGCTTGCTGAACAAAATTTCAAAACCTCCCAAGTACGCGCTTGAGAGTCGAGTACGGAGCGTGCAGCGGTTTGATGAACAAAATATTTGAAATATACAACCTCGCAATAGGGCGTCGAACTCTGAGCGTTCCCAACGCCTTCATAATCAGAGAGATAGACATCGGACAATGATGTCTGTCTAAAGACTAGTGGACGTAATCAAGTTTTACCTCATTGCAAATAATATAATTTCATGTTCGAATTTTCCTCATTTTTAAAATGAACCCACTTAAGAAACGGGAAAGTAAATACAGTATGTCAAGAAACAGTTTACACATAGAAAATAAATACACTTTTTTACTTTCCGCAGCCAAATTTTTTACTTTTTACTTCAGTTCAACATATTTTTTGAATCAGGGATGGTTACTTACAGTATTTCAAGAGATGTGATGCAAAAAAAGCTGCGAAAGCAATGCAAAAACCAACCAAGAACAACAAAAAACAAAAATCATTCAATTTTGTTAGTGTCAAGAAACACTTTACACACTTCGATTATTTGACTTGTTAAGCACGTGTTATACAGTTAACCGTACTTCACCGTTACCTATTCTTCGTAAAGCCATTTTGTTTTGTCGCGCAGTTTCATGAGAAATCTGAATGTTGCACTCTTCCTAAAACAATTTCGTAGGAACACTGATCGAAATTTTTGGAATTTGGTCATGGGGCAATAGTTGGACCTCTTCAAACTAAACCCTTTGCATGGAATATTAAAAATACAATAATGGGTAATTCAGATATGAAAAAAAGCAAAAATTAATCACCAACTAATTGACAAATTCATTGTAAATGCCTTTACGAAGAATAGGTAACGGTGAAGTACGGTTAACTGTATAACACGTGCTTAACAAGTCAAATAATCGAAGTGTGTAAAGTGTTTCTTGACACTAACAAAATTGAATGATTTTTGTTTTTTGTTGTTCTTGGTTGGTTTTGGCATTGCTTTCGCAGCTTTTTTTGCATCACATCTCTTGAAATACTATAAGTAACCATCCCTGATTCAAAAAATATGTTGAACTGAAGTAAAAAGTAAAAAATTTGGCTGCGGAAAGTGAAAAAGTGTATTTATTTTCTATGTGTAAACTGTTTCTTGACATACTGTACATATGTATGCGAGAGATACATCCATCCAATATTATTTTGTGTTGTTTTTACGTTTTCGTCGCTAAAAGGTTACCCTAGCAACATGATGAAAGCTTCCAGCATTCACTATATACAAATATTCACTGGATAGTTAATGATTATTCTCTTTATACTAATGTCAAAGAGTTGTTATTTTCACTTTTATTAATAAATAAAAGTCTACGAATAGTTATAATATATTTTTATACCCTGAACAGGGTATATTAAGTTTGTCACGAAGTTTGTAACACCCAGAAGGAAGCGTCGTAGGCCCTATAAAGTATATATATAAATGATCAGTGTGTTGAACTGAGTCGATTTAGCCATGTCCGTCTGTCTGTCTGTCTGTCTGTATATATACGAACTAGTCCTTCAGTTTTTAAGATATCGTTTTGAAATTTTGCAGCTGTTACTTTCTCTTCAAGAAGCTGCTCATTTGTCGGACCAATATATCATATAGCTGCTATACAAACTGAACGATCGGAATCAAAGGCTTGTATGGAAAATTTTCGCATTTGACGTGATATCTTCACGAAATTTGACATGGATTACTGCTTAAGGTAATAATATAATCTCCGAAGAAATTTTTCAGATCGGTTAACCATATAACCCACTTAATGTTTCTAGCAAACACCCCGGCTAAAAAGAATTAGTAAAATGTTTTCTTTTTTTTACTTACTTTTTCTTACGTCTTTAGATTTGCTTAAACACATAGTTACTAAAAGAAATGCACCTGTGAAGGGTATATTCGCTTTGGTACAGCCGAAGTTAACGTTTTTTCTTGTTTTTTGACTGCTCTTGAATCTCAAAAAGTAACATTATCAACTGATTCTGATTAAGGTTGTAGAAAATAAATATTATTATCACATCGTCAATAACGAAGAACATTTGGCGGAAAAGAACCATTTTGAAATCTTTAAATAGCCATGGTTTCTTGTCAGTCTCATATCCATAAATCTAGGTTGAATCAAGCTCCCGTTGTCACAACTACGGTTGTTAATTATTTTGACATTTTCCAATGTGTAATATTAATTCTCTCCTGATCTATTTCACATCCGGTGTCATATGAATGATTTATTGCTAAACGTTTTGTTCAAAATACTTAGACATAAATATTATGCAGTTATATTTATATACCATTCTAATATCTCGAATATATATATCTATTGATTGGTGAAAATAAGGATTCTATCCGGTTGAATTAACTGAGTTCAACTGTTGAATTAAAATTTGAACTTCAATGACATATGTATCATAATGAAAAAAAAACGATAAAATTTGATAATTAGGTTTTTTGTTATTGTTTTTCGAAAACTAATTACTCGTAATTGTAATTGTAATGTAAATTAAAATCCATCAATCCTAACGTATCATTAAATATGGTATAATGACATTTTATTTGCTGTTGTTTCCGCTGATATAGTTTTCATTTCCGTCAACACCGGAAAATTTGTGTTTAATTTGAGTTATTCGATTGATATACTTGCCTACTATTTATTATAACATACATATTATGTATAGCTAAACCATTAAATACAAGTAAACAAGGTGTCTTACGGTACATGCAAATTGACATATATTTTTGTACGAGGGATGTCGGTAAAGGGTTTCCAAATCATGTGTTAATACTCAGTATGGATTTGAACTTTCATATATCAACTACTACAGGGTGTGCCTTCTGCTATGTTGATATGAATGAAGAAAGACCATAGTAGAAAGAAGAGAAGCATTTGAGACGCTCGTTTTGAAAGTGGATATAATAATGTGTTCAAATGTAGTCCAAATGCATAGCAAAGTGATACAACAAATCAAAATATTTCAAATGTAGATTAGTGTTTAAATTCAATAACAGAAAACAAAGGTTTACGAATCTCAAACATATTTTCCGAAACACCCCTAATACAGCGTTTGCTTGTACATTAAACACACTAGAACCTGGTACATTACAACCTTCTGCATTTCGATTTATAACCTGCGTATGCTGCAGCGTTATGATTTAGACAAAGTGACTTAAGCTTCCTGGCACACTTGGCAAGCTTGTCACCGCTTGTTCCGCTGAATCTTTTCAAATGCAATACTCTGCTTTGGGGCAATAAAGTTGCCATAATGAGCTCAATAACTCACTGTAAAATGAGGCACATACACACACACCTTATACAGCTCGAAATGTGTACAGTTACACAGTCACAAGGCAACGATAAAAAATACATATTTTACTATTACTGATATCCTTTCGAATGTGGAGCAAATACTGCTTTCCGCACATTGTTGCCGCACTCTCAGCCCACTTTGGCGGGGAGTGCATACGTGCAACATTGCAGTTTAAACCCAGTTTCTGCTCTTTCTACTATTGCATAGTGGTCTTTACTATGATTTATAAGCAACTTAGCTGTCTACTTTAAAATATTTTATGTTTTATTAAAAGTATGTTGGATATTTATGTCTTTCTTTTGCATTTCTCTTTGCAGTGCATTACACAGTTAAAGCTCAAAAATGGTGATAAGCAATCCGGATGCGGTGGCTGCCGCCGCCACCACCAACAACACTGCTGGCGATGCGGTTGACTTGGCACATCCATCGGGTATTCCACGTGATAGAATCGATAATATAATGAGCGGTATAGCAAATACGGGCGATGTGAAAATGAATAACCACCGAAAGAAGCTGCGTCAGAGGTGAGTTCGTGTGAGGTGGCAAGTGATGTTGGCGTTTTAAGTATTTAAATACCGTTTGTGCAATTAATATACCGTTGTTTCTACGTTAACTTTTTCCCTTAGGTTTGATATTATTAAAAAGTTAGGTCAAGGCACATATGGCAAAGTGCAATTAGGTATAAATAAGGAAACCGGCCAGGAGGTGGCTATAAAAACCATAAAAAAGTGCAAAATAGAAGCGGAGGCTGATTTGGTGCGTATTCGTCGTGAGGTGCAAATTATGAGCTCAGTGCAGCATCCCAATATCATACACATTTATGAAGGTAAGTGTAGTTGTGATTTCATACTTATTATGGGCGGCGTGGGTCAAAAACCATATCTCAGAAACTATTTTACCGATTTCAATGAAATCCGGTATATAGTATTTACTTCGACATGATATTACGGATGGAAAATTAGCGAAATCGGTTCACAACCAACCGTACTTCCCATATAATAGAATTTTGAATTCCATTTCATTCCTTCAAATTATAGTATATACATCAGAACCCATTGAAGATATCGGAATAAATCTTTACACAAATACTGTGTATGAGTGTGCTCCGGTCTTGAAACCTTCAGTTAGTCGCCGGATCTTTTCGTAAAATTTCAGCTCTCGGTATCTTTCCCATCCCGCTCGTGTTGCGATCGATCGCAACATTGCGAGGTATGCAGTCTGTTTTCTCTCCACTGCGAGACGACAATCCTCATTATACCAGCTGTTTTTTGACTTTTCCGAAAGCCAATGGTTTCGGTTGCAGCTGTACGTAAGGAGCTTGATGTGCCGTCCCACACTTCCCTTATACCGAGTTGCTGATGAGTGCTCTCAAAGAGCAGGAGTGCAAGTCGAGTAGAAAAATCATTCGGCTGTCGGTTGTGATTGCATCTTCTCGATGTCGAACTTTCCTTGTGTTTGTTGACGTGTGCGCTTTTCTACACAGAGGCGGGTGCGTATCTTAGCTGCTACAAGATAGTGGTCCGAGTCGATGGGACCACGAAGCGTACGCCCATCAAAAACACTGGAGACATGTCGTCCATCTATCAAAACATGATCGATCTGGTTGCGAGTGATTCGATCCGGGGACAGCCAAGTAGCTTGATGGATCACGACCATATTTTGGGCCCCGGCGAAGTCGATCAGCCTCAGACCGTTTGGCGACGTTTCGTAACCTTCTTTACCCACCCTAGCGTTGAAATCGCCAAGCACGATTTTGACATCGTGGCGGGGGCAGCGCTCATAGGTACGTTCTAGGCGCTCATAGAAGGTATCTTTGATCACTTCGTCCTTCTCTTCCGTCGGGGCGTGGCCGCAAATCAGCGATATGTTAAAGAATCTCGCTTTGATGCGAATTGTGGCTAGACGTTCATCCACCGGAGTGAATGCCAGGACTAGACGACGGAGTCTCTCTCCCACCACGAATCCCAATTTTCGCTCCTTTATATGGCCGCTGTAGTAGGTGTCACAAGGACCCACCTTCTTCCGTCCTTGTCCCGTTCATCGCATTTCCTGGATTGCGGTGATGTCAGCCTTTACTCTTACGAGGTTGTTGCTTCTTATTCATTGATTATTCGTTTTTATGTGGTGGGTCCCAAACCCTACGCACAACCGCATACGCGGGATTTGCCTTCTCACCTTAGCTCGCCTCCAAACGGATGTCTGTTGGCTACCCAGAGGATACTTGCTCTAAGACCGGAAGTCGTGAGCTGCTTGAGCCCCATGCAAAAGAATCATTCCTGGCCACTCCCAAGTGAATGGCAGTCAGAAACTTTCCTCACTTACGGGGACTCCATCCTCCAATTTGAAATATCTTAGCCAAATTAAATGAGCATATAGTCTTGTATATAGTGTATCTTGACGGAAAAAAATGACTGAAATCGGTTCAGGTATTACCCCAGCCCTCATACACTATACATGATGATGTTCGTTATTCTACTGGACTTTATGCTGAATTTATGGTTGAAATTGTGTGTTCTCTTAATAAAATTACGTCAGTAAAGTGCGAGAGTATAAAATGTTCGGTTACACCCGAACTTAGCCCTTCCTTACTTGCTTTTTATACATTTGAATATTTCCTAGTCACTCGATCCTCGATTCGACTACTAAATAAATAAATATTTATGCTCTCTTGCAGTATTCGAGAATCGTGAGAAGATGGTGTTAGTTATGGAATTCGCCGCAGGCGGTGAACTGTATGACTATCTCTCGGAACGAAAGGTGCTAAATGAAGAAGAGGCGCGTCGCATATTCCGCCAAGTGGCCACGGCTGTATACTATTGTCATAAGCACAAAATTTGTCATCGCGATTTGAAGTTGGAGAATATACTACTCGATGAGCATGGCAATGCAAAGGTTAGTGAGCGCCACTTAACCACACACTCTCTTACATTCCATATCTATTTTAACATTTATATTTCTTCAATTTCCAGATCGCCGATTTTGGTCTCTCGAACGTGTTCGACGAACAAAACTTACTATCCACATTTTGCGGTTCGCCGCTTTACGCCTCTCCCGAAATTGTTGAAGGTACTCCCTACCAAGGTCCAGAAGTCGACTGCTGGTCCCTTGGTGTGCTCCTCTATACTCTAGTCTATGGATCAATGCCATTTGATGGTTCCAATTTTAAAAGACTTGTTAAACAAATCAGTCAAGGTGATTACTATGAGCCAAAGAAACCATCGCGTGCATCAACGCTCATACGTGACATGTTGACAGTGAGTCCACGCAAACGTGCCACCATCGAACAGATTTGTGCCCATTGGTGGGTCAATGAAAATGATAACGTCTCATGTCTGGACTTGGCTGAAGAGCTGGCGACACAAACACCAGTTCGTTTGGATGTGTTGTTGTCGTTGACACCGGCCGCCGTGACGGCCGATCAATTGGTTGTGCCATCCGCTGATGCGGGTAAGGGAGAACGTGTGCCACGAAGCCACTCGGTGGGATCGATACGTGATATGGGTGGTAATACGGAAGCCGAACGCAGAATATTGGACATGGTGGCTGGTATGTTTATACAAAACGATTATATGTAAACACAAATTTAGGTTAGAGTCCTGACTTGAGCTTTTAAAATGTGAACAAAGTTATTTGTGTAACTACATAACCTCAAGCTCAGCTCGCAAATATTTGTTTAAGACTTTCACATTATGCTAAAAACTCTATTTGTATGTGTGTACGTATTTAGTAGTTGCAGTTTCCCATTGTCTGTAAATAGCTGATAACTGTCTTTTCCTACCCCTCATGCGCCTCAAATATACTGATCACTTTCATTTCTGCGCTCCTCCTAACCAAACTTTTACATATATACTTTTTATAACCATAAAAAACAAAAAAATCAACAAATGTTTACATTGACCTCTGCTCATGTACACATTCAAGTGGACTAAACTTGTGTTTCCATCATGTAATAACCCATAATTCATCGCACCTCCTCTTCTCTCTCTTTTTCCACATATTTCTCTACCACTCTAGCTGGCGGCGAAGCAGCACTCATGCCATCACCAACACGCACAATCACACCCACGCAGAGCCCAGTGCAGAGTAAACGCAAACTCCAGACCACAGTCTCCACGGAGAACGCGCATGGTGCGGCGCTCAAGAAGAAAGATAAACCTGGCAGTAGTTCTATGATACTCGGAGAGTCCACCGTGCCATTACCGGCAGAAATACCCATGGAGACGGAGGAGGATGAGGCAGCAGAGCAGGCAATAGTCGAAGAGCCAATTACACCGGCCGCTGCCCAAACAATGCCATCAAGCAGCTTCTCCCAAAGAGATATGGAAATGGTGGGTGATCTGTGCGAGCAACTGATTAAAGAAGACTCCAAATCAGCGATCACTGCACCAAACACAGCAACACTGACTGAACCCAGCGCACCTGTGACACCTACACATGCCAGCGTGCCGCGTCAGAAAACCGTTAGCAAGCTGGAGTCGCTGGAAGAAGCGCCCGAGGAAAAGGACGCCACCAAAGTTATAAAGAAATTCGTCAACAAGCATAAAACAGCTGATCTGGTCAATGCGATCGGTCAGATAACTCCCGAGAAAGCCAACGAGCAGTCTACGGCCACGTCGGCTGCAATAACAACCACTAATGCCAAAAGCGCATTTGCCAAGCCAACAGCAGGTGCAGCAACCGCAAATAACGCCACACCAGCGCCCTTCGTGCGTAAATGCAGTCTACAGGATGAAGGTTCCTTGAATAAATTCAATGCTGACCGGCGAAAGTCGCGTGTGCTCGAAACCACCGAAAAGCTACAGCAAATGAACACTGCCGGCGGCGAGAAACCGAAGAAGTTCAGCATACCCGGCGTGAGCGTCGGCAGTTTCAAGAAGGAGTTCGAACGTAAAGCTACAAATCCGCCAGTACAGCAAGGTCCCACACCAGGTGAGTTACGCGCAATGGAAGAAGTTGCGGCCGCCGCTGCAGCCGCGCAAGAATTGGAAGCGGATGAACAATCACCAGCTCCCGGTAGCGCGCAGCCAACAACACCCGTGCCAACAGGTTACATTGAGTCAAGCGATTCAAAGACTTCCGTCGCCTCGTTGTCACTGGAAGATGCGCGCCGCTCCATGGAGAACTCGATTGCGCTGTTGCGTCAGGCGCAAAGCGAATCCTCGAAAGAGGTGGATCAGTTGTGCGCGCAAACGGAGAATATCGAAGTCAGCGAGGCCAGCAGCCCGATAGTGGCTGAGCGCGAAAGAAAATTGAAGAATGCACGCGCCATCATTGGAAATGCCATACAGCCAGGTAAGTGCGAATGCTACTAGAAGTATTGTAGTAACTCAAACAATAACAAGTATAATGCTAATGCCGGAATGTGTTTGAAAAAAAGAAACAACGAAATGCAGTTGTAAACTTCTTCACAAGCTTGCCAATAATGTGCTTTGAATAACTATATGGGAGTTCTAACCAAAATTGCACAAAAGTTAATAACAAATTGTCCTTGCCTTTTTAAGTTAAATTGAAACTGTTTAGCATGCAAACGCAACATTTATGAAAAGAGTCGTTCGGACTGTGTACCGTTAGATAACAGCACCGATTTAACGCGTGTCTTTATTTAGTTGTGAAACACGAGACGGACCTACGGCTTTACTAAAACGTCTTTTATACTGTCCTTCCGCTTATCCCGCTATTAAATTTTATTATTAACATAACCTAAATTAAGGTTCGCTCTCTAGTTCTCTAAAAGCTCAAAGCTCAAGAAATATGTCAAGTTTGGAATCCAAGTGGAATAATTACTCACCACAGTCATGCCCTTTCCTGAACTTCCAGTTGAATCCAATCTCTTTATTTTTATTTTTTTTGTTATTGTTATGGATTGGTAACCCTTAAAATAAAGAAACGAACGACAATTATAGCCGGCGATATTTTTTGGTACTTTTTACCACGATTATAACCGAAGATTATAAATGACAATCCTTCATATTTTATGGTTCAATTCCATATACTAAAAACGATTTTGCCTTAGAACTCCTGTATTTTCCTTCCCCGCAAAGCATTTCACATTTACCGAATACGAAATATTGGTAAGCTCAACTCAAAAATATTTTTCAAAATTTGAATAAAAAACCACAGGCATATTTTGGCCCATCAATCATATCAATTCGTCTCTTTTTGCATACCAAATCATTTTAGAGGTTTCATTTTGCATTCATTCATCAATTTTAAGTACTTCCACACATCCCACCAATACATTTACATACATACATATACTTCGTTTCAATAAGACAGTCGCACACCCACACTCACCCACACAGACACACATATACCCCTACGTACTCGTAAACATACAGCACGTACGTTCATTTGCATCATCTCATCATTGGTTCATCTATTTTAGTTATACGCAGGCCACCATCACAACCATCCTTTGGCATCGGCGGCGGGGGCTACGGTCAAATGCGTGCAGCCAGTGGCGGTTTTATTGGTTTTGGCAGCAGTGGCAGCGGCAGCGGCAGCATGAACGGCATGGTTGGCGACAGCGGCTATGGCTCGATGGGCGTCAACGCTCCATTTGGCGGCGGCAGCGCCGGTGGCTTTGGCTTTGGCGTCGTCGATGTCGGCAATAATAACAACGTTGTTGGCAACCATGCACCACAGCCGCAAGTGGTGGCATATAATATGAGCGCCGCCCCTCAGTTACCGCAGCCTCTGTTGGCATCGAGAAATGCAAATGCGAAGGCAAATTCAAAAGTGAATGCGAATGCAAACGTTGCCCTCGCCGCTGCACGGCAACATATAATGGGTCGTTTGGCAGCTACCGCTGGTGGTCAGAATGAGTTCCAAAGTGAATTTGCACCGTCCAACTATTTCATACAGTCACCAACCACCTCCACTCCCACTTCCCTATATACCCAACAACATCATCAGTACCACCAACAACAACCACAAGTACACCAACACAATTCACAGCAACAAAAGCAACAGCAACAACAACAACAGAGACAATCACAACCACAGCCCAGTCAATATCAAGCTACTAATTCTTTGCCGCAATCAACACAAAATCAACTTTTGCAATTCCAACAAAGACTACAACAATTACAACAACAAAGACAGAGACATCATCAAGCGCTAATAGAGCAGCAAAATGAATTTGAATTGCAACAGCAACAACAGCAACAACAAGAAAAACATGCATTTCCCCAACCATTATTGCAACAACAACAATATCAAAATAAACAAGCTCACAGCATGTCAATGCCACACACACTTGCCGCATCTGCCACTGCCACTGCCGCCAACGTCAAAAATACCG
This sequence comes from Zeugodacus cucurbitae, assembly GCF_028554725.1. Taxonomy (NCBI): domain Eukaryota; kingdom Metazoa; phylum Arthropoda; class Insecta; order Diptera; family Tephritidae; genus Zeugodacus; species Zeugodacus cucurbitae. Next base: position 51,786,039 of record NC_071667.1, on the reverse strand, counting down.
CCATTTCCTCTACCGCCACCGCCACCACCGCGAATAGTGTGCCAAAACCGTTTTATAATGCACCACCTCCTTCGATATTCTACAAATGTAAGTTTAGTTGTCGTTCGTTCGCCCGTTCGTTCGTTTCTTAGTACGTTAGCTGGTTCGCTCGTTCTACTTTCTTATACTCTTTTATTTATTTTCTTATCTTTTTTGATTTCCTTTCCGTTCCGTTCCTATTTAAGCCGTTTTTTGTTGTTGTTGTTATTTCCTTTTTGAAATTTATGATTTCCAAAATTGTAGAATTATTTTATATTTACTTTTTTTTGTTGTTTTTTCAGTTTGTTGCTTCCATTTTTGTTTAGCCATACATATATACATACATCTCGCAATGCAAAAGCTGCTCGACACACTCGGGGTGTTCGAGTAAATACATACAGATGGTATATGAAACAAGTTGTTGTTCAGTATTGCTTTCGTATTATAGTTTGTTCTTCGAAGAAAATTGACGTTAATATAAATAATATGGGAAATATTTTTGAGAAATTAATTTTAATAGAATTTTCGAAATTCAAATTCACTTGCGTTCGGTTAATTACCCTCGATGTTTACCCACGTCAACTCTTTTCTGAGAGAACTAAACGAATGTCTATAGACTTATTGGTTTGCCAAAATTTTGTAAGGATCTTCCATAAACTGGTTATCCCCACTAACCTCGTAGTATTTCTCCATAATTTACGTTGATAACTGTCCCTAACTGTTAATTGTCCCAATTCCCAAATTCATAAAAGGCGTCGTCACTTAAGTCTCTCGGGCATCCATTTTCAGGAGTTAGCATCACAAAGTACTGACTTTAGCGGTCCAAGTTGGATCTCCTGTAGCACAGGGATCCGCCCTTTGTACTTGTACGGAGCTAAAGTGGATTTAATTTGAATTTAAAGCGTCAAATTTATCACTTCAGGTTTCATAGATTGGGTCTATATATCCATCACAACAACAAAAACAATTATATCATTTCTAACTCAAAGGGGACTGCTAAACTACCTTCAACTATTTTCTACTAGTTAGTCTAATTAGTCTAATAACACGTCAGTTACTACTACTTAGCCATTTTAGATCCTATTGCTAAATAATTTAAAGCCCTAATCGCCATTTAAGTATAGTTGTCTTTAGTCCCTGGAATCTGACGATTTGAGCAAACAACTATTGTAATTACAGTAGATTGGTATTAATAAATAGACATAAATTGTAAAAAGTTATAACTCTTTAATGGAGTACCCACATATCCTCCTGTGTTGTGATTTGGATAACCTTGCCGATGAATTCATATGTATCTGATCTCATACATAATCTTCTGACTAAAATTGAAAAATTACTATTTTTTAAATGGGGCTTCTTTGATTCCAATTCGATATATTTTACTAAAATATTTGAAGATCCGCATACGCGAGATTTTTCGCACGCAAATATGTTCCCATCGAACATTAACCGCAAATGATTCTACAGGGTAATTTTCAAAATAATAATGATATTCTGTTCAGCTTTCACGTTTCTTTTAGTCACATCTTCTGCTCGAAAACAGATTTTTCTGACCACTCTAGGTGCTATTTACTAGGTTTCAGGGTTTTATCTGAAATGAAATAATGATATTCCAGTCTCGGAGAGATCAAAGTATTCTAACCCCACTGTTAGATCACAAGTTGTGCTCTGGGTTACTTATATGTATATGCTTTACTCATGTTCAAGCAGTTTAAAGTAAAAACTGATATTTCTTTCCTAATTTTCTATTATTCTAGTACTAATTATTTTAACGTTATACACAAAAAATTTTCAAAAATAGAATTTGGTTTTACACTCTGAAGTAAGTTAAGAGTCTTACTCCGGTTAAATTGACGTGAATATCTTAGTATTTATCCCTCTACTGTATGGTTTTTTGTATAAAATATGTTTTTTATGAGAAATATCCCCACCCTTGGCGCTAACTGCGAATTTATTGGTATTATTGTTGTAAATTATTTTGTATTGATTTTCCACATTTCTGAAATAGGTTGGTGAAATATAACTAAAAACCCCCCCACATGCTTGTAAGTTTATTTTTTATTTATTTTCGCCCATTTCATTCATACGCTTACTTCATGTCGCTTTTTATCAATGTTCATAACTAATCATAAGCATTTGGCACACATTGTCGCTGCACCTAGCGCGTCAGCACACAGTACACACAGTTTCTTACCGCCTACACTGATATTCTTTTCATTACCACTTTCTTATTCTTTTCGCACAGCATCGCCGGGTGGCGAGCCGAACAACACCGTGAAGACATCCACCGCTACCATAACACTGAAATCAGCCACATTGCCGCGCCGTAAACCGAGCACCAAAACGGAAATTCAATTAGAAATCAAGCCGCGTATTGTCGAAAAACCGAATATGCATTTCACAACGGAAATGCAGCATCCTGTCGCTGACTTGCGCAGCGCGCCACCACGTGATGGTCCGGCGCCTTACAGCCCCATCAAGACGATGTTGAATGCGCGCGCCACAAGCCTCGAACCCAAGGAGCACATTATACCCATACAGCGACCACAAGCGCCGTATGCGCGCACAACTTCAAATACAACAACAAGGTGAGTGTCGGATAATCTATTCAGCTTTGCTTCCTTTCCGCTAAACTGCGTTTTTGCTTAAAGGTCTGGTTCACTATCGCGACAATCGACCAATGACTCTGAATCCGACACAACAACAACTGCAAATATGTCACAATCCACCGTTACGGGCTCATCACAACCGATTAAAAAGAGTCCACGCGAATTCATCATACCAATTGCGATGGAGGGCGGCGGCTTCATAACACCGCGCGAGGGCAGCATTGAACCGTCAGAGTCTAGTCACACCGCCTCGAGTCGTTCGACCTTCAGTCGACTGCGACCAACTCGTCGCATTGGGTATGTTTAGTCAGAAATTTTATATTCATTTTAAGCTTTGTTGCTAGAGTAAGCGTTTTATTTGCAGCAGTTCACTGCTTAACGATTCTGGCATCGACGATAATTCGCCATTCCAGAAGTTCCGCACCTCGTCCAGTACCAGGGAAGCCGACGAGGAACCGCGTTTTACGCTGCACAGATTAAGGTGCGTACACACACACACAGCTCGGCTGCTTTATTGATTTTTATATTCTTCATTACATTGTAGAAGCTCAAGACCGGTGAAGAAACTCAGTCAGGAGAACGATTCACAAAGTTCCGGCGAAGAGGATGACGATGACGGATTTGAAATACTCACCGCTGAAAATCTCTTCTCCACACTACTACAACGAGTACTTTGCTATAGCTTTAACTGTATAGAATTATACGCTAAATTTGTTTTTTGTTGTTCTTTGCTTCATTCATATTTAGGTGCACGCTTTGACACATCGCATGAATGTCGATAAAGATTTGACAGCAGGCTTTTCGAATTCAAGCCGCCTGCTGAGCAATATGCGGCATGGTCCTTTCTGGAATCAGGAACCTTTTGGCAGGTGAGTTTGCCGACAGTTGTGTTTTTGAGGTTCTGTTTACATATTTTTATAACAATAACTAATTCCTCATGCATAATTGAAGCGTAAATTAAATTAAACCTTTTCATACTTATCTCTGTTTTCATGCTGCGTGTGCTTGTGGCTAAAAAAAACAAACTACCACTGACTAAAATGCCTTAAAAACAAACGGGTTTTGCTCATACAAAAATAAATAAAAATAATTTAAATCTGCGTATTTTCAACACACATTCGTTTCATGACAAATTAATTTTTACAACTAAAAAAACAACAATACCAATAACATTACTCAATTTTATGTTAAGATCTCAAGTGAGTTATACATACAGTGAAACGGTCGAAAAGAAACAAGTGTAAGTATGCCAAAATCGGGAATGTATTTTAGTTTAGCATCAAAGTTTTCCAACTTTTTAGACGGCACTACTTCGTGAGTTCTTTATCTTTTTGTTCTCTTATAATTTTCTCTTAGATTGCACTCTGACCTATGACCTTTTTCTTAGTAATCTTTCAACTCGCAAGCAATGCTTATGATTTCTTTATTTTTTTTATCCTAATAAAAGCTGTACATTGAGGTATATTTGTTGATATAAAACCAATATACTATATAATTATGCTTCATTAGCCCATACTCTGAAGAGAGATTTTGGTGCGTTTTAGTTGTGTCCTCTGTAGAGTTTTCGAAATTCCTACGATAAGTCAAATTTTTGAAGATCGAAACATAAATTTCATTATTTTTTGTTCTTTTGAAAGTTCGAGAACACAAAGCGAAAATCTCCAAATCATAGATAAGGTTAATGATCATGAAAAATACATTTAACATAAAGTAAGCATTCCTTGTGAGCTGCAAATCAATCCAACTCTTGTCTGCTCGTGTTTCGTTTCATGTGACTATCTTTCTTGTATTAGTTAGTAGTTACCATCTTGTACTTCGTTCCTGAGCATGCCTTGTCTTCAACAATTCAAACTGATTGTTGTACTACTCCTTGAATCGGACCAAACTAATTTTTTTCCGGGAGATTGAGTCATAGATAAAATGCGTATTTTTCGTTTTTCGAAATTAGCCTCCAAAATCGAAATATTTGGTTTCGAAGTTCGAAAAAAAGATTTTTTAAAATAATTGTTAATTACAGGATATAGTTACTACACAATCCAAAGGTCGAAATAATTTACATTTTCTTCTTGATTGAATGGCATATAAATTGTTTTACTCAAGCTTATATGACAGATACTATAAGGGGTCCAGAATTTTTTTTATTTTTTTCGAAGATCAAACTTTGACCCATCATAGCATCTGTCATACAAGCTTTGCCGATAAGTTTCAAACGCCATTGAATTAAGAGGAAAAGGTCGATTATATCAAAATTTTGGATTTCGAATTCTAATATTTTGATGTTAGAGGCAAATTTCGGTAACGGAGAATACATTTTTTTTTACTTCTGGCTCAATCTCTTGGAGAAAATTTTTTTAGTATAATAATGAAAATCGATTTTGCCGTATAGTGTTATTTCTAGGTTATAATCTCATTATTTATTTCAAGGTTATAATTTTTGAAACGTCTTCTTTTTTCTATCATTTTCTAAATTGCTATAGAACGATTACGATTAAGCAACGAGTTAGGAGGGGTCTTGCCAGTTTAAATCGTTTAGTTAGATTTTTATTCAAGTTCAAATCACATTGCTGCTTGTAAGTTGATAAAATATAAATGTCTTTCTCGTCATACAGTGATTTATGTAAATGTTTCAAGTAGCGCCGGGCATAGACCCCTCATATAGCATGACTCCTCTGTAAACTCATTGCAAGCTAATCGAACTGATCAAAGTAGAAGTTTAATTAAAGAATATTTAATATATACAAGTTGGGGCTGTAGATGATACTCCTATATCAAATAGATGATTATATAACAAAGTTTATAAGAGGAATTTCCCAATATATTTCCTATGGGAAATTTTTAAACCATAATCGGTATAAAATCTTTCGATGTAAATCCAATTTGCCTTTATTAAATTATTCGAAAAACCTTTATATGCTATGCATATACACCAGGTCTCACGGTTCCTAAGGGCTTGAAATTCTTAGAATAAAACAATCAAACAAGATAAAATATTGAAAAAATAATATTTCAATATTGGTATCAAATTGCATGTATTTTTAAAACTTGTGACTTGAAACTTCTAAAACTTGTGATGATTTATTAGTACAGAGTTGCCACCAAAAAGTGTAATTATAAAATATTCCGCTATTTGTGCCAAAATAAAACGCTTAAGAAAGACTTTCAGAAACTAATTAAGCTTTTAATTTAAATTTTTTAAGATAGAGTTGCCACCTTTAAAAAAACTAAAATGTATTTAAAAACACACGGTTTAACGATAGTATTCTCATCGGTGAATTTGAAACTATTTTTGAAAGCCTGTGAATAAAATTTAGGAATTTAATTGAAACGATGGCACCTCAGATGTTGTTAGTATCACTTGGTTTATTACTACTTACAATTTCTACCGATAAAAAAGATTAAACAATCTAAATTAACATTTCATTTATTCATAATAACTAAATAACTTTAACTAAACCTTTAATGTAGCAACAAAACTGATTTGTCTAACCAATTAACGCTTATACATTTCTCATACTCTCATATCCTCTACTTTTCAGCACTTTTTGTAACATTTTGAATTAAAATTAACTGTTTCTAACAATTTTTTTATATTTTTCCCCCTTCTCTCCTGCAGCCGCCTCAACAGCGCCTCCGGCAATAATGTGGGCGCACCATGGCGTCACAGTATGTCACGTGATTTGGGCAATGACATGGACTCCATATTTTCACGCACTGGCGCCACACTGCCAAGAGGTGAATATCACAGATTAAAGAGTAAATTTTTAGATCAATAAACAAAGTATATAAATAATTTCAAAACAAAAACAAAAAATATATACAAAAAACTCAGTAACGAAGTATAAAAAAGTAAAGCAAGCCAGGCAAACTATCTAGTGTGTTACAGCAGCTAAAAATGATAACAACAAACACAGTAAAAGTATACAAGTGAGCAATTCAAAGCAATAAATAATAGAAAAAAAGTAAACTACTACTATTACAACATTAGCAAATACACAAAAAGCATTGCAAAGCAAATGCAAATGCAACAAAACAAACGTTAGTGAGCCAAGCAATAAAATGTATGTAGTTGTGTTGTTAGTTCGATGTTGATTAGCTATGATTTGCTATATTTGCGCTTGTTTGTAAACACGGTAGTGACGAGAATGCAAAACTAAAACAAAACACACACATACATGCGCGCATAGAAAGCGTGTTTCGCTTGCTGTGTGCCAGCGTAATTAATATTCTAGTTTAAATTGTTAGTAAACGGCAATTGAAATGAAGTAATTAAATTATTAAAAAAATATGTAATTGTTGCTATGTAGCATTGCAAGTTGCTTAAAGTAAAAAAAAAAATAGTTTATTGATATAATTGGCGCCGTTATATTTATTTATTTGCCTTTTTTGTTATGCGCCCCACAAGGCACATTACACAACAACAATTTCTCCTTATTACCAACTTGCAATGCATTAATTTAAATATTACTGTATTTTGATGTATTTAAATTCATTTTGTAAACGTTAACCGTTATTTTTCCATATTTAAAATTTTTTTATAATTTTTTCATATTTTTACAATATTTTTTTATAAAATTTTTTAATTTTTTATTTTACGCTCTTACTCAATTAATGGTAATGTTTCAAATAATTTTCGAATTACAAAAATAGAAACAATAAATTAGTTTAGCTTTCTACAACTACCAAAAGCCAACTTGTTGCATACTCGTTTATTTTTTTTTTTTTTTGGTAATAATTATAGAAAAAATATATTTTTGTTTTAATAATATCTCTTCAATTAGCACAGCAGCTGTTACTTTTGTGTGGTTTAGCTAATTATTTCAACTACAGTTATCCAAGTAGTAATTGTAAATGTGTAACACGCCCACAAATGGTTATTAATTTAATTCTCTCTATATAAAAATATGTTGATTTCTCTATTATACTTGAATTGAAAATTGTTTTTCTTATTTGCTTCTGATTTTTATGTTTTTTTATTATTTGACATTTCTACATATAAAACAAAAAACACCGTTATTTCGTTAATTTACTACTTTTTCTTCTACCGCCTGTTTCTTAATACTGTTTAAACAATTTTGTAGTTAATTGTTAAGGAAGTAAAACCTCGTATTCAAAGTTTTGTACAGCAAGTGGGCGAACACATTTTGTTGAGTGGAATGTGGCATTGATGAGTGTGCCGGGTCGTGAGTTATTGAAAATCGAAGATTTGGTTGGTTGCTTGTGGTGAATTTTGGGTTTTAAAGTGATTTAATTTTTAATTTATAGAATTTCAATATTAAAAACTATACAATTTGATATTTATAAACATGAAGCGATGTTGTATTCAAAATTATGACTCAACTCAAACTCATGTAAAATTTATATTAAAAATAATTAGTGTATAAACAGATATGTTTTTGTGTTGAAATTTGTGATTTCAAAAACAATTTTTGAAAACCATTTTTTTCTCGAAAACAATATTTTCGAAATATTTTTCCAAACTATTTTTGGTTTTAAGTCAATTATAGAGCTGTTAGATTTAAAATTTCTTAATCAAGCACACTCAGTGTTTGAGTTAAAATTAAAAAAAAGTCTAAATTCTAAATACGGTCTTCTAGTTTAATATCGTAAAAAGTTTAAACCTTCTTTTTGCTCTTCCAAAAACACCAATATTTTAGCACGACAGCATTAAAATTAATATTTCAATTACTTGAGTCACTCTCACACCAGCGTTGTTTGCAACACTCTCTATCCCCACCAGAAATCAAGCCAAACTCGATTTACAATAATGTCCAGCCTCACTTGCGTAAGATTCCTAAATCCATTTAAATGAAAAATACACAAAGTGCTCACTGCACAAGTCTAGGGTATCATAAAAACAACAACTAACCTTAAATATATACAAACCAAATGTCTGTTTGATATGATATTGAAAAATATTAAACAAAAAATTATAAAAATAAAATAAAATATTTACAAATATTATAAACATATTTAAAAAATGCAGTTTAGTGAAAATTACTAAATATATATATATTTGTAGAATATATACATACATTTATGCATAATGCTGATGACAACCAAAAATGAGAACTTGATTGAAATAAACGATTTGATGCACAATATTACAAAAATAAAAAAAATGAAAAAAGCTGTTTTTTGTTATTATTTGGTATCACTGTTCCTTTAGATTTCGTGCAGTTCGAACAACAAAAACAAAAACACACATTGTGCCAGTACAAGCGTGCACCGCCGTTGAATGCGTGTGCAACCAAAAGAATTGTGTAAATAAATTGAAAACCAACAAAAACAATGGAAATTTAATTATACAAATATTATATATATAAATATACATATATCTAAAGTTTTCTGCCTATTTATGGAACAACTTGTAAATTTGCAATGGCCCCGCTACCTTAAATTTGTTTTTTTTTTTTACTTTAATACTTTTTTTAACTATTAATTGCATTAACTACAAAATTTACGTTTTACAAACACTAACAGCTGCAGTCCGTTTATGATATCCTTAGTAAAATTTTATTTGTTTACCAACTTTAATATTTTAAATAGTTTTTTTTTTCTCGTTACTGTTGTTTATACACATGATTGCGCTTTGAAGTTGTTGTAAAGAGTGAAGATTAAAGAAAAATATTTATTTATTTTAAATTTAAAAATAATATTTTGAATTATTTCTAATTTTTTTGTAAGAGATTACTAAAAACCGTTGAAGCTTACTGATATTAATCATAAAGAAAGATAAAAAATTAAAATATTTTTTTTATTAAAATATTTATTAAAACTAAAATATTTTTTTTTATTACGGATATTTTTACTAAAAAGAAAACAAATATTTTGTGTTAATATGAAATTATTGTTAAAAAGCAAAAAAAAAATTAGTATAAAAACTAAAAACATATTGAAATATAGGGATATATTAATTTATATTTATTTCAAAAAAAAATGATCTAAAAAATTTTCTTTCTGAACATTGAAATATAATAAAAATAAAAAATATTCTCAAAATCAAACATAAACCTTCAAATACTTTAAATTAAAGCTTATAATGCGGTTTCCCAAAAACACATCTCTACTAGTATTAAACATTAACAAAATGTTTCAAAAACAAAAAACACATTTCTATACCGTTTTAAATTAAATAATAAATATTAAAATTAAAAAAGAATATTTTTTTGTTGTATACAAAAAAACTCTTTTAGTATTAAACATTAAAAAAACAATTTCAAAAATTTAAGTTTTAAAGAAAATGTATACGGTTCATAATACGTGCTGTAAAAATTAACAAGAAATCCCAAATAAACCGTTTCTAAAAATTTTATTTTCCTACAAAGTATTTAAATTTTTAGAAAATAAATATTTTTAGATTTCAAAACGCAAAACTAATTTTTTTTATATCTTATTTATATATAAATACTTATGTAAAAAGTTAGCTACAAAGATTTTATACTTTAATTGATACTAACAAAATAATATTTTTTTCTTTAAAATTGTTCATCAAAATATTTTACTGTACACTTGCTGTTCGTTAACACTAAATTACTTGAAATTTATAAAAAAAATATCATCTCATGCATTAAAAAAAGCGCAAACAACAACAACACATGCTAATACAGTTTTTAAACGAAATAGACATAACAAAACAAATTTCTGAGTTCTGGGCTTTTTTTAAAAATTAAATTATATATAAATACATATATGTGTAAATTTAAACATATTTGAATGTAATTTGTTAATATGCGTACATATGCCAAAAACAACTATTTGCAAACCAAATACATAAATATATTTTTATTTTTTTTTTTTTTCAAATTATTTTGAAGTCAAAATTTTTGAGAAACAGCATAAATCATTTATTTTCAACTTGTGTATGTGTCATTGCTTGCCACATGAGAAATGTCAATGTGGCAATTGAGTATTTTTGCATAATTAACAAAATGGTTAAGCTGAAAATAAATAATGAAACGAATTGATAATTACAAATTGTATTAAGCGATATGAAGCTGGTATATAAATAATTATATAAAATCACTATTTAAAACCAATAGAGAAAAAAATGTCCAAAACTTTGAATACGACTATTTTTTACGATGTTAATAGAATATTAATAATATTATTAATAATGTTCAATACTAATTGTTAAACTTTGTGCATACATAGCTCATACATTCTAAGTTTTTCAATACATTTTTACGAGTTTTTAAAGTTTTTACTAAGTGACTGTGTTAAAAACGTATTTTTAATTTTACTAAGCAAGCTGAATTAATTTACTGCTATTACTAATGCAATGCGCTGCGTGCCATTTAACGTTGAAAACAAGTTTTCCCCCAAAATATAACTAAAATGCCATAAATCTTAACTAATATACAAGTTTGATGAATTTTAAATATTTTTAATTATTCAAATATGATTGAAAAATATTAATAATTTTGCCAAAAATATAATTTATTTATTTTAATTTCATTTCCCCGCCGCTATTCATTTTAACACTAATTATTTCATTTAAATTTTTAATTTTTATTAAAGTTTGTGTTTTTGTTTTTTATTATTGTTTGCAGTGGGTTTGCGTATACCTAAAGCGCATGCGCTACTTAATTGTAAACGCAGCTTTCCTAATACAACAACAACTACCACAACTACTACCATAATGCCAAAAACTAAAACCAATATTTGTACTACTACCACAATCAGTACTACCACAATACCACAAAAACCAAACCAACCACAACAACAACAACAAAAACAACAAACGAAAATAATAACTCAAACCAAAACCAGTAGCGATCCTGGCATTGGCATCAGCAATCTCAGCAACATCAACAACATTCGTAACATTAAACCATTAATTGAAAAGACGCAAACATCCACCACCACCATTGCGGCGTGCGGCAGCACACCAGCGTCCAAGCCATCAAACACGAAAGTGTAGCCAACAACAACAACAACCACATTTAACAGCAATAATGAAAAGAAAGCAACTAAATACATAAACTAATAGTAAACAACACAATAACACTAACAGCATAGCATTAAACAATTTGGCTTTAAATAATTTTAATAATATTTTTTAATGATATTTTATATACATACATATATTTTTTGTAGTATTGCGTGTACGGAGTGTAACAAATGTTTTGGTTTTAACATTATGTTTTCTTTATAAATAAATATACTTTTGATAATTGACATTTAAATTTGCAATTAACCGTTATTTAACAGACATTATTTCATAAAGCATACATACATACATCCATACGAATTCCATATTAAAAAAAATATATATAAAAAGAAAAAAATCGAGTAAAGGTTCAAGTAACCGATTAAGAATAGTAATAAAGTAAACATTTTTATATGTTTCTTGTAATAATTATTATTCCCAAATTAATTAAATAATCCCTGATCCTTTTAGTTTTAACCCTCCCACACCTAAAACTCCATATTTAAAAACATATATTTCAGTAGCACTTACCTCAAACATTTCTGAGCAATAATTCGTATAAAAATCATTTTGAAAAATTATTCGGCAGCGGCTGTCTTAGATTCAACAAAATTGACAGTGGCGAATCGAACAATCAACTGGCATAATAAAATAGGCAGGAAGAGAGGTTAATCTAAAGCATAACTTTTTGTTGTTGCTTTTATTTAAATATAAATACTATGTAGTGTGTTTAAAAAAACGGGAATTTTTAAATTTTGCTTTTTGATGAGTCCATTTTAAAAAAATTTTATGAGCTTAGCGACTTTCGTTTGTAAAAGCTCATATTTTGTTGTTTGTTCGTGAATTCTTGATCTCTATATTCGTCATATATAACTCCGTGTAACATTTTCCTATGTCCAAAAATAAAGAGAAGCTTAAAAAGGCGGTAATTATACAAACATACGAGAAACTGCTGAAAAATGCTATTCCAAAAATCGCTGGCATAAGTGCATATGGGGCCTATTTAAAGGCGACAACAATAATGCAGACGGATGAATAAATATTTATTTTTTCTTTCAACGAGTATTGCCGTTAAATTTTTAACATATTTCATATAATGAATTAAAATAATTAATTAAATAAAATTTAGTTACTTCAGTTATTTTTTTATTCCCTCAAAAATGAAATTGAACCATTTTTTTATTTGCCATAAATAGAGACGCTTATAATCATCTTTGACCGAAATAAATACCATCTGCCAATAGTTTTATAGTTTTACAAGTTTTGCTCAGAATACGATTCAATTGCAGTAATATTTTCTTATATTAATAAATTTAGATTAACGGAATTTTATTAAAATCTACGAAAAAGACAAACAATCTGGCTGAAAAAATAAATAATAGTAAAAATAAACCTTATTAATTTCGAAAGGACGATTCGACTTATTCAGGTCTGGTTCGCCAAAGCAGTTTCTTAAATTATTTTCTATTCGGTTCAATGGCTCGAACAACAGGCCTAATCATTGAATCTGTTTCGATCAAAATATGGTTTGCCACGATCGAAAAATTTTTCGTTGAAATTGTATCGAAAATTAAATAAAAAATAAATTAAATTTTCGATCGAAGTGAACTCACTTACCGACTTGATAAAATACATTGATGTGTTTAAAATCGATGAAAAGTTGCCTCCCGAAATACTTTTTCGGAAGAAGTTTCATAATAGTTAAACTAGGACAAAACTAGATGGAATGTTATGGAAGAAAATAGGGGGTGGGCCCTTCAGCTAAGGAAGTTCAAGTTCACTCTAGGAGAAGGTCAGTTTAAATTTTTTTTTTTTACACGAAACAAAAAGCTCAGACAATTTATTTTTTTCAAATTTAACGACGAATTTGTCGATAAAGGTCGATAAAACAGTTTTGTGTTTTCACTTTGTGTTAAAGCAGTTAATGGACGGAATCAATGATTGCATGAAAATTTTCGATCGAAATCGAATTCGCTGCGGAATCAATGATTAGGCCCAATATGAAATTATGTATAAGTTAGGACCTATGGTTGACCCCTTGCGAACTTTGAAACTCACATTTGAATGACTAAAGATAAGTCCTTTGGTATGTCAGAAAACTACTGAAGTTGTTGTTATGTTGTATCTGCAATCTACTTGTAATGATTTTTTGACATTAATGAGAATAATAAGATGTTGGCTATATAATGCCCTCCCTCACTGCCACTGAAATCTCTATTACTGAAACATCAACAAGTAATATTTTTGAGCCTTGTTTCAACATTTCATCAAATTCCAGATTCGATTTTACTTCCGCAATCAGTAACGGATCTAATTGCATCTCTAGAAAATTTGCCTACACCATCTATCCATTAACTACTTTTTTTCATTTCGGATAACTTTGTGGAACACTTTGTCTCAGTTAACTAATAGAATGAATAGAAATCGTTTATTGGTTCAAATGAAGGCTTCATAAACCTATTTTGGTCGTTTATAAAATCAATACAATTTTTTTAATTTCGGGTTAGTTACACAATTTATAACTCAAGAATATCTGAACCGATTGTGATGATTATTTCCACCACAATTAGCAGAAAAACTATAAAAAATTTGGCTTATAAATTCAGAAATTCTTAAAAAAAATTACCACAAAAAAACAATGATTGTAAGAAACCAAAAAATATATCTTTTTAAGTAAAAAAATTTGCTATGGTGTTCAAATATGAACATTTTTCAGTTCTATGTTAGAGTTTTATACTTGTAGTTAGTTGCCAACCTTTTTTTCTTATTTTACTTTATTTGATTTATTATTTTCTTCCTTTTTACAGTCAATATTTGAAGTTAAACCTAAAATCCCGCAAAATATAACGCCGACAAAGATAACTTAAAAGATATTTGCAATGAAAAATAGTTTAAAAATTTTGCGCCTCTTACGCAATATATGTATACATACTTATAAATAATGTTAACAAATATATTTTGTAAAATATTTTTTTTTTTATATTTATCCCGCTATGCTATATATATCTTCATATAAACATATACATGTATGTAGGCGTGTTTTGTATTGTTTGTATGTATGTATGAAATCGAATTATTTTTATTTTATATCCGAAAGAAGAAGACAAGTGCTTTTTAATCAGCATGTTTAAAAGCAAATTGCTTGATTAAATTAAATGCAGTTTAATTGAGCACAATCAAATATAAATTAATATTATATGTTCATCAATCAAATTCAAAATCAACAATGCGTGCCAATGACTACACCCACACACACACACACACCCTTGCAATTCAACACAAGCAACGTCGACGGAGCTACCAGCGAATTCAAGAGAGAAAGCAATGCTCATAAATTTCCTTAACTACTTTCACTAATATTATAATACATATTTACGTCTTAAACAATTTAATTGAGTATAGTAAACAAAATAACTGTATTTATAGCAAAAAAGAAAGAAAACAAAAGACATAACAAAACATAATGAATAATATGCTTTATTTTTATATATTTTTTACATTATCTAGTACGAGTGATTTAAAGAAACAAAACAAAACAAAAAACAATAAAATTGTAAAACTAATTTTAAAACAAAACAAAGCAAATTGTTAATTAAAATATTTACATTTTTGTTTTATTTTTATTATTATTTTTTAATTTATTTGCATATTTACCCTTATTAATCCTTAACACTTGTTGAACCAAGCATGTGTTTGAAGCCCCCAAACCCGTTTCCTGCACTTGCTTTCCGCTCCCGCAATGTGTTTTTATGCATATAAATATGTTTGTAGCTGTTGATTGATTATGTGATTTTTGCCAAATTTGTTGTTGCTATATGCCTTTGAAGTGCTCATGCATTCCTAGAAAACCATAAATGTGCTTAGCTTCGTGATTTCTAAAGAGATTCTTCTGGTTGCAACGCTCGGCGAAGAAATCGTAACATTTTTAGTAAGCAAAATGTTAGTTCGATTCGGCAATGTGTGTCGAGAAGCAAAGAAAACAGGTAAGTGTTTATTTACTAAGGCCGTAGGTGTAAGTTTTCGAAATTTTATGTGGTAACACTGGCTGTAATTGTAGACCTTAAAAATCCCAAGTGACTAGCATAATTGGAAGACAGAGAGAGGGAAATACATATCTCGTAGAAATTTTGAAAATTTTCGTATTTAGGTTTGGAAATAATATTTGAAAAATATATATAAAAAACTTAATCTGTACTAATGAGTACACTTTTGACTTTAACCACTTCTTCTTCGAAAACGTCAACGTCAACAAGTTTCTAACTTTGGTCGAAATTTATTTGAGAAGAAGGTAGTTTTAAGTTTGAGGAGATTTTTCAAATACTTCTGGGCAAAGAAACGGCAGACCTGTATGCTTCATCCGCATTTTTAATCTTTTACAAGTTTTCGGAAACAAACTAAATGCTTCCAGTGCTTGATTCATGTGCTCGGGAGATAATTTTCTTGAAAGTTTTGGTGCTCTTAAATGATCAGTCAAAATTATATAAAGTATGCCAAGAAAAATTACAGATCCGTTAAATAATTCTTTGCTCTTTGACTAGTTTTTCTAAATCTTTAGTGCAAATAATTTCGCTGACGCAGATTGATAGTAGGATTCGTATGAGAGTTCTTATACAATTTCCATAATTTGTTTAGTTTTAATATTCTTCGAAGATCCCTACCGCCTAAGCTGAGTTCCATAATATGTTTTATGGATACCGACATATGAGTTTATATTATTTCTATTCCGATTGGGAGCACAGTTCAATCAGGTTATTATAAATTTATATATTTTATCAAGATAAAGAGCATATGAGTGAAAACGAATCGATAAAACATTCGCCTTGTCAATACAAGTATCATGCTAATCGGTAAGTACATTTTGCGATATATGTTTTCCATATATTTTCAAGTATCCAGAGAAATATTGTATGTCACGTCAAATGAAATATTATTTATGCTCATTCGCCGCGCATTTTTTCTACTAAACGCATTTATTTGTTTTCCAGGTACAAAGGCGGCGTCGAAAATTGGCCGTCCGGCCACTATCGCCGAACCTAGTAGCACAGTTGACGGTCAGGCAACGCCAGCCATAGCCTCGGATGAGCCACTCGATTTGGCCGACTTAGATCTCTCGCGTCTACGTTTGAGCAAGAAGGATCTAGAAACGCTATCCAGCATTACACCCGGTCTACCGAAATGCTTCCAGGAGCAACTACTGGCCAAATTACCGCCAACACAGGCGCGCAAATTATCACGTACATTGAGTATGCAAGGCGGTACACAAACCGCACCCGTAAGAGTTTATAAGCGCAGTCAAAGCGGTGGACGTGGTGTGCTACACACGGGTGGTGGACAGGATCTGAAAGAAAATCTCGCCGAAGAGACCGCCAGCAGTAGCACGACGAGCAAACGTAGCACAGATAGCAGCGAACGTCGACACTATGATCCTGTTTATCGTCGCAGTCTCAGTCGTACACGCTACGATTATGAATCGAGTATTCCTTCCTCAAGTGATGTCGTGTCGAAAAGTCGCAGCAGCAGTGTTTGTCGCGATGATTACGGTAAATCGATATGCTCCACCTATACAACTGACATCAATGATCGCTACAAATACTACTCACCATATTTGAATAAAACGGTGACAAAAGACTCTTCAACAGAGAGTGGTTCCGTATCGCCGCAAAAACGTTATAGTAGTTTAGGTATGCCACGTGATACAGTCGGTTCTGCGCAAGGGCGTCCACCAAGTGGTTGTTTGTCGCCGCCTATTCTATCAACAGACGGTGGTAGCAGCTCATTGCGTAGACGCTCTTCGCAGAAACGTATCTCACGATTTCTGCGACCAGACTTTTTCGATGAACCACTCGATGAGAATCCATTTCAACGTGAGAAGAAACAGCGCGAGCGTGAAACTCAAAGTGTGCTACGTGAGATAAGAGAAAGATCACGTGAGCCGAGTAGAGAACGCTGTAATTACAGCAGTTTTGATGCGGAAGACGCAATGTCGCGTAAACAAAGTTTACCCAATGCAGAGAGTTCCGGTATACCAACACCTAAACATGTGCGTAATAAAAGCATGGAAATCTATTCAGAGTATCAGCCGGCTAGCAGTTCATCACAGGAGACAATTAGGCACAATCGTCACAGCTTGTCGCGTCCACGTGACATAACTGAGGAATTGCGTAAGAATGAGCTGGCCGATAAGATTTTGGAAGAGTTACAATTACTTTCAGCTACACGAACACAACAAGATCAAGAACAGCAGTTGAGATCGACGCTGCCAAGAGAGATTTCGGTAGAGCGCACTTCGGAGACGACTACAAAATCAGTAGTCGAGGGGCCGAGTAGTCGCGCGGAAATTGAAGAGAAAGAGTCCTCATCTACAATAAAGAAAATTAAAAAGATAAAACCCAAAGATAAATCCAATACTACAGAATCCAGCACAGACGCAGATGCAACAGTTACCACATCTGTGGTGAAGAAAGTAAAAAAGATTGTGAGAAAGACTGAAACCACAAAGACGACACTCAATGAAGCTGCCGCCGCCAATCTGAATACCGCAGAGGATAATGCACTCACACCTTCAGAAATAGAACAGTCAAAGAGAGAGTCTAAGCTTAAGCGACCTAAGTCGTATCCAACCAAAGAACCAACTAACGCCATTAAACCAGATATTAGTACTTTGACACCTAAGCTACCTAATAAACCAAGTACTATACCAGAAATGACCGCAGATACTACTTTAGAGGCGTCGAATGCACAGTCCGCACGTGAAAGTCGACTTATACGACCCAAGAGTTACCCAGCATCAAAACTCACACCACCAAAAGAATCGAGAAAAATTACTCGTAGCGGCGCCGCAATCCCCACTATAGCCGAGAGCCGGGCGAGAAATTCAACGCCACCACTGGCAGTTGAAGAGAAGTTCGAGCCACAAACGCCGATTTCACGAGGCACAATCGAGACTTCATCTTCGAGTGACGCTAAGCCTACCACAATTAAGAAAATCGTGAAAGTTTCCAAAAAATCTAAACTAGCGCAACCACTGCCAGTCACGCCCACAACTCCGACGCCAGCAACAACGTCCACAACGACTACGCCGGCTGAAAACTCTAAGGAATCAAGTCCCGTGGTAAAAGAAAAATCCCCCGAGAAGAAACCAAGTAAAGGTTTACTGTACGCTATTGGGCAGAAATTTGAGAAGCTGCGTGATTCTGCTATGAGTAAAGAAAAGAAGAGCGTCACTTCTAGTCCCGCTTCTTCTGCAAATGGCGTTGTGGTAAAGAAAAAGTCACCAGAAAGTTCATCACCAGATAAAGTTAAGGATAAGTCTACATTACTTAAAAAGAAAAAGTCTTTGGATGGCAGCTACACAAAGAGCACAGTGGAAAACAATACAGCCGTTAAACCGCCCGGTATCGATGGTGAAGTAAAGGAAAAACCAGCAAAGGCGGATAAGCGCTCGAGAATTGATGCTGTGATCCGTTCATTGCGTGAGCGGTCAGTACCACGATCACGTCCCGCAACCGAAACAAACTACATCAAGCGCGCTGTCAGCGTGGAGGACATGCCGGGTACGTTTAATAAGAATGCAGTTAATCGGGTGTTGGGGCTCTTTAAGCGTAATGATAAAGATGCGAATGGGGCAGAGCGGCGTGTACAAAGCACACGTTCCACCAGTAACATTGAACGTCAGATACGCGAAACTTCTCCGTCGCCCATTTACCAGAATACAGGAGAATGTCATCGTTCAAGTAGCATTTCAGCCGCTATTGCCGCCAATTTAAACACGGTACGGAAACCAGAGGTCACTGCCAAATGTAGCTGTGAGATTGCGCCGACGCCTAGAGTAAACACAGAGGAGAAGCATTGTGCTGAATGTTTACAAGACGCCGCAGCAATCCAGAAATCTAAGACCAACCGGGATGAAAAGGAGGTCGTATTGCCGGCTAAAGAAATGACGCAGGGCAATAAAGATAAACGTAAGGGTCTCATGTTGGATCTTACGAAGTTAGATAAAATTGATAACAATACTACAACGAATCGCAACAACATAAAGTCGACCTACATGAATGGTAATGGTATCTACTCGAATCTGCCACCTTATCCTGGTGCGGTGAACAGCTCTTCAAACAACAGCTCCAGTCAACAATCCATGGATAACGCCACTAATAATAATAATTCTTATATGACTAATAACAATTCATCAATGCAGACCTCGCAAACATCAGGTTATCGCACTTCGTCCACGCACGAGATAAATCGAAATCATTTACTAACACCCTCTACTGAGAACATTGCCAATTACTCTTCCGACTCGCGCAGTTATCAAGATGATTGTGCCTCGACTTCGACGTTCTTATCACCAACGGAAGAGCCGGAGCTCTACTTCGATAATTGGTCCGTTTGCTCGGAAGACAATTATATGCTGCACGCTTCACCTTCACCAACTGTTTCGCGTCTCTCACGTGCATCGCAGCTCTCATCGCCCACACGTGGTGAAAGCTCTGATCCAAATGAGAGCGTAATTGATCGTATCAAACGTCGTAGTTTCTACTGCCGCTTTAACGATAAGAAACCCAAACGTACTAGTAGTATTGTGGGACCGAGTGCAGTGCGCGACTACTATCGTGAACAGCAGGCGGCGGTTAAGGCACGTTCCAGCAATAAAATAAACCCCAACGAACGCGCCAAATCGCCAGACATTACACAAGAGTTCTTTAGACCTTTGAAGTTGAGTCCAGTCGGCACTGAATTGAAACCACCCATTTATAAAGCGCCGTTGGACTATGCCACTAACATAACGAAGCCACGAAAGAGCCTCAACGATATACGACCCACCACGTCACCTTCTCTGATCAGCAAACGTTATGGTTCTACAGCCGACAGCGATTACATGACACTCAACAGCGGTGTGCCCATACGCTACAAATCATCTGCCAGTTCCAGTCCTTACGAGAGCAAAGGCTCTTCGGCGACCAGCGGCTTGAGTATGGGTGTTGGTACGGGAATTGGCACTGGCATAGGCGCTGGCGGTAGTTACTACAATACCTACAGCCCGAAACGACGTTCCTCATATACATTCAATGGCACGCTGCCTAGTGGTGCTACACTTACCAATTCCACTTTGGATGGTTACGCGACGGTGGGTCGGCGACCTATACGCGCCTACGATCATCGCACAATGTCACTGCTCGATCCTACAACCTCGTCTACACCGTCGACGGCGGCTTCGACTGCTGCCAGCAGCTTTAGACGAGAGGCACGCACGCCAGTACGCGACTACACTTCAAGCATTTCGAGGTAAGTTGTGGTGCTGACAGAGATATTGATTTCTTTACGAAAACGTTACCATTCATAGATCGAATTCTCGTTACCGAACATCGTCGGCGACTCGCAGTCCAACAAACATTTGATGTACAACACCGCAGAATGGTTTCTGTATCTTCTGCTATTACTCGAAACGGAATCGCAGCAGCAGCACGCATACCGCCTCGTCGTCGGCGTCCTCAAGGGCTAGTGGCGACAAGAAACTGCAGGAATGCACAACTCGAATTAGGAATAAGTTTTAATTCTACTACGACAAATAGCGTTCACTAAGCAACTAATTTAATTACCACATATACACATACATACAATATGTAGAGATGTATGTATAGCGTACAATTACTTAAGTCTGATTCACACCGATCGATAGATATATGTAAGTCCACATGTTAGAAAAATGTTGGGAAAAGTCATTAATGGTTTAGAAGAGTTAAGAAAAGAGATATAATAGGACATTTTTTGGAGTAAAAATATTTAGGTTAGGATTTGAAAAGTTGTAAACCCCGATAAACCAGCACAGCTGGACAGAAAAACAGAGAATAGTTGGGCTCCTGGATATGTACGCTTTTTTGTTGCACTCGGATCCTTTATTATTTATATCCTTTCCTAAGATATAGTTGAAGTCCAATGAGCGAACATTAGATTGATCTGAATGGAGACGGTTGAATAATTGCTGAGAGTTTCCATGGAAGGATTTCTGGTAATCTTTTAATCCAATAAACTTTTAGAAAAAATTTCAAAATTTCGGAGGTTTTTTGAAATTCATATTAAGATTGTCCAGACGGAATTGAAAAATTTGTTATCTTGGTAGTCGGTATCCAGTTGAAGTATAGGAAAGGTTGACTGTCTTTTGAAATTGCATAAGGAATTTTAGAATCCATACAATTATTTGAAAAAAATACTTGATTCCAACTCATTACGTCTACCTTTTAAGCTTCGAAAGCCATTGGTTTGTATGCCAGTTGCGACAGACCCTCGAAAGTTTAATGAAAGCTCGAAGTTTTTAGTACAAATCAATATGGAATCAATAAATGCGAGTTGCCAAAATAATTTCCATTCTTTTGACTCACCGAATTGAGCTTCCAGCAAAGAGTTCTGCAACTGCAACGATTGCGGTGTGAATCATACATTTATAAATCTTTAGAAGATTTAAGTAGTAACGAAATCGATTAATAACTATATTTGTTTAATTAATAGACTAATTATAATTACGATATGAACTGTAAGCAGCAACATACTATATTAATAATGACTGACTTAAAAGAACAATAATACAATTTGAATTGAAATATCAAAAACTGTTTTTGGTTTTCATTATCTCATATAACCTTAACAAATGTGCCTTTATTTGGAAAATAATTTGAGTGTTTAACAATTAATGAATTATTAAATCAAATTTATGTAATTTGAAGAAGAACTTGGCGTGCATATTTTTAGATGAATTAAAGTGTGAGCTTTCATCTGTATAGCTGGAAAAGCCGGAAAGTTGTCTGAATTTATGAACTTGTGAAATATAATTTTTAAATATGACAGCTCATTATAAATCCTGCAATAAAATGGGAAAGATTTACAAAAACTTAAAAGTTTTCCATTCGAATTTACATCAAAGATGTTTGTAAAAGCTTTTAAGAAATCATGAAATTTTATATTGATTTATTAAAAAAAAAATGTACCTTTAGATAACTGGTGCCAAAAACTTAAAAAATAGAAATATTCACAAGCTTTTACAAATTTTGGATTTATTCTTCATTAATCTTTGTGTTGTGGTAAAGCTTTTAGTGTAAGCAATTAAATTTATATTTTCGATCACTTTTATTTCTACTGACCATTTGTTGATTATAACCCCAAAATATCGAAATAAATTCAAACATTCTTTGGAAGAAGTTTTAAGACCCCTTGTTAGTATATATATGTATGTCGACCGATGTGTATTTGTTGGCAACCGATCTTTAAGGGAAGACATGAAAGCTCTCTAAAATCATGTATAAATTTTTTTTAATTCTTAGAAAAGCTTTTCGAATACCGCAAAAACGTAAAAGCTCTTAAAGAATCGAACAATTGTCATAATCATTTCATGAATAATGTTAATTTGCAGTATCTAACCTTGGGAAAAGGTGTTGAAAATTTTGGTATCACAAAAATCTGCAAACAGACTTCTAAAGACACCTGAAATGTCAATGTAAAATTGCTGTAATTATTTCATTTTAATATGTATCAACATTTTTTTTATATTGCTAAAACCTTGTGAAACACTGAGGGATATAAATGTCTCCAAGCTTTCAAAATTTTTTAACAAAATTGATTAAGCGTTACACTACTTATTTTTAGTTTCAAAATATCTAGTAAACTGCTTTAAAGAAACCTTAGTCTTAGCCCTTTTTCATTATTAATTTAATTTTATATTTAAGAGCTTTCACATCTACTACAAACCGCATGATTTTCATCCGAATTTTTTATCATTGATACCCGAAAAGTGAATGTACAGGTATACCCCGTTTGGAGTAGGAATTAATGGATTTTGTAGTGAATTTTGAAAAGAACTGATTTTTTAGATGGAGCACAAACACAAATACGAAAGTAATTAAGAGAAACTGTAATCTCAAAAGTATATATAAACACCAAAAAAAAAGTATGAAAGTGTATGTATGTAAAATCAAATTCAAACTTTAATAAGAGATTAAAATTAAAAAAAATATTAAGATTAAAAAAAATAAACTAAAATTAAAAAAAAAAAAATATTAAGATTAAAAAAAAAAACTGAAATTCGGAAATAGAAAATTGTTAAATGATAGAAATGTTAATGTTATTATATGTAATATCATAGATTATTGAAAAATGTTGGCAGAACTAAACCGGTACTGTAATCGTGTAAGACTTGGATATCGTGTGACCCCGTTTAGTAACAGCGAATACGCATAGCGAATTTTCAATACGAATGCAACAAAGACGTATGAAATAATGGAAACAGCCTGATATGTAGACTTTAACAATGGAATTGTATGGAAATTTATTAGATTTGAACTGTATGCGTACTTTTGTCACGGTATGTACGAATAACGTAGCTACTTGTTTAGTGAAAATATAGTTAAGCGTAAATTACAAACTAATTAAGTTAATTAAAAAATATTAATTAATTAAATTAATAGTTAATTAAATATGTATTTAGCAATAGCAGATGCATGGATTTGAAGAGTTTACTAGAAATCGTACATTATAGAGTTGCCAAGTTCATTGAATAAAAAATAAAAACTAAAAAAAAAATATATATATTTACTTAGTAATAAAGATCTACTAAAATTGTGCGCAGTTGTTTATTTTAATTACAAAAACAGTTACTATTACTAATAGTGCGTATTATTTAGAGAATTTGTCAATAAATAATATTATTTTTGCTCTAAGAAATAAATAAAAATGCAGTTGGAATACAAAATAGAAAGTATTTGTGTTTGCAATGAAAAAAATCGATGAAACAGTTGTAATTAGCCAATTAAGATAGGAAAGCAAACAATAGAAATACATAATTGTTTAACAAGGAAACTTTAAATTACAGAATTAAATACTTTTGTAATTACCAACTACATTTAAATACAGCTCTGCATATATCTACAGGCCAGTATTTATTAAAACAGTTAAACACTCTGTATGTAACAAAATGTACTATTTAGACTTCCATATATCCATATATACATAGATCTGTTGTGTTATTTCTTATTTTTGGAAATACGAGTACAAGAAGCAATTATTTAATGGAAAATAAAATTTTTGTTACTTTCATTTGAACTTGTGGAGTTTAATTACAAATGGGATATTTGTTGTTACAGGATGTTCATTTAAGGGGTTATATACAGTTAGACGGCAGAAAAAAAGTGAATTTTCCAGAATTTTTTCTAAGAAAACTTTTTAATTTATTGATCCAAAAATTTATACACATATTATGGTATCTTTTAACTGTATTTTAAGACTTAGTACTAGTAAAAATATTTATTTGAAACAGAGCTACAGTTGATCTCCAGGAGCTCCTCTCAAAAAAGACGTTTTGCGGTGACCACTATATCTCGGAACTGGATCATCCGAAATTAAAAAACTAAACAAATTTCGTTAAAATAATGTCAAATCTAGTAATTAATCGAAGGAATAAGCAAAATAAAATTTTTTGACAAAATGGCGGTTTCTCAAAAAAAAAAATCCATTCTACACCGAAATTTCGGCCTTAAATTGTGTATAAAAAAAAATATTTATCGGAGAGAAAAAATCTTCGATTAATTACTAAAAAATATATTTAAGAAGGTCGTGTTAAAATTTGAGACTAATCGGTCTAGCCGTTTTCGAGTAATGTTGGTCACCGACTTTGAAAACACCATTTTGAGAAAAACGCGTTTAAAGTTTGGATCTTGTACTTCCAAGCACTCTGAAACGTCTTTTCAAATTTTTCATTTGCTTGTAACTTTGAAAATATTCACCGGAACGATATGAAATTTTCTGTGTGTATTCTTAAATATATGTACATTAAGAAAATGAAATAAAAAAAATCGATTTTTTGAAAATTCTAACTGTATATAACCCCTTAATAGAGGGTGTGTTTTTAGATGCAGTAGAACTTCTCTAACTCGAATCACCATAATCTACAAAAAAAAACTTCGAGTTAGAGAGAATTCGAGTTATAGAATTTTCGTTAAAACGTAAAATTTTTCAAAAAACTGTAAAATATAGATTTATACCCAGTTTTATTTATTTGTTTGGCAAAAAATTGTATGTTTATACGTTAAAACAAGTATTCTGTTTTTTTTTTTTGTTGTAGTTTGGTATTTTTGGGCTCTTGACGTCTGTATCTCATGCTTTTGTTAAACGATTTATGGAATCCATAACTGCAATATCATATTTTTTGTTCGCCTCCATACGATATAAAGAGACTCTTTCATGATTCTGCCTCGATACTAAATTTTTTAATTTTGTATTATGCCCTGGTCTAAAAGTTCGATTTATGGAAGAAAATTTGTATTAAATTTGACTTCTATTGTTAATTCAATGGTTCGAGTTATAGAAGTTCAAGTTATGGAAAGAAATTCGTAGGAAATTTGATTTCTAAACTCTATTGCCGATTCAAAAGTTCGAGTTATAGAGATCTTCGAGTTATGGGAGTTCCACTGTATATAGAACTTTCTAGAGGGATAAGCGCCAAATCCACTGTCAAATAAACATATGTGTTTGAAATTTACATACTAAATCGGAATTAGAGCTTTAATTTCAAGACATGCTCTAGATACCCTTAAATCAAGAACTCTCAAGTCACTTTTCAGTTAATTTAGAAATAGAATAATTAATAAATTATAAATATGGTCTGCGGGGAGTTCCTTATTGACTTAAAGATGTCTGCTTAACCACTGCTAAAAAAAACTTATTTAGATATAAAGTTTCTTATACCATAATTATCATATTCATTCTACAAATCATCTGTTATAGGCCTCAAAAAATCATTTCCAGGTAATGAATATAAGAACTATGAGTCAGACATCACCAAGCGTTCTGTTGGCAAAATTTAGGATTATTGCAAAGCGATTGCTCTAATAACAGTCGCTCCCCATACGTATAAAATAAATTTGTGTTCGATGCGAATGATTCCTATCTGAAATATATAAACGTCGATAACAGCTTTTAAAGCTTTGCTATTTCCGGAAGTTGTACATATTTGTGAAGTTCAAAACCATAGAAATGTCCCGGAATTCAAATACACAATTACATATGTAACTACGTAAACGACATTGGCTTTTATTTGAAAGCTTTTTTAACAGTAATGTTAAACGGACCGCAAAGTTCAAAGCTCTATTGACTGTTCATTCCAAAGCGTCATAATACTCCAAGTTTAACCAACCATACGTGGTAAATATGGAGGTAGCTTAACTAAAAATATTTACTTAAGGATTATTCGAAATTTGTATAATTAAGCTGTAATATGCGATGCACTATAATTATATAATTATGGTCGATCGATTTGATAAAAATAAAATCTAAAATGGACATTTTATCGTACAATTATTCTCTCGTATTTTTTTATACTTAGTTGTAAGTCCTAAAACTAAACGAGTTAGATATAGGGTTATATATATCAAAATTAATGCCATAACTAAGCCATAAATAAAGCTATGGAAGTAAAATTTGGTATGAAGGATCACACAATCGGATCACAACCACGCCTACTTTCCACATACCAAAACTTTGAAGTCGAAGAGTGAAGTCGACTAGTGTAGCAGATATCGGAACAGATCTTTGCAAACATACTGCATTTAAAGAGTGGCATCGCCCTTCTAAAAATCGTCGAAATCGGTCTATAAGTTTTCAAGACCCTATATATCGAATATGAGGACCTCAGTGCTTCGAATAAATTTTTTTAACAAAAATATAGGTGAGTCTCTCAGATATTTTGAAGAAATTCAGAGGGAATATTTTTCTTCTAATAATATATATCCCTGCAATGAGTGAAATCGTGTCATAACTTCCTCTAGCACCCATATATTTAAAATTAGGATTTTCAAACATTCAATGGACTTTATACCATATATATGCCGAATATGTGAGTCAAATTGTCTGTTATATTAATAAAATTAAATAAATAAATTGCGAGAGTATAAAATGTTCGGTGACACCCGAACTTAGCCCTTCCTTACTTGTTTCAATTTTAGAATGAGGGATCTTGGAAATATGAATCCAAAATTTAGTAAAAATAGTAAGGAAAGGCTAAGTCCGATCCAATTTATTGATGAAATTTAATTAAGATAACACAATTTGACCCATATATTCGGCATAAAGTCCAATAGAATAACGCAAATCAGCATATAAGGTATACGAGAGCTGAGGTAATTTGAGGAAATGATCACTTAATTTAGATATGATATGATAAGCCCATCGTATTTTTGAAAAACCTATAATTAGGTATATGGGACCTAGGGGAAGTTGTGACCCGATTTTAACCACACTATTAGAAGAAAGGAGGATGGGATCATATGTAGAAGTTCACGTAAGTGAGGAAAGTTTTTGATTGTCATTCACTTGGGAGTGGCCAGAAACGATTCTTCTCCACATGATTCAAGCAGCTCACGACTTCCGGTTTTAGACCAAGTATCCTCTGGGTAGCTATCAAGCATCCGTTTGAAGGCGAGCTAAAGTGAGAAGGCGAACCCGCTCCCGCGGTTGTGCGTATTGTTTGGGACCCACCACATAAAAACGAAGTACCAATGAAAAATCGACGAAAGCCTCGGATGAGACACCCCCCTTTTGATGACGACCCTGCAAACGTTTTAAGGATAAGGATTTAAGGGCATGCACCTGGAATGTCCGGACTCTTAATTGGGAAGGTGCCTGTGCCCAGCTGGTTGATGTCCTCATACAAATAAAGGCTGACATCACCGCCATCCAAGAAGTGCGATGGACGGGACAAGGACGGAAGAAGGTGGGTCCTTGTGACATCTACTACAGCGGCCATATAAAGGAGCGCAAATTTGGTGTTGGATTTGTGGTGGGAGAGAGACTCCGTCGCCGAGTCCTGGCATTCACCCCGGTGGATGAACGTCTAGCCACAATCCGCATAAAAGCGAGGTTCTTCAACATATCGCCTATTTGCGCCCATGCCCCAACGGAAGAGAAGGACGATGTGACCAAAGATCTTTTCTATGAGCGCCTAGAACGTACCTACGAGCGCTGCCTCCGCCACGATGTCAAAATCGTGCTTGGCGATTTTAACTCCAGATTCCAGCATAAGAAGATACACCAAGCTACTTGGCTGTCTCCTGATCGAAACACGCGTAACCAAATCGATCACGTTGTGATAGACGGAAGACATGTCTCCAGTGTTTAAGACGTGCGTACGCTCCGAGGACCAAATATAGACTCGGACCATTATCTGGTTGCAGCGAAGATACGCACCCGCCTCTGTGCAGCAAAGAACGCCCGTCAACAAACACAAGGAAGGTTCGACATCGAAAAGCTGTAATCGCAACAGACAGCCACGAAATACTCTACTCGACTTGCACTCCTGCTCTCTGAGAGCACTCATCAAGATCTCGGTATAAGGGAACTGTGTAACGGCATCTCAAACTCACTGCGTACCGCTGCAGCCGAAACAATTGGATTTCGGCAATGACAAAAAACAAGCTGGTACGATGAGGAATGCCGTCTCGCAGCGGAGGGAAAACAGACTGCCTACCTCGCAACTTTGCAAACGACCACAACACGTGCGGGATGGGATAGATACCGAGAGCTGAAGAGGGAAGCGAGACGCATCTGCAGACAAAAAAAGAAAGAGGCCGAAATGCGTGAGTACGAAGAGCTTGAGAAGCTGGCAGACAGAGGTAATGAAGGTAAAAAAGGTTTCAAGACCGGAGCATCCTCATGTAGAGACCAAGATGGTAATCTGGTAACCGATGTCCAGGGCATACTGGGATTATGGAGGGAACACTTCTCTGACCTGCTGAATGGCAGTGAAAGTACAACACCAGGAGATGGCGAACCCGATTCCCTAATCGATGACGATGGAATAGATATTCCATTACCCGACCATGAGGAAATTCGAATAGCAATTACCCGCTTGAAGAACAACAAAGCGGCAGGGGCCGATAGATTACCGGCTGAGCTATTCAAATACGGCGGCGAAGAACTGGTAAGGTGCATGCATCAGCTTCTTTGCAAAATATGGTCGGAAGAAAGCATGCCTGACGATTGGAATCTCAGTGTGCTCTGCCCAATCCATAAAAAGGGAGATCCCACAATCTGCGCCAATTACCGTGGGATCAGCCTCCTAAATATCGCATACAAGGTTCTATCGAGCGTATTGTGTGAAAGACTAAAGCCCACCGTCAACAAACTGATTGGACCTTATCAGTGTGGCTTTAGACCTGGAAAATCGACAACTGACCAGATATTCACCATGCGCCAAATTTTGGAGAAGACCCGTGAAAAGAGGATCGACACACACCACCTTTTTGTCGATTTTAAAGCTGCTTTCGACAGCACGAAAAGGAGCTGCCTTTATGCCGCGATGTCTGAATTTGGTATCCCCGCAAAACTAATACGGCTGTGTAAGTTGACGTTGAGCAACACCAAAAGCTCCGTCATGATCGGGAAGGACCTCTCCGAGCCGTTCGATACCAAACGAGGCTTCAGACAGGGTGACTCACTATCGTGCGACTTCTTCAATTAATTGCTGGAAAAAATAATACGAGCTGCAGAGCTAAATAGAGAAGGTACAATCTTCTACAAGAGTGTACAGGTCCTGGCGTACGCCGATGATATTGATATCATCGGAAGCAACAACCGCGCCGTTTGTTCTGCTTTTTCCCGCATGGATAAGGAGGCGAAGCGAATGGGTCTGGAGGTGAATGAGGACAAGACGAAATATATCCTGTCATCAAGCAAACAGTCAGCGCACTCGCGTCTTGGCTCCCACGTCACTGTTGACAGTCATAACTTTGAAGTTGTAGATAATTTCGTATACCTGGGAACCAGTATCAACAATACCAACAATGTCAGCATTGAAATCCAACGCAGAATCACTCTTGCCAACAGGGGCTATTTTGGACTGAGTAGGCAATTGAACAGTAAAGTCCTCTCTCGAAAATCAAACTCTACAAGTCGCTTATCATTCCCGTCCTGCTTTATGGTGCAGAAGCTTGGACGATGTCAACATCAGATGAGACGACACTAGGAGTTTTCGAGAGGAAAATTTTGCGCAAGATTTATGGTCCTCAGAACATTGGCAACGGCGAATACCGCAGACGATGGAATGACGAGCTGTACGAGTTATACGACGACATTGACATAGTTCGGCGAATAAAAAGACAGAATGGACGAAAACACTCCAGCCCTGAAAGTGTTCGATGCAGTACCCGCCGAGGAAGCCGAGGAAGGGGAAGGCCTCCACTCCGTTGGAGGGACCAGGTGGAGAATCTTCTGGTTACACTTGGAATCTTCAACTGGCGCCGAACTGCGAAGGAAAGAGAAGAGTGGCGCGCTCTCATCGATTCGGCTATAACCGGCTAAACGGTTGAACGCCAATAACATACATACATACATTAGAAGAAACATATTCCCTCTGAATTAAATTAAAATATGTGAGAGATTTATCGATATTTTGGGTTAAAAAGTTACTCCTAGGGACTGAGTTCTTGATGTTCGATATCCGTGGTCTTGAAAAAAATGTTCCACAAGTGATGCTACAACTGAAATGTAGTATTTATGTAAAGTTATGTTCCGCTTTCTTTCTTGGTTTTCAATGTAAATATTATAAAGTGAACGAATCAGATGGAATTCAAAATTGAGTTTTATGGGAAGGTGGTGTGATTGTGAACTGATTTCACCCATTTTTCACCGTGTCATCAGGGTGTTAAGAAAAGATATATACTTGTTTAATTTTATGACTTACAAACAACCGTTATGTGAACAAAACTAGAATACTCTTATAGTAAACTTTGTTGCGAGAGTCCAAAAATTCTGTGTGCACATGCGAATTCTTGTTTGATCTAATGATCTCTCCGAGGAGGCTGATTATTAACGAAGAGGGTGTTTGTCGAATTCAAGTAGAGCCATTCGGAAACCGTGGTGTACAAGTTTAAACTTATAAAAAAATTTTAAAATAAACAAGTATATATAATAATAATTAATTCATGACTTATTAATGATATTTATTAATTTATTTTCCAAAAATATTTCAACATGGGTAACAATGAAAAACCCTCATGTCTTCATTCTGCCCTACTTCATTATATAAATAATATCTGCACATGTTTCCAATAATGTAATTGTCTCTAACCAACTGTGCCGCTTTGTCTTTTCGCTTGCGTTTATTAGTCTTCTGCAAAATTAGTGTAAATTGTAAATAAAGCTCGCAGCGTTTTGTAATTAAACACAAATCGTTGTTGACACAACCAGGCAACACTTTTGAACTTTCTCGTACATGTGTACAGCCATGTTTACAAGCACTCGTCTGTATCGAAAACAAACGAATTGCAGTAACTCTTTAACCATAGCGAGTATTTTCGCAATAAATAAATAACCTGCGGATATAATTATGTAATGAAATCAAATGAAAAGTGATTTTAATTAAATGCGTCCTTCGCCTCTGCAGTGGCGTCTCGTTTGCGCGCGCACAATTCCATTGGCACTTCTCTTCTACTGTTTCCCGTAGCGTGGATATTAAATTGTCTTAGAACTCACGGATTTTTGTTGCTTGCGGCAGTTTTTATATGAGTTATGGCTGCCACTGAATTGAAAATTCGCAATTAATCTGTTGTCGTTGGTAGGGATGATGGTGCCCTTTGCATTTGAACAGTTTGCGAGGTGTCAGCTCGGCAATTAGTTAAATCGTATTCGTTTTATTTGATGCGCTGTGTTGAGTTTAACTTAGTTAGCTGGTAATAGTTGTAGCACAAATCGACGCTGGTTAACTTCTGACAGTTTGAGAGCATACGTTTTTGTAGCATTTTAAGGAAGATTTGTTACTCTGTACCGCTTCTCATTCGATGATAAAAATTGTGTTGCTTCAATGTTTTCAATGAATCACGCCCAGGTATCGAACACGCCCAGGCCTCAATAATGGCTAATACGGAGGATAGCGTGACTAAACTCCTCGCACTCGTATTGAAACTCGTATATTGAGATAGCAGTGAGGGGATATATCTTTCTGGTATATACAAGCCCTCTCTTGAGGAAAGACAATTTCTATTCCGCAATGACGACACTCGGGCTCACAGCTGTGCCGTCGTTCAAAATAAGGAACAAAAGCTTACTCAATCCTTCAGATTTGGCCCTGCGCTGACTTTGTCTATGGAAAAAGTTATCGGACAGTTCACAGATAACAAACCATGACTTGATAATAAAAAATGAAATATAATTGGGAAAAAGTAGCGAGCAGATTGGCATTCTAATTTTTTTAGATAGTGGCAGAAGCAGCGAAAAAATTGGCAAAGTAGCTATTTTGGTTTAATTGTATTGCTTTTTTTTCAATATATTTAAATATGTATCCTTAATTGATTTCGTTTTTATACATAACAGTTGTCTGTAAGACATAAAACTAAACGAGGATGACAAGACGAGCCAAAATCTGAATGTCTGTCTGTCCGTCGGCCGTGCAACGGCTAACTTGAGTAAAAATTAACATATCATGACGAAAATCGGATCATTGCCACGCCCACAAAATGGAAAAATTCGAAAATGTATAAAGTATCATAACTAAGCCATAAATAAAATTATAAAAATAAAATTTGGTACAAAGGATCGCAGCATAAAGGGGCATATTTGGATGTAATTTTTCTTTGGAGAAGAGTCGTGGCTCCGCCCCCATATTGGTTGTTTGCATATATCTCGCAAACCAATACAGTTATTTTAACGCTTACATACCCCATTACACACCATAAAAATAGGTGAAATCGGATAATGTATTCTGTCAAATAAGTACCAGGAAATTCTAAAATTAGTTGGTAATTAACAAATTATAATTAGTTTGTATGAAATTTTGTGTTTCAAACGAAATTTCTTGTGCCAAAATGTTGGAAATGTTGAAAAATAAACATTTGGTGATTCAACCATGTCGAAAACTCAAGTTTACGATTGGTACAAATCGTAACCACACAAAAGGTTGACTTGTTCCTAATGACGCCGTAAACAAACTAAATAACACATAGCAATAAAAATTGACAGAATAGTGGCTGACAGTTGTGCCAACCTGGGAATTTTTTTTTTTTTAATATTTTCACCTATTACCTTTGAAAGCTTAAGGTTCAAAGGTGTGGCTCAGGAACTATTTCACCGATTTCAATTAAATTCGGTATTTAATTGTTTTTTGACACTTTGATCATCCGTATCAAAAATGGGCGAAACCAGTTCATAAGCACTCCTACTTCCAATATAACTCAATTTTGAATTCCATCTGAATCCTTCACTTTATAATATATACATTGGGAAGCAATGAAGATAGCGGAATAAAACCTTAAATAAATATTGTATTTGAGCTGGTCGGTTGCACCCGAACATAGCGTTTCTTTACTTGGTTTTCAATTTATTTAAGTATGTATTCTTAATTGTTTTTGGTTTTATTATATTTTGAAACCGGAATTGATTACAGCATTCTTGTGGTGTTGATGTAAAAATGTTTTCAACAACTATTTTTTTATGAAGTACAATTTTTTCTAGTGGTCCTAGTGGTCTATCAGTTTTCCTGCGATTTTATTGGAAACTCTTAAAAAATGCCACTTTCAAAATATTGCTATTTTTACATATCGTATCTAATATAAATAGGTAGTGATTCTAATATTTTACTACATATGCGATAATTTATAAGGGATGTAGATATGAGGTTAACAAAGATATTTGGTATATACAAATACATACATTCTTCATATCGAGAACTATTTTTGGAACAGATAGCCTTAGTAATCTCTACTATAACCCGAGCACAGGAGGAGCACATTATGCACAATGTTGGTATTCCTGATTCAATTCCAGTAATTTTGACCATAAAGACGGCCCACGACAAAATACCACATATACATATCAACAAAATCGATCCATTCCTGAAGTGTATGTTTCTGGTGAGAAATGGGTTTTACTATGAGGTATTCACCAACGGCCGAACTCTTAATTTTGGAACTGTACTCTCAACAAGTAGACCGCCAGAAAGAAGAAATTAGCCAGGAGCAGCCAGCTTTGGTTTCGGAACTTCTTATACATCCAGCTTATGGTCCGGACCTGCCAGTAGATTCTATTGGCATCTATTATCGACGGTAATTTGAACTTTCTCATAAGTTATTCTATATTAATGTAAATATTTCTTTTTATCACACCTTATAAAATAATGTTACTCATACGCTATGTTCCATATGTGCAATTACTCACTACAATAGAGAAGTAAAAGTAAAGCAATTACTTATTGCCTTTAAAGACAGAAATTATTAATAACTAATATTAATCTGGAACACTTAAATTATCAAGATTGGTTGTAATCTATTATAATATAATTATCTCCAAATTTGCTACATTGTAAGTATTTTATGTAAGATACTGTCCTCATTTGGTGCAAAAGTAAATTTGATTGCATCACCACTATTTAACAAGCTTCAATAAAATCACACTAAGCTTATACTATATGTTTAATAAAGATATATTTAATATGCTTCTAAACTTAATCCTCTGACCTCTATCTATATTTGATATTAAATTGATGAAGTTTTCCTCTAAAATATTATGAATTTCCTTTCATATGTACGCCTAAGTGACCGCAATAATCATTCTCATTAATTCATATAATCCTCAAGACAAGCAAATTGTCCTGCAATTAAGGTTAATAGTTCTGCGCATTTAAACTTATCAAATGAGACACTGTGATGGTCAGCAATTGAGAGATTGTTGCTTTCGATCTGCTTTCATTTGGCACACTGGCCGCTCTTTAATGGGAAAAGTTTAATAGCCTACGACAATAAAAGTTTCCCAACAATAATACAGTGTGTGCTGCGTTGTTCTCCATATCTTTTTACACATACAGACTCAGATTGGTAGGGTTGTTTATGAACACGTGCTCGTCTACTAAGTTGTGACGGAAGTTAATAGAAACTAGCTGCTGTTGTGGTAAATTAAACGAAAGTTGAAACACAATATATTCGGACTGCAAATGAAAGGAGTTTCATAGCATATGCTGAGATAAGTAAGGATGTGCGAGAATAATCATTTTAGCAAGAGCAGAATTTTACTCTAAGTTTGTCTATTCAATTGTTAGTGATTTTTGTGACATATGGATTCATCCAAGATAACAATACTTACTTACTCTACTGATAAGTATTTTTTCCCTGTTGAAAATTGAAATTTTAATTGATAACTAGACGACGTGTACACACTTCATTTCACAATCGGCTACCAAATTTATTGATCCCAGACAATGTCAGTTGGTTCTTTTGGAGAACCGATTTGAATTAATTGGACATTTTCTGTGAGCTGCCATGAAAAGCCTTTGTAATGCTAATATCCCATTAAAGAGTCAGACCATTCAGTTTTCATTAGATAAAGCTAGAAATCTCGACAAGTTCGTAAACTCAGGAACTTTAAATGTAGTCAGATCGTTCTTCTAAGCGAGTATTTTTCTAACACAATTTTCATATCCCTACTACTCATAGCCTATAAATACATGTTAATACTAATTTAAAATATATGCGCATAAATATAATATATTGAACCCTTTGAAATATAGAAAAACGTGTGCATGGGGAATGGAAGTCTACACTGCATACGTTTAGTGAACATTTATTTGATTCAATGAATTGCGTAGTGAAAAAGCAAGTTAAACCTAAATATGTATAGGGTTTCTGGCGGTTTCCTTACTGAATTAAAGCATTTTTAGTAGTTTTCGACATAACCTTTGTATGGGAGGTAGGCGTGGTTATAATCCGATTTCCTCCATTTTTGGATAAGGGAGTGCCTAAAAGAAAAGACTCTAGAGAGTTTGATTTGGTTTGTAGTAGAGTAGTTTCCCCAAAAAAATTACATCTAAATATGCACTTTCACAGTGCGATCCTTTGCACCAAATTTTAAAATTTTTTTGTGCCAGTGGTCCGATTTCGCCCATTTTCAATATCAACCGTCTCATGGTGCCAAGAAATATTTGTTCCTTAAGATACCTCAATTTTTACTCAAGCTATCGCTTGCAGAGACGGACAGACGCACGGACGGACCGACATCCGGATTTCAAATATACTAGTCATCTTGATCACTTTGGTGTATATAACTAACTCGTTTAGTTTTAGGTGTTACAAACAACCGTTATGTGAACAAAACGATAATACTCTCTTAGCAACTTTTGTTGCGAGAGTATAACAAGAGTCTCATTTTAATTTTGTCAAATTTTCCATTCGAGACTTAGTTTTTAAGTACTTCATTTAAAGGAGGTAACACAATTTTCACATTCCTGCTACTCATCCATATTAATATTATAAATGCGAAAGTAACTCTGTCTGTTACTCTTTCACGCCTAAACGGCTGAACGGATTTTGGTAAAATTTGGTATGGTGATAGATGATAACCTAGAAATGGTTATAGGCTATAAAAAATCACGTCATCGTTCTTAGGAGGTAGGCAGTAGGCAGATAAAGAACTGAGTTAGTGATTCTTAGTCGTGTTTGTTGGAACTTTTGCTCTTTTACGGCTAAACGGCTGAACGGATTTTGATGAAATTTAGTAAGGTAATAGAGGGTTACCTAAAAACCGAAAGAAGTTCAAAATGATCACGTCATCGTACTTAGGGGGTAGAAAGTAGGCAGAAAACTGAATTGAGTTAGTGATTTTTTTATGGTTTTTGCTGGGAGTTTTGCTCTATCATGTTCCGGACGAAGTCGCGGGTAAAAGCTAGTAGTCTATAAATACATGTTAATACTAAATTTAAATACATGCGCATATATATATATATATATTGAACCCTTTGAAATATAGAAAAACGTGTGCATGGGGAAGGGAAGTCTATTGGAATTGAAACGACACTGCAGAGGTTTAGTGAACATTCATTTGATTCAATGAATTGCATAGTGAAAAAGCAAGTTAAACCCAAATATGTATAAACTGGTAACTTAACTGTCGGGCCATTATGACCCTCCGACAATCGCGCAGTTTTAATCGCTATCAGCACTCATATTGTCATACTAGCTAGACTCCAGGTGACTTTCGTAAATTCGAATTGTTCCCTACATTCTTCGGCAACAAAATTATTCAACATTTTAACATTAAAATTCAAAAGTTTTACGCACTCACAAAATTCTTGCAAAATATACGCGTTGTTAGTCGTGTTGCTAAAACAAAACTTTACTTTGATATTCAACTATCAGCGTTGTTTGTGCGTGTCGCGTCATTAGTTTGCATACGAGTACATACTCCCTTGGAAACACACTTCCCGGCTGCTTTGTGCAGCATACTTTGTGGCGCTTAGCAGGATGTCTCCTTTTAACATAATCATTTACATAATTTGACGCTGCCATTTGTAAGCAGATATCTTACTTACAAATTTAATATCTTCGCGTATAATGTTGGCATACTTTGCGGCATACTTCTGCTCCGAAGGAGTTTAGAGGAGGCGCAGTTATGCCGGTTCCTAAGTTACTTGAAGGTACTTTTATGCGAAACGCACATTTTGGCGTTTATTGCATTTTAAGGTGCCAGTGGAATTTTGCGTAAGAAAGTAAGATACTCAAATGTTTGTGTTAGGGGAAGTAGTGTATGATAATTTCAAATTTCAAAGTCAAATGCAAAATTTACGGTATTTTAATAGGCTTAACTGGACCCATGCGTTAACAAGGTGTTATTAATATTTTTTTATTAAGTAGATGGAGCGTTAAAATTTCATATATAACCTTAGAAGCAACAAAGCTCCCGTTCGTGGGCAAATGTTTGTGTTATGATGAGTCCTAGGAGAACCTGTTCTATCAAGAAAGTCTTATAAATGTATATACTAAAGTCAATATACTATTTTCTATTTAAAAAATCGTACAATGCTCTATTCTACCCAAAACCTCGATTTTTTACATCAAGAAATAAAAGTAAGTTTTGAGTAAGTGTGGTTGGTAAACTGTCTAATATTTATAAGGAGAGAACTTTAGGCTCACTCTGCACTAATAGTTTTTAATCACATTTCGGAGTCCATTTAAATATTGTAAGACCTAATCGATCTAATCGATATCGTCAGATCCACAATTAATATTTTTGGTACTCAGCTGAAGAAGCTTAAGTCCATTTAAGGTAATGAGGACAATTTGATTAAGACTTAGAAATTTATTTGAGACTGGACATTGTGTTTTTTGTTTCTTAAGCAATATCCTCGAAGCGGAATCTTATTATTAAAATATAGTAAGAAAGATACATATGTCAAACATGTTTCTACCGATTGGAACACCTGCCTTCGGGTTGTTCCGGCTTATGTTACATTAATATATTATCATAAAAACTAGAAATGGATTTATATACAATACACAGAAGATCATTAAATCACGGAAAAACTAGACTAATTGACTTAGACTTTTTATACTCTTTCAACAAAGTTGCTACGAGATTATTATGGTTTTGTCCACATAACGGCTGGTTGTAAGTCCTAAAACTAAACGAGTTAGATATAGGGTTATATACATCAAAATGATCAGGGTGACGAGTAAAGTTCAAATCCGGATGTCTGTCTGTCCGTCCGTCCGTGCAAGCTGTAACTTGAGTAAAAATTGAGATATCTTAATGAAACTTGGAACACATGTTCCTTGGCACCATAAGAAGATTAATAATGGGCGTAATCGGACCACTGCAACGCCCACAAAATGTCGAAAACCGAAAACACCTAAAGTGCCATAACTAAGCTATAAATAAAGCTTTGGAAGTAAAATTTGGTATGAAGGATCGCACTATGAAGGGGAATATGTGGATGTAGTTTTTTGGGGAAGTGGGCGAGGCCCCGCCCCCTACTAAGTTTTTTGTACATATCTCGCAAACTACTAAAGCTATATCAAGGAAACTTTCTAGAGTCGTTTATTTTAGGTACTACCTTATACAGTCCAAAACTAAAAGAAATCGGATAATAACCACGCCCACTTCCCATACAAAGGTTAGGTTGAAAATTACTAAAAGTGGGTTAACTCACTAACGATAAACGACAGAAACACTAAATTTCACATAAGAAATGGCAGATGGAAGCTGCTAAAGTAAGCACTAGTGAAGATATCGGTGCAGAACTTTGCAAAAATACTACGTTTATAGTGTGGCAGCCCTATTCTAAAAATCGCCAAAATCTGACCATAGGTTTTCAAGGCCCCATTTATCGAACATAAGGTCCTCGGTGCTTCTAACCTAATATTAAGGTTTCCAACTTTCAATGGACTTTATACAATATATATAACGAATATGTGTTCAAATTGTGTATTATATAATATTAATAAAGTTAAGTAAATTAATTGCGAGAGTATAAAATGTTCGGCTACACCCGAACATAGCCTTCCTTACTTGTTATACTGCTAGTTTCATATTTAATTTTTATGTTTTTATAACTATCGTAGAAAAGAAATTTAGTGACTGACTTGTATTGTATCGTATAAAGTGAAATTATAATAGATCCTACAGGACACAAAACTGTGAACGGCAGTTACATACGATTTACGTAAACGGAACGGAACCAGATATTACATGGTCATGGGCTGTTAACTTAGCAGCACACATCAGAAAATGATTTATAAATGTTTTTCTGTTGGTGCAACAACTACAACAGCTATATGTATTTATATCCAGGTGATAAACCCTAGATATACATAAATGATATTTCCTTCTCCAACACATTCACACACTCACAGTTATATTCAAACCAAAATGTGTAAATGTATTCGGCTATATGAAAGTAGGTGAAACATTTCACCATTTCGTGTGGCCACTGGCTATATTATGACTCTTGGGAAATTCCGTTTGCCATGTTTACTTTAAATTGCAAAATGTCATAGTTTTGACACAAAGGTGACCAGCACAAACTCAACTTTTTTTGTGTTAATAACAGTTGTTGTAATGTTAGTATATCTCATATGAGACAAATGAAATATTCATCGAATAAAGCAAACGAAAATCATATGAGCAGCTAAGCAACGAAATGTACATATAGATGTAGGTATGTAGCTGTGTCATTACATAACTGGAAATAGGTACGTAAGTATATGTTTTACCTGCACTTTATATCTATTATACACATATTTAAGAAATAAATATTTTATGAAAATTTTGAAATATGGGCAAGCAACCTATGTGGACAAATTCAAGTATAATTTATGGTAAGATTCACCAAACTACATATCCAAATTGCCATGATAGGAACTAATATTTAAGAAAACATAAAAATCTTCCAGATCAAACTGAATAAAGTGCATATAACATCAGTTTGAGTTTCAGCAACAAAATATTACTTTAAATAATCCAAAGACAACAGATTCTGGATCAACTTCATGTTACCAACTGATGCTTAGACGAACCAAGCTGATCTGAATTATATAATACATTCAAAAATAAGGAGAAGAACAGAAGATTTGCAAATGGAACTATTGAAATTCACATTGCTTGTTTTGAGTATATGGTTTATATGTGCATCGTATTCGATAAAATATTCAGTTCCATTTAGTTTAGTGGAGAGAAATGTCGCATAACTTTTGTTTTAGAAAAAAGAGTATATAAAATTCGTAGCAAAATGCATATAAAAAACAACAACAACAAAAGACAAGTTAAGACCAACAGACACACACCCACTTCTATAACCATACAAGTTTATATCCCAACGAACTCTGGTATTAATATATACGCAATGGAGTAGTTGTTGGATTCAGTTATCTGAAAGAGCCAATATATTTTTATTGAATATTAGTTTCTATAAAAATTTTTTAGTATTGCATACAGCACTATATTTGAATTTATGTGCATATGTGTTCGACATGTAGTAACAACCGCTCTGAGCTGTATGCTCATGTATCCATAAATGTACGTGCATTTCAACAGCTTCATGAATATGCTTGACTGCACTCTCATTGGATTTAGTTCACATGAATTTACAGTTTGCTGTCACAATGCATATTGCTTTTTATATGGAATTTAAATTCAAATAACGCCTATGCTGGCTTCCGGTTTTAGTAGTGCACAAATTACAGTTTATTTATTACGAAGTATTAATTAATATGTAAATGGAAACAGTTTTTTTGTAAACACTAAACTAAAACACTAATTACATGTGTTTATTATTAAATTTTGGAATATTTTTTTGGAAAAATGCAAATTATTTTCTGACTAAATATTAGTCTATATTCTGTCAAATAAGTACCTGGAAATTCAAAAATTAGTTAGTAATTAACAAATTATGATTAGTTTGTGTGAAATTTTGTGTTCCAAACATAGCAATAAAAATTGACAGAATAGTGGCTGACAGTTGTGCCTGGGAAAAAAAATTTTGAAATGTTCTCTTGGTTACTTATTTGACAATTCATTCATTCAAACACATGGAAGTCGATAAGGTATAATAATTGGAGGGATCACTTTGTAAATTCGGATTGCAGATTTCGATCAATATCAGACGAAATTCTTTCTAATAACGTGAAATTTCTGTGTACCAACTTTTTCTATGAATAATTTTCTCAGTCTTAAGGATCGATGGGTTGTGATCTTGAACTTTAGCAAGTAATTTTCCTTTAGTGTCATTATGTATCTTTTGAAATTCAGTTATTTACCAGAACGATTTGCTATTTGAGCGACATTAGTGTTACTCATGTTAGACTAAGAACCGCCATCTAGAAAAAAACTGTAAAGCCTCAAGATCTAAATAAAAAATTTTGAGGTAAAGCGTTGAATATATGATAAAGGTTTCAAAAAAAACTTTGTTTCGACAGCGGTCCCCTCTGGAACTACTTTAATATCAACTAAGGATGATGTTCTATTATTTCAATAATTAACTTTAGTTAAGGAATCTTTCTCCATTGATTGAATAAGTTTAAGGATAATATTATTACAACTGGAAGAAGAAGAACATTTTCTTTAACGCCACATATTCGAAGTAAGCACTCCCGCATAATCGATTCCATATACGTATGGATTGGCTTATGTGTCCTATAATACATAAATAGAGGTAAAGTTTTTAATCGGCTTAGGAGTTTGTACTAATTTTATATTTTCCTGTGTTTCCCTCTGCTAAAAAACTAACAAATTTACAAATATATGTACATACAACCATAAATAGGTGGATGTATTCACCACTACATGTTCATTAATTTTCCATATAATTCTTTAAGACCACAAGTAAATTAATTTA
Organism: Zeugodacus cucurbitae; assembly: GCF_028554725.1. Taxonomy (NCBI): domain Eukaryota; kingdom Metazoa; phylum Arthropoda; class Insecta; order Diptera; family Tephritidae; genus Zeugodacus; species Zeugodacus cucurbitae. The sequence continues at coordinate 51,743,357 of NC_071667.1, read as the reverse complement.
AATTCGCGATTATTGTCTCCGAATCGCACCGCGGCAAAACGTATTTTATAAATGGAAAATTAGAAAACAATTATGATAATCAAAATGAATTGTTTATTTGATGGAAATTTAATTGCATATTTGCTAATTTAATTTAAAAATATACTAAAAACTGTGCAAATTGAAATATTCACTTTATTTGATAAAAAATACTGAACTACTGTAATAAGTGGCAATTCATGTTAATATGGTGGAATTTGAGGTCAAATTACCGTTTTTATACTCTCGCAATATGTTGCACAGAGTATTATAGAATTGTTCACATAACGGTTGTTTGTGTCACCAAGAAATAAAAGAGTTAGATATGGGGTTATATATATATAAATGATCAGGATGACGAGTGGAGTTGAAATCAGGATGTCTGTCCGTCCGTCTGTCCGTGCAAGCGATAACTTGAGTAAAAATTAAGATATCTTAATGAAACTTGGAACACATATTGGCACCCTGAGGAGGTTGCTTTCAAAAATGGGCAAAATCGGTCCACTGCCACGCCCACAAAATGGCGGAAACCAAAAACACATAAAGTGTCATAACTAAGGTATAAATAAAGTTATAACAGTAACAGTAGTTTGGAATAAAGGATTGCACTAGGAAGGGGCATATTTGCATATAATTTTTTTGGGGAAGTGGGCGTGGCCTCGCCCCCAAATCGATTATTTGTATATATCTCGCAAAACAATGAAGCTATATAAACCAAACTTTCTGCAGTCGAATCTCTTATGTACCCCACCACACATTATGAGAATAGTTGAAATCGGATAATAACCACGCCCACCTCCCATACAAAGGTTAGGTTGAAAATGACTAAAAGTGGGTTAACTCAGTAACGAAAAACGTCAGAAACACTAAATTTCACATAAGAAATGGCAGATGGAAGCTGCACTCAGATTTTTTTACAAAATGGAAAATGGGCGTGGCGTCGCCCACTTATGGGTCAAAAACCATATCTCAGGAACCACTCGACAGATTTCAATGAAACTTGGTTTGTAATAGTTTCCTTACATCCCAATGATATGTTGTGAAAGTAGGCCAAATCCCTTCACAACCACGCCCACTTCCTATATACCAGAACTTTGAAGACGATTTGAATCGTTTACTTTACAATATATAAAGCAAGCTCTAGTGAAGATATCGATGCAGAACTTTGCACAAATACTACGTTTATAGTGTGGCAGCCCCATTCTAAAAATCGCCAAAATCGGACCATAGGTTTTCAAGGCCCCATATATCGAACACGAGGACCTCGGTGCTTCTAACCTAATATTAGGGTTTCCAACTTTCAATGGACTTTATACAATATATATGACGAATATGTGGGTCAAATTGTGTATTATATAATATAAATAAAGTTAAATAAATAAATTGCGAGAGTATAAAATGTTCGGTTACACCCGAACTTAGCGCTTCCTTACTTGTTTTATACTAGGTACATACTCCTAGTATTTCTTTGTATTAGCAGTGACGAATTCAAATATAATATATATACTTCTCTGAATCAGGCGGATGGTAAAGAGCACAAGAGGAAAATAAGCTCATCAAAACTCATAGTCTAACAGAAGAAAAGTAATATAAGTTGTCACCTCAAATCTCTTTAAAGCAAATGTATATGTAAAGGGATATAAAAGCTTGCAGAGTGTTTTATCATTTTTGAATTATCGACTTCATGATCGACTAAGTGGCGGGAAGAGTGCCTGGTGGAAAAAAAGGTTTTCAGTTGTTATCAACGTTGATGTTGATTGCAAGATCCGTTTCCAGTCGGTTCTATGTTATCGGTTTGTGGACTGTTAGGCCGAATTTAGCAAATATAGAAATTTTAAGAAAATTAACAAAATTATTATAAGCGCAATGTCACGAAGAGTATGTTAACAATCTCCAAAGCAGGAGATATTTGGTGGATCCTTTTGCCGTCCTTTCTCTCTCGAAATATTTTGCACAGAGTAAAATAGTTTTATTTAAAAAATGGGTGTAGTCCCGTTATTTAAAAAATGGGTGTAGTCCCGCCTTTTATTAAGTTTTTTTGTATATATATCATAAGCTACTAAAGCTAAAGATATCATTAAAACGTTATGGAGTAATATCTTCAGGCGTTTCATTATCGAGCATGAAAATATATTATATCTCGAATTATATCCATAAATATTTAAAATAATAATGAATTAATAAATCAAGTTAATTTTAAAATTGAAAACTGTATTTAGAAGTCTAATGCTACGACGTTTAATATAGCTTTTTTGGTAACTCTTCCTATAGTTTCACACGCCACTTTCCTTCTTTCCAACAAATGCCTGCGTCATTGCCACCAACTCGTATTTGCAAAATTAATTAGCTATTTTTGTACTCTTCCATCAATCTAATTATAACTCATACGTTTAGTCTGCATAACTAGCATTTAGTCGGTGCTAAAATTCCGCACAATAATTAGGGTAAACATTTTAATTTTATGCCAACACATAGTAACTAAAAATAACTCACATCATCGAATCATGGTGGTGGCAGGGGATTATTTTCTAATGCGCTAACTTGTTGGGCAAACAGCGTCAACTAATCTGTAAAATATTTCGAAATATTTCGGATGGTCCGCATATTTACTGCAAATTAGTCGAAATTAGTCGAAATTAGGTAATATTAACAGATTAGCCGCACGACATGCGGTATGACGGCCACGCAACAACAAGTGAAAAATAAAAAACAACAACAAAAACCAAAAATGTTTCAAATAACTAATAGGCTTGTTAGTTTTTAACTTAATTAATTGTATAAACATGCCACAGAGAGGCATGCGTGGTCTTGCGTATGTGTGTTTGCGAGAAATGTTTAGTGGAAAGTGGTCATTAATGAAAATACCACATACTGGGACAAATATTGTGAAAACAGGCACTCAGACTTATGCTCTTATAAAATTTTGTATAGATATATGTATATACAAAAACAATCTTATATAGTTACCACATTACTTGCGGCCTGTAGCCAGTTGACCGGAAAAAGGCCGCTATTAAGAAGTATTTAGCTTTGGTTGGGTTCCGCACACTCTACTAGAAGAAAGTCTGTGCCTCTATATATACATACATAACGGTTAGACTGATTAATTTGACAACCGTTGCGTGATGATAGGAAAATTAAGCAGCCGACTGATTTCAGCATCCGAAAAATTCCTGAGCTGAATTAATGAACTGAAATCATGTGGTTGATGAACTAATATTTCAGACTGAAATATTTTTGAACAGTTTGATAGTATTCTTCGGTGATTTTTATTTGTGGTCAGCTCCAACGTTAATTTAAAGTGATTTTACTAAATAAAATTAGCGAGAAGGGAGACTTGCAGCTGCATTTAAATCTCAGTGGGCATTTACCAGTCATCTTCTTGGTTGTGTTGAAATATGGTTGTCTATAATAGTAAAGTCCATAGCATTATGAAACAGGGAACTTAAGTCCGAATATATAACCTTTTATAAAAATATACAAATAATATATGGGTGATCTACGATAATAACTTGTGCGGAAATTAGCTTAATTTATTTTTGATGTCCTTTATGTACAATTTTTTTAATGAATCACATCATATTAAAGTAGTGTATTAAATAACACATAATACATAATTAAAACAATTTTTTCATATTTTTATTGTATGAGATGCTAAACTTAAACAAAGTTCAATTGAAAGTAAAATAATTATATTTAAGTATTGTTAAATAAAGAACAAAATAATTTTTTTCATATAATTTTTAAAATTAACTTTAGTTCCGCTTTTTTATGTATCTACCCCGCATACCTCGCATTGAAAAAGTGCTCCAGGGCTCATTTCAGCCTGAAGTTAGCAATACTAATCGCGAAATCCGTTTGATCGGTGTAATTTTTTAGTTATTGCGGAGCGATTGTTCGGTGTACTGGATTCGCCAACTGATTTTGTCTCTCCCCTCGCAATTCATAAAACTTATAATATTAATTTAATTTATTTGTCTTTATTGTCCAAAATTATTAATACTGTTATAATTGAATTGAGATAAGTAATCAACCTTAAAAATAATTCGTGAACTTCTGAAAATGGCCCATTCCCCGATCTCCAGCCACCACCAACATCCACAAAACTAAAAATATCAGCCTCGCAACCTCACCCAGAATCGCACTGGCAAAAAGTCCTCCCTCGACGAACAAAAATCAAACTCTACAAGTCCTTTTCATGCCCTTATGCCTTATGGTACAGAAGCATGGACGATGTCAAAATCCGATGAGACTGTACTAGTTTTCGAGAGAAAAGTTTTGCGCAAGATTTATGGTCCTCTGAACATTGACAACGGCGAATACCACAGACTAAGGAACGATGAGCTATATGAGTTATTCGACGACATTGACATAGTTCAGCGAATAAAAACACAGCGGCTACGCTGGCTAGGTCATGTTGTTCGAATGTACGAAAGCGCTCCAGCTTTGAATGTGTTCGATGCAGCTCCCGATGGTGGGAGCAGAGGGACAGGAAGCCTTCCACTCCTTTGGAATAACCAGGTGGAAAGTGACGTGGTTTCTATTGGTATTTCCAATTGGCGCCAAACGGAAAGAGGGAGAGATGTATGGTGCACTCAAGTAGATTTGGCTATAATCGCATAGCAGGTGCATACGCCACATATTAATATACACATACAGAAGGTCAGTATTGTCAGACTGTCCCCATGCCAAATCTTCTTTTGAAATGGCGGAGGATATATTACGTCTTTAAAAAGTCAGAAATGTTTTTGAAAGATCTTAAGATTTTATATTTAATATTTGTTTCGCTTATTTATACTAGAGAGTGACTTTAATTTATTTGCTATTTTAATTTTATGGCTTGTTCGTAAAGAAAAATGGCACTTTTAATTTGTAATACTATTTTAAATTTAGTTTTTACTTTTGGTAAATTAATTATCAACCATAAACTTTAAGTCTCTCCCCTGGCCGATGTGTTTACCCAGGTCGTCGAAAAAGTAATAAAATATGTATAAAGTGACTTGGCATTACGTGGAAAGGTAAATAAAAAGGAATAATACAGAGGTTTCAAATTTTCTGTTTAAACGTTTCCTCCATCAAGTGCATAGAGGAAACGGTAAACTTCTTATCGTAGTATTACCCATAGACCTGATATTTTTTATTTTTATTATATTCTTATTTTACAGCATTGCTTAAAAATTCAAGAAATATTTTTCATTGTCACTCAAAACCTTAGACGTGTTTTCAAAATCGGTTGTCATAATTCTAAGTTGACATCAGCGGCTTACCGCATATGATTTCGAGAAGAGAAACACTCGCTGAAGTTCAGATACAGATACCATTTAATGATCACCAATACCAATTTATTTTCATTTGTAGTTGTCCCTTTATTACGTCAACCTCCGTTGGTCTTTATGAAATACCGTTAATTTCTTCGATCATTGTTTCAGCCTTTCGTCCCCTATGTAAAAAATATTGGAATTGAATACTGATTTTGTAAATGATTTGCGCAAATCCTTTCACGTACTTAAAAACATGTTCTCCTTATAATTACGCATTTACCTTTGTTCTACCGAAATTAGTTCTTATTCACACTTTCTTTGTTTAAAGTAAGCTCTGGATTTGCAACGGCCATAACGCTGTCAATTTACTTACCAATTTGTGTTTAGTACTACGCACTTTTCTGGACCGAGTGCAAAAAAGAGCCGGAGTATTCGTTAAAAGGTAGCCGCCCCACACAAAAAAGAGGTGAAAGTAAAGTAAGTTATTACTTATTTCATTCTGACACAAACGTTTGATTGACAGCGCCTGAGCACAAAGTTCAATATGGCTGTCAATCATTACCCTTTCACAATACTGATATTGCAACAATAGCGAAATGGTTGGCTCGTGTGAAAATACCAGGAAGTAACTAAGGAAGTGCTATGTTCGGGTGGAGTCGAATATTAGAATATTAATCATAAGATATTAGAATCGACAAAAAATACGGAAATCATAATATAACCTTAAATATATGAGGGATCGTCTGGATCGGTTTTATAAACATTTGTTATTAAAGTAAAGTATGGGTGAGAACATATTTTCGCACAGTACCTTGACTTGTATAATTGGCATAAGTCCCACTTCTTCTACTTGTCTGGTGTAGACACCGCTTACGCGGTTATAGCCGAGTCCAAAACAGCGCGCCACGTATCCCTCCTTCTGGCAGTTTGGCGCCAATTGGTTATACCAAGCGAAGCCAGGTCCCTCTCCACCTGGTCCTTCCATCGGAGTGGAGGTCTCCCTCTTCCTCTGCTTCTACCAGCGGGTACTGCATCGAATACTTTCAGAGCTGGAGCACTTTCATCCATTCGAACAACATGACCTAGCCAGCGTAGCCGCTGTCTTTTTATTCGCTGGACTATCTCTATGTCGTCGAATAACACATACAGCTCATCGTTCCATCGTCTGCGGTATTCGCCGTTACCAATGTTTAAGGGACCATAAATCTTGCGCAAAACCTTTCTCTCGAAAACTCCTAGTGCCGTCTCATCGGATGTTGACATCGTCCACGCTTCTGCACCGTAAAGTAGGACGGGAATGATGAGGGACTTGTAGAGTTTGGTTTTTGTTCGTCGAGAGAGGACTTTACTTTTCAATTGCCTACTTAGTCCATAGTAGCACCTGTTGGCAAGAATGATTCTGCGTTGGATTTCGAGGCTGACATTGTTGGTATTGTCGATACTGGTTCCCAGGTATACGAGATTATCTACAACTTCAAAGTTATGACTGTCAACAGTGACGTGGGAGCCAAGACGCGAATGCGCTGACTGTTTGTTTGATGACAGGAGATATTTCGTCTTGTCCTCGTTCACCACCAGACCCATACGCTTCGCTTCCTTATCCAGTCTGGAAAAAGCAGAACTAAGTCCCACTAGAATAGCGAAAATCATTACATGTTCGTCACCAAACTATGGTCACTAATTTTTTTAAGTTATCTCAAATATTGATCGATATACGCCATGAAGTCAACCGGAATTTCCGAAATACTTATATTTGTATATGGGAGTTAGGGAATTGAATTGATAAAATCGGTTCAGTATTTTATCAATTTTTAGCACCCGTTCAAATAATTGTAGAAGAAAGGCTCTCACTTCGTCTCCTTAAAATTTCTCGGAAATTTACCGATATTTTCAACAAACGCTTAATCATAGGCATTGAGGTCCTTATATACGATATCTAGGGTCTCAAAGAAATTTATATATTATATATGACATATTATTTTAGGCGTTGAGACCAAAAACTCTTTATAGCTGCGCAACATGTTTCTAGAGAACAAATATTGAACCAATGAAAGCATTTATTATCTTTTATTTACTCATGTTACTTATACGCCGTGTCGCCAACTACACCGAATACTTTGTTAAACTGTGTATGTAACGCTAAGCTGAATATTCCTTTGAAAGCTCCCTGCAAACAGTAAAAGCTAACATATCGGCGCTCATAAATCATGCATCATGTATATCGTGCTGCAAAAAAGAACTTTGACGGGCAAAACAGAGGAAAATAGCTGAAATATTTAACGCTAAAACGACTACCGCTCAGCTGGGTATGATTGAGAAAGAAAGAGAATATTTGTTGAACTATAGATATGTGCAAAAGTGAAACTAAATATACATACGCACACATAGAATTATATGTACGTCTGTGTTTATATTGTAACTGCGCATTTGTTGACGTATTTGTCTGAGCCAGCGGAAGCGAACATTTACTCCGGTTCCGACAGGAAGTCAGTTTTATGTTCACTTGAGTTATTGTTGCTTTTTCGGCAAGCAGCGTTTTTTCTCATATTATTTTACTCAATTTTCTGCTATCTGACAGCGAGTGCAGCAGGAGTCCACATAATTTTTGGTTTATTTTCGGTTTTTCCTCGAATTTCTTTCTCTTCTCTTCTTGTCTTTGACAGACAAGCTTAAATGTTTCATTGCAGCAAATAAGTTAATAAACTGTAAATCACAGCGAACGAGTTGAATTGGTGGTGACGCCATGTAGCGCGCTACGAAGTTGCGCGACACACACATCACAGCTCATTTCTTTGTGATATAATGAAATTAATTAAGAGGAATTTTATTACAATTAATTGTGCTTGCATGCATTTAATTTTAGTGACATGCGTATATCTTTATTTTACGGAAATATTTTGAAAAGGATGAAGTTCATCTTAATGGGTGGAAATTCACGTTTGAGGCCCTTAATGTTATTGAAAATCTATTGCTAAAAAGAGTTGCTAAAAATTGTTCAATTAAATTGAGTTATTAAATTCAAAAAGGTCCCAAAGAAATTCAGTGCCCGTATATATATATATATATATATATTACTAGCAGACCCTGCCACACGTTTTTGTGGCTAAGGTATACATTAAATTAGTAAATTGTTCAATGCAGAGAACATATTCTCACGCATAAAGACGAAAACGTCATAGCCGATAAATTTTAAAATGATTGATAGACATTATTGTAGATCTGTATTAATTATTATTACTGCGTAAATCATCATAATTTGTAAAACTTTGATTTTTTAATCGTATATTGAAGAAAGTAACAAATGACCAAATTTCATAGTTGGCTTTATCTTGGCTTTGGCGACGATATTGATCACCTTCTTCACAGCCAGTCTTGTTCTATTGCAAAGTCGAGGTTGATATATGTTACACAGCATGATGACAACTCACACTACTTTTAATTGCAAGTGAGTGGGGATAGTCCAGCAATTTAAAATAGTCTGTGAGATAATTGATTACGCCATCCTGGTTTGTAGCTGTGTCAACTCTCCTTGAATTCGCATTAAGATCAAAGAGATCCTTGTTTTTTTAACACCAAAATTGGTCATTCAAGCAGTCATTTATGGTTATCATATTGTGGTTTCATGTCAGGAAAAACATGATGAATAAGCTTCTCCTTCGAGTCAATGAAGTGACAGAAATATGTTGGAAATGTTATTAATCCATTGAGGGATTACCACCTATCATTTCCAACTGCTTCTACAATCGCAATTTTATATTGTTGCAAAATCAGTGGTATGCTAGTTGTTTATTGACGATTATTTAAATTGTTTAAGGCTATCGACACAACCTTATACAGTTAAACACTGACACAAATATTTGAACAAAGCAACAATGACAACCTTCAAAATATTATTATTTTTTGTTTTCGTTTTTCATACTCGTATTTTTGTTGTCAACTGGAATAAAATTCTCTTATTATTACTTTCTAATCTTTTCCTGGCCTTCCATGAATATTTCACCGTTTCACCGTCAGTCGTTCTCGACTTTTTGCGAAACTCACGAACAGAGCAATTCATTTTTACATCTATAGATTAGAAATTGTTTGTATGAGACATTAGTGTGGATTTTAGACTTTTTCAAGACATTTTTTAATTTTACTCTCCGTAAGAACCATCCTTATACTTCAAGGAATATTGTAAAAAAATAATTAGCGAAAACGGTTCAGCTGTTTTCGAGTTATGCGCTTAGCAACACACTTTGCGATTAATTTTTACATTATAGATAGTGAGATGTAAATTTAAATTGAAATTTAGAATATAATCTGATCTATCAGGCGTAACTGAAACTAAAGCACACTCTTGAATATTTTACACAGCGACTACAGCGCAGTCTTTCGGATCCTATAAGAAAGAACTCATCTCATACATGCAAAAATTTAATGACTTTTTTAATGTCTGCTAGCTTTTCCTGATGTTATCAACCACTGGTTGCACTTACAAGTTTATGGCTCAAACGCCTATCGGATTTTTAATAGAAGATTTTCCTTACACAAATATACACAAAGGCTTATATATATATATATCTGCCATAGGGCAATCTAATAAAAAATTTCAATAAATTTTTTGGCATGCCTTTTAATTATTTTGTACCCGCTAAGTGGCGCTACATACGTATTTTCAACATAGTCTGATTTCGGTTTCAGTTAAAATTCGTATTATCGATAGCTGACGCTACTCTCTAATCCCGATATTAATCGACGTATACGGTATAAAGTTCATCGGATGCTTGAAAATCCGCGTAGCCGCTGTATTTTCATTCGCTGAACTATGTCGCTGTATAACTCATACAGCTCAAAGTTCCATTGTCTGCGGGGCAAATGTTCAAAGCACCATAAACCTTCCGAAAAACTTGTCTCTCGAAAACTCCTAGTGTCGTCTCATCGGATGTTGACATCATTCACGCTTCTGCACTATAAAGCAGGACAGGAATGACGATCAACTTGTAGAGTCTGGTTTTAGTTCGTCAAGAGAGGACTTTACTTTTCAATTTTCTACTCAGTCCAAAGTATCACCTATAGTGTTTCTGGGTTGGATTTCTAGGCTGACATTGTTGGTGTTGTTGATGCTGGTTCCAAGGTATAGGAAATAATCTACAACTTCAAAATTATGACGTGGAAGCCAAGACATATGTATATTGAAAAGTGAATAAATTAGATGGCCTTCAAAATTGTAGTATAAGGAAAGAAGGCGTTGTTGTTAACCGTTTGAGCTCATTTTTAAGCCCTATCATCATAATGTCAGAAAAATGATATGTACCAAATTCGGCGAGTAGTTCCTGAGATATGTTTTTTAGCTAATCTAGTGACACAAAAGATACCGATTAAAGACCTTTTAAGTTAAATAATCCTAATTGGTTAATACGAATCTAAGAATATCTCGACGTTGAAAGAGTAAAAGGCTTGCTCTTTACTTTTTTTCTTCCAAATTCATCACTTACATGAAAGACATAGACCATTTTTAACTTGTTTAAAGATTTTTTCTTTCGTAAATTGTAAACATTAATATTCTTATTACTGTTCTTTAAGGACTTTGTGAAAAATTTACCGCGAAAAATATGAACAAAACAATGAACATTTCAAAATTCTTCATAGAATGAATGATATCACAGTACCTTGAGATGAAGCCTGAGGTGAGCAGAATCTGCTTTGTATTTTACTATATGAAGCTAAACACAATCAATCAACTGCGTTCATAGACAATTAAAGTCCAGCTGCGCTTGGCTCCAGATTACTTACACACATTAGACTACCATATACGTACATCTCTACACCCAAAACGAATAAAATACGCAATCTGTTGAAAACTTCTAAAACTTCGGCTTCATACTCGTAGTATATCTAATATAAACTCAAACTTTGTGCCAGAAATTTTTATTAAACTTTAGCTGACCTAAGTTACTGGAATTTGATTGCTTGCGCAAGTTATGCAAGCGTTTCCTATCAAGCAAGGGTGCGCTCAAATGAGCGATGATTATATTTCATTAATTATTAACAATTGATTACGGAAACGGCAACAGTGTTGCTCGCCAAACTTCTATTTGAACTTTTGGTCTCGGCCGTATCAGTTTAACTCAGGAAATAGTTTTGTAACAGCAGTGGGTGGAGAAGGAAGGTGGTGCGCCAAGATTAGCAGAAACTTTGTAAACAAAACTTTCATAAATTCTTTACAGATTAATTACAAATAAAGGCAGGAAAGTAATTAAATTGTGAACGTCCAGCAAGCAGCAGTTGAGTTGAGTTGTCAGTCAGCGCATCTTATAAGTTGAATAGCAGTTGTTAGAGATGTTGCTGTAGTCGGGGTTGAGCTGTGGCCTTGTAGGGAAAATTTATTTGTGTTTTAGTATTAGGTCTAAAGGGTGAAATAATAGAAGATCCTATATAACACATTGAAAGAAATTATCATATGGCGCGAAACGTTTTCAACTGAAAGTATCTCCAATAACCAAATCTTTCCTTTTGAGAGATTTTCTTACAATTTTGGAACCAGTTTTACAACCGAAGTTGAAATAGTTGATTGAGACATAATCCCCTAGATTTTCCGATCAAAATAAATTCAGAAGGAATCTGGGGTCACTTTAGAGTTTAATGGTAGGTGAAAAACATCTTCAAGCCTAGTAGAAACCAAGGATAAAATTTATTTAGTAGAAATTGATCAAAACATGTTCTAACTTTCAGAAAAAAGACTACGTCATCATTTTCAATCAATTTTCTACAGGTTACTGCCTCTAACAACTTACTTATTCCGTCGAACGCACGTGGTGATCTGTGCCCTCGGCGCGTTGATGAGCGATGCCATATTTTAGTCAAGTAGGTCAGCGCTACCATCACTCATTACTACCGGCCCATCCATTACCTTAGTGAGTTAGTATTAGTGTGGGTATTCAAAAAATTCAGCTAAATGGTGCTGATGGTTAATGGGGTGTGGTGCTACCCCATTGCTGCATTTATACGTTGAGCAATATGCTAATTATGCGCATAATAATTCAATAATATTCGCACAAAGATAGAACTTTAAATGAGCTAATTAAGTGCGGCCATCATTAAAATTGAAATGTTTACAACGAAGTTTGTCTGCCATGACAGCGGAGTGGGATTGGCGGCTACTTTAATTGCCTGAAAAGTGTTCAACGGGCATGTTAAGCAAAATCAGCGGGAGTGGTTATCTATAGAAAGGCAGCTGGAGCGGTAGGAGTTTATAGTCAAAGCGATATTACATTTAGTTATTATATGCTTTTAGAATTTTATTTGTTGGATTTTAAGTATAAGTATTTTACAAGAAAAATAACAGCCAAACATTTGCTGTGAGTGATTATGGCTCTACGACTGTAATCTGGTAAGAGTATTTACTTCGAATTCTAAGGGTTGCTCCAAAGAATAACGAAGAGTTCACCTGTTTATCAGATGTCTACAATTTTATGTTATTGTGACTTGGCTCTTTTTTATAATCTTAAAATTTCCAGTAGTCTAAGAAATTTTCAAATATATTACATGGTATCACACAAACTCCATTGTGTGGTATTCTTAAGTAGGTTGAATTTCGTCATTATGAGAGAGTATGATTTCTTAAATTTAAATGTTGTGCTGTATAGAAATTAGTTTCATTTTTCTTTTTCAAGTAAAAAAGGGTAAAAGGTTTTTCAAAAGTTAGCTTCTTCAAGTTCATCTTAGAACTTCTTATATCATAAAAAGCAAAGGATGTTTTCTAGACATGAGGTTTTAAAGAAGAAATTAAACGCATATAAATAAATATTATGGCCAAGAGTTTAACTTTATTATAAAGGTAAGGGTTTGGAAATTATTTCGGGCAAGTGACCGCTGCGGCTGGTTAGAATGTATTCCTGCCTAGAGCCCCAATTTTTATTTCCGTTCAATTCTATATGCAGTAATCTACGATAATATTGTTTATTGAATGTTTTAGCATGTTCTAGGTAGTTGACGGAAATAATACTTCTGAATCCCAAAATATAATGGCTAAAACTTTGCCCGTCGAATGGTACTGCTTTCGCACATTTTGAACGACTTTTATAACTTTTTTCAGTGTACTACCACTTGAACTCAGATGTGTTCATTTGTAATCTATTGTCACATATCGCTCAAAACCTAAATGTTAAGATATCATCGAAGAAATTGAAAAAAGTCCTTCTCAGCTATGATATGTTATGCATTGGTACATGGAATGGATTTAAAATAGAGGTTAGACGATTGGTCGGGATCATAGTAGTTGGATACAGATTTTTTAGACCTAGACCTCATATGTTTAGGGATCCCTATGTATTTTTGCGAAAAGTCAGTGAGTCATCAAAGAAAACATTAATAGGGCCTTAGTTTGAAAAATTCTTAAGATGAAAAATATCAATATAAATTCGCTGAAATAGAACTTTTCGGATAAAATGCCGTTTTTGCCTTGAAAATGTTTTAATAACAATCATTCGAATCGGGTAGACTTAATTTCTGAAAAGTGATCTTATCTGTCCAGCTGATGGTTAGTTTCCTGTGAAAACCCTGAATCGTGTTTGAAACCAGAACTGACCCATATACTTCTGGGTTCAGAGACGCAGAGACGTTATGAGGACGTACCTTACCTCAGCACCTTCTCTTCTTCTTGAACGGCGCAGACACCACTTACGCGGTTATAGCCGAGTCCAAAACAGCGCGCCACGTATCCCTACTTCTGGCAGTTTGGCGCCAATTGGTTATACCAAGCGAAGCCAGGTCCCTCTCCACCTGGTCCTTCCATCGGAGTGGAGGTCTCCCTCTTCCTCGGCTTCCACCAGCGGGTACTGCATCGAATACTTTCAGAGCTGGAGCACTTTCATCCATTCGAACAACATGACCTAGCCAGCGTAGCCGCTGTCTTTTTATTCGCTGGACTATGTCTATGTCGTCGAATAACACATACAGCTCATCGTTCCATCGTCTGCGGTATTCGCCGTTACCAATGTTTAAGGGACCATAAATCTTGCGCAAAACCTTTCTCTCGAAAACTCCTAGTGCCGTCTCATCGGATGTTAACATCGTCCACGCTTCTGCACCGTAAAGTAGGACGGGAATGATGAGAGACTTGTAGAGTTTGGTTTTTGTTCGTCGAGAGAGGACTTTACTTTTCAATTGCCTACTTAGTCCATAGTAGCACCTGTTGGCAAGAATGATTCTGCGTTGGATTTCGAGGCTGACATTGTTATTGCTGTTAATGCTGGTTCCCAGGTATACGAAATTAACTACAACTTCAGAGTTATGACTGTCAACAGTGACATGGGAACCAAGACGCGAATGCGCTGACTGTTTGTTTGACGACAGGAGATATTTCGTCTTGTCCTCGTTCACCACCAGACCCATACGCTTCGCTTCCTTATCCAGTCTGGAAACAGCAGAACTAACGGCGCGGGTGTTGTTTCCAATGATATCGACATCATCGGCGTACGCCAGTAGCTGTACACTCTTATAGAAGATTGTACCTTCTCTATTTAGCTCTGCACCTCAGTACCTTAGATGTCAATAAATGTCGATATTGGAAGGATTACATAAATGCAGTATTAAAATTATCAAATGTATTTTAATTTGCATTTATAATTCTAATTCACATACAAGTTGGAATGAATTATATTGTCGATAGTAGTTGGATCTCACTCTGTTTGCAACATAATGTTCTCGTACGCTTTTGGGGTTTTCGAACCCCTTTATATGCAACAAATCAACTGCCGATATTCTGGTGAAGTTTATTACATGCGTTCCAATATGATATTATTTAAAGAAATAGTACCTTAGATCCATTTTTGTTGCTAATGAAACTATGCTTATGTGGCAAACACAAAGCTACTGTATTTAATTGAACTAAATCCCTTCCGATTCTTACTACTGAGCAGAACGGTATTTAAACAAGTAAATTATGAAACATTGCTCTATTCCATATGGATTTTCTTCAGGCATATATGTATTAATACGTATTTACATATATTTCTATTGTTCATTTTGCTAGTTTTCCTTTATTTGTTCAATGTAAGTAAATACAAATTGTGCTTGAATAGCAAAATATTTCTCTATTGACAGCCAAGCGTTACGAAGAATTCTCGCACACACACGCAAGCATACCATAAATACGTCGGTTAAGGCATTTTAAAATCATTTTGAATTTCAAATGCATTTCGATATTGTTATTATTATTTAAGATTCAACATTTTCATTGTCGTTTGCTTGACAATATTTGCAAGCAAATGTATGAAAGTGTGTATGAGTAAATCTTGTAAATAACAATGCTCACTTCTTCTTTTCCAACCGCTCATACATACAAA
The DNA here is from genome assembly GCF_028554725.1 of Zeugodacus cucurbitae. NCBI lineage: Eukaryota > Metazoa > Arthropoda > Insecta > Diptera > Tephritidae > Zeugodacus > Zeugodacus cucurbitae. The sequence continues at coordinate 51,727,750 of NC_071667.1, read as the reverse complement.
CTTATGTAAGCAAATAATAAACAAATGATGTATGTACATTCATAATAATGTTTACGATCTTTGTTTATTTGCACACGTAAATTTGAATAAATACACGCACGCACAAACATTTACCCATTTGCAGGCTTGTAAAGCACTTTTACATATGCAATAAAAATGTTCAAGCATTTGCATACAAGTGAGTTGACAAAGAGCCAGCCAGACGCACAGGAACACATTCATACATACATATACACTTGGCTTGAATAAATTGTTTTAAAATAATTTTTTTGCGAATATTCTGCAAGTATATGGCTTGCATCTGTAATTATGTTGTGTAAATGGCCTGGTGCGCATGTGCGTTTGTATTTGGGCGACAGGACTCGGCACTTGTGCGCTCAGTGCCAATATTTTATACATATTTCGCTTTTCTATTCCTTTCTGTGTGCTGTGTTCTTTGCCTTCCTTTTGTCGAAATGCAAATGCGGTCCCTTGTTGATGATTCGAATTTTAATATTTTGCCCAAATATTTACGCAAGTATGACATTTAAAGCAATTGTTATGTCAAGTTAGCTCACTTTAAGTCTGAATTAGATCCTTGCTGTGGGAGAGCGTGGTTATTTTCATTGTTATTACTGTTTAGTTTTGCATAAGCTCATAAATTGGAGAATTGCAAATTAAAGCTGTGCACTGCGGCTTTAATTGGAGAGAAATTAAGGGACTGTTACTACACTGAAGTAAAATAAATATGTATCTCTAGTTAGATCGTTTTGAAATTAGACTTTTCAAAATAATGAATAAAAGAGGTTGTTTTGAATTTTGAGCCAATCAATATTATTACAATAAATTGATCTGAACATAACATCAATTAAAAAAGTAAGAAAGGGCTAGGTTCGGCTGTAACCGTGCATTTTATATAAATACACTGATGTCTGCATGTTCGATATCTGAGGCCTCGATATGCATTCAACTCTGCAAAATGGACAAATATATTCAAAGCATTATATGAAATAAGCGCCCCTAAATACCTTACAAATATTATTATGAGTTATTTTGAAAACAGAAGGTTGATATTTGACACCGACGAAGGAACTAAGAGCTACTCTATTTCTAGTGGAGTTCCACAAGGCTCTGTTTTAGGCCCTCTTCTATGGAATCTCGTGTATGACGGGGTGCTGAGAAAACCACAACCAAATAACGTAAAATTAGTCGCATACGCGGATGACCTTGTAGTGGTAGCAGTAGCTAAGCAGCTTAATGACCTTCAGAACAAATGTAATGAGTGTATAAATTGTCTGCGCCATGAGTTTAGAATTGGCTGAGCACAAAACAAAAGTATTGCTCATAAGTACCAGGAAAATTGAGGAGAAAATTACTATAACTATCGGAGAATGTGCGATTATTTCACAGCCACAGTTGAAGTATTTAGGGGTAATATTAGACTCTAAGCTTAAATTCAAGGAGCACTTGGCTTACACGTCAAATAAGGCAAATAAGATTTATAACGCCTTATCAAGAATGATGGCAAACAGAGGCTGCGTACGTTCCAGCCGGCGCTCTCTAATTGCAAAAGCTATGAGCTCGGTAATATTGTATGCGGCCCCAATATGGGTCCAGGCGCTAGATATTAAAGCGTATGCGAAACCAATAACTGCTGTATATCGACTCTCAGCAATAAGAGTAATAAGTGCTTTCCGAACTATATCCAGCGAAGCAGATGAAGTAGACATCCAGGGTGACGAATTCGCAAGATTAAGCGAATTATCAGAAGCAACAGAAATAAAAAAGAGAGAAGAGAGAAATAAGAGCACAACAATGTGGCAAAAGCGGTGGCAAACCTCAACCAAAGGAACGGTGGACACACAGACTTATTCCTGACATCCATTCATGGATAAATAGACAGCATGGGGACCTGAATTTCCATCTGACACAAATATTAAGTGGACATGGGTGCTTTAGAAGCTATCTCCATAAATTCCATTGCGACGATAGTTCGTATTGTCCGGTGTGTTCACTGCCCTCGATTTTTGAACGTTAGGGACAGATTGGAAACTGCACTTGGTGGTAGTTTTTCGGTGGAAAACTTGACTGCACTTATGTGTCAGTCCTCTAATAAGTCGAAATCTGTTAGCGAAGCGACAGCCTCAATTATGATAGAACTGAGACAGGTACAACAGGTTAGGCGTCAGTCAGTCCGTGCCATAGAGGAGACTTAAGAATGTCTTGTCACTCCCACGAAGTAATACTTAATGTGGTGGTTCCGTGGGAGCGTGGGGGAAAAAAAGACCTCGATATAGAGTTATATTATTAGTGTTATTGCGATATCTGCATGAGTTTTTCATATATATTTTGCATAGTGAACGAATCAGAAGAAATTAAAATTTGTGTTATATTGGAAATGGGCGTGGTTGTAAATAGATTTCGCCCATTTTTCATTTCACAATATCAAGGTGTCTAAGCAATATTATGTACCAAATTTCATTCAACTTGGTTGAGTAGTTTCTGAGAATTGTTTTTTGATTCTAAAATAGGCGAGTGAGCGTCTGATGGAATTGTGAAGACTATGCTAAATATTATTTGTACCCAGTTTCATTAAGCCATCTACATTTTTAATCAAGTTACCGCTTCCACGAACAGAGGTCTGACAGACGGACATCCGGATTTCAATTCGTCTTGCCAGGCTGTTCATATTGATATGGATATAGTGATATACAGTATACGAACACTTGTATTTCTTGTCCGATTCTTGTTACAAAAAACCTTCATATCTTTCAATGGCATCTCGTAGGACATCGCAGGGTATTTGCATATACCTGTTTGTAATTGGAACAGAACTTCATCTAAACATTATCATTAATTTTAAGAAACAAAGAAGTGTCAAATTTGGGGGCAATATTTGCCAAGATTCCTAATCCGAACAGTCGAAAACAAGAAGTTCGAGGAACTCCGAAACATATCCTGTTTGGAAAGTCTGTAATTATCCGCTCCTCTCTGCACAGCATTGCGCTAGAGCCGGATGAGTCAAAGGTTTTCAAAATGTTTCAATTCTGATTGAGTGAAATACTTCTGATTTTGGAAAAATTACTAAAAATTTACAAGCTATTTGGCACCTTAAAGTGATAGTTCCGCTAACAAATTTTCTTTTATAAAGATCTATACGTGTACATCACGACTTAGGAAGGCTTAGAGACAGTGAACTAATTAGAAGACACTGCTAACAATTCCAACTTCTAAATCACATTTTATATGGACCTGATTTATCAAACGTTTTATCGAAAGACTTGGCCTTAAATTAAAAACTGAAACTCCTTATTCATATAATTTTGTTAGGCAGATGGTTTCAGCTCCAATGTGTACTGTTTGAATTAGGATATTATATATCCTAATTAGGAGATATATAACTGATTTTTGAAGAATATTGTTTATACTTTCGTTTTCTTAACTTACAAACAATATCTTGTTTATCTAAGACTCAGATTCACTGAGCTAGTCAAGACACCAGCGTCTATCCAAGCGTTGAACCAACTCGGTCGTTGAACTTAAATTCACTTTTCAGTGCCCTACCAACCAATTGCACTTTTCCTTAGCCTAAGAAAATATTAACATAATTTCATTCTCAATAATTTGCCAAATATTGAATAACCAAATATCAATTATCAAATCATTTCTTAATATTTGAGTGTGCGTGATATTTATGAGGGCAGGTGAATGTGGTGAAAACAAAAGCACAATCAAATCAAATAAAAGGAAAATCAAAATACTTCAATACAAATAAATTCATCTACTTGTAATATAAATAAACAAATAAATAAGCATACAAACGCGCACCAAAGCGACTGTCGGAAAGCCCAAGAAAATATGAAATATTGAAATCGAATTTCATGCATCGACGAGGAGAAAAATCCTTCAATACAGACAAATCAATTTAACATAACCTCATTTTTGTATGCAAAGGCCAAAGAACGACGCACTTAAGGGCTCGGCGATGCTTGTCCGCACAATAAATGGCGCGGCAAAGAGCGCGCAATTGCTGATTGCTGCCATCAACGAGCCCGAAATAAGTGCCAGGGGTGCAAGTACTTATTTATTGAAGACTTTCTGATTTCTGCGCCTAATAGATGTCGCCGGTTATTTATGGTTTATTGCGAAAATATATTTTCTTACAAATTTGATTTCATCAAAATGCTTGCAATGAAAGGAGAAATGGAAATAATGCCCAAAAATAATATATTTGAAGATTGCGCTGGCCATTTGACTGGCTATTGATGCTACGATTTTTGTATGCAATGCATATTTATTTATGGCTTTAGGCGACTGTGAAGATATTGTGTGGCTTGAATATTATGAAGTAATAAATTAGAAAATTAAAAACCTAATGATACTTATGCTGAAGAGGCATCCTTTATTTAGAATATGGCGTATGTTTAGTGTTTATTTTTTGATTTGTTTTAAAACTCAATATTTACTTGATAAAAAAAAAATTATTTGAGTAAATGAGGAATCATTATCTTATCACAAAATTGAAAATGAGTACAAATACATACTTACTTAATCAACTTCCAATTCTGTCAGATCTGTATTTACTTGGTTTTAATGATTAAAAAAATTATTTTTGAAGGACTTGGATTCAAGAAGTTCCCGTCGATGTATGGGTGAGTATTAAAATTTCAATTCTTTTCCAAAGTTTTGATAAAAAATTATATGGCTTGTATTTCTTTCAAATATGGATCGATCTCTTATATGCAAAGTTATTTCACAATCTCCAGCTTACTAAAACTGAAGCTTTGAAACACCGACCCAACATGAGATAATGAGAGATGAGAAGAGATGTCTGTACTTCAACTTATACCGAAACTAACTCTATGTTATTGTTGTTGTTATAGCGGCAAAAAACATTCTTGAAATGGTGAAGGTCCGGATTCGTTCCGATTATTCATAGTCGTGTATTGTGGAAGCAGGTCCATCATCCTATTAAGTATTCAGATTGTTCATAGTTCTTTTTTTTTCAAGTTTGTAATCTTTGGACTTTGGGTTCAGTTGTTTCAAAGAGATTTGATTAGTCTTCTATTGTTTTCGCTATTGCTTTTTACAATTCATATTTATAAGGAACGAATAATAGATATTTCTCCGGTAAGAGACGCCTAGACTGAACCTTGTGGTTGACTAGATACAAAAGTTACTTCTTCTTTCTCGGCATTTGGCGATACGAATATTGAAGCACATTGATCTTTCTGTTCAGTCATCCAGATGAATTATATATCATGGAAAATATGCATCTTAACGGATTTGTGCTCAAGACATTTCATAATATATATAAGAGGTTTTTAGTTCAAGATCTTTACCGGTGCCTGAAATCATCTGCCTCATTTATTTATTTAATTTTTCATACCTTTTACCTTTTCTCTGTAGCTACTTATTCCATTTCTAATTTAAAGAAAACACAAGGAGTCCACATTATACTGTCCAGTCATTCGACACCACTTAATAAGTAGAAGGCAGTCGAAAGAAATTGAAACAGTGAAAGTCAATTTGTCTAGCGTCGATTTTCTTTAATGCGTTTTTCCTTTGAAAAGGTTTTTCTTTCATTATTCTGTTATTTTCATGCTCCTCTGTTAGTAAGAAAAATTAGTTTTTATATATATGTACTAAACATGTGCGTATATTTCAAGGTTTTTCTACATTTTCCATTTAAATTGACCTTCAGTTCTTTGCAACGCGCTGGTGACTTTGTCATTTATAATCTACCACACCTAGCTTGCACTTTCATTATTTCCTATGATGGTTGATGGGGAAAGGAGAATGGAAGACACGGCAAAAGGACACATGTTGCACGGGAGTGCCAGCAGCACTGCATATGAAGTAAATGCTTAATGAAAATAATAATTAACCTCTGGAAAAATGTTGTAATAATATACAGAGAAGCTTGTAGCTCCATATATTGGAAGAAGTACGCTATTATGACACCTGGAATAAAAAAATGATTGTTGACTAGAGGAAAATGTGTCGAAGGCGGGTAAATTAAAAATGTCAAGTTTTATAAAGACACCCTTTGATATCATATTAATTAGAATTTTCAATTTCCTGCAAGCCGTCATTTTGTACGGTGCCATTAATATATGGCGTGTTCGTTTCGCCATCTCTTCCCGCTATCTTTTTTTCTTAAAAAACGTATTCGTAAGAAAGTAACAATAAGGTAAGCGAGTATCTAGTATTCGAAATAAGATAGCTTATTCTAGTATACTAATAGATCTCCCCAAAATTAAAAAAAAAAAATTGAAGTATCTATCAAAAATGACAATACAAAATCTGAGTTCAAAACTTAAAAAGACTGGCTAAGATAAATCTTAAGTATTACTTTACTTTTTATTAATTTCATATTTGAATTTAAATACATTTTTTATAGAAGACTTTGGGCTACTCGAAAACAGGGGTAAATAATAAGAATAGAAAAGATAATAATGTTCAGCAGTTAGGTCCAGCGAACAGGGGTTTTCTTGCTTTGTACTCACTCTACATCTCTAACCTCCTAGTAGATATTCCCTATTAATGTATCGTCTTAAAGCTTTATAGAGGCATCAGAGGTTCAAAATAATCATAAAATTTAACGGACGGATAAAACTAGTGTTCAATTGGAAAGTTCATCAACTTTGTTTTGATTTCAAAAACAGGGTAAAACTGCTAGAACTTAATTTTTTTTTTGAATTCAGAGCATTATTGAACCGATTACGTATCCTGGACTTCTTATTGTATTATAGATCGTAGTTTAAATTATGGAAACACTCTAAGAGATACCTGGTTCTAGAAGATATTTTGCCGGAAAAATGAATTTTCTGAAAATTTACGTTTTCAACCCGCTCTAGAATTTTCTGTCGTACTATTAAATAGCTTCCAACGCAAGCACATATGACTAAGCTGCCACAGCAATTTGAAAAAAAGGTAAACTTGGAACAGTCAACAGCTCAGCAGAACAATTCCACTTGCTGACAAAAGTAGCAGCAAGCAAAAGGTAAACAAAAATGAAACTAGCAAATGAAAGGCGCTTACACTACAACCAAGCATCTACACATAATCACACACACACACACTCATAAGCAGTGCATGAGCTTTTTTAAGCTTAAAAGTGGCAACTCGTCTAACCAACTCAATACCATCGGTCACAACTGCAGCTGAATGCTGATGCACAGTGTTGATTGCCTGCGACTATAACTGGGCGCCGTGTTGACCATTGGCACTCCGCACACACACACTCACTTGAGTGGCTTCGTCGCTAAGAGCGTTGTAAGACACAGTGTGAGTACAATGGCCGATGCGCTGAAGCCATAGTATTGACAGCGGAATTCTGTTGTGCTTTGACGATTACCTTGGTGCCACATACATTTCATTGTGGCAATTGCATGCCGGCACACCAGTAGTTGGAAGCCAGCAAGGTGCCACGTGTGTGATTTTGCGGAGCACTGAAGTTGCGTATACGCCGTGTAGCATGGCAAAACAGCAGGTGTTTGCCCAGCGTTGCCATTGAGCCATAGAAAAGCCTTGTGTTTATTGAATTCACAATCAATGGACCCATAAAAGACTGTCACAGCTGCATGCTGTTGGTGGGCTAATGGTGCTCCACACATATACAGAGTGAGCAATGCTTTTGATGCTGAAAAGTGCGCATTAATTCATTTCTATTATTATTTTTTTATTGTTTGAATGTAGTCTCTGCAATTTTATTTTATTTTTTAATTTTTGTTTTTGTATTTGTTGCACTATTCCGCATGCCAACGAATGCGCGAACTTTATTCATAGCTGTTCGGTAATTAATCTTTATTACAATGTGAACAACCACACACTGTCACTGGTGTGTCTGTCACCAGTTGTATCATAAATATTTTTTTGTTGTTGTTGTTGCTGCTGTTACGGTTTTTATTGGCATTGACTTTGCGGTTGTAAGCGTTGCTGGTTGGGTGCGGATTTGCGACTAAAGTTAATAATGACACCAACAGGTATAATTACTATGCTGTTGCGACAACAATAACTACAACAGTAGCAACAATAACAAAAGCTGACCTACAAATATTTGTTGTTGTTTATTAACAGTGTAATGAAAATAAATTCGTATTTTATGCATAAATTTACAGAAGTTTTACCGTTATTGTTTTTATAAGCAAGCTGGTAGTTGAATTTTTTTTTTAATTTGTTAATTCATATTTTCATGCATCACATATTATTTGAGAAATAAACCTTGTTGTGATATTTTACATAAAATTGTTGTTTCAATCTTAAAACTATGATGAAGGCTACGCATTTTTTTCTTTTCGGTGAGTTGAATCAACATTAGCAATGCGTTAGGGGAAGTGGGCGTGGCTCCGTCCCCTACTAAGTTTGTTGTACATATTTCGTAAACTACTTAAGCTATATCAAGGAAACTTTCTAGAGTCGTTTCTTTTAGGTACTACCTTATATAGTCCAAAGAGAAGGGAATCAGATTATAACCACGCCCACCTCCCATACAAAGTTTACGTTGAAAACTACTAAAAATGCTTTAATTCAGTAAGGAAAACCACCACATTTCATTATAAAGATGTTACAAAAGAGCTGCAAATTGTATCAAAAATTTTAAAGGGATGTGATTCCGCTCACTTATGGGTCAAAAACCATATCTCTGAAACTACTCGACCGATTTCAATTAAATTCGGTTCATAAAATCTTCCTAGCTCCCGATGATATGTTTTGAAAATAGTCTAAATCGGTTCACAACCAAGCCTACTTCCCATATACCAGATCTTTGAAGTCGATCTGAATCATATACTTTAAAATATATAAAGTAATCACTAGTGAAGATATCGGAACAGACATTTGCAAAAATACTGCCCTTCTAAAAATCGTCGAAATCGGTCCATAAGTTTTCTAGACCCTATATATCGAATATGAGGACATCAGTGCTTCTTACAAATTGTTTTCCGAAAATATAGGTAAGTCGCTCAGATATTTTGAAGAAATTCAGAGGAAATATTTTTCTTCTAATAATATGTCTCCGTGCCAAAAATGATGAAAGATTGAAAACAGTATTTTCCTCATATTTTACTGTTTTACTATTAAAAGGTTAAAACTTCAGTTCAAGCAAAACGAAAATTATTGTTAAGATTGTACGGAAAAGACCGAACCCAACGCCAAAATTGGTTGGAAACATTTCGTTCCGAAAATTTGGATCTTGAGAATGCACCACGTTCAGGACTGCCTTTTGAAGCTGTTGAGGGAACAAATAAAGTCGTTGGTCGATGTAAATCGTCGAATAACAACTCTAGAGATTGCTGAAAGAATAAATTTGTCGGAGCTTGACATACAGATAAGATATCTCACATATTAACCAATATATGCGAAATAAAGCCCATCGTAATTTTGAAAAACCTATAATTAGGTATATGGGAGCTCCGGGAAGTTATGACCCGATTTTAATAATTTTGGAACAGAGTCAAACTATTAGAAGACAAAAATTTTCTTTGAATTACATTAAAATATCTGAGAGAATTACCGATATTTTCGGTGAAAAATTGGCCTGAGTTCATCATGTTCGATATTCGGGGCCTTGAAAAGTTAAAGTCCGATATCGACAAATTTTCCTCAAGTGAAGCCACAGATGATATAGAGTATTTGTTTAAAGTTTTATTCCGCTTTCTTCAAAAGTTCTTTATGTATACATTATAAAGTGAAAGAAGTAGTCGTGGTTGTGAACCGATTTCGCCCATTTTCCACACGTGGCATCAGGGTGTAAATAAAGTATTATGTACTAAATTTCATTGTAATCTGTAAAATTTAGTGTTTCTGAAGTGTTCCGTTAGTTATCCCGTTGTATCAATTTTTATCGTGTGTAATGTACGAAAGAGAAATGATTGCAGAAAGTTTGGCTGATATAGCTTTATTAGTTTGCGAGATATTTACATAAAACTTACATAGGAGCGAGCAGGGCCGTGCCCACTTAAAAAAAAATTGCATCCAGATATGCCCCTTAGTAGTGCGATCATTTCTACCAAAACTTACTTTTCTAGCTTTAATTATAGCTTAGTTATGATTTTTTTTGGGGTTTTCGCCATGTTGTGGGCAATGATTAAATTTTGCCCATTTTCAATATCAACCTCCTCATGGTCCCAAGAGACATGTGTACCAAGTTTCGTCAAGATATCTTAATTCTGTACAAAATTATAAGCATTTGAACTATTGTTCAGATATTTTTTATGATAAAAATCAATTCAATAGAGGAATGGCAAATGGAATTCAGAAGAGTCGATGGATTTCCAAGAAATTTCATATCATATTCTGAGGTGTGCTTCTCTAGCAAAATCGGCACCACGGACATTTTAATAGAACTGTATGGCAGAGCAGGGCTTTGTGACGTTAAAAATATTATAGTATATAAAAATATAAATATTCATACTCAAAATAAATATTCATTCAGACTATTTATAAAACAAAAATAAACCGCATTAAATGGAAATAAGTCCTTGAAGCTTTTGCGCACTTCTATTCTATCCACTGTGTAATTGCTTCACTTTATATGCCACCAACAAAGATTGCTCAAATCTACTTCGTGAAATGGTGAAAAAAGAAGTATTAAGAAGACCTTGTCATAAACGAAGTAATTACAATTTGCTTACAAACGAAAACCAACTCACTTTCAGCTGCAGCTTATCTCATAGTGGCGCTCCACAGTGCGTATGAGCAACATACGAAAGTGTGAAAGCCTCTGAAATGCGTAAGACACGTTGGATAAAGCATTGACAACTTTGATACGTAAAAACTCGCTTACGGCCGCTATGTCAAATAACGTCAGCGGCGCTTTAAGGTTACACTTTTCAGTTGCTGTTGGGAAAGCGACGAAAAAATTGAAACGCATAGCAGTAGTGCGTGGCGTGACCATGGCGTATGAGCAACCTTGGTTTAAAATTAAAAGTGTACAATTTTCCTTCCTTTGATAGGGTGAAAGGGAAAATTAAAAGGTAATTGTTTTCTGCACGCGTATATGAAACTTTATCTCATTCATAATAAGTAAGCGAATTCACTGCTTTGTATGTAAAGACGGCGGATAATTAAAACAGTGAAGTTGCTGATGAGTTTGCGTATTTAATTGCATACAGTAGGCTCACATTAATTGAAATTAAAAAAAAAACTTTAACATTATAATAAAATATATTATTATATCGAAATACTAGTACTCCTTTGGAGATTATGGCAAGCTATTTATATTAAGTTCAGTTTTGGTTGGTTCAATCAAGCGAGTGCAGACTGTAGTGTAAACATTTCCTCACTGTAATATATGCGTATTCATATTAAGTAACGATTATATTGACATTATGCACTGCTGTCTTTGTGCGGCAACGTTATTTATTTGATCGTGACTGCAACTGGCATTGCTTGATAGCGCATGTGAAGGATATTTGTTATGAAATAATTCTCTTCAGTGTCTCCTCTTTAATCTTCACCTTATAATACAAGAGCGGAATACAAACCTCTACATATATACAGAATTTGTGAACGGCATTGCGTGAGAGCGACAAAAATACACATTAAAGAATTACCTACAGGTGATGCGGTAAGCTTTTATTTTCAATTTTACTTTTGTTAAGAGCAAATTAAATTCCTTTCAACAAAAAGTGTCAGTTTGCCATCAATTTGCACGAACAAAGAGCAAGCATACATATGCCATACATACTCACACATATGCATATGTACGTATATACACTTCCATTTCAGTATATTTTTACTCAAATTTTTTCACAAAAAGTCTTTAAACCACTTACATGTGTGGCTGGATATGTTAGTATATATACATATCTGCGTGTGCTTATATAGTATGTACATATGTCATTTGGGACTCAAACAATGCCTTTTCCGTTAGCAAATAACTCGTTTCGAATCACCGTCCGTAAGTAAGTTAGTCCTACAGTTTATTGCATACTTTCAGGCGTCGGCATCATACTTACCCACGACAGCTACGTTCAAAGGATGAAGTGATGCCTTCGGGTGTCTGACCCATCACGCAAACATGTAAACAAACAAACTGTTCGCAAACAAACAAGCTATTGGCTTTCCGCACTTGCGCTGACACAAATACACAGACGAACTTACATATTTACATACACAATGGACTTACATGCAGTCACAAACACAGATATGGACATACATACATAAGGGTATATGCGCAAAAATAAGGAGTTTCGAGAATTCTCCACAGCTCATACATATTTATAAGCACACGAAACGAAGCAAGTGGTATATTGTATATGTATGGACCTTACAAAATAAAAATGGTGCCTTCTCTGGCTTTGCAAAATTGGTTAAAATAACCGGGGTATTACGTACCTACTGGCGAACCCTTGTCAATTTGTAGCTTTTGAAATGTAATTAATTTCTGATAATATAGATTCTAAAGAGCTTTTTGTAAGAGAACGTGCGTGGAAAAGCAAAAAAAAAAAAAATCACAATATCTGCGATTAAATATAAGATAATTGTTTTTCATTTAAAAAAATTAAAGAGTTTGAGGGTAACCTTTTAATTTGCAAAGTGAAATATTATTACTTTTTTGGTAAAATAAACGGTCAATTTCACATTGTTGCCAAAATAAAGTAAGAGTCAGTATCTAAGGTGACAAAAAAGAAATAAAGAAGTAATATAAAAGAAAGATTTATTATGAAAACTACAAAGTGTTCACTCATTTGAAATGTTTTTGTAAAAACTTCTACAAGAGTGGGTAATGACTTCTTACTTAATTACTGATTTTTGTATGGAGTATATCAATCACATGCTGATGGGCAGAAGATCACAAATATCTTCTTTAAACATATCCAAATTCGAACTACAGAGATTGAGATTGAGTATAATCAATTTCATTCACAAAGTAAAGATTTGAACTCATTAAGAGTCAGTATCTAAGGTGACAAAAAAGAAATAAAGAAGTAATATAAAAGAAAGATTTATTATGAAAACTACAAAGTGTTCACTCATTTGAAATTAAATAATTCCAAGAAGAATGTTTTTGTAAAAACTTCTACAAGAGTGGGTAATGACTTCTTACTTAATTACTGATTTTTGTATAGAGTATATCAATCACATGCTGATGGGCAGAAGATCACAGATATCTTCATGAAACATATCCAAATTCAAACTACAGAGATTGAGATTGAGTATAATCAATTTCATTCACAAAGTAAAGATTTGAACTCATAAAGATGGAATTCTCAAAGTGAACAAGCAAATAGTCATTTTTTATAGGTACCGATTTAATGACTAATGGGAATTATGTCGATGGATATATTGTAAAACTGATCTTCCGTGAAATTAAGTATAAATTTATGGCTATGTTGAAGGTAATTTGGTAGTGGATTCCTATTTTAAGCCTCATAGGTATAAAGAATCTTTTGCGCAAAGCGGGTTTGTTAAGACCTTTATGAGATTTATATGGAAATTTATAGTCAGGTTCCGTTCTTCCTTGTATTGGGGTGCACAATTTCCATCATAGCGTCGATAGAAAATGTTGATGTCATTATTCTATATTCAATACCTATTATGGGAACCAGTATCAACAACACCAACAATGTCAGCCTCGAAATCCAGCGCAGAATAACTCTTGCCAACAGGTGTTACTTTGGACTGAGTAGGCAATTGAAAAGTAAAGTCCTCTCTCGACGAACCAAAATCAAACTCTACAAGTCCGTTGGAGGGACCAGGTAGAGAGCGACCTGGTTACACTTGGAATTTCCAACTGGAGCCGAACTGCGAAGGAAAGAGAGGAGTGGCGCGCTCTCATCGATTCGGCTATAACCGGCTAAACGGTTGAACGCCAATCACATACATACTTATAATCGGTCTCTTTGCTCATTGTGTACGGAGAATGTTGCTCCAGGAAGTCATGGAAGGTTATATCTCCGAGGGTCTGGGATTGAGGCTAGTGAAGTATCAAAAAAGTGCATAACATTGAAAACTACTATAAATTTCTTGTCGTCCTACTAAAGGAACAATCAAAACAGAGATTAATCGTGCAGTTTTGTTAAATTGAGTAAAAGAGATGTCATCATAAAACATGGTTCATATATTCCCAAATCAGGAATTTGCAACAGGTGTTAAGAAAAAATTTAAACAAAAACTAAGATCCATGTGAGAGTTCTTCATAGACATAAACTTGAGTTTGTAGTAACGTCAACAACTTATTAGAAAAGCTTAAAGTTTTTATTGTCTACATTACATTCAGGTTTGGAATCCAGAATGGGTAGATTGAGATTTGCTGCTATTGACTCGGAAGGTAGAAACTACGAAGGCAGCATAATTTTTATTACTCATTCGCTAAATACCAACATACTAGAATAGGAATGACAATTAATTGGAAAGATACGTACTGATTTATGTCTAGAACGTCAGGCTCTATTGTAGGAGCTTTGAGTACAAAAATCTAATGACCTTATATGGAATTAAAATTCTAAGTTAGCAAGGTTTTTATCAAAACTCTCAAGTCAGTGTTCAGCGTGCATAAACATCGTTTTACCTAACCTCATCATACAAAAATCCAATCAAATAAGTAGTACATATTTTTAAAGCAAAAATGCACCAAAGCATATTAGTTGAAAACAAAGAAATATATTTAAAGCGGCTTCTGTTATTGTCTACTGCCTAATTTTCTAGATTGCATTGGCAAAGAGACAGTTGTTCCATTATTTTTTCTTCATTTTTGTAGTCCACTGCATGCTTTGCTACATTAAAGTGTATTTGGTATTTTTTCGATTTGGCAAGACTCACAGCTTCATTGAGTGCCTTTGCAACGCTTCATTACTCTTCAACTATTCGGTCAACATTGTAATAAAGTGAAGTGAAATCATGCACCACACTTGTATATAGCAAATGTGTTAAGCAAATCAAAAAAGCAAGCGCAGAGAACTAACTAGAATATTTGTAGTCGGAGTGTGAAAGCAAAATAGTAGCAGGATGTGTAAATGGACCAAACTGTAATGAAAAGAAAATACTCATTGTTAGTGGTGGGAAGAGTGGCAGAACTTGGAAAAAAGAAAACATTCAGTTAAAAAGGAAATCAAATGAGAGAAAGTTTAAAGCAGTAATAATAAAATGGAATATGCAGTTGTGGAGAGATGGCTTATCTAGTGCGGCAACATCAAAGTGACAGTGGCAAGTGATTGGTAGGAGTTGTTTCGTTGAGCTCTCTTCATTGTGTTTAGTTTAATTTCGATTATTGACATTAGTGGTGCCTTTGCCGCAACAGCTATCATATAAATAAATACGCTATACGTATTTCAAAATATTGCTGGAGTGTAATTTAATTGGCCTTGGTACTGAGTGGTTTTCTAATATTTTTATACCCTGAACAGGGTATATTAAGTTTGTCACAAAGTTTGTAACACCCAGTTGGAAGCGTCGGAGGCCCTGTAAAGTGTATATATAAATGATCAGTTTGTTGAACCGAGTCGATTTAGCCATGTCCGTTTGTCTGTCCGTCCGTCCGTCCATCTGTCTGTCTGTCTGTATATATACGAACTAGTCCTTCAGTTTTTAAGATATCGTTTTGAAATTTTGCAAATGTTATTTTCTCTTCAAGAAGCTGCTCATTTGTCGGAACTGCCGATATCTGACCACTATATCATATAGCTGCCATACAAACTGAATGATCGGAATCAAGGGCTTGTATGGAAAACTTCCGCATTTTACTACATATCTTCACGAAATTTGGTGTGAGTTATTGCTCATAGAAATTAATCTCCGAAAAAATTGTTCAGATCGGTTCACTATAACATATAGCTGCCATACAAACCGAACGATCGGAATCAATGGCTTGTATTGAAAATTTTCGCATTTGACGTGGTATCTTCACGAAATTTGACATGGATTACTGCTTAAGGTAATAATATATTCTCCGAAGAAATTGTTCAGATCGGTTAACCATATAACCTTAATGTTTTTAGCAAACATCCCGGCTAAAAAGAATTAGTAAAATGTTTTCTTTGTTTTACTTACTTTTTTTTACGTCTTTATATTTGCTTAAACACATAGTTACTAAAAGAAATGCACCTGTGAAGGATATATTAGCTTCGGTACTGCCG
Source organism: Zeugodacus cucurbitae (assembly GCF_028554725.1). Taxonomy (NCBI): domain Eukaryota; kingdom Metazoa; phylum Arthropoda; class Insecta; order Diptera; family Tephritidae; genus Zeugodacus; species Zeugodacus cucurbitae. The sequence goes on along the minus strand of NC_071667.1, from coordinate 51,711,689 downwards.
AAGTTAACGTTTTTTCTTGTTTTTCTTGAAGAAACTGGTAGTAGTAACACAATATTAAATTTTGAATACCTTTTTACAAAGTCCTGGTATAGGTCTACCTAATTTCGTGGAGGTATTCTTAGGTGCATGCCTTTAAATCGTAGTCCTTTAAACGTTTGCAGTGGTGGTCATCAAAATTGGGGTCTCTCATCCGAGGCTGTTTTGTTCTTTTCATTGGGGGGTGTTTTTATGTGGTGGGTCCCAAACCCTACGCACAACCGCATAAGCGGGTTTCGCCTTCTCACTTTAGCTCGCCTCCAAACGGATGTCTGTTGGCTACCCAGAGGATACTTGGTCTAAGACCGGAAGTCGTGAGCTGCTTGAGCCACATGTAGAAGAATCGTTCCTGGCCACTCCCAAGTGAATGACAGTCAGAAACTTTCCTCACTTACGTGAACTTCTACATATGACTCCATCCTCCGCATTTTAGTGACAATAAAATTTTGAAATTTTTATAAACTTCCCCAAAATAAAAATGTTATATGCTTTTTAGATTGGAGTCGTTAAACTTGAGCCTTCTTGCACCCGAAAATAAGTATAATTTAGTGAGTATTTTTGCAATTTTTCTCTCCTAGCACATAAAAAAAATCAGCTAAACTGAAAATGATGACAGCAATTTGCTTCGGTTGCAATATCAATTCCAAGAATATTAAATGCGAAGAAATGGAAAATTTATATCCAAATATTTAAAAGGCAAGCTGTCGAGGTTCACTGACCGAATCAACAAAATGTTTACTTTGGACGCCATAAAAAATGGAGCAAATTGCCAAAAAATATGAAATCAATATCCACTAAATGAGCGACCATTAACAATAAACTCAGCGCCAGAACGTTCCAAATGTAGCATAAAATAACTGTTGAAAAAACATTATAATTCGCTTGAATGAGGATAAGCAGTGCAAAGCGTACTTAAGCAGCATTCAAGGCGACTGCAAGTGTAAAGAAGGACAAGTGGGAGCCGAAATATGTGCGAGTTAAAGCAATTGTGTCAAAAAGCGGGCGACAAGAAATCCGAATATTTGCGTGAAATCAATGAGACAAGCATAATGGCAGCCAGTCTAGTCGAGTCAAGTTGTAGCGCTGCGTTATCGCTGCCACAGCCAATGGCAAGTGCAAAGGCAAAGGCCAAACAGCAGATGCCTTGAACTTGAACTGTCACTGGCGCATCAATGCTGTAAAGAAAATTATATACACACTCGTATTCCGCTTCGTAGCTGGGTTGGGCTGACAGTGAAATGTATCTACAGATGGGTGTGTGTATACGATTATTGTAAATATGTTTGTTTAGTCCGATATTGTTGTGTGTACTCGCGTCTAGAAAAATATGAAAAAAGTTTAGTTAAACATGTGTGTGTTTGTAATGCAAATAATGCACGTTGATCCCCCGTGGTGTCGAGCTGTCAACGACAACACTTGCTCTGACACATAAAAATACATATATAAATGCGTGTATATGTATGTAACTCGGTAACGGACAAGGTAGAGACCCTGTAGGAACGCCAACATCTTTTAAACTCATTTTAAATATATATTGAAATTATCACACACAGGATATAAGACTCAAGAAGTGAATTTCAAGAAATGAAATTCGATTATCACTCAACAAAGCACTCACTAACGATTTCCGTTATATTCCTTAACAAAGAAAATAACTCTACAGTTCGCAACATCAGTAAAAAATTGATCATCAAAACCTTTAATTCATGTCTAAAAGGAAGTTAATAAAAAACAAGTAAGGAAAGGCTAAGTTCGGGTGCAACCGAACATTTTATACTCTCGCAATTTATTGATACATTTTTATTAAGATAACACACAATTTGACCCAATTTGAAAATCCTATAATTAGGTATATGAGAGCTAGGGGAAGTTACACTATTAGTAGAAACAAATTTCCTCTAAAATAAATTAAGATACCTGAGAGGTTTACCGAAATTTTCGGTGAAAAATTACCATGGGGCACGGAATTCCTCATATTCGATATTCGGGCCTTTGAAAAGTTATAGTCCGATTTCGACAATTTTTTCACAAGTGATGCCACAGATCATATATAGTATTTGTGTAAAGTTTTATTTCGCTATCTTCATTGGTTCCTTATGTATATACATATTATAAAGTGGAACTGGGAACTGAGCTGTATGGGAAGTTGTCGTGGTTGTGAACCGATTTCATCCATTTTTCACACGTGTCATCAGGGTGTCAAGAAAATATTAAAAACCGAATTTCATTTGAAATCTGTCGAGTAGTTCCTGAGATATGGTTTTTGACCTATAAGTGGGAGATGCCACGCCCATTTTCCATCTTGTAAAAAAATCTGAGTGCAGCTGCCTTCCGCAATTTCTTCTGTAAAATTTAGTATTTATGACGTTTTTCGTTAGTGAGTTAAGCCACTTTTAGTAATTTTCAACCTATGGGAAGTGGGCGTTTCATGGTGTGTGGTGGGGTATGTAAGAGAACCGACTGCAGAAGGTTTGGTTTATATAGCTTTATTGGTTTTCGAGATATATACAAATAACCGATTTGGGGGAAGGGCCATGCCCATTTCCCCAAAAAAATTACATCCAAATATGCCCCTTCCTAGTGCGATCCTTCGTTCTAAATTTTACTTTTATAACTTTATTTATGGCTTAGGTATGACACTTTATGTATTTTCGGTTTCGCCATTTTGTGGGCGTGGCAGTGGTCCGATTTTGCTTATTTTCGAAAGCAACCCTCTCACGGTCCAAGGAACATGTGTTCCAAGTTTCATATAGATATCTCCATTTTTACTCAAGTTATCCGTTGCACGGACGGACTCGTCTCGTCACCCTGATCATTTTCATATATCTAACACGTTTAGTTGTATGAACAAAACTATAATACTCTCTTAGCCATTTTTGTTGCGAGAGTATAAAAATATGTCTCAGAACCAAAGAGTCCTCATATGTTAATATCCATATAATAGCATGCCCAATGACATCTGTGTTATTTATCGCTTACTTTAATTAAATATATTTTTTAAACAGTATACCTTTCAAATGTTGGCCGCGGCTACGTCTCACATGGTCCATTCGATGTATCGTTCCAGTATTTCGACTCCAAGGCCTGAATGGAATCGAGATTGTCTTTACATATCCCCAAAGAAAAATATCTAACAGTGTGATATCTCACGATCTGGCTGGCCATTCGAAAGCAGTTTTGTCAATTCTAGGGCAGCTAATGATTTTACTGGCAGGGATCTCCATTAATATGAAAATTATATACATACATATTTACGACTACGAGTATGTATGACTTGAAGTGCGTTTAGCACACGATTCACATATTTAAATACATATATATGTATGTTTGTACCTTACATATGGGACATATTCCATGTACATATTTGCGTTGGCTTTGTGCGGCGGGGAGCCAACTATTCGCTTACAACTGCCACAAGCAATTAAATAAACACAAATTTGAATTTATTGCGAATTGAAAATGGGCAAAAGCTTATAAAGCAAACATTGGCGATAAAGCGCACATGCATATACAAATGTATGTATTTTATTGTATATATGTATTCATGTATGTGGTTGTGTGCCCGCAGATGTGTCCCGACATGCCCGCTTTGCTATTAAAATAGACAAATATGATTGATGTGCATTTTGTGAGCGACCACTCGCTTGCCGCTGGACAAGCACCCGCCGCTCAGATCCCACACACTTAGATATGTGGCATTTTCGGTGGGACAGCCACCAGAGCAGTTAGCTATATATTTGCTCTCGCTTTGTTGGACGATTTGTTATGTGAAATTTCTAATACGGAAACAAATAAATTGCTACACTGCACGATATACAGTTAACTGGCATGCAGCAAGACAGCTTGGAAAACAGCTAGGCAGGCGGACTGACGGGTGGTCAGTCGAGTAGAGAAACAGATGAGCCGCTGAGGGCCCGGACGGTCGGACAGGTTGGCAGGCGGTTGGGTAAACAGCAGGGCGTAGCAGCCAAGCGAGCATGCGGACAACGCAATGAACATCATATGGCCAGACAAGCGAAACGGATAAATGGTTTAGCAGACGGACAGTGTGCAATTTGCTTATTTACAAACAAGTAGCTGCTTTCAAGTCTATGAAGACAAGAAATACGGAATGTGTGCGAATGTAAATATACAAAAACAACAATCATACACGTGTGTATGCATGTAAGTTTGCAAAAACAACAATAATCATCATGTCTTTCATCAACAAAACTGAGCGAACACACTTTGCCCTTCAAAATGGGGTTAACCTTCACCTCTACAATTGCCATCTCGACACGTGTATGCACACATTTAGCTATTCATGCAGATTATGCAATTATAAACGTATTTATTATTTTTAGAAAATATTATTAAAAGTTTTCCAGAATTTTCAACAAGATACATGTGTATAATTTATGGGTCTTGACAGGCACTATTTCAAAAATTTTTGAATTTGTCATAAACAATTTTCTTATGAAATTTTTCAGATAACGGTTTTAGATTATATAAATAAGATTCAGCGTTATTTAGCTGTATATAATTTTTCTAATGTAAAAATTCAGCCTGAATGTAGGTCCAAACACCACATTGAGCGGAATGATAAGACAGAGTTGAGAAGTTTATGAAAGAAACAGGTTTCCAATAAGATAAATTATTAACTTTAGAGGTATTTAAAAAGACATAAAGACATTATACATAGGTATAAATAAAGAGCCATGGCGATTCAGAGTCATTATGGAAATTCTACGAATTCCACGAGGTTAAAGATAAATAAAATATTAACAAATAAGGAAAGCCTAAGTTCGGGTGCGACAGACCATTTTATAATCTCGCAATTTATTTATGTAATTTTATTAAGATAGCACTTAATTTGACCCCTATATTCGGCATAAAGTCCAATAGATTAACGAAAATAATCATATATGGTATATGAGGGCTGATGTAATTCCTAAACCGATTTCACTCATTTTCCCCACTAAGCTACGCTATATACAGGACTATATACTCATTTAATTTTGCTAAGATATCTCACATATTAACCGATATATGCAGAATAATGTCCGCACATAATTAGGTATATGGGAGCTAGGGGAAGTTCTTATCCGATTTTAATAATCTTTGGAACAGAGACATACAATTAGGAGAAAATAATTTCCTCTGAATTAAATTAAAATATCTGAAAGATTTGCCGATATTTTCGGTGAAAAATTACCCTTAGGCACTGAGTTCTTCATGTAGATATTCGGGGCCTTGAAAAGTTATAGTCCGATTTCGAAAAATTTTTCTATAAGTGAATCAACAGATTATGTACAGTATTTGTGTAAAGTTTTATTCCGCTTTCTTCATCCGTTCCTTATGTATATAATTTTAACCTAAGCTTTGTATGGGAGGTGGGCGTGGTTATTATCCGATTTCTTTTATTTTTGGACTGTATAAGGAAATGGCTAAAAGAAATGACTGCAGAAAATTTGGTTTATACAGTTTTTTGGTTTGCAAGATATATAAAAAAACCTATTTAGAGGCGGGCCCACGCCCACTTAAAAAAATAATTTCATCGAAATGTGCCCCTCCCTAGTGCAATCCTTTATATCAAATTTTATTTTCATAACTTTATGTATGGCTTAGTTATGACACTTTATGAGTTTTCGGTTTTCGCCATTTTGTGGGCATGGCAGTGGACCGATTTCTTCGAAAGCAACCAGGGTGACAAGGAATATGTGTTCCAAGTTTCATTAAAATATCAAAATTTTTACTCAAATTATCGCTTGCACGGACAGACGGACAGACAGACGGATTTCAACTTCACTCGTCATCCTGATCATTTATATATTTATATTAATAACCCCATATCTAACTATTTTATTTCTGGGTGATACAAATAACCATTATGTGTTTATAGTTTAGTTATAATACTCTGCGCAACATGTTGCGAGAGTATACAAATCAGACAATTAGAGACTGTCAATTGTAATAAAGTCAACAATGTCAGAACTAAATCTAATATCATCTACTTCTGAAAAAAAAGGAAGACGGCGCTACTTCCCCACATCGCATTAATTAATGGATTTATTGAGAGAACACTTCGGTTTTGGGCCGGTCGATTGGCCACCAAGATCGTGTGATATCACACCGTTAGACTTTTTTCATATGATTTTGATATGATAGACTTCTCATAAAGTCTATGCGGACAATCCCGCTTCGATGCAGGCCTTGGAGCAAAACATCACGCGCTAGAGTAAGAGATAATCTTTAAAAAATATGTGTTATAGAATGTTATTTCAAATGATAATAAACATTGTCCATTAAATATGATTTGTCTGTGTTTTTTCTTTAAAAAAGTTGGGAACATCGAAATTGATCGCCCTTTAGTAATAACAAATCACTCAGTCCTTTCACATCAATTTGAGTTTGAAGCAGTGTTTGTTAAGGGAACACATGACGGCGTGACTTAACACTAGGAATAGGTTCAACAACACATTCTATTGGAGTACATAGTACCGATGGGGCACAAAACCTAAAACATAACTGCAAAAGATAGGGTTGAGTAATTTTTTAGATATAGATTTAATTTGTCATACAGGTATTATAAAATGTGATTCTTGTCGATTTCCAGGCTAATAAAGCTACTACAGTATATTCGATAAATCAAAAAGACTTGCTTGGTTATAGCTTATATTATAAAGTATGGAATTATTTCCCCGCTTGCAAAATTATTTTTCCGTTGCTTCATTGTCGGTTTCGAGTGGATTATGTACTCCCGCTCGTTTCTTCCACTATTTGTAGTACATATCCACATTAAAGTTACATCCAAATATATGTGTTTGGGTTTACTTTTTTGTCAACCCAGTAATCAATGCAACTATTATTAAAATACTTTACAGCAAGTGTTGACTGCAACTAGCCGTCTAAGTGTCTTCAATTATTCAGGAGTTGTCAAATTTATGTTTGAAATGTTCCAGTTTCATATTGTTTCTTAAAAGTCTAATTCAGTTTTTATTCTCAAAGCAATATTAATTTGAGGTTTATTCAAGTCCTCTGTGGTTTTATTGAGGAAGTATAAATTGCTTGACCATAATTTCTAGTTAAAGCAATAAATCGATAAAATGGTATAACTCGGTTGTATTTCTAACTTTTTCGTTTTTGTTCTGAATATTGAAAAAGTAAACTAGTATCCTTCCTCACTTGTTTAAGCCTTCCCTGCTGAGTACATGTATGCATAAGTGTCTGTATGAAAAGCGAATTTATGTTCGCGTACGCGCATATAATTCGACTTCTTAGTTTCTTTGTTTGTATTCAACAGCGATAAAGTTCCATTTTGATTTATGATAAGTGCGCATTGATTTATTTCCTTTGAATCTTCAATGATATATGGGTTCATTCACACACATACATACTCGTGTGTAGTTTCGCGTGTGCCATCTTTGAGTCGGCGAAATTCTCAATGGATACATTAATCGCGAAAACCAATCGACCGCAAATCAGAAAGCTTACGAGTTCAAGATAAATGTTGTTTGCATAGATTAGCTTAGACGTGGATGCGGAATTGGTATTTTGTTGGCGTGTGCCCTTATTACATGCACACATACATACATAAGCAGTGCTTAAAATTGTGTAAATAGCTTAAAGATTTATTCAATGTCAATTTTCGTTTTGAACATTTTTATGGTGAAATTATGTATTTTACCAACTCGAAGTATTGGTGATCAGTGCCACGTGACTATTGCACAAAAATGTGGGTGTGTAAAAGGATTGAATATTCGAAATATTTTTCGGAACAGACTCTATTTTTAATCCTCATCTTATTGCAAGCAAAATGGTCAAAATTTCCAAGAAATTAAAATAATTATTTTTGCTGAATTTCAAACGGTATTATTTGCCTACGATGTATACAAAATGAGCTCTAACTAGGGTCTGCTCAAAAGCTCGACGAATTTTATGAATTACTCAAATTTTTCCACACAAGCTACCCAACTTATTTTTGGAACATTGGAAGACATAGAAAATATCCCTTCATGTCATTCTGAAGGTTGGCCAATCGCACAAGTAAGGTTCAAATTTTTAGTCATCCTCGGCGCGAATCTGTTGATTTAAAAAAATTTAAATTTAAAGAAGTTTTGGTTTATTAAGAAGAAATGTAAAGTACTAGTTCAGATGCCATTCGACCAAAATCTAGGCCAGAAAGACATAGTTGGTGCCATTGAGTTAGAAGCTGCCTTCTGTGTTGCTACGCAAGAATTCAACTCTTGGTTCTGCTTCCAATTTGGACAAGTTCTCTGTAGTAGAAGGAATATCTCTTCTTCCCGGTCGGATTGCCAATCTAAATCGAGTTCCTCGAGAGATCCAGAACGGCATAAAAATATATATATAAACCATCGTTGAGTGGACAATTTAAGACGCTGAATCCTGAGCTCGGTTGGTTCAACGTTTTCAGGAGCACTGGAAGTTAATTAAATTACTTTTAATTAATTAAGCCTAAATCTCTCGAAAACAAAAATTTGGTTTGATCCAATAGGGAGCCGCGTGTTGTACAAAGTAATTGAAACAGTAAATTTGGGTCCATGCATAAATCTATTCAGTTGTTTTGATGGAACTCCATTTCATTGCTATTTGTTGCAATTAATAAGAAACTTCGGTCAACTTTATATGCTTAGAGTTCCTTGATCGAGATGTAGTGAGGAATTTAATTGAGCGTTGAATTATATGTTGTAGCTTTTTCGCACTGGAGTTAATTGACCAATTAACCTGCATTTGCTCTATTAAAGCACTGATTTAGATAGATTTACCACGTAGAAAAAAACCTTATTTTACTTCATTAATTTTTAATCGAATACAAATCGAGTAGAAAATGGAATGCTACTCAACTCTGTACCCTCTCTAAAATCTTAATATATTAAATTAATTAAGCTGTTCGAAAAGGATATAATACAGATTTTAAAATAGCTTATTTCTAAGTCAAAATCAAAAATATCGGAAATGTTTCTTACTATGTGTTCTTTTCAGCTAGGTTATAAGAGGATGAAAAGAAGCATACAAGATATTGCATTACATTTTCTCAGTATACATCCAACTCTTCAATAATCCTCTATATTTTATGTATCCATTTTGGCAGTCTCAAATCTTGATCACAATTCTTGGATGTTTATTTGGCAATTTCCATCCAATGCACCATTAAATGCAGCGACTCGCAGCGCTTTTGAGAAACCCATTCAGCCGAGCCACTTAATCATAGTCAAATAGCATGAAATGCCGAACAAAATGTTGCCAGCGTTGCCATTTTATGCAAATTTTTTATGCGTCTGATTTTATTATTTAATATGAGAGTGTGTGTGCGCTTGTGTTTAGAATTCATTTATTGCTATTTTTATGCGTTCAAAGGGCCTGTAGCATAGATTGCGTGCGGGTATTGCGGTTAACCGCCGCCGCAGCTGCGTTGTTGAAATTTTTCTCTTTTCCATGCAAACTTTATTTTCGGCTTGTTTTCAAATACTTTCGGCATTTTTCAATATTCAATAATAAATTCGCACATATTTACATGTGTAAGGATACAGATACGCATATGTGTTTCTGCGGTCGCATATAATTTTTACTCGACAGTGTATGTGTGTGTGTGTGCTCCTACTCATATTTCGTCTGTCTGTGGCGTGTTTGCGCTTTCGGTTGGTTGGAGAAAATTGAATTTCTGTCAATAATATCCAAAGTATTGCATAAATCAATTTGGCTGTCGTTACGAGTTCACCAAACTCTCGTGCACTTCGGAGCTGGAGTTGTGAAGTCACGGAGCGGTGTGTTTGGAGAAGTATGAATAAAAAATTTGTTTATGGCTTGTCTGCAGCAGCATGTGATCTTATATATAGTTATAGCGAAATATATGAATGCTGTCCCTTTCTGCTGTTTAAAAATCAAATTTAAGTTTACAAATCCAATACGGAAATTCTGAAATTTTAATAATATGCCCATCAGCAATCATTCTGCAATAGATATTTTCAGCTACTATTATGTATGCATGTATGTGTGATCGTCAGCAACGATTCGCACTGTAAACCGCATTAAATGTTATTATTTGCATAAATGTTTGTCAATCAGCTGTCGAACTCATTGAATGCTTCGAATTTGTAAAGTGATAAAAAAGTCAATGAAGGGTTAAGTGAAATATTCACATAATGATTGATTCATAAATTATGGACTGGAATACGAAATTTAGCTTAGGAAAAGTTCAAAAAATAAATTGTAGATACACTAAAAAAGAGTGATTTTTGGTTGAATTGAAACCTTTGGCTATATTTAATGCTAAGTAATTAGCTAAGTTGCGCTTTAGTGGTTACTTGTGAAATTTTATTTTAGTAAGGAGCGGAACTCTTTGGACATCCAGATTTTATGGGATACTTCACTCACACAATCGGAACGATCGGATCGAAAAACAGGTTCAATGAGATTTTCCACAGATGGATCAATGCTTAAATTGCGAGCGAGTTTTCAGTTAGGAGATTTCCAATAAGTCCAGCTTTCGGCTATCAGACTACTGCAGTGTCTTTTAAGCAGAGGTGGCAGCCACTAAGGTTTCAGTGGATCCATGGCTTCGAAGTGCAGCTTCTATTACAGAATTGGACATTCATGTCGATAAAAGAGCGGCAATGTTGACCTTGAGCTCGAGACACTATGCTTTCAGCTTCAAGCTACTTCATTATCCCACCTGTTTGGGTGCCTGGCCTCAGCTGAATTGCTGGAAACGACAACCTGATAAGCTTGCAAGATACCCTTGCTATCTCATCGGATTGAGGATGAGGCGGTGTTCCATGATTCTATTAAACTCGAACACTGAATAACCAGACTCGACAAAAGTTGAGCAACAACCAACGCAACTCGGACCGCATCTTTCTGAGTGGGAGTAGAGCGAAAAAGGTTCTTCGAACTGTTTTCTCTTAGGAAGCTTTAGCCTCAATTATTGGAGTGTTTACTGGGCAGTCTTGGAACGCTGACCAAATGAGAAAATAATCTTTCTCATTAGATGAGGTTTTGGGTTTACTTAAAAACCCTCGAAATAATAGTCCTATTGAATAAAAAGAAATATTAATAATTCTATTTTATTTAACTAGAATATGCGCTTGATGGTTAGGTTAGGTTATGTACGAAGGCTGTTTCCTTAAAAAGGGAAACCCACTTAGACTATCAAGAGCAGTCCTTTGTAATACCGTAAAATTCCACCCTTCACTTATTTTATGAATCGACAAGCCCGCTTAGAATCTACCACAAATTTTTAGAGGTTTTTAACTTCTGTATTCGATAATTCGCGGGATCCAAGGATTTTTTGTCTAGATCTCGCAAAGGCGGGGCATTCCAAAAGGACATTTTGGGAGGATGCTACCTTACCTTCTTCTAGGCATCTAGCATCCGGTAAAATTTTTAATTTGACCGCGTGAATCCCCATGGGACAAGGGCCAGTTCCTATAACTTGGGAAAGTTTGACCTTGTTTAGGGCAAAGAGTTCCCTTGACCTCTTGCGATTGACTTTGGGTCAGAATGATCTTGTGACAGAACAGAGCTTGATGGTCTACTATACACTTACAATGAGATACTTGTATAGTATATCCTTGGATGAACGAGAATAATATTCTCGTTTTATTTAGAACGCTCAATTTAGGTCGAATTAGTACTTGTTAATTCTATGTTGGACTTTGATGGAATATTTTATATCAAAGATTCATCTTTTACAAAGTTTTTGATGTCAATAATATGGCATTAAAAAAAAAATGAAATTGCTATTTTATGCACAACGCAACTATTTTGACAAGTTTAGACAGACATTGCTTCTTCTCATTACTTTAATGTTCGCCTCCATCTATTGACTTATATATCAACATATTTTAAATGAGAAACAGGCTTTCATGTATCCGGCGATAAAATTCCTTTAAGGCAGCTGGTGAGATAAAATGTACATTTTTCATGCAAATTTTGTGGAAAATTTTTGTGGTACCACAATAAATTGCCAATGGCGTGCGCCACGAGAGACATACTTATACATAAATACGAGGCAATAAAAAGCACAGAAGTACAAGTACATTTGTATATCTCTATGGGTGTAAGTACAACTAAAAGTTTAAAGAGCTCGCAGTGATGATACTTATTTTCTTTGTATTTTTCTCATTTTTTTGTGTGCGGAGTAAATTTCGAATGTAAATTTCACCAGCATGTTGGGAGGTGCTGAGAAATAGTATAATGAAAAAGTGAATACATAAATAAACATAAGTACAGGGTGTGGCATCTTTTATAACGGTAAATAAATTTGGAATGATTTTGACAATTATAAACCGAATGAGTTTGGGAAAGCTCAATTTAGCAAAATTTTAATCATTAATGGTTGTAGGATAAAAATTTATTTAAGGGTCAAATAGAAAACCACAACCGACCATAATGTATGGATGTCTGTATGTCTGATGTCAGAGAGAGAAACTGAATCACTGTGACTTCTTTTTGTTAGTTTATTTGAGAATTAAAGTAAATGAGAGAAAATCTCAGACTATTGCGGTCGAGGCAAATATTCATGACGGATTCATTGCTATACCGTCCGAGATTTCCGCAAAAGTAATGAAAGTCTTAGTCAAGATAGGCTTATTTTGCTGTGTTGAATAAAGGTAGCTCTTTGACGGTCGAATGAAATAAAGATGTGTTAATAGAAAAATTCGAGAATTTTTTAGCTAATCTGCATAGTGGGCGGCACACCCTGTATATATGTTAAAACTGCTTCATACTTCAACAAGTACTACACATATTCAGTATTGGCGCCTTTATGTAGTAATATCGTAAACATTGGTATGTATGGATATGTATATGTTTTTAAAACAATAATAAACTTGAAATAAAGAATTAAATTAGAAAATATCTAAACAAATAAAATACAAAAATAAAATTATATTTGGCTTAAAATACACTTTAGTTTCATAAAACCATTATTCAATTGGTAGATTATTTAAAACAATCTCATAATTTTTGCTCAAGTGCATGTTTAATAAAGTCGGAAAGAGAAAAATTCGATCCCTCTTTTCTAACATCCTAGGCTTTAGACTGGCTTGATCCTCATAGTTAAATTTCAGACTTTTCCAAGCTCATTCTCTAAATCTTTTGATCACAGTCTATTAGGGACTGTCCAAACGTTATAAAAAAAAACCTTAAAAATAATCCTTTGGCAAAGTAAAGCTGTGGTGGAGAGCGTTATTTATATTATGAAATATTGGAGTTAAGATTTAGAAAATCTAATACGTATCCCGCATTCGAAGACCACCCTAAAGTATATGCGTGTTTTCGCAAAGCAGAAAAAAAGGAAACCATTTAAAAATTCAAAACATTTCGTCAATTGTTTTACCTTCATATACTATATATATTTAGGTATATAGCGCAAATGCGCTTTTGAACCACACAAATTTCAAGTGCGACCAAAATATCCGAATCATTTCAAATTAAATTTGTCAAGTGCGTTAAGCATTGCTTTTTTTAATTTTTTTTTTAGCATTGCTATTTTGCTCACTCGTGACTAAATAAATTGTTTGCTCACTTCCCGTAAAGACCAACGCAATTGTTGTTGCTGTTGTTGTGTAATTGTTCATTTGTGCTTTTGTTCTTGGTTTTGTTTTTGCTTTTGTTTTTGGTGTTTTTTGTTTTGAGTGACTGCTCTGATTGCTGTGGCAACCCATCGCCTGTTGGCATCGCCGTTTTATTTTCCCATTCGAATGGCTTTTGTGCCCGGTTGGCGCTGGTTGCGGTATGCTTTGGCCGCCTAACGCGCGGCGCCGATGCAAATAGAGTGTTAAAATCGAAAATAAATACTTTCAACACACCAGATTGAGTGGGTGTTTGTGCTGCTTGTGGATGTCCTGCTGTGATTCGGGCGTCGCTATTAATTACGGACATATATTTATTTATATTATTTTCTATTTCTCTTTTTGTATAATTTTTTTTTTATTTTGGAAATATTTCATACTCTTATAGCTGTACAGCGCTCGGATGTGGTTATTTTTATTGCTGATATATGTACATATAAAAGCTGTTAGTCATTAGCAGATAATTTGGCAATTTGCAAAATTTTGAAATAAAAAAGATTTATTCATTTGAACAGGTAGGAAGCAAGTGGGTAATAACAGAATATGGACCAAGCAGCGGGAGATTTTTTAAATTATTTATCATTGCAGCGGGCGAGTCCTAGCGCGTTAGTTATTTGTTTAACATTCGAAGATTTGCAGGGTTCAAATCGAATAAAAACGGAAGAACAATATTAAATTAGACATGTAAAACTAATAATGATACATATGGTTGCTTAGTTAATTGCTTTAAAAGAGAAGGGTCAAAGGTGCCTCTCCTCAAGCAGCCACACTTAAGCTCACTCGAGGCTCCCCAGTGAACCGCAAACAAATATATATATATATATATATATATATATATATTTGGCGTAGGAACCGCTTTAAGCGATTATAGCCGAATTTATCAGAGCGCGCCACTCATTCCTCCTTTTTGCTTTTTGGCGCCAACTGGAAACACCAACTGGAAACACCAAGCCAGGTCACTTTGCACTTGGTCTTTGCACCGGAGTGGAGGTCGTCCTCTTCCGCGGCTTCCTCCAGCGGGTACTGCATCGAATACTTTCATAGCTGGAGTGTTTTCTTTCATCCGTACAACATGACCTATCCAGCGTAGCCGCTGTATTTTTATTCGCTGAACTATGTCAATGTCGTCGTATAGATCGTACAGCTCATCGTTCCATCGTCTGCGATATTCGCCGTTGCCAATGTTTAGAGGACCATAAATCTTGCGCAAAACCTTTCTCTCGAAAACCCCAAGAGTCGTCTCATCGGATGTTGTCATCGTCCACGCTTCAGCGCCATACATCAGGACGGGAATAATGAGCGACTTATAGAGTTTGATTTTGGTTCGTCGAGAGAGGACTTTTCTTTTCAATTGCCTACTCAGTCCAAAGTAGCACCTGTTGGCAAGAGTGATTCTGCGTTGGATTTCAAGGCTGACATTGTTGGTGTTGTTAATGCTGGTTCCCAGATAAACGAAATTATCTACAACTTCAAAGTTATGACTGTCAACAGTGACGTGGGAGCCAAGACGCGAGTGCGCTGACTGTTTGTTTGATGACAGGAGATATTTCGTCTTGTCCTCATTCACCACCAGACCCATACGCTTCGCTTCTTTATCTAGTCTGGAAAACGCAGAACAAACGGCGCGGTTGTTGCTTCCGATGATATCAATATCATCGGCATACGCCAGGAGCTGTACACTCTTGTAGAAGATTGTATCTATTTATTTCTGCAGCTCGTATTATTTTTTCCAGAAATAGATTGAAGAAGTCGCACGATAGTGAGTCACCCTGTCTGAAGCCTCGTTTGGTATCGAACGGCTCGGAGAGGTCCTTCCCGATCCTGACGGAGCTTTTGGTGTTGCTTAACGTCAGCTTACATAGCCGTTTTAGTTTTGCAGGGATACCAAATTCAGACATCGCGGCATAAAGGCAGCTCCTTTTCGTGCTATCGAAGGCAGCTTTAAAATCGATAAAAAGATGGTGACTATCGATCTTCTCTCTCGGGTCTTTTCCAAGATTTGGCGCATTGTAAATATCTGGTCCATTGTAGATTTTCCAGGTCTAAAGCCACACTGATAAGGTCCAATCAGTTCGTTGACGGAGGGCTTTAGTCTTTCACACAATACGCTCGACAAAACCTTATATGCGATATTGAGGAGACTTATACCACGGTAGTTGGCGCAGATTGTGGGGTCTCCCTTCTTATGGATTGGGCAGAGCACACTAAGATTCCAATCGTCAGGCATGCTTTCTTCCGACCATATTCTACAAAGAAGCTGATGCATGCACCTTATCAGTTCTTCGCCGCCGTATTTGAATTGCTCGGCCGGTAATCCATCGGCCCCCGCCGCTTTGTTGTTCTTCAAGCGGGTAATTGCTATTCGGATTTCTTCATGGTCGGGTAATGGAACATCTATTCCATCGTCATCGATTGGGGAATCGGGTTCGTCATCTCCTGGCGTTGTACTTTCACTGCCATTGAGCAGGTCGGAGAAGTGTTCCCTCCATAATCCCAGTGTGCTCTGGACATCCGTTACCAGATTACCTCCTCGGTCCCTACATGATAATGCTCCGGTCTTGAAACCTTCTGTAAATCGCCTCATCTTTTCATAAAATTTTCGAGCATTACCCATGTCGGCCAGCTTTTCAAGCTTTTCATACTCACGCATTTCGGCCTCTTTCTTTTTACGTCTGAAAATGCGTCTCGCTTCCCTCTTCAGTTCTCGATATCTATCCCACCCCGAACGTGTTGTGGTCGATCGCAACGTTGCGAGGTAGGCAGTCTGTTTTCTCTCCACTGCGGAACGACAATTCTCATCGTACCAACTGGTTTTTTGGCGTTGCCCGAGACCGATTGTTTCGGCTGCAGCGGTATGCAATGAGTTTGAGATGCCGTTCCACAGCTCCCTTATATCGAGATGCTGATGAGTGCTCTCAGAGAGCAGGAGTGCAAGTCGAGTAGAAAATCGTTCGGCTGTCGGTTGTGATTGCAGCTCTGCGCTCATTGAAGGGGCTCATAGGAAGCATCTTTGGTCACATCGTCCTTCTCTTCCGTTGGGGCGTGGGCGCAAATCAGCGATATGTTGAAGAACCTCGCTTTGATGCGGATTGTGGCAAGACGTTCATCCACCGGGGTGAATGTCAGGACTCGGCGACGTAGTCTCTCTCCCACCACAAATCTAACACCAAATTTGCGCTCCTTTATATGGCCGCTGTAGTAGATGTCACATGGACCCACCTTCTTCCGTCCTTGTCCCGCCCATCGCATATCTGGCGCGGCGGTGATGTCAGCCTTTAGTTGTATGAGGACATCAACCAGCTGGGCAGAGGCACCTTCCCAATTAAGGGTCCGGACATTCCAGGTACATGCCCTTAAATCATTATCCTTAAAACGTTTGCAGGGGTCGTTTCCAAAAGGGCGGTGTCTCACCCGAGGCTCTGTGTTTGTTTTCATTGGGGAGATTTTTTATGTGGTGGGTCCCAAGCCCTACGCACAACCGCAGAAGCGGGCTTCGCCTTCTCACTTTAGCTAGCCTCCAAACGGATGTCTGTTAGCTACCCAGGGGATACTTGATCTAATACCGGAAGTCGTGAGCTGCTTGAGTCATATGCAAAAGAATCGTTCCTTGCCACTCCCAAGTGAATGGCATTCAGAATCTTTCCTCACTTGCGTGAACTTCTACATATGACCCCATCCCCGCAAACAAATACCAATTCAATAATTGACCTGAAGTGATTTTTTTCAGCTGTTGTCATGAAGCCATAGTGAACGATCCAATATATTTAAAAAGATAATGAATGATAACTTTAGTAAATTAAGTTATATGATGAAACCTTACTTTTAAAATACGATGATTTCAGTTATCATTTATCAATAAGTTAGTACAAAGAGATACTCAAAATTCATATACTCAATAAAACGATTGAAGTGCTTTTATAGGACTACTGGCGTCGAAATTCGATAACATTCCTTCACACCTTTTCTCGGCATAAATAATATCTGCTAATAAGGTACATAATTTCGTCTCTCATCAACAATTCTTTGAACAGCTGAGCGAATTAATAAACCAAAGTCCATGAAACTTGGTTCAGGTTATATGTTAAAATGGGCTCTTTCTGAATGCAGAGAACTACTCAACTGATAGTCACATTTCCTTCTTGCGAAATGTTTATTAATTATTTTATTATGAAATGATAAGAATTATTAGAATTTAAAACATAACACTATCTCCTACCGTTTGTATGCTGCTAAACTGCACTAGCTGTTAATATCAGAGAGTGTTGGAGAAATCCCATTCTTGTAAATATGATACAGAGTGTAAAATAAGAGTTAAATAACTTTTCAAACAACACCTTGTGAGCATATATTAACATTCCCTGTAACAGATGTTTTAAAATACTACAGAAAAGTATAAAATCACTCAATGGGCACATCTGTTACTTGGAGTTAACTGTTAATTCGTAAACAGTGGTCTAACATATTCCATTTTCACTTTATTCACACGCACGGCGACTCAAATAGCATGCGATAAAATTGTACAACCCCGTTAGAGCAGAGAAAAGTGAGCGCTAACAGCTCGCCAGTGCTGAATAACAACTGAGTAATAAAGAGAGAAAGAGAGAGAGCGCGCCTCAAAATTTGAGGTGCAAAGCCCATAATCTTCTGATAACAGCGGACAAACTAATAAATAAATGCGCTGGTGAGTAATAAGTGGAACAAAGAAGTCTGCAGAGATTTACAGCCATGCCACGATGCCTTGGTCATGCTTCACCACTGGATGGCCGACTCGCGAACTCAGGCACACGAGCAACAAGGGTGTGCGCGGGCTGGAAAACGGCGCTGATAGGCGATGCGTGTGTTCGAAAGACCCACTGACATA
Source organism: Zeugodacus cucurbitae (assembly GCF_028554725.1). NCBI lineage: Eukaryota > Metazoa > Arthropoda > Insecta > Diptera > Tephritidae > Zeugodacus > Zeugodacus cucurbitae. The sequence continues at coordinate 51,693,218 of NC_071667.1, read as the reverse complement.
GAGAATAAATAACACACGAACAGCATAGGAAGTGTCAATTGTATGCGCCCGAAGTGCTGTTGGTCTTGGCCGGTCTTCAAAATGTACTGATAACAGTTCACTGCTTTGATAGCTATGCCTCGCGGACGTGCGTGTGCGGCAATGAGCAGAAAATGTTCCGAGAGAGAGAGCGAGAGCGCATGTAGTGGTGCGCTAATCACAGTCGCCCGTATGCATGCACGATAACGGCAAAAACGAGTGCTTCTGCTATAGCGCGTATGACGTTGGTGCTGTGTAGAAATAAAAATAACAACAACAGCTAACGGGCACCCAGCAGCTTACCTATGTCTGTACACTGCTCCGGCTGTATAGCTGTGGCTACTGTTGGCTTTTCGGCTGTTAGATTGCTTCGGCCTGCGAACGGGGGCAACGTCACCGCAAAGGTTCCAGTTGAAAATGCTCCGTGCGCGCGAGAACAAACACAATTGAAAAGCGGACGATAGCGCGCTAATTAAATTTGTGTGATTGTCTTAATGTCTAAGCGTAACGGTTAAGAAATTCAAAAGCGCTGTAATAATATTTATTTGGTTTAATTAGAAATTTTACATTAAAAGTTTAGAAGTGAAAATTTGTGCGATTTTTTTGTAAAGAAGTAGAAGGAAACAAATAGTGGAAAGTGTTTCAAGTAATATAAAATTATTGAAAAGTCAAATGAAATACAGTGTAACGGTAAAAAACGAAATATTCATTAATAAATAAAATTGTTGAGGAAAAATCTCATAAATCTCGTCAATTGTGCGCTGCGTGGAAATTATTGACCTCTTAATGCAATAACAGTACATATTTGAAAAAGAAGATAATAATGATAATAGCGTAAGCTGTGCAGCGAAATTGCTACTAATTTTAATTCACTTAAGGAAATTGCTCATACGCCGTGTATGCTGCCGCGCTGAAGTGACTTAACGACTGCAGCGGCGACGAGCTTGCAACTTGCAACACTGCAACGGCAACGGTGACGATGCTTAAGCCCAAGTAGCTGCGCAATTGTGCGTTTGTGAAGATTAGCTTAATTTGATTGCAGCCGGAGAGGTGGCAAACTCGCAGCAAAATTAATGCGAATAAAATTGCAATGATAAAATCTAAAAATCATAGCAGTCGAGCAAATGCAGTTCAGTGTAGGAAGTGATAATAGATTCAAAGAAAATTGTAAACAAAATTATTTAAATAATAAATGAAAAGAAATGAAATGAAACAAAATATTTGACGAGCTAACCATAGAAAAAAGTGAGTTAGAGTAACTAAAAAATAATAAATATAAATTAATCAATGTAGTTATAGCCTAAAACAAAATATTAAAACATTAATTTGTAAATTTACGTGTTTCTGGAAAATTAATTAAGCACAAAAAATATTAAAAAAATAAAAACAAAATGAACATTGAAGAAATTATAAAAAATGTTAATAAGTAAATGCTAAATATATACTAAAAAATTAAATAAATACAATATACACTGAAAAAAATATACATAGAAATTAAAAAAATAAACACAATATTTATAAAATATATGAAAAAATACAAAAATATATATCAATGTTAAATGTGCTTAAAATACTTAAAAATAGTTGAAAATTAATTTAAAATAAAAAAAAATTATATCCAAATAAAATACACACCAACAAAGCAACGCATTAACACAAATTTGTAATTTCCCCTGGTGTTTTCCAACACCCCCATCAACTTGTTGACGTGTATAAGTTTGTGTTCGCTACCCTTTAGCCAACATATTGATATTTGTGCGCCATTGTGCGCGTTCGCCCAAGTAGCGACCTTCACACTCCTTTAGCTACATCAGTGAGATATTTAAGAAAGTCTGCTGACTGCGCACTTTCTCTTATTTCCATATTTAACAACGTGTTTTTGTGCGCGTTTATGTGTGTGTGTGTGCGTTAGCGTAGACTAGCTCAGCAGTTTTGTATTACAACAGTTAGTTGCTGTAAGTTTTTCGGCAACTTTTGGGCACAGCTTTGTTGTTGGTAAGTTGTATTTGTATTAAAGTTAATTTTAAATTTACTTAAACTTTTACTTTTGAACTTTTGATGTTTGGTAATATGTTAGTTTGGGCTTATAAATGGTTGTTGATAATATTCTTGTTAAATTTCACATACATTTCCATTTGATTTATGCTTTCGGGATTAATTTGAAAAAATAGAATAAAATGTTTGGTAGCCCAATTTACAAGGAAATGATTATTTCTATTTACTTCTGCTTGTTGTATTTATTGTATTTGTTTTAAATTCTTGTCACTTAATATACTGATATTGCATTTAGTAATGTTTGTGTAAATATCATGGATGAGACGAGTATAAATATTTTTTTTTTTGTTAAATGAGTCCAATTGTGTTTCACCGTTTTTACTTTACAAAACAAATATTTATTCTTATCAACCACCGATCCAGTAAATTGTATTTTGCCTAACTGATTTTGTGAAAATCAGTTTCGACACTCTAAGACTAACTTAAGTATGTAATTAGACTACTTCTTAGCTGACTAACTGGTAACTTTGCCTAGTGCTGTCTTTTGATATTCCAAAGACAATGTAAGTGCATATAAATACATATGTACATACGTATAAACTGTATACCCAATGTTAACATGCAGCTTCTGATTATTTACAGAGTCATTTCGGTCTGCAGGACAAATAAGGAATCATTTCAAAATATTATTTGCGATATAAGAACACTATTGAGGGCAACGACAATTAGACAATTGACAGAATGTGTATGCTGTGTTTTCCACAACATACGACGCTTTCATAATTTAGATTTTGTCATGAAAGAACTTGATGTAAAAAATATTCAAGACTAGCAGACCGCTCCGGCTTCATACGGGTTTAAACAAACATTTCAAAAGTTATAAATTATAGGTTTTGAAATTTTGTTCAGCAAGCAGCTGCGAGCACTCGTTACTTGACTCTCTGTCACGCGATTGCGATGCAAGACGATTTTCAGTTTCAGATTAAGATTATCCATCGGATAATTCACTTAACGGAGTTTTTTTGATAGCATCACCTGGGAACTATTTCCAGAAAGTTGAGATTCCAGCAATAAATATAACCAATGTTATTCGGAGTGAATGTAGCTTTCCAATGGTGAAAGAATTTTTGAAATTGGCACATTAGTTTTTGAATTTATTTATTACAAACATACATACAAATCTTTTCTCTTTATAATAGTAGTATAGATGAGCTTGCCGTTCAGAATAAGCGGCTCCTGACAAATATAAGAAACAAATTCCAAATAATTTAATACGAATAATTTAAGTTTTAGTGTGTTTTATTTAGTAAATATAGCAAATAGACTACAAACACTAAACTAACGAAGCTTTAACAAATAAATCATCAACATTTTTCCAAACTTAGTTTCGCGACCGATTTCAAACCGGAAAATATATTAAGATTTCGATTTCTGGCACATGTTAAATCGTTACGGATTGATGCTCGAAAACGAAAACGGAACAGTGAAATTTAGCACATGGCATCAAGTTTTCAGTGACAATTTCACAGATATTTTTGCCACTGACGGGTCTTCCCTAGATATGTTGTGGTGTGTTCAAGTCAGAACAATATGATGGCCATGAAAAAATATTAATGAAATTATCATTGAAAAAAACATTCTGTAACTTTGCCATGTGCTTTCGGTCATTTGAAATCCACATAACAGGCAGTTTGTTTCTAGCCCACCTCAACTTAATATTGTTTAGCATATTGTCAAATCCATCCTTATTGAAAATTCCAAAATACCATGGGGTGGGCAAACACCACACCAGCAAAAATATCGCCGCACATCGACCACTATACACTACGCGTAAACATAGTGATTGTGGAACTACTGATTTTTTAGTGATCAAACATACTTTCGATCACCTAGGCCTACTTGTTAATCGTTCCAAAAGACATGCTTCTACTGATTTGAATCAATATCAATGGGATACTGCAAGGTCTACGAGTTGCTTTCGTTAAATCAGAGTTAGAATTGGCTTCTTGTGTGTTTCTCTGCCAAGCAAGCCAGAATTTACCAAACGCCGGGCATTTGGATTTATACATTAAATTAATCCTGAATATTTGGTCAAACGCCAGCGGAACTCTTTTAATATAATCTTCTCTGACCCTTTTTTATGTGCAATATTGCAATAGTTTTAAAATTTTGCATATTTTTAAGCCATTATAGACTGTTTTTGAAACATTCGACATGCCCCTTGTTGCTTAACGTAGGTCAAAAATAGATCAGTGCAGGGCGAGAGTGCAGCAGATGTTTTTTTCCCAACGCAAATCTTGAAAGAAAAAAACATTCTCAACAGTAAATTCAAAGTATATATCTACCAAAAATCGGTAATGTTATTATCCAAAGAGAACATCGAATATTTTATTATTGAATAACTGTTTCTAGTTGGAGAATGCGAAAGAACCTCAGATAAATTAACTTACACGTATATAATCTGATGTCGTCAGCTTTATACTATGGGATACATTATATTTACAATAATAATGCTAAAGAGTGTTAATTAATTATTTGGAATTATACTGATCTAAAGATGAAAATATTAGTAAATTAGGCATCTCAACTTATATATGTACCATTGGCAACTGTATTTAATTTGAACAAGGGTTGCAAGCATATTAGAAATAGAAATGACAACCGTTTAATTCCATTATTTCATTTACAGTGCGCTTGACAGAAAAACACACTAGCTCGTGACCTTGTTTACAATTACTATGAAAAAATCACAATTCGTTTCGTGCATGACTTACCATTTAGTAATCTAGTCACCAGCATTCCTGAAGAGTTCTGTGTGTGAAGAACCCAATAAAGGATTTGCTGCAAAATTGTTTACTAGAGAATCAAACCGTACGAAAATATCGAAGTCTTCAATTTATTATTATTTATGTGCATACAAATTTCTCGACGTATATACGCCAATATACTCATTTGTATGCACATATAAAGAACAATATATACTCGTGTGTTTCTCTGCGAGCGCTGCAACATTAATCTTATGGGCAATCGATCACACGAATACTATAAAGTAAAGTATGCTATATACAAATGTGTGTGTGTGAAGACCGAATACAAGGCGTAAACGTGACCATAAACTCCCAATGAACATTAAACTTTTTATTCAATCTCTGCTTTGGATGAAAAATGATAGTAGCAGGCGAAATTTAAAGATGAATGAAGCAATTTACCAAATACTTTTCTTGACATGAAAGGGTAAAAGTATGAGCACACACTGAAGCAAGTAGACATACATATATATGCTTTTTGTACAAAAATTTGGTTTGAAATGATAAAAAGACTTTCTTTCATACAAAAAGCCTAAACATATTTTTTTCGCATGCTGAGTGATTGTTAGTCCAAATGCAATAAAAAAAATTTAAAATTAATGCATAATCATGCCTCAAAATTAAATGGAATACTTAGCTGATTCTATGTGTTGTTTATTATATGTTTGCCTTGCCAATTTAATTTCAGATATGCCACACAGTCTTTATCCAATATTATATTTGCCTCCGTGGACTTTAATGTTAATGAAAATTTATCAGATATTTATTTACATATTTGAAACTGAGGTATGAAAAATATGCTAGAGAGTGTCTAGTATTACACGTTAACTGTATTGAGGTTTTCCATAATCAAAATAAAGTAGTCTTCAAGTTCAAAATAAGACTTTTGACATAATTTAAAGTTGAATATTTATCAAAAAGGCTGATTTTAATTTTAGAAGTGGGTTTATTTCGGCTAGCAGCATATCTGTTATGGTTTCTTTGTGATAATAAATATTTCAAGGAAATATATTTGATTATTAAGCAGAAGTAGGAAATAAACAAATGCTTTGCCTACATTTTGGCGCACAGTTCAAAAACGATACTTTAATAACTTGTTAATGTAAGCTATTTGAGAGATGTTAATGAACATTAATTATTTATCAAAAACTTGACTTTTATTGATTTTAGTTTTTACTTAGACTCAGGGATATATATTTTTAATACTTTTATGGGAACTTATACTCCAATATGTGGCCTTGGTGTAGTCTGATAGATATTATCCAGGGTCGAAAATCTCTTCCTCTCTTTGAGTAGGTGGTTTACCATTGGGGACCTTACAAACTTATCTAATTTGAATTCCATTAATAAAATAATATTTATTAAATAAATAGCTAAGCATATAAGCACATGTAATATCCAAAATCGGTTAACTTGCTAACAATATTTCAAAGAAAAACTAAATATAAATATTTTAAAAATTTCACAGCACCAAATTTTATTTTTGACTTAAGCGTTTCAGTCACAGCCAGAATTCGCCGACGGCGTCACTGTATTTTGTACCCACTAAGTACACTCACACTTACTCGCATGAATACGATCGCTCTATGCAAGCGGTGATAATAAACAATTTTAGTTTATAATAAGAAATATTTACTTTAAGAGCGCCTACTACCTGAAAAAAATAAACCAAAAACAAAAGTCTTCTAAATATATTTGCATAAGTTAGTATGTCTGTGTGAGCGGACAGTCATAATATTATTACTGTGAAGAAAGAATAAAAAATGCGAGACACTAGTATTCTGTGTGCGAGCTGAATTCATCAGCAAATGTAAAAAACAAAACGTGAATGTGACAAAGTGAAATGTGAGCGAGATTTATTTTCTCTCAAACAATAGAGTGCGCGGCACTTTCGTCACGTTTTCGGTGGCCACTTACTCAGTTTTGATGATGCAAATAAAAATATTCCATGTTTGCGCTGACGACAGTTTATTTATTTATGGGGATAAATATTTACATAGAGTGCGTGTATAAAAATCAGAACCCTTATCTTGGGTTAGTAATAAAAACAATGGGTTTGTTTTTGAGTGACACATTTTCTAGGCGATACTTAAACTTCTCTGAAGAAAGAATCGACTTCCGTATTTTAGTTGTAGCGCTTTCTACTTCTTGTGATTGTTTCAGTGTTAACTATTTAACTCCCCATAACAGTTTATATCGAGAGAGCTTTCCAGTAGTGGTAGAGGTACCTTTCATGAAAATGGACAGCAAAATGGTTTACACTCCAAAAGCGACGCTGTCGAAAATAACTTTAAACTTCAGGAAACTGAAAATAGGTTATATTCAATAGTTCTCCCTTATACAAGCCAATAGAGAAACTGAAACCCGCGTCCTTCGCAGATTCGTTAAAAATGTGGGTTTAGAGCATAGACTTGTATAACGAAGTACTAAAATAATAAAATAAATGAACCGTTTCTAACATTGCTTCAGTTCTCATTGTTATTGAAAATTGTTCCTCAATTTCATTCTATTCTCTTAATTATCTTAATTATTCTGAACCTGTCATAAAGAGCAGTGTTCACTTTGATTGATGTGCAAATTCCGAAAACACCTTCGTTATTGAGTTATTGTATTTTCTCGATAATAAAGACTTTGGTTTTCCTATTTGTATTGTAATGTGTAGCGCTAAAAGCTGTATTTAACTCGTTAAACGTTGGAGAGAGCAGTCAATCGAACAACGAGCTCTTCGGAATTATTGAACTTTCCTGCGAAAGTTTCCGTTAATGCTTTTAACACAGGCGCCTATGGGTTTCTTTTCTTTCTGTGCAGTTTTTTAGATACTGTCATTTAAATTTTTATAAATTTTTGACATTAAGCGATTGAAAATAGTAAATCTTGTCTAAACTTTGTCTTAGTATTATTGAAGATAGTGGTTTTATCATTTGAAATGAATATCCACATCGAATTCAACTCGTTGATTAAGTTATTGCTTTCACATTTACTCTTTTTGGAAACAGAGCAGTATTCAGAGCTAGCGATTACAGAATTGGCGAATCGAAGACGACTATTGTTTGCTTATTTGGAGACTTATGCGTATACTTTGCATTTAGCACTGCATTGAGTTGATAGTCACTTGCTGAATAACAACTAATTTAATCATATTTTTACTATTTCATTATTAATGTAAATTGTTTTTATTCGCATACAATTAAAAGCTTAGTGTTTATGCACAACCCTATAATCTGAAATAGTCGAAGATAATGCAATTAAATGTAAATACTGTCATGTAAAAATCGCAAAAGCGCTAAGCTAACTTAATGTACCAAACAATTAGCATTATTACGTGCAAATAACTACCAGCTTAGTTGTGATATAAAATGCAGTAAATACTTTATGTGGTGCTAAAATATTTCAATTGTGTTCCAATTAAGTCATTAGCATTATAGTTTGAGCACAAATAGTCAATTCACTTAGACAATTTTATTTTTAGATTTGCGAGCTTCGCACCTTGTCGCGATTTTTTTTAAGCGAAGCAAAATATTTGCACTTTTATTTATTTGTTTTCAATGAAAAATGTGTACAGATTTATATATGTATATATGTTAATAGTATATTTATGTAAATATAAGTATATTTTTGTATATGGTATGTATGGTATAATTAAAAAAGTACAAATCATGCTGATAAGCGTACGCTTTTAGTATTTTAATCAACGTGAATTCAAATTAATTGATTTGTTGTTGTAATTATTAACGCTTTACATCATCACATTACTGTCATTCTTTTCACGAATTCATAATTATTTATATATAAACAACTATTTATTATCTACTACTATTTAAACATATGAATTCGCTACGCTTGCCCGCTTGGCTCTTATCATTCAATACAGCGCTATTTCTTGATAAGCTTGTTTCTAACAGTTCAGTTATTGTACATATGTGTGTGTGTGGGAGTGTGTAGCGATGTTTGCACGCTTATGCTAATGGTTGGCCTTTTGACTTGTCTCTTCAGAGGGTGACTTAATTTATGCTGTAATAAAAATTATTTATTGATACAGCTACTTACCATACATACACAGGAGCACTGGCATGTATAGTATGTAGTTAAAATGTATATATAATTCGTGCATTGACCGTCAGGGAGGTTGCTTTGGGTTGTCTATTACTCACTCTGCATATAAATTACTTTTTGTTTTTATTTGTTATACCGTATATACATATGTATGTTGCATAGAGATACAAAAATAATCATAATCCTACCTACAATTATATTTGACAACCAGCGGACTCCTAAGACGTTTTTCTTTACCATTTTCATTAAAAAGTTATCTAAATACCTTACGTCATTACACGTATATTTATCACAATTCAACCATTCCATATGTGTGAATATATGTGTATAAATATACTATGACCCAAGTATAGGCGAAAAAGTTAAAATTCAAACCATTTATAACATTTAGCTGTTTTTATTAACAAAAAGATTTATGTATCGTAATGTCATTGAATATGTAATACGTTTGGTACAAAAATATAAATAAATTCAATGGCTTTCCAACTCTGGAACACATAAAAAATAATTGACCGTGAGAAAAGTATCGACCTTGTGCCTTAATAATAGTCACAGCACATGATAAGAGAATTGGAAGTTATGAACGTTTTAATAGCTTGGGATAATCTGAGCTAACCCTTGGTAGAATCAAAACTTTCACAACCAATTACTATCTTGACAGTTTCCACTCAAAATATTGCCTTCAAGCATGTTGCACATGGTTTTTTAATACCAATTTGATGCCATTACATAATTTCGGGTAATTTAATGTTCGAAGCAAAATTTTAGGCGAGCTAGTGTTCAATCGCGATAGCATTGTGTTAGCATTCTAGGTAAATCCACTGGAACGGTTGATACTACGACCGTAGCGGATCAATGTAGCTTCGATAGTCTATCGGATCTAATCTAAAACATTCCAACGTCTAAAATATTTATAAATTTAAGATTAATAAAAAAACTATTTAAGTTGGACTGAATTGCAAATCCGAACCATTTTCTAATCCACCTGAAGACACTACCTTTTAGGGGGAGTTCAGTGACATTCATTATTAAGAATACAGTTTTCAATTCTACAGGGACAGTTTAATTGTACTTATTATATGATAGCTAGACCGTCGCTAATGAAATTAAATTTAACACCTTTTGCCACTTAACAGTCACTGTTAAGGTGAAGATTTCTGGATAAGGTATCATGGAACTTACCAAGTTCTTTGTAATTGAAACTTATCGCATAAAATATGAGTTTAGATCTCGGCGGTAAAATAAACTGGGGGCCATTACGTTATGTTTTTCCAGAGTACCGGCATCATCATCCGAATTTCAAAATTCCGTTTGCGCAAAAATAAACCAAGTTCACAGAGCCATAGAGTGTTAGACCGGACCACTGTACAGGAGTTATTTCCTGGTGTTATACATCTCTGGTAGACAGATTATGTGAAACTGACATACTTTAAACTAAATTTACAAGAACTACAAAGCCATTCGACCAGCATCAAAACAATTCCCATGAAATTGAAGGGTCCAGTGTACGTATGGTAAGGATATGCAAACAATTTGACTACTGAGAGAAAGCGAGAAATAATTCTTTCGAGATGAGATACAGATACAATAAATTCTATCTGTTTTTAGATTCGCTTTGGGGAAGGCTTTCAGATGAGTGGTCGTTGAAGATAACATCTGTGGGGAATCGTATTTGACTGTTTTCTGAAACCTGCTTGGTATTCCTGAATAATCCAGTATTTGGCATCAACTGCGTTTACAGCATCGAGACGTTTAATCACGCGTTCGATCAAATAATCCCAAAATACAGACACAAAATAGTGGTAATTTAACTTAAAAGCTATACACATATAAATACATTCAAATTAAGGGTTCTTCTTTCACTGCCCATTTATTAGTTTATGACACAGATGATCAACTTTCTCTTAGCGATTGGGGATAGGTGTCCTATACTTGTTGTGAGACATTTTTTTTCCAAAAATGTCCAAGGCACCTAAAGAACATACGGCTGGATTTTCAAACAGATCGACCTATAGGCGACATATGCAAAAATATATTCATGCTTCGGAGCCTCTACTCATAAAAGTTAGAGACAAATCCGACCTCAGAACCAATAAGATCTCATTCATGCACTCCGTATGCTCTTTCAATAACAGTTGAAATATTTTTTTAATAGACACAGGAGATGCCTTCGGTATCAAACTTTTATTCACCTTTTTAAGATTCGTTTAGTATTCACCTATTTCACTTAACCTTTCACGCCTTTGTTTACCATTTAAACCACTTAAGTCGCAATTTCAACGCTGCTTTAGCAAATAAGCCGTAATTGAGCAGCAAAAAATATTAGTGATAAAATGTAAAGGGTAATTTTGAAAAAAAAAAAAAAATACAAAATGCGCACACAAAGCCAAGCATCTCAACAAGTGCTCATGCACCCATTGGATACGCTAGTTAAGTGTTATAATATCAAATTCATTTGACGACGAAATCACAGGCATATAAAAGCTCATTCATTGCCTGTGAAAATCGATTAATGCCCACAAAGGTATCGGGACGTATGAGTGACATTTAATCCTTTTGACACAATTACGGAGGAGCAATGCGAAAAAACACAAAAATCTAGGTGAGTGCAACAGCAACAACAAAAACGATGGAACCAAACTAAGCAGAGAAACAGTTGTGTGAAAAAATATGAGTAGCGCAAAGCAGAGGAGAAATTGAAGACGCAACAAATATGAAAAGGGAAATGAACTGAAGGACGGTCGATGTGGAAGCTGAGACTGTTGGGTAGATTAAATGGGCTTACTTGCCGTCTTTTTTCTTATTTTTGTGCGATTGACTGGATGTTGTGTGAATAACTAGTGTAACGTTATCCAAGTGTGCGTATGTCAGAAAAAGTAACAAAAACAACAAGCGAATGACAATAGAAAGAAAACAAGCAAATCGGATATGGAACGAGTTAGAGAACCCGTTGTTATCAGCCAAACAACGGCGTTGAAGGTGAGCGAAAGTGAAGGAAAATGCAAAAAAAAAAAATTACAAACAAGCAAACCAGCGAATAACAAAGGATATATGAGACAACAAAAACAAACAATGCAATGCAATTCAACAAACTGGAATCGGACTCGGTGTAAAAATAAACTGCTTCTAACAAGCGTATAGTTAACCGAAATAGGTAACGAAGAGAACAAAAACACACACAAACACACAAATAAGAGAAAGCATAAAAAATTCAGAAAAACAAAAAGTAAAAACTCCAGGAAAATGTGTGAAAAAAATACATAGAAGAGGAAACGGAAATTCATTGGTTGTAGCTGAAGTCCTTTAACTGCCAGCGCAGCTTATAACGCACGCACACATGCAAACACATTCCACACACATACACACATGCAAATTTGCATATCTACAGGGAAATGTAAATCGGAATGAAAGAAGAAAAAAAGTGATAAGTGAAAGGGAACTCGCTCAAAAAGTCGACTCCGCTGAGCAAGTGTTGTGTGGGATAAAAGCAAAAACTTGTTAAGATTAGATGACAGCGGTGGGATGAGTCAGCTAGAGTTGCAAAAGAACTCCGTTAGTTGTGTGCGTTTTCAAAGAAAGGATAAACATTTGGTTAGGTTTCACGCAAAGCAGCAAAAACAGTAAAAACAGGAGTGGCAAAAATAGCGAAATATGAGAACAGAAAATTAAAGTAAGCAAGCAACAGAAGTCTAAATCCACAAGCAAAGTTGGTGATCAGTTTAGTTTTAATTGGTTTTTCGTTTGGGAGTTGCGTTGTAAAGGTTTTTGGTAGTATGGAGCTTAAAATAATAGGTGTAGTAAAATAAATCCATTATGTTTCCATTGAGATGAAGATTTTATTTAGCATTGTTACAATAGTCCGATTTAGGTCAAATATTCACCTTTTTATTCGATAATATATTGCCAATTTGATTTCATTATAATAATTCATAGAAATCCTTATTCCTCTAGGCCATAAACCGATACTCTCGATTTATTTTTTGAATCGAATTAGTGCGAAGAAGTTCGAAGAAGTTCCCAACCAAGTTCCTGACTTGGAGTTGTCCTGATGAAACAGAACCTCTATCCTATTGGTCTAAGCTAACCATTTCTGGGCGATTGCTCCTTCAGACGGAGCAATTGTTGACTGTACAGGTCCAAGTTAAAATGTTGGCCTAGGAAAGCAGCTCATAGTAGATAATTCCTTGACAATCCTACCAAATACATAATCTTATTGTCTTGGCTCGACCAAGCTTTGCGTCGGCTCACCGTCATTTGAAACTAATAGTTTCATAAGGTATATCAAAGTAACGGGTGATTTTTTTGAGGTTAGGATTTTCATGCATTAGTATTTGACAGATCACGTGGGATTTCAGACATGGTGTCAAAGAGAAAGATGCTCAGTATGCTTTGACATTTCATCATGAATAGACTTACTAACGAGCAACGCTTGCAAATCATTGAATTTTATTACCAAAATCAGTGTTCGGTTCGAAATGTGTTTCGCGCTTTACGTCCGATTTATGGTCTACATAATCGACCAAGTGAGCAAACAATTAATGCGATTGTGACCAAGTTTCGCACTCAGTTTACTTTATTGGACATTAAACCAACCACACGAATGCGTACAGTGCGTACAGAAGAGAATATTGCGTCTGTTTCTGAGAGTGTGGCTGAAGACCGTGAAATGTCGATTCGTCGCCGTTCGCAGCAATTGGGTTTGTGTTATTCGACCACATGGAAGATTTTACGCAAAGATCTTGGTGTAAAACCGTATAAAATACAGCTCGTGCAAGAACTGAAGCCGAACGATCTGCCACAACGTCGAATTTTCAGTGAATGGGCCCTAGAAAAGTTGGCAGAAAATCCGCTTTTTTATCGACAAATTTTGTTCAGCGATGAGGCTCATTTCTGGTTGAATGGCTACGTAAATAAGCAAAATTGCCGCATTTGGGGTGAAGAGCAACCAGAAGCCGTTCAAGAACTGCCCATGCATCCCGAAAAATGCACTGTTTGGTGTGGTTTGTACGCTGGTGGAATCATTGGACCGTATTTTTTCAAAGATGCTGTTGGACGCAACGTTACGGTGAATGGCGATCGCTATCGTTCGATGCTAACAAACTTTTTGTTGCCAAAAATGGAAGAACTGAACTTGGTTGACATGTGGTTTCAACAAGATGGCGCTACATGCCACACAGCTCGCGATTCTATGGCCATTTTGAGGGAAAACTTCGGAGAACAATTCATCTCAAGAAATGGACCCGTAAGTTGGCCACCAAGATCATGCGATTTAACGCCTTTAGACTATTTTTTGTGGGGCTACGTCAAGTCTAAAGTCTACAGAAATAAGCCAGCAACTATTCCAGCTTTGGAAGACAACATTTCCGAAGAAATTCGGGCTATTCCGGCCGAAATGCTCGAAAAAGTTGCCCAAAATTGGACTTTCCGAATGGACCACCTAAGACGCAGCCGCGGTCAACATTTAAATGAAATTATCTTCAAAAAGTAAATGTCATGAACCAATCTAACGTTTCAAATAAAGAACCGATGAGATTTTGCAAATTTTATGCGTTTTTTTTTTAAAAAAGTTATCAAGCTCTTAAAAAATCACCCTTTATAATCACGCCTACTACCCATATTACACATTTATGAAGTCTATATAAACTTTACTCAAGAACCAACGACATCAGCAACGATATCGGAAAAAATTTGCGAAAATAATGCATTGGCGGTGGGGCATGGTTCATTTAAAAATTTTAGACATCGGACTATAACTTTTCAAGGCCCCAGTTATCGAATACGAAGACGCCAGTGCCAATGGATAATAAACCGAGCATATTGGTGAATCTTTCAGATATTTTATATAATTTCAGAGGGAATCTGTCGTCTAATAAAGAATATTTGTGCCAAATATGGGCAAAATCGGGTCATAACCTCTCGCATATCCTAATATTAGGGTTTTGAGACAACAGGTGGGATTTATATATATCGTATAGAATATGTCGGTTAATATGTGAGGTATTTAAGCAAAATTAAGTGAGCGTATAATCTTGGATATAATGTAGATTGGTAGCGAAAATGAGAGGAATTGGTCCAGGAATTAACTCAGGCCTCATATACTTTATATAATGACTTTCACCGTTCTTGTGGTCTTTATGAACATTGGAATAACAGCAAATATTTCTCTAATGCCATATATTAAAATATTGATTCTGTGAATTGCATTAAAGACTACTCAGTAATTATGTAATTTCAGTCCTTAAAATAATTGATTATATTTGGAGCAGTCACAAAGTGATATCACCTTAGTAATAAGGCCTCTGAGCTCTTTAAAGGAAAAAACTGAACTTTTCCAAAGATCCAATTTATACATTTTACTTTACTCTTTAATTTAGCTAATAGGCCACACACTGTCTATTTTATGTTGTTGTTCCAAGCACACATTTATATATAAGTGTATGTACATACAAAGTAGGTGGAGTGTATAAAAAGTATCAAAGCGCAATGTAAATAAAATATTTAGTACAAAGTTGTTGTTGTTGGCATACTGCCTGAGCAGCGCGAAAAGGGATTTAATGCGAAAATTAACGTGTTAAGCCGAAAGGGCTTAAGGAAACATAATTAATGAAATATAAACAAAATGTCAAGCGCAATCAAATGAAAGGCAAACAGAAATTTAAAAATATTTACATGCCAGCAAACGTTGGAGCAAGACCCGGAGCTTAAGTAGAAACACCTCACACCGAGTGAAGTAGATTTAGGGCTGATTTGAGTAAATATGTTTATTTTGGTGGGTATGTATGCGTGTGAGTTTTGTGTTCATGAAAGTAAATAAATTTAAACAAACGCGTTTTTATATGAAAATAATTGACATATGAACTGAAACTAAGTTTTAACTTTTTTGACATTGAAGTGATTACTTTTGCAAAATATGTACTTAGATAGATCCACAATATACGTAAATGTAGTTATATTGTAGTACATTTATATATTTTATATGGTGTAAACAAATTCTCATAATAAACACATGTAGTTGCTGTGAATTTTCGATTTAATGAGACTTGTTAAATTGAGATCTCTTGGAATTTCATCGACGAAAATGTAGTAATAATTAAAATTTTACGATTTCGGTTTGTGTTAATAGATATGTTGCTCCATAGATAATATAAACATAATTTTTTTCCGAAATGTGACAAGGCTTCGTTGTCGTAAATATATTGTGCATAATTTCTATAAGACACAGCGCAATCAAAATGTATCCTATTTACAGCTTCTCTAACCATGTAGACCTGTTCAATATACTTATAGGTTTTACTTATATCAAACGTATTACATTGGAATAATTTACACTGGGTTGTCGCCTAGTATATAAATTGGCATATCACCTCATGTTATGCGTTGAAAAGAATTGGTCTAAATCTAATGACCGCTATATACTTTCGAATGATTTTGTTGGAAAGTATTGTTTTAACATCACTTAATTGATTGCTAGGAATAATCATCTAATAATCTGTATGAAAAATATTTCTTGAAGAAACGAATTACATATGTATATACAATTGTAGTTCGTAGATACACTAATTCACTTTTAAGTTTCTGAAATATTATTAAATATATTCTCAAGAGAAACCTCATCGATTTATGTCAAAACTAATATTTGTCCTTACCGGCATATACTACGAACTACACCTTAGGAGACTTATCTACTAAATGACATATTTTCACCGCGAAAATACATTACTCCCGTCTGTTAAATACTACTCGAATATACTTTGTAATATGATGATTTTGATAGTAGAAGAACTCGACCTTATTGTTTTTTTTTTTAATTTGTACATACGCCAAATTTTGTACAATTTTGGCTATAAAATGTGCAAGCTCTCGATTGTTATTCTGCCAGTTTTGTGGTATGTTATATACTAATCGAAGATATTTAGAATTTATGTGTACAAGTCGTACTTTTTTTTACTTTTCTTTTCATTTCCGTTGTTTGATACCTTTTTTATGAGTCAACATTATCGTGGAAACCGTTAGCCGGTTATAGCCGAATCGATGATAGCGCGCCACTCACTCGCAGTTCGTCGCCAGTTGGAGATCCCAAGTGTACCCAGGTCGCTCTCCACCTGGTCCCTCCAACGGAGTAGAGGCCTTCCCCTTCCGCGGCTTCCTTCCGCGGGTACTGCATCGAACACTTTCAGAGCTGGAGTGTTTTCATGCATTCCGACAACATGACCTAGCCAGCGTAGCCGCTGTCTTTTTATTCGCTGAACTTTGTCAAAGTCATCGTATAACTCGTCTCATCTGATGTTGACATCGTCCAAGATTCTCCACCATACATCAAGACGGGAATTTTCTATTTAGCTCTGCAGCTCGTATAATTTTTTCCAGCATCAGGTTAAAGAAGTCACACGATAGTGAGTCACCTTGTCTGAAACCTCGTTTGGTACCGAACGGCTCGGAGGGAACAAAATTCAGACATAGCGTCTTAGGCAACTCCTTTTCGTGCTGTCGAAAGCAGCTTTAAAATCGACAAAGAGGTGGTGTGTGTCGATCCTCTTTTCTCGGTTCTTTTCCAAGATTTGACGCATGGTGAATATCTGGTCAGTTGTTGATTTAATTGTATTGAAGTCGTAAAGTCCACAATTTAATGTAGATCTAAATTGATGTAGATCAATGAATGGAAAATTTGTGTTATATTTATAATGCTAAAGAGAAAGAAGAGTTGGACTTATGTGAATCTGTTAGTAGTATTATTATAAAATTTAGAATTTGTGATAGAATTAAGGGCAGGTCCTTTGTAGAAGAGAATGTTGAAGAGTAGGCAGATCCAGTTTATGAAAAGTATTAATCGCATTTGCTCCAAAAGGATTAAACCCAAGTAAATTAGGAAGGCAAGGCGCTAACCGATTTGTAATAAGTATTAAATGATTTAGGTATAGTGAACGATCATTCTTATCTTAAAATCTGATACTTGTTTTAAGAAGGGGA
Source organism: Zeugodacus cucurbitae (assembly GCF_028554725.1). NCBI lineage: Eukaryota > Metazoa > Arthropoda > Insecta > Diptera > Tephritidae > Zeugodacus > Zeugodacus cucurbitae. The sequence continues at coordinate 51,675,378 of NC_071667.1, read as the reverse complement.
GTTGTGACAGATATTTTCGTAAAGTGAGAAAAATGTTTTTTTGAATGAAAACGGGAGATGAAGAACCATAAATGAAAATAGCACAACAGTTTATTTCCTGAGAAGAGCTAAATTCGATTCATCCACTGAATGAAAGATTTGCGCTTGGGTATATTAAAACTGCGTGATTTGGTTATTTGTACTAAGACTAAATCCATCCATGTATCCATGAAATAAGAAGTTATCATATTTCCTACAACTTGAAAGGAAAGAACATTTCAAAATACTGCATTAAATGATATGATTACGCACGTTATAGATTTTGACTTTACGGTTTTTGGTACAGCCCATTCTTTTGTCTCCTTGTCTAAAATATCAGGTTGATTCTGACTTGAAAAATGCAGGTTGCTTTATAGGTACAATTAATTTGAATCAGACGCTAATTGCTTTAGCTGAATAATTTCAAGTACAGCCAATGTCTATATATTTTATTTCTACAAGAATATATACCAGTTGCTTATAATACGAAACGAGGTCTTCTTTTGAATTTGAGGTTATTCCATTACCACAACCACATGCTTAAATAGCGGAAAACTCTTATTCGTAAATACTTCAGCTGGGGTCAAACCACATATACACTTCGTTCCTAGAAAGTTCCTCGAACACCACTTTGACAGCCTAAAATTCTTCTAACCAACAAACCACAACAGACGCCACCACTTGTCGCATTAAATTTGTGTTTTGCGCGTTTGACTTATTGGCGCTGCGGCTTTTGGGATTTTCGTGCAGTCTAATCTTAACCACGTTGTTTTTTTTTCATAGCTGGTTTTCTACACGAAGTGTTTAGTACACGAAATACTTCTTACCTCCTGCAAGTTTGTCAAGCGGCGCGTGAGCGTAAAGCAGCCATAATCTTATTTAAATACATCAAACTTAGCTGTGTATAAGCGTGCTTGCAATCGAAAGCGCAGTTGAGTAGGTGTGTGTGTTTCTACTAATACCATCTTGGTGACGGCTAAGCAGGGAGGTGGTCCAGTGATTTAGCGTGCAGCATTACTGGCGGCAGAACTTTCGTTACGCTAAGTGAGCATTAAGCAAATTAGCTTTGTTAATTAGTTTTGGTTAATGAGCAATGTAAGCTGCAGTGTTGCGCATAAGCCACCTGGGCGTATACGCAATCAGCTTGTTGGACGACACACATACATATTGGAAAGTGTAATTATGTGCGTGGGAGTTTACTTGTATACTTAGCTAAAGCGAGTAGAAAATGTCGCCGGAGACTGCTTAAGTTTCTTTTGTCTATGTGTAAATATTTGATGGAGTGCTTTAAATTTTTATTTGGCTGAAGTTTATGGGTAGGTGAGTATATTCGTGTGTATTTTTGTAAGTATATATATAAGGGTAGATCAGGTGCCAAATATTATAAAGTTTTAAATATGATTTTATTGTGAACAAGCTAATTTAAATTAATTTTTTAACGCTTGTAAAATACATGTCTACTTGTGTGTGTGAAATATTAATTTTACATTTTTGGAAAAAAAAATTCTATAAAATTTATTTAATGGAAAAGTATGAATCGGAAATGCAATTTTTGCACATCATTTTACTAATAGCCAAGCAGATTACTATAAATAATTCATAGCAATTTGTTTTTGTTAAAACATATCTTTGTTTATATACAAAAGATTTAATGCCGTGATTTGTTAAATTGCGATTTATGTATAATTTTTTTTTTTAATATTTAAATCTGATTTTAATATAAAAATATTTTCCACCAACAAATTTTCTGTCTTTGTATATATTTTCCGCTTCATTAAATTATCCCAGCAAACTTTTTCGCCAACTCATGCATTCATTCATTTAAATTAATGTGTTTGTACTTCAAAGTAATTAAAACTGCAAAGAAAAAATTGCTAAAAGGATGTAAATTAAATTCCAAGTTAACTGCATAAAAAGGTTGTCAAGACAAGAGCAGTAAGCCGAAGCGGATGACTACACAACAGTGATATGTAGCTGCACGTACACACAAATTGGCGCGATTTAACGTCAAAAAAACGAGCAAAATGACGAAAATATGGAGAAGGGCGGTGCATAAAATAAGAATAATGAAAGGAGAATTGTGTGGGATACATTTTTGTGAGCTTGATTTTGTAAAGGTTTTTTTTCTACTTCGTATGCAGCACGTAAGCTCTTACTTAGTTAATAAGAATAATTTAAATTGTCATTAAGTAAGGAAAGAAGTCACTATTGTAGTGCTGGCTTGATTGTAGACGCAGTGAAGTTTAATCACATTGAAGGTGTAAACAATTTTAGAACCAATTTAGATCTGGTCAGATAAGATCAAAGTATTATCGATATGATTCAGTCTTAATAAAATATCTGACGGTAAAATCGATGGAAAAGAAGATCTAGAATTTTGTGTACTTTTATATGATTTCAGGACTCTAACTAGCCTTACTTAATAGAAGTTTCTTTAGCCCTTTTTATTATGGTATATGCTTAACTTTAGTTGAAATCCACCACATAACAACCGAAAAAGTTAAATCAGTTGACGTTTCAATAGAATTATATGTGCTTGGAGTATGTCATTCTTAAAGGTTAACTCTTAATTCCATTCTAAAATGAACCCTAATTATAAATTATTTCATATTCAAAAAAATGGTATAACCCATTTCCCCAAAAAGGGTTACTACTGGTATCACAACTCTCAAACTTCTGTTTTGCATAAAAGTGCTGATAAACCTTGCTTGTGTGTGACAACACCCTTTTTCGTACGTCATCAGCTTTTTTTAGCTCAAACTAGTTTTTAATGACGTCTACATGCTAGTGTCACATTTGTAGTTTCTTTCCTGGATTTTAAAATACCACACACATTGTCTGCATTTGAAAGTTATTAATGATGTTGCTCATTATGATTATACATCCTTACACGCATATATTTGACGTTCATAAACATACATATATATGTACGTGTATAAATCACGCTCGTGAAGTACTATCATGCTGGAAGCCAGATGCTGCCAATGTATGAAGTTGATAAATACGTACAGATTTATGTACTTCTGCACATGGCTATATATAGCGGTATCCATGTTCTGCGGACACACCTTTTCAATATGCAGCTGTCAAGTGTAACCGCAGTGGCCATATGCTATCACTCGCTGCCACAACGAATGGTGAAAATGTGTAGCCCACAGATTGAGTTCGCAAACAAACCCAGTCTTACAATATGGACATACAATATGTCAATAACCCAGTAGAAAGCAAAGTGGTTCTCAAGTAGATGAGCCTCTTTACTGGTATTATAGAGTTGATCAATTTAATGTGCCTTATACATATGTTTTTTAAATTGGATCTCATAAAAAAAGTTACATAAAAGTGAAAATAGATTAAAGGCTCGTAGTAGTAAGGTAGTTAGTGTCGTCAAATTTTATGGTAAGCGATAAGTTTAGAACATAATTAAATTTCGACAAAATTGCTGACCAGTATATGTATGTTATTAGGTCTACAACTTTGGTTCCGCCGTTTTTTTTATAAATTTAAGTTTTTTTTTGTATAAAAAACGGTTACAAATGTCGATGAGCCTCAGCCGCACTTTTCTTAGAATTAAAAAAGAAAAGCAAAATTTCCTGAAAATGTCGAGAATTCGGCTCAAAAAGTGACATTTTCAGTTGAGAATAAGTTTGGGATGCAAACAGATCTCTACAAATATTTTGTTGGGTTAATGTTGACACAAATGTCCAAAATCGATATAAAAAAATCGATTTAATCGACCAGTGCTTGACCCTAGAGACATCTATTGGAAAACGGCGGAAGCAAAGTTGTAGACCTAATACTTTATTCGGTAAGAACCGTATCATATTATACCTTGGGTTATATTGGATGCACTTTCCTAAAAGGTTGTGCGAGATTTCTGGATTGATGTGTACGTCTTTGTTGAAGTGAAGGGTCCCTCATTCGTACTTTACTTTATTACTGTCTGTTGAGGTTTACATGTCGAAAGTATTATAGGTTATTTTTAGAACCAAAGATGGGTCCAATGTCACGGTCAATCCTAAAAGCTACAGAGAAATGGTCTGAGACTTTTTGGTGATTCACAAATCAATATAAATCATTTAAGAGTTAAATAGTTCCAGCTCTACGCTCGAATAAACTATATGGGCCTAAAAATTGGTAACATAAAATTAGTCTGTAATGACTTTTCGATCTATACTGAAAACCCCACTACGACACGTCAATTGGAAACGAAAATTCGGCAAATAAAAGACAGGAAATGTCGTCTATGCTGGATAAAGTGGTGTACAACTTTAGTATTAAAATACCGTTGAAAAATCGTTGAAATTATAATATATGAAATCATTTCAAATAGTTCCTGAAATGTAATGCGATAAAAAATCTCAAAAGACGGATCGAAGTTCTTAGATATTCTTGCGAGAATGTAAGCACAGTTTTATTCATATCCATTTTCCCTTTGAGTATTTTGTTATTCTCTTACTGCCATTCTTCTGTTTGTAATGCTGAAAATAGTAATATAGTACATAAAGATTATGAGCACACAAAAGGTCAGTCGTCTGTAGCAGATTATAAAGGTGGATGTTGATTCAAAAACTCTGTTTTAACATTTACTCTGAGTAGCTCAGGACGATGCCTTTTCTGTATAATATTTACCTGATGGTATAGCAAAGATATTGTCAATCTGTGGAATCATTTTTTAAAGTGAATCTATGAGATCGAGTTTCAAAACAAAACCTGACATAAGCCATGCCAATGTCAGCTTTATTAAAATCTCTCAACGCGTAAAGTTTCAAAGCGACTAGGAATAGCTTTATATATTCAACTTTGTATTTTTAACAGCTATTTGCTACATTGGATTCTTAGCTTGTTTCAGAAAATTTTCTGTGTATATGTATGAAATTGAGTAATCCTGTGTGAAATTGAGTAATCCTCGTTTATGAAACAAATTAAGCACCTCAAGAAAGATTGCGTGCGAAAATAATAAGAATAGTACAGCATAAGCATTATGCTCCAACACGTTCTCATCAACTCGACACTGGACAACTCATTATTATCACCAGCGTTCATCAATCCGTCTCACTGCACTTAAGTAGATGCTTTACCGTTATTTGGACGATATGTGCAGCTGGTGGCAATCTATTATCTTCTCACAAACACTTGGTGAAAATGTGGGGAGGTGAGTGTGTGTGCGTTTGTATAGTCCAGAGTCTGAGCGCCATACAACAACATGATAACCATAATTATGGCTGATGCATACGTTTATCGACTCTAACTTGATGCGACGCTTGGCAGCATCACCCGGCATTAGTGTGCCCTCCTAATACGTACTAACTCACTGGAAGGTGGGTGTGTGTGCGTGTCTGTTGGCTCTTAATATATTTTCGAGCCACAGACTGATACCGGTGTGACAATGAAAAAGTGAAACAGTGAAAATGAATGTCCTTTAGTACTTGTATGTATGTGTGCTCGTGTGTTTGCGTGCACGTTGTAGCTATTGCGTCATTATGCCAAAAAGGACCACAGACCGAGAGCATCACGACATTATGACTGTCATTAATAACGCGTCAATAGCGTGGCTTACTCGTGTCACACATTAGTGGGGTGAAGTGTGGAGCAGTCAGTGGCATTTCGCTATCAAAACGTGCCATTGATGCTGCTGCTTTCATTGTCATGCTCATGAGAAGGCATGCGGCAACTCATTACAGCTACTTTTGTACAACAGTTTCTTGCCACAAAATGCAGTTAATGATTATCATGCAATATTTATGTACATGGTTGTATGCTTGTGGGGAGATAGATGTGCTTGCGTCTTAGCGCAACTTTGTTTAGCACAGATATCAACATTTTCACTTGTTTCTGGTGGACAGAAGTGGGAGAAATTTTGTATATTCTAACCAGCTTTCTTTGCTATTTTATGATAAAGAAGTGAAGAAAATATTAACTTACCAGTGCTTGTAAATTTATCAAATATAATATTATACGAAACATGTTTTTGACTAATATTCACTGAAGCGGCACTATTTTTCGAAAGCTAGTTTAGATGAAATAATTAAAAGAACACTTCTAACATGAATACTTCAGCTGCTAATCTTTTTTGGAAGACTGATATCATCATTATTTGTTCTAGAAATCTTGAGATTCCTTAGCCATATTTTTGAAACTTTTTAGTTTTCTTTTTCAAACTAAAATTTTGGGGAAAAAATAAAAAATTAAAGAAAATAAAATAATAATAATAGAACACTTATTCACTTATGTTTTCAGATTGGACTATTGCATTACTGCTTAGTATTAGTTCCTCATGAGCAGTGATAGATAGTTTCTCAATTGGTTCTCATATTTATAATGTTTCTCAAAAATCCTTAATCTTTTTACACTGAACTCCCAAATTAATTAGAAGAAAAGTACTTGATCTTATGTGTCAGATACATATAAGACTGAGCTCATCAACTTTTATTATAATTATTGAATTGTTCTTAATATAAATCATAGTGCCTTTCCATAGTGCCTTCCATTAATATCATATTCTGCTTAGGAATTTATATGCTGAGCCCCTACTTTATAACTTCTCTATAGCTCCTGTTGAGAGATACGAACGATAATATGTTTTGTTTCAGGGAACTTGTAAATTCGCCACTTCACTCGGACAATTTTCAGAATATTCTTCGTCGCTTGTGTGAGAGATAAAGAAGGCAGACAAGAAGTTTTACACAACTAATGAATTCTTACATATATTTTAGCCATCTAAAAGTGAAGTTAGAAAACAAAAAATCACCACCCACAGATTTAGAATAAGTCAGTAATGTCATCTCAGTAATTTTTGGAACAAAGAGTTAGAAGTTGAATTCATAGATCTGATTCGATGGCGAAAGACGATATACATCTTAAGATTTTTTTTTTTAAATTTTAGTGAATAATTAGCCCAAGAAACCTAGAAATTTTTTTAAGCTTTCACGAGCATCTGCATTTAACAAATACACCGGAATAGAGCCGAAACTGTTCTAGTTAGTGGGAATATACATTTTTTTTGCTTGTAATGCTGTCATTACGGTTATTATTATTTCTTTGTTGCTGTTACTCTTTTTGCTTTAACGATTTTAAAGAAAAAGCATATATCACTGTTTCCGACATATCGTGAGTAAACGTTTTTTCGATAGCGTTAGCTTCCTCCATACCAACTCAGGCGCTCTTTGCATTTCACCTGCAAAATTGCATAAATCAAATTATTGTCAATTATTGTTGTAATATTTGCAATTATAACGGTGCAAAAACGTTTATCATTTCGTTAGCATTTATAAAAACATACACACTCAGCATGCCCACAATTGCGCTGTAATGCCTATTGATTTACTGACATAGGCCACCACTGCGTATGCGCAATTATTATTTTTTATTTGATATACAACCATATGCGGGCATTTGTTGGCGGTTTCGCTTTGTTTCGCCCTACCAGCCACAAAAATTCGCATATGCAGCGTAATTAACATCATTAATTGATTAAAATGGTGCAATTAACGTCAACATTTATTGCATAAATAATTTATCTTACTTAATGTAAATATTTGCAATAAATTTACTCGAACACGTTAATAAAATACATGTGATAGTGTTGTTTTAATGGGTGTAAGCTGTATATGTGGCCACATTTACATATATTTTTGTAAGTCAGCTTGCCAATTTATTGAGTATTCCACTTGTGTGAGGATTGGAGTTCAGCGTTAATATTAATTTGTGGCTTTTGAAATTTTTGTTAGGATAAATTGCTATAAAATGAGAAAATTAAAAAAAAAAAAAAAATATTTGACTATTGATAAATGCTGATTATTATAAGAAACAATTTTTTTTAACCAAAAAAGAAAACATATTAAAATATTGGTAAAATATCCTCGAATTGCATATACATAAATTTTTATCAGAATATTTTTCATCTGTGAATACATATATTTTATATTATTTTCTCTTTTATTCCCTCTTTGCTCTTTCCTGTTAAATATTGTTGCTTAATTTTACATATCTAAAGATTATCTTAGATATACGCCTTTTTATAAATAAAAGTGATCATGGAAACATCAAAACCATAGTGCAAGGAAAGATATACGACCCAACAACGTGTCGAAATTATTATAATTTACTACCGAAATTCGGAGTCGGTGGCCTCAAATTTAAGAGCGCTACGTCCAATTAATTATTGTCATAATCGTTCTGTCAGATCAAAAATTGAGCGTCTAGTGGAAAAATTTTAGTCCACGGGCACAGTCCAAAATGTTCCCGTTCTATTGAGACAACGAGAATATAGCTGCCGCTAGAGCATCAAGTCACACACACGCATTTCTCAAGCGTTGGGCATCGCTGTGACGTCGTTGTGGCGGATTTTGCGAAAATATATTGGCCTACATCCTTACAAGATCAAATTGACGCAGGAACTGAAGCCGCTTGACACCGGAATATTCGTATGTTCCTAAATTGGGCTGAGGAACAATTTGAAAATTATCCGCTTTTTCATAGAAAAATAATCATCAGAGACGAGGGACATTTCTGGCTGAATGGCTTCGTCAATAAACAAAATATGCGTTATTTATTGCTCAGTCAGCAATCCACACGTACACCATGAGTCACCATTGCATAAAAAAAAAAATGCGGTTGGGTGCGGTTTATGGGCCGGCAGCGTCTTTGGGCCGTACTGCTTTCGTGATGATCAAGACAGGCACGTTACTGTGAATGGGAATCGTTACCGCCGACTGCTCAATACTAAAATAACTGAATATCTTTGGTCCGAATTGGATGATATGGACTAGGAAAATATGTGGTTCCAAAAGGGCAAGCTACACAGCGAATGTTACAATCGATATATGAAAACCAAGTTTTGTAAACGTGTTATCTCAAGAAATAGCCCAGTTAATTGACCACATCGTTCGTGTGATTTGACGCCGTTAGACTATTTCCCGTCAGGTCTATGGTCTATACCAACAAGTCAGCGACGATTAATGAACTTCGTACGAATATCGAGTTATGTTTGAAAACTGTCGAAAATTGGAGCCTCTCGACTTATTCAAGCCTTCCCGTGGTGGCCATGCAAAAGTATTCTAGTTCCATACATAATATTATGTTTTTTCCTTTTATATTATGTGTCTTTTGTATAGAACTAAATTTGATTTTAAAACAAAAATTTCGCTTATAGTCCCATCCGGCAATACTATAGTTAAAATACAGTCAAATTATTATTTATTCTATATAGAACCAAAAAATGTCGCTGAGTACAATAAACCATATAATTTTAATACCATAATTAATTTCAATATTATTTAGTCAAAACATAGCGATAAGAGCTCATAACCATCGCCTAAATATCATCCGTCTACCTTTTGTACACACGCCCCCACTGCATCAAACATTTTAAAGCCCCTTAAATCGACTCACTACATTCCACTTTTGTTATTACTTAATACCTGCTTGACACTCAAATGCTGTTGAAATGGTAATATCTTTTGAATATTATTTTTATGCCCTAGTTTCTACCGACACCCACACTCGCGCCATACAAATGCAGAGCTGACATTATTGGCGACCAACCAAGTAATTCATTTTCACACCAGTCAGACAACACTACAAAGTCAGCGCCTTATCGGTGTATTTATGCGCGCGTTTTTCTGTGCGCGCCGTTTGTCACGCCAATTAGTTGATCAATGTGCGTGCAAATGTGGCTCGCTACGCTTAACGGCTGGGTATCGTGCGAATTGTGATTAATGTGCTGTAATTAGTGTTGAAAGCCAACTAAGTTGACATTCGTCGCATTCTTCCGGCCACCGGTGGTTGCCGTACTATTTTCAAATTATGAATGACGAAATATTTTCCAAAATAATAATAACTATGTTAACATATGCTTAACCAATTAGTATGTACATATGTATGTATGTATGCTTGTAAGTGTGTGTGTATTGGCCTTTATACAGTTATAATCAGAAGCAGTCATTTACTATGTAAGTTGTGACATTTCCGCTTTGGGAAAACCGCAACAAATTAGTTTCGCCAGTTAATATTTGTAGTGTGCATAATTAGCTGGGGTTTAGCGTGGACGTAAGTTTAGGCGCCATGTGGCACGTAATCTGAGGTTTAACACTAATATCCGTACTACGGTTATGTTGTATATGTGTTCGTGTGAACTTTGGTGTTAAAATATTAGAAGTTAACTCTTTGTTGAACACTGAGTGGGATTATGCTACTAAAATGGAGAATAGCTTTGGGCAAAAACTAATTAAAGATTTATAGAGACATGGCTTTTTAAACACCAAAATAATTATGGAATTAAATCCTTAATTTTCCAATGATTACCAAAACTAAAACCGAAAAGGATATTAGTTTGTCCCATTCTTCTTCTTGACTGGCGTAGACATCGCTTACGCGGTTATAGCCGAGTCCAAAACAGCGCGCCACGTATACCTCTTTCTTTCAGTTTGGCGCCAATTCGTAATACCAAGTGAAGAAAGGTCCCTCTCCACCTGGTCCTTCCATCGGAGTGGAGGTCTCCCTCTTCCTCGGCTTCCACCAGCGGGTACTGCAGTGTAGCCGCTGTCTTTTTATGCGCAATCTTGCGCAAAAATTGTCGTCATTCACCACCAGACGCATACGCTTCGCTTCCTTCAGGCAACTTCTTTTCGTGCTGTCGAAAGCAGCTTTAAAATCGATGAAAATGTGGTGAATATCTGGTCCATGGTGGATTTTCTAGGTTTAAACTAAGCTATGATCAGTTCGTTGACAGTGGGCTTTAGTCTTTCACACAATACGCTCGACACATATATATATTGTGGGATCTCCCTTTTTATGGATTGGGCAGAGCACACTAAGATTTTATTCGTGAGGCATGCTTTCTTCAGACCATATTCTACAAAGAATATGATGCATGCACCTTATCAGTTCTTCGTCGTATTAGAATAGCTCGGCCGGTAGTCCATCGGCCCCCGCCGTCTTATTGTTCTTCAAGCGGGTAATTGCTATTCGAATTTCTTCATGGTCGGGTAATGGAATATCTATTCCATCGTCATCGATTGGGGAATCGGGATCGCCATCTCCAGGTGTTGTACTTTCACCGCCATTGAGCACGTCGGAGAAGTGTTCCTTCCATAATCCCAGTATGCTCGGTCCCTGCATGATAATGCTTCTTGAAACCTTCTATAAACCGCCTCATCTTTTCATAAAATTTTCGAACATTACCCATGTCGGCCAGCTTTTCAAGCTTTTCATGCTCACGTCTGCAAATGCGTCTCGCTTCCCTCTTCAGTTCTCGATAGCTATCCCACCCCGAACGTGTTGTGGTCAACGTTCTTATATAGTTAATAAATATATAAATGTACTCTAATGATAGTAAGAGCAATAGGTGACATTCTACTCAACGATTACAATACGAATGTTGTTCTTAACGTCTTTTCTACCCTGGTACAAACATTGCTGTATATAGTTGTTTGTGTAGAACTAGCAAACAGGGATTGTAGATTTCTTATGTAATATTAATCGCATCTAAATTAAGTGTGCACTTAGAAATCATACCCAGCACCCTCACCACCTTACCCTCCCGCCTGGGAATCACAACTACTGAGCTCCTCCGACCACATTTTCGTTTTACAGTTCCCTTGGTCACGATGCCATTAAATGCTCTGCACTTTGCGCTCTTTGTAGGTATGTGTGAAGGGTATGAATTGTACCGTTAGTGGCGGAGACGCGACTTGCCGCGGAGCGAGTGTGACGGGCATTCATTAACGATGTGTTTGCGGGATCAAATGTCAGTGGAAGCCGCCACAGCCGCGCGTAATTATCTGCAGTCAGCAACAGTTGCTCGTCGCATACACACATATGCATACTCACAGACAGTGAAACAGCATCGCTATGACTATGCACTAGTTCAGCTTTCATTTCCACTAATTGTTTGTTAGCTTATTTGTTTTCACTCAGCGTGTTTTGTGTGGGCTTTTTGCATTGCATTGCATGGAATGCTATACACTTTAGTTCTCATTTCACCGCAGATACACTTAAATTCTAACACACAAGCGTTTACAATTGCTATTGCCATTTCCCCATTGGATTTTTCTTGCACACAAATACGAATAACCGCCAATTGTTATAACAGTTGTTAGTGTAGTATGTAGAACAACATGTTTAGTTGTTGTTTAATTGCCTTTGGCTATGTGGTCGCTGGCGCCGCTTTGTTGCACACTGCAGCTGGGAACTCAAGTGTTTTGTGGCTGGGCGCTGGCGGCTGGCTACAACGTGGAAGTGTGCTCACACACAATGCCATTCAGAAATACGAGTATTATGCGTTTGTTTGCTTTTGCTTTTGTGTTTTTGTAATAAAATTAAACTGCTTCCATTAAGATATTACTAAGTGTGCATATGCAAATGACAGTTTTTTATGCGCTCGCAATAGTGAGCTTCGTTCGATTAGCGTGTGCATTCGCGTGTTAATCGCTTTTTGCGTTTGCTATGACAATTCAATTTATAAATGCTTGCAAGTTCAATGCCGACTATTGTTTTATACAGTTATGTCCATTAGGGGCTAATGATCGGACATTTTATTTAATTATTGTTGATCCCATTTGAGCGCTGCAATGCGAGCAGTAATTTCCACTATAAATCCAATTGATTATTTTATTGATTTTTTTGACTAAAGTGAAAATAATTTTTGTTCTAGAGTCGAGTTCGTTTTACAAACATTCTGGTATGCAAAAACGCCTATAAATTAGTTTTTATTATTTATATTTATTTTTGCACGTATTGAGCCAAACCAATTTTTTCCACGAGATGGATTTATATATGTATATTTGCTTAACTTCCCAAAATCTTAAAATTTCAACCACATACAATCATAACAAATTCTCAAAAATTGGTCAAGCATTTTTCGAAATATAGTTTAAGAAAATATATATATTTCCTTATGACTCAATCTCCTAGAAAACTGTTTTGATCCGATACTGACCGGAGTGTTATACACTGTTATATGTAGTTTTATAAGATAAAATAAAAGTACATTGAAGATAAATTTTACTTTATATGACGATAGTTTTCCTCAAGAGTTAATTATAACTTGCAACCTAATTGGAATCCCTACTAAGAAAACTAAAACCAACTGATACACAAAATGTATGCACTAGTTAAAACTCTAGAAAGTTTTTTACTAAACAGATGAAGAAGTTAGTGTCATTGAATTGAATCCAATGTATATGTTACGTTTGTAGAGATGTAAGTGTTATTCAGACTCTACACCGGGGCAATAGTTGGCCCTACAGACAATTGTACCGAAGTTGATTTACTCAGTGGATGTACTTCGTGAGTTGTGGTAGAGGCGTTTATATTCCTTGCACATCACATACTAGCCATGAAGACCATTGGCTTAATGAGTGCAAATACTGAGACCTCTCAACAGGCTAGATGTTGTATAATTGCCAATGGCGACTACTTCTTGCTTTTTCGCAGTAATTGTTATTTGAAGAATTATTACGATAAATATGGCAATAATATGACGTTTTAGTACTGCTTGTAAATTTTTTTTATTATGTCTAGAACTGATGTTGTGTTATATATATTTATATGTGTACATATATTCCCATAGTTCCTGGATGTAACATAGGGCTTCAATAAGCATATTATAATTATTTTAATTAAAAACCAGGAATTTAAATTCTTTACAATAATAACCTATATTCTGTGCCTTTGCTTCGAGTTCTCGCCTCCAGGTGTTGGGTGCTTTCCCTCGTTTTCGCCTTCATATCTATAACTGTTCCACTAAAACTTAAACCCCAAGATATTTCTTTATTTGCCCAAAACGATTGACGCATCACCACATCCAATACCAGATTGAAATCAGAGATAGCATGTATCCCTGCCTGACACCAGTCCGAACTTGTGTGCCGTTGTTTAAAATGTTTTCACACCTTACGCGACTACTGTGTACAGCTGAGTCGAACGCTTTCTTAAAAGCGATAAAGCATAGATAGAGAGGGACTGCTCTACAAACACTCTTAAGTTATGGATGGGCAGAAAAAAATTCTGAGAAATAAGGTAGAGTTTGTAGTGTGCTATGAATCAGGACATTTAAGTAAAGATCATCCGATTTAGCACTGGATTGCTAGTTTCTGTGCGGACATTTTAAGGCTAGGAAAAATAATTTCAAAATTGAAAAGGCTTAAAAGCAGTCATGGTGACTATGTGATCCTAACTTTACCAATTTACGAAACAATGCGACACAACTATTGAGATTTTCTCTTATTTTATGGGACATATTTGAAATGACAGTTTCTTCATCAAAAAATAAACCTTTTATTTCGGAATTTCCACTTACACAATACCTGCATTATGGACTGCACAACACTGTTGCAATATATTTTTATTCATAGTAATATTAATAAAATTTAATGTTGAACTGCAAAATTTCTCTCGAATAGCTATGTTCGTGTGCAAGTTTGTATTGTCAATGTATTTCAAATGCAAAAAATTTGCAATTTAAATTCATAATATTACTACTGCCGAGTTCACACCTTTTAATTGTGTAAATAAATAATAATAATTTGACATATTTATATAGGTGATTAATATTTATAATGGCAAATTGATAATTAAATAATTATTGACACACTGCACTACGGGACTAGTGGCTATTTATAAACGCAATTGTTTGCATAAATGCAAATATGATGAATTTAAATTAGATAAACGTGACTGGCGCTGTGTACGGCATGATTGCAACTGTTGTATTGATAAATAATTGAAAAGTTCAAATGGTATGTGTATGAAAATATTATTATAATAATTACTAAAAATCAATTTCTGATTTCTCCTATTGTTGTTGTCAGTTTTTAGTTTTTTCTTTAAAATATAACAATAATAATTGCGAAATAAGTGCACTTGTCTGCTATCTATTGCTTGCATATAGTTTTATTGTCCAAAGGTGTTTAATAGTATTGCCCAATCGATTTTTATCAATTAACAGTACTTGTCGCTAAGTACCTATTTGACTAGCTGAAGTACCCGTTAAGTTTTGACACTCAAGAGCGCTTTTGCATGGTGGCAATTAACGGATAATGTGAGTAATACAAAAGTCAATAATTATAATTTAAAATGCATACATAATTATGGTCAATTATCGAGCTATTAAGCCTATATTAAAGCGAAAATATTTAAAATATGATTTTGTTATGACAATCTAGAATTTTAATAATAATTAAGTATTTACTTTGATTTTCACTTATTTGTGTAAATACATACTTTTATTGAGTAAAATATTTTTCTTTCTTTCAGTAACTTCTAATTGAATCATCTAGGATGGCATTAAACAATTCGTAAAAGGTTTGTATAAAAATAATACTGATTGGCTTAAGTAGAAAGAAATTACTATAAGTTTAGTATTAAATAGTATCCAATTTAGAAGTATGCAGTCTTCTTATAAGATGTCCTTTAATTAATTTAGCTTTCAGAAGTGAATGCGATTAATTTGATTTGATGTTCCACTAAGTCAAACCCGACAATTCTATACTAACCAACTTTAATGCAGAGATTTATTTATTATTTAAATATAATACAAAACTGGCGAATTTGGTGGGTTTCAGCATTCAAATCAAATCCATCTGCCTCAGAACACTATTTCAAATGCGAATTCTTCTCAGTTGTCTTACACCACTTACAAAAAACAGCTCAATTAACTGACACACAATTAAGAAGTTAATTGACTCAGAGTGTTTAGTGTTCAAATATACTTAATTAAAATTATTTGATAATTTTATAAGAGACAATTCATTCCCACATCGAAGTTATACAATTATAAACTAATTGCTTTATTATTTATTGTTTTAATTTAAATTAAATTGAAAGCAATTAGTGCTAAGTTACATCTATTATTCTCACCAGAGTAATCGTGGACCGTGCCACCTATCACATTACAGTTTTCCATTATATTGATTTGCCTCACATTTGTTTTACTATTGAAAAAGTCTTCAAAACAGATCTAGAGTGCTGCTATGAATAATGTTTATTCAAACCTCTATTCCAACGGCAGTCGGTTCTACGTAATTTTTATCCGGCCAATGACTCATGGGCAACTTTCTTTCGAATTATTTTGGGAATATTTTATGCCGCTACAACAAAAACAACAATATGATTATTCAAATAAATGAACTCAAGCATTTGACTACATGAATGAAGTAGCAACTGATAAGAAATGTATTAACAAACAAGGTGGCAACAAGGGTTATATTTGTCCAATATATATTTTGAAGAATAGTGAGTAATCTTTGATTGAGGATATAAGTATTGTGTAATTTAGCGGATCTATGAAATTTTAAGTTGATTTTAAGTGATGGATAAGCCAGCCGGGGAAGACCTGTGATGACGAATTCCGATCAAATTTTTTAAGCGGATGGATCACATAATACAATATCAGGCGAAAACGGTGGTGGTCGAAGGCCGGTGAATCGTCCAATACAGTGGCCAAGACGGGATTGACGGCCAGGAAGATTGTGCTATGTGTTTGGTGGGATTGGAAGGGAATCATCCACTATGAGCTGCTTCCATATGGCCAGACGATTCTACAGCGAACAACTGGACCGCTTGGCGAAAGGGAGATATTTGCCAACCTTTAAATTTGATTTGCTTTTAGCCGAAGATTAGCCGATATCGATTTCCAAATAAATTTGGAATTGAAATTGGTAGAAGATATACCTAAGATCTCTGACTTAATATACTAATTTTACTGCACAAATTATTTTGTTTTTAATATACGATTTCGTTAAAAATTTAAAAACAAAAGAAATGTTGAATTCGTTAAAAATCAAATAAGTACACGACAGGTAATTCACTTTTGCACGCTACTGTATGTATGCATATATTGTTAGACTATTTAGAAAAGTTGACACCATCTCTTTATCAACTGAGGCATTACGTTCAAAATTGGGCACAATTCTTTGTTACCAAAATCCATATCATTTCGTTCTCCTCTGCGAATGCTATAAATAACCAACGATTAAATGAATTATCAATTGCTCACACTTGCGCCTTTATTGTTATTTATGAACATGCTTAGTTTATGAAATACAATTTAAACTAAAAATTAATCACAAACGCCAAAAAGTTCCACTGACCGCTATCAAAGGCACTTTGGTCTTCCCCCATGTACACGTATATAATTCGTAACAAAGGTGTATGTAAATAACAAAAAAAAGAGCAGCGGCGACTAATTTTTATCGCTTCACAGTGGCGTCTACTGACCCCTATTTGTCTATTTTCTGGCGCATGAAATTTACTTTTTTATTTTGTGCCCGATTATTAGACGCGCCGAGCGTTATGAGATATGTGAGTATTGTAGCTAATTTAAGCGCTTTACGTGCGCCAGAAAACCAAAACAAAATCCAAAACAAGTGAATAAATTCGAGTGTATATGTGTGTGTGGTTGTATGCAGTGATATGAAGCATTACAATTTAACATTAAATATTTTTAACTCGTTCTGCTCACTAAAGCTTTACGCTTTTGTTTGCGCCTTCTTGTTTACCTGCTATAATTTGTATGCTTTGTTTGCATTTGTCGGTTTTTTTTTTGAGTTTTTTTGTATTCAATATTTCTTTGATTTCGCTGCTTTTCGGCGGCATAATCAATTTTAAACGATTTATATGCCATAAAGCCCATACAAGTTGTCTGTATGTGTATGTAAGTATATATTTATGTATACTTGTATGTGCACTCATGTGTTGTTGTTTCTGTTGCTTGGCGCAAGTCGTATTTTATAGACTAAATTACAAATATACAAACATACACACACTCACACATATTATATATGTGGAGATATCTCTGTATACTTTTAATATATGACGGCTGACTGCCCATCTTATCGCCAGCGCCTTGGCTAGCTGTATACTGATATGGCGTTTTAATTGAAATGAAATTATAACAGCTCCCCACCCCTCACTCTCTCTCTCCCTCTCTCTAGCGCTCAGCACTTCACTACGCTTGCTTTGCGCACTGCGTTCGCTCACACCCCGTTCGCCGCTTGTAAGTCTTGAAGGTCGAGTGGCCGTTTGTGCTGCGGCTTTTATTTGAATTTCTGCTGGCGTTATGCCTCAACTTTTTCGGCGCTGAGTTCAAATGTATTGAAGTGTAGCTAATTAATTAATTAAAACACTTTTGGTTCAACTGACCCATGAACAAGTTTTTGTTGCACTTGTTGGACTTCACTTGAATAACTAATTGAAAATATATTAAGTTTTCGAAAAAATTTTGCTATTCTTAGAATAAACACACACATGTTTAACTTTGTTTAGCCTCACCAGCAACTGAAATCAGTGAAGCAGAAGTAGAATTTATGCCGTAGATTTGAATGAACGCTTCGAACACATTAGTATATTTACATATGCTTATGAATGTTGAGGCAGATGTAATCAAGACAAGTTGTCTTGGAAGATGCGCAATTAAATTGAAAATTCGTGTTTAGCAATCAGATATGCTTGTTGAATGCGCCCAGACAGCTTCTAGCTTATCAAATTGTTACAGGTGTCTGTTCGAATTTATAAAATTTATGAATATTTTACATGAGGAAAACATTTTGGCTATTAAATGTAGATTTTATTGTTTTTCAAATGTCTGCGAAAAGATTTAAAATGAAAAATAAAATCAAATAAACTGAAAGCATAAATTAATAAGAAATAATAAAAAAAATTAAATGAGTAATTTCTATAAATGAAAATTATTTATTCTATATTTTATTACAAAAATATAAAAACTTGACCCAATATAAGTTATAATAATATTCTTCTTATGAAATTTCCTGATTCGGAAAATTTTGATTTTTTGCTCTCAATATACCGTTCGGTATATTTGTGAAAATATATGTATCCAGTAATCATCGTTCCCAAAATTAACCTACATTATATATTCATAAAAGGTTTTCACTATTCCGATGTTACGATCGGGAGAAACATTGTTTTATATTGAAAAAAATATATCACTTTTATCTTGAACAGCCCTTATGTAAGAGGTCTGCTGCCTAATTTTGTAATCACCGTATCCAAAATTATCAATTTACAAATTTCTATTTACAACCAGCAATGAAAGGCTAAGTTCAGGTGTAACCGAACATTTTATACTCTCGCAATTTATGCTATATTTTTATTAAGATAACACACAATTTAACCCATATATTCGGTATAAAGTCCAATAGAAAAACGAAAATCATCATATATGGTATATAGGGTTAGGTAATTCCTGAACTGATCTTACTCATTTTCCCCACCAACATACATTATATCTAAGATTATATGCTCATTTAATTTGGCTAAGATATTTCATATATTAACCGATTTATAAGCTATTAAGCCCATCGTATTTTTGAAAATCCTATAATTTGCTATATGAGAGCTAGGGGAAGTTATGACCTGATTTTAACCATTTCTGATACAGAGACTATTAGAAGAAAAATACTTCATCTAAATTAAATTATAATAAGATATCTGAGAGATTTGCCGATATTTTCGGTGAAAAATTACCATAAGGCACTGAGTTCTTCATATTCGATATCCGGGGTATTGAAAAGTTATAGTCCGATTTCGACAATTTTTTCACAAGTGATGCCACGGATCATATACAGTATTTGTGTAAAGTTTTATTTCACAATCTTCATTGGTTCCTTATGTACATATATATTATAAAGTGAAGGAATCAGATGGACTTCAGAATTGAGTTATATGGGAATTTGTCTTGGTTGTTAACCGATTTCATCCATTTTCCACATGTGTCATCAGGGTGTCAACGAAAATATTATATACCGAATTTCAATGAAATCTGTCGAGTAGTTCCTGAGATATTGTTTTTGACCCATAAGTGGGCGATGCCACGCCCATTTTCCATTTTGTAAAAAAGTCTGAGTGCAGCATCTTTCTGCAATTTTTTCTGTAAAATTGTGTGTTTCTAACGTGTTTCGTTAGTGAGTTTACGCACTTTTAGTAATTTTCAACCTAACCTTTGTATGGGAGGAGGGCGTGGTTAATATCCGATTTTTTTTATTTTTGGACTGTATTAAGAAGTGGCTAAAAAAATGACTGCAGAAAGTTTGGTTTATATAGATTTATTGGTTTGCGAGATACGTACAAATTTTATTTCCATCGCTTTATTTATGGCTTAGTTATGGCATTTTATGTGTTTTCGGTTTTCGCCATTTTGTGGGCTTGACAGTGGTCCGATTTTGCTCATCTTCATCATCGCAAGCAACCTTCCTATGGTGCCAAGAAACAAGTGTGCCAAGTTTCATCAATATATCTTAATTTTTACTCAAGTTACAGCTTGCACAGTCGGACAGACAGACATTCGGATTTTGACTCGCCTTGTACCCTGATCACTTTGGTATATATAACCCTATATCTAACTCGTTTAGTTTTAAATTTACATTGAAATAAACAAACGTTATGTGAACAAAACTATAATAGCAACTTTGGTGCGAGAGTATAAAAAGTGATCACACTTGCAATATGCGATTTTTCAATCACAGTGAAAAATCCCCAGTAGAGAAATATCCCTCATCAATATTAGGTAGATGCGAGTATAACTCGGATTGTAGAGAAGTGAGCAAAGATGGAATCCATTTTAAGACCTATTGGGGCATTGTGGATCTATTAGTTTTTATACAACATCAAATTAGCAGATGTATAATAAAGATATACGAAATAATATATATTTTAAAATAGAATTTGTTCGTATAAAAACTATCACAAATTCCTCTGTCGGCCTGGATTTTTCTAGCACTTTAATAAATATTACATCAAAGCAAAAGCTGAGAAAAAGGATTTAGAGAAATGTGTCTACTCGCACTCATTTTCATACAAATATAATATGTACGTAAGTAATTAATTTAAAGAGCAAATGTGGGCGAATAAAAAATTTATACTCTCTGCTCAGTGCATTGAAAAATGCAAGTGCTGAATAAAAAATTATGCGTTTCATGTGTGTGGGTTGTCCGCGCTGTTGCAATATTTTTATTTACTGGTTCAACTGCGGACTTTAAAAATATATTGTAATTCTAAAAATTCTTCTATTTGTTGAGGTATTTCGAAAAATTGAAACTCCGATGTAAATTTTTTCATCCCACAAGCTACTCACAAGCATACCCTCAAATTTAAAATTCAATGCCACACTTTTTCATAAGACTGTAAAAATATAATACATGCATATGTATGTACATAATTCCATGCATATATATATATGTACATTATTTATTCACAGTGGAAAGTCATAAACGCACAGAGAATTCGCTAATGAGGTCAACTATTAAATTTTCGCACGCTGACAAATGCGACCGCTACATGAAGCAACATTCTTTACACGCACCCCAAGTGATGACAAGAAATTAATTTGTATGCAAAAGCGGAATGAATTCCGTGAGATACCCATACACGTTAATTAAATACCCACCTACTTAGCGTGCGTCGAAAAAATACGACACAGAGGGGGAGAGTGAGAGAGAGGAGAATGCGAGTGAGCGTCGAACAAACCACGAGCATAAATAAGTCAGCGCAAGCATTAAATTAGCAAGACTGCCCGCGTGCAAGTACGCAAGTAATTCCAAACGTATTCTGCAACAGCTGTGATAATAATTTTCTGGAGCTTTGCCGTTATGTCACCTTTTTGCAGCGTACATTTGGCTTTTTGGTGCTTCTCGCAAACCCACGCACCAATATTATTTACTCGGCTTGCGACAGCCCTTCGCCTGGCAGCTGTGCGACATTTGACAATTAAGCGGATTTTCAGTAGTGTCCCGTTGCTTTCACGTGGCGCCGCTTGTGTAAGGCGTGATTGCCTAAACCCTGTTGCACTGTGGGTTGAAGGGAGCAATTTAAGCTTTAGAAATAATTATATGAGTATGGTGTTTAAAACTTGGCAGATGTTTGACCAGGATGCATTCAAGTGGATTGAATGTATGGCCAACACATGTAGAGTCGCGAAGTTCAATTTATGGTTGCATTTATAAAGGTTAAACTGGGTAAAATGGCGTCATTTATAGATAGATAGTTTGTAATATTTGTTCCGACTGAAAATTTGAAGTGATTGGATTACATTTAAACTCTTCACAAAACTACCCTGTTCTCACTACCGTTGGAGAATTTTAAATCAGCTCTTTTTAACTCATATCCGTAAGAGTGTTTCTGTACTGTTACGAAGTTTTTGCTGTGAAAATATAAAAAGACGAATTGTGAATAATTAAAGGGTGATTTTTTAAGAGCTTGATAACTTTTTAAAAAAAAAAAACGCATAAAATTTGCAAAATCTGTTGTTGTTTATTTTTTGTTAGTCGCCACTGCTAATGACACTTGACACCCCAGCCTGTCAACGACATGCAAGCGCCGTAATTACGCCGCGCACAAGCCAACACACATACATATGTACATACATACGGGCACAATTTATTATTTTTGTAGTTGGCGAATAGTTGTTGTGCACACCAGGGCGGTTGTTGTTGGCCAGCAGGCATTTGTGTAGGCGTTATGTCTGCAATTTCATGTGTTCTTACAAATGTTCGACTCGACACACATATAGAGACAACTTTGTTTTTGCATTGCAAGAGAATTGCTGTCACAGAAAAATGCAGAAATATGTATGTAGATCCAAATGTGTTTGTGTTCGTATAGTATAACTGCTGCATTTTTAAGTGCTTACTCATGCTATGTTGTAGGTGCCTTTGGGTATTGCTTTAATTTTTAGTTATTTAAAAATGTGCTTTAATATTTCTTTTAATGGAACGTTATGTCCAACATTTAAAAAATATCAGAAAACTCTTACAACTTACTAAATTATACATATAATGTATACCTGTGTATAATTAGTTGAGTGAGATAGTGGAACAGAATCCGTAAATTATATATGTATATGGGTGATTCTACGATAAGAGGTTTCAATTGCATAGGGAAAATGGCCAAAGAAAAACTTTGGAATTTTTTGCATGAAACCTCTACATTATGATTTTTGTTCCTTTTATTTATCTTCTGACGTAAGGGCAAGTCACTTAATAAAGGGTGATTTTTTAAGAGCTTGATAAACGCATAAAATTTGCAAAATCTCATCGGTTCTTTATTTGAAACGTTAGATTGGTTCATGACATTTACTTTTTGAAGATAATTTCATTTAAATGTTGACCGCGGCTGCGTCTTAGGTGGTCCATTCGGAAAGTCCAATTTTGGGCAACTTTTTCGAGCATTTCGGCCGGAATAGCCCGAATTTCTTCGGAAATGTTGTCTTCCAAAGCTGGAATAGTTGCTGGCTTATTTCTGTAGACTTTAGACTTGACGTAGCCCCACAAAAAATAGTCTAAAGGCGTTAAATCGCATGATCTTGGTGGCCAACTTACGGGTCCATTTCTTGAGATGAATTGTTCTCCGAAGTTTTCCCTCAAAATGGCCATAGAATCGCGAGCTGTGTGGCATGTAGCGCCATCTTGTTGAAACCACATGTCAACCAAGTTCAGTTCTTCCATTTTTGGCAACAAAAAGTTTGTTAGCATCGAACGATAGCGATCGCCATTCACCGTAACGTTGCGTCCAACAGCATCTTTGAAAAAATACGGTCCAATGATTCCACCAGCGTACAAACCACACCAAACAGTGCATTTTTCGGGATGCATGGGCAGTTCTTGAACGGCTTCTGGTTGCTCTTCACCCCAAATGCGGCAATTTTGCTTATTTACGTAGCCATTCAACCAGAAATGAGCCTCATCGCTGAACAAAATTTGTCGATAAAAAAGCGGATTTCACATTTCGAACCGAACACTGATTTTGGTAATAAAATTCAATGATTTGCAAGCGTTGCTCGTTAGTAAGTCTATTCATGATGAAATGTCAAAGCATACTGAGCATCTTTCTCTTTGACACCATGTCTGAAATCCCACGTGATCTGTCAAATACTAATGCATGAAAATCCTAACCTCAAAAAAATCACCCGTTATTAGTATATAGAATACATACACATAAGCATTCATGCGTACATAATCGCATGCTTAGTTCAATTAATTTCATTAACAACAAGAGCGAAATTAATGAACAACATGCCGTTCAATGTCGCATGAATGTTGCGTATACGCAACGGTGTCCAACAATGTCCTGCAGTTAAATACATTGTACTTGCTCAATTTGCCGGGCGTCCACATGTTAAATTGGTGAAATGTTGAACATTTGAACACGTGCTGCATTTAAGTGCAAATAAATGTGGCAAAGCGTAAGCGATACGACATTATATAGCTCTAATATCCACATTTATATATAAACAAGCACTCACTAGTTTGTATGAGCAACTATACAAATGTGTATAGATAATTGTGCGAAGCGGACATGGCAATAAAGTGAGCAGATTAATGCGCACTAATGCAAAGTAGACACATTATTGTTACATATATTATATATATTATTAGAGTGAGTGTGGTAAATATACATATATATATATTAGGCCAATTAAAGCCAAGAGCTCACGCATATAGTGATACAACAAGAATTTGCGCACAACATTCACACTCTCTCTCTATAGAGAATAGTCAAAATAAGCTTAAGTTAGTAGCTAAATGCGGCGCATGAAAGCGAGCAGAATAAAATTTTTGGTAAGTAAAGCATAAAATAGCGGAAATTGCGTACAAAAGTCCTAACGAAGCAAAGCATCGCATTGCTGACAAAAAGTTACACACACAGTAAGGCAACCACAGAAAGCCAGCCACTGATGGCAGACAAAGCGTCCAAGGACATGAAAAAGATTTTATAAACACATAAACACATGTGTACACTCAACTCAAATGTGTGGGTGTAATGACGCAGCAATACACATATACATATACACACTCATGTGAGCTTGATATATTCGTGGGTCTGATTTGTCACTCAATGTTATGTGTCAGCCAGCAGGCAATTAAAGAGTGAGTGCATATGCAGAGGTGTGATGAGACATATATACATACGAGTACGTGGATAGCAAACAGGAAAAGTCAACAAGCTTATATCATGACATTCAAAAGTTTCCTGTGCGCGATGAGAAGTGTGTGTTTTCACGTAAGAGAGAAGAAAAGTATTTGAAATTATTAACAGCTCCCCTGTGGCACATTCATACATAAAAATAAAGTCCGTGTCAAAGTCGAGTGCCAATAAGAGTTTGTGTGGCCCTTCTTCTTAATAAGATATACATATTTCATCATTGTGTGTGAATTAAGATCGGAATATTATTTTAATGGCATCAAGCAATTATTCAATACTAAATGGAAAGTATTTGGGGTGAAAATATAATGTCGACGTAATCAACTTTTGAAAAAGACAATCATAAATAGAATTATTTTTGAAAAGAAATTAAACTAAAATAATATGGCGGAGTTCATAATATTCAAATTTTTATAAATAAGTAACGAGGATGGTCAAAAGGAAAGATAAATGTTATGTAATGAATATATAAATTTTAGAGATCTTGATATCTGAGAAAGAGAGAAAGAGAAAATACATAAATATTGCTTCAGAGTTCAGAATAGTGAACAATACCTATTTTTTAATTTATATTTTAGTTAAATCGATTTAAAAATGTTTGCTAATCTTCTCAAGCTAACACTTGACTTCATATATCATTATAGGTCCCAACAAGTCTAAAACTTTAGTATTTCATAAATTACACAGCCTACATTATGGTGGTGTTTTGAATTTGATAAGTGACCTTTGCATAATACGAATACGTAGAGCTTATTTAGTTTTTAACAAAATAGTTAGTAGACATCAGTGGTTTGTAACTGAGAGTTGTGTTTTGTTTTCTGGATGTTTAGTATGTCATTATGATAGTACAATCTTCTACAAGAGTGTACAGCTGCTGGCGTATGCCGTTTGTTCTGCTTTTTCCAGACTAGATAAAGAAGCGAAGCGTATGGGTCTGGTGGTAAATGAGGACAAGACGAAATATCTCCTGTCATCAAACAAACAGTCAGCGCACTCGCGTCTTGGCTCCCACGTCACTGTTGATAGTCATACCTTTGAAGTAGTAGATAGTTTCGTCTACTTGGGAACCAGCGTTAACAACACCAACAATGTCAGCCTTGAAATCCAATGCAGAATCACTCTTGCCAACAGGTGTTACTTTGGACTGAGTAGGCAATTGAAAGGTCCTCTCTCGACGAACAAAAATCAAACTCTACAAGTCGCTCATTATTCCCGTCCTGATGTATGGCGCCGAAGCGTGGACGATGACAACATCCGATGAGACGACTCTTGGGGTTTTCGAGAGAAAGGTTTCGCGTAAGATTTATGGTCCTCTGAACATTGGCAACGGCGAATACCGCAGACGATGGAACGATGAGCTGTACGATTTATACGACGACATTGACATAGTTCAGCGAATAAAAAGACAGCGGCTACGCTGGCTAGGTCATGTTGTACGAATGGATGAAAACACTCCAGCTCTGAAAGTGTTCGATGCAGTACCCGCTGGAGGAAGCCGCGGAAGAGGACGACCTCCACTCCGATGGAAAGACCAAGTGCAAAGTGACCTGGCTTCACTTGGTGTTTCCAGTTGGCGCCAAAAAGCAAAAATGAGGAACGAGTGGCGCGCTCTGGTGGATTCGGCTATAATCGCTTAAGCGGTTTCTACGCCAAATATATATATAAAATAGTTCTGATAACTATTGTAACGTCTGTGGTGATCTAACGAAAGCAAAGCATTAACGAAACATAACAGGTGATCACAACAAATCTTGGGCGACACACAAAGTATGTCGAGGTACTGAGCTCTTCTCCTTTGGAATGCCTATGGAGGGAACAAAAAAAAAATAGAGAGACGACAGTTTCTTTTGCTCATAAGATGTTAAATGTTTCAATTCGAAAAATAATAATATTATTCAGAATCCTGATTTTCCATCTGCTAACTACCTTTAGTATAGGTAGAATTTGTGGGGCCTCAAATTCGAATCAACAGAATGTTCCTGAACAGATTGAGCCAAGATGAATCTGAAGCATGGAGTTTTTTCGTAGAAGTCATAGTCAAAACAATTATAGCCAACACTCATGGCCGAAGACATAAACATCTGCGAAGCAATATGAGCGATAAGCTTCATTTCCCGGATTTCTACTTTGACTATCCTGAAAACCTGACATGTTGAAAATTTACTATAGGATACCTAGTAAACTTGAAACACTTTTTCCTTAAGAAAAAATTGTAGGCCTGTGTTGTTGCTTCACTACACCGCACACCATTGAATTCCATTTGAACAGTTCTAAACAGTTCACTGTCTGAAATTTTCTTATGAAAAGAGTGAGATGTATTTTGTATTATTGCTATATGTTCATACATATACTCTTCAAATTTTGTTGTTTTTGAGTCGAAAATTTAAACTATTTAAAACATTTTCGGGTTTCTTTGTAATCTAATGCTAGACTTAATAATGATAGCTTTTCCTTTGTTGCAAGACAAACTATTACAATTACCATGCAATTCAATACAAAATGTATATTCAGACTAAAGATAATAAATTTTATAATTTAATACGACCACATTATTTTAAATATTTGACAGGTTTACAAAAACATAAAATACAATAAAAATATTATTAAACATTGTAATCTTTAGGGCAAATTTTTACCTACTCACTTTGTCTTTATCAACATGCCGAAAAAATCACCTAATTTACAATCTCCGTGTTTGAGAATTAACTGTAAATTCTACTATAACGCCTACGCCCACTCATATGCGTGTACACGAGTGTAAAGATAAGGATTTTCTGTTGATGTTGCCGGTTGAAATTGCTTCCACTCCATTATATCGCATTAGCAGGCAACGATGTGCAACGAAATGTGCCGACGACAGAAAGGCAAAAAACAAACTGACAAAAAGCAAACAGTTGAGCACTACCTTGGTATACACACGTATCAATGGCGATGCCTAAGTGGAGATGGCTTTTTGAGTGGACTACGTCGTAGACAAATGTAAATAAAAGTGAGCACACATGCTCGGCACTCATACACACATACGTGTGTGGTTTTCACTGAGGCAACAAATTTTTCACCTAAATGGCTTGACAGAACATTTGGTTGAGTGCTCTTCTTGATGACATGGTGATGAATCAAAGTTGTTAGGCCTAACCTAAATCTTAGATAGCACAAAGGCATATGTGTCGAGATGAAGAGATGTCTGCAGAAAAAGATACACGTGGATACACTTATGCTCTTTAGCTCGGTTTAAAGATGCTTAGTGCGTAAATCTGTTACAAAAAATATGCATATGTTGAAATATAAATTTAATGATTTGAATTCTTGTACATGTGGATAATAAGAATTTTTAAATAATTCTTAATATTCTGAATATATTCTGAAATTATTGTCCGATAATAAGAAAGTCTCTTATATTTTAGAAATTTCGACCCTAATACCATCCCAGACTTTAATATTCACAAGTTTTAGGAATATCGGAAAAAATTAGAAATAAAGAAAATACTTCATTTTTATATATAAGTATTGGAATCGCCTCTAACTTGGGGGAATATTGAGAAAGTGAGTAGAGAGAGTCTGTAGAGTAAGATGGATATACATTAATTCGAAAAAAGTTTCGAAGTACCTTATTAAAATTTGACCCCATAACCCCGGATTGTTTCGTTTATTATCCAGCCTTAAGGGGTTATATACAGTTTGAATTTTCAAAAAATCGATTTTTTTTATTTCATTTTCTTAATGTACATATATTTAAGAATACACACAGAAAATTTCATATCGTTCCGGTGAATATTTTCAAAGTTACAAGCAAATGAAAAATTTGAAAAGGCGTTTCAGAGTGCTTGGAAGTAAAAGGTCTAAACTTTAAAAGCGTTTTTCTCAAAATGGTGTTTTCAAAGTCGGTGACCAACATTACTCGAAAACGGCTAGACCGATTAGTCTCAAATTTTAACACGACCTTCTTAAATATATTTTTTAGTAATTAATCGTAGATTTTTTCTCTCCGATAAATATTTTTTTTTTATAAACAATTTAAGGCCGAAATTTCGGTGAAAAATCGATTTTTTTTTGAGAAACCGCCATTTTGTCAAAAAATTTTATTTTGCTTATTCTTTCGATTAATTAGTAGATTTAACATTATTTTAAAGAAATCTGTTTGGTTTTTTAATTTCGGATGATCCAGTTCCGAGATATAGTGGTCACCGCAAAACGTCTTTTTTGAGAGGAGCTCCTGGAGATCAGCTGTAGCTCTTTTTCAAATAAATATTTTTACTAGTACTAAGTCTTAAAATACAGTTAAAAGATACCATAATATGTGTATAAATTTTTGGATCAATAAATTAAAAAGTTTTCTCAGAAAAAATTCTGGAAAATTCACTTTTTTTCGGCCGTCTAACTGTATATAACCCCTTAAAGAAAAAGCTTTTGAAAATCGTGGAATCACTTATGCAAGTTGGTTACCAATAATCTCACAAACTCTACGAATTTTTTTGGTTTCCGTTTTATAAATTCATTAGTTTTATGAAACAGGTTCGTTGAATTAAGCACTATAACTGCTGCAGAGATTTATAATAAAGGACTCTTCTCTTACCCTACATACATATGTATATAAACTACTCATCCGCGCTAAGCCTCACAACGCTTACCTCCTCAATCCATCGGTGTGATTATATGCCTTCAGCTTGGTTTTTCGGTCGTCTCTTCGCTTTATGTTTAATTTTGGCTGATGGCACTAAAAGGCCTAACAGGTCCCTCAACTGCGCTATGGTATGCCCCTTAGGCGCACAAGATAACCTCAAACCCACCGACAATCACACATATATCTCGATAGTAGGTCTTATTGAACGTTTGTTGAAGCTTGAAGGCCACTAAAAGCTAGCGCTACAAACGAAAACATACATACACAAATACAATTACTCAAACGAACTCATATTCTCCGCTACATATGAGTATTTTGTAGTGCCTTACTATTACAATAAGAAAAACTAGGCAAACGAAATGGCAAAATTTGGTACTTTTCCAGCTGCTAGTGCACAAGGTCTCTCAATAAAATTTGTGCACCTACCACCAGAGTGCGCTCCCTCAAGTACATATCGCACTTACGGTTCACTTAAATGTGAGCGCTGGAAAATCGCTACTGCGTATAAGAGGCGGATATTGTGTGCATTGGCTCTGAAATGACAGCCGGAATCCCCTATTAGGAGCTGCCTATCAAGCATAAAATCTATTACAAGCAGTTTATTTAACCATATCCTTGGTCAAATTCATGGCATAACTCGCCTTAAGTCTCCCTTGCGTGATCCTATTTCCTACTTGCAGTGGCAGCTGCCATTGTCATTTGCCCGGACAAGCCTTACTGTCACTTTCTATTTATTTTGCTCGTCGTCAACAAATAGAGGCGGTTGTATTAGTTTCTCCAACACACAGACCTACCCACTTGAGACAAATATATTTGTATTTCTCTTACATTTTTGTCATTTTGTTTTGTACTCTGTTTGCATTACCGTTATCTCATTTGTAAGATTTATGATTTTCGCAATCGCATTCACTTGGCGTTTGTATGTGTTTGTTCCCACACACGCCTCTTTTTGCTGAGAGTTCTTTGTTCGCTTGCCATTCGTTCTTATTTGACTTGCCTTGAAATCAATTTACGACTTGTCACTTCATTTAAGAATTAAGCGTATTGAAGGGTTTATGAGTTTGTCAAAGTTTGGCGAAACGAACATGTTCGCGTGCGAGTTTATGGTATGCCCCTAAGTAGTCTTGTTTATCTTGATAATTTGGTAAGAGTTCAGTGCTATTGTTGTCAAGTGTGGCCAGTTTGTTGGGAATTCAATTGGACAGTGTAGAGTATTCGATACTCGTAAAAACGACACTTAGTTCAACGTAGCAAAAGCTTGTGCATTGAGGTGTAAAGTCTCTATGCGATTTTCATATCATTTTATGGTATGAAGTGATTAACGTGTTTGGTGTGAAAGTCTAAGTGTCTAAGTACTGCTGAATAAATTGGACATTTTAATATACAAGAGCAAATGTACTTATACAGAAAGCTTCTGCGAAGTTGACAGGCGGTTATAGCGGAAAACTTTCATTTTTGAAGAAGGTTATATATACGAAGTCGGCTTAAAATTTGAAGGTCGCTTCATTTGTCGCGGAATATCTAGGTCTAATAGCTGATTTATAAGCACTGGAATTCGGGGCCGGCAAGTGATTAATTTTAAGGGGCTGTAAAGGAGGTGGCTTTAAAAAGGGAGTTAAAGGAATATTCGTTCTCGAATAGTAAAGAAAAAGAATTCGCTGTATAGTTTTATTTGACTCATTTTAAAGTTAGGAGCAGTGCGTGGGGCTGTATAATCTCAGTAAAGACAAATATTTTAGACGATGAATGACAATGAATAGAGAATTCATCAATTTTTAACATGTTGCATAGAGTAAAATGGTGTTGTTCACATAAATTAGAAATAGTGTTATGCATATGTGTGATTTTGGGATAAGAGGTAACTTGTGCGGCAATCAGCTTAAAGTATTGTTTTTGTCTTTTATGTTGCCATTTTTCTAAATGAATCACATCATATTAATGTAATGTATTAAATAACATTACAACTTATTGCATAATTAATGCAATTTTTTCTGAAATTCCTTAAAAAGACTAAAAAAGTATCTCCCCTGGCTTGTCCCATTGCTACTTTTTATTTAACTTTCGGACAATACATATATTTTTTGTATGAGATGCTAAACCAAAACTAAGTTCAATCGGAAGTAAAATAATTAAAATAAAGTAGTGTTAAATAAAAAACAAAATTATTTTGTTTATTTCATATAATTTTTAAAATTAACTTTTGTCCCGATTTTGTTATGTATCTACCCTGCCAAATTTTGTTTCGTTGAATTCAAAGACGATCGAATTGAAAAAAGTGCTCATGGGCTCATTTCAGCCTGATGTTAGCAATACTAATCACGAAATCCGTTTGAACGCTGTAGTTTTTTTAGTTATTGCGGCCCGATCGTGCGGTGTACTGGATTCGAAAAGTGATTTGTCTCTCCCATGGCAATTCATATAACGTATACTATTAATTTAATTTATTCGCCTTTATTTTCCTAAATTATTAATACTGTGATAACTAAAGTGAGATAAATAATTCACCGAAATAATAATTCAGTCAATTAAAACAATAAAATTTTTCATGAAAACGTCTTTCCCCTGTTGTATTTCCCCTGGCTAAATAACTGCCAGGGGAGAAAGTTAGAGACCAGGGGAGATACTATTCATCATGACACCCGGACCGGAAGTCGTTAGCTGCTTGATTCTTGATACTTTCTTGCGTGAGACGGCACTATGATTTTTCTAGAAAATGGTTTTGGGGAAGATTTATGGTCCTTTGAACATTGGCATAAGCGAATGCCGCAGATGATGGAACGATGAGCTATACGACGACACTGTCTTAGTTCAGCGAATAAAAAGACAGAGGCTACGTTAGCTAGGTCATGTTGTTCGAATGACGAAAGTGCTTCAGCTTGGAAAGTGTTCGATGCAGTACCCGCTGGTGGAAGCAGAGGAACAATAAGCCCCCCGTTGGAAAAACCGGGTAAAAAGTGACCTTGTTTCTATTGGTATTTCCAATTGACGCCACGCAGCAAAAAGGAGAGAAAACTACCGCAAAACTAGATTCGCCTAAAATCGCAGAAGCGGTGCATATGCCAAATATTTTTATATCTATGTATGTATATATAAATAAGATCAGGTTGGCCAGACTCTCCCCATGCCAAATCTTATTTAGAAAGGGCAGAAGATATATTACGTCTTTAAAAAGTCAGAAATGTTTTTGAAAGATCTTAAGAAATTAGATTTAATATTTGTTTTGTTTATTTAGGATAAAGAGAGAATTTATTGATTTGTTATTTTAATTTTATGATTAATTCATCTATAAAAGAGAGTACCTTTAATTTGTAATACTATTTTAAATTAAGTTTTTGCTTTTGGTAAAATAATAACATAAACTTTTAATAAAATATGTAACGGGTGATTTTTTTGAGGTTAGGATTTTCATGCATTAGTATTTGACAGATCACGTGGGATTTCAGACATGGTGTCAAAGAGAAAGATGCTCAGTATGCTTTGACATTTCATCATGAATAGACTTACTAACGAGCAACGCTCGAATTTTCAGTGAATGGGCCCTAGAAAAGTTGGCAGAAAATCCGCTTTTTTATCGACAAATTTTGTTCAGCGATGAGGCTCATTTCTGGTTGAATGGCTACGTAAATAAGCAAAATTGCCGCATTTGGGGTGAAGAGCAACCAGAAGCCGTTCAAGAACTGCCCATGCATCCCGAAAAATGCACTGTTTGGTGTGGTTTGTACGCTGGTGGAATCATTGGACCGTATTTTTTCAAAGATGCTGTTGGACGCAACGTTACGGTGAATGGCGATCGCTATCGTTCGATACTAACAAACTTTTTGTTGCCAAAAATGGAAGAACTGAACTTGGTTGACATGTGGTTTCAACAAGATGGCGCTACATGCCACACAGCTCGCGATTCTATGGCCATTTTGAGGGAAAACTTCGGAGAACAATTCATCTCAAGAAATGGACCCGTAAGTTGGCCACCAAGATCATGCGATTTAACGCCTTTAGACTATTTTTTGTGGGGCTACGTCAAGTCTAAAGTCTACAGAAATAAGCCAGCAACTATTCCAGCTTTGGAAGACAACATTTCCGAAGAAATTCGGGCTATTCCGGCCGAAATGCTCGAAAAAGTTGCCCAAAATTGGACTTTCCGAATGGACCACCTAAGACGCAGCCGCGGTCAACATTTAAATGAAATTATCTTCAAAAAGTAAATGTCATGAACCAATCTAACGTTTCAAATAAAGAACCGATGAGATTTTGCAAATTTTATGCGTTTATCAAGCTCTTAAAAAATCACCCTTTATTAAGTGACTTGCCCTTACGTCAGAAGATAAATAAAAGGAACAAAAATCATAATATAGAGGTTTCATGCAAAAAATTCCAAAGTTTTTCTTTGGCCATTTTCCCTATGCAATTGAAACCTCTTATCGTAGAATCACCCATATACATATATAATTTACGGATTCTGTTCCACTATCTCACTCAACTAATTATACACAGGTATACATTATATGTATAATTTAGTAAGTTGTAAGAGTTTTCTGATATTTTTTAAATGTTGGACATAACGTTCCATTAAAAGAAATATTAAAGCACATTTTTAAATAACTAAAAATTAAAGCAATACCCAAAGGCACCTACAACATAGCATGAGTAAGCACTTAAAAATGCAGCAGTTATACTATACGAACACAAACACATTTGGATCTACATACATATTTCTGCATTTTTCTGTGACAGCAATTCTCTTGCAATGCAAAAACAAAGTTGTCTCTATATGTGTGTCGAGTCGAACATTTGTAAGAACACATGAAATTGCAGACATAACGCCTACACAAATGCCTGCTGGCCAACAACAACCGCCCTGGTGTGCACAACAACTATACGCCAACTACAAAAATAATAAATTGTGCCCGTATGTATGTACATATGTATGTGTGTTGGCTTGTGCGCGGCGTAATTACGGCGCTTGCATGTCGTTGACAGGCTGGGGTGTCAAGTGTCATTAGCAGTGGCGACTAACAAAAAATAAACAACAACAAATTACACAGGAACTAAAAATAAAATCGACCACATACAAACATACATCGCAGATGCATTTAAATACATGCAGACATATAGCGGTACAATTGAAACTTAGCCTTCGGCCTCCAAGCAAAGGTTGAGAGCCAGCTTCCACCTTCATTTTGAAATGGTGAGGTTTGCATGTGTATGTATGTGTGTGTGTGATGATAGTGTAAATGCAATGATGCAATATGAAAGCCAGACACACTCTTCCTGTATATACATGTATACAATTTCTCCTATGTGTTTATATTTACAAGTTCGTGTATTTGTTTTGGCATGCACTTAAGCATGCCGGTACATAAACAAGCCCGCATATTGCCTCAAGCTACAGTGAGATGTGTTTGCGCAACATAACAGACATCATCATCCTATCACTCTGCTGTGCTGTGTTCTCGCATAATTTGCAGACAATGCAGACTTGTAAGTACACATATGGTAAATAAAT
The DNA here is from genome assembly GCF_028554725.1 of Zeugodacus cucurbitae. Taxonomy (NCBI): domain Eukaryota; kingdom Metazoa; phylum Arthropoda; class Insecta; order Diptera; family Tephritidae; genus Zeugodacus; species Zeugodacus cucurbitae. The sequence goes on along the minus strand of NC_071667.1, from coordinate 51,640,300 downwards.
AGTTCGAAATTCTTGAACTAAGCAACATTTTTCCAGCCATTTACTTATATTTAACATTGCTCCTTAAAGTTTTTTGAACATGACCAATAGATGAAAACTAGACGTGATAATTACAAGAATGGTTGCAATTAAAGCAAAAAATGTAAAAACAAGTAAGGAAAGGCCAAGTTCGGTAAATAGAAAATCCTGGATTTACCTTAATATATTATTGGTTATATTGGGTTTTTTGGGGAGGGTCTGGACTGATTTAATTTACTTTTGACATACAACTAATGTATGGTTGAAAAAAATATTTAAGATATTTCAATAAGCCATCTGACATATAGACCGATATATTTGATATAAAGTCCCCCAGAACAACGAAAAGTCATATATATAGTATATGGAGACTGTAAGAATTCATGGACCAATTTTAGCAATACATATACGCCACAAAGTCTATATTAATAAAGGGGTTGGGGAATTACACCACCGAGAAATAATAAATAATAAATAAATTGAATTTCAACGTTTGTAGATACCAGATTTGTATCTGTTATATGGAAAGTAGGCGATTTCGTTCATTTCCAAACTGTGACGTAAGGATGACAAGATTATCTGACGCACCAAATGTTGTTAAATTTGTCTAGTAATTGTTGAGATATGATTCATTTAGCGACTACGCACAATGCCCCATTATCGTCCTTTTCGATATATGCATATTAAACCTCTTAAGAAGTTTCATCAATAATTTTAATTTTTTTATTTGAGTTAAAACATCCGAAATTCAACTCATCTCGGCATCCTGACAATTTTGAAATACATATATACATACATAAATCTATATCAAATAATTTTGGTAATACAATCAGCGTAAAACTCTGTGCAACAGGTTGCGAAAGTAAAAAAAAAATGTTGTAAACATTTTTAAATTCCCCATCAATACTTTAAGAAAGACTTTAATGTCACACCTCATACATTTTGTCTAGCCTAGTCATTAACATAGTATAATAGGGATATATATACGTATAAGTAATGAATTAATCAAATACTGTATACACTTCTCTTAATCAGTACTAGGAACGTCAAAACAAACACAGTCGTTCTCATCAGCATTCAGATATCAAAGGACATTGAAATTTCTCACAATCAGCGCGAAATTCGCAGAAACGTTTCTCTTATTTATTTTATAAAGGAGTATACATTTGTATGTGCTCGGATGTATAAACTTGTCGCGGCTCGACTGTCACTCCTTGCTTTCAGACGTAGTGGCTGTCTGTCTGGGTGTAAATGCGCGACTGCCCGTTGGCAATTGAGTGTTCTGCTGAATGTTGACAAGAGTCGAGCGAACCCCGTGTCTGCTGAGGCGAACTCCCTCAAGCAAAACTGCTGCACTTGCTAAACATTTTTGGTGGTTTTTATTTAATGTTTACTCTACAATTTCGATTTTTTCTGGTGAATTTTGTACATTTTTGTTTACAACTCAGAAACTCGCTGTGTCACAAAATTAATATGTGTGGGTGTGTTTTTATAATTTAATACAGCTGTTGGCCTCAGGAATCATTAGGCTGGCGCCTGCATACAATCAATATACTTTATATGCAAATATATACAGACACCCACTCACATATGCTATATGTAGATATATGTATTATATATATTTGAATCCAACATAATAAAAACGTATATATGAGTTGTTGTTTCGTGAAAAAATACACTTAATTATATGGTTTTATGGCAAATGCAATCAATGCGTGCTGAATGCGTGTTCTGTTGAGCGCCTGAATGCTGTTGTGCCGATGCTGTTTGAAAAGAATTTTGATTTTTTTCATATTTACTTAGTTATGCGAATTTGCACACGCTTTCGTCACGGATGCTGACCTGCTACGGCAACCTAAATTAAAATTATAAAATCTATGCAAATTTTTATTTTAAGCCCCACCTTATTTATGGGTATGTATGTGTGGCCGTATAAAATCACAATTTCAATAAGTGGGCGTATGTTCAATGCAATGCCACGATGCTGTGGATATTTTAACGACAGCTGTGAATGGTCGAAAGAAATTGCAATGTTCGATGTACACATTTATTTTATATGTACATATATGTTAGGATAGTCCTTATTTTTCAATAGAATGGTATTTTTTATAATAATAATTTAATATTTCTAGAAATAAGTAAATATTTAAATATGTATATTATAATAGAATAAAAAGATTTAAAGACACGTGAAGCCAGGTCACTTTGCACTTGGTCTTTCCACCGGAGTATAGGTCGTCCTCTTCCGCGGCTTCCTCCAGCGGGTACGGCATCGAACACTTTCAGAGCTGGAGTGTTTTCATCCATCCGGAAAACATGACCTAGCCAGCGTAGCCGCTGTCTTTTTATTCGCTGAACTATGTCAATGTCTTCGTGTCTTCTGAAGACCATAAATCTTACGAAAAACCTTTTTCTCGAAAACCTCAAGAGTCGTCTCTTCGGATGTTGCCATCGACCACGCTTCGGAGCCAAACATCAGCACGGGAATAATAAGCGACTTATAGAGTTTGATTTTGGTTCGTCGAGAGAGGACTTTAATTTTAAATAAGTAGCACCTGTTGGAAAGAGTGATTCTGCGTTGGATTTCGAGGCTGACATTGTTGGTGTTATTAATGCTGGTTTCCAAGTAGACGGATCTATCTACAACTTCAAAGTTATTACTGTCAACAGTGACGTGAGAGCCAAGACGCGAGTGCGCAGACTGTTTGTTTGATGACTGGAGATATTTCGTCTTGTCCTCGTTCACCACCAGACCCATACGCTTCGCTTCCTTATCCAGGCTGAAAAAAGCAGAACTAACGGCGAGGGTGTTGTTTCCAATGATATCGATATCATCGGCGTACGCCAGTAGCTGTACACTCTTGTAGAAGATTGTACCTTCTCTATTTAGCTCTGCAGCTCGTATTATTTTATCCAGCATCAGGTTGAAGAAGTCGGACAATAGTGAGTCACCCTGTCTGAAGCCTCGTTTGGTATCGAACGGCTCGGAGAGGTCCTTCCCGATCCTGACGGAGCTTTTTGTTGCTCAACGTCAGTTTACATAGCCGTATTAGTTTTGCAGGGATACCAAATTCAGACATTACGGCATAAAGGCATCTCCTTTTCGTGCTATCGAAGTCGCTTTACAAGCACGCGAAAAATCGATGAAATAGCTAAATAGCCAAAAATCGAGCTTGAGAAGTGTTTCTACAATTTGAAGAAGTGAAGCTAATATTGATAGTGACTACTTTCATGATGACAGCATTAGTGTAGACGAATAAATAAATATAAAAAAAAAACGAAACTTAGTTCGTTTTCTGATTACATTTATACTAAATGATTATTCGATTCGCTACTGTTTAAGGTTTGTTGAACGATAAACAATTCATCATTTTCATTTTAAAGGGGCGAGCGGAAATATTTTTGTTCCTATAGACTTGAAATTTTCATGAATACCATTCCATTCAATGAAGGCTACCACTAAGAAAAAGTTGGGGTTCCAGAAGTCCAAAAATATTGATTTAATTGTTCAAAAGTTTTTTGTCATATATGGTATTTGAAGAAGGCAGTGAGTGAACCTTAAGGACTCTCTGATTTTAAAGGCTTTCGTTATCATTAATACTTTGCTAGCTTTCATTCTATCTGTTCGAATGTTTTTTTTTTGGAATGCGACTTGGGTTCATAGTCACTCACTTCTCAGTCAATTTTATCTAAGCCAAACAGTACCGGTATTCTTATTCGTTTCTTCCTGACTAAATAGTTACACAGTTGCTAATTCGACACTCTCTGAACCTATCTACTCATTAGAAATGGCCAAATTTGTTATTTATGAACTTATGAAACGCGAGCTCTTAAAGACAGTATAATCAGTTGTATATGTATGTCTTCATGATCTTAATACAAATTGTCATAACTTATTATCCACTAATAATCTGTCTGAATATATTTATGTAGAGCTTATCTGACTGTTTTCATTAAATGAATAATTTCGGTTTGTTGTCTTCATTTAGTTACGTCATATAGCCCAAAATTAGGTATAATGCAAGTACTTTTCCATTTCAATTTAATATCATATTAATGCGATATCTTTTCTACTTTTACAGATAAAATATGTCGCTTTGATGATTTGCACGAAGGTGAGTAATATGCGTGGATTTTTTGCCTTTGCCTTCACTACCCTAGCTACTTTCTTTGCGAATTTTGACCTGCTCATTTTGTCTTCGCTGAGGCAGCGTCGCCAGTCACGTGCTTAGAAATTGAGCTGTCACTGCTTGATTTATTGGCAGGCCTTGCAGTCAGTCAATTGATACACATATCAGCTGATTGGTCTGGGCGTTGAACGCCTAGCCGACTCGTATACCCGTATACCGTAAAGCTCGTGTGTGCGCTCTGCTGGACGTAATTATTTGATACGAGTGTTTATATGGGTATCAACATGTGCTTTTCTTTTTTTTGCAACGCTGAGATTGTATATTTGTAGTCCGTTTTATTTTTGGCAAACAATAAATTTAATTTGACATTGGTTTGCTTTTATGGCGCAAATTTATTGCAGCCAGGTAGAAGTAAAGGTAGCAAAAGGCAAGCGATTCCAGACGAAGGCCGTTTGTGTAGGTTGGCATTATTTGACATTTCTTTATTGCAGTTGATTAAGGCTTTAAGTTTTATTAGCAATTTATTTAGTTGGAATATTGACATTAGAATGGTGTTTATAGATTTATTTTAAATATTTGGTGACAGTTCAAGCAAGTTATATACCATATAATATTTGTATATTTCAACACATGTTTTATTTTATTAAACTACCAAAAAGGATTAATCTCTATAGTAAGTAATACATCAACTGATTTTATATGCAAACAATATGACCAACAAAAGTTTAAATATGTTATTTTCATAAAAGAGGTGTAAGAGGAGCAAAAAATATTTCGAATTTACTTCCTTTTAAATTATTTAAATGTGTACGTGGCTTAATATGTGTTTCTTATAAACTGCTAAAGCGATCTCAATAAAAATTGATTGAAGCAGTACCCATCTACTCCTTTTGCTTTGGTTTAATAACAGGGTAAACATATCGCAGAAAACTTTTAGAGGTTAGGAAAAATCAAAGTAGAGGTGATATGTCTGGCCTTTATATGGATCAGTTCGAAAAGTTGACTATGGATGTGCTAGTTTTAGCTAAAATTTCGTGCATAACACTTCCAAAACGAGTTCGACAACAACTGGAAAATGGGTGAAAATGGAATACGGTCAAGCCTTCTTCTAACCAAATGTCATTTATGTAATTGGTTTATATTTTCCTACTGAAGCCTACGCTATAGGTACATAGGGTAGAGCTTCGCAAAAAATAAAGGAGGAAAGTACGAATCACTAATGACAGCGAATGCGTGGACTTCGTCATTCAGAGTTCTTCTTGTTAAAAAGGTAAATTTCAAATAATTAATTGTATTTCCACTTGACAATCCTAGACTGCTTGTAGCAATACATATGGGTCACTGCAGCATAAGGTTTAGTATGGAATGATTTTTAATTTGAGTAAACTAAGGAAGGATAAATGTTTTCATAAAATTTTCTACTAGTACAACTTACTGACCAACCTCTAAATCTAAAAGATGAAATTTCAAAAATGTGGTACACGAAGACTTAAGCTATTGTATGATTTCCTTTTCAAAGTTCTATCATAAAAACAAATAATTTCAATTTGTATAACACATTACATACTTAGAACGATTAATGGACATTACAGACAATTATTCATATTTAATCGTTTGTATAATAATTGTAATAGACATTACATATATATACATATGTTTATATTCTAATCCCTGAATGCAAAATATTCATTTCCGCTTTTTGTTTTATTAATTTCGCTGTCATAAAATTCACATTTTCTATTTGCCCAATTTCATAGCAATCGCAAAAACTAAGGCACCTGTATGTGTGTGCGCACAAAAACACACAGAAAAGAGACAAATTTCCGCTACATTCAAATCCACTTTGCTGCCAAATTTGATATTATCTCCGCCAAATTTACTACCACACACGGCCACATAAACACGAATGTTTACATGCACACACATGCGAATGTCGCCGTGCGCCGCCTGGATATGAGTGCGCGTGACCACAACAATAAATTGTGCAAATTTAAATCAACAAATGGATTTAATTTCATTTGTATAATAAATGCTTGTGGTTGTGGCTTGCAAATGTCACAATAACTTTGTAAGCAAACATTCTGCACAAGGCACATACCAACACACAGCCATACACAAACATGTACACGAATGGGCTTAAATGGGATTTGCGTGATATTTGAAATGTTCGCTGATGTGGAAAGTGATTATATTAATCTAATATTTACTGTAATTAAAAATAAATCAATTGAAGTTTTAGTCGGTGTACAAAGCAAACGGTTTATTTACATGCGCTTGTACAATGTATGCGTTCATGTATTATAATTGCAGATAAGTCAAATAGAGTTACAAATGTGTACAAGCAATTTAAAATAATATAACAGAAAGAAATATTTTATACATTTGTAAACAATTACAGTTGTGAGTGGTGATATTTTCTTGAATTTTGCAAAACTTTGATATTTTATATTATTGGTTTCAAAACGCTCTCAGCCAAAAGAGTAATTCAATAAATCGAATTCAAAAGACATATGGGGAATAAATAAAATTATTTTCAAATTTATGTGATGTACGTGAATTCTCTTTGCTGGGCACGGGTAGGTCATTTGCATATCCAGTCTTTCAGTAGTACCAAAGAGAATATGGTGGAGAACCCTTCTTGGTCACTGATAACTGCAACAAGCTATATTCGTGATAAGCGTGATATATCAAAATATTAAATTTCGAAAAATGAAAATTCGCTAAAAGAAAAATTTTATGATGAAAATTCAAAATTGGGTAAAAATTCATTTTTTTTACTTTTATTTAAATTTATTTCCCTCAGTTTTAACTAAAGCATTGATTAACAGCGATACAGCTTGATTGACATATAGTCCTATTATTTGTGTACTTTATTGAATTCTATCATACTCCTTTGTGAACTTGTTCTGTAAGTGTTTATGATTATTAAATTATCAGTCGAGTAAACATTTTCCAATAAGCAAACCAATTTGAAGGCAGCGGTTCAGCACCCTGGGCGTATACGCAATATTTAATGACTAAATAAGTTGGTGAGAACCAGCGGGTATGTGATTAGTGTAAGCAACGACAATAAGTGTACAACAATCAATTTAAGCAAGCAAAAAAAAACTAAAATTATATGAAACAGCAATTTATCACCATATAATTTAAACAAGATAATTATCTCAACTGCTACAAGTACATATTAATTATATGCGAGCTATTAATTTTTCATGCCGCCTAATATTTAGGCATTAAGATTGCTGCATAAAGGAGACAACAACTATAACAACGCTCGGTTAGCGCATTAAGTAGAAGTGATACTAATCTTTAGCTGCGCGGCCGGCAGTGCGGACTACTTCATTATTTCGGCTTGCGATGAAGTGACAGTGTTGCATATAATTACACACACACACAAATATATTGTTGTGTATATTAATGTATATAATATACTCGTAGTTGGTGGAAGCTTTAATGTACTTACTTGGCCATAATAAATTAAAATAATTTCTACACTCAATTTTTCACGGGCAATTTGCCGCACGCTTCTTGTGGTCTGTCATGCGGCTCAGTGCGTCTTCTTCTTCATCTTCTCATCGTCTTGGTTGAAAGCTTTTGCAGTGAAAAAAAGAAAAACGCTTTATAATGAAATTGCAGCAATTTGTATGGATGTCACGCTGCAGCAAAGCAGTTTCTAATTCCAATTTGTCAAATACGGGCATAAGCAATAATGCTGCGATAGTTTTAATTTCCAGTGCAAAATTAATTGCCATAATTTATTTGCGAGCAGAAAATAATTGAAATTGCGAAATATATTTATTGAGCAGCTAAGACAAAGTAGCGAGTACAGTGTGGTGAAATAAATCTGCGCTTAGTCTACAGCAGTCAATTAAACCCAACGCTCTGCTCATATATTTCTTGCAATCTGGTAGACAAATTTGCTTAAGCTGCATTAGTTATTTTGTAATATTTTTTTTTTTTTAAACTCAATGAGAGAGAGATTATGCCCAAATGTATACACAAACTTGTTTATTAATCGGATTTTCTATTTACACCAAAAATGTTTTATGTTGTCTGCACTTAAAGCTGAAATCCGTAAACAGTCCATTGAAAGTAAGCAATTGCATTTAGCTTAAAGCTAATCTCATTGAATCGGCTGGGTGAGGAAACGTGACTAATAAAATCTCAGCTTATTGGTTTATTTTTGGCACGCTTGCCAGACAGTTAAAGGCACAACGAACACATATGTACTGACATTGCCACATAGTATAACTACCCTAGCATATGCCTATGCTTGGCTGTATGTATGTGTGTGTCTGGAGGCAGTCACATACATAGGCGCCTACAACTTACACGTATATGCCATAGACCGTATTTAAGTGGAAAATAAAGTTAAAATTTATTACATTTAATGCTACAATAAACTTGAATAGTCGTCAGTTGCCTCTTGTGCGGAGAGAGGACCTGCGGAGGTAATGGAGTTGCGATTAGTCGCACTGATAGGATTTTATTACATTTTGGAAATTCGAAAATTTAGTTGGAGTATAAAAAATATTATTTTTAAATTGATTAAACTCCATTTCATTGCTAATAGCTATTTATTTAATCCATCGATTTGAAGTGCGTCCAAAAAACATTACTTCATTTTCATATCAATTTTCATTTCACCGTTAAAACACTTAACTTTTACGAAACAACAAATAAACGTTGCGTTGAAACATATTGAAAATACTATTGTCTTATAAAAGCTAATTTTTTCGACAATTTCCACTTTGAAATGGCAATTTCCTCAGAAATTATTTTGAAAAGCTTTGGCAAATAGAGATATTGTCCATATGTTAATTATTGTTTTGCATTTTTTTTTGGGTGTAAACAAGGCATGAACTTTAGTGTTCATTCTCATTGGCTTAATTGGCGTATTTGTATTCATGTTATTGCCATGATCACCACCTTGTATATTTACATTCGAATTTTATAAATAAAAGCGTTTTACAAACTGATTGCAAGTACACATCTACACAAACAAGTGTAAATATAACAAAAAATAAAAGCAAAATAGGTAAACATATAAAAAAGTTCGTATTTGTTTACATCCTGCTGAAAAAGCGTGTGAAGCAATATAAATTAAAATTTACTGAGTGCCTTTTATTTTTTAACCAATTTTATCGCTTGTGGTTTCCACTGATTTACTATATCCGATAACCGAAAACAAAGCTCTTTACAAGTGTATATTCAAATGTTAAGTGTATGAATGTGTAAATATTTATAAAGCCAGGTGAAAGCGAATGCAAAACAAAACTTTTTGCATTTTGCTTTGAATTTTCCCCATTCATTGATTATTTGTAAATAAATAAATTTTCTGTTGATTTATTTGAAAGTGAATTTAGTTATTTTTGTAGCTTTGAAGAGCGCTTGTTTAGATCAAGTTTTTTACATCGAGTATATTTTCTGGTTTAGTGCAGCTATATAGTAGGTATGTGTTCAAGCTCTAAAAGTAAATACTTTTTTGGTTTCCATTCACAAATAAATCTACAACATATCTTTCTACATACAACATAAGTAACGTGAAAATATATTACATGTAGTTAATTTTTTAACTTGCAAAACTTATAATCTTTTCTATGAAAATATTTAATGAAATATGATAAGTGATATTAATCGAAATCAATTTATTTTAATATTCAATAACATACCTTGCTTTAGAGATTCACATTACTTTGTGGTTACATTCATTGGCAAATATGTTAAAATTTATGGATATAAATTGATAACTGTAGTATTTGTTTCTGTATGATTGGAAAGTGAATTCATGTTACTCATACGCCGCCGCAAACCAAAGGCTCATAAGTTACAATGTTTTCCTTTCAATCAATTCAATTGGTTTTCAACCAAGACTTCTTGAATGGGTATCCTCATATCTTACTAACAGAAAACAACAAGTTTTATTTAATAATACATTATCCGATTCAATTAGTGTCACTTCAGGGGTTCCACAGGGTAGTCATCTCGGCCCGATTCTGTTCTTGTTGTTCATCATTGATATACCTTCAGTAATGAAGTTTTCAGAAATTTTATTATATGCGGATGATGTAAAAATTTTTAAATCATATACTTCTCATAACGAAAGGACTGAGTTGCAATCGGATTTAAATAATTTAGTTACTTGGTGTCACAAAAATGATATGCCACTGAATCTTAAAAAATGTAAAACGATGTGCTTTTCCCGTAGAACTGTTGATCTTTCCTCCTATGTAATAAATAACTTCAGTTTAGAGAAAGTTTTTAGCTTTGTTGATTTAGGAGTTAATATGGACCCTAAACTATATTTTAATTCTCATGTAAATTCAATTGTCTTCAAAACTAAAGATGCTCTTAGCTTTGTTAAACGTTGGTCTAAAGAATTTAGTGATCCGTATATTACTAAAATTCTTTTTACAACATTGGTAAGGCCTATATTGGAGTATGGTTCTGTGGTATGGAATCCTATCTATCAATCCCATTCTGATAAGCTTGAGTCCGTTCAAAAACAATTTTTACTTTTTGCCTTAGGCCACTTACATTGGGATTCAAGATTGAATCTTCCCTCGTATACTAGTCGTTTAAAACTTATAAATCTTCCCACACTCACTAGTCGCAGAGAAATGCTAGGTATAATTTTTCTAGTAAAACTTCTGAATGGTTTAGTTTGTAGTTCATTCCTTTTGTCTGATATTAAGTTTAATGTCCCATTGCGTTCATCCAGGCAGTTTAGACCATTATTTCTAAAATCTTCTAGAACAAATTTTGAGTTAAATGAACCATTCTGCCGAATATGTCATGATTTTAATTCGCATTCCAGCACATTTGATCCATCCGACTCAATATTTAGCATCAAAAAACCTATTTTGTCTTCTCTTAATAAGTAATATTCAGAAATTTTTAACTTTTTGTTTTTATAAATTTTTTAATTCTCAGCTGTTGAAATGTTTGTTTCTATAGCTGAGCAGTTTGAGAACCGGACGCTTAAAAATCTCTTGCCTTTCTAGACTCGGCAAATTCCGCTCGTATGCGGACTGCGCCCCACGCGTCCGTTGGGCGGGAGGAGGGTAATCGTTTGGGTTAATAATAATTGTGTACATTTAATTATGTTTACAAGATTTTGATCGTCGTGTTAGTGAATTATGAGCAATACGGTATATTAAATGTACAAATATATCTCCTATATTTTCATTTCACGTTGTTTGTCCGGGATTGGCGCCTAAACTACTGAAACGATTTTAATGAAATTTTGCACAGTTTGGTCCAAATTAAAAGATAGGATATTTTATATTGCAAATTGTAGTCGCAATGTCCATCCGTCTGTCCATTCGGCCATTTGGTCAAGCGATAATTTGAATTGAAATCTAGATATCTTAATAAAGCTTCGTACACTTTACAATTAGCAAAATGAGATTATGTTGTAGATAGGCAAAGCAGGATAAATGCAAAATATACAAAAAGAAGTTATGAAAAAATAAGACTTTTACAACAGATATTCACAGCACGGAAGGACATTAGGATTTACACATTTTTAGGTAAGTGGACGTTGTCACAGCTCAACATCCGTTTGTCCGGTCGGCCATTTGGTCAAGCGATAATTTGATCTGGATATTCTAATATAACTTAGTTCACACTTAAACCTCGATGACTATGAGAAGGTTGGTATTCTTGATGGCCAAAATCGGAGTTCTGCAACGACTAAAAAATAGCAGTTAAACAAGGATATAACAAAGCTACAATTTAAGCTATAAGATTCGGAACACATGATCTATATCTATAGCTAACCAGAATAGAATTGAACATACATATACCTTATCCACAGCAATGTGTGGCCCAGCCACTAGTATATATACATGCTTTGAATATGAAATATCAATGCGTTGATAAAAAAATATATGTGGTTAGTGAATTAATGAATAAATTAAACATTTCATATTTAAAATATTACTTCTGTTTCTCTCATTCCGATATTCCTTGTTAAAATTTCTTGTATTATTTATGCTGTGATATACTTGGGAGCACATTTCTGCTAGATGCGCCATTTTCATATATTGTTGTAAGACCTTTATATCGTGTTATCTCGTTTCATCTATTTATTTTTTCATTGTTTGAGACCCTTTTTAAGAGCATGTTCTCCAAATGGCCAATGTACCGTTATGATAGCTACTTTCCTGGAACTATTTAACAAATCCTTAATCCTGTCATACATAGTCCATTTGTATTTTTGTTCTAAGCTATTTGTTCAAATTGTGTGTGAAGTTCTCTATTGATAATTCCTGAAGGACATAATATTTCCTCTGTTTCGGATTCGTCTGGAGAGGGTCCTGACTTTTCAACTAATCTGTTGTTTCATTTCCAAAAATATTCAGAGCCCATATTATGGACAGATGTAGATTTTCTGCCAGTGAGCTCATAGTCTTCCTGCAGTTGTTCAGTAAGCTCCAATAGAACTTTACCGACACCAAAGATAGTAATGCCCCCTGACTGTTTGTGTATATATTTACTTTCCGTATCCCGAAGTTGTTCAATAGAGGTTCAGGCCTGCTCTATTCTCAGTACTTTGGCTTACGCCTGGAAGATGCTAGCTGAATTCGGTAGGCGGATAGAGAGGGATGTTCAGATCCTTGGAGTATATCCCCGCTCCTACACCGCAGTCCATTTTGGACCCATCGGCAATGCTCCTCCACTATACCTCTTCTCCAAAGAAATCTAGCGACGATGAAGTTGTAATCGCTAAGATATGGGCTTGTCTTGAAGCAAAATACTACTCGTTCTACGAAAATGGTCCCAAATAAATAAGAGTTCACTAAATTCGATACATTTCTCTTGTTGACCCCTACCGTAGCTAATAAAATAATATTGCCAAAAAATATTTAAACATAACTTAAACATTAAGAACTTAAAGAAAGAACTAGTAAGAAAGGTGAATTTCTTAAGCGATTTGCATTTTGATGTTTAGAAAGTCTCAAAGATAGCAGTAATTATAAATGATTAAAAACCAGTATAAGAGAATTTAATGATGTAATATCAAATGCAGCTGTCATAGCAACACCAAACATAAGCAATAAACCGATTATCCGCAGAAAACTCACTAATAATGAAATAGAAAAGCTTGTAAATGAAAAAAGGCGAGCTAGACGTGAATGGCAGTTAAATCGCTCCCCTTCTACTCAGCTGCAACTAAAATATGCTGTACGAAAACTAAAAACAGCGCTTAAACGTGAGGAAGAATACCACACTCACAATTATATAAAGAAACTGTGTCCAAATTCAAACAAAGGAAATTCTCTTTGGAAAGCCCAAAAGTCAATGAAGCCTCCAGTCGACTCCAACTTGCCTATAAGAGGCTTGGGTGGAAACTGGGCAAGAAGTGACGAGGATAAGGCAAATTGTTTCGCAAATCACCTAGAAAAGGTATTTCAACCTAATTGCCCAAAGAACAGCTTTAAGCTGCCAATCATCTCCAATAGCGCTAACGAGTCGCTTGGGTTTATTCAAACGTCATCTTCTGAAATTATTAAAATCATAAAAGAGCTGAATCCTAAAAAGTCGGCAGGACACGATAAAATTACTCCAAAAATGCTAATTGAGTTACCAAATATTGCTTTAACAGTACTCTCCTTGCTCTTTAACGCTATCCTCAGTTTCGGGTACTATCCAAGTTCATGGAAAAAGTCGCAGATCATCATGATAGAGAAAACAGGTAAAGACTTGACACAGCCGTCTTCATACAGACCAATCAGTCTTCTACCCTGTCTTTCTAAAATATTTGAAAAAGTGTTACTATCAAAGATGTCTCCTTTCCTCCTTGAAAATAATGTAATACCAACGCACCAATTCGGTTTTCGTGCAAAACATGGCACTGTAGAACAAGTAAATAGAATTACTAACGAAATCAGAAGGGCGTTCGAGTATAGAGAGTACTGTTCTGCTATATTTCTAGATGTGGCTCAGGCGTTCGATAAAGTGTGGCATGACGGGCTTTTATATAAGATTAAAAAAAGCTTACCTCTCGAAATGCATAAAACATTGGAGTCTTATTTAAAAAATAGAAAGTTTACTGTCAAAGTAGGAGACTTCATATCTGAAGAACGACCAATAAGAGCTGGTGTACCTCAGGGCAGTGTTTTAGGGCCAACTCTATACATAATATATACAGCAGACCTTCCAACAGCTAGTAATATTTTGACATCAACTTTTGCGGATGACACAGCTTTAGTGAGCCGAAACAAATGCCCAATTATAGCATCAAAAGTATTAGGAGCGCATTTGATTTTTGTCGAAGAATGGCTAGCAAACTGGCGTATAAATGTAAACGAACAGAAGTGCAAGCATGTTACATTTTCTCTAAGACCAAAAACGTGTCCGGCAGTTAAAATGAACAATATTTTAGTACCCCAAGCGACTGAAGTAACATATCTTGGTATTCACATGGATAGAAGGCTCACGTGGAGAAAACACATATCGAGCAAAATAACCTGCATGAAGATAAGAGCAGCACATTTAAATTGGCTTTTAAATAAAAATTCAAAACTTAGCCTAGACAACAAAGTTCTATTATACAACGCGGTCATAAAGCCGATTTGGATGTACGGCATCCAACTGTGGGGTACGACCTGTGCAACCAATATCGATATAATTCAGAGATTCCAATCAAAAATGCTTAGAACAATCACGTGCTCACCATGGTATATGCGTAATGCAAATATCCATAAAGATCTTGGTATTCTCATGGTAAAGAAAGAAGTAGAGAACAGCAGAAATAAATATTTGTCCAAACTCCGCGATCACCCAAACCCATTGGCTAATGCTTTATTACATTCTTGTAATCAATCACGTCTAAAAAGAAGAGATATGCCAGCACACTGAGGAGCAACGTTTCACCAAAACAACTCAATCAATTGGTTGAGCTTGTCTAGTTTTAATTAGAATTAAGATTTTATAACTTATTGTTAGGCTCCAAAGAGCAGATTCAATAAATAAAGAATTATATGAAAAAAAAAAAAAAAAAAAAAAAAACAGTTATTTAAATAAAAACCAAACGGCTTTGATATATATTCTCGTGTAGTATATTTCTGTATTAAATATACTGTTAGATGATAGCATAAATATATGAGCAATTTACTTAAATGATCGAAGTTTAAGGTGCACATCAAAAACCTAAGCTTTTCCGACACTCAATTTGTGTAAGCAACGAGCGATTAGCAGTTGAGGGTAAGGAGACAAGCAGTGACAAGTGTACCGAAGTACATACATATATACCATATATAATATACATGTATACAATGCATAAAATGTGTGTAACTGTATGTGTGCGAACATGCCAAACTCAACTCATAACTAATCATAATCGCTTTCGACGCCAGATCAACATTAGCGATAGCAACAACAAAAGCGCCATATCGCCAACAGCAGCGTTTATGTATAGAGAACTGACATATATGTATACAACTAAACATTTCATCACATCGGTGCACATCAACTTAATGCATCAACAGCGGAACAAACTTATCAATGAAGCCGTGAGTATGATTGATGATGATTTAACGAAAAGGAGCATAAAGTAAAATTACTTTGTATTTATGAGCGCCAACATCTATGTGGATGGGCAATTGCCTGAGCTTAGTGTTTGGCAAGAAAATTTCAATGCGCCGCAATATGAAACATGAATGTATTATTCAGCAAAATTTGCGTGAATAAGAAAATTTGTGTAAATAAAAATTACAAACACTCATATACAAACATACATATAAGTGTAAATATTTACATATATTTTTCGTTGATGTGTAAACTGTGACATAAGCAAAAATTGCACCATGATTTTATGAAAATACCGTTAATGGCTTTATGGCTTCGACTACCAAGCGGCTTTGTGGGCTTTAAAGCGGTTAAAAGAAATACGAAGTGCCTTAGCACGTGCCCATTATTTTGGCTGTGTAATGTTTTTGGAGGAAATAAAGCCTCTACATATAAAGTAATATCGATCAATTTTTATATACTGGTACATATGTAGATATATAAATCAATATTAACATATACAACAAACACTTAACACCTGAAAACCGTCTTCTATACCTTCCTCTACTTTAAGCTCTGCCGTTGATTGAATGTTTATCACAAAAACATTGAGTTAATTATAATTTCGTTGTTCTTTTACATACGTATGAGTACATACAAGCTGCTAATATGATGTATGTCTCTATAATACCATTTCCCTTCTTTTATATATTTTATGTAGTCGGCTCACTAGTTTTTCATAGTAATTCATCAAAATGAGTTTTAAACAACGGCGCTTTCGGCAACTCCCGCACATCTACATAAACTTTATCAAAACCTCTTTGCTGTCGAAAAATTGCTTAACTTGAGATAGCAGCTGGCTCCCGCTATTCGGCAGCCACAAAATTATTCACGTCTAATCAATCATTTGCAGCTTAAGCTGTTTATATACACTGTATAATAAGTTTATTGTTTATTTTTCAACAATATTTACATTACACTAATTGTAGCGGTACATATACAACATATACATATAATTACATATATACATTTATTATATATGTATGTATGTAAGTATGTATGTACGTGAAATGTGATCTGTTTTGCCCACCCACCTGTTGCGCTAATGAGTTATATATTCTGCTAATTATGCTATGAAATATATGTTTGTAATTCGCATAGATCAATAGAGAGATGTTTATGAAATTATATTAAAAGAAGATCTAAAATAATATTTTCAATGTATCACTAGCACAAAAAATGTTTAATTAAAAGTAATAAACTGAATACCTTATGTTCAATTATTGAGTCGATCTCCTCTTTTGTGATTTCAATGACGTTTAAGCTCATGCTATTAAAACAAATAATTAGAGGCTAGTTCTGGTAAAATCAGAGCCTATCTGAGGGAAATCTATGATAATACTAACAAAATATACCATGCGAGAAAGAATCAAAAATGTATCATTGAACTAAATTTCGATTTTAATTATAGCCACACTAAAGTACCTTACGAAGACCAATAACGATAAATTTGAAACCAGCTTTTGTTTCAAAAAGTTTTGTTATTTAGACAACACTACGATTCATCAATCAAGAGAACCGATATAACCTGTATAATCGATTGTTGAATTACATATGCATTGCAATGTGTCACAAAAAATTCAAAGATCTGATCTCTTGTATTCCTATAGTCAGAGAAACCGAAAGAAGATTATTCTATCTATTGTTTTACAATCCTAATCAATCGGAATTCTAAAATTGCGTCGCCATCTATCGCAATTTATTTGTATTAAAACCTATTTTAACAAGTCCAAATAATATGTTGATCAAAATTGTAATCTGACTACTTTCAAAGTGTATCTATAATTATATAAGTGCAATATAAACCTTAGCATCTCCCGTTATAAAGTATCTATCCATTGTAGCTTTCACGTTGACGTATTTCGTGGTGTAGTTTTTCTCAATAAAAACTTAAAATTAAATGCCTTTCAAAATGAAAACTATCCGCGTCGTTACTTATCCACCTTCATCATTAGCGACATGCAATATAAAAATTTGACATGAAAGCTTCCTACTTGTGAATATTTTCAATTTGTTTGATAAATGTTATTTGGGTTGAGTTATATATAGCTTTGTCAATGAATTTCTTATCAAATTCAATTATAATTGGCATTGGAATAATTCCACTTTCCACCCGCAAACATTTGGGGAACAATAAATTTATATCGGAGACAATACGAGTACGAGCACATACATACATACATTTGAAGTTTACTGTCGTTTCAAGTCTTCTTATTTTAGTATCTACATACTCACTTGAATATATATAACCTACTTACATACAAAGTCTACTTAAATAAATTTTTAATCGAATGCTTGCAATATTAATGTGTCAATTTCGGCTTTTTATTTGAATTTGGGCTAAAATTTCATGTGCATGTGGGGACATATGTATGTATGTCTATGTGCGCTCTCAAATAACACTAGAATAAAGTGATTCCCAAAACGAAAATCAATTGACACCAAAAAGTATTGATTTCAGTTCTTATAAAATGCTTTGCGTGCATCAGTACGTTTTTGTACACGCGTACATTCGGATATAAGTACACAGCATTAACGGTAGACATGTTCAACATTTCTTACTGGTCTCTTTCATTGCAGGTCTCTAAATTATTAATAAACTGAAAGAACAGTATGCATGAAACCCAATATGCCAGTTTCGACCTCCATTTAAAGTTTTAAAGCCTTCCGCATGTGTTGTTAACAGCCTGGAGGAGATGGTTAGCTGAAATGTATACAAATAGTCCTGAACTTAAGAAGGCTTTCAGCCAGAATAACTAGATGTATTTACATATATTCAATAAGAAGATCAATTATAAAATATTCAGAATTCAACTTATATATAAAATAAGTTTCGGAGAATTAAAAGCACATTTAAAGCGTTTCAAACGAATTTCCAACTTATACATTCCAAAGATGTTTTTGCAATACTCATAAACTTAGTAACAAATACATATCTTGATATGATACAGATCAACCGAAAATGTAATGAAATTTATATACATGTGTGGGGAGTCGAAAAGTCGTAAACCAGTCTTTAAAAAGTATGGACGAATAATCAACCTTTATATGAATAGGATAATTCAAAGAAATTAGGCAGCCTTAATAGCCCACAGGACTTAATTGATCAATAATTAACCGTCCTTTCCTTGATGAAATCGCTGACTTAGATCGATTTACCATACAAAACAAAAATCATATTTTTCTACATTAGTTTTTAATCGAATACAAATCGAGACAAAACTGGAATGCAACCAAGCTGTAAATAAGGCTGTGATTATTGATATAATAGCAATTAGTGTATGAAACTGACCAACAACCTTTAATAGTAACACTATATATATATAAATATTTTGGACCTGATCCTTTTATGTTAAACCCGAATCTTTTCTGAGCTACTGTAATTATCAAAGTATTTGACGCAAGATCATGAACATTCGCTTCAAATTATCGAATTGAAATTTCTACGAAAGATTTAAGAACTTTTATTGGTTTGTACATTGGCTGATATTTCAGAAAATATCCACAGATATAATAACCAACTACCCGTATTTTATAAATTTTTTGAAGGCATTTTTAGGCCGTAATAAGCTTGACTGATTCGCTTTGACGGTGAAAAAACTACACTATATGACTTTAGAGTTTTTAGATTTTTAGATTTAAGCAGGATTTGTAGAGTCCTGGAACTCTCTAATTTTGGTAGATATTGTCGAAACTACTTCGATCTACGCTTTTCGCTGTTAATATAAGAAAGTAAATTAATTTTTATAAATTATATAAATATCATAAAAATGAAAGGAATTATGCGTTAATTTATGTCATGTGTTTTAGGCATACAAATAACATGTCATAAATATGTGAATATATATATATTCTATATATATATAAGTAAAGACAAATAAACACGTAGGCACACACTTAAATATGTAGAAATTTGATTTATGCTAAAAGTTTGCACGTGTCTAAATTATATTTTGCTAATTAATTTTGATTGCCTGGATCACATATTTACCTTTGCAGGAGTTTAAAGAAACTTCTTCATTATTTATATATGTAAACACCTATGTATGTATATGTGGATGTGTGCCTTATAGCGTGGCTGCACATAATTACAAATACCTACTTATACGAGTATGTATATTCATATGAGTTATTTATAGAAATTTTCAGCAGCTGCAAATTGCTGGTAATTGGCTGGAAGGGTTTAATTTGTTTTATTACCTCGACATGTTGACATTTATTATTTGAATGCTTGTCGCATAAGAATTTTAGCTAATGAATACACACGCATAACAAATTATGCATAATAAATATATGAATATTGTTGTAATAATTCAATAGTCGGCGTGTGCCAAAGTGCCAAAATTGTGCGTGTGTATGTGTGTGATTTGTGTTAATTTGTCATTGCCAGCGTTTAGTTTATTTTTATTTTCGGGAATATATTTAATTTCTACGTTCTATTGCATACACGTTCGTATTTATTTACATATGTATGTATGGATGTGTAGGTGATTTTAATTAAATCAATGACAACTATAAACATACACATACATGTACATATATACTATATAAGCACATATATCACATGTATATACATGTATACAATTTTTGAGGTTACTTGGTGGAATATTGCGATTGGCACTTATGGAAGTACAAAGTGATTTCACACTAAGCGGATCTCCGCTACTTCAATCTTGTTGCTATGCAGAAAGGCCGCAAGTAATTAGGCAATAATTAACAAAAATTAAATTGATAATAAAATATGTGAAACCATGGTATGATGAAAATAATAAAATTAATGAGTGATGCAGGAGGAAGGTTTAAAGCCACATGTGCGGCAAGGTGTAATAATTCATAAACTTTAGAACATATGCTGAAATTAATAAATTTAAAGAAAATTCATATTTTATGAAATTGTGTAGAAATTTCGCATTTAAATTTGCTTAATGACTAAGCAGTCAACACTTCAGGTGTTTATTATTTTTATTGAATTTACGATAATTTCATTGAAAAGTGAGAATTTTCTTGTAGCGTTTGCTACTTGCACTCATATATTCTTGTATTTTCGCATTATTATTGCAGATGTCGTTTTGAAAATAAATGATGGCAGCAGTTGTCAAAATTAGTTAGAAAACGAAGCAATTTCAATTTCGATACTAATGTGATATCATCAAAATTGCATTTCACTCAGAATTTCATATATCGTAATCACATTGGTCATTTGTGCCCCTAAGCAACTGTAAATACACGCACTCTTACATATACATTTCCACTAGGCGATGGGCGTATGGCACAGTTAGGTTGTAACTGCATGTGAAATCAATTGGTCGGCTAGCGAATTAAGCCGAGTCAACGGGGTGACTGCATGCATGAATAATGATAATCCGCATAATTGACAATCCGACCGACACTTCGCCGATGTAGGACAACTGGGCAGTGTCCGCCTCTCGTGCCAATGACAAGTGACGTCACCACGAGCCAGCGGGTGTCCGGTAATCAAAAACACGAACTGCATTAAAAACAATTACCTGCAATAGAAAATAATTCTATAATTAAGCGGTTTACAGAAACAAAAAGTGCAAAAAAAATAAAAGTTTCATAGAGGAGTGAAATTCACACGCAGTATGTCAATGTGTTTCCAACGGATTTGTATTAGGGTTGCCAGCAAATGCCTTGAAAATGTCTAATTTAGATTGAAATGTTGGAGCTTTAATACGGGTTATACTGAGAGGTTCTGGAAAGGACGTCATATGCCATCTCCAAATATTTTTCCTTTGTAAAACTCACTAAGCTTGTTCTATCATTTTTTTATTTCCAGAAAGGCTCTGGATACTTAAAATGATAAAAAACTCATATTTGATTTATTGAAATAATTGTTTTAAATGAAAATATTTAAAATAAAATTATTTTTATTTTAACTTGCATTGTTCTCCAGATTAATTAGATTGAGATCCCATGGTTAATTTATATTTCTAATTTATCTACATATATCCAGATCTTCTTATTACTTCACATATGTGATTGACCCGATATGTCTTCTTCTTCTTGACTGGCGTAGACAACGCTTACGCGGTTATAGCCGAGTCCAAAACAGCGCGCCACGTATCCCTCCTTCTGGCACTTTGGCGCCAATTGGTTATTCCAAGCGAAGCCAGGTTTCTCTCCACCTGGTCCTTCCATCGGAGTGGAGGTCTCCCTCTTCCTCTGCTTCCACCAGCGGGTACTGCATCGAATACGTTCAGAACTGGAGCACTTTCATCCATTCGAACAACATGTCCTAGCCAGCGTAGCCGCTGTTTTTTTATTCACTGGACTATGTCTATGTCGTCGCATAACACATACAGCTCATCGTTCCATCGTCTGCGGTATTCGCCGTTGCCAATTCTTAAGGGACCATAAATCTTCCGCAAAACCTTTCTCTCGAAAACTCCTAGTGCCGTCTCATCGGATGTTGACATCGTCCACGCTTCTGCACCGTAAAGTAGGACGGGAATGATGAGAGACTTGTAGAGTTTGGTTTTTGTTCGTCGAGAGAGGACTTTACTTTTCAATTGCCTACTTAGTCCATTGTAGCACCTGTTGGCAAGAGTGATTCTGCGTTCCAGTCTGGAAAAAGCAGAACTAACGGCGAGGGTGTTGTTTCCAATGATATCAATATCATCGGCGTACGCCAGGAGCTGTACACTCTTGTAGAAGATTGTACCTTCTCTGTTGAGCTCTGCAGCTCGTATTATTTTCTCCAGCATCAGGTTAAAGAAATCACACGAGAGTGAGTCACCTTGTCTGAAACCTCGTCTGGTATCGAACGGCTCGGAGAGGTCCTTCCCGATCCTGACGGAGCTTTTGGTGTTGCTCAACGTCAATTTACACAGCCGTATTAGTTTTGCGGGGATACCAAATTCAGACATCGCGGCATAAAGGCAGCTCCTTTTCGTGCTGTCGAAAGCAGCTTTAAAGTCGACAAAGAGATGGTGTGTGTCGATCCTATTTTCACGGGTCTTCTCCAAAATTTGGCGCATGGTGAATATCTGGTCTGTTGTTGATTTTCCAGGTCTAAAGCCACACTGATAAGGTCCAATCAGTTTGTTGACGGTGGGCTTTAGTCTTTCACACAATACGCTCGACAGAACCTTATACGCGATGTTGAAGAGGCTTATCCCACGGTAATTGGCGCAAATTGTGGGGTCTCCCTTTTTGTGTATTGGGCAGAGTACACTGAGATTCCAATCGTCAGGCATACTTTCTTCCGACCATATTCTGCAAAGAAGCTGATGCAAGCCTTATCAGCTCTTCGCCGCCGTATTTGAACAGCTCGGCCGGTAATCCATCGGCACCCGCCGCCTTATTGTTCTTCAAGCGGGTAATTGCTATTCGAATTTCTTCACGGTCGGGCAATGGAACATCTGCTCCATCGTCATCGATTGGGGAATCGGGTTCGCCATCTCCTGGTGTTGTACTTTCACTGCCATTAAGCAGGTCGGAGAAGTGTTCCCTCCATAATCCCAGTGTGCTCTGGACATCCGTTACCAGATTACCTCCTCGGTCCCTACATGATAATGCTCCGGTCTTGAAACCTTCTGTAAATCGCCTCATCTTTTCATAAAATTTTCGAGCAATGCCCCTGTCGGCCAGCTTGTCAAGCTCTTCATACTCACGCATTTCGGCCTCTTTCTTTTTTTGTCTGCAAAAGCGTCTCGCTTCCCTCTTCAGCTCTCGGTATCTTTCCCATCCCGCTCGTGTTGCGGTCGATCGCAATATTGCGAGGTAGGCAGTCTGTTTTCTCTCCACTGCGAGACGACAATCCTCATCATACCAGCTGTTTTTTTGACTTTTCCGAAAAGCAATGGTTTCGGTTGCAGCTGTACGTAGGGAGTTTGATATGCCGTCCCACAGCTCCCTTATACCGAGATGCTGATGAGTGCTCTCAGAGAGCAGGAGTGCAAGACGAGTAGAAAATCGTTCGGCTGTCGGTTGTGATTGCAGCTTCTCGATGTCGAACCTTCCTTGTGTTTGTTGACGTGTGCGCTTTTCTACACAGAGGCGGGTGCGTATCTTAGCTGCTACAAGATAGTGGTCCGAGTCGATGTTGGGACCACGAAGCGTACGCCCATCAAAAACACTGGAGACATGTCGTCCATCTATCACAACATGATCGATCTGGTTGCGAGTGATTCGATCCGGGGACAGCCAAGTAGCTTGATGGATTTTCTTATGCTGGAATCTAGTACTACAGACGACCATACTTCAGCGAAGTCGATCAGCCTCAGACCGTTTGGTGATGTTTCGTCATGGAGGAGGTCATGGATTACAATAAAATAAATCTAGCCTACAATTGGGCTCATTTGCAAATTTTACACCCACAGTTTTTATATCAAAAATGGTTTTTATATCAATATAGTACACTAACTGTTACCACGAAGGGTATTTTCTAAATTTCTCTTATATACAGATGTTTGTGTTCCATTTACGACGAAGATAAAGTGAAAGTTGTTTCCTTTGCTACTTTTCGGAACCGGCTTCATAGTGATAACCTATCACTATTCGAAGAGCATTAGACCCATATAATCTTAAAGTGGTATAATCAAAATCACCGAAGGAGCCTTTAATAGGCAATCATTACATGATAATAAATTTTATTACCTTTTTCACTATTGATTTACACACCGTCGTTGTTGTTGCCATTTACTACCATGTGCACCATTAGATGTAAATTTTTTAAGGACATTTTTATGTTATTATTCAGTATACTGAAATAATTTAATTCAGAAGAAGAAGAACCAAATCACACCACCCTAATCCCTGCATTGTTTATCATGGTGTTGGCATCATAGGCCAGCGGAAATGAATGGCATAGCTGTTTTGCTTTAACTCTACTCCTTCATTTCTTTTTCCGTTCCATGAATTCGACTGGTCAATGGACGTAGGACTCGCATGCCGTGCGAATGTGTCGAAAGTGTTAGCTCAAACAATGTTCCTGCCATTTGCTTGCCATTCACTCGCTTTTATTATTATTGCAATCGTATTGCTGCACTCAGCACGCTGGTAATTATGAAAATTGCAAATCAGAGTACATAATTACGTTCAACATGCCAGCGGCAATGTGCGCAACTGCAGAAACAACAACATCGACGCAAACTTCAATGGAGAAAGTTCAACTAACAACTTTCAGCGAACACCCACATCAAGTCATGGTATTAGTTGAGTGCACACTTCCAAGCGCAACGCCACAAAACAAAAACAACAATAAAAGCAAGTAGGAAATAAACAACAACTATGGTAGTAAATAGCAACAGCAGCAACAACATCAACGACGGTGTGTACATCAATAGTGAAAACGGTAATAAAATTTATTACCATTCCGGCAAAAGTGTACGCCAACACATGGTCAAAATCGACAGCAGCACTGCTTAGTACCGTTATCTGCACTAAGCGCTGCAAATGTTGCATGTGGTTGCAGGCGAAAGCAACTCGCCAATGTGTGTATGTATTGATGTTTACCTATATGCAACAACATATTCCAAAACAAAATATGCTCCTGCTCACACACTCACACAAATGTTCGCATATATACTCGTATAAACGAGTGATGCATATAATCGGAAGTTCGGACAGTAATTGCAATGTACGAGCAGCAAACATTTCCACTGGACGCACTCTTTTAATATACTCGAACACAGATTTATGCAGTCAAAGTTTTATTAAACTTGCTTCGGATTTAATAATGAATATTTATTTTCACAAATATTGTATTTGTATTTTCATTTGAGTATTTTGTATTTGCGGCTCTCATATTTACTATCGAGTGTACAAACAAAATTTGAAGCAAATATAAGATTTATATAGCAGATGTGTAGATGTATTTATGGTTTTATGGGTTTCTAAGCATTATTCGGTTGGAGTTTTAAATAGTGCTCAATAGTGTATTTTTTATGGAATGAAAATATGTTTAATTAAATCAAAAGTTCAAAATACCTCTGAAGGGTCCAGTAAGAACATAAGCTCTATCATCTGGTACATCTTACCAGAACTTATTATATCAGAAGATCATGTGGACTACAGTTGAGTTTTATAGTCAGTGCAGTTAATTTTGGGACGATCACTCGGAGTCAATAGCTCCTTAGCTAAATGTTAATATAGTATAATCTCGATTATCTGCACAATTGCAAACCAAGCAGTAGCCGAAATATAGGAATATCCAGATTACCAAAATATAGAAAAAAAAAATCGAAAAAATACTAATAAATAACATGTAAGGAAAGGCTAAGTTCGGGTGTAACCGAACATTTTATACTTATGCAATTTATTGCTCTAGTTTTATTAAGATAACACACAATTTGACCCATATATTTGGCATAAAGTCCAATCATTTTCCCCACCAAGCTTCACTATATACAAGACTCAGTACTCACTTAATTTTCTCACATATTAACCGATATATGCGGAGTAAAGTCCACCGTATTTTAAACCTATAATTAGGTATATGGGAGCTATGGGAAGTTATAGCCAGTTTTTAATAATTTTTGGAACAAAGACATACTGTTAGAAGAAAAAAGTCCTCTGAATTACATAAAAATATCTGAGGGATTTATTTGATTTGCCGGTGAAAAATTAACTTAGCCAGTGAGTTAAGCTCCAGTTACTGATGTTTGACTCGACTCAGCTTCGAAAAATTTAGCTTGGAAAACTTAGATGCAGTTATACTTCACACAACTTCAACTTCAGCTGTTATTATTATAATTTCTGGGTAGAGTTACCAGATGTGCAGATTTAGCTTTAAAATTAAGTTTTTTAAATTAAAATATCACCGAGTTTGAGATTTTAAAACTAGTATACAAGAAAATCTTCACTATTGGGAAAGCTGTGAACACGTGAAGATTTTATGTTTAAAAGAAAACTCTTTAATAAATATATGAATATAACTTCGAGCAGAATAGCACAAAAGAAACGTGCACGTGTAGTTCAGTTTTTCGATATTTGGAATTGTTAGAAGATGTAATAAATTGGAGCCAGCCAAGCGTATAAATGATAGGTGAATAAATAATTTATTCAAATTGTATTTGAACGTTTACCTATTTTGATTTGTTTATTGCACTTAAAATAAAACAAGTATTTGCGTTATAAATAAAATAAAAGATTTTTTTATTAAACACATTAAAAAATATATAATTGTTGTGAAAAAGGTATTTTCCTCTGAATTATCTTATTTTTTCTTTATTTGAAGATTTATAAATATTAAAGATTAGAATTTTAACATATTTAATTTTAACCGAAAACATTCAGGCAACACTGGAATAGTGTCATAATGTGATTGAAAAGAGAAGCAGTGAGAGAGGAAGAGCAGTTCAAATGTCAACGTAACTTAGAGTTCTAAATTCAACAGACTTTCAAGTCAAGTCATGCTTTCTGTAATCAAATACATGCAAGGCCTATTAAACGGATATTTTATGTGACAGTTCTCAAGTCTCTCTAGGTCAAGTCGAGCATCGATAACTGGAGCTTTATTCTTGAAAAGTTATAGTTCGATTTCGACAATTTTTTCACAAGTGATACTATAGATCTTGTGTTATCAACATTTTTGCGAGAGTATAAAAATATACTACTTAATTTCACTTCAAATATTTATTTACACATTTTATGAACATTTTAAATTTTGTTTAAAGAAGTTTGAAAACTTTTTTTGGCGAAGTTTTGTTTCATTCATTCATTTTTAAAATTTGAATAGCATTCTGGTCTATATCAGAACAGAGCAGTTTGGTGGTAAAAACATAACACATATGACCTTATCAATTAATTAATTTTGGTTAGCTGGCACATATTGCCTCATATGTAAGAGATAGAACCCTGTTTTCTTAAAAAGCCCTTATGAAAGCAAAAATTTAAATTTAAAACGGAGTATTTCCCAGAGAATAACAGATGAAAAGTAAAGAGAATAAACAAGTGTCCGGATTAATGAGGTAAATCAAAAAGCAGAGTATACGGATTACAGAGTCAACAAAAATAATGCAGTGTCCGAATTACCGCTTTATCCGGATTAGAGAGTGTCCGAATTATCAAGATTGTACTGTAAATCCAAATCTCCTAATTACTTTGCCGTTATATGAATTTTGCCGAAGCAACATAAGACCTGTGCAAGTAAGAGTGAATTATTCTTGCAATCAGTGATAGCAAACAATGGTATGCATATGTATATATGTATGTATAAATCAAAAGTTTGAAAAATATCATTAAATTATGATTAGCGCTTTTTCTGAAAACTAAATGAGGTATATACTCGTTAAACATAACCAAATCACATTTTCCCTATATTATTTATTGTACCAAATAATAACCTGACGTGTCATGTCCTTTAGCCTCTATTTAATAAATACGAAATGGAAAATTTTAAATTGAAATTCCATATTCAATATCTTTATTACACTCTTACCTCAATTAATGAAGATTGAGTGCGATTGTTATTTAAACGAAATGCTGTTATTAAATTTTCCGTTTCCTCAAGTCCACTGCACTCTGTCAACTTAGAAAACATAAACATTTTATGCATAAAAAAATTGCATTCCATTTCCTTTCGCCGACAACCAATGTGTACAGAGAGAAAAAGAGTGAAAACAAACACCAGGATGTCAATCTGAGTTGAAAGCTGGAAAATTATTCTTTATAATAAGGTTTCTCGCTACACTGAACGTCTTAAATAAAACCGTAACAATAGGAAGGCACTAAAAATGAAGGAGAACTGGACCAACAGCAATATTTCTTCATTTCCTGATTTTATGGATTTGTTGTTGCTCTTTGTGGCATTCTGCAACACTTGCATATTTGAACTTATTTTCACTTTGCGCTGAGTAATGGTTGTGCGCCAAGTCGCTTCTTGATGAATGCACGGCGAGCGCTGCATGGCTGGTAATCCATCAGCTTAGTCCGCACCCAGTCGTTGCAGTCAGTGCAGGCAGTTGCTTCACAAAAAGCATCAGTATCATGAACAGCAGCCGTGGTAGCAACATCAGTTAAGTCAACTGAAGAGAAGCTTCTGTTTGTCGAGCAAAGTGAATTTATGCAACTTCAATTTGCATTTATAAATGTCTATTTGCTTGCTTCCGTTGATTTGTGCGTTTCTGCTGCGAAAATATAATATTTTATAAGTTGTATAAGTGTATTAAGTTACTTTTGATTATGGAATCTTCGCATTAATTTTCGAATATTTCTGCATTTTACTCTTTTCGTTTTTCTTTTACTATTTACTCTCTTCTGTTGACTATTTGCTTTTCATTAAATGGACTTGGCTTGTGTGTGCACCTCTACAGGATGAAGCTTTTCTGAAAAGTAACCTTTCTGGCTTATGAAATAATGAACTTCGATTTCTCTGTGATAGATTAGAAAAAAGAATTGTTAGATTTTATATTTATCACTAGCTGACCCAGCCACACGTTTTTGTGGCTAAGGTATACATTAAATTAGTAAATCTTTCAATGCAGAGAAAAAATTCTTACGCACAAAGGCGAAAACGTTATAGCCGATAAATTTTAAAATGATTGATAGACATTATTGTAGATCTGTGTTAAGCGTAAATCATCATAAATTGTAAAACTTTGATTTTTTTAATCGATATTGGAGAAATTAACAAATGACCAAATTTCATAGTTGGCTTTATCTTGGCTTTGGTGACGATATTCATTACCTTCTTCACAGCAAGTCTTGTTCTTTTGCAAAGTTTGATGTTGATTTATGATACACAGCATGATGACAACTCACACTACTTTTAATTGCAAGTGAGTGGGGATAGTCCAGCAATTTAAAATAGTCTGTTTGATAATTGAGTTATTCATTGCTGTGTCAACTCTCCTTTAACGAAATTCTAAATTGTCGCATTAAGATCAAAGTGATCCTTTTACCACCAATATAGGTCATTCAATCAGCCATTTATGTTTATTATATTATGGTTTCATGTCACGAAAACACGATGAATAAGCTCCTCTTTGGAGGCCATGAAGTGACAGAAACCCGTGAAAAATGTTATTAATCCATCGAGGTGTCAACTGCGTCGCTACCATTTTCAGCTATTTCTACAATCACAGCATGATATTGTTGGAAAAACACTCGTATGTTATTTGTTAATTAGCGATTCTTTATGTGTCGCCACAAATTAGATGATTTTAGGAATGTGATTAGTTCGTCAGCAACAGTTGATCCAGGCATAGTCTGGCGTAAATCACCTGCCAACAGAATCATGGCTTCACCAAAAATATTTTCGTTGTCGCGTAAATCTTTTAAAGTCCTGTGCAGTACCTCCAGCGACTTGAATATCTGGAAAATCTTCTTTATAGTTTTTTTTTTGCGATTTTGCAGACTGGTGTTTCGTTGATTTGCAATTTAGGAGTAATTTCAAGGCCGAATTGCCGTTTGTCTGCCTACTAACATGTGCCAAATTGCCCCTATTCCCATTATAACTGGGCGTTGAAAATGAGTGAAAACGGTTCAGGAATTACCTTACTATATATTATTTTCGTTATTCTATTGGACTTTATTTCAAATTGTGTGTAATAAAATCACATCAATAAATTGCGAGTGTATAAAATGTTCGGTTGCAAAAATTGTTTTGGGCAATCGACACAGCCTTATTCAATTGAACAATGACAAAAATATTTTAACAAAGCAACAATGACAACTTTCAAAATATTATTATTTTTTGTTTTGTTTTTTTTTTTTTATAATTTTGTTGTCAATTCAAATAAAATCATCTTCTTGTTATCTTCCTCACAATTTTTCGATATATACTTACTTTCTAATCCTTCTCTGGCTTTCCATAAATATTTCAAAACTAAAATTAGCCAGATCGGTTTGGCCCTTCTCGACTTTTTTCGAGACTAACGACACAAATTACTTGTATGGGTGGTTAGAAAATTGTGGATTTAAGACTTTTTCAAGCAATATTTCTAATTTTTCCGTAAGAACCATCCCGGTACCGCTAAAAACATTCTAAACAAAGAATTTTCGTAATCGGTTCAGCAGTTCTCGAGTTATGCGCTTAGCAACACATTTTGCGATTCATTTTTATATTATAGATTAAAGAAAGTTTCGTTATTCTTAAATCGAGTGTAGAACAGGTTGAGCAGTGAGATGACATTTGAAACGACAGAGAATCCATGTATTTATGAATCTGATGTGGCATAAGTAATATATTCACGCTCGACATTATAAAGATTATGAAATAAACTGCGACTTGAATAATCCGAAAGACTCTTTAACAGCATCAATTGCAATCTTTTAAAAAGCTAGGGGGTTGTTAAAAGTTTTCGAAAAGCTCTAAAAGCCAAACAACTTTGCACTTTTTCAGTGAAATTTACGAAAACTTTCTGTGAAATTATTTTTAATAATAATTTTGTTTGAATTCTACCGAAATGCAATTTCCTCCTTGCCTCTCAAATATTGTTATGCTTTTTGAAAATTGTCACGCGGAAATAACAACAAACTTTTAGCTGATATTTAAGCATTTCTCAATGCGTTAAGAATAATTGTGTAAAACGAAAACAAATAACTGAATGTCAACAACAAAAGAAGTTTCAGGCTTTTTTGGCTCTTCCTTTAAACAAATTACCATATTTTGCGTTTGCTTTCACATTCAAACATGCCCGAAAATGTTCTCGCTGTCTCTGTTAATGATGTCGCTCAAGTTGTCTGCATAAACAAGTTGTCTTTTTATCAAGATACTGTTATACTGAGAAGTCTATCGCAAAGAAATGTCTCATATTGTTTGTTAAAAGACTGGTGCTAATTTGAATTCTGTTTAATTTATACTGCTTATGTAATATGAGATTTTCACGGTGTTTTTTCGCATTTTATTTTATTGTTTTCATTTTTTTATTGTATTGTATACAAGGACTTTAGGGCTATTGTTTTCATTGCATATTAACATGCATTGCGGTCGGTTGCTTTTGGCTGCTTGTGACATTTTGGAATACTAATTCTGAGGAGTCTAGACGACTACTAATTAATTTCAGTGCTTTTAAATTTTGATGCTGTTATCTAAAATTAATTTTATGTTTTTAAATTAGTACATACCTGTCCTCGCTGAGTGTAATGTTTATGGATAAATATGTGATGAAAGACTCAATTTACAATTTTTATTATATGAAAGACATAATGTAATAGAGGCAGCTCATTTATACCACCTACATAGGAGAAGGTTTTTTGAATAAAAAATATTAAAATTTTTGACAATCTTCAAAATAATAAATTCATTTGAACCTAAAGAGACAAAAAGTATCTCGACACTTCCTTCTCGACTCTGAAGTGTTTTGGTCATCCTCGGGAGTTAATTTGGAAATGAACTTAGGCATCTCATGAGATTTGTGATTGGCTAAAATAGCTTAGTGTACTATACACGTATATAAAATTCGTCGTATATAGTACACTAAGTACCTCGTGGTACCCATAAGGAGATCATCTAGACATATGAATGAGTTTTAAAAATTAACTGAAAAACTTCATTAAAAAGTTGTTTGACATAAAGTAAGAGAAAAGTTTTTATAAACTAAACTCAATATTTCAAATGAAAATCGTAAAACATTTTTGATATTTTTAAATTACAAATAAAGTTTATATTTGTGCTTCTAAAAATTAATGCTCAAATAATTTCATGTTTTTTAAATAAAAAAAAAAACGAAAAAAAATAAACTATGGCCAAATTATACATTTGCTTTTTTGAAAATAATTGGCACAAGTACATAGTTTGGTCTTTCGTTTGACTGATTTTTGCTAAAATATTGCTCTGGATGATGCTTCACATCCACGCCATGTATCCAAGGCAAACGCACACACATACATATATGTGTGCATATGCACCAAGGCGCTCACTCAAATTCGCCCACTTAAAATCAGCAAAGTATGAAAAAGTTGAAAATTATTTTGAAAAAACAAATAGCAAACAATTTGCATAATAAATTAACTCAAAAATATTCGGCCACGCCAAACATCAGTGCGGCCGTCAGCGGTGGCAGTGAAATGCTCACATTTTATGCTGTCAATGTTTGATGGTACATATGTATGTGCGTGTATATATGTATGTGTGTATGTTGCTTGGCCAAAACCTCAGTGGAGGCATTCGCTAGCTCATTTCCATTCCGTCAAATTGTATATTTATGTATAAATGTGTATAATTTTCTCCTTAACTAGAAATATATTCATTTAGTTGTATATTTATATTTGTGCTCTTTTCTGCAGCACCGACTGTAGCAATATTTCAACATCTTCTTCACTTATTTATACATAGATATACATATATACATATATTTTTATATAAATACCAGTACTCGAATGCGCGTGCACCTCAAAGCATAACTTGTTGATGAATGAATGAGGAATGATTCCTGCTGAATGATGGCTTTATACCGCTGCATACAAATTTTAGTGCGATTAGCAACAACAAGCACTTGAGAGGTCTGGTGAACGCTTTTGGATACATTTCAAACTATCGAAGCTAATTTTTTTATAACTTGTGGATATTTTTAACTTCTCTAATTTATGTATATAAGGAATTACTATACCAATTTATTAACTAGCAATCATTTCTATATGGATAATTGATATAAGCACCCGTCAGTTTAACATATAATGATGGTCAGTTTGTATTTTATAATTCACCATATCCCTTTTTTAAAAACATTTTGGAATAACTTCAGATTTGCTCCACATAAACATGAAAAAACAAGTAAGGGAGTAAGGGAAGGCTAAGTTCGGGCGCAACCGAACATTTAATACTCTCGCAATTTATTCCATATATTCTATATATCCAAGACCATACGCTCACTTATTTTGCTAAGATATCTCACATATTAACCAATATATGCGGAATAAAGCCCACCGTGTTTTTGAAAACCCTATAGTTAGATATATGGGAGGTAGGAAATGTTATGACCCGATTTTAATAATTTTTTAACCGAACACTATTAGCAGAAAACAATTTCTTCTGAATTACATTAAATTATCTGATAGATTTAATCTTATTTTCGGTTAAAAATTAGGCGCTGAGTTCAACATCTTCGATATCTGGGGTCTTGAAAAGTTATAGCTCCTTTTCGACAATTTTTTCACTAGTGAAGCCAGAGATGATATGCACTATTTGTGTAAAGTTTTATTCCGCTATCTCCAATGGTTCCGTATGTATATATTATAAAGTGAAGGTTTAAGTTTAAAAATTGAGTTATAAGGAAAGTAGTCGTGGTTGAGAACCGATTTCGCCCATCCGTGTTATCAGGGTGTCAAAAAAATAGTATATATACCGAATTTCATTGAAATTGGTTGAGTAGTTCCTGAGATATGGTTTTTAACGCATAAGTGGGCGATGCCACGCCCATTTTCCATTTTGTAGAAAAATCTGACTGCAGCTTCCTTCTTCTATTTCTTCTGTAAAATTTAGTGTTTCTGACTTTTTCGTTAGTGAGTTAACCCACTTTTAGTAATTTTCAACCTAACCTTTGTAGGGGAGGTGGGCGTGGTTATTATCCGATTTCAACTATTTTAATTGTGTGTGGTGGGGTTTGTAAGAGAACCGACTGCAGAAAGTTTGGTTTATATAGCTTCATTGTTTTGCGAAATATATACACATAACCGATTTGGGGGCGGGGCCACGCCCACTTCATCAAAAAATTCACATCCAAATATGCCCCTTCCTAGTGCGATCCTTTATTCAAAATTTTACTTTTATAACTTTATTTATGGCTTAGTTATTACACCTTATAAGTTTTAGGTTTTCGCCATTTTGTGAGCGTGGCAATGGTCCGATTTCTCTTAGCAACTTTTGTTGCGAGAGTATTAAAAGGATTTCAATATCGCCACCAATAGATAAGGTGTGTTATAAGTGGCAAAAACAAACTCTTAACACATACATACATATTTTCGACCAAATGGTTTTGAAACCAAACTATTCATGATTTAAGTATATATTTTCTCTGTACTAATAAATTTTACATCATTTCCGGGCTAAAAACTGGATCGATTAGGAACTGAAGAACTAAAAACGTAATAAGTTTAACCTACGCGCCACTGCCTCTAACATTCAGGAATAAATTTATTCTTTCCATTGTTCTCTGCTTTTACAGAAAAACCCAAACAGGATAAGCACTTCCAGACACATTTACTCTTGTTTTATGGTTTCAATTTATTTGCACACATATTAATTAACAAGTGAAAACCAAAACAGCCAGGGTTATTTTATCATTTATGGCCTAAAAAAATCAAAAATAGTATAATATGTAGCATAACATAACTACAATGTATGCTCAACTATTTAGAAAAACAAGTATACAAAACGCCGACATTCAGAAATTTTCTAATATTTTAGTATTTAATTTGCAATTAAATTCGCATCCAATTGTTCGGGCTAATTTGTTTGTATTTCTCTGGAAAACATTACATAAATAACAAAATTATGCAATAAATTGTGTGCCCAATTGGCCGTTTGAATATAAATTTAACGATAATTTAAGTGCTCGCATACAAGGTGTGCCGAAACGAGTTCATTCGCTTTTAAGTGTTGCGTGTCTGGTTGCTATTGTTGTTGCTATGTGCTATTTATTTACATACATATAAGTATCCTGTGTTATTTTTAAAGCCCGCCGCAGTATTTTTACTTTTTTTCTATATTTGTGAATAGCATTATAAATTTATATTTCTTTTCTATTTTTAGGTAATGACATGTGTGTATTTAGATTGAAAATGCTATATAGTAAGTACAGAATTAAATTAAATTATAAATACCTACACGATGAGAAGGAGTTAATAATGAGTCTAACTAAATATCTAAAAGCGTCTACTCTAGATAGAACACGAATTCAAGAAATTTGTCTTAGTATATTAAGAAATATGTATAAAGATCAAAATGATTTCTAAAATATTAAAACTTATGTAAACATAACTTCAAAAGAGAAATTGCTATTTGTTTTACCACAAGTATCATAGTCACAAGTACAGTACATGAGCCACTTAGAAAGGCTGGCTTGAGGTTTTGAGGCTCTGAAATTCTATTGGCAGTATTTGCTTGAGAAACAAATGGAGAGAATAATCAAAGGCCTTCATTTAGTATTAAATATGCAAATTGCTTTCTCACCGCATATATATATATATGTATATATTCATGCCAACTTATCATTATATCCGACCAGCAAAGGTGTTTTAAATTAAAACTGACATTTCCAAATTCAAATATGAAGTCATAAATGTTGGTGAAAAGTGGAAAAGTTCATATGCCATGGTACCTTTGTAACGGGTGATTTTTTTGAGGTTAGGATTTTCATGCATTAGTATTTGACAGATCACGTGGGATTTCAGACATGGTGTCAAAGAGAAAGATGCTCAGTATGCTTTGACATTTCATCATGAATAGACTTACTAACGAGCAACGCTTGCAAATCATTGAATTTTATTACCAAAATCAGTGTTCGGTTCGAAATGTGTTTATCGACAAATTTTGTTCAGCGATGAGGCTCATTTCTGGTTGAATGGCTACGTAAATAAGCAAAATTGCCGCATTTGGGGTGAAGAGCAACCAGAAGCCGTTCAAGAACTGCCCATGCATCCCGAAAAATGCACTGTTTGGTGTGGTTTGTACGCTGGTGGAATCATTGGACCGTATTTTTTCAAAGATGCTGTTGGACGCAACGTTACGGTGAATGGCGATCGCTATCGTTCGATGCTAACAAACTTTTTGTTGCCAAAAATGGAAGAACTGAACTTGGTTGACATGTGGTTTCAACAAGATGGCGCTACATGCCACACAGCTCGCGATTCTATGGCCATTTTGAGGGAAAACTTCGGAGAACAATTCATCTCAAGAAATGGACCCGTAAGTTGGCCACCAAGATCATGCGATTTAACGCCTTTAGACTATTTTTTGTGGGGCTACGTCAAGTCTAAAGTCTACAGAAATAAGCCAGCAACTATTCCAGCTTTGGAAGACAACATTTCCGAAGAAATTCGGGCTATTCCGGCCGAAATGCTCGAAAAAGTTGCCCAAAATTGGACTTTCCGAATGGACCACCTAAGACGCAGCCGCGGTCAACATTTAAATGAAATTATCTTCAAAAAGTAAATGTCATGAACCAATCTAACGTTTCAAATAAAGAACCGATGAGATTTTGCAAATTTTATGCGTTTTTTTTTTAAAAAAAGTTATCAAGCTCTTAAAAAATCACCCTTTATAAGGCCCTCACAAATGTTACTCATACGCCGTGGTATATTTTTGCAAAGGTTTAAAATAGCTAATACCTGGAAATCAAACAGTTATTGTTTTAAATAGTTTTGACAGTAAACTAAATATTTCGAATAATCTTTCGAAAATATTATGAGTCTAAAAATATAAAGTATATCTTTCTGCTCTGCCTTTCATATATAAAATTAATATTAAAATTTAATACCAAATTATTTCATATTGATATGCAGTTTGGTTAATTTTCCGATTATCAAGTATGGTCGACAAGACACGTGTGGCATATTCGCGCTGCTTTCTGTTGTGTTGACAAAAATAAAATTTCGAATATACGGATGTACGTAGGTGAATTTATACCGCAATATATACAAATATTTGTGAACTATAAATATTTATTTTATGAAAAGCAAAAAATATGAATAATTGAACGACAATGACGACAGCATGCAGCTGTGGCCTTATTTCAAACAAGAGTTGAACAAATAGTTGTTAGAAAATTTCAGGCGAATTTTGTCAACAAAAAATTGTGTGTGAAATATATTTATTTGTATTTTGAATTCGAATTTTTGCAGGTATTTCTAATTTGGAGAAATTTAAAATAAAATACCATATTGAGTACTTTTACTCCAAAAACTTTTCAAAAATGAAAAAAATACTACAAATTTCTCAACTCTTCATTGAAAAAAGTAAAAAATAAAAAAAGTATTTCAAGTGCTGGCAACTGAGCAAAACTTATAGTCAACACTATGCAAAACTTAAACCACATTTCATTGTGGCTTGCATGCGAATAATTGTTTAAGTTCAGAATTTATGTTTTCGCTGAGTTGCTAGAGAAAGTTCGTAGCGGTAAAACTACTTTTCATGCGTTTTTTCTGCACATCTGTGTGAAAAGTTGGCATCAAATGGAGTGGAAAAAGATTTATTAATCGAATTCAATTTCAAAGAGGTTGAAACTTCAAAAAAATTCAAAAGGATTCTTGAAATTTTTTATAAAATATGAAAGTAAAATCTTTGAACATTAAAAACGGTTATATAATATTTAATAGATTATTTTTATATTGAGAAAGCATTCTTTTTTTTTTGAATTTACTGAAAACATCTATATTTTATAATATTCCTCAATGATATTTCGCACATTTGAATACATTTTTGAGGATTTTAAAAAGTTTTTTTGTTATTTGTTAATTTATATTATTCAGTGCATTTAAAATTTATATATTTTAAGTAAAATACCTTTTGAGAAATTTAAAATTCCATACAAAAACTTGTTGCTCAGCATTGCATAGCTCACATAGAAGCGATGAAAAAGTAAGTAATTATCTCTACAAACACTGCAATTTCAAAGGCACTTTTTTTGCAATTTACTGCTAAAACAAAAAATAAATAAATTAACGCAATTATAGAAAAATCACTTGTGTCGCATACGTAACGAAATTACCGCCAACTATTTTAATTGCATAAACATCAACAACCAACTTAAAAAACACATAATTAGGTTAGCGCGGATGCTGGTATCACAACCATGTACGTGTAGAATGTCCACCTTGGTGAACACACCAGTCCACATAGCAGCGCAGCACACTTTTTATAGGCTAATTAAATTTGTTGACTTGGGACTGAAATTTAATGATTTTGGCTCGTTCGCTTGGTTTCATTATTATTCTTTTTTTTTTTTCAAATTACGCTGCTGCTTGCTTCAAAGGCATATGGCAGGTTGAAATACTTTTTTTTTCTTACTTGCCGCTATCTCTTTAGTATGATCTCTGTCGAATTCGTTATGATACTTACATTACGATAATCTGGATATTCATATAGTTATATATGTTCAATGTATGTATCAAAATGATATAGCTCGTCATCCTGAAGTCGATTTGGTTTCCGAATGCCTATCAGTTTAACTGTCTTCCGTGAAAGCTTAAACTTAGAGAATTTAGAAAACTGAGATATCACGATAAAACTTTATAAACGGGTTCCTTGGAACTAAGACATAGATTAAGCTCAAATACATATGAACTTCGTAGGAAGGGGCATCAAAGTCTCGATCTCCTAGTATGAAACCTTGCATCTAAGTATGGACGTAATATTAAACAAGTAAGGAAGGGCTAAGTTCGGGTGTAAGCGAACATTTTATACTCTCGCATTTTATTTATTTAACTTTATTAATATTATATAATACACAATTTGATCCACATTTTCGTCATATATATTGTATAAAATCCATTGAAAGTTGAAAACCCTAATATTAAGTTAGAAGCACCGAGGTCCTCATGTTCTATATATGTGGCCTTGAAATCCTATGGTTCGATTTCTGCGATTTTTAGAATGGGGCTTCCACACTATAAACGTAGTATTTATTCAAAATTCTGTTCCGATATCTTTACTAGTACTTACTTTATATATTGTAAAGTAAACAAATCAGATCGTCTTCAAAGTTCTGGTATATAGGAAGTAGGCGTGGTTGTGAAGCGATTTAGCCAATTTTCACAACATATTATTGGGGTGTAAGGAAACTATTACAAACGTAGTTTCATTGAAATCGGTCGAGTAGTTCTTGAGATATGGTTTTAGACCCATAAGTGGGCAATGACACGCCCATTTTCCATTTTGTAAAAAATCTCAGTGCAGTTTCCTTCTGCTATTTCTTATGTAAAATTTGGTGTTTCTGACGTTTTTCGTTAGTGAGTTAACCCACTTTTAGTAATTTTCAACCTAACCTTTGTATGGGAGGTGGGCGTGGTTTTTATCCGATTTCTTTCATTTTTTGACTGTATTAAGAAGTGGCTAAAAAAATGACTGCAGAAAGTTTGGTTTATATATGTCTATTGGTTTGCGAGATATGTAAAAAAAAACCAATTACAAAACCAAAAAAATTACATCCAAATATGCCCCTTAATAGTGCGATCCTTTGTACCAAATTTTAGCCAGTTTTAGGGCTTACAACCAACCGTTATGTGGACAAAACTATAATACTCTCGTAGCAACTTTGTTGCGAGAGTATAATAAAACATCTTTTCTTTCGAACTTATCTTATGCTATATATCCGTAACCTTGCGTGATCTTTTATTGAAATGAAGTATACATGTTCCATCGGCCGCAATTAGGCTTAAGATAAACAAGTAAGAAAAAGCTAAGTTCGGGTGCAACCGAACATTTTATACTCTCGCAATTTATTGATATATTTTTATTAAGATAACACACAATTTGACCCAATTTGAAAATCCTATAATTAGGTATATGAGAGCTAGGGGAAGTTACACTATTAGAAGAAAAATATTTCCTCTTAATTAAATTAAGATACCTGAGAAATTTACCGAAATTTTCGGTGAAAACTTACCATGGGGCACTGAATTCTTCATATTCGATTTTCGGGGCTTTGAAAAGTTATAGTCCGATTTCGACATTTTTTTCACAAATCATGCCACAGATCATATACAGTATTTGTGTAAAGTTTTATTTCGCTATCTTCATTGGTTCCTTATGTATATATTAAAAAGTGTAGGAATAAGAGGAATTCAAAATAGAGTTACATGGGAAAATGTCGTGGTTGTGAACCGATTTCATCCATTTTCAACACGTGTCATTCGAATCGGTCGAGTAGTTCCTGAGATATTGTTTTTGACCCATAACCGTCCATAACTATAACCCAGAACCGTCTGCAGAAAGTTTGGTTTATATATCTTTATTGGTTTGCGAGATATATACAAATAACCGATTTGGAGGCGGGGCCACGCCCACTTCTCCAAAAAAATTACATCCAAATATGCCCCTTGATAGTGCGATCCTTCATACCAAATTTTACTTCCATAGCTTTATTTATGGCTTAGTTATGGCACTTTATATGTTTTCGGTTTTCGCCATTTTGTGGGCGTGGCAGTGGTCCCATTTTGCCCATTTTCGAAACAACCCTCTCACGGTCCCAAGGAACAAGTGTTTTACTCAAGTTATCCGTTGCACGGACGGACGGACAGACAGACATTCGGATTTTGACTCGTTTCGTCAGCCTGATCATTTTGATATATATAACCCTATATCTAATTCGTTTAGTTTTATGACTTACAAACAACCGTTATGTGAACAAAACTATATACTCTCTTAGCAACTTTTTTTGCGAGAGTATAAAAATGTAACAAAGTTTTCGGACCTTTCGGACCTTTTTCGTGTACAAAACGAAATTATTTGGAGATAAGTTCACTGCAGTATACATAAACTATTTTGTTAATAAAATATATTTAATTACTAAGAGTGTACAATATAGGATGTTTCTCTCTCCACAACACAAACATTTCCCACACACATTGCGAAGTGAAGACGCGCAAGCGAGTGGGCGCTACCATGAGATTAAATGAAATCGAACAGAAAACTTCGACAATTGGCTACAGACCGACGCCAACAATCAAATCACTATGCAAGGTGCTCAATCAATGCGATGGAAATTGAATATTTTCATTGACTAGAGAACTTGCACTCGTGCACACACACGCAACCACACCAACGCAACGTACATGCCACAGCCGCAAACTTGAGTGTGCGTTCGAACAACTTTCGCAACAATCAAAGCACTTCGCACGCAATCAATCGAAGGATTAAGTGATTCAGCGCAAAATATGTACAAAGGCTTCATTCTTCGCTCGGCGAAAGTGCGGAGATGCGGAGGCCACAGCGGGCAACGACTAATTTACATGGAATGGACATGAACGTTGTACGCTTGACTGAGCAAGTTATTCACTTAAGTACCGTTTGTTTTTGTTCGTATTTGTGGGTATGTGTATGGGTGTGCTTGTAGAAGCAAGTAACTCTTTCAGTATAGCTGACGTCACAAAACGCATGAC
The DNA here is from genome assembly GCF_028554725.1 of Zeugodacus cucurbitae. Lineage (NCBI taxonomy): Eukaryota > Metazoa > Arthropoda > Insecta > Diptera > Tephritidae > Zeugodacus > Zeugodacus cucurbitae. The sequence continues at coordinate 51,598,574 of NC_071667.1, read as the reverse complement.
TGCCTGTGTACCTATGTGGCTATGTACGTATGTATGTATTTATGTAGTTAGCTATACATTTGTGGTTATTGCTGTAGGTTTGTTTGTTTCCCCAGTTAACGGTCAGTGCGGCTGCCGCCACTTGCTTGAACTCGGTCGTCACTTTTGCTTTTTGACTAATTGGCACTTGTGAGTTGGCATGCTACCGTTATTTGCCGTCGTAGTTGGTTCGTTTATTATTAAAGTGCTAGGCCTGCTACCACTAATTGCTGTTGTTTCTATTCGAATGTGGTTTGCGGAAGCAAAACTCTTAGTATGGAACCTCTGGTGACATTATATTTCAGTTTCCTACAAACTCTTATTAAAAGAGATTTTCGTGCTGAGAATTTGGAGTTATGATTTAATAAAAAGTAGCATGAAGAAAAAATAGTGGAAGACACGACCTCGTTAGTAGTGATTCTCTTTCTGGAAAACCCTTTGAGAAATATTTCAAGCCACCTTAACAGTAAACAATTTCCTAGCATTTTATTAACTGCGTATTTGTTATCATTATTACTAAATAATTTCCGTCTATATTTTGCGCAATTCTCTTTTAGCGCTTTAACGCTTCCACTTAATGTTACACCTCCTCCTCCACCATTTACTCTCTCCATCTTATATTCATTTTTGTTCAAGCTTCTACTTTTACTTCTCTTGTTCCTCCTTTCATTTGCTAACCTATCATTATTATTATTGCAACTTTGTATGCCATTCATGTTTCATTTCGCCTATATTGTTTCACTTGTCTCTACTGTACAACTCAAGTGGCGCTTACAAGTGTTGCACAAGGACTCTTCAATATTTTATTAGTATTCTCTCGAAATTAATGAGTGTCGGTGTGGTTGGACAGCAGTGATGCTTTGCTTTATTCTTAGTAAAATGTTCTGAAAGTATATATAGTAGTATATACATACATAAGTATATTACATTTGACAACACCGACAATTAAGAGAAAACTGGACTGTAAAAGAAACACGGGGTGCATGAAGTACTAGGAACGTTTTAAGTACTTGAATTTTTCTTTTATCATGTTTAAGTGTTGCAACTCTAGTCCTCTTATAGATAGTGATGAAACCAAATATGAGACACCTTCAAAATATTTTTGGAACTCCGAATATATTTATTTTTTGAGTTTAAGAATTTATATTTTAAGTTCTTCTTCCAAAATATTGACCAAATGTTGGAAACCAGTTTAAGACCTCATCAACAACATCAGCAGGATTTTGGGTTGGGTCTCTGCTTCTAAGCGAAAAATTATTATTAAGGTATAAATACACTACACATAACCTAAGTTCCATGCCTTTTCTGAATAGGATATCAAAAAAGTTGGGCCATTATACTTTACTATATACTATATACTTATATATATCACGGCTAGAAATTTGAATTACTTCAGGCGGATAGTAGGTGGGATATAATAAAGGCACACTCAACAATGGACGAAGTAGCTCTATCAAATATTTCCACAAAAATAGATTGCTTGTATAACATAGAGGCATGGAATCACTATAAATTTCTAGAGTGGCTACTTAAATTTTTTATTACTAAACTTTTACTACTACCTCCAGCCTTTCAATATGACACGAACACGAGTTAATTTTGCTTAAAGTAATAAAAAGAGGTCTTTCAATGTAAATCTAATGAAACTCTGACCACGATAATCCAGCAAATTTTTAAATTTTGAATTATTATTAATTCGCTCTGTCCCGAACTGAATTTAAACCTTTTCTCTTGTGCAGTCGTGGCCTCAAGGCTCATACCACATACTCGTATGTTATAGCTGCAGCGCTTATGGTACCAATTAATTAGTTTTCTGGTTCTATGAAAACCGCAATAGGATCCGTACTAAATGTCGATACGTGGAAGCAAGAAATTCTCAAAATGTTATGTTAGCCTAATGAGAGCAGACTTTACTCATGCATTGCATTCTCTGAATTTCCCAATATGAAATGCCAGAGTGATTCGTGTTAGCTTTTAAAGCCAAAAAAAAAATAAAAACTGTTTGCTGTTAAAGCTGGCTTCGAAGTAAGCGAAATCATTTTGGTTTCAATGTTGGGTTCACCAATAGTGGCATTCATGCTCGATAAGTTGACTGCTTTTCCGTTATTTTTTTTTGTTAAATTTCTGTTAATTTTTAACAAAGGATTATTAAATAGTGCCAGGCTAGGTACTGAGTTTTTGTTTAAGAAAATATATCCCTCTTTGTCTCTTTCATGTAAGTTCAGCGAAATTTGCAACTCTCTGTCATATTTGTAATTTAACAAGACTTTTAAGCTCAGCAAAAACATCATTTAACTGTCGAGTCTTTCAAATATTAATCCAAAAAGCCATCATTCAACACGCATGCAGAGAGAATGCATAAAAACGCTTTATGCCATCCATTACTTTGATCCCTGAACAGATATCCTGTGCGCTTACAAAAATATTGTGTGTAATTGTTTGCAGTTTTGAATGCATATTTTTCGATTTAAACCACACATTTTCATATTAATAAATAAGCGAAAAACAAACTAAAATACAATCCAAATGTTGTTGGTGGAGCTTTACACCTGTCAAAATACAAATGCCTACATATTTTATGAGGCAGAAAATCGATCACAGCTTGCAGCCGCAAAAGCGCAAGCATATCAAACGATGGTATTTTTTTCCCTCCAACAAAATCCCATTTAAATCAATAAACAAATAAAAGGCACCAACGACCAACAAAACAGCAAAAACGACAACAAAATAAATACGCGCAACAACAAATATTCGGAAAGCATAGTGAAAAACAACTGTGACATACGGTAAATAAAAGCCACACAAATGAAAATGAAAAATCAACATTCACAAAAACCCACCCACACACCAAACTCCCTCACAGTACAAATGCGAATGAAATGTCGACTGGTGTCTGTTTCAGCAGCAACTTAAATAATCGGATTACGAAAATACTGCCAATTTATTGCGTTGCAAATACGAAATGATAATTTTGCTCAAAACAAAAAAATAACCAAAAAAAAGCAGACGATAAACAAATAGTCTGGCAATGTGCCTGGATCAAATGTAATGAAAATCAATCGCACATACGCCCTTCTGTAGTCTACATATGAATGCGCTTGTAATTTGATATGAAGGGGAATTAGTGTTTACAAAAATGATTTTGACCGAATTTGCAGATCGAAGGTGAAAAATAAGCTGAAATTAAATTTTCGTTCATTAAAGGCATTTCTTTAAGTATTTAGTTTTATTTTGAGGTTAGAAATACCTCTTCCACCACTTCCGATCTAGTAAAGTAGTAGCTGAGAATCATCGATGCTTTAATCGGCTCAATGGATTTAGTAATCTACCTGTATATTGTTTTAATCCATAAAATCCGCCGATTGAAAGGTGTGAGGATAGCGAAGACAACTAAAATTTTAATAGATCGCATGGGTCATAACTTTTATGAAATAAGCAGCTTTTCCTCACTCCGGACATCAAGCGCATCCGTGAAACCACTTTACAGTTTTATTTGACGCTGTTTAATTGCAATTTGGCGGAGTTTCTATGTAAATCGCGACCGTCGACAAAACATGGATCCCTTGGTACATACCAAAGATCAAGCAACATTCGAAATAGTTATCCTTAGCTTGAGGATTGAGTTTTAAAGGAAGCGATGATCGTACTACGAAATGACAATGGCCACAGATTTCTGGGATTTATAAGATGTGATCTAGATTGAACTAGACTACTTGGTAAAGATAAAACGTCAAAAGAATAAATCTCTCATCCGTAATGACAGCGCACCGACTAACTTATCGGACCCCCTCGTATTATATAAATTTCTTTCGATTAAAAGAGGAGAAATTAAGTATAACTGATTTTTGTTAATGGTAATCATACAATTAATTCTGTCAGGCTTAGAATAAACGCTTGTTAAATAAATAAATGGTAGATTAGCGACAATGTGAGATTATTATGTCTGTCATATCATCTTAACAATTATTAGGCTTAGGGAATTAGCAAATGTCAAGACAAATCAATTTAGTATACACAAATGTACACGTATTTTATTATCATACAAAGGGGTAATAAGCGGTGAAATTCGTGCTGGTGGCATTCGTAAATATTAAGTTGGCAGATATAACCCTTTCGCCTTTTTGTCTTTTGAATTTCGAGGCTATGTCTAAAGCGCTACAGAGCTTGGCAATAGTATACATCTTCGGTCGTGACATAACCAACAAAACGCTATGCATGATTAGTTTGGATATTGCGTTTAACAGTTATAGGCGTGTAAACATGAAGTTCACTAACGCCGAAATTCGTTTTCCTTCGGTAAAGGCAAATCCGCTAGGAAAACGTTCCGTGAGATTAATGGTGTTTTGAGGGTTTCGATCTATCACTTCGAACTGCGGATAAGCCAGACCTGTGACGACGAATACCGATCAAATCATGGAAAACATCGAGTTATACCAGCATGTGGCATCTCATCACATCGCCCAGGAGATGGGAGTTAGTCACCAAACCATTTTAAACCATCTTTAGAAGGCTGGATACACAAAGAGCTTGATGTTTGGTGCCGGAAGACTTGACTCAAAAAAACATTCTGGACCGAATCAACGCCTGTGATATGCTGCTGAAACGGAACGAACTCGACCTATTTTTGAAGCGGATGGTGACTGGCGACGAAAAATGGATCACATACGACAATATCAAACGAAAACGGTCGTGGTCGAAGGCCGGTGAATCGTCCCAAACAGTGGCCAAGCCGGGATTGACGGCCAAGAAGGTTTTGATGTGTGTTTGGTGGGATTGGAAGGGAATCCACTATGAGCTGCTTCCATATCGCCAGACGCTTAATTCTACCATCTACTGCGATCGACCAGAAGCGTCCAGAATTGGTCAACAGGAAGGATGTAGTGTTCCTCCAGGACAACGCCAGACCACATATTTCGTTGATGACTCGTCAGAAGCTACGGGAGCTCGGATGAGATGTGTTATTGCAACCACCATATAGCCCGGACTTAGCGCCAAGTGATTATCCCCTGTCCATGGCGAACGCCCATGGTGCTGCAAAGTTGAACTCAAAAAGGTTTGTGAAAAGTGGCTGTCCGAGTTCTTCGCAAACAAGGATGGGGGCTTCTTCGAGGGGGGTATTATGAAGTTGCCTTCTAGATGAAAACAGATTATCGAACGAAACGGCGCAGGAATAAACATGCTTTGAACTTACTGATCGAGTGTAGAAGGATTTATTCAGTTTGATAATATGAGTATTATACCTTTCATGGGTCAGTCCGGCTTTACAGAGGTAGTCAAAATTATTTACACATCGAAAGTTTTTTGCGAATTCCACAGAAAAAGCTTTTTCTTGCTGTTGTTGTTGCAGTGTAACAAAATGCTATGTTGTCGTAAACCTTGATATATTCCAAAGCGAACGAAGTCAGTTTGGTTTGAGTCGCTGGATATATGACAGTGAAATAGGTAAATGAACTGATGTCTACCAGTAGTCATAGAAAGAGTCGAAATACATTCGTGAAATGAAATGAACCCAACCCCACCCAACTAATGCGGTATTAGTTAGCGTGAAACCAAAAGCTGTTAATGAGATACATATACTTCTTATATTGATAATACAAATCGCCAAACATCCATCTCAAACGCATTCTGAAAATATAAAAATCAAAATAATCCGAATTTATAATTAGTTTTGTGAGTTCGCGTGAAAGCGCTGTCGAGCGTGAATTGTGCACTTCAACGAACATTTGATTTTTAATTGCAATTCAAGTGAAAAAGATTATCTAAACGAGCGCAAAAGGCGGCATTAGTTGATGAATGATTTTGTGATTTGTTCACCAAAGCCGAAAAAAGGAAAAACCACACGAAAAATCGAATTTGGAAAATAGAGCTTTACGGAAAGTCAACAACAACAAAATGGAGGAAAAATCAACACTCACTGCATGAATTCATGCAATGCGGTAAATCCGCGCGTTTGACCGCGTCATGTGGAGCGACCGTAAAACCACGACCAGCGAAACGCACCCGCACACACACACACAGAAGAGAGCCGTTAAAAATGGCGGGAAAATGAATGAATGCATAAATGAATGGGCAGTGTGACAATGGCAAGCGCGCTGAAGGTGTGCACTAATGAGAACGCCCACTCGGCGAACGAAGGGTGTGGAAGGAAGCATAGTGTGCGGGTATGCGGTTGAGTGTGTGCGTGCGCGTGCCACCGCAAAAGCGATTATCCGAACGGTCGCTTTGGTTTGACAATTAAAAGCGCCTAATGCGACATTTGCGAATTACATAAAAATTCTTCTAATGCCTTGTTGCTGCCGCTGGCATTGTTACCTTTTTCCACCGCCTTTGTATTGGTATGATTTAATGCGGTCTTCTGAGCATTTGTGTTTTGTTTTCTTTTTATGGTAGTGACATGCGAAAGCGCAATTTAGACACGTGGCAAAGCTGTACATATAAATAAATGGCAAATGAGTTGAAATAAATGAAAATTCGCCACAAACACAAAGCGGCAGTGGTCATTATGCTTCGTGCAACAGTTGCACAACAATTGAAACAAAAATGGTACAATAAATTAATTCAGTGTTAGTTGAGTCCTTAAAATGAGCGCTGATTTCCCCCACAAGCCGCGCATATTTGCTTGGGATTATGTAATATTTTAATTGGCTCACGCTCGCGGCAACTTTGCAAGATTCTTTATTATTTCGCTGATTTGTACCCTTTTTCTTTGGCGCGTTCTTGTTTATTGTTTTCACTTTCGGTATTATTTATAAAGTTTTTGTGACCGATCTTTTACGCACTGTTGGGCTTCGGATGTCCTGCAGCGTTCTTTGACCTTTATTGTTCAGCCGCGTTCCTTTTGTTGCTGCTTGTTTGGTGCTTAAGACACCTTTTGCATTTATCTTTCTTTTGTTGGTTCGTCTTAATTAATTTCACAAACTTTGCAATTAAGCAGTTGTTTATGATTGTAAGCCAGAAAAAATGTTTATAATGAAATTGAAATAATGCAAAAGGCGGTTTATAATGTTGGAAAAAGCGCATGAGCGCGTGTTTTTCGGAACACTGTTTTGCGCCGAAGGGTAGCCGCTTCCATTGTCTGCTATTGAAGTAAATCTCTTTACTAACAAAATATAACTTTCGAGCTCAGAGAGCTTATCCTTTGTTAATATTCTATACATATGTGTGTATTTTCAGTACAAGAAATAACAGTACACTTATTTCTGCTAAAAATAAAACATTTGATTTGCCGTTTGTATTACTCAACTGTTGGAAGGTCAGAGCGACTGACTGATTGTTATCCGTGTTATTATTATTGCTGAAGTCAATTTGGTCACTATGCCCAATCTTGAATGTGAATTACAACAAAAATCATTCACAAGAATAATCTCAATTATGTACTATATCTTACTTGATGTGGAAGAAAATATAAAAATAACAAGTAAGGAAAGGCTAAGTTCGGGTGCAACCGAACATTTTATACTCTCGAAATTTATTGCTATATTTTTATTAAGAAAACACACAATTTGACCCATATATTCGGCATAAATATATTTCACATATTAACCGATTTATAAGCTATTAAGCTCATCGTATTAAAATCCTATAATTAGGTATTCTCATATATTCATATATAAGGGAAGTTATGACCCGATTTTAACTTTTTCTGGTACAGAGACACACTATTAGTAGACAAATATTTCATCTGAATTAAATTAAGAAACCTGAGAGATTTACCGAAATTTTCGGTGAAAAGTTACCATGGGGCACTGAGTTCATCATATTCGATATCCGGGGACTGAAAAGTTATAGTCCGATTGCGACAAATTTTTCACAAATGATGCCACAGATCATATACAGTATTTGTGTAAAGTTTTATTTTGCTATCTTCATTGGTTCCTTATGTATATATTATAAAGTAGAGGAATAAGATGGAATTCGAATATGAGTTATATGGGAAGTTGTCGTGGTTGTAAACCGATTTCGTCCATTTTCTACACGTGTCATCAGGGTGTCAAGAAAATATTATATACCGAATTTCATTGAAATCTGTTGAGTAGATCCTAAGATATGGTTTTTGACCCATAAGTGGGCGATGCCACACCCATTTTCCATTTTGTAAAAAAATCACAGTGCAGCTTCCTTCTGCTATTATTTCTGTGAAATTTAGTGATTCTGACGTTTTTCTTTAGTGAGTTAACCCACTTTTAGAAATTTTTAACCTAACCTTTGTATGGGAGGTGGGCGTGGTTATTATCCGATTTCAACTATTTTCATGGTGTGTGGTGGGGTGATTAAGAAAACCGACTGCAGAAAGTTAACTGTTAAGATATCTCAATTTTTACACAAGTTATCCGTTGCACGGACGGACGGACGGACGAACAGACAGACATTCGGATTTTGACTCGTCTCGTCACCCTGATCATTTTGATATATATATCCCAATATTTAACTCGTTTAGTTTTATGACTTACAAACAACCGTTATGTGAACAAAACTATAATACTCTCTTAGCAACTGTTGTTGCGAGAGTATAAGAATATTCAGTATCTCCTCTATCTTAAAACCAAGGAGGTGTCAATGATTGAGAGTCAATGATTTCCACTCGAAATTTTATTAGCAAAAACTCTAGTAGCAAAAATCTACAGAACCAAAAACACTATTTGTACTAAGATCTGGAAGGATGTCAATACGAAATAATACGGCTTATTTTAAGAACCGGGGATAGAGTAAACAACATTTACAACAATGTTATTTATGTCTGCTGCGAAGGGACCTTCAAACTTCAAACCAAGTCCTAACATCCAATGAATTAAAAGAGAGTTTTTTTTTTAAGAAATTGGTCCGTAAAGTTTTAGTGGCATTAGCAGCATGTTATTTGCAGAAAAAAAAAACATTTTCTAACTTCGTCGTAAGTAAATGTAGTGAAATAAGGAAAAGTAATAGCCGCACACTTGGTGACGCTCGTTCAACTAAAATATATTTACACATATGCACATGTGTATGTATACTACCTAATCTTAGCTGGCTGAAATACATACCATCCTGATTAACATTAACAGTTTATTTACTATTTCCTAATAAACACCGCGGCTACAAAATCGCAATCAACATTACGAGCACTCAGACCACAACTACGGCTTTTTACGATGGCAATAAAGAATACGTTCCTTTATTTAGAAATTAGTACCTTGCAAATACTACGATAATAGTAAATATATACTCTTTTCTATTGTCCCATTAAATAGACATAAATAAGGCGTCAATGATTTCATAGCGTCTTGAAGCAAATAACGAAGGCCGCAATTTGTTTCACGGAAATTAATTTCATATTTATGTCTGTAATGGAATATAGTTGCCAAGGAGGTTTTCTCGAGTATATGTGAAAAGTTTATTTATCTTAAGATGTGTACTTTTGCGATTATTTTTCAATCACTATTTTACTAGAGAAGTTGATTGATATATTTCAAAAGGGTACTTTGTGGTTTTAGAAAGAGTAACAGGGTAGAGATTATGTGATTGCCAGTTTAATACTTATTAATAAATAAAAAAATTTATCATACGGGCTAGTGAGAACTCTCGCGAAACTCACATTACAATCATCAACTCATCATAATCGACATACAATCCACTTTAACTAAACCTATGTTGAGAATCGGACTTTTGCGTTCGCTAATTAAATAACTGTGCTAATACCGTAAGGTTTCCATTATGTCAAATTAGATGATAAATGTTGTCAATGTAATGAAAATGGTTACCACTTCATTTGTACGAATATTCGAAATATTTAATAAAAATAAGAGTTAGAAATATAAGAGTTAGATATGGGGTTATATATATATATATAAATGATCAGGATGACGACTCGATTTGAAATGCGGATGTCTGTCCGTCCGTCTGTCCGTGCAAGCGATAAATTGAGTAAAAATTAAGATATCTTAACGAAACTTAGAACACATGTTCCTTGGCACCCTGAGGAGGTTGGTTTCGAAAATGGGCAAAATCGGTCCACTGCCACGTCCACAAAATGGCGGAAACCGAAAACCTATATTTCTTTCTTTCTGTATTCGTTTATTTTGGCCATTTCCTTATACAGTCCAAAAATGAAAGAAATCGAATCCCACCTCCCATATAAAGGTTAGGTTGAAAATGACTAAAAGTGCGTTAACTCACTAACGAAAAACGTCAGAAACACCAAATTTTACATAAGAAATGGCAGAAGGAAGCTGGACTGAGACCAATATGACGAATATGTGGGCCAATTTGTGTATTATTAATATAAATAAAGTTAAATAAATAAATTGCGAGAGTATAAAATGTTCGGTTACACCCGAACTTAGCCCTTCCTTACTTGTTTTCGATAACTTTTTTGTTCGATAACATTTTTTGTTCGTTTATGCTATTAATTCGGATAATTTTATTGTCATTAAATTTGACATAGTGAAAACCCTGTTTAATACAAAAATGCACGTTTAATATGCTAAAACGTATATAATGTGAATGTTAAGGGGAGCTCCTACAATCGTAAAAATTCATTTAATTATTTTGTCAATTCTTATATAAAAATTAAAGTTACAAAAGCTTTTCTATGTCATTACTGGCATAACTTTGTCAGTGAGACTAATGAGCTGTGACAAGAATAAATAGATGGATCAATATTAATTTCATTCTTCATTCCACGAAAGTAAGTCCCTTTATATATTGTACCTTTAGACCTTACTTATTTGCTACTCTCGAATCATAACCTCAATTCATTGCTCTCATATAACGTATTCTCCTGCATGCATGTTTTTCCTAGGTGGAAAAGACCTTTCAATCGCTGATTATTGCCAACCCGCCTGTCAGATTCTGCTCGTCCTTAGCTGCTTTTATACGAATTTAATTTCCATAATAAATACAAGTGCTCGCATTTACTATCCACATCTATGTCATTATTATTGTGTCGACCGTCAGGCAATAATTGACACATTCACAAACAATCCGATCAAGCTGCATGCGAGCAAACTTATAGACGGCACACTAGTGTAGTAGTACATTTTATGTACCCACATATCATGCCATTATAGAGATATAGTACTATGGGTGTATATGTAAAGGCTTGCATTTGTAAACAGCATTAATACGGCGGCGAGTATGAGCAACCGTCATAAAGTGCCCGGCCAAGGTCTTACCAAGGCACACGTTGAGGCGCCAACACAGATACATAAAAGCGTTAAAGTGGAGTTAAGGAGAGACACTAGCCGTACACTTGACTATGGCATATATGCAAGTGTAGTGAGTGAGTATGTCTGTGTGCCGTGCTCTGCTTTGTGTGCCCACTACGCACTTGTGAGTGACGGTGGCAATGTCAAAGTGCCAAGTGCAAAGTGACAGTGGCAGTGACAGTGATTACGAACAATATTCGTACGCTTAAGCTATAAAGTGCTATACACACACAAAGCAGAAGGAAGTGAAAGCAGCCTCGGTACAGGTGTGTGTGTGTATGTGTGTGTGAAGCAAAGAAGGGCAAATGCCATAATGCTGAAGTCGAATACAATCGATATTTATGTACACACTCCAACATATATAATGATGAAAGACAGTGCCAGCAGATTTACAACAACACAAAGTGTGAAATATGACAACTCTGTGCATACACACACACATACATACAATCATATATAATAAGATATAACGGCACCAAGCATTGCTTAAAGCACAAGGCAGTGGAACAAAGCAAAAAAGCAAAGGAAAATAAAGCAATAAATCAAGTCTTCACCTGCCAGCGCTACCATTATGAAGGCGTAAATATCGTATTAAGTTTGTTAAATTATGACAGCATATTAAAAATATCATGCGATTTATAAGCTAGTGTAATTGAGAAAAAATTTAAATTTGAATAACATCGTTAAGCATCTATGAGCTTTTATGTGGTGTGCACTTTGATCTCTACGCATTATCTTTTGCTCTAATCTTTAATATGTCAACCATTAAATGGTTATTAAATTTCACAGAAAAATAAATAGCAATTCAGCTTATATATATGTATATTCAAACTTGTGTATGTATGTGCTGCGAGTGCCACATTGTATCCACGCGCTTGCCACTAAATTGAATGGATTCAAAAATCCATTAAAATTGGTTAAAGGATAGCGTTGGTGATAACAATGGCCATAATAAGTGTCGTAGGAAGCTAGCTAGCTAGTGGCATTAAGAAAGCAAGACATCGAGCCACCGATCAGTAGATTAAACAACAGACATTTAAGCTGAGCAATTTAGCAGAACATTGCAGCGACACTTTGTTGCTGGCGAATAAGCGTTTGAGCAGGCAAATAAACGTACGTGCACACTTAACTTTTAATGGTCTGTAGGAATTGACACAAGTTCTTAACGAAAAAGCAAGAAATACATATGTAGCTGTGACAGCATTCTATAGTAATCTGAAGCAGTACCGTAGACTTCTCAATCTAATAAGACTCAATTATCTTGATCTAATAGGTTAATTTGTGTAAGCCGTTCGACGGAGACATTCCAAATATTATAATTATATTAATTTTAGTATGATGAGATCGGTCCATGTAAAATTTTTGTAGGTTTCTCCTTGTTTCAGTAAGGATATAGTAGACATTATTATAAATTAGCAGCTCTCGTCTTATGTGAAGCAGTTTCTTCACTGCAGCCATCCTTCTTCCCTTCCATTACTTCCAAGCAAACATAATCTAACAAGCTAGACAACAGAACGCTTAATCTAAAATATTTAGGAATGAATTATGTCATTCAATCATTATTACCTTAAGGGGTTACATGGGTTTTGCCGCGTATAAAATGACCTATTTTCAATATTTTTTTCATGTAAAAAATTATTTACTTAATTCAAACTTTTTTCTGTCTTATAGATACATATTAAAATAATAATTTCTGAAATTTTCAAAAAAAAAAGTAAAACTCCTCCATTGCGACGTCATTTCCGGTGACCCCTCGGAAAAAAGGTGCTTCCGCGTTGTCAGTATAACTCCTTACAAGATCATCCAAATGAAAAAAACAACAAAAATAAGTGTTTTAGGTAAGACCATACTCTCGTGCTTGAACAAAGGAAAGACAGAAAAAAGTGAAAATTGGACATTTTTCCAAAAAAAAAAAAAAAAAAATTTTCAGTAAAATTTTCTTCACATTTTGTTTTTTTTTTTTTTTTTAATAGTTGTAATTGAAAGAAAAAATAAAGAAAATTTGACAACCGTCTTTGAAAACACGGTTCCGAGAAAAACGCGTTTAAAGTTTTGAGTAACAATAGTATTTGACTTGAAGCGCACACCTTCCAAAGGCTGTATCTCCGAAACTATTATTCGGATCAACTTGAATATTCTTGAGATGTTATAGAAATTAATAAGTAAAAAAACAAAAAATCGATTGTTTTAATCCACGAAACCCATGTAACCCCTTAAGGCTGATATGTTTAAACTGCTTCATATATACTACCTTAAACATAAAACCGTTTCTAGTAGAGCTGAGTCAGGTTTTGAGTTTAAAGTAGAGCTCTCGAGGACATTCAAAGGGTATCGTTAAGTAGGTGCAGCCATGGTAATTGAAACCATTGCAGGTTTAAGGACACTACTCTAATTTTTCTAGATCCCAAGCATATTCCGCTCTAGCGTAAAATACGTACGAGTGCGTTCCATTTTGGGTCTCACCATATTCATTTTAGAAGAGACAGTGGACTACTCCATAAGATATGGATCTGAAATTTGATTTACTCTTAGTAAAATGTTCAGATTAAGAACCAATTTTTGATGAAAACTCTTTTAGAAATCTATATTCAAAGTATATAAATTTGTCATAATGCTAACAAAAATATGTTGTACTGGCCAACTGTGTTCCAAAATCCCTTGAGGCGTTCGGTGAGCTGCGCAGATTTGATGATGACTTTTAAGTTTACCAACAAACACTATGCTTGGTAGAGATGGGCTTGGCTGCACTTGATATTAAATGTACCCACAATTATCCAAGCGATTATATCACGGGCAATTGCGTATGATCACAGAACAAAATCATTTGATCAATTTGGATTACTTTCAAAAAATATTTCTGCTTAATGATGGATATAGATCCTACTTCAGGTTTCTCTTCAAAGACGGTTTATTTGTAGATAATTATTGCTTGCATAATTTATTAAAACTCACAACTAAGGTTTTTCCTAATGGCTGCGTATGAGTAAATTTAACGCAATCACGAAACACTTTAATATTTGTCTAACTCGTTGCGCGTTTATTTGCTCATTTATCCATGTATGTGTGCAATTTGCTGTGTCATTTGCCAGCGATGTATTAGTTAACTTGTATTTAAATACACGAACACATGGAAATGCTTGTGCTTAAGTTCATACAAACGTTTATGCCGTTGATGGCACCATTAGTGCACGACCACCAACACCACCACTAACGGCTCCAACGCGCCAACACTTTGTGCAACACTCAGCGGCACATTGTTACCCGGTTGCTTGGTTGCTTGCGGTAATGGCACTGACAATAGTTGTTGCCGCTGACGCCACCGCCATTGCCATCGCCGTTGTCATCATCGAACGCCGCATGCAATTATAACCGAAGCGACGATTGAGGAAGAGCGTCTGTGATGGTGATGGTGTGGCGATGAGATTGTTGGAAGACTGCTGCCACCAAAGCTAGATATTGCATGATTTTATGTATGTATGTGTTTCAGAAACATGTGTTTTTGTCTGTATTGGTGCGCTGTGCGCTTGCAACATACACACACACATGCATATTCAACAAAAAGCAATTTACACTCACGCATATGCGTTGTATACGCTTCTTTTTTGTCTCTCTTCTCTTCTTGGTTTTTTTTTGCCGCTTTGTTTGCTTGCATTCATAACTAGAAGTGCGTAGTCACAATAAGTTTTTGCCATTCGACTTTCATTTACCGTTAAACGTTCGATAAAAATTGAATTGATTCCATGGTGAAGTGATTGCTCGCACACACGCCGCGCCGACCTTTCACAAATTGCTGGCTTTTAGGCTTTCAGCCATTAATTTTTTGCAATGGCGCCCATTAATATTACTTTTATCTCGAATGACGATTTTCTTCACACAGATAAGGCTTCTTTATCGGAATGAGCAACTAATTTTTTTCCTAGGGCAATACGTTATTTTATTACTTGGGCGTCGTTCTTTCAATATAAATAGCAGGATATCACGAAAATAAATATGTGGCAATATATTGGTGAGGATGAAAAGCAATTCAAATAATGTGAAAATTTCAAAAATAATCATTTACCATTTAAAATTACCTCCTAAAATGGTGTGCGATTATTGTTAAGGATTGCCTTTTGAAATTATAACTCATGTGTTCTGTGTTGCAGTGTTACAAATAAATGAAAATACAGTAAAAGCTCTTTATTCGCGGGGTATATGTTCCATAAATATGCCGCGAATACAGAAACCGTGAATACGGGATGGTAATTTATATGGGATTATAGGGGATATGTTCCTAGGTGACAAAAAAAAAAAAAACAAATAGGTATATAAAAAATTGATTTATTTGAAGTTTTTGAACATTTCAACTAATTATCTTAAGGCTTAGGCAATGGTTTGAAGAATTTGGTAATTTTTTCTTGCTTAGCAGTTTTCAAAAGCTCCTTTAATTCAGACTGATACACAGCAGTCGCATTAGCATTTTGTCTCTTAAAAATTAGACTTCGTTTCATAAACGGATCAATGTTCATAAAGAAATCGCAGAGCTCATTTGTCATTCTTAAACCTTCACTAAGATTTTTCAAATTGAATGTCACGTTTCCAGTGCTTGTTGAAGCCTCTTCTTCAAAAGGTTGTGTTCAGTTCCATGTGAGCCCCTTCTATATGGAAATATTACCAAAAGTTCAAAAATATTGTGAAAATAATGGAATATTTAACATTTTCTTGTAATAAGATCTATTTTACTTTTTTATTAGTCCATTTGACAAGAATATTTATCGAATAAAAAAATTTGTAGTCGCGAATATAGAAATTGGGTCTCATTTTTTTAATCCGCATATAGTGAAAACGCGAATGAAGGAAGCACGAATAAGGAGCTTTTACTGTACATACTATGTACATATTTTAAAGTAAACAATATGGAATTTTTGTTCTACAACTTCTAACTAATCGAAGTTAGATAAAATGACATATGAAATGGAGTGTATAAAAAAACTACTTTTGTACTGTGTCCCCGTATCTCCACGATTACACGACTAAAATTCAAAATTTAGGTCCAAAAACAAGCTATAAGTGATACATTTTGAATTCCATAACTCGAATCACCATAATCTACAAAAAAACTTCAAGTTAGAGATATTTTTGAGTTACTAAAGGTAATTTGTATGAAATTTAACTTATATGGCCAATTTAAGAGCTCTTGTTATGAACGTTCGAATAATGGAAGTCCAATTGTATGTATCCAGCAGTTCCAGATAAAGTCAGATAGTAATATTTACATATTTTAGAAACAAGTGTTATTCGGCCGATACTAACATATGGGGCACTAGTTTAGTGGAAAGCACTAACGGATTAAACCAATGGAACAGGTTCAGCGGAGCTGTTTGATAGGGATAACCGGTGCTATGAAAACAACTTCAAAGCCTTGAAGGTTATACTAGATATCCAAGTGAAGTATGATGCAGCGCTAACAGCGTGTAGCCTAAAGATCTTGAACCATTGGACCCAAACATTGCACCAATGGTATTATACTAAATCATGTCACTCAACTCGGTTTAGATTGGCCTTGTGACCGAAAAACTGAGACTGTTGTGGAACTAAAGGCAACGTTCTCTTTTCCCACCAGCGAAGAATGGTCCAACGATACAATCATAGACAGTACCAATGGTGAAATCTATATATGAAAGGTGAAACAGGTATGGGAGCAGGCTTCTTCTCTAAAACCCACATGCAGAAAGCAGGTTAAAACTAAACGACTACAACTCGGCATTTCAAGATGAGATTGTCGGACTAAGGGAAGGCGCTAAGTGGGCTTGTAGCCAAACAAACAGGTCCATCAACTTTTTTTGTGGATGCCAAGGCGTAATTAAGGCTATCCGCTGCGCCAACACAAAGTCTCACTGCGTCAGATTATGCAAAGAGGCAATTAATAGACTAGCGGTAGAAAACTCAGTTAAAATTATCTGGTACCCGGTCATATAAGAATAGATGGAAATGAAAAGGTGGTGCAGCTGGAAACGCAGTTCCCTTAAACTGCCCCAGACCTTTCAGTTCTCTCAAGCACTGCCTAAAGCAATGGATACTAGGGGAACATCTCAGGTCCTGGCAAATGTGCAACACGGGTCGAACCACAAAACTACTATGGGAAAATGTTGACACTGGACAGACAAAAAACATCTTTTTTTGAGCAAAAGAGCTTATATGTTGTATCACAGGGGTTAACACGGGGCACCTACTTCTAAGAAGCCACCTGCATAGACTTGGTATAGTAGAATCGGCAGAATGCAGGGCGTGCGCGGAAGATGATAAGACACTAGAGCATTATCTTTGCGAATGCCCAGCATTCTGTCGGTTAATAAGAGATACCTTCCACGTCTCCAAATAATCTAATATAAGAGAAATTGGGCAGCAGGGATAGAAAAAACACAGAAGCTTCGTTAAATCGACCGAGCTTATCAGGGTACCATCGGGGAGCACAATGGGCCTAATGATGGCCTTCCTTTTCAACCAACCATATTTTAGAAAATACTCTAGTTCATAAAATTCACCTTTATTTTAATGACCGTTATGATCTTGTGAATGAACAAACCCTGCTGGATGTTTTTGGCAGTAGAATATGTACAATGTTATAAAATCATTTTTTATGACCTGTCCTGGAATTCAGTATGAATGAATTCCTTCAGTACGAAAAGGACGCCTCAAGATAGTGAATTTTTCACCATTGTTTTGACTCGACGCCTAACCGAGATTGGGTTATATTTTTTCAGACCTAAGAAATAGTAGTCGATTATGCTCACTTTTTGACACATAATGTTTTCCACAAAAATCAAAATATTCAGTTCCCGCAAAAAAAGTAAGCCGAAAACTATGGTTCTATAATCTCAATCAACATTACTGAAAGGTCAATGATTTCAAAGCGTATTTTGTCTGCGTTTATATAGAAAAAATTTTGAGACATTTAACAGCTCTTAAGAAAATCAACTTCTTTTCAAGGTAGCTTTCATAATGTACTGTATTTCATTTGGTTTCTTTGTTTTGTTGTTACTAACTTTTGGCTTAATATTTTTAAGTAACTATGGCTTTTGTGGTTGGCAATAACACAAACGGGAGTAATAAAAATATACTCTCAATCGCATTTCTCATTTATTTTTTATATTTATTAAAACAATGTTTACTTTTTGTAAATGTTGCTCATTTACATTTATAGCGCTTCTTTAGTTATCATTTTTTCATTTGTGCTTTGAACTTCATTTTACAATTTTTAATAAACCACTCTCCTTAAGAAGAATGTTTCCATAGACTACATTGTAGTAATTATGTCATCGTACCGTCTAATAACTATCCTTGGCCCTTAGTATGTCTTGCAAAGCAATCAAAGTTCTAACAAAGCTTTTCAGTACAAATGGCTGGAGTTATAGCGCCACAGGAGCTTTTATTATCTACCAACTAAATTGCACAATAAAAGGCCAAGGCATTTAGGTCTGTCGTAGCCAAACTACCTTGAGTCGGATATTAAATTACCATTTTCTGCACAGATATATGTTTGTATCATACATTCATACATATGTAGGGTTTGTACATATTTGAGCGCGTGAATCACACAAAGTGCTCTTTCTGCAACCAAATCAAGTTGGCATTAGTATTTATGCAGGGACATTGTCAGTTTTGATTGGATATAATTGAGAAATAGAACCACACACACATACGCACATATCACACATTTATAGGCGGCGTTGTTGTTGTATATATACATATATTTAGGAGTATAGTGTTGTATTTGTGAGCTGCTTGTGGCATCCTTTTGTTGGCTTAACTTAATGGACAAATCCATTTTGTTGTTCAAATAAATGCATTTGACTAGAAAATTTGAAACGTGACTTAAGCTCACTTAAGCTACCTAGTGTTTTAGTGCGCACAGGATTTAACTGACTTTAAAGCGGTGCGCCAGTGTGTGGCGTGTTTACATACATACATTATTTTAAACAATTTTATTCATGTGTGTTGGTTTACTTTCCACAATTTCATTCGCATTCGTTTGTTTACCCACTCTCTACATTTAATCACTTCGATGGAGTTATGCAACAAAAGCTCAATTTCAATTTGATATACAGATACATGTATATAACTATTTAGTTAACCTTTTACACTCAGTCATTTTCTATCAATTTGATTGTGTGGCCTTTTTGTACCCTTTATTTTTCAAATAAACATACATATGTGTGTGTTTATATTTATCAACAGAAAGGATAATCTGTCTGGAACGCCTAAATGCACGTTTCTTTATATCCTTAATTGGAGTTTGTTTATATTTTATTTTAAAATTAGGAATTCGCCATTTAACTGCAAACATTCACAGCATCCAAATGCGAACTGCAACCCCATAACTACTAAGGGAATTTATTACTTCTAAAATGTATTTTCCAATAATTCACGAGTTAGAAACCACTATATAGTATAAACGGAATGCATTTTATACAGTGATATATTAATTGTTGCATCGTTTTGCTGAAACCACTAGTCATTTACTTGTGGTGCTCAGAATTGGTGGTATTGATGGTTCAGTTTTGAGCTTAATGGAAATATGAAAAATAATGCAAATTTTGTAAATAACTTCTACCGCCTTTAACCATTGTCCCGAACATACAAAACAGTTAAAGTATATTGAATATAAATGTCAAATACATATCATTGCTTGGGTAGTTATCCCTTTAGCATATTTTTTAACTCTACACGATACCAGGCTCTGCTAAATATTTATCTGGATGTAATAAAGTTGCTATAATTTAATGTACTATTGTCCACTACTTGTTCTAAATAACAAAACGATATCAATCCAAGTCTGAGTACAAATAATACTATTGATTAAATTGGTTCAAATGATTCGATTGCTTGATCTTGGATAGAAAAAAGGTGCGTTGAGTCCCTACGCGCGGAAGAAGTTATACTTCTTAGTGATATTCCAAGAAATGCATATCATTTTGTATGAAAGAAAACTAGCGAGAGGGAAAGAATAAAAATATGGTGGAGTGACCAACTCCTTCTTAAATTCACATTTTATAAATTTATTATGCATATTTTATAAAGCAAAGTGCAAATCAATTATCATTTCTGGGTTCTGACGGATTGATATCTATAATATTTACAATTGGATTATAATAACTAAAATACGATATGAAATATCTTACATCTATTTTATCTATATTTCTCATGAATACCGCATCAATAGTCGTACCTCCTTTTGTCGTAGGAGTTAACGCAGAGTATTTCAACCAAAAATCACACAAAATAGTTGAGAATTCGCAGAAATGGAACAGAAACGAAAGAAAAATTATGCGCAAGCATACAATTATACAAATGCGTACACATGTGAATATGTCACCAACCAAAAATTTAAACATTGTTGTACAAAAACAAGAAATTCTCAAATAGCATACGCATGGCAAGTGCTTTAAGTCTGCTTTACTCTCTCTCCACTGAAGCGTTAAACAACTATCGCAACCTTTTCCGAAGTCGTATAAGGAGTATAACTTCAAAAACTTGGAGACAAAATTAATAGCATAAAAACCATACTTTTTCATGTCAATCCCATCCAACACATAGTAAAATCTTCATTAGCGTTAATTCTGGTCCATCAAATTTGTTGTTACTCTGCAGCGATCCGTAGATGGATTTTTTGGATCCAGCCTTATTCGAATGTTTCCAAACAGTTCTTTGTATAATGTTTGATATGACGGTTTTCATTATACTATCGATATTTTCGACATCTGGCTTTCCAGAGCGTGGTTCATCTTTCATAACAAAAATACAGGAACGGAATCAACGAAATCAAAATTGCGCTTTGTTTTCGGCTGACAAGATTGTGTTTTCAATTTTATTGGAAAAAGTAAAAGTATAAAATATAGTAGTAAATGGGTGTTCATCTTTAATGCTCCAACACTACTGAGTCAAGCATTCACAAAACTATCTGAGAAGCTTTTTAGTACGAAAACTTGTCATTCTAATGCCATGTGGCATAACCCAATCGCAAAACATGAGAGTAAGATTACGAAGACGAACTCCTGGAAAAATAATGGATTTTTTTACTATGACTAATAAAACCTCGACAACAATGGCTTTTAATAATTAATTTGTATATTAAATGTTTTGATAATAAATTGTGCAATATTTCCTTTTTACAAAAAAAACATAAATACTTCAATTATTATAGCACGGATTATATCACCAACAAATCGTTCATTTAAAATTCAATTGAGCATTTCGAAAAATGTAATAAATATTAACGATTTTGTAGCTTGCAAATGCTTTACAGGTAATAAATCATGAAATAAATTGGAAAATCAACAAAAAAATCGAAACTATTAATTGATATTTGCTTAATAAAAACGGATATTCTACTCTGTCTGGTTGAAATGCATTTGCATAGAATGAAAGTATGTGCTAACGTGCATTCCAAAAATGCCACATACAGTTAGTCTCTGACACACACACACACACACACTGGATGAAAAAAGTCAGCTATGACAGCGCCGCAAATGTTACACCACTCGCCGGAAGTGCAAACGGAATTCAAAACTAAATTTACATAGAAATTGCATATGAATTTTTAAGTCTGGCAAATAAAAGACAGTGCGCAAGAGAATTCTTTCGAATGAAAAAAATCGCAAATATATCACACAACAACGAAGGAAATAAATGATAATTTATTGCCTGCAGATTGGAGCATACAAAGTGATTTTTGAATATTTTGTTCACATAGCATAACACTTTGTACAAACAATTTATGCGAAATGCAAAAATATTCAAAAGAAAAATGTGAGGAAAAATAAAAAACTGTGCGCTGTTTGGCATTGCTCAGCAATTGCATCATGAATCCAATATATCTGCATTGCTGCTGATGGCAAAACGATGATTTCAGCGACATTAACTCTAAAAAACCATAAATATTTATCAACTGCCATGGGACCAAAGCTGTGAACGAAGCTGGGCAAAGAATGTTGATAATGCTGCCACGTTGTAGAAAAATTTACACGCTGCAGAGTTATGTACAAATATATGTTATATTTCTCCAAGAGTGTTTTGTATACAAAATTCTGCTTGGCTGACAATAGCAGAAATACGGCGGGATGTCATTGGTAATGGGTAGAGTAGAGGAGTGTTGTGCTTAGAATTAGAATTCCCATTCTATTGTAGATAAAATGTATGTTTTTATGCAAATATTTTTGATTTTTACTTCACAATTGTTGTGTGCAGTTGAATCTGGAGGAATAATACTAACTAAAAGTACCAAATTCTTTGACTTCGTTTATGGATTTTATATATAAGTACTTCTGTTTACTTCAATTTTTAAATAAGTTATAAGTTCGTCTCGACACGAAATAATTTCATCAGATCTCGAAAATAAAATATGCAGTTAACTATTTCCCGAATATTGGAGATTTCTCCAATAATACCATACCATATAGCAGATCCTGCAAGGGAACAAAAGCAGCTGAAGTGGCGACACTTGCCAACTCATCGACCCATCAAATCAAAGTTCACCTGCGCGAATGCACATAAATATAAGTTACAACGAAAATTGGCAGAAAATTAAAATCACGGCAATAAAATGCATTCAGCATTGCCTCACTGGTGCTCGCGCCACGCTATTAAAACATACTCATACCTGGAATATGCAAAGCAAAATGAAATGATTGAAAGACAATAACAGCGCCGGTGCAACGGTGTGCTGTAATTTCAACATCAATATTGACTTTTTCACTTTGCAACACCACACGCAAGCACAAAGGTGCACGCAACGCAAACACTCAAACCGACCGTTGGTCATGCGGACATACAGCCATAAATACAAACATACATAAATGCATATAAATATGTATGTATATGTAGATAAACAGGGCAATCATTCAGCGAGCCCTCTTGATAGTCCTCTGGCCCACCAATAAAACTTATACGAGCGCACACCGAAGTACCCAGCCATTTAACAGACGAACGAAGGTAATTTGCTGAAATGAAAAAATACACAGAAAAGAAGAAAAATAAACGAGAAAACAGAGAAATGGAAACGTATATTAATGAAATGAGAATAAGAAACAAATGCGTGGCTGCAATAAAATCACCACGACAAAGTCAAATAAATCAGAAGAAACACTGTTGAAAACGTCAAAAGAGCTTATAATGAAATAAAACCGAAGCGGAAGGAAAAATCAGGAAAACAAGAAAATTAAAGAGCAAATTACATCACAATCTCTCAAATAGATTAGACTGAGGTCAAAATGAGGAGGAAAATTTTACAATGGAATTATTTACAAATTTGTTTAATATGTATAAAAACTTGTATATGTTATAATAATTGGATTTGTTCGCAAATTTTCCTTTAACAAAAGTTTTCGATACAATTGTTTTCTTAGACTTTAATGGAAAATCTCTATACAAAAGAGATATCCACTAAATAAGGGTTATCCAAATTTGACTTTTTCTTCATAAAGGGTTCTGATTTGGGGACTCTGCTCTTTATCAGAAAAAATGTCTAGTGATAACAACAGCATAACATATTTATCCAGTTCAATTCAATGCAAAAAGGCCTGCTGATACGTTAGTGAAGTGGTATAACAGTTTGCTGTTCTATCTCCATTTCATTATGCCACTTTTAGTATGTATTTATACCAGTTGTTTATTCGAATCGTCAGTAACCAAGATTTAGATTTTTTTGTATATAAATTCAAAGTAATGTGTAATATACCACCGTCTGCTCGCTGGGTGAAAATTTCATGATTTTTTAGTGAAAACTAAATGGAAATAAATTAACGAGAGCTGAGCCTCATAGCCCAACGTTTTAATTTAAATTCTAAAAATTGAGTTAAAATAAATCTAAGTCTAAGGAATTCGAATTTTATAAAGTAAGGTTATACTATTATAATAATAATAGTTTACTTATACAAAATCTCTCCGATATTTCGATATTATAAATAATTAAACATCGTATTTATATTGTATGTATTTATTGCCTACCACATATCAAGGTCGTATACATATTCATGTAAAGGAGCACTTGTATGTGTTATTGAAATTCTCGTAGAATAAAGAAAATCAATACAACAAGTAATTAATTACTTAAATATATTTGAAATTTTCATCAGATATATACACTTGAAATATAGGAATATAAGTACCATACTTATAAATGTAGGTAATCATTTGAAATGTTGTGGCACTCGCAGGTTTAATGTATTGAAAGTCCTTTGGGTGCTGTAAAACAAATTGTGCTGCAATCTATTCAAGGTGATTTTATGCAGCAAGCAAGCGAGTGCTGATGAGTGTGCACATATATGTATGTGTACTAGGTTGTGCTTTTGAATGCTTGTGAAATATATTATAAATTAAAAAAAGTTAAAATTTAAGTTCCAATTGCTGACCATTTATTATTATTTTTTAAGTGTACTGTGGGATTGGGATGATATAACCATAGCCATCCACATAACTTATACAACGAAGAGGATTCATGGATTACCTTAGAACATATTCGATTAATGGATAATGGGAAAACTATATAAAATGAATACAATTTTTCATTCACTCGCTCGTATAAAAACTTTCAAAATCGGACTGATACCCAGATACCGAGTGTGAGGTCCTCAGTGCTTATGGCAGAGAGGAAATCTTGTTCTTCAAACAATGTGTCTCTGGGCCAAGAATGGGTAAAATCAGGTCATAACTTCTTCTAGTCCGCATATTCCGAGGGGGCTTATACCCATTTCTTTATACAAAATTATTTAAGACAAGCTCACACAAATTTTATACTGGGTTTAAATATGGTATACCCTATTAATTGTAATCAACAAAGTACAAATATATCACACACATTAATATAACATGAAATTGGCAATAGTGAAAATTAAATTCTTAGCAAAGTAGCGATTCGATGAAAGTGCATGAAATATGCAGCAACGACAATTTTGTGTGATAAATGAGAGCGCGTGCGAGCGCTTTACGCATTTTACAATTCGCCACGCACAAATGTAACTTTATTTCCAATGTAATTACAGTTTTTAATTTACATTTCAATTCCGACATTGGCACTGCCGACATACGCAACCGCCAACCAGCCACGTAGCACACTTGTTTGCCACGGCGTATGAGCAACCCACAACACACAGTGGCGCCGGAGCACACACCCCGCGTCACACAAACCACAATCCACAAGCTGTTACATAGCAGCAGCAGCGGACGCAGCGGTAGGCAATTATAAAACTGCGAAATGCAATTACACACCGTTATGGGGCAACAGCGCGCACACAGTGTCAGCACAAGCGGTGGGTGCCACATCGTTAAGTGGCTGGCAAAAGTATGAACGGCAACGGTGAAATGAACGTAATAACACCGAAATGCGCGACGTAAAAAGCAACATTGTGCAAGTGCAAAGTCGGCATTTGCAACTGAAAGTAAACGAGCCTCTTCTTCCCTCTCTTCCTCCTTCGCTCTCGCCACACTCCCGCTGTGCGTGCGCTTGCGGCGTCTTCGAGTCAGCTCATACGCTTTTATGCCTTTACCGTTAATATGCAGCGCTACGAACTGCCGCCAGACTTCATCACTTTCAGTTCGCGCCAAACGCTTTACACTTTTCTGCAATTTCAACTTTCCGCTCACTTGCTGAGGTGTGCATGTGCGGGTGTCTGAGTGTGTACCTCGAAATTTCCTGTTGGCATATTTCCACTTCTGTGGCAAAGGCGTTTGTGTTTGCAATTCGGTCTGCATATTAAATAAGCATTTCCTGTAAATCTCACAATGCGCATTTGCGGCATTTCTGCAGCTTTAGCATTTCCAGCTGCGCAGTTCTTGAGAAATAATCCTCCTGCGTATTTTGGTTGCATTTCTTGCGGCTCTTGCGTGGGGTTAAACTCATTTATATCTAGTTATTTTTATTAAGGCGAATCAAAATACAAAATTCCATTTGCGTTGAAGGGGCGCAAACTTAATTTTCGCTCAGTTGGCTATGACCATTTTGGATAAGCCGCAGGTGCCAATTTGACTGTGGGACGCAGATTTTATACAAACCGGGAAACTGTACTTGCAGTAATGAAATCGGTCAACTGCAATAATAATTAAATAATTTAAAGAAAAAAATTGCCACATGGTTGAAACTTGTATAAAACAAGCAAGGAAAGGCTAAGTTCGGGTGCAACCGAACATTTTATACTATCGCAATTTATTGATATAGTTTTTTTAAGATAACACAAAATTTGACCCATATATTCGGCATAAAGTCCAATAGAATAACGAAAATCATCACATATATAGTATATGAGGGCTGAGGTAATTCCTGAACCGATTTCACTCGTTTTCACCACCAAGGTACAATATATCGAAGACTAATTATATTTAAATTTATATTACTTATAATTAGGTATATGGGATCTGGGGGAAGTTATGACCCAATTTTAACCATTTTTGGTACAGAGAGAAACTGTTATAAGAAATAAATTCAGAGGGAATGAATTATATTAAAATATCTGAGAGATTTACTTATATTTTCGGTGAAAAATTACCCTTAGGCACTGGGTTCTTCATGTTCGATATCATGGGCCTTGAAAAGTCGTGGTTTTATTCCGCTATCTTCATGTTATGTATATATCGCTCATTTACTTGAATAGTGTCACAACTCAAAAAACACGATTTTTGAGTTGAGTATGCAGAAATGTGCGCAATTTCAGTGTCCATATTGTATACAAATTTCATTCCGATGCGTAGAAAAATAAGCGGTGAAATAAGAATGTGCCGTTCTTAAACTTGTTATGTTGCAATTTATTTTCACCACAATAACGACACTTCTCAGTTGTGCCAGAATTAGTTATACTTTTTTTACGAAACAACGACATATTTTGTGTTACAACACATATTGGCATAGGGTAAAGTTGGTTTTCTTTTCAGAAAGAACGTCATCTTTTGTGTTGGAACGATATTGGTGAAAATTAATTAAATTTTTCACATTGCTTTTTTTCAGCAAAAACGACACATTTGACTTATGACGGCGAAATTGATTTATATTTTTCACAAATAACGACACAATTCAAAATGGGTCACATTTATGCCCAAGAAAAAGCATTAGTACACTCTATTTGGTCCATTTCTGCTCAACATTGTATTTAATATATTACAGGCCACTATATTTGTCAATAAACTGATGACAGTTTTCTATATTTGCTAAATAAGAGACAATTGAAAACTTTAAACCGCTCTCCTGAAAAATTGACTTTTTTGAGTTGTGACACTATTCAAGTAAATGAGCGATATGTATTATAAAGTGAATGAATCACAAGAATTCAAAATTGAGTTATATGGGAAGTAGGCGTAGTTGTGAACCGATTTCGCCCATATTTCACCCGTGTCATCAGGGTGTCAAGAAAGTGTTAAATACTGAATTTCATTTAAATCGGTCGAGTAGTTCTTGAGATATGGTTTTTGGCCCATAAGTGGCCGACGCCACGCCCATTTTCCATTTTGTAAAAACAAAATGTCAGTGCAGCTTCCTTCTGCCATTTCTTATGTAAAATTTGGTGTTTCTGATGTTTTTCGTTTGTAAATTAACCCACTTTTACTAATGTTCAACCTAACCTCGGTATGGGAGGTGATCGTGGTTATTATCCGATTTCTTTCATTTTTGGACTGTGTAAGGAAACTGCTAAAAGAAACAGAAACTGCAGAAATTTTATTGGTTGGCAAGATATATACAAAAAACTTATTTGGGGCAGGGTCACGCCCCATTTTTCCAAAAGAATTACATCCAAATGTGCCCATCCCTAATGCGATCCTATGTTCGAAATTTTATTTTCATAACTTTACTTAAGGCTTAGTTATGACACTGTATAAGTTTTCGGTTTTCACCATTTTGTTGGCGTGGGTCGGGTCGAAAGTAACCTCCTCAGGGTGCCAAGGAATATGTATTCAAAGTTTCATTAAGATATCTTAATTTTTACTCAAGTTATCGCTTGCACGGACAGACGGACGGACAGACATCTGGATTTCAACTCCAGTCGTCATCCTGATCATTTATATATAAATAACCCATATCTTACTGTTTTATTTCTTGGTGACACAAATAACCATTATATGAACAAAACTATAATACTCTGTGCAACAGGTTGCGAGAGTATAATTAAATATTAAAAATATGGTATAATTTCTGTGGGATTTGAAACAAAAAATACAATATTGCCATTTGTTTGTATAATTTTTATATGCTCAACCTTTTTATATTTTTTTAAGATCCAAATTAAACCGTCAAGGCAATTTTTTTTAGGAACGATTTAAAATACATAAACGTTAAAGTTACCGGAATTTAGGAACAAAACATATACAAAGTTACCATCTGTTTGAATATTTTAAATAATTTATTGAAATTTCTGGTGATTTCTGGTGATTAAAAGTTTGCCACCTGTTTGAATTTTTTTTAAGTTAAATAAATTATTAAAAATAAAAAGAATTGGTTTGGTTTGAAAATGAAGAGAGATGAAAAGGTTACAAAAGATCTTAAGAAGTAAGTAAGAAAAAACCTTTAAAAGTAGGAATTCAATAAACCTAACAATGTATGCGTACTATTAGATTTTTAAGAAAGGATTTTTAATAAAAATTTGAAAAATTGTCACTTTTTAAAACCTTTTATCGGTAAAATGAATTAAATATTGCAATATTCAGAACAATATTTCTGATTATTTAAATTTTAAAATTGTTCAGTAAACCGTTGTTGATTGCACATTTTCCTGAAAGAAGTTTACTGCTTCTTTTAATTTAAATAAATGAAATATTACAATTTCGGTAGCAAAAATATACTTAAGCGGGCACACAATTGAACATTATAGTTGCCACCTTTTAAAATGTATTAAAAAAAAAAATTAAAAATTAAAATTTAAAGAAATATTTTAAGTATCAAGAAAGATCAATATTTTTGTATCGTTCAAAAAGGTGAAAGCTCAGTAAATATATTAGCCAACCTCAAACATTTTAACTGGTGGGTTGTTTACAGAAGGCTACATCATCATCTATTAAAATGTCAACAGTTGAGACTTTTTAGTCATTTCTTTTCTTTTTTACTCTTTAAAGGAGAATTGTGTAGTCTAAATTGACCATCTTGAATTCAATTAAATATATTCCCTTAATAAATATAAAATTCAATATAATCTTTTCACTGTACTTAATTATTTATACTAATATAAACATTCAAAAATAATGGGCTAAAAACATAGATAATTGAAGGAAATACTCTCACTTCCATTATCAGCTTAACTCTCTCAGCTCTAACTTACTAAACCAGCACATTATTTTAAAAAGTGCAAGTCACACAAGAAGCATTGAGAATATGCAAAGCAAATAAGTAGTAAATCAAGGAAAAAGAACCGACAAGAAAACTGTACTCTAGCATAAATATATTGCAGAGGTAAAATATTGACAATACCCTTGTGGCGAAAGACTTGTGGTGGATTACTTATGCAACAAGAGCGACGTGAACACTACCGTTGCATTGGCGCTGAGGGCAAAACAATATAAAATTGTGCATTTTGTGGCAGCGGAGAGCATCAATAAATGATAAAATGATAAACTGACGAAAGCAGAGAAAGCGAGTATTCGCAACAAAATATACAAATCGGATGCAGTTACGACGCGTTTGCTTGTGTAAACGTTGCGGGTATAAGTTGCTTTCTCCGCATGCAACCATGGCTTGTAAACAAATCTCATGCATGTGTGTGTGTGTGTACGAGTACATTGTGTGCAAACACCGGCAATGAGGTAACGCTACATAGCTTAGCCATAGCTGCAGTCAAAGGGCAGCAGAGCGGTAACTTGCCGCATCAGTTGATATTGGAGCGTATGAAAAACAATAAAGGCAAGCTACCGCAGCTGCTATTGTGCGTAACTTTGTTATCGACGAACGATTTATGGGGCAGCTTACAAAGGCGCCGCTGCGGTGCGCTCTTGCCTTGCCAACTTGCTGCCGTCTGGCGGTCTTGTTGCCTGTTGTCTTTCTAGACAATAAATTTTCAATTGCTTTCAAACACATGCGGGCTACTAACTCTTCTGTTGTATCTACTTTATATAGGGGCAGCCGGAAAAAGGTTGAAGATAGTTTTTCAGCTTAATAAATGACATTTACCCAAATTATAAAAAAGGAAATGAAATATAATATAATAACACCGATATCTTCAACGACCCAAGCAAACTTGAAAAAAATATAATTTTCAAATCTGTGATCCAGAAAAAACTTTTTGTAGTGGCTGTAATTACTGATGCTGTACCAGTATCAGGGTCTCTAGAAATGTGATAACGCTTCAAAGAAACCAGGGTTCTAATTGATAAATTCTGTGATCTACGGGGCAGCAACAATGCACTACGTATTTTAGAGGCGTTACCGCATAAAAATTTAAACAGAAAATAAATAAATTAAAGTTATTTTGGGAAGACCTTATTTGACCGTAGCCCTACTAGTATATTTCTTTTCAAGAGAATCCGTGGCATCAATCTTAACCCTTTAAATCCCAACCATATATAAAACCAATTTTTCTTAAATTCATTTATAAGACGTTTATAGAAATGATATAGGGAGTTAACCTCTTAAAAAATAATAGCTGAACAATTTCAAGAAGTGTTCATTTGGGTCTGTACCCAAACGTGTACAGCATGGATGTTTTTAAAAGTTTGTTTCTAAATCTACAACTACCTATTATTTCCTATTGGGTTGAACTACACTTGTATGCACAATTCTTACATAAGCACATATTTACATGACAAATTTGGGGCGCGCATTTGACATTACTCAAATTTCGAAAATCATGTTCAAATATTTGCGCAAAGTCACATGTGCGCAGCGGAAAATATTTAATGGGGCTACATTCGTTTATCCTACATAATATCTACCATTACATGGTGTATGGTATGGTATATTGTACAATAACTTATGTTCAACTTAAATCTTATTTTTTTCTATGCAGTATATAGTTAAAGTTTTCACATGGTTAGTGAATGATAATTTGTTAAATATGTTAATAAATATAATTATATAATACTCGTATAAAGTAGATGAGTAAGAAACTTATCAAGGAATTTAGAAATATTTATAGATTTCAAAAGAATTCCGAAATTATCAATATATAGTACTAGGCTTAGCTTCTATTTCCCCATAGTGTCAAGCTGGAATTAGGCTTACCTCCAATATTATTAAATAGAAATCGAATAAGGAAATAAATTGCCAATAATCTGGAAGGAATCCAACCATGGATTTGAATGGTCCTCCAAAACTATATCTCATAAATGCAGAACTCTACATGGCCAATGAAATTTTAGATCAATTAGAATATTGAATGGATTTTTTCCTCATAAAGAATAACCTATTTCTATTATAACTTTCTTTCTTATCACCATTAATAAGAGCTCTTCGAAAATCACGAATATGGAAATTTTGTTGAACAAGATTTTGCTTTACCACGTATTGTTGAACATTCAAGTACATATATATATATCACTACCTTTACAAGCTGCTTCCTTGGAACAACAAAGCTTGAGGTGAGTGACTGCGAACTTTTTTCAGAATAAATCAAAAGTCACAAACAGACGCGTCAATTCGTTTGCATATAGCCTTATGCACATGTATATATGTACGTATGTACATACATAATACTAATATGAAGCAATATTTTCCATAAATTTATTTTTAACACAAACTTATACTTACATACTCATTCCAATTGTGCTCACATATGAATTTCTTACATGAGTATGTATGTATGGGAGAACACCCAAGTGTTCTTATGCCACACTTGTCGGCATTTCACACATATGAATACATACATTCATATGCACAGCAATCCACAAATGTTATCAAGCTTTAAATATATATACACAGAAGTATTACTTACACATATTATACTTTATAGAAGTACTTAATATTTTCTGCTGGAATTTCGAGTGTAAAAAATTGTAAATTGTTTTTCTTTCTTTGCTTTCACCTTTTCTTTACAGATGAGAGACGCATAAGTTGGATTTACACTGTTGGCGGTTAAATGCTACGAAAGGTAATTTCTTGGTTTTTTTGAGTCGCTTTCTTAGCTGAGTGCGAGGTTTCTTTCAATATATGACTTTGTTTAATACATCATTTTAAACTTTTAACTTTTTTGAATTTGTTTTAAAAATTGTTTTAACTTTTGCTTTTAAGAACTTCGTAAGCCGTTAAGTATACTCGTATGATTATGGTTTTATCAATATTTTACTAAAATCTCAACGTATTATATGCAAGCTATTGTAGTAGTCTGTATCGCTTGACTAAGGCGCAGGGGTTGTTTATTAAGGACTCTACAACATGCATATAATGCTTCACAGCTTTAAGTACATTAACGGTTTTCTATTCGGCTATTCTTAAGGGTAGTGAATCGCACAAACATTTGATATAATTAACACAAACTGGCACAATTAGAAAGATAGAGAAATTATGTGAGTATCGTACTTGTACTTGAAAATTATTTCAAAATCATGTTTAGAGATCCTTAAGTTGGCCTTTTGTATAAGTAACAACTTGCAATATAAACAATATTTCCATCTCTAAGTAAATAATACAAAAATATATTTGCTAAATTTAAGAGGTCCATGATATTAACTTACAAATCATTATATTTCCTAAGAAGAGAGAAATTAGAAGAAATTGCTATTCTGGATAAATTTGTACAAAATAAATGTATGACACAAGTAGCCACATCTCTTATCATTATACACACATACCAGTTAAAGTAATCTGTGGCTTATCTGTCAAATTGCTTTTGACTTTTGTACAAATCTGAAAAAGAGGACAATTTTATGGCATTTCTCTGAATCTGACTTGTTTACTTCAATACATTTTTAAATAGACACGCATGCGGATACAAATTACATTAAGGTGGGATCTTTTCCAAACTGTTAAGCATGGTTAAAATATTGGCTACACCTGGCTCCTTATCGGCTTTGGTTGTACAATTATGTACAAACATGAAATTCTTCTCACAAGGAACCATTGTATTTTGTTGGAAAAAGTAGAATCTTTAATTTTTCAGTTTTTTTTTCTTTTTGAGTAGTTAAAAGAGCATACCTTCGAGATAATCCAGAACGTTGCATATCAAAACTGTTTCGTCAACCAAATAACCAAACATTAAAAATACATTTTTTCTGCTCAAAACGACAGGAAGTAAGTACATGTTCTACAATGCCAAGAGTTATAAAAAAATAAATATAGTATGTACTTCACATTTTCAAATTCCTTAAAAAATTTTATTGTATAAAATATGATCCACCCTAATGCGTATACACATAAGCAAAGCCACATTTATTTTGGGATTTTATATCGGAAACGAAACGAACAATTTGCAAACAACCTCCCAAATACCTATTATGAATTCCGTTGAAGTAAGGCATCACCATAACATTTAATCTCATGAGACAAATTTCAAAATAAACAAGTAAGGAAGGGTTAAGTTCGGGTGTAACCGAACATTTTATACTCTCGCATTTTATTTATTTAACTTAATTAATATTATATAATACACAATTTGACCCACATAATCGTCATATATATTGTATAAAGTCCATTGAGAGTTGGAAACCCTAATATTAGGTTAAAAGCACCGAGGTCCTCATGTTCAGTATATGGGGCCTTGAAAACCTATGGTCCGATTTCGGCGATTTTTAGAAATGGGCTGCCACACTATAAATACAGTATTTGTGCAAAGTTTTGCACCGATATCTTCACTAGTGCTTACTTTATATATTGTAAAGTAAACGATTCAGATCGTCTCCAAATTTCTGGTATATAGGAAGTAGGTGTGGTTGTGAAGCGATTTGGCCTATTTTCACAACATATTATTGGGAGGTAAGGAAACTATTACAAACCAAGTTTCATTGAAATCGGTCGAGTAGTTCCTGAGATATGGTTTTTGACCCATAAGTGGGCGACGCCACGCCCATTTTCCATTCTGTAAAAAAATCTGAGTGCAGCTTTCATCTGCCATTTCTTATGTGAAATTTAGTGTTTCTGACGTTTTTCGTTAGTGAGTTAACCCACTTTTAGTAATTTTCAACCTAACTTTTGTATGGGAGGTGGGCGTGGTTATTATCCGATTTCTTTCATTTTTGGACTGTATTAAGAAGAGGCTAAAAAAAATGACTACAGAATTTTCGGTTTATATAGCTTCATTGGTTTGCGAGATATATACAAATAACCGATTTCCCCAAAAAAATTACATCCAAATATGCCCCTTCCTGGTGCGATCCTTAATTCCAAATTTTACTATTATAACTTTATTTATGGCTTAGTTATGACACTTTATGTGTTTATGGTTTTCGCCATTTTGCGGGCGTGGCCGTGGACCATTTTCGAAAGCAACCCTCCCACGGTCCCAAGGAACATGTGTTCCAAGTTTCATTAAGATATCTCAATTTTTATTCAAGTTACAGCTTGCACGGACGGACAGACGGACGGACAGACATCCGAATTTCAACTCCACTCGTCATCCTGATCATTTATATATATATAACCCCATATCTAACTCTTTTATTTCTTGGTGACACAAACAACCGTTATGTGAACAAAACTATAATACTCTTTGCAACAGGTTGCGAGAGTATAAAAATAAAAAAATTCAAAAGAGCCAAAAAAAAAAGGTGCCAAGTGCAATAAAATATAAACATCCACCCTGATTTTTGTCCCTTCTTATCCTGATATAAGCTGCTATCATTTCCGTATAAATAATCAAATGAATTAAATACATTGTATTTGAAATGTAATTACCTTGGGAGAGGGCTGCTTGCATGAATATAATATATGAGAGCAGTTTTTTAAAGGTCTCAATCACTTTTAAAATGAAATATATATATTTTGTATGGAGGAATTTTTAAAAAATTTATGAAGATAGTAGTTGCTTGAGTAAGCTTATTTTCTTCTTATATGGAAAGGTAATTCTGTAGATAAATATTTGTTTAAAAAAAGTTAATTTCCAATACCACCATCATATATACAACTAAATTGCAGACCTTGAGCTTTAAACCACGAACAATCACATTGTAAGCTCGCACTAAATATATTGAATTACATAGCTGACGTCCTTGAGCCATTCATCATGCAGTTTCCGCACAAAGCAAGTGAGGCACGAAATGTACTACTTTATTGCCAGTGAATTTCCTTGCAAGGATATCCTTTAATCGCTTGCTACAAACACATTACTTGTGAGCGGGCGTTCAAGCGCAGGAGTGTAGCTCATGTCTTGCTTTGTGTGTTAGATTTTATGGCTCAGAAGAAATATTGCCAAAATAAAGGATGCACATTTCTATATTTATACACATATCTCCTGTTTGCCTTGTTCATATGTAAATCTACAGACGCTGGGTAAAATTTAAAATATCTCTATTGTACATTGTATATTTGTGTGTAGGTTAGCATGATATATTCTTTATTACATAGGAATTCTTAAAAATATCGCAGTCTAACTGCCAGCCTGGCGCTGTTACATCAAAGTGTGCACAATCATACAAGTAATTTATGCAGACTGTTTGTTGCTGTTTTTTTATATGATTTCACCTTTGTTGGCGGGTAAATTCTGTGTATTTTGGCTTGTTGGCATAACTCATCATATTCATTATTTATGCTTAACGAGATTGCTATAGAAATTTATTATTACTGTAGCGAATGTTTGATACTACACGTGCATTATTAATATCGATGGGTATTTTAAACGCGTTTAATACCACGCCAGCAATCACTGTTGGGGATGATTTTATAATATTTAAAATAATAATAAAAATTTAAATATTTTATAATTTTTTAATAATAATAAGACAAGCCAACTAAATATTAGTAACTAACTTTTAATTTATCCTACTAAAGCTAATATTTTATTTTTAACTTACCATAATTTTTTAGAAATGCGTCAGAATTATCAGAAATGTATACTGTAGTTTGAATTAAGCTTCAAAACACGCTTGCGGAGAGTTGTGGTGTTTTTAAAGACCCTGCCTTCTCCCGACTGGACCTCCAGAAACATTTTCTGTCCTCATAGATCCTAAGAACTGTTTGAAAGAAATGGCTTAGATTAGCAACTAGTTTGGTGGATCGTCCTTAGTAGCACCCATATTGAATGATTAAAACCTTGAATAATATGTTATTGATAAGTCATGTTTTGTACACACAGCACCATCATTGAATAGTGAATTGTCAACGATATATAGCGATGGCTGTGAGATTGCTGTGACATGCTGGCATGATTTACATAATTAACTTCACAAAAAAATCACACAAATTAGTTTATTAGAGTCATCAAGTATAACGAATAGAGCTCATAGCTCGTCAAAATTTGATTCCAGGATTCAAGTTGTGGGTCGATATTTGTATGATTCTTTGACCGGTTTCCAGGTGTCATAGATATTCGCTGAAAACGACTGAAGACCAAATGCGGACCGTCTTCGTACTAGTAAAGTATGAAAGATTTAAATTTGATTTCCTTAAATTATTCCCAGTACTCTCTTAAAGTAGTTAGCTCTACTTAGGACTTCCTCATACATGTAATTAACGACAACTGTTGCTTGATACACAACTATAAGCATTTTTATATAAATACTTTAAGTATAGTCCTTTACTGAAATTCATTAAGACACACCTGAAGGGATGCAATCAGAAATTTAAGTGTAATTAAGCGTATTTACGTGCAAACGCATGCGGAAGGCTTTACGACTGCGCCTGCGAATGGGTGCGTCAGCAGGCATGCTATTATATATTTGACAATTGCTTCACTCATAAACATATTTAAACGAAAACACGTCTGATATGCACACATATGTACATATATTTCCCCCAAATTATTACGCGCAGTGAAGGAATTTAAGTCCCTTTGCGTTCTTTTGGTGTATTCTCTTATGTGTGCATGTGATTTCATTATTTTGGTTTATCACATTATAACAATGTGTGGCACGGCATGGCGTATGAGTAACGTCGTGCGACCCCCATGGTGACTTAACGGATTTTTGGTTAAATCAATTTGACGTAATTTGTGTGCGAGTTTAAGCGATTTGGCGACAATAACACACATATATGCATACATATATATTTATTTATGTTTGTGTATGCATGTGTTTGTAAATATTTATATGCCATTATATTTTTATTGTTCTCGGCTCGATAGCGTTTCTTATGCTTTCTTGGAATTTCCCTTCGGCAAACATGCTTGTTAGGGCACATCGTAAAATGCATAGGTGCCCTTTTGCGTTTTTGTATTTTGGCATTGCACAGTGGTTCGGCTTGTATGAAGATGCGGTCATAAATACTTCCCGTTGAGATATCGCTTTGAAATTTTTACCAAAAATCTAGAAAATTATTTTAAATATATAGTAAAAAAATCGGACTACTAGGTCCTATAGCTCCCATAAAACTGTAATTGCCATTATATTGCAATCATGCGCAAAAATACTTCTCATGGTCATGGTCGGAGCGTCAGAACTTTCAGGAAGGCTTTGTAAAAACATTTAAGAAAGCGATAAACAAGCTGAACATGATTTGTCGTTATATTTTCCCCCATCCAACCCCCACATTCAACCTGTAAGAATAATATCATATAAACAAACTATGTAGGAAAAAAGCAAATTATCAACCAATTTAATACAGTTCATTTTTTCACTGTCATTCTACAGCCATTATAATTAGAATAAAAACTTATAATGCATCCTCTAGTAAACCGTACATATTGATTGAAATATCGATTGTATTTAGTCCAATAAGCAATAATTTTTTTGCAAATGTAACCAATACAAATGTTAAGTTTTCTCATCTCTACTGCGTAGCCTTTGTTTTTAATGCTTTGTTCTATCAAACCAAATTTGAGCAACAGTAAGACGACAGCTTAAGTTTATTCACGAATATAAACATATGGGCAAATATCGGCAGCTACACCTAACATTTGTATTACCTTAAAATGTGTATTTAAACATGAAAATTACGTTAAAAAAATACACAAACAAAGTATAATCAATCAAAAATACACAACAAATAATAAATCAATAAAATTAATTTCTTATGATGAATTTATTAAAGTGAATACCTGCAACAATAAAATTCATTTTAAATAATTAAATTCGGACATCTCTAGCAAACGTTTGACCACTTTGAAATTCAATTTTGCTTTCACAAAAATCTAACTTAGCGCAATTTCGCTGCAAAATTGAACAGTTGATCACGCTTTGCATTCTATTTTTAGAATGTCCCGTTAGATTTGCAGTAAAAACCGGTTTGCCATGAAGAAGCTTGGACGATTTGGTAACTTTTCGCAAATTTTTGTTGTTATGAAATTTTTGAATTTTGTGCTATGGGCGCAACCACTGTGCATTGTTTACATTGTAATCATATATGTTATTCGCTATATTTGTATGAAATAGCTCAAACATGGCGGTTCGGTGTAAATATGCGCAGTAAGTCGCCCATTATACTTTTGTGGGTCAAGCTATTGTTGCCCCGTGGCTTGTTTCTGCTTTAGGCAATAAAATTATTTGCAACAAAGAAAGGACATTAAAAGAAAATTGCTTTGCTATTTTCTTAATTCACAAAGAATAATTTGATTTAGTGGAAATTTTTATTACATTTTGTTATTTATCTTCGTTTTTTTTTACATTTAGAGTAATCTATTGGTTGTTAGATGGGATAGAAATTTGTATTTCATGGATAATGTCTCTGTTATTAGAATGTTGAGAGGAAAATTTTTGATTATTTTCATCTAAATTTCACCGTAAATTTTATTTGCACCATTTTTTATTGGTAAGTATAATTAACTATAAGCTGCCGTTTAGACTGCAGACATTCTTTCTAAACTTGATTATTGTCGCCATGCATTTATTTAACAATTTGTTTGTTACTTTTATTATCTTGTCCTTTATTTTTGTAATTTTCTTTGAAATAAGTTGATTAGAAGAAAAAATTTGAAATATATAATTTTTTTATTTTTTATGTCAATTTTATAGAATAATATAATAATATTTAATTTAATTTGATTACAATTATTTTAACAAAAACGTTAAAACTTCAATCGATCAAATATGTTGCATATATTTTATTAAGAGTTATTGTTTTCATATTATATGTATATAAACCAATAAATTTCGGGTCTTTACTTTTTCGAAGTATTTAATTAACAGTTTCATTTCTCTCTTTGGAATCATCAAACAAGTAATGGACTAGAAGTTCTGACAGGTTGGTAGGATTTTTATGTGGAAAGTAGACTTGAAAGAAAGGGTGCTCAAGCCTCAAGTTTGCAGTACGATATATGTTTTGCTCCAAAATAGTATTCAGTCGCCTTCTTTCTACCGATCATTCTCTTTGAGTCTGAGTTCAGGAAATGAGGCCTCACAAGGAGATGTATAAGGATGCAATTTGAAGACCATTTCGTGTGATTTTCCCATAATTTTCGTTGATTTCTGTTACTGAGAATTGATCGATTGTAAGCTTGAGTGCCACCATAATTGCGCATATCCAACGGGTTTAACCTTCGCGATCGTCATTTTGCCTGTGGGGAAAACGACTCATGATCAGCTGCAGCAGCATGTTCCTTACAAAAAGTATTGTTTGATTAACACACAATACTTCGTTGTTATAAATTTTTCCAATATACCAAAAAAAAAACCTGACACAAAATGCATTATCTGACGACAATTCTGGCTGGGCTTCATTATAAAAACTAAACGTACTCTTCAGCTTGATTGGTCTTAGCTTGTTAGTTGCTCATGAATGCGCTTTAATAATATCAAGCTGTGCTGTTTATAACTTTACTGTTTCAGCTTTGCAATTTCAGTGAAATTAGACTTTATAATAGAGAAATAACAAACAAAAAAGCTGAAAACATAAAAACCTGACATTAAAAGACTCCCACAATTAGCACGCAAAGCATTTCACCACAAACACGAAAACAGCGCACCGCTTTGCAAAAGAAAACTCCTGAATATCCACATACAAATATCCACACAAATCTTCAAACATTTCTCTGCATGCCGTTGCTTATTTAAAGGGATTAAAAAATGCAAATTAAGTAGACGAATAGCTGGCATTCACTTCCATCCACTCATTTTGTTGCAAGGCAGCTATTGTTCTACTCGTAGAAAGCACTGCATTGGCATTTTAGAATGTGTGTCAGTTGCATGCAAAATACCAGGGAGTCGAACTTGCATTATCAGCAAAATTGTAAGCAGAATATTTTGTTCACACTTTGTTGCATACTTAGGATGTGAGCAACTACAAGTAGCTACTTTGAATGGAAATTGCAACTCATTGTTCTGCAGTAGTGGCAAATATTTCAAAATGCTTGGGAGATTTTGCTTGGAAATCTCATTCTCGAACAAAGTGACATGGTTGTGTTAAATTGACCCGAATGAAGTAATCCGTAAGCTCGATTTTGAAAAAAAAAATTGATTGACAATCTAATAATGCTCCCTTCTGGGTATCTATAATTTCACACCGAGGTATCAATTTAGTGGGTATGGAACTTCGAAACCGTTTCGAATGTTGGGAGAATGTTATTGAGTACCCAACATAAAGTCGATTGAGGCGGGATTATTATTATTATATATATCCAGCAGAGCGCGCCACTCGTTCCTCCTTTTTGCTTTTTGGCGCCAACTGGAAACTCCAAGTGAAGCCAAGTCACTTTGCACTTGATCCTTCCGTCGTCCTCTTCCGCGGCTTCCTCCAGCGGGTACCTCATCGAACACCTTCAGAGCTGTAGTGTTTTCATCCATCGGTACAGCATGACCTATCCAGCGAAGCCGCTGTCTTTTTATTCGCTGAACTATGTCAATGTCGTCGTATAACTCGTACAGCTCATCTTTCCATCGTCTGCGGTATTCGCCGTTGCCAATGTTTAGAGGACCATGAATCTTACGCAAAGCCTTTTTCTCGAAAACCCCAAGAGTCGTCTCATCGGATGTTGTCATCGTCCACGCTTCGGCGCCATACATCAGCACGGGAATAATGAGCGACTTGTAGAGTTTGATTTTGATTCTTCGAGAGAGGACTTTACTCTTCAATTGCCTACTTAGTCCATAGTATCACCTGTTGGCAAGAGTGATTCTGCGTTGGATTTCAAGGCTGACATTGTTGGTGTTGTTAACGCTGGTTCCCAAGTAGACGAAACTATCTACTACTTCAAAGGTATGACTGTCAACAGTGACGTGGAAGCCAAGACGCGAGTGCCCGGACTGTTTGTTTGATGATAGGAGATATTTCGTCTTGTCCTCATTCACCTCCAGACCCATTCGCTTCGCCTCCTTATCCATGCGAGAAAAAGCAGAACAAACGGCGCGGTTGTTGCTTCCGATGATATCAATATCATCGGCGTAAGCCAGCAGCTGTACACTCTTATAGAAGATTATACCTTCTCTATTTAGCTCTGCAGCTCGTAATGATGGGATGAAATTAAACCAAATTATTGTGATATTTAAGAAGTTATTCTTTGGGATATCATATGAAATTTCAATAAAAAAAATACTTTTTGATTGCTTCCAATCTTTGAATCATTATTATTTAAAACTGTACTAATACTGAAGTAATAAATATTTTTTCTTATTTTCATTTCAGTTGCGGGACAATCAGCATATAGTTTCAAACCCCATACCACGATGGATAAAATAGTCGAATCGAACGGTTTCATTATCGACTTCAACAGAAACAACTGAACAATCCCCAAGAATATATAGAATAGCTTTGCTAAATTTAGAAATGTGAACTAGTTGATGGATAGCAAATCCCCAATGAGACAGTTCTTCAACGAAACACTGAGACCAGCAACTTGTATAACAAGAAGATTAATTGCAACGAATCCCAGTTCGGAAATGCCGGTGATTAAGTGCAATAAATAAAAAGGCACGACCAACAAATGAAATGTACGAAAAACTAACAAAGTAATTTAGTAGGTGAAGAAAACATAAAGCGAACATGAAAAACAAAAACAAAACGTTAAATCGCACAAAAACCCACCAAACAAAGCAGAAAATCAAGCTAAATTGATTGAGATGTGAGGCTGCCATATTTCAGTACGAAAATATGCGCGCAAAATGTGTAAATGCTACAATTATGATTAATGGCAAACAGATTAGAAGCGACTAATTCAGACGATAAAACGAAAATCAAGCCAAACAAAGGCAGGAAAAACACAAACAAGAAAATTATCACCAACCACTAGGGCTTAGTGTGCAGCGCGGGTTTCATGAAGCATGAATCGCCGCAAAGTCATAGAAGCCACAGAGCAATTGCGAGCGCAAGATAAACAAATCCCAGTAGTAAGCGGGAGATAAATGGATTTACTCAATTTGACGCGTCAACTGAGAGCGCGGAGGGTGAAAGTACAAACATCTGCGCGTCACATTTACTTGCATACAAATAACTCGAAAAAGCTGCTGGACGACTGAGGCGAGCTTTTTTTTGTTTGGAGCGAGGAAGAGAGTACGCGCTCCGGTTGAAGAAATCAAAATAGAAAGTTATATTAATATAGCAATTAACTAGTCAAGTTAGAATTAGAAAAACGCTAGTTTTCTAAAACTTCTGTCCCATACTACGTCCATTCTTGCTTCTTTTCACATTCTCATACTATTTTTTTACACCGGTTTTTCATTTGAATACTCATACAAACCTATTTATATGTTTTATATGGCTTCTTACACACAGTCAGACGTCCGCCAACTGCAACAACACTATTGCGATACAAATACAGCTACAAAACACAAATACACTAAATACACGCTGCCAAAGCGTTTTGCGCTTAGCCCACATCCAAACAGTACCACCACCACCAACAACAGCATAAACATACGCAGGAAATTGCTCCTACGCGCGCAGCCTAGCCCGCGTGCACTGCGCCACACACTACATGCCACCGTCCTGCTACTGCTCACCCTTCCGCTTGGCAACTGGCTAGCGCAGGCTTCAGCCGCCGCCACTGTCACCGCTACACAAGTGCGCCACCGCTCGCTGCCGCCGAGCAGCAAGCCTACAGAAGCAGCATTGAGCGTCGGCGCGGGTATTGCCTATAACGCTCCTGACGCGGCGGCACCAGTGAGCAATAGCGCCGACGACTTCAATAGCAGCGCATATAGCGCGCACCTAATTTCCATAGCCGATGTCATCAGTCTCACGTCGACGTTATCGAATGTTAGCTCGAGTGTTGCGCTGAACGGCAGCAACAGCAATAACAGCAGTATTAACGCGAATTATGCGGACGCTGGTAGCGGCAGCGTTGGTGGTGGTGGCGGTGCAAGCGCCGCGCTCATCACAGCCAGCAGCATTTGGGATCCCATGGTTGGCGCACACCCCACCGACGTTAGTGCCGCCGCAACACCGCCGTCGGAGCAGGGATCGAACGAAGAGGAGTACGGCGAGATTGAGCTGCCGCCATGGCAAGCGATTGTCGTCAGTATTGTACTGTTGCTCATCATCATCGGCACCGTAATTGGCAATGTGCTCGTCTGTATTGCGGTGTGTATGGTGCGTAAATTGCGGCGCCCCTGCAATTATCTGCTCGTCTCGCTGGCGCTCTCTGATCTCTGTGTCGCGCTGCTGGTCATGCCCATGGCCATGTTGTACGAGGTGTTGGACAAATGGAATTTCGGTCCCATACTCTGTGACATTTGGGTGTCGTTCGATGTGCTCTGCTGCACTGCCTCCATACTGAATTTGTGCGCCATCTCTGTGGATCGTTACTTGGCAATCACGAAACCGCTAGAGTATGGCGTCAAGCGCACACCGCGTCGCATGATGGCATGCGTCGCATTGGTGTGGTTGGTGGCGGCGAGCATTTCACTGCCGCCGCTACTCATACTGGGTAACGAGCATGAGGACGAGCACGGCACGCCCATCTGTATTGTCTGTCAGAATTTTGCATATCAAATTTATGCAACACTCGGTTCCTTCTACATCCCGCTCTCTGTGATGCTCTTTGTGTACTATCAAATCTTCCGCGCCGCTAGGCGCATAGTGCTCGAGGAGAAGCGCGCACAAACACATCTACAACATGCGCTCAACGGCACAGGTTCGCCGCCGGGCAATACAGACTTAACGGTCATGGGTAGCGGCAATGGGCAGCGCCACAGCAGCTATGGCAACACCTCGCTCACATATTCCACTTGCGGCGGCCTAAGCGCGCATCACACTAGCGGCAGTGGTGGCGGCGTGAGTGGCACTAGCGGTCTACTCGGTTCGCCGCATCAAAAGAAGCTGCGTTTCCAATTAGCCAAAGAGAAGAAAGCTTC
Organism: Zeugodacus cucurbitae; assembly: GCF_028554725.1. Lineage (NCBI taxonomy): Eukaryota > Metazoa > Arthropoda > Insecta > Diptera > Tephritidae > Zeugodacus > Zeugodacus cucurbitae. The sequence goes on along the minus strand of NC_071667.1, from coordinate 51,554,127 downwards.
CACTACGCTGGGCATTATTATGTCGGCATTCACCATTTGCTGGCTGCCATTCTTTATACTCGCACTGATACGACCCTTTGTCGAATCGGAAACGGTGCATGTGCCGCCGTCACTCGCTTCACTCTTCCTCTGGCTGGGCTATGCCAACTCGCTGCTCAATCCCATCATTTATGCCACACTTAATCGGGATTTCCGCAAACCCTTCCAGGAGATACTCTATTTCCGCTGCTCGAGTCTCAATACAATGATGCGTGAAAACTACTATCAGGATCAGTATGGTGAGCCGCCGTCGCAGCGCGTGATGTTGGGCGATGAGCGGCATGGCGCGCGAGAGAGTTTCCTCTGAAATTAGGCGGTCTAAGGGCGGCATGCGAGTGGGCAAATGAAGGCGTGTGGGCACTAGACTCTATTAGTTTGACTAAATTTAAGACTAAATAAGTTGTTTCGTGTGTTTGCGTGTGTATCTGTGTATTTGTAGGTGTATTTGTATTCTCAGTGTTTCAAAGCGTTTTAAAGCAAAATTGCAAGCGTTTCAAAGTGACAACTCAAATGTAACTTATATGAGGCATATACTTTATTGTATAAATTAACAAAAACATAAAAATAAATTAAACAAAAAAGCTAAAAACTGAAATATAAACGTAGTCATTTAGAAGAAAAGTGTGAAAAGTTGGACTAGTGATCTAGTTAGAGCGCAAAAAGTTACTAAAAGTAGTCACAATACAAATATGTAAATATATATATATATATGTACAATTATAGATGTGTTTAAACAGCTGCTCTATATTGAACTGAAGAAAATTTAATTAAATTAGCGTACACTTAAGCTCACCTATACTTCTAAGTACCAATGTTGTAAAAATAAAAAAATTCAATCGCTGATATATATGTACGAGTATATGGTAAACAAGTGAAGCTGACACACTGCAAATGCAACTACAATTATCTGTGGGTATTCTTAGTGATTGTTAGTTAAAAAATACTAATTTGTAGTTTTAAGGCATTAATGCTAAAACATACTTACTAACTTCTGTTTATACTGTTTGATAGCTCATAAGCTAAGTTGGAAGTACATACATAAAAATATTACAATCAAGAGAAACTGAAATTTAAAATGTAGTACAAGTCATCGGATACATAATTACATACATACATATTAATATTGAACATTTGTAAAACCCCGTATATTTGAAAACGAACAACTTACATCTCTTCTTTCTCTTGCTTCTTATTGATTCCCAAAATGTTCTACAAAGCCATGTTAAATTTGGGAAAGTGATAGATACCGCTTAAGTTAAAAGAGAGCAGTCCTTAGTAATCGATTTATTTATGACTCTCAACTCAGATTTTGTTATCTATCCATCCATCTCTCTATCTCTGTCTCTCTACTCTCAATAGTTTGAAAATTGTTGAGCAATGAGCAGAAGCTCCAGAGTTATTGTCTACTGTGGATAGTCCCTTTTTCTCAGAGAGAGTAATAGTCAGATTCGTCCCGAGAAAATTATTGAAGACTAAAACTTCTCTATAAAATCCAAAGAAGAGGCGTGTCAAGAACTGTGGTAGCCATTCCCATAGACTTTGATTTTTTCTCTCAATTAACTACTTTATTCAAATAGAATCAATCTTTAAAATCATTTGGAACATTTCTTGTAAGAGAAAAGAAAGATATTACGGATAGAGTCCAGGGTAGATAGACTTACCTATACGATAATAAAGTGTTCCTATTTCAGGTCGAAATTTTTTGATATGTCGATTGAAGGTTCAAACAATAACTAAGTAAAACTTGAGTTCGATACAATTTTCCAAGAAAGAACACTATCCGTCGAACCTCGCCATTAATAACGAACTTGCGAGTATAAAAATTCCCTAAAAAATAATTAGCTTTTCTCGCAGAGCTTGAAACTTGTTGGACACATGCCACAATTACGAGTCGAGTGAAACGGTTTGCTCTGTGAAAGAAGTCATCTATTTCTACCATAATTTTCGATTGGTGAATGCTATTAATGTTATGAGCTGAATATTTTTAATATTAAATCATTTCGCAAATTTCTATTTTGCAATTAACTAATGACCAAAGTTCCTCATTCGGGACTTTTCCACGAAATGTCAGTCTGTTATGATTATGTAAATAATTGTCTGGATTTATTTCAAGAAGAACAAGTGGCATAAAGGCATCTAATCAAAAAACCGGAACTAGTAATATAGATTGATTAACCGATTCTATAGTTTTGGGAAAGCTTACCATAGAGACGATTATTTTGAAAGTTTCTTTTTCAATTACTACTTTCTCAATTTCTAAATTGCAGTACAGTTAAGACACTCGGTTATTAACAAGAAATCTTACACAATGAAGCATAATTACTGATAGTTCATATACAATAAATTTAATTTTTTGTTATATCCATTTCACGCTCATGCTCATCCACAAAAATCAAAGCAATTTCATAAGTATTTTTATATTTTAAGAAATAAATTACTTATGTAATTAGAAGTTAAAAGCAAACATAAAAAAGTATAATTGTAAAATATTAGAAAAATTGCTGAAGCTGCTGAAATTAAATTACAAAATATTTTTCTATATTTTTTTGTACCCAAATTGTTGGAGGATTTTTATTAGCTAACGGTAAAGTAAAAAAAAATATATATATTTGCTTATTTAAGTTTTTAATATTTTTTTAAATTTATTTTTTAAATTTTATTTTTAAAGTTTTTTTTTCCTACTTATTCTATTACTACTTATCTAAATTGTATTGGCATTTATAATTCATTTGTCATAAAAGTGCATACTAGTTAATTATACATGAGGAGCATAAGTAAACCAAGCCAAATAAAGTAAATTTTAACCAAACCTAGATGTGTAAAAATAACGAAATACAAAAGCAAAAACAATGTATTTATATTTTTAGTCAATTTGTTTTAAAACCTTTTTATACAATAAATTATTTGTTATTAGCCATATTGCTGCTGATTCGATGTAAAATGAACTCATACTGTATTTCTGTGTAAATAAATACTAATTATTTTTGCAATAAATGCAAAATATATGTTGTTGTTGTTGTATAAAAATGCAATATAAATCGTTAAACAAAATATAGATATATATGTGTAAATTATACATTTATTAAGTTCAAAGTCTCTTTATAGAAGTCACGTCTCTCTGTGATACAATTTTTAATGTTAATTTTACTAAGAGAAAATTTTATAGAAACAAAATAATAGCGGTATAACAAAGCAAAAATGCAAGAGCATGCAATTAAAAACTAACTACTAGATGTTATTCGGTAAAAATGTAAGCAAAAACAAAAAAATTAAAATATAATAATAAAAGAGAAAATATGAAAAATTGGCAAAAATGAATGAATAAAAATTTAAAAGATAACAACAAAACACGAAAAAAATGTTCACTGAGCAACTCATGTAACTTGATAAGTGATAAGAAGAAGAAGCATGTCATCAAATCATTGTAGCAAAGCAATCAAACACGCATTCAAACATACATACTCACAAGCTTATATAAACATAGTTGTAAAATTAAACATTCATGTGTTAATCAAAATCACCCATAGCTAGCACACACACATAGTAGCTATACATATGTATATGTATGTTATGTATACATAAATAACGGCATTAATACGCGTATTAATACGCTAGAATAAACTTCAGCTTCCATATTCTCATAGTTGACTTTCAAATTTCTGTGCATATGAAACAAAACGTAAGAAACTGCTAACTCTTCCACTTTCTACGAACTATATAAACTTGCGTGTGCTCTACAGGGTGGTGCAAGGGCAAATTTGTTCATAAGCGAAGTTAGGTGAGGAAATTTTTAAAATGTGATGCAATGTGATGTATATGTATAAATTTATTTTATACATTATTTCTTCATATTTCATTCAGCGTATCTGTGTGCCTACAATTCTCATTTGGTCTATGAACAAATTGTTTGATGTTAGCGCTGACTATATGAATGTATTTTCCTTTTTCACAATGAGCTCTGAAGTGAGTTAGGCATTCTTTTGAAACCTATGATAATTCCTTTACTACAAAATATTATATTACTATTCATTGAAATTTTCATTCTGTCAACATAAAAACGAGTGTTGGATTATGTTAGGTCATAGTAGTTCTGAAAATTATCGAAACACGTTCCTTTAACTTCGAAAACGGATCTGTTATCCCGATGCACAGACAATCAACAGCACCGCCCATGTAGTTATCTATAATCTATGTATATTCGTGTGGGTATGGATTTGTCAGAGAAGTCAACTAATGATAACCTCCTTGGGTAAGTCTACAAAATAATAGCGAAAGAGTATGAGTATTGGATGTTTGTTTTCAACCGGTCTTTTAAAGTACGAAAGTCCTTAAATTCATAACTCTATGAAACCCTCATTACTGGCTTTTTTCGAATATACCGATATATTGATTAGATCCTCGTAAGCTTATTCTCTATTCCTCACTTTATCCAATATGCATCACAAATGAACTGCATGAAATCATAGATTTCCAGAAAGATATAACAAGATGATTATAAAACAAAAGTGTAAAATTTGTCTTTGGAACACCCTGTACGCACATTTGCAAGTTCATTTCTTACAATCAGCAATTCAATATGAATGTGAACAACTACATAACATGATATAAATATATGTATATTGTAAATTAGGCAAAAGTGAAAGAAAACAACAAAAAAAAACTGAAAAGTATTATGTGAAAATTTAAGGTGAGTTCAAGTAAATATGATTTAGGAAATAAACTCAAAATTGCAAACAAAAATTCACAAAACAAAAAAAATTAAACACTTGCAAAAAAGTGGTACAGAAAAATACTGAAATACAAACTAAATAAATTTATTTGTCAATGACATAATAGAAAATGTTACATTCTCTGTGTGGTTTTTATTTATGAAGAAGAACTTGGTAAGTATTAGGTTGGTGAGCATATAAATAGTTCTTACAGAGGATCTATAGATTAAACTTAAGTCACTGATTTTACTGAAGATAGAACGGTCATCCACCGGGATTACATGGAGCAACGCGGGATCAGTCGCAGCAAGGGAATTGTTAAAACCATATCAGATTTGCCAAAATATCTGAAACGAAATGCAAGGAAACTACCGAGTTAAGGGGGTTTCAAAATCCAATGAAAATATTTGAGATTTATTATTCGAGACTAGAATAGCGAAAATCGTTATATACATATAGTATATGAGGGATGGTGTAATTCCTGAACCGATTTCTGAATATCTGAGAGAAAGCACAGAGTTCTCCATGTTCGATATGTGGGGCCTTGAAAATGTTTTAGTCCGATTTCGACAGTTTTTAAATGAGTGACCACATGATGGGTGGCCACATCTAAAATGCAGTAATTGTGTAAAGTTTTATTCAAATGTCTTCTTTGGTAGTTAATTTATAAATTGTATAGTGAACGAATCAGATGGAATATAAAATTGTGGTATATGGGATATAGGCGTGGTTGTCAACTGATTTCGCGCATTTTCCATCAATAACATCGAAGTGTTAATAAATCTAAATATAGAATCTAAATATAAATCTAAGTATAGCTTTTATCTTTCGTTACTTTTGTCGTTTTTCGATAGGAAGTTAAGTTTTCAACATACCATTGTATAAGGTTACATCCATATTCATGGTATATAATGGATTACTAAAACGAAATGTGTGTGTTCAGTATGGTTTACACAGCTTGAGTAATTTGTAAGATATATACAAGAACTTATTAAGGGGCCACATACAAATACATCCATCCCTATTATGATCCTCTGCACCAAACCTTACTTTCATAGCGGACAGACAAACAGACCTGCGGATTTCAACTCTACTTGTCATCTTGATCATTTTGATATATACATTAATCTAACTCTAACTATATCTTACTCTTCAAGTTTTAGGTGTTACAAATAACCATTATGTGAACAAAAAATTTCGAAATATACTCGCTGTGCAACATGTTACGAGAGTATAAAAACCGATGGCAGGTAGTTTTAAAGGTTCAAAGTACATAATGTCCCAGACACAAATGCTTTGAAACAAATCAAGTAGAAAAACAAGTAAGGAAGGGCTAAATTCGGGTGTAACCGAACATTTCATACTCTCGCAATTTATTCATTTAAGTTTATTATTATACAAACAATTTGGAGACATATTATTAAAAGAAACATATTCCATCTGTCAAACTTTTCGGTAAAACATTTGTTAGAAGCACTGAGGTCCTCATATTCGATATATAGGGTCTTGAAAACTTATGTAACGATTCCGACGATTTTCAGAAGATCGATGCCACTCTTTAAATGCAGTATTTTTGTAAAGTTCTGTTCCGATATCTTCACTACTGCTTACTATGTATATATATTGTAAAGTACATACACGATTCAGATCGACTACAAAGTTCTGGTATATGGTTAGTAGGGGTGGTTGTGAACCGATATGGACTATCTTCATAACATATCATTGGGAAGCCAAGAATATATTATGAAACGAATTTCAATATTATTACAAATTGGTCAAGTAGTTTCAGATATATGGTTTTTGACCCAAAAGTGGGCGGAACGACGTCCATTTAAAATTTTGTATACCATTTTGAGCGCAGCTCTTTTGTGCCATCTTTATAATGAAATTTAAGGTTTCTGGTGGTTTTCCTTACTGAATTAAAGCATTTATAGTAGTATTTTTTAACATATCTTTTGTATGGGAGGTGGGCGTGGTTATAAACCGATTTCCTCCATGTTTGCACTGTGTAAGGAAGAGCCTAAAAGAAACGACTCTAGAAAAGTTGATATACCTTGAGCAATTTACGAGATATGTACAACAACCTTAGTAGGGCCACTCCCATTTCCTCCAAAAACTTACATCCAAATATGCCCCTTCCTAGTGCGAATCTTCGTACCAAATTTTACTTTTATAACTTTATTTATTACTTAGTTATGGCACTTTATAAGTTTTCGGTTTTCGCCATTTTGTTGGCGTGGCAATAAGATATTAAGATATCTCAAATTTTACTCAAGTTATCGCTTGCACGGACAGACGGACGTACGAACAGACATCCGGATTCCAATTCCACTCTTCACCCTGATCACTTTGGTATATATAAACTCTTTTATTTCTGGGTGACACAAACAACCGTTATGTGAACAAAACTATAATACTCTCTTCAGCAACTTTGTTTCGAGAGTATAATAATATGTTAAAGGCATATGTACATATAATCGCCCAACGATTATTATAAAATACAAATTTTTAATTTAGTTTAGTGGAAAAGTCGTTTAAACCCATTAGTGAAATTTAAATATTTATTTGGGGGATGGTTCTACTAATAAATCTAATCGTCGAAAAAAAACCGCCCGAAACCACACTATCAATATTTGATTAATTTACGCAATAACTCTGTATCAAAATCATCGATGAGTATGAATGAAGCAAACATTTCTCAACACATGTGTATGTGCGTGTGGGAGTGTTGCTTGTTTGGCCTTGTGAGCCGGTGATTGCTCAGCACAGCGGCGCCGGAGATTACTTTGTCATTGTCATTGTTCAAGTTGAAATTGTTGCTATACGATGAACATTGCTAAATTTTTCCAGTTAAAGCGATTGGTTATTTTCAATTCAAGCTTTTTCTTAGTTGGCTAACTGCGTGTTGTTGGGAAATTCCATAAGTATTGGGGTAAGCATTTAAAAACTTTCTAAGAGCAATTCTTTGCTTTTACTCCAGTGACCACTTCGCTGTCACTAATACTTAACAGTTTCTAATGGGTTTCTGTCGGATATACGCAAATATTTCACACATTTCCTGTGAAAATAATTTTAATGAAGACACAGCGAAACTTTCTTGGAATTATAATCGCTACTGAGAAGAAGTGGGGGTGGCAAAAATGTTTTAGTGATGAATTACAACTAACTAAGAATTCTGTTGAAATACAACTATGCGACAACATAACACGCTTAACGGCACAGAGTCAATTGAATGCTCTCTTGAATAACCATTTATGAAGCAACAAAAATTTCGTGGAAATTTCATCGCATTTCTGAAACAGTCTTTATCGATTGCGCATAATGTCGTATCCAAAATAAGAATTTAAAATTTTTGAACGTTCGAAGATATTTTCAGCCTTGGCCCCTTTGATCTTCGGTCCATGCCCAGCTTATTTGGTTTACCCTGGTCTTTTGTTCGTTACCTCACTCTCCATGGTTTAACTATAATGGCTGAAAACATGACTGATTTTTAAATTCCTTTTTGCTTTCGGTCGTTTTTCGTGCAATTATTCTTTGCAGTCATATAGAAAGATAAAGGAATTTGCCTCATTCCTTTTCCATTTAGCATAAAAAAGTTATGCGCTTTTGGCTTTCCTTGCTACATTACACGATTTTGGGCCAAGTATTACTTTCAAGTAACTAGGGCAAGCTGTACTTTATTTAATTTCCTATTATTTTACGTTTTCCAAAATTGGCTTAGTTACAATATTTGCTATTTACCTTAAAAATACAATGGTTACACAGAATACAATGCTACGAACGTACAGCAAAACCGCATACGATTGGGAATAATACATGTGTGTTCGGCGATAGCAATCCTCATATCGAGTTTCTTTTGTGGCTTTTTGCCATTTACCGTAGGCATTATTGGCGTGCAGTCAAACGAAATTGAAATTAAAAAAATAAATAAACATAAAAGTTGAGTTTAGATTCCATTTAGAAAAAGAGATTCAATTTAGATAAGTAGGTCGTGTATCTTATATTCAGGATTGAATTTTCTATTAACAAACGTTATTAGTAAATAAAATCAAAACTGTGGGTTTATTTTTTGGTGTGAAAAAGCTAATTACTTAAGATTACGGGATTAAAACTATCAGATCTTGGAGTATGACTATTCTGTATCAACTCAACAAAACTTGCACTGGTTTGAAAAATAGTTTCGTTTAATAGTTGAGAATCCATACTATATCAGAAAAAAATTATTCAGTTAAGTTCCTTTAACAGGTCCAATGCTTTCATCTGCTACTAACGTAAGAAATAAAATACGAAAAACCCCTTTCATTGGGCAATGTTGTTTGAATTTAGTTTGGCAACCTCAATATTACTAAAGTCATCCTGCGAATATTATTCAGGTAAATTGTGCATTATGCAAATTATTTCACTGTCACGAAGCTTATATATTATCCTAATAAATGACCTAAACAGTTCCTCACTGTGAAGGCAGTGAGTTTAATCGATAAAGGGAAGTTCTTATATGTTATACAATCTTGAAATTGGTGATGGATGGGGAAACAAACTCATTCATATAGGATTTCTTTTGCAATGGAAAACATCATATTCGGCTATATCTACACAATATTTGTGATCTATTAATTATTTTTTTATTGTCTGTAACTGCTTTAGAGACTATAGCAATAAAGGCTAATTCGTCATTGTACTTTTTGGAAGTAGCATTCATCTGATACTCCAAAAGAAGCTGAAACCTTCTTTAAAATGCCTCTTCAAAGCAGAAGAGACATTATCCGCATATTTTTGTCATATATACGGGGAGTGAATAATTTCATAAATTCTAATGGCGAGATTGTAAGATCTCAAGGGGTTACATGGGTTTTGTCGAGTAAAAATGACCTATTTTCAATATTTTTTTTCTATGTAAAAATTTATTTATTTATTACAAACTTTTTTCTGTCTGTGTATATAATTTTCAAAAAAAAAAAATTAAAACTCCTCCATTGTGACGCCATTTCTGGTGACCCCTTCGAAAAAAGGTGCGTCCGCGTTGTCAGCATAACTCCTGACAGGATCATCCAAAATGAAAAAAACAAAAATAAGTGTTTGAGGAAAAATCATAAACTCGTGCTTGAAAGAAGGAAAGACAAAAAAAAGTTAAAATTGGAATTTTGGCAGACATTTTTCCAAAAAAATAAAAATTCGGTCAAATTTGCTTAACATTTTTTTTTTGAATTGTTGTATTTGTAAAATTTGACAACCGACTTTGAAATTAAGGTTCCGAGAAAAACGCGTTTAAAGTTTTAAGTAACAATAATACCTGACTTGGAGCGCACACCTTCCAAAGGCTTTATCTCCGAAACTATTATTCGGATCGACTTGAAAATTTAGGATAATATTCTTGTGATGTTGTTGAAATTAATAAGCCAAAAAACAACAAATCGATTTTTTGAACCGACGAAACCCATTCAACCCCTTAATGCGCTTTTACCTATCGTATAGTGTTTCTAGGCACGTTGTTCTCGCTTTCAAAAGCTTTCGAGTCTCTGGAAGCAAACCAAACTCTCAAAGCTCCAAAAGCTATCAAAACGCTGAAAACAACCAGAGCTCTGGAAGTAACCAAAGTTCTGAAATCTATCAAATTACTTATATACATTTCTCTTGATTTTCTTGTGAGGATCAGTAAGTTTAAGGTGCCTTTCGATGTTAATTAGGGCTTAAGAATTTGTTAAGCTCTTTATTGCCTTCAGAAACTGAAGGTTTACTTCAAAATTCACCTAAATGGTTTTATTATAAATATTTTCTGCTGGAACTAAAAACTGTACCTCTTTTATTTATGTTTAGAATTGCTAAGCAAATTCAGCCTTCATTTACTCGCATCCATTTAAATATAAGGTTATATAATACGAAACTATTATCTATAAATCCATATGTGAGAAAACTTTTCAAGCCGCCATTCAAACGAATAGATTAACCAGCCAATGATAATTATATATACTAATATGTATAAAGATAAAATGCGCAAATGCGCATATATTGGTGACGCCGCTTAAACCGCAGGCAATTGCTAACCAAAATAACGCAATAACAACAAAAAAGATAAATATGCGAAATGCTTTTGGCATTTGCTGTATAAGTGCTAAATCGGTTTTTCGGTTTTTTGTTATCACTGTCAACCCCACATTAGCCGCAACAAATAAGCTTTCTTAAGGCATGGCGGTGCGCAGTAGACAAAAAGGCAAAGCGAAACTTTTCAGCTTTACAGTGAATTTTATTGTTTATTGTCTCAATGCTGATAAGGCAACGGAAACGGAAGCACGCGCTTAACCGCACTCACACAACTGCACATAAGCGGGGATTTTATATTATATATAGATAGCGAACTTAAGCTATAGCAGAATACATATTGTGGCGCATAATCGCTATACAACGCACCCTCGCATTTTCTAAAGATTCTTCTACTCATAAATACACATATATTTGTATACACACATGTCTGTGCAGTTGTAAGTGTTGCATGCCGCACGTCGATTTAATGAAAAAGTTTTGACGCACATTTTGATTCAAAAGTACTTAAAAACAGCACAACCCACTACGCCGCATCACTTCAGATAAAGTGTAACCACACAGCAATAAGCGACGCTGTAATTACACACGTTGAACGCACACCCCTCAGTGGCTGTCAAAATGTTATGTATACGCACACGTGTGCTCAGGTGAGTTGGGTGCAATAGCTATTTTGCGCTGCCATTTGCTTGAGATGTCGCAACGCATTGCTGTTGTTGCTGTTGGTTGAACAATAACTTTTTAAGTTTATTCGCACTCGCTTGCTGTGCTCGGCAAAAACTTGGTAATAAGATCAATATGCTCTTGAAAATAAAGTGATTTTTATTTAAGAAATAAAAGTAAAAGTAATCTCGCGTGCGTTATGGAATGAAGGAATGTGTGTGTGAGGGCGTTGAGAAGCAGCTGTTTTTACAAATTGGCTCATTATTTATTATTATTTTATGTTTTCAATAAGCGATCATCTTTATCGTCAGCTTAAATTGCACGTATTGAGAAGTTTTAAAATTGAAAGTGTTCGTTACAACGGCAGCCTCGTAAGTAATTGGCTATAATAAAGGTTGTAAATATGAAGTGCGCGACTTCAAGCTTAAAAATTTGTATTCTACCACTCAGAGTTTCTTCATCTCCTCAACTGCACTGTTCGCCGGAGTGTCTGTTAGATTAAAAGAGATATCTACAGGGATCAGATAAATGGTTTCTTGAAAAACTGAACTCAGTTAGACTGACTTACAACCCACGTTTCAATGCTTTCTTTTCTTGCTAAGCAACTTTTAGGCTATGTCTGCGTGCCCGGCGTGCTTCCTCAGACTGTGAGTCCTGGAGTTCGATTACAGCCAAAAACGACGGAAGGAGTTGAATCCACCTCGTAGGTGTACGGCGTACAGGCCCCGAACAACCAGTGTCCTTCGGTGTTGCCTAGTAGCCATGACGTCTTCACTGTTGGAATTATTTAAAAGAAAAGCATTTAGCTCATTTTGGACCAGCAAACAAGCTCTAATACTACCATTCGGCAGATTGTGGCTCCTCGTCTTTAACTCCGAGATTAATAGTCAACAACGGTTTCTTTGATTAGGAGCACATTGGCTTTCTCTGTCTCTTCCCCTTTGCGATTTGAAGATTAATCTATAGGATCTTGATCCTCCGGTCTTCTCTCCAGCAGTGCCTTCTCACTAACATCATTCAGTATTACATTATCCTCGAACGCTCTCGAGGTCATAGCTTATTATCCCTTTGTTTTGTGGAGAGGAATGCTTCTTTAGGAGCTTCAATGCTCGCCGATATTGTTTATCATTCCTGTCTAGCAATATCACACCTCAGTCCCCACAGGACAGGATTGCTTTAACGCAAAGTATCTTCTATATCCTCGGATGTGAGGAGCTAGGCGTAGAGTCAATCTCGAACACGAGGTCACAATGAAAAGTTCAATGTATATCGAGTCGAGTCCTGCTTCTTTCCAAAGCTCACTTTTAAGGCCAATGGCGTCGTAACATACGCGCTCTCATACCCATGAAGCGTCCTAAAGATTTCAATAACTATTTTCAGAAAAGCCACTGTCGTTTAGCATCGTTCTCACTCACACCAGTATGATACCATGCTGTTCAGATACTTGACTGCCATACAGTGGCTCGATTTCAAATTACTTGCTGCTCTCCTACTTCGGGCTGGAGCTATTTACCTTTTGCCGGAAAATCCGAACGCCTACATGAATTTAGCAGAGCCTCTGCATGCTGACGATACCGGCTCGCACTTTCCATCTGTCTAACATCTACCGACTTATCATTAGGCGCATACTACCGCGAGGATGCGACCCGCATTAACCACCAATCATCTTTGTTTTAATCTAAGCCTCACCCTCATTACCGATCCGCACTAAGATCTTATTTGTAATAAAGTTTTGATTTAACGAATTCAATAAAAGTTTTCAATCTCACGAAGCACCCGGATCACACTAAGTTGCACTTAATTGCCTTCTAAAAATTTCAATTTAGTGTACGAAAAATTCACACAGCTAACGAACAGCACTTTTGTATGAAACACATTTCGCCGGATAATAACAAAAGGTCACAAAATGTTGCAACAAAAGAAATCTGCAGCGTATGCACTTAACATTATTTGAAATTGCATTTTAAGCCAATAAAGTAGCCAAATGCTACTTTATGGCCAAGCGAGCGCACGCACACTCACACGACTATGTGCTGAAACGACGATTATTACAACAAAAACGGAAGCAGAGAATACGAAATAACTGAAAGTGCTGGAGTTCTTGCTGCTGCTCACACGCACACGTATACATGCTTTCATAAAAAAAGAAAAGTTAGGGCCGCATTTGAAGTCCCCAGACAGCCTTATATTTGCAAGTTGTAACCTTCTCGTTTGGCTCGGCTACGCTCGGCTCGTCTCAACTCAGCTCAACTCAGGTGTTCATATAATAAAACGAATTTACACTTAATGCTAACTTTATACACAAAGCGAATTTGGAGGTGAAGCATAACAAGCAAAAATGTAAAAATGCTACCAATTGAGAGAAAAAAATATAATAAAAAAATTACAACAAAAATAAGAGTAACACAAAAACATAAAAACAAAAGCAAATGCTGCTCTTGGAGCATTTTAGCACCGAACTTTATGTTGGAAATTTTAAAGTTGCGCTCATAACGAGCATGTTTGCATCCACATATACGCCAATATGAGTGTGTGTGTTTGAGTGTAGTGATGCAGCGGCAACGTAGTGGAAGTTATGGCACATACATAACGAATAACGTATTAAAAGTGTATTACAAGCCAGTTTATGTGTGCCTTTCAGTGGCATAGTACTCGGGGGACATAGTACCACATGGTCATATTAAAAATTTAATAGTTGCGATCAAATGAGGGATACTTAAGTGAACTGCATTATTTTTGTCTTTTCTTCATAACTTTATTGGCAGAAATGAAGCAGCACAATGCAGCAGTTCTAAAAAATAAGCAAAAATTCTTTGCATTTTTGACCAAAGAACTTATAGTTTGCGGCAGCATGCTGTCAACACATTGAAAACAAGTTATTTATTTCTCTTCTTGTTTTTGCAATTCATTTTCATTGCTCGAGACAAACCGCAAACACATGAAGAGATAGAGAAATGGTGAAACGAAATTCACGCTGACATCGCATGCTGACACATGCGACACCTGAAAAGCTGGACATGAAAGTATTAGTGCAACAACAGACAGTGGCATAACCAGCAAAGCTTTTCACGGGAGAAAATTACAAAAAAATAGGAAAAATTCGTTGTCATTTTAGCCATGGCTATTGTTATCAGTCTGGCACTGCTGCATCACTAGCGCTTACGTTATGGAGAAACTTCTAATAAAAAAATAAAAAGTTTGTCATTCCACTTATACTATAGAGATACAGATGTGATATAAGCGAGAGGAATTTAATAATTCAGTGATTTTTAGAATAACAGATGCATATTTCTGCAATGACATTCAAAAAGGAAAATAATTTATAAATAAAGAGAAGTTAAAAATTCAAGTTTAAATTGATTTAGTTCCTTTTTCGTTTACACAAAACAACTATACTCTTTCAAATATACTTTTAATTCAATGTAAAAAGGCATATCAGTTCCAGTTAATTACCTGTGAATATTGATCTCTTGCATAAGTAAAGAGACGTTCCGTCGTTCACAAAATGGAATCGTTCCACCTTAAACCGATGAAAAAGATTTATACCTTTGAAAAACCAAATATTTTTGGTAAGTCATACCTCTTACAAAGTCTCCACAAAGCATTTTATCTACATTAGAAGTGTCTAAATTTGACTATAAGCAAAATCAAACGTAATAGAGTTCTTTCGTTATCGAACTTAAACCACTAGGCTTTTGAAGATGGCTTATACCTAAAAAACTTTTGATCGGTCTCAACGTTCTGTAGAACTGCTAAAAAAATAAAACTGTTTCTCATTTTCAGCAATAATATGTATTACAATCTCCCACTTAAATAAACTACAAATGAAATTAATCAATAAGGAGGTTCATATTTATGAACTCAATGATGACCTTTCTCAAGGATAACGGTTTGCGCCCTGTACTCGAAAACCCTTTGCAAAATACCTTTAGTATAGAATTTTGATTGTACTCCATATCTTATTGAAAATATCGTCAAAAATTCATTGAAATCTGTGCATCTCAGTGCAGCTTCCTTCTGCTATTATTTCTGTAAAATTTAGTATTTCTGACGTTTTTCGTTAGTGAGTTAAACCACTTTTAGTAATTTTTAACCTAACCTTTGTATGGGAGGTGGGCGTGGTTATTATCCGATTTCAACTATTTTCATGGTGTGTGGTGGGTTACGTAGGAGAACCGACTATAGCTTTATTGGTTTGCGAGATATATCCAAATATGCCCCTTCCTAGTGCGATCCTTTATTCCAAATTTTTTTTTTATAACTTTATTTATGGCTTAGTTATGACACTTTATACGTTTTTGGTTTTCGCCATTTTGTGGGCGTGGCAATGGTCCATTTTCGAAACCGACCCTCTCACGGTCCCAAGGAACATGTGTTCCAAGTTTCGTTAAGAAATCTCAATTTTTACTCAAGTTATCCGTTGCACGGACAGACGGACGGACGGACGGACAGCCAGACATCCGGATTTCAACTCGTCTCGTCATCCTTATCATTTTGATATATATATAACCCTATATCTAACTCGTTTAGTTTTATGACTTACAAACAACCGTTTTGTGAAAAAAACTATAATACTCTCTTATCTACTTTTGTTTCTAGAGTATAAAAAAATGATCTGTTACACTCATTAATAAGCGTCTTCTGCATATTACTCTCTGATATATTTTAATTTATTATTTCAAACTCCGTGAATGATAATATAATCTTTATGGCTGTACTTCAAATTGGAATCCTAGTCAATTCACGTTCCATATGTCTTATTTGAACTAAGGAAGGGAAGCTGAAGAGGGAAGCGAGACGCATTTGCAGACAAAAAAAGAAAGAGGCCGAAATGCGTGAGTATGAAGAGCTTGACAAGCTGGCCGACAGGGGTAATGCTCGAAATTTTTACGAAAAGATCCGGCGACTAACTGAAGTTTTCAAGACCGGAGCACACTCCTGTAGGACCCCCAGAGGTGATCTAGTTATTGATGACCAGAGTATACTGAGTTTGTGGAGGGAACACTTCTCCAGCCTGCTGAATGGCAGTGAAAGTACAACACCAGGAGATGGCGAACCCGATTCCCCAATCGACGACGATGGAGCAGATGTTCCATTGCCCGACCGTGAAGAAATTCGAATAGCAATTACCCGCTTGAAGAACAATAAGGCGGCGGGGGCCGATGGATTACCGGCCGAGCTATTCAAATATGGCGGCGAAGAACTGATAAGGTGCATGCATCAGCTTCTTTGTAGAGTAGGGTCGGAAGAAAGCATGCCTGACGATGGGAATCTCAGTGTACTCTGCCCAATACACAAAAAGGAAGACCCCACAATTTGCGCCAATTACCGTGGGATAAGCCTCCTCAACATCGCGTATAAGGTTCTGTCGAGCGTATTGTGTGAAAGACTAAAGCCCACCGTCAACAAACTGATTGGACATTATCAGTGTGGCTTTAGACCTGGAAAATCAACAACAGACCAGATATTCACCATTCGCCAAATTTTGGAGAAGACCCGTGAAAATAGGATCGACACACACCATCTCTTTGTCGACTTTAAAGCTGCTTTCGATAGCACGAAAAGGAGCTGCCTTTATGCCGCGATGTCTGAATTTGGTATCCCCGCAAAAATGAAAAAATAATACGAGCTGCAGAGCTAAATAGAGAAGGTACAATCTTCTATACGAGTGTACAGTTACTGGCGTACGCCGATGATATCGATATCATTGGAAACAACACCCGCGCCGTTAGTTCTGCTTTTTCGAGACTGGATAAGGAAGCTAAGCGTATGGGTCTGGTAGTGAACGAGGGCAAGACGAAATATCTCCTGTCATCAAACAAACAGTCAGCGCATTCGCGTCTTGGCTCCCACGTCACTGTTGATAGTCATAACTTTGAGGTTGTAGATAGTTTCGTCTACCTGGGAACCAGTAATAACAGCGATAACAATGTCAGCCTGGAAATCCAACGCAGAATCACTCTTGCCAACAGGTGCTACTATGGACTAAATAGGCAATTGAAAAGTAAAGTCCTCTCTCGACGAACAAAAACCAAACTCTACAAGTCTCTCATCATTCCCGTCCTACTTTACGGTGCAGAAGCGTGGACGATGTCAACATCCGATGAGACGGCACTAGGAGTTTTCGAGAGAAAGGTTTTGCGGAAGATTTATGGTCCCTTAAGAATTGGCAACGGCGAATACCGCAGACGATGGAACGATGAGCTGTATGTGTTATGCGACGACATAGACATAGTCCAGTGAATAAAAAAACACCGGCTACGCTGGCTAGGTCATGTTGTCCGAATGGACGAAAACACTCCAGCCCTGAAAGTGTTCGATGCAGTACCCGCCGGAGGAAGCCGAGGAAGGGGAAGGGCTCCACTCCATTGGAGAGACCATTTGGAAAGCGACCTGGTTACACTTGGGATCTCCAACTGGCGCCGAACAGAGAAGGAGAGAGAGAGGAGGCGCACTATCGTCGATTCGGCTGTAACCGGTTAAACGATTGCAACGCCAATCACATACCTCTGAAAAATTCTCCACAAAGCATTTTATCTAGATTAAAATTTTATCCAAGTATCTGAATTTGACTATAAGTAAAATCAAACGTAATAGAGTTCTTTCGTTATCGAACCTAAACCACTAGGCTTTTGAAGATGGCTTATACCTAAAAAACTTTTGATCGGTCTCAACGTTCAGTTCTACAGAAAAACAACAGTTCCTCATTTTCAGCAATAATATGTATTATTACCTCTCATACACACAGACGGACGGACAGATAGACATCCGGATTTCAACTCGTCTCGTCATCCTTATCATTTTGATATATATAACCCTATATCTAACTCGTTTAGTTTTATGACTTACAAACAACCGTTATGTGAAAAAAACTATAATATTCTCTTAGCAACTTTTGTTGCGAGAGTATAAAAAAAGATCTGTTACACTATATTACATATTACTCTCTAGTTAGATATGGGGTTATATATACCAAAGTGATCAGGGTGAAGAGTGGAGTTCAAATCCGAATGTCTGTCTGTCCGTCCGTCCGCCCGTCCGTCTGTGCAAGCTGTATCTTGAGTAAAAATTAATCTTATCTTAATGAAACTTGGCACACCTATTTCTTTCCCACAAAATGGCGAAAACCGAAAACACATAAAGTGCCATAACTAAGCCATAAATAAAGCTATGGAAATAAAATTTGGTATGAAGGATCGCACTATGAAGGGGCATATTTGTATGTAATTTTTTTAGGGAAGTGGGCGTGGCCACGCCCCCTACTAAGTTTTTTGTACATATCTCGCAAACCAATAGAACCAAACTTTCTGCAGTCGTTTTTTTAGCCACTTCCTAATACAGTCCAAAAATGAAAGAAATCGGTTCATACCCACGCCCCCCTCCCCTACAAAAGTTAGGTTGAAAATTACTAAAGGTGGGTTAACTCATTAACGAAAAACGTCAGAAACACTAAATTTCACATAAGAAATGGCAGATGAAAGCTGCACTCAGATTTTTTTACAAAATGGAAAATGGGCGTGGCGTCGTCCACTTATGGGTCAAAAAAATTATCTCAAGAACTACTCGACCGATTTCAATGAAACTTGGTTTGTAATAGTTTCATTACATCCCAATGATATATTGTGAAATTAGGCCAAATCGCTTCACAACCACGCCTACTTCCTATATACCAGAACTTTGAAGACAATCTGATTCGTTTGTTTTACAATATATAAAGTAAGCACTAGTGAAGATATCGGTGCAGAACTTTGCACAAATACTATGTTTATAGTGTGGCAGCCCCATAATAAAAATCGCCGAAATCGGACCATAGGTTTTTAAGGCCCCATATATAGAACACGAGGGCCGCGGTGCTTCTAACCTAATATTATGGTTTCCAACTTTCAATGGACTTTATGCACTATATATGACGAATATGTGGATCAAATTGTGTATTATATAATATTAATAAAGTTAAATAAATAAATTGCGAGAGTATGAAATGTTCGGTTACACCCGAACTTAGCCCTTCCTTACTTGTTTAATTTATTATTTCAAACTCCTTGAATGATAATATAATATTTATGGCTGTACTTCATATTAGAATCCTAGTCAATTCACGTTCCAAATGTTTTTATTCTAACTAAGGAAGGAAAGAGTAGTGCAAATTTTGGTGTCTAATGGAGGCTATATGTATCTTAAATTAGACGTCTTAAGGAACTGTTGTCAGCTTTGATAGATATAAGGAAAATAGGAAATAATAAATTTGTATGCCATCATGTTTGATTCTGGAAGTCTTTCATTGTAAAATGTGTAGGTTATCATAGGCGTTAGTATAAGAATGGCTTTAGTATTGACTAATAAAAAAAGAAAGAAAAATATGAATGCGAAAGCCTTAGAAAACAAAGGGTAGAACGTGTGCATAGTACATATATTTAAAATATGTTTAGAAACTCTACTTAAATCTTAGTTTTCATGGCCAAAAATTTTGAGATAGAAATATGATTGCTTCCACTAAAAAACAATTTTTTTTAGGTTTTTTGTGTACATGTTCACATGTAAGTTTGAGCAAAACAACAATAACCAGACCAACATCAGCAACTAAAAGTAAGTAACAGTGGCAGTAGCTGCAACATGCCGCTATCGTACTAACGATGTCAGTCAACAACAACAGTAGCAACGGTGAGCTAACTAAATAGAATACATATGCATAAAGGAAGTGGTAGCAGCAAGTTTAACCGAAAAACCGCGCTCACAACACAATGCTGTGTAAAGGCCACAGGGCGGTGGCGGTAATTGTAGCAGCAATTTTAAAAGCAAACAAAATGTTGCCGAAACACGGACGCCCACACAACAGAATTACCAAACTATTTACTACTGAGCACACACATACACATCTCTCTATGTATATGTAAATGTGTTGTTGCGCCAACGAAGTGGCAGGAAACCGTAAGGCAGGTGAAGACAGATTTGCTAGTAGATTTATTTCTCTATATAAAGTCAGTTACAATATGCTAAGGAAGGAACAGCAGCGGCGGTGGCACCAGCAACAGCATGTGGCTTGTGGCAAGTATAAGCGTTAGCTAGTTTTATACGAGGTGCGGTGGCGTTGTGGCGAAATGCAGCCAATCTTTCAGCATAATCTTACAAAAGGCATACATGCTCACATTCGTATGTGTATGTGCATGTATCTGCTTCCGAATTCGAGCCACTGTGGCGTGAGTTTTAATCTAAGCGAGCGAACGAGCGTATGCGCCGCCGTGCAAGAGCGTGTGTGTGTGTCGGGCTATCAAATGTGCCTCATAAATTATTTTATTATTCCCTTACTGACAACCAAGCCGAAATTTTGTGTAAATAGTTGCAGTTTGTATGCTAATGCATGGAAATTTATGACATGCAAGCGGGTAGTAGTGGGTGTGTGGTTGTGTAAGAGCAGGCTCCTTTGAAGAACAACAGGGCCATGGATCGGCGAAAATTTAAATATATTAAGTTAGAGCTTTTAGTTAAGTTGAGAGATAGAAAAGGAAGGTTAGTTCGTGTATTATAATCAATATTGTCAAAGAATTTTTCTCGTTTACAATTGAATTATAAATACCGTTTGCCAGAAAATAGCGGTGGTATATAGATATTGCAACAAAAATATTTTTACTTTTAATCTAAATTTCTTTATTTATTATTTTTTTAGCAATTATCTATCCTTCAATTCAATTTAGTGCGAAAAAGCGAAAAAGCCTACCCAGCGTAGCTGCTGTATTTTTATTCGCTGAACCACGTCAATATCGTCGTATAAATCGCACAGCACATCGTTCCATCGTCTGCTGTATTCGCCCTCGCCAATGTTTAAGGGAACATAAATCTTCTGCAAAACCTTTCTCTCGAAAACTCATAGTGTCGCCTCATCGGATGTTTACATCGTCTACGCTGCTGCACCATAAATTAGGACGGGAATGATGAGGAACTTATAGAGTTTGATTTCCGTTCGTCGAGAGAGGACTTTACTTTCCAATTGCCTACTCAGTCCAAAGTATTAGCTGTTGGCAAGAGTGATTCTGCATAAGATTTCCAGGCTGACATTGTTATTGCTGTTAATGCTAGTTCCCAGATAAACGAAATTATCTACAACTTCAAAGTTATATATTTTACTGCTAAAAGGCAATGTTGCCAACACCACCGCCATTGCTTTTCATGTTGCAAAGTTTCTTGGCAATAATTGCGACAACAATCCAAGTATGTAAATAAATTTAACAGATGTTGGCGCTTATTTGTCAAAACACGTAAATTCAATTGTCATAAATGTACAAGCAAATGAATGTTAAGGCAAACTGAGCTATCATAAAGTATCTGGAAATTTGGCTTAAAGGTATAAGTACCTAAGTAAGGAGGAAGCATCGAAAGTCGATACGCGAAGATGTAATCCGCAGAACTTAACTTACTTCGATATCTGAACCTTCCACGAAACTAATGTGTGGTAATCCTCCACACACACAAGATTAGTTTGGTATCTCTTCTGCTAAAAATGTATCGATTTTGAAATAACTGCATGTCTTTTAAGAGAGAACCTGCACATGCATGCATCAATTTCACGATGTTTCCTTATACTTCTCTTTTGAGTCTTTAAAGTATCCTCCTGTAGTCTTCGCACAATACGGACTAAAGTCGGGATCGAGTTTGTGTCTGAGATCTTTTTTGTTTATTTAGGGGTCTCTGATGTCAGTTATCAGCATGCCAACTTATCTTTTTGAATATCCAAGGCCGTCGAATATTAGTCAGAAAGCAAATATTGCTAAGGGTATATGTTCCACATGAACTGTTCTAGCATACCATTAAGTATTTAGTGCTTAGAGCCATAATAGATCCCAATGGTGTTTCTAAAGAGGGTTCATAACTTTTCCTCGGAGTTCAAGCTCGCACGGAAAACTTTGTTAACAATTCTAAATTCAGATTATTTTCTTCTAAGACACATTTTTCCAGCATGTATTCCAAATTTCAATGACCAATTTCAATTCGACATATATATGGTATAAAGTCCATTGAAGGTTTGAAAACCTTAATATTAAGTATATGGGAGTTAGGTGAAGTTATGACCCGATTTCACGTATTTTTGGCACGGAGACATATTATGAAAAGAACGATATTCCCTCCGAATTTCTTCAAAATATCTGAGAGACTTACCTATATTTTCGGTAAAAAAAATTAGAAACACTGAGATGTTATATTCGATATATGGGGCCTTGAAAATGTATTGTCCGATTTCGACGATTTTTAGAAGGGCGATGCCACACTATAAATGTAGTATTTGTGCAAAGTTCTGTTCCGATATCTTCACTAGTGCTTATTTTATATATTGCAAAGTAAAGAATTCAGATCGTCTTCAAAGTTCTGGTATATGGGAAGTAGACGTGGTTGTGAACCGATTTGGCCTATTTTCACAACATGTCCTTGAACCGAATTCAATTTTTTTTTTAATTGGTCGAGTAGTTTCGGAGATATGGATTTTGACCCATAAGTGGGCGGAACCACGCCCATTTAAAATTTTGTTTACCATTTTAAGTGCAGCTCTTCTGTACCTTCTTTATAATGAAATTTAAGGTTTCTGTTGGTTTTCCTTACTGAATTAAAGCATTTTTAGGAGTATTCAACATACGTCCGTGGTTATAATCCGATTTCCTCCATTTTTGGACTATATAATGAAATGCCTGAAAAAACGACTCCTGAGAGTTTCGTTGATATTGCTTCGGTAGTTTACGCGTTATATACAAAAAACTTAGCAGGGGGCGGGGCCACGCCCACTTTCCCAAAACAAATACATCCAAATATGCCCCTTCTTAAAACAATCCTTTATACCAAATTTCACTTTCATAGCTTAATTTATGGCTTAGTTATAGCTCTTTATGTGTATTCGGTTATCGCCATTTTCGGAACGTGGCAGTGGTCCGATTCCGCCCATCTTCGAACTTAACCTTCTTATGGAGCCAAAAAAAAAAAACGTTTTCCAAGTTTCATTAAGATATCGCAATTTTTACTCAAGTTTCAGCTTGCACGGACGGTCAGACGGACAGACAGACATCCGGATTTGAACTTTACTCATCACCCTGATCACTTTGGTATATATAACCTTATATCTAACTAGTTTAGTTTTAGGACTTACAAACAACCGTTATGTGAACAAAACTATAATACTCTCTTAGCAACTTTTGTTGCGAGAGTATAATACGTAGTGTAGCCTTCTGATAATTTAACTGTAACTGCGGAATCTGTCAAAGTGATTAGTAATAATATAACAATAAACCAAAATTTAATTTAAAAATCAATAATTTGCACATCCGTTACATTGCATTATCTCCGAAATGTCTGTGTATTTGTCATCTACACGGGGACTTTTGTGTACTTACATACGTGTAGACCATCCAAAATTCACACTAATTTCAAAATCAATTCACCGAGCAGATGGGCAATGCTCAGTCAAGCGCTCAACGCTCACTAATTAAGGTCATTTCTGTTGCATAAACTGCGCTACAAAAACTCACATGATTGCTTTGGGAAGTGGCTTTAAGCCCATTTGCCACAACGCATTAAGCTTTGATGTTTCCTACGGCCAAAGTTGACCGGAATTGCGACACTCTACATTTGGTGGCAAGTTGATGATTTTAGCGCTGGCCATATGAGCTCCTCTATTTGTGTGTATGAAACTTTCGGCATTCGGCCTTTAGCTTGGAGCGACCTTCTCTGTTTGCTCATGTTCCAGCACCGTTTTTGTTACCTACTTTACAGCGTAATTTTACTGAGGATATGTCCAAATATGTACCGTTACGTGTATATATGTGTGTGTGTGTTTGTGAAATTGTGTGCGGAAGCTTGAAATTTTAATTAATATTGTTTGAAATATAAAGTGCAAATAAAAGAGTGAAAGAGAGAGAGAGCGTGTGAGAGCAAAAAACTTTCACCGTAAATTCGAGACGGTTTAGGTGCTACTACGATTGTGCTTGTGATGGAAATTAATTAAAAGGTTGTAACGACGAAAGTTTATGACAGCATTGTCATTACACCCACTTCGCCAGGCAGCGCTTTCCACCTACAAGTGGCAGGGGTCTGCATATACACAGCCGTGCATGTGTTTGAGTTGCAAGCACCTATTCATATTTCATTCGGTCTTAGTGCCGTGCAAATAATTCATTGTTCATGCTGACATTTTACGAAGTTTACGCATATGCTCAGCTTCATGTTGCAAGTTCTTTTATAACCTAATTCAATGCTATTTGTGTTGTTAATTTATAGCGAAATATATTTTGGAGTTTCACCATCAAAAGTTGACAATTATGATGTTATAAACTATGGATATTATAAACTAGTAGACGGAATTCGTTAATTTTGATTTAGGACCGTTGTTTTGTGTGAAGCTCCTCAGCTTTTCATTGGTTTTGTCGGGATTGTCAGTTTATTTGTCGAAGTTAGTAGGGTAGGAACATATATATCCTATAAAGTTAAAGTGATTACCACTAAGTGGGTTAATCCCACAAGTATTTTCTTTAGCACGACGTCAAGCTGAAGAAAGTTTCCAAAAAGAGAGGTTTCGCAAAGCTAACTAGGATCATCCCTCGGCAAACAATTCAAAATTCCGAGTATATTTTGGCTAAGAAAGAGCTTATCATCCAATCCATTTACTTGGTATTCTAAATCCTAGACGAGCCGTCGACTAACCTTCGGCGAAGCACATAACTCTAGTCTAACCTGTACCTCATTGCCTCTGATTCGTTTACCATCACTACATTTACACTTTCTGGCAATATTTTGTTGAAATCTCAAGGTAAAGTCAAAAGCTTGTTGAGATCATTAAAAATTCGTTCAGTGTGTGTAAATCATGTTACAAGTTGAGTATTACTTCCAAATTAAAAGTGAATTTTCCTCTTTGCAATGCCCCAAATTTTCACTCACTTCAACTGCATTGACCTGCTTGTGGGAAAATCATGTTTTAATATTATTTTTCAAACACACAGAATTTCAGTTGCTACATTGTTCATGTTATTAAGAATTGTGTATGGTACTTATTGATACCCTGTAGGAAATTTAAGGTTTTTGAAGGTGTTAGATAATATGGCCTTAGAGACAACTATACATAAAGTGCAACTTCACTAAGTGGAATATATAATAATTTATATAAAAATAGACAGAATTTAGTATTGAAGATGGCAAGAAGTAAACAAGAGATAAAACACATTAAGTGATTCGCTCGATAAGGTAATAACAATTATTTCATCAATTAAAAAATATATTTAATGTAATTAAGCATACGAAATTGCTATGAATTCCTTATACGAATAAAGTATTTACTTTTCTCCACTCTAGGAAGCCTACATTAACTCACTTTCCCATAGGGTATTTGTATTGGGCACTAGTAGCAACCAATTTAGTTGCTACATACCGATATAATCTCAGGAAAATTGTACTTAATTAGCTTGGCAAGAATTTCACATTTCGTTGTACAGATATTGCACATTTTTAGAGCTGTAGTTAAAAATGGGATTTTTCATTGTGAAAATTTCTACGAAATGTAACAAAGACTCAATAAAGGATGTTGCCATCTACGGAGAGAAATAAGTCATGTACGAATAGAAAGACAAAGAATTTATACTGCCGAAATGCAGACATAATGAGGTTCAGAATCAAGATAGAGTTTGTTGCTAGTCAACAACAATAAAATTCTAGAACTCCAAGCATATTTGTGATGCACATACATAGGAATGTGTGCCAGAAACATCAAAGTCAAGTCGTTACAAGTAGAAATTTAGCTGCATTAGTTTGTAACTTTGATTTGCTTGCAACAATAAAACCGACGACATTGTAATGATACAAAGCGCGCAGTGCTGTGCAGAGATGCGACATTAGGTAACAAGACCTTTGTGTAAAGGGCGATAAAAATAACCGTGTAAACGAAATGCAATGAAATCAGGTGTCGCTAAAATGGTTGAGTGTACGCGAATTTTATCGTTTTTTTCACGAGTGGCAATAAATTTGAGCTACAATGAAATTTGGTGACTCGCTACAATGTAGCAAATTGAATGTAGACATCGTGGCGTTGTTATGTGTAAGTATAGCGTCACGAAGTAGCAACAAACTGTCGAGGGCTGACAATTTGGCACACCCGAACACTATTCACGAATGGACGGCATTTTATTTATTGTTCGGTATGTGGAAGCCGAGTGCCTAGAAGGGTTTACTCATATCGCTATTGCCGGTAACTCATATCGCTACCGTCATCATCAGTCTGCGAATCCTTCAGAGTTCCGTTTTTCCTGCTGTTTTCTCGGGGTATACGGCTGGACGAACAGTATTCTCGTGAACGCTGGTCAAATGTTAACATCACCCTGATCGTTCTTCAGTCCCAAACAAAAGGTCCAGTAAACTACAAAGGGCAAACATGCCTGGAATTTTCTTGCTGAATCTGTCTTGCTGACAGATGAACATTTATATGGTGAAGTTTCAAAAGTGTCTTAGCCGATGTCAATTGGGTATTGAGTTTAACATCTAACCCATCTAAGGAGATTGGATTTCATTAAAGATCTAGTATGAATAAATAATAACCCTTGGCTCATTGGTTATTGAGTCGTATATTAAAATTTAGAAGTTCTGAATAGTCCCAAGTTGCTTTGGATACACCTTGTTTGCAGATTTTTTAAACTTCCTTAAACAATATCTATTACTTCTTCGTATAAGTAGGTAGTAGTACAACAAAAATAAAATATAGTTCTATGCCAGATCAATACTCACGTAGCAGATTCGAGTGGTTGCCCATGAACAAACGTAAATTTAGGAAGATGGATACATTATATATATATTTTTGGCAACACCATTTCACTTTGTCCCAAAATGCAACAACAAAAATAAGTGTTTAAAGTATGCATACTGTTATGTGAATTTTGGCTGCAATACACCACCGTCATGACCTCACAATAGTCCCGTGTCGTATATGTATTCGCCTTTATTGTTGCAGGTAAATTTTATGCAACAACGAAAACAACAAATACAAAGTGTCGCTACACGTGCTTTTCAACAACAACTGCTCTTATTTTCTCACCTCGCATCCCTTCGTTGGACCCTTCGCATTTTTTGCGAAAAAGTTTCATTTGAAGCATTCGAGCCGTCTAGTTCGACACTTGCACAACAGGCAATAAAAGTTGGTGACAGTTTTTATTGTTTTCTTTCCGATTTTTTTCCCATTTTTATATGGTTCCTTTCCATATATATTCCATATAATTTTGTCCATGTATATATGTGTGTGCTTGCTTGTGTGCTGTTCTAACCACTTCTTACGCGTGATTCTTGCAATCTGCTCTTGTGGTCTTTTGATATTTAATATAAACAGCTTTAGGGGAAACTGGCAGCTGAGGTGCCAAGGTATATAGGCCATATGTCGCAAATAAAGGAATGTTCCCCGAGTTTCTCAAAATACCAAAAACAAAACCTAAACCAACATTTTTACATATTTAGGTTTTTGTTTAGTATGTACTTACTTATGTTAGTAAACAATAAAAATTTCATAAAGTAAGGCGAATGGAAGTTATAAAAGTCATATATTGTCATATCATATATATCTAGTTAATGAATGAATGATTTGTTATTATTTTTATTGCAACTAATTTTTTCGAGCCAATATATGGCAAAAATCTGACAAAAAAGTCAGTTGTTCAAAGACAGTCAAAAATTCAAATTTTAATATTTTTCCTTGGTTCAATAACGAGATTTATCCATGTACTATCAAACTATTTTTTATTTAATAATTTTAGATGAACCCTTAAGAGGTTCATTGAAGTCAGTTTTAAATTAAAGTATACATTCTTAAGATTGTTATCTCAAATTTTTATAGATATTTAAGCAGTAGAAGTGAAATTCTACAGTTTTGCATCTTGCTCCGCAATACTGCACAAAAGTGTACTTGAAACTTTAAACGCGATTATCTCGAAATCATATTTTTCCGAAAACGTCGTTGTGGTGACTTGTATTGCCGAAAAATTTTACAACCGATTTCAATTGTTTTTTTTTTTTTTTTCAAATTGTTCCTAATTTTTCTGCCGTGTCCTTGAACACTTTTTATTATTACATTTCATCAGATAAAAAAAGTAGTAGTAGTAGTAAATCGTCCCCGTTTGAAGAACAATTTTTTTCTCATTTCAATGAATCGTTGAAGGACACTGCAAGTCCCCATACTAACCAAATTTGTTCTGTAATCGTAGTCACGACAAGCCTCTACAAAAAAACGCGTTTTGTGTAAAATGTCTTAACTTTGAGAAATATTAGTATTGAACTTGAGCTGATTTTACGATTATATAGAAATTTTCCCGCACCTAACCACTTAATAAGCTATGGTATCCAAGGTAGGATAATTTTTTTATACGTCAAGTGAGATGAGGTACCAACGGTTGATTTTTCGGAATTTTAAATACAAATTTCACAAAATGCTGTTTTAATATGTTTCTTTGATATGCTGATTTTTTTTTTTAATGAAATATCTGATTGTATACATATACGGATGGGATCATGTGTAGAAGTTCACGCAAGTGAGGAAAGTTTTTGATTGTCACTCACTTGGGAGTGGCCAGAAACGATTCTTCTCCACATGGTTCAAGCAGCTCACGACTTCCGGTTTTAGACCAAGTATCCTCTGGGTAGCCAACAGACATCCGTTTGAAGGCGAGCTAAAGTGAGAAGGCGAAGCCCGCTTATGCGGTTGTGCGTAGGGTTTGGGACCCACCACATAAAAACACCCCCCAATGAAAAATCTACGAAAGCCTCGGATGAGACACCCCCCTTTTGATGACGACCCCTGCAAACGTTTTAAGGATGATATAAGGGCATGCACCTGGAATGTCCGGACCCTTAATTGGGAAGGTGCCTCTGCCCAGCTGGTTGATGTCCTCATACGACTTAAGGCTGACATCACCGCCATCCAAGAAGTGCGATGGACGGGACAAGGACGGAAGAAGGTGGGTCCTTGTGACATCTACTACAGCGGCCATATAAAGGAGCGCAAATTTGGTGTTGGATTTGTGGTGGGAGAGAGACTCCGTCGCAGAGTCCTGGCATTCACCCCGGGGGATGAACGTCTAGCCACAATCCGCATCAAAGCGAGGTTCTTCAACATATCGCTGATTTGCGCCCACGCCCCAACGGAAGAGAAGGACGATGTGACCAAAGATGCTTTCTATGAGCGCCTAGAACGCACCTATGAGCGCTGCCCCCGCCACGATGTAAAAGTCGTGCTTGGTGATTTTAACGCCAGGGTGGGTAAAGAAGGTGTCTTTGGCACAACAGTCGGAAAATTCAGCCTCCATGACGAAACATCGCCAAACGGCCTGAGGCTGATCGACTTCGCTGGGGCCCGAAATATGGTCATCTGTAGTACTAGATTCCAGCATAAGAAAATACATCAAGCTACTTGGCTGTCTCCTGATCGAAACACGCGGAACCAAATCGATCACGTTGTGATAGACGGAAGACATGTCTCCTGTGTTTTAGACGTGCGTACGCTCCGAGGACCAAATATAGACTCGGACCATTATCTGGTCGCAGCGAAGATACGCACCCGCCTCTGTGCAGCAAAGAACGCCCGTCTACAAACACAAGGAAGGTTCGACGTCGAAAAGCTGCAATCGCAACAGACAGCCACGAAATACTCTACTCGACTTGCACTCCTGCTCTCTGAGAGCACTCATCAGCATCTCGGTATAAGGGAACTGTGGAACGGCATCTCAAACTCACTGCGTACCGCTGCAGCCGAAACAATTGGTTTTCGGCAACGACAAAAAACAAGCTGGTACGATGAGGAGTGCCGTCTCGCAGCGGAGAGAAAACAGACTGAATACCTCGCAACGTTGCAAACGACCACAACACGTGCGGGATGGGATAGATACCGAGAGCTGAAGAGGGAAGCGAGACGCATCTGCAGACAAAAAAAGAAAGAGGCCGAAATGCGTGAGTACGAAGAGCTTGAGAAGCTGGCAGACAGAGGTAATGCTCGAAAATTTTATGAAAAAATGAAGCGACTTAACGAAGGTTTCAAGACCGGAGCATCCTCATGTAGAGACCAAGGTGGTAATCTGGTAACCGATGTCCAGGGCATACTGGGATTATGGAGGGAACACTTCTCCGACCTGCTGAATGGCAGTGAGAGTACAACACCAGGAGATGGCGAACCCGATCCCCAAATCGATGACGATGGAACAGATGTTCCATTACCCGACCATGAAGAAATTCGAATAGCAATTACCCGCTTGAAGAACAACAAAGCAGCGGGGGGCGATAGATTACCGGCAGAACTATTCAAATACGGCGGCGAAGAACTGATAAGGTGCATGCATCAGCTTCTTTGCAGAATATGGTCGGAAGAAAGCATGCCTGACGATTGGAATCTCAGTGTGCTCTGCCCAATCCACAAAAAGGGAGATCCCACAATCTGCGCCAATTACCGTGGGATCAGCCTTCTAAATATCGCATACAAGGTTCTATCGAGCGTACTGTGTGAAAGACTAAAGCCCACCGTCAACAAACTGATTGGACCTTATCAGTGTGGCTTTAGACCTGGAAAATCGACAACTGACCAGATATTCACCATGCGCCAAATCTTGGAGAAGACCCGTGAAAAGAGGAT
Organism: Zeugodacus cucurbitae; assembly: GCF_028554725.1. Classification (NCBI taxonomy): domain Eukaryota; kingdom Metazoa; phylum Arthropoda; class Insecta; order Diptera; family Tephritidae; genus Zeugodacus; species Zeugodacus cucurbitae. The sequence goes on along the minus strand of NC_071667.1, from coordinate 51,523,059 downwards.
CGACACACACCACCTTTTTGTCGATTTTAAAGCTGCTTTCGACAGCACGAAAAGGAGCTGCCTTTATGCCGCGATGTCTGAATTTGGTATCCCCGCAAAACTAATACGGCTGTGTAAGTTGACGTTGAGCAACACCAAAAGCTCCGTCATGATTGGGAAGGACCTCTCCGAGCCGTTCGATACCAAACGAGGTTTCAGACAAGGTGACTCACTATCGTGCGACTTCTTTAACCTGATGCTGGAGAAAATTATAAGAGCTGCAGAACTAAACCGAGAAGGTACAATCTTCTACAAGAGTGTACAGCTCCTGGCGTACGCCGATGATATTGATATCATCGGAAGCAACAACCGCGCCGTTTGTTCTGCTTTTTCCCGCATGGATAAGGAGGCGAAGCGAATGGGTCTGGAGGTGAATGAGGACAAGACGAAATATCTCCTGTCATCAAACAAACAGTCAGCGCACTCGCGTCTTGGCTCCCACGTCACTGTTGACAGTCATAACTTCGAGGTCGTAGATAATTTCGTATACCTGGGAACCAGCATCAACAACACCAACAATGTCAGCCTCGAAATCCAGCGCAGAATAACTCTTGCCAACAGGTGCTACTTTGGACTGAGTAGGCAATTGAACAGTAAAGTCCTCTCTCGACGAACCAAAATCAAGCTCTACAAGTCGCTTATCATTCCCGTCCTGCTTTACGGTGCAGAAGCTTGGACGATGTCAACATCAGATGAGACGACACTAGGAGTTTTCGAGAGGAAAATTTTGCGCAAGATTTATGGTCCTCAGAACATTGGCAACGGCGAATACCGCAGACGATGGAACGATGAGCTGTACGAGTTATACGACGACATTGACATAGTTCAGCGAATAAAAAGGCAGCGGCTACGCTGGCTAGGTCATGTTGTCCGAATGGACGAAAACACTCCAGCCCTGAAAGTGTTCGATGCAGTACCCGCCGGAGGAAGCCGAGGAAGGGGAAGGCCTCCACTCCGTTGGAGGGACCAGGTGGAGAGCGACCTGGTTACACTTGGGATCTCCAACTGGCGCCGAACTGCGAAGGAGAGAGAGAGGTGGCGCACTATCGTCGATTCGGCTATAACCGGCTAAAGGGTTGCAACGCCAATCACATACATACATACATATACATATTTACACATATAAATTAAAAAAAAAATACAATGGTTTCCAAATTCTGAAACCCAGTAGTTACTCATTCTAGCTTATTACAAATCAATCGTAATTCGCATAAGCGAAAAGGCAATAGTCATTCAGGTTGAATGTGGACTGGGATTACTATACTGAACGTATGGTAATTTAAGAAGTGTCTGAAAACTACTAATTCAAAAAAAAAATATTTTGTAACGCTTTTATTCAAATTTAACTTTACTAACACATAATAGACAAAGGTCTAAACCACTCCATCGGAAGTGATTTGATGTTTCTATAATACCAAGATTATGTGAAAGATTGACCTAAGGTTGTTCTGACTTTCAAGAGGCACATGTACACATTTCATCGCTGTCGGACAAATGTTTAATGAGATATTGCAGACAAAACTGGGACGGAAGAGCTTTCGTGTGTTATTAAAATACTATGATTTGCTAAACCCTGTATCGGCCAAATGAAGTCATACGAGCTCATTGGATATTCAATAGCGGTTGCTACGGACCGAAGCTGTAAAAAATATGTAAAATATACACTTTTAAGAGGCATTTAAAATACGAGTACTGGGTGTAATTATAAATAAACAAAATTTGATAAACTTGCATAAATAATTTGGAGAATTAAAAGTTTTTATCTAACACTGATTTCACAAATTTGATTACATCCAGTTACCTTACATAATTGTAATAGCAATTGCATTAACACATTGAAAGCACCATCACAAATTTCATTGAATTGAAATATTAAAGCTCGCGGGACTTAAATAGAAGCTTTAAAAGACTGTTATTTCAAAGACACCAACATGCTGTTAACAAAATCAAATTGTCACCGGCGCACCTGCCCACCGCTTTGTTTTTATCCTCCATTTAACTGTGTCTCTGGCAACCGCCTACCTTAGCGCTTTCCCCAAATTGTAGATTCCGCCGAAAAATTCACTTTAATTACACTTCTATCCACTTCTATAAAAGTATGCCAAGGATTTGCTGAATAATCGCCAAATTAAATCAAAGTCATTCATTGAGAAAAACTTTCACGAACTCAAGCGATACTGATTGGCGCTGGTGTGGCGGACGCTTGCGGAGGCAACTCATTTCGGCAATCATTGTCAAGGTCGTTAAGTGTGCCTAAAAATGGAACACTCTGTGTTTGTATTGTATTATGTTCCTTGCGAATAACGAGTAATAATAATACGTTTGCATGTACTGACGATGTCTGTCCTCGTGATGCGCCTCAACTCTCGCACACGCAGCCTCGCCATTCAAGCGCACGGCTCGCTACATAAATACAAAGGCCGGTGACGCCACACTAATGGCATTGGGGCGCTTAATGGGCTTTTGATGAAGCAAGACGAGCCGAATATTCTACTGCATCGCGGAGTATTTTGTGGGCTTTGTTTTCTATCCATTGAAAATGAGTACGAAAATGCTCGAAGATGAATAAAAATGTTTGTTTACAAAGTAACGCGCGTGCGAGAAGACGGCAGGGGGAGGCGTGACAGGCGATATAAATGTTCGACAATATGATAGCAAAGTGCTTACGATTTCCTTAGAGATGTGGGCAGCATGAAATGTGATTAATACAACGCCGCTTTATGCCGTAGTAGCAGGTAGTTATGGGTATTGAGGGAATATAATAATAATGGCAATGCTTATAGGAGACACACACATACACTGACATACAGACCAACATATAGCATGTGATATACACGCATAATAGACGCAACTTTTGAGATCTTTGGGCAGGAGGGCATTAAGTTATTAAGCCTAAATATTTGCTTATAGTTTCATGCAAACAAATTTGAACATGCCGGTATGTAGGAAGAAGTCGAAAAGAGAAATAAACGAGTCATTGGAGTGAGTTTCAAGATTTATCGTTGGCAGAAAAAAAGACCCCATGCATATGTATTCTGTTTATTAAGAAAACTTAGCGATTAAGTTGTGGAGAAACTTAAGCTAATTAATGATGAGATGTTGACTTATGACAGTTGGTAAATAAAAGCGTTAAGATTTATTTGGGATCAGTGTACCCAGATATAACATATAAATATGTTTGAATAGAATTTTATTATATACATATGTACACAATATTTGAAGATTTCATTTAAACATAATATTATCAAACTACTATCTAGATATAATAGTATGTTATTCAGATCATCAAAATATAGGTAAAGACAGATTAATTTCATTTGCGACATGAAATCACATAGTTTAATTGTAAGATTCCAATTTTACATTCATCGTTTGATTCGGAAAAATACGGTACACATAATGGGAGATTTTCCGATTCCATCCTGGAATATAAGACCCGATGATCTTATAAATATACAGGTTTACTTCGATTATCACCCTTTTGTGGACATGTCTATGGTCAAAACATGTTAAATATTAGCCTACTCAATTAATATTATATCAATTCCTTAACATCTTTGAGTGCTACTTTAAAGAAAATCACTGACCTGCTGATGCCTATCTTGCAAATATCGATTTCCGCAAGCTTTTCGTGCGAAGAATTTTCGATCCACAAAATCATACACCATAGTAGTGATGTAGTAATCACTTGGTGCCAAGTTCGGACTATAAAGTGAATGCCTAAGAACCTCCCTACCAAGCTCACGGAACTTCAGGAGAACACACATCAAATATAAAAAAGTGAAACTCATCAAATACTCGCTAAAATCTAAGTTTGTTTTATTGGTACCGTTCCAGTCATAGTGATAATCATATGTTTACTTACTTTCCATTTAATAAATAGCAAAGAACAGATAATTTTGGCATATGATATATAAAATATTTGATTTTATAAAGGTGTATTCAATAGAGACGCTACAAAAGTACACATATAGGGACAGCACACGACGTTATATTTTTCCCGCTCTTTTGACATTTCTTTTCAGTCAGTCGGTTTCAGTCGGTTTCAGTCGGTTTGTCATTTCGTCATTGAAAGATATACGACCCAACAACGAGTCGAAATTATTAAAATTTACTACAGAAATTCTGAGTCAGTGGCCTCAACTTTAAGAGCGCAATTTATGGTCGTCATAATCGTCCTGTCTGACCACTCAGTGGAAACCGAATATTTTTGGCCCGAATAGGATGATATGTACTTGGACAATATGTGGTTCTAACAGGATGGCGCCACAAGCCACACAACGAATATCACAATCGATTTATTGAAAACTATGTTTGGTGAACGTGTTATCTCACGAAAATTGTGTTCAGCGTCTGGACTTCTGCAAGCGAAGCGTGCCCATGCACATGAAATCGAATTATCATTTCGAATTTACTTTCACAGGAAGAAATACAAACTATTTACTACAAAAACCAATCGGTTTATGGGAAGTTTGTTTATAAAAACATTAATCTTGATATATTTATAGACATTTAAAATAAAATGTTTCGAAAATATTCCCAAAAGTGTACGTTAGTTGTTAATAATCGCCACAAAGCCTAACATTTACATTAACAAATCTTTACTAATAGCTGTCCTTACATAAAATATTTACAGTAGTCGCCAATCAATATGAGTCCAATTTCCATGACCTTTTGCCCATCGTATAAGGTTTTGACGCATTTTTGAGGTCCAAAGTCGCTTTTTGACAGGCCGAAGAGCTTTCAAATCAACATCTTGAACGAACGGTTCTGGCGCACATTTCTGTACCGACATCTTGTAATAACTTCACTTTAAAGTCCTCAGCAGTTTTGAAGCGATTCTTCAAGCAAATACGTTCCATCCCTAGATTTTCCTTTGAATTTGTCTTCTTCTTTGCTCCAGAGCCAGTTTTTTTCTTAAGAGACTTGGTTCTACCGAATTTTTTAAGGAATTCTCCGACGGAGGATTTTTTTTCCAAAAACAAAATATTACGTTTATGCGAAACACAAGCACAAAATAAATTATTAAACTCTTAAAAAATAAACTAAAAGTTGCTATAAAACGTGTACCGAACACGTATTTATGTGAAAGAATAAGCCTTTCGGTCACGATGCCCTTTAAATACAAATCGACGGTTTGTCCGGATTTCACAGTGCGCTACTATATATTTGGCCCATAATAAATCGCGTGGTAGACAATTATTTGTAGGTTTTAGAGTATTTAGCGAAATTATTTCGCATCGGCCCAAAAGTGGAAAGCGCTGAGGAAGTTAATCAGTATTAATGTGCGCCGTAAAAAATAAATTAAAGCGAAACAATTTTCAAATTACGTAATGTCTTTACGTTTTCCTACAATTACGGTCTGGTAGTTTACGGATCACGTTGATGAAGTTATCCGCTTTATACGCTCAACGCCTATAACTACTACTCCTTTAACCCTTTTTATGCCATTTAAATTGCCTTTTTCTGCCCTACACGCAGCATTTGCCTTCACAGCAGTTTGGAAAAAAGAGGTAAAAGAAAAGGGAAATGATTAATATCAAGAAAAAGGTACATTAAGTATTAATAACATCGCATAAAAACGCTGCTGTCTTGATTTCTACTTTATTTTCATTCCGTTGCGGACTATATATATACATAAATATATCCAAACATATATACATATGTATAAGTATCTGTGTTTGTGTTTGTATGTAGATACTTGCCACATTACATTCTTCCTTGATTTTTGCTTATTTATGCTTTGCTGTCGCTTTTCGGTCGCCTTTCGCTGGCTCCGACGATGACTGCTTAATGTCCCGCCATATATAATGTTAAAAAATCTTCGTATATATGTGTGTCCTGGTAGATATCGGACCGTAATTGTCGTGCGAGGGTGCATGAAAAGGCGCCTGAGCTTGCCCCCAACTGCTAGTGGCGGTATGATGGAGGCGTCAACTCTTCGCCGGCAATTGATGGTCATCATCCTTGTTGAATGTCGTTTTCTTTATTATTATTTTTACTCTGTCTTCTGCGTTCGCTGACGATACTGGTTCAATGTGTGTATGGCAATATATTTCAAGTTCACTGTTCGTAAATAATTCGCGTATAAATGTTGAGAACTTCCCCTTATTTCCTAAGCCCCATTTTATATTTCGCCATTAATTTTGCTTACTTCCTTTATCGTTTTCTTTGTCACCAATCTATATTCATGACAGTTCAAATCTGTTTGTGGAGAAAATAGATAGGTTTATGTATAATTTTCTGGGGTACGTCAGACTTCCTCTTCATAATGGAAACCGCATGATATTTCTTGGATGAAATACCTTTGAAACTTGTATAAAGAAGAAACCAAAATTTATGTATGAGTGTAAATTATAACCGAATCACCTACCGAGTTTCAAGCAACATACGTAATACAAAACCAGCATATGAGGTTAGAGTATTCAGACCAAAGACCGAGGATACACAATGACATAAAGAATGGTCTCCGCTCAAAGCCTGGGTTTAATAAGGCTCTATTGACAAATCCGTAGTATGGAGTGTAAATTACTCATTCATAATGAGTCTTTAGACAAGATCTAACAAAGAATGTTCTAATGCGTCTGAACTTAAGATACTCTCACTGTCGATAGATATGTTTGCTGTCGTAGTTTGTTTAAAGCCACCTTTTTGATGATAGATCTTCGTCACAATACCGCTAGAACGTACCTGTCAGTTGATCCAATGACCTGTTCATGTTAAATTATTCTATCCCCAAAACTAATGAATTGCTATTCATTACCGATTAAATATCTTCAATATTCGACTTTTAGTCAGTATAAGAAGTCTCTTATATTTCAGGTTTTATCTAAGCTTACACTTAGCACTTCAACCTTAACATAATACTATTTTCGTTAAATTGAAGTCAGCGCATACTCAAGTACTAAGCACGACCTCAGCAGAAAACTCTTAAAATCGCTTGATTTTTAAACATTAAGAATGCGTGAGTGTGAGCTCTACTACGTGCACTACGCAAAAGCACTGCATGAGCTCGGTGTACAGCTCAGCACACGCACGTCATATGAACTTCCACAACTTGCGTGTGCAGTTGCCAGTTGAAATGCGTGCTGCCGAAGTTTGCCACTCTTGGCGCCTGCACTTGTACTATAGTTCGAAAGTGAAGCGAGTTAGCAAGAGCAGGCGACAGCTGTACGCTTCAATGAACTTGTGGCAACTTTTCGCATTCGCTGAGTTACTTTCGCGCGTTGTTTTAATACTAAGCTTATGCAACTTAGACATTACTACCGCAATCGGTAAGATTTGCCACACCTTCTGTGCTATCACATACCTACATTCAATAGCTTTCCTGTTAGCCGTCGACTCAATTTGAGCTTTAGAATTGCATAAATGGCAAGTGATTTGAATTTCAAAGTGGGTATTATACAATATTTATGATGTTTAAAACAAACAGTTACACCAATAACGATAACAACAGTGAGACTTTCTCGCTGAAGGCACACATACGGCAGAGGTGTTGAAGTTTTTAGTGGAGTTGGCTGGTAGAGTGTGTCGGTTGGTAGTTGAATGCCTGGCAATGAATGCCACGAAGCTACAAACATTCTAGCATACAAACATAGCTACAAATATGCGAGTATACCTACCGGCGCTGATGTGTGCTGGAATTTATGAGTGTCCCAAGTGTGTGATAATATTGGAGGAAGGCGAGCGCTTCAACTGTGGCGGAAATGCCGCTTTTTCTCCGAGTAGCGATTTGTAGATAATATTTGTTTTCCTGACTTTGCTTTTCGCAAGAAATACAAACATAAATATATAAATATCTACGATTCTTTATTTTATCTAAGCGTGTTGATTTTATAGCCGCATTTGCCTAAGCATGATTGCACAACCAGGCACGTGTGCTAAATATTATCGTCTGAAATATAAATAAATAATTTTAATTTGACAGCAGTTGCATAAATTTCAATAAGCAATTCATGATGGAAATTCATAGGAAAAAATTAAAATAAAATGCTTTGACCTGTACATAGATGTTTTCCTGTTCCAATGAAATATATACGATCGATTTCCTTTTAGTAGAATTAAAAAACGGTACAGCTTAGGTTATGTTGCAAGATAAATACGAATACTAGTGATCTAAGTAGCCTAAAGTTTCAAGTTTTAAAAATCTAGCGGCGAATCATGAATATAGGTTCAGTCGACGATTATATTCTATGGGCATCTATCAGCACTGTGAATTACCTCAAGAAGTCTACAAAAATGTTCAACAAAACTAAGGTCTCTGAGCGAAGTCTCTTTAATATTTAATGCGTTTATTTTGGATAATAGTAACTATAGAAATTGCTATATCGCCTTTTATCGGAAATGTTCGGAGATATCAAATTTATAGGCAATCGTATTAATAGTGACTGTTCTACAAGAAATAGAACTATTTTCAACTAATTGTATAACAATCTTTTTTTAAATTTTAAAATACATACTAATTTAATAGAGATAATGCGATAGAGATACTTACGTGGATATTTTTTGTGAATAAGGTAGTAAATTCCATTGTTTATAAATTGACACAATATGTATGTCAATCGCGTGTCATGAAATCACTCTCCGGAGGCGAAATTTTATATATCTGAAATTACTCGACCGATTTGAACCAAATTTGATACAAAGCTTTCTTAACGATCAAAAGCAATAAATTGAACAACATATATGTGACATATGTCTTCTTTCCATATACAAATATAATGCTATGCAAATCAGCTCTGTCCGAATAGGGAAGTACTTTTCCGAGCCGTTCGGAAATAAACGCGGTTTCAAACAAGGCGATTCCGTATCGAGCGATTTCTTTAATCTACTGCTTGAGCAGATAATTCGTGCTGCAGATTTTAAACGTACTGGCACAATCTTTTTTGAGAGTCATCTGTCTTTGGCCTACGCCGACGATATCGACATAGTCGGGTGTTACAAAAGGGCCGTGTATGTTAGAATCTCAAGCTTAGAAAAAATAGCGAAGGTGGGTTTGGTGGTTAACGAGGACAGGTACTTCCAAACTAAGCAGCTACAAGTCTCTTATTATACCAATCCTGATGTATGGTGCGGAAGCAAGGACGATAGCGAACAGCGATGGAAATGCTTTAGGAGCGTTCCACAGAGGTCGGTCTTGTATGGAATCAGCGGCCAAAAATACTTCCACTGCCTATTTTAAAGTGAGTTTTTTCGTCAATATATTCAACAAAAAGTCCTTTAGAAAAACGAAAATCATTTTATATATATTAATTTCCGGATCGATTTTCCCACTACACTATATCTGAAATTGTATGCTCACTTTATTTTGTCAAGATATCTCGCATATTAAAAGATGTATACGTTATAAAGTCTACTTAAAGTTATGAGTTTTACCAATATTCTCGGTTAAAAATTATTCAATGACAATGAGGTCTTCATGTTTTCGTATAATTTTGTTTCGGTATCTTCATTGCTTCTTGCTTGATATATTGCAAAGTGAAGATTGAATTCAAAATTGAGTTATATGAGAAGTTGACGTGATTGTTAGCCAATGCCGCCTATTTTTCATCGGTAATATCAGGGTGTCAAGAAAATATTATATAGCCAATTTCATTGACATTAATCAAGGTAACTTGAGATACATTTAGTTTTTGACCAAAAAGTGGACGTTAAAACACTTTATAGCTTTCCGATTATTCAATTTGTGGGCGTGGCAATAGTTTTTGGCAAATTTACCACTCAACAGTTCACTTGTAAAACAATAGAACAATATATTACTACATAAAAATCACTTTGATATATAATATAGGGTGATTTTTTAAGAGCTTGATAACTTTTTTAAAAAAAAAAAACGCATAAAATTTGCAAAATCTCATCGGTTCTTTATTTGAAACGTTAGATTGGTTCATGACATTTACTTTTTGAAGATAATTTCATTTAAATGTTGACCGCGGCTGCGTCTTAGGTGGTCCATTCGGAAAGTCCAATTTTGGGCAACTTTTTCGAGCATTTCGGCCGGAATAGCCCGAATTTCTTCGGAAATGTTGTCTTCCAAAGCTGGAATAGTTGCTGGCTTATTTCTGTAGACTTTAGACTTGACGTAGCCCCACAAAAAATAGTCTAAAGGCGTTAAATCGCATGATCTTGGTGGCCAACTTACGGGTCCATTTCTTGAGATGAATTGTTCTCCGAAGTTTTCCCTCAAAATGGCCATAGAATCGCGAGCTGTGTGGCATGTAGCGCCATCTTGTTGAAACCACATGTCAACCAAGTTCAGTTCTTCCATTTTTGGCAACAAAAAGTTTGTTAGCATCGAACGATAGCGATCGCCATTCACCGTAACGTTGCGTCCAACAGCATCTTTGAAAAAATACGGTCCAATGATTCCACCAGCGTACAAACCACACCAAACAGTGCATTTTTCGGGATGCATGGGCAGTTCTTGAACGGCTTCTGGTTGCTCTTCACCCCAAATGCGGCAATTTTGCTTATTTACGTAGCCATTCAACCAGAAATGAGCCTCATCGCTGAACAAAATTTGTCGATAAAAAAGCGGATTTTCTGCCAACTTTTCTAGGGCCCATTCACTGAAAATTCGACGTTAGCTCGTTAGTAAGTCTATTCATGATGAAATGTCAAAGCATACTGAGCATCTTTCTCTTTGACACCATGTCTCAATCCCACGTGATCTGTCAAATACTAATGCATGAAAATCCTAACCTCAAAAAAATCACCCGTTATATGGCAAATTTCAGACTTTAATTTTTTTTGGCCTATGAAATCGGCCACTGTGCGTTCGAGTGAAATGTTTTTTTGCCCCCTACACGTGGCGAAGGAGAGTGCCGGATTCGATAGAGTGATGAGCTGTATGAGCTTTTCGTCGATATGGACAACATGTATGGATATGGACTTGGCTTTGTTACCCGAATGGAAGAAAACACCCCAGCTCCCAAAATGCACTCTTTGGTTCACCCATGTGGCCTACGAAGAAAATGTTCATTTGACTTTACATTGATTAAATAAAGATTCAAATTAGTTATCTTTTCTACATATAGTTCTCTCCCAATATTTGGCAATTTTTTCCAAACATAGGATACTGATAAATATACATAAGTACTATATTTTTAATATACCCACTCCTTATACATATTTGCGCAACATAAGAGCTTTTTTGTAAGGTTCCGCCTGAATTTTTCTCGTTTCATACTTTTTTTGCCTACACTTTGAAATATTGAAATATAAAATTTTAATTCTCAAAGGATATTATGTGTAATATAATAATAATAGTTAATTGTATAAAAATCTGATTCTGAACGAATTTATAACAAATTGATTTGACTGCAGGGTATTTGAATATACATGAACTATGTGAGCACCTTACTCCATGAAAAAAATGTTGACTGCATAATAACAAATTTAAATATTTATAATAACTGTATATACATGTTAATAAAGCAGACTTTATACGCGGCCACTTAAAAATATTTGCAAAAAAGTCTTTGCAACAGCTCTTTTATTATCCACCAGAAGTGAAATAAAAAAGCTCAACACAGGACACACACATTCGCAAAAACATTAAATTTCATTAAATATATGCATAAATTAAACCACATGAATAACTGCACGGACACAAAAATATTTATGTGTGACACATTTCAGCATTTCCACTCACACCGACACACACACTCACATACAGTAAGAGTCGCGGCGGCAAATGTGCAATTTAAATTTAAAACCGAGATGAGAGTTGTTGATTGCATAAACCATATTTTCGATCAATGTCCGTCGTCGCTTTGTGGCTGAAACTGAAATTGTTTGCGAACTTGTCGTTTCCATTAACACTTGTGCGAATGCCTTGCCGTCAACATTTTTCGCAGCCTTTTTTCCGCATTCCGTTACTTTTGTGTTTGTGTGTCCGCGGCATAAAGTTTTATTTGCGCATGCGCTGCTGCCACCGTTCCGTTCAATTGGATATCCAGAAGCGTGTCAATAAATGTTTTGCGGTTTCGCATATGAATGCAGCGGTGAGGAGTTATATTGTCGAGCTTATGGAATGCCACGATTGTTTTGGCACGTACACAAATAAATATAAGTGAGTGCGTGTGTGTGTGTATGATGTTATTTTTGTATTTATAAATGCAGGAAACGATGCAACAGATGAGACATAAAGCATGCAAGAGTCCACAAACACAAAGAAAAGTGAAGTAAAGGGTGTCCCAATGTGTTATCGAGTGACCACATCGGAAAACCATATTTAGTTTTTGGACTAATTTATTAAGTTCTTAGCAAACAAATCTTTAAAATTAAAAAAAAAAACAATTCGATAATATTCGAACTCGAGATTTTATTATATATAAAATAAATAATATAAGTAACTAAATTATTTTCGAAAGCACTCTTGGAAACATCGTCCAAAGAGGACTAACTCTGGACTCAACATCAATCCATCAAAAACAGCCATTATCCCCTTCACAAGAAGAAGATCGCTCCCAGGCCTGGGTTCAATTACACTCAATGGCGAAGCGGTAGCTAGGGTAGAGGAAATAAAATATCTTGGAGTACTATTAGATACGAAACTGAGGTGGAAGAAGCATGTGGACTCCGTGATTGCGAAGGCCACCAAAGCACTAATGGTGTACAAACGCCTAGCAGGTAAAACCTGGGGCTGCAGCCCGCACATACTGCGATGGATGTACACCATGATTGTGAGGCCTGTAACCACTTATGGAGCGGTGGTCTGGTCGTCAAGGATCTCCCTGGCCACAGCTGAGAAACAGACCGAGGGACGATATCATCAAAAGGGTTCATCTTGTGAGGCGATTCAAAACAGTTATGTCCAATAAAAGAGAATGGGAGGACTCAAGGAACTCATAAGTAGAAGCACACAACAATCGTACACAGACGGATCAAAGACAGCAGTTGGTATAAGCGCCGGGATAACGGGGCCATGCCTGAAGCTGTCTTTATCCATGGGCCATTTCCCCAGCATCTTCCAAGCTGAAGTCTATGCCATTACCAAGTGTGCAGAGGTAATATTGGACAATGGCTATCATAAGGAACGCATAGCCATTATCAGCGATAGCCAAGCAGCTCTTCAGGCACTATCATCCTTCGAAGTGGACTCGGTGCAGGTCATGGACTGCATAGATACTTTGAACATGATTTGCAGAAATAACAGCATAACCCTAGCTTGGGTTCCAGGGCATAAAGGAATACAGGGAAACGAATTCGCGGACCAACTAGCAAGGAAGGCCGCGGCCACCAGCCCAATCGGGCCAGAGCCCTTTATCGCGGTATGTTCTTACACGGCATGTTCTTACAACCCGCCTGAAAGAGGAGGAGGCAGCAAGCAGGAATCGCTGTTGGTTGCACATGCAGGGACTTCGTCACTCCAAACTGTTCCTGGAAGGATACAATCTGAAAAGATTTAAACAGTTAATGGCGCTCCCCAGGAACAAACTGAGACAATTAGTGGCACTATATACCGGCCACTGCAGACTACGGTGTCATCTGCACAAAATGGGAATCCACTCGTCGGATCTTTGCCGATTCTGTGATTCAGAGGCGGAGACACCAGAGCACCTACTCCTTGACTGCCCGGCGATCACGAAGGAAAGGGGACAGACAATTGGGGCTCTTTATCCCCAAAGAGGAAGTATCGCATGCATCAGACCTGCAACACTGTTAAGATTTCTTAACGTGACTGGGTTGGAGGGGGTGCTGTGATAACTGGAGAGGGCACAATAGACCTTAGGTCGCGGTGCAATCCTCACAATATAATATAATCTAATCTAAGAAGACTTAGGGGCCATCCATAAATTACGTAACACGAATTTAAGGACTTTTTAACCCCTTCCCCCTTCCTTGTCATAAGTTGTCACATTTTGTACTCATCCCCTCCCTGACGTGACGTCACCCATTTTCCAATTTTATAAATTTATCATAAAATAAAAAAAAACAGGTTATTCTATTGATTCTTATATTTATTGAACAATATTTAATAAAATCAACATTTAGTTAGATATTAAAGTACAGAGACAACGAATGACTAGTCAAGAAATAATAGATACTTAATTATAGTAATTAAAAATACTTCAGAATACTACGACTTAGAAATGTATGACTGTTACACGGCAGAAGACAATTGTCAAGTAAACAATGGGAACGAATAGAGGTCACTGCGCCAGCGCGAAGCATGTGCGACGGCACTTGTCAAGCAGCGGTAAAACCACATCACCACCGGCAGAAGTAGCCGCGCGTGATCGGCGTGTTACAGAGCAGCCAGTCGTCTAGCACCCAGGAGCGCAGCAGAGCGGGAAACGATATTGCCCTAAATTTTGAAATGTGATGTCACAAAGATGCCCCCTCCCCCTGCCCCTTGTCACACAATGTCACTTCTGAATGATACCTTTCCCCCCTTCAAGGTGTGACGTAATTTATGGATGGCCCCTTATGATGTATGTTATTTCTAATACCTTAATTAAACATATCTGGCAACACTCTCATATGTTGCTTTACCTACTTAGTCACCCTATCACTTGCACACACACATGTTTCAGTGAAAAGTTTATTTTTTGAAATATTTTACGACTGCGTGAGCGGTTACTGTTGGCAACAGTTGTAATTTCTATTTCTGCTTTTACTCGCGGAGTCTGGCTACCGCTTTTGCTGGTGCTGCTGCTGTTGTTGACAGTGCTGCTAATATGCATGAGCGCGTTTCCGCTTCCGGTTGTTGAAATTTCATGCAATTTATTCACGTTTGCAATGGCACATGTGTGCCGAAACACATATACATATTCTCACAAATAAATACATACAAACGCATCCGTGTGCAACAGTTGAGAGACACACTCATCCTTATACATTCATACATATATACTTGAATGTCCCTGTGCTTATGCCGCATGCAAATGCAGCGGCTTGTTGATGTTCAGGCTTTACACAGGCTTATGTGATCAGAAATGCAAAAGAGCGGACGGACTAACAGGAAGTTTGCTTACATAGCATAATACACAATATTTACATACTAAGCAAATGAAACATTGCATGTAAAGCAGAAATGCGGCATTAATATTTTGTCATATTCACCATAAGCTTGCGAATTTTAAATGTAAATACAGTACATTACAGAAATATATATTTCGAATTGCAACGAAGTTCTGAACGGAATTAAGAATTGATAAATTCAAGAGAAATTTTACAAATAGTCGTACTAGTATACATGTATCATTTATAACAAGTAAGGAAGGCCATGTTCGAGTGTAACCGAACATTTTATACTCTCGCAATTTATTTATTTAATATAGGTGAATACTTATTTATATATTTGTTCAATATATGTGAATACCATGAATACTTAAGGTCTGATTTTGGATAGCCATGCCACATTATAAATGTAAAATTTGTGCAAAGTTCACTACTGCTTACTTTATATATTGTAAAGTAAACGATTCAGATCGACTTCAAAGTTTTTGTACATGGGTTGTGAACCGATTTAGATTGTTTCCATAACATATCATTGGGAAGCCAAAATATATTATGAACCGAATTTCAATGAAATTGGTCGAGTAGCATCTCTTCTGTACCATCTTTATAATGAAATTTAAGTTTCCTGGTGGTTTTCTTACTGAATTAAACATTTTAGTAACGGGTGATTTTTTTGAGGTTAGGATTTTCATGCATTAGTATTTGACAGATCACGTGGGATTTCAGACATGGTGTCAAAGAGAAAGATGCTCAGTATGCTTTGACATTTCATCATGAATAGACTTACTAACGAGCAACGCTTGCAAATCATTGAATTTTATTACCAAAATCAGTGTTCGGTTCGAAATGTTTTTATCGACAAATTTTGTTCAGCGATGAGGCTCATTTCTGGTTGAATGGCTACGTAAATAAGCAAAATTGCCGCATTTGGGGTGAAGAGCAACCAGAAGCCGTTCAAGAACTGCCCATGCATCCCGAAAAATGCACTGTTTGGTGTGGTTTGTACGCTGGTGGAATCATTGGACCGTATTTTTTCAAAGATGCTGTTGGACGCAACGTTACGGTGAATGGCGATCGCTATCGTTCGATGCTAACAAACTTTTTGTTGCCAAAAATGGAAGAACTGAACTTGGTTGACATGTGGTTTCAACAAGATGGCGCTACATGCCACACAGCTCGCGATTCTATGGCCATTTTGAGGGAAAACTTCGGAGAACAATTCATCTCAAGAAATGGACCCGTAAGTTGGCCACCAAGATCATGCGATTTAACGCCTTTAGACTATTTTTTGTGGGGCTACGTCAAGTCTAAAGTCTACAGAAATAAGCCAGCAACTATTCCAACTTTGGAAGACAACATTTCCGAAGAAATTCGGGCTATTCCGGCCGAAATGCTCGAAAAAGTTGCCCAAAATTGGACTTTCCGAATGGACCACCTAAGACGCAGCCGCGGTCAACATTTAAATGAAATTATCTTCAAAAAGTAAATGTCATGAACCAATCTAACGTTTCAAATAAAGAACCGATGAGATTTTTTATGCGTTTTTTTTTTAAAAAAAGTTATCAAGCTCTTAAAAAATCACCCTTTAGTTTTGAACATAACCTTTGTATAGGAGGTAGGCGTGGTTAAAATTTCGATTTCCAATTTTCCTCCATTTTTGGACTGTATAAGGAAGTACCTAAAAGAAACGATTGTAGAGAGTTTGGTTAATATAGCTCTAGTGGTTTACGAGATATGTACAAAACAAACAAACTTAGTAGGGGCGGGTTCACGCACACTTTCCCAAACAATTACATTCAAATATGCCTCTTCCTAGAACGGTCCTTTGTACCAAAGTTCATATATTAATTTATGGCTTGGCTATAGCTCTTTATCGCCATTTTATGGGCGTGGCAGTGGTCCGGTTTCGCCCCCCTAGGAACTTAACCTTGTTATGGTGCCAAGATACACATGTGCCAAGTTTCATTAAGATACTCAAGTTACAGCTTTCGCGGGTGGACAGACAAACATCCGGATTTCAACTTTACTTGACACCCTGATCACTTTGGTATATATATCTTTATAATATATAAAAATGTATATGTCCGAATAAGACTAGATTTTGCAGAATACTCTCTTCTCATTTAAAGATTAACAAAAAATAAATAAATAGTCGCTCACAAAGCCTCCTCTCACGGACTCACTGATCAATCTCATTCAGTTTAACTCGACCTTTTATTGAATGAGGAGCCTAGACTAAATGGGTTACGATGCTCGGAGAGGAGGCAATTCCGTGCTCTAATGAAACCAATTACTATCCTCAATACCGTAGTGAAATTGGTCAGTATATTAAATTTTGACAAAGATAAATATGACTTGTAGTCAATTTACCGAACTTTTCGACTTGGACATCTGTAAAAGTTGGTTCCTTGTGATGCCAAAAAATCTCCGGGAAATAGATAGGCTCCTGCATATCAAAAATTTGCTTCAATTTGCTTTAGTCCCCTAAGAATTCGCTTGGTTCACCTAAGGAATGCTGAAAGTGCGCTGAAAGCGGCAAGAAGAATATTACTAAAACAAGGTAGCTCGAAGGACCTCTTATGGCCAACTTTGAATCAGATAACTTCCGTAGTAGCATGCTTGTAATTGTTAATCTACCTTTACCGATATCAGGCGGAGTCCGTATGTAAAACAATCAAATTGTTCCCTAGCACACAAACAAATGTGATAATGAAGTTGATTGAAGCTATTGATAAATAGCACAGAATTGCTTTGAGCATATTGGCATCGAACTAATGACCAGTATTGCCGTTCTACCCTTTGGAGCAGTACATATACTGCTACTTTTAGGGCAACTAGGTCTGCTTGAACGACACTCTAAAAATATGGTAACATGTACTTAATATGATGGAGACCTCCCGATAAAAGCATCCCCACGGGAATGTACGCATAGATGGCGGGAGAAGGTTTCGTGGGGCTGTGGCCAAAGCTATAAGAGTTGCATACGGAGCAACGGATAATGTTGGAATAACTTGAATAACTTGATATCAACCCTACTCTGGAGGTTTTGACCGCCTCCTAAATATGAAATTCTTCAAATATGTAATCAACAATCTTGTCCGTGACAAACGATAATTGAGAACTCAGCTTTACTTCACTGTCCTTGAAAATTGTTTAATATACTTCGACAGCTTTTATTAAAGTATCGACAATTCCATAAACATGTGGGTCTACAGCCTACACTAAAATATGCACAATGCGCCTAAAATTCATGCCTCACAAAATTTACACTGACCTGTCAAACAGAAATTCAGAATTGGCAAGTATGAAGTAAATCCCCAAAGACGATCATCATGAATACCATTAAATATTCATAACATTCTGCTGCAACTCTGAAGGGATCATAAGGCATTTTGCTAATTTCCCGCAAAGCCATTAGACCAAGATGCCTAATTCTATGCAAACATACATCCATTTATGTATATCTGTATGTACCGTTCTATTTATGCTTCCATGTGGAGAACAAGATGTTTATATATTGAGGCAGTGATGCATTTTTGTAATTATTTTTTATGTTTATGGCCAATAAAATAATAATTTTTCGCAAAAAAGCTTACAACAAAAGCAAAAAGTACAGCGAAACAGTAAATTTTGTAAATTTAGTGGCTTCGAGGCGAGTATATTTTTCACCTATTAGTACCGTTATGAGCGTTTACATGTTTGTTTATGTTGTCTAACAGATAATTGGCATTAAGTTTAATGAGTGCGCGCAGACCATTATGGGTCAGCCAGTATTTTAGGAGCACAGACGCAGGTGAAATGGTCATAATTTTTGACCATAAATCCAGTTCAAGCATTTTGAGGCTTACATGTGTTTGTGTGTGGGTGTGTGTGCGAACACCTTCGTAATGAAACTCATTAACGCATAATTATGGTCGGCACATAAAAAAGTATTTATTCACATTAGCTGCCTTAAACAATTAATAAAGCTTTCAATTACATTTTATACGCACGCTTACGCTTTTATTGCCTGCCACTAATGGCGCGCTATGCACAGCATTAAACTTGCTATTTGTAGGCCTATTTTCAATTCTCTTTTATTGAAATTACCCACTTTTATTTAAACAAATCATTCGCTATTCTAATACCAATATGCAATTACCTCGCTTGCCAGCCTTGAACTTGAGCGCAGTGCAGTTTTTGTTGCTGTTGCTTTAACGAGTAGCTTTGTTATTTATGCACTTCAAATCATTGCTTTTATGAAATTCAATCAATATTTAAATAAATTGCCGACTAGTGTGGACGCACAGCTGATGCGATTTGATTTTCCACTTGCCAAGCGCATATAAGACGAGTTGCTTTGTCTTAACGCTTCATGGCATATGTTCATATCCGGTTGCACATAGAACGGTGCATACATAAATTTATATATGCAAATATCCTGCACGGTGGAGAAGAATTTTTGGTGAAAAATGGTCCAAATGTGACTAGTTTGTCACTAGTTGAGAAAGAAAACTTGGTTTGAAGGATATTATAAAAAAATACTTTATTGTTTCATGATTAATAGAAATTTGAACTACATCGAAAGTGATTACTTTGACACTAGTTAAAATTTCACCGCGATTTTTTAAATAAAGAATTACTTTTAGATGTAGTATTTGATAAAAGTATTTATATACGAATTTATTTTAACCGAATACTTTCCACTTATACACGAATTTAATTTTTTAATTTTTATCGTAGCCATAAGTTGATTGAAAGAGTATGTAGCTTTCTTCGGGTTAACCTTTTACAATAACTGTATCCATTCTGCGACCAAGTGGATTGCTGCATGTATGTAAATATTCTCTAATACTTGCAAGTCTACAAAGATATATGCAAATGCACCCACACACCATCTAAACTGATTAGGTTTTGCGGAGAAACTGCTGGTCTGCACACTTCTCCTTGCCTCAACCGAATTGCTTTGACTAAATAAATTATGCGCACATAAATTTGACAAGATTGCATCGCAAAATGGAAGATTGCAGCGCAAGGTAAGTGGAATTCAGTCGGTTGTGTTCGCAGGCAATAACGAAATTTTTTTAAATGAAACTGAAAAGCGTTGCACGGGAGCTGATGATATTAAGTGGTTAGAAGAGAGTTTATAGAAATTTAACGGCTATGAGAGTAAACGGTTTTTAAGTTTAAATATTGTTTTTTTTTTAATAAACCTTACATTACTATAAAAGCTCAAAAATCATTTTATTTGGTAAATGAGGGTTCGGAGAAAATCTGAAAAAAATTTAGCATCTAATCATTTTATTATCAGAAACAGACGCCCACTGAATTTTATTAATATTTGACAGAATTTTTGGGTAAAAAGTCAGCTATAAGTACTTAGGTCCTCATAAGCGGTATTATAATCTGGTTTCACCGATTTTCAAATAATTAATATACATTTTATTACAAATTTTCAGAAAAATTTTATTTAAGGTCATTCAGGTAACACCCCAAGTAGTTCATGCATGTTAGTGAAACATCAGCAAAAGTCATTTTTAATAAGTGCCCACATCCCATCATTTTTGGTTTACTAACCACACACTCACCACATCTCATTATTTAAAGTTTAACTCTTAACCCAGTCAACCCTCATAAAATAAATTTAGTACAGAGACAAACAAAAAGTATGAAAATTTACATTTTAAAGCTTTCCCGCAACCAACAGGTGCTAAAGTTATCAGACAACATTCAAAACAAGTACACTCGTAACACTCGACATTTAAAGTAAAATATTTATTCAAACAAGGTGCCAAAAAACCAACACAACACTTTGGACAAAAAAGGTCAGTAAACATACAAACACTGGTGCAAAAATAGATAGCATTCAATTGAAAGGTATCACAGCAAATTTAAAAAGGTAAGTAAATAAATAAGAAGTAAGGTGGTGGTACATGTGAACGGAACCAAGCATTACATTTTGAGTTTTTTTAATACAAAAGAGTAGTACTTATATTTGTCGAAAGGGAGCACTTCATATTATGGTTTGATATATCATTATTTATCACGAAGACTTTTCTATTTGAAACTTGATATTAAATGTATACTACTTTTAATTTATTTTGTTATCATATTGTTCCAAATATGTTAGATTATCTCATTGTACTGAATTTCACTCATTTACCTTACGTATTGTCAGACCTTTTTAATGGTTTCGGGTGATTTCGAGGCACTATATACGGGTGTTGCCGTAGTGAGCAATCATTTTGATAGAAAAAAAATACTACCCTTGGGACACCACTACTAGCATCGAGACTCGCTCGAGCAATCTTGTCAATCGATGTCTTTACAGCGTCTTTGGATTATTAGTTCTACGAAATGTTATAACAATGCGGAT
This sequence comes from Zeugodacus cucurbitae, assembly GCF_028554725.1. Lineage (NCBI taxonomy): Eukaryota > Metazoa > Arthropoda > Insecta > Diptera > Tephritidae > Zeugodacus > Zeugodacus cucurbitae. The sequence goes on along the minus strand of NC_071667.1, from coordinate 51,501,698 downwards.
AACAATCCAAGTCTTTCAATGCACACGAGTTTGTCCTGTGATTGAATTCATTAAACTTTTACTGAGTAGCTTTTACCAAGTAATGCAAGTCATAATCGAAAAAACGATGAGATGATAAACCCACGTTCCAGAACGCAGTGCTCTTATACAAGAAAATCTAGAATACCCAAACTAATGCAGCAAAATGCTATTTATGATTTAAGGAATCCTATCAGGCAAAATATAACATTTTTTTTGAAATAAACTTTCAAGAATATTAAGATTCTCATGATAAAGGATTTAAATATGATTCTGGATTTCTGTTTTTTTTTTAGATTTCAAATTATTTCACTAGTTTAGGGGTCTACATGTGATCATTTTGGTAAACATTAAACGTGGTTCTATAGGCTTCAGACCCGCTTTTAAAGGTCACGAGGTTATACTTTGTTGACTTTATTAAAAACTGAGCTGAGGTAAAATGTATCAAAGTATAAAATCGTTTATATAGACCCGATAATAAACTCAACACGCCTAAAGAGTTTAAACATTACTTTTATATAAACGGGAAATAAGATAATGTAAGAAAGGGGGAAAGGGGGAAAGTAAACGAAATAAAATGTTAAACAGACTGTTTGCTTAGGTTAATGACTGTTCAGAAGCAAGGTAAAATAGAATCAAGAAAGGGGGAGAAAATAAAGAAATATATGTTGAACTGAAGTAAAGAACTGAACTTTTATACAACGATTTTCCTTCTTAACAATAAATATATATTTATATGACATTTTATAGACAGTATATATGTATATGTCTGAGTGGGCAGTTAGTCTAAATGACTACATATACACATACATACTACAGAATTCAAAGCACTCCAGTCTACATTAACACACACTCTTACAAAAGTGCTCTTCACCAACGAGTTTGCTTATGGTCATCCGCAAATTCTGGCCGCAGGCTCTTCTTAGTCTCACATGGCACTTGTCCGGTTTGTCCACTACACTCAGCAATGCTCCTCTCCTCTTATCGGCGTCTTCACTTCGCTCTACTCATTGCCTCGAGTGGCAAGTCAACGCTTCAGCTTCTGCATGTGCGCAACGCCTCTTTGTGTGCACACCGCAATGTCTGTGCGTCGTGTTTACATTTTCGTCCTCAATACGTCACCGTTATGTGTGTGACACGATTCTCTCCATTGTTTTTGTGCACTGTCCCTTTTGTGTTGCTCTTTGTAGCTGCCGGTAAGTGAAAGCCAACATCGTGCCTTTTTCTAGTCATTGATGAGCCGTTTCTTTATTTTGAAATGCCGCTGCCAAAGAAAGCTTCCCACTTACACACATAACATGACAACACACATGTAAATGTTTATACATGTATTCATCATTGAGCCTGTCAGTTCCTCGAAAATACCGCTGCAAGCACTCTTAACCCACTACCATTTCCATGGCTTTCTGCGCTGTCTCCATCGGCTCGGTAGTTGTCAACCTCTATTTAAGTTTTGAGCATGACAAATTAGGGTCAACGTCTGCCAATGTGCCACGAGCATCAAATGTACGTTGTGCTTGTGGACTCAGTGAAGAAAGCAAAAAAGCTTTCTTCATGCATACTTTGGCTGTTTTGTCTTGCGGCTGTTTTGCTTCTCAGTGGCTTCGTCATCGCTGTAGCATTTATTATTTATGTTGAAAGACGAGGGGCAGTGAGATATTGTTATGTTTGTCATGCCACTAAAAAATTTATTTTTTAGCTTGAACGTAGTGGCACGAAATTGCGCAATTTGGAAATAATTTTAAGTTTAAGCAATATATTTTTTATTCAATTTAAATTCATTCGACTTTGCAATTTACTTTAAAAAATCATAAATTAAAAATGTAGCACTGAACTAATTTTTTTCTCAAAAGTATCGATGAGTGGTATCCAAGAACCGCCTCCATGATTTTTTCCTTCTCGTAATCTGGTAGTGGCCATCTAATGTTCTTTCTCGCTCAGAAGATGGATCATTTGTTCGCTTAGTGAGGGATTCAATTACCCCAAAAAAGGCATTCCTCTTATTTCGTTCTTAAGGTCATGACCTATTATATTTTTGTTGTCAAACGAACTTCAAAAAAGTAGCGGTATGTAGCTTTCGTCATCTCCTTTTCTATATTTTTGTAATCACCATATCATTGATCAAATATCAGCGCATTACATCCTCTCACGCTTTATTTCTGACATTATATTATCATAATGCTGAACGATAAGCCTCTTTTAGATCGTATATGGGGTGACACAAAACTAGACTAGAAATTACCGAAATTTTTCACCGTCTATTGACATTTACTAGAAGTATTGAAACTTTTCATTTCATACACTCTCAGCCTTCGCCATATATAACTACCTATTACCTCCTCTCCTAACTTATTTCGTAGCCATGTATCTATTTATACACTCCTTCATTACTATTTTCGTAGAGAAATGTATTTTTGGTAAGCATTCGTCTTTTTATAGGCGTAATGCTTCCGACACGTGTCTATTTATGTATTACATTCCTTCACATGTATTTATAGATAGATTTGCAGGCATGTACAAATATACTTTTTATTTCACATTCTTTGTCGCTATGACATTTTGCCAAAGTGTCATTTGATTTATTTGTTTGCAAGCATAAGTGCTTATAAGTATACACATAGTAACAACTTCGAGTGTGTGGCAAATACTAACAGTGGTTGTTGTGCAAAAGCACGTGCCTTTCGATTAAGATGAAAATGTGTGACCTAAAATCGTCTCTATTTGTGGTTTGCCAGCACTTCTGAATATCATGTGTCAATTCTAAATAAGTGTGTGACACAATGGTCATAGCAGAAAATGGAATTAATCTCTGTAATATTTATCATAATAGAAACATTTGTAGTTAGAGAATGTTCCTAATTGTAGCATTTATTGATCAAAGTTAATGTAAGAAGTTTACGAGGGTAGTTTGATAATACAGTTACTATTTGAATCGAATGTACTTTCAGTCGGTATCTATAGTTAGATAACCACAAAAAATTTGGAAAATCATACGAAGTGGATTAGCTATAAAACAACTGAAAACTTCGAATGGATCACTTCAAAAATAACAGTAGGAGTCTCAGAAGCGTGGTTTTTGAATGAACTCATATTGAAAAATACAATTCAATTTTCCCTCGCATTGTATACTGTTATTCTCTTGTTTTCGTCGAGAATTGCATGTATCCGGGAGTGCCTCTTCTAATGTATGTGATTGGCGTTGCAACCGTTTAGCCGGTTATAGCCGAATCGACGATAGTGCGCCACCTGTCTCTCTCCTTTGCAGTTCGGCGCCAGTTGGAGATCCCAAGTGTAGCCAGGTCGCTCTCCACCTGGTCCCTCCAACGGAGTGGAGGCCTTCCCCTTCCTCGGCTTCCTCCGGCGGGTACTGCATCGAACACTTTCAGGGCTGGAGTGTTTTCGTCCATTCGGACAACATGACCTAGCCAGCGTAGCCGCTGTCTTTTTATTCGCTGAACTATGTCAATGTCGTCGTATAACTCGTACAGCTCATCGTTCCATCGTCTGCGGTATTCGCCGTTGCCAATGTTCTGAGGACCATAAATCTTGCGCAAAATTTTCCTCTCGAAAACTCCTAGTGTCGTCTCATCTGATGTTGACATCTTCCAAGCTTCTGCACCGTAAAGCAGGACGGGAATGATAAGTGACTTGTAGAGCTTGATTTTGGTTCGTCGAGAGAGGACTTTACTGTTCAATTGCCTACTCAGTCCAAAGTAGCACCTGTTGGCAAGAGTTATTCTGCGCTGGATTTCGAGGCTGACATTGTTCGTGTTGTTGATGCTGGTTCCCAGGTATACGAAATTATCTACGACCTCGAAGTTATGACTGTCAACAGTGACGTGGGAGCCAAGACGCGAATGCGCCGACTGTTTGTTTGATGACAGGAGATATTTCGTCTTGTCCTCATTCACCTCCAGACCCATTCGCTTCGCCTCCTTATCCATGCGGGAAAAAGCAGAACAAACGGCGCGGTTGTTGCTTCCGATGATATCAATATCATCGGCGTACGCCAGGAGCTGTACACTCTTGTAGAAGATTGTACCTTCTCGGTTTAGCTCTGCAGCTCTTATAATTTTTTCCAGCATCAGGTTAAAGAAGTCGCACGATAGTGAGTCACCTTGTCTGAAACCTCGTTTGGTATCGAACGGCTCGGAGAGGTCCTTCCCAATCATGACGGAGCTTTTGGTGTTGCTCAACGTCAATTTACACAGCCGTATTAGTTTTCCGGGTATACCAAATTCAGACATCGCGGCGTAAAGGCAACTCCTTTTCGTGCTGTCGAAAGCAGCTTTAAAATCGACAAAAAGGTGGTGTGTGTCGATCCTCTTTTCTCGGGTCTTTTCCATGATTTGGCGCATGGTGAATATCTGGTCAGTTGTCGATTTTCCAGGTCTAAAGCCACACTGATAAGGTCCAATCAGTTTGTTGACGGTGGGCTTTAGTCTTTCACACAATACGCTCGATAGAACCTTGTATGCGATATTTAGGAGGCTGATCCCACGGTAATTGGCGCAGATTGTGGGATCTCCCTTTTTATGGATTGGGCAGAGCACACTGAGATTCCAATCGTCAGGCATGCTTTCTTCCGACCATATTCTGCAAAGAAGCTGATGCATGCACCTTATCAGTTCTTCGCCGCCGTATTTGAATAGTTCTGCCGGTAATCTATCGGCCCCCGCTGCTTTGTTGTTCTTCAAGCGGGTAATTGCTATTCGAATTTCTTCATGGTCGGGTAATGGAACATCTGTTCCATCGTCATCGATTGGGGGATCGGGTTCGCCATCTCCTGGTGTTGTACTCTCACTGCCATTCAGCAGGTCGGAGAAGTGTTCCCTCCTCTTCTAATACATTAAATTTTTTTGTCTGGACCCGTAAAACCAACTGTTTTTTTTTTTTTTTTGTTTGCGAAATATGTAACCATATCCTAAGGTTGTTTCCGTAAATGGGACTGCTTCGAAATCATAAGAAATTCCAATGTCATAAAAATTCGTTTATACTCGAATTTTGCCAGTTCACATACTGTTGCATGAAACTCTTTCGATAATAAATTGAGTCATTTCGATATCCCAAAATACTGGTTGTTTCAGCAACTTTTCAGGTTTATCTTTAATTTTTGATATTTAAACCCTTGAGACTTAGAATTTCTTAAGCAACAAAGCTTCATCTAAGATCTAATATATCTCGTTCCGCATAAATATTTGGACATTAAAATGCCAGATGCCACCAGATGTACGTAATGTAGGCCGAAACTTCTCTTCTAATAGATTGTATGACCAAAAACCGTGGATGAAATATATATCCTTCAAAATTCATCATCACACTAAGAACATTACAATATTAACAAGGTAGACTCGGAAAACTTAGAAAAATACAAATCTGGAGAAGAAAATAAAAAAATATGAAATTTGAAATAGATATATTTAGCTCAATATTTTAAGCTACCCTCGTAGTATCAAGTATATTTATACTTTAACGTAGTCTAAGGCATGTATGTATATATTTCTCTATATATTAGCCCATCACAAGTGCCACATGTGACAATTATTTTATGAATTGCTGCGGTTGTTATTTAGATTGCTTAGTCCATAAGTGGATATATATAATACTCAATTCATTCATCTAACTGAATTCATACTTGTCAATAATCTTCAATATTATCTGCAATGGCATATCTGACAACGCATACCTGCAGAAGCTTTTGACTGTCAACTGATTTGAGTTGCACAAGATGGACACATGCTACCAATTAAGGGCAACAACAACAAGATATACAAATCTATATACGATATACATATATGTATAGCTAATATATAAATATGCACAAAGAAAGTTTAGTAAACACGAAGACATTTGACATCAAGTCCTGCATGTGCAAAATGTGAGTAATTTATATGCTTCCGCTGGGCCAACAACCTCTTACACACAACTTCATTATCAGCATCATCATCTCGACGCTGCTTCCTTGTGGACATCTTTGTTTACCCGCTTACCGCAGCAAGCGTAGTTGATGGACTAAACAACAACAACCACAGCAACCGCATTAATTCTATAGATTCGCTCTAAATGATTTATGAGCCAACCGGCATCTATAGATTTATAGCCATATCTGCTTACAAATATACTTAAGTATGTGTGTGTGTGTGTGTGTGTGTATTGTATTCACCAATACAATATGATTTAATCGATTGTGACATTATTTGCTCGAATATTTGTGTAATTGTATTGTGTACTCACTTAATGGATGATGTGAACTGTAATGTCATATCTACACAAACGCATACTCACACATACACATATGTATGTTCGAACGTTTGTGAAGGCTAGAAATCTGCTCGAGATAGATGTACAATTAATTGAACAAAAAGATACATTTTATATTTTATTGATTGTCATAAATTTCGTAGAGAGTGAAGAAATGAAAAATGAGGCGAACACGTGTAGTGACCGCAGTTAGAATTGGGGAAGACAATATTTTATCAATTTTTCAATAGGAATGTCGACAAAATTGGCCTCCATTTAAATTAAGTGCAAAATTCTACTTTACATTGAACGTGATATGAACAATTTCGTCTTTTATTGATGTTGTAGGAATAGTACAAATTTCATTGTAGTGTTATAAAGCCCATTGTCAGTAGCACGACCTAATTTCAATAAAATATCTCTCAGGAAAAGAATTCAAAATTTGTTTGCTCTTATCTTGATATAACAGGCAGTCAGGTCTCAATCATGTTTTCACTTACAAAGTATATACAGAGGTAGTCAAAATTATTTACACATCAGACGTTTTTTTCCAAGTTTCACACAAAAAGCTTTCGCTTGTTGTTGTTGTTGTTGCAGGGTAACAAAATGCTATGTTATTGTAAACCTTGATCTATTCCCGAGAGAATGAAGTCGGTTTCGCTAGAATAGCTAGAAATATGGCGGAGAAATAAGCAAATGAACTGAAGACTCGGAGTAGTCAAAAGTATTTACACACATTTTTTTTGCGTCAAAAGTATTTACACACAACATGAAATGGATTATCCTGTTAGTTTTTAATGAAAATTTTTTTAATTTTAATGTTTAGTCTAAGTTACTATTCTATGGCGATAAATTCATAATTGGTTACATTACCATTGGCATCAATACCAGCCTGCTTTATGGTCAGAATTGATTCAACACAATTGTGCGCTAAGTTAACAGTTAATTTAGACCAAATGTCGCTAATTTCAGCGTTTTCGGTTATTATATCAATTGTCCTATGATATTTAACGAAAGACCAAACATTTTGACTAAAGTTTTGGTCAGGGTTGTGCGGAGGTCAACTTGATTTGCTTCATTTACAACTTTTGAAGGTAAAGATCCTTTATGAAATGGAGCATTATCCTGTTGTAAAATGTAGTCAATAGTTGGAAATGGCCGACGGACCACTAGAAGGGCATGGTCATGTGAATTCTAATAACGGGTGATTTTTTTGAGGTTAGGATTTTCATGCATTAGTATTTGACAGATCACGTGGGATTTCAGACATGGTGTCAAAGAGAAAGATGCTCAGTATGCTTTGACATTTCATCATGAATAGACTTACTAACGAGCAACGCTTGCAAATCATTGAATTTTATTACCAAAATCAGTGTTCGGTTCGAAATGTGTTTCGCGCTTTACGTCCGATTTATGGTCTACATAATCGACCAAGTGAGCAAACAATTAATGCGATTGTGACCAAGTTTCGCACTCAGTTTACTTTATTGGACATTAAACCAACCACACGAATGCGTACAGTGCGTACAGAAGAGAATATTGCGTCTGTTTCTGAGAGTGTGGCTGAAGACCGTGAAATGTCGATTCGTCGCCGTTCGCAGCAATTGGGTTTGTGTTATTCGACCACATGGAAGATTTTACGCAAAGATCTTGGTGTAAAACCGTATAAAATACAGCTCGTGCAAGAACTGAAGCCGAACGATCTGCCACAACGTCGAATTTTCAGTGAATGGGCCCTAGAAAAGTTGGCAGAAAATCCGCTTTTTTATCGACAAATTTTGTTCAGCGATGAGGCTCATTTCTGGTTGAATGGCTACGTAAATAAGCAAAATTGCCGCATTTGGGGTGAAGAGCAACCAGAAGCCGTTCAAGAACTGCCCATGCATCCCGAAAAATGCACTGTTTGGTGTGGTTTGTACGCTGGTGGAATCATTGGACCGTATTTTTTCAAAGATGCTGTTGGACGCAACGTTACGGTGAATGGCGATCGCTATCGTTCGATGCTAACAAACTTTTTGTTGCCAAAAATGGAAGAACTGAACTTGGTTGACATGTGGTTTCAACAAGATGGCGCTACATGCCACACAGCTCGCGATTCTATGGCCATTTTGAGGGAAAACTTCGGAGAACAATTCATCTCAAGAAATGGACCCGTAAGTTGGCCACCAAGATCATGCGATTTAACGCCTTTAGACTATTTTTTGTGGGGCTACGTCAAGTCTAAAGTCTACAGAAATAAGCCAGCAACTATTCCAGCTTTGGAAGACAACATTTCCGAAGAAATTCGGGCTATTCCGGCCGAAATGCTCGAAAAAGTTGCCCAAAATTGGACTTTCCGAATGGACCACCTAAGACGCAGCCGCGGTCAACATTTAAATGAAATTATCTTCAAAAAGTAAATGTCATGAACCAATCTAACGTTTCAAATAAAGAACCGATGAGATTTTGCAAATTTTATGCGTTTTTTTTTTTTTTAAAGTTATCAAGCTCTTAAAAAATCACCCTTTATAACCGGATGATTTAGGGTCCCTAAATTAGTACCAAATCTTCAAAACAGAAGTAAGGAAAATTTCCAAAAAATTTTCAAAAAAATCATAATGTCACTCCCGACTCTATTTAGCGTCTATGCTGCATTATTCTTCTTCTCACGTGGTAAATGCATAAAGCGTTTACTAAAGAAGCCCTGGAACAAAAAATCAGCCAGACAAGGCCACGACAGGCTTTATTTAGGATGCATTTTAAGGCAAATGAGATCGCTGTTTTGGTTTCGGAAATAAAGCTTTTTTGGTTTCGGAAGTGGTCAACTTTATACACAACGTATGTATTTATGTTACTATTTTAAAATGTCCTTAGCAGTGTAGCATCATTGGCTGTACATGCAATATGCTGATTCGACGATGCTGCAATATTAAGAGTACTAATTGTGGGATTTTGTATGACAGTTCCTACTAATCTTCTGCATTCTCTTTGAGTCATCACAGGTTTCCGCCCAATTATCTTTAAATTGTCCTTGCAATACTTCGTTTCCTTCTTTTTAATAACATTATAAACAGTATTCCATCAAATTCTATAAATTTTAACTAACTCCGAAGCCTAAACCCGAGTCTTAAACTTAGTAACAGTCTCCAATCTAGTTATAATCGATAATTCCTTTGTTTTCGATATTTTATTTACCAATTTTTATTTTTAAGGCTGAGTTAGGTTGTTAAGAATGCAATAGATTCAAATTACTACTTTTGCTCAAACCAAATCCAATGATAAAGGCTAAATCGCCGTGTGTAAATACTTTTGACTACTGCGAGTTTTCAGTTCATTTGCTTATTTCTCCGCCATATTTCTAGCTATTCTTGCCAAACCGACTTCATTCGCTCGGGAATAGATCAAGGTTTACAACAACATAGCATTTTGTTACCCTGCGACAACAACAACAACAAACGAAAGCTTCTTGTGTGAAACTTGGAAAAAACATCCAATGTGTAAATAATTTTGACTACCTCTGTAATTAATTGAAACTTCCACTTAAAGAAAAAGAAGAATATCTTTCCTCATAAAAACAATACACCGTGTCGCAAAGCAATGAAAACTATTATATTTCAAATACTTCAAACTGATTCTAAATACGACATTTCCCGATCTTGCTTAAAATTAGCAACATCTTATGAAACATCTTATGAAAAGCAAAATCAAAAATGTATAACAGCTGATCGTTTATCGAATAGTCGGCAGTGTGGAGTACAAAAACGGTTGCTCAATCAAAATTTTAATTAATCAATTCATTTGTCTGTGTGAAAAGGCTAAAAGATGAGATTGTCTCCGAGACTGATGTTTATTACAAAATATCAAAAATTTTAAAGTTCTCTACAATCGGTATATCTGCTTCAATAACACTATATAGAATAATAATAAAGCAGAATTCTTCATATTGATAAGTATATATACTCACTCACATTTTTCTTCAAAATATGTAACTCTGCTAGAGTTACCAATTCAAATTTAAGCCTACTTTGGAACTAAGGGCGTACTTGTATAACAATACTTTGAAACTTCAAAGCGATCATGGAAGAAGGAAATGAAATAAAAAAGCAAGTAATCTGCTTTACAATAATATCGGTCCTGTATTGAAAGGGATTTATTTTTGCTTTTAAGATTTTCAGACAAACGAAATTGAAGATAAAGTTTTTGAGTTTATCCCCATTGGTCCACATATTCCAATTTTTTTCTTTCAAATAATGAATTCTACATTCACCAAATCATTTCAGAATAAAATGTACATAACTTTCCATACGTTTATATCAGACTTCACTCGTAATTATCTCTGAATTATTTGATCACTTCAGTTGAATTTTGATTTTTTTAGTAACTTCCTAAGATATTCGAGTTTCGAAGCTCAGAACTTGGAGACAAACATGATGAACTCGTTACCTGAGGTATGACTAATATGGCTTGTTCACTGATTCCACTTCTAAACTATATCTTTTTTTCATCAACTGAATGTGTTGATGTTGTAGGCTTCTCTTGTTGTTATAATATGAACACATGACAGTTTTTAAGTAGCTTTATTATTATTTAATTTTTTGTTATGCCTAAAATACGAAAAATATCATATATGACCCCAGAGGCCAATGATTTCTCCATACAACAACAATAATAAATCATCTCACGACATCAAAATGTTAAAAAGACTGCATATGCAAAGCGTAAATAAGCGATTTGCCGCAGGCATTTCCAACTCCTACACACTAGGCATATACCGTTAGCACTTTGCTTATTTGTTGACTTTTTTCCAAGCAAACGAGTTAAAGTTAATGTCAACGCAAATACTTTTGTATGTGTGTGAACATTCCACAGTCGTTGACATTTGAATATAAATCGACTACAACAAAAACAACCACATTCAACTAACAAACGAAGAGTTATCAACTATTTAGTGGTCGGGAGCTGAGCACACGCCATTGCGGAGCAATCAAAATGGGTAAATTGAATTACGTGCATGAGATGCACACGTACGCAGCGGCAGCAACGGCAGCGCAAAGGATTGCCTTAGGATGGTTGGAAAAAATGACAACAAGAGCAACAAAAACAAAAACAAAAAAATGGTAAACAAATAAACGAGCACAAACAAACAACAAGTGACAGTCGCACGGGCGTAAACAAACAAACGCAAACAAAGCGAGCAATACATGATGCGAATGAAAAGATGACAGTGAAATCTCGGTGTACAGGGCGTATGAGTGCTCTGCGAATGCTCATACACGTTGATATGCGGGGGACGAATCGACAAAGCGTTGACATATGCGCCCATTCATCGACACAACGCTGACAAGCTGCGGTGTTCACGCTTCCTTTCCACAAAAAAATCTACCCCTTTTCCGTTACACAAGCCCAGCCATCACGCTTGTTGCCTCTCGCCCCAGCAGTTGTCAGCGTTAACGCTTGCGGCAACATCACTTCCACCACTTAGTAACAATAACATTTTCTAAATGCAAGGCAAATATTGTCATACTAGTCGGTACACAAATACACCAACACACAGACACACCGACACCCAGTCACACATAGAGACAAAGTGACAAAGAGTTGTAGACTTTCAAATTGGGGGACGCTCCACGCAGAAAGTAAGGTAAATCAAAATAACTGTGGCAATGAGCGAAACAAGCAATGGCAGCAAGCACCGTTAAATCAAAACAAGAAAAAAAGCAACAAGAACAACAAACACTGAAATTGAAATGAATCAACAGCTACTGCAGGGCGGAAGCAGCAGATTAGGAAAAATATGTTGGCAAGAAAAAAGACACACATTTCAACATTTGGTACCCCTGCACGAAGGCAGCATGTTAAGCAGCATCTACAAAGTCAACACAGAAAATAGTTATGCTTAGATTTTAAAGGTGCTTTAAAGTGCTACATCGAGATGTTATTTGTACACTGAAGTGTGCTCAGCAATGAGCAGCGGAGCGCTAGAGTGAAAGGAAGATATCTGACGCATCGAAATGGGGGAACGTTTAAAGCGTATGGGGTCATATTTTCTTAGGTGATTTACGCAAGCGATTGTATGTGAGAGTTATGATTCTAAAATATTAAACGTAAGCTTATAAAACGATGAAGGGTTATGAGAAAATAAGGTAAATATACAAATTTCAGAGGTTCTATTTGAAATAATTGGCATAACACATTTCTTCCAATTTCTTATTTGCACTATAATTGCACTTCAGTTTTTTCTGATTTAAATATTAGCGCTTATTCGAAACACAAAGTAGAGCGTAATTTTGGTGATCTTATATTGTGCTTAACATAATCTCTAATTTTTAAATTCTGTCATCCATTGGTACCAGCAATGAACTCTGAAATGGAAAGTTGACGTGAACTGTTTGGCTTATTGCTGTATTATCATTGATAGCAAAGCGGCGATACTAACCTTGAGCTCGCTTACTGTGCCCCGAGACTGATAAAGGAATGCCTATCCTCACGATCAGTGGCATCGGGCTACTTCACGATTAAACTAGTCCTCCACCAAATTGCAACAGCCATGAACTTGCTAGGTACGTCAGTTTCACCTATAGTGAAATGGGAATAAGCTGGAGAACCACTATCATGTGGTTTACTACTGGACGGTTGGCCCTCAACTGAACTGAGTAAGCAGTCACTAGCCCTTGTATAGTTACAAGAATCTTCTAACACAAGGTGAATCGTAAGAAGTCTAGTAATCTCTTTGCTATCAGTAAAGTTAATACTCCACTAGTCATATGGGTTCATATTGTCCATTGTCTTATCGGGATGCATGTGGTTAAACGACACTTGCAGAAGATGCACCTCGCGAATTATGGGATGTAGAAATTAATAAAACCTTCGTAAATTTGAAGTATTCTTAAATCTTATTAATTAGTCTAAGTGTGTTTCCTCTGGTAGACAACAACCACAGAACCTAACCTAATCTAACCATAAAGACAATCTGTTATGGTTTTATGACATATTTATGAGACCTCGGCGGTATTGCCGATACATTTGATTTATTCGTTCGTAATTGAATTATTGTTTAGGGTTTTTGGTTATTCAACTACAATTTTGCTATTCTTACTTTTTCATTTTCGCATAATTATATTTCAGATTGAAGTATAAGATTCTCTCATGCTCAAGACAAGTAATCGATTAGAGGTATTAAAATAAGAATTAAATTAAATATTTTTTAACCTTGCCCCATCCATGGAAAAGTCGGTCTTTGTATTCCCAGAGTCTTTAATTATCCTGTCGAAGGCACCATCGCCATTACATAATACTCCCGCAGTATACCTACAAATCGAGCTTTCTAAAATGTGTGTTTTAATAATCTATATTTTTACATGAAAGCATGCTTCATAAAAATAGTCCACCATGATCCATACCGTACATTCACATTCTACAGAGAGCTTTCTTTGAACCATCAAAACCAATATAGAGTGTCTCAGTTCCACTTAGCTATGACTAAAGGTTCCATGCAGTTTGGTTAGCGTTGCTCAGGTTACTTTAAATGTGCACTTTTGGAGACATTGATAGTAATGAAATCTGTGAAACAACAATCCCTCTTTGTATTCCTCCTTTGTATTGAACCAGAACTCATTTACATAGATGGCTTGAGAATCTAAAAATGTCCTCATGGAGATACTTCTTTAATATCATATTTGTTTGATTTTAATTTAGATATAATATATAGATATATTTTGTACAAACAAAATTTGAGTCGTCTGCAGCATTAACTTATCCTGGTGTAATCAAATAACAACAGCACACATATATTTGTCTAATTTACACACGAAATTGAAATTATAGAGATCATCAAACTCAAACCTTTCGTCAGTCAGGCAAATTTCCAAAATAGCTTACGTAGCCGCTGGCATATCTCGAATACACATTACTCCAGTTATGTATTTCGTTTATCCTCTAAAGCAACTAGCAAGCTTAGCTGCAATATATACTAACCAACCGTTGTCAAAATGTGATGACATTCTACCAAAGTGGCAAGTGATTTGCCGATAGACCCAACGGCGCCGATGGCGAAAATAACGAAGCCACAAAGCAGAGTTAGTAATGACAACGTGGCAGTGTACACCTATATATACACACATACATCTATATACTAATACATAGCAATTCATGCAACATGCACCGCAATGCAATGCATCATTGGTACCCACTGCACTTGCAACACGCGCGCAACGTTGAAAATGCGCCACTACCGGCGGCATAAATTTGAAATGTGTGTACCTCCAATGATATGCTGGCAAACTCGCTGACTGGCAGCCTGACAATTCAAGCGCAATCGATGCTTAGTACTGAACTAACGGCGCGTATGCAGTGGCTCGTGAACCGCGCCCGTTAGCTGTATATGTGTTTGCAGTTCGAGTTCGTTCAAGTGTGCTTTGCTAAGGGCGAATGGGAATACCAGTGACTGCGAAAACTAACCAAATTTGTTCGGGTTATGAATGCGCGAGTGTATGTGTTGAGTAGGCATATCAAGTGGAGATTTGCCGGACAGGTAAAATTTCCACTACCGAACTAGTAGTAATGGGAATAGAAAGAGCTGTTTAGGATACTCTAAGTTGAGCAGTATTCATGAAAAGTTCAATGAAACATCTCAACCAATTATTCTATAATATAATCGAATGAGACCTTCAGAGAATAGTCTGACCTACTACTTTTCATACATGATAGTAAATAGAAGCTTCGAATTGTGTCCATTCACACTCAATTACTACCAAAGACAAATGAATTAGACCTTAGTATACTCTCAATAGTATATATACTGTGCCAAAAAAATAAGGTGACATTTGAATTTAAACTGCGCGCGTCGAAGAAGAATTATTTTTTTTTAGGTTGGTAGTACTGTCAGTCACATTTATGTCAAATTTCATGTCAAAATATTCATTAGAGTTTGAGACACGTGTCGTTTTGTGAGCTGCCTACAGTTCCGTCTTCGCTGAGGCTTGAATCCCCTCTATCGTATAAAAACGGTGTCCACGGAGCGGTCTTTTGAGCTTGGTGAACAGCCAGAAGTCGCACGGCGCCAGATCAGGTGAATATGGTGGTTGCGGAACGATATGGGTTGAGTTTTTGGCGAAATTTTTTCCAAAAAATTCAATGTTTTCGGTACCAGTCGAGATTTGACGCGCTTGAGGCCCAAAACATCCTTCAAAATGGTATTGGCTGAGCCTTTCGATATTCCAACTTCATCAGCAAGATCTCTAATTGTTAATCGACGGGTTTTCAACACAAAATCCTTGATTTGTTGAACGTGAGCTTCGTCGGTTGAGGTTGATGGTCGCCCTGGACGCTCTTCGTCTTCGACACGTTCACGGCCGGCCTGGAACTCACTATACCACATGTAAACATTTTTTTTTCGACATAGCCTTATCACTAAAGGCTTTCTGCACCATCCTCAACGTATGCGCCTTATCACCAAAGGCTTTCTTCACCATCCTCAACGTATCCGCAATCCTCAACGTATCCGCAGCAGAAAATTGATTCCGTAAACAAAATTTAATGCAAAATGTATCGCAAAAAACGAAAAATTCACTTTTAGTAGCTCACAAAACGACACGTCTCTCAAACTCTAATGATTATTTTGACATGAAATTTGACATAGATGTGACTGACAGTACTACCAACCTAAAAAAAAAATAATTCTCCAAATCCTTCGACGGGCGCAGTTTAAATTCAAATGTCACCTTATTTTTTGGACATAATATTATAGAACCATATCACAAATAGTATTGATTGATGTTCACATTAACTCGAGTCATATGGCTTCCATTTGGAAATCAATCTGTCTCAATCTATACCAATGTGGCTGTTCTTAAGAACCACAAATATTTCTACTGGGTTGGCTTCATACATCTGTGCATGGGAAATATGCATATCATAAGTGTCGAAATATTGATTTTGTGATCAAAACTTTACGCTCCATTGATTTAGATTCTGGATTTTAGTTAAATGATATTATAAAATGTTGTTGCTTTTTGAAAACATGAACATATTGATGGGCTTACTGATTTGTGTATTTTCGCGTTTACATTTGAGTTTTTAATTTGATAGTAGTAAGGCTCTAAAATCATAACTATACTAAATTGAAAATTCGGTTCGTTAAACACGCTACACAAAATTTCGATAATTTTCTCTACAAACTTGTCATAACTAACACATAAAAAAAAATGTGTTTTCAACTTTTAGAAATAATTAAAAATAGGCTTATACAGGTATGTTCGTTCGATTTAATTTGTTTAAATTCGAAACAGTTGTTTTTTTGTTACAAACAAACCATGTTACAGTTTGAAAAAGCAAATAAAAAAATTCGTTGCTTCAAAATTTGAAATTAAGTAGTTTTTATTAAAGAAAAAATATATTTTATGGCCGATTATGTGTTAAACGAAAGTGAATGAAATTATCAAGGTATAATCGAAATCCGGCATTTGAGAGACCCCTCTAGTCCCCTGTATACATTGGATTCTACGAGTTTTGCTAAAACCTTTCTAGTTGTAAACTTGTTCGGTTCATTATTTTTCGTGTTTTATATAATTTGTTCAGAAATTACTACTTGACGTAAAATTAACAAAAAGGAAATATTGGAATATTTAGAAAGAGATTATGATAATGTAAATGAATATACAGTTGAACTTCGAAGTTTTTCTTCGTAAGAGGGACTTCGAGTTCTGGCAGCTAATTTGCATGGAATTTGACTGCTATTGCCAATTCAAGCGTTCGAGTTATTTAGAACTTCGAGTTATAGAGGTTCGATTTATGGAATTCCAACTGATGTGGATATTGGGGTTGATGGTGTGATTAAAAAGATATACCTTGCGGTGCCTATTGTAATATCCCACAATGGCACTGCATTTGAAGTGCTTTAGACGCATTATCGTTAGAGGAGAATCTTTGTGTGGATGAGCAAGATATGTCCTAGGAGAATCAAAGTCTACTTTTTGTGTGGAAATGTGGCATACGGTACAAATTACACATCTAGATGACAATCTAGTCAAGACAGCGGAAGCGAAGATTATATTGTAGTGAACTGTCCAAAAGTGGTTCGGCTTTAAAACGAAAAAAAATGAGATGACTAGACTTATTGGATGAAATGATTCAATATTAAAGAATAAATTTTCTCAACCAAAAATGGACTTTTCGTTTTATACACTTCATTAATCTACCACTAACTGCATCATGAATGGAATATCACAGCGATTGTCACAGTATGCAGGAGTAGCATATATTTATAAATTTTTCCATAAACTAACGAATTATAAAATGTTTACGTTACAGTGAATATTTTTGAACAATATAACTTTCAAATAACGATGTAGTACCACAGTTCCAATGCAGTATTTATGCAATTTTTTGCTCCGTTATCTTCACTGATATTTTATATATATATGGAAAGTGAACAGATTTCGCCCATTTTCATGGCGAAACATCAGAATTTTAAGGAAGTGATGTGAAATGTGGTAGAAATTGGTCGAGTGGTTCCTGAGATATGTTTTTTTAATACAAAAGTAGACGACACCACGCCTATTTTCTAATTTGAATTCCAACATAATTGCATATTCAAGTACCAAAGGTGTCTTCAGTAAGTAGCTTATATAGCTTTAGCAGTTTGGGAGTTATGTTCAAAAAATATATCAGGGGGAGGGGCCACGTCTACTTTAGAAGCGCATAATTTGTTCACAAGGTATCTCCAAATCTAGTACTCGGTAAAATTGAATAAGATACTAAAATAGATTTTTTGAAGCTCTCACCCCCGGTCCTTAACGAGGGCGACTTTTTTTTATATATTTCCGATGAAAATCTGTATATACTCGTATATTTTAAAGTTTCTGTACAAAGGAACTACACATAGATAGGCGCCATTATGAGAAACTAGACACTAATAAAAATAAAAGGCGATGAAGCAATTTTTCCTTCAAACAGTTAAGTTGCTTAAAATTTATTTAAATTTTCCATTCATATATATGTAAATATATCTATTAGAATGCACATATGTACTGCATATATATGTGTATACTATAAACTCATACATACATATTTAACGAATTTTACGCTCCAATGAAGCAAACAAAAAGCAAAAGTGCGGCACTTATGACTGTAGCTCATATTAAATATACGATGCCAAAGCACTAATGCCCACACATACTTATGCACTCAAACTCATACCTACTTAAGCAAAATCAGCTAGCAGCGGAACAATACGCCAGCACATAACCTCAACAATGGCAGGAGCTGATTGAAGGTTAGTTGAAAAATATACTTTACCAAGCATCCTCAGCAAGTCAAATTATTTCCATGAAGAATAGGCAAACGTGAGATGGCAACAACAACGAACGGAATAATAGCTGCATATAAACAGCGTTTGACGATAAAAAAGCGGGAGAGGGCTCACATGAGCTATCAAATAAAATGCAAATGAAATTGGGTGAACGCAGATGAAAACATTTAAGGATTGGGGGTAGTCGAGAGAGGAGAGAGGGGGAAGAGTGGTGGAATCGTCCTGAAAAGAAGAAAAAAATGACAAAAGGTTTATGAAAACATTTCATTTACCATGGCGAACACTTATCCCGCTAGTGGGGTAAAAATCACTAATACACTCACACACACACATACATAACATAAGAAGCATAGGAGCATAGCAGCTCATAGCAGCGTATAAGTACCGCAACTCATATGAGAGTATAAAGCAACACCACCAACACATCAAAATTAAGTGATGCCTGCGGCACATGGCAGGAAAAAAGTGCTGATAAACAACAACAATAGCAACAACAACAACCGTAACGCATACATAATGCGCGCACATTTAGCGGTGCGACGGGGCGTATGATTGCTATCGCCATTATTGCTTTATCGAAATTGACACAACGCGCTCGCACACTGACGAGCGAGCGGGCGGGTATTTTAAGCTGTTGCCGGATTGATTTCATTTCGAAAACACCATAAACGCCATGGTATTTATAATTAAAATAATAATGTTTTGCTTTCCAATGACCGCAAAGTAATTTTCCGTATTATGAAGTGACCGTTGAGCGTTTATTTTAGCGGAAAAATTTGCATGAAAATACGCGGAAATTACGCGTTGTTGATTTAGCAGTTAAGCGGATGTGTGAATGAGCGGATTAAATGGTTTTTTGTATTCATGCACGGATGACATGTTGCACAGGGCAGAATAGGATTGTTCACTTAATAATTATAAGAGCTAAAGTTAATCAATAGTGATATATGTATGTATGTAAACATAATATATTCATGAGACGAATTATTTGATATATCTCAATGGAACATAGTATACTTGTTCCCTAGAGCCATTGGAGATCCCTTCATAATGTATGGCTAAGTACTAGATAACACACAATCAAGGCATTGAAACTATTCACAAATTATATGTCTAATACATGGCTTCTGGCTTAAGACTAATATATGTATATCTGTACTAAAAAATGTTAGCACCGCCCATTTTAATTCGGGCATGAGAGGGGTAAACAATACTGATACATTATTTTTCAAGTTTTCAAAAGTCAAAATTTCAGAACCTCAATGCCTATGACTTTTTGTTGAATAATTTGAAGAAAGCGATACAGACTTTTCATAGACAATATAAGGGTGAATATCGGTCCACACTTGCCTTAATATGAAATTATGATGTATAACAATTTCGGTCCGAACTTTGTATATCCTTACTTTTTCTTATTTATTTGCTCATTATGGTTTTTTGTTATTGTATTAACCTCAACACAAAATAAAATTATTTTTGAAAGCAATTATTTATAGAAATATTATTTATATATTGAAAAAGGATTGGTTTTTGTGCGAGACATTTCATGGTCATACTACGAAATAGTAGAATATTTTTTACTTACATATTTACTTTTATTAAGGATTTTCATTTCAAGAGCCAGACTTAGTCATACAGTGACGTTTCATAGATCTCGAATGGACTTTCTTCTCCTTCTAGTTCCATTTATTACGACGCTTAATTACATTCACAATGATACCAAAAAAGTCAAATTTTTTCGAACTTAAAACTTCGATTTTTTTTGAAGATGCGACTTTTATGCCATATAGCTTGACTGAAAAATGTTATAAGCCATTGAAATAAGTGGAAAATTATGATAATGCCAATAATTTCTATTTTTTAGTAACTTGCATATCTCATCATCATCAGATAGGCACTACAACCGGGTGTTGGCTTTGGCAGCGTCGATATTTCTTCGGTGGTCGTCTCTGCATTAGGAGCTGTTGTGAGTTCTTCCATGAGGGATACTGAGCCCATGATAGCAGCTGTTGACAAGAATTTTTCTCCGATTGCTTTCGTTGTTGGTACATATTAATGATGGATCCAAGAGAGACGGAGTCTTTTACTACCTCGAAGTTATAACTGTCAATAGAGGTGTGATCCCCAAATCATTGATAACATTGTTTAATGACAGGGGGTACTTCGTCTTGTCCTCGTTCACCAAAGACTGCTTCGGTCTTTTTTTAAGCGACCTACTATGTTGATAGCGTCGGCATAGGTCAATAACAGGTGACCTTTAAAAAAGATAGCATCAGTACGTTTAGGGTATGAAGCGAGAAATATCTTCTCAATAATTAGATTTAAGCTATCGAGCGATAAAGGCTCGCCTTATCTGAAACATAGTTTGGTATCGAACAACACGAAAGGGTACTTCGCTATTCTGCTAGATAAGAAGATTGTGTATCGATCTGATTTTTTTCCAGGAGTTGGTGAATAGTTTTTTACCAAGTCGGAAGCCTACTGATAAGGTCTACTCTAGTGTCTAGTTTGTTGTCCATGGGATTCAGTCTTGCACGGAGTAACACTGCTCTCAACTTTTCAATTTCAAAACTAAATAATGACGATTTCAATAAGCTCAATTTCTTTTGGACCAATACTCAGCCGAGTGTGTTTAATAAATTACGAAAACAATATTTTCAGCAGATGCTTCTTACCTGTTGAAATAAATAATTTATGATTCTACTTACCGTACTAAAATACTAAGCTCTGAAAGGTATGGGGCCCAAAAATTTTCTAACAAATTTTTCCCGCCCCTTGTAAATATTTGAGCTGCTTTAATAACTTCCAAAATGCCACTTTGACTCGGAACACAAATCTTCCTACAATTTATATAATATTTATTTAATGGCACACAAACGCACAACCAAAGTGTCAAAGTATGTGTAAGTGGGGTGAAGTAGCGTGGAGTTTCGGCATGCAGCAGTGCATAACGGCAATTGCTGGAATTCATGCGAACAGCTCTTAATGTTTTAGTGTAAGCTAAAAGACTAAAATACTGCCAACTAAAGTGTGGAAGTGAGGAATTTTGTCGGAAATAAATAGTTTTAAAGTAGAAAGGAGCAGCTGTCACAGTTGAACGCACGTGCGGCATGTGGCTGAAACGCCAACTGAGGCAGGTGGAAAGAACTTTGTAAAATCGTAAAGAAAGCAGATAAGATGTGTCTGCGTAAGCTTGATTCTATGACAGCATGACAAAATGTAGCAGAACTGAAGAATTTAAGTAGCAAACGCAACGGCTTAGCAGCAGTTGGAGAGACAAACTTCAGATAAACTTTTTAAACGTTGCCTCAAGGATGTTGCAATGCTTTGGAAATAAGAGTAAAGTGCTCTAAAGTAAAGTGGCACTAAAGATGTCTTTTAATTACAAGATTGGTGGAAGATACAATTTTTTAAATTGTTATGTGCTCTAATTAGCAGAGAATGAGGAATCTAGACTTGCCTTACCCTTTGAGAAAATAATAATTATAATTTTGAAATAACACCCTTATTGTCATGGATTTCAGTTATTTCGTTAATATTCAATATTATATTATTCCAGTATATTTTTACCTCTCCATTTTGAATACACAAGTACTTTGTACATACTCCACTGCGTATACGTAACTTCACTTGCAAAGTCGAAACAACCGCAAATACAAACTCAAATACAACGCGCATACACTCTATTAATCCAAACATACTTACAAACATTTATGCACTGCGAGATGTGTACACTGCATCACGACTCGATTAAATTGCTCTGAGCTGCAACACTGCAAGCTGTATTATAGTTGTGGCTTAATTCCGGATCCCAATGAAATGAAACCCAACGGAGCAGTTTTAAATGCACTGCAAACCGATGATAATCTACCACTGATGCATCGGCAAGTGGAAAACGGTGACTGGAGAGTAGAGCAGCTGAAAGTTCAACAAAGTTCATGTCTGTATGTAAGCAGCGCCGCAACAATCGTTATGCTGTGAGCGAGAAAAAAAATAATGGAAACTTACCTTAATCTGACCGAAATTATTTTACTCTCATGGCACGCATTTCCTATAGTAAGCGTGAACAAGTTTTGTGGTGCGAATAATTGAAATGCACCTGGAAGTGGAGGTGAGAACGTCGAAGTGATTTTTTAAGCGTGTTTAAAACCGGACAAAGTGAAATTTGTATGCAAATAGATTATTTTGATGACTGATAAGATGGTTATGAGTTACTGCATGGAAAAGGAACTTATACTTAAACGCTTGAGAATTTATACACTTAGGAGTGGAATACTCCATCGATTAAGCGTCTTTCAGAAACTACTGCAGGACGATATTTACATCTAGAATAAAAGCGAAGAGATCATATAGTTTCCTAGAGGGATAGTTCCCTTTGCATTACTGAGAATATAACTGGGTCAGATATATTGTTGAAAGTTGATTTGTTAACAACAATTCAATATATTCGAGATTCTTGAACCTCAGTTACATCTTAAACATATTTACGAAAGAGAACTAGCTTGCTAGTAAGGCAAGAACCAAATCGATACTGTCACATAACCTATAATTAGCTATATACGAGCTAGCGGAAGTTATGAACCGATTTCAACCATTTTTGGTACAGAGACACACTATTAATAGAAAAAGATTCCCTCTGAATTAAATAAGATATCTGAGAGATTTACCGATATTTTTGTGTGAAAAATTACCCGAAGGCACTGAATTCTTTATATTCGATATCCGGGCATCGAAAAGTTATAGTTCAATTTCTAAATTTGTTTCACAAGTTATGATCTGTTACTGATCACATACAGTAGTTGTGTAAAGTTTTATTACTCTATCTTCATTGGTTCGTTATGTATATATTATAAAGTGAAGGAATAAGATGGAATTCAAAATTGAGTTATATGGGAAGTTGTCGCTGATTTGACACATTTTCCACCCGTGTCATATCAGGGTGTCAAGAAAGTGTTATATACCGAATTTCATTGAAATCGGTCGAGTAGTTCCTGAAATATGGTTTTTGACCAATAATGGGCGACGCCACGCCCATTTTACCTTTTGCAAAAATAATATTATTATTATCCGATTTCCATTATTTTCCTTGTGTATGATGGGGTACGTAAGGGAAACGACTGCGGAAAGTTTGGTTCATATAGCTTTATTGGTTTGCGAGATATATACAAAAAACCTATTGTGGGCGTAGCCCCGCCCCCTTCCCCAAAAAAATTACATCCAAATTTCCGAATTGTTCCGAATTTTACTTTTATAACTTTATTTATAGCTTATGACACTTTATAAGTTTTTGGTTTTCGCCATTTTGTGGGCGTGGCAGTGGACCGATTTCGAAAAATTTCGAAGTCAGCCTGAACCTCTTCAATTGTTTCTTTGAGCACCTCTGGAGTAATATGTATACTCTCGCAACATTTTGCACAGAGTATTATAGTTTTGTTCACATAACGTTTGTTTGTGTCAACAAGAAATAAAAGAGTTAGATATGGGGTTATATATATATAAATGATCAGGATGACGAGTGGATTTGAAATCCGGGTGTCTGGCCGTCCGTCTGTCCGTCTGTCCGTCGCCCACAAAATGGCGAAAACCGAAAACCTATTTGGAACATAGGATCGCATTAGGGAGGGGCATATTTGGATGTAATTTTTTTGGAAAAGTGGGCGTGACCCCGCCCCAAATTGTTTTTTTTTTATATATCTTGCAAACCAATAAAGCTATATAAACCAATGCAGTCCTTTCTTTTAGCCGTTTTCTTATACAGTCCAAAAATGAGAGAAATCGCATAATAACCACGCCCACGTCCCATAGAAAGGTTAGGTTGAAAATTACTAAAAGTGGGTTAACTCACGAACGAGAAACGTCAGAAACAACAAATTTTACATAAGAAATGGCAGAAGGAAGCTACACTGAGATTTTTTTACAAAATGGAAAATAGGCGTGGCGTCGCCCACTTATGGGTCAAAAACCATAGCTCAAGAACTACTCGACCGATTTCTATAATATTCGGTATATAACACTTTCTTGACACCCTGATGACACGGGTGGAATATAGGCGAAATCGGTTCACAACTACCTCTACTTCCCATATAACTTAATTTTGAATTCTTCTGATTCGTTCACTTTATAACACATATATAAATTATCAAATGAAGATAGCGAAATAAAACTTTACACAAATACTATATTTGAGCTTTGACATCACTTGTGCAAACATTGTCAAGGGCCTGATATCGAACATGAAGAACTCAGTGACTAAGGCTAATTTTTCACCGAAAATATAGGTAAATCTCTCAGATATTTTAATGTAATTCATTACCTCTGAATTTGTTTCTTATAACAGTTTGTCTCTGTACCAAAAATGGTTAAAATCGGGTCATAACTTCCCCCAGGATCACATATACCTAATTATAAGTAATATAAAATTAAGTGAGCGTATAGTCTTCGATATAATGTATCTTGGTGGTGAAAACGAGTGAAATCGGTTTAGGAATTACCACAGTCCCCATATACTATTTATGATGATTTTCGTTATTCTATTGGACTTTATGCCGAATATATGGGTCAAATTGTGTGTGATCTTAATAAAATTACGTCAATAAATTGCGAGAGTATAAAATGTTCGGTTGCAACCGAATTTAGCCTTTCCGTTTAATGTATCGTTCCCAAATCTAACGAATAGTTCCATATGATAGTATTTCAACTAGAAGTTACTATCTTACGAATACTCAAGTCATTTAAAATTATTAACTTTATGGGTTATTCAATTACAAATGTTTTATTATTTCAAAAAGTCTTTAAATGTCTCAAATGATTCTGCCTATAGTCAGGAGGAAATACATTATTATTTAAATATTAGAGAAACTAAGCAAAAACTGTACAGAGGGGAGTTAAAGTGGCAGGGAAATAATAAAAAGTAAAGGTATGATTCAAACGCTGAATATAGAAAAGCGAAAAGTCAAAAACGAAATAATACTTGCAGAGGGGGAAATATATTTGACTGCAAAATGTAACATGGTAAAATATCAGGGTCGCTGTTTAAATGGCACATACAAAAAGCACATCACACAAAGTGAGCAAAGTTTGTGAAATTATACTTTGAGGGGCGTGTAATTTTAAAGTTTCCTATTAACTTGTAATTAAAAAAGCGCCAAAAATGCAAATATACTGCTACTCAGAATGCACGCCACGTTATTTAAATCCTCCACACGATTCGTGTGCTCGTTAGCAAGGCCAGCGAGTGTGCAACATTAGTATTAGTTTCTGTGCAGTCATAAATCCTGATTAGCTGCTGCGAATTTCCGCTTTTTCCCCGACAGCGTGCATTAGCCGCTTTGCAGTGGTGATAGGCGCGCGTAAAATCAGAAATTCGAAGAGCTTCGGCACACTTAACGTCCTTTATTAAAACCGGCGTTAGACAATGTACTGAGACTAGAGGGGCTGAAAGCTGCGTGACTTGCCACACGTGCTTGCGCTGCCAGGCAGCTATGTGAGAATAATTCCCGCCAATGTTAGCAAAGCCCACCGATTTACAAGTGCGCTCCTGCCACACGACGTCATCTCCCGCTCAGCTCCAGCTCATTGATTTGCAGCTGTTGTCTGCTTTTAGTTGATCGCCTGATGATTATTACGTGTCGAGCATTTGTAAGGCCTCCCACAGATGAATAATAATAATAAAAAAGTAAATTCTTAAATCGAATCGTGCACACGATGGGCTGGCTGGACGGAGTAGTGGGGCGGCAGTAAAATGAAGGGCGCAAATGTTCGATAGCATATTTTATAGAGAGCTATGCATGTTTGGCAGCTAAGAGGTGTTTGCTGACAACTAAAGCAACACCTTACCTACATAGAACCACACGAGTAAGCTTACAAATAGTGGGCGCAAACAAGGCAGGGGTCCGCTCTTGATTGCTGCTTCCTCTCGATTTATGTATTTGATTGCTTTTACTACACTAGTTGCACCTTTTATTTGCTTTCGCCCAGCATCAGCTCACACACCGTGCTTTTGCTGCTCAATCAGGTGTTTTGTAAATATAAGCCTACATTAGGGTGTGCCTAATTTGTAGCAAATTGGAATTTTGGAGTTTAAAGTTCAACCTTAATACAAGAAAAAATATCCCTTTTCGTTTATATCTATCCTTTTGGATATTATATCTATGTTGAGCACATCTATGTGGTGTGTTCAAAAGATAACGGGAATTCTAAAATTTTGAACTTTGACAATTTTATGTACATACTTACCACCGAAGTACGATCTGTAGCTTAGTTTTATTCAATGTTTACTTTATAGAAAATTAAGTTTGAGAAGTGTTTCGACGATAGGAAAAAGCGTGGGCATATGTGTATAATATCGAATGGGAACTATTTTAAAGGAGAAAACATTAATCTACACGAATGAATAATTTTTTTTTTTTTTTCAAAAATTATTTATTGAATATACCTCTTATTTATGTACATCAGAATAATTATTGATGAGGCGACTAATCTAATTACAACTGGAGAAGATCTAAGAATCCTTTTTAAAAACACCTCATTTTCTGCTAAAAGGGGTCTTTGAATCGGCACACCCTAATTCAAAATGAACGTCTTTGTAATATTAAATAATCAATACATAGGGTTGCCTGAAAAATGTAGCTACGTTATGACAATGATAGCTTGAAGACAATTTCAAAAGGAATTGTGGTCATAAAATCGATTGTACTAAAATTTATTATTATTATGAAATATATATTATTCTCCTTTTTAAAATTGAATTGCTTCTGTTCTTTATTATTTTCATTATCCATCGGTCACATACTTTTTCATAAATAGATTTTTCTCATTTAGAACTAGAATAATAAAAAATATTACATTTTATTTAATCAACTCCCTAGCTAACCAAATATTTATACACCTCAATCCATACCACAACTTTAAGGTTCGCCTCCACATTATCCACCCCAGTTTAATAGAACAAAAAAAAAAATAATTTGGTTAAATTATAACCGTATCTTTTCTATTTTCTTGTTATTTTTACACAACAGACTCACCGTGTCAGCTCACTGTGATTTTGATATGATTTAGTATAATGTGAGGCTCATTTGGCCGAAAGGCATTTGAACAAATTAATTTTGGAATGCTGTAAAAAATTAACATTTCTTACTTGATTGCGTAAAATTGAAATTTCTTTGGCTACACGGAGTCGAAAGTAATTGGGAGAGATAAAACAAAAACTACTTCAATGACCTATGAAATTCATCCCTGTAATTAATTCGTCTACATGTCTGAATTGATCAATACATGTCTGTCTAATTGATTTAAGATAATTGAAGCCAATGCATGAAAAATGTTCACTGTATTGTGCTATAGTCATATGTTTTTCTAAATCATATAATATTGATTATGTTTAGAGTTAATAAGATCAATAATAATAAGTGAAACTTTGACGATAAATTCAATAATAGTTGTAGTATTTTTTAGACATGTGGGTTCCATGAAATAATAAAATGCATATAATTTAATGTTATGGACAAGAATTTGGTGTTATTATAAAGATAAATTTCTTAATGCCTTTATGTTTTAAAAATTACGCGGCCGGACTTTGAGGAGCGTGACTATATCATCTCATCAGTTTTGAGCAATATACTATAAAATTATCTTTTGTTAGTTCCGACCCTCTGTGGAAGCCGGACAATAATTCGTGAAAACTGTGTCCCAATTAGATTCAATTTAGGTTATTAAATGTTAAAAGTCGTTATGACGTCGATTTATGCAAACAAAAAAACAGCTTTACGTAAGGAAATATTATATTGTGAGGTTTTAAATCAGTTAAAGTTTTATCGCCTCTTAGTCTTGACAAATCCAACTTAGTTGTTTAGATAGATTTCTTTCATTTAAACTATCATAAATACTTATCGTTATATACTTAAAAGCATTAGTTATATACCTACATATATATAATCCACATCTACAGAAAATCGTGGACAAATCGCCCAATAAGATATTAGTCTAAAATCGATACTGTGGAAAAATATCACTTTAGAAATTAATATTCCTAAATAAATTAATAAACACTTGAATGAGACGATTTACTATCGATAATAACCTTAAATCTAAGGTTATTTCAAGAGATTATTCAGGCATTCAATGGATAACCCTTAAAAACTGGCAAATTAGTGGACATCGCTGGGTGTACATGCAAGAAATGAGTTCAAGCTGAGTCACTCGGTTTCATATAAAATTGTTAGTAGCAAACGGATCATACTGTTATCATACTGTGATCAGCTGTTAGAAGTAAACGAACTTAAGTAATCTAATGAAGTTTGAACAAGTAAGGAAAGGCTAAGTTCGGTTGCAACCGTACATTTTATACTCTCGCAATTTATTGCTATATTTTTATTAAGATAACACACAATTTGACTCATATATTCCTCATAATATATAGTATATAGGCTGAGGTAATTCCTGAACCGATTTCACTCGTTTTCATCATCTGCATACTTTATATCTAAGATTTAATTTGGCTAAGAAATTTTAACATATTAACCGATTTATAAGCTATTAAGTCCATCGTATTTTTATACTCTCGCAACCTGTTGCACAGAGTATCATAGTTTTGTTCACATAACGGTTGTTTGTGTCACCAAGAAATATAAGAGTTAGATATGGGGTTATATATACATAAATGATCAGGATGACGAGTAGATTTGAAATCCGGATTTCTGTCCGTCCGTCTGTCCGTCTGTCCGTGCAAGCGATAACTTGAGTAAAAATTAAGATATCTTAATGAAACTTGGAACACATGTTCCTTGGCACCCTGAGGAGGTTGCTTTCGAAAATGGGCAAAATCGGTCCACTGCCACGCCCACAAAATGGAGGAAACCGAAAACCTATACAGTGAAATTTGGAACATAGGATCCCATTAGGGAGGGGCACATTTGGATGTAATTTTTTTGGAAAAGTGGGCGTGACCCCGCCCCCAAATAGGTTTTTTGTATATAACTCGCAAACCAATAAAGCTATATAAGCCAAACTTTCTGCAGTCGTTTCTTTTAGCCATTTCCTTATACAGTCCAAAAATGAAAGAAATCAGATAATAACCACGCCCACCTCCCATACAAAGGTTAGGTTGAAAATTACTAAAAGTGGGTTAACTCCCTAACGAAAAACGTCAGAAACACCAAATTTTACATAAGAAAAGGCAGAAGAAAGCTGCACTGAGATTTTTTTACAAAATGGAAAATGGGCGTGGCGTCGCCCACTTATGGGTCAAAAACCATATCTCAAGAACTATTCGACCGATTTCAATGAAATTCGGTACATAACACTTTCTTGACACCCTGATGACACGGGTGGAATATGGGCGAAATCGGTTCACAACTACGTCTACTTCCCATATAACCCAATTTTGAATTCCATCTGATTCGTTCACTTTATAATGTATTCATAAGGAACCAATGAAGCTAGCGGAATAAAACTTTACACAAATACTGTATTTGAGCTGTGACATCACTTGTGGAAAAATTGTCAAAATCGAACCATGACTTTTCAAGGCCCCTGATATCAAACATGAAGAACTCAGTGCCTAAGGTTAATTTTTCACCGAAAATATAGGTAAACCCCTCAGATATTTTAATGTAATTCATTCCCTCTGAATTTTTTTCTTATAACAGTTTCTCTCTGTACCTAAAATGGTAAAAATTGGGTCATAACTTCCCCCGGGATCACATATACCTAATTATAAGTAATATTAAATTAAGTGAGCGTATAGTCTTCGATACGTTGTATCTTGGTGGTGAAAAGGAGTGAAATCGGTTTAGGAATTACCTCAGTCCCCATATACTATTTATGATGATTTTCGTTATTCTATTGAACTTTATGCCGAATATATGGGTCGAATTGTGTTGTCTTTATAAAATTACATCAATAAATTGCGAGAGTATAAAATGTTCGGTTACACCCGAACTTAGCCCTTCCTTACTTGTTGAAAATCCTTTTATTAGGTATATGAGAGCTAGGGGAAGTTATGACCCGATTTTAACCATTTCTGGTACAGAGACACATTATTTGAAGAAAAAGATGTCATCTGAATTAAATTAAGATATCTAAGAGATTTACCGATATTTTCGGTGAAAAATTACCATAAGGCAATGAGATGATATCCGGGGCATTGAAAATTTATAGTCCGATTTCGACATTTTTTTCACAAGTGATAACACAGATCATATAAAGAATTTGTGTAAAGTTTTATTTCGCTATCTTCATTGGTTCCTTATGTATATCTTATAAAGTGAAAAAATCAGATGGAGTTCAAAATTGAGTTACACGGGAAGTTGTCGTGGTTGTGAACCGATTTCATCGATTTTCCCCATGTATCATCAAAATATTATATATCGAATTTCATTGAAATCGGTCAAGTAGTTCCTAAGATATGGTTTTTGACCCATAAGTGGGCGATACCACTCCCATTTTCCATTGTGTAAAAAAATTTGGTGTTTCTGACGTTTTTCGTTAGTGAATTAACGCACTTTTAGTAATTTTCAACCTAACTTTTGTATGGGACGCCCACCTGATTATTATCCGATTTCAACTATTTTCATCGTGTGTGGTAGGGTACGTAAGTGAACTATAGCATATAGCTTTATTGGTTTGCGAGATATATACAAAAAACCTATTTGGGGCGGGACCACGCCCCCTTCTCCAAAATAATTACATCCAAATATGCCCCTTCCTAGAACGATCCTTTGTACCAAATTTCATAGCTTAATTGATGGCTTAGTTTTGACACTTTATATGTTTTCGGTTTTCGCCATTTTGTGGGCGTGGCAGTGAACATGTGGACCAAATTTCGTCAAGATACAAAATTAACACTCCTAAAATTATCTCAATGGCTATAATGCTTTACATTTATTGGTGTACCTAATTACATAGTCCATGTCCATATTAATAATTGTAATACATACCAATTCCTATAAAATTTTGTCTTGAGATGTGATAGCAATGTATATCTTGAGAACACAATGCAGCTACTATTTATGCAATCAATCAATATCAGATTAGTTTATTATTATATCCCCAGTACGAAAACCAATTCAGTACATAATTGTGCATGGCTTTCACAAGAGAATACAATCACTTTGTGGTAATTCAATTGGCAAATATAAACCAATCTGCACACACACGCATATAGATGCCCATACATATATTTATGTATAAACATATAGAAATCCCGTTCAATGTCATGTCTTATTTGAAACTGCAACTATTGCAGCACCTTGAGATGCTTCCCCAATGCGCTTATTGATTACATTTCTCCGCAATTCGCTGTTGGGCGGAGGGCTCACTACTCTTACTCATATGTAAGTAACTCTAGGGGCATTGCTTATATCACTAATTACCAGGTGAGCGGCTGCATTGTGGTTTTATAGCAAATCCGATTGGATTTAATCATGGAATTGGCCGTTGGTGAGTCAATAATATCTAGAACACTCCAGCATGAGAGCGCAAATTGAATTTGTGTACTCTTTTGTACTAGTATTCAGGTAACTGTATGCATTCTTGTTCTTGTAATTTGTGTGCAACTCTGTCGCTCGCCATTGTTTTGTTGCGCCATACAAACTATATTTCCGACAATTTATCTTAAACAAAGGCACACAAATCTCCTCCTTAAATGCATCTTCAATGCCCCAGCCCCACCTGTTGTCTGCTGATAATTTGCGGTAATTGTCCTTAATTATCACAATTGTCACAGGCACCACAGTGTTTGCTGTTGCTTGTTGTTTGTGTAATCTCTGCACTTATGTACGTAATGGCATATTATATAACGTTATGTAATACATAGAATCCTTTGTTGCTGTTTGTGTCACATAAAAAGGCGGTCCGCTACAGCCTCTACATGTGTGTTGTGGCCTGCGTATGTACACCGAGGGCGGTGCTTTGGTAATTACACTTCGACATCTGCTCTTAATATTAATTAGAGATCAGCAACGATTACGACGCCTGTATTATTGGGTCATTTACTTTGTTCTTATTAGTAATTAGCTGAATTCAAGATGGGATATACTCTTGCATATCCTACAGCCTTATTCAACCGTAGGTTTATAGCAATATTACTTTTGTTTTCGAAATGGTAATTTTCTTTCAAGGGTAGTCATTTAAATTATTCTAAGAAAATTTGCAGGTTATAGGAACACTTTGAAAATTAACAATGAATGAAGATTTACTTGAAAACACTGTTCGAACACCATTTCTATTCATATTTTCTCTAAGTAGATATATACACCTATATATATACCATTATAAAACCTTGTACATGTGTTCGCTGGTACTCTGAGTTGGGTGATATTGCTAATCGGCTACAAAATTTCGTCAAGCTTCAAACAAAAAATATTCCAGATGATCCGCTAACTCTAATATATCCAATATATCGATTTTTCTTCGTAGCAGTAATGCTGCTGAAGTTTTAGCCAGCATGCCGCCTATTGACATCCAGGGTGATGAACTAGCTCGACTGCATAAACTATCAGGGCCTCCTTCTGAGTCTTAAAAGCTAGAAGAGAGAAAAATGATCATCAC
Source organism: Zeugodacus cucurbitae (assembly GCF_028554725.1). Lineage (NCBI taxonomy): Eukaryota > Metazoa > Arthropoda > Insecta > Diptera > Tephritidae > Zeugodacus > Zeugodacus cucurbitae. Next base: position 51,468,607 of record NC_071667.1, on the reverse strand, counting down.
AAAGTGGCAGTAACGGTGGGAAACCTCAACCAAAGGACGGTGGACCCATAGACTAATACCGGACATCCATTCGTGGACACATAGGGAACATGTGGACCTAGATTTCCACCTGACCCAAATATTAAGTGGTCACGGGTGCTTCAGAAGCTACCTGTATAAATTCCGTTGTGACGTTAGTCCTTATTACCCAATATGTGTAGAATCTGTAAAAACTCGGAACACGTATTTTTTCATTGTCCACGCTTTTTAAACATAAGGGAAAAGTTGAAAACAACCCTAGGTGGTAGCTTAACGGTGGACGATTTTACTGCACTTATGTGTCAGTCCTCCAAAAAATGGAAAGCTGTTAGCGAAGCGACAGCTTTAATCATGATAGAACTGAGACATCTCCAACAGATTAGGCGTCAGTCAGTTCGTGCTATAGAGGAGACTTAAAATGTCTTGTCACTCCCACGAAGTAATACCTTTTCCGGTGGTCCCGTGGGAGAGTCTTGTGTTGGGAGTAGGTTGGGTTTAGGTTTAATTAAAGTTCCGCACTCCGGCTTTTGATGCTTCCCCCTACTATAAAAAAAAGACTTGGTATTAATAGTATGTGCATCTGAGAACGATGTTTAGAATTTGCTTTTGAGTCACGACCTCTGGGTGTTGTCGAATTCCCTCTTAATAATCGTTGAACCAAGTTCACCGACATTTCACCTATTAACATAGTGCTCTCTGAACTCAAATAGTGTTTATCTGTAATAAAATTGTTTTAATTAATATTAAAGCTTGTCATGTCATCCTTTAGAATTTACCCAAAAAGCTTAGTTAGGGAGGTAAGCATTTTGGGATTTGTGGACATTTCTTCCTGGAAAACCCCCTTTCCGAAATCGTTGATTTTTGATGACTCAATTTTCAAATTTAAGGATATCGATATCTTATTCGGTCCCTCGTTGTAACCCCATCATAACAACTTAATTGAATGCTGTAAATGTACAACACTTGTAAGTATTTAAGCTCACACAGAGACATCAAGTGCCGCGATAAGCTAAGTGGTCGATACCTACTTTGGCCGAATGCAGCTGGAACGATCGGTTTCATGACACACAACCTGAGTTGTTGTTCGATTGAACAGTTTCCTGTTAAGCCATCAAAGCGAAGTGCGAGTGCCCAGCGCGCAAGCAAATTGAGTTGACCATCATTTAGCCAGCTTCCCAACTATATTACGTTAGTAAACTCCAGCATCGTTTTTGTTGACGTTATGTAAATGTCTCTGTGTCGCCAAAAGTATTTATCTCCACTAAAACGTGCAACAAAATGCTGCACAAAGCAAAAAAGCGCGCCACGGGAGAACCGCTAACCAAAACCAGCTGTGCGGATAGTCAGCCATTCGTCCGTCAGTCAGGTAACTCAGCCAGGCTTTTGTTGCATTCAATGTTGTCGCACGACATCGAGGCTGCCGGTTGTCACGCAAAGTGCAGAGTATAAAATGCATTTAAATGCGAATTGCGATGCATAAAATGGCGAAAGCATTGCAAATGCGCACTATTACTGACACCAATGCTGACAACTAAGTGCTTTATTCGTGCCGTCGACGCTGGCCGGCCACTCCGATGTACGTGTGTGTGTGCTTGGTTTTGTGGCGGCATGGCGTGTTGCTGGCGGAAGTTGTTAAGACGAACGGCAAAGTCAGTGGGAAGCGCTGAACGCATAATGGCGGCTGCATTTCCGTTTCACAACAAAACGCTCAAGTGTCATTGGTGTCGTAAATGCGGAGTTTATGCCACAATATGCGCGAAATACACACAATAATCGTACGACAAGAGCTGGCGCTACATAAGCGTCGTGCTGAAGTATTCAGCGTTAAGCGGCATAAACGTCGTATTTGCATGATATACTACTGTTAAATAAGAGGGATTTGGAATTGTAGTGTTTAAAAATACTGTTATTTCATTTTCATTTTATTCTCTTTCTTAACTAGCTCGATATTTTACAGAAATTTACGTAAAACCAGCGCACGTTCTTTACTAATATATAGGTTAAGATCTAGTTATTTTATTTTTAGTTTTCACCGTCAACCATGTATACCCATTTAGTAAAACGATTAGCTCAGATCGATTCGATTGGCCAATTAGCTCTTTTTGAGGGATGTGACTAGTCTCAAAATATATTTACGGCAAGTTCAATGTTGGCTGAAAAGATAAAATTTTACAATTCAAATACCTACATACATATATATATACATATTTTTTTTTTTAATTTTCATATTTATTTGGAACCTAGGAATACTAAGTTTTGATGTGAGAACTACGAGAGTTGTCAAAAAGCGGATCCAATATGGCGAACGCTATGTTGAAAAATTCATTGGAATCGCTCGAAACTATTTACTCGGGGGTTTTCGGGATCGTTGATTACGAATCTGATGTCGGTTTTTTTTTCAAAATTCAAAATTTTTACATATGTATGAAAAATAGATGCAAATTTAAATTATATGAATTGCAAAAAATTTTATTCGCAATTCAATTCTTCATCCTCTTAACATTTTTAGCACTTTACTTATATTCATAAATACGTAAAAGTTATCTCAATAAAAACGGTCAACTTGAAAACTTTCCAATACATATATAGTATTTGTGCCACAAGTGTGCAGCACGCTTTCATGCAAGGATTATCTTTATTTTCCGCACCACACTCACTTTTCAGCTCTCGAACTTGCACTTTCACTTCCAATTTCCATTCTCATAAGTTCAGCATATAAGCACTTCACGCCCTGCTGACTTCACTCATCCACCCACAGTCTAAAATGTTTACTCTTTTAAGATTCAACACATGTCATCAAAATGTTGGCTACAGTTCTTGCAATCTAATTTACCAACAACAAACACACAGGCACAAACAAACACACCAAATGTTTGCCTTCCACTTCTGGTTGATGTGGAGCATAAATTACTTTTACTCAGAGACAGAGTTTTGTTAACACCAGTATGAACAAGTGTACAAGCGTAAGCAAGCAAGCGTGTGTGTCTCTAAAATCAGAATGATGTTGCCACATATTCGCCAACAAACATATGCTGGGATGCATTCATGAGTGCATTATACTTTATCCCTGCTCCTAGATACTTTTACATACATATGTGTAAGTTTGTTGTTTGTGTTGGTCAGCTCAACAACTGGATTAAGGCATGATCGCATCAGGTACATCCTATATGATTTCCATTTAGCTCACTCCACTTGTCCTTAAGCAGCTGAGGTTCACTTTTCAGAAGCTTAAAGATAAACGCATTGAAATGAAATATTATTAAGCTTAAGAGTGTGTAGGAGTTGTTACTTTGCTGTGAAGTGGAAATGTCTCATGCTTTGGTACTGTTATATTTACATATATTTTCTTGAATAGGATGTATGGATAACATAATTAAATAAGCTACTAAGTTTCTGCTGGACGAAGAGGTTATTGCCAAAATTTTTGTAAAATTTATACAAATTTAACAACGAAATCTACAATGTTTCTTCAAGAATTTTCATGAAAAATCCAGAACGATATGAAAATATGGTCACATTGCTGCAGATATACATAGATATTCCCCCGATATATGTATACGGTTTTTCTAAAACTATATGTATAATGTATTGTTCAAGTAAAAGTATGGATTTTTTAGATAGGAATTATCCATATTCTAAATGGTAAGCAAAAAAATCTGGTTTGAACCCAAGGAATATTTTGGATGACAGTACGATATTCAACGAAATGGAAACACAGTCTAGACTTCCGGGTTTACCAAAAAACGTTAAACTTTACGTTTTGAAGGAAAAACAAATACGGTTTCTCTGGAGCACTTTAGAATTGAAATTAGTGTCTGTAGCTATATATCGAGATTTCTAAGGTAACGTGGTATAGGGATAGAAAACTTATTGCACATTGGGCGTTGAGCTACAATCCAAAATTTTAAGCCACGCTACAAATTGGAATTCGCAAATATATTCAAAATCGGTTTTAATATTAGGTTGTCAAACCGCCTTTTTGTCTTTGGAATTTCGCGGATATGTATAAAGCGCCTCAGAGCTCGTATCTGGCAATACTATACATTTTTGAAAGGTCTTGACATAACCTACATAACGACGCCATGCAAGATTAGTTTGGATATTGTGTTCTACAGTTATAAACGTGTAAACATGGAGTTCACTAACGCCGAAATTTGCGCTTTTTCAAAGTTTTTCTTCGTTAAAGCCAAATCCGCTAGAGAAACGTTCCGTGAGATTAATCACTTCTATCACTTCGAACTGCGGAGGAATGATTTCGACGATTCAGAGCGGGTGATGGATAAGCCAGCCGGTGGAAGGCCTGTGACGACGAATACCGATCAAATCATGGAAAACATCGAGTTAGACCGGCATGTGGCATCTCGTGAAACATCTGGACCGAATCAACGATTGCGATTGCTGCTGAAACGGAACGAACTCGACGCATTTTTGAAGCGGATGGTGACTGGCGACGAAAAATGGATCACATACGACAATATCAAGCGAAAACGTAGGCCCAAACAGTGGCCAAGCCGGGATTGACGGCCAGGAAGGTTTGTGGTGTTCCACCAGGAAAACGCCAGACCACACACTTCGTTGATGATGCGTCAGAAACTACGAAAGCTCGGATGGGAGGTTTTATCGCATCCACCATATAGCCCGGACATAGCGCCAAGTGATTACCATCTGCTCCTGTCCATGACGAACGCCCTTGGTGGTGTAGAGTTGAACTCAAAAGAGGCTTGTGAAAAGTGGCTGTCCGAGTTGTCCGCAAATAAGGAGGGGGGCTTCTACGAGGGGGGTATTATGAAGTTGCCGTCTAGATGGAAACAGATTATCGAACGAACCGCTATCTTCATTGGTTCCTAATGTATATATAATAAAGTAAAGGAATCAGATTGAACTCAAAATTGAGTTAAATGGGATGTTGGCGTGGTTGTGAACCGATTTCGCCCATCTTGTCATCAGGGTGTCAAGCAAATATTATTGTTAAATGTTATTGAAATCGGGCAAGTATTTCTGTGATATGGGTTTTGACCCATAAGTGGGCGACGCCAGTTTGTGGGCGTAGCAGCGGTACGGTAACATTTTCAGTAGCAACCTTCATACAGTCTCAAGGAACATGTGTACCAAGATATCTTAATTTTGACTCAAGTTATCCGTTGCACGGATGGACGATCCAGTTATATGTGTATAACTCTATATCTAACTCGTTTAGTTTTATGACATACAAACAAGCGTTATGTGAACAAACGATAATACATACTCTCTTTGCAACTTTGTTGGGAGAGTGTAGAAATTATCCATTGATATGTAAATAACTACTTTTTCGTATGCTATAAAATATTTACGAAAAATTTTCCTTTAAAACAGAAATATATAACAGATAAAGGTGAATTAGAGGCAACACATGTAAATTAAAAATAAAACTTCAGCAATTTGGTGAGTGAGAAGATATTTTCAATTTTAACACCTAAACTTTGCAATGCAAACTATTCTATTATATTTTAGTTGTCTTTATTTTATTTTTATTCTAATAGAATCCAAAAACCTGCAACAAAATATTATGAGAAATACTTTCTTAAACAAAAGTATGTGTTTGTAAGAATTTTCGTTTATTTTCCTTGCCCAAAGTTGCCTTGCAAATAATTAAACTTTAATCTCTGACCAAGTTGCATTCATTGTAAAAGTTTACTGTGCAAATTGTTTGCTTTTGTTGTTTTATTATAAATGTAACTACAAGCCAAAGACAAGTGCAACAATTTTAAATGCAACTTCAGTTATACAAGTCAATAAGTTTGAAAAGGGAAATGCATTTTATTGCTTGAAATCTCTATTTTAAACTGGAGCAAAAAATTCTTTCCCAAAATCATACTCTGTAGGAAGTAAACAGAAAGTTGTAAAACCCAATAGTTTCCATTTTACATTATAGAATTTTATTATAAGATACGATTAGGTTATGAGGTTGATCCTTACGACAAGAGTAACGAAGGAGCTCACTTGGACAGCTAAATACGTCGGTTCTTTGTAACAGAAACAACTAAATATAGGTCGTGAAGAACCCTTATATATTAACGAAGTGCTTTGAGCATGCCACAAATTTGTTGAAGCGCCTAATTTGTCCAATTAACCAAAGGTATGCCGACCGATATGTTTAATCTATCCTGAAAAAGCTTGAAAGAAACTCTAAAGAGAGATATACTATAATTTCCAACAAACCGACAACATCCAGGTTGAGCAGACAATCCAAGTAAAAACTACAACCAGTGATACCTCGATATTAACTTTAACTTTCTGAAAAAAAGTATTGTATGACTCCCTGTTATCCCTCGAAAAAACATTATGCAAACTTGTAAGCCAAATAGTAAGTATTATATATGCCAGCACTTGATGTTAGACTAATGCCCCCTAAAAAACTTTAAGGAATTCTGAACTTTGATGGCGAGAAGGCGGAAGCAGCAAGAATTACACCGTTTACTTATTCCCCGACTGCATTCCACTTCGATAGTGAACTTAATACAAATATACAGCTTGTAGCTCATGGTCCTTGGTGTGCAATGGCGAGGTGATAGCGAAGTAAAAGAGCAGCAAGAACAGCAAGGATTAAACTTACAAGCGCATTGGTGCCGTCACGACGTACAAATACATTAGCTGTAATGGAATCTAAAGTAAGCGCAAGTAAACCTCCGAAGCGCTGCAGTGACATTCGAGTGGTCAGAGAAGTTTCACTCGAGGCATTAGCTGTTGCGGTGTTGGTTGGTATGGTGCAGCGATGCAGGGCTACAGATGCGGTTGGCATTCTCGGTGAGCACCGCCAATTGAGGTGTAGGCAAAGTGCAGTTTACGCGTTTGGGTTTGTGGTAGTGATTTTTTCTATTTATTTCCCCGTCAAATAAATCCTTTGCTGAACATGTTTAAAAGTACGCGGTGATAGCTAAGCCCGGGAAGTAATTGGCTCACATGATTGTACGGTGTAATAAACTGCGTTGCGCTGTGCTACTATTAAGAATCGTGGTAATAAAAAGTCAGGAGAGGGGTAGAACTGGACTTCTATTATAAACAAAGTCTCCAAAACACATAAATAAAAGTTGCTAATGGAGTATTTAGTTTATAAAATAGTGGTAAATGAAATCCTCTTTGTAGAGCTACTTAAACATAATTAAACCTTTTACAAGATCACTGCGTGTGTAAAATTAGTGCCATCCACGTGAGTGATGAGTATCGAAGTAGATGGAACCATGAAGTGTATGAGGTCTACCAAAATTCAAGGAATGCGAGGGTTGGGCCTTGTCGTACTCATGGAAGTTAAGCACCTTCGATTCGTAACTCACAGGTGGTCAACGGAAGCAAGGGCGCCCACGCATCTAATAGATGGATCAGGAACTTGGTATGAAAAACTGGCAAATATACCTGGAATCAACAACAACCTTGGTACAAAAATAGTTTCCAAAGGACCGGAGTATTCTTTTTAAAGTAATCCGATCATTTTCCTGAAATCATTTGATTCTGGAAAGAGTACAGGAAAAATACGTTATGTATATTACAACTTTCACGAACGATCCAACGTCATTTAATAACTTTAAACTATCAGCTGCCTTCATCAAAAGTAATGTTTCATTCTTCTTCTTCTTGACTGACGTAGACAGCGCTTACGCGGTTATAGCCGATTACACAACAGCGCGCCACATATCTCTTCTTTTGGCAGTGACCAAGTGAAGACAGGTCTTTCTTCACCTGGTCCTTCCATCGAAGTGGAGGCCTCCTTCTTCCTCGGCTTCCACCAGCGAGTACTGCATCGAACACTTCAGAGCCTTCGTCCATTTGAAAAACATGACCTAGCCAGCGTAGCGGCTGTCTTTTTATTCGTTGGACTATGTCAATGAATTGCCAATGTTTAAGGGACCATAAATCTTCCGCAAAACCTTTCTCTCGAAAACTCCTAGTGCCGTCTCATCGGATGTTGATATCGTCCACGCTTCTGCACCATAAAATAGGACGGGAATGATGAGGGACTTGTAGAGTTTAGTTTTTGTTCGTCGAGAAAGGACTTCACTTTTCAATTGCCAACTCAGTCCAAAATAGCACCTGTTGGCAAGAGTGATTCTGAAGTTATGACTGTCAACAGTGACATGGGAACCAAGACGCAAATGCGCTGACTGTTTGTTTGATGACAGGAGATATTTCGTCTTTGCCTCGTTCACCACCAGACCCATACGCTTCGCTCCTTATCCAGTCTAGAGAAGGCAGAACTAACGGCGCGGGTGTTGTTTCCAATGATATCGATATCATCGGCGTACGCCAGCAGCTGTACACTCTTATAGAAAATTGTACCTTCCTATTTAGCTCTGCAGCTCGTATTATTTTCTCCAGCATCAGGTTGAAGAAGTCACACGATAGTGAGTCACCTTGTCTGAAAGCTCGTTTGGTATCGAACGGCTCGAAAAGGTCCTTTCCGATCCTGACGGAGCTTTTGGTGTTGCTCAACGTCGTATTAATTTTGCATGGATACCAAATTCAGACATAGCGGCGTAGAGGGAACTCCTTTTCGTGCTGTAGAAAGCAGCTTTAAAATCGACAAAGAGATGGTGTGTGTCGATCCTCTTTTTCCCCGCCGCCTTTCCGCCGTCTTCAAGCGGGTTATTGCTATTCTAATTTCTTCACGGTCGGGCAATGGGTTTCATTACCACACGAAATTTATCTTTTTCCAGTTTATTTTAAAATCGCTTTATCTCATGAAATTCGAAAGCTGTGAAATTTGTAGAACTAAAAACATCTATGCATTTCATTTTAATGAAGCCTTCTTAAGAAACGATACGAGCTTTCCAGACTATCTGTCATGTTATAACTTTCTAAAATTGCAGGAATATAAATTACAAATTTCGCGAAAATAAATACATCTCATCATACCCTCCATACTTAAACCGACCTTCAAAAGTTACTGCGCTATAATTTGCCACGAGGCTTTTCACCGTAAGAGCATCATGGATTGCGAAATCATTGCAATTAAACAGCTTGTTTTGCTCAAACCGATGTACTGCGGATTTCCACTTAAAAGTCGGCTGTGTTTTTGTAGAATGTTTCTGAATTTTCAACTTACAACGGACACACATTTATAACCCATACTCTCAGCATTCGGTTGTGCCACTTCATTCAATGCCATTTGTGTAAAGTGCAAAGTGTAGCAAACAATATTGGGAGGCGCATGTTCGTTACGCCCACTAAGTTTGTGCTTGATGCAATTTAACATTTCAACGCTTTGCCGTGAATTTTTAATAAAATTTCATGAAAAGTTTCGCACTGCGTAAAGGCCGTAAAAGTTTTCGCTTTATTATGCTGTCCTACATACACATTTACATATGTAACAGTGTGTGTGTATATGCAATTATTGTTGTTGTTGTAGTGCTGTTACTTTGACTGAAGTGCTTGGGTAATTATGCGGCTCTTGAGCAAAAGCTTCGGCGAAACAACTAAGAATAACAGTCATGATTTTGAAGGGCACTTTACACAAGCTGACAAATGGCTAATGGAGTATGAAGGTGCTGCCAGCGCAGCCGAACTTTTAGTTGCATTTTTAAAGTGTCACAACAAGAGCAACATGAATATATGAAAATTGCAATTGGATATGAAAGCGGTAAATATGCGATTTCGCTGTGATTATTTCCATAAGATTCATTTTAAAAGTTGTTCAAATTTCCTTATCACAAATAGGTAATCCTTTTATCCTTTTGACTTTTGACTTTATTCCTTTCTTTTCGATTTTATTTTCTTTTATGCAAATGCCATTCACAAGTCTTTAGTTTCTCTTCAACCAGTGCAACAGCATTTCCGTTACACTCACTCGGCATGGTCCGACACGAGCAGGCGATTTAAGTGACAGTTTTCAGGCATTAAGTGTTTATAACAAATAAAATAAAAATCTAAAAGTTTTGTAAAACTTTTTTTAACATATACCATTATACTTTTTTCTCTTGAAGTATAAATAGTTAAGCGCAAACATTCTAAACATATGCTAGTTGCCCTTTAGTCGGGCGTAATTCGAATATCTATAGCTTTAGCTCTGGCCGTTTTATATATTTACTTGTATTTGCATAAAAACTAACAGTAGTTTGCGAAGTATGAAAAAGTTTTCCTGGTCAGCAAAGATAAACGATAAAGTTCACATACAGTTCGCACTTGAACTTATGTATTTATGTGAGCATACATACATATATTTATTTATTTACAGTGCATATTGAATATTACTTTTATTGAATATTAAAAAAAATAAATACATCTTTTCCGACTAATATTTAAAAAACTAGTGAGGTGTTAAATTAAGTCTTGATATACTCTCGCAACAAAGTTGCTAAGGGAGTATAATAGTTTTGTTCACATAACGGTTGTTTGTAACACCCAAAACTAAACGAGTTAGATATAGGGTTATATATACCAAAGTGATCAGGGTGACGAGTAGATCTGAAATCCGGATGTCTGTCCGTCCGTCCGTCTGTACAAGCTGTAACTTGAGTAAAAATTAAGATACTTGGTACACGTGTTTCTTGGCACCATAGGAAGGTTGCTTTCGAAAATGAGCAAAATCGGACCGCGCCCACAAAATGGTGATAACCGAAAACACTTAAAGTGCCATAACTAAGCCATAAACAAAGCTATGGAAGTAAAATTTGGTACAAAGGATCGCACTGGGAAGGGGCATATTTGGATGTAATTTTTTTGAGAAGTTGACGTGGTCCAGCTCCACCTAAGTTTTTTGTACATATTTATATCAACCAAACTTTCTAGAGTCGCTTCTTTTAGGTACTACCTTACACAGTCCAAAAATGGAGGAAATCGGATTATAACCACGCCCTCCTCCCATACCAAGGTTATGTTGAAAACTACCAAAAACGTTTTAATTCAGTTAGGGAAAACACTAGATATCTTAAATTTCATTTCGGAAGAGCTGCACTCAAATTGATTTCCACAATTTTTAATGGGTTAGGCTCTGCTCACTTATGGGTCAAAAACCATATCTCCAAAACTGCTCGACCACTTTTAATGAAATGAAAAATTAAAATAGGTCAAATCAGTTCACAACCACGCCTACTTCCTATAGACCAGAACTTTGATGTCGATATGAATCGTTTACTTTACATGATATAAAGTAGGCACTAATGAACATATCGGAATATTAGGGTTTCCAACTTTCAATGGACTTTATATAAATAAAATTAAATAAATAAATTGCGAGAGTATAAGACGTTCGGTGACACCCTAACCTTACTTGTTTTACATTATCATTAAACGATTTTATTCAATAGTGTATAAAAAACTTACGTGTTTTTACAGGGCAAAATAATTTATCATAACAGTTTGATAGCATTTGCTTAGATACTACAGTGCCCGTAAAACTGTATTTACAGCACCACTTCATCTACAGCACATTAGATGTCGCAAGGAGAACGCAAGTTATTGCAGAAACACACCAACAGTAAAAAAAAAACATCCGTGAAAATATAATTCACAATATTTGATTGAAGTAAAATATTAAGTTTTCGTGATTGCTTCAAATTTGTTTAAAATGTTTACACTTTTCGAGAACATTTTAAATATTGGAGACGTATATAAACTACCTTAAGTATCTACTGACGCTTTCGTTTCAATATGGTTCCGCGCTATCCAGTGCGCAGCTGCAATAAGTGCCAGTGTTGCTTGTTACAATTTTCATATTTTTGGTCCAATTTTATGGCCAACTTACAGTAACGTTTTGTCATTTGAAAGTGTCAAAAGCAGTTGAGTGTCGCTTCAAATAAATATAAATAATTAATAATATTGAAAGTGTGTTTATTCATTAAATAAATTATTAAAAAATTTATTCGTTACTAAATGTTTTTAAATAGTAAATCATGTGAGAAATATATGAAATGTTTTAACAACGAATTATTCGCAATTACGTTACGTATAATTAACAAGTGCTGTGAATCCATAGAAATGCTTATACGGTCAAATTTATAAGTGTAATGTTGAAATTGTTTTCAAATGAAAGTTGTGACATTTGTTTAAAAAACATAATTTTGCACAGTAAAACCGTGAAACTCTTCCTCGAATAAATTAATATTCAAAACGAGATATTTCAATATTCATTCCATGATTAATTAACGATGTTGGAAAACAAAATTTTATATAAAATTCGAAATTGATTTGTGAACTAATAAATAGCCGCAATTATATTCTTAAACGGAAACTAAAAATAAATAAAATTCTGAAACATATTTCGGATGTTAATACTATCTTTAGCGGGTATTTGCTGGCGGCAAGTCACACTCGAAGCTGTAAATAGGTGTAACTTAAGAAATCCTTAAGTATGGCAACTTTTAAAGACATTTTTATTGAAATTAAAATATTTAGGGAGAAATACGATGTCTACTATTCAAGGATACCTGATTTAAAAAAATAAGGTTGAGACTTCCTTAAGAGTTATAAAATCAAAGACTAGTAATTATTTACTAAGCAAAAACGTTCAAAACGCCTATGAGTTGTAATCTTTGCTAAACTTAAAGAAGTTCGGATGAAATTTGTTAATTTAATTGTTAGAGGTCAGAAGTCTAATTCAACATAATGGAACCAAGATATTAAAATTCAATTATAATACGACTTCACTAGTCACTCCAGTATAAAATAATGTTTGGAAATTATGTCTGACTCTCATGCGACAAATATAACTTGATTTTATAGCAGATCATGTTAGATAAATAATTTAGTTCATTGGGTTTCTTAGGTAATATTTTAAAGATCTATATGGTCTATGTATATACTAGCATTCGAACATGTTTTCCAATTCTTTTTCAAAAGACTTTTTATGGTATATATATAAGTATTTTTACGAGTATAAAATATCAGATGTTTTATAAACATTAAATGAAAAATTGTGATCAGTTTAAAAATAATGCCCCCACTGAACATGAATGCCTGGAATGTAGGAAAATAATTATAATCTTTCAATAGGTAGTAAAAACTTCAGTTCTTTTTTGTATTCGAATGAGTTTTAGGGGTTTATAATTGTGGAATTGTAATGAGACCATGATGAAATTCAAGTAGCAATTGCCCTCTTGAAGAACAACAAAGCGGCGGGGTCGATGGATTGCCGGCCGATACGGCGGCGAAGTACTGATAAGGTGCATGCATCAGCTTCTTTGCGATATATGGTCGGAAGAAAGCACGACGACGATTGGAATCTAAGTGTACTCTGCCCCCTCTGTATTCTACTGGCGTACGTCGATTATATTGATAGCATTGGAAGCAACACCCGCGCCGTTAGTTCTGCTTTTTCCCGCCTGGATAAGGTAGCGAAACGAATTGGTCTGGCGGTGAACGAGGAAAGACGAAATATCTCCTGTCATCAAACAAACAGTAAGCGCATTCGCGTCTTGGTTCCCATGTCACTGTTGACAGTCATAACTCTGAAGTTGTAGTTAATTTCGTATACCTAGGCACCAGCATCAACACCGATAACAATGTCAGCCTTGAAATCCAACGCAGAATCACTCTTGCCAACATGTGCTACTTTGGACTGAGTAGACAATTGAAAAGTAAAGTCCCCTCTCGACGAACAAAATCTAAACTCAACAAGTCCCTCATCATTCCCGTACTACTTTATGGTGCAGAAGCGTGGACGATGTCAACATCCGATGAGACGGCACTAGGAGTTTTCGAGAGAAAGGTTTTGCGGAAGATTTATGGTCCCTTAAACATTGGCAACGGCGAATACCGCAGACGATGGAACGATGAGCTGTACGAGTTATACGACGACATTGACATAGTTCAGCGAATAAAAAGACAGCGGCTACGCTGGCTAGGTCATGTTGTTCGAATAGATGAAAGTGCTCCAGCTCTGAAAGTTTTCGATGCAGTACCCGCTGGTGGAAGCCGAGGAAAAGGGACCTGTCTTCACTTGGTATTACCAATTGGCGCCAAACTGCCAAAAGGAGAGATGCGTGGCGCGCTGTTGTGGACTCGGCTATAACCACGTAAGTGGTGCCTACGCCATTCAAGAAGAAGAATGAGAACTAGGAAGGCATTGAGTTATTGCTTAATCCTATGGTTTTACGTTATTGCGCCAAAATGCCAAGGCAACATGTACTGGATAACATTAGATTTGACTTTGGACATGAAAAAAAATAGTTCTCTACTTTCAAAATGTACATCTATACATATAAGTATAGTCAAGTAACCCATCAGAAAATCATTTATGTGATCTTAATCGATACGTCTATAGTTTATTAGGACAACACTTAAAGGACAAAAGAATGTGTCACTCAATCGATAAAAGCCCAGTACAAAACTTAAATCTTGTCTCACAAGTGTCAATATTGAAGTCATAACTACCACCTTCAACTCCATGTATAGAACTATGTATAAGCGTTGCCTTCGACATGAATATTACCGATGTAAGGAGTGAGGTTTGGGGGATTTCAAATCATAATTTTTCGATATCATAACACATGTTTATCCATGTGTACATAGAAAAAATAAAAAGTAAAGATAAAAAGATAAAATAAAAATAAAAAAATAGAAAACAGTAAAAATACTATTCTAAAATATTAGAATAGTAAATTTTAATTCAATCAAATATTTTCTTAAAAAAATATAAAAAAATAGTATATGTTGAACTGTATACATATCCCACGCTTTAAGATCTTGTATCCAAAATAACTTCGAATTAATTAAAATCTCTTTTCCTGCTCTCTACATAATTTTTTGTTCTTTCTTATCTTTTAATTTTCTTACGTAATTGTATTTAAACTACGCTGTTGGTCCGTTAACGTAAAGGTTACCGAGTAACCTCTGAGGGGTGATTAACACAACGGCACTAAATTTACTAAAGAACATAGAAGTACTTAATTAAGCATAACATATACATATGTGTGCCTGCAGATGTTAGTAAGTAGGAATGCATATACTTATGTATGTATATATAAATATACATTTGTATATATAAATGTGTGTGTGGATTAATGCTTTTACTGCATGTCTTGGGGTTATTAGCCTCCCTTCGCGCTAGAGTCATACGCCGATATGCATGCATTTTTACAACAACAAATACGCAGATATTAATTTGCTAGTTTTTTTATACATATACACTTAACTGTATATGTATATATGTTTCTATGTATGTATGTGTATGTGTCTGCGTAAGCGCAAGTTCGTCTTGGAGTGAACCGCATTAAATGCAATGACTGCGTTGACTTCTTCCGGCGCAAATTTGACACTGAGTAGGCAAATATCTTCGAGCGCACAAACACATGCAGTTATATGTAGATATATATGTATGTATGTTTGTGTAGGCAATTGTGTGCGCACACATGTGCTGTAAATGTGCAGTTGACTTTTTCTCGGGTTTCAATTGCAACATTTCTTATATAGAATTGCATACAAAAACGCTGCATTGTTCGTATTTGCCAAATGCTGTCCGGTCAGCCAACCAGTCAGACGATTGCCCCCGTCGATGAGCAAACGGCTGGCGGAATGGTTGGCTAGAGCTGCGCCGCTCGGCCGTCGCAGTCGAAATGCCGCATATTACGTATAAATTTCGAATCAGTATGAGCGAGCAACAACAACAAAAACAGTAAAAATACCAAGTTACAACAATTACAACAAATACTATAAGTAGTGAGCAAAAGAGAAAAAACCGTAATAGCAACAGCAACAATATAAACAGCAAGTCAAGCCAAATGCAACAACAACAACGTTGAAGACGACGAATAAGAAGAAGAAGCAGCAGCAGCAGCAGCAAAAAAGCAAAGCAATTCAACTAAGGAATGCGGGGCCACATAAATGTCAGATAAAATGTTGATTGTTTTGTTTACAAAGATACTTTACGCTTCTGTTTACTGCTGACTGCCTGACAGCGCGCTACGGCATTCATTTACACATACGTATGTATGTATATATGCGGGTATACATTACATACAGTTCTACATATGCGCGCTGGCAGCCAGCTACATTGCAGCGCTTGAGTGCGAGTTAAATAAGAATATTGCCTGATTAAGTCGACCAACAAGAGGTGTATTAAATAAATGAGCGCTCACACACAAACACACATACATACAAACAACCGCCGATACACATATGTCGACACACACAAACTCACAGCCAATAAAGACAAAAAGTTAACTGCGAGAAATAAATACAAAAAACCCTGAGTAAAAATATTTTCAACAGATACACCGAACAACCACACACACGCTCATGTTAAACTAAATACACACACACAAACACACGAACACTTTATAAACACTGTCGCTCAGTGCAAAGCCAGTGCATTTTGTTGTTGGCGATTGGAATGTGGCCGCACGGGCATACACACATCCAGACAGCCATACACATGCACACACACACACGTACACTTCCTCGCATACAACGGCAACAACAATAAGAATTCGTACAAAAAACATTACAGCTATATAGTACAGCGCAAACGACAGTAGCGACAGCAATAGTCAACGTCACTCAGTGGAGTCGTCGGTCGCTCGTTCGACGGCGCACACCTGCGTCCTACGCCCGCAACGCCAGTCGACAGTAGACAATCTTAAAATACATATTTAGCTGCTTAGTAAGTGATCGTAGTGAATGCGCGATCTGCAAGCGATTCGCTACTCAGGCGCTGTTACCACATACCTATGTGGCCTGTAGGAAATCAATTATTTGATGTTGTGCAGCTGCAAACTGTTGTATGTAATATTAGCCGTTTTCGATATGGCATACCTCAAAAGCAACAACAGAAGGCAAGATGAATTCGATGCAAGAGAATATATCCATATATACATTATTAAAGGGGTAAACCCGTGGTCTTCAATACTACCAAGTTTTAAATTAATTCTTCTTTATTATTTTAATAGGATTAAATGTCTTTAATCAAAATTAATTATTATTTTTGAATGAATTTGACCATTTTTTTACCTTGAAATAAATTATATTTCTTTAAGGAACTAGGAAAATTTACAACACAATTAAGCATGCCTCAGAGAATGCACTGCCACTCTATTTGAATAGATAGTATGGTTCAGGGATGTCCAACTTATTCCAGTGTGAGAGCGCCTCAAAATTTGAGTTTTTTATAACACTTTCCATTATTACCAGATCAGACAAAATACAAATTTTTGGGCATTTAAATTAAAATATCCAACATTTATTATGGTTAAAAATTAGTATGTACTGAATGTTTAATATAAAAATAACTTATTTAAATTTCATTAAGCGATATAATGGTATATTAAATTAGCCGGCTTTCGAACTTTCAGTAATATTATAAATAAGGTCAATTATTAAGTGCAAACTGAAAATTAGTCAATTTCTTTTATAATTTTCGTTGAAAAATTAGTTTCTTCATGCTGCAATTCACAAGAATATTCTTAAACCACTTTTAAATTTCACGTTTTCATTTATATTTATTGTTTTCTCTTATTAGTGATCTTGCAAGGCGGTTAAAAATGTCTCCGACGCATTATTTTTTGGCAACATTTCAATCTGGCCTTTCCAGTTTCCCAATTGCGAAACGTCAAAACCTCCTCCATCCAGGCAACTGTCAAAGTCGAAGAGGTTTTGACGTTTAATATTGCGCTCTCACTTCCAGGAAGATGAGAGTTGTACATCTCTTTATCTCTGGTATGGATCGTTCGTTTTGCTACTTTCTAACGTCTGTTGAAATAAGAGAGAAAATAGTCTCTGCCATTCGTCGTAAAAGCATTATGTTATTGATATTTCTTAGAGTTCTTTCAATAGAAAGTAGTCCCCCACATAATTATAGGGGATTCACCATATTGAGCTTGTTATAACTTGCAACGATTTGAATCTGGTAATATTTATGTACTGTACTACTTTATGTACCGCTGCATCTAAAGCAATTCCTACCGGGTAAGCAACTGCTGATTGCATACACCTACATAACTACAGCCGGTCAGGCCAATAAATAGTATCTCATAGATAGTTTTTGTTTTTACAACCAACTCTCTCTCTCTCTCTCGGCTACTCAAACGCTCATTCCAGCACCATTCGGCACTCTTGCTGCAGCAGCGCCACCAAGTGACCTCTATGTGCAACTGGATTGGAATGCTGAAATGAGTAAATAAATTGATGATTGTATTATCGTTATTCAGCGACTGAAATGGGCTAATTTAAATATTGCAATTGCTGCCCCTTATTTGTATAGAATAAGTACTTAAGATAATGGAATATATAACTTTATTACAGTGGGGGTGAATAGCATTTCAACTACTTCAAATACGATTACTTGCGTGTTGTGTTGAATTCCTAAAATATGTGAGGAAAATTTTGCAAATTCAGTGAGTAGACGGGTTCAAATAAACAATGTACACACATAAATGCAAAATCTACATTTGTGTATAATTTGTTTATCTATTGAGTTAAAGGTTAAAAAGAAGCGTACTCTTTTGTGTTAGACTATGCTATTGCTATATTTATGTTAGACTGTCTTTATTGAGTGAGAGTCAGGAGAGTATATGAAGATGTTGCCATATATATTAAAATGAACACACGTTGTGCGGTTACAAAGAGACTGTACCGGGCTGATATTTTTGATCTTACTTGTTAGGAATTGATGAAAGATTAGGAGGCGGAGAAATGAGAATCCCAGTTTTTTAAATTTCAGATGAAGAACAAAAATTAGTTAAACAGCAAAAATTATTGGTCTGGATTGATTTACCTTATAGTATAAGATTAGCTTTTTTTCTTTTTTGTTTTGAGCTCAGCTAAGAAAAACATATCACTATTTTTTTGTTATTCTAATGTTTTGAGAAATATAGTGGAACTTCCATAACTCGAACTTCTATAAGTTGAAGATCGCCATAACTCGAACTTTTGAAGTTAAATAGTCTCGTAGATTATACTGTATAAACCCATTAGACATACAATGTTTTCATTAAATGAGAAATATGAGGAATTTTTATTCAAAAATGATGTCCCTTGAAGAAGTGAAGATTCTCAAACTGCGTTGATTGAATTTTGGTAGTAAAACAATTCTACTAAAGTGAAAAACGCATTTCGCCTCAGAACAGCTTCTTAAGAGTAACCACCAAAGAATCCAATTTATTTAACTCGAGTTTCTTATAAAATAGTCATGTACGTAGGTATAGGAAGAGTACAATGCTATGCTCTACTATAGAACAATATAGCACAGTATCGTCAATTCAAAGGGCTCACACTAGTGCGACATTGAACGGCATTGACAGTTACAAATCATAGAACAAAAAGGTAAGAATATAACGAACTATGAATTCTTTTCTGCTTTTTCACAAAATTACTAGACAAATTGTCTATAAATTACCGATGTAGTCAACATTTTTAGACATTGAAGTTTTCATATTGTGGCTCACTGAACAGCATACTCATACTTGAGTAATTTCCTATGAAAGCTGGTAACCTCACATTTTATTGTGAGTATTTGGCCGTTCACTCTCAACTACCGCAAGTGCAAATACTCACTAACACACTCAAAACGACTAGAGCTCCAGCATAACGCAACGGAATACGTTGCCTCCAAAGCAAATGGGCACGATCAATGCGATCATACCGTGTTCGTAGCTCGTAACATTAACGACTCGTTTTTCAAATTGTAGCTTCGTTGCGGAAAGTGATCGCGGACTACAGATACAACAAAAAGAAATAGATATCTGTAAGATTTACTATTAACAGCAACAATACGAAGGGAGATATAGATACGAGAAGAAAGTGAATAAAATAACATAAATACAGTTTAGTTTAGAAATTCAACAAACAAGTGAACTGCAGAAAATCGCAAAGCAAAAAAAAACAACAAAGTTGTATACTAAATTAAATAAATACAAATAAATTATAACCAACAACAGTCCTAACTGAAACAGTGAATTTTTAAATACATATTGAGTAATCACAGTAAAAATAAATTTCTCAATAAAATCACGCGAAAGTGTATACAAATCCGAATTGGAAAATTAAAAAAAAAAAAAAAAAATATTGTAATCATTTGTATAAAAGCGCGCAGCAAAAATTATATACAACTGTTAAAGAAAAATACCAGAGCAACAGGAATTTGCCCTCAAACAAACATATACAGCAGCGCGAGAAAACGTACCGACACACACACACATGCATATTTCTGAAATGAAAAAATAATAAATAATTAATTTTTTATGGAATGGAATGCAGCAACAGAGATAGCGCTAGCTGCCGACGCCTGGGGGCCGTGCGCGTAAACGAGACGCCGACAAGTTGGAGCAGCGCACGAATTCAATTTTGAAACGATCCAACAGCGAACAGCATATAACAAGCAACAGCGCAAGCACGCGCGCGCGCAGTGGGGGAGAACGAAAGTATGGTGTCCATGCCTACCACATACATATGTATGTACAACTGAAAGAGGGAGCACGCCAGAGAGACTCTAAGTAATGCGAAATCGACGCGATCAACGTGCAGCGCCAACGACTAGTGACTAACTTCAGCGCGTTAGTGTGCGAGAGAGCGCGCATTAAATATTGCGAGTGCAGAGTGCGCCACCAAAACAACGCCCCAACCGCCCGCGCCTACCGCAAACACAAACACATGCATAGCCGCGCGCTATTGGCACCAAACAGCCAACAGCAGCAAGCAGCAAGTAGTCAGCGGTGAGCAGCCATCGTGGCCAAGTTACACACGTATCTAACTAAACTAGCAGCCCATAGACAGCCATAGCTATAGCTAGCTAGCGCGCTAACGCCCGCAAAACGATCGCATTGACACACACACATACACACATGCACCGCAGCAAGTAGCGCGAACGCGCGTTTATACACTTATTAGTAGTAGCGCGTTTGTGGCGAGCGCGTCGTGTACAAGGCAAGGAATTTTTGTGCGCGACTCACGTACTTAAATAAATTAATATAAATCTATCTAGTGTGCCGTACATATTTACATGTAAAGCGCTTTGTTTTGGTTATGTAGACCTGTGTATCTCATGGTTGATGTGTTGTTACAATTCGCAATTTGCATATCTACCATACATACAAATACAAATACAAATATACAAGTGTACATGTCAGCTAACAAAACGCGCGTGTGTCTGAAGTGAACGAATCATACATATAAATATATGCATATATAATATTATTATAATAACCGATTTGTCGTAAATCACAAGTGAATTGAGTGCAAAGTGTGAGAAAAAATAAGTAAAAAATTGTTTCAAATTGTTTGAAAACAACTGTGCTGAATATGAAATAAAGTGCCAGCCAGCCAGTCAGCCATTATAAAGTGAAAACAGTGCAAGCAAACGAAAAATTTGTGAAAATTAATTGAAAGTTTGAGAAGAAAAAAAAATTGTAGTGTGATACTCTGCATAAGAAAAAATATAAAGCAAGCGGTTGCCGCCCCACAGCTTAATTGCCCATTCATCAAATAGCATACAGTGCGCCGCACAGCACGCTGATTAGCGCTTGCGATTGCAAATTGCAGTAGCGCAGCAGCAACGACCCACAAACAACAACAACAAACACACTCTTGCAAAAATACAGTGCATTTCACCAAATTAAACGTCGCTGCCCTACATATGCACATAAATACTAGCTTAGCAGCCAGGAGTTATGCGCCAGCAAGCAAGTGTTTGCGTCTAACAACAATAATAGCAACAACAACAACAGCAGCAGATAAAAAGATAACAGTGCCAGTGCAAGCAAAAAAATAAAGGCAACAACAGCGAAATTATTAGCGCGGCGAATATGTTGTCGCCAGCGCAAACGCCATCACAAACAACAACAACAGCAACAATAAAAATAAACACATGCTCAACGTCATCAGCGTCATCGTCGCCGCCAACATCAACGTCAGCGAGTGAATTGCTGTTGTGCTAGTCTACGGAGTCTTGTCGTAAATTGCCTGCATTTGACAAGCATTTCCAACGTTAGTAACGTTAATAATAGCAACAACAAAAACAACAATAACACGAGTAGCGGTAACGCGCTTAGTGACAATATTCAGACAGCATTTGCAACGAAAATAACCGCTTACAAGCGAGCAACAACAATTTTTGCACACGACAACAAACGACTTGTTGTTGTTGTTATTGTCGCCATTTATGCATTTTAGCGCAACATTTATATATAGTATATAGATTGTTGTTGCTGCTATTGCATATACAGACATATCCACGACGTTTACGGTTTAAGTGACGCCGCCGCGCGCCCAGTTGCCAACGTGCAGAACCGCTTCAGCAGCCGGTGCCACCGTTTTTCTTGGCAATCATAAAAATATTTTCTCGTCGACAACGTGCAGGAATTTCAAATTGAAATTATGCCAAAACAACAGCCACAATACCACCACCACCATCAGCTCCAACAACAGCAACAGCATAACCAACAGCAACAACACCACATTCACCAACAGCAACAACAGCACAATCACACAACGACACATCATGGCGAATACCCGCTGCCAGATGGCTGGGATATCGCCACCGATTTCGATGGGAAAACCTACTACATCGATCATAATACGAAGAAGACAACGTGGCTGGATCCGCGCGATCGGTATGTAGCCCCAAATTGACACCAAAAGTAAACACTCACTATATATACAGGCACATGTATATTATATACATATATCCAAATGTATCTGCTTAGTTGCATATAATCACTTGCTCTGTGAGTTGAGACACCTGAAAATACATACATATATGTAGATGGATATTTAATCGAGTTTATTTGCGATTTTGCAAAACTAATTGCATACAGACAGACATATATGTATGTATATAAGTATGGATATTTCTTTAGCAACAGCGATTTTCTGTCTTCAATCTTTTTGCATCACTTTTACCATCAAGTATTTTTAGTTTATTTACGATTTCTCAAAAAATCATTAAATTGTTCGCCATATTTACACTATTTAAACAAATATTTATACTAGTTCGTCCATACAAAGCTTCCTAATCTTTTTTCCGACATCAGTTGTTTGATTGGTATAAACAAGCTTTTAGACGTTCAATCGATCGATCATTGCAATTTCAGTTTTCGCAAGGAAACCACCTGAACTGTTTGAATTACTACTCAAAGGAAAAGTGGGCTTATTTCTGACAGCTTTAGTTATTAGAAATTCCCCACTGTAGTCGTTTAGTTTTAATTAACTTTTATACATGTGTTATGGTTTTATAGAAAAGCTTTTGCATTGAGCTTTCATTTAGAATACCCATATTTAATTTTAAATTAATACTTAAGTTTTAGAAACATCATCACCTGAGCTTTTCATAAGCTTTTTTATTAATTGATAAACTCAATAAGAATTTTTTGCTTGCAAAATTTCTAAATCTCAGGGTTTTAACTTAAATTTTAGTCATTATATCTGAAATTAGAAAATGCATACCTTCTATTCTATACCTCTCTGCTCGCTAGGTTTAAGCATTACTGTCTTGTCAGACATTTTCGATTTATTCGATTCGAATCCATGTTTACAATTGACTCGGAAGGGGTAAATTCTTCTATATTGGATATTTCAACAAAGTCAGAGAGCAATGAACCCCTTTTTTGAACCCCGGTTTGAAACAAAGAGATTGAATATCCGATTTGCGTTTGAAATTACCAGAAAGGAAAATATTAATTATTTAATAATTTAATTTCGATATATTGGCATTAATATCCGGATGTATGGGGTTCTTTCAAAAAAGTGACGTAAGTTTTTTTATAATATCTCCTGTATTGACTTTAGGCTATGCTTTGTACTTTCTTTGAGCACTTCCTGCAGCAAAAGTATGTCAACCTATCAATTCCGAGCACTTAGTTTATTTGGCGTTAAAAAATTTCGAAAGAAATTTTAAAAAAGTCATACTTTCGCATAAGCGTGTGAAAATATGTAAAAAGTAAATATTTATGAAACCGTTTAAGCAACTCACACACGCCGCATATATTTATGAGGCAATTTAAATTTCTACAATTAGGCTAGTTATATGAATTGCCCGCAAATATGCGTGTAAAAAGCGAACGTCTCTTTCCACATTTTCAGCGAAACTAAAAAAAAAATTAAATTTCGCAAGTGCGCGCATTTTCAACACAAAAGTGTTATGTACAAGAAAGTATAAAGTTTTTTTTCGAAAATCGGAAACAAAACGAGCGCACGCACAATTTACATAACGCACTTTAGATATGTATAGTCTAGTTTCATATTTACATGCTGGCGTTGGAGAAAATCGCTTTAGCCTGTGCGTACTTACAATTTAAAAGTAACAACACATAGCATAAATATTCGCAATTGTTTATAATTAACTTGGGCATGCGCTTACACATATACATACTTATGTATATGGTTATATAGTATATACATCTATGTATATGTATATGTACAAATATGTTGCATACGCGCCATTGTTGCAAAATGCGTGCATTCATGAGTTCATGCGTATTAGAGGGGGCATAAGATATTTGTATTTGGAAAAAAATAAAAAAAATTAAAAATATGAAATATTTTTTTTTTAATTAAAAACACTGCTCATTTGCAACTGCGCCAACAGCCTCTACTTATATACATAAATACCCAAAGTTGTTGTTGTTGTTAAAGGCATACATTCTCACACATTTTTTCAAAATTTCAGTTTTCACGATTTTCTTGCAAATTTTTCTCCACTTGTTTGCCGCTCCAATGGAAACATATCTACACAAGTGTATCGCTATGTGTTCATGTACACTGCCGCCACACGCGTGTGCTCATTGCCTGCAACAACTGTTTAAAATTGCTGCTTGTACTTGTTACTGTTGCTTGCTGTTGTTGTTTTTGTTTTTGTTTCAGTTGTTGTAAATGCCTCCACACGAATCCACATTCGAGTTCAACTATACTTGGACTCTTAATCATCGCATTGGAATGTTTTGCTTAGTTCTCTGCTTCTTGCGCGTTGTTGTTGCTGTTGTTATTTTTCCTTTTTATTCATTTATTTATTATATTTGTTTTCGTTTTCGTTTTTGCCTCATTTCATTTTCATTTATTTCAATTTTTCCAACATGCTGTTAGCCGTCAGTCGGCACAAACACGCACACACACACTGACTTGTGACTAATTGCGCGTGTATGCGATTTCCAAGCACACATTCATGCCTACACACACTGCCTTTAAACATAATACATATTACTACATACATATTTACACATGAGCGTACAACAGCAAATACAATTATATATGAATATATTAGTTTGAAAATTTGTAACCCCATACAAGTTGGTGTACATTCCACAGCCAACACACACAAAGTCACTCAGTCAAACACACACACATACACATGCCTTGAGACTGCCTCACCGCCTAAACGCGCGTCTGTCTTGTCTGTCAAACTGCCTACGAGTTTTCTTCAGCGCATGAATCGAAATCGCTTTTTGCCTTCGCTCTACACTCTTCACGCCTCTCCTATATATGAAGCGGTTGCCACTTTTTATGTGTGTGTGTACGCGTTGTGTTGTTCGTGGAAGCAGTAGTACTTGTAAATAGATTGGAATGTGCACTCATGCATTGAAAAATTTTAGTTTTTGGAATTTAGAATTTTTCCGCTGCTTGTAGTGCACTTTGATGTCGAGTTCAAAGGGGGTTAAAGCAAAAATTAGAATCAAATTGAATTTTTTCCTCTTAGTAAAAATATGTGCGAACAATTGTTCGTTAATTAAGTATGAAATATTTGTTGGCAATTTGTAGCTTTATTTAGAAGTCGATGAGTTTAGTAAGGTTATTCAACTAACTCGTAACAAATCCTGAAAATTAATGCTTTACTGCTGAAAAATAAATTTTTGATTAGACCCTAAATTATCAACAATTTTTAGTTTCGTTCGTTATTTTTCGTCGTTTACTATATATTTCTGCTTAAAATTCACAGATAGTGTTTTCAATCCAATATTTTATATTCAGTATTTTTTTATAGTTTAATGGTTCATATTTATGAACATTTCATTTGTTGGCGATTGTGAAATTGTCAGTTCTTGTATGGGATTTTTAACGTCATATTTCATTAGTTTATGTCTCGAGGAAGATAACAGTATAACTTTTAATATCTTTTGTGGCGGTTTTCACATTTTACATGGAGTCAAAAATTTATGTAAAATGTATATGAAAATAATTTTGGTATGCCATAAAAATGGTTAAATATCAAAATAAAACTAAATTTTAGCTAGTTTTTAAGTTCTTAAAATAAGTTTCAGAAGAGTCTCACTTAAGAATCATGATTAATATAAGATTATTAAAAAATGTGGGAAGGCAGATTATAAGTTTCGCTATTCTACCAACTTAATATGCCAAAACATCGTACTTCCCACCATTTTTCAGCATTATAGTATATTTAAAGATCGTTTTCCTTTCTTTCAACTTTGAGGAATGACAGCAAAGAAAGGAGCAAGAAACCTTATCTTAATAAGAACACCTCTCTTCATAAACTAAATTATATACAATGAAATGCTTTGCGCATGAAACACTGCAAGGCTTCTGTGAATAACAAACCGGGAAATGAGCGCTTACTCACTGATTGCTGGTGAAAGACTTTTTGAGGAAAAGTACATTTCAAAGTGTAAAATATATTTATTTACGAATATGTATATACAAACAACTGCATTTACAAATATACGTGTAAGTATGTATGTGCGCTTAATCTCGAAACTCGAGAGAAAGCAAATTGATAAGCGCACACTTTCGGTTTTATTCACTAATTATACACTCGAGTGAGTAATTCTTCATTTTCACACCTCAAACACACTTTGGACACACTTTCGAACGCACTGACGTGGTGCACACATACACTGTGCACAAGTGCATATAAACAACGCCATCATCAATATTGTGGGCTTAATTTTTGTCATAATGCAACGCATTCTAGCCAAAATCAATTTCACTTTTAAAAAATTTACGAAAAAATAATCAATTTTAAAGCTCAAACAATCAATAACAAAAGTTATTTCCCCTACGAAAATCTCAATTTCTTGCTTTACGCTTTACTTATTGTGTGCCTTTCGGTGTGTTAATTGACACTCATGGCATAACTAAATCAATTTCATGCGAAGATAGCACAACAAAAGCACAAAATACAATCAAACAGAAAATAATAACAATAAATTAGACGCCCAGCTGCAGCGACAAAGGCCAAAGCAATGCAGTCGTCTGCGTTATCAGCGCACTCTAAACATACATACATACAAATATATGTAGATATCTCGATGGTATATATATATATATATATGTATATATGTATATAGTATAGTTTATAGTATATACAAATAGTTTAGCTTTTTCCAAGCATTAACGCCCTTGTGCGGCAATCAATCGTGCATAATCGTAGGCAGTGTCGTCCATTGTCGTCTAACTGATTGTTGATAACCGCTTTGCGCGCTGCTGCTGTTGTTGCCAATTGGCTTTTGTCAATTGTGTGCAAGACTTTATGGATCATCGAAAATGCCATAAAAATTCCTTTAGCATTTATAACGCTGACGCGCAAAAATAAAAAAAAAAACACAAAAACAAAAAAGTTACTGAAAACAAGAAATACAAAAACAAAATGTATAATAAGTGAATTATTTTATTTATTTGCTTATCTGCGATAACCACACATACACACACAAACGCAAGTGCTTTGTAATGTGTACTCATATTTGCCGCTCTTCAGGTTCGCCAGTGCGCATGAGTGTCATCATCAGCATTTTTACGAAGATCGTCAGGTTTTTATACACGCCTGCGTTTGAAGTTTCATTTCATTTATTGCTTTATGAATTTTTATAAATTCGCAATTGTTTACCTCACCACTTGCTGTATTTACTTGCGGTTTATTTGTAATAAAGTTTCTTGTTTATTTACTTCGTATACTTCATATTGCGTTGATATTTAGTGCAAGTAAAGGGTATTTATTTGCATAAGGCTGGTATAAATACAATTTTAAGTGAGCGTTCGCATTAAATTTGAGCGCTCACTTCACTTTGCCAGGCGATAATGTGTCAGCTTTCGCTGACGCAGTCAAATTAATATAATTTTACTGTTTTCAATATTTTTGCAGGCAAATGGATTTGTCATTTATCATAGAGGGAGTAAGGTTTTTAAGTAAAACATTTAAATTCAATTTATGGATTTTTATATATTTTTTTAAATTTATATGCCAACAATTAATGACGCCATTCAGTAAGCTATGATGCATACTTTTTGTAGCAACTATACTCCTCTACTCCCCTAAACTACTTACAAAACTGCTGACATTTATTTCCTCCTAATTAAATCATGATATAATAATTGTTAAATACTTATGCAAAAACAAAAAATAGTCGCATATGAGATATACAGCTGTATGTGACGCCAATAGCATTCGTGTCTGTTTACAAGTTTACAAATATTTCATGTCTCGTCAGTTGTCGGACGTGCAATTTGCTTTTGCCAACCATCGCCACTCACCGTCATTTCTCTTTTATTATTTTTTACTATTAACTGACATTTCAGTGGCAAAATATTTGCACGACATATTTGTATTATCTGTGATTGGCGTTAAGCGCTATTGAAAACTACAAAAACACTAATAATAATGTCATAAAATGACAAGAAAAGAAAATAAAATGAGATAAAATAAAATAAAATAAAATAAAATAAAATAAAATAAAATAAAGTAAAGTAAAATAAAATAAAATAAAATAAAATAAAATAAAATAAAATAAAATAAAATAAAATAAAATAAAATAAAATAAAATAAAATAAAATAAAATAAAATAAAATAAAATAAAATAAAATAAAATAAAATAAAATAAAATAAAATAAAATAAAATAAAATAAAATAAAATAAAATAAAATAAAATAAAATAAAATAAAATAAAATAAAATAAAATAAAATAAAATAAAATAAAATAAAATAAAATAAAATAAAATAAAATAAAATAAAATAAAATAAAATAAAATAAAATAAAATAAAATAAAATAAAATAAAATAAAATAAAATAAAATAAAATAAAATAAAATAAAATAAAATAAAATAAAATAAAATAAAATAAAATAAAATAAAATAAAATAAAATAAAATAAAATAAAATAAAATAAAATAAAATAAAATAAAATAAAATAAAATAAAATAAAATAAAATAAAATAAAATAAAATAAAATAAAATGAGATAAAATAAAATAAAATAAAATAAAATAAAATAAAATAAAATAAAATAAAATAAAATAAAATAAAATAAAATAAAATAAAATAAAATAAAGTAAAATAAAATAAAAATAAAGTAAACTTTCCTTAGTCCGTTCAAGCCCACCACTGCTTTAGGGACATACATATATAATACACAATAAACTTGCATAAACTAAGTTTCAATTTGTTAACAACTATTTGCTGGCAAAATATTTGCGCAAACGCTACCAATAGCATTTCATACGCAAACCAGTTCAAACTAGTGAAGCCATTATTTGTGCGACTTAGTGATATGAGCCACAAGTGATACACTACGCCGCATGCGCTGCTACATTCTCAGGCTTTAGGAAGCCATTTCCTAGCAAGTGTGTACAGACACATATCTTAAAGTTTTCCTGTTGATCTGCTCGGTTTTCACATGCACACGCGTATATTCCTACATATATGTATAAGCATTTATCTCACTACATGTATGTATGTATGCTTGTGTGGAAATATAAAATTGTAAATGCAGCAAGATTGCATTGCATTACATTGCCACACAGTTGCAATTGTAGACTTGCATGAATGCAAGTTTGTTTAATTGAAGCACTGCGGCTGCTACACTCACTCGCTTATTCGCTTTTCTTTGCCTTTTTCGCTAGCTTGCATTTCCTTTTTGGCTCCCTCTTTCTGCAGCTAGTCATTTATATGCGCGCGTATATGTTTGTTTGTGTGTGTGCGCATTACGTTTTCAATTGCACTTTAGGTCATTTTGCCATTTCATTTTGTGCTATGTTTTATGCTGGCAATGAGGGGGAAACATGTAAAAATAAAAAAAGAATAAAACTAAAGCAAAGTAGCAACAACAACGACAACCGTAATGTGGATAAGAAATGGAGCAGCGATAAAATGGTGCAACAGCGAGTAATAAGAACTTGCCAATATCAACTATTGTGTGGCAATCAGCATTGTCGCGGCGGGAGCAATGCATCCGTTCGACGTTGATATGAAAGTAGCTGCAGATATGTACTGCCACGCACAGATAGGCGAACAGAATATTTTCATGTACGTGGAAAGAATATTCTCATGTTGTTATGTAGCTGTAGTGTGAAGGCATATAAGCTAGATAGTTATAAGACTGGGCATTTGTGTAATATTACTACTATTTTCTTAATCCTTAAGTGATTTTCTGAAATTTTAAGTTTTCTATTTCTATTTTAATTTTCTGCTTAAAAAATAATTTTTGATAGTTTTAAAGAAAATTATTTTTTTTTTCTAATTTGGATTCTTATGAAATGTTTATTATTATTTATTTTCATTGCATTTTTTTTTTAATTTCAATATTTATTTTTTTTTTTAATATTTAATTATTTTTTTCAAATAATAAAATTAATTTTCCATTTTCATCGCCTCATCACAAAGACTTGGCAAATTTTTATTCGTGGCATTTGTGGCTGCTGACGGTCAATTCGCAAAAGCAAGAGGCACAAATACTCGTACATAGTTATATATAATATATATGTATGTAAAATGAAGTATATATGTGCATACATTTGAACAATCACTGCAGACTTTCATATGCGCCACACATGTACGAACATCGGTCGTGTGACTAGCCGTCTTGGTTGTAGGAAGACCCAGCAGGAAATGTTCTAATTGTGGGTTTAAGCGGAAAAAAGGCGGCTATGATTACTCAAGGCGAAGTCAATTAATTGAGCGCTTCTGAGAAATTATCAAGAGTGAAGGCATTTTGTTTATATAACCGCAAGCAGATGCATACATACATACATATCTACTTGTGTCTATATGTAAGTACATTTTATAAACATGTGCTCATCACAATACTTGGTTATTTATAAGTTGGAATATATATGTTTTGTCGGGCATGGGGCCTCATTGCGCCATTTTATTGCGTTTAACTTTTGATTTCGCAAAAATAAACAAAACAGAATTGTTAAGAAAAAAATTTGTTCACACTGTGAGGTGTGCTAGTAAGGAGCAAAGAGCTATTGAGTTCAAATATATCATTTATGTAATAGAGCGGGTTTCAACAAGAATTTTAGCCAATAATTTTAAGCAGAAATGAAATATATTTGTAATGTATATATTTGCCTCACTACTTTGGCGTATTCCATGAGTTTACTGCTATTTTTTAGCAGCAAAAGATCTTTTCATAAGAAACGCATAGCAATAATATTGCTAAAAATGCTTACTCGCATATATAAATATCTGCAAGAGTTGCGACTCTCTCATTTTTCTACACTTGTTCAGCTGCCACACTTTGCTATACTCGTACTTACTGGTGTATGCCTCATCTCGCTTGCCACTCGACAAGTTTTCTCAGTTGCGGAAAATCTCCACGTGGCAATCGCTAAGTTTGAGTCTCGCAAAATTTTCCGCCAACTAGCCGGGTGCTATACATACATACATACATATGTGTATAGTAAACGGGGCCATTTATACATTTTTTTTGTAGTTTTATATACAATTCTGCTAGCGCGTGGCACTTTTGACTCAAACAAACATACAAACAAAGCTGTGATTGAGTGTTTAGCGCTTTTTTTAAATACAAACAGTTAGTTGCATTTGTTGTAAGCACTTGTTGCATGCACATACATCTTTAGATATGCAATCTCGTAGTTGCTTGATAGAAAACCAGTAATTTCCCGTTTTTAGCTTTTGCGCTCAATCTTTTTATTCTCCTCCATGAGTCTGTGTTTCTTTCGCTCACTTTTTGCGATGACTTGCAATCATAAACTTGCAACATGAAATTCACTTAATAAATTTAAAATAATATGCAAAAATTTGCGAGTATTTTGATCTAAAATCAATTAGTTAGTAGTAGTAGTAGTTAGTAGAATTTTCTCGCGGAAAAGTACAGAAATAATGTTCCTGTGTGACAGTCGTTGCAAATAATATGTGCACAAAATTAGTTAAAGCTTTAAGTATGTTAATTAATTACAAAAATGTATTCATGAATATCAAAGGATGTTGATATAATATACATATAAACAAAAATATCAAAAAAAAAATCTTTAAATTATTTTTAATCACTGTATACTAGATACAATTGTAAAAAAAAAAAATATAAAAAAAAATTTGGAACTCATCTCTAAAATGTTTTTTTTTGTTTTGTTTATCTGTTGGGTATTTTGTAACAAAAAATTTTCAATTTTTTTTTAAATATTATTTAAATTTTTTTACTCTATTTTTTTGTTTTTTGAAATATTTTTTTTTTAAATAAAATATCAAAAAAATACTTGGAAATCGTCTCTAAAATTTTTATATATTTTTTTTTGTTTATTTGTTAGTTATTTTGTAACAAAAATTGTTTCAATTTTTTTAATATTATTTAAATTTTTTTTTTAAATTTTTTTAAACTTTTTGAAATATTTTTTTTATTTGTGTTTTTTTTTTCAAAATGTAACTTGATTTAATTTAATTTTATAAAAATTTATTATTAAAACTTGATTCTGTTCATTAAATAACATTTTTTATAACTGAATATTCAGTACTAAAAAATTATATGAGCTCAAAAGTTAGAATTTTTTAAATTTATTTGTCTTTCAAAATCATAAAAAATTAGGATTTAAACGTAATTGCTAGATAATCATTAGAACCATCGATAATTATATACTTCCTCTTCCCAAAATCCTTACCCAATCTAATTGGGTCAAAAGCTTTAAGCATTCAATTCCACAGAAACCCCCGATTTTCGCCCACAAGGAGTCAGCAAATTTCCAAGAATTTATTCAAATTATTTATTTATCTAAATCCAGTGTGAATTCTAGCACTCATACGCGTCTAAATAATTATTGATAGCCACGCATTCCAGCGATTGAATGCTATTTCACCATTTAAGCTATTTGTTTACAGTGTGAATGGGTGCTGCAACTACTTTATAGCGCCGAAAAATCCCCCACATTAAAATGCCTTCGTTGCTACAATAAGCTAAGGAATTTAGTTATTTGTAAAAGAAAGCAAGCAATTATTGCTTACATAAACGGAAAGAGAAAAACCCAAAGGCACATAAAATACAAAGAACAGCAACAACGGCAGCAGAAGAAAGCAGTTAATGCCGCAGGAATGCCATAAATCGAAAAGAATTTCAATTTTTATCAGTACTTTTTCATTGAACTTTGTGCAGCAGTGTATTCAAATGGCTTTTTCGGTAATCTTTATAGGTGTCTTATCATTTAATTGTTTATGATGCATGTGTGTGAGTGTGCGCATAAGTGAACAAAAAAAAAAGACATGAAAAATTCTATTTAAAACCGTGAAGAATTTCAGCTATAAAATAATATTTTCGTAAGTTAAGCAGCTGGACGCAAGCAAACAACAAAATTCCAAAATATATGCGTGTATTTTTTCTTGAAATTCCACTGCCCCGCTGCTGCAAAGTGTTCTTCAACAGCAACAGACACACACATTTCAGTATATATTTAAATGGGATGCATTAAGTGGCAGCGCCAGAATATTTCTGAAAACACATGGCAATAAATTATCGAAAAGAATATGTCTGCTACCGATTGTGGTGAGTCTGCTGTCATTACAAATACACAATCACACACAACAGCTACCAATAACTGTGCTTGCCTTGCCATGAATTGCGGGCTTATTGGCTGAAGTCGTGATGCTCAACTGACCGCAGAGAGACGAGTGTGTGCAAGAGGCTTTGCGTTGGCTGACCTGCCAGACAGACAGACTGCAGCAGGAGGCAATCAGATGAGTGTGCCGCACGCTACTAGATGACACATGCAAATGCACACACACACACTTACAAAAATATAGAAATGTATGTGGGTATCCACATACTTGCACACTTGACAAATTGACGACTGGCGAGTAGCACGGTGCAGCAGAATTTGTGGAATTAAAGACAAAGCGAAAATGGCAACAATAAATCGCATGCAAAAATCATTTAAAAAAATATTTCAAAACTAAATGTGCAAAACGAGAAGAAAAAAATGAAAAAACAACAACAGCGAATGAGTGAAAATTAAAGTGGCAGCATGTCAGGCAACCGCCATTCATTTTGCATTGCAAAGAAATTGCAACAAGTAACGTGTTGCAAGTTGTCTTTTCAGTGTTTTGATTGCAGCTGTTGATGTTGTTGGCAGCAGTCAACCAGCATACATAGAGTACATATAAACACAAAAAAACGACAAAAATATCGCCACTTAAGTCTGCAAATGCAGCGGTGGCATGCAACAGCGCGGCAACTGCAATTTGCTGCCGCTTTTGTTTTGCATTTTTACGTTTCCCCTTATGGATTTTTATTCATTTCGTTGTTATTTTTTTTTTTCTTTTGCATTTTCGTATTTTTGGCTTCGTTGCTGGCATTTTTATGGCATGATGTTGCCACTATGGAATGCAGCTGCAGCGGAATATCGAGACAAAATGGCATTTAGCTAGCAAGAAAAACAAAACGGGGAGAGTTGCGTAAAATTTAACTCGGCAAATGTGCTTATATTTTAACACAAAATGGCTTAAGTCGGCTTAAGCTAAACTGCATATTTTGATTTTTGTTGGAAATCTGTGAAAATTCTTAATTTGGATTTTAATTTTTTTGTTCTTAATTTAGTTGTATCAGTAAAAAATAAGGTAAAAATAAATACTTTCCATAAAAAATAGTTAAAATATATTTTTTTAGAAATAGTAATAATTATCAAAATAGAAAATAGGAATATTTGAATGAAAAAATAGTTGAATATTTTTTTTACAAAGCTATTTACATAAAAAAAATAAATATAAATAAAATTTAAATAACAAAATGTTAATTTTTTGATTTAAAACAAAAATTGTTTAAAAATAAAATTTATATAACAAAATATTAATTTTTTTGTTTAACATTATTTTTGTTAATTTTTTTTGTTTACCATTTTGTTATTTAAATTTTATTTTTATTTTCGTTTTAATTTTAATTAATTTAATTTTTTTGCTTTTTTATATATATTTTTTATTTATTTTTTTATATTTTTTTTATATATTTTTTTCATTTTATTTTAATTTAAATTTTTAATTTATTATGAAAAAACATGTATAATTTTTGATATTTTTAATATTTTTTATTTCTTGACCGCAAATTTAAAGAGCCATTATCAACACAATTTACCCCAACTTTTTTAACAATTTATACACACATATTTTTCATACAAACACTCTTTTAAAAGCAATTGGTGAGCTTATGTGTAATATTTTGACCAACCGCACTTTATAGATTTATTTAAAAAAAATTAATTTTAATGATGTCATTTCAATTTCTCTTGAAAATTGATTCACTCCACTTAAGTTACAATGCTCTGCATACAAACAAGAGAATTATAATGCAGTATTGAGTTCAACATTTGACGCCTGGCGAAGAAATATCGCAATCAGCCGTGGCGAAATATTTTTTTAAATAATAGATATAATTGAAACGCATAAATCGCAATTTTCACATAACTTGCATATGTAATCAGTGCGAATTTAAGCAAAAAACTAGCGTTTATACAAAAAATAGTTGAACTCTGCGCTCAAGCCATATCACAGCGCAGAGCTTATGCGCAGCAGCGTTTGATAGCGACACGCAGGCGCGGTTATAGCGACCACCCTGCCGACCGCCACCCGCCCATACCACTATCAAACATACACACTTACAAACATGCATATGTATCTAGTTATGTGTGGTCAAGCCGGGCTTTGCGGACCGACCACAAATCTTATGCGGACGTGCACATATGCCGAGAGCCATGGCCGAGAATGTGAATGACTCGATTATACGCGCGCTTACTATAAGCATAAATAATGTTATATACATAACTTATATGCCTACATAACCACATGTACATATGTACATATATGATATACTATGCGAATGTCTTCATATGTGTGTAAGTATGTAAGCGCATTTATAATGCACTCTACGTAGACTGCTATCAGCGCTTATAAGCATTAATGCTGCACTTAAGTATGTGCGGTAAGTATGTAAGTGGGTATGTGTGTTGGAATGGCATGCAAGTTCTAGTAGTGGATACCCACATGAGTGCGATGGCCAAGCGAAAAAGTTGCTTTATTCTTGCTGTTGTTGTCGATGTTGTTGTTGTGGCTTTTCTGCCGCTTGCCCAGCGTAAACTTAATTTTCTGCTCACGTTTGCTGGAAAAAATGCCAAAAGTATGACAGCAGAGTTATTATAAATCGATACTCAAGACAAGCGTTATTTTTCATAAGCTGAACGCGTTGCGATAATGCTTACAACGCTTGCTTGTTGTTGTTGTTGAGTGGCCATATACGAGTGTTGTTATGTACATATGTGTGTGTGTGCATGCCCTTACCAAAGAATGTATGCTTGAGCAATATTTTTTAGTGTTAAAAGAGTCTCAAGTGACAATGAAATATGACAGTTTCCAATTTGAAGTTATGAGTATTTCGAAATCGCCATAAATTTTAATTACTTGCGTTGAGTGGTGGTAAGTGTTGTAATGGTATAGAAATGGTATGTTATAATATTGACAACTTTTCTAGCGATGTGCTTATTTTCAGATTGTTGTTTACAACTTTTTTTTGACAAAATTGTATATGAGACTATTTGGTAACTAGTTGGTAACTAGTTGAGAAGTAGTTTTGAACCAATTACTCATAACAGTGAAAAATGCATTTAGTTGCTAAATTTTTTTATTTAAATGCAGTTTGGTCATGATACAGGTTTGGTTAAGATGGTAACTAGTTGCGGCCTAGTTTGAAAAAATTTTTCTCATTTAATTGAAAATGAATTAAAACCATAGTTTTGAATTCAAATACATATTTTTTGTGATTTTTTAAGCATTTTTTCAAACAATTTTTTTTGAAAATATGAATGAAATATCTTCTCAATCAACTAAAAAAGGAAAAAAAATTAATACGCAATGAAAACTATGTTTGTCACTAAAAAAACTCTCGCCTTTCAATTATCATAGAGAAATATTATTTTTTATTCAAAACATTGTCTTCTACCTTTACACCCTGTACCTGCACTGCCAGCCACATGACAGACACGCTCGCATCGACCATTCGCTCCAATCAAAATGGCATTAAGTAAGCCCACACGTTTACAGCACGGAGCATGCGGTGAACCCATAGAATGGGTTATGTGTAAAAAAAACTACAACAACAGCATTACACATACATACATATAGATTTTTCGCAACTAACTGCCGCGCCAGTCCGACAACTATGACAGCAATGCCTGCCGGGTTATAGAATCGCATTGTACAAAAATAAAAAAAACCAACAACATAACAGCAAAATAGAAGTTGAAGTTGAAAAGGAAAAACAAAAAAAAAAAACAAAATTCGATGATATCAAGTCGCAAAGAACATGCAATGCAATATATTGCAACTGTAAAAAATAAGCACGGCAAGCAAATGTTGGCAATAAGAATCGAACTGCCAGCAAACACAACTAGCATGTGCCTGTTGTTGGTAGTAGGTAGTTGGTAGCTCTTGTTGCTGATGTTGTTTTTGGTATTGCCATTGCTTTGGTTGTTGCTATTGCTAAATGTGACAACAACGCCGTGAAACCGGCTTCAACGCTAGTTTATGGGCTACTAAAGGCGCATTAGCTAGCTGCAATGGCAACAATAGCAATAAATACAACAACAACAACAACAACCAAAATAACAGTGATAGCACATTGCAATAAACAGAATAAAATGCAAGCAATAAGTATTTACTGCAATTACAACAATAAAAGATGGCAGAAGCCACAAAAACAAAAGCAACATGAGTTAAGAAATATAATAAAAATGTTAGTTATGTTAGAAATTTTTTTCTAAAAATTGCTAGAATTACAAAATAATTTCTTCACAAAAGGCGTGATTAACCCATACGCGTCTAAGCGAAAGCGGAAAGTACAAAAAATAAATATTTTATGGAATTATAAAAGTATACCAAAGGAAAAAAACACAAGCGTTCCAATTGCCTGTCGAACGCACCAGCCCACTTCAGATTGTGCATGCGTCGGCCCACGGT
Source organism: Zeugodacus cucurbitae (assembly GCF_028554725.1). Classification (NCBI taxonomy): domain Eukaryota; kingdom Metazoa; phylum Arthropoda; class Insecta; order Diptera; family Tephritidae; genus Zeugodacus; species Zeugodacus cucurbitae. Next base: position 51,430,528 of record NC_071667.1, on the reverse strand, counting down.
TGCATTTGCAGCTTTGTTGCCACATCACACGCGCTCGCTTCAACCGCGCTGCAGTCTACACATGCATTTCATTGCACTTTTGTGGCTATGCTGCTGGTTGTTGCTTAGAATGATGCTGCAACAACGAAGCAAAGCAGCAACATAGCAATTTTATGGAGAATGCCAATTGGCACAACAAGCACACTACACATACATACATACATACTTCTTCTGTATATACATATGTATATTTCTATATATGCATGGTTACAGAGCTCGCGAGAAGTGAAGGCGTCTTGTGGCATAGAATCGTTACGGACTTTTCTCTATGCACTGCATGCGCTCGCATAGCTTGCATGAAGAATCTGCGATTGAAGTCAAGAAAAAAGCGCAGTGTTGAATGCTTTGGAAACAAACGAGGGGATTCGATATATTTATGTATATAAATGTACATTGTGTATAAATACACATACTCCCATACATATATATGTGGACTTGTAGCTCAAGAGGACTCTTTAAATCCCTGTTGGAACTGCAGTTTCCTAAGGCCTCATATTTAATGAAGGTTTTTAGTAAATATATATTTAATTCCAAATATTTGCAAGTATTTTCTTACTTCATATTATGAGCTATAAAATATCATATGTTTCAATGATAAAAACTTCAGCTCAAAATTATAGTTCTTATATTTCTATTGATGATTTTTGAGGAATAAATAATTTGTAAAAATATGTTTGTTAATAAATTATAAGAGCTTATTTCCACAACGATTATTATTATTTTACAATGAGCCTGCAGTGAAATCAACTAGCTATAAACTACCCCTCAACTAGTCCGAACTGCTGAATCAACTTATCAGCTGACTCTCATTTTTCTAAAGAAAAAATGGAATTTCTGAACAATTGGTCTTATACTAGTTTAAAATAGTCTAACTCGGTTTATATACTCGCGGATAAATTTTGGATTTGATTTTGTTCAGGTCTTTTGGGGATTTATAAAATGTACCAATCAATAGACGAAACAATACTCTCTTTCCAAACAAATTTTCCAAAATAAAATATATGGGACTATTGGTCATGAATTGTTAGTTTTATATTACTGAACCAGAACAATTAGAATTTGCTTCTAGTGATTGCGATTATGTTAAGTTTTTCAAATTTTATTGAAATATTATTTTTCGAATAATTTATTGTTTTATTTTTATCATAGACGAGTCTAGGAAATAATAAAAATAAATTTTTATTTTTGTTTTGTATACTTGTGAGTTTTTAAGAAAATTATTATATATCCACGCCTTCGTTATTTTTTTTTTTTCAATAATCTAATAAATTTTCTAATTATCTAACATTATTTCACCTGCTGTTTTCAATTGCCGCGAAGTCACTGCAACACCCTGTAGACCGTATTGCATTTTCACATTCCTTATAAACATACCGACACACTGACTTCGCTGCATTGCACATTTGTAACGACAAATATGTGCATACCGTTGTGCATATACGAACACACGACGGCGCGCCGCTCGGCAGCGCAATGCCCAACAAACGCCAAATGCTACATATGAAAATATTTCTAGATTTTTTTTGTTGTATTTTATATTTTCTATCAAATACTTTTATCTTTTATACAATAAATAAATGTTGTTTGTTGTTATTGCAGCTGCTGCACCCATTGCGAGCTACTTACAAGCACACATACTTGCATGCTCACACACATTCTAAAGTTGGCAGTATTGGTATTTGGCCAGCCTCCAATTGAGTTATGTAGCCACTGCATGTGTGTGTGTGTGTGTAGAGTTGCTTGTATGTGTGTAGGTGAGTGCCTGCTGCCTATTTCCAATTCATTTACCTCTTTCGAGCTGGCGGAAGGTGCGTGCATGCAGCTGCATTTATACTAGACAACAACACGCTCGCTCACTGGCGGGGCCACTCTAGCTGTGCGCGTATGCAACTATACATATCCACATATTATCTATATATATGTATGCATAAGTATGTGTGTGCTGACAAACATGGATTGCATTGCGGCAGGCAAAGAGTTGTTGGCCTGTACAATTTAGTAGAACTTGTCAAAACCGCATTCCACAGTCGCAGTTGCAGTCGCTGTCGTTATCTGTATAGTTGTTGTTATTATTGCTATTGCACTTTGTTGCGTTGCAGTTGACGTTTGTAATTGCTTACGTTGGCGTTGGAAAATGTAGCGCATTTTGATTTGTTGGTGTGTTTATTGTAATGCCAATCTACTTACATATACATATATTTATGTAAATGTATATATATATATGTATATGTATTTAATGCGAATTTTTATACATACATCCATACATACATAAATTTAATTATGCATTTTACATTTGTATGCTTGTCGCGTTTGCGGCATTACGGTTGCATTATTTATCTCTTTTCTGCTTTGTGTTTGAAGGTGTAGGTGTAGGGAATTTGTCTGTGTTGTTGCACGATTCGACTTTTAATTGCAATTGGGCGTACTTACAAGTTCAATAATGCATTTACGTTGAAAAATGTTCGCACTTTTCGAGGTGAATAACCAATTTCGCAATTTGAGTAGGTAAATACAAATATATACATATGTAGAAGCATAGCTAGAGTTTAAGTAATGCTATGAAGCGTGGAATTTATTGGAGGTGTTGCATGTATTAAGCACATTGCTTGCTGTTCGAGTATTTATTTAATTTTTCATTTTATTATTTTTTTCCTGAGTGTTAAACCGGAGTAGGTGTATTGCGATATGAAAAAAAAATTAAAACAATAATAATAAACAGAAGGGAAATTTATAAAAATTATTAATAAATTTAATTTTTCAATTAAAAGTCGAGTGCGTAGTAACGAATTACTTCAGTGAATATTTCATTCAAAAAACATAAAAGTAAAATGATATGAACAAAGCATTCAATTAGCTCACATAATTAAGTGCTTAATTGAGTCATAATTTGGTGTTCACATACACATACAAATTAAGTTAGACAATTAATATTTTAGGAATGACAAAAGTAAATATAAATTTTATTTTTATTTACTTTTACGTTTATAATCATTGAAATGCAATTATATATAAGAAATTAAATACATTTAATTGTTATGAAATTAATACTTTTTAAAAGCTATTTAACGGAAGGGATTTTTTTCCACGTTTAGTGAAATTACTTTAGATATAGAACAACTTTCTTTTATAAATAATTGCGAAACTAATTTATTATGCTCAAATCACTCAATTATCTAACGTAATTGAGCTGTTTATTGAGTCATTGAGTTAATTTGCATTTCTCATCTCTCAAACAGTTATTAGTTTGTAAGTTAAACAGATTTAAACTTAGTTTTGAAATGTCCTTATAATACAATATAGTAAATGAAGTTATTACTTGATAGTTATTCAATATCTGTATGTCTTTGATTAACTATTTGAAGTTAAGCCTAAATATTGTAGAAAATGGATGAAAAAATATGTCAAAGAACAAATTTACGTCTCTTAGCATACTATTCTGTTAACTATTCAGGAAATTTCAGCTCCTTGTTGAACCTTCTTCACAGAGCAATTAAGCTATAATTGTCAATTAGTTAATTAATATTGTAAATTGGGTGACAATTAAGAATTAATTAAGAATTAAAATAACAATTTCAGTAGCTAGAGAGAGTTCTACCGAACTAGTCTTCAGATTTAATGCTAATGAATTTAAATGGAAAGAAATTTGATAGCAATTCGAAGAGTTTGGAAAAATTAAAAAAAAAAATATTTTTCAATAAATATTTTCAATGTATGTACATACAAATTTACTCATAAAATATATTTCGAAACTCACGTACGGTTCGCAAAGTTTCTCAAAACCATTGCACTAAGGTACATGTGACCCCAACAAAGCACAAACCACCAACGTTATCACTCAACGACAGCGTTTTTACTGTCAATAATAATACTATTATGTACATACACATGCATATTTACACATGTATATATTTATACGAAAATGTATAATTTTTGATATTTTCAAATCGTAGTGCTTTGATGTTATTGCTAAATATTTCAACTTTATCATTGTTGTTGTTGCATATTCGTCATTGTCACGCTATTGTTTACTTTACTTTATTTTATTTGATTTGATTTCGTTTTTTTCTACGTTTTATTTTTGTTTGTTTGACGTTCGTATGTATAAATAGTAACTCATTGTTCGTTATCAACGCTTTAACTTTATCAACAGATTCTGTTATTAAACGACGTCGAAACTTCAATATTTATGTAGTTAATGATATTATGCATAAGGCATACAAACACACGCACATGAATACATACATATTATGTGTGATAACACACACACATACAAACAAAGGTAAATATGAAATATGAAAATATTTACTTTTCTACATATTGACGGCGCGTCATTTATATCAGTCATGTTGTCATCTATAATACATTCATATACATACATACACATAAAAGTAAATGTGTGTGCGTTTGTAGTTATGTTCAAGTTTGTGCGTCTCGAGGCGTCACTTACTCAGCCATCGTAGCGAATTCGCTTGGTCGCGGTGTGCGCCTCCAACAACTTTTGACTGGCTAACAACAACAATAACAACACTAACAACGCCAAGCGTCAACCATAAACCGTCAACAGTCACAATCAACGGCCAACAGCCGTGTCTGTCTGCTCTGGTATGTGAAGGTCGCAACAGTTGTTTTGTTAATGACAGCCCAGCGCACAAAAGCAACGGCAACAACAACAACACTAACAATGTGTATAAGCAACATTGGCTCGAAAATGATGGCGGCAGCAGCGAGCAGCATTGTTAACAACAACACCAACAACAAAAACACCAACAACAAAAACAACAACAACAGTGATAATACTTAAATACTCTTCAACTTGGCTTTACTGGATTTTTTCGTGCTTCGCAACGGAAAGCTGAAAATTTTAGTGTATTCAGAACAACAAACCCAACAAAAACACAATGTTGTTGAAAAAAAAATTGCATTACGTTTGCGGTATACCAGCTGAAAAGTCTTCCTCATCATCTGCCATAAAAGTAAAGGGCGCTGTAAGAAATATTTTTGCAGCAAATTTTTTATCTGAGCAGTGCTTTAAGTTGAAAATTTTAAGTATAAGTATTTTAAGTATAAGTTAGTGTTGAAAATGTTAAATATTTTATTTTTTAATTTTTAAAATCACTAATCAACTTCCCAAACTTCAAATCTCCAAAATGGGATCAGCTGACTGAGATAGAGTGGAGAGTATCATTAAGAACTTTTGAACTAATCTTCCATAAAATATAATTAAGTATTTTCTACAGTGAATTCATAGTAATTCAACCTACTGGACCTATCCTAATTTATTTAATTTCTAACCTCAAGTAGTCACACATACTCAATTGAGCTTTATCGGTCTGGTTACTGAAAAACTTATTAACCTATTGTGTATCAACACTGATTAGACTGCAGAACTGATAATTAAAATATACGATTTCAATATTGCTATAAGAAAAACACTACATACATATATAACTTCAGCAAAATAGATAAATTCTTAATGAAATTTCCAATCACTTGCTCATGAAAATTATGAGTCAGTACAAGATTTATTTACCCAAAACATTGGTGTATGCAAAACTGACTCGCGAATTTGTAGAACTGGAACGATTTGTAATACCAAAGTGGTGAATCAGTTTGCTTTTTGCTTTCAAAGAAGCTTTCATGAGCTTATTTCGTACTTAGAGCTTTGGAGCAATAAGGAATATAACAGAAATAATCTTGGAACATGAGTTTTGATATTGCTTTTTAAGCCATACGCATGTGACTAATAAGCTTTTATTTTAAGCTTGCGTTAGAAAGCTTTCAGATCAACGTTTGCTTACATTTCAAAACAAATATTTTCTAAGTAGTTTTGTATAATTTTGTAGATTCGTTTATTATCCTTTTTTTGAATATATCGAAATCTAGGATAACCAAAATCAGTCCAGCTTCTTGTTTCATTTATGTTGATGTGAAGAGCTTTATTACATTGAACTTTGAAATTGTCTTATCAATATAAAAAAACTCATTAAAAAACACGCGCATTTAAAATATTATAACCTAAATTTAGTACACGATAGATAGAAGCGTCTATAATTTACGCTAACTAAGCACATGTGCGTATAAAAATATTTTTCTATTTTCGTAAAATCCACAATTTCCTTGAGTTATTTCGCCAAAACGACGTATGAATGCTTCGCACATTTTTGTTGTTAGCTTTTTTCATAATATTTATTTTTTCAATATTTTTTTTTTTGAATTTTTCTGTTGGCTAGTGGCGGTTAGCGCGCTTGCTGGGTAGACTGGCAGCCGCACAGGTGGACAATTTTATTGAATACATTTTTCACAACATAATTTGCTCAGTGACGCTATGTGAAACCGCTTTTATTATTGTATATTGTTGTTGTTGTAGCTGCGAATGTTGCTGTCGTTGAATGCGCGGAATGTGGCAAGGTTTCAATGCGCGTCGTACACGTACACATGGTTGCTTATTGTTATTGCTGTTGTTGGCGGCTATTTTAATTTTAGTTTCTTACGTCGGTTGTTGAAATATTTTCGAATATCTCAAAGCTCATGCCAGGAGTAAGCCCACATACATATGTATGTGGTATGTATGTGTGTGTTTTTGTAAAGCAAAAAGCTATGAAAATAATTCTATATTATTATTAATATGAGAATTATTATTATTGTTGCTGAAGTGATTTCTGGTTTTTGCGAAAATATTTAAACGTATAAAGAATTTCAAGTGGGCGAAACGTGAAGCAACAACACCACACAAAGCGGGTCAATCAGCAGTGGCAAACACTTGGCAGCCTGGCCGGGCTGTGAGCATATGTGCCCAATATAAGTGTCTAAAAATGCGAAAAAAAAATAAAATCGGAATGTAAAAATGAAATGAAAGAAAAAATATGGCACATTAACATACCAGAAATTCTTGTGAAAATTATTAAATATTTATTTTTGCCTTGTGATTTTCATTTTTTTTTTGTTTTTGCGGCCACGCCAACAAAATTTGTATGAAATTCTTTGGCTACAAATGTGAAAATATTTTCTGCGCTATTAAAATTTCACATAAGCGGTTTTTTAGGTTGACTTTAAATAGAGCTAAGGTGTATAATTGCAGGAATTTGGTGGAAAAAACAGAAAAAAATAAAATTTTCGAAAATATTTTTTTTTTTTGATTATTTTATTGGTGATTTCTCTTTCATTTCAAATGCTTATTTCGAGTATAAATAAATATATTTACTCACTTATAAAAACATAAAAATACCTAAAGTCATATTTTCATTGACATTTGCACACAAGGACGTCCTCCCACGTAAACGTAAAGTGTGCACACTACGTATAACGTAGCCTTCTCAATGGCGTACATTGATTTCGGTTGTTTTTTGTTTTGTTTGCATGCAATAATTATATGAGAACAGACATACAAACAAATATGAATTTTTTTTAATTTTTGGCATATAAATCACAAAAGCACTCGAAATCACAGATATTATTTACATACGTATGCATGGCATGGCTGTTTGGCCACTACTTTCATGCCTACTGAAATATTGCACGAGTGCGTCCTCAAAGATGAATTTAATTTTACTCAATGCTAAGTAGCCTACAGATATGTCAAGTGTGTAGCGCGCATATTTACATACATATTTGGGCCAGTGTGTGAAAATATTATTAAAGCAAAATATTTGTATACACACACGCACTGACATTTCGCGCCTTCCAAAAAGGCAATTCCGACCAAGCGATCACGTCGCAGCAATTGAAGCCGCAAAGCGACATTTCGGCGAAAATGGATAACAAATTGAAATATGAAAAAATAAAAATGAAAACATATTCAAAACATAACATATTTTGCATGCAAATGCGATGCGCGCAAAACAAACAAAAAAAGTTTTCAAAATATTGAAAGCGAGTAAGTGAAGACTAGCATCAAATATGAAGTCCTCTGTTTGCTGGCGCATATATAAATGTGTTCGATTCAGCTGAAATCATATGCACTTTTAGGTAAGCTTTCAACTTAGTATACAGCTGCAGGAAATGCCTAAAAGCTTTTAGAAGCTTTTTAAAAATTATTAGTATAATGTTGGAGTAAAAAGTTGCCAAAAGTCATCCAATAAATTATTTTTAAATCCAGAGCTTTAAAGTCACTCAAAGAATGGAATTAATTACATAGCAAACTGCTTAAGTTTATTCTTTGACAAAGTCTCTTCGGTTCACCCAAAGCAATAAGCTACAAAAAATATCCTTAAAGTGTTTCTTTGACATTATCTCTTTAATAATCAATTAAAGTAAACATAATCTCACAGATTTTCTCCCAATAATTCCTTTTGTTTCCAAGATTCTGGTGCTTTATATAAATACAATTTTCACTACTGTATATTACAGTGTTTTTGTGCTGTACAATAAAGGTCGCGACCTATCCGAAAGTTTGGCTAGTTTTGATTTATTTCTCTATCAACTTTGATTTAGTAAAAAATTATCTCTTATCTCATTAAGTACAGGATAGATAGCTATAGCTATTCCCGTTGAACATATCTGCAACCGATACATGGATCATCATAAGTTCTGATGATGGAACCCGGGATTAAATCAAAGGTCATAGCAAACTATAGTTTATAATATATTTGCATTTTTATCCGCATAATGTCTCTTCACTTTGGAGATTGTTAAGTCCGTTGGTATTTTAAGAACTGTTTTCTTCGTCAGCTGGGTAAAATGTTACCTCTGTACTATATTTTTCTTCCGACTTTTTCTTTCTACTTTCTCCGAACAGTTCTATTATGAGTATGTTAAAAGAAGTAAGACTTTTTATAAGAAGAGACTCTGACTTAAGAAGTGATCATTTTCCAGCGTCCATATATGCCTTTGAACGCATATATTCTAAAACTTTTTAATGCTGTAACTGTTTTTTTTTTTCAAAAAAGCTGTCTAGACTCAGACATACTGATAAAAGCAGAGAAAATTTCAGAAATATCTCGAATTTTTATAATACATATAAAAGCGTAAATACCCAACCGCAGTCAAACGAAAAATGCTGTATGAAAGAGTTTCAAGTAAATATAAAAATAAACTGCAAAAACAACAGCAACAACGAAAACAACAAACAATGGCTACAGCCTGCCAAAACAACATTTACTTAATTTAACCGGCATTTTTTTTTTTGCTTTGACTACGCTCTTCCTGTTTGCCATTTTTAGACAACAATTCACATATTGCACTTGTATGTGTATGTGTTTGTGTCCGCCTGTCACAAAATTACTGCTGCTGCAGCTAATCTCGAACATGCTTGGCGCATTTTTTGAATTTCGAAATTTTTTTTTGAATTTTTTTTTGATTTTTTTTAAATATTCATTATTTTTTTATTTTAAATCTTTTTCAATTTTTCTAATTTTTCTCAATAAAAAATAATATAATTTTTTTATATTTTTTTTATTTTTTTATTTTATTTCTAAAAATGTTAATTGTTCATGCACATCTGCTAGCATTAAACTGTCTAATACTTCAAAGCTACTAAAATTTAAATCATGTTTTTGTATGCAAGTGTGTGCGTGTAGTTTTAAACCATTTTGATAGCTTTTGTTAGGAAAACACATACTAACTCTGAACGCTGCGGCTGGTCAATTGACGTTTTGGCTAATTCAGCTGGTTGTTTGTTCCGTTCACGCGGTGCCGGCATCTGCCAGTCGCCAAAACACACACACACACACATATGCATGTTTAGATTTATTTATTTATTGTCTTTTTTATTTTGACCATTTTTGTTTTTTACTTTTGCATAGCATTTGTGTGTCTTCAGCTGGTTAAAGTCAACTTGTATGCTAATTTCGAAGACACCAGCGATTCTCTGCTTTTCTGCTTCTCTACTAGTCCAACGGCCACATTTCACTGTGCTTGTTTGCATTCATTTACTTTTGTTTTTTCGACTTTGTTAATGTGTTTGAATTTTTTTGTTTTCATTTCTTTCGAGCAATTTTTCAGCAATGACACCTTTCGACTATTGTCTCCATTGTGACTTGTTTTCGACACCGAACTCACGCAGCAGCAACTACTTTGCGTTTGGTGCGGATTAAAGCCGCTGCTTGGCTGGCGGCTCTGTCCGGCCGCAATCAAATATGGACAGACAACTCGCAAGTTATGCATGCACATACCTATATTTGTGTGTGTGTTTCTTTTTTTGTTTGTATGTATATGTGTGTGTGTAAACATTTTATAAAGCACCGATTAACGCGCTTCGTGTTCGCTGTGTGTACTTTTTGTTTTGGGCAAAATAGTGACGAAGAAAAAATGTTAAATACATTTTTATGCAAAATAAATACAGAAAATGTATAAACTGTGCAAAGAAAGACAGCGACAATGTCGAAGAAATTTACAAAAATGTATTTTATTATGCCAATTTCTGGTCGCTGAAGCTTCAGTGTACGCAGCTAAAGGTGTATGGCGAGTTCTTTTGTTTTGCCACTTTGTTTGTCTCTGCTACCCAACAGCACCACCGGCAAAACATCGATCAATGACCACAACTGTCAGTTGCCGTCAGTTGGACACAACCGACTGACTGACTGTCGGTCAATTAGCCAGCTCGTTATTAGTTGTTCGTTATTATGTAGCCAGTATGTCGGTCATTAGCTGCTTATATTTCTATATGTGTGTGTGTGTGTGTTTGGTATAATCATATGCAAAACTCACTCATACATAACTCTTTAAATATATGCATACGAAAATAGAAAATTTGTAGTTGTGTTTGTCTTGTTTTCATAGATCGGCTGATTGGCTACATTAGGCGTTTGAAATTTGTGGAATTTTTCAAAGACAAATTATTTTTGACAGTATGTCAACAAGCGCGCTTCACTTATGTATATCTACATAACTTCGAATTCTTTTATATTATATGTATGTGTATGTAAGTGTGTTGTTTTTCGAGGAAATGAAGCGTCAAATGACGGTTGAAGCAATTTTGAAGGTGACAATCCCAAAATTTTTTGTATTTTTTGATAATTTAACATGTGTAGGCGCATAGAAACTGTCTTAAGTTAATAATATTTTGAGGAATTTGTGTACAAACATACATGTGTACAGTTTTACTAAATACGTTTAAGCACATTATTCACATACATTTTTGGTTTAATTAGCTTTTGGCTAGTGCAAATTATTTTGAAAAAAATATATTATATTTTACGAAATAATAAAATAACTTTGGTTTTATAAAAACTTATGTTTACATAAAAATGAATTTATTTAAAAAATTTTAAACTAAAAATATTTAACTTAAAAACATTTTATAATTCAAAAATTTAAAAATAAACATTAAAAATTTTAATTTCTTAAAAATAAAATTTGTACATTTTGATTAAAAAATTTTAATAAAATAGTTATAAAAAGATTTTCAATTTATTTTATTATTAAAAATATATTTTTTATATATTTTGGAAAAAAAAAATAATTTTTATATTTTTGAAAATCAAAGTTTAATTAAACGAATTATAACATATTTCAAGTTTTAAAAGTTAATATACTATATTATAATTTTGAAAAAAAAAACTAGATTAAAAAATTTTAAGGTTTAAATTTTTTTATAATATTTTAATTTTTTTATTTATAATATTTTGTTTTTTTTTTTATTGTTTCTCTTATAAATATTTTGAATTTATGTATTTCTATGAATTAAAACTTTTATGGCAAAACAATTAAAATTATGCAATTAAATACAACATTTTTTTCGAACAATAACCGTAATTTCGAAAGTTTATATAATATCTTACAAGCAAATCAGTTAATTACATTTCTAAAAATTAATTTGCCAATTAGCATATGTATATCTAACTCTATATCACCACTTATGTAAATGCATATTTGGACAAATTTTAAATTTCCATGTTGAGTGCAACCATATTTGGTTTGAAAAAATTTAACACTTTTGCAAGCCTTCAACGGCTACAACACCCACGTAGACCAAAGCACACAAAAAAACTTTTGGTATTTTCTAGCTCATTAATATATATATGTATAAGAGTGTATCTGCGCGCTTTCATAAACTTAAAAAATGCCAGATAAACGCATTTTATGAGTGTCTCTTTTGTTTTCGAATTTCTACGCCCACCGCTGATAGCAGCTACAACGCCAAATTAGGCCATAATCCATAGTGAACTTAATTGATACGAAATATTAGGCATATGTGGTGAAATACTTACCAAAAAAAAATAATAAAAAAATATGAAATAATAAAAATTTTCAAGATTAGCGAGCACAAAGACACGCACTCAGCGAAATTGTACTCAATGCTTTAACGTGAAAATGTAGCAGAAATGGAAGACAATAAAAAGAGTTCGCTTATCTTGCGCGTAAAAAGCTTTTATGAGCGCCTATGCGCTGCTACATATGTATGTGTATGTTGTGTGCTTATTTAGTTCACACTCGCATACATACATTGATATGCGCATATTAAAGTGCATTGTGGTTCAATGACATCGCGTCACAAGTCATTAAACAAAATAAAAATACAAAAAAATATTTCATGAAAAATTTTCAACGAAATGCGCCGGCAAAAACAACAATAATTACAATAAATCGGAAATTCATTCTATTTGACGCAAAGCAATGAACTGCGCGCCAACGGGAAATGTCGAAAACAATAACAACAACAAAAAAGCATTCATATATGCTAGAAAAGATGAGCTCAATGAAATTTCAATCAAACGCTGGCATGCTTTTAAAAGCCTTTAAGAAAGTTCAAAAAGACACACAGCCCACAGCGTTGTCTATGCGTCAAGCAGAGCAGCAGAGGAAGCATTTCCGTTTCCACAGATTTACATATGCGCATATGCTTAAATGTGACCAAAGCAAATGCTGCTCTTGCTGCTCATTCATACAATTTACATAAATACAACTATGTATGTGAGTATTGGTGTTTGTGTGTGTTCATCATTAGTGGAATTTCGTCGCACAAATTTCATGCAAAGCTATGCGCATATGTAAGTGTTGTGTCTGCGCATGCTTGCCAGCTTGCTGCTAATGCTCAATTTTAAAAATCACAAAAATTTACGTGGGAGTTTTGGGTGTAGTTGTCACACATACTTAAGCTACATGCATACATACATATATGCATATGTATATATCTATATGCTTTTTTATGATTTTTCGTTTTAAAATGTCATAGTCAATGCCAATATTTACAAATAGACTGTAGTTTCTGGAAAAATAGTCATGAGCATAACTGTCATAAACTCATAAAATTGTGATTTACATGTGTCCGTACATAAATATAGATGTGTGTGTGTGTGCCAGCGCAGGAAGTACTCTGTACTTTTACCATTTCCTTCGTGCTCATCCAAAACGCTTTGTAAATATTTTGCTTCATATTTTTGGTGCGTTTGAAATTTTATTTTATTTTTTCATTTTTATAGCAAGAGATAGACTTAGTTAGAACTGTAAAAGCTGTAAAAAATATGCGATAAGATTAAATGCGTAAGCTATCTGTGGTCATAAATTGTGGCTACGCACCTTAATTCGCAAACAACAGCAAACCGCAACACTAGTCAAGGCATGTGCGGATTTTTTATTTACATATTTACTTTGATATATGTATATGATTTTTTTTTTGTTTTAAAGATCTGGAAAAATGTATCTTACTTTGTCTTAAATTTCAGTGAATATTATTCTGCTTGTCAGCAGTCTTAGAAGTTCTAATTAAAGATAAAAATAATCTTAATTTGGGATATATAGTACGAATATATGTATGTATGTATATGTATACAACTAAGTCTATAAATAAATTAAAAATCTTTTTTTCCGTTTTCTTTAAAAACAAGTTTTAAAAAATTTAAAAAAATATATGTATATTAAAAATTTTTTAAAATTATTTTTCAATAAAATTATCAATAAAAGAATTATTTCCCGCTCAACAGTCAGCCAGCTGTGCTGCCATCCCCTCCAATATAATTTCGCAAACAACTCTCCAAAAATATTTTCTACGCACTTAATGCACAAGGTCGCATGTGCCAAGAAATTGTAATATTTTTTTTGAAGTGCTAAAAACGCTCAATAATTTCATTGCCACTGTAAAATTCACCAGAAAAATTAAAACAAAAATACAAAAATTTTTATCTTGCACTTGAGTTTGAAAATCCCTGATGGGCCACAATAAACACTTGTTCTCCTAAAATAAAACAAAAATCAACAAAATAAATTCTTATAATTCTTCTTAAGTTTTTTTAATTTCTAAGGTCACAAGTACTTAAAGCGATTAATGCACAAGCCATATGTTACAATATATTTTTATACACAAGAATCTTTCGAGGGTGTGTTGCCCTCCATCTAAATTTATTTCAATTGGTGTGTCAAGGTGAATGATTTTTGTTTCTCGTTTTCTGTATGCTATAAATTCCAGCTAGATTTATTTTTGCTTATCTAGTTAACTGATAAGTTGCTTGCTGTTATCTGAAATTTTTAAAGAAAATAAATTTTTTTTTTAATAAATACCAATTTAGATTGTTGCACTGCTCCGGAATTGCTTGCAACATAGAATTAGTAGGCATTATTTGCAAGAAATGATAAAATAAGCAGATTGGGTGTGTAGACCTGAAGTGGATTCATAATAATTTAAGTAAAAACAAAAAGTATTTGTTGTAATTCTAAAATGCAACAACAAGCATTTAGTACCGTAGTTTAATAAATTTTCTAATATCTATAATAACTTTCTCCCTCAAATAGGGTTCACTTCCATGATTTTCTTAATAAGATTTCGTCAAAATACGTACTATAAACTCATTGTATATGCGCCTAATTGTAGGCCACGATTATCCTACTTGGTCTACATTTAGGAGCGTATTATATAAAAAAAGTATTGAATAGCGTGAAAAAGCACGTTTTTCAATTCACTTACGTATATAATTCTGTTTTAAAAAATAATTTTTATAACGTCGTAATCGTCGTAATCGCGACTGCTGATTCCTGACCTTTAGTTAAAGCAATAGTACCCGATAACAAAAAACCAAAACAAAAGGCAAATTAAAAAGTTTCTAAACCATACTTAATTTTGCATACCTCTTCTAAATTATTAAAATGACAACCCAACACCCAACAGCCAAAAGCATTTAATCGACAAATAAACTTTGACTTTATGAGCACACGCGCACAAGCCACTGCGTATAATTCCATGAAATCACACTTACCTACAAGCATACAAACAGAATTATGAAATAAATTGAGAAAAAAATTAAATACCAAAAACTTGCATATAAACAATTGGTCAAAAATCAACACTCACACACACACACACACAAGAAGATAAACAAATAAACAGACACTAGTACATACCTACATGAACGGATATTTGCGCAAATATGGCTAAATACCGTAAAGAATATGTCTGCGTTCACGTTGATATTCATATAGATAGCGTTTCAATAAAAAAATCAAAATTGAATAATGGCATAAAAAGGTGGTCCGGGCTTAGCTTATAGTAAGAAAGTCATAAATGGAAAAAAAATCATAACTTTAAAATTTCTGCAATTATACTCGACTTAGCACATTTTAAAACATATTTTTTTTTTATAAAACTGTATTTCCATTCAAAAGACACCACACCCTAATGCACATACATAACTCGGCACATACCAACAGTAGGTGTATTGTATGTCCCCATATGTGTGCTAACGCTCAGGAATTTGTACACTGACTCGCATTATGTGCCAATGTGAATTTTTTTCTACGCTTTTTATTATTTATTTATTTCTTCTGCTTCTTCTTCTTACCGCGTGGTGGCGTGTTTTCCAGCACTGACGGCTTTTAAATAGTTTTTTAGCGCGGCAGTTTGTATGTGTGTTGTACTCATATTCTTTCATATTATTTTTAGACGTGATTAGAATCGACGAATCAAGCAGACTGGACAACAAAGCGGGCTGTGTGTTTTCGACTGAGCGCGCCTTTATTTATGTGTGTTGTTGTTTTTTTGTATTATTTACAAAGTTATTTTTGAGTATTTTTCTTGCGGATTTACGCTTACTGGTATTATTGACATAGACAACTGGTATTTTGACTTGACAGCGCTAACCGCACGCGGCAAAGAATTGAGAATTTCGTTTTTTTTTTATTTATTCAGTTAAATACATGCTTGCACATATGCTGTGTATTTGTGGGTCTCCAGGTGGTCAAAATATTTGATTAAAATGATTTATGACATTTTAAGCTTAAGCGATGTAATTTGTTAATAATTCGATATTTTTCGTTTAAAAGAATTTAAGAAAGATTTTATCTTGTTACTGAATTTTGAACGCCCTGTGTGGTTTGACACATATTTTATATATAAATTAAGTATTTCTCATAATACTCTAGTTTAATTTATGAGCAAATTGACACATAAAATTTGTAATTGGCTAAATTTGAGGGCTACTGCAACGGGGTCTTATATAATCGATTGGTTGAATATCTCTCTAACGCTTTTAAAACCCTTTATTTTATCATTTCTCTTCGGTTTTTTGTATATTCGCCTAAAAGTAGGAATTACGCCAGTTCTATTCAGAAGGTATATGAGAAATGTTGCCTACTTTCAGGTAAATTCTACAACTATTTGCTAGAATGCTAAAATACATAAATATATTAAAGCTAAAAAATATGAAGTATTGTAATAAAAAATAAATAAATTAAATTTTCCGAAAACTATCTCAATATGAACTCAAAACTCGAAATATATTTAAAAAAAAATTATTAAAAAAATTCCAATGCAAAAATAATTAACTGAAACTATTTATTATTATTCATTATTATATATTATTTTCGTTTTTCTATGAGCTTAATGAACTTTGATAAAAAAAAAAAAAAATTTAAATTGACTTGCCTACCTAATTAAGCTGCTATATAAATACCTTAAGAAACGCTTACAAAGCGCTTTAATTCAAAAATTTACATTTTTACATATCTCAAAACAACCGAACACATTCTAAAAACGTAGACTTATAAAAAATATTTATTACCCCAAATTAGCATAAATTGTTAGCGGCGTCAAAATGGCAATGGCGGCAACAGCTAATGGCCAACTAAAAATTACAATAACAGCAATAATAACTTTCTTCAACGTCAACAGCAAATGCCACCAGTTGAATAATACGACCATATATGAGTTAAAACCAACAACAACAATAAATACATTTACAACAATAATCCCTGCTATCAACTGGCGCGTCAGACGCCAACGGCTCAGACTAACTTTTACATAAACTCCCATATATATTTATTATATGACGAGCATATGAAATGTATAACAGTGTAAACGCTTTGTCATATTTGTACAAAACACACACACACACACTCATACTCAGGTATGGTACAGCCGCCTTTGTATTTGTGCGGAATTTGTTGAAAAAACTCGTTTTCCGCCACTTACCCCTGCCCGCTACGCAAATATTTCGTATGTGATTTAATTACAAACACACGCGGACATTTTTGCCGCTACACAAAATCTGCATTTTTATTGTTGTTTGCTCTTCTTCCATTGTACTTTGTTTATATTATAATTTGCGGTGATTTGTGTCGTTCTAATTGCTGTTTCTCTGTCCGAGGCGCTAAGGTAATAAAATTTGAAAAAGTGTGCTACAATCATTTTTTTTTAATTTTCAAATCATATGTGGTCGAAAGAGGTTATGGAATTGAAAATAAAACTCAAAAAAATAAAATAAATTTTAAGAAAAAATTGCTGGATTATGTTAGGTTATGTTGGGTTGAAGAACATGTCAAAAACTCATCAACTGATGTTGCTCTCTGAGAGTTGTTAAAAGAGAAAATTCTTCTTTTTTCTCCAATAAGTATAAAGATTATAACACCTTGTCCGATTGGTTTTTTTCTGGGCGCATTTGACAGGAAAATTCAATAGTTTGTGACGTCATGAGGGATAGAAAGAGAAACTCTTACCTACAATGTCTATGAAAATTAGACAGTTCTCTTCATTGGCCTATATTTTATTTCACTTGTTTTGTTTATAAACTTTTAAGAATAAATTATGACAATTCAAAAAGTGAAATAAGTTAAAAATAAATCAATTCAGCATTCTAAAGACTTAGTGAGAGCTCAGACTTCAAAATTAAAGCAGATTCTTTAACGAAATTTAAATTCAGCCTACAGCCGAGTAAGTGTTCAAATTCATTACTTTCGTTGACAGTTCGCTCTCAATAACCCAATTTAGCAATTGTATACACCCTAAATTGATACAGCTGAGAAGCAAAAAATCACTTTTGAGCCATTGCACTAATTCGCCCAAGCCAATTTGTGGAAGAAAAAAATTCACTCGCTGAAAAAATAAAAAAAAACGCTGAAGTGACACTTTATTTTGTAAGAAGACTACTGACAATTTGACTGATTACTACTAATTAACTGCCATTCAAGTTAAATTTGCGCAAACAACCCGCACACAAGCACATTGATATATACATATATATGTATATATATACTTAAGTCTGTATGTACCTATTTACATACATACATCATTTGAGTGGTGCATTGTAAGCATTATAAAGTGTACAAGTGCTTGTTGACAAGCAACGAGGAAGAAGAAAATCAATAAGAATTAATTTAAGTTTGAGTGTTGCATTACAACATAAGGAAGCCTTATTACTACTGTGACAACAAAATAAAGGTAAAAATTGAAAATGAAAAAAAAAAAAAATCAAAAGTCAAGTAGCGTAACTGAGTCGTTTGCGGTTTTCATGCACAGTTCGTGTGACTGGGTGTGCTTGTGCATTTACGGTTTTACTGCAGTCTTAGTTATTTGTTTCAGCATTTTTTGTAATACTTGAGTTCAGGTGTTTGTGGGGACAAACTTGAAGATAGATAGTACCTGCAATTGGTGAAGTAAAGGGTGTGATTGTAGATTGCGGGTGTCTGTCAAACATAGTGGGTGGCTCACGTCCATAAAAAAACATATAAACGTAATATATGTATATAAGGTAGATATAAATATATATGGAAAAATATCTTGCATATCGAATTACCGCGCCTCATCAAGCAGAACCTCATCCTTTGTGCAGGCAATTGAACTGTGTTTGCAGATTTAGACTACAAGTTTGTAGATTGAGAATTCTTTTTGAGTGGCTTAAGATAGTAAATTTAACATTAATATTATATATGTAGATATAAAAAACTTCGATTTGTTACCATTCGCTCTCACACCAAGTTCGCTATGCTTAAGCTCTACTCTCTTCTCCGAAAATTCTCACTGTTACATTAAATACTAATAAAGAGTGTTAGAGACCGCATTTAGATTGTATAAACCGCTTACTATTCTATGTCTATTTGCTATTTCTCTGCTCTCTAAATTGGTATAACTGGTTTACAAGTTTTATCTTACAGAGTTTACACCACTTTTACTATTGTGCAGGGCTCCCATTGCTTCAGCAAAGATAGAAAGAAACTCAAGAAAATTGTTAGTTCCGTTCGCTGCTCTCTAACGTTTGGCGAGTCGCCTATTACATTTATACCAGTTATTTGATCGTTTCGCCACTCACTGCTATTTTAATTATATCGCTTCTGATTTTCAGTTTTCCATATATAGATGAGACTCCTATGCATTTAGTCATATACATATATTTCGTCTAAAAGAAGAATTCTTAAATGCAAAATTATTTTTGAAATTTTTTTATATTTGTGTTCTTTATTGTCCAAAAAGATTTTGTGCTATTTTCCTCACTTTTTGTGATTTAATTTTATTTTTGCATTCACCACTTGTAACGGTTGTATGAGACCAGAAAATGTTTATCTTGCGCGCTGGATATACGCGAAAAATGAGAACAAAAACTTATACAAAATACAAAAATAAAATAAGAAAACAACAAATAGCTAAATAACAACAACAACGCCAGGCAAGCTCATAAAAGCTTAAGGAATGCGATGTGGGTATTTAAAGCGATTCGCAGAACTGCTTTATCTTGCAAATTTTATTTGTCTATTTCTACACTTATAAAATACACAAATGCATGCCAAACACACACACACACATATGCTTTTCTATATATGTATATATAGAAGTGTGTTTGGTTTTATTGATGTCTGATGAATAAGGAATGTCGTTGATAAACATGCGCCATGCATACATATAATATGTGTATACAAAAACTGTTTTGATTGCTAACAGCTGCCAGAGCTTTAGGGAA
Organism: Zeugodacus cucurbitae; assembly: GCF_028554725.1. NCBI lineage: Eukaryota > Metazoa > Arthropoda > Insecta > Diptera > Tephritidae > Zeugodacus > Zeugodacus cucurbitae. The sequence goes on along the minus strand of NC_071667.1, from coordinate 51,410,396 downwards.
TTTTTCGCTAGAAAAATTAGCAAATATAAGAGCAACAGTTAATTGGCTGTGGAGTGGTGAGCGGGTGGCGATTATAGTGCACAAAGTCTAAAAGCGGAGGCAAAGCGCTACAAACACACACAAACTCACTTAAATAATTATAACTGCTGATAGTTTGCCGCTCGCGCTGCCTAGTGATTGACTAGCCACAACGGCTAGCAGCCAAAATTGTTGCCTGATATACACACACACTCATACAAATGCAGCACTGTGATCCGTTGGCGATTGCGGAGACTTTGTGGCTACACCGACCGAAATCAATTAATCTTGAGCGTGGCGCATCCCCGCATGCCACAACACCGCGCCACTCACCACCGACTGCCACCACCCGCCTGCCGGTGCGACAAACCGCATCGCTGCCGCTGCCGTTGAGGCTGTGGGTGAACGTGCCCGCATACATGACAGCCAGCAACGCGCTGCGGTTAGCGTTATGCAGTGACGTAAATAATTGTGCTGATTGCTTAAAATGACAAGCGCGAAATAAGTCACTAAGGCGACCAAAAGTGTCAAAGTGTGAACAATAAATAACAAATAATAATGAATAAAGTGTGCAATAAAAATAAGCAATTAAATTTCAACGTATTGAGAGGCTATTAAGTGCTCGTGAGGAAGGCAAAAAAAAAATCGTTTCAAGTATGCAGAGATTAGCGCTTAAGTTAAGTGCTTAGCGCAAATATTTTAGTTATCTGTGTGATTGTGTGTGTGGATAACACACCCTCTGCTTTTGAAGCCAATTAAGTAATTGCTCATTCATATGCAAGTTGTTGCAACAATTCTAATAGCTTGGCATTACTAGAACTTTATATTAACAATTAGCACATTTCTCAAATATTTCCATATTTTTATTTTTATTATTTGCTTGTTAATTCTGAAAATAAATATTAAGTAATCCTTACATGTAATTGTCAAATGGAATAAAGAAAACTGCTTAATTGCGCAATATTCGCGCATATATTTTCCATGTAAGCAGCAATGAATGCATATTTCCATCGAAGCTTGCGCAAAAATGCTGACCAATTTATTCTTGTATTACACATACAAAGCGGTTTACCAAATTCTAGTTCATTGACGAGGCAACTCATCGCGCTGTTGTTATGTAAAAGTCATAATGGCCGCAGCTTTACATGCTGAAATGTTCGTGGAAGTAGAGATACCTATGTACATATATGAATGCACAAATATGGGCGCAGAAAGTGTTAGAACAAGCAAGTAAATATGTACGAGCACATAATTCTAATTTTGTAATTAATTTCTGGCGAATTATTGTGACTTTCTGGGAGATAATTTTTTTTGCTCCTTCAAACATTTTTTATTTATTTTTATTTTGTCTATTGTTATTTTACTTCATTTATATTTTGACTTTTACTTTTTCAACAAAATATTACCGCAATCACAAGCATTACATACATACTCATGCTTATGACTGTCGCTAAGCGAAGCATAAGGTAAATAAATCAACGCTTATACATACAAATGTAGATATGTAGTTATATGCACAATATATGCCTATACACTTGTATACCTATATATCAGCGAATTATTCTTCGAAAGCTCAACTTGTTAATCGATGACAGTCCGTCATAAAGTTGTCAGCATATCAAAATTGAACAAAGTTTTTTTGACATAATTAAGTAATGGTACTTATAATTTATAAAGAATTGAAAGGCCAACTTACGCTGTCAATGAGCATAACTTGTTTATGCAGCGAAATAGAAGGAAAAGTATAAAGGAGAAATAATTTAAATGCCTTTAAGGTAAATATAATTGAGTTAAAATTTTAAGAAGAAGAAAAGAATATAAAAAAATGATAAAAAGTATTGATAAACTAAAAAAAATTATATAAAAATTAAAATAAAATAAAATAAAATAAAATGAAATAAAATAAAATAAAATAAAATAAAATAAAATAAAATAAAATAAAATAAAATAAAATAAAATAAAATAAAATAAAATAAAATAAAATAAAATAAAATAAAATAAAATAAAATAAAATAAAATAAAATAAAATAAAATAAAATAAAATAAAATAAAATAAAATAAAATAAAATAAAATAAAATAAAATAAAATAAAATAAAATAAAATAATATAAAATAAAATAAAATAAAATAATATAAAATAAAATATAATAAAATAAAATAAAATAAAATATAATAAAATAAAATAAAATAAAATATAATATAATAAAAAAAAATAAAATAAAATAAAATAAAATAAAATAAAATAAAATAAAATAAAATAAAATAAAATAAAATAAAATAAAATAAAATAAAATAAAATAAAATAAAATAAAATAAAATAAAATAAAATAAAATAAAATAAAATAAAATAAAATAAAATAAAATAAAATAAAATAAAATAAAATAAAATAAAATAAAATAAAACAAAATAAAATATAATATAATAAAATATCGATTTTTCGTCCAACTCTCATATTTTACCGAACTATCTTTTGCGGTTTTAGGTGCTAGATGACCTATAGACTAACCAATGTTGATGTATGACGATTTCAACTGTGACTATATTGTCTATATAAGCTAGTTTACTGAAGTAATACTTTTGATAGTATTTGTGAAAATATTTTTGAGTTATTTAGATATACAAGTACATAAGTATCACCTTAAACGCATTCCTTAGGCGTATTACGCAAATGAATGTGAATACTTCAGATGTGAGTATGTAAATGTAAATATTTGCGCATTCTTGAAACATACTTGCTTGATAATATAATATGTAAGCATATTTAATACCGTGCAAAATTGCTGCTTATGACTTTATTCTGATACATACTCACATAACTCGCCAGACACTTGTGAAAATTACATATTTGTATATTCAACTCATTATCGAATAAATATTTGTTTGAATTAAAAATGCCGAACGAGAAGCTAAAGGTGTTGCCAAACCGCCCCTAAGTTTAACATACATATGTATTGACAAAAAGTATAAAAAATAGTTTAAATGGCGCTAGCAGCTGTGCTTTATTAGTTATTATTATTGACTTATGAGGGTTCTCGAAATTTTTGTTCACACATACATACCTACATACAAATATACATACATTTTTGTATAAATATCATTATAATAGATAAATATTATATACATATGTGCTTATACAATTGTTGCTCTATTGGCTTGCATTGATTTGCATGATTAAACAGTTTCAAGCAATCTTTAGAGCAACAAATTCCATTTAGCCATACACAAACACACAAATTTCTATATATTTGTTGTGGTATGTAAAACTGTGTGTACTTGAAATAGCGTGGGAAATGGGTGATTATGAGTCAAGCGTTTAATGGTAAACTTGTTTCCCCACGCGCAACTACAACGCGCTGTCGTCGCCGCCAATAGCTAATCAAGTATGCTGGCGCACAAGTAGCCAGCCACTTAACGGCTTGATTACTGGTATCGTCCGTCGAGAGTTTGTCACATCGTCGAAGCATTTCCGAAGACCAACAAAGCACACTCATCACTATGGCGCGCTTTGAACAGGAAGTTGGTGATTATTATATAGATACTAGGCCATAGATTAGAAAAGCAAGCAAATATTTACATACTCACAAAGCAACACACACACACCATTTAAAGCATAAATATCACCTTTTATTTCTATGTATTTATGTGGTATTTCCGTTTTCCTCTACTTCCAGTTATACCAAACCACAGTCGTTCGAAGATTGTGTCGGCGATGAGCTGCCGCATGGCTGGGAGGAAGCTTACGATCCACATATAGGACGCTACTATATCAATCACATAGAACAGTCGACGCAGCTGGAGGATCCGCGGCAGGAATGGAAGAGCGTGCAAGAGCAGATGCTGAGCGATTACTTGTCGGCCGCACAAGATCAGTTGGAGAACAAGCGTGAACTGTATGATATTAAGAAGCAGCGCTTACAGATAGCGCAGGAGGAGTATAATCAGCTGAACAAATTGGCGACCAGCAGAAGTAGTTGTAAGTATCTTTGGCTTAGTGTAACCCAATTTACTAATTTGTTTGCTAACACCCACTTTTTCAATTACAGTGTGTTCCTCTTCGAGCTCAATGAGTCGACACGATCCCGATTTGTTGCGCGCCGAGGTCGCCACGTCGTGGGAGCGTGTACGTCTGCTGCGGCAGGAACTGAAGCACATCACACACGATATTACACACACGCAGCGCGGCATGAATACGCTGTATTCGGTGGGCGAGAAGATCAATGCACGCCAGAATGGCTGCTATGACATCGCCGAAGTGCAGGCCATACGCGAGGAGATGCTTAAGGTGCACAAGTCCCTAGTGTCCGGTGAGAAGGTGCGCGAAGAGCTGATGCGCAGTTTGGTGGAGATTAAGAATGAGCTGAGTCGCCAACAGATCAACGATGAGAATGCTGAGCTGATGAATGCCGCCTCACCGTTCGATCGAGTTTGTGTCGCTTCGCAAACCGATCTGTGTGGCGCTGGCGATATGAATAGTGGCGCACGTTTTGCCGAGATGGCGAAGACGAAGTTGCAGTACTCAGAGTGGCGTAAACATATCAAGAAACTGCAACAGCAGTTGGTGGATCATGTGGAGCGTATCGATCCCGGCCAATTGGAGTCGGATAAGGATCGCATTCTGTTGATACAGGAAAAAGAAAAACTACTGAACGATTTGAATAGCATTTCGACGGAGTCACGCCCACATGAGGAGGTGCACGTCATACAGCAAACACGCCGTAAGCTGGAGGAAGATCTGAAAGAGGCGTATGAGGCTACAAATCAATGCATAGCGAAACGTTTGCGTTTCCACGAGGAGAAGCAGTTGCTGGTTGGTGAACTGCAGGAAGCGCTCAAATCTACAAAGAAACTGGAGGAACGTCTCAAGTCATTCTCATCGGAGAGCACATTCTCCATTAGCAGTGGTTCTAGTCTGGGTTCATTGTCGACGGCGAGCAGCAAGAGCGCGCTCAGCTTCACCGACATCTATATCGATCCATTCGCAGTGGATTCACAAATCGATGTGATCGATCTGCAGCGTCGCTCACAGCGTTTCTATCAACAGCAACAACTGCAAGCCGCGCAGGCACAGTTACAGCTGCAACACCAACACCAACAACAACAACACCAGTCACAAATGCATGCGCATCCACAGTTACAGCAGCAGCCCTCGTCGGAGTTGTCGCTTTCGCCGCGTAGCAGCCTCTCAATGGAAACACCACCCGCCTCGCCCATGAAATACAATGCCAATGCCGATCAAGTGGCGATCACCAGCCAAAGGCTCAAGGAGGAGCCAACCTATGCCAACACACCTGCAGGAGCCGCTTTGCCACCACTCTATCAGCCAAATCCTGCTTTGGCCGCTGCAATGGTACGTACACATGCACAGGATTTGGACTCAACACTGCTGGACTGCATGGTGTTGGAGGCCAAACTGCAAAAACTCAATTTATCCGCGCCACTTAACCTGCCCGCTGCGCCGTTGTCGCCAATTTCGGAGAAGCCATCATTGCTGGATCTGCCGCAAGAGATGCTCAGCCGTTCGTCATCCTCCTCGAATACACGTTCCGTGTCCGCGGCGGTAAGCAATGAATCAGTCGCTGGTGACTCTGGCGTTTTTGAAGCTTCACGCGCACATTTCCCGCGCAAGGAGCTGGCGCAAGTGCAGATCGGGCTGAAGTATCTGAAGGATAAGGGTGTACTAGTCGTATCGCTAGAACGTGCGAACAATCTCTCAGCGCTATGGACTGCGACCGCGGACAATTCACAAGTGTAAGTTAAATGTACTAATTTTATGGAAATACCTATTTAACACATATTCTTACATTACAACAGTTATTTACGCGCCGCTTTGTTGCCCAACTCGCTTACATCGATTCGCACAAAAGCCATGTCGGACTTCCAGAAACCTGTCTTCAGCGACACCTTTGCCGTGCCTATAACGCTCAGCAAGCTGCAGGCGAAGAGTTTACAGGTTACTGTGGTCAGCATGACCGGACAGAAGGAGGAGATTATCGTAAGTTAACAAGCACCACTAATCAATGTATAGTTGTTATAACTATTTCCATCATTTTTCTCATACAGGGCACGGTACAGATCAGTATGGCCGAATTCAACGCCGACGATTCCACACTCAAGTGGTACAACGTGCTCAGTTCTAAGTTTATGCCAACGTTTGAGCCATTAGATATGCCCTCAACAAGTGCGGCTGCCGCTGCCAAAGCTGCTGCTGCAGCAGCTGCGTCTACGGCTGCAACACCACATGCGTCCGCATCCAATGTTGCCGCCACAAATGCACCAAATGTCGTCAAGGAAGAGTCATCTGATGAATCGACCATTACCTCGTCACAAACCTCAACGCTGACACGCAATCAAGTGCCGCCCTTCGAGATGCAGGCGCAAATCACTGAAGAAATAGAACAACTGAGTGTAAACGATGAAGATGATGAAGACGAGGAGGACGATGATGTGGACGACGATGACGACAATGAGTTGGAGGAACTGTCACCTGGTAAGTGGAAGCAAAAAAATAGGTAACTTGGAGACTTTAACTAACATAATTCTTCTCTCACACTTTTCCAGACTTCACAAAGAAAATGCTGGAGGCCTACAATTGCATCGATCTGATTAAGCAGGAATATGCGGACAAGGAGACGAACACCGAGTGCGCATTTCCACCCGAAAAATTACGCGCTTCACAGCAGCAACAGCAAATGGCCGACGACAGACCGGTCAAACGTTCGCAGACATTCACGCCCTCAGCGGCAGTCAATAAGAATCGCTACATCTGCCGACTTAATCGCTCCGACTCGGATTCGGCAATGCATTTCGGCGTGACGCCACATCCCTTCCATCGCGGTGCTGTCGAGCGACGTTCACTGCGCTTCCACACCAAAGCGCCCAAACAAGTGACGAGTAAGTAGCACATAGCGCGCTCCAACTACAGTTCATCAAATTTTTAATGAAACTTTTACATTGCAGAACTTCGTCATACACACATACCAAGAACCAGTTTGGATTTGGAACTGGATCTGCAAGCGCAGCATAGCAAATTAGATTTCCTAAATGATCAAATTGCCAAATTGCAGAACTTGAAGCTAGTGTAAGTATAAGTTAACGCCAATTGAGAGCGAGACAGTGTACTTATTTATTTTCTTTCTTCCACTACTTTAGTCTGGAGAAGGGTCGTGATAATCGCGATCCCTTAATTGCCGCCTGGGCTATTGAGAATGAAGAGTTCCAACGCTTGGTCGAGCGTGCTGATCCGGCCAAATGTCCGGAGGAAAAGCAATTGAATAAACTGTTGGTGAAAACGGCAAAAGAAATGCACAAGTTGCGCAAAACCAAAGTGCCGAAGGGATCACCCGATTTGTTGTCGTTCAAGTGAGTATATCATTCAGTTAAATATTAGCTGAGACATTAGCAATTGATAGTCCATTATGAACTAATTGGACAATTACTTAATCAACTGCTAGGTTGGGTTGAATCATTGAATTTGTCTCAGTTAATTAGATTTCTAATTTAAATTCAATATCTTAGTATTTGAAAGCGGTCACAAAATCTATGAACACAAATATTAAGGATTTTGCACTAACTGCTAATTGATCAATTTCCATTTTAATTTTCCGCTAAATTGAGAATAATTAGGTGTAAATTGTTTTTCTTCATTACTCAAATACTGTTTGAACATAATATTAAATTACACTTACAATTATTTTCTTCTCGCAGAGAGAAAATGACCTTCTTCACACGCAAGGGCCTACCAGTGCCAGACTTGCCAGATCGCGCCGACTACGTGTTGCCCGACGCCGATCTGATCGAGGAGGAAGACGAAGAGGAGGACGACGAGGAGGATAAGGCACGCGAAACAGCGATCGCTATCAATACAGCGCTCGTGGCTAGCAGTAATCGAAACAAGAATCTCAGTGAGAATCATTTGGGCATCGTCGTCAGTCGTAGGGAGTTGAACGCAGCCAAGAGTAGCGCAGCTGCGGCCGCAGCAGCAGCGGCATCGGCAAAAGTGAATGCGGACGCAACAATGCCGAACACAAGTGCGGCGGCTGTGAATAACCAAAACAGCAATGGCGAACAGAAGGACGAGCGCTACGACTATGTGGTCGATCGTAATTACGGTGTCGAAGTTTGAAGCCGCTAAGCGTTGCTTAACTGTATATTTTGTAGTTGTACATATTATTATTTAGTTTGTCTATGTAAGTATATTTATGCCTTGTATATTGAATATCCGCTAAAGGATAACATATAACGACAGAAACAAAAATTGTGCCTTACTCGTAGTTTTATCAAAGTTCGAAAGATATCACGAAATTAGCAAAGATATCTTTTGAATTTATGAGATTTAGTTGTTACATTAATTTGCTGTACAAAAATTGAGTATTTGCAGACTTGCAAAAGAAAATAGATATTATATAAAGAATATAGTTTTAAAACAATGAAATAGCGCGCAGCTGGCACTCGCACGCTGCCCGTTTAAGCAAAAATTTTATAAAAAATATTTTTTTTTTTAAATTGAATTTGGACCTGAAAGGGTTATTGCATACCCAAGACTTTAATGTTTGAATTGTAAACAAACTGTAATAGATTTTTCGATAAACCTGCTAAAAAAGCAAAAGCAAAAACACAAACAAACACACCCAAAGGAGACGCTACATGTCGCAGCGTGTTTATTTAGAATTTAATTTCTTTTTATTGTTGTTAAAAACATAACTCAATGAAATGTAGTTAAGCTGTAACTCGTGTAAATTTTAACAGCAGAAAATTTATCGCATGCGATTTTTTTGCAAAATTATCTGAAATATTTACATAAAAAATTCTTATTTATTTAATTTTTTTATACATTATTATTATATTTTAATATATTGGAAGGCTTGCGTTTTTGTTGAGCTCGATTTTATAATGTTTTGTTGTAATTTATATTGAATGATGGCAATCCACACATAATTATTACTAGTAGTTACTATAACAATATTACATATTAGCATACTATTTACATACATACATTTAAAATTTATTTATACACTATATCGCTACTTATTTAAATAATTATAATAAATACATACATATATATAGAATATTACAAATTTTTGCGAAAATGAATTCACTTGAAAATGCAAAAAAAAAAATATTAGAATCTGTATAAAAGAAAGTGGAAAACATATTATTCTTGTTAAGTCTGCCACAATTAGTTAGCGTTTGTGTTTGCAAGCAATCAAGCAATGGAGCAAATATTTTGTTGTTTTAGTTTTAGCGTATATAAATAATAACTGTAAATATAAATGTAAAAAATGCAAGTGAAATGCATACAAAATTTTTGAAAAATCGCAACTTTCTAATAGTCAAAAATGTAATGATTTCCAAATTCGTGTTGAGTTGTTGTGTTTGATTTGCTCTTTGCCTGATTTGAGTTTGCATAATTTTTTTAATTACTTGTGAAATTGTAAATCTTAGCTTAAGTGTATTGTATGTATAAAAGTTGTCTTTTAATTTATTTTTTTTTAGTTTTTGGTGGAACTTATGCTTGTGTTTGCGTGTTAAAAAAGAATATTTACCAATGTATGTATATTGTTTGATTTATATGCTATTTTATCTATAGTGGGTTTATAATTTAAGTGCAGTTGTATGTATGTTTGTAATTTAGCGAATGAAAAATTGAAAAAAAAACAGCAAAAATAAGTTTAACCATTGAAAAAATGAAAAAAATATGTGACTAATATATGTATATGTAATGGGAGTGCTTTTGTAAAGTGTAAAGTGTCGAACGGCACTTTATATTTATAACTAAATTTAGCTTAATCATAAACTGTAATTCTAACTAATGCTATTAAACTCTCTCATTTACTAGATTAACTACCCCCACAAATTACTACTCAAATAATTAAACAACAAAATAAACAAATTTAGTAATGTACATTGTACGAGTATTTGTGCAATAAACCAAAATGAAATTGAAAAAAATCAAAATAAATACGCCTTTTTGTTTTATTTCCTTCTAAGTAGACTACATATAAAGGCCTTAAATATGCTGAATATATATCAAGATAAATCGTCATGCACTTCAATTTCAATCTATTCAGAATCGGCTTTACTCTCAAGTGCTGATGTTCAAATCAAAACAAAGGTAGCGCAGCGCTTTCTTCTATATTTTGATATGTTAGGAATAGGATGTCGATCATTACATAATTGAAACCTCATTGTACCAATGTTCATGGAAAATACAATTCCTTTTTCAATTACACAATCATACAACATTTTGATTAAGTCAATTACAGCAGAATCGCTTTTTATATTAGGCTGGCGAATATCTTCTTTCCGCCTTTTTATCTTTCGTATCTGGCGATAAAATAAATCTTTGAAAGGTCTTGACATAACCTACAAAACGTCGCTGGGCATGATTAGTTTGGATATTGCGTTCAATAGTTATAGACGTGTAAACATGGAGTTCACTAACGCGAAATTCGCGCTATTTTAACGTTTACCTTCGTTAAAGGAATGTCCCGCCTTTGCGAAATCAAGAAAGAGATTTCTTGGATCTCACTTTTTAGAGCAGGCTCGCGAAATAACGAATATAGAAGTTAAAAATCTCTGCAGAGTTGTTGTAGGTTCAGGGCGCTTTGTCGACTCCTAATTGTTAATATAGGGGGGATCCAGGCTTCACAAAGGACTATATTTTAAAGTCTACGTCTGTTTCCCTTTGGGAAAGAGCCTTACAACCTAACCTAACCTAACTCTATCACTTCGACCTGCGGAGAAATGGTTTCGACGATTCAGACCGGTTGAAAACGACATCATGGACAAGCCAGCCGGCGGAAGACCTGTGACGATGAATACCGATCAAATCATGGAAAACATGGAGTAGACCGGCATGTGGCATCTCGTGACATCGCCCAGGAGATGGGAGTTAGTCACCAAACCATTTTAAGCCATGTGCAGAAAGTTGGATACACAAAAAAGCTTGATGTTTGGGTGCCGCATGATTTGATGAAAAAACCGTCTGAACCGAATAAACGCCTGCGATATGCTGCTGAAACGGGTGACTGACGACGAAAAATGGTTCATATACGACAATATCAAGTGAAACGGTCGTGGTTGAAGGTGAATCGTCCCAAACAGTGGCCAAGCCGGGATTGACGGCCAGGAAGGTTTTGTTGTGTGTATGGTGGGATTGGAAGTGCATCATCCACTATGAGCTGCTCCCATATGGCGCTTTATTCTACTATCTACTGCGAACAACTGGACCGCTTGAAGCAGGCTATCGACCAGAAGCGTCCTAAATTAGCCAACAGAACAACGCCAGACCACACACTTCGTTAATGACTCCTCAGAAGCTACTGGAGCTCGGATGGGAGGTTTTATCGCATCCACCATATAGCCCGGACATAGCGCCAAGTGATTACCACCTGTTGAACTCAAAAGAGGTTTCAAAAATTTCGTATCGTTAATGTAAAACATATTCTTTGTATTCTGTTGATTTGAATTTTATTTTTGGAGCTAAAACTATGTCAATATATAATAATTCATTTATATGAAATAACAATAATACTTATTTGGAGAAGAAAATCGTATTCACATAAAAGCTAGTGCCTGAAAGTATGCTACTTTTAAATTATATGCATATCCATAAAATATTGAATATTATTGAACACCATAATCTCCATTTTGTTCTGCAGGTGAACCCAATGAGCCATTGTAATTAATCTGAGATAATAATGTGACTTCCAAATCTTAAGTATGATATTTAATTCTTCATTAAACTCTTCATTCAGCTATATGTATTTTATATTTTCGTAATATCTCACATATAAACCGATATATACTGTATAAAATCCACCGGAAGTTTAAAAATCCGTATATGAGGTATGTGTACAGGGCTAGTGGAAGCATTAACCAGGTTTTGTCTATTTATGAAACACATCTCCATTGAATTTCTTTAGAATATCTGAGAAATTTACCTAAATTTTCGGTAAAAAAATTAGCCATAAGCACTAGGGTTCATATTAATGATACCTGGGGCGTTGAAAAATCATGGTCCGATTTTAACGATTTTTAGACCAGCAATTACCCATTAGAAATACAGCATTTATGCAGTGACCCTCTGTACCAATAATACAATTCTCACAACTTTATTATTATTATTTATGTCTTAGTTATAGGCCTTTATAAGTTTTCGGTTATCGCCATTTTGCGGGCTTTGCAATGGTCTGATTTTGCCTTCTTACAATACCAACCATCCTATGGTTCCAACGAACATATGTACCAAAATTTCATCAAGATATAAACTCTGCAGTTTATTTATTTGTATTCAAGTTATCGTTTGCACGGACAGACGGAGAGACAGAGAAACATCTGCATTTTAGATCTACTTGTCGGCTGATCACTTTGGTATGTATGTACTCTAACTCTAGTTAACGTTGCGGGAGTATAAACTAACTAATAAACTAACCATTTGTTTTTTGAAACTATAGCAGTAAACCCTTATAAAAGAAAGCCAACAACTTCTAAATTGAATTCGTAATTATAATATATTTTTAAAAATACATACTTACTGTATATTTCATTTATTAAGCATTAAATCGGATACACATTTTTTTATTTTTTATTAACTAACGATTTATTTATATAAAATAAATACATATCTCCTTCAAATTTATATGGTTCTTATGGACATGGCCGATAGAACACTTTCCTTTGCTTTGACATTTCAAACTTTGACAACTGAATTGAGAGCATGTAGATCTATGATAATAATAATGTTTCTTCTTTCATCTCTATTGTTTATATTAATTGAGCCATTAAAGTCAATTTGGAAATATTGATTAACAATTTGAGTATTTATATTTTATAAAATTCAAAAGTTGATGAGAAAGTATTCCCAAGTTTTTATTATAGTATAAGTTTTAACTTTTCTTTCGTAATATGAAATGTCTCGTAAAATCGAAGTGTTCTATCTGACTTAGTCATTATTTAACAAAACAAAACAATTATCGGCAATTTTTAATTATTTCGTTGTAGTCATAATTGTACAATGTTTGTTGATTACTTATAAAGTAGAAATATATTTTACAAACAAAACTTAAAACTAAATGAACAACATACAATAATAACAAAGTTACACTTAATTTTAAAATGGTTTAGGAAGTAATTACAAAAGTTATGAAATGTTAAAGACTTTATGTTGTTTTGATTTTGTAATGTTACCAAATGCTGACTTATCAAAACAAAATAAAATTTTCTTGTGTTTAAAAAATATTGTGAGATAGATGGAAAGACTTACACACTGAACTTCATTTATATAAAAAAAACTAACTTATATAATTCTTTTATAACGGCAATTTGATTCGATGATGCGTAGCTTTAAAATCTACTAGTATGAAATGACAATGAATAATGCTTAAGAGTTTAATTCGGGATATACTCGTAATCCTACATCTTCAAATATACAATTTTTGAGAATTTTGTAGCGGATGGTTTCATTTGAAATTAATAAAAAAATTTAAAACATGGAACACGTGTTATTTACCAATAGGTTGGGAGAATTATGTGAATAATACACTATATATGGGGGGAACTGCACTATTGATACAATAAAGAACAATAGGTTTACGAACAAAAATGTTATTTTGATGAAACATTTTATGATTCAGAATAAAACGTGTGAAAATCTGCTTATTTGGAAATCGCTTTGACATTTGCTTCCGAGATAAAATTATACCTTTTAACTAATATATTTCTGGTTTGATGTTGTGGAAATTTTGGTTTACGTATTAGAACTCATGAACTTCTTCTCAATTTATCCCGAAAATATATGATTATTTTCTACGAATATCGGATCTGATATAACATCTACTTTATTGGTGATTTCTATATTTTATTTCTTTTCTTTTCTTTATAGTTAGTAATATGGTATATATTTGATGATTAATTCTGTCGGGTAGTGTATTATAGGTAATATCATTAGAACGGCATATGCCAGGTATTTTATACTTTGTTGAAAAAAAAGTATATTTTAAATCCTAACTATACATGATCTGGTTTGAGATTAGAATGTGTTCTCATTTTTGTCTAATATTTTTCGGATACATTTAAAATTTTAAACATATGACTCAACTAAGCGAGTCGTAAAAGTCAGGTTATGTAATTATATTAGAATTAAATTAAATTTCAATCAAACTAAGGGTCAGAAAACTGGTAACAACTCGTATAAATAATCATTAAGTAATCAAGGAATATCAGATTTTGTCATTGCCCTTGACCTTTGGCGAATTATAAAATTAACCAAATTTTTTTAGTATTATACATACATACATCCATATATCGAATTGTTTACAAGTGTTTCACAAGTTCATTACAGTGCATTTATGATGTTAATAACAATTGTTAGTTTTGAAATTTTGCTGATATTAAACAGGTGCATTTTACTTTTCTATTGAAGCCATTGAGTTGTTATTGCGTTGCTTTCGTGATGTGCCGGCTGCGCCAAGGACTGGATTGTGTCTTATAAAGAGAAGGACATCATCATCTGGTTGACTGGTGTGGCAAGTTAAGAGAACGGTGCATTACTACATACCGATATGGTGATTGTGGAAGTGCATCTACTCGTAGATTGACGCGGCGCTCATGCTTTACTAGACTACGGCTAGGTGCCACACTTAGAAGCGTCCAGCGAAGTTTAGGTTTTGTGAAGTTGGCGGTGCAAAGTTGTTAATGCCACGGTTTAGTGCTAGAACATTACCAATTAATTTTAGTTCTTCGAAATTTGTATAGTGAAACTTATCTCTACTACTTAAGCTACGTGTGGAGGAACTATGCTGCGGCGACTTATTGCCACTGAGGTTACTGAGGGAGTTACTTAAAGTGCTAAAACTAGATTGCGTAGAGCCTCTGTTACTGTTATTTAAGCGATTACTTGTGATAATGTTAGTACTAAGGTTACTACTACTCGTGCTAAGGCTGGTGCTAGTGCTACTACTCACTGAGTTTGCTACTTTACCTGGTGGTTGTTGCAGTTGTTGTTGTTGGTAAAATTGTGCATTCTGCTGCAGTTGATTGCTAATTTGCGGATCCAAATGTTGCCGATAGAAATTTTGATTATCCAGCGTTTGTTGCTGTTGTTGTTGCTGCTGCTGCTGCTGCTGTTGGCCCAGTATGGACGCGGGTATGACAGATTGGACCGAGGGAAATTGTGTAATTGACTGCTTTTGGCCGAAATTAGATGTGCCTGCCTCCTGGCGGAATAAACGTGAGCGATGTTGTTGCTGCTGCTGTTGTTGTTGTTGCTGTTCCAACAGCGCCTGACTCAAAAAGCCCGGCACTAGCGGCGCTTGTTGTTGCTGTTGCTGCGGCTGCTGCGCGTGGAAGTGCTGATGATTGTGCTGCGGCAACGCCTGGAACAGTGACACCTCTAACGGTGTCTGCACCGTCGGAAAGGTGGGTGCGAACTTAAATTGATTTGATGCTTGTATTTGCACTGAGGTGCCGGCATTTGTCGCTTGCGGCTGCGTCGGATTCACCTTCTGGCTCTGCAGGTTTTGTATATTTTGAAAGACTTTTTGCACCGGGTCATTGATGGGCAATTGTTGTTGCGTCACCGGCAATATATTCGGCGTGTAATTGTTGCGCTGCTCGCCATGTGCAAAGCTATTAACACGCTCGCGTAACGGTAATTGCTGATCGACAGGGAAAGTGTTGAAAAATGACGTGCTACTTTGGGTGACCGTGTTCGGTATGAATTCCACGGAGGGTCGTATGGTGAAGCTGACGACTTGTGATTGTTGTTGTTGCACTGCGGGTGGTGTAAGTGCTGCAGATTGCGTTGGTTGTACCGCTAATTGTTGATGCTGTTGTGCTTGCTGTTGTTGTTGTTGTATGGGTTGTAAGAAACTCTGTGTAGTTGTGATTGGCAATGTTTGCACAGTGGGGTGCGGCACGCCATTAAATTTCGTTTGCTCCTCCAGCAATTTCAGTTGACGCAAAATTAAATCTTGTTGTTGTTGTGCTTGTAGTTTCAGTTGATAGATTTGTTGTTCGAGTTGTCGTTGTCGTTCGATTAGGTAATTGCTTACACCTTCTTGGTGCGGATTATCGTTCACCGCCGCGAGGGTTTGCGTAGAAGGCTACGATACGAAAGAAAATGTTTAAGGGAATTATTAGAAGAAGTTATTGGAGAGGAAGATGTTAGACAGAAGCAGGCTCTCTTGGGATCAATGCACAGATCGAGAGACCTAACTGGACATTACTAGATTTAGTATTTTTAGAGAGCTTGTAAGAACCACATTTAGTACTTGGAGCCTGGGGGACTCCATTTGATTTAGTGACTGAACTTTTAGAGGTATGGAGATCTTCTAGTTACGGCCATGAACGTCAAGAACCACATATCCCCAAGAGCATGGGTTTCTCATAAGCTCTTTTGAAATCCTGAGTTCTCAACTGAGATAAAATAAGAAGAGAATAACCAACTCTCAACGGCTTACTGTCGGCGAAGAAATTCCGTTGGAAAACTTAACTAGTTACGGTAACAGAAGAACCTCTTACACACACTCCCTCATTTTCTATTCTGATCTTTACTTGATCCTTACTGGGAAGTTCTAAAATATTTACTGTTTCAAAATGTGGATGTCTTCCTGTGGAACTATTCGCAGCTAGAAATTAATACCACGAAGAGCGGATTTTTACTATAATTTTCGAACTGTCATAAAGCAAGGCTGAAATGAAATATGTGCTTTGAAACGCAATCATACTTACGGTAATAAAACTCTCCGCTGGCAGAATATTAGTAAATGGCGTAGTGGATGCTGCTAAAATGTTGGTTGCTTGTGTAGGTGCCACCAACCCAATATTACTGTACACGGCCTTACTTTGCGGCACACCAGACAGCGAATTTGAGGGAAGAACATTTAGCTTCGATATAGTTGGACCAGCAGCGAATGACTGATGGGCATTGTTTGTGCCCAGTGGGCGCTGTACCTTCGGTGGATCGACAATGGGTATAACATTCTTGGCTGCACCGCGTTCATCCAGATCGACGGTAAATGCGGTCACCAGCGGCGCCTTTTGTATGCGTATATCGTCTTTCTCCACCACTTCGATATTTTCGCCGTCTTCATTGTGTGTGGGACGTGGTGTGGTTGTCGTTGTTGTAGTGGTGGTGGTTGGTCGTGGACGACGAGTTGTACGTGGGCGCGCGGTTGTTGTAGTTGTCGTCGTCGTAGTGCTTGTTGTTGTTGTAGTTGAAGTTGTCGGCACTGAAAGTGAGTGCGTTTTACGTATCTCAAATTTCACTTCATCCGAATTCTCACCAGAGATTTCATTCAAACGCGCTGCGGTATTTGAGTTGGGTCCATTGGCAACACTGCGCGTGCTCTGTCGGCTACTTTCGAAAGTGCTGGAGGCGTGCGCCACGGTGTCCTCGTTGACACTCACCGCTGTATCTGAGTTACCCTTTTTGTTTGTCTTCTTCCAGAAGCGCGAACGATCGATAAACGATGCCAATGGTTGCTCGTGTGCATGTTTCTCATCGAAAATGGCTGTGTAAAACTGTACAGTTGGATGCACGTCGGCCTTATTCGTGCTCTCTTCGAGTATTTCATCCTTCGAAGTGGTGGTAGAAACACTGCTGCTGTTGTTCGTGCTAAGAATGGTCGCATCGATAGCTGTCGGCGCTTCTTCGGCAGTGGGATTCTGATCTTCCGTATCTTCCTCATCGTAGTCTTCATTTGCTGCTTCTCGCTCTAACTTGTCTATGGCACGTAACAAAGCTTGTCTTACGGAGTAATCTAACTTGCCGATTGCTTCTCGTGGAATTATTTCATTCGTCTCTGTGGAGTTTTCATCCTCTGCACACGAAGCAATGCGCAATAATGTGGCGAGTGAGAGCAATATAAGACAGGTCACAATTTTCTAAAATGGTTTGGGAAATATAGTTTTATTTCTAAGTTTATTGAGTTATATCACAAAAATAGTTGGATTGGTTTTTCTAACTAACACTTTTCATTTAGCTTACATCTTAAATTCTATTATCGATGAATCGGTGCCGGGAAAGACGGAAAGTCTGGATACTAATCTCTATTAATGATCTCATATATTGAGCAGTATATAATTTAAGAAATCGATACCTCTATATTACTAACTCTCTCATATAATTGGTTCCAAAAGTTAAACAATTTCTGCAAGAACCGAAAGCTTATAGGAAAACTTTGGAAAAACTTTATAAAGCATATATTCCAAATCTTAAGCTTGATTTTATCGACAAATTTCACGACATTTTTCCTTAAGCTTAGCCAGTTTGCAAATGTTCATAAACAACTGATGCAAAATTACATAATTAACTTCAGTCAATTAAAATTCCATTTAATAGTCTTTGCGCATGCGAAAGACAACGAAGTTAATGTGTAAGTGTTAAATTGCAATAGGTTTCGCACGGATATGTTAAATTATACGTATATACATATACAGGAATAAATATGATTACCAAGCAACAACTATATGTGCTAATGAGTAAAAACGAGCAGACAAATTACATAGCAAATATCAGATCATTTAAATCTTTACGCTAAATTCCTGCGCAATTACCAGACGCTCATATTACTCATTCGTGCATTTTCACGTTTATATTGATGTATATCCACCATAACACTCGCTAATGTACGAACATACCACTTATATGCAAATGGCAATATGAATATGGCATAGATATGCTCGATGTAGCAACACCAGTTGTGGCGAGGTGTTGGCAACAATTGCATGCTCTACAAATTTCTATGCAAAACACCCGTGTATTATATCATTTATTAGATAAAAAATTGCTTGCTTTCCTTTACAGTCTTTCTCTTCGCAGCAATTTGTAATTTGAGCGCATGATTTGCTCATTTGAACACCAGATTTTGTTTTGTGAATAATGATTTGTTATCCCCATTTAATGCAGAGGAACTATGTACTGGATTCAATTCGAGTCACCGCCAATTACGTATATCTCTTGGCCTTACACCAGTCTGTGTTAGTTTGCTTGAGTAATTTTGATTTGATGCGGTAAAATAAATTGCAATCGCTACGACCACCTAATTGTGTTATTGGAAAATATACAAATTGCTGTAACTTACGTGATTGTAAAAAGTTTTAAAGGGAAACTGGAGCTGTTCTCCATTGGATTGATTGTTGACAGGCAGTAGAAAATCGACTACTGAGCGATTATCTACTATCGGTTCTATTGTAAGTGTCCGATCAATCTCATTTGTCAACAGAAAATTTTCAGTCGGTAGAAATTTTTGCATTTTGTCGATAAAGTTACACAATTGCAAATTGAAATATAACCACTGAAATATAATAATTGAAATTACTCTTAAACTTAATCGACTGGAGCTATTCTACTGGCAGTCGACACTCCCAATAGGGGGTAGGAAATACATATCTTATTCTTCTTGATTGGCCGAGTCCACAACAGCGCGCCACGCATCTCTCCGTTTGGCAGTTTGGCGCCATTTGGTAGTACCAAGTGAAGACATGTCCTTCTCCACCTGGTCCTTCCATCGGAGTGGAGGCCTCCCTCTTCCTCAGCTTCCACCAGCGGCTACTGCATCGAACACTTTCTTTCGAAAAACATGAGCTGGCCAGCGTAGCCGCTGTCTTTTCATTCGCTGGACTATGAACATGTCGTCGAATAACACATGTGTTGCTCAACGTCAGCTTACACAGCCGTATTCATTTTGCGGGGATACCAAATTCAGACATCGCGACATAAAGGCAGCTCCTTTTCGTGCTGTCGAAAGCAGCTTTAAAATCGCCAAAAAAGTGATGTGTGTCGATGCCCTTTTCACGGGTCTTTTCCACGATTTGGCGCATGGTGAATATTTGGTCAGATGTAGATTTTCCAGGTATAAAACCACACAATGTGACTCGCTATCGTGTGACTTCTTTAACCTGATGCTGGAAAAAATAGTTCGAGCCGCAGAGCTAAACAGAAAAGAAACAATTTTTTATAAGAGTGTACAGCTACTGGCGTACGCCGATGATATCGATATCATTGGAAACAACACCCGCGCCGTTAGTTCTGCTTTTTCCCGCCTGGATAAGGAAGCGATGCGAATGGGTCTGGTGGTGAACGAGGACAAGACGAAATATCTCCTGTCATCAAACAAACAGTCAGCGCAATCGCGTCTTGGCTCCCACGTCACTGTTGACAGTCATAACTTTGAAGTTGTAGATAATTTCGTATACCTAGGAACCAGCATTAACACCGATAATAATGTCAGCCTTGAAATCCAACGCAGAATCACTCTAGCCAACAGGTGCTACTATGGACTGAGTAGGCAATTGAAAAGTAAAGTCCTCTCTCGACGCACAAAAACTAAACTCTACAAGTCCCTCATCATTCCCGTACTACTTTACGGTGCAGAAGCGTGGACGATGTCAACATGAGGCGGCAGTAATAGTTTTCGAGAGAATGGTTTTGCGGAAGATTTATGGTCCCTTAAACATTGGCAACGGCGAATACCGCAGAAGATGGAATGATGAACTGTATGTGTTGTTCGACGACATAGACATAGTCCAGCGAATAAAAAGACAGCGGCTACGCTGGCTGGGTCATGTTGTTCGAATGGATGAAAGTGCCCCTGTTCTGAAAGTTTTCGATGCAGTACCCGCTGGTGGAAGCAGAGGAAGAGGGAGACCTCCACTCCGATGGAAGGACCAGGTGGAGAAGGACCTGTCTTACTTGGTATTACCAATTGGCGCCAAACTGCCAAAAGGAGAGATGCGTGGCGCGCTGTTGTGGACTCGGCTATAACCACGTAAGCGGTTTCTATGCCAGTCAAGAAGAAGAAGAAGAAGCCACACTTATAAGGTCCAATCAGTTTGTTAATGGTGGGCTTTAGCTTTTCACGCAGTACGCTCGATAGAACCTTATAAACGATGTTAAGGAGGCTTATCCCAAGATAATTGGCGCAGATTGGGGGATCTGCCTTTTTGTTGATTGGGCAGAGTACACTGAGATTCCAATCGTTGGGCATGCTTTCTTCCGACTATATTCCAGGTAATACATATGTATATCAAATCAAAACACTGCACCTCACTTAACAAAGAAATAGGATTAACCTAGGTTCCATAAAACGGTATTTTTAGTCTACCTTAGCACGAAAATGCATAAAACTCTAAAGTTTTTTTCATCTCTATGATTAATTCGAAGTGTTCAGAGTTCTCCAAATTTCTGAAAATCATAAGACACGTATCATGAAGTATGTATATGAAGTACTATATGTTGATATCGACTGAATATATTTATATAACTCTACTCCTTATTTGTATGCGAATATTTTCTGTTCACAATTCATATTATGATGAAAGAGTGGAACTGAAAAGTTTTATAAAAATTCATACATTCATATGCGAGTTATTGTATGTATGTATGTGATTGGCGTTGCAACCGTTTAGCCGGTTATAGCCGAATCGACGATAGTGCGCCACCTCTCTCTCTCCTTTGCAGTTCGGCGCCAGTTGGAGATCCCAAGTGTAACCAGGTCGCTCTCCACCTGGTCCCTCCAACGGAGTGGAGGCCTTCCCCTTCCTCGGCTTCCTCCGGCGGGTACTGCATCGAACACTTTCAGGGCTGGAGTGTTTTCGTCCATTCGGACAACATGACCTAGCCAGCGTAGCCGCTGTCTTTTTATTCGCTGAACTATGTCAATGTCGTCGTATAACTCGTACAGCTCATCGTTCCATCGTCTGCGGTATTCGCCGTTGCCAATGTTCTGAGGACCATAAATCTTGCGCAAAATTTTCCTCTCGAAAACTCCTAGTGTCGTCTCATCTGATGTTGACATCGTCCACGCTTCTGCACCGTAAAGCAGGACGGGAATGATAAGCGACTTGTAGAGCTTGATTTTGGTTCGTCGAGAGAGGACTTTACTGTTCAATTGCCTACTCAGTCCAAAGTAGCACCTGTTGGCAAGAGTTATTCTGCGCTGGATTTCGAGGCTGACATTGTTCGCGTTGTTGATGCTGGATCCCAGGTATACGAAATTATCTACGACCTCGAAGTTATGACTGTCAACAGTGACGTGGGAGCCAAGACGCGAATGCGCCGACTGTTTGTTTGATGACAGGAGATATTTCGTCTTGTCCTCATTCACCTCCAGACCCATTCGCTTCGCCTCCTTATCCATGCGGGAAAAAGCAGAACAAACGGCGCGGTTGTTGCTTCCGATGATATCAATATCATCGGCGTACGCCAGGAGCTGTACACTCTTGTAGAAGATTGTACCTTCTCGGTTTAGTTCTGCAGCTCTTATAATTTTCTCCAGCATCAGGTTAAAGAAGTCGCACGATAGGGAGTCACCTTGTCTGAAACCTCGTTTGGTATCGAACGGCTTGGAGAGGTCCTTCCCAATCATGACGGAGCTTTTGGTGTTGCTCAACGTCAATTTACACAGCCGTATTAGTTTAGCGGGGATACCAAATTCAGACATCGCGGCATAAAGGCAGCTCCTTTTCGTGCTGTCGAAAGCAGCTTTAAAATCGACAAAAAGGTGGTGTGTGTCGATCCTCTTTTCACGGGTCTTCTCCAAGATTTGGCGCATGGTGAATATCTGGTCAGTTGTCGATTTTCCAGGTCTAAAGCCACACTGATAAGGTCCAATCAGTTTGTTGAGGGTGGGCTTTAGTCTTTCACACAGTACGCTCGATAGAACCTTGTATGCGATATTTAGAAGGCTGATCCCACGGTAATTGGCGCAGATTGTGGGATCTCCCTTTTTATGGATTGGGCAGAGCACACTGAGATTCCAATCGTCAGGCATGCTTTCTTCCGACCATATTCTGCAAAGAAGCTGATGCATGCACCTTATCAGTTCTTCGCCGCCGTATTTGAATAGTTCTGCCGGTAATCTATCGGCCCCCGCTGCTTTGTTGTTCTTCAAGCGGGTAATTGCTATTCGAATTTCTTCATGGTCGGGTAATGGAACATCTGTTCCATCGTCATCGATTTGGGGATCGGGTTCGCCATCTCCTGGTGTTGTACTCTCACTGCCATTCAGCAGGTCGGAGAAGTAAGCGAGTTATTATGTATATAAAATAACTAAAATTTCGATGAACAAAAATGCGAAACGTATTTTGGATATGTTAATTAAGTTATTTTTTTCTTTTTATTATTGGCATGGTACGCACTATGGCACACGTATGGACTGACGAGTACTTTTAGTGATGCTCACTGGCTTTAAAATCACTTATCTACTGCCGCAAGCCGACACGTAAAGCGCCTCAAAACTGCCTTTAGTTGAACGGACGAGTGCACACAGAAAGTGCAGTACTCGCTCCAAAGTCAGGTTAAATGATCAAACACTTATATACCGACAGGCGGTTAAATTTGTGTGAGTACCATATGATATGCCCAGTGTTCGAATAACGGTGAGGCTACTAACACTTTTTATTTCCGCAATAATTCATACATTATTCACATTCAAAGCGAGTTAAAGTATGAAAAAACGAAAAGAAATAAAAAATTGAAGAAAGTTGAATGAAAAGAAAAAAAAATAAAAAAATGGGAGTCATTTGAAAGAAAGGAGATTTCCTTTGTCGTGTGATGTCCAAATGGAATACAATTTATTTCATTAAATATACAAACAAAATTGTTTTGAATTTGATTTTCTAGAGTAATAATAGTTCATAAAGATTCACACAGTGAACAGTGAAAGAAAATAATGATTTTTTATTAGCCCAGCTTACATAACTCAGACCTGTGGTCTAGTTGCATCCAATTTTGATTACATGTTACCCACATATATTATATTAATCCCAAGGTGCTGATTACCATGAAGTCAAACATGCACAAATAAATGTCATTCATCTTAATTTGAAAGTATAAAAGAATGGTTTGAATTTGCCTATGAAACATCTCATGTTAGCTGCTTATAATAAAACATAACAATACAACATATTATCACTTGTATAGCTACATCAATGACTTGATTTATTCAACAAATTTATTTTAAATTTTTTGTTGTTTTTCTTTAGTTATGCAAAAAACATTTTCCATTGTCTAAGAAACTCGGGTATCAAGTTCAAAAACAAAACATATTTGCAAATTTCGAAGCCTGCCTATTATTGCTCACTGTATCCCAATGACGAAGGAGGTCACAACTTCTATTCATAAAGGTGGCGTTAATAAAAATATCAATGGATAGCTAAATAAACATCATACTTCATAAATGATAACAGAATTAATGGTGTGTGGTCAAGGTCACACCAGGGTTAAGCTTAAACAATAAAATTCACGAATTTTGAAATAAATTAATCTTCATCAAATATTATGAAAAACTCGCCAGTCATAAAATCCAAGTTGACCAGAGAATAATAGTAGCGATTATTTTGAACTTATCCTTAAACAGTCTTTCTCTCGATGCACATAAAGTATTGCACCACTCTTGTTGTTTTGATTTTGATTGATTTTACGATACAAGTTCGAATTTCCTCGAAAGTGTCACTATCCTGTTTTGAAGATATCAATTCTGCATAAAAACGATGATGCCAAATATTAGTTTTCGCACTTCGCACTTCATTAAAATATCACGACAAAAGTGAAAATTTGCATTTCCCGAATGGCAATGAGATACGGAATATGTGGGAACACGACCAGTGACATAAGTTTGTATCGAATAGAGGTGCGCTCACAGCCGCCGCCCTCACGCATGCGTCGCTAATCATGCTATTGACGGCGTAAATAAAAAACTGACAATGAAGCAGATTATGTTTATTTGCGTGACAGAAGCAATTAATCGCGTGGACCCACATTGAATACTTCAATCAGCGACTGTTGGGGATCGATCTATCACTCTTCGACTTTCTTTGAGATGTTTGGCTATATGAAGTATTTTAGTGCGTTATGCAAGGTGTTGAATATTTTATTGATTAATAATGGATTAAAAAATGTTTCTTGTAATTGACTGCCACTACGCATTTATCGTTTCAATTAAATAAAAACAACAAGGGAAAAACGCATGTTATTCAGCGTTGTATCGGGTTTGTTGGTAAATTACATTAACAATAAATCTATTTACAAGTTCGAAATTACATCTGCCATAGTCGTTCCAAAACTTCTCGAGACTATATTACATTTTTAATAATTTAGTAATTTCATATGTCACTATATCGATATCCCCGTCCTTATTGGCCAAAAAACTAGGACAGTCGATTTTCATAAATTTATCCTTACTGTAGGTCTCTACTATAAGGTTGATGTAAGAGAACCACCCACCCAAGCTCCCGCAGTTACTGCGAAACAGTAGTGGTCAGACTCGACGATTTCCATAATTTTATCGTTATTTTTGAAAATTGGCCTTCCAGAGCGTGGCGTATATTTAACATCAAAAATACCGGTACGGTATCGACGAAACAAGAATCGCGCTTGATTAACCCTTACAGTATTACGACATTATACCTTAAATTCTCTTCAAATATAATATAGTGTTAGCATATGAGGTAAAATATCACCAATATAATGAAAATAAGTCAAATTTTTCTTCGGTTTGCTAAAATATAAAATGAAGTGTTTGAAATACAATAAGATTCACCACTTGAAAAAGTTAAAAAAAAAACATGAATTGAATGTACAAACAAAAGTATCATTCAGATGCAGAGCTCACTAAATAAATAAAGAAGAAAATTGCCACTCTAATAAGCGAAGGGACTACACCATTAGGCCTCCAAATACCAATGTAAATGTTTGTTAAATTTTGATTGTGAAGTGCGGCCAAAACTTAAAGAGTTACATGTACGGTGACATTGAAATAGTATTTACAAGTGTTTTTGGTGGCAACAATTTATTTAAACGGCGGAATACACACACTACTTGCATGTGTATTATTTATTATGTATATAAGGTGAATTTGGGTACTTATGCGCGTAAGTTGTGGTACTTTACATTGCAACACGGCAAATAATTTACAAAAATCTTAAAAAAAAAATCAAAAAACCACCAACACCTTGAAACAAATCTCGCAAACTCTTGTAGGTATCTCATTTTTCTATTATAAGACAACTTTATCTATGGTAATATTTTCCATAAAGAGAGAAAAATATAAACAACAAGAATACTACCACTGCCATTTGAAGTATGAGGCGCGTCTTTATGTACATATGTATGTCGAGGCAGTCACGGCGCAATGCATTTAGCCCACTTTATATTTTCCTTTCCGCATTTTTTTTCATTGCAAAAATGTACTGCTCTCAATTATAAGTCCAAGTATACAGTCAGTTGCAGCTAGCAATAAAATGAACAGCAAAGTATGGAAGAAACTTAGCAATATTAGTTAGTAGGAATATTTACAGAACCGAATCTCGAAATATGCAACTAGTTGTGTTGCAAATAAGTGCAACGCTCGAAAACAAATTACTGATTACAAAAATAAAGCTTTGCAGCTGCCTTACTGCCTACCACACTGCAACTAACTAAATTTTCGCTTCTGTAGCAGTTACGCAGAGATACCAATCCTCATAAAATTTTGACAAATATTTAATTTAAATATTTAATATTTATGACAAAATGATGCACAGTTAGGCAATTGTACATAATGGTAATACACTGGCCAATTACGCGTGCGAAAAAGAAATTACATCAGTTAAGTAATTTTCCCAAAAAAAGCTCTCGCACACACATACACATAAATGTATAAAACTATATGTAAATTCAGACCGATCATCGGACGTCACGGTCAAATATTTTTTTTTTATCTCTGACTGATGCTGTTGCTGCAGCGACTCATCAAATTTTTTGCTTGTGTTATTTGTTTTATTTATATCTGAATGGTAAAAAAGCATCACTGAAGGCATGCCTATTGGGGAATACATGTACTTGTAAATGTATGTAGAAAAGCTTACCAATGTTGTAGGTTTTTTATTGTAATATGTGTAGTTTGTTTCTTTTTCCTTAATTTTTTATAACTTTTTTTCTTACGTTTTCTCTTTGGCGGGATTTTCTGCATTGTCTTCAATATTATTTGGTTAGTTGCCGTTCATTGTTTGGCATCGTCAATGGACTACCAAGTTTTATTATCCACACATATGTACACAAAAGCAAGAAGAAAGACCAAATCAGAAGCGTGCAGCTTGTAAATATTCATATAAGCATTAAAAGTGCCTGTGTGCTTATGCATGTTTATGCAACCAATTGATGCAACCCAATGTCAATGGCATCCGCCACAAAAATGAAATAATTACAACAGAAACTACAACACTGTATGCATATTCTCTTTCATCCGTGTGGCAGCATCTTCAGCGGAGATTTTAGTTAATTTTTTATTTTCACACAATTTACTATATTTTTTAGGACTCGGTGACTATATTTTATTAACTTTTTTTTTAATTTTTGATGTGGAAATTGGTTTTACCGGTATTGCAGCTTCTTCTTTGCTGGTGAGATTACGTTGTTATGCAATATGTTTACATACATATATGTGCAAAGGTATGGTCACGTAAGTACTTGCAAGCAAGCTATTTCTTTATTGGCTGTTTGCACACTTCACCATTCATCAGTTTGTTTAAAGCGTTTTGTTTCCTTGCGGCATGCGTCACTAATAGTTGACTGTCTGCTTGTCAGTTCATCTGCCACCGATGTGTGTGCGGATGCAAGTCTGGCTGCCCGTTCGTCAACATTAATATCTTTTTTCACAGCTTCTGCCAGCTATGGACAGACCAGACATATTTAATTTCTTCCTTATGCAATTTGTCCTCGTATGCATCTCATAACTTGGTTACGGTACTAAAGACCGTCCACATTGCAATGTTCATCTGTATTCTGCTAGCGATTCGTTTTTAATTTTGAACTCTTTTATTGCACGAACGAGTTTCCTTGCCTGCCTTTATGCTTATTAATTTTGATTGGGCATCGAATTTCACAAAAGTAAAAGTACACTGGAATATTTATCAACGAAGCTTCAGAAAAGTAGTTTGATGGGCTTTTAAGGTGTCTCTGACTACACTGTTAAGCAGCTGTACTTTAAAAGAAGAAAATTATATTTGCACCATATTTTTCTTTGTATCATATACTTCTTTATATTATATTATATTATTTATAACAAAAAAATGGCCTTGGTGTGATATACAACTCATGCTCGTAAGATAAATTATGTGTTTTTACATTAGCTCAAGCTCAAATCCATTTCCATTTGTATTAAGTTGCGCAAGCGCATCTTCCTCTAAAATGAAAGACTTAAGCAACGAACTTGTTGCTTGGGGTTGGTCTTAGCTGTGCCTTGGAAATAATAACAATATATTTAAATTTGATTTATATGAATTTTATTAAGCAAGCTCATAAGCCCTCAACTATACTTTTGTAAACCCACGCAAATTTTTTTTTGTGTAAATATATTTACATTATAAATACACTCGTGTTGACCTTTACGTGTCCAAACATAATTTAATTTTTGTTTTTCACACGCCTCACACTATTTTCTATAAACTGCCTAAAACTTGTACGAAAACTAATAGGATTTGAGTGATTTGCAAGTATTTGCGGCAGAGAGAGATTTTAAATTTTGTGTGCGCGGACTCTACTGCGGCTTGTGTGAAGGCATCGCAGAGACGTTGTGCTTTTCCGATTAACATTTACAAGTCATATTAATGTAACAATATACAAATATGCAATTGGCGTGTATTTTAAATGTGTAACGTATAATTTTAATATTAAAGCCGAGTTAAGAAGTGCTCATAGCTCAGCTTGTATAATATTTATATTTGATTATAGGACGTAATTGGTGTTGATCTAAAGTGCAATACAAAAAAAAATAATTATTAAGCACCAAATTCATTTGTTAATGAGTGCAGACAAATTAGGTTGCAAATATCAGGCAAATTAAATCTTTACGCTAAATTCCTGCGCAATTACCAGACGCACAAATTACTCATTCGCCCAGTCAGACGTTTATATTGATGTATATCCACCATAACAATCGCTTATGTACAAATACTATATGCAAATAAAAATATGAATGTGGCATGGATATGCACGATGTGGCAAGAGCAGTGTTGGCGAGGTGTCTGCAACGCTTGCATACTCCACAAATTTGCATGCAAAACGCTCGTGTATTATTTCATTTATTAGAGAAAAAAATTACTTGCTTTCCTTTGAAGTCTTTCTCTTTATGCTGCTTGTGCTTTTACCACATTTTGCAGACAAATCAGCAATTTGTAATTTGAACGCACGATTTGCTCATTTGAACACCATGCATTGGTTTCGAATAGTGATTTGTTATCCTTAGGTAATTCAGTGAAAATATGTACTGGTTTCGAATCAGTGCTGATTTTATTTCTTGGCTTTATACCACCCTGTTACATAGCTTAAGTAATTTTGAGTTTATGCAGTAAATTAGTACCGAAACAAAGTGCAATGTGGACACACAGTCACGTTCTTGGTACTTTGCACTATCCACTTGTTTTTAACTTTTTCAATATCATACACTGAAGTGTGGCAAATACAAAAATACTACATATATAAGAAATGTGTTTATGGCAAAAACTTGACTTTTGCTGCTGTTATAGCTCGCTAAATTTACAGTAGCACCGATTAGCGCAACCAATAATCGCTTTTGCTGCATTAAAACTATGTTTCACTTATTTTTCATGGAGAAGGATATAACTTTACTTTTGAATACAGCGATATATGTATTTGTAGATTCGCGAAAGCGTAAAACTAAAATTTCATACAAATATATACATACACACGTATTCATATTATGTTTATAACGGGTGATTTTTTTGAGGTTAGGATTTTCATGCATTAGTATTTGACAGATCACGTGGGATTTCAGACATGGTGTCAAAGAGAAAGATGCTCAGTATGCTTTGACATTTCATCATGAATAGACTTACTAACGAGCAACGCTTGCAAATCATTGAATTTTATTACCAAAATCAGTGTTCGGTTCGAAATGTGAAAATCCGCTTTTTTATCGACAAATTTTGTTCAGCGATGAGGCTCATTTCTGGTTGAATGGCTACGTAAATAAGCAAAATTGCCGCATTTGGGGTGAAGAGCAACCAGAAGCCGTTCAAGAACTGCCCATGCATCCCGAAAAATGCACTGTTTGGTGTGGTTTGTACGCTGGTGGAATCATTGGACCGTATTTTTTCAAAGATGCTGTTGGACGCAACGTTACGGTGAATGGCGATCGCTATCGTTCGATGCTAACAAACTTTTTGTTGCCAAAAATGGAAGAACTGAACTTGGTTGACATGTGGTTTCAACAAGATGGCGCTACATGCCACACAGCTCGCGATTCTATGGCCATTTTGAGGGAAAACTTCGGAGAACAATTCATCTCAAGAAATGGACCCGTAAGTTGGCCACCAAGATCATGCGATTTAACGCCTTTAGACTATTTTTTGTGGGGCTACGTCAAGTCTAAAGTCTACAGAAATAAGCCAGCAACTATTCCAGCTTTGGAAGACAACATTTCCGAAGAAATTCGGGCTATTCCGGCCGAAATGCTCGAAAAAGTTGCCCAAAATTGGACTTTCCGAATGGACCACCTAAGACGCAGCCGCGGTCAACATTTAAATGAAATTATCTTCAAAAAGTAAATGTCATGAACCAATCTAACGTTTCAAATAAAGAACCGATGAGATTTTGCAAATTTTATGCGTTTTTTTTTTTTTAAAAAGTTATCAAGCTCTTAAAAAATCACCCTTTATGTATACGTACAGTGTAAGCAACTAAAATTTTAAAGAGCAATAATGCGAAACGTATTTTAAATATGTTAATTACGAAATTTTCTTTGGCATGTGCATCTAAGTATGGAGTCACGAGTCTTTTTCGCGTGTGTTCACTGGCTTTAAAGTCACTTATCGACTGCCGTAAGCCGACACGTTAAGCGCCTAAAAGCTGCCGCCAGTTCAACGAATAAGCACACACAGACAGTGTCCAAAGCCAGGTTAAATGGCCAAACACTCATATATCGACAGGTGCTTAAATTTGTGTGAGTACCATATTGTTTGCCACTTCTTCGAATAACGATGAGGCTACTAACACTTTTCATTTTCGCAATAATTCACATTTTATTCATATTTAAAGCGAACCAAAGTATGAAAAATTAAGGAAAACAAAAACATTTTCTTTATGGAATTGGCAAAATCAACAAGTTGTGTGTTATTAAAACTAGAATAAAATTTAAATTTTAAATAAACTGAAAATCTTTTGGAGGGATGTAAGGAAACCTCAAAAAAGGGTAGGGATTACTCCAAATTGTTGTGTGATGTGACACTTAAAAGTGTTGGGACTCATGAGTAATGGTGATGCGCTTCTTTCATATTGGAAATAATATTATTTTAGCGCAAAACATAGCGAATAAGTTTTGAATAAGTTTTAAGTGAAAATCAATAAAAATAATATTTTTATTCAGTTTATACAATAATATGTATTTTGATCGCTCACAACTAAGTTTTAAGTGTATTTTGTATTTGAATTTTTTGGCTTGTGGAGTCGCTTTTTAAAAACCCACATATATTAATCCCAAGGTGTTAATTTCCATAAATTCAAACATGCGTAAATCAAAATCAGTCATATCTATTTTAGGTATAAAGAAATGTTTTAAATTTGTCTATGAAACAACTAATCTTAACTAACCAAAATCAAACATAAAAATTCAATACATTAAAACTTGTATAGCTACTTCAATGACTTAATTTATTCAATAAATTTATCCCAAAATGTTTTATATGATTTTCTTTAGTTATGCTAATGTTTTGCTAAAAACACTTTCCATTGTCTACCAAACTCGAGTATCAAAAATAAAAAATATGTGCAAATTCCAAATCGATTCCCTACTTTATCTCAACGCTGCGGGGTGTCACAGCTTCTATTCATCGAGTTTGCGCTGACAAAGTTGACAATTAAAAACCAAATTATCTTCATATTTCATGTGGTGATGCCGCATTTAATGGTATATGGTCAAGTTCACTCGAGGGTTAAACCGTGTCTATAAAATTTATGCGTTTTGAAATAAATTAATCACAATTTGTTTGATTACAAAATATTATTATAACTAAAAGGAACCGAAAATGTATCGGTGAAGAATAAAGGCGAATATTGAGCGCTACATATTCCAGCTGTCCTTGAAGTATCTCTAGTCTTTTTTGTGGAATAAAAATTATGTTCTTAATTAAAAATGTGATTACTTAGTTGTATGTTCGCTTTTACGAGAGCAGTTCGAAATAAATCTTACTCCTCTCTCAAGTGAAGTTCCATTGAAACTTTCGTTGATGAAATTTTTCTTTGAGTGAAGTTCATCGACAATACATTGCAATTATCGTTGTTCTTTATGTTGAGAGTGTAACAAGGAAAACACAAATTATAACGAAAGGCAAAATATTAAAAAAATTTCGCCGTTAATTAAAATTTTCCAAAAAAAATAAATTTCGTAGAAAATTTCATATCCTGAAAACCGATGGTAAAAGATGTGCCGCACGGGTTTCGATTTCGTGCATGTGCTGCTAATAATATTGCTAATGGGGAAAATAAAAATTTGCAATTAAGCAAATAATGCTTATAACTTTTCTATGAGTATTGACTTGTGCGTGTCGACAAAAATCAATCGCGTGAGCCCGCTTTGGGTGCCCAAATCAACAGCTATCGGTCTTCAGATTACATTAGGTTTGATTTTATTAAAAAAATATTTATATAACCTTCTGCAAAGCATAAAGGCAGCTTAACTCCTACAATATGGTATGTATAATATGGTACGAGCATTTGAGGTAAAATATCACCTTAAATATGTAAATAAAAAGCCATTTAGATTCAGTGATCACTAAAAAAATAAAAAGAAAATTGCCACTCTAATATGCCAGCATATATGTAAGTCTATACAATTAGGCCTCCAAATGTGTATGTAAATATTTGTTGAATTTTAATTGTAAAATGCGGTCATAACTTAAAATGTAACATGTATGATGACATTGAAACCGCATTCACAAGTGTTTTAGGTGGCACTACTTGCAGCTATATTATTATAAATTTTCGTATATAGTTATAAAGTGTTTTAAATATATAAGTGTATGTTGTGAATGAATTAAAAAAAAATGAAAAATAATTAATAGCAATATAAAATATAAAAATAACAAAAAATAACTGAAAATTCCTCGAAATAAATATTTGCAGACTCTTGTAGGTTAAGGTTCGTTAAATTTTTTGTATCGTAAAACAATGATAACTAGGGCGATAATTCTCTTAAAGAGAGAATAATATATAAATTAGAAGAACACTGCTACTTCTATACCACAAAGAAAGTGTATTAAAAAGTATTGAAACTGTGTCTTCATATCCACATGTGTATTGCTGCAGTTACGGTGCAATGCATTTACCCAGCTAAATTTTTCCTTTCCGCAATTTTTCTTCTTTATTGAACGTGCAACAATGTGTTACTTTAAATCTTCAGCATACTGTGTGGCCAGTCCAATTAGTTTCACATGATAATGCAAAATAAAAAAAAATAACGAAAAATAAATCTCAGCAATATTAACTGTTATGAAGATATTCGAAATGCTAGAATTGTTGCTGTTTTTGTAAATATGTATATATGTATGTGTGTTGATATATCGGTCAAATAAAGAACTTTTATCTTTGGCTGATGCTGTTGTTGCAGCCACTCTTCCAATTCGAACTCTTCAATGCTTCTAGTGTTGTAATATTATATTTATTTGTGAGTGATAAAAAACCAACAACGAAGTCATGTCTTTTACGGAATGTATGTACTTATAATTATTGTACAGATGTGGGAAAACTTAATTATGTTTCATGTGCTTTATTGTAACATCTGTCGTTTTTTTCTTTTCCTTAAACTTTTCCATTAAAAATGTGCTTTTGCTGTTTTGTCTTGATTATTGTTCAGTTAGTTGCCGTTCATTGTTTGGCATCGTCAATGGACTACCAAGTTTTATTACCCACACATATGTACACAAAAGAAAGAAGAAACCCCAAATCGGAGGCGTGCAGCTTGTAAATATTCGTATAAGCATTAAAAGTGGCCGTGTGCATATGCATGTTTATGCAACCAATTGATGCAACCCAATGTCAATGGCATCCGCCACAAAAAAGAAATAATATCAACAACAAACATAATTTGTGCATATACATACACTTTCTTCCGTGTGGCAGCATCTGCAGCGGTAATTTTAGTTAATCTTTGGTTTGATTGAATTTTTCAAAATATTTTATTTGTGGGACTAAGTAGCTGGGCTTTGACTGATTTCACTTCATATTACTTTTTTACATGTTTTTGGAGTGAAAATTGGCAGTGCCAGTACTGTAGCTTGCTTGCGATATTATCTTATTATGCAATATGTGTGCAAAAGTATGGTCTCGTAAGTACTCGAAATTTCTTTATTGGCTGTTTGCACACTTCACTGTTCATCAGTTTGTTTAAGGCATCTTCATCACTAATAGTTGACTGACTGCTTGTCAGTTCATCTGCCACCGATGAGTATGCGGCTGCACGTCTGGCTGTCCGCTTGTCAACATTAATATCTTTTTTCACAGCTTCTGCCAGTTATGGACAGGCCAGACATGTTTAATTTCTTCCTTAAGCAATTGATCCTCGCATGCATCTCATAACTCGATTACGGTATTAAAGACCGTCTACAGTGTTACTACATTCGTCTGTATTTTGTTCTCGACATTTTTTACTCTTATTACTTGCCGAAACACAAGATTTTTGATTTTGGCTTGGCTTTGAATTTTAAAAAAGGAAAAGTAAATGAAACATTAATCACGAAGCTTCAGAATAGCAGTTTGATAGGCCTTTAAAGGTGTCTCCGACTTCAACGAACAACTCTACTATCACATTTTTAACAAAACCATCAATTTATTGTAAAAGAAATAGAAAGTTTAGTATTTCTAGTATTTCATAATAATTTCATGTAAAAGTTGCGCTTCCATAATTATTAAGATATATAGGTTAATTAATTTTTGAGAAGTATTAAATTTGGACAAAAATCTTCATAATAATTAAAGAAAATCACTAAATAAATGTCGAATAAATTGTGGTTTTAAGGCATTATTTGTAGTGAACTGTGAAACAAAGTGTTTTTCTCACAATATTTTATTTATATTTATATGCCTCATCTTTATTTCTTCTATAAAATGACCTTAGTAAGATGTATGACTTATTTACTATTTATTTATTTATTTTCACAGTAATTCAAGTCAAATCCACTTGAATTTGTATTGGTATGGAGTTATGTAAGCGCATCACTCTTTAATACTAAAGACTTAAGCAACGAACTTGTTGGGGGTTGGCCACAGCAATGCCTTGGAAATAACAACAACAAGTTTGAAATCAATTTATACGAACTTTGTTAAGCAAACTCATAAGCCCTCAACAATAATTTTAGACATTCACGCAAAGATTTTTTTCATAAATACAAACACACTTCTATTATAAATGCACTGTCCCTGGCCTTTGCGTGCTTAAGCATAATTTAATTTTGGTTTTACTCACGCCTCACATAATTTCCTTTGTACTGCCTAAAAATGAAACAAAAACTAATAGGATTTAAGTAATGTGCACGTATTTTCAACAGAGAAATATTAGTCAGTTTGTCTGTCAGTGTCAATAGGCATAACAGTGAGGTCAATGGGAAGAAAATTTAGTAAATTTGATTTACGAGACAGACAGAAATTAAAAATGTGATTTTCGCTAAACATTTACAAATTCCATTAAAATTACTGATGTATAATCTGAATGGAGCGAAAATTGCTGTTGCCATTTTTTCCCATGGGTCGCAAGAGCTAATCTTGAATACACAAAAAAAAACTAAAGCTGCGTTTGCATTAATAACATTAATTGTACAAAGAAATTACACACTGGCCAATTTTAATTTGCCTCATGCTTATAATATACCCATTGACATAATTCATTTAATTGGTAAGTAAAACAAGTGTTTGCATTAGCTCTTTAAGTCTTTGTGTTTTTCAAAGCTTGTAGCAATCTTCAATTGCTTTTGAGTGTTTATTGAGTCTGCGATTTTAATTAGACTTGAGCAAAAGCTTTCTGTCCATTAAGGGTAGGGAATAAATATGAATAAATATTTGCTTTGTATTTAAATTTAAAAAATAAATATTTAGTTTATCCATTCATTTTTACTACATCGATTATAATTTGTATTAATCGTATCACATAAGTTATTTTTATATGGTTTTCCATTGTTTAATATTTTACAACAAAACTAAAAAGTTTTTTAAGTGTTACCATATTTACAAAATCCATATTATTGTATTACAATTGAAAAATTAATTGTCCGGAATAACGAAATCAGGAAAATATATTATTCTGATATGGTGCTTTCGTTTTCATTAGCTCTTTAAGTCTTTGTGTTGTTCAAAGTTTAAAAAAATTTTCAATTGCTTTTGTGTAATATTATATTTCTTAAAGAGTTTGGCTTCTTTGAGTGTTTGTTGAGTTTTTGATTTTAATTGGTATTCAGGCATGAATGATACGGTATAATCCAAATATTTGATGTAGCTTTTCATTGTATAATATTTTATAATAAAACTAAAATTATTTTACACATCGAGTTTTACGGTGTTGCCATACTTACAATATTCATATTGTTGTATTCCAATCGAAAAATGGATTACCCGCAATAAAGAAATCAGGAAATTATATTTTTCTGAAATGCCGTTTTTGTTATTTATTTGTAAACTTTTTACTGCGAGTCCTTAAAATAATATTTTGATTTTATATATAAAATTAAATTTAGAGATGCTTTTGTATTTTACAAGTTGACTTGAAACAAATGTATTTTGTACACAAAAAATAAATTTCATTATCTTTTCCCCTCATAAACTTTATTGATTTGTAATTAACACATTTACAACTTTCTTTTCAATACGATGTTATATAAAATTTTTCATTTAAACACGCTTGCACTCGTTTATAATTAACAGTTATACCATAATTATGGCAATAGCAATGTCCACATTTTTACATATAATTTTAGTATATTTTTCTTGGAACTTTCTTTTTGCTGCTTATTTTAATTCGATTTAATTTTTGAGCACGACTTTCAATTCAGTGCAACCGTTGGTTAGTCGTGGGATACAAATAATTTTTTTTGTTTTTTATTAATGCCTCTATCGCACTAAACAAACCGTTAGGCTTGAACAAAATCGCATCGAAGACACATTATACCGAAAGAAACGTCTTAACCAAATGAATTCCCGTTGCAAACTGACTGGGCGTCGACAAGCGCATCCCTGAAAACGTCACGCAAAACAGCCGCAAGCGCTTAGCAGAGGGTACGCTGCAGCGACACAGCTGTCAAAGGTTTGCAAGCAACACGAAAGAGTTGAGCGATCGTCTAGCAACATAGAGCGCAAAAAGTTGCAAGAGCTCGGACTAAAGCAACAAAGTTGCAAAGATTTGATAAAATGTTGCCGAAACAAAAGTTGAGAATACAAATGTTTATAAAGTAGATGTTTACAGGTGAAATGTTGCTGTATACGAAGATAAAACAAATACTGCAACATTTTTTAAACGCATTGATGAAACAAATGATAAGTTAAATGTTAATTTAAAGCATGGACTAACGCCGATAAAGGCGGAATTCCGTGCATAATTTTAAACTCTCGCAACATGTTGCACAGAAGCTTGGAAGCCCTGATGTCCTCATGTTCGATATATGGGGCCTTGAAAATTTATGATCCGATTTCGACGATTTTTAGAAGGACGATAAATGTAGTGGGCGTGGTTATAATCCGATTTCCTCCATTTTTGGACTATATAAGGTAGTACCTAAAGAGAAACGACCCTAGAAAATTTTTTTGATATAGCTTTAGTAGTTTACGAGATATGTGCAAAAAACTTAGAGGCGGGGCCACGCCCACTTTCCCAAACAAATTACATCCAAATATAGTTATAATAATACTCGTAGTTATAGCTCTTTATGTGTTTTCGGTTATCGCCATTTTGTGGGCGTGGCAGTGGTCCGATTCCTTCCATCTTCAAACTTAACCTTCTTATGGTACCAAGGAACACGTGTTCCAAGTTTCATTAAGATATCTCATATTTTTACTTAAGTTACAGCTTGTACCGATGGACAGACGGACGGACAGACAGACATCCGGATTGAACTTTCCTCGTCACCCTGATCACTGATTGGTATATATAACGTTATATCTAACCCGTTCAGTTTTAGGTGTTACAAACAACCGTTATGTTTAGCAACTTTGTAGCGAGAGTATAAAAATGGAATACTTAGCGTTAAATCAAAATTGATAACGCTGGTTACTCACTTTTTCTTCCTTTTTCTGCAGCTACATATCAGTCACACCGGATCATAAATAATAAAAGATATTCATTAACTTTTATCTACTATAAAAATCAAGTTTTTGTTTATTCCTCTTATTTATTTTCCGGTCTCCATACTTTTTGTCTTACTAAATGACAAAATTACGTCGGCTCATTCAAGAGGATGCTCAAAACACTTGAAAGGCGGCATAGTAATAGCTAGAGTCATCAGTCGCTTTGTGGCAACTTTTTTGTTCGTACTTCATAAGCATCACTTTCCCTAAAAGGTATAACCGGTATAGCGGTATTTGTCATGAAATTAAACAATAATAATAAATGTATGTGATAATTGCCACTATGGATGCTCAGGTTCCACAAGTTTGTATTTCCTTTTTGTTTAATGGTGAAGGCGATGTTAGTATGAGATTTACAGTAAATAATAAGAGCACCATAGTGAGAACCTGGATTTATTCTAGAACATTTTTGCCTTATGCTTAATGTTTAATATTCATATAAATTATATTACAATGTTAATATTAAATTTTTTCGTAGGCGAATCTTTAATAACATTCTGGAATTTCTTCTGCATCAACAAAAATTAATACTCTAAAGAATAAATATGGAAACATTCGATTGGATTTTAAACATGAAATACATAATCTAATGCTAACTGAGCGAATTTTTGGATTTATGGATGTCTTGTTATATACACGTATGACTTCCTCAGTTTTTCACACGATCTTGTGAGGCTTGGAGAATCACAATGGTCACGAATTTGTAGCATGTTAACAGGGGAAATAAGTTATATTTGATGATTAACGGTTAGCTGCATGAGGTGCTCATATTCGCAAAAAGCATATGCAACCCTTTCAACAGTGATGTCAGTATGTGTGATTATAAAAATAAGTACAATTATGTTATGTACAATATATGTTATATTATAAATGTATAAAAAAAACCAATGTACCAAAGACGTTGACCGATTTCAAACACAACAAAGCCAAGCCCAATTGAAGCGCAATTTCCTATTGCATTAGCATTAGCTTGGCGAAAGCCCACAACGAGTTTGGTTGAATAGGTAAAACAAATATTGGCAAAAAACAGCACCGACACGACATACCAATGAGCAAATGTAGCCGCTGAAAATGCTGTCATTGCACGCATCACAAAGCAAAAAAGAATATACAAATGAAGAAGTCAAAAAGGTCGTTGGCGGCAACAACACAGCACTGAACACAATGAGCCACACAAAAAATAAGTGAAATCGCACACACAAAGCTAGATAGGAAAATATGTACTAACTTGAAAGCAGGCTGCACTTCGTTTACAGCAGTTTGCCGCATCCAACTCGACAGGTTGATGCTTTGACTATGCAACATGTGGCACGTTGAGCGCATCCCCACGAACTCGGTAATGTACGTGCGGAAGATGAATTCAGAAACGGTACGTTACCGGTGCAGCGGCTATTGGCTTTAACGTGTTGGTTTCACGAGGTGTGTTGTGAAATTTTTAATTTTACAATTCCCGTTTTTATTTGAACACACCACCTTTGTCTAAATATGCATAAAAAAAATTTGAGCTTCTAAGTTTCTTTTCAATATAGATGGTACTTTTAGCCTTAAATATAAAATTAAAAAAGTGGGCCCTTATATGTGGACCTATCTTTCGAAGATTGTTAAATGACCACATACCTATGTATATGCTTCACATTCCGAAAGGACCAATCCGGTATTCAGCAAGTTAGAAGTAGTTTAGTTTCATATATTTTTGTTACTATTGAACTTCAATATAGCTTCAAAAACTCTTATATCATACAACAGAACAATAATCTCTCAGCCAGTATTACATACATATGCATATACACATCCGCTTTATAAAAGATTGATATTGATAAATTGCTTTATTCATATGGGCAAAAAGGCGTGAAGATGCATCAGAGACTTGTTTGAAATTGTAATATAATAACCAAACAAGCATAAAATATTTGAAAAATGTTGTTTTCATTGACAGCAGTCGTGTTGAATTGTTAGATGACCATTTTTTACACGGGATATGTGATAATAATTGCGTATACGCAAATTTCACATCTCCTGTTGTTGAACAATTAAAACTTTCGATATGCAAGTAATTTTTTCTCACTTCGTTTCGTTTGTTTCTTAAGGGAAAGTGCGTAAAGTATAAAAAACGGAAATATTACAAACTCGGAGTAGTATGTGATAAATAGCATTTTACTAACCGGGCCAGACTTACAAACAGATATGGACGCCAGTTCCTACTTATTAATCATAAATTATTTGTAAAACAAAGGAGGATGGAGTCATATGTAGAAGTTCACGTAAGTGAGGAAAGTTTCTGACTGCCATTCACTTGGGAGTGGCCAGGAACGATTCTTTTACATGTGGCTCAAGCAGCTCACAACTTCCGGTCTTAGACCAAGTATCCTCTGCCCAGCTGGTTGATGTCCTCATACAACTTAAGGCTGACATCACCGCCATCCAAGAAGTGCGATGGACGGGACAAGGACGGAAGAAGGTGGGTCCTTGTGACATCTACTACAGCGGCCATATAAAGGAGCGCAAATTCGGTGTGGGATTCGTGGTGGGAGAGAGACTCCGTCGTCGAGTCCTGGCATTCACTCCGGTGGATGAACGTCTAGCCACAATCCGCATCAAAGCGAGGTTCTTCAACATATCGCTGATTTGCGCCCACGCCCCGACGGAAGAGAAGGACGAAGTGATCAAAGATACCTTCTATGAGCGCCTAGAACGTACCTATGAGCGCTGCCCCCGCCACGATGTAAAAGTCGTGCTTGGCGATTTTAACGCCAGGGTGGGCAAAGAAGGTGTCTTTGGCACAACAGTCGGAAAATTCAGCCTCCATGACGAAACATCACCAAACGGTCTGAGGCTGATCGACTTCGCCGGGGCCCGAAATATGGTCATCTGTAGTACTAAATTCCAGCATAAGAAAATCCATCAAGCTACTTGGCTGTCCCCGAATCGAATCACTCGCAACCAGATCGATCATGTTGTGATAGATGGACGACATGTCTCCAGTGTTTTTGATGTGCGTACGCTTCGTGGTCCCAACATCGACTCGGACCACTATCTTGTAGCAGCTAAGATACGCACCCGCCTCTGTGTAGAAAAGCGCACACGTCAACAAACACAAGGAAGGTTCGACATCGAGAAGCTGCAATCACAACCGACAGCCGAACGATTTTCTACTCGACTTGCGCTCCTGCTCTCTGAGAGCACTCATCAGCATCTCGGTATAAGGGAGCTGTGGGACGGCATATCAAACTCCTTACGTACAGCTGCAACCGAAACCATTGGCTTTCGGAAAAGCCAAAAAAACAGCTGGTATGATGAGGGTTGTCGTCTCGCAGTGGAGAGAAAACAGACTGCCTACCTCGCAATGTTGCGATCGACCGCAACACGAGCGGGATGGGAAAGATACCGAGAGCTGAAGAGGGAAGCGAGACGCATTTGCAGAAAAAGAAAGAAAGAGGCAGAAATGCGTGAGTATGAAGAGCTTGACAAGCTGGCCGACAGGGGTAATGCTCGAAAATTTTACGAAAAGATCCGGCGACTAACTGAAGGTTTCAAGACCGGAGCACTCTCCTGTAGGACCCCCAGCGGTGATCTAGTGGTTGATGACCAGAGTATACTGTGTTTGTGGAGGGAACACTTCTCCAACCTGCTGAATGGCAGTGAAAGTACAACACCAGGAGATGGCGAACCCGATTCCCCAATCGACGACGATGGAACAGATGTTCCATTGCCCGACCGTGAAGAAATTAGAATAGCAATTACCCGCTTGAAGAACAACAAGGCGGCGGGGGCCGATGGATTGCCGGCCGAGCTATTCAAATACGGCGGCGAAGAGCTGATAAGGTGCATGCATCAGCTTCTTTGCGAAATATGGTCGGAGGAAGGCATGCCCGACGATTGGAATCTCAGTGTACTCTGCCCAATCCACAAAAAGGGAGACCCCACAATCTGCGCCAACTATCGTGGGATAAGCCTCCTTAACATCGCTTATAAGGTTCTATCGAGCGTACTGTGTGAAAGACTAAAGCCCACCGTCAACAA
This sequence comes from Zeugodacus cucurbitae, assembly GCF_028554725.1. NCBI lineage: Eukaryota > Metazoa > Arthropoda > Insecta > Diptera > Tephritidae > Zeugodacus > Zeugodacus cucurbitae. The sequence goes on along the minus strand of NC_071667.1, from coordinate 51,368,034 downwards.
ACTGATTGGACCTTATCAGTGTGGCTTTAGACCTGGAAAATCAACAACTGACCAGATATTCACCATGCGCCAAATCTTGGAGAAGACCCGTGAAAAAAGGATCGACACACACCATCTATTTGTCGACTTTAAAGCTGCTTTCGACAGCACGAAAAGGAGCTGCCTTTATGCCGCGATGTCTGAATTTGGTATCCCCGCAAAACTAATACGGCTGTGTAAGTTGACGTTGAGCAACACCAGAAGCTCCGTCAGGATCGGGAAGGACCTCTCCGAGCCGTTCGATACCAAACGAGGTTTCAGACAAGGTGACTCGCTATCGTGCGACTTCTTTAACTTCATGCTGGAGAAAATTATGAGAGCTACAGAGCTAAATAGAGAAGGTACAATCTTCTACAAGAGTGTACAGCTACTGGCGTACGCCGATGATATCGATATCATTGGAAACAACACCCGCGCCGTTAGTTCTGCTTTTTCCCGCCTGGATAAGGAAGCGAAGCGAATGGGTCTGGTGGTGAACGAGGACAAGACGAAATATCTCCTGTCATCAAACAAACAGTCAGCGCATTCGCGTCTTGGCTCCCACGTCACTGTTGACAGTCATAACTTTGAAGTTGTAGATAATTTCGTATACCTAGGAACCAACATTAACACCGATAATAATGTCAGCCTCGAAATCCAACGCAGAATCACTCTTGCCAACAGGTGCTACTATGGACTAAGTAGGCAATTGAAAAGTAAAGTCCTCTCTCGACGAACAAAAACTAAACTCTACAAGTCCCTCATCATTCCCGTCCTACTTTATGGTGCAGAAGCGTGGACGGTGTCAACATCCGATGAGACGGCACTAGGAGTTTTCGAGAGAAAGGTTTTGCGGAAGATTTACGGTCCGTTAAACATTGGCAACGGCGAATACCGCAGAAGATGGAATGATGAGCTGTATGTGTTATTCGACGACATAGACATAGTCCAGCGAATAAAAAGACAGCGGCTACGCTGGCTGGGTCATGTTGTTCGAATGGATGAAAGTGCCCCAGCTCTGAAAGTTTTCGATGCAGTACCCGCTGGTGGAAGCCGAGGAAGAGGGAGACCTCCACTCCGGTGGAAGGACCAGGTGGAGAAGGACCTGTCTTCACTTGGTATTACCAATTGGCGCCAAACCGCCAAAAGGAGAGATGCGAGGCGCACTGTTGTGGACTCGGCTATAACCGCGTAAGCGGTTTCTACGCCAGTTAAGAAGAAGGATTTGTAAAACAGTAGATATTTGTTTGAGCTTGACTTAAAACGGTCCAATGATGGAAAATCAAAAGAATGATTTGAGTATTGCATTGCTAGTTAGCTTTATTTACAACTTTTATTGATACTTTTTCGTTTAACTTTACTAGTGCCGTCTAGTTATAAATAAATTTAGAAACTTTATCTATTTAATGGAATCATAACTAAACCTTGTGAGAACATATTTATAATTTAAAGGGTACGAAAACTATTTATTTTTTCGAAGACCTGTTGTGACTAGACTTACTTGGTCCTTGGAGAACAAATACAATTTGTGGCGGATTTGCTCGGTTAACCATAATTGATAATACTAAAACGTGTTTTTTCCCCTTTATTGTCAAAAACTCATTATATATGGTATATGAGGGCTGGGGTAATTCGCGGATATCAGAAATGTTGAAGAAAAGCGAGTTGGTACATATTTCCAGGAACTTCCTCAGCCCTCAAACTTTATGTCTAATATATGGGTAAAATTGTGTGTTCTCATAATAAAACTACATAAATTAATTGCGAGAGTATAATATCATCTTTTGAGCTAAGTGTTTCCTTACTATTATACTATTACTTAAAACGTTTTTTTCTAAAAAATAAATGTATGTATGTATGTGATTGGCGTTGCAACCGTTTAGCCGGTTATAGCCGAATCGACGATAGTGCGCCACCTGTCTCTCTCCTTCGCAGTTCGGCGCCAGTTGGAGATCCCAAGTGTAACCAGGTCGCTCTCCACCTGGTCCCTCCAACGGAGTGGAGGCCTTCCCCTTCCTCGGCTTCCTCCGGCGGGTACTGCATCGAACACTTTCAGGGCTGGAGTGTTTTCGTCCATTCGGACAACATGACCTAGCCAGCGTAGCCGCTGTCTTTTTATTCGCTGAACTATGTCAATGTCGTCGTATAACTCGTACAGCTCATCGTTCCATCGTCTGCGGTATTCGCCGTTGCCAATGTTCTGAGGACCATAAATCTTGCGCAAAATTTTCCTCTCGAAAACTCCTAGTGTCGTCTCATCTGATGTTGACATCGTCCAAGCTTCTGCACCGTAAAGCAGGACGGGAATGATAAGCGACTTGTAGAGCTTGATTTTGGTTCGTCGAGAGAGGACTTTACTGTTCAATTGCCTACTCAGTCCAAAGTAGCACCTGTTGGCAAGAGTTTTTTCTAAAAAATAAATAATGTTGCATTTATTCTGCCCTGTACTCGGGTTTTCAAATTGACAATTTTTTGTTATTTTTTTCATGTAAAAAATTGAACACATTCAGAAAGGTAATACAGCATGTGTATAATGTTGAAATATAACGAGGCAGTATTTTCATCAATAAAAGAAAACGCGCTTTGTGATATAATCTGTTTCGAACCCTATTCTGATAATTTTCGTATATCTGGTTGACTTTTTCATTATATACCCTGTATTACTTGCGTCCCTTTGATTGAGTTCAAATCGCATATGGGGCATTCTCTGGAAAAAAAGCCGCTTGAAAAAAAAAGTTCTTTATTTTCTTAGGCAATTATATATCTTATAGTACATGTAAAACCTAAAATAAAACATATAACTAACCGCCATAACTTTAAAACTAATGAACAGATTTTAAAACAACATGTGACTTTTTTGTACAGAATTTCTCAAACTTTGAAACTGTATATCGTAAAAATTTTTAAAATTAATATTTCATAGCAAAAAATGAAAAAAAAATTTTGGAATTTTTAACAACTTATGCCCCCTTCGATTTTTTTCGAAAATATCTTAAAATGTTCCTTATTTCATCACCTTTTCACCCCCCAAAGGGAATTTTGGGACAGCAATATTTGTATGAGCTACAAATAAAAAACCAAGTCAGAACATGATGAAAAATCATTGATTTACGCACTATTATTATCAGAATTTAGCGTAACCCATGATTAACGACGTGGACGTAGCAGACATTTAATCCCTTTTGTTTTTTTATTTTTTAATATTTTTTTTTTAATTTTTTTGTATTTTTAAAATTTTTAATTTTTTTTCATTTTTTGCTATGAAATATTAATTTTAAAAAATTTTACGATATACAGTTTCAAAGTTTGAGAAATTCTGTACAAAAAAGTCACATGGTGTTTTAAAATCTGTTCATTAGTTTTAAAGTTATGGCGGTTCGAAAATTTTTTTACAAAAAACTTTGGCCCCTTATAATATGGCAACCCCGCGTTACACAGACCTAAAACCATATGTTTTATTTTAGGTTTTACATGTACTATAAGATATATATTTGCCAAAGAAAATAAAGAACTTTTTTTTTCAAGTGGCTTTTTTTCCAGAGAATGCCCCATATATTAAAATAACTATTAGATAATTTTTAGACATTTATTACTCATTTATTTCTTTTTGTCATATACTTTGTAATAAATATAATAATTATTATTTTTTTATTTCACTGTTGATATCTTTCTTAGATTACGTCCCACACAACCCAACAAATGGTTAATCAAGGAAAACTCTGTTTTCTTTCGGACCTGCATAATCGCCACTTGGGATTTACACAATGACTTATTTTGTGGACTCCTTGTTAAAACGCGCCCAAAAGGTTACCTTGATAGCCTTGCCTATCACTTTCATTGTGGATGGTGATTCTTTGTGTGGCGCGACAAATATTTTTATTTTAGTCTTGGCATTGTAAACAAAGCGCTGCCGTATGTCTTATGTAGCTCTATCTTCATATGATACGGAATAATTGAAAAGATTTCCAACTTTGCGCACCATTTGTTAGCTATTTTCGAAACTGTTGTACACATGTCCATTGGGGTCACTTGCCCCGATATTTTGTCCTCTTTCATATGTATTCGTGAACAATGGAATAACGAGACCGCTGGGTGGATGTTGGTGTAAAACTAAACACCTTAATAGATGTCTAACGCTAGAGTTTTCCCTCAGTATTTTTTTCTTAGAAGTCGGAGAAGTATGGAATGTATTGCCGGTAAACATTTTCTGAAAAGAAAAGATTAGAAATAATTAAGATTAACAATTGAAAACTTGGTAAAAATATTAAAAAATCAATAAACTGGCTTCCACCTTCTCATGAGTTTATAGAAACTAAATTAATAAAATAACTATCTATTACTTTTACTTATGTCTAGTCTTCCTACTCATAAATAATTGAACATCTAATATTCAAATATAAATACAACTTTTATGTTACAACTCCCTGCTCAATTACCAGGCGCTCATATTACTACTCGCGCAAACACACATTGGAAATTGGATAAAAACGATAAAATTGATAGCCATTAGAAGCTTCAATAATCTAGTGAACAATGAATGGAATGAATGATCATCATTTTATTTATTCCAAAATAAGGTACTAAGAAGTATAGTTAATGCTCCTTGGTATCTTAGATCTGTTGACCTTCACCGTGATCTTGGTGTGAATTCAGTAGTGAACGAAATAACCAAACTTGCAAAGGCTCATGAAATGAGACTTATACAGCATGTAAATGAAGAGGCATCCAGACTCATCGGTACTGCTGAACGAGAAAACCGACTGAAACGTAAGAGGCCTTCAGACTTACCAAGGCAACTGTAGCAGAAAATGAATTTCTTTAACATTTAGCTTTTAATTATTATTTTTAAGTTAATAGATTTGGATTGTTGTTAGTATTTAATCATTGTATACTAGGTACAATTGTAAAAAAAAAATATATATATTAAACCAGCTTGCTTAACCTGTAGGTTGGCGATATTAAACTTTAATGATTTGCTTTTATTACTAACCTACATATTTATATTAATCTCAAGGTGTTAATTCCCATAAAATCAAACATGCATAAATCAAAATCATTCGCCATTATTTGGAATTATAAAGAAAACGTTTAGCAGCTCTTCCATCAAGTTCAAAAGTAAAACATATAATATTTGCAAATTTCAAAGCCTATCTAATATTGATGACTTTATACGAATGACGACGGCAAAAACAGCTTCTATTCAACAAGTTGGCGCTTATAAAAATATCAATGCGTAGCTAAATTATTATAAAATTTCATAAGTGATAACGTCGTTGTAAAATATACATATTACGGAGTAAAAACCCACGTAGATATCAAGGTCGGTCAAGATCACTCGAGGTTCACCCTTATCAATAAAAGTAATGAATAATTTTTAGGAAATTAGTTGTCGTTTGTTTCATTATAATATATTCTTTTTAGGTCGCCAGTTATAAAGTCTAAGGCGATAAGAAATTGGTCGGTTTTCATAAAACGAGTAAAATTTATGGTTATTAATTATATTTTCTCCTATAAAAAAAGCGATGTTGATCTATTCATCAATGGTCTTTTTGGTTAGGTTAATTTATCAAAACCGAAAACTTGAAATACATTGACAATGAAAATATTTTTTTTTATAATTCACGAAGACTCACCACTTAAAAAATTTTAAAAGCAGGCATTGAAGATGCAAACAAAAATTCATTCATATTCAGTGAACTTTAAATAAATAAATATGAAAATTGCCATTGATTCAATTGTTTGGCATCGTCAATGGGGTACCAAGTTTTATTACCCCCACATTTTCTGATGTGTATCCGCTAGTCTGGCTGTCCACTTGTCAGTATTGCTTTCTATTTTCACAGCTTCTGCCAGTTATGGGCCTCATGCAATTTGTCCTCGAACGCATCTCATAACTCGGTTGCGGCACCATCTACATTGCTTTCTTGTTCATCTACCATTATGTTTTTCAATTTTGATTGGGTATCGAGTTTCACGTATATACATCCGTAAATAAATTTATAATATATTGTCGTTTTGAGGCATTATTTGTATTAAACTGTGAGCAGACCATTTTCTCATCGTATTTTATTTTTACTCATTTCTTTATTTCTTTCATAAAATAACCTTACTGAGATGTACGATTAATATAAGAAAGATAAATTATTCTCACTAGCCCATTTCCTCTTGTATTCGTATTGATATATGGTCACGCAAGCGCATCTCCCTCTAAAACTAAAGACTTAAGCAACGAACTTGTTTGGGGTTGGCTACAGCAATGCCTTGGAAATAAGACTAAATAATATGAATTTGATTTATATGAACTTTGTTAAGCAAACTCATAAGCCCTCAGCAATAAATTAGTTTATTTAAATATGGACCCACTACTATTATGAATACATACACATCATACACATTTTGTATATGAGCGTATCGGCGTGGTTATCGAAAAGATAAATTAGTAAATTTGATTCACTAGCCAGAGAATATTGTGAAATTATTATCGTAATTTTTCGCTAAACACATACAAAGTGCAGTAACCTTACTGACGCATTTGGTGAATGGAGTGAGAATTGCTTATGCCATTTTTTCCCATGAGTTACTACCATAATTAATTATGTAATATTTCTTACGCACCAAATGGGCAACAATCCTTAGCTCTTGAATATAAAAACACTTAAACTGGGTTTGCATTAATAAAATTAATTGTACAAAGAAATTACACGCTGCCTCCTGTATATAATATACCCATTGACATAATTCATTTAATTGGTAAGTAAAACAAGTTTGTGCATAAGCTCTTTAAGTCTTTGTGTTTTTCAAAACTTGTAGCAATCTTCAATTGCTTTTGAGTGCTTATTGAGTCTGCGATTTTAATTCGAATTGAGCAATTAATTTCTGTCCTTTAAGGGTAGGGAATAAATATGAATAAATATTTGCTTTGTATTTAAATTTAAAAAATAAATATTTAGTTTATCCATTCATTTTTACTACATCGATTATAATTTGTATTAATCGTATCACATAAGTTATTTTTATATGGTTTTCCATTGTTTAATATTTTGCAACAAAAATAAAATTATTTTAAGTGTTGCCATATTTACGAAATTCATTTTATTGTCCGAAATGAAGAAATCAGGGAAATATATTATTCTGATGTGGTGTTTTCGTTATTTTTTTTCAAGACTTTTTAGTTCGAATAAGATGCCTTTTTCCCGTCATAACCTTTATTGATATTTAATAAACATATTCAGAACTTTCTTTTCAATACGCAATTATATAAAATTTTTTATTAATTATGACAGAAGCAATGTCTATATTTCCACAAAGTACATATTTTGATTGATTTGCCAGTTCTTTGTTGTTTATTTTAATTTGAAATAATTAATGAGCGTGATTTAATTGGACCCGACGGTTGGTAGTGAAAATACATAGTACTTTCTTTGTTCTTTGTCATTGTCTCTTACTCACTAAATAATTCGTTAATCTTGACTAAAAACACTCCGAATATTCGTTATACCGAAAGAAACGTCTTAACTAAATGAATTACCGTTGCAAACTGTTTGAGTGTCCACGAACGTACCCCTGAAAACAACAAGCGATAACTGCAAAACAGCCGCAAGCACTTAGCAGAGGGTACGCTGCAGCGATACAGCTGTCCTGGTTTGCAAGCAACACGAAAGAGTTGAGCGAACGCTCTGCAACATAGAGCTCAAGATGTTGTTAGAGCCGCCGAAGCTAGAGCGACTAGAGCAACAAAAGTTGTAAACATATTTGCTGATACAAATGTTTCTGTATCAGATGTTGCTAATAGAAAAGTTGCAGTATGTGAAGAGAAAACCAGCAACCCATTCAGTTACAACAAAAGAAGAGTTAACCGCTTATTAAAGCATAACCGTGACTAACGCCAATAATATATAGATATTGTCTATAGAAGTGCTTTGTTATGCGCTTTTGTTGAAGATGCGTGTTGTTGGCACATGTGCCAAAATCACCAAAAATATGTTTAGATGAGAGGTAGTATGAAAGAGAAGCAAAATTATAAATAATAGTGGAAAACAATACCTACTGTTAAATCAAATTTGATAATACCGGTTACTGACTTTTTTCCTTTTTGTGCAGCTGATCGTCTGTCACTTCGGATCGTAAATAATAAAAACAAAATTCATTACTTTTTATTTAGTATTCTCATTTATGACCATCACATTATTTGTTGACTTTTATTTGGTAAAAAAATTGTCGGCGCAGTCAACAGGATGTGCAAAATACTTGAATCACGTTAAAGTACAAGCGAGAGTCAACAACACTTTTGTGATAACTTTTTTATTGTATTTCATGCAGATGATGAGGATGATAAATAGATATTAGAAATGCCGCTAAATAAGTCATCATAGGTTATATGTGCTTTAAACATTAATGTAGTTTTTGACGAATTAAATACTAATAAAATCGAAGCGTTGAGCATATTCTTATTATAATAATTAATTTTAAGTAAGTGAACCGTTAAAGATTTACTGATGTTATGACATATTCGTATGAGAAAAACTCCAACTATTTTTCCCATGAGTTTGTGAGCTTTAGGTAACTTTGGATGCTTCAGGCATAACTTGAGGACAATTTCGGAAAACCACAATGGTCACGAATTTGTGAAATGTTAACAAGGGAAATAAGTTATGTATGATGAATAACCGTTACATGAGTACTGACAAGCAAATTGACAAAAAAAAATTGGAAAAAATATCGGTGAATATAAAAATACATACAATTTATTTATTATAAACAATGATGTGCACCAAAGACGTTGACCGATTTCGAACACTACAATGCCAAGCCCAATTGAAGCGCAGTTTCCTATTGCATTAACCTGGCAAAAAACAACAACGAGATGGGTTGAATGTGTAAAGCAAATGTTGGCAAAAACAGCACCAATGAATAAATGAAGCCGTTGACTATACCGTCATTGCACGCGTCACAAAGCATAAAAATATATAAATGAAAAAGTCAAAAAGGTCGTCGGCGGAAACAATACAGCACTGAACACAATGAGCCACACAAAAAACTTTTCGCAGTGAAAAACTTAACTATGCAACATGTGGCACGTTGAAAGCATCCTCGTGAACATGGTAATGTACGCGCGGAAGATGCATGAAGAAGCGGTACATTACCGGTGAAGCGGCTGTTGGCTCTTACACCTTGGTTTAATGCACCCAAACAAATATATATATATCCGTGAGCGATGCCTGGTGTTTGGACGAAAGTGCAAACACTGACAGAAATTGATTCAATAATTGAAATTTGTCGGCATTATGACACTTACGCACATTATAAGCATATTTATCTATAATATAAAAATGAATCGCTGAATCGTGTTGCTAGGCGCGCTCGAGAACAGCTGAACCGATTTTGCTTATTAATTTTTTAAAATATCCCTTGAAGTACAAGGATGGTTCTTACGGAGAGAAAAACTTAAAAAGTTTTTTGTAAAATTCTAAAATCCACACTTTTCTAATTTTCCATAAAATGTGTATTCTATGAATATAAAAATGAATTGCTGTTCGTTAGACTCGCAAAAAGTCGAGAACGGCTAAACCGATCTCGCTAATTGTAGTCTTGAAATATTCTAGGAAGGCCAGGAAATGTTTAGAAATAGAGTAAATATGGGAAAATTGCGAGGAAGATAATAATAAGAAAATTTTATTTGAAAATAAAAAAGAAAACAAACAAATAAGGAAGGGCTAAGTTCGGGTGTAACCGAACATTTTATACTCTCGCAATTTATTTATTGAACTTTATTTATATTATAAAGGGTGAGAGAGCTTGATAACTTTTTTTAAAAAAAAAACGCATAAAATTTGCAAAATCTCATCGGTTCTTTATTTGAAACGTTAGATTGGTTCATGACATTTACTTTTTGAAGATAATTTCATTTAAATGTTGACCGCGGCTGCGTCTTAGGTGGTCCATTCGGAAAGTCCAATTTTGGGCAACTTTTTCGAGCATTTCGGCCGGAATAGCCCGAATTTCTTCGGAAATGTTGTCTTCCAAAGCTGGAATAGTTGCTGGCTTATTTCTGTAGACTTTAGACTTGACGTAGCCCCACAAAAAATAGTCTAAAGGCGTTAAATCGCATGATCTTGGTGGCCAACTTACGGGTCCATTTCTTGAGATGAATTGTTCTCCGAAGTTTTCCCTCAAAATGGCCATAGAATCGCGAGCTGTGTGGCATGTAGCGCCATCTTGTTGAAACCACATGTCAACCAAGTTCAGTTCTTCCATTTTTGGCAACAAAAAGTTTGTTAGCATCGAACGATAGCGATCGCCATTCACCGTAACGTTGCGTCCAACAGCATCTTTGAAAAAATACGGTCCAATGATTCCACCAGCGTACAAACCACACCAAACAGTGCATTTTTCGGGATGCATGGGCAGTTCTTGAACGGCTTCTGGTTGCTCTTCACCCCAAATGCGGCAATTTTGCTTATTTACGTAGCCATTCAACCAGAAATGAGCCTCATCGCTGAACAAAATTTGTCGGACGTAAAGCGCGAAACACATTTCGAACCGAACACTGATTTTGGTAATAAAATTCAATGATTTGCAAGCGTTGCTCGTTAGTAAGTCTATTCATGATGAAATGTCAAAGCATACTGAGCATCTTTCTCTTTGACACCATGTCTGAAATCCCACGTGATCTGTCAAATACTAATGCATGAAAATCCTAACCTCAAAAAAATCACCCGTTATAATACACAATTTGACCACATATTCGTATATAGTGTAAAGTCCATTGAAAGTTAATAATATTAGGTTAGAAACAACGAGGTCCTCATGTTCGATATATGGGGCCTTGACAACCTATGGTCCGATTTCGGCGATTTTTAGAATGTGGCTGCCACACTTAAACATAGTATTTGTGCAAAGTTCTGCACCGATATCTTCACTAGTGTTTACTTTATATATTGTAAAGTAAACGATTCAGATCGTCTTCCAAGTTCTGGTATATAGGAAGTAGGCGTGGTTGTGAAGCGATTTGGCCTTGTTCCACAACATATCATTGCGATGTAAGGAAACTATTACAAACCAAGTTTCATTGAAATCGGTCGAGTAGTTCCTGAGATATGGTTTTTGACCCATAACTGGGCGACGCCACGCCTATTTTCCTTTTTGTAAAAAAATCTGAGTGCAGCTTCCATCTGCTATTTCTTATGTGAAATTTTGTGTTTCTGACGTTTTTCATTAGTGATATAACCAACTTTTAGTAATTTTCAACCTAACCTTTGTATTTGAGGTGGGCGTGGTTATTATCCAATTTCTTTCATTTTTGGACTGTATTAAGAAGAGGCTAAAAAAACGACTGCAGAAAATTTGGTTTATATATCTCTATTGGTTTGCGAGATATGTACAAAAAACCAATTTGGGGGCGGGGCCACGCCCACTTCCCCAAAAAAATTACATCCACATATGCCCCTTCATAATATGATTCTTTGTACCGAATTTTATTTCCATAGCTTTATTTATGGCTTAGTTATGAAGCTTTATGTGTTTTCGCCATTTTGTGGGCGTGGTAGTGGTCCGATTACGCCCATTTTCGATCTTAACCTTCCTATGGTGCCAAGGAATACGTCTTCCAAGTTTCATTAAGATATCTCAATTTTTACTCAAGTTACAGCTTGCACGGACGGACGGACAGACGGACGGACAGACGGACGGACAGACATACGGATTTGAACTCCACTCTTCACCCTGATCACTTTGGTATATATAACCCTATATCTAACTCGTTTAGTTTTGGGTGTTACAAACAACCGTTATGTGAACAAAACTATGATACTCTCTAGCAACTTTGTTGCGAGAGTATAAAAACAATACTATGTTGAAGGTTGTCATTGTTGCTTTATTAAAATATTTTTGTCATTGTTCAATTGTATAAGGTTGTGTCGATAGCTCAAAACAATTTGTAACAAGTAAGGAAAGGCTAAGTTCGGCTGCAACCGAACATTTTATAATCTCGCAATTTCTTGATGTAATTTTATCAAGATTACACACAATTTGATCCATATATTCGGCATAAAGTCAAAAAGAATAACGAAAATCATCATCTATAGTATATGAGGGCTGATGTAATTCCTGAACCAATTTCACTAATTGCCAACATTACCGTATTCCCATAGGGGCAACTTGGCACCTGTTAGTAGATAGATAAACGGTAGAATGTACTGCATTACATTGTACTACATTTCCAAGAGATTTCTGTCACTTCATGGACTCGAAAGAGGAGCTTATTCATTGTGTTTTTCCTGACAATGAAACCACAATATAATAACCATAAATGGATGATTGTTTGACCTATATGGTGGTAAAAACAAAGATATCCATGATCTTAATGCGACAATTAAGAATTTCGCTCCAGGATACAGCTACAAACCAGGATGACGTATTCAATTATCGAACAGATTATTTAAAATTGCCTGGACTATCCCCACTCACATGCAATTAAAAATTGTGTAAGTTGTCAACATGCTGCGTAACATAAATCAACCTCGACTTTGCAATAGAAAAAGACTGTTAACGTTTTTGTTTTTGCCGTTTATAAGAAGTTAGTAAGTTTCATTAGCTGACTGCTATTTTAGCAATAAACACATCCAAATTAACAGCATGGACAAGCAGACTTGCATTCAATTTCCAACTCGATTTGTATTCGATTAAATATTAATACAGAAAATTTAGACTTTTATTTTTTTGAAAGGCTATAAGATATTCAAATAATATAAATTTTTTTAAATTGATTGACAAGATTATATTTCAAGTACCGTATTGAGGATGGTCATAAAAAAGATAAAGTTCACAACAATTATTTGATAATCGACTCAAAGTTTCTCTTAATCTTTAATTCTTCATCTTTAACAAATTAAGCCCTTAAGCTGCGTCAAGTTCATCCGCAGAATTGACTGTAATTTTAATTCGCGTCAAACATCCAATCAAATAATAATGTGATAAATAAGCTATTTGTTGGAATTCTTTCGTAGTTGGTTTGATTAATTTTTGAGTGCGTTATCATACAAATTGCAAATAGCCAAACTGGGAACTCCTCTGGTAAGTAAATATGTATGATTATGACGACAATTGTTACCAAACAATATTCATTAATTGGCCGTTGAATGCGTTGAAATTTGTCATTTCGCGTTTATATTGGAGTTTAGGTTTTGAACATTTTAGTTACAAGTGACCTTCTATATGACTTCTAAAATCTTTATTATATGACAAAACGACATTGAAATATATACTATACAAATATATGCCACATTTTTTGTTTTGGAGTGACTCTCAAATAAACGAAGGTGATATAAAAGATTTCAGTGCAGCAACACTCGTTATACTCTCAGATATATCCAATTCAATCTAAATATTTTATTAAATTTCAAATTAGTCAAATTTGTCCCTAGAGACTCTCCTACGAATTCACGAAAACTCATCTAGTATTACATAACACATAATTTTTTTTATAATATCTGGCGTGAATATACATCAGAGGCTTGTTGGAATTTCAAAATAATAACCATACAAACATAAAAGATTTGGAAAATGTTATTTTGATTGACAGCGGGCGTGTCAAATTGTTAGATGACCATTTTTTTACTACGGATATATGTATGTTGATGAATACCGGTACGCCCATTTCACCACTTCTTTGTTGGAACAGTTAAACAAGTATGCAAGTAATGTTTTCTCACTTCGTTTCTTAAGAGAAAGTGCGTGAATGAATTGGATAACTGTTGACCATAAAAACGTATGTACGAACGTTTTAATATGCATGTATATGAGCTTAGTCACAACGAAATCCATTGAACAGGGCTTCCTTTGTTTAAAGAGAAGTCTGTAGTTGTTCATCGCCTCTAGTTATTAAATAACATTCACCTAATTTTGTTTTTGTTATTTTACATATTGATATCGACGCTTAAAGCCAAGTGGAAGTCCGAAAATCTTTATACTAGGTATATGGGAGTTAGAGGAAGTAATCATTAGAATAAAAAGTATAATTCTCAACTGAATTATGATTCCTCGGAGTTTTACCGATATTTTCGTAAAAAAACTACAGGAATATAAGAAAGTTTAAATTAAAATGCCAAGAACTAATTATTGACTGCGAAATCAGTCAGAGTAATAACAGACGGCGGTGTATTGCTGACGTCTGTCACCTACAAATTTGGATCTGATAAAATGCGGAGTTAATCGGGATTAACGCTGCCGTCTGTAAGGCGATAAGGATGTTTTAAGTACTAAAAATATTTTAAATTTTTTACGTTTGGTTTCACATATATTTATTTCATTTTGCCATTTATTATCATTTTCTTCGTTTTTTTTTTAAATATTTCAAATGAAAAAGGTTTACAGCAACCCTACAGATGGATAAACATAAAAACTTGTATTAGATGCCCATCTCAACACCAAACTGACTTCTTTAGGCATTACGTAATCGGAGCTTAGAATTTACACAGTGATATCATTGACGCCCTCTTTGCTAAGCTGCGTTTGAAGTTTTCACAAGAGCTTTCTCTGAGTCCGAAAGGATGTTAGTTAACTACCTTCGAAACCGCAGCGTATCCACCGATATTCTATTTTCCGTAAGAAGCGTTCACTACTAGTACCGTAGTGAGTATTTTGGATTTTTGAATAGGATGTAGTGAGCGGGGCAATATATGGCAGGTAAACAATTTCTAAAATGAAAGGTTACGAAATATTAAAAATTAATGATTGATAACATGGAGGAATAGGAAGTAATCCAATGCGAAATTGAAAATATGTGGTAAAAAGGCATACTAATAAACTATAAACTTTCTTCTACCTTCGCTACGCTGATACATATGTAAAATTATATGAACGATTACACAATGTGTAAAATTTCCAATCACTCAAATCTATAGACGAGGGAGTCTAATAGCTTCAGTGGTAAAATGGGGTATTATAAACATCAATTTGTCTAAATTTTATTACTACCAGTAAGTTAAACCAATTTCGTATTAGATATGGAGTGAACACTTCTCGAGCTTGTTGAATAGTGACAGCAATGCTATCGATAGCATGGAGGAACCCACAGTCGTTGACGACAATGTAGTGTACCATCGCCTGACCATAAAGAGGTTCAATTAGTAATTGCTAGGCTTTAAAGCAACAATGCCGCAGGCTACCTAGCTATTCAAACACGGCGGTGAGGATCTGATAATGCGTATGCATCAACTACCAAATATGGTCATGTACGATGACCAACAAAGATGAACACTCCTTAGGAGCGTTCGAGAGAAAAGTCCTCCGAAGGATTTATGGCCCGCTACGTGTGGCGTAGGAGAGTACGGGATTCGTTGGAACGACGAGTTGTATGAGCCTTGCGGTGATATGGGCATAGTTCGGCGTATACAAATATAACGACTGCGTTGGCTTGGGCATATCGCCCGAATGGAGGAAAACACTCCAACGCGTAAAATATACGATACGTTTCCCCCTGGCGGCCGATGAAGAAAAATACGACCGAAACTCAGGTGGAAGGATCAAGTGGAGCTTGAAATCCCCAACTGGTGTCGTCATGCGCAATGCAGAGACGTCTAGTGAAGGCTTATGGAAGCGGCCAAAACCGACACCCGGTTGTACATATCCATCATGTGGCCAATATAATGAATTTCGTTTAACCAGTTGACTTTATATATCTATACTACTATTAAAGAGGAAAGATTTGTATGTATGTTTGTAATGAATTAACTCACAAATTACCGTGCCAATTTCAAAAAATTGTTCACCATTGGAAAGCTACATTCACCCCGAGTAACATAGGCTATTTTTATTGCCAGAATCTCAACTTTCTGGAAATAGTTCCCAGGTGAGGGTATCAAAAAGACTCCGTGATGGAGAGTCTTTATCTGAAACTGAAAATCGTCTTGCAAGTCATTCTCTTCGTATCTCAATCGCGTGCCAAAGAGTCGAGTAAGAAGCGCTCGCAGCTGCTTGCTGAACAAAAATTCAAAACCTTCATAGTACGCGCTTGAGGGTCGAGTATGGAGCGTGTGTAGCGGCTTGAAGAACAAAATATTAGAAATATACAAGTTCGCACTAGTAAGCCTGAGCGGGCTCCTAGTACAGTGTAGATATATTAATGAAGTAAAGCTAGAGGAGCTGTTTTCAACTCATCAAGCGCTACAAAGTAGCGAATAAAACATATTATGGCTGCTGTTCAAAGATACTGGCAGCACCTGCAGTGGAACCTCTCTTTGTTTTCTGACACAAGTGCAATGGTGATTAAATAAATATTTCCAACATTTTGAAAAACAATTTATTTCAGTGATAGAGGTTTCGCACTTGAATGCGTTTTTCATTACCAATTCATATATAGTATAATCTATCAACCCCAAGCTGCTGGTTTCCATAATGTTCAACACGCGTAAATCAAATATTTATTGAAATGCAAAAAAATGTAAATTTGTAATAAAGGTTAACAATGCAACACATTAGCACTTGGATAGCTACTTGAATGACTTAATTTATTCAACGAATTTATCACAAATTTGTTTGTTGTTTATCTTGAGTTATGCTTTTGTTGTGCTTGTATCAAGTCCAAAAACAAAATATGTGTGCCAAATTTCAAAGTGGCGCCTGTTTCTTTTCAACACCGTAAGGGGTCACAGCTTCTTTTCATAAAATTTGTGCAGATAAAATTATCAATGAATAGTAAAATTAACATCATATTTCACAAGTGTTGGCGAATTTAATCGTTTATGGTCATTCTAGAGTTAACATTTATTTATAAAATTTATGAGTTTTTCAATAATTTGTTTGATTATGAAATATTCATTACAGATCGCTATTATCAAGTAATAACACACAAGGCGAACAGAAATGGGTCACGATTATCGCACTAAGCCTGAAACAGTGTTTTCCTCAATGTACATAAGGTGTCGTAACACTTTCATTGCTATGATTTTGATTATTTTTACTATACAAGTTTCCATTTTCGCTAGAGTATACCGATATATATAGGCACGACCGTTAATTAGTGTCGAATGAAGGTGCGCTAAACTGCCAGCGGCTTCGCGCATGCGTCGCTAATCATATTGTTAATGGCGTAAATAAAAATTTGACGATGAAACAGATAATATCTATACTCAAAGCAATTTGACTGATTTATTTTGTTTTTAACCGTTGTTTCGTGCGTGCCGACATCAATTAATTGCGTGAGCTCTTGTTGTGTACCTCAATCAGCAGCAGACACCTTGCCTTTGGTTGATCAATTCATCACTTTTCGAATTTCTTTGAGAGATTTATATTTCTTATACTTCATACTCTATACTTTATACTCTTATACTATAACAATGAATGGTTATTATTGGCATTAATTCTTTCATATTCTTAATAATTCTTTATATAACCTGGTGCAAAGCATATCTCTCTTAACACTCTTCAAATGGTTTTAAAAATCATCAAAAAATGCATTTAGCCCGGGTTAATTCAGATTCAGATTAAACAAATAAAGAAGTAAATTGTAACTTTAATAAAAGAAAAAAATGTATTTTAACGTTTCCAAAAAATATATACAATAAATGTTTACTTGCATTTTAAATGCGAAGTGCAGACATAATTTAAAGTGCAACATGTGCGGTGACATTGAAACTGAATTTAAAAATGTTTTGGAGACATTTTATTTTTATGCGAGCGTTTAGTGCTAATTAACGCTATGAACCGCTGAGGTGTCTTTTATGGCAAAAATTTATTTCAAACTAACTGGCACCACTTGCACATATATGTACTACATGGCTTCAAGTGCTTGAGCGCGTAAGTTTGGGGTCTCTATACTCCAGCGATTAATGTACACTTGTACGACAAATAGTTAATAAAAAGATAAAGAAACTAGAAACCTTTGCAAAACATCATGCAGACTCTTTTAGGAAAGTCGGATTTTATTTATAAACAATGCTATTAAAGGCAAAATGATAACAACAACACCGCCTCTGCCATTTGAGCATGATGTGTGTTGAAAGATATGGGAACTATGTCGATGCATTTATGTTTTTCTATATATGTATGTGTGTCGCTGCAGTCACGGTGCAACGCATTTAACCCACTTTACTTTTTCCTTTCCTCATTTTTCTTTTTTATTGAACGTGCAAAAATGTGTTGCTCTCGAGCTTCAACAGTCCGAGTGGTCTAACCTCTGCATTCCTCGTTAGTGTTAAAATTTATTCTTGTTGTTGACAAAAGGTTCACTTCAATAATATCCAAAAAAACGGATCTGTCTCGAAATGACCGGGTGGTGTATAAACATTAAAAATTATAATTGATGATGATTTTTTTGGGGAAATGCGCATGGACCACCAAAACCATATTATCTCTGAGAGTATTCGACTAATTTGTCTTAACAATATAATTGTATAGTTTAAAAACATGGCTACTTCCTATAAAACACAATTTTCAAAGGTCATCAATGGTTTAGTAAGTTTCATTACCCACACATACATATACATATACACATATATAAGTATAAATAAGCAATGTCAAATACAACAGTGTGTGCAGATTCCCTTTCATCTGTGTGACAGCATCTTCAGCAGCAATTTTTGTTAATTTTTATTTTTGTTGCATTTTTCAACAATTTATTATTTTCATGTAATTTACTATATTTGTTTATTCTGGCCTTTACTGATTTCACTGCATTTTACTTTTTCAATTTTATTTGTGAAGTGGAAAATGGTTTTACCGGTATTGCGGCTCCTTCTTGGCTTGCGAGATCATTTTGTTATGCAATATTTGTACATATGTGTGTACAATTTCTTTATTGACGGTTTGCACAATTCACATTCATCAGTTTGTTTAAGGCGTCTTGCTTTCTTGCGGCAAGGTTCACTAATAGTTGACTGACTGCTTATCAGTTCATCTGCTGGCGATTTGTGTGCGGATGCACGTCTCTGGCTGTCCGCTTGCCAATTTTAATGTCTTTTTTCACAGCTTCTGCCTGTTATAGGCAGGCCAAATGTGTTTAATTTCTCTCTTACGCAATTTATTCTCGCATGCATCTCATAACTCGGTTACGGTATTAAAGACCGTCTACAGTGCTCTATTCGTCTGTATTCTACTCTCGAAATTTTTTAATTTTGCTTTGCTATTTTTTTTGCCAGAAAACATGTTCTGTGCCTGGCTTTTTCTTTGGTAATTCCGACTGAGCTTTGATCCCTTCCTTGTAAGTCCTAAAACTAAACCAGTTAGATATAATATTGTATATACCAAAGTGATCAGGGTGAAGAGTGAATTGAGATCCGGATGTCCGCCTATCCAAAGTAAGATTTGGTACAGAGGATGATTTTAGAAATAGGCATATTGGAATGCATTTTTCTGGGAAAGTGGTCTCGCCTTCTATTAAGTTTTGCCATAAACTGCTAAAGATATATCAACCAAACCTTCTATGTTATTTTCTTTATCCACCTGATTATATGGGATATATCCATACAATGGTTATGTTGAAACTACTAAAAGTGCATTAATTTAATAACGATTAACACCAGATACCCAAGATTTTATGGTAAAGATGGTACAGTAGGGCTGCATGGCAACGTCCACTTATGGGTCAAAAACCAACGAAATTCGGTTCATAACATTATCTTGGAATCCCAAAGCTTTAGTTTGAATTGGGTGCAACCGATTCAAAACCCCGCCTACTTTGCTAATTTTAAGTCATCTGATTCGTTCACTTTACAATATATAAAATAAAAACCCGAACAGTGTACAATATTTCCATTTGGGGACCTCAGTGCTTGTGGCTAAATTTTGATTGAAAATATAGGTAAATATCTTAGATATTCTAAAGAATTTCAAAGGAGATATGTTTCTTACAACAGTGCGCCTCTGTCCCAAAAATGGCAATATTAGGTGGCAGTCGTGAGCAAGCAAGTAAACGTATCTAGTGAAATTTCGTAATGTGTCGTGTAGCCGGATCGCCGCACTCGATACGAAACGAATATATGTTTTATGAAATAAATTCTCTGGTGTTGCTCTAAATAACATTTATGCATAACATGAAATGCGAAACAAAACAAAAGAAAAAAGTGTTTGAATTGGAATTGAACGTAAATATTCACATTTATTATACTTTTATATAGAACTAGCAGACCCGGCCACACGTTGTTGTGGCTAAGGTATACATTAAATTAAGTTGGTCCAATCTTGGCATCGGCGACGATATTGATTACTCGAGGTCGATTTATGGTACGCAGCATGATGACAACTCACACTACTTTTAATTGGAAAGTGAGTGGTGATAATTGACTACGTCATCCTGGTTTGTAGCTGTGTCAGCTCTCCTGGACCGAAATTCTAAATTGTCGCATTAAGATCATCGATATCTTTGTTTTTTTTACCACCAATATAGGTCATTCAATCAGTCATTTATGGTTATCATATTGAGGTTTCATGTCAGGAAAACTTCTCTTTCAAGTCAATGAAGTGACAGAAATCTGTTGGAAATGCTATTAATCCATCGAGGTGTCAACTGCGACCCAACCATTTCCAACTGCTTCTACAATCGCAATTTGATATTGTTGAAAAAACACTCATACATATGTTAGTTGTTAATTGGCGATTCTTTATGTGTCGCCACAAATTAAATGACTTTAGGCATGCGATTAGCCCGTCAGTAACAGTTGATCCAGGAATAATTGGAAGAGTCTGGCGTAAATCACCTGTTAACAGAATCCTGACTCCGCCAAAAAGTTTATCGGCAATCAAGATCTTTTAAAGTCCTGTGCAGTACCTCCAGCGACTTCTTGAATATTTGGAAAATCTTCGTTATAGCGCTATTTTTGGCGATTTTGCCGACTGGTGTTTCGTTCATTTGCAATTTAGGAGTAATTTCAAGGCCGAATGTGCCGTTTGTTTGCCTACTAACAGGTGCCTATTCCCGTTAACCTTGGAAACCTTGGAACCTTGGTGAAAATGAGTGAAATTGGTTCTGTAAATACATCAGCCCTCATATACTATATATGATTATTTTCTCTTGGACTTTATGCCGAATATATAGGTCAAATTGTGTGTTATCTTAATAAAATTACATCAATAAATTGCGAGAGTGTAAAATGTTCGGTTGGACGTGAACTTAGCCTTTCCTTATTTTTTACAAATTGTTTTGGGCTATCGACACAACCTTATACAATTGAACAATAACAAAAATATTTTAACAAAGCAACAATGACAACCTTCAAAATATTATTTTTTTGTTTTCTCTTTTTATATTTTTCTTGTCAACTCGAATAAAATTCTCTTATTGACATCTACCTCGCAATTTTTCCATATTGGCTCACTTTCTAATCTTTTTCTGGCCTTCCACTAATATTTCAAGACTAAAATTAGCCGGATCGGTTTGAACTTCAACAATCAATAACTTCCCGATTTTAGAAAATTTTTCATTTTCTTCACGGAAAGTTAAAAAAATTTAGAGGTTGACCACCCTTAACATTTAGGAGGATGAAAAATAGATGTTGTCCGATTCTCCGCCTTAGCCGATATGCACGCTAATATTCACGAAAATCGGTCGAGCGGTTTCAGAGGAGTTCAATAACGTACACCGTGGCACCAGATTTTTATATATTAGATTGTAACTGTAACTGAACGATGAGCTGTACGATTTATACGACGACATTGACATAGTTCAGTGAATAAAAAGACAGCGGCTGCGCTGGCTAGGTCATGGAATGGATGAAAACACTCCAGCTCTGAAAGTGTTCGATGCAGGACCCGCTGGAGGAAGCCGCGGAAGAGGACGACCTCCACTCCGGTGGAAAGACCAAGTGCAAAGTGACCTGGCTTCACTTGGTGTTTCCAGTTGGCGCCAAAAAGGAAAAAGGAGGAACGAGTGGTGCGAGTTACCGATAGGCTCGACCACCGTCCTATCTGGCATTCAAAAATCAACTGAACTCGTCGCCGCTGCCGCGTCAATCTCGCTAGGCTTCTTGATCTTCTGTAACGGTAGTTCCCGTTTTACTTGAGTCGCATCATTCGTTGTGGCTTTTCTGTGGAATCAACTCAAAATGAAGTTGAGTTGGTAACTCCTGTACCGTTTCGTGGTGGCATCGTCTCAGAAGATGTTGAGTTGGCAACTCCTGTACCGATTCGTGGTGGCATCATCTCAGAAGATGTTGATGAGTTGCCAACTCCTGCACCGATCCATGGGGTATCATCTCAAAGGGGGTTGAGATGGTAACTCGCGCTCTGGTGGATTCGGCTATAATCGCTTAAGTGGTTTCTACGCCAAATATATATATATATATATATATATATATATATATATATATATAACTGTAAATTAGAAGTAAAACAAAATGTTAATTATTAATATCTCCTAACTAAATTTCATCAAAATCCGTTCAGCCGTTTAGGCATGATAGAGCAAAACTCCCAGCAAAAACCATAAAAAATCACTAACTCAATTTAGTTATCTGCCTACTGCCTACCCCCTAAGAACGATGGCGTGATTATTTATAGCCTATGACCATTTCTAGGTTATCATCTATCACCATACCAAATTTCATCAAAATCCGTTCAGCCGTTTAGGCGTGAAAGAGTAACAGACAGACAGAGTTACTTTCGAATTTATAACATTAATATGGATCGTGTAAAAGTGTATCAGATTCACCATCAAATGGACATATTGTGCAGAATTAGCGATAAAAGCAATCCCATGGCTTAACAATTTATGGCGTAAAAGATTTAAAAGATCAAGCATTTTGCTTTCGCCATATCGCTTTGGTATAGTGGATTTTGTTGCACTGCGACAGATGGATGGTGTCGCATTTTCCTCTTCTTCCTCCTCCTGTACCAACTCCGTTAACCCTTCATTTGGTACTACATTTCCAAAAGATTGAACTGACTGGATGTCTACAAACGCCCCCCTGAAACAACAAGCGATAACGGTAAAACGGCCGCAAGCACATAACAGAGGTTACATAGCAATCTAAGATTGGTAAGCAACACGAAAGAGTTGAGCGCAGAAGGTTGCAAGAGCACGGGAGAGTAGAGCAACAAATGTTACAAAGATTTTTTTAAATGTTGTTAAAGAAAATGGTGCTGATAATAATGTTCCTGCACCTTATGTTGCTGAAAAAATGTTGAGAGATTATTTACTTTGCATTCAACTTTCAAAGCAACGAAGCTATGAACCAGAGAGGATAACCGATTACGAACACAACAATGCCAAACCTAATTGAAGCGCTACTTCCTATTGCATTAGCTTGGCGAAAGCCACCATCGAGATGGGTTGAATAGGAAGAGCAAACGTTGATAAAAATAATACAAACATGGCATTCCAATGAGTAAATGTTGCCCATGAAGACGCTGTCATCACACGCGTTACAAAGCACGCAAACAAAATGTAAACGAAAATGTCAAAAAGGTCGTTCGCGGCAACAACATAGCACTGAAAGTTATGTGCCACACAAAAAAACAAGTGAAATCACGCAGAGATATATACCTTCATACATAAATAGATAAATTTGTATTTACATGTTAGCAAACAAAAAACTGGCTGTATTGCGCTTACAGCCGTTTGTCGCATCCAACTGCGGAGGTCGGTGCTTTGACTTTGTAGCATGTGGCACGTTTGAGCATCCTCATGAACTCGGTAATGCACCCGCTGAAGAAGTGTGAAAAACGATGAATTATCGGTGAAGCGGCTGTTGGCATTTACGTGTTGGTTTAATGCACTCAAATACATATATATTCCTTAACTTGTATATGTCTAGTGATTTTATAAATACATGTTAGAAATGCAAACGTTTACAGAAAGGTGTTACATAATTGCAAACCCTATTTTTCACTACC
Organism: Zeugodacus cucurbitae; assembly: GCF_028554725.1. Lineage (NCBI taxonomy): Eukaryota > Metazoa > Arthropoda > Insecta > Diptera > Tephritidae > Zeugodacus > Zeugodacus cucurbitae. Next base: position 51,344,193 of record NC_071667.1, on the reverse strand, counting down.
ATATGTAGTCGTATGAATATGCAGGCATGGGCTTAGTCACATTCGTTACTTTTTGGGCATTTCTTATTATTACTTTATAACAATAATACAAAAGTATTGGCATATACACATTGTAAAATATGTACGGATCAGATATTAAAGTTCCCATCTCACATTCACCTTGAAGTAAGATAAAACATTGGAAGCGAGTCCGAAAGACTATATTCTTTGCGTGTTCTTACATCAATGTCAAACAGCGTAGCATCTGTTGGCTATTTCCGAATTTGCTAAATAGATGTTTAACGGTGTGACCTGCCTCCGATACAAATAAAAGCACGCCATTCTTGGAAGTCGGGGGAGTATTGGGCAAGAGTAATGCATGTCAGGTAAACATTTTCTGAAAAGAAATCTGAATAAGTAATTAAGATTTATAATTGAAAACATGGGATAGTACCTAACTAAACAAGCAAACAAAAGCATTATACTGATATGCTAAATTACATATATATATGTACGGTCATACAATGGTGTCAATTATACATTAGTATACATATAAATGTTAAGCTTCAACTGCGTGTGCTACTTAGTAAAAGTGTTCAGACAAATTACGTAGCAAATATCAGATAATCTGAATCTTTGCGCCAAATTTCTGTGCAATTACCAGATACTCATATTACTCACTCGCGCAGACACACATTTGTACTCATGTACACCATAATATTCACTAATGTACCAATACGACAACTGTATGCAAATGAAAATATGAATGTGGCAAGAGCAGTGGAAACGAGGTGTCTGCAACGCTTGCATGCTCCACAAGCTTTCATGGAAAACACTCGTGTATTATATCATTTACTAGAGAAAAATTTACTTGCTTTCTCTGCAGTCTTTCTCTCTGTATTAATTGCAATTTTACAATTTTGCGCATGCAAAACAGCAATTTGCAATTTGAGCGCATGATTTGCTCATTTGAACACCCGACATTTATTTTGTGAACAGTGATTTGCTATCTTCAGTTAATTCAGTGAAAATATATACTAGAATGTTAATGACCCGATTTCACTCATTTTTGGCACGGGGACATATTATTAGAAGAAACATATTCCCTCTGAATTTCTTCAAAATATCTCAGAGATTTGCCTATATTTTCGGTAATAAATTTGTTAGAAGCACCGAGGTCCTCATATTCCATATATAGGGTATTGAAAACTTATGGACCGATTTCGACGATTTTAAGCAGGACGATGCCACTTTTTAAATGCAGTATTTTTCTGTTCTATTCCGATATCTTCATTAGTGCTTACCGTATTGTAAAGTAAACGATTCAGAGTTCAAAGTTCTGGTATATGGGAAGTAGGCGTCGTTGTGAACCCATTTGGACTATTTTCGCAACATTGGGAAGCCAGGAAGATATTATGAACCGAATTTCAGTGAATTTGGTGGAGTAGTTTCGGAAATATGGTTTTTGACCCATAAATGGGCGGAACCACCCCCATTTTGAGTGCAGCTCTTCTGTACCATCTTTATAAAGAAATTTAAGGTCTCTGGTGGTTTTCCTTACTGAATTTAAGCATCCACATATGTCTCTTCATAATGCGATCCTTCATCCCAAATTTTACTTCAAAAGCTTAATTTATGGCTTAGTTATAGTTCTTTATATGTTTTCGGTTATTGCCATTTTGTGGGCGTGGCAGTGGCCCGATTACGCCCATCTTCGAACTTAATATTCTTATGGTGCCATGAAATACGTAATCCAAGTTTCATCAAGAAGGAAGTTTCATCAAGGAATTTTTACTCAAGTTACAGCTTGCACGGACTGAAAAATATATATGCTTTACATTGTTGTTGTAGTCGTTGCTGTGGTGGTGTAAAACAAATTTTATTTATTTGAATGTGCTAAAAAAGCATGTGTGTTATGACATGTATGTAGGAAATTGCTTTCGTGTTTATTGTAATTTTTGTACGCTTCTTTTCCTTTTCTTTAATATTTTCTATTAAAAATTTGCTTATATTTTTGCTTTGTTGTGATTTTACTTTTTGTCTTGATTATTGTTTAGTTAGTTGCAATCCATTGTTTGGCATCGTCAATAGGCTACCAAGTTTTATTACCCACTGCTATGCATGTACATATGAACATATGTATGTATGTACGTTTGGAGGCCTGTCTTTGTTTGCATGTTAATGCCGCCAATTGTTACAACCCAATGTCAATGGCATCCGATGCAATAATGAGATAATAACAACAACAACTACAACAGTGTGTGCATATTCACTTTCATCCGTGTGGCAGCATTTTCAGCGGTAATTTTTGTAAATTTATTTTTTGTTGCAGTTTCCACAATTTTTTATTTACGTTGAATTTCAGTTCGTTTAATAATTTTTTGTTTACTTTTTGTGAAGTGGAAATTGGTTTTACCGGTAATGCAGCTTCTTCTTCGCCAGCGAGATTATTTTGTTATGCAATATGTGTACAATTGGGTATAAATATATGGTCACGTAACAGAGGTACTGGCAGTTGACTGACTGCTTGTCAGTTCATCTGCCAGTGATGTGTGTGTGGATGCAGGTCTGGATGTCCGCTTGTCAACATTACTTCTTCTTCGCAGCTTCTGTCATTTATGAGCAGGTCAGACATGTTTAATTTCTGTAATTTGTCCTCTCATAATTCAGTTACGGTACTAAAGCCCATATACAATGCTACATTCGTCTGTCGGTGTGGTGATCGGAAATAATGTTTAGTATAACAGATTTATAAGCTAGAGAAACTGTAAGATTGCAAATGTGATAAACAATTTCAAAGTACATTAGTGTAACACTAGTTACGGAATATTTAAGTAATGATACATAGAATTAATTAATTAAAAAATTAATAATTAAACTGAATTCAGGGAGACCCATAGATCGGCTCAGTGAAATAGTGAAGGAAGTAGGAATACTTTATATGTCCCTTAAAGAACCTAATGCCAGTTACCTTAATAGTGAATTGTCTAGAAAATATAATGTTATGTTCTTATTCACTTTCTTTACACAATTTTTGCAATTTCATTTCCTTAAATTCCTCACTCTCATAATTCTTAACGATATGTTTATTTCACTATAAATTTAAAGATTTTTCAATAATTATGGGAGATGCGAATAGCAGAGAGAGATTTAATTAATTTGCAAAGTTATGTTTGTCATAATAACAAACCAATAACATGAAACTCTATAAAAATAGTTTGTACTCGTACGTAGAAATTATAATTTTAAATTTTCTTGATAAACACGGTTAAACGGTTATATTTGCTTTTAACCTAATGGAGTTGTAATATTACCAAGTCGGTAGCAATATCTAAATTTACACACACAAATTCGATTTAATTTATAAGCATTACTTTCAATGACTTAGCTCTTTCTTATGGCCTCTAGTTCATTTCGCAAACCGTTACGCTTGAATATAAACTCGCTGAAGACTCATTATATCGAAATAAACCTCTTTACCAGACGCATTCCCGTTACAAACTGACTGGGGGTCGACGCGATAACCGCAAATGCTTAACAGTGGGTATTCTTCTTCAGCTGTTCAAAATTTGCAAACAATACGAATGAGTTGAGTTCAGCAACATAGAGCGCAAAAAGTTGCAAGAGCAACAATGGTAAGGGAGATTAAAGCAACAAAAAATTTATTTTTTTAATGTTGCGCAAAACAAAAATTTCTGAAGAAAATGTTGCTTAAAGGTCTTGCGAAGAAAGTGTTTAGGTGACACATATACTTATACATAAACTTACCCAGCAACAACACACGAAATATTAGTCGACAGCATAAACTGCGCGTTTAACTTTAGTTTAAAAGCATTGCTCATAACAATATTTTGTTATGCGCTTTTGTTGTAGAAACGCCTTGGCGCATGCGCTAAAGCCACCTACACACGTGAGTCAACCACAGCCTGTGACAACTTTGTTGCTTTTACTTCATGAGCTTTCCCTAAAACGTACATATGACGACATACAATGTGGAGTCTCCTTAACAAGCGCAAACATTATTGTATAATGGCACGGATAACCGAAAGCATACATAAAAACATTTTGGAAATGTGGGAAAACTATGGACCAAACACGATGACCGATTTCGAATACACAAAGCCAAGCCCAATTGAAGCGTGATTTCCTATTGCACTAACATTAGGTTGGCGAAAGCCACCACCGAGTTGAGCTGAATAGGAAGAGTAAAGTTGATAAAACAACACCGACACGACACACCAACGAACAAATGAAGCCTTTGAAGATGCTGTCATTGCAGGCGTCACAAAGCAAAATAAATGAATAAGTCGAAATGGTCGTTGCCGGCAACAGCACAGCAATGAACACAATATACCGCACAAAAACTAGCCAACTCTAACTCGGCAGGTCGGTGCTTTGACTGTGCAACATATGCCACATTCAAAGCATCCTCGTGAACTCGTGAATGTATCCATTGAAGATGCATGCAAAAACGGTGCATTACCGGTATAGCGGCTGTTACACCTTGGTTTAATGCACCCAGACATGTATACGAGTATATCCGTGAGCTGGTATGTGCCTGGTGCTTTGGCTGAAAGTGCAAACAGAAAATTATTAAATAATTGAAATTTTCGTCGTGTTAACACTTACCCATATTATAAGCATATTATAATATACAACTATACGATACAACTATCTCAAAACGATATCCTACATTTTTCGGTTATTCCTACACGATAATATCGGTTAAGCGTTTTGAATTTAAATGTTTTATAAAGGCATGAAAATTCAACAAAGGCTTGTTAAAATTTCAAAGTAATAACATTACGAGCATACAAAAATTTAAAAATGCTGCTTTGATTGACAGTAGGCGTGGCAAATTCGTAGATGACCATTTTTTACAGCAGATATATTTATATATCTCTACGGCCATTGAGGTATGAAGGTTGTATGTATGGGCTTGCTCACAGCGGAATCAATTACATAAGGCTTTTCTTGTTTGAAGAGGAGTCTGTAATTAAATAAAAAACATCGCCTCTAGTAATTAAATAACATTTTACAACCGAATTCTCCTTTGTGATTTTCTTGTTAAGTGCTTAAGTATCCAAAAAACACTCACAGATATGTACATTGTAATATTACAATTGTGAAACAGAACAGCTAACAGAAATATTGTAAGTCTTTCTTTGTGGTACTGTCTTAAACGGCACAGAAGCATGGAGTGTTCAGAGAGAAAGATTATCTGTTAAACATATTGGATATATTTGAGCATAGCTCAGGAAATATAATCGAAGTGGCTACTGCTGCTTGGACAAGTCTTTCGACTCTGGAAATAATAAATGTGTTACTAGTTGTTGCCACTGGTTAAATCGCACTTGCAATTTTCAAACAGACTGACTTTAGTTTTGTGAGCACAATTATTCTTGTCAAAATATTAATGATCACCAAATGAGGTAAAAAAGAGGAAATTGTATCTCAGGTATAAACTAAGGCAATAGCAGTGAGCTACTTTTCAACATCCTTTGTCATCGATGTTGAAAATTCTCAAGCTTTTTTGAGAAACGAAAAATTGCGAAAAGTTAAGGGGGTGCGCGATTAAAATTAAAAATAACCAAATTGCCTGTATTAAACGAAAAATTAATTAGCCGACAAATAAAAACGCGTGCTTGCGGTTTCACGGTTCAATTCAAAGAGGTAGATTTATTTCATATAATAGGCTCACGTAGCCTAAACTAAAAATAACGGCTTAAACTAGTGGTAATGTAAGTATGTGTTACAAAAGGGGTAAGTATAATTATCTTTCGTTAAACATTGTACTAGATTATTCTAAAGTTAGTATTAAGGTAAGTAAAAGATTAGTGTTATAAATTCATTATTAGGGTAAGTATGTAAATTTTATAATTTAAGGTATATAAATTCAATTGTTTAATATTTCTTTTACAATTCATTTTCTTATTTTAAGTTTTAGGTTTTTACAATTGTATATTTATGTCGCTTGACGCAACACCGGCCACCTTGACAGGATCAGGTTCCTTCAACATCCATTGGAAGCAAGGCCAGTTTGTGGATGGGGCGCTTAATTGTGCCCGTCTTCGTTGCCACGTCTGCGACTCGCACCTTGCCGTCTTGCCCTTCGACGGTTGCGACGACGCGTCCGAGGACCCACTGCTGTGGTGGCACGTTGTCCTCGTGGACGAGTACGAGGTCGTTGAGCTGCATGTTGCGTGTGGGGTGCAGCCACTTGTTCCGCTCCTGAAGGCCCGTCAGATATACTTTGGACCACTGTCGCCAAAACTGTTGCTTGAGACAGCAAACAAGTTGCCATCTCTCGCAACAACGAACTGGGTCCACTGGCACCTTCTCTGGGGGTAGTGCTCGCAGGGAGCACCCAATCAGTAGATGCGCTGGGGTGAACGCTTCGCCGTCGTTGGGGTCCTGGCTCAACGGTGTTAGGGGCCGAGAGTTGAGTATGGCCTCCACTTCGGCCAACAGTGTTGCTAGCTCCTCTGCGGTGAGTAGCGCGTTGCCTGTTACGCGAACGATGTGGTGCTTGGCGGACTTCACCGCGGCTTCCCATAATCCTCCGAAGTGCGGCGCCCTCGGTGGTATAAAGATGAACTTGAACCCTTCGTCTGCGGCGAATCTCTTCAATTCTGGAGCCTGGGCCAGAAATGCTTCTGTCAGCTCGCGCAGCTTGCGGTCGGCGCCGACGAAATTGGTGGCGTTGTCGCTGAATATCTTCGTCGGCATTCCTCGGCGTCCAATGAACCTTTTTAGGGCGAAAATGAAAGAATTAGAAGAAAGGTCCGAAACTACTTCTAAATGTACTGCTTTTGAAGTGAAGCAAACGAAAACTGCAATATATGTTTTGACGGGGGGTCGACCGCGTATTTTTAAAGTTGTATATATCGGACCACAAAAATCTACGCCACATATGAGAAAGGGTCGTAGTGCTCGAAGTCTTTCGGCTGGCAAATTTCCCATAATTTGGTTTTGCAACTTCGGCTTGTAATGAAAACAATGTATACAGTTTCTTACGGTTCTACTGCAAGCTTCTCGGGCATTAATTAGCCATATGCGTTCTCGAAGAAGCGCAACCAACGCTTTAGCCCCAGCGTGGTGATTTCGAATGTGCAGGTACCGTAAATATGTTATAACGAAGTGCGAATTTTTATTTAGTAATAGCGGAAATTTGGCTTCGTATGGGAGAGGTGCATTTAATAGGCGACCTCCTACTCGGATTAATTTAAACGAAAGCGGTAAATCCGAGTATTCATGCAAAAATGGATTGAGTTTTTGCAAGTTTGCGGGTAGGGTGGTACCTTTATGCAATTTTTGAATAACATCCGAAAACTCTGAATGTTGGACCACCTGTGCAATTTTTAAAAAACTCAAGTTCAATTCATCTGAAGTCAGATCCTTGCCCATGGAGGATTTTGATGGTCGTCTGATCCATCGTAATATATATGCGACCACACGAAGCAATTTTTTATGAGAAGAGACTTTTTCAATAAGATTCAATATTGAATTTTTCTCAGTGGTCGAAATTAGTGTGAATGTATTTTTCTTCTTCTCTAATGCTTCGTCTTCTGGTGAGAGCTGGAAGTGGGTATTGATTGGCCATAATGCAGGGTCTTCTAGGAGGAACTGTGGACCGCCAAACCATATCGAATTATTCAATTCATCCACGTTACAACCCCGAGACACTTGATCCGCAGGATTTTGTTTGGTTGGCACATGCCGCCAATGTACTTTGTCAGTCAACTCTTGGATTTCGGACACTCTATTTGCGACGAAGGTTTGTAATGAGGATGGATGCGTTTTGATCCAATGTAAAACAATTTCAGAGTCTGTCCAAAATGTAATATTTTCGAAATATCGACTCAACATAGGCGCTACTCTTGACCATAATTTCGAAAGAAGATGTGCTGCCGAGAGCTCGAGACGCGGAAGAGTCTTGGTCTTCAGCGGAGCCACTCTAGACTTTGCAGTAAGCAGCATACATTTAATACCACTAGCAGATTGGCTTCGTATATATATGCAGCATCCATATGCCCTTATTGAGGCATCGGCGAAGCCATGTATTTGGCAAATGGCACTCGACTCTACGTTTACATAACGAGGAATGCTGATTGATGAGAGCTGCAGTAGGTTGGCTTTGAAGTTCTGCCAGCTAGTGTCAAGGCGCAATGGAATCGACTCATCCCAATCCAGTTTTTGAATCCAAAGCTCTTGTAATAAGATTTTTGCTTTGGTAACTAGAGGGGCTAGTAATCCAAGAGGATCAAAAAGACGAGCAGAAACTGATAATATGTTTCGTTTAGTGGCTCGAAGATCATTAAAATTGTCATCTAAGACAAATCGAAACAAATCCTCTTTCGGCAACCAATGGATTCCTAACGTTTTAGTGGAATTTTTGTCATTGAAGCTTAATGACTTTTCAGTGTAATCACTGTCGAAAAATTTAGGGTGGTTCGAAAACCATTTCGTTAGGGTGAATCCAGCCGAGTCTAATATTTTAATTACCTCACTTCTTAAAAGATCTAGAGACTCAAAATTTTCGGATCCTGTTAATAAATCATCAACATAAAAGTCTCTTTTAATGGCCAATGAACCGAGTGGATATTTGATTGTATTGGCATCACTGAGCATTTGCAAACACCGTGTTGCGAGAAATGGAGCAGGCGCAGTGCCGTAAGTTACGGTGTTAAGTCGAAAAATTTGAATTTGCTCTGAAGGATGCTCTCTCCACACTATGAGTTGACAATTTCTGTCTTCTTCATGCATAATAATTTGACGGTACATTTTAGTAATGTCCGCTGTTAGTGCATACTTATGTAAGCGAAAACGTAGAAGAGTTGAGTATAACTCTTCTTGGATGGTTGGACCTACCATCAAAAGTTCATTCAATGCTACTTGAGATGAAGATCGGCTCGAAGCGTCAAAGACAACACGTAATTTGGTTGTAGTGCTTTCGGGCCTTAAAACGCATTGATGCGGAATGAAGTAGTGTGGCTCACTCGGGATCTTATTGTTTGTTGGGCTCATGTGTCCCAGTGCTCTGTATTCATTCATAAAGTCCAGATACATTTTACGAAGTTCTGGATCTTTTAATGTCCTTCTCTCCAGGGCCTGAAACCGCCGAACTGCGGTTTCATATGAGTGACCGAGTAACTTACGGTCAGCTTTAAAGGGCATTCTGACTTGAAGCCGTCCTGATGGTAATACTTGAGTTGTATTAACGAAAAAATTTTCACACTCTTGTTGCTCTGGTGTGAATCTATTGCCATTTGATTCTGAAGGTAATTCTTCTAAAGCCCAAAATTTTTGGACTACTGAATCTAGTGACGTTAAGTCTTCTTCAGCTTGGCATAATGTGCTTTGTATTTTGGGAGGAGAACTTAAATTGTTGGCGTATTTGCCAGATACAATCCACCCTAATAGCGTCTTTTGAAAAGTTGGTTGATTAGGACCATTTTTAATTTGGCCAACAGCTAAAAGCTCGAAAAATATTTCTGCACCCAATAGGATGTCAACTTTTTTTGATTTATGGAATTCTGGATCCGCCAATTCAATATTGTGCGGAATTTTCCAGCCATTAACATTAATGTTATGGTCTGGATGATTAGCCGAAATGCTACGCATTATCCAGAATTCCGCCGAAAATTCATAGTTATTTACCCGCGACTTAACAAACGCGCTTAATTTCGCCCCCACTTTCGTATTGGAATTGCCGATTCCAATTACGCTCAATATTTTATGTTGGCGTCGAATCCGCAACTTCTGCGCCAAGTCCTCCGTCATAAAGTTGACCTGGGATCCTGAATCCAGCAACGCTCTGGCAGGCAGGTACTCTCCACAACTGGTCCTCACTTGGATGACTGCTGTTGCCAACATGACCCGATCCGGCATACTCGCTGTATGCATGGCATGAGTGGTTGATGGTTGCGGATGAGGTGCAGCGGGGAAGGAAACCGGATATTGGTGCAACAATGTGTGATGCGATCGATTGCATACACGACATCGATCCGCTCTGCACTTGGATACAGTATGCCCCTTACGCAAGCAGTTTATGCATAAGGGCACCGATTTCACAAACTCGAACCTCTGCTGCACCGGAAGCGCCTTGAAAGTGGGGCAGGCAGTCAAATAATGGTCCTTAGATTTGCACTGCTGACAAAGGGGCTGCCTCGTATTTGCTGCCACTAGCGCCGATTTGGTCCTGTCCGTTTGTTGCTGCTTCCCATGACTGGCACTTCCTGTTGGTATGGGCTTCGTCCTTGAGTGTGAAGCTCCTTCCGCTGATAGCTGCTGGTATCTTCTATTGAGGGTGGCTTCGCATTCCGTCCACAGTGGCAGCTTGTCGTAGTCCAGCTGTTCCTCCCATTTGGATCGGGTGGCAGGATCGACCTTTGTCATTACTATGTGTATAATTATCGCGTTTGTTATCTGCTTCTCATCGCCCAGCGATAGCAATGAGTCGTAAACCGCAGACACTTCGTCAATCATTGATCGCAATGACGGCGCGGATGGCTTTGGGATGGTTGGCAGCTCAAAAAGTTTAGATATTGTATTGAAAAATATCAAACATTTATTATCATAAACTTTTTTGAGACTTGCCAACGCTTTCGGATAATTTTCATCCGACATTTGGAACGCTTTAACTGTTCCCAAGGCCTCACCAGATAAACAATTTACCAAATGGTTAAATTTTTCAATATCTGGGATATTTGGATCATTGTGAACCAAACTCTCAAACAAGCTCATAAAATTTTTGAATTCTGAATACTCTCCCCTGAATTTCGGCAAATTCATTTTTGGGAGCCGTGAGCTGTGAGAAGCTACGAAAGATGTTTCGGCTATTGGCGTTCTATTTTGAGCTAATATTGATTTTATTATGGACTTCGTTCCAACGATAATGTCCTCTAACTCCCCTCGGGCCATGTCGTCTTCATCAATCTCTTCAATTTTGGATTGGCATGTCATTAGTTTGTCAATATGTGAATTTAAAATGTCGAGCCGACATTCTAATTCAATTGGATCTAGCGATATGGTTTTTTCGAGAAGGCCCGTTTTTATGCGCAAAATACTACTTTTCGCTACCGTTCTTTGACGTCTTAACGATTTTAAGTCCGTCAACTCCTTACTTGGAGACAGGCTTGCGATAGTTGGCTTTGGCTTGCTCATTGTGTTTTAGTTTGAATTCAAAATTCACGAAAAAATTATTTGGCACAGAAGAATTTAATAGAGGGAATCAATGGCGAAACCGAAAACGAAAATTATCGATTCCCAAATAACGACGGCCAAATCGAAAAATACACAAATGAGCAAATTACAAAATAGCACAACCAGAGAAATTTGATTCTAAAAAATTTGTTCGAAAATCGAAAAAAATTGCGAAAAACCGACCGATCAGTTGCGAAAAAAATTGCGAAAACGAAAAAATATTGTTTAAATATATATATTTTTATTTAAAAAATTTAAAGGCTACCGCAAATCCCAAAATCCCTTGTTTCACAGTGTACGCACAGTGTGCGTATGTTAATTATATTTAACCGTATTGTTATGTGCATATATGCATGTATATATGTATGTAAATATATGTATGTCAATATAATTAAATGTCAAAGAAGGGAGAGCCAAAAACTGAAAGTGTGCACTTTTTTTTATTTTAATTTTATTTGTATGTGTTTTCTTGTTATTCTTCGTTTGCACCACTTTCAATAATTCGCACTCGTTACCTGGTGCGTAGGCGTTTTGCCTGCGCTTACTTCCCTTTGACAGAGGACGCAGCGGCAGCTCATTCCCTCGAAGTGAATTCGTCGACGTCCCACGAAGCAGAGATGTAGCAGCGTTGACGTAGCAGCAGATGATGACGTTGGCGCAGCGGGAGCGAAGTTTGCCGGCAGCAGCAGTGTTGTCCGGCAGTGTTGAAGCGATGAAGCAGCAGTGAATCTATGCTGACTAACAGGAACAAATTTCACTATGTCACTTTGTTTTTTATTTTGTCTTGAACGGCACAAGCTTATTTACGGTTCCTTCTACTGTAATGAACCTCTATTCCGGCACTTTAATATATCGGCACTAGAAACTGTAATTTCCGCGGTGCACTATACCGGCACTAAATCAGTAAATGCCACCGTAAACTTTATAAAACTTTTTGTCGTACAGATCTTTTTAGCACACTAGTTTCGTTTATTGTAGGACTCACTGTACTTACCGAATTGCGTTTCACTGTTTGTGTGTATATTTTCTACGTTTTTTTTTTTTTTTTTTTTTTTATCGCGTCTTCTTGTTTCTCTTGCACTTAGTGTTGTCACAATGATTTGCACACTTCAAAATACATATGTATCACTTCTTTTTCCTTTTCTTTTTTATATATTATCGGGTACGTAGGTAAGTAAAGGTAAGTATATGAGTGATTTAGATTACAGTGATGCACATATGTTTCGAAAATTCGCACTTCAGCACTCACACTCCACGATACTTCTTTCTTTTTATTATTTTAAGTAGAGCTAATTATTGGTAAGTATTGGTAAGTATTCTGCACTGGCACTCAACTTCACTATTATGTATATATGTTTTTATGTATTTAATTATTCTTTTTTCCCTTTTTTACTCATTTAGGTGGCGCTACACTGCACTATCGACACTTGCACTTTATATACCGATTATATGTATATATGTATATATTTGTACTTTTTTGTTTTATGCACTGTATATTCGTTATTGCACTCTTGTCGTTTTAGGTTTTATTATGTTCACCACACTTCTCACTTCACTAAATAGCAATTTTTTTTTGCTAATTCCTTTGTGCATATGTATGTATATACGTGCACTGTATATATGTATTTTTGTAATTTTTATGTCTTCCTATTTAGGGATCACTGCACTTTGTACACGGTCACTTAAATTTTTTTTTTTTTTTTACACACATATGTATATGTATTTATTTATTTCTTTTTTAGCACCTTTTGTATATAATGTAAAATTGTATAATATATTTTAGTTAAGTTAATGTTCACTCTCACTCACTGAGTCGAAAATCGAAAACCGAAAATATGTATACAGGCAATTGGTTACGAAAAGTTAATTAATGTACTATTAATTCGCGAAAAGTTTTAAAGTTTATTTTAATTGTTTTATCACGCACTTAGTCCCTGCTCGGGCGCCATGAAAATTCTCAAGCTTTTTTGAGAAACGAAAAATTGCGAAAAGTTAAGGGGGTGCGCGATTAAAATTAAAAATAACCAAATTGCCTGTATTAAACGAAAAATTAATTAGCCGACAAATAAAAACGCGTGCTTGCGGTTTCACGGTTCAATTCAAAGAGGTAGATTTATTTCATATAATAGGCTCACGTAGCCTAAACTAAAAATAACGGCTTAAACTAGTGGTAATGTAAGTATGTGTTACAAAAGGGGTAAGTATAATTATCTTTCGTTAAACATTGTACTAGATTATTCTAAAGTTAGTATTAAGGTAAGTAAAAGATTAGTGTTATAAATTCATTATTAGGGTAAGTATGTAAATTTTATAATTTAAGGTATATAAATTCAATTGTTTAATATTTCTTTTACAATTCATTTTCTTATTTTAAGTTTTAGGTTTTTACAATTGTATATTTATGTCGCTTGACGCAACAGATGTTATCAAAATCATCATTGTTCGTGGTATTGGGTACATTTTATGCGATGGTTGGAATATTCAAACTTTTGAATTGCATCTCATGGAGTTATTTCATTTCATATAGGACAGAGTAGTGAATGAGACGTAAGTACCGCAGGTTCCAATATTCTAAACCCAAGAAATATGAAATATAATTATTAAAATAAATTTTGCAAAATATGAATTATCATTTTGCCAATTTCTCACAAACAATCGCAGTAAAATACATAATAGATTGCGTCCATCTAAGATTCAATGAGCCACTTTCTTATCATGCGAAAAACTGCCGAGCTAACTCATAAGTGGTTAAAATGGCACTTGGAAATATCAGATCATTTAAATCTTTACACTAAATTCCTGCGCAATTATCAAACGCTCGTATTATTTACTTCGCAGCCATACATTTGCATCAGGTAAATGTAAAAATGATGTAAGTCCATCATTATATTTACTAATAGACGAATATACCATCCATATGCAAATGAAAATATGAATGTGGCATATATGTATATGCATAGTGTGGCAAGAGTAATGGTAGCGAGGTGTCGGCAATGCTTGCATGCTCTACAAATTTTCATGTAAAACACCGGTGTATTATATCATCTCACTTTGCTCTGCAGTATTTTCTTTTTCCGATTTACAGCAAATAAGCACGTGATTTGCTCACTAAAATAATAGACTTTGTTAGTGGATAGTGGCTTCGTTTGCTACCATACCATACCGGGAAAAATTAACAGAAATTGATCTAGTTTGTTTATGAAGTTATATTGTTTCAACACAGCAAAGCTTTACCCTACTGAATTTAAATTTTTGCAATCTGTAACTCTACTTCAATTGCATTTCAATCACCTGTTGCATTCCCCATTCTCCTAGCCGCGATACTCCGAGCAAAAGTGGCGAATTTGTGTACATACAGTCACGTTTTTGAATTTTGCCCTTTCGCCTGAAATTCGAAATTACTTTGTGAGAAATGACAAATACATAGTTATCTTTTATTGCAATTTCAGTTCACTCGATTTTCAATCGCACCGATTAACTTAGTTAATGACTACTTCAAATTGCGGTGTTATCAATGTAAATACCGTTATGTTTACGTAGTTGTAGTCATTATCATCGGATGTCATGTTTATAGTGTTGAGCACAGTAGCATCTCAAAAACACTTTGTTGAGCTTCAATATAATTTATTGCATGATTATGTCGACCTTATTTGTTTAAGGACCTCAATTGCCTAGTTTAAGGTATATCATTTCTGTAAGCAAATTTCGTATTTCATCTGTAGACGCTAGCCAACACGACAAGCGCATCAATGATACTACTAACCAAACTAACAGATGCCAATGCTACGATAATTGCCCAAACTCACACTTGAAGTGAGGCGAATAAGTGGTGTTTGCCACGATTTCATGCAACTGTTGAGCTATAACACTTTCCACTTCCGCAATAATTCGCACATTATTCATATTCAAAACGAGCAAAAGGGAAAATAAATAAATAATAGGAAAACCGCAAAATTGTGATATTCCTATGTTTTGAAAGAGAAAATAATTTCGGTTGGCTAAAACCACTTGCTTCACCTGTTGGCTAGTGGCGTCTCACTAAAATGTTTTTTTTTATTATTATCACACGTATACAGTTTTCAAGGTGCTGATTTTCATAAAGTCAAACACTCGTAAATCAAATATTCATTAAAATGCAATTCATTCATCTTCATTTGAAATTATAAAGAAATGATTTGAATTTACCTTTGCAACAACTGATGTTAGCTGCTCAAACACAGCAGTACAACATTTTAACACTTGTAAAGCCACATGGATGCCTTCATTCAATCAATCAATTCATCTCAAAATTTATTTGTTAAGCAAAAAACACTTTCCATTGTCTAAGCAACTTGAGTATCAAGTTTAAATTCGACATGAGGTGTCGACATGTGTTCGATGTGATGGACCATAACCTCTAATTTATCACAACACCGCAATGGGACACTGCTTCTATTCAACAATTGGACGCAGATCAAAATATCAGTGAATAGCTACATTAACATAATATTTCATTATGAATAATAAATTTGCCGTAGGTATTTGCTTAGAAAATATTTGGATGGAGTCGGAAAAAAATAATCGCTTTTTAGACTGAAATTAATACTGATTTGGCGAACATTATTCGAAGTATATTCAATGTCAGTTGCTGGTTGAAAAATGGTCTTGCCATAAGCCTACCGATAGTTCTTTAGAAGAAAGAAGGCGGTGAAAATTCTCAAGTTCATACATTCAAGATATTTATGCATATACAATCTAGAGTTGGCATATATGAGCTAAGATTAATTTTTTGAACATTTCAGAGGCATGTAAATTAATTAATATATTTTATATCAAAATTATTTAACAGTATATATTGAAATGTTTTATTGAAATTCAAAATTTAACAAAAATTGGCAGATACCTAAGATACCTGATTTATGATGATAACAGCCTGTTTGAAACACTATTGGTTCTTCAACTTTGAAGTCAAAAACACAAATCATTGACTCTATTGTCTAAATAAATTCAAATTAATATCCATCGAAAAAATTACGTCAGTGTTTGACAGGGTTATACAAACAGTAAACCCACCATGCCGCCTACAATTTAAACCTACAATATATAATATTATCCCAGAGACGCAGGCATGTTATTTGCACAGCTTCGCACTTAATTAAAATCTGACAACAAAAGGGGAAATTTACATGTCTGAGAAACGATCAGTCACTGTAACAGATGTAGGCTCTTGACCAGTAGCCTTAATGTTTCTCGAAAAAAGGTGTGTTACACAGCCGTCGGCTTCACAGGCGTCACTAATAATATTTCATAATTGTGTGGGGAGAAAATGAAATATTAATAATGTGTGTAAAATATTTATTTCAAAATCAATATGTTAGTAGTTAGGCAAGTAGCAATTAATTGTGAGAGTCTCGCTTGGGTTTCTTGATAAACGTCAAGCTGTGAGCTAATGTTCGATTCATCACTTTCTTCGAATTTATTTGAAATGTTTAGATTTATTAAATAATTTTCAGGTAATCCTGTGCCTGTTTGTAATGTGGTAAAATGCTAAAATATCTCAATTTCTACAAAATAGGTCTTAACACTTGGGATATTTTCTCACAAAATATTAGGCACAAATTAAATTATTATTGTTGTTATATGTTGTACAACAATAACAAAAATAAATTTTACTAAACTTTTGCATATCTTTTTGCTTTATCGAGTTTTTCTGATTTGCCATGATTGTTGTTTACTTAGTTGCAGTTTATTGTTTGGCAAAGACAAAGAGCTACCAAGTTTTATGTATGTTTGGAGGCCTGTCTTTGTTTGCATGTTAATGCAGCCAATTAATGCAACCCAATGTCAATGGCATCCGCCGCATAAACGAGATAATAACAACAATACAACAACAGAAGTTCACTTTCCGCCGTGTGACAGCATCTTCAGTGCCAATTTTAATTAATTTGAAGTTTTGTTTCTTTTTTCAAAAATTGGATTGGCCTTAACTTAATAAAATCCCCATAGTTGTTCAAATTTTTACCGGTTTTTAGCTCCTTCTTCGCAAAAGTGATTATTATGCAATAAGTGTACAGTGTACATAAGAACGCAGAAGATTTACGTAATTGCATCATAGTTATTCTTTTATTGGTTGTTTTCAGCCTTTGCACAAAGTTTTTCATCCTTTTTAAGGCCAATGTCTTTTCTGTGGCATGCTTCATTAATAGCTGACTTACTGATTGTTATTCATCTGAATCAGCTAGCGATATCTGATTGTTACTGTCTCTTTTTTGCAACATCTGACTTATAAAATTTGCCTTTTTCTGTCTACATTTCTATGTCCACCCGCATTCTGCCTTTGAAATTTTTCAAAATCTCCAAAACGAAAGTCTTAAGCAACGCAATTGTTGGACGTTAGCCACAGTACTGTCTGGGACATCAAAAAATATATTTGAATCGATTTATGTGAACTTTATTAAGCGAACTGATATACCTTCAACAATAATTTTTAATTTGTTGGTCTTTATGAACCTAAAATAATTTGATTTAAATTTATTGACATATCAATATCCCAATTTTCTTGCTTTTTTTCTACAAAGGCACAAAAAATATCGCGCAAATGAATATGACAAATGATGCACACATTTGGTGTACAGTTATTTCAACAAACTTAAGGTCGCTAGACTAAACCCGCGTAATTTTCGTAATTTATAGCTCGTTTTCACACGCATTTTTTGGTATTTTTCAGCTTTCTTCAAGCCAATGCAGCCATAAAATATCGTACGGTCGGCAATTTGTGCGTCTTATGCTTTCGTTTGGATAATAAATTAAATAATTTTTAAAAACCTTACAATTTTTTGTACTTTTTTATTGTCTTTGCTCACTCAAATAATATATTTAATAGGTATGGGAAATTAATGTTTGCATAAGCTTTTATTTTTGTTACAATGATCGTTTATTTGATTTTTCTCACTAAACAAACCGTTATGTGTGAACAAAAAACCTATGGAAAATTTACTGAGCGTTCACGAGCACATCCCTGAAAACTTCACGCAATAACCGCAAACGTTTAGCGGAGAATACGCTGCAACGACGTATATAACAGAAAGTGGTAAAAGCAGATCAAAACGTATATTTGGAAGAAACAAGAGTTAACGAGTGATAGCTCCACAATATAGGGAGTGAAAGGTTGGAAGGGAGCAGCGAAGATTGCAAAGATTTTTAAAATTTTGCCGAAATAAATGCAAATATGTACTTTGCAATTGCAAATATGGATGAGGAAAATATGCAATAGTTGATATAAGCACATACTCGTGGGGGAGAGTGGGTACCAAAGTGTACAACCACAATACATGTCAAATGGTTGTTAAAAAGTGACAAACAAAAACAAACATAGTATAACACAATTAACTACTCACTTAAATCATAACCATGACTAATGTCAATGCAGCCGGCTTAATTGTTGTTTACTTGCTTAAATGTGGTACGTTTCAGTACTATTATTAATTGACTTCACACTTTCGTTGAAGAGGTAAGTTGCCTCATGCGCCAAAACTCCTTAAAACTATTAATATACATACAAAAAATTATCATGAAAAACAAAAACATATGATTGTTAAATAAAAATTGATATTACGAGTAGCGAGCTGCTCATCAGTCGGACCGGTTCGTAAGTAATAATACTTTTAATAATTTTTTTGTCTCTTATTGCTTTTATGCACTTTCCGTTGGTGAATATTTTTGGGGTTCAGTCAAGAGGATGCCAAAAACTTAAATTTCACCAAAGTATTATCAAGATTCCACCACAGCGACTATTGTCAAAACAGTTAAATAAATGAACAATCCGCTATAACGTGTTATATATATAACTTCTTAATAGAAAATCGGTAGGTTTAGATAGAAGATAGAAGGTATCAGCAGGGGAACTTAGTTACCTTCAGCCACTGAGAACTTTTAACTTTTGCACAATTGTTATAAATATATAGCAGGATCACTTGTTATAAATCGAGACTTGCTGAGGGTCTAAATGGCAAAAAGTGTACTTTTGAAATAAGCTCTAGGCCTCTTCAGGATATTTGTTATCCTGCACTTTTACCACTTCTATTTTTTTCAGAGTTTTTTTTTTTTTGAAGTACGTAACGGCATGCCGAAAAAGATTAAATAATTGAATATAAGTTTATACTCATATATACATATCCACATATGAATAATTCCATGAATTACGATATAAGAACATCAAAAATATCTGTCTGTAATGTTAAAACTCGATGAGTTTTTGCCATGTATAAGGAACTCCGACACTGAACGGAGAATAACATTACAATCAACTAAAAAAATTCCCTTGCGAGATCTTCTCTTTGCAATATGAGTAGAGTAAAATAGAGAAAATCACCGGAATAAGGAATATTTACAAAATTTAATCCAATCTTCAAAGAAGTTAAATTTATCTCTCGACTTGGAGAGGAGAAAGTCGAAAACTCATAAATTCATTTATAATAACTATTTAACTCAGCTTAGTATAAGGTGGAATTTTATAAACTTAATTCACATTAGTAAAATGCGTAAATGTGCGTCAACAACTTGTTGAAATTTCAATATAATAGCCCTACAAGCAATAAATATTTGAAAAATGTTACTTTAATTGAAGGCAAACTGTTAGATGACCATTTTTTACAACGGATATATGAAACCGAACACGATAATTGTACTGGCTTTTTTACGCGCATTTCCCTTTGTTTTACTTACTTCAAATAAAGTGCGTAACTTGTAAACTTGTAATCTCTTAGTATTACTAAACATAGTCACTCTTCTCCTAAGCTCTATGAAATCGAAAACTGTGCTTGTACATGTTCACACATATACATACATAAATATGCGTGTTTATGGGCTTAGTCACAGCGAAATCAATCGAACAGGGCTACCCTTGTTTAAAGAAAATACTGTCTTAAATGGAAGACGGCGCCTCTAGTAATTAAATAACATTTAATCAGCCTCTTTTCCATTACAACATTGTATACGCTCATTAGGTATCTGGATGTACAAACACAAATACAACAAATAAGGAAGGGCTAAGTTCGGGTGTAACCGAACATTTTATACTCTCGCAATTTATTTATTTAATTTTATTAATATAACAAACAATTTGACTCACATATTTGTCATATATATGGTATAAAGTCAGTTGAAAGTTGGAAACCCTAATATTAGGTATATAGGAGCTAGGTGAAGTTATGAGTTATGAGCATATGTTACCGTAATAAGAAACACGATCGTATTAAGCTTGAAACACGCTGGCCTTTATGCGTGATCTATTTCGATATATGTATAAACGTCAAAACTTAATTCGGAAAAGTTTTTATTTACACTCCACGTCCAGCTTACTAATATCCAAATATTCATTTATTCATTCATTCAGTAAATTCATTTGGGCTACTTAAGACTGTCCAAAGATGTCAAATCGATAGTGTAATTGCAGTCATTTAGTACCTTCTTAGTCAAATAGTTTAGGGTTTTCATAAAACATTAATTAAGATGTTGTTAATAAGTTATCACCATCTAACTGGTCCATCCTGGTCCATCCTTTCAGATTTTACAGAAATGATAGAAGCAAGAAGAGTATGAGACACCTAAGACAAATTCAAAATAACTGATTTTATAAATATTTATTTTGAAAAAACGGTGGAGCTAATGCATGGTTAAAATTTTAATAGCACGGATATATTAATTTCTATGCACGATTATATAAAGGTGTCTATATATACATCTATACATAAGTAAGTAAAAATGGTAATTTGCAACTACATATGCTAATTAGCCAAATTACTCTTGCAAATAAATATGATAATCTGAATATTTCAGCTAAATTCCTACGCAATTACCAGGCGTTCAAATTACTGACTCGCGTAGCCCCACAATTGTACTCATACATATATGTACATACTTATTTATGTATATACACCATAACACTCGCTAATATTACAGGTGCTATATAAGCGAGTATGAAAGATCCAAGCATAATGTGGCAACAGCAGTGGTTGAGTGGTATCGGCAAATCTTGCATTCTCCACGAATTTTTGTGCAAAACCCCCGTGTATTACAACATCTATTGCATACAAAATATACCTGCATCGCTCTGTAGCAATTTGTAATTTGATCGCTTGTTTTCCATTGGAGCTGTAGCAAAAAATATAATATTGGACTTATTCGAAGCGGTGAAATATCGCTCATGTCATTCTCCACTCATCATAATCACTCCCGTTAATGTAACGAGCATAATTATTTTGTTGTCATATAGGATAAGTATGTTTTTGAAAGACCTCAATTTCATTCCAGTCTAGATCTTTTTTTTTTCAATATTAAAATCTCTTCAAAATTAATTCAGTCACCTGTTGCATGCCTCATTCCCACAGTCACGATGCACCGATCAAAAGTGGTAAGCAATGTGAGCACACAGTCACGTTCTTCAACTCTTTGCCCTCTCTGTTTGAGCTTACTTATTACTTTGGGCTCCAATATTTACCATGAAGTGCAGCAAATTCGAAAATGGTTTGTGAGCAATGTTTTTGTGGCAACTCTGTGCTTTTTACTGCAATTTAAATTCACTTAATTTGCTGTTGTACCGATTAGCCTGGCCAATGACGACTTAAAATTGCTGCTTTAAAAGGCGATTTGATATTTTTCACAGACTTTGAACAATACCGTTATGTAGGTAAATGAAGTCATTATTGTCGTTATGTTTGTTTATCGGAAGCAATGATTGTAGTGCTAGGCCTAGCAATCATAACATCTCAAAAGCTGTATTGAATGTGGCAATTAACATAAAGTCAAACACGCGTAGATCAAATTTTTATTGAAATTCAAATATTTCATCTTTATTTGAAATAATAAAAAAAACCGTTTTGAATAAAAGGGAATATGCAGCTACCATAACAATACACTGCCTTAATATATTCAATGAATTTATCTGCAACTTTTCGATTAACTACAATAACGTTTTTATTTGTTTGATTGCTCGATCTTCAATTTATCACAACACAGCAGGGGGTCACAACTTCAATTCATCAACTCGGCGCAGATCAAAATATCAATGAGTAGCTAAATTAACATTTTATTAGGTGTTGATCATGTTCACGGTGTTTACAGCTACGGCCAAGGTCTATCGAATCTTATACCTTATTCGTAATATTTACTATTTTTCGCATGCATTTTCGAGCGATTATTTTATGCTTGCAGAAAAATTCAGTTAATACGTGATAAGGTTTCTAAGCAAATCCAAATTTTTAAGAAAAAATGGTTAGCTTTTGAGAGAGTAGTCTTGAAACTGTCCGTAAATCTTAGACCAAATACGATATAGCTAAATTTGGATGATTCTTATTAGCTCCATATATTTAAAATGAAAATACTATTGAGTTCATGAAGAGAAGCACACAACTTTTCCTCTCAATTTAATGGTGTATAAAACTTTTCCGCCAAGCTTATACGTCAGATATTATAAGGGGTCCAGTATTTTCGATAAAAAGTTTTTTATTTGTTTTCGAAAATTTGGATTTTTTAGAAGCTATATCCTGTATTTAATAATAATTTTTTTAAAGAGTCCTTTTTTCGC
Organism: Zeugodacus cucurbitae; assembly: GCF_028554725.1. NCBI lineage: Eukaryota > Metazoa > Arthropoda > Insecta > Diptera > Tephritidae > Zeugodacus > Zeugodacus cucurbitae. The sequence continues at coordinate 51,321,446 of NC_071667.1, read as the reverse complement.
ACTTCGAAATATACAAATATTTCGATTATGGAGGCTAACTTCGAAAATCAGAGAATATATTTTTTTCTTATGACGCAATCTCCTGGACAAAATTCCCAGAAAGAAAGTCGCTTTTGCTGAAATGCATTTATATAACCTTCAAACGTAATATGATATTAGCTTAACAAGTAAAATAATATGAGTTGTATTACTTACTCAGTGTTTACATTTTGTTCCGCTCGGGTTTATAACTATACGAAATAAAGTAAACTTTACCATAAGGCCCACTTACAAACATTTTAAGAGTCTCCAATGAAGATGCAAATAAAAGTAAAAATTAACACATTACCGCTCTAATAAGTGATAAAACTGCACTATTCTTCTTTTTGACTGGCGTAGACACCGCTTACGCGGTTATAGCCGAGTCCAAAACAGCGCGCCACGTATCCCTCCTTCTGGCAGTTTGGCGCCAATTGGTTATTCCAAGCGAAGCCAGGTCCCTCTCCACCTGGTCCTTCCATCGGAGTGGAGGTCTCCCTCTTCCTCGGCTTCCACCAGCGGGTACTGCATCGAATACTTTCACAGCTGGAGCACTTTCATCCATTCGAACAACATGACCTAGCCAGCGTAGCCGCTGTTTTTTTATTCGCTGGACTATGTCTATGTCGTCGAATAACACATACAGCACATCGTTCCTTCGTCTGCGGTATTCGCCGTTGCCAATGTTTAAGGGACCATAAACCTTCCTCAAAACCTTTCTCTCGAAAACTCCTAGTGCCGTCTCATCGGATGTTGACATCGTCCACGCTTCTGCACCGTAAAGTAGGACGGGAATGATAAGGGACTTGTAGAGTTCGGTTTTTGTTCGTCGAGAGAGGACTTTACTTTTCAATTGCCTACTTAGTCATAGTACCACCTGTTGGCAAGAGTGATTCTGCGTTGGATTTCCAGGCTGATATTGTTATTGCTGTTAATGCTGGTTCCCAGGTAGACGAAATTATCTACAACTTCAAAGTTATGACTGTCAACAGTGACGTGGGAGCCAAGACGCGAATGCGCTGACGTTTTGTTTGATGACAGGAGATATTTCGTCTTGTCCTCGTTCACCACCAGACCCATACGCTTCGCTTCCTTATCCAGTCTGGAAAAAGCAGAACTAACGGCGCGGGTTTTGTTTCCAATGATATCGATATCATCGGCGTACGCCAGTAGCTGTACACTCTTGTAGAAGATTGTACCTTCTCTATTTAGCTCTGCAGCTCTTATAATTTTTTCCAACATCAAGTTAAAGAAGTCGCACGATAGTGAGTCACCTTGTCTGAAACCTCGTCTGGTATCGAACGGCTCGGAGAGGTCCTTCCCGATCCTGACGGAGCTTTTGGTGTTGCTCAACGTCAGTTTACACAGCCGTATTAGTTTTGCGGGGATACCAAATTCAGACATCGCGGCATAAAGGCAACCCTTTTCGTGCTGTCGAAAGCAGCTTTAAAGTCGACAAAGAGATGGTGTGTGTCGATCCTATTTTCACGGGTCTTCTCCAAAATTTAGCTCATGGTGAATATCTGGTCTGTTGTTGATTTTCCAGGTCTAAAGCCACACTGATAAGGTCCAATCAGTTTGTTGACGGTGGGCTTTAGTCTTTCACACAATACGCTCGACAGAACCTTATACGCGATGTTGAGGAGGCTTATCCCACGGTAATTGGCGCAAATTGTGGGGTCTCCCTTTTTGTGTATTGGGCAGAGTACATTGAGATTCCAATCGTCAGGCATGCTTTCTTCCGACCATATTCTGCAAAGAAGCTGATGCATGCACCTTATCAGCTCTTCGCCGCCGTATTTGAATAGCTCGGCCGGTAATCCATCGGCCCCCGCCGCCTTATTGTTCTTCAAGCGGGTAATTGCTATTCGAATTTCTTCACGGTCGGGCAATGGAACATCTGCTCCATCGTCGTCGATTGGGGAATCCAAGCACTTGTGAGCTTAACTTATTATGCAATATGAATATATACATACAAGTGTGTGTAAAAGTTTGGTCACGTAAGTACTTGCATCCCAGTATTTTCATTATTGGCTGTTTTCGCACTTCACTGTTCATCAGTTTGCGGCATGCATCACTAATAGTTGACTGACTGCTTGTCCATTCATCTGCCTTCGATGTGAGTGCAAATGCAAGTCTGGCTTTCCGTTACTGTCTTTTTTCATAGCTTATATCGGCCATTTGTCGTTCAGTCAGGTTTAATTACTATATTGAGTAATTTTACCCTTCCTCTAGATATTAAATAACCCGTTTCTTGTCATTAAGTCACTAAAGACTGCCTACTTCAAAATCTCCATCCGCATTATGCTCTTGGAATTTTTGAATTTTGCAGTCTTATTTTTTGGCCTAAAACCAGTACTGTGTTCACTTGTTTCGTAATTATAACTAGGATTGATTTTCGAGAATGTAAAAATTTAATTATAAAGCAGAGCAATATTCTAAATACAATCACTGTAATGGTGAAGCAACTAATTTTCTCAAAGTATAAATAATATATTTATTCTTTATTTCTTTTCTAACATTTCATAAAAATTAATGTCAGAATGTCAAGCTCATATCTCTTACCTTCTTTACACCAAGTTGTATATCAAACGTTTTAGAACTTAAAAGTTTAAAAGCATAATTTTAGAATATTTTTTTTTTTTAATTCAACCAAACTTTGCTTTTTTCCTCTTTCGGTAATGGTTAGTGCGAGGAAAGAGGAAACTGGCAAAACGGAGTATTAATTATCTTTTCATGTCTACGTCTTTTTGTAAGTAGGTGATTAAAATGAACGCACGCCCTAGTCTAAAGCGCCAACAATTAGCAACGCCAAAGCTAATTATAAAACAGTTATTCTAGCCACTAATGCGTTAATAATCTCATCTAATTTCAAGCGTCAATTTAATAACAAACAGTAAAGGCATACCTGTGAACATTCAAGTTCATTTAACGAGTCAAATTCGAAGATAAGAAAACGGTGACGCTATTAATTAAGGATTGATGACTAAGTAATTATGCGTAGTGCTAGCAGGCAACTCCGTTTTGAATCAATATATTTTCAGTATTATTATTTATTTCGAAGACTCACTACATAACAAGCCACATGAAAGAGTGAGCGATCACTCAGCAACATAGGGCGCACACCGGCTGCAAGAGCCACAAGAGCAATAGAGATGAAAGCAACAAAAGTTGCAAAGACTTTTTAAAATGTTGCCTAAGCACATGTTGCTGTCACAAATGTCTCTAGAGCAAAAATGTTGTAGATGAGAGAAAATCCGAAAGCAAGTACAAGATGCGGCAACCAAAAAACAACAGTGTCAACAAAATAAAACTTTACCGCCAACTCAAATCATAACCGTGACTGACGACAATAAAACTGAATGATTATTGTTTACTTGCGCTGCGTTTGACTTTTATTTGTAGGCCTTGTCTGTATAAATGTTTTAATACGCTTTTCTTCAATATGCGCTTTGACGCCTGCGTCGTAACCACCTACAAAATAAAGTATACAAAAACTAAGAAAGCGAATTATCGTACAAACACATAAACATTGTTGTTAATTCAATGTAGATAATACTGTTTGCAATTTTTTTCTTTTTGTATGCAGTTCGTAAATAATACAACTATTCATTAGTGTTTCTTATTTATCTGCTTATCCTTATTTATTTGCTTTTCTCTTTTAATTTTAAACCTCTTAACTTTTGGCTTTGCTAAATTTGAAAATTTTGATAGCTCAATCAAGAGGATGCGCCAAAGCACCAGTGAGGGTCAATAACAGCTTTGTCGTTGTGGTTTGGGCATAATAAGTCGGTATCGATAGAAATTGATTATTAAAGACAATGACCAATTTTGAACGCAACAAAGCCAAGCCCAATAGAAACGCGACTTCCTAGTGCATTAGCAATATTAAAATTCCCTTAACTGTTGAAGATGCATCAGAGACCTTGCAAGCATAAAACAATTGAAAATGTTGTTTTGATTGACAGCGGGTGTGTCATATTGTAAAATAAAATTAATTTTTTTTACTAAATATAACTAACTGTACGCCCATTCGCCTTTTCTGTTATCGACCATTGAACTTTTCGGCAGGCCCCAGAGGTGATCTAGTTGTAGATGACCAGAGTATACTGAGTTTATGGAGGGAACACTTCACCATCCTGCTGAATGGCAGTGAAAGTACAACACCATCTCCTGGTGAACAGATGTACCATTGCCCGACCGTGAAGAAATTATAATATCAATTACTCGCTTGAAGAACAACAAGGCGGCGATTTTAAAGCTGCTTTCAACAGCACGAAAAGGGCTTGCCTTTATACCGCTATGTTGAATTTGGTATCCCTGTAAAATTAATACGGCTATGTAAGCTGACGTTGAGCAACACCAAAAGCTCTTTCAGAATCGGGATACGGATCTATGAGCCGTTCGATACCAAACGAGGTTTCAGACAGGTGACTCACTATCGTGTGACTTCTTTAACCTGATGCTGGAGAAAATAATATGAGCTTTAGTTCTGCAGAACTAAATAAAGAAGGTACAATTTTCTAAAAGAGGGTACAGCTGCAGGCGTACGCCGATGATATCGATATCATTGGAAGCAACAACCGTGCCGTTTGTTCTGCGTTTTCCAGACTAGATAAAGAAGCGAAGCGTATGGGTCTGGTGGTGAATGAGGACAAGACGAAGTATCTCCTGTCATCAAACAAACAGTCAGCGCACTCGCGTCTTGGCTCCCACGTCACTTTTGACAGTCATAACTTTGAAGTCGTAGATAATTTCGTATACGTGACGAACAAAAACCAAACTCAACAAGTCCCTCATCATTTCCGTCGTACTTTATGGTGCAGAAGCGTGGACGATATCAACATCCGATGAGACGACACTAGGAGTTTTCGAGAGAAAGGTTTTGCGGAAGATTTATGGTCCCTTAAACATTGGCAAAAGCAAATACCGCAAAAGATGGAATGAATGGATGGTATGTGTTATTAGGCGACATTGACATAGTCCAGCGAATAAAAAGACAGCGGCTACGCTGGCTAGGTCATGTTGTTCAAATGGACGAAAGTGCTCCAGCTCTGAAAGTGTTCGATGCAATACCCGCTGGTGGAAGCCGAGGAAGAAGGAGGCCTCCACTCCGATAGAAGGACCAGGTGGAGAAGGACCTGTCTTCACTTGGTATTACCAATTGGAGCCAAACTGCCAAAAGGAGAGATCCGTGGCGCACTGTTGTGGACTCGGCTATAACCGCGTAGGCGTTGTCTACGTCAGTCAAGAAGAAGAAGAGGGAGGAAGTTTGCAAGCCAATAAATAGCTTTTTCTAAACAAAAGTGTATGAGAGATCCAGGTATGTTTAGTGACCTAACGGTTTAATATAGTCATCAAATTCGATTACTCTAAATAACACTGAATCACTCACTCATTCAAAAAAACACATCGGGTTTTCAACAGAGGCCCCTGTTTATGTATGAATATATGTAATATTTTATAATATATTCAATGTAAATTTTGATGTAATTTGTGTTATCGCATGTGCGCCAAAATATGGATTGATAAGTGTGCGCATATTCCTTCGAAAAGCAAGTCAAACGTCGTGCGCCACTGAACGTCCACTAAGTGAACGGACTAATGCCAAAGTCACGATAAATGCCCAAACTCTCACGTAACGGTGAAGCTACTAAGGCTATTAATTTCCGCAATAAATTTCATGAGAAAAATTCAAAGTTGATGAGGTTAAAATAAACAAAAATACAAAGTGGAAATAATATATATTCGTATCTTATGAAGATTATTAAAAAACATTATTCTAATATTAATATTCATTAGCTAGTAGTAGATAGACTGTTCCTTCGTACTCACTCAATAAAATAAAACGAGCACATTTCTCTTACCATTTTGTGTCACGACTTTAGGAATGCATCAAGTAAGCTAGAGAAAGCCTACTAAGTAACGAAAAATTGAGTATTGAATATTGATTAATCGAAATATTGAGATATTTAATACGATTTCTATGCTCAAACATATTTTCTCAAAAATATAAAGATGATTATTTGTAGATACTCATATGGGCCATGATGTTGAATAGTGGCCTTGATGAAAAAAAAGAAAATAGAATAATAAATGACATGGGTTGACCCTATTTTTAAAGAATGTTAAATATTTTCTTATTATAAATTCATACATTCCAAGGTGCTGGTTTCCAATAATGGTACAATTAATATAAAAAATGCAAAAAATTAATAACAATAATAATAATGAGTAACTAAATAAATATTTTATTTCATTAAGTGAAAATGTGGTTTTAATGAATGTTCAACTAAGATGACGCCCGAATCAATATTATAATACATCAAATTCCCCATTTCCGTTACAACGATCCCATTTATTCATATGTATATGTATGATGTAAACAAGAAACTATTCATTATGTCCATACTCTTTCAAAAATAAGAAATTCGTTACCACGAAAACACTTCCAATTGAATTTGTGAATGACAAGGTAAACACAAATAGGAACAAAGCCTATAGTGCGGCCTACATGTTATAACTTAAGATTTATTATTCAAGAGGCGCCGGCAAATGATTAGCATAACTTTGCACTTAATTAAAACATCATCACAATGGGGAAGATATACCTGTCAGAAAATGAAGGAGCGTGACCATAACCGGTAGCTTGTTTCGAATGCAGACACGCCACATCGCTGCTGGCTTGGCGCATGCGCCACTAATCTTATAGTAAATGTTGTAAATAAAAATTGAAAACGAATAATATTTATTTGCAGCATAAGATTATGATTCACTTTTGTCATTCAGATGTGTGTTTCATGATCTGCTATGTCTTTTGCGTGCCGTTTAGCAATTAATTGCGTAAGCCCACGTTGGGTGCCTCGGTCTACGACGAGCTGTCTGCTGATGATCAATATATCACTTTCTTCGAATTTCGTTGAGATGTTTAGCGTTATGACATAACTGACAAGCAAACTTATGTCTATTTAAAGTGAAGTTTTGTAAAATTTTGGCAAAATCATTTTGGTTGGAAGAAATATCCTTTGCGAAGTAGTACTGACTGTTCATCAATTTTTGTATAATTTATAGATATAGGTATTTGGATTCGTTGATCACTAAATAAATTAAATTTATATAAATCAAATGTCCACTCTAATGAGCGCAATTAGGCCTCCAAATACGTATGTAAACACTTTTTTGAATTTTAACTAAATCTGGCCATAAGTTAAAGTGCAACATATACGGTGACATTGAAACCGCATTTACACGAGTTTTTGGTAGTGTTTTATATTTATGGGAGCGTTTAGTGAGTGTTTTTATAGCAATTCTTTATTACACACGCCAAACGCTCATCACTTCTACATATGTATGTACATATATTAGAAAAAAGGTTCAGTGAGTAAGTTTAGAGATTTTACGGTCCGGCAATTAAAATACACTTTTCCAAAGAAATAAATTATCAAAACTAAAAGAGCAACAACAGCACTAACCATATGATACTATGCTTAAACATATTGAAACTGCATATGTGTGTTTATGTGTATATGTATTTGGTGGTGATGCGGTACTAGCTATCGTTGGCGATAGCGAATTAAAGAACGCGTGCGATTGGTTTGCTAATCTCTGACGAACTGTGTTTTATTTCAATGCTTATGCTTTTACATCCTTACAACGTTACATTCGTTAAGTTTTAGGAGAAAATACATGTAATGGGGAACTTAAGAAGTAAAGTACGAATAAATAATTATGTACAGTACAAATAAATTATTATGATAAATTATTATAATTAGTGTAGAGTGGTGATCTCCACATATACATGGCTGCAGTCACGGTGCAACACTTGTAACCCACTTAACATTATTTTTTCGCATTTTTTCTCCTTTTCTAATTGGACGTACAACAATGTCTGTCTCTCCAACCTAATAAGGCCAAGTTTTCATGACCTGGCCTCGCGATTTTTAAATGAACAAAACAAAATTATATAAGAAATCTCAAAAATATGAATAATTATAACTCTGTTGCTATATGTCTTAAAACGTTCATGATCCAAAATATATATGTATGTATTTTTAAGTATAAAGAAAAATGGTTTTTGCTTTTGTTATTACATAGAAGCCAAAATGGTTAATTTAAAGAACGCTCTGTACTCTTACTGATTACAAAAAACGAAGCTGCACATAAATACACCCATTCTTGTTTCGCATTTCAATATTTACGTTGCGATAAGCCTAGCATATTTCTATAATAAATATGTACATCATTTATTTATCATTTATCTATCAGAACAATGCGGCAACTGGATATAAGATAAGAAACATTCTCGTATATCAATTTGTATGCAAAATTAAAAAGAACTAAGAGCACATGGTGGTCCAAGATGCCACAAAGATAAATAAAGACCGAAATCAGCTCTAAGGATGTTCGGTGCTAGTTAATTCGTATTTTTATTCTTATTTGTATTTGATTTACAGCGCAAGAACCTTTGAATTACAAAAATATGGTGAATGAGCAGTTCGATATATCAGATTACTAAAGAAAGTCCTTTTAATAGTCCAAGTCCAATAATTATCTATCCATCTCTGTGGGTTATTTTCATATAATTGTAAGTGATCAAAACGGATCCAAGTAGGCAATGTTGTTGCGCGTCTGTATGTTTTTACCCACACGTCTATAATTGCAAAAATAGACCATATATCGTGTTCGGTTGACGGTTGATGCAATCCATTGTCAATGGTAATTTTGGCGCATAAATGAAAAAATAACAACAATAACTACAATAGTGTGGGCATAAAATGGGCGTGGCGTCGCCCACTTATGGGTCAAAAACCATATCTCAGGAACTACTCGACAGATTCGAATGAAATTCGGTATATAATATTTTCTTGGCACCCTGATGACACGTGTGGAAAATGGATGAAATCGGTTCACAACTACGCCTACTTCCCATATAACTCAATTTTGAATCTTTCTGATTCTTTCACTTTATAATGTACACATAAGAACCGATAAAGATAGCGAAATAAAACTTTACACAAATACTGTATTTGAGGTGTGACATCACTTGTGGAAAAATTTTCAAAATCGGACCATGACTTTTCAAGGCCCCTGATATCAAACATGAAGAACTCAGTGCCTAAGGGTAATTTTTCACCGAAAATATAGGTAAATCTCTAAATAAATTGCGAGAGTATAAAATGTTCGGTTGCACCCGAACTTAGCCTCTCCTTACTTGTTTTTTACATTGTTTATGTAAGTGGAAACTAGCTGGGCCAGTATTGCAGCTCCTTCAGCGCTTCCGAGACTATCTTATCTTATTATACAATATGTATACATATAAATATCCAACTTATTATAAAATTGGAAATAATATAGCAACGAAAATTAACACAAATTTTCGAGAAAATATATGATTTGGTAAAAAAAATGGTAGCCATAAATCAATGTATGATTTATTTAGCCATTTTTAGTAGGAAGTCGTTTTCTCACCATATATTATTTATACTCATATACTTCTTCTCTATTTATTTCATAAATTCATTTTAGCTTGATGTACGATTTATATAAAAAAGATGACTTCTTTGTTTTCTCACTAGTTTGAGCTTATATCCCTTGTATTCGTTTCGTAATGTATTTGTATCTGTACGCAAAACTATAGACTTAAGCAACGAACTTGTTTAGATTCGACCACGGCTATGCTTTCAAAATGACACCAAAATGTTTGAAAACAAAGACCATTAACTTTATTAAGTGAACAGATAAACCTTGAAAACTAACTTTGCACACCGATGCAATTTTTTAATCTAAATATGAATAGACTTCGATTATAAATGTACTCTTGTAGGTCTTTCCTTGCCTAAGCATAATCTCATTTTTACACATGTCTCACGCCATTTTTCTGCCTGAAAATCACACAAAAACTATTATAATTAACGTGATGTGCATGTCTGTAGATACAGTCAAAAAGACTACTACATGTTTAGTGGGCACTCGCTTTCTGTGTGGGATCAGAAAAAAGTATGTTTAGTAAATCTGATTTATGAGCGGTAAAACAGGTAAAGATGCCAGATGGACTTTTCCGCTTAACATTTATAAAACAAATGGATGTAAAAACTTATGAGAATGTAATTTTTTTACGCAAAATTATTGGAATGAATTAGGTATATGCAACTCACATGAAGGTTATTGTAGTGGCCTGAAATATTTCCCAATTATTTTAAAACAATTCTCTTGAGTTGAACATCGTTGGATGTTGTGCAAATCTTTGAAAATTATCATATTTCATTTATTATGTGTACAAGTGCTTAGCAGAGGCTACACTGGAATTACAACGCTGATCACGCAAACACAAAAGAGATGAGCGATCGATCATCAACATAGATCACAAAATATTGCAAGAGCGAGAGAGATAAAATCAACAAAATCTCAAGAAATGTTTCCGAACCAAATGTTGCTTAAAATGTTGACAAGAAAAAAGACAAAACAATTACCGCAACATGTTTCAAATATACAAACAAATAAAGACTAAGCCACCCACCATAACCGAGACAAATGGCAATAAAGCCGGCTTAATGTTGTTTACTTGCATTGTTTGTAAATTTTTTGTTGCGTGCTTTTGATGAAGATGCACATTGGCACCTACAAGTAAGTGTAGACAAACGGTAAAAATATTAAACAGAAAATAAAAATTGTAAAAGAGTATAATAGAGTTAAGCTTACTGTTGAATAAAACTTGATAATAAGGTTCCTTTTATGTTTGGATTTTCCACATCTTGTTTGACCACTTTTTGACACGCTTAATATGAAAATCCCCCTTGCAAATTGAAGAAGATGTGCAAAAACTCTTGAACACCATCAGGCTGTCATTGAGCGTTTTCTTTACAACCACTCCACCAATTACTGCCATTAACTTAGTTGAAGAAAAAAATAGCGAAGGCTTCCATGCCACAATCGATGGTTATGGTGGCTTGGGAAGTTTGCTTTGACTTTTTTTTAATTTTTCCAATATTTCCAGAATATATTTTGCTAAAATTTTAATATTGTCTAAGTGAATCACAATTAAACAGGATTTCCCAGTTTTACTTATATATCACTAAGTGAATATTTACATCCGTTGCATAATACCATGCAGTCGTAACCACATATGCGCCAAATTGTGCAAACCATCGTTGGAACTTGCTGAGCGCATCGCTTGTGGTTGCATGTTGACACCTGCAAATATACGACATAGCAAACCGCGTTGCAGAAATACAAAAGTAAATGAATTTGCTTCATAAACAAGATATTTTGCCAACCTCACACATATTCAAATTACAGTCAACTCACAATTGCAATTTCCATGAAATTTGTTTGAGGACATGTTTATAAATTTAAATTCAGTTTATTTTTAATATTTTATTGGTGGTTAACTAAAGCGATTGGCAATCATAAATGACTGTCTACTTAACTCTATTTTAAGTAAAATTGAAATTGGGTATATAATCCAAATAATTAACTTTTTATACTCTCGCAACGTAGTTGCTAAAGAGAGAGGGTTATATATGATCAGGGTGACGAGTGATGTTCAAATCCGGATGTCTGTCTGTCCGTCCGTCCGTCAGTCCGTCCGTGCAAGCTGTAACGTGATTTAAAATTGAGATATCTTAAAGAAACACGTGTTCTAGTGTTTATACAGTTAAAAAAATGGAGGAAATCGGATTATAATCACGTCCACCTCCCATACAAAGGTTATGTTGAAAATTACTAAAAAGCTTTAATTAGGAAAACCACCAGAACCCTTAAATTTCATATAAAGAAGAAGTACAGAAGAGCTACAATCAAAATAGTATACAAAATTTTATCAATGAAATTCGATTCATATTATCTTCTTGGCTTCCCAGTTATATGGTATGAAAATAGTCCAAATCGGTCAATCAACTACGCCTACTGCCCATATACAAGAACTTTGAAGTCGATCTGAATCGTTTTGTTTGCAATATATAAAATAAGCACTAGTGAGGATATCGGCACAGAACTTTGCACAAATACTACATTTATAGTGTGGCATCGCCCTTCTAAAAATCGCCAAAATGGGACCATAAGTATTCAAGGCCTCATATATCAAATATAATATTAGGACCTCAGAGCATCGAATAAATTTTTTACCGAAAATATATTTAAGTTTCTCAGATATTTTGAAGAAATTCAAAAGGAATATTTTTCTTCTAATAATATGTCTCCGTGCCAAAAATGGGTGAAATCGGGTCATAACTTCACCTAGCTCCCATGAACTTATCATTAAGGTTTATAAACTTTCTTTTGGACTTTATACCATATATAAGCCGAATATGTGAGTCAAATTGTTTGTTATATTAATAAAATGAAATAAATAAATTGCGAGTGTATAAAATGCACGGTTACACCCGAACTTAGTCCTTCCTTACTTTTAATGATATGTGATTCTCCTAAATTAGACTTTATACTCGTAGTTAAAATTGAATTTTCAACCCTTATCTTAATCTAGTTGTCTTGTTTCTTGTTGACAATAACAAGAAAGAAAAAAAAATCACGGTAATTAACCGTTACTTAAACAGGCGAACCACAGTCGATTTTATTCGAAAACCGTTTTCGGATCGATGAAAAAACAGATTTTGAATCTATGTTTTGTTGCAATCACTTCTTCTCGAATATTTATTACCAATATAGTTTTTCGGAATCTAGTAGAAATAATAAAAGTACCTTAATAATAAAAATACTGTTGCTAAATCATATGATTTAGAAAGCAAATTTCTTCTTTGATTATCCAGATAAGCTCTTAATTGTAAACTACAGAGAAGATGCTAGACCGACGTATCTCAATAGAATTTTTACAAAACAAATATCTTATTGCGTACCGAAGAAGTCAGATTTGTCTGTCGCTATTTTCTTGGACTGTCGGTGAAAACTTCATTGGCATCTTATGTACATTTGGTATTGTAAAGCAACTTCTTTTTATAATGTACACAAACGCCTATAATAAAAAACATTATTTGACACGCTTATTACTCGGAGAAGTGAATCCCATTATGAGAGAAACGCATGAATATGCATCAGAGACTTGTTGAAATTACAAAATTATAGCGATACAAGCATAAAATATGTGAAAAATGTTGTTTTGATTGACAGCGGGCGTGCCAAATTGTTAGCTGACCATTTTTTACTGAAGATAAGTGTTTATATGTAACTGTACGCCGCCCATTTCACCTCTTCTGTGTATTAACAGTTGACCTTTTCGGTATGCAAGTAATTTTTCTCATTTTGTTTTTGTTTTTTAAGAGAAAGTACGTAAGCTTGAAACAAAACTTTTTGTCTTCGTATTACTTAACACTATAGATTTCGCATTTACTCAATGTTATTGAATAAGCAAGTACATAAATACATATACACTCATAGCAGTTGGTATGTATAAGGAATTAGTCACAGTGCAATCAATGGAAAGAGTTGTACTTTTAAAGAAGTGCCTGTAGATAAATGAAAGACTTCGCCTCTAGTATTTAATTATTATTTTACATGCCACAGACATTAAATTTCTTGACTAATATTAACTATAGTTTACTCCTTCCATGGTAAAAATCTTCTTGCGATTGTACTTCAATTGCCTGTTGCATACCTCAATTTCATAGCCATCATCACTTACATATAGACCAAAAGGCTGTTCTTGATACTTTACACGTCCGTCTTATTGCTGTTGACTTCAATATATTTCTCCTAATGTGAAATTGTGTTTGTAGCAATAGAGTGTATTTTTTGGAACTTCATTCATCTTGGTTTTGCTTTTGCACAAATTAGTCCAGCATGAGGCAATAGTTAAGTGTTCATTTATTCAATCATTATTCAGTCATTTAGCTTTAACTGTTCGCTTCAATATAACGATATTTTTGTTGTTTTTATTCATTTACGTTATTACAGTGCTTTCTATTGTTGAAGCGACATGAGTAGGGAGTGTCGACATATGTGTCAATTTATAGTGGATTTCTTACAATATATCACAAAACAGCGGGGGGCATATTCTTTATTTATTTTTAAAATCGCATAAGGTATCATTGACTTAAAGTTGATGGGTGCCCCGAAATAATAACTAGAATTCCTTGGAGTATCTCGAACACTTTGGGGGGAGTGATAAGGTCCCTTCATTATCAGTTTATAATATTATTTTCTTATGTTGAGATTAGTTTTTGAACTACCCAGGAAATTCGGTGATATGACATTAACAATTGCAGCTTAGCTGATGTCTACGTTTATATATTGGTATATATTATACTATTTTATGAAAATCTTCCGTTGAAATTAAAAATTTGGATTTGTCCATTGAATAAAATTCATTCACATATCCATTGCTACGCAAAACTCATTCAATTAAGTTCGTGAAATGGAAGGTAAAAAAAAAAAGAAATACAAATAACAAACATATACAATGTGTTGTGCGGCCCGCTTTTATACCCTAAATCACATTATTCAAGAGACGCAGCCAAATGATTAGCATAAGTTTGCACTTAATTAAAACATCACCGCAATGGGGAAGATATACCTGTCAGAAAATGAGGGAGCATGACCATAACCGGTAGCTTGGATTGAATGCAGATACGCTACATAGCCGTTGGCTTTGCGCATGCGCCACTAATCTTATAGTAAACTGTATAAATAAAAAAATTAAGATTTGCGTGCCAATATCAATTAATGGTGTAGGCCCCCTTTAGGTGCCTCGATCAATTTCCTCGAAATGATTTGAGATATTTATGTAATGTTTGTTATGTAATATACCAGTGATTAACACCGTAAATAAGACAAGAAAATGTATTGTAAAAATATGTTTTCTTGGCGCTTTACTGCAGTTGATATTCTGTTATCTGGTATATGCTAGGTGTCATAAATTGCATATGTACCTATGTATGTATTTTTAGAGCATTTAAGTTAGATGCGAGAATTTATTTAAGAAGCTTGCAACCTCTTGCAATGCTGCTTGATATTGGCATTTATTGTTAGACAACACTACCAATGATGGCAAGAGCCCACAATACTACTCAAGCCATATGAATATGAGTTGTATTAAAAGATATTGAAACTTTGCAGTTAAGTGTGCGTTCATGTATGTATGTATGTCGCTGCCGTCATGGTGCAACGCATGTAACCCACTTTACATTTACCTCTCCGCATTTTTTATTGAACGTGCAACTGTTTATTTTTCTTGAAGTTGAGTAGACCAAACGGTAAGTCAGTGGTCAGTGACGACGTTAAGCAAACAAAAAGGTATTCGTATACGTATAAGAAATCTCAAAAATATGAGTTATTGCAATGAACAATTCCCATTGTCCAAGAAACGAGCCAGTCTCGAAATATCCGGCTCTTTGTTGCAATAAAGTGTTAAAGCCGTCTTTTCTTAATTTTACGAAGGCAAATTGCTAATGCTGCTGGTGTTTTCTGTAATATTGCACGTGTTAAGTGTTCTTCTGAATTACAAACACTCGACACACAAATGCATTCTTGCTTCATTTTTCAATTCTTGCATCAGTATCAGCAAACATTTTTGTAATTACTTGATTGTCGACACAAATTGAAACTGTACATAAAAATTATCAAACCAAAACAGAGAAGGTGTTTTATTGCAAATTCTTCTCTCTGTGACGCGCCAAAGTGTCATAATACTTCAACAAGACTTTTAACTTGGATATGGTGAATCAGAAACACTACTAAACCTAACTATTTACTGGTTAATAAATTCAAAATTAGAAGTGCCCCTCACCCTATAAACAAAATTTTCAGCTCTTTGACGAAATCCAAATAACAATGCACTGCAGATTTATAGTACTTCATAAAATGATTTCCTGCAGTAATTTATTTCTTCTCGTATATTTCGTATATATTCTTATGTAAGAAACATAAATTATGTGTTTCCTCACCAATTTAAGCAGAAATATATTTATAATAGTATTGGTAAGTAGCTATGCAAGTGCATCTCCCTCTGAAACGAAAGACTTAAGCAACGCACTTGTTGGGTGTTGACAATGGCGTCCTTTATAAAAACCGCTATCAAAATGAACCCTGACCTTTATTAATTGTTTTCAATAAAACCATAAACCTTAACGCCTTGTACGAATATATACGTACAAAAAAACATGTATATTGTATATTTATGTAAACATACCTCTATTATGAATTTAAACTTTTTGGTCTTTGCTTGCCTGAAATAAATCATTTAGATTATATTGCACTGACTACAAATGTTACAAATACTAAAAGGTTTTGAATGATGTGCAAGTACTTTCGCCCAAAAATCGAAAGTCATTTGCGATATTTGAGTATATCCGGAAAATAATTTAGAAAATCAGATTTATGAAGCAGAAAAACTGTATAAACTGTATGTGGAAATTCAAAAATTTTAGGTGTGAGGAATGAGTTTGCGCCTCAGTCCGAGTAAACATAAATGATCTTCATATAATTATAGTTAACGGTTGAATAGCGTTAAATTTTAATGGAATCTTTCTTTACTTACGACTAGCTGTCATGGTTACTTAGCTACAGTTGATCAAACTAGTTAAATGAAACCATTATTATGACAAGAGAAGTACGTCGGGTAAATAATGATTGAAGACTATCAGCGAAAAGCATATCGTCAGCGGTTTAGATTGCATAATTATCTATTTAACTTTAAATATTTGGAAATGTTTTAGAGCAATAATGATGAGAAATACTGTTTAATTTAATTCATTCATCTAAATAAGTTCCCTATCAATGTTTAAACTTCTCCTTTTGGCATAACGCAAAAATAATGAAAAGACATGCATTGTCTACGGCATGAAATTGAAAACACTGCACAACAATAATATAGAACTTGCATTTAAGGGGTTAAATACAGTTAGAATTTTCAAAAAATCGATTTTTTTTATTTCATTTTCTTAATGTACATATATTTAAGAATACACACAGAAAATTTCATATCGTTCCGGTGAATATTTTCAAAGTTACAAGCAAATGAAAAATTTGAAAAGGCGTTTTAGAGTGCTTTTAAGTACAAGGTCCAAACTTTAAACGCGTTTTTCTCAAAATGGTGTTTTCAAAGTCGGTGACCAACATTACTCGAAAACGGCTAGACCGATTAGTCTCAAATTTTAACACGACCTTCTAAAATATATTTTTTAGTAATTAATCGTAGATTTTTTCTCTCCGATAAACATTTTTTTTTTATAAACAATTTAAGGCCGAAATTTCGGTGAAAAATCGATTTTTTTTTTTTTTGAGAAACCGCCATTTTGTCAAAAAATTTTATTTTGCTTATTCCTTCGATTAATTACTAGATTTAACATTATTTTAACGAAATCTGTTTGGTTTTTTAATTTCGGATGATCCAATTTCGAGATATAGTGGTCACCGCAAAACGTCTTTTTTGAGAGGAGCTCCTGGAGATCAGCTGTAGCTCTTTTTCAAATAAATATTTTTACTAAAACTAAGTCTTAAAATACAGTTAAAAGATACCATAATATGTGTATAAATTTTTGGATCAATAAATTAAAGAGTTTTCTCAGAAAAAATTCTGGAAAATTCACTTTTTTTCTGCCGTCTAACTGTATATAACCCCTTAAATATGAAGTTCCAATTAATAATTTAAACAATTTTATCTTGTTGATTGTTACTATAAATATTTTTATTTGCCATTAGCACTGTCTTCCTAGACAATCCGTTATATTGGTACGGAACCACGCCAACAACTCATTACACAGCAAGGCATGTCTTAGCTAGACAAATGTCTGTTGCAAACTGACTGAGACAACGTATGCTACCCTGAAAAGACATTCAATGAACGCCATATAGCCCCATGCTGCTAGCAGAAGGTATGCTGCAGCGACACAGATGTTCAAGGTTTGCAAGCAACATGAGAGAGATGTGTGGTCAAACAGCAACATAGAGCTTAACAAGTTGCAAGAGCATGTTGAGAAACAAAAGTTGCAAAGATTTTGAAAAATGTTTCCTAAAAAAATTTGCACATAGATTTATTGAGATACAAATGTTGCCGAAACATATGTTGTGCATACAAAGATGAAACAACTAAAATATTGCCGGCAACATAACACAAAAATTGTACAGCTAACTTAAAGCATAACCGTGACCAACGTCAATAAAGCCGGCTTAATTGTTTTTTATCCGTGCAGTGCGCAGAGTTTGACTTTTGTTTGTAGGTCTTGTTTTTATTTGTTTATTTTTATTGAGCTTATTTTGAAGATGCGCTACATGAGCTACCTACAAGTATGAGCACAAATACACAAACCGCGATATCAAAAAAGAGATAAAGGTGAAATATTACTGCTGAGTAGTAGTAACGCCGGATCATAAATAATCAAAATTATCATTATTTTTTTTAAATTTTTGTATGTCTGATTTCCCTTTATTAACCATATTGTTTGTTTACGTTTTAGCTTGTATTTGAAATCTCTTGTTTGACCACTTTTTACCATGCAAAATGTGAAAATTTCACTAGCTCAATGGAGAAGATGCGCAAAATACTTGAAAAACGCTAAAGTACCATCGAGGGTCAACAACAGCTTTGTGGCAGCGTTTGAAAGTTAAACAACGGTGCAACTGGTATAGAGCGGTAATGGTTATAAACAAAAACTTGTAACTCCCAATGTACGGTTATGATATTTGAAATTTATATTTGTATTTTTTGAGAGAAGTCCTTAATTCAAGGCAAAGCTGTACTTAAGCCTATCAAAACGCCCACATGAGATTATGAATATTGGAAAATTGTGAAGTCTTCGAAACCTTTGGAAAATTACAATGGTCCCGAATTTGTGGCATATTAACAAAGACAATGTATTATATAAGAGGTTTAACCTGTAGTCAAGTGAATATTAGCAAACATATCAGCCAAAAAACTCATGTAATAACACTTTGAAAATGTGGGAGTGTGAGAAAAAAACAGAGATGACGACCAATTTTGAACATAATAAAACCAAACCCAATTGAAGCGCGACTTTCTATTAAACTAGCTGCATACCTAAGAGCTAATAAAGCCAGTGAATTGGCTGCTGTTACACTTCTTACGAATTAAATAAAAACCTAAATGAAAATGTCGAAAGGTCTTCGACGGCAAAAAATCCTGTAAACACAACCTGCTACTTAACCAGAAATTGATCTCACACACACAGATCTATTTTCATAGGCAAATATATGAATATTTAGCATGTTTAAAGCATCTTCGTGAACCAACTGAAGAAGTGGAGTTCCATGTTTACAACCCACTTCAAAACTAAACAACGAACATGTTGAGTGTCAGCAGTGGCATTGTCTTTAAAATAAATTAGTCTTATTTGTTGAGCAAAACATCGAAACTCAAAACTAACTTCATATAGCATACAAATACATAATAAATACATAAATAAACCTTCATTATAACTATGCCCTTTTTGACCTTAACATGCCTCAACTTAATTTGATTTATTCACATCGCATATAATTTTCCTTGCTCATAAAACACTTTAAACTTTAAAGTTGTGCTAAAGCATTTCACTTTAGTAAATATGTAAATTTCCAACATGCTCAGGCTGCCACCAAGTAAGATGACAAATGATGCGTACATTAAATGTTGTTTTTTTATGTTTAAATTTCAAGGCCGTTTATTGTAGCGGAAAATTCGCAAATTATAGCTCAGAGTTGCAGCTCGGTGCTACAACTATCAGAAGCAAAAAAGAAGTTAAGCAAGAGATGAATATGTAGTATTGTCCACTAAACAAATAACTCATTACTATTTCGTCTTCGAACTTCTTGAATTTTATTTACTGTTTGTGGACCAAGGTAGTCGTAGCGCATTGAATGGGAGTGAGCATAGCTTACTTGCTGTACGATTAGTATTACTATTTTCTTTTCTTTCAATGAATAATGCATTCGCACCGGATGTCCCAAAAAATTTAATTTCTGTAATTAAATGCAATAATTGCTTAAAGCTTAAAGAGTGTTTTAATAATTAAATTAATTGCGCTTACAGACTTTAATAGCTCTCGCTTTTGATGTTGCAATTGCAAATAATATTGTCTTCGATGTAATAACGAAAATTCGCTGCTCTTTCTTACTACATTTCAGGTTCACATCAATTTTTACATAATTTTGGTTTCAAGAGCAGCATAACACTACTAAAAGTAATGTTTAGTAGGCAATCGGTATTTCAATAAACTTTTTTTTTAAATATTGCCACAATTTATGATGTTACTTTGGCAGTGAAAGCAGAAATAAAATGGGGACACATTTAGATAGTTTTTAAAGTCTATGTAAAAACGATGAAATAACCTAAGATATAACCACACTCAGCTGGGTAATTGGTCAAACCCATTTTTTTTTTTGAGAATTGGAGTAATAAGTTAATAAATAATTTTGCCTTTTTTCGAGTTTGCCTTCAAAACCGAAATATTGGAAGTTCGAATTTCAAAATTGCGCTTCCTATAAAATACGTAAGTTACCAAAAAATAAAAATATGGGTATCATCCATGTCTTCTCTTACTGCAATTCTCTTAGAAGATTTTATTCAATTTACATTTTTCACTTCTGAATTTTATAAATCAAAAAACCTTTTAACACTACATAAATAAGTGCAACAATACGGAGCAAGTGTATGTTGTTGAATTCGTTGAAGAAGATACGCTGAAGCAACACATAAGTCCAAGAAAGCAAAGTGTAAAGACAAACAAGAGCCAAGAGCGGTGAGCGAACAATCAGTAACATAGAGCACAAAAGGTTGGAGAGCAGGAGCGAGAAATTTAAAAGTTGCAAAGTTTTCAGAAAATGTTGCTAAAACAAATGTTGCTGAACATGTGTTTCGAGAGAAATGTTACAGTATATAGTAGTAGACTTTTCGTGAACCTTGACGCAATTTCATGTTTGTAAACAAAAATTTGCAAAGTTAGATGGATAATGTAAAACAACAAAATAAAATAAATTCTACACATACATTTAAAACGTGGTCAGCAATAACAAATACATTGTGGGTCATTACCTTATAATCGCAGCTAAGGTCAATAAAGCCGGCTCTTGTTGAAGATGTGCATGGGGTAATTGCAGTATATTAACAATATTAACTACCTTGAAAAACTATAAACACGTTATTTTCACTGCTTAATAAAATTTCATAACACTGGCGGCGAGTTTTTCTTCCTATACATCAATCATCATCAATTTTCAATTCATGTCTAGTTTGACCACATTTTCAGCATGAAAATTTCGTCGGCTCAATCAAGAGGATGCGCAAAATACTTAAACATTTGATTACCGGAGTGATAGTGAACCACAGCTCTGTGTAGATTTATGAACAGCTATGATGTCAACTTTATGTAACATGAATCTGCTCGATGAAAAATAGTATATAATTTTCATATAAGCAAGTTAAGAAAATAAAGTTTAAGGTTAAGCAAATGAATGTGGTTTTGCAAGTTCATAACTTTTTTGGATTATCGAGGAATGGCATGAATAAGCCAACTTACTAAAGGGTAACGGACTGAAACCTTTGGCATAAAATTTTAACATAATAATATATACACACAGTTCGGCCCACATATTATTCCAATAAAATATGATAAATCTTTATATATCGTATATGTATGTTCACCTAATTTATCTCGAATATTAACCGACATATAAAGCAGAAAACACAACTGAAGTTTAAAAGTCCTAATATTAGATATATGGGAGCTAGGGGAAGTAATGAGTTTACCAATTTTTGGCGAAGAGGCAGATTATTAAAAAATAATACAACCTCTGAAATTCTATAAAATATCGGAGAGATTTACAAATATTTTCGTGAAAAAAATTTCCATAGGAATTGAGGTTCTCATGTTCGATATCTGGGGCCTTGAAAAGTTATAGTTCGGTTTTCGATGAACCTTGCGATACCTCCAATGCCGTTTTTATGAAAAGATTGATTCCAATATGAAATTGGAGATGGAATTTAAAATTATGTTTTATTTCAAAATATAACATTAGGATGTCAGGAAAATTCAAAGTTTGGATAAAATAGGCCGAGTAGTTCTTGATATTAATGACTCAAAAATAGGCGAACCACTATCCATGATGATATCAATGAAGTGGAAGATGCCCACTATCCAAATTTTATACCAATCTGAGTGCAGTTTTTCCGCACCATTCTGTTAACTTTAGTGTGTTAATACACTTTTAGTAATAACACCACCATCCAAAATTTTAAACTTTGAAATTTACATAAGATTAAGAGAAGGTATAGAAATAGGTAATAAAGCCCCTAACGTCAAACAATGGCTTATAGTTAACCGTGAAAATGTTTCAGATAATTTATAATGCACTGAAATAAAAGGAATTTTAATACTAATAGTTTTTTTGTCATAAATATTATATATAAAGGGCTATACCAGTGCAACATTTTCAAAAAATCATTTTTTTTATTTTTTGCTTATTCGATATTTTATACTTTCAAAAACATCCTGTGAATGCGGTAAGATCGGACCTTGAATAGTTTATGAATTGCAGAGTACTAAAGAGCGACCACTGGTATAAGCAGCTATAGTCAAAACTTTAAACACGTTTTTCTCGAAACGACATTTCTCAAAATCGTTGACTCAATGGTACATTCACCGATCGACTTCAAATTTAAACTGAATATTCTTGAATATATTTACTATACAATAACTTACGATCTTTTTGATTGTTTGGAAATTGTTAATTTGGCATAAAAAAAAAATATAATTTTTACTTAAAAAAAGAAATTTGTTTTTGAGAACTACGAAATTTGTCAATTTTTTATATTTTTCAAAAATCGTTGGTCATTGTAAAGGAAATATATAATACCTTTTAAAATACAAATAACCTTTTTGAATTTTTTTGTTTCAATAACTCATTCGGCCGGAATCATGTCAGCTGTTAGGGAACTTTTTTTTGAGACCTCCGAAGACAGCTCCGTTATTTTTCAAAATTGAGTAAGAAAAATATAGCTGAAAATATACATTATTATATGTTATAGTGCAAAAAACTTCGAAACAATCGAAAAAAAATTCACGAAAATAGCCTAATTTTTCATGGGTTACACTGGTGTAGCCCCTTAACTTTCACAAATTTCTAAGCATGACAAATACAAATTTAATTACCCAGTAAGGGGTAAAATAATAAATAGACTGAAACACAATCTTAGAAATAACATAACTGAAATTTAAGATTGTAAATTTTCATTTAATCGATGACTACATATCGTGATCATCAGATTCGTCAGATAACAATAGCCACCGTTTTGTGTATTTTTATAGGCTGGATAAAATGACGAGAATGGTCAGCAACCAGTTCATCAACGACCAAAACTTTAGATTGAATTAAGGCTCGTACTCTATCCTATAAAATCATATTTATCATCGCCGTGATTTTCAATTCAACTAAGTAGTAGCTATCATATGTGTTATCTGTCAGAAAACTAGGGGTTTATGTCTCAGAGTGCTTTAAAATATCGTTTCGACGTTCTTTTTACAGTTCAGCCCTCCAGAAGCTTAATACCAATACTATCATGCATATTCTACATATATATGTACATATATCTACATCTATAATATAAAAATGAATCGCTAAATGTATTGCTAAGCGTAGAACTCGAGAACAGCTGAACCGATATCGTTAATTATTTTTTTTAGAATATCCCTGAAGTACGAGGATGGTTCTTACGGAGAAAAAAAAATTCCATGAAAAAGTCTAAAATCCGCACTTTTCTAATCTCCCATACAAACAATTTGTGACCTATAGATATAAAAATTTATTGCTGTTCGTTAGTCTCGCAAAATGTCGAGAACAGCCAAACCGATCTGGCAAATTGTAATCCTTAGCCACAATTGAATATGAATATGTAGTTAAAATTATGGAGAACGGATGGTTTTTCGTGTTCTTCATTCCGATGATGAAAAGCAAGGCCAGAGTAGGCCAATTTGGCACTATAATCATCTAATCATATTTGATTCAAACTGAGATATAAACATCTCTGTTTGCGCAATTGCTTCTCCAGTTTATGATAACTGTCAAAACCAAGTGAAGTCCATCCAAGTCCTTCCACTTAGTCTTTCGGAAATCATTTCGGAAGGAATCAGCGACGAACTGCTTAAATGCCGTTTTTGGATGTACATACATATATAGAAAAGGAATAATTGTTAATATCTTAAATAAGAAGAGCTTAAATCTAAATAAAATTATAACTGACACCGAATCAAAAATTATTACACACTATGCCTCATAACTCAATTTATGATTTCTTTCAGAAGAAACCCTTTTGTTCGCCGCAATCAAAATCATTTTGTTTTCCATTTGGTTTCACATTTATATTTAATAATTTATTCATTTCGCTACCTTTCAGGCATAATTCTCTTCATTTAAGTACAATCAGAAATCTTATTATTATTAATTTTTGTTGTTCTTGCTTTTTCTTGTTTGGTGTACATGTAAAAATTTCAGTACCTCTTAAATAATTAAATAATCTGTTTTCAGTGTCAGCGTCAAGGGGACTCGCAGAATGTTGCATATAAAAACAAATGTATGTGTATGTGTGTATGTCAAATACATACATATGTATAGGTTTTGTAAGAGTGTATGTGTGTGGCATATTACAGATCTTCATACATCTTTACATAAGTATTTCATATAAATAAATTCTACTTTATTAATGTATATAATGTACACCAATACACAAGTGTGCAGCGACAAGAGCGCTTACATATACATACATACAAGTATTCCCTTAAGTAAACATTGAGCACATTCAAGGATAATAAACGCGTTGAAAGTGTTTTTCCATTTTTACACAACTTTTTCGGTCGAAATGTGTTTTTGGCTTAGATTTGCATGATTCCTATAATGGAAGTGAGTGTATTGTAAATATATATATATGAATGTGTATGTGTATTTGTGGTTGCTTATCTTCATATTTGCTTGTGTTAGTTTAAATTCTTCAAGTTAATTTGTATGCATTATGTATTTAGAACAACATTTACTGTCACTAAAAGCCTCTTACATTCCCAATGGCATTTTATGAAAATACGCCGTCGTCGCCCTTCGCTCCTTGGGGAGCTTGCCTCACTGCGTAGGTTCTACGAAGTAAAAGCACAAAAGTTGCCTATTTGACTGGACTGTCTGCTGCGACACATATACTTGTGTATATATGTATATGGTATGTGTATGTGTTGTCAATATGTTATGCAACTACTATGTATATGTATGTATGTATATATGTTTAGAAAAAATCTTTACAAAAATAATATACATTGATATTATAAAAAAGTTTTTTTGGCCCACTATGAAAGATGTCAATATACTTATACATATATATCTATTATATAAAATCATAATCAGCCACGCCCGTTTCAGCACAAAACCTCAGATATTGCCTATTTAAACATTCGCTAACAATTCTTCGCGGTTTAAGTACCGCAAACGCCTTTAACCACCGCCATATCACATTCCCCTCCTCTCCTCTCTAAGTTCAGTTCGTGCCACCTGTCATGTGGTTATCGATAATCAATTGTATCACGCGCAAGCAATCGCGTTGTCGTGCCGCCGTATTATCCACCAGCTTCTCAATAAATTGGCTGGACTCCATGCTGGTGCTAGGTGGTATGTCCTGTGTGCACGATATGTACTTGTTGAATATGTCCGTATTGATGGAGCTCGCCGGATAGCTTTGGTCGCGTTGCAGCATTTGGCTCAATGCTTGCGCCGAGCTCAACAGTTTGTCTTTGTTCTTTTGGTAAGCGTTAATTTCTTTGAGATTTGCATAATCGGCGCTGGTGACCTCCACCGTGTGCGGCGGTCCGATGCCTTTGCCGGCCGCCTTGTTCAGTCGCATTTGATATTTTCGCTCCGACACGAAATTGCCCAGCAAATAGCCTGTGAAGGAAGCAATTTGAATTTAATTTCATAAAGAAATAGTAAATCCCAGCCATAAAGACTTTATAATGTCGTACTCACCCAGTATGAGTGTCAGGAAGGCGATTGTGAGCACGAGGCTGACGCAAGTGCGCTTGGTGACGTACTCGCGGAACTCGCGCGAACTGTTGGCACGTACAGCGGTCTCATAGCTCAGCACTTGATGCATCTTTCGCGGCTGGTAATGTGATAGCGGTGTCTCAGGGGTTTTTAGATGTTGTTGCTGTTGCCTTTTTTAGTTACGGCTCTTTAAGTGTTGCATGAGTTTATAATGGTTTATGCTAGCGCACGTTTTACGCATAAAAGATTTCTAGCGAATATAATATTGCGGGTCATTTCAGAAAGTTTCATATTATTGGTAACATTTTGTTGGTGGTGCCGAAATTGTTGCGGTATTACTCTGAAAACATTAATTAAATATCAAATAACATTATTATCATCTCGTACTTAGTACTCGTTGTAAATCATATAAAAAGGCAATTAAAATTTTATTATAGTCTCTATAATTCTCTATTTCCGGATAATCGAAAAATGTAAGTACAATGGGAACCATGCCGAAACACATATTTAATTATTATATTAGCAACTAATAGTCAATTCTAAATATAATTAGTAAAAAACCACGCTTATTTGACGTTGCAATAGAAAAATTTGGCATCAGCATGATATGTAGCTTCAATAAAATTATCGCATTAGGGGTTTATCTTCCTTCAGCCGCTCTACTAACAGTTCACCCTTTACCGTATGTATCAGACCCCACCAATCACTAATCCAAAGGAAATTTTGCTTAGCTCGCAAATATCCAATATAACGGCTTTCCTTTACTTGTGTGATTTTGTTTAACAATTATATTATACAATACTCGTTTGGAGATACCTCGCAAGCTTAATAAAATGACATGTGAAAACATTATTAAATAATAATTTCCCGGCTGTTTAGTAAGGTTTGTAATTGTCAATCTATAAATATCCTTTCTTGCCAATATCCCGCGAATATGGATTTCGAACTGGCTAACCAGGCTTGGGTCTAACCGATCATTTCAGACTGTCGTAATTTAAATTAATCAAAATTTTATACCGAACGTCCGAGATATCATAGAGCTTAACTCTAAATGAACGAAATTTAACTTAACGATAAACCATATCCATTATCTACTAAGAAACTTTTCACTTTAATTTTATCAACTACGTATTCACCGATATTTACGGAATAAAGTCAACAAAAACGCCAAAAATATCTTTATAGGTTATATTTTTACTAACAGAAGATCTAAATAGCTAAAGTATGCATGATAGAATAGTTTCTTATAGTTTTGGTAAAGATAACAAGCAACTTGACTTATATAATCGCAATTTAATGCTATATTATGATTAAGATAACACAGTTCGACCCATAAAGTCCAATTAAAAAAAAAAAAACTAAAATCATCATATATAGTATATAGGCTGAGGTAATTCCTGAACCGAATTCACTCATTTTCACCACCAACATTCATTATATCTGAGAGTATATGCTCACTTAATTTGGCTAAGATATTTCACATATTAATCGATTTATAAGCTATTAAGTCCATCGTATTTTTGAAAATACGATTTTAACCATTTCTGGTACACAGACACACTATTGGAATACAAATATTTCCTCTGAATTAAATTAAGATATCTGAGACATTTACCGATATTTTCGATGAAAATTTTTCCTAAGCCACTGAGTTCTTCATATTGGATATCCGGGACATTGAAAAGTTGTAGTCCGACTACGAAAATTGTTTCACAAATGAAGCCAGAGATCATATACAGTATTTGTGTAAAGTTTTATTTCGCTACCTTAATTGGTTCCTTATGTATATCTTATAGAGTGAAAAAATCAGATGGAATTCAAAATTGAGTTATATGGGAAGTTGTTGTGGTTGTCAACCGTTTTTATTATATACCGAATTTCATTGAAATCGGTTGAGTAGTTCCGGAGATATGGTTTTTCACCAATAAGTGAGCGCTGCAACGCACATTTTCATTTTGTAAAATATCTGAATGCAACTTCCTTCTGCCATTTCTCCTGAATATTTTAATGTTTCTCACGTTTTTCGTTAGTGAGTTAATGCACTTTTAGTAATTTTCAAAGGTTATTCCTTTGTATGGTACGTAAGAGAACCGACTGCATAAAGTTTGGTGTATATATGTAGCTTTAATGGTTTGAGAGATACATATATACAAAAAAACTATTTGAGGCAGGACCACGCCCACTTCGCAAAAAAAAATTACATCCAAATATGGCGCTCGCTAGGGTCTTTGTACCAAATTTGACTTTTATAACTTTATTATAGCTTAGTTATGACACTTTATAGGTTTTTGTTTTCGCCATTTTGTGAGCGTGGAAATGGTCCGATTTCGCCCATATTCAGCAACCCTCTCACGGTCCCAAGGAACATTTTTACCAAGTTCCGTCAAGATTTATTAATGGTTTTTAATTAGCCTAATTTCGTTATTGGAAGACTTAGATTTCGATGTTAACCAACAACACAAAAATACTTTTTTACATATGCCTCAACCTCACGAAAAAAATAATTTAGCCCAATTTACTAAACTGAGTGTCGTACTAATAATGTTTTGTTAAAATTTTTTATTGTTATTATTTTAGTTGGTTTAATTAATTTTAATAGCACCTAATTTTCCTTGAGGCTTGAATGGAGAAAATTATATTTATTATCATTGTGCATAATTCTTTTCATTTTTAATTGCTGGCAACCAATATGTATAAATCAACATATCGTGCGACGGACAAATGAAGCAAATATCTAGGAAATATAACTACTACGTCAAATATACTAAAAAGAGCAATAAATAGAGGCACCTTAATTCTGAAAGCACACAACAGACTAAAGTGGCATTCTGCACTCACGCACACTGCTTATAATAAAAAGTGCATAAAGCGAAATATTTAATAGTTCCCCTAAGCGTAGAGCAACGGTTGCGTTGACACGTAAACCAGAAAGCACCGAAGGGCAACAAAGAAAAGTTTTGCATAAACTTCAAATCATTAATATGCGTCTTCCAAGCGACTGCAGGAATTATGCGGATGCAGCATGCGGCCCCTGAACATTTGGCACCCTCTTGCAGCCACAAGCGACTCGTCGGTGCACTTAAGTAACGGCCACTTTCACCCGACTGATTTAAAAGCAACACAACTGCTGACATACAGACACACACAACCTACAGACATTAAGAAAATGTTGCAATGCCGGTGAATGTGTTTGCTGTGGCAGCAGCCGGCTGCTGTTTCACTTTTCCGCCATCATTCAATGTCACTTGCCGGCTCTGTAGCGGTCGCCCCTTGTGGAGGACTTTGTTTCTCTTTAATAGTTTTTCCATTTTTCCGCTTGCGATTCGCACGCATTCTACCGGGTAGTTGATTGAATAAAAGTCTTAGTGTTATTACTTATGAAAGCAGAAATAAGAGTAAAGTACTGTTAGCTAAGTGAGTTATACAAAGTCCTATTTACTTACTTATTTAGTCACTTAAGGAAGCTAGTATTAAATTAAAGAACTTACAAAGTATATATTATTGATGATTGTCACTGCCGTTATCCATTTAATGGGCCATTGCCAAATAAGTAGATCAGCCAATACTGAGAGGGCAGTGAATTGGTTGGGCTATAGTGATATATATATGTATATATATATATATATATATATATATATATATATACAATTGTATATCCGAGTTTGAGTATGTATGAAGGAGCCAATAGTTTTTGTTGTCATCTACTGTTGGCAAATAAATCGGATTACACCTGCCAAATATTCCGATCAATAATTCAATTTGGGGCTGTGCAACACATGTGCCGAAACAAATCTCGGTGGGCATTGGCCAAAAAGACAGCATATATGAGACATCTATTTTGAGAGTATGTGTGTAATAAATTACCTAGATTTATAACAGTGATTTAAATCTTGTAGTGGTCTTTTACCCTTGAGTACAACCTCAAAATATTATCATTTTGATATATAAATTCGAAATATTATAGCTTTTTAGACTAAAACTCTCTCAAGGTTAGTCATTTTATTTTTAATTTATTATTTTGTTTAATATAACGTCTCAAAATTACTCAATGGCTAGCTAAATCAAGAATATCACACAACTGTTGGTTTGATTGGATATACATATGAGTATATCCGAAACATCTTCATAATCCAACTACATCAAACATTAAAGACTATTTAAAAAACTAATGAAAATTAATGAACATATAACAAATCGTTCGGGATCTATTGTCAGTCTTACCGTATGTCCTGAAGGTTTATAGAAAGCCAAAATTTTTAACGCTTTTCTTTAAGTAAACTAAAGATGAAGTAATAAATTTAATTAAAAATTAAATACAAACAATTCAACATAATTTCAATTTCCTGCCCTCTGATAGAAAAATTGTGAGAAAAAGAACATTTGCCATTTTCACTTGTTTACTACCACATGTCTTAAAAATTTTAAGTGGTTCAATTGTTATTTTAATTTCGCAGTATTAAAGTTCTAATCTTAATGGAAACAGGAAATAACTTAAACATGATATTGCTTAAGGGATTACTCCTCTCTATATTCTACAAAGTAAAATGAA
Source organism: Zeugodacus cucurbitae (assembly GCF_028554725.1). NCBI lineage: Eukaryota > Metazoa > Arthropoda > Insecta > Diptera > Tephritidae > Zeugodacus > Zeugodacus cucurbitae. The sequence continues at coordinate 51,290,923 of NC_071667.1, read as the reverse complement.
ATTCAAATTTCAAATTTTGCGAATTCACTTTTACTTCAAGGAATTGTAATCACATAAGTACACTCATTGTTATTATATATTGTAATCTTATTTCACCGAAACAATTTTTGCTTGTTTGACTGCATATGCAGCTTTTGAAATTTGTTCACCTGAAATTAGAAAACTGTTCCGCAGTTTCAAATTGTTATGAAATAATGAATTTTCCAAGCCAAAGCCTCCAAGCCTTTTATCAAAAAAAATACGAGAAATTTCAAATACTTGTTGCTAAAATCAGTTGTTATTATATTAAAGTTTTTTGTATTATATATAACACCGGTCAACAAAAAAAATATTTTTTTTGGATTTTCTGTTCTTATGCTTGAATTATGATTCTAGACATTGAAAAACACTTAAATATTAACCTTTAGTTCTTTAAATTTGCTTTGGGCTGATCTACATCGATAAGTATATTTTAATTTATTTCATAAATCAAAGAAGACAGCACTTTGATTAATCCGAAAGTAAACAGTATTATTATTTGTAAGAGGCACAGTAGTGAATGTTAACCTGTTTATTATAGCAGTAACAACAATATTAGTGATTTACTCAGTTAAAAAATGGCATCAAGTCAGTGTAAAAATGATGTTGATTCATTATGTTTTATTTGCGGTGAATTTATTAAAGTTAGAAGTTAACAATTTGCTTTATCAACAAATTTGAAACTTAGCGAAGCCTATGAAGCCTATTTTAACCTAAAAAAAATAATATATAGTGAAATTGTAGAAAAAATATAAAAATCAGTCATTTCTGCTTAAAAATCGAAAAATTGCTCTAATTTCAACGAAAGCAAACTTTTCATGTATTTGTTTACATTAACCAGTCTTTTTTATCTTGAACAATATGATATATATTGATTAAATTGTTTGCAATTTGCCAGTTGGAGCACAAAACATTAGTAAATTGCTTCCATGAGTTGTTTTGCATAAGCAGAAAGTATTCGGCATTTTCTTTTATTCATTTAAAAAATATTTTTTTTTTGGTTTGAAATTTGTTTACTTTTGAATTTCAAAATTTGAATTTTTGAATAAATGTAAGGGTTAAATCAATGGCAACAAACATGTCAAATTCGGGTAAAAAAAATTAAATGTCATATACTTAGTTCACTTTGTTGAATACACTTTGCTAAAATTTGACATGTATATGTCAGACCCAAAAATCGTGTTGACCGGTGTAATAAGTGAAATTTCAGAAAAACCAATTCAAGAGATTTTACTGTGTACTGAACATATACTGGCATTTGTTTGATATTCTTCGAAAATGACTATAATGGAATTCGTCTCGTCTAAAATCAAAAACGCATTCGATTTTTATGACTTATAACATCACGAGAACAACAATCATAAGATTGATTAATATTTCCGGTGAATGTTTTAAAGGAAGCTTTCACGGGAAGCTTTTTCAATAAAGTTGTTTGTTGACGTCTCGATTATGATCAACTGTCATATATTCCACATATGAAATTTATTTATATTAACGGTTCCGGTTACTTTTTAGACACAAATTGAAGCACTTTGGGGCTTCTGAATACATATAGGAAATTCCATAACTTTTATCTGCAAAAATTTGTTCTTTTATCAATGCATAACATTTTAATGTATTTTCCATAGAACTCTACAAGCATGCCCCTAATAAATATGTACTCATTCTTCTAGATAACTTGATTTAATTTATATGACCGCGAAATAAAATTAAGTAGTTTTAATTCGCTTGCAGACAACACACATTCACATCACACTACGAATTAAAATGGAATATCATATGAAATAAGAATGAAAGGAAACGCGATTCAACGGTTTGAGTAAAAATATTTCATTCCAAACATTATTAACATATATTCGCATCTGCTCCACCCTCACCATGCAGCTGGACATTCGTCGCTGTACATTTAAAAAGCTCAGTTTTTATTAAATTGGACAGCACAGCCACCCCGAATAATCCGCTTTATTGACATGTCAAATGCCTGGCGTATTTGGTTCACTCCCGTTGACCTTGAAATTGGCAAACCTGTGTCTGAGTAGGTAAAGCACCAGGGAAAATTGTATGAATTTATATATGAGCATTTTGCCAACAGCTGACAGCAAATGAGAGTCTGAGAAGGTGAGAAATATTATGTGAGGTAAATTTACACAGATGAGCTGAATGATAAATGATGTATGATACGACGAACCCAGCATCGATTAGCAAGGTATCTGGTATTTATCTCACTCCATAAGTATGAAATATAATTTATGATATCAAAAATATTTGCACGAAACCGTAAAAAGTTGTGTGTTAGAAGCAAATACAGTTCAATGAATACGACTTCCCCATAACTGTTTAAGAATCGTTGAAAAGTTTTTGTATTCCACGAATTCTAACCTAAAAGCTGGTGATTCAAGTAGACTTGTGGTCAAAAAAGTTTCTAGATTGCAAGGTGAATTATTGGTTTCTTCCTTCGAATAAGTAAAGCTCTTCAAAGTTGTCTGTAATTAATCTGAGCAAATTTAGGTGGAAGGTGAGAAAATAATGATTTATACGTGTGTATGTATAAGTGTGTTTGGAAGACTTGTTCAATGTGATTAGTCAAGCAACATTATCCATACATCATCTTATAATTACTTCAGTAATTAAGATAACAGAGTATCATGAAAATATGGGACCAAAATTAGTTGTATATATAGCGATATCTAATTTTTCATCTTGCAAAGATTTGCTTGTGCATTTGAGTAAATGTTGGTGAAGACTAATAGATATTAAAGAAAGTAAAGATTCTAAATTATTAGAAAGTCGAAACTGTTCGATTACAAGCGATTCGCCATTTCTTTACTTGCCTTCTTTAGGCATTATTCTGTTTAGTAAAATTTAATGTTAACAACACGAAAACTAACGAGTTGAATTCGATACAAGAGAGTTTTTAGATACCCCACTAAAGTTATATAACCGCTTTCTTCAATGCTACCAAGTAATCTTCGTAAAGTTTAGAACAATTTACTGTTATGAATATGTCCAATTAGAATATATTATCAAAAATAAAAACTTAAACTTTTTATTCATTTTAGAAACTTAAAATTTGAAATAGTTGTTTATGAGAAACCAAGAAAAAAATTGCACCAGAGGACCTATTAGGCGCTGCCAGTAAGTTTGAACAACTGTTTGTTCGATTCGCTATTCTTCCACAGCTCCGAAGTAATTACAGATGCGTTAAATTATTTTACTCCTATTTATTGCCGATATATATGTACAGTATGCAAAATCCGTATTCGTACACCTCACTCTTTCAGCGAAAATATACATTTTCGAACCAATTTTGAAAACAAAAACTAGATTTGGATGAAAAATAACTGCAGAGTGCCAATCGTATTGATTTTTATATAAAAGTTAGTAATATTTCCACAAAAACAAAAAATATAGCATAAACACACGCAAAATCCGTATTCGTACACCTCTAACTGATACCTGTAATCAATAACATATATTAAAATTAGTACTTAGTGAGATATAATTTTTGTTTAATAACTTCGTGCAATCGCCTTTGCATTAATTTCCACAACTTTTTCGTAAGTTTTGGGGATAACTTCTGGCACTTCCTTTACTAAGTTGTTTTCCATCTCTAATATTGTAAATATCCAACCAATTTTTAATGCTTGGAGTCATTATCTTGGTGAAACAGATATCGACCCCCCAATCCAAATTTATCTGCACTACTTAATACGGAGCTTCGAATGAGCTCCTTATTATTATATAATTTATATTATATGCCTTTATATTGTCCCTCCGATTTCTTGGTTTTATGATCTAAATGCAGCCCCCGAATAGAAAAAAAATGTCTTAAGAAGTATTGATTTCTTATATTATCCAATGACACACAGATATTAAACAAGTAAGGAGGAGCTAAGTACTGGTGTAACCGATCATTTTATACTCTCGCTATTTATTGATGTAATTTTATTAAGAAAACGATCATCTATTGTATAAGATAATTCCCATACCGATGTCACCACCAAACTACATTATATCCAAGACTATACGCTCACTTAATTTGGTTAAGAGTTTTAACATATTAACCTATTCTTAAGGTACAAAGCTCACCGTGTTTCTGAAAAAGCTTATAATTAGGTATATGGGAGTTAGGAGAAGTTATGACCCGATTTAAATAATATTTGGTACAGAGGCATATTATGAGGTGAACATCTCCTCTATTTTTCATTATAATAACGGTAAAAAATTATCCTTAGGCAATGAGTTCTTCATGTTCAATATAAGGGACCTTGAAAAGATATAGTCAATCTCGACAAATTGTCCACAAGGGATAAATCAGCTCAAAGTTTTATTCCGCTATCTTCATTGGTTCCTAATGTAGATATTATAAAGTGAAGGAATCAGATGGAATTAAACCATCCCATAAACCGATTACGTAAGGGAAACGACTGCAGAAAGTTTGCTTTATATTTCTTTATTGGTTTGCGAAATATATACAAAAAACATATTTGTGGGCGAACCACGCCCACTTAAAAAAAGTTACATCCAAATATGCCCCTCCCTAGTGTTATCCTCTGTACCAAATACTACCTTCACAAATTTATTTATGGCTTAGTTATGACACTTTATAGGTTTTCGCCATTTGGTGGGCGTGGCAATGGTCCGATTTCGCCAACACACGGTCCCAAGGGATATATGTACCAAGTTTCGACAAGATATATCAATTTTTATTCAAGTTATCCGTTGCACGGACGGAGGGACAGACATCCTGATTTTAACTCGTCTCGTCATCCTAATAATGTTGATAAATGTATATTGGTATAAAAATTGTTAAACTAAGTTAAATATATAAAGTAAACATTTATACACTACAACAGGGCCATATCACACTATGACTAATCGCATAATAACCACGCACTTAGCCATACAATGCCAAAGCTTGCTTCTTACATATCTCATCTCATCAAAAGGTAGTTTTAGCAATAAAAGTTTTTATTATATTTTCCACACTTTTCAACTTTTCGCCAATCGAATGGAAAAGTTGCGCAAATATCATCATATTTATTGCTTACTAATAACAATAAAGTGCTAAAAATACATTGACACTCAAATGAAATGAGTTTATATGAAGTCTACATCCGCAAATTGAACGCCAACGCACAACTTTAAATCACAGTTATGTCTTCATATGGCAAATGTACATAAAGTTGCACTCAAACACACACACACAGTAATCAAACTTAGCAAGCGAGCGCGCACACAATGCATTAATTATGAAAATTTGTTTACATCCACAGTGACTCAGTCACTCAGTCAGGCAGGCAGCCAGCGAGCGCGGCAGTCAGTCAAGCAGGAAGTTGGGCACTAGCGAAAATAAGGAGAAGGCACTGAAGCGTTATTTCGCAGGCTTTCACCTCTTTTCAGTCAATGAACTCATGCCCGCCAGTGTGCCTGTCACACACACACACACATACTCACACAAAATGATTGTCGCTCTCGCTGCCCACAGCTTAGCATAGCACAACTTTCACTTACTCCTTTGCCGCTGCGGCCACGACGAACACCACGAACGCGTAGAGGCCAAAAAACTTCGCCAATCCTTCTTTGTTCGTATGTAAGTAGTATTTCACTATCCTTTTTGGTTTGCTTTCGTTTCTTTCTTTGTTGTTTTGTTCTTATTTTTTCACTTTTTCTATTTTCTACACATTTTGCTTTCTAATGATTATTCAGTTTTGCATTCGTTTGCAGTTATGTACACCGTACGGCTGTAATGCGAGTAAATAACGGTGAGCTGGTGGTGGTGAGGTGGAGTGTTGCCACCCACACATTTACACTTTGCATTCAATGAAAAGCAACGCCGCACTGTGGCTTGTCACACCACAACCTACCCACATTGTGCACCCCACGAGTACGAAGTGGAGAGCAGAGTCTTATTTGCTTGTATATGTGTAACCACTTGGTGTGCTGCGAACGTATGGATGTATGTATGTATGTGTGAAAGGATGCGTTATCCTTTGTAGTACTGCAACCACTTTGAACTTTACTGCTCGCCTGCAATTTGAGTAGTACAAAATAGAGCGTAGGGACGAAGGAGCGCGCGCGCTTTTCTTCACTTCACTCGGGTCTAACGGGACTTTCTATGCAGCTATGAACTTTCCTGGCTGATTCCTTATCGGCTACTGAGCAAACTGACAAAGGTCCGGGTATTTTATGCGCTACAAATTGTTGGCATTCAACACAGTGCCGTTACTGGTGGCGCTCAACAGCTGAGGCAGGCAGTAAGAGACTTCAAATGCTGTCATTCGCGTGTTGAGGGTGGACTTTCGCGTATATTTCAGTATTCCTGTCTCTCCAATTCGTGGTGAATTCACGATATAAGCGGAAACTAAGAGCGCAAGCTCTGCTCTTTCTCGCGCAAATAATATGTTTCGCGCAGCGTAAATTTGTTGTCTAACAAAGTAACAGCTGAGTTTTGTTGTGAGTTCAAGCGTATATATGACTTTTGATTGTTTTTGTTTTCCTTTTTAATGAGATACAGAAAAACAACAACAAACAGTTAGTTTTTTCGCCGATAAGCAAAGTTAGCGTAGTTTCTTATGGAAAACTTTCAATCGCTTTGAACCCTTTGAGCCAAACGATACTTAAAATTGTTTCCACATCATTAAAGATTTTATTGACAGTGGCCATGAGGTGGAGAAAATATTTTAAACTTAAATGTTTATTAACTTTTTCTTGCTATAATATTTACTTTTTAGGTATAGGTTGACACAAAGGATACAATGACTACTAAGTTGAAGACGAGGGGCTCTTCGGAATCGAATTCGCATTCATACACTTAATATTCCTTTGTCAAATTCATAAGGTTCAGCATAGTTTAACTTTAACTTTAGGTGACATAAATGCTAACGGATATTTAAAAATTACCGCGGCTTTCAACAGTTTATACTCAGTTAACAGTGACCTAACGAAGTGGTCGGAAGTCCGTATATTGGGTACCCAATTTTTTGCGATATTTAACATCGAAAACCATAAAAGCGTTATATGTTGAAAGTTCCAAGGCTTTATACGTTTGATGCTGCAAAGAAAAACTTAAAAATCTACTTAGAACAATCTATTAAACAGCCATCCTGTACATGGTCCTATTTTATGGAAAAAAATCACCAAAATTTGTATCAAAACTCTGAGCAACTAATTGAACAGCGAATATTCGATAGGGTCTTGGACTGGAGAACCAAAATATGTCTTAGGGTTGCTTTCTAAGCAACTTTCAAGGCGTTTGCCTTTTCATTAGCCGTTATATGTGTGTGTATAACCGTCATTCGTTTATAGCCTAATCGATAATAGCGCGACATTCTTCTCTTTTCCTCGCAATTCGGTGCCAGTTGGAAATCCCAAGTGAAATCAAGTGATTCTCCAACTGATCTTTCCAACGGAGTGGAGATATTGCTATTAATCTGTCGAATAACTCTTACAGATCACAGTTCCATCGTTTGCGGTATTCGACGTTAGCAAGGTTCAAATCCTCGGATGTTGACATCGTCTAAGCTTCTGCGTCGTAAAGCAGCATGGTAATAATAAGCGATTTGTAGAGTTTGCTTTGGGTCGAAAGAGGGCTTTACTATTCAATTGCCTACTCAGTCCAAAGTAGTCCCTGTTGTTAAGGGTAAATCGATTTTTCATTGGGTTGCATTTTTATGGGGATCCAGAGGATACTTGGTCTGAAACTGGAAGTCGTGAGCTGTTTGAACCATGTGGAGAAGAATCGTTTCTGGTCACTCCCAAGTGAATGGCAATCAAAAGCTTTCCTCACTAGCGTGAACTTCTACACATGCTCCCATACAAGAAACGTACAATATTCTTTTGAGATAGGCCGGGAATACCCTTTGGTACAGTAAGACATTGTATGTTCTGAAGTGTATGGGAAGCCTAACGATGTGGAACGAACTACGACTACTGAACCGATAAGACGGAAGTCAGTATATGCATTGCGTCCAAACAGCAGAAGAAGAGTTCCGAAATTATAATCATATTTTCCGAAAGACAACGAAATAAGCTACAGATATACCATTAAATTCTCAAGGATGCCATTATTCCATTATTAAGATCTTTCATTTTTTCTCGGAGTTCAGTACCTTATTCGTTTTAATTTTTCAAATTAATGATGATAATTATTTTCAAATTTCAAATTGTATCAAACCTATCGCTATACACAAAGCTCTTTCAAGAGCAAATGGAGCGGTCATCATGCTCTAAACTCATTCCATTACACTACAATAAATTTGATTACACAGCATCTTCTGCAATTAAAATAGCCACTCAGTAAATTACTTCTGGCTTCACTGTCATGCTCCCACCTGCCACGCTGCACACCTGCAGCTACGGCGCACTAGTTAAAACAAAAACAACAACAATAAAATTGCAAAAAAAACGAGAACAAAAACAAGGAAGCAAGAAGCACAATAAAGTAATAAAACAGGGCGACAAAACCAAGGCGAACGCCTTACAACAACCGTCGCCAATGGACTTTGCCGTTATTCTGCTACTTTATGTTGTTATTGTGACACTTTTGTTTGTTTCTTTGTGTGACGGAACCGGAGTGTCATTGTCAACGCCGCGGCAATGTCACCTCAACGACTTTGATGTTCGCCACAAGCCTCGCCTTGTTGCGGATAATTATATACCGTTGTCTTTAATCTGCTTAAACTACTCAACGGAACTGGAAAATTGCCGGGTAACATCAATAATATCGCATATCCTGCAATGTGCAAGTAGACAAAGCATAGTACACAGGAAAATACAACACTAATCATTGCACTATGCGGTTACTTACACACTCTTACTTGATTGTCTGATTGTTTGTTGTTAGTGGCAACAACATCAACAATACTCGATTTCAGCCACACAGTGGACGAGCGCTTAGTTGCAGGAGCAGGAGGAAGCGCTTACTTTGGCGTCGCAGAAGGCTTCAGGCATTTGTTATGCCATAACGGGTGGTATATGGGTGATCAAAGATATACTGTAGGGTGGTCCATAAATATGTGCCAAAAAGTTTTAAATTTAAATTTTTGTACAATTATGAGTAAAATTATTGTGCAATATTTTCGACTATAATTGCACCAATTTTGAATATTTAATAAAGGTTAAAATATTAGTATAAATTCTGTGTCTTCGACGACCCACCTTAACCAGTTCCAATCGGCACCAATATTCGTTGTGATATCTTCGACAATCTTAATAAGAAATATAGGGTGCAAAAGGAAAAAATCTTTAATTTGAAAATTTTGAAGGTCCACCCTAATATAATAAATATGTTAAGTTCATGCAGGTATACTACATAAATGATTCAGTCAGTGAACACACAAACACACATATTTACTTGTATGCAGATTATGTAAATTTACAATAATGTTGTGTTTGCACATATTTGCTCTCTTTACACTTGTGCAAATTTACCGTTTTGCACTGCATTTGCATGCATAAATAAATATTTTCTATGTTACATGGACAGTTATTAAATGTTTTGCACTTTATCTCTCAGCAATTTATGCATTTTACCCGCAAAACATTTAACGTGCAAGAGAAAATATTTCATATGAATGTTGAAAACATTTCCACATTTCACACACACATGCAATTGCCAGCCAGCGCGCGTTGGAAGGGGCAAAGATCATAGTGAGTTAGACAAATGACTTAGCACAATGTGGCACATTGTGTATTGCCAATAAAAGCGAAAAAAAAGCTAAAGGGAAAGCAAATTGTAGCACATATCGCCTACATTAATAATTTCTATTGCAAATATTTCCGTTAGCAAACACTTTGTGTGCGCAATTCAATAATAATAAATTGAATGCAATTTATCAATTATTATCTGCTTTTTAACTGAAATAAAATCGTTTGTGTCTCTATTGGCTTCTGGAAATATTATTTTTTAAGACATTTTGATTTTCAACTACTGATTGGATTTCTTGCCTTGCAGTGTAATGGGTGTACTGGGCGTATGAGCAACATTGAGTTAAAAGGCTTTACCAAGAATATTCTATGTGCTATCTACTGTGTAGTAGATGTATTCCATTTAAAACCTTTAGATGATAAAGTTACGAGTAAGAAAGTAAGTAAAAGTGTTTATAAACCTACATACGTTGCTTTTCAGTTTACTTTTCACTGCAATTTATGAAAACTTGAACCCAAAATTGTTTTACCATCACCATCAAATTGCTGAATTTTTGCTCATTCAATACTAAGAAATTTTTTTTGTCTGTTATTCATAAGCCATAGAGATTGGTTTTCAATATCGTTTACCATGAATTTTCCACTAAACTGAGTTCAACCAATTTGATAGCAAATTCCTGGAAAAAGATGTAGATGGCTACTTGCACATCATGCTTGATTTATGCGTGTAAAATTCGGACCACAATATGAATATACGTGTAGGTATATGTATGTATGTATGTGTACTATTTGCCTTCAATTTATGGATATATTTATATTTGTATCTAATCAAATTATATACACTAACTTTTCGACTGAGTTGACGCAAAACGGTGTGAAATATAAACACTTTATTAATTAATTTGATATATTTATTCATGTTTCCTATTTCATTTTTATATAAATACCTAAAATGTAACTATGTTGTTGTTGTTGACTGGCGTAGACACCACTTACGCGGTTATAGCCGAGTCCAAAACAGCGCGCCACGTATCCCTCCTTCTGGCAGTTTGGCGCCAATTGGTTATACCAAGCGAAGCCAGGTCCCTCTCCACCTGGTCCTTCCATCGGAGTGGAGGTCTCCCTCTTCCTCTGCTTCCACCAGCGGGTATTGCATCGAATACTTTCAGAGCTGGAGCACTTTCATCCATTCAAACAACTGACCGAGCCAGCGTAGCCGCTGTTTTTTATTCGCTGGACTATGTCTATGTCGTCGAATAACACATACAGCTCATCGTTCCATCGCCCTGCGGTATTCGCCGTTGCCAATGTTTAAGGGACCATAAATCTTCCGCAAAACCTTTCTCTCGAAAACTCCTAGTGTCGTCTCATCGGATGTTGACATCGTCCACGCTTCTGCACCGTAAGGTTGGGCGGGAATGAGTTTGGTTTTTGTTCGTCGAGGGAGGACTTTACTTTTCAATTGCCTACTTAGTCCATAGTAACACCTGTTGGCAAGAGTGATTCTGCGTTGGATTTCCAGGCTGACATTGTTATTGCTGTTAATGCTGGTTCCCAGGTAGACGAAATTATCTACAACTTCAAAGTTATGACTGTCAACATTGACCTGGGAGCCAAGACGTGAATGCGCTGACTGTTTGTTTGATGACAGGAGATATTTCGTCTTGTCCTCGTTCATTGATTTTCCAGGTCTAAAGCCACACTGATAAGGTCCAATCAGTTTGTTGACGGTGGGCTTTAGTCTTTCACACAATACGCTCGACAGAACCTTATACGCGATGTTGAGGAGGCTTATCCCACGGTAATTGGCGCAAATTGTGGGGTCTCCCTTTTTGTGTATTGGGCAGAGTACATTGAGATTCCAATCGTCAGGCATGCTTTCTTCCGACCATATTCTGCAAAGAAGCTGATGCATGCACCTTATCAGCTCTTCGCCGCCGTATTTGAATAGCTGGGTAATCCATCGGCCCCCGCCGCCTTATTGTTCTTCAAGCGGTTGTTCAATATAACTATAAATAATGTTAATGTCTAGCTAAAGTAATACAACAGGTAAATTAAATACCTACATATCTTTAACCGATCAGATATAAGACGCCATTTTTTACAAACGGAGTTTATGATTTGGGTTTGTAGTCATAAAATTTGCCAAAATTAATAATAAAAGTTATATCCTCTTTTGACGGATCACTTACGAACCCACAAATTTCCATAAATGCGATCGTATGTAACAAATTTAAATTATAATGTGTAAAAGTTCACACCCCTGATGAAAGTTTCTGACTGTTATTCACTTGGGATTGGCCAGGAACGATTCTTTTACATGTGGCACAAGCAGCTCACGACTTCCGGTGTTAGACCAAATATCCTCTGGGTAGCTAACAGACATCCGACTGGAGGCAAGCTACGGTGAGAAAACAAAGCCCGCTTCTGTGTTTGTGTATAGGATTTGGGAATGACAAATCGAACCGAGCCTCAAATCTGAAACTACTCTTTTGATGACGACCTAAAAGCGTTTTAAAGATTATCAGTTGAGGACATGCACCTGGAATGTCCAGACTCTTAATTGGGACGGTGCATCCGTCCTCATACAACATCACCGCCAACCAAAAAGTGTGATGGACAGGACAAGGACGGAAGTAGGTGCGTCCTTGTGAACATGCATATTTGGGCCCATGCCTCAACTATCGTTCGACTTCTTCAGCGATGGCGTACGCTGATGTTATCGTTATAATTGATCTCAACTATCGCATAACTTGGGGCCAAATTGCAAGAAGCCCATTAAAACACTTGAGATAAGCTTAAGGTTTTAGAATTCAAAATTATCGTTCGTTCTTCTTCGTTCTATGAACTGAAGTGAGGCCAGTTGGAAAAACATCTATGTATAAAGAAGCTCGACAAATTTCCAAAAAGCCAGCTAAAAGTCCTTCAATATTCCTTGAAGAAGAAAATTGGAAAAACTAGTTTATTTTAATTATATATTTAACCCTCTCATGCTAACATTTTTTTAGGACAGATATATATTAGTCTTAACTCAAATATGAAGTGATAAAAATTTCAAAGTCCTATGTATCGTTGTTCATTAGTGAAGGGATGTTGCTTATATGCACAAATTAAATTATTAAAAATAAACTAAACACTTTTCTCAGGCATTTTTTTTTACTAAATAACTCTCTTATCATTACTTATTAATATAGTTCACTTTGTTTCAAAACAAAACAATTATTTTTATATTTTTGAACACTTTTTGTATAACCACTTTTGTATAATTTTTTTCGCGAAACGATTTTTGGAATTTTGTATGGAATTTGCTTTTCAATGCCACTTCAAGAGGTCGAGTTATGGAGAACTTCGAGTTATGGAAGTATCTTATCCTATTATCTAAAGCTTAACAAGATGAAACAACTTGCATCTTTGCAATTTTGAAAAAAAATGTATAAAGTATATCAAATTAAGCTCGTTACTATATATACATATAAATATATTCTGACAAGTTTATTTAACTTGAACTAAGAAAAGTCATTTCACAGCGCATTAAGTCTTCTTCACAGGTGCGTTTCAGCGACGCTGCAAATAGGAATCCGCGTGTGGGTGTTTGTACTTGTGTAGTTATTATGTGCAAGTTAATTTCCATGAAGCTAATAAAGCCACTTCACTGTTAAAAGACAAACGAAGCGAAAATGTTTTAAGGATAAAATGACTTGGCGCTCAACAGTTACAAGTGAACTGGCTGCTTGGCGTCATGCGCACTTCAGTTGCGTGAGTAGCATGTAGGCAATAACAACAACAACAACAGCAACAACAATGATAATAAGATAAAGAAGAGCCAAGTTGTCCAAGTGGCGCCTTAAGTTGTAAAAGAAGAACAGCAACAACCACATAACATTTGCCATGACTGTACGCACACAGGCGCATTAAAAACAAAAACAAAAGCAATATGCACACGGCATGCATAAATTGCAAAAGTTCAAGTGGCAAGTGCCTGCGCGTGTGAGTGTGTTGGTTTATATTTATCTGCCACAAGTTATGAGCAAACATTGTCGCTGTTGGCGGCCGCAGCAGCAGCGGATCACTTCAACTGCCGGTGCGCGCTTGTGCGTGCCACAACAACGGTTATGCGCCGAAGAGTTGTTGCATGAAAAATGCACAAGACCAAAATGCGAGCGTGCACAATTACACACACACTCGGATATTCACGAAGGCACTCACTATAGCATTTGCTGGTGTGCAGCGCGAACAATTCCAACAACGTGCGCATAACTTCGTATTGAAAGAAGGAAGAAGCTCCAGAAGCGAAGAATCACAAGCGCGTTGTATACGGTAGATTCGCGTGAATAACGGCGCTGCGGCGTGTAATAACGGTGCAACGCGCTTGTAACGGCGCACACCTGTGTGCATGCACCGTTAGTTGAAATCATTCACCAATTACACACACACACACACTTTCAGTGGCGTTTGTGAGTACATATACATTTTTCGACTTTCCACATTCTCAAGTGGGAATTCTTCTGAAGCATTCGTTTGGCTTGCGCTCTAAGAATTCCTTTCAACTTTCAAAAGGACGTACGTGACAAAGCAGCGGAATACGGGACAATGCTCCCTGCTGACATTTACTTTTGCCCTTCATAGCGCCTCATACTCCGCCCGCTCGCCATGTATGTATGTATATATATGTCCGTATATATTTATGTAATATAGTAAGAATTACCTGCTCGCCTGTCATCTAACTGTGTAACCTAATACGTTCCCATATGGTCGTGTGTTCACATTGGAACGTTAGAATACCTATCAGCTCCCTGTCATTTGTCAGCGGCGGCGATGACATAAAAATAGATGAAATAAAAATACTCGAATACACTGGCGAATCCACTGAATATATATATGAAATATATGAAATCCACAGTATTAATTACAAGTATATTCGGTGTATAAATTGCTACTAGAAGTACTAGAGCAGTTTGGTAAGTCAATGATATATTTTTGCCTCCACTACAAAAAATTTGAATAATGGGTCTAAGAATTTTGAAACAGATTATTTACTCGTATATCAAGAAAGATTAAGAATAAGATTGCAGTTATAATGGACATTATAAAGAATTCCTAATTGATATTGTTTCAAACTGTTGGAGAAATTCAATGAAGAAAGCAACTATATGAAAATCTCTCATTATCCTTATCATTTTATGACCGAGGTATGTCCTTCTCAATATTTACTAGAAGTCGAATGCGCTTCATAAAAAAATACTTAATTACACTACGGCGCAAAACGATAATGAGCCAATCAATAAGAAGAAGGACAAACATTTTAAGATTTTCAACTTCATTTTAGAATGAAAATATAGGCAATTATCAAGGCAAAGCAATCACATAGGTATATGTAGCTCGTTCGTAGAGAATGTGGCACAAGTAAAAAATAATCACAGATATTATTTGTTAGATTCCTAAGAAATTAAACGCTATACTTTAACAAAATTTTCTCAAAAATTCGAAACTTTAGACATACTACTATTAACTGTGTACGGCCTGTGTTCCTCAAAGAGCCAAAGGAACAAAGGAACAGGATGTGAACTGTAAAATAAATATTGTTGAAATCGAATTTGATATATGGTACTTGAAAAGGATATAAACAGACCTCATTTTTAGTGTCCAATTATATTAATATATCCACTAGTTTCCCATAAAGTCGGTCAAATAGGCTTAAATACATCAGCTCGATATATGGGACGTAAGTGAAGACAATAATATTAGCCGTGAAATCCAACGCAGAATCACTCTTGCCAACAGGTGTTACTTTGGACTGAGTAGGCAATTGAAAGGTCCTCTCTCGACGAACAAAAACCAAACCAAAACAAGTCCCTCATCATTCCCGTCCTGATGTATGATGCAGGAGCGTGGACGACGACAACATCCGATGAGACGACTCTTGGAGTTTTCAAGAGAAAAGTTTTGCGGAAGATTTATAGTCCCTTAAACATTGGCAACGGCGAATACCGCAGATGATGGAACGATGAGTTGTACAATTTATACGACGACATTGACATAGTTAAGCGAATAAAAAGACAGCGGCTACGCTGGCTAGGTCATGTTGTACGGAAGTGCTCCAGCTCTGAAAGTGTTCGATATAGTACCCGCTAGTGGAAGCCGAGGAAGAGGGAGGCCTCCACTCTGATGGAAGGGCCAGGTGGAGAAGGACCTGTCTTCACTGGATATCACCAATTGGCGCCAAAAAAACTGCCAAAGGAGAGATGCGTGGCGCGGTGTTGTGGACTCGGTTATAACCGCTTAAGCGGTGTCTACGCCAGTCAAAAGAAGAAGAAGTGAAGACAAGTCCCGATTCCCTATTATACCAATTTTTGGTTTTGGATCTACATCGCGTTATTCTACCGAATTTATAACTTTTTCGATAATTATATTATGTTCAAGAAACAAGCTCATTACCAAAGCTCACTATTACGAAAGCTTACATTATTAATTGGCATATGCAATACCAAACTTCAATATGTACGGAAGAACATTTTGAATTCATTTTCCTGATATATAATATACCGATATCTATCATACTTAGATATATGATTGCATAGTTTTAGATGTTACAAAAAACCGTTGCGTGCACCAAACTCTTTCGCACTGTGCAACACATTACAGGAGCGTGTCTGTATCTGAGCCATATACTCGTATGCCAAAATTTATTTTAAATTGCATTATATATAATTAGTCGTTTGATAAATTGAGATAAAATATTTTTATACTAGTGAGCATTTTTAACATAAACATCGTGTCCATGTCTCGCTATTAATAAACTTGAAGTAATTATCTTTCAAGTCATTCATTGCTATCAGAGTGAAATAAACATGAAGTGAGATAGTTGAAAATTAATTATCATATTACTCTAATGAGCAGTTGAGGTAAATAAATCAATATTTAAAAGCTGAAGAAAAAAATATTTCAATTCTGCCACATTCCGCCCAAAATTTAAATACACACCTCATTCCACATACTTATTTATATTAGCGAAATGAAATACATTAATTAATAATATTTAACTTTGCACACTCAAACTTTGTGCTTTTCTCCATGTTCCCAAGAGTGCATTTGAACTTTTTATTTGCATATGCACGAGTATAAATGTCAACGAGGATGGCAACACTCGTAAGCGTGAATGTGTGAGTTGCTTGTGTAGAAGCGTGCGTATATTCACATGTGAGAAATGTTCGTACTATCATTGTAAAGCAAAGCCAGAGAAGGGAAATGCACGTATAAGTGTAAAAATAAAACGATGAATGAAAAAGAACCAACACAAACAAACGCACGCGCTGCTATGAATATATGTAATCATATCTTTGCATGTGTGATTATATGAATATGAATGCACATATGACAACATTTTGTATATTAATATGTTACAATATATACATACATATATATATATATATATATGGGTGTAAAGTCAAGCATTTGAATTCAAAATAAAGCAACACATATATATGCTTAGAGCTAAGAAATTAGGGGTATCACTTCTAAATTCTTTAATAACATTTAATGGACACTCTTTTATAAAATTTTCTTTTGCTGAAAAAGGGTCTTCGAAATAATGCAATAAATTAAATGGTGGAGGAATTTTTATATTTCGTGTGTTAAACAAAGTAATGAAATTATCGGTAAAACTGAGATTTCTTATCAAATATCTAAAATTTGTGTGATCGAGATTGTAGATCTTACCGAAACTTTTTGAACAAAGTTTTGGATGATATTCCAAAGTAAAAGTTGGAGAATTCCGACTGCGGGGACAACTTAGTCACTGGGAAATATATATGTACATTAAATTCCATAATTTATTAAGTCCTGTGCACATTTTTATAATTTTGTATCACATTTCAAATTTATGAATACAGCAGAAATATGCTGGAATGCTCAAGAAACCAAAAAAATATATATTCTGTGTAAAATTTTAATAATACTTTTCCTTACCTACCTCTTCCTCAAATGCTTTATTTACTTGCTGTACTACCCCTAAGGTGTGCTGACAATAACACACATATACATATATACAAACCAACATGAATGCCTACAAATATGGCGATGTCATTCCTCTTTGCGTAAACGTGCTTTTTGTTTTTGTAAATACATACAGAATTTCTTTGCGTACTCCACTTTTTCTACACACACTTACCTACATACATACATATGCACAGGATTTGTTTTCGTTTTTATTTTGCAAAAAAGGAAACTTTATTTTTGCTTTCTTTTTACTTGGCTCGCAGCGCTTAAAGCATTTGTAAGTGCCACTTAATAATTCATTAGTATCATCCTTAAATTGCACGAACAACCGCGAATAGCGCGTAAATTTGTCATAAATTGTTAACTAATAAGCTTACATTGCGTGCTTTAAGAATACGTAACGCAAATTATATTTCAGAATTAGAGTAAAAGATGTGGGAAGTGAATTAAATATGAATCTGAATTACTTTGCAAAACTGCTGTGATTGTTTGCTAAGTGTGAATTTATATATATATATATTTGGCGTAGGAACCGCTTTAAGCGATTATAGCCGAATCCACCAGAGCGCGCCACTCATTCCTCCTTTTTGCTTTTTGGCGCCAACTGGAAACACCAAGTGAAGCCAGGTCACTTTGCACTTGGTCTTTCCACCGGAGTGGAGGTCGTCCTCTTCCGCGGCTTCCTCCAGCGGGTACTGCATCGAATACTTTCAGAGCTGGAGTGTTTTCTTCCATCCGTACAACATGACCTAGCCAGCGTAGCCGCTGTCTTTTTATTCGCTGAACTATGTCAATGTCGTCGTATAAATCGTACAGCTCATCGTTCCATCGTCTGCGGTATTCGCCGTTGCCAATGTTTAGAGGACCATAAATCTTGCGCAAAACCTTTCTCTCGAAAACCCCAAGAGTCGTCTCATCGGATGTTGTCACCGTCCACGCTTCAGCGCCATACATCAGGACGGGAATAATGAGCGACTTATAGAGTTTGATTTTGGTTCGTCGAGAGAGGACTTTACTTTTCAATTGCCTACTCAGTCCAAAGTAGCACCTGTTGGCAATAGTGATTCTGCGTTGGATTTCAAGGCTGACATTGTTGGTGTTGTTAATGCTGGTTCCCAGATAAACGAAATTATCTACAACTTCAAAGTTATGACTGTCAACAGTGACGTGGGAGCCAAGACGCGAGTGCGCTGACTGTTTGTTTGATGACAGGAGTTTAAGTTAGGAAAAAAATACTTAATTAAATTTGAAATAGACAACCATTTTTATACTCTCGCAACAAAAGTTCCTAAGATAGTATTATAGTTTTGTTCACATAACGGTTGTTTGTAAGTCATAAAATTAAACGAGTTAGAATAGGGTTATAGAGTCAAGAATGTCTGTCTGTCCGTCCGTCCGTCCGTGCAACGGATAACTTGAGTAAAAATTGAGATATCTTAATGAACCTTGGAACACATGTTTCATGGGACCATGAGAGAGTTGTTTTCAAAAATGGTCAACATCGGACCACCGCCACGCCCACAAAATGGCGAAAACCGAAAACACATAAAGTGTCATAACTAAGCAATAAATAAAGTTATATAAGTAAAATTTCGAACAAAGGATCGCACTAGGAAGGGGCATATTTGGATGTAATTTTTTTTTTTTGGTAAGTGGGCGTGCCCCGCCCTCAAATCGGTTATTTGTATATATCTCTCAAACAAATTAAGCTATATAAACCAAACTTTCTGCAGTCGGTTCTCTTACGTACCCCACCACACACCATGAAAATAATTGAAATCGGATAATAACCACGCCCACATCCCATACAAAAGTTAGGTTGAAAATTATTTAAAAAGGGGTTAACTCACTAACAAAAAAACGTCAGAAACACTAAATTTCACAGAAGAAATAGGAGAAAGAACTAATAGACAGATTTCAATGAAATTCGGTATATAATATTTTCTTGACACTCTGATGACCATGAACCAATGAAGATAGCGAAATAAAACTTTACACAAATACTGTATATGATAAATGGCATCACTTGTCGAAATCGGACCATAACTTTTCAATGCCCCAGATATCGAATATGAAGACCTCAGTGCCTTATGGTGATTTTTCACCGAAAATATCGGTAAATCTCTCAGATAACTCAATTTAATTCAAAGGAAATCGTTTTCTTCTAATACTAAGTCTCTGTACCAGAAATGGTTAAAATCGGGTCATAACTTCCCCTAGCTCTTATATAGCTAATTATAAGATTTTCAAAAATACGATGGGCTTAATAGCTTATAAATCGCTGAATATGTGAATAATAAGGCATAATGTATATTTTAAATAATTTCAATACATATTTCTACTATATTTAGCAATTATCTTAGAATGTCTTAAGCATCGGTTAGGTAATTAAAACCAGTATATACACAGTGCCACATTTTGCGAGAGTATAAAAAGTGTTGCATTTTCTTCGACATCAAATGACAGAAACCAATTTCATTTGTAGTTTAATTGTGCAAAAACGTTTATTATTCTCCTTCTATTATTTTCTTTTGTTCGCTATAGAGATTTTTAAGTGAGTTCACGCGCGCACTTTTGCTTTTTTTCTTTTCAACAAAATGCGTAGGAACACTATATTGAGTAAGAATTGTTGTTGCCCAAGTTAGTGTGGAAAACTTGAAATTAATACAGAAAACAACAAGTACTGTAAGTCATTCTGTTTACCATTCAATGTGACATCTAACAAAAGAAGGACAATATGAAAGGAGCAAGCAAAGTGGAAGCGTAGTAAGCACAAGTAAGTAAAGTGTTGAATGGAAGATTGCGTAGGTCAAGTCTTTATATGCGTGAAGATTTGTTTTTACGAATGGAACTAGTCGCATGAGCACTGTGAAATATACATATAATGTCTTTGCAATGATATGCCCGTTTAACAATTTTGCAAATTTCTACGTTATTGTAAATACTCGAGTAGAATAAATAATTTAAATTTCCAAAAGTCACTTGTTCCCACTGTTTACTTCAACTTTAAGTTTAAATTGTTTGCTCCTACTTCAAAAGCCAATTGTCTCTTACAATTAATAATTCATGTTAGCTGGAAGCAATTAAAATAATTCATTTTCAATTAGGTGCTGTTGCGCATGAGTTTTGGTAAGGGCAACATATCACCCATACGCTTGGGCGTTCTGAAAGAAAGAATTTATCATTTTATAGTTTCCTGTAACAAAAATTAATTATGTTTAGGGTTTTCATTTTTGTTTTGATATAAACTTTTTTGGTCTACAAAATTATATTAACTTAATATTTTATTTTACAATTTAAATAATTTTGTTGTAGGGAAAATCTTTAAATCCTTTGGTCTATATATAGTTAAATTAAAATTAAATGGTACATGGACGGATCAATGATGACCTATAATTCTGACCTATAGACTTATGCTCAAATCACTTTTAACAACTTGTTGAAAAATGTCTTCATAAACACCTTTGCTAAAAGCCTCCAGGGTGCTTCCAAAAAGAAAGAAAAACGATCTGACAACCATCTACCTTCATATATATGGATTTACAGTGGACGGTAGATTTAATAAATGAGGAGATTTTCTAGTTTTAAAAAGAAGAAATTTCTCTCCAAACTGATAATTACTTATTTCCAAAACAAAGTGTTACATAAATGATAATATAACATTCAAAACATCAAATATATTTGAGACATCCCAATATCCTCAATCATTTTCCAAATATAAACATCTTTCTCTCCAATAATTGAATATCGAAACAAGATACATGTATATACTCGATTTGGTGTTCCTAATACATTTGGACTTCTCCAAAATGTTTTATATAATGGTAACATAATAGTACAACTATAATACCATAAGATATTAAATATTATGTAATATCCTGCTTGTTAAAAAGCTTAGCAATGAGATTTCAGTTTATTGTTGTTGTTATCTTTATATTAGCGTTTTTGATATTATTTTATCTTCAAGTTTTTGTATTGCTCTTCTATGCTTCTACCAAAATTTATTTTGTTTACATTTTTACTCTACCTTGCAATCACTATAACATCTAACATCATCAAAAATAAGCTCGTCTTAGGGCAATACATGAACATATTTGCTAACTCTTATTAATTAGCCCTTGTTTTCTAGCTTCAACAACCTTTAGCTTCTGGCCGAATGAGCGAAAACCAAAAACCTCCACCCTCCAAGCATTCGCTTATGTCATCGCTTACACCCTGGCACGACATTTGACCAGCATGAATACGACTGGCAAAGGCAAAGGCAAAAGCTAGCTATCGCCAATGTATAACTAATAAACATGCGAATAGGTGGTTTTTACTACAAGTGAGTATATACATATCTACCATCAATATACATATTTACGCATTGAAGTCATAACACTCCCCACCACAAAATGTGCGTTGCAAATAAGCGAGTCCTTTGTACTTGCCGCAAAACTGAATATGAGACGGTAAAATTGCGACGCTGTGTGCCGTACATTGCTGATTTGTGCGTGCGTCCATAGACTACAAATGGTGACAAATACATTCAACATATTTCTATGTGTACGTGTACAGAATGCATTGCATGGAGCTATAAATAGGGCAGGACCGTTTCAAGGGCTTAAAAGGCCCGAAATGAATAAAAACCATTGGCAGAACTTTGTTCTAGTGTCGCCATAAAACCTTGTATGTATAAATAACTAAAAGGTATTTAAAAGATATGAAATGGGCCAGATTTCTTGTTGGATATACTACTTTTAATCGCCTTAACAAATTTTATAACGAATATGATTATAAGACTACATAAAATCATTCTCCAAAGGTGTAAAAACCCTTCACATTCTCAGACCCTTTACTATTTTAAAAATTCTTGATATGAAATTTTTTTAATGTTCTTCAACTCAATATCAAAATTTTTCTGATACACTCGATGTCTATATTATTAATATTCTGTCTATAAAAACACACAAATATAGGCCCTCCAACACCCGCCTTCTAATTATACATTTGTTTGCGCGTAGAACAGCTGTTATACTATACATCGTTAGTCTACAAACAGGCGTAGCACCCTCACTCCCCCAATGCGGATACGATCTCTTTAGATTAGCGAGTACACTTTCAAATTGAAGGTTAAATATTTATTTATAAATTTTTTTCGTTCCAGCCAACTGATGTATTTATAGCAACAATTGCTTTAGAATTGAAGTTCGCAAAAAAATCAATTCCAAAGAGTATTTTATTAGTTTAGCAGAAGTATTACTTGAGTGTATTTAGTACTTAAACGGCAGCAAGTACTTGAGTATTTCCGCTTTCGCCAAGAAGTTTGTAAATTGCAAAGTTGCGTGTGTAAACAGGCTACAGTTGTACAGATGTACAAACTTCCCCTTCCTCGATTTACTCGAATTTATTTGCTCTTTTATTGCAATGCCAACATATTTAGCATGCAACAGTTGCTTTTGTTTTTCTGTTGCGTCGAAAGAATGAACTAAAATGCTTTAACGGAGTATTTTATGTATTACACAGTACATAGTATATACTTATATGTATGTGTACGTACAAAAATACATATTCAAAGTGCGAAGAAACTGAAAATGTATACGCTCGGAAATATTAGGAAGCGGTGACTCGGAAAAAAGCTGAGCATAACTTTCTTCCTTCTACGAAATATCATTCGCTTTGCTTTAGTTTCATTTTGCCTTTTCGCTGATTACACACGCTCACATTCGTATACTTGCACAGATGGACATGCAATTAGCAAAACCGAGCTCCCAGAAGTATATATTTATATGTATGATAATATATACTCTTAATTATTTTAAGATTCTCTTTGCTGCAACTGTGGTGAATTTCCGAAAAGCAGTAAGCATTAAGAACGTTCCTTGAACATTTTTGATATTAAGCTCAAAGGGTTCTAATATAAGCTTTATAAAGCTCCAAAGTTTGTAAAAATAAGTATCGACACAGTAGTAAGCTTTTCAACTTTAAGCCACAAAATTGGTAAACTATATAGGTATTTATATCGAAAGCTTAAAGCTGCAAGGTGCTTTAATAAAATAGTTGTGGTATTAAACCATTTTACTAAAGCACCTCATCCGGAATAACACGAAGAACAAGGTGTTCGTGATTAAATTTCTGACACAAATATAATTTTATTACGGTCACCGCCCTTTCCAGCTAATCCAGCTTTAGATTAGTTTCCGCTCCAAGGTTTTATTCGGAAGTCGCCACTATATATTGTTTAACAGCGTTTTCTTTTCCCAAAAAAATATTGCATTTACTCGAGTACCCTGAGAATGTTGCCCTGTACTCGAGTTTTCAAATTGTGAGTGAGAGTTTACCATAGTGATAGGGTGAAATTTGTTTATTCTTTTATAATGTCAAAAATGGTAAACATACATGAGTTTCTAGTCACTACAAGCCATACTAACCCAATATGGGTGTTCTAAATGGAAAATATGCATAAAACTTAAAGAAATATTATGTTTAACACATCTTAGGGAAGTATCCTCAACCAATATTAAACATACCTTTAACAGATGGCATAATCTGGTATAAGTCAAGCTGAAAGATGAAAATAATCAGATATCGAATGTATTCGGAGTAGGTCAAGATGTTTAAAGTAAATTGGCAGTGTTCATAGTATTGTTTTGAAATCTCACATCAGTAAAAAGAGGTATATAGTCCGTAAATCTAGTGTTAAATTTGATTTAAACAAATCGGGAACCAAAAAAAATACAACTAATTTTTGACCCTGAATGGCACCACTTAATAATATATCGAAAAGGGGCCGTTTATCGTTGAACAGAGATCAATGGTCTGACAGAAAACAATAATCTACCATACATTAATTTAGTTTCATTTTACACTATGGCATTTCTCGAGAATGCCTACAGACGAACGACCACAACTACATACAAAGGCGACTTAACCTTTCATATGGCTTCCAACTAAATAAGCGCTTATTTTCTTATTTGCATACATTCAAACTACATATTTGACGAAATGTGTTTAAAAGTAATCAATATAACTATTTTCATGACCCATTTATTTTAAGCGAAAATTTTTCTTTCGAATAAAAAATGGTTTACTCTAGCTTAAGTACAATCACGAAGCCTAAATAAATTCATATTTAAACAGAAATTCAAAACAAATTTATTTTATAAAATTCTCTGTTACTTGAAATCATAACAATAATAAAAAGAACTTTGAAGGGTAATTCTGGGAATGTGGCTTGTGTGTATAGTTGTCAGAAATTCCATGAGAGACGGAATCATTAGTATATTTATTATTACGATGTGTATACCTTGGGAAATTCCACTTTTAAGACAAACCTTGTAATTTCTCGATTCTTCCGCCTCTGGGTTGGTGATAGTTTTTGCCGAAAAATTATATTTTTTAATTTTATCCCGTTGTTGTGTGCTTTAAAAAGAATAGACACGAAGTTAAATTTTTATGAGTTTAAATTATGTCAAGATTGGCAAACAATTTTTTATGGGTAGGCCGTATTACCTGAACTTAATCCGAAAATATATTTACTACCTGTTTTTCTACCTGAATGCCTGACTAAACATTTGAAATGAGATTAGTATAAAAGAGCCGCCGTTTTAAAATGTTGATCATTTGAAAAGAAAACTTACGCTGGAAAAACAAGCCACAGCAAACCATAAAAATGGATTTCAATTACATAAAACCTAGTGAACAAGCGCGTCAAACAAATCTCCTAGGAGTAGCATCACTCGCACGAGCCATATCCATCAACACTTACGAGGAACACCACAATCCAGAGAGCAACGAAGCGGATTACAATTGCATGAAAACTAGCGAACAACCACGTCAAAGTAACCTTCTAGGAGTAGCAACACTTGCAAGAACTTTATCCATCAATACTGACGATGATCTCCAAAATCGAGAGAGCAAGGAAGCGGAAAGCAAACCAGAAAGCGATTTTGCTTCACCCAATCCATGGAATGCCAGATTGACAAATGATTTTGAGGATCTACATAATAATCTGTGGAGGCTGCGAAACCATGAAACATACCCACCCGCACCTGCAATTAATAATTCCTCGAAAGAATTTGAAAATGATTTTGCTGTACCCAACCAAATGAATGATAGGCTAACAAATGATTTGGAGAATTTGTGTAATAATCTTTGGCGTTTACAAAACCATGACAAATCCCTGATCGATTGTGCGAGCAACCAATCGCCGAAAGAAGTTGAATCTGAATCCACAAATAAGAGTTGTGGCGAAGAAGAGGTCCTAGCCTTAAGAATACTTGGGTGCCATAAAGTCACTGAACGGCGCACAGGCTCATCCGATGACTTAAACAATACAAATTGTACCGACCTCAGTTATATAGATTGGCTTATGGACAGTAAGCTCGCTTCAACACCCTTGGAGTTGTGGTCGCACTCTGAACTACCAATGGTTGACAGTAAAAGCGTACATTTGAAAAGTAACAACTCTTCTGATACTGAATTTTTACACAAACAATCTGAGTTTCAATATTCTGATGACAATTATTTTCGACGTGAGCATCGGGCTCTTATGCTACTTATGGGAAGCACTTTTAATGTTTCTGACAATCACAAAAATATATCTGACCGATTAGATGATAGCGATTGGTCAAATATAAGTTATGTGGATTGGAATAGCGAGAGGAAAATATGTTCAACACCGGTGACATCATTTTAAAGTAGAAATGGGCTTAGGCTTAGTGTACGAGTAAGAGAGAGGGAAAAAGTGTCACTCACCAGCAGTTTTTGGAAACACTCGATTGCTATAGAATGGTAAACGGAGATTTGAAGACATTAATTTCTGAATATTAGTAACTAAGCTACAAATAAAGCTATGGAAGTAAAATTTGGTATGAAGGATCGCACTATGAAGGGGCATATGTGGATGTAATTTTTTGGATACTAAGTTCTTTGTACATATCTCGCAAACTACTAAATGTATATCAAGGAAACTTTTTAGAGTCGTTTCTTCTAGGTATTACCTTATACAGTCCAAAAACGGAGGAAATCGGATTGTAACCACGCCCCCCTCCCATACAAAGGTTATGTTGAAAACTTCTAAAAGTGGGTTAACTCAATAACGAAAAACGCCAGAAACACAAAATTTCACATAAGAAATAGCATATGGAAGCTGCACTCAGATTTTTTTACAAAATCGAAAATGGGCGTTGCATCGCCCACTTATGGGTCAAAAAACATATCTCAGGAACTACTCGACCGATTTCAATGAAACTTGGTTTGTAATAGTTTTTTCATATCCCAATGATATATTGTGAACTTTGAAGATGATCTGAATCGTTTACTTTACAATATATAATATAAGCACTAGTGAAGATATCGATGCAGAACTTTGCACAAATACTACGTTTATAGTGTGGCAGCCCCATTCTAAAAATCACCGAAATCGGACCATAGGTTGTCAAGGCCCCATATATCGAACATGAGGACCTCGGTGCTTCTAACCTAATATTAGGGTTTCCAACTTTCAATGGACTTTATACAATATATATGACGAATATGTGGGTCAAATTTTGTATTATATAATATTAATAAAGTTAAATAAACAAATTGCGAGAGTATAAAATGTTCGGTTACACCCGAACTTAGCCCTTTCTTACTTGTTTAGAATTATAATTAAAGCCAAGTAGTCACTTTTATCAAATATGAGTAATTTCTAAGTAAATAAATTAAATATTTTTTGCATTGAATATTTTTAAATATTAATAAAATAAAATATAACTTAATTGATGTTCTACTTTTATTTTATTAAATATATTATTTATTCCCAACTGAATTACTTAGTAGTCTTTGTCCGGTGTTTTCACATTTTACGGTTTCTTTTTTGTCGCTCAACGGTTGAATAGCCATTAAGTCGATAATCAATACATACCACAAAATCAATGAGTCAACAGTTACATGTCTCTCTGGAACACATTCCATTAATACCTTCAACCACTATTATCTAAAAAAATTTAAACAGCTGGTTTTGCGGTTCTTTTTTTCTGTCTACTATTTTTTATAGTTTCTTCTTATATTTTACTATCCGTTAACTTTAAGTCTGCTGCATCGATCGATTGAATTTTTGTGATTCTTTCCATGACCGACTTTTGTCGAAACGCTAATGTAATTAGTAGCATATACCAAGGCGTTAGGGCAAATTGTGTTCAGTTCTTCGCGAATTCTTGAACTCTCATCAACTAAATATCGGGATTTAATAAAAATGGATAGTACAATATCTGGGATATATTGATGGTGCTGAAAAGGATAAAAGGATATTACGGGTAAAGGATACGAGAAAGTTCTAAGGATACAGCTTAATGTGTGGATTATGCGTGAAAGGATTACGAAAATTTAAAGTGCAGAAGAATACACAAACTAGTGAAGGAAAACTGAATTTTGTGAAAATATCGATCGTTGTATATGCATTGTTAATTTAATTAATGACTGTTGGAAACTAATAAATACGTCTTAAACAAAATAAAATCAAAAGTGTTCGTAAATTATTCTTCAAACTAATACAGAGTACATCTTTCTGAGACTTTTTTGTTCACTATATATGAGTTAAAGTGTAATTTATCTCTTTTGAAAGAAGAAAGTATTTCAAATGAATTAAGTTGGCTTAAGAGAAACGTATATTAAACTGCAAAACAATACAAAAATATCAATATCCTGTTTAAAGTGAAAATATCCTTAAAGTATCATAAACCAAAAGGGTCTTTGTAATAAGCAACTAAATACATTTTTAAAGACTGTACTAAAAAATATAGTTTAGTGGTTTTATGGCGAAATGTACAAACGTTTTGAAGGACCTACGAATGTCCTGCGAATCGGTTTCGTACGTAAAGTGTATAAAATATGAAATACAACAATCAAAGTCAAATTTAGATTTTAAATTAATATTGCCTGAGAGAGTCTTTCAGTTCAAAACTTAGATCCTTTTGTGCTGTAATTTGGCTGAAAGATGTACTACAGTGTGAAATGATTCGTACAAAACTGGAAACACCTTATTATACTATAATATGATAATAAAAATTATTTAATTCCAATATAATTATTGCTAAACTTGATTTCGTAAGGATCCTTAAAAATAAATTTTGTTGAATTAATCAAATCTACAAAAGCCTCTCTTTAATTTGAAAGAAGATATACTACATTATGATGGATTAAATCTAATATAAACTTGAATTAATTGAATAAAAATTAAAATATATTAGAAATAGACAAAAGCAAAAATAACATTAAAAAAAGAATTCAATTAAAACCCATTTCACTAGTAATATTGCAAATAAATATGATTATTCAGCTGGAAACAAACATGTCGTCCAGTGGCGGATCCACGGGGGTTTTTGGTGTTAAAACACCCCCTAAACTCAGAGAAAAATATATGTTTGTTATTGTTATAAGCAATTATAATAAGTTACAAGTTTTTTGTTGTTATTCATATAATTCGAACTTTCTCTACATTTGCACAAGCAGTATCGCTGAAGCTCAGTGATTAATTGAGGATTACACGGGATCTCACATACCATGTTATATTTTCCTTGGTTTTTTGAAAAAATTCTTCTAGTATTTCAACAACTGACAGATCAATATCCATATGAATATTCATTGATGCTAGACCATTAAGCCTATCTTGACCTGTCGTATTTCGTAAATAGGTTTTAATTCTCTTTAAACTTGAAAAACTTCTTTCCGGTGATACTCTTGAAACAGGCAATAACGCCAATATGCGTAAAATCTTGAAAACATTCCCAAAATACGTTTTGTTCACTGCTTCTAAAGCTTCGAGAGCATTCCGAAAAGAAAGTTTTGTTCTGAACAGTTGATCACCCTTTCATAAAAGAAAATATTTCTCGAGCTGCTTTTTTAGCCTCAAATTCTTACATTGGGAAAAATACACAAAAAAAAACGTGTCCTATAATAACTGAATTTTTGCGAGGGAACTGCTATATTAAAAATACGTTGAGTAATAAAACTGTCCGTAAATCCCCCCCCAAAAATGTTTCTGGAACCGCCACTGATGTCGTCATTATGTCCCTTTTTTTGTCCCTAGAGCCTACTTATACGAAAT
The DNA here is from genome assembly GCF_028554725.1 of Zeugodacus cucurbitae. Taxonomy (NCBI): domain Eukaryota; kingdom Metazoa; phylum Arthropoda; class Insecta; order Diptera; family Tephritidae; genus Zeugodacus; species Zeugodacus cucurbitae. Next base: position 51,261,192 of record NC_071667.1, on the reverse strand, counting down.
CAATTAAAACCAAGTATTAAATTAAAGAAAGTGTCAGAGAGAAAACTGGTATTTTTCCAATTAACGGAAAGCTTGAACTTTCAAAGAATCAATTATTCCTCTCAAAGTAATTACAGTGGAACTTCTCAAGCTCGAATCACCATAATCCACAAAAAAACTTCGAATTAGAGAGACTTAGAGTTATAGAAATTTTAATTAAGACATACTTTTTTAAAACAGATGTAAAATATAGATTTACCCACAGTTTTAGTTATTTACTTCGCAAAAAGTTTTATTTAAATACATTAAAACTTGTATTCCGTAATTTTGTTTGTTGCACTTTGCTATTGTTTGGCCCTTGACGTCGGTATCTCAATCCTTTGTTACACTATTTATAAAATCTATAAGTGTAAAATCATATTTTTTGTTCGCCTCCATACGAGTATAGGGACTCCTTTAAAATTGTTCCTTGATAGTAACATTTTAAATTTTGTATTATGCCCTGGTCGAAAAGTCCAATTATGGAAGGGAATTTGTATGAAATTTTACTTCTATTGCCAATTTAAGAGTTCGAGTTATGGAAGTTCCACTGTATTATATAAAGACACACCTAGATATATGTATAATCACAAACCCGACTAAAAATTCTAAAAATATAATTATCATATGTGACAACTTAGAATAGTGCTACGAATAATGCGATTCTGAATCTGATCTGAATCGGAAAAACTACAGAAAAACCAAAATGTATTCAACAAAGTGAACTAAGTATATGACATTTAGTTTTTGGTTACCCTTATTTAACATATATTTTTTATTGATTTAACCCTCATAGTTCAAACACTGAACGACGTAACGACAGTTAGACTATTTTTAATTGTTGGATATAAAAATATTCACTGGGTCACGTAAGACTCGAAGTCTTTTTAGATATTCGAGGACGTTAGAGTAAGTTCACAAAGCAATGAAAATCGTAGGGATATTATCAGAATAGTATTATCTCTCTTGACTATCTTGGATTCAATTCCACTCCACTGCCGTCTGCTCAAATATTTGTTAGATGATGCCAAATAATATTACGTATTTCCAAATCTAAAGAGGTTACTTTGGGTCCTTCATACCTTCGAAATTCGGTCCCCGGCCTAGTATAGGGTGTCCATAAGTTTTGCGGCCAAGTTAAACAGATTATATTTATCATCCTCATAACTCATCCTTCAAAATGTCGCCTAAAGTAATTTCACTGACTTCAAACTCCTGAGAGTGGCTACCTTACGAATCTTGTTGATTCTGAACAGTACCAAGGGTACATTGGTAAACTGAATGTTTGAAACCAAATGCCGATTAATATAAAATATGGAACACGAAGAAGTGAATTCATATATCCATATATAATTAGATTTGCCAATATCTGTAACCTAAATTTGTAAAGCGGATCTATGACAATGGAAAGTACCTCTAGAAAGGAAAAATTGTATCATATTATTCATATTTTTAATTAGTTTATTAAGTTTTGTAAATTTATGTGTGATGAGTGCTCAGTTAACCCCTTAAACCAATATGGATCTTATGAACTTATCAACAATTTGTAATAAAGACTTTACTTAAGTTTCAATAACATAAGATAGTGGAAAGTATTTTCACGATTACGCGATCTATAAACATTTTTACTTTATAAAAACTAGTTTCTATTTTACAGTGTGAAGCTTATCACATATATAGCTAGTCAACCAATTGACAAGTACTTCAAACTTATATACTTTATAATAACTATTTTTTTTTTTGTACTTTGTAGGTTCATATAAACTTCTAAGTAACTAAACATTGCGATACCTTTAAGATAAGAAGAATTTGCTGCGCATTGAATATATGAGTGAAGCAAAATGTCACAACGCAAGGCTGATGATGACCCCGAAAAGGGTGAACCCAGCTACAACATCACTATGGGAGAGGAGTATATGCTAAATGAGGTTGAAAAGAATTTCATATTAGCGGCCGAACGTGGTGACATACAGGGTGTTAAGAAGTGCGTAGCATGAGTGTAAACCAAATGTCTTTATAAACTAGCTTTTTATTGAACTTTCTAGAATAATCGAAGACCACAAGGGTCAACCGGATAAGTTTAACTTAAACTGTGTGGATCCGCTCAATCGCTCAGCGCTCATTTCAGCCATTGAGAATGAAAATTTCGATTTGATCATTGTGCTGTTGGAATGTGGTATCGAAGTGGGCGATGCGCTGTTACATGCCATTTCCGAGGAGTACGTCGAGGCCGTGGAGGAATTGCTGCAGTGGGAGGAAACGCATCACAAAGAGGGACAGCCCTATGTAAGTACATACCACTGCTGACCATTTATTGCAGAATACAGTAGAAAATATGTTCGTATATTTGTCTGTATGTTTGGCAAATATTATAATTTTTAATGTACTAATTACTAATTACAGAGCTGGGAATCTGTTGACCGTTCTAAGTCGACATTCACGCCGGACATCACGCCATTAATATTGGCAGCGCATCGCAACAATTACGAGATACTCAAAATACTGTTGGATCGTGGTGCCACATTGCCGATGCCGCATGACGTGAAGTGAGTAAAACAGTAAATTAACATTACAACTCCGATACCTGTAATCCACTGCAACTCGACAGCTTGTTTGTCAGTTGTCAATGTGTTGTTGGTTAGCACTACCGTTATAGTTTTGTAATATTTTTCCATCTGCTCCTACACTATTGACCCATTTACAGGCGATGCCAATGCATACGCCATGGCGTCTCTCTACTATTGGTTGCTTACCAACACCACATTGCCCACACACACACACACCCCCACACATATTTATGCAGCGACAACTCTAACAATTGACGAATGATAGCATCTATTGGCTTTTGTTGTTATTGTTGGTCGTAGTTCTTATAGCCGAAATTAGTCGCGTTTGGCACGTTTTCTTATTTGTGCTGTGCCTGTGCTCCGCTATCCGCCTGCATATGTTTACGTGATTTTCAGCGAATTTGCATTATTTTTGAATGGCTGCCGCCTCTGCACTGGCTGTCGTCATCTGTTTGGTGTTGCATGCCGCATAATATGACGTTGAAATAATTCGAATTTATGCGGATTGCCACAAATTGTAGTTTGAATCCTTTTGATCAACGTGGACGTATCCCAAGTAGCTGTAGGTGTGTAAGACAATTCGAAGTTGATTGCTGCCTCCGCTTGTGTGCGCATTTGGTTTAAGCATATCGTTGATTCGTTTAAAATGGCCAAAACTTAAAATTTAATCATCTTTATGTTATTAATGAACGATTTCAAGTTCTAGTGTCACACCACAGAAATTTAATTTATACTAAATTATCCCAATTTCGGAGGACAGTTATCTTCTTGAGTTGTAAGATACAACATTTTTTTAAAAGTGGTCGAGGATATTATTCCATACAATCAAAAGCTCCATTCGTCTTCCATTTTACTGTTGGCGCCCATTGGAAATCCCAAGTTAAGCCAGGTCCTTCTTCGCTTGGTTTTTCCCACGGAGTCGAGGTCTTTCTCTTCCTCGACTTCCACCAGCGGGTACTGCATTGAACACTTTCAATGCAGGCGCGTTTTCGTCCTTTCGAACAACATGAACAATCCTAGCCGCTGTCTTTTTATTCGCTGAACTATGTCTATTACATAGCCTGCGGTATTCGCCATTCCCCGTATTCAAAGGACCATAAATCTTCTCGAAAACTCCTAGTGCCGTCATTTCGATTGTTGAAATCGTCCACTCTACTGCACCATAAAGCAGTTCGGGAATGATGGGGGACTTGTAGAGTTTGGTTTTTGTTCATCGAGAAAGGACTTTATTTTTCCATTGCATATTCAATCCAAATTAGCACCTGTTGGCAAGAGTGATTCTGCGTTGGATTTCGAGGCTGACATTGTTATTGGAGTTAATTCTGCAATAATACCATTCCTTATAATTATATATCTAGTCTGTTATATATGTACTCTGCTGTTCAATTGGTAAAATATAAACTGATTTATGCGAAGCTTTTAGATAACGCTAATATCCAGTCTAACATATTTGTAAACTACGTTGGATCTTCAACGAATGATTTGACAGAAGTCTTGAATCGATTTTACTTTCACGAAACATCAATTAAAAATTATTTACAATTAATAAAATTAATTTAGTTAATAACCATGAAAGTCGGCATCGATATAGAAAAAATAAGGAATAAAGTACTGATACTTTACACTGTATGTCAAAACCCTAATCCCTGCTTCTGTTCGTATATATATTTTTCTACAAATCTGTGTTCGGAAATAATATAATTTTATTAAATTTTATAGATTTTATAATATACCACTCAGAAAATATTTACTCTCAGAAAAGTTTTTCTTCAGAAACTATAAACAACTAAAAACCATAGCAAATAACCCCTTTAAGTGTTAAAAAATGAAAATATTCTCGATTTATACAGAGCTGAGCAGCAATCGGCCGCTTAGCATTGTTATGATAACGAAAGAAAACATAACCACATTTTTTTTAAAACTGCCTCCGAGTTTACAGCCTTGGTCGAATAACTATACAAATGACGACTTGACATTTGTGGAAGTGATTATGTTATCATTCGGTTATTATATTAAAACTATTAAAGCTTGGAACAGTTGATAGATATAGTCATGATTTATTCAAAATAAACCGCTATTATAAACTCCCGAATAGAGACTTTAAATAATGCAAACTTGGAAGTATTTGAAGACAGCAAACTTTTGAAACTTCGAAATCATCACTTTCATCAAACATCATATTAATTTTAATTTCATTTACCATAAGCTTGGTTAATAAAACTCATAAATCTCTTCTCCTCAGATGTGGTTGCGACGAGTGCGTCACCTCGCAAGAAACCGATTCGCTGCGACACTCACAATCGCGTATCAATGCCTACCGCGCCCTCTCTGCCAGTTCACTGATAGCACTTAGCTCAAGGGATCCTGTTCTTACGGCATTTGAACTGTCGTGGGAATTGAAGCGACTGCAGGCGATGGAATCCGAATTCAGAGCGGAATACACGGTAAGATAGAGGATGAATGGAATAATGCGACAAAAAAAAACCTGAAATAGAAATGAGAAGTAAATGTGCGATGAAGCTACAAATCAGCTAAAAAAGAATAAGAACAATGAGATTACCGCTTAAATGCATTTATTTGAATGATAAAAAAGCGAGCATGTTGCGCTTTTGCGACTTCTTTAGGCATTTTTTAGGTGTCCATATGTTGGACATTTGTACACTCATTTACATTCTCATATGTACATAACTGTAATTAGATTTGCTTATGCGCGCACTTTCTTCTGTGTGTCTAGGAAATGCGTGTGGGTGTGCAAGAGTTTGTCTCATCATTATTGGATCACGCACGCACTTCAACCGAACTGGAGGTAATGCTCAACTTCAATCACGAGCCAACCACCGACATTTGGATGCCGGGGCAGCGCCAAACTTTGGAGCGCCTCAAATTGGCCATAAGATACAAGCAGAAAGCGGTAAGACATTAATGCACTCAACACGCACTATCAGCGATGCGTTTACTGTTGTTTTTGCATTGGAATAAATCAAATTTGCTAATATCTGCTTCGTCATCGCCTTTTAGTTTGTGGCCCATCCGAATGTGCAACAACTGTTGGCAGCCATTTGGTATGAAGGTCTACCCGGTTTTAGGCGCAAGCAAGCCTCTCAACAGATCATGGAGGTGGTGAAGCTGGGCACCATGTTCCCCATTAACAGCATGAACTATTTGCTGGCGCCGGACTCGGATGCGGGCAAATTCATGAGAAAGCCATTTGTGAAGTTCATATCGCATTCCTGCTCATACATGTTCTTTTTGAGTAAGTTACTATCCCCGTACTGTGGAGGCATCAACGTAGTACTAACATATTTATAACTTCAGTGCTTCTGGGCGCAGCGTCGCTGCGTGTTGTTCAATTGTCATTCGAGTTGGTTGGGTTCCCTTGGATGCTGGCAATGTTGGAGGATTGGCGAAAGCATGAGCGTGGTTCTTTGCCGGGTCCCATCGAATTGGGCATTATTACCTATATTGCCAGTAATGAAACGTAATAATTTATTTAGTGTTTTTGAAGAATTAGTTTCTTTAAGGTCTCGTCTTTGGTGAACTGAAAACGCTTTATTCGGATGGTTTGTTCGAGTATATAATGGATCTTTGGAATATCGTCGACTTTGTTTCTAATATGTTCTATGTAACTTGGATACTTTGTAGAGCGACAGCATGGATTATAGTACATGTTAGTGACATTTTTATTATAATTAAGTTTTTTGTTTTGGTAATTCTTGGCTCCCTTAATACTAATACATATGAAACCATGCTACAACGGCACCAAAACTTTCGATGGTTCAATAGAAAACTATTTTGCTCCATGACCTACTTGTTTCAAAACAGCTTCATTTGTTTCGATAACTGTGCCGGAATTATATTTATTCGTTTAATTTCCGATGCCTCTCCTTTGCTAAACACTCTTCTTCCTACCAGCTATTGTTTAAAACACTTTCTCTCTTTTCTCTTTTCCAGCGCGATCTGTGGTACCGCGGTATCGATCCTTACTTTCCACGTGAACATTGGCACCCTTTCGATCCGATGTTACTCTCCGAAGGCGCCTTTGCTGCCGGCATGGTGTTCTCCTACTTAAAGTTGGTGCATATCTTCTCAATCAATCCACATTTGGGACCACTGCAAGTATCTTTGGGACGCATGATCATCGATATCATCAAATTTTTCTTCATCTACACCTTGGTGTTATTCGCCTTCGGCTGCGGTTTGAATCAGCTATTGTGGTACTATGCGGAATTGGAGAAGAACAAGTGCTATCACCTGCATCCAGATGTGGCGGATTTTGATGACCAAGAAAAGGCCTGCACTATTTGGCGTCGTTTTTCGAAGTAAGCTTTTTAAAGTAATTCATTATTTCACTATTTCGAACAACACTTTCTTTACTTGCAGTCTCTTTGAGACCTCACAATCACTTTTTTGGGCTTCCTTCGGTTTGGTCGATTTGGTATCCTTCGATTTGGCGGGCATTAAGAGTTTTACACGTTTTTGGGCTCTACTCATGTTCGGCTCCTACTCGGTTATAAATATTATTGTGCTACTCAACATGCTTATTGCCATGATGTCCAACTCGTATCAAATTATTTCGGAACGCGCCGATGTTGAATGGAAATTCGCACGCTCTCAGCTGTGGATGAGTTATTTCGAGGATGGTGGCACTGTGCCGCCTCCGTTCAATATTATGCCATCGGTGAAACTCTTACGCAAGACACTAGGAAAGGAGGCACCGAAACGTACCAAGAGCTTTATGGTAAGCGGTCGAACTTTGTAATCTGGATCAAACAAATTTATCTGCATCTAGATATTAAGTAGAGTTTTAGTGGATTTTAGAATTGTATTTTTGAAAAGAATTTTTCCTTTAACTGTGACGATTGCCAATTGTCAAAGTGGTCTGAAGGAAGACAATGTAGAAACATCTTGTCAATTTCTAGTTTTCTCTATACTTAAACTTGCAAAATCGCGGAGGTTGGGAGGAATCGATAGGTACCTGAATAAATTTCTAATAAGGTCAAAGTGTTTACCCTATATAAAAGAGTGTCTTGGTTCAAAACTGTGAATTTTTTCTTCAAAAGATCAGTGTTTTAACTTTCTAAATGGAATCCCCATGTTCACTGTCGGATGGATCAGCTCCGAACTGTATCATAGCTTAATACCGATTATGACGAACTTATTTTGAGAGCTTTGATTGTTTGTAAAAAACTATCGCGAGTAAAGCTCGACAAAATGATTTAGGAAACACGAATAATGGACGTTTATTGAACTCTTTTGCTTCAATTGAAACCATTGAAGAAATTTTCTAATAAATTTTGCATGAAAACTGAATTCTCATTATTTTCCCTAACCTACCTCATCTGCTAATAATAGAGCAAAATTCAGTAAATAGATATTGCTGAGAAGAAGACACAAACCCCTTTCGATTGTTGATGGAAATAAATAGTTGGTCATTATTAACAATTAGCTGGCATGAGAGACCGGCGACCGACCTTACATCAACAACACGGCACTGTCACAAATGGCGCCTAAGTATTAAAGTAAAATCAGATATTTTCCATTCTAAATTTCCTAACTCCAGTAGCTACAATGAATTAGACTCCCACACACTGACTCACATGCTATCTCACCCTAACTTACAGCGCAAGACGAAGGAGCGCTCACAGGCGTTGCACGACAAAGTCATGAAACTGTTGATACGACGTTTCGTCACCGCAGAGCAGCGCCGTCGTGACGACTATGGCATAACCGAAGATGATATCATTGAAGTGCGTCAGGACATTAGCTCGCTGCGTTTCGAGCTATTGGACATTTTCCAAACGAATCGTTTCAATGTGCCCGATATTGAGAAGAAAACAGCAGGTGAGTAATAAACTATTGCGACAATGAAATGATTCCCCAGCGCATTGGGCATATTTAATGTGTGTTCACAGCTGCGGCGGCCGGCACCAAGAAGGGTAAAGTGATGGAGCGGCGCATACTGAAAGACTTCCAAATTGGTTTTGTTGAGAATTTGCAGCATGAGATGACCGTCGGTGATGAGGGTAGCAAAGATATCTTCTCCTCTTTGGCGAGGGTGATTGGCAAGAAGAAATCACTGAAGTCGGGGTAGGCTCAATAGATCACTGTATAGAAGGTACAAACACGCAGACGCCATTCTTTATTTCTTGCAGTGAGAAAGACTGGAATGCCATTGCACGGCAGAACACAATGACCGCCGATCCGATTGGCTCTAAACGTTCCTCCATACAGCGGCACAGTCAGCGCAGCTTGCGACGCAAGATCATCGATCAGGCGAATGAGGGTCTCAAGATGAACCAGAACCAGTTAATTGGTGCGTACAATTTCAAACAATTGAAATATTATCTCATATTTTGCTTCTTCATGAAGAATTCAATCCCAATTTGGGTGATGTGACACGCGCCACACGAGTTGCTTATGTGAAGTTCATGAAGAAGAAGATGGCTGCTGAGGAAGACGGTGCCGCATCCGCATCTGGAGATGCAGCAACAACCAGTGCTACGATTACAGACGAAAAACCTGCTACAGGAGTAAGTAGTAATACCAAATCAAGCACTAATATTTATATATATAATAATTTTACTTTCATATGAAGTCGAAGAAAATTAAACCGGATGATCCGAAAGCTGCCAGCGATGAAAAGGCTGATACTGTCTCCAAAACTTCCAGCACCGATGCTAAGGCAAAGCCTGGTGATGGTAAAGAAAGTAAGCCCGGTGATGGTAAAGCGCCGGATGGTAAACCGGCTGACGCTAAACCAGCCGCACCAGCTCCGCCTGGAAAACCCGCTGCCACCGGCGCTAAACCAACCGATGCAACAAAGAAAGATGATGCAGCGAAGCCAGCTCCAACTGCCGCGGCAAAATCACCACCTCCAGCTGCTGTTAAACCAGACGGAGCAGCTAAGAAGGATGACGCCGCTAAGCCAGCCGGCGCCGATGCCAAGCCCGCCACAGCAAATAAGCCAGCTGATGGTTCTGCCGCCTCCACCGCTGCCGCCAAGCCGGCTATTGCTAAGCCCGGTGAAGCAACGAAACCAGAAGCTGCTGCCAAGAAGGAAGACACTGCTAAGACAGAAGCTGCGAAACCTGGCGCTGCTGCAGGTGCCAGTGCAACTGCTGCTGCCGCCAAAGGTGCTGCACCGTCTGCGCCCGCGGGTGCAAAGCCCGATGCACCAGCAGCTGGAAGCGATGCAAAACCGCCGGCAACGGGTCCGACAGCCACCAAAGCGGCTGGAGATGCTACTGGTGCAAGTAGTAGTGGCGGTGCGGCTGGCGCGAGTACGGGTGCGACGTCGAAAACTGATGACAAAAAAGCGGATGAAAAGAAGGGCGACGAGAAGAAAACAGACGATAAGAAAACGGACGAAAAGAAAGTAGATGAGAAAAAACCGGATGACAAGAAAGCAGCGGCACCCGCTCCGGCTAAGCCACAAATTAAAGTGGGTCAAAGCAGTGCGGCTGCCGGTGGTGAACGTGGAAAGTCGACAGTTACTGGCCGTATGATATCGGGATGGCTTTAAATTGAGTGTATGTTTTATACGTACTTCCAGGTCGGTAGCTTGAGTTTTGAAACCTGGAAGATTTACTAACATACTTACGTACATTTTGTGCTTTGCAAGAGACAAATAAATTTATATTAAATTGAAGTTGTTTTAAGTGAATAAATAAAAAAATATATAAAAAAGTTGAAATTTTGTTGTAGGTAATGACGAAAATACTTTCGTGACAGTTTTTCGACCTACATATTCATTTAATCAGCTGCATAATCTATCTATTACATACTTCTTTTAAACGAATTCGTGTTAAATATTGTATAACTGTTCACTATTCTTCGCTAGACATCCTTGACAGTTATAGAGTAGCCCTTTATGATACCTCAAACTACTATTAATGGATCAAAACTCTTATATATCTGTAAATGGCCTCGAGACTATACGATTACATTTAAGGGGTTATATACAGTTAGAATTTTCAAAAAATCGATTTTTTTTATTTCATTTTCTTAATGTACATATATTTAAGAATACACACAGAAAATTTCATATCGTTCCAGTGAATACTTTCAAAGTTACAAGCAAATGAAAAATTTGAAAAGGCGTTTCAGAGTGCTTTTAAGTACAAGGTCCAAACTTTAAACGCGTTTTTCTCAAAATGGTGATTACCAAGTCGGTGACCAACATTACTCGAAAACGGCTAGACCGATTAGTCTCAAATTTTAACACGATCTTCTTAAATATATTTTTTAGTAATTAATCGTAGATTTTCTCTCTCCGATAAATATTTTTTTTATAAACAATTTAAGGCCGAAATTTCGGTGAAAAATCGATTTTTTTTTTTTGAGAAACCGCCATTTTGTCAAAAAATTTTATTTTGCTTATTCTTTCGATTAATTACTAGATTTAACATTATTTTAACTAAATCTGTTTGGTTTTTTAATTTCGGATGATCCAGTTCCGAGATATAGTGGTCACCGCAAAACATCTTTTTTGAGAGGAGCTCCTGGAGATCAGCTGTAGCTCTTTTTCAAATAAATATTTTTACTAGTACTAAGTCTTAAAATACAGTTAAAAGATACCATAATATGTGTATAAATTTTTGGATCAATAAATTAAAAAGTTTTCTCAGAAAAAATTCTGGAAAATTCACTTTTTTTCGGTCGTCTAACTGTATATAACCCCTTAATTCGCCTGGTTGACTACAAGTGTGATATTAGGACGAGAGTGTCCTTCCCTACAAATACTTCAGCTGTATAATTACCGACGATTAAGCCTTGACCAAGCACGCTTGAAAGGCTTCTCATGAAGTAACACAATTAATGAGTCCAACACCAGTATTGGTGATCTAATATTAAAACGAAGCTTATCTCTCTGATCGAGGATGAATTTTCAGATACCTTGAAGAGGACCTATCGCCTGAGTGCGTGAAACTAAATTGGATAGAGAGATAACAACTACGATTTTCAAAGGTGAACCATTCAGTAAGAACATTTCCACAGAAGAGAGGCTCCCTAAAGATAGAGTAAGGATATTGATTACTACGGGCACATTTATATAATTAATAAAGAAATGTTAGCTATTCACGATATTTATATAATACATACACGGAATTCATGGCACGGGTATCTGGCATGTGTATGATATTGATACGCCAGATATTTGCAATGCATGTAATGAAACCGTTTTCGCTGCTATTTGGTTAATATCAAAATATTAAGATTATGGTAACCGAATAATGTGCTCAATATCTCTCTTTGGGTTCCAACAACTCCTTCGGTATGCAAGTTTTGTTTTTTTCTCTACATACGCCAATCGTTTTGTCATAAAATGCGTGGCTATATTACATCTCGAAAAAAGTTATCAACATATAAAGGGTTTTTCAGTAAGAGCCCTGCAAAAGTTTTTTTTTAATTAAACAAAAACGTTTGGGATATCAATGAAATTCTTTATTCCTGTGAAACATCGATGCCATTATGTGTGGAACTTGATTTCTTTTGCATGGCCACCACGGGCACCACTTGCAGGAGTCCAGGCGCTGTACCCAATTTTCGTGAAATAACACGTTCACCAAACTTGGTTTTCAATAAATCGATAGTAGCATTCTCTGTGTGTCGCCGTCCTATTGAAACCACATATTGTCCAAGTTCATACCATCTAATTCGGGCCAAAAATATTCAGTTATCATTGAGCAGCCAGACAGGACGATTATTAGGATCATAAATTGAACGTAGCGCACTTAAAGTTGAGACCACTGACTCCGAATTTCGGTAGTAAATTTTAATAATTACAACTCGTTATTGGATAGTATGTCTTTCAATGATGAAATGACAAACCTAAAGATTAAGATAAATGTCAAAAGACCTAGAAAAATGTGGCGTCGTTTGGGGTCCATATCGGTCTACTTTTACGTCCCTTTAGAGAAACCCTTTATCGCTCGACCAAAATCTTTAATTTTTCCAAAAATTTAAGAACAAGATTCTCACCTAGATTTGCCCCTTTCGTAGGCTTGTTTTCAAATATAAATTATTCCTTTCAGTGTTGTTGGAGACTCACACTCATCAGATTTTTATTTTTGGTTTTGACGGATGAAACTTGTATGGCCTTAGTATAGAAACAATTGCTCATCAACTCATCTGGGTATTTGGAAAATAACCTCGCTCCAAGTTGTTCATGCATTGTCGTTAGCGCCCTATTTCCTAATTCCTATTGGTCGAGCGGATCTTTTGTTCATTTTATGAAATCGAATGATTCTGTTTATATCTGTTAGTAGACATCGCCGTCCCAGAGAAAGTGTTTCCATTGTTCCCCATTTTAAGGCCAATAAGAGCGTACATTTTATTTTTGTCACAGGTTTGCTCAAGATGTCCGATGTTTGGTCAGGATTCTGCTCAGACTCTTTACGGCATTTCTCCTATGCCTTACGATTTATTTCAGTTATTAAATATTTCAAAATGGAGAGTAGGTTTATCATACTACCGGTGACAGCCGGAGCGCTTGATCAAAACTTACCATCCAATATAGCACAATTAAACTTTTGCAAAATTTTCCCTTCAAAACATGTGCAAAGAGTTAACACAAGTTGGAAAATTACGGAAAAGCGCGTAGTAGCGGGCGACCAAAAGCGGTAACACCTCGGCAAAAAAGATCAATTTTGCGTGTTGCATCGATTTGTCACCTCACAGCCAGACAAATCGCAGTAAAAGCTGGTGTAAAAACAAATGATCGCAATATACAAAGAATTTAGAAAAATTCCGATACCATAACCACAACTTTCAGCGAAGCATCGTGAAGCACGATTAAAGTTTGCTGAAAGTCATATAAAATGGAAGAAAAGATGGCGTCGTGTGCTTTTTACAGATGAAAAAAAATTTAATTTAGATGGTCCAGATGGTTGGTCATACTATTACCACGATTTGAGAAAGGAAAACGTTTTCCTTAGTCGGCGGCAGCATGGAGGAGGAAGTGTTATGATTTGGGCTGGAATTGGCTATCGTGGGAAAACTGAAATAAAATTTGTTCCGTCAAAAATGAACAGCCAAAATTATCTCTCTTTGGTAATGAAGTAGTGAATCGGGGACAACAATTAACAGAGTGTCCCATGATATTCCAGCAAGATAATGCGGCTGTGCATACTGCAAGAGTTTTTTTTTATAGTGGCCTGCACGTTCACCTGACCTTAATATTATTGAAAATTGTTGGGGATATCTGGCAAGGCTCGTTTATGCAGAAAATAAACAATACACTCGCGTTGAGGAACTGAAAAATGCTATTGTGTCAAAACGGGATTTAATTCCGAAAAAATACATTAAAAAATTATTTAAGTCAATTCCCAATTTCTCACTGAAGTTTTAAAAAACCAAGGTGGATCCACACTCTATTAAACACCGCTTAATATCTAAAAATTTTACTACTTATTTAATTTTGTGTTTATATTTATAAATGTGCTATCATTTTGTCGTACTACAAGAAGTGGTTTTGTTTTATGCTGAATACAAATAAGAGTGTTTACGTTTCTTTCTTTTTTGTTGCTACCTTTTATTGTAAAAATGAGATATATATTAAAAAAAGTATTTATGTTTCAATAAAATTAAAAAAAGGAAAAAAAATTCAAATGTGCTATCTTTTTGTCGTGGACGTATGTGACATAGCCGAACATCTCATTCATACTGTTGTGAGGATTCTGATCAGACTCTTAACGGCATTTCTCCTGGAGATTATGTTTATCATACTGGCCCTCACCCTTGCCTTTACACGACGTTTACCGGTGACAGCCGGAGCGCTTACCATTTTTTGATCTTGTGACATAGCGGAACACCTCATTTTGTCTTCAACAGTTTTGGGGATAGCGCCTTCGTAAAAATGTTTCAACTCTATCAGGTCTACGTAGGACTTATGATGTTTTAATAAAATGTAGAAACACAGATTATTCCGAACCAGAACCCGTATCAATATAACTAACTCATTGTGATAGGAGAATGTTGCTCCAGGAAGTATTTGGAAGGATTTGCCGATATCACGAAAAAGAAAACTAAATCGAGCTTTCAATCTTAACATATTATGTTTTTTTATTTTCTTGTATTAAATTTTCTTTTTCTAAATCACTGTCAACATCTAGCAAATCTCCCTAACATAACCTATACGACAAACAGTTATTTTGAAATACAACTCAATTTCAACGTGCAACATGTGTTCTCAAAGAAATTATTTTTATCTTGAAGAATTGTAAAACTTTAAAAATTGTATTTGTTTTTGTAGTAACACGTATTACTTTCTGTCGATACAAAAGTAGTAGTGCAAATGAATTCTACCAACACAAGCTAAGTTACAGTGCAACATTTTTAATATAACATCAAGCAAAGCCGCATTAGACATTCCTGCAACATGTTGCTAGAAACAACCTGTTGCAAATGCTGTTCCAAATTCAGATCGAACAGCAGGCAGCTCTTGCGGCAAAGACAAAACTCGAAGGATGAGTCGGCTTATCTCACTCTTACAGTAATACTAATACATAGATATAATACTTGCCAAGCCGATGTTGCTACAAACACACTTTTCAATATGAAACTTCATTCGGTGGACTTTACAAACAGAGGTGCTATAGTGCACACACATACAGAATAATATTATGTGCTACAAGTAATTTAGGGACGCCCACAACAATAACAATACAGCAACAATGGCGAATTTCAACAGTAACGGTACACAGAATTCGTTACAATTCGAATGCAAATGTATTTGTGCTGTTGCTACACATTGTGTACATGTGGAAAAGTGTATGCAAATAGCGAGTGTTGCACGTAAATGCGCCTAAAAGTTGACATATCCCGTCGTCGACGCAACGTGTTGATATTGGTGCTTTGTTGTGACATGCGTGTGTTGCTTTTGTTGCTGTCATCCCCAGCGCTCATATCGCTGGTATCAATGTTGCACACGCACACACTAACAAGCAACACCGCATAGGTATCTGTGACTATGTTGCTACATTCTGACGCTTTGTTGCTTCGCTTAGCTATTAGCCTGCTGGCGATGGCTTTTGTCTTTTCCGTATAAAAGGACATGCGTTTTAAGAGTTATCAAGCATAATTTCGGTGAGCGTGGTAAGGCAAAGTACGCCAAGCAATACAACCTAGCAAACAAGCAACAAGCGAAAAGTGTGAATTTGTGACAATTTGTGTGACTCGATACAGTCAGTCAGTCGGGTACTCCTCGCCTGGACATCTGCTCCCACAGAGTGAAGCAAACGCATCTCAAAACCTGCACACATCCGTTGTCGTCACAAAGTCACAGCGCTCATTGCTGTTTGTTGCACATTTTTTTCGTCTGCAAATTAGCGACGGTTATTTTTAAATATTTCGATTTTTTGCTTTTGTTTTTCTTTTCAACACAAAAAAACTGCAACAATTGCAATTCAAGGTTCTGTCACTTGATTATTTTCATCGCTCTCGGGTAGTTTTGTCACACAACAAAGGATTTATCAAAATGAAGTCTTTCTACTGTTTGGATGTTATCATTTGTTCGACAGTCGTTGTTGTTGCCTTAGCTGGATTCGCCGACGCTGGTAAGTGTACAAGAGCTATTTGGACTTTAAAATGTGTCAACGATACGAACTTTTCACGGAAAATGACACGGAAGTTTTGTGATTTTGAAAATTTGAAAATATATTATTGCGCGGTAAAGCGTTGCAGGAAATGTTCACAATGTTCGGTGAAAAAAATACCGTAAATAATTTGTGTAGGAAGTGAAAAAAATTACAAAACGATTTAAAAAAATATTTTCGGTTTTTGTTTTTCAAATCGGTATTTCATAAAATATCTTGAAATGAAAATTCATATTCGGATCTAATCCAAACAAACTCATGAAGTGAAGTAAAAAATCATGTAAATCATGTAAAATGTGAGAGAACAAGTGTACACATATTAAGAATTAAAAGACTTTAAAAGAACTTGGATATTTTCGTTCTCATACCAAAAAGTAGCGTTTGAAATTTTACACTTCAAAGTTTTAATATTTTAAGAATACAATAATATTTTGTACAAGATATTCATATTCATAGTAAAAAATTCTCCTAAGCTTAACTTTTAATTTCAAAGTTTTTCATTGCGATTTCTTTTATTCATAATTTTCTCAGCCTTCATTTAATTTTCAATGCAATCGAAATTTTATTATTATTAATGCAAGCTTCGCCTAAATGTAGGCAATGTTTCATCCGATATTGATAAACTTGATAAACTTGATAAAGAAAATGTAAGCTGAATAACCAGAAAGAATGTTTTTAAATTTTAATTAAATGAAAAAAAGAAAATGCAAAATTAATTAGAATCGGTGCTGTCTCGTAGATTGAGTTGGAAATTCAATTAAATTATATAAAAAATTAAATACAGATTGTCCAACATTTAGTTTTTATAAAAAGCTTTGCTATAATTTTAGTTTTAGAAAATTTGTGGAGATAAAGTAATTTCATATAGAATATTATATAATAATTTTGCATATTTTTCTCGTAAATTACTTCTTGGCTTTTAAATCATAAATTACTTTATAGAAATAACCTATCGAATCGTCAACTAAATTTTCAACTAAATACTCAATAAAAAGTACTTTCGAATTCACCAATGAATCAATAGGATTATTATTTTCGAATAACATTAAATCATTTCTGAAGCTCACTAAACTGATGAATACATTATCTTCCTTTTACATTTTTTAGTAAAAGTAATGTAAAATATTTTTGTTTAATTACTTCCAAATTATTGGCGTTTTTTTGGAGAGTTCTTTAAGCATATTACAAGTCAAAAGTTAGTCCGAGTTCACGTGATTCTACCAGGATTTATTCCTGCATGACTATCACTTAGAAACTGGATACATTTTGCTCTGAGTATAGAAATATGAATAAACATACTATAATATAGAAAGTCGTAAGAGTTTCAAATTGATTTCAGAAATGAAATAATTGCTGATTAAAATTTTATAAAGTAATGTTTTTAATTTTTAGTACCTAAATTTAATAATAATTGTGATTATAATCATATTTTAAACAGTTATTTCGCGATGTCGACAACTCAATTTCGGAAGTTCTTCTGATTTATTTTTATTCAATCACCTTGATATTATTCCCCAAATTTCTTGAATTGAACAATAAAAAATTCATAATTTATTCGGCTTAAGCATTATATAGTCATATAGCTAATGGTAGTAAATCATCAATTCGACAGGTTTCGGAAACATTTTATAAAATGAAATGAAATAATGCTTAACGAAGGAGAATGAGGTCTACCAAAGGCAACATTATCCATTTGTTTTTTGTTTATTTTGTTTTTCAACATAGAAGATTTTAAATTAATCATTACAGACATCAAAGTTATATTTTACGCCAACGTGGCAGCGCCCATTGTGATTAATTGCAATACTAATTCTAATCCTTCCCTACAACAAACGTGCTTAAAATTTGTATTACGAACCGGAGCTAAGAGTTGTTCATTGCACTTGTCAAGTGACAATTCAAAAATAGCCAAACAGAGATTTACCACAATTTTACGTGAATCGTGAAGCAATCAAACATTTTCGCAACATAGAGCCGCATATACATACATACATACATATGTACAAACCAAAATAGTATAAGCAAACATCAATCGCACTGCAGGCTACTTAAGACACAAACACCGCACATACAGCAAGGCGCACGCCGACGGTGAGCCACTGCGTATGAGCAACACGGCACACTTCCTTCTTGTGGCGTGTCAATAATGACGACAAACTGTGCAGCAATTGTGCTGTTTGCACTCTGCTACCGTTCGCTTGCTCAACTCAACTACAAATAGCAGCAATAGAACGGTGGTGTCCATTTCACCTACATTATGGCATTCATACTTGGTTGTGTTGTTGATGTTGCTGTTGCTGTGCTTCATACATATTGTACGTGTTGGTGATTTGTTTAAATTTAGTGCTAAATTGTTGGTCATTAAATTTGCATAGATTCGCCGTAGCAATCAGGTTAAGCTTGGTAAATTGCTGCAAATGCGGCAGCTGCGGGAATTTGTGGTATCATTTCACACACCCGCTACCCCTCGCCCCATACAATTCCCCCAATTCCACATACATTATGAGCACCATATCGTTGTAGCACTTATTGATCAGCTGTTGATGCTGTTTTGCTATTTTCACTTTGCTTAGACAAATTAATTATCTGTATTAGCACACTTATAAGCATTTTTTATTTGTTGTTATTGTCTATTGATTTTAGAAACCGAGCAACGGAGTTTATTTGGTAAGTTAAAACAATTGTTTGCAGATCATTTTTGAATTCTATCAAGCACAAAAGCACTTTTGAAAAAATGACTTTAAGCAACATTTCATATTAAGATTTGTAGTGAAATAAAAATATTAGTGAAAATATTCATGGAATTAGTCTTAAAGTGTTCAGTTTATAAATAAATTATAAATTCCGGTTTTGTAAACTTCATTCATTTGCTGAACAGGCTAATAATCTCCAAATAAAAGCGGTGTTTTTCCATTAAAAATCCGTACAAAATATCAATTATCAAGAACAATATCTAAATTATGTGAATGACACTTCGGAATCCCCAAAACACATTTCAGCCACAGATATCCCTCGATTCCATGAACTCCGTTATATTCGAATGAAATGTAATAAGTTCTCTCAATATAAATACATCACATCAGTCGCATTTACCTTAAATATTTATTCATTCCTGATAATCTCTTCAATTTAGTAAGGCTTATGCATGTTACCTTCCAAGTTTTATTTTTATCCTCACAAAATACTTGTACGGTTACTACGGTGTATTTGTAGCTTTACGAAACATATCTTCCAATTCAATTTCAAAGCTTAGATCACAGAAGATAACCCTTTCAATGAATTTTAAAACTCTTCGACTACGATATTATAATATAGTTTGACTCATAAACACTCAAAAATATCATGGAATACACTTTTACTCTTTTCTACTTTTTCTGAAAAATAAATCAGTACAGAGATTTATGAGATTTAAAGCACACTTGTAAACTGCTTTTACTGAAGGAAATATTTACACACTTTTAATCTCTTTGATCGCTACATGACCTATCAAAGATGGTACAATCAAGAACTATTGGTCCGGTTTGGGTGATCTTAACTCTCTTTAAACGGATCTGTGCTTACTCAGTGTTCTTTCAGTCTAATTTAGACATATCTATTTGTTTGTAATGTGATATATCAAATAAACTAAAAATAATTAAAAATGTCTCTATTCAGGAAATGCTTTAAAGTGTTATATAGTAGATATAGTTTTGAAGAGAGGAATAGAGAGAAATAAAAATTGTATGTAGATAACAGATTCCCGAGGAAATAAAGATTTAACCACTGAAATTAACTCGGCTTCACTTAGCAAATCAGGTTTCATGCTGCCTCTATAGATCAAACAGCGTTAAAATAAAAACTCAAAAATATTTTGCACCACGAAAGTTCATAATTGAAAATGCTTGCCATCAAAATCCAATCCTCTCAGTTGAGTATAAAACTGTCGATAGAAATATATCTCAGATGAACACAAAAATATCTTCTCTCACATTTTATGATATTCCTTTGTTTTCCACAACTTTTGCTCATAGAAACACTCTATTCCCAATAGAGCTAATAAAAAACCACTTTTAGCTAAACAGCTGCGGTTTACAAATGACTTTAAGACTGCAGATATTTGCGGCAATATTTTAAATATTCCCTTTACGCCGATTACCACAACAGCACACCGTTTATAGCAAGACTTGTCATCTCAAGCAAAAATCACAATTGTATTGAGGGACACACACACATGCACAAAGCTATCAGAGCTATCATTTGGAAGTCATTTGTTTATTTATTTATTTTCCAATTCGCAAGCACGACCACGATAAATATATACTATATACATAGCAAAGTACGCCCACTAATGTTGCCATTTATTTATTTAACATTTTAATACAACAACAATGTGGATAGTGGTAAACATATAAGAAATGTTATGCATTACAGAGCTGGAGCAGAAAAATCGCCGCACAGCCGGTGGACCCTCCGGACTCATAGCGTTCCCGCGCGTTGGCCGCAGCGATCCCAATTTGATGAATAATTTGCATGAAGCTGAAATCTCAGCGCTCGGCGATGGCGTCATGTACCCCGCCTCCTTGGAGGACTATGAAGGTAAGTTGATTTAACCAGTATTGTAGTGAGTCGTTTAAGGCGAATGTGTGTAGCCTGTAATTTTTTTGATAGAGCTTTAATTGATTTAATCGTTTTTCCGTTATATTAACAGTTGAATATCCCAAAAGCGAAATGAAGCGCGCCAGTTTGATACCCTTCCCACGGACTGGACGCAGCGACAGCGAGTTGAGGAAGTGGGCGCACATTATGGCGCTGCAGCAGGCTTTGAACAGAGCTACCGGTCCCAGCGCTACTTCAGGCCTCTGGTTCGGTCCACGTTTGGGTAAACGTAGTGTGGATGCGCAACAACAACAGCAAGCGCACAAGTCGCCAGCCAGTGGCCAAAAGGAGCTTTACTAAGCGCTGAGCGACGATGTGACGAGCGTGATACACACGAACAACAACAACACCACAGTACCAACAACTTTGACGAACCGCAAACGATTAGGATGACGATTATAGGACCACTGAAATCATACCACAAGTTAACCAAATGTTAAGTTAGCGCAATTCTCATAGCCGTAAAAACAAAATTAATTTTATGCAAAAGCAAATGAAAATTTCCAAAAAATCAAAAAATAGCACAAAACAGGCGCTTAATATGTAAAGCAAAGAAACGTATGCAGACGAATATACACTTACTTATGTACAGATATATATAGATATTGTTTTTGGTGGAGTTTAGAGAATTTGGTAAAATCAGTATGCTAGATGCGCTAAGAAATCTTAAAGACTATATTTAAAAAAAAAAATAAATTTATAAAGAGATCGACTTTCGAATTTGTGTTGTTTTTGTAAATTTAATTTTTAGCTTCGCCTTTAATGCAAATTAAGAAAAAACACAAAAAACATAAATAACGGCACTTGCACAGGTGTTGCATTTGTTTTTGTAAATACATTCTTCAAATGGGCTGGTGAGGGCTTTCATTGCAATGCAAACACTAAAGCAAAACGAAATGTAAAACATATATGTATATAAATGTACCCACCACCCCTCCACCATCTAACGCTTGTTGCTTCCACGCATACACACACGCCCACACACACTCACCAGCATTCTGCTTTGCAATGAAAGTCCTTTGAAACAAACAAACTGATAACAACAACAACATCGACTTAAACAAAACGCCACACTTCTGCAAAGGCCTCTCATACACAAAAAGCAACAACAACACTTAGTGATTGCAACATCCACGGTTTCGCCACGCTTATATAGTTTAACTTATTATACACTATATACTATATACTATATATACATACATACGATATATGTAAATGCCTAATAAGAATTATACAAAAAACTCTTTGAATTAATGTTCATGCAATAAAGTATAATTAATAAAAAATAAATTTTAAATAATTATTAATTACGTACCATTACTATGTACACTTGCAAGCTCGGATAGTAAGCGTACCCATAAAGTATAGCGAATTATATTTTTAAATAATATATGTAAATTGAATCGATATTATTGTCTTTGTTTTTGGCATGCTCAATTAAAGAAGTTAATAAATAGACGAATATAGCGGCGCAAAGGAGACAGTCCCAACAATTTCTACCAAGTGAAGTTGTGGATTTATTTTTGTTGCTGCAGAACACGACACCCTTTGTCAGTAAGAGAACTATACTCATCGTTAAAGTTACTAGTGCTTAATGGATAATTCCTCTACTTGGATTTAATATAAGAACACGATTACTGTAAAGAATTATCCGTTAAAATATTTTAAAACAAGCGATGAATTTGAAAAGTACTCAAGTATAGTCATAATCAAGCTAAGAGAGAGAAAAGCAGCATAATGTTGTATGTAGACACCATTTGCGTAAAGATACCATTCGAGAGATACAGTAGAAAACATTCATGTATTGTGAGAATACATCGGGATATCCTAAATATACCGCCAGTGAAAGTAAAGAAGATCTAAGTTCGGGTGTAACCGAACATTTTATGTATGTATGTATGTGATTGGCGTTCAACCGTTTAGCCGATTATAGCCGAATCGATGAGAGCGCGCCACTCCTCTCTCTCCTTCGCAGTTCGGCGCCAGTTGGAGATCCCAAGTGTAACCAGGTCGCTCTCCACCTGGTCCCTCCAACGGAGTGGAGGCCTTTCCCTTCCTCGGCTTCCTCCGGCGGGTACTGCATCGAACACTTTCAGGGCTGGAGTGTTTTCGTCCATTCGGACAACATGACCTAGCCAGCGTAGCCGCTGTCTTTTTATTCGCCGAACTATGTCAATGTCGTCGTATAACTCGTACAGCTCATCGTTCCATCGTCTGCGGTATTCGCCGTTGCCAATGTTCTGAGGACCATAAACCTTGCGCAAAATTTTCCTCTCAAAAACTCCTAGTGTCGTCTCATCTGATGTTGACATCTTCCAAGCTTCTGCACCACAAAGCAGGACGGGAATGATTAGCGACTTGTTTGAGTTTGATTTTGGTTCGTCGAGAGGGGACTTTACTGTTCAATTTCCTACTCAGTCCAAAGTAGCACCTGTTGGCAAGAGTGATTCTGCGCTGGATTTCGATGCTGACATTGTTGGTGTTGTTGATACTGGTTCCAAGGTATACGAAATTATCTACGACTTCGAAATTATGACTGTCAACAGTGACGTGGGAGCCAAGACGCGAGTGCGCCGACTGTTTGCTTGATGACAGAAGATATTTCGTCTTGTCCTCATTCACCTCCAGACCCATTCGCTTCGCCTCCTTATCCATGCGGGAACATTTTATACTCTCGCAATTTATTCATTTAATTTTATTAATATAACTCAAAGTCCATTGAATGTAGGAAACCCCAATACTAGTTATTTGGGAGCTAGGTTATGATGATTTCACTGATTTTTGGCACGGAGACTATTATTAGAAGAAAAATATTCCCTCTGAATTTCTTCAAAAAATATGATTATGTATATATATTTTTTTTGTGGGCGTGTGGGCGTGGCAGTGGTTCGATGATGTCAAGAAAATGACGAAAACCGAAAACACATAAGTGCCATAAAGCTATGAAAGTTAAATTTAATATAAAGGATCACACTAGAAAGGGGTATATTTGGATGTAATTTTTTTGGAAAAGTGGGTGTCGGGACTCCCAAAGAGGTTTCTTATATATATCTCGTAAACTACTTCAGCTATATCAACCAAATTCTCTGGAGTCGTTTCCTTTAGGCACTTCCTTATACAGTCTAAAAATGGATGAAATAAGATTATAACCTCGCCTACCTCCCATACATAGGTTATGTTGAAAACTACTAAAAATGTTTTAATTCTGTAAGGAAAAACATCAGAAACCTTAAATTTAATGGTAAAGATGGCACACAAGGACTACATTTAAATTGGAACCTCGACCAATGTCAATGAAATTTGGTTCATACTATTTTCCTGTTATCGCAAAGATATGCTATGAAAATAAGCCAAATCTACTACTTCCCATATACCAGAACTATGAAGTCGATCGGAATCGTTTACTTTACAATATACAAAGTAAGCGCTAGTGAAGATATCGGAACAGAACAGAACTGCACAAATACTGAATTAGTTAGTGTAGCATCGCCCTTCTAAACATCGTCGAAATTGGACCATTAGTTTTTAAGGTCCCATATATCGAATATGAGGACTTCAGTGCTTCTAATAAATTTTTTACCGAAAATATAGACAAGCCTGTCAGATATTTTGAAGAAATTCAGAGGGAATATTTTTCTTCTAATAATAGTCTCCGTGCCAAAAATGTGTGAACTCGGGTCATAACACCTAATATTCGGGTTTCCCACATTCAATGGGCTTTATACTATATATATGTCGAAAATTAAGTAAATAAATTGCAAGAGTATAACATTTTCGGTTATACCCGAACTTAGCCCTTCCTTACTTGTTTATTATGTTTATATACATGCACCTTTAGTACGGTACAATTTTCTGCTGTATTTGTTGCTTACCTTGCCTGTAGCAATCGCTGAAGTTAGACGTGTTTTTATAAGCTTGGCGATTTTCGTTTGATATAAGCGCTTGGAATTATTATATAGAAACAATACTCTAACCAGCCTCAATATTCGCCGTGTGATTTTGTCCTATTTTCAAAAATAAAGAGAACCTTAAAGGGCTTAGCTCAACTAAATGGACATAATCTCTTATCGTTTTCATGACTTCTAATTTAATTTCACCAGAAGAAAGGATTACATTTCAGCCTATGCTCCCAGATCCTTTCAATCCATATCTTAAATCGGGGAATATGAATCAATTCAGGTGAGTTCTAAGAAAACTATCTAGGGAGATCTCCAAATACAACCCATTTAATTCATTGTTTGGATTGCTTGGTATTGTATTCTATTTCTATTTTCAAAAAACTTTATATCTTATTGGAGAATTAATAAAAAAACAACCAAGACCCGTTATAAATACGCATGCTTTTATTTTCAAATTAAATTTGTGCAATCATTTTGTGCATTGGATACTATCCACAGAATCTAATGTTTTTCGTCTTTAAATCTTCGCAATTCACTTTTGATTGCCTCTATTAGGGGCTCCGCTGAGACATCAGACCGATGTGATGTCGATCTGGGTGGACCAACCACCTGGAATGTTTCTGAGCGCTGATAAGGACCAGCACTAAATGGACGATCTAATGGTGAATGTGAACCATAAAGACTGCCACCCCAAGCGCCGCTGGCAGGTGAAGGTGGTTGAGTTGAGTTGTTGGATTTTGTTGTTTTCAATGGTTGGGCAGTGGCTGGGCGGACGTCAGTAGTATTTAGACGCGCGGCAAAGCTAAAAATGCAAACGAAAGCATTTTTTCACATCAAGGTTTGATGCAAACAATATAAAAACACAGTGTACGAACCTAGAAACACCTGCCGAGGAGCCGCGATTTTCCCACTTTGTGGGCTTCCGTTTGTTTACGAAGTCTCGTGTTGGCAACGGCATCGGCAAGTCCTCTTGACTGGAATACATGTGCATGGCGCTTTCGAGTAGATCTTCATAATGAACTCTGATTGCTCCGGGATTATTGCCGAACCTTTCATCATACCCCATTAGCATGTCGTCTATTGGAAATGTGTATATGTGGAAGTAAAATAGAAGAAGACAAGAGGAAGAATGTAGAATAGAGAGGAGTTTGCGTTGAGCTTGGAAGTGTTAAGTGTTGAGCAGTTTGCCTGTATATTTATACGAATACATTTAAATTTCGCTTGTGTCTACAAGACAAGCAATCAATCAATCTATATTATCTACATTTGTATCTCATTAACTACGTTGGTGATGGGCTCTAGTCTACAGTTGTCTAATATACATATGCTAAGAGCAGTCAACGCTCAATAACGTTCCCGTTCCCCTTGTTCCCCTTCTTTGTGGTTATCCCCAACATCATTACCCGCATCATCGGCATCCGCAGCTTCTTTCATTCGTTTCTTATGCCGTTCCCAGACTACAGGCCCAATAACACCTGGATCTGGGTTGTCACTTTGCGAAGCGCCCAAATTGGTTTGTGACGGCGCTTTCGGACTGGGGAAGCTTTCTATAGTCGCTATAGCCGTAGCGTCCAATGTATTCTGTCGGCTTTGTTGCCTACGTAACGGACGTGTCTCAGTAATTTGTTTCTTTGCAGCAGGATCCTCAACATTGTCGTAGTATGTGACAAAAACCGGATCCAAAACCCGATTCAATGGCTGTGGCAGTGAACTCTTAGGGAAAGCTTTGACGGAAGCCATCGATAAAAATGAACCAATGCTGCCTGTATCGGAAGACCTTTCCGTGGGCTGCAGTGTGCGTATGACATCCTTATTAACAGCTTCTACGGTCTGTAGTTGCTCCACATCAACCTTATCGCCGAACACGCTCTTCTGATGCAATAGTTTGTTGCGATGGTAATTGTTATGCGGATTGAATGCCTCATTCCTTTCGAAATTTGCATAAGTCGGACTTAATTGATCATCGTCCAATGAGCCACTTATCACCTCGTCACCAGAAGACTGTGCTGCGTGATGTGTGCGTGGACTGGTCTCCAGCGAACCCACCCGATTCTCAGAGAGATAGCGTCGCTTCGTTTTGCGTCGTTTGTCATGCTTTTTCTCTGTAATAACGGTAGTATAAACAGCATTCTCACGTCCCTCAGCCTGATCGTAGTCATGTTGCGAATGTCTACGACGATGTTTGTCAAATAAGGCCGCAGCCTTATCGTCAAGTATGCGTTGAACATC
Organism: Zeugodacus cucurbitae; assembly: GCF_028554725.1. NCBI lineage: Eukaryota > Metazoa > Arthropoda > Insecta > Diptera > Tephritidae > Zeugodacus > Zeugodacus cucurbitae. Next base: position 51,234,249 of record NC_071667.1, on the reverse strand, counting down.
CGGCGCTGGCGGATTAATTGGACAATAGACTGAAGAGTCAGACGTATTGTCCGATGAACTAAGCGAGTCGCGACGGTATTCACGTTCTGCCGGTGGACTTGGGAAGTTGATACGTGGCTCGCGTCCGTGATGAGTGCCATCGTGCTCGAATGAAAAGTTTTGTACGCCTATATCACGCGAGTGAGTTGTTCGACCAGTATCTAAACCTGTTTCAGTAGAAGCGCCGCGTCCTGATTGCAATTCCGCTAGCAGCTCATTACGGCTGGTCGTCCTGCAGCCATAAAGCATAGAAAATTAAGTAGGGTTTTCGAGATTTCGATTATAACAATAAATATACCTTTGTTCCTCTAACCGCTGCTTCTCGCGCACTCGTGAACGACCCATCAACAACAATGCGATGAGCAAAAGCAGCAATAATAACATCGCAAGCGATGTGACCACCACCAAAGCGGTGTTGTTTTGTATGGAGTCTATGAAACCCGACTGACCGCTGCGTATTGCCGGCGCTAAGGGGGTCGCCTGTGGCTCGCGCAAATAAGCTGTAAATTATGGATAAGTTATAGATAAGTATTTAACCAAATATTTTCTGTTTTTCAGGCAGCTAAACTTTGCATACGTTCGGACTTCATGTAGACCTCCTGCCCGATAACATTCGACGCTTCAGTTTCAGACACCAGTTTCATATCGTTGGCTGCCGTTACTGCCAACACAGGGCGCCCATTAACGAATACAGAGTAAATGAGCTCGGTTTGATTTGCGATAGGACGTTCATCGCTGGAAAATGTATAAAGAAAAATTTAAATGCGAACTTAAACGACTCACGGCGCTTAGATACTTACATTTTTTCATTGACATCTTCATCGTAAACGCCCACGCTGTGTATGCCCCTCTGTACATCATCCTCAGTAATCCTTGTTATATTATGGATAACCACACGTACTTGTGCATTACGCAGCAGTGGATTCTGCGGTTGTAACGGGACCGCTTGCGTGTCTAAGAGCGCCGCTGCAGCTTGCAGTTTCTCTGATTTTGCATCCTCCTGTATCAACTCCCATGGCACGACAGTCATGTGTGGCAATTGTGTTGTGCTTGCGACTTTTTCGTGTGTAGCTTCCGTATTCGAACTAATGGTTGTATACTCTTCTGAGGCGGTAGTGGTTGTGGAAGAGAAATTGTTTTCGATTTCCTCTGAAGACGTTTCCCACTCGGTATTTCTGTTAGTTTTACGTTTTGGCTGAATGACATGGCTGTCGGCTGGCGCATCTCCACCTATCATATCTAGCATTTCAGCGTCATCATCGAGATCTATACAAGGAGTGTGACAATCAGATATTTTAAAACAAAAACTATTTTATATATGCAGCTTTCGAACCTTTAGGTGTCGTGAGTTCCAATGTATGTACGTCGGCTTCATGTTGACCACGCCTATTTCTACCAGCTGATACTGCAATACCCGCAATCTGCTGTGCACCATTGATGCCTAAATGTTTCGACTGTTGCCTGTTATGAAGAACGGGGTGGAATTATATTTTTTGAGTAGTTCTTCAAAAAAAAATAATTTAAAATTTTTCACGAGGTTTTGTAAAGGAGTTTTATATTCTGACATCGATTTATATCCCAATGCGGCATAATCGGGCAATTTTAAGAATTCCTTTACATATTAAATTAAAACCTGGAACTTCGAAATACGTATCATCAGACTGTCAAACATTATTGTTCTGAAACCAATCCTAACTTAATTATAAACTAAACTATGCAGAATTTTTACACTCTCGCAACAAAAGTTGCTAAGAGAGTATTATAGTTTATCGGACCACTGCCACGCCCACAAACCAAAAACACATAAAGAGCTATAACTCATCCATAAATAAAGTTATTAAAATAAAATTCGGAACATAGGATCGCATTAGGGAGGGGCACATTTGAATGTAATTTTGAAAGAGTGGGCGTGACCCCGCCCCAAATAGTTTTTTTGTATATATCTTGCAAACCAATAAAGCTATATAAACCGAACTTTCTGCAGTCGTTTCTTTTAGCCGTTTCCTTATTCGGTCCAAAAATGAAAGAAATCGGATAATAACCACGCCCACCTCCCATACAAAGGTTAGGTTGAAAATGACTAAAAAAATTACTACTCACTAACGAGAAACGTCAGAAACACCAAATTTTACATAAGAAATGGCAGAATGAAGCTTTTTTTTTATAAAATGGAAAATGGGCGTGGCGTCGCCCACTTATGGGTCAAAAACCATATCTCCAGAACTACTCGACAGATTTTTATGAAATTCGGTATATAATATTTTCTTGACACCCTGATGACACTGGTGGAATATGGGCGAAATCGGTTCACAACTACGCCTACATCCCATATGACTCAATTTTGAATCCTTCTGATTCGTTCACTTTATAATGTATTCATAAGGAACCAATGAAGCTAGCGGAATAAAACTTTACACAAATACTGTATTTGAGCTGTGACATCACTTGTGGAAACATTGTCATAATCGAACCATTACTTTTCAAAGCCCCTGATATCAAACATGAAGAACTCAGTGCCTAAGGGTAATTTTTCACCGAAAGTGTAGGTAAATCTCTAAATAAATTGCGAGAGTATAAAATGTTCGGTTGCACCCGAACTTAGCCTTTCCTTACTTGTTATAAACAGAATTTTTATAAACATAGCTTGATAACAGAACCATTGGCATATAACGAATTGTGATTTCGATGAAAAAAACATTACAATTCAAAAGTACCTCGTAAAAGCCAATCTATATAAACGCGCCAGCTTCTCCTCCAACAGTGGATTATCTTTCTGTGAATAAAATCCGGACATCACTGTCAACAGCCAATATCTTCGATCTGTCGCTGAGTAATTAAGTGGTGGCATGGCGCCAACACCCCAAGTGCCGCCACCATCATCTGGCGGACAATCCAAGCATATTGGTATATCAATTTCCTATAGATTATAAATATTTTGATTTACTTCAAGAATAAAAATCCAATAAAACTTACATTATTTCCGTCTACATAAACTGTCGCAACAACAGTCTCCGTTTTGACAATCACATCTTTGCCTTTACTAATGCCAGTATGCACTTTCTTTAGATAGTCGGGAGGACCATCACCTGAGCCCGTCCAAAAGAAGTCTTCAAGGTGCACTTCCTCACGTATTTCTGGGTAATCATCTCCCAAATCTTCATCTGTCAAGTTAAAAGAGAAATAAATATTATTGAAAGTGGCTGAAAAGTTTAAATTCCAGGGCAAGTAAGAATGTAAAAATATTATTTTTCATGTGGTAACAGGTCTACAGACCCAGAAGAATTTGTGCAGAATAAACTGCAGATCTTAAACGATATTGTAGAAATACTAATTGTCCAGATTCAAACATTTTAAACCAAAAAGTCAATTATGGCTAAAGCTCTTTATGTTAAGCTTAGTGCGATGGATCTACGACACTCATTGCAAAATCAACCAGCAGGAATGAAATATATATGTACATTCATTTGGGATGGGACTTATATTATATATTTTCAAAGCTTAAGATTATATATAAATAATTGATGTTAAAAATTCTAAAAAAATTACGATAATTTCGTCTCGTCACTTTTTTTAAGTGTATTTGACAGTAAAATTTATCGGCTCGTGACGTCATGAATGATATAATGTTGTTGTTTACGATTTGTTTGAAAGATTGACATTTAATGACGTAGCGTGCTGCAATTTTCTACTTTATCATTTTTGTTACTATTAACCTTTTTGTATTATCTTATATTCGCTAAGAACTAATCTGAAATTTTCTTTTCGTAACTATATATGTACACATATATGTATTAAAGAAAAATGCATGTTCTTCAGTATGGCAGTATATACATTGTATCTTGAAACTTTGTCCAACCATTCATAGAATGCTCTCATTAGCTGCACTTGTTTGCCATTATCATTTTATCGCGCAATGCAAGTTGTTGAATATTTGCATTTTCTTGTAATTTTCGGTAACTATAGAAATATTTGCAACTTTTCCAGACTTTGTTTATCGACAAATCGTCAACTGTTGCCAACGTTATATGGCTCCTTTGTGGTTGTCTAGTTATATATATTTTTTATTATTTGCACAATAGAAAGTATTCCTGTGCAAAGTTTGTTTGTTTGATCAATTGACATGATTTCGCCTTAAGTGCCCAATACAGGAAACAGCAAGAATAGAAGAAGAAGATATGTGTGCAGATATTCTAATGACTATAACTCGTATTGTTATTCAAGTAATTATAACATTGTTGGACTTTTCTCTCTTACAGATATGTATGTTTCTAATTTTAAATATTAAAACATCTTTAGATATGATTAAGAAAGAACATTTCAAAACATTTTCATACAATAAGCCTTATAGAAACACAAACACGAATACGGAATGATGAGGAGAATCGGCTTAGTTTGAATAGTAAGTTACACTAGTAAAGGATCGGTTCTTAGAAGTACTTTCAAAAATATGTTTAGTTTCCAACAATTGTTTAAATATAATAACTACAAGTATATAGAATCAGATTGCTCAACCTATTTTGACTTAACGTCACGCTGAAATCCTGTAATAACCTCTTCTACTCGACTTCCTCATCTCATTTACTCTGAAATCCTCATTCGAGAGGTGTGATAAATTTTGCGAGTTTGGAGAGTCCAAATACCAAATTTTTATACTACATATAGAGCTACATATATCAAAATGATCAGGGTGACGAGTAAAGTTCAAATCCGGATGTATGTCTGCCCGTACGCCCGTGCAAGCGATAACTTGAATAAAAGTTGAGATATATTCGTGAAACTTGGATTGGGCGTAATCGGACCACTGCCAAGCCCATAAAATGGCGAAAACCGAAAACATACAAAGTGCCATAACCAAGCCATAAATAAAGATATGGAAGTAAAATTTGGTACAAAGGATCGTACTATGAAGGGGCATATTTGGATCTAATTTTTTTGGGGAAGTGGTCGTGGCCCCGTCCCCTACTCAACTTTTTGTACTTATCTCGTAAACTACTAAAGCTATATCAAGGAAACTTTCTAGAGTCGTTTCTTTTCGGTACTACCTTATCTCATACAACCACGCCTACTTCCCATATACCAGAACCCGGAAGTCGGTCTGAATAGTTTATTTTAGTTTGTACTAGTGAACATATCGGAGCAGAACTTTGCAAAAATACTGTATTTAAAGAGTGTTTTCAAGACCCTATATATCGAATATAAGGACCTCAGTGCTTTTAACAAATTTTTTACTGAAAATATAGGTAAGTCTCACAGATATTTAGGAGAAATTCAGAGGGAATATGTTTCTTCTAATAATATATCTCCGTGACAAAAATGAATGAAATCGGGTCATAACTTCCCCTATCTCTCATATATTTAATATTAGGGTTTTCAAACTTTCAATGGACTTTATATCATATATGTATATACCGAATATGTGGGTAAAATTGTTTGTTATATTAATAAAATTTAATTAATAAATTAAATAAAATAAAATGTAATGTAAAATGTAAAAAATAAAATGTAAAATGTGTATAAAATGTACGGTGACACCCGAACTTAGCCCTTCCTTACTTGTTTTTTATAATTTATTTTTAATTACGATAATATTGTCAGCTGCATTTATTGGCTGGGCGTGTCCCGCCCCCCAAATAAGTTTTTTTTTAATATCCCATAAAGTACTAACGTTATATCAAGCAAACTTTCTGGAGTCATCTCCTTTTTTCACTTCATTATGCTGCATGAAAATGAATGCAATCGGATTATAACCTCGACTACCTTCCATACAAAGCTCATGTTGAAAATTACTAAAAGTTATTTAATTCAGTAAGGGAACACGCCAGCCACCCTAAAGATGGTACAGAAAAGCAGCACTGGTATAAAAAATGGACGATGGACATGATGCCGCCTAATTATGGGTCAAAAACCATGTCTCAGGAACTAATCCACCAATTTCAACGAAATTCGGTTAATGGATGACTAACACTGTGCTAATAGATGATCTTGTTATAGGATTTGCATTATTTGGGCCCCGAGTAGCCCGAATATTGAACTATAGCGCAAGTGATAAATAGTTAGTGTAATGTGATAAAATCGAAATCAGCTGGATGATAACTCGTTAAAACATTGCCTTATTAAAGGTAAAGAGCTTGTTTTTGACTTCTTGAAAGAGATTCAGTCCTAATATAACAACTCAAATTTCAAATTTTGTACCCAACAAATACAATATTTTAGGATCAGTACTATTTCCATCATTACTTTATTGTGCAAGCTCCATATTAAGAAGGAACCCCATTCACAGGAACCATTATATTTGTAAACAACAGTTACGATAGTTAGGTTCTAATAATACAAAGCAAACGAATACGCAACAATAATTACAATAATTGTCGCCAAGTTCTTGCATCAATATTACCAGCAACAAATAATATTTAATAAATAGCTTTAATATTGTATTTACACGAGCGCCCTATTATTATTACGCTCGAAATTATTCGAATATAGGTAATTACCGGAAATCAAAAAATCATTTAATTTGGGAGACCTCCACTCATATTTGTCAGAGAAAGTAGGTTACAAGACAATTAGTTTGCCAAACGGAAAAATTCTCTCTTTAAGTCCAAATAGTTTAAATAGAACACATTACATTTGCATCATAATATGGATGTGGTAATGACAGTTCATCAAGCCTAAGGCAACTCGTCGAAAGCGCAAAGTGAAGCTATCAGTTTTATCGAGGGAGGATTTCTCTTAGATACTGGAGATGAAAGTATATTTCATAACTTTTATCGATGTATTCGATTCCTATTTGAAGTCTCATTAAATTTTAATTGCTCGAGTACACAAAATATCATTTATTAATCAAAAATGTTGGTTGTCATCGAGTGTAATACACCAATTATAACGTTTATTTTTATCAATTATATAGTAGTCCAATTTGTCTGGTCTTAAGCTTAACAATAGACCTCAGCCTCGGCGGTTATATCTTCTTTATGAGATAATTTCATTCCAGAGAGATTCAGAGCAGCAAAACGGAGATGGTCAGCTTTGAAAAGATAGTGGAATCATTCACTTTTAACATCGTCTCAATATTAGGAGACATGGTGCATTGTCTTGATGAAGATTTGCGAAGGTATAGACATTTTCAAAATAATAACTATGTGTAACATGTTACGAGGTTATACAATGCATTGTCAAAAATCAGTATGGTATAATTCATGAATTATTTTGTTTATTTAATACCAACAAATGAACTGCAAAAATCCCAATTATAGATCGATAGTTCACAGCTATTAAATCCTCTTGCAATCGAACTTTCTCACTTGCATGCGTAATCTTTGGCTAGCTTTCAATTGGGTTCTATTTTGCGTATAATTAATTTTATCGATTGCCCCAAATATAAACAAAATGTCGAAATGAGTTCTTTAACACCACATTTGTTGGCCAACTGGCCACTGAATTAATTTGATTATTTATTCATGTTTGAGCATATGTCAAAATACTAAGAACCAGTAGAAAGCGAATAAAGCATGCAATGACATATTTAATATTGTTTACATGAATTATAAATAATCCAATACATATGTGTCATATAACGGTTTCTATGTGAATAGACAATGTGTATATATTTAAGTTTTTAAATATATGTACATGTATAAAAATTCAAATAGATCCTAACTTAAACAAGTAAGGAAGGGCTAAGTTGAGGTGTAACCAAACATTTTATACTCTCGCAATTAATTAATTTAATTTTATTAACATAACACACAATTTGACCACTTATTCGTCATATATATGGTATAAAGTCCATTGAAAATTGGAACCCCTAATATTATGCATATGGGAGCTAGGTAAAGTTATGACCCGATTTCACTCTATTTTGGCACGGAGTCATATTATAGAAAAAAAACATATCTGTTCCGATATTTTCACTAGGGCTTACTTTATATATTAGGCGTGTTTTATTTGACCACCACAAGCGAATAGCTAAATCATGGACAAATAAAACCCATTTAGCTTATTTCATACTTTCGCTTAAAAATGATTTGTGTTGGCAATACGGGCCCGAACTCTCAGCTGAAATGTAATTTATTTGCAAAAAAAAACTGTTGAATTTATAAATCAAATTTCCTTTTGTTTACCGCTTTTTCATAATAGTCTGATCTTTAATCTACAATCATTATTAGATCCGGGATGGTCAAAATAAATATTATATTTGCCATTTGGCACATCGATAGAATTTAAAATTTTGGTTTGTTTACATTTTTAACTGTCAAAATGGTGTGTTTCGCTATTGTCAACTAATTTTTTTGGAAAACCCAAACTAGTGTGAATGAAAAAAGCGATGAACTGGCAATGCCTATAGTTCAATATACAAGCTATAGTAGCCAACACAATTATGTTTGACAACATAATTATGTTTGCTAAGTCTTCCATACAAAATATGATAATAGCTTAATTTGCTGGTCAAATAAAACACCCCTATTGTATAGTAAACGATTTGGACTATTTTCACAAACTATCATTGGGAAGCTTGGAAAATTTTATGAACCGAATTTCATTGAAATTGGTCGAGTAGTTTCGGAGATATGGTTTTCGACCCATAAGAACCGGAACCGCGCCCATTAAAATATGTTATACCATTTTGAGTGCAGCTCTCCAGTACCATCTTTATAATGAAATTTAAGGTATTTAGTAGTTTTCAACATTCGCTTTGTATGGGAGGTGGGGGTAATTATAATCCGATTTCCATCATTTTTGGACTGTATAAGATAGTACCTGCCCCATCATAGTGCGATCCCTCATACCAAATTTTACTTCAATAGCTTAATTTATTACTGGTTCTTTCTCTTTATATGTGTTCGGTTATTGGCATTTTGTGAGCGCGGTAGTAGGTCGATTCATCTTCGAACTTAATCTTCTTATGGTGCCAAGAAATACGTCTTCCAAGTTTCATCAAGATATCTCAATTTTTACTCAAGTTACAGCTTGCACGGACAGACGGACAGACGGGCTGACAGACAGACATCCGGATATGAACTTTACTCATCACTCCGATCACTTTGATATATATAACCCTGTATCTAACTCGTTTAGTTTTATCGTGCCTGTCTATACTCAAATTTTCATTATGGCAATGAACTAAGTCTCAAATAAATGAAAACGCTGTTAAAACTTTATATTTACATATTTTATTTCATGGCTCTACTGGATGTAAAATTATATTTTATGTGAGGGTTAATTAAAGTATAAAGTATAATCAAAGTATAAGGTAAAACATTTCCACTGCTCTTCTAAATTGGAACTGTATCCTCATATATATGATCAAATCCGCATCCTCGTTGTGAAAGTATATCTTCGATAATTGCAGACGATTCAAAACTACACGTGCAGCTAAGCTCTTCTCCACTTAATTCCTAACATAGAGCAAATCTTGCCCTTCATTAGAAGGAGAGTGAAACCCCTGCATCCATATTATGATCTGGTCATACAATTGAACAGTTGATTTTTAATTCGCTGAATATTTTATGAATTATAGCCCTTGGAGCAAAAGCTAAGGACTATGCCCAATTCAAATGACCGGAATAAAGGCAACACAACCATTTTTAAAGAGACAAAAATGTCCATCTTCTTCTCTAAGCTGTCAATCTACTATGGTTAACGAAAAAACAATGCACCTCTCTTCGATTTTGTTTCTGATACTTTGTGTTACTTATATTCTGTAGGGTTTAAAGCACGACGTTGCCACGCCTCAGTGTATGCAAGGTCAGTAAAATTGAGTTTGTTTCGTTGTTTTGTTTACAAAAAAATAGACTCCGGAAAACAATATTAGTATATAGAAACAAAAAATCAGTATTTTTTTAATTCTCCACCAAAAAGTGATTTGTTTTAATCGTTAAACAATTTTCATACTTTCGTTTCATTAAAAGTAGAATCTGTCACTTTGTGTGCATTCACCTATTTATGATAGCTTTAAACACTAGTTCAACGCAAAAAAAAAAAAACTAGAACAATGTGAACGCGCATACGCACAATCGTCACTGCCTCGAGCAGCCACGCAGAACGGCTGAGGTCAACGCGTTGGCATGTCAATTGTACCTACAAAGCACCTCATATTGCCCGCCACTTGCGTTCCGCAGGCGTTCAAGCATTACAACAACTCTGACCGCAACAACGGAGAGTGTGAACAAAGCAATATAAACAAATTGAATTGTTTATGTTTTTGGAGACAAAAAAAAAACAAAAAATTTGTTTTTGGAATTCCATTTTTTGTTTTTTCTTTTGTTTTTGCATGCGACAATCGAAATAATAATAATAATTGTAACCAGAAATATTTATTTGACTGCCGTGACAACCTACCATGACTTATTTGTATGAGCGGCAGGCCAGTGTCCGCGCGGCAACAGCCAGCCCACCAGCAACCGAGCAGAACCAACACGGCGAACGACACATTTTCGGCCAGCATGTTGACAGCAAGTGCTGTGTTCTTTGATTTGTGGCTGGCTGCACAGATTGGTGGTGCACTTTCCGATGTTGGAGGGTGAGAGAGCGCGGCGGCGGCTCAGCTACTTAAAACGGCGTTTGTTAAATAATTGATGAGCTTTTAATGGTTTTCGGCGCACGAAATTGACGTCACTTTGCGCAGTGACACTTTGTTGCGACTTTAACATTTTAATTGCATTTTCGATTTTTTTCACTTTTTTGTTTTTTTTTTTCGTATTTATTTTGGAATATTTTCTTACATGTTTGAGTATTTACAAGTATGCGGATTACTTTAAAATTATTTTTATTTTGCAAGAAGAACTGATTTCGCAATATTTGTTCGAATATATTGTGGAAGCAGTGGTGAAATTGTTTTTGTAATTTTCTTTTACACTAATCCTTGAGTTTATATGCCTCGAAAAGCAAGCTACAAGCTTCACATGCTATTTGATATAAATTAAAATAATTTCAAACTTTTTAATTTTAATTATTTTTTATTTTATTTTTCTCATTCTCCGCCAAGCAGCACTTTGCAATTTATGCGCTGCTAATTCGCTTAGCAAATTAACTCTTGCCTAAGCAAGCATTTCATTTAATTACACTTCAAAAAATTTCGCTTCCCACTTGCGACCGTGACACACACACACACTATGTATACACTCATCTATGTTAGCCACACACACACACGAGTAGGAAGCAACTGTTATTTGAGTATTTAATTTTTTTTTTGCTTTTTCCTGATTTTTCACAATTTTTCCGCACTTTTCCGCTGTATGCAATTTTTTGCCGCTCGCACCGTTGAATGTCAGTTTAGTACTGAATCATTTAAGCTCGCATACGTGCGTTCAACGCCAGCCAATTCGGTCTCCATAAACCAGCCTCATACACCCATACACCTGCTCGACACACACGCACACTCATACATATATGGCGCTTGCACCTCGGCGCTAGTTACTTATTTACTACCCCATTCATCAGTTTGTTCTTTACTATAGTTCCGCTTTGGTGCAATATTTGATTAATTTGTTGTTGTTGTTTGTTGCTGTTGTTATTGTTATGGTAGTGTATTTTTTGGCTTTAGTTGACTACTTACAAACGCTCTCGTCCGCTTGTGCTCTCTGTGTACTCTCTGTTTGGGTAGCTTCAATGCCTGGTCAGTTACCTATGGCAACAAAAATATAATGCACAGGTGCAACAACAACATACACACACACACACATACATACATTCTGTGAATTTTGTTTATTTGGCGGAATTTTTCTTCCTCGTTGTATACTACAGTGGTTATTTGGGTATAATATAGTTCTTAAATTTTCATAGAAATTACAGCTTTTTAGAGAATTTCTATAACGGTACCTTAAATTCATGTTGCACTCTGATCAATTGTACTGCACTGAAGGTGATGACATTATCAAATAGTGATACCCGAGACCAATGTCTTGCTAATAGAGTACCTTTATAGGTCTAACGGTTGTTTATTAAGACTTTTATTCAATTATCCCTTTGTATTAGCTTCAAATTAGAAAGCGAAGAAATTTAGTCGACCTAGTAAAACGAAGTTCTTTTATATTATTATATAAAGGTTTCAGTTTAAAAAGAAAGTTGCTCCCAGTTTGGAAAAAAGTAGAGTAAGAAATATAATTATTATGCGATGAAGAAACAACAAAAACAAGTAAGGAAGCGCTAAATTCGGTTGTGACCGAATAATTATACTCTCGCTATTTATATATTTAACTTTATTTATATTATATAATATACAATTTGACCCACATATTCGTCATATATACGGTATAAAGTCCAATGAAAGTTGGAAACCCATTAGGTATATGGGAGTTAGGTGAAGTTATGACCCGATTTCACCCATTTTTGGCACGGATAAATGCAGAGTTCATAAAAAGTTCTATTCCGATATCTTCACTAGCGTTTACTTTACGACTTCATGGTTCTGTCATAAAGGAAGAATTGGCCTATTTTCACAATATATCATTGGGATGCAAGGTAAATGTTACAAACCTTCTGTACGTTCTTTATGATGAAATTTAAGGTTACTAGTCTTTTTCCTTACTAAATGAAAGCGTTTTTAGGGGTTTTCTATATAACTTTTGTATGGGAGGTGGGCGTGGTTATAATCGGATTTGCTCCATTTTTGGACTGTATAAGTAGTGGACTGTAAAGTAGTAGTGGAGGATGGAGTCATATGTAGAAGTTCACGTAAGTGAGGAAAGTTTCTGACTGCCATTCACTTGGGAGTGGCCAGGAACGATTCTTTTACATGTGGCTCAAGCAGCTCACAACTTCCGGTCTTAGACCAAGTATCCTCTGGGTAGCCAACAGACATCCGTCTGGAAGCGAGCTAAAGTGAGAAGGCGAATCCCGCTTATGCGGTTGTGCGTAGGGCTTGGGACCCACCACATAAAAACGAATAACCAGTGAATAAGAAACACAGGCCTCGGATGAGAAACCCCCCTTTTGATGACGACCACGGCAAACGTATAAAGGACTATGATTTAAGGGCATGCACCTGGAATGTCCGGACCCTTAATTGGGAAGGTGCCTCTGCCCAGCTGGTTGATGTCCTCGTAAGAGTAAAGGCTGACATCACCGCAATCCAAGAAATGCGATGGACGGGACAAGGACGGAAGAAGGTGGGTCCTTGTGACATCTACTACAGCGGCCATATAAAGGAGCGCAAATTCGGTGTGGGATTCGTGGTGGGAGAGAGACTCCGTCGTCGAGTCCTGGCATTCACTCCGGTGGATGAACGTCTAGCCACAATCCGCATCAAAGCGAGGTTCTTCAACATATCGCTGATTTGCGCCCACGCCCCGACGGAAGAGAAGGACGATGTGACCAAAGATACCTTCTATGAGCGCCTAGAACGTACCTATGAGCGCTGCCCCCGCCACGATGTCAAAATCGTGCTTGGCGATTTCAACGCTAGGGTGGGTAAAGAAGGTGTCTTTGGCACAACAGTCGGAAAATTCAGCCTCCATGACGAAACATCACCAAACGGTCTGAGGCTGATCGACTTCGCCGGGGCCCGAAATATGGTTATCTGTAGCACTAGATTCCAGCATAAGAAAATCCATCAAGCTACTTGGCTGTCCCCGGATCGAATCACTCGCAACCAGATCGATCATGTTGTGATAGATGGACGACATGTCTCCAGTGTTTTTGATGTGCGTACGCTTCGTGGTCCCAACATCGACTCGGACCACTATCTTGTAGCAGCTAAGATACGCACCCGCCTCTGTGTAGAAAAGCGCACACGTCAACAAACACAAGGAAGGTTCGACATCGAGAAGCTGCAATCACAACCGACAGCCGAACGATTTTCTACTCGACTTGCACTCCTGCTCTCTGAGAGCACTCATCAGCATCTCGGCATAAGGGAGCTGTGGGACGGCATATCAAACTCCTTACGTACAGCTGCAACCGAAACCATTGGCTTTCGGAAAAGCCAAAAAAACAGCTGGTATGATGAGGATTGTCGTCTCGCAGTGGAGAGAAAACAGACTGCCTACCTCGCAATGTTGCGATCGACCGCAACACGAGCGGGATGGGAAAGATACCGAGAGCTGAAGAGGGAAGCGAGACGCATTTGCAGAAAAAGAAAGAAAGAGGCAGAAATGCGTGAGTATGAAGAGCTTGACAAGCTGGCCGACAGGGGTAATGCTCGAAAATTTTACGAAAAGATCCGGCGACTAACTGAAGGTTTCAAGACCGGAGCACACTCCTGTAGGACCCCCAGCGGTGATCTAGTGTTTGATGACCAGAGTATACTGTGTTTGTGGAGGGAACACTTCTCCAGCCTGCTGAATGGCAGTGAAAGTACAACACCAGGAGATGGCGAACCCGATTCCCCAATCGACGACGATGGAACAGATGTTCCATTGCCCGACCGTGAAGAAATTAGAATAGCAATTACCCGCTTGAAGAACAACAAGGCGGCGGGGGCCGATGGATTGCCGGCCGAGCTATTCAAATACGGCGGCGAAGAGCTGATAAGGTGCATGCATCAGCTTCTTTGCGAAATATGGTCGGAAGAAAGCATGCCCGACGATTGGAATCTCAGTGTACTCTGCCCAATCCACAAAAAGGGAGACCCCACAATCTGCGCCAACTATCGTGGGATAAGCCTCCTTAACATCGCTTATAAGGTTCTATCGAGCATACTGTGTGAAAGACTAAAGCCCACCGTCAACAAACTGATTGGACCTTATCAGTGTGGCTTTAGACCTGGAAAATCAACAACTGACCAGATATACACCATGCGCCAAATCCGTGAAAAAAGGATCGACACACACCATCTATTTGTCGACTTTAAAGCTGCTTTCGACAGCACGAAAAGGAGCTGCCTTTATGCCGCGATGTCTGAATTTGGTATCCCCGCAAAACTAATACGGCTGTGTAAGTTGACGTTGAGCAACACCAAAAGCTCCGTCAGGATCGGGAAGGACCTCTCCGAGCCGTTCGATACCAAACGAGGTTTCAGACAAGGTGACTCACTCTCGTGTGATTTCTTTAACTTGATGCTGGAGAAAATTATAAGAGCTGCAGAGCTAAATAGAGATGGTACAATCTTCTACAAGAGTGTACAGCTCCTGGCGTACGCCGATGATATTGATATCATCGGAAACAACACCCGCGCCGTTAGTTCTGCTTTTTCCCGCCTGGATAAGGAAGCGAAGCGAATGGGTCTGGTGGTGAACGAGGACAAGACGAAATATCTCCTGTCATCAAACAAACAGTCAGCGCATTCGCGTCTTGGCTCCCACGTCACTGTTGACAGTCATAACTTTGAAGTTGTAGATAATTTCAGGACCTGTCTTCACTTGGTATTACCAATTGGCGCCAAACCGCCAAAAGGAGAGATGCGTGGCGCACTGTTGTGGACTCGGCTATAACCGCGTAAGCGGTTTCTACGCCAGTTAAGAAGAAGAAGAAGAAGATAGTAGCTACAACAAAAGACTGTAGAGTTTACAAGGTATGTATAAAAAACTAAGAAGAGAGCGGGGCCACGCCCACTTCCCCAAAAAACCCGGATATGTCCCTTTCTAGTGCGATCCTATGTACTTTTATAACTTAATTTATGACTTAGTTATGGCACTTTATGTGCATTATGTGTGTGTGGTCCAATTACTCCCATCTTTAAAAGCAACCTTCCTAAGGTGACAATAAACACGGGTACCAAGTTTCATCAAGATATCTTAATTTTTACTCAAGTTAAAGCTTGCACAGATGGACGGACGGACAGACAGACTGACAGAAAGACATCCGGATTTAAACTCCATTAGTCACCCTGATCACTTTGGTATATATAACCAAAATCCAAATCGCTTAGTTTTGGGTGTTACAAACAACCGTTATGTGAACAAAACTAGATTACTTTCTTTGCAACATGTTGCGAGAGTATAAAAATTTTTAGTTGAACAAATTTTGTGAGAAGAGTTGTCACCTATTTAATTGTTTTAATAATTTATTTATTTATTAAATAAAAGGAATGGTAATATTATTGTGGGTTTGAAACAAAATAGATTTGAAAGATTTCTAAAATAGTTGTTTTTTGAGTAAAATTGCCACTTATTCCAAACTAATTAATTTTGGATTTTCACTAAATCAGTATAGTACATTCAGTGAAATAAGGAAATTCTCATTTTAAATTTTCCCGCTGAGAATATTTCAAAAAAAAATTTTCCCAGGTTGGCACAACTGTCAGCTACTATTCTGTCAATGTTTATTGCTATGTGTCATTTAGTTTGTTTACGGCGTCATTAGGAACAAGTCATCCTTTAGGGTACGTTGCGATTTTTATTTGCCCCTCTTTGAACGATTTATACCATACTCGTATACTTTAGTTTTCGACATGGTTGAATCACCAATTTTTTTTTTTCAACATTTCCAACGTTTTGGCACAAGAAATTTCGTTTGGAACACAAAATTTTCACACCAACTCTTTGTCCAATATTTTTATCCATTTAATTTGAAAATTTCCAGGTACTTATTGACAGAAGTATGTCATTCATAATTCACTACCAAACTGAGGCAAAGTTAACAAAAATTTATTACTAAATTTTAGAGAGTTTAATCCCAACATAAGATATCATCCCTAAACTGACATGAAAAGATCACAAAACAATAGAAGATTCATAACCCAATTGTCTGAACTGAGACGTTATGTGTAGCTTTTATAATATAAATATATTGTTATAGACGTAGTGGCCTCAAAAATGTGATGAAACCTTTGGAGACAACGAGACATTTTGGAAACCACAAATCAAAATTTCTGGATAAGTCAAGATTTATTTATACATATATGTTTACCATCGAAATTATATTCTCAACCGCCACAACCACCATTTAGTTGTCAAATGTTAATCTTCTTCTTGACTGGCGTAGACACCGCTTACGCGGTTATAGCCGAGTCCTTCTGGCAGTTTGGCGCCAATTGGTTATACCAAGCGAAGCCAGGTCACTCTCCACCTGGTCCTTCCATCGGAGTGGAGGTCTCCCTCTTCCTCGGCTTCCACCAGCGAGTACTGCATCGAACACATTCAGAGCTGGAGCACTTTCATCTATGCGAATGCGCTGACTGTTTGTTTGTTAATCAATGGATCAAAATACTTTCGATGAGATATATTTGAAATCACTCTAACCTAACATATACAAATTGTATAATGAAAACTTCTTTTAAAACTTGGTAGTTGGTTAAACATGTGCATCTGCCTTCAAACTCATTTTAATATAAAAATTTTACTATAATGCATAGTAGAAGACAGATAAAATGGAGTAGTAAGAGCTGTACTACCAATGCAAGCGGGAGTTGGAATTGCGTATGCATCCGCATTATACGCAGGCATACCCACTAGCCGTGCTTTTAAATCAGCCCACCGGATATACACAATTGGCGACATCTAGCGGGCATTAGTGATAAGGCAGTAAAGGCAAGATGGCCTACATATGTTAATAACAGTCATATGTAAAAGCACTTTACTGTTAACTAATGAAAATAAATAAAGTTTTGTGATCGTTCGATTAATTGGTTGTTTATTAATTTATTATATTTGTATAATTTATTATTTATATTATTGAGAAACAATTAAGAATCAACATCATTTGAGCCAATCGAGTACATAGTTAAAGCCACCCACCAACTGATAGTTTTGCTGAACCAAATGAAATCTTCTTCTTGGTGTAAACTAAGTTCGCGCAGGTATTCCGCCTGCTTTAAATGTGTTATTAAATAAATCTGATTAAATAAATTCGATATCATAATGTGAACTCACGTTCAAATATAGGTTAATGTTAAAAATATGATATTAAATGGCATTCCATACCTATATTCAATTTTTTTATAATCTTTATTATTATTAATTATTCTATAATAATTATTAAAAAAATAATAATAATAATAATATGATTCATACACTTGAAGTCTTTCCAAAGTCTCATTTTTTTATTATAATATCTGGCCATTCTTTCTGACCATTGCTTGTTTAAACATAACCGACATTACCAACATAAATTTCGAATGTTGGCCACGTTTCATTCGTTTAACCTGTTTAACCTCCTCTTATTGTGGCAATTGCTTTATTTATTCAAATATTTATGCTAAAATATTTTTATTGCTTCTTTATGTCAAAGAACATCAAATTGTCACCATTTAAACGCTCTAAGAACGCACAGTGCGTAGGATTACAATACAGCCATCTGCATACAATAAAAACTGACGAGTATATAAGTGCATAATATGCAACATGCCACAATAAGCTGTCAACATTTTGTAGCGACATAACTGTCAAAATGCAATAAATTAAAATTTATGCAAAAATACATTATTTACCAATGTCTGCAGGTGAGTTGAGCGGAAAAAACAGCAGGCGGTTAAGTGTCTAATATAATTGGTCATTATGCACGCGGGTTCCTATGTCTGCATGCTGAGTGTTTATAGTTTCCCATATATGTGCATATGTAAATCCGCTGGAGACAAATTTAATTGCTAACAATGGGTTAGAGTTTATTATGAGTAATGGTCACATATTTACAAGCGAATGCAATATGTTGCACTGACATCTGCTTTGCAACGTGAAATTAAATGACAACACGATGAAAATTTAGAAGCTGAATTCGGCTGATGATTTCGTGCAACTTTTCTTGAGCCATCATTTTGCATAGAATTGTGATTTTAAAGAGCAATTCTGTCTTTCCGTTATCCACCTTTGAGAATCATGAGATTGATTTGTTGGAAGTTCGCTCCATTCGTGGTTCCACCATAATATTTTGACCTCCCAGTATACATATGTTAAGGCCACGGACGTTGTACATCTTAAATGTTGACAGGTCCGTAAGAACTTGGTCCTTTTATTGGATGAATTTGCGCCTTGCTTCCGTTATTCACGCATTGGTCTCTAATCCCAGAAGCCACTGAAACATCGTCTTCCGTTCGTACAACATAGCCCAAACAGCGCATTCGTTGGATTTGTATGCGCTTAACTATATGCATATCACCGTAGAATATATAGTTCATCTTCTTCGATAGTCCTCGCTCACGTGCATGGCTTCAAGCACCTTGCGGAGAACAGTTATCTCGATTGCTCCAAGTGCCTTTTCCTCTCGATTTGTCATCGTCCATTTTTCTCGCGTAATTTTTCTTCGTCGAGAGAGGGACCTGTTTCTCAATTCCCTACCGATTCCAGAGTAGCACATGTTGAGTTATTCTGCGTCTTGGCATGGGGATCAAGGCTTTGATTGTTGATGGTTTCGAAATAGACAAAGTCCTTCTGTTTTTCAAATTTAAAGCTGCCAACGGTGACATAGATTTACGTGCGGCTTCTGGGTACCTTGCCTTGCCCTCGTTCACCACTAGACTAACTTTTTTTTTGATTATTTTTCCAGGCTGTTCGTAAAGGCTGTGATGTCGAAGTCATCTGTCTATCCCAGTAACTATGTCCTTTTAGAATAGAAAGTGCTACTGCCGTTCAGAATATATTTCCAGCGTATTATTGAAGAAGACATATGAGAATCACCCTACTCAACATCTTTTCTGGTATCGAACGCCTCGGAGAGGTCCTTGAATTTGACTTTTGATGTTCTTCTGGTTGTTAAGGGAATAACACACTCTTTAAAGTAGTCTTATGATATATTCTCTCGATATTTTTTCGAGACTCGGAGAGAACAGGAGAGAACAGAAGAAGGCAATTCCGCCGAAAAAAATTACTGAGCGATCTGATCACCACTTTTTTGAGCTTTGCCAGAATTTCGTTGCGGGAAAATATTCAGTTCGAGCCTGTAAAACATTGTTGGTAATTTGTTGCATTCAAGAAGGGACAAAGTAGTACTCTGTTAAACACACTCCAAAATCCTAAACCCGACGATTTTTTCCAATATTTGCACTCACGTAAGAAAAGTAATTTTGTCGACACCATGCATCAGAAGATGTTATCCAGCAACCAAACCGCTTTGTTATTTATTATAGTTTTAATCAATAAAACATTAGTTAACATACCTATTATATGTTAATAAATTATACAGTTTATTACCTTAACACCTGCGTTGTGAATTCAAATACAGACCTGCAGAAGCCATTAAATGTTATTAAATAAACAATATTATTATAATAAATAAAATAAAATTATTAATGGCCTAGCATAATTGCTATGTCTTCACTGCTAATAGTTCTTGCACCAACAGATGAAACACCACTTGCTTCGGGGTAAATATATCATATTGACCAAGATAGCAGTGGCGCGTGCTAAATTATTTCGTAAGAGTCCTCACTTTATTGACTTCTGCATTGACATACAACACAATAGCTATTGACAATGTTAAAAACAAGCACCCACACGCACAGAGCATGCAAGATGACACCGCTCCTGGCACGGCAACAGTGGGCTATTTGATAAAATTTGCGTTTTATTATTTTTTTTAAAGAAACGTAATTTTTTCAAAAATATGTATAATTTAATTATTCATTTTCAAATCCCTACAAAATATATCAATACCAAATTAGTTAGTTTACGTTTGATACTTGACAGATCTAAATGGGAGTAATTCAAATACCAGAGTCGATCTCACTTTCGAACAATATTAAAACATATGTATAATAGGAGTCGACCCCTGATAAACGAGACGTATGCAAAGCTTTCAATATATTCTGAAATTTCAATCATCTAATTATATTTATATCATTATTGAATATGTGATGGATGAAAACATAGAAAGTTACCACATTTCATCAAAACAATTCACATATCACAAAAAAATAATAACCATGGGAATATATCATGAATTATGCCTTTCCGAATACGGTGGAATCTCCAGCTCTACTAGAGCTACCAGGACTTGCGCATCACAAGGAAATTAATAAGCAATTGTCTAGTTCGACAAATTGGACCACACAAAAAACCATAGAGCTCAGAAATTTTGCTCCACTGTACAGCTAGAAA
This sequence comes from Zeugodacus cucurbitae, assembly GCF_028554725.1. Taxonomy (NCBI): domain Eukaryota; kingdom Metazoa; phylum Arthropoda; class Insecta; order Diptera; family Tephritidae; genus Zeugodacus; species Zeugodacus cucurbitae. Next base: position 51,213,304 of record NC_071667.1, on the reverse strand, counting down.
TGTGCAATTTTGAACTGTTGACCAAATGAGCAAAATGAGAGACAAATGACATAACCATTGTGTATGGAAGATAAGAGAAGAAGACACCGGCGGACAGTTTTCAATTGCATCATTCATACTTATACGCAAATAGGTTCTCATATATGGCAAGGAAATGGCGAAAGATCTAGTGATAATTACGACCAGTAATTATACAACTGCTGGATGGGTGGTAGTCGCACATTTATGACAAAAGTAATTTTATACTCGCTAATAAGCAAGTGGATGCTTTCATAAACCGCTGCTTGCATTTTTATAGTCTTCGTTTGACCTATGAACGTATGCTTGTAGTATATTTACCTGAGAACATGTAGGTGGCTTGACAACTGCCATAAATCAACTGGCTACTGAAACGAAGCAATTCGAAATCAAAATGCTAATTTCGACGGCAATTAAAGACGATGTTTGAGGAATTCACTAACGACAGCAATTAAATGACACGAGCAGATAGCTTTTGACAACTAACGACTGTTGTCATTAAACAACTGTTCGATTTGCTTGGCTAAACTAACCAGTTTCGTTTTAGGAAATGCTGCTGAAAATCAAAGAGATATGAAAAATTATATTACAAGTAAAGCTTTATTTCATACAAAAATGGCAGTAAATAATTGAGTATTAAAGGGTAATGTAAAGTACTTTCGACAAACAACAAAAACATTTAAATTAAATTCACATTAAGATTTTTTGCATTAAATATAAAATAGAACTGCAAATTGCTTAACCAGCGGCGGATTTCAAAGCACCGGGGCTCAATTTGCGGTTCTTGATCATGTAGCGCGGCTTGTAACCATCCTTATCGGCTGTGTACATTGTAATCGTCTCGATGTCTGTCTTCTCATCGTAAACCGTGTAGCTACCCATCACGACGAGCTGTTCGTCGGGTGTGCCGGGATTCATGACCACACCGATTTCTTCACGTTTGCTGCCATTTGGTTCTTCCAAACTGTATTTAAAGGAAATGAATTTTATAGATTATTATTTTAACAGTTTAGAGCTCAAGCAAAACTTACTTGAAACGGTAACCCTCCTTCGTAGGTGCCAGGCTATAAAACTCAGACATAACGGTTGGATAAATATAATCCAAGAAACCGGCATTGGCGCTTAGAGATAATGTGGCCAAAATGGCTACAGCAAGAAACTGAAAGGAAAGAAACGAAACGGTAAATATTAAAATACTTCCAGTCATAAAAACATTTGTGGTAATAATTGTAGTATATATTTAGGTTAGGTTAAGTTAGGTCAAGGGGTAGATCTGCAGATAGTCCCACTTAGTCAGATTCAACTGTCCTTTGTGACACCCGGATAATCGTGATGGATCACTAAAACGCTTTGACTCTATGTATTATAAAGTTCTTAAATCGTCTAATGTTGATTCCAGCCACTTCACTGGGTTCGTCGAAGAAGTGACTACCGAGGTGCTTTAACATAAGTCAGGGGTTGGATGATTCCTCTTCGCCTTCTTCCAAACAGCTCTGGCAACTAGCGTCTGGCATAGATCACTAACCTCACCGCATGTGTACCTATTGGACAAATACCAGTAAGCACACCAATGATTGCGGTAGCACACTAGCGCAATTGGACCGCGGACTTCCCACATGCTTCAACTCCGGCGGCGTCAATGTTGCTAGGGTACCCTCTCTTGCAAGATGGTACGCCTTGAATACTTAAAATATAAATTTTTATCATAACCTAAATATCTTAAAATTGTGGTCCTCTGCTCCTTGCAGGAGTAACATGAACTAATGTATAAATATAATGCTCTTAAAACTAGTCCATCACTTCTCACATAGATTCGGTTAAGTTAGTTATTAAAGCTGAACCCCACGGCCTCTGTCTCGTAATAGCTGAAGACCAATCCTTTGTGATACTAAAAAAACTCCCCCATATATATTGAAAGATTGATTTGAGGCTATCTGAAATTTGTTGAGACGACCAATTCGTCATCCTTCGGAATGACTGGTCCAAGTTGTTTCATGGTTAGTCCTGCGACATCTGGACAGTTCATGATAAGATGTCGAATCAATTCTATCTCCCCTGATTCGTTCTTCTTAACATTTACTAGTGTGAGTATTTGAGAGTGCTAAGTGTTCAATGAATAAAGTCTCGAATAAATTGTTCTTGCGTATTTTACATAGGTCAAAAAACAGATAAGCGTTATCTAGATCTTCTCATAACTCACTTCAGCATTAGTAGGAGTTATTCTATAAAGTAAGATATAGGTTCGTTCCACATGACCTATAATATAAGATAATCTTATATCAGAAATATGGGCAAACGATCGGTAATATTTAAAATGTTTATCACTTTGGTTTACTGATCATAATTATGCTGCGATTATTATTGCCGTAATTTAGCTAAATGTTTATTCTGGTTTAACCGCTTTTCAAACTTCCAACAAACAACAAGTGGTAAGTCAAGAACGCGAAAACAACGCTTTTAACCAACCTTCAAAATCATCAAATCATAAATCACTGACAAAAAAGACTCGTAAATATCCGCACTCATGAATAAAACATAAATGCTAATTTTAGTGTGTATTTTAAGAAAAACGCACATTAGCAAAATATTGAGTCATGCAAACCATTAAACAACTCTTGAATAGGCTTGTTAATGATGTAATGGTCACTTTGACTCTTAACCCTCACAAAAGTATTCTTCACTCGTCTTTAAGTTAAACGCAAACTCGTATATTCCTCCTAATTGACTATAAAACTGTTGAAAATCGTTTAGCTGAATTGAAAAATAGTATTACGAATTTTTTACTTTTTGCGTAAATATTTATGTGCGTAAATTTGATATTGACTCTGCAAAAAGTGAAAACAAGATGCGTAACTGGTTCTTACAGCTCTCCGAACGGCCATTTATGATAAAGGGTGATTTTTTAAGAGCTTGATAACTTTTTAAAAAAAAAAAACGCATAAAATTTCATCGGTTCTTTATTTGAAACGTTAGATTGGTTCATGACATTTACTTTTTGAAGATAATTTCATTTAAATGTTGACCGCGGCTGCGTCTTAGGTGGTCCATTCGGAAAGTCCAATTTTGGGCAACTTTTTCGAGCATTTCGGCCGGAATAGCCCGAATTTCTTCGGAAATGTTGTCTTCCAAAGCTGGAATAGTTGCTGGCTTATTTCTGTAGACTTTAGACTTGACGTAGCCCCACAAAAAATAGTCTAAAGGCGTTAAATCGCATGATCTTGGTGGCCAACTTACGGGTCCATTTCTTGAGATGAATTGTTCTCCGAAGTTTTCCCTCAAAATGGCCATAGAATCGCGAGCTGTGTGGCATGTAGCGCCATCTTGTTGAAACCACATGTCAACCAAGTTCAGTTCTTCCATTTTTGGCAACAAAAAGTTTGTTAGCATCGAACGATAGCGATCGCCATTCACCGTAACGTTGCGTCCAACAGCATCTTTGAAAAAATACGGTCCAATGATTCCACCAGCGTACAAACCACACCAAACAGTGCATTTTTCGGGATGCATGGGCAGTTCTTGAACGGCTTCTGGTTGCTCTTCACCCCAAATGCGGCAATTTTGCTTATTTACGTAGCCATTCAACCAGAAATGAGCCTCATCGCTGAACAAAATTTGTCGATAAAAAAGCGGATTTTCTGCCAACTTTTCTAGGGCCCATTCACTGAAAATTCGACGTTGTGGCAGATCGTTCGGCTTCAGTTCTTGCACGAGCTGTATTTTATACGGTTTTACACCAAGATCTTTGCGTAAAATCTTCCATGTGGTCGAATAACACAAACCCAATTGCTGCGAACGGCGACGAATCGACATTTCACGGTCTTCAGCCACACTCTCAGAAACAGACGCAATATTCTCTTCTGTACGCACTGTACGCATTCGTGTGGTTGGTTTAATGTCCAATAAAGTAAACTGAGTGCGAAACTTGGTCACAATCGCATTAATTGTTTGCTCACTTGGTCGATTATGTAGACCATAAATCGGACGTAAAGCGCGAAACACATTTCGAACCGAACACTGATTTTGGTAATAAAATTCAATGATTTGCAAGCGTTGCTCGTTAGTAAGTCTATTCATGATGAAATGTCAAAGCATACTGAGCATCTTTCTCTTTGACACCATGTCTGAAATCCCACGTGATCTGTCAAATACTAATGCATGAAAATCCTAACCTCAAAAAAATCACCCGTTATGTGACTTAATATTATACCACAAATGGATTGTGTTAGGCGACTAACACTTTAGGAAAACTTAATCAGTTTTACAATATTTGCTAAAACGCCCTTAATCTTATTTCGAAGACAGTTTACATTTTTAGTATAAAAACTTATTTGGTGACTTATAATGGTGACCACAGAAACATTATTCTCACACAATAAGTTTCGAAAATAATCGCAAAAAAATGTCACTGTCATTTAATTTTGCTAAAGAGTATGTCGGTCGGTAATTCTATATGTTGTCTCTTCTTCTTCGATAACGACCGCAAAAATTAGTTCAACGAAAAGTGAAGTGCGATGGTTTTTAATGTGTCACGCCCAAATATGGTGAAAATGGCTACCCCAGAGGATAACGTGGCAAGGGTCTCTCATCACATATTGGTAGACGGCAGAGATAACTGAAACAATAGACATCTCAAAACACTGTGAAGCTTGAGATAGCAATGGGTGTGGCGTCTGTTCTGTGGCGTTCATGAAGCAGTGTTTGATTTTGTCAAGTTTAATCCGAGGGAGTTCCTGCTTCATTTCTTGAAAACAAGAAGCAGACGAAGCATTGAAACATAGAGACGAAAACTGACTAATCAGCCGAAAATTATTCACTGGAAATTTAATAGGATTGACAGATTACTTGGGATTATCGGAATTCGGGGTTTATGAGCTAGTTGACCAGCTGCAGGGCCGGTGATGCTGATTGCCACAATTAAATTATCCTTGAATTCCATAACTTTTTAAATTATTAGATTGTTTCGCTGAATCGCTTCGCTTAGATTTATTTCGTTGACACTATCATTCCTGGGTGACAATATTGCCCTAAAACACAACAAATGAAAGTTCTTTTCGTGCAAATTCTGAACGAATGTTTATGGTTAAATCTTAATGAGAATTAAAATTAGTACCCTCAAATAAATCAATGAACATATACAATCATATACATTTATAAACTATTTTTGTATTAAAAATGCAGTAGTTTGAATAAATAACAATAATCCTACACTTTTTTCATGCTATTCAAATTTTTAAATGGTTCCACAGCTCGAGCGTGCGCTTTAGCAGCAGCAGAAATATCAAGATATTAATCAATTGCCCAAATAAGGAATTTCCCAACTGCAATATCAATCGATTTGACAGTTGCCATGCTATAAATTTTTAATTGTCAAGTTGACTTGTTATGATGCCTTGTTAATGAAAAAACACTTATTGTGGCATAGTTTTAATAGTTAGGCATATGTTATCGCGATATATTTTGTAGATATTGATATGTTATTTAATATTGTAGAACATACTTTTGTTCCATCATCAATAGTTCCCGCAGCGCATGCGACAAAAGACGTTTTAGGGCACGTTTTTACTCCTTGGATTACGTTAGTTAAGTTTAATAAGGATCCCTAATATCTTCTAGCAATAAATATAGCCTATGGTACTCAGGGTGAATGTAGCTTTCCAAAGTTGAAAGAATTTTTGAAATCCACATAATATTTTTTGAGTTTATTCATTACAAACATACCTACTCTTTATAATAGTAGAATGTATGTATATGTGGATAGGTTTAAGGTATAGGAATGTAAATACGTAGAATATTTTAATGCTTTTCATTTCCGAACATATATCTGTGTAATCCTCTAGGTAAGGTAATACATTTATAGAATACACATTTATTTATTTTTGTTATTTTAATATCTAAAAGAAATAAAAATTAACTTTTCTCATTAGCTTTTATACTTCGGTTGGCTTCAAAACTGGAAGTCTATGTGTGTTTTGCGGCTTTTAGCTAGACCTTCAGCGCATCTGGTTTCAATTTCAATAGAAATATTCAAACGTGCATCAGATAAAAATACAAGAAGACTAATGTCATGTGCTTTTGGCTGCCTTGCGTTATTTTAGCGCGAAAAAGTCAGCGGTTCAAGCAAAGTAATGCATAAATTAGCTTTTATAAAATGTTTTTTTTTTACACAAATTTAAGTTGACACATTTTGGATCCCAACAAACATTTTTATTTTTTTTTTTTGGAAATTTTGAAATATCACTTTCAACACAAAAATAGCACAAACTCATTCCCAAAAACTAAAAAAAAGACTTTAAAGTTTGTTCCAAACTTACTTTAGTGGCATTTGGAGTTACTCAACACATTCTTTGCACAGACTGTTACTTTTCCTTTTTTTAATAATAGTTACTTAATTTCTGTTCAAAATTATTATTTGTTCACTAAAATACATCACACTTTAGTACGATGCGTAGAAACCATCGAGTCACTCCTTTGCGCGGCACATCAAAAACTTACCAGCTTAGCAGAGGCCATGTTGAGGCTGCTTGAAGATCACAAAACTGACTGAAACATGAACAACAATATTATTCAATATTTCGCTTTCGTTTCGTTTTCAAATTTGCAAATGCCATAATTAATGCTTAATACCTAAATAGCCAAATACCTGTATATTATGCATATTTAAAGTATTTTTCAATCACTAAACTGTGTTCTCAGCGAGAATAGAAGACACTAGCGGTGCGACAACATTCAAATACATGTTTTGCATATCCGTAAGTATAGCGGTTTGTATATACGTTTCAATATTGAAAATCTAATAGATTTTTTCTAAATTTTGTGCTCTTCGATTAAACCGGTCTAAGATAAAAAACTTGAAACAAGCTCGTACTAATCAAACTCAAAATCATCATAGCCGCTAACGAAAATGATGACATTCCATAAAAAAAGAGAATCAACAGCACCAAAAGGGCAACAGCTCACGAACGCCAATAAATGTTTAATAGCGCTAATGACGCTATTGGCAAGAACAACAGAAGGTGAGAGAGGATTACGACATTGTAAGGAATTACTTACGAGTATATATTGTGTATATGAGTATATAAATTATGCAAACATAGGAAATCCCAGAACCGATTACGAAAATAAAAGTGATATGACAGTTGCAGGTAAATTAACAAACAAATACGAGGGCAGTTGGTTAAATCAGTCACTCGCTGCTTAGATGTTTTTTTCAGAGGAAAAATGTTGCATTCCTTGATATATTCTATATTTCAGGTTTGCCCAAAGTTTTGCTATTTTTTGCTCATTTGAAATAAAATTAAATAATAGGGCACACATTTTTTAGGGGTCCTGTTTAACTCGTCTTTCAATAGACATATTTACAACACAAAACAAAATCATTGTGGAGATCTAATTGTATAGCACACCAGTCCTCATTATATCATAGTGCGAGTCCTTTGGAAAAGTGAAATTTTGGTTGCCGCAATAAAAAATTCTCAAAATTATTATTCTGGTTTTTTTAACATCGATTTCCTCAAGCATTAATATTATGAAATCTGGTAAGGATTATACATACAATATGATTTGTAAGAACTGAATATCGGAAATTAATATCATAAAATAAATCAAAAATTTTCTAACCTACATTCTGTCAAAACATCTTTTCAATATCGGAAAAATTTAGAGCGTTTCTTTTCTCTTGGTACTGAAATGAAGCCGTGATATATTTGAAACAAAAAAAAAAAAAACAATGAAATAAAAATAAAAAAACAATGTAGTGACTTATCGAACGTGCTCGTATGTAAATATTTATTATCTGTACTGGCATGCTTAAACTTATAATATAGGTATACAGTAGTAGTCTCCATTCATAAAATAAACAAAAAACGATTAGTAAATACGAGGAAAATCTAAATATGAATATACATATGCAGTATATATAAGAGTATTGAATTCGTCAGCAAGTGTTGGGAAATCATTGACTCTTATCCGCATTTTTTATAGCATAGTCATCCAAGTTTGAGGACCCAGAACAGTTAGCTAACGTATTCATACGAAATTATAGGTAGTTTATGATACATTTATTAGTATGTTATTGTAGTTGAATATGAAGTAGTATATAAAATAAAACACAATTCAATTGCTATGTGAATTAATGAATAATTAACTGTAATAAAACAATTTCGAATATAGTTGGCCTTTTCGTTCAAATAACGCGCCGAATAGTCCATCGTTTCCATCGGAACCGTTCTATATGTTTTATCAGCATACTGCTTTGACTTGAACACAAAAAGTAGTCTAACATATTAAGAGCACTTGGCCGAGATACAGCAGCACAGAGTCGCCTTGAAAGCATATTACTGTGGGCTCTTAAAATAGTATACTTACAATTAGAAACGATATAATAAAAAGAAGTACTTTTCATCACCGTAGATTTATTAATAATCCTTATAATTGTCTTTTTGCTAATTTTATTCTAAAAGTTAAATTATAACACTGGAGTCAGTTTTTGTATAACCGTAAAATGAAGTCGAAAATACCAAAAGAATCTACTGGACATATGGTTGATTAATATTGGGTACCAGACCACGAAAGTTCAATAGATGAAATCAGAAAGCAACTATTGCATGATATATATACATATATGCTTTGGCGGACATCTCGATTATCCATTCGTTCTTATGATTTTAAGCTTTGAAAAGCGAGAGTTCCAAATGAAGTTTTCACTTAATATCTCAAAAACACATTAGACCAAGAACAAGGCTTGATAAATTAGTGCATATATGCGCATAAAGAAATATTAAATCCCGCTGTTTTTTATGAATCTGCTTAATACATTTTCTGGTTTCACCACATTTCAAGTCACCAGTATGTCGACAAAAGTCAAGATCGCGAAGACGATAGATATGACCTTCTAAGCAACCAACTAGTTTCGTTAAAATATGCAAATATATAATTTGTATACCTGAGTATGCGCATGTAATGAGCCATAAATATTAAAAATATTAATATTAAAGCAAATTTTATGGCGAAGAAAGTGAATAAAAACAATTGGTTTCGTCAAACTTGTTTACATACAATGAAAAATTATAAAAAGTCATGAATTTTGGGATTCTCGGGAATATTAAATTAAATTAAAAAATTTAATTTTCTTATTCCAATTGTTCAAATATAATATTATACCTAGCGGCGGTTTCGATTATTGCTTACAAAGCACAGTAAGAATAGAATGCTACGTAGTATATCTATGTACTAGTTAATTAAGAATGTTTAAAAATATTTGCAAAATGGAGAATTCCAGAGCGTTTATAGAATTTACAGAACTAGTTTTACCAAAATTCCATTCATACGAATTGTTGGAACGCTTTATTATATAAAACCGAAAGAATAACATATTCAACCTACTCGAAATTAGATAGAAACTCTCTGTCAAACAGCTATGCTAATCCAAATACAAACTTCTAATGACCATTGGTTGGTTTGTTGGTTGTTTAATAGTGTAATCTTGAGTTTATTGACACTTAGTAAAAGCTCAATGAAAGCTCAATCCACTGTAGTTCGAATACTTACACTTAGTTAATGAAATGGACTACATTATTGTTATTAGGCTAAGCTCTTTGGGAGGAAATAGTGAACAATTTAAACTAATAATACTTACTTGTGGCTAATAACGTGCATTTATACGACCGTTCCGTAAACTGAGATAATGTTGTAAGGCAGACTAGCCCCTAGCATACATACATCTCCTCTAGGAAAGATAAAAACTTCAAACATTTTAAGGGCTAGTTACAAAATAGTATTGTAAACATGTTGAATAAAGATTTCTGATCTGTAATGAATAAATAATAATCAAATAGAAAGTCCACTGTAATCAAGATGGTGGTAAATTTGCAAAAATGCGATTAGTATTATTTTATTAAAATCATATTTAATATCTTTTACACTTTGTAAACATTGAGTTATATACATTCATTAATATTAATTCCCCAGTTTATGAATAATATAGAATTGACAAAATGAATCCAGAATTAGATTTATTCCATCTCCGTTCTTTAACCCACAAAAGTCTTTAAGAGTTTGATACTAAAACCCTTTTGATAACCATTTTTATCGGCTATATACATCGTCACCGTTTTGGTGTTCGTCTTCTCATCATAAACCGTGTACATGCCCATTATCACCAATTCTTCATTCGGCGTGCCTGGGTTCATAATAAAACCAATCTCCGCACGTGAACTGTCATTTCGGTACTCCGGTCTATATAGAATATAAGTGATAATTATCGTGTTAAAATAATTATAAAATTGTGTATTATATACTTGGATGCGATCACCAACTCGGGATAAATATCAAGCAGTCCGACATTTGCTGAGAGCGAATATGTTATGAGAATTGACGCCGTCAAAAACTAAAATACGATATGTTGATTTATATATTGATTTATTAAAAAAAAAAACATAGTGTTATAGAAAGTTTTTCTTTACAGCTGAATCACTGTATATATATTAGCTAGTTTCTATAAAATGTTTGTTGTAGCAAACTGCACTTTAAGCATGTATAGTGTTAATAAACAATACATTCCTTAACACCCCGAGGTGGTTGGTATGGCAGATGGGTAAAATCGGGCCATTGACACTTCCACAAAATGCAGTTTAGAGAACAGCTATATTATATACTCTCGCTGCTATTAATTTAATTTAATTTAATTTTTTATGATTTTTAATACTCGTATTTCATAAAAAATTTCAAAAATCTATATTTATAGCAGTATCACTTTACACTTTGTGAACTTTTAGTACTCTTGAAATGAGCTTTTCATTTTATATAAATCACTATATCTTTTGATTATCGAACGATATTTTCTCATCGAAATTGTGTATGGTACTCATATTAATTTCACTTTTCATATACAACTCTTTTGTCTCACAAGTGAAATATATATGAAATGTTATTTGTAATATCAAAATGGAATTAAATATTTTTTCTATGATCTCGAATAAAATTTTTCCGTTAAACATTTATTTTATATACCAATGAAGCTTTCACACATATTACAGTATGATTCTCTACTCATTTATGTCCTTTCGGCAACTCTCCAAGTTCACTCACCAACTTTGCGAACACCATTTTGCAGTGTATTAAGTTAAGGGTCAGACCAGCGACTAAAGCATTGTAGTTGTAGAAGAGGTTTACCAACTCAAGAGATTTTACTGAATCCATCATTGCAGATATACATCATTGTAAATTGTAAGTGGATTTACTCTCACAGTGACGAGGAATGAAATTACACTTATCCATAAGCCAATTATCTTCTTTCCATTGTCGAATAAATTAGACATATTACTGTTGACTTCAGTGTTCTGACAGAACGTGAATACAAATGTTTTAATTATTTTCTAACATCAACAACAAAATAAATACTGATGCTTAGATGTCTAGATTGACAGAAGCTGACTTTTCATAAAGACCAGAGGCACAGAAAAGGCAGTACAGAGCTTTGAAAAGTGGCGAATGGAACACTGGTTGTACATATCTTATAGATCGGCATAAATATAGAGATTAAGCAAGCGGTTATATAACCCCCGACCGATTAATATTGTTGAAGATTTCATGAGTAATTTTTTTTTTGGTTTTTGAACCAAAATTGTTCCCACACATACATAACAAATTGAAGAAGTGATGTTTCGCAAATGGCAATTATAAACCACGAGTAGTAAATTGTTACTCGTACTGAAACCACATTTACATTACCAGTGCATTTGACGATGATTGGTTTAGTTATATATGTACAGTTAAGAAGTGATGATTTATAGAATATTATCTTCGGATACCAGTCGGTTTTGGAAATCGTTGTCGCCTAATATCATAAACTATACCTGAATGTATACTAAAACAATTAGTTCCAAAGTGCTGGAAACCATAACATAAAGGTATTCTCAGAACAAGGATTCTTAAAATAAAATAATGTTGATGCATCCTTGTCGCTTACTTACCCTTGATATCCTTTAAATCTCCCCGCAACTAAGTAAAAACACACAAACAAGACCTCTACTTCAAAAATTCTCATTACCCACATGGAGACATCAAATGACTATAGGGATCTGGCAACCTTACGTGTATTCTAATAAACCTCACGTTTGCAAAAATCTATGATCATGTTGCAGTAGGTCCCGATTATATGGATCATATAAAACCAGAGGTATTCCGCATAATCGATTTCAAAACAAATCAAACCACATGTTAATTTTATCATTGGCATAATGAATCACAGCTTTCACTGATGCGCTTCATCGTAACAACTGTCTTTCAAACCATTTAAAAGCAATATCTAGAGCTTCAAAAGCTTCTGAGTGAGATGGTACTTAACTTCCATACTTATCCGGTTTCAACCTCTTCATCGTCTTCTCTCTCCTTACTGTTCAAAACGTCAATGATTTCTTCATCAGTTATTATTTTGAATCCAGGGTTTTCGTTAATGCAGTTCATCTACTCCTTAATATTCTCTTCATCCCACCATTGCTAAGAGTTTTCATTGCTTCTATTATTTCTTTAAAACCGTCGTGCGGTTCAATTGATGAATTAGATAGAACTAAATTTGTAAATAGAGCCGAGACGAATGCGTTCGGAATGCTACTGTACTGGATCGGTCTCACAAGAATAGGAAGAGCGGTTCTCATCCGTGAGGCTAATCAATTTTTCAATTTCCGAATTTCGAACTTTTGACAAAGAACTGACTTTGAGAATTGCAATTATAACTAAAATAATCTGCACTAATTGTTGGTCCACCGCTTTCTTAATGATTTCTGAAAAAAAAAAATAATTACCTTCAAGTACTTCCTTTAATGCATGAACGAACAATGAATGGCTGTCTTTATATCCATCTAGAACAAATTTCGTTCAATATCTCACTAATAAACGCATAAATAACAGATGTGCGCATAAATAAATATTAAATCCCGTTGTTTTTTATCAATGATTCATAAGCTGCCTAATTCATTTTCTGGTTTAGCCACATGTCAAGTCACCAATGTGTAAACAAAAGTCAAGATCGCGATGGCGATAGATATGACCTTCTAAGCAACTAACTAGTTTCGTTAAAATATGCAAATATATTATATAATTTGTATACCTGAGTATGCGCATGTAATGAGCCATAAATATTAAAAATATTGATAAATCAAATTTTATTTTGAACAAATAGCATAAAAGCACCATCAAAATCTTTATTCATCTTAAAAATTATTTCAAACTCATCAATTTCGGAATTATCCGTTACATTTCCATTCAATTTAAATATTTTATTTTAAGTTTCTTCTTGAAGATATGCTATAACGTAGCGGTGGCAAATAAATTATTAGAACAACTTTAATAATACAGCGTTTAGTTTATTGGTATTAAGTGAAAGCTCAATGAAAGTACAACTCTTACCAGTTTCAATGCTTACGCTTCCTCCCGTGAATTGGAGAGCTTTTGAGTGAATGACTGACTTTGTTAAATTAAATTGTTAATGAAGAGAGCTGAATTAGTATCGATATTTGAGATATTGAGGAACTGACGCCGAATCCGAAATTTTTAAAACTATTTTTTTTTCTTTGATATATTATTAAATAATTTTTTAATTATATAAAAAATAACTCCTAAAAATAGCTCCTCTTTGTGAACATTCAGAGATTAATGAAACATAGTTATGATAATATTCAACGTAAGCATTACTACAACAATGGAATGAAATTTATGCGGCTTTCTAACAATCTACACCACTTAACCAGTGGAAGTCATTAAAAGCTTGGAACTTAATTTACGATTTTTCAATTTAAAACGTGGTTGATAACCATTTTTGTCGGCTGTATACATCGTCATCGTCTCGATTTCTGTCTTCTCATCATACACTGTGTACATGCCCATTATCACCAATTCCTCATCCGGCGTGCCTGGGTTCATAATAACACCAATCTCCTCTCGTGAACTGCCATTTGGGTCCTCCTGCCTACAAAGATTATAATTTAATAATTAGTGTGTTACAATAGTCCTAAATTTGTTTATAATTTACTTGAATCGATAGCCCTCTTTTGTGGGCACAAGACTGTAGAACGTGCTCATAATAGTAGGGTAAATATAGTCCAACAGTCCGGCATTAGCGGAGAGCGAAGACGTGATGAGAATTGTTGCAGTCAAAAACTGTAAAAAAATTTTAGTTTCAAATAAAAATTCGAATTATGAAATTTTTTGAAAATGTTTGTATGGAAAACAGGTCCAAATGGTTCAAATGGTTTTAGGCGCCCTAATTTGAGGTGAAAGTTTTCCAATCCAAACGATAAGTTCAAGTAATGGTCCGAAGGTGCAAACTGAATAATATAGTGAGGTGGCAGCCCATCCCATTTAAACTGTGTAACCTATATATCCAGCTCGAAATTAATCGTAAACGTTTCATATGCTTGTGAACGCTCGCTTTAGACAAATGTAATCGTTCACAATGTCTTGAGTTGTTATTCGACGATTTGAATCAACCACCGACTTTATTTTATCCCCATCAGCTTGTAGAGGCTCTAGGACGTGGTGCATCCTCAAGATAGCAATTTCCGTAACGAAATTTTGCAAACCAATTTTGACATTGGCGTTCGGTGAAAACATCTTCTTTGTACACGTTACATTTCGCCTAGCTTGCACTACATTTTTACCCTCTTGAAAACATTTTCATCTTAGATAGAGCACCTAATAACAGCCCTATCTGTGCGAATATATAAAAGTAAAGCGGCGAATGTGAAATTGGCTACGAAAAACAATTTTCATCAAAAAAATTACTTAGTGAACGATCCAATATATAAATTAAGATGTTGAAGTCGAAAAATTACTCATACGCCATGTTATCCATTTTCCACCACATGACAATTACTTAGGAGGAATTCCTGCATAGTAGTTCGATATTTGAAGTGATTATTTAAATATATTTCCAATAATTTTATTTTGTTGGCATTTGAGGGTGATTACATTATTCGACGCTCATAAAAACTCTCATCCCCATTGGTAAAAACACTGGGACAGTCGATTTTTACAAGCTTCTACTACGGCGAAGTTTTTACCAGTATAGACATTCGTCAAAGGCAGGAACAGTTATTATTCCCTTGGTACCCAGTCCGGTCTATAAGGTGGATTCATGAAAACCACACAAAGAAGCCCTCCGACTTTCTCGGTTGTCACTAACGATGTGTATGACCTACCGTTGTTCACACAATTCGTATTATATTGACCAAATGTGACCGCTTTTGGCTTTTTACTTCATTCAGATGGTCTAATTGCGTACAGTATTAGTTCGAATTAAGTGTTTAGCCGTTTGGGAGCAGTACAGTGGATGATTTCTTTCCAATTCCAAGAATTACATAGCAAAACATTCCTGGCTGATCAATCCATACTTGGCCACCGTTTGCGTCGGCTCACCACCATGCGAGCCAGACCGATTTTGCTTGACGTTGTAGTAAGTATAACTTTTCATAAAAATCATTTAGCTATGGATTGATATTGTGCGATGCGCAGATCGAAATTCTGTCCATGAGAGTTTTGTGCGTTAACACTAATGACACTCATACAAAGAGCTTCTTGTTGTATCCAACTTTATTTATTTAAATAGGTTCCAAATGGTTTTCTATGCAATGCAATGTTTAGCTCCAGTGCACTCGAAACTGTGCTAACATGATGATCGGTCTCGATCGGACATTGCCGCATCACATTACACTCTTTCACTATTATCAAAATTTTTTTTCTGAACACGAATATATTTTTATTCGAAACACTTTTTTTAACTCATTTATATTATGTATCCTTTCTGTAAATCATCAACAAGCTTCTTCAGTTTCACTCACCAACTTTGCGGACACCATTTTGCACTGTATTACGTTGAAGATCAACTCATCGACTGAATCATTGTAATATGATAAAGTTAGCATGAAGGTTTTCGTACACTTCTGTCACTGAATGCACCATTGCAGACATGCATTATTGTAAATTGCAAGTTGTTTTACACATACAGTGATGAGAAATAAAAATGCAGTGAGCTGTTATGGGCTTGAAATTGATTTGAATGTATGAAATGAAGTGGGGATATTACTATTGAAGATTGTTGGTAGATAAACTATGCTAAATATGAAATGTTTGTGAAACCCCGGTTTAGTTTCTCAAAAACTAGTGATGTAATATTATTGTAGCTATTGGAGAAAGCCAATTGAAGAAACACACTCTGAGAACTAAGAGTTATGCAAAATATTTATCGAATATAAAGACTATAATATGCAGCAAGTTAGGAGAATTTATTATTATACTTTTATTACAGTTATTTTTCTTGCCACTGTTCATACAAGCACATTCCAAAAATGCATTCTCACTACCACCAAAGCGACTATGCAAAACTAATATTTGTGTTCACTGATCATATTGACTCATAAGCTTTCTTAGACAAATGTTTGTGTGTATGCACACACAAATTCATGTTAACCCGTGAAAATAATTCTTCAACTCTGTGACCATTTGTCTACCAAAAACTTCAATAATGACAGGTGTAATGCAATACAACTGGCGGGCATACCGACTATGTTATTACATGCGTGGACTCACACACCTCAATTTGAGTCGATTCATTGTGTTAGTTTTCACAAACAAATTATTTGATTTCTATCACGTCAAAACCTGTTGCAGATACTTGCAAAAGCATGCTTTCGCAGCGATTTACCACACGTATCTCAAGCACGCGACCTTAACGGCGAGGAGGACGAGCGGTAACAATGAACCGCGTAATTGCGCGAGTGAGAGGGGCTGGTGATTATCAAGAATTACGATGTTGTAATAAGTTAATCAATTGTGTGCCTCGGTTATTGGTGATTCCATAAAATTATTGTAATTGATTTTTTTCCAACGAGAGGTAAACAGTTCAAATGTAGCGGTATATTAAACATCCGTTGGACATTCTCGTTTATATGTAGTGGGCGTTGCCATCAACGGAGTGATGCTGAAATTCTTCCATTTTATAGTTTTTGAAGAAACGAATTTCAAGGAAAAGTTGGCGGATATCACTTGTGCAATACTTTGAATTCTTCATGCTATTTAAGAAAGTAATGTTAATATATTTTCGAAAATACTTACTTGCGGATGCTTGTAGTGCTATAACTTATTAGCAACTAAGCTAATCGAATTCGATATGGATAGTCAAAATTGGTTATTACTCCCTTAAATCATATAGATTGAATATAAAGGCATTCAAAATTCCAATAGGCTTCATACCGGTCAATAGATAACATTAATTGTAAAGTAATTTATCTATTCACCTTCTCTCGACAAGGTACTTGAAACTTAAATTCTAAAATAATTCAGAAATACCAGCTTCAAAAAATTTCAAAAATTTCAGAGCGCTAAAAAATTTAAATTTGGCAGGTGTAATTTACCATCATATGCCAGTAACCACAATTCAATTATTTTTATGGTGATTAACCACATGAATCCAACCAGGCGACCTTAACAGCGAGGTGGAGGAGTGGTTACAACAAGTCGGTTAATTGCATATGAGTTTCGAGATGTAAAAGATGATTTTAAAAAATTACCATTTTGCCATTTTAATAATTTACATGAATCAACACCACAAATTAATATAAAAACAAGTAAGGAGGGGCTAAGTTCGGGTGTGAAATTTTCCGATATTTTCGGTGAAAAATTACCCATTACCCTTAGGCACTGAGTTCTTCATGTTGATATCCGGGACCTTGAAAAGTTATAGTCCGCGTTCGAAAATAAGTGAAGCCACAGATGATATACAGTATTTATGTAAAGTTTTATTCCGCTAACTGCATCGGTTCCTTACGTATATATTACTAGCAGACCCGGCCACATGGCGACGATATTGATTACTCGAGGTTGATTTATGTTACGCAGCATGATGACAACTCACACTACTTTTAATTGCAAAGTACAGGCAATTTTAAATAGTTTGGGATAATTGACTACGTCATCCTGGTTTGTAGCTGTGTCAACTCTCTTCGAAATTCTAAATTGTCGCATTAAGATCATCGATATCTTTTTTTACCACCAATATAGGTCATTCAATTAGTCATTTATGGTTATCATATTGAGGTTTCATGTCAGGAAAACTTCTCTTTCAAGTCAATGAAGTGACAGAAATCTGTTGGAAATGCTATTAATCCATCGAGGTGTCAACTGCGACCCAACCATTTCCAACTGCTTCTACAATCGCAATTTGATATTGTTGCAAAAACACTCATATGTTAGTTGTTAATTGGCGATTCTTTATGTGTCGCCACAAATTAAATGTTTTTAGGCATGCGATTAGCCCGTCAGTAACAGTTGATCCAGGAATAATTGGAATAATTGGAAGAGACTGGCGTAAATCACCCGCTAACAGAATCCTGGCTATACCAGAAACGTTCATCGACGATCAAGATCTTTTAAAGTCCTGTGCAGTTCCTCAAGCGACATCCTTAATATTTGGAAAATCTTCGTTATAGCGCTATTTTTGGTAATTTTGCCGACTGATGTTTCGTTCATTTGCAAGTTAGAAGTAATTTCAAGGCCGAATGTATCGTTTGTTTGCTTACTAACAGGTGCCAAGTTGCTCCTATTCCCGTTAACCTTGGTGGTGAAAATGAGTGAAATTGGTTCTGGAATTACATCAGCCCTCATATACTATATATGATGATTTTCTATTGGACTTTATGTCGAATATATAGGTAAAATTGTGTGTTATCTTAATAAAATTACATCAATAAATTGCGAGAGTATAAAATGTTCGGTTGGACCCGAACTTAGCCTTTCCTTATTTGCTACGAATTGTTTTGGGCTATCGACACAACCAATTGAACTATAACACAAATATTTTAACAAAACAACAATGACAACTTTCAAAATATTATTGTTTTGTTTTCTCTTTTTATATTTTTCTTGTCAACTCGAATAAAATTCTCTTATTATTATCTTCCTCGCAATGTTTCCATACTTACTCACTTTCTAATCTTTTTCTGGCCTTCCACGAATATTTGAAGACTAAAATTAGCTAGATCGTTTTGGCAGTTCTCGGTTTTTTGCGGGGCAAACGAACAGCAATTCATTGTTATATTATATTATTATCAAGCGAAAATTTTGTTTAATTCCGCACACGACCATTCAGTAAGGAACCGACCGCGCGAGCGATCTTAACCCCCCTCCGGTACCTCCATGCATGAGTGACGCCTACAACTCTACAACGCATAGTTAGCCGCCGAGCGGATATTTTTCAAAATTTTTAATTCTTTTGAATGGAATGTCAGAATATAATAATTCAAAAAGTTAAATAAAGATTTTGAAGCGATCTTAAATAATAAATCAGTTATTTCGATAAGGTTTAATACTAAGGTACAAATAAAGAGCCTTTTCAAGTAGTGGTATTTTAATTAATTTTTTTGTATAAAACCGCTTATTGTGACAAAATTATAATAGTTAGAGATATGATGTCGCGACGTTTTTTGTAGATAATGATAAGTTCTACAAAATTGTAGTACATCACTTTGTTATATCTGAATCGTTTTCGCAGCATTAGCGATTAAAGAAAGTTTTTTGGTATTTTTTTACATTATCGGAGTTTTGGTAAGGAACCCTATTTTTTTTAAACTAAATATAGCCTATGTCACTCAGGGATAGTATAGCTTTCCAACGATGAAAGAATTTTTAAAATCGGTACAGTAGTTTCGGAGCCTATTCGTGACAAACAAACAAAAAATCAAACCTTTCCTCTTTATAATATTAGTATAGATAAAGTGAACGAATCAGATGGAATTCAAAGTTGAGATATATGGCAGTGGACCGATTTTGCCCATTTTCGAAAGCAACCGCCTCAGGGTGCCAAAGAATATGTGTTCCAAGTTTCATTAAGATATCTTAATTTTTACTCAAGTTATCGCTTGCACGGACAGACGGACGGACATACATCCGTATTTCAACTTCACTCGTCATCCTGATCAATTATATATATATCCCTTTCAGACCGTGATGCATCAATTGTGCGGTCAAGTTTCAATGTCAAGATCACTACTATTTATGCACTTATGTTAAAAAGGCCGATATGCATGGATTGTGCTGATTATTGTGTACCTTTTCTTGTTGCACTGTTTCGCTATTCGGTTTACCGTTATCCACGTGGTGATGAAATTCTAAAGTCGTATTTCGAATTTTTCAAAGAGAGCTGCGACAGTATGTTGTATTTAATATTATTAAAATATTATTAGTAAAAAAATAGTGAAGAGTGCATATTATAACTAAAAAAATAGTAAGTTCTAATATTTAAAATGAATAGGAGTGATTCAATGCAAAGTAAGTATGTTTTAGCCGTACTTTTCAACAAGTGCATCAATTGTGCGTATCAGGTCTTAAGTAACTAAACACAAGTGCTTTTTCTTGCATTTCATTTCAAAGAAATGCTTACAGATGATGGTATTTTGGCAGTGACTTAGCGTGTTGCAATGCTTGGATGGAGTATCGTAAGTTTTGTCGGGAAATTAGAATGCCACCAAAGGCTATACATGATTTGCTAAGTTTTCGGCTTGCGCTAGCAGAAGCTTTGGTAGCAGATCAAACTAAAACGAACGTGGAGTGGTGCTCTGGATCAGAATCAGGCGACGTTGATTTAACTCCACCTTCTAAACGATACCGTCC
The DNA here is from genome assembly GCF_028554725.1 of Zeugodacus cucurbitae. Lineage (NCBI taxonomy): Eukaryota > Metazoa > Arthropoda > Insecta > Diptera > Tephritidae > Zeugodacus > Zeugodacus cucurbitae. Next base: position 51,192,628 of record NC_071667.1, on the reverse strand, counting down.
AGCAGACCAACCATGCCCTGAAAAGCGGCTAGATGGTATCAATCACTGGCCAGAAGAATCTGACCTAAAATCAGCACGTATGTGCCGTCGAAAAGAGTGTAAGTCACGTACGCGCACGCGATACATCAAATGCGATGTATATTTATAATTAAATAAGAAAAAGACTTGTTTCACTATTTATCACACGAAAAAATAAATAAAAAGTTTAAATAGTTAGCATGTGTGGGTTTGTTTATTTCAAACGAAATCAGACCGAGATGCATCAAATGTGCGGGTCCTCGAAACCCTAGAAGGAAATTGAAACACAAAAATTTAGATGGTTTATGTTTTTCTATCACATAAAGACTCTATGTTCTAAAAATGGGGGAAAAAAATTCAGTAGTTTAGTGTCAGGTCTGAAAGGGATATAACACCAATCTAACTATTTTATTTCTGTGTGATACAAACAACAGTTATGTGAACAAAACTATAATACTCTGTGCAACATGTTGCGAGACTATAATTATTGTGTAAATGGAATACCTAGTTATTCCACCGTTGATGACATAAAGTTAAAGAATAAATTACGGTCATATTATATGAATTTGTCTAACAAATGGTGCAAATACATCCGAACATTAAGCATCCGGCATGCATTCTTGTTATTTTAAATTGCCACTCTAATCACATAAGCGATTTTGAATGACTTTAAATATGTTCACTAAGCAAATGGATGTCAAACTGAAACCGTCAAACATGAAATATGCATAAGTGGGTTGAATAATGTTTTGAAAACAGACGTTTTTCCATGTTATATTGACTTTTTTACTTAATTATTACTTTGTAAATTATTACCAAAGATAAGTTGTTTAGTGAGTTCTATGGAATAGCTACAAGTACTACTAAACTAATTCTACGACTACTGATTATGTTACAATAATGAATCATCCGCTCATTAAATATCCGTCTTGTCTGATCATAAAACTTGATTACACTATATGGCAAAATCGAAATACTTGCCTTCGAATTCAATATATATATATTAATATAGTCTACATTTTCTACTTATTCCAATGTTGTATAACAAATTTCAACAGTGGTCGGATTTGTATCTTTGAAAAGGAATTAAAAACTTTATATTTCAAAAAAAAGTGGCACAATTTTTGTAAAATTGGTATTTCTTCTAATTCAAAGATATACATATATTTTTGCCCAAATTAAGTATTTTTTCCTGAATGATACTGCAATTATATAAATATACATATGTATATACAAAGAGAAGGGTCACGTGATCACATTCATTTCAAAAATTATTTTTCGAAATATAAAGTTTTTTTTTTAGTTTTTTTCGAACATCCGACCAATTTGACCTCTCTCTCATTTAAATAATAGAAATATGTTGGGTATATTTTTGATTTTTTTCGTAACAGAATCCTGTAATTAATAATAATGCAATTAAATAAGCCTATTTTCGATATTCGATGACAAATATTTCGATATTAGTCTCAACCTTGCGGTAAAACTAAGTTTAATCCAATACCAAGCCCAACACGCCCAAAATCAGTTCTGTGTATATAAGAACTGGACGATCTTAAGATTGATCGACAAGTATAACAAACATAAAAACATTTTGTATTAAAAAGGAGGACCAGCGTTGAGTTGTGTAAGAAAATAGTGAAGAAATGTGATCACGGTTTATCAGAAACTATGAATTCTTTTTTAATCGATTCCCCCAAAAAAATTGTAGGAAAATATTTTCGTCTTTTCGCTATAAAGTACAGTGTTGAAAGTTCCGTTAGGTGAGGTTATTTTATATTCAATTTCCATAATTTAATACAATTATATAATTTCTGACAACAATTTATGGTGCATAGAAACCACAGCTGCCCAACCAATAGCGTAATAATTTAATTGCTTCCTTCTCATAAATAAATCAAATTAAATTTTTTTATTTCGGGATTTTTTACGTTGTTCAACCACTTCTCCTAATTTAATGATTATAAACCTGTACTTTCTTTTTATTTCTCACAAATTTGCAAAATTGTTGATTGGAGGAACTTGTTCATCAACTTGTTTCCTTAATTATCGCTCTTTTGCCATTTCTAGTTTTTGCACTTTTTTGAAACTAAACAAAGCAAGCAATTTTAGTTAGAATGATTTTGTCAAGAACAGTTATTTTTCTTTCAACACAATTTATATCGATGCTATTATTTTTAACTTGTCAGCTTACTGGCTAAAGCTCATATTTCAATAATTCCCGTTTGTCTTCCCAAAAAAGTATTACGTAAATATTGATGAAGACTGCGGCAGAATGTATTGAGTGCCTAACTACTACTCAGTTTGTTATTGATTCAAATTTTTTTAATTATAGTACACCTATTTTATGACAGACGTTCTCCGGAAGGAAACTGAAAACACTGTTCAGCCATTCGTCGTTGAAAACTTCATTATATCAGCATTTTCTCCGATGGTACTTCAATGTTTAATTATTCGAAATTCGAGCCAACGGATCGTTAAAAATCCGCCAAAATACTTACTTCTAAAAACGACAACTTCCAGACAAATTAGCTTTGAATTGAATGCATAATTGCAATTAAAACTCATAAATACGTGACATAAATCACAAGACACGGGCACGATTAAATGCATTTACTATTTAGAGGTGTGGCTATTTCAAAGAAAAATGGTGCATATTTTGAAGCTAGAATTAAAATTCAAAAGACATACATACATACTTAACAAAAAAAAATCCCTCTGAATGAATAAAAAACCGAAAATATCGGTAAATCTCTAAGATATTTCAAAGAAATTCAGAGGGAATATTTTTCTTTTAATTATATGTCTTTGTGCTAAAAGTTGGTGAAATTGGGTCATAACTTTCCCTAGCTCCCTTATACCCATATACCTAATATTAAGATTTTAAACAATCAGTTTATAACGTATATATCGGTTAATATGAGCGATATCTTGACAAAATTAGTCCTGGATATAATGTTGTGATCAAAATTAGTGAAATCGTTTTAGGAATTATCCTAGCCCTATATATAATGAAATAAATTGAGAGAGTGTATTATGTTCGGTTACATCCGAACTTAACTCTTCATTTTTTGTTTGTAGTAAAGGCTGAAGAGGGAAGCGAGACGCATCTGCAGACAAAAAAAGAAAGAGGCCGAAATGCGTGAGTACGAAGAGCGTGAGAAGCTGGCAGACAGAGGGAATGCTCGAAAATTTTATGAAAAAATGAAGCGACTTAACGCAGGTTTCAAGACCGGAGCATCCTCATGTAGAGACCAAGGTGGTAATCTGGTAACCGATGTCCAGGGCATACTGGGATTATGGAGGGAACACTTCTCCGACCTGCTGAATGGCAGTGAGAGTACAACACCAGGAGATGGCGAACCCGATCCCCCAATCGATGACGATGGAACAGATGTTCCATTACCCGACCATGAAGAAATTCGAATAGCAATTACCCGCTTGAAGAACAACAAAGCAGCGGGGGCCGATAGATTACCAGCAGAACTATTCAAATACGGCGGCGAAGAACTGATAAGGTGCATGCATCAGCTTCTTTGCAGAATATGGTCGGAAGAAAGCATGCCTGACGATTGGAATCTCAGTGTGCTCTGCCCAATCCATAAAAAGGGAGATCCCACAATCTGCGCCAATTACCGTGGGATCAGCCTCCTAAATATCGCATACAAGGTTCTATCGAGCGTACTGTGTGAAAGACTAAAGCCCACCGTCAACGAACTGATTGGACCTTATCAGTGTGGCTTTAGACCTGGAAAATCGACAACTGACCAGATATTCACCATGCGCCAAGTCTTGGAGAAGACCCGTGAAAAGAGGATCGACACACACCACCTTTTTGTCGATTTTAAAGCTGCTTTCGACAGCACGAAAAGGAGTTGCCTTTACGCCGCGATGTCTGAATTTGGTATCCCCGCAAAACTAATACGGCTGTGTAAATTGACGTTGAGCAACAACAAAAGCTCCGTCATGATTGGGAAGGACCTCTCCGAGCCGTTCGATACCAAACGAGGTTTCAGACAAGGTGACGACTTCTTTAACTTGATGCTGGGAAAAATTATAAGAGCTGCAGAGCTAAACCGAGAAGGTACAATCTTCTACAAAAGTGTACATCTCCTGGCGTACGCCGATGATATTGATATCATCGGACGCAACAACCGCGCCGTTTGTTCTGCTTTTTCCCGCATGGATAAGGAGGCGAAGCGGATGGGTCTGGAGGTGAATGAGGACAAGACGAAATATCTCCTGTCATCAAACAAACAGTCGGCGCATTCGCGTCTTGGCTCCCACGTCACTGTTGACAGTCATAACTTCGAGGTCGTAGATAATTTCGTATACCTGGGAACCAGCATCAACAATACGAACAATGTCAGCCTCGAAATCCAGCGCAGAATAACTCTTGCCAACAGGTGCTACTTTGGACTGAGTAGGCAATTGAACAGTAAAGTCCTCTCTCGACGAACCAAAATCAAGCTCTACAAGTCGCTTATCATTCCCGTCCTGCTCTACGGTGTAGAAGCTTGGACGATGTCAACATCAGATGAGACGACACTAGGAGTTTTCGAGAGTAAAATTTTGCGCAAGATTTATGGTCCTAAGAACATTGGCAACAGCGAATACCGCAGACGATGGAACGATGAGCTGTACGAGTTATACGACGACATTGACATAGTTCAGCGAATAAAAAGACAGCGGCTGCGCTGGCTAGGTCATGTTGTCCGAATGGACGAAAACACTCCAGCCCTGAAAGTGTTCGATGCAGTACCCGCCGGAGGAAGCCGAGGAAGGGGAAGGCCTCCACTCCGTTGGAGGGACCAGGTGGAGAGCGACCTGGTTACACTTGGGATCTCCAACTGGCGCCGAACTGCGAAGGAGAGAGAGAGATGGCGCACTATCGTCGATTCGGCTATAACCGGCTAAACGGTTGCAACGCCAATCACATACATACAAAGGCATAGTAATTCCATAAAAGTCGTACAATTGCTTCGTGAACAATAGCAGATAGATAAAAGATTTTAATCACTATTTGTTCTAAAAAAAATCCAAAAATGCCTCTGGTGAAACGTTCCCCGGCTCAAGGATATTAAATTGGGTGGCGCGAGTTCACAATGATATGATTATTTTCAATTGCTTGCTCCCGTTCTAGCTTTTCTTCTTTTATCTTTTTTCTTTTGAAAAGAAATAAACGAGTATATTTTAATTCAAAAATTGCAATTTGTTTGTAAGTAGTCAGAGTCGTCCAAAATGGAGTATTGTGATATATTGTTTCTCTATACGTTTATTCAAACAATGTGTCAAAGAAATATTCAGATATAATTTTCATAACTCTTTCGCTTCGTCTTAGATACAATGCAATTAGAGCTTATGGTATTGTATACTGCTTTGATTTTTCTCAGCAGTGTGAATAACATTTATTATGAAACAGGGGTGCCTACTTTTAGGCGCCGTGATCTTCATGTGCACGATCGTAGCTACAGAGAAATAGTAATTTAATTTCACTGCCACTGTAAATAATCTAATTTTTATTTTTTTATTTAAAATTATTACAGAAAATAATAGTCAAACTAATTTCGAATTTTCTTAATTTGTATTTATTTCATTGATCGATTGACTGCATAGATAGTTTGCAGGTCCCGCTTAGTTCGGGGCTCACAGTACCAAAACGTTAACAAGGTGCCTATTCAGTGACACACGATCAGCGATTATGAAAGTACTATACCCCTATTACAGAAACGTGGTCACCATTCAGCTACTGTAATGGTATTATTTGGATTCTCTTTCATTAACTGTCCTAATTTCGTAATAGCGGCAACCCCTTCGCAATCTTAATATGCCATTTCATTGTTCAATCATGAAATATACATAAGTGCATTTGGCAACTCTATATATATATATAATATTTTTTAAATTAATACTTTATTTAAATTTGTTCGTACATATTCGCAATTATATAATTAGAAAGATTTGGTAACACTTTTCAATAATTTTTCAGCTTCGAAACTCTCAGATGAAACCAAAAACATCGGATTAAAACAAATTAAAAACAAGTAGGGAAGGGCTACGCTCGGGTGTAACCAAACATTTTATACTCTCGCAATTTATTTATTTATATTTGACTCTTCAGAATATATATGGTATAAAATCCTTTGAAAGTTTCAAACCTCTAACATTAGGTATATGGGAGCTAGGGGAAGTTATGACCCGATTTCACTCATTGCACGGATACATATTATTAGAAGAAAAATATTCCATCTGAATTTCTTCAAAATATCTGAGACACTCACCTATATTTTCGGTAAAAATGTATTCGAAGCTCTGAGGTCCTCATATTCAATATATGGGGTATTGAATACTTATGGTCCGATTTTGGCGATTTTTAGAAGGGCGATGCCACACTATAAATCTAGTTTTTGAGCAAAATTCTGTTCCGATAGCTTCACTAGTGCTCACTTTATATATTGTAAATTAAACGATTCAGATCGTCTTCAAAGTTGAAATTGGTCGAGTAGTTTCGGAGATTTGGTTTGTGACACATAAGTGGGCGTAACCACGGCCATTTAAAGTTTTGTATACCATTTTGAGTGCAGCTCTTCTGTACCTTCTTTATAATGAAATTTAAGGTTTCTCTTGGTTTTCCTTAATTCAGCATTTGTGTACCAAAAAACGTAATAACAAACCTGTAATCCAAAAGTGAGTTTTATTTTGAGCAAAAAAAAAAATAAAAATCATACATAATGATTATTTTTCCGTTATGTGGACAAAACTATTATTCTCTCTTAAGTTTGTTGTGAGAGTATAAATTGGAATACTTTGTTATTATTCTCTTCTGGCATATAAATCGTAAGTAATATATTTAGAAATTAAATTTAAATTAACTATTTGTATTAATTTGTATATGGTCAATTACCGTTATATAATATCTAAGTACAAATGCTATAGCTAATGGTTAGATTTTATGAGCCATAAAAGTGGATGCAATTAATTTAACGGCACTTCACTATGAAATATTATTTATTGCGCTTCTCGAATAAATTTATATAAAATAGCCAAATTTACGAACACTTCTAACTGAAACTCCAACAATTCAAATCGCTTTAGACATGCGTCCCGAGCTACGGTTATGCTTAACGCTTTTCGTTATATTTTGTTACGCAACAACCATTGAAGCAGCAAATACTACACCATCCCCACCGAAGGCGTCAAGGACCTGCGACTGCAGCGGACTTAGTTGTAAATGCTGCCAGAGCCTAAAGGCCGGGCCAGTACCTTTAGGAAAGAGCAGTAAGTGTGCTAAAAATGCACTGATATACACTAGAATTTATAAAATTGAAATCAATAAAAATTTGGATGTATTAACTACTTGAACTTACAACTTCCAGTTTGTCTGCAATTCAAATTGATAATAAGGCCCCTCAAATTGAATGTGACAATATCGCTGGATAACACAACTTTGGCCGTATTTGATGTGGATCCCATGAAACCGCCAACCGCTTGCATTCCCATTGTTTTACCAATGAATGTGGCGATGTGTGTGCGCCTGCATGACATGAAACTGGTGGGTTTGACGGCGTTACAGGTCTGCGCCAGTTTGCATCTCAACTTCATCAAAGACCAGGTGATGAGTTATAAATTACCCTGTGCGAAATTGGGCACCAAAGGCATTGAATTGATGACAAGGTAGTCGAAATCAGAAAATACGATATCAGAAATATATGTAAATATGTAAATATATACTGTGAATATAATACTAAAAAAACATGAGAAGTACTACAAAGTGTATTAATTGTAAAATGTGAAACAAATAATCTATACTTGATATTTACTTACTTGAGTGATCGTCGAATAACCATACTACAGTTGCCTTTTAGGCAAGAGATGTGTATAAAATTTATTTCCAAACAGAGTGGCTTAGATCAGAAGAACTATTTGATATTATATGATGCTCCTCAAATGTATCATAACTGACAGTCAACTATTTGATATGATTGAAGAAAAATTTAATTGAATCGTAATGAGGATGGCTTCACTTTAAATAAACACAATTTATATAATAAATATTAAAATATTTGGAAATATTCCCTAAAGGAACATGCTGAAAGGACTTCTAACTATAAAAGCAGCAATGTCAAAAAGGGTAGAACACTCTCTTCAAGGAAGTAGTCTGCTTTACAGGCTTCAAAAAATCGATTTTTTTGCTTTGTTTTAAATCTCTTCCAAAACTATCCAAGAATATGTCCTTAAAATTCCAGAGGCCAATTCGACATATTTTCGAAGCTAGAGCAGTTTTAGTGGCCGAGCGTCGATCAGGTGCGAATGCTCAGACAGACCTTTCAAGCGCGTTTTCGTTTATAACTTCTTCGGTATTTTTTTAGTTCATAAAGAAAAGAAACTTATAAAAATGAAACAAAAAATTTCATTTTCTATAACTGATATTATTACTAATACAAAAAGTACCATTTCTTTTTATATCCGATTTTTCATTCATATGCATACAAGTGAGTCCACAATTTTCAATATTTTCTTCTGTTTATTCAACAAATTAAAAATTGTTATTTTTGAAAAATTGTGTGCAAACTATGCAGGTACATATCGCTCATTTACATGAATAGTGTCATAACTCAAATAACACGATTTTTCAGTTTTTTTTTTTACGCAAATTTGCAAAATATAGTCTTTCAAGCAAGAGGCAATTCTTTTACTTTCAGATTGCTGTACATATTTTGAAAAATTTAATGTCATTGTGCTACTTAACTTCAAATATAGGTAATTTTCTCTTTTAGGATATGTCTGGGACTCTGTGATAGAGCATTATAATACAAGATTCGGCGCTGAAACTTGGTGGTGGTCTTTATGCAAATTAATATTATTTGAAAACATTGGAATTAATCGATTAATCGATTTTTTACATTAATTGCAATTATTTTTTTATATCTTGCAATTAATCTTTTGATTATTTAATCGATTAAAAAAATTTTTGCCCTAGTTGTGCCAGAATTAGGCATGGCTTTTTTTTCAGAAAGAACGACATATTTTGTGTTAGAACGATATGTGTAAAAAAGAAATTCGATTTTCCATGTTGCTTTTTTCAGCAATAACGACACATTTTACTTATAACAGCGAAATTGATTTTCAAAATTTCGACACTCGGAAAATAACATTTTCTATGCCGAAGAAGAAGACTTAATTTTAACCGAAAATTATGCCGTACTCAAGTGATACATCGAGCTCAAGTGATAGCTCGGCTTGTACTTTCCGATGGCGGAAAGGTTCTTGCCGTACGCGATCTGCCATGTCGGGAGCGAAGGCACTTGGTTTGAGAATATTGAAATACCACTGCATCAAGTGTTTTATTTAATGTATGCATATGGTCCCAGGCTGAGATACCAAAAACAGGTTTATCAGGCCAATTTTATCCAGCGCTAGCATATGTGACTGGTATAAGTACTGACGAGAAGCAGTAGTATAAAGGTAATAAATATATTATTGTTTATTTTTCAAACGTACACATTTTATCTTTTCCTATTTTAGGTCCGAAGAGTGGAATGCCACTGGATTTTAGGAATGGTGGATAATGGGAGTGACGATCTTCAGCTGCAAGTGGGTCCGGAAAACGCCAAGTCTGTTGAGATCTTGTATTTTTAATACAAAATGGTCTACGGTTGCCTGTCGGCCACTATACGCAGACTATTATAGACATGGGAAAGGTTGATAAATACACAATTATATATGCCTAAAAGTATGCCACAATATTTCGTTTTTTAATAATGTGACCTATAGGAAAAATATGCACCTATCTCACTGAATCCTTGGCATGGTATCACCTATCATGTTATTTTAAAACCATTTCAAGGAAATTCTTTGATTTTTCTACACCTCTAAAATAAGATGTAAAAATGTGCTTAGTAGATATTGGTCAAAGACAAAAAATCTCAACGCATTTATTTATATTTCCGAGTTTATTTATTTATATATTTAAAATTTGTCATATTTACAATAGCATTCAATTATTATAATCATTATTAGCAGTTAGCATTAGTACGCAAAACGCAAGCATCCTTCAAATGTATACACGCTTACATATGCATGTCCACACATATCTACTGGATTTTATATATTATTTTACATTATTTATTTTATAGTATATTAAACGCACGTATGAGTGTATATACAGTTAGAAATATTATAAAATTTATTTTAGCTAACAGCTACGCCGCCGGCAAATTGAATTACCACAACAAATCGAATAGAAGAAATGCCCAATTGGAGCTATCGAGAAATACTACATACATAGATACTTAAATAATTATTACAAAAGTGTATATTTTATGAGATTTTTTTAGAAATGCGAAAGCGAAAGTACAGCCGATTTATTATATATGTGTGTATGTCTAAAATTCTTCTTCCTATATCATTATGTAATATGTAAGAGTACATAGCTTGTATGTATGTATGTATGTATGTACCATACAGAAGTAAGCCTAATTGTTGGACAGCCGGTGCGCTGCAAGCCTGCCGACCCCCCAATGCTGCAAGTTACAAATTACCCATTTACATAACACTAACTATACTAGTACCAAAGTTTTTTGTTGTTTTTGTTTTATATATCCTTTTTCTTATTGCTGGACTCCGTAATCACTCCTGTTACTTGCATTTTATTCATTATGTGTCTTCAGTTTCGTACTTAAATTATAAATATTTAATTTTAAGGCTACTTTTTGCAGTTTTTGTTTTCTAACGCACAGCAGATGATCAGAACTACCGGTTTTCTACACTCAGATTTGCTTAAATTCCAATCGAAATTCCTCGCCTACAACAGCAACAGCGCTTCATCGTTTAAATTCTTCTCTCTCTCTCATAGCCTTTCGCTCTCAGCGCTTCGCCGCCATTATCGCATCGCTGCAGCTGCTGCTGTTGTTGCTTACAATCGCTTTGCACATGACCATCTTCATGCTGGCGAGGAAATCCGTTAGATAGCATCATGTGGGGCGTGGCGGTGCCGCCGATTTCCGGTTGGCGGGCGGCGGTGGTGGTGCACTACGCATACGCGGCACTGGTCGCATATCGAGCGGTTTCGGTGGTGATGGCCGCTGTGATGCTGTTGCATTGCCATTGCAACCACGCTCCGTCGTCGAATTGGATCGTTGCGTTAATTTTGGTTGTGTTGTGATAATTTTTGGTTTATTCATATCGGCTGATTTATGTTTTTTAATATTATTTGTGTTGGCATCGTCTTCAGCATCACTCGAGACCGAGTCGTAGGAGGAGGGTGTCGGTGAGTGCGGTGAGTAGGAGTCTGCTTCGAGTTCCTGTGACTCCAACATCGTACGAAATTCCTGTATTGAGTCGTTGAGTGCCCACAACTGGGAGAGCAGGGAGAGATCCAGCTGGCGTAGGCCGTACTGTGAATGAGAAGAGTGAAGAAGAAGAAAAATTGGTTAGTTTGATACTAAAAATAATTATTTAAATGTATATACTGGATAATAGTGATATTGTTTTAGGACATAGAATAACCAGACCAGAATAATATAACATGAATATAAACAAATATTCTTATTCAAATCCCAAGGGACTTGTCTAATTCTACAATTAGATTTATTCAAGTGATATTAACGACAAACATAAAGGGTTTGACAAACACTAAATTGTCTATTATTGCCTTAATATACTTATTTGAAGAGCTTCATCTATTCATTTATTTCATTTACTCAACCCTGACAGTAACTTGCCCGTCCTGGTGTATGGCGCTGAAGCTTGGACGACATTGTAATGCTTTTCCGACTATCTTGGAGTATGCCTCAAGCTTGTCGATGGACCGAAGACTACTAACATACACTTTTCGTTTTATCTAACCTCACAAAAAAAGTAAAAAGAAGTGAAATCTGGAGATAAGGTGGCCAGTTTTAGTAATCCATATTTTTGGCATCAAAACGTCCATCGCCATATAATATGACATACCTCGTATTACACCTAAGATTGGTATTATAGCTCTGCATTTATGGTATGTTTTAAAACCTATTTGATATCAACGTAATATCCACCTAATTTGATCCACTTATCAGAACTCAATATTGAGCTTCTTGAGAGACGGTTTTATTTTTAATGAAGATGTTATTGTGATTTCCAAAGGCTGAAAGCATGCCCTCTAAATTTATATTTAACTTTGATCTGTGGGATATGAAGATTGTGTTGAAATGCTAGAAAACAAATAAAGTAAAGCCTGCTAATCAACTTCATTTAATAATTACTTTTAATTAATTTAATCAGCTCAGCTTACTGTCAGCTTAGCAGCGTCACTTCCTTTGCGACAACATGTCATAAACTCATCATTTTAGTTGGTAAAAAGCTCTTTTTTTAATCCGACAGCATGAGCGCCAAACATTAATCTCCCATTGGACTAGGCTACCGTATCGGATTGCCAACATTGCAACAACATCAGCTGCTGCGACTAAACCAGCAAACTTATATACTTATAGACATACATATGCACGTGTATGTATATTTGCACATCCGTGCTTACTCGTACTGATTGCAGTACTTTGAGTGCAGAAAGTTGGAAAAGCATTTGAGATGCCATGCGGTGATATTAATTGACAAATGAGGTTTTTCCTTCCCACTCCTCGAAATCACTTTCATTTCGATCACCTCAGCACCCGTAACACAATAGCAAGAAAGTAACCAGAAAAACCAACAACAACAACAATAATAATAATAATAATAAAAGTAAATACTCAATACCGTTACAATGACGGTACACATTTAGTTGTAGCACACTCGCATTCGCATTCGCTAACGCCTCGACGGTAAGTACGGTAAGTACGAGTGTTCGCATTTGAATGCTCGTTTGCTCGTTATGATTACCAAACGAGTTGCAAAAGTTCGAAAAGTATTTTGTTACTTTTGATAATTTCCATTGTGTTGCTGCTTGCCATATACCCATATGCCGCGTGATACATAATGGTTGTAAACATATCCAGTATGTCTGCATGTGTGTGTGTGTTTTGCGGTAGCGTGGCGGAAAGCAAAAATGTCACTAACCGCCCGTTTGGCGAATCGATCGAGCGTGCAAATGCACACTGCATTAAGCTTCACCTTTAGCAACTGTCACAATTATTCAACATCTGCTGCAGGCGCTATGCAATGGTCCATTGGTAAGTTGTAAAAATGCAGATTACTTTGATATGTCGCATGTGCCGCTGAGTGGTTGAAGATATACTCGTAGTTGACTTGCAGAGCTCAAAAGCGATCACCACAACGGATGGAAATGAGTACGTAACTGCTAACCGATGTGTCGTAGGTTCAATTCTTTTACAACGATCCTCTGAGCACACTTTTGATATGAAAATATTTCTAATAAGACCCAACACCAGTTGAAAATCGTCTTTAAATGCAATGTTGTCTCTCAAGCGGAACAAAAGGATTAGTTAGGTGAAAAACTACAGTCATAATTCGTCTGAGATTTCTCATCCGAAGCTTCAGTTTAATACGTTGACATGCTGTTAGCAATAATTGATCAAAAGACACTTTTCAGAACTCATCTCAAAAATGTAAACAGATTCGCCAAATAATACTTACATACTTAAAAACATAAAAAATTATACCTTAATATACATAAGTATAAGTTAAGAAAATCCATTCGAAATCCTTGAAGCCATTTTATGACCAAAAATTACTCCAACGTAAATCATATTACGTCCTAGCTTTCCACACAAAAAGAAACAATCGATTGGTCCTATGTCATTATACCAATCTACAAATGCGTGAAAAATGTTCTGAAGGTTTCTGGTTCCAACAAGGAAAAAATACATTCACGTCTGATATTAAAAAGTTATCAATGGACCTAGATCTTCATAATTGAATCCCCCCCCCAACTTCTTTTTGTGTGGAGTTATTTGGAATAAAAATTATACGCTAGTGAACCTAAAACCATTGGTGAGCTCAAGGCAAACACTGGGCCTGAAAACATCCGATACGGCTGTAACCAGAGATAATCGAAAATGTTTGCAAAAAAGAGAACTGATTTCTTTGTGGGTAATATAGACACCAATTCATAGATGTACCATTACAAAAAAGATAATAGACAGAGTTGTAAAAACGATTTCGAACAGATATATCTGAAATTTAAAAAACGGGCTTTCTTGGAAAATTGCTCGCTACGAAAATAGAAGGTAAAGTAAAGTTAAAAATGTTATCAAAATACTGAAAATCGAATCTCCACTAATTCCATGGAATAGTTGGGGTCTTCGTAAATTTTTTTTTTTTTTTTATTAACCCAAACGATTACCCTCCTCCCGCCCAACCGACGCGTGGGGCGCAGTCCGCATACGAGCGGAATTTGCCGAGTCTAGAAAGGCAAGAGATTTTTAAGCGTCCGGTTCTCAAACTGCTCAGCTACAGAAAGAAACATTTCAACAGCTGAGATTTAAAAATTTATAAAAACAAAAAGTTAAAAATTTCTGAATATTATTTATTAAGAGAAGACAAAATAGTTTTTTTGATGCTAAATATTGAGTCAGATGGATCAAATGTGCTGGAATGCGAATTAAAATCATGACATATTCGGCAGAATGGTTCATTTAACTCAAAATTTGTTCTAGAAGATTTTAGAAATAATGGTCTAAACTGCCTGGATGAACGCAATGGGACATTAAACTTAATATCAGACAAAAGGAATGAACTACAAACTAAACCATTCAGAAGTTTTACTAGAAAAATTATACCTAGCATTTCTCTGCGACTAGTGAGAGTGGGAAGACTTATAAGTTTTAAACGACTAGTATACGGGGGAAGATTCATTCTTGAATCCCAATGTAAGTGGCCTAAAGCAAAAAGTAAAAATTGTTTTTGAACGGACTCAAGCTTATCAGAATGGGATTGATAGCTAGGATTCCATACCACAGAACCATACTCCAATATAGGCCTTACCAATGTTGTAAAAAGAATTTTAGTAATATACGGATCACTAAATTCTTTAGACCAACGTTTAACAAAGCTAAGAGCACCTTTAGCTTTTAAGACAATTGAATTTACATGAGAATTAAAATTTAGTTTAGGGTCCATATTAACTCCTAAATCAACAAAGCTAAAAACTTGCTCTAAACTGAAGTTATTTATTACATAGGGGGAAAGATCAACAGTTCTACGGGAAAAGCACATCGTTTTACATTTTTTAAGATTCAGTGGCATATCATTTTTGTGACACCAAGTAACTAAATTATTTAAATCCGATTGCAACTCAGTCCTTTCGTTATAAGAAGTATATGATTTAAAAAGTTTTACATCATCCGCATATAATAAAATTTCTGAAAACTTAATTACTGAAGGTATATCATTGATGAACAACAAGAACAGAATCGGGCCGAGATGACTACCCTGTGGAACCCCTGAAGTGACACTAATTGAATCGGATAATGTATTATTAAATAAAACTTGTTGTTTTCTGTTAGTAAGATATGAGGATACCCATTCAAGAAGTCTTGGTTGAAAACCAAGAAGATTCAGTTTTTGCAAAAGAATTGAGTGGTTTACTCTATCGAATGCTTTACTAAAGTCTGTATATATAACATCAGTATTCTTATTATCCCTAAAACCCATTGACACATGGTTTACAAATTCAAGCAAGTTAGTTACTGTAGATTTCCCTTTACAAAATCCATGCTGAGAGAATGAAATTAAAGGAGAGATTAAGAAAGTTATTTGGTCAGTGACAATAGTTTCAAAAAGTTTGGGTATAGCTGACATTTTAGCTATCCCCCTATAGTTCTCAACAGATGATCTAACTCCACTTTTATGCAAAGGTAATATAAAAGAGTTTTTTCACATTGACGGAAAAATGCCTTGTTTAAGAGATAGGTTAAAAAGCTTAGTTAAGGGCAGATAGATATATTTTGCGCAATTTTTAAGAAAGCTTGAGGGAATCATATCAGGGCCATATTTAAACGAATTTTTTAACGTAACTAAATAATTTAAGACATCTGTTTCAGAAATAATTGGTGTATTAATTACAGTACTCGGACATAACACTTGATGATATGGCACATTCATAGGGTAGTTTGAACAATAATTGGATTTGAAGAATTCTGCAAACATATTAGAAATAATATAATTGTCACATGACATTGTTGATTTATATTTCATCGCGGACGGAAAATTTGAAATCCTGCGTTTGGAGTTAACGAAACCATAAAACAATTTCGGATTACGAATAATATTATTTTTTACTTTGATTATGTAGTTTTTATAACATTTTTTGTTAAGTTCCTCAAACTGACGACGCAATTTAGAATATTTTAAATAGTCAACAAGAGCTCCAGTTCTTTTATAAAGTTTAAAAGCACGAGCTTTTTTATTTTTTAATTTACATAGCTCATTCGAATACCACAAATTTGAACTTTTTCTTTTGATAATAAAACATTTCGGAACAAATCTTTCAAAAATATTATAAATTGTTTCATTAAAATGTGATACATTTAATTCAATATTACCACTATAATCAGGCCAAGTCAATTTAGAAAGTTCACAATTAATCTTTTTGAAGTTAGCTTTCGCAAAGTTGAACCGAGAACAAAGGTCCTGTTTGTTGCATACAAGTAATTCGTCTATGATTTCGATATTAATTTCCAAGGCAGGGTGATAAGAGTCCTCTGGCAAAACTAAAGGATCAGATCGGACCACAGAAACTGTTGAAGAATTATCAACATAGACCAAATCTAAGAATTTACCAAACTTGTTCGGAATTAAGTTAATTTGGTTAAGACCCATCCCAGACATTTCTTCCAAAAACTCATTAAAGCTTAAACGAGTGCAAAAAGGGGTAATGCAATCGTCAACAGATTTCCAAGATACACACGGTAAATTGAAATCGCCTAGAACAATTATGTAATCAGTATTCTTAGCAATTGAAAAAACATTATTTATTAAAGAAGCATGCTGCGTATAAACAGACAAGTCCGATTGAGGCGGAATATAAGATAAAGTTAGATAAATAGAACATTTATTAATACAAATTCGTATGCACTTAAATTCAATAAAGTCCGCATGAGGAACTTCTACTTCTTCAGATGGAATTGAAGAATGCACAGCAAATAGTACACCCCCCCCGACTCTGTTCAGTCGATCGCATCTAAAGATTTGAAATTCACTATTTAATATTTCGTTATCAAAGATATGAGGTTTAAGCCAAGTTTCAGTAAAAGCGATGACTTTAAAATTACAATTAGTGCTGTTCAAATACAATTCTTTTAATTTTGTATTTAAACCCCTTACATTTTGATAGTGAATTTGTAATGAATTTTTTATAATTAGTTTTTTGAATACGCGGCATTTTTTGGAATATGAGCAATTACAGATTGTTTTTGTTGCTTTTGCTCGAATTCGCGCACGAAAGCACCAGGTGGCCAAAATGATTCATCAAGTAGCAATTGAAAATTAACAGCTGAAACGCCAATCTTGAAAGAAGATATGTTTCTTTCGTATTTAAAGTTAAATTTTCTGACATCAATATCAATATCGTTAATTTTTAATTTCGACGAGATGTAAAACTTTATATCTTCGATTGTGGTATCCGAAGCGAATCTCGAAACGAAAATTGATTTTCGTTGAGGTATTACTACCAAATTTTTTGCCACAAACTCAGAGTTAATAGGAGGCGGATCCTGAATAGTTTTCCGCTTAAGGTTATCGTTATTTATTATCGGAGGATTAAGCACTTTTGAAGAGGAAGGCTTCTCTCCTTGAGGGCAAGGAGATGAAAGATTAATAAGGTCTAATTTCACCGGTGACATACTTTTTACGGACAAAGTGGCAGGTTCTTCATTAGACGGACGTTTACGTTTTGATGAAGGCTTAGCATTATCATCTTGATCATTTAGGCATTTAAATGATTGAAACAACACTTCATAATGCTTAAATTTTTCTGTAAGGTTTTGAAGTTCTCGACCGATTTCTTTAAAATTATTGCGCGCCTGTTTAAAAACTTTAAATAATTCAATATCTGTCGGTCTACGCTTTAAGCACGACCAGCGCAGACCCTTTCCATCGAGAATAGAATCTAAGATTCTACCTGTCAATCCAGCACATTTAAGATGGGCAAGCCCGTCACAAAGCCAACAAGAAACAAAACGATCAGAATCGCCTTTAATAGTACAATTCGGAAAATTGCAAGTCATTATGAAAAAAAAAAAAAAAAAAAATTTAAATTGAAGGAAAAAACAGAATAGTAAATAATAATAAAAATTAAAATATGATATAATAGTAAATAGAAAAACAATAATAGTTATACTGAATTAGCCGAGATCACAACCAATATAATAGTGAGCAGTTTGAGAAGCACTGAGTCACTTAAAAATAACACGCAAACAGCTGTGAGCAAAAATGAAAGAAAAAAGACGAATCAAAAGAAAAAGAGCAAATTAAAACAAAAACAATATGCAATCGCACAAACAATTGCAAAGTAGGAAATAAAATTGATAATTGATAACAACAACAAATGATTTAAAAGACTCGGCACCAGAATTTAAGAAAATAGTTAAAATACAATTAAAATTTAAATATAACACAAAAGCAAATTAGCACAAATACTTAGCTTTAGATTACACTTATTAAAAGTAAAACTTTCTTCAATTATATTAATAAATTTAAGCACAAATTCAAGAACCGAGGAAAAATTAAACTTCACAGTTTGACGTGTTGCCAGATTCTTCGTAGGAAATCCGAAATTAAATTATCCACCATTTATTATCATTCCCCAGAAATAATTAAATATTAAGTTTACATTTTCTTTTTTAACAATATTAATTTTTTTTTAATTTTATTTTTTTGTTTATATTTTTCTAATCTCAGTCCAAAAAAAGTCTTTGCTATTTTGGCACTTCCAAATCCGTTTCCGTTTAAAATGAAATTCGAACGCGCCGCATGCGGCATGTAGGTGTAACTCAAGAACAACAATTTATACATATGTACATATGTGGGTGCGTGAATACATAAATAACAAAGTTGAAGCTTTTGAAGTTTACTTTTCACTAGCACAATTTCGCAATTGAAATAAAATCATGGCGCGCCCTTTTAATTCTACTGAAGTGAATGCGAGTAGAAACATAAATAAATACACATACATACATGTATACATGTGTAGGTATGTATATCTGTATGAAAATGTTAGCGTTTGTGCAACACCGAGTAAATTCCTCAAGTAATTGCCAATGACACTTGCCGCAAATCGCTGTAAATCAAAGCACTCGGCACATGTAATTTGTTGTAGGTTTCGTCACGTATGTGCCTTTATTGTGATTGCGCAATGTTTAGAAATTTATTGCATGCGAAGTAAAGAATGTTTTATGGAAATTAATTGCTTTGCCAACACTCGTTTATGAGGAAAAATATTAGTTTACACTTAGAAATTGCGGAGTCAAAGCGAACGGATCAGACAAGCACTTGTTTAGAACAACAATTGCTGGATTGATGATATATTAGGTCTGACAAAGACCTGACTACTACCAAATACATATCAGAATAAGTAAAAGGCAATTTCTGAAATGGTAAAAGGATTGTGGGTTGCTTAAGAGCTGGTTCACACTAGTTATAAGACAGTTCAACACTTTTCCATTTCGCAGACGATGGTCTATATTCGATCCTTGTTTGGAGAAACATAAAACCAGTTTTTTTAATTATACACCAGTCAGCTGATTGCAGACTTATGATTGTTTAAAAAGGTTCCAATAAAATCTATCAGGCATTTCACTCCAGTTTCACTCCAGTTGAAAGTCAAGATGGTCAAGATTCAAGATTTAAAGATTAATTATCTTAATTTTTTTTGGGGAGAGCAGAACCGAACTTAGCAAAATATTCTCTCCTTAAAATTTAGAACAGCAATAGACTATTTTTTCTGAAAGAGACTCGGATGTACATGTATCTGACCGAACCTCTCGTGGAGCAGATTTGAATTACATTCCAGTGTTGCTTTTGAAACACACGCAAGCTCATATAATCACGTTTTGGACATGCGAGAAGACCGATCACTATTCAAATAATTCTCCAAAATGCTCGAAATGGTTCCGCTAACACCAAAATGATGTGCGAGGGCAATAGGACTCATGTTTGTTGGTATCGATCTGGTCAACACTGACTTTGAGAACTTCAATCATTGCAGCGTTTTGATCGTGTCCCTTGCGTCTCGACACCAAGCGGCGAATAGTCTTACCAGACGATCCCTGTTGAGTTGAATTCACACAATTGGATGACTATTTTCACAAATATTTCGAAACGTTGGTTTGAAACAATTTCCAGGCAATTCAAAATAGTCCAACTAGTTTATACAATGTTTACATACCCACATAACACACCCTTCATTATTTCAAGCACTCATAAATACGGTAAGTCTAAACTTTAATCCATTTTACTATTTATAGCAATGATAACATAATAAGGAATATTTACACCGAAGTTGAACTCATTAATTTCTTAACTTTTTCAAATAAAAATCTTGTATAAGTAAATAATGTTCCCATTGTTATTTATTCTTGGCTGCAGCAAATGAATTCGTTTTGCACTTCGTAGCAAAAATTACAAAAAAAAACATTAATTACAGTGCCAAGAAATCAGCCATTTAATAACCTTTAAACAAATTCTATGCGCATGCGCAAAACATTTATAAATAGGAAAACACAAAGTGTAGACAAATGCGCAAACAAATTCACTCAAAGAACTCAGAAGACTGAAATTATTGATGGAAAAAAGCAATTTTTGGTGTGTCAGCGCACTAAATTTAATAAATGGTATTTCACATATGTACATACATATATATACTTATGGATATACATCCATACATACATACAACATGTACATATATTTTTATATATTTGTTCATATGCTCACTGCAGCAACTAACTGCCATTGCCACAGTTAGCATGAGACTATCAAGTAAATGGTTTAGGAAACCACGAATAAGCCAAGTAATCGGTAATTATTACAAAAACAAGAAAACCAGAAAAAAAGCAAAAACTAAAATTCTAAAAAATCAAAAGTTCACCACAAAAGACAAGCAAAACCACCAAGCAGGGGGTGGTGGCGCGCCGACTGGCGCATTGGAACTGGCCTCGACCCAAGCAAAATCGGTCGCATTGCCTGCCTGCTATGCAAGTACCGGTAACATACAAAAACAAGCGCTTGGCAACAACATCAAGCGAAACGTAATTGAAAATAGAATCAGTATCGAGTGCTGCCGGTGGAATTGTTGGACGCATTGCATAATCCATTGACATGTTGACGTGCGGCGGCAGCGCATTGAGGGCCAAGCGGCGACTTGTTTAACGGTATGCAACAAAAACCGAAAACAAACGCGACGTGTTGGCATTTGTTGCAACAAAAAGTGGTAATTGCAGCGAATGTTTGTGAGAGTATCTTGTGGATTATGGCCGGTTGGCTAAGCGTCGCAAATTGACCTGACCTGCATTCGCCGCTTAATCTAAATACACAATTTCCAATTGGGTTGAGTTGGTAACGCTGACCGCTGCAACGAGTGCCGCGATTTGTAGAAGCATTTTTGATTGACTCGAGAGCGAAATGTAGCATAAAAATACATTTTAGTGCACTGTACTGGCTGTACACACATATCTAACTAAAAGCAATAGAAAATTCAGAAAAAAAATTAAATACATGCTCGCCGAATGCATTTTGTTGCAACGCGCTTAATTTGTTGAAATTCCATTTCAATTACTCAAGTTTTGGCTATTTCGCCTCGCAGCAATTAACTTGTTAGTCCGTGTGTTATTAAATAGTAAAGCAATTTTTATGCATTTAACTGCATAACTGTTTGTTGCAAGCCTTTTCGCCATAGCACGAGGCTTTAACATAACTGCGGACTGCATACAACAACAAACATATGTAAATGTATATTGTTAGTGCATTATTCTTTTACTTTCGTATACCACACACACACACACATATGTATATAACACATTCAATTATAGGCAAATATGCGCTCATTAAGCAAGCTTTGCATTATTGAAATGAATTTTACTATTTCGTTGTTTGTTGCTGCATTTTAAAGCATTGAACGCTAATTCATTGAAAAGCTATTTTAAATATTCACGAAATGCAATTGGCCAAACAACTGATAAAAACGGAAAAATAATTGAAAAAATATAATATTATATTTTGAACTGCAATAATTGAAGTAAAAATTGTATGAGTATTGCTGTTATTGAATTCCTGGAAGTGATTATTATTTTCCTCGAAGAGATTAGTATTTACCACACAAGTAAAATCAAGCACACTTTATTTATGTAGGTTAAAGCATACTTTTTAAAAAGAAACTAACACGAAGAAAAATTCCACTGAACGGAGTCAATTTCGTATTAACTATATAATCGTGTCATACGAGGACTCTTGAGCTCTCTAACAATCAGCTATTAATTACTACTTAATCGAATATTAAGGGATTGAGTTAGTATTTTGAAAAAATATTTTTTTTTTAATTTAATTTTCGTAAATATTTTCAAGTAAACACTCTGAAGTCAATCCGACGGTTATTTTTGAAGTAACACGCATAATTGTAACGACGCATCAGAGCATTTGAAAGTAGTAGGGCCAAATAAGGCGGATTTTTGTCACAACTGGGTTTTGGTCTCAAAGTTTTACACAGGCTTTTAATAATATTTTCTAGAACTTAATCGGAGCTTTTTCAAAATCATGGCAAAGAATCGATTTTTTAGAAGCTCCCATTTTGTAACAAAAAATGTTTTGCGTATTCCTTCGATTGAAACCAAGATTATACAATACTTTAATGTAATCCGTTTGATTTTTTCATTTCAGATGATCCACTTCAGAGATACATATAGTGGTCACCGCAAAACACATTTTTTGGGAGGGGTTCCTGGAGATCTGCTTTAGCTGCTTCGAAAACTGTTATTTTTACAAATAAAAAATTATTCAATACTCTTCTTACCATGATGTGTGTACTTTTAATAATAAATTAAGAATTATATTCAGGAAAAATTTTTTAACTTATGCAGTACCACTCTTTATTGAAAAAGCTTATATGAAATTGTCTCTATAGCAGTTTCCATGGTTAAGCAATTCTCGCTCACTAAAAACCATAACTATGAAACTACTCAACCAATTTTTGTACATAAAACTCTTTGAAATCCTGATTACGGATAGAAAAGTGGCGAAATCGGTTCACAACCACATCTACTTCTCATATAACACATTTTTGAGTCCACCTGGTTCCTCAACTTTTCAATATTTAAATCAAGAACCAATGAAGATATCAATATGAACTTTTCACTAATACTGCATTGGCGATGTGGCATTGCTCTTCTAAAAATTGTACAAATCAGGCTATAGCTTTTCAAGACCCAGATACCGACCATGATGGACTTAGTGCCTATAGATATTTTTTTTCCGAAAATATCGGCAAATCTTTCAGATATTTTATAGAACTGCAGAGGGTCTCTTTTGCTTCTAATAATGTGTCTCTGCGCAGAAAAGGGTAAAATCGGGAAACTACATCCCTTAGCTTTCATGTACCTAATATTAACATTTTAAACCTTCCGGCATACTCTATACCGTATTTATCGGATATTATGTGGGATATCGTAGGTTATATCAAAGCTATTTTGTATGTGTGAAGAATTATTCGTAAAAAGCGCTTGGTTTGGGAACATATTTAGTTTGTATATTATGACAAACATAAATAATTCTACAGAAGAAACGACAATCGCTATGTAAATTAAGATACATTTTTGAGAAGCTCAGCTACAACTCATCTGTATTATTGCATTTGTTATTTTGAAAAACAAATAGTTTTATTTGTTTTACTAATGTAACTGCACTTTTTCTAGTTGTAGTTATTTTAAGCACTTTCACTATCGATTACCTCTTCAAACAAATAGTTGAGAAACTCAACTGCTCTTTAAGCTGTCTTGTCTGCAAAAAATATTTTGCTAAATATCGCGGAAATATTGTGGGACTTAAATTTATTTATGTTAGTATATGGTCGATTCTATGGCTTCGGCTATGTTATGTATATTGTGACATAAACGAAAATATAAGGAAAACGTACGGCTTAGTTTAGCTGAGGAAACTTTAATAATGTAGTGATTTCAACATTTAACCAACTGGAAATATTGCAGAACTTTTGTTTATATATTAAAATAAAAATGTTTGTTATATGCGTTCGATTCAAGTAGTTTGTGATCAGAAAAACATTGTTATTTTGGATCTCTATTTATTTTTCAATTACTTCTTTTTTATAATAGTATGAGATTTAGTAATAGAAGATAACAAAATAACAAAATACTCTGGTAACAGAAATGGATTCAGTATTATTTAAGAGTGGTTCTGGCTGTAAAAGTGATTCAATCAGAACGCCAATGTCTATTTATTTAAAATCACAGATAGAGATAACGCTATTTAAATCCTAGACCCAATCCTGTCACTCATGAACTTTCTCATATGAGTTTGTAAAAATCCGCAAGCATGCCAAATGTAGCCTACATTTTGGCGCATTGATATATAATTTATATACGTTATTGACAGAATTGGCGCAGCATATAAACTAGCGGGCGGGTATCCCGAGTTCCACCTCAAAAATTTGATATTATAAAGAACTAATCGTTTGTCTATTTTTATATTTTACATCATGGGGATCAATTGTGATCCAATTAATGTTGTATGATGTCGAGAACATCTTATAAGTACGACAAAACCTAGTTATACATGAGACAACTAAATTCCGGAATACCAGAAAAAACTTTAAATTCAGAAACCCGATTACAAACCTAATGCGAGTCCATTTACATAAAAATAATAAAATCTCCAAAGTAAATAAATTAATAAATTAAGATTTAATCGACTGCATTACTACTTAAGAAGTTCATATAATTTTATATGTTAGCTAACAAATTAAACCGCTAAATTCACTGCGATAAATAAATTTGTTGATTATCTCAACTATGTAAGAGAATTCATGCATTATATGAGCACATTTGTCCAAAGTAAAAAAAACCATGAAAAATGCTTCAAAGTCATTTAATTAAATCGCAGCTCATTAAACAGCAATTTCAATTAATTACTGCAGCTTTAAAGCGCTTACAGCATGGCTGAAAGGTGTAGACAAAGCAAAAGCCGGTCACACCTGGCGTATACTTAACATTAATTTGATTGAGTTGCATAATGGCGGCATAATGAGCTGGAATGACATCGAATGGCACCTTGCATGCAGATTTCCTTGCCGTAATTTTGTTCTTTACTGTTGCTGTTGTTGTTGCTGTACATTGTTTTATATCAACGGCTTTGAAAGCCAATGACAGCTAAAAGCACACGCTTGGCCATTGTCAATGAGCGTTTAAACTTTAGTAATCCAACGTAATTAAACATTGCAACAACAACAACAATAACAAGAACATGCTGCAGCAAAAACAATGGTATATTGAAATAATGTGTATGTTTGTATGTACGAGTATGTATGAGTTTGAGTGAAGAAATATAAAAAAGAGAATCTATCAAAGTCAACTGCATGGCAATGGCGAATGGTATGCAAGGCGAGGGAGCGGCGCGGAAATTCTAATGACCACATAAAAATAATAATTAGAATTAGTCGCAAAGAATAACAGCACGCAATGACAGCTAGTAATTTTGCACTATTTCATGGTCCAACATCCGCCACTGGGAAAATACGCGCGCACACGCACCATAAAATGCACACACCCAAACATACTTATACACCTCCATATTGGTGCTGTGGCGGTGCATTAAATTCCGTTTGTCAACAGCGACTAACGGCCACACTCTCATGGCCACTTGCAAATGCTTTATAGCATTTTAAAAGCAACAACAAAAGCAAAAAAAAGACAATAATAAAACCTTTTATGACCAACTCTTCTGCGGCTGGAGGGTATATGCAGACACATATATCTCCATGTCTTATTGTCACCATTAATGCCACTTTAGTGTCGCACTGACGCTGAGAATGCACCATAGGACAAGCAAGCCCTATGCTAATGATGGTGCTGTAATAACCTCGACAATTAACCCCAGCACGGTGGCTAGCATGGGTGAGCGTACACAATATATATACATATTAGTATGTCTTCTCAAAAACGCGAATTTATTTTCATATGTCTAATATGTATGACAAATGCTGCATGCCGCAATATCTGCAGAGCACCGGTGGCAATAAAACCTTCAGCGAAGAAGGTGGGAAATGGCCAAAAGGGCGAATGCGAAAATATATGCAAGAATTTATCAACGCCACATATGTACTTTGTATGAATGTTTGTGTCACATTATTTTATTTTATTTTCAGGTTTGTAGTCTAATTCCATGGTCAGGTCATGAAAATAGGTTGTCTGAGAGACAATGGTAAATAAAATATTTTTTTTGTAAAAAAATAAAACAATAAAGAAACAAATAAGGAAGTAGTTCGAATGCAGTCACATTTTAAATACTCTTTTGATTTTTATGATTTAAAGGCCTAGTAAATATATCCAAAAGTCCGAAAAACTGAATATGAATTTTAAATGCAACTTAGTGGTTAATAGGCTCAATTCATGCTTTAATATCAATAGAATAGTGGGAAATCCATAAATTCGTTATACGAGGGCTAGAGAGATGTATGAACCGATTTCATCTATATAAAATGTAATAAAAGTCAACGAGAGGGACGGAAATATTTCTTTATTTGAGGATTCTAGAAATATGTATATTGACACATTTGATTAAATTATATACATGAAAATATCTCATATTGACCTATATATTACTTTCCCGTTTCTTGGGTGGGTTGATTTTAAAAAAGTAAAATGAGGAAAATTCGAACATGAAATTATATTTTATTTGCAATGAGCTAAAGCTTGATTACGACCTCTAGTCTTTGGTGTGCGATATCTTTCTCTTTGATTATGAAGGCGTTGGGTACGCTCAGAGTTCTATCCGTACTCCGTACTCGACTCCAGGCGCGTACTTGGGAGATTTTGAAATTTTGTTCAGCAAGCAGCGCCAGCGCTCTTTTCTCTACTCTCTGCCACGCCAGATTCTCCATCCAGTAATCTTTTCGATACCCTCACATGGGAACTATTTGACGAAAGTTGAGATTCTAGCAATAAATATAACCAATGTTATTCGGAGTGAATGTAGCTTTCCAATGCAGAAAGAATTTTGAAATCGGCACAGTAGTTTTTGAGTGTATTCATTACAAACATACCTACAAATATTTTCTCTTTATAATAGTAGCACAGATAGAGTCAACCGATAGAGCTTTAAGAAGATATTACCTGAGTTCTAGTATAATTGTTCCTGTAAAAGTTCCTATAAAAGTTATCGTAATTTAGAATGTCTCATCTATGGGTTAATCGGGGAGAAGTTTACCATTCATTCTATTTCCAAAATGTAAAAGCTTTTGTGTTCATATTTCCTAAGCATTAGAAAGTAACGAATCGAACAAAATATACCAGCTGTATGTGCTAAGGTGAGCCTTGTTTAAAATGCGTAAAACAAAAATTGGTAGCATTTATGAAAGGAGATACGCTTCTCAGGGAAATGGCGAATAAAACTGAGCTATTTCACAGGTTCCTAAATTTGCAAAATGCATGTTCAATTCTATTCAAGACACTACTATTTCTTAATTGCTTTAGATTACGTTTAAATAGTCATAGCGCCTTAAAGATTTAACTGCTTTTTCATAAAATATATATGTGAAGACTTTTCACATATATGTCTAGATGACTCTCTAATACAATTTAACAAAGCTAGTTCGTTAAAAATCAATTTTCCAAACAGCCCTAACAAGTAAATACTCACAAAGAAATTCATAAGTACGCCAGCATATGACTCTTAATAATTTCTTACGTAAACAGAAGCCAATGAAATGCAAAAACAACAACGTAAAAACTGTGTTGCTCAAGGGTCATATACATTCATATGCAATGTGTAAAAAGCAGAACTTGAAAAAAGTTGCATGCAACATGGCAAAAACGTTAAATGCCTATTGCAGTTTTTTTGCCCCTTGCAATGCGCGCATCAACGCAGTCTCAGCTTGACTGCAACTGTTTTGCATTTGTTTCTTGTTACTTAGTTTTTTTTGTTTTTGGCATTTCTTCCACTCGTTTGCTATAAATGGCATAAATGCTGAGTGCAAATGACATGCGACACACGCTGCTTTACGCACACGCGAGTACATTGCCACAACGCAACGCAGCATGCTGCCACTCACACACACTCGCACATCCTCAGTCCCACAAAGAGGGCCAGCATAGCCACTTACATGGTAACTAAGCTGCAGCAGCGGCGCCCGCTCGCATGACACATCACCTCGTCAAAGCGAGGCAATTGCAGCTGCACGTCACCGACTTTGTCATTGGCGCTTCCAAACGCAACAAAAACCAAATCATAAAACGATAAAAATAAAAACACACGAAGCAAAAAGTGTGTGCGAGCGTACATGCAGCATGCCATAAGAACCGTCTAACGTCCCTCGTAATTGCCGTTGTCTGTCAGAATGAGTGCCGAAGAAATTGCATTAACAGCATCTTGTCATTTACTTCCAACTCCATTATGCGCAACAAATTGTTTTATATCTGACAACAAAGGCAAAGAATTTGCGCCAAGAAAAAGAAGAATTTGCAGTAAGGCCAATAGGAAATATTGGAGCAAAAAGTATATATATGATGAGGCTTTGTTAGTTATCATAAGTAAAATATTATTACAGCTTCTTTCGAAAAGTTATTTATAAAATTCCATATGTATGTATACTCAGCTTCAATCCTTTTGTTCATATTGGTATACTGTAGAAACTGTATATAGTTTTAAAATTTGACAGAAGGGTTTTTTATCTAGAATATATGATTCGGTTCTCAAGAAAAACGTGATACAATTTTAAACGTGATACAATTTCATGATGCAATCATACCTAAAATAGTCCTCTAGTCCTCTACTCAGGATTGTCATCCTAGAGAAGGTAATATCTGACTTTAGACGGATGATCAACTTTTATGAGAAGTCAATGATATTTATTTTACAAATTAAACAGAATTTTAACTCAACTGGTGATAGTCACGAACTAAACAAGCCTATCAGTGATAATAAGATTAGAAGTCGTTGAAAATTAATCATATTCATTAAAAAGAAAATAAAGGATCAAAACCTAAGGCATGCATAGTAACACGAGAGATCCAGAAACGTTAACGTCCTACTGTCTGAACTGTAGAGAAGCAAAAATATAAAGTGAGAAAGAGAATGGTTAAGAACGTTGCAATGTTAGCTTCTGTTTCAGAATCTGTGAAAAATCATAGTCAAACCAACTGCCACTAGTACCTCATAAAAACTAAGCGAATAAATCGGAGCCAATTAGGAAGTTCAGTACCATAATAAAACAACTTAAATAACTTCGAAAGATTAGTTGAGAGATTTAGCTACGGGACAGATAATGCTTCTAAAAGAAATCTCTCGGTAACCAGCGTATTGGAACGGAGATACTGGAACTTCGTAGAACCATTAAGCAGAATTCGATTATAATTTATGATTAATAACACCATAAACGAGTAATAGCTATCATTTCATACAGATAATCCACCGAATCGATTTTCGAACCTGTATTGAAGTACTGAAGGACTGTTACAATAAGTGACTTACTCTATAATAATGGACTTGTAATTGGAATATTTTCATTTAAATGATCGATTTTTGGTTGGTGGAGTTTATTAAAACCTGAGAGAACCAATATTTAGGTACTATATACTTATTATATAACCATCAACATTTCCTACTGGCCCATCAGGGAAATCAACTCAAACGTACACATAAATAAATGACATGCCATGTAAGCGCGTTTGTCATTTCGACCAGAAGATGTTAACGCAATGGACCATGACCATAATCGCGGTCAATATTTCCGCTAATGAATTAAGTCAATAAAATGCAGCATTAACCGGCACACTGTTCATCTGATCTGGCGAATGTAGCAAAGCGCAAAAACAAAAAAACACAAATAAATAGAACACAAACACAACACAAATAAAAAACAAAAACACGGAAGAGTATTGTTTGAGATAAACATCTACGAATAGAACGTGTTAATAATTAGAGGCCAGCACAAATAGCCAACAACTAGAGTAAATAAATAAATGAGAAACTGGTCTTAAAACTTAAAAAGCATATTGATTTTATTATTTTAAATAAACTGAACTGAATTGTGTATTTGTGAGTTAGTATTTTGGGAGAAGTATTTAAAGGTTTTAGTCATTAATAATTCTACGCAGTAAGGAGGAGGCTCTTCTCTTCAAGGTGGCATTCAATTTTCTTATTTTTTGCTATTTTAACGTAATTTTTATAGATTTTAGTTTTACAAAAAATTATAAAATATAATGAATAATAATAAAATATAATAAAATAAAGCTGCGAAGCCTTCTGTTTACTTTAAAATCACTCAATATATATTTCCCTTTTATATATATTTATTTAAAGACGTTTTTATACAAAAAATTAATTATTTGAATTTAGTTATTATTCTTTAGCAATTGCCACGGTATTGAAGTCTACGAAATTGCCACCAAACTGAAAATATTCCTCACTGCATTTTATTTAATGCATGTTTTCTACTGCTATAACAACAACAACAACAAAATATTTTACAACTTTTTGAAATATATATATTTTTGAAGGTATTGCTATAAGTACTATGTAAACGATTTTGAAAAATATTTACACTTTTAAGAGGCTCTGGGCTACTTTATAACATTCAATCTCCGTTTTTGAAGATATTTGTTTAAGAAAAAACTTAGTTTTGTTGCACAGTGTATAAATATTTATCCTTTTTAAAATTTCGTACTAGACCTAGACCTAGATAAGTTTAAGAAACCAAGTGGCGATCTGGATTTATATGCTCAAGCACAAGTTCAAAATTATTTGAGTTTATTCTCTGAAGTATTCTACTAAGTACAACAACAAAAATAACACTTTTTTGTAACTTGTTTAATGAGATAATATTTTGCTAAATTTATTCTCACGAATATTTTTAAATTTTATAAAAAGTATTTACCTTCTCTCTTTTATTTAAGCTCTCTCACTTTTAATCTAAGCAATTCAAGTATTTTTTTTTTTAATTAAAGCAATTATTATTGTTATTTCAGTTCCCTTCCAGTTCTTTCTTTCTCATATTAATATGCACAGGAATTATACAGCAACAGCCAAAAGAATTTAAAACACACACAGACACATACATACATATGCAGTTAGGCATATAGCACCCACACACATAGTCACTAACAGCGCTGCCAATTCAAGCGGATACATTGAACCTGATATTACGGTTAGAATAACGGTACTTTATATTATTCGCCAGCAATGCAAATTAATGCTGCTGATAATTTCTTGTAACAACAGCAATAACAATAACAACAACACCGGTCAACTTTGCGCACCCACAAACCTTTGGCTCCACAAAGGAGTGTCACCACGATTATTATTCCAAGCAGCAAAGCAAAGCAAAGTACAGCGGTGATCTGCAAAAGTACAAGCCAAGCG
Organism: Zeugodacus cucurbitae; assembly: GCF_028554725.1. Lineage (NCBI taxonomy): Eukaryota > Metazoa > Arthropoda > Insecta > Diptera > Tephritidae > Zeugodacus > Zeugodacus cucurbitae. The sequence goes on along the minus strand of NC_071667.1, from coordinate 51,161,101 downwards.
GCATGTCTACATAACTTCGAGTACAATTGTGCCTATGTTTTCACATACTTGCCTTTTATAAATATATACATAGGTATGTTAGTAAGCATAGCGTTGTAGCGCAAGTTGGTATTAACCAGGTACTATACTTATATAAATATATATATATGTATATATTTATACAATAGCTAGCGACAGCAAGCAGAATAAAAAAATGAAAGTTGTTCAGCAAATAAAGTTGGCACTCGGCGCAAAGTTTAATGTTTAATGGAAAAGTTGGCGTTGAAAAGCACATTCTTGCGCTGAGCTTATGCGCATGCGCATATTAATTCTTGCTTCAGTATTCACTGGTCTACGTTTTGTACTTTATAAAACCTCAAAGAGTAGTTATATGCCTTTAAACTGGTTATATATTCCTTGTTTCTTACATAAGTATAGCACATAAATGTTAATAATTGCTTCTAAATGCAAAGTGTATAATTCTGAAGCAATAAAACCACTCTCAGTGAACGACAAGTGTACTTTATTAGTTAGTTTCGTAACAAAATTATTAAAGAAACATGTTGAGCGAAGTGTCTTTCGATTTTCACATAAATTTGATTACGTAAATAAGAAAGTATTAATTATCTGTTATTTTATTACGAAGCAGCCAGAAGTTATTATAATGACTGTTAGTTAGTAGTCGGGTTCATCTCGCCAATAATGCAATTAAAATTAGCTTACATTAGGTTAGCATAGACCAGTGAATTGACTGACGTACCCACTAGGCAACTAATTGACAGGTCTATTTCGTAATATGATTTGTTTACCGAATCTTTCAGAGCTTTATGCGCTATATATTTTGTCGAACTTGACAGGAACCATTCAAAAGATTGAAATTGACATGGAGAACCAAAAATAGTTAAAGATTTCAAAAGTGGTTGTTTCAAAATTGTATGTTGAGCTCTTCGACAGACTGGCAACTCTTTTCAGTTGATTACACGTGTGCTTTCGTGGGCTAGTGAACAAGAGGAAGGCGTGGTGCTTAAGGTTTCTGTAGGTATTTCGGTCGGCTATTTGTTATTTCTGCGTTGACGAATAATGTACTCTGATCACTGTATAAATTATCACTTCTTTCATACTAAGATAACTTAGATAGTTCCAGTTTTTACTAGGAAAAGGTAAGCAATTTTTACTGTATGTTGAAGGTATCAAATAATATTATTTTTGGCAAATACATCATCTAAAGATATTCGTAATATTGTTAACTAATATATATATTTATATAAAAATTTTGATGGTTTGTTTATGTTTATATTGTTTATATTATTAACAGAAAAATAGTAAGAAGTGGAAAAGTTACCAAACAACAAAAACAAAAATTTCTAGATTTATTGAAAAATCATAGAAATGTTGATAACGGACAATTTGGTGGCCCAAACAGCGGCAAAGCTGCTAATACTGTTTGGGCAACTCTCACAGCGGAATTGAATGCATGCGGAGGAGCATGTAAAACCGTTGAGCAGTGGAAAAAGGTTCGTTCAGTATATTATATATAAACATATGCATGTATGTATATATATACATATAGAATAAACCTGTAGATGAAAAAAATCTGTAAAAATATAAACACATATGTACATACACAATATTTTTTATGTATCTATATAATGATTTTCTTACGTTTGTTTTATTTTTCACAATTTCACAATACAAATGCGCAAATATTCCATGCTCCGAAGCTGGCACTATTTTTCATGCAAAAGGCCGTTATTTGGATGAGTGTTTGTTTTAACGGAGCCTTCTTCAGTGTGGCTTCGTTGATAAGTTTGGTTTATGATTGACCAAAGAGTTATCAGCCTATCTATCCGACTCAGACCTGATGTAAAGTATTTGGTTTGGTTTCACAACTCCATTTTATTCTGTATAGATGACAGGGTTATACCTAACAAAACAGGGAGTGCCGCGCGTAAAAAAAGTCCCTTGGGGACTACGAAATCTATATTTTGTTCTTTGTTGGCAAAAATTTGCTAAGCTGTAATCTATAGAAAACAATTTCGTCAATGTTACCCTCATTATCCTCATTTTTTATACAAAAAACGGAAAAATAAACTTCTTAATATATTATAAAAACGGCTCAATAACGCGAGCCATCCACATGTTCATATTTTTCCTCTTTGTATAAAACTAACGACAAAAGTAAAATATCTCCATTGCAACAAATTCACTTTCACAACTATCCACAGCGAGATATTTTATTTATCAAGAGCATTTTACTTCTTAACAAGTTATAAAGAAAAGAGCTTTTTATTTTAGACACAGAATACGAAATGCTTGATAAATTTCAATTTTTTACAAATTAGAAATTTGTTGAATTTGTAAAATGCACAGAATAGGGCTGTTAGTCTATATTATCATTACAGAATGTTTTTTCTACTTGGGTCAAATTTGAAAAAAGGAATACTTTGAATATTTCTGTAATTGGGATAATAATGAAAATACAAGTATAATAGCCTTTCCATTAGGATTACAATTGAGGAAATAGTTTTTGCCTTTCGCACAGCCGGCTACTCGATTAAAGATCAGCTATTATACATTTTTGTTTTTGCTGCTCATGAGAAATTGGAAAGATTCATCAGCTGTTAGCTAAATTTACAGCGTGAACAACAACCCTCAGAGTTGAATTCCTATTTAAACTCGATTTGAATTCGACTAAAAATAGAATGTAGAAAAGTGAGATTTTTATTCTGTATGGTAAATCCATCTAAATCAGCGCTTTAATCGAGAAAATGCCGGTTAATTGATCAATTAGCTTCTGTGCGAAAACGCTGTAAAGAACTTGCTATTTGAGTTACTCTTGAAGCAAGTCTCATCTATAAGAGAGTACTTTGATTTATCTACGATTATATGAAGAACAACGCAATGAAATCCAGCTTTACGAAGACACTGTACAGATATCTAGTAGTTCCATTATATGTATTGAACTTTTCCACTATACTCAAGTACAACATATTGCATGTCTTCCTTATCCTAATGTTTTCTAACTTATGTACTTATACAAGTACTATATATTTATATAATGATTATATATTTATAGCTTTCACGATCCTCAATGTAGTTATATACTAGTTGCAAATTTTTATGATGCCATTTTATTTTTACACTGTCCATTAATAATTTTATGTTTTCAAAAATAACTGTAAAATCGATTAAGTAGTTCGTTTCGTTACCAACACTGCATGCAGCATAAAACCGCAACCAAAATCATAAAATTATTATATCAGCATCGTCTGCCGCATTAGCGGGCTGGTTAAATACATAAACACAAATACATGTATCTATGTGTGATTGGCTGCATATATTTATTTTTGTGTAAAGCGAACTCGTCTAGTGTTTTGTAATAAGTACTCGTATTTATATTGCGGTTTATTGTGAAACTTTCAAAGACACTCGCAATTGAAAACACCTCGAAATGCATTGAAATGGTGCAAAATATTAAATAAAGTTGTTTAAGATTTAAATGAAATATAATGAAATAAAATATATAGAAATATTTAGAAGTAAAGGATATGTAAAATATTTGGTTGATTTTTGAATATCTCCATAGTTGTATGTATGAAGGAATAAATGAAAATACTTCCAGAAAGCATAAATAAGTGCTATATGGATACTATACGCCTATATTTGAAAATATTTACATATTTTTAGGCATATTTATTTTGATTATATTCTAGTAGTAATGTGTCCTTAAGGTTGTCCATGGCGTATGAGTGACCAAAAGACTTGATACCCCAAACAAAATCGATAAAATGGATTTCAATGAGTACTACATATCTCTTAAAATCACCTAAATTAATTTATTTGATTTATAATTTATAATTTTATTTTATTAAAATTTGTATTGCCTGAAAAATATAAAGATAGTTAAGAGAGAGGTATCAAGCATCTCATATATTTTGTATTACCCAACCTTTCTCCTTCAAATATCCGTCACTCTAGCGCAGTACAACAAAATTAAAAGTATTTTAATAAAAAGTTACAAAAAAAGGTGCCTAATCAACATTTTTTGAGTGGGCGTGAACCGCAATCATATGCATACTAATATTTATACCATCACTATCTTTTCGCAATCTCATCGTTTATGAAATCAAAACCGAAATGCACTCAAAATGCAACAAAGACATACTGCCATGCCGCTTTTCCACAAATCATAAGTCATGCGATCGCTGCCATCGCACCGCAGCGGCTGTCATGTCATACATACTTGACGCTTTCGCATACCGAAATCAACGCAATTCATTCACAATCAGTCAGTTTTCCGAAAACGCCCTCCATTTAACAATTGCCGCAGTGATCAGCATCAGTATTTGCCATGGCTAACGCGGCTGCGGCTGTAAGCGTCGCTGAGGATCATCGAACTTTCACTCGTCCGTTCGCGTAGTCGATCGCTTTTGTGTGCACATAAAATGCAATAAAACAGCAATTTGCGCACGTAAACATCAAACAAAACACCAACGAAATCGCTATTGGTAAATAATAACAACAGCAACAAAACCACTACAACACACACGCACCAGAGTATACTCGTACAACTTTATAGCGCAATAAAATGTGAACTAGTGCAAATGTTAATTTTTATGTGGCTATGTTGCCACAACATAAACACACGCTCACTTACATGCACACAGACATACTTAGATATACTCTTATGAACATACGCATATGCGTCCGCTTGCATTGTGGCTAAAGTTGCATGCCACAAGCGCATGTAAATGCATCGCTTACCGATTATCCACAATTGCTGTTGTTGTTGTGCACACCTCACACGCCTTGCTGCAAGCCACACAACTTTGGCTGATAGTCAATTTCGTTGCGCCTCTTTGCGTGTGCATTCGCTGCTCAATTACCTATGAACGCACAGTTATAGCGGTGAAGTGGGGAGAAAAATAAAAAAAACGTCAGCTGGGTTGCTACACACACACATTCGTGTTGTTTTCGTTGTTTTGGGAAATTGTTATTTTGATATTTTTTCTGCGTTGTTGTTATTGCAGTTGCTTTTTTTTGTGTGGCGATTGGTGCAACCGCATGAGTTGCTGCAACGCGTCAATAAACATATACATACATGCCCATATGTATATTTATTTGTGCATTTGCCGCTACGCTTCACTTTTCCATTGCGTTCATTATGTTTGCCAATTTGGAAGCGCATTTGTTGCAACATGAGTGCATAAGTATACACTTGCAGCTGATTTCATGTGCTTTGTTCCTATATTTTGCCATAATCAGCGAGCTCTTTTAATAATTATACCATAAAATATTGACTGTATATAATTAAATATTTAAATTTCATAGAATATTGTATTCAATTTGGTATTCCCATAAAATAGATTTTTCAAGTCTTATAGTAAATATTCATATATTGTAAAATAGTATTGCAATGTGTTTATCTATAACAGCTTGGTTTAACACGTCGCTATTGTTGTTGTTGTAATGGGTGTATATACTTTTTACTTTTTCAACTTTGAAAGTAATATGAAACGTGCACCGACCTTATGTAAAGTTAAATCTAGTAGACGGATTGTTTCGGCTGGTGAGAAATGCGAAGGTCTGGTAACTTTAGATTTAGACTAGTTATATATGTCTTGAATGTTCTTCTTCTTCTTGACTGGCGTAGACACCGCTTACGCGGTTATAGCCGAGTCCAAAACAGCGCGCCACGTATCCCTCCTTCTGGCAGTTTGCGCCAATTGGTTATACCAAGCGAAGCCAGGTCCCTCTCCACCTAGTCCTTCCATCGGTGTGAAGGTCTCCCTCTTCCTCGGCTTCCACCAGCGGGTACTGCATCGAATACTTTCAGAGCTGGAGCACTTTCATCCATTCGAACAACATGACCTAGCCAGCGTAGCCGCTGTCTTTTTATTCGCTGGACTATGTCTATGTCGTCGAATAACACATACAGCTCATCGTTCCATCGTCTGCGGTATTCGCCGTTGCCAATGTTTAAGGGACCATAAATCTTCCGCAAAACCTTTCTCTCGAAAACTCCTAGTGCCGTCTCATCGGATGATGACATCGTCCACGCTTCTGCACCGTAAAGTAGGACGGGAATGATGAGATACTTGTAGAGTTTGGTTTTTGTTCGTCGAGAGAGGACTTTACTTTTAAATTGCCTACATAGTCCATAGTAGCACCTGTTGGCAAGAGTGATTCTGCGTTGGATTTCCAGGCTGACATTGTTATTTCTGTTCATGCTGGTTAAATAAAACAGTAAATAAAACATAATTGTTCGAGAGATACTCTAGTTACGTAAGGCAACAGAAGCTCTTTATAGCGACTGGCTATAAGTCATACGGCTAGGATGTTAGAGATTTAGATCAAGGTATCCAGATTACCACTCAGTAACTAATACTTGGTTATAGAGTATCAGGCAAAATTAAAGCTGCTGAAGAAAACGGCTGATATTAATTGAAAGACTGAAGCGATGGGATAAATTAATCTTATTCACGAAATCATTTCAAAACGTATTATCAATTTTTCTGAACATATAAAATATTGATTGATTGTCTCGTTTGATACCCAAAAAGTTATTTTTTAAAAGTTGCTACATATATAATCGCACCAATATCACAGCTAATTAAAATTCAACAGATCTTTCTCTCCAAAAAGCTGGTTTTGAAATCATACAGCAAAGAACTACATTGTTACATGTTACATTACAAATCGAAAAAACAGAGCAGAAATTGTAAGAAATCTGGTCTTATTAGACAAATAGGACTCTTAATTGTAGAAATCGTGATAAGACTAAAATACTTGTATATGTTTAAGTTGGTTGATTTAAGAAACTAGTGCTCCTAAAAAATTAAAATATTAAGTTCAGAAATGATTTAATTTGAAAGTAATACGCCTTTTGAGTTCGACTATAATTCTTGTCGTTCTATTATATCTTATATCAAATCGATCACGTTGTGATAGACGGAAGACATGTCTCCAGTGTTAGAGACGTGCGTACGCTCCGAGGACCAAACATTGACTCGGACCATTATCTAGTAGCAGCAAAGATACGCACTCGCCTCTGTGCAGCAAAGAACGCCCGTCAACAAACACAAGGAAGGTTCGACGTCGAAAAGCTGCAATCACAACCGACAGCCGAACGATTTTCTACTCGACTTGCACTCCTGCTCTCTGAGAGCACTCATCAGAATCTCGATATAAGGGAGCTGTGGAACGGCTCATTGTATACCGCTGCAGCCGAAACAATTGGTCTCCGGCAACGCCAAAAAACCAGTTGGTACGATGAGAATTGTCGTTCCGCAGTGGAGAGAAAACAGACTGCCTACCTCGCAACGTTGCGATCGACCACAACACGTTCGGGGTGGGATAGATATCGAGAACTGAAGAGGGAAGCGAGACGCATTTGCAGACGTAAAAAGAAAGAGGCCGAAATGCGTGAGTATGAAAAGCTTGAAAAGCTGGCCGACATGGGTAATGCTCGAAAATTTTATGAAAAGATGAGGCGATTAACAGAAGGTTTCAAGACCGGAGCATTATCATGTAGGGACCGAGAAGGTAATCTGGTAACGGATGTTCAGAGCACACTGGGATTATGGAGGGAACACTTCTCCGACCTGCTCAATGGCAGTGAAAGTACAACAAAAGGAGATGGCGAACCCGATTCCCCAATCGATGACTATGGAATAGATGTTCCATTACCCGACCATGAAGAAATTCGAATAGCAATTACCCGCTTGAAGAACAACAAAGCGGCGGGGGCCGATGGATTACCGGCCGAGCTATTCAAATACGGCGGCGAATAACTGATAAGGTGCATGCATCAGCTTCTTTGTAGAATATGGTCGGAAGAAAGCATGCCTGACGATTGGAATCTTAGTGTGCTCTGCCCAATCCATAAGAAGGGAGACCCCACAATCTGCGCCAACTACCGTGGTATAAGTCTCCTCAATATCGCATGTAAGGTTTTGTCGAGCGTATTGTGTGAAAGACTAAAGCCCACCGTCAACGAACTGATTGGACCTTATCAGTGTGGCTTTAGACCTGGAAAATCCACAATGGACCAGATATTCACCATGCGCCAAATCTTGGAAAAGACCCGAGAGAGAAGAATCGATACTCACCATCTTTTTATCGATTTTAAAGCTGCCTTCGATAGCACGAAAAGGAGCTGCCTTTATGCCGCGATGTCTGAATTTGGTATCCCTGCAAAACTAATACGGCTATGTAAGCTGACGTTGAGCAACACCAAAAGCTCCGTCAGGATCGGGAAGGACCTCTCCGAGCCGTTCGATATCAAACGAGGCTTCAGACAGGGTGACTCACTATCGTGCAACTTCTTCAATCTATTGCAGGAAAAAATAATACGAGCTGCAGAACTAAATAGAGAGGGTACAATATTCTACAAGAGTGTACAGCTCCTGGCGTATGCCGATGATATTGATATCATCGGAAGCAACAACCGCGCCGTTTGTTCTGCGTTTTCCAGACTAGATAAAGAAGCGAAGCTTATGGGTCTGGTGGTGAATGAGGACAAGACGAAATGTCTCCTGTCATCAAACAAACAGTCAGCGCACTCGCGTCTTGGCTCCCACGTCACTGTTGACAGTCATAATTTTGAAGTTGTAGATAATTTCGTTTATCTGGGAACCACCATTAACAACACCAACAATGTCAGCCTTGAAATCCAACGCAGAATCACTCTTGCCAACAGGTGCTACTTTGGACTGAGTAGGCAATTGAAAAGTAAAGTCCTTTCTCGACGAACCAAAATCAAACTCTATAAGTCGCTCATTATTCCCGTCCTGATGTATGGCGCTGAAGCGTGGACGATGACAACATCCGATGAGACGACACTAGGAGTTTTCGAGAGAAAGGTTTTGCGGAAGACTTATGGTCCCTTAAGAATTGGCAACGGCGAATACCGCAGACGATGGAACGATGAGCTGTACGATTTATACGACGACATTGACATAGTTCAGCGAATAAAAAGACAGCGGCTACGCTGGCTAGGTCATGTTGTACGGATGGAAGAAAACACTCCAGCTCTGAAAGTATTCGATGCAGTACCCGCTGGAGGAAGCCGCGGAAGAGGACGACCTCCACTCCGGTGGAAAGACCAAGTGCAAAGTGACCTGGCTTCTCTTGGTGTTTCCAGTTGGCGCCAAAAAGCAAAAAGGAGGAATGAGTGGCGCGCTCTGGTGGATTCGGCTATAATCGCTTAAAGCCCGAAATGATACAAAAGACGAATAATCATTTCCATATTTGTACGGATTAGACACTTTTGAGCTTATTCTATGTAAAGATTTCATACAATCCTTTTTACGGAATACTGTTCTGTGTCTAATAATATAAAACTCCCCCGACTGTCAAGATAGTAATAAACTGATAAAGAACTTTTATTTAAGCTTTATCAATAATACAATGAGTATATATTTAATATAAAAATGTTGGAATGTAAATATCTTCTAAATTTACACATATCTGAATATATGTATAGCTATAGTAATATCAAAAATTTAAATAACAAAGCAAGCTGGAATCAGCATTAAAAGTACTCCTCTCAAATTTACTCAATTTCGAGTTAAAAGCTGGAACTCCCAATGTCCACATTTTATCAGCACTCAGGTAAGTAATTCCTAATTCCAAAATACTACGACACATTGCCCTTCCCCACCCAAGCACATACACCTATATCAGCAGATCAACTCCATTCACTTAACCATAAAAAGACGAAATTTATTTGTTTACACGCGACTTGGCACTTGCCATAACAGAAATAGAATTTCACCTTAATTGAGAATTTCCTGGTTATTCAACTCTGGGCGATCGCTGGCGAACGGTACGATCGCAACGCACAGCTGCTCCAACTTTCAACTGTTCAAATGTGCGAAACGGTGCGATTAACGTAGGCAAAGTACAACGCAAATGGACACACACACGCATACGAATAAGATCACTTGCGTATCCATGTTTGTGTGTGCGAGAGTGTTCTGCTCGGTTACGCAGATTTGCATGCTAATTTCGTATCGACTTCCCGATTCGCATTCAATGCATGTTTACGGCAAAATGAATATATCTCCAACGGCAAATAGAAATGTGAAATTAATCGATTGCCGTGCAGCATACAAACAGACACACCAAGAAATGTAGTTGTTTCAGAAGTGAATGAGATCGGTGAGATCGGTGAATGGTGAAATGCACAGCCGCCGTGTGGGTATTTCGAAAGATTTACTACACCCTTTGATTTCAACACTAATTGAAATTTATTTTCGCGCTTCGGTATGTCTGCCGCCGCATGAGCGCAAATAGAAAGACGTGTATGCTGCGAATATTTAAGTACAGTTGTACATATGTATGTATGTGTGTTTGTATTTTTATTTTCTCAATTAACTTCGCCTTCCTCATTCTGCAAAGGGCATTGCATGCTGACATTTTGCACATTGTCTACTCGTCTGTCCACATGCATGCCGGCAGCCAGTGGAAGCACACTCAATTTACCGCTAAATGTACGAGCAGAAGCAGCCAAGTCAGCTAGAATGAAGAGTCAAGTTACCTGCCGCAAGCTAGTGATTGTCATTGCAAGCCGAATAGTATATGTTTACATACATACTAAAGTCCACACTTTGGCTAAGGTCACGTGCGGCCAGCGCAGCGATGCGGCAAGTGTTGCAAGTTCAACGGCAGCACCACAGTGGTGATCTTTCGCGATCGCTAAGTGAGATACGAGTACATGACTCTTGGAAAGTGTTGGCTTGTATTTTGAATTTTTACCACCCTGTAAAACGCAGTGTATATTTTAGAATCAGGGAAGTGCTAACAATTACCAACCAACCACTAGGTTTTCTGTGTATTTCAAACGGTTAGTGAAACTTTGTATATAGTTCATAGTAATAAAGTATATTTGTGCTTTCTTTGAAAGGAGGAAGTGCAGTAAGACTGAGTTTTGTAGAATATATTTAGAGTAGAAGGGTGTCCAGTAATCATGAATTGTTTATACATCAGTTAAGCTAAAGAACTTCCTCAGGAGATGGTATCAGTACTTTTCTTCATAGTAAATAATTACAGAAAACATGTAAAGAAGGTAGTAAGGAAGCAAGTGAATTATTTAATGTTAATAATTTTTTTCAAAATACTAATATTAGGGGCTATAGGAAGTAGTGACCCGAATCTACCAATATTTGGCATATTTATATATTTCTTCTTAATTTCTATAGAATATCTGGGAGATTTAGCGATATTTTCGATAAAAAATATTAATAAGCACTGAGGTCTTCATTTACAATATTTGGAGTTTTTGAAAAGTTATTGTTCGATTTTTTAAATGAGCGGTGCCACACCTCCATTGCATTATTTTTGCAAAGTTTTATATAAATTGTATTATATGAGAAGTTAGAGTGGTTGTGAACCAGTTTTGACGATTTTCCATGCGTACCATAAGAATGTTAAGAAAATATCGTCTACCGATTTTCGTGGAATTTAATCGAGTACTTCTTGAGACATGGTTTTTATCTCAAAAGTGGGCGACCACATACCCCTTTGTCATTCTTTAAATCAATCTGAGTGTAGCTGCTCTATACAATATTTTCCATGAAATTAAGTGTTTCTGACATTTTCCGTTAGTGAGTTAATGTATACGACTTTATATCTAAATCGTTAAGTTTCAGGTTTTACAAACAACCGTTAAATGAACAAAACTATTATAATCTGTAGAATATGCTCCAAGAGAATAAAAACTTATAGAATTCATGTAACTCAATTCTCCAAAATAGGAGAAGGTAAGAAGTGCTAACAAATGAATGAGTTAAGAAAAGTCAAGTTAAGGTTAAGGAACGGCTTTCGTCATGTTACCCGTAGGTAATGTCTTCGTTATCCAATAAGCGAATTAAATTCGAAATGTAGTTATATGGAAATTATAATGAATTATGCTATAAGATTTGTCAGATATGAAAATCAAGCAAAAATTAACAGCCATAATACACCAAATTAGAATAATCCAGATATATTATTCGTCAAAGCGAAATTAAGAATTTTATACAGAATAATACCGCTAAGTGAGAGATTATTGGTCGCTTTAGTTAATTTCCACACTGTAACGAACTGAGAATAATTATAGTATATTTTGTTAAGATAGCTCTAGGAGATTAGTAAATAAGAAAATAACAACCAGTTTAGGTTAAACACCAGCCTTAAAAATTGATTTACAGTTGATCTCCTTTTTGCACGGTTAATTGGGACAGTAAATTACTCGTGTAAAAAAAAACCGTGCAAAAAAAATTAAATTTTTATATAAAACTCACTATTGGGACCAATTTAAGAAAAAAATCGTGCAAAAAATATCTAATTTTACATGAAATTCTATCTATTCGTACAGTGAGAATTTTCACTGTTGTTGTTGTTATAGACTTTTCTGGTATTATATGTATGTACATATTACTATTAGAAGGAACAAACAACAACTATTCTGGGAATGGTAAAAAAATAATAATTTTCAAAGTTCCGTCATTAATCGCTGTGTCTTCTTTTTTCTTACTTCTTCATACAGCTTCATTTATTTGTTTACATATTGAAATTGTTGCAACCTTTTCACCGGCTTTCGAATCTAAGATTTGTATTTTTCAGCTTAAACTTAATTTAGAATTTATTAAATTCTATTAACAGCAATAGATTTGTGACGTATTGACGGAAGGAATTTTGATTATATTGCAAAAAAGTATACAATTAAAATAAAAAATCCGTGTAAAAAAAATAAAACCGTGTAAAAAGGAGATCAACTGTATAATGCTTTTTTAAACCATTGATCTCGACGCGTAGGCGGTGTCTACGCCAGTCAAGAAGAAGAAGAAGATCCAGCGATCTAAATTAAGTTGAGATTTCAGCCTAATAATATAATGAATTCTTGAAGTAAATTTAACAACAATAGTAAGTTAATTTAGTTAGCTTAAGTAAAATGAAAAGATGAATCTATATATTATATATAAGAACAATATATATGAACCAGAAGATAATACCATTAAGATGATCTTCACAGCATTTAGGCAAGAAATTCCAATTAGCATATAACCAAGCCTTCTTACCATTAAACTAATGAAATGATAGAACACACTGGAATTGAAAACAAATTTTCGACCAAACTCTTCCAGTCTACTCTTGCATTTTTTCCGAATCCACGCCCAGTGGCTTCTTCCTCTTCTCAGAATCAGAATTTAAGTAAGTAAATTTACAGACAATAAAGAAGTAATCACTGAGACTGAGGCATATTTTGAAGAAAACGTTACCCTAACTTCAAAAATTATTAAACGATTAAAGAAAATATTCGCTTAAAAGATCAGTAATCAAATAAAAATTAAATATACAGAAATCTGTGTATTCTGAAAAAATATTTCACAATATTACACGAGCAGCTCTATTTCCATTCAATATACGAATATAAGAATGGACCAAACAATTGAGTTTTGATTAATTTACGCTTTAGTAGCGTAGCAAACCAATTTGAGATCAACGTTAACGACCAGTTACATGGTCTAATTGATAAATCGACAGCCATGAAAATTACATAAACACATAATTACACAGTTAGTTGCATACAAAGCCACGCATAAAAACTTGAACACACGCAAATAGAATTAGAGCCACTTAAACACAAAATCTACAGAAGAAATACAAATTAATCTAGGCAAAATATATGACTATGGCTTAGAATAAGTATCTAGGCGTTGAAGGCAGCACAGGCTTATTATATGTATGTGAGTATGTATATATGTGAGTAAATCATTTGTGGCAATTGCAACTGTCTCAAATTAGACAGCTTAGTAAAACTCGCTTTAAAGCCAACCAACAGCTGACCAGAGCTTAAAAATATAGCCTTAGCATCTATACTCACACACACACATGTACTTGCTAACTGCCTGCAGCCTAACGCTTTAGTATTTCTTAAGCGTTGCAAATACGAACACATGCAACAATAGCCTCTGGTGTGTATAAATGAGTGTGTGAGTGTTGTAAAATTGCCAATAGGCAAAAGTAAAGACTTTAATGATTTAACTCTAAGCAAATAAAGCAAATGGTGTGTGTTTAGAGTTGAGTTCGTGTGTATGTGTGTGTGTGCAAATAAATGCAAACAAACAAATCCACAATTATACCTTTCGAATGGTCAAGCCACGTTTTCAGTGCAATGCAATAAGTTTATGTAAATGTGTGTGTGTATATGTGTTGCGTGCGTTCAAGGCCGCTTTATTACGTCCATAAACTACTAATTTCATGCTCAATATGCTGCACATAGCCTCATTTATGCATATACATATACACACATATATAACTAGTAGCTTACATCGGTTGCGGCTGCGCTGAAATTAACAATATAAAACATATGTATGTATGTGTGTGCGTTTGTAAAAAAAATTAAGCGCTTCTAATTACGAAAGATTTCTTATGGCTTTCTCATGCGCTTACGTTGCCGCTTTACTACTTACTTATTCTTTATGATTATTCAGTTTCACCTTTTTTTACTCGCTTTTCTAGCGAGTTTGCTTGCGCAAGACGCTCGTAAATTCTATTTTGCCCATAAACAAAACAATCGATGAAAGCAGAACGTGCCGCTGACGGCCGCGCATACACATACAAGTATATGCATATGTGGCGAAGTGTGTGTTTGTGTCTGTGTTGAGAGTTGTGTCTAAAGGCAGGTGTTTTCTCACTTGGAACTTTTTTTCTGATTTATTAATTTTATATTGCAAGGAAAGCGTAGAACAATAGCTAGCAGCTAATAACCTTATTCTTCGGCTTTTTGTACCCGGGGGTAACAAGTTAACGGTACAAAAGGTTTGTTACACCGAAAAGTGTTTCTGATAGAAAAGAAATCGTTAAAAATAATATATAGTCTTTGATAGATATACATATGATCAGCAACTGGTCCGAAAACTTGTCTTCAGTTTCAAAAATTGTTTACAAAAATTGGTCACATATGGCCTATTCATCATAACTACTACAACCTAGAAGTCTTCCAAATACTTAAATAACGGTTCCCAGGACAAACCGGTCTAGGTACAGGAACGGAAAGGAATTTGTTCATCCAAGGGCTATCAGCTCGCAGTTTTTCTCATAAGTATTTTGATAATTTTTTCATCCGCCTTGGCAAAATTAATAACCTTTCTTTGTAAATAATAATCGTTATTTCAATAATCTGGCTTCTATTTGTCAAGACCCTCTCCACAAATAGGGTTGTAAGGATAGATCTAGTATAGGTATGAAGCTTGTAATCTTTCGAGAATTTAATTCATAAATCTTTGGAAAAAACGATTAAAGAATACACTACTTTCCGGCAGAGTAACCAGGTTACTCACGAAAAAACGTGGTCCACAGCTTCACGATACTAGATTGACTTAAACCTAAATACAGTAATATATACCTGTATATAGATAACAATCAGGATATAACTATCGCACAACAACCACGCCCTCTTAGTTTAAAAGGAAATTGAAAAAAAACATATGATTGATATTTCAGAAGTCATATACCTTAGATAACGTCGCAGTCAAGTAACTAACAACATAAGCCTTAGAATAAGGAAAAGTAATCTCCATTTGCATTTCTTACTTGAGAAGGGCAATAAAAATCCTCTCGACCTATTACTCTATTAAAACTCCGATGATATAAAGCGTCAGCCTAAGTATATGAATCCAACGTAATAATATTGTTTTCCGTCCAACTTCAACCACACCTTACTCACTCCAATTTGTATTTGCAACTCATCAATGCTGCTTCTATGATTCTGCTTTCATTTAGAACGCCATCATCAACGCCACCAGCACAAAGCCATTGTAAAATGCTCATTCGATTTCTTTATGAGCGCTTTGGATTTGCTGCCAGCGTTAAAATGCTTTGATTAGTTTTCTATAATGAAAAATTCCAGCTTTTATTAGCACAAAGCAAAAAGCAGCTTATGTTTCTTTAATTCGCATGTCTAAGAAAAAGCCTCACTTGTCTATACTAATTTACACACACGAGATCTGAGGCATTTTTATGTGGTGTTTATATTGTGCTCGTCCGTCCGCATAGCCTCGCGACCTTTATCGACAGCAGCAGCAGCTTATTAATGTTTATATTAGTACGTCGCTGTTTTTATGCCAAGTTTATGTAAATTTTTCTTTGTCTTATTTAAAATGCGGAATTTCCTATCGCAATTCACCAGCACTTTTATGATGCCACCGCCAGAAGCATGCATTCTACATACTATATACTCGTATTTAATCGTGTTGCGCGGCGCGAAATAACCATAATAATTAGATAAACTAAAAAATAACGTCAAGCACTTGCTTGAATTATGCATTTTATGAGGAAACTGAGATTTACTAACATATTTACATATGTATGTCTTTATATGTATGTACTTCTGCATTGGTAATGCGACACCCACTGATGTCTTAACGACTTAAGTTGTAATCCAGTTGAATGAGACAACAGCGGATTAGCTTTAATATAAAATTATTAAAAGTTAAAAAAAATGTATTCTAGAGGAAATCTATAACATGGTTTAGCTCTTAACATCAATCTTAAATGGATGTGTATTTAAATTATGGCCATGATTATCTACTTTCAATTTCAATAGTCGCTTCTTAAAGTACTGTCTTAGTGTTGCACTGAATTTTAAAATTTTCTAAAAATTACTGTATATTTAAAAGTTGACTTTTGAAGATCTATCAGACCATTATTAATTAGTGATGTAAAACTAATATGACAACAGTATATTAGCAAGGCTTTCATAAAGTAAGGCACACTTATATTTAAATATTTGTAAAGCCTGAATAAGGTTTTCGAAATTGTTAAAATAGAGTTTCAATTGAATTTCAAGCTTTATCAGTTGTTTATTTCTTGTTTTTTAAGAGCCTATTAATAACGATTCTTGGTAGCATTAAGGCCACATTTACCAAGTTTCATCAATCCTTCTAAAATCTATCGAAGGATATATGTAAGTTTGAGTCCCTTTCAGTTATAATAAGAATTTTAATGCGATCAATATTTTTAACTTATTATCCACACATTTTCCAAATAATTGTTGGTTTTCCATTAATTTAAAATTACTTATTTAACCTTGAACAATATTTCTAAAATATTCTAACAACTTGTTTCTGAAATACGAGGGCTGCTATATATATTTCTGGTCTAGGCAACACTAAGTGTTGCCAGGTGCAATCTGACATTTCCATTGGAAAGTTTGACATTTTTTAGCATAACATAACTCAGAACGTTTTGTCATTTAATCGTGAATTGTTTTATTTACAGGGAATTAAAAAATTCATCTCGGCCAAAAAATGGAATTAACTCGTGAACATTTTCGTGCGATCATTTTTCAAAACTTTCGACGTGGATTATCGCGACAAGAGTGCATCGATGAACTAAAATCTTTGTATGGCTATGAAGCACCATCCTATAGCACTGTGAAAAACTGGTACAACGAATTCAAACGTGGCCGACGCTCGCTCAAAGACGAATTCCGTGAAGGTCGTCCAAAAACAGCCGTTGTGACAGAAAACATCGATGCCGTACGTGAACTGATAATGCAAGACCGTCATGTAACATACCTTCAGATAGAGGCATGCCTATGCATTTCTCCCACCAGCATACATTCGATATTGCATGAACACCTGGCCGTAAAAAAGGTTTGTTCTCGTTGGATCCCGCACAATTTGACAATCGCTCAAACAAAGGCTCAAAAAAAGTGCTTCGAAAATCTCAAACCAATTTTCGAAGCACTTTTTTTGAGCAAAAGTGTTTAAATCTTGATGGAGAATATATTGAAAAACAATAAAACCATTTTCGTTGATATATATTCCTATTTTCATTATTAGGCCAGAAATATATATAGCAGCCCTCGTACTCATATATAATTTGAGTACCAGAATTGTTACATATTGAAATAAAATATTTTACTTAAGCCTATATTGGTCAAAAAGTGATTATTGAAACTTAAACTAACTCTCTCTTTCCAAATTGCCAAGTCGATTAGAAATTGCAGCACACTCACATATCTTTCATATTATAATTTTTTCTCGTCTCATTCCGTTTTCTTATTTTAAAAATTTATTTATGCCTTATGTATGTATGTTGTTTCATAAGTAGTGTGTAATATACGAAAGTAATGTGGTCAAACATTGAAGATCTGCGAATCGAACAAACAACTGATCTAAATACTAAGCCTAGATTTAAAAATTAATTGTTAAATTGGAAATTTGATGGCACTTGGAGTTTTCGAGAGAAAGAAAGTTCTTTGAACAATGGCAACGTCGAATACCGCAGATGATGGAATGATGAGCTGTATGAGTTAGACGACGAATTTTTGTTTGAATTCAACTCGCTGTTGTTGATTTAATATAAACAATTTATGATACGAGGGTAGCGCTCAATGCTAGCGAGCAGAGAAATACCGAATCTATGACGCTAAAAAACTAAAATAAGATTTATAACCAATTAGGTGTCTTAATCTCTCACATTAATAAAATTATGCAAGTACAAACATTCCTTGCAAAAATGTAAATGTTCAACACACAATTTCAATGAATAATTACCGTTATTATTAACTCATTAAATACCAATTGGTACAATAAATTACGCCAGTACCTTTTTCAGCCAAATACGATCAATTAAATGTATCAATGAGTTGTGAGTCCCAACATATACTTGAATAACATAATCGGCATACGGACATGCACATACATACATACTACTCGCCTATGCTAATATGTGTTGTTTAATTACAACTGCACGTGCTACATACTATAGTATATGTATATAGTAAAGATATAGTAAAGGTATGTATATATGTATGTGCTCGTATAAGCAGCTATTCTCAAGTACGGCTCCGCATGCTCGATATTTGACGCATATCAATTTCAAACAATGAACCGCTCAATCGATGACCATGAAAAATTATTTACTTTCAATTTCAATAGTTGGCGAAACAAAAAAACAACTAACAAAAGCAAAAAAAAACATGTCTGTATGTACATATGTATGTATATGTGGAAATGCAAAAAATATAATAAACGATTTAAAAGTGAATTCAAACAAGTATAATGAAACTGAGTAATTATGTAGACATAGCGAACTAAATGATATTGGTATGTATAACAGTATAACTGTCTACACTGCTGAGTAAAATTAATGAAAACTGGAGGGTATTTAGCTCTGATCTGATATTTATATATAATGTAGGAAACTTTTTTATGAGTAAATACTAGTTGGTGCCTAGAAGCGTGGTCAGACACTGTAGCAAATATTAGGTGAAGAGTTAATTAGGTCATAAAATTCTTATCAACACTAATTTAAATAAATATGCAATATAATCTCAGAAGAAGAAAGTCACATACATATCTAGAACCACTCCTATTATTCTGCTGTTGGAGCGAAAAAATATATAAATTTAACCCCCCTAAAAAAATATAATTATGTATATACCTATTTCCGTACGACACATCAGGAGATTCATAGGTGAACACGTCAAGCACTACTTCGAAATTATAATTCTGAGAAACAGTCCCGATTTCGGGTCCCTGTCGAATTTCACAGTTTGATATATTTTTTGAACATTGCGCCGAAATGTAGGCAACATAGTCGAAACAATGCTTCATTAATGCTACTTTATTATCCACAAAATTATTATTCAAGTATTATTGTAGAACAACCATACATACATATATGTTCACAATAAAACTAAATCTAAATTCGAATAATAAGATAACGTTTTCGGAACCTTTTCACGATTAGTTTAAAATACATTAGCTTTCCTTGTGAGGAAATTTGGAAGCGGTACGTAGTTTTAAATCAGTGTTCCAAGTAATTCTTCAAGGATGCTGAACGGCAAAGATTTAGGTACATAAAATATTCTGTAAAATATTATCATACTTTGACTTCTAGAATACAGGTTTTAAGTTTGTCGAACTTGGTCCCATTCACGCTGGAATAGTGTCTAATTTAGCCCGATTTAATTTAATTATATGTTACGAGTGACTACAGAAACCCCTGTAGAGTGCATGGAGTTAAACTTAGGCTAATGAAGATGGTGAAACGTATAGGTTAAGTAATAAGTTCTACAACTGGTATATCAGTATACTTTCTTGTGTGAAAGCTCTCCGTGGATTCCGTTAATTCTGGGAAATCATAAAGACCACAATTTCTTAATCTCCGTGTGTTGCTTCTATTACTTCACCCAACACTGTATTCCGCTATACGCAACAACTTCACCATTCTGCACCACTCAGTAAATGTATTAATTTCTTTTATTTCCCAATCAATAAAAATTATCATTAAGCCCGCAGCAAAGTGAAATGGTTTCAAATATAATATGAAATAAAGGAAATTTATCAAAAAAGAGTTTCTCAGCAAAAAAGTAGAAAAGTAAGCGAAAAACTGAGTCAGAAAATATTGCACTGGTTATTTCAGCGGATATCTATATATATCTTTCTACTCAGTCATACCCGGTTTAACCGTGCATAGGTGCATAGTGTGCCGCAAACATCAAGTTGTTGTTACTGTTATTGTTATCGTTATAGCGAACTAACCAAGCGACCAACCTCGCTTGCAGGTAATGGATTACCCAACTCAGTTAAAACGTGAATAATTCAACCGCAAAATGAAATAAATGAAACACAGCTAACGATACCGAGTCACTGGCACATACATATATGTATATAGACACACATATACACATATACAAATGTAGTGAAATAAAAATTTAGTAATATATCCACGATTAAAATAATGCAACAAATTGTGTTTGTGAAGTGGAAAAATGAACACAAGCAAATAACTGTACACGAATTCGTGCATGTGTGTGAGTGTGCGCCCCAAAACAATAGGCAATTAATGTGCATGTGAAGACGACGGCAGCGGGGGTGTGTTGGAAATTTGCATGAAAGCCAAAGTTGCCCAAACGGGTGAATGGAGGAGGCGGTGCGAAAGTGTTTCATAGCTGCGAGTAAAGCGCGAAATAGGCCACGGAACTATAGAGCGAAAATTACAAACACACATGCACACTCACATACATATATGCATATTCATTTCCATGTGTTTGCATTAGTCGATCGACCCGTCCACCGACACCTGTGGCAACATCAGCGCAAACATTAGATGCACCACTTGCATATGCATTGAAGCAAGTTTTGTTAAAACACAAACAATTTTGTATGTGTCTGTGTGTGTGCAGCTTAATTAATATGGGGTATTTCTTAAAATGCATGCAACTTATGCAAATTGGCAGCGCGTTTCGCCAGCGAACATTCAATGAGCGCTAAAAACATACATTTTAATCGCAAGCGCTGCAGATAAGTAGTTGTTGTTGTTGTTCTTTCCATTACATTGTAGCTAATTTAGTGCCGATATTTCTCCTATGCTGCGTAATGCAAAAGTGTGTTATTATGCTATGCATCTCAAACTGAATTAATGAATGTAAGTCAAACTCTCACAGCGTAGCAAAATGGCAGCGTTGTACTCAAACACTTATGAAACGAGTGAAGCACAATTATTTCTATGTTTCTAGGTCCAAAATCGATGGACCATAATTGAATAGCCATGAAACTGGGTTGGTAGCACTCTGGACTGAACTGTACTGTGTGTCTTCGATTCGTCACTTTTCTACACGCTTTGGTTGAACTCGGCTTTCTTAGCAAGAAAGTGTACTTGCAACAAGGTGTACAGTTGAATTCAATAGAACTCATCATGGAAGTGATAAAACTCTAAATATTCTGTCTCACATTAAATTAACCAGGCTATTTGATTTATTCGACTCGCCATAAGCCAAGTTCAGGCAAACCATTAACTGTCTCTGACATAAAGCAATGCTTTTATTAAGTAAATAAGTGTCTAAAACAAAAATATTTATAAGATCTGAAGCTTTATTTACTATTTCGAAAGAAGTATTTGGGGACCACAAGATATTAGGTTATGGTATATGCACCGCTAAAGTTCGGAGTTTTTGAGGAAATTTGTATGAATTTTTACCAACTCAAGCTGTCAGTCTTGTTAAAGTGATATCGTTTGATTTTTAGTCTAGTTCAAGAGCCTATATATGCATAAAACGCTTATTGAGACGAAAGGATATAGTTGGGTTCAGCGCCTGGATATAAAAGAGGCTTGGTTACTTTTGTGTAACAAATTCGAAGGTGAGTATTTGACATGGTAAAGTTTGTCGGCTTAGAAGCAGTTTTACAAAGATACAGGATACAGCAGTGTGAGAGTACCTCACAGCCACAGCTGACGTACCTAGGGGTAATATTGGATTCCAAACTAAAATTCAAACAGCACCTATCGTACACTTGAAGTAAAGCAAACAAGGTGTACAACTCCTTATCGAGAATGATGGCAAATAGAGGCTGCGTTCGTTCCAGTGGGAGATTGTTAATTGCAAAGGCGATGAGCTCCATAATCATGTATGCGGTGCCAATATGGAACCAGGCGCTAGACATAAAAGCGTATGCCAGGCCGATATACTCTATACATAGACTCACAGCTATAAGAGTAATAAGTGCTTTCCGAACTATATCTAGCGAAGCAGCCGAAGTACTAGCTAGTATGCCGCCCATAGACATCCAGGGAAGTGAATTTGCGCGACTGCATGAATTACCAGCGCCTAATACAAATACAGAAAAGCTAGAGCAGAGAAAAGTGAGCTTCACAATGTGGCAGCAACGGTGAGAAACCTCGACCAAAGGACGGTGGACCCACAGACTTCTATCGACATTCACTCGTGGATAAAGCATGGGGACCTTGATTTCCACCTGACCCAAAAGCACGGCTGCTTTAGAAGTTACCTATATAAATTCCGTCATGACGTTAGTCTGTATTGTCCGGTGTGTGCAGAGTCCGTAATAAACCCTGAGCACGATTATTCTATTGCCCTTGCTTTTTAGATATTTTAGATATTTGCTTTTTAGATAGGGAAAAGTTGAAAACAACCATGGGTGAGAGTTTGACGGTGGGAAATTTGACTGCACTTATATGTCAGTCCTCCGATAATTGGAAAGCTGTTAGCGAAGCGGCAGCCTTCATTATGACAGAACTATGATATTTGCAACAGATTAGGCGTCAGTCAGTCCGTGCTATAGAGGAGACGTAAAAGTCCAGTCACTCCCACGAAGTAATACTTAATCCGGTGGTTCCGTGGGAGAGTCCTGTGATGGGAGTAGGTTTAGCGGATTAAAGTTCCGGACTCCGGCTTTCGATGCTTCCCCCTACTATAAAAAAAACAGGATGCAGCAGTTCTGCAGCGCTCCTGACATACTATCCATGCAGACAATGTATGTATGTATTCCACACTGTTTTCAATGAAGTAGAAAACCCCATTTTATTCATTTATATTCCCCACATTCTATTGCAATGAAAGCTGCTGCTCTCTTCGAAGAATCGGTGAAAATTATGTATCAGGTTTGTCACTTCTAGAAACTTTATACCGAAAGAACTTTATTTCAAGCTGAAAGGTATAGCATTGACTTCATTCTATGTAGATGATACCGACAACATGTAAAAATGTTTAAAAGACAAACGAATTCTATATTTTAAATAAAGAATAATACAAGAAGTGGTGTGACCGATTTCGATAGAAAGGCTTACAAAATATTCAATTATTCATGCACAGCAAGATAACTATATAAATATATATATATATATATATACACCACAATTTGCACATTACACAACAATATGGCAATAGCAACAAAGCTTGTCACATAGCATAACACCCGTATGAGCCGATAAGTACAGTCTGTGCACGGGCATGAGCTCATAGATAACTCGCGTTTTCACGCTCCAGTAAAACCGAAAACTCAGCTAACGCCAAGAAAGAACTCAAGCAATATTGTAATTTAGCCACAGCTAGACTCTACTGCTGTCGCACTTAAGCGCTAGTTGCTTGAACAAATACTAAACTTAAACATATTTATTCGTGTATAGATATGTATATTATTGCATTAAACAATGCAAGCTTAACTAGTGGCAACTGCAAATCTAACAATTTGCTATAAACACACGTACATATGTATATATTTGTAAATGTTTGTCTTTGTTTTTGTAAGCGATCGTGTTGCGATTTTTTTCTTTGATTTGTTTATCAACAATTTTTCTTAAGCGCGCATTTTCTGCCACAAACAGTAAGTCAGTTAGTCGGCGCTCCTTTGTTTAACCCGCACCTTAGTTTCTGAGTTTCTGAGTGTCTGGTTTTTTATTTTTTTTTCTTGCTTAATTTAACATTTAAATTCTATTTTTATTCTTTGCAATCAACTTTGCGCTGAACTTTGCACACCGCACCGCACACACCGCCGCCTTCCAAGAGTCTATGCTCACCCTCAATTGGCAGTTAACACATTTCTTTCGTTTGTCCATGAGTTCATGTGACTGTGTATGGGTGCAACATTTAACAAACTCGAGCAACAGGTTATTTGTTGTCGACAATAAAAGTGGTTACCAGCTACAAAATGCAATTGAGACAACTTTTGCATAAGAAAACAACAATAAAAATTCAAGAATATCCATAAAAGGCCACATTTAATTTTCGTTCTCTTACTTATTCCAAGAAAAATTGGTAATTTGTTGTTTTCCAAATATTTGTCTTATTTTGATATTTTGATATTTCGATAGATCGATATATTTAGAAAATAATTTTGTGGGGAATGTAATCATGTTATAGTTAAAAGTCATGGATTGTTCTCTAGGTATTTGACTCAGTTGAACTTCTAATCACAATACAAAAACTCTCAATTTATTACTGACCATAAATGAACGACAGACAAATATATTGTACCGATCAAAATGTAAATTATCCTTGCCCTTTAAAGCATATTTTTAAATAAAAGTAAGTTTTTGATGATCTCTAATTTCTTGAATTTGTCTCCACCTCGAATAGTAGAATAACGATTAAAATGTCAGAGAAGAGAACTACTGCAAGAAGCGTTTGGTATATCAAAATTAAGTAGCAACAGATGCGATGAGTCGGTCAATATCATTAGAATATCATCATATACAATTTAATTGTTAATCGAAGTTTCGAAACATTCCCTTTTAAAAGTACGTTCACCACGAATTCGAGTTTATTGATGATTATTGGTGTTTATCTTTACAAGAATATGGTGAAAATAAACTCAGAACTACTTAAACACTTTTTGACAATTGCCCATATTACGGGAACTTCAGAAATAATGTTTTTTAAAATTAATTAATGAATTGATTAATTTTTCTAAAAAATAATTTACTTGATCCATTAGATCCAGATTGGTCCATTTAAGATAGTAGAAAATTATATTAATATATACAACTATACTATGTATATCAATAAAGACAATGACAATTTCGTAATGCTGATATTTCATAATATGACTTCGGACAGTACTCATAAACTGGGAGATCTATTCAGAATACGCTTAATTTTGAGTCGAAAACTTAAGTTTATAGAGTATTTGGGCGTTTGATGATAATTTTTTTCCTTAACTCCAATTAAACTCCAATATTTTCAAGAAATAAACAATTTAACTCCACTAATACCAATTTAACAGATTTTGGTCTGTTTAGTCATTAGTTATGAAACCTTAAAGTCAAGTTCGAGCCAACGTGAAAGAACGAATATAACTGAAAACTTACTATAACTCGTTCACTTATGCTTGAAAGCGATTAATACTTTCCTTTGAAATCTTAGATTGGTGCATAAAAGTAAGTTAATTAGTCGCCACAGGCTTATGCAAGGCTATTGTGGATTGACACCGCTAAGTAGAGTATGAATGTCGTAACTTAATGTCTCGAATAAACAACCTTATTCTAAACTACTAAGATAACTTAGAAATAAATTTTAAATTAAAAGTACTCCCAAAGCGATAATACCCAGCATGTTTCTTTAACTAACGACACTGTTGTTATTGTTGATTATGTAAATAATTGTGCGCAAGGTTCAACAATTTCCAGTTTCTCCACATTTATCAAATTAAAGCGTCAAAGCTGTATTTTCTACAGTAGCAAAGAAAGTAAAAGTGCTCATTTATTTTAATACAAATACAAATCTATGGTCACGGCGCGTGTTTAAATGAAGACAACACTCCCAAACAAGCTAATCAACCGGACGAAATGGCCAAAAAAAAAAAACAAAAAACTCACAGCAGAAAACATAAAAACCACTTTCGATTTAGCCAGAAGAAAGGTCATTAGTGCGATGCGATGATATGTATTAATATGCCATTAGGTTCATAATTCATGCCACGTGATGTGAACTCCAACCGGCGGGCCAGCATGGCAGCGGGTAGCTATAAATAGTGGTGACCGCATGCGCTGAGTGTGCGCTCGAGTCAAGCGACACTAACGGTATGCCGAGCGGTGTGTTGATGACCGGGGTCATTACATATATTTTAAATAATATTGATAATATATTATTGTTTTTTTTCGTTTTTTTGTTTTATATTAAAGAAGAAACTTAATTTTCGACCGTCGGCAGCGTCTTTGCTTTCGCCGAAAATAATATTAATTTATTAAGAAAGGGTTATTGATAAAAGAAATGCAATGAAAAGAGAG
This sequence comes from Zeugodacus cucurbitae, assembly GCF_028554725.1. NCBI lineage: Eukaryota > Metazoa > Arthropoda > Insecta > Diptera > Tephritidae > Zeugodacus > Zeugodacus cucurbitae. Next base: position 51,134,596 of record NC_071667.1, on the reverse strand, counting down.
AAATAAAAACACAGAAATCTCTAATGAAATCTCAGCTGTGCGCATTGTTAGAGGAAGCGGCAATCAATGAATGCAAGAAAAGAGTAAATGAAGTAAAAAATCGCTGCAGGAAAACGGCGACGCTAATCGCTCATCATTAAAACACTTTGCGAAACTTTGCGATACAAAATAAATAAAAAACAACAACAGAGACAACTCAACTCAAGTGACTTATTGCTGCGCACAGGTGACGCGTTGGGCGGCGAAACGCCGACGTCTCTTGACCAACGGCAATTTGTTCAGCGGAAATCGTCATTCAAGTGCGCCGCGAAATGAAGTCGCAATTAAATGCTCAATGCGAATGAAATCGAAGACGAAGAGAAATGAACTGGTAATTATTTTGGAGTTTTTATTATGAGTTAGATATAGGGTTATATATACCAAAGTGATCAGGGTGAAGAGTGGAGTTCAAATCCGAATGTCTGTCTGTCCGTCCGTCCGTCCGTGGGTTAACTCACTAAGTAAAAACGACAGAAACACTAAATTTCACATAAGAAATGGCAGATGAAAGCTGCACTCAGATTTTTTTACAAAATGGAAAATGGGCGTGGCGTCGCCCACTTATGGATCAAAAACCATATCTCAGGAACTACTTGACCGGTGCAGAACTTTGCACAAATACTACGTTTATAGTGTGGCAGCCCCATTCTAAAAATCGCCGAAATCGGACCATAGGTTTTTAAGGCCCCATATATCGAACACGAGGACCTCGGTGCTTCTAACCTAATATTATGGTTTCCAACTTTCAATGGACTTTATACAATATATATGACGAATATGTGGGTCAAATTGTGTATTATATAATATAAATAAAGTTAAATAAATAAATTGCGAGAGTATAAAATGTTCGGTTACACCCGAACTTAGCCGTTCCTTACTTGATTTAATAATTTTTATATACTTTTATTTAATTTTTTTCATTTTATTATAATTTTATTTCTTTTAAATTTTTATATTTTTATTTAATTTTTCTGTAATTGTGTTACTCGCTGACATTTGCCACAAACGCTTTCCGCTGGTGTCACACCAATGAATTCAAATGTCACCGCGCTGCCCAAACAGCTAAAAGCAAAAGTCAAAATAATATAAAAGCGAAAACAGACGAGTGCTGGCAAGACATGGCTTCGGCCAAGAAGCGCTTCAACTGAATAAACTACATATAGCTAAGGTGAGCAGCTCAATAGGTGATTTGCGCAGCGCTGAACATTGGTCGCCTTACGTCCACCACCCGCTGCCAACATCCCCACCCACTCCGAAACGTCGATTCACGTATATTATTGGCATTTTTCCGCAGATTTTCTAAACTCAGTTTATAATTGCATTTCAGCGCTTTAACATTCAGAGCCAATAGCTGTTGTTGCTGCTGCCGCTGTTGACTGCATTGACTTGAGGTTGCTTCAGCTGGTGAAGTGAATCAATAACCAGTTGGTTGCTAGCAGATATTTCCAACAAATTCGCCGCTCTTCGAATTGCATCTACTTAACCTGATATTCTGTGCACGAACCGCGCTGCGTCAGCGACGTCAGCAGCGACGACGACAACGCATTGCAATTCACTCTCTCAAATTGCTTGTTGTCCGCTTGTTTAATGTTGCCGATAATTTTTAGCTGTCTGTCGCGCTTAGTTTGGCTGTTAATTTATGGCAAGCGGCACTAAACAAATTGTGAGTTGGAAAAGTGGATTTTATTATTTTTGAAATTCGTGATTTTCGTACGAACGTGCACGGGTTTAACGCAGAGTTAGTGCTCAAAATTAATGTAGTTTGTAATTTATGCAATTAAATATAAATTCACAGGCAATATTGCTGTTGGCGTGGAAAATCAAATTAATATTTGACCCACAAACCAAAAACGAAGAATTAATTTAAATTGAAATAATTTACAACGAGCCTTGACCGCTCTAACACCCACAAAATAAATGAATGCATACTTGTTTCAAAAATATATATAAATTACATGTAACATGCCTTTATATACATAAGTAGCTTTATCACGTACAAAACCTATGTAAGTATGTTTACCTTTTCCCTCAGCTTTAGCTCATAAATCTTTCGCCTTTTCGCTTTTTCAATCCATAACATTCAATAAAATTCAGTCACGTTTCTTTAGTCGCTCTACAAAATTCAAATGAAGTCAACTCTAAATATATCCACACACACACACTTAGTATACTACCTATTATATTATTATTGTATTATAGAATGTTGCCCAAGAACAAGCGAATATAATTAATCCCGCTCGATATTTTTAGCTATTGGTAATAAGTAAATGTCAGCGGTGGCATAAATTGGTGATAAATTATTTGGCGCATCAGTGCAGAAGCCTTTGCTTATATAGTATTAGCAGTAGTAGAAGGAAGCTGTCAGTCAGTCACCCGAGCTTAGAGAGTGGCGAACAGAACAACCAGCTGGCATAAATCAAATAGACTGGAGTGAACAAATAGAAGCGGAATAGGTAAAGCTTGAACTATGGTACTACCACGACATGTGTTCACAAACTCTCTTGTATTAAATAAACTGAGTAACTTTGTTACTTTCGCAAAATTGTATATTTAGCAAAGAAGTTGAGCTAAAAATATACAGTAAGCAGAAAAGTTAGCGCATAGTTTCATATTTGCTCTCATACAAGTATGTGCTCTCACATACTTAGAGTAGTAATTCAACTAAACAGACGTAGACTCGCTCGGTAAGTGATCTTGGAAGACTTTAACCTAATCGATATTATTTGAATAATGTGTTAATTGCAAAGATCCATACTAAGTTCAACGGATTTTTTAGTTGATATTAAAGGTATATACTTTTTCTTAAATAATGTGGATAAGATCACTACAATCCATAGAGAATAAAGTCCCGAGACGAAGTTCACCGTAGTTCAAAAAAAGTATTGCGGTACAATTTCAGATGAATTTTGGATTCAGAGTTATTTATATACATCTAAGTAGTCACATTAAAGTAGGAAAACGTTTTATATCACTCTGCTCAAACGGATATTCGGGGTGTTTTTGTAGGTAAGGATCAATATAATGCAAATCAACACAGATGCCATTGATCCACATTCCCATGAAAGAACACAAGTCTCGACGAACAATAAATAATTTCCATCGAAAAAAAATTATTTCGTTAGTACTTCTTATACGGAACAGTGAAGGCGAGATTACATTGATGATAAAGGTAGCCTAATCATTTCAAAATGAATTTGTCAAACATTGGTTCTTGCGCAAACGAAACCCTCCGCGTCGTCCAAAGTGAGTTGACCAACATGCTTGACCTAAATAAAAGAAAACGTAGCTATGAAACCTATGTATGCGTGTTGAAAGACTTAAATAACCATCTTATATATCACCTTTCATCCATTTGCCTAATACCATACTTTCTTTGGTCCAAGCCCAACGGCCTAGCAATTTTTGTGGCCTAACCATGTAACATCAACAGCTTTCACTAGATTTATTACTCTGTACGTTGTACCTTGTATCTCTTTCGAAACTTATTTGTGATGTTATCGGCCCTTATCCCTTAAGCCCGGAATTTTACGTTCCACTTATTATTTCATAAAAAGAATTATCTTCAGTTCGTCTGTTCTGAGTGCAAAATTGAGGTTAAGTTTTGAAAGTCAAGTCTAGATTTTGAAAACTAAAATGTTAATTTGAAAGCTACATCTCTGCAGCTTTGAGTTGAGAGTTAAAGTTAAAGATAGATTCATATATAAGACAGTTCTTTCTTACTTTCAGATAATGAAATCTCCAAACAGTCAACGATTTTATAAAAATAGGTCATTTGCATTTCATAAATCGCTATCTTTATAAATTTTATACTTTATGAGATCATACACAATTGTAAGTAAATAAAATACTTTCTATGCAAAATTCATATGAAAAGAAAAACTTTTTTTTTTTTATTCAACAAATGTGGGTGAGTGAGTAAGCGTGAACGTGACATGTGACGTTGGCAATGACACCAAAACAAACTGCAGGCTGCGACGTGACAACTGCACATCAAAAACCTGACATACAGACAATGGCTAAAAGCGCATGCGCAAAGATGCGTATTACGGCGAATGTGGGTACTTTATGAGTACTCGTGCTATGGAAAAATTATGAGTACGAACAAAAGCATATAAAAAAGTGGGAAATAAATGTGTTGTGTAGTGCAATAAAAATACAAAAATGAACTTATAGATGAAAACAACACAATGCTTTGCATAGTACGAGTAAATGTGCGTGTAACGCATGGCAAACGCAGCGAAACTCTGCATACACAGATATTTTAAATTTTCGTTTGTATAGGTGTGAGTAAAATGTGGGTATTTCTGGTATTTTTAGTAATATTTCACATGTGTGTGTGTGTGTTTCTGATTTATTTTTAGTATTTTTCTATGCGCATTGTTGTTGCAATTTGTCTCCATTTGTACGCTTCATTTGCTCATTTACTCATTTTTATGCATTTTTCATACAAATGCATTTTAACAAATAAAACTTATTGTACTTGTCTCCCCTACCTCACCGAGTCCACAATTGCTGTTAGTCAGCGGGGTAAAGTCAGCCAAAGCAAGCACTACAAGTGGCATGTAAGAAAACGCAGCGAAAACAAACCGAGCAACAAAAGACCAACAAGAAGGTGGCACCACAGTGAAACCGTTCAAAAAAGGCAAAAGAAGAAACTTTTTTAAGGTCAACTCATTTCACTTTCTTCTAATAAAATCACAGCTCAACTACTAAGTGACTGCCTGACTGACAAACCGACAGACAGACTGACAGAGAGACAGCGTGAGTAACTAATGGCTATGGACAGCAGTGCAAGAGCCAACGAGCAAAGAGCAAAAGGCGTTGATAGAAATGCAGCACAATCAACGAGCTCTTGCTGGATGAAGATGTCTAAAATGTAGAGAGAGCGCACATACATACAGACATATGAAAGTGTATATTTAACTTTTTGTGCTCGTAACTTTTTGGCCGCATCACTCAAAATCTGAAAAAAATTTAATGTAATGTCTTAACAGTCAGCCTACAAAGAATATGAACTCACGCCTACACAACAACAAATTTGTAAAAAAATAAAAACAATAATAATAATGCAACGAAAATAGTGCCGGCTAGCTGCAAGCTCATCAATATGCACATATGCATTTTCGAGTGTATTTGTCTATATGCACATATGTATGTTGTTATTATGTGGCTTGTACATATGTATGTATGTGCCCACATGCGTGCTAAGCGAAAGTTTGTGGTGGGGCTCCATCATGTCAAAGTCAAAGTCAGCGTCAGAGTGAGCTCAGGAAAGCGCAGATTTTTGGCCAGAAACCATTTGCGGCAGACGGAAATCTTTGCTATCAACGGTGTAGAAAAGCAAAATAAAATAATACAAATACATTATCTATGTACTTTCTGCACATATACATACATTTAATAACCTGAGAACTAGTTTATTTGAATATAATATTAGTTTTCATAGTGACTGTGAGTACAAAAATATTTATTCAACTAATATTGACTGATGAGGCTTAAAGTGACTTCCGGAACTTCGGAATGTCAGCTAATTTTGACATTATATACAATATTTCCAAAAGCCGTTGCCACTCAGCAATGAATTAACAATAAATAATAGGGATATGACTAGCTGCTAAAGCTTGTTAAAAATATATTTTATCCGGATTCAGAACTCATGCTCATGAAAATCAAAATAGGAAGGCACAAACTGGCTCTTAATTTTGATGAGAATCCGCTGTCTCACTTTGCAAGCGAAAAATGCGACCTGTGGTGTTTTGTGCCCTCACAATGTCCACAACGACTTCAATAGTCCCAGCACGCTGATGAATTCCAGAATAGTGCTGGGAGCAAGGGAGTCGATGCTCCCTTCAGTTGGGATGATATGTCTCAAAATTCTGCACCTGCTTATGTGAAGTGCTACACTTTCCAGTAGTAGGTGTAGGGGAGTTTCAGCCTTCATACATGTCACAGAAGCGGCAGGTTTGCGATGAGACCAAGCCCAGATTGTGTAGGTGTTTCCTGAGCTTACAGTGGCCTGCGTATTAATTAATTTATTTCTTGGGAGGTTTATTGGCACTTGAATATTTTGGTATTATAGCCTCCCAATAGGCATTTTGATTAGCGTAATCCTACTGTTTGCCGCCAGTGCTGCTCTCTGCCCCTTTTTTTCCTCCGTACGGAACATCTCTCGGTTTAAATGGGGACGCACTGCCAAAAAACGTTTTCATCGTGGGTACGGAGGTCGAAATGTTCGTTATACTAGAAAAGATATATTCCGATTTAGAAGATCCCTACCTCTAATTCAGTATTTGTTCAATGTTTTATTCCATTGCCTTCATTGGATCTTGATTTGTTAACAGTAAAGTGAAAGAATCAAGCGTAAACGACTAATGATCGATTATCGACTACCGGTGCTATTATAAGTGTCGATCAATCGCTCAACCATCGACTGTCAATGCTTTTCAATCGCTTATTTGTCAGACAGATCTTTTTCTGTCGTTAGAAATTTTTGAATTTTGTCGATCAAGTTAGACAATAGCCAGATAAAATATCTACTGCCAGTCGACACCCGCAATAGAGGTGTGTATTTCATTGTTTTTCTACCGCAGAATTAATTTCTTCCACACTACATAAAGAGATTCTCAAATTTCAGTTAGAAATCGCGTGGGGTCAACGCCCGTTCCTGCAAGAGCACCCAGAACATCCGTTGAACGCACGTGTAGAGTTCAATAAATTTCAAATGATATGTGGGTATATGGTATAATCAAATATATGTGTAAAGCATTTTCAAGTAAAGCACTTGGACGTCCGGTCTTCCGCCGCACATTCGTTAGCTAGCCATTGCTATCACTTATAAGTACGAGTATGTGTGTTCCCAGTAATTCATTCACACCGCGATAGTAATGCGAGGTAATTGTACATGCCCGCAGTGTGTGTGTGCCGCTAACCACCATAAAAACCACAATAAACCATAAACAACAGAAAGGCATTAGGCTTACACTTACCATTTCTTTTCTTAAAATGGCTAATTGCGTATCCAGTGTGCTTCCTGTCACGCTCGCCACCGCACCGCCAGCGCCAGCGGCGTTCGTGGTGACGCCTGATTTCGCGGGCGTCGCTGCTGTCGTTGACGCTGTTGTTGTAGTTGTTTCTTTTGCATTTGTTGTTGCTACCGCTGTGGCTGTTGTTGTTGTTGGCGATGTCTTTGACTTGTTGTTCGCGTCCATTTCGTTACTTTCCAACAATTTCGCTGTGTTCAATTCATTTTTGCCAACATTATTAACGCTATTCGTAGTACTGCTGTTATTGTTGTTGCTGTTGTTATTATTATCACCTTTTTGGTATTCTACGTTATTGTCTAGATTGCTTTGCGCACTAACGGCGCTAATGTTGTTGTGATTGTTGTTTTGGTTTTCCATATTGACATCAGCATCGTCGCTGATCAAACCCGAATCAGAGCCGAGCATTTTATTGATACCACTAAGACTTTTTGGCAAAGGTGGCAGATCGGTGATTGACATAATTCTGGAAAGGGAAATAAAATTAAGAAGAAATTAAATTAAATAATTAAAATTTATGTTAATTAAAGTATTTAATTATAATTTAATAAAAATAAACGTAGAAAGCTGAGATTTATCGGGTGATCCAAGTAGAGATACTTTTTTCAATAGCCTTTTATCACCATACGACTACTGAGCGTACTATTCGCAATACCACCCAGCATTCATTATTGGATAATATTTAACCGATAATAATAATATTAGACCACGTCCAGCACGCAGTGAAGAAAATATATAGCAGCCGTTGCCGAGAGTGTACACAAAGACCGTGGAGAGTCGATTACGCCCCGTTCGCAGCGACCGGGACTGACGTATGGTACGACTTGGACCAATTTACGTCGAAATTTTAAGTTTACACGAGATATTAAGACACAGCTTGTGCAAGAACTGAAGCCGCTGGACTTTCCCAAGCAACATCATTTTGCTCTATAGGCTCTTGAAAAGTTCCAAGAAGATCTGACGTTTTCTGGTAAAATTCTGTTCAGCGATGAGACCCATTTCTGACTCAGTAAGTATATAAACAAACAAACTGACCGCTATTGGGGATGAAGAGCAACCTTAAGATATTCAAGAGCTGCCATTTCATTCAGTCAAAACAACGGTTTTGTATGGTTTGTGGGCCGGTGGAACCATCGCACAATACTTCTTCAAAACTGATGCCGGTAAGAAAGTAACTGTGAATGTTGACATTATCGCGCAATGAGAACCGACTATTTGATGCCTCAAATTGAAGCTTATGATCTCGGCGACATTTGGTTTCAACACATCACATCAACCAATGAATTTATTGAGAGAACATTTCTATATAATAAAATGGAGATCACAACTCTAGTGAAGCAAATTACTAAATGCCACCCAGAAAGATCCATAAAAGTCTGACTTTACTTTATTGGTGAGACCGAAGCATTTCCTTTCTAAAAACTAGTGACAGTCCTAGGTCAAACCAAGTGGACTCTCGGAAAGTGTGGGAATAATAGAGAAACGAAAACACAGCTATTGCAAACAATAGTTCCAGAACACGTAGTTCTCAATACCAACGACTCATATTACTCATATAATTTATATGCATTGGTGAGTTCAAGATAATCGCTTTTTCAAGACCACAGCTGATCACTTTCACAAACCCAAAAAGTTCAACACCATCAACAGCGTCGTAATAACACCACACCCACACACGTACTTCCCGGCTTATCGCATACCTAAACGCCGCAACGCACAATCACAACCGCACACACACGCACACAAATACTTGCTAGTAGAAGTAGCACCCAGTCAGCACTTTCGTTAAAAATGCTAATTTAACTTTCATTATGCATAATATATTGTCGCTTCTTTATTGAAACAATTCGCTTTTACCGCTTACAAGATGCTTTACATTTCTCTTTCTCTCTCCGTCTTCTTCTACTTCACCGTTTGCTAATACTAAGCTTGTTTGTTGTACTCGTACGAGCGTTAGGGAAGTGGAAGCGTGAAATTGAGTCGCATTCTTCGTTGAAATAAATGTGCTTATTTTCATAATTATAACATATGATCACTAGATATACTAAATATATACAATTAAACACCTACACACCCAGCTTTTGTTTCAGCTTTTTCACATTTTATATAAATTTGCGACAATAAAGCAATTCGAAGCGCTTTTGTGGGGAGTATATAATAACATGAGACACTTTACACTTTTGGCAGTGTTGATTATGCAATTACATATTTTTGGAGATTCATTCGTTAATTTTCTCTATGAAAATATATACAAATAGACGTATATTTTACATATACATAAGGTTAGGTTAATAATATTATTTGGTGCAAATAGCTTCCCACATACGATTCATTTCCTCATTCAACACAAAGAGAATCATTTAAATCAGGTAAAACTTTTCAGTTACAACTTTCTAATTTTACTACCGTTTAACATTAGAAAGTAAACTTTGTGACATTGAAAAATACAATTTTTGTAAGTTAAGCTAATTGTTTGATCTCTTCAAAACTCCCCAAATTATTATTTCTTTAAAATCGATTATTCACACACTATTGAGTATTTTGTTAGATCAGCTTCACGTTTTTTTCTAGTAAGAACTCTTCATTGACACTTAAAACAAACAATAGCAGATCAAAGACTTATGTCCGAATACCGTGAAATTCGTATATCGGTACTATATGAATTTTTAAGTAATAAGAACTCTTAACTTTTTCCCGACGATTGTGATCAGTTATCTTTAAGTCCACCCAACTTGGCAATCTAGAGAAAGTTGATCAAATGTATCGTAAAAGAAAATATAAAACATATTTCAGAAAATAATCCGCAAAAAGTTATAGTATAGGTCCGATAAGACCTATAAATCAATTGTAGAGTTAAGCTCCGAGACAATGGCACTACCATAGAACTCGAATAGTCTCAGTATTATTTCACTCTTTACAAATCCGAAATAACCTAACCTTAATTTGACAAGCTTATCACCCAGGCCTGTTCTTATCTTGAAAATTTAATATTAAAGGTCTTCACATACATTAAGCCAACCAATGTGGTTTTGTCTCCAATAACATTAACTATTTCAACGTACTCGAATTACAAACCAACTTCGAAATCAGATGAATTTCGAAATTGATACATATGTCCTTAAAATATACCAAAAATAGCTGGTGTAATGGGAAACTGCTCTGTATAGGCACCTAGAGCTTTGATGTAAATATTTGAGCTCAAAAGAACTCAGTGAAATTTGAAAATCTTATACTAGGAAGAAAATGTAACATTTCAATATAAACCAATCCTGGTAGAAGTCTCTGAAAATAAGATTCGCAGAATCTAGCCAGCAACTGGGACTTTGCCACTTCACCTCTCATATTTGACACACTTCATGCGCATTCATAAAGCAATATTAACCAGTAAATAACCCAGTCGAGGGATAATTATAAACTATTTTCTTCTCAATAAAGATTTCACTAAAACATACTTTAATGGCATACCAGCAGACAGCGTAAATCCAAGAAATGTTTGTAGAAATTTTACAAGATATTTTTCCTTGTAACAATTACTTAGAATTACGCACAGGCGGACGGTCCTCAATGTGTATCGTTCAACAATCATCCTTCGGTGTTTTGTTTTTCAAATCTAACATACTAGATACTCGAGAATGTCGCTGTGCGATTAGCACAAATACTCGAAGCTACTGTGAGATAAATATTTAAACAGGTATGATCTGATGTAGCGCTTATATATGTACCTATGTATGTGCTTGAGACCTAACTCGTTTAAAGGTAGAAATATTCAGCCTTGTAAGCACAATCCGGTTTCATTTATTGGTCAAGACTAGTCGCACTGTTTTGATTGATATACTCGTACTTGGTGTTGACTGCAGTGATTGCCGTGCATTGTACAAGACAGACGGACTGCACAACTACTTAACTGCTACCTACTTACATATTACTGCTGCTGTTATTGCGACAATGTAATAACAATTTTTGCCTTTTTAGCAAATGTTGCCTAATACATTTATGTTTTGCTGCCAACTGCAAGAGCAACAACTTCAGGTTCATACATATGTATATATGAGTCGTACAGTTTGTATTGCCATCGCTTCGCCATTTAGCGAGTAAGTAGCCAGCAAGATTACAATTCAATTTGTATGATCATCACTTTTTCACATAACGGTATGTCATTATACATTTCTCACACACTAAACAAATGAAAAATCGCATCTAATTAGCTAATGCTTAACGGTTTAATTGAGAGCGTTCGAAACAAATCTTTTTAGTAGTGATGAATCGTACTTATGGATTCACCAAGTCTTCAATATTCATAGACAAGCTTGAGTCTAGAAGAGGAACTGGCATTAGACTGTAACACCCCTATTTATACTTTATAATTGTACTCAACCCTACACAGTGCCTGAGTCGGATTCCAAAGATTCATAATCCCTGAAAAAATCTACCATCAGCTTCGGTCAAAGGTTAAAACAAAACTAAGTAAGGAATACTTTTAGAATGTAGTAACTATATATATATATATATATATATATATATATATATATATATATACTTCGGAAACCTCTTAATTTATATAAAGCGAACTTGAGTCTGCAACTAGTCGCATATTATAAGAAACTAACTTTCTAATTCTTTTGAATTCTGTGTGAATAATATTTTTTATACTTTTTCACTTCTACTGTGTATGTCATCTACAGAATGTTATGCAAAAACTATTAGTTTTATTGTTGCTTTTCTTTCAATGGAATTTTATAATTTGTTGAATGGAAAGTTGACATAAAAACCACCCAATGCCATTAATGACTGTTTATATTTATAATGCATTTCAATAGTTATTATTAAACTTGTAGTAGCTAAGTGATTATTCGAAACAGTGAATGACGTAATAATATTGGCATAACACTTCATTATGTAAATAAATAAATAGTAAAAATTATTATTCATTTTTGTTTCAATTGTTTTATCTTTTTTATTAATTCTATTACAATAGAGGATTAATTCGTGAAAGCTTTAGTGTAGAAATTTGTAAGAAGAAAATTTGTATTAACATATTATTTAGCGAAACTTCGATACGTTGCAGCGCTTAGATACTTATATTACCTAATATTTTTCGGACAGCGAATTTAATTTAAGACATTAAGATTATAATTGAGAAACCCGTTTTTGCCCTTCGCACTACCGGCTACTCGATTAACGATCAGCTGTTATACATTTTTGTTTTTGCTGTTCACACGAAGTTGGTAAGTTTCATCAGCTGATTGCTATTTTATCAATAACCACACACAAATTTACAGCGTGGACAACAACCCGCAGAGTTGATTCCATTTGCAACTCCATTTGTATTTGATTAAAATTACAATTGTAGAAAAATTAGATTTTTTATTTGTATTGTAAATCGATTTAAATCAGCGTGTTAATCGAGCAATAGCCGGTTAATTGATCAATTAACTCCTGTGCGAAAAGGCTATAAAGAAACTTAAAATATAGCCTGATAGATGATAGCGATGATGATTGCGAATTAGAAACATCTGACACATCGGATATAAACTCTGATGATAAATCATTATTCATTCCGTAACAGACATTTTTTTAGAAAACCTATATTTTATTATAGCAGCTAACACTTAGCGGGTTATGTACTCCACCCACCAGCGGTAATCATCAGTTATTGTGAAGAACAAAATAACATATTGTGGGATTTCCAAGACATGTGCAATTAGTCTTAATTACTTCATTAGAAAAGACAGCAATGTCAATATTAACTGCAAAAATTAATTATTCATTTAAATGACTAATTAAAATACCTTTCTATTTGACATTTAAAATTAGTAATCGGGAATCTTTCTTTCTGGAACAATACATATTTAATGCTAGACAATTTAAAAATGTCAAGTATTTATCAATGTCGAGTTTTACAATTTAATTTAATGTTATTTATTATATCACATACTATTTTTTTCCTCTTTGAAGATCGAAAGTACCGAAATTTTACCTGGAAATGCTATTTACCAATTTTAAAATTTTTTAAATGTCAAAACTGACACATATGCTCGTACATATGTATAACTGTATGTATATGTCTTCTCCGTGTACATGAATTTGCACTCGAAACAGTCTCAAGTTCATTAACAAAATTTACTGGTCTTCAATTAGCAAGCAATACATTACTGATTTATTGTATAAATATTACTTTGATTTATACTTTCTGATTTTCGTAATTCAACACCTCTGCATTTATGCATAATTACGGCAAAAAACGTCTCTTCCTACACAACGACAAAGGCAAGAGAGTGAAGACATCAACATAATTATTGTGTGACTAGAAATGTTATGCATATTACAACAAACACAAGCTGAAGATAGTAAATAAATATTTGAAGGAACGAAGTACACACGAACACCTACTAAAAACAAAAATCAAAAGGCAACAACAAAAAGTGTACCACTGAGAAATATGCGCTGATGGGACATTAATTGGCTCAAATTAAAAAAAAAAAAAAAAAAAAATTTAAAAAAAAAAAATCACAAATATAAGAATCGAAAATATCCAAAAAATAAAAAATTAAACAACAAAAAAATAAGAAAATAAATAACATACAAACTAAATTCAAGCAATACAAATTTGTAAGTTCATTAGCCTGATTGTAGTGGACTTTTGTGGGGGCAGTCGACGGTAGTGCCATCGTCAGCGGTTGGCGTAAGCACGCTCTGCAGAAGGGTGTGCCAAAAATGGTAATAACTTTATAAGCAAAATGCGTTGTGTAAGTGTGTGTGTGTCTTATACTTTGTAGTATGTTTATTAGTATTCTCGCATAAGCAAATTAACTTGTGATGTGCGTGACTAGCGATTTTAGCTGTTTTCACCTCAGCGAGATAGCATAATATATACATAAAAACATACAGACAGACATATATACGCATATCTATACGTGCGATTCCTCGCACAGCACACTTAATATTTATGTATACACGGCGTATACTTGACCCACGCATTTTCACACAAGCACACACACACACACACACATTCAACATAATTGTGTACCATCTTGCGTTTAAAAATGCTTGTATTTATATATTCATGAGTTTTGTGCCAATTCAAACCACATAAATGCTGCCGCTTCTGCTTCTGCTGTCTAAATTTATTTCTCATTTTTGTAAAATACATACGAGTACATGTGCTTTATGAGTATGCCACTTACTTTCACAAACATCGCGAAATATTTACGCCACTTCACACCTTATTTTAATTAAATCTGATTTTTACTGAACTCGTAATGGCCTAATTTACACCTCGCATATTTTGCGCTAATATTAACAAGTTTCGTGTAAATAAATAATTACTTTTTTATACAAATTTATGCATAAACAAACTGGCCACACTTCAGCACTTTTGTATTAATTTTCCATCAGAGTGGTATTCATTAATCACCGCTAAACTAAATATATTTATTTAATATTTTTGTGTTATTTTTTCAAAATTTTCTCGAACATTTTATTCATTGGAATTCCAATCGGCGAAAGTCACACAATCACAAAAGGCAGCGCGAAAATTAAATGATTTTCCGGCAAGTTAAGAACTTGAACTGTTTCCTCGTATGTATCAAAATTAAATGGAAGCAAGTCGAAATTTGATGTACAGGGTGTGACAGTGTGACAGAAAAGTGTGACAAATAGATTTGTAATATTTGTAAAAATGTAAAAATGATAAATTATTTTATCAACGATTCTGCTAGTAAGTAAATTTGTTAGAAATCGGATATCTTCACTTAAAAATAGTCAAGTGAATAAGTAAATAACAATCGTAATTAGTATCGATTGATTGCAAAAACATTAGATATAAAGATTTCGACATTTTCGTCTCGGTACTTATCTCCACCATTCTTAGAGTATGTCCTGCACTACACCTAATACTCTTTACCAAGTATCTAAACGTGAGGTCTAGGAGAAAAGTGGTTGGCAATGAAGTTCATTATATTATTCAATTAAATATCACAACAACTAAAGTATGAACCAATTACACTACCGCACGTCAATCCGTGTTAGTGGTGTTCCAAGACCTGAGTTATTCCAAGGCATAAAGTATTTCTGAGCGCCATTTTAAAGAGCTCAACTTTCCACATATTGATTGCCTCTTTTCATAACTCTACGCAATAAACATGTTATGCCCTTTCTATTAATTCCACAATATAGACCTGAAATGCTGGACTGTAGTCATACAGTTTGGAGCTTATTTCTATGTGTAGATTGTCAAACACTCCAGAAACCTGTTGCTGGTCCTTCATATTAGACAAACACAAATATTTTTTGCTACTTCTCTGTTGAGTAAAGAAAATATTGTTTGTTGCTCCTCAGATATTTATTTTTCAAAGATTTAAATTTCAAAATAAAAAGTTTCTTCGCCATTCGAATTTTCTAAGTAAGAATACGGATTAACCAAAAAGTTTTGCTTAAATAAAATAGTTCAAAAATATTTTTTTTTTAATTTTGGAGGTTACTAATAAAGAAAACATAGACCTGAAACCTAAATGAAATCTATAAGCAGAAACTGTTCTATCGTAGACTAGAATTAGATCCATTTATCTAAAAAAAATGAATAAAACTCTGCATTTAAACAACAAAAGAAAAGTCACATAGTCTCTCATAAGCACAGTCGCACCCAATATTTTTTTGGTGTAATGCGTGTTCGTGTGTAAATTATTTTTAGCTTCTGTATATTTAAATTACATTTTTGTAGATTTTTTCGTCATTTCGTATGTTTTTGTTTTATTTGAGTTCTTATTTTTATGAGATTTTTGTTTTTCGTTTGCTTGCTCCCTGCGCTGCAGCACAGCAACAAAGAAAGACACATAAATAAAATATTTTTATTGAATAATGACGCACCAAGGCAAGGTGAAATAATATTGATTGAGAATGTGCACAGTGGGGTCATTACAGAAAAAAATTAATTTCATTTTAAAAATTTGGAATATAAAAGTAATTTGGAAGTACTGAAATTAAATATGAGAATTTTTCGAAAAATTTTAATCAATATTTTTTAAAAAAATGGTTGAAAAATATTGTCTAATTTTTTTCGTGAATACTTGCAGAAAATGTTATTAATATATTAAAATGTTATTAATATAGTACTGAAATTAAATATGAGAATTTTTCGAAAAATTTTAATCAATATTTTTTTTTAAATGGTTGAAAAATATTGTCTAATTTTTTTCGTGAATACTTGCAGAAAATGTTATTAATATATCTAAGATAACTGTTAGTCATTTTGCTTTACTTTTCACCCACATTTTTATTATTATTATTACTATTTTGTATACCAAAAGTATAAAATCCTCATTTTTATATACATATGTGCCTCCATATAAAATATGTGTTCGAAAAATATGTACACTAGATACAGATAAATACATCTTTCACTTTTTTCTTTGAAACACATTTATAAACATTTCAGCCCTTTTTTTCTACCAGCAGACCAGCAAAGTGTTTTGACTAATTTATTACGTCGTTTTTCAAGAACTTTCACTTTTAATTTGCTTTCATTTGACCAGCCAATATGCAAATTGATATCAAAAGAGATATCTACTAGCACACATACAAACATATGTTGAGATATAAAAGCAAATTATTAAATGACGGCTAAAAGCTCGAAAGCCACAAACACACACACGCACACACATAGATACAATCAAACAGTTAAGTCTATCAAGTGCATCTGCTATTAAATTATTCATGAAAGCGCAGAATAGAGCAAGCTTGACCCTATAAATGTGTGAGCCACTGAGAAATTCAACGAGCACATACACACACATCCATGGGTAGGTAGGTGCTCATTGGTGCAGGTAGCACACATGGCGGAATGACGGAAGAAAACAAAAGCCGAAAAAATCAAAACGTTTCGATGAAACGTACAATACTTGTGATTTGTTATTGTTGTTTTGTCTTCTACTTTTTTTATTTATTTACATTTTGGAATAATAAAAGAGAAAACTGCAAATGGGCAGAAGCGCGCTGTGCGCTGAGCTGCCAACACGCAGCGCATTTTTAGCATTTAAACGCCGAAAAAATCTATAATGTAGAAATTAAATGTGTGTAAATGTGTTAAAAATGTTAATAAAGTAAAATACAACGTGCTGAGTATAATTCGTCCACCGTCAGCGGGCTGCCTCGTCGGAGATGAGCTTTAGGTGCTGACTTCATTGGTATTTAGGTGGATGATCGCGGGTTGGAGGGCAAATCGGTATTTGAAGATAACAAAAACAGCAAATTATTCAACAGCACATCGCTTTATTAACTTGTAGACACGCCAAATAAAAGAATAAATGTTTTTAGACTCATTTTTAACCAAATGAATATAATTTTATGAATTATAATAAATTTTTGTAGTATATATGTATTTATATAAGTTTTTTATCTATATTTCCTAGTAGTATAGTCACTGCAGTCACTGCAGTTCAAACATGTGAATTATAAGCTAAGACTAACATGGATAGCTGACTGTCTTTCTTCCATACAAGCAACTGATAGTTTGATATCTATTTTGAAACCTGACAAATCCTCAACTAGTTCACAAGTTGGGTTAACAAATAGTATCGTTGAATTCAAATTATTGTACGACGAAAAAATACCTTCTTTGATACGAAAAATATTATTAAAATTATACTATTATACCTCATGTGTACCAAATCTAGAATACATCTTCGATTAAACGACAAAACTTTACTCAACAATTTGTGTCAATTAATTAATAATTTAAATATTTCCAAAAGTCTTCGAGTATCTTTCCGTCCGAATCTTGGATAACAGAATTATTATATTTTAACTATGATTAAATGCTTCGATGATATCTTAAAACACAAACATGTTGTGGTCGCATAACTTGAATTACAAAGTCCAACTCTGCAAAATCCCGTATCTATAACCTAATGGCTGGTAGTTGTAAAGTAAAATCGAATAATAAGTTAGGTAAGTACAGCATTTAACAGATCACGTTTCTCATTTAAGCATCTAGTAATAATCTTTATTAATATCATTATTAATAACAAAATTATCTCAAGACGAACTTGAGCTTTCACTGTACTAACTATATTAAAACCAAACTTATAACTAGGATTTAAAATCTATACTAAATCCGCCATTTGGAATTTTTGAAAAGTAACTCAAATTCTTCAGTGACCTCAAAAACCCCCGATTAAGGAGTTTCAAGCGAATCCGATGAATTTTTACAAAACCTGTCCGTTGTATTGTTTTTTTTTTTGGGTTAGGTTAAAACCCTGATCTGATGGTGTTAAATGGACTTCGGATTCAGCGACCTTAAAAACATAAGGCACACAAGTTAAGACCGCCAGTTCAGAACCAATTCTTTTTTGTTTTGATGTATAATCAATCCATCTATATAGAGTGGAACTTCCTTAACTTGAACTTCTATAAGTCGAAGATCTCCATAACTCGAACTTTTGCATAGGCAATAGCGTTTAGAAATGAAATTTCATACAAATTTCCTTCCATAAATCGAACTTTTCGACCAGATCATAATACAAAATTTAAAATTTCACTGTCAATGAACAATTTTAAAGGAGTCTCTATATTCGTATGGAGGCGAACAAAAATATGGTATTACACTTATAGATTTCATAAATCGTGTAACAAAGGTATGATATACAGACGATGATGATACAGAAATTACAGAATATACATATGTGTTAATCTATTTAAATAAAACTTTTTGCGATGTAAATAACTAAAACTGTGGGTAAATCTATATTTTACAGCTTTTTGAAAAATTTATGTTTTAATAATGAAAATTGCTTTACATCGAATTTTTTTCGTGGATTTTGGTTATTCGAGTTAGAGAAGTTCCACTGTATAAATAGTTTTACAAAAGTTATATGATTCATTAAAAATTCTGATATAATTTAAGCAAAAAATCTGAGTTTGATTTGTCATTGGTTTACCGAGTCTAATGCAAACATGGTTTGTGTATTTAAATATAGCATGCACTTATGTAAATAAATATGTACATTTGTGTACCGAATGGCGACAAATAGATTTAATCAAACGCCAGCTATCAATAAAGTAGGTGTAATGACAAGTAACATGAGAAGGGCAATGGCCTACAGTAGGCGTCGGAAAATAACACAACTAATTATAGAGATATTCCACACTATTTCTCACTGTAGTATTTTTAAATCGCATATGGTTAGTAAATTTAAGAAATTTAGTAACTTCTTATATTACAAAAAAAAAAACTAAAATAATTATCTTACATTACTTAATTATTCTCATACTTTTGATAATTATCGTTATTATTATATACATTTTTTATCTCACCTAATGCCTCAATTTCATTCAATTTCGTGACACGCCTCGACCTTCAGTCGCAATTTGAGCACCTTTCAATGACGTCAAAAGCTACAACCGAAAAAAATCTGCTAAGCATTTTAGTTACAGTTCAATTATTTCACTTCAAAGGCATTATGGCACTTGCACCGTTAGACATACACACATACGTACACTTGGCATATGCCTATGCACGCATTCACAGCGAGCGCAGCAGCTCATAAGCAATTATGCGCTAAAAACTAAGCCAAGCAAAATGCAGAAAATCAATAAAAGGCATAACATAGTTTATAATTTAATAAAAAACGCTGAAAGCAAACCGTACAAAAACAAAAAATGCGCTAACAGTTAGGGCCTTGAAAACAAAAGAAATGTTTACCGTTGATTTGCTAAGATTTGTTTGTATAACACTTGTGCTGTTATTTGTTATTTATTCACTCTCGTTGCTGTTGTTAAATTCAATAAATTGTTTCGTTTTCTGTCTGCTTTCTTTGTTGTTTTGCGTGTTGCGGTGATTAATTTTCTTATAATTCATATTGAATACGATTTGTAGCGGGTTTAATTGGTGGTGTGATTAGTGTGAGGCAAATATGTGTATTGACTTCTATTTGAATTGATCGATCTTTTGTTTTTGAGTTGACCTTCTAGAATACATTATACAATATTCTTTGGAAGATTGCGAGTTATAGTGACTTATATATCCTCTTCCATTCTTTTTTTTGACCTATTAACACTCATACAAAACAAAAGCAACGGCTTTGAACACAACAATTATTCGCTCTCAAAAATTATGACTAGTCGTGTACTATACATATTTGCTGCAATCGGTGCCGAATAATTCAGAAATGTTGTCCCACTTGGAGAATATAAACACCTGTACTAATCAAATACTCCTAGGGAGGGATCAAGATTTCCTACTATATCGACAAAGCGCAAATAATGGGTGAGGATATATCATTCTAATTGGTATTTATTTCACAGAAATATTATGTTCCATGAAAATTAAGTTTCAAATAAGCAGTTAGGTTAGATTAAGTTAAGTTATAATGCTGTTCCCCAAAGAAAAACACACTTAAACTATGAGAGACAATCCTTTATGATGTTAGGATCATACCCCTTAATTAGGTACTAAGATTCGACAAAACGCTATGAACCTACTATAAATCTGCATAGATTTTTCACTTCTATACCCGCTAGTTCCCGGTGTTGTTCCAAGAAATTATTGTAATGGTCGTGCAAAGATCTACAGCTAGTATCCGCTAAGATTTTTAACCTAACAGCGTGGATCCCGATGGGACAATGGCTAGTTAGAACCACTACGACTAAGGGGAGAGGAACATTGCTAAGGGCGAAAAGCTCCGTACACCTCATGCGATATTTCTTAGCCAGAAGGTTTTGGCTAGTGACTGACCAGCGCATGCCAAGCTCAGCTG
This sequence comes from Zeugodacus cucurbitae, assembly GCF_028554725.1. NCBI lineage: Eukaryota > Metazoa > Arthropoda > Insecta > Diptera > Tephritidae > Zeugodacus > Zeugodacus cucurbitae. The sequence goes on along the minus strand of NC_071667.1, from coordinate 51,113,766 downwards.
AGCCCCACCTAGAGTTATCCAAGGATCGAGATTAGGATAAGTTCAAAGATCTGTTTCGGTACCAGCAACCGCGAATAAAAGAAGTGAAATAAAACGCAAACCAAAAGAAGGTAATATTAAATAATACTGCTAGACGAAGTAAGAAATCAGTCAATTAATGATATCTTTGGATCATTCCCTTAATAGACTTAAATTATAGCTTTCTTCAACTTTTACTTATCAGTACCGCAAAGTAAAGTTTAGGATTTATTCTCGAGGCGGGATAACTATATTCTTATAATTATAGATATCACCGCGGCTCGGACTCGTGTTAGCCAAGCCGTCAATCCAATTGGTTACGGGTACGAGCACGCATCGGCGAAGTACTTACACATACATAATTGAACTGATCTAAATCTGGGCCAAACCATGATGACAACAACCAAAACTCCAACTTCAACATCAACGTGGTACACGCTAATTGAGCCGGTTGACCTTTAACGCTACAACAGTTGAGTCAACCGCAATTACAACACAAATACTTTTATTATTTTATGAATTATTGTTGTTGTTTTTTTGGAGGACTGTAACTCAAATTGGGTAATGGCGCAGCCACAGTAGTCGCAGCAACGGAAAAACAAACAAAAAAATCACGATTTCAACAAATAACAACAAAAGCAGCAAAAATATTTATGTTTGTATGTATATCTGTGAAGCAACAAAAATCAGTACCCTCATATTTATATTTGTAACAAAGGCATTTAAAACCACATGAAGTGCCCCAAACGCGTTCAGCTTCGATACTTTTTGGAGTTGGCGTTGGAGTCGTTAGTGGCACTGCCACAGCTGACTGCCGCGAAGCAGCAGGTGAATGCTGCGACAAAACGTCAACATGTTGTACACACCACTTACACTCATATAAAAAATATTTTTTTTTACCTTATTTATTTATTTATTGGGAAGTGTGTGTGTGTGCATCGCGCAGGTGAGGCAATAAAATATTGCTGGCAACAATGTGACAACAACCAAAAACAGCCATCACAACAAAAACACGACTAGATACACGAGTGCAAATAAATATGAGTTGCGCTACAGCGCTTGGATTGACGCAACCGTCGACACCCCACTTACGCCCCCCTACAACAGACACTGACTATCTCAAAGTTTAACCGCCAATCCGTCGGTCGGTTCAATGTTTTTCTCGACGTAGATATTTGTATTGGTGTTTGTCTTTCTGGAGCAGCAGTGGTTGCGGCAACAACACGGATGGGTTGGTACAAAATCGAAGTCACAACCGCTGCTAAGCTGTCAAGTCGACGAACTTCGAGCTAATGAAACCACCGGAAAGCCGCAGCCATTGCAGCAGTTGAACTTTAGTATTATACTTTTGTCTACATTATTATTAATGCGCTGCGGCGCGACCACCGCAACATTGTTGCCGAGCATATTTTCTGAATTTTCTGCTGGTTATTCGGTTATTCGAAAAAAAGAGCAAGCAAGTCAGCGCGGACCGGTGAAGAACTGCCAAGTGTATGCGAGCTAACCGCGCAAATGAGAATCGCAAACGAAAACAAAAATATTGAAATAGCTTTTAAAAATATATATAGAGAAAAAGCAACAACTAAAAAGTACCAATAGACTGTCATTCTAGCAGCTCAAATGACAGCAGTAAAATGCCACTAACTAATAGTTAAAATATGTACAAGCACTTTGCATAGTTTTCCTCCAACGCTTAGGCGGTATGCCTCGACAAAACAAATTTTGTATTAGGGAAGACAATCCCGACACTGTTGAATTATGTAACGTCGACTGTCTAACATTTGAATGAGTGTAACGAAACTATACCCCCACGAGATTCAGGTCTACGTACCCAGACCAGACCCAATTTTCTATTCCATCAAGAGCCGAAAATTTTGTCACATTTAAAGTTTACAAAACGACACTGGTAATGGTGCTGGACAAATTTTTCCATTCCAAGTATAGAATTATGAAATCCCGAAAGCTCCATCTTCCTAAAACAAAAGTAATAATTGACATCCCTAGTATATAAATATGTTTGCATACATGTCGTTTGTTTACTTATCCATGCATATTAAGCAGCCAGTTGTATGATATTTAAAATTTACTCGCTCTTTTGTCACAACGAGTTGTTAATGCGGAACCGCAAATACCAACTATCAGCATATTCCACCAACGCTGTAATTACAAAGCGCCATCCACTGAAACGCCAACATTTAGCCCCAGTCTACCTACTTGGCAAGTGCGCTCGTAGGTGTGGAAAAATACTTCACCGTTCCTGCTTAGCACGACTTCGAGCTTAAACGGCTCGATAAATTTTTGTATTAGAGTTGCAGCTAGATAAATGAGAATACGTCAAAATATCCAAAGCCAACCATTGGTTGCAGTCGTCTTTTTTTGCCTTAGTGACGCCCATTCGCCTCACAGGTGAAGTCAAATCTTGCTACATATGCAAAATAGTAGTTCAGACCTTAATAGCTTGTCTCCGAAATATTAAACCATATAATCGTCTTGATCTCACCGAAGCTATTACGGTTATCTGCATATTTTCTTTAAAGAAGAAAGCTTCAAACAAACAAATTAATGATGAAATTGATAGCATATTTTCAAAATCTTTTAAAATTTGTCTCCGTAGTCCGTCACATTTCAGCACACCACAGTTGGCAATCAACGTTACATAAGCTTCGCGACTTATAGACCAACGAAAGCCAAACGTGACCCTTCAGAAGAGTTTTGAATACATCATCCTCACATTATCATAACTTTAACATAATTTTTTAATTGTGGTTTCTTTATATATAGTATATAAGATTTCTTGAATATCTACGTAGTGAAAGTAAAACATTTCTCAAGAAGAATTAGATATGAGATCGGTAACTAAATTTTTGTCACGTTCTATGACTGATCCGAAGGATGCAGAATATACTTAGACTGGTCTAAGTTGTTTAAGACTTGATTTGGTAAAGATGAGACAGTCAAAATAGCATAAATAGAGTTTAGTTTATTCTACCTCGTCTTCGTCCAAGCAATTTCTACAACTGACGTCCTGTAAGATTTTTATAACACAGACCAATTAAAATCTCTACAGATGACTCGCGAGTAAAAAACGTCAAAATTGTTTTCGAAAACACTCAGACAGCGTTGGAGTAAACAAAATTGTCAAAAGTGTTCAACTATTTCAATTCGAAGACGAAAAGATTCAATAACTATTTTGAATATAATATAAACAAAGTAGTTATTGAAGAATTTCGTGTAGAATAGCAAATCATTCAACTAATCTAAAAATAGTTTCGGCCCTCATATTCTTAAGTCATCTTAAATTTTTCAAGCAGTGGTCGGTCCATATATTTCTATCTAACTTTATACTAGCTTCTCATTATAATTTAATATAAATTCCAAATATTGCAATGGGTCTTCTTAACTGTTGCTCATCAGTCAACCAACTTTTTAATGTAATGCATTTATAGAATAAATGAGATTACATATGATTACCTGTAAGTGATATATTTCAACTGATTATCATTTTAGACATCCGTATGTACAAAAATAACTGTGTCAATTAATAAGCTACAGACATACGTTAAATAAAATACAGAAAAAAGGTTGAACCCCCAAAAATTATTGGCGCGTGCTGGACATTGGCACGAGAGTGTCCGCTGAACTGGACTGGCAACACTTATAACACTTTGGATTAATAGTGGTGCCACAATGTACTCGGTAAGTGTGTGCATGTGCGCATGCGTGATTTCGTGGTATCACCAACAAGATATAAGATATAATCGGCAAATATAACTGGTTATTTATTATAAGAGTATCGACTCATGGACGAATACGCACTGAACCAGTACTCATTGAAGACATACATACTCGTACATACATGTGGACTCGTATGTAAAATGAAATGGCCTTATGCTTAAAAATAAATGCCAATGCAATTGAAATGGACAGTCATAAGAAAACCTGAAAACTGAAAAAAGTCGCATAAAATATAATGCGCAGATTGTTGATATTTTTTGTACAGAGTAGTTACAACTTCGGCTACTGGAAACTTTTTATTATTTTGGATTTCAACTCGGCTATTTTTTTCATAACATGTTTATTGGGAAAATATTTGCACGCACACACTTATAATTTCTATATTGTTTTTGTTTTAAGTAGCCAAAAGTGAGTAAATCGTGATTAGCTTTACGAGCATGAGGCGCATGCGCGGCATCTAATACTAGTTGTTGTTGTTGTGAAAATTTGGCGACACACTGGCTTAGTGACTGAGTACCTAAAAATACTCGTATATTTACTTGGGTGTACGTAAGTTCATTTAAATAAAAAAGAAATATTTTGTAGCCGCTAGTGCAAAGGCGCCTGGCGGCAGAAACCAGGAATAACTTGAAATTAATATAATACGAGTACATACATATATGTATGTACATATATATGAGTGGAGCGATTGGTTCCTATATTAGCTATAGAGAATATAAATGAATATGGAAATAATTGAAGGAAGTTTTTTATTATATTTTAAATTTTGAAGGCGCCCAACATTTTTTTCAGCAAAGTTCTAATAGCACTCAAATATTTATATTAAAATTACTTTTAAAATAAATTAAAATAGTTAAAAAAAACATAACAATTCACCTAAGCTCCTTCACAGTTTTTCTAGAGCTCCAACCAACTTTTTTTTGTGGTTTGGAAAGTATGAATTTTGCAGAAAGGACTCTATCTGGGGAATATGTTTCATTAAGAATACAATTCAAACAGTTACTCCAACAACTCGTTTTGCTTTTTTATAGTAAAAATCCATTTTTTTCTGAAAGTCCATGTTTTGAATACCTTACGCTCTAATTTGGTTTCAACCAATTTTTGGTTATTTATTTTAAATTTTTGACAAAGTTGTACAGCGATCTAGACATTACCTTCTAAGCATCGCTATTTTTATCACGTTGTATTAAGTAATCCATTGTTCACTAAGATTATCTAATTTGTGGATTATGTGGTCTAACATTATGATTCTAGCTTTCTTATAAAGGGGTTTTAATAAAAGCGCTGTGAAAGTATGTACATTCGATGTCTTTATGTATGGAACTCGATTTCTTTTGCATGGCCACCATGGGCACCCTTGCAGAAATCCACACGCTGAACCCAATTTTCCACGGTTTTCAAGCATAAATCTTTCGATACTGCTGCAATGTCACGTTCGATATTCGTACGAAGTTCATTAATCATAGACTTGACCTAGCCATACAGGAAATAGTCTAACGGCGTCAAATCGCACGATCGAGGCGGCCAATTGACTGTTTGACTGTCGTTCATCAAACTTGGTTTTCAGTAAATCGATTGTGACCTTCGCTATGTGGCTAGTGGCGCCATCTTGTCCAAGTCCGTTTCAACCAATTCGGTCCAAAAATGTTCGTTTATCATTGAGCGGTAGCGATTCCCATTCACAGTAACATGCCGTTCTTGATCATCACGGAAAAGTACAGCCCAATGACGCCGCCGGCATTAACAGCAGCAAACCGTATTTTTGTCGGTATGCAATGGTGACTGATAGGGTACGTGTAGCTGCCTGACCAATAATGCATATTTTACTTATTGACCAATCCATTCAGCCAGAAATGAGCCTTATCGCTACGCGGGACGCATGGCTCTTAAAGATGAAAGTAAATTTTAATAATTTCGACTCTATTTTGGATTGTGCTTTGAAGTTGCTTCCTTTGTTTGTTGTTTGTTCGATTCATTACTCTTCAAAGCTTAACGAATCAAATACAGTTAATTTTACTCTTCTATAATATCTGAAAATATTAATAACCCTAATGTAAAGTTGGTGCTTAATATTCAATATATAAAAATGTGAACAACCCTAATGTGCCCTTATACACTCTCCAAGTACAAAAGTATTTCAAAATCACTGATGTCTACTAAAAAACAACTTAAATTTTCGGTCAAAAAGCGTTTTCGCAACCGGGCACAGCGCAATAGCGCATGCGCGCTACTTCAAGAGAGCCAACTACACAATATTTTATTTGAGTTAAATTCGTTTTCGTGCCTTATTTTCCACGAAACCGCACTTTATACACGCATTCACGAACCGCACATACGAGGGTACTTGGAAAACCAGGTTTCTAAATACAACAACAAACACACACACGTCTACCCACATATATTTGATTAAATTCAGTCAATATTCAAGTGGCATGCAACGCGTCGTCGCGCTTGAAGCTCCCACTTCACAACGCTCGGCAGCAAGCGGTGCGACATGCTCAACTCCAGCCGAAACTGCAAACCAACAATTTCCAGCATTTTCACCTGGCGACCAAGTCACCAGCGGCACGCCATTTCGCCGCAGCGGATTAGTTGGTGAATTGCTTCCGGTGTGTGTGCTTGGGTAACATTAATTGGTTCGTTCGCTCTGCCGCAGCGTCACCGGCAGCGGTGGCCAAGCGTTTTGTGCGATTTTGCAATGGCACTTGTTTTCAGCTGCCAACATTTGTTTATTCGACTATTGTGTCGACTTTCTGACGGTGTGATGGCGTGTTTCTGGTTCAACGCTACCGCGCGCCGCGGTGACAAGCCAGTGGATTGCACATTGCCAGTGTTGCGGTGGGTCGCTCGGCAGAATGGCAGTTAATGTAACATTTTTTCTTTATTTTTAATCACAACAACAACAAAAATAATAAAGTCAAAAGTGAAATAATGTAATGTAATTTTAAAACAACAAACGAGTAGCTGAAATGTAAACAGGCATGTGGTGCGGTCGTAATGGCTGCCGCGCAAGTCAGCTATATTTGCACGCGACACACCGACAACAGTAACGAAGCTCAAAACCAACAGTGTTAACTTCAAACTATAATATTATAGTAAAATTGCTTTGCAAAGTCAGTCACAACTTTTCAAATATAAAGGCCACAATCTCTACTAAAGCGCCCTACACTTTATGAGGTTTACAGCTCAGGCGCCACAATCGGACGCTAAACGCGGCCTAAAAACTTTAGAAAATATTTACGAATACCTATTTTTGAATACCAACACAAATCCATTATGAAAATCGTCGCACGACCGCTTACAGCTGTATACATTCACCCTAATATACTCTTTTGAATGTGCGCAATAATGAAAAGCGCCAAAATGCGCAAGACACTAGCCAAAGCGTCAACTAAATGAAAATATAAATTCGCACGTTTACGTAAGTTACACACGCGTCAGCGCCATTGCGCCAATATTTCCTTACCACAACGGAAAATAAACGCGATATCACTCTGTATATTGCTACGGTAAATATTTTCCCAACTTTGTTATGCAACTAGTTTGAGCTCGCTCGCTTTGGAGTACTGGTTTGGAAAAGACTAATAGTAAAGCTAGGGAAATTTCTCTTACTTGGTTTGGAGAGTTTGAGGTATTGAGAAATTTTCAAATTAACCTTAGAATAATTTAGTAGACCATGACCCATATACCTAAAGCCTCGAAGTGACATATATTATAACAGAAATTGCTGTCCTGTCCTACCGGTCCATTTTCTATTACTGGAATACTGAATAAGAATATACTAGTAGTAATGGTAAGTAAATTTCTCTTATTTTATTCTGAGAGTTTCATTTAAATACTCATTGTTTTTGTCCCAATGAGGCCTAACTCTGTAATAATTAAGTAGACCATGACCCAAATACCTAAAGGCTTGAAGTGAAATATACATATTTTTAAAAGGATTCCTGCCCTGTCCTATCAGTTAAACGGGTTCCCATTCACCAAAGTGTATTGGTACTTAAGTCGTACGGATACCGAAGAATTAGGTCGGAAAGCAAGTCAGACACTCAACAACAAGTTTAACGACAATGGGAAAATCTTAATCAAGTTCTCTGACTAGATATTCACTACTTTATTGATCTGAGCTGCCCTTATTCACATTTACTCTTATCCGCTCAGACATTAGTCGGTCGTAAGTTATTCGTCTGTTGGGTATACTAAATGAATAAACTTGTATTCAAGTGTTTCAGTACAAGTGTACTGGTAGTTTGAATACATAAGTTTTTCAGTGTAAAAGTTGCATAAAATATCACAGCATATTCCGCAGCCGATTATGTGAACTCGCGCGACAGAAAATGTGTCGGGAAATGAGCATAAATTGGCTTACTTCTTTGAAGAAAAGTTGAAAGTAATAAAAATAATTAAATTTCATATGAAAGTGGGTTATACAGTTTTGCATTGCTTTTTGAATGAATGCTCATTGAATACGCATATTTGATAATTTAAGAAGTCCGGTTAGGCAAGAGGAAAAGAAATTATGATTTTTGCATTTTTAGCGAAACTGTGCAATAAAACAATATTAAAACAATTTAATTTTAATTGCGTTTGCACTCTGCTCTCTTGTCAGTAAAGATTGAGTACCAGTATACACATATTTTTCTAGTTACATAATCATTTGCTATTTCATCCTTATTTGATTATGCCAGTTCATCTGATTTATACCACTTGCTTGTTCGATTTACATTCTCAACTTTTTATGAAAAGAGGAAGACAATTAGGGGTCGAACTCAGAGGATTTTGTAATAGAACTGGAGAAGGATGAACCGATTTAAAAACTCAATACATAGAACCCAACATACACTATCTATTGGGTGTAAAGACGTGATATTTATTTGAGAATGAGAGATCGTTCTTAAACATCGTTAAAGAGCGCTTAAATTCAAATCTCTTCTACAACACAAGTATAGAGAATGTTGAGATAATAATAATAATCTACTATTCTATTATATTTTTATGAAAGTATATAATATTTAATAACGAATTATTTCAACGAAAACTAGTTTAATGTCGAAAACAATAATATTAAATTAGAATTAAAATAAAAGTAAAAACTATATGTATACTGTTCTATGAGTCTGTAAGCTGGGCAACAACAATGAGCCACAACGCCGCAGATGAAACAATAAGAACCGTTGTTTAGTGTGTAAGCTTTAGGTGTGAGAACCGTTAGAGTTGCCCGCCAGTCAGGTGCTTTAACAGGTGAATATACTCGTACGAGCGGCATTAAGTGTTGAAGTACCTCTACTTAAGCTCGTCTAAACAAGCAACCAGCCCGTCAGTCAGTCAGCCAACCGCTGGGCCTCACTGGGCATATAAGCTTCCGCAACAATGATGGGACAGAAAATGTGATTCTGTGTAATGTAAAGTGGTATCATCAAAATTAACGTGCCACATATACATACATACACACAGAGGTGCGAGTACAAAGCAGCTTATGACGCGAACACAGGTGAAAAACCAAAACAAGTTACAACAATAAGCACATGAGACTTTGTTTAAAAAGAAAGCTAGAGAACTTAACGAGGCGACAATATAATTGTAAACAACTACAATTGTCAGCGTGATGTATACACGCGTATGAACTGTGAGCGGCAAGCTAGAGGTTGAGGCTCTACTACATATAGAGAATTTAAGAATATGACTACAACGTCGGCACAACTTGTTGCTATGAGGAGTGAATAATTTTAGGCGAAGCTTGGCACCACGAAAGAATTGTAATAATTCGTAACAATTAAGGTTTCTACACTTAATGAAGTCTCTTGTAGATGTGACAGTAATTACAGTTGTATACTTTGAAAGACATTTGCATGCTCACCAAAAGGTCATGGTTTGCTTTAAATTTATAAGATAGTTCTTACTTTTAAAGGTTCCAAAGCAGCGATGATGGTCTAACGGATAGTATTTTATTCGGGTGTTTGTTTCATAACGATTTAGGGGCATACTTTGGCCCCTAACCAAATTATGAGTATTCTTGCTTCCAAATGTTTTAGGATAGAATCCTTTTCCGAACCTTATTATGAAACCCTCAAGCCTTTGAAAATCGATCTAAAATCAATCGACAGCTAAATCAAACATTAGTACAAACGAAGTCCCTGTCATTAGGTATTTTTAAAGAATTCTTCAGTAGCGGTGCTCTATTTAATCGAATAAGGTACAAAAAAACGATACAGAATACGGAAGGTATATAATTTTAATTTATTTCACCTCAAACAACTGTTGCAAACACGATTTTTATCTACCAAGAAATGTCATTTCGATCAATTTTTTCCAATATTTATAAACGCACTTGCTAACCAATCACAAACCTCGATAGTGTAATATCTATAAAACATCTATAAATTTATTGCTATTGTACCTCCCATTGTGTTAAAACACCATAAAATACTCGCGCATGCGCTCATCTCAATTGTACATTCGATTGGTTTTTTAATTGTCAAGCGACGACTAGGCGTTTGCTTGATTAACAATTAACAATTTTATGGCTACAAGGCAAATTGAAATCAGCAAATATTGATTTTAATTGCAAACACCAAATGACGACGATTAGTGCTTCATCTTAAAACTGATTTTCAATTTTCATTTCATTTTTAAATTTGCTTGATTAGCTCTTCAAATGCCGGAGAAATAGGAGACAATTTTTGTTGAAAAGGAAATGAAAGAAATTGGAAGCATGATAAATTGTTTTTAGTGGAATTTTCGAAGATTTTAGTTATCGAAGCAGCATATTGAAGAAATTGCTCCACTGTAAGGTCGTCAATGGAATTATTTTCAGCAATTAGTTGCGTGGAGTACTGTAAAAGCAACTGTTAAATTATTGAAAGATCCAGGAAATCATTTGGATATAGGGATATGCATATTATTTATCTCGAAATAAATCGAAACTAAACAAGAACACTGTCTTGGTTTGTATAGAGTCTTCATAAAAATTATAGCGATATACGGGCCTTTCGTTTTAGCTAGAAAACTCTAGTTGAAAAATTACAATATTGTTCGATGAGTATATAGATACGTTTTTCGCCTAAATGTAGGCAATGATTATTAATAGATGATATATGTTCTCTGGTGGGTAAAAAACATAAAAAACTGGAACATTTTCTATAATGATCCATCAAGTTCTTAACTTAATAGAGGATTTCAGTTTATATATAACTGAGGAATGTAATGGAAACTGTCGTTATCGGTTAGAACGAAGGGAAATATATTCCAAGTAATATACATAAAGGAAGTTAATTCATCTTAAAGATGTTTAAAAATTGGCTTGGTTCAAATCTTAAAAAATTTTGAATGTATGAAATGAAAAAAATGTCGCCAAACACACCTTCAGTTTCAATATTTCATTGCGCGATGGCTCAACAATAGCAATTTACAATGTGAAAAATATAAAATTTTGCAATCACAACTTTGCCCAGAAAAAGCAAAGTGATGACAAAATAGTAAAAGAAAAGGTTGGATAAAAAACGTGGATAACGATAATTACTGCTGACAAACTATGATTTCTTAATTCCCAATATGCCAGCAGCTGGTCATCAGCGCATGTAGGAGTGCGCCACAAGCACATAGCATAGTACAAAATATAAAAACCAAATGGAAAAATAAAGCATAAAATATCAAAATTATAATAATAAACCAAAGCAGAGTGTAAACAATGAAGTAACTATATTCAAATACGTACATACACACCTAAAAAAATATATAGTAATATGAAAAAAATAAATAAATATAAAAACTAAAAAATAAATAGTGCATTGGAAAAATACAAGTAGCTGAATAAATCGCTGAGATTTCATGTTAAACACTTTGAAATGGAGTTTGGAGAGTTTGTTTGCAGGTTGTACACACACATGCAGCTGGGCATGCATGGGTGTCCATATTTATATGAACAACAATTTATTGTGGCAAATGCGGCAGTCTGCAGTAGCATGATTACAAATTGTTACAATTTTCTTCTCTTTCGCATGTCTGCATACGTAAGTATGTACATATGTATATACAAGTGTATAATTATCCACAAGCATACGTATGCACAGATAAACTGTGAAATTTTTAGCTGCTGATAAATTATTACAATTTTGCTGGCCGTTGTTGTGGCATAAAAATAGTTATCATTGAAAACTATCATGTCAAATATATCGATTAAATAACTGCATAATAGTTGCTCTCCCCAAAAGTAGCGCAGCAATGTGTGCACTGCCTGTGTTTGGGAGTGGCCTGTGATGGCCACAGACGGTTCAAGTTTGGAGTAAATTGTTTTCGACTTTAAAACAATTATTTGAAAGATGCATAGTTACAAAAGCAGGTTTTGCTCTGTTTTCAATAAAGATTTTGCAATGAATATTAGTTCGGTTACCACAAATATGAGAAGGAGAGGTCAACTTTAACGGTTGACGGAGTCATATTGAAGATTCTAGTTTCATCTACCGAAGATAGAGCAAAGTAAATTATTTTCAGTTGAAAATAGTCGGTCTTTTACCTCTAAGTAAAATTGAAAGATGCAATAAAGACCGATTGATAATTAAATAAGAGAATTAAGGGGTTATATGTATACAGTTAGAATTTTCAAAAAATCGATTTTTTTTATTTCATTTTCTTAATGTACATATATTTAAGAATACACACAGAAAATCGTATCGTATTCATATCGTTCCGGTGAATATTTTCAAAGTTACAAGCAAATGAAAAATTTGAAAAGGCGTTTCAGAGTGCTTTTAAGTACAAGGTCCAAACTTTAAACGCGTTTTTCTCAAAATGGTGTTTTCAAAGTCGGTGACCAACATTACTCGAAAACGGCTAGACCGATTAGTCTCAAATTTTAACACGACATTCTTAAATATATTTTTTAGTAATTAATCGAAGATTTTTTCTCTCTGATAAATATTTTTTTTTATAAACTATTTAAGGCTGAAATTTCGGTGAAGAATCGATTTTTTTTTTGAGAATCCGCCATTTTGTCAAAAAATTTTATTCTGCTTATTCCTTCGATTAATTACAAGATTTAACATTATTTTATCGAAATCTGTTTGGTTTTTTAATTTCGGATGATCCAGTTCCGAGATATAGTGGTCACCGCAAAACGTTTTTTTTTTTTAGAGGAGTTCCGGGAGATCAGCTGTAGCTCTTTTTCAAATAAATATTTTTACTAGTACTAAGTCTTAAAATACAGTTAAAAGATACCATAATATGTGTATAAATTTTTGGATCAATAAATTAAAAAGTTTTCTCAGAAAAAATTCTGGAAAATTCACTTTTTTTCGGCAGTCTAACTGTATATAACCCCTTAAACCTACTACAAGCTGTCCTACTCCGAGATAACCGAATAAATCAAATATAGCACTGTATAAGATTCGACAACATGCTAGGTCAATTCTATACTTGATTATAAAAAGATCCAAGTAACGTAATACAACAAGCAGAGGCTAGTTCGAGTTACGCTATAGAGTCTAAAGCGAGGACGAATAATCTTGGAAGTACTCCAAAAAGAATTTACCGCAAAATTGTTGGGAATTTTTATAATGAAAAAGTGTGACTTCCACTACCAATTAAGGTCCAAGGGCCGGAACATATTAAACAAATCTTACTACTTGAATACATACCTTAGTACAAGGAGACTGTAGAAAATCAAATGTACGATGAAGAATGTTTATATAATGGTTATACCTCAAAGGGATCTTTCGAATCCGCTTAGATTAGATTTAAGATGATATAGATTATGAATAGCCTTTTCAAATCCGAAACGAACGAATACATTTTTATATTTTATAAATATTCGGATTTGGTTTCACAACCAAGACCTTCAAACAGTGTTTTTTAATTAAACCGTTCATGGTCAACCTGAGAAAGTTTCCAAAAGAGACATTAAATCTAATGTTATTGGAGGCCCACAAAAAGTTGTTTATGCAAAGTTTCATATAAATCAAAACCTGCGGTAATTCTATGTGATTCACTCAATCGATCTTACATCTTATCTCTTACATATTCAGGTTGCTGACTTAAGTGATGACATAACATAACCTCCAATCAAACATAAAAGCTACGCACATTAATTTTTAGTATTTGCACACTCAGCTGCACCTGCCCGCAGTGCATAATCCAACTAATCTAACAGATTTCGAAATAAGTTTCCAACACACGCCCAACGAGATATCATGTCATACCACGAACCGACGCTTACGTGAAGAAAAACGATGAAACCCCATCATCAGCGCTTTATCAGCTGTTCATCGCTGCCACCGCAAACTGCACCGCACAGACCAATAACCTACGACTTTTCGCAACAAACTGCACACAATCGGTATAATTTCTGCAAAACTGCGGCGATATGCGAAACCATCATATTATTATGCCATCACTTGCTTTATTTCAACTTTTATCGTTATTGCTGTTGCTACTGCTGTTGTTGTTGTTGTGTTATTGTAATAATATAGTATTTTTCGTTTTCAATTTAAAATTGCAATTTGTGCTTTTGCTACGACCATTCATAATTCAACGACTCATTGATACATATGTACATATGCACGAGAGTGTGTCTTCCACATTTATGTGGAAGCATTTCCTTCCATTGCAACTGTTGCAACTGTGACCGGCAATAATCGATTGCAGCGGTAGCAATGGTTATTAAACATCACTACAGGCAACTGATGCATAGCTCTGTGCCGTATGTATGTATTTAAATAGCAGTGTGTTGCAGCTGGACAACCTTTGTAGCATGCAACCGAGTTTCATTGAACGGTTGGCAACATCACTTTGATTGTCAATTCGTAAGCGTTGTAGTAAAATACAAACGATTTTTTTACTGTTTGATAATATTTATTATTTATTCATAGAAAAATAATATATTTAGTAGTGCAAAGATGCTACTGTAAAACTCGTTTTATGATTTTGTGTGCACATTTCAACGGTTATTGGCAAGCTTCTGTAACTAGACACATTTATTTAGTATATGCTATGTATTTGTCTCTACAAATATGCAGTCGCTGATTTGTTTGGCTTTTGCATTTTAGGAAATGCTCGCAAATCAGCGTTTGACACATCAACTTCCACATTTTCTATTGTTCAACAGGGAAGTGTGTTTTTGTACCATTGTTTGACTTTAAATGAGTTTGAATGTTTGTATGGCCTGAGTTTGTATTAATAGCCATATAAACAATAGTCTATTTGCAACCGGAATTGATTTCTCAAATATCAAAGCTTTTGAAGTGACAGGAGTCAACGTTGACTTCAAACAGGAATTTTATAAAATTTATGCACTTACATATGTACATACGCAGTAAAAATAGTTCATATGGAGTGCTTGAAATAATTTTAAAATCGCAAAATTATTCAAATCTACAAAAAAAATTAATTGAAAATACCCAGTCCATCAAAAATCAAGAATTGACACCTAGTCAAATTTCCTGCTAAAATTCGGTCTTTAAAATAACTCTTATAAAACCCATCGGAAATGATTTCATACCACAAAATAAAAAAGGTAAATCGAACGCTAAAAAGCTGTTAAATATAATTGACTAAAATTTCCCTACTTTCCGATAATGAAAAACAAAATCACATAAAAAATACAAGGTAAAAAATGAAATGGTTTATGGTATCATAATTTCTTACTAAGCTTACTCATATACAATACTGGCAACAACAAGCATAATTAGCGAGTAATATAAGCAAGAAAAGTTCAAAACTTGAGAGAAAAGAATGACATGCAAAAAACCGCTACGAGTCTTACCCATTCTAACTCACTGGCAATACATCACATACAGTATGTCAAGAAAGTGTTTTGACAAGAGAAATATGTTCCATTGTCAAAACACTTCCTTGACATACTGTATATAAAGTTGAACTTCCCTAACTCGAATCACCATAATCCACAAAGAACTTCGAATTAGAGAGACTTCGAGTTACAGAATTTTCGAGACCCTTTTAGCCGACAGTGCAACGCAAGTAAATACCTGTAATTAAAAAGTTTTACTTTCACCTTCACTGGCAATAGTCGTGTGCCCTGTGTTAATAAGACTGATATTGAAAGATTTCAGTAACTATAGCATTGGCGAACCAAAAACTTGCCGGAATAGACAAGCATTTCGGCGATACATAAAATCTTTTTTGCGATCCATACTCAAGAGTATTTTGGAACGGCGTCTTTAGCTGTTCAAGTGGGAACCATTGCATCACCTGTCGCGAGATATAGCCTTTGAACCTAATCTTATCAAATAATGATTATAATTGATAAAGTGACAAGCTTAGTAGTAATCATTAAACCATTGATTATGATTGAATGTGGGATCGTGCCTGAACGCAACAGTAGTTCAATTTCATTGCACGATGTCTCAAACATAAGCCGAATCGTACTACAGATCGCTTTTTGATAATAATTCGACTATGACACTTCTTCCTAAATGCCATAAATTAGATCAAAGCGGAATACGTACCGAATTAATAAAGCGTATATTATTTCATGTATTACATTTTTACTTTAAATATGTATTCATTAATACCGATATTTTATATTTGAGTCTTATCTGATTCATACTATTAACTCATCGCTTCAATTACACTGTTATAAATGGCAAACAAAACATATCAATTAGTTGCAACTAACTTAATAAATGTAACACGATAAGTTTTAAACTGTAAAATTTATGATTATTAATTTTATTTAACAAATATATTCAGTTTCCTATCTTTAATAGCACCTTTCGTTTACTGCTTGCTACTCTACACATATACCAACATAAATTTTATGATTTTCGGTTTCATTTTCATTCAATATACCATTATAAGTACATATATTTTTAGTTAATATAAGTATATTCATATATATATATATATTCATTGTATATCAATATCTGAAGCTCAAGCGGAAAACACATCTCATGTCCTTAGTTTCACGTATTATATAAATAATTAGCTACTTAACAACGCGAAACAGTAAAAGAAGAAGTTCAACCAGTGCCAAATTACTATTATTACTAATAATTATTTTCTTGTTGTATTTCCACGTATGGATTTCATGCAAAATATTTAAACATATGAGTTGAGCTTCAAGAGGTTTGTGAGCATAGACCTTCGTATACGGAATAGAATAGATTTTACCTTTATGCAATGTTATATACATACATGCAATTCCAATTGTTTCAATTTATTTAATATCAAAAAATACTAAACTTTCAAAAGCAAAGCTCGCTTGTTCAATAGTTTTAGTAAAATTAAATTGAAGAGTTTTCTCCTCTTTCAACTCGATTTTCGACCTCTACAAAGATATACCATAATGTAAGTGTATAACATCTCATGATTTTTCCTATGAAATTGGTTTCTCTTAGGTCTAAAGTCTGCACTGAAAAATCGCCTACTATTCAAAACTTTAACAACATCACTGATGGCGTGATAATAGAAGCCATCTTCGAAAAAGATCTATTAATTGGACCTTTTAATGGTTCGTCTATAATGCAGTCACCTATCCACGAATTGAATAAAATTATTTTGAAATCGTAAATACAGAGATCATTCTTTCAGGTAATAATAAAGATTCCAGTATAGATGACATTTCGCGTTCAATATGATAAGAGATCGGGACAAATATTTTTCTGAGTTTTGCTTTGAAGCATAGCTGTTAGTATCACTTCAAACGTCCGTAAACATTGATAACAATCGTCACTTATTTTGAATACGAACAATAGATTTACGCATTGTAGCGTCAAAACAATAAATAATAACAGTTACTAATCGTAATTGTGAGTATTGTACTACCTTAGTCTACTTAAATGTAAATATAAATACAGATCAGAATCAACAGATGGAAAACGAACTAGTCAGATAAATTTTAGTCGCAACTAGAATATTTGAAGCGCAAAATTAGAAAGTAACAAGTAAGGAAGGGCTAAGTTCGGGTGTAACCGAACATTTTGTACTCTCGCACTTTATTGATTTAATTTTATTATAACACACATGAGTCCACTATAATAGCAAAAATCGTTATAGATTTTATATGGGGCTAGGGTAATTACTGGATCGATTTTTACTATTTTTGACACCTAGCTACATTATATCCTAGATTTAACGTTCACTTAATTTTGCTAAGATATCTGTCATATTAACGATATAAACACCGTTAGTTTGAAAATCCGTATAGGAGGTATATGGGGGCTACAGCAAATATCCGACTTTGCCCAATTTGGCACGGAGGCACACTAGTAGAAAAAACAGATATTCTTTCAATTTCTTTTTAATATCTGAGAGATTTAAGTATATTTTCCGTCACAGGTCACAAGCTCTGAGGCCCTCATGTTCGGTATCTGCGGTCTTGAAATGTTATAATCAGATTTTGTGCAACGTTTTGTTCCGATATCTTCACTGGTACTTAATTTATAGATTGATAAGTGAACGAATCAGATGGATTTAAAAATTGTGGTATAAGGAAAGTAGATGTGGTTGTGAATCGATTTCTCCCAGTTTCAAAATATGTATAGCATTGGGATGCCAAGCAAATGTTACGAGCAGAATTTTGTTGAAATTGGTCGAGTAGTTTCTGAGAAATAGTTTTTAACCCATAAGTGGGCAGAGCCACGCCCATTTAAAATATAGTCTCGAAATTTGAGTGCAGCCCTTCTGTACCATCTTTACAATAGAATTTAAGGTTTCTGTTGGTATTCCTTACTGAATTAAAGCATTTTTAATGTTTTTCAACATAACCTTTGTATGGGAAGTAAGCTTAGTTATAATCCGATTTCTGAGAGTTTCTGATTACATCTTGAGTTTAAAATTACGCTTAACATCATATTGAGGAGTTTTAAAAATTGTTTGACGAAAAATATTATTGTTTCCGACAGAAAATACTGTTTTTCTAATACTCCAAGGCTTTTTACTTTTTGTAGTCGTTGTTTCTTCGTTTTCCCCTACAAAGTAATAATTATTGCATATGCCTTGTATGTGTTCATTTATCTACGCGTTTTGTTCACGCTGAGAGTAGTTAGAACTAGAATTCGGGTTGCTACGTGAGCTCAGTGCGGTCAGTATGAATAATCGATGGCATCAAACGGGGCAGTCAATAAGCTACCAACGAGATAATAACAACAATAAGAACAAACATATGCATGAGAGTAGATGTGTAACTGCATATGCATATGTATATATGTAATTAGTGTATGATTGTTTGCGGATATAGAACTTTCAGATAAATACTATATACAAACATACATACAAACTTTTCCACATACACGTAAGTCACGCATCAGCGAACTTCACGTATACGCGCCAATTAAAATGTACACACAGAGCAACACACATACATACAAGCACGAAAAGAGTATAACGAAAATGTAGGTTGATATTTGTATAGCCTGATATACATGTGTATGTATGTTTGTATGTGTGTAGTTGCGGTAGTGAAGCATGGCATATGAATAATTTTATCAATGTAGCATGACAAAACTATATACATACATACATATTTATTTAATTATTTATTGTGAAAAAAAGCACAAGAACAAGTTTGCCAATAAAAGCAAAATTCAGCGCAAAATACCAAATGAACTGAGTCATGGGCAAAGCAGGGCGATCAATATGGAGTTACAACATTTATGTTTTTATTATTTTTTGTGATTTCATATATTTCACTTGTTGTTGTTGTACACGCTATCGCAAAAGTCACTCATCATTTACAGTGTACACCAAAACTCACACCTTCAGTTGGAGACTGGCGCACATCAGCAGCGCAAAGCGAGCAACAAAGCAGACGCACCTCCAAGCCGTACGCGAGCAAACAAGTTTACGTTTGTGACTCGCTGACGCGTTTAAAGTTCACATAATCCGTTAAGCAAATACGTCGCATATCAAAACAAATATCTGGGTACTCAAACGACGAAGAGGAGCATTGCAAGTGCTGCGGAGCCACTGAACTAACGAAGCGGTGCAGAAAAGACAAACAGTTTGTAAGTTGGCGGGCGTGAGCTGGTTATGCGCAAATATGTATGTAGCAACATCAGATTGTTTGTTGTAAGTTGTTGTGTTTGTGTTGCAGAAAAATATGAAGCTCTAAGGAATTGCCACTGTATGGTGTCAGCTTTGATTGTTCAGCTCATCAGCATTATGTCGGCTGACAGCAAACCTACAGCAGTGCAATTGCTTGCAAAGGACAACAGTCAGTGTTCATATAAATAGAATCACAGTGATTTTATTTTAGAAATTTGCTACAGCACTGAAATTTAGTATGCACACATATGTGTGTTTAAAAAAAATTAAAATTTAAACTATTTAGTTCGCAACTAGTCCCAAAAAAGTCTTGAATAAGTTCAGTCCTGAAACGACTTAAAAATGTTAAGAAAATTCAAAAGCTAGTGCTCGTTATGCATATATTATAAAATAAAAATTATTTAATGAAAATATATTTAAAGTAATTTTTAGTCAAAATAATTATTTAAAGGCATTTTAAAATATAAATCTAGAATTAAAATATTTTAAGTCTTAAAAATTCATATTACTTGTTAAATTATTTTTAGCAAAACTGGCGTAAAATTTAAATTAAAACGATCGCTTCTATTAATATGACCGCAACTGTATATTTTATATACATATTTTTTTAGTACACACTATATATGCAAACACAAAGAATTATATTATTGCTAACGAACGTTGACAAAAGCTCTAACTAAGTTGTTATTGGTGTTCAAGTAAATTCCATTCAATTTGTTCTAGTCCAAATAAAAAGGCAATAAAAAATGCATAGTTGCACTACTTTGCAAGTATTCAACGTGAGTAAATATGCATTATATAAAAGCGCTTGCTATTTGCATATCAAAACCTTGTCAGCCAGCCATTGATTGAGTATATTCATCCGTACATACATATATGCAGACAATGTACATACATTTATGCATTCTCGTTCATAAAGGAAAAATAAATAAGAAAAAAGTAATGAATATCAATATTTGTTACTAGCTCCGGAGTGTATTCGTTCACAGGTGTTTAATGTAAGTATGTTTTTCTTCTTTAAAGCATCTTTTATACTTTTAAGTGTGTTTTTAAGCTCTCCAAGAGAATACAATGCACTTTGGGCAATCAACTTTTATAAACATTTACATTTAAATATGACACAATATTGTTAGAAACTAGACATTCCGTATTACACTGATCTCTCATGAGAAAATGCTACTTGTTTTTGAGTACTACGTACATATTGAGACAGTTTCAGATCCAAGTGAAATTTTTTCATCTATTAAAAAGGAAAGACGAGATAATAACAAGAGTTATCTGTATTTTTAGATACTTTTTCCAAGTTAATTAAAAATATTGTTTCCATAAAATCAGACAAAAGCTACAATATATCAAGTTCATTCGCTACGTCATATCGGGCTAAGGTAAAGGTATATGAACTGTAAACAAATAACGATTTTTCCAAACCATTACTCGAAAGCTAGTAAAAAGTTTAGTAAAAATAGGTTTACCATGAATAGTAGGATTTCTACAAAAATAGTCTGCTTCTAGCACCGCAATCAGAGCCAAGGACATTTATGTGCGTCGCGTAATTTCAATATAGACTTACACATCTTAGAAAGTCAAAAATAATTAAAGGCTATACCAAAAATCGTGTTTTTTCGAAGTGTTTCGACGATTGGTAGAATCACTGGCATAAATATGACCAACCCTTTATTTGAGATTGTTCAAATTGCAATTCTATAGTTGAAGTTGCTTATATTTCTCTAACCTCACGGAATGCGGAAAGCGGTTGATATTTCACATTTTTATACTCTCGCAACAAAAGTTACCAAGAGAGTAGTATAGTTTTGTTCACATAACGGTTGTTTGTAAGTCATAAAACTAAACGAGTTAAATATTGGGATATATATATCAAAATGATCAGGGCGACGAGATGAGTCAAAATCCGAATGTCTGTCTGTTCGTCCGTAATTTTCTTGACAAAATTTGGCACACATGTTCCTTGGGACCGTGAGAGAGTTGCTTTCGGAAATGGGCAAAATCGGACCACTGCGACACCCACAAAATGACGAAAACCGAAAACACATAAAATGTCGTAACCAAGCCATAAATAAAGTTATAAACGTAAAATTTGATAGAAAGGATCGTCATAGTAAGGGCTATATTTGGATGTAATTTTTTTGGGGAAGTGGGCATGACCCCGTCCCCAAAGGTTAGGTTGAAAATTACTAAAAGTGCGTTAACTTACTAACGAAAAACCTCAGAAACACTAAATTTTACAAAAGAAACAGCAAAAAGAAGCTGCACTCAGATTTTTTTTTTACAAAATGGAAAATGGTCGTGACAACGCCCACTTATGGATAAAAACCATATCTCAGTAACTTCTCGACAAATTTCAATGAAATTCGGTATATAATATTTTCTTGACATCCTGATGACACGTGTGGAAAATGGATAAAATCGGTTCACAACCACGACAACTTCCCATACAACTCAGTGATTCCTTTACACTTTATTATATATACATAAGGAACCAATTAAGATAGCAAAATAAAAGTTTACACAAATACTGTATATGATCCGTGGCGTCACTTGTGAACAAATTGTCGAAATCGGACTATAACTTTTCAATGCCTCTGATATCGAATATGAAGAACTCAGTCAGGTAATTTTTCACCGAAAATATCGTTAAATTTCTCAGATAACTTAATTTAATTCAGAGGAAATCTTTTTCGTCTAATAGTCTATCTCTGTACCAGAAATGGCTCTAGCTCTCATATAGCTAATTATACGATCAAAATTACGATGGGCTTAATAGCTTATAAATCGGTTAATATGTGAAATAACGTAGCCAAATTAAATGAGCATATGCTCTCAGACATAATGTATGTTGGTAATGAAAATGAGGGAAATCGGTTCAGGAATTACCTCAGCCTATGTACTATATATGATGATTTTCATTTCTCTATTGGGCTTTATGCCGAATATATGGGTCAAATTGTGTGTTATCTTAATAAAAATATAGCAATAAATTGCGAGTGTATAAAATTTTCGGTTGCACCCGAACTTAGGCTTTCCTTACTTGTTGTTTGTTATTTTAGCGATGTTTTCTTGATAGAAAGATAGCACTTAAACTTTTTGTTCAACAGCAATATGTATATTAAAAAAAAAAGCTTTTTTCACTGAAAATTTGCTTCACTAAAAATCTCAGATCTCAAACTAGTTTCACTTGAACAAAATTTTCCGACTGGGCAGATTTGCGCTGGAATCTGTACCCAACAAACGAAACAAAGTCGCTTCAGAAGAGTTGGCGGAATTTGTAGTATATGTATGTATTTGTATTTTTCTGTGTATGTCAATGTTTATATTTACGTACACAATACTGTTTATTTAATTATTTCACCACTAACAACTTGTAATTATATGACAATACACACACGTGCAGTGGAAAATACCAACAAACATATAAATATATATCAGGTGTATATGTGTGTATGTAAGTAGGTGAGCGATGCACAGGTTCACAGCGTTCAAACACGAATTATAACACTTCAACTGAGACACATAAATATGCAAAAAAATACTGAAATAAAAAATACAACAAGTTAAATTAAGTGTAAAACAGCATGAAATTGTCAAGATGGAAAAAATTGATGCGCACCTGAAAACACCCGCACACTATAGCGCCAAACAGTAGAGCATTATATATTGTAATTACGTAAATGTAACAAATGTGGTATGTATATATTTATGTATGGATATGTTTGTTTGTAGTTATGCGCGCGACTCGTAAATCACAATTATTTCGATACACCATTCAGTGACGCCTACTATGGCTCACACGCCTTCTACTGTAGAACACATTGCTCGACTTCAAATAAAGATGCTGCCAATTGATATGGACAAACAAGCAGTTACATACATACATATATATAAATACAGAATATATTGTTTATTCAGAGATTATGCTTGCTTTTGGTCTGATATGTACATATGTATGTATGAGTATTGTTGTGTGTTGTGTGACTGCAAAGTGACTACCTGACATTTGACTGCAAATTCACTTGCAGTTGCCGCATTGCAGGTTTCCTGTCTTGCCACAAAATACACATAATAATAAACATATTTGAAATGAAAAATGAAAAACAATATTTTGTGGTATCTTATCGCAAAATACACATACATATGTATGTGTGGATGTGTGTAACTATGCAATTCATGTGCAGAGCATAAAACAGCAAGCGCTGCAGATTTTTTAGTTACAACAACCATATACATACGTATATACGCATATGCATATAGCCCGCCGTGCCTACGGGTTCAATTTTCGTAAATAATATTTAAGTTAACATCATTGCAGCCACAGTTTATCAACCTTAATTAAATGCCGGCAGACGCGATTCTCTGAATAATGGTAAGTGCAAGCAGAGAATTGACAGACGAAATGCAAGCACTATGTGCATATGTAAGTATGTTTGCATATATCTATATATGTATGTATATATGTATATACATATATGTGTACTATGTAATGTGAACTGACTTGCGGTAAACATCCGTATGCGCTCGCCAACGATCGATCATGCCACGAAGAGTAAACAAATATCCTTAACTAATCAAACATCAGTATGCAGCAGTTGTCCACTTTGTTGCTGCTGTTGACTTATTTAAAGGGCAAGTTTTTTAGCACTTCTGGAATCTTTTATTTACATACTTTTGTATTTATCTTTGCATGTATGTATGTATGGAGCTATCTGCAGACATGTACGAATTAAAAATTAAAGCAGATAAAAAACGATTGACAGGAAACAGGATGGAAAATGTTTGCCATCGAAAAGGGCCAAGTGCATATACAGTATACTCTCGAAAAGTAAATTCTCAGAAAGTAAATAATCGCGGAAAAGTTAATCATCTTTAAGATTACACATGCACCTCGAAAAAGTAAATTTTTTAATTTACTTTTCAGAGAGTGTGAATAAAAAATTCGAAACGAAGCAAGCAGCGTTTTTTACGATGTTGCAAAAACACTTACTCTCTTGTTTATCGCGTCTTTTTAGTAAATAAACAAGTAGGAGAGTTTAAAAATGAAAACGATGCAAATCAGGTGTCAGACTTTTTGAATTGTCGTACAAAAATGGTCAGAAAATATATTGCAAAAGAAAAAAAACAAAAGAATATTCAAGATTTTTTCTCTTCATAGTAAATACATATATATGTATGTAAATGTAAATATGTTTGTCATGTGAATCCATATGTTTTATTGAATCAAATAAATGAATGAATTTTTTAAGTTTAAAAATGCATTTAATATTATAAAAACAGATAATTTATGTACATATTTGGAAAAGTAAATTATTCGAAAAAGTAAATTACCCAAAATACCAATCGATTTACTTTTCGAGAGTATACTGTACATAGTAAATGTAAAAATAGATAGCAGAGATTGCAGACATATGCAACTAGCTGTAAATCGGAGGGAAAATATGCTGAGCCTTGATATTATTTTATATTTTTGTATATTATTTATTGTTCCAACTCGTCTAAAGTTAAGAAACATCCATTTTCAATTAAAGGTTCTGACCTAACTTAAAGCTCATTGCTAACTGTTACTACGTTTATGCTTCATTTCTACACGGTTATATTCTACATGCGTAAAGCCTATAAGCATAAACGGCAAATACTCTACTCGAGGTAAATTCTGAATTGAATTAAATTGAGGGCTGCCACGTATTATAAATATGTACGTATTTTCCAGATATAAGGGGTGGCATAAATCGGTTAAGAAGTGTTCGGGCAGAAATGCACGATCAAAACCGACCACTGACCGACCCAAAAAAAACCGGTTTTTCTACGAAAACCGACTACCCACTCGTCGAAGTTTTTGCAAAAAACTGGGGGGTTTTTAGCGAAAAATTGGCAATACGGGAACCCTGTATATGCAATTTGTCAAAACAATATACACCGGCACAAAAAATCAGACGTTCAACTTAACTCTAAATCCGTTTATGCATCCGAGTTGACTCGTCTACATACGTAAAGAAAATGTGTATATTCTATCCGGGTAAGGTTTGTTTCGTCGAAAAAAGACCATTTTTCATGATTTTTTTTCGAAAAAATTATAGCTGTAGGTTTATTTTACTTATTATTATATTAAAGTACAACATTTGGGGGATACTTAAAAAAAGTTTTATCGAAAAATAGCGACGAATAGCGGATTTATCGTCGATCTCTCCAGGCACCTCGAAAAAAAGTTGTTGTGCGGTGACCAGCCTACAGCATCACTGGATCATCCGAAACCAAAAAATCAAAATGCTTTCTTTAGTTTATTAGTTTGTCTTTCAACTGACGTCGAGTTTTCAAACCAAACCAAAATGACAATTTTAGACGAAAAATTCGACCTATTTGTTATTGTAAAATTGTTAGTAATTAAAATTTTTGGAAAAACTCGACGTCATTCGAGAGCTATATATATGTAGAATATTTGTTCAAAATTTCAAAACGATCGATGCAGTAGTTTTTTCTGTAGGCTGGTCACCGACTTTAAAAATGACATATTTGGGAAAATCGATTCAATGTTTTGTACACTCAGCGCAGATAGCTGGAGGTACCGTTATTCAACCTGCTGTAACTTCGTTAGTTTTTCTCCGAATGACCTGACTTTGACTTTAACACAATATTCTTGAGATGTTGATGGTTCAAAAAAAAAAAATAAAAAAAAAAAATGAAAAAAAAAGTTGTCATAAATACTCGCATAATTTGTACCAATAATAAATAAATGTGAACTCACCTCTTCACAGTGCGACACCGTTTGACATTTTCTGCCTCCTTTACACTATCCCAAGAATCGCCAACGCCCAGTGATGACATTTCATCCAAACGCTCTTCATCCTCCAAACCCGAATCCTCCAAACTGATGTGACAGCTGGTCATGGTGACCTCTTTGCCATTATCGCCTACCTCAATCCAATCGGATGTGCGTATACGCGCCGAACGTTCAGTGCCATATGGCGAAGAATCGGACGAACAGCCTGAAGGGCAACGCTTTCGAGGTGTACCAACACCGTTCAATTTATTATTACGATTATGCTTTTGCATATCATCTTCTTCACCATCTTCGGTGTCTTCTACATTGTCGGCATCGACATCCTCTGTGTCGGGATCCACATCTTCAATGGAATTGCACCGCTGACGTGTTTTGTTGTTGACGATGTCGTTGTTGCTGTTGTTCGAAATGTTGCTGCTTAATGAAACTTTTGATGTTGCTGTTATTGGTGTTGTTGCCTCATTTGAGTTTGTTGTTGTCAACTTGGTGATCGGCTCCGATACTGGACTGCTTAGTAGCGTTTGCTCTCTTTTAAACATTTTAGGTGTTTCGGCGCTAGTCAAATTCTCCATGGAGCTGCTTCTGTCACGCATTGCCGCCAATTCGGATATGAGTATCTCATGGAAAGCTGTCTTCTTCTCCGGTGACTTTAACATATTTTCGATGTTTCCAGCCGTGTCCTGAGTGCCGTCATTCGTATTGATATTTATGCGTGTACAATTATTGACCAGTTCACCGGTTGTAACGACAGTTACCGAGGTGCCACCAGCGGCTACGCTATGCTGTGTAGCCTGATGTTGCAGAGCAGGCTCGTGTTTTGTTATTACAGGCGAGTCATTGCCATGACGCTGTTGGTTAACCATGATTTCAGAAAACAAACGTTCGGCTGCGTTCTTCAAATTGTTCTTGAGCTCAACTGTCTTGCCACCGAGAAAAGTATTGGCTACACCACCCGTATTGATTGTGGTGATATTGGCACGTGATGTAAAGTTATCGAGTGTAGTTTTAGAACGGCGAAAAATGCTCACACCGGATGAGTTCGATTGTGTACCAGTGTTGATGGTAGAATCATCCAAGTCAAGCGTAGCGACAGGCACTTTAACAATTTTACGTGGACGCGGTAAGGGTTGCACCGATGTCGGCAACTGATCGAGCTGTATCTTGCCAACGCGTTCGAAATCAGCGCGTCCTAGACTGAGACGTGTATCCTTCAGACTGCTAGTCTGTGATTGTGATTTGGGCGAGCCACTACCCATGGAGTGATGGCGACTGAGATTGACGGCGCTGGCCGAAGTTTGGACGATAACGACATCACCACCGCCGTTGCTCATGTCTGTAGCACTCATTGTGACAGCTGGCAGTGGTACTGGACTTTTACCGGACACACTATTAACAGGCACTTTGGTGGCATTACCTTCCTTTTCCACTGGAGTTGTGGCTTCATTTTGCAACGGAGTTGTTGCTTTCGGTTTCATTGTTGGTATATCTGGTGCCTTGCGTAGCTTTAACGGTGGCTTCGGACCGAGTCTGTTAGTAGTAGTATTGTTGGTTGCTGTGGGCGATAGTGCTTCCGGACGTTTGGGTGCACTCATTGAGGGCGACTTATAAATAACCGTACGACCGCCAGCTCCGGCTCCAACTGAGCTCAACGTTGGTTTCTTCTGTATAATCGGATGTTGTAAATTGTGCTGCGTCGCCTCAGCTGTGTTCACATTGCCAACACTCACGCGACCACTCGAAGACAAAGTCGCAGTAGAACTGGTCGCTGTTGGTGATGCCATTGATGTGCCTGTTGTGGTATTTGTTGGTGTTGTCGCAACACGATTCTGTATCGGCGCTGTCGCAGCAGCATTCATAACTGATTCTCCGCTGCGTTGTGTTTTCAATAAACCCGCTGCGTGTGAGCCTGCATGCGATGGCCTCGGTGGGACGGGCGGTCCAGCTTTTTTCAACGGCATTGCCGGCACCGTTGTAGACATTATTGTTGTTGGTGTGGTTGACGTTGCCATAGCTGGTTTTGCCTAGGTATACACGCGATTCTCTTGTCGTCTATCTCCGTGGTCCGTCGTCTTACTTGCTGCGCCCAAGTCCACTCTATACTAGTACGGCTAGTAGCTATGCTTTATCGCTAGTCAATGTATGCTATGTATAACTACAGCTGTGTAGATCGTTTGTTGTTTATGTTGTTTATATTGGCTGCTGTTGTTCTGGCTCTGGCTATGGCTCTAGTTCAGACCGTTGTTGTCGGTCGTCACAATAACCAAATGAAAACCTGTATTTGTAGGTCACTTTTTGTTTGCGGTCCGTTGTCGTAGCTGCACTTTTAGTAGCACTAAACTTGTTTGCCACCGCACTTTCAGCTCCACACACCGCTCACCGCCTTTTGGTCAGTTGATTTTCAAATTTACTATGGCTGCATTCGCGTCGCGCCTTGCTACATATGTGCGCGCTCGTATATATTCGCAATAATGGCGTGTTTTAGCACCTTTGCCACCACAAAGCTGGCTGGCTGGAAGGCTGGCAGATTCTTGTCTACGGCGCAGGCGCGTTTGCTTTATTTTAGTTAGCCTGTTTCTACGCGATGCGCACGGCCATAATATCGGAGGCTGTGGCTGCGCCAATGTCTGTGTCTAAATTTGAATGTAGGTTAGTTGGGTACTTTGCCGGTCACTAAACGCGGTTTATTAACACTGCATGCGCTATACTCTCGTTTGTATATATAACTGTATCTGTTGTCTATTGAGAGTGACAACAACTAACTGACCGACCGCGACGCGACTCTGTATGTAGTCCCGATTCACTAAGTCCAGCGCGCTGCGTCTGTGTTGTACTCGTTTTCACGCTCGCGTTAAAAAGAAAAGTTTGCTACATTTTGCGCACACGCTCGGACATTCAAATATCGATTTAGGATGCCAATTCGCAGGCGTATGCGAAACTCACCGATTAACCACGACCACGCGCGCACTAGGCTGTTGAGGGAGGGAGCTATACAGTTGTTGCTGTTGTTATAAAATTGGGTTCACGTTTTACTTTTCACGCTTGACGTTCGTTCAATAAATCACACTTCACACTCGCGTCATCACACATGCGACCAGGCTACGGGTTGCTTAGTGGGGTAGGCAGGCAGGCACATTAGCACACATGCGCAGGCGTAGCAATGGGCAGCACTTTGGGAAAGGCGGTGGTACTCAACCGAAAATGTGGCATGAAGTTGAAAAATAATCAAAACTAAATAGATCACAAGCGCTGCGTTGCAATGAAAGCGCACTTTTCGTTTATGTGTATTTGTTGTTGTTAGGATTTCTGCTAACGTCACTGCACCTGGATCACTGCACTGTTTGTTATTGTTGCTTTTACAAGTATACACATATACATATATGTATGTATTTGTTATATTTCGGTTGGTTTTATTTTTGTTTTGTCGCTTTGAATTTTGTCTATTTTTAAACACGTACATATGTTTGCAAGTATGTATGTGTCTGTATTTTTACTTTTCGGGTGTCAGTGAAAGGTTTTCGATTTCTTACTTTGTTTTATATATTTTTATGATTTGCTTGAATTACTCTTTTGTTCAAATTGGTGAGGATTTACTCACCTTTCCTTTTCACCACTCACTAGTACTTGTGTAAATTGCTGTTGCAGTTATTATTGCAATGTTTTTGTTTTTTTTTTTCAAATGCTTTTTGTTTTACTTATGCACTCATTTGGAGCCTTTGTTAAGTAACACTAAATAGAGAGGGATGAATCGTAAGTTAGACACAAATTACAAGATTTTGAGATATTCACACAGTTATTGCTTTTTTCAATTGCAAAAACTAAATAAATCAAAAAAGATATTAAAAATAATAATTTAAAGTTTATAAAACAATTTTCACACATTAATTTATCATTAAAACATCATACAATTAATTCTATATGAAAGACCTATTTTTTATTAAATCATATTTTTCTATTATTAAGTTAAAAGCAAAGAATTTAAAAAAATAAAACTTTTAAATAAATATTTAAAATAATTATTTTAATGCTATGGTTTGTTTTAAAAATAAATTGTGATGGTAAATAATCGCGAAATATGCTTGTTTCGTATCTAAATATGGATCTTAATATTTTTTTAGTAAAACAACTGTAAAATAGTTATTTGTAAATTAATATTCGTATTTTACAAAATTTTAGAAAATTATGAAGAATTATATTTACGTTCGGAAAGATATTAAACTGATAATTATAACCACGAAATCATTTTTTGTTTAATTTTGCAAAAACAAATTTATTTAAAAACTAAATCATCAATGTGCTTCAGATAAGGTCGTCAAATTAAATTAATGCCTTATTAGCTTAGAAATTGAGTATCGAATAGTCATAATTTGTAAAGGTATTTAGGGTAAAAAACCACTATAAGAGTTAAACCCACACGGAAGCACATCAAAAATGTTGTCAAACTTTTTCGAATTAATAGTTCTCTACAATAGGTCCCTTAGGGGACCATGAAGCGATGTTTCGATAGTTTATTTTAAGTATTACTTATATGTCTTATATTGGGTTCACTTGGCTAAATCTTCTATAATTTACTACAAACCAAAATCAATTTCTACCATTAAAAACTGCTCACAATACTTCAAAAGAATTCTATAACTTGTCTTAAGAACAATTTTTTGTGCTTTCTTCGCTATTTACAAGCTAATCCTGACTACATGATTGACAAAATTTGCTCGTACTACTACTATAATTTGACAGTTAACCGTTAACAAAGAAATGTCAAATTAAAATCAGGGGTTTATAATGAAACAAAGGAGCACTGGACCGTTATTCATAATCATAAAATCTTAAAACGGATTTTCTATAGTTATATTTCAGCTTATTAATGCATATTTCTCGAGTTGCAAATACTAAAAGTCACTTCACTAATGATAACTAACGCAATTCGAAGGTAGTCCACATGCAAAAAAAAAACATTCTAAACCGTATGCCCTTGTACAAATACACAGTATTACTCAGCTTATAATTAGCAATTATCAGATAAATTTTTGCATAACTAAATAACATTTGTAAAATGCAGTAATCATCTTTATTATTATAGAACTGTCATTCATTTCGAATGAGTCATATGAGTTGTTACAGCGAATAAAAGCGGTTTGCCTCTTGAAATCTGCTTGAAATATATCTGCTGACTTTTATGCATATATTTTAAGCTATACCAGTTAAACTCACTACTTATATGAAGCGTGATAAATACCTAACCACAGCCCCAAAAGAATTTGCTCAATTAAAAAATAAAAACAAATAATTGCTAATATAAATAAAAATAGCACCATTTATATACTTTTTAACTATAACAAAATAATATAACGGTATTTTTTAACTCTTTTGATTCTAATTTAACTTTCACGCTGAAAGAGTTTAAATAAATTGAAATATTTAATTAATTTTTTTATTTCACTTTTAATGTTTTTAAAAGCAGAATATATTAAATTAAATCCAATTGAATCTACATGCAAAAGTACAAGTGTAAATTCTTTAAAAATAATTGGTCATACAAACTGATTAACTTCTGAGAATTTATTAAATTGCAGTTAACTCCGTTAGTTGAAATAAGTAAATGTTTATATAGCTGTAGTATGTGGTATACTACCCAGAAAATTTTATTATTTTATAAAAGAAATTTTAATTTATTTTTAAGAAAAAATCTGTCATTGGAACACCACTTGTCGAATCAAAATTGAAACATGAAAATTATATGAGTTTAATATTAAAATTTGCAAACAATAACATATTTTTATTAATTTATATTCAAACTCTGTAAATACGTTATTTAAAGCTTTGCTGAATCATCCGAAATTATTCATTCTTTTGGTAAAACCAAGAAGCAAATAAAAAAATATTGCAATAATTAAATGCAGTAAAAAAAATTAAAAAATGGGGTGATGTGGAAAAACGCGGAAACAAAGAAATCGTTTACAAGATTCTGTAAGTACAATAAAGTATTTATATTTTCACATTTCGTTGATAATGAAATCAATAAGTTCATATCAAACTCCAGAAATGGAACTCATACGAGTACGTCACGTCCAACGCTATGTTTGGGAGCAATTCAATTTTAGTTTGGAAATAGTTTAGAAATAGAGAGATTCTCATTTCAATTATTTTAAGAATTATCAGGTGTATCTTGCTAATACATAAATCAGCATTCTTATACTATAGCATAGATTTTTATCAAAGACGATGTAAAGTCTATTAAAGACGATTTGTGTTGAAACCGATTTTTTTCTTAATTTCAATATTTGTTGTGAAAGATTCAATCATTGTTGTTGAAAATTCTCGTTTTCAGAAAGCACGTAAAAATATTAACTATTTTTTTATAGAAATATCCATGCTTCTTCTGCCTCTTAAGATATACAGCAATTTTCCGAAATAACGAGCACATTAATTGTCAGGCCTATTCGTATTGTCGAATTTTTCGTTAATTCGAGTACTCACTTAGAGGTATGTTTTTCAATAAAAATGAGTTAAATATCCGTAAATTGCAGTTAAATAAATTATTTTATTAATTATTTGTTAAAAAATAAAAAAAACCATAACAAAACAATTAAAATCCAATAATGACACTTAAATTTGGTGTTGACCAATAATTTTAAGCTTTTTTATAAAATTCAACATTTTTTCAATTTGCACTTTTTTTAATTTTTTCAAGTTTCATTTTTAATTCTGGTTCGAAGTTATTTGATATTTTTCTCTTTCTTCATATGTCTTCTTCATGTTGTTCTTTAAACCGAGTACTTACAAATCCCCGATGTTCGTTATTTAAGGTACTCAATGTAACAAATTTGCTTGTTCGTTATAAGCGGAAACGTTAAAACGAATATTCGTTATTTCGAAAAACTACTGTATAATGAACTAGTTAAAACTCTTTCTTGATCTGACGTTTTTATCGAAAAATGCAAGAGTGATGTTTGAGTAGTAAATGCCAAAGTAAATTAAAGATCATTATATTTGAAAACTGGCAAAAATTTCAGTCAATCTTTTTTATAAAAAATTAAGTTTAAAGTCAAAAATGCCATATTTTCATAATCATATCCAAAATTAAAAATCTTGGGTTTTTAAATAATATAATTATAAATAAGATTTTGGAAACTTAAAAAACAAATTCTATGTGAAGTCATCGAATTCCATAAACATATATATAGCTTTTAATTTTTCTTCAAATACTTCTTGAATATTTAATTCTACTGAAAATATTACATTCAATTCTAATGTTTTCTTTAATTTTTAATTAACCAAAGTTATTCGATTTTCATATTTGACAAAGGGTAAAAAAAAATTTAAAAATTGTTTAAATTTCCTACAGATCTTCAGTTGTGACTGTTAGTTGGAATAAACATTTGCGTTTATTTACATAAATATGTATTGAGCTACTCTATATAAGCAAAATATATTTCTTGATATTCAAGTTTCGAAAAAAAGAATAAACGTGCCAAGAATTCTAAGCTCTTCTTCTTTCAAAATATAACACCCACTTCTTACTACGAACAATATTAAACGCAAACTAAACTAAAATGGCGAATAACCACTCAACTTTAACACCTTGAAACATTTATAAAACCAAAAGTGTTAATTAACTTCACTAATATTTTTTAATATAACGCGTTTTGAATGATTATTTTATGTAATTAGCAATTATTATTCTTGACATTTAAATTTTTCACTATTTTTTGCATTTTTATTGCTGTATTGATAATTGTACATTTAAAACACAGTCAATCACTAATATTTATTTCACTGTATGTATGTATGTAGACATATTTTCACTATTCAGCATACAACACTTTCTCAAGCCGAGCGTCTGCTAAATTTTATTTATTTAAATTTTCAGCGGAATTTATTTAATTCAATTTCATACGCGACAAATTGACTTGAATTGCACACTCCGGCTGAGACTGTGACAAATCCGCACACAAACAAACAAGTAGCCGTATCTTCATTTAAAACACACGTAACGTCAGCACTCCCACAGCATTTATTTATTCATTACTTTTTATGTTCATTGCTTCAGTGCGAGACGTCAGCTGGACACCGGTGAGTCTGCGTTCGTCTGTCCGTATTGTCTGGAATTAAGATGCTCAATTGTCAACTGCAATGACGAACCGCTGAGCATCAGTGGCACACACACACAAACTCACAAATTGTGGATGGCTAATTCATTTATGCACTTCTAAACGCACACACACAGGCATACATACATACACTGTAAATATATTTATTTTTCGTTCAATTGCATTATTATTATTGTAATCACTTTGCTTTACGCCTTTGTCACTTTGTTTGTTGTTTCACAAGCCTCATCTCAGGCAATATCTTAAGTGAACAAGATTAGCCTATTGTAAGGCATTACAATTTCTCTTCATATTCTTATCACCAGCCTTCACTATCATCGCACACACATACTTTGCATTGTATCCACTCGAGTATAAAAAAAACACCATCCGTTGTAATTCGTTTGCGATTCGTCGTTAACTTTGCTTTTGTGGCGAAACACAATTTGTCGATGATATCGCATCGATAGCGTGTTGTACCGCTTAGCACGAGAGCCCGAAACAAACTGAGGGGCTCTAAGCTCACCTTTGCCGTGGCTGCGCTGCGCGACGCTGCGCTTGGCCACTTAACCACTTAGCAAGCACACCCATATGGCCCCAAACGCTGCTCAAAAGCCATTCGCTCAGCTGTGCTCCTCTGTGGTTGCATGTGTTTAACTGTGTAAGTGTATATGAGTGTGTCGACCAGTTGCTGGTTGCATTGTAAGCAACGCTGTTTGCCTTCTGCGCTCATTCCTCGTTCTTGTGTAGCATACGGTGTGCTGCTGTCTCTCGCGCTGTCTGCGTCGTCTGGTGCGTCGCTGCTGTGAGTGTGTTTATTTTTATCGCAACTCCGCCGTGGTCATGCCACACAAAGCCAAGCCAAACCAAACAGTTATCACAACACACGCTCTACTCAATATATGTATGTAAGTAAGTGCGTTTGTATGTGGTTGCGGGTGTGTGCATGTTGACATGTATTAGTGCATCTCTGTGCCGGAGTGCACGGGCGTTCTCGCTGCTCATATACAGTTGGAAGTGTAAATTTGTATCTGTGTGTGAGTGAATGATGTTGCCATTATGGTAAATGTGTTCTTAAAAATAGTGGATTATTAGGAAGCAACATTTAAGATGAAATGATCGAGCGTTTTTTATGCGACATTTTCAACCCTTGAAGTGTTCAATCATTTAAGGAATATTCATAAATCTCATACATCATTAGACAAGTAGAGAGACGTATTTATGTTATATATGGACAAGCAAACATCTCATATGTTATTTATGAATCAAAATAAGATCGAGTCCAAGAACTATAGTAATAAATCCGACAATACTCGAATGATTAAAAAAAGAAAATAAATTGTCTGTCATTATGCTTGAGTCCTGTAGTCTTGTCAGCATTAGACCAGATGGATAGCTCAGTTGTAGTAACTAAAAATCTATCATCGTTATACATACATATATGGAATTGGAGTATATTAGATTTAATATGGAATCCGAAATGTTAAAATATAGTAAACGTTTTTCCTATATGATAGGAGGATTTCGATATGATAACGGGGAATTTCCACCAAGAGCATGCTCTTTAACTCCACGAAACTAGTTTTTTAGGACTTTATGGACTAGACTATTTATTTGAAAATCAGAGAGTACTATAACTGAGAGGACCATAGCGGTATCACTGAGTACTGCAAACCCGATGACCTTGCGCATAAGAGCACTCAAGCTTCAATCTCATCAGATTGGGAACAAGCTGGTGTTCCACTATCCTCCTGTATCATCCCATTGGATCAGTGGTCGTCGAATGAACACGGTAGGCGTTAAATAACGACCAGTACCTGTGTGACTGCAAGATCTTTCTGGCGTAAGGTGGATTGCAGGAGATATACTAAGCAATTTGCTCAGATCGCTGTAGGTAGGAGTCGTTATTGGACATTATCTGATAGGGCTGGATGCCGTGTGGCTAAATATACTGTCGGATGAAAATTGTCAAAATTGCAGGGATTCCCCAAAGCTAAGCTAGGTTAAGGTTAACTAAGAGAGAAACTACCAGAGTCATAATTATTTATTAGTATAGTATAACATAGAATGGTTGAATACTCAGTACTGATCATGTTATAAATAATAATTCCATTATAATATTCTAGGAACTTAAATACAAAAACAAGTTGATTTTTTACTAAAATAAATTATATTATAAATAAATATTCTGTAATTGGATTTGATATAAGGAAATCTGAACTCTCAACTACATTTCATTCCATCTGGCAGCACTACATATTTATTTACGAGCATTAGGGGAAACCAGTTGATTGTGCTTGTATTGGTGCTGGTGATGTGCAGATTTTCTTGAACATTTTTGGCC
Organism: Zeugodacus cucurbitae; assembly: GCF_028554725.1. Classification (NCBI taxonomy): domain Eukaryota; kingdom Metazoa; phylum Arthropoda; class Insecta; order Diptera; family Tephritidae; genus Zeugodacus; species Zeugodacus cucurbitae. The sequence continues at coordinate 51,076,802 of NC_071667.1, read as the reverse complement.
CCCAACACTGAAGAGCGTGCGCTGTTAGTTCGTGCCGGTGCACGGTGTAAACAAATTGTACAGGGTAACACTATAAACCAAAAACTGAACACTGATATGAATATATCATAAATGTTAATAGTTTATGCTAAAAAACGAACAACAGTGGGGATGCACTTGTTGGTGAATACAAAGAAATTGTTTAGATTTATTTAATTTTTAAGAAATTGTATGTATTTTAAGATATTCTGAGGATCGCACTGGAACGATCATGCAGCAATGTATACATATTTACATATATACCATCCATACGTCTTTGTATGTAGATCAAGCCTAATGCCAAGTGGGGTCGTTTCGTTTTTATTTACACCTAAAAAATTATTTAATAAGATACAATATTATTTTGGAAATGTCTGTCTGTCGTAATAAATACGCATACAAATTATTGGAATTCTCTTTGAGTTTCATAGCAGATATAAACATTAAAAGGGAAAAGACCTCCTGGCTATACGACAAAGTGGTTATATCCATTTAGAAATTGAAGGCCATTGAAACTTGGTGATTCAACAATGTTGAATCTTAGAGAGTGGGTTATCAGATAGGTTAATTTGGATTTAAAATATTGAATGAGCTTGAAGATCGTCGGATTAAAGAGCAAGTGTGTTAGATATAATCCCTCTGGAGAATATATGATTGGTATCAAACAATTCCAAGAAATTCTATGAACTAGGCAACGGATGCAGGTGGCGATGGAATAAAACATAACATTCAGGAAAGGAAGAGAGACGAATTTAAAAGAAAAATATATGTATGTGTTTGTCCAACGAAAATTGAAGTAAACGCATCTATCACGATCTTGAGATATGGATTTAAATTTTAAACAAAAGGTCACCAATAGAAGGTTCAAAGAACAAAGTTTAGAGGAGATTTTTTTACTGACAGCCACATTAACGAAAGAAAAATTTATTCAAAAACCCTTATTATAAAATAAATAATAAAACAAGTAAGGAAAGGCTAAGTTCGGGTGCAACTGAACATTTTATACTCTCGCAATTTTTTGAAGAAATTTTTTTAAGATAACATACAAATTAACCAATAAATTCGGCATAAAGTTTAATAGAATAACGAAAATCGTCATATACAGTATATGAGGGCTGAGGTAATTCCTGAACCGATTTCATTCATTTTCCCAAGCAAGGTACACTATATCTTATACGCTCAATTAATTTGGCTAAAATATCTCACATATTAACCAATACATATATGCGGAATAAAATCCACCGTATTTTTGAAAAACCTATAATTAGATATATGGGAGCTAGGATATGTTATGACCCGATTTTAACCATTTCTGGTACAGAGACACACTATTAGAAGAAAAAGATTACCTCTGAATTACATTAAGATATCTGAGAGTTTTACCGATATTTTCGGTGAAAAATTACCTGACTGAGTTCTTCATATTCGATATCCGGGGCGTTGACAAGTTATAGTCCGATTTCGACAATTTTTTCACAAGTGATACCACAGATCATATAAAGAATTTGTGTAAAGTTTTATTTCGCTATCTTCATTGGTTCTTTATGTATATATTATATAGTGATCTGGAATTCAAAATTGAGTTTTATGAAGAAGTTGTCGTGGTTGTGAACCGATTTCATCCATTTTCCTCACGTGTCATCGGGGTGTCAAGAAAATAGTATATACCGAATTTAATTGAAATCTGTCGAGTAGTTCCTGAATATGGTTTTGGACCCATAAGTGGGTGATGTCACGCCCATTTTCCATTTTATAAAAAAAATCCGAGTGCAGCTTCTTTCTGCTATTTCTTCTGTAATATTTAGTGTTTTTGACGTTTTTCGTTAGTGAGTTAACGTACTTTTAATAATTTTCAACCTAACCTTCGTATGGGAGGTGGGCGTGGTTATTATCCGATTTCAACTATTTTTATGGTGTGTGGTGGAGCACGTAAGGAATGACACTTTATGTGTTTTCGGACGGATTCGTCTCGTCACCCTGATCATTTTGATATATATAACCCGATATCCAACTCGTTTAGTTTCATGACTTACAAACAACCGTTATCTGAACAAAACTAGAATACTGTCTTAGCAGCTTTTGTTGCGAGAGTATAAAAAAATATGGAGGTAGTGAAGTGATTCAGAATTTATATGAGTACTCGCCATATTTTCACTTTTGACCTAAAATTTGTGTTAAAATGAGAGCTAGTCAAACCTATTTCAAAGGAATTTAAGGCATACAAAAGCCTTTCAATGTCGGTTTCTTCGAATGTTGGAAATAGTAATGACATCACATAGTATATATTGAAACATATTCAAATTTTTCGCAAGAAGAAGGAAATTGTTGAGATTCCTATAGCCTACCTACACGCTATCATAAGTTAGAGATGAACTTATATGTTTTTATTTAATAAGATAACATACAAATTAACCAATAAATTCGGCATAAAGTTTAATAGAATAACGAAAATCGTCATATACAGTATATGAGGGCTGAGGTAATTCCTGAACCGATTTCATTCATTTTCCCAAGCAAGGTACACTATATCTTATACGCTCAATTAATTTGGCTAAAATATCTCACATATTAACCAATACATATATGCGGAATAAAATCCACCGTATTTTTGAAAAACCTATAATTAGATATATGGGAGCTAGGATATGTTATGACCCGATTTTAACCATTTCTGGTACAGAGACACACTATTAGAAGAAAAAGATTACCTCTGAATTACATTAAGATATCTGAGAGTTTTACCGATATTTTCGGTGAAAAATTACCTGACTGAGTTCTTCATATTCGATATCCGGGGCGTTGACAAGTTATAGTCCGATTTCGACAATTTTTTCACAAGTGATACCACAGATCATATAAAGAATTTGTGTAAAGTTTTATTTCGCTATCTTCATTGGTTCTTTATGTATATATTATATAGTGATCTGGAATTCAAAATTGAGTTTTATGAAGAAGTTGTCGTGGTTGTGAACCGATTTCATCCATTTTCCTCACGTGTCATCGGGGTGTCAAGAAAATAGTATATACCGAATTTAATTGAAATCTGTCGAGTAGTTCCTGAATATGGTTTTGGACCCATAAGTGGGTGATGTCACGCCCATTTTCCATTTTATAAAAAAAATCCGAGTGCAGCTTCTTTCTGCTATTTCTTCTGTAATATTTAGTGTTTTTGACGTTTTTCGTTAGTGAGTTAACGTACTTTTAATAATTTTCAACCTAACCTTCGTATGGGAGGTGGGCGTGGTTATTATCCGATTTCAACTATTTTCATGGTGTGTGGTGGAGTACGTAAGGAATGACACTTTATGTGTTTTCGGACGACGGATTCGTTACCCTGATCATTTTGATATATATAACCCGATATCCAACTCGTTTAGTTTCATGACTTACAAACAACCGTTATCTGAACAAAACTAGAATACTGTCTTAGCAGCTTTTGTTGCGAGAGTATAAAAAAATATGGAGGTAGTGAAGTGATTCAGAATTTATATGAGTTCTCGCCATATTTTCACTTTTGACCTAAAATTTGTGTTAAAATAAGAGCTAGTCAAACCTATTTCAAAGAAATTTAAGGCATACAAAAGCCTTTCAATGTCGGTTTCTTCGAATGTTGGCAATAGTAATGACATCACATAGTATATATTGAAACATATTCATATTTTTCGCAAGAAGAAGGAAATTGTTGAGATTCCTATAGCCTACCTACACGCTATCATAAGTTAGAGATGAACTTATATGTTTTTATTTAATACTTTCCTTTATTTTCCTCTTATACTCCTTTAATTTACAAAAACGGCTAACTCCCTCTCTCCCAAAAATTTCCCCAAGAGAGTTGCCAAAACTACCAAGCATTTGCAGAGAATGACCGACAACAACAAATTGCAACAAATTGAGAAACCTGGCGTAATGCCAAAATGTACTTGAATTACCAAGTTCACCATCCTTTCAACACTGTGTGCAACGAGGAAGGCAGACAACTCCAACTGCCACACCGAAAGGCAAACAGCATTAATTTTTCAAAACAATGTCGGGAGCAAGAAGGAAAATGCTGTACCAATGCCTATCAGTGCACATTTGTAACCGAAATTGATGAATGAAATTTGTTCGAAAGATAAACGGGCATGGAGCATAAAATATTTGCAAAAGCGCTGATTTTCATAGGACTTTGGCTACAAAGTTGCCGAATGCAATGCTGAAAACCAAAAGTCAGCTTTTTTCGTCAACAAAGTATCAATGCCAAGAAAAGGATATGAAACTAATATTTGTTGATAAAAAAATAATTTTACGTGCAAAGTTGTACGTTAAACCACTCACTCACACTCGTGTCTGATGCATGGTGACACTTATTGCCACAAAAGCGCCTTTATTGCCGTTTGAGTGTATGTATATATTGTTCACGCGCCATTCAATGCATTTAAATACTCGCAGAGCGTGTGGTTACCTAGCACTTATGGAACAATCAGGGGGCTTAAGGATATCTATGGCATACATACGTACATAACACAATGTATTCAATGAATACCGACGTAAAAAGTTCCAAAATGTCGACAGTATGTGACAAACAAAGTGTCACGCGTTTCCAGCGATTCGCTTTCGTTCGGCCTCTAAAACAATTCTGCTATGATTTTTTTTTTGTAATTTTTACGAGCATTTCCGAGTTTATTTTGCCTTGCTGTTATCCTGCAGGCTTTGTCGCGACGTCAATTGACACTGCAGTGTTGGCAATTGGCAAACAGCAGCAACATAACAATACCAACAACATTGATGGTAATGGCGCCTTCGGACGTCTATTGCAACTCATGACGAAAAAAGTGAAAAAAACGCCAAATGCTTTATATTTTCCGCATTGTCTGTTTAAATGCCCTGTGAGAATTCGGTTGGCACTTGTGTCAGTAGTTAATTTTATTATATTTTGAAATTTCAGGGCATTCAAGATAGGATAGATTTGAGCTTCTAATCGCTCGGATAAGTCCAAAATGTTTGTATCATAGTCGTCCACTGTTACTTCTTCTACTAAGCTTGAACATCAGAAAATACTTCTTTGAAGCTATCACTCGGATATGTCATAATTTGTTCGATTTGAGCCAGTTCCTTGATCATGTTCGTCCTTAACGTTAAGGGCTCAAACTAACAGAGATTTACATACAAAATACTACCTTTTAACCATCGACCCTTATGCTCAGATTAGTAAAAATGAGTAGTAAGATTGCAAGATTAGACTTAATTATTGACCATCACATAATAGAATAACTAAAATTAACTTCGAGACTTCTTTAACACAAAAATGAGCACAACTTCATAAACTCCATCATTTTAAACTCGAGAATTCCTACTTCATGCAATCATCATGGTTTTATCGACAGATCCTTACAACCGAGTACGCCGAAGATTTGAACCTTATTGTGCTCCACAAATATTGTAAATTTCACTCTTCGTCTAGAGAAAGTTAGCAGCAAATATATATTTTCGGTGAACTTTTGTTCTCTCTGTCTTCATTCGTATAATAACAAATACAACACTGTGGATAGATTTTTACTTTTTAGTTACTTGTGAAAACTTATTTCCTACTTGGCGTCATCAAATTTCCTAGTAGACTACTACTCATATGTCTCCAGTCATTTAGGTTCGTAGACGCCTAACACCATCCGTCTTCTGTCTGCCACTTCTCCATTCATTCTGAAGCACGTTTTTACTTTCTTGGTAATTCTAACTGAGCTTTTGTAACAACAGTTAAATACAGTAAGCTCCCTTTATAATTAATTAAATGTAAATTCAACAAAAAAAATCTAAAATCAAAAATTCTGAAATAGACTTTTAAATTTTATGAAGATCACGTACAGTAAGATAATTTAGGAATTTTGAAAAAGATATGGTTCCGTCTACTGTTAGCTTATATATACCGCCCAATTTCATACGTAGTCTTATATGTATCTAGTTGACTACATGACCAGGTTCAAATTCGGTTCATTCCCATTATGAATTTTCCATACAGTTTTAAACCGAGCCCAAATTGTCTTGTTTCAAGACTCACACAACTTTTATCTGTTTCCCTGTTCTGCTTTCAAATGTTCTCAAATTCTCTTTGTATTCCATCAAATATGCCATGCCATATTCATTGTGTAAAATTTGTATGGCAAACACTCAGCTCCACTTGCTTTGTGCCACTCATTTATGCATCACTTGATTTCAACCCCTTTTTCGGAAGTTCCACTTATTGCACTTAAACCCCAAACACACACATAAAGGCAGAGCTTGGTCGCTGTCCAAATTAGAAAAGATTAGAGTACGACAGCTATGGGAGTATTTGAGAACCCTTGCTGTTGCAGGAAGCCCTAACAATGAAGGTTAAGCTTTTGTAAATACACGCACCGGCTCTGGGTTAAATGGCTTTTAGCAAACAAACTCTTGCAAATAAACGACCGCATTCCTGACATACGTAGGCATATAAATTGGCACATTGGTCCTTATAGAAGTACATACTTAGAGGTGTATGTTCATATGTATGTGTACATTGTAAGCTTATACATGTCTGTCTTAATATTAGCTTTTGCTTAGGCGGCTAATTCTATTTGTTATCCAAGATTTTTTAATCTTTTGAAGCCGTAGAAAATTGGTGAGCATTCAATATGAGCATTTCGGTCATACGCGGTTATTAATACGAAGGCTATCTTCATTTTTGCGAGTGGCGAATCGAACAACCAAGTGGCAAAAATCCAATAAACTGTCGTAGTCAACAAGAATGGGAAAAAAATACTTTAATAATATATCCGTATACTTTCTCGTATTGATTTCAAAACGTATATCTTGTTTTGTCATTTGTAAGTTTTTTGCCAAGAAAATAGAATTCAGACATAAAGGGTACTTTTTAAACCTGTGGTTTTCAAGAAGAAATTGAACACCTATGAAAAAAACATTCTCATCCACCAACGTCTAAAAAAACACCGAATAAATTCCAGTCGAGGGTTCCAATTTGCGCACCACTTTTTGCAGTAATCCAGGCCGTATGTCAGCAATAAACATTGTTCCAAAGTAAGTCAGTTCATTAAGAAATGGCAAACCAAACTGATAAAATTCAAGTACCAGCTGTTAAAAAAATCAACTCCGAGAAAATATTGCTTAATTGCGTGTCTAAAAAAGATTATGATTGTAGAAAGCAAATCTTACACTAGCCCTGTTAACAGGTCTCTTAGGCTTTTTAATAACCAATGTGTCATAAAGATTACCGCTAAGATTTTTTTAAACACTTTGCAATTTAATTCAGAAGAAAAAATTGTGTTACAAATTGATAAATTGTACATTTTTGAACTACGCAGTTTCTGTATTTTAAAAATTCAGCAATACATCTTCAAAGATTCCAAAAATGAATAGATCAGTTCCGAAGCCTAGCGACTGTATTTTCACAATTTAACAAATTCCTCTCAAGTTATCTTGACGATCGCCAAGATAAGAAATATATCAATATATGTTACCTTATCCCAGCACACCTTTTCATAAAAGTAAATTTTCATTTTCGATATCAAAATATTTAAAATTACTCGACAAATTATGTTTGGCTCTAAAACATAAACCCTCTTTGCTAAATACACTTAATTTAACATGTTTAAATTCCCTTTTCATTGTCAAATGAGGTCTTAAGAAGCGAATTTATTTTTTATGATGGTTCAACACAAATCCCAATCCATTGAGCTGTTTTTTTAAAGATCGATCAAAAATAATATACATAACTCAAGATTACACATAAATTTGTTTCGCCAAATACCTTTTCTACCTTTCTATAACCAATTTGTCAATAAGACGTACCACATAATTGATACACATCTATCGGATCAGAGTTAGACTTTAGAAAACTCTATGTTCCTTGGTTTTTTGGAAAGGATTAACTTTACGTGTAAACAGCTAAAAGACTTGTCAAAGCAATTTTCATTACCTTAGACTTCCAAATGTTTGATGATAACTTTTGATGTCTTTATCCAATTACAATTTTGTAGTTGTAAATATACGTCAACACAATTCAGTTCCACAGCGCATATAAGAAAATATCGAAATCATTTGGCGTAGAGTAACGAACACGCCTCGTTGGGTAATGGCAGCTGTTCGAAGGTTAGTAGGGCCGGCTTAATCATTTGATCTCATTATTTAATACAGTTATCATTGAAAACATTGGATGTCATTGATTCACACAATCGACGCGACAGCAGCACCCTAGGTGGACCTAACGTATGTGATACCAGAAGATTTATTGAAATGGAATTGGTGTAATTGGAGTGAGGGGAGTTATCAAGCGGGTGATTAAAATCACAGCCGATAGTTGTAGATTTACTGTTATAGCAACAACAAAGAGGCATATCTAGCTCCCTCTTTCTGTTTTAATTTCGCTCTTAAACCTCCCAAAACTAACTACGTAGAAGGAAAATAAAAATTACTTTTTGGATGTAGTTTAGATTACTTCTCACTTTCATGACGTTCACGTGGTAATTTATTCATTAATTTGTAAATTGTATTTGCAATATTTAGTTTAGTAGTTGTAATTGTAATTAGCATATATCCATTGTTTGTTTCAGTTTTGTTGAATTTCTTAAGACTAACTATTAAACTAAAAATTCTTCATACAATTTTTTTTTGTTGTTTTTCTTTAATATTTTTTCATTTTTTTCTTGCATTTAATTTAATGATTTTTTTTTTTTTTGTTGGGTTTTGCAATTAGCACAATTCGTTTTCTAATTCAAACACACATGTAATTTCAATTTCAAAAACGTAGTAATTCTTAATATTCGTACATACAGTTATATGAAATATGTTTTTGTTTTGTATTTTGTATTTATGCATGTAAGTATGCGGGTATATAGCAATTCAATAGATTTGCACGATACAAAATATTTGTTTTTATTGCATTTTATTTCACTTTAGTTTCGAAAAAGTTTTTATGTTTATTGTTGTATGCAATTGTTTGATAGCCTGAACGCTGTCAAAACAAAATGAAAAAAATAAAGTTACTACACCAACAAAGGTGGCAAAAAATCATACATATAAACTCATGCATACAAACGTGTGTATTGTATTTAGTGTGAAAGTGATACAACAAAACCACTGCGTTAATAATAAAATTTGACTAAATCAATAAAATTTTCTAAGCATAAGTTTACACATAGAGATAATAACTAAATGTGGCTTAAAAAAGTTGTTTAAAACTATTACTTTTTTATTTGTTTCATTTGCGTTTCGCGCCTAACTTCTCTTCAATATTTAGATGATTCTCTTGTTCGCCTTTTATTTATACATAATATTTGTATTATTTTTTTTTTAATAATTTTTTTTTGTTTTGTTGTCGTAAATATCATTTCCATATTGCACTTGAAGCCAGTGAAGTAATGAATTCATGGGGAGGAGAGACTTGATAGTCGACATTTCATATACTTACATACATATATGTTTAAATTTTTATTTATTTTTTTATTGCTATAGTACAAGTTAATGCTATTTTAAATGATAAATTATCAAATGATTTTTAAAATTATATGTATATCTCATATAGATTACATATTTAAGGCGTTAATTGTAAATCAATTGAACTCAAAGTAATTGAAAACAAAAATAATGGTTTTTCTATATAATAACAACATATTATAATATGCTTAAATAAAACAGTAATTTCCAATTCAATAAGGGCAACTTAAACTTAATTCGGTTAAAGTGTAAGTGAAATTGCTTAACAACTAAAATTAATGCTAATGCTACGCAAATTTAATCAAATTTGCCAAGTGGAAGTTGGCAGAGTAGAATTTTACCGTATTAAAAAGAAAATATAACAGTAAAATTCTGAAAAAAATTATAAATTTTATGAAAAATTTTGCATATTCTATTATTTTCGCGCGCTTAAAGTGCATAGCTTTCTATTAAGTGTAAATAATTTTCATACACTGACGCGTGAAAATGTGTAAATTTTTAAAAAATTTCGGGTTTTAAACACAATTCGTTGATAAACTCTATATTTTTTAAAATTAATAGTTTACCAAATTACTGCATCACGCAATTTAAGTATAAAAAACTTGAAGAAGTTGCGCATGCAATTTTAAACAGAATTTTCATTCAATTTTTTTTTGTTTAAGTGTCATTGGTTGCATTAAGCAACAAATGTTTGATCTAATTACTAACTTAAATCATATGCAGAAAACGTTTGTAATTGTCTGTTGCTTCTTTGGAAACTTAAATAATATTTATAGGTATATATGAATCATACATATAATGTTTAATTTAGTTAAATGTTGTTGAAGAGTTGATGATGCACAATTTGCTATTCCTATAACTTGCTATAATAAGTTCGATACATTCAATGTTTGTTATTTTTTGTTTTGTAACTATGATAAAGAAAATACATGCTATGTGAATGTGTAGATTTTCAAAATTTCATAAACGTCCTAATAACCGCTATTCATATTTGATTATGAAATGTGTAATCCAATGCGCATGACAATTGATTTTCAAATAACTAACTTTTTTTTATGAAATACATACATATATAGACTATAATTTGCTAAACCATTTTCAGATGGAGACTATATAAGCATATTTATGCAGAAATTGAATAAAACAAGCTAATAAAATGCGAAAAAGCTATTATATACCAAAGCTTCAATTAAATTTTTTTTATTTTTTTTTTAATTCAGGAACTTATGCAAAATTAAGCAAATAAATTTAAATGCTTATATAAATAAAAGTTGGAGGAAAATAAGGTATTCAATGTTAAAGCAAAATTATTGAAAATCCATACAATAAACACCTAAAAACGAATAACAAAATCAAAAAAGCCAGTGATTGAGGTTAGGGGTGAAGAGAAAATTAAGCTAAAATTTGTTGGAATTATTCCATTTGTTAAATAAAATATTTCTTCTTCTTAAAAAATGAAATTTTTGTAATATTTGTTTAATTTTTTTCCGTTTCTGTTATCAATTTAATATTCTGGTTTTTGTTTTTGTTTTTGTTAGAGATTTTGACAAACTTAAAACTAAATTATATATACAATTAGATTTCAAGCATACTAAGCTAGTGCATGGCGTATTTTTGCAAATAAAATCATTTTTTTTTTTTTTGAAAAAAACTGCATTCACAATGGGCACAAATTAAATTATTTTTTTCTTTTAATTGCGTAAAACCAAAATCACATATAAAATTTACCGCTAATGCGTACCCAGCTCCAATGCAGCTAATGATTTATAACATTTTAATATTCGCCAGGAATATTTTTTCTAAAAAAAATTAATAATTTTTTTTTTAGTTTTTAATAATTTTTAACTTAGTTTTTAAAAGAAAGTCAAGTTTGAGACTCGAAAAGTTCATTAGCCGTTTATAAGCTAAGAGGAAAACAATTTTCTTAAACTATTTTTGAAAATTTATCAACATTTGTGCCAATACTTGGTAAATCGTATGATTTTATAAAATTATTCATGCTTACATTTTTAGCAAATTAGTATTTGAGTGAACTTAACTTATTTAAAGCGAATTCCAACTGAAAATGGCTTGTGCACTTCTACATATATTCATGTATTGCTTTAACACACTACTGATTTGCTGCAGCTTCAACACACACATATGTAAATTTTAGCCTAAACAACTACTTACCGCATTAATTCGTTATTCATTAATTCAGTAATATTTATAATACTCATTTAAATTACAGACACATATACGAAGATATTAAGAGAGAAAAACCTTCTTAAAACCATGATACGCCACAATCAATTTCTACTATCATTTTACGCCTCAACGGTGAATGGATCACGCGAATGATGTATTTTTAAGTGTTTGTTGTGATTGGTCTTCGTTGTGGAACTCTTGCCGCATATGGTGCACTGAAATGGCCGTTCGCCTGTATGTATGCGTCGATGTTCGATGAGATAGTAATGCCGATGGAAGGACTTTTTGCACAGGTCACAGGTGAACTTCTTATTGCCGTGATGCTCGCGTCGATGTCGCATGTAATTGTATTTCCTTATGAATTTGCAACCGCAATACTCGCACGTGTACGGCTTGATTTGTTTGTGTGCATTCATGTGATTCTTGAAGTCCACCTCGCGCACAAACGCTTTGGGGCAGTGTTCACATTTGAATGGTTTCGATGTGCGATTGGCATGCACCCACGAGTGTATCTTCAAATTCCATTTGGTGGAGAAGGACTTATTGCAGATAGCACAGTCGTGTTGTGTGTCCATCGAGTGTGTGGCCATGTGTGCCTTAATGGAGGACTTGGCAAAGGTTTGCTTGCACAGTGGACACTCCATCGGCTCGGCGTAATCAAACTTGTCGGAGTGCGCTAAACGTATGTGCCGGCGCAAGGAGTTCGCATGCACAAAGCGATCACAACAGTATGGACAACATTTCGGCTTGGCATCGTGTGTCTCCTTGTGCCAGAGGAAACGCGCCTTTGATGGCAACACCTCGCCGCAATGGCAAACGTACTCCTTCTTCCGGATGATTTGCTTGCCGTGCCGCTTGCGATGCTGTGTCAAATTCGAGTAACGCTTGAAGTATTTGCCTGGAATGAAAATGGAAAATTAGTATGTGTTTATTATTTTGAGGTTTGCAAATTGAAAACTTACCGCACACTTTGCACTTGAGCGGCGTGTGTCCGGTGTGCATGCGCATGTGCTCCACCAATGCGCTACGCACCACAAACTTCTTGTCACACACATTACAACCAAACTCCTTCCAGCCCAAGTGGCGTTTCAAATGTAGTGAGAAATTCTTCCAACGCTGAAACGTTTTGCCACACGTAAAACATTCGGCGGGATGCTCGTTCAGATGTGCATCGTATAATTTGACCGAAGAGAAATTGCGTCGGCACACGTAACAGAAGAAGATCGATTGCTCAATGAGTTTCTGTTCCATTTCACTTAGGTTATGGCTATCTTTCAGTGTCGAGATGTTATAGGAAACCAACATGCGATAAAGCGCCGCCAATTTAGTGGCTGGTGTGGTCATTGCCAATGGTTGTAATAGCGGCTTTGTATCCAATGCCTCGCCGGCGATATCACCAACGCCGCCGCCTATATTTAGACTGCTCGCTGGCAATAATGCCATACTTTTCTTGTCATCCACCAGCTCTGGCTTGGCGTCGATGCTCTCACCGCTGCCTGCTGTGGACGTAGACGCAGCTGTTGCCACAACCGCAGCCGAGGCAGCTAATGGCTGGTACGCATTTTCTACCTCAATTTTGACGATGTCCTGTTTGGAGTCTTCCAGAAATTCCATGCTATCGGAACGTACAAGTGAACTACTACACCCCTCAGCCATATTTACGACTACGACATTGTCCACGCCGCCAGCAACGGCATTGGATGATGAGGGAAGGGCATCAGGTGCGGCCGCACTGGCAGCTGCATCCGGGCGTTGAACACATATCAATCGGCGATTCTGACGCACATAGTTGTGCTGGAGTATCATATGTGAATTGCGATCCTTCAGTTTGGGGAACTCCGCTGTGCAATGTGTACACTGATAGACTTTCTTGCGCGGCCGCCTTTGATCTGCACCCAAGGTGGGCGTGCCGTTGGCGCCTGCAGCGGCGGCTGTTGATGAAGTTGCAGATTCAGCGTTTTGACTTGATGGTTGTAACTGTTCATGCGCCTGCAGCTGTTGACTATTCTGTGGCTGGGGGAATAATAACTGTTGTGATGTAATTGTGGCGGTTGGTTGTACACGTGAGACAGTCGCCTTTTCAACTCTGCCAGCACCACTGCTACCACCACCACCACCACCAACATGAGTGTCACGCTTTCGTTTCTTTTTATTGGATGTTGATGTGGATGGCAGGGCATCCGTGTGTCGTGCGAATAGCTGAAAATTACTATTGCCGCTGCCGGTGGCATTTGCTGCAGCTGAGGTAGTTGCTTCCAAAGGAAGACGAAAATCGAAGCTAATCCAGGAAAAAAGAGTTAAAATATTATTAAATATATTAATTGTTGTGTATTACAAAGTTATATGCTGACCTTTTGCCTGGGCGGTTAGAGGGTGCCGCACCAGTGGGCGCAGCTGAGGCGCTCAAATCCTGTACAGTGAAATACTCGTCATGATTCCAACCATTCTCATGCTGGAATATGCCGGGAAAGGTAGTTTTGAAAAATCGTGCAGAAATCTCGCCATACATCTATATTTAATAAAAATTAATTGTTATTAAACTTTAAATAACATTGTAAATAAGTAAATTGATGAATGAACAGCCCCAATGGAGCATGAGTTAAAAACAATATAAGTCTTCTCTACTCACCGGCTGACTCCACGAGTTTTCTATGTCGCAGTTGCTTTCCTGTCCAGAAATCTCGCCCTTGGCTGGCATCTTTTCATCAGTGCGTATATTCAGGGCGTCAGCCGTGCAACCGCCAGCCAAACTGCTCTCCGTGGCAGCAGCAAACGATGATGAAGTTGAAGACGGTGCACCTGGCATACCAACCAAAACCTCACGCTTGCAAGAATCGAGATCCAAGTATTTACCCACATCACCGCCGTCGACCGCTGCATTGCAATCGACACCCAGCGCCGCTTCGAAGTCAGCATTTGCTGTGGCCAACGCATGGTGATACCAATGCGATGCAGTGCTGCCCATTTCACCGCTACCACCATGTACGCCGCCAAAGTGACTGGTATGTGCTTGTTGTTGTTGCGTGGAACTGGTAGAATCATCTGTGTGTATAGTATTGCTGCCAGAGGCAAGTGTTGCTGCTGTAGTAGCATCTTGTGCCGCCTGCTGATAGATGGCTGAGAAATTACCGCCTTTCGTATCGGCTGGGGCGCCACTGACGCTCCCACCATGACCGTAAAGAAAACTGAATGGATAATCGGTGAAGTTGTGCTGCAGCTGTTGTTGCTGCTGTTGTTGTTGTTGCAGCTGTTGATGATGATGATGCTGTTGTTGTTGCTGATGCTGCAACGCAACATTTAAATCCCTGACGTGGGAAGTGGTGGTGCTACTGGTAGCACTTGTGGGTACATCTGAAGCTGATTGCGATTGAGAATATGACGACGAAATGACTACTTCTTGCACATCATCATGCGCTATAAATTCGTCTTCGCAACGCAAGGCGGCATGTGACTCCGTACTGCTTGTATTGGTATTAGGGAGTATCGTAGCTGACTTTGGCTCATTCACTTTACCTGCTGAGTTTGAGAAGATCGAAGTGGCAGAGAGAAAATTAGTCGCGACGTTATGTGTAGCTTCGTGTTTCTTTGAATTTGCGAAATCCAACAAAACGCGTGCATCATCAGTCGCAGCAGCATTATCGTTGGAGTTGCTGACGTCTTTATCTTCCTCCTTGAAAGGTTGCAAGAAGTTTGTTTGCGCTTCCTGCGCGCTCCCCACTTGTTCGGTCTTACATTGTATAATGGGCCCACAATTATTATCCATATTTGAGGTTAGGTGATTCTCAAGTATGCTGTGTCCCGAATTGTTGCCATTAATGCTGATTCTATTGGTATTGCTGTCGTACCCTGAAGAACTCGGTTCACTTTTGATCAATTTCTGTGCGATTGTATGATGCGTTGGTTGCTCTTGCTCTTGCTGTGATTGCCGCATTTTTTCTTGCATTTCCATTTGTGCTTTTGTCGAAGTTGTCGGTAGTTCGCATAGTGCTTCTTCAATGATTATTTGACTATTTATATCCTTAACATTCGCATTCCTGTGGGAATGGGAATTCGTGTTGTTGCTGTTGAGGTTAGCATTTGCATCAGTCTTTGTTGCTTTTGGCTTGATAATCAGCTTCTTTGGGCCTCTTTTCTGCACTGGCAGTGTGGTTGAGGTTGGTGCTCGTGTGTGCAACAGTGGTTGCCCCTCTGCTTTGGAATTCGGAGGATCCACTTGCTGCTGCAACAAGCCATTAGGGTCTTCCATGGCATGATGTGGCTGCTGTTGATTTCTATGCGCGTGATGCTCATCTTGAAGTTGTATAATATGTTGGCGCGATAGATCTTGTATAATTATTGATGTTACTTGTGGTTGCGCTGCCAATGCAGCCTTGTCATCAAACATATGTTGTGATTGTGGTTCCGTTGCATCTGAAGCAGCTGTTGGTTGTAGCACCAAATCCTTTTGAGTCTGCTGTTGTTGACTAGTTGTTGCCATGCGTATAACACTGGTCACGTGACTTGCGCATGTCGGCGTACCAGTGGCCGATGTTGTTGTTGGCATGACGGCATTGTCAGCTGTTTTTACATTGTCACTACTGTCATTTATTCTAACCTTATTGCTACTACAATTATTTTCAACTATTTTTTCAGTCTCATTTTTGTTGGCGATTGTAGGTGGTTCAATTACGGTTGGTGCTTGGAAATCGTTAAGCGGTTTTTGTATTTCGAAATACTCTTGTTTTCGTTCAGCGTACTTTTGTTGATCTTGTTGTGGCGTCTGCGATTCGTAGTCATCATCGGGCGGCTCCTCTTTTTCGACTTTCAGCAAAGGAATGGGCATGGTGCCCGGTAATGCATTACTTTTCGCTGTTATTTTACTAGACGCTATTATATTACCGACCAAATCGAGGTATTCGTCTAAATTTAGCTGCACATCACTCAGCACAGTAATCGTGTTTTTCGAACTACGTTTCCGCGATGACCCTGACGAACTATGAGTTTGGTTGGAATTTGTTGTGGAACAGCTGGGCATCACATTCGATTCGTTATTAATATTTGCACTCGAATTCGATGATGTACTGGTCTCGCTGCTCACATCTACTTGGGCAGAACTCGTATTTGCACAATGCAGAGGTGTTGATCTATCGCTGCTGCAACTGGTGCTTGTCATTTCTGCTCTATCACTACCGAATATTTTTGATTGTACCTTTCCATCAACTGATGCAGTGCTCTTATTGCTACTTAATTCTGCTTCATTTTCTTGCGCCTCCGTATCCACTTCAGATTTTGTATTTTTCCGTAATTGCTCATCTGACGGATTTTCTCCGGATTCAATATCCATTGGTACAACTTCATTTGCTTTTGTAGTATCATCGGTTGGTGAAACCTTCTTGTTATCGTTGTCTTTAATATCACTGTTATCATCATCATCTGCATCATCATCGTCTTCTTTCTCATTATCTTCGTGTATATGCAAAACGCTTAACGGCGACTGATATATACGCTCAATTACCGAAAATTCACCATTGTCCTTCTCAACGCATTCCACAATGTGTTTCGGTGTTTCTTGCACTATAAAATCACCGTTATCTCGTTCCAAATAGTGCGCCACCGGTGACTCAGCGTAGCGTAATACTGAAGATGAGGAAGGAGATTGCGCCGCTGTCATAAGCAATGAATTGTATGGAGACGATATTTGTCGTATGCCAGGTGATGATGTCATGGTGGCAATGGCTGGTGTCGTGGCCGTTGCCGTTGCCGAAGCAGTCACAGCCGTTGATGAAGAAAGTGTTTGACTTGTTGCTGTGGCGCTGGTGTCGCTGCAATCTGTTGGAACACGTTGCTGTGCGGCTGGCATAGTTTTGACCGGAGCGCCAAAATGTGACACCGAATGTGGCAATTGTGGTTGATGAAGCTGTTGCATGTTGGTTGTTGGTGTGCGTGGTGGCGGTGGTGGTAGCAATTCATTTGGTTTTGCGCCGCTGGTAGGTTTCGCGCTTACTGTTGGCATATTTGCCAATGCGTGTTGTTGTTGCTGTTGGTGCAGATGCAATGATGGCGTGCAGTTCGTTGATGTCTGTGATTGTGTGGGTTGCATTGTGGCACGCTGCTGCATCTGACGCGCTAACTGCTGATGATGCTGTGGTTGCTGGTGCGGTTGTTGTTGTAATTGCTGGTGTTGTTGTATGTGATTTTTGTCTGCAGTGGCATGCTTATTTTTGTTTTGGTTATTTTGAGATCGAATTTGACTTATCGCTGTGCCATAAGCAGGCGGTGGTTTCTGATGTTGCAATTGTGTTGATGCATGGTGGAATGGAAATAGCTGAAAATGAAAATAAAAAATTAATTGAAAAAAATACATACAAATCAATTTCACGTCAGACGTACCTGTAGCGCAGGCGGTGGTGTTGGCAAAGCATTTGAATAATATATTTTGAGGTTCTGTTGCTGTTGTTGTTGTTGATTATGCGCTTGTTGCTGTTGTTGATACTGATGTTGGAGCTGTTGATGCGGCTGCTGGATCGGATGCATTTGTATGTGACGATGTGGGGCAACATTGCTTGCAAATAAATTGTTTGTATGTGATTGATGTAAGAGTTTGTTTGGCACTTGACCGACCACTAGTGGCATTGACACCATTGGTGGGGGCGGTGGTGGCAAAATATTGCGCTGTTGTGCGATTTCAATGTGGCCACTTGCACCATCCAAGTGCTGTTTTTGTTTTTGCAATTGATTCTTTTGCTGTTGTTGTTGCTGGTGTCGCTGCTCTAATTGACTTGTTGCTAATTGTTTTTGTTGCATTTGGTGGTATCTATTAGCCGCATAATCATCAAATTGACTAGGTAGCTGAACTTGTGCAATACCGTTAGCAGGCACTACCGTTGCCACGGAACCTTGAACTTTATCGCTTCCACTACCTGCATCAATTTTAATTTCCCGTTTATCATCTAGATTCTTATTGTTTGTGTTTACCGTTGCGTCAACTGGTGACCTTAAAGCCGATGTTGTTGCAGCAGCGCTTGCATTTGACGACGACGATTTATTTATTGCAGATATGCCACAAAATGCATTTGCAAAACTCTGACTACTAATTTGGGTTGTGTCAGAAGCGGCATAATTAGATGTACCGCTCGTCGCCGAATTGCTGGTGGCATCAGAATCAGATATCGACGACGATATCGGTGCGGGATTTGGGTTTTCATCCGGATCAGTTTTGGGTGTGCTACCGCCACTTAAGGAGGCCGCCAGTGCGGAGCTCGCAGCACTGCCACCACTCCCCGAAATTGTCATTTGCACAAGTGCCTTAATGACTTGCTCTTTAGGATGTGTCTCTAAATGATCTGAGAGATTCATGCCCGCATGCAGGAATAGTGTGCATACCGGACACTGTACGTTTTCCCCCATTTTGTGTGTTTTTATTTCTACGCTTCGTGATCGTTGTATGTATAAAGTTTAATATGATAATGCTGTTGCAGTAATTACTTCAAGACAGAATGGCTTGAAATCATAAAATCGGTGCAGTTCCTTCGTTAGCCATCTTCGTTAGAACATCAGTAAATTAAGCGAGGTTACATAAATCTAGAAAAAAAATTCATGAAATTATTTAATTTGTATAAAACTTTGTATGTGTAGTATTGAAGTATATAAGAACAATTTTTCTATTATAATGATAAAAGAGAATTATCTATTTTGTATTTGAAATATCAATTTTATAGACTCAATATCACTTTATGCACCAGAAAATCCGATTGACCATATTCCTAATAAGTGTGTACCCGTTATTCATATTTCATTTTATTTGATTTTATTTTCAATCTCTTAAGCTATCAAATGAAAAGGTTTTTTTAACATATTGTAACTTTGCCCTATCCAGTCATTTTTTTTTAAATTACGCGACTTGATATTACGCCAAACTAAAAACATAATCTTAATAATGCAAAATTATTAAAGTAAAGTAATAAAGTTCTTCTTCTTCTTAACTGGCGTAGAAACCGCTTACGCGGTTATAGCCGAGTCCACAACAGTGCGCCACGCATCTCTCCTTTTGGCGGTTTGGCGCCAATTGGTAATACCAAGTGAAGACAGGTCCTTCTCCACCTGGTCCTTCCACCGGAGTGGAGGTCTCCCTCTTCCTCGGCTTCCACCAGCGGGTACTGCATCGAAAACTTTCAGAGCTGGGGCACTTTCATCCATTCGAACAACATGACCCAGCCAGCGTAGCCGCGCCGGAGGATGGAGTCATATGTAGAAGTTCACGTAAGTGAGGAAAGTTTCTGACTGCCATTCACTTGGGAGTGGCCAGGAACGATTCTTTTACATGTGGCTCAAGCAGCTCACAACTTCCGGTCTTAGACCAAGTATCCTCTGGGTAGCCAACAGACATCCGTCTGGAAGCGAGCTAAAGTGAGAAGGCGAATCCCGCTTATGCGGTTGTGCGTAGGGCTTGGGACCCACC
This sequence comes from Zeugodacus cucurbitae, assembly GCF_028554725.1. Lineage (NCBI taxonomy): Eukaryota > Metazoa > Arthropoda > Insecta > Diptera > Tephritidae > Zeugodacus > Zeugodacus cucurbitae. The sequence goes on along the minus strand of NC_071667.1, from coordinate 51,056,716 downwards.
ACATAAAAACGAATAACCAGTGAATAAGAATAAGTAATAAAGTTAAATTGAAATAATAATTAAAATAATCTCAGCTCTCTTGTATAATATTTTATTAACGCGATTATACCAATTTTCATCACAACCAAAGTTAACATTTTTTTTTTCAAGAACAAAGATTTTTTATTCTTAGTTACCAAAAGTCAAAACAAAACTTGTTGGTATGTTTTGTCTCACATGCTTGTTGCCGACTCAATAAAATATGAATTAATAAAATAAACAACAATTGGGGTCGTTATTCGATTGTGACCTTCAAATTGAATACCAAATCGACTATATTTAAATTACCCTGTATGGCGTTTATCACACGAGTAACCACGTACTAAAGTCATCATACCTTCACACATAAAACGAGCACAGAAAAATTATAAATGTGGTATCTGAAAGGCTAAATTATGGCAACGATAATTATGATACTCATTTATTTGAGTTCCTCTCTTCGATGAAAAGGAGTTCAACTAATCATATCCTTTGCTCAAGGAAGATAGAAGACATACGTTTATGGAAACAAAGAAGAAATCAAAAAAAAGAAATGTATGAATACGATCACACGAGCCGAAGATGCGAATGAAATGCAATTATATATGCACATATGCATATGTATGTCCAAGAATATGACTGTGTGGTTTAATAAACCGAGAAATTATCTACTATGTTGACTATATATCAACACAAATACAAACATCAGCATGAATGTTTACAAAAAATTATATGGTGACTATGTGTAAGTTATATGTATGTATGTATGTACATGGGGAAAAGGGGTTTGGCAATGAGGTGATTCTCAAGAGTTCCTCAAAAACAAAACTCGATAAAGATATATTCTTTCATGTGTAAATAACCGTATCACTGGTTAGGAGAAAAAACAAAGCATGGGGCAGTAAAGAGAACCCAATTTGTATGGTGAAGTGCACATTGAAGCACACTGGTTATACTTACACATACACAACGTTGACAGAAGGCAATGAGACATATATTCATATGTACTAAGTACATAAGTATACCGACGTAGCACTGGTTAAGCATTATTATATTGTTGTTTCTACTATGCGCATCTTCAGCGATCAATTTATATATGTATGTATAGCGTATGGGGTGCAGCAGACGGTAATAATGACGGTAAAAGCAAACAAACACATGTAAACTCAGTGGTTAAGGAACTAAATGAACAAGAGGAATAAGCAAACGTACAACAAAGTACCAGATAAAAACAAAAATAAAGTTAAACATTTAAAGCTTGAAATACATGTTCGACACTGTATTAATACAATATATGTATACAAATTGTTATATACGTCCATACTTATGTATGTATTAACATATATAGATATTGTACAAATGAGGTAGTGCTGACACGGTGTGGCGAATAATAATACAACCAAGAAATCTGAAATACAAACAACAAAGAAGCAAAATGTACCACTGGTATTATACACAGATGAAATGGAAGACGAAACAGTCAAAATGGTGTGCCGGGAGAACAAGAAAATATGAAAATCAAAAGGAACAGGTAGATTCTGTTGCGATGCCGAGTACCAACACTTCCGAATAAATACTTTTTGTACTGCTCTCAATGTAAAAAAATCTATGCATAACCCAATAAACTAATTCACAAGCACTCACACAATGAGGTAAACGAATGAGCAACCGAAATTTGGATAAACTTGGCACAACGACTTGGTCATAAAAAATGCGATGTAGAGTAAAAGGTATGAAATGCTACCCTTATTGATTTTTCTTAAAAAAAATCAAGGAGTACAACTCCTACACAATCACCAATACGCAAGCAAATGCTTTCATCACATTGATTCGAAAAAATCTAACTAAACGAATGATATTGGTAATAATGATTGTATTAAATTAATTGCACGTGTCCCTATAAAAACGTGTATAGATCTGGTTGTAAGTTGTCAAATATTCCAGTTGTAAATATGTAAACATTATATATGGTGACCAACTGGTTAACTTAACCAAACCTTACCATTACCACTGCCAGTGTTGTGAACATGTGTGCTACACTTTCTGCTAATGTTGTTTTTGGTTCACCTCCCACCGTTTGTAACAGCGATCGTTTTCAATGACTTCGACACTCAATTGTTTGCCCTTTTTAGTGGTTTGCTTTTCGCATATGTAGATATTTAAATACATATGTTTTTAGAGATATTTCAATTTACGCCTTTATTAATTAACAGCACACACACACAGAGTTACAACACAGTATATTTTTTATTTTTTCAATTTTTATATCACTATACAAATTTGTTAACAGTGTTACAAGGGGTGTTCACATACTTGAGCACAGCAATGTTCCCCATACAAATGTCTTTGGAACGAGTACACTGACTATGGTCAAAATGCGATGGCGACAAATTTGTGGAACGGAAATAACGCGTATTTACTTTTATATAGTTATGGAACGTAGCGAAAGCAACAAAGATAATTGAATTTTATTTCACCGTTCTTCACTCACGCACTAATGATACTGCAGAAAGATATGGAATGGTATTTCTTGTTCCAATTGTTTAAACTGAAAAACTACTAATTGGTATGACCCAAGTCATTACGTCTAAAAAATCTTTTTGTGTTGTTACTACTGTGCTGGTGCCTTATCGACCTTAAACCACTGTCGTTTTATAAAGTGCTGATCCTTGAGGTATACCTTAGCTCCCCCTTATGAGACTTCGTTCCTGTCACTCACAGACGTTTAATGACACAATTTTTATTCCTTTTTTACATATTTCCCCATACACTCCTTCCAAAGCATGTAACGCAAATGTTTCAACTGCTGCTTGTGTATGCGATTGCGAGGCCGTCCGACGGAGACCCGTTCGTATAGGTCACACAAAAGAATTTTTTACATTCGATTTTCACAATAAATCCTCGTTATAATCGGAATATTTTTTATAAAATCATTACTACACTGGTTTGTGCTGCGTTTTTCACTATTTTTGCATATTTCCAAACACTTTAATTAACCTTAATTCAGTTGAAAATATTCTACACCGAAATGAAAAATTACGATAACGTCTAGATATTGTGTAGTAATAGAGTACACATTTTGACAATGGCCGACACAGAGTGCCCTCGAATAGACATATTGCAGCTACGTTCGCGTATTCAAAAATTTTACGACTTCTCAAGCCTATGTTTTTGTTAAGAAATATATATTTTATATATATATAATAATATTATATAATTTATATAAGTTGAAAAAAGTAGTTTACATATTTATAATTTAATGTAAATTCTAAATGAACTCGTTTCTATTTTTATTATTATAAAAGTTTTTTCGAATTAGAATGTTATAGTTTTAATAGAAAATAATTAGTCAGAATTATATGTGGTTTTTAAGCCACAATTAAATTTACTTAAACTAAATTAAATTACTATTAATAACAATTTTGTTTTAAATTATTATTTATAATTTGTAAACATATAGGCACTGACTGAACATACCGCTGTCAATGCAACCCTGCATTTGTTGTCAACGTGAATCGCTCTTTCAGTGTAATTTGCCGATGGTTTGCAGAAAAAATAATAAAATTTCAAACATTGGTAATAAAAGCTTGTTAAATACCAGATTTGTGTTTTTAAATGTTTAAAGGTAGTGGAGGAAATTGAAATAAAATATAAATATGACGGACAAAAATTCTGAACAAAGCATTATGGATAAGTCCATGCGATCCGTTTTCGGTAAGTTTTAATCTACGCTTAAAAAGATAGCAAAACTTTACAAAATATTATTTGCATGTCTCGAATAGTGGGCAATATTCCGTATGAGGCAACAGAGGAGAAACTTAAGGAGATTTTCAGTGAGGTTGGACCCGTAATTTCCCTCAAGTAAGCATGAAATTTCATTAGTAACAAGTAGTATATTTGTAACTATTTTATTGCATTTCTAGGTTGGTATTTGATCGTGAAAGTGGAAAACCAAAAGGTTTCGGCTTTTGTGAGTACAAAGATCAGGAAACGGCACTTAGTGCAATGCGAAATCTAAATGGTTATGAAATCGGTGGACGCACTCTACGTGTAGACAACGCTTGTACTGAAAAGTCACGTATGGAAATGCAACAGCTGCTGCAAGGTCCTCAAGTTGAGAATCCTTATGGCGAACATTGTGATCCTGATCAGGCACCAGAAATTATCACAAAAACCGTGGCGTCGTTGCCACCAGAGCAAATGTACGAGTTGATGAAGCAAATGAAACTTTGCATTCAAAATAATCCCTCAGAAGCACGTCAAATGTTGATGTTAAATCCACAATTAGCATATGCTTTACTACAATCCATGGTTGTAATGCGTATAGTCGATCCGCAAACAGCATTGGTAAGAAAACTAATATTAATATAAATGTAGAAACGTGTTTAAATTTTTAATTTTAAGGGAATGTTGTTCAAAGCAAATCAGATGCCTCCAGTTCTTGGTGGAAATCCATTGTCTGGTAGTGTACAATCGCAAAATATTTCATCAAACATCATGCAACAATCACTGCAACAACCGACACAGCCACCGCCATTGGTTGGAGGGCAACCAATGCCCGTGCCTGGTCCGAACTTCAATGTTATGCAAGGCGGCGATATTGATTTAAGAGCTATGAATAGCCCTGCACTAGGTGGACCTGGTGGCATGGACCCAAGACAAATGGATCCACGCATGGCACGAAATATAGATCAAGATATGCGCGCTATGCCGAATCCCGTTCCGCCACCACTAATGGATCCACGAGCACAACGACAAATGCCACCACAACAGGTGAATCCACAACCATCTTTTCCAACCGATCCTCGACAACGTCAAATCGACCCCCGACTACGAGGAAACGCAGCGGGTCCATCCGGCATACCAGGTCCGACAATGTCACAACAACAACAAACAGCTCAGCAGCAGCTACAAAATCGTCTGGCTTCGAATTGTGGCATACCCAACGATGCAACGGATCAGGAGAAAGCTGCTCTCATTATGCAGGTGTTGCAGCTATCTGATGAGCAGATTTCACAATTACCACCGGAGCAACGCGCTAGCATTTTGGTACTCAAAGAGCAGATTGCAAAGAGCACACAGCGTTAATATCCAATACAAAAGATATACATATGTAAAATATTTAAATTCATATGACTTAACTATTTTCAATTTAATAATAGGTACCAATACAATTTAAACATGGTTATTTGAGACACAATAAAAAATGTAACATTCGATTATAAAAATAATTTTTTGTGCATATTAATTGTAGCTCAAGGAATTGTGACCAAAGCTTGATGTAGTTTTTGTACCGCCGTATTAACAATTTGACGTAAACCGTCATCTTCAGGACAATGCACTTGCTAGAAATAAACGGAATATTAGTAAATATTTAAATTTGATCATATAATTTATTAACTAACCAAAGTTTCCAAATTCACTTCTGCTCGCTTTCCGGCCACAGTAATTGGCAGTACTTCGCCTTTGAACATTTTTGGCACTGAATGCTCCCCAAATGTATCTTGCAACGTTTCCACCAAACACTCTTTGAAATGTGTGCGATCTGATTTGGAGGTTGTGGTGGTACCCTTGATGTTAGTGCCACCCATTTCAGTTTGCATTATGCATGCGAGCACCGAGTCCGCGAACATATCGTTAACAGGCGTTGCCTGCCATTCCATTATAATTATTTTCCCCTCCACCGATAAGTCAATGCACTTAAATGCGCGAATACGTTTCTCCTCTTCCAGTATTTCCGTCGTACCAACACCACCAATACGATCTAACAGTAACTTTAAGGTGCCTAACTGACTATTCCATGGAATAGATTGTCTCTGTGTGACAACGGACATACTCATGTCGGTGTATTCTGGAAAGTAAAAATTTGCATTAAAGCAAGTATTGTCGCCAAATTTAGAAAAGCAAAACAAAAAAAGCTTACTTGACAAATCAGATGCGGCAAGCAGGTGGTATTTAAAATCACGTTTTACTAAAACGCCAGATAATTTATTTCCAACCTCCGGCTTTGTAGCCGCTAAATTGCCCATGACTTTGGCCGTTTTTTCGCCACGGAAGTATAGTTCGACGGAATGTGTGTTTCTTGGATTGTAGAATTTGATGTTTGTGGAAGTGTCGGCTTCATACTCACGTTGCAGTGCCATTTTCAGACGAGACATTTCGTTTTGCTCACCATGCACCAACACCTTGAACGATTGTGAGGTTTAATAATGAATTAAGTATTCCTAAAAAAATAAATCCGAGAGAGATACATACCACATGTTGCGGTTTAAGTAGCCGTATGAATTCACTTGTCTGCTGGTAGTCAGTATGTGCAGAAAACGAAATATAATCCACTGACATATTTAATGGCAATTTTTGACCTGCTAAAGTTGTAATCTCTTCTGGTTCAGAGAGTATGGTTTTAGCCAATGTACCCTCAACGCAGTAGCCAGCAATTATAACACCATTCTTCGGATCTGTGCACCAGTTTTCGAATAATTCGCGCGACAAACCGCTTTGCATCATACCAGGCGAAGCCATTACAACGCATGGACCAATGTCATCAAAATGATCAATGCCTTTTAGATTTGAAATGTGACGAAACACAAATGGATTATTCACAGCGATTTGTCGTCGTATCTTGTCATTCATTGCATTAATATATGTTTGATACACAGCCATGCATTTCTTAGCCAGCGATGACGCATAGTAAATGGGTATTTCGTGCAGTTCCGGATTTTGTGACCAATATTCGTCTAGTATAAGTAGCAACTCTTGAGCGCGCCCCAAAGCAAATACTGGAATCAAGCAACGACCACCCTGTTGCACAGTCTTTTGCACTAATGATGTAAATCTATTTTCACGATCTTCACGCTTTTCGTGGATATGTGTACCATAAGTTGATTCCGTTATAAGGACGTCAGGTTTAACGGGTGGTATTTCGGCAGCCATCAAATGTCGATCTTCCTGTCTAGAAAAGTCACCGGTGTAGAGTATTTTCACACCGGCAATTTCAATTAGAAACATAGCAGCGCCGAGTACATGTCCTGCGTTGTAAGCACAAAAGCGTACACCCATAACGTCACGTTCCTCATGGAAGTTTATAGTTTCAATTTTCTCCATAGACGCCTCTAAGTCGGCTTCTGTGTAGAGCATTTGCTCCGTGGAAATGTTACTAATTTTTATGTAATCCGATAACATCCAACGATATATAGCTTTTGTGGCGTGTGTCATAAAGCATCTGCCTCGAAAACTGGTCTTCATCAGAAACCATGGTAGAGCACCACAGTGGTCCAAGTGAAAACTGTTGAAAGCATATCGTCGATTAGTGTTGTGTGTGCAATTATTTCACAGAATTATTTGAACTACTTACTGTGATATAAAGAGGAGATCAACTTCATCAGCTTCTATCAAATCTACGTAAGGTAGTGCATCCATACCGGATAGTCCAGGGTGTATACCGCAATCAAGCTATATAAATTACAATTATGTTATTGTGCATATGCGTAAATACAAATATTTTGCCATAAATACCATTATTTTCTTTCCTTTAAAATCCAACATTATACAAGATCTTCCGACTTCCTGACCGGCGCCACTAATATTGAAAAATTATTACAATTTCAGCAGGGTGTCTTTATTTGTATTATATTTGTTACTTACAGTGGCTTAATTTGAAGTAGGTCACTCTCCTCAGCTGGTACTCTGTCATCATTACATTGTGACATTTTATCAAATATTGAATGTAATTTATTGCAATTTATTCAAATTCTTTAAAATAAACACGCGTTTGAAGATGCAAATATCATGAAAATTTAGACGCCAGACGAACTATCAAATATGCCGCTTAATGTCAACAGCTGTGTACTCTTTGGTTGAGGGTTGATATGTTACGATAATTACAAATATATTTTACTCGGTCTGCTACATTTTTAGTAAAATTTTAAATTAATATTTTTTTATTATGTTACAAATGAACATTTTTGCAACATATTTGAAACGTTTTAGATTTGATTAAAATAATTTAAGTAAAGAGAATTGAAATATTCATAACAACGTTTAAATTTCTTAAGAATTATTTTCTTTGGCAAGGCAGGAAACTCTGGTGCACTTGAGTGTTTTTGATATATTTGTTTTGCTCACGTCATTCGTTGCTTCTTCTGCTTGATGAAAACCATTCACAGTAGTAGCTTAATTATGTGTCATTCAATAGCCGTCACTCCCTTTCATTTTCTCTATTGTTTGAGTCTAAATTTGCAGTTGTGCATAGTTTTCTAAAAAATCTAATTAATCTCTTGTGCATACCAATTGAACAACTAATAACTCTGCTACTAAACATTAAACTGAACGTGAACTATCGAGAAATGTGTTAAAAATTGTATTTTCCAAACCAGATGAAAAGCTAGTTTGATGTGAGGTTGCAGCGAAACGAACTTTTTATAATGACGTAAAAATTGAAAATTTACGAGTGTTGCATATATAAAACAAGATTGCTAGATATAATAAAATATTAATGTAAGTCGTGTCTAGAGTTTTACCACTGGAAGAGTGAGCTAATAAAATGAGTAAGCCAGAAACAGATTCGGATAGTTCTGAGGAGTTTTTCGACGCGGAAGATTCGACGCCAAATCGTCTTTCGACACTAAGGTTTGTAGATTCCGTGCGTGTTTCAACTTATTTGATAATAAAAAACGTTTTGACACAAAACAAATTTACTTACATATGTGCAACTTACTATTGGCATGCTAAATCGTATATTCTCGCAGTCGCAAATGCAAGATATCACTTGATGGTGCACAAGCGCAGGATGGCTTTATTTTCCCAGAACCTGCTGTGCGTGTGAACCCTTCATCGGACAGCGATGCCACTCCAATAGGTGGCGTAACACCAGCCACCAGCAGCCCGACAAGTAGTCTCAGTTTGGGTGTGCGCGGTCCCAAGCAAGACATATTTGTCGAACCTAAACCCATACAGGTAAGAAATTATATTTGATTGGAAATTGTAATTTCAGTTAAATTAACAAATTTGTGTTGATAAATTAAAATGTTTATGTAGTGTTTTGCATGCTAGTTCTTTATGTTTGATAGTTTGTTATTTGGTGATATATTAATTATTTATAAATAGGAAACGTAAATATAGTCTTGGTGAAAATTTCCAACAAAAGTTCATTGACTATGCACAACTATTAGTATGTAAATTAGTTATCGACGTGCTTCCGATTTCACTTTCAAATCCATATTTGGATTTTGCTATAGGCCCTACATAAATTAAAAGTATTGTTATTTCACCCATTACTTTGAATTGATTTGTAATATATTGGCGTATTTTTTGTAAGGCTGTCGGCAGCCAGCTGTTCGTGTTGATAAAATGAAATTAGCATAGAAGTAAGACGACTTTCTTTGTGTAATATAGCAGCAGGTGTTTACAGGCTGCATATAAACGTTTTAATTAAAATTTGCTTTACAATTGAATTCCCTCATCTAACGTACAATCTATTTGACGCTTATTAAATTGTATACCAACAATAAACATATTGACGCCGGGTGCGACAAAATTAAGTCGTTATCATTTATTGAGGGTGCAATTATGTCATGGCTACATTTTCGTCTACATATTTCTGCTCGCATTAGATAAGATATATTTCCATAGAAATTTCAGTAATTATTTGTGTGTGTGTAAATGTATATGTGCAACTAGTTACTTAAAAATGCTTGCTTAATTGAAATAACATAAAAAAAAATAAACAAAATCTGAATTTTTTGAATACAATATGACACCCGAAGTTAAAAAATATTCTTGTTTTGTCAAAATTTTGTGTGGTTCAAATAAGTGTTTTGTTTAAAGTAAATGTTCCAGCATCCAGAACGTATGTAACTGTAAAAGAAAAAGGTACGAAATAAGTTATTTTAATATTTAGTAAGTGGAAGTTTTAAACAACAATATAAAACGTCAAAATTTATTAATAACAAGGAAAATTGCGACACAAAACTGGTTATTTATTTAAGAAATGTGTTTACATATAATATACTCCAGTAATGTCTGTGTGTAAAAATATTTGAAGCTGTGTTTGGTGTCATAAATAGTGCAACGAATAAATGTAATAATATATATTTTTGTATTTTTTTTTTGTAAAACTGCACAAATAGTTTATCCTTTGTTCGTTTGTTAATTGTAGATATTTTTATTATTTAGTTTTTTCACCTTTAATTATTGTTTTCTTATGTTAAAGTTTTTTATTTACGATTTCTTTTTTTTATTTTCATATCCTCTTTCGAAATCATGTAACAAACAAAACAACAATCGCCAAATTCGTAACGTAGTTTGGTAGGCAGCGCTTTCACGAATTGCGTCAATGCATGCAAAATGATGAAGATGATAATCCTGGAAACACACTCACACCTGATTCTCAGGTATTATCACAAACTGTTTTGCTTTCGTTTATTTAATTTATCTATACAATCTAATAACTTGAATATTCACACACTTATATGTATCAATGCAATATTAATTATCAATATCACTTACTATATAGCTAAACTCTCTAATCGATTTCATATCTTTCATATGAGGTTTGTGTTTTAAGAAAGTGTACTTTATTAATGTATTGCAAATAAAAATAGCTAAAATAAAAAAGCTAAATAATATAAAATATATGTCTATCGCTTAATTTCAACTTAACACTTTTTAACAAACCTCATATTCTTAACAGTAACATATTTCTTGATGAACTGTAATTTCTATATAATTCGTTTTATTTGTTTTCAACACAGAATAGTTCCACAGATGGCGTTTTCGCTAATCGGACGACACATCCATTTAAGGTGATAGAAAATGATACCATGAGCATACAAAGTATGACCTCATTGGGTCGCGTTGGTCGCATACTGGCAGGGAATATTGATCCATCAGGTATGTCCGTTGCACTTACTATGTTATATAATTAACTGAAATTGTCTTTATTTTTATTGTAGCTTTGAGCGTGGACCGTGAGTCACTAGCGGCATATTCTGCCGCCTCTACGAATTCACATCAATTGCAGCAACAGCAACAACAACAGCAGCAACAACAGCAGCAGCAACAGCAACAAATGTACTTACAACATTTGCAGCAGCAGCAACAACAACAGCAGCAACAGCTACAACAAAATTTGGGTATTATGGCGCCATCCACCAGCAATAATTTAGCGGCTTTGGTAGAGCAACAAAATGTTGCAGCTGCGGCTGCTGCTGCTGCAGCGACGGCACCGCGGAGTAGCAACGCCTCACGTATAACCAATAAATACAACACAACACCATCGCCATCACCAACGCATAGCCAAACATCCACGTCCACAATTGGTGGTTCCGCTGCAGGTGCTACAACACGGCCGGCCGTCGATTCCAAGATAATATTTCAAGAGCCTGATGTGATAGCGAGCACTAAATTGGCACATTCAAAAACAACGGATTCAATCACTTCAAGTGGACCTATTGCGCCACCACGACGCAAGAAGAAGTCACGCAAGTCAACCAGTTCCTCGGATCAGTACAGCTTGAATGAGGCGATGCATACGTCTGGTGCGCCGGACACAGAAGACACCGACAGTGATACGCGTTCGGTAAAGAGTGTGCTTGATGTACAACAAAAGTTGCGCGATGATATTGCCGAGGAAATTGAGCGTTCATGGAAGGAGAAAAATGCGCTGGCAAGCGCGAATAGTGCGGCTGGCACGTTACCAATCGGCACTGCAACAATAAACAGCACAGCGCTGCACATGTCCGTAGCTAGTGGCCGATCCCACAGTATTGGCATGAATGCGCTTACTATGGGTATTACCAATATACCTTTAGGCCCCGCCATGACAATGGCCACATCATCGGGCATCGCATCCGCATCCATTGCATCGGTGGCGCAAACTTCCACATGCAATACACGTCCTGTCACCACAGCCACTGTGGGTGGTTCAATCAATCGTATTTCACATTCGCTCGGCAACAGTTCCACATCGGTGTACTCGAAGCCAAGTCCATCGAATTCGGCAAAAAGCAATTCGGCACCTGGACGTGTCAGATACTTGTATGTAATCGAGTTGTCTAAAAAAAACTACACAAATGTTATGCATTAAATTAAGTTATGCTGCTGGTTTTATTTACAGTTCCATTGATCCCTCACAAGGCCTCAATCTATATAAGGCCACGCAAGGCGGATGTGTCGTTAAGCCACGCGACGAGGCGTGCAATAAAGCCGAGGGCCCAACACAAGAGGAGATCAAGCGTATCGAACAGATTTTGATGGATGACGGTGCGCGGCCCATATTGGCGGGCACTGGTTCGAACAGTTTGGGTAGCGGCACAAGGTAAGCAATACTGACGTCTGTAGGATGAAAGTTATTTGATGAAATCACAGTTGAACTTACCTAACTCGAATCACCATAATCCACAAAACAACTTCGAGTTATGGAATATAATTTAAGTGAAATTTCAGTTTTATTGCCAGTTCAAGAATTCGATTTATGGAAGTTGAACTGTATATTAAAATCAAAGTAATTTCAATGCGATGCCAAACTGAAGTTAAACAAATAAATGGTCCAACAATTTATTAGTACTAAGGAAGTGCCATATATTTCGGGGTGTCTGTAGAACTTTATCATACAAGATGTGACATATAAATTCAAACATAGTAAGGTGAAAATATCGTCATATTCGATTTAAGGCGATTTAGGGAAGACGTGAATATACAGCACTGGTTTATGGATCTGAGTTGAATGTGTCAGGATCACTAGATGGATATATATCATAACGTCAAGAAAGCTGATAGTATTTTAGATAGCATTATATAAGAAGAAGTTATTAAAATTATTATATCCTTTGAAATATTCGTCAAATTCAATAAATTGAGTAATTTTAAACAAAATACAATTTAAATAAATTAAATTGATTTAAAAACATTCTCATAAAAAAATCAAAATGTCGTAATATCGGTAGTGACTTTTGTGTAGCTGGTGGAAATAATAAAAAAATGGTTAAGATTAATTGTAAAATATCTAAATAAGCAAACTAAAAACCATATATAGACCTCGCAACCTAAAGAAAACACCTAATTTAACTAAATTAAATTCACAGCAATCAAAACAAACTTTACTTAAGGTAAAATAAATTGATTTATTTATGCTCAGCTTAGAGAATCATAACATTAAGCTTAGGTTAGGATTTATTAGTAAAAAACTTTACCTAAAGTTTGACCGTAAGCTAATTAGATTTAATTGAGTCATTATTAGAAGTAATTACTCAGTGGTCGACTTCATATAAATTTATTTTTTTTATTTAATGCCACATTTCTTCATAGCTTTCATATCATTGTTATTGTTTCTGTTAAATAATTTAAATGAACTTTAGTGAATTCTCGAATTCTTACAGCAATCCCTTTGACATATTCATTATATACAAATTGACCACGTTGAAAGGGCCGTGGCACTTGAAAATCAAGTTAGTGTTTCAATTCTGTTTTTTTTTTCCACGCACTTTATGGTTCAAAATTCATACACCACCTAAATGTACATACATATGGTGCACAAGAGATACCTGCATACAAACATGTACATATGTATATAATATTTTTTTTTCGCTGAAATTGCTTATTTTATAGCTTTACTAACATACTCGTACATACATACATGCATACTTGTGTATTTCCCCCCACTTTTTATCAAACGTTTCGAGCAATTAGACTTTGCTAAAGTTCATTTAGATTGCTTACTAAATGCGCGTCAATTTGATTATTGCTGTTGTTATTGCTAATATATGAATATGCCATGTACAGCTATTAAGGGCGTTTTCCTCTTGCAGATACCCATCCCTTGTGTACCGTGCAAGCAGCGACAAGGAGCGTCGCAAATCCGCTGGCGATGAGGATGTTCTCAAGCAGATGAACATCTATGTGCGTACGCGCACTAGTTCTGGCAAACAATTAACCGATTTTGAAATACTCAAACAGGTTCCCGTCAAAAATTTAGATACCGGTGAGAATATGACATTGTCGGAGGTGCGCTCGCCACCGGTGCCGGAGGGTTGGAATCCATTGTCGCTGCACATACTGAAGTTGACGTCACATCTGGAGGTGAACCCGAAGGAATCGGATGAGGAGAGCGTAATTGGTATACCGCCATGCAGTGAGGGCCAGCCACCGGATGAAGAGGAAGGCGAAGCGGAGGATGGCAGTCGTTTGAAGAAGAAGACGGCGCGCTTCAAACGTTTTCTCGGCTATACAGTGCGTAAGACGGTGGATAAGGCTAAATCGCTGGCTTCTGAGGTGTCACATGCGCGCCACAAAGAAGACGTGGCGGACATCACGGATGTCATGAATCCGGAGGCAAATATTAAAATTAAGGCTTCATCGACGAATAAGGGACCATATGAATTTACAAAATTGCAACATGTACAGGTTGGTTGGAGGTGGCTTTGATTGGTAGTGGTTGTTGTCATTATGTAAGCTTTGTTTTTATTTCTTCTTCAGGACTTGTATGGCGAACACACCGGTGCTGTTTGGTGCATGAAGTTCAGCTCTTGTGGTCGTTTACTGGCCACAGCTGGTCAAGATAAAGTGCTACGTATATGGGTATTGAAAGACGCCTATCCATTCTTCCAGGTAAGCGCATTTCGCTGTTATTCATTTATATTGTTTTTGCTTATTTTGATATCGTTTCACAGGATATGCGCACCAAATACAATGCCGATCAGAAGTCGTCGCCTACACCCTCACAGGAATCGCTTGTGTCGCAACATTCGGAGGAGGCGATCGCCATGGCGGCTGCCGCGGAGAAATGCACCGGACCATTCATGCCGAAAGCATTCTGCACTTACATTGGACACACCTCGGACTTGCTGGACGTGTCGTGGTCGAAGAACTATTTCATACTATCTAGTTCGATGGATAAGACTGTACGTTTGTGGCATATATCGCGCAAGGAGTGCCTATGCTGCTTTCAACACATTGACTTTGTCACGGCAATTGCTTTTCATCCGCGCGACGATCGTTATTTCCTCAGCGGCAGTTTGGATGGCAAGCTACGCCTGTGGAATATACCCGACAAGAAGGTGGCACTGTGGAACGAAGTGGACGGTCAAACTAAACTCATAACGGCGGCGAATTTCTGTCAAAACGGACAATTCGCTGTCGTCGGCTCGTACGATGGACGTTGTATTTTCTACAACACAGACCAGCTGAAGTATCACACACAGATACATGTGCGTTCGACACGTGGCAAAAATCGCATTGGCCGCAAGATAAGTGGCATTGAGCCGATGCCGGGCGAGGACAAGATACTCGTCACGTCCAATGACAGCCGTGTGCGTTTGTATGATTTGCGTGATTTGAATTTATCCTGCAAATATAAAGGATATCTGAATGTTTCGTCGCAAATCAAGGCCTCCTTCAGTCACGATGGCAAGTACATAATTGCCGGTTCGGAAAATCAGTGCATATATATTTGGAAAACGAATCATGATTATTCGAAACTAAGCTCGGTAAGTGCTAGCTTTTGTATTTTTATACACTCTACAAGTTTCTAACAGAGTATAATAGATAAATATTTACATCGCGCTTTTTTGTAAGTCATAAAACTAAACGGGTTAGATATAGGGTTATATATATCAAAAGGATCAGGGAGACGAGTAGATTTGAAATCCGAAAGTCTGTCTGTCTGTTCATCCATGTAATGGATAACTTGAGTACGAATTAAGATATATCGACGACAAATGTTTCTTGGGACCGTTGGAGAGTTGCACGAAATAACGAAAACCGAAAACCTATAAATAAAGTTGTGAAAGTAGTATTTGGTACAAAGGATCACAATAGGTAGAGGCATATTGGGATGTAATTTTTTTTTTAAAGTGGGTGTGGCCCCACCCACAAATCGGTTATATGTATATAACTCGCAAACCAATTAAGCTATATAAACCAAACTTTCTGCAGTCGGTTATCTTATGTACCCCACCACACACCATGAAAATAGTTGAAATCGGATAATAACCACGTCCACCTCCCATACAAAGGTTATGTTGAAAATCACTAACGGAAAACGTCAGAAACACTAAATTTTACAAAAGAAATGGCAGAAGGAAATTGCACTCAGATATTAAAAGAAATGGTAAATGGGCGTGACATCGCCCACTTTTTAGTCAAAAACCATATCTTTAGAACTAGCCGACCAATTTCAATGAAATTGGGTACAGAATATTTTATTGGCACCGATGAAAAATGGGCGAATCAGTTCACAACCAAGCTTACTTTCCATAAATCTCAATTTTGAATTCCATCTAATGCGTTCACCCTATAATATATACATTAGGAACCAATGAAGATAGCGAAATAAAACTTTGCAAAAATACTGTATTTGAGGTGTGGCATCACGTGTGGAAAAATTGTCGAAATCGGACTATAACCTTTCAAGCTCTCATATACATAATAAAAGGTTTTTCAAAAATACGATGGGCTTTATTCCACACATATCGGTTAATATGTGAGATAGGAAAATTAAGTGAGCTTATAGTTTTTGATATAGAGTAACTCGGTGGTGGAAATGAGTGAAATCGATTTAGGAATTACATCAGCCCTCATATATATATTATACCCGTTATTATATACATATGTTGATTTTCGTTATTCTAGTGGAATTTACGCCGAATATAAGACTCAAATTGTGTTATCCTTAAAAAATTACATCAATATTTTTAAAGAGTATAAAATGTTCGGTTGCACCCGAACTTAGCCTTTCCTTACTTGATTGTTAAGTAATTTTTAAGTTGTAAATTTCAAATACATAGTTTTCGAAAATTCTAACATCAATTCATTTCCTCTCCACTTTTCAGGTGCGTCGTGATCGCAGTGATTTCTGGGAGGGCATTAAGGCGCACAATGCTACTGTCACTTGCGCTATTTTTGCGCCACATCCCGAGGCCATCATCAAATCGGAGCCAGACGAAATTGGACACAGCGAAAAGGTTAGCAAAAAGTTGTTAAATACAATCACCATCCCTTATTACCTTATAACCTCACATTTCAGCTGCAAAATCATCAGCCGGACCCACTCGTGGAACAGCATAAAAAGGGTTGTGGTTATGTTATGGTTAGCGCCGACTTCAATGGTGCCATTAAAGTGTTTATCAACAAAACAAAGCCGAAACACAGCAGCTTACCCTACACAGCAATCGCAGACTAAGCTTACTTCACATTTAACGCTGAATTTTATAGTTATTGATTAAAACGAAACAAAATAGTAAAAGATGCTGAAGATGAAAAACAAAAAAAAACAAAAAAACAAAAACAAGAAAAGTGATATTGGTTAAGATGGCAACGGCATTAGCGCCAATTACGAAGTTTAAAACTAAACATTTGTTTCGTCAAATATTCAAAACAAAAACAAAAAAGACTAATACGAAAACTAAAAACGAATACGCCTTTAGGCCAATTTGTGGCGATTAAAGAAGTCAGTTCGTCGTATGTAGCAATATTATTAACCATAACGAAAACAAATACAAAATTATGCAACTATGCCGCCGCATATGGTGTTAGGAGAATTAGGCTTTCTCCAGATTTGTTAAAATGTGCACCCTATCTTATTATTGCGTTAAATCCAACATAGTTATTACTGAACAAGAGAGTATTAAGTACTGTATATTGTCGCAGCTAATATTTTTATTAAAAAAATTCGAAAATATTAGCCATATTTACTATGTTTTTGTCCGTACTTTATTTTAAACTATTTTATTCTGCGCCGCACTGCATATGCATTGTATTGTCATGCGAATGTGTTATTATCGAAAATAATAACCGTAATATTGTAGCATATCGTTTTAAATTCTTGTAAGTTTTCAAATCTTTGATTGTAAATTGACGAATATACATACATACACACACACTATGCTACTAAGTATTAACTACATTTTAGTACACACGTGGACTAGTCTCGAAGCAATACACAACAACACAAAACACACATATAATATAATATATAATATATAAATAAATACAATAATGAATTCAACTCGAATTGGTATTAACTTGAAAATGTCAATTCGTTTAGATAGCACATTGCATAGCATTGCATTGCAGATTTGTTTACTAAGTTGTAAAGAAGCCAATTAACTATATGTATATGTATGTATTTATATTGCTAATACGTGTGCATGTAAAGGAAGTGATTATGTAAAGATAAACAAAGCAAAAAGCAAAATAAAATGCAAAATATTTTATTTACAATAAAACAATGCATTTGTATTAAGCGTCCTCATCTAACTAACCCGAATGGGATTCTCACTAGAGTCAGGTCCATTACGATACCTAATCGGAACGGACACGGATTTTTAATCGCACAAGGGTTGTCTATTCAGCGTTTGAGTTCTATTTTTATTGGTAAGTATAAGTTCGTTATCACTGGGGCTTCTGACTTCTTCTCCGCAATCCAACTTCAGATTTTTTCTGCTACCACCTCAGCTAGGTGTACATGTGTTACATAAAATCCATCTTAAGTACTACAATGTCAGTGAATAGTTAACCAGGGATAACGAGCTCGAAATATTTAATATAAATACATAAAGGGGTTTTCAAAAGGAACGCTACAAAAGTAGACCGATATCGGTATATTTTTTCCCACTCTTTTAACATTTCTCTTCAGTAAGGTTTGCCATTTCATCATGGAAAGATATAAGATCCAACAATGAGTCGAAATTATTAAAAGTTACTGCCGAATTTCGGAGTCAGTGGGCTCAACTTTAAGGGTAGCGATGAGGCTCATTTCTGACTGAATGACTTCGTCAATAAGCAAATATGCGTCATTGGCGTCAAGTCTATGGTATATGCCAACAAGCCACGGCGATTGATGAACTTCGTACGAATATCGAACATGAAAAAGCAGCATGTTTGAAAATCGTCAAAAATTAGGTTCAGCGTCGGTCGCCTCGGGATTTCTGCAAACATGCCCGTGGTGGCCATCCAAAAGAAATCGAGTTGTATGTTATACATAATGATTAAATTGATAAAAAACTTAATCGGCCAGAATTCTAGCGCTATTAGAAGTTATTAGCACCTTAACTTTACTGCGTTCCGGGAAATGTCGTCCTTGGAGCTAAATGGGGGCCACTAGAATGATCCTTCGTAAATGTTAAAGTAGATTAAACCCATGTTATCCAGACGACACTAACTTATCTAACAATGTCCTGTAGCAAAGAGTTCAGTTACTCTTCTCACTATCAACCTTTTTGCATGCCCCCCAAGATAAGTACCTTCTGATCTAACAAAATTTTCTCGAAATCCAACGCAGAATCAATTTAGCCAACAGGTGCTACTGGACTGAGTGAGCAATTGAAAAGTACAGTCCACTCTCGACAAACAAAAACCAAACTCTACAAGTCTCTCATCATTCCCGTCCTGACGTATGATGCAGAAGCGTGTACGACGGCAACATCCGATGAGATGATTCTTGGAGTTTTCAAGAGAAAAGTTTTGCGGAAGATTTATGGTCCCTTAAACATTGGCAACGGCGAATACCGCAGACGATGGAACGATGAGCTGTATGAATTGTTTGACGATATTTATATAGTCCAATAAAACGTGGCTACGCTGGTTAGGTCAAGTTGTCCGAACAGACGAAAGAACTCCAACTTTGAAAGTGTTCGATGCAGTTCTCGCAGGTCCCTATCACCGTTATTTCATAGGAAAACTACGATTTCAAAAATGTAAAACATTCAATTCTTTGTATTTCTGTATTAATAAAAATAAATGCAAACGTATCTCAAATTCATAGAGAATAAAATATAACAAATGTTTTGGGAATGTTTAATAATTCACGATTAACATTTCCCGTGCAACAAATCCAACACTATGAATAATAATTGAAATGAAAGAGTATAGTATGATGAAACTTAAAGTAGAAAATAATGAAATTATGAGTGAATTCATTTATAAACATTAATATTATGGGTAACTATACGGCCCATAAGAGGGTAATAAAGAGCAAATAAATTTCAAAAAGATTTTTTATTTCTCCTATGAGTTTTTATAGGAGTAGAAACTGTCTTGTATAAGCGGCAGATAGACATAAGCGTCCTTCTGTTTACGTGCATACGTATCGGGATCGTATAAATGCACTTCCATAATATGCTCCGTGTTCTGCTGATAGGTGCCAGCACCAGAGAGCGTACCCGAAGCAGAGGCAGTGCTCAAGCTGCCAATACCGTCTTGACGTATGAAATCACTCATACTTATGGCTATCGAGTTGTCAAGATGCTTCGACTCTTTGGCAATGCGTGCGACCAATGTGCGCTTGAGCACTATATTCTGCAGGGCTTGTCGAATGTCCTTTTCGCGCAGACGCGGATTCGCTACCAGCCCATGGAGACGTGCGCGTATTGTGCGCAATGGCCAACTGACCAATTCCAGCGGACATTGCTTGAGTTGTGTGATCGGCACCGATGCCGTGTTCAAGTAGTCGACGAAGAGCACATCCACTTGCTTGGCGACGGGATTGTGGGAGCGTATTAGAGCGCGATACCATTTCTTGTCCTTATGGTATTGCGTTAGGCAAATGGTGCGCGGCTCATATTGGGCGAGAGCGGGCGCGGATTTTACTAAATGTTTGATGCGGCGCTGCAGTTCCAATTCGCGATACTCGAATTCGGTGAGATGTGGTAAAATTTGCACAATTGTCGGTGTAACAACAGAAGCAACGCTGCATTCAAAGGAACGTTTACCCACCGGTATTTGTGGCATTCGAAAACATTCAATGCCGCTGAAATGTGAGAAAACCGATGATGTTTCATCCGGGTAGAAGCGATCAAATGCAGATGTTTCGAGCTCCTAGAATGTTAATAAACAGTTTTATAGTTTAGTTCGCTAAATGGAATTGTTAAAAATATGAATCATCTATTACACTGTACTAAACTCGGCTGGGTTTAGATTCCCAGAAACACATTTTTCCGAGAAATTGAGCCATAAGTAAAAGAAGTGTATTCTTCAACTCCAAAATCGAAATACAATGGAACTTCTCTAACTCGAATCACCATAATCCACAAAAATCTTCGAGTTAGAGAGACTTCGAGTTATAGAATTTTCATTAAAACATAAATTTTTTCAAAAAGCTCCGAAATATAGATTTATACACAGTTTTATTTATTTACTACGCATAATGTTTTATTTAAATACGTTCAAAAATATTTATTCTGTAATTTTGTTTGTTGTAATTTGCAATTTATGCAATCCATAAGTGTAATATTGAATTTTATGTTCGCTTCCATAAGATATAGAGGGACTCTTTTAAAATTCTACCTCGATAGCAAAATTTTATATTTTGTATTATGACAAAAAGTTCGATTTATGGAAGGAAATTTGTATGAAATTTGACTTCTATTGCGAATTCAAGAGTTCGAGTTATGGAAGTTCCACTGTATTTGGATTCGAAGTTCAAAAAAGGAATTTTCGAATTTTCTTCTTAATGGTGTATAAAACTATTTCGTCAAGCTTATATTACAGATGTTATAATAAATGTAGAGTGTTTCCTATATGCTGTAATTAATAATAATTCTTTTAAAAAGCCTTTTTTCGAAAGTCGAAACAAAATATTTCGATTTTGGAGGCTAACTTCGAATATCGAAAAATACAATTTTTATACTCTCGCAACAAAGTTTCTTAGTTTTGCCCACATAACGGTTGGTTGTAAGTCCTAAAACTAAACGAGTTAGATATAGGGTTATATATATCAAAATGATCAGGGTGACGAGTAAAGTTGAAATCCGGATGTCTGTCTATCCGTCCGTCTGTGCAAGCTGTAACTTGAGAAAAATTGAGATATCTTGATGAAGACGTATTTCTTGGCACCATAAGAAAGTTAAGTTCGAAGATGGGCGTAATCTGACCACTGCCACGCCCACAAAATGTCGAAACCCGAAAACACTTAAAGTGTATGGCTAAGCTATAAATAAAGCTATGGGAGTAAAATTTGGTATGAAGGATCGCACTATGAAGGGGCATATGTGGATGTAATTTTTATTATACAGTCCAAAAATGGAGGAATCGGATTATAACCACGCCCACTTCCCATATAAAGGTTATGTTGAAAACTACTAAAAATGCTTTAATTCAGTAAGGAAAACCAACAGAAACTTTAAATTTTATTATAAAGAAGGTGCAGCAGAGCTGCACTCAAAATGGTATACAAAATTGTAAATGGGAGTGGTTCCGCCTACTTATGGGTTAAAAACCATATATCCGAAACTACTCGACCAATTTCAATGAAATTCGGTTCATCTTCCTACCTTCCCAATGATATGTTGTGAAAATAGTATACCAAAATACCAGAACTCTGAAGTCGGTCTGAATAGTTTACTTTACAATATATAAAGTTAGTATTAGTGAAGATATCGGAACACAGCTTCGCTGAAATATGAATTTAAAGAGTGCCATCGCCCTTTTACCGAAATTATAGTTAAGTCTCTCAGATATTTTGAAGAAATTTTGAGGGAATATGTTTCTTTTAATAATATGTCTCCGTGCCAAAAATGAGTGAAATCGGGTCATAACTTCATCTATCTCCTATATACCTAATATTAGAATTTTCATACTTTCAATGGACTTTATACCATATATGTATATGCCGAATATGTGTGTCAAATATTGTTTGTTATATTAATAAATTTAAATAAATAAAATGAGCGAGTATAAAATTTTCGGTGACACCCGATCTTAGCCTTTCCTTGCTTGTTTTACTTAAGATTCAATCTCTTGGAAAAATTTAATTTGGTCCAATATTATTCTTCTGGTATTAAGAATTCATAACTAGAATTCAGAAGAAGTGAAATTCTTAAAATCAACTCACCGGATTTGTACGTAGAGCAAAACTACCGCTGTTGCGAATTTCCGATTCTCTACGTTTAAGCTTTTCCTCTTCCTTTGTTTTTTTCTTATCTTTCTCCTTTTGACGCTCGGTTTCATCGGAAGTTGTATGCCAATAATTCAGTGCAAAACTTTGCTCTAACTCAACAATAGCGGCATCCTCATCATCCTCCCCAATGCCCCAACTGGCAGCGAGACCACCAGTGCCGTCTGCACCATCAGCACCATTATCACATTGTATTGCGGCCAATTCGTTTTTCATGAAATTCTCGCTGCCATACAAATTCTCAAGCAACATTTGCTTATGCAATTGCTTGTACTCGTTGGAGTCGAACATGCGCTTCTTGCAGGGTGGCGTAAATGAGTGTTGGCGTGTTTTTTGTTGCTCTTGCAACGCTAATTGTGCCGCTTGCGCTGCCTGCAATGGTGAGAGCGCATTATTTAATTCATCGTTAGGACTGTCATCGCTATCTGAGTGATCCTCGCGTTTGTCCAAATTGTAAATCAGCTGATCGAGGCAATCGTTGACTGTGTCGTCGTTGTTGTCGCTTTCATCATCATCGTCGGTTTCTTTATCGCTTTTGTTGTCCTCATTGAGTTCAAGAAAGTCAGATTTAATGTGCTTGAATTGGAACTGTGGCAAAGGAGATGAAATTAGAGTATAACAAATGAAATTAAAGACAATTTGTATAAGTAATGATTGTCTTGTAGACTTCTATTATTCTTATTATTATGCTTTTATAGACACATTGATGATATAGGCAACTCACCATTTTATCCGCTTCCATTATGGGCAATGCCCTGTACTCGTTTGTAAGTTCGCCAATTTTATCCGTAGTCGATTCGATGTCAAGCATTGTTTTTAGGTTTTTATAACAAGGGTTGAACTTATCTCCCTTTTTATTTTGAGACCCAGCTATTAGCAAAGTATCTCGTTCAACATGTCCGGCGCCGATGAGATACTCTGCAACATCCATATTGCCCAAACGCATATTGCATGCCTTTATCGAATTTTGTAGCTCTGTAGCAGCCACACGTATGGAAACCAGCTTCTCAACAACTGTAACATGTATAATATCAAGTACATCTGTGGTGTAAACACCACCTTCCGATTTGGCACGTATCCCTTCGATGCGATATTTATGTGCTATGCGTTGTAACTTCGGAAATGGCGCAAACGGCAGTAAGTCGGACGATTGCACCGACTCCACATTACCATAGTCAATGAATTGTACAATAAAATCTTCTTTCTTCCTCTTCTGTATGATGCCACGGTAGAAACGTTTATCCACATGATAGCGCACCAAGCACGCCTGACCCACTGTATATATAGGTACAAAAGTTGTTGGCAACTTATATTCACCATAAGTTTTCATAATCCTTTCTCGTATCAGTTTAAGCAGCGCCTCATCATTGGCATCGTGTAAATAGATGACCGCTTCATAATCCACATAGGTTGGTATGGCGGCGAAAATTGACTTATGTAATGGCTTTGATTGCAGCCAAGCCTCTGGCGCTTTCGAAGTGAAAACTGTAGGCTCACCGCAGGCCTTACCATCTATGGCAAAGTCTATGGAGAAATCCACATCGGGTATATTTTTGGTATCGGGGTCGTCAGTTTTCATCGAATTATCGGTGTCGAAGGCATTGAAGGCATTTGCGGGGTGATGGGCATGTCGATCAATTTCTGGAAATATCATGAATAT
This sequence comes from Zeugodacus cucurbitae, assembly GCF_028554725.1. Classification (NCBI taxonomy): domain Eukaryota; kingdom Metazoa; phylum Arthropoda; class Insecta; order Diptera; family Tephritidae; genus Zeugodacus; species Zeugodacus cucurbitae. Next base: position 51,032,150 of record NC_071667.1, on the reverse strand, counting down.
TTAAATTACTTATTATAAAATATGATTGTGATGTGAATATTAATCTATGAACAATAAATGCTTTAAACTTCTATATACTCCTCTATTATGTAAGGAAACTGGGATATACATAGTTTCTGTTATAGATTGCTATATCTATATAGTATTTCTCATTGCGACTCATCTTTGATTTGATCTCTATACTTGAAATTTGGTAGTAATTTATTATATACCAAAAAAAGACGACTGACTACTTAGTTGCAGGTTATCTGACCACTGCCGTGCCTTTCAAGCAGAGGTGTCTGCAATTAAGAGTAGATGAACTGTTCCAAAGTGTAGCCTCAAAGCTGGTTAAGGAGTGTTTTAGGTCATTATCGATAGCGCCAAGCTATTTCACTATCAGACTCGTCTAGGTGACGGGTCAAAACGGAATCGCTGAGAACTGAAGAGCGAATAGCTCCCAAGAAAGGGCGCCTGCCGTCCTATTTCACCATACTGGGATCGTGTCGGGGCTCCACTGTCCTCTTGTGCTCTAGAACTGGATCAATGGGCCTCTCGCGAGCTTGATAATCGCTGGTTAGCAACTAAAACCAGCACGGTTGCGAGATCCTTTTGGCCCAAATAAGATCGTAAGAGATCGGCGGAACTACATGTACTCAAAAAGGTTCATCTTGCCGCAATAGTGGGATGCAAACTACCATAGCTGTATATCGGAAGACGAGGTGAAAACACCAGTAATTTCCTCCTAGCTATACTTTTGGCAAACCCCACAAACTTGCCGGAAGAGACATAAGCCGAAGGATCTTCTTCACTATTAACCCACCTTATAATCCTTAACATCGCTTATAAGGTTCTATCGAGCGTACTGTGTGAAAGACTAAAGCCCACCGTCAACAAACTGATTGGACCTTATCAGTGTGGCTTTAGACCTGGAAAATCAACAACTGACCAGATATTTACCATGCGCCAAATCTTGGAGAAGACCCGTGAAAAAAGGATCGACACACACCATCTATTTGTCGACTTTAAAGCTGCTTTCGACAGCACGAAAAGGAGCTGCCTTTATGCCGCGATGTCTGAATTTGGTATCCCCGCAAAACTAATACGGCTGTGTAAGTTGACGTTGAGCAACACCAAAAGCTCCGTCAGGATCGGGAAGGACCTCTCCGAGCCGTTCGATACCAAACGAGGTTTCAGACAAGGTGTTTCAGAGCTAAATAGAGAAGGTACAATCTTCTACAAGAGTGTACAGCTACTGGCGTACGCCGATGATATCGATATCATTGGAAACAACACCCGCGCCGTTAGTTCTGCTTTTTCCCGCCTGGATAAGTAAGCGAAGCGAATGGGTCTGGTGGTGAACGAGGACAAGACGAAATATCTCCTGTCATCAAACAAACAGTCAGCGCATTCGCGTCTTGGCTCCCACGTCACTGTTGACAGTCATAACTTTGAAGTTGTAGATAATTTCGTATACCTAGGAACCAACATTAACACCGATAATAATGTCAGCCTTGAAATCCAACGCAGAATCACTCTTGCCAACAGGTGCTACTATGGACTGAGTAGGCAATTGAAAAGTAAAGTCCTCTCTCGACGAACAAAAACTAAACTCTACAAGTCCCTCATCATTCCCGTCCTACTTTATGGTGCAGAAGCGTGGACGGTGTCAACATCCGATGAGACGGCACTAGGAGTTTTCGAGAGAAAGGTTTTGCGGAAGATTTACGGTCCCTTAAACATTGGCAACGGCGAATACCGCAGAAGATGGAATGATGAGCTGTATGTGTTGTTCGACGACATAGACATAGTCCAGCGAATAAAAAGACAGCGGCTACGCTGGCTGGGTCATGTTGTTCGAATGGATGAAAGTGCCCCAGCTCTGAAAGTTTTCGATGCAGTACCCGCTGGTGGAAGCCGAGGAAGAGGGAGACCTCCACTCCGGTGGAAGGACCAGGTGGAGAAGGACCTGTCTTCACTTGGTATTACCAATTGGCGCCAAACCGCCAAAAGGAGAGATGCGTGGCGCACTGTTGTGGACTCGGCTATAACCGCGTAAGCGGTTTCTACGCCAGTTAAGAAGAAGAAGAAGAACCCACCTCTGCGTACTTTACGTAAGTTACTTTACCAATACTCACCTTTCAGCACGACATTGCTTGCAAAATTCTTATTCCACTCTTCCATAGTAATCTCGCCCTCTGCAAGCTCCATTTCTAACAATTTATCCAGTTGTTCTGTTATGTCTAAACGTTGTACGGAATGTGCGAGACCGGCTTTCACTAATATACGATTGATTATGGAATGCTTGGTTATGCAAGGCGCTAACGGATCTTCAGTTTCAGTGATTGTACCCCAAAGCACGATGGGCAATGAGTTGGAACCGGGCATACGTTTACCTTGTAAAGTGGCCGAGAGAGACTCAAACGAGCTGACCGTGTGCTGGAAACAATCAATGGCGGAATGTGTCCAAGCAGTCATGCCACCAGTTGGTTCAACACAGGCCAAGTGGCAGCGATGTACTGCATTCGTTACACGATCCCACTGATTATCTATAACGCGGAGTTGTGCGCTCGTAATACCTGATATGGTTGCGCCAATGTCCCGTAAGAATACGGTATATAAATCGGCGTCGATGTCGGATTTTATAGAGATTATAATAGCACGATACCATTCACTTGGACTGGACGAAGTTGCAGCGGGCGCATGCTTATTAACACAATTTCCATATTTCGTATAGACCAAGCAGTGATTGCCAACAAACCAGTTGTTCGGGCTTTGCGAACACATTGAGAAACTTGACGTGTTCGATAGGTCAACGTTTTGTGCCTGCTGAAGTTGATTGTGAAACTTAGCAATACCCGTTGTTAGACTGGCTATTTGTATGTAAAACTCGCCAGGATCCACGACATGTATAACCTTGATAGGTGTACGTTTGAGCAATTTCATTGGGTTGCTGGTGCTTTCTTTCGCTGATGCTACTGCGTTATTGGCATCCGATTTCACGTCCTGTATTGTCAATTCTTTGCCCTTGGCATTGCCTTGGCTGAATTGTGTGCCATCTGTTAATGAGTTAAGCGGCAAGCTCACGCGTTTCTTCGGCGTTTTGAAAACTTCAACCACTTGAGAACTCTCGCCAGTCGCCACACAGTGACCATGGTTTACGAGCATGGCGCCGATATTTATATCCATATGCTTCTTGCAGACATGCAATGTGACACGAATTGTAGGTTGATTCGTTGATAAGATTGTCATTTGGAGAGTGGGATTAGCAGCCAATTGGCTGAATTCTCGTATAGCTTCGGTCGTCCAAGCATAGCTATTCTCTTGCAATGGTTCAACATCGGCCAAAGCGCATTTGATGGCAAACTCTTTGTGGGAGCGGAATTTATTTATTAGTGGAAAAATTTGACGCCAATTGACTTCGTGTTGTGCGCCCTCGTCTACGAGCAGCACACTTATTTTTCCTGTTCAAATAAAAAATGCAGATATATAATATTACAAAGGCTTAGCGTTAAAAGAAATTTACATACCGCCGCCGTGTATTTCCTCAATCCGTGCTCTGTGCCATACATCCTCGATGCGCACAGCACAACTCATTTGTGGTAGTGCTAAGAAAATAGGTTGCCGTGTCACATTCGGGTGATTGTATTGCAAATTTAATTCAGTTTTCAAGCTCAGTGCCGCCTCAATAGCGTCCAACTGGAATTATAATAAATTTTGTTCTTAAGTGTTACGAATTTTTATGAACTTATCTGTTTTAATTACCTTAATGACATAGAACATAAGAGGAGTCTCTATATTTGTCACTTTTACGATCAACATATCTCCATTATGAAACGAATATTTTGGTAGTCTTTGATTGGTACGCGCCATGGGAGATATTTTCTGGAAGAAAATTATTTCATTTTTCATTAATCTTGAATTTATGTATCTGTGAAAAATATCTGCAGAATCGGGTTAGCAAAAATTATTTGGCTAAATATACTAATTTGCAGTTTAAGATCGTTTCAGTTATTATCATGCTTTGAGATCTGATAAATCAAAAGCTATGTAATGGGACAAGGACAGAAAGAAATACTGGCCTTTTAAGGGCTTTTACAACATAAAGCTTGGTAGTTACATTTTTGGTGTAGAAATAGTCGTAGTTTTGGAAGCTAACTCTACTTTCGAAATAGTTCTGTTCCAGTCACGGGCTGCGATTTTATTTTTATTCTGTTATATTAACTTAACAGCATTATTTCAGGTATAAGCGATCAAATATATAATTAGTCTGTGAATTAAGTTATTCACAAAAAAATATCAATTTTTTTTTGTTTATAAAACCCTTAAATATTCCTTACTAATGTAATCCTATCAAAAACCCACCCTTTTAAACAGTGCACTTCGAATTATTTGTTACCTTAAGTGGCGATAGCATATTTGCTGCACCTGACATCTCCCGCGCCAGGCCCGTGTATAAAAAAGATTCACGCACCGATATAGTGTCTTCACCAGAAGTCGTGATCAGATCCACCGTCAGCATATTCTCTTTAATGCGTTCGACAATGCTGACGCGTACGAATTGATTGTTTGTAATTTCGATTAATAGATTGTTGGCTTCTTCGTTCCATGATTTGCCAACAGGCATTAGGTCATGTATGGCACAACGTATGGCCGCGAAGGGAATGTTCAGCGATTTACTATCAATTTCGCAGAATCTGTAGGAATAAGAATTTAAAGAAAGAAGTTGGGGCCTCTTACTAAAGAAAAAAAAAAAACAAATTTACACGCACCGTACTTTTGGCACCTCTATCTGCATGCCAATATCGACCAAAAACACCTTATACAAATCGTTAGTTAGTGCTCTCTTAACCACGCCACGATACCATTGCTTATCATCGCTGTGATAGGTCATGTAGCATTGGCCCTCAGTGATGACCTTCGGTATTATGTCGTTTTGCATGAAATTCACATACATATTGGAGAGTTCGCGTATTTGGTGAATTGCGCTCTTCGTTTGCACATAGAAATGTTCCGGTGACTTTGCATAACTGATGCGCACCAACTCTTTGTCGCGCAACAAATGTTCTTGAGATTGTGATGTGTCAGATGTTTTACTATTCGAACCGCTTTCGGTGTCATTACGACGCAGAGTTTGCTGTTTTTTCTTCTTATTACGTTCGTTATTTTTACGTTTATGCTTCTCGATGTAACAGTCCACATCCATCTGATCGGACGAATCGGATTTTGCTTCGGGAAAGGTACGATTCAAATCACTATATATGGACTGTAAACGAATGTCAATCTTCGGATCAACGTAACGATAGGCGAAGAATTGTGCGAAATCTTTACGCATGTCGTGTTTAACCTCAAAACTGAAAGTAAATTTGAGTTGAGTTTTAACTCTTCACTCGAGCCGAGTGCTCACTTACATGAAAGGATTTTTGTTGAGTTTCGAAATTTGTGCGCGGCAATCGATTTGCTCCAATTGTGTATTGTAAATGTCAAATACTTGACGTAAATAAATATCCGTTGGTACTTTTTGTTGATATTGCTCCAATTCTGAACGCATTTTCTATTGGAATAAAATGTGAATGAAATTTAAAGAGTGTTTAAAAAAAACTTGTCCGTACTTACATTTAGAATACTCTGAGTTTCGCCGAGTTTTGAAAACGCATCGCGTATTGTCTTTTGCGGATCTACACATTGGTGATGAAAATCTTCTAAAATACGTGCCTCTTCATTTTGTAGGAAACTGTGTAATTGTAGAAAATAGTCAGATACGTCTTTGAGGCACTGTGTGGCATATTCCTCCAGCTGCAGTTCAATGGCTTTAACATCCTGCAGTAAGACAAGAAATGTGAAATTATAGTTAGTAAAACAAGATATGTATATATGATATTTATTATATAAACAATATTATTGGTTATCTCTAAGTAATTCGTCGGTTACACTTTCGAAAAATGTAAAAATTGAGCATTCATTTGTATGTTTTAAAGTTTCTTCATTGTACTGTTTATGAAACTATGAGAAAAATGTGTACAAAATGTTCAATATTCATGCGATAAAGTTTAGTTTCAACAAGAAAGGAGAGGCTAAGTTCGGTTGTAGCCAAACATTTTTATCCTGGCAATATTTTTATGTATTTTATTATGAGAACAAACAATTTGACCCATATATTTGGCATAAAGCTCACTAGAATAACAAAAATTATTACACCATTATTGGCTTTTTCGGTCAAGTTTATATTACAGATATGAAGGGTCAAAGTTAAATCTTCGAAAGAAATAAAAACATATTTATCAACCGCTTATATGTAGCATCTGTCATAAAAGCTTGACCGAACTGTGTAACACACCCTTTAAATAAGAAGAAAATGTAGATTGTATCCATATCTTACATTTTTCAATAATTTTATCCTGTAATTAATAATAATTAAAAAATCCTTTTTCGAATTTCGAAACCAAATATAGTGGAACTTCCATAACTCGAACTTCTATAAGTCGAAGATCATAACTCGAACTTTTGAACTGGCAATAGCGTTTAGAAATCAAATTTCATTCAAATTTCCTTCCATAACTCGAACTTCTGCAACTCGAAGTTCTCCATAACTCGAACTCTTAATTTGGCAATATAAGTCAAATTTCACCAGGGCACAGATACAAAAATTTTTTTTTATCGAGGCAGGATTTTAATAGAGTCCATCTATATCGAAGTTATGACCCGATTTTTACCATGTTTGGCACAGATACACATAATTTTCTTTCAAACAACTGAAAGATTTACCGGTAATTTCGGAAAAAATTTACCATTGACACTGAGGGTTCATGTTCGATATCTGGAAAGCTTGCGGGTAATCTTTAAAGAGTGTACAGCCTTATTAATATTTACAGTGGACATTTGGGAATGAATTAGTATAGAACATAAGGAATAGGTAGTTATTAATTAGTCCAATATTAAAATTTTAGAACTATAAGAACGTATAAAGGTGACTATTTAGTAAAAGCTTGCAAGCGTGTTCAATTCTGGCCATTAGTCACACATGACCAGGTTTTTCCAGGTCTCTCCACTCATGTTTATATAAGCAAGTAAAGTAATTTCCTCAGAATATTATAATTTTAATTTTTTACTATCCTTTTTCATATTGTGTGTCTGAAATAATGTTTTTATCAGCTCACACAGCGATTTCTCAGCTGGTAATTCGCTTTGCTTGCCAGATTGTCATTTTCATTTCTTCTGGCTTAAAACCATTCGCTCTCATGTTCGGTATCTTTATTGGCTCTTATAGTATATATTGTAAAGTGTAGGAATCAGATGAAATACAAAATTGTGTTATATTGGAAGTAGGCTTAGCCGATTTCGCCTGTTTTCATAGGTAATATCAGGGTCTCAAGAAAATATTATGTATCAAAATTCGTTGATACTGATCAAGTAATTCATGAAATATGGGGTTTGGACCAAAAGTGCAACTCTCCTTTTTAGATATTCAACTGACAAACGGCTTTGCCTTTAGACTTTATTATATAAACCAGGTATGAAGAATATTGCTGTAATTAATTATAAGATAAAAATCAAAGATTTTAGTGAAAGGATTATGGGAGTAAATTGAAATACTTTTGATCCTAAGCAATATCTATATGCAGTTTTCAGATGCGGTATTGCTTTATACAGTATGACATTTTTTAAACAATCTTGTAGCTTACACTCAGCTTTCGCAATTTCGCTATTTTTCAATTATTTTATTCTTATTCTTATATTTTCCTTTTACTATCCCTTTGCTGTAAAAGTTGTATTCCAAATTACGAATTCTTATGGGCATTCACTTAGCCATAAAATAGGTGTTTCTTGCAATTTCAAATCAAACTCATTACATCATGAAAGGGAAATTTTCCGCTGGTAATTTTGTAACTGCATAGAAATTTCAATTACGAAACTTTTCAATATAACGGTCTATCAAACTAACTAACAAATGCTAATTTACACTAAAATTTAATGTTCAGTTTTACAAAATGTTTCTTCTTTATTTATTGAAAATAAACCTCGTTGTGTTAAAAAATATATTAAAGCTATAAAGAGTTTAGTGTTATGATTACGGCAATATGCAATATCGCTTGCATAAAGCCTATTTATAATAATGCCTATGAGAAGTTGCTAAAACAATCTCTATTAACTAGCAATCATTTTCAAGCTAAATTAAGTTGTTTAAAAGTCAAAAATGAAGTTTTTGTAGTTGTCGTTAGTATGTAATTATGCTTAAATTCTCAATTAGCACAACAAGCTACATATATAAATAGTAGATAAAAATATTAAATATCAAATAGAAAAACCAAAGCAAGCGAGTATGAGCATCGAGACAACAATAGACTTAAGACACAAACTCGTTCATTTAACGAGCATCCATTCGTTTTGGTGCTTCAAATGAAAGCAATCAAAAAATAATTGTAGTGTGTGAGCAGCACTAAGGCATATTAAGCCATTTCTTGGTTCGTTAAATTAAGTTATTTAGTTTACAGAAGGTTTCAAGACCGGAGCATTATCATGTAGGGACCGAGGAGGTAATCTGGTAACGGATGTCCAGAGCACACTGGGATTATGGAGGGAACACTTCTCCGACCTGCTCAATGGCAGTGAAAGTACAACACCAGGAGATGGCGAACCCGATTCCCCAATCGATGACGATGGAATAGAGGTTCCATTACCCGACCATGAAGAAATTCGAATAGCAATTACCCGCTTGAAGAACAATAAAGCGGCGGGGGCCGATGGATTACCGGCCGAGCTATTCAAATACGGCGGCGAAGAACTGATAAGGTGCATGCATCAGCTTCTTTGTAGAATATGGTCGGAAGAAAGCATGCCTGACGATTGGAATCTTAGTGTGCTCTGCCCAATCCATAAGAAGGGAGACCCCACAATCTGCGCCAACTACCGTGGTATAAGTCTCCTCAATATCGCATATAAGGTTTTGTCGAGCGTATTGTGTGAAAGACTAAAGCCCACCGTCAACGAACTGATTGGACCTTATCAGTGTGGCTTTAGACCTGGAAAATCTACAATGGACCAGATATTCACCATGCGCCAAATCTTGGAAAAGACCCGAGAGAGAAGAATCAATACTCACCATCTTTTTATCGATCTTAAAGCTGCTTTCGATAGCACGAAAAGGTGCTGCCTTTATGCCGCGATGTCTGAATTTGGTATCCCTGCAAAACTAATACGGCTATGTAAGCTGACGTTGAGCAACACCAAAAGCTCTGTCAGGATCGGGAAGGACCTCTCCGAGCCGTTCGATACCAAACGAGGCTTCAGACAGGGTGACTCACTATCGTGCGACTTCTTCAATCTATTGCTGGAAAAAATAATACGAGCTGCAGAACTAAATAGAGAGGGTACAATCTTCTACAAGAGTGTACAGCTCCTGGCGTATGCCGATGATATTGATATCATCGGAAGCAACAACCGCGCCGTTTGTTCTGCGTTTTCCAGACTAGATAAAGAAGCGAAGCGTATGGGTCTGGTGGTGAATGAGGACAAGACGAAATATCTCCTGTCATCAAACAAACAGTCAGCGCACTCGCGTCTTGGCTCCCACGTCACTGTTGACAGTCATAACTTTGAAGTTGTAGATAATTTCGTTTATCTGGGAACCAGCATTAACAACACCAACAATGTCAGCCTTGAAATCCAACGCAGAATCACTCTTGCCAACAGGTGCTACTTTGGACTGAGTAGGCAATTGACAAGTAAAGTCCTCTCTCGACGAACCAAAATCAAACTCTATAAGTCGCTCATTACTCCCTTCCTGATGTATGGCGCTGAAGCGTGGACGATGACAACATCCGATGAGACGACTCTTGGTGTTTTCGAGAGAAAGGTTTTGCGCAAGATTTATGGTCCTCTAAACATTGGCAACGGCGAATACCGCAGACGATGGAACGATGAGCTGTACGATTTATACGACGACATTGACATAGTTCAGCGAATAAAAAGACAGCGGCTACGCTGGCTAGGTCATGTTGTACGGATGGAAGAAAACACTCCAGCTCTGAAAGTATTCGATGCAGTACCCGCTGGAGGAAGCCGCGGAAGAGGACGACCTCCACTCCGGTAGAAAGACCAAGTGCAAAGTGACCTGGCTTCACTTGGTGTTTCCAGTTGGCGCCAAAAAGCAAAAAGGAGGAATCAGTGGCGCGCTCTGGTTTATTCGGCTATAATCGCTTAAAGCGGTTCCTACGCCAAATATACATATATATATATAGTTTATGGAGCACAGATCTAGTTTTTGTAAACAATTACACATAGACATTTTTATACTCTCGCAACAAAGTTGCTAAGAGAGTATTATAGTTTTGTTCACATAACGGTTGTTTGTAAGTCCCAAAACTAAAAGAGTTAGAAATAGGGTTATATATACCAAAGTGATCAGGGTGAAGAGTGGTATTCAAATCCGAATGTCTGTCTGTCCGTCCGTCCGTCCGTCTGTGCAAGCTATAACTTGAGTAAAAATTAAGATATCTTGATGAAACTTGGTACACTTATTTCTTGGCACCATAGGAAGGTTGCTTTCGAAAATGGGCAAAATCGGACAAAAGCCACGCCTATAAAATGGCGAAAACCGAAAATACATAAAGTGTCATAACTAAGCCATAAATGAAGCCATAAATGAAGCTATAGAAATTAAATTTGATATGAAGGATCGCACTATGAAGAGGCATATTTGCATGTAATTTTTTTGGGAAAAGGGGCGTGGCCCCGCCCCCAAATAGGTTTGTTGTACATATCTCGCTATATAGAACTATATAAACCAAACTTTCTGCAGTCGTTTTTTTAGCCACTTCTTAATACAGTCCAAAAATTAAAGAAATCAGATAATAACCACGACCACCTCCCATACAAAGGTTAGATTAAAAATTACTAAAAGTGCGTTAACGCACTAACGAAACACGTCAGAAACACTAAGTTTTACATAAGAAGTGGCAGATGGAAGCTGCACTCAGATTTTTTTACAAAATGGAAAATGGGCGTGGCGTCGCCCACTTATAGGTCAAAAACCATATCTCAGGAACTACTCGACAGATTTCAATGAAATTCGGTATATAATATTTTCATGACACCCTGATGACACGTGTGGAAATTGGATGAAATCGGAAATGGTTAAAATCGGGTTATAACTTCCCCGAACTCTCATATAGCTAATTATAGGATTTTCAAAAATACGATGGGCTTAATAGCTTATAAATCGGCTAATATATGAAATTTCTTAGCCAAATTAAATGAGCATCTAATCTTAGATATAATGTATGTTGGTGATGAAAATGAGTTTAATCGGTTCGGTATGATGATTTTCGTTTTTCTATTGGACTTTATACCGAATATATGGGTCAAATTGTGTTTTATCTTAATAAATTTTATACTTTCGCAATTTATTGCTATATTTAATAAATTGCGAAAGTATAAAATGTTCGGTTGTACCCGAACTTAGCCTTTCCTTACTTGTTTATTATTATTTTTCCATAGAGGCATATTCCTCACCTTTTAACAATCAAAAAATAAATAGCTTTATAGCATTAAAACTGTTAAGGTGTTGGATAGTTAAAAATGTTTTTTTTTTCATTAAAGAACTATCACTAAGAGAAAAAATTATAACGAATGACTCTTCATAGTCACTTTCATTCCCAGCGATTATGTGCATTCCTTTAAGATCTTAAGACAGGAAAAATCCAGCTGAAGACATAAAAATCGGGCCAGCCGTTTAAAAATAACATGAAAGAATTTTTTGGCAATTTTGATCCATACAGATTTATAAATAAGATACAAATTAATGCAATAAAGAATACAAATTTAACAAATATGCTTGACACGTGCGCTTTATAAAATTTTTGGCCATTAGATAACTCAGTTGAATATGAAGACATTACCTTACTCGCCGCTCAAAAATGACGAACAACAACAAAACGGCTTTGGTGTGATGAGACATCATAAATGCAGCTAATTACAAACTGGCAATAGCAATTTAAAGCACAAGTGTTTTGCTTTTAACAATCACTTTTAGCAGCCAACGCAGCAATAATTCGAAAAGTTTAAGTTCATTACAAGTATGCAGATGCCTCAGTTTACATAAAATACACACATATGAGTATATGTGCTTGTGTATGTAGATGCTTTGTGGTCTCAAAGCGATAAACATAACGAACAAATGATCAAAAGATGATGGCACCAACAGCCAATTTGTGTGGAAGCTTTAGCTGAGAGCGTTCTTAAGACCAGTTCAAAAATAGTAATTTACTTAGCAATTAAGAATAAGACGTTGTTATTGCCAAGAAAATCAAGTCAGCCACATAATTAAGAAATACAAACATTCTTTAAGCCCATAAAAAACTGTAAAGGGCTCTTTAAATACTATTTTATTTGTATGAAATAAAAAACTAAAAATATTTTTCAATATTTCTCATCTAAATTAGTACTAAGTATGCTAGAGACAGTCTACATGTCAGTCCGTGAGAATATAGTCTTTCTAATGGCAGACGTTCTTTGTTCGCTAACTTTATGAGATATTGTATATTGTAGAATGCATTCATTACACTGTACAACACTCGGCTTGGCATTGGACCAAACTATTTTTTTCCGGTAGAATGAGTCATAAGTACAAAAAATTATATTCTACGATTTTCGATTCAGAAATCGATATATTTGAAAAAAGATTGTTTAAAAAATTATTATTAATTACAGGATATAGCTACTAAAAAATCAAAAATACAGATACAATCTAATATTCTTCTTAATTCAATAGTATATAAGACGTTTTATCAAGCTTCATGAATGAGCGTGCATAGTATATACTATTGACAATACATTTTAAGAGCTTCAGAAACCGTACTTATAAAGTTCAAACTTTTTGAACGGGGCTTTAATATTTTTTGAAGCTAAAGTATAAGGGTTTCCAATTTTCCCGTTCCAATTTGTATCATATTTTAACCGATTTTCTTATAAGTTAGGAGTTTCCGATCTCTAATACTGATTATTTTTTTTCACCTTTCGATGTGGATTAACTCAGCAATACTGAATCGATGAAATTAATTAAGTTTTTGGCGATGAAGTTCCATCTGGACCAGTGTTTATCGATGGTTAACTCAATCGAGATAAAGGATCACTCCAAAACTAATTTCGTGAAGGTCGGCCAAAACGAATTGTTCCGGAAACTACTGATGCTATGGTCAAATTGGTATTGGAAGATCGTCATGTGACCTATCGTGAGATTGAGACCACTATAGGCATTAGTGTGATCAGATATATTCAATATTGCATGGACATTTGGAAATAAATATATGTCTTTCGTGCCAAGTTAGAACTATATGGTGGATGACTCATTGAATCGATGTTTTGAATGCAGTTATTTCAGTCGATGTGTGATAGCTCCCATTGTCGTGATGAAGTCTTCGGCGGTTGGTTTTCCTAATTTCTTAAAAGACAACAATCCACTGCTGTTGACTTTCGGGCTCATACGCATAAATCCGCGATTCATCACCTAGTCATAGGGGTGTTTCGAAGCACTGACAAATTGTGTTATAAACAATAAATTAAGAAGTCAACGTTTTTCGACACCTGAAGAGGCGTTGGTTACGTTCAGAATGAATGTTTTGGAGATAACTCAATCAGTGTGGCAAAAGAGCTTCGACAATTGGTTCAAACGCATGCAAAAGTGTATAGATCTTAATGGAGATTTTTTTGAAAAATAATAAAGCGATTTTCGATTATTAATATTTTTTTGTGCTCTAACTCCGAAATATAAAAGGCCACCCTCGTATATACCATTACAATTTGTAAAAACGAAAATTGTGTGAAATTTTTTCTGATGTCAATATAAATATCTGTTTCTCTTGCCGTTGTCTTATAGTAGAAAAAGGGAGACATAAGTTAAGAGAAAGTAATCAAGGACTAATAAATAAATAATAAATCCAGAAATGTTAAGTTAGGAAAAAGGCATATGGTACATACATATGAGAAGATAAAATACTAACTAAACATAAAGCCGGAAAGAATTATTATATGTGTATATATATAAAGAGGTTAAGAAAACGTCTAAACCCACATAGGCCACATGAGATAGCAAATCGTTGGCCTAACTTTGATCTGGATGTCCAATCGATCCAATAATCAACTAAATGGGTGAACAAAACTATTAAACCTTCTATGCAACACAGTCGGGAATATTTTACTATGTTATTTTTAAAATTACTATATACAAAATGTCAATTATGATTTTACTATACTTTAAAACGAATTCCGTTGAGTTTTCAAATCACGACCCACCAATTATTAGTCACGCACTCACCGATGTCCGCCACAACTATTATTTTTTGAATAAATTTGCAACGAAAATGCTTTGAAACTGCATGCAAATTAAAATTGAATACAAAACTTTGCCAAAGTAATTAAGCAATTTTTAAGGTGTTATGAACAATATAATTTCGCATAGACTTGTCAATATTAGCGCAAAACAAATCAGTGAGAATGGAGTCAATTAATAAAATTACGAAAATCATGAAAATGATTGAAAAAGCTGCGCCAAACAACCACTGAGCACAGCGCTTTCAATCAACACGACGAATTGCATGTGGAACGCATTGTCTTCACGAGTTCATTGCAAGACACAAGCGAACACACGCTGGCAAGCGCAAACGCTGATAATAAACTTTAATTATTTCAGTCAGTCATTTAAAAACACAATTAAAATGCAATTAAACCACATTTATGGGGCCAAAGACGAAAGAAGTCAGCAATTATGAGGGCAAATAATAAATTCGGTGGATGGGTTGAGTACATGAAGTATAGTTATCATAGTGTGTAGGCAAATAATTTTTAATAATAAAAATTCAATAAGAAATTTAAAAAATTTCTGTTTTTTTTTTTTTGGATATTTGTTCAGAGGAAATGCCGCTTTTAAATCGAACATGTTGAAATATCTTATTGGCTCGCCCAATACTAATTTGTAAAAATTATTTGGGGACTTTATTTATTGTTATGCCATGCTCGTTACATGAACACAAGACCAACGAGTGATAGTCACGCACACAATACACTCAGCTAGGGTTACAGCATTCCAACCAAGCTATTAAAGCCCTTGCATAACTCTTCTTACAGGTTCTGAACTGCCAAAAGTTCTCGCTTTTCATATCGAATTAATTGTTAAAACGCTTAAATGATTTGCAGGGCGTGGCGTGAAGCAACAGCCCAGCTTACTGGGCCTATAAAGCTGACAGCTATTCAAGGCTCATTTGGCTGCCAAACTACGTTACTGACAAGCGCACGTGAGCGCAGACATATCTACAGCACTATACATATGTACACACCGCAAGCTCATAGACAATACTTCTTGTGGGCATTCGCATTGAAGCTAGCGTGTGGGCGGCTCGCTAAGTAACTAAGAACTTTAAAATTTGTTTTCTCACTTCATTTTTATATTTTTTTGCTTAAAATTTGAGAAGATTAATCTATGAGTTGGCCTTGTATTTTATACGTGAATATATAATTTGCGTGTGCATGTGAAATTGAAATTGAAAGGAAGCGAATTGTTAATACAATAATTAGGTAGCGAATTAATTTACTTCGTCTATACAATATTAAAATGAAATAAGTCTTTCGGCTGTCAAAAGTGTGCACGCGGTGTTGCAGCCACGTTTATGTATTTCACCTCAAATTATATAATATAGTAATTTATCATAGTTATGATTTTAACACCTTTCCGTTGCGGTTAGTGATTTTAAGACGCCGTGGCAAACTTTGAGGAAGTCTTAAAGTGGAAATGTTTGACAGCTGTGTGAAGACTTTGGCACAAAGTGCTAGAAAGCGAAAGAATTTGATACTGCAGACTTAAATTACTCTATACATATTGACTAGAAATTTCAGTTTAGAACAAGTTAAATTCTGTTCAAGTCAAGTTTAGAACATCATCTTTTTAAATGATATAAAGTTCGCCTCGTGAGCTACTTGTATGATTTTTCGTATATTTTCCCCAGCAACAGTTTCACAGTGCTGCATTTCATAATAAACAATAAAATTCCATGTTTGACTGGTGGCGACTTGGTAAATCGGAAAAAAAATTAACTATCGACAAACAATGGAAAACCTCCGCCGATAGTATTTCCATTTCGAAAGATACTGCCAAAAAAGACTATTAGGACTACAATAATCGTTTATAAATATTGCTATTAATGAACACGCACATATACATATACCCCATAGTATGACAAATATCTGTCAATATTTCCTATTATTAACTCAAATCAATTCAAATGGATTGTTAAAAATTAAATATAGAAAATTAGAAATATAATTTGCTATCCAACATCCGCAGACTGAGAGAAAATATGACTTTATGAACGTCATTAAACACTGATATTTAATGAGCTCAAGAACACACTCAGACGAAATATATTATTTTTTATATAAAAATAATTAATACGAAAACAATTTGTTCGAGCAATTTATATATAAATAGTAATAAAGTTTCATTAACTTCTGATCCTAATTGCAACCCTGGTATTAAAAATTCAAAGAAAATTCTAAAATTTTAGGAATTAATTTTGATCGCAACGTCCAATTCATACAATAACACCACAGTAGAGAATTATTATTTATTGATTATTTTATGATTTTATGATCTAATCGAACAAAATAATTCGATATTAAAAAATACGGAATTGCTGTTTGGTTGTGATGGACGACTTTCAATGATCCAAAACCATTCAGCTGACTATCTATCAAATAGGCTCAGATTTATAAAGATTATGAATGAAATATGTTGTCCATTGTCACAAATCGAGTCAGATTGTTCTTAGTTGTTTAATTCGAGATTGTCCTTTGAAGGTCGAACACACTTGTATCTTTTTCATTTGTAAAATTTCTAACCTACGTGTTCCTTTGATATGCCAACTAAACCACTCAATTCATTTTACAGTCACACGCGATATTTTCTAGCTATGTTATGTCCTTTTCGCATAAGAGTTAATCGATCCTTAATCGATATACCAGACAAAAGAAAACTCTTAATTTACTACATTAATTTTTAATCGAATACAAATCGAGTTAAAACTGGAATGCAACTCTGTGGGTTGTTGTCCACACTGGAAACTTGTACCAACTTCTTATGAACAGGATAATAAAAATGTATAACAGCTGATCGTTAATCGAGTAGACGGCTGTGCGAAAGTAAAAATATGGTTTTTCAATTATAATCGTAATGTATGAAATTATTTGGCTATGCGAAAAGGCTATATATGCTGTTACGACATTGATCCTTGGGCTGCAGTCTAAAGACCTTTGGAGGTTTCAAATTACATATATCAAACTCAACCTTGAACACACGGCGAATTATAAAAAAGGATATTTCTAAGAAAATAATACAGTGGAACTTCTCTAACTCGAATCACTATAATCCACAAAAAAAACTTTGAAATGTTCAATAAAACATACATTTTTCAAAACGATGTAAAATATAGATTTATACACTGTTTTATTTATTTACATCGTAAATTTTTTTATGGACATACGTTAAAAGATGTTTTCTGTAATTTTGTTTGTTGCATTTTGCTATTTTTTGGCTCTTGGCCCATGCCTTTGTTGCATAATTTTTGCAATCAGTAAGTATAATATCATATTTTTTGTTCACCTCCATATGATATACCCTTTTAAAACTGTTCCTCGATAGTAAAATTTTAAATTTTGTATTATGCCCTGGTCGAAAAGTTCGATTTATGGAAAGAAATTTGTATAAAATTTGACTTCTATTGGCAATTCAAGAGTTCGAGTTAAGGAAGTTTGAGTTATGGAGGTTCCACTGTATTTTACACAAACAAAACATGTTTCATTAATTTTCATTAAATTTTACAAGAAATAAGAAATGTGTTTATAGGACAAAGTTGCAGTTTATGAATATGATCACTGTATTATTGAATTGCTTTCGTATCTAATTAAGAATTAATTTGTTTTGCAAGTAGTACAAAGCATGTTAAATAAAGTAAGAAACTGCATTAACTGTTCCAAATGTTTGGGCGCGTAAAATATGTATGAATATGTTTCACATGAAGATTTTATTGTTCTACAAATTGCTCCAATTATTTTGTTTAGTCTTAAACATTACATTACACACTACGGTATATAATATGCATGATATGTATGCTTGTACAACAAATTATAACAAACAAACTGCTTGAGTAGAATAAATTGGCTGAAACTTAATTAAGTCCGAATATGAGACTATTAAACTAATTAGAAGCATAAACTATGCTTGTTTATAAATTAAAATGATTAATTATAGCGATGACATACATACTAATGCAGCAAAGATCACTATCAATGCGCGACTCAGAACTCACTGTGCGTACACAGTCAAAAATGTCGAAATTGCCTGAGTTTGAACTCACCTTGCACAGACGAATTTGAAATCCTTTCATTTACACTTTTCAAATAACAGCTGTGCGCTCTTAGCTGATGTACTCAGGTCGTTGCCAAGATGCCAAGATGCTATACTGTATTATATTACAAAAATAACAAAAAAATAAAAAAATAATAATAAAATAAAAATTGTTGTAACAACTTGTAAAACGCCGCAAATATGTAAGAATGTGTTTCTCAACAGCTGGAAGAACAATAAATCAAGCGCTCAAATGAATTGCTAGCTGCTTACACACTTAACTGCTTATGGACGGACGGCTGGCTGTATGGCGAGCTGACTAACTGACTACATACATATGTAACTGACTGGCTCATAGGAACTTTACCCACAAAGCAAAGCAAAAAACGCGCATTTGCGACGTTCGCGCATGCGTCTAGTTGCCATCCTCATTACATGAATGTTCATACTTAAATACACGTATATGAATAAGTGGGCAATACAACAACACTTGGGCAGAAGTAGAAGCAGGCGTACTAGTCAGACACGCGATCGCGATCGCAACTGTGTCTGTCTGACGGCCTGAGAAGACAGTTAGCCAGTTTGCCTACAATGTGGTCGAGTGGTGCGCAGTCACATTCTCTCCATGGAGCATCACGTACATTCATATGTGTGTATGCTGTGGGGGCCACTTGCATCTTTTTATGTGCAATAAGCTTGCATGAAGCCGTCTGTCACTCGCCATTGCGGCACGATAGACACTTTGTAAGTGCATTCGTATGTGTGTAAATAGTTATGTGTGGCATATGTATGACGACCTTGTGTTGGATGGGTAGATGTCTTTGCCCCCGTCGCCGTCACAGTCATCGATATTGCTGCAGCCAACGGTTGTTCGAGAGCATCGTCCCATATACGGAAAAATAATAGAAAAAAAGTGTTGCCATGAAATGAAAGGCTTGCAAGTGTGTGGAATTCGATACTAATATTTAATGCGAAAAGTGGTTTGAAGATTGCCTTAAAATTTTGTGAAATGAATTTTAGTTTTTTAATTTGTTTTAAGAATTTTTTCATATTTTCAAAGATAAAGATAATCTTAAAGGGTCGTCGTTTTACAAGCATACCAGAAATCGCGGAAAAAGACAAAGGCCAATAATATTTTTTTTTTCAAAAAACGAATATTCCCGTTAGTTTTGGAGCATACTCGTCGAATAATTAAAAGAAAAAGTGATAACATGAATGAATTATATATGTGTTACATATGGGCTGAAGTTTTTGTCTATCTTTGAGATCGCCACAATCATAAACAACATATCTTAGAAAACTATCCTTAACTAGAATCTATCATTGTGTCATGACACTTCATCCAATCGTTATATGTAATAAGTCCAAAAGTGACCCTAGCTCTGCTATTTTGATTTGATGAATTTCGTCAAACCAAACCGTGATATTCAGAAAGGACGGAAAAGTAGTAACGCCACAATCCATCGCAAAACTTCGTTAAATGAGTACAGTCGTTCAGTTTATAATAGACCAATAAATTGAAGAAATCGCTATATGAACTAGTTCTATGTACAACAGACTTGAACCCCATCGATTTATTTCCAAAAAGGTGGCACGCTGGAAAAAATCACTCAAATTAATAGTTTGAGATGAAAAGAAAGATCCTGGTTTGAAAACATAGAAGCTCCATACTGTAGAACTGGCATCAAAATATCCGAATAATAAAAGCATATTACATTTAAACAAGTAAGGAAGGGCTAAGTTCGGGTGTAACCGAACATTTTATACTCTCGCAATTTATTTATTTAACTTAATTAATATTATATAATACACAATTTTACCCACATATTCGTCATATATACTGTATAAAGTCCATTGAAAGTTGGAAACTCTAATATTAAGTTAGGAGCACCGAGGTCCTCATGTTCGATATATGGGGCCTTAAAAACCTATGGTCCGATTTTGGCGATTTTTAGAATGGGGCTGCCACACTATAAACGTAGTATTTGTGCAAAGTTCTGCACCGATATCTTCACTAGTGCTTACTTTATATATTGTAAAGTAAACGATTCAGATCGTCTTCAAAGTTCTGGTATATAGGAAGTAGGCGTGGCTGTGAAGCGATTTCTATTTTCTATTTTCACAACATATCATTGGGAGGTAAGGAAACCATTACAAACCAAGTTTCATTAAAATCGGTCGAGTAGTTCCTGAGGTATGGTTTTTGACCTATAAGTGGGCGCCGCCACACCCATTTTCCATTTTGTAAAATAATCTGAGTGCAGCTTCTATCTGCCATTTCTTATGTGAAATTTAGTGTTTCTGACGTTTTTCGTTAGTGAGTTAACCCACTTTTAGTAAATTTCAACCTAACCTTTGTATGGGAGGTGGGCGTGGCTATTATCTGATTTCTTTCATTTTTGAACTGTATTAAGAAGTGGCTAAAAAAACGGCTGCAGAAAGTTTGGTTTATATTTTTATTTCCAAAGCTTTATTTATGGCTTTGTTATGGCACTTTATGTGTTTTCGGTTTTCGCCATTTTGTGGACGTGGCAGTGGACCGATTTTGCCCATTATCGAAAGCAACCCTCTCACGGTCCCAAGGAACATGTGTTCCAAGTTTCATTACGATATCTTACGCTTACACGGACGGACGGACAGACATCCGGATTTCAGCTCCACTCGTCAACCTGATCATTTATATATATATAACCCCATATCTAACTTTTATATTTCTTGGTGACACAAACAACCGTTATGTAAACAAAACTATAATACTCTGTGCAGGATGCGAGAGTATAAAAATACGATATTTCATTTAAAGACCAGGGACTTTCGGCTCAACTAGTACACACACATTATTTCATCGATTCCAATTCATGCTCCAAACCCAAACTGGCAGCCATGTACTGCTAAAACGGGTTCCCCATACATGCCAGCAACTAATATTAATATCAAGCAATCGAAATTGTTATGGAAACATAACGTTATATGAAATACGTAGTAGTACACAATATAACTGAAGCGTGGTTGTGGATTTGATAGAGCAATATTACAATTTATATAAGCGCTTCCTGACACAAATGAGAATCGATTAAAGTGTGATTACAGAAAGTGGTATAAATATTGGCGTTTGAAGCGCAGCTGCAGATTTTAGGTTTATATACCACATATATTTATGAACGTCTGTATATTTCTTGATTGAGTAAGTATGTAAGTATATTTCTTAATATGTGCGAAGAAACACAAGTCATTCCCAGAATGAAGCCACAAATTAAAATACACGCTACTAAGTATAGTACTGCCAACAATCAAGCGTATATTGTAGCAAATTTGGAGGCACGGCCAACGCTAAGACAAACAAAAACCATAACGAGCCAACAGCCGAATGCCATAATGAAAGAGTTATAAATAATAGAAGACAAAAAACAAAAATAAAGTAATAAAACAAGAATAAGAGTGGGCAAGAAAAACTTTGTAGACGAAAATTTGGCTTGAAGCGCGTTTTTGCAGCTCAACACGATCACAAACAACGCCGATCGTACGTATCCCATAAACCAGCCCAAAAACTCACTCATCGCTTGGGGCGGGCGGCGGAGCACACCGAAAAAGCAGTAAGCCGAAAACAGCAGGCCGCAAATAGTCGGCAATAAATAGTGATCAGCGATCGGTAGGCACAAAGCAGCAATGAATAGGCAGCAGCAGCAACAACGGCGGCGGCGACACTAGTAGTTCGGGTAGTACTTCATTTAAACGGGCTGACTCACAACCGGAGGCCGTTGTTGCTGCCGTTGCCGCTGCTGTCGTTGATGTTGCTGCAGCGCCGTTGCCTTTGTCTCATGGTTGCTGCTGCTTGCTGTTGCTGCTGGCAATGTGTTGGTGCTTGTATAATGGTGTTGGTGAAGTGGCAACATCCGTACTGAGTTGGTGAATCTGTGTATTGTTAAGCGCAGCGAATTTTCAAGTGGTGAGTTCAGTTCGTGCCTGACAGTCGATTGGATTTGAGCGTTGAACGGATACTTTTGCGGTTACAATTCTGCGAGCGAAGGAAATAATAACTATAAAAAATTAATAAAAGTAGAACGCGCGGTTTTATAAATAAGTTGAGCCTAAACTCCACAAAGAGATTTGCAACGAATTAAATATTAAAATTATTTACGAGTGAGAATATTTGCTTTAATATAAAAAAAAAATTATATTTTGTAATAAATATGCATGTAAAAAAATAATGCTAATAAAAAAATTAATAATAATAAAAAATATTTTATAATAATAAATATAAAAAATAATAATATTAATTTTTATAAAATAATATTGTTAAAAAATGATATTTTTATATCACATTATTATTTTGTATATTGATAATAAAAAGGCGTGGTATACGAAAAATATGTGTGCATTGAATGCGCATGCGCGGGTCTCTTCAAACAAAGTGTGTCAAAAGTCTGGTTATGGTGCGCACAAACGCGGAAAACTGGGCGTCTTTGGCAGTTTTAATGCGTAACAAATTCGCTACGAAAATCTACGAATATTAAGCAATCGAAAAATCCCAGCTAACTCCACGTAATCCGAGGCACGCACTGCAATGCGTCGCTCGAATGCGGTTATTTGGGCGAATTTACGCTGCAAATAACAAAAGTGAAAATTTGCTTGAACAAATTACGTCAGAATTCCAAAATAAAAAAAAAAAAATAAAAAAAAAATATATAAATATATAAATAATAATTTATAAAAAATAGTAAAAATAAAATATTAAAAAAAAAATTAAAAAATAAGACAGTGCTAAAAACATATAAAGGGGAAAAAAAATAAAAATAACATATATTATATAAAAAAAAACAATAGAACAAAAAACCAAAACAATTAGAAATTTGATAAACAAATATCAAAAAAATTAATTTTTTTTCAAAATTAAAAAAAAAAAAACTTTTTCAAAAAATTAATAAAAAAATTAAAAAAAAAAATTAATGAATATAATATAATAATAAAAATAAATAAAAAAGGTTTTTTACTCAAAATAATAAATTAAATTATTTAAAAATTATACATAAATAGTCATTAATCCAATTGGAATTTACTGAAATTTAAAAACAAAAATGTTTCCACAGAAATTATTAAAAATAAATCTCTTCGAAAATAAAACAAAAAAAAGTAAAATAATTATTAATAAAGATTATAATAAATTATAAAAATATTTTCAATGACATAACAAAGAGTAGTTTTGCACCAACCAATTGTTTTCATCACGAATTGTTAGCGCTGCGCATGCGCGCCCCAATAAGCAGCGTAAAGGGAGCGCAACAAATCTTCGCAAAGGCGGGAGTGTAGCAAGTCAGGCCAATTCGTGATGTGCTTGTTGTTGTTTTTAGCATTTGTCTAGTTGTTACATGCAATTTTAACTGCTTTTTCTGCAAATTGGCAATTAGCAAAGTAAAAGTATGTTTTTGGGTTTATGTGCAGTCAACTGCAGCCAGAGGCTGTTGGATTAAAATAAGCCAAGTACATGTTGTGAAAAAATTGTAACGGCAAATACAAGATTAGCGCATTTAATTGCTGATCAATGTTATTGAACGGTTTGACAGAGTTTGAAAATCATGAAAACCTCAAAATGTGATACCACAAAGATTTTCAAAAGACACAAAGAAATACATTAATGCGCCGTTAATTAGTCGTGAGCCATTGAAATTTGAGACAGTTTACCGTTACCCATTTACCTTCACATTCTGTGGGGTGCCATTGAAAGTGATACGCCAAGGGCTGTTAAATGATTCGCAAAACACGCGTTTATATATTTGTGGAAACAAATGAGAAAAAAGAATACAATAATCAAATGGAAAACATCATTGAAAAATAAATAAAATTAATTTCAATTAAATATAAAAAAGTAAATAGGTTTACATTAATTTATAAAATTAAAAAAAAAAATAGTTATGTTATATAACATTGAATTAATAATATAACTTTTTACATATGAATCTAAATCAACTTGAGTTCATGTTAATTAAGTTAGTTAGGCTAACTTTATATGTTTTGCTTTATATAAAATAGTATTATAACATGAAACTTGGTACACATATTGCCATGAGACAGTTGGTATTGCAGATAGACGAAATCGGACCATTGTCACGCCCACAAAATGGCGAAAACCGAAAAGCTTTAAAGTGCTATAATTAAGCCATAAATTAAGCTATGAAATTCGGCAGAGATTATCCTATCAGGGAAGAGCATATTAGTACGGAATTTGTTCGGAAAAGTTGGTGTGACCCTACTCGGTTTTTTGTACATATCTCGTAAACTACTAAAGCTATATTAACCAAACTCTATCTCTATAATTTTTCCCTTTAGGCACTCGATTATACAGCATAAAAATGAATGAAATCGAATTAAAACCACGCCTACTTTCCATACAAAGGTCATGTTGAAAACTACTAAAAGTGATTTAAGTAAGGAAAAACGCCAGAAACCTTAAATTTCATGGAATGGATGCTTTCCTTCTAACAACGTGCTTTGTGCCAAAATTGAGCAAAACCAAACTTAGTCCTTCCTTACTTGTTTTAAGTATAAATATGATTGTTCCAAGACAATACTCTTGGATTTATTATATTTATATTCTGAGATATTCATGTGAAATTCAAAAGAATAGATGCAAATAGAAAATTTTGTTATTAGGTCTAGGAAAAAATTTCACAAATTTTCCGACTCAAAAATGTCAGTATCGACCTTTAGCTCTCCAGCGAATTTATTAAAGATTTTCTAAAATTTTAGTTGTTTTGAATAATACTTATATATGGATTAAGGATCTGGCTGCAGCCCGATTTTCTAGATTTTTGCAAGCTATGTAGTTCAAGGGGTTAGATTTTCTTATCGATCTGAGTAAATTTCTAAGATATCGTCAGTTTCAATTTAAATTTTTAAACGCGCTTATCTCAAAACTCAATTTTTTAAGTCGGTGGACATGGTTACTCGAAAAGTTATGTACATATTTTGTGCACATTTTTTTACACCTTTGCAATACTAATATCTAGTTATTGAACAAATGATTTTTTGTTATAACTAGTTTTACAAAAAACGATTTTTTTTGTTCAAAGTATGTCAAAAATTCAATTAAGAATATTTTTTTCTTCGTTCATATATGTACATATACTATCGAAATATTTTTGGTTTATTGATTTTGAGTGAATCAATCAAAAAGCATTTTTAGTGAGATATCAAGAGAGATGAGGTACTAACGGCTGAGTTTTCAGAATTTTTAAATACAATTTTTTTAAAAAATACAATTTTTTTAAATACGATGCAATGTTTAATCAAAATCTAGCACTGTATATATTAAAAAAAAAGTAAAGAAGAACATTTTTTTAAACTTCTGAAACCCTTCTCTTCAGATCTGTACGACTTTTTCCCATCCTATTTTAATTGAGACAATTAAAATTGTTTGCAGGATCTAAATGACATTCTTAAAAAACATATTTGCTGACCCCTACATTAATTTGTCATTAATTTTTTTGACAAATACTTACATTTAAATAAATAAATAAAAAAAATTATTAAAAATCGTAACAAATGTATGACAAAAAAGTATACATTGAATAAATTATAATTTACAATAAATTAAACCAAAATTTTACCCTCAATACAGCACAAAAGCCAAAAACAATACAAATTAATAACGTAAAAATTGTCGCCCATTGTAAGACAAAGCAAACAATAAAGAAAGAAAGAAAAACCGAAAAACACAGTGCTGCGCTACCCACAACTTTTATTTTTTACAAGGCACAAGCGTTTCGCAGCGCAACTAAACGGCCGCTAACAACAACAATATGCATGCAAAAGCAAACAAGTGAAATAAAGCGAAACCTGTTCTCATTGCAACTACTGCGCATGCGCAACGCTTCTGTAATTGACGGCAGCCGCAACAACAACAACTGCGTCGACACCAGCAACAACCTCAACCAACATTCGCGTCACCTCGCATATCGCCGCTCGTCATCGCGTTTATTTTTACTTTTGTTGTTGTAGTGTTTTTCTCTGTTTTTTGTCATCGTACACAACATAATCGCCACATGTGAATGTGATTTTCGCGCACGTGTATATGTACGTTTGTGTTTATGTGTGTGTGTGTGCACCCATGTGAATTTGTGGAATTGTCCTACCGCAACAACAAGCACCACAAGCCGACAGACAGACAACACTCACCACTTCATGTGACTGCTTGTGGCAACAACATAACAAACATAACAACAAAACAATAATTGCCGTGCAACAACAACAACAACAGCAACAACGAGTTATCACGACGCCTGACCACAACCCGTGTGTTACATAACTTTCAAGTTGTTCACTTTGCTGTTGTTATTGTCATTTGTATTTTTCATTGTGTTCACTCGAGTGTCTACTTGAATTTGTCACTCGTTCGATAATTGTGTCACATTAACCCAATTCTCTCTGGCTTTCTTCAAAACACAAACGAGTACAAACATTCATACACGGTTACATTCACAATTGACTTTTGTTTTATTGGAATTGCATTGATTTGACGACTGTTGTGTGTTCCATTTGCGGTCGATTAATTTGTTAATTTGTTTACATTTATTTACACCGTTATTTATTGTTTGCGTTTTTGTGGCATTCGGTATTTATTTTGAAGGCGCTTTGGAAAATAGTTGCAGTGAAAATGGTGAAAATGTATAAGACAATGGCGATACTGCTGATCATGTTCGGATATCTGCTCATCACAGGTGGGTTCAGAATATACTTATTACAATAATTATATATTTTATTATTTTGAAAAAATAAAAGTTTTGAAAAGAAATCTATAATTTAGATATACATTTGAAATAGCGTTGCCACATATTGGAAAAACTTATCCTTAAGGATATAAGGAAAGTTCTCTTGTAAAATGTGGGCGGAAATATTTTTGAAAAAATTTTGAACAAAAATTACAAAACTTTGTTCAATAACGAAAAGTAATTCTGTTGAAAAAGCTAATTCCCTACTGGGAATCTGTGAATTTACCTTTGGTTACATTTAAATAATAGTGGCCACCTATCAAATAAAGTTAACATGTGACTTGAAATAATTTTAGGAATCAAATTTAGTCTATGATTTTAATTTGCTTCATTCTATTTAATTATACGTTTTCTTAATTTAATATACATACTTAAATTAAAAAAAATAATTTAAATAAAATTTTCTTGATTTCACAATTATTTTAAAAATATAAATAATATTGTGCAGTGTATATCTCTTTATATTCGGTAAGTTATTCTTCTCTAAGACGGAAGTACTATTGATATTGGTAATACATGGCGTATAAGTAACGGTAACAAGTAAGGAATCGCTATGCTCGGGTGTAACCGAATGGAACTTCCATAACTCGAACTTTTGAATTGGCAATAGCGTTTAGAAATCAAGTTGCATATACATTTCCTTCCATAACTCGAACTTCTATAACTCGAAGTTCTCCGTAATTCGAACTCTTGAAGAGGCAATAGAAATTGCATACAAAATTCCTTCCATAAATCGAACTTTTCGACCAGGCTAACTGGAGGCTAGCAAAAAATATGATAATGTACTTATGGATTGCATAAATCATGTAACAAAGGCATGGGATACAGACCTCAAATAATAGCAAATCGCAAGAAACAAAATTACAGAATACATCTTTTATCGTATGTACATAAAACTTTTTGCGAAGCAAATAAATAGAAGAGTGTATAAATCTATATTTTACAGCCTTTTAAAAAATTTCTTGTTTTAATGAAAATTTTATAACTCGAAGTTTCTCTAACTCGAAGTTTTTTGTGGATTATGGTGATTCGAGTTAGAGAAGTTCCACTGTATTGTATACGCTCAGAATTTTATTTATTTAAGGTTGTTAAGATAACATACAATTCGACGCGAATATTCGGCATTAAGTCCGATAGAATAACGAAAATCACTATATACTATTCGCTCTCATTTCATATCTCAAATATTAAGCGATATACAGCGCATGTTCGAAAACGTGAAATAATTAAAATGAAGGCAGTTCACATTTCCGAATTGTTTATGTTTTCGAAAACTCAAAAATATAAGGTAATTCCACTGGGTTTTAGGTTTTCCTTTCAACAATAAAGCACTCTATTGCACTGTTCTTATTTCCCACACGGATACACAAACGATAAATAGACTTTCCAATTTTGGGCAGCTCTGAAGTACGACAGTTTTTTCATTGCAAGTTTTCGAGCGTGCGCTGTAATTAAATTTGAATATTACATGGCGTATAAGTAACATTAAGCAGCCATTTCACCGCTCGATAGATTTGCGTTTTTTTTTTTTTGAATATTTAGCATAGTTTAGCAAATGTAAAATTAATTTAAAACAAATAAGGAAGGGCTAAGTTCGGGTGCAACCGAACATTTTATACTCCCGCAGTTTATTGTTATGTAATTTTATTAAGATAAGACACAATTTTAATTTTATATTTGGTATAAAGTACACTAGAATAACGAAAATCATCATATATAGTATATGGCGTGTACGGTAATTCCTGGTGCGATTTCAACTATTTTTGCCATCAAGCTACATTATATGCAATATTATACGATTCCTTAATTTTGCTTTAATATCTCACATAATAACCGATATATAGGTATATAGAGTAAATCGGAAGTATGAAAAGCCATATATCAGGTATATAGGGACTAGAGGAAGTATTGACCAGTTTTTTTCCACGGCACAGAGATATGCTATTAAAAGGAACAGATCTCTACCGAATTTTGTTTCCAAAATTTCAGTGATTTACCAATATATTCGGAAAAAATTGGCCACAAACACTGAGGTCCTCATGTCTGGTTGCTGGGGGCCTTGAAAACTTTTTAGACGGGCGATGCCACAATATATATACAATATTTGTGCAAAGTTTTGTTCCGATATCTTAACTACTGATAAATGAGCGAATCAGATGGAATTGAAAATATTGTTATACGGGAAGTAAGAGTGGGTGTGAACCTATTTTGTCCATGTCCATCCGCAACACCAGGGTGCGAAGAGAGAGTTATAAAACGAATTTAATTGAATTTGGTTCAGTAATTCCTGAGATATCGTTGATTTGACCCAAAAATTTGCGACACCACGCCAATTTTAAATTTTTTTTATCGGCATGAGGCAGTTTTCATGTACGCTCTTCACTGTAAAATAGTGATGCCAACGTTTTTCCTTTGTAAATTAACGCACCTATCAAACGTTAGGTGGGTAGGCATGGTTATTATCTCAATGCAAATCTAAAATTTCTCTAGTAAGTTTGGTTTATATAACTTTAGTACCTTGTGAGATATGTATTAGGTCTACAACTTTGCTTCCGCCGTTTTCCAATAGATTTCTCTAGGGTCAAGCACTGGTCGATTAAATCGATTTTTTTTATATCGAATTTGGACATTTGTGACAACATTGACCCAACAAAATATTTGTAGAGATCTGTTTGCATCCGAAATTTTTAATTCCGAGAAAAGTGCGGCTGAGGCTCATCGACATTTGTAACCGTTTTTATAAAAAAAAAACACTTAAATTCACAAAAAAACGGCGGAAGAAAAGTTGTAGACCTAGAGTGGGGCCACGCCCACTTTTCAGAAATTTTGAACCACATATTTTACTATCTGCAATACGTTCTGAGAGTATATAAATAAAAAAAAACATTTTCAGAGTTAACAGAATATATGAAAATTACTTAATATTCTAGTTCTTGCGTTCCTTCAGGGAAAGTACATACTAAATGTAGGCTTCGTGTCTATGTCTCAATTTTTATTACATTTTTAATGTTTATGAATAAATGATGAATTAACAAACTAACAAAGTATTGAAGACCAAACTTCTCTCACCTAATACAAATTGAGATCCAACTTTATTCGTTTAATTTATGCGTGTGGGACGAAATTTCAGGCGTTGATGACGAATTAACGCTTATGGGAAACAAAAGAGACGATAATTATATTGAATGAGCCAATTGAAGCAAACAACAACAAATAGCTACACCTGCACACACCGGTTGAATTATTGGCCATTTTCCCATATCTAATACAGCTCGCAAGCCATTCATCTTCTCGCATTTGTTTCGTTGAATTTTTTTATTCTTTTTCTATACAGATAAGACATAGAAAATTATGCAGAAATAAAAAAGAAACAAATGCCACACATACTCGTAACTGCCATCGTGCACTCACACCCGTCATTCGTCAGTTGTAATGGATCATTAAATCACAGTGAGTGCTGCAATTTAAACCATCAGACAAATGCTACAACAACACTTACTTGTGGACTTATATTTGTACATACGTACATGCATTATTCGCGATAGTTGCATGTTGCAAAAATAACAGTGCAGAATAACAGCGAAACACAAGTGGCCCAGCAGTGGCAACAAGCAAATGAGGCATCTCTTAAACAGCTACCAAGCACTTCATTTCACTTTGTTAGACACAGTTGGATAAACACGTGATCATTTGCATAAACGGGGCGGCTCAGCCAACTACAGTGGGGAGGAGAGAGTCAAAAGCAAGTGCAATAGATACGCGTGCGTATGTTGGCTGCTTGTTGCTGTGGCCCATTCGCCTATTGACCCATTCAGCCGCTCGTTCATTCATTCATTCAGACAGATCACTTAACTTGTTCATTTTTTATCGCGAGACCTGTTGTTGCCTGACTTGGCTTAGAGCTTGTTATACCTGACATTAAGATGCCACACGCACGGTATTATGGTTTTTTGGATCAACTATTTGAGCTTGCAATAGAATTATAGAGCACTAGCTCTGGAAATTGTTAAATATAATACACAATATTATATAATTAAAAGATGATACCGAAATTTGTAAAGACTACTCAAGGTCAATCACAATATAGTCTGTCATTATAGTTGGCCATTTAAGGATTATCCTTCTTCCTACATTATTATCCCTTATCGAAACTAAAATTTTCGATGGAATTGAACTCACTTACCGACTTGATAAAATACTTTCCTCAGCTCATAGATGATGGTAATTTCAAAATCATTGAATTCTCAAAATCAAGATTTTTCTTCGAAAGTTATCAGTTAGTAAGTGAGTATGGGAGTTTTAAAAGAAATAGACCATTTGTTAGTATTTATGTAAACGATCGCTGATGACACACTAAATTTTATTTTAAATTGGTATTTTGGAGACAAGAAACAAAAACACACTAACAAAAAACATTTTGAAGTTTTGATAATACACTTCACAATAAATATTCCGAATGAGATCCATACAATAAGTACCACCAAGAGACCAATTTATGCAATTAATTCCCAGCCCCAAATGGATATTGAATCTTCATCATAATATGACGCCTGACCAGACAATGGAATCTAAAGTAAATAAGGATGCATTCTGCGCTCGACATAACAGTTATTCTTTTTTACTAAGTGGTAAAACAGGTTTTCGGTGGAATACAATCATCGGCATGAAATTTTGCAATCGAATCATTTTCCATACATTTTTTCGAATTCAAATTCACTGCGGACTGTATTATTAGACCCAATATTTAAGTCAACCCGACCAACTGATGCAGTTTTGTGAATAATTTCAATATAGCTCATTGCCCCTGCCATTACATATACTATTCTTAATCATATCGCTATCAACCACCATTCTAGAACATCCAAGATCCCCTAATTTGATTTTTTTCGACATGGTATCGAATACATGTAATCAAAAAAGTATTTTTCCGCCGTGAATTTCAATATAATTTCCGAAAACAATTTTCAAAAGTTTTGCACTCATTATTCTCCTCTAACATGGGAATTTGGTTCCGTTCGAACGTCAGCACTTCCTTAGCCATTTTTGCTTCTCCTCTTGCTTGTTGTTTTGAAATCTTAAATGATTTACAAGCTTTTAAGCGCTTATGCCGCGCGCTCTTACCTGCCACAGCCGAACATATTTTCAATTTAAATAATTATGCGAATAATTGCATTTGTTAGTTTGCATAATTCAAAAGGAAAATACTGTACTTAGCTGAGGTTGCTGCGCAGCTGAAGTGAGAGATGAGTAAGTGAGCGGCGCCGACGGCTGTTGGTGACTTGTTTACGCGCCGACACGAACGCGGATATATTTACAAGCGACAGTTGCACTTTCTAATCACTTTCAATCTTTTCTGTTTATTTTTTTGCCGACATTGTCTAAGTGGCCATAATACTAGTATTTTCTAAGCATTATGGCAATCACGCCTGACGCTGTTGCTGCTGCCCGGCAGACAGTGCGCGCCTAAACGGAAAAGCGTTACGACATTACGTAGAGTATAGATAAATGTTTCTTCTTCTCAAATACGAAGCTCTCTAAGTTGTTTAAGCCTTTCAAGTTTTATTAGCGTATATAATGTGTGGACAGCTCGTTCGCGCTTTTTCGCAGGTCGTATGTAGCCGCCATTTATGAAACCCACTTTTATGTAACTCCTTAGAGAAGTTGAAGTTGTGTGATGGCGACTTCGCGATGCGACACAAAATGATTTATACTAATGAGAATGAGTTCGTACAACTTAAACTGCGGCTCAAGTAATTTAGTGATTACTTAATTTTTCTTGTTAGAAACCGTTTATGGCAATAACACAACAAGCTTGTGTTGTTTTTTGTTTAAACACTCAGATTGAATGAGATATATGCAGCTGGTCGCCCCGTTTAAGACTTCAGAGCATAGATTAGATAGATATTAGCTAATTACTCGTATTTTAAATGCAATTTTGGAGATAGGATTGTATAAACAATGTTGCCACCACACCAAACTCCAAAATATTTCAAATGCATTTGTAAATCCAAAACTGGCTTGAGTCTCGTTTATGAAATATTTCATTTGTTTTTTTTTTTTTGCTTGTAGGAGAAATTACAGCTCTAAAAGGCAGAAATTACTCATTCACAAAACAGTCACAGTATTCTTATAGCCTTTTCACACAGCCAAATAAATTTAGTGCATTAAGATTAGAATTGAGAAACCAATTTTAGCCTTTCGCACATCCGGCTACTCGATTAACAATCAGCTGATTGTTATTTTATCAATAACCACAAATACCTTAAAGGGGCAATTACACATAGAGTTTCATTCCAGTTTAATTCGATTAAAAATTAATGTAGTAAAATGAGATTTTTCTTTTGTATGGTAATCGATCTAAATCAGCGCTTTAATCGAGCGAAGTAGGTTCGGGATTAAATAAGTCCTGTGGGAAAAGGCTATTAGATGGAATTTAAGACAAAATTAAATGTGGAATATGAATTAAACCCTCTATCCCTTAGAAAAAAAATATACATACAATACAGCGATCTCCGCTTAAGTGCCCCCCCGTTTAAGTGCCTTTCCCGCTTAAGTGACCATATTTTTCGACATCGTTGTTTTTTCTCTAAATTTCCCACGCTTAAGATGGTCCGCATAAGTCCCTTTCCCGCTTAAATGTTTGTAATATTTAAGCCACAAATACAAAATTGTTTGCAATTTTCCTCTTTTAAGTGCCTTTTCATATTATTGACTTTTAATGCGTTGAGAATTGTTAAAAGGAAAACATATACATAGTTTTATAATGTTTTTTTTTCATATTTATTGCTATTAATAAGTATTTCTGTTATTAATATGAAATAAATGTCACTTTAATTCTAAAAGAAAAAATATAAGAAAATAAAAAGCTTGGTAAGTACCTCGAGGCACTTAAGCGGGATTTATTTAAGTGCCTTTCCCGCTTAAGAGTCTCAAAAGTCTTACATGTTAAGAAGGGGCACTTAAGGGGGAATTACTGTACATATATTGCTATATTTGGGTCCGTCATATTCCCATAGAAATGAGTTAGTTGACTATACGGTAGAAAAATAAACTGGTCTTAAAAAGATTTATCTTAATATATGGTATAGAGTCATTAATTACCTCCGATAAAATTTGAACAAATAGTCAAGGTAGATATTTAGAACAGCCTTTTATTTTCTAACAAATGTAAAATTCAAAAATGGGATCTCTTTTAGTCAATATATACTCATAACTCGATAGGAAAAAATCACTTTTTCGTGAACTATTGGACCAATTCCTTTTTCGAGAGATTGAGTAAATAGAAAAAAAGTAATTTGTTCCTTTTCGAATTAAGCCTGCAAAATCGAATTATTAAAAACTGTATCATTGCATTTTCTGCGTCATAAATAAATTAAAAATTCTATACCACTAAAAAAACACACCTTACTACTAAGATGAGAAATATATTCAATAATAACTTAAAATAAAAATAATGTTATGTGTGATAGCAAACGCAAACAATATACTATCTTCTAAATATTCTCGTTCGTATTTGGCGTGTTGAAAGCTTCCCAAATTGACTTCAAAGTCCGCAAACTGCCTCACCCAGGTTCCAGATTCTGATTTAAATATTTAAACAGCACACACAACTATTTCTACACCCATTCTTCTTGCTCGACCAAACAAAGCAAGAATATGAACATACGAATATATTTATACTCAGTTATATACATATGAATTTAAATAAAAAACAAAAAACGAAAATCATATTTGCATCTCAGACAGCTCACACCTTCGGCAATCAGCAAGCACATCATTAGGTCTTCGCGTTATTGTGAATGTGTCTTATGCAGATTGCAATCAAATGATACACAAATTAAATAAAAAATAATGAAAAAATAAATAAATATGTGAGAGGTGAGATATAATTAAAAATTATGTGAGTGTAAAAATAAAGTGATGATCTCAAATATCTCATTATAAATGGAGAGCTTACAGTGTTTCTTTTTACTTTGTACCGCAAGATTTAGCCTTTGATTTACTACACTTAACATAGGTAAATTACATGAAACTGTTTGCTGAATTACCTCATTTAGATTTCTTATAGAGGCCTCGGTAAACCATGAATCGTTCGGGTTTTTTAACGTTCAAGTTTTTCTAAGCACAACCCACAACTTTACTTACAAAATTTATAGATTTGAAACAAACTGTACAAGGAAAGCAAAACATACCATTGTGAATGAATGATTAAAGTCAATTTAATTTTAAATGAGCATTAAAAACCGAAATTTCATCACAGTAGGGATGCTATTTTAATTATAAAGAACTTAGCTCTCTAAAAGCAATTAAAAGGCGTTTGTCTGAAACCCGCCAAAACTCTTCAACATTATCGTGTAACAGCCTTAAAATCATAGAAGCTTCAAATGTATTGTAAAATACATGCCCGTCTTTTTAATTCTAAGAGATTGTGCAATATTTTAATACTTATCGATTTCAATGAAACAAAGAGAAAAAACTCAAAAAAAAGTTTTCTAAAATAATAATGAATTAATAGACAATGACTTTGCTTTGTGTGCGCTACATTTGATATTTAAATAAAATTGTATATTTGAGAAAAAGAAGTACAGACAAAAAATTAAAGCGCAACTGAAACAATTGCCCAAAGCGGGTTTTAACCGTGCTATTCAAATAAAAATTGTAACGTCAAGCTATTGTTTGTTGTGTACTTGTACTTATTTGTGTGCTCCGCCTTAATTTTCGTATTTCAATTTTGCTTTGTTGTTGTTATATTTTTTTCAAATAGGATTTTGCCAATACTTAGAGTGCGCGTAGCTTTGAGGCCGGGATTTTATATTGTCACGACTTTTGTGGAGTGTTCACATTCGGTTATTACCATTATTACTTTGTTGTTTTTATTGTTGTATACATAAACATAAGTATTACATATATGCTTCGAATAAGCGGTATTTGAGTTCGTTTTCGGGTTGGGACTAGACTATTTGCATTGTAGGTAATCACACCATATGTTGAAAAAGTACCCGTAAAATGCTTTTATTCATAAAGTCATTCTTATATTATGAAAAAACATTTATAAATAATGTTTATATTAATCCACAATTTACTCTTTTTCCATTTCGAAATTTCAAGTATAAAAAATAATGTAAAGTCCACGGTCCACCAGATGAATCATAGACTATAGAATTTTTCTATTTTCAACTACATATCTGAAGTCATTGAGCTTCTTAAATCGTGTCGTTATTCAAAGACAAATTGATACCTTGGAAGTTCTAAAGTCAGTACGTTATAAGTTAGGTTGGGTCAAGGTGTGGATCTCCACAACTGCAGAGAATCTCAATTAGACAGCTTCGACTGACCTTGTGGCACCCAAATACTCCTACTAGACAAAATAACCCGCACGATTCCACAAAGTGGACTCTATTATAAAGCTCTTAAGGAATAATGACGATTCCAGTCACATCGCTGGGTTCGCCGAAGTTGTGTCTGGCGAATGATGAACATTGAAGCAGGAAATGCTTGGACGATTAATCAGTAAGCAGACCAATGATTGCGGCGAGATGAACCTTTTTAAGAGACTGCAGCTGGACCCTCCCTTTAGATATACAGAAAGATCTCGAAACTTCACAGGTGCTGGTTGTTGTCCACTTGGCAAGGTCACGCTAAGGGTGTCCAGCGCTCCAAGGGCGGGCGATCCAATAGTAAAACTAATTTATTCGGACATGGAGTAAATGACGTTAATAGAAACATTCGATCTATACCTCCTATGAATTTTTCGAATAAGGATAACAATATTCCCATAATGTTGATAATCGAAAGAACAAAGCATTTCGAAAGAGCGACGATTTGTTGCAATTTCTCGAATATATTTTTCGTTACTGAAAATATAATGCATAACAATAATTATGATCGGTTATTTCTCGGTAATGAAAGTTGGACTCTGTTGAACTATTTTTTAACAATTGAAGGAAATCAGGCAAAAATGTATATTTTAATTTAATTCTTCATCAATTTAACTAGTGTTTCTCTCGGTAAAAAAAATTCCAGGAACTTATTGCACAGAAGTTATGCGTTATGTGCCGCAGTTTTGCAAGTAGAGGCCCAAAACAAGGAAAATTCAAACATACTAATAGTAAAACGAATTAAAACTGGTTTAGATTAGCGAATTGGGTATTGTCAAAAGCCGCGTACATGTACACACTCACACAAACATAAGTCAATAAGGGGTATTTACTATTGAATATTAGTTGGTTTTCGTATCCGCATGCAAAATTGGGCGAATAAAGAAAAAGCGTTATTTAACTGCACGTATGCGAGCGCCAATAGTTAACAACAAAGTAGCAAATGGGTGTGCAAACTGGCCTAACGGTTATTTATGTGTTGTTATATAAGAATTGATTACAAAAAATTCACATTTCAAAATGCTTTAACAACCGCCTGCAGCTATTCTATATTATTATACAGTAGAGTTTGACCACAGCAGCAACTGAGAGCTGAGGTTTGAAAGGTTTTTTTTTTTTAATAAATAGGCCACAATCGACCATAGTTTTCTCTTTAATGCGGGACGAGAAATTTGGTAGCTAACTAATATATTTAAATAAATAAACAACGGAGAACTCGTCTCATTTGAGAAAGTGTCACAAATAATTGAAAAACGTTGGCTAAATTGCATGAAATTGATTCCGGGTTCCGAATATGTTTCCTAGCGACCTCTTTCTGCTCTCGGACATCAGAGAAAATTCGTTGAAAATAAATTTAGCTACAATGAAGGGGTAGGTAATCAGCGAGATTAAGACCTGTTTGTGAAGAAAAGTGAAATCCTACTAAACAAGAAAAAACGTTAACTTCGGCTGTACCCTCACAGGTGCATTTCTTTTAGTAACTATGTGTTTAAAAATCTAAAGATGTAAGAAAATGTAAGTAAAAAAATAGAAAACATTTTACTAATTCTTTTTAGCCGGGTTGTTTGCTAGAAACATTAAGGTTATATAGTTAACCGATTTGAACAATTTCTTCGGAGATTATATTATTACCTGAAGCAGTAATCCATGTCAAATTTCGTGAAGATACACCACAAATGCGAAAATTTTCCATACAAGCCATTGATTCCGATCGTTCAGTTTGTATGGCAGCTATATGCTATAGTGCACCGATCTGAACAATTTTTTCGGAGATTAAATTATTTCTATGAGCAATAACTCACACCAAATTTCGATTTGAAGATATGTAGTAAAATGCGGAAGTTTTCCATACAAGTACTTGATTCCGATCGTTCAGTTTGTATGGCTATATGATATAGTGGTCCGATATCGGCAGTTTCGACAAATGAGCAGCTTCTTGAAGAGAAAATAACATCTGTAAAATTTCAAAACGATATCTTAAAAACTGAAAGACTAGTTCGTACATATACAGACAGACGGACGGACATGGCTAAATCGACTCAGTTCAACATACTGATCATTTATATATATACTTTATAGGGCCTCCGACGCTTCCTTCTGGGTGTTACAAACTTAATATACCCTGTTCAGGGTATAAAAATGGTATCGAATACTTGAGATCAATGCCAAGTATGTTGAATATTTAAATATAATTTTTCAAGCCTTTAACAGACCCTTACATTTGTATTATTAGGTCTACAACTTTGCTTGCGCCGTTTTCCAATAGATGTCTCTAGGGTCAAGCACTGGTCGATTAAATCGAATTTTTTTTATACCGATCTTGGACATTTGTGTCAACATAAACCCAACAAAATATTTGTAGAGATCTGTTTGCATCCCAAACTTATTCTCAACTGAAAATGTCACTTTTTGAATTCTCGACATTTGCGGGAAATTTTGCTTTTCTTTTTTAATTCCAAGAAAAGTGCGGCTGAGGCTCATCGAATGCTTCCGGATACGTACGGTGAGGCTGTCCTAAGTGAAAAAAATCCTTAAATTTACAAAAAAAACGGCGGCAGTAAAGTTGTAGACCTAATATATATTTGGATGAATTATTGGATGAATAATCTCAAAATATAGAGATCATACTGCCACAAGCATATTGTAATGAGATATTTACCTCAAACTCACTTCCTTATATGCATTTAGTTGAAATATTTTTTGCAAAGCTAACAAAATGATAAATTAATTTTAAATAAACTCATTAATCTTTTATTCAAAACCAAACAAAATATTATATTTCACAACATGCAGTGTTGAAAATTTAATAAGTATGAAGTGAATTCCAAATTAATATTCGCATTTCGGTTAAATAGCCTTGCCTGCTATACTTTAAAATATAAAATTAAAATGAAATAAATTGGCGAAGTGAAAATCGTTTTCATACATACATACATATATTTATATTTACGAACTACAGTAATAATATGCGTCCGAATTATCCAACCGCTTAATAACATATTAAATAATTAATTTTAGTTGTGAACAGACATTTGCAGAAATCAATGTACCCAGCAGGAAAAATATGCGTAAAAAATATGAAAATATACAAAATTAATGAAAATTATGTAATGGTTATCTAGAGTTAATTAATGTATCATTGCTTTCTTTATTGTAAAAAATACATTTTCGACTACAATCAATATGCACTTACTCTACAAGGTATAGTTAATATCGAATTCACCGCCTGATTCATGACATAATTGGTGTCTCACGCTACTATACATAATCCTCAACTTTTTTTTTTCATCACAGTCTCGGTCGGAGATATTGCGTATCTAAAGTCAATCCAACTTATGATTTTATTATTTAAGGTGTAATGAAATTCTTATTTTCTGCAAGTTATTGTATTAAGAATAGCAAAGGAGACATATTAACTGAATTCCAGTGTATAGTATATTTAATTTATAAAAAAAAAAACGCGTAAGACCAGATAATTGGAGATTGAATGAAGACAACTATGCCTCTTTTACTCAAATGTTGTT
This sequence comes from Zeugodacus cucurbitae, assembly GCF_028554725.1. NCBI lineage: Eukaryota > Metazoa > Arthropoda > Insecta > Diptera > Tephritidae > Zeugodacus > Zeugodacus cucurbitae. The sequence continues at coordinate 50,992,114 of NC_071667.1, read as the reverse complement.
AAAAATGATATGCTTAGGTGTAATCTTCTCGACTGAGTAGGAACACACAAAAATAGAATAAGTCCCCATCTTGTATAAGATAGTGAATCCAATAGGCTCAAAGATTAGATTTTGAGATGAAAACATTATTCGTTCAATCAGTTTCAATATTTTAACATCAAAATAATGAAAATTTTTTAAACTCTAACGAGAGACCTAAAGGTGCAGACAGGCACCAACATGTAAGTTTATATATCATAGAAATTTGAGAAATATGTACGAGAAGGGTCAATAACATCTTGTGACCACCGATTATTTTTAGAAGTTTACACTTCTCAAGATGCAGTTCGGATTATCTATAATTTTAGGTAAATTATATAATTTTCTCATTCAGACGTATGTAGGATGATAGTGTCAATCTTGGATCGCAGATACGAAATGTAAGTTCCGACTGAGTTTTCGGAATTTGTAAATAAAAATTTCCCAAAATTGTTTAAATATGTATCTTTGATATACTGAATTATTTAAATAAAATATATGGTTGTATATATTTTAAAAATTCCACCTTAAGCATTCTTAATAAGTTGATATTATATAGAAAATATTTTAATAAAAGAACTTTTGATACATTTCATATTTCACTTCGAACCTTCGGCAGTGCCTTTGTCTGCTTTATATGGAACGAATTTTATATTTTATACATTTAAAAAAAATCAAGCTATGCGTGATTCTCCGAGAAGCGCTCGAGAAGGAGTAAATTCGAAAGTATTTCAAAAACGCTGTTAAAATTAGAAAATAAAAATAATTTCTATACTTACTGAGCAGTTATGTGGAGTCTGTTAAATTACCAACAATAACACTTACTCACACAAATGCAACTAATATACAAATGCACATAATCACAGTATGTACTCAATGTGGGCGGGGTATATTAAAAACACACTTTGTTGTGATTTTTACTGCGATTATCGTTAGCTATAGTTGTTGCAGCAGCACTAAAACGAGTGTGTATGAAAGGATATTCTGCGTACTGCGCACTTTTTGGTCTGACCATAGTTAATGATTATTATTGTTGTGGATAATGTTTTCATTTGTTTTCATTGTTGTTGGCGGTGTCAGCGGTTTAATCAGACACCTTAGCGCGCTTGTAATGTGCAAATTTTCAATATTAATTTCACAATTTTTAATGTAATTAAAAATCTGATTTATTTAAATTGCATTTGGAATTGCCATCCCGGCCACACTTTATTTTCACTTAAAGCAAATAAATGCAACAAAAACGCAGTGAAAATAAAAAGTTATATTTTACGATTATTGCGATTTAAGTTTTATTGTTGTGGAAGTAATTGTGTGCGGCAAATGAAAGGTAGAAAGGAAATATTAAATGCCTTTGTTTCAGCAAATTGACCACAGTGCATGTATGCCAATCCACAGTGCCCACAATCCAATGACCATATAATTTATTGGCTACAACACGCATGTGGCAACTTTGCAGCAACAATCTCTGATTTTTAACTTTTTCTTTACAAAATGCAGCGCGCAAATTAGCACACACCTGCTTTTCTGGCAGGCAAACAACTGCATGGAATTAGATTCGCAGTGGATTTGTGTAAGGAATTCTGAATTTCGCGTGACAGTCTTACACATAACGGTTTACAATTTAATGTAAGCTTAGAGTTAACTGCAGCTGTAAGAAAACTTAATAATGATATTTACATAATAACAGAGCAGTTTCCACATCTATATTTATGAAAGCAGCAGAAAAACAAATTTTCTGTCAGACGAATTAACTATTCAATATAGTTAATATGTTAGTTATTTGTCGTTTGTCGATTGCCGATTTGTCTTTTGCTTCAAAGAAAGTCTCAGTCTCGGAGAGTCGAATAAATTTTGAATATTCTCTTCAAGTCTGATAATTAAAAACCATCGCCCAGAGCCGGTCCAGAGAAGATATTAAAAAAGAGGCATTTCCATACCCTTTTGACTCTCTCTCTAAGTCTCGAAACTTTACATTAATCTTTTGTAACTGGGGTGTTTTCCACAATTTCGTACTTCAAAATAAAATCGCCAGAACCTTTTTATGATTTGGGATTACAAACGATCGTTAGCTCGCACAGAACCCATAGAACTCATTTTATAGATTTTTTGACTTTTCTCCAGTAATTTTTGGAAGTCCATAGACGATATAGCTTTTTTGGTACTTATGTACGGAATTTAACAAATCACTTTTAAATGAGAACTCGGACAACACTCATCGAATTTGATATTAGCGACATTTTTCATAAACAGTAAACATCTACACACGAAAGACCTTTTATACAGTTTTTTTTTCCAAAATACAAAAACTTGAGGGACAAGGTTGTATACCACGAAAAAGTTATTTGAAAGCTGTGAAGTTTATATATGTATTTGTGTTTTGAAGATTGGGTTCCATAAATAGTTCATTGTCATTGAGATGATACGAAATTTTCTTGGTTAGTGGCAATTGAAAATTAAGTCCTCTCTCGACGAACCAAAACCAAACTCTACAAGTCGCTCATTGTTCCCGTCCTGCTATATATTATAGAAGCGTGGGCGATGTCAATATGCAATGTGACGGCAGTAGGAGTTTTCCAGAGAAAGGTTTTGCGGAAGATTTATTATATTTATAGACGATGGAACGATTAACTGTACGAGTTATACGACTACATAGACACAGTTCAGCGAATATAAAGAAGGCGGTTCCGCTGGTGGGGGCATATGAAGAGGAAGACCTCCACTATATTATAAAGATCAAGTGGAAAGCGAACTGGTTTCCCTTGGTGTTTCCAATTAGCGTCAAATTGCGAGAAAAAGAGACGAATAGAACACTATATTTCATTGATTGATAATACATTCGACACCGGATGAAGATATTGATGTTTTCAAAATATATTTGTAGGAGAATCGGGCTTGAAAATGTGCCAGAAAATGGATTCAAGCGAATATTTGATCATTATAGAGGAATTATCTCTCTCCAGGCAAGGAACGCATCTAAGATTAACATAATCGAAAGGAGATGTCGTTACACAATTATATTGAGGATTGAAACGACGTACCAGTTGGAATACAATAAAAACTCTCAAAACATGGCAATCACGTTAGATATACATTTGAAAAAATCTGAGAACATAGATCAGACCGACTTTGAAACATCAAACAATTAACGATTGTTCTTTCGGTTGCTTTAATCAAGTATTGTGAACAATCTATTTTCAATCACAGAATAAGCCCATAACTCCATAACTCCACGAACTACTTGCAAACTTGCTTTTAAAGGTATAAAGGAAGTACATATAATCGCCATTGATTACAAATTTATGCTCAAACGTGCTTTAAAGTCTGCATGTGAGAATTCATTAAAATTACTGCGCTTCGATTTACAATCATTTTTCGACATTAAAGCATCCGCTTAACATTATAAAACGATTTCGTGATGCCACGAACAAAATGTACTACCAGCAAAATGCATTTGCATGCCGATAGACAAGCTGGTGAATGAGTGAGCACAGCAAACTGAAGAGCGGCCAACGGATGTCATAACATTATGTGGCATCCGCAGCTGACATCATTATCATCATGAGCACTTCGTTCGCAGTAATATTGTTGCAATGTTTTTGCTTTTTTATCGTTTTTTATCTTTTGCATAAACAAATAAATATATATAGATACGATAGCTATAAGCAAAAATGAATGGCAGTCAATGTTTGCGTTACTGATTAATTCGAAAAGGAAATGCAGTAAATTTGCGCAAAATAAGTAAAATGCGAAGGAAACACAAAAATAAGCTGCCACAATATGAGAGTATATTAGAAGTACTGAGTAAGTATTTATAAAAAACGCGAATATATGGGAAGTCATAAAAATATGCAACTTCATTCAGACTAAATTCATATACAAATTCATGTACATATGTAGGTATTCAAATATATGGGAATGTACGCACTTATAGTCCATCTAACGATCAAACACTAAATGCACCTTTTTGAATCCGTATTTTAAATTCTACTTTTCAACAAAGGATATTAAATATTGTTTTTGATGAGGAAAATTACCACATAGAGATCCGAGGTCCATAAATCCGGATTTTACACCACCATTACCATTGATGGTACCATATCATCAATAGAAGAAAAAGCAAGCTACCAAACTAACCTTAGACAGGGAGCTGAAAACCCTACTTTAGGGTAAATAAAGCTGATACAGCACTTCGTAACTACAAAAGAATGGGGACTATCGCCTCGAGTAACTCATTGGCTCTACACAGCAGTGGTTAAGCCGATTATGACATTTGGTATATTGGTGTGGTGACTTATTTTGTAAGCAAGTGGCAGCGCAGTCGGCACTTGGACGGGAGGAATCTTCCCTACTAGTTACCTTTAGTGAGGGACATTATAGTATACTTAGTAGGTTCCTGTTTATAACCAATAATACGTATTTTCGTAATCCTGTAGAATTAAATCTTAATTCACTGCCTTCCCCTCTAGAAAGGAATGGAACAGGGGCGAGGTGGATAAAGAGGCGAGGTTCTATATGAACAGATCCATACTGGATAAACTAGTGTGGTGGTTTCTTTCTAGAAAGATAGACACCTGAATGGACTTCCGATTACCAGATCACTGTAATGTCTATCAAGTGGAGGTTACTGTAATGAAAGAATGTCTTCTTGTTTTGACCAATAAGGTGCAACAAGATATATATTTATATTCACAAACTGTCGAACGGTTTTGAAATCACTAAAGTCTCTAAGAGTTTCTTCGAAGTTAGTAAAAGTATATCTTGAACTGTTAGTAGAACTAGCTTCCTATTTTACAATAAACATGCAATGGGTTCCAGGACACATCGATATTACGGGTAACTGTGAAGCAGACGAACTTGGCAGATTAGACATCACGTTACAATTAGAACTCGATAGAGAGGGAATGTATATAGGTATACATCTGAACACTTGTAAACACTTAATCGACAAATATGATGATAGAGTTTGCTAAGCCTCGGTGGAAATAATTCATAATTTGCTCAAAAAGCAGAAAAACATAGACTGAATGGAATATGGCCCGCACTTGTCGATTATTGAAATTTGGATGGAAAAAGTAAGAAAATGATATAAGAACTCTAGGAGTTTTAACGGGACACTGTTTGATTGGCAGAGATATTGGGGATACCATACAATTATTACTGCAGAAACTGTAATGAAGAGTCGAAGAAGAGCTGTTCTACAGGCTCTCTTCTATGCGGATACTAGACTTTGTACAAGAAAAGAATGGCAACTAAAGGTCGCGGTTTCCTCGGCGATGTCTCGGAAATTGCACATACATATATGTTTTTTGTAAGAGCTTAAAGGTTTCTATGTAAAAATATGCATAAGAACAAACAATTTATATACTATAATTATAGTCTTTCTAACAAAAAGATATGCAAAAAATTTCATTAAACCCTGCAAACTGAACACACAAAAATTCTCAGCATGCAGCTGCGTGTTGTACTCAATTGTTCTTTGCTCTATGTATTTTCGATGTCCATTCGATAACGGTAAATATTGCGTGGAATGAAAAGTGGAAGCTTGACCGGTGAACATTAAAAACAGTTTCAATTATTTGCATAACTGCATAAGGTAAAAGGGGGTTAGCCAGTGTCCACCTGTGGTTTGATTTCATTTTTATGCAAATAAAAAGTGAAATATATATTTATGGAAATATGGCTGTCGATTGAACAATTGAATGACAGAGAACAACAGTTAGTAAACCTGTAGCTCTGTCAAAGTCAAATTTAATGCGTGGACACGAAAAGTTGAGTTATACATATTTGATTTTTATTATTGAAAATAATTTACAAAAAAAGAGGCAATTCTGAGTATTCCTAATCGATCGGCCTTGGAATCGGAATCGGCGCCTATTTATCTTACTTACTAATATTAGTATTTGTTTATATTACCAATAAGTTACTTTCAAATTACCTGATTTCGATACAATATACAAAGTGATAGTCTTTCTTTGGAAGTTTGTATAGAATACGGTAATTCAGGGCTTATTTCAAAGTCTAAATAATGTAATTATTCCATTATTTTCATTGATGTATAACACGGTGAATAGTGAAGTCGACAGGAAACTACTTTGCAAAACCAAATATTCATGAAAGATATATCAAAAACTTCGTTGAAGTAATTTTTTCTAATACATTGTAATGATGATAATTACAACTATGCACAGAGAAATAGAAACTTTATTTCTCATCTGAGTAGTCGCGTCGGTCGTGCAATGTGTAACGGCAAACTGTGTCCCGTTATCATATATACATATATTAGATTATATATTAGAGTTTTTTGTTGTTGGCTGTTTTTTGAATAAATAGCATATCGCAGTTGGTCAGAGAAATAGCACACTTGACAGTTTTTTATCATTTCTCTATTTAAAACCGAAAGCTGTTCAAGAAAGTTATTGATTATAGCTAATTAAATTTGCACAAATAAAACAAAATTGTGCAAAATTTTCCAGAAAAATGGTGTGTTATATACGAACTCTTTGAAAACGGGAAAAAATGCTTCTCGAATCGCACAAATAGGACCATTATGACCGAAATAGATGAAGAATTTGGCTTAACCGTATTCAGTGAAGACTCCTCAATGTTGCTCGCCCCTATGGAAGCATCAGCAGAAAAAAAACAAAACACAATCTATATATTCTATTTATCTCTATGAAAAAAGTAAATCGCATTGAACCAAATATAAAATATTTGTGCATAAACTGCAAGCCATTGCTAAAACCCTAGATACCCCAGGAAAACAGAAAAGTATGGTGGCGGTATTCCCCTGGTATGGATTGCGTTGCCGGTGTATGGAATGAATGCGTTGGTCAGAATTTATGGTACAATGGATAATTTTTTGTACTTAAACACACAATGCACAGTGGTTCCGCCATAGGCCAAAAATCAAAAAATCCATCTCACGATTTTTTGTCAAAATGTATACAGATGTCTTCCAAACTGTCCAAACTTCCTATTTGCAAACCGTGTTTTCCTAAATATCTAACGGTACTTTCTAAAAATAGAGTTAAACGCATGAATACCTGTATTTTTTTAAAGCAATCAAAAAAAATTGTTCTGGTAATTGTTCAGGTTAACGAATCAAGATTATTTTTAATTGATTTTTAAGTTAAAGGAATTTATTTTAACTTATAAAATTAATTAAGACTAACGTGATTTGTGTTTTTAGTGATATAAGTGTTTTATATCAACTAATTTTTTTTTTTAACTTTTTTGTTGCGTCTTTTATTTGTTTACATAAAGTTTTAATTGTATTCCTCCGCGATCCCCCTTTATTTATATTTTATATAGTATTTAGCAGAGTCTTAAGGTAATAAAAGTGTTAAAGTTGGGTGCGGAAAGTTGCAGATGTATTTGCAATCGTCAAAATAATAACGCCCTTTGAATTAACTATTTTTAAGTTCAAACTCATTATAATTGGGCTAAAAAAAGCTTGGAAAGAAGAATAAATCGTCGTTATATCAATCTGTGTACTGTTTACTAGAGGAGACATTTTAAGTTTTTGTTCTAATTATAATGGCTGTTGAATGACAGTGAAAAAATGAACTGTATTAAATTGGTTGATAATTTGCTTTTTTCCTACATGATTTTTTTATATGATATAATTTTATAGGTTGAATGGGGGAAACTATAACGACAAATCAAGTTCAGATTGTGTATCGCTTTCTTAAATTTGTTTACAAAGCCTTACTGAAAGTGTTGACGCTTCGACCATGACCATGAGAAGTATTTTTGCGCATGATTGCCATATAATGGCAATTAATGTTCTATGGGAGCTATAGGACCTAGTAGTCCGACAGGGCCAATTTTTTAATATATATTTAAAACATTTTTCCTAATTTTCATTTCATTGCGATATCTCAACGGGAAGTATTTATGACCGCGCCTTCATACAAGCCGAACCACTGTGCAATGGAACCTTCTCATTTGTCTGAAAATTAGATATTTATGGGATATGAGGGAAACTCTGCACCAGTTTCTGGAGGGGAATAACATGCTTCCATAATTTCAGTCCGAAATCAATTTTTTAAATTTTGTTTGCCCCATATTCACTTTAAAATCATTCCAGAGGGTTCCTATCAGTTTAAAATGGCCAGTCCAATACTTCAATATTTTCGGGAAATAATCAGAAGCCAAGCTGTTTTCAAAATTCGGGCTATACAACGAAATATCAACTTGCTAATAAGGAAAAAATTATTATTTTTGCCTTTTTTTTTTGATAAAAATTTGTTTTTTTTTTTTAATAATTCAGAAAGTCTGCAATTTCTGTGATCAGTCGAAATCGGGGCACCTTGATCTAAAAAAATCCAAAAAAAACCATTCAATTCAATATAGTGTTTGTTCTTTTTTACATAACTTCACATCAAAAAAAAATTTTTTAAAATAAATATAAAACACTTTGATATGAAAAGCTTATTATGGTTTTGAAAAATTATTTGAAAGTGTGCTATTTCTCTTTCAAGATTTCAAAACATCGAGCTTTCGTGAACTCCAACTTCTTTGATGAAGCAATTAAATTTAATAAAAAAATATTAATCATTAACATTCTCAACATACAATTTCAACACCGATACTCACGAAATCATAACTGCTTTATTCATATTCATATTTCCATTGCACATAACCTTTAAATTGTAGTTTGAACGGAAGTTGTTAGACTTACCTGTAAGAAAAAAGAGAGAGCAATTATTACGAGACGTTTTATTGAATATATTTTAAACAAAATCAAAAGATCGACAATCAGTAAATATAAAATGTGAACTCCAAAAAAGAGAAACTTTGTGTTAAGGTTAAGGCCAAGTTAAAATTGTACGAACGCACTGTGCTGTCAAATCGGCTTCAACATAATCAACGTAAATTACATTATTGTGCACTCAATTAAGAATCAGGCGTAGCTTAAACTACAAAATCAGCAGAATCAAACGAAAAGTTGGTAAAAATGAGAAAATTGCAAAATCATTAACAAAGCAAACAGAGAAAAAGAAGTAGAAAATAATTAAAAATAAAATAAAAATCAATAAAAACAAATCACACGATTTAAATTAAGGCAAAAAAACCCAAACTGTCGTTCACCTTGCTGGCAATCAGTTGTGGTAACTTTTTTCTTGCACAAAATAAAATTCATGTGAAAATTCTTGTCACAATGAACGGCTTCCAATTTTTTGTTTTTACTCACACAGCGAGAGGGTTTAGGGGGTCTCGAAGAAAAATTAAAATTGCGTTGCAAAACGCCAACAACTGCAAACAAGGTCAACAACCAGTAGGCCACAGCAAAAAATAAATAAAATAAAAAACAATTTCGCGACAGTGGCAACGCAAGTACATAAATATAACCAATTCATTGACGCACTCAGTCGCACTGTCATTCACTCATTACCTACTCAATTCTTGGTAAACTCAGCGAATTACTCGAGTGTTTTTGTATTTGTTGCAATTTAAACTTCGTTACTAACATGATTACATCACAAATTACACGACAATGTGCATTTTTCATTTATTTTGCGCTGTTTTGGTAGCCGGCAGCAGACGGAAAGAGCCGACAGCGCAGAGGCAAAGAAGGCAAGCGCACCCAAAACGCTACGTTTAAGGCGGTACATATGTAGTAGTGGCTAAACAGAATACCGACAAGCTTAAAATACCCGCGAAAATAAATACAAACTACAACAACAACAGTTATAAAAATAAATATGTATCTGCAACTTGAAAGACAAGACAATGCAACTACCGCCGGCTAGCTACTAAGTGGTGGCTAAATTTGATGGGTTTAAAAAAATTAAAAAAAAAAAATTAAAAAAAATAGTATTTCATAAATATTGATTAAATGTTATGTAACTGTGATTGAAAAAATGCGGAAATTCCAATTAATAAAAGACGGTCCAGTTGGTAGGGTGCCAACGGCAAATATCCTCTCTCAGAGGTGAATTGTCTATTCGAAAGTCATTATTCACTAAACCATTACACCATACGGCAAAATTTATTTTTTTTTTCTGGGAGATTGAGTCCTAAGTAAAAAATTGTATTCTCAAATTTTCGAAGTTAGCCTCCAAAATCGGAATATTATCGGTCAAGCTTAGCTATTTATTACAGACGCTATAAAGGAGTTAGATCTTCGAAGAAAATAAAAAAAAATATATATAGAATAAAAATAATGGACCCCTTATAACATCTGCCACATAAGTTTGACCGAAGAGTTTTATACACCATACACCCTAAAAAAATAAAATTGTTCAAGTTTTACACTGGAGAAGAAAACAACCATAACTGTTATTTAGATTCGATAAGGATTCTGCAATCTTATATATACATACTGAAGAGATCAGTTTCAGCTCCAACTCTTCCAATCCTAGTTACTATATTTTGGATGTAAATTACCAGACTCCATTTCTGATTTTTATAAGGGAAAAGTTTTTAAAGCCTTTTGTAAATATACATTTTTTTTAGACATCAACAAAACATCTTTAGTACTGGTCGAAACTAGCATCGGAACCAAGTTTTTTGTGGCGGTACTGTTGGAGCGAGAGAACTTAAAATTTAGTACTATAATAGAGTATAGTTAACAATGTTTTTACCAAATTTGGAAAAAATTAAAAAATAAACTTTATGAAAAGCCGTATAAATGACTTTTTTTTCGGTGGCAACTTACAAGAACTCTTCGATGCGCTGTGTTGTACCAAATATTTTTTGTTCATATATGTATATTTTTTTAATTATTTTCACAGCATAAAAAAGTGATTTTCCTAACTATTGACTGATTTCTATTTCCCACAGATTGCAGTGAAACAACACGCACAAAACGCGCCAAGCGGCCACGTGCCCCAGAACCTGTAAACTTCGAACCGGAACCTCAACAAGACTTGGAAAATGAAGAGAGCGGTAGTCAAGAAAAGGATATACCTGAAATACCGACGAATTTCCTAAGTCCTTCAGTAAGAGAGTATCTGGAGTTGGGAAAGTCGATACCTGGTGAGTTTAAAATGTATTAAGATCATAAATTTCGACTTTGTGGATACTGCTAACATTTCTAATTGAAAGAAGACTTATCTATTAAGCGAAATCCTCACTTGCTTAACATGGTTACGTTAGGTTGTATGGCTGTTCCCCAGAGGGGATACACATGTAGACTATGAAAGACAATATTTTGTTAAGCCAGGATTCAACACATCTTCTAGTATCCGGTAAGATTTTTAACCTTACAGTGTGGATCCCGATGGATAAATGGCCAGTTAAAAAAACCTACGACTAAGGCGAGGTGAACTTTACTGAGGGCGAAGAGATCGGTAGACCGGTTTAGATAGGTTTTACCTTATGTCAGAAGAACCTGGCGACTACGCAATAGCTAGTGACTGACCAGCGCTTACCAAGCTCAGCCGAAGCCAATCAGTCCAGTAGTAAACATCAATAGGACAAAGGTGTTCCTATATGTTCTCATGCTACTATTAGCGAGACAGACATACCTGGACTTGCAAGCTCATCAGCTTTAAAATTTTTCACGATTCCGCTGTCGTCAGGAACCCAGACCAGTCTAATCGAAAAGTATAACGATAACTTTAGTAAAGATAAGCATTCCTTATTCCTCTAGTATCAAAGAGAATTCAATATATCCTGCCTTAATAGCAGCCACTTCCGCTTGAAAAGGGGGCAATAACTGCGTACTTGGAAAGAAACTCCAAATGGATCATGACAAGTATTTAAATTTACGCTTCTCATGTCATTAAATGAGTTGTATCTTTTTTTGGCGGTACAGTAATGATGTTACCTATTTTTGACATGATCTATTAATTCACATCTCCTAGAATACGATCTGGGACTGTGAGATGTGTTAATTGCTCTTTACATGGAAATTCAAATCGCTCTTCAAAATGCGGAGCAAAGTGGTTTCACTGGCGCCAAAAACCTCTCCTGTGGATTCAACTTGCCAAAAAAATATTTTTCCTCATGTGAGTTGAAATATTATAAATGATTTTATGTATTTCATAAATTCCAATGCAATTGTCTGCTTGCTTACTAATAGACCCATTAGAGTATTTAATAAATACTAACGGTAATGAAAATAGCAGCAACATTGTTTAAGGTGCTGCCAGATGGAACGAAAAACCCAATTTTTTTCCATTAACTGCAACAAATGACGTCGCCTATTGAATTAGTGTTGTGTTACAAAAAAACTTTCAAAAACATATGTACACACACTAAAAGGCTATCAAAAAGCCACAGGCGCATGGCTGTCATTCACAATTCAAATAAACATTTTAATTTATTTATTGATTCGAAGCCGGCAGATATGCGCTTTTGCATAATAGCAAACACACAGTAAATACGCCAGTGGAAAGCACTAAAAAATTGATATTGATGGGAGAGTTTCTGAAAAAAAAATCTCCTTCAGCTATACGAATACATAAATGAGAATTTAGGAGAAATTCTGATTTTATGATTTTTTCCGCACGCTTTCTGAGAGTGCATCAGGCGGCAGGTTTTTGTTGCTTCCATCAGAACATTTGCTCGAGGGGCAGGAAGGCGGAACAGAAATTCAATTATTTCGTGTTAAGAACAGATACACAATGACAGCTGATAGGCAAACTGCAAATGCAGCTACACATGTACAGTTGTATGCAGAAAATAGAAAAAAGTTGCATAAAAAATGGCTATGCCGATAACCAGGAGGCGACTCTGGCAGGCTTTTGATTGCGTGCAACATACACACATACACACTTGAATGTGTGCCACATAATCGAATGCAACAGGCGCACTATTTTTCAATGAGAATTTTTGAAATCTATCCTCTTACCATTCATGTGGTCAATAGTTATCTGCAGCGGTCATCCAGTTCCCGCGGGTGCGTTGTGTGTTAAAAAAAAAGCAATATGGCAGCACTGCAATATTCATCTGATAAAAGTGGCAAAAAAAACGCAGTCGACAGTCGACTTGTATATGCGCGACGTAATTGAGCGCAACTAACAACGCCTTGTTTGTCACTGAATTTTGACCGAACTTGCATCAGCCCAAATTCCCCGCATTGGGGGTCACTAATTTGCGGTACACAAAACACATATTTTTTTAACTTTGAATGCAACTTGCAGTTTTTGTGGTCGAAAGTGCATTTGCAATTTAATTTTTGGCAGCGCAACAACTCGCATAGTAAATAACTACAGGGTGGCCTAGGCGTTGCTGCTCAAATATTCAGAATTTCGATCTCAAACGATTAATGATTAAACAGGGTTGCATAGAGATGTTTCATAGTGATACCGTTTTATAAAGAGAGTTTTTGTATAAAAAAATATTGCTAAATTTAGTAAACAAATTATATAATCTAAACAACGGCGTGGATCTAGTATTCTTAAGTTAGAAAAAGATCTATCAAAGAAAACTGATCATTAAATCTATATCGGAGGAATAACTTTAGGCGTTTATTATTAACATATAAAATTGTAATTTCTCAATCGCGTTTCGAGAAGTTAGTTCTTATACTAAGTCTAACCCTTTATTTATTTGAACTCAGGGAGTTAATAATTTACTTTCGTTTAAATTAGTATTGAATATATATATAGACCTTTATATTCGATACATAAAAACGGAATTGAAATGTTTGAAAATTGGAGCAAGTTCTAGATAGTCAAAATGCTCAAAAGTTGGAAAGTGCCCGACCTACCTACCATTTATCGATATAACAAAAATACGCCTGAACAACATTTCAAACAGAAGCAAGACCACTTTGTAACTAAAAGAGCACCGTGAGATCGATACGTGTTAAAATATGTCTGTGATTGGCGTTGGAACCGATTAGCCGGTTAGAGCCGAATCGACGAGAGCGCGCCACTCCTCTCTTTTCTTCGCAGTTCGGCGCCAGGAGATCCCAAGTGTAACCATGTCGCTCTCCACCTGGTCCCTCCATCCTCGGCTTCCTCCGGCGGGTACTGCATCGAACACTTTCAAAGCCGGAGTGTTTTCGTCCATTCGGACAACATGACCTAGCCAGCGTAACCGCTGTCTTTTTGTCAATGTCGTTGCCAATGTTCTGAGGACCATAAATCTTGCGCAAAATTTTTCTCTCGAAAACTCCTAGTGTCGTCTCATCTGATGTTGACATCGTCCACGCTATTGCACCATAAAGCAGGACGGGTGCCGCCTTATTGAGTTTGATTTTGATTCGTCGAGAGATGACTTTACTTTTCAATTGCCTACTCAGTCCAAAGTAGCACATGTTGGCAAGAGTGATTCTGCGCTGGATTTCGAGGCTGACATTGTTGGTGTTGCTGATGCTGGGTCCTCGGTATACGAAATTATCTACGTGTTCGAATTTATGACTGTCAAGAGTGACGTGGGAGCCAAGACACGAATGAGCTAACTGTTTGTTTGATGACAGGAGATATTTCGTCTGGTCCACTGCCGTATTAATTTTGCGGGGATACCAAATTTAGACATCGCGGCATAAAGGCAGCTCCTTTGCGTGCTGTTGAAAGCAGCTTTAAAATCTACAAAAAGGAGATGTGTGTCGATCCTCTTTTCACGGGTCTTCTCCAAGATTTGGCGCATGGTGAATATCTGGCCAGTTGTGGATTTTCCAGGTCTAAAGCCACACTGATAAGGTCCAATCAGTTCGTTGACATGTTAAAATAGGTCAGATTAAATAACACCTGCCAGCAAAAAATTAACCGATCTTGAAGACTGATTCAACACCAAATTAGGTCTTTAACTTATAGAATCTTAAAGTGTACAATGTAGTATCACCTGGCGGTAGCAGGGAATGAGGGATGTGCCAAAACCGGTCAAGCAAAGATTACTCTACCAAAATCAAAACACCTATCAAAAAGGAGAAGACACGAAATAAATTAGGTTAAGTATGAAAAAAGCCCACTTGACTGAACTTTTGTTTCAATGTGATAATAAAACTGCTTTTATAAAAAATCTTTTTGAGATCACGTAAAGTTCACAATAATGTATATACTGGGTCTTTATTTAGATGAAATGATCCTTTGGAAATATTATAAAAAAGATTATCTGGGCTCAACCGGGATTTGAACCCGGGACCTCTCGCACCCAAAGCGAGAATCATACCCCTAGACCATTGAGCCGCTTGGTATTAATCCAATTTGATTTTCTTTGATAATTTTTTTCAACTATGCATTGTGTTTTTTAAACATGTTATGTATATTTCAATTGATGAAAAATTATTTTTGTCTTAGTTGAATAAACAATAACAAATTCATATATAAACATATGTTTTTTATGCAGTTTTTAAACATATTTTGTTTTTAAATAAATATTGAACATGAAATAAAGAGTTTAAATGATAAAAATCCCTTAAAAAATACCAAACGTGAAGCTCCAAATTGTAGCTTTTTCGCTCAAAATATTTTATACCAAAATTCAAATACTGTGAACCTATTTTAGACACTATGGTTTCAAAGAAAAATCAAACAAAATAATAGATTGGGCTCAACCGGGATTTGAACCCGGGACCTCTCGCACCCAAAGCGAGAATCATACCCCTAGACCATTGAGCCGCTTAATTTAGACCAACTTGCATTTTCTTTTGGCTTGGTTTGTGGCCTTCGATGGTACTCATCTTCATCAATAGTTTTGCTGGCTTTGCCATGCAAGCAATAGTTTATTTGTTTGTATATTTGCTTTTGTTAATGCATTAATTAAAAAGTGAAACTTCATGTTTTCAAACGTGTTTTTTGATATCTTCTCCATTCTTCTGAACATGCTTTTTGATAAAGTTGTGGCACTTGATACGTGTATGTTTGTATGTGACCGTAAAACAACTGTTCAAAGTAGATCGACAAATATCAATTGACTTTATAAACAAAACAACATGTTTCTTCCACTTACTTGAACTTGGTCTTATATGCATTATGTACCGCTAATGTGGACCGAAATGTGTCTGAAGTCCCCTTTATCAGATGTTAATATGTATAGGAATATATATTATATGGCTAAGCTTTCATTATGTAATGACTGTGTAATGACTGTGACTATCATTGAATTTGACATAATTATGAAAACTGATATAATAACAGAAAAACGTAGGAATATGTTTAAGTCCTATATGAATTTATATCATAAATTATATTAAAAACTTCGTTAAGGATTATGATAATTTCCTAATAAAAATTTCCATTAATCTCGATTTATTTTAGGTCGCCCTGGCGTCGATTATCCCATACTATCTGCTATACCCTACACAAATTTCTACTGCGATGAGCAACCCTATCCAGGCTTTTTCGCCGACATGGAAACCAGGTGTCAGGGTAAGTTCAACGATAAATTAAATAATTAAATTTCAATTTTTTCAACACATGTCGATTTGTTTCAGGCTGGCATTACTGCGACATCGATGGCCGACAAGCGTCCTTCCTATGTCCAAATGGCACACAATTTTCGCAAGCCGTCTTCGTGTGCGATTGGTGGTTCAACGTGCGCTGTGATCTCTCGCCACGTCTCTACGCCATTAATGCACGACTCTATCAACGCCCCAAGGTGAACCCGACACGTCCACATCGCATCATTACAAAGGAACTGGTCGATGATATCTTCAATTAAGCTGTCGTGGAAATGCAAAAAAGACAGACAATTAAGGAAGGTGGGCGAGAGACAGCCTTCCTTGGAAGGGAGAGAACAAATAAAAATCAGATAGACAGATAGAATGAAAGAGAGAGGTAGATAGAAAGAGAGAGTGAGATAGAAATACAGAATGATAGAGATAGGGCGATAGAGAGAGCGAGATAGATATAGAGAGAGAAAGAGAGAGGTGAGGAAACGATTGATGACAAAAGAGCAGACAGAGGGAGTGAAAGGAAGAAAGTTCGACTATAATATTTGGAGGCATTGCCAGATAAAACACCACTGAGGAAAGAGCGTTTCAGCGTATATTTGTGGGCTATGAGGGTTATTTAAGTATAAAATGATGATTTCAAGTATTGAGTGACAAAATATTAAACTACGGTGCAGAGTATTAAAAATAAACTCGTAAATAATGGAATCCTAATTCGGTGCAATTTTGAGAAGTAGAGTTACAAAATATATGTATTAAGAGTATAATTTAAGAACATCAATTGTATCTTTAGTGTTATAAAGATAAACAGGAACTATAAATATGATAAGAGGAGTAAATGTAATTCAATATGTTATAAAAAATAGTTTTTAGGAAATAAATTAATATATATTTAATGTAAAATTCTGTAAAAACTAATAATCGTTTAACTTAAAATTTGTGTATTATAAAATGTTTCTTGTAGTATTTTAAGTTAATTTGACAAAAAAAAAATATTATTTAATATTATATTTTAGTGAATTTGTATATAGTTATATAGCAATATAATCAATATGTCTTCCATCGCGGTCAACTGCTTGCATTCACATACAGATATATATATACACAGTATAAATATGTATAAATACTATTATATTGTCTATATAAACACTCGACTCCTTTCTCTTTTCATTAATTTTGTCACTTTGTAATTTCATTGCATTTAACTTATATTTTAAGTTGAACTACTTTCAATCTACAAACTACTATTCATCAATTAAGTTTAAGCTTGTATCTGATTTGAAATGTTGAATAAAGCTTATCATTAGCGAGCGCGCAAATATTTTGTTTTTAACCTTACTCTTTTTTAGTTTTGAAAATTCGAAATGCCGTTATTTTATTTGCTACATTTTGGCCAACAATTCAGTTGAAAGGTGTGAAGAGTTGAAGGTCTCGACATTTACCTTTGGACAAAAATATCGAGTCGGGCTCAACCGGGATTTGAACCCGGGACCTCTCGCACCCAAAGCGAGAATCATACCCCTAGACCATTGAGCCGCCTGATTTAGACCAACTTATATTTCCTGTTGTACTTATTCAACCACTCGTTGGTATTTAGTGTATCTATTTTTGGACACCCGATTTGTTTAAACAATTTTATAATTTACATTTAATTTACCAGCTCCACAATTAATTTTTAGTGAATTTGCATTTTCATTATCACTGAAATCACTGAGAACTTGTTCATTGACCAGAATATATATATGAATACATATATGTACAAATAAATGAGGCTAAGATAAGACGTCTGACTGAAAGGAAGTTCCGAGTATAATGAGTCAAAAAGCAACAGAATTCAACTTGCGAACCTTCCAAATGAACCCTTCCATTAATCGTTGACTACCGATTTTTACCACAAAAATAACACTTTAAAACACATATATTCCAATCTTTAGATAAATTCACTTCCCCTACCCCTTTCCTATTATCAAATTATTGATCGATTCCAATTTAAAATATATTTCTAAGGGTTTATTGCTGCTGTATTTTGGGCAATAATGCATTTCCCTCACGACAATGAGATCATTATTCTGTCAATATTTAAAAAATTAGCAAGTTCTATGCCTAAGCAATATGAAGAAGTAATTAAGAGAAATTATTATTGGGCAAAAAAGACAAAAGACATTGTTAAATGCAATTTCTTGTATACATATATACTTGTCATTTTGGTGTCAAGAGGTAGAATGTTTCCTACAAAAGTTGAAACAGACAAGGGTTATTAGTGAAACACTCTTGTTCCTTAATTTCTCTGACTTATATTTCTGTTACAATATTTTTGAGATTTCATATTGTAAATATTTTATTTTTTGTTGATGTCCCTAAAAAATCAAATTTGTCAACCTCGATTGTTGATTATTTTTAAAAGTGATATTTTTCTGAAACTAATAGCTTTTAAAAACATTTCCGAAAATACGTATCGATGGCCGATTTCAATAAATAAAAAATCTCAAATATATGGATAGTGTTACAGTTCTTCTTCCACACTTCATTAAATCCTTACTTTCCTACAAATATAAATATAAATTATTAATCATATGGCTTAATATTAATGTATGCTGTTTAGTTGCCACACTGCTTTATCGACTTGATCTACAAATTAGGTCATCCTATAAGTATGCAACACAAATTATTTATCGTTTGTTAAAACTGTATAAACGGCAAACATTCGCACCAGACCACGTGAACGTTATCGCACAATAAAGTTTATTGTAAAAACAAAAAAAAATATATTATCATTAATATTTTAATAATTTGTTTAAAAAATACAAAATATTGAATTTTATTCGGCAGCTTACGAGACAAAACTGTAATTTGTCGAATAACTGTTATGCGGCTCAATGGTCTAGGGGTATGATTCTCGCTTTGGGTGCGAGAGGTCCCGGGTTCAAATCCCGGTTGAGCCCGACTGCCTTTTTGTTTTTGTTTAACTTACATTTTACTTTTTTTTGCATTTTGCTTCATATTTGAAGTGTTTTCAGCATCAATCTTTTTTTAACAATTTGAACGTTGTTTTTCTTTCATATTTGTTTTGTGCAGATTGTATATGGATAAGAACTTTAAATATACTCTTAAAATCAGTCTGGCTAATGTTTAATGCTTCAACTCTTAATCAGAAATATGTAGTTAGAAAAATAGTTTCTAAATGTTTTAAATTGGCTGAATCTTACTCCATTCTCAAATTTAACCCAAATTGCCGACAAAAGCCACTAAACAAACAACTAACAACATATATTCTTCTTCAGAGTTCATAAAAGCTCACATTGAATGTACGGGTCAGAAAAATAAATCGGATAAATCGAATGAAAATGAAATCGACTTTTCTTGACATGTGAGAAGATCAGAAGGCCAGACACATAATTAGATTTATTTTTCTAAGGAAGGGGTAGCTACAAATCTCATAATCTATTCCGATGTGTCCGTGCATTTAAATGCAGATATTAAATTGTATAAAATATTTTCATGGTTTTTTTTTATTATTATAAACCGTGTTAAAATGAGCCGATTTCAAATACAAATCAAATCAAATCAAATATTAAGACATCGTTGAAATAAATTTGTTTTGTTAGTATTGTAGTTGGTTTACGTGGATGCTCGGCATTTGTGACATGCGCAGCAATTTATTAACAATATACAACACAGGGTGATTACAAAATACAAAAAAGTAGAATTTGCAGGGTAACAAAGTGGAATTTAGACATATTTACGTTATGCGGCTCAATGGTCTAGGGGTATGATTCTCGCTTTGGGTGCGAGAGGTCCCGGGTTCAAATCCCGGTTGAGCCCGGATAGTTCTTTTTTGCTTTCATAAACATTTTTTTATTTTCTTCGATTTATTTTAAAGTAAAGCTTTGTAAATAACTAATTCGACAGTTTAGCACGTTCACGTTGCGGCTATTTATCAGATGATACCAATCGCAGCGGTAAACATTTATGGCCGTTGTGGTAGGTGGATCTACTAACGCTCGTATGCATACACATGGCAATTAGTTGCAACATTTTATATGCCTTTGTTTTGTTTAATAATATAATATAATGGTTTCAGTTGGTATTCAAACAAGGTGATGCAATCAAGATCCACAGTTTATTCTGTAACAAATAATTGAGTAAGTGGAGTTACGACATTATTTCGCAACTCTGATGTCTGATAGTGTCCGATACTACAAATGTTGTGATTCATAAATGAATATATTTTCAATCATACAGTTATATAAGTATATATTAAGTCTAGTAAAAATAAATCAACTTTTTTTCTAATATATAACTCTAGTAATTTTTATCTATCGATGTATATGTAAATGGAAAAGATAGGATTTCGTACTAAAAAATCAAAGATGGACACCATCGAAGACAAAATACAAAAAAAGACAAAAACGCAAGCCAGGCGGCTGAAAAATTGAATAGTGTTTATGGTTCTTATACCAATCATTCTGGTTTAGTCTGTTCCGTTCCGATATTTTTGATGTCAAACCTACATAAGGCTCTGAATGGCCTTTGTAAAAAATTGTATTTATAAAAAATAACCAGAAAAAATTTGAACCAGAATTGTCCGACAGGAAGATTTTGCTTGTGTTTGGTGGCATTAACATCATATACTATGAGCTGCTAAGATATTAAGAATTGGATTGTATGAAGGCATCGAATAATTTTATTCCACAAGGACGACGCCAGGCCACAAATATAGATAGTAACTCACATCGCTCGGAATGCGTCAAGAAGGTAAAAGGAATTAAGAAAATTGTATTAGATATAGTCGAATCACCAATAGTTACTGAAGATGGAGATACCTTCATTGGTAAGTGGAGTTGCTTTCCGGTATGCTTCATTATATATTTGACTGCTTCTAACTTATCGCTTCTTTCACAAAAAATATTTTAGAAATATTTTGAAGGAGGGATACTTGTTACGAAAGAGAAGACAAAAATGCATCCTTGAAAACACACGAAGCATAAATCTAATTATTATTTATTTAGCAGATTGTAAATCAAAAAAAAAAATATTTTTTTTTTTTAATTTTTGATTAAATTCAGAATAAATTCTAGAATAAATTTATTTCTCTATTTCCTCAATTTTGTAAACGCACTTTCGCGTCTGCTCTAAATAAATTTGCGTGATAGGTACTTATAACCTGAATTTTTTGTGTACCAATTTCGTGTCAACAAATTTCCTTTTCACGCAGTAAATTGGATAATAGTCACGGCAAGGTTCCTAATTGCAACTAAATTGATGAAATGAGTTCCTAATTAGATTAAATGATTAATCGACTGTGAAAAATATTATTTGCAACGTGACATTTGGTGAATAACGAATTAAACATTTTTTTTAAGAGGATTTAGATCATAAGCGGATAAAAAGGACTCACGTAACGTATTAAACATAGCTATTACGCCAGGCATTTTTGTGCTTTGTGAATATTATACCACATATAGGTATATATACACATAATATTTGACAAAATACGACACAAGAGATGAAGAGATTGATAAAAAAAATATCTAAAGGTTTAAAAATGCATATACAGCTGCGAGCATTTTAATGGCAGTACAATTAAAATTGTTAACCATTAATTTTGTATCCATACATTTTCGATGACATATAAATGCAAAATTCTGTACACAAAATAATTTGGTTACAGTACAGATCTTTATATTTACAGTACAGATCTTTATATTTAGATTAAAAATATTTTTGTTCGATAAAATAACCAAACAAAAAATAAAATTTTTTATATTTTTTTTTTCATGATATTTTAAACGTTAAGGTTGTTTGCCGTCATTTCGTGGGACTTTTTAGCCGGAAAATATTTTTTTTTTAGATTGTAGTCCCTTTAGTGAAAGAGTATTATTTTGCACTCAACTGTATCTACTTAAGTGTGTACGCATTTAATGAATATCGGGCAAAAACTTTCACTGCAACCGCAAGGCTATTGATGACTGACGATAAGGCCGGCAGTTTAACGGTGTTGAACTGCTAAGAAACAACAACACGTTACAGCAAACACTAGCAGCCCCGACACCACAATTTCAATGAAAAAAACGAGATATTTTCATTTTATTTTTGTTTTTGTTATTTAAAGTTTCGATGTTGCATGCAACTAGCAGAGTGTTTACAGCGACATCGCGTAGTTGTTGTCAGGTGCCAACAGCAAACATAAACCAGTTGTAGAGCAACTTGAAACAAATCTACAGCTGGTTGGCTAAATTAGATCCAGATTGCGGCATCGGTACTTGCACCCCACTCTAAGCCAGTCTGTGGCAGCCCGTTGTAGTGAATCGTGTTGGATGTGCTGTGCCAAGTGTGCGCCGTGGCGAGGATCAGTGCCATTAGTGACAGCAGCAATCAGCTGGCCGAAAGTGGTTTATTAACGGTTCCACAATTCGAAAGCCAGTAGCAACAACGGTTGTTACCAACAGCAACATTAACATCTGCACCGGTTGTGGTCGTGGACTGGAACGTCAGTGGGTTTTGGTGCTATTGACAATACAACGCTTGAATGCCCGCCGATTTGACGAAATATTCGTAAGCTATCATTTAGTGCACTTACTGCATAAGACACTCGTATGAACGACTTCCGTCTGTCGTTAAATCAAATTTTATACAATATTTCTTGTAATAAAAATGTTCATTGTTTTTAATAATTTTTTTTTTACTTTGGGAAAATGTTGGTATGCATTCCATAACGAATCATGTACTCATTATAACGCATGCAAAACTATGGTCTTGTTTAAAGACTTTAAACATTTCTTTTGACTTCAGGAAATCTTCATTTTAGTTATTATGTAATGATAATGGAAAAGAATATTATTTATGGGTTTCATTTCTTAAAATTAATTGATGATTTTTGACAGCTATCGACGCGACTTTGGCATACAAAAAAAATCTTATTCATCCATATGTCATAAGCTTGATGCGATTTTCCCTTTACACAAATCCAATACAGGTTCCGTCATCCATTGAATAATTTGTTTTCCAATCTTTTTTTGTTTTCTGAAGAGGAAAAAATCATTAGAAGTACACTGGCTCATAAAAATATTCGAAAATATATTATTTTATAAAGAAGGTCCTATAAAAGTTATTATCGTGTTCCAAAAAGCTCTGTCAGGATCGGAAAGGACCTCTTCGAGCCGTTAGATACCAAACGAGACTTCAGACGGGGTGACTCACTGTCGTGCGACTTCAATCTTCAATCTATTGCTGGTAAGTACTGATTTTTCCAGACTGGGTAAGGAGCGAACATAATCGGGTAGTGAATGAGGACAAGACGAAAAATATCATGTCATCAAACAAACAGTTAGCGCACTAACATCTTGGCTCCCGCGTCACTGTTGACAGTCATAATTTTGAACTTGTTGATAAATTCGTCTACCTTCGAAGCAGTATCAACAACACCAACTGCCTCGTAATCCAAGGAAGGTTCACCCTTGCCAAAAGGTGCTACAAATATGATATGATTTCGTGCTAAAAAAACGACTCAAACAGTTTTGTGAATGTTTGACTCAGTCTAGTTTGAGCACACGTCAAATATGGACACTAACAAAGAAAATAATCACCTTATTTTGCAGTTTTCTTCGATAAAGGAGAATAAGAAGGACAGTTAACCGAAATTGAATAGTGTTTATGGACCTGGTATTATAACAGCTAATCAAGCGAAACTTTCTATACTTTCTTAGGGCAATAGCCTAAAATATCGATAAATGAAGGGAAATCGTAGAGTCCGACCGTCATTTAAGCACAGTTTTGTTACCCAGGACCTAAACA
The DNA here is from genome assembly GCF_028554725.1 of Zeugodacus cucurbitae. Lineage (NCBI taxonomy): Eukaryota > Metazoa > Arthropoda > Insecta > Diptera > Tephritidae > Zeugodacus > Zeugodacus cucurbitae. The sequence continues at coordinate 50,968,011 of NC_071667.1, read as the reverse complement.
TTGCACAAAAACCCATTTGGAATCATACAAAAAAACTCGATGTATGGGTGCCACTTGAGTTAAGCCAAAAATTCTCATGGACCGAATTTACATCTGCGAATCGCCGCTAAATTGCGACAAAATCGATAAATTTCTGAAGCGAGTGTGTACTGGGATGAGAAAAGTGGTTCACTAACGACAATGCCAAACGAAAACGGTCGTGACCGACGCGGTGAGCCGGCGTAATTAGTGGACAAGCCAGGATTAAAGCGGTCAGAACGTGTTTGGAGGGATTAGCAGATCTACTGTGAGCTGTTAACCTAGGATCAAACTCTTAATTCGGACCTGTACTGTGAACAATGATACAGTATGAAAAAGCAATTGACCAGGAGCTTTGGTCAATAGAAGAGAAGTTGCGTTACATCAGGAAAACTCCAGACCCCTCACGTCGATAGCGACTCGCCAAAAACTCCGACAGCTTGTTTGGGAGGTTCTTAAAAATCAACCTTATAGTCTGGACCTTGTTGGTGAAAAAATCGGCTCAAGAAGAGCTATTAAAAAATGACTGGCAGAGTTATTTTCAAAATGGACAAGGATTTCTATGAAAGTGATTATGAAAATATTTTCAAAATGTCAACGAACTGTCTTTGACAGAAATCGGATCATTCTAACTATACTAAATAAAACTTTAAATTGGATGCAAATGTAATGGTTTTATTTTTACTGGACCTATTATGTTAGGTTACAAGTAAAAGATTATACCGAAAAACATCTAAAATTAAAAAAATTCTAATAGAAATTTATTAAAACGATGAAGAAAATGATGTTAGTCTACTTCAGTAGATCTTTAGTGTATTTCGACATTGTAGGCGGCAGTAACGACAGCAATCGCTTCAGAAGTTAAGGACAATGTTGTAATCGGTGGCAGAGTAATTCGAAATCCCACTAGCATAGGTGTCCGACCACAAGAGAGCTAACCTGAGCTAATGAGCGCTAGTATGTAGTTTTAACAACCAACAGCAAATGACGAGGCGACGGAAAATATTTTTTAAATGCATGAAAATGCTGAATTTAAATGCTTAGTACGAAGGTAGTTTGCAAGTGTGGCAACATAGTATCCAATAATTCAGAGCAAATGCGCACTAAAAACTAAGCAAATGAAGAATTATATAAAAAAAACTCATAAAAAATGAAAAACCATTGCGGTCTGCTGCAAAAACACCTACAAAAAAGCTTCTGCGAAAGCCAAGTAACTGTAACATGCGCTTACAAATACTCGAATGTGTCTGTATGTATGTGAGTGGTTGGTCGTCATAAAAATAAACACCACTCTGTTTATCCACAAGTGATTTAATTTTTCTACAAACTCCAAACAAACGCAAACCATACGACCTGACCGGACCCTCGGCAAGCCAGCCAGCCAGAGCCAAGAGTCAAGCAAAGCGTTCGGTCCTCTTCCATTTGGCTTGGCTTGACTCACTGCACGTTTCTTTTTTACAACGACGATTCGCTTGCAAATAGCATTTGGCAGGTAGTTGGCTGGTGGCGGGGGGAATTTAGGGACCAACAGTTGGCGAGTAGTTGCTACTGTCTGTTGTTTAATTGCAGTTGCGTTGCGTTGGCTAAAAAGCGCTTGCGGCACTTAATCGTGGTCGTGGTCGCGGTGATTTGTTGGTCGATCGCTTAGCTTTGTCGTTGTCGCGCTATTGTTGTTGTTGCTGTGTGATAGCCACAGCGTTACAGTAATCGAAGTGAATGCACTGCTTCCAATTCGGCAGAAAATGTGAAAGGACGAAATGTCAAAAGCATGTTTTACCGCTGCTCAACAACAACACGTATGTATGTGTGTGTATGTGAGTGCATGGACTGTATGTATGAGTATGCACGCGTGAGCAGTTTGCCCGCAAACCAAAGCTTTGCTGTTTGTAATTATTGTTTGAAGTGGTTGTAGAAGATCACAATGTGAATAAAAAATTTTGTTTTAGCAATAAATAATTTATACTTTTACGAAGCATGCGGTTCTCAATTTGCATTATTTGAAATATATATGTATAGTGTTTGTGTGTAAAGGTACATATGTATATGTGTTAGTTATATCGACTACATGTAGCTTTCGCTGAACTAATTCCCTGCTAAAGGTAAATCGTATTGAGAAATACTATAAGTTTAGAACTACTTCTGAAAAAAGTCTAGTATAAAAAAAATCCTAATCATCGAGACTATCAGATGGAAGAGAATCCTGTACATATGTATTTATATTAGCATTTTTTGAAATGGTCTTATAATAGTCAATTACATTATTTTAGCGAAGGTGCCTCGAGAAAGCTTATCCGATTATATGTAGTGACCATTTAAAAATATTTTTTCTCCCTTTGGCTCAACCCACACCGATCCAAATATACCGGAACAATATGTTCAAACTTTGATTTCTTTATAAAATCACCAATGTACAACTGTTATCAAAATAATAGCAATGGATTAAAAAAAATTAAATAAATGCAATTGTTCCCCTTAAAACTTCTAGCCATTAACTTTTTTTGCAAGAATATTAGCCGAAATATTGAGACTCTATGTTTAAATTGATATTTGATACCGTTTTCATTTATATGGAGTACCGTAATTGTTTGTGTAATTTATTTGTTTTTGATGGGATTTAAAATAGAAGTGCTAGCGAAATGATCGAATTGTTTTTAAGAACTTGATTGAAATGTGAAAATTTCAATTGATGTCAAATAGCAACTTTGTTGCGATAGTATAAAATTTGTTGGCGGAAGGAAACTCGTTACAAGTTTATTGTCGATTTGGTCGGATGTTCTGTCAAAATCCATGAGAATGGAAACCAAATCTTGAAACAAAGAGACGAAATGGGGATCTATCGCGGCCACGGTTAAGGGCAGTAGTGGGTTTGTTCCGCGAAAAACATGTTTATACCAGTAAAAAATTCATTGCTAGTTATATCTTAGCTTTATTGCGTACACAATAAGAACATAGTTAAAAGTGGATTAAAAACAACATGGATACAAAAATGTACGTCGACTATGCTAGCATACGCTGAATAGAAAACGCGCAGTACAGAATATATCACTAAGACAACAATCCAAGTAGGCCAGCAAGTTGGCAAAAAAATTGGTATACTTCGAAAGGATTTGGAGACGGCTCAGTGTCTGACTTTAAACCAAGTGAGAAACTTTGGGCAGATGTCAAGAAAGCTGTGTTGATAAAGAATCCGTCTAATACGAATCATCTTTACCCTAAAAATGATTTGATAAAAAGGCCTTTAAAGTTTTACGCGTTGAAGCTGTCTAACCTGAACTTTCATACACTACAGCGGATTGAAGAGTAACAATTTGTTGCGCTTTTCACTAATTAAATACTGTTTCAAGACCCTAAAGTTTCTTTTAAGCTAAGAAGTCGTTTGCGATTTTTTTTTATTGCCAGACTGGAATTTGCCTAGTTTATTATGGGGCATAAGTGTTTTCAAGACATATTTTAGCTTTTATACCTTGCAATTGCTCAAACATTTTACTAGTTCCGTGTTATACTTATACGAGTACATCTACTTATGTAACTTTGTGATTTAATAGCTGAATGAAATACATTCAAATAAAAGTGAGAAAAAGTTCCACAAAGCGTGATGGATTTTCAATCAACAGGCTATAAAAACAGAACAATGACAACAAATCAATGAGCTTCAGAAGTCGTTGGCACTTTTGCACTATTTCAAAAAAAAAATCACTTCATCAGTGCAATGGGTGGCTAATGGCAATGAACATATGAATGTCAATATGTATGTATGTATGTAAATGAATGTAAAATATTTTCTACAGCAGAACATATTGGCTAAAAACTGACCATACACCTGCATCCGTCTTCATATCCGCCTACAAAGGTAGACATGGATCATGTCTATATATGTATCTAAATACATACAAATATACAAGTATAAATACATATACAAACTTATATAGAGTACGTGCAGGAATACAACCACACTTTATTCGGGCTTTATTTTAATGTTACTCTACATACATTTGACTGTTGTCTGAATTTCGTATGTAGAGTAAATTAATTTATTCGACGACATGTGCCGTTTTAATTGCTGTGTTCGTTATTGTTGTTATAGGCTTATATGCAACTGTATAAGGCCAGTGCCAATTTTATGCGTGCAACTGCTTGTTGTTGTTTTTGTTATGACAGCCTCAGCGTGTGTTGTGTCCATTATTATTGTATTATTTTGCAAATTATTAGATTTTTAAACAGTGCGCATGCATACATACATACATACAAACATGTATAATATATACAAACATGCGTGTGTGACATCGCAGAGAAACTTGCAACTGGCAAGGTAATTCATTTGTTGGGACCATTTCACATTTCTTACATTAGCATACCGTAGGCATATAAACACAAAGATACAAAGATACATACATACATACATACATATATAAGTACAGAAACAGCTAAAATTTGCTAACGCAATGCGTACGGCATGGATTGGATTTCTCGCACACGTGTAAACAAATTCGCACGCATTTAAATGGTTATTTATGCTTTTTCACTGTGCCAAGGCATGTCTACATATGAATGGGTGTATGTATGCGTGTGTGCGTGTGTGTGTGAATGCTACATTATTATTATGCGAAAACATCATTTGCTATTATATTATTTTGAATTTTCCAGCAATTAGTCTTGTTTACATTGGGCGTATGCATTACCAAAGTGCGTTTCTACATACATACATTTGAACATATGTGTTGTGTGTGTGCTGACAGGTAAGTATCAGTGCGTGATATGGTAACTAAATAACTGTATAAACAATCAACACATACTTGCCACAAATGATGCACCGAGTTTATTTAGTAATTAAAAGTTGTTTTATTGCTGCAATCTCAGCACTTAATGGATAATACATACATTTGTATGGATGTGTGCGTGGTTTTAACAGGTTAAAAAGATGCGATGCAGTTGAAAAATGGAACTTTGTAAATATCATAGCTTAGCTGGCTAATGGAATAAATGATCGATGTACTGAAGAAGAAATGATTTTGTATGAATGTAAGCAGAACTTAACGTGTTAACCGCATTCCATTACTGGGGTCATCCCATTTGGTGAGCTGAAAAAATCACATTTTTTTTAATTGCTTTCTTAACATGTCTAGAATACGGAAGTGAAGTGATTTGATTTTTTATAAATTCGAAATCGTTTTAAAGACAGCAGTTCGAAGAAGGAGCTGTTCGAAGCGATGAGTTGGCAGTGGGAAACTTTGAACGTGTTTTCTTACAGATCCAAACGCCGCTAATTTTTTATTATTCTGATAAGCCAATCAGCCGGAATCATTGAGGAAGTTCGAACCCAGGGGTGTTCAGAACACTCTATCCCATGTTCTACACAATATTTTTAACTTAAAATTTATATTTATACTGTCGAAATATATGTTAATAAATGATAATAAACTTAAAGCTCTATTTATTTACTGGTCGTAGAAAAAAAAACTAAACAATTTCTAATAAACAGGCCATGAGATGGGATGACCCCCTTAATTGATTCAATAAAAACGTTAACGAAATAACAGGAATTTGTTTTTATTTGTTGGATTGTTACTGCATCTACTGTTTTCTCAGAATCTGTATTCAGCGATATTTTCCTGATTTTGAGCTTCAAGAAAATGCTCACTATAAAAAAATTTACCGACTGAGTGGAATATTCATCCAATAAGAATAGTTCTTCTGATGATCATTCAGACGTTTAGTGCACTAGAGGACCTCATATATACCAATGCAATACATAGTAGAACAAAGTTAATTATCCGACACCCCAATCCCTTTAACGTTTTTGCACTACACACAATAACTCTAATAGATAATGTAGAAAAATATATATCTTGCTTAGAGATTTCGTATCTGGGAGAAGTGTATAAATATAATCAATTGAACGGCAATATATTATTAAATCTAGGATGACTGTGTTAGACCAGAGTGAAAAGATTATAGCCTCTTTACACAGGAGCTAATTGATCAATTAACTGGCCTCTGCTCGATTAAAACGCTTATTGACTTCGATTTACCATACAAAATAAAATTCAACATTGATTTTTAATTGAATTTTAATCCGACTTGAAAATGAAATGCAACTCTGCGACACGTACTTTGTCTGCATTTGAATTTGGCTGAATTTTTTGATAAAAGAGCTGCTAAAAATATCAAACAGCAGATTAAACTCACCGACTTCTTATGAAAAGCAAAAACCAAAATGTAGAACAGCTGATCGGTTATCGAGTAGCCGGTAGTCTAAAAGGCAAAAAAGGATTTCTAAATAAAAATTTTGATTGATCAATTAATTTGGTTGTCAAATAACGCTATTAGACTGATTAGATTTATACAAAATTGATTTGATTACTAACCGCTTTGGCAAACATATGATCAGTATGTGAAATCCAGCATAGAACCCATGACTGATACTACAACAAGAACAGCAACAACTATTGATCCATATGTATCCACATCTATGGCTGTGAGCAGTTTCCGTAACATATGTGATTGTAATTATCTTCCTACCATGAAATGCTTACATTTATAGTAGACTCAGCGTTTCCTTTCACTAAAGATAAATTTATCAATCAACATATCGCATGCTGTTATATCCAACCGCGTTAAAGTGATTAATTACAAAAACTCACTGTGCTTTGGTCGATTTCGGAGCGATTTTCTAGGTGTTTACGAAAAAAGCTATTCAATTGAATTGTAAATCGTGTTCTGTGATTAACTCAGTTTTCAAAATAAATATCAAACTGTTATTTATGCATAGCTAATTAACGGTGCCTTGAGAAAATTGAAATTCAATAGTTTTTCAGTGATTAAAATTTATTGTAATCTCAAGCCAAATGAGACTGACTAAAGTTTAAAAAAATGCTTAGAGAATTTTTTTTTTAAATTATCTATGAATTTTGATGGGGCAATTTTGATGTAATTTTGAGTTCGCTTGGAAATCTACTTCTGAATAAACTAAAAGAACTATTAAATCGAATTATTTACTTTTTTACACTTCTATACTGTAACACTGGGTGTTGCAATGGTAAACAGAGTATTCAGAGGTCAACTGCACTATTTTATTAACTTGGAAATTATAATCGTATCTATATTAAGGAATAACATGAGATTTTCTACAGCTGAATTGGAACAGAAGAGAGAATTTTACATGATATAAAGCAATGTAGAATTCCATACATAATATATAATATGAAAAACGAAACACTAAGTGATCTCATAAGGCAGATAAATGATAAATGACACTTAGATCCTCATTCATTAATGAAACCTAGGAAACGCAATTACCTTATAATTATTTCTAACTGTTAAAATCAAAATTGGTGATTAAATTGATAAAATAATTATTTTTTTTCTATATCGAACCCTGGTGCAAAATTTTATTAGAATCTGAGTATTCTTATTATGAACAAGTAAGAAAGGGCTAAGTTCGGATGTAACCAAACATTTTATACTCTCGCAATTTATATATTTAACTTTATATTATATAATACACAATTTGATCCACATATTCGTCATATATATTGTATAAAGTCCATTGAAAGTTGGAAACCATAATATTAGGTTAGAAGCACCGAGGTCCTCGTGTTCGATATATGGGGCCGTAAAAACCTACGATCCGATTTCGACGATTTTTAGAATGGGGCTGCTACTCTATTAACATAGTATTTCCATTTTGTAAAATTTTGTATTTTCCATTTTGTAAAAAAATCTGAGTGCAGCTTTCATCTGCCATTTCTTATGTGAAATTTAGTGTTTCTGACGTTTTTCGTTAATGAGTTAACCCACTTTTAGTAATTTCCAACCTAACTTTTGTATGGGAGGTGGGCGTGGTTATTATCCGATTTCTTTCATTTTTGGACTGTATTAGGAAGTGGCTAAAAAAACGACTGCAGGAAGTTTGGTTTATATAGCTCTATTGGTTTGCGAGATATGTACAAAAAACTTAGTAGGGGCGGGGCCACGCCCACTTCCCCAAAAAAATTACATCCAAATATGCCCCTTCATAGTGCGATCCTTCATACCAAATTTTATTTCCATAGCTTTATTTATGGCTTAGTTATGGCACTTTATGTGTTTTCGGTTTTCGCCGTTTTGTAGGCGTGACAGTGGTCCGATTTTGCTCATTTTCGAAAGCAACCTTCCTATGGTGCCAAGAAAAATAAAAAATAAAATTGAAATAAGTGTGCCAAGTTTCATCAAGATATCTTAATTTTCACTCAAGTTACAGCCTGCACAGACGGACGGACGGACGGCCAGACAGACATTCGGAGTTGAACTCCACTCTTCACCCTGATCACTTTGGTATATATAACCCTATATCTAACTCGTTTAGTTTTGGGTGTTACAAACAACCGTTATGTGAACAAAACTATAATACTCTCCTTATCAAGATTGGTTGCGAGAGTATAATAATTTAATTGTTTAAGTATTCCCTCCTAGAAGTTATATTCTGTATTCTTCTTCCAACAACATAAAAACAAGCATATAATGAAAATAACTCACTCCCTATAGGGTAATTGTAAATCGAAATAGCCTCGCAATCACACAGAAGTAATTGAACGATGTGACGATGGTGACATAAACAGCAATTTCCTTAAGGATTTTTTTCTCTATGGGCGCATTTACGATTTTTCTATGTTTTTTTTTTTTTATTTTGCAACAGAGTGCTTGCTTATACATAACGATTTCTGCAAAAGTATGAGGAAGAGCCAGTTATTTAATAGTTAACGATGCCAGTAAGAAACTTCTTTCATTGATATATTTCGACGGCAGCTATGGTATCCCTTATAAGTTAAAATTTGAGAATAGTTTTAAACGTTTGTAAATTAACACATCAAGTTCTGTTTAACCTAAAAACTATTTTCTCTTATTTGTATTGGGGCCATAGATTTATGTATGATGAATGAAGAAAAAATTATGTACGGACTAATTCAATCTGAATTTCCATCAGAGATTTTCTCGTCGGGTTTTTACGTTTGCCAGAAGGCTCATTGATTATCGAATGTCAGTACTTCATTTTCATTTAGAAAGCAATTTCCACCGAGGTCCTTCTTCAAGTAAAAAAAAAAAACATGATTCGCATTTTTCTTTTGACAATTAAAATAATTTTCTTTGGCTTCAGAAAATCATAGACTGCAGGTAGAAATGCAAATCATTTAAATTCAATATTATTTATTTTAAAGAAAGCTTGAAATTCAGATTTTGTTAGAAACTTATGGCACAAACTAACTAGTACGAAGAGATAAGGGAACACTAGATTACTTTGAGAAAAGAACAAACGAACCTAAAAAATATTGATAAAGCAACAAGCAACATGTTTGTAAAAAAAGAAACACTTTAAAATGTTCTTTTGCGATGGCTTGTTTGATAATTCAATAATATAGATTGGATTTTACCTTACATCTATCGTATCTTGAAGAACTTCATCAATTTAATGAATTTGTCTTACACGCATCCTCTTTTACTAAAAATGCTCAGATGATGAGATCATGACTTTACCAGAAAATATTAACAACTTATCAGTAATAATGAATCATATTTAGTTTTAATAAATGGTAAGACTAGATATCGGTGCTGATACACGTGACGGAGTGTCAAGACTCAAACAAGACTAGTGAATAAGAATATAAGAAAAACTTCACGAAAGACCGAAGAAAGCGATGATCACTTTCATTGTCACAGCTTCACTTTATAGAAGAATAATAATAAAGATAATTTAACAAAAGCACTTAAATTAATGCGAAACAGATGCTGTGATGCACATACGCACGATCTCAAAATTAACCCAAAGCCCAGAGAAGCTACCGAAACCATAAAGCACAAACAATGTGATGGATGAAACTGGAAAATAGAAAAAAGAAATCAACAAACATAAAAACAATTGCAACGAAAGTCTTGAGACGCGCTCCACAAACCACAATGCATGGCACGTATCTTTCCACGAGTGACCCGCTAAGTACCGTGATGGCTTTCGGCAGTTTCCAGCTGCTTACTGCCGGCTGTCTTGCTGGAGGGCTGCGCCGCGCCGAGTCGTTAATGTCTTCATTAAGTTAAGTGTGAAAATTGAAATAAAAAATGAAAATAAAAGCGCGCGTGCGCCAGCACAAAACACTGCGGATGGAGCGTCCGAAGACATGCTTATTTACAGCTTTTTCACTGAGATAACGGTAACGAGTCAAGTCGACACCGTCCGGCAGACAGACAACAAACAGCACGACCTACGTCAATGCCAATGAAGGTAGCGCAAAGGCACATCATTTGAGAGACGCAATGATCATGGCATTATGAATGAATTAAGTTAAAAGAGAATAGCAACACACAGAGAGTGCGGTTCTCTTTGTTAATGTCAATAACAACAAATAACGTGCGCTGCATTTTTTAAAACAAACATTGGCATACTACACAAAAGCCGGGCTTAAACACGTGCTGTAGAAGTCGGTAACGCAGTTCAGCGAGGAAGACCTGCTTATGCTCTCACAAGTTTGTTATTTTCTGCACTCTCTGAGCAGCGGTAACACTTTCAAGTTACTTAAGCTCTACTTCAAGCAAGCTAATGTCGTCTTGGCTTTTAGCGCAGTAAATTCACTTTCAATTCAGTCATTTTGGTTCGGTCCAAGCCGTATGTCGTATGCTGCTTGTAAACAGTTTAAAAGCGCGCGTTGAAAAGTAAAAACGCAAGCTCGGTTAGTTGCGCGTTTTGAGTTGTTATAACGGTAAAATATAATTTTGAATTGCCAAAGTTTGTGCTTGACTTTGAGTTTTCCAAAATTGAAGTGAGCTACAAATCGGCTTATGTAGTTAAGCATGGATAAGTGGACATGTGATATTGGTGATTTATTAAAAAAACAGAAAAATTCTAACATGAGAGATAAAATAAATATCACTATTTAAAAAAAACATAAAAATTAAACATGAAAAATAATCGAAAATACCGCACAACAATCCCACCGATCTTCGAAGAGTGAAAGCTCAAACATTCAGACCAGCGAATTACATAATAATGAAAATTTATAAAATTGCTAACTTGTGTTGTTAACTGTGAAATCTTTGCATTCTAACTTTTTTTGATAGATTAATGGTTCTAGGAGTCAACATACTTAAGTGGTTATTTATGCACCATACCGCAAAAATTTTATTCCCCAGACTGCTCGATACATTTTTTGTTGCTAAAACTTAACACATTTTTTGACAAACTAGAGGGTTTTTGCAAGGTTAGTAAAGAAATGCTGACTTTTCGGGAAATTATCTCTCTGTGCCATAAATTAGGAAGGAATGATTGCTAAGTAAATATCGAAACGTCGAACTAAATATTTAATGAGTCACATTCGTGATAGATACTAATTGCATGGTTACCTTTAGAATATACCTTTAGAGCAATAAGCATTATATGTCTGACACTGGTTCTACAAACATTTCATTATTTTTATTTTGATTATAGTCTAGTTCCTAGTGATTTGTAATCTTTGAACTAGCATTTATTAAAAATAAAAAGACGTTTTCTCACAATATCGCTCGTTAGATTGAAGCTTATCGAACCAATAGATGTCTCTAGGGTCAAGCACTGGACATTTGTGTCAACATTAACCCAACAAAATATTTGTAGAGATCTGTTTGCATCCCAAACTTATTCTCAACTGTCAAAATGTCACTTTTTGAGCCGAACTCTCGACATTTGCACGGAATACGCATGCTGCCAGAAAGATGGTCAAAAGTAGTAGCTAGCGACGGCCAATATTTTGAATAACATTTTTGTAACCGTTTTTATAAAAATAACCTCAAATTTACAAAAAAAAAAAATCTAGTATTTATATGGTTGGTTTTATATCGAATGAAAACTCAAGGAAATTTGTGAATTTCTCTAGATGGCGCTGTAATAAATTAAGGGACAAAATTTAGTTATGATTAGATAATTTTTTATTGGCGTAAATAGTACAATTCGACTACTGGTATGAGATCAATCAAAAAGCAGCTGCAATATTGGCCTTACCAATAAATAATCTTCAAACAGGGACAGGTTTTATAGATGATGCTGCTGATGTTTTCAGATCATTATTTTAGCTCCTTCTGATTTCTTGTACAAAATCGAGCATTTCTTTTTTATTAGGTATATTTGAAGTTATTCAGAGATGTATTGAAGATCCAGGCAAGAGTTCGAAAGCTGCTAAAATATAAGAGCAACTTTAATGTTAGTGTTAATATTTCAAGAACCAACCGCTATCTTCTAGATTCTAAACTACAGTTCTTTTATTTGTTAATTAAAGCGTAATCTATTATACAACAAAATGCCAGAGGACAAGCTTGAAGGATTACAACTTTTCTGTATTGTAATTGAAATTTATTAATTTGATTGTTCAGAGTTTTCAAGTAATTTTCAGGTCTTATTATTTCGATTATCAATATTCAAATACTGTTATGCCATTGCTTTAACAAGTTAAATGCCACTTCAGGTTTGTTATTTCGAAATTGTTATTTCGGGTTTTAAGTTTCATTCCCTGCATTATATATTAAATACCGTTATATGAGCGGTAAGAGAGATGGTAAATTGCATTCTCTATGCATTACTTCTTGGGTTTTTATTAGATACCTGTTTCTTTTACTTGAGCTGTTCTATTTACTAATGGACGGTCAATCAGACATAGCCAATTTATTTAAAAAATCATTTAATTAGCGATCAACTATTACTAAGAGCTTGCAGAAACGTAGCCACATGCAGTAGATGAAGAAATTCATTGAGCTTTCGCAACCTTTAACCGATACATTTTAAAAATCTTAATATACTAATTTATAATCAGTCTTTCTAACTATTATGTGTAAATGTGTGTGTAATAGGAATTATGCCGGTATTCTGCGAGCAGTCTCAAGTCTCTAATAGAGACGAATCTGTGGTGTAATCTCTATAGTGACTTTTTGGTATTCTGGCGAGTTTGTCTCATCTCTATTTGAGCAATATCAGTCTCTAATTTGTGATGTGCTTTAAACCAGGTCACAGAAAAACAAGAGCACAATAATGGTTGATGCAATTGGCCTAATATATATTATAATGAAAAAAAAAACGAGAAGAAGAGAGGTAATGTATTAATTTTTGTAATTTTGCAATAATGGATAACAAAGTACCTATGTTTTAGCTACACTCGTAGGCGCAATCTGGCTATTTTGCGCAACAAGGAAGATCACTTTTTATATGAAGAAAAAACGTTTAGGAAATTCTTTCGATTTCCAAAACACAAATATGTATGTATATATATATCCAAAATCTAAAATATATAATAATCATAAAATAATGAATTTGTATTTTTTACAATTATTTACCTTCGATTGCCATTATGCTCAAATGTAAGGATGAGAACATGTGTTAGTCGATTGTTAGGTTGTTAACATTTTTCATATTTACTTAACAATTGATTCAGATAAAATGCATATATTACGCATTTATTATAAACTATTTCAGTATTATTTTCATTAATAGTATTATCCAATTATTTACAAGAAATTTTTCTGCTGAAATTTGGTAAAAAAAAAAACTAATTGCGTGCAATCAATTCATAAAGTATCATTGTGAACATGCACTCATCTCTAATCAACTAAAATAAACAGCTGATAGCTTGCTTTTCTTTTCACCACACTATTTGGTGAACTTTTTTGAGACTGTATCAGCCAGAATACCAAAATGATACTTCCTGACTAACAGGGTCGCCAGTTCGCAATTGTGACAAATAAAGACATGAGACAAATGTGACAAGCAGAATACCGGCATTAGAATGCGTCGCTTTTTGCATTGTTGTTTTTGCAAATCAACATTTCCGCTATTTGTACCTGTTGTTCACACAATTCATTTAAGAAATGTATCGGGCACAGCTGCGACTAAACAAAAGTTGACCAAACGATAGTTATAGTATATGTATATGTATATGTACACATACATACATATAGGTTTGTTTGTATATATTTAGTATATAGAGAATTGAATGGTTCATTCTTTGCGAACTGAAATTAACCAGCTGAGCAAATGCATGCAGACACCATGGACCAGTCGCTTTGAAATCCAATAGGCACATACATATGTATATTTAGCTATAGTAATACTAGACTCTTAATGAAATTTCACTTTCACAACAACTCTTCATAATAGTGATGTTGTTCAAAATGACATGAAAAGCAAAGAAAAAAAAATACAAATGTAAAAAAGTAAAAAATAAAAATAAAAGTTAATGCAAGAATTCGTGTAGAAGTCATAAGTAGCCAAGTGTTCGATATCTGAACGAGGTTAGTGATTGTTTTAAGTTCATAAATATTTATTAAGCCAGGCGAAAGAGCGGCGCAAAGAATTAACGCTGCGAGTTGGGAACAAACGAAGATGGTCTGAGAGATGCTTGAATGTGTGGCTTTCGAAATTTCGTGAATGATCATTTTGAATTGTTGTTGTTGTTTTTTTCCACATAAATAATATTTATCTCAAGTGAATATTTGCATACTTTCTACAGAAAAAACAAAACAAATAAATTTCAAAGCGAGTTTAAGAGTGTAGAGCAGTACAAAGATCACACGTTAGAAGCAAAGCGAATAAGTTTTAATAATAGTATATATATTTACAGTTAAAAAAATTGCGAAAAAATTAATAAAAATTATAAATTGTGAAACAGTAAAAATAATACAAAAATTCCGAAATCGAAAAATAATTGGCGTAAAACAGCGAGTGTCAACACTGGCAACTGGCAATGCAACGATATGGCTAAAATCGCTTGTCGCGCGTATTTGGCGTAAATAATTGTGCCAATGGCGTTGCAAAAACAACAAAAAAAGTGAATATTGAAAAAAAAGATAATAATAATATTTGCATTGTCTGCCAGCAAGTAATGAGCAGAGCGCAATTGTAACGAAGTGCAATAAAACGAACTACTAACTTCAAAAGCAAAGCGCCAAGCTAACGAAACCACAAAATCAATAAAGCAAAAAAATAAAAACAATATTACTAATAAAATATACACACAAACAATAACAACAACAACTAAAAGCAGTGAAGCTGCGCGCTACAAGACACAGCGCCACAAAACGAGGCAACATGGACGCGGTCAATTGGTTGCGGTTAAGTCTGCTGCTGACGCTTGGTAAGCTCAAGAAATAATAATAATAAAAAAGTATATCGTACTTTACTGCTTTCAAGTACTCACTATTGTTTAAAAGCACATTTTTTTCACTGCTCTTCAATGAACGAGTGTTTATTTAGCGCTTAACTACTGTAGTTTTTAAATATATAAATAGATTTTGGGATACACGTACAAGATAACGCAGACTCCCAGCACACGCTTAAGCATAGTTACAAAAAGACATAAACAAATAAAACAAAAAATTAAAACTTAAACTTAAACAAACCAAAGATCAAACAAAGCAAATAAGTTTATGAAAAGCAGTAAAGCGCTCTTTAAAATTGCCTTTAATCGCTCAATTAGTGACGCTTTTGCTGCCAAGGCTGTGAACTCTTGCGAATAAGCAACGCATTGTAATGAGTGTAACGAGTGCTGGCTGGCGCTGTGGAGTAGAGCAAGGTCGTTGCGGGAGAAGACGAAGAAGAAGAAGTATACAAATAAGATGATTATGTTTGGTACAAGAAGGCGCATTGGTTTAGAATTGGGTGGAAATAGCAATATTTTCGCGAAATTCCGTACTTCGTAGAGGAAAAATATCAAACACTTAGACTAATAACCGATTGTAATTGAATATTTAAAATACTCATATTCTCATATCAAGGTCACATTAAAAAAAATATATATTTTATAAAAAAATTATTATAAGTAGAGTTTAACAAGTAATGAAGTGCTAAGGTGTAACCGAATATTTTATACTCTTACAATTTATTTATTTAATTTTATTAAGATAACACACAATTCTTTCCGTATATTCGGCATAAAGTCCACTAGAATTTAAAATCATTATGGCTAAAATCGCATATAGTATATGGGGACTGTTGTGATTCCTGGACAGATTTCAACGATTTTGCCACCAAGCTACATTATACATTATATCCAAGTCATTGAGGTTTTCATGTACGATATATGGGGCTTTGAAAATGTATAGACCCATATCGAAAACTTTTGAATGACACACCTCCAATGCGGTGTTTGTACAAAGTTTTATTCCGATATTTTTTATTGGTTCTTCATTTATATATTGTAAAGTTAATGTATCAAATTGCAATCTTTTATATATGAACTAGGCGTGGCTGTTAACCGATTTTGCACATTTGCATTCGTAACATCAGGGTGTAAAGAAAATATTATGTACCAAATTTCGATTAAATTGGTCGACTAATTTCCGGTATGGTTTTAAACCCAAATTAGGTGAAGTCCATTTTCCATTTTTGAACAAAACTATTATACTCTGTGCTGTTGTAAGGTTATAAATACTGCTTAAAATCGCAACCAAATGGTGGAGTACGAGTTCGAAAATTTGAAAATTATTACAGGTTTATTAAAAGACCTTAATTTAATAGCGACTAAATAGAAACTAAATAGAAAGTATTTTTTATAATACAAAATATCTCTAAATCTGGACTTTATTTTTTGGTTCGATTAATAATATATAGGAAGATGCGTAGTTTGCTCAAAAAAAAATGATTTTTGAAGAATTTAAATCTTAAAATATTAAAAAATCATGGTAATGAAATTTGAAAATCTGAAACAAAACCACTTCAAATGCAACTACAACTACAGTAGCTAGCTATTACAATTTTGATGACATCGGAGGTATTATGGATACTAAAATCGAGTTAAGTTAAATTGATAGCATGTTCTTTCCCAAAATGGATTATAACAAGTAAGGAAAGGCTAAGTTCGGGTGCAACCGAATATTTTATATATAGTATATGAGGGCTGATACTTATATGCGGAATAAAGCCCACCGTATTTTAAAATAAACTATAATTAAGAATATGGGAGTTACGAAATGATATTTTTGAAAAACCCATAATTAGGTATATGGGAGCTAGGAGATGTTATGACCCGATTTTAATAATTTTTGGAACAGAGACACATTATTAGAAGAAAACAATTTCCTCTGAATTACATTAAATTATCTCAGAGATTTATCCATATTTTCGTTTAAAATTTACCCTTAGGCGCTGAGTTGAATGTTCGATGTCTGGGGCTTTGAAAAGTTATAGTCAGTTTTCGACAATTTTTTCACAAGTCAAGCTAAAGATGATATGCACTAATTGAGAAAAATTACATCCAAATATGCCCCTTCCTAGTGCGATCCTTTATTCCAAATTTTACTCCTATAACTTTATTTCGTTCCACTGTACAATATGGAATTGTAAGTAAAGAAGTTACGTATACGCCGTGAGTGTCTAATGCAGAGAATCAATTGGCAACTAAATCCACTTGAGCTTTTAAGGGCCGCTACACATTCGAGTATTTATCGAAAACACTTGAAATTACCACTATTGAAATGCGAGCATTTAATATAATTTTCATACAGCAAGTACGAGTAACAGCGGCAAGTACGAGTAACCGGCGCTGTCAGCCATACACTTTCGTTTTCTAAGCCACGCTTTGAGTTTGTATTATTATTTTATGCTGAGTCAGTGCTGTAATTACACGAGTATTATGGCAAGTATGTAGACTAGACTAGTTATACTCGTTGGCGGTTGCATTATGATGCATTAAGCAATTTTGTACGGCACTTTACTTTAATTAATTATCTCGACTTTGTTTTGCTTTGCTTGTTTACACTTATGCGTTTACAAATGCCATACATGATATTCGCGCGGTGACAATGAAAGTAGCGGTTTCTCGGTTAGGAGTTTCTTTTATCTTTTTATGGTGAAATTGTGACAGTAATCAGCGATTGAAGTGAACGCAAACAGCTGTTGCCGCCATTCGTCTATTTAGTTGAGACACTATTTTATGGCATGACAAGTTTATTGCTCTCTATTATAAATAAATATGAGTTTGGTTTCAATGGCAACCGATTAATGGCAGAGCATTAAAACTTGAATTGCACATTTGTGATTACATTAATGATATTAAATGGAAAGCAATGTGAGTTTAGAGTGAATACTAACTTCAGAGCCTATACAAATAATGTCAACTTTTTTCAAGTTTTTAACCTTTGAATTTCTTCCCAAAAAGTATTAAGAGACTGAAAAAGTATGAGGTACATCGAATATTTTCCTACCGGACCTCGAAACAGCATCATGAAGATAAGGGATTACTGGGTGATAATCGCTTAACCCAAGCATACCATTTATGGTTCCCGGTAAGAGAGTCTAGCTTGGAAGAGGTCCAGTAAGGTTTAATACACTTTAGTGTAATCCAATCAACGCGATAAACAATGTTCTCAGAAACACTATGAATTGCAACTTTTCTGATTACTTTTTGAGATTATAAGGCAAGGTGAATAAAAAAAGAGCGTCAGCCTTTTCTAGGTTTACATCTATTAAGACTAAATACAATTCCCTATCTTAACATTGACTGTAGAATGAAGGTTTTGCTGAAGTTACTGATCTAAGTACGCCGTTGGAGTGATCCTAACAGACGAAGAAACAGTAGGAAGAAGAAACCGAATCTGCGAATTCGGAAAGGCGAAGAGGCAAACTGGTAGGTTTCGGGTAATGTAGAGAAAAACAACTGAAGGGACATCGAAACCTTTAGAATCTCGACGGTTTAGAACTTTTACAAACACCGAAGCGGATGAGATCGGGGAAGAAGAAATAAGAAGAAATATTCATAGTAAACAGATAGGAAAATAAAGGAGCCGCAGATATAGTTTTATGGTTGACAAATGGATAATAATTCAATAAAATGTATATTGTTTTGACATAGTAGTAATAGTGTGAGACCCTGCCCTAAATTCAAAAGGACTAAAAATTGCAACTATCCATATTGAGGCTGTGAAAATGGGATTTCAGATCATACCAGATCATAGCACAACCGAAAAAAAACTCGGAGTTTGGGAAAACTGACAACCGTTACATGCACGACTGCGAGCCCCTCACGTAGAATTGTTAAACTTACTCTTAGCAAATTATTTAAAATCGTGTGTAGTGGAAACCTTTTGTCACTATCTCCTCGACTATCCACTTTTCACTAGACGGCGGTTGATATGCTTTCGATGAACCGGATGAATCGATATTGGCCGTCTGAACACATTTAGCTTAATGACATGAGGGTCTACAGATTCATACTTAGGAGTGTTGGGAACACAATAATTGGATCTTTATCGTTTTAACTGCGTAGTCTTTTCATCTTTATTCTACAATAATGTTGTCGTCTTTAAAATAGTTCTCATTCGATTTTATACACTTATGCAGCGCTTTTCCCGATCGTCGAAACACATCTCAAACTCTATAATTGGGGATAGACTTGGCTCTTTCAGCAATATCTCGTTTGCTTTTAAAACAACGGCCCTTTAAGGTTCACTTTATTTTTGGAAATAGAAAAAAGTCTGAAAAGTCACGCATTCATGCCTGGTACAGTATTGTTTTTAGCCAATAATTCACGAAAAAGCTTCGTTTGTGAGCTTTAAACAAACGAAAATCGCCAAGTTTACAAAAACACGTCTGATCTAAAGTAATACAGCTAAAATTGTATCTTACTTCAGGGGAATGTACATATATCACAATAATAAAAAAATTAAATTTTTGACTTTTGAACTCTTCAAACCCGTGATATTTAAAATAATTCCCTTTATTTTTTGAACACACCACGTATATATTGTGACCGCGAAACCTAACCTAAACTCGAAACCTAACCTAAACTTGAAGAGTATATATACCGTTGAACTTCCATAACTCGAACGTATATAACTCAAAGTTCTCCATAACTCGAACTCTTGAATTAGCAAGAGAAGTGCAATTTCATACAAATTACCTTTTGAAACCCGGAAGTATGGTCATTCGAGTTAGGGAAGTTCAACTGTGTATAATTAACAGTTTCAGTTAACGTGCTTAAAAGAGTGATCCCTAGAGCATTTATTAGATCAAAATACAATCGTGTTAATAGACCAAAATGAGTTTCGAGGAATCGGTTGAAATCGGATAACACAGGGGTTGCAAATGAGCTATAATAATATTTAAGCCAAGACGATTTAGCAATATATGAAATCATAATTCCTTCTGCATCTAAGGCACATTTATCATATGTAAATATTGTAAATTTAACGACAAATTTGCATAGCTCAACCGAATGAGTTTTCCGGGAAAGCGCGCATAAATATTATGCAAAGTTATCTTTTTCGTACTTAAAATGAAAGGAGCCATTTGATAGATAAGAGTTTAAAAGTGTCAACACGTCATATTTTCCGCAATAATGATTTTCAAACAGGTGATCGTTAGTGGTTTTGCAACAACAAATCAAATTATGAATTCGCATAACACACCTTACATTACATGCATCTGAACTTTCTATGTACCACACTTAATTATACAATACTCGTACTAAGTAAATATTTATGCAATCAAAAGCAAAAGGTGTCTTTCACTTTCGGCTAGACAACAGCCATCGGTCAAACACACATCCTGACTGGGGTTGTGAGTGACAAGAAGGCGCTGCGAGGGATTGTGCCAACAGATGTTGTTGCTGACAAGCAGACACAACTGCCTTTTCGAAAAAAAAACAGCACAGGTTGACATTGACTTCTTCCACAACAACAAACAAGTACATGCCTGCGAGCTGTCGAATTTTCGTCTTTTTCTGCAGCTTTCTTGTGATCTGCATAAAGCGGCGGAACTGGTTTGTACTGTTGCATGTTGAATGTTGCATGTGCAACCAAATAGTAAAGCACGCAAAGGAAAAAGAGTTTGCATGTGTAATGTGTAAAAAAAATAGTGATAATGCTGTCATACGGCTCACAAACTCGCAGCGCTTTCAGGCAGCACAGGTCCAAGCGACAGGTGGCCGCCGCCGCATGTAAATGAAATTGTGTTTTTGCGGTTTGTTAGGCGCGGATTTAAAGATCGCTGCACTATGATGCGATTAACGAGGCGGATTTGCGATACTTTTCGCGCATTCCAACCGCAAATAGAAAGTGATCGAGTTTTGGGTGTTTAATATACGGTCTGGTCAAAATGCACACCGGAATCTACAATATGTTCAACTCGGAAGAATGTCGTTTTGAAATCTAGAAAAAACTAAAATATTTTCTCCAGTCACCTTTAAATAAGTTGAAATTCAGCTTCGGCAAAAATATTTAGAGATAGACAGAAGTCTACCGGCTCGAAGAGAATGGAGTATAAGATTGGATCAGAATTGTCATGGTTTATTGGTTATTTTTGATTCCTACGTCTCAGTAAATTCTAGTGAACTTTCGAAAATTTTGAAACTATTATTTATCATTCTCAGCTTTGGAACATAAAACTAGTCACATGTTTTCTCGAACCTCGTAACTTTCTTCGAATTTCGTTTATAATTGTTGTATATCAGACACTCCCCAGAAGTAGGTGCATATGGCATGCCTTTTCTCTCCGGTCCAGTCGGAAGCACTCAATCAACTCAACCAGTCGAAGAGGAATCATCCAAGTACTTCCATTCAATATCCAGCATTCGGTAGACTAAGATTGAAACACCTTGGTAGGCACACCTTCGGCGAACACAGCGTCTGGAATCGACATTAGCCGTCGTAAGAAATTTGAGTGTCCATGTGCTTTGTCGAATCGAGAGGGTCTTTAAATTCGTTAGGTGTAGTTGGGTGCCACAAAGGGCAGTCGAAGCTGTCTAAGTGAGATTCTCTGCGGTCGTTGAGATATAACCCTTGACATAACCTAAGGCCATTTTGTTGAAAGAGTTTATATATTCGGATTAATTGGAGAGTGGTGAATATTTATAATTGTTTTTTTAGTTTTTAAGATCTCTGGAAATGTTAGTTAATTTAGCATGTGTGGTGAGTATCCCTGTGATAAGTAGTTAGTATTACTTGTATAATAAGTTCAGTTCAGATTGGGCGTAGTAAGTTTGAGTGTGGTGAATTAGGTGGTGAATTACGTGTGTTGAATTACATATAAGTGGGTTTATTTTATATTTTTAAATACCCGTCTTTATTTTTGGCTTTATGTATGTATATAACCGATTTTTATTTATCTTTATCATCATTTTAACCATTATGGTGAATAACGCTTAAATATTTCCTAGTTACCCACTTACTAAAATTGATCAATTAGAGCTTATTCATGTTTCGTCTGTAATCATAATCACCAATAAATTAAAATAGAATTAAAATATGATAGAAAATACAAGATTTTGGGAAAGCCTTCCGTGAAAAAGCATGTTAAAGCCAAATCCAGTAAACGATTATTTTCACTTTCGATAATAAAAATTTACATATACACATAAATATACATTGGCGACTTTCATTACCATAGGCACTTGCGGTACTTGTTACATATTCATATGGTGAAAAAAATTAGTCGCACTTGAGCAATTTCAGCCAATTATTCAATCAAGATGAAAGGCCAAAACGCTCCACTTACTCCATGTGCGATTGCGAGGCGCTACAGATGTGCGAGAGCATAAAAAAATAAAAGTTTACTACCCAATTTAATGAGAGTTCGCCATAAAAAAAAAACTATAAATGGACACATATCATTACGTCTGTACATGTGTTTGTGTGTGTGTGTGAGAAACAAATGGCAGAAAGTAAGCGTTGTCTTTTGGTTTTTTTGGGGAAAATTCGCAATTAAATGCAGAGCAAAATAAAAAATGTGAGCAAAACACAAAAATGGCAGAAAAGTCGCACCCATAGACGCCCAAAAGGCGCGCACACTTAAATACTGATGTATAATTGTGTATGGAAACAATCACTTTACAGCGATCTTGTATTATTTTTGCAAAAAAAAGCAACAAAAAAAAGAAAGAAAGAAATAATCACACATGTACTGTTATACAACATTGGCTCACTAACAATATGACCCAAGTCAATGACATTCAATTAAATCGCAAGTGATACTTAGTTCACCGAGTACCAGCAGTTGGCTGACATGTGAACGCGCCAAAGCAAAAGCAACAAGTTTAGAAAGAAAAGCAATGGCAAATAATTAACTTTTACTTTTTACTTAATTTAAAATTTTATTGCATTTGACGTTTTACTTTATCTCGATTTCATTAACGTTGTTAGTTTTATTCGTTAATCACGTGTTTTCTAATAGTTAAATTTAATATCAGCCATATGAAACGACAAACAAATCTAAGGCAAACCGCAAATTAGAGGCCGACTTTTGGTTTTGGCTAATGAAAAGCCTTGGTGGTAGGCATTTCATGTACAATAAAGGGTGATAAGTCAGCAAATGAAGAATTTGTGTCTTCGATTCACCATGTTGTTACTCGCTTATATTTATTTAATTGAATTCAATTAAGGTAAATTGATTTTTAAAACATTAATGAATATAATTCCTATGTATGAAATAAGATCCGTTAATTTTGCCAAGGAATGATCGGTTCATAGCATCCAACTTTAAGAAGACAAGTACAGATAGGTTGATTTGATCATAGTTAGAATGACAGTAAGGTTGACTGTTAAATTTGAAACTCATACATTTAAGGTTATGCTGATTATCTCTACTCTAGAAGAATGAAAAGAACATGTAAGAACTGAAGAGAAGTGGTATATCAACTAACGAATCAATTATGAAAAAAGAAAAAAAACATTATAAATATATTCGAATTATTGGAGGTGAGAAAGGCCAGGACCGATTTCTATATTTAGATATGATGAGAGATAATTACGTTTATAAACCAATGATACCAATTTCAGCTCTGTACTACCAGTAAGAAGTACTGTTAGGTATTTTTTAAACAATAAAGTTTAAGTTGGCCAAGTGGTTTAGGTAATATGAAATCAAAATCATCCAAATGCTTCTCACTGATCTTGGCATTCCCAGAGCAATTTGCTCAAATGGTTAAAGAATTTTATAAATTTTGAACCAACAGAAATTTGTGTGTTTGCAGGTTAAGCTTATTAGCATTCCACAAAAAAAAAAAAACAAATTCTTATCTGGTCACCCTGTATAAAATAAATATTAAATATTTTTCTACACTTCATAATCTATCCTAACCACCAATTTTGCAAAAAATCAATGCTGTTTGTCGTGCAACCATGAGCTTGGCTCTATCTCGCGCAAATGATAGAAAAACCGCAATAATATTAAATAATAATACATTTCAATCGTAGAATTGTGAATGAAGCCATGTGCGCACACCTCAACTCAAGAAATTTTAGCGTTGAAATTGCTCGTGACAAATGACAACATGAAATTATGAAATAAATGAGTGAGACATTCATGCCGCCGCAGCCAACCACAAAAGAAATTAATTTCACTTTCGGTTTTGGTAATTTGTGAAGTTGATTAGTGCTTTGTAGGCGGAAATTTGTGCGAAGTGAGCATAACGAAAATTATGCTTCTTGGAAATAGTTGTGTTGTCAACACTGTGATTTACACCTAGAAAGTTGACAAATGAGGAAGTTCACTCTCAAAGAAAAAATATACTTATTTTTGCTTATTCCGTTGCAAACAATAAATACAAAGTCAAGATTACCGCATCGATTGTAATTAATATTACAAATATATTCTGAAAAAGAAAATTAGTCAACGGATATAGTAGTACATATTTAATAGAAATACTGTTGTAAAATTGTTATTCGCCTTCAGTTTCTTAACCGCTGAAACCAGAGATTATTTATAAAGGTCATACCTTTAATTACCAACCACAAAATATCGTTTACAAGGGATTGGAATGTCAAAAGTTGTCAAAGTACTGTCAAATAGAGGTTTCTGCTGTACATACTTCAGTGAAATGGAAGCCATTATTTCAACTTTCACACCTTTCTATGAATTTTAATTCATCCTTGACAGCTTTCGAAACTTTATAAAGAACGTTATAAGGAAATTTAGATTTATCATTATGAAAAATGTTTCTTATTTTTTCCCCTCACAAGTCACACTATATAGTGTTAGAAAAATAAAATCTGTGGCCAAGTCAAGATTTACGATCAGAAAGGTTTTGCATTCTGTTTGATTGAATAATCAGTGAATCAACTACTATGAGCTGCCCCCCCTATGACCAAATTATTTATTCAGACCTGAACAATTAGACCGTCTGAAGGAAGCAATCGCCCTGAAACAGTCAACAGGAGGTTACTATGCATCCATCTTATCATCAATCTTATAGTCTGGGCCTGGTACCAATTTTGTGCCACCTGTTCCTGTGTATGGCGAATGATTTCGCTGGAGAAAAATTCGTCTAAAAAGAAAAATTTGTAACATTTATATTCCCAAAGTTCTGATTTTTGAATGTGTCTGACAGTGATTTAGCGACGAATATTGCACCACTAGTTAAATTTTTTTAGAAATACATTTTATTTAATAATTATTACGTTAAGGTCTTTGAAAGCATTTTATGCTTTACGCAGATATTCTAAAAGCAAAATTGCAGTGCATTTCTTGATTTGAAAATATGTTTTTCGAATTACTTGATCTATTTAGATGCACACAACTGTAGATAATCTATTGTAATGAGCTTATTCTGTATTGAATAAAGCAAACTAACAATATTTCCGCATGATTAAGTTCAAATACAAAGATGTTTTTTATTAACAGGGAAAATTTAAAAAATAAAATTAAATGAAATAGAATAAAATAAATTAAATATAAAAAAAAAATTAAATAAAAAAAATAAATTAATTTAAATACTAAAAAATCATAAATAAAAACAAGAAAAAAATTAAAGAAAAAATGTATATAATGTTGTATAAAATATTAGCAAAATATTTAAAAATTAAGTAGTTCAAAACAGAATGCAATTGACTAGGTAAATACAAAAAAAAATTAAAAGTAATTGAAAAATACCTAAAAAACATTTACAAACACAATTGTTGACTCTTCAGTGTGCTTCGCAGCTGGCAAATTGATTTCGAATTTAATTTCATAAAAATCTAAGTAATTTCAGAAATTTAGAGCAATTAACGGTGAATATTGCACATCACCGACGCCAGCCACAAGGCGAAAAGTCTGCACAACAAAAACAACACACACAGTTTTTTCGATTTGCTTGCGTGCCATGCAGTCGTATGCATATATATATGTATATGTTCGTATGCATTTGTAAAATTTTTAGATGCATACGACCACCACCAACAACAACAACAAAAACAGCAGTAACCACGAAAATATGTGCGATGTTGAAATTGATGAAAAAATGCGCTCAAAATTTTAATTGCAATTATTACATAAACTTTGCACAACTAAATCAAAACAACAAAAACAGAAAATAAAGATAGCAAAGGCAATCAAAGTAAGTATGTAAGTAAAAGACGCAACAGGTGTGGAGTAAGTAAACAGGCAGGCAAGCTATACTCAAATAGCTATGAGTGTGTGTGTCTGCGGGATGAGAAATATGCCGCGGAATGACTAAAATAGCAAGCCAAATTGTGGCAAAATACAATTGAGAAGGTATTATAAAATAACTGTAACATGCATACAAACAGTGGCGGACAGAAGCATGCAGCGTCGCATGAAAACCAAAATGTATTCATATGTACGAGTATGCGAGCGTGTGTAAGTATAGTAAACAAAATATTTCATGCTCTGATGAGCCAAAAATGATTTCAACCAGCGGTGGGCAGAGGAGGGTTAAACGGCCAGGCGGCATACCTACAGCACACAGGCAAAACAGTGGCTTAAAAGAGCTACAAGTTACTATACCGCTAACTAATATATATGCGAGTGTGTGTGTTTGAATGCAGGAAAGTACGGAAAATTTCGTCAAAGAAAATATAAAAATATCTCAAAAATGTCATATTAATGAAAGGTATGCAGTTATGTGAACACATCAGAAATGTATGTACATTAGGGTGGGTCTCCATTTGACGAAAATTATTTAACTTGTTACTGGAGAACTGATCAGCAAAAATTCATAATTAAACAAGGACCTTCTAAAATGAATTGTTCTACACATACTACGTAAAATTTAAAATATTTTAGTTTTCTTAACTTGCCGGTAGAAAAAAATGTATTAGTTAAAGAAGCTATAGAATTTCGGAAGTGACAATGTTACAAAGGCAAAGCAGATGTACAGTTCTGTTCATATTAATAGCAGTTACTACGTTTATGCTGAATTTCTACTCGGTTATATTATACACGGGTAAGTTCAACCCACATGCATGAACACCTTTTCATCACGAGTTAAATGATTTACTCGGATAGAATATACACATTTTCTTTACGTATGTAGACGAGTTAACTCGGAGTTAAGTTGAAGGTCAAATCAGCTGATTTTTTTCGCCGGTGTATATTGTTTTGACAAATTTCATATACAGGGCTCCCGTATTGCCAATTTTTCGCTAAAAAACCATGCCCCACTTACTACCGAATTTTTGCGGCAAACGCCTGGTACCTACTAGTGTAGGTTACTTTTTGGCACCGGTTTTTTGTGGCCCACCCGTGGCACTGTGGGTAGTCGGATGGTGTAACGAAAACCGGTTTTTTGCACAAACTTCGACGATTGGGTAGTCGGTTTTCATAGAAAAACCGGTTTTTGGGTCGTTCAGTGGTCGGTTTTGCTCGTGCATATCTGCCCGAACACTTCTCAACCGATTTATGCCGCACACCCCTTATATCTGGAAAATACGGACATATATCTGTTATTGGACTCAGCAGCGGCGTATATTGTTTTGACAAATTGCATATACAGGGTTCCCGTATTGCCAATTTTTCGCTAAAAATTTAGTTATTTACCAAAAATTCTATCAAAATTTATAATACGTGGCCGCCCTCAATTTAATTCTATTCAGAATTTACCTCGAGTAGAGTATTTGCCGTTTATGCTTATAGGCTTTACCCATGTAGAATATGACCGAGTAGAAATGAAGCATAAACGTAGTAAGTGTCAATTTGCTTTAATTCGAAACCCTGATCTATTTGCTATATATCTATATCATTGGAAACAACACCCGCGCCGTTAGTTCTGCTTTTTCCAGACTGGATAAGGAAGCGAAGCGTATGTGTCTGGTGGTGAACGAGGACAAGACGAAATATCTCTTGTCATCAAATAAACAGTCAGCGCATTCTCGTCTTGGCTCCCACGTCACTGTTGACAGTCATAACTTTGAGGTTGTAGATAGTTTCGTCTACCTGGGAACCAGCATTAACAGCAATAACAAGCTAGCCTGGAAATCCAACGCAGAATCACTCTTGCCAACAGGTGCTACTATGGACTAAGTAGGCAATTGAAAAGTAAAGTCCTCTCTCGACGAACAAAAACCAAATTCTACAAGTCTCTCATCATTCCCGTCCTACTTTACGGTGCAGAAGCGTGGACGATGTCAACATCCGATGAGACGGCACTAGGAGTTTTCAAGAAAAGGTTTTGCGGAAGATTTATGGTCCCTTAAACATTGGCAACGGCGAATACCGAATGCAGCTGTATGTGTTATTCGACGACATAGACAGAGTCCAGCGAATAAAAAACAGCGGCTACGCTGGCTAGGTCATGTTGTTCGAATGGATGAAAGTGATCCAGCTCTGAAAGTATTCGATGCAGTACCCGCTGGTGGAAGCCAGGTAAGAGGGAGACCTCCACCCCGATGTAAGGACCAGGTGGAGAGGGACCTGGCTTCGCTTGGTATAACCAATTGGCGCCAAACTGCCAGAAGGAGGGATACGTGGCGCGCTGTTTTCGACTCGGCTATAACTGCGTAAGCGGTGTCTACGCCAGTCAAGAAGAAGAAGATCTATTTGCTATAGAAGTTTTATCTAAAATCGTGTTTTAAGATTCACATAACGGTACAGAAAATAAGCATTAATTATAAAAACTTAAGCAAAGATCGACCAAAAAAATATTGCTGTTCCACGAAAATAGTTTCAAGTTGCCTAAAACGAAGAAATAAACTAAACTTATTTGGTTTGAAACGATAAAAACCCGAAGTGGCCGAAAAATCGTTGAAATAGTAAGAAGAACCCGAATACTAGCTCTCAGAAGGTTTGGAGCAACCGAAGGACAATCCGAAGACATTTGTGAGATCCCATTTTGGGGCCAGAAACTCATAAAAATTTATCAACCTTAAATATGAGAAACTAAAAAAACAGATTTATGTTTGCGGATAACCACATAGTCTATGTATAGGCAAAATACGGAAATTTTGAATGAATAAAAAATGTAAAGTGAAACTTTTTAATTAGAAAGGTGGCTAGCAATATGCTTTCTAAACACTGATTTAAGGCGCTTCAGTCCACAGTTCAATCCGTAAGGGATGAAGGACTTTAAATAGTGCTTTGGTAAGTGGTCAATAAATATTATTCAAGGCTAAAATGTATTTAAATAATATAATAGGTTATGCTGAAATGAAAAAATGAAATTTCTTGTGCCAAAACGTTGGAAATGTTGAAAAAAACATTTGGTGATTCAACCATGTCGAAAACTCAAGTTTACGATTGGTATAAATCGTTCAAAGAGGGGCGAGAAGAAGTGAACGATTTGCCACGTTCAGGACGGCCTTCGACCTCTTCAACTGAAGAAAACGCCGACAAAATAAAGGAAATGATGCTCGAATATCGTCATTATAGTGTGCGAGAGATAGCCCAAATAATGGGCATGTCTCATGAGACCACTCGTCATATTTTGGTTGATGTTTTGGGTATGCGAAAAGTCGCAGCGCGATTGGTGCCGAAAGATCTGAATGAAAGCGATCATTGTGAACGAGTTTTTGAACAAAAATCCGTGTGACTTTTTCCTGTTTCAAATTACCACTTCGTGTAACCCGTTTTGAGAGCATTGAAGACATCAAAACTAATTCGCAACGAGAACTGAAGGCCATCCCAGAATATAGCTTTAAAAAGTGCTTCGATGATTGGATTATTCGTTGGAAACAGTGCATTGCCTTAGATGGGCCCTATTTTGAAGGGGATATAATAAATTTAGATGATTGATATGTAAGTTGTTTGTGTTTTATTTCAAATTTCCGAATTTACATTCGGCAGAATGTATTTGGGAACACTCATTTCGACCTACTTTTCAAATATTTTTAACTTTTTAAAAGAACGAACCAGAAGTAGAATTATAAAATTATACAAATATCGGATACTATTCGCCCCATCATTAACCTAACCCAACTAACTAGTCTTAAGCGACATTTTGCTGAACTCAGGTATTAAATGAATGTTCACTGTAAAGCATTCATTAAGGTTAAGGTATACTTTGAAGGAAAGAACCAATATTATTTTATGCTTCTGCATTAGAATGATATTTCAATTAAAAAGTGTCCCTCTGAAATCCGGAACACAGTTTTGATTTCGTTGAGACTCTTTAACCATTTTTGAACGAATTATGGAATTTCCAGACTTTTATCGTTTCAATATTGCGTGAAAAAAGCAAAATAAACTTTGAGTTGTAAGTGATATATTAATTTGCGCACCTTTCTTTATATAAACAATTATACTCAGGAAACAAAGATAAATAATTACCAATTTGTAATATTGGTTATATAAGTAGTGTGAATGGTCTCCAAAAAAACTGAACCGCTCTAACACAAATACATATATGTTTTTTTAATTTTAATTGAATGATGTGACAAAAGTAGAAAAGTTAAATAAGTTTGTACGAAATAAAAAAAGATATAAAAAATATTAATGAAATAATGTACAGAGACTGGAGATATAGTATAATGAGAAGAAAAGAAAATGTTGCTAAAGAAAGAGCCAAGTAAAATGGCGCACAGTAGTAACTCATTAAAACCGCAATTCATATTTTATAATTACCGAAATGTATACGAAATTTGTGCGACCGACTGTCATTGCAACTGTCAGCTGTCACTTGCCGGTTGAAGCCACCACATGTCAGCGCTTAATTTTGTTGTTATTTCTCGCGGTCGAGCACCTAAACGCGATGTCGCCGCCGTCGCAACGTCTGGCAAGCAGAAACGTCATAATACCTCAAATATTTTATGATCACAAATTTTTTTCTTTTATTTTTTACTTTTCAACTGAGCGCGTCGCTATTGTGAACCGCCTTGTGGTGTTTGTTGTTGATGCTTTTGGCAGCGTGTTGTCGTCGCTTTAGTTGATTTATTTGAGCGCAAACAAAAGTATAACAAACAAACATAATGAATGAATGAACGAAATGAGCTGAATGCATAAATATGACGGCATGGAGGGGTAGGCGGCCAGGTGCGATTGTTGCCGACACAACATCGCACTTGACGCGCCAAAATACAACAGTTACATTGTTGTGGTGTCATGAATGGGAGTAACGTTCATAATTTACAACGGCGCCTGCTTTCAACAACTTGCTGAAGTAATGCAGTTGCCGAACGCTAAATATGCAAATAAAAAAGTAAAAGTGGAAATGAATAAAAAGCATTTTTTGCTTTCTTCACACATTTTCAATAAAATGCAAGCTGCAAGCCCCTTCTCCTTCGAAACTCCAACGTATTTAGTGTTAATTTACACCTGCACTTTTATGTGCTTTTTAATGCAAATAGGCGCAGTGAAATATTCGTAAACACTCCTTTGAAAAAATTTATGCATTCGTGTATGAAACGGAGATGTTTGGAAGGCCATTGCTGACGCCGCACCGTGGGCAAAAGTAATCAATATATTTCTGATAAAAAAGCATAAGTTGACAGAATCTAAGACTTTTATAACTTTAACTTAAATTGCTTTTTACACAGGAGCTAATTGATCAATTAACCGGCCTCTGCTCGATTAAAACGCTTATTAAGATCGATTTACCATACAAAATAAAAATCTACATTGATTATTAATTAAATTTTAATCGACTTGAAAATGAAATGCAACTCTGCAACAAAGACGTACGATATACGTTCTATGTCTGCGATTGGCTGAATTTTTTGATAAAAAAGCTACGATTGATGTCGCTGCTAAAAATATCAATCAATTGATAAACTTACCAACTTATTATGAAAAGCAAAAACAAAAATGTATAACGGTGATCGGTTATTGAGTAGCCGGCAGTATAAAAGGCAAACAATTTTAATTGATCAATTTATTTGGCTGTCTAAAAACTCTATAACAGAATTTGCCAATATTTGCATATTTTAATTCATTTTGGTGTGGAGAGGAATCGTAAGGTATTTTCCATCTTCGTATCACTCTTTTGACATTTCGTTTTACTAGCAATTTATTCGTATATAATTTTTATTGTAAGTCAATTCTCATACGTCTTGAATATATTCTTGTCATAAAATCTAGGTAAAAATTATCGGTTTGGTCTTGGTTAAATAACTCACAATTTTACTATTCCTGAACCACTCCATCGGTTAAGAAATATAAAGTCAATTAATTTAACCCAGTTAATAAGGCTTTCGTTATACACATATGATTTTTTTCTGTATGATATTTTACCGTAATATATAATTGTGAAAGATTAGTCGATTTTTAAAGCATATTCCTTTCTGTGTCTTCCATTGCATTAGGCCTAGAATTTGGTATCATCAAAAATACGCTTTTCTATACTGAACACACTTCACAGGGTTAAGCACTAATGGAGCATATGTTAATTAGCATTGTATGATAAATCGAAAACAATTAGAGATAAAAATGATCAAATTGTCTAAATTGCCTGCTTGGTAATAGCTTATTGTGGTTAAGTTTCGTAATTAGATGAAGAATTATTATTTTATCGAAACTAACAGAGTGAAAGAGTTGTCAAAGGTTTAACAAACAATATTTACTTAATTTTGTAAATAAAGAATATGAAATAAGTTATTTGGGAAATATTTTTAAGAATACTTGGAACAAAAATAGAAAAAATAATTTTTTTAACCTTTAAATAACAATAGCTATTATTAGTAAATAATAAATTGAAATAGGTCAAAGCTGCAAAATATAAGCAAAATATTTTTTATATTTTAAACTACAAATAATATTTTTTAATAATATATTAATAAGTTTAAATGAAAATAAAAATATAATAATTCTTTCAAATTATGGAAATTTGGAATTTTGGTCACTAAAATAATTTTTATTCCATAAAAATTACATATACTTTTATTATCCGTTAATATTACTCTATTTTATTTTTGATATACTTATATAAAAATTTAATATTTCTTTTCCCCACTGTGCACCGATAAACACAATTGTTGATATGCAATAAAAGTTTACAAGCTGTTAAGGTTAGCTGTTAATTTCATTTGTTGTCTCAGCTCTTGCTGCAATTCATGCAACATTAACATGCAATTATTTGCACCTCAAAGAAAATAGACAAACCTGCCTCGGATACTCGGTATTATTGCATTTCATTTACAACAATTAATTTACTCATTTGCATACGTTGTTCATCACACATATTTATATACAATTTTAATCGAGTACACCTGTTTAGACACACAATCATATGTATCCAGTGAGCAAAAAGCATTAGCGAGTTTGTTTGATTTGAAAAGTTATTCATTTGAATGATGCAGATTATATAGAAATTATCTCAAGCTAACCGTGAGAGTTTTATAGTTAGTCACGCTTTATTAAATCAGCTTAGCCAGTTTAATTAAATTCCATTAGATAAATATTTATTTTTTAGTATGTTATCCCACAGGTGCATTCGCAACGTTATATGTACATAAATTAAAGTTTGGAAAAAATTTATGACACTTAATTTGGGTTAAATGACCTTATAGGCGATTCTCACAGCCAATTAATTGAGTCAATTAGCAAATTGTTTATATTGGTCTATTGGAAAAAGGGCTAATTGACAGTCTGCTATGCCAATTATACTTAATAAATATTTGTAAAAACATGTCGAAGAATAAAAAAAAAACAAGTAAAATAGAAATTAGAAAAGATCGACTGGTTTAGTAATTGATCTAATATCACTTTAGATTAGTTACCCGCTGAAATAATTCAACTTGTGCAGTAGTAAAAGCAATCTATACATATACTCAATCAAAATCGAAAATGGAATCGAATTTCTTTAGTTGAGAGTACAAAATTTGTGAAATACAAAAAGGGATTCATTTAGAGCTGAATTGTTCTGTTGGATGCTTTGGGCTGCTGTTATACGTAAAATAAAAGAGGTCTAAAAAGTATCAACAACTCGTTTGTGTATGTCTATCGATTTAAATTTAACTACTCAGGAATCAATTCAATGATGGGTCGTATAATGTAGACCTCTTTCAAAACTAACACCCCTACTGCGAGTGTCGACTGGCAGAAATAATCGACTACTGAGGGATTATCTATTACCAGTGCTTTTGTTAGAGTCGATCACACGCCAAACAATCGACTGTGAATGCTTTTCAACCGTTCATTTGTCAGTCGTTAGAAATTTTTGAATTTCGTATTCGTTGGTCTGCAATATTTATTGAATCCTCGTAACCGAATTAACTGCTCATAGATCTTACAGAACATGTAGTGAGAGTTTGCTAATTTTGATTAATAACTTTAAATATGTCGATGAAACCAAAAACCAAGGATGCGGGAATGAACCATTAATGAAGTATTCTTAACTCCAATAGTTTATGAAATCCTATTAGATCTAACTATTTTATGGCTATTTATAACAAAATTACAGTGGAATTTCCACAACTCGAATTTCTATAAGTCGAAGTTCTCCATAACTCGAACTCTTAAATTGGAAATAGAAGTCAAATTTCATACAAATTTCCTTCCATAAATCGAACTTTTCGACCTGGCCATAATACAAAATTTAAAATTTTACTATCGAGGCAGAATTTTAAAAGAGTCCCTATATCGTATGGAGGCGAACAAAATATATGATATTACTCTAACATGATATTACTGTAATGGATTTCATAAATCATCTAACAAAGGCGTGGGATACAAACGTCAAGAGCCAAACAATAGCAAAATGCAACAAACAAAATTACAGAAAACGTCTTTTAACGTATGTTCATAAAACTTTTTGACAAATAAATGACTAAAACTGTGGGTAAATCTATATTTTATACCTCTTTAAAAAATTGCATGTTTTAATGAAAATTCTGTAACTCGAAGTCTCTCTAACTTGAAGTTTTTTTGTGGATTATGGAGATTCGAGTTAGAGAAGTTCCATTGTATATATGTATACCGGAAATAGCTAGCTGTTGGGTTTTATCAATAAGAAACGATCAATGAATGACAAAACTGCGGAATTAAATTTCCTCTTGAATTCAGTTTCAGGAAACGGAAAATCGACATATTTTGAACGACGCAACTGAAAGTTGTTTGATGGACTTCACTAATTCTGAAGTCTAATTCTATTAAGAACGACAGAGAGTTGACAAGTTTCTTTTTTATAAACATTCCAGAATGCAAATTAGTTCGCAATTAATTCTTTAGTATTTAAAGTTCTGCATAAGGAACAAAGAAGTTCGATTAATTTTGAACGGATAAAGTTTTTAAATATTTAATAAACAAACTGGTTGAAGATTTTAAATGGTTAGACAACAATAAAAACAAAACGCAGTATAACTAATAACTGATGAACAATACCAAAATCGTATACGATGAAAAGTTAAACAACATAAAAATAATAAAAATTTCAGCGATATTACCAAAAATGGGAAGTGGTTGAGCGGCTAGACTAAATGACTTTTGCATTAAATAATAAAATCATAAAAATAGTCAAATGCATAGTTTAAATAAATAACGAACATTATTAGTGGCAATAATAGTAAATAATGACAATACTGTTTGGACACATATTGTTAAATATGTATATATATACATACAGACATATTATATTTGTCATTCGTCTTACTTCGTCGATAGGGCAATGGCTATAACTCGTATGAAAAAAATAATTTGCAACTTTAAATACTTTACTGAATGACTTTGCGACAAACGCTGCTGCTTTGAGCCATGCTGTCTGACGACGACTTCGGTAATTAGCGAAACGAAAAGATGTAATTAAAAGTAGTTAACTGAAATTGGCAAACGAAATAATAAAAGCACAAGAGCACCGTAAAAACAAACTAAAAAGGCAAACAACTTGACTTCAGAGACAATATTTGACATTTTTCTGTGACACTGGTTGGTAGTAGTATTGCCATGGCGCATGCGTGACTTAGACGCTTCACGTCTGCATAAAATACAAATATGCTCATACTTCTTTGCAATTTCAATGTGTTTGCATGCATTTAGTAGAGCGCTGCTTTGTGTTTAAGATTCTACCGCACGTCGTTTCGCTTTCGAATACCTTACAAGCACATTCCGATTTCAGTTTCACACACTGCTATTTAACTGCTTTTCGCAACTGCAAATTAAGAATTGCTAAACGGTACTTGTACACGTATGTGAATATTCGTTTAGCTTTAATGTACAAATAGTAAAAACTTATAGCGGCCAATTGGTCTGGCTCAGAAACTTGTGCAAATAGCCATGTACATGCGATCAGAGCAATTCCGCTGGCACACATCCATTAAGTTGCGTAAAGCGCAGTTAGTTTGGCAGCGGTAAAGGGAAGTTGTGTTGTGGTAAATTATTTGAATATTTAGTTTTTTCGTTGTGGAGTATGGGAAATACCATTATTGGTTGGGAAAACTACTTACTAATATATATTTAGATATTTATAGTTATGTATGATACATATTTGTGGTTGCCTTCTTTTCGTCCTTGGACTATAGAAATAAGGTCGACTTTAAAATATTGATACAAAAAAAGGAAATAAAATTGTGCACACAGCACCACACTGTATTGAACCCATAATTATTTCACAAGTAACTTTAATTCATAACGCACATCAAAGTTATCTTGTCTGCCTTAAGTTACTTTCCTATAATACCGAAATCCATAAGATTTTCAAACTGTTGGCAACCCTTCTAAAAATATTTTCGTTACAAATATTTCTAAAGTAGGCTTATATTGCATCCAACTGTTTTTCACACGGAATTTATTAAATGGGGATCTACTGGCAACTCTTCTCAAAAATATTTTAGACAGAAATAATTATTAAATGGATATGATTTGATGCTCGTATTGTATTATGAATACAATGTACCAATTTTTAAGAAATAGGTGGCAACCATTCTAAATCAATAATTTAAATTACTTTGTAGAACATCTTTAAATTATATCATTATCTTTATATCACCATTTTTTGAAAAACAATTTTAAAAGTTGGCAATCTTCCATTATATTTTGTAGTAAACTATACAAGGTTTGTTTTACTATAAAGAGTTATGGATACTGCGATACATTCGATCGATTTTATTACTGTGTTATAACCGAATTCTATTATTTATCCAAGTTTATCAATTGATTGGCCGAATGCATTTTAATACCTTCGAAATGGAAGATCTTTTAACTTCTATTTTTAACAGTTATGTTATAGGGTATTTTAAGTTCTTCAACCATCTATACAATGAAAGATCCATTGTGACTAACTGACTGACGGTAAATACTAGTCTAGTCAAGTCTAAAAGGTTACTTATGGGTCCCTAAGGGTAGTAACACCTCTTCGACATGAGAAAGCTTCATATATTGGATCGTTAACTAAGTATTAATGTTTTATTGTAAAAAAAAATTGTGAAATTTGTTGGAAGAACTGATAAAAATTCAGTTCGAACAAGGGGAAAATCACGTGATGTGTACGGACAAGATGTGTTGACCGAACGTCAAAACCAAAATTGGTTTGTAAATTTTCTTTCACGCAATTTCGAACATGCATCCTCATCCCACGGCCTGGAAGCCGATGTGGATAAAATAAAGTATTTGGTCGATGCAAATCTTCGAATAACCACTCGAGAGATTGGATCAAAACGGATTATATATAATTGTAAAAAAAAGAATAGGTAATCTTCTAAACTGTTTAAAGTATACATACATATTTCAGAAGAATTGTTAATTTTCTCAAAAGCTTTGGCACCAAATATAGCTTGAGAGAAGAAAGAATTAAACATTATAATGATATAATTAACTTTCAAAAAATATATAGCCTTGCTTGTAAAAAAGTAAAGATGAGATGAAAATAGCAGTTGCACATACGTTTATCCCATTTGTTTTATTTCCCGGATTGTCACTCGAATGCCTATTTTTTCCAAAATAACTGTACCACTTACCTGTAACGAGAAAAGAGATAATAAAAGTATTATTAATAAAGTGTTGCAATAACTAATGTTTTCTTAATGACTATGATTACATTATTTGAATTGAAAAATTTTTCAACAACTGATTGCAAAAATGTAAATTGATTTTTCGTTTCATTTTTTTTATTTGTAATTGCAAAAAACATGGCAACTAAGCATCAATCAAAAAAGATCAAAATGTTAGTTAAACACAAAAATGTTGACTTCTAGTATATTCATACTAGTAGTTATGTGTAGTGTATGTATCTATTTTGTATTGAGAAATAAATTGTTTTAATACATGTTTGAATTCACCTTTAAGCTGACTTACAGCGGCGAGCATATAATAGGGAACACTATAAAAATGTGTGATAATTGTAAATTTGTATACACGATTTATTAATACTTTGATGACTTAAAGTCAGTACAACAATGTGTTCTACTTTTCTGCCTAGCACTGTACTATGTATGACGATAATAAATGCTGTTTGAATACATTCGTGCAACGACAAACGTCGAAAGAATTGCATAAGATGCAAACGAAGTTTACAAACACAAAATCGTTAAAGAAAATCAGCAACAAATTGACAGCAGAAAAAGATATAGAACAAGGAAAAAACAAAAGCCACGAATAAATGCATATAAATAGAGGGGCTACTCTTTGGACTAACTATGTATATTCGTAGTTAACTAGATCGAACGACATCTGGTAATAAAACATGAAGAAACAAAAACAAAATTGATCGTATAAAAAACCGAACAAACACACATGAGTAAGAGCGAGAGTATAATGCGCCTGCGCACCACCTCATTCGATTCAAAAGCGTGTACATGAACATTAAGATGCAATTGTCGTGCACACATACACACACACATACACATTTCCAGCACTTTTACGTAAAAACATAGAAAACGAGAACATTCAAGGCCGTTTAGGGCCGCTTGCCAAGTTAATATGCGGTTCGACGACTACACGAAAAGCCACCTCGCCGATTGCCGCCTCGTCGTTGCTGCCACCGCAGCAGCTGTTGTTGAGCCGCACAGCTGTGTGGCAATATGTAACAACTAATGGCAATGTTCGACTCGCCTTTTTGTGTATTCAATTCACTTTTTGCTGAGCGGAATTATTTTTCTAGTTTACCCGCCTCATAAGAATCGCCCAATTCTCAAGTCTCTAGTCTAAAGCTGTGGATGATTGCTAAAGCGGTTGCTGCGTGTTCGGTTGTCATTTGCGCTGCTGACTCTGCGTCTGTCCGTAAATGAGGCATAAATCAAGGCGGCTATGTAGTAAATAAAGATTTAGCGGATCGAGCAAGACCCAATGGCGATAAAGCAAATCGCTTTATTTTCGAATATTTTTTCTGGTGTCATTGCGCGTTGGTGTCACAAAAATCGTGCTGATATTATATGAACAAGAAATGATTTAGAGTATTCGAGAACTTGTCAAATTGTCAAAATGCTTCGTGTGTATTGGAAGTGGCAATTTTGCAGTATTTTGGGAAAATTATGCGCAAATCTTATCTGCTACGGACGTTTTTGACTGTTACGCAACACTAGGTGTGGCCAGGTGCAATCTGACATTTCCATGGGAAAGTTTGACATTTTTTAGCATAACATCACTCAGAACGTTTTGTCAATCGTGAATTGTTTTATTCACAGGGAATTAAAAAAATCATCTCGGCCATTTGTCACAACTTTCGACGCGGATTATCGCGACAAGAGTGCATCGATGAAATAAAATCTTTTTATGGCTCGATGAAGCACCTCCAATATCACTGTGAAAAGCTGGTACAACGAATTCAATCGTGGCCGACGCTCGCTCAAAGACCGTGAAGGTCGTCCAAAAACAGCCGTTGTGCCAGAAAACATCGATGCCGTACGTGAACTGATAATGCAAGACCGTCATGTAACATACCTTCAGATAGAGGCATGCCTATGCATTTCTCCCACCAGCATACATTCGATATTGCATGAACACCTGGCCGTAAAAAAAGTTTGTTCTCGT
The DNA here is from genome assembly GCF_028554725.1 of Zeugodacus cucurbitae. Lineage (NCBI taxonomy): Eukaryota > Metazoa > Arthropoda > Insecta > Diptera > Tephritidae > Zeugodacus > Zeugodacus cucurbitae. Next base: position 50,927,975 of record NC_071667.1, on the reverse strand, counting down.
TAGATCCCGCACAATTTGACAATCGCTCAAAACAAGTGTTTCGAAAATTGGTTTGAGCGCATGCAAAAGTGTATAAATCTTGATGGAGAATATTTTGAAAAACAATAAAACCATTTTCGTTGATAAATATTCCTATTTTCCTTATTAGGCCAGAAATATATATAGCAGCCCTCGTACTGCTGCTGTCAATGTTTTTCGCTCGCAAGTTCCGTTTGGTGTCATTTGGGGGACATATTTGGCACCAATAAACTAAATATTTAATTAGTTGTCCAACAAACAGCCATTGGATGGAAATTAATACAAGCTACAAAGTGGTTTTGAAGTCAAGGTGACTGGTTTAGTAGACAATTTATCACACCTACTCTGTTTGCAAATGTACATATTCGTTATCCGTTATACGAGGACGATCCAATATCTACTAAACTTACAAAAGAAAATCGAATATTTGGGATAAATATTTATTTCTCAACATATTTAAAGTATAGCTCGCAAATATTTGACTTAGGGATGCTCAACTTCTTTAAAATAAAATTTCTAGAGGACTATTTGACTATTTCAAATTTTAAAACATACGGGACAAAATATTAAGAATACGATGGTTCGAGAAGCAGTTCGTAGTCTAATTGGATCATTTTGACCGTGACTACGGCAGAAACATTGCGTTTTCGTGGTGGATTACCATTTATTACCATCAATTTGGAAATCGGCATCAATATCCCAATAGTTCAGCACATGCTTTGTGAGAAAATGGTGGCCATTACCTTTTCGTTACATTCTTAACCTTCTTCAGAGATGGTTTGCCCGGTGAAATCCACCCTTTAGAAGGTCTGTAGTTTATACCAGGGTTTACATGTGTCGTTGTCGGTCACAAAATGACGAAGAAATTTGTTTGGATTGTTCCTAAACGGCGTAAAATATCGATGTAAGTAATCTCACGGTTGAGCTTGTTGGTCGAGGGGAACAATATTGTCCTCATTATAGCATCTTATATACATATAGTCTTAGAAGAGACCTGTAGTTTTGTCAAATTATGGCTAGCCGACTGGGGCATAAATGTGATCGAACAAAAGTGCAATACAAAGGTTCCAATCAAAAATCACGTGTTCACCATGGTACATGTGTAATGAAACTGTCTACGCAAATCTTGATATCCATATGTTAAATAAGGAGATAGAGGACAGCAGAAAGAAATATGTATCTAAACTCCGAGATCACACAAACCCATTGGGCAATATCTTGGCACATTATTGCAGTCAAACGCTTTAAAAGAAGAGATCTGCCTGCCTACTAGAGAGCACCGTTCTACCAAAATAGCTCAACAACACCCAGAGATATTAATAAAATTGTCCAACGGCGAAATTCATTTAAAATATTACATCTGACTTCAAAAACAAAAAAAAAACTTCAGAGTTGGGATGTAGCGAGACCTTCTCTCTATAAGAGAAACGAGTACTAAGTGACATTTAAAAATATGAATAAAAGTTTAAAGGCAATATAAAAACTCAGTCATAATTCCAGTTGCAATAACTATGTTTCTGAAACTTTCCCCTCTCTGAAAACAATATTATTTAGTTTAATAGTTACATTCGCCATACATAACCTTAGCGGGAGTCACGAATTTGCACTACAAATCAAAATCAATAAACTCCAAACAATGTAAATATCATTCTTGACTCTGAATAAACTCTGACTTTTAAGCAATTAAATTATTGTTCGTTCCGTCGCATGTGAACTCAAGCGTTCGCCTCTCAGCACGCGGATATCGCAGTTCATTCATTAAACGGTAATATAAACCATAATAGAGCGAGAAATGTATAAAAGACTAGGGTGTGAACGCAAAACGGTATTAATGTAGTGACTTTAAAGAACAATGACTTTGAATTAGCGATTTACCGCAAACAATCTAAGCAAATATGCACGAAAAAGCAGCTAAAAAAAAGACCAAATTACATTCATATTTAAACATAGGCATAACCGAATTAGTTGCAGCTAATAGCTCGTGAAAAATTAGCACCGACTTTATGACTAATGCCAACGGAGCTTTCATGAGCTTTAAAAACTTAAGTAGGAAATGAATGAATCAAATAATTAATTGGGCCTGGCAAATGTTTAGATTGTAACTGCGAATGAACATTTGAACTGTCAAGAACGTCAAGTCAAAGCAGTGTTGAGACTGAAAAATCGTGGTAAAATAGAATTCGGTTATTTGTGATACAAATTAAACTGACTAACTGTATTTGTATATGAATGAGCTGGAAAGACTTAAAACTGAAAAGGTTGGCACGAAAGTGAATGTTGCTGGCAGCAGTGGCGAACGTGTTGCAATACAGTGTCAACAAAAAGTGTTTGGAATTTGCGCAAATGAAGAACACAAAAAAATTTAAATTAAAAAAAGAAACATAAAAAAGTCATATAAAATTGACGCGCGCCCATTCCGCTGACTACGCTTTTGGCATATTGATCGACCAACTAAATGAGCACTCATTTACCGCACTGGACACCAGCTTGCTGCTTACAATTGTACACAAGGAGTGCAATACAGAGTCTGATCATAATAGCAACAACAATAACGACAGCAGTTGCTTTGACAACACACAGTTGACATTTATTTAGTTCAGTCCAAAGACATTTTGCGGCGCGAAAATCACAAAGTGTCTTAGCAATTGCAGCAAACCCAGTTAACGACAGTGTTTTTTTAGCGATTTTTTCGACGTCCGTCAATGGCGCGCTGTTGATTGATAGCAATCACAAGCAGCAAGACATGACGCACAGTGTGTTGCCTGCGGATATAATTGTCAAAAAAAAAGTGGAATTGTATTGTATTGAAAAATATTGCACAATAGCGCGGCTTAAAAGATAGTGTGATATTTTGTATAATCCCTGAAATCGTGTAAAAGTTATGCTTTGCATTTGTAATTTGCTCGACTAACTTTTGAAAGAAACACCAAATTCGACCAAAATTTATTTAAAAAAAAAAATAGATTTATGAAAGAAGGAATTGAATATTATCTTGATTGAATCCAGTGGTGTTCCATATGCGCGAGGAAAGATGAAGAAGGATATGTTGGGAAAAATATAACACTATGTACAATTTTACAAAATAGGTTGTTGTTGTTGTTGTAACGGCTTAAAACATTCCCCAAATAATTCTGAGGAATGCTGCCGATTTGACAGTCCTTGGCCAGATAAGAATCCGGGTCCGTACCGGTTACGTAGAACCGACTGTCGTGAGAACGGTACAAAATAGGTAGATATGTTTGATTACTTGACTGTTTTCCTAAATGACCATACCATAAGTAAAGTTCACAAAAAAATTTTGTAATCTCTATGGCATTTTTGGCAACTCCTAGGTGATCCTGTGACAGATTAAATTTGAATCTGACAACGAACTGCTGATCTATTCTTAAGTACCGTAAGTATAAAACAAGCCCTCTGAATAATTAGTATGAAATAATATATGATTGTGATAAAAACTTCACAATAGAACCCTATAGTGATGAGGAAAGCCTACAGGAGCAATATTATATGATCCGATGAAATAAAAGTGAATAAAATGAGTTCTGATCGACAATGCATCTGGAAAAAGTGAAAAACTGTTTGACAGGCACATAATGATCACATAAAAAGTTGGTGGTTTGGGGTAAGTTGGAAAACTGGTTAAAGTCGATAAATATAGGGAACATATTAGAATACGAGTAAAAAGCTTTAGCTTTTATGGCAAAAATAGATTAAGTTATACCATAAGTGACTGTTCGAAAAATTTTTAATAATGTTTTATCCAATTCGAGCCTATCTCTGGGACATTTAAAACGAAGCCTCGTTGACAAGCCAATGGTGTGGTCAATAAGGGATGAAATGTGGAAGAATTAAGCGTCTGGCCATATGGGAGCAGCTCATAGTGGATGATTCCCTTCCAATCACACCAACCGCAAACCTTCCTGGCCCGGCCACTGTTTGTGATGTTTCGCTTGATATTGTCGTGTGTATACATTTTACGTCGCCAGTCACTATCCGCTTCAAAAATGGGTCGAGTTCGTTCCGTTTCAGCAGCATATCGCAGGCGTTGATTCGATTCAGAAGGTTTTTTTTTGCGTCAAATAAAGGTTTTTTGTGTATCCAGCCTTCTGCAGATGGTTTAAAATGGTTTGGTGTGGTCAATAATGGATGAATTGTGGAAGATTCGTGGCACGTGGTGTGGAGCTCCAAATCTATGCCAAGATCTTGTCGAGAGCATGCCCAGAAGGCTCCAATATGTTTTAGATCCTAAAGGCGCTCACACTAAATATTAAAACTATTTTGGTTCCAAGGTCAACTAAATAATCTACCTTCATTTACTTATATTGTTAGTCATTGAGCAGCCGTTATGGTGTGAAATCAAATAATTTCTGCTGTATTTTATTCATTTCAAAAATTATTAATTAAAAAAAAAATTCTAAATATAAATACGTTTACACATTTTAAATAAAATCATGATCAATACTTTAAATCATAGAAAAATAAATGTATGTATATTAATTTCCATCCAAACAAATTTAAAATTTTTACCCGTAATTACTATGAAAGTAATACACTGTGCAGCGCCAGCCCAACGACAGCGAGTGCGCGGCCCACAGCCAACCACCGAAATCAAAATAGAAATAGACGTTCGAACATCGACTAGATTGGCTGGCTGACCATTAATGGTTATCTAAAATTGTCAAGTTTTCGTGGTTTGTATCACAAAATTTAATTAAACACGCTTGCATGTTGTTTAGCATATTTACAACCAATTTTCTGATTTTGATTAAAAATAGAACCAAAATCTGCATGGCAATTATCGTCAGTTAATTATACCACTTTAGAATTTTAGTAAAAAAAAAAAATTTGAATTTCCAAGCAAATTATAACTATTTATTAATTTTGATTATGTGCTAACAAAATTTTTTTAATCTGCGGTCTACACACCTCTGCGGACTTTTCTATTTGTAGTCATATCTGTTGTGGGAAATATTTAATGAGACAAGGTTAAGTTAACTGCATTGCAGATTTTTTCTGCATGGTTAATGGTATAATAAAATTATTAGCTAAAATTACATATTCATGCCTACCAAGCGCTGATAAACCCACTTATACCCACATATATCTTTTAAACATCGCTAATAAAACGAAAATTCCCACACCTCTTAAAAAATCGCACAGCCACAAATTAACAAGAGCAAACAACAAAGCTCAGTTGGCAAAAACAAAAAACATTTTAATATGACTCACGCCAATTCGCACAAAGCTTTCGACTGTTTAGCGCAGACATTTCTAATTTAAATAGTTCCCAGGGAACGCGTGAGCAACGCCTACGCCACACTGCCAGCTATATGCCGAACACAGGATAAAAAATGTGGCGTGACAACTCAGTAGGGTTCGTGATATTTTTAAATTTATTTCAACACATACACATGTATCTACTAAGTCTCCGTATTTGCTCTTTATATTCAATGCAAATGCAAATATTGCCGGTATTTACTTTAGTACTTAGTCACTTGACCTCATGTGTGCGCTTGGACCGTAAAGGTCAAACCTTTGCACTTTTATGAATACAATCACGATTCTGTGTAAATAAACTCATAAAAGCACGCGATATTCGTATGTGACAATTTCTTATAATATTTTAAAATGATAGATAAATACATACATATATAAATGCAAAATAATGTTTGTCTTGAGATTGTTGAAAAACAAAGACCGCACCCATCCGTCTTTTAGAGGTTATGTTATTATTGAATGCAATGTCTCTTTAAAGGTCAGACATGTTCTCTCTGATATTGTAACACGTATGAGGTTTACTTTAGATGAGTTCAAATATTAAGAATAAACGTGGTAGGTTAAGAAAAATTTGGTTTGTGTGGGAGATACCCTTAGAAAAATTCAATTAGAGGGTTAGAGTCTAGATTCAAAATTAAAACAAAGAATACCATATTTTTTAAATTTTCTGTTGGTTTTCAATATTTAGTTTTAAAAGAACATTTACAGGGGGTTTCACTAGAAATTTGCAGTTATTTTTTGCATTTGGGAACATTCAAAGCGAAATTCAATTAAAGGCAATGTGTTTAAAGGCCGTTGAGTAGGTACGTCGAGCAGACTTTGGCTCCTTTAATGATTTTATTATAATTATATATCAAATTTTTTACTACATGGTGATCAAACAAATACAACACTAAACGAATAACAAGTAAGGAAAGGCTAAGTTTGGGTGCAACCGAAAATTTTATACTCTCTCAATTTATTGATATAGTTTTGTTAAGACAACATACAATTTGACCCATATATTCAGCATAAATAAAGCATAGTATATGAGGGCTGAGGTAATTCCTAAAACGATTTCACTATTAAACCCCTCGTATTTTTGAAAAACCTATAATTAGGTATATGGGAGCTGGGGGAGTTAAGAACCGATTTTAACCATTTTTGGTAAAGAGACACACTACTACACTAGAAAAAAAAGATTCGCTCTGAATTAAATTAAGATACCTTAGAAATTTACCGACATTTTCGGTGAAAAATTGCCCTAAGGCACTGAATTATTCATATTCAATATCAAGGCATCGAAAAGTTAAAGTCCGATTTCAAAATTTTTTTCACAAGTTATAATTTGATTCTGATCACATACACTAGTTGTGTAAAGTTTTATTACACTATCTTCATTGGTTCGTATGTATATATTATAAAGTGAAGGAATGAGATGGAATTCAAAATTTAGTTATATGGAAAGTAGTCGTGGTTGTGAACCGATTTCACCAATTTTTCATCACGGTGTCAAGAAAATACTATATACAGAATTTCATTGAAATCGGTCGAGTAGTTCCTGAGATATGGTTTTTGATTTTGTAAGCAAATCTGACTACAGCTTCCTTCTGCCATTTCTTCTGCAAAATTTAGGGTTTCTGATGTTATTCGTTAGTGAGTTAACGCACTTTTAGCAATTTTCAATATAACCTTCGTATGGGAGGTGGGCGTGGTTATTACCCGATTTCCACTATTTTCGTGGTGTATAATGGTGTACGCAAAGGAAATGACTGCAGAAAGTTTGGTTTGTATAGCTATATTGGTTTGCGAGATATATACAAAAACCTATTTGTGGGTTTTCACCAAAAAAATTACATCCAAATATATCCCTCCTAGTGCAATCCTTTTTACCAAATTTTACTTCTATAACTTTATTTATGGCATGACACTTAATGTGTTTTCGGTATCTCCATTTTGTGGGCGTGGCAGTGGACCGATTTCGCCCATCTTCGAAAGCAACCCTCTCACGGTCCCAAAGAATATTTGTACCAAGTTTCGTCAAGATATCTTAATTTTTACTCAAGTTACAGCTTGCACAGACGGGCAGACATCGATTTCAAATCTACTCGTCACCCTGATCACTTTGGTATATAAGATTCTAAATCAAGCTCTTTTAGTTTTAGGTGTTATAAACAACTGTTATGTGAACAAAACTTTGTTGCGAGAGTATAAAAATAACCAAATAATGTCAACGGACACCAAGTCTGCAATAATTCGATTGTCAAAGCGACGTTTTCTAAAGTTCGTTGACAGACATGCTCCGAAAGATTTTTTTACCTAGTTCCCAACATGTTCGCTCACTATTTGGGTAGCTTTCAGTTTCTAGAAAATTACACCGATGTGTAAAATTTCTGGGCCTACGAAGAAGTTCGTATGAACTCCTAATAATGAAGCAAGTATTCACCAGCTTACTGCGGCCATAGATGTTTTCCGAGCCAGTGGATATTGGTCTCAGAACAGAAGATCGAAGTATTGAGCACTTTTCCTAGATCTGAATTCAATTGAAAACATGTGGGGAACTTAACTCGATGAGTTTACTCTGATGGAATCAAATTTTTTCCCGAAAATATAGGAAAGTTTCTCAGATATTTTAAAAACATTCAGAGCTCTTCCTCACTTGTTTCTATTACCGTGAATACCGTATTCGCTATTCCTTTAACTCTTCAAAATGTTGTCAGTGCTGTTAAACGATATTTTACGACCTGGTCATGATGTTCGAATAAACAACAAATCCTATATAACCATATACATACTTGATAAGTACTCAGGAACTGAACCATACCTAGGTATATTATACATATGTATATGTGAAGAGTTTTGAGAAAGTTCACAAGAAATGATCCTCCTTATAGAGGCGAATATTGTAATATTTCCCAATCATCGTTTGCGAATTATTGAAGCACTTGCTGTTTATTTCTAGGGCTTCTGTATTGTAGGTATGTGCATATTACTAATTTTCACACTTTTTATTAGCAATAAATGGTTTGTATTACTTTGAGCTTAGAACTTTCGCCAGTGAAGTATATATTTTTTTTGCATTTTTGCGCTACGCATTTTATATAGGCAGCGTGGCCGAGCGGTCTAAGGCGCTGGTTTTAGGCACCAGTCCGAAAGGGCGTGGGTTCGAATCCCACCGCTGTCAACACACATTTTTTGTCATTAAAGTAGGTTGATAGTTAGAAATAAATGCACTCATATATATATGTATGCACAGACAAATCCAGTTATAGTCCGTTTTCGACTATTTTTTCACAAGTGAAGACAGAGATGATAATTTGTGTAAAGTTTTGTTCCGCTATCTTCATTGGTTCCTTATGTATACATTATAAAGTGAAGGAATCAGATGGAATTCAAAATTGAGATATAGTTTTTTATCCGTGTTATCAAGGTGTCAGGAAAATATTATATACCGAATTTCATTGAAATTTGTCGTGTAGTTCTGAGCTTCCAGAATAGCCGAATTTCTGTAAAATTTAGGGTTTCTGACGTTTTTCGTTAGTGAGTTAACCCACTTTTAGTAATTTTCAACCTAACCTTTGTATGGGAGGTGGGCGTGGTTATTATCCGATTTCAATTATTTTCATGGTGTGTGGTGGGGGGAGAACCGACTACAGAAAGTTTGGTTTATATAGATTCATTGGTTTGCGGGATATATACAAATAACTGATTTGGGGGCGGGGCCACCACGCCCACTTTCACAAAAAATATGCCCTCCTCAGGGTGCAAAGGAATACGTGGTCCAAGTTTCGTTAAGATATCTCAATTTAACTCAAGTTTCCGTTGCACGGACAGACGGACGGACGGAGAGACAGACATCCGAATTTCAACTCGTCTCGTTATCCTGATCATTTTGATAATATAACCCACCCTATATCTAACTCGTTTAGTTTTATGACTTACAAACAACCGTGAACGTTGTGAACAAAACTATAATACTCTCTTAGCAATTTTTGTAACGAGAGTATACAAATAATTAATAAAATAATTTATTAAACTGAGTAATGGTGAAAAACTCTTAGATGAGATTTTAAAATTTTGGAAGTATTATCCAATGTTGGAGGTAAAATCCTTTTTTAGCGAAAAATAACTTCAATATTTATATTTAAAAAAATATTGAATTTGCCATCAATCACATAATACAGATTAAAAGGATATTGGCTTTGTCCGGGCTCTTAGCCAGGTCACGCTACATTTCGTGAGTGATGTACCCAGTTAAAGATAAAAAATCCACAAATGGGTCACTCAAATGTCACTCAAATCATATTTTCTAGGAATTTGCATCATCAAATAAATCAATAAAAATTATGGCAATATACCATGGATTAGGCTTCGCATTGCCTCCATATCCTGTGTATTATCCGGAACTGCCAACTAGAGACTTATTACTGTTTCTAGACATCCTGAGAGAAGGAGGAAGATCGCTACAATCGGTATATCGCCCTTGAGAGCGCTTATGTTCGATAATAATATAGAATTTTGGAAACAGTGTTTCACTGTAACAATACAAAAGATTTGACTATTACGTAGATATTTCTTAAAACTGCTCTTAAGTCTGAAAGTTGAGTATGAAGTAAGTCAAAATGTATCACTTACATATTAAATGATCAAATTTAATATTAACCCTATTACGCTACATTCCACAACTCTGGAGAGCACAAAAAATTAAATTAAAATTAATTACGCAAAATACCTTACCTTCTCATTCACTGTATATGTATATACATATAACATGTGGGTGAAACAATTAAATACTAAGTAGGTCAGACAGTAAGATTAGCCTGCAACTCTATAACCAGGAAATTATTACTCACGTAGCGCGACACATAAGCCCTCTGACCCAGTTACCCACTCACAAACCTTCCCCCCCACAGCATTTTCTTTCATTAATAAGCGTCGGTTATCCGATAAGTTGGAATCAAATGGCCAACAAATAGACACATAACAGCACATATTAATTGCGTAATGGCGTAGGATTACAAAACTGCAATAGACTCTACAAGCGACAAAGTGTTTTAATAATCTGCAACAAAAACAACACACAGCTTCTTGGTATAATATGATCTGGAGTCATTGATGTCCGACCGCTAGGCCGAAATGACATCGTATCCCAAAAGCACGTACCACAACAACATACATCTGTACATGTATACATACAGACAATTGTAGTGTAGGAGAGCGTTAGTAATGGATTAAGAGTTGGACTAGGCTGTGACTAGGTGCCGATGTCCAACTGATTTAAAATGCAATAACACAAACATGAGCACTTTCGAAAGCAAAAAAAAAATAATAAAATAAAAATTGTGAAAACTAAAATTGTAACAAGAGCGCGCGCACAACAATGTAGAGTATAAGTAACTACAACAACCACAAACGAAAATGAAGTAAATTTTCGCAAAAAGTGAATGTGCCTGACAAAGGTGTATGTAATACATACATTCTTACATAGGCATAAAGCTGCACATAAATAAATACCAACAACAAAAGCACGATGGAGTAGCATAGAAAATGTGATTTATTTAGTTTTTTCGTTCCAAGCTGAGCTTCACATTTCAACCAGGAAAACACCAAAGTAGACGTATGAAGCGCGTGAAAATGTAATTGCTTGGGCAGTTGAGGCGCCCCAACACAAACAACAACCATATGATGGTTTGTATGTTGCACATAATTTTATAATTTCATATGCTACAAATCGAAATTGGCAGCCGTGTTGCCAGCAGCCGAAGTGAGTGATGAAAATTACAGTTGATTGATTTGGAAAAGAGTGCAGGCAATGATTTCAGGAAGCGCCACCAGCAGTGTTAATCGAGGTAATGAGATGACCTCGCCGATATGTTATAAAATGCGGCACGAACTAGTCAGAAACAAAAACAAAACAAAAAAAAAAAAAAAAACAAACCTAAATAGTGTAAACAATTCCTCTTACTTTTGTTATGAATATGGTAAACAATGCTTTGGGTGTGTCTTCAGTTTTTAGTATTCAATTTTGCAAATTTAATCATTAAAATTAGTAATACACAATTAAAGCAATCTTGAGAAACAATTAACTAATTAGACTTTCTACTTATACTCCTATGATATAATAGCTTATTGATAAGCAAATCTTTCCGGAAGCGGAAGTTTTTGTTTATAATATAAAAGGGATGGGCAGAAAATTGATTTTATAGAGCCAAACGACAACAAACAAATTAAAAATTACAAAAAAACATCACGTCTATAATAAATTAACTGTTAAGCCTACGAAATCATGTTTGAGTGAATGGGTATGGCCTGAAATGCTCTCTCAAGCGGATTTATAATTTAGCAGTATCTGCTTCGTGACCTTTGTAATAAGAATTATCGAGTTCGGAAATATAATAGAATAGAATTGGAACTACCTCAAATACCCTTAATTAGGAATTCGATGGACAAAACGAGCTCTCGTTGTCCAAGAGTTACTTCCTCACACAACCTTTAATATCCCATGGATGAACATCATTATCAGATATATCTTAATAATTCACACACACATTCACATTCAACCAAACATTGTTAGATCTCTCATATATTTGAGTTTGAGTTTCTCAAGTATAAAGCAAGATAAGGAACCAGTAAGAACATAACTTTTTGAGCTTTTTCCAATTTCATGTAAAAAGTTAAATTTATAGGCCAAAAGGGTTTCCTATACCTACAAAAAGGTTGTCCTCATGCACTGGCATCTGACCTGTTGTAACCTGTGTTACCTTGGATTAAAAATGTTGTTTCTTTTTTGAATAATGTAAACACTTCTTCCTCTCATATCTGATAGGTAGTCAAAAATATAGTCTGGAAAGAAAAAATGTCGTAAGTACTATGAAGCTTTTGAACGGTAAAAATAATTTAATTTTACCCGTTAAATGGTATTTAATATCCACAGATCAATAAAATCAGCGCTAACTGCTCCGTCTGATATCGCTACAAACTAGGTAAACTAAATCCCTACCCTATCAGAGCCTTCAACTTAAAGGTTTGCACCAGATTGATACATTTAGTATATTTATTTCCTTGGAGAGCTTCATCGAAAAGCAAGAGACACCCCTAATTCGAGGATATATGTATATGTTCAATGTGGTTTCTTAACCTCCTAAATTATAGATTTGTTGTGGGTGCCCAAATATTCCAATTCAAAGTAACCACACCTTTACATACAGATACATACAAACAAAACGTAAACTTGCAATGTAATGTTCACTGTTATACACCAATTTAATGCTTAAACATGGATATAAATATATGTTTTGAACTATGCTTTAAGCGCTAAACTACTTGATTGCAGAGCAATTGTGGTACTACATCCAAATATATGTATGTATATATATGTAGTATACGGATATACCATGTATTGCAGAGTTGGGGAGAGTAAAAAAACGATAATTTATATTCGCTTTAGGTTGAAGCTCAGTTTGTAGATTGTGTATGCTAATTTGCTTGCTTGTGTTTTTCATGTAAATTTAAATGATACCATTTTCGGGTTAAACACCTTTTATATTGAGCTTTAAAATCGCAAAAAACGGCGGTGTGGAGGGACGGATTTCGCGTTTACGATCCATTGAAACTACTCTGACACAGAAGTTGTTTTTAAAAATAAAATTGTGAGGTCCGAAGTCTCTCCGAGTATATGTACTTACAGTTAAGCGTTATAAGGAAGTAGGATCTAAGAATCCCACTTCTCGTGCAAGACGGAATTATTCTCGATGAAATACATATATTTCTAGCAGTTGATAGTGAGTCCCAAATTGAAACTGAAGAGAACTTTCTTCGAAGATGACAAGTATAACTAAATAAAACCGACTTTCCATTCATTGAAAATAAAATACAGTAGAAACTAATTCTGCATCCATATATATAATATTAAGTGGCAAAACTTCCTGTTCGCATACTCCTCCTAGACGGCGTACCCGATTTCAATGAAATCTTCAGTGGTGATTGGGGTCTGTGTGGAGGGTGCACATAAGAAATTTAATGTGTGTATCATTGCACGTTTTGCACAAAAAAAAATGAATTTGCAAGAACATTACTATAATCCGAAATACCACAATATTTCACTTGGAATGCGTCATTGAATACATTTCAACGACGAAAGCAAGGGGAGCGTGTTGACGGTTAGCCAAAGGTCCGTAAAACCGATGCCATAGGACGAATTTAAACCATCAATCCGAACAACGCCGAATGTTTCTATTTGCGTCTGCTAATAGTCAACGTGCGCGGACCAAGATCATTTGATGATTTGAAAACTGTTGACGGTCAGTTGTGTGCGACGTATCGTGAAGCATGTCAGCGATTGCATTTGTTAGAAGATGATATGCATTGGGACACCGCCATAATAATATCTACATGCCTTCCAAAAGTCAAATCCGCAAGAACTGTGGAATAAGTACAAAGACTGCATGACCGAGGACTTATTAATTTTGGCGCGTAATCGAGCATCGGACGCAGACTTGCTATATACATTACAAATGTATAATGATGCTTTGATATTGGTTGAAGATCTGTGCTTTACAATTGCGAATAAGGCATTAGCGCAACTTGGCATAACTGCGCCCAATCGTTCAGCGATTGCTATGCTTGACCATGAGCTTCAACGTGAACAACAATACGATTGCAATGAATTGTGTGCTTTCATACAAGCTAACATTACCAAATTGAATATTCAGCAGAAAAATGCTTATGATAAGATTATACGAGCGGTTGACATAACGCCGGTGGATTCTACTTTCTGGATGCGCCCGGTGGTACAGGGAAAACGTTTCTGATCTCTTTGATTCTTGCTACTATACGGTCACAGCAGAAAATTGCGCTGGCAATTGCCTCGTCAGGCATCGCTGCATTCAGCAATTCAGCATATCGAGGAATTCAGCAATGGCAAAAGTTTTGCGAGGAGCTGGAATAGTTCTATGGGATGAGTGCCCAATGGCTAACAAAAAGTCATTAGAAGCTTTCAATAGAACAATGCAAGATTTACGCCAAAAGCAACAACTTTTTGGCGGAGCATTAGTCTTATTATCTGGCGATTTTCGGCAAACTTTGCCAGTCATTCCTCGATCAACTCCTGCCGACGAAATAAACGCATGTTTAAAATCGTCAGTTTTGTGGAGACATGTTCAAAGGCTGACTCTTACCATCAACATGCGAGTCCAATTGCAAAACGATCGTTGTTGGACATTGGCGAAGGCAAAATACCAATCGATGATACCGGTTTGAACACATTGCCGAACAACTTTTGTACACTTTTACAATCGAAAGAAGAATTGATTGAAAGTGTATTTCCGAATATTATTCAACACTATTTAAGTGAATGCAATATTGGCACCGAAAAATGTACACGTCAACGAAATCAATTTTGCCATTCAAGAAAAACTGACAGGAGAAGCTAAAACATATACATCGACTGATAGCGTTTTGAATCCAGATGAAATAGTCAATTATTCAACTGAATTCTTGAATTCTTTGGATCCCCCCGGTCTGCCACCGCATAGTTTGGTCCTGAAAGTCGGTTCACCCATTATACTTCTACGAAATCTGAAGCCCCCGACTTTTATGTAATGGCACAATACTTTCAGTCAAAAAATTGTGGCCAAATTTGATTGAAGCAACAATACTAAATGGCAAGGCAGCAGGTGAAGTTGTACTCTTACCACGCATTCCCATGATTCCACCGGACATGCCGTTTGAATTTAAGCGCTTGCAGTTCCCAGTACGTCTTGCCTTTGCGATGACCATCAACAAATCGCAAGGGCAAACGTTTCAAGTGTGCGGCGTCAATTTGGAAGAACCGTGCTTCTCCCACGGCCAATTGTTCGTCGCATGCTCGAGAGTGGGAACACCAAGGTGCTTATTCATTTACGCGCCAGGTGGAAAAACCAAAAATGTTGTATACCAATATGTTTTATAAATGTTTTATAAATAAGTAACAGTTTTACAACAATAAATAAAACACAAAGTAAAAACCCTTAAGAGTTTTAATCGATTTAGGTGTAGCGAAGCGCACAGGGTAACAGCTAGTTTATTTATATATGTTAGGGTCAACCAGAAAATAAGTAACAATCTTGATAGAGATATGTTTGAATATTTTTTAGGAGACCCGAAAACATCGTTCGAATGGATGGAAAGGAAAAATTGTCTATGTATTTAATGCGGGAAGACTTCTACTCTGTCTTTCAAATATAAAAAGAGGAAAAACTTGTCTTAATTTGCTGTAGTATATTTCCAAAGACCAAAAAATTTGTTTTCCATATTAAAACAACGCTATAGAATTTGTTTCAAGCTAAAACAGGATGGTTATATTTCTGGTAAGCGATCTTCCAACCACTGGAAATACATATTTTTGGCGTTGAAAAGATTTAAAGGGGAGTCCTAAAGAGGTAGCTTAAACCAATTAGGTTCCTTCCTTTGTCACATAACACCGAAACACACCCCACTAATAGAAACAAATAAAAGGCCCTTATATGGCCAAAGATATAACGGACAATTGTATGTCAGTTTCATATGCCCATCAGTCAAAAAATTAAATGAGCGTAATTATTTGCCCACTCTGAACTTAATTGAAGTCCCACAAAAATACCAACTACGGCGTGAAAACCATAATCACAGCCATTAAATCAACGTAAGGGTAAAATAAAACAAATGGTTCCCGAACCACCGGGCTCGGTGGGCACTGTTTTTGTTGGCATTTCATAGTTGTAAAATATGCAAATTACTGCAATTCATCACACTCAATTACACTTTATTTACACTTAACGGGTGAGGGACGGCGAAGATGAGTTGCAAAGCTGCAGTTGCAACAAGCGTTATAATAGGTGTACTCGTATGTGTGTTTTAAAGAGCTCAGATGGCAAGTGACGAAAATGATATGATATGCCTCCACATACGTAAATATGTATGTACTACCGTGGTAGGTATGACGGTTGTTTTTTTTTTTTGCGGTGGCAATACTTGAGGTGTTTGTTGTTATACGTACAGTTGCAATTGCTAATTATTGACGTAATGGGAAAACGAATTGATTAATTTTTGATTGCCTTGCTTTAGATGGTGAGTTCGTGAAGAATTCACTTTTATACTTGCTCGTCTTCTTATTTTCTTCAATTAATGCAAGAAATTAAATTATGTGAACATTTTTATGCAAATTAAGCCCTGGATTTGGTTAGCCCTTACTGGCTGGATATTGAGTTTAGACATCGCTATCACCTTTATGTGACATTTTTTACTTTTTATAAATTACTGGCACAACTTCAACTTTAATCAGTAGTAAGAGAATTGTTGAAATAGACAGAATTGAAAATAGATAGATTAAAAAATCCATGTTTCGGTATGTTCTAGTTATCCGGTGAAAATAATACCGAAAATTACACCTCGTTGTCCGATTGTCGAATTTTCGGGTTCTTTGGACGACTTCCCTGTTCTATTAATTAATTTAAAAGTGTGCCATCAAAATACAGAGAAAAGTCCTATTGTCTATTGTCGCTCTTTCTTAAAATTGTTTTAAATGTAATAGAGAGTATAAAAATAAGTATACCTGATCATATCTTCAATGCATTTGAAAACCAATACGAACACAATAAATAACAACAACTAATATGTTCAAAACAATAAAACCAAACCAACAAACCATCGAAAACGGCACGTAACCAAAAACCACACTGCGCATGCGCAACCATCGCAGCACACACTTTAGCGGAATTTTCGACTTGAATGTGCCGACGCCATGCAATGTGATGCCATTGCAGTTCACTGTAGCCCGATATCGGCGCAGCGACTTGCCACAAAGCGTGCGAATTGTCGGTAGCGCCAGCTGAAATTCGTCATTTGAGATTTTAATTATTTATCGGTTATTCGCGTGAATCGTATTGAATAACCAAAAATGACAAGTGTGAGAATTGCGAACCTGAACAATTTATTAAAAAGTAGTAGAGGCAATACATTTGTGGCAATATTATCTCAACAATTCAAATACTTTCAAATACCGAAAGAAATAGTCAAAATATTGTGAGTATACGAGAATGAGAGACATAAGCTTGGCTTAGAGCATGGGGTATTGAAACAAGTGAATATAATTGCTGCTCAATACTTGGAAGAGAACCAAAAAAATTGGGTAATGAATTAATTGAAAGAATATTCTTAAGAATATAAAGAGTACAACATAAATACTTAAAATGTTGGTCTGTCAGTCTGTCTTCGATAGACTAAAATCATCTGCATTCGGAGTGACGTCTATATATTAAAAAACCAAAGATGAAGCGCATAGAAAGCAAAACTGAACTCCTCTATCTTTGAATGAACTGTATAATGCTGCAATTGACAGTCCACTTCTATCGAATTCTATCTTAAATTTTTAACAGCGGTTATTTTTAACCATACCTTACCAAAAGGTTTGTGAAGTTGTGTTTAAATACGCAGTAGCATGGTTCGAAAACTGTACCTTTCATTCGAAAAAAAACTTCTGTCCAGCAGCGGCCACTATAAATTTCACATCTTCGAACCCTTGTAGCACCCATCATGTGTAAATTAATGTCAAGATCCAGACCACAAATGGGTAAAACAGTTCGGACCACATCTATCAAAGATGTATTTGCACTGAAGATATTCCCGAAATAATACTGTACTAGTTCTTAAGTGTCCAAGACTAATAAGAAGTGTGCACTGTACGAGATATGTTAAAAAAATAACGAGAATCTTAATTTTTTGGAAACAAATCAATCTCATTTGTCAACATAAATATTGTCGTCTTTAATCTAGTCCCCATTCAATATTATGCACTTATGCGAGGGCTTCTTCCAATTGTCGAAACACTTCTCGAACTCGATTCGGATAATCTTTAGCTCTTTCACGAATTTCTTGTATGTTTGTAAAACGACGACCCTTAAAGATGCTTCTTATTTGGAAATGTCACATAGATTCATTTATGGCGAATATAGTGGCTGGGGCATCGTTATAGTCCCTTTTTGGCCAAGAATTCATTTACCAAACGAAACTCGTCAAGTTCATAAAAACACGGCTAACCTTAGCAGCTGCTACAGACAAAGTAAGCAACGAATACAGCTGAAAATTGTATCGTACTTTATGGACACATGTATATCAATACAATAAAACATAAAAAATTAAGACTTGTGGACAATTTCAAAATTTAAAATTCCCGTTATTTTTTGAACACAAATAGAAAATATATGAAGAAGAAAATTTTGGAAAGGTCTAACTCGTTCATATCTAATATTACTATAGTCACGCCCTTTCAGCTAATATACAAACCCATGATAATATATCACATAGCTTTTGTGGTCGCTATACACGTGAATTACAATATTACCTTTGCTAACAGGTTACAAAAATCACCATTATCGGTATTTAGCATTCAATAACAAATTTTAACATTTCCTCAGCAAAAGTAGTTGAACTCTTCGGAGGAGTGGGCACCAAATGCACTTGGCGATGACAGCCGAAATAAATTGCAATTAAACTGACCAAATTTGTAGACAACTATTCGACTGCTCTTTAGCGCACATTTTCATTTATATATATTCGTATCACTTTTTTGAATGCACATATGTACATTAGGGTATCTCTTAAAAATATGACGCTTTCAATTAAGAGCAAATTATATACAGGTTGCAAGATCTTTTCAACTCAAAAATCTCGTAGAGTTGATTAGAAATATTTTGTAACCCCCAATTTGTAAGAGTTCTCATCATAAATCAATTCACTCCGATATAGAGACTACACCAAATTTGCAGCTGCCTGGGTAGGTAACATTTCCGTATTTAGCGATCAGCGAATCTTTTGAAGGTCCACAAAAAGTCATTAAAATAAGAAAAAATCCCTTTTGAATTGACGTTGGAGTCATCACTAAGTCATATTTTTGATACAAAATGAAACAGTCGTTGGAAAGCGATATCGAAGGATGACAGTCCATTATGCCTACCCGCAAATGCGTTGAGGATATTGTCGATAATCGGCGCGCCATCGTCTGGATAAAATAATTTCAGTTCCTGCCGACCTACACACCCTGTATTTGATAGTTTTGTATACAATATTATTGAAATAATTTGTGGCTTACCACCCTAATGTGCTTGAAAACACTACAACACAAGTATGCAATAACTCACGCATGCGAATTTGCATTTTGCATCGAATTAATGGCAATACACGACATTTTTCGGTGCTAAACACTCTCAAAATACCATGAAATTCAATAAGCGTGCAAATTGCGGCGTTTTCTTTTTTCCTCATTGCATTTCATTGCTGCATTTTCACACGTCAATTGATTGGTTTACGCGGATTTTTTGGCAGGTGTTTGCATTTCCGCAAATAATCGAATTTGTAAAATTTCAAATTTGATTTTGTCAACGACGCAAAACGGTTGGCTGGTTGATGGACAGCGTGCGATGGTTGCTGTGTGCCGCATGTGTGTTTGTGGTGGCATTACGCTATGCAAATAATCGCATAATGCGATGATAATTATGTTTGTGTGTGTGTGGTGTATTAGCCCGTTATGGGAAAAGTGGTATTTTATTTATGCTGTTTATTCTGGTTGATGGATGAGTCTGTATTGCAAAGATTTATGAGCATTGTGGCATTGTATTGGTGTGTGTGTGTAGACCATAAAAAAGACTCTTGTGTATTGTATATTTGTTGTTCATTTAGCACAAAACTATACAACTATCCGTCAAAATACATTGCGTGTGCTGACGGTTGGCTGAATAAGACGAGCGCTTTTGTTTTCCCCCAACTGCGGAAATCATGCAAATTTATGCCGCAAATATTTATTGCTGCCATTTAGAAGCAGATTAGAGATAAGCTGGATTTTGTATAGGATTGCGACGCACTGGATTATAAGCATATAGTGCTAGTGAAAGAGGATTGCATCTTTTTTATTTGAATAAACAAACTAAATGAATAATAAAAAATAATAAATAAAAATTAATATTAATAAATAAATCTGGAAATATATTAGGTCTACAACTTTGCTTCCGCCGTTTTTTCCTTTTTTTTTTTGTAAATTTAAAGCTTTTTTGTATAAAAACGGTTACAAAAATGCTACTACTTTTGACCATCTTTCTGGAAGCATGCGTATTCCGTGCAAATATCGAGAATTCGGCACAAAAAGTGACATTTTCAGTTGAGAATAAGTTTGGGATGCAAACAGATCTCGACAAATATCTTGTTTTGTTAATATTAATACAAATGTCCAAGATCGATATAAAACGATTTAATCGAATTAATCGACCAGTGCTTGACCCTAGAGGCATCTATTGGAAAATGGCGGAAGCAAAGTTGTCGACAATCATAAATCATTTACAATCATAAAACAAAGGATTACTGCAACACTGTTCTATAAAAATACGTATATGCATTTCGTATATCAGAATTTTACTTTTTTTAGCTTTATATTTCAAATATGTACAAAATCTGTTTACAATGAAATCAGATTGATAACCAAATGTTTAGCCAATGCTGTCGAGTTATAGCCTATGCTGACGATATTACTCTCATGGTAAATGGAAAATTTCTGGCAACGTGTATGAGTTAACTTGACGGTTCCTTAGTTTGGTCGCCAGTTGGGAGATGAGAAGCGATCTGGCCGTCATCCCAAGTAAAACCGAATAGGTTTTATTTACTAAGGGGATATAAAAGGAACCCTTTGTCTTCGAAGGCAAATATTTCGATTTTTGAGGCTAACTTCGAAAATCTGAGAATACAGATTTTTTACTTATGACAATCTCCCTGGTCCAATACCCAGATTACCGTATAGTGTTATCGATAGCAATAAGCTATTTCACAATCAAACTCCACTCGTCGAAGGGGGCACCCGTAGGCCTATTACACCATGGAAAGAGTTAAGCACTCCGTTGTACTCTTGTGTTTTACTGCACTTGACCTGCTCTGGAGCGAGATCATTTTGCACCAAAGTGGAACGCAAGAGGTCGGAGGAATTGTGGAGTGGATGATGAGATGAGGTTAGAAATCCGGCCGACGCAAACTGAG
Source organism: Zeugodacus cucurbitae (assembly GCF_028554725.1). NCBI lineage: Eukaryota > Metazoa > Arthropoda > Insecta > Diptera > Tephritidae > Zeugodacus > Zeugodacus cucurbitae. The sequence goes on along the minus strand of NC_071667.1, from coordinate 50,906,669 downwards.
TCATATAGAGTCATTTCATCAAATCATTTTCACCTACACTGTTCAGCCTTCGGAAGACTGAGGTTGGAGCATCTCGGTAGCCATAATTTTGGCGACCCATGTGAACTTTCCGGAATATAAAAAGTGTGATAAACTGAAAGAACTTCGAAAATACGTAAGGGTCTTCATTGCGATCCATACTCATTAATATTTAGACATCGTAATGGACCGACAGCTTTAGCTGTCCAAGTGGAATCAGCCTTTGAACCTAACCTAACGTTATAATATTAAAAAAAAAGTATAAAATAATCCACGTTTGCCTCTTATATGATTGATAATAGAAGGGATAGAAGGGGCCGATTTGAAGTGTACTTAGGTTAAAAATAATTGAACGCAGACTGTTTCGACTACTTACGTAAACAAAATGAGAGGTATTTTACTTTCTTATTTAGCAGTAATATTACTTTTCCTATATTTATTTATTTTTATGCATATTTCATCTCATTGAAAAATATATTTCTTTTATTTCTAAAGTATAAAAATTCGAAATTCAACTTTGAGAAAACAACAAGTGTACACTTATTAGTTAATTGTGTATTTCATTGAAAATAAACTTGATTTTGGAGCGTTACTTAAAAAAACTATATTTAGCAAAATTAAAAAGAGAGATGTTGACAGGAATTTTATCAATCGTTCAGTACAAAATAAGCGAAGATTTATTTTGCTCCGCAATTGAGGATAGCTTTTTTAATACTGCTCATGATTATATGTTTGGGAAATAGCTTAGTTGTTTTCAGAAATATTACAGAATCAGACGTTTTCCTAAACTTATTGAAATTATAATAATGTAGAATAATAATATTCGGAACCAGGTGCAAGAAAGAATCTATAATGGAACGAAATATTTCAGACAGGTCGTCTTGACCTGTACGAGATTGGGATTATTGGTTTTTGCTAAAGCTAATCATTAATAAAGTTTCTTCTTATAAAATATTTCAAATTCATAACTTTTCTAACCTCTTTCGTAAATCATTTTCGGAAAACTCAAATATTCATGTGAACCATTTCCCATACAAAACTTAAACAAACAGCGGTTGCCATTATTATTACCATAATTGGCAGTTTTTAGCTTGTTTAAACGCATCAGTACATTACATACCGACATATATATAAACGTAAGTATGAAGCAACAACTGGCTAAAAATAAACAAAATACTTTCATAAAACAATAATAAAAAACCAACATACACAATGAAAAATATCGAAGAAACGCGCAACAACAACAACACAGCCAGTGAAGCCGCAACAAACGCATTGCATGCGGCGCAACAGAAATCGTAAAATAACAGTAAAGAAAGCAATTGAATAAAACGGGAAATTTCTATATGAAAGCACCTCAGAAAAAAAACGAAAAAATAAAAGATCAAAAATTCATAAAAGCAAATGGAATAATGCACAAACACAATGCAAGCGATTGCAATTGATGATGGACGCAGCCAGCCAGCCAAGCCAGCCATTGTCCACCACCGATTGCGTCCGCAGCGCGTTTACGCAATGCCGTAACACAACAGTAAGAGAGATGTGAGGCGTTACGCTACGGCGTGACAATAAATGCAGTTGCGAAGCACCTGAAGTGAGTGGCCGCCGACGGTGGCTGCTTCGCAAACTGGTTTGATGCACAATCGCTGTGGCAAGCAGCTGAGTCTCGAAAGTGCGAGTGCCGCTGATATACTTGTAATTAGTGCACTAAGTGCCGTGATTTATGCACATAAATACATACAAACAAACATATCTATCTATTATTGTCTCAATAAGAGCTACTAATGAAGCATTACTCATACGCCACGCACCACCCGGCCGTTGGCTAGCATTATATAGTAGGTATCCGTATATATGTACGTATGTATACAATTGTGAGTGAGTTTGTGTTTTTCGGTAATTTTGCCAGCTGCGCAATCACAGGGAAGTTATTAGTCCACTGAGCGCTTGACGACACGCAACTCATTTCACCGAAAACTGTTGTTACGTGCAAGGAATCCATATACCCTCTTCTGCGTAGTGTGGCAACTTGAAATCTAGGTTGGCTAATGTTTTGGCTCATATGCAGCAGATATTAATTGAAATCCAAACATATGCTAACGGCGAAAAGTTCGCACATAAAAATCAGTTGGAGTAGCATTTGGAGACGAAAACTTTACACTATAATCGTAAAATAGAATTTAACGGTATTTGTGCTAAAAATGCAACAAGAATTGATATGCGAGAGTACACTCCAGGTAGAATGTAATCAGTTCAAATGTTTGTTTAGCGTAGAATTTTTAGACTGAAACCAAACTACACCGAAAAACACCGGTTTCGAACCGAAAATAACTAGTTCGAAAAATTCGATTTTGAACTCAAACTAGCCAGTCCGAAAACATCGGTTTCGAACTCGATTTTACGGATAAAAAATTAACAAGTTCGAAAAATTCGAGTTTTGTAGCAATTACACAATTATTTATTTAACTTGAAATAAAACAAAATCGAATTGAAAAGACTTGTCCATAAAAGTTCACTTCTACAAATTATTGATATGTTTATTTAAGTTTTGGTTCATATAGTTTTTAGTAAAATTTAAAATAGTATTAAAATTGGTATATTTCTCACCAATATTCGAAATTGATATTTACGTGCTTTTATTATTTCCCAAACATTTTCCATTCGACATAGGGCAATATCAACTTTTTTAAAAATTAATGGTATTTCATATAGTATTAAAGGTATGACCACCTTCATCTGTTTACAACCAGTCTTCAGAAATTTCCACCTTTTATGCACCAAAACTGTAATACAAACTTTTTGACCACTTCCGTAACCACATTAACTGATATAGATCTCGTCCAAAACGGTATATTTGATAAATATGGCTCTGGTATAAAATCAGATATTTCGTCATGTACTTTAACACAGCCAATTCCGCTTGATTTCCACATTTTTATATGATAAGTCTGACTTAGATCATCGTAGACAATTAATTTGTAAGATAGAGTAGATAGCTTGAAAGAACCTTATATGTTTATGAGACAATAAGGCTAATTAATCTAAAGCAATTGGGAGAACTTGAAGAAATAAATATTTATCGTCTTCTTCCAAAAGCATTACCTTCGAAAAAGTTTCATTTGGACCTAATCTTAGCTAGGTATTCCATTTGAAATTCCAGTTCAGAACTGAAGATTAACCTCGGGATGTATTACTCGGCTTTGCAAATTGATACCGACCGATTTTTGTCCAGATTGAATTTTATAAAATGTTTACAAATCTATTTTAGTTTATATAAAGTATTGAAGTCCTCTATAACTAATAGCCACCCTGGGCACACTGAACACGCAAGTTTGCGTGTAAAGCTTTTGCTGTGGAGCTGTTTTTTCGCATACGTCATTGTTCTGCTAATCGTCAGCGTGTTGCCAATCGCAATATCAACATTTCCAACTCATATTAAGGCAAACAGCACTTGGAACGTTTTAAGTGGGCACCTGAGAAGCATTGCGCATTAAGCGCTGCACCAACTGCAGCTAACACAGCAGCACACCGTGCGATGGAGAGCTCTCTAAATAGTTGACCCACACACGTGATCCTCTCCGCATGATACCATTCACCAGCTAAGAGTTCATACACTTGTGTATTTCGATTAAAATGGCCTGTCAAACTTTTTCTTATATTGATGGCTTGCATAGCAGCAGCAGCCTGTTGCCAATGTACACAATGGAGTAACTTTCAGAAGACTTTATACGGCATATCGTACATAACAGGCAACCGGTCACTCTTCATTGTTTGACTTACAGATAAGAATCTGTGTGTTGCAAATTGTGGAGCAGTTTGTGGGTCAGTAGGAAAAGCTTCTTTGGTTGATTTTTTTTTTTCATTATTTAAGGAACACTATTTTACTTTTCATAAAGACAGAGGTGGAAAATCAGTAAATAAAAAATCTATTTAAAGAGAAAAAACGGGTATTACTTCAGGGAGAACACTTCATCCCAAAAATAATAATTACGTGGACAAGTAATTTTCGTTCCAATGCTTCTCGCATTCAATCATTAATCTAGCTAACAAGTCCATGAGTGAAAGGATTAAGTTTTCAGTCCCGGTATGAACCAAATTGTATAATCATAAATATTTGCGTGGATCTTAAGTCGCTGAATATCGAGATTATCTCCATTAAAGTTCATGAGGACATGCATGGATTCAGCATAACGCGCTGCACTGCTGCCAAGCATGTGGCAAAACAGTGTGTGTTGCATGAAAAGCTCGACAATATATTGCACTTTGCGGCCGACATGCAAAAGCTAAAGAGGGTTCAAGCAAAAAGTGCACTGACAGCTAGCGGGGTATCCTGGCATTCCACACATCACGGCATGGCACGATATTTTTCGGACAACCGAAAATTTTATTTTATTTATTACTTTTTAAGGTATTTTTTATGAAGTGTTGTACATACACACATATGTATATGTGTATGTGCATTTTCAAATCTATATAACTTGCATTGTTCAAATTTTTATTTCTATTTTTTTTTATAAATTTTTGAAAACTATTTTTTGTTGTTATTATTACACATTATTTATGTATGTATTTTCGTAGCTATTTGCTTTGTCTTGCAATGCAATTGCTGCATTAATTATCTTCACTTTTATAGTTACTCCGTTTGCTTGTTGGAACTGTTGGTGCCACTAATTAAATTTGCGGCCACCACAAGCACTCACACACAGTCACACACACTCATATACACCTCTTTCCACCATAGCAATGCATTCGACAGCGCTCCTTGCTGCTTGGCTACCAGCGCCTGCTTGACAGCAGATTCGTGCCTAAAGCCTGTCATGTCATGTCTGCTAGTATACTACTAACATATGTATGAGTATATAGTACGTGTGTATGTGTGCTGTGGGGGGGGGGGTGCACTACCAATTGTTTGGCCGCAATTACTTGTGACGTTTTAAGAGCAAATGCTACATTCGTCCAGCTGGACAATAAAATTAGACATTTAATGCATTCGGTGGAGGAGTGTACGTGATAATTATGTACTCGGTGGAGTATTTGTAATTTGGCTCTAATAAATGCTAGTGGTGATTGCAATCCGAACGCGAAGCAATTGTGGTCGGAGAGTTTAATATAAATAATTTGAAAAATATTTTGGGCGTTTGACGAGCTGTTCCTCCCATGGAATCCTCTATAATTTTTTTACACATTTATTTTACAAGAGGAAGGTGTAATCTTTTTAAAGACCCAAATGATTGTACATTTTGGCCTTTTAATACTAAGGTAGCACCATTTACTGAGCCGCAACTTTGATGTTGTGATGTGAAATTCACTGATTTCCCCTTCATAACAAAAGGCAAGCCGGCAGAATCAAGTCTGCTAAAAGCCAGCATGCTGGTGTAATATATTGAGCGCTTAAGACTTTTCGTCATAAATCAAGTAAAAGCTGTCAAAAAGACCAACTCCGAAATATGTAGCGCCCTGTTGAAAACCACATGTCTAAAAAAAGGAAACGCTATAAATACCCAAAATTAATTATTCGAATAAAATTATTTTTGGCTGTGGCATCGTTGGCACATGCTTATAAATTGTATATTTTCCTCACGATATAAAGAGTTTCGTAAAATGTCATCCTTAGCCTAACCTTTCCTTTTCTCCGAAATCCATAGCTATCCTTAAATGTTAAAAATGAAGAAACCTTATAGTGTTGTCTTTTCTCATAAAAATAATGTTTTTATACTGCTCTATACTTAGGCTGTCAAATTGGCCTGTTCTTTTCTCAAAACGTTCCACTCTAAACAGATAAAAGTTCAACATTTTCTATTTTTCTCAAGCCGTGAGAATCAAGCACATTGATACCCAACATAAGGCTGACTTCGAAAAACAATATGTTTAATATTTCGGAGACCATAAACACTCGCCAATATTCTCAATGATTTTCTTCCTGTGAAAAATAGAGTTAACAGTAAAAAGCAACCATAGACCGAAATTGAGTGACAAATAATAACTAATTCACTATTAGTACTATTGACTTCTGGTTATTGTATTATAACAATTTAAAATACAACCTTGTAATATTGATATATGATGTATGTAATGAAATCCTATAAGAGAAGCCCTATTATCCATGACCTCCATTCCTTTCGGAACTCCACGTTTTATGCAGCAGCTGTTTGGTGACAAGAATAACACCTAAACAGGGTGGAACCCATCGGGATTAACATCAATACTGGACTTAATATAACTAACAAATATACTAGTAGTTTAAAAAATTATTGTCACGCGACTAAAATTGGTCACAACATTTATGTTTTGACTTTGAAAATACACATCTTTAAGATTTTTCCGTATTTTTTTTTGCCTTTTGGAACGTGTGTTATAGTCAGCTTTTTTACTATAGATCAATATTTATAAAAACTTCCAATAATATTTCTATGTACATGCGCAAACGGGGAACAGATTGTATTGAGCGTAAAGGTCAAAGAACCGTTTGGTTTTAGATTGTTTTCTTGTTTTATTTAACAAACAAATTCTTTCCTATTCTTTTTAAATATTTAGTTACCCTCCAGTCAACTCAAAGCTTTGTATTTTTGCCTTTTTCGAGATTTTATTTCGAGAGTTATTGTTTCGACTCATAGACTCGACCCGACTGGAAACAATTTATTTCTACAATTGTAACAACTGCAAGCGACTGCCAGAAACCAGAATGGAGGCGATTGAAAAGATATAGTAAATATACTTAGCCATCCGTAAGATGTGAACTGTGGCCATTCTGATCTTACAGCAATAATTCGTTTAAAGATGGAGGAGATTTTCAATCGAACAAATTGAACACATTCGAATGGTTCCATAAAACCTGAACATGTTCCACATTTTCTACAGCAGCTGAGTAGCAAAAACAAATAGCAACGACTAGCAGATCATACAAATCCTCAAAAAAACATCAGAATATTCGCCTTCAAAATATGGAAATAAAATTTCAAAACACACACTTTTGTTTTCGTAGTGACAGACAAACGGACAAGCACTTTTTTGAAAATTTACAATTACAATTTATTATAATTAATAATTTTTTTTTTTACTAACTTAAGATATTTTGTGACACATATAACTAAGAGTAAGTATTTAGAAATACTATTGCTCTAAAGCACATCAGCAAATTTTTTAGCTTTTTTATAGGTTGGAGACGACGCCGGCAAAGACGCCATACTCCTGCATATGTACGACAAATTGGCCTTAATTCGATATTTGCCTTGGTCCACGACCAGACAAATCTAATTGTGACCAATTCAAAAAATAAAAACAAAATTAAATATTGTGTTTTTTAAAAAGAAAGAAAAATAGTAATGACATTCGAATGCAATTGTTTGAAATCAAATCAATTAGTTGAGGCGGCGGTGGTGGAAGTTTGGGGAATTTAAAAACCGAACAAAATAAAGCATAGATATATTATATATAAACATATATAATATACAAATGCGCATTATATATACATGCGTGTATATATATATAATAATTTTAGTACCAAAAGTTGTGTATATACAGGCTTTGCAGTGTGTTTAGAGGGCAATTTCACGAATGACCAACATTTTACATGCGCAAATCAAAAAAATATATATAGATATTAGAAATTACTTTTTTTCCCATACAAAAATTCAACGGCATTAGGTCCAAAACCAATCAGACATGCTGCTCAAAATGTTGCATGTTGGATGAGGCACGTACTCGTCTTAGACTAAGCCAACGGTTCCTCCTCGTCGGCACGCAACCAGCTGCAATTCAATATTTCACGTAAATTCCAACGCGCATGCGGTTCCGGCTCCAGCAGTACCGCCACGGTGGCCTTGGCCTGTGCCGAAATGTGATCCTGCAATTTCCGTCGAAATGCGAACTTCTTATTGCGCTGATCGTCCAGCAACTTGCTTAGGTTGCTATCGTCGAACGGCATTTTCGCATTCAACATTATGAATAGTATAACGCCAAGTGACCAAGCGTCGGCCAATTTCGGATCGTATGGCCGACCGCACACGACTTCAGGTGCCGCATAGGCCGCCGAACCGCAATAGGTTTCCGATTTAATTTCACGTCCACTATCGTCGCAGCAATAGCGTGCAAAGCCGAAATCAGCCAATTTGATATTGAGACGTTTCGAAAGCAATATGTTCTCGCACTTCAGATCGCGATGGGCGATATCGTGCGAATGCAGATACTTGAGCGCCTTTGCCATCTGCATGAACCAGGCTTTCGCTTGCAACTCCTCAACCGGTCCCGATTTCTTGATATGACTCAATAGATCACCATTCTCCGCATAACGCATGAATATGAATATCTTCGGTCCACGCTGTAGTATACTGTGTATCTGTATGATGTTTGGATGATCGATTTTTGTTAGAATTTCCAATTCACGTGGAAAGAATTTGTGTACGAAATCCGAGGGTGCCTTGGCCTTGTCAATTATCTTGCAGGCCAAGTGTACACCATGACCCGCATCGTCTGCATAGCCAGCGGTGATGACGGTCGCATAGGAACCCTCGCCAATTTTGTGTCCGATATTGTAGCCACGCTGTGCCAGGGCATCGATGTCGGAGCTGCGCGTATTCAGTTGGCGATTGGAGGTTGTCGAAAATTTTGACATAATTGTTGGATTTTTATAATGTTGAAATTTTGTCTAATTGCATCTGAAGATGGTACTCTGATGATTTGAATTTGCACTCGAAAGAGTAGACCAAAATAATGTTTATGCAAACTTTTATTGATTTCAAAGAATTTTTATAAAAAAATATATATAAAATTTAATCTCCTTTCAATGAAATTTTGACAATTTTGGAAAAGAAGCTATTGAGAAAAGAGTTCCAGCCAGTTATCATTTTATTTGCGTTTCTTTTTTTCTCTGTGATTTATTCGTTATTTATGTTTTATTTCAAAAATATTCAAACCGGAAATGCAACAAATGAAAACAATTCGTATAAAGAATGAATATGCATATATGTAAATGATATTTAAGTATTTGATGCATTATGTACGATGTGTTTTAGTTCAATTAACGGAACTGTGGATGCAAAAAGATAAATCAATCAATATGATCTTATGTAATCTTCCCTATTGCTTGTGCCACTTTTTGAAATAACATCGATCTTATAAATATTTTAATATTAAATTAAAACTAGCCTTCTCTTTCAATAACTTTCAAGAACGATTAAATAAAGCGATTATAAAACTGAGCTCAGTTCTGATCTTAGTTTATATATCCAAAACTAATTCGAAACTTTAAAATTATTTCCTGCTTTCTTTTCCTTCTACAGCATTTCTCAAGCTCAGCCACGGCATACAAGTCACACCAGCACCAAAAGTCGCCAACATCACAAAGACATTACTACAAGAAGAGCTTTTGCTGGACACAAATAATGGCACTCTTGTCAGTGACTCGGTGTTAAGCGCCTCCGAGCGTAATCGTCGCCTGATACCTTACATGGCTTTCTATTTACCACCGGATTTTCCGATTAATCAACAATATGCGGTTCAAGGAGTAAGTAAAATCATATTTTATAAGTTGTATGCAAACATATTTAAAGTCTCTTTAGAAGTGAAGCTATCTACGGCTATACAGCCGTTAAAAAGTTCTTAAGAACGATTAGCTGACAATAAAATATGCGCATCTTTCATCGAGTACGGTAAATAGGTCGAGCAGGTTAATACGCTGATCATTAGGTTCTGAAAATAGGTCCCGAGGAGGAGTGCTATAGGCAGTAACCGTTGAAGTCAATGTCAATATGTTCTTATATTATTTCGGCTGTAGTACATGTATTATCATTACCATTGCATAGTCACGTTCTATTCGAACAATATTTTAAATTTAATATAATAAATTTCACTTTTCAGTGTAGGAAGGTGACACCACCTCACTATAAAACCTCACATTATCATATCCTCAAATATACACCCACATATTCAAAATCACAAATTACATTACCTATCTTAATACTCCGCAGCCTAAAGGTGCTCTACCGCACAACAGCAAATATACGAAACCGTTGGCTGTGGAAGGTCCTCTACCACCACCGGTCAACAGTGGTCACATATCTTTGCCGCAGGAGTACATGAATTTACGCGCACCACCACCTGGCATCCTCGGCGACAACGGTGACTTGGCATACGCAGCGCCAGCGCCGCCACAACAACACTATCTTCCAAGTGCAGGCGATGTCTACCATCAGTTGGCATATGCAGCCGCAGGCCCGGCACCACAGCCGACAGCCATGCCACAACACAGTCCACCACCGCTCTCGCAGTCCCTGATCAATACGAAAAGCAGTAAAGTGCCAGTGTTGCATTTATTGCCACCCGGACCACCGGGTCCCACTGTGGCACCCATCATCAAGCACAAGGTAAGTTGGGTGGGGAGTGGAGGTTGTCACAATCCAATCATTGATGCTCAAGGCATATTTGTCGTTAAACTAACGAGAAAATTAAATTAATTATGTTGTAAATAATTCACAGCACAAAACTGTACAGCATTTCCCACCCACGAAGCCGCCAGCGGTGCAACAGCTGCCGTATGAGCAGCCACAACCGTTGAGACAGAAGACGAATCGGCATAATGCTGTGCACCAGCAACAACAACAACAACTGCAACTGCAACAACAAGCACTGCCGGTCTTTACGTCACAACACGAACTGCAACATCAGCAGCAACAACAACAACAATTGCCAGTGTATCGCCAACAAACGCGTCCAAAACAATCAAAAGTCAATTTAACACCATTTACACCGTCCAATACACTACCCGGCCATTTTATACCGATTATTTACACGCCAGTAAACGGCGATGACAACAACAACAACAACAATAATCATGATGGCAGCAATGCACTTCATTATGGCTATGACAATCCGACGGTAGTTTTGGTTGATGATCTGTCGCCACCGCTGCAGCCAGTCAATCTGCCACAGCAACAACAACAACATCAGCAGCAGCAACAACAACCGGCACAATTCAAGCCAATTTCTCCGCCGCATGCCACAGCAGACAACGAATATACGCTGGTATCTTCGGGTGTGCCGTTTGAAGCTCCACGCCAACAACAACAACAGCAACAACTGCAACAACAATATCAACAGCAAAAGTACATTACTGCAACTGGCGCACCCGGAGACACACTCGCGCCGCAACAAGCAGAGCTGCCAAGAGGACCCGCCGTCAGCTCATCACCACTGATTCCACATTCAACGACAAGGTATGAGTGAAATTTATTTCGACAATTTTCCGTACAAATAATGACAACGCCAATTGAGGCACAGCGTTTTCTTTCGATTGCGTTGGTGTTGCATAGCGATGTGCATTTTTGTACTCTGGGAGGTTTCGGGTTCTCATATCAGAGAAGAAATTGCATTTTGTTTCTTAGAAATCCTGGAATTTCGGTACTATAATATCGGTATAACGGGATTTACAACCTTTGTAAGAAATCGTAAAACTTGGTGGCTTCTTTTATGTGTCACCATTTGCACTTAATATTGTTGGCCGTTTTCGGTTTCTCATAAATGCGAAAATAAACTTTCGAATTACGGTAAATTTGTCAAGCTAATAAAAATGAAGTAAATACCACGTGGTAGGGTCAATAAGGTTCACATTAAGAAAAAAAATACAAATTTATTGCTATCATTTCTTATGATTCGCGTGCTGATTGGACGGGATTTTGCTCAAGAGAAAATTTCAAGTTGTTTTCGAAAATTCGAAGGATATTTTTTGTTTGCCAGAAATACAGAAATAGTCGCCGATTATAATTCTAATTTTTTTTTATTTATATAATACGCTAGATTTTTGTATTCATACAGACGTTATTTTATTTTAGAACTAAATTATTTAACGGTGATAATTTAGTGCGACTGGTCTTCAAGCAACAAGCAGTATATGCTATTATAGATATCCATTTCTTTTTAATTTACAATTTTATTTATATTAATATTTGCATTGAGTTTCTGCACATTATCATCGATTGAATCCTATTCATATGGACGGGATAGAACCACTGCTACACCTATAAAACTAAATCATTAAAAAATACATAATACATAACAATTGAGTAACTTTCGGAAAAATTTTGCTTTGTAGAAAACCACCTTTATGATTTAAGAAGAATATTTATTTACTAAATTTATAAGGAATATGTATTATTAAGCAAAATATATTTATAAACACAAACTATCTCGGTAGTATTCAAGTTATTTTATTACGAAATTGCATTCATTCAACACCTAACGCTACAATAATAATGGCCTTAAAGCCAGACAACTCTACTCGCTTATTATACAAATAATATAACTATTTTTTTCCTCGATCACCGAGAAAAACGAATAATTTTGACGATAGATAGACGAATAATCATGACAACTCGTTTAAGGGGTTAATTCTGACACTTATAATTCTCTTTGGTGCTGATCAATAACACTGTCCAACAGCATTTTTGGAACAGAATAGCGACCCAAAAATTCTGAAAGCGTATGTTGAGTAGATCATTTTTGTAGAACAAACTTATGGTCCAGCACGTCTGAGTTTTTTTTACAGTGGGTCAAAGTTTTCATTTTTTGGTCGAAGGGAGCATTATACTATATGAAAAAAATGTTGTAAGTTAATGTCTGAGAGAATTCTTATGGTTAGAGTTGTATTGTGGAATTGTATGAGGATTATTTTTGTGGAAGATCTTAACCCTCTAACTGGTTTCTTTATGGGTCAATTTGACCCTTTTTTCGAGAAAATCAAAAAATATCCTTTAAAAAAGGACATTTAAGGATTAAAATTTTCTACGAAAATGTTTGGCGGAAAATTTCAGTGGGGGTCACCAAAGACACCATTGTTGTAAATAAAGCTCTTTACGATTAATTGGCTATATTACACGCCAACATATACAAAGTAGGTGAAAACGTCGTCAAGTTCGGCCGTTTAAAAAATCAGAAGAACTTGTATACTGTTGCAGTATTGAAGAGGTTCTAAAATATCTAAAGCTTCCACTGGACTCTTCCGCTTGGCGACTATTTATAGATAGTTCAAAGCTTAAACAGCTTAAAAGCAGTTTTACTGCACAATGGAAATCAGCATCCATCAATACCGGTTGCGTATTCCACAAAAAAGGAGGAAACATACGCAAATATTTCAAATCTCTTAAATAAAATTGAATACTATAAATATAAATGGGAAGTATGCGCAGACTTCAAAATGATTGCAATATTGACTGGAATGCAAACAGGATACACAAAATATATGTGCTTTCTTTGTAAATGGGAGTGCTACCAGCAGTCATTATCATATTAAATATTTCGAAGAACGTAAAGAAAATATTATTGGTGACTTAAATGTAATCCATGAATCTCTTGTTCCAAAAGATAAGGTCATACTTCCACCGCTGCATATTAAGTTGAGCGTGGTGAAAAATTTTATTAAAAGCTTAAATACACAAGAATATGTTTTCAAACGCATTCAAACAATTTTCCCCAGATTATCTGCAGCAAAATTAAAAGTAGGTAAAATACGGTTTCAAGAAATAATTTATTTCATTTAATGTAAACTACCTTTTCTAGGAATGCTCGTTGGACCCGATATAAGAAAATTATTACAAGATGAAGAATTTTATGGTCATCTGTCGGATATGCAAAAGACAGCATTTGACTTTATGCAGCTGGTTATATCAGAATTCCTTGGAAACTCAAAAGCACAAAACTATGCAGAAAATATTGAAAGCATGCTAATCGGTTTTAACAATATTGGCGTTAAGATGTCACTAAAGCTGCATTTTCTGCACTCTCATCTGAATTTTTTTAAAGAAAACCTTGGAGCGCTTTCAGATGAACACGGTGAAAGGTTTCATCAGGATATAAAGGTATTGGAAGAAAGATTCAAAAGGAAATCCCAAACTGTAATGCTTGCTGAATACGTATGGGACTTGTACAGAAACCTTGACACATCGAAACATTCACGTCAAGCTAAATTCAGGAAAGCATATTAAGTTTAATCTTTAATCCATTGTCCTACTACTGCTGAAGCAAAAAAAAAAAAATGCATACTATAATAAACCATTATTAAAACAAAATTATAATTTTTTATCAATCGTAAAGAGCTTTATTTACAACAATGGTGTCTTTGGTGACCCCCACTGAAATTTTCCACCAAACATTTTCGTAGAATATTTTAATCCTTAAATGTCCTTTTTTAAAGGATATTTTTTGATTTTCTCGAAAAAAGGATCAAATTGACCCATAAAGAAACCAGTTAGAGGGTTAAGATCTTCCACAAAAATAATCCTCATACAATTCCACAATACAACTCTGTCCATAAGAATTCTCTCAGACATTAACTTACAACATTTTTTTCATATAGTATAATACTCTCTTCGACCAAAAAATGAAATCTTTGACCCACTGTAAAAAAAACTCAGACGTGCTGGACCATAAGTTTGTTCTACAAAAATGATCTACTCAACATACCCTTTCAGAATTATGGGGTCGCTATTCTGTTCCATTCAAAAAGTCTTCATTTGTTGGACAGTGTAATTTTAAACTTTTTTATAAAATTCAATTTTTTCAATTTGCACATTTCTTTTGAATTTTTTCAAGTTTTATTTTTAATTCTGGTTCGATGTTTTTTGATTTTTTTCTCTTTCTTCATATGTCTTCTTCATGTTGTTCGTTAAAACGAGTACTTACAAATCACCGATATTCGTTATTTAAGGTACTCAATGTAACAAATTTACTTGTTCGTTATAAGCGGTTTTCGTTAAAACGAATATTCGTTATTTCGGAAAACTACTGCATTTCATTTAAACGATTCAGCGTATCAAAGATGCATGTTTAAACTGTGTTTTTGGGAAATTTTTATTTAAAAATTCCGAAAACTCAGCCCTTGGCACCTCATCTCCCATTACTTGTTCAAAAAAAAGGTCTTGCGGTGGACATCATACCTCATGATTGATTTACTTGTTCGTTATAAGCGGTTTTCGTTAAAACGAATATTCGTTATTTCGGAAAACTACTGCATTTCATTTAAACGATTCAGCGTATCAAAGATGCATGTTTAAACTGTGTTTTTGGGAAATTTTTATTTAAAAATTCCGAAAAGTCAGCCCTTGGCACCTCATCTCCCATTACTTGTTCAAAAAAAAGGTCTTGCGGTGGACATCATACCTCATGATTGATTTATCTAAAAACAATAAACTAAAACAAGTAAGGAAGGGCTAAGTTCGGGTGTAACCGAACATTTTATACTCTCGCAATTTATTTAACTTTATTAATATTATATAATACACAATTTGACCCACATTTTCGTCATATATATTGTGTAAATTCCATTGAATGTTGGAAACCCTAATATTAGGTTAGAAGCACCGAGGTCCTCATGTTCGATATATAGGGCCTTGAAAACCTGTGGTCGGATTTCGGCGATTTTTAGAATGAGTCCGCCACACTATAAACATAGTATTTGTGCAAAGTTCTGCACCGATATCTTCACTAGTGCTTACTTTATACATTGTTAAGTAAACGATTCAGATCGTCTTCAAAGTTCTGGTATATAGGAAGTAGGCGTGGTTGTGAACCGATTTAGCCTATTTTCACAACATAACATTGGGATGTAAGGAAACTATCACAAACCAAGTTTCATTGAAATCGGTCGAGTAGTTCCTGAGATATGGTTTTTAACCCATAAGTGGGCGATGCCACGCCCATTTTCTCTTTTGTAAAAAAATCTGAGTGCAGCTCCTATCTGCCATGCTTATGTCAAATTTAATGTTTCTGACGTTTTTCCTTAGCAAGTTAACCCTCTTTTAGTAATTTTCAACCTAACTTTTGTATGGGAGGTGGGCGTGGTTATGATCAGATTTCTTTCATTTTTGGACTGCATTAAGAAGTGGCTAAAAGAAACGACTGCAGAAAGTTTGGTTTATATAGCTTTATTGATTTGCGAGATAAATACAAACCTATTTGAGGGCGGGGCCACGCCCACTTCTTCATCCAAATTTGCCAAATTTGCCCCTCCCTAATGCGATCCTATGTTCCAAATTTGTAATTAATTTAATACCTTTATTTATGGCTTAGTTATGACACTGTATAGGTTTTCAGTTTCCAAAGAAGAAAAAAAATGAACAAAATCGCTTTATAATTGTGTCATTTTAAATGTTTAGAGGAAATTTATCCATGGATAATGCTGTTGTTAGGTAATAGTCCTAAATCCCTAAAGTGCTCCGATTTGAAAATACTCAGATATTTTTTATTGGTGACAACACGATTTTTGATTTTCTTTATTTATCTTGGGTTCCATTTTCAATACAGACTCTTATTGCACGCGAATCCGACTACGAAATCAGCCTTAAAATCATTTTTCCGTCTGAGAGTATTTTTTAGGTTCTTACTTTGAGTGAAAGAAAATAAATATAAACAAATATTTCTGCCAATAAGAATTAATGGAACAATTGTTATGGAAATTTTAATTTTTTTTTGGAAATAATTTAATCAAACGTTATTTATATAAACTTATGTATGTCCGCAAGCGAGACTCTACACAGACACTACACATATTGTAGACAATCATAACTATAAGAGTTGAAAATTGAAAATGCATGACATAAAAGCCTCGAGGCGAACATGACAAATTGCAGCGATAATGTGCACAGAAATTGCTTAATGTCACAGCACGAATACAAAACAACACGGGTGGGGCACACAAAAGCTGCGGCCCACACTTCAAACACACGCACACACCTTACACTTGTGTGAGTGTGTGTATGGCTTGTGCGGCATGGCGACATTTACTGTTGAACTCATTACTCGCGATGTTCTTGCCGATTTTTGGCACGATTTAGCATATTAACGTTTTTCGTTTGTCATGCTAAACCAAATTCACCAATACACACATACACACACCAACTGCATATAAACACTCGTTTACACATTCATTGCTTATTATCTCGCGAATTGCGGTCATTTTCATTTGTAGCTCCACCTATCACATAATCAATGAGCCATCAGCACCTGTGCATCCATCATTAACATCTGCACCGCAAAAGCAAACACAATACAACAACAACAACGTCAAGCAACAACAAACACATTCACAACGCCATTTGACGCGACCGCGACAAAAACAAACGCAATTCCAATTGCCGAGACCGGCGAGTATTTTCGAGCCAGCACAGGAATTGCTGGAACAACAACAGCAACAGCAACCTCAACAACAACACCAACAGCAGGACACCTACACGTATCTGAATGATGAGACGATGACGCCACAGGAAAAATACGTGCGCTATTTACAGCAACGTATACGTTACAATAAGCAACAACAGAAGCAACGTGAACGCGCTAAGCAGCGTGAAAATTTCATTCAACAGCATCAACAACAACAGCAATACGAGGTGCAACAGCAACCGCCACATTCACAAATTGTTGTGCTTGGCAACGGTGACGGCGCTCCACCATCCGCACCCGCGCCACCCTTTGCCACCACCTCCGATACTCAGCAGCAATTAGACGCCAACGCACAAGTCAATTATCCACAACACAGTCCCATTGGGCATGCGGTGTATCCACATCCCGAGTTGCATGTGCCGCCGAATCATCAACCACCGTCGAATGTGGCAACGCTCAAGCAAGTTGTAAAAATTCCCGTGCGCACTTTGGTCAGCGAGGCATTGGATGCATTCCAACAGCAACAGCAGCAGCAGCAACAACAACACCAACAACAATTGGCGTTAAAGGGTTCAAGTGGTGGTGGCGTAGCATATCGGCAGCAACAGCCTCAGTATGCAAGCGGTTTGGGGTAAGTAAATATTTTAGGCAAAACATACAAAGAGTAATTCTGGTGTGTGAAAACGCTTTATGTAATCAGTTACAGGGATTTATTGATGGTATTTGTGAGTATTATCAAGTATGAGTTGGAAAATGGTATACCAAGAGCTTACATTCTGCATATCCACTAGATAGCGACTGCTTTACAACACACATTATGCTTTTCATATGTATCATTAAGTATTACATTACCGTTAAACATCACCGACTACATTTTTATTATATTTTTTTTAAATAATTTTCAGTGAATGGGAATATACTTTGAAATTGCGATACTTCCGCAAGTATTTTCAAATTTAAAAAAAATCTTGGAATTAATATTTCAAAGATTTAGCAACTCTTCTTAAAATTTATAACTGACAATATTAAAAAATATATTTTAAGAAATTAATTAAGTATAAAACTGATGGCAATTATACTCAAAAAAAGTTGGGTGTGATTTCCGTAGTGTAATAAATTTTTTTTCCAATTTTATGAACACAAAATTTGGAACAAATGACAACACTTCCGCAAAATACCACTTTTTTCGATCTTACTGCAGCCTATTTTTTGAGGCATCGGAAAAAGTATTTTAAACCGTACGCTATCTTAAGCCTTTTCAATTATTATTAAGTAAAAACTGTGCACACCAATTATTTTGTCCTTTAGTGTAGGTGTAGGTATCGTTTCCTTAGCAACAATCAACAAATCTCATAAATTTTGATGATTATATTACTTTATATTAAAAAATTAACCCAATTTAAAATGTACATATTTCATATTAAGTCAATTTCTGCTCCCGCTAGACACAAAGCGGAGGAAATAACTGCATTATTACTTTTGACAATTACTTATTTAATATACAAAAGATAAACACGTCAAAGGCTGTCTTACCTTTTATAATCACCTGATAAGTTGCATAATCGGTCATTTCAATCTCAGACAAGTAGAAGACTATATACGGAATAAAAATCGTCGAAAATAGATCAAAATATTTTTTTTACTATAAATATATTCTAATTGGACCTATTTTTAGAAATAACCTTTATTTAGAACCTAAAGCTATCGTAGTTATAAAACAAAAAAGTAAAAAAAGCAAATTAAAAGGGGTTATTTAGGTCAACGCGCCGGGGTTTAATATTATTCGTAACCAAAAGATTTTTGGAAATTGTAAATGATTAATGGACCCGAATAAAGAAATCATCGCTAAATAAAAGTCATAATAAGTGACAGACCTACGAAATACGTTACCTCCATAGTCGATTTTATGGCGAAAACGGATTTTTTATGACTGTCAAGTTTTCCTCTATAAATATTAATCTTTGTATCAATGTACAGCTATGCATATCAGACATATTTCATATTCACTATAATAAAATCCCATTCAAATTTCGAAAGCTTATCCCACCCGCACAGACCGCCAGCAACACAATATATCGACTACATCGTTGACGACCCCAAGCAATCGCTAGATGATGAACAGCAGCAGCAACAACACAACATCGTAGGAACCAGCGTGCCACAGAAACCCGAAACACAACAAAATGCTTTTATTGTCATATCAACCTCAACACCACCATTGATTCCCCCGGTCGATGACATTAACCAAGATTACTATGAGCCGACCCGTAGGCCAGTCTACAAGCAACAGCCGGCACTGCGCTTACAACCATTGCCGCCGGTCAACAGCAAACACAACTACGCGACAAGGCGTCCATTTGTGCCGGCCACAGCGCCAGAAGCACAACCGCCACCTCCACCACCAGCGACACCTGAGGAGGTGATTAAGCCGAAATTCGCGTATACCGAGCCGAAGCTCAATTTTGGCGATGTTATAAAACCAGCAACGACAGCAGCAAAATTGCGACCATCACACAAATATGCCGGTGGCATCGGCAGCAAGTTGGCACCACTAGCGCCACCAACTGCACCAGAGGTAACACCATCCACACAGCAACACCAACAGGAGCAGCAACAAGTGAATTTGCCCGAATACTACAATCCACCCGTACCGGTGGCGGCCAAAACCACACCCGTTTTGGATCCCAACCAATTGCCCGACATACGCTCCTCCTCGTTGGCGGAAATTCTACACAAATTGCAGGCGAGCAATCACTTGCCAAGAACGCTGACACCGGAAAATATTGATAATTCGATTAAGACACTGGTCATGATATTGGAGAATCTCAAGCAAACACAAACGATTGTGCCAAATCCGCCGCAGCATCATGAGCGACCGGCTGTCGCGCCCGACTACGATTACGGCACGAGTAGCGAAGACTTGAACGGTGCAGCGCCGGACCTGAGTAGTGTTTTATCGCCAGTTGTGCCAAGTAGGTGTTGAAGACTCATCATATTTGCTTTTGCTAATGATTTATCTTTAGATAAGCATCCCGGACCGAGCACCGGACGCGCTGGCATTGATTATCCCAACTATGCTGATATACCACAAACGAATTTCAACTGTGGGGAGCAAAGGTATAAAGGCTTCTTCGGTGATCCCGAAACGAATTGTCAAGTGTGGCATTACTGTGATTTGAATGGCGGTAAGGCATCTTTTCTGTGTCCCAATGGCACTATTTTCAGTCAGGTAAGTGGAAAAGGCTAATATCCTATTTATTTATTTAGTATATATATATATATCTTTTTGATTTCTCTTCTAGATTGCGCTCACCTGTGACTGGTGGTTCAATGTGAAATGCTCCACAACTGCACAGCTTTATGTACTGAACGAACGTCTGTACAAATATATTTTACCATTTACGCCGAAATTCCCCGAAGACTACAGTGGGCCACTCGTCGACAAGTAAGTTTAGAAACATATCTATTTCATAATTTTGCAACCCTTACCCACCCCTTACAGGTATTTAGCAATGAAGTTCCAGGAGATGGAAGAAAAAATGCGTATTGAAAAGGAGAAAGTAGAGAAGACGGCACTCGCAGATGTGGCGGCAACGACAGGCACCGAAACGAGCAACAACATAGAAAGCGACGAAGTCAGTGACGATGGCACAAACACCAACGAACACAGCGTCGATGATACCGATGACACCGACGATGAGGATACCGAAGTGACCACAGTAGCGGATCTGCGCACACTGCCACGAGCCATGGACGCACACAATAAGCACGGCGCCGTCAATGCACATGTGAGCGAGCAGAGCTCGGAGCGTAATCTGCTGATCGACGATGAAGTCGATGATATAGCGAAACGTGGTAGCGTTGATACATTTGAAAGTTCCACAATACCGACCGTATCGGCGGCAACTTCTGCGAATAAGTTGGACGATGCCCCCGCATTCAGCCTGAAACCGATTGTGGTCTCCTCTACACAAGGACCGGACTATGAGGATGATGCTAATGATGCATCAGCAGCACAGCATAATGTACGAAATGCCGACGAAGCGGTGAGCAACAGGCTAACAACGGAGGCGGCGCAGACAACAACAAAAGCGCAGGAAAATCAGATACAAGTGCAGGCATCACCGAAGCCGGTGCGTCAAACGAGCAATATCGATGTGGAAAAAGTGGAAGTAATCGAAATTAAAGCCGAGGGGGCAGCTGGTCAGCTGGGAGCGAAGATGTACTATGGCGCTGAGAGTACAAAGGAGATGCGATAAATGTGTTACGGGGCGGTGAAAACGAGGTATGAAAGGAAACTCTTTTTGAAAACTGGCAAGCAGCAAACTGCAGTTTCTTTCGATTGGTTTAAATGTAGATTCTAAGTATAAAACAAACGTATGCCATTGGGACTTAAATTATGAAACGGAAGCTGTATGAGATAATTATGCGCGACATTTTAATATTTTTTCTTTCATGGTATTATTTATATTTCGTCTTTACTGCAACAAATGCAACAGTAATTGTAGTTTTAAGTATAAGTTAGCAAATTGGTTAGCAACACATGTGAATTAACGCATGTTAATGACTACATGTATATGTTACTTGCCATATTCATTAACTGCTTGTTTTTGTAACTATTTCAATGCAAAAACTGAAAATTTAGTTTTTAATATTTTAGTTGATGCATAATTTAAACGAATGTAAATATGATAAATAAGATTAAATAAATAAATATAAATTAATAAAATTAGAAAAATATTTTTTTATGATGAAAAAGTAAATGCAGCAACTTCATATAAAATTTCAGCTATTATAGCATTTTATAGACAAATTAAACCGATTTCAGTATAAAGCAGATTTAAGACACTTACCTTCTGTGATTTACGCAGATTCTCACGTGACATTTTCACCGATTCCAAAATAGTGCCGATTTCATCCTGCAAACCTTCATTCTAGAATCCAACAGAAACAAAAACAAAAACAAAAAAAAGTAAAAACAAAAACACTAAATAATATAAATAAAACTGCCACCCACCTCATTGACCAATAACATGCCGTGGTGACATTTATGCATCTTTTGCACACACACATAACAACAAATCAACTTGCATGTGTGACAATAGCGATCTTTGACGCGTCTGTGATGCTGACAGTAAGCGGGACGCGGTAATTGCGTCTCCTTGCCGGCTTGACGCTCTTTGTCAAGCGTTACGAACGAGTGCCGTTTGAGCGCCTTGCCATACATGTGTATCGAATCGTAACAAATGCGGCAGTAGTGCACAGTACATTGGCGACACAAGCCCACTGCCGGTTCCAGTTCGCATTCGCTGCAGCGCTCAACAAAACGTTGCGGTGACACTTGTATGCCTGGTGCCAGTGTACGATTTCCACTGGATGTTGGCGACGAGGGACTGTGAGTGGATATCATTAAGGTGTTATTTGCCGAACTTTCACGTCGATAGAAACGTAAATGATTTAGTTCGCCAATTAAAAAGAAATTCATGTAAAAGTAATCGCGTACATTGAAATTCTCTTGTTTATGTTGTGCGTAATGGCGTTGTTGTTTTTGGTGTAAAGCGTGACTACTTGGTGATGTGGGTGCATTGTTGCGTTTCTCTATGACGATTGGTAGTTGGCAAACGCTGCAAACGAGATTCTGGTGATTTTGATAAATGCAATTTTCGCACATATTATGCCCGCAGGTAAGTAGAAAGGGTCGATTGCTTTTCACATGCAAATCTGAAAATCGAAAATTAAAATTAAAACCATATAAAGTAAAGATTATTAAAAATGCGAAATGGGTTGTGGACCATCTGGCCGCAACTGAGCGGTAATTTGATCAAAAAATAATAATTTTAAGTGAAAAAACGTACAAAACTTTATCGGAACTAAATGCAAGGTTCAAACAAACGGACGACGCCATTTATATTAAATAAAATTAATACTCGCATAACTAAATACACACGCAACCTTCTTCCCCAAGCTTAAAAAAAATAAGGATGAACTGAGCTTTAGCGGAAGTACTCAACTATTATCCAATTAAAGATAATAATTTAAAAGCACATAGCCTGAGAAATTTTATTTTCGTATCAAGAAATACTTAGCAGCACGGAATCAATTTGCAAAATAACATATTGACTTAAGTACCAGAAAATTGGTGCAAATTCTTGCGGTCTGAGGATTCCAAAATTGTTGTTTGGTTGAAAAGGTTCTCGATAATATTTTCGACAACCCGATTTTTAATCCAGACCATTACATAAAGACAAACAAAGTTAAGGGAGGGGTCAGGGTTTCAGCGCAAAAAAAAACACTTTTTTTGTGATTTTTTATTTCAAATATCGATTAAGCAATTTTATTCAAACCTTCTATACATTATTGAGCATAGTTTTGACTATGTTCTGTAAATTTTTCATGCTAAAATAGTAAACCATTAGCCCGTGACAGAGCTTCCCCTAGGACGTCTTGAAAAAAAAATAACAATTTGCGGTGTTCACTGTAACTCGGCCGGAAATTATGCGAAAATGAAAAACCATAAAAATTTACTTACATTTGAAACAAATCTTCCCCAAACGTTCTCTTATTATTTTTTTTTATTTAAAATTTTTTGGCGGCCATCTGAAGTTTGAACCGTTATTTTCGACTAAAATTTCCGCCATTTTCAGGGTCAACCTTAATATTAAAAAAAAAAATGTTTACTAAACGTAGAGTGGAGGTATTTTATATGAAGAAAATGTGTACCAAGTTTGAAATGAATCGGTCGAATAGTTTTCAAATGGCAGTGAACAGGGACTTCAAAAAATTAGTTTTGAGAAAAACGCGTTTAAAGCTGCACTGCAATCCCAACCGTCCGTAGCTGTTACGAGTTAGAGCGCTAAAGGCCCCGAGACTAATTAAACAATAACTTCAAGAATATTGCTTAGATCGGATTAAAATTTTGAGGACATATTCTTGAAATGTTAAACAATAAGATAAAACAAAAAAAATCAATTTTTCGAAAGTGAAAACCCAGACCCCTCCCTTAAACATAATGGGACAAACATAATAATGCTGCTTTTCCTATTACGGCGCAATGCCAATAGTGGTTCTGATTATGTCATAATAATGAAGGGAATTCATGCTTCCTTACGCCAGCGAAT
The DNA here is from genome assembly GCF_028554725.1 of Zeugodacus cucurbitae. Classification (NCBI taxonomy): domain Eukaryota; kingdom Metazoa; phylum Arthropoda; class Insecta; order Diptera; family Tephritidae; genus Zeugodacus; species Zeugodacus cucurbitae. The sequence continues at coordinate 50,882,388 of NC_071667.1, read as the reverse complement.
GAACGGATTCAAATCTATTTCCAATCAGTTGTTGTTAGAATGTTGTAAAATAACTCAAGATATTTCTAAGGTAAGCTACATATCTTCGAAACAAACGCAAGAGTACATGCATACATTCTACGTTCGCTTCAAAATCGTGCGCCCATCCATTTGTTCATTAACATTAAAAAGCATACGACAAATAAAGGCAAAATCAGGCAAGGAATCTATCGGAGGTGTAACAGTCCATATATTTTAATTCATACTATAATTTTTACTGTACTAATTTTTAAAATATGAACCAAAAATACATAATCATTCTACAGGTATTCCTAATAAAAAATGCTTTATTAAAGACTTACGAGATATGGAGTTTGCTCTGATATTAAATTCTCTCATATTTAATGTTTCATTTTATGTACAAAATATATATGTACATAAAAACCTCTCCTAACGGACACCTCTCTTACAGAGAAAATGTTTAATGCACCATGTCAAATTTTTAGAACAAATTACTCTCTCTTAGACGGACACCTCTTTTGGGCCGACAAAAATCACTCGACGGCGAGTGTCCGTTTAAGAGAAGTTTCACTGTAGTATTAAATAGTACATCCTAAAAGTATACGACACTGGTTGGAACTTTGAATTACGATCCCAATTAGATATCCATTCATTCTGATGTTACTATTAGTAGATAAGATTAATTCAAATTAATTTCTTTTATATAACCAAGTTATCGAAGTCAAACAATTTTATTTTGTAGCAGCAGTTTTCAAAATTGTGGTATTCTATTTATTATACCAATACCAGTGAACATATTTTAATTATTTATCTCTGTTTTAATAATATTAACAAATACAATTCTCCCAATAACCATTTGGTTGGCAGCACACACTCGATCTTTGTTGTTTTACAACCGAAGTAGCTAGACCAATAAGAACAATTAATAATACTTGTTGCGCCATCCACAACCAATGGTATGAATGTACATATGTACGTATAAATATCTATTCATACACGGAAATACGTATATACTAATATTTACTTATGAACAATATATATACGTAGTTACTAACAGTACATAACACTACGGCGTGCAAAGTTTGCTATGGTACTATCAACTGGCTTAATAACTTATATACTTTTAAATATATGTATGTACGTGCTTGAAATGTTTTCTGCAACCAGAGCACTATAACTTTGCTACTTTTTAAAACAAAGCAACCAATTATACATTAGACAGCAAGGAATTCATAAGCAATGTAATAAACACTGGCGGAATCACCTCATTGAAACTTACCGCCCATACGGAGATCATAATTCGTTGAATATTCGCTGCGGCATTTAGGACAACAACGTGTGTTCCTCAAAACGGTGACCACAAATTTATTATCAAACAATTTTGCCGGCTGATTCAAACCTTGCATTTTATCAAAAGTATTTATTGTCTTGCTGCCCGTCTTTTCACGCGCATTGCCTTTCCTCGATTCTTTCTGAGACGAAAACATTATTCCACATTGAATTAAACTCGCACTTTTCTTTATAATGTAAAATCTAAATTACAAAACTCTGAAATCAAACGGTATTTATTAAATGGCGTGTACGAAAACAAATGATGAAAAAGCGAATATGCGAGCAAAAACAAAAAACGCCGAGAATTGTTTTCTTATTGGGAATGCTTTGGAATATGTGGAACGCTTTCTGTGCACAGGGTTGCACTCACATGAAAAATTTGTTGTGAAAAATAATTGAAAGATAAATGCATTAGAGGAAATAGATATAACTTGCATAAAAATAAATAAGTATAGAAAAGTAACTAATTTTAATGTTTATAACTTACCTTCTGATTCACCAATTTATAAACAAACACATATAAAAATAAATAGGATATTCAAAAGCATTATTTATTTATGTATTTATTTTCAAATAAAAAATTGCAGCTAAAACCATACTCCACCACCACGGCTCTCACCATTTGTATGTTTTAACAAATTACTAAGATTTTATTCAAGAAAACATCGAATCCATCATATAATTTTGACGTTCACGGCGGTTGGACTCGTCTTGTCGGAATTCACGCAACTCCTCATAGACTGGGTCATCTGTTTCCAATTCATAACGACACATTGGGCATGAGTTTGCCTAGAAGAAGTGAGCAAAGCATAAAAGGAATAATAATAACAAACAAAACCAAAATAAAGCATGAGCAACAAACACATTTCACCCATCTTCTGAGCACACATCCAACTAAATATGTACATAGATATGATTATTTACCTTTTTCAACCACAACAGCACACACTCCTCGTGAAACTCGTGCTTACACGGTAAAACTTTATACTTTTCATCGATCTCCGCCGGCTGCTTGCAAACGGCACATTCCAACTCCTGCTTAACATCCGCCTCGACAATAACATGCTCCGGCAGTGTGGCGATTGCGCGTTTAGACGCCTCCGGCACCTCAATTTCCATATCAATGCCGTTCATGATGGCCAAAACTTGTAGACGTTTGTAGTGTTTGGCAAAATCATTAGGACCCTCGGCACCAGTGGGTTCGTGTCCCATGTCCTCGAAGTAATCGGCCATTGTACTTTGCTGTAGGTGATAAGGCGAGGAGAGTGGAAAGTATGAATGAGTAAATATCAACGATTTAATTTCGAAAATGTACGAGATTTTATTATTTATTAATAATACTGCATTTTGCGTTCAACTTTAGATTTTATAGATTTTATTTGAACTTTTAATAAATTAGCAATAATATTGTATAACGCCAAAAATTACAATTTATTATGGATAAATTAGTTGCTTTATAATATTTCAAAATTCACAGCTGTTAAAATTGATGAAATTGGTAATATGTACCATTAATATTTATTTAAATAATTGGTTCATATATGTACATACATACATTTTCCCTTATAGTACATGAGATTTTTGTGTTTTTAAATATATGCTTATAAACTGTGTTTATTTTTCAATATATGTTAATACATTTGAATACGTATATTTGTAATTTGTTTAAATGTTTATATGGTATTTGAATGCTCGCTGCAGTACATGGAACCCTGAAAGTTTGAGCAAAGTGATGTTTTCGCAAATAGTTATATATAAGAAGTATGTATGTAAATCTTTTATTAGATTTTCAAGAAGTACAGAAATATATAAGTATGTGCAAATATATACTTTGGGAATAAGAAATGTTAGAGAATTACAGCTTTTTACTTTAAAGTGGAAATATGTATTAGTAGAAAATAGAAAATATTTGTATGAAAGAAAATACAAGTTTTTAATACAGCTCTCTAGTATATCTCATTGCAATTAATGATTTCATATTATTTTTGAGCATTACTAAGAAAAAACTAAACTATTATATATAATATTTTTTTTTTTGTAATTCTGAATTCATTTCATGGATATTGAGCACATCCAAAATATAACCATATAACAAAAAATTTTAAATTAACATTATAATTAATAAGCACAAAATACAAAAGCGAAGATTCAGTTAGATTTAGTCAATTTCGAAAGCTTTTATACTATACTTATGTGAAATAATTAAAAAAAAAACATCATAACATTTCTATAATTAAAAAAAAAAAAGTGTATAGATTTCATATAATTTTCTGCTGAAGCCACTTTTTATTTAATTTTACTTTAAACAAACTAAATCTATAGTCTTTGCATGCATTTTCTTAAAACTTTTACAAGTCTATGTTTCTATGCTAAACTAGTGTACCGTTTCTTTTAAGTGCAGCACTCAATTCTTCTCTAAGGCAAACAATCGTTATATACGCTATTACAATAACTATATACCTGCGTACATAGATATACTCGTATGTATGTTTAATTTTATTTTTTTTTTTTTTACATTTACAATTCAAATTCTTGAATATAAAGAACTTTTCCACACAAATTTCGATGTAAACTCTAAGCTTGTTTGTACGTATGTATATATATGTGTGTAACTATTCATGCATCTCAAGTGTTGGAGTGTAGGTCCTAAACTACCCGATCAAGTAGGTTGGAAGAATTCTAAGTACGTATTTAGGGATTGGTGAAATACTGGTTGTAGAGCGATTTTTTTTAAATAGTTATTTATGCAAAATTTTTAGTGTTTGTGGTAAAAAATAACTAAAATTGTATTTGTTAAACTGAGCGGCAAATTGTTTATTTTTTGAGGCTTTCAATTTGATAAGGATTTGTGTGAAAATTAAAACTAGAATTTATGAAAAGTATGATGAAAATATTATGTTAAATCTAACGCCGATTTGCAGTGTATCATTGGTAATTATTCGATAAATATAGATAGTAAAACCATAATATTAACATTATCGCTAATCCAAATGGAATTTAAGGTTATGATTTTCTAAAATATGTATGTATAAATATGTTTTACATATTTGATTTTAATTATTTTGCTGAATTCAAATGAAATATTTTTTAATGCTTAAAATATGTATGTTCCATCAAACTTTTAATAATACAAACTATACTATATACTACATTTTCTTTCCGATAGACAAATGTTAAAATATTATTTTGACAATCAAAAGTGGCGTGAGAAAATAATTTCGATTAAATATCATAATATTTGTTCAAAGAAGATCGAAATTTGTGCTCACAAACCATTATAGCCATAAAGATTTCAGTATAGCTTTCTGTCACGAGGTGAGATGAAAATATGAACTTAATAAAAAGCGTATTCACTAAGGGAATATTACAAAGGTCAAAATGAACTCAATGAAATAGTTATATCAATAAAATATAAAAATAATTGAAAAGTAAAACGTCAGAAATCACAAGTTTGCACAAAGCCCTACAAATGCACTAAGGATAAGTATAGACACAATTACCCCACCTACAAAGAAATCAGCGCATGCGTATGAGTGTTGCAAAAAAAAGTGTTGCATTAAAAAAAAAGCAAATTGCGATAACAGTAAAGCCAATACAAAGAAAACGATAGTACAAACCTGGTTTTGCTACAATGCTCTACAGTATCGGGTAAATTATAATGCAATTTTGATGAAATGTGCAATGAACGCTTTAAAAAATAAATTTTGTTCAAGAAAGAAAAAAGTGACGCTTAAATTAAATAAAAAACATAATTTGCGTTTTTTTGTAATTTTGTGTTTTTAATATGGTTTTAGAAAGGCATTTTATGCATGTATTACGTTTTTTTTTGGTTTTTCTAAAAATATTTACGAACAATTTCGGGTTACAATACAGCAAATGAATGTTCGTCGTTGTGTGTGTGTTTATTGAAAAAAAAGGAATAAATATTTTTGTAGCAAATTAACAAAACCCACACTTACAAATCGGTTTTGAATTTTTATAAGTGTGTATTTGTTACTCTCCTATGTGTCTTAGCTGTAATTAAACAAGAAATATTTTTTTTATTTTATTTTAATTTCTATACTTTTGTTGCAAATACTTTGTTTGTGTGTTGTGTTTTTACTATTGCAGTTTTGTGATTTTTAATTTTATTTGTTTTATTTTAACTTTCTTTTGTATGCTGATTCGTCGACTGCAACACTTAAACGTTTACACATATAGCATTCAGACATACATACAAGTAGTAGTACATAGTACATTAAATTTAATTATTGTTTCGAAAAGTATGTTTATGAGTTTTTATTAAAAGTTTCATTATACACTATACCCTATTATAAACAGTTGCTGGCTTACAATATGATTTAATTTTTTTTTTGCTTTTGCTAAATACGAGTAAGTAATTTATGCATGTATGTATGAAAAGTGGTGCGTGTACTTAGACAAAGAATCTTTAGAAGATATTGTCGCTACACTATAGCTTACGGTAGTTAGGGGTTCTAAATTATTTTTATTTTTTATTTAATTATTATTATTTTCAAAACTTATTTTTTTATATAAATTATTGTTTTTTTTTTAATTTATTTATAGTAAGCTGCCACAGTGTTAAAATGTAATTTGCATGCACTTTTTTGAAAGGTTTTACTGTGTTTTATTTAGTGTAGTCTGCTTTTAGGCGTCAACTTGCCTTCATCTATTAAACAAAATATTGCATTTTTGACAATTGAAAACATTTTTTATGATTTGCTTGCTATTTATTAGTTGTTGTAGACATGCCTGCTTGTACTAAACAAAAATCAAATTACTAAACTATTTAAGCTACGCAGTGTTAACTAAAATACACACATACATGAATTGTTAAACTAAATATAAATAAATAAACAAAATATGTTGGTTTGTATGTATCATTTAAATTAAAAGGCGGCTATCCTTGCTGCAATTCAGCACATTTTAAAGTATTATTCAACACGTGGAACCATATTCGGTTTTTATTTATTTTATTATTTTATTTTTATTGTTATTGTTATTGCAGCATACATAGTTGAAACACAATTTAGGACATGCTAGACTAAGCTTTACACTAAAATAAATTTCTAATTATAGTTATGCCATTTAGAGACTACATGCTAGTATGTATTTTACTAGCTCCCTTTTGGAGTTAGGCGACTGCATAAGAACGGCGCATTATGCTAATTATAAAAAAAATACAATAAATAATTACAAATATCGAAAATATGTAATCGTAAGTACTTTCAGTTGTTTACACTATGTGTGTGTGTGTGTTTTTGTTTTTTTATGTGTGAGAGTGTCCGCTTCAAACAAAGCGCTCAACTACCTACATTAAGAACTAAGAACAGTTTTATGCCCAAAAATATTAATATTTAATTATTATTATTATTAAATTAATAAAATTTACAGTTACACCACTGCTTACGCTATGCGTTGGCCTTTGCTTTGTTTGGCTAATATTAAAAATAAGAAATATTACAATTTTTTTAAGACTACATTTGAAGAATTCGCAACTGAATCGATTACAAAAGTAAAAATTGTAAGCTCCAAACTGCAGAGCAAAGGCTGCCAGCTTTAGATTTCTACAACTCAAAGTCACACTCAAGCATTTGGCGCGTACTCGGCTAACGCACACTGCTGCTCCTCCTAATCCGTTATCGATATCTGCGCGTACCCTACCAACGAGCGATCGTCGAGCACCTCGCCCGGCTGCACGCCCGAATTCAATTGGAACGTTATGGTTTTCAGTGCGGCGCGCTGCTCGATCAGCTGTTGCAGATGCACGGCCATTGGTTGCGTGTCCAACGCGTCGACGAGTCCGGCGTCGACCAATTCCATGGCAATGCCTTCGGCTGAGTCTTTGCCCACGGCAAATTCGAAACGTATATCGTGCAGTTCACGTCGCTGATTGCGCATGCGCAGCACCAGATTGACCGGTGGTGCTTCGCCGGCATCCGCTACCGCTGAGGGCATCGGCATTTGCGCCACACCCGTCATAGCTTGTGCTATCGCCGCTTCTGTTGTTGCTGGTTGTGCATTATTTGTTGTCGGCGTGGGTATGTTCACCGCTGGTGTTGCGACATTCGCCACAGCAGGTTGTTGTTGTGGCTGCGGTTGTTGTGCCGGTTCTGTTGCGGTTGCTGTAGTCTCTGAGTAGTCATCGTGATCACTGTCCGACGATTCGGCGCGTTCCAGCCGATTGATGGGTCGATCGTCCGATTCGGAGTCGGACGAGTGATGCTTGCCGCCATTGTCTTCCTCTTCGCTCGACCACACCCATTCACCGGTGACGGTGCGATGCAAACGACCGGAGGCGCCCGGTTGCCGTTTCGCGGCCTTGTGTACGCGCGTCTCCATTGATGGACCGGAAGCGAGCAGTGTTTGTGTCAGATATTTGCGATCTTTGGCCTTCTTGAAGAAGGCATGCTTGAGCAGTTCACTGGCGGTGGGCCGTTTTGAGGGCTCTTTCTGCAGGCATTCCACAATCATTTTCCGGAATGTCTTGCCATAGGCTTTGTATTGGTCCTTCTCGTCCGCGCCAGTATCCAATGTGGGCGGGTCATTTTGTAGCGTCAACATCAACACCTTCATGGGTGGATACTTGTGATATGGCGCTGTGCCCGTAGCCATTTCGATGGCTGTGATGCCAAACGACCAGATGTCCGCCTTAAAGTCATAACCGTGATCCTGCTCCATCACCTCGGGTGCCATCCAACACGGTGTGCCGACAAATGTGTGACGCACCTTCTGGCGTGAGAGATCACGACCGGTCGCCAGCCAGGCGCTCACACCGAAATCGGCAATTTGTATGGTGCCATCATCGCCGATCAATATATTACCCGCTTTGATGTCACGATGTATCTGTCCGTTCGAGTGGAAATACTCCAGACCCTTGAGTACCTCCTTCAAAACAGTGGCAATGGTCGGTTCATCGAAGACGCCATGCTTACAATTCGCTGTGCGCATTCTGTGCTTGATAATGTCCAGCAAGGAACCGCCCTCGAGCAAACGCAACACCAGCCACAATTCCTCGCGCACCACAAACGATGTATAGTAGGTGACGACGTTCTCGTGATTACACGACGACATCGCCTGTATCTCCTTGAGCAGTTCATCCATAGAAGTGTTCCACTTCTCCAGATTGATGCGCTTGATGGCACACTTTTCGTTACGTGGCAGGCAGAGCGCGGCATGTACGACCGCGGTCGCGCCCACGCCGATCACATCGCGCAATTCATAGTCGTCCTTCGAGTTGGGCCAAGGCTGCTTCTCGGAGGTGGAGTGTGGCGCAGCGGCACCTGTGCTATTCAAATTAGCGCTGGATGCCATTTTCGTCGACTTGCCTTGTATACTCGGTGTGGTCTTCGAAGCGGATAAGGTAGCCGTGGCTGGGGCTTTGGCTGTCAACTGCGCTGGCAAGCGTTCAGCGGGTTTGGGATACTTGCCGTCTAACTGTATGTACGCAAGCTCTGCTACACTTAGCTGTTGGATTACAGCTTTGCCGTGTGTTGCTTTCAATGCGTTGTGCTTATTTGTTGTTGTTGGTTGCTGTAGCACTACACAATTTGTTTCCTTCTGCGTTTGGATTGTGTAGATATAATTGTTGTTATTGTTTATTGTTTCGTAGTCTTCGTCACGAGATCTGTAATAAGCCGGCGTATCGACACTTAGCTCTGGCTCAGCAGCGGTTTCACTTGGCAGAAATGTTCTATTTGTCGTCGAAACAGTGCCTCTCGATGTCAGACAGAAGGTCAGTGTTCCCTCTTGCTTATCGAAGAATGCAACTCCTGTAAGAGAGGAGAATGGAAGAGAAAAAAGATGCCGCTATTGGTCTTGGTACTTTGATTTAGGTTTGAATTTTTTAAATTATTTTTGTTGTTTTTGGTTTTCGTACTACATATTTGTATGTATGTATGTAAACATATACATATATAAATACAAAAAATACTCATAAATGAGTAAGCCAAGGAGGTGTTGTTTTGACTGCGATTTCGATGTGATTACATATATGTATGTTCTATGTACTACTGGAAAAGTTAATTATAATAGGAAAATATTTATGTATGTAAAAGTGCATTAATGAAGAGTTAAAAGATGAGCTGCGATTGCTTTAGGTTTGTACTAATCGTTTCCCAAGTAAACTGGGAATGGGCACTCAGTTCGGGAACGTTTTAGAAAAACTATGGAATATTATAATATCATATATTTAGCGACACATATTAAACTGGCTCTTTTATTTAAAAAAATATAAAATGAAATAAAAAACGGTAAATTATAAAAAACATTATTTTAAATAAGAAAATCGGTCAAATTAAAAATAAAATAAATACAAAATTTACTGCCATAATTAAATTATTATTAAATTTTTTTTATTTAATTATATTTACTTTATTTAATTATATGTTTAAAATAATATTAAATGATATTAGAATTTGCAATTTAGGTTGAATTTTATTATATCGCAAATATTATAGACAAATTAGTTTTGAGAAATTGAATTCAAGACAAGTATAGTAAATATAAATATTGAAGATTTTTTTATTTTAAATGCATGTTTAGGGCCTAAAAATGGTACTCCAAACAATAATTTGATAAAATTCTTTACAATTCCCTTCTTAAATCCTATGAAATCAGATATTTCAACAAAAAGGCGTTTAAATACTGCTAATTCTTTAATTAGAAAATAATCAATATGACAGGGCACATATAGAGAGATTTTTAATAAGATAATTCTTCAAAGTATATATGTCCAAAACAAGAAGACATCGGCATACAACTTCTAAGACCCCATCATTTATTGAATATAATTAAGAATATAAAGACTGTCAAACCATTTCCTTCAACAGTAGATATGATAAATCCTTTAGATAAAGTTTTCTATACTATTTAACTATTCTCTTTTATAGATTAGGTAAAATTAACCTAAAATTTCCTCCCAATTTATTTCATGACGAAAAGAGTGCAGCATACACACATGCATGTAAGTCAATATCAATCAAACAACATTTGCCGCTAATCTAACTAAACTAAAAATAGACCAAAGTAATAGAGAACTGTCAAAATGTGATTGAATGCGCCGGAGAATAAATGTGAACGCACTTAATCGAGATAGGGCGTAACTTGTAAACAAAATTAGATAGATCATAAGCGATTATAATGAAGTGACATAAATATGAATTTTGTATATATGTACATATATTTTACAAAAAAAAAAAAAAACTACAGCAGTTACTCATTCCTATGGAATTTGAGATGTGGTTGATATATTTATATTTAGAATATGTACATGCTTAGATAACAAGATGTTCTAGAAGCTACTGTAGATGGTAGCAGTTCTGATGTTAGCTTCTATGTAGTACTAAATTAATGTTTATGCCATAAACTCGTTCTATTAACGCTTTTCAGAAAGTTGTTTTTAACGCAAAAAAATTTAACATTTTCTGAGAAAGTCTTAGTTCAAAACACTACTAAATGTCTTTTTGAGAGCGACGTTATGCGTTGAACTGGTTGACCCAGTTTGTGATTGCAGCGGATAATATTCCTTAATCGAGTTCACACTTATAACATAAATTCTAATTTATTTTGAGTTTAGCGCAAGGTTGTTCATAATGAAAAATAAATTAGATTTCATTAAAAAATAGTAATAACTTCGAAATCATGTTTTTTTGGGTTTTTTTTTTTAGATCTTACTTGGAAATATAATTCGTTATATTAGTACCCTATTTAACAAGTTTGACCTTCGCATCTGCAGTTCACAATATTATTGTTGTTTGCATAAAGAGGAAAATATACTAAAGTTTGTAAAAACTTACTAGGCGGAGTTGCCTAGTTATACAAACAAGCATATATAGACTGTAATTTACATAAATATAGTTATTTCTTGCTCTATTTAACCAGTTTAAAGATAAGATAATTTCTATGATATACGGTATTATATATATCAGAAAAATATATAAATAAATACAGGGTGCATTTAATATAATATGCTGATATGTTTGTCGAATTGACATCATTGAAACTTTGTAATAAATGTCACTTTTGTGATCGCAAAATTTGATTTGGATTACTCAATGAAGTTCCTGCCTCATTATATTACACAAATGCTCCATTACCTCTTTGAAAATGTTCCACATTTTACATGACAAAAGAACAAAAAAGTGTCCCTCTGCCCATGCTGGGCGACGCACACTTCTCACGTTTGGAGAAGGTTAGAAAATGTTGCCTTTATCCAGAAAAGAAACCATGTTCGCTATAACATATTGACAAAGAACACCACTTGATACCAATAGAATTAGTCTTCAAAAGCACAAATCTACTTTTCAAGATTCTTAAAATCTCGAAGATTTATGAAATATGCCTTTGAAACAACTAAGATCTCATCACTCGACATGAATCTTGTTCCAAAAGCCCACTTGTCACAATACAGACATTTTCTTTGCTTCTGCCATTGTTTTGTAAAAAAAAAATTTGTTCTATTTACGGTTGCAGTATAGTTTAAAGCTTGACTGTGATAGCCACCCTAGGTTCAAATATGTAGACTTTATTATATGTTAAGATTACTGTAGCCTCAAAAACTTTGAGCGCTTTCATTACTTCGAGTAGTTTTCAATTTTAGAATATTATTATTAGATTATAATAGAAAATCGTTGCCGAGACAGACGTTTGTGGATCTCTTCAACTTGCGCCCACTTCGATTTGTTCTTTCGAAACAGTATTTAGTGATTTCTAAGTCTGGAGACTGATTCTGAACCTAAAATTATAATATAACCCTTCAAAATTAGAAGTTTTTAGAAGAAATGACAACTATAATGACAGATGACAGTTGCCAGGACAGGTTTGGTATAATGGATATTTGACTTACACAATTAAACATTTTAACATACATTAGTCACCCTATATACGTATATCATATGTGATAAAATTAACTCGGTAAAAAAAGAACGCACTTGTTTTATCATACCCAGCATTTTGTAAAATCACCTGCAAGCCTAACCACTGTCGGCTGTTATCTTGCCATAAAGCGGAAGTTAAATGAGGGCAATGCAAAAAAGTCGATAAATTAAATAATTAAATATATCCACATAAATTTGATAAGGAATATCCGAAAAAAGAAACCTTATGTGAGTCTTCGGTGATATTTATTTTTGTTTTACAACAAGGTCCCATAGCTGCACGTGTCCCATTCACAGAACGTTGTAAAGTCACTGCATAAATATCTATCAACTGACAAGCTACTAAAATGCATGGCTGTCTGTCATTATATGCATTGGAATAAACAAATAAGGCGAATAGTTAGCGACAGTTTGGAAATGTACTTAGTTACTTAGTACATATGTAAACTATGTGATCGATAAATTTTATGGGCGCTAAACGGGGCTGTCGACGAATTAATGTGAACCAGAACACGAGTGAGGTTAGAAAAGTGACGGAAAGAGGAAGAGATACAGAGAGAGAGAGAGACAGAGTGAGAGCAGCATGTGTGGGAAAGTACGACAGAAAGTCAAATGCAATTAATATGAAATACAAAGCCAACAACAAATAGCGAGCATTGAGTGACACAAAAACAAAGCCAATAATTGCAGTGAGAGTGAAGAGGAGCCGTAGCAGTAGAAGAGGCAGGAAGCGGCGTACTTCCTAATGACATTATACACAACAGTGAGTTAGTTGTTATTTATTTTCGTACATATTTTCATGAACGCGTAGTGCACATTGCACTTACTGCCCTGTCATTCTTACACGTTCCAACTGTCAGCTTTCTCAAGTTTTCCTCGAATGGGCGCATGTGTGTGTGTGTGTGTGGCACACATTTCTAATCACTGTCGTCATTGCGATTGTGTAATAAAAATACGGATAATATAAAACAAAAAACTAAAACTTAAATATTGTGGGTTAGTACGAGTAAATATGCATGTATGTTTATTAACCACACATCCGACACAACCACACAAGTCAACTGTACATAAAGAACGAATGATGAGAAACTGGGTGACTATCGCACTGACGTTGCACATAAAAAACAAACAGTTTGGTAGGCTATTTTTAGATTCTACACAGAATTAAGGTTGCAGGTAATTGATTTCATCATCAACCGAACAAACAACAAACATAACAACTGTGACAATTAAAGTGAAAAAAAAAAAAACAAAACACAAAAAAAGAGCATTGAGTATAACGTTGAGTGCGGCAATTAATACATATGTATGCATGAATGAGGCAGTTAACAGTTGAGACAAAAAGTAGGTAACCGGCTATCAAAGCAATAACAACAAACAACTCGTATATGTACTAAGTGTGTCGAGAAATCAAATTAAAAAAATTCAAATTCAATTAATTTCGTTATATATTTTTGTCTTTAGATCAATGCCGAAAGTGAAAATTCGCCTTGATAAGGGAATTCACATGAATGAGCCTTATCGCTGCTGTTTGCACACTTCATTCATATCATTTCCGCAGAAATTACAAAAATATGTGAAATAACTAATATTGGCAATAACAAAAACAAAAATTTAAAAAAATACAACAACAAAAAACTGAAAAATATTTACATACCTACACATATTGTGCACGTTACTAAACTAATTTACACTGAGTGAGTGTGATTTTAACCAAATATTTACATATTTGAGTGCTTTTTACGTTGAACAATTACTGTTTTTTGCTGTTTTTGTTTTTGTTTTTGCGCCAGGCAGCAAATAAGTCAAAACTACTACGTAATTTAAGTTTTGGTAGTGATTAATTATTTATTTTTATTTCTATTCAATTGCGTTGTCATTTGACGTTGGTAATTTGTTAGAACAATGTAGAATAACTGGTAATTGGCGACTAGTTTGAGTGGAAAATTTAATATTATTAAAAAGCGATTTGGTAGAACTTTTCTCAGTCTATATATTAGCAGATTTTGCTAAATATATGTAAATATACACATTGCTGATTCAAACAGATATTTGCTTGTTTAGCACTCATTCTACGAACGTGTCAGCTGAAAACTATTTTTTATTACTTCGTTGAAGTTTTTGACTAATGACTTATAACTTGTTCACACTGTTGAAGTAAAACATGATTAAAAAAAAATATTTTTTTTCTCACCGATCGTAATATTAATATCATTCTATTTGGTAATAGTAATATTTTAAATTTTCTTTGATAATTTTTTTAATATTTAATTTTATATATAATATTCTACAAAACTCATATCATCTTCAAATATTCTATTTTAAAACATCAATGTAATTCTCGGAATTTTATCATCTGCTTGTTGTGGAGTCAAAACTATTTATAGCTTGTACTATATTCCAGAGTTTATTGACCTTAAACTCAACAGTGCTTACGACGGAAGACGAATTCATACGAGGCGCTGTTGATTCATCAGCTGATTGCTTACATTTCGTGCATATCAAAATAATTTAAGTTTTTATTTACAATTCACATTTGTGTTGCCGAATTCTTGTCTTATCTAACATTCAAGAGTTGACATTTTGAGGTTTTCTTAGTTTTTGAAGCATTTTACTGCTCAAGACCAAAAACATAAAATGAAGAGGAAATCTTTTCATAATTTTACGTATTAATTTCCATTAATCCACTAGGGATTGTATGTTTAGGGCACTAGGGCAATTGTATATTTCATTTAAACAATTTAAGATATCGAAGATATGTACATATTTGAACAGTATTTTGAAAATTCCGAAAACCCGATTTGAACAAAAAATCGCACTTGTTGCCAATATTGGCTCGGAAAAATAATAAAATTATAATAAAAGTATAAAAAATCCTTCATTCATTAGCTAGATAATGTTATTTCAGAGATGTATGTAAAATTTTAACGAAATCGCTTCATAACTTTTTGAGAAATCACTGACGTGAAAAATTTATTTTTGAAATAAACTCGTTTAAAATGAGCTCGGAACTTCCAAAGTATCTATCTCTTACAAATTTACTCGGATTGATTCGAGATTTTTTCAAATTTTGATATTCTGAAACCCACCTAACCCTTTAAGCTCAAGAAATCGCATACAATATATAACATCAACAGTTCTCGTACTTTTAGTTAAGATCTCTTTGATATCCCTCAACACTTATGTTTTTTAAATCATTTAAAAATTACAAACAGTACTCTAATTTCTTTATCTAAAATATAATGATTCACTAAACGATAAAATTATTGATTTTGTTTGTGGCTATGTTTATGCTATGCGCCTTTATTTTATCCAACAAATCGCGGGGCCTACACGATTTAAGTTTACATTTTTTACGAATCACCTTTTTTAAAGTGAAAATACGATCGGATCGCTATTAAAAACACCTTTTTACCTTAATCAACTCAATATAATTTTATAGTCAATATCTGTTGTTTTTTAAGTGACTTGAAACTTGGTTTAAATTGAGGTTTATGCAGCGGGCCCTTGTTTAAAATTAATCCTTTTCATTAAATATGCCGAAAGATTAAATAAATACAATGCCATCAATCATTAACGATAATAGTAAATAGCAGTAACGTTTTTTGAGTTATTAATGGACCCGTGCAGGTCTCATGGAGATTAAGACTCGATTGCGAGCGCTATCTCCAACAGAAAATTCCTAAATAGAGATTAACAAAGCATATTCCATCAAACTGGAAAATCACCGAAATACAAACAATTATCAATTGAGCAAACTTAGTGATAAAACAAATTTTTAACAAAAGCAGGAAAAACGAAACAACTGCGTTCTATAAGATTACCAGCCGAAACACGAAATTTACGTCAGCAACGCGAAACTAATTGGGCGGCTATAAAAATTTCGTACACAAAAATTCCAAGCGCATTTGCATAAAAAGCCGTTAAAGTAAGGAAAAACACAGGCGCGTGCAAAAAATTATTTGTTTTGGCAAAAAAAAAAAAAACAGAAAAAATGTCTTGCCAAGGTAATCATGTAATTTGAAACGACTAAACACTAAATTTCGCTTGGAGACAAAGGCAAACGTGTTTAACAGGTGGGCCAAACGTAGCGCCAACAGGTCTCGGACGCAGCGGAAGCGTTGGTTGCTTCAAATATTGCCCATATTGATGAAATTTCGCAAAGTGGTTGCTGGGCAACGTGAATTGAAGGGCGACTGTTGAGAGGTGAGGAAGGCAAGCAAAAGTGCTAAGCGTTGGCGCTGTAGAATTGGCCCCTCTTTTTCTTTCTTTTGTTTTTTTTTTGTTTAAAGTCACGCGCCTCACACGTATGATAAATCACAATAAGAGAGGTGAAGCGTTGTGAAGAGAGAAGACAAAAATGCGGATTTTTTCATTCACTTGCCTTGTATGTGTTTTGTGTATTTATAGCGCGTAAATAGAATAAACGCTACTAAAAATAAACGGGTGCAAACAATAAAACATAAAAATAAGGCATTTCTAATCAAAAATGTTCAGTACGCGCAGAGCAAATAATATAGCTTCTTCTCTTCACTGTGCGCGCCCCAAATGCAGCAAAAAGCACGCAAAAGGCGCCGACAACGTGATCCCAAGCCAGTTTTCGAAAATGGTGTGTGCAACAGTCCAAGCTTGGTGTAGAGTTAATGAACTGCAGATTCTCAAACTGGTGTGTGGTGTACAGCTTTCGCTGCTGGTCAGCTGATCTCTGCTGAACGCATAGCAAATTCAAGTTCAACTGCTAATTAAGGCAGAAGTATGTTTGGCGTTAAACCGCTTTGAACCACTGCTGGAAGATGGCGCTTTCGTGTAGCAAATGAAGTAATTATCAAAAAAAACAACAACAATATGTACTCATACGTGTGCTTAAACGCGGAGTACACCCGTGTAGAGCAAATGTCAGCGCGATCGATTGCCGGTCGATCACACGACAACGCTACTCACTCACAACTTAATCAGATGACAACAGAGCGCCGCTAGGCGATCACAAGAGTTCAATTCAATTCACAACGAGTAAATGTCAATGACAAGGCACATATCGTATCTAAGAGACAGAGCAGACAACAACAAAACAAAATAAATATTGTAAAACACTAAACCGCATAATAAACATATTTGCAAACGTTAAAAACGCAGTCAATGCAACACTGTTGAGTATATGAGACAAAAACCAAAAACATTTTTGAAAAAAAAAAAACAAAAACAATATTTACAATTTCAGAAAGTAGTCCTGCGCATTTTTCACTATGCTGACAGCAGACTCAAAATTTTCCAAAACGCCACGCGTTCTCGTAGCGTTTAGTTAGAGTTTTTGGATTTCTACACAGTTCTTTGACACTTCAAAACACTCAAAAGCGTTTTCGACAAAAATGTATATTTTCAAAAACAATTTTTTATAATTCGCGTACGCTGACACCAAAAAATATATATGTATCTAAAACAGCTTTTGTGAAAGACTTGAGAAACGCGCGCGCAACTAACTGACGCGTCTTGGCGTGCGTGCGTGGATACACCACAGAAAAGCGTTAATTCACTTTAAATGTCGCCGAACAACTGAGCCAAAGACAGCAAAAATAAATATGAAACTTATGTGACTCGCCACAGCGCGCTCGCCGCGTTGCCGCCGTCATCGTCGCTTTGCCGCCGCCGCGCTGTAGTTTTTTCGTTTTGCTTTTAGTGTGCTATTTTTATGTTTGTTTGTTTGGGTTTTTTTCGCCGTCGCCGTGAAAGTACCTAACCGCTTGGGTGCCTGTTCGACGAAGTTAAGTTTGGGGCGCGGCGCGGGGTGGTTCCGTAAGGCGGCAATCGCTTGCGCACGTAACTCACAAGCGGCTGTGAGCGCGTATGCCGCGCGCACATATGTGATTAGCATGTGAGCGCCGAAGAGCAAACAAGCTGAAGCGACGGCGATAGGCATGTGTAGTTGAATTGGGTGGTGGAGAGGGAGCATAGTGGAGCGCGGTGTAAACGTACAAAAGTCGAATTAGTCGACGGCTATAGCAACAGCGCGCGGTATTGCCGGTGATGGTCACGATGCGGCGGTGGGGTGGCGCGGTGATGGCGCTGTGAAGTGCCACATATTCGTTGCCAGCGCCTAGTGGTGTAGCGTCAGCTATGGCGCCGCACAGTGTGCTGTATACGTAGAGATAGTATGAAGAACTATTTAATCGTTAATAAATGCAAAGACTGGTTGGAAATAAAGGTTGCTAAACATGCGCAAAACCTTTTGAGTTCAAAGAAAAGTATATTAGTTCTTATGAATCATTTTATTGGTATTACTCTTCCAAACTTTAAATTTGAGATGTGCAAAAAGCCAAATCAATTGCTCACTGTTGGGTGCCTGGCGGAAACGTTAGAAACTGCACTCTCACCCAACTAACATCAGACTGGAAACGAGTACAACCTCCTACATATTTCTGCTGTTTAGTAATAGTCAATCAATATATCAATATCAATATCAATAGAGATGGCCAAAAACTATCCAGACTCGTGTGCCCAGAGGCGCAACGCAAAGTGTATTGAATTACTTGTTCTTTACAATTGTACGGCGTTTAATAAGCCATTAATTGTAGGAGGTTGAGCCGAACGCTGTAAAAAGGTTAAACATTTCGGACGGACTCCAGCAATTTGTCTAGAGAGAGACGAGGTGGACAACATCTCGACACTATTTCCTCAATAGTCCATCTTTCACCGTTTTGGAATAGGAATTATATTGGATATCACAGCTTCAGTGAACAATGAAACATCGGCTGGAATCG
Source organism: Zeugodacus cucurbitae (assembly GCF_028554725.1). Lineage (NCBI taxonomy): Eukaryota > Metazoa > Arthropoda > Insecta > Diptera > Tephritidae > Zeugodacus > Zeugodacus cucurbitae. Next base: position 50,863,424 of record NC_071667.1, on the reverse strand, counting down.
ATATTAGCTGTCAAAACAGATTTCTGATGTGATGAAATCGCATTGCAGATAAATGTGGGGTCTTTAAATCTATACTTATGAGCTCATGAAAACACAATAGACCGGCGTTTTAACGATTTAATATTGAACCTTGAACCTTTCGTTGCTCATAATATATATCATATAAGATCATATTTCATAAATGATCTTAGGAACCTCAAAATTTGTTCACGCTTTGGGCTTCTGGTTATTACCTTCATATACTACCGACATACATAGCTTAAGTGAACGCAAAAACCGAACTGGAAATTAGATCCCTTGAAACGTTTAATTACATTTACTTTGGAACACTTCACTGTTCTTCGCTAGACGCTAAGTGCAGCGCGTCACAATTTAAGCACACGAGCGTTCGAACAAAAGTACACGAGCGCAGAGCGACACGAGTAGCTTCATATAAACCAAGTACATATGTAAGTAAGTATGTATGTATGAGAAATGAACGAATGAACTGCAATGCGAAACGCTCGACTAGATGAATGAACTGGCAAACCGTTTTGCGCGGACGGACTTTTATTGTAATCATGTGCGGACTCCGCGCCTGATACAGATACAAATAAAAACAAAAACAAAACACTCCGAAGCGATACGTAGTGATTTGGTTCTTTTTATTATATATCTTCTCCGAAAATACGGTACGTAAGCGTGACGCGCGTACATTCCAGTAGTGTTGAGGGTGGGCGTGGTGTGAAAGGGGTGCAGCACCTGTTGGGTTGGTGCCCAGTGTGTCACAGCCCTTTTGCCGCAATCTTTTTATTATTATTGTTGTATTAAATGTTTGTTGTTTGTATTTATACGCTTGAATGACTCGGCTATACTATATGTTTGTACGGTTAGTTTAGCAACAGATGAAGTTCCATTAAACGAGTGGGTGGCGCGCGGCCAAGCAAAGCTGAAATAGCTATGCAAATTTTATACACACACATGTAGTCAAGACACCACCCCAAAAACAGAAAAAAATAGAATTTCTCGCAAGTAAAACGCTTAATCATCAATCATCGCAGGGGAATGCGATCTGATAAAGTTATTCGGCTTTTGTTGAATTTTGAAGGTTATGTGAGGAAAACAAGTAATCAGTGAATTAAAAATGCCAATCAAGATTTAGCAAGTGAGAGAATATTTATTCTTGTTGTTGTTCAAAAATATCTAATCTTACTAATAATTTTTGATGGCATAAGCAGAGTAGAGAAAGAATTTTATTTAATTTATGGCGCATTGCAAGCGCTTAACTTTGGCTTACTCTGGCTACAGTTAGTTCTGCTGCAGAAAGCGACACATTTGGTATTAAAATTTGAGAATGATTTATACAATGTCACATGAACTTCACTTGTGTCTATCAAAGTAGATTACTCAACTGGCGACATTAAACAGTTTTGACACCAATTTGCGCGTGAAGTCATACTCCATAATGAGTAAGCTTGAAAAGAAAAAAAACGCATTAAATATACATGAAATAAATAAAAAAAATAAATAAATAATTATTTTGGTGTGGCATGCAATAAAAAATTATTTGGGAAACATTAAAATTTGCAAACAAAAATTAGATGACGTAATTTATTTTTGAATGGAAATTTTTTGGTTACTAACTGGACTTTTTAATTGGTTTGAAACTGTTAAAACAAAACAAAAAAATAATAATAAAAACAAAATTTATAAATAAAGTTATCTTGAATAAAGAATCGGTAATTTTCTATGAATAATGACACTCTGATGTTTGTTGGCGATATTGGAGCAGGCAAAAAGTAACTGAGAATGGACAAAACAACATCTGCGAATCACAACACAATCGATCAATTCTTAAGCGGTGAGTTATTGGTAATAAAAATTAAAAAAAAAAAACAAGTAAGAAAGGGCTAAGTTCGGGTGTAACCGAACATTTTATACTCTCGCAATTTATATATTTAACTTTATTTATTTTATATAATACACAATTTGACCCACATATTCGTCATATATAGTGCATAAAGTCCATTGAAAGTTGGAAACCATAATATTAGGTTAGAAGCACCGAGGCCCTCGTGTTCGATATATGGGCCCTTAAAAACCCATGGTCCGATTTCGGCGATTTTTAGAATGGGGCTGCCACACTATAAACGTAGTATTTGTGCAAAGTTCTGCACCGATATCTTCACTAGTGCTTACATTATATATTGTAAAGTAACCGATTCAGATTGTCTTCAAAGTTCTGGTATATAGGAAGTAGGCGTGGTTGTGAAGCGATTTGGCCTACAACATATCATTGGATTGTAAGGAAACTATTACAAACCAAGTTTCATTGAAATCGGTCGAGTAGTTCCTGAGATATGGTTTTTGACCCATAAGTGGGCGACGCCACGCCCATTTTCCATTTTGTAAACAAATCTGAGTGCAGCTCTCATCTGCCATTTCTTATGTGAAATTTAGTGTATCTGACGTTTTGGTTGGTGGGTTAACTTTTGTAATTTTCAACCTAACTTTTGTATGGGAGGTGGGTGTGGATATGATCCGATTTCTTTCATTTTTGGACTGTATTAGGAAGTGGCTAAAAAAAATGACTGCAGAAAGTTTGGTTTATATAGCTCTACTGGTTTGCGAGATATGTACAGAAAACTTAGTAGGTGGCGGGGCCACGCTCACTTCGCCAAAAAAATTACATCCAAATATGCCCCTTCATAGTGCGATTCCTCTCACCAAATTTTATTTCCATAGCTTTATTTATGGCTTAGTTATGGCACTTTATGTGTTTTCGGTTTTGTGGGCGTGGCAGTGGTCCGATTTTGCTCATTTTCGAAAGCAACCTTCCTATGGTGCCAAGAAATAAGTGTGCCAAGTTTCATCAAGATATCTTAATTTTTACTCAAGTTACAGCTTGCACACTATGGCGAATGAGTTCGAGAATGGAGAATAAGTCCGACCCAAGAGAAACTTGAGAAAATCGACTGACTTAGTTTATTGTCAATAGGGACGAAGGTTTCTCTGTGAGTTTTTTTGAGAGTAACAGTGATTTAAGTGGACGGAGTTCATTGAGGGGCATTTTTCTTGATATATGGAAATCGGTCAAGAGTTCGTTCCAATAAAGTGATTATCTCCCTAGTTGTAAAAAGTCGAACATCATGACTGACTGTAACGATAAACAAAAGTTTGCCACCGAAAATCATATGTGTACCTTTGACCGCTATCCCTCTGGGAAAACCTCTAATCCTATACCCTATAGTACATAAGTGTATTTAAACGGTAACCGCTCAGATTTACATATTTAATGAGAACGAAACATTTTTCATAAACCTTTAATGTGTTAAAACCTATCCACTTTCGCTCTTAAGAAATGTCACATACAAAAGATCATACATAACGGTATGCACACTTCCGCAAATGTTGATTTTTTTATAGCGCCTCAACGGAATTTCTACACCACAAAGAAAAATTGCGTGTTGATGAATGGTGATAAAAAACATGCACGGAATGTGCAAACACATACCGACGTTGTTGTTCACACAAGATTGCAGAAACACACACGAAGTAAAGCAATACAAAATTCTTGCTAACAAAATGTTAGCGGAAGTCTCTATACATACAAACGCTTACACATAGCAATAATGTGTTAGAAAAAGTAAGTCAAAATTATTTTGTTAATTTTTTTTTATTTTTAATAAAGTTTCGCTTAACCCTGGAAAGTCATGCCTCGTCGTTTCGACGACGCGAGTGTTTATTTTGTACAAAACCCGAATGAATCAGGGCTGTGAAAATTGTATTTATTTAATAAAAGATTTAAGAAAAACTGTTTGATATTGTTTTATTTAGAAGATATATAAACCAGGTAATGTGAATATATTGATTTTAGTAGGTTTTGATAGGTAGGATAATATATTAAGGACATTGAGTAATGCCGTCGTCGAATCGACGAGGGATGACCTCTACTTTTTAAAAATAGCGATGACCTTCTAGGGTTAAGCGGATATTTTGGTGTAGAAATAAAAAAAATTGTTTGTTTATATTTTGAAAGTTTAAGTAAGTATTTAAGTATACATACGTCCTGGAACGGCATCCAAACTGTTTCAGCGTGACGCAAAACTCTCTTTTTCAAAACGAAACCCACGATCTCTGAAGTTCTATTGGACCGATTTAAACTGAACATTTTCTTTATATGCGTCCTTATCGACAGGATAATTCCTTAAATTTTAATTTGTACTATTTAAAAAAAAATAGAAAAAGTAAAAAAAAAGTTATGCAAATACATAATCCGGATAGCCGATTACCAAAATCTGGATAGTTGATTGATAGCGTAATAGAACCGGACATACTATCATATATGTGTCGAGGTATATTAATAAACTGATATAATATAGTCCCATTATCCAGAATCGTCTTTTCTTGCAAACCTTGAATTTGTTCTGTAATACCGGGTAAACATGATTAACCGATGTAAAAAAGAAACCGAATTGTATTTGTTGGTTAATAGATGTTAGCGGTTAAACGAGGTCCAATTATAGTTATGTATATAATACTTAGATACTCGGATATCGGAAATTAATAAACAGCAAATTAGGAACTGAAAGCCTTTGAACCGAACTATCTCTTGAATTAAAAAAATACATCTGAATGCACAAACGAAATACGTTAATATTCCACATTAACCGAATTTTGTCCGTACCGACCGTCCGGATTATTCGAAAAATAACTGAACAGTTCCAAATACTGACAGTTGATAGCTCATAGGACATTCCCATACAAAAAAAATCGATCGGTTGCCTGATTAGTTGAACTTGAAGTTTATACCAGTCGATTAGTGGCGCTTCGAACAAGCCACTCGAATACGTGAAATTCACTGGCATAATCAAATTGGGATGGAATAGCAAGCTGTTATGCCACATCTGTAACTTTGTTGTTGTATATTAATAGTAATAGAGCTCAAAAAGTGCTGAATCGGTTGTAGTTAACGAGTTCATTTACCTGAATAGTATAAATTTCGCTCACTCACTCTTTATAAATACATACCCGATAAATACTAACGCTTCCGGCCAATGCGTGACAACACATTTCCACTATAATTTGTAATATTTTATCGCATAAATCAAAACTTCGTTTAGCACGCAGTACCAGCCCCAGTGGTTCCTAAATATTTAATTATTTATAACAAAGAAAAAGGATTTCCAGCGAATTTTCGTATAAATACTCGGACAATATTATAGAAACAGTGGGCACGTTATAGAATTTTTTTTTTAACTATGCATAGAAAATGGATACCGCAGAAAAATATAAAAAAATACAAAAAATAAAAGTAAATAAAGTGGGAAGAAGCTCAAAAATATAATAAAAAGCACTGGAAGAAAAACTATTTATTCTTCACGCAAACCGCAAAAAAGAAACCTTCAAGTGCGCGGTCATAAAACTGAATGCTGTTGACGCGCACGCCATTCAAAATGACGTCTGGCAACAAGCGCCTTCACCGCAAACGCAACGCGTCAAGGTAAAATGATGGCAACAAAACAGGCGATTCTTGGTACGGCTTTTTGTTTGTGTTTTCTTTCTGCTAAATAATAACAAATTGCCAAAATCAGCAAGCTAATCGTTATACAAACTTGTATGCGCGACATGTGGCAATATCTTCAGGAACAATCTGAAGAAAGAAAGAAAGAAGAAAGATGCGGATGTGCGAAAGTTGAGTTGCTGAGTAATGAAATATTTAGTGCAACACAATATTGACGTGGCGGCTATCAACAGCTCATTCATCATGAAAAGAACGCACATACGACGGGGTATGTTTGGGCATACGAGGGTCTTTCGATAGGTCATTGTCATAATGGCCTTAAATTATGAATGTGGAAATATATGCCAAATAATGTCTTGGATGATTGGGGAGATGATGATTTCTTAAAGTCTTTGATATTATACTTGAACCAGAACATTTTGCTTCCACAAATGAAGTGGTAATGGACGAGACTGAAGCATATTTTGAAGAAAGGTGTACGAGTGACCTTATTCAAATACTATAATATTATTGGGATGTATGTAGATCGATACATCCGAAGTGTTGCATCCAAGAAAATTGATTTCTTTAAAAAGAAGATCAAATAATTTGCTTTACCACGTTCTACTAAAACAGTTCAACCACACTTGAGCTTCTCTATTTTTAAATAAATTTAAGATTGTTATACTTATTGTTAGGCTTTAAACAAGCAGATCCAATAAATAAAGAAATATTGAAGAAGAAAAAAAAATATTTTTCTTTACATCAGAAAAGTGGTGATCCCTTCCAACAAACACCTTTTGAAGCATCACTTTGCTAGTTGACAACTTTCGAAACTGTAAACTAATTTTAGAATCATGTTGTCTTACGAAAGATCCAAAATATGGGAAAACTTACAGCCTACATCTTGAATTCCTCAGTAAAAAACCTATAATATCGATCATCCCATATCATTACATTGATTTTAGCTAATTTTGGTGTTAGGAGGACTAAAAAATCAAAATTAACAATGGGCTCAGGCTTTTGAGCTTTGAATGGTTTGCTGATAAATGATAAGCACAGTAATTTAACTTTTTCCATTTCCTTCAACACTGAAACACATAGCTTGTCAAAATATGACAGCTGCTTGTCAGCAGATGACAGTTGACAGTAGTATCAACGAATTAAGCTTGTTGGATAAGTCGCTAACCTATTAGACTAACCTCGTATACGCGTCTGGAGCAGGGTTTTATACAAAGATCACAACAATTATGATTGTTAATTTACATTTTGTGTTTATTTTTTGCATGCAACAAAACATATTTGGACTTAGATAGTCAGTAGAACGAACGTTGACATAATGTACACGATATAAACAGACATATGGCAATATTTCAAAATATATTTATAGTATGTCCATAAATGGTTATTATGCAAAAGTCCAATGTCTAGGCATTGGTTCATGGACCGAACGGACCGGTAAACATAAATACTTGCCAAATCGCCAATGAAGAGGTGAAGTGACGCGAGGCGATAATAGCGCTATCTGTCAATTAAACCTTGCGTTTGTTCTTTACGTACACACAGATAAACAAAAAAAAAACAATAACAATTTAAAATTTGCAAATAATGGCAATACATACACACAAACACTAATTTCAGCGAATTCGTCAACGGCACGTTGTCATAAAACAAGTGTGTTTGCATATTTTTTCAAAAACTGTTGACTAAATAATGGCCGTTAATAGACGCACACGGATATTCATACATATATATATATATATATATATATGTATATATGAGTTACGAAATCTGCCGCTCCACACGTTTAACCAATCGGCAATTGTTGTTTTTTTTAGTTGTTTCAACATTTTTGTATGCCTTCATTGAATGACGTTCATTAACCTGTAGTATTCGATTTCATTTTGACACGCTTCAATATGAAATCAAAACAAAGACGCAAAATAGCGAAACATGTGCAATGTTCAATGAAATATGAAAGTATTTAATTGTAATATAAATGGAATGCAGAATAACTGAGGCTTCGAGCACTATATTTCTGGCTGCAAGTCGTGGGGATTCCCGCAGAAATAGTTCGACAAAAATATATAATAATGTTCCAAATTTAATAAGAGTGTGAAACCCCGTAATATATATAATCATAATAAGAAAAGTTCTGAAAATCCGTCTAGGAGACATAATGTCCTTTTATTAAAGCCATTTTAACCATTTTGCCCAACCAAACTATCCAACAACTATCACGTGGATTCCTCAATACTTGGTATAAATTCTAAAAAATCCTTTGAGGCCCATCTATAGAACACCTAAGAACCTATATAATTTCTGAATTCGTGCAAGGTAGTGAAACTGTTGGAAGAATGGTCATTTCAATCAAGAGATGAGGAAAGTAAATAGAAGTTTTTAAATGTTTGTGGAAGTGGAAGTGGAAGCGAAGTGGCAGGTGAGAATTTTTTTATTATCCTAAGACGTAAACGGTCTACCAGCTGCTGTCGTTTAAGAAGTCTCATCCTGCCGCAATCATTGGTGTGCGTACTAGTCACTGTCTGTGAGATTAGGGATAAAGTGAGACGCTAGTTGCCTGTTGCTTTGAGGATGGCGGATAGGAATCATCCAAGCACTTCCTGTTTCAATTTCCAGCATTCGGCAGTCTATTGTTAAAACACCTCTTTAGGCAGACATTAGGCGAACCCAGCGAAATGACTGTACTCGCCATTAGCCGACTTAAGAACGTTATAACAGAGTCTAAGCGCTTTGTCGAATCACAAGTGTCTTGGCGATACGTCAGAAGTATTTGGGTATGACAAGGGACTGTCACTGTTGCTCTATAAGTGAGATTCTCTATAGATGCGAGGATCTCACCCTTGACCTAACCTAATCTAAGACGAACTAAAAGATAATTTTATCCCGTAGAAATTGCCGAAGTCAGCAATTCTACACAAGCAAATAAAAATATGCCAGAGTTTCTAGCTGGTTGAAGAAGAAGTTAAACACGAAGTTCTTAAGCGAAAATCAAAGATGTTTTCTTAAGTAAATCTCATAGTTTTTGTGATGCAGGAGGACAGTCAAGGGATCTTTTAGTTTGAGTTGCTAAAGAACCTACAAAAAAGTATAACACAACAATTTAATAATCCTAAATTAAGAAGAATAGTGAAAAACAGTAAAATTCTCGCAGATGTTGAAGGTCGAAAACAAAAGAATGACGAATACAGAAGATATAGAAAAACCTTGAAAGTAATAGTAGTTTTCTAAAGCTTTTGTTAAAAACACTACAATGAAATCACTGGGATATCGTAGTTTGGAAAATGGGACAGGAAATGAAACGGATGCGGTTCCGCTTTCGAAACATTCCACATGCTTTATTAAAATATTTTTAATATTTATTTTTCAGTTCTAAAGTATATTCATACTTTAGATAAAGTCAGGCGACCAACGTCAGACAGCCGTAGTTTATAATTTTAGAAAATATACATATGAATTAAATATGATGAATCTTCAGAGCGTGTCTCCTGGAAGCTTGGTAAAGCAATAAAAACAATATCAATATCTTCCCTTTCACCTAAATCCAGTGTGGTCTGTTTTTCAAAGCTAAATACGGAAATCTTGTGAAAGGTGTGGTTTTATATACATATGAAGATGCTTAAGTATTCTTCTTTTTAAACAAATTGAAATTCGCACACACAATAAAATTACTCAGTCTACATAATTAGAACATTTCGAAATCAAAATCAATGTCTACTTTTTTTTGCAAATCCAAATTCGTGCGTAACAAAATCATTTGATTTCATTTTTTTAAATTAAAACCAAAGGTAAACACACACCTCGCATAGCTGTAGAATGCTAAATAATGCAAAGTGTGGGCAAAATAAAACGCTTTGAAATGTGTTACTAGCAAGACTTGGCACTAATTGTAAGAAATGCATGTTGTATTTGTTGTTGGCTGCATTTTTGTTGTTAGCCAGAGGTTGTGGGTGCAGGTGGGCGACAGGCGCCAACGTCTGCAGACACGAGAAATTTGGCACAGCGCATGCTAAATTAGATACTAGTATCAAAAGCGGCGGCAGGCGACAGTCCATGTGGATATTTTTAGTGGATTTTTAATTTAGGCGACGACGCGACAAATCGTCACACAGATACACTCATACACACACGGATCTATTAAAAAGTTTGTGGGGCGCATTGAAGACGCAACTATGTAAACAAATGTGGGTCATCAAAAACGTTGTGATGGCTATTTTATGCGAAATATATTGTTTCGAGACTTCTTACGATTGTTGTATTTTTTGCTATTTTTATAAATAAATTGTTTAATATTTGTGTATACAATTGTTTATTATTTTTTGTTAAGCTAAATAATGAATTTAGTTAAAAAGTTCTAACAAAAGTGCCACTTTGTAAAAGGTTGTCTCGGTATACCGATAATTAACTGTAAAATAATTAAGCTGTGTTCACACTGCAGCGCAATTAATTAATTTCATGGAATTTTATTTTATTATTTTTAATAATTAATTTGAAAAATTATTTTTAATAGTTTCAGGTATGGCATAAATGCAAAATATGTCTTATTGAGAAATTCAGCAATTTAATCATTGATTGTTTTCAATTAAGTAATTGCCAAATTTTTATTTAATAATATTTTAGTAATAATATGGAAATATTTAGTAATAATATGGATATTTAGTAGTAATATGGAAAATTGTCTATAAATCCTATCTGTAATTCTGCAAAGCATGTTCGAAGTGAGTAGGAATTAAATAAGTTTGGTGAGAAAATGAAATAAAATAAGTTGGCAAATTACATTTTAAGTCATAATATATAATAGCCATTCATAATCATAAGTTATTATCTACTTTAATCCCGTGACTATACACAAAATCAAATCAAAATGTTTTTAAGGGGTTAGGGGTAGACAGGATTTTCAAAAAATCAATTTTTTTTTTCATTTTCGTTAAGTGTAATATCTTAAAAATATTCTCTAAAAATTTGAAATTTGAGTTGATTCGATAATTACTTTTCATGATTTAATAGCAAAAAAAAATTACTGAAAATTCTAATTTTTTCGTGTCTCTGACTACCCCTAACCCCTAATAGCTCTAAATACAAATTGTTTATTCTAAATTGAGTACATTGGACAGCATCATGGGTCAATTTGCCGTATAGAATAGAACCTGCTGGTTCTAGTGTAAATTACTTAATTATAAGATTTTTGAAAGAGTGAAATAGAATTGTTGGTTTTTGGTAAAAACTTACATTTTCATGAAGTTTTATTTTATAATTGAAAAATCTTCAAATCGTATACAAATTATGAAAAATTCAACTCTGAATGTCATACCCAAAGCAAAACGGCATCAATTTGCGGAAGAGTACATGCCTTGGAGTATTCAATCTGCTATTCAACTCAATGATTGACGTTCAGTTGTTTTTACTGATGAGAAACGTTTTATGCAAAAAAGAAGAATTGTTTTTAAGCCGTCATCATTAGTGGGATGCCATAACGTTTTTGAGAAGAATTGATTTTATTTTTTATTGACCAGAAAATGAACGGAAGCACTTCAAAACAACATTGGAGTCAGTCAACAAGATAATGTTCCGCATCATAACGCCTATAGTTAAGTCAATTATTTCGATTCATTATTATTCTCGGGATCTTAACCTAATTTAAAACGTTTGGTGCTAGCTTACACCCCTTTCACACAGGCAATTCTTGTTGCGGCAATTCTTAGTTTTATAGGAGAGGGGGTGACGAGGAGAGGAGAATCGCGCCGAGTCTGCTGTGTTCGGGCAACACGCTTTGTGTTCTTATTCATAACAGTTCGCTGCTACGTAGCAGTGTTGCATTTGCGCACATTTTAAAATCAATGTATACAATATATTTGAAAATTTGAATTTAATCATTGAATTTTGTATGTGATTTGCAAATACATATAGAAACATGCATAATATAATTAAAATATGTTAGAAAATGGAGAATAACGATACAAATTAGTTAATGAAATATATTTTTTGTTAGGAAACAATGCGTACAAGAAGTTGAGAGAATTATATGAAAGAGAATGAGAAAAAGACACGAACAGAGTCGTTGAACAAGAACTCGTGTGAACGCAATGGGCGACAGCAAAAGAGAATCGCCCGAGAATTAGCAACAGGAGTTGCCTGTGTGAAAGTGGGCATACATAGAAAATGTTTGAAGAAAGAAAGCAATGCGAATATTAAGAACCATTAATTGCAGCGATTATACTTGCTTGGAGCGAGTTTTCGCTAATTTACATATAATCCACCTATCATTCATGGACGGCACGGGCAAAGGAAGCAGCATACTTTAGTGAAAATATTTTTAATTTTATTCTAATAAGTCTAACATTTACACCCACTAAATATAAAAGTTTGAAATAATCAATTTTTCTTCCAAAAATTTATTACTTTAAATTCGCCTATTCTAGTGACCAAGATTAGCACTATTTTAAAGAAATTTTTTTTAAAAACACAATTTTGTTAAATTTTTTAAATCTTTTGAATATTATCCCTGAAATATCATTGAATAACTATGACTATTGTATATAAACTTTTATTTAATTAAATCCAAAATAAAAGTTCTAAGCTGAATACTATTGTAACTACGGGTGCGTCCAATTTAATGACAATGAGTGTATATTCTAGTTTGTGTAGGCTATTATAGAATAATCAATTTACATTGAAAAATTCCATTTTCACACATTCGTAGTAAATAGTTTCGCAGACTCATGTATATTCATTCATTATATTGAGCATCGAATGTCGTCATAACCAAGTAATAATTAGAAAAAAAGTTGTAAAAGATAATATTGATTTATTAATATTGACGTAAAAGTTACGGAGTCAATATTTATTTTTACGATTTTTATGTGTTTTTGACGAAGTTTTTTAGTGTGCTAATAAAATAATAAATAAATCAAAAACGTCAAATTTCTTTGTTTTATTTTTCAAATAATTGATTTTTTTTTTTAATTGCAAAAAAGTTAAGCAACTAATTTTAGCGCACAATGGTATTAAAAATTAACAAAAAAAAATTGAAACTTTTATAATTTTATTTTTTAAAATTCGTCAAGCGAATTTCTTTTTATTTTTTTATTTTTGGATTTGTTTTTTTTTATCAAATATATTTTTTGGTTTCAAATTCGCACATTTAATTCCACACTTTACTAGAAGAACTCACATAAATTTAAATAATTTATTTTCGATTTCTTTTTTTCGAAATTCCTCACAACTAAGCTTCACTGTGACAACTGCAATAATTTACTTTCGATTTCGTAATTGACCATCATCAATCAAATATGACAATCCTGCGATATTGCATTTACATTAAAAAGTAATTAAATACTAATGTACCTGCTGATAGGGAAAAATTACTGACACGAGTGACTAATACAGAAAAATGGAGTGTGAAATATGCAAATAGGAAACGAATAAATCAACGCACATGAGTGATTATGATTTATATGAAAGGGAGGCGGGGCAGAGTATGAACATTTATTTTTAAGTTATTTTGACAGCAACTTAAAAACACTTGAACACTAAATAACACCTACGTTGTCTAAAGCAAAATGCGTCGAAGAACTTCATTTTGACGAGCACACACGCGCAGCGAGGCGCTGAACTGCCCGATCCAACGTAAAAATTGAGCTTTGAGCGAACACAACAGGCGCGCGCCTGCGCTCAGAACACCAAGCACAGTCCAACAGGATACAACAACACAAGCAATCACTACACGCAAACTGCACAAGCGTTCATTACAAAGTGGCGCGATTTGCAAAGCGACTGTCAAAAAAACTGCGACACTGCCGCTGGCGGGCGTACTAATTGCTGAAAGGAGGGAGTGTTTTTTCGTTAAAATAATGTGTTTTTATTATTCGCTTAATTTAATTTAACTTTATTGCTATTGTTATATTTTTCACTTTGTATCCGCTATACAAATCAATTCACTTGTTCGACTAAAAGAGCACAATTTTAATGCGACAAACGGTAGCGCTGGCACGCGGCAGGTGTACGTATGAGCGCGCGTAGCGTAGCGTGTCTCGAAGCGCAAAATCACAAATCACAAAATCGACTGAAGTTAACGATTCCTTGTAATCAAACATTTAAAATAATTTTGTTTAAAATGCCCATAAGTAGAATATAACGTCGCTCATGCACACACACACACATACAACAACAGCGTAGATATGTCAAAATGGGCTATAACGATCGCCTAGCTTAAAGCTCGCTGCAAAGGTAGATAGACCCGCATGTGTCTGTGTGTGTATGCCCGTGTGAGGGTGGCAAAGCGTTACTCGTTTAGCGAAAGCAATTTTTTGTATTGCTACTACCTGTTTGCACACATACATACATATCTACGTATAATATAGGCGAAAATGTGTGAAAATCGTTGTTTTTGCGATTTTTTTATTTCAAGTTTTAAGCTCTAGCTGTTTTGCTAAGCCCCCTAAAATGCATGAGCTAAATATTTATGAGTGTATGTAGGGGTGATGTGGTGTGCGCGAAATTCCGCCGTGTGAAGTACAGTAGTGGAGACCTGTCAAAAACTAATGCGAAACAAAAATAATAGTTGAGGCAACAAGTGAGTTGTGGGAGTCCAATCTATTAGCTTTTAACGCTTATCAGAAAAGTTACCAGGCAGCTGATAATTTGGAAATTTCTTTCTCTTTCAGTTTTGATTTGATTTTATGGTTCATTGGAATTTCTAACGATAAACTCACGAGTCTATTTTCGGGAAAATAAATATAAAAAACCCCCACCAAAAATAAGAAAAGGGAAAAAATGAATTTAAATTATTTTCTTTCATTAAAAAAAAAAAAATCTAAAAAAAAAATATATATAAAAAATATAAACAATTAAAAATATTTTTTTGATAAAAAAATACAAGAAAATTTTATAAAAATAAAAAGAATTTTTTCAACAGATTACGTTTTTCAAGCGGAGGTGGCTGCCATAAACGCAGCATCTGATAGATTACTCAGAGGTGCTACATCTGTACGGGAAGTGAGAATTCACTCGGATAGTAGAGAGGCGATCCGGGCCATGTGCTCGCTGACTGTTCACTCAAAGCTAGTCAAGGAGTGCTCTGCCTCTCTATAATAGCTGCTAGTTATTTTAATATAAAAATCGTTTGGGTCCCAAGCCATAGTGGTATCGTTGGGTACTGCAAAGCCGATGAGCTTGCGCGTAAAGGCATCCAAGCTGAAATCTCATCAGATTTGGAACAAGCTGGTGCCTAGTCTTTGGTCGTCGAATGTACACGATAGGCGTTGAACAACGAGATCATTCTGGCCTAAGGTGTACCGCAGGAGATCCACTAAGCTATTTGCTTTTAACAAGGTTCCGTAATGATATTGGACACTGCCTATTGGGGCTACATGCGATGAGGCTAATTAGACTGCGTCTGAAATATCTTGGTAGGGCGAACTTCGGACAACCAGTTGAACTGTGCCAATTACAAATTACAAATTAAAAGGCTCAACAAAGCAGAAGAGAGATCCCACTTGGACAGATTGGGTCTAGCTGTCTCTCTGCGATTGGAGTTAATGTTGCATTGTCGTTGATCGCTTATGTAACACAACTTTCGTATTATACGATTCCTAAACTTATAAAAAAGAGAAGAACGATTAATTTAAGAAAGCAATACTTTTGTGAAGATCTTCGATTATAAGTTTCATTTCCTAAGCAAGGAAAAGAGGGAAGATGTATGTATTATCCGAATCACATGTTAAGCGAGTGCTTTTTTTCGTCACGTGAAAGTGGAGATCCAATAGATATGACCAAAATGAGACTTATTTATTTAATTGTGTCAGTCTGGTAGCACTTAGCTAGTTAATATATGACACTAATCCAAATTTTGACAACATTTCGATATCAAAAAGACAACTTAATTATTTGGTTTACAGACAAATTGAAAGGTCTAACGATAGATTTGAGGCTTACGGCCGTCGCTAGTTTATATGAAATACATAGCTACATATTTATCTAGATATAGTTATGTTTTTATATTCCACTTGTTATGACATGCGGGAACTTTCTAATGTTTCTAATGTCAGCGAGGATGATGATAAAATCAGCATACTGACAATAACAACAACAATGAAAATTGCACAATTACAGTTACTTACCGACGATTTACGACTAGGCAATGTTAATTAACATTCGCCACAGCTATATAGCTGAAATGGCTAACGGCCAACAGAGCTAACGGCTACGAATTTTACACGTATGTAAATGGTGGGTGTGTGCATGCATGAAACATGTTGTTGTTTATGTTTACAAATGCTTGTGCAAAATATATATGGACATATGTAAGTGTATGTAAAGTTATGTAGATATGTAAATATTTTTGTTTTTCAAGGTAGTAAATGCACTAATTTCTCAGTTTATATTCATTAACAAACGTGCTAAGAGCGACACCGGTTTATTATATATATATGTACATATATGACTATATATTATATATATATAATATATATATTTACATACATACATATAATTGCTAAAACATATGCCTAGTTGCTAAGCGCGTTCGGGTGTTGCGTGAGGGTGAGGTTAAGCAAGCGCCGCAAGAGGCTCAAGTCAAATGATCAATTAGACTAAAATTATATTTGGTTGTGTATTAAAGTGGATTAACACCGCTAAAAATAACCGAACACAGGCAGTAACTAACTAATTGCAAACAAGTCGCAAGCAACGGTGCTTGTGCTGGCTGTGGGTGGACGGGGATTCAATATAGTTTTTTTGCACTTTCTTGACGCCAACAGCGTGTTAGATGAATATTGATAGATTGATTTCAGATATCCAGATTTACGCATTGACCGTAATTTAACAACAGCGCTACAACAACAAGTTTACAATTTTGCACTCGCGATTCACGTCAAAAGCGTATTAATTTGTTTATACAACAAAATATTCAATAAACAAACAGATTTTGAAAAAAATAAAAATTTATTGAAATAAAATAAAAAAAATATTTATGCGCTTTTGTTGTTGCAATTTATTACCCACTATTTGGGGCACTTAAAGCTTTTCATGCTTGACTGCGTTGTGCAAAAAAAAAATACAGGAACAACTACTCAAAGCGCTAATTAAAATTCACGTGCACCCACTATGTCTGCTTGTATATGTGTGTGTGTGTGTGTCGGCGAAATGTTGCAGCAAAAATAGCGAATTTATTGCTTTTATCAGCGCTATAAATACACCCGATCAGGCAGCCAGCGGAAGGCAGCAAGCAGCCCAGAGCGTGAAACGATCGAACGCTCGCTTGCTTGATCGTTGGTTGGGAGCAGATCAATAGCTGCGTAAACACGCGAGTGGCGGCAGGCAAGAAAAATGGGAAGAAAGCAAGCAACACGCGTTTAAAGTGTGCTTCAGAAGCAGCGAACTAACTTTCGATCCCCCCACACATAGCGAAGGAACGCTAACGTTTAGTGTAAATTTATTGAATTTTAGCGCGTGGCAGCTCAGCGCACAAATCGAAATCGCATCGATCATTAAGATTTGTACATATGTAGTTATGTTTGTCAATAATTGTATATGAATGGCGCTAAAATTAAAATAAATGCGACTCTGACGTTATCGTTATGCACTCAAGCTAAAGCAGCAATGTATAATACTAATTTATAGCTGACGGCAATAAAATTTCTGCGCATATATTGCACTACTTATTCCAATATATATATACATATATTATTAGAAATATATACATACATATATACCATGAAATAGCAAGTACACAGATATAATCGCTAGAAATCGGGTTCATGCGCAGCAGTAAGCTCTTAATTTAATGCCTTGACTCGCACACGGCAAGTGGCAATGGACCGACTACATATACATATAGACGTATATCCAATGCGATGGCCTGCGTCAGTTTGTCTACAAATTTGAGGTGTTGATCGTTGCCTGCCACATATTTCACACAAATTGCAAACACACTGTATATTTTAATTAAAATGTTTATGTTTCATGCTACAAAAAAAAGAAGATAAAAAAAAGAATTATAATAAAATAGTAGTAGTAGTCCCCATGTGTAACAAATAATTAAGTATTTATTTTCAGTTGGAAGGACAATTACACGGACGTTGAGCATGGGTTTAGTGAAAGCAAGCTAATAACGCTAAACGTTTTCGTATCATGAAACCTGATGTCGGGATCCCGAGCTACTGTCAACCAAATTAATTATATTTCGACTAGTAACATTTTTTGGAATAATGTAATCAATTCGTCAACATAAAATAAACCATTTGAAGGCTTCCCTCATAATCGTCGCTCAGAAATTTTATAGAACATAAAACTGTGCGAACTCGTGCCATATACACTTTATTTATTCAATATTTTGACTTCAGCGTCATCTAGTTGTGTTCTAGCCTATGTCGAGATCCCTTATTTACGGAAAATTCATTTAATATTTCGTTGAAATACTTCAGTTGCCATTTCAATTATAAATATTTACATATGAAGCATCTAGTACAGCGGTTCAGGAATCTAAAGCTTCTGTAGTCTTTTCACCGAACTCTAGGAACGAAGCTTGAACGACTTCGGAACTAGAATTATTAAATTTCGGTATCTTTCTATACAATATACCGCGATATATGAGTTCCAATAAGTCAAGTTAAAACATTCCCATATTAGGGCATTTATGCATACAAGACTTGGCTGACAGATCGCAAAGACTGCAGGAAATGTCAAGAGCAAGGTAGCAGAGAAACAATGGATCATCTCTTGTACGCTTGTACTGCATTGTCAAGGAAACGTCTTCTGCATTTGGGGGTCTTACAGTTCGATAATCTGGAAGAGGTATCATTACTGACACCACATAACCTTTTGAAAAGCGCAGGCATCTTCAAGCATGTTTGCTCCTCATTGCCTACGTGTCGGCATTCCTTCTGATATCCCAAAAGACTAAACTAACCTATCCGATGGTATTTATATGGTTTCCCCGAAGTGGTGATATAAAACCCAAATAAATTTGTAAAACTTAAACTAGAAAAACTCTGTCTTTTATTATATTAATTCATTTGTTTAGCAAAGATTTCCAGACAAATTTTAGCCAGCAAAGAAAAAGTACATTCAACCATTCATATTTTCACAAAAACATCACTAATTTTATATAAAATAAAATCGGGATAGAGCCTTAACAATGTTAACAAAAATGGTACAAAAGAAACTCATCTGGAATTTCAGATCGTCGGAAACAGCAGAATTTTGAGCTGAAAATATTTACATCAACATATTTTCAGGATTTTCAATATGTTACGGGACTGCATGTCTTAGTTGTTACGCTTCGTGCACAATTTGAAGGCTTGCTAATGGAAGCTTCATTATGCAGAACAGCGCCGAGGTTTAGTTAATTGGATTTTATTTAAATGCGGTAATTGCTTTAGTACTTAATGAAATTAATTAGAGACAATATTTGAGGTAAACAACAAATCAATTTGTCTCACCAATGAAAATTTAAATATATTTAAGTATAAAGAAAAACTACGTTCTTCAAATGTGGACAATGCAGGTACTCAACGACTTCTTGAGATCATTACTTTTTAAGGCTGTTTTCTATATCTAACTGAAAATATTCTTCTTAGTTGGCCTTTTTAAAAACAATCAATCGCTTTTATTTTCAGATTCTACTGGAACAGCTTTACTAGAATGTACTATCATTACTTCATTACAGTAATAACAGCATTAAGATCCATGTCCAACTGAGTAATATTCATAGATTCGAATAGTAAAAGATCGGTAAACGATGACATCGCATCCAGGTCAGAGAGTCATAAAAGATAAGTCAAGTGTTTACTAATTGAAACCCTAGAAGACTGTTAATTCTTCGTTCAACTACGAGGACTTAATCATTAAACAATAGGGTACAAACTATAAACCATCTTCTTAAAGGATGACGCATCCAAACTTCCACTCTATATGAATCAATCGAACTGATCTGATCACGTGTGTGATTTATAAAGCACCCAAGCGAGGAAAAAAGAATATACGTTCTGAGCTTAGAAAATCAGATGAGACTTTCCCGATAACAAGACGATGCATTGAGCAGAGGGCAACTGCTGCACCCCAGACAAAGAGCGCATGGGTCCAACGCGTGTGCAGCAATTGTTTTCGTTTTTAGTTTTTTTTTTTTCAAAATTGTACTCGTAAATTAGCAATTATCATTGAGTCGACAATCAGCATGATTTTCACGTGACTAAAGCGATCGACCGTACAGAAAAACTACAAATAATTGAGTAAAACGACAGACACAGGCCTTAGGAGCAAAGCAATGGACACGAAAACAACGGTAATTTAGCATGCGAGTACACGGCAGACGAGCACTGACATTCGGACACTGGCAAGTTCAAAGTCAATTCTTAAATTTGCCTAATCGTTTACAAACACATGTACGCTTGTGAGCATTAGATTTATGCTGCTGATCGCGACGGAACTGCCACCGTCAGCCGTCATAGTTCCCGCTGCTGCAGCTGTTGTCACAAATAATTGTCTACAGTTGAGTGAACGTGACAATTGGGCGCCATTAGCGACAAGTACCAGCGACAAGCGAGCGAATGTTGTAAAAGATTTTTCATATGCCTATCAGATGTATTTGCCTGTATGCGGAAAAGGCGATGCGATCGAGTGGGACGTGGGTTCAAAGCAAATGGGACCATTATATTCATTTTAGCACTAGACATTTTTTTTTAATTTTCGTTGTTGTTGTTCTTGCTTTAGTTTCTAATGTTTGCTTGTCATTTGTAACTTTGTAATTTGTCTATGTTCTATTCTGTCATCAGTGTGCCCGTGCCCCTAGTCTTCGTTGTTATATATTTTTTCGTTGTATAATTATTTTTATTTGCCGTCGATCAAACATGCGATCGCGCCATTTCTCTGGCATAATTTATCGTTGACAGAATTTCTCCACCCACAACATCTTTGTTGTTGTCTGTGCACTGTAGTTGGGTGCACGACGAATTCAGCTAGTGATCTCAATTAGTTGGGGGTTAATGTAGTGCAAGCGCATGCTTTCTTTCATAGAAAAGAATATATTTATAAAATATACGTATGTATGTGTGAATGTAGAAGAAAATGTAGTAAAATAGTATTTAATAAAGATCAATGAATGTCCAGTACCAAGTGGGGTTCCGCACGATTGGGTTAAATTTTTTTTCCTATTAACGGAATATGAGTGAAAGGAAGCTGTCTTCCTCGTGTTTTTATCAAAGAAAGAAAAAGTACAGGGATGGCTGGCAAGTAGATTAGCTCCCATTTGATTAAGGTCCATTTTTTCTTTCCAAGTCTATGTCATTGCGACAAAGCTTAGAAAATGTAGTAGTATGGACATTAAATATCTGAACATAGAACGAGACATTTTCTGGTTCTGAAATAATTAACATTAAAGCATTGGATTTTGTCCATGCGATTTTTTTCATCTCAATATTTCATGCTATGCTAGGTGTTTGTTCGATTCGTCACTCTCCAAAAATTAGTGAATTGGAGAGAATCTAAAATTACATGGCTGTTACAAAATGCGTAACCGTGCAAGGTCAGTTATTCTCTAACAAATTATAGATCGCATCCCCAATGATCTCAAGAACACCCAACCCCATGTCAATGAAAGTGAAACGAATTGATCAACTCATTCTAAGAAAGTTTGCCTGTGTTTCAAAAAACTAATCTACCTTAAATGAATAAGCATAAGCCAAGCAGAAATTGATTTAGGATCATAAGAATCTATATGCTTCAATATAAATTGTGCCTAGGGCTAGTATAAGGCTTCACTTAATATTCTTTATGGTTACTTCTACTTGTAGCCTAAATATCGATTATCTATGGTACATACCGTTTAGAGTGGTTTCAGTAGAACTGTTGGGATGGTGCGCTTAAAACCGCTGTTCTGCAATAAAATATAGAAAATAAGATGTTAAAATGAGGAAATGATTTGATTTGATAAATATAATATTTATGTACGTCTTTGAATAAGCAATTTAAAAGTTTATAGCTAAATATAAATTTCTCAAATGTCTTTGCTATAAAATGCAAAAATAAATAATTACCAACGGAAATGAAAAATATTTGGTTATGAATAATATAAACAATCAAACCACCTTAATTATCAATATAACCAAATATTAACAAATTTGTGCCAGAGTTCATTAAATTCGATGAATAAACAGATCAAAGTTTATTTAGTAAATAAACTATGAAACCAAGAAGAATTTTACTATAAAATTATATAAATTAAATTATAGTTCTGCACAATCGAAAATTTTTTAAAATAGACAAAAATAATACAATCACGATATGATCCTTAACCAGTCTCGGAGAAATCAAAATTTCCAACTATAAACTTCTTTATTTTGATAACCATATTTTTGTATTATCAAATATCTATATTTTATATCATCAAACGGGTGAGGGTTGCCCTCAATTTTTTCCAGGCCGCTGTTGAGAAAAAACTTCTTTGAAAATTTAATTCTCACCTTTAGATATCACCATTAAATTAAGTGACGGATTACTTGGTCGGTCTTCGTATCTTTTTATTTATTTTTAGTAACGAGTGCTCCTCTTCTTCAACCTCATTGTTTAGGCGGTTCTGCTTCAACCTCTAATTCCAACAGCTGGATAACTACTCTTTCGTTTCCTTCTTAGTTTCTTTTTCATTATTTTTCTTGGCATATTTATCATCTTTCTTTTCTTGCTGTTCTTTTTCAAGCTTTGCCAACAGATCAGTCAAATCTTTTTTCTCGTCTTCCTCCAACGCGCGAAACACTCTAACCGCCGCTACATTATTAATCACAGATTGTTCGATCATTTTAGTTAGATGAAACTCGCGTGTGATCTTCGTGCACATAACACCCTTCTGACGTTGCACCAAAGTGTTGTCATACAGGTTCATTGTAGTCTTCATATCGCGCTGATCATAGGTTTCCTCCGCGAACTCTTTGCCCAACTTGAAGGTGAGTACGGTTGGATTATCATCGATCAATGTGATTAAATTATGGGTGCTTTCGACTTTGTGCAGCGTAACAATTGGTTTCTTGGTGTTGCCCAATTTTCGTTGAACCAAGCCCATGCCAAGCTGCTTCATGTAGGCGTCATAGTTATCACTAGTCACCAGCTGATATTGTTTACCCTCCCAACAGTTGATTTTCTTCAGCATTTTTCTTTTATTTTTATTGCTTTTTAATTTTTTTTTAACGGAAAATTTTGTGAGTTATTCGAGAAAATTTGAAAGAAATGTTTTCGAATATTATTATTTTTTGTGGAATTTGTTGTACGTTTGCTTTTGAAGGCTGTTGCTTATGTTCGAATTAGATTTTCAGGGTTTAAAATATTTTTTTTTGTAGTGTTGTAACAGGTCGCAAGAGGCTAATTATTAGACTCTCAACTCAACTCATACTCAAAATTATAATTATTAATTAACTAATTGTTCTATTAGTAGTTAAATGATATTAAATTGACCTTAAGTAGTTTATTCAATAAGGTCCTCCGTTTCTTAATAATAATAAGAAACGAAAATAATAATAAAAACGAAACGTCATCAAAAAATCAAAATATCATTTCTTCTCAAGTTTTCATTTTTTAACAATGACCACTTTAAGCTTCATTTTCTTTCTATACAAACTTGTATTGCAATTAAGACTCGATTGAATTATTTTGATAAATTAAATATGCGAAATTGTATGCGAAATAAAACTATTATCATTTGATCATGATAACTGTGCATATTTTTGGCTAAATTGAGTGTCAATTATATCTTAATGGGCTCTGCTTATTGTCCCGTTCAAAAATGATATAAACAAGATTTACTTTACTATGTTCTCTTTCTTTAGGCTAAATAGACTACGTTAATTACCTCATTTTAGAACTGTATAAATAATCCTAATATTTTCCATCTCTTGACAGCTCTAGTATGTGAGAGTTAAATACTAAATTGAGTACGTCTGAACAGCAAACATAATGAGTTAATTTACATCTTAATTGTCTAAGCTAATTGTCTCATTAACTGAAAAATATATAAAAAGCTTTACTTGAAAGGTCAGTAATTTTAGACTGTTCTTTAATTTTTAAATATTTATCATATATATATTAATCGCTTAGATTAAATTGAGCACTTGAGCTTGAGTAACGAAATTAATTACCTCCGCTAATAGAGCTGTTAAAATAGGAAAAAGATAAGCTCTATAAAGCTGGATTATATTTTCTCTTTAATAATTAGTATATTGTCAATCCGTTAACACGATGAGTTAATTTACATCTTAATTGTCTCAGCTAATTGCACCGTTCGAAAAGGGTATAAAGAAGCTTTACTTTAATTTCAACAAACTTTGGTCTTTCTTTTCCTTGTCTGCACTAAAAATGCAATTAATTTCCCACTAAATGGTCGAAAATAATAGAATTAACAAAACGGTTTCAACTGTGACAGCAAAATCTACAAACAAATGTACCGTGTTAAATTAATGGTAAATAAATAATTTGTCTGCAGACAAATTTTACATGCAACCAAAATGCGCGAAAATTTATTAATATCAACAGCGCTGTATGTGACAACACAAATTAAAATTTCAAATTAAATGTAGAGCGAAAAATATTGCAAATGAAAAGAAATCGAAAAATAAACGGTGCGACTTACACCTGCTGGCAATCAGGAATCTCTAAAAATTTATTAAAATAAAAAAAATAAAATTTTTATATGTGCTTATATAGTCTAACTACAGCAATACTAATTGATAATCGAAAAAATATAAAAAATAATAAGAAAAAAATTCAAATTTTAAAATTTACGCGAGGACACAATTTAGAGCGCGACGACAAATTAAGTCGACAGCAATGGCATAAATTAATTTTGAAAATTTTAAAAGTGCGATTCATTGCATCGACACACACACATACAAACGTATGAAAGTATTTCGGATTTGTGTGAATTAAATGATGTTGAGAGTACACAAGTACACACGACGTCAATGCCATGGAAAGTAAATTTCGAAAATTTATTGCAAACGAAAGTGAAAGAGCTTTTAAGCAGAGATAAATATGTATATACAAATAAATGCATAAATACGTAAATGGGCGTTGCTAAAAATGTATATTTGTGCAGTGTGGTATGGTATTTCGAGGATCGGTGTGATTTTTTTATTTTTTTTCTTTAATATTTATTTATTTTAATTTTATAGCGAAAATACCGAAGAACGTTGTGTCTGGGAATTCGTGTTTATATGTGAGAGTAAAAATAGATATATTCTGCCAGAGAAGAGATGGAATTTCTTATATACATATGAATTTATGGCAATCGGAATTGGCGACTGGCAGTAACGGACAACGATTAAAATTAAATAAATAAAATTGTAAAAAAAAAATTAAATGTAATTAAAAGTAATAAAACAAATATTCAAATCCGAAAAATCGACATAACGGTTTATTTTTTTTTTGCGGTTAGGTGAAAATGATTTTGGTGTGTTTCGTACCCAGATCGAAAAAAGGATTATGCCTCAAATACCTTGTGATCGTTGTTTTGAGAATCTATCAACAGGGCAAATATTGTCAAAAAGTACATTCTAAATATCAGCATTATTGTAAACTTCATGTGAATGACATTCCCAAATGAAATATTCACACATTTGTGTTTTTCGTATCATGAGTTTCACAGGAGACGAACAAGTATCAATATTAATAACTTTTTTAATATTAACTAAGATCTACGTATATTAATAAGTTCTTTGCCTATATGAAACGATGGAAGGTGATTCTAAAGGCTTCACGAGTATTTTGGTGTTTTTAAAGTGTAAGAAGCTGCTATAAAGGTAGCAGCGAATCTATTGCTTAGAGGCGTAGCATTCTTCAGTGAAGTGGCGATTCATTCTGGTACTAAAGCGACAATACTAGCTATGTGTCTATCCTCACTTTCAGGCGATACCAGGAAAAAGCATGGCTGATGAATAATGAAAGCTAGGAACGTCAGTCTACAGTAAAATGGGAAGAAGTAGGAGCACTACATATCCTCTTGGGATTTTCTACTGGACAGTTAGGCTACAGCTGAACTGGGCAAGCGCTGGTCAATCGCAAGATCTTTCTGACCTAAGGAAAATCTTAAGATGTCTTGGCAGGTCATCGTCTTTAGTAATATTTCCATAGTTATGGCGGTCATTGTCCCATTCAAAATCATATAGTGTGCTAGCTACAGAAGTTGGCTGGAAGAAGTCGGGGTCAAATCTTCTCAACACTTCCTTATAGAGACTAAAATGCCTTGGAGTGCTGACATTGTAGCATAGGTTCATGGCGCTTTGTCGAGTTTAAGTATTAAATTAGAGGGATTTCCTGACTTCACAAAGGAATGTCATTAAAAAAGTGTGTTTCTCTTCTGGTGGGGAATACCCTAAGGTCTATTAACAAAACACAGTTGAAGTCTTTAGTGAAAATCTTGATATAATTAATAACGGTTTTTCTCGAGGTGGAAAATGCAAGTCGGGCCAGAACTGAAAATTGTTATGTGGATAATTTATAATTTTTGCTTATTTTTAATTTTAGACTAGGACTGAATCGCCCTAGAATTTTAAGAAAATTACTATTCAATGAAATGAAATCTTTCTTGTCCAATTCGTAATAGTCTTCAAATATTTGGGTTGATGAAAAATATTGTTCGAAAAAGTGACAAAAATGGTACAAAACCGAATTATTTTCCAAATTGCTGGACGGAAATAACTCCTCAGTTAAAACGGCGCGTGTGCAATAAAAAAAACTACTAAATAGCTAAAAAGCTAGCTTACTAGCGAAACGCAATTAAAACCGGTTTTAACTAAAAATATTTACTATATTGCAAACAAAAAAATAAAACAAATTTGCATTGAATGAAACCGAGGATCAAAAGTAAAAGCAAATAGTAAATTAAAACGAAAATGTAGCGTTTGATTACGTTCGACGTCAGTAGATGCCAATCAGAATGCCAAGGCGTTCAGGCTAGTTATTTTTAACGAATTTATGCCACACACACACGCCTACTTGTATTCAAATGTAAACTTAAACGTATTCAAATAAATCTGTACGGCCATATTAATTTCGATAGCCACAAAGCTCACGACGTTGCAGCGATTTGTAGCGATTAAGCCTTTGTGGGCCAACGCTTAAGGCATTTCGTGCCAATTTGTGCGATATTGACTATTGATTAAATGCACCGCATGTCGCTCTAAATATGGCAATTCATCGTAATAATCAATGGAAAATGTATAATAAAAAACAACAACGCACTTACTGTGACCCATAATGGCACACTTAACTGATAGTTGAATTCCGCATAATGTAATTTGTAAAATACTTACATACATGTACATATTTTTAAATTGAGTGCGATTCGATTAGTCATACAAGGTAGTTGAATAGTACATAGAAACTGGCATCGGTTCGCTAGACCTTGCATAGTGGCGAATCGAACAAGCAACTGGTATAAATGCAGTCGACTGGTACATAGTATATTGAATAAATAGTTGATACCAGTTAAAGAAGTGGCGAAACAAACAATTAATTCCATACTCTCATTTCCTAAGGTTGACTGCGTTTTTTTATTTTTACTTAAAAGTTTTTCTAATGATATAATGGTTAGTAAAGATTTTAAATAAATCATCCGAAAAAGTTCATATAGATTAAGAGGTCATCCCATGTGACGGCCTGTTTTTTTATGGAATTTTTAGAATGTTTTTTCTACGACCAGTTAATCGATAAACGCTTAAGTTTATTATCATTTATTAACATATATTTCGACAGTATAAATATAAATTTTAAGCTGAAAATATTGTGTTGAACATGCGTTACAGCGTTCTGAACACCCCCGCCTCGAAAAAAATGGCTTGCATTTCCCCAAGGATTCCTTCTGATTGGCTTATCGGAAACAATTAGCGGCGTTTCGATCTGAAAGCTTAAATGCATGGAATGGACTATTACTAAATGAATGAATGAATATGTATAATATTTGAATTTTGGTAGACTTTTTTGTTTGTTTTTTTTTTTTTTATATATAAAAAATTAAAATTTTAAGAATTTTTTATTGATAATAGTCTGTTCCATGCGTTTACATGTGCTGAGGGTACCTTACCAATTTCAAGTGATTCGGTCAAGCCGTTTTGAGGATTCAATGGAGGTAAATTTGAAAAACGCGTTCAAAGTTTTCAGCTGCCGACACATCTGATGTATCTTTAAAACGACTTCGAATTTTTAAAAATCACTTCACGACATTTGGGATGACCCCCTTAAGACTCCCCAATTAGAATTTCATTATCCCATCGAATTTTTACCACATTACACTCGCAAAAGCATTAACAAAGGAAAGGACTAACTTAGTATACATAGATCGAAGCTGAAGCCGGAGCTTTTCGTGAAGTTTCCACTCTCTAGATGGGGTTGAGATCAAACTAATAAACATTGTAATATTTTAGAAACAAATTATTAATTACAAACTTGCTTTAATGAAATTTGCGGAGTGTGTTAGTGTTTGGAAACCAAAAATAGTCTTTAAGATGTGCTATAATTAAAATATTATTTTATAAATTTTAACATTTTATCTATGAATATTGTCTCTTACTCAAAATTGATTCACTGATAGTAATGCTTCGCAAATTGTTCCAACCGAAACTTGGCAAGAGAAGATAACTCGCGTTTAAAAAGCTAATGAGCAATTCAACAATTTCGATCAGAACGATGGCGAAATTTCAATAGAAATGAAAAGGTTATCAACATTGAACAAAAAATATGTTAAATGAAACAAAAAACGAAAATACCAAAGAAAGTAGAACCCACAAAGTTCCTTTACTAAAGGAATTAATTTATGGTGGTGTGCGGTTCTGAAGCATTTAATGAAATAATTTCTTAGTATTCGACTCAAATATTGATAAGTAGAAGACTGATCTCTGTTAAAATCACTGCAAAAGAATGATTTATGACACTTCTAGTTCAGCAACTTTTAATACGAAATGAAGTCTGTGTTTTGAATCAGTGAACCTAAGGGGCTAAGACAGTATAGGATTTTTTTGATTGACTTAAAGTAGAGTTTTGGGGTCCTAAAAACATAAAACAATTGGTATATAGTAAAAAAAACTACAAACCACAACAGCTCTGGTAATCACTTCAAAACATATAAAAATGTTAACAATACTTTATGAAGTTAAATAACATTACACAGATATGTATATACAGCAAATCGGCAAAACAAAATGTTTAAAACATTAAAATACATTCACACACACGCTTACAGGCGCGCCACCGCAATTGCGAGCGGAAATTTGCGCAAAATAAATAATTGTTCAAATTCAAATAAACAACAAAAAGGTCATAAAAATCAGTAAAGCTAACAGCAAACAGCAGCTGACAGCGTCATTAAGCATTCAAGCAGATAAAAACAAAAACAACAAATACTAAGAAAACAACATAAAATAGAAGAAAAATGACGGCAGTGATACCCACCCACAATTAACCGGTTGGTTGGAAAGTGAGTGCGTCACACCAACAACAACAAAAACAATGCGCTAAAATAAAAGATGCGGCAACGGCATAGACAATGGCTGAGCGCTTATAATTCAGACTAAAATTGGAAATGCAGCTTGAACGAGACGAAAAAAGTGGGAGTATTTAAATATATATTTTCTGCAAATACATGTATGAATAAATGAAAAAAAAAATAAACGAAGGCATAAAAATTAAATTCAAATCTAAAAAGGCGTCATAAAGCGGAATTTTTACTTAAACGATTCCACTGTGGAACTGCAATTGCGGTTGAAAATGGTTTGAGGCAGCGAAACTGTGCGCTCTGCAAGGTCGTTTTTACGTTGTGACTACTAGCAATCGCCTACTTTGCGTCTAATACATAGTAAATACTTATATGGATGTATGTAAATATGTATGTATTGTATATAAACTTGTAGCGGCTGTGTTCATTCATTTGTTCGACACGTCGATCTGCCACAAAAATTCCACTAATTAACCCGTACAATTTATTTGCGGTGATCAACAGCTGTTTGAGAAAGGAAGTACATAGCATATAAGTACATACATATACTCTTGATGGTTTATATACAAATGCATTTATGTTGATATGTATGTATTCGCAAATACGAAATCTCAGCTTAGGCAGGTTTTACTCGCATGTTTGAGTTTTATTGCCCGAATTTTTTTAAATAGTCAACGAGTTTAAATTAGATTGATGGATTGTATAGCCACAGTGTTTTTGTTAGAGTTGAGCATTACCACTGCCAAAGGACCAGGATCAATTTGTATACAATATATTGTTGGAAACTTAAGATGGGACATCGCTTTGATGGATAATACTAAGGCCTGTAACGTTGCCACAACTTTCTTTATTGAAAAAAGTTATATAAAGTCATAAGTCGGGTTCCAAGTTTTTAGAATTTAGGAAACAATTATTGTCAAATAAAAAATACGGATACTTCCTTCTAGAGGATAATGTCGTAAAAAAAAATTTACTTAATTCTAAACTGTAGACTAAAGACTAATGTCTACAGTTTAGAATTAAGTAAATTTTTTTTTACGACATTATCCTCTAGAAGGAAGTATCAAGAAACATTGCAGGTAAGGAGATCATCGCCTGAATCTACACTGACCGATCAAAAAAAATGTTTTATGACAGCACAGAAGGGAAGTGTTCCCTGACCAATTATAGTAAACATTTCCTTTTCTTCCTGGTACGCGTATCCTCCAAGCCAAAGAACAAGACATATATATAATCTCTGAAGATCTGCTGAACATTGAGGGAAAAATTACTATACAACTCAAAAAAGCTCGGTGGAAGAACATGCATTCTTCAAACGGGGTTCTTACACAAAGGAATATCAATAGACAGCAAAAAATAAACTTTTCAAGGTTATTACAAATAGATTAACTAACCCTTCAAAGCAAAGCTGATTTTAAAACAAGTACAGAGGAACTGCTAAATACATATGTCAATGAGAACATCAAATTTAGGTTTTGAATCTCAGATAGTACTCAATTAAAAAAAAAACATTTTTTATTACACGGAACTAAAAAAAAAAACAAATTCCAATAAGTAAATAAGACAAATTAAGTATTCCCTACACTCTGATAAGGCATAACATGATCAACTATCTGTAGAATTTTTTTTTTCACCAGAAACTGACATTCTTGTTTCTATCAGTTCACCTTTCTATGCCTTATTATTCGTTCAGAAAGAAAAAACAATCGATGAAATAATGGAAATCATCGAGCCCGACCATCATACATTGCTAAAAATACCATTTGGAACCATCACAATTGGGTTTGCTACAAGCTCGATGCAGCTAATTGGAGTTACACGAGTTAACACAAAAATCCTTATGGACTAGATGGCTACTGGCGCTGACAAGTGGTTGAGCCATGTCAAGAAAATGATAGTTGTAGAATCGCGGTGAGTCGACGTAAATATTGGCCAAGACAGGATTGACGGTCAGGAAGGCTTTGCCTTGTGTTTGGTGGGATCGGACGAATCGTACGGACAATGTCAGACTACACATATCGATGATGACTTACTAGAAACTCCGAGGGAGGATCTTATGCATCCACCTTATATTTGGACCTAGCAACAGGTGATTACTAGCTGTTGCTTTCTATGGCGAATGATTTTGCTGGTGAAAAATTTGGTTGGTTTGTAAATAGGGAGTGTTCCAGTTTTATGCCCAGTTTAAGACAAGGGTTTCTATGAAAGTGACATTATGATAATATCTTGCATGTTTTACTGAAATCAGATCATTCTAACTATGCTTATTTAGCATACAATTTGTTGCAATAATAATGAATTTATTTTTACTAGACCTAATATAATTGATAATACATCTTATAAATGGTTCCTAAGAACAATTAATGTACCGACTACTGAAGTTAGGCTTAGTGTTCGAAACTAACAATTTGAAAGTAATCGCCCCAATTCCCGTTGTCGTTATCGTTTTAAAACGACTTAAGAACGCCTATTTGGCATTCCTGTTTTCGTTAACGACATTTATCGAAAATAAATTGAGATTCCCCAATTTGAAACGACTATAGAAACGACATAGAAACAGTCGTTTTTTGTCGTTGCTATCATTGTGAGCGTCATAGAAGTAAAGATGAAAATTCCAAATCGGAAACAGTTTGAAATTTTAATTTCTGAAATGGAAAAATATCCTGCATATGCCAAAGACTTTAGAAAAGGGATAAATCCTTTAAATTTCGATTTTTTGGGAGGGATATTTTTTTCTCAAAAAAAAAAAATAAAAAATAAATCCATTCCACCGCCATCTCTCGTCGGAAATTGTTGGCATTAATAAAATTGCATTTTTATATCTAAGAATATATTTAAGATATGAAAGATCTTAAAATTCAAAACGAAGAAAAAAATAGTACTCCAACAAGAGGAGGAGTTAATGAACAGATACCCATGTCTCCTTTGGCTGGACCACTAGTTAGAGTAGTCGGATTAGCCAGAAGCAAGGAGCATGAGACTCTGGAAGTATAACATATTTTAGAAAAAAGTTTGGAGGACGCAGATGTCACCACTACTTCTTTTAAAAAATCAAATAAAGATGGAAGACTAACATTGTTGTACTTAAGTACAATAATTACAGTGATAACGTTGTTTAGAGTCAATATAGAATAGCATAAAATCCATTAAGGACTGCTTTAAAAATGTGTCTCGTTGCATAAGAAAGAAATTTTTATAGTGGAAAAGAGCTCCTTAAAGTATACTATATAAAATATGTAGACAAATTTCGATAACTTTTCTTAGGCGTTACGATATACTTCAAGAATACCAATTTAGGAACGAAACGACGATAAGAACGACAACGACTTAGAAACGACTATTAAAACGACAACGACAACGGGAATAGGGCCGAATATTTGATAGAGAACGCAATACTTTCGCATAAGAGTATACCTTTGCATTGAGCTATTTGTCAGATTTAGTAAATCTGTGACTACTACAATGTGTTATACTTATCAAACATAATTACATATGTACATACGAACGATTACGCGAGTTGAACAAGTGTATGAACTCGTATTATGTACGAGCACTTGTTTATGAAAATTGAATTGTATGATGACCGTGCATGGTCATGCTATTTTTAGTTGACGAGGTTTAATCAGTAAATTGACAAACCGAAATAAAAGCGTATTTGCATTCGCATGCTCGCATTGGCATGCGTATGACAATAAGGAAAATAAAAGGCACCAAAATGTAAATCTCAGATATGACGGCACGGCTGGCTGACTGACTGGCGGTTGATGGCAATAGCTCCAATCTGCTTGAACTCTCACTCGGCATTTTTCTTGCTTTTTCCGCGTCAAACAGCGCCACATTGCCCGATAAAGTAGGGAGAAAAAAAGCAAGATTGGTGGCGAAATTTATGCATGAGCCAATGATTTGCGAAGGCAAAAGTTGAAGAATGCGAGACACAGGAAGGCAATTTTGTACTAAAAATAACACATTGATTGCACGGTTTATTTATAAAACAACAAAGGCACATTTAATCAGTATGCGTTTTAGTGCGGCAGACACGCGCAGTGAAGAGTGTGAAATTGACGATTTCGGGAAACAGCTTTAAAGCACTTACAAATGTGGAATGGGTCGTAAAGACAAAACTTTAAAATGGCGCTTTAAAATTCGCTTCCAGCGTATGACACAAATTAGAAAGCATTTAAATGCGCAACCAAACAACAACAATGACTCGTCCCTCACGTGAGCGCCGATTGCATTATAACAGCTCACATGATGACGCTTTACAACACCGCCGCCGAACTCGAAATAGCAGACTAATTGCATTTTATACTCGCCACTTTTGAGCCATAAAATCGCTTTGCCAACCTCGACCTCGCCCAGTGTCTCGCGCTTATTGCGCATAATAAATATATTTTTTATAGCGGTGTTAATGCGCTTTAAATCGCGCATAGTTAATTCACGATTAACGGTGCAAAAGATTAGCTGCCGTGTGTGGGAACACTTTGCAAAGCAATTTTGTTGAAACATCAAGGGAAAAGAGAGTGCAATGGTTTAATGCAAATTAAAATAATATAAATTAAGCAGTTCGAATTTTTTTTTAGATCTATAACTAGCCTAACCCCTTTAATAGGTTTTTCAAGAACTCAAAAAGGATGATTACCATTTTAATTAACTCTTAAATTAATTGTAACCGAGCATTGCCTCAAATTAGACAAATAACACATTTTTAATGAGATCAGCATTACTAATTGTATAATTACATACATAATGGGGAAAACATTATCTATTCTATCGAGAAAAAGGAGTGATCGGGACAAAAGGTGGGGTATATAAAAATCACTTGGTATATTAATTAGTTTTTAATTTTCGAAACGTGCGTTGATTTCGAGCTATTTTCTACGAAAAGCCACAAAAAAATAATGTTATAACCTTATCTAATTTTGTTTAAATATAATGGAAGGTTTCAAATTTTGGGGATTTTCTTAAAAAAAGTCCAAATATCAGGCTTGACAAAAATTAAATATTACCATTTTTACTTACATTAAAGAGGACAGGCTTTTACTACAACTGGACAATTTTTTTTTAAATATTTTTAAAAGAGATCAAATAATTTTGTTTTTAATTTCTAACATAATTGTATTGAACCTTTTTAGGGTACAAAAGTATTTTTTCCACGCCCACGTCGTTTTCGACGTCCATTAGTTCCCCCTTTTGAACTTGAGACTGCAATGCTTGGATGCTCGAGCGACCGGTCGTAAGAACAAGATGAATAAACCCAAAACAACTATCAACGAAAACTGAAACATTCCAAAAGGCAACGAAACTGGCAATGGAAAGAACCGACAAACCCTGATGTAGTGGCCACTAAGGAGGCAGTGGAAGAGGAAACCATCAGAAAACCAGGAGCGGCGGTGCCAAAAGGAGACAGTTCCTATGACGGCTAACGTGAGAGAGTATTCTTCGTGGAACATGCCAAGGAAGATGAGCTTAACTCTACTAGCGAGAATACGCGACACCACAAACAACGCCTGCTACTATAGCTATTACTTCGTCAATATTCGAAATTTGTTTCCTCTCGTTAGTAAACGCACAACATACTATATTTTCAGTGAATCGAAACAGAAATAGATTTTTTGAAAATTTAAATAAATTATAAGCAATTATTTAGCAATAAGTAAAGATTTTTGGCGCCGTATTTTTACAAAATTTATATCTAGGTAATCGGAACAGATATACGGGTCTACGTAGCCGGAAAGGTTCCTTATTTTTATCCATCCAAATGCTGTCAACTCGATAGTATTACTCAACTTATTTTGGGGAATCATTTCTGCAGCTACAATTGGTTAGGATAAAAAAGGCTGACCTTCGCGAAAAGGTTCCGCGATGGATCCCACTAAATGTGTCAGTTGGATGTGATGCTAGAAGACTTCTAGGTATGGATCATAAATAAGACCCTTACGTATCGCCTTAGCGCTTTGAGCCTTTCACAAATTTTATAAGGCTGCTAATATATAATCCGGCAAGTTCGCATATTTCGCCTAAGTATGGCTATGTATCGCCAAAATATGCCGCAGTCTTGCGAACGCTGGACAGTGCAACAGGAAGTGACGTGTATTTCTACCTTGCCTTCCTCCTATTCCGCAGTGTCCGGTGAGTGCTCCCATCATTAAGGCAATGTGAACCTTTTTAAATGTGCGCAGTTCCGCCGACGTCTCGCGCTCCACTTTGGGCCAAAATGATCTCGCAACCGAACTGGTTTTAGTTGTTAATCAGCGCTTACCAGGCTCGAGAGAGGTCCAGTGATCCAGTGCTAGAGCACACGAGGACATCGGAGCCCCGAGTCGTTCCCACCATGGTGAAAGCAAAGCAACAAACTTAACAGCCCTGCTTAAATACTGGCAATAAAATAACAAAAAAAAAAAGAAACTTACATAACCATCATCCATCAATTCGATGTTTAATAATAACTTATTAGAAAACCTAAAAAGTTCTGAGTGAATTTTCCGTCACAAAAAGCTTATGTTCATTGACTTCAAAGTCAATGAATAATCCATTAAGAAAATTTTCGCCAACAGAAAAAGAGCAAACAACTAAGAGATTGCATTAGCAAATTAATGTCGATAATTTCAGTAATTTTCAATTTCTTGACCCACTCATGGTCAAGTCTGGCGATACAAAGCTTAATATTTGCATTTAAGCATAATATGTATATACAGACATACATACATACATACATATATGGAAAAGTATACAACTTTGAAGGGAGGCAGTATTAACTATACATTATATAGATCCTTGTATGTATAAATATGTATATTTCATGTAATAAATTTGTTTCGAACTGAAAGTGAATGTGATTGATGTGTGGCATATGGTCGGTCACTGCTGCCACATATGACGTTCATAAATGAAATTGACAAAACACACTTTGGTTCTCAAGGGCATCACACAAGCACACAAAAAGGTTCACGGCTTAAAAAGGAAAACGAGAAAAGCAAAAAAGGTGAGTTAATTTTCAAATTTGCGTTGGCAGGTGAATAGCCGCTAAAAATATTTATTTTTAATATTCATAATTTCGCCTTTACTTTGAAATTAGATACATTGCTAATGTATTCAAATATGCAAATTAAGTAATTTTTTTGGCATATTTTCGGCAAAATTTTTATTTACTATATTTTTCGGGCATGTGCCGGAAAACCGCTGAGTCATTCACATATTTTTTCTTTTTCCTTTTTTAAGTGAGCTTTTCGTGCGCGTTGGCTACGCATTCCACTTTAATGTCAACGCTAAATTTAAATGCGTTTTTCCTCATTATTTTCTCACAGTTTTATTAATAGCCGCCACATCTAGAAAATACCAGTCTAAATTTAGCATTTTTAATCAACCAATAATTGTACAAATTACTGCATGCTTACTCATCTTTGACGCTATTATGTTTTTGTTGTTGTTGGTATTTTTTCTCATCGGAACTCGCTGGTAAACTGTGGGAGGCGACAAACCACAACCGAAACATTAGCTGTTACCCCATGCAAACTGCAGCAACAACAATTTGTATTATCAACAAATGCGCTATTGTTGTTTGTGTTGTTGTTCACTGTGAACTTCGTGGACATCGCGACCATCACCAGGGACACATTATATACGAGTACACATATACAAACACACACGCACACACACACATACCGCCCAGCGGTAAATTAACCTTCGCACTGATTCTAATTGTGATTTGTGGGTGAATGCGAATGGCAATCGGCGTCTGGTGGCATGGCATGGCGTATAGCGAAATTGTCTCGTTTCACTTAAAAGCCTACCTTGGGGAAACGACTCGAGAAATAAACAGCAACAAATTGTTGAAATTATTGTTACATAACACAGTGCCAACAAGATTCTACATGGCAACGAGAATGCGACAAATCGTAGATCCACTAAACGACAAATAAAATGATTAACAAATACATACATACATACTTGGATGTGTGTCAAAAAAGAGGCGAAAACTAAAGAACTGCAGTTGAAAGCTGCCCTGTAGGAAAAAGCTCAGATTTTGAAGGGAGTTGGCTCATATTTGGAAAATGACTATGTTGTTGTTGTTGTAGCGGTTACCTAAACCTGCCTGAACCGGTAAGCCTAAATTAATTGTCATCCAAGTTATCTAATGAGAGGCCCAGGAAATAAGTTATTTCGACCGGTTCGGAACAAAGGAAAAGGTGTGTTAGATGGGTGGGGTTTTGGGGACATGCAAAGAGGTGGTTAGTGCCATACTGCGACTCTTTGCATGCAGTACATATATTGAATATGTCGGAGTTCAGTCTGGATAAGTAGGAGTTTAACCTGCTACAATATCTAGAACGACGTTGGGCGAGGGTTCCTCTAGTTACTCGCGATGCAACTCGAGCTCTGTGTCTGCAGCGGGTGGTGTTGAATCTCCAAGTACGCCACTTCAACGAATGTATAACAACAGAAACTGTTTAGATAGCATTTCATTATGTTCACAGGTAGCATACGGGTCTCATTATGTAGGAACTCCACCGGAGACATCAAGAGGCAATATTTTGCCAAGGCTGAATCTTCCCCAGGCGACCCTATAGGACTGCGTAGTTTATGACCAGCCGACCGATAGCCTCAACAACGACAGGCTAACCAGTGTAACACCCAAAATTTTGGGTTTATTGACAGTCGAAATTTTGATACCATCGATAGAAATGTTCAGGTCTAGACTGTACATCTTCGCCCAGTTGGTGAATAAGGTCGAAGTGGATTTGGTAGGGGAAAGTAGTAGGCTCCTAGCAGTAAGTAAGCGAGTAATGTCGAGGAGATAGCCGTTCACTTTCGAATACATGTCACCGATTCCATTGTCCGACGTCATTATCGTACAATCAACGGCGTCAGAGGTGACTAAGACTTCCTCTGGTGGTTGAGAGTTTCGAGATATAGCGGTTAAATAGCAGGGGGATAGGACACCACCCTGTGGGATCTCTTTTTTGAGTCTTCATTGTGTAGATGTTTGAAACATTACGCATGATTGACGAATGCCTGGAGAAAGCGAAGAATTTTCAATGTCTTCTAGTAGCGTTGTATTAAAAGGCCGTTATAAGAATTTTAGTTTTCCAATTTAGTTATAATTTATCGTGTAGCTTATGAAATTTCATATTTTTTCTAAATTTCAGTGATACAACTACTATTCATTTAAAAAAATACATTATATTACCGTCTAGAGGGTTGGGCTGGCCACCCACTAAAAAGACGGCTGACCTATAACAAAATTAAGATTGATTTTATTATAGATGATATTGTGCCCTTAAAACAAACAATGAAATGTCAAGTGTATGTAGCTTTTCTTCAATTTCAGCTTTTCTCTATAAATCTCTGTTTTGTGACCGACCGCTGTCCTTTTTCGTTCAATTTAGACAGAATGAAATACAGTATACTCTCGAAAAGTAAATTCTCATGCACCTCGAAAAAGTAAATTTTTTAATTTTCTTTTCAGAGAGTGTGATGAAAAATTCGAAACGAAGCAAGCAGCATTTTTTACGATGTTGCAAAAAAAACACTTACTCTCTTGTTTATCGCGTCTTTTTAAAACGATGCAAATCAGGTGTCAGACTTTTTGAATTGTCGTACAAAAATGGCCAGACAATATATTGCAAAAGAAAAAAAACAAAAGAATATTCAAAATTTTTTCTCTTTATAGTAAATACATATGTATGTATGTAAATGTAAATATGTTTTTCATGTAAATCAATATGTTTTATTGAAGCAAATAAATGAATGAATTTTTTAAGTTTAAAAATGGATTTAATATTATAAAAACAGATAATTTATGTACAGTATAAACTCGGTAACCGCAACCCTCGATACACGCAACTCCTCGATTCATGCAACACTATAAAACATAGAATTGTAACCTTTATAAGTGCAACTACTCAAAAATATTGTCCTCAATAACTGCAACTTTACATCTAAATATGTTTTGCTTCAGTTCTTTTTTTGTCGGTTTCTTCTTATGGCATTTTTTTTGTTATATATTCAATATATTTTGTTATATATTCGTTGCTCTGTCGACTTTACTGTTTTTGTGTGTGTGTTAAGAGCAATTGTCAACAAATGACTTTCATTATCAGTTTACTTTGCAACGCGCCAGTAGTGTTTTATGTGTAAAAGTCATGGTGGTCACAAAAAAATTAATAAAACTAACAATTAAAGAAAAAACTGAAATTTTGGATAAACTAGAAAGTGGTGTATCGACAAAAGCTCTTTGTATTGATTATAAAGTTCACAAGTCGACAATAACGAGAATAAAGAAGAAAAAAGCTTGTATACTTAAATATGCCACAAATATGGAAGCTGGGCCAGGAAAACGGCAAACCTTAAAATCTTTTGAATACCCAAGAATGGAAAAGGCTCTCTACAAGTGGTTTTTGAAACAAAGGAGTGAAAATGTGCGTATATCCGTCGGTATCGTCAAAGCAAAAGCTCGCAAGCTTTATGAGAAAATAAAAGAAAAGACAGGATGTTTTCATGCAAGTAATGGTTGGGTATCTAACTTCAAAAAGCGATATGGCCTCCGCCACATAAAAAAGAAGATTTCCCCTTTCCAATAAGACAGCGTCTGTCGACCCATTTGTAATACGTTTTAGAATTAAAATCAAGGAGCTTGATCTTTCTGCAGAACAAATTTATTATGCCGACGAGTCCGGATTGTTTTTCAGGCAGATACCAGATAAAACGTTGGTGAGCTTCAAAGAATCTGCTCCTGGTCGGAAAGTTAGTAAGGAAAGAATAACATTTCTCGCAAGTTAAGCTCTTTATCATTGGAAAAGCAAAAAACCCTAGAGCATTCAAAAATTTTCAAAAAATGCCCGTTGTCTACAAGGCTAACAAGAACTCTTGGATGACTTATTTGTTTTTCGAAGACTAGTTTCATCATACGTTTGTTCCTGATGTGAGAAATACGAAATGTATTGAATTTTTGTTTAAAATTGATGTGTATTTTTTTGGATTGTTATAGGAACGCGAATTTCTAGAATCAAAGGGACTTCCCAAAAAAGCCCTATTGGTCTTGGATAACTCCCCGTGTCATCCTAAAGACAATGAGATGAAAAGTGATGATGAAATGATATCCGTTATGTGTCTTCCACCTAACTGTACCGCGATTCTCCAACCAAAGCACCAAAATGTTATTAACTTAACAAAAGTCTATTACAAAAAAAGTCTTTTGGAGCATTTAATAGGGAATAAAACCCGATATGTTTAAAAAATACAATTTTTAATAAAAAAAATAAGCTTTCTATATCATAAAACGATTTTCATTTGTCATATTTCTTGTTATATATTTTTCCTCGCTGGGTGCAACAAACTCAATAAGTACAACTACCTAGATTTCTATTAGTTGCGATTACCGAGTTCGTACTGTATATATTTGGAAAAGTAAATTATTCGATAAAGTAAATTACCCAAAATACCAATCGATTTACTTTTCGAGAGTATACTGTATATAGCTGAATCCTTTCATTTTCCATTAGGGTTCTTCTACGTACTTGCATATTTGTATGTCATGTTTGCATATTCAATTTAAATGCAAATTTCGCCCAGTTTGTCACTTGTGTTAGTTGCAAATTCACGAACAATCTGCTCATTCACTAATGAACTCGCAATTGTTGGAAAAATACATGCAACAAAAAAGTAAATAAATAATAGTAATAGTAGAAAATAAAACAATAGATATGAACAAAAAATTGCCATGATAATGAATGAAAATTTGCGAATGTTGCAAATAATGGATACAATGGCGAAAAGTTAGGGAAAATTGTTGCGCCTACTACACACACACACTACATATTATATTTGTAGAGGAAGTGAATAGATTGAAGCATGGGATAATTTGATGTTTAATTGCAAAACAATAAATGTATGTATGAAATGCTATCAGTAGAGAAATTATAAAATTTCATTATAATAAAACGCATTGTTATGAAATGTATGGTTAACAAGAGATACAAAATATTTACGGAAAGTTGCAACAAAAATAACATCAACATATTTGTTTGATATATATTTCAAACTGACGTAAATATGTACAGCAGGTTAAAATAGTTTGTATATTTTTTAACAAAACGCCGTAGAAAATCTTATTTGCAAATTCATTTTACATGTGTAAATATGTATACCCTACTTTCAAATCGAACCTATACCTATACAAATGAATATATTTTTAGATTATTGCAAAATTGTTTACAAAGCATTTGTAGAGGCCAGTGTAATCGATATTTCAATATTGTCAACCTTTGATCTACCTCAGATAGTGTAGTGACTCATAGCGATTCCGTGTTTGTTTAGTGACTCACTAATTATTTACCTTTTTAAAACAGAAGGTATGCCTACTTGTATATAATTTAGTTATAATTTGTAACTATTAATAACAAAAATGTTTTAAAATATACAACTAGTTATACATTATTTGAAGATTTGTTACAAAATAAATATTTGAATCTGTTACGAAAATAATCTATGTAAATAGAGTGACAGGCAGGCTGATATGACGTGTATGACAACAATGTTATAATACATATTGTTTAAATAAAAAAAAAAAAAAATTTAATAGCTACAGGTAAATTAATCCTAATCTGTTTAACTTAAATACCGGTGTTGCCCTCAAAAACGCTGGGTCACTGTTTGTTGTTGCATCCGCATGCAGAGTGCCTTTGCCAGCTTGATGTGTGTTCCAATTCCATTTCGGCGTTTGTTATTTTGCCGCATATCGCCACAAGTCGACAAGCCCTCTTGCGAAACCAGAGGAACTCTTCCCCCATTACATATTTACATGCATGTGCGGCAGTAAACGCCAATGAAAGCAACAAAAACACATGCCGGCACTTTTGCTTTATTGACTACCCAACGCTTTCGAGGGCGCAGCACACAGAACGCGGAAACATGGAAACAGCACAAATATGAAAATGCGAAACTTCCGTAGCCTGATAGGCTTGTTTATACAATAATTTTAAGCGCATCGATTTTTCATTTTACAAATGTTATTAGATTAAAGTATTTCATATAGACTTCTTAATACAAAAAATCACCTACCTGTTCCAAGTGGCTTTTGTGAACGATAGCTGCTAGCAACAAGAGAATGCAACTGCACTGACGTTTGCGGCGTTCGTACAAAATCGATTGAAATCTAATTAGAACAGCTGCTGCCTTTGAAGAATCTCAGTTTAATTAGAAATTGATTTTCCGCCTTCCAGCAACAACGACGATGCAAAGAAGAATTCACACAGCTGTTATATTTATAAGTTTGTGTATTTGCTACAATGTTGCACTTAGCAATAACTTATAGGGGGTTCTTTCAACACGTTTATTGTTCAAAAACGCCGAAACTTACATATAAAAGCATATGCGAAAACACACATAAAACAGAGACGAGTAGCAGAGAATGATTCGCGTCTTCCGTGGTCGTGACCTGGCCTTTATTTGATGTTATTTTTTGTTTGCACTTTTAGTTATCGTTCACAATGTTTGCTTCCGTTTTAACTCAACCAATTTTCGGTAAAATAACTTTTCCACAATGCGTAATCTTTAGTGCACAGTTTAACGATATTATTGAACCAATTCCGTCAAATTTCGCACGTAAAAAACTATTTTAAAAACTGATGAATAAAATTCGCAGCAAACAACCGAACGTATAACCACAAAAGTGTTCCAAATTCTCACAATGTTTTATTGCTTTGTCGTGTTTCGCTTTGCACTGTTTCGGTTGTCAGCGCATAGCGTTGCCACTATATTGTTGTTACATGCCAGATAATCACGTTTTAGCAACACTGAATTTATTCTTTTTTTTGGTGTTGCTTTGATGAATAAGTATTTGTAGTTCGGTTTACTTTAAAAATATAAAATAAATTTTCATATAACTTCTGATTTATTAAACAATGATAGATATTTAGCTAATTCGTTTCGTTTGTGTTATTTAAAACAGATTAAATACTAAATTCTTTGGCGTATATGATTATTCGGATATGTTCATATGTATTGAACGAAACGAACGTAAAATTTTCAATTTTAAAATTATAAATTTATCTATACCATATTAGATATAAAGAGGAAATATTTGTATGTATGCTTGTAATGAATAAACTCAAAAACTACTGTGCCGAATTCTTTCACCATTAGAAAGCTACATTCACCTATATATAACATAGACTATATTTATTGCTATAATCTCAACTTTCTGGAAACAGTTCCCAGGTGAGGGTAACAAAAAGACTCAGTGATGGACAATCTTAATCTGAAACTGAAAATCGTCTTGCAAGTCATTCTCTTCGCATCGCAATCGCGTGCCAGAAAGTCGTGGAACGAACGCTCGCACCTGCTTGCTGAACAAAATTTCAAAACCTATAACTTATAACTTTTGATATGTTTGTTTAACCCATGCGAAGCCATAGCGGTCTGCTAGTATTTAATAATTTTTTTATATTGCGAAGGGTATTTTGCAATTTAATTTATATTGGTTTCTATTGGTATATAAACTTAACTTACTTCACAGTCGAAGGGTCTGTAGCTAGTGTTGTTAAATTAACTTAAATTAACGAATTTTCCAATATTTGAAATTATTAACATCCTCTCAAAGCTGAACATAAACCATTTCCTTTGCTTGGAACTCAATATGTTCTATTTCCATATCATTCCTATAGAAATGTGAAATGAAATTTGAAATATGCGTTTATTTCCAATTAGATTTGATGCACTCAAGATTTTTATAAAATAAAAATTATTTGAGTAAAGGTAAAGTTCTTATTTATAACGAAGGCAAGTTACAAAAAATCATCAAAATAAAGCGTTTGGTAAACGTTTGAAAATATGAAATTTAGTGAAAGTTTGTGAAACTGCAAGTTGATTTTAGTGTGAGCAACCGAAAACTAGTGGCTCTCCTGGACAGACATAAAGCAAAACAATGTACTTGGATGAGCCTTAAAGATCTCCTTTTAGAATACTCTTTTTAAGGAAGAATTGCAATTTGAAGAACATTTGTTCCCAGGATCAATTGCCCTTTCTTTACATATTAGGTAGTAAATAATATAGGACGGAGTTCAGTTGTTAGCTAACAAAACAAGATGTCTTCTACGGTTGCTTTCTGGAAAGTATTAAATGGTTTTCCATGAATTTGTGTTTAACATTTACGTCGAGGAATATTGTTAAAAAATTATTTTGGTACTTCATTTTCGCTATATGAAATGTCCTCTCTAGATTAAAGAAAAATCAGTAATCCTCTTAGTTTCTAAAACCGTTGATTTTTTTGGCCGAAAAAACTACTTTGCTTAAAAAAGCAACAACATTTCATTTGAAAAATTGCACAACATTTTCTCTTTGCTCGCCTAGTTGGCCATGACTTTTTCATACAAGGTAAATATTTCTCAAGTAGCTAAAAAAAGTTTTCGAGAAAATTTGAAATTTATTTCCATTCAGCAGCGAGTGAAGCAAGAACAAAAGTACGGCATTTTTTAGAGCGAAGATGGTGCGCAGCATTTTTTCACAACGTTATAATTACGCGAAAATACGCGTTAACGAGGCCTTGGATGGTAAGCGAGACCAGAAAAAATAATTAGTGTACGCAATATTTAATTCGTCAACACAATCCCGCAGATGTCTTTCGACGCATACCGATTTTTCCG
The DNA here is from genome assembly GCF_028554725.1 of Zeugodacus cucurbitae. NCBI lineage: Eukaryota > Metazoa > Arthropoda > Insecta > Diptera > Tephritidae > Zeugodacus > Zeugodacus cucurbitae. The sequence goes on along the minus strand of NC_071667.1, from coordinate 50,818,816 downwards.
AAAATCGCGAAGCTACCGAAGTTGAAGCGCACCTACTACATTGCGACACCGAAGCCGATGGCCGAGAAGAAGAACAAGTTGAAGCCGAAGCACAAGAAATTGCTGCCTTCCTCCGAGTGGTAAGTTATATTGTGTGAACGCATGCGCAACGACGCAAGTGATTGTTTTCATAAAACTTTTAATTTTTACACTTTTCCACAAATAATTTTGTACTTCATTAAAATGGAAAAAACAACACTTCAAAGGTATGACAGTGATTTCATACCGATGACAACGCGCTATGAACTGGAAATAATTTTGGATACACCGCTTATGGAGCGTCATTCGGGACACAACTCGAAAGGCACCTTCAGTCATGTCTATTGGAAGTCAGCCGACGCGGAGGAGTCACAAGCAAATGCACAGCTTACAGCAGCGGGCAACGCCAGCAACGCTGAGTCAACGGGCAAAATGCAAGGGGTCGGTGACAAATCGCCGTCGATTTCACAACCGGTGGCAGCAGCAACAATAACATCCGGCAATGCGCTTTCAGCTACAAACGGTACAACACAGCTGGCACATGGTTACAGTTTGAAAAAGGAGCCAAGCGAACAAGCCGCGCCGAAATTGCCTGATACGCCCAAAAGCTTGGCGGCCACAAGGGAATCGCACGATTTCGAGTTTGCTGTGCCGGAGCTGAGTAAGCGCCGCCGCAACAAGCATCTCGAGAAGAGTTACGAATGTGAGCAATGCCACAAGAAGTTCGATCGTCCCTGGGTGCTTCATGGACACATGCGACTGCATACAGGCGAGAAACCGTTCGTGTGCCCGGTGGAGTCGTGTCAAAAGCGCTTCGCAGATCGGTGAGTAATCAATATATGTGGACATAGGTACATACTTATTTAATTCTGATATAATATCACTGTCCTTACAGCTCTAATTTGCGCGCTCATCAACGCACCAAAGGCCATCACAACTGGAGCTATCAGTGCCCGCAGTGTACGAAGGCCTTCAGTCAGGAGAATTACTTGAGTCGCCATAGCCTGGAGGCTTGTCGTAAATTTTTAGCCTCGCATAGAAACGGTTAGGTGCAGCCACTAATGAATTTCGTAAATTGTTGCCAAAGAGTATTATTTGTGTTTATATTGAATTCTTTGTATAGTATGTAGATACATACATATATAATAGAGATATATGGATATTTTGTGAATTTTTTATGCATTTCGTTGAAATATAATAAATAAATTGGATTTCAAAAATATGCGACGCATTGAAACTTTTTCTAAACAGCAACAGTGTTAAGAAAAATTGTTTTAAGAATCTAATTATAACTTAACCTAAAAACACAAGTATTTAAAGTAACAACTCAGCATTTATTAACGTCGATGAACCAATACTTAAAATCAATTAACAGAAGAAGTAGTCGAACCTAACCTAAAACTGAAATATTTTAGAGATTAAAGTTTTCCAACCAGAACAAGTATTCAAAATATCGAAAAAGGGCACGAAATTCAGTACATTTCTTGAAATCCAAATGATTAGACCCATAAAAATTTTGTGTTATTAATGGCATTAAACTTAGGTCTCTTAAAATTTTTCGAATAACGTGAAAATCAATTATTTGAATATCCTGTTTGTAAATGTTCAAATATAGACATATGTATTTGGAGTAGGAACCGCTTACGCGATTATAGTCGGATCCACCAGAGCGCGCTCTCATCTCTCTGTTTTGCAATTTGGCCCCATTTGGAGATTCCAAGTGCTGCCAGGTCACTTTCCAACGGTGTGAAAGACGTCCTCTTCGGCGCTTTTTTTTATTAGATTTGCTTTTCGAGCTATCGAAGGCAGCTTTGAAATCGATATAATTTAATTTTTGAATATTATTTCATGCAAATGTTGGTCGCGCAGCTAAACATGCTCCATTCACTTAGTACAGTTTTGGTATATTTCAACAATTCGGTCGGTATCTCATGAATAAATCGCTCATTTACATGAATAGTGTCATAACTTAAAAAACACGATTTTTAAGTTGAGTATGCAGAAATTTGGGCAATGTCATCGTCCATATTGTATAAAACTTCTATGCTGATAGGTAGAAAAATAAACCGTGAAATAATAATATGTCGTTATTAAATTGAATTTATAATAACAACACTTCCCAGTTGTGCCATAATTAGTCATATTTTTTAACGAAATAACGACATATTTTGTGTTACAACGATATTTATGAAAAGATAATAACATTTTTCATGTTTCTTTTTTTAGGAATAACGACACATTTCACTTCTGACATCGAAATTTATTTATATTTTTCACAAATAACGGCATAATTTAAAGTGGGTACCGTTTATGCCCAAGAAAAAGCTTAAGTATACTCTTTTTAGTTCTTTTATGCTCATCATTTTATTAAATATATTACATACCATTAGTTTTTTAAATACATTTATGGCATTGTTTTATATTTGCTAAATAGAAAACTTTAAACCGTTCTCCTTAAAAATCGACTTTTTTGAGTTGTGACACTATTCATGTAAATGAGCGAAATGTTTAAATGTTGTGCGTCAAACGAAACCGGCTTGGCGATATAGAGATGAGCCCTACGTAAAATTTACTTACATTATGGTTCTACGGTTAATCACCAACGATGTAGATGCTAAGTAGTTTTCTCAGTAGTAAAATGGAAGAAACGCACGATGAACATCCTTAACAACGCATTTGAAATAATTTGTGAGCGTTGCTCATTTGTAAGACTATTCATAGTTAAGTTATAAACCAAACTGAAGATGTTTGTCAGTGAAAGTGTGCCAAACAGAAATTAATTAAAAAAATTCTTTTTCTTCTTGACTGGCGTAGACAGCGCTTACGCGGTTATAGCCAAGTCCTCAACAGCGCGCCACGCATCTCTCCTTTTGGCAGTTTGGCGCCAATTGGTAATGCCAAGTGAAGACAGCTCCTTCTCCACCTGGTCCTTCCATCGGAGTGGAGGTCTCCCTATTCCTCGGCTTCCACCAGCGGGTACTGCATCGAAAACTTTCAGAGCTGGGACACGTTCGTCCATTCGAACAACATGACCCAACCAGCGTAGCCGCTTTCTTTTTATTCGCTGGACTACATCAATGTCGCCGAATAACACATACAGCTCATCATTCAATCTTTTGCGGTATTTGCCGTTGCCAATGTTTAAGGGACCATAAATCTTCCGCAAAACCTTTCTCTCGAAAACTCCTAGTGCCGTCTCATCGGCTGTTGACACCGTCCACGCTTCTGCACCATAAAGTAGGACGGGAATGATGAGGGACTTGTAGAGTTTAGTTTTTGTTCGTCGAGAGAGGACTTTACTTTTCAATTGCCTACTCAGTCCAAAGTAGCACCTGTTGGCAAGAGTGATTCTGCGTTGGATTTCAAGGCTGACATTATTATCGGTGTTGATGCTGCTGCCCAGGTAAACGAAATTATCTACAACTTCAAAGTTATGACTGTCAACAGTGACGTGGGAGGCAAGACGCGAGTGCGCCGACTGTTTGTTTGATGACAGGAGATATTTCGTCTTGTCCTCGTTCACCACCAGACCCATTCGCTTCGCTTCCTTATCCAGGCGGGAAAAAGCATAATTAACGGCGCGGGTGTTGTTTCCAATGATATCGATATCATCGGTGTACGCCAGTAGTTGCACACTCTTATAAAAAATTTTACCTTCTCTGTTTAGCTCTGCGGCTCGAACTATTTTTTCCAGGTTTCATCAGGTTAAAGAAGTCACACGATAGCGAGTCACCTTGTCTGAAACCTCGTGGGGTATCGAACGGCTCGGAGAGGTCCTTCCCGATCCTGACGGAGCTTTTGGCGTTGCTCAACGTCAGCTTACACAGACGTATTAGTTTTGCGGGGATACCAAATTCAGACATCGCGGCATAAAGGCAACTCCTTTTCATGCTGTCGAAAACAGCTTTAAAGTCGACAAAGAGATGGTGTGTGTCGATCCTATTTTCACGGGTCTTCTCCAAAATTTGGCGCATGGTGAATATCTGGTCTGTTGTTGATTTTCCAGGTCTAAAGCCACACTGATAAGGTCCAATCAGCTTGTTGACGGTGAGCTTTAGTCTTTCACACAGTACGCTCGATAGAACCTTATAAGCGGTGTTAAGGAGGCTTATCCCACGGTAATTGGTGCAAATTGTGGGGTCTCCCTTTTTGTGGATTGGGCAGAGTACACTCAAATTCCAATCGTCGGGCATGCTTTCTTCCGACCATATTCCGCAAAGATACACCTTATCAGCTCTTCGCCGCCGTATTTGAATAGCTCGGCCGACAATCCATCGGCCCCCGCCGCACAGTGAGACAACGCCGGCATCACATACAAGGAGTCATTGTAGAGCTCTGAAATTTTGCACAGGTTATTTTTGAGACAATTCCAGTTAAAAAAAAATTAAGAAAATTCGCCCACTTTTACGCCCACCTGCCATACAGTCGAAATTTGTAAAATGCCGTATTGTCCGTAATACTTTAGGTATAACTTTCAATTTTGGTATACTTGAATGTTATATAGTTACAAACACTATTTGAAATAAAAATTGAACTTTGGCCCACTTTTAACCCCATCACCCATACTACCTCAACATAAAAAGTGCCATATTTTCTAAAATATATTAAATACAACCTTCAAATTCTATATTACTATAATTTATATTATTTAAAATGTTTCATGCAAAAATTACAATAACACGCCCACTAATACGCCCACCTCCCAATGAAATGCAATAAAAAAAAAACCATATTTTTTTCATTCAATCAATAATTTTTTAACATCATCATGGCATTCTAATTTTTTCAATTTGTTTCTCATTCTAAATGAATTAATATAAGGATCTGATGATATTTGCAAATAGTGCATTACATCTTCATTCGTAGAAATACGTGAATTTTTACGAGAATGGAATAGCCTACAGTTTCTATACTCCTTATTCATTGCTTCTTGCGCTTCTTCGGATAACATTCCTGTAGCAAAAAAAAAGTTAATATTGAATAAAGTTTAAAAAAATACTTTCAAAAATAAAAATTGCAAACAAACCTATTGGCAATATAGCCTCAGATACCATTTACTACAATATAACAATTAAACTAACCACATTAGAAAGTGATCATAACACAACTTAGATAAGAACAATATCTTGCACTATCAATTTAAATTAAAAATTATGCAACTATCTAACCCAAAGTCAATGACCTTCAACTAAATTATCTATCAAATTAATAACGTAAATAAAATTTATGTAAACAAGAATATTTTTATTAAAACATAAATGATCTTTAAAGCATAATTCTGAATAACTAACAAAAAACAAATGTAATTTATTACTATTCTCTTGCACAATAAGTGAATAGTAAACAATTAAAAAGAATAAAAGTAAAAAGTTGTAAACATGCTATTACATGCTAACATACGTATAGCGACAGAATGTGCGCGTTACGTACTTTTTGTAATTTTTTGTATGTTTAATGTGCTTTTGCTAACTTTTGCTATATGTCCTCTACTTTAAATTAAAGCTGAGATTTTAAACTTTCATTTGGTATAAGTCTGCACCTAGGGCGAGGGGCTGCTCTATATTTCCTAGGCCATTGAAAATGCAAAATGTTCAATTTTTGCACCACAATTCTGCTGTTAAGAAAAAAAAATTGTGTTTTTTTTTAATTTATTTTTTCATTTACTCATTCTACAATAACTAAATTAATTAAAAAAATACTTTAAAGTTACATTTATTATGTATTTTTATTTTAATAAGCTTTTGATTATTCCATATTGAACTAACATATTTCAAGCGCGTTGGCACACCTCAACTTTGACTTGCTCTAGACCAAAAAGTAATGAAGTTATGAGGCTGAAATTTCAGGGAATTGTTACTCATATATCTGTTAATATACTGTGAAAATTTCGTCCAAATTGGACGACACGTCAAAAACCATTTTTTGCCGCGGTTACTATTGGGCTGTCTCACTGTGCGCCGCCTTGTTGTTCTTCAAGCGGTAATTGCTTAATAATTAAAAAAATTATCTTTACATAAATATATTTGAATACTCAAATTATTAGAAAAACATACACGCCGTTCAATGATATGGGGATCTAATCTACTGAGAAACTATGTTCAGCTCTACTCATGTGTCGAACGAAGTTAACCTTGCCTTGTATACTACAATGAAGAGCACCCAAAAGCCTTTTCTTCATTCAGAATTATAACTAAGTAGAGCGTTTTGAAATTACAAACTTGTTAAGGACCGGCGATTTCAGTTTGATTATTATAATATTTTATTTTCTGGGTGATTTCCTATTTCCATGTCTGTTTGTTTAAAAGTCAATTTAATAGGCTTTCCACAATATGACCAGTTTGGTTTTAGTACAGCTTCTATTTACATATATTTTGTTACCTTTTGAAAATCTAAATCTGTAGCTGGGATTATTACTTCGATTATCAGTAGTCCACAATAATTTTTTGTGGTCAAATATTGAATATAAAAATTTAGAAACATTTTGGTTTGAATTGAGTTTCAAAATTTTCGTATCTCATACGGTTTCTGTCATGATTAAACATGTTTGTTCGGCTTTCACATGACTCAAGTTTATGATTCAACTATAAAGCAGACCGCCTCCAAACATCCATACTAAACATTCAATATCCGTCTTGTAAACTTTGCAACAATTGTCGGTAACTTTGTCTAACAGCACAAATGTAAAGTAACTGTAATGTTACAAAGTATACAGCGACATTATGTCCTTTCTATTAGCAGCCTTGCTCTCTCTGAGGAGAACTCGTGAAAAAGAGAACACGCAACAAACTTGCACAACTTTGTGCTCTTACAAGTTTACAGAATAACTTTTGTTCCATTGTTTTTGTTACTTTGTATTGGACTCGTACATGTGTACCATCTATCTATACTCGTTTCGTACTTCGTTGCAGCGTTGTAGCGAGAGCGGGTTGTTGCGGAAATTATCGTGTGAACTTAGCAATGTACTTCCGTAAATATGGGACAAGTTCAGGGCTGTTCACTGACTGTCTCTGCACTCTAATTTAGCCTTGGTGACCGTGATTTTTTTTTAATTACATTAATTTATACTTGTTTATAGACAGCACAGTATATAGCACACAAGTACTATATTTATGAGCAATTGTGCATACTTGAAAGTATGAGTACGTTTGAATTCAAGGTTAGGTGTTATGTACAAATCATATGTATTTTAGGAGTACATACACGCTTGCGACCCATATTCCAGATTTTTCGCCAATTAGCACAAGTGTTTCATGGAAAGTTTTTTCAACGGCGTTGAGTTATAGAGATTGAAGATAATAAGAGTCGATAACTTAAATCAAGTTAAAAGTAGTTGCAACTAAACTAAAAGTTTGCACTTTTTAGAGGATTGGGTAGTCGTTTGAAGACCAGACACCAGTATGTCCTAGTTCAGTGAGAAAAAAGTATAACTATTGTTGTTGTCGAAACGGCAGAAAATATTCCTCTAATCATTTTAAGAAACAGTCTCTGACCTGACAGAAATCTGAGTCGGTTCCGATTAGTCTTCCATATCATTTGAGAGAGATCAGCTCTAACAGTTTGAAATACGGAATGAGCCTAGGACAGAGACTGTAGGCTAAAAATTGTTGTACAGAGGGGCACTTTAACCCTGTAATAATCAATAGCCACAATCGAACTCGGGTTTCTGAGAGAGCTGGCTATTATTTTTGTTTTCCAGTGGATGTATGGAGAAAAAATTCGACGAAAGCTTTATGGACCAGTCGATTTATTGAAACGGAATGTCGCATAAGGGAAAGGCTAAAATCCAGAGGGGGGTAAGTCACTTGAAGACCGAAGACATTTAATGTAGAGCCGTTAATTGAAAGAAGAAGATATATGTTTTGAAGAGCAAGGGATAAGTTTTAACGCGGTCAAAAAGCTTAACCCGTCTAAGTACTATTATTAATAGAAATAATGAATAGAAGAAGTCGAAAAGCGTTGTCCAGAAAAATAAATATGAAAAAACGTTTTCCCTTGAAACCAAGAGAACATTTTTACTTTATCAAAATTTTCCCATTTTAAATATGAAAACTTACTTTCGATTATTTTTAAAGACTTGCTTTAAGGATCTGAGTATTTATAGCAAATGCACGCTTATCACTTCATTTATATATAGAATCCATATTGTATACTAGTCGGTGTGGAAAAGCAAACATTTTTTTTCCATACTGTAAACTTAACAGCCCACGATGGGAAGTGAAACTTGGCTGTAGTTCGTGGGCTGGAGAACTTTTGCCTCCTCTCCAACACGTGCGCATTTTTTGCAAGTATGTATTCACATATATTTATGAAAGTAAGTGAATAAATTTGATTTTATATCCATGCAGTAAATGCATTATATACACACATACAAACACATATGTATTGTATATGTATATTTATAAACATATTGTATAGACAGTAATCGGTATAGTCGCCGTTCTCTTGGGATGTGAGCAAGATTGTTGGTTTGAGCGAATTACCGATATATAATATACTCGATATGCGAAGAGAATAAATTCGGTGTGGGTAAATGGGAGTGTGATGCAAGTTCAAGGTCACTAATATATATCTGGGTATGTAGGCAGCGCTCACACTTACATGGGCGGAAGGATACTGTTAAGTGTAAGGGCAAAAACGAGGATAACGGTTTTTCGTATATATACAAACATATATATATAAATATTACTCGTGTGTATAAAAAGTATATGATATATAACGGGATATAAAAATTATGATTTTTCTTAATTGCTAGTTCGTAATTCCTTGACTCCAGTGCGTGGGACTATATTTAACGGAAAAAATCATCCATAATGAGCTTGATGATAATGAAGATAGTTATTGCTAAGTGCGATGGCTGTATGCGGATTTTCAAAAGCAATTTTCAAAACCATGTAAATGATTGTCGGATTTTATGATTTTATTCATTTTTTTTTTTTGTTTTACTATTAACAAAATCACTTGGGTAATGATTTTAAAAATAGGGGGAACGAATTAAGCGCATAATCTTGCCTACATTTATATATATATATATATTTGGCGTAGGAACCGCTTTAAGCGATTATAGCCGAATCCACCAGAGCGCGCCACTCATTCCTCCTTTTTGCTTTTTGGCGCCAACTGGAAACACCAAGTGAAGCCAGGTCACTTTGCACTTGGTCTTTCCACCGGAGTGGAGGTCGTCCTCTTCCGCGGCTTCCTCCAGCGGGTACTGCATCGAATACTTTCAGAGCTGGAGTGTTTTCTTCCATCCGTACAACATGACCTAGCCAGCGTAGCCGCTGTCTTTTTATTCGCTGAACTATGTCAATGTCGTCGTATAAATCGTACAGCTCATCGTTCCATCGTCTGCGGTATTCGCCGTTGCCAATGTTTAGAGGACCATAAATCTTGCGCAAAACCTTTCTCTCGAAAACCCTAAGAGTCGTCTCATCGGATGTTGTCATCGTCCACGCTTCAGCGCCATACATCAGGACGGGAATAATGAGCGACTTATAGAGTTTGATTTTGGTTCGTCGAGAGAGGACTTTGCTTTTCAATTGCCTACTCAGTCCAAAGTAGCACCTGTTGGCAAGAGTGATTCTGCGTTGGATTTCAAGGCTGACATTGTTGGTGTTGTTAATGCTGGTTCCCAGATAAACGAAATTATCTACAACTTCAAAGTTATGACTGTCAACAGTGACGTGGGAGCCAAGACGCGAGTGCGCTGACTGTTTGTTTGATGACAGGAGATATTTCGTCTTGTCCTCATTCACCACCAGACCCATACGCTTCGCTTCTTTATCTAGTCTGGAAAACGCAGAACAAACGGCGCGGTTGTTGCTTCCGATGATATCAATATCATCGGCATACGCCAGGAGCTGTACACTCTTGTAGAAGATTGTACCCTCTCTATTTAGTTCTGCAGCTCGTATTATTTTTTCCAGCAATAGATTGAAGAAGTCGCACGATAGTGAGTCACCCTGTCTGAAGCCTCGTTTGGTATCGAACGGCTCGGAGAGGTCCTTCCCGATCCTGACGGAGCTTTTGGTGTTGCTCAACGTCAGCTTACATAGCCGTATTAGTTTTGCAGGGATACCAAATTCAGACATCGCGGCATAAAGGCAGCTCCTTTTCGTGCTATCGAAGGCAGCTTTAAAATCGATAAAAAGATGGTGGGTATCGATTCTTCTCTCTCGGGTCTTTTCCAAGATTTGGCGCATGGTGAATATCTGGTCCATTGTAGATTTTCCAGGTCTAAAGCCACACTGATAAGGTCCAATCAGTTCGTTGACGGTGGGCTTTAGTCTTTCACACAATACGCTCGACAAAACCTTATATGCGATATTGAGGAGACTTATACCACGGTAGTTGGCGCAGATTGTGGGGTCTCCCTTCTTATGGATTGGGCAGAGCACACTAAGATTCCAATCGTCAGGCATGCTTTCTTCCGACCATATTCTACAAAGAAGCTGATGCATGCACCTTATCAGTTCTTCGCCGCCGTATTTGAATAGCTCGGCCGGTAATCCATCGGCCCCCGCCGCTTTGTTGTTCTTCAAGCGGGTAATTGCTATTCGAATTTCTTCATGGTCGGGTAATGGAACATCTATTCCATCGTCATCGATTGGGGAATCGGGTTCGCCATCTCCTGGTGTTGTACTTTCACTGCCATTGAGCAGGTCGGAGAAGTGTTCCCTCCATAATCCCAGTGTGCTCTGGACATCCGTTACCAGATTACCTTCTCGGTCCCTACATGATAATGCTCCGGTCTTGAAACCTTCTGTTAATCGCCTCATCTTTTCATAAAATTTTCGAGCATTACCCATGTCGGCCAGCTTTTCAAGCTTTTCATACTCACGCATTTCGGCCTCTTTCTTTTTACGTCTGCAAATGCGTCTCGCTTCCCTCTTCAGTTCTCGATATCTATCCCACCCCGAACGTGTTGTGGTCGATCGCAACGTTGCGAGGTAGGCAGTCTGTTTTCTCTCCACTGCGGAACGACAATTCTCATCGTACCAACTGGTTTTTTGGCGTTGCCGGAGACCAATTGTTTCGGCTGCAGCGGTATGCAATGAGTTTGAGATGCCGTTCCACAGCTCCCTTATATCGAGATGCTGATGAGTGCTCTCCGAGAGCAGGAGTGCAAGTCGAGTAGAAAATCGTTCGGCTGTCGGTTGTGATTGCAGCTTTTCGACGTCGAACCTTCCTTGTGTTTGTTGACGGGCGTTCTTTGCTGCACAGAGGCGAGTGCGTATCTTTGCTGCTACTAGATAATGGTCCGAGTCAATGTTTGGTCCTCGGAGCGTACGCACGTCTAAAACACTGGAGACATGTCTTCCGTCTATCACAACGTGATCGATTTGATTGCGCGTGTTTCGATCAGGGGACAGCCACGTTGCTTGATGAATTTTTTTATGCTGGAATCTGGTACTACAGACAACCATATTTCGGGCCCCAGCGAAGTCGATCAGCCTCAGGCCGTTTGGCGATGTTTCGTCATGGAGGCTGAATTTTCCGACTGTTGTGCCAAAGACACCTTCTTTACCCACCCTGGCGTTAAAATCGCCAAGCACGATTTTGACATCGTGGCGGGGGCAACGCTCATAGATGCGTTCTAGGCGCTCATAGAAAGCATCTTTGGTCGCATCGTCCTTCTCTTCCGTTGGGGCGTGGGCGCAAATCAGCGATATGTTGAAGAACCTCGCTTTGATGCGGATTGTGGCAAGACGTTCATCCACCGGGGTGAATGCCAGGACTCGGCGACGTAGTCTCTCTCCCACCACAAATCCAACACCGAATTTGCGCTCCTTTATATGGCCGCTGTAGTAGATGTCACAAGGACCCACCTTCTTCCGTCCTTGTCCCGTCCATCGCACTTCTTGGACGGCGGTGATGTCAGCCTTTAGTTGTATGAGGACATCAACCAGCTGGGCAGAGGCACCTTCCCAATTAAGAGTCCGGACATTCCAGGTGCATGCCCTCAAATCATAGTCCTTTATACGTTTGCCGTGGTCGTCATCAAAAGGGGGGTTTCTCATCCGAGGCCTGTGTTTCTTATTCACTGGTTATTCGTTTTTATGTGGTGGGTCCCAAGCCCTACGCACAACCGCACAAGCGGGCTTCGCCTTCTCACTTTAGCTCGCCTCCAAACGGATGTCTGTTAGCTACCCAGGGGATACTTGGTCTAAAACCGGAAGTCGTGAGCTGCTTGAGTCATATGCAAAAGAATCGTTCCTGGCCACTCCCAAGTGAATGGCAATCAGAAACTTTCCTCACTTGCGTGAACTTCTACATATGACCCCATCCCCTTGCATCATAAATGATTGTATATATCGGACTTCTTTATTAATATTTCTCATATATTTATATATGCTCCTGGAGTAATTAATGGACCGATTTACCCAACCTCTAAATTGGTCTGAAGTTACGGGTAACTAAATATCCCTTAATTCTTGTCTAGAACTTCTTTAGCCTCACAATATCCCTAGATTGAACTCTCGAGACCCCAGATTGACTTCATTTTACCCCATATATATTTAACAAACTTGACTTCACTTTATCACTGGCTTGGCCTCACGAGACATCTCAAAATGTAAATAAAATCGCCCTTATGTGACCCCTCAAACTGAAACAAACCTTTATGGGGGTCAATGAACTGTAGCAATGTTTAATTGGAATAAAAAACGTGGAAAATGTTAAGTGATACAAATTTTCCTGGGGTGCAAGAGCCTTTTTTGCAATAGACTTGTGAAATATCTGGCAGTTAATAAAGCAAATAAGAAATCAATGAGATACACAAGGTTTTAGGTGATATCGATACATTTGAACATGGAAAATTTTTAGTGAATTGTCTAAACAATGTCCCGTCTTTTGACAAGGCTAATGTGGCGCTTAGTAGAAGATTCAGAAGAAGGCATAAGATAAACCTACTGGCGTAGGAATGACTTAGCTATTTAATGACTCATATGAATTTCGAATTCCACTAGATATCTTTCCTCTACTTTAAAAATTAACTAATTTACAACACTTCGTCACATCAAACCTTCTTTCAAATTTTGTAAATTTCGATTATCCATCGGTCTTCTTACTTTTAGATTTTACGTTGCTTTCCTTCGCCGTCTCATCGAGTTGATTAGGTTTTCTCATTATCTAATTGCACACAGCAATCACTCACCAATTTCCATGTCCTGCCAAATGACAAATTTTACTCGTATTTCTGCCGAAATGTTAGCTGTGAGGTCATAAATAAGCGCCCAGCTACTCTTTGGAGAATTTATTCTTTGCTGCAAATGATTGTCTTGTCTTCTGTCTAAGTGATTTGCATTTGCAATGTTTACGAGTTTTACCTCCCTGTTGCTTCCTGTACACTCACAGCATGTGTTTGTTAGGTAAGCTTTTGGGAAGCGTTTAGCTTAATTTTTTTTTTAATTTTAAGTGCTTCAGACGAAGTTTCAATGACTGTAGGGGTACGAGAGGTTATAAAAATCTGCAGAAAGTCAATGTATGTTTATATGTACATCTATTTCAAATCATGTGTAAAGAAGAAGTTTGAGAAAAAATGTTTAATTCACTTTAAGTCGAAAAAAATTAAAGAAAAGTAACGAAGATCCTGGAAAAATGCTGCATAGATCTATTTAGCAACTATCGAGATGTACCATTTAAGTAAATTATTTTGTGAGTGGTAGCAATCTTGATCCTGTGGGATTATTAAAGTACTGTGAAAATCGAAATACTAATTGATATTAATCGCTTGATTTAGTTTTTCTTATGTAAAGGTTTAGAGAAGATGTGCAGTAAGCCTTTTCACGGATGGATCGAAGGTCCGACGGAAGGTGCGGGTGGGTGAGCTCTTAATCAATAGTACCTTTAGACCACCAGACTTTTATTACTGGACACTTTTCGATAACACATGTGGTCAGACAGGGGATCCTGGCAGATGCAAGTTGCCAATGCTGTTTATAGGAACGAGAAGTGGGATCATTTCAGCATTTCCTCCTCCAATGTCCAGCAATTGCCAGACTGGTTGTCACACCTTCGGAAAACCTGGCGAACTGGCTAGAATTGACATTAGTCGACTGAAGAAGTTTGTAATAGATTTTAAGCGATTTGTTGAATTCTAAGGGCCTTGGTAAGTTTTTGGTATCACAAAGGACAGTGCTCATAACTGTCCCAGTGAGATCTTCTAATCTAAATCGTAATTCTAGAAATAACTTGCAAGATTCCCCAATGATTTTCTTGGCCTTTTATCTGAGAACCCGATCAATGGACCTCACACAGACTTACAAGTGTGGGAACTCCCAGTGTGCTGGAGGAAGGTGAGCTTGGATCATAAGAGCGAGCTTCTGTCTTCATACAGTTTGTTTGCTCGTAAATTTATTGATGAATTTGGCGTGCGAACGTATAGATGAACACAAGTGATTCGTCATCTTCCACACTTCATTCATTCTAGGTTAGTACAATACCGAAGGTGTCAGCATGTTGAATGGAATTTCACTGGTTTAGTGTGAACAGTAAATGTACATTGTCTAGGCAACTCAAAGAGTTCTGAGTTTTATCAAGGGGAAGTTTGTTGGCAAGAAGGGCCAGCTCCCATAATTTATTATAGTGCATCAAAATGTGAACAAGACTTGACAACGAGGGAAAGGAGAAATGATTCTCCTTTCTGATTTGTTTATTTTAATGTAATAGAGCCAGTGGGAGTACCACATCCGAAGGAAATAATCTGTTACTGATCTTTCGTCGATCGCAATATGCATATGTAGTCGAATATGTTGAGAACTCTGCTCGTTTTATCTTTGAAGATCGGTTGAAGTGCCCCATGAGTGGGGAATAAGACCAAAAAGTATCTAGCAGAGCTAAAAATGTTCTCGAAAAGTCTAGCAAGTATATATATCAGTTCGATTTATTCTTCATTCAATAATGTTTTTAAACATTTCTGGATATTTTCCAGACACGTTTGAGGTTAACAATTATGCAGAGCATTCGATGTGGATTGCTTTCCAGCAAAAAATTGCAAAAAAATTAACAAAATTGTCAAAACTGCACTCTGTTGCAACGGACTTTAAAATCGTCTTATACTCTCTAAATTTACATTTCAATCTGCAACTTGATTAGCAACAAGTAATTGCCTTGAACTCCTTAGTTACAGATTAAAGGCACCATGGGCGAAATATAAATATGAGAAGTAAGCTAATTTACATTCACCAGGATGAAACGAAGAAAAAAGTGAAAATGTGTGAGTCGAATGCCAACGAAGCGAACGAAATAAACACAATTCTGCAAAGATTGTAACAATTGTAGACATTGCAAATCGTTTCCTTGTGGCAAAAACAAATAGTAATAGGTGAAAGTACAAACATAAGGATGACATAAACAAGATGGCGTAACAAAAATAATCGAGCGCAGCAAATTGCCAAAACACAAAAGGTGCAACAATAACAAAAGCCATGCTAGACTTTGCGAACCGAGACGGTTATTACGAGCCCACACTTGCATAATGTGCCAGTGGGAATTTATTGTGTGAGCTCACCGCCGCTGCTGGCGTTATTTGTAAGGTGAAATCTTACGGAAGTAATAACAGCAAAGTGCAAGGATAAGAAGCACAAGCAACTGGCATAGCAGCGGCTGTGCTTTTGTACAAATTTCATTGAACTGGTGAGAAGAATCTTAGTTATGTCATTTGACTGTAAATATTTGTGGAATTAACACTTAAAGACACATCCGTACACAATATGGAAGTCGAGGTGTGCTAAGTTCTTTAAAATATTGTTGAGCTTGGGAGGTGAGCCACTCCATAGGCAATGAATGCAATAAAAACACCGTAGGCCATTATGAGCCAGCTGCAGTCATTACATTATTGGAATATGTAATTAAAAACTTTGGGTTCAATTCTGTGTCACCTCTGTATTTTATACTAATTTTGCTATATTTTAAGAGCCTAAAATAGTTTCGGATTACTGGATTCCAGGGATATGGGAAGATTCAGTCTCATTTCGTATGACGAAGGTATAAGGTGAATTCACCAAGTACTGTTTCAAATAGAAATTGAAATTGTATCTTAAAGTTTCAGCTAACAATAGAGAATCGACTGAACTCTGATTGGTATAAAAATTTAAAATGCGCTTTGGATGGGGTCATATATAGAAGTTCTCGCAAGTGAGGAAAGTTTCTCACTGCCATTGAATTGGGAGTGACCAGAAACAATTATTTTGTATGTGATTCAAGCAGCTCCCGACATCCGGTTTGAGACCAAGTATTCTCTGCGAAGCCAACAGACATCCGATTGGAGGCTAAATAATGTGAGAAGGCAAATCCCGCTTCTATGGTTGTGCATAGGGTTTGGGATCCACCACATAAAAAACCTCGCCAATGAAAGATCAAAGATAACCTCGGGTGAGAAAGCCCACTTTCGATGACGACGCCTGCAAACGTTATAAGAATCACGATTTGAGGGAATGGAATGTCCGGACCCTTATTTAGGAAGGTGCCTATGCCCAGCTGATTGATGCCCTTATACAACTCAAGATTGATATCACCGCCATTCAAAAAGAACGGAAGAAATCGTTTTCTTCTAATAAGGTGTCGGTGTGCCAGAAAAAGAAATGGGTGAAATCGGGTCATAACTTCTTATAGCTCCTTATCGCTTAATATGTGATATAACTTATCAAAATTATATAATCTTCTCATCTGGGAAATGTAGCTTGGTGGCGAAAATGGATAAAAACATATTCAGGAATTACCCCAAACCCCATCTATTATATTTAATGACTTTCTCTATTCTAGTGGACTTTATCTCAAATAAATGGGTCAAATTGTTTTTTCTAATAATCAAATTACATAAATAAATTACGAGGGTACAAAATATTTGGTTACACACTTTTTTATTTTATGCCAGTTTGTTTTTCCAAAATTTACGAAAATGTTGGAACACTATATTTATATAGATATAACTGTGGTTTGAGTCCTCAGCCAGTTAATAAACTCACACCACCTCGGTGTTAATGGACTATCAGTATTGACGTACTTCGTTTAAATGATGAGTGAACTCATCCGCTTTCCTTGCTCTTTACGCTGACTGCACTAAGCGTTAATTGCTGCTATCGGGATATTGCAATTTGTGCACACGTACAGTAAAGACTTCTAATTGTTCAATAAATATGCCAGCTCGCCAATGTGTGTGTAATTGCATGTATAAACCCATCTAATAAACCTCATATCCATATATGTTTGTATGCGAGTATGATAAGTATAATGAAGTAATTAAATTTTTATAGTTCATAGGGAAATTAGCATAAATATTATATGAGCAATTTTCCACCGATTCACCATAGTACATACCTGCTTTACCCTATTGAGCGTTTATCTAAATATGCTATTAGTCTAATTACTTTGTGTGTTTATTATAATTTTATATGATCCATTAAATTGCTAATTTAGAAATGTGTATGCATGTGTGTAGTGTTTATTGAAAAATAAAAAAATATTTTATAGCGCCAAAATAGATTTTTTATAATTTCGTTAATTAAATTACTCTGAGGTGTTTGAGTTCTAGAATTATTTGATGGTATTAAAATAGATTTAATGTTATTTAGCGATTATGATTAGCTTTAATGATTTTGTTATCAAATATGGAAAACAAGAATATTTACTGTTATATTTCGCTCATCAGAAGGATTTACATATTTGTTGTTATTTATTTACCTAAAAAGCCAAATGATTGTATTATACAATACTTCATTAAAATAAGAAAGATTTCTTAAAGGATGAATTAAGAAACGTTAAATTTACTCATAATTACACGTATTTTGGCCTCAGAGAAGGATTAATATCGAAATTGGACAATACAGGTATGACGCCGAATATTTTTGGACTCTTATTTGATTTGATCTGATAAAAAACTTTACACATATAGTTCTTTGACAGCTGGAAATATGTACATATATATATTTTAGTAAAATTATGGGAGAATATTTCATAGTGGATATGTGGGGTATCCAATATAATCTAACTAACTGAGAGAGGGATATACAATCATAATTTCTAGATAATAACTAAACGGACATCTGGTCAAGGCATAATCTATTTTCATCCCTTTAACCCAACAATTAGCATTGAGTATGTAATGTTTGAATCGCCCAAACTTGACTTTTTTGTACGAAGGTTGCATTTTATAATTCGGAATTTTAAAACAACAAGTAAGGAAGGGCTAAGTTCGGGTGTAACCGAACATTTTATACTCTCGCAATTTAATGATGTAATTTTATAAAGATAACACAAGTCGACCCATATATTTGGTATAAAGTTCAATAGAATAACGAAAATCATCATAAATAGTATATGGGGACTGAGGTAATTCCTAAACCGATTTCACTCGTTTTCACCACCAAGATACAACGTATCGAAGACTATACGCTCACTTAATTTAATATTACTTATAATTAGGTATATGGGATCTTGGGGAAGTTATGACCCGATTTTTACCATTTCAGGTACAGAGAGAAACTGTTATAAGAAAAAAATTCAGAGGGAATGAATTACATTAAAATATCTGAGGGATTTACCTATATTTTCGGTGAAAAATTAACCTTAGGCACTGAGTTCTTCATGTTCGATATCAGGGGCCTTGAAAAGTCATGGTCCGTTTTTGACAATTTTTCCACAAGTGATGTCACAGCTCAAATACAGTATTTGTGCAAAGTTTTATTCCGCTAGCTTCATTGGTTCCTTATGAATACATTATAAAGCGAACGAATCATATGGAATTCAAAATTGAATTATATGGGAAGTAGGCGTAGTTGTGAACCGATTTCGCCCATATCAGGGTGTCAAGAAAGTGTTATATACCGAATTTCATTGAAATCGGTCGAATAGTTCTTGAGATATGGTTTTTGACCCATAAGTGGGCGACGCCACGCCCATTTTCCATTTTGTAAAACAATCTCAGTGCAGCTTCCTTCTGCCATTTCTTATGTAAAATGTGGTGTTTCTGACGTTTCTCGTTAGTGAGTTAACGCCCTTTTAGTAATTTTCAACCTAACCTTTGTATGGGAGGTGGGCGTGGTTATTATCCCATTTCTTTCATTTTTGGACTGTGTTTTTGACGTTTCTCGTTAGTGAGTTAACGCCCTTTTAGTAATTTTCAACCTAACCTTTGTATGGGAGGTGGGCTTATATAGCTTTATTGGTTTGCGAATTATATACAAAAAACCTATTTGAGGGCGGGGTCACGCCCACTTTTCCAAAATAATTACATCCAAATGTGCCCCTCACTAAAGGGATCCTATGTTCCAAATTTCATTTTCATAACTTTATTTATGGCTTAGTTATGACACTGTATAGGTTTTCGGTTTCCACCATTTTGTGGGCGTGGCAGTGGACCGATTTTGCCATTTTTCGAAAGCAACGTCCTCAGGGTGCCAAGGAATACGTGTTCCAAGTTTCATTAAGATATCTTAATTTTTACTCAAGTTATCGCTTGCACGGACAGACGGACGGACGAACGGACCGACAGACGGACGGACAGACATCCGGATTTCAAATCTACTCGTCATCCTGATCATTTATGTATATATAACCCCATATCTAACTCTTATATTTCTTGGTGACACAAACAACCGTTATGTGAACAAAACTATTATACTCTGTGCAACAGGTTGCGAGAGTATAAAAAAAAATAAAAATATATAAATCATCGAAAATCCCATGGATGCGTTTGGACCAATTGCCTCTCTGTTTGAGTTATTTCCAAAATATGCATTCTGAACGCATTAACCGCCTCTTCAGGTGTCGAAAAATGTTGAAAACGTTTTAGTTTATTTTTTCCAAGTCAGGACTATACTGTAGAAGGCACATCAAATCCACGTTTCGAGTGCTTGCATTGACGTGGTGAAGAGTGAACCGTCTTCGGCGGTTGGTTTTCCAGATTTCTTTCCTAATTTCCTGAAAGGCAACTCGCAAACCAATGGTTGTGTAGCACAAATTGTGTGGGATCCATCATGAATTTTTTCTTCAATCAAATTTTCATAGAATACTAAATCACATGACGATCTAGCAACACCATTTGGGCACAGTATCAATAGTTTCCGGAACAACAACTGATTTTGGACGAATCCTTTACGAATATCGAATTGGAGTGATCTACAACCTAGATTTAATTTACCATACAATCAATAAACACTGGCCAAATTTTAATTAAGCTCATCGATGCACGGTTGCTGGGTAAAAAATAAATGCGCCAAGATGAAATTTTTAGTTACTGTACTCATATGCCAAAACGTTCTGTATACATACTTATGTAACACCAAAAATGTCAAACTTTACGATAAAGCTGTGAGTTAACAGATTGCAATACTAGTGTTACCAAATCTCCGGATTATAAAGGGCAACTTCTGATGAAGGGTCGTACTAATTTTAAGAGCGATTCTGAAGGGAATTTAATTAATGAGTAATGAGCCCTTGAAATTTTAGGGTTATAAAAAAACTATATTCTAAAACCATGGATATATGAATGTATTTTAATTTTCATATAATTTATGCGATAAACCCTTAATTTACTTGCGAACATACTTTATAAATACTAAAATCAACTATTTTTTTTTATTTTTACTAAAGCAAAAGATGTAAACATTTTCTCACATCGAGTCTTTATTGTAGGTTAAAAACACAGTCGTGTAATCTTCTTCCCTTGGGGGACCTGTCGCTAAGCGGATCAACAAGCGTCTGGCGAAAGATGGAATAACGACGATAAAAAAATATTTGCTTGCTCTATTGAGCAAACTTATTTGTTGTTGGACATTTTTTTATGGTATTGCGTTTGTAAACAAAAATCCCCTTTCGGTCGAGGTATAGACAGACAACATAGTCGAACGTAAACAGAACTGTAACAGAAAGCATAACAACCAACACAAACAGACATACAAAATAGGTATATCAATGTCCGATTCCTCGCAATGCGTTGTGAGGTCACCTGATACATATGTACTGTTGTGTGGCAGCAACACGCCAACCGTTCAGCATTTGGTTGCTAGGAAAATAGAGGAATTTTGTTGTTGTTACACTGATACTTAAACCCCTGTTCATTCGTTGTTGAGCTATTGCATTGCACTTGGATGCACTTGGGGTTTGTAGAATTGTTCATTCGTGGAAGCTTAACGTGTTGCTGTTGACCGTCGTTGAAAATCCTCTGTCACGTTCCATTGATGTTGTTGCTTTTATTATCAATGTGGTGTAAATGAGATTTTAACGGCATTTACATGCATCCGCTTTCAACCCACCAGTTGCAAAGGAATGCACATTTGTACGCTTCTCTTTTATCGTCTTCAACGTGCTGGACTTATAATTGTCCCATCGCATTCATTTAAGGGCATTACAACGATAATATTCGGTATACATTGTTAGGCTAGAAATTGATAAACACAAGCTTAGATACAAGCGCCGTTCTATCGGAAGTGAGTCGCAAAATAATACTCGCTAAAATTATGAAACTCACTTATTTTTTTCGAGTTTTCTTTTTCAAAACCCATCGAAACGGAAATCTGCCAAATTCCAATGAAATTGGGAAAATTTCTCTAAGCTGAAATTTACCAGTGTTGTTAAAGATCTTCCAAAGAAAATAGTAGAAATGAACCAAAAATAAAGCTGATTTGTATATATGTATGTACATAAGAAAGTCACAGAAAAGACAACAATAAATGAGATTATAATGCAATGATTTAACCTCTAGGTAATATTGTTCAAAAATAGAAAAAAGAAAGGAAAAGAGCTTTCAGTCTGTGACAAATATGTTGAGCTGCTAATGCCGGGGTTCCATTGTCCTCTTGTGCTCTAGCACTGGATTCCTGGATTTCTCGCGAGCTAGGTAAGCGCTGGCTAACAACTAAAACCTGTTCGGTTGCGAGATCCTTTTGGCCAAAAGTGGAGCGCAGGAGGTCGATGGAATGGTGTGCACTTAGAAATGTTAAACTTGCCGGAATAGTGGGAGTACTCACCGGACTCTGCGAAATAGGCATAAATACATGCGATTAGGTTGGTCGCAAACTGCCATAGCTGTATGGAGGAAGGCGAGATGGAAACACCAAGTCATTTCCGGGTACACTGTCCAACGTTCGCAAGACAGAAGTTGGAACATTTCGATAGCCACACATTAGGCGAACCATACGAACTTGTCGGATTAGACATAAGGTGTATCATACAATAAGCTCAAAGCCCCTCGTCGATACGTAAGGGTCTTCTTTGTAATTCATACCAAGCAGCACTGCCACCTGTATCTGTCCAAATGGGATCCAACGCGAAACCTAATATCAATTCCAGCAAATTCGCTTGCTTCACCGAAAGTACGACTAATGAAAAATTAGAAAGAACCTCAGTATAAAAGACTGAAATGAAGATAAAAGCCAATTTTAATTTTTAAAAAATATACTTAAGGTCACTAAATTTACATTTTGGGGTCTATGGACAGAATACACCATTACACTAGATATATTTGTCTAGATAGGTTATCGGCAATATTGACTGCCTTCATTTTAAAAAATGCCGTAAAGAAGACTGAGGAACAAATATTTTAACCTTTAAATTGAAAGCGAGATTTCCTTAAAGTAAATTTAGACTGAAACAAGTATGGAAGGGCTAAGTTCGGGGGTTACCGAACATTTTATACTCTCGCAATTTATGTATGTAGAAGCACAATATCCAAAATTTTATCTAAAGTTATTAATGTTTTAGAAAATATTTTGTGTCCGAAGTGGATTAAGTTTCAAATGTTTGAAGTGAATTCCAGAAATGTAAAACTTCAAATTTAGAATACCAAGAGTGATACGAGGGCTGCTATATATATTTCTGGCCTAATAATGAAAATAGAAATATTTACCAACAAAAATGGTTTTATTGTTTTTCAAAATATTCTCCATCAAGATTTATACACTTTTGCATGCGCTCAAACCAATTTTCGAAGCACTTTTTTTGAGCCTTGTTTTGAGCGATTGTAAAATTGTGCGGGATCCAACGAGAACAAACTTTTTTTACGGCCAGGTGTTCATGCAATATCGAATGTATGCTGGTGGGAGAAATGCATAGGCATGCCTCTATCTGAAGGTATATTACATGACGGTCTTGCATTATCAGTTCACGTACGGCATCGATGTTTTCTGGCACAGCGGCTGTTTTTGGACGACCTTCACGGAATTCGTCTTTGAGCGAGCGTCGGCCACGTTTGAATTCGTTGTACCAGTTTTTCACAGTACTATAGGATGGTGCTTCATAGCCATACAAAGATTTTAGTTCATCGATGCATTCTTGTTGCGATAATCCACGTCGAAAGTTGTGAAAAATGATCGCACGAAAATGTTCGCGAGTTAATTCCATTTTTTGGCCGAGATGAATTTTTTAATTCCCTGTAAATAAAACAATTCACGATTAAATGACAAAACGTTCTGAGTGATGTTATGCTAAAAAATGTTAAACTTTCCAATGGAAATGTCAGATTGCACCTGGCAACACTTAGTGTTGCCTAGGTCAGAAATATATATAGCAGCCCTCGTAGGATGCATACAGCATCATGCGGCTACGGTGAAGCGATTTAACATACAAAGCAGCATAAATACGATGTTTCTATGAGTGAATTCTTATTTTATTTCTAAACACCTTCTTGAGTTTCTTCCATCGATACACTAACTTTCTACTCTAAAACTTCGAGAATCTTAAATGCCCTCAACGGCCGCGAAAAATCCACGAGTCCATGCAAAACATATATATTATTAATAATTAATAATATTATTTATATATTTTAATATTGCCCGAAAACGATTTGTAGAACATGCCTGTATGATTATAATTTCTTCTCACTGTAAGAAATTTAACTGAGAGAGCATTGTAAAATTGAAAGTTCGTATTTTTAAGATATTTTTATTAATTTTTTAATAAGGTTGTGATGTTAAAAATATAAGTTCAACAATAGTTCTTATTAATATTATCCTCTTCTGTTTAAAATCATAAAAAATTCAAGAGCTTTTTTGTTTGTTTTTGTTGTTATTGAGCTTTTACTATCTGTTTTGTTTAATCGTTCTTGCTTTTTTCTATAATTCCACGTGATTGAACTCATTGTTGGTTCTGATTTTTGAAAAACAAATTGCTGTTTATTGGGATTTACACATTCATTTGTGTTTTGATAAGTGAGATTTTTGTGGGATTATAATTTAACTGTGACAACAACAGCTGCGTGAATTTGGATGGATTGTAATCGCATGCAAAGGATAATAAAGATTTCGGTAAATAAACGTATTTGTGGAAAATCTTTGTTATTCTTTCCAAGCGGCTTCACTTTAATTTACACATAATATAAAAAATATATGCATTATTACGTACAGAAATTCCTATGTATGTATTTTACATATAGAAAAAATTTTGGTTTTTAAATAAAGTTCTAAAGTTAGACTGTGCACTGTTTGCTGTGCGATTTTTCAAATTTTATAGAAAATATTATTATTTGATACAAGACATCGCTCTTAATAAGTACAACGGGCACAAATATGTACGAGTATATACATTTCGTTTTTCACACGTTCAATTCTTAAAGGCGACCGAAGGAAATCTAGAACAACAGCAACAAGGAAGTTCTAAACCAACACGGAAAGTTTTAATTAACTTCTCACATGGGCTTAACTTGCGCACCTAATTACACCTATAAGACATGGTGATGCGGCAGCAGTCACACGCCAACGCCAGCTTCAAGCGAACAACAATAACAGCACACGGGCAGTTAAAAATATCTGCAAGAACTTCTGCAACAGTGAACAGGCGAATTTGTTGTTGTTTTGTTGAAAATATTCTACTGGCAGGTGTCGACAGCGGCAGCTTTAGCGGCATAAAATGTCAAAGATAAACAGTGCAGCACAGACGCGACCGTTGCAACGGAGGAACGCAAGACGTGTGAACAAAAACGAAGGAGCAGAAACCACTTGCATTGTATAGTGTAAGTAGTGATGGGGTGTTCGGGAGGCAAAATCGTGTCATATTTGAAGCCACTTCCGCATACTGTCAACAAACGACAGCAACAACAAATTATATTTCGTGACAAAATGGATGCGCGTCTGTAAACAAAAATGAGTAACCCTGTTATAGAAAGGTAACGATTTCATCGAAATTCTGTCGCTGGTTGTTGAAGAAGAAATATTATATAAACTCAGATTTTGCTCCGACAGCGGGTCTCACAAATTTACATGTGTTTCAATATATTTATTGCCAAAGTATTATTCGGAAATATTTTAATCGTCTTTTTTATATACATATTTGGTAATTACACATTCTTTATTTATAATCTTCGCGCGCACTTTCTCCGGCCTCGCTTCCCTAGTTTAGTCACTGTTTCTTCCACTTGATTACTCCACCGTTTTTTTCTGTGGAGGGTCGTCATCCATCCCCTAGTTTAGTCACTGTTTCTTCCACTTGATTACTCCACCGTTTTTTTCTGTGGAGGGTCGTCATCCATCCTAACAACATGACCAAGATAACACATCCACTGGAGGTTTATTCTCTGGACTATGTCAATGTTGCGGTAAAACGATGGATCTCTCAACTTGGTCAACATAATCGGCTTGCTAAGCGTATTATTCGCAACACCATCACCCATCTTGAGACCGAGAATTCATTATTGGATAATATTTGACCGAATAGACTACGTCCAGCACGCAGTGAAGAAAATATCAGCCGTAGCTGAGAGTGTACACGAAGACGTTGGAGAGTCGGTGAAAACGTAACCGTCAATGGCGACCGTTATCGCGCCATGATAACCGACTACTTGATGCCTGAAATTGAAGCTCGTGATCTCAGCGACATTTGATTACAACATGTCGGCGCCACCTCCCATTCATCACATCAATCAATTGATTTATTGAGCGAACACTTCGGTTTTGAGCCGGTTGATTGGCCACCAAGATCGTGTGATATCACATCTAATGTCTATGCGGACAATCCCGCTTCGATACATTCCTTGGAGCAATAAAGTATATTGTATATTGAGCAAGCTACGATAATAACCTACGGTAAATTATAAAAATCATAGTCTGTTGTGATATATTCATATTTATTTCTTAATAATAATACCATAAATCCCCATGATAGTAGAACTCACTATTTGGTACATGCCAAAAAAGTCGAAAAAGTTGAATTGGATTCCGTCCACATTTTGTCCATTGACATTTGTCATTTGGCTGCGCTGTGATTTGAAAAGCGACAAAAAATCCTTGCACATGTGTGTATACTTATTAATACTATTTTTTCTACCACATACATACATGTATTAACTGTAAATTCATAAGGGAGCAATCGTTTTATTTTTGGTTTTGCTTTGAATTTTAAAAAACTTCTCACTTTGGAACTTTTGTCGAACAACAACAAGCAGCAGATGGCAATTATATTCCAGTTATTTTCAGATTTTTTTAACTAGATAATAGCAAAAACATGCAAAAAACGTTACAAATTATATAGCGATTTATATTTCAAACTAATTCATTTGTCATTCCACAAGTGTTTTAGTGCGGAATAATTTAGCGCAGTTGTCCAAAAGTAGTGTATTTGAAATAAGTCACTTTGGGGGAATTATTTCAATGTTACGTTGGACTATCCTCAGGAGAGAAATAAATATTTTATGTATTAGAAACAAATTAAATATTTATTTTAGAAAAATGTAGTATTTTTGTTTTCCAAATCTTTGCAATAAAAATTGTAAATAAACAAGTAAGGAAGGGCTAAGTTCGGGTGTAACCGAACAATTTATACTCTCGCAATTTATTTATTTAACTTAATTAATATTATATAATACACAATTTTACCCACATATTCGTCATATATATTGTATAAAGTCCATTGAAAGTTGGAAACCATAATATTAGGTTAGAAGCACCGAGGTCCTCGTGTTCGATATATGGGGCCTTCAAAACCTATGGTCCGATTTCGGCGATTTTTAGAATGGGACTGCCACACTAATAACATAGTATTTGTGCAAAGTTCTGCATCGATATCTTCACTAGTGCTTACTTTATATATTGTAAAGTAAGCGATTCAGATTGTCTTCAAAGTTCTGGGATATAGGAAGTAGGCGCGGTTGTGAAGCGATTTGGTCTATTTTCACAACATATCATTGGGATGTAAGGAAACTATTACAAACCAAGTTTCATTGAAATCGGTCGAGTAGTTCCTGAGATATGGTTTTTGACCCATAAGTGGAGGACGCCACGCTCATTTTCCACTTCGCCCACTTATGGGTCAAAAACCATATTTCAGGAACTACTCGACAGATTTCAATGAAATTCGGTATATAATATTTTTTGGACACCCTAATGACACGTGTGGAAAATGGCCGAAATCGGTTCACAACTACGACAACTTCCCATATAACTCAATTTTGAATTCCATCTGATTCCTTCACTTTATAAGATATACATTAGAAACCAATGAAGATGACGAGATAAAAGTTTACACAAATACTTGTACGATCTGTGGCATCACTTGTGAAAAAATTGTCAAAATCGGACCATAACTTTTCAATGCCGCGGATATCGAATATGAAGAACTCAGTGCCTTATGGTAATTTTTCACCGAAAATAGCGGTAAATCTCTCAAATACCTTAATTTAATTCAGAGGAAATCTGTTTCTTCTAATAGTGTGTCTCTGTATCAGAAATGGTTAAAATCAGGTCATAACTTCTCTTATCCCCGCAAAACTAATATGGCTGTGTAAGTTGACGTTGAGCAACACCAAAAACTCCGTCATGATTGGGAAGGACCTCTCCGAGCCGTTCGATACCAAACGAGGTTTCAGACAAGGTGACTCACTATCGTGCGACTTCTTCAATCTATTGCTGGAAAAAATAATACGAGCTGCAGAACTAAATAGAGAGGGTACAATCTTCTACAAGAGTGTACAGCTCCTGGCGTACGCCGATGATATTGATTTCATCGGAAGCAACAACCGCGCCGTTTGTTCTGCTTTTTCCCGCATGGATAAGGAGGCGAAGCGAATGGGTCTGGAGGTGAATGAGGACAAGACGAAATATCTTCTGTCATCAAGCAAACAGTCGGCGCACTCGCGCACTCGCACCAACTTCTCCAAAAAAATTACATCCACATATGTCCCTTCATAGTGCGATCCTTCATACCAAATTTTACTTCAATAGCTTAATTTATAGCTCAGTTATAGCTCTTTATATGTTTTCGGTTTTCGCCATTTTGTGGGCGTGGCTGTGGTCCGATTACGCCAGAACGGTCAGATGGACGGACAGACAGACATCCGGATTTGAACTTTACTCGTCACCGTGATCATTTTGATATATGGGGCATTCTCTGGAAAAAAGCCACTTGAAAAAAAAAATTCTTTATTTTCTTTGGCAATTATTATCTTATAGTACATGTAACACCTAAAATAAAACATATGGTTTTAGGTCTGTGTAACGCGGGGTTGCCATATTATAAGGGGCCAAAGTTTTTTGTAAAACAATTTTCGAACCGCCATAACTTTAAAACTAATGAACAGATTTTAAAACACCATGTGACTTTTTTGTACAGAATTTCTCAAACTTTGAAACTGTATATCGTAAAAATTTTTAAAATTAAATTTCATAGCAAAAAATTAAAAAAAAAAATTTTTGGGAATTTTTAACAACTTATTGCAACTTCGATTTTTTTCGAAAATATCTTAAAATGTTCCTTACTTCATCACCTTTTTAACCCCCAAAGGGAATTTTGGGACAGCAATATTTGTATGAGCTACAAATAAAAAACCAACTCAGAACTAGATGAAAAATCATTGATTTATGCACTATTATTATCAGAATTCAGGATTAACGACGTGGACGTAGCAGACATTTAATCCCTTTTTTTTTTTTTATTTTTTAATATTTTTTTTTATTTTTTTTTTGCATTTTTCAAATTTTTAATTTTTTGTTTGTTTGTTTTACAAAAAACTTTGGCCCCTTGTAATATGGCAACCCCGCGTTACACAGACCTAAAACCATATGTTTTATTTTAGGTTTTACATGTACTATAAGATATATAATTCTTCTTCTTCTTGACTGGCGTAGACACCGCTTACGCGGTTATAGCCGAGTCCAAAACAGCGCGCCACGTATCCATCCTTCTGTCAGTTTGGCGGCAATTGGTTATTCCAAACGAAGCCAGGTCCCTCTCCACCTGGTCCTTCCATCGGAGTGGAGGTCTCCCTCTTCCTCTGCTTCCACCAGCGGGTACTGCATCGAATACTTTCAGAGCTGGAGCACTTTCATCCATTCGAACAACATGTCCTAGCCAGCGTAGCCGCTGTTTTTTTATTCGCTGGACTATGTCTATGTCGTCGAATAACACATACAGCTCATCGTTCCATCGTCTGCGGTATTCGCCGTTGCCAATTCTTAAGGGACCATAAATCTTCCGCAAAACCTTTCTCTCGAAAACTCCTAGTGCCGTCTCATCGGATGTTGGCATCGTCCACGCTTCTGCACCGTAAAGTAGGACGGGAATGATGAGAGACTTGTAGAGTTTGGTTTTTGTTCGTCGAGAGAGGACTTTACTTTTCAATTGCCTACTTAGTCCATAGTAGCACCTGTTGGCAAGAGTGATTCTGCGTTGGATTTCCAGGCTGACATTGTTATTGCTGTTAATGCTGGTTCCCAGGTAGACGAAATTATCTACAACTTCAAAGTTATGACTGTCAACAGTGACGTGGGAGCCAAGACGCGAATGCGCTGACTGTTTGTTTGACGACAGGAGATATTTCGTCTTGTCCTCGTTCACCACCAGACCCATACGCTTCGCTTCCTTATCCAGTCTGGAGAAAGCAGAACTAACGGCGCGGGTGTTGTTTCCAATGATATCGATATCATCGGCGTACGCCAGTAGCTGTACACTCTTATAGAAGATTGTACCTTCTCTGTTTAGCTCTGCAGCTCTTATAATTTTTTCCAGCATCAAGTTAAAGAGGTCGCACGATAGTGAGTCACCTTGTCTGAAACCTCGTCTGGTATCGAACGGCTCGGAGAGGTCCTTCCCGATCCTGACGGAGCTTTTGGTGTTGCTCAACGTCAGCTTACACAGCCGTATTAGTTTTGCAGGGATACCAAATTCAGACATCGCGGCATAAAAGCAGCTCCTTTTCGTGCTATCGAAGGCAGCTTTAAAATCGATAAAAAGGTGGTGAGTATCGATTCTTCTCTCTCGGGTCTTTTCCAAGATTTGGCGTATGGTGAATATCTGGTCCATTGTAGATTTTCCAGGTCTAAAGCCTCACTGATCAGGTCCAATCAGTTCATTGACGGTGGGCTTTAGTCTTTCACACAATACGCTCGACAAAACCTTATATGCGATATTGAGGAGACTTATACCACGGTAGTTGGGGCAGATTGTGGGGTCTCCCTTTTTGTGTATTGGGCAGAGCACACTGAGATTCCAATCATGCTTTCTTCCGACCATATTCTGCAAAGAAGCTGATGCATGCACCTTATCAGTTCTTCGCCGCCGCATTTGAATAGCTCGGCCGGTAATCCATCGGTACCCGCCGCCTTATTGTTCTTCAAGCGGGTAATTGCTATTCGAATTTCTTCACGGTCGGGCAATGGAACATCTGCTCCATCGTCGTCGATTGGGGAAATGGGTTCGCCATCTCCTGGTGTTGTACTTTCACTGCCATTCAGCAGGCTGGAGAAGTGTTCCCTCCACAAACTCAGTATACTCTGGTCATCAATAACTAGATCACCTCTGGGGGTCCTACAGGAGTGTGCTCCGGTCTTGAAACCTTCAGTTAGTCGCCGGATCTTTTCGTAAAATTTTCGAGCATTACCCCTGTCGGCCAGCTTGTCAAGCTCTTCATACTCACGCATTTCAGCCTCTTTCTTTTTTTGTCTGCAAATGCGTCTCGCTTCCCTCTTCAGCTCTCGGTATCTTTCCCATCCCGCTCGTGTTGCGGTCGATCGCAACTTTGCGAGGTAGGCAGTCTGTTTTCTCTCCACTGCGAGACGACAATCCTCATCATACCAGCTGTTTTTTTGACTTTTCCGAAAACCAATGGTTTCGGTTGCAGCTGTACGTAAGGAGTTTGATATGCCGTCCCACAGCTCCCTTATACCGAGATGCTGATGAGTGCTCTCAGAGAGCAGGAGTGCAAGTCGAGTAGAAAATCGTTCGGCTGTCGGTTGTGATTGCAGCTTCTCGATGTCGAACCTTCCTTGTGTTTGTTGACGTGTGCGCTTTTCTACACAGAGGCGGGTGCGTATCTTAGCTGCTACAAGATAGTGGTCCGAGTCGATGTTGGGACCACGAAGCGTACGCACATCAAAAACACTGGAGACATGTCGTCCATCTATCACAACATGATCGATCTGGTTGCGAGTGATTCGATCCGGGGACAGCCAAGTAGCTTGATGGATTTTCTTATGCTGGAATCTAGTACTACAGACGACCATATTTCGGGCCCCGGCGAAGTCGATCAGCATCAGACCGTTTGGTGATGTTTCGTCATGGAGGCTGAATTTTCCGACTGTTGTGCCAAAGACACCTTCTTTACCCACCCTAGCGTTGAAATCGCCAAGCACGATTTTGACATCGTGGCGGGGGCAGCGCTCATAGGTACGTTCTAGGCGCTCATAGAAGGTATCTTTGATCACTTCGTCCTTCTCTTCCGTCGGGGCGCAAATCAGCGATATGTTGAAGAACCTCGCTTTGATGCGGATTGTGGCTAGACGTTCATCCACCGGAGTGAATGCCAGGACTCGACGACGGAGTTTCTCTCCCCCCACAAATCCCACACCGAATTTCCGCTCCTTTATATGGCCGCTGTAGTAGATGTCACAAGGACCCACCTTCTTCCGTCCTTGTCCCGTCCATCGCATTTCTTGGATGGCGGTGATGTCAGCCTTTACTCTTACGAGGACATCAACCAGCAGTGGTCGTCATCAAAATTGGGGTCTCTAATCCGATGCTGTTTTTTCTTTTTCATTGGGGGGTGTTTTTATGTGGTGGGTCCCAAACCCTACGCACAACCGCATAGGCGGCTTTCGCCTTCTCACTTTAGCTCGCCTCCAAACGGATGTCTGTTGGCTACCCAGAGGATACTTGGTCTAAGACCGGAAGTCGTGAGCTGCTTGAGCCACATGTAAAAGAATCGTTCCTGGCCACTCCCAAGTGAATGACAGTCAGAAACTTTCCTCACTTACGTGAACTTCTACATATGACTCCATCCTCCTCCTATAATTGCCAAAGAAAATAAAGAACTTTTTTTTTCCAGAGAATGCCCCATATATAACCCTTTTTGGTTATAGGACTTACAAACAACCGTTATGTGGACAAAACTATTATTCTCTCTTTAGCAACTTTGTTTAGCCTTTCATTACTTGTTGTAATGTTTGTTTATCTATCTATATTTACCTTTTAAGCCGGCAACTTCTTTATGAATATAATAAAAATGATTTTAGTATGAAATTCAATCTGGGCTAGAAACACTCTAGGAATCTTCCATTAATAACAATAATACATCACTTTTTTGTTTTCTAAAGATGTAAAAATGGTCGTTGATATATATATATATATGTAGATAGGTCCACTCATATGATACACATCAACGAATATATTCCTATCATCCGAATCTATTTTTATATAAGCGATACATTCTTTTAACTTTGAACCGGATGTTTCGGACAGTTAGATATACATATATATATTATCAGATTTATTTATATCCATAACTAACGGGTGATTTTTTTGAGGTTAGGATTTTCATGCATTAGTATTTGACAGATCACGTGGGATTTCAGACATGGTGTCAAAGAGAAAGATGCTCAGTATGCTTTGACATTTCATCATGAATAGACTTACTAACGAGCAACGCTTGCAAATCATTGAATTTTATTACCAAAATCAGTGTTCGGTTCGAAATGTGTTTCGCGCTTTTTTATCGACAAATTTTGTTCAGCGATGAGGCTCATTTCTGGTTGAATGGCTACGTAAATAAGCAAAATTGCCGCATTTGGGGTGAAGAGCAACCAGAAGCCGTTCAAGAACTGCCCATGCATCCCGAAAAATGCACTGTTTGGTGTGGTTTGTACGCTGGTGGAATCATTGGACCGTATTTTTTCAAAGATGCTGTTGGACGCAACGTTACGGTGAATGGCGATCGCTATCGTTCGATGCTAACAAACTTTTTGTTGCCAAAAATGGAAGAACTGAACTTGGTTGACATGTGGTTTCAACAAGATGGCGCTACATGCCACACAGCTCGCGATTCTATGGCCATTTTGAGGGAAAACTTCGGAGAACAATTCATCTCAAGAAATGGACCCGTAAGTTGGCCACCAAGATCATGCGATTTAACGCCTTTAGACTATTTTTTGTGGGGCTACGTCAAGTCTAAAGTCTACAGAAATAAGCCAGCAACTATTCCAGCTTTGGAAGACAACATTTCCGAAGAAATTCGGGCTATTCCGGCGGAAATGCTCGAAAAAGTTGCCCAAAATTGGACTTTCCGAATGGACCACCTAAGACGCAGCCGTGGTCAACATTTAAATGAAATTATCTTCAAAAAGTAAATGTCATGAACCAATCTAACGTTTCAAATAAAGAACCGATGAGATTTTGCAAATTTTATGCGTTTTTTTTTTTTTAAAAGTTATCAAGCTCTTAAAAAATCACCCTTTATTACTTTGTGAAACAATACTAATGTAAGTAAATAAAATATTAAGAAAAATGTACTCAATATTTTTCAATTTTTTTTCATTCATAAAAAAGTCTTTAATTATGCAATTCTTTTAGTTTGAAAATATGAAAGAGCCATTTGAAATAAAGAGGAGGAACTCAAAGTTCATTAACCATTTAGAACCTTATCTAGAGCACTCACCCTAAACTTAGGAATAGTTTTATGTGGAGAATCTCATTGCTAAGACCATTTTAGGACCTCTTGTGCATTTGAGAATGATTCTGGCTCTCTTTGTGAAACGTTTGTAAAATATATATGGGAAGCAATTTAATAACACCAAATATGGTTTAAGGCTGACGAACAATGTCAGCCTCGAAATCCAGCGCAGAATAACTCTTGCCAACAGGTGCTACTTTGGACTGAGTAGGCAATTGAACAGTAAAGTCCTCTCTCGACGAACCAAAATCAAGCTCTACAAGTCGCTTATCATTCCCGTCCTGCTTTACGGTGCAGAAGCTTGGACGATGTCAACATCAGATGAGACGACACTAGGAGTTTTCGAGAGGAAAATTTTGCGCAAGATTTATGGTCCTCAGAACATTGGCAACGGCGAATACCGCAGACGATGGAACGATGAGCTGTACGAGTTATACGACGACATTGACATAGTTCAGCGAATAAAAAGACAGCGGCTACGCTGGCTAGGTCATGTTGTCCGAATGGACGAAAACACTCCAGCCCTGAAAGTGTTCGATGCAGTACCCGCCGGAGGAAGCCGAGGAAGGGGAAGGCCTCCACTCCGTTGGAGGGACCAGGTGGAGAGCGACCTGGTTACACTTGGGATCTCCAACTGGCGCCGAACTGCGAAGGAGAGAGACAGGTGGCGCACTATCGTCGATTCGGCTATAACCGGCTAAACGGTTGCAACGCCAATCACATACAAATATGGTTTAAGGACTCATAATATTAATTCATCCATCATGCACATCTTTCAGTGGTTTACTAAGATTTGAATGCTGAAAGATAAACAACATATCCTCCGAATTTCAGAGATTCTCTTTTAAATTTCTATCTTTATGTTCTAAGTCAAATTTGAATAAATTCCTGTTTAACTAAAGAAAAATGCGAATGTAATGTACGAACTTTTTGAATTATCAAACATAATCTAAACTACACAACATCAACGCCAAGGCACTTTTAACTAAAGTGCACTATAAAAAATAACTTTTTAACTGAAAAAGTTTAAAAAAGTCACTTTCGAGTTCCACCCGTGTATACACGATGTTAATATGATGATGCGTATTAATAGTTGGTGTTGTTGTTGGTGGTGTGTTGTGCATTTTTTTTGCCAAACACCAAAAACTTGTTTAATTTTCACATTTGTGTTTTGGGGATTTTTTCCTGGTCCTAAGGCGAATGCCGAAAAGTCAAACCCGAGGCAAGAACTTTCACCCTTCTTTTTGCGTTGCATTTTGCCAAAGTGAGACCTCAAAACTCGATTCACTTTGCATTAAACGAATGCGAAATTCTTGCTGCGCAATGGAAATGCAAAGTTTGTTGCTTAAATGCCAAACGTGAACTTTTCGTAATTCAAAGCATTCAAAGTCGGTAAACTCAATACTATTTTCATTTCCACTTCCGTATTGGCGCTTTGATGACACCGGCACCGGTGAGAAATAAGAGGGAAATAAGAAGGTTGGGAATAAACGAAACGTCGGCAAACGTGTTGCTGATAATAAAATGTGATAAAGAGGAAATCTGTTGAGTGGCAATGGCAGACCTTTGTTAATGCCAATATCCGATTACGGCGTGGCAAGTGGCTGGATATTTTCCTCAGCAGTTGCTGCACAAATATTTGCGCACAGTTGGCAGGGTCAGGGATGCGCAGCTCCGCTTATAAATATCTACTGTACTTATTTGCTGAGTGTAGCCAAAGGAGCAAGTTCTTTGTAAGGATTTAAGTCGATAGAAGCTTGAAGTAGTGAAGTGTGTATATAAAGATGATTGATTGCACTTTCTGTGAATCAGTTTCCTTTCCATGTTGTGGTCTGCCACACAAGGGAGTCAATCACAGTTTGGTTACTTTGAGAATTTGCATTTATTTTGCAACAGGTTTTACAAACAAATGTATACATATTTGGAATTTATAAAATAAATTAAAAATACTGAGAGCTAATTTTCAGTGTTATGTAAGCTTTGACATCTCATTGTTACATCGGCAAACGTAAGGTCATTTGTAAGTCTTTCGTTTGCGCTATTTTCCATTTCAAATGCTTCGGTTGTGTTTAAACAAATTAGTTTCTTATAAAAGTTGCTCTATTTTCATTTGTTTCATATTACTTAATAATTGATAATGAGTAGAAGATATCATTGTGATCGTTCTCGTGTAAATAAGTGAAGAAATTTCCTTCTATGTCTGCAGCCTCCATTTCATTTCTGACACCCTTTACATCCTAACAATACAAACATGAATGGTTAGATAGTCTTTTCCAGAATATTCTCCACATAACCAATATACTTTGCTTTAATTAATTTGAAACATAACTAAAGCATATCATCTGGTATAACAATACTTTCTGATTTCGAAGGTCTTACACCATGTACATATAGACTATTCTTATTGCAAATATGTAATTCTATAATTTTTTTTCAGTACCACAATAATGGAACAAGAGATTCATCTCATTCTCATTCAGTTCGGCATAGTTATTTTATGAACTTCCCCAAATACTTTCCGCTGTACATTTATATAACACCAGGTGACTATCATAATCATACATACAAAAAATTTGATAATTATTGATGAAAATTGATTGCGAAGTTTCGGGTTTGATGCTTGGTAGTGGATGATATGGAATACTCTTATTGAGGGCTATCATACAAATGCATCAATCTCAATCTGTTATGTGTACAACGAGTTTTATCAATATTTTCGTGCTAATGTTCAATGGTTTCTTCACAGCAACTATCATAATAAGCAATACTACTCGAGAGAAATTTTGAATAACAATTTCGCCCTTATTACGGTTTACAACTCAACATCCTCATTAAAAATTTGCCAATTTGGAATTATTCTTTGTATGGCTATGAAGCACCATCCTATAGCACTGTGAAAAACTGGTACAACGAATTCAATCGTGCCGACGCTCGCTCAAAGACGAATTCTGTGAAGGTCGTCCAAAAACAGCCGTTGTGCCATAAAACATCGATGCCGTACGTGAACTGATAATGCAAGACTGTCATGTAACATACCTTCAGATAGAGGCATGCCTATGCATTTCTACCACCAGTATACATTCGATATTGCATGAACACCTGGTCGTAAAAAAGGTTTGTTCTCGTTGGATCTCGCACAATTTGACAATCGCTCAAAAAAAAGTGCTTCGAAAATTGGTTTGAGCGCATGCAAAAGTGTATAAATCTTGATGGAGAATATTTTGAAAAACAATAAAACTTATTAGCTTATTATAACAATTATTAGGCCAGAAATATATATAGCAGCCCTCGTATTTATAGTATGACGAATATGTGGCTGAAATTGTGTGTTATATTAATGAAATTAAATAAATAAATTGCGAGAGTATAAAATGTTCGGTTACACCCGAACTTAGCCCTTCCTTACTTGTTTTTTATCATATTCCTTCATAGAGTATGTATTTTAAGTTTAACGATAACCTTTGCCTAGATTATGCAAAGTTACTACTTTTTGAGTACTCCGAGATACTACTCTACAATCTTTAGTCCGCTCGGAACATCTGATAGACTTTATAGACGATTTTTTTATAACAAAGGATAATTGAAAGCATATTTTAACTGTTCAAATTGCTCTACCAAGAGGCACCAGCTAATCAAAAAAAGTCCAAATTTTACATCGACCGGAGCTTTGAATGAATACTCAATGAATAAAAATATTGCAGTGGATTATGGAGAACTAAATATTGTACCCAAGGATTGAAACAGGAAATGTCTATACATTGTAGCATAAAAATTGAGTTTGAGCCCTCTTAATTGATCTTTAAAATTCAAAACTAAATTATTTTATTTCGTTACAAACAAGCACATGTACATACATACATATACATATACACAAGCGTAAGTCGGTTGGAAAAATAAAATTGCTTCAGTGTTATACAAGAGTATTAAATAAAATGCATTTACACTGTTGCATGCCACATGTATCGCCGGCAGGCGAAACAAATTGAAAACAATATAATTTAAAGTGTTGCAAACAAAATGCAAAATACAAATCATTGGAGTGTGTTCGATATGAATGTTTACACCATCGTACAAAATACTTTGAGCGCACGCTGTGCCACACAATGTACTTACATACATACATACATTAGTATATGTATATGTATAAATATAAAATATTTTTTTGCATTGAGTTAACCAAACAATTGTGTTGTATTGCTGTGGGGTTTCATGCATTGCTCTGGATGTAATCAATTGATTGAAAACTCCAATAGAATTTTCCATAAGCGAGCACTGGCACACACATATTCACACATATATAGAATATGGATGTAAGCACTTGTTATTATAAATATTTATATATGAATATAAAGTTGGTGCAAGACAGCGGCGTTGTTCGAAGGAGGGGTGTGGAAAATATTATAATTGCTTACTACATAGGTTACTTCCCACTTGTCCCACTTGGACAGTTGAAACACTGGCTCTTTGTAGTATTAAATCTCCTAGGTATGGATCAAGAGGCCGTCATATGTATATCTATTAAACGTTTTGAGCATATCATAAATCGGTTCAGACAGTTTAAAGAAAGTATGACACCCAAGAAGTTTAATCGTCAGTCTAATCAAATATGAACAGTTGAGGAGAAAGTTGGACAGTTATTGGTTAAAACTTTTTAAAATATGACAGAAGGAACTTTTGGTAGTTGAATGGGCCTACCCAGCTCACGTGAAACCCAGACCGTCTGGAGCTAGATTATAAGAGAACATCCGAGCTTCGACTCATTCCCAGTTTAATGGGACTGTGCCACTTCTGACATCTCTATTTGGCACACTCACCTCAGTTGATGGAGAGTTTCTGACACTCTCCTCTAACCTTCTACCTGAGCTTCAATTGGTTACTAAGTCAAACACACTTTTTTGCACGGTATAATCAATATGGCGGCTAAAAGGGGACTATGCATCGGCATTGTGACTACGCCACTGCTCGCAGGTGTATGCGAATAAAAAGTGGAATGCATTAAACATATTGTGGCTACATGAAAAGGCAATTAAACTATAATTGCTTCGAAAAAATGTTTATATATATAAATACAGATATAAATAGGTTTATATGTATATATGTATGAGCATAGATATAAGACATTCAAAGGAAAACTTCGTTACTTGGGATATCTATTGTTACAGATATGATTCGGATTAATTCAAGTTATATAAACTAAGGTTGCAATAAAAGGGTGTTTTGGTACATTTACAAGTTTTCAAAAAAGATTATTAACAAATTAAAGATTAAACAATTTTAAGATTTCTTCAATTTACTCAACGCAGGGAAAGCGAGAACGACTTCTTTCCTTTGGTTTTTGTATGGGGAGTTTACAATCTAGGTTTTAGACTTCATCTAAACAATGATCTTATAATTATTAATCTTGAGACTTGAAAAGTGGACTTCAGTCCTTGAAAAGTATCGGTCTCGGTCTGATATTAATTTAGTTTTTGATATTGGGCTTGGTAAACTTGTCTTAGTCTTAGACTTGGCTTGTATATAGGGTCTTAATATTAGTACTGAGATTGGTATTATTATCGAGTTGGTTTTGTTTTTTGGGAATTCATTTCCATTAGAACTTATACCGAAATGATATTGCAACTCTGTCTTTCAAAGAATGTAGATTTAAGTCTCGTCTATTTGTTTTTTGCAAAGGGTGAGACGTGACGATTTGTTACATATTGAACTCAAGCAAATTGTTGTAAGATCCTTCGCTTATGATGGACTTTATTTTCCCACACCCTAGGATAATAGAAATTTAATGGTGATCAATAGTCAACAATACAAAATAATGTTAAATCTTAGAAGAGGCCACAGAAACAAGCGAACGGCACTATTTCAAGCATTGGATCCTTTAATTTTCTCGAATCAATTGGGTTAAAGATTTTGGATGTGGTACCAGATAGTGTTAAAAAACTACTATTAAGCTCTATCTTCACTAAACTACCCAAGTGTACAAAGGCTTGGCTATCAGAAACATGAAAACAACTGGCGCGCTATTGTAAATTCAACGAAAATCGTCTAGGCGTTTAAAGTGCCTAGGCATTGAAATTGTAAAGAAGCCATACAACTTCTGAAGCTCCCGCGTTCCAGTGTTTTGCTG
Organism: Zeugodacus cucurbitae; assembly: GCF_028554725.1. NCBI lineage: Eukaryota > Metazoa > Arthropoda > Insecta > Diptera > Tephritidae > Zeugodacus > Zeugodacus cucurbitae. The sequence continues at coordinate 50,778,815 of NC_071667.1, read as the reverse complement.
CCACGCGGTACCAATAAATAACGCTTAACACTTCAGCGCCGTATTTTAGATGCCAAATTAACCAAGGAATGCGTGACTCAAAAGCCACAACAGCATTTAGACGTTGTCTTTGAGCGAGCTGCGACATTAATAAACGACATTTTAACCGAGTTGACGTTTACGCCATGAGATTTTCATGAGGCGCTTGGCTGCAGCCCAAAAGCTTGTGCGGCATGTGTGTGTTGCCGCTCCGTACATACATATGCCAGCGCGTGTTGTGTGGCGGCATTAAAAGCCATCAAAGCAACAGCTGTCGCGGACCGACAACATCAAGAAGCTGTCAAGCTCGGGTCACACGCGCGACGAACTCAGCATGTGTACACATAAGTGTATTTGTGCGCGCGTGCATGACGAGGCTTTAGTGCATGCCACATGCCACATGCCACATGCCACATGGATGTGGCTGTTGTTGGTGTATGTGCGCTTTGTTGTGCTTTTCCGATGCCAGTTAGAATTCGGGCGAAGTATTTATTTACGAAACCCAAGTGCAGCACATAATTGAATAAAGACGGTGCGGTGCGGTGCGGTTCCGCGAGTTAGGTGGCGTCTTTGATGACAACCTGCCACCTGGTGGCAATCGACTTAGCCGTCAGCATTCTGTTGAAGTGCTTAATTTTTTTCAGCGCTGCATAATTTATTTGATGTGTTGCAGCGAACAGCAGGAGTTCCCAATCGTACTGATCCTCTGCGACGACAGATAGGCAGTCAACAACCCAAACTCCAACTCAGCGAGTTGCCTGTTTGTGTTCTTGCCTGTCACTTTCAGCTCTTCAGCGGAGTTAAGTGGTATGAAAGCGGCCACCAGGCACATGTAGACCTAAACACATGTGCACAAATATACAGTTATGTGTATTTTAATGCGCTTTTACAAAAACATCTCGAAGCGGCAACGTTTCATGTTCCACCAGGGAGACTGCAAGTACTCTGCGGCAACAGCTGTGGGTTTAAGTTTTCGCTGCCGTTGAGTTGAAAAGGTTATGCAATAATTTATTGGTTAAGCGGTATACAAGTCGCTTAAGCAAACACGTAACCAAACCACTTAAGGATATCCACATATGGCTGCCACTATTAATAATCACATTTAACTAAGTTTCCGTTTAGCTGCTGTGCATTCTGCATAAATTCCAAAGTGGAAATTGTGAAAATAAAGCCAATAAGTGAGGTTAATACACAATTGATTAGGAATGTCTTTATTTCGCGTAGATATAGCACAGCAGGTTTGTATGTGCTTGGTTTAAAATTGAACAATGGGTTGGGCAACGGGCGCCTATTATAAGTTAAATTTCATAACTCAACATAATCTAAACTAATTTGTACTAACTCTGATATATTATGTTCTAGAGAAATGATCTTATTCCTCTTCTAGTCCTCAAAGGGAATAAATAGCATTTTTCCGAAAAATAATGTCGGATACTAGAAATTGGTTCAGTTTTTCCCTGGCCCTAGTTATACTGAAAAGTAGTTTATGGGAGTTCTGAAATCGATATTAAGGCGTATGAACTTCAATGGCATATTGCAAGATAATATTGATCACATCACTATTTCGTAAATCAATGTGAATACTTCAGTATAAAAATATTTGAAACTATCGGTGTTCTAATACTTTTTGGATGAATCCTTAGTTAGAGCCACGTTCTGCTAAGAAATTATATTTATGCCTGCAGGATGCGATTAAATATGATTGAAAATGGTGATATGAATAGTCTGAGGTACATTTATGACTTAGGTTAGGTTAGGTTATACTGGTAGGCCAATACGCCATACATAGACCTATTTAGGTCCTTTGCGATACCAGATGGAGTGCCGTCACGTTATCCACGAGGAGTAGTCATCCTTTAGGATGCCTAAGCTTGACGCGAATTTTTTAAATTTTTGTGGCTTCACTTTTGATACCTCTTCATGATTCTCATATTGTGAGGCCCCCAAGTAGCGAAGTCGTTGTCTTGACAATGCAGAGCAGGTGCACAGAAGATGCTTCATTGTCCCATCTTATTGGCATGTGCCGCCACCAGACAGTGGCCTGTGAGTATTCCCACCAAACTCCTGCAGTCCCTTCTATCGAGTGACAGAATGAGTTTGGTGTACTTCTGGTCTACGGTTTTACACATGGATTTAACGATTTTACACCCCGATATATTTGTCCAACGTGCTAGGATTTTTCTTTTCATGCTCCTGTCCAGATCATAGTACAGACAGCGCATGGATTTCCCAATATCGGTCGCGTTTCCGGAAGACAGTTTTACACCATTCTTGGCAATTTCGTCCACAATCTCCTTGCCTTCAATGTCTTTATGTCCTGGCACCTAGTAGAAGTGAAAGCACGTGTTCCTAGCAATTATCTCCACTGCCACCCTGGTATCCAAAACACTTTTGGCCGAAATGCAAACCGAGGTTGTTTCCTTGATTGCTGCTTGACTGTCTACGTAGATATTGACTTTGGCTAGCTCTGCGGCTTTCCCAATAGCAAACAGCCCCGCTTTGAAGATACTGCAGTGATACGTATATCCCCGCACCTACCCCGTCCTCCATTTTCGAACCATCCGTGTAGATTTATGACTTAACAAACAATAATTTTTTAAGGGCCGGAAATAAGTTCATCTAATGTCATACATATTGACTTAAGTCGTCTATAAAAAGAAAGTGTTGCGATGTGGACGAAAAATTTTTAGACCTATCTTTAACAAATTAAGGCGAACTTTTGAGATATTTTAGAATACATTATGTAGCTACCATATGTATTCCATTGCCTTAAGTAACTGTGAAAATAATTTCAGGACTCTCTATAAAAATCTTAAAACTATAATGCAAAGAGGTTTATTAGTTGTGAATGTATAATTATTATATATTGCTGGTATTTTATTTATTTAAATATATATTCTTTTACTCAATAAGCCAAACAAAAAAATTGTTTGAATTGACCAGGGAGCCCTACTACATATGTGTACCTTATATTTTTGGGGTCGCTGAATCCGAATCCGAGGTCCATTAAAACTTCAACGGAATCGCTTGAAACTTGTTACTATGGGGTTTTCGGCGTCGTTGAATACGAATCTGATGTCGGTTTTTAAAAATTCAAAATGGCGGATCCAATATAGCGGACACTATTTTGAAAAAAATCATCGGAATCGCTTGAAACTCATTATTGGGGGGTTTTTCAGGGTCGCTAATTACGAATCCGTTGTGGTTTTTCAAAATTCAAAATGGCGGATGAAATAATTTTTAAAATGTGTCCATTAGTATTATATTGTTGTTTTAAAATTTGTTTAGCTTTTTCTCTGTATCGATTCAGAATTTTAGAACAATTATTTTATTTTACTATTTCCCACTCATTCGGCAAACTAAAATGTCCTTTTGGCCACGTAGCTCACTAAATTCCATTGTCGACATAGTTGACATCAAGTGTAATAAAATTATTTACTGCTGCAATTATATTACATTCTACAATGGCAATTGGATGAAATTATCAAAAGAAGGGTGTTCGGTTGATGCAGAGTGTATGCACTTGAATGAAGTAGTCCTCATGTACAAATATATAAATGTGTACTTACATAAAATCTTCTTTTGGTATTGCCAATTATACCATTAATTTACTTGAAAACATTTTTGATCATTTGGAAACTAATTATTGATTGACTGTGTAGTAATTATGTATAAATACTAATAAAAGTTCTTGTGTAACTTATGATGACAATTTAAATATATATAATTAGCTTTACTTTCAGTGTAACAATATGAAAATATTTGATTGACTTGTGACTATATGAAGATTCTTCATTTATTGTTTGTTGCGCCTTTAGTGTTGTTGTCCTTACCATTTACATATCGCTCGTTTACTTGAATAGTGTCAAAACTCAAAAAACACGATTTTTGAGTTGAGTATGTAAAAATGTGCGCAATTTCAGCGTCCATATTGTATAAAAATTTCATTCCAATGCGTAGAAAAATAAACCGTGAAATAAGAATGTGCCGTTATTAAACTTGTTATGTTGGATTATTTTTTAACTACAATAACGACACTTCTCAGTTGTGCCAGAATTAGGCATGGATTTTTATCTGAAAGAGAGACATATTTTGTGTTACAACACATATTGTCATAGAGTGAATTTGGTTTTCTTTTCAGAAAGAACGACATATTTTGTATTACATCGATATTGGTGAAAAGTAGTTAAATTTTTCGTATTGATTTTTTTCAACAAAAACGACACATTTGACTTATGACGGCGAAATTGAATTATTTTTTTTCACAAATAACGACACAATTCAAAATGGGTCACGTTTATGCCCAAGAAAAAGCATTAGTACACTCTATTTGGTCCATTTATGCTCAACATTGTATTTAATATATTACAGGCCACTAGATTTGTCAATAAAAAGTTGGAATTTTTTTATATTAGCTAAATAAGAGACAATTAAAAACTTTAAATCGCTCTCCTGAAAAATCGACTTTTTTGAGTTGTGACACTATTCAAGTAAATGAGCGATATGACGATTTCAACACCAGGTTCCATGTTCTAGAAAGAATATTTGTCCACATGATCCGTGAATTTAGTCATGGGTGACAGTTCTAGTCTGATTTATTATGTGCTGGACCAATAATTCCAGCGCTAAAAGATCATGTGAGGTGTCTTTTTAAGTATCCAGAAATATGAAACATAATGGAGAATGAGAAACAGTCTTCGAGTAATTTGGACGTGCACGCAATTCCAGAACTCAGCATTGATTTTGATTGATTGATCGTTATCATGCCGCAGCCAACACAGCAAAAAGGCAGTTTCAATTCAAGGAAGACTGAAGCTGGTAGTTTCCACAAAAATTCTGCAATATGAAGATATACCTCTCGAATTCGTTTAATATCCAGAAGAAAAGTTTTTAACTACTGAAAATAGGATAGGAAAATAAAATGGTTTTGCCTACCAATCTAAGCAGCTTCTTTGAGTAATCGAAAATATTTGCTTTAGGAATTCTGGTGTAAGACACAGAAGTATCCATAAGGCTGATCCTGGAGGCTTCTGTCGTCGATAACTTAAACGATGTGGTGTTTAAAGTTTACGAGTATCACGAAAACGATCCCAAGGTTAGAGGTGGCATTTCTGAATCAGAATTATAAAAATAGTTTTGCGTCCGTAATTAATTTTTAGTGTATCATTAGGCCGACATTGGATATTTTTGGATAGTTTTGGAATTCAAGATATTAAATCTCCTTAATGTAGGGTAAACTCTATTCAAAATTATTATTTTTTTTTGGTGTGGAAATATAAGTTGATATTCTTGAGTAATTTGCCTTCCTGTACTAGGCACTTAAAGCTTATTACTTATTCTAACTTTTCCAGTCGTAGGATATAAGTAATTTATATAGTTAAACCACTGGCATGTTACTCAGTCTTGAAAACTTGTCAAACAATGTTTAAATAAATAGAATACTAAATAAATTCTAGATTTGATTGTCATCATATTTGAGAAGAAAAGAAAATGACCAAAGACTGGGGCTTTGTTAGTATATTGAACAAGCCATGGAAGCACGAACCAGCAATAGAATACTAATAAACCACATCCGATGAGAAACTTATGCGGTAAAGATTATGCGGGCTTCACAACAACTTTAACTCATGTTTTTATATTATTTTTAAACAGTTCGGTCCATATTCTGAACCTGCATAAACCATAACTATGCATTAAATTTTTACACATCTGACCTTTCGTGCATCTGCCTCAACTACAACATTTTCGGAAAGAATTATACAACCTTGCAACTGCATTTTATCACTTCAGACTTCCGAAAATGTCTGAAGTTGAATGAAGTTTTCAACAATTGCACTTTGCAACTAATAAAAGTGGCTCATTAGCAACAAACAATAAGCAACCAGGAAGAAACTCCATGTAGCGCCGATAGAACAAAAGCGAAGACAACACGAAGTTAAACACAACGAGAACGAGCCAATTTAAAGTGTAAATCAAATAAGTGAAATGTACACCAACAAACTTAGTTAAATGTAGCGGCAACACTTCTTTACAATAAATTCACTTTCTTATGACCACTCTCTTAATGGCAAGGAACCCAGAGGAACACTATGTTCTGCAAAACTGTCCGTATTTATGTATGTGAGACAAGTCGTTAACTAATTTCACGTAAAACCGCAACTTGCTGAAGTTTTTCAATAAAATTGAACGAAACCGAAGAATGGCACGGGGCTCGAAGCAATTGCAATCGCCGTTGATTGGTCGAAGTAGTAGGTGGAGATCTGCAGTCCGTTGGCCACTTTCGAGATGTGTGTGTGTATCTGTATGCGGATGCGTATAATGCTTGCGTAAACCTGCTGCGCCAAGTTGAGGTCGTAAACTGTGGTCAATATGCGATTTGGCGGTCAGTTTACTGCCAAAGGGTGTAAGCGCCAACTTGCATGGCTGGATATGGAACGAGCGAAATTGGCATTGGCGTAATGTAAATATGGAACGTATGCAAACAAGCATACTGCGAAGGCAGCTGTGCTTCCCACATTGGCGCATATATACAAATGATTATAAGAGCAATAACCTTGTAGAGAATCACAGTGGACCGTCGAAGAAAACTTCTGTAAATTTTGGAATACTTCTTTACACTCAGTAGCCCATTCAATTTAAACGATATTCGCCACCTCTAATCTTTCTCTGAACTTTTAACTTTATTGTCACTCTTTATAGTCTTTCCTAGCAAATCTGATGTTGGACGCAAAGAGAAGAGAAAGAGGAGAACGGTGCCAAGCTCATTCCAAGAGAGACCACTTCGAAGTTAATACTGTCAACAATGCCGTTACAAAGGATTTTTTTCTGTTAGTAGTACTTCTGGAATTGATTTGATTTATTCATTTTGTCCATCCCCCTAATTTTGAAATGAGATTCATTCACTTTTTAAATGTTTTGCAATTGCTACAGTCTTCTCTTTGAATTCTCACTTTCTCTGAATTGTTGTGGATTTAGAATAAATCACTACCGATTAAATTCCTCTTAGGTTAAGTAAACGATATTTTCTTTTAAACTACTCAGATCGCATAACTAAACACTTTTTTGATTACTTTTACCACAGGCATACTTTATAAGAGATGTCAGAGTTTTTTTTTTGCCTCGCTATTGATTTGATTCTGTTCTAAGAAGAAGTCGCTGCAGGAATATCGCGGTGAGCTTCTTCAGGCAAGGTTCGAAATTGTGTAAGAGTTTACTGTAGGGAACTTCTTGTTAAATTAAGTTTCAAGCTTCTGGACAATTGCAGCTTTTTTTCAAGCGTAGGTGGCTGCTAAAAAGCAGTGGGACGCAGCACCCTTCAGAGAAAAGACGCACAGGGCGGATTAAGGAATGCTTATCTTCACAATCAGTGGCACCGTGCTACTTTACAATAGACTGGTCTGGGTTCCTTCCTGGAAATCGCTAGAAATTGTAAGGCTATTGGGCTTGCAAGGTTAGGTATGTCGATCTCATTCCCCAGTATAAATGGGAACATTCAGGAGCATCTATCTATCTATTATGGTTTAGTACTAGACGGTTGGGCCTCAGCTGAGTTGGGCAAGTTTTGGGCAGCCACTACTCTCCTAGCGGACATTAGCTTTATAAGTCACCTGAAAGATGATGAGGTGGACTTATCTTATCACTTTCCTCTGGAATGTCCCGCTTCTACAATATCAAGACAATATCAAGTGTTTGCCTCAAGAGAACAGCCATACAAACTAACATAAATTAACAAGTAAATGCGTAATTGATCTCTACAATCCCAAGTATTTTCTATAAATATTTGAAATATGAGAATGACATAAACTAATATCACTATTAATCAAGTTCAACTGCTCACCAACAAACCAGTAATTTTCGTGGGACCATAAACAGCTCGTTTAACTGCTGGGTGGTGGTATTATTCCACCTAAATGCATACAAATATAGTTACACATTCAGGCTATTTTACCCGCAATGAAAGTCAAGACGGCTAATGCAATTTAACCCATATGTGCGTATGTGTGTGTGTGTGTATTCAAAAGATTTCTCACGCTCGTGCGTGTATGTGTGTTTGTAATATGGTGCCATGCATTTAAATCGTTAATTTATAGTAGTTATATAAACAATCTGAAGTTTAACAGCTAAAATGTGCGTGTGCGCTTCTAAGCCCTCTGGAAAGTTAGTAATAATCGCAAACATTTAAATCAATTGAAAATCGCTTAAATTATGGCGTTTTAAATCATGAATGCGGTTATAGCGTACATATTAACGGTGAATAGATATTGGACGATTAAATAGTTGTGGGCTTTTTATTAAAATATTAGACATATTAGCCATTGTAGCATTTCTGATAAATTTTGTTTCGAAATGGCTTGAGAAAAGTTTTGCTTTTAGTGTTTATTAATTTGTCTTGATTTATATAGTTATAATATTGATTTATATAGCTATAACATATTACATTCAAATACTACGAAATTTTTGAGGAAATTTTATAAAATTAAGTCTATTTATATGTATATAGCAGTTATGTTAGACCAGTTTTAGCCCTTTGCGATACCAGATGGATTGTCGCCACGTAGGAGTAGTCTTCCTTTTCAAAGGTTATGTGGCTTCATTATCGATCCCTCTTCCAGATTATCATACTTTTAGGTACCCAAATGCTGAAGACGTTGCCTTGACAATGCAGGACAAGTACACAAGAGATATTCCATTGCTTCTCTTGTACCTTGCTCCTGACATTTTCTGCTGTCATCACGATCCGTCAGTATTATCTTATAGGCGTGTGCCGCCACCAGACGTCCACCAATATTCCAACTATACTCCTACAGTCCCTTCTACCGAGTGACAGTTGGATTTTTTGTTTTTCTGATATATTTTTCCAACGCGTTATGATTTCTCTTGTCTTGCACCTGTCCAGATTATCATAAATACAGTACAAGGGTTTGCCAATGTCGGTCACCTTTCCAGATGACAATTGCATATCACTCTTGGCAATCTCGTCCACAATATCGTTGCCCTTAACCCAAGTAGAAGTGTAGCGACTCGATGGCTGTCCCTAAAGGAAACACACTTAGACCACTGATGAAAGCTCTTTGTGCCTTTGTGATGTCAAAAAAATTTACCCCTCTGAATTTAAGAATCGACAAAGCTTATAGAACCTGCTGTGGGTTGGTAGGTAAATGCACAAAAAAGTGCAAGAAAGCAACGTCGACCTAGATCTTGCAAATGCGTGGCATTCCAAAAGGAAATGTTGTGTACGGTAAGATTTTGAGTTTGACCGCATGAATACCGATGAGGCAATGGCCAGTTAGAACTCCTATGACTGGGGAAATTTTGACCTTATTAGGGAAAGATTGACCCAAATTAGTCAGATTGCGAAGTGTTCCAATGTAACTGATAGCAAGGACTGACATAGCAATCCATTTGATGTTCGATATTCATGAAATTGGGTTCGAGATCTTTAATGCACCGAAGATTACTGACAATTGAATTTGCTTTTGAAATAATCTCATCAAAATAATTCAGCTGGAGTTTGGATCTCAATATCATCTCTCTTTGAAGCAGACCCTCAGGTATTTTGGGTTGCAGTCATATAAGACACAATTTTTTAGTTAGTTGAAATGTGATTATATAGATTTCAAAATATTGTTATTATATAATATTTTAAAAGATTTTGTGCAGTGACATATCTGATAAATTATTTATTTGTTTGCTCTAAGTCTCATTGTTTTTATTTATCTCATATTACTTTTATCAAAACATAATCTGGTTTTCAATCTCCAAGTTCTTATAAACTATAATAGTACGACTATTTTCCTTTTTCTTTTCTTCAGAATTTTTCAATATTTCTAAACTATTTTACAAATATATTTGCTAATAGCTCAGTTGGCAGATGAGCAAATCCCTATTTAAGTTCAAGCCATAGTTGTGGGGATACGAGAGGATAATACTAGAACTCCAAATTTAAAATAAGTACCACAGATATGTAGTGGCCCGAATATGAATATCTTACATCTTATTATCATACTAGATATAAGTAAATAACTTTGTTTTAAAGCTAAGTAAATAATATTAATTAATTATGTACTAATAAAATATATGAACATATGCAAAAAATAAATAGCTCTTCTTTTTACAGAAAGAAGCGTATTTTAACTATAAACAACTCGAAAGAAGTATCTACCCTTTTCCACTATTTTCTCAATCGAAAAATTCGTAAACGCTTTAAAAACTTTGAAATACGAGTCTTCGCTTTTGTTTTTACTACTGTCCGTTTTTATAGTCGTTGTATGTGGTAGTGTGGTAGTCTGCCATTGCGGTATTGGCTAAATCGACAACATTCGCCTGATTGCCTCCGCAATCGAGCGCAGAAATGCAAATTACTTAAATGTTTTACAAGTTTTCGATGGTCGGCGTAATAGGCAAGAGTGGCCCATGAGAGCTTTTTTGGGTAAACATGATTACTTATGGTTGGTTTGGTGAAGGTAACACTTTTTGTTGTGTTTAAAATTTTAGTAGTAAATAGTGATGATAGTGAGTGTGTAATAAAAACTGAAAGAACGACATAAAAAGTTTGAGGAAATGCTTTCACATGAGTCATCATTCATCACTATGCTCATACTCGGTGAGGTTGTAGAAGGTGTTTTTGTGTTTTGCAAAGCAGGGATATGTTTATTTCTAAGTTTATGTATGTATCTCGCCCGAACTGGCATTACTAAGAAGCAGGTCGAATTGCTTGTTGCTTACCACTGTAATAATATTGTAAGACGTATGTGTATGGACTTATCACTCAATTATCAAACTAAAGAAAAATATTGTATAAACATATGTATATTAGTAAACATATCTGAAATCTCAATTTCTGAAGAACATACACACTTCTAAAATCCTTGCGACTAGTTATTGCATAAATATTGACAAGCGCTGCAAATGAAAAAAGGACAGTTAGAGATCTTAAATTTAATTCTTGAAAATATTGCCAAAAGAAATAAAGAAAATATGAAAGTTTACAGTTAACTGAGGCTATTAAGACAAATATTTTACTTATTTTACGGTATATATATGTATCTACAACATAAATGTACACGAATTTACAGCTGAGTATGCTTAAATTGCTTCTCTAATGGCATACAATATTTTAGTAGTCTACTTTTAGGGGCATTATACTACTCTTATGTGCGCAATTTCAATTTTACGTATGTACTTCAATTTCAGCACGTTTACATTCAATTCGGTTTTGTTGTAGGTGTGTGTATGTGTACACATGCAAACAAACAGACTTGCATTGAATGTTATTGCTTTTAGTGCCGTCTTAGTGCGTGCGTAGTATTACTACTGGTATGACATTGCGTATACGTAACAATTTTTGGCAGCACTTATTGGCTGCTTATTTTGCTAGCAAGAGCAATGGTAAGCGTACAAACAACATTTCGTAACATAAGTGACAGTTATTTAAGTTTATGATTTTCATAAATTGAAATTGCCAACCATTTGCTCACTTAATTACATAAGAAGACTATAATAATATGAAGAAAAGTATTTGAAGGAATTGTGAAAAGCATAAATTTATTTGCAGTTATTTTGTAACGTTGTCATCAGCTAGCGAAATATAAATAAATAAAATTGAGTGAAGTATGAATCACTTTTAAGCAGTAACATCAACAATAAATATTGCTTATGTAATTGTACAGTATTGGGGCTTTTGCAATCAGTCTTAATACATCTTCTAGCCAATAAAGCCATTGATTTTCGTTTGTAGAAATTCGAATAATTCGAAAGTCTTCTATTAATTCTTCTTCGTGAATTTCTCCTTAAACTTAGAAATGGCGTTCGAGTATTGTTTATTGTTCACTCGCATTTCATAAGAGCTCAATATTAAAGGAGAGGAGTGAGTTAAGCCTAAAAACAAAATATGATAATATTTATAAAAAATATTATTATTCAGTTCTCAATACATATGACTTCCGATATTATATTTTAATAATTAGTAATCGAAAAGGAATGATTTATAAAAATAAAAAACAAATATTATAGTTTTTATATTTCTCTAAATACTTTTTGCTTTATTTGAAAGCCTACTCTTTATAATACTTTTTTTTTATATTTAAAAAAAATTTATGGAATGGAGGTAAATAATTTTTTTTTTAATGTCTATCTTTCAAATTCGCTATACACATATTTTTACGAATATTGACCTCACTAATAGCTCGACTAGATTATGCTCCAATTGTTTTGTAAGGCAAGGTATTGTCATTTATTTGACTTTAAATCCTGTAATCGTTTAATACTTTTAAAGCTCCAGCTCCGTGATCAAATTTTATTTCATAAATTTTAGTTGTTTTAATTTTGTTAGGTTCATAATCTTTTTATGTCGAGCAATCTGAAGCCTTGTCTTCTTGTGTTGAGATATTTGCTGAGATTAAAGGTTTTGGTCAAGAGGAAAATATACGTTTAACACATTGCAATTTCATAATCTCGATCGTTCTTGAATATGAATGAATGAATGGTCCAAATTAATGATGGCCGATATACATCGAAACATCGATTTCGATACATCGAATGTTAGTTGATATTTCCGATGCATTTTACTTGTTTTAAAATTGTTTTAAAATTACAACTGTAAAATACACGCAAAGCGCTTCGAGAAGTTTCCAGAAAAAACTGAAAGAAATTAATAATAGTATGAGTGCTGCATAATGCGTGGACAAGGACTCTTCAGAAAGTTCTGATAAAACAGAAAACTAATTTAGTAGTTGGTCCAAACAAAGTGGAAAATAAATATAAACAATTTGTTGGATATGTCAGACTAGCTATCCATGTATTTGCGCACTCCAGTCGGAAGGTTGGATTTGTGGTGGGAGAGAGACTCCGTGGCCGTGTCCTGGAATTCATCCCTGTGGATGAAGATCTAGCCACAATCCGCATAAAAGCGAGGTTCTTCAATATTTCGGGTCTCCATGACGAAACATCGCCAAACGGCCTGAGGCTAATCGACTTCGCTGGGGCCCGAAATATGGTCGTCTATAGTACCAGATTCCAGCACAAGAAAATTCATCGAGCAACATGCCTGTCTTCTGATCGAAACATGCGTAACCAAATCGATCATGTTGTGATACACGGAAAACATGTCTCCAGTGTTTTAGACGTGCGTACGCTCCGAGGACCAAATATAGTCTCGGACCATTATCTGGTTGCAGCGAAGATACGCACCCGCCTCTGTGCAGCAAAGAACGCTCGTCAAGAAACACAAGGAAGGTTCGACGTCGAAAAGCTGCAATCGCAACAGATGGATTTTGGATTTGGATTGGATTGGATGGATTTTGGCAATGACAAAAAACGAAATGGTACAATGAGGATTGCCGTCTCGCAGCGGAGAGAAAAGAGACAGCCTATCTCGCAACATTGCAAACGACCACAATAGGTGCGGGATAGTATAAATACCGAGAGCTAAAGAAGGAAACGAGACGCATTTGCAGACAAAAAAGAAAGAGGCCGAAATGCGTGAGTATGAAGAGTTTGAGGATCTGGCAGAAAAAATGGCAGAAAAAGAACTGGGACCTGCTGAATGGCAGTGAAAGTACAACACCAGGAGATGGCGAGCTCGATTCAACAATCGATGACGATGGAGCAGATGTTCCATTGCCCGACCATGAAGAAATTCGAATAGCAATTACCCGCCTGAAGAACAACAAAGCGGCAGGGGCGGATATATTACCGGCCGAGCTATTCAAATAGGGCGGCGAAGAGCTAATAAGGTGCAGGCAACAGCTTCTTTGCAGAATATGGTCGAAGAAAGCATGCCTGACTGGAATCTCAGTGTGCCATCCATAAAAACGAAGATCCCACAATCTGCGCCAATTAAATAGTGAAACATGTCACAGAGTTATCAATATGCATTTGAATTCTTACTTTTAGGCTTCATTTTTTCTGTCTATTCCCTTTATAGTCTTAAAGAGTTTATCAATCAGTAATTTTAAAAAATCTTAGTGTTTAATCTAATTGTGGAGCGATTTACATATAGTTGTTTAAGCAGCCGTATGAAAGAATAACTTAATTGTGCGGAACTTAGCTTAGCGCATACATAAACCACTCGCAACAAAATTCGACTTAATCACGCCATTTGGCATGGAATGCACCGGACATAATTACCAATATAATTGCGAGCATATTTAAATTATTTCACACAATGTGCATATTTCATTTATAGAGAAATGTTTGTATGTATGTATGCATTTAATAAATCTTAATTCAATTGAAAATTCATGAATATCCTTATGCTCGCCACACATAAAACCAACAACAACACCAACAAAAACCATAAAAAATGAAATCAAAAGAAATAAATACAATTTGTAGTTAATTAACACACATTAATAATAATATTATTAAAGTGGAAAAATCGTGGTGCACGCACACGAACACACAGTCACACACACACACTCGAGCACAGAGCTTCAAAAAAAGAAAAAAACGATGAAAAGTGCAGATGTCAACGCAAAGTGTGGCAAATGACATTATTATCAGCAATAAAACAGCGAATGAACCAAATAAATAATGCAATCTACAAATTATTTACAAAGCAAATTGACGCTGCGTTAACATTTTTATTACAAATTGAATTGCGATAGCGCAAATTGGGTACAGTTCAACAAAACAAAAACAAAAAAAAAAGAAAATTAAAAGCGAAAAAACTGAAATAAGTGAAATAAAAATAAATTAAGTGCAAAAGCATACATACTGACCGTATAATAGCCGCTAAAGCTGGCAAATAGAGCAGCAGGCGAAAATCCATGAATCCGTGTGCGTGACTCTGCCACACACGTGCTGAGCTCCAATCGAAGCATAAATGAACAAGTGGTTAATGGCGGAATGCAGTGTAAATAAATAAATAACTGAGGGATTATATATTTATTAAAAGCGGCGTTGGCATTTTATGGCACGTGAAGTGTTAAAAATATGCCTTTTTTCATAAGAAATATAGAACAGAATGTACATTTGCTTTGATTATGAATAGAATCTAATATATATTTTGAAAATAAATAAATATTTTTGATTTTTTTTTAATTATAATCCAGTCAGGCCTCAATTCAATAACTGACAAATGGGTGAACATATTTTTTGAATGTAAAAACAACAATCCATACAGTACAGTGTAGAAAAATAGTTTGCACGTCATGTTTTCTTGTCAGGCATCAAAACATATATTTTCTTAAAAAGTACAAACATCAGCTACTTTCTTTCCTGAATATATATTTTTTTAAGTCTCCAACAATTTCTGCTAGCTGAGCTCTATTTCCCTTGATAACTTTTCTCCATTAAGGAACTGTTCTGAGAACCTCTCGCTTTGTCACTCTCTGTTTGTCATTCACAGTATCCAAATTTGCCGGAAAGAAATCTAGATGAGAGTCAAGCATATGTATTTTTAAAGACAAATTTTCCGATTTTTGGTTACCTAGAAAATTTTGGCACAACTCTTCAAAGCTATTAGCCTTGATTTTCTGATCAATTTGGAGGCTATGGTGCAGGCAGTTCGGGTCTTATTATTGATAATGCTCTAAGCGAAATACTCAGATACTACAAAACGAAAACCTTGCAAGAGAGGACATTTCCGATTCATTGATATTGGTTTGGGAACGGAATCTCCGTCTAATTCTTTTGCGGCTTACCCCCCTGGGTTCTAAAATTGAAGTTGTCGGTAAGATATAGAGGTAGAATTATTTCAATACTTATTTTTCGAGAACTCGAGATATTTACGATGGGATCTCCCTCACTCTTGTTAAGGGAGAAATAGACATTATGGGATCTCGCGTTAGTTGCATAAATCAGTTAAAGATGTAAGCATGCCTTCCAACACCCAAAGGCAATGCGATCTTTAACATCGAAGATTTTGGAAGACTCCAATGCTTTATGTTTCATTCGATATCACTACTATTTTTTTCTTGGGTAAAAACAAAAATTTATTTATTTATTTGATAATTTAAGCAAAGCAGGCTTTCCAAGTAGGGTAGATGTTGGGTTGTCTGTAACCATGTATTGTCACTTTCTTGGATATATGGCCCTTAAATACAAATATAAATACATACATAAATACATATTACATTTCTTCTCTTTCTTTCTCTTTATTAAGACCGCTTACGGGGTTATAGCCGATTCCACAACTATTGGTACTACCAAACGAAGCCATGTCCTTCTCCACCTGGTCCTTCCATCGGGTACTGCATCGAACACTTTTAGAGCTGGAGTGTCTTCATCCATTCGAACAACATGACCTAGCCAGCGTAGCCGCTGTCTTTTTATTCGCTGGACTATGTCTACGTCGTCAAATAACACATACAGCTTATCATTCCATCTTCGCCGTTGCCAATGTTTAAGGGACCGTAAATCTTCCGTAAAACCTTTCGTCGTTCACGCTTCTGCGCCATAAAGTAGGACGGGAATTGCCTACTCAGTCCATAGTAGTACCTGCTGGCAAGAGTGTATATCTAGTTCGCTGCTTTTATTTTGCACACCACTTAATATTTATACACTTGTATCTTGTATATCGTATATCTGATGTTTTATGCATACTGCGGTAAATGGTTGCGGCTAGCGTTTGGTTTTTGTCGCACTTTTATGTGGCATTTGTGCGGAAATCCCTTCGTGATTGTTAATTTGCATGTGCGATTATTAAATTTAAGTGCAGCACTCGTGTTTGCCCATTTTCGGCGCAATCAACATGGCAAAAGCGCGTGAAAATATGCAGCGTTACTTTTTGCGGCCAAACACTTGCACAAATAGATGTGTACGTGTGTGTGCACATTCCAAAAACTGCACTTCGTGCATATCAAAATTATGTAAATTTGCATAAAATATATTATTTCTATTTATTACATATTTTAAAATAATGTACTCCTTGTTCAAATATAAAACATTTTTTTTGCATTTTATTTCAGTTTTTGTTGGTGTGCAAACAATTGGCTATTCTACGTGGTCGGATAAAGGTGTTGCTAGTATTCATATACATATTCATGAGTGTAAATTAATAATTTCATGTTTTTAAATACCGATTAGGTTAACATTACTGAAATCGCTTGGTGAGAGTGACTTGAATAAATCAGATTGTTATCACTTCTATTTATATTTTCGGTTGTTTTTGCTGCTTATTTGAGGATTATTATTGCTGTAAAATGTAATTTGTTGTAGTTGGTTTGTAAATACTCTGAGCATGTGGAAAGTTTGGTGGAATTTAAAGTTTTTAGGGTTATACAAATAAAAACGATTTTACTTTTTCAGGGTAAAAAAAATTATTAATTATAATTTAAGATGTTTAACTCTTACAGGAAAGCAATTTCTCATGCATCTCAAGAATAAAATCACCCGGCATCTAAAATGTTGCAAGTCTCATAACTTTTCATTAGAAAGAACAGAATGTTTGCTCAGTTCGGGCAGAACTGAATATTAAGCACTTATGAATGAATTGTAAAAATATCATGGGCAAACATGTGAGAGAGCAGCGAATGAAAGAAACTATAAGAGAAAGGCAGCACTTACAAACTTGCGGTAACATAACTTCAAATATATACATATACATACTGATATATGCTTTATCTCTTTCTCTAGTGAAATTTTACTAATTCCTTTCATCTCTATCTCTCATCTTTATCGACTTCCAAATACATGCATACACGATCAGCATAAGCGATCTGGAAATTTAGTCTATAGAGTATTCCCTCAAAACTAATTTAAGGAGCTCAGTTATGGTGACTGTACAGATGACATATGCTTAACACCCCTTTAATGAGACATGGCGATGGTGCAAGTAGGTCTCAAAACTAATATCGGAAAAACCAAAGAAATGTCCATGACATCACCTAATCGCCAAAATTTCAAGTCTATGGCATAGAACTGGAAAATGTGAATTTTTTTTTGTTATTTGGACAGTATTACCTCTTCAAAAGAAGACATCACCGACCGTATAAAAAAGACCAAGCGGGCTTTCGGTGTCTTCAATGTGGTCTGAAGCTCCTCAATCGTTTCCCGAAGTAGCAAACTAAAATTATTAAATTCCAATATTAAGTCAATACGATTGCGCAATATGGATCTCCCAGCCTTCGACATCCAAAAGCTGCAACATTTCACAAACCGATACCTTCGCAACATTTACCGCATTTTATGACCCTTCACCATCTCTAACAAGGACTTATGTACAAGCGTAAACCAAACACTCTTGTGGGCCGAAATACTAAAAAAAAAAATGGGGATAGCTCTAGCATGTTCCGAATTCCAGATACAATTACTCGGAACGCTATCGACTGGAACCCACAAGGTTGTCAAGGTAGAAGACCTTTATAACTTACTTATCTGCAAAGCAAGTAACTTGACAGCAAAGAAATTTCAGAATACGTAAAGCATTATCCAAAACAGAAAGAAAATTTCATTGTTTCAATTTCTTTAGATTCATTTTGTCAAGCCGAAAGAATGCCTAATCTTAAGCGATCATTGTGTTCTTCAGTTAAAACTCAACAACGCACAAATCAACAACAACTCGTTGGAATCGAAAAAAATACATGTTCCCTATTCTTGTTGTCCAATATCGATTAAGTTAAAATTTCACTTTCCTTACCATATTGGTACAGAAACGATCCTAAATGGTCAGTTTATATCATATGGGAATCTTTAACACATGAAAACTAGAAGCTCTTAAAAACACGTATTCTACATACATTAAATTTCAAATCTCCCGTCTCAAAATTCATAAACTGTTTACCTTAGTAAACCACAAAATGCGCAAACATTGAAAAGTAAAATTTGTGCACCTGTCTGATTTTTCTGTAAACACTTCTAACCACAAACACTTTCATTTACATATGTTTGAAGTGGACTGGCCTTCAAAACAAGTCTCTACAAGTTGTTATAAAAAATTACAGAGGGTCCTCTACTGCGGTTAACTGTAACGAAATTCAGTGAATTTAATTTAATCATTACCGGAGAGGAAGTTGTGTGGAGCACATACGTGTATAAGTTAGTGCCGATACATGGAACGACATGTGTACTACTACATATACATATGTTAGCATGTTGTTAAAGCCGTATGGACTTTGCAAGTGTGATGAAATGCTCTCGTGTTAGCCTGTGACACCATTTGCCTGTTACTAATTCCTCCCAGAGTACCAGTCACAGCTCACTGCGGTATATTTGTTTTTATTAACTTCTTATGCACTTCAGAGAGCAATGCAATGAATGTGTCTAACATATGTAAGCTTCGATAGAAGGTGGTAGAAAAACATAGTTAATTTTAACGAAAACTAAAAGGAATTATCTTGTTGCCGAACCGATTTTCTACATACGTTGATTTCGAAAGTACAGAGATAGACGTTATCATCTTATGCTGTGTAGGAATACATTTTAGACACTCTCAGTTTCATATATCATATTCCAAGAGAACCATATGGGATAATTTAAGGTTAATCAAGAGGGGTTACCTATGATATTATCTACTTATGTGTACAAAGTCGCGCCGAATAGAGTTTATTAGGGAATATAACAGGAGAGACTGTTTAATGTTAAGAAGTAAAGTAATGATTGAATTAGTAGCAATATTATCTAAAGTCAATGTTTCTATTTTGGTATCTCTGATGTGAACTTTCAAAGCTGAAAAAAATGGAAAAGGTTGTCAAATTTAATGTGGGATTAACTTGCTTTTCTTTCATTCAGTTACCCACCGTAGGAATATACGAGTATACGGCAATGATATCTCGAATGAGCTGGCGAGAACCGGATCGGAACTGTATTTCGACTTTGTTTATCCCCTTTAGTAAAGATCAAACAGATTAGGTTTTCGGGTTTTGGGTCTGAATAGAATATACTTTTTTATAAATTAGTATTAGGTTACGTTAGGCTGATCTACAAGACGGTTCTCACTGGTCCGTGGACTGCTAAAAATGCTTAATTCGTTATTGTTGAAGCAGTAAAGAATATTGAAGAAAAGTCTGGACCGAAACGAGCAAGTGATTTAGAGCATCATTGTCCTTTTGCTTCTCAGTTCAGTTATACTTGGGCTATATTTTCAAGGTTCTGACCTTATGACCTTTTTTATCAATCCTTAACTTTTTATTCTAACTTGTTTTCGCACCACCCATTAGCAGTCACGTCACATACGAGTTGACCACAATTGCTTTGTTAAGCCATCCGCTTGTGGCCGTTGAGCAGGACGTGTGGCCGGGGGTCACTTCCGGAAAACATGAAAATATGGACAAATAGAAATGTGACGAAGGCAAATAGAAAAGTTTATTTTTAGCTAACACTTGTGAAGCTTGCCATATGCGAATTGTTGTTGTATTTTTTTTAGCCACTTCAACCGGTTGCGTGCTGATCCTGCCATGCCACATTCCGAGCATAACTTGTATCCTCAAGTAATAGTCCGTAGCATGCATGGCAATTCAACATGCCAGGGTACACATACACACAGGCACATATAATATATGTAAATGCGATTGCATTTGAGTAAAAAAGCATATACGCCAGCTTAGACAGCTCGACTATTTGCCTGTTTTTTTGTTGTTGTTGCTTTGTGCGAAGTGTGCAAGTGTGAATTATTTTATTTGATTATTATTATGCGATTATGTTTGATTAGCGTGATGAAGTTGGTTAGTTGTAATTAAAACTGAAAAGCACTGGGAATTCATGGCTGCAATGCAGTTTTGTTCACAATCCATACAATTAACCGTTAGCATGCATACATAAGTAATTTACTCACCTGATTGTGGACATGAATATGCAAATATTTATGCAATAAATGCAGTGAATGCAAATAACTGTGATATAGTATTTAAATGTGGCATGGCGTAAGTGCTTGAATTGCTCAGTGTGTTTCTTTCAGTCTTACAGCAAATTTGTTTCATTTTGCAGTGGAAAATGTTAAAGATTTTCAGTTTCTTCAGCTACATATATTTTGCATCGAAACTTGCTTCGCTTCTTTGGAAAACTTATATAAATTGGGCTCAAGTAGAGAAAGTGGGGTACTATATCATTTTAATAATAAGTCTTCTGTAGTGTGGAGATTGTAGCGCTCTTTTATCAAAAGTGAGGGTTCCACCAATTATTGGATGTGAACCGATTAGTAAATATTCATCTGATTAATTCCTTCGGAAAGGGGAATTTCACTTTTTTAAAATGCCAAAGATTCTGAAAATTTTGAAATTTAGCCTTCAGGAGTTCAGCCTTATTTGTTTCAATGCTCAATTAGCAATAGATGCACTAATCATAGACTTTAGTACTGCTATGACGTTTCATCTTTTCGTTGAAAGCATTTTGTACTTCGGATGAAGTTACTTATCTATATATAATATTATAAAGAGGAAATGTTTTGTTTTTTTGTTTGTTTGTGTCGAATAGGCTCCGAAACTACTGAACCGATTTGAAAAATTCTTTCACCGTTGGAAAGCTATACTATCCCTGAGTGACATAGGCTATATTTAGTTTAAAAAAAAATAGGGTTCCTTACCAAAACTCCGATAATGTAAAAAAAATACCAAAAAACTTTCTTTAATCGCGAATGCTGCGAAAACGATTGAAGATATAACAAAGTGTTGTACTACAATTTTGTAGAACTTATCATTATTTAAGATCGCTGCAAAACCTTTATATAACTTTTTGAATTATTAGATTCTGACATACCATTCAAAAGACATCACGAGTTAAAAATTTTGAAATTTTTGAATGGTCCTGTGCGGAATTAAAAATAATTGTCGCTTGATAATAATATGATATAAAAATGAATTGCTGTTCGTTTGTGCCGCAAAAAAACGAGAACGGCCAAACCGATCTGGCTAATTTTAGTCTTGAAATATTCGTGGAAGGCCAGAAAAAGATTAGAAAGTGAGTAAATATGAAAAAATTTCGAGGAAGATAATAATAAGAGAATTTTATTCGAGTTGACAAGAAAAATATAAAAGAGAAAACAAAATTATAATTTGAAGGTTGTCATTGTTGCTTTGTTAAAATATTTTTGTTATTGTTCAATTGTATAAGGTTGTGTCGATAGCCCGAAACAATTTGTAACAAATAAGGAAAGGCTAAGTTCGGGTCCAACCGAACATTTTATACTCTCACAATTTATTGATGTAATTTTATTAAGATAACACACAATTTTACCTATATATTCGACATAAAGTCCAATAGAAAATCATCATATATAGTATATGAGGGCTGATGTAATTCCAGAATCAATTTCACTCATTTTCACCACCAAGGTTAACGGGAATAGGGGCGACTTGGCACCTGTTAGTAGGCAAACATACGGCACATTCGGCCTTGAAACTACTCCTAAATTGCAAATGAACGAAACACCAGTCAGAAAAATCGTCAAAAATAGCGCTTTAACGAAAATTTTCCAAATATTCAAGAAGTCGTTGGAGGTACTGCACAGGACTTTAAAAGATCTTGATTGTCGATGAACGTTTTTGGTGTAGCCAGGATTCTGTTAGTAGGTGATTTACCCCAGACTCTTCCAATTATTCCTGGATCAACAGTTACTGACGGGCTAATCGCATGCCTAAAATCATTTAATTTGTGGCGACACATAAAGAATCGCCAATTAACAACTAACATATGAGTGTTTTTGCAACAATACCAAATTGCGATTGTAGAAATAGTTGGCAGTTGACACCTCGATGGATTAATATCATTTCCAACAGATTTCTTTCACTTCATTGACTCGAAAGAGAAGTTTTCCTGACATGAAACCTCAATATGATAACCATAAATGACTGATTGAGTGAACTATATTGGTGGTAAAAAAAAATATCGATGATCTTAATGCGACAATTTAGAATTTCGGTCCAAGAGAGTTGACACAGCTACTAACCAGGATGACGTAGTCAATTAAAAGTAGTGTGAGTTGTAATCATGCTGCGTAACATAAATCAACCTCGAGTAATCAAGATCGTCGCCGAAGCCAAGATTGGACCAACTTAATTTAATGTATACCTTAGCCACAAAAACGTGTGGCCGGGTCTGCTAGTATCCGATAAGTTTTTATTAGACATTCATTTATGATTTGGTGCCTGATGCATTCCATGTGCCTGATGTCGGATCTGAAATGAGCATTCACAGAGATTCATTTTTATCGCATGTCCATTATAATATCTATAAGTCTGAAAATACTTTTCATGGACCTATTTAATAGAGCCCTAGTTCTTGTCTTATCATACTTTGGTCATATCTGTTTAGGTATCTTACATTTGATTGTATTTTTCCATCTGTTCTCCGCTAATTGTAAAATTGTGAATTTTACTCTCTCCGCTCGATCCTAGTGGGCATGGTATTAACTTTGCCTCGGATTCATGTAGAAAGGCTATCTGTGAATATTGTTGTATGTTGTATGTATGTATCCTCTCGTAGTTAGTCAATAAAGCTTCACAGGCCTTCTACTTCCGCTTGGAAGATTCCGCTAGGTTGACGGATAGAGAGAGAAATGAATGTGTAAATCAGCGTCATTCAAGGTCCGCGTGATCTTTCACCAACAGGTTGATAACTCAAGCTCTTTTACCAATTGATTTTAAAGAGAAATAATGCACTGCGCTATTAACGCTAACAAACTGTGAAGCGGATGATCTAGTCAGGCTAGGTACCACACAAATAAATTCCGATAAAGAAGGAATATAAAAGGAATATAAATAAAGTGGAACTTCCATAAAAGACAATGTTTCATTATTTTATTCACAAATTGAAGTCTAATCTTCTTTTATTTTGGGCCATAACATTTAAAATCTCTTCCTCCGTCACGTCTATATCTCTATGGATATTCAAGAGAGCCATTCCGTTCAGGCGTGCAGCGTTCACTTGAAGCGACAGATATGGGGATTGTTGCTCCAATCTTTAAAAAACGATGCACTGTTTTGAAAATTTTTGGATCGCAACAATTCAACGAGTCTAAAAAAGTTTTGGATCTCTTTGTTTGATTTAACCAGTTCCTGAAAATATATTCAAAATTTTAGTTAGAAAATAAAATCTGAAGAAAAGATTTTTAACCTTTTCCACATTCTAAATTCAGCAACGAAATCATCGGGATCTTCTACATCAGCGGTTAAGTTAAGACACTCAAGTATTTTTTTGCAAATAGCATAATTTTTTTTTAATTTATATTTATTTCACAACAGTTTGCTTATGGAACGAAAACTGAAAGTCATAATAAATGAGCTTTTATTTTTCCTGTATTATGATTAACAATAAACTCTAAAAAAAATAATAGAAACCTTATAGGTGACTTTTCAGTTCAGAACAAAAGAAGTTCATTTTCGACTCACAATTCCCCTTAAATCTAAAAAAATCCAGTTCAGATGCCACAGAGTTATAAGGCAAACTCATTACTTTGAAGCAAAATTAAAAAAATGTCTCTGTCCAGTTTATATTTTTCTGGGTTTTTTAATGGTTTTTTAATTGGCCTACATAGGTTTGTTTTTAGTTTAACATTTTCATAGTTTCAAAAAATTAAATTCTATCAGCAGAAAAGTATCAAAATAGGCCGTTTGTGAACAAAAAAGTATCAAATCACAGAATTTAGAAAACAAAGTTTCAAAAAAGATACAATTGTATCAAAACGGCAACGCTGTTAGTGACTAATGTATTCATTTATTTTACATATTCATACATCGTCGGCAGAAAGATTGCTTTGAAAACAACAAATTACAATTTTTCAAATGACTATGTAGAATTAAATTCTATTATTTAAAAATTCAATTAATTTGGGGGGGGGGGGGGGGGGGCACAAACCACAGGATGGTTAAGAGAGGATATGGTAGTATGAGGGCAATTGACCAACTAAAGCTCTAAGTGCGTCGTACGACATCTACTTTATCTACTTAACAGATATAACTGCCAAAAATTAAAACAAATCCCAATAAATATTCCAAAATAATAATGACTCAAAGGAATAAAGGCGATCTAGTTGCAAATATTTTGCCGAATGCTGTACATCTACTATTATTTTCTTTTAAACTAAATGTTGAAAATTTGTTTTCATTATATAAGGTTATTTTTTTAAATAGGTGGTAACATTGCACACAGTTCATTCTAGTTTGTTACCCATATTTTAAAGTTAATCATTCAATTTTATTTAATCTAATATTGTTAAACAGACACATAATTTTGTATCTCATAATGCAAATAATGTAATAATATCTAGCCTTTAAGAACAGTCCTTAGCTACTCACATAAATGCCGTTATTTATAAACAAATCACATACCAAATTTATCAGCATAATAGTCGAGTAATAGCAGTCATCTGCACTTAACGGTCAATTTGTCAAAATTTCATGAAATTTTGGCATAAAATTCGTTGAAATTGCCACTACAACGCGTTTTCTTCAAAGTTATTTTGCCGATATACAAATGCATATAAATACATATACATATATACAAATATATTAACATGTGAGCATAGGATAGCATAGTGCAATGGCAATGGTATTTCAGTTCGAACACTTTCGGAATTTGCGTTGCAGTTTATGATGCCATTCCGGTTACTCCTCCATCATCGGCACGGGCGGGCAGTTCATCTACAAGGCACCCAGTCCCGCAGCATCCGTGAGCGATGCATAAATTGCCCTCATAAATAAAATCATGTGCAACCGGCCCAGTGTTTTGTTGTTATTTCACTTGTTATTGTTGTTTGTTGTTGTTGTTGCACATCTACATACATAAATGTATGTATATATGCATATGGCAGAGGTACACGGTGTACGGGGCGTATGAGTAACACAAAAGACCGTCTTCGCCTTTGTCTTACGCCAAGTTGTCGTAATTCGTTCTCACACACACACACACACACACACACACCCATGTATGCTCATCTATCATCGTTGTATTCTTGCAGTTATACCGTTATGCCGTTCTTTTGCGCTTATTGCACTAGCATGTTTACTATGCTCCGTTGAATTGCCATTTGCCATTTTGCTATTTGTGTTTTGTGGCATGCAACACATTTCGCCATGTTGTTGCCTTCTCTGTGCGCACTGCCTGGCACTTTGCACGCGTTCAATGCGAACGTGTTGGGAAGAAGTTGCTTCTGTGCGTGCGTGTGTGTGTTCACTGCAATACCACTGCAACGGCAGCTTCTGTGTCTTCTTGAGTTATTGCCTTCCCCTGTTGTAGTTGTTATTGTTGTTGCATGTAGTGGCATATTCTATGCGTTTATTAAATAAATATATTGGCCGGTAGCGTGTAAGGCGTTGCACGGTGGCGTTGTTTGTCGTGTAGTTCGCTTGGCTTCTTTAAGAAAATGCGTGACGACCAAGGGGCTGCAGCTCGGCATCTCAACGAGTTGACTACATGACCTGACTGACTTATTGGCTTATCTTGTAGTTGCAGCTATTTGCTGGCACTGCGCTGCCACATGCGTGTTAGCACCTCGATACACGTTTCCGGGATTTTGATACATTTCATTTGGTTTTCATTAAGAAATTTTACTATGTAGTTCGGCTGGCGATGGCGAATGGCGAATGGGTTGGCATAAAAATGGGTGTTTAATCGTAAAGTTGTGCTTAGTGAAAACGGTAAATTAACTAAGCACGTATGCATATAGATGGTCTTTTGTTAATGAGTCACTGTTAAGGCAGGTGTTTTGTTTATTTCAAGGAAATTGGAATCCCAAAAGTATGCTACATTTAATTTAATGAAATTAACTTTTTAGCATACTTTCTGGCGGAATGTTTAATATTATTATATTTTAGATTCTAATTGGATACGTGGTGCACGCAATAAGTATTTGCCGATGGTATCGAAATACAAATCATCATTAATGATGTTGCCAAAAATATTATGACGAAAAATTTAAATAGACTAGCTAATAAGTTCAGCATTCCCGGAAGTACATTGGATACAATATTAAAATTTAAAGAAACTTTTAGTAGAAAGTGTGAACTGAAAACACTAGAAGATTAGAATCATTTGAGTACAAAGACGCAGACGAATGTGTGTTGAAGCTGTTAAAACAGTGTCGAGACAAAAAGTTCAAAAGTATTGTTCAGAAAAAGTCTCAGCAGCTTTCAGTAGAATGGAAACTACAACCAATGGACCAAAGTCTCATCGTAAGCTTCAAACTGCATTATAGAAAGGAAGTTATAAGACGATTTCTTGCTGATATTGAACGCCAACTACAATTGACGTTTTACAAGTCATGCGAATCATCGCCAAAGCTTGGAATCTAATCACTGCAAAGACTATTGCAAATTGCTTCAAAAGTGGGTTTAAAGTAGCATGCTAAGACGAGAGAAAGAGTTCAAAAAGGCTTGCCCTTTCAACATAACAGAGTTCAAAGACTTCGTTAGCTTTGGTAATGATTTAGAAGTTTAATGTTTTAGATTTAGTTTACCTCTTTTTAACGAATTTTAGACCAATCTAGCCTCAATATAACAACCCTCAGCTCAACGAAATATTAGATAAAACGAATTCCTTTTATTAAGAACTGTGTACTAAATGCCTTGGAAAAATCAATGGTTAATTGATTGATTTATTTAGTTTTAAAGGACACCTTTTGGTGATGTTTATAAAGCTTAAGTGTCGATCTTAATAACCTTCATCGTACTCATATTCAACGGGTATCATTTCTTACTGAATAAAATATTCTGATAAAATTATACTGACCCATTTAACAATGATACAAGTTAGCACTATTGCCGCTTAAATCTAAGGTAACCTTGCAAGTACATGAGGCGAAGTCAGGGACAATTTTTACTAAATTATAAAAAAAAAACAAGTAAGGAAGGGCTAAGTTCGTGTGTAACCGAACATTTTATACTCTCGCAATTTATTGATGTAATTTTATAAAGATAACACAATTCGACCCATATATTCAGTATAAAGTTCAATAGAATAACGAAAATCATCATAAATAGTATATGGGGACTGAGGTAATTCCTAAACCGATTTCACTCGTTTTCACCACAAAGATACAATGTATCGAAGACTATACGCTTACTTAATTTAATATTACTTATAATTAGGTATATGGGATCTTGGGGAAGTTATGACCCGATTTTTACCATTTCAGGTACAGAGAGAAACTGTTATAAGAAAAAAATTCAGAGGGAATGAATTACATAAAAATATCTGAGGGATTTACTTATATTTTCGGTGAAAAACTACCCTTAGGCACTGAGTTCTTCATGTTCGATATCTGGGGCCTTGAAAAGTCATGGTTCGATTTTGACAATTTTTCCACAAGTGATGTCACAGCTCAAATACAGTATTTGTGTAATGTTTTATTCCGCTATCTTCATTTGGTCCTAATGTATATATGTATTATAAAGTGAACGAATCAAAAGATTTCAAAATTGAGTTATGTGGGAAGTAGGCGTAGTTGTGAACCAATTTCGCCCATATTCCACCAGTGTCATCAGGGTGTCAAGAAAATATTATATACCGAATTTCATTGAAATCTGTCGAGTAGTTCTTGAGATATGGTTTTTGACTCATAAGTGGGCGACGCCACGCCCATTTTCAATTGTGTAAAAAATCTCAGTGCAGCTTCCTTCTTCTTCTTATGTAAAATTTATGTTTTTGACGTTTCTCGTTAGTGAGTTAACGCACTTTTAGTCATTTGACCTTTGTATGGGAGGTGGGCGTGGTTATTATCCGATTTCTTTCATTTTTGGACTGTATAAGGAAACGGCTAAAAGAAACGACTGCAGAAAGTTTGGTTAATATAGCTTTATTGGTTTGCAAGATATATACAAAAAACCTATTTGGAGGCGGGGTCACGCCCACTTTTCCAAAAAAATTACATCCAAATGTGCTCCTCCCTAATGTGATCCTATGTTCCAAATTTCATTTTCATAACTTTAATTATGGCTTAGTTATGACACTGTATAGGTTTTCGGTTTCCGCCATTTTGTGGGCATGTCAGTGGACCGATTTTGCCCATTTTCGAAAGCAACCTCCTCAGGGTGCCAAGGAACATATGTTCCAAGTTTCATTAAGATATCTTAATTTTTACTCAAGTTATCGCTTGCACGGACAGACGGACGGACAGACATCCGGATTTCAACTCCACTCGTCATCCTGATCATTTATGTATATTTCTAACTCTTATATTTCTTGGTGACACAAACAACCGTTATGTGAACAAAACTATTATACTCTGTGCAACAGGTTGCGAGAGTATAAAAATATTTTTTCTTAAGACGAGAGCGGTCGTTAAGTCATAGCCCCTCAGCAACAGTCGCAAAAGAACTGTTAAATCGTGTCGTAGCATATCGTACACGGCTACTGTCAAATCCGATTCGGTAGTAGTTTCGTTTTCACCTTCGATTGCGACCATCAAAAATTAGTTGAAAGAGTCTTAATATGGTCACACATTGGTTTTTGATGAACCACGCCCAGTTTTACCTGTTATGCTTATGTAAGCTAAGAGCTTATGGGACCCTCGAATGTATTCATCCTCTCTGAGAAAGGTTAAATGACAACCGACCTTACAAGCCATATTGTACTCGTTTTCACTAGTTCTAATCTAGTTCAATATCTTTTGTTCAATAGAATACATTACTAGCCATTGAAACTTTAATGATAATGTTATCTGTTAGAGAAATATCGTTTGAACTATCATCCTTCTATGGAAATTGAATATCACAGGAATTAGTCAATTTAATTAGTTTTACCAATTCTAAATAATAAATGATGTTATGCCAACCAGAGGATTTTCATACATTTCACAAATAACTAAGCAAAAAACTGTTATGATGTTAAAAAGTTGATTGGTAAAAAAGTAGGTGCTTAAATCTAGTAAAGCGATTACTCGCACAAACACTTATTTTAGTGCGTTTCTAATGATTGTTTATAAGGTTATATAAGGATACAATGAAAAGATCTTGGAAGACATTTTATCATAAATCTATTTCTCTATTTCTCTATTCACCTCCTCAACAGTATGTAATGTATGGAACAAGTACACCTTCCCTTCAAATGCCATCTAAAATTCACTATGTCCCGCGGTCAGTAGACGACAATTTAAACAGTTTGTTATCAAAGGACGTCTTTGACTGTTGGATTGAGTGTTGGTTGTGTGTGTTTGTAATGTAAAGCTTTTCAATGTCAGCTCGTGTAGACTCTCTGTAATTGACTGCGCCACTGCAATATTTACAAATCGTTGAGAGCCTATGCAAATAGATAATATTACAAGCGACGGCTGGCCTGCTACTGACTGCTTCTAACAACTGCTGACTAGTATTTTTCGTGCTTTTGCAAATTGAATTAAATATGAGTAGCATTTTCAGGCAACCACATTGTTTGGTGGTGAACCGGTATTTCTTCGTTTTTATTTAAATTTTTCGTTTGCAGCCTTCGGCTCTCAATTGAGTCTATTGAAGGCCCACAAAGCGCCGGTGGGTGTGCGAGAATTTTATTAGCCGAAATGTATGTGACAACGGCCAGACTGCAGCCAGACATTTAATGCCAATTCCAGTTTTGTTGGCGATGGAATTAGTGAATTATTCAGTATTTGGTTGGTAATGATAAGTCGAGAAATTTAATAACAAATTTTGAATAAGTATAAAAGAAATATAGTAGTATGGAATTGAACAGGAGTCGGTCCCTTAATGGAAGAGATGCCTATGGTTATCAAATGATAAACGAAGACCATCATTTCTACAAAAAAATAAGTGCACAATTTTCTCTTAACTACAGGTGGCCTTGTTAAACATAAGTTTTATATGACATTATGAGATCATTAAAGACTTATTTGTTATTTTCTGATTTATAGTTTCCTGTAAAATTTTTTGAATCCTGATTTTCTTATAGATTTGGATTTTTTGGCATAGGCAGTTCAACACTATGTAGGATGAGTCTGTTGGCCGAATGTACATAGTATGTTTGGATATGGTTGTAATGCCTTTTAGTTAAACAAAAATAACAATCACTTGTATGATCCCTCTTGGTTCGGTCCAAATTATTGGTATAACAACTTGTATGTGGAACCCAGGATTTATCTTGATACCTTACAGGAAATCAAAAAAAAGGTAATGAATCTGAATCGATGTCTGGTCCCCAATTTAATATTTTAGGATATATATAATAATAATGTGGACTTAATATATAATTCTGAATAACAGTTTATTTCTTTAGGTATTTCTTGAAGCTTTATCAAATTACTAGATGACTCCGCAGTCGTTGCACTGCGTGAAATTATTTGTTTTGAAAACAAAGTTGAATTTGTATAGTGTTAGAAAACATTTATTTGCGATTTTTCTAAATTTTTTTTTCAATGTAACGCAGCTTAATAAACAAAATTTTTTGTTTTCTGTTCCGGGGCGTAAATGTACAGAGAAGATGATTTTTCAACTCGTGAATAAAATTTATGCCACACACCTCAGCGACTGTCTTTGAGACCTGTTGATTGTCATCCCAAATGCAAATCTCATTGGAAACTTAATACGTTTGAACTGAAATGGCAAATCGTTGGAACTCAAAGAAATTCGTGGAATCAAGCATTCTGCCCCCTTGTAAGTCGCTTTAAAAAATTTGTGCAACTATTACATTATTCGATAGCTGCTTGAAGATTGCGAAGCATAATAATAAATACAAAGCATTATAATGACAAAGAATTTAGAAATTTCACTGGATAACTCACAGCTTCGTCTTCATTTTCAACATGTTCGATCGATGTGTATGAACACAAATCTCCCAGAAATTGACTTTAAGTCGTATAGATTAAGTCATCGACATCGGTATTTTTGGCAGTTAAAAATCTGCGTGCGTGGTTACGATAAATTTGGCTAATGTTCGTATTGATATCAAACCATTAGAAGTATTAACCGGAATGTTCCCAGTTCTTTGCAGATCTTCTGCGGTGCTATCCTGTTGCAGGAACTCACACATATTCATGGTCAATCATATGGTTTTCGCGTGACGCCACAAGTACGATGACTTGAGACATGCGTTCAATTCCTCCGCCGCTGTTGATTTCGAAATAACATAATGTGTTTGTCAATAACAGTATCATTACGCCACCAAAGCGACGATTATTATTCCACAGATCTTTCATTGTTCTGTCAAGTGCTTATAGAAAATTGCCAACTTCAAGTAGCGTTGCTGCAGTTAGAGTAGAAGCGAGAGCCAACGTAATGTCATTTTGAGATTCCGACGTTACGTCGGGAAAATTATAAGTTTTTTTTTAATTTCTAAACCTTCCAAGATCCACAACGAACAACCTCTGAACATTTCATCAAGAATGGTCCAATCGTTCTCGCTCCTTAGCGTATCTAACAAAAAACATTATTATTTACATATATATAGATTTTGTCTTGTTTCATATAAATCCATTTTACGTTTATATATACATTAGCGCTGCGTTCGACCGTTCAGTACGGCGAGTAAGCCGCGCGGCATGGTATCTCGTAGAGATACAATCCCCTCCGGCGCGCCCGCAGACACCCCTTCTCGCCCGCCGGCCAGCGCAGCGCATAGTGCGAGTTGATTTTGTTTCGGAGTTATTTATTTGTAATATTATCTTTTAAGTTGTTCGTTGAAATTAAGTGTCGTCAACGACAATTTTATTCAGAACCAACCAACAACACATTTATTTGGATAAAGATTAATATTATTATGTTAATACAACTCTAACAAATAATTTTGACCAAATTAGTTATCACAAAAACGGTACTCATGGACTTTTTTTTAGATCATTGAAAGAGAAATAATTCTTTGTGTATCTTCTTTTGTGTATCTTGAACCGCTTTCGCAGCGCAAGGAACGGAAGCTCTCAAAGATAAATAATTTTCCCCGTTTTTTACTCATTTACCACTGTTTCTTCGCTCCTATTGGTGGTGATGCTATATAGCCTATAGCCTTCCTCGATAAATGGACTATCCAACAGAAAAAGAATTATTCAATTTGAACCAGTAGTTTCGGAGATTAGCGCGTTCAAACAAACAAACAAACAATTATTTTGATTTTATTATCTACTTATATTATATACTGTCATGTAAATGTTGACATATGGTTGTTGCATATGGGTACCAGGTTTTTTTTAAGGCGAAACTCAAACAATTTTACAAAAAAATGTATTTATGGTAATATCATTGTGTGTTCAATATTATTGCTTAACCCTTGAGAAGTTCAATTAAAGACAAATTCGTTGGTTGGTGAATCTGGCGATGAAATGCGTAATGTATAATAGGCCGCGAAAAGAAAACATTGGTCTACGTGGTGGAAATACAACTGTACTTTGAAATTTTCCACTAAAAATAGTGGTTTAATGAATGTTGCTTATGAGTACTTCTATGACCAGTCTCGTGTTATTACTTAATTTCGGAAAATTCCAATTTCGAAGTAAAATTATAGGCAAATTTTGTGGTCGCATTCCAGGTGAATCGAGTGGAATCTTCGACGCTACGACTCTGTCGGATTCAATGTAAAATATG
The DNA here is from genome assembly GCF_028554725.1 of Zeugodacus cucurbitae. Taxonomy (NCBI): domain Eukaryota; kingdom Metazoa; phylum Arthropoda; class Insecta; order Diptera; family Tephritidae; genus Zeugodacus; species Zeugodacus cucurbitae. The sequence continues at coordinate 50,745,426 of NC_071667.1, read as the reverse complement.
CAAAATAAACAAAAATTATGTCATTAGGGCGATTGCACATAAAGCGTGCAATAGAAAGTTCTTATAAAATAGTTACTTCAATTACTTCTAGTTACTTCAATTAAGCACTAAATTTTCGTAATATTACTTGCACCCTAATGTAATATTTCACAACACATATGATTTTTGTAATAAAATGACTGGTAGTCTCAAATATTTTTCAGAATTTTACCGCTGCACCATCTGTCGGTACAAACTGAAATTAAAATACAATATTATTGGACATTCGATGCAGCGACATTAGTCTAGTCCATCGTATGCTAAGTAACGCATTCCGAAATCAAAAACAATTTATAAATTTAAAATTATAACTTAATAAACAATTTAACTTGGACCGAATTGTAAATATGTATCGTTCCCGAATCCACTTAAAGACACAAAAAAAAAATTGTTTTACAAGAGGAGAAGCCGTTTCGGATGATGGGTGATTCTACAATAAGAGGTAACATTTGCGGCAATCAGCTTAAAATATTGTTTTAGTCGCTATTTTTTTTTAATGAATCACATCACTTTAATGTAGTGAATTAAATAACATTACAATTTAATACACAATAAGAACAATTTTTTTCTAAAATTATTTACAAAATCTAAGAAAGTCTCTCCCCTGGCAAGTTCGCTTGCTACTTTTTATTTAACTTTCGGACAATACATATATTTTTTTATGAGATGCTAAACCTAAAAAAAGTTCAAACGGAAATAAAATAATTATACTTAAGTACTGTTAAATAAAAAACAAAATAATTTTATTTAATAAAATAAAAAAATAATATTATTATATCAGCATGAAGTTAGAAATACTAATCGCGGAATCCGTTTGAGCGTGGTAATTTTTAAGTTATTGCGGCCCGATTGTGCGGTGTACTGGATTCGCAAACTGATTTTGCCTCTCCTCTGGCAATTCATAAATCGGATACTATTAATTTAATTAATTTACCTTTATTGTCCTAAATTACTAATAACACAGCCCGACAAAATTAAAAAAAAAAAAATGTTTGCTTCCTTGAATTTATCAACTGATTCTAGTTAATTTGGGCGCGCTGAATTCAAATCTGTATGTCTCTGTCAGCTCTAGTTTTCATGATATAGCTTTTTTATACCCTCCTCTTATATTTTCAGGTCATAAGTTAAGTGGAGGGTAAAAAAAAGTTATATAATGAAAAGAGCTGATAGAGACAAACTGATTACAGATTTGAGTTCAGCGCACCCAAATTAACTAGAATCAGTTGATAAATTCAAAGAAGCATATTGAGTGTTGCCCTGTGTAATGTGATAATTAAAGTGAGTAAGTAATTAACCCAAAATATAATTCAATCAATTAAAATAATTAAATTTTTCATGAAAACGTCCATGAGAGAGAGTTAGTGATCAAGGGAGACACTATTCATCATGACATGCGGACCAGAAGTCGTGGGCTGCTTGAGCATCGATATTTTCTTGTGTGAACTTCTGAATATGACCCCTTCCTCACCTTCAGCCATCACCAGCATCAACAAAACCAAAAATATTAGCCTCGCAATCCAACGCAGAATCGCTCTTGCCAACAGGTGCTATTTTGGACTGAGTGGACATATGAATATTCAAATCCTCTCTCAATGAATCATAACCAAACTCTACAAGTCTCTCATCATTCCCGTCCTGCTTTATGGTACAGAAGCTTGGACGATGTCAATATCCGATTAGACGGCACTAGCAGTTTTCGAGGGAAAAGGATTTGTGGAAGATTTATGGTCCCTTAAACATTGGAAAAAGCAAATATCGCAGACAATGAAACTCAGCGAATGAAATTCAGCGAATAAAAAGGCAGCTGCTATGTTGGCTAGGTCATGCTGTTCGGATGGACCAAAGCGTTCCAGCTTTCAAAGTGTTCGATCCAGTACCTCCGTTGGAATAACCAGGTGGAAAGTGACCTGGTCTCTATTGGTATTTCCAATTGGCGCCAAACAGCATGAAGGAGAGATGAATGGTGCGCTCAAACAGATTCGGCTATAATCGTATAAGCGGTGCATATGCCAAATATATACATCGCAACATGTTGTACAGGGTATTACAGTTTTGTTCACATAAGGGTAGTTTATATCACTCAGAAATAAAAGAGTTAGATATTGGGTTATATATATATATATATATAAATGATCAGGATGACGATTGAAGTTGAAATCCGGATGTCTGTCCTTCCGTCTGTCTGTCCGTTCCGTGCAAGCGATAACTTGAGTGAAAATTAAGATATCTTAATGAAACTTGGAGCACATATTTCTTGGCACCCTTTGTAGTGTCTTAACTAAGCCATAAATAAAGTTATGAAGGGCATATTTGGATGTAATTTTTTTTAAGTAGGCGTAGTCCTGCCCCAAAAAAGGTTTTTTGTATATATCTTGCAAACCAAAAAAACTGTATAAACCTAACCTTCTGCAGTCGTTTCTTTTAGCCATTTCCTTACACCGTCCAAAAATGAAAGAAATCGGATAATAACCACGCCCACCTCCCGTGCAAAGGTTATGTTGAAAATTACTAAAAGTGAGTTAACTCACTAACGAAAAACGGCAGAAACACTAAATTTTACATAAGAAATGGCAGATGGAAGTTGCACTCAGATTTTTTACAAACTTGTGGGTCAAAAACCATATCTCAGGAACCACTCGACCGATTTCATATATAACATATATATAAGGAACCGATGAAGATAGCGGAATAAAACTTTACACAAATACTGTATATCATCTGTGGCTTCAGTTATGGAAAAGTTTACGAAATCGGACTGTAACATGAAGAACTCAGTGCCTAAGGGTAATTTTTCACCGAAAATATCGGCAAATCTTTCAGATATTTTAATTTAATTCAGAGGGAATTTTTTCTTTTTATTTAGTGTCTCTGTTCAAAAAGTATTCAAATCGGATCAGATCTTCCCCTAGCTCCCATATACCTAATTATATGCGGGCTTTATTTCGCATATATCGGTTAATATGGAGATACCTTAGCAAAATTAAGTGAGCATATAGTCTTGGATATAGTGTAGCTTGGTGGGGAAATGAGTGAAATCGGTTTAGGAATTACATCAGCCCTCATATAACTAATAAATTTACAGCAATAAATTGCGGGAGTATAAAATGTTCGGTCGCCTCCGAACTTAGCCTTTCCTTACTTGTTATTTTATGGTTTATTCATCTAGGAAAAATAGTGCCTTTAATTTGATATGTTATTTTAAATTTATGTTTTGCTTTTTTATAGTTATCTACCCTAAACTTTAAGCCTCTCCCCTGGCCGATGAATTTAACCTGGACCTCTAGAAAGTGAATTGCCCATACGTGGAAAGGGCAATTCATATATAAATATGTCTATTTCATTTAATTTTAGGCGTTAGCATACATAAATAGTTAAGAATTGATTTACTTTTGATTAATTTCTTTTATTTACTTAAATTTACACTTTTGTGGTCGTATTTAATATAAATAATAATGTAAACTATTAAGAATACAACTTACAAACTGCAGATGTCCTTCCGTCACAAAGAAATTTGCATATTTTCGAAATCACTATTTTTATTTAGGATTACTAATTATTGCACGAAACATTCGGTACAATTTTATATTTATATATATATATACACTTTACGAATGCATTAATTCAAGCTAACCAACTGAGCGCAGTCCATATATGTATGTATGTATGACCAGGCGTGTCACGCGGCGTGTACGCAACCAATAATTTGTGGAAGGAATGTTTGCATAAAGCAGAATAATGCCTATGGATGTCGTGGCACAACTTGGGTCGAATTGAAAGTGATATTCCTAGCTAAATTAGCAATTGTCATATTGCATTGATGTGCTAGTGAGTGCATGTGTGTGTGTGTGTAGTGTCGATATTGCCACAGCAGATGATTAAGGTGACGCATCAAAAACAACAAACATCAAGGTATTGCTCTGTTATTGGTAAACAGCTCAATTTGTATGTTGATGACGAAATTTGAATGCAATGCTTTAGCAATCTCTCCTGAGACGGCTGGCAAGTGTACGCCGTAGAGGCAAGTGAATTTTGAGTTGCCACAAAGATGTTGATGATGTTGTTGTTGTTGCCTGCCAATTGCGTTTGACACTCGCAGACGTCGAAGGATAATGAGAATTGGGAATGCACTTGTTGACAAGCGTGCAAGTACACACAGACACAAACACACACAGAGGAATTTCATATTTGTCACAAATTTCGGCTCACACAGGCAAATTACAATTTATGCAGTTTTTAATGACTTTGTAACAAAACAAATAAATATTTCCGTAGAAATGGCATTTGGTTGGTGTTGGGAAATTTAAAATTTTCCTTGCATAAATTCTATGCGGTCGGTGCAAAGTTAAAATACGAACTGTTGATTAAACAAGTGCCACAAAAAACGAATTGCAAAAATGTGGCAAAAATAAATTTATATTTTGTGTGTGTGTGTGTGTAAAAACTTCGTGCGAATGCAGCGCGGGTGAGGCGTTTGTTTGAGCATTTTGTTTTTGTTGTTGTTATTTTTTATGTTTTTTCCGCTTTAATTCGACGCGTGCATAATATTTTATTTCAAGCCGAGCACGTACGCCGAGTCGCTGGATGATAAAAACTGCAACAAAAACAACAACCACAATGGACCACTGAAAGTGCACCCTCACATATACATCACTCACACATACAAACAGATAACAGAGTTAAAACGGCTGAAAGGCTGGCAAAAAACCGCGCGTCCAATGAATGCTGCCAATAAATTCTTTGTGCGGCTGAAAATAAGTGTTTTTTCCAACGGTACTTATTGCACATCCATCTCGGTATTGGCACAGTAAAGCTGCTGTATATTAAATTTTGCGCAGCGCAAAAGGCGACTAATTTCCATTTTAACACTCGGAGGGGTGGTAGAGCAAGTAAGCTTATTGTATGGCGTAACTCGGTGCAAGGAACCTTTACTAATGAGTCTATTCTATTATATCAACACCGTTTTTAGAACAGTAATATTAGCTAAACTTAAAGTTCATCAATTGTCGCTGGCTTGAAATAAATAACACGTTCACCTAACTTGGTTTTCAATAAATCCATTGTGATATTTGCTGTGTGGCTTGTAGCGCCGCGGCGCGCCGTCCTGTTCGAACCACATATGTATTTCCCAAGTCCATATCATCCAATTCGGGCCAAAAATACGGCCCAATGACGCCGCCGGCCCATAAACCGCACCAAACCGTAATTTTCGGGATGCAATGCTGACTCATGGAGTACGTGTGGATTGCTTCCTGACGCATATTTTGCTTATTGACAAACCCATTCAGCCAGAAATGAGCCTGAAGATGATTTTTCAATGAAAATTTTTTAATAATTTCGACTCGTTGTTGGATCGTATATCTTTTCATGATTAAATGCAAACCTTACTAAAATAAATGTTAAAAGAGCGTCGTTCGCTGTCTATCGGTCTACTTTTGTAGCGTCCTATTGAAAAAATATTATTCTGCGAAAACTAAGCTGAAACCTTAAATGAAAATGCAAAAGAAAGACAAGTGGGAGCATATGTATGTATGCACATAGTGCTATAATTCAGGGCCTTGGATACAAGATGCTTTGTTCTCAACCCATGATATGGGTAGAAACCAGATAGAGTATATACAAGAGACCGCAAATCCACCATTCACTTTGTTGGACAGAGGTCTTCGTCTTGTGAACACCCGAACTTATTGTTATCCATGTATAATGCATGTCTAGACGACGTCATTATTCAGTAACTGGCCCGATAAGTAAAGGCAAAGGAGACCCAGAAACAACTTTTAGCTTTCAGACCTCTACATATACAAGTTCGATACGGTAGGAAAAATGCTAGTAAGGTTATTAAAACCTCGCATCATAGTTGTCATAAACCATACATGAGTCCTACGAGTATTAGAGTGACTACATGGTTTTAGATCTGGGAAAAGAGATCACCTTAGAGTTTATTTTAGACGTCGAAATACAGAAACTATTTAAACGACGATATGGTAAATATTGAAGGTGAGCTTGCTAGTAGAAGGAAACTACTCAAAGTCACAACACAGTCAGTACCAGTATATAGTAGCGAAATATGGCCGATACTTTGAATGTGAATCATAGAGTGAAAGTACGTATTACGGTACAGATAACAGCAGCCCTGAAAGTTGCCTCGACGTTCGCACTGTGCACGACTTCTCACTGCTAGAGATCAATAGCTTCATATCAAAATCTCTATTCGCTAAGGAAAGGAGATAACTTTGGCTATGGAAGAACAGAAATGCCGTTCCACAGTTTCCTTAGGAGTGCAAGTCGAGTAGAGTATTTCGTGGCTGTCTGTTGCGATTGCAGCTTGTTACCGGGCGTTCTTTGCTGCACAGAGGCGAGTGCGTATCATCGCTGCAACCAGATAATGGTCCGAGTCTATATTTGGTCCTCGGAGCGTACGCACGTCTAGAACACAGGAGACATGTCTTCCGTCTATCACAACATGATCGACTTGGTTACGCGTGTTTCGATCAGGAGACAGCCAAGTAGCTTGATGTATTTTCTTAAGCTAGAATCTGGTACTACAGACGACCATATTTCGGGCCCCAGCGATGTCGATCAGCCTCAGGCCGTTTGGCGATGTTTCGTTATGTTATGTTATGCCAAAGACACCTTCTTTACCCACCTAGCGTTGAAATCACCAAGCAAGATTTTGACATCGTGGCGGGGGCAGCGCTCGTATGTGCGTTCTAGGCGCTCATAGAAAGTATCTTTGGTCACATCGTCCTTCTCTTCCGTTGGGGCGTGGGCGCAAATAAGCGATATGTCGAAGAACCTCGCTTTTATGCGGATTGTGGCTAGACGTTCATCCACCGGGGTGAATGCCAGGACTCGGCGACGGAGTCTCTCTCCCACCACAAATCACACACCAAATTTGCGCTCCTTTATATGGCCATATGTAGTAGATGTCACAAGGACCCACCTTCTTCCGTCCTTGTCCCGTCCATAGCACTTCTTGGATGGCGCTGATATCAGCCTTTAGTCGTATGAGGACATCAACCAGCTGGGCAGATGCACCTTTCCAATTAAGGATCCGGACATTCCAGCATGCACTTTAAATCCTTATCCTTAAAACATTTGCAGGGGTCGTCATCAAAAGGGGGGTGTCTCATCCGAGGCTTTCTTCGATTTTTCATTGGTACTTCGTTTTTATGTGGTGGGTCGCAAACCCTACGCACAACCGCAGAAGCTATAGCTCGCCTTCAAACGGATGTTTGTTAGCTGCCCAGAGGATACTTGGTCTAAAACCGGCAGTCGTGAGCTGCTTGAATCATGTGGAGAAGAATCGTTTCTGGCCACTCCCAAGTGACTGACAATCAAACTTTCCTCACTTAATTTGTTAAATAACTTCAACAGCAATTTGTGGGCGTAGCATGGATTTGATTATACGCCTATCTTCCCATATGCACACTCTCCTATAGTGTCAGGGAATAGATGTATCGAGTTTTATCAAGAATTTTTACATGACTTTTCGCATGCACGGACAGAGAGACATCCGGATTTCAACTCGTCTCATTGTTTAGTTCCAGGTGTTACAACCATTATGTGAACAAAACTATATTTCTCTGAGGAAATATACAAATTTGTATAGAAGAGAAATAGTACCTAAATAGCAACTATGGGTTTATAAATGCTTTTCGGTTAGATACACCACAAAATATAAAGAATTGATTAATCGACAATTTAAAAAATTGAAAAAGTTCCTCATTTTAAATAAAAACAGCTGAAAAAGTTCCTAAACATTGGTTATGTACACAAAAGCACATTTAAAAGAACAGCAATGTGCATGTGCTTAAAGTTTTTGGAGTAAAAGTCAGCGAAATGCATATTTTTTCTCCAATATGCATTAATAAATAAGCAAAAAACTATATGAGAGAAGACACATAGTCAGTCTTTCATATATTAATTTCTCCCGCGAACTCAGGATGCATACATACAGGCGGCGGAAAGATTAACGCAGCTACTCACACAACCCAACTTGGCAAGTTTACACTACACAAGAGTTTCGCCGCCTAAGTATATGCTAGCATTAGCACATTCTTCGCTCGGCGCTTGCTCCTTCTCCTTGTGTTGTGGGTTGTAGATCAGCTGCTCTTCTTTGTTTAATTTAGCTTCACGTGTGTTTCAATTAACTTTTCAAAAGTCAAATCCATCTGCTTCTTTACACGCGAGTAGCTGTTGTGCCGTGCAACTTTCCCCCGCTACGTGTGTGTGTGCTACCAGCCAGCGGTTTGTCGTAAATTATGCAGCAACACTTAATATGCCAGCGCAACGTTAATAACTACGAGCTTAGTTAGCAGCGTCTCCGCGTTTTTTTGCCGCGTATACTTGTCTTAGCTGAGCGCCTTAAAATTCTGTGGATAAATTACGAGCCTCACTCTTCGCGGAAGGTGTTTTGCATGCAACTCAGCCGTAATGTATGCAACGAAAAGTGCGTTCACACATAATGCCGAGAGTAGTGCGTGGAATTAATTAGGTGGCGGAGATAGATGCAGAGTGAGCGTGTGTGTTCTTCGTTTGAGATGTCTTATTTCAATATCATAACTGGGCACATTAATTATAAAAGGCAAAAATATTTCACAAAAAATGTCATAACAGAGAAAATTGAAACATGACAGTTCCATACAATAGAGAGAAAGTGCCTTGCGGAATACATAAATTAAAATTGTTCTTATTTGGACTCTAACAGGTAACACTAATTTTTTTTTCAAGATATTCTATATATTTAGGGGGGTCGTTTTATACCTATACTAATTACATAGATACTTCTTCAAATAATACTTTTTTCTACAAAAATATGTGAACTGCACTACGCAAACCAAGAGTATTGAAGAAGAACATCAAATGAAGGACAGTGCTTGCGAGGTTGCACCAGTAAGAGGACTGTAAATTTTGAGATATAGTGGTGAGAAGTGATAAATCCATATTGAATGTTTTTAGGATTGATGGTAGATCCCATGCCAGGCCACCACTACTAGGAAAAATAAAAATGTGAAACATGGGGGATCATCAGTCATGGATGGGGGTAGGATCACTTGTGAAAATTGAAGGTAAATGACTAGTCTATGTTTGCAGAACATTTGAATGGAGATTCCGACAAGGATTTACCTTTAGCTTTTTTCAGCAGAATAACGACCCGAAGCACCATTCCAGGTTCGTTAAGGACTGACCTGCGGTGAAACATATCAAGTGTCTCGAGTGGTCTGCAGAGCATGAACTTAATCCCTACAGAGAATCTAAGGGGGTTATTAAGAGGACAGTTTCGAAGAGAAAACGTCGAATAAAGGTACTTTGGGATATATATATCATAAAGGTCGAATAGATCAAAACTACTTCGGATCAATGTAACACACTGGTACGTAGAAAGAACAGACACAGCAAAGATGTAATATTGCAAAAGGGGTTCCCTACAAAGTACTCTGTGCAGATTTATAACATCAAATTGATGATATTAATTGAGAAACTCTGATGCCTTTCAACTAAAGTATTCTATAAATTTCTGTATCTAGTAATATATGAAATCTGTAGCAAAATTAATGACTTTTAGGTTACTAATCACATACATTTAAATTCGCTTAAATTATTTCCTCTAAAACACTCAAAAATATAATGATATATCCTTTTAAATTTTGGCTATCCTTGAACACAATCTCCGCTCATTCCTTGTAATCGTCGTCGGACACATGTTGCAATATGCTTAACTTTCCACATGCGCAGGCTGCCACATTAGCCACATTTTCTAATTCCACACTTCAACTGCGTGTTATCAGTTCTCGCTCTGCTTGCCAGGGTGGCAGCTCTGGCACTAGCATTTCGCTTAATCCGCTGCATTAAGACGCACAAAAACGGCAACACTTTGTGGTTTTGTGGCATTTATCGAATACTTAACTGACGTGCATACATATTCAGGAGCACTTGTAGTGGTTTGTATTGAGCAATTCCGTTGTTGAAGGAATTTATTTCTTGTGAAAACTTCAATGGCAAGTCAAAGAAAAATGATTAAAATTATAATTGCATACTTTACAATTACCGGTTTCACACAAAGTTGGCGCGGCCGCTGTCGAGGTGATGGCGTTTACTGCTTTTTAACAAGAAATTAAACATTATTTCCTGCGGCGGCTGCCACGAGATTGTTGTTCTCGCCTGGTCTTGGCCTAACTCCACGCCCACTCATTCACTCTCATTTCGGTTTGAGGGTGGGGAGAAGGATCTTTGAAATTGAAAAAGTGTTTTTTTTTTGTTGCTCGCTTTGTAGCTTTCTACTTTCTTTACTAAGTGAGCAGCTTCTTATGCCAAGCATTTATGCAAAGCAATTCCATTGCGCTTTTCTCCACAGCTCTTTTTTGGCTTTTTTGCTGCAGTTCTTCACTTCTACACATAAATATAAAATACTTCCTCTGTTCATCATATTGGCTTATGTTTGTGTGTGTGTTTGTGGAAGCGTTTGCATGCATATTTATGGTTCTTTGCTGGAATGCTTAACATATGTTCACTGGCTTTTGCATAAGAAACAGCGCGCTTTGACATGGCTGTTGGCTTGGCATCGCCAGTGTGGGCATGGTTCATCGAGTTTTAAATTTGATAGCGATTTAACAAAATATACATAATATTTATGATTCAAATGTTTTTCAGGGACATTAGAATTTCTCACTTGCTCGAGGGAAGGAACTGTGTGGAATTTCAATTAAAGCTTTAAAATTACTAATAACCATTTTGAGGTTAATTGAAAATTCGCCCGAAGAATTTTGCAAAGGGAATATATAGAGATTACATAAATAATACAAAGAAATTTTAATAAATAAACTTATGATAAAAGTCACATATTCTACCAATTTTATTAACATCTTACCGCGTATTTATAATACACTGAGTGTAGAAAGGAAATCGTAGACCAAAAAATACATTAAGGAAGGCTATCTGCGAATATACAGTTATATGTTGTAATTAGCTGATGGGCCTCAAAATTGCTTCAAGGAAGTAGGAAGGATTAAATTCCCATTCCACCAGTTTTCAAGCCGTGTTTAAAATGATTTATGAAATAAAGAGTAGGTCATCTATCTGTAAAGTTATTTTCTTCTAAAATAATGTTAAACCTCTTCATTTTGCATTTTAACGAACCACTTAAAAATTATTTTCCACTTTCACATTCAACTTCTTTACTCCCAGAAGCAAGAACTGATTTTCTAAATACTTAAGTTCCTTTTAATTCTATCATTTGCCGCATCGAGTCTCTTTATCCAATTTACGAAAGCGCGCATTTACACACATTACAATCGCGAATTCAGGCATTGAGTGCGAAGTGGCCGAAAAATGCTTAATTTGCAGACCAAACTTCAATTGCGCCAAGACAAATTGCGCGAAGACACTAAGACCTACAAACATATATAAGAGACTTATTGTACAGAGAGAGACATCGTGCAGACGTGTAATAAGGCAAGTAAAAAGTTGCTTTTGCAATGCTGCAGCAAGAGTGCAAATATTCCGAATTCCTTGTAAGGATGTCTGTGTATAAAATGGTGCTGTAGGTTGCTACATCAACATACTGCAATGGAATTGTGAAGGCTCGTCTAAGCTTTTCAATTATTCAATCTTTTAATGCCGCCACTCATCGCACTTTTACTGCATTACTACACCGATGACTGTGGTGGCATTACTGTGTATCTTCGGCTTTGGCGGTAAATTAAAATTATTTATTCATTTAGAGATGAAGCACACTTTTCGCAAATCTACGCTTGCAATTTTATTTTGATAAGTCGTTGAGAAAAGCAGCGCAAATTTGAAGCTTGCTTAAATTTTATCAACTAAAGTGATGTCAGAGTAGCTGGTCTTACTAATTTACTATTTAATACAATTAGGTTTGAATTCATATTTTTATTTGCCTCAATTCTTTTACTTCAATTCAAGTTTTCTAGTTTCAACATTAATCCTATTTGTGTCCAACTCTTTATTTTTATTGCCACTTTTTTCTTTCATTAAATATTTCGCGAGAGCTCTCAAGAACCTAACCTAAAAGGACTTCAGTGTGGTGCTTTGATGTCAACCCATGTGAGGCAATAAAACACGTCTTGAAATATTTTTAAAGAGTCTTCGAGACGCATATCATAACACATGAAGAAGCCAATTTAGATCAAGCAACGTTAGATAACTTGTTCAAATTTTGAAAGTAATTTAAACATGTCACTTTCATCAAAATCCCTGCTCCTTTGTCGATTTGTGGATTTTGGGACTGTTTAGCTTCTTAGCCATAGAAAGAAACAGGTGGTAATCACTTGATGCCACGATTGTACTATTCTCCAAGAGCTTCTGGAGAGTGCCAGAGGCCTGAGCACTGACTAACATTGTCCTCATAGAACATAACTCTTCTCTTCTTCAATTGCTTAATACAGATGGTCAAACTGTTGACATAGCCAGACCGTATTAAGAATGGCCGTAGAGGAACAGCGCATAGTATATTTTTCTCTGCTAATCCCACCATACACATAGAAAAACCTTCCTGATCGTTAATTATCGTTTGGCCCCAGTGTGCGTCGGCTAACCTTTATTCGACCACGGCAGTTTTCGCTAGACATTGGTGTTAGATTTTGTGTCGATTCAGCAGCGATTCATATGCGGAAATTTGGTCCATGACGATATTTGCGGTATCTTGTGTAGAACCCATACATCGAACTTCTTGTTGTGTCCAGTCTTATTTAAAAGCTACTAACAGGTTTTTGTGCTGTTTTATGTTCAGCTCCAGGTCAATTGAAATAGGTCTTATGCGATAATTGACCATTCAGAGCGTGGTGCACATTTGATATCAACATATGGAACGGAACGACGAAACCGAACGACGAAACGAAATCGAGCTAATTGGCTATTAAGTATCAGGACTATAATTAAAATACCATAAATGAGATATGAAGTTTGTCCCGAGACCTAACAGAGGCGTGGGAGTCCATTTTGAAAGACTTTGCCTTTAAAAGTCAAAACCAGAATGGTCCACCTAACCTAAGCAGGAGTTTCTATGAGAGAATTTCAACACACAATTAAAATGTATCAAATGTCTCGCGCCACAAAAAACCCATCAAACTCATCGGAATAATAATCACCCGCAGAGCGTATCAGAGCACATTCGAGTTACTTAAAATTCAATTCAAACTTTATCCATCTATTGCATTACTCCATCAAAACATTAAAGGAAGATAAGTGGAGGAGCACAAAAGTGTAATGCAATTTGCTAGCTACTCAAACACGAAAAACTTGCAAATCCACTGAAATTAACTGAAATGAGCGGCAGCAAAGTGAAATTGCACAGCACGATGTAGAAGGATGCAGCAGGACACGGCCACAGTCACGTTTTATGTTGATACACCGATGGAACTGTGGAGCCACCGATCGCGACCGAACATTTCAATAGCAGAGTGTCTGCCTACTCACGCAATGGAACAAAAACAACAATGCGCTGGCGACGCACGACAATCAACGGAAATTCTTATCGAAATAAATACACAATAATTTCCAATGTTTACAAGGCAACGGCAGCGGCAGCATCAACGAAGACATTTCGCAAAGCGAAATCCCAACGCGCTATGCAAACAGCCAGCGGCCAGCATGCGAGAGTGGTTATACAGCGTGGATTCCGTCGCTCCAACGGCAACTCACTGGAGTCCCACTTCAACTTTGCACTTTGAGCAATTAAATATGTCATTGTTATGGTGGCGCAGCGCATACAGTACAACAGGACAACAAGGCAATACAAATACAATACGCGAGTGCAGATTAGCAGAAGAAGTAAATAAATAGAATTTCGCATTTCGCAGCGGATAACTGCTGAATTACGGCGAAAGGAAGTGTTGTTGTAGCTTTGGCACTTCTAAACTGCTTTTCGTGAAAGACGAATTAGAAATTAGCAAATTTTTTAAAAATGTTAAATTTAGACGCAAACCCTTTTAAGTATGCTGAATTACGGCGAAAGGAAGTGTTGTTGTGCGCGCGGTAATAGGTCCTGTTGTAAGCTTTGGCACTTCTAATCTGCTTTTCGTGAAAGACGAATTAGAAATTAGCAAATTTTTTAAAAATGTTAAATTTAGACGCAAACCCTTTTAAGTATGCTGCACTTTGGACTCTTTTTTTTAAGTTCAGAACACCGACTCACCTATTCCTTAAAAGTTAAGAAAGCATCAAAGTATCTACATTAACAAAATTAGGAAACACGCGCTCATATGTACATATGTCCCTCTTAATAGGTTCTGACGTCTCATTGTCCAAAAAGTCCAAGACACATCAAACTCCTTGCTTTGTTTCCGCAAACTTTCTAAATCTCTTTGGCGCATTAGTCTTTCAATTGATTAGAATTCGTCATCCATACACACATAAATATACTTATGTATGCACGGGCGTATCCTAGGAGGGTTTGAGGGTTCTAAGCCCTTCAACACTTTAAGCACTATTTATTATAATCTGCGTGAAGTCCCGCTGGTAATTTTTGGGTTGTTAGTTATTTAGATATCAATATTTTATGGGAGCTCCAGTAAACATTCTAGTTCGGAATTTTTCGAAAACCTGGTTGAAACCAAAAATCGTAATCATCCAGAAAAACTTAAAACATAAAAAAAATATTTGTTCATCATTGGCATCTTTATTCGCATTTCATGATTAAAAAACGTCAAAGGATTGGTAGCCTCCTAAAAAATTTCTCAAGCTCCAGGTTTACTTGCCATTATTTCGTAAATACATATATATTTAGGAAGACAAATCTTCCTCCTTGGCATATTGTTTGAACAACATTTCACTTAAATTGTTTTGATTAATTTTTGGCTGCTTGACTGGTTTGTTTCTTGCTGCGCTATTTAGTCCGAGTTGACGTCTGCTTTGGCTGACAGTCTATTTTCTCTTTTGCTGTTCGTGTCTACACTTGATGGAATGCCAAAATGGATGAAATGCTGGTTGCTTTCTTCGTGATTATTGTGGACAATTGCTGGCTAATTTTTTCGTTGTTGTTGTTGTTGTCGTCGTATTTGTTGCAATAGTTCTGGCGCTGCATAATGATAATGTGCCGACTTTGGGGAAATACATATATGCAAGCTGATGTTTACACGCTTTCTACTACTTCTGTCGTTTCCTGGTTTTCTAATGAACAGAGTAAGAATTTAATATGCTAATGATTGTTAGGAAGGTTCGCTTAAAGTGAACTGTACTTGAGTATATATAAATTTGACACCGACTAGCCAAAATATTTCTCTTTTATTAAGATAGTTTTCATAGACATTTATGCTATTCTGAGGCAGGTCAATTATATATGACCTAATATCCATGCCGCGAGTATAACTTCTTTGGTCCTCTGTGTCTAAAGTAATTTGTTATATTATGTGAATCTAGGTTATCTGGCCTTAACACACACGATAAGTATCCGAAGTGAAATGATTATTGTCTTTGACCATATACAAATTAGAGTCGTTTTTACTACGGTTGGAGCTTATTTTCAACTATAAATGCTTATGTTTTTCATTATATTTTCTCATAGAGAGTATTCTTTTGCTTACTCAACCATGTGAATAGACCTTAATCACTTTACGAAGAGCGCATGAACTAATAATTTCTTTTTGAAGTGAATTCGGTACATAAGGTAAATGCCACATAAACCATTATTTGTAATAATTGTCATTAAGATATTCAATCGTTGTAGCGAAGGTCTGTTAGACAATAAAAAAAAACAAAACAAAATCCCTTGCATGTAGCTTTGTCATTAGTAGTTTCAGTCGATGAACAAAGGAAACAATAAAAGTGATAAATGACCCGATTTCGATATATTCATAACCAAAGGCAGATGAGTAATTTTTACAATTAATTTCGTGGAAATATTTTGTAAATGGGTTTGAGAAATATTTTCGCGTCGCTACGGACTAACGATAGAGAAAAAGTAGCATAGTGGGTAAACAAAATTAACCCCAACACTTGAGATTAATGCTGTTTCAAATAAATGTTTGTCTTTTGCTGAAAGCATCTTCTTTAAAAGTTCAAGCCAAGTTCAAGGTGATTGAAAAAAACTTTTTTCCCAAATTATCTCCTATGGTGTGAATTAAGCAAGGAATATATTATTTCTTGCATCGAAGGGGTTTGTAAAGTGAAGTAATTACTAATCTAAAGCTAATATAAACTTGTGTCCCTAACTTTGTGAATATGCCTTAGAGGGAACGATTAACTGAACCCACAACACTATAAGCAATAAATCCGAACTATCTACCTAGGAGTTGAAGAAAAGTACAGAAAAGAAAGTTGAAAATTACGAAGAATGTTGTTAACATTTCTTTTATTGACATCACATAAACAATAGTACAGCAAAATATACAGTAACTGTACATATAAAACACCACAAGCAGGCCTGTACTCTTCCATACAAAAAAATATAAATAAAGTAGTTTGAAAATTCCCTAAAAAATATAAGAATCATTTGAACGGTTCTATTCTAAAGAAGTATGGCATTCCCGATTCCGTTCGATAGCAGGCGGTATAATCTATGCTCAGCAAAAACTCTGTCGATCTTATGGCGCACCGATGCATTGGGAAGTCTCTGCCTGTGCGTTCCTTAAATTTATCTGTAAAAAAGGTAAACACAAATAATTTGTAATATAGTATTTCAGTATTTGTTTTAAGGCTAGAGGTTTGTCTAACGATTGTACTTACCGACGAAGTCGCGCAGACTTATGCTCGTTTCGGGTGACGTGTGTTCGGCTAAGCAATCTAACACTTCCTCATTGATGTTTGGATAGCGATAGCGGATGCGCATAAAGTAATAAGATGCTTTTGTTCTGCAATCCATTGTCTTTGAGCTTCTGATAAATATGTATGTAAGTAATTTGAAGATGAAGTGATAATTGTTTATGTTTTCTATTTTTGTCAGGAATTGTAAATTATTGTTCGGCACTCAATGACTTCTGTTGAGTCAATGATTTTCAATCTGTCTGGAACTTGCTATTTATACTGCATCACCTCATACTGCCTCCATTCTTGCATATAGCAGATGTGTATGTATGAAATAGACGAGCTGAATTTTGTTACCTGTTCTTGTTTTGTGAGAAAAACCTACCACCTAGACAATGCACAAGTTTAAGATCCAGGTAAATAGATGTTCATCTACATCTCGGGTTTTTTCGGAAACTTGCTCGTTTTGAGTATTAAAACACATAGGTATGTATGTATATAACGTAAAAATGTTTTAGTAAAAACAAAAAAAAAAAGATATACATGAGAGATGTAGTGATGGTGAGTGACCTGGAAGTTTCAGCTTTTTTGAGTATATTTCTACTATTCATACTATTCATAATTTCATCTTCATTTCAAATAATTGCTCTCGTTTCTACCTCGCTCTCAATTATTTCAACGACTACGATGTCGTTACTATACTCGTTTCAAAATTGGGAATCCCAATTTATATTCGATAAATTATTATAATAAACACGTAGACTTTCTTACTTCATTTTAAAACGATAACAACAACGTGAATCGGGCCGAATATTTTCATATCTTGTATATTGACCGGTAGCACAGTTTGTATTTCCTAGGTATATATTCAATCATGATTTATGAAAAGGAAGTATCGGCATCCTTACGTATTGAGCATCTCCTTTTCAATAATCATAATAAATCAATCTCATAAAGGTTAAGCAGTAGAAATGCAAATATACAAGGCAACAACTAGGAATTCCCCAACGGGGGATATTGTCTATTTAAATATTACTATTTATCCCGTTCTGCTTTATGGTGCAGAAGCTTGGACGATGTCAACATCAGATGAGATGACACTAGGAGTTTTCGAGAAGAAAATTTTGCGCAAGATTTATGGTCCTCAAAACATTGGCAACGGCGAATACCGCAGATGAGCTGTACGAGCTATACGACGACATAGACATAGTTCAGCGAATAAAAAGACAGCGGCTATGCTGGCTAGGTCATGTTGTCCGAATGGACGAAAACACTCCAGCTCTGAAAGTGCTCGATGCAGTACCAGTCGGAGGAAGCCGAGGGAGGGGAAGGGCTCCACTCCGTTGGAGGGACCAGGAGGAGGGCGACCTTACACTTGAGATCTCCAACTGGGGCCGAACTGAGAAAGAAAGAGAGAAGTGGCGCACTATCATCTATTCGGCTATAACCGGCTAAACGGTTGCTACGCCAATCACACACACACATATATAGATATTTAGTTCACGATCGCTATATGCTAAGTCTGGCCCCTTGCTGGTTTAGTGTAAGGAAGTGTAGGGAAGTCTCAAGCCTGGTTTTACATAGATAACTTTGATAATGTAATTACATTGATCATGTTGTAACAACTTTTTGACTTCTAGCTACATGGTTACGTTGAAATATTTCGTCTCAGTCTGACCAGGCTATGCAGTCACGTGGGTAACTCTATGAAGTATAGTATATATTTTAGCTATTACTAAGTTAGCATTATTTTATATTTATTAATTTTTCAGTCCATTACTTTAAATTGCTCCTCTATGAGGAAGGGTATGGTATTCACTATCCCTATATCTCACCATCCCTCGTCTTTTAGATACCTCACTTAATGCTTGAAATATTCAATATAAATACATATAACTAAGGAAATATATATTTAAATATAGAAGTTATTAGTCGATGGCGATGAATAAGAATAATCATTTTTTAAAATAAATTTTCGTTATTTATTTTGTTTTAAGTTCATTAAAAAGAAAGACATTATATATTACACTAACTTAATGCTGACATAGTCATAGTAAGGCATTTAGTATTTGGAAAGAATTTCGATCAAACGGACTTAAGAAGGCCATACGGTTCGTATAATTTGACACTAACATATTTTTAAACCGGTTTTATCTTGTCAATTAACCGCCGAATGTTGGTTTATCAGTATAGGCCGTAAACTTATAAATAGTTTACCGGAGTCAAATGATATACTTTAGATGATCACTTGAATGTAAAGTAATGTCCACTGTAACCATTTAGCTAAAGTACCATTTAATTTAGTGGCAAAAAAGGCACACAAATAATGAGAATTTTTGTATAAGAGTGTTTGAAAATCAGACTTGTGAAATAAATCTAAATCCAGAGATATTGATGAAACACTTTTAATTTAGTAATTTTATTTTGTAATTGAACAAGAAGAAGAGCATTACTTATCTAAACCCTTAAATTAATAATTTGTTCCTTAAATATATGATAAAGAATAATTTAACAAAAATATTTACGTAATTTTCCACCGGCCGAGTGCCGTCATATACTCGCCCATCTTCCAGCATATTTCATCTCATAATAAAGTGTTGTAAGCGCGATTGTTAACGTTGTACCACAACTGGCGCAACTGTGCATGCTGGGCCGAAGTATGCTTCGTAAACGAACGTAATAGGTGCCTTGGAGCCTCGGAAAAGGCGGTCGTTATGAAATGGGCTGGCATTCAAATCGGAAAAAAATGCAAAACGGTATGAGGGGAAATTACATGAGTACAGCGGTTGCAACATGTTGCAAGAGGTGGAGCATTTGCAACATATCAAGTAAACACAAGTCAAACTATTAATTAGCGAGAAATGCAAATAATAATAAAATATTATCGAATTGTGCGTGTGCAAATAAATACATAATTTTATTGCTTTAAAAAAATAAAATTTTTGCAATTTTTAAAGCTTTGTAAAAATGGTACAGACATGGGCACATAATGTGCTTCTTGCTATTTGCTTGGTAAACTATATAAAAATGTTGGCATTTTGCATATCCACCGTGCGTTGGTATATTTCTTGTAAATATTTACTTGCGCACATATGCAAGCTTGTTGCCAATTGGTTGCGCAATAGGTACATATGTAAACAAAGCACATATGCATGTACATGACAGCCAACAAAATACCAGCAACAATGTAGGCCGCTCCTGGATCCGGTGGAGGATGTTTGTAACTTCCGCACGCACTTCAAGCGAACGAGTGAAAAAGTGCTAAAAAAGAATCATTGAATTGCAGTAAAACAAAGAAAAAACTATGTAGGCGCAAATGCTTAACCCACTGCGCGCCAACTTCTATTTAGAGATTTTTAATCAATTAATGTATTTATTTATGTTGTTTAAGTTACTTGTGTCGATTATGTGAGTTTTGAGCTTTTCTTGAATCACACGACCTTAAGTTTAAGGCAATTTGTTTCAATTTCTCAAAAAATCATTTAATATATGTATAAAATTCTAGAAATTTATAAAAACTATAGTGTTCTAGATTATTCATAACGCGTTTAAGCATTTTAAAAATACAGTGTTTAGCGTCTCACCTACGTATAGCTTCAAAATTTTTAGATTTATTCTTCTTCTTGACTGGCGTAGACACCGCTTACGCGGTTATAGCCGAGTCCAAAACAGCGCGCCACGTATCCCTCCTTCTGGCAGTTTGGCGCCAATTGGTTATACCAAGCGAAGCCAAGTCCCTCTCCACCTGGTCCTTCCATCGGAGTGGAGGTCTCCCTCTTCCTCGGCTTCCACCAGCGGGTACTGCATCGAATACTTTCAGAGCTGGAGCACTTTCATCCATTCGAACAATATGACCTAGCCAGCGTAGCCGCTGTCTTTTTATTCGCTGGACTATGTCTATGTCGTCGAATAACACATACAGCTCATCGTTCCATCGTCTGCGGTATTCGCCGTTGCCAATGTTTAAGGGACCATAAATCTTCCGCAAAACCTTTCTCTCGAAAACTCCTAGTGCCGTCTCATCGGATGTTGACATCGTCCACGCTTCTGCACCGTAAAGTAGGACGGGAATGTTGAGGGACTTGTAGAGTTTGGTTTTTGTTCGTCGAGAGAGGACTTTACTTTTCAATTGCCTACTTAGTCCATAGTAGCACCTGTTGGCAAGAGTGATTCTGCGTTGGATTTCCAGGCTGACATTGTTATTGCTGTTAATGCTGGTTCCCAGGTAGACGAAATTATCTACAACTTCAAAGTTATGACTGTCAACAGTGACGTGGAAGCCAAGACTCGAATGCGCCGACTGTTTGCTTGATGACAGGAGATATTTCGTCTTGTCCTCATTCACCTCCAGACCCATTCGCTTCGCCTCCTTATCCATGCGGGAAAAAGCAGAACAAACGGCGCGGTTGTTGCTTCCGATGATATCAATATCATCGGCGTACGCCAGGAGCTGTACACTCTTGTAGAAGATTGTACCTTCTCTATTTAGTTCTGCAGCTCTTATAATTGTTTCCAGCATCAAGTTAAAGAAGTCGCACTATAGTGAGTCACCCTGTCTGAAACCTCGTCTGGTATCGAACGGCTCGGAGAGGTCCTTCCCGATCCTGACGGAGCTTTTGGTGTTGCTCAACGTCAGCTTACACAGCCGTATTATTTTTGCGGGGATACCAAATTCAGACATCGCGGCATAAAGGCAACTCCTTTTCGTGCTTCGAAAGCAGCTTTAAAGTCGACAAAGAGATGGTGTGTGTCGATCCTATTTTCACGGGTCTTCTCCAAAATTTGGCGCATGGTGAATATCTGGTCTGTTGTTGATTTTCCAGGTCTAAAGCCACACTGATAATGTCCAATCAGTTTGTTGACAGTGGGCTTTAGTCTTTCACACAATACGCTCGACAGAACCTTATACGCGATGATGAGGAGGCTTATACCACGGTAATTGGCGCAAATTGTGGGGTCTCCCTTTTTGTGTATTGGGCAGAGTACGCTGAGATTCCAATCGTCAGGCATGCTTTCTTCCGACCATATTCTGCAAAGAAGCTGATGCAAGCACCTTATCAGCTCTTCGCCGCCGTGTTTGAATAGCTCGGCCGGTAATCCATCGGCCCCCGCCGCCTTATTGTTCTTCAAGCGGGTAATTGCTATTCGAATTTCTTCACGGTCGGGCAATGGAACATCTGCTCCATCGTCGTCGATTGAGGAATCGGGTTCGCCTTCTCCTGTTGTTGTACTTTCACTGCCATTCAGCAGGCTGGAGAAGTGTTCCCTCCACAAACTCAGTATACTCTGGTCATCAATAACTAGATCACCTCTGGAGTGTGCTCCGGTCTTGAAACCTTCAGTTAGTCGCCGGATCTTTTCGTAAAATTTTCGAGCATTTCCCCTGTCGGCCAGCTTGTCAAGCTCTTCATACTCACGCATTTCGGCCTCTTTCTTTTTTTGTCTGTAAATGCGTCTCGCTTCCCTCTTCAGCTCTCGGTATCTTTCCCATCCTGCTCGTGTTGCGGTCGATCGCAACATTGCGAGGTAGGCAGTCTGTTTTCTCTCCACTGCGAGACGACAATCCTCATCATACCAGCTGTTTTTTTGACTTTTCCGAAAACCAATGGTTTCGGTTGCAGCTGTACGTAAGGAGTTTGATATGCCGTCCCACAGCTCCCTTATACCGAGATTTATATAAGGATAATATCAATGCAGTCGATGATTCGACAAACCTCAAAAGAAGCTAATCGAACTACAACTGGTATAAATCGCATAAAGTAGCATATATAAATATAGATAGTAGTAAAAGCGGCTATACTTGTTATGTATGGTATTTCATACTCTTTTGGGAACTCAGCGAATTGAACAACAACTGGTTCGAATAACTGGCGTAATAAAACTGGCATAATAAAATAACGGGTGATTTTTTTGAGGTTAGGATTTTCATGCATTAGTATTTGACAGATCACGTGGGATTTCAGACATGGTGTCAAAGAGAAAGATGCTCAGTATGCTTTGACATTTCATCATGAATAGACTTACTAACGAGCAACGCTTGCAAATCATTGAATTTTATTACCAAAATCAGTGTTCGGTTCGAAATGTGAAATCCGCTTTTTTATCGACAAATTTTGTTCAGCGATGAGGCTCATTTCTGGTTGAATGGCTACGTAAATAAGCAAAATTGCCGCATTTGGGGTGAAGAGCAACCAGAAGCCGTTCAAGAACTGCCCATGTATCCCGAAAAATGCACTGTTTGGTGTGGTTTGTACGCTGGTGGAATCATTGGACCGTATTTTTTCAAAGATGCTGTTGGACGCAACGTTACGGTGAATGGCGATCGCTATCGTTCGATGCTAACAAACTTTTTGTTGCCAAAAATGGAAGAACTGAACTTGGTTGACATGTGGTTTCAACAAGATGGCGCTACATGCCACACAGCTCGCGATTCTATGGCCATTTTGAGGGAAAACTTCGGAGAACAATTCATCTCAAGAAATGGACCCGTAAGTTGGCCACCAAGATCATGCGATTTAACGCCTTTAGACTATTTTTTGTGGGGCTACGTCAAGTCTAAAGTCTACAGAAATAAGCCAGCAACTATTCCAGCTTTGGAAGACAACATTTCCGAAGAAATTCGGGCTATTCCGGCCGAAATGCTCGAAAAAGTTGCCCAAAATTGGACTTTCCGAATGGACCACCTAAGACGCAGCCGCGGTCAACATTTAAATGAAATTATCTTCAAAAAGTAAATGTTAAAAAAATTTTATGCGTTTTTTTTTTAAAAAAAGTTATCAAGCTCTTAAAAAATCACCCTTTATTAATATTTGTTGTTTTAGCGGTGACCTAAACCTGCCTAAATTGGTAAGCCTAAATTAATTGTCATCGAAGCCATAATAGGCCCAGGAAACGACCTGCTTCGACAGGGTCAAAGACCAAAGGGAGAGTGTGTTAGATGAGTGGAGTTCGGGGCCTGCTTGGGACGGTTAGTTTTAGAAAATATAAATAGTAGTTCAATATATTAACCATATCATATTAAATATGTTATCTTCATACTCTATTGGAGTCATCAGTTTTTATTGTCGCTTTCACGTCATGTTTTTACATCAGCAATTAACATTTTCATAGATTTATGTATCTCAACCAATAAAAGTTTTTCAAAATTTGAACAAATGTTCTCAGTTAAGTACAGCCAATTGTAGTTAATCGTGTTTAGATATTATTAAATATATATTTTTTTTAATTACAAAACTTACTACATATATCAAGAAATCAAATTAGAAAGTAATAGAGCTCCGACAATCTCTTTCGTTTAGCTTTATAAATATTCCAAAAATAATCTTATTTCATAACATAAATCCTTATCCGGGTCTATTTCATATCACTCAGCCATGAACGTGTTAAGCCATGCACTCCCAAATGTATGCTACACTTTTGCAACAGCGCCTGCACATTGTTATTGCAATCGGAGTAAGGGTAGAAACAGAGACAGCAAATTGCACGGAAGGAACGTTTTTCTACATATAAATTGCTGTTGTTGCATTATTATTAACTTTTTTGCACACGCAAGTGTAGTTGAGTAAGGGAAACTCCAGTTGAAAGCGAGTGAGAAGGAGAATTGTTTGTTGTCAACTCTTACAACTTCACAACTCAACACTGAAACTTGATGGTTGGTTTGTCTGCCAAGCAAACATGTTTGACGTTACAGGTGTATGAGTACATGGATAGTTTAACTGAATTCCAAACGGATTGCTATAAAACACGGCGTAACAGCGATGTAAGCTTGGCATGTGCATGTTAAATAACAGCGAGAGAGTGTGCGGTTAATTGTGTCACTGTAAAGTTACGTAACAATTACTCTTTCTCGCTCTTTGTACGGTTTTACAGCATTATTTTACGCTCTTTCGGTGTGTTTGTGAGAAGGTGTTGCTAGAGAGCAATTTCATACTCGGTGGGTTGGTAGGACAAAGGCTTTTGAATTTATTTGGAATAAGAGTATGTGGGATTCATATTTAGATTTTTTTGCAAATATAGAATTTTATTTGTTATTGCTGTTGTTAAAGGTCTAAAAATAATAGTTGTTTATTATTAGCTTTTAAAATTTTCTTAAATCCCAGCGAATTCCTTGTACAGTTTCGCCTTCGCTCTCAGCTCTCATCACAAATTTATATGTAAGCGAGAGAGCTTTTCCTTCGCTCCCATTTATCAACTGTTATTTACCCTGCAACGAAGTTGTAAATCAAAACAAACGAAAAATGCATTTATTTGTTATTGCAATGCCATCTTGTGTACGCGTGAGAGAAACACGTGCCAGCAATAAAGCAGCTGTCTTAACAGCGTCATAACAGCAGCTTAACAGCTGATTGCTTTTCATAAAGACTGATTTGTGTGTGTGTATATTACTATATGTTTGTATCTCAGTCTTTGTGCTGCGTTATTTTCCACACTTAACGGTGTAAATAATGTGAATGAAAAGCCAACGAGCGTGATTTAATAAAATACAATTTTCACACTGAAAATAAATTTAGATGAAAGATTTTTCAACTTTACTGTGGTGATACTAGCTTCTGGACTTTCTCCGAACTTGAAACTGAAGTCTTAACGAATCTTTTGCTTGTACCTTCAATATAAGAATGGGCTATTTATGACCCCTTACATATCAATGAAGTATTGTTCTCTTTCATTTCTGAGTGTTTTCTAGCTATTTAGCGATCACGTAATTGCAATTATAGAATGACACTGAATGACTAGTGCTGGGTCGAATTTTGAATTTATAGATGAGACCACTTGGCAGCTGATTTTGTTGAAGACGTTTCATCGAGTTCTAGATTAGCTCCGGTTTTTGAGACCTACTTAAGGTTAAACCAGTGAAGAACGCTCAAAGATTGAGGAACATTTATAGTGTTCCATGAAAAAGTGGTCTTAGACTACAAAATCTTAAAATATGAAGTGAAAAAAGAAGAAATATTGACTTCTTTACAATTTATTATTAGTTTTATAACGCAATCGATCTGGGTCTAGGAAACAAAAAATGAGAGATAAATTATGGAACAATTATGAAAAGACAAATAGGACAAATTTTTAAGAGTAAATTGATAACTTCTTCGCACATGTTTTGGAACAAGAATATATAAATGTGATGCTTGAAAAGAAAAACAGATGATAGAGTCAGTTCATTATAGGTTCTAAATACGGCTTGGTTAAACCCAAATCAAATCCATTATGTGGAGATCACTCAGTATCTAAATTTATCGGGTAAAATCAAGACCCTAGATCAGAAGAAGTTCATAAAAAAAATTTTGTTGGAACACTTTTTTAACCATACGAGTTTTCCGCAAACAGACAATGCCTTTGAGTAATAAATGTATAGTGGAATCCCTTCCCTTATCATTATAGTCGGCTTTTATGCATCTCAGGCAATTTTTATTTTGATTTTTTCTTCTTTCGAGTGCTTTCGCCTTCTCATTAACCACTACAGCGCATAAAAAGAACTACAAAAACAATGTAATTAATTTTTACTCATGCCACAGTCATCAATCATAATCTATTACTATAGAGGAAAGTAAATAAACTTAAGCGACACGCTTGGTTTCACATCGATAAGCTGTGCAACTTATGTTAGATTACCGAAAACTCCCACAATGGGTGCTGTTAAGTGAAGACCAAGTGCATTTGTACTTGAAAAGGCGCGTGCATTGTGCGGCATGGTGGCCTTGTGTGCAGCCGAGCAACACGCACACACACACATGAATTTGTATTTATGTACCAACTGATTGAGATTGACCTAAGTGTCAGCTGGCCACATTGGTCGTAAAAAAATGTTTGCCACTGTTAAGCAAATATGTAGCAGAGAAGAGAGAGCGAGAGTATGGAGATTTTATACATATATATATATGTTTATTGACGTGAGTATATTGTCAAAGCTCCCTTGTGTATGAGCGTGTATATTTCCCAGTTGGACAGCTGATGTGCGCGTGCAACGAACACACCCCTTTAAATGAGACATTGCCTTTGGTTTTGGTTTCCAGTGTTGTCACACAACAGACGCTTGCCAAGAGAGCGCGCTGTACCGGCTTTATATAGCCACTGTGTGAGCGAAAAGCAATGTGACACACTTGTAACTGGGAAATACATAGGAAATATATATCGACTGTAATTCTCTCAATAGCTTTCAAGTTGATGTAGGTTCTCCAAATACTGTTATCAACACCCACATAGAAAGCTTTAATATTTTGTGGTCAGCACCAATAGGGCCGACATTAATACCGCCTTGGCAGTTGATCCATATTAGACTGACGTAGAAGTGACGTGTAAGAAACGAGCTAGTTGATATTTGATCTGTCATAAAGATTTACATGCCTTCAAAAACAAGAATTAAATAAGTAATTTATGATTTGTGAAGTAGGCAGACTTAATTAACCAAAAAAGTTCTAACAATATTCTGGCAATTATAGGACCTTCAAAAGCTTCACTTGTCCATGTCACACGTTTAGGATGTTTTACTTTCTAAATACTTCTCCGCACCAAAAAACGTTTTCGAATCCATTTTATACTCTCGCAACAAAAGTTGCTAAATGAGTATTATAGTTTTGTTCACATAACGGTTGTTTATAAGTCATAAAATTAAACGAGTCAGATATAAGGTTATATATGTATATCAAAATGATCAGGATGTCAAAATCCGAATGTTTGTTTGTCCGTCCGTCCGTCCGTCCGTGCAACGGATAACTTGAGTAAATATTGAGATATCTTAATGAAATATGGACCGTGAGAGGGTTGGGCAAAATCGGTCCACTGCCACGCCCACAAAATGGCGAAAACCGAAACCACATAAAGTGTCATAACTAAGCCATAAATAAAGTTATAAAAGTAAAATTTGGTACAAAGGATCTGCCTAGCAAGGGGCATATTTGGATGTAATTTTTTTGGGAAAGTGGCCGTGGCCCCGTATGCTTCACCGGTTTTCCGAATTTTGTTTGAAAGCAAATGGTGTTCCGTACTACAATAGAGTTCTAGAAACCATTGAAATTTTGTGGTGCTGTGAAATGTACTACAATGAATTGCATTGAACACACCGAAGGCTTTAAGCTCGTCTGCCACAATCATATGTTTTCTGACATATTGACATACAGAAAATAAATTAAATTCAAAATTAATTGAAATCAAAAAACAAAATTTGAAAAAATTATGTGAAAAATATGTAATATGTATGTAAAATAATATGTAATATGTAATAATTATAATGGACAATAATTTCTTAAGATTGCTTGGAGTTCTAACTAAGTCAGGATCAATTTTTCTGCCTGTGAGTCACTTTGCTGGTATATGGTTTCTAGTGCTTTTATTGTAGTACACAACGTAGTATAGAAACCATAAGTCTGTCTTAGGCATTACTTGTTTACTCTTAAGTTCTTAAGAGTTAATAAAACAAATATTTGAAAATAAAGTTTTTCATTTAATAATCGCAATGGCAAAACTGGTATACAATACATACATACATATGTAAAACAAACAAAATTTGGTAGCTTAGAGGTGTCCACATTCTTTCTTGTATTAAGCCCAATATACGGATTTTCCAACTTATGTTGGACTTTATACCTTGTATATCGGTATCGGAATGTATAAACTTGGATATAATGTAGCTTGGTGGTAAAAACAGTTGAAATCGGTCCAGGAATTACTCCAGCCGCATATACCATATATAATGATTTTCGTTGCTTTATGCCAAATATACAGGTTGAACTATTTGTTGGTTGAATAACAAAAATAAATAATTTGCGAGATTATAAAATGTTCGGTTCCACCCTAACTCAACTCTTCCTTACTTATTTGGGCATTGCTTTAATCAACAGAATCAAAGAGTAAATTCCCGGAACAAGTCCGGGACAAAAGACTTGGCCAGTAGACTTTCTTTTCTCGTAATTATATGCTAGAAACCATGTTAGATGTTAGTGGAATTTGTCTATCGTTGTAGACTACCGTTACTATCTCTTACTAAACTCTCAATATATTATACATATGTATATTTATAGATTATTCGCTGGTAATTCGTACTAGTTTCATCGTAAATAAGGCTTTAAGATATAGTTAAATTCTGAGAAATATTAAAAAGTTTAAATAATATTTACATTAGTTAATTTATTCTTAGCCTCTTCCTTAATAGATTTTACGAAAATCCAACTGTATATTATGACTTTAACATTTGGCGCTTTCGTAAAAATTTCAGACCGCTCTCAACACTGTTAAGCGCTCTCCTGCAGCACACTCTTCGTCTCGCACGATTTTGTCCTTCGTAAGTATTGAAAGCTTACAAGCAGTGACTCTACTGACACAAATACGAAGGCAAATAGACAAGCGTTGCAGTATTGTGGCTTCCACAGCTCTCTTCGTAACACTTACTTACATTGCATACTTTACGGCGGCTGTTGCAATGCTCGGTTGCACTGCCGTTAACAGCAGAGGCAGAGACCGTACTGCAACTAACACTGGGCTCACTGAATGTTGTGCGGTTAGCAGGCGATGCGCTGCATGTCGAGCGGGAGAAAAGGGCAGCATGACGTCATGTTGCATGAAGTTCGCTTGAACTTCAGCAGCAGCAGCAACAACTCTAGTATGGCATGTTGCACGCTGTAAGTTGCAGATTAGTTGCAGGCATGTGTTGGCCAATTGTTGGCAGTGGCAAGCACACGACAATAACAACAAGCTGGAGTGCAAGTAGTAAACAGTTGCAACATGCATTGTGTGAAACGCTTCGGTGCTTCAGCCGCCTCAACCATACGTGTAAGGTGTTGCTTACAAATACAACAATGCAATCGAATCCTCGAACAGCAGCTACATAGGAGTGAGACGCAATGCTAGCGCCACCACTACATGGCAACGAGACAAGTAAATGCCACAAATAGCCACGCGCAACGAACGGTAAATGGCAAGTGGCGAAGCTGGTTATTTACAATATGATGCAGCGCAGTGTCGTATTTACATACATCCCCGCTTTGTGTCCATGTGTGCGAGTGTGTGTGTGCTTGCGCGCGTGGCATGCTAAATTGCAACTTGCCGCACACGCAGCTCACAGTTGCATCAAATCGCTTGCACACTTCAGTTGAACGTGAACGCTCCACCAGTAAGGACGCAACCGCAGCAGCGCACCAAACAATTTGCAACAACGCCAACCACACCGCTGCAAACAGTTACAGCCACTTACAGTGTTACAGTGCAACGCATTACAAGCCATAAAACTCTTGTAAAATAATTTCGAAATGAAAATCCATTTGGCAGATCGTTAATGAAAACTCATCAAACCAGTTTGAAAATGCCAAATAATTGACGTGTCACGGTGCGTGTGTGTGTGCTAATATGTAGTCGCTTGTATGTAGAGCAACACAAATCTTATTAACTAACGGTAAAATAGTGTTTGTTTGTATTAGTTGGCCTTTAACAGTGTTGATAAGAAGTGTGCTTAGTTTTTGCGCAGCTGAGCGGCTGAAAACTGTTAAGTTAGGGCATTTCCGTTAGTTTATGTTATTGCCAAGGGACATAGACGCGCGAACGGGAAAAGGTAAAAGGGTGCCAGCGGCGAGAACTCGTATAAAAGCTGTGTGCGAGTCTGATTGTCAGCCGGCAAAACTCGCTCGCTCGCTTCTGGCGATAGGCGCACAGCCAACAGCAGCGACGTTTAGGCGGATGACAGGCGTTAGTTGTTTTTTAGCTTTACGCCTTATTAGAGCTCTTCCACGCTTTTATTTTAATTATTTTCCCATTTTTATGCTTTACTTTCTTCGTTGTGCTATTGCTAAGGCATGTGCGTGGCTGCTCGCTTGCCTACTAATAGTCTACTGCTTAGCATTTTATGTTAGGGGAAATTTGTTGTTTGCGCTGTTATGGTCCCGCCAGTGCGTATGAGTAACTTGTGTGCTGCAGTGAGTAGCTGTGTAACTCACGGCAAACTGTTGCTAGCCCAGCGCGTGTTGCTGAAATCTATTTATAATTGTTTTGATAGTATTAAGTACATTTTTATTAGCATATATTGATTTGGTATTTAAAGAGGGATGCAAATTTAAATATATGAAAAATACAATGTTTAATATTGCTTGCAAAAATTTTAATAAAAGACAATAAGGAAATATAAATATTTGAATAAATATTTTGAATATGAAATTCATTAAATTTACCAAAATGAATTAAAAAAGTAAATTCAATTTTAAGTTAATTAAAAAATAGCCAATTTTTAGTCATAATTATAATTTTCAAATGTAATTAATAAATTTAAAAAAATACTATTAATTGAAGTGATAATAAAAATGTATTTTTTAAAGATATTTTTATTTTATTTTACTTTTTAAAATAAACACATATATAGATTATATTTATTTTTTTGATTTAATATAAAAAGACATTTTCACTATCGTTTATAAGATAATATTAATTTATTATGTTTTATTTATATTTTTTATTAATATTAAAAATTTAGTCCTTTAAATTTTAGTATAAATGATAAGGCAAAGTAAAAATAATAATAATAATAATCAATGATATTAAAAATAAATAAATATATATTTTTAAATAATAATTATAATTAAAAACAAGTAAGGAAGGGCTAAGTTCGGGTGTAGCCGAACATTTTATACTCTCGCAATTTATTTATTTAACTTTATTTATATTATATAATACACAATTTGACCCACATATTCGTCATATATATTGTATAAAGTCCATTGAAAGTTGGAAACCATAATATTGGGTTAGAAGCACCGAGGTCCTCGTATTCGAATATTGGGCTTTAAAAACCTATGGTCCGATTTCGGCGATTTTTAGAATGGGGCTGCCACACTATTAACATAGTATTTGTGCAAAGCTCTGCACCGATATCTTCACTAGTGCTTACTTTATATATTGTAAAGTAAACGATTCAGATAGTCTTCAAAGTTCCGGTATATAGGAAGTAGGCGCGGTTGTGAAGCGATTGGGCCTATTTTCACAACATATCATTTGGATATAAGGAAACTATTACAAACCAAGTTTCATTGAAATCGGTCGAGTAGTTCCTGAGATATGGTTTTTAACCCATAAGTGAGCGGCGCCACGCCCATTTTCCATTTTGTAAAAAAATCTGAGTGCAGCTTTCATCTGCCATTTCTTATGTGAAATTTAGTGTTTCTGACGTTTTTCGTCAGTGAGTTAACCCACTTTTAGTAATTTTCAACCTAACTTTTGTATGGGAGGTGGGCGTGGTTATTATCCGATTTCTTACATTTTTGGACTGTATTAGGAAGTGGCTAAAAAAAAACGACTGCAGAAAGTTTGATTTATATAGCTCTATTGGTTTGCGAGATATGTACAAAAAACTTAGTAGGGGGCGGGGCCACGCCCACTTCCCCAAAAAAATTGCATCCAAATATGCCCCTTCATAGTGCGATCCTATGTTCCAAATTTTATTTTCATAACTTTATTTATGGTTTAGTGGCTCTTTATGCCTTTTTGGTTATCGCCATTTTGCGGGCGTGGCAGTGGTCCGATTCCGCCCATCTTCGAACTTAACCTTCTTATGGCGCCAAGGAACACGTGTTCCAAGTTTCATTAAGATATCTCAATTTTTACTCAAGTTACAGCTTGCACGGACGGACAGACGGACAGACGGACGGACGGACAGACAGACATCCGCATTTGAACTTTACTCGTCTCCCTGATCATTTTGGTATATATAACCCTATTCTCGTTTAGTTTTAGGACTTACAAACAACCTTTATGTGGACAAAACTATAATACTCTCTTAGCAGCTTTTGTTGCGAGAGTATAAAAATTTCGTTTAGTACTTTCCACTATATTTTTTAGTTTATTACTTATTAGAAAAATTTTATTTCTAGATATTTGAATTTCAATATTGATGATTTATATATTTATTATACATGTAAGCTTACATAATTGTATGTCAGCGAAAAAATTTTGATTAATCAACAGGTTTAAAAAAAATATTTTTCTTATTAACTAGCATTGTTGGTACTAAGTCTATAGGTGTGACTGAAAAGAGCTATTGTTAAGTAATTTCAAAAAATACTTTCGAAAGTTCAAAATTATATGGGATATAAATCGAAAAGTTTTTCTTACCACATTTTTGTTATTATTCTTTAAATATTGTAAACATTTTACTAATTTTTTTGTATAAAATTACTTAGGTTTTAAAGTACACTTTATTTATTCCTTTAACTAAACGACATTACGTACGAAAAGCTAGAATAGTATTTAGCAGCTTTGTTAGGCCTATCTATCAACTAGTTTATGTCTTACAGTTAATTTAAACTAGCTAATGAAGATAAAATGAAAGATTGCGCGGTTTAACGTGATTAGTAACATTAATTAAAACACCAAAATAAAACAACAAAATAAAAATAAACATACATTCAAACAAAGAAAAAAGTTCGAGTCTTGGATCGACTACAATCAACTAACGGTAAGTCTGAAATTAAAATTTACAAAAATTATTCTACACAAATTCGAAAATTAGAATAAATAAGTTCGAATTTGTAAAAAATAAATTCGAAAATTATATAGGCTCGATTATAAGGTTCTACAATATCCTGAGCTTGCCAAAGTCATTGATTCTTAAGAACAAATAGAGACAAAATTATTTGTAATGACAGTAAAATGTCTTCGTTATTATAAAATTGTATTCCCATGAGCGGAATAGCCACAATAAAAAGTGAACTGAAATGTTCACCAATTTTAAAGAGATTTCACACCGTTTCGAAGTTTTCATTCTTAAATTGGTCTCGGAAAAATTAAAACAAAATAAACGATGTCGCAACAAATTAATGAAAACATCCTGCACGCCATGTATGATATAGGGAAAGGTATAAAAATACATGTACTTATCCAATCAATATTCCAAAAGAAGATACTTTTACAATTATGCGACGTTATTTGATGCTATTAGAACTGAAAAAATGTTATTTGTATACAGATGTTACGATATGAAATACAATCTCAAAAATTATTCTGTGGAAGAAGTTATAGCAGAATTAAAAAAATTGTATACTGTTATCAATTTCCTTGACGTTTTATAAGAAAATTATTTAAAAAAACTCGTCTACGGAGTTCAAAATTGCTCATATATTTAAATGTTCATGGTTTCGACGAGAAGAGATCCCCTATATAATAAATATGACTAATAGTATGTTACTCGACTTTAAAGTTGTTAACACCTTAGTTACCGATTAACTACAAACAATTTACTGAGATTAAGGAATAATGTTGAGCGTTTCGTCACTTCAAGTTGTCATATGATTTAACTGCCAACATATTTCAGTGGCATTTAATGTATTGCTAATAATAAAGATACTGGCCCAATAATTATACGGTTTGCATTTTATAACCAAAATAAAAGTTATAGCCTTTTTACATGCCAAAGTGTGTGGAAGTTAAAGTGCATTTCCATTTTTGGTTGCTGAGGTTGGCTGTAAGTATTTATATAATTCTGTACCATCTAGCTGGTTTTCCAACATTTAGTTTTCACATGAGGTGAGTTAGAGTGTTTGGCTAATTTATTTCACTTGTCGCGTGTCCGAAATTTACAGCGGCTTTCTTCTTACAGGATATTTACAAAACGTTTTATAATATAGAAACATATTGATATACTATATATGAATGAATGCAACTAGATAACTGTGTGCTTTTTTCTGCCTTTCAACCGCTGTACTTCATTTTGGGCTTTGCATAAGTCTATATACGAAGTGCCCCATTTTGTAGTAACCTAGTTAGAAAATTGACTGATTTAAGAATATAATTTATTGCTTTTAATTCAACTAGCCAGAAAAATAGCAACTTATGGCAATTATTGTGTTATTCAAGTATGAATTGTCGAATCAAACAAAAACTGGTATAAACCACTATATCTTTTATAATCAATCAATCACAAGACGACAAGAGAAACGAGCTCAAGTAAAGTTCCTATTTCTTAAATGTAAATAGACAGTGGCCAGAAGAGTTCGGGTTGTAATACATACCAGTTGAAAAGTAGTTTGTAACTAGTTAATCTCACTGCAGATTACATACATGGCACAATTGTATCAAATTGCTTAAGTGAGCAGAACAGCGTTGAGTTTAGTTATATAAACTGATGCAAAGCTATCATGCCGACGACTTGAAATGTTTTGGCAAACTAAGTTAGGCCAACACTTAAGGCAAAACTGTTCAGCGAAAGTTGATGGAAAGAGAAATGAAAGAAGAAAATGACCTCAAGTAACTACACGTGAATGTCCACTTTAAAACAGACACAACATTGGCGCGTGTGTGGCTCAACTAACAGACACGAAGTGCTACAGAGTAAACATACATAAATGTGAGCAAGTCTAAAGCGGTAGGTGCAATGCGTTGTAGGATATGCTTGCGAATCAAGGCCGACTTTGCAATCTGAAAATGATTGGCCTAACGTGTGATAGGTATGTTCGTGTGCGCGTCCGTATGTGTTTCTTAAATGTTCAGTTTGTATGTTCAATACATAAGCGTTGAGACATTGAGCATACACAGCCTTTAAATGCCTTCAAATCTCATTTTTTCTGTCTTTCACAATCTCAATGTAATCTTAACAGGTTACATTTGCTTGCCTTTCTGTATTTGCCAATTTTTGTTTTTAATTCGCCTTTTTGAGTGCCATTACGATTTCATTAGTTGAATCGGAGTCTAAATGCGACTTAAGTGAGCTAAAGGTGAATATTTTGGCAGGACATACTAACTAATAGTTATGCAATATGTTTGTTATATAAGTATACCTGAATTTTACTTGAGTGAAATACTCTAACACACAGTTTCATCAGGAAATGGACTCCAAATGATTTTGTGTATGTCACTGTTCATGTAAGATTTAAGTATTTGGAATAATTTTTAACCAGAATTCTGGCTATAGAGATTTGTTTAAAGAAATATTAGACGACATTTATTTTTAAAGTAAAGAGGGGGAGAGAGAAAAAGAAGATTTTTTTAATAATTTCTGAAATGTGTAGAATTTATTGTGCCATACTTGGGTCCTATTTTAATAAACATTTTGTATATCAGGAAAGCTAAAAGATTGATATTTTAAGAGAATCTTAGAATATATGTATCAACAACAAAGCAGCGGGGGCCGATAGATTACCGGCAGAACTATTCAAATACGGCGGCGAAAAACTGATAAGGTGCAT
Organism: Zeugodacus cucurbitae; assembly: GCF_028554725.1. Classification (NCBI taxonomy): domain Eukaryota; kingdom Metazoa; phylum Arthropoda; class Insecta; order Diptera; family Tephritidae; genus Zeugodacus; species Zeugodacus cucurbitae. The sequence continues at coordinate 50,709,538 of NC_071667.1, read as the reverse complement.
GCATCAGCTTCTTTGCAGAATATGGTCGGAAGAAAGCATGCCTGACGATTGGAATCTCAGTGTGCTCTGCCCAATCCATAAAAAGGGAGATCCCACAATCTGCGCCAATTACCGTGGGATCAGCCTCCTAAATATCGCATCCAAGGTTCTATCGAGCGTACTGTGTGAAAGACTAAAGCCCACCGTCAACAAACTGATTGGACCTTATCAGTGTGGCTTTAGACCTGGAAAATCGACAACTGACCAGATATTCACCATGCGCCAAATCTTGGAGAAGACCCGTGAAAAGAGGATCGACACACACCATCTCTTTGTCGACTTTAAAGCTGCTTTCGAAGCACGAAAAGGAGTTGCCTTTATGCCGCTATGTCTGAATTTGGTATCCCCGCAAAACTAATACGGCTCTCCGAGCCGTTCGATACCAAACGAGGTTTCAGACAAGGTGACTCACTATCGTGCGACTTCTTTAACCTGATGCTGGAGAAAATTATAAGAGCTGCAGAACTAAACCGAGAAGGTACAATCTTCTACAAGAGTGTACAGCTCCTGGCGTACGCCGATGATATTGATATCATCGGAAGCAACAACCGCGCCGTTTGTTCTGCTTTTTCCCGCATGGATAAGGAGGCGAAGCGAATGGGTCTGGAGGTGAATGAGGACAAGACGAAATATCTCCTGTCATCAAACAAACAGTCGGCGCATTCGCGTCTTGGCTCCCACGTCACTGTTGACAGTCATAACTTCGAGGTCGTAGATAATTTCGTATACCTGGGAACCAGCATCAACAACACGAACAATGTCAGCCTCGAAATCCAGCGCAGAATAACTCTTGCCAACAGGTGCTTCTTTGGACTGAGTAGGCAATTGAACAGTAAAGTCCTCTCTCGACGAACCAAAATCAAGCTCTACAAGTCGCTTATCATTCCCGTCCTGCTTTACGGTGCAGAAGCTTGGACGATGTCAACATCAGATGAGACGACATTAGGAGTTTTCGAGAGGAAAATTTTGCGCAAGATTTATGGTCCTCAGAACATTGGCAACGGCGAATACCGCAGACGATGGAACGATGAGCTGTATGTGTTATTCGACGACATAGACATAGTTCAGCGAATAAAAAGACAGCGGCTACGCTGGCTAGGTCATGTTGTCCGAATGGACGAAAACACTCCAGCCCTGAAAGTGTTCGATGCAGTACCCGCCGGAGGAAGCCGAGGAAGGGGAAGGCCTCCACTCCGTTGGAGGGACCAGGTGGAGAGCGACCTGGTTCCACTTGGGATCTCCAACTGGCGCCGAACTGCGAAGGAGAGAGAGAGGTGGCGCACTATCGTCGATTCGGCTATAACCGGCTAAACGGTTGCAACGCCAATCACATACATACATATTGAAGACTCAGAAAAATACAGGTTAAATCGATCCAGTAGAAAATGAGTAATCATGGGCATCGTTTTGAAAAGATGATGCCTCGCATCAAGCCGAGACAGTTTAGATAACGTACCAGAAAAATACCTTATCTTCGAAAATAATTTTAATTTTGAAAAATCCTCCTGTAGGCGTCTTTTTTAATGGTTAAACCATGGATAAAGTGATGTGAAGTGATGCAATTAGCGTTTTTTAAAACAATTTGAATTGTTGCCAGATCAGACAAAGTACTAATTTTTGGACATTTAACACTAAACATACCATAACGGGTCAAATGACCCATTTTGAACTTTTGCATTGAAAATGCACGTATAATTTTATTGTGTTTGCACATTTCACTTCATGACTTTTTCTAAGTAATTAATCCTTGTTGTATACCGATATCTACCACAACGGGTCATTTGATCCGGAGAGAATTTTTCTGTTTTATAAGATTATCGAGTCATATTTGTAGTCAGTAAGTTGCACATTCTTCCATAGACTGTTGCGTAAAGTAATTTAACGAAAATAGCTCAGAATAATTTCAAGAAAATATCAAATTTTAGATTGAAACTATGAGCAGAAATAATTTTACCGAAATTCTTATATTTATTCGTTTTGATAAAAAAAGTCAGCCTCTCCAAGTTTTTTTCAATATCCTCGATTTAGCTGGCATAAATGCCTGGATTTTGTACAAGCAAACGACAGGAGAAAATATCTCGAGACAAGATTTTTTACTCAAGCTAGCAGAAGAACTTAGCGCCGATTTTCGAGAAGCCCGTGAACAACCAAAACAGGAAAAAATACGAAAGGATCGTTGCCTAACTGCCTTCCCTAAATAAAAGCGTCAGCGGCAAATGACTGTCAAAAAATTCTCAAGCCCATACAATTTGTGTGGCGCATACCGAAATAACGCGACGGCGACGCTGAGCGGTTGAAATTTTCTATTTTGACAGAGCGTTCCGAAGTAAAGTTGGCTGCGAAAAACGAAGTTTCTCTGTACAATAAAATTTCACAACAACAATTCAATTAAACAGTTTCATATTTGACGTAAAGTTGCTGCTTTTATTTAGGGATGGCGCATCGACGTTAACGCTGAGCGTTAAAAAACGTTCCGCCAACGCTTTTATTTAGGGAAGGCAGTAAGTCTACTACAGATGCTTATAAACGTATGAGATGTCAAATAGGATACTGTAAAGAAAACAAAACCAACAAAATTTGCTCTAAATGTAAAAAATATGTTTGCGGAAAATGTATAATGGAAACACTTATATGTAAAAACTGCGATGAACTATGAATTAAAAATGTTTATACCCTCGCAACAAATGTTGCTAAAGAGAGTATTATAGTTTTGTTCACATAACGGTTGTTTGTAACACCCAAAACTAAACGAGTTAGATATAGGGTTATATATACCAAAGTGATCTGGGTGAAGAGTGGAGTTCAAATCCGAATGTCTGTCTGTCCGTCCGTCCGTCCGTCCGTCTGTGCAAGCTGTAACTTGAGTAAAAATTAAGATATCTTAATGAAACTTGGCACACTTATTTCTTGGCACCATAGGAAGGTTGCTTTCGAAAATGAGCAAAATCGGACCACTACCACGCTCACAAAATGGCGAAAACCGAAAACACATAAAGTGCCATAACTAAGCCATAAATAAAGCTATGGAAATTAAATTTGGTAAGAAGGATCGCACTATGAAGGGGCATATTTGGATGTAATTTTTTTTGGGGAAGTAGGCGTGGCCCCGCCCCTACTAAGTTTTTTGTATATATCTCGCAAACCAATAGAGCTATATAAACCAAACTTTCTGAAGTCCTTTTTTTTAGCTACTTCCTAATGCAGTCCAAAAATGAAAGAAATCAGATCATAACCACGCCCACCTCCCATATAAAAGTTAGGTTGAAAATTACTAAAAGTGGGTTAACTCACTAACGAAAAACGTCGGAAACACTAAATTCCACATAAGAATTGGCAGATGAAAGCTGCACTCAGATTTTTTTACAAAATGGAAAATGGGCGTGGCGTCGCCCACTTATGGGTCAAAAACCATATCTCAGGAACTACTCCACCGATTTCAATGAAACTTGGTTTGTAATAGTTTCCTTGCATCCCAATGATATGTTGTGAAAATAGGCCAAATCGATTCACAACCACGCCTACTTTCTATATAACAGAACTTTGAAGACAATCTGAATCGTTTACTTTACAATATATAAAGTAAGTACTAGTGAAGATATCGGTGCAGAACTTTGCACAAATACTACGTTTATAGTGTGGCAGCCCCATTCTAAAAATCGCCGAAATCGGACCATAGGTTTTTAAGGCCCCATATATCGAACACGAGGACCTCGGTGCTTCTAACCTAATATTATGGTTTCCAACTTTCAATGGACTTTATACAATATATATGACAAATATGTGGGTCAAATTGTGTATTATATAATATAAATAAAGTTAAATATATAAATTGCGAGAGTATAAAATGTTCGGTTGCACCCGAACTTAGCCCTTCCTTACTTGTTATTTTTTGCTTTTGTAATAGAAATGCTCAACATACTATTTTGTTTAATTATAATAAATTTAATTTATGTTTTTATTTCCTTTCTAACATCCATATTTCATACATTCAAGCATGAAACATACAGTCGGGTCAATTGACCCGCTATGGTAGAAATAGGTATATATTAAGTCTTGGTTAAAAATTATTAGACACCGAATGTTTAATAGAAAAAATAACCTATTCAAACTTCATTTAGCGATATAATTGTCTGTTAAAACAGCCAGTTTTTGAACTTTCAGTAATAAATAAGGGGAATTAATACGTGTCAACTAACAACTGATACTTTTTTTATAATTTCCACAAATTACAAAAAATGTCTTTAACCACAATTTCACGTTTTCAGTTATATTTATTGTTATACTCTATCAATAAAGTTGCTAAGAGAGGGTATCATAGTTTTGTTCACATAACGGTTGTTTGTAAGTCTTAAAACTATAGGGTTGTATATACCAAAGTGATCAGGGTGACGAGAACCAGGATGTCTGCCTGTCCGTCCGTTTGTGCAAGCTGTAACTTGAGTAAACATTTAGATATCTTGATGAAACTTGGTACACGTATTTCTTGACACCATAAGAAGGTTAAGAAGGACCACTGCCACGCCCACAAAATGGTGACACTCCAAAACCTATAAAGAGCTATAACTAAGTCATCAATTAAGCTATGAAAGTGAAATTTGGCATAAAGGATCGTACCTGGAAGGGGCATATTTGCATGTAATTTTTTGTTTGGGAAGATGGGTGTGACCCCGCCCCCTACTAAATTTTTTGTACATATCTCGTAAGCTATTAAAGCTACATCAACGAAACTTTCAGGAGTCGACCGAAAATTTAGGTAGGTCGCTCAGATATTTTGAAGAAATTCAGAAGGAATATTTATACTCTCGCAACCTGTTGCACAGATTTGTTCACATAACGGTTGTTTGTGTCACCAAGAAATATAAGAGTTAGATATGGGGTTATATATACATAAATGATCAGGATGACGAGTGGATTTTAAATCCGGATGTCTGTCCGTCGATAACTTGAGTCACCTGGATCGAAGGCTTACGTGGCGGAAACATATAGCGAGTAAAGTAACTTGCATGAAGTTAAGAGCAGCAAATTTAAATTGGCTTCTAAACAAAAATTCTAAACTTAGCCTAGACAACAAAGTCCTGTTATACAATGCAATCATAAAACCAATTTGGATGTATGGTATTCAACTGTGGGGTACGACCTGTGCAACCAACATTGATATAATTCAGAGATTCCAATCTAAAATGCTTAGAACAATAACGGGTTCACCATGGTACATGTGTAATGAAAATATCCATAAGGATCTTGATATTCCTATGGTAAAGAAGGAAATAGAGGACAGCAGAAAGAAATATATTTCTAAACTTCGTGAACATCCAAACCCATTGGCAAACGCCTTGGTACATTCCAATCAAACTCGTTTAAAAAGAAGAGATCTACCTGCCTACTAAAGAGCAACGTTCTGCCAAAAAGCTCAAACACATTCTTGAGCTTACTTAGTTGTAAATAGATTTAAGATTTTAATACTTATTGTTAGGCTTTAAACAAAGCAGATTCAATAAATAAAGAAATATTGAAAAAAAAAAAAAAAACTTGAGTAAAAATTAAGATATCTTAATGAAACTTGGAACACATGTTCCTTGGCACCCTGAGGAGGTTGCGGTCCACTGCCACGCCCACAAAATGGTGGAAACCGAAAACCTATACAGTGTCATAACTAAGCCATAAATAAAGTTATGAAAATGAAATTTGGAACACAGGATCCCATTAGGGAGGGGCACATTTGGATGTAACTTTTTTGGAAAAGTGGGCGTGACCCCGCCCCCAAATAGGTTTTTTGTATATAACTCGCAAACCAATAAAGCGATATAAACCAAACTTTCTGCAGTCGTTTCTTTTAGCCATTTCCTTATACAGTCCAAAAATGAAAGAAATCGGATAATAACCACGCCCACCTTCCATACAAAGGTTAGGTTGAAAATTACTAAAAGTGGGTTAACTCACTAACGAAAAACGTCAGAAACACCAAATTTTACATGAGAAATGGCAGAAGGAAGCTGCACTGAGATTTTTTTACAAAATGGAAATGGATGATGACGCGGGTGGAATATGGGCGAAATCGGTCCACAACTACGTCTACTTCCCTTATAACTCAATTTTGAATTCCATCTGATTCGTTCACTTTATAATGTATTCATAAGGAACCAATGAAGCCAGCAGAATAAAACTTTACACAAATACTGTATTTGAGCTGTGACATCACTTGTGGAAAAATTGTCAAAATCGGACCATGACTTTTCAAGGCCCCTGATATCAAACATGAAGAACTCAGTGCCTAAGGTTAATTTTTCACCGAAAATATAGGTAAATCCCTCAGATATTTTAATGTAATTCATTCCCTCTGAATTTTTTTCTTATAACAGTTTCTCTCTGTACCTGAAATGGTAAAAATCGGGTCATAACTTCCCTCAGATCCCATATACCTAATTATAAGTCATATTAAATTAAGTGAGCGTATAGTCTTCGATACATTGTATCTTGGTGGTGAAAACGAGTGAAATCGGTTTAGGAATTACCTCAGTCCCCATATACTATTTATGATGATTTTCGTTATTCTATTGAACTTTATACCAAATATATGGGTCGACTTGTGTTATCTTTATAAAATTACATCATTAAATTGCGAGAGTATAAAATGTTCGGTTACACCCGAACTTAGCCCTTCCTTACTTGTTTTCTTCTAATAATATGTCTCCGTGCCAAAATTGAGTGAAATCGGGTCATCACTTCCCCTAGCTCTCATGTACCTAATATTAAGGTTTTCAACTTTCAATGGACTTTATACCATATATATATGTATATGACGAATACGTGGGTCAAATTGTGTGTTATGTTAATGAAATTAAATAAATAAATTGCGAGAGTAATGTTCCATACTTGTTTTAAGTTCTTGTTAGTGATCTAGCACGGCGGTTAAAAAGTCTCCGATCTCAAATATCGCGGGGATGGAAACCGAACAATAAACCGATTCTAAAATTTCGGTAAAGTACGTCGAAAAAAACTTGGTATCAAGTACAATACAGTTTTTTGGGGACAAAAACTGAATAGAAGTTCACAAAAATTTAAAATCTTTGTTATTAAACTCTTTAAATTCTGTTGCACACACAGTTTTGAATGTGTACTAAATGTAAATGTTAGTCACAATTTTTCATAAGCTGCAAAACAAGTCTCCGATTACTTCCCCAACAAACCATAGGCGCATGTAAGTTTACGCAAAATCCTAAATCGTGTGACGGTACATTTTAATTGTTGTATTTTTAATTACCTCAAAATGCAGTTAGGCTACTTAATATTTTGCGTGCCTCGACGCACTTACTGCACACGGTGGCAACGCCTTTTCCGACAAAAAGTTGAATTTTTCAAATAATTACTACGTTTAAATTTCAATTATCTATAAAAAACACTGTTATTTAGTTTATTTTATGTTCGAAGCTCATAAATAGCTATAAAGCTACGCTGCAATTAATTTAATAGCTTTTGCATTAATTGAGTTTAGTGGTGACATGCCACGTGTCTATCATTGTATATTATTTTGAGATATGTTGGCGATTTAGTCAGCAACTCATGCACATCTTCCAGTTCCTTTTTGTAAAGAGTATGGAAAGCGACAGCACGAAAAAGAGCTGCCATTATTCCGCGATGTCTAAATTTGGTATCCCTGCACTAATACGCCTGTGTAAGTTGACGTTGATCAACATCAAAAGCTTCGTCATGATTGGGAAGGACGTCTCCGAGCCGTTCGATACCAAACGAGGTTTCAGACAAGTTGACTCACTATCGTGTGACTTCTTTAAGCTGATGCTGGAAAAAATAGTATGATCCGCAGAGCTAAACAGAGAAGATACAATCTTCTATAAGAGTGTACAGCTGCTGGCGTACGCCGATGATATTGATATCATCGAAAGCAACAACCGCACCGTTTGTTCTGCTTTTTCCAGGCTGGATAAGGAAGCGAAGCGTATGGGTCTGGTGGTGAATGCGGACAAGACGAAATATCTCCTGTCATCAAGCAAACAGTCGGCGCACTCGCGTCTTGGCTCCCACGTCACTGTTGACAGTCATAACTTCGAAGTCGTAGATATTTTCGTATACCTGGGAACCAGCATCAACAACACGAACAATGTCGGCCTCGAAATGCAGAGCAGAATCACTCTTGCCAACAGGTGCTACTTTGGACTGGGTAGGCAATTGAAAAGTAAAGTCCTCTCTCGACGAACCAAAATCAAACTCTACAAGTCGCTTATCATTCCCTTCCAGCTTTATGGTGCAGAAGCATGGACGATGTCAACATCAGATGAGACGACACTAGGAGTTTTCGGGAGGAAAATTTTGCGCAAGATTTATGGTCCTCAGAACATTGGCAACGGTGAATAGCGCAGACGATGGAACGATGAAGCCGAGGGAGGGCTTACTAAGAGAAGTAGACGCATAGGCATTGTTTTTGGGTTTGTATCATTCCGAATAGCTGTCCAAATGTAACTGAAAACTCTCAGCAGTACGCGATTAAGGCCTATCATAACACTAAGCATCTGAAGTAGATTCAGTGAATTACTTGCTACAAAATTTGGCTTAACATTTTAAGCAGCTTTCTTCAAATTCGAAAATACATTGAATTAGGTTTCGTAGTAGAAGAAGAACTCGGACCAGACTGACGTTGAAATAGAGAGCCTTTTGAACATAAAATGATTTACTTCTCGGAAGTCAGATATTAGTTCTCCAAAACGGATAGTTCCTTAAAATCTGCATTATGCTTCTTTGTATATGTACTAAAATTGTCAGCTTAAATAAATTTGCAATTCATTTTGAGAAGGCCAACAGCATCTCAAAAACAATACTCCTCCGCCACACACTTCCTTTACCTGCAACCGCAGAGTTTCCGACCACAAAATTTTCCGTCGCTAAACTTCTGGTTGTAACTCGCAAAAGCAACAAGTTGGAAAATTAGAAAAAAGGTTGGAAAAGCGAAGTGCGTTTACGCGGCGCAATATATACGCGCTTATATATACACAAAGTTAGACTAAATTCAAACTATTTTGCGCCTGCTGCGCTGTTGGCAACCAGTAAATATCGATGACATTTAATTTCCGCCATTGTCGGCAACACTAAGGAGCCGCTAAAATAATGCTGTCGGCGGATGGCCGACAACAATGGCGAACAACAAAAACAATTGCCAATATATATCTACTTGGTAAATATAAATATATGTAAGCTTACAAATACTTTACAAAGCGACCCGACTGGAAGTTAGTTGAATACTATTGCTTGAGATCAGTTGCTCAATATTTTTCTTTCGATAAGGCCTCTGAGGCTCTTATTGCTTTATTGTCATTATACATTAAGTGATGCAGGGGCTAATTTAAAAAAAATTGTTAATCGATCCAGTTAATAGTTTGCGAAATTGTGATCTCATAAATCGTGCCGAGACTCTAACGTGCAACACATGTAATTAAATCTTTTATCTTATAATTTCACTCATCGATATTTTTGTAATTCTCAACCAATTTATAGACTTTCGTAGGCAGAACTTAACATTCAAAATTCAACTGAGCCATAAGGATGGAATACATTGATGATAATTAAGTCCAATTCCCTTAAAGAAAACCCAAGTTCAGGCCAATTATTATTAACATAATATATGGCTTCAAATAATTATATTTTGAATACTTGATAGCAAAGTGATGTTAGGTTTGGTCTTTATTATAAAAGAACGAGTTCGCGATTCTTAAATCACTTGATATTTTTCGTTACTACATACGCTAATAAAATTATATACTTTTAACTCCTGAACTATACTGCGGAGCGTTGAAAACGATCTATCAAAGTTTTTGATATTTTTACTTAGATCTTTTATAGTTTCGAAATACAGATAGCAAAGAGATCTATTTAGGTGCATTTACAAATCATCTAAAACGTTTTTAAGCTCTAGTTGAAGCTGAATTTTGAATATACATGTCTATTGGTTCTTAGTAGAATATTTTACAACTTCTGGTATACGTTGGCTAATGAGTGCAGATGAAAGACCATTTCGAATAAAGAAATGCATTTAGAAGTTTACTATTATGAAGTGACTGAATTACTATTTTTATCATCAAAAGAGGAAGTAAGTCAAGTAACGATAATATTTGCTGGATAGGATAGTTCTTTAGAATTAAACTACAAGGTTGAGTTCCTAGAGACTTTTTTGATAAAACTCACGTACTGAGTAGGGAGATCTTCACTAATCATTCCAAGTCAGGCTGAGGTTCTTGTAATACTCTCCTCTTTGTGGTATTCTTAAATCCATAGTCTATTTATTTTAGAGCATACGTTGAACTAAAATATCCACAGTAATTACCACGCTGTCATGGTGGATGTGACAAGAAAATCGACAAAAATAGCTTCCTTAACCTATAACAGAAACGAAAAGATTGCAGATTATTCTCTTTGTATAAATATCATTTCTGAGTATCTATTGAAAGTTAGTACACATATTTTCATAATCCACGCGCTCCTAGCAGACTCTCTAAGGCATATTTATGTATACTTGTTGGATGATTTTTCACCGTTTTCAGCGGCACATTTTCGCCGCATTGCGTGCTAAATACAGCTTGACTGTTTTGACAGTGGAGGGCGGAAGTCAACCGCAACCATTTGCCACCAAAGGCAGTTCGATGGCGTGTTGTAATAAGTGGAGAGAAGTCTGTTGAAAGTAGTGGCTAAAACCGCTAGGAGTTACATAAGACTTCGGGGCAAGAAGCAAAATGCTGCACAGAACTGGTTAAAGTGTCAATGTTGGTGACTATGCTACACAGTAACTCGGTTTATTGGCCATCTGCCAAACGTACATCCATACATGTAATCTGCATTTTTACAGCAGAGCAAATAGAAGTAGGGAAAGTGATACTAACGGAATTTAATTTGAAGTCAACTTAAACTAGAAGTAATACAAACTCATATGTGGTATATTTTTGACAGAGTTTAAATTACCTTAGGAGAATGCTGCTATACAGCTTAGACGTCAATAGAAGAATAAAACCAAAAACGAATTCTTGTCGCATATAGAGACTTTAAATTGGAAACTAGTCAGCACTTAAAGGTACGACTAAATGGTCTAGAAGTTCTTTGAACCCTGATGCTGTAACGAAAGCAGTCGCTAGTAGGCTCTCTCAATTTTTCGAATTTATGAGTGCGTACTCATTAAAGCTCATTCATTTATTTTAAACATAACTAACTGCAATTGAATGCTCGCACTACTAAATGAGCCAACTACTACGTGCCACGCTTTGTGAGATTGAAAATTTTACATTTTGTGTAAAGTCACAGTTTCAGCTACTAATAGCGGTGAGACCAGCCGACCAGTCGACCAACTTCATAACTTTTCATCCACCACCTCTGCCCCCCTCTCAGCTTTCGCAAGAAACACTGCGTGAAGCGGAAAAACTTTGTTACACCGACCGCCTTGACTGCCGTGGTTGCGGGCCACTCAGTTCGTCCGTCCGTCGCCGGCAGGACCATTTGTGCTGTCGCGGCGCTGTTGGCTGTGAACAAGCGTAATAACAACAAATTAATGACATGCTAAGCGAACGCGTTGATTATGTTAGTTATAAGTAAATTGCTGTCGGGTCGCCGCGTTGCACTTTTAATTGTTCAAAATTAAAGTTTTATCAACTATGGTATTTTGTTGACGTCCCAGTGCGAACAAGCGGATTACTGGTTGGGCGGGAAGTCCTCACTTGTCGGGTTGTAATATCATTGTGTGCTTTTGCGATTGAGGCGTGCAATATGCAAAGGGAACATTTTAGTAAATTTTGTAATTTTTTAACACAATAATACTGCACTTTTAGAGACACATAATGACATTGTTATCTCTCAAAACACTTGTTGTCATAAATGATATAGGGGCTTGTATGCTTTGTTCCACTTTGAGTTAAGTTCCTTACATTTTTATACTCTCGCAACATGCAAAGATAGTATAATGGTTTTGTTCATATAACGGTTGTTTGTAACACCTAATGTGGTAAAAAGTATCGCACTAGGAAGGGTCATATTATTATTTTTTTTTGAGAAAGTGGGCGTGGCCCAGCCTAATAAATTCTTGTACATATCTCTTCAACTACTAAAACTATATCAACCAAACTCTCTAAAGTCATTTCCTTATACTGTCTGAAAATGGAGGAATAATCCGATTTCCTCAACCCCTATCTCCCATACAAAGGTGCAACATAACTACTCAGTTATTCAGTTAGGAAAAGCACCAGAGACCTTCATTTGAAAGATGGTACAGAAGAGCTGCACTCAAATTTTTACACAAAATTTTAAATGGGCGTGGCCCACATATGGATCAAAAAACATATCATAGAGATTACTCGAACAATTTCAAGGGAATTCACTTCGTAACATTTCCTTGGCATCCCAATGCTATAGTTTGAAAATGGGAGAAATCGGTTCGCAGCCACGCCTACTTTTCTTATACAAAAATTTTGAATTCCATCTGATACGTTCTTTTCAAGACCCGGGATATAGTAGAACATGAAGAACTCAGTGCCTAGTTGTAATTTTTCACCGAAAATATCGTTAAATCTCTCAGAAATTTGAATTTGATTCAGAGATAATATTTTGTTTCTAATAGTGTGTGTCGGTTATAAATCGGTTGTTATAAATCGGTTAATATGTGAAATATCTAGTCTAATCTAAAATTAAGTGAACGTGTAATCTTGTATATAGTATACCTTGGAGGCGAAAATGAGTAACAACTAGGAATTATCTCAGCCCCCATATATTATATATAGTGATTATTGTTTTTCTCGTGGACTTTGTGCCGAATATATGGGTCGCATTGTGTAAAATGTTCGGTTACACCCGAAGTTAGCCCTTCCTTACTTATCTTGGAACTATTGCAACAGGTGACAATCTACTAAAAAAAATTAAATAAATAAAACGGTAATATTATCCACTGTATAAATATGAAATCAATTTTAATATTATCATCAAATGTAGTATGCGATTGAACGATATCAGCCTTATTTAATTGCTTCTTTATTGAATTTCCGTATTGCACGCAATGCCCTTATAATATTCACTGTGATGTATATATATGCAGATATATGCTATATGCCAATATATACAAATGTGTGCGCATAGGTATGAATTTTCTAGTTTCGCTCGCCAAGTTTGCTTTTGTTCGATCCGCGAATAATGCGTTTCAAATTGTAATTTACATATGTACACGCGTGTGCATAGTCTCTGCTATAAATAGACGTACGTGTGGAGCTGTGCGTGGCGCGTCGCCGATTTACTTTAACTTCGTCGCCAGAAAGGCGCGCGCAGCGATTCATGAAAATGTAACTTCCCTTTGAATATGCAGAGGCGCACAGCAACCACAACCACACACCGCACACCACATAAATACCACCCAATCTACGTGCACATACGTGCATACATGTATTAGCCAAAAGTACTGTTACTGTTACACACTTACATGGGGCTCTCCTTTATAGCCTTTGTTTGCAAATCTTCGTTAGTAAGTGGTAATGTGGGGGAATTGTATAGACGCCGTTGAAAGCGAAATATCTGCATGGAAGTTGGTCTGCATAGGAGTACCGCATACATATGTATATGAAGAGTCAATGTGAAGAGTAAGGAACTGCCATTATCTATGTAGATTAGTCAGCGCACGTGCAGTGTTTATATTATCTGCAATAGCTGAGAGTGCAGAGAGTATGTAAATACGGTTGTAATTGGGTTCAAGTGCATTGAAACTTGAAAATGACGTTGTGTACAAAGGATTCGATGAATGTTTTAATTTTATAAATATAATCATAGATTTCTAATAATAAAATATTTTAAACATACACATATATTGTACCAATACCGTATTTTTTTAATTATAAAAAATATAAAAAATATCATACCGAGAAATGTCCATAATTTTTTTCGCAAAGGAGACTTCTCAAAGAAGAATAAGAAGTTGCAACCTGATAGAAAATTTTAAATCAAACATGATGAGATTATGAAATGCAATATGGTCGCCAAAAATATACCCCGTTTAACTCTCCCCGACGGAGCTGGGTGGTTATTGCGACTGTGCCATGGATTAACTGAAAATGGTTAGGTCTTGTCACAGTTGGGAAGTTTCTAGCTAAGGTATGGCCCATCGTTGGGTGTTCGTTGATCAAGGGCAAGATGAAAATAGTAGCACTATAGCTATAGCTACACTATAGCTGAAGTGGGAGAAGTATATCCCGTATATCACAAATTAATAGCGGTTGACAGAAGGATCCATCTAGGCCAAGGACAAGAGTCTGGATCCCGGCTACACTATCGCAGCGCCTCCAACCCAAATTTACAATCAGATGGTTGGAAATACGTCAAATCATTTGAAGAAGTAGTTGTAGAACCGGTCGTGGAGACGAAAAGGGCACCGATGCTGCTTTTAACAAGTAATTCAATTGAGCCGTTGAAAAAAAAGAAGCTTCAATCAGGTTTAAGTGAAGACATACAAATCAGATGCCAGCGTTATCGACCATGTAACTTCTGATAACGAAATGGGTGAAGCCGATGAAGATCCAACGGATTCCTCGAGCGACTGCAAAAGTCTTGAGTAAGGTGAGTGCTCCTCAGGATATGAACTAGTGGACAGACTCGCTAGAAGATGCAGATATAACTCTAACTAATGCATCTTTTACAAATTAATCTTCACCATAGCAAACTAGCTACTGTAGCTCTAATTAATCGCCAGATTTTGTCCTCACTCAGAAGCCATGAGGAAATGTAAATTGGTTAAAAAAGATCTTGATGTTTTCATCTCCCACAATTATAATGATCAAGATACCACAGCGGTAAGCTGGCAGACGGACAAATGTACCGGCACAGCTCTGGGGTATTATCGACAGTAACGAAACATTTCTACATCTTTTTGTATATTCACTTAAGGGAACCTACACCAAGTTGTTCACTGCTGAGGAATATTTGTGTTTTTTTATTGATTGGCAAACTTATGAATTAAATGCACAATATATATAGATACAAGATGGTTTTTTAAATATATTATTACATATTTTTAAATTAGCTGGGAACCCGATGCAAAAAATTCATAATTTCGTTAAAAATTGTATGACATACTTCCAAGAATCCAATAACCGACTTTCTATAAATATTTTGAAATTAAAAATTCTTCACTTACGTGCTCTCAATACCCACTAAGTGCATTGGTAATACTAAAGTAAGAGGTAAAATTTTTAATATCAAAAGCGATAAAATGCATAACTCAGCATGAAGAAGGAGAATGCACACATATCAATATATTCTAGTAAACAGTTATTTACATCTCCTCAATCATATGCAGAAATAAATAATAATACACACGAGTCACGTGCGAGGTTATGAATTAAAATTTTATAGCTTTCTCCTTATTACAGTTACGAATTGTGAGAAATGACACTCAATAAATAATCAGGGCTGGATAAATACATATGTAAGCTTATATGAAGTTCTTAAAGCTGCATAAGCATTTCAGCGGAGTTGTAAAGGAGTATTTATTGCTAAGAATTCCAACATTAAACTATGGTAATGAAAGTGAGTAGGAAATGTAATGGAAATATGCGTTTATACTATAGTAGATGCTAATAAATAGATAAAAGTAGTAGATAAAAGAAATATTATGCTGCGTTATACAAAAGAACTGATTTTAAATATCAATATATATAAATACAATTAACTTCATTGGGTTTAAAAGAAAATATTCCACTCTTATTATCGAGTTGACGAATTACTTTTCAACAAAGTTTTATTGCGATATCTCCGTTGGTTCTTGATTCATATATTGCAAAGTTAACGAATCAAATGTGTTATATGGGAATTTTTTATCCGTAATATCAAAAGTCAAGAGAATATTATGAACCAAATTTAGTTGAAATTGGTCGAATAGTTCCTGAGGTATGGTTTTTGACCACGCCCATTTTCCATTTTTATTTATACTAGCATGAGTGCAGCTCTCCTCTATCATCGCTTTTATAAAACTTTGGATTTCTAACGATATTTTAGTGACTTAACCCACTTAGCCATAACCTTTACATGGGGAGTGGGCGTGGTTATTTAAATTAATTTATTTCCTACCGACTTTTCAATCTATATATTATGCTTCATTCAAAAAATGACATTGACATCTGTCCTACATGTCTCAGGATAGACATCAGTCAGATAATCATACACCCGAAGTTAGCCCTTCCTTACTTATCTTGGAACTATTGCAACAGGTGACAATCTACTAAAAAAAATTAAATAAATAAAACGGTAATATTATCCACTGTATAAATATGAAATCAATTTTAATATTATCATCAAATGTAGTATGCGATTGAACGATATCAGCCTTATTTAATTGCTTCTTTATTGAATTTCCGTATTGCACGCAATGCCCTTATAATATTCACTGTGATGTATATATATGCAGATATATGCTATATGCCAATATATACAAATGTGTGCGCATAGGTATGAATTTTCTAGTTTCGCTCGCCAAGTTTGCTTTTGTTCGATCCGCGAATAATGCGTTTCAAATTGTAATTTACATATGTACACGCGTGTGCATAGTCTCTGCTATAAATAGACGTACGTGTGGAGCTGTGCGTGGCGCGTCGCCGATTTACTTTAACTTCGTCGCCAGAAAGGCGCGCGCAGCGATTCATGAAAATGTAACTTCCCTTTGAATATGCAGAGGCGCACAGCAACCACAACCACACACCGCACACCACATAAATACCACCCAATCTACGTGCACATACGTGCATACATGTATTAGCCAAAAGTACTGTTACTGTTACACACTTACATGGGGCTCTCCTTTATAGCCTTTGTTTGCAAATCTTCGTTAGTAAGTGGTAATGTGGGGGAATTGTATAGACGCCGTTGAAAGCGAAATATCTGCATGGAAGTTGGTCTGCATAGGAGTACCGCATACATATGTATATGAAGAGTCAATGTGAAGAGTAAGGAACTGCCATTATCTATGTAGATTAGTCAGCGCACGTGCAGTGTTTATATTATCTGCAATAGCTGAGAGTGCAGAGAGTATGTAAATACGGTTGTAATTGGGTTCAAGTGCATTGAAACTTGAAAATGACGTTGTGTACAAAGGATTCGATGAATGTTTTAATTTTATAAATATAATCATAGATTTCTAATAATAAAATATTTTAAACATACACATATATTGTACCAATACCGTATTTTTTTAATTATAAAAAATATAAAAAATATCATACCGAGAAATGTCCATAATTTTTTTCGCAAAGGAGACTTCTCAAAGAAGAATAAGAAGTTGCAACCTGATAGAAAATTTTAAATCAAACATGATGAGATTATGAAATGCAATATGGTCGCCAAAAATATACCCCGTTTAACTCTCCCCGACGGAGCTGGGTGGTTATTGCGACTGTGCCATGGATTAACTGAAAATGGTTAGGTCTTGTCACAGTTGGGAAGTTTCTAGCTAAGGTATGGCCCATCGTTGGGTGTTCGTTGATCAAGGGCAAGATGAAAATAGTAGCACTATAGCTATAGCTACACTATAGCTGAAGTGGGAGAAGTATATCCCGTATATCACAAATTAATAGCGGTTGACAGAAGGATCCATCTAGGCCAAGGACAAGAGTCTGGATCCCGGCTACACTATCGCAGCGCCTCCAACCCAAATTTACAATCAGATGGTTGGAAATACGTCAAATCATTTGAAGAAGTAGTTGTAGAACCGGTCGTGGAGACGAAAAGGGCACCGATGCTGCTTTTAACAAGTAATTCAATTGAGCCGTTGAAAAAAAAGAAGCTTCAATCAGGTTTAAGTGAAGACATACAAATCAGATGCCAGCGTTATCGACCATGTAACTTCTGATAACGAAATGGGTGAAGCCGATGAAGATCCAACGGATTCCTCGAGCGACTGCAAAAGTCTTGAGTAAGGTGAGTGCTCCTCAGGATATGAACTAGTGGACAGACTCGCTAGAAGATGCAGATATAACTCTAACTAATGCATCTTTTACAAATTAATCTTCACCATAGCAAACTAGCTACTGTAGCTCTAATTAATCGCCAGATTTTGTCCTCACTCAGAAGCCATGAGGAAATGTAAATTGGTTAAAAAAGATCTTGATGTTTTCATCTCCCACAATTATAATGATCAAGATACCACAGCGGTAAGCTGGCAGACGGACAAATGTACCGGCACAGCTCTGGGGTATTATCGACAGTAACGAAACATTTCTACATCTTTTTGTATATTCACTTAAGGGAACCTACACCAAGTTGTTCACTGCTGAGGAATATTTGTGTTTTTTTATTGATTGGCAAACTTATGAATTAAATGCACAATATATATAGATACAAGATGGTTTTTTAAATATATTATTACATATTTTTAAATTAGCTGGGAACCCGATGCAAAAAATTCATAATTTCGTTAAAAATTGTATGACATACTTCCAAGAATCCAATAACCGACTTTCTATAAATATTTTGAAATTAAAAATTCTTCACTTACGTGCTCTCAATACCCACTAAGTGCATTGGTAATACTAAAGTAAGAGGTAAAATTTTTAATATCAAAAGCGATAAAATGCATAACTCAGCATGAAGAAGGAGAATGCACACATATCAATATATTCTAGTAAACAGTTATTTACATCTCCTCAATCATATGCAGAAATAAATAATAATACACACGAGTCACGTGCGAGGTTATGAATTAAAATTTTATAGCTTTCTCCTTATTACAGTTACGAATTGTGAGAAATGACACTCAATAAATAATCAGGGCTGGATAAATACATATGTAAGCTTATATGAAGTTCTTAAAGCTGCATAAGCATTTCAGCGGAGTTGTAAAGGAGTATTTATTGCTAAGAATTCCAACATTAAACTATGGTAATGAAAGTGAGTAGGAAATGTAATGGAAATATGCGTTTATACTATAGTAGATGCTAATAAATAGATAAAAGTAGTAGATAAAAGAAATATTATGCTGCGTTATACAAAAGAACTGATTTTAAATATCAATATATATAAATACAATTAACTTCATTGGGTTTAAAAGAAAATATTCCACTCTTATTATCGAGTTGACGAATTACTTTTCAACAAAGTTTTATTGCGATATCTCCGTTGGTTCTTGATTCATATATTGCAAAGTTAACGAATCAAATGTGTTATATGGGAATTTTTTATCCGTAATATCAAAAGTCAAGAGAATATTATGAACCAAATTTAGTTGAAATTGGTCGAATAGTTCCTGAGGTATGGTTTTTGACCACGCCCATTTTCCATTTTTATTTATACTAGCATGAGTGCAGCTCTCCTCTATCATCGCTTTTATAAAACTTTGGATTTCTAACGATATTTTAGTGACTTAACCCACTTAGCCATAACCTTTACATGGGGAGTGGGCGTGGTTATTTAAATTAATTTATTTCCTACCGACTTTTCAATCTATATATTATGCTTCATTCAAAAAATGACATTGACATCTGTCCTACATGTCTCAGGATAGACATCAGTCAGATAATCATTTTCTAAAGCGTTCTCTGTTCTCTCTGTTGATTCTGTTATATTCTGTTTTTATAAGGCATAGAAATATATTTTATACATTTTTGATCACGTATTAAAACCTCACTTATTAACTATGTACTCAATCAGCGATATAATATATACAAGTGTAAGTAGGATAGTTAGTCTTTAGGGTCGTCTTTGTGGTTGGAACCAGTCCGTATTTTCTGTAACTTCGAAGTTAAAGTGGGCAATAGAAGAAGAGTTTAGATTCTCGGTGTCTTACTTCCTTCCGTAGAATCTCCTTTATCAATTATGGCAATTTGGGATGAGGTTTTGGATTAACCACAAGGTTAATTTTATATTACGCTCCGGCTTTTAATCTTGTTATACGTTTAATTTTTTTGTAGTATTTCATTCATTATTGATTTCAGAGAGGATTTGTGAGAGTAGAAATCGATGTCGAGCGTCTATTTAAAATGTGTGTTTTCAACATGCCATTATTTTATATTATTATTAATCATAATTTAGATATTTTTTTATAAAACTACTCTCTTACATTGCTCTTATTTACAAACAAACATTTAAAACAAATATTAGAAATTAACTTCAATATTCGATGAGTTTAAATGTGACATAATGCGACTCACGTTTACTTCCATTACAAGAAATAAATGTTAATTTGTTTGTCAGTAAAAACATAGCACTTATTACAGCTTATATAAGTACCACAAAAGTTGGGGGTCTCATTCACAATCTGTGGATTTATTGACACTTTGTTGCACCTGTGTTTGGGAATTTACTACAAATGCAACTTTTACAATAAACACAAACTTGTTTCCGCATCACTGTTGGCACAAATAGTAAAAGTGAAAATATAGGTAAGTGAAAAACTTTGTTGTAAATGTTCATGGTGTAATTGAAATTGAAGCACTTGCATATATCAAATATATATGTTGATATATATTTATGCGTATATAATGGAAAATAATATGTGTAATTGCATAACTGTACTGCCCGCAGTGAATTCGTGCATGAAATTCTACTCGAATGTTTGCATATATATATGTATATATATATACAACCAACCGTACGAAGAGAGAGCAACTAGTTAGGGACTATTTTACGATTAGTATGATCTGCAACTCCAACTAGTCGGCAGAAGGTTATACACAAAACTGGTATTCTTTACGTGATGATATATATGAGGTGACAATAAGATTTCGTTCGGAAAAAGACCAGTTTCAGACTAGTTTCAAATGTTTAAATATAAATGGTTTATATCCTTAAACGCATTTTAACATTTTAATGTTGATATTGCACATATTTCTTCTCTATTTTATTGAAATTCTGATTTATTCTCCTTTCCAAAGAATGTTACAAATTTGTTTTCACTTTGTTCCTTTTCAGACTAGTCCTTACCAATTGAATGTTTTATTCTAGGATACATACCAAAAAGTATGCTTACATACGCACTCATTGTTTTTCCATTGCCACATACATATATGTTCATATGTAGGCGACGAAGCCCAATTAAAAGTTTTAAACAAAATTTAAATTGTTGGCAATCACATTATTGGAGGTTAAGACACAATGAATGACACATTTTTTTTTCGGTTATGAAAATTTCATTGCAATTTATTAAAATTTAAATCGAATTTATGTTCAAACAAAGTAAGGAAGAATCAGTGCGGAAATGGAAGCGCATTACAGCACAGTGGAGGATGTTGTTGCTATGATTATTGTTTGTTTTTCTTCAAATACCGAAAAATGTGTCTGTGAAAAGCTTGGAAAGAGACTGACGGTTTTACAAGAATGTAGGGAGATCTGCATCTCACTCTTAGGAAGGGAAGACTCCGACACTAATATAATAATACACGACTATGCGGAAGTTGGAGCTGTAATAAATCGAATAAAATAGGACTTTAAATCATATATGCCGTTGAACTACTGAATAGACAATTGAATTGCCGTATAATTCCAAAAAAAATTTTTTTTCATTTTTTGCTATGAAATATTAATTTTTAAAATTTTTACGATATACAGTTTCAAAGTTTGGGAAATTCTGTACAAAAAAGTCACATGATGTTTTAAAATCTGTTCATTAGTTTTAAAGTTATGGCGGTTCGAAATTTTTTTTACAAAAAACTTTGGCCCCTTATAATATGGCAACCCCGCGTTATACAGACCTAAAACCATATGTTTTATTTTAGGTTTTACATGTACTATAAGATATATAATTGCCAAAGAAAATAAAGAACTTTTTTTTTCAAGTGGCTTTTTTTCCAGAGAATGCCCCATATAGTAAACATTGTATTAGTTATGTCGACTCTCCATCGGAAAACTTGGAGCTATCTCCTTTTGGTACCTCTTCATACAGTATGTAGTATGAAATCTCTATCGTGGAAAGCTTACACTGAAAACTACAGTGGAAGTTCCATAACTCTTGAAGTGGCAATAGAAATCAAATTTCATACAAATTTCCTTCCCTAACTCGAATTTCTGTAACTCGAAGTTCTCGAACTCTTGAAGTGGCAATAGAAGTCAAATTTCATACAAATTTCCTTCCATAAAACGAAATTTTTGATCAGGACAGTATACAAAATTTAAAATTTTACTATCAGAGAACAATTTTAAAAGGATCTTTCTATATCGTATGGGGGCAAGCAAAAAATAAGATTTTATACTTTTAGATTTCCTAAATCGTGTAACAAAGGTATGAGATATAGACGTCAAGAGTCAAACAATAGCAAACTGCAACAAACAAAATTACAAAATACATGTTTTAATGTATTTAAATACAACTTGTTGCGAAGTAAATAACTAAAACTGTGGGTAAATCTATATTTTACAGCTTTTTAACAGTAAAGATACAACATTAAATTTTTAAAGTATTTAATATATCGGACTAAAATTTTTGGATGGGCGGTCAGGTGGAAGTCAGGTGTGTTTAGGTATTTTTCAATTTGTTGCACATTTCCATCTGTTACTGGCTAATTGTTAAAATTGTATATTGAGCTCTCTTCTGATCGATCCTAGCGGGGATGGTATTAACTTTCCCTCGGATTCATCTAGAAAAGCTTCTGTCTTTGCCAACTCGTCTGCTTTTGCGTTACCGAAAATGTTCTTATGAACCGGGAACAAAGATCAAGTCTAGGGGAATTTTTCTTCCAGTGAGCTCAATGCCTTCTTGTAGTTATGGTCTATTCTGGAATTAGTCATGGGCGACAACAAGGCCAGGAGCGCCGCCTGTCTATACGTGTATATGGTTCCTTTATGTATCCTCTCGTAGTTATTCAATAGAGCTTCGCAGGCCTACTCTATGTCCAGTACTTCCGCTTGGAAGATGCAAATGTCCAAATCATTGGAATATACTCATGTAGACTGCGGAGTACATTGTTGGACCCGTCGGCATAGATTGAGATGGTATTTTCCTCCCTTATTGTACCCCTTCTCCATTCTAGTCTAGGGGGTATCCTGACTTGAAAGTAACTATTGAAGTCCAACTTTGGGAGCATGTAGTCTGATATATTGATGTTTACTTTGATATGGTTTAGGATATCACTAGTCCATAGTTCTTCTGAACCACCTAACTCCTTTATTCTTATTGCAGAACATACTGCCATTTTATGAATATAGATGTCTCTAGGTAGTTGATGCAGTATCACATTAAGCGCATAAGTCGGACAAGACTTGATAGTAACAGTAACCCCTGCACATGCTACTCTCAGTAATCCATTAAATTTTGTGATGTTTTTTTGTTGCTTTAGTGCTGGCCACCATATCAGTGCTCCATATGAAAGCATTGGTCTAATAACGGGTGTGTACATTCACATGATTATCTTCGGCTTAAGAACCCAATTCTTGTAGGTGTTTTCGGTAAATTTATCTTGTGGTTTATTCTATTTTTACTACCTCATTTGTTAATCTCATTAGCGCCACATATCTTGAAATGACAGTTATCTCATCTATTAACTTTACAACAAAATCTCTCTGGCTTCACACGAAAATTAGCTTCCGATGTGGTACCCGTTCGACTTCTTCTCGCATAAGCAAATTCTACGCGAAATCAGAACTTCAGAGCGGATGTGTGAGAACACGTAAAGAAATGCCGATTATTTAATAATCTCTAAAGCAAAAGAGTTGGAGAGGCAGCTGTCATTTATAAATGCTGCCTGTTGGTAGTTAGCAAACTTTATGGCTGCCAATATTGCTGACACATTGCCATATAACTCGACGGCGTTGTGAGCTTTCTTCGCGAGATGCATCACCCACATACGTGTATATATGTACATATGTGTGTACTTGTGTGAGAATTTGGCTTGATGTTTCTCCACAAACGCAGTCTCGATGCGAATTTAGTTTGGTATTTCACCAACTTTCATTTTAAAGCCACCTACTAAACAGTGTAAAATTTTATAAATATAAGAGCACTGCTGTGTGCGCACTCATTTCACACGCACACACACAGGAAAATTACAAAACTATTGAACTACACACACACACACACACAGAGAGACAGGCATGAGCGTACGTGAGTGGCACAATCTTCTCTGTGGTTTATTGGTGAAACTGTAAAATGGTGTTCCTTTTATGATGCTTTTGTGGTGTAGCAGCTTTCCTGTGCGAGCGCGTGTGTGTGCGTCCTGGTGGTTACGAGGCGAATTTGCGAGCGCACATAACATTTTTAGGTGCTGACACTTTTCCAGTTGGTATGTTGTAAATTTGTTAATGACACTGAAATACCTAACTGAGGTAAAGTGCCAACTGCCGAGCCACTGCTGAGCGCGCCACAGCGCACATGAGAGTTATGAGCGTAGTCAGGAATATATTGGCACTCTTACTTGCATTGGCATGCCAGCAGCAGCGAAAGTGGCAGATAAGGTGTGTGTCGACAAGTTGATGGCAACACGTACAAACGCAAGCGGAAAGCGGATATACTCGGATAGTTGGATGGATGGATGGATGGCTGGCTGGTTGAATGGGTGCGCTCAACCTCAACGCTTGCGGAGCGCTTTACGCTGGCGCTAAAGTGATTTTGATTTTTATAACGAAACACATGTAAAAATTATGTTTATAAAAAAACCGAAAAACCGTTATATCGTACATCGTTTTACGTGTAAATTTCATGTCGTGTGCTATGTAATATAACTTATTTACCGTTCAAGTAATTTATTGTGCGGCGTAGAGTTGAATTTATTGAACACAGCTCAGGAGTTTTAAGCACATTACAAAACTTATAGATATACTTTCGGCAGCACTAAGGAATCTGAATTGAATTAAACAGAATGTACTGACCTATTTATGTCATGTGTTGTAGATCTGACGCGCCATAGGTGATGGTGGGAATGATTCATCTTAACATTTGGGGTAAACCGCATGGAGATAAGTCATATTAAGAACACTAACCATCGATCATACCAGCCCTTACGAGTAGGACTGAAAATAGCCAAATTTTTCATACTTTCTGTAAGGTACAAGACTCTCACACTGTTTTGCGTTTCAAAAATTGATCGGATATAAATATGTATTTCTATAAAAAGACCAAATCAGAAAGAATAAATTTGTAGAGGGATCTCCTTTTATTCTGGGGTAGTGGAAATGTGCTGCAGAATATATATTTTTTGTAGATATAACAGGTGCTTTGTGCTACTATGACAAACCGTAGAAGTCTATCCTGATATTCCACAAATATATATTGAAGTAAATAAGAAGCCTGAACTCAGCACCGTTATGGGTATGATAGTTCTAGGCAAATAGAAGTACGCTCAAGCAGAAAAGAATAAGCCGAAGATATGACCATCGACTGTTGCGTCGGTTAAATTCTCATGTACTCAAGTACTATGATATGGAATATTCAGTAAAACCTGTAAAGTTGGACACCCTAATTTGGGCACTCGCTCAGATTGGACAAAATGTTCTGTACCAACATAATATAGTACAAACAATCATTTCTTAATAACATAGACACTCGTGTAACTTGGACAAAAAGTGCTGAACCACAGGTGTCCAGCTTAGACAGGTTTTACTGTAATTCATGACATATGTATCTTCCTCTTCTCCTCCTCATTAAACGACTAGTCTTACAACTTCCTGGTAATAGAAGAAATTATAACTAAGGCTATATCTTAGGTTAGATCAACCAAAGGGGATCGCTGGTCATATGAGCATCCTCCACCGACTCCACTAAGGAGGTAGAAAAACCTCAAAACAAGCGTACTTCAAGATCGCATAGTACTATTTTCTTAACATAATAATAGAATATAGTTTATTTTACACTAAACTGTCTATAAAAAATCCAATAACTCGTCGTTCAATTATTTATGCCTATAAACTAATGAACATAAAAATTCATGGCTTTAAAGAAATACACAACTTTTTCATCTTCGCTACATCTGTTTGCATGTCCTTTGTTGTCATTTCAACAGCTTCGCTCTCCATTACACCATTGACCAGCGGTTACATTCAATGATGTCATTAAGTGGTAACTTAAATGGATTCAATTGCTCAACGACATATCCACATGCATGTCCAGTCCAATAAAGTTACAATTCCGTTCGATAGATGAATAAATACAGTATACTCATATATAGAAAATCTATGTATACATACTACATATTGCTAGCAATAGGGTGTGTCTTAAATTATTTTTTTTATAAAATTAATACCATTTAAACTTGCATTAATCATTTATTTATTCTCCATGATTATATTCCCTACAAATGGGTTTACGTATATCGGAAGACTTTGTGTAGTTAAATATTGATAAAAATAATCAACGTTAGTAGCCAACAAACTGTCATTGCTTTCCATTCTTTTCGTTTATGACGTCACAAACCAATGTATATTTCTGCCAAAGGCTCCTAAAAAGGAGCGTCATGAAACTTTCATAATTGATCTCTTGATTGCTGAAACAGTTCAGAAAAAAATGATAGATCGTAGCTATACGAAAATGTATTAGTTTTCAAAATGAAAATATTTTTTTATTGTTGGACGCCGAGAATATTAGAATATAAAATCTGAAAATCACAAAATTGCCGAAATATCTCTCACGATATTCATCAACTTTCCAAGCTCGGAGATTTGGACAAAATAATTGATTTCGATAAGTTTTTGGTTATCGATAAATTCCATTTTTATATGTTTCATCTCATCTGAAGATTTTTGAGCGAAGTTGGCTGCGGTTGCTTGAATATTTACAATATATATGTAATATTTTATGTAATTTTTTTTGAAGTCTAATATTACCAATATTAAAGACGATATAACCCGTACAAAATCCACCGGTTACGATTTGGACGTCTTATGATATTTTGCGACAACTAGCGGATGCTAAATTGCCCTTTTCCTATTAACATTTGAGTAATCATTCGTCCGAAAATCATCATTATAAATTTTAAAATACAGTTCAAACACTGCTGATTTGGTTAGCTTTCAAAAAAATCTACACACCCTAATGTTCCACAAATCAAACTGCATATTGTGACGCGTTGTAGCTGCATATGACTGCTTGTGGCTGTGGCAGAGCTGTGTTGTGTTTATTGCACGTGCCACATGTCTTTTATTATCATTTGAATGCACCAACTGGTGCTGAAGCCAACCTACCTTTGGTTATTTACCTGCACCGCTTGTGTTGTTTTGTCTTCGGTATTCGGTACTTGTGCTTTTTTCATCTCCATATGCGTTCCACTGACATGTTAATAACGTTCGAGGTGTTTGTTGTACAAACTGAAGCGGACACGCTTACACATTCGCAGAAATAAATATATGGATTTTTTTTTTTGGAGTAGATGGGCACATTTGTATGTATGTTTGAATGTAAGTGAGGTTATATGTATGTTGGTGTGTGCGTAGATTTGCCGCATGTATCATGTATGATGACTACGGAACTATGGACACAGTTGGTGTGGCATTATGCGCAGGATTTCACTGGCATTCAATGCAATGGTCATTCCTCGCTCTATTACCAGCTGATTTCATTTATTTCTTTGCTCACTGATGGGTGCTGCTGCTGTTCCGTTGCATCGCCTTAAATGCTCTGTCCGTGGCTATTGATGTGCGTGCTCGCCATTGTCCATTGTCCAATAACTTCACACGACTTTCCAATAATAATTCATGGAAATATATACATGAGAGTATTGAGTTGCCATATATACATACATATTTAGTTTTGCCTTCGCCTTCAGTGAATGTACCTGCAGGAAATATGAAAGAAGAAACTTTTTTAGTTATCGGAATAATCCTTTATGAATAGAATCGAAAACGTAAAAAAATTGTAATTAATTATACGAAAAGAGGTGGTGTATGATTAAATACTCTACTGGAAAGTTGTTGGGCTAAAGCTTCATTGACTAATTTGGACTACACTAAACTAGGACCCATGAGCAGAACATCAAAAAAGAATACATATAATGTTAGAGAAATCAAAGAGAGAAATATAGAGGGAGGAGAATATAGTAACTCAGACCTTTACGGAACCTCTGACATATGAATGCTCCCATATTTTTATGAATGAACTTCAAGCGTTATTAGTCAAGCTTCATTCTAGATATAAACCAAACTGTCAGTTCATGTCTCCCATATATTTAACTTATTTAAGAATAAGTAAGAGAGGGAGTCTGCGGTTAGTTGTCTTCCAGCATTCACATATCTTTAGGTATCCAGATCATGAAATAACACCGCTAATTATTTCGAATGAAGCTAATTATTTCGCTTGAATCAGTATTCTATTCCAAATATTGAAATAATCTTTCGAAAAAGACATTATTCAATAATTTTGAGGAATACTCCCGAGTTGATATTCCTTGGTTGAATAAAATTTGGATTCGTTTAGGTTAAGTTGACTAAAGATAGTAAGAACAATATCACTATCTAACAAATGCGATAGACGAAAAAAGCTAAAAGGTAACTGAACATTGCGAGGTTTATCGCGAAGAGTTCGTTCAAAAGAGTTAAATTGGTCGGTGAGAGAGATCATGTCATTGAGTGCTACTATTATCTCTCTCAGGTTAAAAACTCACAACAACTCTCCAGTTCCCTTACTAATACGATAAGTATGGAAAATTAATATTCACTTGCAACTCAAATTTTATCCGGCAGGGATACATCCAGTGATTAAGAAAGCTGTGAAGCATGGTGTTTATTTGTATGTTTTAAAGAAATGGTCAAGTTTATTTTTTAAGGAAGTGTGAATATACATTTGTATTGCGAAGCCTTATATATTTAGATGTATCATTTGTTTAAAATACAGGCGCCTTTCTGTAATATTGGGTCTTCTATAACTAAAATGAGTCTAAAATCTGTGGTCATAGGTATGTTGAACATTCGTTTGAACATAAGGAATTTGGTTTAGTATAATATAGATTAAATATCACATGAAACCTATTCTTTTTCAAAAGGGATATGAAGTTATTTAAAACAAGTATCTCACTGTCTATGGAGATTTGTCGAAAAATGTTACTAAAAGCGATATTTTTGTCCAGAATGTCAATGAAACTCTTATACCAATATGAGAAAACTGTTTACCGATTTAATCCAACTTCCTTCATTTAAACATTGAAAAAACTCCACGAAAAGAGGCGCAGAAACACGGCCCAAATTTAAGTAAAGTTATAAGCGTCAATTACATACATATACACCTTTATCCACTGTAACTGTGAGCAGCCCACGCCTATATACAAATGTATGTGTCCCTCCTTTACACTGTATGATCTGCTGTGAGACAGCAATCAGCAAGTTGTTTCCGTTATTGTTGCCGCAATAAAATATTCGTATGAATGCCAACAATTCATGCTACTCGGTGTATACATATATTTCACCAACACAATAATTTGTATATAAATTTTGTGTGAATGAAGTAGGCTTTTCCTTAATACCACTCATGCAGCTGTGACCATTGAGAGCTAATTTTAAAAGACATTTTTGGTTTTTTCAAAGAATGTCACGTTCTTGCTGTAGCTTTTATTTATTTCGAGCGATGTAAACAACGGTAGTTTATGGTTAAATACTATGGAAGGCACGAAATGCACGCCTCGAGTAAAAAAACAAAAAAACAATGAAGAGGTATTGAGTGAATATTGGTTTTTCTTTATTTATTTTAAAATATAAAGTGTGAGGTTGAGTTAAAAAAAAATTATTGGGAAATTATTTAAATGTGTTACCATTGGATAGGTCAGTGACTGCTTGTGCAAAATAATATTTTTACTTTAACATATTAACTCAAAAACTTACTTGGGTCTACTGCAGAACACCGGAGAAGCTTTGAAAATTCAGAATATCACTTTCATGTCAAAATATGCTCTGAATACTTACATCTACATCGCATTATACACCGCCTTCTGTAAATGAAACATTCATTATACTTGTATTTGCCTCACTCGAGCACTGTCAGAGTCTAACATGACACTACATAACATGTAACAATTAAATATAATGTAAAATTCTAAAAATGTTGTCACACTTGTACCTTCTAGCATAATTATAATGCACGTTTACAAGCGCACATACACACACATATATATACATATAAACCTCAATATGCATGCATGTGAATGGCATGCAAGGATTAGTATATCCACCTGCGGCCTTAACATCGCACACACATATAAATATTCTAGCCACAGATTAGACGGTGACACACCAGTGCCACAGAACACCAACGACCGCAC
Organism: Zeugodacus cucurbitae; assembly: GCF_028554725.1. NCBI lineage: Eukaryota > Metazoa > Arthropoda > Insecta > Diptera > Tephritidae > Zeugodacus > Zeugodacus cucurbitae. The sequence continues at coordinate 50,679,323 of NC_071667.1, read as the reverse complement.
AGTTATTTCGCCCAGCACCGATGCAAGCGCCTACGAGTGTGTATATAGACATTATGATTTCGAGTCTCCAACTGCTTATCGCTTTTACGAGGTGCAAATTGGTTAAAGGCAAAGGAGCAGCAGCGCACCGCAAAGCAGCGCCTAACATATGAGTCATGTAAACACCAACATTTGCGTGTATGTACAAGCAACGCCAGCGGCGCGCTATTTAGGCCTCAGCGTCAAGTGGAGCTGTGGCATGTTTGTTGGTTAGCAAACAACTTGCTGCAGGGCTTATCCTTTGCAGCGCACTTTAAGCTCAATCGTCCACAGCCCTTTAGTGGTTATCGCATTTAAATTTTGTCCGCTTTGGTCGCTTTAGCGATTTATTTACATTTTGTGCTAACATTAAGCATGTCAGCTCAGGCCAACGGTGCGTATGAGTGACTTATTGCTTTAGTATGACAACATAAAAATATTTGTATTTTATTTTAGTCGGTTGTTTAGAGAGTGATATATTAATTAGTATACAGTGGAACTTCCATAACTCGAACTATTGTATTGGTAATAGAAGTAAAATTTCAAATGGATTTCATAAATCGTGCAACAAATAAATCGTGAGATACAGACGTCAAGAGCCAAACAATAGCAAATTTATTTAAATGAAACGTTATGCGAAGAATAAAAATTAAAACTGTGTATAAATCTATATGTTACAACTTTTTGAAAAATTTATGTTTTATTGAAAATTTCTATAACTCGAAATCTCTTAAACTCCCAGTTTTTTTGTGGATTATGGTGATTCGTGTTAGAGAAGCTCCACTGTATATAGTAAGGGCCAAGTATAAGAGTAATATTAATTTTATTTCTCTTAAGAGATTAAGATCTTCTTCAAACAATCCTTTTACGATTGAGAACTTTCGATTACTTTGATGAACTGGAGCTGAAATGATGGTTTTTCTTAGGAGTTACAAAATCATATCTGAATATCAAATATCATCTATCTTCAGGATATAGAATATATATAAATATTTGTCAGTCAAAGCATTAAAGAAAGCATTAACCATCTGTCGATGAGTTTCAGTGGTGTTTTAAAAATTATAATGGTGGATAATAAAGACATATTGCTAGGCGTTGACTGAATTAATATAATTTATAAATTAAAGGACTTAACAAAAATTATTATTAATAAATTACGACTCTCTTTACCAAAATGCAATATATTTCTGTACGAAAGACCCAATAATATTCGGATAGACTCATCTACTTTTTGGTTATGACCAACGTCCACTCGGTTTCTGGTGAATTGGGTAAAATGTTTATACGTGACTGATGAACTCTATATAGAGATGCTATAGACTACAGAAGCCAAAGGGCAATTGGACAGAGTGAGTTTTATTTCGAAAAGATTGTTCAAAAGAGTTAAATTTGACGGGCTTGTGAGAGAGATCATGTCACTGACTACTGCGGTTCATCTGTGGAAATATTTCTTCATTATTTGCAACGAAATTAATTTGTATATGATTTTCGCGTACCTGATGTTACGATCAAAATTGTTTTCTATAACCTTAGAGGCCATCCATAAATTACGTCACACCTTGAAGGGGTGGGTATCATTCAGAAGAGACATTGTGTGACAAGGGGCAATTGGGGTCAAAAGCTTTGTGATATCACATTTCAAAATTTAGGGCAATATCGTTTCCCGCTCTGCTGCGTTCCTGGGTGCTAGACGACTAGCTGCTCTGTACCACGCCGATCACGCGCGGCTACTTCTGCCGGCGGTGGTGTGGTTTTACAGCTGCGTATGCATGCTTGTTGTTGTTGGCAAGACTGACAAGTGCCGTCGCACATGCTTCGCGCCGGCGCAGTGACTTCTATTCGTTCCCATTGTTTACTTGGCAATTGTCTTCTGCCGTGTAACAGTCATAAATTTCAAAGTCGTAGTATTCTGAAGTATTTTTAATTAGCATAATTAAGTATCTATTATTATTTACTAGTCATTCGTTGTCTCTGTACTTTAATATTTAACTAAATGTTGATTTTATTAAAGATTATTCAATAAATATAAGAATAAATAGAATAACCTGTTTTTTTTTATTTTATGATAAATCCATAAAATTGGAAAATGGGTGACGTCACGTCAGGGGGAGGTGAGTTCAAAATGTGACAACTTGTGACAAGGAGGGGGGAGGGGTTAAAAAGTCCTTAAATTCGTGTGACGTAATTTATGGATGGCCCCTTATATCTCTATAACATCTAAGCGATTTTAGGAGAGTGTTTCCCAAAGCACTAGAACATTGTAGAATTGGACATTCTCTTCCATATATGACTATATTATTGTTGTTGTTCTGAAAGCAGTGTTCTGATTAATTGCCTTGTCGTATCGTTCCTTCCATTCCTATATCTCGATAATCGTTTCATTGGTTGTTGCCATCTCCCACATGTTTGCATTACATTTCAGGATAGATATAATGGAATTATAATGTGTTAGTTTCGATCGTTGAAAGAGAACTTTACTTGCAAACTGACTAGTCAAATCCAAAGTAAGATTTGTTGGACTACCTATTAAAGAAGATCAACATTATTTTCGTTCTTATTGTTGTTTCTGTGATAGATGGCATTGTTCACAACTTCGAAGTTATGACAACAGTGGCGTGAGAGCTAAGTCTCGAGTCCGCTAACCAATTTGCTAATGAAAATTCTAATGATGATTGACGCAATATTCTCTTATCGTAATTCAATTTAGAGAAACTATAACTAAAGTTTTAGCAAGGAATTTAATTCCCGCCTCTTATGAGTAGAAAATATCGCGAACCCAAAAAATATACTCACGTCCACCTATCTTTGGTGGTACATCTAGCTTATTTTTACTATACTTTTTAAATGAATTTTAAAGAAATTAACTCTAGACAAATACTTTAAAATTTCCTCTTTCCTTTAAATCGATGAAATATTTTTAATTCCAAATATGATCTTCTTAATAGCAAGATTTTTAGTTGTAACAATACATTTGCTAAGCAAGTTATATCCCTGCGATTTTCACTTTAACTGCACCCACACTCTTCGAAAACCACAATTAAAATTTAAGGTAGCTCTAGCTGAGCCTGACCGCTTTAAGCGTAGCATGGGTTACATAGCATAGCACGTCATTGTAGTTCAATATTTTGCGGGCTGCTTGCTTTCTAAATACTTTCTAAATATGCAAGCACTTAACTTTAAAACCGAGTTGAAACTTTTCAAATTGCTTTCATTGCGACCCATTCACATGATATTTTGTACTTCATTAGCATTGTTACTCACGCATGGACCGTTAAGAAGAAGGAATAGTGGTGCGCCACAACAAAAACAACGGGAATAAAACTAAATTAACTTTTGTATAATGACTAAAAGCAACACGAGCAAGCGACTATTTTACGAGCGACCAGCGAGCGAACAGCAAACAGTCGACCGTAAAAGTGCTAGATTACCGCAAAGCAAACAAATCCAAGCGGTGTGGGCCACAAGAAAACATAAACAACAACACAAAGCTGAAAAAATAAAAACAACAAAAAACACCAACAAGTGCAATGCAAAGAAATAAGCCAAATGCAAGAGTGCATGTAATTTCCAGTTTATTTCGCGACTCACACACACACACACTCAGAATTGCCTGCACTCCTGCCCCGTATGGTGGGGTGTTTTAATTTTTATGCTTTCGTTTATATGCTTATGTGCGCTGTGTACACTTCCGTTTTGTTGCTAATAAAATTGTTACAGCGCCGCGCTCAGGTGTTGCCGTTCATGCGCGAACATTTTACAGTAATGCAGTTGTAAACGCCTTCGGTGCTTGGCAGGTGCAGGTATTAGTGTTGTTTGAGCACTATTTTGTGCCTGTGGAATAAAAACTGGTAGAAGTTTTTCTGGTTAAAAGCAGCGCCGCGCAAAAAATCTTTGCTTTAGAAGAACTAATTTGAGAGGGACTTGATTTCGTGTGGTACTATGAACTAACGAATACTTCAAATTGCTAATGATTTTTCGATTATTATGGTGACTGGTTTAACTATACATGGAAGCTATATATGCATACATATATTATTTAGACTTTGTTAGTTTTAGAGAATTCTATGGTTTGATAGAGGACCAATACCCCGAAAACAATTTTTAAGATTGCAATCCTAATATGTTTCTTGGGATTTACTATTCATAGATAAGGTACAGAGTTAGAGTTTCTAGCTCGTTTATCGAGTAATAATTGGCGTTTTCGCACAGCCATATAAATTTAGGGGTTAAGATCATAATTGAGAGACTAGTTTTTGCATTTCGCACAGCAGGTTACTCAATTAAAGATCAGCTGCCAAAAATTTTTGTTTTTGCTGTTCATAAGAAGTTGGTAAGTTTCATCAGCTGATTGCTATTTTATCAATAACCACAACCAAATTTACAGCATTTACAACAATCCCGAGAGTTGCATTTCATTTTCAACTCGATTTGTATTCGATTACGAAGTATGTATGTATGTCATTGGCGTTCAACCGTTTAGCCGGTTATAGCCGAATCGATGAGAGCGCGCCACTTTTCTCTTTCCTTCGCAGTTCGGCACCAGTTGGAGATTCCAAGTGTAACCAGGTCGCTCTCCACCTGGTCCCTCCAACGGAGTGGAGGCCTCCCATTTCAGGGCTGGAGTGTTTTCGTCCATTCGGACAACATGACCTAGCCAGCGTAGCCGCTGTCTTTTTATTTGCTGAACTATGTCGATGTCGTCGGATAACTCGTACAGCTCATCGTGCCATCATCTGCGGTATTCGCCGTTGCCAATGTTCTGAAGACCATAAATCTTGCGCAAAATTTTCCTCTCGAAAACTCCTAGTGTCGTCTCATCTGATGTTGACATCGTCCAAGCTTCTGCACCATAAAGTAGGACGGGAATGATGAGAGACTTGTAGAGTTTGATTTTAGTTCGTCGAGAGAGGACTTTACTGTTCAATTGGCTACTCAGTCCAAAGTAGCACCTGTTGGCAAGAGTGATTCTGCCCTGGATTTCGAGGCTGACATTGTTGGTGTTGTTGATACTGGTTCCCAGGTATACGAAATTATCTACAACTTCGAAGTTATGACTGTCAAAAGTGACGTGGGAGCCAAGACGCGAGTGCGCCGACTGTTTGCTTGATGACAGGAGATATTTCGTCTTGTCCTCATTCACCTCCAGACCCATACGCTTCGCTTCCTTATCCAGTCTGGAAAAAGCAGAACTAACGGCGCGGGTGTTGTTTCCAATGATATCGATATCATCGGCGTACGCCAGGAGCTGTACACTCTTATAGAAGATTGTACCTTCTCTATTTAGCTCTGCAGCTCGTATTATTTTCTCCAGCATCAGGTTAAAGAAACACGAGAGTGAGTCACCTTGTCTGAAACCTCGTCTGGTATCGAACGGCTCGGAGAGGTCCTTCCCAATCATGACGGAGCTTTTGGTGTGGCTCAACGTCAGTATACACAGGCGTATTAGTTTTTTCGATTAAGAAGTATTGTAGTAAAATAAGATTTTTTTTATGGTAAATCGGTCTAAATCAGCGTTTTAATCGAGCAAGGGCGAATTAATTGATCGAATAACTCCTCTGTGAAAAGGGCTTTCCAAAAGGTATATTCATTAGTATAATGGAAACTAGTACAGAAAAAGAATGTGCGTTAAGCAGAGTGAAAACAGATTTGTAAAACCGTTGGCACTACGGTTGTGTTGTAAATTATAAATAGATAGATGTATTCTGGAATGGAAATTATTATTTGGATTTTAGTCTACGTAACAACTTTTTAGATGATTTTGTAGCTGATATATTATTTGTACAGTTATTCATTTGTGATCAAACTTAGTCAGTTGACCTACCTATACTACTATTATAAAGAGGAAAGATTTGTTTGTATGTTTGTAATGAATAAACTCAAAAACTACTGTGCCGATTCCAAAAATTCTTTCAGTGAAAATCTACATTCACCCTGAGTAACATAGGCTATATTTATTCCTAGAAAGGATTAGGGATCCTTATTAGCTAACGTAATCCAAAGTGTAAAAGTGTAAGTGTAAAAAAAGTCTACAATATTAAATAACATACAATATCAAAAAAAAAATCGCGAACGCAAATGTCGAACTATTACAGTTATGTCACAATAAGTGTTTTTCATTAAAATTTTAAATATATGATTGATTGATTTCGCACATGTTGCCACTCTGAAAATTTTGTGGAAATGAAAAATGATCAGAACTAATATTCAGTTCTTTTCAAAACTAAATCCAATTTATTTTAATTTTTTTCAGTAAATAATATATTGTAACTTTTAACTATCCGAACAGCGTAGCTACTCGAATATTTCTCATAATTTCCAAATTATTTTTTATAGCCATTAAGCAAATAATTTAGTACTTTGCACCAAGGCAGTTTAATCTAGATCTTAACTTTCTGGAAATAATTTTCAGGCGAGGGTTTCAAAAAGACTCCGTGATGGAGAATCTTAATCTGCAACTGAAAATCTTTTTCTAAGGCATTCTCTTCGCATCGCAATCGCGTGCCAAAGAGTCGAGTAACGAGCGCTCGCAGCTGCTTGCTGAACGAAATTTCAAAAGCTCCCAAGTACGCGCTTGAGAGTCGAGTATGGAACGTGTGCAAGCTCGCACTAGGGAGTCAACCTCTGAGCGTTCCCATCGGCTTCATAATCAGAGAGAAAGACAACAGACATCAAAGACTAGAGGTCGTAATTAGTTTTAGCTCATTGCAAATAAAATATGTAATATATATGTAATATTCGTATTCGAATTTTCTTCATTTTACTTTTTTAAAATGAAGCCGCGCAAGAAACGAAAAAGTACATACATATGGGATCAGTGTTTATAAGTGTGTAAAGACATATAACTTTTGTTTGTTTAAACCCGTGCGAGACCGGAGCGGTCTGCTAATATATATATACAGTGCACTCGCGGTAACGTGAACACCGTCTAACATGAACACCGGCTAACGTGAACACGCTTTTTTTTACATTGATTACTCTGTAACGTGAACAAACTTACTTAGAAAGCTCAGTAACGTGAACAAAATTTTTATTCACTACAGTTTTTATTAACATACGGACAACACTGAATACATTAGTGAGGCAGTTGAAATCTTTAACAAGGCATTACAATGGGCTGGAGATGCAATGGTTGATCAAAGCGACAAGAGTGTACTTAGACGCTTAAGGGAGAAAGCAGCATTTCAGCTATTAGAAAGGAAAAAGCAGTAGAAAAAGATAACGGATTTTTTTAATGAATAAATCTAATGTGAAATTTTATTCGCAATTTAATATGTATGTTCATACCCATGAACATACTAATGGCAATAATAACATTTAAATGTGTAAAAATCCTGAATTTAGCAATTTGAAGTTATTTTGCGTCTTCAAATTCGACAATCGCTAACGTGAACATTTTCACTAACGTGAACTCCCTTGGTTTTAATTAGTTCACGTTACCGCGAGTGCACTGTATATATATATATTTGTTATGTGGCAACCTCTTTACAAATTAAATTTTTTGTCGAATAATTCATTCATAAGGTTATACGATGTCATGGAGATAATCCTTAATTGGAGGGTTCTACAACTTCTAAATTGCCTTCAGACCTTTAATAGTTTCACTGAGTAACTTTTCTTGGCAGAAATACGATTAACTGTGAGGGGCGTTTTCTATTAGAAGAAAATGTTTAAGTTTCGGTGAGAAATTTATAATGCGACCTAGCATACTACTGTACCAACTTTGCTGGTATTCACACCCAAATTGTTTATTTGATCACAAATCGACCTGGGTGTCATTAAAAATTATGAGAATAGAAATTAAATAATAACTGGGAAAATATTGTGTAATTTTTATAAACATATAATTATGGTTTGTGAGTACATAGCTTCGACACTTTATTATTACTCTGGGTACAATAAAAGCGATACCATATTGTATATATTTGCACATCACTGTTACACCTAGATACATATACCAGCGAATCTACACGTCCGTCATTTACAATTTCCATTCAATCCCCATACTAAATGCAATTTTTACCTACTCGCTCAACTCTAACTACGCGTGCCACCCATTTCACCGATAATGCTATCAATCACTTTGCCACAAGTGTGAACCGTTGTAAATTCTGCGGTCGCACATTTCAAAACTAATTGTTGGGTATTGTTAAAAATTGTTTGTCGAATGTGTTTACTTTGCATTGCATTGCTACTAGTAATCAGTACTGACAAACTCCCTCTGAAATTACTCCATGTACCGTTATATGCTCTCGCAGCTGTTTTTTGATTTACAATTTAATGCCCTTTGCGGTTAAGCTGTGGATATGTTATGGTTATTTTTGTCATAAAGCAAAAAATACAGTTATTTCACGCAGTTGGAGGTCAAATTGAGTGTAATAATTGTGTGGCTATTAGGAATTGGTGCAGAGTTTATTCAATACTAAGTTAATCTTTATGGATAACCGAAAGAGCGAGTGCTAGCGAAGGGTGTGCCATTTGTGTGTTCATTGGTAAAGAAAACGTTGATTAGTTCTGATTCTTATTAAATTTGGTTAAAATAGTTTTAGGAACCCCAAGTTGGAATATTTTATAACTCAATCGATCAATTATAGTAGAAAATATGATGTCTGCCATAAAAAATAAATATAATTAAAATATTCTATACAATATCTGCCCCCAGGTTCTATATAAATAATTTTTCTTCTATTCAGTTGTTAAGTGGCATGTTTGCTCTTACCATGTTGCTACTCTTCGTAATTTAGTTTTACTTTATTTTTCAAAAAAGAAATGCTTTTACAATGTTTCCTAAAAGACTTCTCTCACTTATTTCCATTTTTCACACTTTCAGGTAAATACTATAAAGGCAGCCGTCAGAATTGCTTTTGCTCTTCACACATCCTCTGCTCAAAGCGCACTATTTGTCACAGCTGTCGTTTGCCGTTGCTACAATATTGTTACACACTTGCTTTGACTGTATGTCTAATTTTATTACCACACATTGTTTACACACACACGCTCACTGGCAACGCTTTGGTTGCATTCATCACTCTAACGGAGGCATTGTGCCGATTGTGCTTTGTGGTTGCCGCGGCGTATACGTAACATTTATATGGCACACTTGTAGATACGAGTTGTACAGGGTGTAAAGATATGTGGAAATAAACTGGTGGAGACCAAAACAAGTCAAGTCATATACAAATATTATAAAGATTCTTCAGTGAAAAATTGCGGATTTAAAGCGCAACAATTTGTTTGAGAGACAAAAATCTACAGTGAGGGCAGTGAAATTATTTGCTGCAGTCCCTAATATGTCTCACAACAATTGCAGACATAAATTTATTTTGCTTTTGTATATATTTACATATGTATATAAGTACTCTCTTACTTGGCAACTAACTTTATTATATTTTGCACTGTAAACACAGTTACCTTAAAGTGCCTGGTAAATTTCATATTGTTTACTTGCACTTTTGCTTTCAAAGCGTGCTTGTCGAGTCTTATTGTTGTCAGCGTGGAAATCATGCTCTCTCCTCAAGTGACACTCACGTGATTGTAATGTAAGCCCTGATGAAGAGTATATTGTTAGAATTCTTTCCGCAGCTTCCTCTTTGATGTACTGGTTGTGCTTGTAAGAGATGTCGCTGGAAGACGTTCACTTTCCTATATATGGATATACTTACATATGGCTCATGTTTATATGAGTGTATGTTTGAATGACTCGTTGTGTTTACTCATGCATTTGATATTACCTAAGTATTTTATTTGAGCGTTGCATATTATTAGCATACGTTCCTCTTTATTTGCGTTCACATTTTTTATAACTTACTAAAATGCGCCGAGTTTTATTGCAGTTGTGTTTTTCATAAAATATACATATAGACTGCATATTTCTCTGCATTTAGTTGTTCATTTTGATGTGAGCACTTTTTTTTAATTTTTGAAATTCTATAAATAAAAAAAATGGTATCCAATTCAATGCATAGCGTGCAATGTTACTGTTTGAAAATGAACGTATTTTGTCACCCCTTATCTAAAAATGATCGAAGTCTACCATTTTAAAGCCCCAGATATCGAATTTGAGAACCTCAGTGCCTAATATTGCCTTCATATCAAAAATATCTGTCAATCTGTGAAATAGTTCAATAAAATTAAAGAACCAATTTTCTTGATAATAATGGGATCTGGTCCTAAAAGTTAATAAAATCGGGTATTATCTTCCCTCAACCCCCATATAGCCAATATAAAGGTTTTCAAATATCCGGTTGGCATTAGGCGGAATGAAGGTATAGTTTGTATAAAATTGTATAGTTTAATGCCGATAATGGGTGAAATCTGTCCACAATTTACCTCAGCTTTAAAATCTGCTAGACTTCATGCAAATTTATAGGTCAAGTTGTGAGTTATCTTTATAAAATTGGCTGGAGATATGTTCTCGCGCAATACTTTAGTTACCGGCTACCTTGTTTGGAAATTCAGTTTTGTCATTTCACATGTTCTGAAGATCAATATGAAAGTTATCGGTATACTCCGAATAACAGTTTATAATTTTATGCATTTGCCTTCACATCTTTTCGTTGGAAGAGTTTCTTTATCTGAAAAATTTAAATTATCTCTGAATTATTTTAAATTAATTAAGCACGAATTATGTGCTCTCGAATTTTAGATATGGATTGAATTTTATATCTGTTGACAAGTGGAAGCGCTAACAAAGTTAAGATTAACGTGGTATAACTACTAGAACCTCTAAGCTTATTTGATTCGTTCTATTGCACTTTCATATTAAGATGACTCGAGAGAGTGAAAAATCGCTAAAAGATTAAACAACACTTAAAGAACACATCGACTACTACGAATATATTCACTTATATTCAATGCATTTACATTTTCTAAATTCTATTTTGGTTAATTTTGGAGTAAACTCTCAACAATTTGGAGTAAATTTGATATCCACTTACTGCACTTACGCCACTGCGGCAATGTCAAGATTGCCGACGTATTTGTCAACATTATCGCGCTATTTGATTAATGTTGCATATGAACTCGAGTATTGCCCGCATCCGCTGGTTGGAGTGCTTGCGGGAGACAATAACACTGTCAAAAGCAGAAACTCGCGTTGCATTGGCTGCGGTTGGTACGCAACGCAGCTGCCTTCTTGACTTCAGTTACATCCTGCAAAGGAAGCAGCTGCGGCAGTAAGGCACCTCGTCTGACCCATATTCGCAAGCCCATTTAATAATTGTAAGTGTTGCAACAACAATAAGTGGAAGTGAGTTGTGCCTGCCCTGGGCCTGGTCGTAATGCCTTAAAGTGGAAAGTTAACAAAAATATATTTACTTAAAGACCAGCTGTTGCTAAGTACCGTACACTCTGTTGACAACATTAAAAGGTGTAACTTGGCTTGTAAACAAGTATACTTACTTGCCATCGTCAACTAATTCACAACAATTTACAGCGTATTTTATATAAACTTGCTTTCAGTGCATTACATTATCTCTTTCATTGAAGCTTTTTATACTTTGAGCTGAAGTTAAATAAGTAAAAAAAAACCTGGGGTGGTTCATGAAACATATTAATTCATATATAAATTTAATTAAATTTGATAGTCTTGAAAGAAATATTAAGACTAGAAACCGACAAAATGGAATTGGAGTTTGTTTCCTCATTACAAAATTGTTTTTTTCAAGTTGTATAAATTCGGTAAAGATTTGTGAAAATACAATTTTGAAACCGAAAACCAGTTTTGTCCGATTGTGAAACCATTATCCAATCAAATTTTTAAATCTCAGTGTAGTTTAGCGTATGTTGTGGTAGTACGTCTTCACTCTACGAGAGTGAAAATATAAAGGGACGAGTCTCGTGGTGCTGCCACATACATATTAACTATAAACCTACGCTGACAGTCCACAACACAGACAGCAAAGAAAGCTGGTTACAAGTTAGTTTTATTAACAAGATTCATCTGGAAAAAAATAAGTTTAAGGATTGAATTCAGGTCATGCGAGTGGCAGGCAATACGTATATCTAACAGTTACATAAAGAATGAAATTGAAGATGAAAGGCCACGTTAGAAAAAGTCGTATCAGTATAGTTGGAAACTAATAATAGTGCTATAATTAATACTACCTAAAAATATTGTATTAGGTAATATTATAGAACTATAAATGTCATGTCTCATATGAGACAATCCTATTCCAAAATTCTGAGAAATATTTTTCTGGAATTCAGTTTTTGAATAAAATTTTAATATTATAATATTACACATCAAATTTCCTGAAGTTAAGTAAAAAAAGTTTTGTATATTTATTGTGTGATTAGTAATCGAAAAACGGAAATTTGGTACAAATCATCCCTTAATTAACCGAAACAAAGTATTAAAGTCCATTTCATTGGCTTTAGTTTTGAAATTGGTTTAAACTAGTATATTTTATAAAGATTGACATTACAATACATAATATTTAAAATATATGAAATCGCTTCATACATTCCCAATAACATATGTTGGCATTAATTTTTGACAAAATCTGATATTATTAACAAGATTGTTGTCATCGAGGGCAATACACTTGCTATTTACCAATCCACACAGAACAAGCAGTTGTTTCCTTCGTCCTCGCACAACTTTATTTCGAATTGCAATGGAAAAGCTTGCACACTTACCATGCCCAATCCCTCTTCCAGACCTCGTTAAAATAGCTTTTACCCCGACTTAGATGATCTCGATTACAATTAATTTGCAACCTCCTTCTTCTTTATCTTTTTGCTTTAAAAATCACTGATTTTTGATGCTTGTCTGGCGCAGTGCACGGACAATACTCATCGATTAATTTTTTGATATCAGCAAATTTTTCTTTACCTTATTCATATTTAAGTATTTTTCTTCAAAATTTCAAATTTTTGTCATTCAAATGGACATATGTAACGAACTAATTGTTTGAGCGGAACGTACACATCGGTCTGCCGGTTATATTGAATATGAGTATTTCCATCTGATCAATTGATTTAACAGCCAGTTTTTCAGACCTTTTGACATAATTATATGCCAATTGTCTGTTATAATATTATGGTTATTGGTAATAATAATTAAGACAATTTTTGATATGTTTGCCTGGTCTACGATGAACTTGTTTTGTTAAACCATTAAGATTTTTATACTCTCGCAACAAAAGTTGCTAAGAGAGTATTATAGTTTTGTTCACATAACGGCTGTTTGTAAGTCATAAAACTAAACAAGTTAGATATAGGGTTATGTATATCAAAATGATCAGGATGACAAGACAAGTTGAAATCCGGATGTCTGTCTGTCTGTCCGTCCTTCCGTCCGTGCAACGGATAATTTAAGTAAAAATAAATATCTTGACAAAGCTTGGTACACATGTTCCTTGGGACCGTCAGAGGGTTGATTTCGAAAATGGGCAAAATCGGATCACTGCCACGCCCACAAAATGGCGAAAACCGAAAACACATAAAGTGTCATAACTAACCCATAAATAAAGTTATAAAAGAAAAATTGATACCAAGAGTCGCATTAATGAGGGGAATATCCGCCCTATTATGGGTTCTTGTATGTATATCGTTAACTAATAAAGCTATATAAACCAAACTTTCTACAGTCGCTTCCCTTACGTACCCCATTATACACTAAATAGTTGAAAACGGATAATAACCACGCCCACTTCCCATACAAAGGTTATGTTTAAAATTATTAAAAGTGCTCACTTACGAAAAACTTAAGAAACATTAAATTTTACCGAAGAAATACCAGAAGGGAGCTGTACTCAGATTTTTTTACAAAATGGAAAATGGGCCCACTTATGGCTCAAAAACCATATCTAAGGAACTACCCGACCGATTTCAATGGAACTCGATTTATAATATTTTCTTGACACTCTGATGACACATGTGGAAAATGAAATCGGTTCACAACCACTTCCCCTATAACTCAATTCCATCACATTCCTTCACTTTATAATGTATCCATAAGGAACCAATGAAGATAGCGGAACAAACCTTTGCACAAACACTGTATATGATTTGTGGCATAACTTGAGAAAAAATTGTCGAAATCGGACTATAACTTTTCAATGCCCCGGAAATATTTTTCTTCTAATAGTGTGTCTCTGTTCCAAAAATCATTAAAATCGGGTCAAAACTTCTCCTAGCTTCCATTTACCTACTTATAGGTTTTTCAAAAATACGATGGGCTTAAAATCTTATAAATCGGTTAATATGTGAGATATCTTAGCCAATTTAAGTGAGCATATAATCTTTGATATAATGCATACCACATCAGTGAATTGCGATTATAAAATGTTCGGTTGCACCCGCAGTTAGCATTTCCTTACTTGTTGAAATTGTTTTTAATGCGAGATTTTTTGTTTGCTGAAAATATTATCTTGTCTATACTGAATAGAATATCTTTTCTAGCTGAGTAAAGCAGAAGTGAAAAGTGTTTAATATCAATCGCTTCCAAGTATTTATCAAACCTTAAGCAACTGACATTTCAGTGTCACATTAAAATCTCTCAAAAAAAAAGCAGCTCTCTCTTGCAGCTGATAACCTCAACGAGGTAAAATTGAAATTATTTGGATGCAGATATTTTCTCTTATTTACTTAACTTTCTGCCACATATACCTATGTACACTTTCATTTCTAATTGGAGTTTATCCAAATTGTTGCTGTGACTTTCATTGGCTTCCAATGAATGGGAACTTTTTCAGTTGTTTACTTGCTTACCAAATTGCCACAGTTAACTGTTATTTTGCTTTATTCGATCGCTCGAGTTATCAACAGCGTCACAGCTCAGTCACATTTCCATAATCGCTAGGCGACCACACACGCTCATACACACTCACACACATCCAATAACACCAGTACCTATCACAGCAACAACACAACAACACTAAAATGCAAACAAACAAGCGGAGAGGTACAAATACGTTGGCGTTGCAAGTGGCATTGCATGAACTTTGGCACGTGCAGACAAGCGCAAACAGCAAACAGAGATGCAAAACTGAAGACCAGAGTCCTTGTGCCTTCTTCGGTGTGTGGGTGCACATTAAAACAAAAAGTACAAGAAAAAGAGTGACCAAAATTTTGTTCTACATATGAGTTTGCTTGAATTCAACATTTGCTCGTTTGCGTTTACATATGCAGATGTGTGCGTGTGTGTGCCATTGTGGCAATGGTGTCAGTTAGTTTCGGTCATGTTTATTTGTTGGCTGTAACATTTCAGACGCTTGTTGACTCGATTCTCTAAGTACTTGTTTTTCTGCTATTGCATATTGCTTTCGTATTGTTGTTTTTGTTGCTGGTTGCACGATGTTTATGTGGCTGGGTGTTTTGGTTTCGGTTTTGGCCATAAACTCCATGCAACACACATGTAACTGCGAGCCAAATAACAAGTTGATAAAAAAGTTCCGCCAACAAGTCCCATTAATGCTAACTAACAACAATAACAAATTTCACATTAAGCTTTTGTGTTTACTTTAAGGTGTACAACGCTGCTGCTACTGTTGTTGTTGTTATTGTTTGCACATATGGGTGTATATGCGCTCAGCAGTGCTCAGAGACGTCTTACTATTTGAAATTATTACAAGTCGTGTTTTTCTTTGGGTAACCAGTAAAAACAACGACACCATGTGATATTAACTGTTAGCACACAGTGCGACCGTTATATATACTTATGCTTAATTTGCGGTTGTTCGCTCAAATTTTGCATAGTTTTGGAACAGAACAAGTGGTTATTGTTAATATGTACAGTTATTAAATATGCGTATGTGGTTGCAGTTGTTTTTGTTGGCACAACATTTACGACTTCCTTACTGGGAATTTCTTCGGCTTCTTACATGTGCCAAGTGTGGTTTCTTGTAATTTTATGTTATTTAGAGTTGTGAGGTACTATGATTAAATGGAAGCTTTGCGATGTTCATGTCATTTTGGAATGGAGAAAGCTCTTAGATTTTGTATACCAAATACGCCAAATCTTGGAAAAGACCCGTGAAAATAGGATCGACACACACCACCTTTTTGTCGATTTTAAAGCTGCTTTCGACAGCACGAAAAGGAGCTGCCTTTATGCCGCGATGTCTGAATTTGGTATCCCCGCAAAACTAATACGGCTGTGTAAGTTGACATTGAGCAACATCAAAGGCTCCGTTATGATTGGGAAGGACCTCTCCGAGTTGTTCGATACCAAACGAGTTTTCAGACAAGGTGACTCACTATCGTGCGACTTTTTTAACTTGATGTTGGAAAAAATAATACGAGCTGCAGTCTTGGCTTCACTGTTGACAGTCATAACTTCGAAGTCGTAGATAATTTCGTCTACCTGGGAACCAGTATCAACAACACCAACAATGTCAGCCTCGAAATCCAGCGCAGAATCACTCTTGCCAACAGGTGCTACTTTGGATTGAGTAGGCAATTGAACAGTAAAGTCCTCTCTCGACGAACCAAAATCAAACTCTACAAGTCGCTTATCATTCCCGTCTTGCTTTATGGTGCTGAATCTTGGACGATGTCAACATCAGATGAGACGACACCAGGAGTTTTCGACAGGAAAATTTTGCGCAAAATTTATGGTCCTCAGAACATTGGCAACGGCGAATACCGCAGACGATGGAACGATGAGCTGTACGAGTTATACGACTACATTGACATAGTTCAGGGAATAAAAAGACAGCGGCTACGCGGGCTAGGTCATGTTGTCCGAATGGACGAAAACACTCCAGCTCTGAAAGTGTTCGATGCAGTACCCGCCGGAGGAAGCCGAGGAAGGCCTCCACTCCGTTGGAGGGACCAGGTGGAGAGCGACCTGGTTACACTTGGAATCTCCAACTGGCGCCGAACTGCGAAGGAAAGAGAAGAGTGGCGCGCTCTCATCGATTCGGCTATAACCGGCTAAACGGTTGAACGCCAATAACATACATACATACACACATTTGATGGTACCCTTGTTTGGACGAGCCTTAGGAGATCTGTTGATATAGATCAAAGAATTCGAAGAGTTCGACTCAGGGGTAGATGGTAGAATCTACATACAAAAATTCAGAGAAATTTTTCATCCCTTTAAACTGGTTTAGAGAGAGCATATCATATTGGCTTCTGTTCATATTAGAGTCACTGTAATGTATTTCAAAGAGAAGTGCAGTGTTCTTTTTGAAACTGAATAATTTTTTATGAAGTTTTCAGCTAGATCGAAGGTGCTTAGATAGGAAATTTAGAGACATACAACAAATTTAATGAAAGTAAGAGGGGAAGAAGAAAGTAAAAAAGAACAGAAAAAGCAAAGAAGATAGGAGAATGAGAGTCACGGCAGATGGACGTCCAGCCTTATAAGTTATCTAAACATATGGTCAAGTCGTACATTTGCTATTCGTCCACGAATATATTAAAAAATACATCCACGGGATGGGAGAAGTCGAAGAGCCGTTATATCCATACAATAACGCGACAAAAGACAACGCCGAACATACATACATTCTTTGAATGTGCACAATTGTAACTGGACAGATATCACTGAGGCATCCATAGCAATGGGAAGTATCTGGCAAAAGTGTATGAAGTCTAAATTTTTACAGATATTGCCAGAAGGCGATCAATAACCTATGTCCGATCGTTCCAGATCCAGGACTGCGTTTTTTCAATGATTTGAATTATAACTGGTCACTCGGAAATGGTTGATTGGTTATTAGTTAGACTTTGACATAAATTATATATGTATTATGGTCTCACCCCCATAAATAGTGAATTTTGATTAGTTAAATTGTGGTCATCTATATTTTTATTTTGTTATGGAACAAACTTTACATATTTGGAATTGTTTTGAGCTTGGTTGCTTTAAAACCATTTTAATCAGTCTCAACACTATTACCATATTACGGGTAACGCAAGCTATGAAATTAAAAAAAAATTTATTAAAAAAGGATTCCGCATGATTAACGGACATTGAGGTTGACCAGGATATTTCATATATCAGTTCATGGGCGTCACTCTCCCAACTATAGTGAACGTTTAGCCGAAAATGAGTTAGTTCATATAAACTTCAAATAGTATGAGCAAAAAAATGTTGCTGAATTGATACAAGTGTTTAGCATACTTATATATATTTATTTAAAGAGAAAGTATCTCAATAATAGAGCGAAAAGCAAATATCATCAAAGTACAAACTTTTATACTTATCGCCGAGTACGCCGAGTACGCCGAATAAGGGACGTAGAAGAATAAAACTGTTTGCACAAGTCGACGTTTAGCTCCGAGGCAGCAGCAAACGACAGACGACGAAAGTTTTATGAATGCAGTTATCGCTCAATTGTTTTCGTTGTTCCTTCAAAAGCGACATAAGAAGATGTTTTATTATGACATTTTTTTTTTGTAAAGCAAATTATGACAATAATCCATTCAACATTTAGAAGTAAAAAGATAAAAAACCGTGAAATAAATACATTAAAAATACTGTAGAAACTCAATTATTGAATTACGGAAAAGAAAAAATCCTTACAATTAACAATAATGTATTCAACCTTCGCCGAGGTATATTTTCGATAGTTTTGTTGAAATGTCCGTCTTTAAAATTATCGTAGACAACTCTGTACTATGTTTTATGGAACAGACATAACCACACACCTAAGAACGGAGATTGCAGCTTAGATCTAACATATTGAAGAAATAAGGCGGATTGGGGTATAAAAAAATTGCTTATATATTTTTCATTATTATCAATTTTTTGGTTGCGCTTTCATTTCATCCGACAATGTAGTTGAAATCATAAGAAATCATAAAACTAGTTTCTACTAAACTGCCAGCCTTGCAACAGTAAAGTCATAGTCTATTGAATTTTTAATCTACTAAATCGGAGGCGGTTGAAGAAATTGAAATCATGCGAATTTTTTAAGTATCTTTCCCACCGATGTCACTGTTTTCATCGCTACCAAGTCACATTATATATAGAGAGTTTAAGACCTACCGGAATATTGAAAATCCGCAATATATTAAGTATATGGGAGCTAGAGGAAGTAATAACCCAATTTTAGTCGATTTTTTAACCACAGAGGCACATTATTAGAAGAAAATATTTTCTCTGAATTTTGTAAAATATCAAAGAGATTTACTGGCTCATATTTGAAAAGTTGTAGTCCAATTTCAACAGTTTTTAGATCGGCGATGCCATACCTCCAGTACAATATTTATTAAATCTTTTTATTTTCGATATTATCCCTGGTGCTTGATTTACATACTGTAAAGAGGACGAATCAGATGGAATTCTAAAATGGTTTTATACGAGGAGTAGGCGTGGTATTGAACCGATTCTCCTCTTTTTCCATCAGTAGGAGGATGGGATCATGTGTAGAAGTTCACGCAAGTGAGGAAAGTTTTTGATTGTCACTCACTTGGGAGTGGCCAGAAACGATTCTTCTCCACATGGTTCAAGCAGCTCACGACTTCCGGTTTTAGACCAAGTATCCTCTGGGTAGCCAACAGACATCCGTTTGAAGGCGAGCTAAAGTGAGAAGGCGAAGCCCGCTTATGCGGTTGTGCGTAGGGTTTGGGACCCACCACATAAAAACACCCCCCAATGAAAAATCTACGAAAGCCTCGGATGAGACACCCCCCTTTTGATGACGGCCCCTGCAAACGTTTTAAGGATAATGATATAAGGGCATGCACCTGGAATGTCCGGACCCTTAATTGGGAAGGTGCCTCTGCCCAGCTGGTTGATGTCCTCATACGACTTAAGGCTGACATCACCGCCATCCAAGAAGTGCGATGGACGGGACAAGGACGGAAGAAGGTGGGTCCTTGTGACATCTACTACAGCGGCCATATAAAGGAGCGCAAATTTGGTGTTGGATTTGTGGTGGGAGAGAGACTCCGTCGCAGAGTCCTGGCATTCACCCCGGTGGATGAACGTCTAGCCACAATCCGCATCAAAGCGAGGTTCTTCAACATATCGCTGATTTGCGCCCACGCCCCAACGGAAGAGAAGGACGATGTGACCAAAGATGCTTTCTATGAGCGCCTAGAACGCACCTATGAGCGCTGCCCCCGCCACGATGTAAAAGTCGTGCTTGGTGATTTTAACGCCAGGGTGGGTAAAGAAGGTGTCTTTGGCACAACAGTCGGAAAATTCAGCCTCCATGACGAAACATCGCCAAACGGCCTGAGGCTGATCGACTTCGCTGGGGCCCGAAATATGGTCGTCTGTAGTACCAGATTCCAGCATAAGAAAATACATCAAGCTACTTGGCTGTCTCCT
The DNA here is from genome assembly GCF_028554725.1 of Zeugodacus cucurbitae. NCBI lineage: Eukaryota > Metazoa > Arthropoda > Insecta > Diptera > Tephritidae > Zeugodacus > Zeugodacus cucurbitae. The sequence goes on along the minus strand of NC_071667.1, from coordinate 50,659,072 downwards.
GATCGAAACACGCGGAACCAAATCGATCACGTTGTGATAGACGGAAGACATGTCTCCTGTGTTTTAGACGTGCGTACGCTCCGAGGACCAAATATAGACTCGGACCATTATCTGGTCGCAGCGAAGATACGCACCCGCCTCTGTGCAGCAAAGAATGCCCGTCAACAAACACAAGGAAGGTTCGACGTCGAAAAGCTGCAATCGCAACAGACAGCCACGAAATACTCTACTCGACTTGCACTCCTGCTCTCTGAGAGCACTCATCAGCATCTCGGTATAAGGGAACTGTGGAACGGCATCTCAAACTCACTGCGTACCGCTGCAGCCGAAACAATTGGTTTTCGGCAACGACAAAAAACAAGCTGGTACGATGAGGAGTGCCGTCTCGCAGCGGAGAGAAAACAGACTGCCTACCTCGCAACATTGCAAACGACCACAACACGTGCGGGATGGGATAGATACCGAGAGCTGAAGAGGGAAGCGAGACGCATTTGCAGACAAAAAAAGAAAGAGGCCGAAATGCGTGAGTACGAAGAGCTTGAGAAGCTGGCAGACAGAGGGAATGCTCGAAAATTTTATGAAAAAATGAAGCGACTTAACGAAGGTTTCAAGACCGGAGCATCCTCATGTAGAGACCGAGGAGGTAATCTGGTAACCGATGTCCAGGGCATACTGGGATTATGGAGGGAACACTTCTCCGACCTGCTGAATGGCAGTGAGAGTACAACACCAGGAGATGGCGAACCCGATCCCCCAATCGATGACGATGGAACAGATGTTCCATTACCCGACCATGAAGAAATTCGAATAGCAATTACCCGCTTGAAGAACAACAAAGCAGCGGGGGCCGATAGATTACCGGCAGAACTATTCAAATACGGCGGCGAAGAACTGATAAGGTGCATGCATCAGCTTCTTTGCAGAATATGGTCGGAAGAAAGCATGCCTGACGATTGGAATCTCAGTGTGCTCTGCCCAATCCATAAAAAGGGAGATCCCACAATCTGCGCCAATTACCGTGGGATCAGCCTCCTAAATATCGCATACAAGGTTCTATCGAGCGTATTGTGTGAAAGACTAAAGCCCACCGTCAACAAACTGATTGGACCTTATCAGTGTGGCTTTAGACCTGGAAAATCGACAACTGACCAGATATTCACCATGCGCCAAATCTTGGAAAAGACCCGAGAAAAGAGGATCGACACACACCACCTTTTTGTCGATTTTAAAGCTGCTTTCGACAGCACGAAAAGGAGTTGCCTTTACGCCGCGATGTCTGAATTTGGTATCCCCGCAAAACTAATACGGCTGTGTAAATTGACGTTGAGCAACACCAAAAGCTCCGTCATGATTGGGAAGGACCTCTCCGAGCCGTTCGATACCAAACGAGGTTTCAGACAAGGTGACTCACTATCGTGCGACTTCTTTAACCTGATGCTGGAAAAAATTATAAGAGCTGCAGAGCTAAACCGAGAAGGTACAATCTTCTACAAGAGTGTACAGCTCCTGGCGTACGCCGATGATATTGATATCATCGGAAGCAACAACCGCGCCGTTTGTTCTGCTTTTTCTCGCATGGATAAGGAGGCGAAGCGAATGGGTCTGGAGGTGAATGAGGACAAGACGAAATATCTCCTGTCATCAAACAAACAGTCGGCGCATTCGCGTCTTGGCTCCCACGTCACTGTTGACAGTCATAACTTCGAGGTCGTAGATAATTTCGTATACCTGGGAACCAGCATCAACAACACGAACAATGTCAGCCTCGAAATCCAGCGCAGAATAACTCTTGCCAACAGGTGCTACTTTGGACTGAGTAGGCAATTGAACAGTAAAGTCCTCTCTCGACGAACCAAAATCAAGCTCTACAAGTCACTTATCATTCCCGTCCTGCTTTACGGTGCAGAAGCTTGGACGATGTCAACATCAGATGAGACGACACTAGGAGTTTTCGAGAGGAAAATTTTGCGCAAGATTTATGGTCCTCAGAACATTGGCAACGGCGAATACCGCAGACGATGGAACGATAAGCTGTACGAGTTATACGACGACATTGACATAGTTCAGCGAATAAAAAGACAGCGGCTACGCTGGCTAGGTCATGTTGTCCGAATGGACGAAAACACTCCAGCCCTGAAAGTGTTCGATGCAGTACCCGCCGGAGGAAGCCGAGGAAGGGGAAGGCCTCCACTCCGTTGGAGGGACCAGGTGGAGAGCGACCTGGTTACACTTGGGATCTCCAACTGGCGCCGAACTGCAAAGGAGAGAGACAGGTGGCGCACTATCGTCGATTCGGCTATAACCGGCTAAACGGTTGCAACGCCAATCACATACATACAATATCAGTCATCATATTTTAAATGTACTTAATATGATTATTTCTCCATTATCTAATATTTGAGATGGAAATCAGAAACTGTATCTGTGCGAAATCGCTCAAAAGAAAAAAATGTTTTCTTACGTTTACAAGTATAGTATGTATATTTATACCCATTAAATTATCTCCAGTGATCACTCTTTCTCATAAGTATGTATTTCCATTATACCCCTGACAGACGGCGGCGTTCATTCGGATTAATTGCTTTAATGGGGGTTAATTCGAGTGTTATCTGAGTTAACTCCGATTGCTAACTCCCATTTAATTCTCAAAATTTTAGAGAGTTAGTGGGAGTTCGCTTTTAACCTATTTGCTGCCGTCTGTCACCTTCATATTTGGAACTGATTAAATGCGCAGTTAATCGGGATTAACTTTGTGGTCTGTCTATGATATTACGAAATAATTTATCAGGTTTCCTGGTGCTACCATATAATAATGATTCTTTGGAAGCACTTAAAGCGTGTCGAAAGGCGCTCGAATTTCAATTGACTTTAACTCGTTCAGCTGTGCAACTCTATTTGTTCAATTCTTTTTGTTAAAAAATATTATTTATGCTTTAAGAACCACCCTAATATACGTACGATTGCATAAAGCCTCGTTTCACTATTTTTACTCATAATAAATTTAATATAAACTGATTTTAACATACAGTAAAGTGAGCTAAGGAAAAATTCATACGTTGCAACGAGACTCCTTTCCTTAATGTTATTGTCGTAGTTACACGCGTGTGTGTGTCCGTGTGAGTGCACATAAACGTAAGGCACAATCGCAACATTTCGGCTACAGTCACGTACCGGTATTATTATTCGCATCGGCATTAGTCGCGACAATCGTCAGCTCACAATTGGCATTCAGTCAGTGTGAACAGCTGCAGGAGGTGGCCTCGAAGCGGATCTATCACAGCCTGAGGAATCTGGCAAATGCACGCACCGGCAACAGCTCGAACGGTTACTTTAAGAAAAAGTTACATCGCCAGAGACAGTGTACATTGCGCTGGTGGCCACCTATGTAGTAGAAACGATTAAAAAAATTGTGTAATAACACGAACTGGATGATTTACTCAAACTTAAAATGTTTTTTTTTTTTTCTAAAACAAGATGTAACATTTATTCTGCCCTGTAGTCGGATTTTCAAATTGTGAGTGAGATTTGACCAGCATAATAGGAATACATTTTTTTCTTCTTTTATCATGTAAAATATGGAATACATTCAAACAGGTCATGTGTATAATGCTGAAATATAAAGAAGAAGCATTTTCATCGAGAACAGAAAACACTATTAGTTTACACCAATCAGATATATGTACATATGTTAGTGACGAGGAAACTCATATAAAAACAACGTTCAACTAAACTATTTTATTTTTTTATTTTAATAAACCTTTAGGATAGCATAACCGTTCTAATAAAATAAAAATATCTTCTTTTTCATTTTGGAATATTTTGTGGTTTTTGGTTAGAAACATACTATATTAATTTAAATATTTGATTGAAGTACGTCCCACAGTGCTGCGATTTCTTTCGACACTTGTTGCTTAAGTAAATTTAGCTTCACTAACGCATGCAAAAGAGAAACACAAAATGCTTTCATATTTTCAGAATTACACTCACGTAGTTCGCCAATATTTATTTTAAAGACTTTGTGTATATTTGGTCGGAATTTGCTCGACTATCGGTGCTATTGTAAGTGTCGATCAATCTCTCAACCATCGACTGTGAGTGCTTTTCAATCGCTCATTTGTCGATATCAATTTTTGAATCGTTAGAAACTTTTGAATTTTGTCTATAAAGTTACGGAATAGGTTTTATTTACCATACATAAAGATTTGGTTTTCTGTCTTCATATTTCTATTAAATTTTTGATACAAAGGGTTTTTCAATAAGAGCGCTACAGTTTTTTTTATCATTTGCCGGATTTCGTACAGTCCCATACTAGTTCAAAACAGTTATATATGTATACTAGCAGACCCGGCCACACGTTTTGTATTTTGTGAGAAAAAATTCTTGGGCATAAAGACGAAAACGTTATAACCGGTAAAATCACGCATTTTTTAATTGCAAGTGAGTAGGGATAGTCCAGGCAATTATAAATAGGCTGTGGGCTAATTGACTACGTCATCCTGATTTGTAGCTGTGTCAACTCTCCTGAAACGAAATTTTAAGTTGTCGCATTAAAATAATCGAGATCTTTGTTTTTTACCACCAATAAGGTCATTCAATCAGTCATTTATGGTTATCATATTGAGGTTTCATGTCAAGTAAAACTCGATAAATAAGCTTCTCTTTCGAGTCAATGAAGTGACAGAAATCTTTTGGAAATGTTATTAATTCATCGAGGTGTCAACTGCGACCCTACCATTTCCAACTGCTTGTACAATCGCAATTTGATATTGTTGCAAAAACACTCGTATGTTAATTGGGAGAGTCTGGCGTAAATCACCTGCCAACGCGTAAATCTTTTAAAGTCCTGTGCAGTACCTCCAGCGATTTCTTGAATATCTGGAAAATCTTCGCTATAGCGACTGATGCAGACTGGTGCTTCTTTGATTTGCAATTTAGAAGTCATTTAAAGGTGCCAAGGTGCTTCTAACAGGTGCCAAGTTGCCCCTATTTCCGTTAACCTTGGTGGTGAAAATTAGTGAAATTGGTTCAGGAATTACGTCAGCCCTCATATATATGATGATTTTCTATTGGACTTTATGCCCAATATATAGGTCAAATTGTGTGTTATCTTAATAAAACTATAGCAATAAATTGCGATAGTATAAATTTGTTACAAATTATTTTGGGCTATCGACACAACCTTATACAATTGAACAATGACAAAATATTTTAACAAAGCAACAATGACAACTTTGAAAATATTATTATTTGTTGTTTTCTTTTTTCATATTTTTGTTGTCAACTCGAAAAAATTCTCTTATTATTAACTTCCTCGCAATTTTTCCATATTTACTTACTTTCTAATCTTTCCTGGCCTTCCACGTATATTGCAAGTCTTAAATTAGCCAGATCGGCCTTTCTCGACTTTTTGCGAGACTAACGAACAGAGCAATTCATTCGTATATCTATTATAGGTTTGTATGGTAGATTAGTAAAGTGTGGATTTTAGAGTTTTTCAGGATTTTTTTAATTTTTCTCGCCGTAAGAACCATCCTTGTAGTTCAAGGAATATTGTAAGAAATAATTGGCGAAATCTGTTCAGCTGTTCTCGAGTTATGCGCTTAGCAACACATTTTGCTATTCATTATATTATATGTAGATATCTATCTGAAATTCGTTTTGAAATATGCCAGTCTTATATTAGTTCAAAATCAAATTATATCTAGTACCACAACTAGTCTCAGAAACAACTTTAATTTTAACTTGGTCGAGGTGCTTCGAGTTATTATTGAAAAAATATTTATTTGCTAATGTAACATTTTCTATAAAAGCTTTTCGAATAATTTGTAAGAACTTGACATTTTTATTCGGGAAATTCTGGTTCTCTCCTGACTACTTTAATATTTCAGTAAATATGCGAATATATAAAAATTGTATATTAAATATTATGCATTTTTTTCCTGCGTTTTTCTTTTGTTCTACGTTTTACGCAGTTGTCTGTTATGCGCTGTAATAATGACATTTTACATGCTTTATTATTTATTACTATTTTTTTAACTGCTGCTTTTTTAGCACCAAAAAAGTTTTATTCACAACATTATTTTTCAGCTCTTGCACACATCTATTACTCTGTTGACATTGGCATTTATATACTTACACGGGATAGTTGGCAATCAGTATTGTGTAATAGTAAATATATGTGAAAAAGTTCACATGTATTTTCAAATTTGAAGTCAGTTAGTTAACTAAAGCAGCTCATAAAAACCCAATGAAAGTTAAGGGGTTTTTCACAAGCGCATAAAAAGTGAAAACTGTTGATTTCTATCGAATTAAATGTGAAGCTGTAAAAAGTGGAAAATATTCTGTGAACTTCATGTAATTAAGTAAAATATGTAAATCCTGTCACATATATTTTATAGAAATGCGCCTGTAATAGCAGTCATTGATAAATAGAAGATTCAAATGATGAGATAACCATATTGTATATAAATCAGGAAACGACTTTTTGGTATCAATGTAATTTTGCTGAGTAATCAATTTGGCATATCAGTTAAATAATAACTATCATGTAAAGGGTCTTTTTTAGAAGTATATAATTTTTATTTCGAATAAATCGTAAAACAAATGATACATACAAACATTATATCGGCGACTTTATCTTATGAAGACCTCCCTGTGGGTATAATTTTTTTCTTAGTTTCTCATTGTCAATAGATATAATTTTAGTTTCCAAGTTAGGTAGTCAGTCAGTCGGGGCCAGTGCTATGCTATTACCTCACCAAAATATTATCCAACTTAGTGAAATGAGAATAGCTAGATGGACATTTCACAGACCCATTCCTTGATATGATTTGAAACTTGAGTGTACTATATTGGATTGCATTATTCGACTGGAGAAATTCAGAACATAGACTATAGATATTGAAATAGGGTGTCATAAAGCAACGAATTATTTATCTCAAACGAATTTAGTCCCACCTTATTCCAGTATTTTTTTATAAACATTTGTTAAACAATCTCTTTTATTACGTATACTAGCTGTGCCCGCGACTTTGTCCCCTTGAAATAGTGATTTTGGGCTTCGTCTTTATCTTCGTCCGCGTCTGTACATTAACTCACCTTGGTGTTCACGTTCGATTTAGGTCACTTTCTTTAATAGAAAAAAAACGCACTGCTTTCGAACAAATCGTTATAAAAACTTATTTTATTTAAGTATAATGATTTTACACAATGGTTCAAGAATTACGTATGTATGAACGTTAAATAATTATACAATGCTTGTATTAAATGTTTATATTTGTATGAAAAATCGGATGTTAAATGTATAGAACCGTGTAACAAAAAACCTTAAAAGTTCTCCATTATGGAAGTTTGTAAATATTTTAAAATTATCGACAAATATGAGAGCCCATTTGGGTGGAGGTAGTATAACTTTCCCTTCAAAATTACTTTTAGTAGGAGACGGGAAAATACCTCATTTTCAAAATAAAATTGGAATTGACCGCGATTTAGGCGTAAGAGTAGTTAACATTGAGGATTTAATATTAAAAGTTTACCCTGACATCAACTTGAAGGAGATATAGTCACATACACATCTATTGATAATGTAATAGATCAAGAAGATGTGGTCCATTATTTCTGTTATCAAAGAACTTCTGCGTAAATTATATTTTTTGTTTTATTTTCTGGTGCCAGAAGAACATATTGATTTTCTCCGCAACCTGATCTTGACAACGCGACATATAATTGGCCATGTGAAAAACAGTCTTGACGTAAATCGATCCCCACGTGTTTAAATGTTTGCCCCTGCGATTTATTAATTGTAACGGCGAAAGATAGCTTAAGGGGAAATTGAATTCTTTTAAAATGAAAAGGTATATCATTTGGGATCATCGGGATGCGAGGTATAAGTACTGTTTGACCAACTGCTGGACCAGTCAAAACGATTGCAACGATCACGTTATTGCGAAGAAATTTGACTTGAAGTCGGGTCCCGTTGCATAACTTAGGTGGTTTGAGATTTCTAAGTAAAATTATTGGGGCGCCTATTTTTAGCTTAAGGGAATGTGGAGGAAGGCCACTTGGGTTTAAAGAATTTAGAAACTCCTGTGGGTAATGGACCACATCTTCTTGATCCATTACATTATCAATAGATGTGTATGTGACTATATCTCCTTCAAGTTTATTTAAAACTATGTCATTAATTTCGTCCACGCTACTGTTTCTCGCCGCCAATATTGCCCTTTGACACATCCAATGGTGATTTTTATTTTGTATTTCGCTGATGTCAGGGTAAACTTTTAATATTAAATCCTCAATGTTAACTACACTTACTCCTAAATCGCGGTCAATTCCAATTTTATTTTGAAAATGAGGTATTTTCCCGTCTCCTACTAAAAGTAATTTTGAAGGGAAAGTTATAAAGGGTGATTTTTTAAGAGCTTGATAACTTTTTAAAAAAAAAAAACGCATAAAATTTGCAAAATCTCATCGGTTCTTTATTTGAAACGTTAGATTGGTTCATGACATTTACTTTTTGAAGATAATTTCATTTAAATGTTGACCGCGGCTGCGTCTTAGGTGGTCCATTCGGAAAGTCCAATTTTGGGCAACTTTTTCGAGCATTTCGGCCGGAATAGCCCGAATTTCTTCGGAAATGTTGTCTTCCAAAGCTGGAATAGTTGCTGGCTTATTTCTGTAGACTTTAGACTTGACGTAGCCCCACAAAAAATAGTCTAAAGGCGTTAAATCGCATGATCTTGGTGGCCAACTTACGGGTCCATTTCTTGAGATGAATTGTTCTCCGAAGTTTTCCCTCAAAATGGCCATAGAATCGCGAGCTGTGTGGCATGTAGCGCCATCTTGTTGAAACCACATGTCAACCAAGTTCAGTTCTTCCATTTTTGGCAACAAAAAGTTTGTTAGCATCGAACGATAGCGATCGCCATTCACCGTAACGTTGCGTCCAACAGCATCTTTGAAAAAATACGGTCCAATGATTCCACCAGCGTACAAACCACACCAAACAGTGCATTTTTCGGGATGCATGGGCAGTTCTTGAACGGCTTCTGGTTGCTCTTCACCCCAAATGCGGCAATTTTGCTTATTTACGTAGCCATTCAACCAGAAATGAGCCTCATCGCTGAACAAAATTTGTCGATAAAAAAGCGGATTTTCTGCCAACTTTTCTAGGGCCCATTCACTGAAAATTCGACGTTGTGGCAGATCGTTCGGCTTCAGTTCTTGCACGAGCTGTATTTTATACGGTTTTACACCAAGATCTTTGCGTAAAATCTTCCATGTGGTCGAATAACACAAACCCAATTGCTGCGAACGGCGACGAATCGACATTTCACGGTCTTCAGCCACACTCTCAGAAACAGACGCAATATTCTCTTCTGTACGCACTGTACGCATTCGTGTGGTTGGTTTAATGTCCAATAAAGTAAACTGAGTGCGAAACTTGGTCACAATCGCATTAATTGTTTGCTCACTTGGTCGATTATGTAGACCATAAATCGGACGTAAAGCGCGAAACACATTTCGAACCGAACACTGATTTTGGTAATAAAATTCAATGATTTGCAAGCGTTGCTCGTTAGTAAGTCTATTCATGATGAAATGTCAAAGCATACTGAGCATCTTTCTCTTTGACACCATGTCTGAAATCCCACGTGATCTGTCAAATACTAATGCATGAAAATCCTAACCTCAAAAAAATCACCCGTTACTACCTCCCCCCAAATGGGCTCTCATATTTGTCGATAATTTTAAAATATTTACAAACTTCCATAATGGAGAACTTTTAAGGCAAGACTTTACAATGTCTGCTCTAGTTCCCCTTACTATTACGGGTAAAGTTTGTCGAAAGTCCCCAGCAAACATAACAGTAATCCCACCCATGATTTTATCACAGCTTCTAAGATCTCTAAGAGTTCTGTCTAGAGCTTCTACGTGAGCTCTATGGATCATGGTACATTCGTCCCAGATTATTAAACTGACATCTTGTAAAACTTTTCCCAAAGGTCCATTTTTACGTGTAGAGCACACGCTATCTTTCTCTAAAGAAACAGTTAGGGGTAGTTTAAAAGTGGAATGAGCTGTGCGTCCACCTGCTAATAAAGTTGCAGCGATACCTGACGACGCTACTGCTAAGGCTAGCTGTCCCTGAGACCTTACTTTTGCTAATATAAGATTAGTAATGAAGGTCTTTCCGGTTCCACCGGGAGCATCCAAAAAAAAAAATTTTCCTTCTTTGAAACGAACACTTTGCAGAACACCATTATACGCTGTCACCTGGTCATTAACCAATCTTGGTTCATTTTGAATAATATACTCATTTAATTCATTTATATCATATGGTTTTCGCAATGCTACTTCTAACGGGTCCAAAAGCGAATAATTTCTTTTTGATGCAGGAAGCCCAAAATCAGTTAGGGATTTGTCGCAAATCTCATTAATTTTATCTTCAATTATGATTAGTCCATCATTGTATACATCATCATTATATGCTAATGTCATATCCTGATTTTCATTACGCAGTCTGTTTAATATATCTTCACATAAAGCATTACGAAATTTATTCCATAACTCCAAGGGGTCAGATGGTTGGCAAAATATAAGGATGATGGTAAATAATTCCCTTAATTTTGTAGCTGACTCGGATATGACAGCATCGGACATGGTATTTTCCCAATGTTCATCTCCCTCAAGTACACCTAATTCCTTGCAAGCGCCTTGATAAGTTTGGAAAATAACACCATTCACGGTCCTTAGATGTTCAAATGACACTGGACCGCGAACATATTGCAGTAACATCCTTAAATAAAAACATTCAGTTTGAGTTGGATGAATGTTGTAAACACGGCCTAAAGTTGTGTCTTTTTTTACACCGGGATATCCTTCAACATCTTGCCCAAGTTTTCTTCTAGAAAATGAATTTCTTTGCCACACGTAATACTGAGGAACTTCGTGATATAAAAGGGTTTTTGCAAAATCGTCGCTTCTGCAAAGATCAAAGAACGCTGTAAGTGTCGTTGATGAAGGATTGTTAACACGATCTTGGAGATTTTCATTATTATAAAAATAAACTCTTTGTCCATTTTCCAAATGAACTGCTAAATGAACTACTGCCGGAAAACGTTCATGAATAGAAAATTGGAAAATTCTCCAGAATGCTTCCGAGGAACTTATATAGCGACCATTTAGATATCTTTCTACTTCATCGTTATTCATTTGTAACGAAAATGTGGCTTGATCAGATCCTTTATGAATATACTTACAGATGTACTTAATAGCTTTGACCGATTGACAAAACTCTACGTTAATGTGTGCATTGAAAATTCGTGATAGCACTGGATTATAGGGAACCACCCAACGATTATCCACGCTCATTTCTGTACCTTTGACACGAATTAATGTTGTGTGTCCACCATTATCTGGAGACCTGCGCCTGTAGGTTTGGTAACCGTCATCCCCGGTTTGTGTTTCCGAAATAAAATGTTTAGGATACTTCTTAGAACAAACGTTTTCTTTCATACATGGTGACGCAGGATTATGAAATCCGCAAGGACCATGTATCATATTTTTTATGACAATATTATGAAGAATTGGATCTTGTTGTTTGTCAGGTATTTCAGCCGATATTATTGCATCTATAGAATCTGGTTGTACTTTGTTAGCCAGCCACAATAAAATGTGGGCGTGAGGTAAACCTCTTTTTTGCCATTCTACGCTGTAAACAAAGGCTTTCGATGGTCCAAAAATATTCTTCTTCGTTAGTAGGTCTATCATTTTCTTGAGTTTCAAATGAAATACTCTAGAAACCAAATAATGTCTGTCGTAAGAATGTTGATTAGGTAATAACTCAATTTTTATTTCCGTCCATTCTGAGTTACACGTAAATGTAATGAAGAGATCAGGTCTTCCAAATTTCCTAACATACATATGTCATTGCATCTTGACTTTTTTCATTCATGAATCTGGGGGATCCTGTAAATGAAGAAGGCAATATAACGTGTTGGCCAATATTAGAAGCGTTTATAATCCCATCATTTACGACGGCATCTCTTAAATGAATGTATTCTTCTGCTCTAAATTTTTTTTGATTTCTTTTGATGAAGTCAAGCCTCTCTGAAATCATTTTTGCCACCATATCAACACAATATTGGTTGAATAATCCTTTGAAATAATGTATGCTGTTAAAGTCATTTATTCTCACCATGAGTCTAAATGCATAAAACTGCATACATGATACTGTTTTAAATCTAGCAGTAGTATCCTGCTGTGGAATATTAATACAGTATCCGTCGTTTCCAAAGGGAAAGAGTAAGGGATATTGAAGCGGGTCATAAGATCTATGAATTTCAGAAACTCGTTGAAGTCGACCATCTCTCTTAGTCAAGACAATATCTCGGGGACCTTTGTCTTCGTCGATTAAAAGAACAGCTACCTCATCTACTACCGGCGCATTATACCGACCTCGGTGCTCGTTTGGCGGTTTCACATCAGCATGAATAATAAGTTTTAAATCATTGGGTGTTCTATTTTCCAGATTGTACTTAAAACTTTTAATATACGTATTATGATCGTGAAGATATGTTTGGAGAACGTCGATAAGATCGATTTGCAAGCTAGTGTTTAAATTTGAGCGCAATGATATCTGATCTGCATGAGAAACAAAATATATTTGCAAAAATTCGGGTTGTGCTCTTTTAGCTGGAAGTATGTCACCGATCAAATGATAAACTTGCCCTTGGACTTTAAAAGTGGGCATAAAGTTTCCCTCACGAATTTCTTTGGCACCAAAGGAAGTCATCTGAAACAGTGTATTATATTGTCTTGAGTGATTTAAGAAATGTTTTGATGATGGATGTGAGCCTGATATCAGTTCTTTTAAAACTGATGTAGGTTGCGGAATTATAGGTATATTTACTTTGCCACCACTACAACACAGTCCAGGAGCTTCTGCCGCCCATTTTTTTGCTTGGCATAAGTTGCAAATTTTATCCATTCTACCATTATCAATATCATTTAGCTTAGTATAGTCAAGGGTGCAATCATAAATAAACGCAGCATTCACTAAATTACTGCACTGACCTTTTTGCCTGCGAGTTCTATTCCTTGCTAATCGGGCATTTTGCTGTGCTAATCGATGGGATCGTTCTGCGCTTGATTCCCGATTGCGGCCAGCCAAAGTTCGGGAATTCTGTGAGGCCAAACGTTGAGATCGTTCAGCGCTTGATTCCCGTTGTCGGTACGCCAAATTTCTGAAATTTTGTGAGGCGAGACGCTGTGAACGTTCAACGCTCGATTCCCTAGCACGGTTTTGTTCACTGATTGCTCGTTGAGTACCCAACCTATGTATATTCTCATCCTCAGTTCCATTGCTGCGCAAAACTCGCAGCCGCTTTGCAGTAGCAGTCTGCCGAGAAAGCTTAGTTCTTTTTCTAGGCATTATAGTACTAAAGAAAGAACGTAGAAAATGAATAAAAAGAATGTAGAAAAAAGAGATGTAAGATTAATAATCAGGAACCTAATTATTTTTACCTGAATATTATGTGAAAAGAAACTGAATATTATGTCACAGCCGCTTTGTAGTAGCAGTCTGCCGGGAAAGCTGAGTTTTTTTTCTAGGCATTATCGTGCTAAAGAAAGAACGTAGAAAATGAATAAAAAGAATGTAGAAAAAAGAAATAGATGCTATATAGCCTATAGCCTTCCTCGATAAATGGACTATCCAACACAAAAAGAATTATTCAATTCGAACCAGTATTTCGGAGATTAGCGCGTTCAAACAAACAAACAAACAAACTCTTCAGCTTTATAATATTAGTATAGATTAAAAGCAAATAATGTTTTCTTTCCAAATACATGTCGTAAATGAATAGCATAAAAGAAAACAAAAACAAAAACCAAAAACACGTTCGAATGTAAATGATAACGAAAAAGGAGTTTGAAAACATGAATCTTCATTAGTAATTAGTGCAGCAACAAACCAACGAAGAGTGCACATCATTCAAGCCAGGTAAACATTAAAACTGTTGTTGGCCAAACAGAGATCGAAGAAACGAAAGAAAGAAAATGCCGAAGCATTAATACCAAGCGGCTCAATGGTCTAGGGGTATGATTCTCGCTTTGGGTGCGAGAGGTCCCGGGTTCAAATCCCGGTTGAGCCCAAATATTTTTTTAATGCGATGAACGAAAATCACCTTCTGTTTGGCTTATGGCAATGTGCGATAGTTTCTTTAAAGCTTAAAATATCAATTTTTCTGTTCACCTCATACAGTTTCACCAGTTAAACAGTATCACAGTTTGATTCATATTTGAGTGAACCAAGTTTTCCTCGCGATGAAAATATAAAGTCAAGTAAAAATAAGGTATTATCTGCCAAATCCACCAAACACATAGCTAAACCATCCTGGCCGTTCATCATTGCTTGGCCACCGTTTGCGCCGTCTCACCTAGATTCCCCTACGACCGTTTTCGTTACTGAATCACTTTTCATCCACTTAAGAAACATATCGATCCAGCAGAGAATCGCAGATAGACATTCTGTCATTGAAATGTTACGAAAACTCTTGTGGCGAGCTTTCTTCATTAAAAATACGGATCACGAGATACAAATTAATAAAGTCTTCCCTTTGAAAAATGACATATTTCTTTTTACTAGACCTACTATTAAACTTCTTTATAAAAGAATCGGCATTGGCCAAAAATTGGAAATCAGTCGGACAATATTAAAATCGTTATAAATGGTGAATAAATGTTTCGGATTAATGGCACAAGCCTTGGGATGCATTTCAGCTCACCTTCAATATATTATGAGCTGTAGGAACTACTGTTAAAAGGGGCTTCAATTAAGTTAACTTCTCATTCATAAATATTGAATTATAATCATCTTCAAAAATAATGATACATCTCCGATTGTGATGTTATTAAGTTAAGCGGTCCGCGCATTTCGGTTATTGACAATTACCAATGATCAAAGGCGCAAAGATCTTTCAGAGAAAAGTTTCAAATTCGAATTGTTGACTTTGGTAGTGAAGCAGAAGTGGGCGAACTATGGAATGACAGACTCTTGTGTATGAACATCATAAATATTAGACGCTTAAGAATACCGGTAATTTTATGACTGGTTTCTTCTCTTATTTGGGTACCCGGACATAAGAATACAGAATGTTATAAGATGGCTAAAACATTTACGAAAAAACATCTATGTTCTGAGGAGGTCATTTATAAGAAATCAGTAAAGAGAGCCAGTCCTTAAGGTTAGTAAAAGTTATATGGGGGGTAAATACTGATGCATACAGGGTGGTTAAACATCTTCTGCCTAAATGCAACTATCAACAGGGGATTGAATTTGCTTACAATAAAAAGAGTTGGATAGAATGAAAACTTTGAAGCACCACCACCAGGTTGTGCAACGGAAAAGTTCAAGTCCAATGAAATTTATAAACTGGTTGCAATTAGTAGATACGATTTCTCTGGAGTTCAAAAAGGTTTGGCCACTAGACGTAACGCTCCAATAAGAAGTATCTTAAAATGGTGATAATATGCCTCAATTGGACACAGAGTAGAATCCGAGTGGCATGACAACCAACCTCTCAGCTCTAACTTTTGGGCAGAGTTTACATGAGAGTAGTTGCAAAAAAGACATTTTCTTCGAAAGACAGCACTCGAATTTGTGAGAATTTTTAATCTTAGAAGTCTAATTTTGAGAAACACAGTTATCAGGAATTGTAGAAGCTACTTTGCTGTCATCGTAGATGAGTGTGATTGATTATCTGTTTAGTAGTCTGGAAAAGAATATACGCTCTACATCTCTTTTTCTAAATTGATGAAGTTTATTGATACATTAGTCATCACAAGCATTACTGGTTTGCATAATCTTCGATATCTTTGTACTCTCTACTTTATTAAAAAAAGATAATAGATTTGAAAAGGCCGTTAAGCTATGAATGAAACCCATAAAAACTAGAACTGGCGCTAAAATATGCTGTGGAATGCAATATTTTGCGAAACGTTTTCAATTCCAAATAAATACTACAATACATACATACATACCGTTGTCCATGCGGTCCTCAATATATTTCATTTTGAATATTTTCACGCAATTCCATTTATTGTTTACTGTCACACCATTTCGTCCCCACTGCGACCGCTGTGAATTATGTATAATCGTGGGCTCATACACGCACACACAGACACACGTGAGTCCATATGAATGTATAAACGAATGTGTGTGTTTATTTGTGTAAAATCCCGTTAGCATTGTAATGTACAGTCGGTTTGCAGTCAGGTGAAAATCAATGCACAGTGTGAATTTCATTTAGCGGAAGCGGGCGGCGTTGGGCCTTTGGCTTGTCAACGCTTAGGGGACGGAACGGTGAGTTGTGTCACCGGTCAGCGGTGACTTTATTGCATATTCGAAAGCTTTGCTTCGGCTACAAAAGTAAAATCATATTGTGAGTCCATAAATTTTACATTTACCATCGTGGAGAAATTTCAAGCACTCGCTCGTTGCCACCTATTGTTTTTGTAGTCGCAACCAACAAAAAACAAACTGCTGACCTGTTATTGACGTGGCGATTGAATATTTGATCGATGTTATATTTTATGCAAGTGCAATTGCATTTGATTACTAGTTCTGCACATATTCATCTATTTATATGTATATATGTAGGAATGTAGATAGTGACAAAGTGCTTCTGATTTTATACTGATATGTGTAAACAGATGGCGGTAGTTTTATTTCCAATGAGTTTACAAAAATAATGGCACTGGTGTTATTTTGGTTTGTTTGTATTCGCTTAAGAGTGCGCGTAATTTTTGAAAGTCACAATTTTTATATTTTTAGAATCCTTTGCTCAGTCTATAGGGTGCGTCACTTTTTTAGTCGGTATAAAAGCACCGTTCGTCATTTGGTGTCAAATTTTGTTGAGTATAGGATTGGTCACATTATCAATTTTCCGTCCATTTCGAAGGGTGATTTCATTTTGTATCCATATAAAGTGCAATTACCACAAAGGCTATTGACGACCGACCGTTCAGGTTGTTTCGAATGAATCAATTAGTCGCTCAAAAGGGTGAGACTGATATGGAGACATTGTCTGAACACCGAGATTTCTAGATTAAGCTTCCGCAGACTACGTAACACTAACTCAAGGCAAACATCTTTCCGAAACTGTTGCTATTTCACTAGAGATCATCAACAATGTAATGGAAAAATCATTCTCGATTTAAAATTTTGACGATTTTCAATGGGCTGGTAAATGAACTTGAATTATTTTTTAGCGTTGTAACTTTGTATACATTTATTTGAATACTTAAAAAAGAAGAAAAGATTTTTACATTTTTTTTTTTGCTGTTTTTGTTTTTTTGTGATCAAACAAAAGCCCTTCTTTTCGGCGGCGCATGTGATTTCCGCTCACTGGAACATCTGAAACAAAAAATTCCAACGGGATTAGAAAAAGTACATGTTTGGCTCTGGTATGAACTAGGATTATTAATTTCGCACAAAAATTAACAAAATGGTGGACCTTTGAAATTTTTGTTTCGAAAATCACCTTTTTTTCAGCCACAAATCAAATTGAAAAGTAAAGAAGATCTTCACCGATTTGATTTATCCTAGTTTATACCATAGCTATATATCTATAAAATAAAATATTAAAAATTGGAAACGATTGGATTAATAGGTTGTGAGTAACCTCATGTGCCAGTCGTAAAAACACTGTTTCGAGGAAAATACGTTTGAAGTTTTGAGGCGCTCTCGCCGTCGCCTGACGCTTCCACCATAAATCGGCTATATCTTCAAGAGTTTTAGAAAATCGATTTTTTTTTTTTCAAAAATGGTTTCATAAAATGTAAAGAGACAGTGTTTAGATATGTGCACCCTATTCGATATTGAATAAGTGTATTATATATTGTCATAATTAAGGATCGTCACACTTACAAAAATATTCCAGCATAATCATTAGCAAATTCTGAAATATTACAATCCATGTGTTCTAAATGTTTTCTGCTCCTTTTCCGATGAGAAATATATATACAAATAAAGGATTTGCTTTGGAGAAAAATTTCAACGTATTTTGTTTTGTATCGGAAGAATTATATATTTGAATAAACGAATTCAAGCGAGTTTGACTCATTCAGTTGGAAATCATACTTCAGGATCTATTCTACCAAACTTTCAAAATTTCAAATTCAAAAGTTCCGGGTTGAAATCTGGCGAGATCGATTTACAACCACACTTACTTCTTATATAACTCAGTTTAGAATTTTATCTGATTCGTTAACTTTGCAATACATAATCATCAAGAAACAATGAATATATCGGAATAAAACTTTGGGCAAGCTTAATGTAAAAATTTGTTGAAATCGGACTCTAACTTTTTAAGGTCTCAGATATCGAACTATGTATTTTTTACCGAAAATTTCGGTAACTATCTTCGATATTTTATACAAATTATACAAATCAGAGGGAATAGTTTTCTTTTAATAATGTGCCTCTTGTTTAAAATCGGATCAAAATTTTGTCCATCCCCCATATACTTGACATACCGATTTCCAAACTTCCGGTGGACTTTGTCTGTAGAATAATAATATCGGTTAATATGTGAGCTATCTTAGCAAAAATGAATAAGTGAACGTGTAATTTTAGATAAATCAACAGATCCATCCAAATGACGGTATTTTAAGAAAGAATTTCCACAGATAATGATGATATTCTCATAGTTCATAACTTGAACTATACCACATTGTATATATTACAAGTTCGGCTATCTCAAGTTCTTTTCATAGTTTCTGCATTAATTTAGGTTGTAAGCAAATCTTATAGAGAATATAAAAAACCCAAGGTAGGACTAACAGTAACCATTACACAAACAACTAATAATTTCCATCTGCATCAATCTGCCCGTAAATATGCGGCAAATTTTTTTTAAAATAGCCAAACTAGACTTAATTAATATAAGTCTTCATTTGCAAGAACAAAATTTAGATATACCCTATATAATGATGGTGTCTCTATTTAGCCTATTTGGCATATTTCGGGTTCTTAGTTCTTTTTTACGTAAAGTACAGCTCGATAAGCTGGATTTGCACTGTTGCTATTAACGTATGTTGACTTGAGCTTATTAAACATACTGTCACAATATGTGCAAACACATTAAAATACGTATGTGTATTTAAATTTATTACTGAAACTCTACGAATCTGTTGTTTGTATATTTTAAAACAACAATCATGGGTAGTGATGTATTTATTACACTCATGTATGTACATATGTATATATGTATGTACAAGTGTCCTATTTACAATGCAAATTGCTTTGGGAAACATTCAGTTTACTGATAATTTCCACTTGTTTTGGAAGCTGCGCCGCTCAAACCAAATGGGATTCGCGATGCTGGCGCTTGCTACAGGCTATGTAACATTGGTGATTTATCACTGATAAGATTAGAAAATGCTGTTGCACTGCACTGTTATCACTTAGTTTACAACGATAAATTTGAAATTAGTAAAAAATGTTAAATAACCGTTAATAATTACATTTTATATATGCGTTATATATACATATGTACATATGTATGTATGTATCTGTAGTATTTTATAATAGCCTTGGCGATAATGCTTATTTTATGTTTATTGGCTGCGGAAAAATTCACAAAAAATTACGTTAAAATAGGAAACTTTGCTTTAAAAATATTTTGCACATTAAATTGAATTATCATCTCATTACCTAATATTGATTAGATTTTTCCATTATTCAGTGAGATTTATTGAATATTTTATATAAGTTTTTTATTTTATAATAAGTTTTGGTGGAGATCAGTAATTATACATTTCCATTATTTTAATTCTATTCAAACCATTTGTAACATAACAGTTAAATCTATGAATTGTATATTGACAAGAAATTCTAAATTCTAAATTCACAATTCTTCTATTGTCTCATTGCAGATAACGTCCATCAACCAACCACCTAAACTACATACAAAACCGTCAAAATGTTGGCCATGTCACAAGGTTTCTTCGATAATCCATATGCTCAATTGCGTGCGCCAACAACAACAATGCGTCCACCACGTGGCGACAGCCCGATCAACAACACATCGGCACTCGATTTGCAGACATCGAGCCGATCACAGGTGCCGCCACCGCCACCGCCGCCGCCGAGGTAAGGTTACGCCAAGCGGCGCAAAAAAAGAAAAAATAAATATAAAAATTAGAAAAATCTAAATATCGAACTAAACGGTTGGCAGAAAATAAAGTAGACGAGTTTGTAATGATAAAATTGTTCGATGTAATCTGTATGCCAACTGTCTGCACCGAAACAACTCTGCAATCAACATACCACAAATAGAGATTCTCCAAATAATGGATAAATACTACAATCAACATTTGCATAAAAAACCTCTTTGTACGAATTTTTCAAAAACTTTTGATAGAACACATAAGCACTAAAGTTTCTCTTAAAAATGGAAAACGTAAAATTTCAAAGTTTCAATATTGGAAAGTAAAAGATTCAAATTCAAGTTATATAGACTTAAAGGCAACTTATGTATACGTAAATCTTAAACGAATTTTGAAGCATTTTTCAATAAAATTGAAATGTATTTACGCTCGCTTTTTGACTATTATAGAAACATAACCTATAAATATAGTTCAAAATATTTTCTTAACAGTTGAAATACAAATAAATATAAATTTTGGTTGGTACTACCTACTCGTATATATGAATATAATTATATGCGCTGCGCTGGAATTCTAAAATACGTAGCTATGCTAAGTGTAGACTATATGCCAATAGTAATATTTATTAACTAATTTTAACCTAAAAGCAAATAACTTTAATTTAGCAAATTTTTAATATTCAGTACTGTACATACAAAACATTTAAAGGACTCCTCGACCCACTCAAAAAAACTTGGTAATACAATTTTTAGTGTAATTGAAATTAGATATAGTATTAAGTGTAGAAATAACGGCAAAATAGTAATGGTATTAACTGCTTTAATAAATTAATACCATAAATAGTTTAGTGAAATTTAGAATTTAGAAGAAATTAAGTAAGAAGATTTTATATATAGAGATTTAGATTAGATAAAGATATAATTACAGTATTTTAATGAAATGATGTATAATAATATAATACAAATGAAGGATAAAATATTCTTAAAAGTATTAAAGCTTCTTTGTAAAAATATAATTACAAAAACTTCAGATAATAAAAAATACATAAAATTAAAGAAATTATAATATTTAATGTAAATATTAATTTAGTTTAATGTAAAATATAACTACGCTACTATACGAGAGTTGTAAGACAAATGCCAATAGTAACTAATGCCAATATCTACTATACAAATTAACATATATAATTATATGCAATATATACACATTAAATTAACCATATATATAATCCCATAGGTAATTTATAGGTAATTTAGATTGATCAAACGTAACAATATACGATAAATTACTAAAAAGCTACCAACGCTTTGTAGAAGTACTTGTATTTGAAACAATAATTACCATAGGTGACACTAATTCTAAGCTTAGCGTATTTATTACCCATCACATATTAAATTATACCGAATTAAAAATAAATACGAAAAAATGTAGTTGTAAGTGAAAGCCAAAATTCTAAACTTTAAGTAGACTACCATATTAAATAGCATTTAAAAGTATATATTAATATATTTATTATAGTACTCAAAATAAAATTCATATACCCAATTGAGTACTTATTCTATTCATCATATATCTCCCATATTATAAAATAGCCTGTAGAATAATAATTTTGCTCAAATGGAACAATAGAGCGGTATAAAGTAGTCTACTATATAAAGTTTCATAATCAAGTTTTCTATACAAAAATGAATATATGTATATTATATTACATAGTATATTAGGACTACTCATATCAATATTTACAGTAATCATATCTACATTATGTCAATATTTATAAATAACAAAGAATTTGAAATCTTTAATCTTATTATTTCACTCAGCCATATGTTTGTAATTCTCAACCAATTTATAGAACTTTCTTAGGTACAACTTAACATTCAAATTCAACTGAGCCATATGGATGTAAAGTTTCTCCACGAAATTTGCAAAGGCATGTTCTACTAATTTACTCTAATGCTCTTACGGAAAACTCAAGTCCATGTCAAATTCGATTATTCTCCAGATATATGGATCAGTTGAAACCGTTTCAGTTTATTTGTCACTTTAGTTCCATTAATTACAGAAACTGCTCATGATATAAATATTATAAACAAAATATGTGGTTTTAGTTCAAATAATTACACTTTTAAAAAACGTTATAGTAAACGAAGGTTATACTATGTTTACATACATATAATGAAATTATCTCCATTTACGAGCTTAACTCGATAATTTTTAATTAAGAAACTAGATTTCCCATACACAATTCCTCTCTGGATAATCCGAGATTATAAAATTATCTCGTTTTATACAACTAGATATTCGCTGTTATTCCTAGGTTTATCGATAATTTTGCGAAGAAGAGGAGAAATGTGAAATGAAAATTTAAACAAAAATGGCCGACAGCGAGAGAAATATGTGTAATACAACAACAAATGCAACACATTTGACAATTGATAATCTCATTTGGCTATATGTAAACGGTTAGATTACTGAACGAGCTTTGAACGAGATTATTTTCATATGTAAACATACTATTAGGTTAGGTTAAAAAGGCCACGAACATCGAATATACCACACGGAAAGCTTGGACTTTTATAATAGCAGAAAATGTTCGAGAATGTTAAATCACTTGAACTTTTATAGTTACTAGGTCTCTAGGTCTTGAATAAAGCTGCCTAAAGGTAATGTTTACTACTTCAGTCAGTTTTATGCTTCCATAAAATTCACACTATCTATGCATTGCATTCAAACTTTTTGTTGCTATATAATATACTGCGAGGCGTTGAGCAGAATCGTGAGTTATTCCAACAAATTCGTAGATATTTGCATTTAGATCCTTTATGGTTTCGAAGCATAGAAAGCAAAGAAATCTATTCAACTGCATTTATCGATCGTCTATAGCGTTTTTAAGCTCTAGTTAGGAGTTGAATTAACAGTATTTCAATTAATAGTTGAAACTCGAAAATGTTATTGCCATATGACATCTGTAGAGTTCTGAATATTATGGTTTTGAAATTTTTAATATTTGCTATAAAAAGCATGAATAAGGAAATAACAATACTAATAAAGTACGTTGCATCACACTAGTGGTACAAGTAAATACTAAATATTCTAAAAGCATTTACTAATAAAAGGTTTGCAAATATACTATATATACTATACATATATACTACTTTAGAAGGCTATGCTTAGCGAATACTAATATACATAGTAGTACATAAGTTTTTAACCACAAATAATACAAAACAATAATTTTCAAATTTAGTGCATTATAAAGATTATAAATAATTCACGATGTATACGATAGAGTGCTGCTTAATAACTAGTAGAATAACTCGCTTTATAATATTACTAATAAAATGTTCACTACTACTTGAAATAATATTATAATATTTAAACAAAATACTATTTAAAATTTAAAATTTTCTTACAAGAGCTAAAGTATTCATTATTAAAATATACAAAGTAGAAAAAGTATTTGAGTAATATTAGTAATTATAAAAATATCAAAATATTTCCATTAAGTTTTTTTTATAATCAACCATTTTTCATGCGTAGTGTTACTTTGTCTAAGTAGAATAAGCACCAAAGGGAATAATTTTGTAAAATATCTACTATAACCGAGAGTACAAAATGTCAAATAAACTAAACGATCAAATCCAGTTACTACTTGGAAACAAACAATATATACCCACACGTACATATGTATACATATATATTATATATATATTTGTAGTTTTTAAGCCTACAATTTGTATACAAGTAATAAATAGTCTGAGTGGTGATAAACGGTTTAAGTACAGCTAGTCATGCATTGTACGTTATCTTCTTGAAGACAGTGTAAAAAATGTGAATTTTCAAAAGAGCAACTTGAACACCAATATAAGTAAATAATATTTACTATTACAATTTAAAATATATTAATTTAAAATAATATAGCATAACGGTTAATATACATATATATACTAATACTTACACTTTTGAAGTTAACTAAAACGTATACACTATGCAATTAGCAAAAATAACTTCTTCCTTAAAGTAGTCAAGTAGTGAAAATTTTTATCAAAAACTATTTATAATCAAAATCCATATAATCAAAATATGATACACTTATATATATATATCACAAAAGCTTAATTATGGCTAATAAGAATTGCATTTAAACAATTAAAATATATTTCAATAAGTATCTCACAATACATATAGAATCTGTGAAAATATTAATACCAACCAAAATTTATTATACAATTGTAAGAGCGAGTATAAACAACATACAATTATATATAAAAAAGTTGTATAAAATTTTTTACAAAAATACTTAAATATCTCAACATTAATCTAACCATTGCATATCTTAATATATCCCGAAAATTATTACTATATTACAACGACTCATTGAGTTACGCGTGATATATAAAGTAATTCTGAAAGTTACGCGCTGCAATCAACCAACCATTCGTGTAAATCATGCAATCTGGCGCCTTCGGTAAGTCTGTACTTTATTCGCTATATATACACATATACAACAGGAATGAAATATGCAAGAAAATATATATAATATGTAGTCAACATAACCCAGCTAGGCTTCATTAATTTATATTAGTTTATGAGACAACTAGTAAAGCATTTTGAAACAAATTAATGAAAATTATATAAAGTAGTAGATATATATATATACTCACTATAAAAATACGTAGCTAAGAATGATCGACACAAGAATGCGACACGCAACGGCTTTAGCGAAAGGAACTATCAAAATGTCATCTGTCACATATCTCTTTCTATCATTCTATTATATAACTAATTATATATACAATTTTATATATAATACATATATTGAGCATTTAGACAAATTTTATTAAGCAAAAATTAAAATAAAACTTATTCTCCACATTATAGTCTAGTCAAGGAACTTAAAAATAGTTGGATACAGAGATACCCTAGGTTCTTTTTATTCGGATTATTAATATTTATCGATTTCCTACCAGACCTCCAAACAAACTTTATTTTTTTTGTAGGCTAATATTTAGTTTTTATATAACATTGTTTAGAGTAACTTTTGTTTTGCTTGCCTCAACAAAGAATGCAACTTACTCATAGGTTAGGTTAGTTTATACTACGATTTATATATATATTCGTTCAGTTTTGGTTTTTTGCGATACAAGATGGGGTGCTGTCACGTTGCCCACGAGGAATAGTCATATTTTAGGATGCCTGCGCTTGTCGCGAATTTTAAAATGTTATGTGACGTCACTATCGATATCTCTACTAGATTCTTATGAGGCCCCCTAGTGGGGAAGACGTTGCCTTGACAATGCAGTACAAGTGATGCTCTATGTTTCTCCTAAACCATTACCAAACTTCCATTTACTTACATTACTGACTCAAAGTTCGATTGTTCGTTCGGATTGAACCATTTGTATTCGATTAAATATTAATGTATTAAAATAAGATTTTTTATTGCATTGTAAATCGATCTAAATCAGCGATTTAATTACGCAAAGATCACTTAATCAGTCAATTAACTCCTATTTTATTATAGACAATTCACAATTTTTTAAGGTAAGAATGACTATTATAAAGGCGGAAATTTTATTGTTTTAAACAATATACATATATATAAATCCTAGTATATTATATAATATATTAAATATAATATAATATATAGTAGATGCAAACTGATTGTTGCATGCTTAGAAACTTAAGTGGAAATTGGGTACTCCTATTTAGGCAGTTAAATTATCGTCTGCTATTGGATTTATTAAAAGAACATAAACATGTATACATTTCATATTTAACATATTTTATGTACAATTATAGTAATTATACCTTAAATATAAAAATCTGTGAAGTTAATTTGACTTCATATTTTATTTAATTTAAATGTTTGACCAAGCCAATTTAAAAAACTTATTTAAATATCTTCTTTACTTGCAAAAATTAAGAATTTCTTTTTATTGAACGTCTACTTACGTGAATATACTTCGTTCCAAGTGATTTTATTGTTATAAATTTCTTATGAGACTGTTACGTTATAACAACTCTCTTAAACATAATATCAATCATTATCTGTCGTATAGAAGAAAAATACTTGGAAACTATTGGGGACCTACTGAATATGATAGTTTGAATAAAATTTATACTGATTTACAAGGAGGTTGTATAGTAGAGTAAAAATATTTCTGAAACAAGGTGCATAGTTTACTTCACTGTGGCAAGGGTTTAAGTGTCGCAATCTTGACGAATTTGAAAAATACTCTTGAAATATTTGAGCTTTGAACGAAGTTGACCTGAAAATATTAAATATTGAAGAATCTGTCTCACAATGGAGAAAGTGCACCGCGTCAGAAATCAATGAAAAGTGTTTTTAAAGTTATTGAATCTATTCTCCGAAGCTGCTCTTAATTGACTTATTCCACTTCGTAGACCTCAAAATACAATTCTACTTTTTATAAAGAAAAATACAAATCCTCAATACGATTTGTATTAACTAATGAATGAATGAAGGAGTAGTGAATAGTGTTGGGAAAATTTGGAAAAATTTACTTCCATTACAAATCATGCATAAAATAAAATTATTTCCGTGTTAAACGTAATTAATTAAGCAGTGAATTTATTTAATTTAGTTGTCTTGTAAAATGCTCGTTTATTGCAATTAGTCAAAATTAACCGTAATAAATAGATTCCCTTAAGCAATTTTCCACCTTGTCTAACCAAAATGTTTAAATATTTCAACCAAATAATTGCTTGAGATGAATATATAATGGACAACAGGAAGTAAATATTAAATTTTCACGCAAAGTGTAAATATAAACTTAAATAATTTCAATTACAAAGCACCAACGTGCAAAATTGCCATGCAAATTGAGGCGGCCACTGCGTATGAGTAACATTGCAACACACTAAATTCTAAGCTTACACGCGTGCGAACGATTATAATTATACAACACCATGCGATTACAGAAGCGCACAACCGTTGATGATATATTTACACATTAAAGACCAAGCCTATGAGTCTTTTTGTGTACAAAGATTTCCTGCGGCAAAATGTCAAGACAAATTACAAAGGGATTTACGCAAGATAAATTTAGACATAAAATGCTGAAAAAATAATAAATAATAAAAAGGCTTAAACACCGAGAAACAGAGATAAAATTCAATTTACGACAAGCAAACATTGCTCTCTCTTATGGCACTTTTGTCCACCAACGGCAGTGTAAATTAATGCTCGGAGTAATTCAAATTTACGCAAAAGTACGAAAGTGTAAGAAAAACAATTAGAAAGTAAATATTAAATATGTGCTGAGATTAGCACTTGTCACGTCAGGCGTGTGTAAATATGCCGTATTGTATAAATATTATGCGTCTTAAGCGTAATGTCACGAACGCTTTGGTAATTTTTGTCGAATTTCGGCGAGTGACATAAATTGCGAGACTTGTTTGTTTGATTTTTTGAATGTTTGGAAGTCGTTTGCTCATTCACCATTTGATTGAATCTTCTGAAGCTGCCTATCTAACAAATGGCAAATAAAAGTAGTTATGAGTGAAATTCTTACAATATAATTTTCCATTTGAGTAGCTGTTATTTACATTATTTTATTTATTTATTATTTTGGCAGACGTTTTTGTAATGTCTTATTCATATTTTAAGTAAATGTCATGTGCACAGTTTTCCAATTTACATTTCATTTTAAATATTATATTTCAGGTATGTTTGTGTATCTCTTTTTTAAAGCATTTCAGACCGACACGTTATTTTAATTGAATTCATTCAATTATATAGTTAGTAATATTTATTTTATTACTGGTCGTAAATGTATTTAAATTTATTATTATTGTTAAATGATTTTTTTCAAATATGTTTTCCAGACAACATTTCCTTTGAGCGATATTATTGTCATACTATTTCATATTAGAATATTAGAATTAGCACATAATTGTATTACTGTGGGTCGTGAATATCCGGTTATGGCGTTATCAAAATCCTGATATCAATAATTAAATCTTTAAGAATCAAGACCACCAGCATAATTGACCATATCACAAATCATAAATCATAGAATAAGGCATATATTCTATGTCTTATGATGATAATGTTAAGAGCAGAATCCTGAGCAGCCACCACGAAACCTCTAAGAGAAAACGAAATTCGGTATATGTATACATATATGGTATAAAGTCCATCGAAAGTTTGAAAACCCTAATATTAAGTATATGGGTGACAGATGAAGTTATGACCCGATTTCACTCATTGTTGGCACAGAGACATATTATTAGAAGAAAACTATTCCCTCTGCATTTCTTCTAAATAGCTGAGAGACTTAACTATATTTTCTGTAAAAATTTGTTGGAAGCACCGTGGTCCTCATATTCTATATATAGCGTCTTGAAAACTTATGGACTGATTTCGAGGCTTTTTAGAAGGGCGATGCCACTCTTTAAATACAGTGTTTTTGAAAAGTGCTGTTCCGAAGTACTAACTTTATATATTGTAAAGTAAACTATTCAGACCGACTTCTGGTATATGGGAAGTAGGCGTGGTTATGAACCGATTTGGACTATTTTCACAACATATCATTGGGAAGCTAGGAAGATATTATGAACCGAATTTCACTGAAATTGGTCGAGCCACACCCACTCAAAATTTTGTATACCAATTTGGGTGGAGCCCTTCTGTACCTTCTTTATAATGAAATTTGAGGTTTCTGGTGTTTTCCCTTCCTGAATTAAAGCATTTTTAGTAGTTTTCAACATAACCTTTGTATGGGAGGTGGGCGTAGTTATAAACCGATATCCATTTTTGGACTGTATAAGGTAGTAGCTAAAGGAATCGATTCTAGAAAGTTTGGTTGATATAGCTTAAGTACTTTACGAGATATGTACAAAAAACTTAGAAGGGGCGGGGCACGTCACTTCCCCAAAAAAATTACATCCAAATATGCCCCTTCATAGTGCGATCCTTCATACCAAATTTTATTTCCATAGCTTTATATATGGCTTAGTTATGGCACTTTATGTGTTTTCGGTTTTCGCTATTTTGTGGGCGTGGCAGAGGTCCAATTTTGCCCATCTTCGAAAGCAACCTATGGTGCAAAGAAAGAAGTGTGCCAAGTTTCATCAAGATATCTCAATTTTACTCAAGTTACAGCTTGCGCAGACGGACGGACAGAGAGACATCCGGATTTGAACTCCACTCTTCGCCCTGATCATTTTGATATATATAACCCTATATCTAACTCTTTTAGTTTTGGGTGTTACAAACAACCGTTATGTGAACAAAACTATAATACTCTCTTAGCAACTTTGTTGCGAGTGTATAAAAAGAAAAGCTGATTTCCGCATGAATGATTTTGTTCATCATACGCCACAGCGTCTGCTCAACCCTTAAATGTGATTAATAAGAAATAATTGAAACTAGCTGATTATATGTACAATAATTTCTTTAATATTAAGTCTTTAATATCTTTAACCGTTTGACTACAGCCAATTGGCTGACCATTCAGTTTTTTAAATCACAAAGAATTTTTAACTGACAACAAACAGCAGAAATTTACTTTAATTTCATCTCATGTGAGAGGTGTTAATTTCTTCGGGCATTCTGATTGTGACAGCATTTCAAATAATAGAATGCAACATTAAAAACTTAATGAAAATATACAAGCGCATACCTGCTGCATATGCGACTGCAAGTGAGCGTTTGTTTGCGTGTGCGAATATGTAAATTTAATATAAAATCTCACTTTTGACAGGTTCATATTTGCACTTCGTTTGAGCAAGATGCTGCAAGGGCTTTTATTATTGTCATCTCTTTTGACAGTTTTATAGTTCGTTTTGGCATTTTTGTTTACACATCAATGTTGTTGTTGTTGTTGGGCTGTTTGTGTTGCAAACAAAATTGCTTGATATGAAGTATGACTAGATAATAAATATTTAAATTTGTTTTATTGTGCAATGGTGCAAATATGTAGGATGTGTTTGGCACATTTTTATTTAAAGATTTTCAAAATTTCAGTATTCTTTTAATTATTTTATGGAGACTAGGAGAAGTAGTGAACCGATTTTATCAAATTTTGGCGTCAGGTCATATAATCATCAGGAAAAGTTGCCAACTAATTATTTCATTTTCTTTAATAAACATCCAGATTGAATTAGCACTATAAAGTCAACACTGTGTGCAGAAATCCTCATATTCGGTATCTGGGAGCTTGAAAAGGTCTGATTTCGACAATACTTACATGAGAGCTGAATCATATTGGCAACACTATTTGGGTTAAGTTCTAGTTAAAATATCTTCATGGGTGTTGGGTTCCTGACATCTCTACATATTCCTTGTATAGGGTGCACGTGGTTACGATCCTCTTTCAATCTTCTACACACTTTCAAAGTTTACCATATTTCACACTAAAATAAGAACTTGTGATATTCGCATAATATTGATCGAAATCATCAGAACCACAACGGAGGCAGCAGTTTGTACAAGTTATTTAAGTAACAGCAGGCATGTCACAAACAACTACAATACGGGCTCACCGGAAGCGTTGTGTGAACCGAGCTTTTGTCATGCACATTCAAATGCACTTAGCCCATATTTAGCAGAAACACACAAATATTGTTGCTTACACTTGCGTCGTCAACAAATTTATTATTATTGTTTTTTAGTTGTTGGTACTCTAGTGTGTTGTAATAAAAAATGAAGCCACCATAAATATATGTATATAAAAACAGTTTTTACCCACAGTTGCTATGTGTAACCCTTCCCTTTTTATACTCTCGCAACAAATATTGCTAAAGAGAGTATTATAGTTTTGTTCACATAACGGTTGTTTGTAATACCCAAAACTAAACGAGTTAGATATAGGGTTATATATACCAAAGTCATCAGGGTGAAGAGTGGAGTTCAAATCCGAATGTCTGTCTGTCCGTCCGTCCGTCCGTCCGTCTGTGCAAGCTGTAACTTGAGTAAAAATTAAGATATCTTGATGAAACTTGGCATACTTATTTCTTGGAACCATAGGAAGGTTGCTTTCGAAAATGGGCAAAATCCGACCACTGCCACGCCCACAAAATGGCGAAAACCGAAAACACATAAAATGCCATAACTAAGCCATAAATAAAGCTATGGAAATAAAATTTGGTTTGAAGGATCGCACTATGAAGGGGCATATTTGGATGTAATTTTTTTGGGGAAGTGGGGGTGGCCCCGCCCCCTACTAAGTTTCTTGTACATATCTCGCAAACCAATAGAGCTATATAAACCAAACTTTCTGCAGTCGTTTTTTTTAGCCACTTCCTAATACAGTCCAAAAATAAAAGAAATCGGATCGTAACCACGCCCACCTCCCATACAAAAGTTAGGTTGAAAATTACTAAAAGTGGGTTAACTCACTAACGAAAAACGTCAGAAACACTAATATTCACATAAGAAATGGTAGATGAAAGCTGCACGCAGATTTTTTTACAAAATGGAAAATGGGCGTGGCGTCGCCCACTTATGGGTCAAAAACCATATCTTAGGAACTACTCGACCGATTTCAATGAAACTTGGTTTGTAATAGTTTCCTTACATCCCAATGATATGTTGTGAAAATTTGCCAAATCGCTTCACAACCACGCCTACTTCCTATATACCAGAACTTTGAAGACAATCTAAATCGTTTACTTTACAATATATAAAGTAAGCACTAGTGAAGATATCGGTGCAGAACTTTGC
Organism: Zeugodacus cucurbitae; assembly: GCF_028554725.1. NCBI lineage: Eukaryota > Metazoa > Arthropoda > Insecta > Diptera > Tephritidae > Zeugodacus > Zeugodacus cucurbitae. Next base: position 50,627,205 of record NC_071667.1, on the reverse strand, counting down.
ACAAATACTACGTTTATAGTGTGGCAGCCCCATTCGAAAAATCGCCGAAATCGGACCATAGGTTTTTAAGGCCCCATATATCGAACACGAGGACCTCGGTGCTTCTAACCTAATATTATGGTTTCCAACTTTCAATGGACCTTATACAATATACAATGACGAATATGTGGGTCAAATTGTGTATTATATAATATAAATAAAGTTAAATAATTAAATTGCGAGAGTATAAAATGTTCGGTTACACCCGAACTTAGCCCTTCCTTACTTGTTAAAAATATATTTTCGTGCATTTAAAGGGTGCTGTCCATATATGTGTTATACAATTTATCTTAAAAAGTAAAATGTTTTGTAAAAAATTTAAAATTGTTTTTTAATAAAATTTTTAAATTTAAAAAAATATTAAAAATAATTAATCATAAGAATCAAGAATATTTACAAATGGTTCACATGGTCCGCTTTGGTTGTATAAATCGTATCAAAGGTCTTGAATCATTTATTCGCTATATGAGATCAACTTAAAAGTAAGCTTTGAAGCATAGAAATACTGGAAAACTCTTGCTCCTTACTTGTTCAGGTATTTGTATGTATTGTATAGATTTAATCTGCGATGTATATATAAATTGAGCGGCAGCGGAGCCGGAACAAATTTTTGATTTGGTGAATTTTATTTGCCTCTCTAACAATATCATTAAGACTTTTTGTTCAGCACAAAATAGAAAAATGGAAACACACAGATAATCTCAAATATCTTTGAAAAACGATGTGAAGCGTCAAGTCAATCATCTGTTCGAAAAATTCCAAAAAATTGCACTTTGTCCATTAGGGAATCTCCTGCGCCCAATTAATTTGATGTCTCATACATTTGACTCCAAAGATCTACGAAAGCAACGGTTATTTCATCTTGACATTAATTCCATAAAGCAACCAAATCTAGATTTTTTCTACTAAAGCAATAGTTGTTTTATCTCTATCTCTCTCTGACCGCATACTTGCAATATTTTTCAATATCGCAAGTATAAATCATAACTCCACCACAAACACCAATTTAACTGTTCATCAAATTGCAATATTAATACCTGAGTAAATGCAAGTTGTTCTCCGCCTTTGCATGACAAAATAACTCGAAAATAATAATTAAGATTGGCAATAAATTCCACCGCAACTGCCCTGTATATTGCGTAAGAATAAAAATTTATTGCAAATATAATCGAATTGAGTGTGTATTGAATGGCAATTTCGGCAATGCAATTGTCAGTTGATGCCTCAACAATATTCCAATAAATTGTATTCAATTGTGTGGAGACATAAACAAACAAAAAATACAAAATTGTTTTTATTACGAGTAGTGCTCTCTGAAAAAAGAGACAACTTGGTTAAAAATATGCATGGAGCGGCTGTTATTTGTGCATAAAAAGTGTGTCACACACGTTTTAATAGTAAATAGTGCAATAGTCATATGACAATATTACATAATAACGACTTTCCATAAGCTGTGTGGCATTTCTCTAGTTTTTTGCTTGTTTATCGGCTTATTATTACATTTTTGCTTAAACAGATATTTTCCGTTCACTTTTGTTTCGGAGATTGGTGAACTGTTTTTGGATATACTTGAGTATTAAACGGGAATCAGTTGTGTTACAGGGCATATGCATTCTCTTTCTATAAATATATAGTGTTTCATCAGCAACAGTATCCAGTACGTTACTTAGCGAGCTATCTTTGTGCGACGGTTAGAGTTTTGACTTTCATCATTAAAGTCCGAAGTTTGGCCATCAAGTTTTTAAGGCAGTACGTATATTTTGGAATACATATAAGCTTGATGTTCCCGGAAGACAGATATTGCTCAAGCATTCCTGCGGTATTTTGATATTTCCTAGCTGGTTCAATTACAGAATAAATCTTGTATTCAATTGTTCCTCAGAGCGGAAGTCTTCTCGTAAATTTTAATGCCATTACATTCTTATTTACATACAAGAAACAATTCAAGAATAAAACTGTCACAAATAGTATGGCGGACATGTGACATTTTTCATCTAGACATTTGTCAAAATACGTCTCTAAGTTAGTCCATAAATAAAAAGTCAAACGGCATCCGTGCCTCTAATATCGATGTACCGGATTTGCGGTGGACCCTGTATCCAATATGCTCATTAATATGTAAGATATTCCAATGAAATAAAATAGAATGTAGAACTATGTAGTACAAAAATTACTCAAATTTCCTAAGATCTTCCCGTAACCCTTATATATATTATAGATTATAATTATTTATGTATCTCTATTTAATTTTATACCAAATATATCGGTTCTGAAGCATATATATCAAGAAGATATACTTGTTTTGCGAAAATTATTTAAGAACTTTAATATATAAAATAATTCTGATACTTAAACACCTTACGTAATTTTCAAGGATTTCTGTAACAAAAAAATCTGCTTACCCTCTCCACCCCCAACTCTTCCACACAGTATTATTCGTGTGGAAAAAGCCACATGTTTAAACTAATTAAAGCTTAGCGAACAAGGGTGAGGGTTAGTCAGAAAAATGTTTCTGTATATACTTGTAATATGTATGTATGAGTCAAATTTCCCGTTGTGTGCAACTTGATTTTGTGAACCGAGTAACTGCTAAAAAATTGCGGTATAACGGTTTGTAAGCAGCGCATGTAATTCTGCTTTATTGTTTGGCAGGAGAACTAAGCATTAGTTAGCTAGCGATTACAGAAATTAAGTTAAAAACAAAAAAAATTGAACAAAATACTTCACGCTTTTATTACGAATGGTTTGAGTTTGGCAAACAACTCTTGGTCACGAATGTACTTTTAAATAAAATAATCGGCTTAAACGAGCACTAATATAGAGGTTTAAGAAAACTAAAAATCTTGAAATCATGATTTATTTTTTAAATGTGGAGTAATAAGAAGGCGTTTGAAGACACGCGAAGAAATTACAATTATACATACAAACAAAGGGCGAATTTTAGAGGCTTCGAAGGTAGCTGTCAAACCAGCTGTTAGAGTCAACTGCTTGATATTTATGTTCAACAAAAATTAAATTTTAAATTTTTTATATGCAATAATGGAGTGTAAAAGAAGTGTAGTAACTCCCAAAAACCTTTCGCATAAGTATTTCTATAAAAACCTAAATACTACACATGAGTGTGGCATGCAGCTTATATAATTGTTATTCTTTAGCGTGCCACTTTGTGTTTTGTACTCAAATAGCTGTACATAGCTACATGGTAATGTAAATAACGGTGTTTTGTTTGTATGTATGCACATAAGTCTTTGACAGTTGCATTTATGCAAACTCCTGCAAATAGATTCACATAAGCAACAAGAAATTCATATGAAAATCAAGTAACACTCTTATTTTTTTGAATAAATCAACTGTTGTTTCCGTTTCCGGCATCAAACACGTGCATTTGCATATGCTCAACAAATTTATTGAGGAGATTGTACTTATATAAAAAATGCAAATCAACTCATGACAGTGTGTTCCAATCAATTCGTTTCAAAATTATAGACAGACTTTAAAAAAATTTATTTTAATATTCTTCGCAGCCACTTCCGTACTTTAAAGAGGAATAGGCCTTCATACCACGATTCTAATGACATCAATCCAACAAACTTTTTATACTCTCGCAACAAAAGTTGCTAAGAGAGTATTATAGTTTTGTTCACATAACGGTTGTTTATAAGTCATAAAACTAAACGAGTAAGATATAGGGGTATATATATCAAAATGATCAGGTTGACGAGCCAAAACCGAATGTTTGTCAGTCCGTCCGTCCGTCCGTCCGGGCAACGGATAACTTGAGGTATCTTAATGAAACTTGGAATACATGTTCCTTGGGACCGTGAGAGGGTTGCTTTCGAAAATGGGCAATATCGTACCACTGCCACGCACACAAACTGGCGAAAACCGAAAACACATAAAGTGTCATAACTAAGCCATAAATAAAGTTATAAAAGTAAAATTTGGAACAAAGGATCGCACTAGGAAGCGGCATATTTGGATGTAATTTTTTTGGGAAGTGGGCGTGTCCCCGTCCCCAAATCGGTTATTTGTATATATCTCGTAAATCAATAAAGCTATATAAACCAAACTTTCAGCAGTCGATTCTCTTACGTACCCCACCACACACACACACTCACTAACGAAAAACGTCAGAAACACTAAATTTTACAAAAAAAATTGCATAAGGAAGCTGCACTCAGATTTTTTTACAAAATGGAAAATGGGCGTGGCATCGCCCACTTATGGGTCAAAAACCATATATCAGAAACTATTCGACTGATTCGAATGAAATTCTGTATATAATATTTTCTTGACACCCTGATGGCACGTGTGGAAAATGGAATCGGTTCACAACCACGACAACTTCCTATGTAACTCAATTTTGAACTGCATCTTATTACTTCACTTTATAATATATGTACGTATGCATAAGGATCCAATAAGATAGCGGAATAAAACTTTACACAAATAGGTGTTTCAAATTGAGTCAAATTGTGTGTTATCTTAATAAATATACAGTATACTCTCGAAAAGTAAATTCTCAGAAAGTAAATAATCGCGGAAAAGTTAATCACCTTTAAGATTACACATGCACATCGAAAAAGTAAATTTTTTAATTTACTTTTCAGAGAGTGTGATAAAAAAATCGAAACGAAGCAAGCAGCGTTTTTTACGATGTTGCAACGATGCAAATCAGGTGTCAGACTTTTTGAATTGTCGTACAAAAATGGTCAGAAAATATATTGCAAAAGAAAAAAAAAACAAAAGAATATTCAAGATTTTTTCTCTTCATAGTAAATACATATGTATGTATGTAAATGTAAATATGTTTTTCATGTAAATCCATATGTTTTATTGAATCAAATAAATGAATGAATTTTTTAAGTTTAAAAATGCATTTAATATTATAAAAACAGATAATTTATGTATATATTTGGAAAAGTAAATTATTCGATAAAGTAAATTACCCAAAAGATCAATCGATTTACTTTTCAATAAATTGCGAGTGTATAAAAGGTTCGGTTGCACCCGAACTTAGCCTTTTCTTACTTGTTTTAATAGCTATCCGTTCCAAGATTGACTGACTTGATCCACTGGGCATATTCAGTGTCGCTAGTTTCATCAATACTAAAATAATGGATTCACATAGTAAAGGATCCCCTGTGAGAACTCATGTAGTATTAACCAACTCGAGAAATAAATGGAAACGTTTACTTAATAATGATCGCTCTTATATAAGCAATATTTTTATAAGGTTGTTGGAACTTACGTTAAAAGATTCAGGGACAATCTTGAAAGATTCTAATTTAGCTTATTCCGAAGATAATGAAATACAAACAAGTTAGACGATTTTTTCATGTTCAGCAATAACCTGCTGTCGAAAAAATTATCGAACTTGGTGTGATTTTTTTACCTCGGCTCTCCTGGTCTTTCGTTGGGACGATTGGACTTTATATACTGTCATAACCTTATACCCATGCTTCGTTATCTAAACCAAGGTTCACTCGTTCCAATGGAAAAGCCCAAGAAACCGAATTTTTTAAATGTCGCTCGTCTAAGTATTTCGGCAATAACTGGAGAAACCCTTAGATTCTCAAACATATTCATTTTAAGTAGTTGCAGGATCATTACAGACATTCACCACAAATCAGGCGACAATAAATGGTTAAGTTGATCTATTGTTTCGATTCATAACAACTGACATAATAAACAGAGATGATTTGACTAAAGATCGAACATCCAGTTCGACTAGGAAATGTCAAGCTAGGAATTCACTTCATATAACCAGTTTTATTGCCAGGGTTAAATAGTCTACGGTAATCTACGATAACTGAAAAATTATACCCCGTTCGTAGCTTTTGTTTCAACAAGAGTCACAGAGATGCTGATGTCTGATATATGGTACAATTAATGGTCAATGCCGAACTTTAAAACCGCAATCGTTATTAACTCTCCCAATGCACCCACGATTCAAGTCATAACTATTGTTAAAACTAAAGCATAAACGATTTTTTGGGATTTACGTAAGCTTCATATAGATCTTGGACCATAGTTAAAGAAATTATTTATAATGGGCCTCCGAAGCTGTTTAAAGGCGCTTGGGTTGCACGTCCATCCAAACCGGTTAATAATATTATAAATTTTTCTTATTTTTCTATGTATAGTTTATCAGCATAAAACTCGTTTCTCAGTTACGTCTGTCATTCGTCATTCCTTTTATGTAGAATCTCCGTTAAACTCTTCGAAATTTTATTCAATCTATATAAATATAGTCACACTGTAGTATCCATACAAAGGTGCAAGAATAAACTCGGCCAACAAACGGAAATGCACTACAGGTGAACAAGTAAACAACAATGTAAATACAATGGAAAATATCAGCATGTGCTTTCTCTGATTCAATTTTCTCCTTAACGCCACAGCGAAATTGAAGTGTCATAGCTTATGGCCAACGCTGTGGGCCACCGTTGAAGAAGACGACAAAAAATATTGAATAAATAAAGTAGCAAGTGATCGTTTGCTTGTTTGCTTGTATTATTGCGATTGCTTCCCAATACACATAGCCATCAGCCGTTGTAATCCGCTTAAGATTTCCGGTTGGCAGCAGACACGTGTCCTTCAACGCTTGCTTGCTTCCTTGCAGCTCTCTGAACATGGACTACTTTCACTGCACTTCATGTATGTATATATGCGACACTCACTTTATTAAAGAAACGGAATTCCCCCAGGACTTGGCCTTTCGTGTGCGCTCAGCACTTGTTGCTCCTGATTTTCCGCCAATATACTCGTACGTATGTGGTTTGTCGCTTTAAGTCGTTGCAATTGCAATTGCATTGACTTTGTGGTTTCACTCATGCAATCATTGGGAGTCGTGCTAGTCGGACATTTCCGGTAATCAAAGAAATCCTGGCCATTTGCGGTTATATGCACCAGTGTCCATTAAGATATAGATTTAATGTATGTATGTGCATAAGTAAGTTTCTTAAGTATAAAATGAAGGTGTGTGGGGGAAGCGAATTTTAATTCTCCGTATTCAATTTGTTGATATATTTTTTTGGGATTCGTCAGGTTTCAAAGAGAAGAGTAGAAATAAGAATTTCTTTCTGATAAAGTCAAACCTTCCAATATTCAAAATTTAAATTTTATTTCCTTCAAATACACATTTGTGTTGGACGTTTCTGGTGTTATTATCAGTACAAACTGAGATTGGTTCCAAATCGTCGTCTTCATTAATATTTCGCTAGGTACGGAACTATTTAATTACATAAGCGGGAGTTCGAACTTCTAGGTCCCGTGTTAATAAATAATGCATAGCTCTACAGCAGTTTCAATTTTATATCTCGTGATTTTCATCTAAGATCTAGATAAGTAATCTAGATAGGATTAAGAGATACAGGCCAGGGGTTGAAGTACCACACATTATTCAAATTCTCAGAACAAATATAAAACTTTGCTCAATCTTGGGTAAATAATTCGAAAGGTGCTGTCCAAGTTCGTACGGTTGATTGTTTTTATTAATTATAGTAGCTGTTGTTGTTGTGGTTCTAGCGGAATAAACCATTCCCCAAATAATTTTGAGGTATGCTGCCGATTTGACAGTCCTTGGCCGCATAACAATCAATGTCCGTTCCGCTTACGTAAAGCCAACTGGCGTGGGAACGGATCTTATATTGAACTTCTTGTTCGTTATGATATTCCCAACAGACTCCAGATGTAATATATACATAGATAAATAAAGATATAGTCATAGTTTTAGTTTTAGTTTTAGTTTTAAACTGAAATATACGTTGGAAGTGAGTGAGTTGAAAGCCATAAGAGTGTCTTCTCAATCAAGATAGGCGCGCACAATGTTGAACTTATACAAGTTTGAATTTATAGAAAGTTGTCCCGGAGAACTAAGTAGTAGTGTTCGATATAAAGGCTCTCTTTGTCGGCTCATATATTGCATTCTGATATCGTAAGAGAAATCGGGAATATTTTGATCCAATTTGCTCGTATGGTCACCAGTAAGTAATGTAAGGTAAGGTTTCACAAGGAAAGTCGAAGTTTATATCTGAATTTGGTTATGTTCTGATTTTCACTGATTTGAGAATTAATGATATGTAATGAATGACCTCCAGTGATTGTTTTTACAATGAGTAGAATTCGTAGAATAGTTTTGACATTTGAGACTACTGAACATGAAATAGAAAGTCATATAATTATAAACTAATGTTTAATTCAGGAGTATATCCGTTGATATTCGAACTCTTTTTAACAGATTTCACTCACTAGTCATCGCATACCGTATTTTGTTTATGTTAAACTTCTTATCAGCTTTAATATTCGACTCAGATGACGACAGTTCCTATAAACCATCTCTTATTTCAAGATTATATATATCTCCTTCTATTAGTATTTGGGTTTGACCCAACAACCAATCTATTGCTAATATTGCATCCTCCTCCCTCTAACTCGCAATCTGCTAAACCTATTTATGTCAACCAAACTTTATGGTTCGAAATCCATATCTCAGGAACTGCTAGACCAACTTCAACGAAATATGGTATGTAATATCTTCCATGCAACCATGCCTACTTTCTATGTAACATAATTTTGAAGTCCAAGAGATTCGTCCATTTTACAATAAGTAAATTATGCGCCAGTTAAGATATAAGAACAAAACTCAAACCTGTCTGACTCCGAAATCGAACTATACATTTTCAAGGCCCCAGATATCGAACATGAGGACCTCAGTGTTTGCGGTTAATTTTTTATCTATCGAAAATATCTGTAAATCTCTAAGTTATTTTAAAAAAATCGTAGGCGATGTGTTTTTTATTAAAGTGTGTATCTATGCTCAAAATCGACAAAATCGGATCAAAACTTTTTCTAACCAACATAAATACGATTTATCAAATTTCCAGTCGACTTTATAACGTACATACTGGTTAGTATGTGAGATATCTTATCAAAATTAATTATGCCAAATTGTGTGCAATCCTAATAAAATTAAATAAATAAACTGCTAGAGTATAAATTTTCGGTTGCACCCGAACTTAGCCTTCCTTACTTATATCGCCATAATTTCCTACAGGCTCACCTTCCAGTTGCTACACAAAAATCTCGTCGAACACAGTGTAGTGCAACAATGTTGCATACTTTGCGGCTTTAAAGAGACCACAACATATTAACCCCTAAAAGTATGCGTCGACCGCAGTGAACTGCTTTCAATTGCGCCAGTAAACCATTCACGCTCATAACAACACACGCACACACACGTAGCTATGTACATATGGAAACCGCAGGGCATGTGACATTGGCATGCTCGAAGAAGGAAAAAACACACAAAAATAGCCATACAACATGCCATAAAAGTAAAATAAGTCAACGACGAAAAATTGTTTCTAATCTAATTATTACCTGCTTTACATTTTCCACAACATTTACTTTGCTATGCGGCGACAAAAAAGCGGAAAAAACGTAAAGATATTGATACCCACACACGACAACCGCTCGCGTCTGCGTTTGCCGACGCCTCCAATCCGCCAGGTGATTATTACTAATACTTTGCGCGAGTGTCTGCCCATCGGCGACGCCAACTCTTGTGATTTTGTTGTAAAATTATAAGCCGATTTAGTAATTTACACGACGCACTCGCTGTCCAGCATTGTCGACTGTGCTGTGTGTTGGCAGTCGTCTGTGGGCCTTCGGTGGGCGTTAGTGCGTTGCCTACTTAGGCGTTTTGCACCAGATTCACACATAAATAGCGCCGGCGCTGCCGCCGTAAACTCTTTCAGGCATGCCAGGGGTTGCGTTTGAGCCGCTTCAACGGTCAAATGCCAACACGGTACCTTTGATGGCCTTCAACTGTCACAGTTACAGTTAGCGGTATGTGTGGCCGCAAATAGCTCGCTTTCACCTGTCATCTCTTTAAACGCCTAAAGACAGAGTTTATTGTTGTTGTGTATACATATATATTTCTTTTTCGTGCCGGTTGGCATTCGCAAATCGTATTGTTGCTTTTGTTATTGTCTGTAATAGAAACATGAATATTACGCCTGGCGCCAGTCAGCAAAGCTTCTCGCCCGGCATGCGAAAGTGTGCAAAAGCAAAAAGCTCGCTGGAAGTAGCCGAAAGCTCAATGGCTAATTTTATGCTCAAATGCTGAGTTGAGCCTCAAACGAAATGCCGGCAAAAGACACAATAAAATATACATTGAGTCTTTATGACTGCGATTTCGCTTTAGAACAGCTGTTTTTGACAATTCCACCGGCGGTGTGTGGTTGTGCAGCTGTTAAATAACAATTTGCTGAGGATTTTCTTATACAGATATTCAGAAGAGTTACATTTATTGCTGTATTAGGGTGGGCGTTGGTTTTTCAATATGTGGATTTATCCTTACTCTTTTTAGTTTCGAATGGAGTCTGTAACCGAACTTTTTCTACTCTCGCAATTTATTGATGTAATTTTATTAAGATAACGCACAATTTGACATAAAGCTTTCGACATAAAGTTCACTAAAAGAACGATCATAATTATCATATATTGTATATGAGGGCTGAGGTAATTCCTGAACCCATTTCACTCATTTCCACAACCAAGGTACACTATATACCTCATACAAATAATTATATGTGCATGAACACTTTGCAAAAAAAAAAATAAAAGTTTACAAAATTGCAAAATATATATGTATATATATATATATATATATATACGATATAAAAAAATAACAAATCTCAAATTTTTTTAAATCTATAAAACATAATTTAAGTTTAGGCTAATAGTAAATATTTATATGTTTTTATTTTACTATTTTTACCAGTAAATCCTATATATTTGAGTTGTAACTGAAAGAAATTTTTATTTTAATAGTCAGTAGAATTGTCCTTATATTTCAAAACTAAATTAAGCCTCTTAATCAGAGAGTTAATTGATGACTGTAGAATAGTTATGTAAATATTGGCCAATTAATGCTTTATGGTTGACGTACTGTCTCAAACTGATTTCCGTTTTGGAACACTGGAGCAGAGAGGATCCCCAGAGATCATCAATAGGATTTAGGTTCGAACTCAATGCTGCACATTGTAATACGGGAATTTTCCGGTCGTTAAAGATGTTCTTCGTGTGGATTGAAGCTTTATCATGCTGATATGCCCAGTTATATGCCATAAATATTGCCAGTAAATTTTATCAATCCGCTTTCCAAAAAATCTACATAAATATTAGCATTCATTTGAGTTGATGTAAACCATGTAGGTGTCTTTCCACTGCAGCAAAATGGAGCCCATGAAATCAAGGTACCGCTTCCAAAATATCGCTTGTTGCAGGACCGTCGTTCATGGTGCAAATCTCTACAATATTACTTGCAATGATCTGGGCCGACCAAATTTAATTTTTTTTCGTTACTAAAGACTATATTTTATCACTCATCGGCCCAAAATTGGTATTTATTTGCAAACCTTTAAATGTGCTTTATTGTGCCTTTCTTTAGATTTGGTTTAGGTACCATGGAGGTGTGATTGTGTTAACTGATTTTAAATATAATTGGAAAAATTATATTTCTTATTATTTGCGGTCTTAACTTGGTCCTTATATGACCGCTGCTTATCGACTCCGTGACAGCTAGACATCGAATCATCCTTTTGCACCGATCATCAATGTTATTTTTCGTCCGCTGTACCACAATTTCTGGGGTTTTTAAGAAATGTTGATATTCCTATGATTCCTATGGTTATTCCTTGTTCCTCGGCTGATAACTAGTACCACGAGGCATTTTAGGCTTAAAGTTAAAAAAGGCAATCAAATTTTTAATAATTCATTAAGATAATACATATACAATAATTTTGCAAACAAATTTTAACGAAAAAAAATTTTGCTATATTGCATATATAAATATTTACTATGCCATACCCAATTCACAAGCACATTATTAATGTAACGGTACAACGAACGAGAAAAGTATGAAAGAATTTTCGTTGCATTGCAGGAGTAACAAATCAACCTTCTATTCTACATTTACCGAAATTCAAAAAATAACAGTGAATAAGAAATGTAACCAAAATCAGAAATTCACATATAATTATTTATATGAGGTATAAGACGATACGCCGATTTCATTTGGCTAAGATATTTCACATACATATTAGCCGATTTTTAGGGTATAAAGCTCGCCGTATTTTTGAAAACCCTATAATTAGGGAGCTAGGGGAAGCTTATAAAGGCACTGAGTTTTTCATGTTCGATATCCGGGGTATTGAAAAGTAATAACACGTACCAAATTTAATTGGAATCGGTCGAGTAGTTTCTGAGATATGGTTTTTGATCAATAAATGGGCGGCGCCACGACTATGGAAGACAAGACCAAATTCGACGGTTTCCCCCTATTTCGGGTCCTACGAATCGAACTGCATCATTACTTTTTTGAGTTACAATCATGGTTTCATACAAAAATTTTTGTTGAAGTTTTTCATCAAAGTGGCCCATTGTAAGAGAAAGGCACATTTTTCTTCGGTCTCTAACTTTTTTAATGTTGATTTTTTTGGTAAACTTTCTCAAGCAAAGCTTCTCAGAATAAGTCCGTCTTTAAGTTCTTAGATGACTGTAAACCCCAAAATCAATGTTTTTTGTGTCCTTATAGCCAATATGTTAAAAAACTGAAATTTAATCCATTTTTTTCTTATTAAATTTAACAATTACAAACATAGTTAGTGTAGCTTTTTTAAAAAATACAAATTTTGTTAAGTTTTTTTCTAATGGCTAGTTTGCTCAGAACGTTGTCTTTGCTTAAGTTTCTTACTATTACAAGATGTCACTTAATGTATAAGTATCAAAGGGTAAATTAAAATATTGGCGAAACGTGAGGGAAAAAACATTAAAAAAAATGGATTAAATTTCAGTTTTTTGACATATTGGCTATAAGGTCACAAAAAACATTGATTTTGGGGTTTACAGTCATCTAAGAACTTAATGACGGACTTATTCTGAGAAGCTTTGCCAAAGAAAGTTTACCAAAAAAACAACATTAAAAAAGTTAGAGACCGAAGAAAAATGTGCCTTTCTCTTACAATGGGCCACTTTGATGAAAAACTTCAACAAAAATTTTTGTATGAAACCATGATTGTAACTCAAAAAAGTAATGATGCAGTTCGATTCGTAAGACCCGAAATAGGGGGAAACCGTCGAATTTGGTCTTGTCTTTTTTTTATTTTATTTTTGAAAAAAACTATCACAGTGTTATGGGTGGCGGGTACTATTGAATTTCAACTCTCTGATATCAGCAAAATATTCTTAATCTCATTGAATCTATAGAATATTTTTCCGTTTTCATACCCGCAATAAAATTTATGGGTTTATGGTACTTGCATCCCAATTCAATAGTAAAGTGTAAAAAGTCAATGAAAAAATTTTTCAATCCATTCATTTCCAGCTATTTTAATCTGCCAAGTATCTAATGGACATGGTTTTAGTGTGATTTCAATACCTACCTGGAATGTAAATGAATAATTCTATCAAACTGAAGAACATGAAGAACTAAATTACTACTGAAGCTGTTGCCAATATAGTGTGACGGACAAATCGTCTTACCGATAATTTCGATATATCTACTTCCAATGCATTATACGCCATGTAGGTCACACGTGTTTAGCAGACTTCTAAGAAAACAAACCACTGACAGTTATGCATCGTACCACCCTCAACGAACTCGATACGCTTGAGCGCCTGCAAATTGTGCCGAAACATTGAATTAACAGTAACTGTCAGCTGTTTGGCACAGCTGATGAGAACAACCTGTTAATGCGGCACGTGTCAATTTAACTGTCACTTGAGCAGCAAGTGTTTATTGCATATGTACGGCCATGTATGCGTGTGCCGTTATTGCGGCGAATTCACGTTATGTTGTTTTTATCACTTTCGCTTTCGTTTGCCATCGACAACAATAACAAATTGGAAATAACAAACGGAAAAGCCACCAAGCCGACAACAACAAGCCTCATTTATTGCGTTCGGTTTTCACAAAAACAAAATCCAACTAATTTGAAGAAGTATCCATTGCTTGTGCGTGTGTGTGTTTGTGTGCTTGAATGTGTGGTCGTTACCAATAGCAACACATTGTCAAAGTTTCACTCAGGCGTTCCACATTTTTCGCAAAGAAAACAAGAAACAGCGATAAGAAGTGAAAACAAAACTGGCTCGTACAAAACTGACCCTTGCGTATACTTTTTTGAGACAGTTCGTGCAAAACCAGCCAAGTGCTGAACGCCCAAACTCAGTTTGTTGCTAAATAACTGTTTTCAATTGTTATAAAATAGCATTTGCAGCTCCAGCTAATGTGCAAATTGATATCCCAGTGTTGTGAGATTAATATCCTTGTGGGTGTGCAATAAAGTCTAATAAAAGTAGTTAAAATTGAGCCGAAAGTTTTGCAAAGTGTTTTGTGTGGCAGCTTATATATTCGACTATGTTCGTGCCGCTGCATGCCGGCAGTTGAAGGAGACGGTGCAGAACAGGTGAGTGGCAGAAGGGGGAAATAGCCCAGCGAATGAAGATGTTTGTAAAGAAAGTGATAGTGATGGATCTTCACACTTTGGCAAAAGTTTTGTGAGTGTTAAACATATAAATCTACTTTTTAATAAGGATAATTGGCAACTCTGCTAATATCAAGCATGCCTACTATTAGCAATAATGCACTAACAATCATAATAATTCAATAGTTGTGTTAGGTCATGTCGTGCGAATTAGACCACATGCTAATTAAATATTTATCGAGGTCAACATTTTGTAATGGCAACGAGCTAATGTAATCTATTGTGTCCTTTTTAATTATGTTAAAAGTAATGTTATTTAACTAAGTATCATTAGGCTGGTGCACTTCAAAGAAACTGACTTTAGTTACAGTTCTTTCCGCCCCCTCTAGATCGACACTAAATTCTGCTCCAATCAATTGGCAATGCCGCAGAGGAGTCTGCCTTTACTTTTTATGTAGCATTGGAACTTTTTTAAGAGTAAGGCTATAGACATGAGCCTTAAGATAGCCCCACAAAAATAATAATAATCATCATCATCAATTTTGGACTACAACCGGGTATCGATTTTGGCCGCGTCCATTAGCATTCGCCAGTCGTCTCTGTCTAGCTTCGCTAGATCCAAGTCCACACAGTCCTTTTCTTCGTCGGCCGCCAGTGGGTACCGTATCGTATATTTTACGCGCTGGGGTGTTTTCTTCCATTCAGGCGATATGCCCAAACCAGCGCAACCGGTGTATTTTTATGCACCGAATGTCCATATCGCCGAAGAGCTCATACAGCTCGTCATTCCAACAAATCCGATACTGATCTACGCCCACGCGCAGTGGCCATAAATTCTTTGGAGGACTTTTTCCTCGAACGCTTCTAAGGAGTCCTCATCTCTTTTGATCATCGTCCATGCTTCCGCACCATACATCAGAGGTGATGACTGATGACTATTTGTTGGAGTTTATGCTAGAATCTAAATTCGTCTATCAATTTTTGCCCCAGCTGTATTTTGAAAGACTTCACACCTAAATCCTTCCGAAAAAGTTATCGGCCGAATCGATAATTCACGGTCATCACTAATTCAGGCCGATATAGCAGCGCTAATTTACACAGTTTGCACACCACAGCCTCAGTAGATGGATTAAACTGATCCTAAAATGGCAAAAGTGCGCGGATAACATTCTTATCAGAGTACGAATTTTGATAATAAGGTCAATAATTTGGGAGCGTTGTTCTTTTGTAAGACGATTCATGATTAAATTATGGACCAAACTGAAGATGTTTGGCAGTGACACATGCATGAAACGTACATCAAAACCAGTGTTGCGAAAAAAAAATCTAAAAAATCACCCTTTGCTACGGGTCCTTCGCACAGCTCGTGGTATGAACCCACCATTAATTATATTCATAGCTCAAAAAATTTTATTAATACACTCGTTTTTTTCACTTCATTTTTATTTACAATCTATCTACATTAAGATATTCAGTAAATTAGATCTAGTAGGTAATTGCAGAGGTAGATTTGTCCTTGAGCAAATCTGCATAAAGGATTACTTTTTTTTTTTTTTTTTTTAAGACACTCGTAAGAAAATTCCTCTCGCTCTTTCTGTTGGTTGCAAAAATTTTTATGTCTTCTGGTCTCAAGATAGTGAAAGTATTATAGTGAATTGAAGGCAACGTGATCTTGCTGACCAGAGAAGGAATATACTATTTTGCTTTTGGGGTCTTTACTGGTGTTTTAAACTACATATGTAGGTGTTGGTTTGTTGAAGAGGGAGGCCAATTGAGCCTCAGCGTAAGCGGCCGTACTTAGGTCATCATTAGGCCCATTGTACTCATAGGGATTAGTCGAATGTGTACCGTATTCTTTTTCTCTTGCTGTTAATATTAACAATTCCCCAATGATATATATGTATATGAACTCTAATATAATCTAATTTCTGCAAAACTCAAACTCATATTTAGTTCTAGTCATATTGACAGATCACGGTTCCACCGATGATAGTTTATAAATTCGTCAGTTAGGGAAGTTGGTTAGGCATAATAATAATATATAGACATATCTAGTATGCATTTCATTTATAAAATCCTTAAATTTTTTAATGCAAAAAAGTCTGAATAGTATGGATATCATTTCGCACTGACCTTTCTCATATCGTTATTAATTTCGCCAAATTCATGTATAATTTCTCATAAGCAACCGAGTCAGATATCTTCGCTTAACAACACTGCCAAGTGACGTATACAATTACTACTTGAGAACAATGCAAAGATAGCAACACTTTAACAAATTAAGTCATGTGCATAAAATTGAACAACCACAACAACAACATAATTAACGCTTAAATCGACAGCTGGCAAGCGCCGGCTATTAATGACGCTAATAATGTCAACTCGAATTGTTTGCTCCAGCTGTCACACACATACACCCTCCTACATTACACACACACCTGCATTGTTTTCGCAACTGCAATTCACGCTTATCGCCCAAACACCCCTCCTTCGACCCCCCACGCCAGTAAACACCAGCGCCAATTGCGCGCTTACAAAGCTATTCCAGCATTTAACCGTTTGTCCAGTTGTCAAATGGCGCGATCGAATTGCCTTCAGCTGGAAGCGTTGCCCGCAAATAACCGCGTTTGTGCCGTGGCGATAAGGCGAGTCTGTAAGTATTTGCGCCTGTGTGTGTGTGCTGCGGAGCATATTTTAACGCCTGCATTCCACGGCAGTGCACACAGTGCTGTTGTCCGTCCACGCAGGCGTTTCGTTTGCTCCAAATTGGCCGGCACTTATGTTGTTCCGTTTGTCAGCGCAAATTGCCACACCCTGCTGCAGCTCGTGCTGGCTATTAGAGTCCGTGGAGTGTGCGTACCCTGCTTCTTCCTTGCCTGCATCAGCTTCTTCACCTCGGTGGGCTTTGCTGGCCGCCGCTTTTGCCCTGTAGTTCCAGGAATGAAGCGATTACAATTACAATGGCGACCTCAAATGCTATGTCACTCTTTGTTATTGTTGTTATTGTTGTTTCTGTCATTTGTGCTCTGCTTTGCTACTGCATCCAATACTTAGCGTGTCCTACCGTTGCGCCTCGAAGCTACCGTTTCAATTGGCATTAGATGAGCACTTTTCTCAATTACATATTTGAATAAAATTATCTAGCGTAATAGCTCGGCACACATGTTTACAAGCACACACACTCATGCATACATGCGTACATATGTTTGAACACAAATTCTTTTCTTTTCTCTGATTGCTGCCACTTGCCAACATGTTGCGGGCAATAAGTTAGAATTTGCTTGGCTGGGCAACTGAGAGTTACAGACGAGGTGGAAAATTAGTTTACTCGCCCCTTTAGTTATTTGCATTCGCAATTACCGCACATGTGTATAGGGTGGTTCAGAGTGGCTGTAATGTATTGTAATTGAAATGTAGAAAGAGTCAATTCTTCTGTTACTTCTCAACATTTTATTGGAGAGAGACTGCGTTGTTTATGGAGCACGTTTTCATTTATGAGCCCGCCTGAGAAGCTTTGCAGTAGATAATCCTATAAGCTAGTTTTCAAGGTTTTGGCGTTGATTTTCGCCTGAAACTCCAAAATTCATTTCCTGTAGAAGCTGTAAGAATCTTAAAGAACCTTAATATCAGTTCTGCAGGACGTTTGCAGCTCTGAGGTGACCATTGGAGATCAAAGAGCTGGTTTTTAAAAACGATGATCGAACCGGCCACTCAAGAGATCGTTCCAGATTCAGTTATGGATGGTATTCAGTCCAGTTCAGTTCAGTTATTATGGTATTTTTCGCCATTCTAATAAAACTAACGATCGTTCAAGCGTTCAGTTTTCCAATAAAGGCCAAGCAGTTCTTTCCTTAATTCTCCGATATCCGCTCCGACTGCCACTCTCTAAGGATTAATTGCTGCTCAACTATATCACCGAGCTCCGGCACAGCACTCTGAATATGGTTTTTTAGAATATATAGACTTTTATTTGCTACCATTTCCATTAATATTCTCTCTCTTTAAACATTTAAAGCGACACAGAGATGCCACTAGACACAGTAGCTTTTGGAGAAACCACCATATGGTGCACCCTTTACCTATGTAGACCACTATTTACTAATGTTCGCATAAGCGCGACGTGGCGATTTTCAAATTGCTTTGTATCTGCTACCTCGACATCGACATCATCACCACTAGCGTATGAACGTCCACGCTGAAATCACTGCTGTCACTCGCTGGCATCAAGTCCTCACTATATTCTCGCCGATTTGTGCCGAGCGAGTAAATAGTGGAAATTTAGTGCATTTCAAATGGAAAATAAGGAATGCGAAAAGCGGAAAACAACGGTGCGTTGCCGCTGTTACAACGCCCGCCCAGCTTGGCTAACTGCTCCATTGCCTGCCACATGCAACACACTGTCAATCACGTGGCAGCGGTTCACTTCCTAGCGCATAAAATTGTTGTAGTGACAGTTACAGTTGCACTCGTAGAAAATTATAGCGATCAAGTTGGGGGAATTCATACGTCATCGGTTGAAATGTACACCGTAATTGTTGTGCTCCTAGCATATAGTGTAGTGGGTTGGGAGAAATTGTGTTCAATTTGAGGTATCTGAAGATTATTAAATATAAAGGACATTAGTATAATTAGAATTTCTGATCATCCAATCGTTTTTTATCTCGAAATTTTTATCTAAAAATTTTTATTCTCACAAAGAATGAAACGTCAGAGATCGATTGGGCGAATACAAATCGAGGTACGTTTCGGTTAAATAAGCACGAATAACTTGGTTTTGAAAGGAGACAGTGCCAAATTTTTCCGGAATTTGAAAATGTGACCATCTGAAAATGTACCCAGTCATCCACGTAATTTGTTTTAAAACGTTTTAATCTAAATATGATGATTTCATTCAAGTATTTTGTTGAAAGGAAAAAAACATAATTTAGTAAAAACAGACCATTACCAACCTATCTGAGCTACTCAATATACATCAATTATCTTCTCCTGGGCTGGGCCGAGAACACAAAACTTTATCAACTGTACATCCCAAGTGCAGTCAAGTCCCTATGCCGTGGTCCTTCTGTTGTTCACCCTTGCTTCCGTTGTCCACCACTGAATCAAAGGATATTTTCACCGAAACATCGTTTCCCATACGTAAGACATGGAGTCTTTTACAAGACTCATAGAGCATAATTTTTGTTCGTAGAGAGAGGTATCTGCTTCTAAATTGCCTAACGAAAGTAGCACCAGTTGCCTAGAGTTATTGTGCGCAAATTCCATCCTTTTTATTCATAAATGAATGATATGTTATATTATTTTGTGACTCGAAACCCACTGTGGTATATCAATGTCAACAGAGTTTCCAATCATTCAACGTACAGAAGTGCTGTTGCCCCGATGTGTTTAAGTATACTTATGCGTGGCTACGAACGGCAATTGCATATTGTATGCATGTAAAACCAGATGCCAGGCTGATAATCAACGTATTATCTTACCGTTTTACCCTCGATTTCCTGTTCGCAACAGCTATACATACGAATGCCTTAGACTTTTCTTTCTTTAATCTCTTTACCAAGCGTTCGCTACAGCCTCACCGCTATATTAGCCTCGGTACTAGTTTTAGCTTGAAACAGAAAAAAAAAAGATGCTGCAAATAGAGCAATACGAAATGTTCAAGTGGGCGCATTGCGGCGCGAAGAATTGCCGCTGTTACAACAACAACAATAACAATATTAAGTGCGATGTAAGAACACAAAGGCATTTGGAGCCACAGGTGGCGCTGCCACTCCAGTAGCGGAGATTCCGTTTTAAAATTATAATTAAATTTCGCCCCAAAATCCAGTTTAGCCATCTCCACAAGCCAGCGCATCAGCTGTGCTGTTCGATACGTACATACTATGTATGAATGTAAATACATATGTACCAGGAGCTGATTTAAACCGTTGCATAGATTTACTAGTTTTGCTATAGTTCATGCTAAGCATCAGCTGTTATCCGGTAGAAGTGAGAAATCTAATTTTTGCATTACGGCCTAAATTAACTAAGTAGATTTTGCTGAGGAGTCGTCCTAAGTCTCATATGGAACTATGGAAACTATTTAACACGTAAATTTTTAGAGATATTTGGTCTAACTATTGACTCCGCAGAGATTTCGATGAGATAAGTACTTTAGATCGGACATTATCACAATGTGAAAACGTGAAATTATTTTATCGACCTTTATCGACAAATTTGATTAACAAACGCGATTTGCTTCATTAAAATACGTCTAAAACTGACCTCATCGAGTGAGCTTAAAGTTACATAGATGAAGGGCCCACCCCCAGTTTTAGATATGTGTTTTACGTTTTTGTAATTCTTATACTCTCGCAACAAAGTTGCTACGAGAGTATTATAGTTTTGTCCACATAACGGTTGGTTGTAAGTCCTAAAACTAAACGAGTTAGATATAGGGTTATATATATCAAAATGATCAGGGTGAAAAGAAAAGTTCAAATCCGGATGTCTGTCTGTCCGACCGTCCGTGCAAGCTGTAACTTGAGTAAAAATTGAGATATCTTTATGAAACTTGGATCACGCGTTCCTTGGCACCATAAAAAGGTTAAGTTCGAAAATGGGCTTAATCGGACCACTGCCACGCCCACAAAATGGCGAAAACCGAAAACACTTAAAGTGCCATAACTAAGCTATAAATAAAGATATGGAAGTATGAAGGATCGCACTAGGAAGGGGCATATGTGGATGTAATTTTTTTGGGGAAGTGGGCGTGGCCCCTCCCCCTACTAAGTTTTTTGTACATATCTCGCAAACTACTAAAGGTATATCAACGAAACTTTCAGGAGTCGTTTTTCTCAGGTATTTCCTTATACAGTCCAATGGAGAAAATAGGATTGTAACCACGCCCACCTCCCATACAAAGGTTATGTTGAAAACTACTAAAAAGCGGTTAACTCAATAACGAAAAACGCCAGAAACACTAAGTTTCACATAAGAATTGGCAGATGGAAGCTGCACTCAGATTTTTTTACAAAATGGAAAATGGGCGTGGCATCGCCCACTTATGGGTCAAACACCATATCTCAGGAACTACTTGACCGATTTCAATGAAACTTGGTTTGTAATAGTTTCTTTACATCCCAATAATATGTTGTGAAAATTGGCCAAATCGCTTCACAACACGCCTACTTCCTATATACCAGATTTTTAAGACGATCTGAATCGGTTACTTTACAATATATAAAGTAAGCACAAGTAAAGATATCGATGCAGAACTTTGCACAAATACTACGCTTATAGTGTGGCAGCCCCATTTTAAAAATCACCGAAATCGGACCATAGGTTGTCAAGGCCCCATATATCGAACATGAGGACCTCGGTACTTCTAACCTAATATTAGGGTTTCCAACTTTCAATGATTTTAGATTTTGCGGATTCATTGATTTCAAAATTAGCAACATCTATTAACCACGGGGGGATGGGGTCATATGTAGAAGTTCACGCAAGTGAGGAAAGTTTCTGATTGCCATTCACTTGGGAGTGGCCAGGAACGATTCTTTTGCATATGACTCAAGCAGCTCACGACTTCCGGTTTTAGACCAAGTATCCCCTGGGTAGCTAACAGACATCCGTTTGGAGGCGAGCTAAAGTGAGAAGGCGAAGCCCGCTTCTGCGGTTGTGCGTAGGGCTTGGGACCCACCACATAAAAAAAAATCTCCCCAATGAAAACAAACACCGAGCCTCGGATGAGAAACCCTCCTTTTGATGACGACCCCTGCAAACGTACGGATCATGATTTGAGAGCATGCACCTGGAATGTCCGGACTCTTAATTGGGAAGGTGCCTCTGCCCAACTGGTTGATGTCCTCATACAACTAAAGGCTGACATCACCGCCGTCCAAGAAGTGCGATGGACGGGACAAGGACGGAAGAAGGCGGGTCCTTGTGACATCTCCTACAGCGGCCATATAAAGGAGCGCAAATTCGGTGTGGGATTTGTGGTGGGAGAGAGACTACGTCGCCGAGTCCTGGCATTCACCCCGGTGGATGAACGTCTTGCCACAATCCGCATCAAAGCGAGGTTCTTCAACATATCGCAGATTTGCCCCCACGCCCCAACGGAAGAGAAGGACGATGTGACCAAAGATGCTTTCTATGAGCGCCTAGAACGCACCTATGAGCGCTGCCCCCGCCACGATGTCAAAATCGTGGTTGGCGATTTTAACGCCAGGGTGGGTAAAGAAGGTGTCTTTGGCACAACAGTCGGAAAATTCAGCCTCCATGACGAAACATCGCCAAACGGCCTGAGGCTGATCGACTTCGCTGGGGCCCGAAATATGGTTGTCTGTAGTACCAGATTCCAGCATAAAAAAATTCATCAAGCAACGAGGCTGTCCCCTGATCGAAACACGCGCAATCAAATCGATCACGTTGTGATAGACGGAAGACATGTCTCCAGTGTTTTAGACGTGCGTACGCTCCGAGGACCAAACATTGACTCGCACCATTATCTAGTAGCAGCAAAGATACGCACTCGCCTCTGTGCAGCAAAGAACGCCCGTCAACAAACACAAGGAAGGTTCGACGTCGAAAAGCTGCAATCACAACCGACAGCCGAACGATTTTCTACTCGACTTGCACTCCTGCTCTCTGAGAGCACTCATCAGCATCTCGATATAAGGGAGCTGTGGAACGGCATCTCAAACTCATTGCATATCGCTGCAGCCGAAACAATTGGTCTCCGGCAACGCCAAAAAACCAGTTGGTACGATGAGAATTGTCGTTCCGCAGTGGAGAGAAAACAGACTGCCTACCTCGCAACGTTGCGATCGACCACAACACGTTCGGGGTGGGATAGATATCGAGAACTGAAGATGGAAGCGAGACGCATTTGCAGACGTAAAAAGAAAGAGGCCGAAATGCGTGAGTATGAAAAGCTTGAAAAGCTGGCCGACATGGGTAATGCTCGAAAATTTTATGAAAAGATGAGGCGATTTACAGAAGGTTTCAAGACCGGAGCATTATCATGTAGGGACCGAGGAGGTAATCTGGTAACGGATGTCCAGAGCACACTGGGATTATGGAGGGAACACTTCTCCGACCTGCTGAATGGCAGTGAAAGTACAACACCAGGAGATGGCGAACCCGATCCCCCAATCGATGACGATGGAATAGATGTTCCATTACCCGACCATGAAGAAATTCGAATAGCAATTACCCGCTTGAAGAACAAAAAAGCGGCGGGGGCCTATGGATTACCGGCTGAGCTATTCAAATACGGCGGCGAAGAACTGATAAGGTGCATGCATCCGCTTCTTTGTAGAATATGGTCGGAAGAAAGCATGCCCGACGATTGGAATCTCAGTGTGCTCTGCCCAACCCACAATCTGCGCCAATTACCGTGGTATAAGTCTCCTCAATATCGCATATAAGGTTTTGTCGAGCGTATTGTGTGAAAGACTAAAGCCCACCGTCAACGAACTGATTGGACCTTATCAGTGTGACTTTAGACCTGGAAAATCGACAATGGACCAGATATTCACCATGCGCCAAATCTTGGAAAAGACCCGAGAGAGAAGAATCGATACTCACCATCTTTTCATCGATTTTAAAGCTGCCTTCGATAGCACGAAAAGGAGTTGCCTTTATGCCGCGATGTCTGAATTTGGTATCCCTGCAAAACTAATACGGCTATGTAAGCTGACGTTGAGCAACACCAAAAGCTCCGTCAGGATCGGGAAGGACCTCTCCGAGCCGTTCGATACCAAACGAGGCTTCAGACAGGGTGACTCACTATCGTGCGACTTCTTCAATCTATTGCTGGAAAAAATAATACGAGCTGCAGAACTAAATAGAGAGGGTACAATCTTCTACAAGAGTGTACAGCTCCTGGCGTATGCCGATGATATTGATATCATCGGAAGCAACAATCGCGCCGTTTGTTCTGCGTTTTCCAGACTAGATAAAGAAGCGAAGCGTATGGGTCTGGTGGTGAATGAGGAAAAGACGAAATATCTCCTGTCATCAAACAAACAGTCAGCGCATTCGCGTCTTGGCTCCCACGTCACTGTTGACAGTCATAACTTTGAAGTTGTAGATAATTTCGTTTATCTGGGAACCAGCATTAACAACACCAACAATGTCAGCCTTGAAATCCAACGCAGAATCACTCTTGCCAGCAGGTGCTACTTTGGACTGAGTAGGCAATTGAATAGTAAGGTCCTCTCTCGACGAACCAAAATCAAACTCTATAAGTCGCTCATTATTCCCGTCCTGATGTATGGCGCTGAAGCGTGGACGATGACAACATCCGATGAGACGACTCTAGGGGTTTTCGAGAGAAAGGTTTTGCGCAAGATTTATGGTCCTCTAAACATTGGCAACGGCGAATACCGCAGACGATGGAACGATGAGCTGTACGATTTATACGACGACATTGACATAGTTCAGCGCATAAAAAGACAACGGCTACGCTGGCTAGGTCATGTTGTACGGATGGAAGAAAACACTCCAGCTCTGAAAGTATTCGATGCAGTACCCGCTGGAGGAAGCCGCGGAAGAGGACGACCTCCACTCCGGTGGAAAGACCAAGTGCAAAGTGACCTGGCTTCACTTGGTGTTTCCAGTTGGCGCCAAAAAGCAAAAAGGAGGAATGAGTGGCGCGCTCTGGTGGATTCGGCTATAATCGCTTAAAGCGGTTCTTACGCCAAATATATATATATATATTAACCACGGAATGTATTTTATCAGGTAGGTGAACTCACTTAACTTCAATGGTTTCGACGTAAAATCGATCGTATCGAATCATTTTGCGATCGGATTCAATGATTAGGCCCATTGTTTCTTTCTATAAATTTTTGCTCAAAGAATCTATAGATTACGCTTCGTTTAACGAGCTGTCCAGTTGGAGCGAGCTTCACTTTCCGAAATATTTTTTTTTAAGTTTGTTATTCTACACTCTAATTATGGCATCTTTCAAAGCTTTGGAAGAAAGGTTGTTTAAGAAGTGTTCAACTCAGGCGCAGGCCAATGACAACGAAATATTTTTGGGCCTTCTTCTATCTATATAAATTTCAAATGGGAGACTCCATGCGGTAGAAACAACACACAAAGTAATAAATGATTTTCGTAATGAAAATTTTTTGATAAACTCGAATGGATCTCATAGTTCCCCATTCAGATTAGATGATGTGCATAGTGATAAAATTATTGTTGTTATTCTGTAAACAGAGGGTTCTGAAACTCTCAAGGTGCTGCAGAAAGGTGGACAGTCTTACAAGAGATCGATATGGGATTTTCTGTTGATTGTTCTCATTTTCACTCATTTGCCTGCTACCAATAACTGCTAGACGCATGAGATCTTCGCTCACTAACCCAATACCTTCCGAGATCATAAAACATACCTTGAAAGGACCCGCTTGAAGTGTTACACCAGTCTTTAGGGACCTACAGACATTATTCAATTGAAAAGCCTAGTTTCTATGTTTCCAGTCGGCTATAGAGTCAAATCGCTTGGGTCAAGCAGCATTAGCAGCAAGTTTTATGTAAATTAGATCCCGATTTTTATTTTTTTTAGATAGCTCGAGTTACTGCATTCAACCGTCGCATGTAGAGGTTCAAATGAAAAAGGTGATTCTGAAGATTAACCCAGTAGTCCTCATTTTTCATTAAAATGTCAATTTAAAAATTGTCAAAATTTTTTTTTTACTCTTAAGAGATTGTGGTTTAAAGATTTATGTAGACTAAATATAATACTTTGAATAAAACCCGAGTGCAGGTGTTACAGAGAACTTTCAGTATTTTTGAGTACTTTGGAGTATATCGAACTTATTTTTGAGTTTTTTAAGCACTGAATAGGTTAGATTATAAAATATTGTTTTTTCTAAAACTTTTTCAATTGATTTTTTTGAGACCAAATTTTTGGTGCTTTGGAAATCGGAATATATTGATATACATATGCACATATGTCTGTTTATTTAAATATGAATTTGACTTATCAACTACTCCACTGCAATTTGCCTTCCACAACAGCTTTGAAGAAGCACTTAGCATTAGCGAAATGTCAATTCGCTTTTGAAAGGATGCATGCATTTGCCAACTAATGTCAACGTTGCACATTTCTCGTTGCGCCAAAGTTCAGGCATGTGGAATATCTGGAGTGTAATAATCCCACAGCTTATGAAGTTAATTTTTCATCTCAATGATTTTTCCAACAGCTACCGAAATAAGCGTATTGCAGCCACAATGCCGGCCGGACAGCTGTGCCATGGCGCAGAGGCAACATGCCGCATGCAACAGCGGCAACCGGCAGCAACATCAATAACAGCAAAGAGTCGAATGCGTGTTGGTAAGCGGGACTTTTTCAAAAAGATGCACCTGCAGCTCGAGACATACACACACCCATATATACATAGAGGAGCGTGTGTTTGTTGTAAGCGCAGTTGTTGGCGAGCAACGGCGCTTTCTGCAGCTGCAGCTGCTTTGATTGCCTTTCGCAATAAATCTCAGTTGAAATGGCGCCCAGCCTCGGCAACTTAACAACGGTTTTTTCTGCTTTCTTTCTTTCTTCGTCGGTTACTATTTCGTTGGCTGGCTCTGTTTGTAACACTGCTGCTGCTGTTGCTGCTGTGGCAACATCTGCCTACATACTTACCATATACGAGCTTATGCATTTGTGTTAGTGTATGTATGTGTGTGTGAGCAACGCCTTTGTAAGCGGCATAATTCGTACTCGCTTTTGCGATAAGTGCGCTTGTGTGTGTGTTGGCATCACTTGCGCTACTTTTCTGCTACTTAAATGCTTTTGGCCCGGTCCGTTGCGGCCTGCTTCTGCCAGCGAGTCGCGCTGCCTAGCGGTTGGCTAGCGCGAACAACTGCGGCAACGAACCATTCAATAACCGTTCAACCATTCAACTGTTCAACTATTGCCGTTCGATTCCGTTTATTTGTCGCTAGCTTTGCTTATATCCTCCAGCAACAACAATAACAAAAACAACAACAAAAGCGAACAACCGTAATAAGCCACTACCACACATTCGATGCGATTATTATCCGAACGCAATTTATGCTGCCTTCGCCGCCATTCTGGCAAGTGGTCGCCTCTTGTGGCAAGTGGCACAGGCGCAGGCTGCAAGCGCGCGTGTTGCATTATTGATAAGGCCAAAGTCAGCGTGCAGCAACAGCAACAGCAATATGTATATTTATATATGTAAGTATATGCCACATTTAACAACAACAACAAACAACTGCCAATGTCCATGCCACCGCTGACATGATGAAATGCAGCATCACTTACGATCTGTTGGCAACTGTCAAAACCAGTTGAACACGCGCCAAAGCGTTCACTTTACAACATTCGCCGCCGTTTTTGCTAAACCAACAAACATGAACATTCACACACCACAGCAGTTGATCGCAGCAATCACGATCACCACGAACTGCCAAGATGATTTTGGCAACAGCTTGCTGTCATAGCCGTCGATCTGCATCGACAGACAAACAGACAGACGGACGGCGAAACAGACAGCAGAATGCGCAAGCAGCGACCTGACATTTGTTGTCCTGCCCCCTCTCCACACGCCCCCCACTTTCAGCGTGTTCGTCATCGCGCTCATCATGGCATTAGTCACCGTTCGTGTGTAGAATTGACCGAAAATTTATTGAAATAAAAAAGCGGCGACACAAAACTTGCTTCACCGTTGCTCGGCGGCTTCGGCTGCATTCGTCCGTGAAAAATGAGCGTGAAGATTAACATACGGCCTAGAACGCATTTGAAATTTGAAATGCGCTGTGTCAGGCTGGGCAGGATCGTGTACTTTCCACAACGAGATTGGTTTGAAATTTGCAATTGGCTGGGGGAATTCAATTTCCGAAATGCAAATTAGAGAGGCGCAGAAAGGTCACCGAACTGTGTTGTGTCTTTAAATGTGTTATTAAGCAATCTTTGAAGCGCTCTACCAAATAGTAAATGGTGTTTGAAAATTTTCGAAAAAAGATTTTCTACCTCCAAACTACTGGAAAATTGTAAAATTTTAACCATCGTCGAGCTTTGTTATTCAAACATTTCCATAGAATGTGAAAACATACCGCACGATCATTGGGCCTTAATACGTTAGGATATTCCTTGTGTACCTTGTGTAAGAACTCTGACACATACGTATCACTCGTTCAGTGTTTTTTCTCAATAGCTTTTGGGATGTTGTTATCCAGAAGAAATCAAGAATAAGAGAAGAAATAATGTTTTCTATCAGTGGCTAACAGAAGAATGCTAGAATGATCATGAGACATCAAATGGGTTTAAGATTTCAATGTTGAGGGAATGATAAGATATGTTTGTAGTTTTTACCGGTGTATACTAGATTCAAAATTTCATAATTATTTAGTATGAGCTTTGAGAAATCGTACAATCCATTGCCGTAGTCAATACGATCCGTAATCCTTTTAAACTGGTTAGAAAAAAAGAAAAGGGTAAATAAAAGATTAGGCTAGGTTAGTAGGTAGATCTCTGCATATGCAGGAAGATCTCACATGGACAGTTTTGAGCGTTGCCCTTTATGATACCAATAAATTTCTTATGAATCAAAAAGACCCGTATGATTCGACAAAACGCTTAAAATCTGTTAGACAATTCTTTAGACTGCTAATGTCAACTCTAGCCAATTTGGTTCTTGGGTTCGCCTTTCAAGTTATTTCAACCTCAGTCTGACAAAACAATGGAGGAAGAAATGTTTAGATGATTCAACCTCGTTTTTCTCCAAACAGTTTGGGCAACTTGCATCTGCCAGGATCCCAAGTCTCAACGCATGCGTGTCTATCGGATGAAGTCCAGTAAGCACAATATGTTAGACACACTTTAGCTAGCCTAGAGCGTACTGTCATTGAATTCAATGCTTGTATTGCCGCTCTGCTGTGGGAGTGGATGCATACCTCTCTAAAGAAGGGCCCCCTATCTCGTTCATAGCGACCAATGCTTGAATGATAATGCAGTGGTCTGGTAGTCTAAAGTTGGTGTTGATATAGTGCTTCCGACAAAAACTTCCCCTCTCATAGCCCTCGTAGGTATGTGTGCACAGAAGAAACCACTAGTGGACAGTTCTCCGATGCATCGGTCCCAGCAATTAGGGATTCAAAGGAAACGACGGAGGATTTCAGAGTGTTCCTACTTGGGACCCTTCATGTACCCAGCGTCGTTTAGCTACTACTTTATAGAGCCTTAAGAAAGCTTAGATTTAAAAATATTTTTGGATAAGAGTTACCATCTATTCGAAACCAATAACGATTCTAAACAAACGAATTGCTACATTATGAAGAGATTTAAGGAATGGCACAGTTGAAATATTTTTGAAAAAAATTGCATCTCTATTCATTATGATATTTAAATTGGAAAAAATATTGATGAATATTTAAGCCTTCTAATACCATTTGATTCCAAAAACAATGGTAAATGTAATCGGGAGATAAATATAATATATAGCATAGTAGCTAATGCCTCTTCTAACCCAAATATATTCGCCCAACTACGTATGTTATCTCAACTGAATCGGCGTAAATAAAAATTTAAAAAATTACAACAATCACTAACAACAACAACAACAAATCCAAGAGATTAAGTGAAATATTTTTGCTTTTTGCACAATAACAATAAAATTAGTGAAATCAATATGCCGCAAAGTGGTCATAATCCATAAAAACACTAATCTGATGCTACAATAGCTTACACAGCAACAACAACAAACACACTAGCATGACAGGCTGCGGCAACGGTCTAAAACGAGGTATGAGATAGAATCAAAAGAGAAAATAAATTAGAATATTGAAAAAAGCAACACCAATGATAATGGCAAACGAGCAGAAAAATGCGAAAACAGTAATAATAACAACAACAAAACGTTTTGGATTGGAAAAAGCACAACAATTGCAACAACTGCCACAAGAAAAGTGAGTTGAGCAGAGGAAAACAGGTGGAAAAACGGTTGCCACAACGGCAGTAACAACAACAAGAGCAACAACGTTAACAACGCGACTAACAACAGCTCTAACAACAACAAGTGCAATAGTCGCAATAACACTGGCCTATTGTTCAATTGTTCGTTTCGGTGGCAGTTAATTGTATCCATTGCAGTTACTACCGTTTGTTGTTGGCACTGCCTGTCATTCCTGTTGCCTTATTTTCCACTCGGCGAGTATGCAGTGAAAAATGAAAAAAATTAAATATATTTATTACCGATAAGCGTTGGAAGGCTGAAGCTAATGCTGCTGCTGCTACCTGTAACAACAACAAAACAGCAATGCATTCACAATAACAAACAGCAACTGCATTGTGCTGAACTCAAATAAGTACCGCAATGTCGATCGGTACAAATGGACGCGCCAAGAGGCACACATTCGCCCATATCGGCTTAAACATATGCATATGGACGTCGGTATATATGTATATATCTATAGTGGCTGTGTGAACTGTAGTCCATGCATAAGCAAGCGATATTATAGACCCGGTAGTGGCATTTGAGAATGCTGCAGAAGACTGTTCGAAGCATAATCTGCACTATTTTGGAACTAGTTGGAGGGGAGGTAATGTTGTGACAAAGTGTCTACAAGATTCACAGCGTCGCCTATGATTTTATCGAGTGCCGAGTGGAGGTTGAGGATTCCGCATCTCAGGAAGTCTATTATCGTAGCATATTCACAATTTTCCATCTCGCCTTGTGAGACTAAACATATCTTTAACAGATCTTTAGATATCCTGCTTCCGATATATGTATCGGATACCAATCTGGTAGATGCACATTAATTTCCTCGAGACCCTTTTATCTAAATTGTTAAATTTTAATGCGCTTCTCAAACATAGACTTAAATTTTCGACCTTCAAATCTTGAAAAACCCTTCCACTGTCTGCAAACTAGTTCAGACTCAAAATGAACTATTTCCAACCTTATAGATCACACCACATGGGCATAAGCCACCGTTATGAAAACTGTTATTGGCTATTGTGGATGGCGCTTTGTGGTGCCTGATCAGCATTTGTGTTGGTCGCTTATTTTGCTTGTGGCGGATTCCTTTTTGCTACTTTATTGGCCACCGAATAGCGAATAGCCTTGGTCAATTTCAACTTCGCCTTTTTTTCCATGTACCACGTTCCTGTTGTTCGCATTGTGTTTGTTAATAAAATAATTATGGTTTCTGCCGCATTGTTGTCTTAATAGTTTATTGTGTCTTGTTATTGTTGTACTGACAAAAGGAGCCAATTATTCGAAATATTTGTGTATCGCGCCTTTTGAGTGCTAACTCAATTGCGAGAAAATTTTATAGAATCCCATGAATGTACATAAATAAGCCGTTGGGAAAAATTATACTCATATTCTACTTAAGAAACGTTTAATCGTTCATATCACCGACATAAATGATGAGCTGTTTAATTGAGATATGCACATTTTTTTAGATGTGCTGACAGCCGCTATGACGTTTAGTTGTCCAAAGAAAATTTACGGATATCTTCATTGATACAGTTAGAGCACGGATGTCTGTTGGCAGTAATAAATTACTATCTCAATATGCGGAATGAAAACATCGGGTTAGACCGGCATGTGGCATTTCGTGATATCGCCCAGGGGATGGGAGTTAGTCACCAAACCATTTTAAATCCTCTGCGGAAGGCTGGTTTTGGGTGTCACATGATTTGACACCTGCGATATGCTGCTGAAACGAAAAGAAGTCGGCCCATTTTTTAAGCGGATGGTGACTGGCGACGAAAAATGGATCACATACGAAAATGTCAAGCGAAAACGGTCGTGGTCAAAGGCCAGTGAATCGTCCCAAACCAGGTTTTGCTGTGTGTTTGGTGGGATTGGAAGGGAATCATCCACTATGAGCTGCTCCCATATGGCCAGACGCTCAATTCTACCATCTCCCTTCTGACCAATTAGGCCCGGACATCTACGAGGGGGGTATTATGACTTTGCCGTCTAAATGACGCATATTTGAACTACATCCGAACACTGTAACACTTTTTTATAAAGCATTGAATGAATATAAGAAAGCGGAAAGGAGATATTTGCCAACCTAATATAATACTAAATTTATGATATATTAAGTTAAGAGCCGTTAAATAGCTTTGAAAAAAATATCCCTAATGACAGCTAAGTTTGGTAATGATTTCATGATTTTTTAACAGTTTACAATATGAATCTCCATAATATTTAATTTGTTTTGAACTGGTAGATGGTTTGAAGGTTAAGTTCATGACTTTGATATGATCCTAAATCATATCAAACCGAGCCCAGATTTGAAAGTAATGGGCTTTTTCTCTGGATTGTAATATATAGAAAATTTTTTCGTTTTGAGTAAAATCCAGAATTATTTTCCAAAAATTAACAGAAAGTCAGAGATTTCCAACAGTTTTTAGAAGAGAATCACAGATACATAATGAAAGACATATAAAGTCAAATCTACACAGACAAATGGCAATTGAAGTGCCAACAGTATTTGTGAATCATCCATAATACTTACATCGCTGAGTATCGAAAATTTGTTTTCTTCTTGTTTTGTGCATTTCTTTTTTGTCTTCTTAACACAAATTTCACTAAGATGTTCGCATCACATTCACAATGTAAATCGGATCTAATTTATATGAATTTATGTCGTTTACACTTAACCTTAAATTTTTAAACGCTTAGCTCGAATTTAGCTCCACAAAGCGGAATAAACCTTCAAATTCATGCGCATGCGCAGCTTAGTTATTACTAATGCGACTTGTTAACGGGGCGTATCTACAACTGACTGCGTTCCTTAATTCCTCATCACTCATGCCGCCAAATACATTAATAAGCACATACACACTCGCCCGCGCAGAGATTAAGCTGACCCGCCTTCAGCTGCTATCGGCACACCTAGTTGTCAACTTCTCATCGAATGAGAAATAGATTATTTGTTATTAAGGAACTCAATTACACTGGACGGCAGATATGAAATAGCGGTGTGTATGTATGTGTTGAGATGTGCATATGTACACGATATATATTGGTATGTAAGCGCATTAATTCACCAGAAAAGTATAACGCGTAGACAGTCGAAAAAGTAATCAAAATATTAATGAAATAAAAAAAATTTATTACAAATTTATTAAATATTGACCGATATATCTAATGTAAAGTCGCCCCGAATAACCATAGCGAAAATTAGTATATAGGCTAAGGGAAGTGCTGAACCGAACTACCATGTTAATTTCAATGAGATATCTTACAAGGTGATAAATAAGTCAATCATAAGAACTAAGGTCTTTTAGAGCTTTGAAATTTTATGGCCCGAGTTTTAGAGATGATAATTGCCACATCTTCATAATCTATTGGGCAAAATTTTATTTCTATATCTGACATGGAGCTTGACTTATATAATGTAAAATGTACAAGTAACGAAAGGCTAAGTTCGGGTACAACCGAATCTTTTATACTCTCACAATTTATTGCTATATTTTTATAAAGATAACACACAATTTGATCCATACGGCATGGATCCTATTCGGTATGGAGTCCACTAGAATAACGAAAATCATCATATATAATATATGAGGGCTGAGGTAATTTCTGAACCGATTTCAGTCATTTTAACCACCAACTTACATTATATCTAAGGTTATATGCTCACTTAAATTAATAAACCGATTTACATGCTATTAAGCCCATCGTATTTTTGAAAATCATATAATTAGCTATATGAAAGCTAGAGCAAGTTATGACCCGATTTTAACCATTTCTGGTACAGAGACACACTATTAGAAGAAAACGATTTCATCTGGATTAAATTAAGATATCTGAGAGATTTACGGAGATAAAGTTTGTGACCCATAAGTGGGCGATGCCACAACCATTTCCCATTTTGTAAAAAAATCTTTCTGATATTTCTTCTGTAAAATTTAGTGTTTCTGGGTTTTCCGTTAGTGAGTTAACCCACTTTTAATAATTTTCAACCTAACCTTTGTATGGGAGGTAGGCGTGGCTATTACCCAAATTTCTGTATCGCTATCTATTTAGCGGACGGACGGACGAACAACCTCATCATTTCAACATATCTAACTACTTTTTTTAGGTTGTTTGTAACGTTAGGAGAACAAAACTACGTATCGTATTATACACTGTCAACATGTTGCGAGTTTATTAAAAAGTTTAAAATAATCGTTTATTTGTTGCACATTTTCACCGCTAATACGCATACATACATACCTACATATTGTGTGATTGGATATGTCACGGGTAAAAAAGTTAACGGAAATAGTTTCACATATGACTTTATTCGCAAACTGCGTACATTTTGTTGCTTCAATTATTTTCAGAAAATATGATTACAAATTTTGCACTTTCCGACAAAGTGTGTCAATAAATATCTATCATACGGAGTTATTTAAAAAATGTACATTCGGCTAACTGCGAGTTTATTAAATTGTTTATATGCTAGAATATATTGACACACATTAGGGTGGTTCGAAATTTGGTTGTTGTGGAAAGTTTTGACCTTAGGAATAATTGAACACTTTTGAATACATATTTTTAATTTGTTCAAACTCTGAAGTAACGAATTCCGTTATTCCGTAACCTTCTTGATTTGTACCAGATGTGATGTGTACTATCTCATAACATCAAAATTAATAAATATTTAAATTTGAGGTTAAAGTTGAAAAATGGGTTGAGACCGTATCTACTCCTAGCCCTTTAATTATTCACTTTGCCAGATTAGGTAATTTTACATAATACCAGTCCTGTTTAGAGAAACTTCTAAGGGATTCTAATAGTAGATTGTTTTCGTGGTCTTTCGCCTCTATATCCAATTCTAACGATTGCATTCTAGAACTGTTTGAGCTTTATATGAGGGTTTTCTATGATTTCAAGCTGATTTCAATATTTTTCATCACCTCCCGGGCCATAGCTAGGGACGATTAATTTAGAGGAATAAATTATGACTAATTATCTTTAACTATTATCCATTCCTGTCGTTTGGATTACTTCAAAAACTAGGTGA
Organism: Zeugodacus cucurbitae; assembly: GCF_028554725.1. Classification (NCBI taxonomy): domain Eukaryota; kingdom Metazoa; phylum Arthropoda; class Insecta; order Diptera; family Tephritidae; genus Zeugodacus; species Zeugodacus cucurbitae. The sequence goes on along the minus strand of NC_071667.1, from coordinate 50,591,689 downwards.
AAAGTTCAATTATTAGAGGTTTTATGGTATTCATATTTTTGGTTCATTTTTGGTGAAAAAAATTAAAATATTTGTACTAACGTTTGGGAAATATTAACTGGGAATTCATAAAGAATTAAATTTTTTATTACAACTTTTACAAAAATTTCGAAAAAATTTGAAAATTATAAATTTTTTTGATATATTATATATATTTTTTTAATTTTTCAAAAACATTATTCTTGGAAAAATAAGGATGAACCTAATGTGCACATATACTCACGTGCATATCTGCCACCGCGCAGTTACACGACTATAGATACATATGTATATTTATGTAATTCGAGTGCAAAAATTCACGCTCTGTCAATATGCGGATAAAATATGCATCACAACAGCAAAACTATTCAAATACTAGACTACAATGTATGTATGTATGTGTGTGCAATTATTACATTTGGTGACACGCTGTTGCATAGCAAGCGGCAACAAATCAACATTGCAACAATGTCTGGCATTCATCGCATTTCGCAATTTCTATGCGAATCATAACAAATTGTTGTAAAAAATGCAAAATCTAATTTCATAAGCGAAATACATACAAATGTTCTTCTATAAACATAGAGATAACAGCGCATACGAATACATACAAACGCACGAGTATGCAATGGAAAATCAAATTCCAAGCTCAAACAATAAAACGAAGCTTTGATGTGGTTGATAATATTTGAAGTTTTAGTTTGTATTAGAAATTATTAGAAATATTAAAATTTATGTTGATTTGATTTGCTAAATATATTTCGATAATCATATATTAATATACGAGGGTGGTCCGATAAGTACTTGCCTCACCGTTCGTTAGCGCCCCTATATTATAGTATGTTCTTCTAGGAAATAGAGCAATATCGATCGATGACTTGGTTCTTTCCTTTGAATGGAAAATTGCGCTGTGAAATCAAAGTTCGGGGGAAAGGGAGAAGAATTTCTCCTTCTATGGTCCCCTTATATTGGTTTAATGAGATCAAATTTAGTTGCATGTCCATTGATCTTGCAGACCTCCAGAAAATGTGTTGTTCGGACGAATCAATCAATCTGAAAACTTCCTAACGACTCAGTGATCTAAAAAGTCCATAAATCAGCGATGGATGATGATATGTATGAACACCGTGAGAGTATCTAAATAGGAAGGATTCCATAAAATTGTAACCCCACATTTATCAGTTTAACTGGGCGAATTTTTATTCCCATCAAACTCCAAGAGAAAATTTTTGGTCGATCGCTGGAATAAAGTGAGTTAATAGCTTTAAGAACTCTTGACTCTGACCGATTAGGTCCGAGAGCATATAATAAAATATTTATAGTAACCTGGAAGTATGTATGTCGCTCTCCACATAGTCCCTCCAACGGAGTGGAGGCCTTCCCTTTCCTCGGCTTCCTCCGGCGGGTACTGCATCGAACACTTTCAAAGCTGGAGTGTTTTCTTCCATTCGGACAATATGACCTAGCCAGCGTAGCCGCTGAACTACGTCAATGTCGTCGTATAACTCGTACAGCTCGTCGTTCCATCGTTTGCGGTATTCGCCGTTGTCAATGTTCTCAGGACCATATATATATTCATATAGATATTATATGTATAGATATTCGAAGAAAAATGAGGAATGAATGTAATAAATGTATCGATATTAGTATTACTCGAAATTTTTTTTTGATTTTTTACCGCTAAATTAATACAGGTGAATATGTTGCCACATACAGCGTGGTTAAATTGTTCTTTTTTGCTTGCTTGCTCACATCTATGTTACGCTTCATTTACGAATGCCGCTAAACGCTTGCAGCAACGACTTTAAAAAGTAAAGTACAGAAACAACAACAGTAAGATAGCAACAAAAATAATTCCGATAAAAAAGTTAACCACAACTAGTAGTTAAAGCAAAATAGTTACAAATACGCAAGCGAGACAAGACGCGCGAACCCAGCAACTACTGCCAGGCGGCCTAGACGTCCGTGGCTCGGTGGGCGCCCGCACAAGGCTAGCGTGCTCGCAGTCACTGCATTAATAATAATAATTTTTAGGCAAATTAAATTAGCATTAAGAGTTGCACGGAAGATTACAACAACAGTAGCGACAACAGCAACAGCAACAGCACTAACAAAAACAAATGCAATAAAAACAACGGACAGTCCGCGTAAAGCGCACGCGCAACAGGCACAGTAACTATCTTGGGGCGGGAAAACGATTATGCGCCACCAAGACTCCGAAAAGCGATGCATCGGAGGCCTGAGAAGCAGCCACCGAAATGTTTGCGGCCAATCGGTATTTCCTTTCTTCTTTTTAAGACCCAAAATGAGGGTATGTGTGAGTGCGCATGCAGTCCATAGTGCGAGTTTCCAACGAGTAACTGCACTTGGCCAGTCTTGGTCTTCGTGCCATGCTGTGTTGTCCAGTTCGTGTGCGATGTGGCACATTGAACCAGTGGCAGGCTTGAGAGGCGCGGCGGAAGGGTTAAATGTTTTAACTGTTTGGTTTTTTATCTCACTGGCTCCGTTGGGCCAAAATGGTTATGTAAATTGAATTTACTCTTGGGCGAAACAATAGCCACTTGTAGTGTGGCGGATAAGTAATTGTTGGTTGTAAATACAGTTAGCCGAATTTCGGTTTTGCATTGTCTTATAGCAAGTGCTTTTTAAAGTTTTTATTTTTTTTACTTTATTGGCGTATAACATTCAGTGTTATTTATGAGTAATTTTAGAGAATTCTCGTATGGAAGATATCGATTGAACATACTGTTTGATTTTATATAGGCTTGCTCGTTCTTCTTACGCTCCGATAAGTTGGACATCCACCAAATATCTACTGAAGATCGTTGATATTATAAACAAGACAAGATCAACTTGCGCACGAGCGCTTGACATACATACATCATGAGCTATCCAACTGGACAACCCCAGCACCTGTGCAGTTTCGAAGTCCTTTTGGCTCGCAAAGAAGCATAAAATGTCTTTAGAACTACTTTCTCTCAGCAAGGTTCATTTTGGCGTCATCATAGGCGTGCTTACTGGACATTGTCCAATTGGTACACATGCGTTGAGACTAGGGCTAAGATTGAAACACCTTGGAACGGTCGCTTCGGCGAATCTAACAAATTGGTTAGATTTAATTTACATATGTCCATACCGGATAAATGGGTGGTAAATGAGTTTTTTGGCGACTATATGTTATATATATTGGCCGGTATAAAAGCTCTTCATTAAAATTTAGTGAAAATGTTTTGCTTACTATATCATTATTTGGTACAAAAAGAGGTAACTAGGCCCTACCATCCGTTTTTGTTATACAGTTATTTTATTTTCCTAACCGAAATTACTCGCTTGATTTTAAAGCTGAATGTAATCTTACTGACCGGAGAGAACACTTCTCGAGCTTGCTGAACGGTGATAGCAATGCTATTGATAGCATAGAAGTAGAACCCGAAACCACAGTCGTTGACGACAAAGTTGTCGTACCACCACCTGGCCATAACGAGATTGATATAGCAATTACCCGGCTTAAAAACAACAAAGACGCAAGCTCCGATGTCCTAACGTGGGATACCCACAAAACTTATACGGTTATGTAAAATGACGTTGAGGACTACCACCAGCTCGGTCAGAATGGGAAAGGACCACTCCGAGCCGTTCGATACCAAACGAGGTTTCAGACAAGGCAACCCCTAATCGGGGTTTTTAATCGAGCGATTTTGTAACCTAATGCTTGAGTGGATAATTCTCGCTGCAGATCTTAATCGTATTGACACAATCTTTTTCCAGAGTCACCAGTTATTGGCCTATGCGGATGATATTGTCCGCTGCAAAAACAGGGCCGTGGGTGCAGCATTTTCAAGCCTGAAAAAAAAGCGAAATAAATGGGTCTAATAGTGAACGAGGGCAAAACAAAGTGCCTCATGTCATCATGCAAAAGATCTCAGCGCTTAGAAGATCACGTCACTGCTGACAATTACAACTTCGAGGTAGTAAAAGACATCGTCTATATACATAGGTTTCAGAATAAACTCCAATAACGACGCCAGCCACAAAATCAACCGGAGAATTACTCTTGCAACAGTTGCTATCACGGGCTCAGTAGGCAATCGAAAAGCAGAGCCTTCTCTCGAAAACCAAAGTAACGCTCCATAAGCCATTCATCATACCCGTCCTGATATATGGCGCGGTGATCACGATGATCAATAAAGATGAACACTCCTTAGGAGCGTTCGAGAGAAAAGTCCTCCGAAGGATTTATGACCCACTACGCGTGTGCGTAAATGAGTACCGGATTTGTTGGAATGACGAGCTGTATGAGCCCCTCGGGATATGGACATAGTGTGGCGCATAACAATACAGCGGTTGCGCTGGCTGGGCGGGTAATGCCAATGATGATGATAACCTTACTGACACATGTATACAAAACTGGATCCAATCCAAACATAAAACATATAAACTTGGAATTAGTCGCACAGCACATTTTCGTTTAACTCATCCTAGGAAAGGCTATAGACTGTTTCCACGACTCTCGGATCTACGTAACCGAAACGGAAGCTGGTTCATATGCACCCAAGAAACTACAACTCTCTCAAAAAGTAACCCTATCTAGTAATAAATGATAACTTATGTAGAACATAATCCTATCCATAATGAAAACGCCAACCGGATAACATATTTAAGCTCACTCATTAAATTACGTAAGCAAATCATTAACCACACATTCCCCATTTTTTTCCAAATTCCCAATCAGCCAGGCGTTATCCGCTCAACGCAATCATTTAGGCAATTATCGTTTACGACAGTCCGAGTTAGAGCAGGATTTTTCTCATCAATCCCGTCACATGGGCATATAAACATGGAAATGCACTTTCAAAATGATTTTCATAAACCATAACGACACGCACAATGCAATAACAAAAACAACAGCAGCAACAGCTACGGCAAATGTTATTGCGGTTAATCTTTCACTTTGGTGTATGTCAAAAATAACAAAAAAGAACGACTCGAAGAAAAAAGAACACAAAATTAAGAAATAGGAAATATGCCAACTCATGCAGCCCCAATGCAGCAGGTCATATTGGATTTTACAGCCAATGTAGTCAATAGTGAATGTTGTTGTAGAGAGTGCAGACATGCATAAATCGCCAAGTCAAGCTTACGCAGAGACCAATACACGCATTAAGGGGTCTCTTTATATTTGAGCAGTGTCTGTGTGCGCTGCACCGGCTTATGGGTTTAGAATTTTCGTCAGTTATTTTTGCCCGAAGATGCGTCTTGTGCGCAAGTGCAACAGCGCACTGCTTAACTGCTGTCGTACAAAGGCCGCTCGCCGATCGCCGGTCTCCATATTTGGGCTATGAAGCCTCACTACAATGACTGGAAAGCTTCGGTCAGCAGGCGAAGCGGCTCCAACAACTGACAAATTGCAGTCAGCTGCGGTGCGCAACAACACTAAGCCGGTGCAACTCTTTTCTGGCTTATTGATATTTACAGTTTACCATGCTCGCTGACTGCATTCATCTTTTGCGTTTTATTATTTATTTTACTAATTGGTAAAACTTCTTTTGCTCACCACTCTATCGCCAGTCATTTCGAGTTATCAGCGGTAATGGCATAAGCACAACAACAGCAATAGGTATGCATATGGAAAAGTTCAACGATTCATTGCTGTCACATTGTCGACAGTAGCCGAAATCGATTGGAATGACTTGGGCATTTATGAGTGGCACTCAAGAGTCATAGAATGGGAAAGGCGTAAAGAATTGGTATTGTATTGCCTTAAAGAGCTAATGGAGCTAATAGTTCACAGTAGGTAAATCGTTTAAAATAATTTGTTTATTTTTAAATGGATAAAAGGTATTTGCTTTCTAGTCAGAGTTTATTTTTACCTTGAAGTCCTATATATCACATAACAACTACACTAACAAGATTATGAGACTATTTATTAAAATATAATAATTTTTGAAATAAACTGTAGTATATGTTAAACAATTTTCTGTTAAGAATATGAAATCGTTTTACCCCTTTTTTATCACATCGCGCGGTAAGGTATCATCACATTACCACAAAAATAGTGTCATGCTCCAAACAGTGCAGAAATACAACGAATTTAAATCACATAATATTATAAATCCCTCCAAACCATATGACATCAGATCACAATATAATTCATAAAGATGTAGTTATATTTAGAAATCAATTAATTATTCAACAATATTAATCATTGAGTTTATTTTATACCGAACCACCGAACCTTACTTCATATTAAATCAAGAGTGATCACAAAAAGTCACATCGCCTACTCTTATTAAAACATCATCAAAGTATTGAAGTATAAGAGGATACACATAAAAACTTCACATCATTGAATACTTTACACATCCCTTTGCAAAGCGAGTGAAACTTCGCTTTTGACCCGCTTGAACATCCACATCTAATATTTGGCCGACTAGTTATCAAAAAATTATTACAGTATCAATACGATGAATGTCCTTTTACTAGAATAATATCATCTAACGCTAGTTTAAGTAATAGAGTTGATATTTGATACAGAGCCACAGCAGATCCAATGAATCGACAAAACTCTTGAAGCCTTTCACCAATTTGCGAAAGTTCATGCTACCGTGCGATCTGAACCTTGCTAATGCAAAAAGTTTAAAATACCTCTTGCCATCAAGCCTTTAAGTCCAGGCCTAAAGTATCTCATAGTTACACATGACACGTTGGCTAATGACCAGTCAATGCCTACTGATTTCATTCAAGGACCCTTATGCGCAAGCTTAGCGTTTTTGCTGTTCTCAGATATTTCGTCGTGGCTTGGAAACCAAACGTGCTTTGAACAAATATTCAGCGAGCTCTTAACCAGAATTTCCACTCTATTACCAGAGTGAATGTTCATCTCCCTGACACAGGCCATACTACTTTGGAACATTATATCAGTTGGTACCTTAATTGCCACCACATCCGCATTAAAAGGACTGTAGTGGTCTAGTATCCTAAATCTGTCCATGACACCGAGCTCACTGTTGAAGATTCCTCCACCAACTTTCCCTCCATTGGTGAAAAAGTCCAACGTCAACAACTCGTCTTCAACAGCTTCGTCCCGCCCACATCTCTTTCATAGGAATGTGGACAGGAAAGAAACTGCGGTGAGTAGGTTCCGGGTCACAGCACTCTGGACTGCTAAAGAAGTATTTTGTGTGCGGATTGACTAAAAGAGGCACATTAAACTAAGGAGAAGGTTTTAAAAAGATGTTTGAAGCACCGGTGAGTTATACTTTCGCGCTGAAACAGTCTTATGAGGACAATTGGAGGATCAAGTGGCAAGTCACTTAAATAACATAAATAAAATTATCAGAACACTTAACTGGCAGTAATGTATTATGGTTTTTTGTGCATCTCACTAAATACTCACATCTCAAAGACTAAACTGCTGCTCCGGTCGCATTCCCGGTTAGCATTTTACCTTCTGCTACACTTGTTGTCACCTCTGTCGCAGGTCGCAACGCGCGGCCCATTATTCGATAATGGATAATCATCAAACATTGTTAAAAAAAGTTTACCGGTGTTACGCGAAGCTGCTAAAAAGTCAACGAAGTATCGTTGGCTAGGCAAATGACCAACCAAGCGACCCAGAGACCGTCACTCAGGCGGCACTCAAGCGCTCATCCGCTCACCCATTCAGGTAATTAACAGTCCACCTCAGGTCGCTTTGTGCCACTTTAGAAGGCTATAAATTGATTTATTTTTACAACCGTGTAGTTTGTTCTTTGCCACACAGCAGCATGCAACAGACAACGGCAGACAGCGAGTGGCAAGCAGCGGCCAACTTGCGACCATTCGAAGTGGTCTCTTCAATCAGCGTCAATTGTTTGCAACAACTTGTTCTGCACTTGGCAAAACTGAAAGATGCACGGAGTGGACAGTGAACAGCGGCCTAAGCGCTACTTGGTGCTTTATGCGCACACGGCTTTCTTCATTTGCGTCCGCTGCGCTGCCGCGTGGCGGAGTTCACGGTGAAAAGGTGGACAGTGGTCGCTTGGTCGCGTGGACCGTTTATCTTGTTTCTCTGACTGTTATTTGCTGTTTATGAGTTTGTCAGCTGGTGCCACTTTTATGCTGTCACTGTCGGCGACTCCACCGCACCTGCCTCACTGCTGCTGCCTAATAAGCTATTAAAAGGAACATTAAGGTGCGCGCTCATATTAAAGACGACGACGTTGTGCTTTTCACCGTCGCTGAACAAATATACAGAAACAATAAAAACACTTAACGTGTTGCAACAACAACAACAGCGTACTGAAAAAGAATTAACAACAACACAAACAACAACAGCTAAGAACGCGGCAGCGTATTTTACGAGCACTGTCGATATGACCATTAGCGTTAGCTATTTGCTGCCGATATTGTTGACATTGTGACTGCTGTAAGTGCAACTAAGAAGTGCACACACGGACACACACACATACACATACATACGGCCATGCACTTGAGCAGCACACAATTACACGCCACTTGCAACAATTTTAATCGCAACAATTTGCAATTAGAAACGTCTGATCTGCATTGTTGTTAATGTTGTTGCTATTTTTGTATTCTTTTCACATTTTCAGCGCATTTCTTCTTTTCTTCGCATACAACAACAACAACACAAATTGATACAACAACATTGGCATTGTTCTTAGCTGTTGTTCCATTCTTATAATCAGCAAAATTGTATCCATTTTGTATGTTACTACTTGCTAACGGTACATTGTCCCTCTTCGTGCAGGTTCTTTGCTCATAAGCTTTTTTGTATGGAAGTTTGCTTTTTTTCAACATTTTTATCTCTTTAGTCGGAATTTTTTTCTCTTACTAGCAATATCCGCTTGATTTCTGATGGAAAGCTTCACAATTACCACACTTTAGTCTCTAAAAAATGGGTGTTCTTTTTACGTTTCGAATTAAGAGAAACAAAGATTATGACGATTTTGCAAGAATTATAAGAATATTTGTTATCATCTCCTCTATATATTGATACCAAGCCACGAATTTCGAACTCCAATCCGAGCCTTTATTATCAATTACAACTCAAAAGTTGTACTATTGTATGAGACTTCATAACATGAGTGTTAAAACTGAAAGTTATGTATCATGACCATCTGTCTGATTGTCCGTCCGTTCCTGTCAGCGATAACTTCAGCAAAAATGTAGAGATGTTTACGTGTTTCCCAACTGTCTGAAGGGTTGGTACTGCAGATGGGTGAAATCGGACTTTAGCCATACTATAAAGTGCTATAACTAAGCTGCAAATTCCAAAACTCGAAACAGTGATCACAGTAGGAGGCGCCAACTGTGGTTCAACAATTTCAATCAACATAATTGTGTATACCTCTTTATTGCTTTTGTATGGTAAATCGATTTTAAAAGGTGTTTTAATGGAGCAGCGGTCGATTAATTGATCAATTAGCTCCTGTCTAAGAACGCTATACGACAGTTTTATCTAAAACTTTCTCCAAAATATTGGGTCTTCCTGTAGTTACTTCTAACCAAGTCAATAGTCTCTAGATTTAGATAATCTTCGTTTAATTTATTTAATTCGGAGATGCATGAGTTTCTAATTTACAAAGACTGGGCATTTGAGGAAAGATAATGTAGATTCGAACGCAAAATTTGCTAAAATACTACAGTTGAACTTCCATAACACGAACTTCTATAACTCGAAGTTATCCATAAATCGAACTTTTGAATTGGGAATGGTAGTCAAATTTCATACAAATTACTTTCCATAACTCGAAGTCGTCTAACTCAAATTATTTTTTTTTGGATTAAGGTGATTCAAGTTAGGGAAGTTCAACTGTTGTTGTTCTTGTATATATTCATAAGTGTGTTCTGTAAAAGATGCGATGAGCTGACAGATTTAATATAGCGGGTACAGCTGTCGATCCGTGTCTCAACCTCGCATAGAAGTAATTATATTATATTAGTTCAAGCTTCGCTAAGCAATTTCGAAGAAATTTCAAATGTTCTCCTCCTCATTCCCTTCTTTGCTTATATATAAATTAAATACATTTACGTAAAATATTTTAGTAATGACCTTGTCGCCAATCTTTGCCGTCCAAAATTCCAGCAAATATTTTGTTTTGACGAATACACTGACGTCTACTATCACTATCTCCAAAAGGAAACTTTCTCAAAAGCGGAATATGCGAGCAACGAAAACTACTTGAGTTTGTTCAATAATAGAATGATGGCAGCTGCCGCAGCGGCCACCCGTGCGCAAAGTCCGTGTCAGTGGTGTGCAAAGAATTGCTGGAACGTGTGCGAAAGCAATGCACGCGCACTCGCCGCGACACGAGGATAACAAAAGGATGATGAGCCAGCAAATGGCTGGAACGCTGTCACGCTGCCGCGCAGAAAGTCAGTTAAGGCAGCGCCAGCCAGTGTCTGCTGTGAATGGCAAGCGCAAGCAATTTAATCTGGCTGCTGGCTAAACGTAATGGGCCACGCGTAGACGACTCACAGCAACTGCGTGTGCGAAAGGACCTGCGCGCCCAAAACTTACAAGTAGTTTACTTGCTGCTCTGCTGTTGTTGTAATAGTTTGAGTCATTGTTTGGCAAAAGTTTTCACACTGCAATGAATCCGCTATTTCCCTTATCTGTCGGAGTTGGTTGTTTGTCGCCTTGGTTTGTCGCAATCGCCACCGGAAGTGTTTACACAATCCACCCAACTCTATGCGATTGTTGTTGCCGCTGGGTTTGCGCATTGTCAGCATTTGTTTAGCTTTAGCGTTGAGCGGCACTTCGACGCAAATGCTGTTTCTGCTGCAAACCATGTCGAATGTTGAGGTTCCAACTAGCTCTATTGCAGCGGTGGCAAGAGTGTGGGCGACAACAGTAAATCAACGCACCAATATTCGCTTTTCCTTCTACGTGTCGCCGCCACGAGTATCACTGCTTCAATAGGTATGCGTTTCTCCAGAGTGCTCAGTACTTTTACTTGTCTGCTGCTAATATATGTTTACATATAAATATATGTATATGTATGTCTAGCATTACATGCCATCTTGAGTGTACCCCCATCGCGTTGAAGGATTATGATGCGTTGCATGCTTTCAATTTCTTTGCTGTTGGCTTGTTCTTTTCACCATCATCACCACCGCCGCGTCCATGCTGCAATTTCAATTGTCCACTGGCGCTTGCTGTGTAAGTATTTGAGTTCCTTTTTTGTTTCTTTCGTAATTTGGTCCACATTGCGTTGCTGATAAGAATTCCAGTTTGACACTTTTACGAGGCTAAGATTAAAGATTTAAGTGAGCGCGTTTTAATTGAATTGCTTCGTGTTACTCCGTTCTCGTTGCGGAAAGAAAAACAATTCCACTGCTGGCATTTAGATAATAGATTTATTTAAAAGTTTAGTTTTCAGTTGTGGGAATATGGAAAAGTGAATTTCTGCAAAAAGAAATAAGAACAAATTAGTACTTGGATGATATAAATCAAGCTCTGCCAAATCTAAGGAGCAGCGACGCGACATTGTGATCATTTTTAAATTGTTGAAGCAAAGATTTAATGAACAATTCGTGGACATTGATTTCGGCCGGCAAATTAAAACCTTTCGGCAACTTTAAAATAACTCTCAAATGGAGGCGGTTATATTTCCAGCTATATTTTAAGATTTTTTTACATAAATATTGAAAAATAACGGAGTTATGGGCCGTCTTCGAAGGTTCCAAAAAAAAAGTTCCCCAACTGCTGACATGATTCCGGCCGAATGAGTAGCTGAAACAAAAAAAAACATTCAAAATAGTTATTAAAGTTGAATATATTCCCTATACAATGTCCTACGATTTTTGAAAAATACAAAAATTAACAAAATGGCGTAGTTCTGGAAAAAATTTCGTCTTTTAGGTAAAAAAATGGTCTTTCTTTAATCCCAAATTGACAATTTTCAACAATTAAAAAGATGGTAAGTCAGTAAATATATTCAAGCGTTCTCATTTTCAATTTGAAGTCGATCGGTTGATTTCTCGTTGAGTAATGATGTCAGCAATTTTGACAAATGTCGTATCGAGAGAAACGCGTTTAAAGTTTTAACTATAGAGGTTTATACCTGCGAGCGGTCGCTCAAAAACTAAAACGCTGCCATTAAAAACTATTGAAGCACCTTACCGATTTCACAGGATATTTTTGAAAGTATAAACCTTAATTATTAACTAAAAACCTTTTCCTTCTCCCTATATAAGTCATACAGCTCATAGTTCCATCGTCTTCGTAATTCCCGCTACAAATCATCAACGAACCGTTAACCTTAAGCAAAACCTTTCTCTCCACGCTTCTGCACCATAAAGCAGGACGGGAATGATGAAGAGCCACTAGAGGTTGGCCTTTGCTCGTCGAGAGAGGACTTCCTACTCAGTCCAAAGTAACATCTGTTGGCAAAAGTGATTCTGCGTTAGATTTCAAGGTTGACATTGTTATTGGTGTTAATGCTGAATCCAAGGTAGACGAAATTATCTACAACTTCAAAGTTATGACTGGTAGCAGTTATGTGGTGTCGTCTTGTCCTCGTTCTCTACCAGACCCATACACGAAGCGTATGGAAAAAGCAAACGAAGTGGTTGTTATGTCCAATGATATCAATATCATCGGCATACGCCAACAGCTGCATATTATTAAAGAAGATTGTTCCTTCTTCTTTTAATTCTACAGCTAGTATTATTTTTTCTGGCAACAGGTTAAGAAGTCAACAGGTTAAGTGAGTCACCCTGTCTGAACACCAAACATATATTGAGGCTTATCTCATGGTAATTGACGCAGATTGTGGGGTCTCCCTTTTTATGGATTGGGCAGAGTACACTTAGGTTCCAATCGTCGGGCAAGCTTTCGTCCGACCATATTCTGCAAAGAGCTGATACATGCACCTTGTCAGCCACCATATTTGAAAAGCTCGGTCGGCATTCCTCGACCCTTTTTACCATAACACCAAAAATATTTGTTCTCAAAAGCATTTACATTTGTTGACATGTCTTTAAAAAATATTAAACATGATTTGAAACAATTACCTCAAGCGAAGTGAAATGCTTGACAGATAAGTCACCGTTTTTCTGTCCATCCCCTACATTAAATATAAGATTTTTGACTAAGGACAATTAATATTTCGAAGCTCAATAAAATTAATAGTTTTAGGAAAGATTAACTCATTTATCATTATTCAATAGAAAGGTCCTTATTTAATATAATATACAATATTATTCGAAAATTTTGAATTTGTAGAATATTCTGTACTTTGATTGGTTTAAACTTTGGATGCTCAACTTAATCTCTGCAGCTTCAACCCAACCATACATCGGTCTGTATGCAAACAAGAGCCTTCAAGTACTCACACAACTATTTAGCATATTTTCATTTATGAAAGATTTATAGCTGGCATCCATGTACTGTTAGATCAGCACCTTTCGCTGTACGTATAACCTAGAAAAGTGAGCAATTCGCTTGAACACGTAGCGCACAGATGCAGTAAGGCGAAGTAACTGAAAGGCTGATGCACAGCTAAACTCGCAGCTATTGTAAATAGGAACGAACAAATAAAGCCGCATTTGCACATACTTTCGCACACATGTGGCCACGTATGGCAGAAGTGTAAGCCAATAAATATTCTAAGTATGAGGAGAAAAGTTGTAAATATCTAAGTAGATATAATAAAATATTTCAAGCAGCTGCTGCTAAGCCAGCAAATTAGCTTAAACAAGGAAAGCTCACGAACAAACGGCAAATCTGACGGTGAATATTATCTATAGGGTGGTTCATATGAGTAGATATTTTTCTTATAATCAGCTCATAGTTTATCTGTGAAAGTTACGAGATGAATGCGATTAACGCTGAATACTATCGTGTCCTGAGATAATGCTGATGAGAGTTTACTCGTCATAACCAGCAGAGGCTGACTTATTCGATTCAAAGTTCCGATTACCAAGACGTTCGGCTTTCTTTTTCACTATATATGTTAGAACAGCTCGTAACAATCAAGAGGTGATGATCGAGAATTCAATGTGTCCTTGGAGAGAGGAAATGAGAGAAAAGGAGAGAAGTTTTAGAGAGATGGTATAACCAGGAATGCCATTTCGGCTAAATATAGTCGTTTCAGGGGCATTTTTATGGCGGATAACTTGATGAGTGATCGTAATCGATCTTCAGCGAGATGGTACGACCATATCACGAGCACAGTAGAGTAATCGTTCTGCTTTAGAGGATATTACATTTTTGACCAACCGAGCGATACGAATATTAATATATGTTTAAGGTTCTTGAAATGAAGCAAGATGAATTCAAGTTCCTGGATTGTCTTTAATAGCATGTGGATTTCAACCTATGGGTCAGTATTTAGTGTTAGTTCACAAAACCGAAAAAGACAATAAGATACTAAAAAGTTGAACTATTGCTTCCGTTCCACCCTGTACCGGTTGGCACTCATATCTAAACGTGAGAGTGTTACTCATATCAGCATTCGGGCATCCAGCTAATCATTCGTTAAACATCAGTAAATGTTGCCGCACAAATTGTTGTTGCGGCTTGTGTATAATAAACGGAAAATAAAGTCTATATTTACCAAAGAGAAAAGAAATTGGAGCTGATAAAACGTGTAGAGGAAATCAAACACAACTAAAACATAACAGGTTACTTAAGGAATCTTAGCGAGTGGCGAACGCTACTTTTCTGGTGACCTCACCTATCTCGTGGCCGTTGCAGGCTGGCCAATCGACCGACAAACGAACGCATCACGTTCGGCAAACGTCCGCTGGTGCAGCGGTAGCTCCAACATACCTTGAGAAGGCCACAAGAGCGCCAATGTGTTGCATGTTGGCCGTTACATGTTGCAGCAATACAGCAATACAACAACACACGGTATGGCCTTTAGCGGTCAGCAGCAACAATATCATGGCTATTGATGTTAAAACCTTTGATTACTGTTGCTTGCCACACCACACCACGCGGCACAAAGCAAACACACAGCAGTGGCGTGTTGCGCATGTTTCACCAGCACTTATGTATTTTCTCTTGCCACTTTTTTGTTATTCACTTCGATTTCTTCTTTTTGCCATTTTTGAGGCGCTCATTGAAAACTTGAACTCGATAGTTGATCTGTGTGATCTCCACCTGATCTAAAAGGCAATCACTGTTATAAGTTTATTTTCTATTTTGCCATCGCAAGTTACACCACTTGCATTGTTGTTGTTGTTATTGTTGCCGTCTAGATTACTGTATTTCATTATTTACATGCAGTTTATTCGCATTGCTTTTATTGTTCTTGTTCTTGACGCCGTTGTTCTACCACATGTGGCGTTTGATGTACAGTTAAAGCCGCAATTGCCTGCCAAACGCTCACTCCACTCAACTTGCAGCTTAAGAACGCATTAATTTTCGTATATATTTTTAAATATTCTTCTGCCTATAATCTCAGCTCATAGCCGAACGCCTGTCGTCTCTCTCTAGGTTACTTTGGTACTCCTCCTGCCAGCGAGACCGTCACAAGTTATTAATGCAATCAATTCCCGATATGCCACAAACACTTTGCATACGAGTAGTCTTACTATGAAATGTATTTGTATTTGTTAATATGTTTGACAGCGTCTTTGATGCGTGTCAATTTTGTTTAACGCAGCAGTTGGCCTTACTCGTAAAGACATACGAATTTGAGTTGGAGTTACTCATACATAGTAGGTTTTCTAATTAAAAAATGTTCTACTAAAATGTTCTCTAATACTTCTATTCCATCATATATTAATTATATTTGAGAGACTACCCATCAGGTGTCGAACAGTTTCCGATTTTCGAAGTTAGCTTCCAAAATTTAAATATTTTGTTTCGATGTTCGAAAAAAGTCTTTTAAAAAATATTATTAATTACAGCATATAGTTATTAAAAAATCCGAAATATGGAAATGACCTACCTTTTCTTATTAATTCAATCGTGTCTAAAATATTTCCACCAGGCTTATACGACAGATGATGTATAAGATGTCCAGTATTTTTCGATATATTCTCGCTTAAGTCCTCCCAGTTTAAGTGTCTTTACTCTAAGTATATATGTACCAACATACTGATTCCGTTACCAGTTAGTAGCGAATAAAGGGATATCGCCTACGTTGAAAAAATCCAATGAAGACGGACTTGTTTCAAATGAACCAAGAGAGGGTTAAGTTCGGGTTAACCCGAACATTTTATACACTCGCAATTTATTTATTTAATTGTATTAAGAGATCACCCTATTTGATCCACATATTCCGAATAAAATCCACTAGAAAACAAAAATCAATACATATAGTACATGGGAACTGGGGTAATTCCTGGACCGATTTCAACCAAGGTATATTTTATTAAAGATTTTGCGTTTATTTAATTTGGCTAAGATATCTCACATATTAACCGATATATACAATAAAAAGTCCGCCGGAAGTTAGAGGAAATATTGGCCTGATTTTGCCCATAGACGCACACTATTAGAAGAAACAAATCTCCTTTGAATTTCTATGGAATATCTGAAAAAAAAAAATAACCCCAAGCATCTCCTCATTTTCGATATATGAAAATTAGAAATGCAGTATGTGTGCAAAGTTTTATTCTGATATCTTCACTGGTGATTCATTTATATGTTGCTAAGTGAGGGATCAAATGGGCTTCAAAATTGTGGTAAAAGGAAAGTAGGCGTTGTTGTGAACCGATTTTTTTTCATTTTCAAACTATGCAATTGGGATGCCAAGAAAATATTACAAACCAATTTTGTTCAAATTGGTTGAGTAGTTTCTGAGGTATGGCTTTTGACCCATAAGTTGGTGGAGCCACGCCCACTTAAATTTTTTTATAGAAATGTATGTGAAGCTCTTCTGTATCATATTTATTATGGAATTTAATGCTTCTAATGGTTTCCTTCACTGAATTAAAACATTTATAGTAGTTTTCAACATAACTTTTGTAGCCGTTTTTAGACTGTATAAGGAAGTGCCTAAAAGAAATAATGCACAAAATCTTAGTAGACGGCGGGAACACGCCCAAAAAAATTACATCCAAATAGGCCCCTTATTAGTGCGATGTTATTTGTGGGCGTGGCCTGGTGGTCTAATTTTGTACATTTATGAAAGCACCCTTCTTTTGATGCCAAGGAACACGTGTACCAAGTTTTATTATTAAGTTTTTTTCATTTTTATCCAAGTTACAACTGGCACGGACGGACAGACAGACATCCGGATGCCAATTTTACTTGCCACCTCGATCACGTTGGTATATATAAATATATATCTAACCCATTTAGTTTTATGACTTCCAAACAACCGTTATGTAAACAAAATTATTATACTCTCTTAGCAACTTGTTGCGAGAGTATAAATATTACTAGCGCGCAATGAAGAATTCGCCTAAATCAAGTAAGGTTGACCAAAAATATTTCATAGTCAATTAACAATGCAGGTTTATAGGAAAACTTTGAAGGGGATCATTGGTAACTCGTCAATATGAGAACACAGAACGGAATACGAACGTATAAATTAGTACCAAATAACTAAAGAATATTATCCGCAAGCTTTTAAGCTCATCCGTAGCATTGTGTTGTGTTTCTATAGTTCAATTGTATATGGCGTTTCAAGTTCTACAATTCCATATGAATTCCGAACCACTTCCGACTAACGGTACTTTGCCTTGCAGCTTGTCCTACAGCATTCAGCCTTATCACGTAAATAGTCAAGACACACATTTGTATTCGCATCACCTTCTGCTACACACATACTCGTACAAACACTAACCTTAAACTCTCGAACGTGGCCAATAAAGACCCAACAGAACGATTTAAATGCACTTGTGCGCCCAGAGATGGCATTAAGAAGTGAATGCAACACACACACACACTCAAACACACACACACATTTTTCGCCTGCAAATACTTAACAGCTATGGCAATAACAACAACAGCAATATTGAACAGAAAATCAAGTTGGAATATTTCATAGATGTTTTTCTTGTTGTTGTTGCTTTAAATGTGAATGCATACAAGTTTACGTGTGAGTGTGTGTGTAATGCGAAGGAACTCGTTTTCGGCCTAAACATTTTATTCTAACAGTTTGATGCTGATGATGATGATGGCCATGGTGATGCCGCTGTTTGCGTCATTGATTGTTCGCTATGATCGCCGTCATCCAACAGCAACAACCACAACAACAGCAACGCGATGGACAGCAAAACAGCTCAACAATCTGGACAGGCTAATAAAGCGCTGCAGCTGCTGACGCACCTCTAGCTCGTAGAGCTCTCCCTCTCTCCACCACCCCACCATCGCCAATGGACGAGTGCAATGCAACGCATCACATGCGCAGGGATAAACGAGTGTCAGCCGCACAGCTGCATAGCATAAGGGGGAACTATTGTTGCGCAACGCTAGCTGGACACTGGTGGGCCTACATGCTGTGCACGCACACCAGCACACCAACACTCACATCAACTACACTCAGGCGAAGTATGCGGCCGCCGGAGGAGGGGGGCTTTCGTCGTATGCGAACCGCTGTGCGGCCAGTCGATTTGGATCCGCGTCACCGTTTCATGCCTTGTTTCATGGGCATGTCGCTGATTATGTCTAAGCCCGCGTCCATGTGGCAGCCAGGGAGCGTGTGTGTGTGTATGTCTTTGCAATCGTGCGGACATTGCGCACTTGCGCACTTCGCATGTGAACCTTCGGGCTGTGAAGATACAAAATTCCTAACTGCAAATGCTGCTCAAATGAACATGCAACAGGCGTACAAGTGGGGCTTGGGCTTGGACTTTATCTTGCATTCATTATTAAAAGATTTTTTACAGCCCTGCATGAAAGTTGAATGAAGGCTACTTTGGTAGTGTTAGCTCATTGTGAGTATTCGTGTGTGCGTATTCGGTTCATAGTTGGATAACCGCTTAGTGATGTGAAACAGTTTAAAGTCAGATGAAGGTGGATTTCTTTAGTCTGACTAGTCTGATGGGATAAAGGAATAATCATGGTATGTTAAATAGCGTTGAGGTAGCCTACTTGGAACGTCCTTAAATAATGTTGAAAATATTCGCAACATAATTTTAGGAATGGAGTTGACTGTAATTTCCAGGTTAAAAATACGGACCGGCACCAGACACGTATACCGGACTATTATGGAAAAGGATACACTAGATCTCAATTATAAATAGTTCTTCAAATTGTTATGGAAAATTTATATGATAGTTTGGATATTCCGATTGTTCACCCCGTCGCTGGTTAAAGGTTCGTCAAACGCTTTTATAAATCTGCAAATTTTTGTTTTGTTCTATCGGTCGTTCTGATCCCGAAAAGGCTTGATGTTCTAAAATAGACTACAGGAAAGCGAAACACTGACAACACTCTATCTTCGATTGATATGATTTTACGGTTTTCCTATGTGATATTGATTTCACTATAGTTACCAGAGGCTAATAAAAAATAATTAGAAAATTTTGGATCATACCATTGGCTTTCAAACAATCTTGGGTGATACCGACTAAAGACATTGACGGAGAAAATGAAAAAAATTAAATATGAAAAGTTTGTTAGAACTATGTATATTATCTATATGAAGATGGGGTCAAATGGAATTTTTTTATTTTAAGTCCCCTGTCAGTAGATTCTCTCATCGATCGTCAGGATAAAATCATCACTTTACTAACATTTTAGAATATCTACATCCATATCAAAAGACCAATTTTTAGAAGACCGCTTGGGTGTGTAAAATTAACTACAACCGGGCTCGTAGAATCTTAATAAAGATATTTTTTATTAGTTCCGGACTACTTACACAGCCACACAAAAAAAAAATTTGGTTCTTACCTGGGGTCTTACTAAGTGTATTTTATGTTTCTGGATTCGCTGAATCCGAATACGAGGTCCATTTAACCCTATAACCAATATGTATTTATTTTTCAAATGTGTCCTCCAGTTTTGTAAAGTAACGACAAATTAGTAAGTTTCAAGCGAATCCGACGAAATTTTCAAAAAGCGTCCGCCATATTGGATCCTCTATTTTGAATTTTGAAAAACCCCCAAAACTCCCGAGGAGAAAATTTCAAGCGAATCATATGCATTATTTAAAATGCTATCCGCCATTTTGGTGTTTTAGGGTTAAGTCAAAATCCTGATGGGGCTAGGATACGGATTCAGCGACCCCAAAACCATAAAATACACACACAGACCCCACGGTTCGGTTCAGAATTTTTTTTGGGGTGGAGTATTAATCAGTCAACCACAGCGCCTGTTCCTGAAAGATTTAAATTCGATAATTCGATTAAATAAAAGTTTAGTATTAATATTAATGTATTTTAGACATCAGAGCGTCACATTTTGGTCCAGATTTTTTGTATAGGCCTACCAATATTTTCCTATACTTTTTATAAAGTTTTTATTGGTGTATACCCTAAAACATTTAACTCTCCAACGATCCCGTAATATCAGTTTGTTCTGACAGTCAAAAAAGGGAGTCGAAGTGACCCACAACTGTAGGTTTGAAAGAGTTACAATGTTCCACAAAAATTTAGTTATTCTTAGGGTTGGCCTATCCTATATTTTTCGATTTGATATATGTGAGGAAAAGAAAGCAGAAAGTTAGAGCAAATATAATGCGTCTGACTTTTCGAATTAGAGTGGAAATGTAAATAACTACTTACTAACTCTAACTAGTGGATTTGCAAAAAAGAATTCAAATTGTTAAAGAATACTCCTATATACCAACTGCCCATGTCACTATAAGTAACCACTCCACAGTGCGCAACACTAGCGCCAGCGAACAAACACCAGCACAACATCGAGGGAATGGACGGCGAGTTGTTCCATTAATTCACTGCGCATAAAATATGCAACAACCCTATGCAACAAGATAGCGGAAAATATGCTTCCTGCTGCTACAACTTCTTGTGGCAAGTAACCGTTTGTCGGAGCTGGGAAGTTAAGTTACAGCCTCAACCTAAGCCCCTGCCATAAGAAGTCCAAGTTAAAGATGGAACCGCCGCCATCGCCGTCGCGGCAGAGGTTACAAGCCAGTTGAACAAACGAGCAGATGCAAAAAAGGTGAGCGTACAGCGAGCTATGAGCAAGACCAATAGTGGCAGCGAAAAACAACAACAACAGCAATGTTAATAGAAATAACAACAACAACAATAACAGCAAAAGTAAATGCAGCATCTAGGGACGACAAGCCGACGCTGCCAAGTCAAACGGACTAAACAATCTGCCACATGAAGC
Organism: Zeugodacus cucurbitae; assembly: GCF_028554725.1. Classification (NCBI taxonomy): domain Eukaryota; kingdom Metazoa; phylum Arthropoda; class Insecta; order Diptera; family Tephritidae; genus Zeugodacus; species Zeugodacus cucurbitae. The sequence goes on along the minus strand of NC_071667.1, from coordinate 50,570,457 downwards.
GACAGCAAACAATAACAGCAACAACAATGCAATACATGTGTGTTTCTATGTATTTACAGTTGCATGTGTGTGTGTGTGTGTGATTGCGCGTGTCTTAGCTGGCAACGATAAGCAATACCGTAGGAAGGAGGTGAAAAATGAGTAAAAACAATTACCCAGCTCCGTATGCAGACGAAGGTGAATGATGCTCGTGTGTTGCTACTTAAGTGTGTGTGCGTGTGTGTGGTGTTTGTAAATATTTGTCGGCAAGTGTGTGCGACAGTCCACTTGCCTCGGGCAGCCATTCAAGTCGGCTGAGTGCAGTTGCAACATAAAGAGAGATGCATGTAATGACAAGAATAACAACAACAACAACAAAACTAACAAATAAACAAACAGCGGTAACAACAACAACAACAGTAGTGATAAAAGTTGCCGCTGCCGCGCCACCAACCCGCCAAACCGACGCTGTGGCAAACCAAATATTTAGTACCACATTTGGCAAAAGGGGCAACAATGAATTTGGCTAAATTTGTTGGTAGCACCGACTAGCAAGTGACTAACCACACTACGTGTACTATAACTAAGGGAAGCTGCGAGTCGGGCGGTGCGCGCATATGTGGGAAGTATTAACAGTTGACGCTTGGAGCGTTGCAAGGCAAGAAAGAGCGGGAAACAACAATAACAAGAATATTTCCAACAACAATCACAAGAGAAGCAACAACAACAAAGTAGGTACCTCAGCGCCTACGGTATTAAACGTAGTTGCAACTGCCACGCGGCCCACGTACGTACTTAGACTCGACGATATATTGTAATAGCGGTAGAAACACACAAACTCACACACGCTTAGATATTTATGAACCTGTGGCAGGGCGCTTTTGCATGATCACAGTGAATTAGGCAGATCGAGCGTGCTGCATGGAGCGCGCAGACGAGAGTGCCGAATGCGCGGATAAGAGGCCACCAAAAACAGCAGGATATCTCTCTGACCGCGCTTGTGCATATGAAAAGAAAGTCTGCCTCCGACAAGGGCCGGCGCATAGCGTGGGCAGGTGAATGTGGCACTCAGCGCGGTGGTGCCCGGTTAGGGCATCATGGGCTGGTCAGCGGTGGCAATTGCATATGCGCTCACCTAACTTTGTTGTCGATTTGCGCGCTTCCATTGCATTAGAAATTCTCTATTTGCATTTGCGTCGGCCGGTTCCGCAAGTTTGCCGCATTCTTCGTGCGCGCTGCATTCTACTTGCAACACTTGCCGCTTGCCGCCTGCTGGCGATTATTATGCTAGGATTTATTGCTGTTATAAGTTGGTGGATTGTCTTTTGTTTTGCTTTGGTTTTCGACTTTTTTCTAAGCAACTTACGTTCCTTCGCATTACACACTCACGTATTATCCGCAAGCTTCGAAATTAAAGTGTTATTAATGTTTATTATGGACGAATGAATTTTAATGGTTTCTGAAGTTATCATTAAAATGCTATAAAAATGTGGCGAGAAAAAGCAGGCAAATTCAAAGGAAAAGCTCATAACAGCGAAATTTCATATTATTGCTGCACACGTTCCCATTGATGGGCGGCAGTTGCCTTTCAGAGCTTGGATTTATAAAAAAAAAGTGTACACAATCGTTGTTTTTGTTGGTCCATAGCCTGTCAACTCAGTACCAGGAAATGTTTTGCATAAGCGACATGCGTGTCTGAATGCGTCGTAAAATTAGCTGAATTCGTACTTAAATTAATTAGATCCTATTGTTTGTTCGATGCCTTAACGGTTTACGGGTGTTAACTGTAGTCTAATCATTAAAATTTCTTCAGATTGTTGGAAAGCTTTATAGCAGTGGAACAATGTTGTACAGAAAAAGTGTCACCGATGACTAGTGAGTGGGCGTGACCATTGGCAGTTATGCAGAAACTCGGAACTTGAGAACCAGAATTCTATGGATTTAAAAACTGTCTTAAGCTTATAACGCCCTAACTTTGTATCTAACCGAAAGCCTACTCTTCAATATAATACAAATAGACTCCGCTCTGCGAAACAGTTTAAAGGTCTAGAAACCAGAGTCGATTAAAATGGAAGGCTTTTAAACTATTGACATATGCTATACGCGAAAGGAACAACAACAAAAGTTCGTATCCATCCACTAGAAACGTCAAAAAATCCACAAACTCATTTTCTATATATTTAAAATATATTAACGCGACACTTGACGCTACAAATATATCACAGAAACCGTGCCTCAAACCCATGAAAATGCGCCGATTTGCTTCCACATCCATCGCTATCTCCGGATTCAGTAAGACTTTTCCAGTTCTCAGACCCATTTTATAACAAAACAACAATCGTAGTTATAACAAATATGGTTTAGAAGTTGGCAAATGTTTTATAGAGATAGAATACCTTAGTATTTTGATTTTTTAATGATCAGCTTATATATCTTTCTAACTAAGGTCAGTACATGGGAATTTAAATTATTTTCAGAGCTAACAATATTTGTAGTGTTCCAAGGGTATTTCGTTTATCTTAATTAGTTAGTTAGATATTTCGTCTAGGTTACGAATTCTAGATTATGATAATTTTACATAAAGAGTTTTATATGGCTGCTTTGAAAGCTTGAATCTTTTTTCAAAATCTGTCACTTAATGACTCCTCGCGGGCTTATTTTTATTTTATTTTTTAATAAGCGCGCTACAAAACTTAAATAAAATAAATGTCAATGAAATTTTGTATTCCTGTGAAAAAAATGACCATGACGGATACGCTTGCAGTAGTCTGCACGCTGAACCCAATTTTCGACGGTTTTCAGTTTCACGTTTCAATTTCACGTTCGATATTCGTACGAAGTTCATCAATGGTCGCTGGCTTGTTGGCATAGACCATAGACTTGACGTTTCGTGAGATAACAATCTTGGTTTTCAATAAATCGATTGTGACATTCGCTGTGTGGCTTGTGGCGCCGTTCTGTTGGAACCACATATTGTCCAAATCCTTATCATCCAATTTGAACCAAAAAAATTCGGTTATCATTGAGCGGTAACGATTCCCATTTAGAGTATCGTGTCGGTCTTGATCATCATGGAAGAAGTATGGCCGCCGCCGGCCCATAAACCGCCCCAATCGTAATTTTTTCGAGGATTGCTGCCTGACAAACAACGCATATTTTGCTTATTGACGCAGCCATTCAGCCAGAAATGAGCCTCATCGCTGAAGATGATTTTTTAATGAAAATCCGGATCATTTTGAAGTTGTTGTCCAGCCCAATTCATGGACACACGACGATTCTGGTAGTCAAGCGACTTCAGTTCTTGTGTCAATTTGATCTTATAAGGATGTAGACCAAGATCTTTTCGCAAAATTCGCCACAACGACGTCACAGAAATATCCAACGCTTGAGAAAAACGTGTGAGAGACTGATGTAGGTCTTCCTCAATTGATGCGCTAGCGGCAGCAATATTGTCGGCACTACGGGCACTTCTTTGTTTCACTGGAACGGGGACATTTTATACCGTGCCTGTGGATTCAATTTTTTCCACTAGACACTAAATTTTTGATCTGACTGCATGATTATGACGACCATATATTGGGCGTAGCGCTTTTAAAGTTGAGGCCACTGACTCTGAATTTCGGTAGTAAATTTTAATAATTTCTACTCTTTGTTGGATCGTATATCTTTTCATGATGAAATGATGGCGTGGTTTGCTATCCCTATCGGTCTACTTCTGTAGCGTCCCTTTTGAAAACTCCTTTATTAATATTTCCATGTCGCTAGGAAAACAAAATCTTTAAAACATTGTATTCGAAGGTAAAATAAATATTTATACCATTGTTTGAATTTCGCCAGGCTTGAAAGCCCTTTAAATTTCCAGATCATGGTGCAGTCACCACCGCTGTATAACTGTCTTTTACTGTCATTAAACTCAAACGGTTTCCTCTGCTGTCGTAAGCAGTTCGAGCCTTCTAAAAATTACATTAGGATTAGTTATCACACGATTCAAGAGATCAGACAAGTAGCTTTCAACTTTTTTCTCACTTCAAAACATACGTATATGTATACATATAGCACATATTAAAAATCTTATAATTCATCCTGGTCGTCTTGAAAGGCAACAGGACTTCATTAACTTTAATGGTCAATTGAGTTGGACATTTTTACTACACACTCAGTTGCTTCGTACGGAATGGACAGTTAGTTTTCTAATCGAATGCGCTTCGATGACGATGATTAAAACAAAGCAACAGCGCCAACAACAACAGCACCGGACAACAACAGCAATTACATGCATACGAGTACTTGTCCGCATAGAAAAGTGTGTGCAAACAGGAAAAGGTATCTCTTCTGGTCTTCAAAGCAAGTCTTAATGTACGTGTGTGTGTGTGTGAGTGTGCAGCTGCAGTTAAGTTCCTACGACAGGTTTATTTGCCAGCGTTTAATATATTCTAAATATGGGCAACAGTGCAATAACATTTCAGCAACAAAAATACAGCAACGACAACAGCAACAACAGTAACAATAAATATAGAGAGCACGCAGCAAGGAACGTTACAATAATTCGCATTCCTGTAAACAATTTTCCACTTGACTTCATTTTCTGCCACACAAAAACGACACACACACACAAATAAATAAATGAATAAATAAGTCTTTTGTTCTACAATAACCTGAGCCGAAAGATAGCACATACATAGATATACTTATATATTAATGGAGAAAAAGTTTTATGAATCTTCGGAGTATCTGACAGAAGAGAGTTCCTAATAGGTTTATAGCTTAAGCCTCTTTTTCGAGGAGTTTATGAGAAACTATACTTACGTCCAAATTGTTGCCTATAGCAAGTTTATGAAGACCTCAAATGATGATTATAAACAATAAGCTTAAGCCCCTACAAATAAATACTCAAGCAATCGGAATTCTCAAGGGAAGGACAACTACAAACCAATACAATTTCTTTCATCAAATAAATCGCCTGACGCTCAATAATAATGTGAACAAGTGAGGTTTTCCTCACTTCAGCTAAGTTCGCTGAATTTATTGAGACATACTATTAGAAGGAAAAGATTCCCTTTAGATTACATTAAAATATCTGAGAGATTTAGAGATATTTTCGGTGAAAAATTACCCATAGGCACTGAGTTCTTCATGTTCGATATCAAGGACCTTGAAAAGTTATAGTCCGATATCGAAAATTTTTCCACAAGTGATACCTCAGCTCAAATGCAGTATTTGTGTAAAGTTTTATTCAGCTATCTTCATTGATTCCTAATGTATATATTATAAAGTGAACGAATCAGATGTAATTCAAAAATGTATTATATGGGAAGTAGACGTGGTTGTCAACAGATGTCAAAAAAATATTATATTCCGAATTTCACTGAAATTGGTCGAGTAGATCCATGGATATCGTTTTGACCGATTACACCCTAGTATACCCCTTCCTATTGTATTCTTCTGTACACAATTTTACTTACTTTATAACTTCTCGGGTTTCGGTCGGACGGACGGACAGGCCGACATCCGGATTTCAAATGTTCTCGTCACCCTGATCATTTTGACATATATAAATCTATATCTAACTCGTTTAGTTTTAGGACTTATAAACAACCATTATTTGAACAAAATCATAATACTCTCTTAGCACCTTCTGTTGCGAGAGTATAAAAATAAAGGCATAGGTTTAGCTTTTTTTCAGATTAGAGGAAAATAGTTTTTCGAAAGGGAATCCTTTTAAGTATTTATCTTCAAGGTGGAGTACTAAACGGGGGCATATACAGTCTAGAAAGTATACTCAACAGATATATCGTTACATCTTGATATATGGGGAATGGGGATAGAGAAAAGAAAAATTAATCGTCGAATACTACTGGGCGTCTTGCCCCAGGAGCTTCAGCTGGATCTTCGATTTCTACCACATGCGCTCATTTGCCTCTTATCAGGCTGTTCCTCAATCAGAAAGCAACAAACTGCGCTTCTACAACAACAAGTAGAAAAATGTGTGTATGTGCGGATAAGTACCTCTATCTTGATGGCACTTTTAATATATAGAAAACCGTTGTAATGTCAGTACGCGCACCGCAGCGCAATCATTTTGCCACGCAGTGCAGCCGCCATAGAAAACTCTACGCCTATTTCGTCATATGCAATAAGAGGCATTTAACGGCAGTGTGTATGTGTGTTTGTATGCGCACACCCGCGGCATAGGGCTACGCTAGATTGAAAGCTGCTGGACACCCTTACGTGGGCATATTATGTACATCGCGCGCCAAACAACTTCAAGCTGTGACTGAGTTGCAGCGCTCACACGCTCGCTTAAGTGCACCGCGCACACACTCACACAAACGCATACAAATGCTTATAGTATGTATGTATGTGCGTTGGTTTGTGTGAACTTCTGATTAACGCATTTTTCATTCGCCATTTATGGGCTGTTGTCGCCGCGATTTCTTTCACCATAGGTGCCCAACCAACCAAGTACCTACGCGGCCGCGCGTACATTGGCCTAATCCTGCCGCGCAACTTGTGCGCTGTGCACTTGGGCGGCGGGTGCATTCTGGGGCGCTCGCCAACCGCTGTTGCTTCTCAGTCGCTGTGGAACCGCTATGCTTGTGGCAGCTTGTGGCGCGCGATTTGCACTGGCAGCCGGAGTGGACAAACCTGATATTGATAACGGCTCATTGTGGCAGCAGCGTGGAATTGCTGTGGCATTGCGAATGCAGCAAAGTGCTGTTACTCGTGGACTCGTCTCCGCGAAGCGACTGCTGCAGCATCAACAGCAGCACCAACGATTGGCATTGCTTGCCTGCTTGCCTCTTAAGCATATTGAATGCTTTGCTGTTCTGTGCTGACTGTTGTCGTTTGTGGCATGGTGAATGTTGGCAAGTTGGCGACAACAATAACAACAATATGCTAACAACCAGCTATCCTGATTCTAATGCCTTGGCGCGTTACTGCCGCTGCTGCTGCTGCTGCGAGGGACAAAACGCGTTTTGCGCTTAACTTGCCACAAATGTTGCATGCATGCATGCATACGCCTGCCAAGCCGCCTATTTATTTTGCCAACCAACCGATGCTGCCTTTGTTGTTGCTGTTATTGTAGCTGTATTATTTTTGTTGTTTAATTCCAGTTTGTGCTGCTTAAATAATCGTAGGTATTTTACGATCGCTCGCTCGCTGCGGCGGCAACGGCGTGGCGACGCAAGGGTGGTTGAGGCAAGGCACCTGAGCACAGGTGGCACGTTGCCTCAGGTGCAACCAAATCGTATGTTGCACGTATGTAACGTGGATGTTGCTGCCATTGTTGTTGCTGTTCTTCTTGCCGTTGCTCGATCAGAAACGCTGTTTGTTGTGCTGGTTCTTATTGTAATTTTTCGCTTTGGTGTTGTTGTTCTTGTTGTTGCTGATGATGTTGCCGCTGCAATTGCATCATTGCCGCATTTCCAGTTTGTCTCCTTCAGCCAGTTTCAACTTGGCTTCGCAATTATTTTTTAGATCTTTCGCAAAATTAGCAGCTGGCCCACAATCAAAGCGGCATGCCTGCAGCGCTCCGCTACCTTTTATAAGCTAGTACATGTGTGTCTTTGCACGTAGCCGCGCTCCTCTTCCCTCCGGCGCTGGCAAAGCCCTCGCACACGTTTCGATTACACTCTGCGTACCTCGAAAGGTTAACGTCCCACAGCCATCCATCCAGCCCAGTCAGCCGTCCACCCAATGCACCACCACACACACACTCAGAGATGTAGTTGTGTGTGCAAATGGCCAAGCTGTTGAGCAGCCAGGAAGGCATACCGCTAACCGTCTTCCTGCACCGCGCTGCACCATCTCTTCTTTGCAACTCTTGACCATGCTGTGGTCCGGCCACAACAAATCAGGAACTTGATTCTAATTGTGAATTTTTGCAAATGTTTAATTGCCGCACTCGCAAACAATCCAATCCCATTACAGCGCTTAACTGTGGGACTCTTTGCCACTGGCAGCCTTTGGCTCACATATTTCAATCCCTGCATTCTTCTTATTTCATTATCAATTCCTTTAAGGCAGCGTTTGGCAATATGCTTAGAGCGCGTTTAATTAGGTAAAATTGCACTTTGATTGCAATTTGAATAAAAAATCGACTCATTATACACTTACACACCAAAGTACATGCACAAACAGTTGTTGCAAATACACTCAAGTATATGCATATATAGATAGATATCTGTGTGTGCATGGATGTAATGAAATAAATTTCTTATCCTCTGATACCCTTGTACATTACACACAGTGTGCCTTAAAAGTTTTGGTATGAAAGACAGAAAAAAAATGTATCGAATGTATATGAGTTATAAGTAACAAATTGTTAACGCTATATGGCAAACATATTTGTCAGCAGATTGAGTCATAAGTATGAGTCATGAGAGTCGTTTTTTCGGAGTTATGAAGTTAGCCTCCAAATTCGAAATATTTGGCTTTTATTTGATACTAACATTGTACTACGAGGGCTGCTATATATATTTCTGGCCTAATAATGAAAATAGGAATATTTATCAACGAAAATGGTTTTAGTGTTTTTCAAAATATTCCCCATCAAGATTTATACACTTTTGCATGCGCTCAAACCAATTTTCGAAGCACTTTCTTTGAGCCTTTTTTTGAGCGATTGTCAAATTGTGCGGGATCCAACGAGAAGAAAGCTTTTTTACGGCCAGGTGTTCATGCAATATCAAATGTATGCTGGTGGTAGAAATGCATAGGCATGCCTCTATCTAAAGGTATGTTACATGACGGTCTTGCATTATCAGTTCACGTACGGCATCGAGGTTTTCTGGCACAACGGCTGTTTTTGGACGACCTTCACGGAATTCGTCTTTGAGCGAGCGTCGGCCACGATTGAATTCGTTGTACCAGTTTTTCACAGTGCTATAGGATGGTGCTTCATAGCCACACAAAGATTTTAGTTCATCGATGCATTCTTGTCGCGATAATCCACGTCGAAAGTTGTGAAAAATGATCGCACGAAAATGTTCACGAGTTAATTCCATTTTTTGGCCGAGATGAATTTTTTAATTCCCTGTAAATAAAACAATTCTCGATTAAATGACAAAACGTTCTGAGTAATGTTATGCTAAAAAATGTCAAACTTTCCAACGGAAATGTCAGATTGCACCTGCCAACACGTAGTGTTGCCTAGGCCAGAAATATATATAGCAGGCCTCGTACAGTATTATTCCGAAATAGTGAACACATTAATTGTCAGACCAGTTCGCTGTATTGATTTTTTAGTTATTTACTCACTTAGATGTATGTTTTCAATAAAAATTAGTTAAATATCCGACAATTTCAATTTAATAAATTATTCGTGAAAAAACATTACAGATCAGTCCAAATGATGATGGTGATTCAAAATCCGGATGCCTGTCCGTCCGTCTGTCTGTCCGTTTGTTCGTGCCAGCGATAACTTTATTAAAAATTGAGATATCTTAACGAAACTTGGAACACATATGTATTTCTTGGCACCCTGAGGAGGTTGGTATTGAAAATAGGCGAAATCGGTTCACTGACAATCCCACAAAATGGCGAAAACCGAAAACATATAAAGTGTCATAACTAAGCCATAAATAAAGTTATGAAAGTAAATTCCAAAAAATCAGTTCACAACCACGACTACTCAATTTTGAATGTCATCTCATTCCTTCACTTTATAATATATACATAAGGAACCAATGGAAAAAAAATTGCACAAATTTATGATCCGTGGCACTACTTGTGAATAAATTGTCGAAGTCGGACTATAACTTTTCAAGACGGTAAATCCCTCAGAAATTATTATGTAATTCAGAGGGCTTTTTCTCTACTAAAAGTATGTCTTTGTTCCAAAATTTCCCCTAGCTCCCATATACCTAATTATAGATTTTTCAAAAATTCGGTCCGCATATATCGGTCAATATGTGAAATATCTGAGCCAAATTAAGTGAGCATATAATCTTGGATATAATGTATGTTGGTGGTTGAAATGAGTGAAATTGGTTCAGGAATTACCTCAGCCCTCATAAAATTTGTATGATGATTATTATTCTATTGGACTTTATGCCGAATATATGCTCAAATTGTGTGACATATTCATAAAACTATAGCTATAAATAGCGAGAGTATAAAATGTTCGGTTGCACCCGAACTTAGCCTTTCCTTACTTGTTTTATTTTAAACTCTTTCTTCATATGTCTTCCTTATGTTGGAATTTTTTCAAAATTTTCAAATATGTGGCAATTACCAAAAAAGGTAAATAGCTTCAACCACTTCTATGAGCTTAATGGTTCTCTGAGTTCGTGGCAATTTTGTATTTTCTTTACAAAAACAACACTTTTTTATCGGAAGGGAGCTGGGTCGAACGCAGACCCATACCCACCAGTAGCTTGCACATCTAATTATTTTACTTAGTATACTTCAGTGAGAAATATAACTAATAGAGGTTATACAAAAAGTATGCCTATATATAAGACCATATAACTTATAAAAAATTATGAAAATAAATAATTCCTAAACGATATCATCCAATAAGCGGCCTAGTAATACACATTTTTTTGTGTTGAAAACTTTTCTAACTCACTGTATGTATGAATGCAAATTAAATTTCTAAGTGCAGGAATTCGAGTTATGGCCGAGAGTTGATAATCGTCGGACATTAGTGTTTAATTATACGATTCGTTCTATTTATATGTTCAGTACTAATTTGAAGGGTACTTACTTCAATGTATGCATATACTCGTATATCTAAATGTATTTGAATGTGAAGATCGGACACTGTTTAACACTTGTATGGTGGAACACAGGGCCTCCAAATATATGTATACGAGACTTTAAAATTCTTACTAGGTAAGGAAGGCAACAAGGTCTGCTAAAACATTGTAGCGATTTCAGCAAAATTCTGTGAAAACATTGCCTTTTAATTAGGACTATATAATTTATAAATATTACTTTATAAATACTAAAATGCGAAACACTAAGGACTAGAAAGTGAAAATATTTCACTTACGGTGTTGGAAGAAAAGCCACTGAAACTTCCACCGATGGATATGATAATGGTTATTAATTCGGTAAAAATCTCTTTCATTAAATCCAACTATTAAAAGATTGCGCAGTTATACCCAAAAGTATATTGCGAGATAACTTCTCTAGAATTTTTAATTAAATTGGAAAAGTCCATTAATGGCCAATAATGCGTTAAAGAATTGTAAATCAGCGTTACAAAGTGAAACCTTACAAACAGATTGTGACAATAGCCCATCAGCGAACAGAAACATATTGAATGTGCTATTGAGATTTAATGGATGTTTTCGACTATCTAAATATATATAGTTTTTATGAAAAATATCGGAATTGTTTGTGAGAATGTCGATGAGAATTATTGTTTATTGTTCTTCGTTTTAATTAGAACTAAGAATCATTATTAGAATTATATAGAGTGGAACTTCTCTAACTCGAATCACCTGAATCCACAAAAAACTTCGAGTTAGAGAGACTTCGAGTTATAGATTTTTTCATTACAAAATCCAATTTTGCAAAAAGCTGTAAAATATAGCTTTATACACAGTTTTAGGCATTAACTTCGCATAAAGTTCTATTTAAATACGTTAAAACATGTATTCTGTAATTTTCTTTCTTGCACTTTGGCCCCTTCCGTTGTTACACGATTTATGAAATCCATTAGTTTAATATAATATTCTTTGTTCGCCTCTCAACGAATATCGGGACTCTTTTAAAATTGTGCCTCGATAGTAAAATTTTAAACGTTGTACTATGCCCTGGTTGAAAAGTTCGTTTTATGAAAGGAAATTTCTATGAAATTTGACTTCTATTGCCAATTCAAGAGTTCGAGTTATTGAGAACTTCGAGTTAAAGAAGTTTGAGTTATGGAAGGAAATTTGTATGAAATTTGATTTCAATATATACCGATGATACAATGCTAGAATTCATCTAAAGCAGATCCGTACAGGTTCATTACATTTAAGTTAAATATTTAGACACGAGAAGTCACTGTATTTACTACTAACCACTATAATTTCAAATTCGCCATTGTTTTATTTACTATTTATGGCCACTATACTAACTCCTTATATAATAACTCCTTTCCTTTTTTTCTCAAATTAATCTCATCAGTGTTGCATACATACAAACATATATGTATTTACATTCACATATCTATCAAATAGCAGATGCTCGTAAAAAGCATAAAAGTAATGCCGAAACATTTAAATCCAAAAAGATTTGCGACTTGGTGGCGCTGTGCCCTTGACAAGTCACCAAAAGTAGATAAATATGTTTGCAAATTTTATTTTATTATACATATTCGCGAATTTATATCGCATCACTTTAAATAGCTGCTGCTGATATTGTTGTTGTTGTTATAGTTGTTGTTAGGCAACTAAAATCTTTGCGAATTTTTTGCGCATTTCTAATTAAGCTGAGATTTAATGCTTTCGCTTTGCATTTTTATGTGTGCAGATCGCCATTTTAGGGTGAAGAGCATCCGCATATGCTTAGAGCCACAGCCACATGGCTATGTTTATTTGTGGGTTTGTCTGTATGTCTGTATGTTTGCGCTTGCAAATTCGCAAATTCGCACATTTATTCATCAGTTTATATTGTGTGGTGCTTTTGTCTTTTTTATTCTCCATTTGTAATTTATTTCTTCGATTGTTCATCGGCAGCGCAATGCGGTGCATGTTGGCGTTGCGTCTCACCTGCCTGCAGTCGCGTCTAATTTGAATAGTTTTATCGAGTGATTTTGTGTGCAAATTAGCAATTATATGGTCTCCGCTGAGAATCGCTTATCGTGTGAGATGAGTGGGGGCGCCCATGTGATTTTTTTTTTTTTGCGAGAAAAACTAGTAAATCCGGAAGTGTGCATTCGTTGTCAACTTTCAATGTTGCTACACACAATTCTATTTTATGTAAATTACTCTGCACAAGCCGAAAATTAGAGTTGGCAATGAACTGGACATTATTGCAGCACCGCACTGCTTTGCATCTCATGAATAATTGTGAATAACCTTGAGCTTGGAGTAAGGTTTGACAGTTTCTTTTGTTGTTTTTGCTAGATTTATGTAACGAGTTTCTTTTTGCTTTAACCGATAATATATGTGTGTATATAAATTACGTATTTACATTTCTGAATGCTCTCCTTCCCACCTTGCACTCAAGATTTGGGAAATGGTGAATAGAACATTTAGTCTTAGCGTAAGCATTTTTGTAAAACGTCATAAAAATATTAACATAAATATAACTTTTTTATTGTCAGTACATATAATTTTTTACTTGGGAAGATAACTTCGATCAGTGAATTAACAAATATAATGAAATATCTCAATGAGCGAATCGGTCTATTGCTATGTTCACAAAATGACGATAAGCGAAAAGCTATAATAAAAGTTCTATATCTAAGCCATAAATTTGGTTTGGAGGGCTATGTTCAAGTGATTTTTTTTAAATTAGGCTTGCTAGGAGGACCATCAGACACACTAAATCTTATAAAAATATAATTCAAGACGGCTGGACTCAGATTTGTATTAAAAAAAGCGTTTGAGCCAAGTAAATTAAATATTTAATTAATAAATTTTATGTCAAAAAGCATATCTCAGGAAATACTAGGCCGGTTTTTGTAAACAACGTTTTATTGATATCGGGATGATACAGATTGAAAATGGGCGAAATCGGTTAACAACCACTCCTACTTTCTATATAACATAATTCTGTACTTCATCTGATTCGTTTACTTTACAAGATATACATCAAGAACTAATAAAAATATCGGAACAAAACTTTATACTCCGAATTGGTACTCGTCTAAAAATCGTCAATATAGAACTCTAACTTTTCAAGAAGGAATATTTTAATAAAATTAAGAAGACATCATTCACCGATAATGGCAAATGTTAATACAATATTAATAATATAGTGCTAAAATCGGACTAGACCTTGGTCTAGTCCCCATACCACTATTACATTAAAATTATACCAATACCTGAAAATATGATTGTTTGACGTTCATACGAGCCAGTGTTAACCGCAGACGTCGTTGGGTTTTAATTAACATTATTGTCCGTAAGGGGACTCTTTAGGAAATACGTATGCCAACGGTATTATTAAGTTGTACCTGAGTTCCTTCCCAAATACGTTTTAACATCAAAAAGTGTGCCCTTCGACAAGAAAAAAATATATTATTTTTTTAAGAAAGAAATAATGGGGCATGTAGATTATCACCCTTAGGGGGTTACATGGGTTTCGTGGGTTCAAAAAATCGATTTTTTTTTGTTTTTTGGCTTATTAGTTTCTACAATATCTCGAGAATATTATCCTAAATTTTCGATCCGAATAATAGTTTCGGAGATACAGCCTTTGGAAAGTGTGCGCTCCAAGTCCGGTATCATTGTTACTCGAAACTTTAAACGCGTTTTTCTCGGAACAATGCTTTCAAAGTCGGAAAAATGTCTGCCCAAATTCCCATTTTTACTTTGTTTTGTGTTTCCTTCGGTCAAGCACGAGTTTATGGTCTTACCTAAAACACTTATTTTTGTTTTTTCATTTTGGAAGATCCTGTCAGGAGTTATGCTGACAACGCGGACGCAGTTTTTTTCCGGATTGTCACCGGAAATGACGTCACAATGGAGGAGTTTTATTTTTTTTGTTTTTGAAAGTTTCAGAAACTATTCTTTAAATATGTATCTATAAGACAGAAAAAAGTTTGATTTAAATAAATATTTTTTTATACAGAAAAAAATATTGAAAATAGGCCATTTTTACGCGACAAACCCCAGGTAACTCCTTAAGATAAGAAAATATATAACCACGTTTAATAGGTGGACAATATTGAGCTTTTGCGTGATATCAAAGGAAGGATCTATACGCAAATCTTCATTTTCGTCTTTATCTGTCACAGTGGCAAAGGAGTTCACACTAGCAACAACGGCAGTTGACGGTATGATTCAAGTCTCAAGACAAAGCAGCAATGGGCTTTACCGTATTTTAATGGGCTCACTTTGAGTATTATATGCATTAATTACTGCCCGAATCTTGTATACGAATACATACTAAAGTGATTAAGAAAATTAGTTCTGTGTGCTATTTTGTCCAAACCAAGCAGATGTGAGCATATGTAAAATAATCTGTGCGTACTTATAAACAACATTTGTGGGCAAACATTATTCTAGTTAGACAAAATCTATTTTCGCAACGAATTAGCGAAATGTTCGCACAAAAACTTATGGACTGCGGTAATTACCGTACTCATTACTATGAAAAATCAACGATACTGGGCAAAAAATTAGCGTCTAATTATATAAAATAAATCTATTTTTGATATAAACAGTTAATATTTTGTATATATGTACATACAATTTTTTTGATTATACTAGTATTAAGGTAAATTATTTTATCACCTGCGTGTGGACCAAAATCAGCGTGCTGAGATACATATGTATTTCGGCTAATGACCCCGTTCTGTGGTATACATTATATTGCTAAGGATCCCGCTGGTCGATCTTCGAAGCAAGCAACAAGCACATGTTGAGTCGTGAGTTCTAAACTACATCGAAGTAAATTCTATAATAGAAGATGATTTCTTCAATCGTGTTCGGTTCTCGGTAATCGAAGTTAAACAGGAATATTTTGGATTTTAACCATCCTCATAAGGTATCAGCTGTGACCCTCAGAGACTAAGAAGCCCTCTACAATAAGAAAGTTGTTGTCATGTGCCTCCGCTGAAGACTTCTCTAATAAAACACTTTAAACAAGAAAAATGTTGATCACGATACAACAGTTGAGTTTCCCGGCCACTAGAATAACCTAGGAACCACACATATAACACCATTTATAGAATCAAGTTACCGACCTGAGATTATTGATGGTTGCTAAGGTCGCTTAACGGGCTGACTTACTGGATTTTATAAATCAAAAACATTAAATTATTCTACTGATTACTAAGAAAATCATATTTTCCTACAGGCACTCCAGATCTACGGCAGACAATATGGTTTCTTTCTTTCCGACCATTCATACGCAGCTCCCTCATACAGCCCGCTGCCACGCTACTTGCGCCCAAAAGCCCATTACGCGTGTACTCATGAGCATCCATACTGGAGAATATATATAAAATCGAATGCGTTCGATGAATATTACGCGGACTTATGGCACATGTCTGTTTACCTACGCAAAATATTAAGTAAATATACAAACTTACATTTTCATTTGGCCGCGTTCAATACAAAATTGCACACGCTTGTTTTTTGCTCTCTTGAATGGTTTATTTTTTGCAACAATGTTGTTGTACCTATTATAGAATTTATAGCTACATATGTTGTTGCTTTTGTTGTGCATAGGATATATTGTAGTTTATATACCACAATGATTTGCTCATCAAAATTGGGCCAAACGAATTGTTTACACTGACACTAAAACCTAAAATCTAACGTATGGTTGAAGAGATCTTTTGCAATAACGGTGAATGACTCTTCTTAAGCAGATGGCGAGTATTTTCATAAATACATACATATACATATGTATGTAAGTATATTTATGCCTGTTGTCATTTGGGAAATAAATTTAAAAACCTAAATATCTATGAAAAGTTGTTGAAAAATAATACTCAACAGATCCAGCATAAAGTGACTCAACCGATTTTGGTGAAATTTTTTAACCGGAGTTCTGACCTGTTTGGGGAAATTTTGACGTATTGCAGAGAATGCTTCTTAATGAACTACAAACTGGAAATCACTGGTGAAAACTTGGCCGAATACTTAACAGAACAAGTAAGACCTCTGTTCTGAGCAATTTATTTATGTAATTCTCTTATGACGAAACACAATTGGGACCAAATATTCCGCATTAAGTCCACCAGAATAGCGAAAATAATTATTTATAGCACACGGAAGCAGGTGTGATTCCTGGACCATTTTCACTCATTTTCGTCACCAAGCTAAACTGTATACACCATATACGTTTACTTAATTTTGTATGTATCTCACATATTAACTGATATATACGGTATAAAGTTCACTGGAACTTTGAAATTCCGTATATGATGTATATAGGGCTGGAGGAAGTACGGACCAATTTTCGTCAATTTCCGGCTCAGAGACACACTATTAGAAGCAAAACATCCCCTGTGTTAAGATTTACCTATATTTTCGACAAAAAATTCGTCACAATCACTGAGGTATTTGGGGCCTTGAAAATGTATGGTCCGATTTCGATGGGAAATGCCACACCATCACTGACGTACTTGTACAAAGTTTTGTTCCGATATCTTCACTGGTACTCACTTAGAAGTACGTTTTTCAATAAAAATGAGTTAAATATTTGCAAAAATTATTCATAACAAAACATAAAAGGACAAATGTTATGAGATTAAAAAGCAAGTTCACGTTATATTAGATCAATATATTTTTTCATTAGTGGACATATATTTTATCAGATTAATTATTCCAAATTTGTAGTTTATGAGATATGTGCATTAAATTTTGGCAAATGCGGGCCAAACCCACTTTCCTAAAAAAATTACATCAGAATATGCCCTTTCTAGTGCGATGCTTTCTACCGAATTTTACTTTTATAACTTTATTTGTGGATTAGTTATGGCTCTTTTCGGTTTTCGACATTTAGTGGGCGTGGCAGTGGTGCAATTTCGCCCTTCTACGAAAGCAACTTTCTTATGGTGCCAAAAACACGTTTACCAAGTCTTCTCTAAATTTTTACTCAAGCAACAGCTTGCACGGACGGACCAACATACAGATATCGGATTTCAACTCCACTCGTCACCCTGCTCATTTTTATATAGATAACTGTATATCTAACTTGTTTAGCTTTAGGACTTACAAACAATCGTTAGGTCAACAAAACTATTATACTCTCTCAGCAGAACAAAGTTCCGATAGCATAAAAAATTATATTCGTAAATGAGTAATAATCTCCCAAATATTTTTGAGGAATGTTGCCGAATTGACAGTCCTTGGCCGAATAAAGGTTAAGGAAGCTCAATATCTTTTATTATACTCTCGCAACAAAGTGGCCCCTCCCCCTACTAAGTTTTTTGTACATATCTCGCAAACCAATAGAGCTATATACCAGAACTTTGAAGGCAATCTGAATCGTTTACTTTACAATATATAAAGTAAGCACTAGTGAAGATATCGGTGCAGAACTTTGCACAAATACTATGTTTATAGTGTGGCAGCCCCATTCTAGAAATCACCGAAATCGGACCATAGGTTGTCAAGGCCCTATATATCGAACATGAGGATCTCGGTTCTTCTAACCTAATATTAGGGTTTTCAACTTTCAATGGACTTTATACAATATATATGACGAATATGTGGGTCAAATTGTGTATTATATAATATTAATAAAGTCAAATAAATAAATTGCGAGAGTATAAAATGTTCGGTTACACCCGAACTTAGCCCTTTCTTACTTGTTTTTCTTTAAATTTATCAAAAGCAACATCTTTAGGAATTCTTCTGTTGCCAAGAAAATACTCCTCAAAAAAGTTTAATTTTGTTTGATCCAACTATCTTACAAATGTCAACAGCGATTTTCCATTTTAATTTCATTTATTAGATCCACATTTATTAATCGCTATTTGTACATTTATTGACCACTGTAAAAAGAGCACCTTTCTCAAAGAAAAAATAAATAAATTTAAAACTCTTAACAATTCTCCTACTAATGAACTCTGCTCTTTCTTTCTACTTTACTCTTCGGCAATATGCTTTATCATCATGTATTGTATATATGTATTCACGTACAGGTATTTGTTTGCTTCACAAAGCATTATACTGCGAAGCAGAGAATAAGTAACGCAACGTGTACTCGCATCAACGAAGAGCGTGTGGAATAAGCGTAAAAGCGAAGCTTCACACGCTCTACGCGCACTTTTTGCGAAGCATTACGACAAACGACCTTGCCAATTACCGCTGCCGTCAATTCGTTTGCCCGCTTTCGTCGTGTTTGTTCGATTTGCTCGCTCCGAAGCGAGTAGTTAGTATGTTGGCAGATCGTTGATGTTGAGCACTGGTTGAAGAGAGCCTCACACACAACAAACACAATGTTTCCATAGAAGAGTAAATCGATAATAAACACCCATTTATTTATTTCACCTTATTTTAACCGTTATACAAATTTTAACTATTTACAGTGCTTATTTAAACTATAATAGACAAAAAATTGTATATTATATATTTACGTTTGTATATATATTTTTATGCTAGGATCTTTTAAATAATAGAAAACCGTTACGACTAACTTAGTTGAATTAAGTTAATGGATTTTTAAAACACGATTTAGACTACAAATACGTTACCGCCAATAATATTCGACCCATTATTAGAAATGTCTCATCCGAAGCTGTTGCTTCCTATTCATTGGGTATTCGTTTTTATGTGGTGGGTCCCAAACTGACGTACGCCGATGATATCGATATCATTGGAAACAACACCTGCGCCGTTAGTTCTGCTTTTTCCCCGCCGCGAATGGGTCTGGTGGTGAACGAGGACATGACGAAATATCTCCTGTCATTAAACAAACAGTCTGCGCATTCGCGTCTTGGCTCCCACGTCACTGTTGACAGTCATAACTTAGAAGTTGTAGATAATTTCGTCTACCTGGGAACCAGCATCAACGCCGATAATAATGTCAGCCTTGAAATCCAACGCAGAATCACTCTTGTCAACAGGTGCTACTATGGACTGAGTAGGCAATTGAAAAGTAAAGCCCTCTCTCGACGAACAAAAACTAAACTGTACAAGTCCCTCATCATTCCCGTCCTACTTTGTGGTGCAGAAGCGTGGACGGTGTCAACATCCGATGAGACGGCACTAGGAGTTTTCGAGAGAAAGGTTTTGCGCAAGATTTATGGTCCCTTAAACATTGGCAACGGCGAATACCGCAGAAGATGGAATGATGAGCTGTATGTGTTGTTCGACGACATAGACATAGTCCAGCGAATAAAAAGACAGCGGCTACGCTGGCTAGGTCATGTTGTTCGAATGGACCAAAGTGCCCCAGCTCTGAAAGTTTTCGATGCAGTACCCGCTAGTGGAAGCCGAGGAAGAGGGAGACCTCCACTCCGATGGAAGGACCAGGTGGAGAAGGACCTGTCTTCACTTGGTATTACCAATTGGCGCCAAACTGCCAAAAAGAGAGATTAGAAATGACATTATGACCTCTAGAGAATTCACGAAAGTTCACAAATGAATGGAAAGCTTTGAATAAGGAGATTACTACAATAGTTTCGTAATTTTTGAACCTTCACATCTTATTGTTTATTATAAATTAAAAAAAAATTATATTTATTTCGAAGTTCCGACTTTGACTCTTAAAACATTTTTCAAATAAGCTAAACCGAAAAGTGATTTACATAATTGAAATAATAGAATATATAGATCATAACTCGAATCACCATATTCCAAAAACTTCGAGTTAGAGATAATTCGACGTATGGTGCTAGTGTCGTATGATATCAAGGAATGCTCCAATTCTTCGCTCAATACGGTTTTGAATAAAATGACATACTTCTTATTGATAATGTTACAGAATGAGATCTTTGTTACCGAACAAATATATATCACTCAGATATCTTCTAGCTCTTAAATCGAAGTAATTTAGTTGTATCGCCAAGATGTTCGAAAAAATCGGCTCCAGCTCTTAGTTCCCTCATAAGTAGTTGGTTTCTTTGTTAGCTTTTTACAAAACCTTACTCAACACCCTTAAGGAAATGTTCATTCAGCCATAAATGTCTTCATATGTAAGGGGATGTAAATCTTTTTCATTCTCCTTTGAGTGAAGTCCTTTTGTTCTTTGTATTTTATATGAAGGCTTACACTCTTTTCCATTTGCCTTCTTCTTAAGCTTATTTCATTGTTTACTTCCAACCCTTTCTGTACTCCATTGTATCTCTCTGTGCATTTGTGTGTCATGTGCATATTGTCTTCTGTATTTACATATGTTTTGCTAAACGTTTTTTTTTGGTGGTGTCTTCCAATTGAGTTTTGAATGTTTGCGAATTTCCTGGATTAGACCTATTGTAATTGTCGTTATTGTAACTGTCACTTGATGTGCTCAAACAAACGGATCTTGCGGTAAAGAGAACGCTTAGCCTTCGAAGTGATCGTGAGAATAGATGTTTATATATATATACTTATATATTCCATCTAAAATTACTTTGAGAGCTATCCGTTTTTCTACAAAGTACCAGAATCAACAGCTGAGATCTTGTTTTTGTCACAAGAAATCAATAAAAAGTTCTAAATTTGGCATTTCTTGCAACATATGTGAGCCATACGCTCTCTTCGCAAATTGCAAGCATACAAACATCATTTCAGTGTTACTTTCTGAGAACGGAAAGTTTCAGCAGCTGTTGGATACTTGAAAACGGGTGAACACATATCCATATACTACATAGTAATATAGTACCTCAGTACATACTTAAATATAGTTGCGGAGCATAAAATAATTGCCGTTACGCAGCTTGCAAACCTCAATTTCACTAAGCTTTACAAGCGTTGAAGATCAACGTAGAATGGAGAAGCTCTAGTCGGTTGCTCGTGTAACTTCTGTTTGAGAGAGCAAACCTACTGATCTGCCAAAGCGATCTTTGAATCGAACACACTCTACAATTCGCCACAGTAACAATTCTAAAATGCGTTTAGCTCTTTTATTGTGAGGTACTAAGAAGGTGATGATCTACTCAGCAACTAGCCAACCGGCTCTTCAGAGTCTCATTTGTACTTTCTCCATACAAGTAGATATGTATTTAAATAATTCATTCTCTGCACATACAAATGGCGCTGGAGAACATTAAACCTTACATAGAGAGAATAACAGCACTGAACAACAACAACACCATAACTAAGAGTAACAACTGCAACAACTTTTCACCCGTTATGCATTCTGTAAACGATCGGCGATGAGAAACAAGAATTTGCGAGTAACGCAATTGCATAGAAGAGCAACAGCAACAACAACAACAGGTGCAACAAACAGCACACGCATACAAATACGGACAACAACTTGCTGGCGAAACTCCAGCAGAACCAGAATATCTAAGCCTATTCTAATGTTGCTGCAGCTGCATCTCGGCAACCAACTGCCGCGCGCCCCCCTTAGCCAGTGCAAGCAGCAAGCAACTACAACAACAGCAACAGTCAGCATCTTGCACTCATGCGCCCGTTCGCTCCTGTGCATGTGTGTATGTCTGTGTGTGATGGAAATTTCAATTGCACTGCGCGCTAAGCTAACAATCGCAACAACGACAACAACAACAACGCGTAGCATTGCTAAGAATACTCTAACAGCAATCATAACAGCAAAACATTGCCACTTGTGCTTGCGCCTGCCAGTTAGTAGCCAGCACCGCCTTGCCCCCACCCTCCCTGACCGTACACTCTCGCCGGCCGCCGGGTGGCGGTGGCAGCGGCCGCCAACACTTTGCGCGCACCATCGCTGGCGTGTTTAGTTTATTTAGCCTTTCTTGTTTTTGCTGTTTTTTCTTCGGCGATGTTGTAGAATTTTTCTTAGGCACTTTTCGTTGGTCGCTGCTCCAGCTGTTGTTGTTGTTGTATTGTTATCGTTTGCGATTTTTTATTGTGCACGCCGCTGAAAGTATCTAATTCAAGTTAGAGACTTTCAGCACAAGTTGGGGCATTTGCAACGAACACTCGCGAAAAACAACTGCAACCGCAACGTTGTGTGGCACGCGAATTTCAAACGGAAGAATCGAAAAGAACTCCTCAATTTAATACAACTTACTCAATTTTCTTTTTTTAATTTTATTTAATTTAAAACACAATACAAATACTTTTTTTTTTTGTTTTTGCAACGTTTGTGTTTGCTCGTTTGAGTGTTTGTTTCGTTGAAGCGAAAATAAACGAAATGAAGTAAAACTGTATACGAAATTGTTGTTGTGCTGCTGATTTTATAAACACATGTGGGATTTTGTGATTTGATTCCTGACGGCACATAATATTGTTTTATATTGTTGTTTCAAACATTGGGTTGAAATGCGGAGCCACTTAATGCCTGACAAATGGACTAATAAAAGCAGGTGGCAACCAAGTGTGCAACAAGTTGCAAGCGATGATCCTTACTAAGCGGGATATTTGAAAGAGAAGTGTAAAACAATTTGCTTTGGTATAATAAACATTTAAATTCCAATTAAATACATAAATAAATATCAACAAATATAAATATTTATAAACATCTACGGTTTAAAAAAAATCTATAACGAATTATAAAATATTTAATTACAAAACAATTGACTAGAATTGAAAAAAAAATAATTTATAACTAATGCAGCCAAAATAAGTAAAAAAATGTGTCACTGAATATACAAATAAATTCCAAAAAGGTAATAATACAGTCATAAAATACACGAAAATAAAAAAAAATAAAATAAAAAAAATTATAAAAATAAGATTGTGGATTTTAGTCCACAAAAGAGTTGAACTTCTATAAAAGAAAAAAAAATACAAATTGAACTAACTGAAATTAATTGCAAATTAATAAAACATTAAGTTTTAAGCTTATAAATAACAAAATAACAAATTAGATTTTATCACCAATCATATAGTAGTTAAAACAAAATAAATAGTAATACAAAAATTCTAAAAATAATTCGTTCCAACATAATTTTATAATAAACAGAAAATAACAAAGCAGTTTGTAGAATAAAAATAATAAGTTAGAGATTTAAAAAAAAATTATAAAACCTTATGAACAGCAGAGCTAGTACTCTTTCATTCTTCTGTAACGGATATAATTGTTTTATTTTATTTAATTTTCAATATATTCTAACGCATTTATTGAACAACTAATCTCTTTTGGTCAACTAAGTTTTATATACAATGAAAGAAAGTAATGCAAATTTAAATTTTATAAATATATACATTTTTTAATTGAATTTATTTAATTATATGTATATACCAACAGTCATATAAATTATTATTTTTTTATTGTTTTTTTAATAAAATATAAATACAATTTTATTAACTGAAAATAAATAAATTTTAAACTAATATTGCAAATAACTATAAATACATCAATTAAAAAAAAACAATAAACCAATTTACCACAAAATGATTGGAATAATAATAAATAATAATATATATCAAAATCACAACGAAATAAATAAATATCTTATTCATAATTTGTATAATTTAAAATTAAACGTTAAATATTTTAAATATTAAAATTCTTAAAAAAAAACTATTAGGAAACTACTAGCAACACAACCTAAAATGTATTGAGCATAAAAATTGTTTATAATTATCGGCGAATAATAAAAGACGGCAAAACTGTGCAATATTCCAAACAACATTTCACAGACTCCTTCCTAAGCAGCCAAAATAATAAAAAATGTTAATACTGAATAAAGTCACAATGAGTGCAATAAAAAACAAATGGTATCCGAGACAAAAAACTAGTGGTGCTTTGTAACTGATATGAAGACTGGCTGAAATATCGAAAAATATAACAAAACACTGAAAAAAGCAATATTTTTTTTATCTAAATACTTACAAATTCAATAAAAATTGATTGGAGTAAAAAAAAAATGAAATCTTGTATGAAAAGACTAGCGGAAAATTATTAAGTAAACATTATGGGTGTTTAACCTAAATAAACTTGAAAGAAAGTGCTACGAAAAAGCAAACGTAACCACCCACATTACAGGACAACATAAATTATTAATATAATTTCAAGAATCATTTGTGCGGTTTTCGTCAAAAATAAAAACTTAAACACCGAGCTTAAACTGCACCTGTGAAGCACTCGCCAGTGAGCAGAGATATTAACGTAATTTTTGGCATTTAAGGTAATTTATTATTTTAATTCTTTACAATTTCATTTAATATTACAATAACACTTGTCTGTCACATACTTATTTTTTTAAGCAGAATTTATTACTGTTCAATATTAATTTTGTAATTATGTATAAATTGTTGTAATTTTATTCGATAGTCTATTAATATTATTTGCAATTTCGGGAATTATAACAATAACCTGTCAAAATAACAGCTGCTGTAATTTTAGCCCTGAAACAAATGTGCGACAAATGTTATGGAAGGTATGTAAACCAATGAGCACATACAGTAAAAAATTAATGATTTTCAACGTTCTTTTTCTGACGCCCAAGTTAGAAATATCACATTTCCGAGATGTATACATATGTATGTACGTGAATCTGAAAATTGTAGCAAACAAAAAATCTAAATGATATGTAGAAACTTTGAGTAGTAAAAATTGCTATTGGTATAAAAGCGTTGTGACAAATTATCAAATTGAAGTTTTAAATTCAATGGATAAACCAAAACCAAGATGCCATCTTATAAAATTCATTAAATTACTTTGCACTTAATTTTGCTTAGGAATCCAATACTACCTATATTATACAACGGTACTTCTTTGAGCAAATTGTTCAACCTGAAAGATATTTTATGATCTAGATCTAAAACTTTCCCAATCTGAATTGTGGAAGAAATATGTTCAATTAATGTTTTCTAATTGTAAACGTCGATGTCGTTAAAAAATACCGTCGACGAACCAAGGAATGAGTAAGAAAACATAATGACATAAGCGTAATGCATAATGTCCTGAGCCATCGATTAGAATAGATATAATTTAGGAATAATTGAACTTTAAAATTTTAATAAGGGCCCCATTCTTTATAATTTCTCGAACATATTGAACATTTTATAAAGGACAAGCCGAATTAAGCCGTGGTGTTTCGAACTAGTAACATACTTCTAACGATCTAAATAGTATCAGTATCGGATCAAGATAATATTTTTACAATCGATCAAAGTTTTTGTCGCATGTCAATATCGCCTGGGGCCGGTTGATTTAACCTACATATAAAAAATTTGGATTAAGTGTTTTATAAACTAGTTTCCACCTTAAGAAGTTAGGGGTAGTCAGGATTTTCAAAAAATCAGTTTTTGTTTTTTGGCATTTTCTTTAAGTGTAATATCTAAAAAATATTCTCTGAATTTGAAGTTGCTACGATAATTACTTTTCCAGTTTTTCGACAAATAACAAAGAGCGCTCGGGCACTCCAAAACTCTAGTGTGAAACTTTAAATTCATTTTCTCAAAACTATGTTTTTTTATCTAGTGACAACTGTAACTCGAAAACCGCTCAGTAGATTTTAAAGAAATTTATACAGCTTTTAGATACAGCTTTTTAATTCTGGGATTTCTCGAAACTTTTTTTTTATTTTTTTGAAAAATTTAGATTTTTTTTAGACCAAATAATTATTGTTTTTTCCAAAAATCTAGAAAAAAATTCCTGAAGTCGTCATTTTGTTCATTTTTGAAAAAAAAAAAAATCAGGCCCAATTTAGAGAATTATCCAAGAACTTATGATTGTCACCGCCAGGTGCTTTTTTGAACTGGGTCAACACAAACAGCTATATCTTTGGAAATAGGTGTTATCCTATTCTTATTGTAAAATTCCTGAAATTTATATGCCGAATTTGGAGAGTTAATAACATATAACTAGTCCTTTGTGGATATGACGTTTCTACATCCCAAAAATCATTGTCAAGAGGGACATAACAGTAAAAAGTTTTACAAGAACGAGCGAATGAGGACACATGTTTAGTATAGAAAGCTTGCTTTCAATACTACATTATTATCTTCGTATTCAACTACAACCCCAAAATAGCGGTATGTAAAATACCAGTTTTCCATCAACTAACTGATCAGCACTATATTAACAAATGAAATTAAATTAACAATAGTAGGTAACCGTGCTGTAAATCTGTAAATGAGTATAACATGAACTCATACAAAATTCGAAGAAAAGAACACTTTGTCATTATTCATATGTAAATGCTCGAATGTTTGTATGTGGATGAATGAGCATATTGTATTGCAAAGGGTACAAATTCTGCCATCTTGCGTAGACAAGATCTTCAAAGTTTACAGAACAACGCATTAAAATGTGCTATCACACATTGCTCTTCAACTGTCTGTCCTGTTATTCCCTTTTTGCTAATTTATTCAGGTTTTTTTTCACATGTGTGCAAGTGTCTGTGTGCAAAATATCTGGCGAATACATTATAGAGTCAAGGCAAAAAACTGGAACAAAACAGGAAAAATCGAATTACAACACCCTTTCTGTGCGCTGCGCGTTGCTCTGCCAAAACGAACCCTCCGTTTTGATTGCGGCCTGGGCTATGTTAGGCTGCGTTTTTGGAGTTGGAATTTGTGATTTGAAAAATTATTCCAAAAATAAGAAAAGAAGCAATACAAAAAATTAAAAAAGGAAAGAAGCGCAACCAAATATGGCTCATACAAACAGACAAACTCGCAGTATTCCAAAAAGATCCGCAAGTAGGTAAAGACTTTTGTTGTTGTTTGTTGTACATTTTTGTAAAAGACGCCTCGATTTCACATTTGGGTTATGGCATTCTTACAGACACGACAAAAAGTGATCACCGAACACTGACACACATATGCTTTGTAGATACTTATGCATATGTATGTGTGTGTGCTTATTTGGTAGACAGTCATTAGAAAGGAGCGATGTCTGTAAACTTATACACACACACATACACACAGCTTGCCTCTCCTTTCATTAGTACTTACATTTTGTTATTCATCTTCTTGATCGAAAGACAATAAAAAGAGCTTTGAGCCTAAAAGCCAGACAGTTGAATTGGAAGAATGCACACATATATAGTATGAGTATTCTTATATATACAGACATATGTATAAGTATGTACAAAGCAATATTTACGTACCGATCCAAGGAGCATGACACCGTTGTACAGATTCACATTGAACGCAAGTTTTCAAGGGCACTCGGCACTCCTGTATACTCTCGTCTGTTGCACATGTGTTCGCATCTCTTTGTACGGGAATATTTTCGGTTGATTTTTTTGTTGTTAACAACTTTTGAGCTTTTTTTGCATTTTACAATTCGAAGGTCTGCGGGTTCATACAAACTTCAAGCTCTATGCTCTGACTCAAGTTTATGGTTAGCAACGATCAGAAGAAGTAAGGGTACAGTTTAATTATGAACTCGACTTATGGCAGACATCAAAGATAGCGGTTCTAGTTTAGGCACATCCTACAAATTCTTAGAAATATCAAGTTAATTAGAAATTATAACTAATATGAGAAAACCCAAAATTATGGAGGTCGAAAGTCAACCTCCGACAATATCTCACTTATAGAGATATACAATTTTATTTATGTACAAAAGGAAGAATTCGTTAAAGATATATTTTGCTAAATAACTGAAGAATCTGGAGTCTATCCTGGTCAGGGACTCCATCTAAAAAGTATACGGCAATGTATTAACTACTGACATAGATGCTGAAGTCACAATTAAAAGTTCTTACAAAAATCGAAATACAGATGGGAGTTCGAAACCTTTCACTACAAATCATAATTCCAAAAATATTAGCCGTAACTTAAAATATATTCCCTTTCCCCATTCTTTCATGAACCTGAAATATAATTATAACTTTTGTCCGATATTTGAAAGTCATAGAAAGTGAAGTAGTAGTCTTTTAAAGTCCACATTCAAGTTATAGGGGAATAGTGCTAAATACGCGAACACATTTTCTTGAACTGGAAAATGAAAAACACTGGGTACTTCTAAGCTGCCCAAAATGGAGAAAGCTCTTTATCGTAAGTTCTCCATATGCGAAATAAGAACTAACCAGATAGTGCTTTATAGTTGAAAGAAAAAGCCAACAATTCAAAAAACAGCCTTAGAGACACCGGAGAAAATCAAACCAAATGAAACAGTTGAAATTTTAAACAAAGCTGTACAATGGGCTAGTTCTAAAGGCGTCGATGAAAACGATGTGAATGTACTGACACGAATAGGGGAGAAAGTTGTAGTTTTTTTGTAACATAAGCCTTATCTTACATTTGGTTATTTACATTTCCTATCATATCCATTAGCAAACAAGTAAGGAAAGGCTAAGTTCGTATGCCACCGAACATTTTATACTCTCGCAATTTATTGATGTAATTTTATAAAGATGACACAACTCGACCCATATATTCGGCATAAAGTTCAATGAGTAACGAAAATCATCATAAATAATATATGGGGACTGAGGTAATTCCTGAAACGATTTCACTCGTTTTCACCACCAAGATCCAATATATCGAAGACTATATGCTCACTTAATTTTATATTACCTATGATTAGATATTTAGCATCTGGGGGAAGTTATGACCCGATTTTTACCATTTTTGGTACAGAGACAAACTGTTATAGGAAAAAAATTCAGAGAGAATGAATTACATTAAAATATCTGAGAGATTGACATATATTTTCGGTGAAAAAATACCCTTGGGCTCTGAGTTCTTCATGTTCCTTGAAAAGTCATGGTCCCATTTTGACAATTTGTCCATAAGTAATGGCACAGCCCAAATACAGTATTTGTGTAACGTTTTATTCCACTATATTCATTGGTTCCTAATGTATATATTATAAAGTGAACGAATCACATGAAATTCAAAATTGAGTTATATGGGAAGTAGGCGTAGTTGTAAACCGATTTCGCCCATATTCCACCCGGGTCATCAGGGTGTCAAGAAAGTGTTATATACCGAAAATCATTAAAATCGGTAGAGTAGTTCCTGAGATATGGTTTTTGACCCATAAGTGGGCGACGCCACGCCCATTTTCCATTTTGTAAAAAATCTGAGTGCAGCTTCTTTCTGATACTTCTTCTGTAAAATTTAGTGTTTCTGGGGTTTTCCGTTAGTGAGTTAACCCACTTTTAGTCATTTTCAACCTAACCTTTGTATGGGAGGTGGGCGTGGTTATACAAAAAATCTATTTGGCAGCGGGGTCAAGACCACTTTTAAAAGACGGACGGATCGACATCCTGATCATTTATATACATATATATAACCCCATTTCTAACTCTTTTATTTCTTGGTGACACAATCAACCATTATGTGAACAAAACTATAATACTCTCTTTAGCAACTGTGTTGCGAGAGTATAAAAATAAATATGTTTACGAACAATAATCAAATGTGTATTTAAATGTTTAATGTACAAAATATTGATGGTAACGTAATCTCTCATATAACAGATTCCTGAATTAAGTAGTTATTCTCCAAACACTATAACACTTATGTTCCCGTTGGTTTCAACAATCCAATGAGCACAAGGAACGATTAATCAGTTTTAGATAAAAAGTTCCTTCCACAAACTGTTTAAGATGGATTTTACTAATTTTTTATCTTGCAAGTGATTCTTAGTAACGAATTTGTGTTCTGTACATTAAACTGTATTTTACTAATGATTCTCAAAAACAAATAATATTTTTTTTTTAACTAAACAACGCAAACGTCAGTATTTTCGTGACGTATTTAGATTATTGTAGCTTCGTTTTAAATTCAAATTTCGAGAAACAAAAATTTTGCGCGAAAAGCAACTGATTTCAATAAGAAGCTAGATATTCGAAACTGTACAATTTTCTTCTCAAAATATGTAAAATATACAGACATAGAAAGAAAAATATAGTAAATATCAAAACACTTGTCTTCGTAACAACTCTTGTACAATACTTTTCATAATCTGTATACAAAACAATAAGTATATCCGTGCAAATCTAATCTGTATACTAAAACATTTTTTCACAAATCAATTTACGAGTTTAAAGACGAAAAACATTTCCTGAAAGAACACAAATTGTAACAAATAATTCCGTTCTTACAACTTTAAAGAAAGTAAAATATCCGATTTCAAGTCTGCAAAGAACGCGATTTTGGATTGCCAATTATCCTATGCGTGTGTTTGACGGCAAACGGGTGAGTTTGGAAAGTTTTGCGTGAAAAAGCTGCGTTCCCGCGAGACATATCAACGGCGGGAACCGCGAGTTCTGCTTCGGGCTAAAGGTTGCGTGCGTGAATAATACAATTAACTAAAAGAAGAACAAGAAAATAGGTAAAATTTTCAACAGCCAAAGATGTGCGGATTTTAAAGTTTTCGGTGTGCAGTTTTAATTTGCTAAGAATAAGCGAAGGTCAGTAATTTTTTCTATCGCTCATATATGATTCCTATATTAAGAAGTATTTAGATGGACTTAAGAAGTGTAAAAATTATTCTATACGAAGTGTGTTCAGATGTATGTATGTACATATTTCTTTGAATGAAAACAATTACAATTTTTATATTTAGGCAAAGAAATTAAAAAGTCAAAGAATTAGGGATTAGAAAATTAACATCACAATTCCAGAAAAGAACTTGTGTTTTGATTCAAGAAAATAAAAATAAAACGGAAAAGTTCGATAATTGTTCAAACTAACAGAAAATGTGTTTCCATTACACATATGGAAATATTATAAGACGACTTCAAAGCCAAAATTAAAATGTATCTATTTCAATATGTTTCATATATGTATGTTCTCATATTGGTCGAAACTAATCTCAAGTTGCTGGTGCGTTAGTTACATTAGCAAGTTTGGCTATATTTATCTGAGCAAATTTATCCAAGAAGTCTCATGTTCTTTCATTGTTCAAATCTGCTTGGTTGCAAATGTAGGTTAACCTAATAGGTTAGAATTTCGGGTTGACCCTCGTGGTGGCAAATATCGATTCTAGGCAATCCAATAGGCTAAGGCTATGATAAGATATCGAAAATGTTTCTGTCTATCTCACTTCCTTATACTATAGTGGATTTCTCAATTCTGCAAAATTTGTTCATAACTGTTCTACACACGCTCCCGAGTCAAAATAGTTCTACTAGCACGTTATCAATTTCTACAACCGCTATGATAAGGAATATAGAAGATGAGAATTTAAACTGTTGTAGATAACGAATATTGGATTCTTGATAACTGTTGCAAGGCCCCAGTTGAATTAAGTGTCATAAGTTAGGTTGATACCAAATATCGGAACAATCGGTACATAATTTTTACTGATTTCCGTCGCCATATTTTTCATATACAATTTTGAAGACCCATTTCAGTTTCCATCACCTTATTTTGATGTCTCTTTTTCCGAAATTTGTAAATACTAAAAAAAAACTTCAGTTTTTAAAATGTCTAATTTTTTAATAATTTTCTTAAACATAATTATATTTTTTCACACTCCAAAATTAAAAATTACCCTAAATGGACTTGTGGACTATGCCAACAATTGCAAATATGTGCACAGTTAGTTGGAATCAGACAAATCTAAGTGGAATCGAATATACATAGGTTAGAATCCATATATGTAAAAGCCAAAATTAGCATTTCTGTCACAATCACTATGTAAATATATCACACTACGATGACTAACTAACTTAAACACAACAACAGTAGCAACAACTTATTTAACACCTACAATAAGTTGTCAATATTTGCTAAACAAGCAAATTTAATTCAATAAATTTCGAAGCGTGAAAATTTACCCAAACAACACGCACAGTAACAACAACAACAACAACAACATATGGGGATGGAAGTGCCAACAATTGCATATGCATTGGCAAATACAAACATTTGTGCTGGTACACAAGTGTGAAATGCTTGTGTAATTGTAATTAGCTTGTTAGTTAAGGCGTAATCAATTAAAAATAAATATACGTCATTGATTGTGAATTTGAATGTCAAACTCGCGTGCGAATCACACGATAGCAGGCGGCCAGCGCAACACGACTGGTGTTGCTGTTGCTGTTGTTGGCGATTTTGGCGCTGAAACGGTTGCACCAGTACCAGCCACCCACATGCGGTAGCTGCTGTGTGGTGGAAGGCAACAAGCGAGTGGCCGGGCAGTCGGCGAGGGTGTGCCGGTGGATAAATCATAGACTGTGCTGCTGGCGTTGCGCTAATTCGTGCTTGCAACATAGCACTCGGACTCACTTCACTGCGTTTGCCTGCCAAATTTGGCTAATTTAGTTGTTTGCAAATTTTTGCAATTTGCAGTTATTATACGTGCACACACACACACACAAACACTCGCCCCAGCGGCGGTGTTGCATCGCCAGCATAGCTGTCAACATTGTTTACACGACGAGCGTGTGCATGACACACGCGTACACACACGCACTCCTGCCCGCACGCACACTCATTAGCACATCAACACGTCTAATGACAGTTGTGCGACGGAGATGCTGGCAATTGTGGTTGCGCCTGTGTTTATGCGTGTGTTTGTTTGTACGACTATGCGTGGGCGTTTCAAGTCGAGCAATGCAAGCTGCCAATTGCATTCCGCTATGTGCATGCTCCAATATTTGTGGAGGAGCATGCATGCCCAGGCGCCAAGTCTACTTCTAAGAAGCAACTAGTTACAAACTAGTTAAAGTTGGGTGAATTATTTGAAAATAAAAAAATATAATAATATAAGCAAAATGATTTTCAAAAATGTTTTAAAAACGTGTCTTCACAATTTTACTTAATTTTTATGGCTTGAAATGGAATGGCCATAAATAATGGCGAATTGAAAAGAAATCAATATTATAAGAGAAACATTTAATTATAAAGAGTTAAATTGAGTTATTGAGTTATACTCTAGATGGACGCTAATTGAAAAATATTTGAAAAAGAAATATTACTCAGTTACTCCTAAAAAAGAGCAAAGTCTCTTGGCATGTTTCGTCATAGAGGCTGAATTTTCCGACTGTTGGGCCGAAGACAACTTCTTTACCAACTATAGCGTTGAAGTCACCAAACACGGTTTTGGCATCGTGACGGGGGCAGCGCTCATAGGTACGTTCTAGGCGCTCATAGAAGGTATCTTTGATCACTTCGTTCTTCACTTCCGTTGGTGCGTGGACACAAATAAGCGATATGTTGAAGAACATCGATTTTCTGCGGATTGTATCTAGACGTTCATTCACCGGGGTGAATCCTTTAAATGGTCGCTGTAGTAGATTTCACAAGGATCCATCTCATCCGTCCTTGTCCCGTCCATCGCACTTCTTGAATGGCGGTGATGTCAGCCTTTAATTGTATGAGGACATCAACCAGTTGGACAGAGGCACCTTTTCAATTAAGAATCCGGACATTTTAGGTTGATGCCCTTAAATCATTATCGTAAATTTCTTTGCAGGGGTTGTCATCAAAAATTGGGTTTATCATTCGATGTTCTGTTTGATTATTCATTATGGCAGGTTTTTTATGAGGTGGGTTCCAAACCCCACGCACAACCACGGATGCGGACTTCGACTTCTCACTTTAGCTCGCCACCAAACGGAAGTTTGTTGGCTATACAGAGATTACTTGATCTATGCCCAGAAGTCGTGCGCTGCTTGAGTCATATGAAAAAGAATCAATCCCAATTGAATAATCAGTCAGAAACTTTCTTCACTTGCGTGAACTTCTACACTCATGACCATCCACCCAGATTGCCTGTCATCTGCCTATTTGATAATACTATGTAAACTCGAATGGAAAATACATTTTTGTTGAACAAAATTCCATGGCCTATAGTAAGCTGCTATATTTTATTCAATTAGATTATTATAACCGCATAGAAAGTTATCAAAGCCTCAGTTTTGTGATTTATATTAAATTTAAATATAAATAACGTTCCGAAACATCTAAATGTTCAGCAATTATTTATTTATAAAGAACTTAAAACGAAATTTGTCCTACAGGGAATTACTCGACTTTGTGTCTGTGTGTGGGCGAAAAGATGAGCTGCAATCTTTGGCGCTGTCTTATGCTAAGCATTCGTTGCAGCGACACGCATGTAGGCGTAGACTGCTGTTAGTGGTTGGCGACTCTATTAAAGCTACTCGACATCAACTAATTTGCAGCAATCAATAGTCGAATTTAAAATGCAATCAAATGTGTAATATTTATTTATATTTTATGCGAGCACAGTTGGTTTCGCATTTTTGTTTGTTTGCGATTTTTCAACTTACTTCTGCTGCTGTTATGGTCTGATTAATTGCCCACACGTAATTGTGTGTCAATTGAAATAAATGTGTATTTAATTAACACTAAATTCAACTGATTTCGTTGCACAAATATGGAGTAGAGATTTGAGGCAGAATTTAAGTCAGCATTGAATGTCAATAGAGGCGACCATTTGGTTTATTTGCTGATTTTCCACGGTTTACATTCTTAATTTAATACGTCATTATATCAACGACTTGAAGGATGCAACCATGTTTGGGCATTTCGCTGAGTAATGTATGCCTTTAAGCTTCAAGGGCGAGTGAGTAGCAGGCGAATTTTTGCAATGGTTTTTATTACTAAGCAAAAACTGGAGTCAACCCCTCCTAAAAAGAAAAAAAACATGAAATAATATAAATATGTAATAGATATGAATGCTCGCTTGTTGACTGCTCTCTTGTGACAATCTTTCATTGGAAGCCTAATAGTAAATAAAACAGATTAAATAAATTTCCTTAAATATCGAAATCAGTAATACTTCTTTCGTTCTGATATTCATATGATTATAACAAAACAAGGTGGATAAGACGAAGCATTTCGGAAAGCTTGAATTTAAAATATAATTTAAATTGTATTGTCACCTGTTACAAGAATAAAATCAAACTACTACCAAATGTATGAAATCCTTAAAAAATTCTTCTAGAAAACTTTCCAAGAGTCCTTAATATATCAAAAATTTAGAGTAGAAGTCCTACAATACTTCGTGGTACTTTAAACTTTATCGCAAAACATTGTGTTCATATTTGGTACCATACGCTGGAGAAGGGTAGGGACATATTCATATAAATTTATTACAGGGATCTTGTAATTATGGAACATATGCACCGAAGTTGACAATTTTTATAGCAGGATTGACAGGACGTATATCTGTCCAAATTTTTTTAATTCCTTAATTACCTCCTAATAAGTCAAGTGTTTCCTGGGCTAATATGAACAGTTCTATGTCCGTTTTCGAATCACTGAACTAACTAACCTATAAAGCAGCTAGTTCGCCTCCCTACGTAATTTTAAAGTTTCTGTTATTATTCTTTGATAAATTCAGGTTAGAGTTAGAATATACTCCAGACCTCTTTCGAAAAATGTTCCAAGTAAATATGGTAATGTTATAAGAGAGCAGAAGATCTTGATAACAAAGTAAAGAAAGTTTAAAGTATTTCCTTAATAAATAATTACATATATAATAAAAAATAGTCAAAAATGCTAATTATTCATTCATCAAATATTATAAGCTTTTCCTTGTAGGTCTTCAAGAAATAAGCGAGATGAAGTAAAGTGATTTTTGTAACAAATGTGTTTACCATGAGCAATACAAGCAGCTCTCTCATGTCATATTGAAAGAATATATTTTAAACGGTCTGAGGGATATTCATACTCTTACTTAACATATCCCCAACCCTCTTGAATATTTATACGTCTAAAGACGTAATTGGAATTTGTTGAAACATAATTGGTCCGATCCAAATTTTTACTTATATCGTCATTCATATCAGAAATCGGTTGACATATAATAGTGGTAATTACAGAGGTTACTTAATGTCCAATTTCATCAATATGTTTTTTTTTTTTTGAATTGGCATACTGATTTGTATGAGAAACTATTTCGGCACAGAAATACTATTGAATGTTGGTAGTGCGACCACTTTAGATTGCTATAAAATTGATATCATCAACATGGAGTCATAAACCAAAAATTTAGTTGTTAAATCTCTAATAGAGACCAATACGACGCATTGGTTTTTTTGTTTATTACGAATGCGAATGAACGAATGATGTCATACCGAAGCTGCTTTATTGCAGGCGTATCGGCAAACAATTTGTTGTTGTGATACTGTTGGCATTGTCACATTTTGTCAGCCGTCCAATGAAGCAAATGAAGCAACCACAGAATTTAGATGAAAACAATAACAACATCAACACTAAAGAATTGAGATGATACGAAGTCGGCAGCAGCGGCGCTGAAGGGTAAAGTAAGTGCGGCGCTTGATTGTGCACACTGAAGTGACAGGCATGCAGGGTCAGGTTAAAGTTGAATCATTCATCAGAGCACTTACAAGCGCTGCCATATTTATTTGCCGCCGCTTTCCGTTGCGGTTTAGAAAAGCCTAGCGCTGACCAACTGGCGGACGCCTGACAATTGTCCGCCGCTGACAGATGCAAGTGTGTCAGCATGGAAGCGCCAAGCGGCGGCAATGAACGCGACAACGACAGCTGCACGATTTCGTTGTCAATGCGGCTATTATGGCAGTGCGCGTCATCCGCGTTACTAAGAGCGCGCAGTGCGCGCACTGAGACGTGGCGCGGCTGATTGGACAGCGGCGCGCATAGTGACCACATCAGCGCGGCGTGTCGTATGCGTTATTGAATGCTTTTACGTTGGTTAATTAATCAAACCCAGTATGAACAATATTATAATTAACTGCTGATACTACAACAAGCGCAAACAAATATAGATAAGTATAGCTAATGGTCAGCTGCTTTGGACGCTGTAAGTAATTAATCTCTGTGCGAAAAGTAAAAACAAAAATCGCAAATCACAAAAAAATGGAAATTGCATGAAAATTAAAAACTGTTCGGCTAATGAAGCTGCGCGAATTTCGTGCGAAATATTGAACGCTTTCAGATCATTTATTTCCCATGCGTCAGACAAGTGGCCAAGCGCCGAGCGACGCGGTGCGGAGGTCAGAGTCAGACGTCGCGGCACGCCCCTTACAGCCACTTGAAAATTAACAACGGCGCACTAGTCGCGCACACGCACACATACACATACAACTAAGCTGCGCGCTCCCAAACTCATATGCGCGTGTGGTTGTTTGCGAAAACTTTACAAAGTCGGCTTGTATTGTGTCCTTGAAAAACTTTAATTCGTGCTGTTACTACTTTAATATGTATTTATTGCGCGCTTGTTGTTGCTTATGCGACTCGCCAATTTCTTACAAACGCAAAATCGTATAGTCTGACAAATAAAATAAAGCAACAAAAAGTTGTGTGTGTTAACCTTGAACGCGCGAATTTGGTTTGTAAGTCACGTCTATCGCTTTGTCGTTGTTGTTATTGTTTTTGTTATTTTATATATGTACAGTTTTTATTCTTTTTACTGCGTCGACGACAACGCAATTGCAAAAAGGTCTCGTCGAGCACGCATGCGCGGCGGTCAGATCAACGCCAGCAGCAAGTTGTTATGTACCATGGCTTAGATTTTGCACATTTTCTGTCTGCTTGCGAATTTTTGTTTATATTTATTTATGCATAGTCTGTTTTATTTTCGTTGTAACTTTACTGTTTTCATGTAGTAAACAAGATTTTTTTACTGCCGCTTTTATCAAAATTATAATAAAACATTTTGCTGTCCAAATTGCCGAGAAGTTTTGCGTCTTTTACACGTTTCTAAATTAATGCGACGCGTCTTGACTTGTTTCAGTTATTTACTATGTATGCTGGTTTCCATGTTTCCTATACGTTTTTGCACTAATACTTCTGGTTTGTTTCAAGAACTCGACCTTTAGTTGATTAGTATTTGTAAACATTTTAAATAAACAAACACAACAAGGTCGAGTGAACTCATTTCATCCCATGATTTATCACAGAAAAAGCAATCTTATTACAAAAACTAATAAACTCTGAACTATCCATTTTTGAAAAGAATTCTACCGTTTCTTAAATCCAACAACTGAAGAATGGAAGTGTATATAGCATATAGAGTAAAGCTAAATCGTTAATATTATTTGTTTGACATTGTAGTTTAAACGTCGAAGTTTCGAACTCAAAAATAAGAAAGGAAGGGGTACTAAGTTCATGGGTAACCGAACACCGATAATACACAATTTTACCCACATATTCGGTATAATGTCCACTAGAATAACGGAAATTGTCATATGTTGTATCACTTAATTTTTCTAATAAATCTCACATATTAACCGATATATGCGGAATAAAGCTCACCATATTGATATACACTATTTGTGTAAAG
Organism: Zeugodacus cucurbitae; assembly: GCF_028554725.1. NCBI lineage: Eukaryota > Metazoa > Arthropoda > Insecta > Diptera > Tephritidae > Zeugodacus > Zeugodacus cucurbitae. The sequence goes on along the minus strand of NC_071667.1, from coordinate 50,531,631 downwards.
TTTTACTCCGCTATCTTCATTGGTTCTATATGTACATATATATTATAAAGTGAAGGAATCAGATGGAATTCAAAATTGAGTTATAAGGAAAGTTGTCGTGGTTGTGAACCAATTTTGTCCGTGTTATCAGGGTGTGAAGAAAATATAATATACCGAATTTCATTGAAATCTGTCGAGTAGTTCCTGAGATATGGTTCGACCCATAAGTGGGCGATGCCACGCCAATTTTTCATTTTGTGAAAAAATCTGAATGCAGCTTCCTTCTGCTATTTCTTCTGTATAATTTAGTGTTTCTGACGTTTTTCGTTAGTGAGTTAATTCATTTTTTTTTCGTTAGAGATTTAACTCACTTTTAGTCATTTTCAACCTAACCTTTGTATGGGAGGTTGGCGTGGTTATTATCCTATTTCAACTATTTTCATAGAGTGTGGTGAGGTACGTAAGAGAATCAAATGCAGAAAGTTTGGTTTATATAGCTTCATTGCTTTGCGAGATATATAGAAATAACCGAATTAGGGGCGGGGCCCCTACATCCAAATATGCCCGTTCCTAGTGCGATCCTTTATTCCAAATTTTACTGTTATAACTTTATTTATGGCTTAGTTATGACACTTTGTGTTTTTGGTTTTCGCCATTTCTTGGGCGTGGCAAAGGTCCGATTTTGCCCATTTTCGAAAGCAACCCTCTCACGATCCCAAGGACCCATTCAAAATTGTGTTATATGAAAGAATACATGGTTTCGAACCGATTTCGTCCATATCCCATCCGTGTCATCAGGGTGGAAAATATTATGTAATTTCATTGAAATCGGTCGAGTAGTTCTGAGATATGGCTTTTAACCCATTATATTTTCAGTCCTTATTTTTTAACAGAGTGATCGAAGCATTACAATATGGTTAAGATAGATACCACTCAATCTTAAAAAATTTAAAACTGTGTGCTTTTCAGGTAGATCCGTATACCCTGCTTCTTATGTTATCAAAAACGTTAGTTTAGAGCAAGTATTTAGCATTGTTGATTTGAAAGTTACTATTGACTATAAATTTAATTTTAAGCTTCATGTTATTATAACGATTTTAAAGCAAAGGACGGCCGTAACCTTGTTAAACGTCGAAAGAATTTAGAGAATTAATATACGAGTCTCTAAATTCTAGAGTTATTTTTACAATTTTGGTGAGGCCTATATTTGAGTAAGGCTCCGTGGTATGGAATCCTAGTTACCGAATCCATTGGATAAGTTAGAGTCTGTTCGAAAACACTTGAATTAGCGATAAATAGAAGTTAAATTTCATAGAAATTTCGTTCCATAGATTGAACTTTTCGACCAGGGCATAATACAAAATTTAAAATTTTACTAACGAGGCAAAATTTCAGAAGAATCATTCCATAGGACATGGAAGCGAGTAAAATATATGATGTTACACTTATGGATTGCATAAATCAGGAAACAAAGACCTCATGGAATAGACAACTCAGGAGCTAAAAAATAACAAACTGCAACTAACAAAATTACAGAATACAGTTTTAACATACATATAACATACATACAATTCAAACTGTGTGTAAATCCATATTTTGCAGCGTTTTGAAACATTTTATGATTTAATGCACACTTACATAATTCGAAGTCTCTCTAAACCGAGATTTTTTGTGAATTTCGGTGATTCGAGTTAAGGAAGTTCAACTATAATTGTTCCATGGAGCCTCAAAAGCACTAGTTTGGAAGTAGTTCTATTTTGGTCTAAATTCAACTAGTTTCAATATCCAACAATTTAAGACCTATCATAAATTGCACACCAGCATATTTCTAGTGAATTGAGCAAGCACCAAACTTATACAGTCACTAAAAAGCACAAACAAAGAAACAAACAAGTAGTTTTACAAATTTATATCGGCAAGGGCAGGCAAACGCCTAAAAGGCATTTCGCATCAATTAAGCGTGAATATTGTGTGCGACTAGAATTTGGCGAAAAAAGACATAAACACAAAAAAAAAATTACAAATTCCAAAAAAAAAAATAAAAATTGCGAAATCATTAAATTTTGCGAACAACGCAAAAAGGAACCCTCTAGAGAATGTAAACTTTGCCAAACAGTAAACGAATCAACTAAAAAACACCGAAAAAGAACTGCAGAAAGATAAAAAACAACAAAAATTAACTAGAAGCAACAACAAAACGTTTGTAAAGCTAACTAAAACACCTTTGAAAAGGCGAAATGTTAGCGAAGCAAACAACAACAAAAACACGCAAAAGTATTGATACAAAAATGTGCAAAAACAATTACACTAACAACACTGCGTTAGAATTTTAGCAGCAAGCAAACGAAATTAATATAAACATTTGTGTGAATTTTTATGTCTTCCTTCTAATTTGCAAAAAACACAGAAGCAAAAAACAGCGCGCAGAACTTAAAAAGGCGTTGCTAGCGTTTGCATTGCACCGCCCGCCCGTCCGCGCGCCGCCAGCTGCTGCGTACTGCGTCAGCGGCAGCCACGCGCACTAACACACCGGCAGTCGGGTACATGTAAAGTTGGCGCTGTGTTGGTGTGACGCGCACAATGTTTGCACGTGTTTCGGAGCGCCTGTGCGCGTGTGCGTGCGCGCTGCGTGTAAATGTATTTTCGCAAAAATTCCAAACTTTAAATTGAATGAGCTCCAACAAACACTGCTGTGTGTGTAGTAACGCCACCAACTGACACACAGGCGCACACACACACACACATACAGGAAAGCATAAGTATCTGCAAACGCGTACCTAAATTGGACCCTAAACAACTGCTGCTCCAACATTTTTGCATTCTCGCACTGCTCACTCTTCATTTGCGCGCGCTCTCTCGCCGTTGCCGCACGCCCCACACGTCGTCGCGACGAGCGCGCGTTGCCTGTAAGCGAAGCTTTGCGCAAATTTATGCTAAGCTTTGGCAGAGCGTCGCCTGCAGTTGCCGTTCGCTGACCGACTGACTGACGGTCACACGCACAGTGTCCGAAACAAGCGAGCGATGCGCTCATCTAATGCTCACGCTGCAGCGACGCGACGAGATGCGATGCGAAGCTATGCGCTGCGGCGCGCTTGTCATCGATATTTTAGCAGTTAATGCCAAAGTTAATGGTGTCATTGTTGTTGTTGTTGCTGTTGCCATTAAATTTGTTCGTATTGTGATGCTGTCTGCTGTTTGTCGCTGCCGTCACCGCCTCAACTTCACTTTTTGGCTTTGCTGCTGCCGCTGACATTGTTGGCGTTGCTTTTGTTGTTATTGTTGCTGTAGTGACTATAGTTTCAACTGCTGTCTTTGCAGGTTTTGGTGAGTTTTGCTTTTGTTGTTTATGTAGCTGTCATCATTGCATGTTGTTCGGTTTTATTACTTCTAAAATTTGTTTCAACTTCGCATCACATTGTTTTTGTTGTTGTTTCTATTGACTTACTTACCGATTGGCTGCTGGTTTGGTTACTTTGTCTGCTTGCGTCAGCTGCCTGCCCAAACTTCTTGCCATTCAAGGACAGTCTAAATACACACCAATGCTGAACATACATATAGCATTTACATGTGTATATACACGCGCTCAAACTCAGAACTGCTGCGCCTGCAATTTTCAGCTCATCGAGACACAATTTGAAAAAGGAGTGTAAACTTTGCAACTTCCGTGGATACTTGAGACTTGTAGAGACTACAAAAATATTGTTCTCGTTCAAAATATTTCTCGGTTGCCCATCCCGTTTTCTATGTGCAATATCAAGCAGAAATTGCGTAATGTGCCACAAAAAAGGGCTGCAAAGTAATAATAGTTGAGAATTTATAAAAATGTTGATCGAAGAAATTTCTATTTGCATTAAATATATTTACTATTAACAATAAAGGTTTTAGATTTTTAATATTATGTATGTAGAATTTAAAAATTTAATTTTCTAGAACTGTTTGTCTCAAAAAATACTGTGAGAAAAAAATGTTTAAACTTCTTTTATTTTGATGTCCGTATTGTAATTTTTATATTATTTAATAAATTTTGGTCAATTTCGATTTAAACGAGTGGCAACCCTCTCAAAAACCTGTTCAGAAATACTTACGGTTGATTGTTAAATAAATTTTAATGATTTAATAATTTTATAAATATGGCAACCCTTCTCAAAAATAGGCTCCGACAGAAAATTACTTCGACATATTTTTTTTCAAAAGCGCGTTTAGTCTGATATACCTATAATCCAATATTTCTATTATTTTCTCAATTTTAAATAATTAAAAATTTCACATATCTGGCAACCCTTCGCAATAATATTTTTTGTAGTAATCCGTTTTAAACATCTTCAATTTAATAATATTGTACGCTGTACACTTTCTATGTATGTGAATCGATCACCTTACTCCTTACTTACATGAATATTGACTGTGTTACCAATTATAAATAATACCACATTGTTCTCTGCTATAAATGCACTCAACGACGTGTAGAAAATAACTTTTCGAACTATTGATTGAGTGGACATAATGACGTTATGGAGACAAAAATAATTTGGGATCTACATATAATAAAATCAACCGACTGAGCTTGGATGAAACGAAATATCAAGTCTTTGCTGAAAATATAAAATCAACCAATATTCGAAGTATTCCCAAAAACTATTTTAGGGAATATAAGTAGAAGTATGTTCTCATATATCCTCTTCTTAGAATTTTAAAGGGGTTTTCAATAGGGACGCTACAAAAGTAGACCGATAGCGGCAGCATACTGCGTTATATTTTTTCCCGCTCTTTCCTCGCTTTTTTTTCCCGACATTTCTCTTCAGTAAAGTTTGCCATTTCATGACGGAAATATTTATGATCCAATAATGAAGCCGCTTGGCCACCAGAATCGTCGTGTGTTCGTGAATTGGGCTGGGCTGCCTGAATAGCTATGTCAATAACCAAAAAATGCGCTATTGGTCAGGCATCACACCACACGTACTCCATTGCATCATTAACGGTACTTCAGTGATGATCAAAACTGGCACGTTACTGTGAATGGGAATCACTGCCGCTCAATGATAACCGAATATTTTTGGTCCGTTTTGGATAATATGGACTTGGACAGTATGTGGTTCCAACAGGATGGCTACACAAGCCACATAGCGAATGCCACATTCGATTTATTGAAAACCAAGTCTATGCCAACAAGATGAACTTCCTACGAATATCAAATGTGAAGTTACAGCAGTATCGGCCGATTTATGCTTGAAAACCGTCGAAAATTGGGTTCAGCGTGTAGACATCTGCAAGCGTGTCCGTGGTGGCCATGCAAAAAAAATCGAGTTCTATACATAATGGCCTCAAATATACTTTCACAGGACTTTTGTAGCGTTCTTATTGAAAACCCCTTTTTAAAATTAATTCATCCATCCAATTTTAAAACTAACTTTCAGAACTATACTATACTGTGCTTAAAAAAATTGTGTGTTTAACTTTCCAGCTAAAGAAAAAATACTCACCACTTTCGACAGCTATGTTGGAAAAGTGATGTCAAAGTGAAACAACTGGATGGTTTTCTAAACCCACAGTAGTGATGGCAATACGTCAGCAATTTTTCTGTGTTTCATTTCAAAAAAATATATGGATCTGAAAATACTTTAACAATGATTGATGAATAGTTTTTCAAATAAATATTTTTATACTTAAAGAAAACACCTTTTAGGTTTTGAATAAATAAATTAATATCATACCAGAAAGTGTGGGGCACGAAGGGACTATCATCGATAGAAAAGTATTAATTTTCATTACATAAGACCTTAAGTAAAGAACTAAAGACTAAAATCAAAGTGAAAGGTATTCACTTAAAATGAAAGTTAATAATTTTTATGTAACTGTGAGTAAGTCGCATGATCAAATTAGATTTGAGTTTTGACGTAGCAGATCTCGTATCTTGTTTACACTTACTTTAAAAATCAGTATTTGTCTTACTTAACACATATAAAATGCTAATTAGATGTCACGTGAATAGCCAGATGTTCAGACAACACTCGTGCTCCTATGTACTTGCTATCACTTTCTAAAAATTATCACGAAGTGCACCGACATATACGACTATATGCCATAATCACTGATTAGAATCATAACCATCAGCTATCAATTCGGCAGAATGTGTGTGTATTTTCTGCAAAAAATGTTTAATACGTAAGTGCTTAAAATAAGAGCAAATATTTTTTGTATAAAACATTACCTATGTATGTTCTCCTTATCGCCTGGTAATGGCCCCTCTTCGTCTGCGACCGCACTTATTACATACTTCCTGCACGTGCCTGCTTTATCACAACCCAATTCACTCGCCGCCTAAGTACATTGTCTACGAAACATGCGTGTTGTGTTGATAAGCTTTCGTCGAAACAGGAAAGGTGCGCGAGAGTGAGAGGTGAACGAAAAAAGATAAACAAACACAATTTCGTAACGCTCGTGACACGTACGACTATTGCCGAAAAAGCTTATCAACTAACGGTAGTAATTGTAGTTGAACTTTTTGCATTGAATTACGCAAAAAAGAATTCATTGTTAACTAAAGTTGTGAATACAAACAACGCAATTTCATTGAGTTTTTCATAGAACTTACATATATACCCGTAGATAGTAAGTTACGCAGAAATTATCAGTTGTACCAAAAATGTATTTACTTCCAAACGAGCTCACAATTAGTCTGCACCTTTAGCCTAACAAGCCAGATAAGTAACGTTTTCAGACAAGGAACTGGTATGTTTATATTCTCGTAAAACTAATATGTATATAGATAGATCTGCAACTCAACCATTCGCATTCCATTTAAAACATATAACAATGGTAGAATTAAAATCAATAAATGAACTAATTAGTCTAATCTTCGATTCACCATTTCTTTGCTCTCTAACTTTAAGCGCTGCTCTCTTGTAAACAATTTTAGATGAGAGTATGAGAATATCTCATGAAAGTGATACAACTTTGCTGCCAGTTCCACTCACTTTGAACCACTCCGTATAGTATGTTCGATTCGCTACTCTATAACGGTTAGTGAATCGCAGACAACCATTAATAATATCGATAATCTTGGACTAGTTCGACTGCTAGAATCTAATACTTTCACACACTAAATGAAAATTTGCAGAATTTCTAATTTTTTGTGAAATTTGACAAACATTTTGTTTTCGCGCGATCTTCAAGCAATAAAACAATTTTTTCTTATTATCAGTTAAGAGTCTATTTTTAACACAATACTATCTATGATGTTCTAAAAGATGCAGTAAATTAAGTAAATTAAGGGGTTATATACAGTTAGAATTTTCAAAAAATCGATTTTTTTTTATTTCATTTTCTTAATGTACATATATTTAAGAATACACACAGAAAATTTCATATCGTTCCGGTAAATATTTTCAAAGCTACAAGCAAATGAAAAATTTGAAAAGGCGTTTCAGAGTGCTTGGAAGTACAAGGTCCAAACTTTAAACGCGTTTTTCTCAAAATGGTGTTTTCAAAGTCGGTGACCAACATTACTCGAAAACGGTTAGACCGATTAGTCTCAAATTTTAACACGACCTTCTTAAATATATTTTTTAGTAATTAATCGAAGATTTTTTCTCTCCGATAAATATTTTTTTTTATAAACAATTTAAGGCCGAAATTTCGGTGAAGAATCGATTTTTTTTTTTTTGGAAAACCGCCATTTTGTCAAAAAATTTTATTTTGCTTATTCCTTCGATTAATTACTAGATTTTCAACGAAATCTGTTTGGTTTTTTAATTTCGGATGATCCAGTTCCGAGATATAGTGGTCACCGCAAAACGTCTTTTTTGAGAGGAGCTCCTGGAGATCAGCTGTAGCTCTTTTTCAAATAAATATTTTTACTAGTACTAAGTCTTAAAATACAGTTAAAAGATACCATAATATGTGTATAAATTTTAAAGTTTTTTTGAAAGTTTTCTCAGAAAAAATTCTGGAATATTCACTTTTTTCGGCCGTCTAACTGTATATAACCCCTTAAGAAATGCGAAGCAATTTTAGGAGATAAATTGAAAAGAGTGCAGATGTCCTCAACAGCTTTGCTTTCGTGTTTTGAATGGAACATTGAATTGAGTGCAAAAGCACTTCATGAAGTACCAGGCGAATATCCCCTAATTTCTAAGGGAGTCACTAGAAAGGAATGCATATGATTTGTAGTTGGGTCTAATCTTACAATAAGGGTGATAGTATTAAATGGATGGTGAGCGTCCCATAGAAGTTGCTACAGACAATGATTTCAATAAACTCTTAAATAATTCTGAAATTACCTTAAAATGTGTTCGTCGATTTGACAGTCTGAAGATATCAAATAATGGTATTGAACATATCGTTCTATGCAAAGTGGGTGCTGCCAAATCCAACTTTGGTAAAATTACAAGAATTTGGCTTTGCTCGTTCTCAGGGCTGAAGAAAATGGTCGCTTGAAGGAAAATACCGAGATTGAGACTTATTTTAAATTTAAATTTAAATCGTATCAAGCATCGTATAGAAAAGTTTTGAATATTGCTATAAGTAACGTCTGTGAAGAAAATTATATTGAATAACACAAACGAACTTTGTCAAAACGAGATTTATTGAGATGACCTACATAAGTTCTTGGCTCCACAGTACAGTATAGTATAACCCCACAGAATTTCCGTAATTTTAGTCAGCAAACTACTCTCCGCAAAATGGGGCAAGGATTATTTTGCCAAAAACCTTTCAAAGGTTTCAAAAATAAAAAGACCACCCTATATTTTATGTAGACACCAATACGAGTTTTATCATCTTTTAACATTGAAATATGTGAGTAAAGTTTTTTGTTTAAGTTTATAATCTCTTGTTTTTTTCTGAGATTTTGAATGTCGTAAATGTTTTGACTTTGAAAGTAATGGACATGATTATTTGATAGTTAAAAGTCGATTTTTTTGGGACTCAAACCATGTAAGAAGGAAAGTAAATATACAAGACTAGATATACAAAACTAAATGCTGCATTGTTGCATATCCGTAACGTAGACCCAACTTGAGATCCTTAGAGAGATATTCCTAAGCAACATTGCTATAAAAAAGGGTAGAGTACAAAGAAAAGCGACAAAAGTACATCAAAATTTATATTAAATAGGATATAATAACATTTATTTGACATTTGGAAGAGGCTAAGAAATTGTTCTTATGAAACGAGATAATTATTATGTTTATTGACTTTGCAATTGCAATTTACGTATGACCTACACGAACTTAAAGCCTATAAAAATTAAATATAATTCTGAATTCGTTTCTGTTTCGATCTCTAAATTGACTTATTGTTTTAATGTGTGTATGTATACATGTTATATGTATTCACCGCACGATGTCTGATAATGTTTACAATATTCCATGTAAAAAGAATTGAAATCGTCTTAATGCCCTAATCAAATTTCTTTGGAATCTGGCGTAATAAAATTTTTCTAAGAAATTTCATTATTGCATATTTTAAGCCCCCAAATAAGAGATTATAAAAGAAACAATATATGGATTTTTTAAATATTTTTTTTTTTTTACTTTTCCGATTTTTAAATTATACTTGGTACTAATATAATATGTGTATGTGGTAATATGTATTTTGCTCATAAAAAATTACAACTACATATACATATATAGAGAGAAAATAACGCACTCGTCAACTTACGAATTTAATTCTTAAAATGCGGTTCATTTTCATTTCTTCAATTCACCAAATTCGCCATTCCCCTCCGCCCGCAATTGTTGCTGTTTTGCATAGGAATTTCTTACTTATTCGCTCGCCTCATTTATTTAATCAAAACATTTGGCTTTGTCTGCTTCTTTCTCGATGTGCCGTTCTCTTTAATTTCGTTTTTTACTTTTATTATTGTTGTTGTTTTTTTGAAATGGTTAATTTGTGTTTAGCTGTTACTGCTTCCTCTTATCTATTTCACAAACATTTTGGCACTTTTTTGTTGTCGCTGCGCAGCGCGAGCCCTACTATAACGCAGACACCGACGCAACTGCCACAGTCACTGCCGCGCCGTCTTTGCCACCCCTCCCACTGCCAACTACAGCAACACCACGGCTGAAGTCGTTTTGTTTTAGCAACGAATGCGGAATCGGTGAATGCAGAATTGTCGAACACACTCGCATGGTGGACGCAGCAGCGTGTGTCTGTGTATGTGTGTGTGACTTCATTTGGCTGTGTCTGTGGCTGTGTTGATATTCATTTTGCTCATTTTGCATTGCAAACTGGAGTCTCCTTAGCATTGACCGTGTAATGGTTTGAATTCGGTTAGTTATTGTTGTTGTGATTATTTCATTATTATTATTTTTTTTTTTTTTGTTTCTCACACACGTTGTCGTTATATGTATGTATGGCGTGTCTATACTTTAGATATGATTTACTTAACTTGTCTCTATTGTTGTAGTTGTTGTTGTTCCGATATTTTATTGTTCATTTGCTGTTTCTTCCAACTACTTGCTCATGATGTCAGTTGCATACGCGCTGGCCTTTCGACAACAACAGCAACAACAACAAATATTGACTTTACACAAACAATTGTGTGTCTGTATGTGTAATCAAATGCGTATGTATGTACATATGTATGTAATCGCATACATGTTATATATTTTCGCACATCTCTTCTTCGTCTTCATTTCGGCATATCGCTGTGGTTGTTGTCGCGATGCGCTTATTGCTATTATTATTATTTTTTATTTATTTCTGATTTTTGTACAACTCTTTTTTCTTTGTTTTTGTTGTTTTTCTCCTTTTGCATGCACGTTTCGGCAATGACCTTGATTTTTTACTTCACATTGTAGTTGTTGTCTCGGTAGCTGTTGTGGTTGGTATTTGTTGTCCCTACTGCTGTTGTTGTTGTTGCCGCTCGGTTAGTGCGAGTAGCTGCGTTTTTGTTTATAAGCTCTTGCCATACGGAACACAGTGTTTTGGAAACACATGCAATATATATCATACATATGTATGCACATATATATAACGGGTGATTTTTTTGAGGTTAGGATTTTCATGCATTAGTATTTGACAGATCACGTGGGATTTCAGACATGGTGTCAAAGAGAAAGATGCTCAGTATGCTTTGACATTTCATCATGAATAGACTTACTAACGAGCAACGCTTGCAAATCATTGAATTTTATTACCAAAATCAGTGTTCGGTTCGAAATGTGTTTATCGACAAATTTTGTTCAGCGATGAGGCTCATTTCTGGTTGAATGGCTACGTAAATAAGCAAAATTGCCGCATTTGGGGTGAAGAGCAACCAGAAGCCGTTCAAGAACTGCCCATGCATCCCGAAAAATGCACTGTTTGGTGTGGTTTGTACGCTGGTGGAATCATTGGACCGTATTTTTTCAAAGATGCTGTTGGACGCAACGTTACGGTGAATGGCGATCGCTATCGTTCGATGCTAACAAACTTTTTGTTGCCAAAAATGGAAGAACTGAACTTGGTTGACATGTGGTTTCAACAAGATGGCGCTACATGCCACACAGCTCGCGATTCTATGGCCATTTTGAGGGAAAACTTCGGAGAACAATTCATCTCAAGAAATGGACCCGTAAGTTGGCCACCAAGATCATGCGATTTAACGCCTTTAGACTATTTTTTGTGGGGCTACGTCAAGTCTAAAGTCTACAGAAATAAGCCAGCAACTATTCCAGCTTTGGAAGACAACATTTCCGAAGAAATTCGGGCTATTCCGGCCGAAATGCTCGAAAAAGTTGCCCAAAATTGGACTTTCCGAATGGACCACCTAAGACGCAGCCGCGGTCAACATTTAAATGAAATTATCTTCAAAAAGTAAATGTCATGAACCAATCTAACGTTTCAAATAAAGAACCGATGAAATTTTATGCGTTTTTTTTTTTAAAAAAGTTATCAAGCTCTTAAAAAATCACCCTTTATTATATACATACACCGCACATTTATTCTTATACACTTATATAGATGTATATCAATATATAGATAATATTCTTGCTTATAATTTACTTAACTCACAATATGTAGCCGAAACTTATTCATAACAACAGCAACAATAAATGTCACAAAACTAGAATACTCTTAAGCGAACGCTAAAAAAGTTCAAACAAAGCTTAATTCAAACCCTAATAATTTTTTTTTATACAAATGTGCATAGCTTTTATGTATTGTAAATATGTAAAATATGAACATAAGTTTCGTTAGAGAACTGCACAAGTATAAACAACAATAAAAAAATAATTTGAAAACTGGTAAATTCTAATATACAATATCTAACATCAATGCGTTAGGGTGATCGGTAGGTGTGTGAGAAGAAGTATTTCAGATATGCTTTTTAACTACGAACCTCATCTATGTTTCGATTTTAATTGTAAGTAAAAATTTTTAACTCTTAATGGCGAAATCTGAACTACGTAAGGCGCTTTTGGCTTCTCAACTCTGGATAGATATGAAATATAAGGTTTGTATCCTTGAACTTATCGATTGAAAAGTTGTTCATTTGATTTTTTAGTGACCACCCTATTTCGACTTTTTTTGAAATTACAAAAAATACGTTTAATCCAAGACTAGATTTTCTAATATATTTTCATATCGTTTTTTTTTCATTTGTTTTTTTTTTCATAGAACTGTTTTCGATAGTTAGTTTTAAAGAACTTATCAGTTATACCATGTAGAAAAAATATATATAATACATACTTCCAAACTACCTCACAACCAGTCGGTACCTAAAAGTACTAGCCAGATGAGTTACTCTCTAATAAAATTATTCTCATAAAACTAATCGATAGAGATAGACCTGCATCTCAGTTGCCATTCATTAGACATTCAAATTCAATTTAAAACTTGAAACAATGGCAGAAGCAATTTCGCCAAGCTTTAGCCAATAAAATAACTCATTGGAAGCTTTCGATTCGCCATTTCTCTGATCACTAACTTTAAGCGCTGCTATCTTGTAAACGTCTTAAGATACGAAAGCAACAAAAAAGGGAGTTGAATTCGATCAAGAGAGTATGAGAATATCTCAATAAAGTGGTACAAGCAGTTAGCCTGAACCTCTCTGTATAGTCTGTTCGATTCGCTACTCTCTAACTTTTGGTGAATCGAAGACAGTCGTTAATAATATCGATAAAAGAGGACTAGTTCGACCGTTAAAAAGAAGGCATTCAAGGACTCACTAGTGTTGCCTTGATGTATCAGCCTCCTGCAAACCGATTTATGTTTAGGATCTCGGCGTGTAAGCCCATTGGACAGTGTCCAGAAAGGATTCCTATCATTGCAGGGTATTGAACCTAGCTGAGAGCTAGTAATTCAGTGGACTTACATGCTGGCCCAAAAGGATATCGTAGTCACGCAGGATCTTAACTGTGTGAAGAATTATGAATCTAAAACTAAAATAGTCTGATGCTATTGATAGTGTGGTCGGGCATCTCTTGACTAGTTTAGAGCATAAGTATATATAAATTTATACAACTTTCGCTATCGAAATAATTTTCATAAATCAAATAATTATAATCGAATCAAAATGCAAAATTCAACAAAACTTTCAGATTTTTATTTATGTACAAATATTATCATTTTAATTTCTATAATTTCGATCAAAATTTCAAAATTGCTACCCAAAAATTATTTATACGCATTACTGACACAATTAAAGAGTTCTCTAGTGTTTTAAGCGAACGAAATGTCGTAAAAATAAATTCTAGTTTCGCCAACCAAATTAAAACAAAACAAAAACGGATGCTCTAATGATTTTCAAAATGTGAAAATTTTACTAAAAACTTCATATAAAATGCATTTAACCATCTACACGTAACACTTACAGCGAACACACTCGTATGAACACATACAGGGTGTTGCGATAGTGCATTTGCTTGTCGTCTGCCAGCAGTGAGCGCTGAGTGTCATTTAATTGTCAACTTAATTAAGCCAACAACTAAATGTTTATATTTACAATAAGTAGTTGGCCATTTAACTACGAAATGCCGTGCAAATAAGTGCTCATTTCAAACACTCACACACACACACGAGCAAGTTAGATGGTACAGCGAAATAGCAGAAAGCGAAAGCAAGCGCTGAAACTTTTGGCTGATTACTCAGTGTCAGTCGCTCGCTCGGCTGCTCGTCTGCCTGGTTAGTTGGTTGGTTGGGTAGAAGTGGCGCACGAAAGTGTCACGAGATTTTTGGGTTTCTATTTAATTTTTATTAGTTGTGGATATATATGTATATAAGTATGCGCCACATGTTTGTTGTATTCTTGTATTTATTCTTAGCTTTTACTTTCAACAAACTTGCCTTCCAATTGCTTCCAATTTGATCGGTTTTTATTAATTTGACCTAAATATTTTTGTTTTTGGCAAATGTGCGCCATTACTAAGCTTTGATTGTGTGCGTTTATTTTATATTTAATTTATAACTATTAAATGTATTTATATATCAGATTTTCATAGTGAATGTATTTAGATATTTGGTGAAAAAAACCTTGCATTGAAAATATAGATATCATACAATCTTTTAGAGCCACAAGAAAGATTCTATTAGCCTTATTCAAGTATCTGATTGATCTACGTATTTAACATTTTTAGTATTTTCTTGACGAAATATTGGGAAAAGGTAGAAGCTTAGTTAATTAAGTCTACTTCTCGCAATAATAAATGCATAGGTGAACTGTTGCTCTGTCGTGGTGAAAAGTGGTGCGACTTTTTCAGTATGTTTATTATACCCTGAACAGGGTATATTAAGTTTGTCACCAAGTTTGTAACACCCAGAAGGAAGCGTCGGAGGCCCTATAAAGTATATATATAAATGATCAGTATGTTGAACTGAGTCGATTTAGCCATGTCCGTCTGTCTGTCCGTCCATCCGTCTGTCTGTATATATACGAACTAGTCCCTCAGTTTTTAAGATATCGTTTTGAAATTTTGCAGATGTTATTTTCTCTTCAAGAAGCTGCTCATTTGTCGGAACTGCCGATATCGGCCCACTATATCATATAGCTGCCATACAAACTGAACGATCGGAATCAATGACTTGTATGGAAAACTTTTCTCTTTTTTTACTTACTTTTTCTTACGTCTTTATATTTGCTTAATCACATAGTCACTAAAAGAAATGCACTTGTGAAGGGTATATTAGCTTCGGTACAGACGAAGTTAACGTTTTTTCTTGTTTTTTTTTTTATTGTAGTTCCATCTATGATTTCGGGACTCTCAAATTAGTATAAATCAGTTCTTTGTATGTTTCCTTTCTCAGGTAACAACTCACCATATTGTTAACAAATATAATGCTTATTCCATCCCAACTGATCTTATTTTGAAACTTTCGACCAGTTATTGTTATAGTCATGTATCCAAATTAAGAAACCTGGAATCAAGTCGAAGTTCTTTTAGATTTCTTCAGAACTTAGCCTTTTAACCTAACTTGCTTTTTGCTCTTCTCGTCCTCATAAAATATCAAATGTAGTGGTATCGGTGTGATCTCCAGTTACTGCTCAACAATTTAAGAGTAGGTCCCTATCATCATTGACGCCGGATTGGAAACGTGTGGGCAGTCCGTGGTCCACTTGCAGCACCTGCGCAGTAGCGAGATGCTTTTGGCCCACAGTGAATCGAATACGGTCTTTGCAGCTACTGTCGCTCAGTAAGGCTCATCTCTCCGTGATCATTTGAGTGCTTACTGGACATTGCCCAATAGGCACACGCGCGGTGAGGCTAGGGATCAAGTCAGACGTTAGTTGCCAAAGCTGTTTGGAGGAAGGCGAAGAGGAATCGTCCAAGCACTTCCTCCTTCAATGTCCAGCATTCGCCAGACTTAGGTTAATGCACCTCGGTAGGCATATCTTCGGCGTACCCAGCGAATTGACTGGAATCGACATTAGCTGACTTAAGAAGTTTATTATAGAGTCCAAGCGCTTTGTCGCAACATAAGGGTCTTAGTGATCCGTTTGGGGTTTTCCGGGTGTCACAATTGACAGTCGAATCTGTCTAAGTGAGACTCTCTGCATCTGCTGAGATCTAACCTTTAACCTAACCTAACCTAAGGTATATAAATTAATACTAATCAGTCTTTATTGTAAATTCTAAATTTGTTGGATAACAAACGGTGAAGATTTGTCAGTGATCAAAGATAGGGATTGATCAATTCGATTATCTTTTATTATAGCTATTGGTTAATATATTATATTAGGTAAAATCGTGACATAATTTTTATGATATGTCTTTTGCTCAGCTGCAGACGTTGTCCTCGCACCCGAAAGCCATTGGTAGCCACAAACGCATGCAGAAAGCATTTCATCAGTAATACCTAGTATTTTTGTAAAAAACAAATTTACACATGGAGTTGGTCATCTTTTTTTATTTTGAAGTCGTTTGCTTAGTCAAGTTTTATTTTTGGAACTTACGCACAGCTACAATACAACAAACACTTTGTTACATGCAAACTCGAAAATTCCACAAATTGTTGCAGAAAACCACAAGCAAGTGACGTGTACTCCGAAATTCACTGAAGCCATTTGTTTTTATTGTTGTTGTGGTTTTTGTAAAACAGCATTTCAGTAAGAGTGTTTAAAAAAAAAATTTATTTGCTATGCATATAAGTACATAAAGGGTGTCCCAATTGGTGTAAAGTAAACACGTGTGAGTGACATTTACGTACAGAATACTTTGAGAATAAGAATAGTATATTAAAAACATGAAAATTTATTTTCAAAACTTATTTTCTGGGCGGTAAAATTTATTTGTAGTGATTTTTAATGACTAATTTGAATTCCTAAGTAAAATTATTTCTTTTTGAGTACGAATAAGCTTAAAGAACTCCAAAGAATTCTTTAAAAATATATTTTCATATTTTCAGAAAATTTTATATTTCCATTAATTTTTTTTTTTGTTTCTCTAACTCTAAAAAGCCACCCTATACACATGTAAATTTGCACATAAATAAATAATCTATGTGCATAAATAAGTGTGCCAACACATGAGTTTGTGGCATGCCGCACACTCCCATACAGACACCTCATCCTCCGAACGTGGCAATTTGTCTAACAAGTGCTGCTAGCAAATGCTCCAACATTCCTCAAGGATCATTTATCATTTTATTCCATTTCTTGATGTTTCATTCATGCGTCGCTCTAAGTAGCTCGAGTGTATTCCAAACGCAGGCAGCCACTAAAAGTCAGCCAGCAAGCAAGCAAGCAAAGGCAGGAAACCGTCAAAGGCTGCCTGTAAATACGTGTGTGTGTGTGAGTGTCGTGCTGTTGATATTTTCGTACAAGACATTTTACAAAAGAAATTAACTTGTCCCATTGAACTAAGCGCTAGCAATTGGAAATGAGCGCTGGTGGTGCCACGAGGCGAATGGACAGCCAGCAGCAGACATGCTAAGCGCACTTGGGGCGGCGGCGGCAGACGACGCTGGAAGCGTTGTTGTGGACAATCAGAAAACAGCCAAGTTGACAGAAAGAGCACAAGCGAAAACACTTGGGCCACCATCGCACAAAAGGGGTAGGGGAGGGGGGGTCAGTGAGGACTGAACGGCGCGCAAATGAACTAACAACAAATGGAAGATTTCCAAATGTCCAATGCGGAGAATATTTAGTATTGGTGTTGTTGTAATACTTTTGGTGCCACAAAATTCTAAGTAAATTCTATGGACAACATTTTTCGACTTGCGCATGAAAAGTGCAAAGAAACCACACACAAACACACACTCACATTCCCAGCAGCCGGCGAGTACTAAGCAGTGTACAAGAAATGCATGCTCAACAACAACAACAAGTGCGGTGGTCATTTGCAACTAAATTTAAATTCTTAAATATTTGCCGAGTGCAAAATGTAAAATTTACTTTTAATTATAAAGATAAGTGTCAGCGCAAAGGAGGCCAACAAGTGGACAATGACAACATATTGTACAATGTATTTATTGTACCGCTATGCAAGTGAACGCATTGGTGCGGTGAGGAGGACACGGGTAAGAGGACATGTAATTAACGGCACCTAAAGTAGGTAGACGCTGTCGACGCCAACGCTGCAATTTTTTGTTGTTGATACTTTGCTTGTTGTCCAAATTGCAGCTATTACAATTGCAGTTGTTGTTGCTAATATGTGTATAGGTGTGATTGTCATCGTCGCCGCCATCATCGTCATCGCTGCAATTAAGTAAACATTTATTGTATGAGAGGTGAGCGCGTGTCCCGCTTACCCGCTTAGTTGGGCAAACTGGAGGCACTTGGCACCCAAATGGTACGTATACGCCCCGTTGCACCGGCGTTGTTCTTACCGCAAGCGCGCGTATTTGTACTTATGCCTGTCTACATATATATTTTAATAAAATCACACAAAGTCGCTTCGATTTAATTTTTGAGTGCACCGGTGTGAAATGATATTATTAAATTCGCGCGTTGTTGATGGTAAAAATTTTTACCACTTTCACGTTTGTGTAAATTAGCAACATTGTTATTGGTGTATTTGGTGAAA
The DNA here is from genome assembly GCF_028554725.1 of Zeugodacus cucurbitae. Lineage (NCBI taxonomy): Eukaryota > Metazoa > Arthropoda > Insecta > Diptera > Tephritidae > Zeugodacus > Zeugodacus cucurbitae. The sequence goes on along the minus strand of NC_071667.1, from coordinate 50,513,206 downwards.
ATATGGTTCATTCAAATTAGTCCATAATTGCCAGTAGTTTCACTTATACTATATATAGTGAAGGCCTTAAAGCTTAAAGCATTACTCTCAAAGCGATAAGTCTGTCTTGTTAACACTGCGATATATTTATTTGCAGAAAGCAAATTAATGTCTCAGAGAAATACAGGCTTAGATTGATCAGTTAAGATATCCGGAAAACTATAGTTACTTTAATGTTACGATGACTGAGAAGACTAAAGCGAGAAGCATTCAAAACAACGTGTAGATTTTTAATGAAGCTTAGATCTGATAAAACTGGTGTCCTCTTACAGGAATGATACAAACTTTTTAACATGCATTATGCACTGAGCTCGCTTATCGTTCTTTCGATTTCATTATAACAGAGAAGGGATTCTTAAATCCTTAAAACACTTGTGCGCCTTCCTCACAGCACTCTGCGGCATTTTCTATTCAACATATGGTAGCATAGTCAACGACGTATTCGTCGTGCATTTTTGCATACATTTTTTTTATCCAACATAACGGACCTATACCGTAGTAGGGTAGCACCCCAATTTCTTGATTTTAGGACATCCATGTTTCACAGTCTGGGAAACAAATCTAGAGTCAAATTAAGCATTTTTGGCCTTCGTACATACTGTTGAAGTTCTCGGGAACAAATTTAACCTTTCATGCCCAAAGCTTCTAATTCTCGTTAATTAAATTTTTTTGACCACTGGTTTTTTCAATTATATACACTTATGTGTTGTGCAAGCTTACAGTTACTTTTTCTGTTATGTGTGCATGTTCATTCAGTAGGCGTTCTCCGTTGAGTGGAATTGTCAAAATCGGTTCCGCAAAAAAAAGTTATACTAAAGTGGTTATAAAAAAGGTGTTCAAAAAAGTTAAAATAATTGTTTTATTTTAAAACAAAGTGAACTACTACAATGGTCTACAACTTTGCTTCCGCATCGTTTTATATCGATCTTGGACATTTGTGTCAACATTAACCCAACAAAATATTTGTAGAGATCTGTTTGCATCCCAAACTTTTTAAGCCGAATTTTCGACATTTGCACGGAATACGCATGCTGCCAGAAAGAATGGTCAAAAGTAGTAGATGGCTACGCCCAATATTTTGAATAACATTTTTGTAACCGTTTTTATACAAAAAAACCTTAAATTTACAAAAAAAAACTGCGGAAGCAAAGTTGGAGACCAATATATAAATAAGTAAAGATAAGTGAGTTAATTAAAAAAAATCAGTTATGAGAAAAGTGTTAAGTTTATTTATAATAATTTAGTAGTTGCCCATAGGTAACATCGTGTAACTCATTAACCAGGATACAAAGGACTTTGAAATGTTTATTATTTCATATTTGAGTTAAGACTAATATATATCAGTACTAAAAAATGTTAGCTCCGCCCATTTTAATTCGGGCATGAAAGGGTTAAACAATTTTCGGTTGATCGGACTACAAAATCTTGCACACTTTTCGACTGGCAAATGCAGGTGCGATTCAGCAATTTGAACTCTGACCTGTACACGGTTTCAGTAAAGGCACTTTTCTTGGGCTCCTGTCGAAAAATGTTGGCTGCTTTTACATATATATATATTCCCAAAGTTACTAGGTGGAACACAGCTGCTTTTAACTATTTCCTTATTGTATACGCAATAACACTAAGATATAACTGTATTGTATGTATATTGTAATGTGAATGAATCAGATGAAATTCAAAATTGTGTTATATGGGTGGTTCTGAACCGACTTTGCAACCAACAATATTTTTGGACATTTGGTATTACGACTTTAAATAAAATTTTACGCAAAAGACAAAATATATTTTTATTTAGAAAAATGTTCCGTCAGTTTTAATTTTCATATTCGCAACGAAAATTCGTGATCAAACATACCTCCGAACATTCAAACATATTTATTTATAACTTAAAAGTGCAACTAAGTGCCACAATCCCCCTTCTCGTCAGCAGTCATCACTCAATGTTATTACCTACACGAAAGAGTGCAAGTGCCAGCAACGGCATATGCTAACACACACACATACATACAAATGTACATATATGTAGCCTTATAAACTACCGCAATTTGGGCAACAAAGTGTCAACGTTGCCAATTGGCTATGCATGACAAAGTGCTAACGATGGCACTTAAACGGCGAGGCGGTCAGCAAATTTAGTCAGCCAGCTAGCGAACTGGTGGGCCATGCGGCTACTGGCCACACACCGTGCTACACACACACACACACGCCCGCATACCCGCAGCGAAATCTCGGCAATTCTATAATCTAGAGATCATATTGTTGTGTGGCATTGTCGTCTCTGCTTTCACTTATGCAACCAGCCGTTTGGCAGCTGCCTGCCACTAAGTGATTTGTTGTGTCTTTGGTGAGGCTTTCTAGCTATTTTTCTAGTTATTCCTAGGCTTTGTTTATCTTTTTGCACATTTGTTTGCCAGTAGTTAGTATTCTCTGCATAATGTGCTTAGAACTGCAGTGACATGGTCCAAAGCGTGTAGCGCATTATTGGTGGTCCAAGGCAATTATGTTAGCTGAATTTCGAAGTTTTAATTTAATTATTATTTTTTTATTTTTTTAATATTTTTTTAAAAAATAAGTCTCATCACAAAAATGAAAAAAAATATTTAAATTACCGTTTTAGATTAAAAAATAATATTTTGTGACACAATTTTATTTCATTTATCACAAATTTCAAACCACAAAGTGCCATCAAAATTCATTAGCCTATTCGTTTCACTTTTATTATTTGCCGGAATTTTTACACTAATTGATTGTTTGAAACGACTTCAATCGTAAAACTGTCCAAATTGACATTCGGTTCGCCGCTTTGAAATGCGTGAGGTGTAAGTTTCTTATGATGTCTTCTACGCTTGTACAACACTCAAATGAAATGTCAAAACAAATTCACCAAATGCCAAAAGCACTAAACGATAATTTATGATGGCGAGTGTGTTGCCACAAACGCATTACAAATACAAAAATGTGCATGAGTTGTGCGCTGACCGCCTGTTATTGACGTTTCCGGTGCGATTAGGCATTGAGTGCAATTTTAAGTAAATCAAAAGTGACAAAAAATGGCAAATGAAATGAAATAAAGAATTTGTTTACAGCTTTATTTTAATTTGAAATATTTATACTTTAATTTTTTTATATTGAGTAGAAAACTTTCAATTGAATCACATTTTATTTTTATACTCTCGCAACAAAAGTTGCTAAGAGAGTATTATAGTTTTGTCCACATAACGGTTGTTTGTAAGTCCTAAAACTAAACGAGTTAGATATAGGGTTATATATACCAAAGTGATCAGGGTGACGACTAAAGTTCAAATCCGGATGTCTGTCTGTCCGTCCGTCCGTCCGTCTGTCTGTCCGTCCGTGCAAGCTGTAACTTGAGTAAAAATTGAGATATCTTAATGAAACTTGGAACACGTATTCCTTGGCACCATAAGAAGGTTAAGTTCGAAGATGGGCGGAAACGGACCACTGCCACGCCCACAAAATGGCGATAACCAAAAACACATAAAGAGCTATAACTAAGCCATAAATAAAGTTATGAAAATTTGGAACATAGAGGCACATTTGAATGTAATTTTTTTTGGAAAAGTGGGCGTGACCCCGCCTCCAAATGGTTTTTTGTATATATCTTGCAAACCAATAAAGCTATATGAACTAAACTTTCTGCAATCGTTTATTTTAGCCATTTCCTTATACAATCCAAAAATGAAAGAAATCGGATTATAACCACGCCTACCTCCCATACAAAGGTTAGGTTGAAAATGACTAAAAGTGCGTTAACTCACTAACGAGAAACGTCAGAAACACCAAATTTTACATAAGAAATGGCAGATGGAAGCTGCACTGAGATTTTTTTCCAAATTGGAAAATGGGCGTGGCGTCACCCACTTTTGGGTCAAAAACCATATCTCAAGAACTACTCGACAGATTTCAATGAAATTCGGTATATAATATTTTTTGACACCCTGATGACACTGGTGGGCGAAATCGGTTCACAACTACGCCTACTTCCCATATAACTCAATTTTGATTCCTTCTGATTCGTTCACTTTATAATGTATACATAAAGAACCGATAAAGATAGCGAAATACAACTTTACACAAATACTGTATTTAAGCTGTGACATAACTCGTGGAAAAATTGTCAAAATCGAACCATGACTTTTCAAGGCCCCTGATATCAAACATGAAGAACTCAGTGCGTAAGGGTAATTTTTCACCGAAAATATAGGTAAATCTCTAAATGAATTGCGAGAGTATAAAATGTTCGGTTGCACCCGAACTTAGCCTTTCCTTACTTGTTTTAAATATTGTTGATGTCATAAATATAATGAGAAGTTGATGATTGTGGATGAAAAGACGATTCCTGTGAAAGTATACAAATTTAATCAGTAAAAACTGCCTTGAGATAAAATATTTCGGTGTTTTGATATATGAACACATCGGCAGTATATTTTATAACGCCGTAACAATCAATAGTTTGAATATGAATTCGTGATGGTGCAAGATTACCCCGAAAGAATTGCACATTTAAATAACACTTAGACATAGAAAATATAAACTGCAAGTTTTTATAAGTCAGTTTAATAATAAAAACGAATAATTATAAAATAGTACTAATATTGAGAAGCTAACTGAATACAAAAATTCAATTTTTTAAATTTCGTTTTTATTATTCAATGTAGATGTCATGGAAGAAGTTACGTTAATTTCTTTCCAGCGACCGTTTACTTCAGATCTGAGAAAAATACCACAGGGTCTGAAACGGTGAATGCCAGATCAATTCGATGTTAAATATTAGTTTACTACCTTATTACAAGGATAATTGATATATTCAAAAAATTAATGAGAGTCTAAAAAAAATAGTGTATCGAAAATAAATGGTAGGACCTTATATATACATATATTATAGTATTACTTGTAAGAGGCTGAACCAATAATTTTCCACCTAATAACTTTCTGATTTATCATGCTATTGAGAATAGTCTGCGTTCTATATAAAACTTTTTTCAAGCTCATACTAAATAAGCGTAGGCAAGAGCTGTTTCACTAACAGTTTCTAAAAAAATCAATGAGCCATTTTGTAACAAAAACTGCGTTTTAATAAAGAAAAATACTCTAATCTCTCTCAGCTCAACTTAAATTTCTGCAGATCACTCGACTATCTAAACACATTCCCCTCAGCATACTAACTAGTAGTTAATCAAGTTACTTTTTTAATGAAATCCTCCACACACACGCCTATTATGTGTATTTTGTACTAGTTTTGGCGCACTGATGTATCTTTGGTGTTTTATTGTCATCTGTTTAAGAAAATAAACCCCCATTAGTGGCGTTGACATCTTACGTTGTTTTCAGAAGCAAATAAATAAAGTTTTCGTATTATACACATACTTATGTACATACCTAGGTAAATATAAAAATAACACTTTAATTTATTTCACTAAATGAAAGCTCGAATGCAACCAAGCACTTCAAAGCATAAAACAGAAGAATGAGCTCACAGCAGAGCGCTGTCCATTCAGCTTCTAAGTGGACAAGTTGGTGGCGCATCACACACATTGCTGTTGTTGTTAGATGCGGTCATCAGTTTTGATGTGTATGTATGAATATACTTAAGTAGTTGCTTTTATCAAATTGTATTGTCTGCATAATTTTGCATAATTAGGTGAGTATTTGCTGTTGGAGAATTAAAGATTTAATCTAGTATTTTGTTTTAAAGTTTTTTTTAATAAATTGTTTAAATTATACTCAAATTGTATTTAGTTGTTTATTGTTTATAGTATTGTCTTTTATTGTTAAAAAAAAAGTGTAATGTTGTTTCTTTATGCAATAATTAATAAGTCAAATGACGTCCATACAGTGTCATTATTTGATTCTTATATAATAAGTAATAGTAATAGTAAGCTAATTAGTTATTGATATAGGTAAATCTCTTGGCTATTCTAAATAATTTTTGAGCGTTTTTTTTTCATATAATAGTTAGTTAGTTAGTTAGTTAGTTAGTTAGTTAGTTAATTGCTTCTGTTGTTAAAATTTGATAAAATCGGATCAATACTTTCTCTAGTCCCATATAACTAATTAATATGTATACCGTATATATCGATTAATGGTAACGGTGAGATATCTTTGCAAAATTAAGGGAACGTATAATTTTGGTTACGATGTTGCTTGATGGCAAATTTAGTTGAAATCGAGCCAGGAATTACGACGGTCCTCTTATTTATAATAGTATAATATTAATGTAAAATGATTTTCGTTATTTTAGTAGACATTATGACGAATTTATTATAACACACATAACACACAATTTGTTGATCTTGATCTAATAAAATTATTTTTTTTTTGTAAATTTTATATTGTCGAAATTAAAATACTAACCTTGGCACTGTCAGTGGAGATAGTGATTTGTAACAGATAATGTCAGTTATTTGCAATAATCAATATTATACAACTCTTTAAAAAAAAAAAAAAATTTTTTAGTTTCCTCAAGGTCGCTGGGAACCGGGTCCTGCTTTTACGATTTTAAACGCTAAGCTATAAGATAAGCGTGGTTGACATTAATTTTACATTTACTTATCTAAAATAAGAAGAAAGGTAAAATAATGGAAAGATTAGCATATTAAGCTCCTTCAAGGGACTCTGGCGCATTGTGAGAATAGGGATCATCACAGGGTACTTGTAATTGAGATCCCACTTTCAGAAACGTATGAAACTCGAGAACATTTCCTCTTCGATTGTCCAGTCGGTTGAAACGGGCTATCTTCATCTTATATCAATTCTCCAATTTGAAAGAAACTTGGCAAATAGGGCAAAAACATTGGCTAATTAAGGGCTCACTTGGAAGCCAAAACAATTAATTCGAATATTTAAAGCAATATCAATTTATTTCGTACTATTATATATAGACTTTTTTCCTACTGGGTCTTTATTGCACACAAGCTCTCAAACATACACATATACAGACACACATTACTTGGCACATTTGTACGATTTAACCAAATGTCGTCGACATTAATGCGGACCGCAACAAAATGCCGTTAAGCATATACCCTTTAATGTTTGCATGATTTGTGGCAAGCGTCTGTGAAAACTTTATGTTTTCACTAAAACGCTTACACATCTCTTAATCACTGATTTATGAACGCTTCTACACTTCTTACCCGAGTGTTCTTTTGTTTTCTCGCAGAATTATGACATAAAAATTTGAATTCTTGTCGCATAATTTAAATTGCAATTCACAAATACAACTACAATTACACTCTTTATGTGCACATAATTTATTGTTGTTGTAATTTTGTTTCTATTTTACTACTGTCGCATTAATTGCCGCTATGTAGAAGTGAGTTTTCGTTACAGTAACATGTTGTTGCAGTTGTTGTTAATAAACAACATTTGGGAATTGCGCCAAGTGCAAAATTAATGCGTTCCATGTAAAAACCAAGTACAACAAACAACATAACAGCATTACAATTTATGTAAGCGAGTGCTCGGATTTTCCAAATCTTCAATGCATTACAAACTATTTCTCACACTTTTGGAGTAGATTTTTTCAAATGTATTGCTTACAATAAAAAGATTAAATAGGTAGATGAGGTTATGTGGAGTTGGGTGCAATACACTTTAAACCCTTTACTCCAAAGTAGTCTAGAAAGTTTAATGAAATTAGCATCAAACTTAAAGCTATCTTGAGTAATAAAACTCTGTTGAAACGTAGACAATTTTCAAGTACCATAAATCACAAAACACAAGACATAAAGAATAATAATGAACTATTGAACTAGAGAATAATAATGAATTGAATCCCAAGTGCAATCGACACTAACTATCATCCCTGCATTGAGGTGTCACTTGTCAAATAACTGTCAAAATCATCATCGATAGTGTATGAGGCTCTTCACTATAGGGCGGCACTAACTGCAACCAAAGATATATTTCAGTTCTGACAGCGCTCTAAAGCTTGAAGTTGGGTGCAGGGAGAGTAGGGAAGACAGAGAAATAATAAAAAAGGGAAATATTAAAATTAGTAAAATGTATGTAAGAAATTGATGTTGACAATTTCAAAGATTGACTTTTCCATCTACTCTCGTGGGTTTGAGAAAAAAGCAAAAATATCAAATTAATATCTCCATAAATGGAACTATTTTATCAAGTTTGATTATGCTACTAGTCGAAATTAAAATAATTCAACATTTAGCATCTATTATAAACCCTTCATATAGATAATTTTAATATAAACGAATGTTGTTGTTGTCTACTGACTTCGTAATTGAGTTTGTAGACATTTTGTGACAGATTTGTGATGATAGCCATTCATCATGTCTTTTAACCAATTCAAAACCTGACCGATGCTTCCAAGCTAAATGGCGAAAGGCGGATGCGCTTGCTGGCAAAAGATTTAAATTTTTTAGATGAAACCAATTGGTTTTTATACTCTCACAACAAAAGTTGCTACGAGAGTATTAATGTTTTGTTCACGTAACGGTTATTTGTAAGTCATAAAACTAAACGAGTTAGATATAGGGTTGTATATATCAAAATGATCAGGGTGACGAGACGAGGAACTTGGTACACAAGTTCCTTGGGTCCGTGAGAGAGTTGCTTTCGGCCCACTGCCACGCCCACAAAATAACCAAAACCGAAATCACATAAAGTGTCATAACTAAGCCATAAATAAAAATATAAAAGTAAAATTTGGGGAAGTGATCGTGGCTCCGCCCCTAATAAGTTTTTTGTATATATCTCGCAAACCAATAAAATTATATAAACCAAAATTTCTGAAGTCGGTTCACAACCACGACAACTTCCTATATACATAACTCAATTTTGAATTCCATCTTATTCCTCCACTTTATAAAATATTGTGATTTAAGGAACCAAGAAGATAGCGGAATAAAACTTTTCACAAATACTGTATATGATCTGTGGCATCACTTGTAAAAAATTTTTAGAAACCGGACTATAACTTTTCAATGCCCCGGATAACGAATATGAAGAACTCAGTGCCCCATGGTAATTTTTCACCGAAAATTTCGGTAAATCTCTCAGATATCTTAATTTAATTCAGAGCAAATATTTTTCTTCTAATACGAATAGTTTGTCTCTGTACCAGAAATGGTTAAAATCGGGTCATAACTACCCCTAGCTCTCATATAGCTAATTATAGGATTTCCATAAATATGATAGGCTGATAGATAGCTTGTAAATGATGATAGCTTATAAATGAATATACGGTTCAACTTGTGTGTTATCTTAACAAAAATATAGCAACAAATTGCGAGAGTATAACATGTTCGGTTGCACCCGAACTTAGCTTAAGCAATCAGCTTATCAGACCTTCCATCTTTTATAATAGTAGCTAACTTCGATTCACCAAGCTTTGTAAAGAAGCCAATCGAATAAGCTATACCACTTATTCAAAAAACCTGGCAGCAGCTGCGATTGTATTTGAAATAAGTCTGAAATATTGTTTATCGAACAAGTTACAACTCACATAAAATGAATAAAAGCGCTCACATCGTTTAACTTACCTTTCCCAACAACTATTATTTCGTAGCAGAGTTAGTAGTCACCAAACCCTAACCTCAAAAATTTCAGGTTTTTACATTGCCAAAAGCAAGTGCGAAAGCCCATGGGCAAAAAAAGAAAGAAAAAATCTCAATAAGCTAAAGTTAACGCTGATGACAAAATCAATGAAGTATTCAAATGAGTTCGGTGACGTTGTAAAAGATGCTTACAACACCAAACAGATTCGGCGCGCAAACATATTAAAACGACGTCGTTGAAGAGCGCCAATAAAAGTAAAAAAAACGTGGCTTAAGCGGCTATTTATTTATTTATTAGCATAATACCATTTAGACTAAGCGCGAGCTACTGCGGTGCCCTGCTGCCCTACTCGTTATTGTCAAAACTTAATTAATTGACTGTGTAGGGTTTTAAGCGCTGCGATATTTGGAAATTTCTTTTTCTTTCCCTCCATACTTCGCCTTCCAACGCTGTGATTTACATTTTTATTATGATTTACATAAGTTTTTTCTGTCTTCTTTGCCTTTTGTGCACACTTTATATTCGCAATACTTTTGTCGCGGCTGCTTCCTACAAATTAGCATAAAAAGTGTGTCAGTGGGGCAAAGGGCGAATTGGCGAACGCGCTCAAGCGGCTAATTAAGTTGGTCGCGTGATTTCTGATTTTATTTAGCATTATAAATTGGGTATGTTGGAACCTTTTTTTCGTTGTGGCTCGTGTGCTATTAATTTGCATTTTGTTGTAAATGATTTTGAGTTTCAATCCGCGCTTTAGCACTCCTCAAACATATATACGATAGTTATATATTATTTATGTATGGAAAGCTCAGCGACGGCGAGTGGTATATGAGAGTGTTTGTGTCGCGCTAAGCCACTCTTCAAGCGCGCTTTGTTATTTATTTTCTCTATTACATTTTGCGCCTGTGTTTGGTTTTCTTCATTTTCGGCTTACAACTGCTTTTCAAGGTTAGCCCGAAATGTAAGCGAAATTTGGCCATATCGGCGACCTTGAAATTTTGCGTTGTTTTGTATTTAATTCGTGTTAGTTTCTTCTTTTTTTGTCAATTCATTTGCCGCCAACAGCGCTGGCCGATTTTTTTCTATTGTAAATTCGTTGCTTTTACTTTTGCAGTTATTGTCATTTGTTTTTTTGCTTCGCTTTTATTATTATTTTTGTTATTTTTGCACTAACCTCAAAGAGGGTCAGTGTTATGTAAAAAGTCGGTTAACATAATTAGTCAGCGCTTTATTTCGTTTTATATGTTTTTTTATGTTTTAATTTTTGTAAGTTTTGATTTCTTTTTTTTTAATTTTTTGGTTTTCTTTTTTACTCTTTTCCGTTTTTGTTTATTTTTCGTGATCGTTTTGAATTTCAAATTGTTTGCCATCGCCGTGTTGAAGATTGATTGCACTTTTGTTGAAATGTAACCAGCAAATTATTGCAAAGTTAGCCTACGAATCTTTTTCAAGGCTTTGCTAACCACATAGGCCTGTAAGTGGATGGCCTTCTAGTTACGAGTGTATTAGCATAGGTTTTGATACATGTGTAAGATTTGATTCATGTCAAGTGCATAGCCATTGTAATGCCATTGAAATTTTATATCTTTGAATTTCAATTTATAAAAATTTGATATACATTTGTTTTAGGAACTGCTTGCGAAGATCCCCTGTTTCTAGAAAGAGAGACCTTTCGAATTTATTAATGAAAGAAAGGGTTTTGATGATATAAAAATACATGTCAATGACCCCGCATGACCCTAACCAAATCTTTGTATTCTCAACGAACCCGACTCATATAATACCCTTCTTCCTATGATCTGATTCGACCCCCTCGAAACAGCTCGTTTCCTGGACCTCAATTTAGATGATCTTAATGACAATTAATTTTTACGCTTTTCCTCCAAGACTAGGTAATCGCAAAAACAACCTTTACTGGAACTGTTGAATGAATTACATCTATTATCGACGGGAAATAATTATATCAGTAACATCGGAGCTTAAGATCCTTTACACCAAGTCATTTACCAAGAGATCTGGTATTGGATGATGTTATCAAACTCAACCACTTTTCCATCAAAATCTCGAAAACTCATTCATGAAATAATTCCTCTAAATGTGGTGGATTATAGTTCGCCTAAGAAATTATATTCACTCTGTAATTTATTGTACTTATTGCCCTTATGATTACTTATTATACTCTCGCAACCTGTTGCACAGAGTATTATAGTTTTGTTCACATAACGGTTGTTTGTGTCACCAAGAAATAAAAGAGTTAGATATGGGGTTATATATATATAAATGATCAGGATGACGAGTGGATTTGAAATCCGGATGTCTGTCCGTCCGTCTGTCCGTCTGCCCGTACAAGCGATAACTTGAGTAAAAATTAAGATATCTTAATGAAACTTGGAACACATGTTCCTTGGCACCCTGAGGAGGTTGCTTTCGAAAATGGGCAAAATCGCTCCACTGCCACGCCCACAAAATGGCGGAAACCGAAAACCTATACAGTGTCATAACTAAGCTATAAATAAAGTTGTGAAAATAAAATTTGGAATATAGGATCGCATTAGGGAGGGGCACATTTGGATGTAATTGTTTTTGTATTTGGGGGCGGGGTCATTTTTTGTAAATAACTCGCAAACCAATAAAGCTATATAAACCGTTATCGTTTATTTTGGCCATTTCCTTATACAGTCCAAAAATGAAAGAAATCGGATAATAACCACGCCCACCTCCCATAGAAAGGTTAGGTTGAAAATTACTAAAAGTGGGTTAACTCACTAACGAAAAACGGGAGAAACAATAAATTTCACATAAGAAATGGCAGATGGAAGCTGCACTCAGATTTTTTACAAAATGGAAAATGGGCGTGGCGTCGCCCACTTATGAGTCAAAAACCATATCTCAGGAACTACTCGACCGATTTGAATGAAACTTGGTTTGTAATAATTTCCTTACATCCCAATGATATGTTGTGAAAATAGGCCAAATCGCTTCACAACCACGCCTACTTCCTTTATACCAGAACTTTGAAGACGATCTGAATCGTTAACATTACAATATATAAAGTAAGCACTAGTGAAGATATCGGTGCAGAACTTTCCACAAATACTAGTTTATAGTGTGGCAGCCCCATTCTAAAAATCGCCGAAATCGGACCATAGGTTTTTAAGGCCCCATATACCGAACACTCGGTGCTTCTAAACAACTTTCAATGGACTTTATACAATAGATATGACGAATATGTGGGTCAAATTGTGTATTATATAATATTAATTAAGTTCAATAAATAAATTACGAGAGTATAAAATGTTCGGTTACAGCCGAACTTAGGCCTTCCTTACTTTTTTATTTATTTTTATATTTTGCAAATACTTGGCGCTTAAACTGCTGAAGTGACAATAAAACATTTCAAGAGCCGCTATTATTTGCGCTTGTCATTCATTCTGTTCGGCTACTACTTATCCGCTTAAGTATGTGTGTGCTTGCTGGCAAGTTCATTGCTGATATTTATTGTAGCATGAGTTAATTGCTGTGTGGCGCTGTAAATTATTTTCATTACATATTGTTGCTGTTGTTATTTTTATGCATTTTTTCGACATTTTATGTCTACTATGCAAAAATATTTCCAATGAAATTTACTACAGTGGATCAACGCAAAGCAATTGTGGCATATTTTTTTCAAGTATCAAATAGGAAAATAGAAGAAGGTGTCATGATTTCACGAAATAAAGCCAACTCTTTGATCACCCATACTGCTTTTAGTTGTAGTTCTGTAACCTCCAGAAATTAAAAAAAAATTTTGCTACAACACTCTCTATCAAGTACAAGACGAGGATTTCATTCATGTCAGACTAATCGTGTTTTTTTCAGTTTCGGACAGTAACTCAACTTTTTTAACTTTGGCTATGGAAGGTTAACGAAGGGCTTGTGATCGGGTCAAAAGGGAGTGTTGATGAGTGATCCTAGACCACCATATATATATAAATCTGTATACATATTTCTTATCAGAAACACTTTTGGAAGTTTGATATTATTGGAGATAAGGGAAGCTAGGACATCAAATTCGAGTCGTGTCGCTTTTCAATGTATCTACATATTACTGACAGTAAACACTGTATGGTTTTGGTTCTAAAAAATATTTTAATTTCGAAATGTCTTCAAAATGCAAAACTGCAAATCGTGGCGCATACGTTTACATATATAATGCATAGTGTACATAAATATATATTATACATACGTATATGCGCTGTGCATTAACTTCATTTAATCACCTACGAAAAACTCCACCAACAACAATGCGCCACATAAACAACAACGCCAGCAGTTACAATGGCGCCCCGCTGCACAAGTCAAGTGGCCGGTGGCTGCACCAAGCGTATAACGGCGCTCAAGCTTGAAATGTATGCGCACACGTCCGGTGGCGCCCCGCGAAGGTCTCTCACGTACGTTCTTTATTTTGATTTTTGTTGCGTTTTTTTTACCACTGACTTGTTGTTGTTTTTTCGACCGACTTGTTGTTTTATTGTTTACCACAGTTTTTTTCCCTTCACCATTGTTGCTTTTCGCAGCTCATTTTTGCAAAGTTGTGTGTTTTATCAACTAAATAATCGCAGTTACTGGTGCGTTTTTCATAGCTTGCTTAGCTTTTCATGCTTTGCCACTCGTCTGGTGAGTTTAGTTAAAATGTTGCTTTTTGTTGTTTTTTTTTTGTGATATTCTTTAACATTTCATTTTTTACTAAAATAAATATTTTTATTACTGCTCATTGCTGGCTCTCTTTCGCCGTAGCATTTCCATGTTGCTTTCAGCGCCAAAGTCAGTTTAGCTGGAAATCATAAATAAATATGCTTTGCAACGGATTTCGCGTTGCAACTTTAAGCAAACACTGTTTTGCATGATTTTCTGTTGTTTACTCGCTTGAAAATCATCTGTGCAGCTCAATTTGCGTTTGTTGATTTGGTTTTTTTAAACTGATTTTAGAATAAATTTTGCATAAACAAAGTGTGTGTGTGTGTAGTAAATTTGTTTGAATTCATGGAAATGCAAAACTTGTTTGTTTGCGTAATATAGTACGTGGTTATGAAGTTGATGGAGAGTGTCTTTGTTTTCATAAACTTATTTTTATTCAAGACCACATGTGAAGAATACGATTTGAATGTAGCTACACGGAAACACAAGTGTATTTCAGCGACTCGAATTGTTATAACTTGTTTTAGAACTAAATTTTACACATAATTTATATGTTTATTCAAACAGCATACTGCGTCCTCCGATCCATAATATTCACTTCAAATTACATGCTAAGAGTATTACCTTAACATTTAACATAAAGCTCCTAGATCTGTTGTTCCTCGAACTCGTTCAGATAATCTTCTATGAATAGTTAAGCAACATGACACACATTGTTTTCGCTTCGCCAAGCATTAGGCAGTAGCATATCACACACACTATGCCAAATAATTCTTTAATAAGTTAATAAAAGTGACTCCAACTTGTATAGATAGTTAACTGAACCGATATCTTGCGTATTATTATTCGCGAAAAGACGAGTTTCTCCTGCATAACATACCTTCAAAACCGCTTAACAGTATTTTTTGTTCAAAGACATAAGGCCATTCTTGGTTATAATGGGAGTACCATAAATCGCGGGAATCTTAAGCTCTTCTACTAAATTACTCTACTACGCTTCCTTAGTTATCATCAAATGAAATTGTTTGTATTCAATTGTTTCCTCACCAATTACAACCTTTCATTCAATCAAATTCTAATGATTTTACCAAGAAATTGAATCGATAATTTGATAATGATTAGTGATGGCTAATTGTTCACACACTCGAATGTGTAAACAGATATGTATGTAAATCATGTGCTTATTATGCGCTACCACAACTATTAAAAGCCTGATTGAATGCCATCTTTTTAATGGCTCATTAAATTAATCAGCAGAAAGCCCAGAAGACATTCTCCTATATTTTGTATTTAATTGGCCTTTAAATCAATACATTAAAACCTTATAGAAATCAGTCATCATGAGGAAATTAAAACAAAAATTGAAAATTTGAAAGATTGAAAAATATTTGTCAGTTTTCGAATTACATATTTCTATAAAGTTTTTGGAGTGGTCCATTTATTTGCCGAATTATAAGAATATAATACTTTAAAGAGAACAGGCCCATAAAATATATATCATATATCGCTCATTTACTTGAATAGTGTCACAACTCAAAAAAGTCGATTTTTCAGGAGAGCGATTTAAAGTTTTCAATTGTCTCTTATTCAGCAAATATAGAAAAATGCCATCCGTTTATTGACAAATCTAGTGGCCTGTAATATATTAAATACAAT
This sequence comes from Zeugodacus cucurbitae, assembly GCF_028554725.1. Taxonomy (NCBI): domain Eukaryota; kingdom Metazoa; phylum Arthropoda; class Insecta; order Diptera; family Tephritidae; genus Zeugodacus; species Zeugodacus cucurbitae. The sequence continues at coordinate 50,497,300 of NC_071667.1, read as the reverse complement.
GTTGAGCATAAATGGATCAAATAGAGTGTACTAATGCTTTTTCTTGGGCATAAATGTGACCCATTTTGAATTGTGTCGTTATTTGTGAAAAAATAACTCAATTTCGCCGTCATAAGTCAAATGTGTCGTTTTTGTTGAAAAAAGTCAATACGAAAAATTTAATTACTTTTCACCAATATCGTTGTAATACAAAATGTGTCGTTCTTTCTGAAAAGAAAACCAAATTCACTCTATGACAATATGTGTTGTAACACAAAATATGTCTCTCTTTCAGAAAAAAATCCATGCCTAATTCTGGCAGAACTGAAAAGTGTCGTTATTGTGGTTAAAAAATAATGCAACCTAACAAGTTTAATAACGGCACATTCTTATTTCACGGTTTATTTTTCTACGCATAGGAATGAAATTTTTATACAATATGGACGCCGAAATTGCGCACATTTCTGCATACTAAAACACGATTTTTGAGTTGTGACACTATATGATCCGATATGATCCGATATTTACTAAAAAACTTATAGGGCAGAAAGAAAAGGCCGGTCTTTTATAATTTTTATACTCTCGCAACAAATGTTGCTAAAGAGAGTATTATAGTTTTGTTCACATAACGGTTGTTTGTAACACCCAAAACTAAACGAGTTAGATATAGGATTCTATATACCAAAGTGATCAGGGTGAAGAGTGGAGTCCAAATCCGAATGTCTGTCTGTCCGTCCGTCCGTCTGTGCAAGCTGTAACTTGAGTAAAAAATAAGATATCTTGATGAAACTTGGCACACTTATTTCTTGGCACCATAGGAAGGTTGCTTTCGAAAATGAGCAAAATCGGACCACTGCCACGCCCACAAAATGGCGAAAACCGAAAACACATAAAGTGCCATAACTAAGCCATAAATAAAGCTATGGAAATAAAATTTGGTATGAAGGATCGCACTATGAAGGGGCATATTTGGATGCAATTTTTTTTGGGGAAGTGGGCGTGGCCCCGCCCCCTACTAAGTTTTTTGTACATATCTCGCAAACCAATAGAGCTATATAAATCAAACTTTCTGCAGTCGTTTTTTTTTAGCCACTTCCTAATACAGTCCAAAAATGTAAGAAATCGGATAATAACCACGCCCACCTCCCATACAAAAGTTAGGTTGAAAATTACTAAAAGTGGGTTAACTCACTGACGAAAAACGTCAGAAACTCTAAATTTCACATAAGAAATGGCAGATGAAAGCTGCACTCAGATTTTTTTACAAAATGGAAAATGGGCGTGGCGTCGCCCACTTATGGGTCAAAAACCATATCTCAGGAACTACTCGACCGATTTCAATGAAACTTGGTTTGTAATAGTTTCCTTACATCCCAATGATATGTTGTGAAAATAGGCCAAATCGCTTCACAACCACGCCTACTTCCTATATACCAGAACTTTGAAGACGATCTGAAACGTTTACATTACAATATATAAAGTAAGCACTAGTGAAGATATCGGTGCAGAACTTTGCACAAATACTATGTTTATAGTGTGGCAGCCCCATTCTAAAAATCGGCAAAATCGGACCATAGGTTTTTAAGGCCCCATATACCGAACACGAGGACATCGGTGCTTCTAACCTAATATTATGGTTTCCAACTTTCAATGGACTTTATATAATATATATGACGAATATGTGGGTCAAATTGTGTATTATATAATATTAATAAAGTTAAATAAATAAATTGCAAGTGTATAAAATGTTCGGTCACACCCGAACTTAGCCCTTCCTTACTTGTTTTTCTTACATTTCAATATTTCAATGATTCAGAGATCGTTTGGTCTTTATGCCAGTCGAAAAACCTGTCGCAGGTTTGAAACCAAATTCAAATTAAAAAGAGAAAATTATAGAAAGGCGATAAACAACGAAATCTATCAACAAATTTCTATGGATCTACTTGTAAAGTACGAGTATTAGTTTGTTTCTACTCTTCCATAGTTAAATACTTACTAGTTCTAGACTTGGGCTAGTTGTAATTTAGATATACAGTTTAACTTCCATAACTCTAAGTCTCTCTAACTCGAAGTTTGTTTGTGGACTATGGTGATTCGAGTTAGGGAAGCTCAACTGTATTTAGCCCTTGTTTGTATTATATGATAAGAAGGGTTTTAGTCACAACTGAAACGAATTCACATCCCGTAGTAATAACTACTAGCTCTTCCTATGATCAAAATTAGAAATGATTTTTTGTGTGCTGGGTTTCGTTTTATATTTGCCCATATGGAAAAAGTAAGTAAGTAGGAATGTCGCAATTTTAATTGAATTCATTGTAAAAGCGTTAAACTCTTACAGAAATGCGAAAAAATAAATTGATACTGAGAAAATTGTGGTGAATGTTATGTTATGAGCTTTTTTATTTACATTACTCGTACAAAGAAGTCGTTGCAATTAATTACATTATGCCCATACTTACGTACATATATAATCATTTAAGTAGGTAGTTTTACACATTATCTACTCTTAATTGTCATTCGTTGCGCCTGCTTGTTGAGGCTTTTGATTAAGAGATGCAGCCAGCTGCTCCGCCGCTCCTCATTCAACGAGTATCCTCTTTTAGCAGAGTATCTACAATTCCTTTTGTTGCCGCTGGATCACACAATTCATTTTGGGAAATTTAATGCAGTAAATTCAATAAAAAAAGCAATCGAGTTAACAAAACAAAATAAATGCAAAACAAATGTCATTTGGAATGGTCAGTCAAGGGACGGAGCGCTCAACACAAAAAAACCGAAATAAAATGTTAAAAAAAGCTATGGAAATTAAGTTTGTAGAAAAAAAATGCCCAAAAATCGCCGCTGCAGAATCTAATTTGAGAGATTATGCAGCTTTACGAATGCCTCGGCCAGCTAAAGGCGCTCCCCACACAGCCGCACCGTCGCTGTCGCTGCCGACAAGCGCACTTTACTAGTTGGCCTGGTAAATCAGCGTCACTAACTTAGCGCTTCATAGCTGGTTAAGCTGGTTTTCTTTTGCACTGCCAAATGCTTTTTAGACAACACAAAAAGATTTTATTTTCAATTTTTTGCACTTGCTTTGTGTGTTTTTGTTGTTTTTTCTACTCTTTTTCAACATTAAAATTTTGTTAGTTGTTGGTGCTGTTGTTGTTCCTCGCTATGCTGGTTGCATTGTGGCAATTGTTGTTGTTATCGTTGTCGCAATTGGCTCTATGTCTTATTGATGTTAGTCAGAGCTGCTAAGTTGGTTGTTGTTGTTAACGATTGAAGGTCATTGGTGTTGATTTCAGCTTAAATGTCGAGTTGTAACTCCAAAGCTGAACTGAATTAAGTTGCTTTGTCGGGCGGGAATTCGGCGCTGCGCCTCAACTATGCAGAAACACACACGCGCATGCAAAAGTGTTTATGTATACACCGCTTTGCTGCGCATTTAGCCAACTTGTTGTTTTTTTGTGTTTTTTATATTTCCACTTTGAGTTAATTTATTTTGCAGTAAATTGTATTTGAATTCGGACTAAAATGCAAATAAAATGTCAAATGTTAGTAGCGGTTGCTATGCTTGTAAAATTGTTCGTTTGTTTGTATGCATTGTATTTGTTGTTGTTGTATATTATTTATAAATGTAGACTTTTGTGTTCGTTCGTGGCGCGTTTTGGCATTAAATTCGTTTGGAGCATTAGCAAATTTTATCATTTTCGCCTTTTTCTTCTGCAATTATTTGCACTAATATGTTTCTTTGTTTTCCTTATTCCTTTTTGGACGTTGTATGTGGGCTGCGCGCAGTCGCGCATGCGCATTCAGAGCGGTGGGTGTGTCACTAAACGCTACTAAACCTTGACTTTACTCGTTTATATGGCAATTTTTTTTCCATAAAAGTTTTCCTGTTTGTGCTTACATTCAGTTGAATATCTGTATAGTGAGCAAATAAATTTAGATCCACCGAATTGCGACTTCTTTTAAACATTGTGAGGTATTCCTTAGAAGAATTTGAATGATAATGAAATCTTCCGAAATTTGTGTTAGTAGATTATTTTCATCATTTATCTTTTTTCAGAAATGGGTTTTATTGTAAAAGGTTCAAATGGTAAATGAAATTTTCGTCTATAAAGGAGCTGTTGCTTGAAAATCTGATTATTGCTTAAGACCGTGCTCACACATGGCAACTTTTATAATTGAAACTCAAGTTTTCTGTATGAAATGGTGCTAAATAATTCGCTTTCATTTGCAAATACTGAATACATACATACAATATATTGAATTATATTTAAAGTTATAAAAGACTTGTTTTTAAAAATATGTTTGCAAATAAGTATTCATAATTTCGTAAAACTATTTTAGAAAGGGATTCCTGTCTGAACATAGGCGAATTCTATTTTTCCAATTATTTTAATACAAAGCAAACTGAGGGACAATTGCCAAAGAATTAACCAACCTATGTGTATAAGCGTTGAAATACTGAAACACTTCTAGAATATTACACCTTGCGAGGATTTCAAAATCGCGAGTGAAGTGAAATTCGTTTTCCCTCACTTTTTTTCATTTCAACTTTAAACTATCGTTGTGCTGCATGATATTTATTTTTTATTTGTTCGGAAAACACTGGAATTAAGAAGAGTACAGTGTCAAAGTTACTTATAATAAACTTTTCAACATAAAAACCTAAATCTTTGGAAAACAGGCCATTCATCTAGACATATGTATGTGTGATATTACGTCGTTCTATTATACATTTATTTAATTTTCATAAAGAAGAAAATGATTGTCCATGCGAAGAGCAAGAAAGAGAAAAAAGTAAATTTTATTAACAGGGAATATTATTCATTATTCAAATACTATGGAACTTCACTAACTCGTATCACTGTTATCCACAGGAAAACTTCGAGTTAGAGAGTCTTCAGTTATAGAATTTTTCATTAAAACATAATTTTTTCAAAACGCTGTAAATAGTAGGTTTATACCCAGCCTTATTTATTTACTACGCATAAAGTTTTATATAAATATGTTAAAACATGTATTCTGTAATTTTGTTTGATGTAGTTCGATATTGTTTGGCTCTTGACGTCTGTATCACTTGCCTTTGTTACATGATTTAGGCAATCCATAAGTGTAATATTATATTTTTGGTTCGCCTCCATACGATACAGATAGACTCTTTTAAGATTCTGCCTCGATAGCAAAATTTAAAATTTTGCATTATGCCCTGGTCGAAAAGTTCGATTTATGAAAGGAAATTTGTATGAAATTTTACTTCTATTGTCATTTTAAGAGTTCGAGTTATGGAGAACTTCGAGTTAGGGAAGGAAATTTGTATGAAATTTAATTTCTAAACGCTATTGCCAATTCAAAAGTTCGAGTTATGGAGATCTTTGAGTTGTAGAACTTCGAGTTATGGAAGTTCCACTGTATTTCAATCTTAATAAATCGTATTTGTTCAAAGTTTAGTCTATAATCCAGACTAAGACTTATTAATTTAGCAAACTCTTACAGCAGACGCCACGTAATAAACATAAAATTAACTTGATTAGAACAAAAATAAAGCAAAATAAGAAAAACAAAAACAAATAAGCCGACAGTACGAACAATTAATTTTTAAAACCTTATTAACAAAACGCCGGTAAACGCATTAAGCACAAGCAACCGCAACGGTGCAAAAACAAACAAAAAATTGTAACCAGCACAAGAGCCTAATGAGCGTAAGTGGCACTGAGTGCATCAAGCACTTGTGCGCGCATGAGTCCAATTTTAACAAATTCCGCCTAGTATGTTTACTTAGTAAGTACTTAAGTACAAGCGTGAAGGCGCAGTAAGCAGTGGCAAGCAAACGCGCGTCGTCGTCGTCAAGTAGTCAAGCTCCATAAGTTACCAAGTCAGTGACTACAAGAGTTGCACTAGCGCTTAGCTGGTAGTTGGTAGCTTACAACAGACTTGTTGTTATCTTTGTTGTTGTTGCAGCGGCGCATTATTTGCTTTGTGCTCGCACGAGCGTTAACAAACTGCACTGGCACTTGTACTGTTGCTGTTGCTGTTCTTCGCGGCCGGTAGGCCTACATATACATGTATTTGTAGTGTAACTAACGGAACGGTTACCCTTTTCTAGACGCAGTTGCAAGCAACAACAACAACAATTACAATGTACTTGTAGTAAGTTATGCTATGGTATGCCTTGAAATGCAGTGAAGGTTGCAGCCACAAATTCAGAGGCACAAACACACACACATACACGTAGAAGTATATGCATTTTCATGCATCTCCATATGCACACCAACAATTAAGGTTGTGTGTGTGTTGCATTGGGCGTCCATATAAGGAAGCTGCATTTGCAGCAATGTTGCACGATTAAATGCATTGCCGCCAATGCACTTGCTGCAATCAGTAATCGCTTGTGGCGGCAACTAGACAACTACATAACTGTATATTTGCCTTGGTAAACAACAAACAGTAAACCTTGCACACAAACAAACACAACTATGGGCAACAACAACAAAAACCAAAACAATAACGACGACGACGATGCCACAGCGAATACAGTTGCATGCATATCTGCGATCAAAAGTTGTGCTTTTTCGCCGTTATTTATTTGTACGACTTTTTGCAGAGCATTTTATTAGCACAATTCATATGTGCCTTCTAAGTCGAAAAGGTTGCCGTAAATTTACGTAAAAAGTGCCATTCCAGCAAGAGCGCACATCCCTTTGGCAGCACCACTCGACTTGTGTAAGTGTATGTGGCATGCCACAACGGCGATATATGCCGGCGATAGTTGAATGCCACACAACAACTGTAAAGTGAATTGTTGTCCTAAACGCGACGCGGCAACATTTCCACGACGGCCTTCTATGGCAAGCGAGCAATTATGTTGCGCTGCAGCATGTTGCAACTTTCTAGGCACATACTTGTGTGCAAGTGAGTGCAGGCGCGGCAAGGTATGGCCAGCGATGTCAACAGTAACAGTAACAGTTACGGTAACAGCACAGCAGCTTAGTTACGCAAGAATGTCAGCAATGCGACTACTCTGATTCATGCGCTATCATCCTGTAAGAATTCGGACTCGTGCAACAAACACGCAGACACACACAAAATGCACGACCAATATGTTGCTATGTTACTGACTCTTGCTTTGCGTGTTCTGTTGTTGTTGTTAAGTAGCCAGAGCATATAGTAACAACAAAAATTTACAAAAACTATATAAACAACAACAACTAGCACAACTGGAAATTCCTGCGCAAGTGACTGCAATGTTGATGATGACCAAGAAATTAAATTGGTTTTTTTCGCCAAATGATCGGAAACCGTTGCACGCTAACGCATGTGTAGCACCGTTTGCCGTACCGTTCGATAAGTATTCGAGTTTTTCAATTGCTGCCCATACTTATGTACATACATACATACATATATACTTAATAGAAATACTCAATCAGCCAGTGGATTTACTACTTATTGGCGTGCCGCTTAATTGCCGCATTAACAGTTAGTCACCTCGACTCGCTGACGCATCAACAATTCAGATCTAGTCAGCTGAGACTAATCGCTTGAGCCAATTTTCCCATTTTTTATGGGTTATTACAGTTTGTATCAGTTAATTTAATGGTGTCTCCTATATATTTGGTATAAATTTGTCTGGCATGCAAGGTGAAGTAACCCGAATCTACCAATCAACCTCATTGAAGATAGAGACAGGTTAACATAATTTTTCCCTCCATGTTATGTTGGTAGGCTTTTATATTTGGCAACTCACAACTTTATCGTAATGTTTGACATATTTCATGTCATACCAAAGAACGAAAATAAGACGAAATTCGGAAAGATCGTCCGAAATCTGTTGTTTTTTCGGAAACTATTAAAAACGTCATGTGTTCTATCTCGAAATTGAGATAACTATAGGCATTCGTAGGAGCAGCATACATAGAATATCCAACGAACATTTGATTCTAAAAAAAATAAAAAAGCCTCGTGTCGATTGGTCGAGAAAAATTAAAGAAAAAAATACTGTAGCAGAACTGTAAATTCTGAGGTGTACTTAACCGCTTTTGGCAAGTTGTTTTTCAAAAAATCAGGAAAACCAATTGCCGAAGACGGATCATTCTTCACCACGACAATGCGAGCTCTAACACATCAACTGAAACAACTGAAGTTTTGAGCACACAAAACATCGATTTGTTGAGTCAACCACAGTATAGTTCTGACCTGTCAATCAGTCTCAATTAGTTCAAGGTCCTGCAAATAACCCTTACGTGATGAAACTACGAGTATTAGGTTAGTTTAGTCTGGTAGGCCAACAAGCCAAGCATTGACCAGTTATAGTAATTATCGAGACAAAACTATTAACACACTATACAAAACGTCATCTATTCAATGTGTTCGTTGACGCGAATCTCATCTGCCACCTATAACATGTATTTATCATTACATTATTTTGATCCAAAAATATAACAGCGGGACCGATAGGTGGTATAAATTCCCCTAAATTCAAATGAACAAATTATCCGCCAATAAACAAAGATAATACGACATCATTAGATCGTGTCATTTACTGCTTAGACAGATTCGACTGTACATTGTGATACCCGCAAAAGTCCTAACGGATCACTAAGACCCTTCTGATGCGACAAAGCGCTTGGACTCTATAATAAAGTTCTTAAGTCGGCTAAAGTCGATTCCAGTCACTTCGCTGGGTTCGCCGAAGATATGCCTACTTTTTGTTATATGGAAGCAAAATTGAAGAGAATCCAATTGCATGATAATCCCTAATCTTAAGCTACTTATGATTAGTCCTTCATATTAAAGATTAGTCAAAATTTCCTTAGAAGTTTGCTATTACCAGGCAAAAAGTCATATACAAATACATAGTATCAGTAAGATACTCTCTTAGTTCGGGCTGTCAATATCAGCCTAAATCCAGGTGTTAATAAAACATTCAGAAAGAGTTTTGTTGAGTTGAATGCTACAATAAATATTTCAAATGCAATGCAATGTTAACACTGAAGTCATTATATGATTGGGTAATAACTGAAGTCGAAAACTTTGTTTGCCCACACGTGTGTCAAATATTTGGAATAGGTAAATGAAGAATGTTATAGAACAATTGAAATGCAAACAAACCAATGCTATACAGTATAGGTTAAATGCAGAAATTTGTATATTAAAACCCTCTAGCCTTGAAGAACTTTTCACCTGTTCCAACAAGCAACTACTTGCCAATGAAAACAAATACAAATATACATACATGTAAATATTTGTTAGTAATGGCATGTATTTTCATAAGTATCTACTCGTACTTTTATTTTAACAATTCTCTAATTTTATTTGCAGCGAGCGAAAAAAACACTGCATATAACATGGTTTTGTTGTTGCATTTTACTTAATTTTCATCCACAGCTGCATATTCCGATCAAAATATTTGTATTTGTACTACTAATTATAGTTATTTTGTGGGGCCCTTACTTAGGTAACTAAGTTCTTATACATTTAAATATATTACATTGTGGGTCAAGACTCACATGTGAATGTTTTGGATTTAAAGTAAATATTATGAAATTATAATGCTAACTGACATTTAAGACGAACTTCTGATTCCAACCACCAGATCTCTTAAAGTTGAACGAAACATGTTTTTCCTGGAAATTTTATTCTATTGATCTAGAGTACGACACGAACCTTGATACCCGACTTTAATGCTTAGATAGAGGCGAAAGAACGAATTTCTAAGTGATTGCAACGCGCTATTATTATTCATCTTACCTCATTAAACTCATATCATAAAGCATTGAAGCATTGGACTGAAGGTTTTCCATTATTTATTGTAATGTCCGAAATATTACCTTATCCAGTTACCTTTTATAGTAGTAGTCTTCATTATACTCTCTCTACTAGTTAATTACACATCTACCACAAAACACGTCCATTTTAGTCCTCCAGTTTGTACAAAAGTTTGCACATATCTCTGACATACTAAAACTCAAAATTTTAATAGTAACCCAACTTTTATTGAATTTTGATTGGCTTCAACTCAGCAGAGAGCAAACTTTACCATGTGATTAAAGCGTTCCAGTCAACACTGCCAAACAAAACTCTGTTGAACTAACTTTGCCGTATGACCAAAGATAACAAATCTACGTACGTACACCCAAAAGTCAACATTATCTTTTTAAGGCTGCAAAAGCAAACGAATCATCAGAGATTTGAAATGATAAATCTGTAAATCTAACAAACAGTTCACAGTTTGTTTTGTAGTAGTTGGTATTACAGTTATCCAAATATGTCGAAAGCAAGGCTGGCTATTAAGTAAAACCGTACGAAATGTGAAAGTGGAACCTTTACTCAGAATTTCCACAAATCGTTTTTAATACTGCCGCAACATGTTGAATAGAGTATAATAGTTTTGTTCATCTGAAACCTTAGATACATAGAACTTGGTACACTTGTTCCTTGCCACCTTGGGAAGATCAGTGTCGGCAATAAATGTCACAATCCCAAAATGTTGAACTCTGTGCATTCACTCTTAGTACTGCATAATATGATAATTAATGGAAACTCTTGCAATAATAATCACGCCCTCCACAATACAGCGGTCAGAACTACTAAAAGACCAGTAACTGTCTAACCAAGATTGTCAGAAGATTCATTTTAACCATAAATACAAGGTTCGAAGTAGGATATGTTTTAAAAATGGGTAAAGCACATGGAATACCACATTCTTATTTGAAATCTAGTTCCCAACTAATTGGAACAAAATTGTATACATAATATTCCCTACATTTTCCTATGCCAGATATGGTATTATACCATGTGCTCCACCCCCACTGACCCCATTTTAAATTCATTCAAATGTTTTTACTGCATAAAGAAAACAAAAATCAATGAAGAAGTAGTGCTTTTGAAATGTTTTCACAAACTAAAATTGTCGAAATCGAAATCGAAACTAAAAATTTGAAAACCATCTAACACCGCATATGAGGACCTAATTATCTATGGCTGACTTTATACCGAATATATCGGTCAATTTGTAAGATATATTAATGAAATGTATCGGACATTTTTTCCTGGCAATAGAATGGTCCAGTGTTAAGATGGACGAAATTCGCTAGGTTCTTTCCTTATCTCTCATGCATATAATTTTATGATTTTAGTTATTCGGTTGAATTAAGTTGTATGTATTCAAAAAATAACGGGAATTTTCTTTCGTTAAAAAAAAATTAATTCGTCTATAATAATGTCATAATAATGTCTTCCAATCGTCGAAGTACTTCTGCAACTCGATTTTTGGGGTAGCCTTTGGCTCTTTCAGCCTTTTTGTCGGATGCGACGGTTCTCTTCAGTTTTGGAAATAAGAGGAATATGAAGGCTGGAGCATCGTTACAGTATTGTTTTGTTTGTTTTGCTCGTAATTAATTGTTAAATACTGTTGATTATAGTTGAGTATAAAGTAAATATCGACAGGCGTTAAACTAACATTTGGATAGGTGGCGTTGTTGTCAAAGCTCTGCTGAATATCCTATTCCTATTTGCCACACGAATTCATTCAATTTTCAAATGCTTAATAATCTCAGATCGTTATGTTGATGAAAAGATCTAAGCGATCAGTAGATGCGATATCAATTACAATTTCATTAAGTCACGCTAGCATTTATAGTCAAAACGTAAAATTTTTTTTTCAACACTTTATGTAATTTTGTGATTCTAATCACTTGATAAGTCTCAACTCTAAATAAGCTGGTTCCACACTACGCTCCGTTTTACTGTTATGTTACCAATGTAGTACTTGGCCACATACATTTGTGTCGGTATACCAAAAGTTACACATCAGCCGAGAACACACTCGAATTGTTTGGCTTTGACTTAGTGCCAAGTGGTGGCAAAGTAGTTTACTGGCAAATATTGACTTTATGCCATCCGAACTTTACACAAAAGTTCTCGCACACACATACAAACAGCGGGCTTAACACGTTCAACAAAACGGCATAGCTGTAACGAAGAAAGATCATCAGCAACTAATCCAAGCTTTGCAGCCGGCAGCTAAGTGCCACTTGGTACCGTAAGATGAGCAATTATTATTTGTCTACTAGCTGTTGGCGCAACGCTCATCACTAAAAGCACGGCTACTGTGTACATGCTGCAACAACAACAACAACCATATGCATTACAACAACAGTTGTTTGCAGGCAATTATATGCGGCTCATTTTCAATTTGCTGCACTCTTTCCATGGTCAAGTGCAAGAAATTTGTCAAATCTCTGCAACATCACAGCGTCGAAGCGTGGCAACTGTCGCCTGGAGATTGAAAGGAAGGCAAAACAACAACAAAAAATGCCGTTAGCCAGCAGCTGTGCAGTTGATTGTGTGACTGTGATTTGGTGGCCTCACTCGGCTTGACGGCCTAACTGTCGGACTGTTAAATTGCCAGCTCTCCTCGTACGCTGACGAATCGACCGTCGTTTGTCTAACTGTTTAGCTGCGCTACCAAACTACACGCTCGCTACTAGCAAAGTAGCAATTGGCCAACTGTTGCACATTGCAATTTCATGCTCATCCCAAAGGTGTCGTTGCCCACCATAGGTGTTCGGGCAATATGTGTCATGGATCCCTGTTGTTGCCTGTTGTTGAGTGCTGCGAGCAATCTCACTATCTTGCTGTGTTGCAGCTGTGATTCGTCGGCAGCGCAGATTGACAAGTGAATGCATATCGTCGCTGATGGCAGTTGTGTCGTTGTTGTTGTTGCTGTTGGTGAATTGCAGTTGTTAACATCTGCTTGTTGCAACAACTGTAATTTTCAACGATTGACTGATTGTGAAGACACACACACACACACTCACAAATACTTATGTCGCACATACGAGATTAGTCGTCGTATTGGCGTGGCTGGCAGGAAATTGTTAGTGTAATCCAATAATTAGCGTTGCTGCGAGGCGTTTTCTAGTAGCGGTTCTTAATAATCACAATTACCCAGCTGTGATCCATATTATTTGTGATTAAATGAACAAATTGCCTTCTGCTACGGGTGTTTGGGTCTTTGCTTTAACGTGGAATTGAAATTGAGCGATGTTGATAGTGAATGTTTACTCTAAGCGTCGAGGTGATTTAAAAGTTGGTAAAGCATTTCAACACGTATACATCAATCTAAAAATACATTAAGAAGAATTTTATTTATTTAGAATTTATGCATTCCATTCAGTATTTCCTTCCATCGTTGTCTTCTTTCCCAGTTAAAATTTTTTATTATTTTCATAACTGTTTTATACTTTAACTTTCATTTGACCCTTTTCTAACGAATTTTTTCTTCTCCAAACGTTTGAAAAAATATTTTATAAATAATAACTCGAGACTTTCAATACTCAATTGGTCTAATCTAGTGATAAATCCAAAGAAGCAAAACATTATTTGAAGTCAGTGAAGTTGTAGACTTAAAGTTGGTATTTGATCTAATCAAATCAATCAACATTTTTCTCTCGTCTTTATTGCGATGTGAAATATTAGGGAATTCTATATTACTCTACAAACCTCTTAATGTTTCTTCATTGGTTCCACAGCCCTTTTAATAACAATAGCAGCATCATAAAGTAAGGGGTATACATTTGTAGACTTCACTGGGAATAGGTCTTGTCGAGATCTAGTCTGAATAATTAGGAAATTAACTCTCTAACTAATTTTTCTGTAATATTGGTATTTCTATCTTCTTTAAATAAATTTAGATTTAAGAAATACAAAATTGTTGGGTTCAAGCTAAACAAACAAACAGTGTTCTGAGATCTAACTTCAGTCAAATTATATGCGTTATGCTTATTTTATTATTTATTGTACATTTTTAACCGCCGATGTTAGACATCCCTTTATCCCTGCCACAAATTCTGATGCATTTTTCTCCCATTTATGTAGTATGTATTTGAATCAGAACTCTCTGCTCACTCTTTTTGAGAGCTGCTCTCTTGCAAAAAATGCCAAAGTAAAGAGAACAGTTGCATCCCGAATACAGTGCAGTTTGTTCGATTCGTTAATGCTCGATAAAATAAACTATATATCATCAAAAATTCACTTGATTGTCAGTTTGTATAATTAAATATTATTTATAAAAAAATTATTAAATATTTAAAGCTTTATAAAGTGTTTTATTTAAATATAAATCCAATATCCTTTACATATGTATATATAAATTATAAAAAGCATATCATTAAAAGTATTGTAATAATACAACATAATCTACATAATAATTGCATTACATATCTATCCATCTATTTAAATAACTATTAGCACTTTAGTTGTACTGATGAAATTCATATTAAGCACCATATTATGAATAATAGATTAATAAGTAGTGTTATTGTATAGATATATGTATATAATTAAGTCATAAAAAGTCATAATATTAGCTTTGACTGAAATAACGGTAATAATACTAGTAGTATTGCGAATGTAATTAGCTATTTGCATATGAATAGAACAATGAGATATACCATGGATTATGGTTATACAAAACTTAATTACCATATTTATATATATGAAAATATGTATATATGTAGACTTATATAAATAAAGCGCACAAAAGTTCAACAACAACTGAACAAACAAAGTTAACATAATGCACAATGAAATTACGATAAGTATATGAATATCCCCATCCCCATCGCATATTTATATTAACACTAGTGCGTAATTAAGTATGTACATACATACATATACTTGCCTATATGCATTCGTCTGTCACGATTAACCATAGTAATGACAATGAAATGCTTCTTCAATTGACTGCCGCATACGATTGCTCGCTCCCCCAGCTGGTCGAAACGCACGCTCGCCAATGAAAATGCAAATAGATCTCTAATATACTATTTCTAAACACTCCCACTCAATTAACTGTTTAACTAATTGTTTTCCATTTTTCTTCTCCCATTTTTGCTTATTTCTTTACAGGTAAGTGTTCGTAAAGTTCATAAGGTTTTATTGGTGGAGTTTTTTAAGTACTCGCATAGCATACGATTATACTTCGTCAACTAACACGATGTCTCGGCGACAGCCTATATTGAATACTATATATATTGTGGTGTTAGTGAAAACTGGTAAGTTTTAAACTTAGATTTTCCCTGAACAAATATTTTTATTTCAAATAGTATATGTCTAGACTATTTTCCAAAAAGATTTAACATATTTCATATATAGGTTCTTCATCATAGAAATCTACATATAATAGGTTTCGAGTTTAAATATAGAATTCGTTAACAAGTTATAAAGGATTTGTTCTGAGTATCCATTATATCGTTTTATTAATCTCTTAACAGCGGATCTTTTATGTAGATTTCTGAAATAATGATTTCGGAAATATGTCTTTAATCTAGAGTATGTTTCCAAAACCCTTTTGGATATACATAGTTCCCACGACAAATGTTGTATACTTTAGGTTGAGGATTGAACTCGTGGATTCCGGATGAACCTACATATATGTAAAGCAATTTTAGTAAGATTCGTCCTTTTCTAGTTCGCAGCTTGGAAGTTCCTTAGACATCCAGGTGATCTAACGGAAATAGAAATAAAACTATGCAGATTTGTGATTAGCTCAAGGCACTTTACCAAAACTTGTACTACAACTTTTGGAGTTTTTAAGTCGTCACAATGCACTATGCTTAACAGTCCGTTTGTGAGCCCCTCACTTCTTGAAAATCAACACTAATCTATAAACTAATCTAACATGTAGTGAAATCTTGATGAAATGAGGTGTATGATTAAAAGTCTTATATCGGAAGTTCGTAAATGAGCGTATCGTCAAGAAAATGTAAGAAGTGGGATAAGCCATAAACGCGAAAATAATTTTGTTATGCTCTAAGATAATTCAATACTCTACAAGACTCTAATTTACTCACATTTCATAGATCTCATTTATCATTTACCCAAAAAAATATTCAAAATTATGTCAGTTTATAGCCAATTAGTTTGAAAGCCTCTCGGCTGCTTTGTTCTAACTAACTAAATTTGTCATAAAGGCTACTATCTTCGCCAGAGATAGCATTAAATATTTTATTGCCATTGTTTCTCTATGACGCGACCTATTAATACCCAAGCACTTCCAACGAACAAATTTTTTATTAAAAATATCAGTAAAGTGGCAGCACTACGCGTACGAACAATTGCCATCGCCGGACGACAGATAACGAGCCAAAACAAACATGTACAAAATGGAGAAACGCCGTTAAAATGCCACAGGCGACAAGTGTAACCTGTCTGCGACCTTTTGCGCAAGCGCGCAAGTGCACAAACGAGCATAAATGGCAGCGTGTGTCTGAATGCTGCGCGCAAACGATGCAATCACTTGCAGTCTGATGCCCACCAATCGCTGGTCCGACGCTTCTTGACGCCCATTGGGCTTACGGTACAATTTAATGCGTCAAATAGAGGGTGTCTATAGAAGGTACATAATTAAATATAACAAGTAAGGAAGGGCTAAGTTTGGGTGTAACCGAACATTTTATACTCTCGCAATTTATTTATTTAACTTTATTTATATTACATAATACACAATTTGACCCACATAATCGTCATATCTATTGTATAAAGTCTATTGAAAGTTGGAAACCATAATATTAGGTTAGAAGCACCGAGGTCCTCGTGTTCGAGATATGGGGCCTTAAAAACATATGGTCCGATTTCGGCGATTTATAGAATGGGGCTGCCACAATGCAGCCAAATGCATTATTTATGCAAAGTTCTGTTCCCATATCTTCACAAGTGCTTACTTAACATATTGTAAAGTTAACGATTCAGATTGTCTTCAAAGTTCTGGTATATGGGAAGTAGGCGTGGTTGTGAAGCGATTTGGCCTATTTTCACAACATACGTTTTTCGTTAGTGAGTTAACCCACTTTTAGTAATTTTCAACCTAACCTTTGTATGGCAGGGGGGCGTGATTATTATCCGATTTCTGTCATTTTTGGACTGTATAAAGAAATAGCTAAAAAAATATACTGCAGAAAGTTTAGTTTATATAGCTCCATTGGTTTGCGAGATATATACAAAAATCCTATTTGGGGGCGGGGCCACGCCCACTTCCCCAAAAAAATTACATCCAAATATGCCGTTTCATAGTGTGATCCTTCATACCAAATTTCATTTCCATAGCTTTATTTATGGCTTAGTTATGGCACTTTATGTGTTTTCGGTTTTCGCCATTTTGTGGGCGTGGCAGTGGTCCGATTTTGCTCAACCTTCCTATGGTGCCAAGAAATAAGTGTGCCAAGTTTCATCAAGATATCTTAATTTTTACTCAAGTTACAGCTTGCACAGACGGACGAACAGACGGACGGACAGACAAACATGCGGATTTGAACTCCACTCTTCACCCTGATCACTTTGGTATATATAACCCTATGTCCAACTCGTTTAGTTTTGGGTGTTACAAACAACCGTTATGTGAACAAAACTATAATACTCTCTTTAGCAACATTTGTTGCGAGAGTATAATAAGAGAAATTAAATATTTAAATCTCGATACACAATTCTATGCTGTTGATGCCCATAAAAAGAATTTCAAATAATTTTTTTGGAAAATGAGCAGTGAAAATGCCGTTAGACATAATAAAGCACCCTGTATTTAGAGCTTGCGTGTTAGAAACCTGCTGAGCGCATATCATATGCATTTCGGCTTACGTACTGACATACAGATATGCTTATATACTAAGTATTTACATTTGTTAAAAGTAATGGCTATGCACATTTCACCACCGAATGGTCACACCGTTTTTGGCCAAAAACCACTTTTGGCCTTTTCGGCCACAATATATGCGGTAGATAGGCAATGATCGCATCGTATTTCTTAACGGACGCTATTAGATGTTTCTTCTGCAACGTAGTTACTGTTAAGTTTTTTCACCTTTTCTGTTTTTATGCAAAATTACAAATCTCTTGCGTAAATTCAATTGGCAAACAAATCAGACTTAACACGGCCTTTTAACGTGGCCCATAAACCAATGAATATATTGCAGCGATTGTGGTAAAAATTTAATGCTCTTTGCTTGTAATATATGGCCATAATTAGCTTTTTAAGATTTTTGTTAACGGTGAGATTAAAAAAAAAAACGATCTTATGTTATCACGATAATACGAATGTTCGGTTAAAGAAAATTATCTGAGTTGAACATGTAAGTGTAGTTCCGCAAATCAATTAAGTAAGGAAATGCTAAGTTCGGGTGCAACCAAACATTTTATACTCTCGCAATTTATTGTTGTAATTTTATAAAGATAATACTAAATTTGACCCATATATTCGGCATAAAGTCCAATAAAATACCGAAAATCATCATGTATAGTATATTGGGGCTGAGGTAATTCCTGAACCGATTTCACTAATTTTCACCACCTATGTACAATATATCCAATATTATACAAACACATAATTTTACTCAGATATTTCACTTATTAACAGATATATGCGGAATAAAGACCACCGAAAGTTTGATAAACTAAATATAAGCTATATGGGAACTAGGGGAAATTATGACCCAACTTAGAAGTAAAAGATTTTCTCTGAATTAAATTAAAATATCTGTGAGATATACTGACATTTGCAGTCTAAAGTTACCCTTAGATACTGAGTTCTTCATGTTCGATATCCGGGGTCTTGAAAAATTCTGAGTGCAGCTTCCTTGTGTCATTTCTTTTGTAAAACGTTTAGTAATTTTTGAACAAAACCTTTGCATGGGAGGTAGGCGTGGTTGTTATACGATTTCAACTAATTTCATTGTGTGTGATAGGGTAGAAGGAAAACGACTGCAGAAATTTTGGTTTATATAGCTTTATTGGTTTGCGAGATATATACAATTAACCTATTTGGGGAGGGGCCCTCTTCCCCAAAAAAATTACATCAAAATATTCCCCTTCCGAGAGCGATCCTTTGTACCAAATTTTATAACTTTGTTAGTGGCTTAGTTATAACACTTTCTAGATTTTCGAATTTCGCCATTTTGTAGGCGTGGTCGTGGTCCATTTTCAATAGCAACCCTCTCACGGTCCCCAGGAGCAAGATATCTCAATTTTTACTCAAGTTATCCGTTGCACGGACGGACGGACGGACATACAGTCATCGTGATTTTAATATAATTTTAACAAAACTATTATACTCTCTTAGCAACTTTGTTGCGAATTCAAATTTTTCATTAATCAAATACGTTCTTCAATAGGTCTATATAATTTCATATGCCTGCAAGGGCGTGAAAGCAAAAATTCGTATAGTTCTCGAAAAGATCTCTACAACTCCTTACAATACTTTTTCAATTCTTAAAATCAAACTGTTTTCGATTAGGTAGCAAGATGGAGACACTCAAAGTATCCGGAGCACCACCATTAGTAAAGTCCGAATATTTACATATTGTCTCTTTCATATCGACCAGTGTAAACATTAATAGTCTAAAATAAAGAAAATATAGAAAGTTTCCAACTATTTTAAAAAGTCAGAAATATTCATAAGTCATATAAATGCCATAAGATAGGTTAAAAATATTGGTAAGAGGGTTGTCTTGAATATTTATTTTAATTAAGAAAGGATTGGCACAAATTACTTACCGATTCAAAAAAAAATTAACAAATCTTCTTAATGATAATATTTTGATGAGCGTTCTCACATGTTTAAAATTATATTTGAGTTAAATTGAAAACATAATTATTTTTTAAATACTATCATCTAATAATCACAGTTGAAAATATTTTTGACAATGATTGCCCTTTTGCTTAAATAGATCTGCAAAATTTAATAAATAAATAATAAAATTTATAAACATTGTATTACAATTATATAATAATTACTATTCTCAATACAATTAATTTCATTTAAATATCCAATTGAGGACCTTATAATATTATATTGTATTCAAAGTCCTGATGTATTGAAATGTCTGCGTAATTCGAAGTAAATGTAATATAATATCACGAACTATTAATTTTCCCGTTATTATTAGTTTGGCAAATAACTGTCACACTACGAAACAACCAAAACTTTACAAGGCAAACAAACAGTAGCCAAAAGTTAGAACAAGTAAATGACAACCGAAAATGTTAAGCCAAATAAAATTTGATTGTAATCGGCGAAAACAACTCCTTTAATGTGCCACACACACACACCAAACACAGTTATCAAAAGCTTAACAATCGTGCCGACTCCCACACAATTGTGACAAAAACAGCTAACCACACATGCATGGGCATATATATATATATATATGTACATATATATGTACACCCCACTGACCGACCACACAAAAAAGGCCATTTAAGGTGAAATAAGAAAAAGGCCAATTGTGAGTAATGACAGTGGACCATGGCGGCAAGCAGCGCCGCTAAAATAACAAAAACCGCAACAGCAACAGCAAAATGCATACTAAAGCAACAACAACACAAACAATAATAACAACAAAGTGGCATTAGTATTAAAAATTCACCAACGACAAACCGAAATTCGCAAATGAATGCAACGAAATGCCCTTATAAAGTCAATTGCAAGCGGACACAAGGCTGTATGCTAAACGAAAAACAACAACAATGACAACAAAATAAATAGTAAAAACCAAGTAAATAAAATTACAAAAACATATTTGTAAAATTGTAGCAACATAAATCAACAGCTACTCATCCACAGACGCCGCAAAAAAAACCACTTGACAGTCAACATACAACAATGTGAAAAACCTACGCGCATGCGCCACAACGATTAGTTGGTCCTGCGCACAGTTGCACATATGTATGTACATACCTGTAGAGTTGTATAAAATTAAACGAATGCATGCATATGAGTGTATGTCACATAGCGTTTACTCATGTTTGCATAAATTCTAAAAATAAATTTGTGACCAAATGTAACAACAACAACAACAACACTCAATAATATACTTGCTTACATACATACAAACATGTGTAGTCAGTGCATGTCAACTGACTGTCTAATAAACAGAACTAGCAACAAAAAAATCGCAATTTTAAATTTAAAAAACAACAACAACAACAACCATATGATCATGGCCCACGATCGTGCCGATCGGCCGCGGCCGGTGAATGGACAGCGCCTAGGCGCATGTAAAGTGTATCTGCTCAATTGGTATGCCAGCAACGTAACGCATTCAAATCACGATTTGCAACTGCGCGCACCCGCACTCACTACCCTACCCCACCCCCACTCAATCGCTTATTGATTACACTACACCTTCCGTTTTCCTATTAAGCCCATACTTCAACGCAGCGCATCGACATGCATGCAAACATATATACTAGTGTTTGTTTGTATGTAAAACTAACTTCTCAATATGTCTATATGTATATTTGCCTGTGCCTATGTGTGTGTGTGTAGGTGGGTGGCTCACAGCTCGTTGCAATGCAAATCGTATGGCAACTGACACAGCGACAAGGTTCTCTCCTTTTGTTCGTCTAACTGCATCTGCGCTGCTGCTATGGCCTGCAGAATGGAGTCAAGGAAACTGACACTGGCTGTGGCTGTGGAAGCAAGTGTGCTGGTGTGCTAGTGTGCCGCTGCGCCAGTGACGACATCGCAAGCGCCGTTTTTCCCGCCACTCTGCACTCATTGCAACGATCGTTCGGCGTTCGATCATTTTTTGCTTTGCTTAGATTTTATTGCTAAATTAATTTTTATAGGTCAACGCGAGCGCTGGAAAAAAGAAACATAGCAAGAATTGAAAATGTGTAGAATTGTGTTATAGGTACTACTAAATCATGACAGCAGCTTCTAGATACATATGTTTAAGTACGAGGGTGGATCTGCTGATTGCTGAGATTTTGCGGCGCTGAATAATTTTGAGGTGAAGATTTCTATAGGAGTGGTCACTTCAGTACTTCACTACTACTTCTTGTGGGTGATCTTCTAAGGGCTCAACAGAAGCTTTCTACGAATTTTGTTGAATTCAGGCCCATTTGCGCTGAACGAACTTGTCGTATGAATTTCTTAATAGATCAATCAGGCTTCAAACTTCTATATTTCTCATTTTATATTTCGTGTTCCGATACAATAGACAATTTCCTATTATTCCCCAACTCAAAACTTTTTATTAACCCAAAATTTATAAAAACAAAAAGTTAAAAATTTCTGAATATTACTTATTAAGAGAAGACAAAATAGTTTTTTTGATGCTAAATATTAGTCAAATGTGCTGGAATGCGAATTAAAATCATGACATATTCGGCGGAATGGTTCATTTAACTTAAAATTCGTTCTAGAAGATTTTAGAAATAATGGTCTAAACTGCCTGGATGAACGCAATGGGACATTAAACTTAATATCAGACAAAAGGAATGAACTACAAACTAAACCATTCAGAAGTTTTACTAGGCATATTATACCTAGCATTTCTCTGCGACTAGTGAGTGTGGGAAGATTTATAAGTTTTAAACGACTAGTATACGGGGGAAGATTCAATCTTGAATCCCAATGTAAGTGGCCTAAAGCAAAAAAATTGTTTTTGAACGGACTCAAGCTTATCAGAATGGGATTGATAGCTAGGATTCCATACCACAGAACCATACTCCAATATAGGCCTTACCAATGTTGTAAAAAGAATTTTAGTAATATACGGATCACTAAATTCTTTAGACCAACGTTTAACAAAGCTAAGAGCACCTTTAGCTTTTAAGGCAATTGAATTTACATGAGAATTAAAATTTAGTTTAGGGTCCATAGTAACTCCTAAATCAACAAAGCTAAAAACTTGCTCTAAACTGAAGTACTATGGACCCTAAACTAAATTTTTAATTTTAATTTTATATGTATTAAGAAGTCTTCTTTTTAGAAAGAATCTCTACAGTATACCTTTTACATCAACAACAACGGAATTAGAATTAGAGACATACCATACCATCTGTGGTTACTATTGAATTCAAAATTCCACATCTTTATGTTTTTCGTCCTCAAAATTCTCCCACACACCCTCGTATACCCAGATAAAACGATTAATGACATTTAGTTGCATGTTGTTGGCCTTCTGGTCGTGCTCTTTTGCCCAGCGCTTGCACACCTGTCAAACTTACAAACGGCAAACTGGTTGGCTACTGGTCTCATTCAGCAAGCGTTTTGTCTTTTCTACTTGTAGCTGTTGTTGTTGAAATTGTTGACTACCATACATGTAAGTTTATATATTTGTTACCGTTATAGATTGCTTGTAGGCGTCTTTGCAACAACTTGCCTTCCGAATTTCTAACAATTTTGGCATTTACATGTTGTATGCCACTGGTCATGTTCAACTGAGATATTATGGTAACTAAAAATTATATTAAACGGAAACAATATAAAAGAAGCTTTGTAAAGCTAGTCAACCGGCAATTTGGAAATCTTATAATTCGTACTATATTTCTACATATTTCTGAGATGATTGGATTTGGGTTAAGAAAAGGATAAAGTTGGGCCATGGATATGAAAAAAGTTTAACCTGTACTACTTTAACGGGATGATAACATTGACAATCGATGTCGAAAAATCGTTTGCAGTTTAAGTTATAAATTACTTCGTTTGAAAATTTTGGTGTCTTAAAGCACATAAGGCTAAGAAAGCTCAAAAAAGCTCGAAAAAGCTCCAAAAGGTTGAAAACTGTCTTCATTTACCACAATCGCAGAGGGTCGACTCTCAAAAAAGCTTCTAAAAGTAATATCTGGCGCTCAGCTGGAGTTAATTGTTCAAAATTACTCAATCCCTAACATTACATTCCTACCTTGTAAATCTTTTAATTTATTCGCCTTAATTTGTATGAAGCAAACACTATTGTTGGCATTCTCAACTACCATTGTTACTCTTCACCAACGCTGACATCATACATAACCCATTTGTAGCCTCAACACCTCCCTTCATCTCGCTTCTCTAATCTGACTTTCATTAATGTCGGCGCACTAACTATACTGCTATGATATTGTGGTGGCATCTTTTTATTACTCTTATTAAGCGACAATAATTCGTTTGTTGTTGTACACGCATTTAATACACAAAGAGCCAAGATATCGCGTAAATGCATTTGCATGTAAGCGATTGTGGTTATTGTACTACGTACTATGTAGTGTATCGGCGTGACCCTGCAGGAAAATCTTACTCAAAGCGATGGAAACCATAAAGTTCTACTAACTCAGATGCGAATTATGAAATGTTAGCGCTATAGGTGGACAGGAATCTCTCTTAGGGAAACGTTTCGCATTACTTCAGGATGGCATTCTATATTTCTTATTGAAAAATTTACATCTCCGCACTTAGCTCCAGTTCCCGCTTTTAATTCGGAATACACTATCGTCCTATAGTGATATTAGGCGACAGTTGTCTTCCCCAAAATACATAATTTCAACGACGTTTTCTGCAGCAACCGCACCGGTCACTTCAGCTATTGTCGTCCGCTGTTTTTGTCTCCGTATCCAATTAAATAATGCAAAATAAATACACTTCGGGTTATCCCTTTTTCCAATTCAACAGAGATACTGCTTAAAATATTATTCCCTGGATATAATTTTTCCGACATCGTAGTTTACTTCCTCGAAGCCCCAATATCTACCTTTGGACTCATTTTTCCACCAGTTACCATAGAGTTACAGTTTCTACCCAGTATTTTTAGTGGTATGCACTTATTTGTTAGTTTAGCCAAATTTGAAAAATATATCTTTAAGAATTTGGAGTTCGGGAATATCCCATCGAAACTTTCGTAGAACAAGTAAGGAAGGGCTAAGTTCGGTTGTGACCGAACATTTTATACTCTTGCAATTTATTTATATATATTTTATTAATATAACAAACAATTTGACTCCCTTATTCGGCGTATATATAAAGTTCATTGAAAGTTTGAAAACCCTAATATTAAGTAGCGCAAGTTATGACCCGATTTCACTCTTTTTTGGCAAGGAAAATTATTATTAGAAAAAACATATTCCCTCTGAATTTCTTCAAAATATCTTACCTATATTTTCAGTGAAAAATTTGTTAGAGGCACTGAGGTCATCATATTCGAAATATAGGGTCTTGAAAACTTGTGGACCGATGTCGATGACTTTTAGAAGAGGTTGGCGTGGTTATAATCCGATTTCCTCCATTTTTGGACTGTATAAGGTAGTACCTAGCCGAAACTACTCCTTGATATAGCTTTAGTAGTTTACGAGATACATATGTACAAAAAAATTACTAAGGGCGGGGCCATGCCCACTTCCCCAAAAAAATATGCTCCTTCATAGTGCGATCCTTCATACCAAATTTTTTTTTTCAATAGCTCAATTTATGGCTAAGTTATAGCTCTTTATATGTTTTCGGTTATTGCCATTTTGTGGGCGTGGCAGTGGTCCGATTTTGCCCATCTTTGAACTTAACCTTCTTATGGTGCCAAGAAATACGTCTTCCAAGTTTCATCAAGATATATCAATTTTTACTCAAGTTACAGCTTGCACGGACGAACGGACAGACAGACATCCGGATTTGAACTTTACTCGTCACCCTGACCATTTTGGTATATATAACCCTATAACTAACTCGTTTAGTTTTAGGACTTACAACCAACCGTTATGTGAACAAAACTATAATACTCTCTTAGAAGCGTTTGTTGCGAGAGTATAAAAATACTGAACCGAGAATGGATCCTTGGGATGCGTTTGAAATAATGTTGATTTCACGGGGACAATCAGTGGCAGTTAGGTATCTTGAAAACATCTTGAAGGCTATGCAGCCTTGAGATCTATCTTAGAATCACGCTTGCCAACACGTGAGGGTTCTATCCCATAGAAAGAAAATGAAATGCCTTTGTGGAATGGAAATATGAACGGATCTTTACCTTGGTTTTTTTGTAGTTTTCTTTTTTCAATTCAACAACTTCATTAAATTATGAGTTAAAAATCAGCTAGACTGGTACTGAGACTATTTTAAACGGAAATATTGACTTTGCTCTATATTAGCAACTGTTCGGCTAATGGAAGTTCAAGTTTTCCCTGCAGAGGCTTTGCCTTACTACAGAATTAGCTATAGAATTTCTGCAAGCACCTCCACCTACTGCCACCTCCACAAGCGATACTTGCGCTCGTTATTTGCAACGCAGCGCCATTGCAAAGCTGCGAGAGTACGTGCCACGCGCTCACACTTACACATTACGTAAATTAATGCCACGTCCAAGTACTTACGAGCACTTTTTTATCTTGCACCATTAAAGCGTACAGCGCACACTGCATTTACGCGTCTCTGCCTTGGCTGTAGTAAAACGCAACTGCTGAGCTGCGAATTCTAGTCGCCCGTTAAGTTTTTTACACGGCATCGCCGCAACTTTCAAGCGCATTTCGATAAACAAAATAGCGGAACAATAAAATCGCTGAAGAAATATGCACCAAAACGAACAAAACCGAGCAGAAACTAGCGTTGAACACATAAAACACAAGAATTTTTCACTACATTATACGCATTCTGGTGATTTTACGAATTACTTCGGTTAAACGAAAAATTATCGCGCTCATTATTATTTACGCTTACAACGGCGCGCCAAGCAGTCAAGCAGCCAAGCAGCGTGCAGCAAGCGGCAAGTGGCAAGTGGCAAGTGGCAAGCAGCACAGCGATGCAAATTTGGTCATAATAAACATTTTTATTACTTAATCATAAATTTAGTATCGCCAGCGTTGCCAGCGGCAAGGGTGTCCCCACCACTTCGCCGGAAGGAAGCGTGGTGACGCCATAAACGATGCACATTTTGTGCTGTGCTTTTTATTTCTTTTTGCTTTTATTGGCATTGCAAAAGCATTCAAATATTCGCCACTCTCTACTGCTTACTTTCGAATATAAAAGACTTAGCTGTAAGCCTTTGTCACCAAGTGAAGTTGTAGCGTGCGCGCTTACATTGCAACGAGCTTTCGTCCACAAATTGGCAAAGTGAATTTATGGCACTTGCGAATGAAATTAAATTGGTAGGAAAATATAAGCGTAGACCACTAAATTAAGCTGTGACATTAAGTTGCCAAAACCCTAGTGATAAGTTAATGATTCTTTTTGGGAGGTAAATAATTTTAACTTTCGAAACAAAATCAAAGAAAATGAAACTGCAGCTGAAGTGTTTATTAGGCCGCATTGGCGACTTTTGAAGGCCATCCTATCTGCGATGCACTCATTTTATATGACATAGTTGGTCAATTGACAGGTTCATTTCTTGATAAGATTCGACTCAATAGATATATCACTGTAAATGTCCTATGACGTTCAATTCAACCATACTCCATCTTCAGCTTAAAACGGTATGTTTCACACCAGACAGTAACAGAGCATGATTTGATGCCGTACAGAACAAAAATTAAAAGATCACAATTTGCGAGCTACCTTGTCAAGAAACAAAAATATCCCATTAGACAATTTTTTACAATAGAAAAACAGCATCTACATATATGTAGTATAATCGCTTAAAGCGGTTCCTACGCCAAATATATATATATATAATAGAATTAGTTATAAGTGTTTAGTTGCGGCATAATCACCAATATCCGAACATCGACTATCCGAACGCATTCGATGGAGAGATTATAAAGGAGTGGCTGAACTCCGATAATGAAATCCCTGGATTATAAATATTAACAGATAAAGAAATCATTGACGATTTATACAGTAAGAAGAAAGAAGATGATGAAGTGACCGAAACTGCGGATGTATGTCAAGTACCATCTCAGCCAAAAGCTTTTGAAGCTATAGATGATACCCGATCACATACAACTGTTACAATTGAAGCTCATCAGAGACTTGGGCGCAATGAAAAGATGTGATTAATTACGTCAAAGATCAAATTAAAATATTGGTTCATTAGCTTTGAAATCGATTAACCGAATTTCCGATTTTCCGTAATACCCGTGGTTTTCATTGATCCGGATAATCAGGATTCTACTGTATATCTTATCCTTTTGCTGTGACCTAGCGTTAATAAAATGTTTGATATACTTGATATATAAGGGGACATGTTCCCGCCTCATAATATAATATGGTTTTTGTACATATCGCGCTAATACATAAGTACTTGGTTACGTTGCATGAACCATGCCTACTTCCCATTCAAAGGTCAAGTTGAAAACTACTAAAAGTGCGTTAATGCACTAACATAAGTCAGAAGCACTATTTTAGAGTAAATATTGTACAGGTATCAACATTAGAAAATGGGCGTGGTTCCGTCCACTTTTGGGTTTAAAAACTATGCTTCAGAAACCCTTCAACCGAATTCTATCACATTTAGTAGAATTTTCTTAAAATTCTGATGTTACAGTTCGAAAAAGGGCGAAATTAACGTTTACGTCTCTTATAACACAATTTTAGATTCCATCTGTTTCGTTCATTCATTTACATTATTAAAATAAAGCAAAAGTTAAGATATCGGAATAAAGCTTTGCACATAAAACCCTGACTAAATCGAATTACAACTTCTAGATTTCGAACATGAGGACCTCAGTGGCTATGGATAATAGTTTTTATCGAAAATATCGGAAAATATTTGTTATATTTTACAGAAAAGCCGTGAAAGGGACTAGATTGGTGAAACAGGTTCCTAAGTACAGAGCTTCCTCAAGGCAATATAGGAAATATATTGACGAAATCTGCGTAAACCTTTGCCTAGATATCATATAACGAATATAATTTTTACTACTTGCAGTGACTTACAGTGACTCACAGTGAAAATGGCCTACTTGTAATCAAACGCTTTGAACTGCGACAAAATATGTAAAAGTAATATAAATGCAAAAAATTTAGATGAGTTTCTTAAGTTCACTTTATTAACAATATAAATAGAACAAAAATGCTTTTAATTCCAAAACATTTTTCTTAAAAAAAAAGCATTTAACAAAAAAGGCAAAAAAAGTCTAAGTGAAAATAGTCCACTGCAAAAACTATTAAATTAAGTAATATAAAACCTATTACTTATAAATTGTGGAATATTATTTTTGGCAAATAACCTCCTTCAAACGATTTGTTATAGATTCCATTAACTTTTTTGTATATTCCTGACCATTCTTCCAAAGGACATTTTATTAAGCTATCTTTGCTCGATATGCTGTGTTTTCTTTTATCAATTTCCGATTTAAGCAACAAATTTTCAATTATGTTTATATGTGGTGATTGGAGAGGCGTTTTGATTACTCTGGGGCAATAATAAAGCAGTCATTCTCTTACGATTCCAGCCGTATGCTTGATATCATTCTCTTAGTAGGAATGATAAGTGTCATTAATACCGAGTTTTTCGCCACTTTGAACAAAATTATTTTTCAAAATATTTGAATATTGATATTACTTCATAATCCCATCGACAAAGTGCAATTTAAAAATTATAATAGTTATATGGTGTCTAGCCTGATTTCATCAATATATTTCCTATATTGTCTTGAAGAAGTTCTATACTCAATGTCAGTCACTGTAGATCTTCTTTACTATTTATTGCGTAAATTAATTTTTAATTACAACTTATGCAAGCTCGGTATTGCTACAGTCTTATCCGAACGATTGACCAGACCATCGGATTGGGGTCTAGACTTTGTGCTAGTGATTTTATTAATAACAAAATTTGTGCAATAAAACATTACTACACAATTTTAGGTATCTCCTTTGATTTTATGTATTCCTATCTACAAAACCGGAAAGAAAAGTCCACTAAATGTGTATAGTTTCTTCAAGCAACATTTACTGTAAACTTTATAGAAAGATTGCATATTTTTAATTCACCGAGACTTAGAGAGTTGCAAATCGAACAAACTATCGCAGCTGTACATTGTTGACCCTATGGTTTCGAGCAGCATTCACCAAATCCATTTTATTACATACATATATTTATTCCATACAAACAATTCTTATAAATAAAAAAAAATCTTAATAAGTCCATTTTGTACAGAAATTTGTCACTCGAGCCATTTACATTAGTAAAATTTGTCTAAACTTTATAAAAGAGAACTTGGTATCATTGTAAAAAGTAGCTATAACACTTTAATAAAGTACCATATACTCTGTTGTATATCAACTCGCTAACTTTACTATTGTTTTTTTGAGCTGAAAAAATATTTAAAATACATGTGTACATACACGCATTTTCATAAACTTTAACCACAACAAAATATAAATCACCCTTTTCCATTAAACTCTCTAATACTTGTTACTCACGTGTGAAAACCCCACACTCTACTAAACAGTAAATTTATAGACGCAAATAATTAGACAAATAAATTGCGAAAAAATCGGGCGCTGAAGTGGCAATTAATCATAATGTAAACTGATATACAAACACCTGTTTATGCATATGTATACATGTATGTGTGTGTTTATGTACAGTTGTGTGCGGGTATTTATTGCACTTTTGTAGTAAATTTTAAAGCAAAGCATTTTTCACGCTTATTACTGGATTATGGTATCTAATGCAGCTGTTAGTACTCGTGTTGTTGTTATTATTAAATTTAATTTAATTACCGCATTAAAGTGCAGTTAAACAGCAAAAAGCACAAACAATAATTAAGAAGCGAAAAAAAAACGCAAAACAAACAACAACAAATAATTTAATAATAAACGTTAATTGCAGAGGTGTTAAAGCAACAGTAACAACAACAACAACGTGAGAGGTAGCAAAATCAAAATTAAAGCGTAAATAAGCAGCTAATTGTTGTTTTTGGTTTTTCGCTAAAGCGCAGCCACCGTAAGACGCTCAATTTGTTTGTGTATATGCATGTGTATCGATAGCGTTGAAAACAACTTGACTTGACTTAACGTTGACGCTGACGCTGCCGGCACCAGTCAATGCGGCGATTGCACGTTAATGCAGCGCAGAAGCAAGTGCAGGCAACAACAGCAAAAACCAGCCAACTGCCAAACCACCGGCAATTACTCATGCCAGACGGACGTGCATAAATATACATATATATGTATGTATGTATGTGTGTGTGTTTGTGTGCAGTATGGACAGCTGCACGCGGCCAAACGGAAGGAAAGGCACAGACTGATTGCTATAAGTACGTACATACCGTTACATTGCGCGCGCTGAATGAATTCATTCACTTGCGGCTGCGGATAAGCGACTTGACAGACAAACAGACAGACAGACGCAGAGTCAAACAAACAAACATACAAATCGCCAGCAAAAAGTCAGCAGCCAGCAAGCGCGCCATGAGACAGACACTCGGGTGGCCCCATACAAGCAAACAAACAAACAAAAACAAGCCAACAAGCAACAACAATAAACAGTGAAGCGGCGAGTAAAAAACTGCTACAGATACGTACGGCAATGAGCAATGGTTGGGCAAACCGCGACTGGTTGCGCGAATGGCTGAGCAAACAATGAAGTGTATAGCGGCAATGGACGGATATTGTACGAGTAACGCGAATGAACGCGAGTTGTTGTGCATTACCTGCCTCAACAATGAAACCAGTTAACAGCAACAATAACAATAACAACAACAACTGCATATGGCTGTGTGTGAAAAGTGTTGTTAGCTATCTGCCAGTTGCGGTGTAGATGCAGCGGCGTTGATGACGTGCGGCATGCGGTTGCCCATTAAGCAGCCGCGCGCCTGCACTTGCACACTGCCACTGCCACACATTCACTCAAACGTACGTGTGTGTGTGTGTGTGTGATATTGCACTTGCATGTAAGTCAAGAGGGGGAAAAGGGCACACGCCGCTCGTTCCACTGATGCGCACTGCTGATAGCGCTTTGTAGGGCGCGCTGCAACCGCAAATCGTTCGAAAATCAACTTCAACTTCACTTAACAATCAGTGGTGCCCAACGCTGTGGTTTTTAGTGTGTTTGCTTGCTTTTTTCTTCTTCTTCTCGCCTTATTTATTTGGTCTTTATTTTTGCTGTGTAGTTTTGTTGTTGCTGCTCAAAAAGCGTGTCCGCTGGCGCCAATGACTATTACTTAGAGCCACTTACTTCAGCTCATACATACAAATGGATGTTGGTTTCAAGTAGTATTTTTAGCAAAAAATAAACCAGACTGATGCACTGCATATATAAACGTACATATGGTTAAAATAAATCAGTTCGTTTATTAGTAAATAAATAATATGAATGTAATGAAATAAATAATAATTTTTCTCAACGGGAACACAATTTTTTTCTTTATGATTTTTTCACTAATTACTTCGGACTTAAACTAATTTTCTCGCTATACGCCCCTTTGTTTCACAAGTTCACTAGTTGTTACAAATTCACCACATCAAACGAAGACTGAATTACCAGAGAACTTATAGCATCTCTGTTCATACCATACATACATATACATATGATAGGGCCTTTGGGTACGTTCTTTGTTGCTGAATTTTTATTTTTAGAAATTGTACCAAGTTCAAATACATATTGATGATTCTCAACTACAACCCAAAAGCCACTAATGTGGCATTTTTTCCGATTACACACTTGATCTCAAAAACCATGTTTTTAGTAAATTTAGTTTCAATTTGCATAGATAAACAAGGTTTTTCTGGAAGACGCCTTTTCATAACTTTGAAGTCGTAGATAATTTCGTATACCTGGGAACCAGCATCAACAACACCAACCATGTCAGCCTCGAAATGCAGCGCAGAATCACTCTTGCCAACAGGTGCTACTATGGACTAAGTAGGCAATTGAAAAGTAAAGTCCTCTCTCGACGAACCAAAATCAAACTCTATAAGTCGCTTATTATTCCCGTCCTGCTTTATGGTGCAGAAGCGTGGACGATGTCAACATCAGATGAGACGGCAACGGCGAATACCGCAGGCCTCCACTCCGTTGGAGGGACCAGACTGAGAGCGACCTGGTTACACTTGGGATCTCCAATTGGCGCCGAACTGCGAAAGAAAGAAAAGAGTGGCGCGCTATCCTCGATTCGGTTATAACTGGCTAAACGGTTCAACGCCAATCACATACATACATTAAAAACTATTAAAATCAACCAGAAGTTTGCATTAACATTGTTTAAACCAACATCTAATTCATTTTACTTAGAGGAATCCACACTATTCTTTCCCCATTCGCGTCATTTTGTGTGCGTTGTAAAAATTTGCATACTCCTCTAGGAGTTGTTTCGGAAAATGTCTTGTTTATATTTCCAAACCTCTAGTAAGAGTTCTCAAGATCTTCTTGGATGAATAACATTGAAAATCTCACAGCCTGAGTCTTTACTCACATTCAATATACGATAGATCAGTATAGTTTCATGGATTTTATGGACGATTTATGACGTGAATAACTAATTACCAATTTTTATAGAAACGACTAGGTATTAAAAACCCCAAAACAAAGTTTATATTGCATTCACTTCTGCAACTGTAATATTTTTTACACACAACTATGTACAACAGACCTACTTTTCATCCTCATCTTGATCTAAAAAGAGTAAAGGCTACACCTCTAAAATCAAAATAATAAGCAGCTGAAACCGATGGTAGATGGAGCCAAGAAGAAACCTAAAAGTACAGCTTTCCTGTCAACTTATTTTTCTGCAAGGAATTCTACCGAAGTTTTCAACATCCAGTTCAATTTTTAAGCCAATTTCCTCTTTTAAAATTTAAGAAATCGAAGCGTGAAAGTGTTCAAATAAAAACACGAACCAACAAGCAGTTCAAATATTTCCTAGTCACACGAGCGTGCTTGTTATTCATCCGTTGTTCTTCCAGTTCATATATACATATCGTGGCATGGTCTTTCCGGAGCTTTAACGCTCACTTTTACACACCCTTTTTGCTGTTCTGTTTTCTGTTTTCATATCATCGCTATCCTTTAATAGCTATGTAATCCTCCCACGAACAATGCATCCACATATATGTATATGTATGAGTATATTGTATGTGGCAGTGTCTGTCTCCTAGCACTCATTTTCCATAGATTACATTCAGACAGTGTAGCACTTCTATACACTCTTCGGCAGCAATACAATGTGTATAGAAGTAAAAAAAAGGCGGTATATGCATACATAGTGGTGCATTTACAGTTTTTTATACCGTAGATGATAGATATTGTAGATAGGATAATCGGTTTAATTCGGTGAAAGTGAAGAATAGTTCTGATGGACTTTAACCTTTACTCGCTTCCTATGGCTTATTAATAGCTTTATATAGTACTTAGTCGAAAAAAGGTTTGAATTGAGGTTTTTTCCTAATTTATTAAAGTCGTGTTGTAAAGGGTATGTGCCACATTTCTATTAGAAACTAACGACAAAAGCATGTGGCATAATGCAACTGCAACAAATGAGCTGAACTTGAACGTTGTGCAATGACATAGAAATTATGGTTGACACACTTACATACAGTTGATAGATTACTTAAACTCTTAAAGCCGTAAATAAAGGTCGGAAAAATACGTCTCTGGAAAAGTTTAACGATTGAATTGGAGTACTCTTTTATATGAATCTAGAGTAGATCACAAGTGGAGGAATTTACATACAAAACAGACACGTCTTAAGAGGCTATGCCAGTGTAACCCAAGAAAAACTAGGCGTTTCTCGTGAATTTTTTTTCCAATAAAGTACTTGATCGAATGTTTCGATGTTTTTTGAACACAATACGATATTTTTCGAGAAAATTATAATTCCCTCCGAAAGCAATACACCAATAATAACGATATCTCAACTTTTTCATAACATTTTTGGAATACGATTGGTCTTTTGCTTCAGTCTCGTTGATTTTTTTTGAATTGGTGCTTGGGGCCAGACCGAAGGCGCAGAAACATATCTTTGATATCTCACTAGTGCCAGTTATCTGGATTAAGTCATTAAAAATCGTTTTCTGAATTTTTTGTATTCATAACAACCTCGTGTAGTTTATGTCCATCGTATTTGGGGTACATACATACATACGGAATTTATCAAACCACTTACGACTGATTGCTTCCAGGCGAAGAGTATTGAATAGTTAACATATTTGACGCCTCAATTACAGGCTCATCATAGATATTCATAGCAGTTAGCCAAATTCGGAATTCTCTGTAAACTTTGCAATAACTTGTAAGAACTAGACTGCCTTGGAATTGAAATACTTAAAACTGAAATTAATTAAAAAACGTGTTACATACACTTATATACGTGTAATTTTAATAAAACTCTCTAAAAGGCACACAGTCCTAATTAAACTAAATTCATAAATTATCCAACATTACATTCTGCTAAACATTTACCGAAAAATTTAACCCGAAATGCCTAATTGATATATGAAATGGTGAAATTGATCATAATATTTTGTAAGACATGTCAATATCTACAATAGAACAGGAGTTGATGAAGGTCAAAACAAATATATTTTTTTAACTCATAGAGGGAAGTGATAATGCATGACTGATAGTTGAATTAAATTTAAATTTTTGGAGTTGAAATGAATGAATAAAACAAAAATGGCAAAATTTAATATAATCAGCTAATACAAGTGATTTTTTTAAGAAATTGTCTTACTTACTTCTCATTTTGAGGAACAATTTTAACAGTATGTATCTCGGCAGCCGACTTTCTCGCTGGAGCATATGGCACATGCCACAATTAAATTAATTGACTGCCGTGCCATTATTTTATTAAAGAAATTACGCGTGTGCCCACACTATCAGACATATATACATATAAACATATGCCGGTAGTTTCAATGATTGTAGAGAAGCTTAGAATATACATATGTAATATAATATTAATATATTACTCTACAACAAATTGGTTCAGAGCAAATTGCTTAATTTTACAAAAATAAAAAAGATATAGAGAATAACATAGGTTTAGTACCCATAAACATTTGTGTATGAATGGTTTCAAAGAAAATTAATTTTGTATATTAATAATAGTTTTAAAATCTTATGATTTATATTATATCTAAACTTTTTCGAGCTTCTAAGTTAGATATTACGGTATCATCGGTTAAATGCCCTCAGGTTAATAGAGCTGTCGAATATTTGAATTAACTGACGAGTATATTTCGGTTAAAATTCAAATAAATTTCGTGTATCCAAAGAATCTCAGAGTGGCTTTGTAACAGAAGAATAATTCTCATAAATTCCGCCAGCTGATCTGAAGCGATCTCCGTTTGTCACCCTACAGCAAGGAGCACACCACAAATGTGAGTAAACGTTCGATGAAGCTTTTGGCCGAGTTGTCCATCTATTACATACGTTTCTTTACATAATAGGGAATTTAAATTTAAATAATACAATTCTTAAGCAGTAAAATTAAATTTAATGCAAAAATATGACATTAATGTAGTTTTATATTTCCTTATGCCTTTCAACATGTA
This sequence comes from Zeugodacus cucurbitae, assembly GCF_028554725.1. Lineage (NCBI taxonomy): Eukaryota > Metazoa > Arthropoda > Insecta > Diptera > Tephritidae > Zeugodacus > Zeugodacus cucurbitae. Next base: position 50,461,161 of record NC_071667.1, on the reverse strand, counting down.
TAACACAATGTTCTTTCTTTACAACTATAATTGTTATGAATTACTTTTAACGGTATAATAACCGCTATAAATTCAAAATTACATACAAGAATCACATTTGCATTATACTCACAGAGAACACGTTCAAATATGTACAATTATATACATATACATATATATACGCTGAAGAATGAATAAAGTCGGTTATATTTGTAAGTAGCTTAAGTATCTTGTGTTAAGTAAACTAATTCATTCTGATTAAAACTTTTATTTTAAAGCTCCAAACGAGAATGACATTATCAGTACATGCTTTTATATGTGCATAAATGCCCAGTGGGAAATATTTGGTGTGAAATAAAGTTATATATTTTTACTTCTGTTAGTGTTGGTTCTAGATTTGCTTAGAGAAACAATAATAGTTAAATAAAACAATGTAAAACAAGAGACTGTTTTCATTGAAAAAAAGTTGTAAAAATTTGTCAAGCAAAATTTCTCCAAAATCTTTGAACTTTCTTAAACATAACAATTTTATTATTTTTTATCCATTAATTGAATAGAAATATAAACACATATTAAATATTTATTTGAATTCTTAATTAATTTCCTGGTATTTATTGAATTTATTTTCAACTGAAACCATACATAAACCCCTTCAGTTCTACGTTATTATCTATTTTATTAATTTACTCTAAAAATTGTGGTCAACACGTTTCTTATTTTTTGATTCAATCAAATTTTTCCTACAGGGTATATGAAACAATCTCATCTATAGACACATGAAAATAGAGAAACCACAACTACTTGCACTCTCGAATCCTTTTTAAGCAAAACATTTGCAGAACTTATTCCCTGCTTTCAATTATATATATGTATGTATGTATGTATATACTGTTAAGACGCAAAGTGCTCACCCACGCTTATACAACTTAATTTCTTCCGTCTTCACTGGCATATCCTTGCATTAATTGCACTTACTGTTGAAACTAATTTAAGAAATAGCAGCAGAAGACAAAGCACAGCAATTGAGTGTAATCAAGTTCCAAAAATACATGAATATATACTGTATATGCTATATAGTATATGTATATTGAAGGGTGTACACTTGTAAGTTTTTAAATAGATGTGTGCAAGTCGATTACATAATGAAGTTTACTCTATTTTTTGGGCTTCCTTTTCTCTACTGTTTCGGCTATGTGACATGCGTAGAGGTAAAAAGAAGGTTTGTAGATTTAAAGTGTGAAAAGTTGAATGCGAATTCGAAAAGAAAACTAGAGTAGCAGCATGCGGTAGCAAAGTTCCCATTGCAAGCAGCAACGTCTGCAACTTATTGAAATCAGAAGTCAAGGAAACGTGTGTTGCATGTTTATTAGCCTATTGATTTCAGCTTGTTTTACGTATGGTCACTTATTTGAAATGGAAATATGCATGGAGACAGTGTACCTGAACGTACATATCTACATATTCCATTATATAGAAAAATTAAAAAAAAAATATATATATATAAATATATATATATATATATATATTTTTTTTTTTTAGTAGAGAGAAATTTAATAAGCTTCACATATATTTGTACTTAAAGAAGATTTGATACTATATAGAGTATTATAGTTTTCTTCACATAACGGTTGTTTGTGTCACCAAGAAATAAAATAGTTAGATATGGGGTTATATCTTAATATATAAAAATCACGTGTCACGTTGTTTGTTTTCGATGGACTCCTAAACTACTGAACCGATTTTAATGAAATTTTTAACACTATGTGCAGTTTGGTCCAACTTGAAAGATAGGATAGTTTATAACTCTCCTTATAGTCGCATTATTTATTTATTGCAAATTATTTGTTTATTATTAGCAAAGAGCTATCCACCAGTTGGTGGCGCTAAGTGCGCTATGTTACAGTAGATGGCGCTACATTTCTTTCTAAATTTTCATGGATTTAGGCTGTCATAACAAAAGCTGCCACTTGCTAAAAACATTAAATGAAAATGCGTTGTTTGAAGTTTATATTATTTGTGGTAAAGTTATACGAATCTATGACTTCCAGTATTCTAAATTTAAGAAAAAATCACATACAATCCGTGAAATAAATAAAGTTATGTACATATGTATGGTCAGACAAATAAGCAATGCTGCCACTCTTTTCCAGTAAATCTTCCTCGAATTTAGGAGATTTCAGAGAAATTTAGGAAATCGCAGTGTTGATTTCTGCATGTATTTCCTAAATGCAAAAAAAAAATTAATTTAGTTGCATTTGGGTATAGAATTTTGTATGGCTAATGTCCGGTTTCACAGTCCATACTTAAATTGTGCCTAAATCAAATCTTAGCTAAGTATTGTTGCAAACTGAGTAGTCGTTTGCGTTTCACAGTCAATGCTTAATTTCTATAAAATTTTATTATGATATATGGCAACGTTATGGGCAACATATGTTTTATGTCATTCATAAAAATATGTTTGAAATATTTAAATTATAACAGACAATACATAAATTTGCGAGGAAAATTATATCAAAAATTGATGAAAACAACAAAAGAACCCCAAATTTCATCACTAGCGAGTCGGAGCACCTATGGGAACTGAAGGAAAAGTATAAGCTGTTATTGAGTGCAAACGAACGGACACTTGCCCTACGCTACGAAAGATGTCGCTGAAAATTCAAAGCAAATTCAAAACAAAAATCAGCTGTTATTTAAGCATTGCTTAAGCCTCCCAAATTAAATGTTACATGTTATCAACTAACAATTTTGTAATTAACTTATTTGTTAAAAACTTGAATATAAAATCAAAAATGAACTATTTTATGAAAATTTGTGCTTATTATCAACTCTACGAAATTCATCAATAATTTTAAAAATTTTGACCTCAAGTTCAAATCTCAATCCCGTGGATTTTTATACCAGATATATACTAAGGTTTCCGTCTTTATCCATAAATAATAATTTCACTGTAGTGAATAGTTTACTACAACACAGCAAATCTAAAAGTGAGGAAATGTTCATTCTGAGAATTCGAATGATTCAAACCGATTTATCGTTTAAGTTCAATATTTTACAGTTTCATATGTACATACATAGGTATGTATGTGTCATGTTAGCGTGTTGGAGAGCCATCTTCTTTATTTGTTTACACGCTACACAACAAAACAAAGAACGAACTTCGCCAAAAATATTTAAATTGATCAGAGACGTTATTCCCTGAATATATTAACATTCCATACAAATAAATGGCCTTGAACAGAGTTCAAAAAGCGTTTTAACTATTTCTAATAAAAATTGGGCGGGGCGAAGTTCGCCGGGTCAGCTAGTACATATATATAAATGATCAGGATCACGGGTGGAGTTGAAATCCGGAGGTCTGTCCGTCCGTGCAAGCGATAACTTGAGTAAAAATTGAGATATCTTAATGAAACTTGGAACACATGTTTCTTGGGACCGTGAGAGGGTTGCCGGTACACTGCCACGCCCACAAAATGGCGAAAACCAAAAACACATAAAGTGTCATAACTAAGCCATAAATAAAGTTATAACAGCAAAATTTGGAATAAGGGATCGCACTAGGAAGGGGCATATTTGGAAGTAATTTTTTTGAGGAAGTGGGCGTGGTCCTGCCCCCAAATCGGTTATTTGTATATATCTCGCAAACCAAAGAAGCTATATAAACCAATATTTCTGCAGTAGATTCTCTTACGTACCCCACCACACACCATGAAAACAGTTGAAATCGGATAATAACCACGTCCACCTTCCAAACAAAGGTTAGGTTGAAAATTACTAAAAGTGGGTTAACTCACTAACGAAAAACGTCAGAAACACTAAAGTTCACATAAGAAATGACAGATGGAAGCTGCACTCAGATTTTTTACAAAATGGAAAATGGGCATGGCGTCGCCCACTTATGGGTCAAAAACCATATCTCAGGAACTACTCGACCGATTTCAATGAAACTTGGCTTGTAATAGTTTCCTAACATTTCAATGATATGTTGTGAAAATAGGCCAAATCGCTTCACAACCACGCCTACTTCCTATATACCAGAACTTTGAAGACGATCTGAATCGTTAACTTTACAATGTATAAAGTAAGCACTAGTGAAGATATCGATGCAGAACTTAGCACAAATACTACGTTTATAGTGTGGCAGCCTCATTCTATAAATCGGCAAAATCGGACCATAGGTTTTCAAGGCCCTATATATCGAACATGACGACCTCGATGCTTCTAACCTAATATTAGGTTTTCCAACTTTCAATGGACTTATACAAGGCGAATATGTGGGTCAAATTGTGATATAAATAATACAAATAAAGTTAAATAAATAAATTTCGAGAGTATAAAATGTTCGGTTACATCCGAACTTAGCCCTTCGTTACCTTTTCATTTTTCATACTTTCATTTTTCGGACTCATGGTCAATATTATAAGTACCTTGTCAAATGCAGTTACCAACGAAGCACAGATAATTTTCCCAATTAAATATCGAACATTAAATAAGTTTTTATCAAACATCCGCAAGGTAAAGTTCGAACCAATACCTAATTTTTCGATTACAATTATTTTCATCCCATGAATGCTTTCAACAAGGTTTACAGTGTTAATATGGGAAAATCAAATTTCATAGGTTTTATAAATGAATGTTTCATCTCATATCAAACTGCCATAAGCCTAACTCTCTTATAATCTGGACACACAGTTTTGGAATATTTGGGCATATGAAAGTTCTGTGGAAAGCGATCCCTGTAAATAATAGTAAAATTGCATGAATTAGGTTTCGTATAGCTTACGCACCCACCGTATTGTTTGGAACTACTCTCAAGCGAAAATTTCCCTTTCTAAGTTCTAAGAAATTGGTCGCTAGAAAGAAAATAAGGCCTATTTGAATACAAAAAAACAAGTCGTACTAAATGCTAGTAACGCAAAGTTGGAAGCTATCTTTGAACGGGGTATTACTCAGGTTAGGTTAGGTTAGGTTAAAAATGCTGACCTTCGCGACATTTTTCGAGATGGATCCCACTTGGGAAGCTAAAAGTGCCGGTCCGTTATGATGCCAGAAGACTTCTAGGTATGGATCGCTAAGAAGAACCTTACGTATCGCCGAGGCGCTTTGAGCCTATCAAAAATGTTTATGATGCGGCTAATGTCTGGGTATCTTCTTCTTGACTGGCGTAGATAACCTTTACACAGTTATAGCCGAGTCCACAACAGCGCGCCACTCATCCCTCCTTTTGGCAGTTTGGCGCCAATTGGTGATACGAAGTGAAGCCAGGTCCTTCTCCACCTGGCCCTTCCAACGGAGTGGAGGTCTCCCTCTTCCTCGGTTTCCACCAGCGGGTACTACATCGAACACTTTCGGAGCTATCTATTTTCTCAAAACTTATTTGCTCGTTGTTAAATATATATGTATATCTTCAACGCATTCATTGAATATATTCTTATAAAAAAAACTTAAATTATATTGACGTTAAGGTATTTAAAGCAAATATTTCACATTGTCCTTACAAAACGCGCTTACGGAGCTTCAACTGTAAACTGAATTAAGCTGAGCTTCATCATTTAACATTTACGATCTCCACACCACAAATCCACAAAATCTACCAAGCGTGATGAAATTTAATCAAATTGTTGACTTGAGAACAGAACGTAAAAATAAAAAAAAATGAAAAGATAAAAATAACAGAAGCTCAAATTACGATTGCAACTATTTGAAACAATGGAAAAGTGCGCACAAAATCGCATCAAATGCGTAAAAAATAATAATGAAAGAAGTGTGAAGAGTAAATAAAAATTTAAAGAAAGCATATAAACTTTTACAATCTTTGTGCTTTTAAAAAATTAAAGAAGAAGAAGAGGAAAGACGTCCAAAAGCAGAGCAAGTCAGCGCTCTTTGCCTCCTTGCCACACACACCGCTTGCCGCAAGCCACAAACCACAGTCAGCCATCAATCGCACTCAATCCCACAATGTAATTGCGCTCGCAACGCCCCGGCACTCAAACGTCAGTTGACAGCATTTAATTGCGCCGACAGCGCTGCCAATGAAATGACTGCCGCAGTCTTCTCTGTCTCTTCGCTGCTTGCAACGTTTGCGCATTTTTTAGCAATTAAGTAAATAAAAAGTATAAATTAACCAGTGCAAACGATGAAATTTCAATTCACATTTGCCAAACTGTCGCGGAATATGTTTGCGAGCGTGCGCGAGTGAAGCGCCTCACACTGCGTATACGCAACATTTGTGCCTGCTGCACTGCATAGGCTCGTCTCCTTTAGTTTATTATTGTAATTTAATTGTGTCATAATGACACTCTTAATGGCAACCGTTGCCACCGCAGCAACTCAACATTTTCGCTTGAATTCAATGAGATTTCTTTGGCCAAAAATTTATTACGCGGCGCCACTTGCGGTTGTAAATAAGCAATGTATGCTCCCTCACACACACGCCAATATTAATCACTGCAATATTATTATGAATATTATTATTGTTTCTGTTGACTTCATTTGTGTTTTTTTCGCCGCGCACAAGCGCTAAAGGGCGCCTTCACACGCGTGTACTCATATGTGTGCCACTGCCATCACTGTCAGCATAATGCTCCAGGCATTTTATGTTAATAGCAGCACATTGTTATGTTAATTTGTCAAGGCTTCATCCGCACCATCCGCGTCACATCATCGGTTCGATTTCAATAATTCTTCCTCTTTTGTTCGTGTTTTTTCTCCGCTTATGTCAGCGGGGTTTTTCCGATTTTTATTTATTACATGCGAGTATGAGTACGATTCTGCAGTTCCGTTTGGCTTGACATTGACAAGCGCGCGGGGCTTGCGGACGCCTCTTCCGGCTTGCAATGTGCATTGGCTTTTGTTTTCCATTACATGTCTCTCGCTTGCGATTTTATTTAATCACTTCAGTGCTGCATTGTTTGTTCTAAACGAATTACGTTGTATTTGTTGTAAATTAAGCATAATAAAATGATAATAATTTAAATAAGAGTTTTATTTATCGAAACTGTATCCTGCATCCATATTTCGAGAGTTTGCAACACACTTATAACATTTCATGCATATATCCTCGCTGTAATATCAATAAAATTACCAAAAAATATTTGTGAACTGTTTTATGCTTCTACAATAAAAAACACTCACATTCATCTGACTCAATAAGCCATAAGTCTATAAACCAGCGAGTTGAAAATCTTTACATTGGTTATATAGAGGTTAGGGAACGATTTTAAATTGTGTTAATTTAGAGTACCAGAACACATTATGTCTAAGATTTTATTTAAATCTAATTTAAATATCTTACACCAATACGAAAATATAGTAAATGGAAATGGTAGCCAATGGAACCTACTAGGTGGCCCAAAGCGTTTGAGCCACCCGATCCTCAAGAGCGCGTCAAAGTGAAAAAACCGGTTTTTGGTGATTGTCGCACTCCTGGTGATCGTGGAGTGATGGTGGATGGATGAAAAAGTTAGTGCTCGATAGCACCAACATGTATAAATAGAATTCCATCCACCTAGTGCATCCGTTCCATCCGCCAGTGACCACCAAAGGTGCATCATTGGGTGACCATCGACATATGGTACTCGTGCGATTGTCGCGCTCCTGGTGACGCTAAGTTCGCTACCAATGGCTCTAATGGTAGCCAATGGAACCTACTAGGTGGTCCAAAGCGTTTGAGCCACCACCCGGACCCACCCGATCCTCACGAGCGTGTCAAAGTGAAAAATTCGGTTTTTATGGTACTCATATGATTGTCGCGCTCCTGGTGAAGCTAGGTTCGCCACTAATAGTATAAATTCCACCGGTAGGTCAAGCGTCACTATATTACCTATGTATGTCTATCGATTCATCTATTTTCAATTTAAACCAATAATATCACAATTAGCTTTTTAGCTCTAAAAGTTTCATGTCTCTAGGATAAGTGGTACTAGAGAAATACCAATAAGGTTATGTACAAGATTAGCCAGAATTATTGATAGATTATAGCGCTGAAAGAAAAATTTATAAATATCTATCCTTAACCAAAGAAACATCAACAGACACCTACAGTATACATAAAAATTGGAAGAAACACCTCGACACTGCTGCTACGAATAAAGTTGAACGCTTACCGTGACGGATAACGCCGTCCTTCCTTCCACTCAATCAAGAAATAGCTCTACAGCGTCTTAGGAGCAACAAAATCGATGGATTACGGTCTGAGCTGTCTAAGTCTATGGCGTGAATCTGGAAGGGCAAATGTTCCAGCTGATAAGCATGATTTTGTCGGATGAATACATTGATGGGAATATTAGAGTACTCTACCCTATTCATAAGAAGGGCCTCCAGCAGCCTGCGCTAATTATACGGCAGAAGACTTTCGCTACATAGATCGACACCCATCATCTTTGTCTATTTCAAAGCCGCTGTCGACAGCACTGACAGGGGGTGCTCAGTCGATGCTATGTTTACATTTGGCATCCCTCCGCGCCTTTCGATGCCAGACGAGATTTTAGATAGGTATATTCTCCCCCCGTACGCCTTCTCCAATATAATGCTGGGAAAACTGATACGCGTAGCTACTCTGAACCGCAGTGCCACTATCTACTCTAAAAGGACAATGCCACTGCGATACGCAGAGGACATAGATATCATACCCTGTTGACCTTGCGGTGAACGAGCGCAAGACGAAATATCTAGAAATACGTCACTGTTGGCAGCTTTGAATTTGTAAAATGTGAAGAACTTTGTCTATTTTGAAACCAGGTTGAATACCACAAATTTAGCATTTGTGTCCTACTCTTGACTAACAACTGTTTTCCGCAAGGTCTTCGGCCGTCCATGTGAGCTATGCAAATCTAAGACATGGATATAATTAATCGCATAAAAATGCCAACGAATGTGATGGTTAGGTCATATCATAAGAGCGTCCACCCATCCAATGGAAGAAACTAATACATAGAGACCTTTCTGCACTTCTAGTTGCACATCCGAGAGACAAAGGATGGAGGCAACTGACGAAGTTTTGTGTTCTCGACCCAGACCGACATACGATTGGAGTGCCATACATGAAAAGGAAGAATCCGTTTTAGGGTTACCAATAGCTAAGCTTTATAATAGGGATAATGAGAATATAAAAAACGACAATTTCGACTTTTTCTTGCGTGATATGAACAGAAATACACGATAGCTCGTGATGTCATAAACATAAAGAATGGAGACATTTCTTACAATTATTATAAAAGTTTCTTGACTGTGGTTCATCATTATTGACTTTAAATAGACAGGATTTACAATGCATATATTTCACAATTGTCCAAAATTTTAACAAACTCTCCACAATATTAGGTAATTTATCCTCAAAATATTTTTTTGTTTTTAAAAAAGAGTTAAAAATAATTTTAGAAATAATCGCACAAAATTATTTATTTTCATTCCAAATAAAGAAAGATAAATTTAAATTATCTTAATTTATGCAAACATTTTTAAATATATCACATACATACGTACAAACATATATTTTTCTTTACCGTCCATTAATCAATATTTTTTCACGGGCTCAACTGATCCTTCCTCATCAAATATGGTAAATAGAAAAAAATATGTTTCATATAAAAAATGGCCAACATTTGTCATCGATATCTCGCTTTCATTTTTTCTTATTTCTCAAATGAGAACGAATTAATTAACGACCGAAGAGCAATCAGTGTGGCTGATAAGCGTGTGAAAAAATCAATTAAAACGCCTTGAATAACTATAACAGTAATTTACGAGCATGTAATTGCGGATTAAATGGTGTGGAATGCCGTTGAATTAATTTGTGTAAACACAATGGAAAAATCAGCGCAAATTAATCGAGTTTACAAACATTAGTGGCACTATTACGTGTATGTACATAATTACAAATGGACTTCGATTAATACACATAAACACACACATACAACTACACGTAGATTTATGCACGACACATATTTATTAGTTGGCAAACAAAAAATGTAGTTTTATTAGTAAGCATAATTGAATTGTAATAGCTATTTAAATTGCCTCGCTCAAGTGCTGTAAAAAATTTTAAATAATTGCAATTGAAAATTATTCAAATTAATTTTAGAACTCAGTGGCTGCGAGAACTTGATAATTTGTTAGTAACACCACTTTTTTACCTAAAATGATTCAGGGCTATCGGAACATTTCAATTATTTCCAGTGTAAATGTACAACAAAAACAAATAGCACTTTACAACATCCGGCTGGGATCCGATTTTTTTTCGAGATATTCAGTTATAAGTAAAGCGATATTGCTGCTTTCGAAGTTAAAAAAAAATAAAAAAATAGGTTTTTGAATTAATTACTCCATTCTTTTCAATTTTAATACCAATCTTTCAAGGAATTTTTTTTTAATATATCTAGTTACATGGAAGCTAGAAGAGGGTGTCGCCCGATACCAACCCTTCCCTATATCAAATCATAAAACGACAAAAAGTGAGAATATACACCCATAGCAAAACGGAGTCTATTACTACTGTCTCCTCCTCTTCTACTTCTTGGGTGTTTTTGCAATAGTCATTGTATGGTGTCCCTAGTCTACTGGCAGGCATACCACGTTTGTCTTCTTGTTTGTCAAGTCAGAGATTGTTCCCACCGAGACTCGACTATGTCTATGACATATCAGTCGATTAATAGAATAGGAGCAGGACGGAACCCCGCTTTCTAATTATAGTTTCCGAGTTTGTTCCCTGTATAACTGTGCCTCAGCGTAGTTCGGAAGAAAACGAGGTAGAATAATTTCAAGATTTCCTTCTTAACTGCAAGATTAATGTTGAAACACCTTGGCCCTAGAGTCCGATCGATTAATGGACCTTGGCATCGGCATCAGCCATATCATTTAGAATGATAAGATTTAGTTTTGTTCGACAACTTATTGAGATTTTGAGAATATATTTTCATAATGCCACTCTCATAAAAAATAGAAAGTAAGCAACATCATATGCCATAGACAGAAACTTAGTGTCAGGCCCGATCTATAAGGGAGGGCAAAATAACCCCCGCAATACAACTACGATCGTTTTCGCTTAGCGTCTTTGTAACTGAACCACTTTTTATCAAAAGTAAATAAAATTGTTCATGAAAGAATCGACATCGGCCAAAAATTGGTAATCGGTCTGACACTACTTGGACCTTCGGTTATCCAGATGAATAAGTGGGAATATAATTGAAACGCCCTGTAGATTTTTTATGGGTCCGAGGCTCTTTGTCTAAACATGAGATCCAAGTATAAGAACAAAACTGTCTTTAACAATCTAAATAGGAATAACATATTTTTCGGGAATCAGAAGTAGAACTAGATTTGTATGTGAAAACTCGAGTTCAATATCATACTACCGTTATATGATTCGGCAATTAACGAGGTATTTTACGTAAAAATCCTTTTATGGCATTCATTGTCTACCATAAACCAGCCATAATCGTAGAGATTATTTAATAAATTTGTTCCGTTATATGCATGTAATTGTTTAAATAGTATATGAATGCTTACGCTGAAGTCAAAAATAATTATCGAAATTTAGAAATTACTGTAAACTATAATTAAATGTTTTTCATTATGGATGCGAAAGCGGTTCACACGCACAAAATGTCATTAACTTCTCGAGTGCCGAATTTCTCCCTTCAAGTACAGCCACATATTATTTCAATTATGTGCAAACAAATATGGGTGCATTTTTATTAAAAGCAAAGCAATAAATATGTGATCAAGTACAGATAGTAAATATGTATGTAAGTACATGTCCAAATATGTGTTTACTTTTACCACAATTACGCGTGTACGCATTCACACCTACTACATACATACATATGTATGTACAAGGCATACTCATACTTGTATTTAGCATTTGCGTTTGTTTACGATCTACTCGACTTGCTCCACTTTTTCCGTAGAGGTGAATGTACGACAATTATCATACATACACACACACACATATACACATACATATATACATACATACAGACACCCACTGAAGATCATTGAATATTTAGCTATAGTTTGAATAATTCTTTGTATTTTTTCCAAACCTATTTCGTTCACTTACAAGAACGCCCACATTCCCGCATAACTAAGTACAAATAAAATACCACAACAACAACAACAACAATAATAACAAAACCTATGTACAAGTACACACACTCTTCAATGGCCCATTTATAATCGTATTGTATTAAAATTCGTTTTTACAAGCATTTTTGTAGCAATTTTCGTAGGCAGTTTCGACGTTTGATGGCATCACACAAACTTGTTTTTTTTTTTACCTTTTACAGTTACGATTTCTGCTCATTTTTGGTTCGTTTGCTGTCTGACCTTTTTTTGCTTGTAACACCCTAATATTAAACTGATCGCAGGTTTTTTCAATCGTACACATATGAAGTCTTTGATGAAAGCCATGCAGATATTTGGTTAAGACCCTTTCGTTATTACATATTAATAGGCAATTACGATTCGCTAAACCTTGGAGAGTTGCGAACCGAACAAACGACTGGCATACATTTTCTAGATCAGAATAATAAAATAGGGATATAATATCTAGCGTTCAACATAGTGTCCATTTACCTCGATTTCCTTGACCCAGCGATTTTCCAACTTTTTTCTGGAGATCTGCCAAGTAAGCATTCGTGTCGACGTTAACCTTCACATTGAGCGGGTGAATGGCAACTAAAATAAGGTCGCATCCGGATAATACGATTGCTGCATTTGGATTTGCTTAAAACGACCGTCGTTTAACGGGCTTAATTATTGATGTCCTTTGATTCGTTCGCTTTATATTATAATATACATTACATCAAGAACCAATGACGATATCAGAACAAAACTTTACACAAAAACTGCATTGGAGGTGTTGAATCACTCATTTAAAAATTGTCGAAGTTGTCCCTTCCACTTTTTAGCTCCTTATTCAAGCTTTAAAAGAAGGGTTACAGTGATCGGATTTAGTTCAAATATGCACAGTTTCGTTCGATAATATGTTTCCATCTCGACGGCAACTTCATAATTCCCTCCTCGTATAAGCCCCCCTCCTTATTTGAACTCGGGCAGCCATTTTTCACAAACCTCTTTTGAGTTCAACCGTCCGGGCTATATGGTATATAAAACTTCCCATCCGAGCTCCCGTAGCTTCCGACGAGTCATAAACGAAGTGTGTGGCCTGTGCGTCTGTCCTGGTGGAACACTACACCCTTCCTGTTGGCCAATTCTGGACGCTTTTGGTCGATCGCCTGCGGTCCAGTTGTTGACAGTAGGCTTGGCCACTGTTTGGGACGATTCACCGGCATTCGACCACGACCGTTTTCGCTTCATATTGTCGTATGTGATCCATTTTTCGTCCCCACTCACCATCCGCTTCAAAAATGGGTTGAGTTCGTTCCGTTTCACCAGCCGGTCCAGAAGGTTTTTTTTGCGTCAAATCATGCGTCACCCAAACATCAATCTTTTTTGTGTATCCAGCCTTCTGCAGATGGTTTAAAATGGTTTGGTGACTAACTCCCATTCCCATGATTTGATCGGTATTCGTCACAGGTCTTCCGCCGGCTGGCTTATCCATGGTGTCGTTTTCAGCCGCTCTGAATCGTCGAAACCCTTCCTCCGCAGTGAACTCAATGTTTATACGTCTATAACTGTTGAACGCAATATCCAAACTAATCATGCATAACGTCGTTTTGTAGGTTATGTCAAGATCTTTCAAAGATGTATAGTGTTGCCATATACGAGTACTTTAGCGCTATTCAAAAGACAATAAGGCGGTTCAGGAATTATCATATGTACACATATTGAGATTTCGTTATTCTACTGGACTTTATATCGAATATATGGGTTAAATTGTGAGTTATCTTAATAACATTACATAAACAAATTGCGAGAGTATAAAATGTTCGGTTACACTCGAACTTAGCCATTCCTTACTTGTTTATATTATATGTATGTCTACAACACATTTGTGAATATATATAGAATTGTGAATCATTATTGAAATAATGTCTGCCTAAAACCATCGATCAATATTGTAGGGACTGTAAAATTAGCAGCTTACAAAACTTTTACCTTAGAGCTTTTTGTTTGCATGCTGATATTGATTACTCATTGGTTAGTACAAACTTGCATATGTATATATATTCCAATGGTATTAATCAGTCGATGTTTATTTCCTGTTCCGTGATGTAATAGAATTTCACTCGAATTGCAAATGTGTGAGCGCTTGTTTATGTAAAGTACATTACAAAGTGAGTAACAAATTCGCAAATTAGCTGAAACTTGCATTTATTGGGCACCCCTGATTGGCAGACTGAGTGAGGGCCCAATGCAAATAAACAAATTAGTGATTACTGTTTGAAAAATACAACAACAACAAATTACAATAAACATTTTCATTACCTTTTGAGCCGTTAAACGTTTGCAAATACTGCTTGCGTCCCTAGCGTTTGCAACTTAATTATTTCGGCATGTGTAGGCCGTACCTGAAATAATAACAAACACTACTACTGACGGCAGTCTATATATACATATGTAGATAATAATGAGCTTTCAAGATCGCTGACGAAATGACGAGGCAACAAAAGACCATTCACAGTTGTAACGCTTCATTGAACTATTAAATGTCGGTTAAAGATCGTTGTCAAGCCGTAAAAATACAAAAAAATATTATACAGATATAGAAATGCTTAAAAAAAAATAACTTTTCTATTTTAATTTACATAAAATCTATTAGCGTAAGCACCTTCGAAATAATGGTGAGAGATCTATGGATATCATAAAAATAAAATTTAAAATAAGGGTAAGCAAATTTGCATTTGCAAAAAACGGGTAATCTTTCGTATTCCCATACAACAATCAAGTATCGTTATAAAATATACTCAAGTAATAAAATACGCGCTGAAAAAAGGCAATAAACCACAAACAAATTCTTCTTGGTGGCATACATCAATTAATGCTCTCGATAAAATATTGGTATTTGGCGAATTTTGTGGGAATATCTTTACGGTAGATTAGCCACAGCTTAACAAGGGTGCCAATCTGCACCCACACCAATGCATTCAGTCTTAGCATATTTGATTAATGCTCTTTACCTGCCGACACTCTTAGCTTTTCTATTATTTAATTGATAAATTACTGATCAAAATATCTCCTTATCGTTTAAAAAACTGCCAACCTAATTGAAAAATGTATCTGCTCAAAGTGTTTATTATTGTGAAAAGTGTTTTTATTAAGGTTAGTCTCCTAATAATAAGATTTTCGGTACTGAGCAATAAACTAAGCAGGCTTGCTTTTCATAATTTATAATGTGCGCCTGGTTCTTACAATGCCGATTAATGCTTTTTTCTACTTTATTAAGGCATTTCGAGCACCCTTAACTTGATTTCTCAGTTAGTTCGCAGTTAAGAACTGTTCAGATTGAAGTAAGCTGGTAAATTTACCAGTTCTTTTGCTTCACTACTGCAGAAATATAAAAGGGAGAGGCATCAACTTTTTTCGGCATTTAATGCATTCCCTGACTTATTATATGAGCTCTACAGTGATTGATTGTCAGGTGATCGCCTATTGGAAAATGTACAGATGTTGGAAAACGAATTCCTAAAGTCTTTTCTAAAATTAAAACCCGAAGGACTAAGTTCGGGTGTAACCGAACATTTTATACTCTCGCAATTTATTTATTTAACTTTATTTATATTATATAATACATAATTTGACCCACATATTCGTCATATATATTGTATAAAGTCCATTGAAAGTTGGAAACCATAATATTAGGTTAGAAGTACCGAGGTCCTCATGTTCGATATATGGGGCCTTGACAACCTATGGTCCGATTTCGGCTATTTTTAGAATGGGGCTGCCACACTATAAACGTAGTATTTGTGCAAAGTTCTGCATCGATATCTTCACTAGTGCTTACTTCATTTTATTGTAAAGTAAACGATTCAGATCGTCTTAAAATTCTGGTATATAGGAAATAGGTGTGATTGTGAATCGATTTGGCCTATTTTCACAACATACATTGGGATGTAAGGAAACTATTACAAACCAAGTTTCATTGGAATCGGTCGAGCAGTTCCTGAGATATGGTTTTTGACCCTTAAGTGGGCGACGCCACGCCCAATATTTTAGAATGATTTTAATTATTTATAATGGCTAGCAAGTAGCTTACATGTATAAAGATATCCCACCTTTCCCCGATTCTAATTCGATTTTTTTCAGAGATCCCAAACTCAGAAGAAAATTACCTATATTTTCACATCACGTTCTTCTAAAGTAATTTAGCACTGTGATTGTGATGTTCCAAAACCTGAGATGGAATTATTTCACTAGTTAATGAGTATTCGCAAAACCGGCACATAGGTTCATATTTGTGTGGCAAATGAAATTTTAAAAGAACGCTTTAAAAAACTAACCTTTTTATACTCTCGCAACAAAAGTTGCTAAGAGAGTATTATAGTTTTGTTCACATAACGGTTGTTTGTAAGTCATAAAAACTACTTACGTATATCAAAATGATCAGGATGACGAGACGAGTTGAATTTGAACTTGAGTAAAAATTGAGATATGGCATATTTGAGAAGGGGCATATTTAAATGTATTTTTTTTTTTGGGAAGTGGACGTGGCACCGCCCCCAAATCGGTTATTTGTATATATCTCCCAAACTTTCCGCAGTCGGTTCTCTTACGTACCCCATCACACACCATGAAAATAGTTGAAATCGGATAATAACCACGTCCACCTTCCATACAAAGGTTAGGTTGAAAATTACTAAAAGTGCGTTAACTCACGAACGAAAAACGTCGGAAACACTAAATTTGACAGAAGAAATATTAGAAAGAAGCTGCACTCACTTTTTTACAAAATGGAAAATGGGAGTGGTATCGCCCACTCATGGGTCAAAAACCATATCTCAGGAACTACTTCGAATGAAATTCGGTATATAATATTTTCTTGATACCCTGATAACACGGACAAAAAAGGAGTGAAATCGGTTCACAACCACAACTACTTTCCTTACAACTCAATTTGGAATTCCATCTGATTCGTTCACTTTATAATATAAACATAAGGAACCAATGAAGATAGCGGAATACAACTTTACACAAATCGTATGTACATCCCTGGCTTCACTTGTGAAAAAATTGTCGAAAACGGACTATAACTCTTCAAGGTCCCGAATATAGAACATGTTGAACTCAGAGCCTAAGGGTACATTTTAACCGAAAATATAGGTAAATCTTTCAGATAATTTAATGTAATTCAGAGGAAATGGCTTTTTCTAATAGTGTGTCTCTGTTCCAAAAATTATTAAAATCGGGTCATGACATCCTCTAGCTCCATATACCTTATTATATGTTTTTGAAAAATTAGGTGGGCTTTATTCCGCTTATTGGTATTGGTTAATATGTGAGATATCTTAGCAAAATTAAGGGAGCGTATAGTCTTGGATATAGTCTACCTTGCAGGTGAAAATTAATGAAATCGGTTCAGGAATTACCTCAGCACTCATATACTATATATGACGATTTTTTATTATTCTATTAAACTCTATGCCGAATTTTTAATAATCTTAATAAAATTTCTTCAACAAATTGCGAGAGCATATCGGTTGCACCCGAACTTAGCCTTTCCTTACTTGTTAAATCTTTAATCTCACGTAATTTTGTGGAAAATTTGGTTTTCAATAAAATCGTGCTCGAAGTTTATAAAGTAATTTGAGCTTAAAAATCGCCAACTGACATCCTTTTGAATCGCTTAATTAAACTCAAAACCCCAAAACGCTACTAAAGTTAAAGGCCAATGCTTGTATTCTAAAAACGTAATCGACACATACATTCCCAAAAAAAAAACAAAAAAACTACAACAAACATACATGTGAATGCATCATAACATACCTGTATATGAATGTGGGCATGCCCATTAAAGCATTAGTACTGAAATACACACGTAGTACAGCGATTAGTAGTAGCGGCCGACAGCATTTTAACTATGTACAATACCTAGAAGCGCGCAACCAAAACGTGGACCAAAACTGGTACTACAAGGTTCACTTCTGATCTAAGCGGCTTTGGCACTTGCTGGCATTGCGCAACAGTTCGATTTAAATGCGTTTTTCGTGAATTTTTTTCTATTCCTTTTTCTGTATTTTTTGCCTTTTTCGCCCGCTTGCGCGTGAGTGTGTGTGCGCGCGCTAATTTTGCAGTGCAGCAAGTGAGGCGCACGCAAGGGGGACTGCCGCGGCACACAGTCAGGTGTCAAAGTACTCAAAGTCAATGCACAAGCGAGCTAGTTCGTTGCCAGTAGCTGCTGCAGTGGCGGCAACGTTCCGGGCGGCATTGATAGTAAGTAAGCGGCTAACTTTGTGCTTGATGCTTGTGTGTGTATGTGCATGAGTGTGACTAGACGCTTATTACAAGTCGCTGATTTTACGATTAAGCGGCGATTAATAGTAGATTAGGTCATGCGACTCAGCGCCGTAGCGCGCCGACCGCGCCAAAGGGAGGGCCTCACGGTGTGTTTGCGCGCGCTTATGAGACTGCGCATGCGCAATGATTTTTAAATGCCGGCAATTTTGTTTTTCAATTTTCTTTGCCGGCAATTGAGCAAATGACAAAGTCATAAAATGGCAATGCGACACCATTTAAGGTGTAAGAACGAGCAGCGACGCCGGCAGCGATGTGCGCAAAAACATCGGCGCCCCCCTGCAAGTTCTCACGCTCGTCAATAATACTGTTTTTGTATGTTTACATGACACACATACAATTGTTTGTGCGATTGTCTCCTTGTAAGTGATCACTTTTGTCTCTAACTATGTGTATCCGTCGAAACTCGTGCATTGGGGCGCGTTCACTAAGGTTCACTTAATACGTACACAAATAGATTTAGTTACATTGTGCTTTTGTTGTTGGCGTGGCATACAATTCTTTCTGACTAAAATAGTAAAGCGCATGTATGTAAGTGTGGCAGTTCAAAGTTACATATACATACATACTCTACTAGCTTACCTGTGCGCGCTTGTGGGCAACGCATGGGTGCGGTGTCGTGCTGGGAGTAGAGTGTGCCAAGGCTTTCGCTGCTGTAAAAGGAGTTATTCGATTAATATCGCTGTCACAGCTGGCAGTTTTTGCTCTCCCATTCACAGCGATCTGCTTTGTTGCCAAGCCATTAGGGTGGGGGGTCCACACGCAGGCGGCGCTTGCGAAACGTGCTTGCATGCACATCATGAAGGTACACGTAAATAGCGAGTCATGCCGAAAAAAATCATTAAACGATTTTTACGTTCCTTATTTAATTACCTGATCTCAATTGTATGGCATAAATTTCGTATCGAGAAGTAATTAAATACAAACGTAATAGCAACTCAAAACAGACATAAAAAACAATTCCAGTAAGCGCGCAGCAACACAAAATTGCAAACGGCCAAATTTGTTTCAGCTTCCGATTTGCATATTCGAGCGCTTAAACTTAACACATGCTTGCTTGTACAGCTGCTTGCTGGGCTAGAAATTTATTTGATTTACGCTATAACTTAGTTTAGCTTTAGCCGAGTTTAAATTGCTGCGAAATTTTACTTACCTTTTATAGATTCAAATGTGTCTGTACAGCTGGTTTCTTTTATTTTGTTGGTGGTACTTGCAAAATGGTATTAGATAAGTGGATATGATTCTAAGAAAATAAAGAACTCTTTAGGAAGAAGATTATAATTAGAAAGACCAGATCTAGTAAGAAAGAACTTAGAATATTATATATTCTCTAATATGTAATTCCTGGACCGAAGTCAACTGTTTTCGCCACCAAACTGCATTCTATCCATGATTATACGCTCACTTACTTTTTCTAACGTATCTCACATATGTATTAGCAAATAATGGATGATCCATTTAAATTTAATGGGGAATGTTTATTATCATTCGAAATAACATTCTTTGGCATTTATTTTTTAAAGATTATCTCTATTCTCCATTCGATTCTCTATGGTCCATTCGATGAGTTCAATTTGCGATGACTCGTTCCAACATTTCGGCTAGGAAGTGGTGTGTCATACACGTGATAGTTTGCTCCTAGGCCTAAATCTAAGCGGGATTGTCCGCATAGACTTTAGACTTTGCATATCCCCACAGGAAAAAGTCTAACGGTGTGATATCGCACGAACTTGGTGGCCAATCAAACCGGCGCCGTCTTGTTGAAACAAAATGTCGCCGAGATCACGAGCTTCAATTTCAGGCATCAATTAGTCGGTTGTCAAAACGGTCGCCATTGATGGTTACATTCTCACCGGCATCATTTTTTGAAGAAATATGGACCGATGATTTCACCGGCCCACACCGTGTCGTCTACTCAGTCGAATATATCATGAATGCTGGGTCTGAAGATGGATGATGGTGTTGCGAATAGTACGCTGAGTAGGTCGATAATGTTGACCATAAGTTGAGCGTAGCCCGCGAAACCACTCTTTACAAAACGTGAATTTTCGTAATAAAGAACAACTGAACAACTTTTACAACTTGTTCAGGCGTAAGTATTTCCTTGGAGGGCAGGGAATATAACAAACAACTCACATAATCATAGAGAAATGAAGTAGCAATCGGTTATTCTACAAATGCTCTTTAAAATTCTCCTGATAAATAATATGTTTGCTGGGACCACAGAGTATGCCGAGATAACTCTTAAATAACTCATTGGATCAGCATTCGTGATAAACTGAATTTACAGCTTTACCTAGTCGGTTTTATGACATTTTATTGGAACCAAATATAGCTCTACTCTACCAAATGAGATAACAACATATAATACTGATCTCGCCCAAAATGTTTGTTGTTGGTTTTCCTAAAGTGATCATTCTGAGAGAGAAAAGCATGGAGAAATATCAGCTGAAAAAAGTACATGTGAAAACAGTTGCATGCATGATCCGTTGCCAAGCAAATAAAGTTTGGCACACAATCATATAGTACCGCGTCAAAAGCACATAAACTGGCAAACATACATATAAAAAAATACATATATACAAATATAAATCATACAAGTACATATGAATATGTCCCTTAAATATCACTTTGCTACCTGCTTCCTCCCGATACATTAATTTATCTCTCTGCCACACGTAGATTATTCTCTAACATAGCACACATATGCTCAACATAAGTAATAACAGCCCGTATAACCCACCACCCCGCAGCGCTCCCTTCGGTTTCACGCGATCTTCCGCAAAATTCGCACAAAATGAAATACATATGTAAAATATATTGTATTAATATGTAAAACCGCCCCATTAACTGAACTGCTTTCGAGGCCACAGCGACGGCGGTGACGGCACATGCAGCCGAATGGCCTTCTACAGCTCACGAGCGCATACTTACACGATTCGCAAAGACTTAGTAAAAAATTTGCTCAAATTTTGCAATTCTCTCGCTTCTATCAAATGCGCCACTTGCGTTCACCAACAACAACACAACAACATTGGCGTGGAGATGATGACGCGCACTGAGCGTGAGGTGGCCAGACGTTGTCATAAAAATACATCGTTTACTACATAACTTTTTGAACTGTCTCTAAATTTAATTAACAACAACTTTTCAATAACTTCATAATTGTCATATTAATTATACAATTATTAACTCATTTTATAAAAAAGCGCGATCTGGTAACCCCACATTAAGCGCTCCACTTAACTAATGACGATCGCAGATTCTCAATGCACACCGCTTTGCTATTCATGTGCAAATTTTACGCTCACCTTCTCGCTTCCCCCCTTCTACTTGTTGCTTGCGAATGCGTGCTCATTCCATCACAGCTGTGCCCTGCTGTGGTGTTTATTTACCGGCGCGCTACGCTCTTTCTAAAGCTCCGCGCTATTATTGTTAATGGCGCGCTCACCGTGCTCTCGTAACGCCATTATTAGACCGTTTTCACACGGGCAATTTTTGTCGCGGCAATTCTTAGTTTTATAGGAGAGGGGGCGACCAAGGGAAGCGAGAGAGAGAGAAATTCTCGTCTCTTCGTCGCCCCCTCTCCTATAAAACTAAGAATTGCCGCGACAAAAATTGCCTGTGTGAAAACGGTCTTAGTGTACGTTACAATATCGTTTGCACATTTCGTATGCGAGTGAGCATCGCAAGCTCTCCATATAGCGCCATTCAAACATTGCCTGTTGCTGTGCGCTGGCAGCGCGGCGCTGTTGTCGCGCGCGTTACTCGTGTCCTAATTTTCGCATTACTAAAGTGCCATTTTTACACTACGCCGCTGAGTTGCAGATAATGTTTGTCGAGCGCTAGCTACGCGCTGCTAGCTTCACTGCTGGCAACGGCTGTCGCTGCTACTCTTTGCAAATTTTTCGTTTGTTTCGGCGTAATTCAGTTTGGTTCGGTTCGGTTTTCATACATACACGCGCGCGCGCGCCTACTGTCTTCAGTGACAGTGTGCGCTCACCGCTATTGGCGCGCTCTCCCCACTCCAAAGCTTACCACTTCCCCTCACCGTCGGCTGCGCGTTGTGCAGCGCTCTAATGGCATTTGCCATTTTCAACTATTTTTGTAAATTTGCTGCTGTCGCCGCCGTCGCCGCTCGCATCGCATACTTTTTTGCGCATTTTACGTTGCGCGTTGTTGTTGCTGTTGCTATTGCTTTTGCTAATTGTGGAGCGTCGCGCTGCCGCATGTGTTTATTTAATAATTCGCATATTGGCGAATGTTATTGTTGTTGTCATTATTGTATTTGTAGTTTGGCAGCGACGTTTCATGCTCATAATGAAGAATTTTTTAGTTGTCTGCGCCGTCCGCTCAGCGTTGCGTTCAGCGTTGCGTTGTGCTGTGTTCTTTTCTAAACGGTGCGCGGTGTAATTCTAATTCGATTGAGTAATAGCTCAACTCGCATCGCATCATCGCACGTTTTCGCGTACTAAGTTTGATTTGTACACGCAAAAAAATACTCTTACTAATAGATAGAAGAATTGATTGCCTATTCATGCGTGTCTGCAACACTGGAAGCCGTCGGTTGCTCTAAATTTACACACCCGTATTGGCTTTTGGGTAATTGTTCAGTTGTTAGTGTATAATAATTATCTACAAATTATATGGAAGAAAACGTTTTTTTGGTCTGCGCGAATTCGCCAACGCCGCCGCTGATTGGCATCCGCGCGATCGCTTGCGAATTTTTTTAGTAACGCTCGTTGTTATCAATTTCTAAATTTGTGTGGTGTTTTACAAAAAAAAAATTTGCTAACTTAATGCCTTGACGCAAGTGTAAACGTCGACAATTTTTTTAAAGTGAATTGAAATACTCGGAATTAACCACATAATCTAAAAATACAAAATATAAAAAATTAAAGCTTGCTTGCATTTACAGTGAGGTTGGTAGAGAAAAAAAATTCTGGAAAAATTACTTTATCAGCCTACAAAGTAAAAGAAATATAAATGAATGTATTTAAAAGTTCTTCAAATTATACATTTAAATAAAATAAGAAAGAAATAATGAACAATGTATTTAAAGCAATAAATAAAAATCAATAAAAAGCTACAAAATAGTTTTAAAATATAAACAACAACAGTGCAAATTATGTTACAAGTATTATTTAAAATAACACGCAAACAATTTAATAGAAAAGTGAGTGAAACTTGAGAATGTACGAGGTTATAAAATTTAATTTTTAATTCTATTTCGAGTTAAATGATCTTTTTATAGATTCACCATAATCGAATGATAATTTTAAGAAGTATGAACTATGATTTAATAACTGCGGAAATCTTCTACAAATAGAAAACAATCCTCTCGAATCATTCATTCAAGTTCACAGACGTCGCTGATAAGTTTTTAATTAGTTAGACCGAATTTGATGTTGTTATGAAAGTCGAAAAAAAGATTTTTAAAAAATAACTACAGATATAGGACCATGGCTCTACACAGCTGTGGCCGATTATGACATATGGAATATTGGTCTGGTGGCCAATAATTGACAAGAAGTACGCAGTAAAGCGTATGGTAACAACGCCGAGCCAGGCATTAGATGGGATTCTGTATTTACTGCCTATAGACTAGACATCTATTCTGTAAGCAGCAGTCGGCGAAATCGGCACTTAGGTCGAGAGAATCTTCGCTACTGCAAAACTGCAATAGGGGACATTCCATCTCTACCAAATATTGCGGACTTTCGCAATCCTATAGAAATGAATCTAAACTCGAACCTACACATATCCTTCCCCTCTAGAGATGAGTGGGAAATGCGAAAAGTGGACAAAAATTCAAAGATAAGTATCAATACAGACGTTT
The DNA here is from genome assembly GCF_028554725.1 of Zeugodacus cucurbitae. Classification (NCBI taxonomy): domain Eukaryota; kingdom Metazoa; phylum Arthropoda; class Insecta; order Diptera; family Tephritidae; genus Zeugodacus; species Zeugodacus cucurbitae. The sequence continues at coordinate 50,436,929 of NC_071667.1, read as the reverse complement.
CAAAACTAGACAAACGAGTAGGAGGTGGGGTATTTCCAGAGAAACTGGATACCAGAATCGCATTCCGGTTACCGGATCATTGCAGTATTTCCCAAGCAGAGATCACTGCAATTAAAGAAAGCCTTCTCGTTCTGTCAAAAAGAGTGCTAACGACTAGACACATATTCATATTCTCGGGTAGTCAAGCGGCTTTAAAATCACTACAGTCGCAAAGAATATTATCGAAGATAGTGAAAGAATGCTTGGATTTACTAATGACAATGACATCATTTTTCACGATACCTGCAATGGGTCCCGGGTCAAAGTGACTTTATAGCAGATGAACAAGCCAGATTGGGTACAATACTGCAGTTGGACGCTCATGCTCGTGCAGATGTCTAATAGATAAACATGCTGTTGATACGGCTAAATCATAATGGAAACAATCAACGACTTGCTCCATAAGTAGACAAACGTGGCCTGAGTGGAAAAAGAGAGAGAGGAATGACACAAGAACCCTTGTAGGGGGGTTTACGGGACACTGTCTGATTGGTAGACACGCCAGCAGACTAAGGTTACCTTTTAATGATTACTGCAGAAGCTGTTAAGAAGAAGAGGAAGAAACGATTACACACCTTCTATGTGGATGTAAGGCTCTGTATAGGAAAAGAATAGCAACTATTGGACGCGGGTGTCTCGATGATGTGTGCAAAGTTGCTCATATCAAATTGTGTGAACTTTTTCACTTTATTAAGACCAGTGGTTCAAAGATGACTCTATAGTGTGAGGGATCACAGTCCCAGTGGTGTCACAATGGGCCTCACAAGGGTCCCAATTGTTGCTATCGTGACTTAGCTATTCGTTTTTACTTGTTATATTCGTATATATACCTTGAGTAGTATTTCGTATTTTGGTATCATCCAGTTACTATTCAGCATAATCAGTTATAAACACTAAAAAAATTACCAAAATATTTTCGTCTTCCTGAGTTAACGCATAGGGTCCTTTATATTTCTCGACTTCCGAAAAAGGTTGCAGTACGAAACACACGAAATATGCGATTAACAACGCATAAAACGACGATACGCTGCGAGTACTATCGGAATGCTTTTCTACTTACTCGTTCGCTTATATAGTATATCAAAACTATCCGTAACACATTTTTCGATATTGATTTGAGAACACAGTCGAGGTTATACTTTTGTAATGAGTTCAAATTTTTATCGCTTCTATCATTCGTTTTAAACAAATATCGTGGTCAGTGATATCAATCGTTGGGGGTACATACATTCCCGATCTTTGTGTATTTTATCCCAGTCTTTGGAATTGAAAGTTATGAAAATTAATCGACAAGAATATTATTGACTGTCAAATATGCTGAACCATATTAATCCTCTCATATTTCCAAAAATCTAATAATAGTAATAATAGTTTAATAATTCCATCGATCGATGTTAGTGATCATATGCTCATCATGTAATAAGCTAGTTTGAAATATTGAATTTTAATCTGTGTTCTTACATAATTTATTCATATATTTCATTTATTTTTAACCGAACGACTTTCATGCAATTTCAGTTTCCAAGAAGCAAAAACGAACAATTTATAAAAATATATGTATTGCGATATATTGCACTTAAAATGATCTATATACATATATGTATGTATGTACATATGTATGCGTAACAATGTTATTAGTTAACCTATAAATTTTGCAGTGAAATACTCTCACTTTTGTTTCTTATTTATTTACACAACTAATCGTATTACTTAGGGCCTTATCGCAAAAATTTCATAATATATGTACATACATATACAGACATGCACTCACTATGTACATATGTATGTATGTTTGTGTGTGTGTATGTAATAAAATATAAATTGCTGGCACGACCAACAGAAATGTTTGCAAAGTTTTTACTTGATAAGTGTAATTAATTTATAACCATATTTCCGCAGAATATTATACAAGTATAGGAGTTTTATGTATGCAATGTACTTGCTATTTTATCTCCAAAATTAATAAAATTTTTACTTAAAATTTATATTTAAATAGAAAAGCTTACAAAAGTTAAATTTTGAGCATTATTGCCTTTAAATTTCATTGCGAAATACAAAATAAAATAATGTAAATATTATGAAGAAGGGCTATCGTACGCTAATACACAGTAGCTCAAACCAGCGCAGCAAATCTCACTATAAATACGAAAACGACTGTGACGTCACCTATTGATTTAATTATTATATATTCCATATGTAAAATTCTCTAAAGTGTAAGTAATACTTTGATAAAACTTGATCGATGGCGGTTTATAAAGCACTATCAAAATAAATATGATTTCATATGTATTGGGTAAATAATGCTATAATATATATAGATATATATAGAGTAATAAAAAATGTAATTAAAAAAATACAACAAAAAATTAAAGTGTTAAATTAGTTTCTGCCGAAAAAAAAAATTAATTAATTTTATTTACACTTTTTATTGCCTTAAAAGACACTCATTTAGATTATTACAGGGCCCTCGAGAAAATGGTGCTTCCCCGTTGACAACAAAACTGCTAGTAGGATCATCGGAAGTGAAAATAAAATATTACATGTTTGGTTAAAACTTTAAACTAAAAACCCCAAACAAAACTTAAAAAAATAAAAAAAAGTTTTTTACGAAAAATTTTCCGTACATTTTCTTTAAATAGTTATATTTTAAAAAATCCCTCTCCATGTCCTTGTAAATTGTGTCTCAAAGACCTGACTAAAATTGCATCAAAATTTGCTGAGTAATTCCCAACAGTGAAAACACAGTTTTGAGAAAACGAGCTTAAAGTTTTGAGGAACTAAGCCAGCTACCCTGGAGCGCGCAAATTCATCAGACTACATTTCTCTTTTCAGAACTATTAATCGGATCGACTTGAACTGACTTAAAACTGATTGACTTAAACTGATAGCAAAAGCATTTAACTGGTCGGTATATAAATCGCTGATATATTACTAGAACTCTCATAAGCTCTTCATTGAATATCTGAATGTATGTATACCTCTTGATCGCATTAGATCACAGGTAATGGCTCCAAGGTTAAAACATACAAATGATGCCCAATTGGAAATCGGAGAAATCTAGAGGGTTTTATCAATCGTGTGGATCAGTGGTATCTGCGGTGACCAGATCCTTTAGTTTTTGGTCAGTTAGTTAGTTTGGTTAGTTTTTGCAGGAAATTAATATAAGGATTGCTATCTCGTTTGTTAATTAAGGGGCACAATTAGTGTGATGGCCTAAAAAAAAGGTGATTTTTAGGAATTTTTATAAAAAAAAAATACTTTATCAATTATTTCAAAATTTTAAGAATATAATTATACATGTTTCAAGAATATACAGTGAAATTGTTGAAGAAAAAATTTAATATTTTTTAAGTTATAGTCGATCTCCAACGGCGCGAAAAAAAGGTCCTTCACTGCTGCAGTGATTCCGACCTTCTCCGTGGATGAAATTTAAAAAAAATCGTTAAACTAGATAATATTGTCTGTACAATGGCCTACGATAAAAAAAAAATAAAAAATTGACAATATGGCGGCGTTTTAAAAAAAATATTCGATTTTTACCCAAAATTTCGGTCGTTTTTGGCCTGACAAAACTCGATTTTTTGATCAGATTAAAAATCGATAGGTCATTGTACGGAGAACTATATATAGAACATGTAAAAAAATTCGATAGTGATCGGATCATTTGTTTTTGAATAATCACTGCAGCAAATTCGGAAAATGCTGTTTCGAGAAAAACGCGTTTAAAGATAAAATGATACTTTACTGTTACCGAGCGGCTGCTATTTAAATTGTTATAACTCAAAAACTATTTGCGATATCGATATCATTATAAATTTATTATTGACCCTTAAAGTTATAAATGACCTCTATCTTTCGGCAATTCGGCGAAGTCCGATCAGAGGTTTTTAAATGTTTTAACAAATTTACGTGGGAATGAAAAAAATATATAAGAAGTAAGATCAGTAGGCATTCCGAAGTTATGATCTACATACATCTTCTGATAAAACACATATTTTATACATTCACACTTATGTTTGCAGATATTATTCCACACAGCTGCTGCTTTCTTGCCACAAGTGAGTTATGTATTTACTATATGCATACATACATACATACATAATTATTATATATATAATTAATATACATCCATATATGTATGCGCGTAGTCCAGCTCATCACGAACATCTGCAACAAATTGGCATCTCTTCAATTTCAAAGTCTAATTTTTATTTCGCAAGCCTGATTTGAAAGATACTGTTAGGTATAACTACATTTGCCACACACATTTTTTTTTTTATTATTTCAAATTTTTCTTTGTTCTCAGCAAAATGTTCCATCATCGTTAAGTAACGATTTGTTGCACAATCGATAGACGGAAACCTTGGCCGCACCCACCACACAACTTTCATTCTCTACGGCTCAGCAGCGAACAGTCAATATTAAGTTCAACCAAGTGTAAAAAACTGCACACACAAACACTCATACCGATATGTATGTATATAGTATACATTTATGCGCAATACAGTTGTATTTTGCCAGCAGAACAGCAGCAAAACTAATTTCCTTCAATTAAATATTAGCAAATTTTTCTACACGCTGCCCTTCTTTTGCTCTCTACACAAGTTATTTTTACCTTTTTACTTGCAAAAAAACAGAAAACAACAATAAACAAAAAACAATAAAAACAACAGCAATTCGCAGAACAAAACGAAGCAGTAGCATTCGTAAATGTTCACGCTAAAAATAGTGCAAAAAATAAAAAAATAAAAACAAAAAAAATTTAAATATAAAATTTTGAAAAGAAGATTATTCCAACGTTTACAAGGTGGCAAGGTAGTGTGCGAAAACACGCACAAGCACACACACACACACATGCAAATATAATCATATACATATGTACAGTATAGCTGTGGCTGTGTGCGTGCGGGTGCCCTCCAAGTACACACACACACACACACGCTGCTGTCTGTATGTAAATGCGCGCAGAATTCCGACTTACACATGGAGACAAGCGATAGCGGATCGTAAGTGATCGCGTGCAAATAAATTCAACCGAAAAAATGCCAAAAAACGCCAGCGAAAATAAAAGCTGAAAAAGCAAGCGCTGCGCAAAATGCACGAAAAAATAAACTATTAATAATATAAGAGTAACACAGGCAACAACAACAATAACAACAGCAAACGCCGCGACAACATACATACATACATATTTATGTAGCTACTGAGCTACAGGCTTACTAAATAAAACAAGCACAGCAACAGCAACAACAACAACAACAACACTAACAACCTATGTATAACATGTTTGTGTGTGTGACGCACGCTCTTTTGGGTCGTAAAGTTGACCTTCAAACAGCAACATTTGCCAAAAACAAAAATTCGCACAGCTTTTTTTATTATTTATTTTTACAGTTTTCGTTTTCGTTTTCGTGTTTTATGCTTTTTCCGTTTGAGTTGTTGCTATTGTTGTTATGTTTTTTATAATATTTTCGCTTTCTGGGCTCGCCTTTAGTTGTGCTTTTTGCAGTGGCAACGTCAGCGCCATTTGTTGTTGTTGTTGCTGATTTTTTATTGAACAACTTTGTTGCGCGCTTCGCCCAGTTTGGACGTTTCCATTTCATTTTATGCACGATCGCTTGATTGCTCTTTATTGTTTTTGCTTTTACATATATTTGTTAGTGTTGCTGTTTTATTTTTTGTTTTTTTTTGCATAGCGTTTTGTTATTAGTTCTCAGCAATTCATTGAATGTCGAATTTGCAGGCAACTAAGCTGATTGTTTTACTGCCCTGCACTGGCTTCCTTATGAAGCGCACACACACACTCACGCGGTTGGTGTCGGTGTATTGCCATCATAATTTGTTGTACTTGTTTGTGTTGTTGCAAGGCACAGCTGAGTATAGCGATCGCCACGCATCTAAAACATCATCATTGTTGTTTGTTGGTGTTGTTGTATCGATAGTCTATTTGCGAAATTAGCGTTAGTTGCAAAACTCATCAGTCCACCAACTGCACTAATGCCTTAGCATCCTGCTTGTGAACTCTAACTAAGAGAACGACAGTAATCTAATTATTGATCGTGGTGGACTTGAACTTAAAACAATTTTTGAAAACGTATTGGAGTCATATTTTCACGCGTAATTTCAAAAGAACACCATCATATTTCCAAAAGTAAAGCGAGTTCCACCATTCTACAATATTACATTCCATACCACGCTGCCTGATTTCCACAATCTGCAACTTATAGGACTCCACAAAAAGATTAAAGAATTATATCGATCATATTTCTATGAGCGTAAATATAGTTGGAGATAATATTTTGAAGCGAACAAAAAACTGGTATAAGTCACATAAACTGGTATAACCAATTAACAAGTGGTTATAACACTTTATTGTAGTAATAGCAGTTCACGATTGGCCAACTTTTAGAGAGTACCAGTTTTTCAAATAAAACTCTGTTCACAGTAATTTCCTATTTGAACCATTCACAATTATAAAACTGGTCTAAAGTCATTAAAGCCAAATTTCGTAGCTTTGAGAAAAGAATTTATGCCACTTTGATAAGATATCCAAATGCTCTCTTTATTTTTTTTTTTGTTGATCAAAGATCAACTCACGGAATAATGAAATATCGAACGATTTACAGCTAATAAGCTAAACCATGTTTGACCAATAAATAATCGAACAAACAACTGGTATAACTCACATCTACTGGTATAAACAATAAGTGAGTAATTGCATTTTTAGTGTGATAATTTCATGAGCTGAATTCAACTTGCGAATTTTGTTGATGCTTTCAGAAGCGATGCAAAGGAGTAGAGCTCAATAATGGTATTTAAAGGAGCTCTCTGCATATGGAGTACTGTCAAAAATCATGACTCAAGCATAGAAAATTTCGCGCTCCTTGTAAGATGCATCAGTTCAGTGGATTAGAAAATATTTGAATGGTTCAGTAACGTATAAACTAGGATAAAGAATTTCAATAGACCCCTGAAACCGTGGCCTGAGGTATCAGAGGCAATATTTTTTTCTAAAAAATAGTGGAAGAAACTCAGTTAAACCTCTAGCGAAGTATCAATACTAGGTATAACAAAAAGCTGATCTATATATACCCAACTTAAAACAATGTATATTAGTATATGAAAATAGTATCTTCAAACAAAATTCAGTTCAAATAATCGAACCAATTTCGCAATTTCGTATATCGACTGGTATTCACTGTAACAACGCGTCCAACAGTCAAACTGATGCGCGTAGCTGTCAGCTCACATACACACCAACGCACTACCATATATGCATATGCGTATATATGTATGTCTATCAATACACGTATAGGAGCATACGTCATTTTATTGCCAAATTTTGGCAAAGTCCCCAACAACGTACGCGCACGCTGCCGCAGATGGGCCCACAGCAACGACTCTGCCTACCTACTATGTACCTAAAACCGCTGTGAGAGCTTAGCTGCCCGCTTGGTCGCGTCTAAGCATAACGACTGCGTCAATGTCGTCGGCGTCATCATCGGCATTGTCAACGCCTTCCGAGGCGCTGACGTCGCCGTACTTTGTCGCACCGCGCCGCGCCCTACTGCCGCTCGCTGTTTGCAGAATTTCGTTTTCGCATGTGGCCCACACATTGTTAGCCGTCAGACGCGCTGCTCGCTGCTTGCGAGCGTAAGCTTCAAATGTGCTTTAGGTGCGCGCGCTGGTAGGTAGGTCGGCAGCATACCTACGCTGCTCCTCCACAGCGCCCACTGCGTCGATCGCAATTTTTTATGTCTTTCTTATTACTATACATTTGCTGCTGCTGTTGTTGTTGCTGTTTATTTTGCTACATGTTTTTCGGTATTTTAGGTTTTGGATTTGGCGAGCGCGCGCGCTCGTGTATGTGTGTGCGCGCGTGTGTGTTCGTTTTCTGCGATCGGTATCAAGGTTTTTGGCAATTCAGTTCGCGGTTGCGACTTTAGTCGGTTGGTCGGTTGTGTTGTGTTGTCATCGTCGTAATCGTTAAACGTCTTTGCGCTTTCGTACGCAAACTAATGATAATAGTGCAGCGCGGATTTTAATGTGCGCTTGTAAATAAAGAATTAGTTTTTGATAATATTGGAAACAATTTCTTTTTAAAGAAATTTTTTCCGAAAAAAAGGTGTGTAATAAAAAAAATCTGTTTTGTAGTGCACAAGTAACTGAAATAACAACAAAACAACGCGCGGAAGTGAAGCGCTTGGTGAATACAAGTGTGACAAGATCACTGCAAGGCGCTGATGGGGAGCGCTCGTATGTTGGTATGTGTGCGCTGGGATAAAAGTGTCTGTGTAAGCTCACGCGCTGCTCCAAAAACAAAAAAATACATACAGACGCGTTGCAGCGCGCTCATCAATTTGAATTTGAATTTGTTTAAAATTCTGTTTTGCGCTGGTGTGTGTGCGCCTTTGGCTACTTTTTGCGTTGTTTTTTTTTGCGCTGCTCAAAATATATGTAAGGGTGCCAAATACTTGTTCTTGCGCGCGTGTGTATGAATATACGTCTGCGATTTTTATTGCTCCGCTCTAATGGTGTGTGCGCGTGTTATTTGCTGCTGTTGTTGTATTACGTTGGCATTACTATTCGCCATTTTTTTATGTGCGCGCCTGCAGTAGTGTTAGTAGTTCGTTGTAGCACCCTAGCTGGCGAATAAGCCAGACAAGTATGTAGTTGGTATGCATGCATGTGTGTATGTATGTGTGAAGTAGTAGTGGTAGTCGTGGTCTCTTAACCCACAAACCGAAATCGAGACATTGAGATTGAGCCATTCGCAAACGTTAGTTACATTTATGTGTTGTAGCGCGCGCGGTAGATACGACGGCAACGGCAAAGGCAACGAACGCAATAGCTATAGAACGGATACGGATACGGATGCGGATGCGCATTGCTAGTTCTCGGTGCAACAAATATACATTACATGTACTCATAGAAAAAGGCTTGTGAAATCACTTCCGCAAAGTGACGAAGAAAATGTATGTAATGAAGACATGAGAAAAGGGGATCGTTATTAAGCGGAAAAGTGCAAAAGTGATCGTGTAAAAAATGGATAAACATAAATTCAGTGTTACAAACGTATATTTTTCAGAACAAAATGAGATCCCTTTTTTTTTTGAAATAATAAAAAAAAATATATGCAGAAAATAATTGAGGCGTGAAAAAAACTCAAATTCAATAAAAAAGTTAGCAATAATGAAACAATTTTGCATTATTTTATTTAAAGCGATATCGTACAATCGAACATTTGGAGTTTGATTGATAAAAAAAAATTGTTAATAAAAAAAAATTAACGAATTATAAATAAGTGAAAATGGAAAATAATATTTAATAATAACAAATAAAATAATAAAAAAATATAATTTATAAAGACAGTTAAATTAAAAAAATAAAATTATTTAATAAACTATAACAAAGTGAATGTGGAAATTAAACATACTTTTAGACAATTTTAAAAGATAAGGTGGAAGTAATAAGCAAAATAGAAATAAATAATAAAATTAATGGAGTAGAACCAAAATGCACCAATAATTAAGAAATCGAATTAAATAAAAAAAAAGTCAAAAATAAAAATAAAATAAATTATTAATAAATAAATTACAAATATATTTTTAAAATTTACTTAATGAAATAAATAAAAAAAATTGAAATATTTTAATTGAAGTATACTAAAATAAATAATATAATAAATAAAACTAAAAAAAGTGAAATAATATAAATATATACAAAAATATAAATAAATAAAGTATAGTATAATATATCAAAAACAATAATAGTTCAAAAACTAATTAATACAAATAAAAAATGAAAATAACGAATGCAACAAATAAAAAAAATATTAAATTTCACTTCAATAATATAAATTATATAAATATGAATAATATAAAAATATAATGCACTATTAATCTATTAATATTAATAAAGTGAGTAACGGGGTAAAATAAATTTTATTCAAACCATTAAAGCACAAAATATAAAATAAAGATTTATTGAAAAAAAATAAATATTAAATATTAAAAATATAAATATTAAATATTGAAAAAAAAAAATTAATTAATTAAACAATTATTTTAATAACAAAATATATTAAAATTAAATTTATCAATAAAAATAAATAACATCAATAAAAATAAATAACATAAAAAAAAATATTTTTACTAAAAATTCATGCTAATAAGAAAAAAATATTAAATCGAAAAAAATCCATTAAAAATTAAAACAATTACAATTACATATTAATTAAATAAATACATAGCTTAATTAAAAATAAATAGCTTAGTGAAAAAAAATAACACAATCAATAGTTTTACTTAAAATAATATTAAAAGCTGTGACATTTATTTTAAAGACTTCAAAATTTGTGTTATTTAATTCCAAACTTTAAAAATATAACCTACAAATAAATAAAAAAATAATTAAAAGTATATTCTTGTTTTTTTATATTATATACTACTCTAACGACAAATTAAAAAAATATGTATACATCTCAAAACCGCAGCACTAAATGTTAATTAAAGCGGCTACATGCCAAAAATCACTGTAAATGCAAGCAAATTTTTGCGCTGTTTGTCGAGTTTTTCCGCAAACGTGCAAAACACTCAAAATTGTCTTCTTTACTTCCAGCAAACAATAGTGCCTTAAATTTTACTTATAATTAGTAATAAAATAAAATTCACAACCAAAAAACCAATTAACCTGAACTAGCTGAATACGGAAAATCAACCAAAAATGCGTTACAAATGATAAACAACAACAACAAAGAACAAAACCACAATAACCTATGTACATATTATATAATATACAATAAAAATGTATTGGCCCGAGCATAATAGTAAATTTGCTGTGAAGTTGCAGTAGAAGTGTTCTTCAAGATTGCTCGTGTAATATAAGAAAATAAGAAACAAACACACTCAAACACACATACACAAACAAAACAAAGAAACAAAATTTCCCAATTATTATTTTGCAAATAAAATTTGAAATCGTAAAATCAGAAAACATAACACAAATCTGAGCATAAAAGTAACCAAGAATTCCACAAAATATTTCAATTGGCTCACCAACACACCCACACATTGGATTACTTTTAATTGGATTACATTGGATTTGTATATAAATAAATTTATTAAAAACAAGTTGAAAGAGAAAACCTACACGCTGGCTTACAATAACGACGAGTGTGCAGTGCAAGAAACCCTCTCACAACTGGATTACTACGCCTATTGGTTGACACACTGTTTGGGAAGGTTAGTACAAATGCCAGAAAAATTAAGAAACCATTTGAATTTTACATGCTGACTACATTTTATTTTATTTGTTGTTTTTGTTTTTGTTTTGTTTTTGTCTTCTGCACTCGTTGGTGCGAAGTGCGCTTAGAAAATTCGTTAGCAAAAATAGCAAACACGAGCACAACCAAACCGCCATGAACTCGTTCGCTGCGGCCACACTTAAGTTTGCATTTTTTACTTAATTTTTTTCATTTTTATTTTTTTGTTTTTGTTTGCCAGTATTTGTTTATTTTTGTTGCTGTTGTTTTGCTATGCTGCTCAACTAACGCTCTCTTCAATTGATTTAACTGTGTGCAAATATTCGAGTATTTCGAAAATAAAGTTTGTGCTGACCTTCCTTAGGCCATGAAGGTTGTTTGCTTTGCCTTTTGCATGGTTTGTTGTTGTAGCATAGCATACTTGCACACATATTTATGCAAAGCATTTGACAGAAGGATAAAACTGCAAGAAATATATAAATTTTATTCAATTCTAGCAGCGCAAATTTGCGACACTTAACTTTTATGAGACTTTTATAGTTAATAAACATTACTTGAGGATTTTTGTAATTTTTCCAGAAATAAAAGCTCTAAAATAATTGGAAACTTGATTTGTAATATTATACATTCTGAGTATGTATTTCTGTCTTCTAAGTGAGTTTCCATTCCATTAATGATCACTGAGTGCAGGTCACCGAAACAACATTAATTTTCATACTTTATTTAATCTTCATACTTTGGTTACGTTAAAGCTTTGCGAGGAAAACAAACCACCCCCTTTTATACTGGAGTGAGAAAAAAATAAATAAAATTCTTCTATCTATTCTTAGATCTGCCAAAATTATGTACGAAAAATTTATAAACAACTGCTCAATTACAATTTTTTGACAGGTGACAGCTCCATAAGTTAAAAAAATAAACATTTCTAAAACACTTTCCGGAAAGTTTCTAAGTAGTTTTCTATGCTTTTCCACATTCTTAGATTTATTTTTCGAAATGTGGCAACTCTTTATCCAATTATCTCTAAATTAAATACCTTCATAATACTTTCTATTTGGTAGCTGTTCAAGAACATATCTAAATTACAAATTTTCCCTAATACTTTCGGGAAAGTTTTTTTTTAGTGTTTAATATTCCAAATTCTGAGTTTAATTTTTCGAGATTTGGCAACTCTATTCCAAATTTCTAAATTTATCTTTGATCAACATTAGCTATTTAGATACATATGTATGCCGTAATCGCCAGTGATCACAGTATATAGTTTAAACATGCTTAACGGCATCTATTGTGTACAAAATTACCTTCAAAAAGGCCATCAAGTATCCTATCACAATTTTAGAAACCAAACATTCGGTGCATCCACTCTGTTTTCAAATTATATACATATAATATATGTATGTAAATAGTTCAATTTAGTGAACTTTGTATTTTCTAATGTTTATTATTATCGTCACTAAACATAATGTCACTAGCTCTTACCAAAGATTGTCGAAAGAACAAAGTTCGAAAAGCTTTATAATATTTTTATGGCTTTAATGATTGAGAGCATTTTTTTTTCGATTATATTGGATGCAATTATATTATCCATAGATTATAGACAATTTTTTTATTCTAGGTGAGGTTTTATTACATTAAACTTCTTAAATAAGTTGAGGTTATTTTCTGTAAAATAAAGATGTATTCCACATCCTAATTCCGGTTAGGTGAGGTAATGTAACTCAACGTTTCCTTTCTTCGATTTTGACCCGACTACAACCTCATGAAATCAATCGAAGAACTTCTGAGGAAGAATGCTAATGCGATCAATTTTGTTTTTCAAAATTAATAAGTATGAAGCAAAAGCATATAATATTTGGTATGCTTGTATTGCTTAAGAACTGTGCTTGATTTAAGGTCTTACATAGAAAATAATAAATATATAATCGACTTAAAATATTAAACAGTAGAGGATTTATGTAAATTGAATCTATAATTTATGGAGAAAGCATCAAGTCATTTCCTCCTTTACTGTCAAGCGTTCGCAAGAATGAGATTGAAACATCTGGGTAGCTATACCTTTAGCGAATCAATCGAACTGACTGTAATGAACCTTAGACGCCTCATAAAATTTGTGATAGGCTCGCCCTAGCTTCTGTGATATACATATAACGGATATCTTTGCGACTCATACTTAGGAGTCTTGTTGGTGTCACCTTTAGCTGTCCAGCATCTGAACCTATTCCAACATAACGTAAAATACAATTTTATTAAAATACAAAGCGCACGAACGAAGAACTGTTTATGGAATTCCAATAAATACGCCGCAAATTCGTTGACAGCACTCAATTCAAGTAGCAATTTCCCCTCAAAATTTGATTAAAAAAATGTAATTCATTGCACCCAAATACCGAAATGAAGGCACGTAAATTTCAAAATTTAAAGTCCAAGCGATACTACACTACGACAACTACAACAAACTGATAAGCAACTAAAACAATGGAACGCTGATAACATTTCTTCAAGAAAGTTACAAAGTAGCTAATTCATTTCGTTTTCTAACACATATGTACTACTACTTATTTCGCCTATTATCGCTCTTACATTTTTGCCATTTGTCGTAAATAAGAATCCACTTCGCACACAAGTGCTTGCGTCATGATGAGTTGCTGCTCAATTAGCGATATCTCGAAAGCATAAATGTGTACTTAGTATGTAGATATTTGACTAAGTTAATGCACGTGTAATCACGAGATACCATCAGATACATACACTCGCACACACAAGCACACTCACAACAACAATAACAACAACGTAAATAATGTAACTTCATCGCGAGCGTGTTAGTTTTGTTGTTGCGCTTATTTCTCAGCGAAATTAATTCGAATGCGCTTGAAGTGGCGCTGCTGATTTTGTGAAATTAATTTATTTTCGTATTCTTGTTAAATTACACACTCGTAAAGTGCCATTTCGAATTCGGAATTTTTACCGAAAGTATTTATCTAGCACATTTCATATTTTTTACTTGCCTACTTATGTAGGTGTACTAGGGGTGCTAACCAGGTTATAGATAAACAAACCATACATTTTGATAATGAATCAGTAAACACTTGAGGCATACTAGCTAATCTAGTATTATTTTGTTGTTCAAATGAATGACTTGTAAAATATCTGGGGATTTGAGAGGTAGTCTAAAAGTTCGTATCGTTTTGAAGAAGGCCCCAAATTACTTTAACAAAATTCGATTTTCTTATATGGAATAAAAATAGATCTCAGTCTCGACTATTTCTTTCCTTTGAAACCCGATTCTTTACAGAGACACCTATTTGCATCAATTTTAATTTAGGATAATTAATTTTTTTTTTTTAATTATTTATTTTTCTTGACTCAGTGCCAACCTTATTGTCCTAAAGGTGTAATATCTGTATGCCGACAATTCTAGTGGTTCCCTTTCATAGAAACAATATGAAGTTCTCAGCCCTGCCTGTAATATACTGCATCAATTTTCTAATTAAACTCTTTGGTGCAACATGTGACTTAGATGTAAACGTCAATAACAAATATGTATGTACTGAACATAGGTCGTCTTAGAAATTACTTGAATTTGTGAAATAACTTAAGGTGCCTGCACCAATTAAAATTTTGTAGAAAAATTGTCGAAATTTCGATGTTATGTACTGTCAACGTAAGTATTTACGTACGTGACAACAATTTTTGTATGTGTACTTGCAATGAAATGAATATTTGTACTTAGTATTACGACTGTTAACGTCACACGACATTAGAATATTATTACTTGCGCAAATGAAAACGTCGACAGCGTAGCAAACAAAGTGATCAACACGATGGGCAGCATTTGGGCAAAAGTACTGAAAATAAACCACAAAAATATCTACGTACACGCAAATTATACCCTTGTAAGTACATATGTGTGGAAATGTGTGCTAGCTGCGGTACAGTTGAGTGCTTACTAATAGTACAATGTATTATTTTTTGTGGAAATTTATAGTTTGTTATTCTAAAAGAAATAATTTTGTATATTTTATGTAAAATAAATAAAACTACGTGGCAACTATGTTCATAAATTTTTTTATGGGAAATTTATAATAGAGTTAGAATATACAAAAGTTGTATATTGATATTAATGCTTTATCATACTTTTCATGCAATGTAAATAAAACTGAATGGCAACTCTATCCAAAAAATATTTAATGAAATATATAACTACCTTAGAAAGTTATTTAAAGTAGAGTAATTTTAATATAATAATTAGTTTACAATATTTTTCGTATAGAGTAAATGAAAATACATGGCAACCCTAGACAAAAATATTTTCTCAAAAAAATATATAACTACCTTATGAAGATATTTTAAAGTACAGTCTCTTTCATATATTAATTGATTAAAAAATTTCAATAATAAAATAATTAAAACTAGATGGCAACTCTATAAAAAAATATATTCATGGAAATATGTATATATGTACATAACTAGCATATAAAGATATTTTAAAATACAATTTAACTATATATATATATCTTTATAAAAATATCTTTATAAAAATAATTCAAATTAAAAATAATATATGGCAACTCTGTTTAAATATTTTTGTGAAAAAACTATTTCATTTTTGTAGTTGCTTTTTTATGATTTATTATATAATCATTTACATTTACCGCTACTATTAAACTACACGCCACTGTAGTTCTGTAATACATATGGGCATTAGACAAAACTGTACACAAAAACCTTTGAAACAACATGTGCCAAGGCAATTATTTTATTTATTTAAACATTAAAATTTTACAATTTCTCCCAAGTCATATTTTCTGATACGACAGCTGTGCTCGCCGCTGATTGTTGCTGCTTGTATGCGCGTCCTGTTGGATGCTGATCACGCTATGCGAGAGCACTAAACACTTTGTATATGTACATATGTATGTATTTATTTCAGTATGTGTGTATGGGCATGTGTTGGACCACAAAGTTAGCGCTGCTGAACTAGTAAATCAAACGTTGAAATCTGTAACACAAAGGCAGCCGAAAAACGTTTGACGTCACGCAACAAAAACCGAAAAAAAAACACACAGTGACTGGGAAAAGTTAAAAAACAAACAACTCATGCGTTGAGAAAAGTTTGTTACACAATTTGGCAAATGAAAGCCAATGACAAAATTTTTCTATATGTATGTATGTATGTACAAATGTGTGAACAAGTAAAAGCAAAAACAAATATAAATATCAATAAAAATGTTGGCGATTTTTTTTTTCAAAAATACATATTTACAGTATATATATATATGCATGTGTGTGTGTGTGCTCAAAGGCACGAGTTAGATTTAATATAATTGATATGATATTCGCATACGCGTGCACAAACACACACACACACACATGCATAAGCATTTTGCGTTAATTTAGTTTGACCATGAACGTAGCCGGCGAATGCGATTTTGTCAACACAGAGAAATGTACACACGCGCACAGTAACTGCAAAAGTTATGTATGTAGACACACACACGGTTATATGTCTGTATGTGTATTTATAAAAATTACAAAGCGTATTTGCTTTTGGAATTGTTGCTGTTTTTTTTTTTATTAGCACACATTGTGTGATGGCAATTGAAAATCAAACAACAACAACAACTATAGCAACAACACGACAAATATTATAACATCGCAAAATTTTGGGTTTTTCACCTATTAGAAGGGCGAATGTCTACAAGCAGTACACGCTAACTGTGCTAACAAACAGCGCACACCCACAGCACTCCCCCCACTCCACACTGTTATACATTATTTGGTATAAAAAATGAAAATACGTTTGTAGTTAAATAAAAATAAAAAAACATTCACCACACCACCCTTCGCTAAAGCATTGTAATAAGCCCATCAGTTCACTATTTTCGGTTGTTTTCGCCTGTATGTGCAAACTTTATCTTTACAGCGCGTAAAAAAATAATACACGAGCGTTCCCGACCCCACCAGCACGCGCTTACCCCTTCGCTAAGAGCGTGTCTACAAAAAATGATCATATATAATCATTTACTACGGCATTGTTGTGTTTTTGCGCCTTATCTTCTCTACGCCACCGCCCACCCACTCGTTCTATGTACGTAGCAGCGCCGTTGTGTGGGCTTACACATGTCGCCGCATTTTGTTTCTACTTTTGCCGGTATTTGTCTATGTGTTTCAATTTATGTACATGTAGTTAAATTTATTTTATTGTTTTTTTTTTTGTGATTTTTATTAAACGCAATTGCGTACTCTCTCTGTGCTATCTCCAAATTTCTCTCGCTCTCTCTCCAGCTTTTTTGTTCTTATCGGTGAATCTTACACGCCTCTTTTTTGCTTGATGTATACCTATATATAAATATTTCTTCTATTATTTGATTTTGTTGATAATCATAACTGTCGTATAGTCGTTAAAAGTGTGTAGAAAAAAGGGAAACCATCTAAGATTTTACAAAAAATTTAGGAACTCTAACAATCTCAATTAAGAGATAAGTTTCAAGACTTATTCTACAAATTTGTTATGAATGCGCTCTTGGAACATATTTACCCTCTAACTGTCATACAAATCAACCCTGTTCGACCTCTTCCAAAACATCCCATAACCTAAATTCTCAATTATTATTCTCAGATATCATCGAAATGAGATGAAATGAAATTCCTACATACATGAAAAAGAAAAACTCCTTAGAATATAATCTAAACTGTGACACCCACACAGTTTCTTAATTTTTCAGACAATCTAAATGTCGGATAATAACACATATATAACATATATAACATATACATATGTTTGACGATGGGAACTACTACCAAAGATTTAAGATAGTTCAAAATTTAGACAATATAAAATGTTATGATAAAAGAAAGTTAAGAGAGTAAGAAGTCGACCTCCTTCTATGTTGTGTGCCTAACGGATAAATAATACTTCTTGTTCTTCTTACTAAGAACATAATGAAGGAGAAACTATTTATTTATTCCCCTTTGTTTTTTACATTACTCTGTTAGTGTGGATCGCTCATCTAACCTCCCTAATCACTTTTGAATTCCATCTGAATCCTTCACTTTATAACATATACATTAGGAACCAATGATGATAGCGAAATAAAACTTTACACAAATACAGTATGTGATCTGTGGCATCACTTGTGAAAAAATTGTCGAAAACGGACTATAACTTTTCAAGGCCCCAGATATCGAACATGTTGAACTCAGCGCCTAAGGTTAAATTTTAAACGAAAATATGGGTAAATCTCTCAACTAATTTAATGTAATTAAAAGGAAATTGTTTTCTTCCAATAGTGTGTCTATGTTCCAAAAATTATTAAAATCGGGTCACAACATCTCTTAGCTCCCATATACATAATTAAAGGTTTTTCAAAATTTCGTTGGGCTTTATTACGCATATATGTATTGGTTAATATGTGATATATCTTAACAAAATTAAGTGAGCGTATAGTATTGGATATAGTGTACCTTGCTGGTGAAATTGAATGAAATCGGTTCGGGAATTACCTCAGCCCTCATACACTATATAGGACGATTTTCGTTATTCTATTAAACTTTTTGCCGAATTTATGGGTAAATTTGTGCGTTATCTTAATAAAATTTCTTTAATAAATTGCGAGAGTATAAAATGTTCGGTTACACCCGAACTTAGCCTTTCCTTACTTGTTGAAATTAAAATGTATTTTAATATACATACACTATATCTTAAATGATATCTCTATCTGATATATGTATGTATTAATTTATATTTCATTTTCTGTATTTTCAGGTAAGCATCTTTTAAATCACTGTATCACATATGTGCATGGTTTCGTAAGTAATATTATCTATATATACGTATGTACTTCATTTGCTATCACTACTGCTCAGCTAATCGAGACAGAAACCTAGCATTCAAAGTACTTCGGAACTACATGTATTATTTATGTTTTTATGATGAAAAATAAATTGAGAATGTTCTATTGTTCAAATTCGACACCGAAACCATAATCGTTACTTTTATCTGAATGTATGTTTCGATCATAGAACATGGTTTATTTTTACATCTGATTGTGAGAAAGTTTCTTGATACAAGATTTTTTAGATGTGATTTTGAAGAAGGAATCAAATAATTTAATGTTTAATTAAGAGATGTTTTAAAATGATTTCGAACATGTAACCCCCGCGACTGGCCCGAATTTTGTACCAAACATTTAGAAAGTAAAACTCCCTATATCATCTATACTACTATTGTAAAGAGGAAATATTTGTATATATAGCTACATTCATCCCGAGTAACATAGGCTATATTTACTGCTAGAACATCAACTTTATGGAAATAGTTCCCAGGCGAGGGTATTAAAAAGACTCCATGAAGGAGAATCTTAATCTGAAACTAAAAATCGTCTTGCAAGTCACTCTCTGCGCATCGCAATCGCTTGCCAGAGAGTCGAGTAACAAGCGCTCGCAGCTGCTTGCTGAACAAAATTTCAAAACCTTCCAAGTACGCGCTTGAGGTTCGAGTATGGAGCGTGTGCAGATTCTTGAAGAAAAAAATATCGCACTAGGGAGTCGAACTCTGAGCGTTCCCAACGGTTTCATAATCAGAGAGAAAGACAACGAACATCAAAGAGTAGAGGTCGTAATAAGTTTTAGCTCATTACAAATAAAATATAATTTCATGTATATGGGAGGGTATGTATAAGTGCGTAAAATCTTATAACTTTTGAAATGTTTGTTTAACCTGTGCGAAGCCGGAGCGGACTGCTAGTAAAATATAATTTAGAACATGGAAATGACCCCCTACTTTTTCAAAAGTCAAAAATACGAATTGTGTATCAAAAAAAATAGCACCTTACCACCTTGGTACAAATATATTTGCCATTGTAGACACCATACACCTGCTGAAACTGCCCCCAAAAACAAGAAAATGGGAAAGTCGAAAATTACACACACACAAAAGCACATACATATAAGCAACTGAATCGCTTGAAAATCGCCCACGCTAAATTTTCCTTGAATTCACAGCAATTTCGTATAGAAAGCAATAATTTAAATTAACAGTTGTGTTCCTTCCATTTCATTTCATTTAATTTCCAACGCGATTCAGCAGCTATTTTACCGGCTGAGTAAAACTTTAATGGGCGCGTTCACTCAAGAAATTCGCATTTCATTATATGTATGTATGTATGCATGAGCATAGGTATCGGAACACATATGTATATATGTATGTATGTCTTGAGTAAGTCAATCATTGTTCTTGTTGCTATTGCCGTGGCTGCTGCTGCTGTTAAGTTGCTCACTTGTTTGTCTATTCTAAATTTAGGTCATGCTAAACACGCTGACAAATACGAAATGTCATTGTAATTGCAAATAATATTTTGTTTTTGTATTTTGTTTAATTTTCTCCTTGTTTTCACCTTATTTTTACCTAAAATTTTTTGTTGTTATTTGTTCTATTATTGTGTGTATATTTTTGAAATTTCACTTGCTCTCATTTCCAAGTTCTGAGTAATTTTTCAAATATTGAAAATTATTTTTAACTGGCGCACATATGTTCTAATGTACTATCTACAAGGTTTAACTTTTGTTTTATGGTAATTCTTCTAAAGGCCTTTACTAATGCATTCATTTTACATTACCAAAATATATTATTATATTACAATTGAACTCCCTTTTCAAATCACCTTTGAGCTATTGAGGAATTTCAACATTCAAGTTGCACTTTTTCCAGGTACTTTCTATTACTATAATTACTTCGAACTACCGTCCTAATTTTAACTTTCTCCTCCAATGCCCAGCATTTGCCAGACTGAGGTTATAACAACTTGGTAAGAACACCTTCGGCGAACCTAGCGAATCGGTTATAATTGGCATTAGCCGACTCAAGACTTTTGTAATAGATTCCAAGCGAATCACGAGGGGTTACACAAAAGACAGCACTCATAACTGTTCCAGTTCGATCTTTCTATATAAGCAGAGATCTGCCTATTAATATAACTTAAACGTCGACGTCGCTAGCTCTTCACTTAACTTTAATTATGATTTTATGATATGGATACCCAAATATTATCGAAAAGTTTCAAATTATCATTTAATATGCCTCATAGTTTCTGTAGGCAAGCCAAGACAGCAAGTCGCTCTGTATAATACAAAGTTTACTACCATTGGGGTCGTACAAACCTTTACTAACATTGACGAAAATATTTGTTATTATTAGTAGGTTGAAGTATGGAAGTTGATAAGGTTGAATATAATTCATCTCAGTCGAACAGAGACAGAGTTGAGATCATTCACGATCACGATGCGGATATCATATTAAAGTAGTATCAAATTACTGTCAGAACTAAGACAGAAAAGCCTTTTATTGATCTTAAAACCTTAAGACATGATATACCATAGAACACGTAAAGCATAGACACTGTTCGAACCAATGAACAGTATAATTATTATAAAATATTATACATTATTTAATCGAATAAATAGGCAAAATGAAATTACAAATGCATTAAAGATAATATTTATGCAAGGTTGCACCACAAATATCTCTTTAGATAGTTAGTTTGTTTGATTCGCTACTCTCTAACGATTGGCAAATAAAAAGAGCGTATGTGTACCTCTTCAAATGTAAATATTAAAGGGAAAGGAGCACAATAACGGCTAATACCAAATAGCTCAAACTGTTATACGAGTACCTAAGCATTGGAATTTCATAATTTGAGACTTCAAATATTTTATGAATTACACAACTGACTCTTAGCTATATAAAAATATATATGGCAGATATATGTTTATTAAAATAAAAGTATTAAAATTTAATTTTTATTAAATTATTTTTGCAACAAATGTGCACTGCTGCAATTAACGGAATAATGCATATTTTATGGACTCCTCTCGACCAAATTGCACTTTCATAAGCCACACAAACGCAAGAATGCAACAACATTTTAAACCAATTTCCGCAACAAATAACCTTTAAGTTGCTTCAAACAAACGCACACAAATGCTGAAATTAACAAATTTAATCGCCACAAGTGACGTCTTTAAGCAACGGCGAAAATTAGCACGTTTAATTGCCACAAAAGCAACAACAAATACGCAGTTGACAAACACAGCTGCATAATTTACATAAATACAGCAAGCCAGAAAGCAAGCAAGCAGGCATACAAACACACACCCACACACACACGTGTGCAAATGAAATCACTTGCCGCCACTGAGCAAAGCGGCAATTAGCCGCATCACACTGCACTTTTGCCACGCACATCGTGCACTGCGCACCGCCGGCGCGCCACCAACAGCAGCGCTTGCCGCTCAATCAGCCGCTGTTTGGCATTGTGCGCCGCCTGCGTCGCCCCTAAATGACAACTAACGGCCGCCAGCGAGTGTTGCACATTTATTACTCATAATTCCAATATTTGCACAGCGCGTGTGTACACAAATTGCAAACACTCTGGTTGTTGTTGTTGTTGTTGTTTTAGTTGTTATGATAGTTTGAAATTTGCGTACGCGTAGGCGTTGCACAAGCCTGTTGCAGCAACATGCTGGCTGTTGCATGCCTCACACACACACACGCGCCTCGCCGACGCAAAGCGCGCTGGTGCACCCCCGCGCCTTTGGGCACGCACTCAGCGCGCGCAACATGCCGCATTTGGCAGAGTGGGTCAACGCAACGAAATGCCAGCCGTCAGCTATTCATTACAAATGATTCCAATTCACTTTTTGGGCGAGTTTGCAAGTGTGGGTGTTGCTCTACAACAACAACAGTTGCACACATTTTTTGTTGTTTTCTTTTAAAGAAATGTTTTTGTTATTGTTGTTTTTGCTGCACATTCATCAACTGTTGCTAACTAATGCAATTTGTTTTAATTCACTACTCATTTGCTGGCTGGTGTATGTGGTGTGTTTATGTGTAGGAGAAGTGACTACGTGACGTATGAGTAATATTCGCACTAACTCTCTTAGCTAAGCACTTGTAATTATATTGAATTTATAGTGAAAATTCATATTTATCTTATCAAAATAGGTGATTATTGCGTATTATGTGCTTCAATCACAACAACAATAATTGCGTTTAAAGAATGCAATACCTGGAATTATAAATTGTTAGTTAGTAGAGTGCAAAATGGTGGATTAAGTAGACATTGTAAAGGTATTTACTTCATAACACTATGTAGCAAATATTTTCGGAAGAGAAAATAAATTGAATGAAATCACTTTATGTGAAATGATTCAATATTCAAAATAAAGCATATATACATAGGCCGGCCGACCCTCAGGCTTTCTATTCTCATAAAGATAATTTGTACACTCAATTTTGCTAATTTAGTAGTATTTGAGTGCTGACAAGTGGTTTCTTGTGTTACAAAAGGAAGGCAATTTATATTCAAGGACATATTTTATCTTTGAACACATCCTTCACACGGTTAAACATGGTATTTAGACCTAATTTAGTAGTTTAGTATTTCCTTCTAACTGTTGATTAAACATTTTAAAGTGAGATCTTGCACTAATTGACTCATTATTTAAGAGCTTTAGCAGTTTTACAGTAAATTCTGACCTAATTTCATAGTCATTTAGTACTAATATTCAATTGAACTTTTTAACAGGAGATTTAGCATTAATTGACTGGCAATTAAGTACTAATTGACAATTAAGTGGATAAACTAGTCATTTAGTCGTAATTTTGCATTAATTTACAGGCTATTAATAATTAGTTGGCAATTATGCAGATAGAAAACAAATGCTGCCCTGATTGAATAGTATTTAAATCATAATTATCAATTAAACATTTAAATAGGAACTTGAACCCTAATTTACTATCATTTTAGTACTAATTGTCTATTATGTTTTTGAACGGGAAATTTTACATTAATTAACTGACAATTAAACTGATGCACAGAGAATTCGGTCCTAATTGAATAGCAATTCAATCCTAATTAAAAAGGAAATTTAGCACTAATTGACTGGCAATTAAGTATGTATGTATGTATGTGATTGGCGTTGCAACCGTTTAGCCGACGATAGTGCGCCACCTCTCTCTCTCCTTCGCAGTTCGGCGCCAGTTGGAGATCCCAAGTGTAACCAGGTCGCTCTCCACCTGGTTCCTCCAACGGAGTGGAGGCCTTCCCCTTCCTCGGCTTCCTCCGGCGGGTACTGCATCGAACACTTTCAGGGCTGGAGCGTTTTCATCCATTCGGACAACATGACCCAGCCAGCGTAGCCGCTGCCTTTTTATTCGCTGAACTATGTCAATGTCGTCGCTCCATCGTCTGCGGTATTCGCCCTTGCCAATGTTCTAAGGACCATAAATCTTGCGCAAAATTTTCCTCTCGAAAACTTCTAGTGTCGTCTCATCGGATGTTGACATCGTCCAAGCTTCTGCACCGTAAAGCAGGACGGGAATGATAAGCGACTTGTAGAGCTTGATTTTGGTTCGTCGAGAGAGGACTTTACTGTTCAATTGCTTACTCAGTTCAAAGTAGCACCTGTTGGCAAGAGTTATTCTGCGCTGGATTTCGAGGCTGACATTGTTCGTGTTGTTGATGCTGGTTCCCAGGTATACGAAATTATCTACGACCTCGAAGTTATGTCTGTCAACAGTGACGTGGGAGCCAAGACGCGAATGCGCCGACTGTTTGCTTGATGACAGGAGATATTTCGTCTTGTCCTCATTCACCTCCAGACCCATTCGCTTCGCCTCCTTATCCATGCGGGAAAAAGCAGAACAAACGGCGCGGTTGTTGCTTCCGATGATATCAATATCATCGGCGTACGCCAGGAGCTGTACACTCTGGCAATTAAGTACTAATTTTCAATTAAGCAATTACTTCGCTTTCTGCGAAATTTTTTTTTTAAATTTTGGCCAAGTTGCTGAGGTTTTAATAATTCCCAAAAAAGGTTTGTATTTCATTGGCGAAATTCCGTTAATAGACTGAGATATATTTTTAAAATTGTTTATCAACCTTTATATATATATATATTTGGCGTAGGAACCGCTTTAAGCGATTATACTGTAGTATTTAATAAAATACATTGTAAGAATCAGTTTTCGAATTCTCTGTCAATCTGAGATACGCAACAACTAACGTCCATTCAAATGAAAACCCCAAGGGAGATTGCTGGAAAATATATTACATAAGAGTGCAAACTCCTTAAGCATTTATTTATGGTCAATAGATCCAATTCAAAGCATATATCCCCAAAAAGGTGATCTTGAAAATATCAATATGAGTTAATTTCCGGAATTTTGTAATTAACAAACAAAATTCTTCGAAATTTGTGTTAATACATTGCATTAACGAAATATCATTGCAGCGGGAGTTATTCAAGTTTCAATACCATATAATCCCATGAGTTCATAGACCGACTGAATCGATTTTAAATTGTAGAAAAAGAGTAAGACAAAAACACAAAATTACCCATAATTGCCGAGCAACAAGTGTTAATCTTAGTAATGCTTGGAATTTCAACCTTCATATTTCCATGGAAAATATGAATGTAAAAGGCAAACAAACACACACGCACGCAGCCATACAGGTATGACAGTTTCAAAGTTTAAAAGAGTCAACAATAGACAATGTAATAAATCCCAAGTAATTTACACATTTCTAAGCAATGCGCACAGTAAAACACGCATAAAGCAATAAAAAGGTACTAATAGGTGAAATGTGCCTCCAAGCGGAATTTCTGAAATTTATATACACACACACACACACACAGCAGCAAATATGGAGTTAAGTGACCGATATTACAAGCTTGAATGTGTGTGCATAAATTTTTACTGCTAATAAGGTACTTCGGCAAATACATACATATGTACAACCAAGTACATAACCACGATTAGAATCCGACCAAAGTACTTTACTCTGTACGCATGTACCTTACAATAGTGTTGCTGTTGTTGTTGTAACAATGAGTACCACTCACTGTAGAATAAGTAATTTAAACAACTTCAGTCGAGCAAGTTTACTATTCTAAGCCTAACTGTTATTGTGTAGGGCAAAATACAAAACGAAAATCGGTAGATATGTAAGTTCAAAAGGAAATGCGCATGGTAATAACAAAAATAAGCAACAACGAAAAATGGTAATAAGACAAGCAAAGTGCAAAAAAACACAAAAAAACACAATTCATACTTACAGCGCACATTTCAAGTACCCGTTGTACACACTCCCACAGCTTACAAGCAAGCGCGGCGAATATGAGGAACTAATAGAACGAGCGTTGAAGATAGAAGAGGTGAAGACATACATAAATACATATCTACATACATATCTACATAAATATATACATATTAATGTATGTACATATACGTGTAGGTGGCATTTATGTTTTTACACGCATCCGTGTGTGTGTGTTTGTTTGTGTAGTCATATGCCAGTCAGCACCTAAAGCTAAATCAATATAACTGTAAATTTTACATTAAGTGCCGCAGTAAAAGCGGCAGTGTTGATGTACACATATGGTGTGTTTTGTTTTTTTTTTTTTTGTTTTTCCAGGGGTGCTCTAAAACATAAAAGATTGGTATTGGAAAAAATTTAATTGTATTATTAGGAAAAATATTTAAATTTTTTTAAAAATAATACTTAATTTAAAAAATATTTTTAATTTTTTGAAGATTTTAAATCAATTTTTTGTCATTGTTTATATTTTTTAATAGTTTATCAACAGATTTTAACTAATTCAATTTAATTTTATTTTAAGTTAATACATTTTTGGCATATTTCACATACAAAAAAATCATAACAAAAATGATTTAAAAATGTACAAATTTTTTATATTTTTTGTATTATTTTCATAGTTGTATATATCAATCTATTAAATTTTATAGCGCAGAATAACGGATTTCTGGAATCGGATTTTATATTATAATATTTTCATATTTTGTATAATATTTTTGACATTTTGATACATTTATTGAAAGCAACAACAACCAAAAAAAAATAATTAGACAGACTATCTCTCTCTCTTATTTTAAATTCATAAACATTTTGCAAAGAAAATAAAATAATAAATATAAGAATAGCCCTAACATTCATACATTTTTTATGGTCGTTTTTTTCTTAAAATAAAAAAAAACATTTTTTTATAATTTCTTGCATGCGTGGTTTTAAAAAAGATAAAAAATGTTTGCAAGTAAAAATTAAGACATCCCTAATGTTCAAACATAAAAATTTTATATGATTGACTGTTAGAGCTTGAGATAGTAGGTGTTACAAGTGTGACGTGCCGTAGAGGGAAGGTACACATGCGTGCAAATATATTACATACATATATTTTATATATATGTATTTTTGTATGTATACAAACATGGATCCGTTGATGTACTACGCACATACATGTACACATTACACATTAGCGCCTACGCAAAAGGGCGCAAACGTACACACATATGGCTCATTTCATATTAAAAGTACCGCACGACCCACCCATAAGGCAAGCAACATGTTTAGAAGCCGGGAACACGAGAGGGGAATATGTGTACTATATAGTTACATGTCAAATTGTTTTTATAAAGTAATTGAGCATACATACGTACATATATACATATTTATATTGTTACATACATATATAAATAAAATAAAGCTCACTAGCTGACTTTCAATATTGAAAAAATATCTAAATTTTGCTGAATTATCAATTTTTACAACGGACCAATATTAATACATACATATTTATGTATATGTAGAGTTATCTAAGCAAATGACATCACTGTCTACATATGTATCTATGTACTTACATAATTTCATTTACGTTTATACAATTTTGACGACAGAATTCAATTTGAATCTCTTTTTTACTGCACACAAACAAGTACATCAGAGATTACATACAATTATATGTACATATGTACTGTATGTATGTATATATGAATTCTGATAATATTAAGATTGGTGTTAAATTGTCAAAAACGACAACCAAAGCATATTTCAGGCAGTCATCCAAACTAATAACACAGACGTACACACATACATTTACATGCACATCTGAACAATCCATCAGTGGGACATTCGTAAGCATTCGCGAACAAATTGAACTTTACGACCCTTCTAATATACATCTAGTCAAGCACATAGAAACACACTTATACGAGCGCTGACATGTATGTATATATTATATATTTTACACACTTAAATGTAAATATATATATGTACATATGTGAGTTCTCTTTCCTTCTTGTTTGCAAATTTTTTATAGCTCGTCAGCATTCGCAAAACGCTTGAGATTTTTGAGCAAATTAACAGCAATTCTATATATGCATGTAATATTCGTACTACTTCATACATACACCGAAAGAAAATTAATGGCAAAATTCATCAAACTGTACCCGTACATATGAATGGCAGATTCAGTGAACAGCGATATCCAGATAATTGGATATTAACAAAATAATATCTTCGACTAAACATTTGTGGAATACTTTTAATGAAAGCTATTCCTCATTATTGAACATATTGCTGATGATCAAGAGAGACCTAAGAAGAAATAATAGAGATAATTGCTTGGTAATATTATGATTACGGTCAACGTATATTGCATTAGTCAAATGCACTGATAATACAGCAGAAGAAACATTGCATTTTGCATTGCATGCAAAAAAATTAAATTTGAGGTTAGGATTAATACGAGAGTTGTAAGAAAGTAAGTCATAGTTCCAACTCGGAGATAATGTTTTAATCTAAGCAGGGTTAGATCGCCGAAACAATCACATTTGACGATAAAATCCGAGTAAATTCCAGTAACATAGAACCAGCATTACTTTGAATGTAACCGTTAATTGACTTCGATGGCAATTAGCCTAATTTTCCTCAAAACAGGGTTTAAAGAACCCGCCACAACAACAACCAGTACAATTATTAAAGAAGACAGAATACCGTAGAAAGTAAAAGTGAATTTAACTCACTCAAACAATAAAACATATTTGTTGAACGATTTTATCGGCGTAAGTTGTACAAATACACACCTCCAACTCCGCTTCCATCAGCAATCAAAAGCTAAAACACGAATACAATAACATTTGCCACTTAACCCATTGTGATTGTTGGCGTGTGGCAGAAAAGTATACAGCAAAGTTTGTAGACTAACCAAGTTTCGACTGCACTCCAAGAACAACAACAACTACAACAAAAATTAGAATTTCTTAGTATGAAGACTGTGTGCGGTCTCGGCAAAAGTGTTAGGCAAACCGACAAATTTAATGGAGAGCGGTTTATTGTAACATACTATACATATACATTAATAGGCGATAATACCATCTTACATAATATCACGCCACTAAGACACTTGCACTAAGTTGCAAGTTTCATTTTCATATTGTTTTCAATGAAAATAGAAAGTTAGACGGATTCAAATGTGCAGCAACAGACTGATCTAAAAGAATGGTTGGCAGCAATTTGCAAGGAGGAATTCGAGAAACACTTAACTAAATGCTCTGCACGTGTAAATATTTGAAATGAAACCAAAATTAATTGCATATACATAATTGGTTGTAAAACACAAATCCTTAAACTTAGAGCTGCTATAAAGTTAGTTAAAGCTAATTGTTTGCTAGTTTTTTAATGGTATGCAAGATGCTGTGCACTAAAATTTAATTTGAATATGATTTCACAAAAATACGTAAATATATTTTTATTTATCTCTTTTAGGAGTCACACACAAACAAACACTATTTCTGAAAAATTAAAAAAAAAACATTTTTTTTTTCGAAAAAAAATTCTTAAAAAAATATATAAAAAACAATAAATTCTTCAAATTTAATTTAATTTTTTTACTCAAAACACAAGCTGTAATTACCCCTACAATTCCACAAAATTATAAACAGTCAGCATATTATTTTAATATTTCATAATAAACAACAAAAACCAGTTATTATTTCATTGTCGTCACAATCATGGTCAACTGTGAATCACTTTACAATTAACGAGCAACAAAAAAAAAATAAATTACTTGAATTCACTTTCTCCGCACTTTATTTGCCATGACTTTGCATTTGCATTATTACTATAAATATTAGCCTATTTGCTGATGTCATTACAACAACATTAACAAGCTTATCAAGTAAAGCAACACAATACCGCGCTGCGCTTTGCATTCGCAAATTTTATTTTTATTTTTAATTATTTTTCTATACAATTTCGCTTTCATTCGAGATTACCGATTATCTAATAAAAATATACAAATATATGTACATACATATATATTTTTGTGTTTTTATAAAAATATTTTTGTTTTTTTTCCTCGCTATCCGTGTTTGTTTTCCATGTTTTTGATTTACGCTTAATTTCTCAAGATTTGCTGCTAGAGGCATTCTATCGAAAAAGATGAGAATCCAGGTGGGGCTGTTTGATCATAATTGCATACATACATTTGTAATATCCCAGCAGTGAAATGTCAGAGTGGTCAATAAAAATACTAGTTTGGAACTAGTAATGTCTGTTTGAAATCAAAGAAGTCAGAAAATACTGTGATGCGACTAACACTTTCGAACTGAAAGTTGACTAGTTTGAAAAAGTCCTTAGTTGTATTTTAAAATATAAAATGCATTATTTTTTCAATAATTCAACGATTAGTATATTTTATACAAAAATTTTACAATTAAATTGGTTTGACGTTTGCTGTCAATATTGTAGAATCGCGAATGTCAGTTCATTTTTTTAAACCACGTTTGTGTCGCATGCCTGATCTCTATCATTACACTATACGGCAAAATCGAATTTTTTACAGGAGATTGCGACATACTTAAGTAACAAAAATTTCATACTCCGATTTTCGAAGTTAGCCCCCAAAATCGGTTTCAAAGTTCGAAAAAAACTTGTTTAAAATAATAATTCTAAATTACAGGATATAGTTGCTTAATTCAATAGTACATAAAATTTTTCCGCAATAATAAATTTTCTATTTTTTTCGAAGATCAAACTTTGACCCTTCATAGCATCTGTCATATAAGCTTGAGCGAAAAATTGTATGTGCTTACTGGCAATGTTGAAATCTACAATCGATTTCAAGTCTTCAGGAAAACATCGAAAAAATATTGTATTTATGAGTTATAACCCTTTCTTATAAATATGCGACACAGGCCCCTACGTTCCCTTGTTCAACGTACACTCTAACTGACTATCTATCGCTGTAAGCTGAATGAAAGTGAGAGAACATATTTTCTTGAATATTAATTCTTTTGATGACAAAATTGGATGATTTTGATTAAGTTCCCTAAGTCCGCATATTTCGTATTATGCATTTTTTTGTTTGAAAATGTCATCAGCTGATTACTATTTTATCAATAACACCAACCAAATTTCCAGCGTTGACAACAACCAACAAAGTTGTCTACCAGTTTCAATTCGATTTGTATTCTTTTGCATGGTAAATTCATATAAATCAACACTTCAATCGATCAAAGATCGGTTAATTGATGAATTAACTGTGCGAAAATGCTATAGTACGTTTAATTTTCATTTTCTATTAGTCATATTGAATTTTAAATAGATATTATACCGAAATATATGTATTTATGAAACTCATTCATATGTAGAAGAGGATTTAATAAGAATATTTTGCAGTATGAGAATTTTCAGAAACCCGAAAATATTTCATGTCGTTTTAGTTATTAGCGAATTCAGAGAGTCTTCAATTTTCGCGCGAAATGAACCTATCTTAGTTTTATTTTAATTGTTTCATATTTTTTGCTGCATTACCCCTAACTATACTCAGACTACACGTTGTCAAATTAGCTATTAATAAGAGTTTAACTAATTACCAAATTTCCCATTACATCTTTTATCTGCGAAATCGCATTTCTTCCTCCCTTTACATGCATACTACATGCCCATTCTTGTTTACTAGTCCACTCACATGCATCCAAATGACGATCTATTTATGTATATGGCACTCATTAAATGCATAATATATAGTATTTATATTATCATCTGTGCTGTATTTCACACAATTACGCTGTGGCCAAGAGACAACAAACAACAGCAACAGCAGCAATAACACTAACAAACTGTGACAGCAGCGGCGCTAAATGGTGTGGTGCGCTGCATCTGTGCAAGCGCTATGAAGCATGCGAGAGAGACAATTGTTCTAAGCTATTTACTTTTTTGCCCACACCAAGCAAGTGTCCCCCGCCACCCACCACCAACTATTACTGCGCGCAACGCCGCGAAACTTTCGCTTTCATTTACGATTACGATTTTGCATTCGCAGTGGTTGCTGGCGCTGCTGCTGTTGCGGCAATTGAAAGTGACTACGTGAAATCGCATTTTCAATCAGCTGCGTCAGCGTCATGCAATGGCGAGCGGGTGGGAATGAGTGGCGCTTTGTTGCTTTTGCACTTCGCTTGTACAATTAAACAATAATAATAATAATTTTCTTTTGTTTAAGTATATTATTACTTTGTTTTTTTTTACACTTTTTTGTTATTGTTGTTCTTCTTTTAATTTTTCACAACGCAGTGCGGCCGTCGTCGTATGCAAACGTCGTAATAGAATTGTGCTTAGCAAATATTTATTGCACACGCGCTCACTGTACATTTACTATAAAGTATGTATGTGTGTTTGTAAGTAGACGCTGTTGTAGGGGTGTGTGTTCGGACGCCTTTGGGAATCATTTTCATTTTCACTTTCTTTGTTTGAACAGCTGCGCCAACAGCGGACGCGCAGCGCTCGTCGGCAAACACACTGGCGCGCACATACAAAAATACAAATACATATATAGATCGATTGGCGCTTATGTAGACCAGCACGCGTCTGCTTTACAGATAATTTCTTCTTCTTCACCATTTACGTAAATTGTTGCGTTACTTATACGCCGCGGCGCGCAGCGTCAAACACAAGTTGGCAAATATTTTTATGGGCTCTAAGGCAAATAAATACCTAAAAGCTACATTGTGTGCACAAATTAGCATGTGTTGGATGTGCGGCGGGGGAGGCGGAAATGCGAGGCGCAAGGTGCCAAAGAGAGAGATACACAGTTTTAGTAAAGTGAGGGGCAGACATTGGTTATGATTTGATTTTGTTGTTTTTGTTTTCGTTATCTGGTAATAAAAACACTCGACGCATTATGTGCTGCTGCTTCTGCTGATGTAATACACACAGACAAATGCACATAGCACTTTGGAGGAGATAACACACTCGGCTCTATTGTTATTGTTAAGTAACACGCTCGCTCGGTGTTAGAAAATCAATTTGTACGAAATTATGTTTTATGAAATTGGTTGTAAACATTATCATTGAAGTTTCATACTTTCGCATTAAGTTTTTAGCTCGACAAATATACAGAAATTGAGCTTTTTCCACTAATTATTGAACTCGTTGAGTACTTGAAGGAAAAGGGTTGATTTTACAGACGAAAAGTTTTTAAAAATATTTTGCTCACTGAAGTAACCCTATCACAGGTTAGTACTCGAGCTCTTTGAACCATCAAAACGATAGGAATTGAGGGCACTAGAGATTTTTGACTTTATGGAAATGCTCTCGCATAAATCAAATCAATCAAATATAGGTTGAAAAGTTTACTAATATTTTTCAATTAACTGTCAGACCTATATTCATTCAGACCATACCTAAATTCTGTAAATCCCCCTACAAGCTATGTCTTTGAACAGACACCGAGGTGAGAGCTGTTATCTTATCATGCGTAACTGGACGGACAGCCAAAGAGCGCACTTCGTCAAACGGAAATTATATTCCACTTCACAAGGTCATACTGGACAAAAGAACTTTTATCAATTTTTTTTTATGACTGAATTTTTTTTTTGAAAATAAATATTTTAGAAAAATATAAACAACCTGAACATTAACGTCGCTCACTGTACGTACCGACTGCACTGTTTTGTACGCAACAACAATAAATGTTGCGCAATATCTTTCGGAATTCGCACAATATCATGTGCAAATGCACACAATCACATAGTTAATAACAAATAAAGAGCCAACAACAAATTGTGCACAACAGACATAGTGCCAACACTGACATAATACAGACGTACATAGATATGTATGTATTGTACATAAATTGTGCTGACATTAGAAAGTATTTATTTGGAATTTGTAACGTAATCACAGAAGTTGTTCTCAGTACAATGAAAGTTATGAGACTTTTAATTGCTTAGAGTTCTTAGAGTTATGTAAATATTATATTAAAAAAATTAATTTTTGTAATACAGAAAAATTAAAAAAATTTCGAAATTTTAAATTATCAATATTATACAGCACTACTCATCTACAGACATGCATATGTATTTATATACAAATGTATTTGTCTATAAAAAAATATTAGCAGTAGTAGTAGTTTTATCAATTACTGTAAATGCAGTGTATGTCCTTCAACTTTTGAATCGCCGCTTATCGTTTGAAGCAGCGAGTGTGCAGCCAAGTAAACTTTTATAATATTTATATACATGTATATGTACATACATGTATATAAATAAATGTTAGAATTGTAGTTGAAATGTAATATTGATAATTATTTACAATAGTATAAAAATAAAAAAATCATAAATTTTACTTTCAACAACTTTTATTATTGTCTCTTACTAAGAAATAAAGAAGCAGCGCGTTCTCTTAACTATTAATTATGTTTATGCATTATCACCAAATTACTCGCCAATTCTAACTATCTTTACATATGTACATACATAAATAATTAAATAAATATATTTTTTTTTGTTTTGTCATTTCCTTCTCTTTGCTTACACAGCTGTCTGTCATTCGCATTCTGTACTTTACACTTTGCACACATTTTACGCTTTTACTTACAGCTAACCTACTACTTACATAGTTTTTTTTGTTTTTTTTTTGTTCTAATATTTTACCCTTATTCACGCATAAACAGCGCAATCACCTCACCGCACTCGTTATCACCATAAATTTGTACACATGCAGCTAAATATGTGCGTAAAAATAAACAATACTTGAATGAGTGCGTGTGTGTGTGTGTATGTATATTCATACATAGGTGTCTTTGGGAATGTATTTGTTTACGCACAATTTGCGTTGATTGGGTTCATTGAACGCTGCGTGTGAAATAAAACTTTATTTTATTGATAAACATATACGTATGTATGTATGTATACATGTAAGTTAATCTGCAGCGGCATAAGATAAAAGCTATGCGCAGAAAAATAAGCGGTGAAATAAGAATGTGCCGTTATTAAACTTGTTATGTTGCAATATTTTTTAACCACAATAACGACACTTCTCAGTTATGTCAGAATTAGACATGGATTTTTTTCGGAAAGAGAGACATATTTTGTGTTACAACACATATTGTCATACAGTGAATTTGGTTTTCTTTTCAGAAAGAACGACACATTTTGTATTACAACGATATTGGTGAAAAGTAGTTAAATTTTTCGTATTGATTTTTTTCAACAAAAACAACACATTTGACTTATGACGGTAAAATTGAATTATATTTTTCACAAATAACGACACAATTCAAAAGAAAAAGCATTAGTACACTCTATTTGGTCCATTTATGCTCAACATTGTATTTATTATATTACAAGCCACTAGATTTGTTAATAAACTTATGGAAATTTTCTATATTTGCTAAATAAGAGGCAATTGAAAACTTTAAATCGCTCTCCTGAAAAATCGACTTTTTTGAGATGTGACACTATTCAAGTAAATGAGCGATATGTATATATTCAACTGTTTTCATTTTATTAAATTTTTTTTTTCTTTTAAAAATCATGTTTCATGTTCATAGAGTCTCTCTGGTGCATACTTTTTGGGGTTGCAGGAGAATGCAGATTTGAAAGTCTTTTAGTGATATTTGCTTGGTACATAATTCTAATTATGTTTCGGAAATTTGCTTACTGATTTAATAGGAACCTGATTTTTATTATACAATTAATTCAAAAAATTTTTTTAAAAGTCAAAGAACATTTTTCAAAAGTATTATATTGAAATAATCTATCTCCCATTTAATAAGAATTTAATGTGAATTCTATATCATAAAATATATAACAATATTGGGAAAATATTTCTTGAAAAAAATTTACAATTTATTTCAATAAATCCAAATGAATAGACTAATTGTATCAAAGCTTTAAGCTGTTAGGGGCACGGAATGAGACTAGCCATTTTTTATACAATTAAGCTACATAAAATAAATAAGTATGATGATTTCTAATATTCAAAAAAAAAATCCAAATTCATATTTTCACACCCTAAATGTGTTTCAGACTATTAAATACCCTAAAAGTAATATCGCCAAAAATTTTACTTCTTTTACATTTTGTAATTTTGTGTCCAAAAATTTATTTTTCTACAATTTTAAATTACTCTTCTCATCAAGAACATTCTGCAACTATAAATATTACTAGGGCAAGTAAAGTTATCTATACTGTACTACTTCTATTAATAAATATCAATTTCTATATAAAAAGTGTAAGCGGACTTTATCTTGATTTTTTGCAGTTATTCTTACACTTATTTACATACACACATATGTACAAAAAGAACGGCAAAAATCTCTTGCAACTCAATTACATAAATCATTAGCGCGTATTCGCAGCTGAGAAATTATCAATTGTAGATGATACGCGTGTGTATGTTAGCGCGCCCTAAAAGGAGGTCAAACCGCCCATCCGGCCGGCCGCATACCGGTAAAGCGCAAATACTTACATTACATTACACACACACATACATACACAACAACAGCGCTGCTGCTGAGGCGTCCAAATTACGTACGTACGTGCTCACTTGCTCAAATCCATCAATGTGAATGAGTAAAAAACCAAAAAATATGTGAGCAGCAGTGAACACAACAACAAAAACAACGCTAAAGAATGTAACATTATTTATAAAAATAAAGCAACACATAAGAACAATGTTAATTGCCTCCGCGTGATCGCGATCTGCATATGACGCTCTCTAACGTACGAACAGACAGCGACACACACACGCACACACACTTACGCGATTCTCTCTCTCTCTCTATGTTCTTGTAGTAAAAACTTTTTTTAATAATACATACTCGTACGTATGAGCGCATGTAGGCGTTAGCAAAATAAATATAAAACGCACCAACAACAATAACAACTATGAAAATAAGTAAAGCATATAGTCAGCAGCTGTTGTAGGAATGAAGTGCGAATACCAAAACAAACAAAACGTCAAAGAACTTTTTCGCAAACTGTCGGACGGCGCGCTTGTCCTACTGTACGCCACCATTTACACGCCGCGCAAGGCAAGCGCCAAGGCGTTGACGCCGGCATCGTCACCTACCAACGCTGCGGCGTGCAGTGACAGCGCTTGCGCTGCCACCACCGACGTAGGCGCCACTTTAATTATTATTTATTTGCTGTTCTGTTGCTTTGGCAGAACGCTTGAGAGCGCAGCGCCGCGCCACGAAGCATCGCTTGTAACGTGGAGCTTTTGCGCTTTGTGCAAAAATCTGATTTTGCCTTTTGCGTTTACGTCGACGTTTACGCCGTCATTATGACTTTGCTTGCGTTGTGTTTAGTATATTTCTCGCTACATTGTTTGTTATTGTTGTTCGTATTTTGTGTACTTTAGATAAGTTTTAGTGTGGCTACTTGTTGGGCATATTTATTTACGGTGATTACGACAATGTAGTTAGTAGCAACCCTTGAGTGCCTTTTGCAAACGTCCGAACGTGTTTGGGTGGCTGTGTACATTTTTCGCATATTCGCTCTTGAATTGGTGTGGGTGAGGGAGCCGGGCAGGAAGTGGTGTGCGACGCGAATAAAATGTGCATACATTAGCTAGCGCACAAGTTAATCACTTGTATACATTGAGCTTAAATTGAGGTACAGTGGATTACGTTGGAGTGCAGCAAACACAAAAAAGCGAGAGTTACGTAATTACTAAGGCTGCCGAATAATGGAAATGTAATCATTAAATTTCAATAAATTTTTTGCATTTAAAACAATCGATGGCTGGTATCGAAGAATATTGCAAATGTATTTTATTACATACAGTTCGCTCACCAATTACTTTTTAAATTATTTTAATGCACTCAGTATTTTATGGGAAATTTCATTATCGTTAGACATTCCCGAAATTGTAGTTTCCCAGAATTTATGTTATTCCTAAAACATATTTTTCTGGACTTGATAAGAATCATCTTGATTAGGCGTTTAAATTTATTTTCTAAGAATTAATTAACGAATTGTAACATCGTTAGGGTTTTTCAAAATGTGTTTCATATGAAAATGTTTAATAATTATTTGCTCCAACCAACAAAGTTCAATGATTACTTTTTCCGTTATCAAATAAATTTGTATATTATAGCTAAATTGCAATTTGGTATTTCTATATTTGATTTGTCAAACATTGAAGAGTGCCAAATCAAATAAACAGCATTAAATGTTTTTACTCCAATTGGTTTATGTATATTTTTTAAAATAGTGTCAAAGTTTGATCTTCGAAAAAAGAAATAATTTATATATGGAAAAATACTGGACCCCTTAAAACTTCTGTCATATAAGCTTGAAGAGTTTTATATACCATGTAATTAAGAAGTAGATTTATATTTTATCTATACTGTAGATGTTTAGTAGCTATATCCTGTAATTAATAATAATTTTTTTAAAAAGTCCTTTTTTCGAACTTTGAATTCCAATATTTTGATTTTGAAGGCTATCTTCGAAGATCATAGAATAAAAATATTCTTACTTATAATACTCAACCGAGTGTTGTACTGTATTCCATAATCCGCCCACCAAATGTAGTCGTATCTTATTTGTCTGGACTTTTTAAACACGATAAATGGTGGTATATATTTAATTTTCAATACCACACCACCACCGGGTCCCAATATACGACATCAGATATCTTCACAATAAAAAATACGACCTTAAATTTCCTCAAGGATATGAGTTTATATTGGGCATTTTAATATGAGTAATAATATGAAGACTTACAACGCCAATAGCAGCACATTTTGTTCCAAATTAGGTATAGTACTGATACATTCAAATCTAGATTAAAATTCCTCAAATTACTATTTTTTCGTAAGTCTTTATATATCCACCAAATCTGGTATGAAATATTAAAAAAAGAAACAAAAACATTATTACTATATCATTTTCGAATATCATTATGTCTTGTTCGACCGCCTTGAGCTGCGTTATGTTTTGCTAGTTTTTCCCAAAATAATAAATACATAAACCTAACCATCGTTTCTCCACTTTATTATTTTATATTCTATACGAACCTGTTGCCCCTTGCATATGTACATAGAATTTCAATTCGTTATATTCAATTTTTTATTTCTATTCTAACTAAAGACATAATTTAATTGTCGCCGCGTCTTCGTTTTCGCATTCACTTGCCATTTGCTCAGCTACAGACAAACAAACATACAAGCATATGCATACATACATATATTTAAGTGCAAAACATCCGAACCAATTGACTTTCACTTTCGTTTGACGATCGATTGAGCGGCCAATGTCGATTGCTGTCGGTATTCGCCGGCGAATGAAGTAATTATTGAATTAATAGTCGCTGTCTGTTTATTGTTGCTGTTGTTGTTACTACTATTATTGCCTTTGACGTTACACTGATTGTTTGGTTGGCTTTGCATATGCACAGGCACACACACACACACATACATATGTATCAACAACGGCGTATGGGTAGCAAATCAGAAATCTTTATTTATTATGATTTGTTATTGTTTGTCTAGCATAGCATGTTACCTCATAGTAAGCGCAGACGTTCTTACGTTACGTGCGCACATACAGGCACACATACACATGCATTATGTTTGTTCACAGTCGTGGCAGTATACATACTTATAATCATTTGTTGTTTTTACTGTGTTTGTTTAGCGAAAGCGAATTTTTTCGCCCGTTACTCGGGAGATTTGCTATCATTATAATATACGGTTGTGTACAATAAATAATCGCGTGACTTTTTATTTTATTTTTATTTTTTTGTTTTGTGATTGCATTCGTACTTTTAGGCGACATTGTTGCTACACACAAAAAATTTAAATGATTACATGTTGCTCTTTCGGCAGAAATGTCAAGGTTACTACAGTTTCCGGTATGAATAATGATGTAGTAATTTTAGCACATTGCTTTTGTCAGTTGAAGGTAAATTTGCAAATTATAATGGAAACATAA
Source organism: Zeugodacus cucurbitae (assembly GCF_028554725.1). Taxonomy (NCBI): domain Eukaryota; kingdom Metazoa; phylum Arthropoda; class Insecta; order Diptera; family Tephritidae; genus Zeugodacus; species Zeugodacus cucurbitae. The sequence goes on along the minus strand of NC_071667.1, from coordinate 50,396,544 downwards.
TTTTAGCAATTGTAAAAAATTACATAGTGTACGAAAAAAAATTAAATCCCAGAAATAGTTTTGTTTTTGCGAATTGGAAATTATCATTTCCGGTATATGCAATTGAACCCTAACTCGAATCATCATTCCACATTCACACATTTAACCCATTAAAGGATAGGATCAGAGCCAAATTTAAAAAAATGTTAAGCTAAATAAAGACAGACAGAAAGACACCTTGAAATTAATTCATCTTTTAATTTTGATAATTTTTGTATACATACATATGTATGTCACCCTGTGTCTTTTTTTATTCTTTCAAAGAGGCTATAAACTCTGCAATGTTGTTGAAACACATATACGACAATACTATTTTTTTTTTATTCTGTAAGATATTATAGTTTGTATGGAAACAGATTTTAATCATATATGTAGACTTTGAAAAGAAACACTAAGTTATCTAACTAATATAAATATAAATTTCAGCTGCAAAAATTTTACAAATTATTTCAGTATTTGAATTTCTGATTAGGTATGATATAGCGCTGCTGAACATTTCTGTTAACAAAAAAAACATATTTTAATTCAACACTTGTTTTTTTTTAATTCGCAGATATCACACTGACCAAGGAGCTATGGACCAGCAATTCTGTCTACGCTGGAACAATCATCCGACGAACTTAACTGGCGTGCTAACCTCGTTGCTGCAGAGGGAGGCACTATGTGATGTGACGCTGGCATGTGACGGTGAGACAGTCAAGGTAAGCTGCTATTAATGAGAGAACATTAATGTAAGTGAGAATACTAACATTAATTTGTTTACTTCCACCAACACAGGCGCATCAAACCATACTATCAGCATGCAGCCCATATTTCGAGACAATTTTCCTGCAAAACCGCCATCCACATCCTATCATCTATTTAAAAGATGTCAGATACTCAGAAATGCGCTCCCTGCTCGACTTCATGTACAAAGGCGAAGTCAATGTCGGTCAGAGTTCGCTGCCGATGTTCCTCAAAACAGCCGAGAGTCTACAGGTAAGCAAAGAGTAAAATTACACTCTCACATGTGAGCAAATTAATTTATGAGAGTCTTTCCGTAGGTTCGTGGTCTAACGGACAACAACAACCTCAACTATCGCACGGAACACCGCGATTCGCCCATATCCTCGCCCACCGGTCGTACACCGTATAGTAGCGGTGGACTCGGAGGTGGCGGCAGCGGCGGTAGCGAATGTGAACCACGCGAACGCGAACAACAGTTACGTGGCCGCGCCACCGAACGCGATATGCGCGACGAAATGCATTCACATCGCAGCAGCAGCAGTTTGAGCGAACGCAATGCTGCCGCCGCTGCCGCGGCTGCTGCAGCAGCAGCTGCCACTGCCAATGTGGGCAGTGTGAGTGCCAGTTTACAGTCCGCTGCAGCAGCTCTGGGTTTGGGAGAACGTTCACCCATCACAGCGGCCGCAATGGCTGCTGCGGTGGCGGCTGCAGCTACACGCAGTGCCAGCGCCGATCCGAATACAGCCTGTTCTGGCGGCAGTGTCAGCGGTGGTGGTGGCATATTGAATAGTCGCAACAGTGATGCGAATAGTGAGCGCAGTGTTAGTGGTGGCGGTGGTGCTGGCAATGGGGGCAGTAGTGGTGATCGCAGCAGCAGCATTGGTCGCGAACGCGCCGATAGTCGTGATGAACTCATGCAGCTAGACTATAGTAACAAGGATAACAGAGATCGTGATAGAGAGATGTCCACCACGCCGGTGGAGCATCTAGGTAGTAATAAGCGAAGACGTAAGAACTCATCCAACTGTGATAATTCGTTGACCTCGACGCATAACGCAAATGTACAGGACAGGCACTACACTCAGGATTCTCAGGTGAGTCGGCAATCAAAACAGGATTAATGAAAAGCACATTCTTCGGTAGAAATATTCAACTGCTATTTATATACTATTTCACTATCAATTAATTAATTTCCAATTGTCTCCTCTGTGTCTGACGTTGTTAGACTTCTATGACGAAAATAACTACATTCTTTGTACCGTTAACGAACATTTGCCTTATCAGCGTCTATTATTCTTGTATACCATACATTCAAAATATTATCAAAGGAAGTACGCAAAAGAAATAAAGAGTTCTTCTTATCAATTTCGCACACGCGTTTCTCATGAAAGTGTTTTTTTCCCAAAAAGTGAAAAATTCTTGATAAAAGTAGATTCATGTTAATATAAAAACGACTAAGAACTAAATTGCAACCCCGATTAAGCTTAATAAAGAGGTTTTGAGTGGGCTTCTTATTATATTAGTTGAAAGAAATTTTAAAATGTGTCTTAAGATAAGAATTGTAGGCTTTGAAAATATTAGAGCCTCTTCTTAATTTTTAAATTCTCTGGAAATTGTAACTTATAGTATGTTTACATATGAAAATAATCTCGTTCTTAGCTCGTTCAATAATCTAATCGTTTACATAGAGCCAAATGAGATTATCAATTGTCAAATGTGTTGCATTTGTTGTTGTATTACACATATTTCTCTCGCTGTCGGCCATTGTTGTTTACATTTTCGTTTGACATTTCTCCTTTTCTTCGCAAAATTATCGATAATCCTAGGAATAACACCGAAAATCTAGTTGTATAAAACGAGATAATTTTATAATCTCGGATTATCCAGAGAGCAATTTTGTAGGGGAAATCACGTTTCTTAATTACAGATTATCGAGTTAAGCTCGTAAATGGAGATAATCTCGTTATATGTAAACATAGTATTAATTAGCTTCCGGGGTTGCCAACTATGAAAAAAGAAATACTTATAACACATATTATAAAAAGTGTTCACACATAAGGCGTCTAAGAAAGCCTTTCAGAACATATTCCAGAGATCTGACACATTATTTTATACAGGAAGTAAAGTGAAACAACCAACGCATAATAGTTAGACATTTCAGAAACTAGTCCATGGATATATGTTTTGTCGATTGACCATAATAACCAAAGACATTTCCAAGCCGATCGTATAAGAATTCGAATCTCCATAAAGCTTATATTTAACGTTGAAGTGCAACAATTTATATTAGCATAGCTTAAATGAATCCCCAGAACCCTTCAAAAATTTCACAAAACACCTTTCTTGCTCAAATTTTCACAGGCATCCTCACGCAGCAATTTCAAATCGAGTCCCGTGCCAAAAACTGGCAGCACATCCGAATCGGAGGATGCCATCATCACAGGTGTGGGCGAACGGCGCGATTCACCGCTATCCGTCAGTCAATTGAGTATCAGTGGTGGCGGTCTAGGTGGCGTGGGTAGCGGTAGTGTTAGTGCGATTCCCAGTAGTATTGGTCTCAGTCATGCGCTTAGTATTAAACAAGAATTAATTGAAGCACAACAACAACAGCTGCAACAACAACGTGAGACTCATGTACCTTTGCCAACCGAATACTTGCCGGTGAGTAGTCAATACAATGAATTTAAAATATAATATATAAATGAGCTAGCATAGAACTGTAAGATTCATAAAACAGTTTAAAATATGTAATTTGTGTTATTTCGTGTCCATCGTGTAGATAAGAAAATGTTTATAAACATGTTGCTGATTGAAGAAATATAATATAACTTTTTCTTTTTTATTTTACGTTAAGAGTAAAGTCTTGTATAATTTAAGGTATGAATGCAATGAATATAATTTAGTGTTGCCACCTATTTTAAAAAATCAAAAAAGCTAAATGTCCTCAATATTAATATTTATGCCTAGCAACATGTTTATAAACATTTTCCATGCTTATATACATAAGCACATATATAATGTGCAATTTAGTGTATTCGTTCATAAGAGATATCAAACTAAGTTCCGTTTATAATCTATCATAAGTACATAAAACATTTGTGTAAGCACTATCAATTGTTAAGGTTTTTTCTTTGGACCGGCACGATGGTTCCAAGTCCGGTAAATACATACTCGTACATACTACATATATGAAACTATAAATAAATAATGAAACCAAAATTGTACTATATTAAAAAAAAAATTAAATGCTGATCAGCGCAATGCTTGAGCAACAACAACAAACGGTAAACGGTACAATAAAAAATAATTGTAACAAATACAAAGAAAATGCTTCTACTACGCGTAGAGCAACATTAGTACAACTTAAGAAAATGTGGAAATTCCCCAAAACAGCAAGGACGAAGGATTTACGTTATTGCTTTATCTAGTTTATTAAAAAAAAAACAAATACTGTAATTTACTGTTTATTTGATTACATTAGTAAAGACAAGTCTAATCGCTAACCCTTGTAGATACTTACATACAATGCAACTTGCGCATCGTCCGAGAAAAAGAAAAAATCTGAACAACTTTGCTTTGCTAAATACTGCACCCAAATCCCTGCTTGCTAACTCTCTCACAACTTCCCTATAAACCTATTCCTCCTTCCTACTTTTCCTGCACTTATTTGTGTTTAAACTTAACTTCAGAGTAAAATTTAATTTCTAAAACAAGTACTAAGGTCCTTCGTACAGCACGCTTTTCTCCTAATTTACGAAAACACATACTCACACACAAACATTCACGAAAAGACGAAGCGTTCAGTCTCATAGTCAAAAAATGCAAAAATTAAAACGAAATCCTTTCTCCTCCCCAAATATACACAAATGTACCACTTTTCTTAAGTTGTTTTTGTTGCTATTATTTTTTATCAATTATTTTTATTTGTTTCCTTTATCTTTAATTTACTTGAAACACATGTCGACACTACCAACGGTCGACTAAAACGAAAACCAACGCGATACACCAATGTCTCCACTCGCAAACCCGACGCACACAAATATGAAATGTAGGAAAAGCGCACGACGAGGTACGAGCATTCACCGGGGCGTCAGCGTCGCGCATCATCGTTGCAGCAGGATTACGTGCGTCAGCAGTTTGAATACCTGCAGCAGCGTGAAGGACAAGATACAAAGCAGAACCTGCTGCTGCAGCACGCAGTGCAGGCACAGTTGAAAAGTATGCAGCAGCAGCAACAACAGCAGCAACAACGCGACAAGCAAGAACAAACCCACAAGCACCAAAGTAAGGCGGCGAATTGGTATGCGACGCAAGCGCAAGCGCAACTCACCGTCAGCACGCAGCCCGCGCAGCGCTTAGCTGCCGATCTCGAGCTCGCGCAAACCACCGCCACGGCGACAGCGACCATACAAAGACTACTGCAGCAGCAACAACAATTTCTGCTCAACGCCACAGACAACTTTCAGCGACCGCTCACACCTGCCGACACAAAAGCCGCCAAGTACGCGACCTACGACAATACGACGCCAGCCGGCAAGCAGTTCGGCGCTGCCGGCAGCGGTACGACCACAAGCAGTGGTAGTTTGCGCAAAAGTGGGCGCTTCCGCTCCAATTGGCTGTTTCAATTCGATTGGCTGCAATACGATGAGATCGCGAACACGATGTTTTGCAAATTCTGCCGCAAGTGGTCGAATGATTTACCGGATATACGCACCTCCTTTGTGGAGGGGAATTCCAATTTCCGTCTGGAAATTGTAAATCATCACAACAAGTGTAAATCGCATCGTTTGTGCTATGAGCGCGAGTTGCTGGAGACCGACAAGTTGCAGACGCACGGTAAAGAGGCCATATCGGCGGCGGCGAGTGGGGGAAGTGCGCAGAGTACTGCTGCTGGTAGTGGTGGCATGCGCAGTATATCCGTGGATGGCGAAATGGGCGCCATTTTGCGCGAGTCCATTCACAAGCGCAAGAGCGCGCCGGAAGTGATCACGATAAATGTGGGCGAGGATAGCGTATGAAAAGAGAGAGAGCGAGAAACCCACCCAACTAAAACTGTATACGATCTCTCACTGCTTGGTTAATTTAATATTAAGGTGTAATTTACAATTTTACTTGATTTGCTGACATTTCGGAATTTTGTTCTTCCATTATATAATTTAAATCGAAAAAACTTGGTTCCATATGTTTAATGTGCAAGCACAAAATTAGCATAAGTATGAAGCATTTTCTCTGTGAAGTAGAATACGTGCAGCGAATGTTACAATATTGTGTTATTATGTAAATAAATAAAATTGAAATTAAATTCAATTAGAGGATTGAATTTTATCTTACCGACATTAATATATATGTATATGTACGAATATGAGTATGAAAAACCTTAACAATTGAAATTGAACATATTTTAGTTAAACCTATTTTAATTTTTGCAATTATGATTTTAAGGCCTTTTCAAACTAGATAAAAATTCTGCATTCTAGCTTTGAAGTAGATAGTCTAAAAACTACAAAAAAGCTATCTTCAGCACAGAAAGCTCTTTATTTTTGTTATTCTATATCAAAGAGAATTGTGAAAAATATTTTAAATTCTGATCAGAAATATCCGTCTGGAATAACACTGTACAAGCAACATTCGCCTAGGTATTGGAGCAAACTAATTTTTTTCGGAAGATTAAGTCGTAAGTCAAAAATTTATTCTACGATTTTCGAAGTCAGCCTCCAAAGTCGAAATATTCGGATTTGAAGTTCGAAAAAAGTTCTTTTCCGTCAAGCATATGTGACAGATGTTATAATGGGGCCGGTATTTTTCGGCATACACATATTATATGTTTTCGAAAATCAAACTTTGTAACTTCGAAAATCGGAGAACCCAATTTTTATAATTATTTGCCCCAATACCCAGAAAAAAGTCGATTTTGCCGGATAGTATAATGAAAGCTTAAAAAATCTTATTCAAATTCATTCAGCTAAAATTAAGAGATATTTTTTATATACCTCCGCCTACTTCAATTTTTAAGCCCCTCAAGAGTCGAAATTTTAAAGTTTTCTCAAGTTTTCAAATCTTAAAGCTTATTTAAGCTTATTTATCAAAATAATATTATAAAAAAATTTACAGTTGCTGCTCCTTATACAATGCAGATCTTTTGAAAGCTTTTTGTTATTCTCTCTTCTGAAAGCACCGTTTACAATAGAAAGTATACCTTGTTATTTTATAGATTTCTCGAGTAGCAAAAAATTTCAATTAGTCTGACCACTTACACAATTTATAAACCAATTTCACACTTGTTAAGTCGAAATTTAGCACTTTAAATTTGAATAAAAATAGATTTTTAGTCTCTTATGTAATTATTTTCATATATTTTAAATCGCATTCGTACTATAACACCAAATTTTTTGTATCATCCTAAACAACCTACAAACTTTATACAGCCCGGTGCTCTGAAGCTGCACACCGATGAAATGTCTCAATTATTATCCTCACATGGCCTACAGCAAGAGAGTCGAGAGGATCAGAATGATGGTAAACAGCTGCCATTGGATCAGTCGGATAACATTGATGGTGAGTACAAAAGTGCCGTTTTTGCTTAATTATGTTTGCGTTTTTTTTTTGTTTGCTTTTACACACTCTCTATATATATATATATATATATATATATATATCTTGTCAATCGCTCATGCAGTTGAGGCTTTACTGTACTATATATATATACCAAACTCAACCACTTAGAAAGTTATACCCGCCCTTTTTAAATTAAATAAATTATATTTTCCCCCTTTTACAACTGACACCTGAACTTACCACAGGCTTTCTTAGTTTGCAAGAAACAAATTTAAAACATTTATAAAGTTATTAACCTACTATTGCAGTTAATAAAGTTAAAAAAAGAATTAGTAAATAAAATATAGCATTGAATGTATGTAAAAAGCCGAAACAAAAAACAGTAAAAACAGCGTTTTGTTTACTTTTTCTTTTGTAGTAGTTACATAATACTAGCGTTTGATTTATTTCCTTTTTGCGTTAACATTTCTCTCTTTGTTTTTATTGGTTTATAGTCAGCCCTTTCTAATTTTAGTTAGCATTTCATAATATACTACATATATATAATATTGGCATATAGTTTGTAAACAATTTCTGTAATACTAATTATTTTTTCGATAAACGAAAGTAGATGTGTTGCAAAGGAAAATGCAATAAAAATAGTCTTAATAGTGACAGTAATTCAATGTCAATAGAAAAGTATGAGAAAAGTGTATTTTCAATAAAAAGCTGCAGCTGCATTCAAATTAATATTTTCTATATTTACGAACATAAATTAAATTTTTTTATGGCGCACGAAATCCACTTAATACCGTTATAACATTAATACGCATCACTCATATAGTACAATAAACTTTCCAAAAAAATTTTTAATATTTTTTCCAACACTACAAACACACATGAGAAAAAAATTAATTATTAAAAAAGTTAAAAATGTATTAAAAAGTATATCTAAAATACCCCTAAACATAGAATTATCCCCGAAATAAATATAAGTCAAACTTTTTTCCAACCCTCCGATTGGCGTTCACTTATCTCCAAATACATTTACATAATTTTAGTTTCCTCCATTCCCCAAATATTTCCTGTTTCTATGCTCTTCCACATATTCATTCAAACTTCTTTACTTACATGCATACGCACATACATACATACAATGTACTTAGAAAACGCGCGCCCATGGTTTATCTCCAGCTTCCTTTTGTTCCTAGGTGCTCCTTTCTACCTAACTCTTTTGTACAGGGTGTGTAGTGTACTTGCCAGTTTTCGAATAATTTGACTACTTAATATGATGTCTTGGATTAATTAAAATACTACAATGCTACTTATATATATGTAATTATATTATTTAGCAAACTTTTATCGCTTTTCTCTATTTTACTTTTGCATGAAATAATATTAATTTTTACTTTTATTTAAAGACAAGTAGTTTTTTTATTAAATACTATTATGTTATTTTGCCAACACATGGCTATAGAATTCGGCCACGCCGATTATGGTATACACAACACGAAATACCGAAAATGAGAGGAAAATCTCACAGAAACCCATAATCTTCATACATCAAAATTATACGACTGCACGGGACAATGCTGATATTGCGCCAAAATAGGGTTCCGCACATAAATTGATATTAGATTCAGTTGATTAAAGCACAATTTTCTCTCTAAGGAGATCATTAAGTTCCCGTCTATATGGCAAAATCTTACCTATTATTTGCGATTTTGTAATGACATATTTACTATTCTCCTATAAACTCTTGACTATATAAATCTACTTTAATTAAAGCATATTATTTAAATCTTGAGGGTAAAATTATTTAAAAATGCAGCTTTATAGGCTCTATGCCTTCTTGAAAGACATCAGCGTCTTCCTAATTTCAACTGCTGATGGAAAGTTTCTATGACCAGTTTTTCTGCCGTTCGAAATTTAAAATTGAAAAAATTTTAAACAACAAAAGATGTTGTATCTATATAATAAATAATATACTTCTCAAAGTCCGTCTGTATCTGGCAAACAATATTTTTCTTTAAAATATTTTTATAATTTTTTTCAGTGTAAAATTTGTTGTGTACACTTTTGAGCAAATAATAATTGAATAGTAAAATTTATTGATACATTTCTCTAAAAGCTCTCCGAAAATTTAGCAAAAAGCAAAAATATGAGTGAAAACAATTGTAGAAATAATATTAAAATTAAATAAATTCAACACCTCTCCTACTGATTTGTTATTCGAAATAAACTTTTTTTCTAAGTGTAATTGCAAACACAAATTGCAAAATAACACAAAAATCGTGAAATTAACTATATGAAATTATTGTTCATCATATATTAAGTATTTTTTATTTATCATTACTTTTTTGAATAAGTGACTCTATTAAGTTCTCATGTTAAGTGAAGTTGCATTTGGAGTAATGTTGAGTAGAGCATGTTTGTTTGCATGTCTTGCCTAGGCTGTTACATTGTGTAAATTAGATAATACATTACATTACAGTTCAGTTCGGTTTGGCTTATTTGATCTGTTCGAGTTTTTTTATGAAGTTTAATTTTTTTAATAGAAGTTACCATAACCAATACAATTATTATTACATTACTTCCTTCTGCTTTATATGTAAAAAATTTATTTTTTATTAAATTCGTATATAAGTACTTTCACATTTAATTTATAATTCATAAATTAACATTTTAAATATTTTTTGAGCGTTAATTATTTATTTATTATTTTAATCCACATACATTCCCTTCCGTGACATTTAAGACACTGGGTAAAATTAAGACAATAAAATGTTTCAAAAAAGCGTTTGAAAATAAGCAAATAATAAGCCTTTGTTATCATAATTGTTAGCAGCAGACATTAACCAATTAAAAGCGAGCCGATTGGTTTAAGTTTTCATATTTTCATATATCACCCAGGTTACAACATATCTTTATTATTTATACGAGTATACCTGTTGTTAATATATAATATATAAAAGCTGTTATCTAGCGTGTACAAAGGGTGATCCCTTTCGAGGTCCCCTACGTTTTTAAGAAAAAACACGGAAAATTCAAATTTAGTCAATTACATGACGCGCGTGACGTTTTGCTCCAAGGCCTGAATCGAAGCGGGATTGTCCGCATAGACTTAAGACTTTACATATCCCCACAGGAAAAAAACTAAGGGTGTGATATCACACGATCTTGGTGGTCAATCGACCGGCCTGAAACGTGAAATTATCTGCTGACCGAAGTGTTCTCTCAATAATTGATTGGTTATTATGTCGCGATAACTGTCGCCATTGACGGTTACATTTTCACCGGCATTATTTATAAAGAATTATGGACAATCCTGAAAAAAAACTAACATGACACAACTCACGCGTGATCTGTCAAAAAAAAGGCTATTTGAAAAAGAACCTCTTCTTGAATCACCTGTTATTTTTGTACAACAAAACACCTTACTAGCCTCTGTTAACCTCAGTAAAAAGTAAGAGCAGGCTTTTTAAGTCTGAGTATACCTTAAGCTTAGAGATGTGCTCAAATTTAATGTATAACTCCATGTTTTATGGCTTCCATTTTATGTATTGTTGTGTTTCATTAGATGAAAGTAGGATTCCAGTCTATTTTTATTTCTCAACACCCTGTTTCAAGTTAGATATATGATTATAGTGACCTTAAAATAATTAAGCACTAATATGACACTATTCAGTTATGTTCAGATAAGTTCTCCAAGATAATATCCTGACTATTAGAATTACGAAAAAGAATTTCGTGGAAAAATTAACCAATATTGAGAAAAATAATTACTAGGCTTATATAGAGTAAAGCAATAGTTCTATTTTTTTAATTAACAGAACTGTTTTCTGTTTTTTTTTTTTAATCTTTAACATTATTAATTACTTATTACTTAATACATAACTGACACTGTTCAAATTAATACTTTTAAAATTACATTTTTAAGCACTAACACAGCTGTTTTTTTTATCTTTATTCGACATTTATCAAATAGTCAAACAGTTATGTGAATCGAAAAGTAGGGTTACCGCGAAGGAGGCTGGAGAGACAAATCATAAAAGATCTAAATGAATAGCTAATATCTATGAATCTTAAAAGTTTTTATCTTGCTAAAAACAATTTCATCTATTTATTAGTTATAAATAGCTTTTTATCATTTATTATTTTTATCTCTTTATTTTTATTATTATTTTTTTATCATTTTCACGCCCAAACTACTTATAAAAAATTGTAAATTATATCAGTTTTCATAAACTATCGGAAGCATTAGGTTTTAAAACTTATTTTATAATTACTAAATAGCAACAAATTTAATAAGGGTATTCACAAAACATAACAGTAAATTAATAAAATATTAAAATTAAATAAAAATAAAAAATAAACCATCACACACTTTAGTTTTTAATTATTTTGTTAGTTTTTTATACTTTACATACTCGTGAATACCCTTCCCAGTGATATCATTTGCATTCTTATTACTTTTGCACAAATGATAATTAATGTAAAACAAATCTTTCATTTATAAATGTCATAGTCTATCTAACTGTAAAGTAATATTTTATTAATATTTTCATAACAAACAATTCAATTTATTATCTCTACCTGATTGCGTGTACTTTTAGTGAGTAATTTTATATTCGAATACTCAAATACAGCTGAGGCACACACCACACAGTGTGCTAAAAGCATAGTGAAACCAAAAGCTTTGTAATTGCAAACGGTATAAATATTCGTAGCGAAAAAGTGAATTTCAAAATAATTAAATTATGGACACTAGAAGGAATAAGAAGACTTTGTGAAGTGTAGTGAGTTTTCTTACTTTTAGGCAAAAATAAATAAAGAAATAAATCTACAGCCATTTGTTTACAAACATTGTTTGAACACTAAATTCGAGAAATATTATTTTTTATAATCATTTTGTTCAATTGAAATTTTTAAGTATTTTTTCAACAACACAAATTTGAAATATTATTTCAACAACCGCCACTCATTTCTATCAACTATTAAATTTCAAACAGAACATCTCTTCCAGTAATTTTTCGTTATCAGTTAAATCCACCTGGCAATCCTGCTCCTACTATGCCACAATCGGCCCATACCGTTATATATACGTTTACTTTACACACATACACATGGATGCCACGATTTGTTTACCGTACGTTACTTTGTTTTGTTACACCTTTTGTTTAGCATTTCCACTTTGCGTTTGAAGAATTCATTTAAAACGCGTCATTTAGCTTAAAGCTTAGTTATTGTTTAAACAATTAAAGCTTTGTTTTATAATAGTTTTTATATTTAGTATTCACTGCCTAGTAAATAAAAGTTACAACAAAATAAAAAAGAGAGTTTCTACATACTTAGCCCCATATATACCTTTACTACACATACTTAATTACATAATACAAATAATATAAAATAGCAATTGTAGTTGATTGTCGTTAATTGCATAAATATTGCATACCTTAATTATGTTATTTTAGACTAGATCTCCCGTTACATATATACACGCTTATAAGTTTTACCTACGTTATACGCTGAAATCATAAAAAATATACCATAACCTCAAATTGTTTAAAGAAAAATTTAAAGCTTTTGCTAGTCCATGGAATATAATTGGGTTGCTATTATGAATTTAATTTCACTTTTTTATTTAATTTCATTTTTAGTCATTGTAACCTCACAATCAATGTGAGTCTATTTGAAAATGTTTCTATTTCGGGTAGAAACATATACGAAACATCAAACTACCAATTGCTTGGAACGAAATTTTCCTAAATGAGCCCAAATTTACGCAGAGAAACCAACTCATGAACATCTTGGTTTCTGCATTAGAGTCTGAACTTCAACTCTTTGAGGCCTCCATTTCACAATTTCGACCAAAACAAAATCCTGAGGAAAATCTGAGATCTTTTGAACTCTTTTCCTTAACGAAATTTTCCTCATCCTGGTTCAGAATATGTTGGTACATCGTGTATGTTTCAATCTCTCCTAATCATCTCCTCAAAGAGGGTTTCGATAATGTATTTCTTAAGTGTTTTATATTGCCAGTAATACTAACCGATTAATAAGATAGAAGCTTGAGTAGTATCCGTTTTGAAATCTTTCTAATACCGAAATTAGTTTTAAAGTTCACTTCTCTATAAAAACATAATATAAATGTGTAAAGTAACATAGGAGTTCTCCATAGGCTCTAGACTTATATAAATTTTAAAATCAACGATGTTCAATATACTTTCCATTGGTAGAGACCCTATGGGTGTAATATGGAAAAATAGATTTTTAATTTTTTCGTCACTTTTTTCTCCCGATTTATGACAATTAATACTCCCTGAGTATGGAGCACCGTTGTGACTATAATCTGTGCAACCTTTATGTATAAACTTCGTAATTCATTTTGAGTTGGTATGAAATGAAAATACTAACCCTTACTAGAACTATTTACGAACCTCAATGAAATATTATCTATACCAAATGATCTCTATATAGTCATCATCAAAAACCGTCTTCCCAGCTGTTTTTAAATTTAAGAGCTTTGATTTGATCTTGTTTTGGACGCCTTGTACCATCAAATCCCAAAATATTTTTAAGAATTTAGTTGCCTAAACTAGTCGTATCCCACTCCACTTTGTTTTCGCCATTTAAGTTTGAAATCCACCGCCTCGATTTGAGTTTAATTTGCGCTTTAACCAACTGTTCAATTATATTCCATGCTGAATGTACAGAACTGTACGAGTTTGTAGTTACTTGCCTCTTGCCCACAAGCGAAAGATGCTAGTGCAAGCTATTATATTCCAAATTATACCCGCGAGTAAGCGCTACCACATCAAATTCCACCAAAACGTTTAATTCAGTCCAACTTCCCACTATGAAAGTGTCTGGTGACTGCATAATTCCAAAACTGTGATTACAGGTGATGATGGTGTTGGTGGCAATGACATGCGCGATGATGAACATTCAAATCACGCCAACATTAGAACACACGATGGCGTTGGCAATATGAATGATGATGATGATGAGGATGATGATAATGACAATGTGGCTGGCGTTGATGAAGACGCCGCTGAGGCTGACATGCAAAGCCACATTGCCTATCACCATAATGGACGGCGTGTTATACGTGCAACAGATGGCATGCAGACGCCGCAAAGCAACGTTGACCATATTGAGGTTGTCGACGAGAGTCAGACGCATGATTTGTGCGGCGATGAGGATTACGATTACGACAATGATTGCCACAGCGATTGTGATCACAAGATCTTGGACACCAACTACAATTGCCATTATAAGCGTTGCCGGCAAGAGGCGGCTATGCGCAGTCAACAGGCGCAGCAACAGCAACAACAACTGTACGAGCAACAAAAGCATTTGCAGGCGCAACATTATCATCAGCAACATGTTGCCGAGATGATGTTGCACGCACGCAATGGTCCGCTGAATGATGTTATAGCGCTGACCACAACACCGCAGCCAGCTTTGCCAACACATCGTCACATGCATCCACAAACCGTTATTAATCTCGGCCGATGTAGTAATGCTTTAGATGCGCTCTGCTCTGCCGAGGTTGCTGCCGCAGCAGCAGTGGCAGCGCTCTCGCCCGCCTCCTCGAATGCGTCGGCAACATCGGCAACACTACAAAAACAGCAACAACAACAACAGCAACAATTGGCATATGCACAGCACCAACACGCTGCTGCAGCCAGCTACCAGCAACAACAACAACAGCACCACCAACATCATCAGCAGCAACAACAACACGCATTGGCAACTGCTGCCAACTTGGTACAGCATCGCCATAATCACCATCACCAGCAGCAACAACAACAACACTTGCCAAACATCCACCCACAAGCGAGCCATGCTAACACCAACAACGATAACAACACCACACAATTGCAACTAATTGCCACAAACTCCAACCCATCCACCGTTACCAACAACGCAAATGCGGCCGCCGCCGCCGCCGCCGCTGCCGCTGCAGCAGCCGCAGCCAACCGTCGCGACCACAATATCGACTACTCCACGCTATTCGTGCAATTGTCCGGCACGCTGCCCACCCTGTATCGCTGCGTCAGCTGCAACAAGATCGTGTCGAATCGTTGGCATCACGCCAACATTCATCGGCCTCAGAGTCATGAGTGTCCGGTCTGCGGGCAAAAGTTCACGCGTCGAGACAATATGAAAGCCCACTGTAAAATAAAACACGCCGACATTAAAGATCGTTTCTTCAGTCATTATGTACATATGTGATCAATTCTCTATGTGGTCAAATAAGCAGTTAAACTATTTATTAAATCCGATTAATGGCACACGAACACAAAGCAAAACAATACAATAGATAAACACACCCAGAAGGACACACAAAGGACACTTAGGCAACAGAAATTTGCTCACACATTTCACTTTACTTTCACCACATCCAAAACTGTTGAGTGAATACCTCTCAATATACTCATAAATACAACAATGGCCGTTATTAGGGCTGGCGACTTATGAAAAGTCAATCAAGCATACCTTTAGCTTTAGCTATATTCTACGGAATTGAATTTACAAAAATTATATATTACATGAAGCTATATGTTTCAAAAGTTATTCTTTTGCATATTGATTGGTTGGTCTTCAAATTTAAAGTCTTCTTCTAAGCACAAAGTCACCAATATATAAATTAAAAATTATATGCCTGAGTTTGGGGATATTTTTAGAAAATTATTTTTTCAATATTTTTGCCTTTAAACTTTCCCTTGAATAAACATTTATTGTTCAAATGCCACTCACTGCATTCTTTTCGGAGCATGTTTTATACTTTCTGCTCTTGAGTTTAGAAAAACGGAAAATACTTTTAAAAAAATACGTTGTCTTTTCTTGTCGACTGTTGTAAGTCATATACTTACCACTATGTGAGTCGTTTACTCCAAAATTCCGATAAGTTTCTTCCATCAACTTGCACTCTGAAGTAGACAATGCCGAAATTATTTCTAGCAAGGAAAATCTGTAAAGGACATCATTAAAGACAAGTGAAGTGTATTGAACTTCCTCAAATTAATTTCATAAAATATTCAGACACTGAGTAAATCGTCAAAATTTTACTTGTTTTCGGTTGCCTGCCTTAATAAGCACTTGAAAGTTGTGTTCACACTAACACAAGCTATACACAAACTAAATACTGTAGTACATTTCAATATTTTATTAGCAAACAAATAAGATATATTTAAAATTTCCTCATAACTATACAGAATGTATGTATATGTAGTTGTAAATCTCTAAAAAAAACAAACAGCAAGAAACCAAAGAAATCACCAAAAGAAAACCCAACAAATATTATATGTATCATAAATCTATGATGACTTTTCGTGTAATCTGAAAGTAATTAGAAGCAAGTCAGTATAACTAGTATTAAAATTTCAACGACAAAACGATTGTAACAAAACAAAGTACGAGTATTAACCCACCCGAGCAAATTGTGGATTCTTTAGTAGACTGTAGTATTGCATATTTACCATTAGTATTTATTTTTACTGAACGAAAAGTTGACACCGGATTACATCGAACATTTCTAAAATATATACATATATATATATTTTTTTTCTTATTTTAGCTATTAAATATTTTAAATTTCATGTAGACACCAATAAACAACAAGAAATATTTAAATCACGCGTGCGACTCACGTGTTGTCATATTTTGCGATAAATATGTACCGTTAAGAAACTTTGTAGTATTTTTTACCATTTCGAAACCTTTGAAAACCATTTGAAACAAACACAACAAGTATTATGTAATTTAGTAATTCCAAAACGAAAACAAACGCGAAGGCGATAAGTTAACACTTCTAGTAGTGAGTCAAGATTAACACTTAAAGTCCTGCCATATTTAGTTTTTTAGTAAGTTAATTTCAAATTGACTATTTAGTTGAATTTGTTAATAAATTAAATGTTTTCTGCGCAGAAATGAAGAACATAACGGTTTTCTTTTCGTCGAAAATATGTTTGTAAATATAAGAAAGTGTTGCCACAAAATTGTCAAATAAAAAATATTTGATGGGATTAATTAATAATAATAATTAATTAATATGATAGTTTAGTTGGAAACCCTGCTTCCTTAGAAGAAGATATGAATCTGAACTGCGTTAGCGTTAACTCGATTTCGAATTTATAAAAATATTTAACTAAAGACCCTAAATTTTCTTAATTAGTCACAAAACGCTTCTTGGAATATGAACTCCATTGTCTACATACTTTTTGTTGGCAGTGTTTAGTAATGGCAAATTTCTTGACTAGTTAGCAGTATTAAACGATAGCATATTTGAAATTTAATATATTGAAATTGAAATTCAGTCCTAGTAATTGAGTCAATCAGCAATATATGTATATACCTATTAGATGTTTCAGACAGCTTCCTAATTTACTAATTGAGCTATTTACGTGTTATAGCCTTTTTACAGAGGAGCTAATTATTCAATTAACTGGCCTCTGCTCGATTAAAACGCTTATTAAGATCGATTTATCATACAATCGACATAGTACTTAATTGAATTTTAATCGACTTGAAAATTAAATGCAACTCTGCGATACGTACGATACACGTTCTTTGTCTGCGATTGGCTGAATTTTTCGATACAAAAAAGCTACGATAGATGACGGTGCTAAAAAATATAAATCAGTTGATGAAACTTACTAACTTCTTATGAAAAGCAAAAACCAAAATGTATAACAGCTGATCGGTTAACGAGTAGCCGACAGTGTAAAAGCCAAAAAAGCGTTTCTCAATAAAAATTTTGATTGATCAATTAATTTGGCTGTCTACAAACGCTATTAATGTTGACAATTTGCTAATTGACTAAATTAAGAGACTGTCTGAAATACCACAAAATAATTTTTCTAAAACATTTAGTCAACATTTTTCAGAGTTTATTGAGACATTTTTAAATTATTTAATATTAACAAATAGAAAAGGCCATATGTTATAGCTTTTTGTAGGCATCCCTATTAAATCGGAAATGACCTTATGTAGATCACGTCAAACTAAAAAAAATATAGTTTTCTAATGTTCTTAAACATACTAAGGCTACAGAAAGAAACGGGTTTCAACGTATGTGTGAAAAAAATGTTTTAAAAGATATTCGTTTAAAAACGTGTGGTTTCAACACTATAGAACTAATAGTAAATAGTTCTTCCGCTAGACACAAAATAATAATGTTTGTATGTAGTTTACTAAAAGAAATGTGAGATGAAAATAAAACTTTTATGAATATTAAGAAAACTGCACAACAATGAGTGTGATTTTTTTGAAAAAGCTATGAGAAGTTCGAATTAGTGATAAGCTTTCGAAAAACAGAAGCTTGATAGGCGCTTTGCAAAGCTTTTGGTTTGATTTGAACGATTAGGCATTTTCGAAATTAAAATAATGGTTTTTGAAATTATTTTTGCATAAAAAGTTGAAAAGTGTTTTTTATTATTAATTTCACGCTAAACGTGGCACGCAATCTCCACAAGCTACTCTATATACTGTATTCTACGCACTCTGTTCTATCTGAGGGGTTTTCTAGCCTTCTACCTACTAAGTGTTGAACTCTTTCTTAACAGTATTTAGCGTATTTCCGTGGAATATGTAGCTTTCTGTAAGTTTTGCATAAGCAACTTAGCCATATGTATGTATATGTAAAATAACACAACAGGTTTTGCGATCTCAACAGTTTCTTTTTAGACTAGACTTCAAATGGTAAGTGTGAAAACTTTCTGCAGCTTTGTACGATTCTACTTTCGTTTATAACACTATCTATCAACTAATAAAACAGAAAACAAAAAAAATATGATATCAAAAATATTATTTTTCAAATACTTATATATGAGCTTTTAAAGCTCCTAGTAAAGTGCCTGAGTGCCCTCAAACAAAAATAAAAAAATAATTGCAAACAACTAAAAATTAACCCTCTCTAGGTTATGTGTACCATAAAATATAACATGCAAATGCTCTATATATATATTATTTATTTATTACTTTTGTTCTCTCTGTTCCTCTGACATTTGTGCACACTGCGGTAACAAATGTGTGAGAAATTTATAGAAATTGATTTTTCTTCAGCAAAAAGTTTTTTTTACAAAATTTTAAAACCAAAAACGAAAAAAAAAACAAAACAAAACAGGAATTGGCCGACAAATTTGAAAATTGTTTAGCTAACGATGAAAACACTAAAACAACAATAACACATATTCTCTGTACTATTTTAATATCTAACCTTAAGAACCGAAATAAAACCACCTTTTTGCCCACTAGATTTTAGATTTTAAATTTTTTCTCTCATGCATATGTAAACATACACACACATATTTTATAAGACTTTATTGCAGCAAGGAGGGGTGTTGAAAATAAACTAACTCAATATCAAAAATAAATCACATATACATACATACATATATGTACATACATATGAACGTCTATACAACTGTCCCTTGGGTATATTCTTTCGATGGAAATGAAAAATCTTTAATGAAAATTCAATTTTTTTTTTGTATTTTTAAAGATATTATGCTTACTAAAAGCACTAAAAAATAAGAAGTGAAAAATTCAGTATTTAAAAAAATTATAATAAATATTTGAAGTTAAAATAAAGTAAACCAAAATATTTTATTTTTTTTAATTCTTTTAACTATTTTTTATTATTTTTATTTTTTAACTGAGAAAAATGCAAATTCGACATTTGTAATATAATTTTAGGCGCATTAAAAGTGTTTTTAGCAAAAGTGCTAGGGAATTCCAATACTTAACTAACTTTTATTAATTCTATATAAGAAATTGTGAATAAATATAAGAAAATATTATAATTCCTACATTCATGCATACATATGTACATTATATATAATTAACACAAAAACACATATTAACACACCCAATCAAACAAATTAAAAATATTTGTTAATAATTGTAAATACATTCATACATACACACGCAGAACTTTCAATAAAAGCAGCTATAACCCTTGCTTAAGTGGCGGTTAACACATGATTATTTGTTAAGGTATTCAGCAGGGAGAAAACAAAAAACAACAAAGTCAATAAAATAATAAAATAATAAAAAAAAACCAGGGACCGTAATCATTATAAGTTTTATTATAAAAATCACAAAATAATGATTATATATTGATTTTTATGATTTTCTTCACAGTTAATGATTAATTTTGAGTAATTTGTAAAAAATCATAAATAATCATCATTTTTGAGCAAAAAAACTAAACATCAAAAATAATCATTATATTTGATTTTTATATTTTTTGCTCGAAATAAAACTCACTTTTGGATTACTTGTTTGTTATTAAGTTTTTTGGTACTATTCTTTCATGTCCTTTTAGAACATAGCTGAAGGATCAAATTTAAGATATGATTTTGCCACAGCCTAAATGAGTCAAAAACCATATCTCAGGAACTACTGGACTACTTTCAATGAAATTTGGTCTATGATATTTTGATGCCATTCCAATATTTTCGTGTCATTCTAAAAGGACATGAAAAAATAGTACCAAAAAACTTAATAGCAAACATGTAATCCAAAAGTGAGTTTTATTTTGAGCAAAAAATATAAAAATCAAATATAATGATTATTTATGATTTTTATTTTTTTTGCCCAAAAATAATGATTATATATGAATTTTAGTTATTTGCTCAAAAATGATGATTATTTATGATTTTTTACAAATTACTCAAAATTAATCATTAACTGTGAAGAAAATCATAAAAATCTGTATTTAAAAAATCATTGTGGAAATGGATAGATCGTCCAAAAAGGATTACAATGTCGTTATCCTTTTGTTTGTGTGACGATTCTAAGTGATTGATTAAAAAAAAAAAAAAAAGAAACAGCAATAACTGTAAAATGATGTAATAAAATATAATACAGAAAAAAGTTGAAATGTTCCAAATCTGCTCACCGCTTTTGGCGATGGAAAAGCGCATTAAATCCACACTCATATACAAAAAAATATACATACATACACACAACACATAAATAATGTACCAAAAGCACACAATAACATCATTGCACATCATACTATAGTCAACTAAAAAAGCAGCACTTAATAAAGAAAATTTTGTATGTACTTCTAAGGTTTTGGTAATAAATATTTGAATTGAGTTTAACAAGAATTCTTCTTCTCCAAAATAATAAAACAATTTTATAATAAATATATACTATATACCCCCAAAAAATTGTACATAAAAAGGTAACATTTTAATCATACGGGTATTGTTTGGCAGCCATATGCATACTTACTTATACATATATACATACACACCTATTATTTTCATTGAAAATATATTTTTTCTAGTACAAAAACTAATTTTCATTAATTTCATTAACACCATCCGCACGCGTTATTTACTTTAAATTTTTCTTTCGTTTCTTCAACTTCCACTTTCATTTCTTACATATTTCTAATACATTTAAACACTCCTCTGATCTTCAGTGATGATTGCGGTAGTGTTTTGAGGTTAAGATGATAGTGAATGATATAAAGATATTAAAAGATTGACGAGGTTCATCTATTAAGATTTTATTTCTCAAAAAATATATACATATATATTTATTTATTGTTAAGCCTTAACAGGGTGCTTAGAATATAAATTACTTTATTGGATTGCATATACCCTATTAGATTCTAAAACAAAAGCAAGATTTAATTTAACAAAAAAATAATTCTTTTGAAATTGATTAATTACATTTTAAGGAATCTAAAAACATAAAAATATAGTATTTTTCTCCCAATAATAATCAAGCCAAACACATTCTCTTTGTACCAAACATTACTGTTCAATTTTCCTTATGCTAACATTCATAAAACCAATCAGTACTGTTTCAAATCACAAATTGGTTATTGTGTTCCAAGAACATGCTTTTTTTTAAATAAAGCTCATACTCATTATAACTACATTCTTTCATATATTTTATTCATGATTACTGATGTAAAATCTCAAAAGATTTCTCGCTGCTAAACATGCATATTCATATTTTTTTGAAATCGACAGATGGTCTAATTTAAAATTAAAATATTTTCTAACTTTGAAAGCACTAAAGCTCCGCGCGATTACATGTGAAAGCAC
Source organism: Zeugodacus cucurbitae (assembly GCF_028554725.1). Taxonomy (NCBI): domain Eukaryota; kingdom Metazoa; phylum Arthropoda; class Insecta; order Diptera; family Tephritidae; genus Zeugodacus; species Zeugodacus cucurbitae. Next base: position 50,374,165 of record NC_071667.1, on the reverse strand, counting down.
AAAAGCTCTTTTCGCTCACAAAATCGAGATATAGAAAAAAATTAAAGTTAAGAAAATGAAGTTCAAAATTTGGCATTATTTCGTCCAAATAATAACTTTATTTTTTAATCCAGATATTAAGTCGGTCGTGTAAAAAATGCATCAATAAATTTCTGTTACTGTATTAAGCTATATTATTTTAACTCCTTTCTCATGAAGTATATATACGAAAGTTGCAGATTTTTTAACAATCTTTAAAATTATATAAATTTCTTTAGTAATTTACTCTCGTACAAAGTCCAAAATCTGTTTAGGCATACTTGTAAATATATGTTTTGGTATCATTTTCAATGGTTTTTCAAATTTACTCACACTTTAATGTAACACTGTTGAACAGGTTTTCATAATAAAATCACACTCTTCTCATTATTTGCCACTCGCCACTAACACATACCTACATATTGTGCAATAAGTCAGTTTTTAAGGTTAAACACGAATAATCGATATGTAATTAAATGTATGTGTGTATAAATGTTCCAATGTATGTATGTATGTATGTACATATTATGGCTGTTATTTCGAAACCTTAGTCCGAAATTGTGCACATTACCTAAATATATTTTTGCAAACTTTTTTGTACATACCCTTTGTGTAACCCGACGTCTTCATCGCTCCTCCACTGCCTCTTACACCCTATCTATTTCACAATTTCTCTCACACCATTCTTACCTCTGCCCCACTATCTCTTTTGCACTATATTAATTTTTGTTTTCTACAAGTTTTCCATAACAAAACAGTTCTTTTTTTTCAATTCGTCTAATTTTTGTAATCTTCCTTTATTTCTCAACGCGTGCGATAATTTATCATTTACGAAATTATTAACAGAAATTCGTTTTTACATATGTACTTTTTGTAAATTCCCTATCATTTGACAAATCTGTATGATGCAAAACAATTTTCGAACCCAAAAAATTCAAAATTTTATATTGAATAAATTTGCAAAACCCCCAATACCGAACAACGCTGTTGCCCACTACTGTAAATTCCACATTCCAACTGGTTACAGGTTCCAAAGCCTGGCATATGCGTCTCACGTTCGAACGTCTGTCCGGCGGCTGCAACCTGCACCGCTGCAAACTGTGCGGCAAGGTCGTCACCCACATACGCAACCACTATCACGTCCACTTTCCCGGCCGCTTCGAGTGCCCGCTCTGTCGCGCCACCTACACGCGCAGCGACAACCTTCGCACGCATTGCAAATTCAAGCATCCGATGTACAATCCGGATACGCGCAAATTCGATAATCTAATGTCGGCCGCAGCCGCGACTGCCGCTGTGGCGGCGCAATCGCCGACGGCCACGCAAATCGCAGCCGCGTCACAAGCAGCAATGGCGGCGGCGGCGGCAGCAGCCGCTTTCAATGCAGCACAACAGCAACAGCAGCAACAACAACATCAACAGACGCAACAGCAGCGCGAACGTGAACGTGAACATCAGCAGCAACAGGCGCAGACGCAACAGCAATTGCAACAACATGCGCATAATTTAACGCAACAACTGCAACAACATGCACACAATTTGTCACAACAACAACAGCAGCAGCAGCAACTGCTCAGCGTGCAACAGCAACAACAGCAATATCAAGTGCTGCCACATCAGCAACACAATGCGACAAGTGAATGATACAGCCAGTATTTGGGCTGGAATTATGGCAACATGTTGAACAGCTCATCACCGTCAGCTACAGCGACAGCAACAGCCACAGCCGCCGCCGCGGCCGCTGCAGTCACAGCTGCAAGCGCAGCTACAGCAAATCCTTTTCTCTGGAATGTCGATGAACTTACACCAGCGTCGGCGCCGCCGCCGCCACCAGCACCGCTCTCATTGGCGCTGGCGCCGAAGCCACACACCAATACGCAACAGCAACAACCACAGCAACAACATTTACCAAACTATGCGCATGCGCCGACGTCGCAGCTGCCATTCAATTACTATGCGCGCGCAGCCAATCCGCACTATGGCAGCCACGCAACGGCGATGCGCGAGCGCAACTTTGATTTCTATAGGCGTGGCGAGCAATTCGCCTACGAACAACAGCAGCAACAGCAACAAATGGAACGACGCTTGCAGGCCAGAGACCGCAAGAGCGCACGCAATAAAGGCAGCAGCAGCAATAGCAGGAACAACCAAAATAACACGCGCACACAAGCCGAAGATGACCCGAACGAAGCCATATTGTTAAGCAACGACAGCGATGACGAGGAAATGCCGGCTAGTGGCAAAATGGCGACGGATTATCACGTGAGTGCGGAGAAATATCTCAATTTTGAAGAGGCCAACAAAGAGGAAGTGAACAGAGCACATAGCCGACAGGAAGCGGCCAATTCGGATGTAAAAGTAAAAGAGGAAGTAGAAAATGAGCAGTTGGGGGAGTTGGAAGAAACTAGCGAAGCGAAACGCCAAAAAGAAAGGAGTAGCAATTGCCAAGAGCAAACGGCAATGAACAATAAGTGCAATAACGATGATGCAATGCTCACTAACACAAACATAACACCAGCCCATGCTGAGTTGGGAAATGAGAAACTGAAGAATGTTGCTGGCTGCGAAAATGTTCCGCAACATGTTGCACAAGTGGCGCTGGAGTAAACAGTTGATTATTAGCAAGAAGAAAACATATACATATACACAAAATAACTGAAAAAAAATAAAACTACACATAAAACACACACACGCAGTGACACAGCTCAAGATACTCACACACACATACACATACAAGTGGAAGAAAAAAAGTACGAAAAACATTTTTGGTAACTCTTTCAACGAAAAAGTTGTTAAGCCAAGTATTATTTGTCAATTCGCCGGGATTTGTGTCTATATACATATGTATATATACATATATAAATGGAATATATACATATATACAACAACACGTCCAACAATTATCAACGGCAGTAAATGTGTAAAGCAATTGCATATTTGCATTTATTAGAGTGCAAAATCGTAAATTATATAGAAATATTAAAGTCACATTAGAACAAAATGCATGTGTGATTACGTATGTATTAGTGTAATTGTACGCGTATATCGCAGCAACATTCACAAAGGTTTCACATTAGATGTATCGATTTAGAGTTTTAAGTGTGCAACACAATTAGAAGTAATTTCCACAAAAAAAAAAGAAACAAAATAAAAACAAAAACTAAAATTAAATATTTACTCAAATATCTCGATGTGATTTCTATGTAAAACAAAACATGCAAACAACAACCGTTAGGTTTCACAAAACTAAAAAAAAAATTAAAATTAAAAAAACACAAATAATTATTAAAAGTAATTATAATTAAAAAAATCACATGCATACAAAGAAAGCGAAAAAAAAATATTGTGTGAGTTGCCAAATAAATGTAAGAAAATATTCAAACGCAAAAGAGTTACCAACTACGAAAATCTAATGTGTGTTATGTGTAGATGCATTTGAACAAATTAATATTTGACGTTTTTCAGTGGTAAAATAAAAATAATAATAAAAATAATATTAAAGGGTGGCAACTCTGTGCATATAAATGTAATAACAAGATTTTTACCTACATGTGCTTCATTTAAAGCGTGTTGAATTTTGCTTTGAAAAATATTCCAAAACAAGCAGTGAACACATTATTTATGTAAAAGCAAAGGTATGCCATTAGGACTACTTGCCTATCCCTTTGAATAATTGAGCAGCATTTATTTAAATTTTCAACTATGTTTTTTGTTACAAATTTTGAAAATCTTAACTTTTATATAGCCTTTGATAGATACGAAAATATTTTTATAAATAAATTCGGTGTTCAATTTAAAAAATTCTGTTTAGATATCAATTTTGTATGCTTTTTTAGCTCAAATGAATGATTTACTCAAATTACAAAACTATACTACTTGCAGCTTTTGGCTATCAAATATAATTTGTTCAGTTAATTTTGCTCAAAATATACGTCGCGATGATTTCGTTGGTTATCATCTCAAACATTTTTTGAAAGAATAATAATGAACACCCTAATGATTCACATAATGTTATAAATGTATGAAAACAAAAATTTAGCCAAATATTTAAATGGAATTTATACATAAATGAAAAATAAAAATTTGGAAGTGGAAGAAGAAAGCAAAACTCAATACACACAAGTGGAGCACTTACTTACCACATCAATTCAATATGTATGTGTAAAAAATAACTGAGTAAAGAAAAATATGAAATTTGTTATAGAAAATATTAGAAAAATATCCAAGAAACAAATTGTAGCCACTTAAAAACGTCATTGCATTTTAAATGTATGTTTTCGAAAACAAAGAAAAATATAACACGAAAGCAAATAAACAAGAATGTCAACTGTGTCCATTATAAACGTCGTAAGAAATGAAAAACAAAAAACAATTAACTTAAATGGCAACAAATGTAGTATAAAAGCAAAAATTTTAACTTGCATGAAAAGTGAAAAACAAACTACTGTATTTATATTAGCAACAGGAAGAGCAGAATATTTAACGAAACAAACGTGCAATGTAAGCGGTCGCGCGGCATCAACAGGCTGATCAGTTGAGATTTATTTATTTTAACTGTTATACTCGCAGAGTATAAGTTTTTAATTGTTTTTACAAATCGTTTTTTATTTGATTTTTAGTTTACTAAGTATTTTAAGCAGTTATATATACATTTACATATATACATATATAGATAGTATATAGTAGAATGCAATAACAGTTTTACTAACTAGATAATTTTAATTTAAATATATACATACATATAGTTATATAAAAGTATTTATTAAGAATTTATATTAACTTAGCCTTGCAGGTATTTAAGCATTTTGTATGCAGTTGAATTGCTATAAAATATGTTAAATAATTATTATTAATATTTCTCTATTTCTAATGCTACACTTGTGTTCAGAGTTCTTTTTTAATTGCAATTACACATAAGAAATTAAAGCAGCGTTTGTGAGTGGCAAACATTTATTATTATTTTTATAGCAGTTTACACATATTTTTTTTATAATTTTTGTTTCATTAATTATGGCGAAATGTGAGGAAACATTTCAGTTTTCAAAAATTTTGTCGAGAGCTTTTTCGGAAACTTTGCCGAAAGCTCTTACGAAAGTTTTGTCGAAAGCTCTTTAGAAAGCATTTTGGAAAGTTTTATCGAAAACTCTTGAAAGCTCTTTCAAAAATATTATCGAGAGCTTTTTCTAATGTTTTGCCTTAAGCTCTTTAGAAAGTTTTATCGAAAGTTTCATTTACTAATTTCTACTTCATTTTTTATTTTAATTTGTACATTTAATATTTAAGTTGATATCACTTTTTAAACACTCACACCTGAGTTTTTTTTTATTCTACACTAGTTACTCATAGATTCAAATGACTTTTCACACAAAATTTACTGCCAGCTACAAAAGTATGTTAACTTTAGTTTAATATTTAAAATGAAATTAGCCCAAAGCCTCTTGAACATATTTATTTAGGTTTCAAGCGACAAAAACTGGAAACCAAGCATATGTAAATGTTATATATATAAATACTAAAATTAGTTTAATTTTTTTATAACAATTATTTTATATCATAAGCAGGATATATACGTATAGTAATTAGTTGAAGCAGCTAATTATTTTATGCAAAAACTTTGTTTTACTAAAACTGATGTACAAAATATTTTTATTAACACGAAAACACTAATACATGCTCTTTTACGCATATACATAGACACATACATGAACACATACAACACGCACAGCAACGTTAGAGATTTAGGAACACACATCACTTGACAAAAATACAGAATTTATTTGCTTTAAAGAAATTTAATATATATTTTTTTTATAATTTATTATACTTTTGAATACAAGATTTGACACATATGGCAGCGCTGTTCGCTAAAAAAATAGTACCTTAGGCACAAAATATATTCACATTGAAGGCATCACCTGTTTAGGAAATAAAAAAACAAAAACGAATGCCTGTACAAACCCTCCTCGTGCTTTGCAATACTAGCTCTGTTCCACGTGAACCCATGAGTTCCGAAAATATCCCTGAAAACACTACAACACAAGAAAACCGTTAACTTTTGGTTATATATATATTTTTTTTCAAATGGAATAATCAATCGTTTCACGTTTACAACCGAAAGTAGAATTTACATCACATTTTTAAGCAAAATTTTAAGTAAAATCTCTCTCAGTGAACTTATGATTCTAGGAACGAAATGATTTTATTAATTCTTTTCTGGAGTTTCTACAATAACTCCGAAAAGTGTCGGCACATTTTGACAGATTATTGACAGTTATTGTGAGTCCAGCTTTTTAATGCATAATGGTATAAACGACTACTTCTTGAAACCCTATTCTAAATAAGTTCCACACTCTTTCGTATATACCAAAGTCTTAAATTAGTATTGCAAGGACAATTTCTACCGAAAACAAATTATTTATGGAATTGTCACGTGTTTTATGGTTTTCAATTTTATCACTTTATAACAACAACATTCTCATATTCAGTGCCAAAAAGTGTAAAAGAAAAAAACATTAAACAAAAATTGATGAATTTAAGTTTATAACTACGTTTTTGATAGATATACATACACACACATGATTAAATAGCAATTGAGGCAACAAATACTTGCTTAAGAGATGGTGAGAGGTGAGCGGGCATTATGTAGTTATCATTAAGGCATGTGATAGCGTGACTAATGTATAGATGACGTAGAGGCGTGGGAAAATAGTTGAAATATTCCAACACTGATGATTGGTGCTTATAACGCTGAGTGGCAGCATTATACCACACACACATACACACACATATATGTGCATATAAACTTTTTCACAAGGTTTTATGGTGCTAAATCCAAAAACGAATTATAGCGAAAAATGTTTGTTAATTATGTAGATATTTAAAGGTTAACTTGCAGCGAGATTAATTATTATTATTTTTTTTTAATTATCAATAAGTATATTTTAATTAATTATTAATGGGATAGGCAACTGTTTATAGCAATTCTGTTTAAAACAGAAATAGAAACAGAAACAAGAAAAGAAACAGAAACGAAAATGCTTAAACAATAGCGGCAGTCTGCTGCTTGAGGGAGAATGAACCGTATGTGCAATAACCACTAGTTTATACATTTTAAATGCGTTTTTTAAAACAAAATAAATAATTTTATTTTTAGCAATACAACAACAATGAAGTATATGTTTGTTTAATGACAATTCTTTAGCGTTAATTTTTAACTTTCGAGTGTTAGTTAAGCAGAAAGTTTAATTGGCAGTTTCATACTGTAATTGGTTGTCAGCACAAATGAGCCAATTATGTTTTTGTTTTTTTTCAAGAATTTTTAGCAGATATTATATTTTATATATTTAATACTTATTTTTGTTGCTAAAACTTTATATAGTTGAATAAATATAGTAGACAAATTATGTTTATATTAATACAAGTTAAATATTAATAATAAATATAAATATACTATATATTATATTGTAAGTTGGCAACTATTAATTTTGTTAAGCGCACATAACTGAAACCGTTATGTGGCATGGTAGAACAAATGCAAACGCATGCATTTCTTATTTATTGCAATATACTTTTAGTGCAAAATAAAGCTTTTAAGCAACACAAAATATACATCACAGTCTAAAACAAATTAAAATATTTATATTTTTACCAACATACTATTACAACAAACGAACAAAATTTATGTATTACAACAAACAAAAAAAGATTAATAATAAATTATAAGAATGTTGTTTTTTTTAACAAAAAAAAAAGAAATCACCAATTCAACTAGCAGAAGACTACATGCGTTATCTCTTTTTATGCAAATGCAAACAAATTTTTTATAATTCAGCATTTTACACAAAAATAAACTGAAAATACAAAACTTCACAAATTCAGCCAAAAAACAAAAAAAAAAAAAAACAAAGGAATTGTTGCACATTTATTTTACATGAAATTTCGCAATTTTTTATACCAATTTTTAACTTTTCTAACATACGTCGGTTTTACATGTATAAGTGAACGATAATTTTAAGCAAACTTATTTATAGTAAAGTGCATAAATTAATTTTTAATGAGCTGTAGCTGTTAAAGCATGCAACAAAACAAACAAAAACAACATACATGAATTTTAGTAAAACGTAAGCATTTGTTAAATAAACATTTTATATTAAAAATAATTTATAAAACACAAAAAAAGAAACAAAAATTGTATAACAAACAGTCTTTGTTTGACGTGCGTTGTATGGAGTTAGTAAAATTCATATTTAAATAATAACAAAAAAAACTAATAATAATAGTATTAGTAATGTAAAAACCAACAAAAAAAACAATGAGTGAAAAAACGTATAGCAAGGTTTCAAATAAAATGAATTACTAAGTTATACGAAATGGCTTATTATTTGTTATTCGTTTTCATTACACATTTCTGGAAAAAACATAACGAAATTTGATTTCGTTTTTTTCTTTTTAATTTTTTATTTTTTATTTACTAACAATTTCAACAACAGGGTCTGCAAATTGAAAAATTAAAAATAAAATAACATTAATTACACGTATAACTGCGTCAACTGCGTAGTTAGTAAAGTTGTTATGAAACTGTGGGATAACTGTTTGTAAATAAAAATAAATATTTGCTGTCAAATCTCAAAAAAGCTATTTTTTTCTTTTTTACCACTTCAAACAGGAAAAACTGCAAACGCATTATATTTTTTTTAATATCTACACTCTAGTTAGTGTTTTTAAACTGTTGGGCCTCCATTTTGTGCTTGCTTTTTGAGGTTAGCAATGCCAAAAAGCGTCAGGCTGTGACTTGTGCGTGATGAATTGTGCTTCCAAACTCTGCATTTCCCCATACAATTATAAATAAACTATACATATACGTATTTAATGTTATATTTTAAGCAACTATTAGTCATAATAATACAGGTATACTTGTGTATTTATAAACACAAAATGATGTTATATTTACAACATGTGTACGCATTTTTTGGTGTTCTGTGTCATCGTCAGACAACGAATTTTCAAAATCATCGGCTCAATTCCTTGTTTTTTATATATACTTATAATGCAAAGTGATTACCATTTGAACTGCATTGGCGTGTTTTAGGGTACATGCCTATATAACTACCAAATAGTATTTTTATATTTCTTTAAATTTTGTTGTTTTCTATAAAACTATTTTAGTGGTATATATATACATATGTTTATTTTTTATATAATTGGAGTTGACTTATTTTTTTGTTTTTGTGTTTTAGAAGCAACAATGTACACAACACCTTTTTATTTTCTCATAATTTACATACAGAGGAATTTTTGTCTGAAACACTTACGATCATTTGTCTTAGGTTTGAATATTTTGTTTAACCATTTACACACAGGAGTATTTCTTATATTTCCATATTCACTGCAAAATCCTAATTTTGTGAACAATAATATGTATTTCTCCGTATAAGAATTTAATTTTTTCGCATTAAAGAAACGTCTGCTCCTTTAGCTCTATCCAAATAAAAACAGATAATAATTTTAAACAAACCACACATATTTTCAAATTCTTTAAATATAATTATTTGTAATTAACCAAAATCGAAAAAAAAAATTTAAAAAATTAGTTTTGAATTAGTTAAAAAATTTCAAATTAGTTGGTTTGTGTCAAAAGCAATGCAAATATGATAACAATGGGCGCCAAGAACTCGGGTTTCAAAATGCCGCTTTCTATTACTCAAATGTCTGCTCTTAAATTAGATAAGTATTTGAGCGACTTGTGCATTTTCAAAGTAAAAATCGATGCAATCAGTTTCAAAATTTAAATTTTGAAAAATCTGAAGTAATAATATTTGTTTTTAAATGAACATAAGAGTGCTTACCTTGAAAATAATTATACAAAATTAAGTAAAAAAAAGTATTTTTAAGTACAAGTTAGTGTAATGAAACTTTTTAAATTCTGCCTTTTAAGATGTGCATCAATTAAACAATAAGTAATTTGTTTATTCACATTATTTATAATAATTGGTTATTTTTTTTAATTTTTTTTCTTCCCCGATTTTATTATGCCTCTTTAGTTGTATCTCTACTTTCTTTACATTTATTTAAACGCTTAAAGCTCTATTGTAGCAGTAAATTTTGCATTCTTCACCGATATCACTATTTGTTTTGCACATAAATACCCCTATATATATCCACATACATACATAAATACTTAGTCTAAAATGTCTTTATTCTTCTTCTTGTCTTACACGCTTTTTTCGGAAAGTATGAACACTTTATTTGCGTATAAAACTTTAAACTTTGTAATATTTGTCGACAAAAGTTTATTTGGACATTTTATGCAATAAAATAGTATTTGCTTTCATATAAACAGCTTACGTATTTGCATTAGGGAGGGTCAGCTTTTGTGGGTATTTGTAGACGTAATTGACTTAATTAAAAAGCTAAAATCAATACTTTATATTTTTAAGAGAGTTGTAAAGACTTTACATTGAGAGACTAGGAACTGAGTCATTATTAGAAAAAAATTTAAACAAATAAAAATTTCAAAAAATTACTCTCTGCTAAGGAAGCATAATCTGAATATAAGTATTGTTTATAATAAATAATGTATGTACCGTTAAGAATATGGCTCCAATCACTCCTGACTGTCACATGTATTCAACTTTAAGTGTTGATTTCAATATCCTACTCTATCCTTATCAAATGTGAGCCAATTTACAGAATGGTCATTGTCAAGTAAGGATATTTTCTCACTAATATTCATAAATCCAAAACTTGAGTTAGAGCTCAAGAGTTTAGCTTTCACTAGATCTGCATTATATAGGTTGTCTTACTTACGTTGTTAGCTCCCTCAGTTTTAAGATTTGTTTTACCACGTTGATGAACAACCCGCTCTAATGCAAATACAGGCGTGTTTGTAATGTAAGCTCTACATTTATTGCAATACATAAATACTTTATTTGCATAACTTTTATATTATTATTCCTCTAAGCACATTTTTCTCACACCAAATATTCAACTCTGAGACACACACACACTCACATATAGGTACTCCACACAATTCCATATCATAACACTGCTAATCGCAAGAACAACTTTCGAACTCAGATATACTTTGGAAATTACAAATTATCGAAAGTTGGTTGCCTTTTTGGCTTTTGCTTTTAAATATTTAGGTTTTAAAGTTGATTACAACAAAAATAACCAATACTCTATCTACATATACTACCTTACACTGACATGTACATATGTACATATGTATGTATGTATTTATATAATTGAATACACAATAGTTTTGCTTTTCGTTGTATTTGTGTTTATACATCGCTTATACACACACATATACATAAACAGCGACACATACATAAATATGTACATAGGTACTCATATAGAAACAACCGTGCGATATGCGAAAAAGGCGATTTCTCTACCATAAACAAGCCACTTAAGTCCAACATAGTCGTATTAAGTTAAAAATTAGTTGCACATACATACATATACTATGATATCATACCAGCATATACAACACACACACACACATATATACATGCATACATCATGCCAATACCTACTACTGTACTATTTCCTCTATTTTTTCACTCTGTTTACTCTCTGTTTGTTTCTCTCGGGCTGATTATCGCCCTCCATGGCGTGGTGTGTGTTCTTTTTCGTTGGTTACAGGGCAATTGGGACGTCATCATCTGTCCGTTACACCGCTATCGACCACATCATCCGGTTCACCACCGCCACCGCCACCACCACCACACGCGCTCACCATGCATCTGAGTGCGGCGTTAAAAAACGAATACCATCAATTCGACATTATACGCGCGGGCGGTGGCAATCACAACACTAACGGCGGCCCACCGTCACATCTCTACAATCAAACGTCGCCGGGAGGTTTGGGCAACGGTCAAGGAGCCAACAGCGCCATCGTACACAATTCGCATCATCAAATGTCCTATCATAATATGTTTACGCAATCACGCGAACCGGGCACAATGTGGCGTTGCCGCTCCTGCGGCAAGGAGGTCACCAATCGATGGCATCACTTTCACTCGCACACCGCACAGCGTTCACTGTGCCCCTACTGTCCGGCCACGTACAGTCGCATCGACACGTTGCGCTCACACCTGCGGGTGAAACACCCCGAAAGATTACTCAAATTGAGTCCAACCTTGTAAGTAGCGCAGCAATGGCAATAAACGACGATGACGGCACAAAGAGAGGCTGAACTGAACCAGCTCCACTGAAGCGGGCTGTTGCAAACCATCCTACACATACACATATGTTTGTATGTATGCAAAAATATTTAAAAAAAAAATTGTCAAAAACAACAAAAAAACTCTTAAACAACACTTGCATACAACATAATTATTGTCAATCGCTCATGTAGTGTAATAATTAACTAAAATGGAAATGAGCACATTTACATACATACTTCTACAATTAAAATATATACATATATATACTAGCAAAAGAGGCAGTGAGAAATATACACACGCATACATATACATATGAACATACGCCAAAAATTACTAAAAAACAGAAAGAATGAAAAGAGTCTGTGAAAATATATATGTACATAGAGTTGCTCGAGCAGAAGAAAAACAAGTGATCTTGTTCATAACGGTTGCATAGCAAGACAACGGTCAAAAATATATGCATTTTTTGTTTGCAACCTTGCAGCTTGCATGCAGTCAACAGCAGGTCAACCGGCAGCCACCGAAAGCTAGCAAGCGCCAACTGTTCCACCAAAAGCAGCAAACACACAACTATAAAAACTAAGCGAGCTCAATTGTCATTCGCTCTCACATATGTATCATATAAATGTATGTTTGCTACTACTGTTATAATTATTAATACATATATACATCAATATATATATATATATATGTGCTTAGATGCATGCTTAATATAATATTAAATAGATTTTGTAATTCAGTACGTTTCATATGCTGAACGGCGTTCGTAATAAGTGTGTCCTATTAAATTTATGTGTACATATAGAGTATAGTGTACATATATCTACATAAATGATAGCAATTAAAAAAAAATTGTGAAAATATATGCGCATAATTTAAATATCTTGTTAGGGTCTTCTGCTTCTTAAGGAAGTGCGGATATGCATAGTTAGTTAAATAAGTTAAATAATAAAAATTAAAAAAATATATTTTTTTTGAAAAAATTCGTCGATATTTTCAAGTGAGTTTGCAAATATTTATTATTGTGCATTATTAAAAAATAAAAATAAAAATTAAAAAATTATGTTGAGTCGCTAAGAAATGTGTAAAAAACACTTATAAATCTTTTTCTTCTTCTTCTTCTTGACTGGCGTAGACACCGCTTACGCGGTTATAGCCGAGTCCAAAACAGCGCGCCACGCATCTCTCCTTCTGGCAGTAACTCCATGTATTTTAACCCCAAAACAGCCCACGCACTCAAAAACAATGTTTTCTTTTAATAAAATAGATCAATATTCAAACAAACTACATAAAGTGAAATTTTAAGGTTTTCAAATCAACTTAAAGGTTATATTAGGAGAGTGAATTATAACCACAAATTCAACTTACATAAATAAATGAAATATTCAAAAAAGAGCAACTAAAAATTATCCTATACAAATCTCTCTTTATACTAGAAGATTAGGTAGCATTTGAAACTAATCGGTAAATAACATTTCAATATTACACTATAGACTATTAATATTTTTCTATTACAATCTAAATCTGTAGAAAACAATTTACTGAAATTCCAATATTAATAATCCGTGAAAACAATACAAGAATAATTTTAAAAACTTCATGAAAAAATCTTAAAACCAGTTTAATTACAATGTACTGTGTTTATTCAACGTTAAACAAATTACAAGTCGCTTATTTTTAACTATAAAAGTTTCAGAGCTACACTTTTATTTGTAAATAAAGAAATAGTTTTATAAAAACAACCACATTTATTATATCTTGACATTTCTGTTCCAAATCACCAAACTATTATCAAATTCAACCCCTCTCTACGACTTGCTCTTTAACCGTTTTGATTAAATATTCTTTATGCTTACACCAACTGTTTGCATCCCCTAGTTGACGCAAGCTTCTCCTCGAATAATTTTAAATTACATTAAATAATAAAATCAACAACACTAAAGCTAAAATCAATGGTTTCAAGACAGGCTACTGTTAACTAAGTGAATGAAAGAAATATCATAACTCAAATAACTAAATATTTGCAAGACAACACAACTCAGAAAAAAAAATTAATTAGCTATAAGCTAAGAATTAAAGGAAATCAGCTAAAATATGAAATTAAATATACATATATAAGTGAGGTGTCTAAAGTATAACCGAAGCGGAAGAATTGAGCGGAAATTAAAAAATATATATATTTACTACTACAAAAGTACCGTTATGCTAAAGAAAAACTAAGAAAAAATTAAAAATTTATTAAACATAAAAGATTTGACAAAACAATAGCAATTAAATTCGGTTTCTAACAAATGTACTTGAGACTCGTACATACATATGTGTAAAGCGCATACCTACTCATTAAGATTCGCTGCAAATCTTTGTGCTCAAACAATTTGAATGCTAATCAGCAAGAATATTCGGTTTTATTAAATAATATATCCAAAGCGCTTTGCAAAAAAACTTGCTCGGTGTTAATCAAAGTTTAATAATACAAATACTACAAGAATTTTAATTAAACATGTACATAAATTAGTTAGAAATTAAGTAAGTAAAAAAAATATGCATACACGCAGTGTTTAAGAGTCTACGCTAAATATTACACAACACTTGTTCCTTAAACAATTAGTTACTGGCTCCGTTAGTAGCATTACTCGCGATTACTCGTACTACATATATTCGGTACTCAGCAGAAGAGTTGCAATAACTTGTGTGGCAGAGAAGAGCACGCATTGTGACTGATGAATTACTCGTGCACTACAGTGTGTCAAATAAATCAACTTTCATTTGTGTAATTATTTGTGTATATCGTGCCCTTGGATTGCTTACTGCAAAAGCAATTTGAAGTTAATTTGGGCTTTTTAAGTTATGCGCTCGATTTCCGCTTAATTATTATTAGCTCTAATGTACTATGTAGAATTTGTTTAGATGTTATAAGTGTTTTTAAGTGAAACAAAGCAAAGATTATTTTGCAGCAACTACAAACAAAAATCAATATACCTCAAATGCATTTCAATTTTAAAATACTTATGAATATGTTTTTAAATATTAAATGTGTGAAAGTAGCTACTAAATAAACTATATATACTATTAGTTATGTGCTATTATGTTATGTATTGTGTTAAGTTAGTGCAAATACTACAAAAAATCAAAAAAGTGTTCTGCGTAATTTTAAGTTTTAAATTTTAAAATTTTAAGTAATATTTTTATGCACAACACTTGCATACAACAACTATAAAAATTCTGTTTTTCTAACTTAAAGTTTTTCGCATAAATAGTTTTGACAAATTGCAAAATATTTTTTTTTAAATCAAAAATGTTGGGAACTTCAATTTTTTTTTTTTTAATTAAAGCAATAAACGTATTTATTTGGGTACAATTAAATTGAAAAAAAAAAATTAAAAAATATATTTGATAAATAATTTTGAAAAAGTTCTCTTATTATTGTTATTGTTAAGCGTATAGAAATATCTTTGTGCAACCGAGCTGGTCTTTTCAGCACTTACATACATACATTTACACATATATATAAATTGCTTTAAGTAAAATCATGCTACTTCACGAATTACAGTTGTTTATATAGTATATTAATAATTGGCTTTAATTTTAGCGCTTAGTTTTTTAGAATTTAATTTTAAGTGTCAATTCACTGCAAACGCTACACAGTAAACGCGCTGCGTAAGGAAAATCGCTAAGCACCACCACTAATGGCAGGCGTAATGTGCACTCGCTACACAGAATCCTATTTTTATGAAGAATAACTAAATAATATATATAAACTAAGTTGGTTATTGTATAAATACTTACACATACAAAAAAAAAACATTTATTGCACATTTTTTTAGTTTATACGCTACGAAAGCGCATGAATCATATTTTTTTGCTTGTTTTATCATTATAATTTCTTATTAAGTTTTGTTCGTAACTTTGTATAAGATTTTTTACGTTTGAAAATTATAATTAAAACATCAAAAAAAAAGAAAAACGTAAATGAAACAAAAACATAACCTCAAATTATATAAAAATTTATGGAAAAAAATTATAAAATCAGCGTTAATGCTGGACATTGAACATTTTGTGATATTCAAAATTATTATTTTTGGAAATTAGTTAAGTTTTAAAGTAACGAATTATTGTAGAAATCACATTGAAAACTCATTTAAAGCATTTCAAAAAATCGTTGATGTGATATTTTCGGTATCAAAAACACAGAAACAAAAATTTAACTTAAATAAAAAAAAACAAAATTGTCACAGTTCTGAAGCTTTAAAAGTAAAAATAAAGTTATAAACTTAAATTCACCAAAAAAAAAAAACAAAATAGAGAAAAAACTTTAACAAAAAATTTAAAACAAAATTCCCTTTCGGCTCACGTCTTTAGCACAAAATGTCAAGCATTAAATATATTTAATTCGCAATAAGTCTATTTGTAAACATTTCAATTCTGTAAAAATTGCATAGTCACTTAGTAAATAAAATTTTAAGTAATGCATAACTTTTATTCTAACGACTTAGCTGCTTATGATTTCTTATTTTTGATTTTTAGTTTTTTAATTTTGCTTTTCATAAATTCTAATTTGTTTATAGGTTATATGTTAAAAAAGAAATGTGTGTATTCATTTTGTTACAATAAAATATAAAATTTATGTACCAAAAAATTTTTAAATAAAAAAATATTACAAAAAAATTACATTACTGATTCATTTATTATTATTACTGATTTATTACTAAAATTTGTTTTTATGTTATTTTGCAAAAAACAAAACAAATAGTTTTAAAAATAAACTTTTTTTTTCTCTATAAAAAGGCAAAATTTACGGTGCTCTGCATTGAAAAAGAAGCTATAAGTTTTTTTTTTTTAAGAAAAAAAAGTAAATCAATTGTCGTCTCTCATGGCACATAACCCCAACCATCGTAATCAATTTTCTTTTGATTAATAATTTTTTTTGTTTTTGTCAAACGTGTTTCAAGTAAGGCTGATTGAAGAGTAGTGAGTTCTTTATAAATTTTTGTTTAAAAAATCATAATTCATAAAGCAAATATATACAAATGTATGTATATTTTGCAGCATACTATATAGCTTATAAAGCCACACTTATGTAAATGGTAACAAGCACATATGTTTAACAATATTTTTGTAAGTCTTGTTATGACTAGTGTTTCATTAAAATCAATAAACACGAAAAAAGCAACAATAAATATAAATAAATTTGCATAAAAATGAATGTATATAGAAATTTGGTGTGCGCCAATATCCAGCGAAACGTCCTTGCTCAACAACAAATTAAATTAAATTAAATAATTTTTTAATAAAAAAAAATTAAATTAGTACATAAAACCACTTAGCAAATTATTCTTACCATCTTTATGTATAATTATAACGGATTTACAAACACATAAATATAAACAAATTATAAAAATTATAAAATACAACTTTTTCCCTAAATAGCTTAAATAAATATGGCAAATGGAATACTTTCTACTTGCTAATATTTCAACATTATTATATATATATTATATTCAAATAGTAAATCAAAAAAACTCAAAAACAACCTTTTTTAAAACCGTGAAAACACAAAAATGTAATTTTAATATTCGAACATATACATAAATTTTGAAAACTTAATATAATATATGCATGTCAGTGGTCTACTACATTCTGAATATTACTGCTTATTTATATCAAAAAAGCGATATCACAGAAAAGCATTTTTCTTGTAAAATATTTATATACACTAGTATACTCTAGTAAAAAAGAAGAACTCTATTTCTTATGTGTACTTTCGAAATAAAATAAATCTACATTAATAATATTGATAACAAAAATATGGAATATGATTCGAAAATGCTATAAGCGTGATTTAATCTGAAAATATACAAACAAAAAATTATAAACTATTGCATATTAATTTATTGTAAGTTAGTAAAGTAATATCTCAGAAAATTTACTACACACATTAACTAATTATATAATACTTTGGCTAGGTACAAGTTTGGAAGCACAATTCATTGTTCGAGGTATTATCGATATCCATTAGGAAACGGGTATTTATACTCTCGCAATATGTTGCACAGGGTAGGATAGTGTGTTCATAAGATATATTTATTACTCCTCTAAAGCTCTATTGGAGAGATTTCAGATTTGTCAGTTGTTTCACAGTAAGTACAATTATATTTTCAGCACAGCGCCTTAGCAGAGTTGCATGGATGTGAAAGATATAAGAACATTTATCGGGTTAGTATATATTTCTTTACGATAATATTTTTTTATCTTTCTTCCTGGTGCAGCTGTTTCTTCAGGAAGAATGTATGTTTTGTTTCAAAAGAATTTTCAATAAATACCGCTTTTATCTGAAACAAAAATTGCTCCGTGGAAAGAATATTATTTTTATTACGTTAGCTTGTTTATAAACGGCTCCATTATATCTACTTTAGGTTACAGCTTTTCTAACTTTCTTTAAGAAAACGTATTCCGAAGAGTTTTTTTAAATTCAGACCCCAACCATCACTGCCAAAAAAACTGGCTACGTGGACCACTAATGCTGGCTTCGGCGTATAGTCATAATTCATGTATATAGGTCCTGCTCCATTCTAGAAAATATATTTGGTTTAAGGGACTGAATTCATAAGATTCGTGTTTTGAACGTATTCCTCGAATTTGGGTTTCATTTTTTTAATAGACGCCGACGACTTTGGAGCTCCATATTTCGAATATGGTCTTTACTGAAAACCCCTTTAGTGGAATCATTCAAAATCTTTAGTCTGTTAATTCAGTGAGAAAGTTGGCTATATAATTCTAGAATTTTATGTATTTTGAATTCACACATTTTATTCTCTCGCAATTTGTTATTAAGAGGGCATACAATATTTCCCGTATAATGGAAGCTGGAGTAATTACTGAATCGATTTCAACTATTTTTGCCACCAAGCTCAATGTATGCAAGATTTTACTTCATTTTGCTAAGATATCTCACATATTAAACCGATATATACGGAATAAAGTCCACCGGATGTTTGAAAAACTGTATATGAGGTATATGCTGGCTAGAAGAAGTGTTGACAAAATTTTGCCCACACAATATTATAAGGAAAACATCACATCTGCATTTTTTTAGAATATCTGAGAGATTTATCTATATTTTCGGTGAAAAATTATCTAGAATTATACATGTTCGATATCTGGGGCCTTGAAAAGTTATAGACCGATTTGAGCAGCTGATGTTATTATACACTATGAATATATTACTTGTTGTGTTCCGATAACTGGTGCTAAATTTCTATATTGAAAAGTGAACGAATCAGATGGAAATTATGGTATAGGAAAAGTGTGCGTGGCTTTGAACAGAATTCGCCCACTTTCTAACAATACCATTTAAATACCAAAAATGTGGTATTAACTGAATTTCGTTAAAATTGGGCGATTAGTTCCTGATATATAGTCTCTGGCTCATAAGTGGACGACGCCACGCACAACAAACATTCTTTATATCAATCTGAGTGCAACTTTTTTACACCATCTCCACTATAAAGTTAAGGTTTATGGTGTTTTTCCTTACTGAAGTAAATCATTTTTAGTAGTTCAATAATTAGTTTTGTGGAAGGTAGGCGTGGTTATAATCCAATTCCAGCCATTCATGCCGAATAATGAAGTGACTAATGGAAATTACTCCAGAAAATTTGATTGATATAGCTTTAGCAGTTTATGAGATATATACAAAAAATTTAATAGGGGTCGGGGCCACGGCCACTTTGGCAGAAAAAATGAAACCAAATTAAAAGTTCATATTTTATTTGCCTACTCAAGTCTCCCATATTATCGAGAAAGTGAATGTACTATGTTTATAACTTCAGAAAGAGAATGTAATCTGTTTCTAACTTCCTAAATGTATGCTCTCTTAATAACTAAATATTTATTGTTTTAACGCTGCCAAATTCGACTCTCATATAAAAACAATTCATTAAAACGCAACAGTTCGAAGTGAAAATGTACCCAAAATCTTCAAAGAGAACACCCGAATAAATTTGTATACATACAACATGGTATAATGTTTATAAATATTTTCCATGATCGTAAAACATTTTTTGTATCATTCCTTAAGAACATATTTTGAATAAAATCAAATACACAAGTGTAACTAATATTCTCTTTTGCGGTCTAAAATAGAGAACATAGAATTAATGTATGAATACATACATATGTACATATGAATGTCGGATAATATCTGTAGATATATACCTAATGCCGACATAAATTATTCAATTTGATCAATGTCATTGTCTGGTTGTTTTTACTCTGCATTCAAACCTCTAGAAACCTTCGGTGGAGAAACCTTTATTGAAGGACCTCATTCACAATTGACGTTCAACAATTCGCATGCATGTCGGATATGCAGTTTGGTTATGCGAAAGTCCTAACCATCATACAGCCTGGAAGCTTCCAATACAATTTCCAAGTCAGTTCAGTTGTGGGCATTGCAGTGCTCAATCAAAAGTACGCCTGTTCTGTTTGCTTAATAGAAATATGAAAAAATAAAAAAATAATATAACACAGAATATATTTCAAACCCCATTTTTTAACTGATTGCTACACATGTGGTAAGTTTAAGAAATTGGATTTTCTTATATAAACATACCTTATAGATTTAGGAGCTGTTTTCAAAGTTGGCAGTACGTTCATTTAAAGTGAACTCAATATTAACAAAAATAAATTTTCTTACGTCCCTCCCGCCAAAATCTTACTTTACCAAATGCAAATATGCGTCGTTAGTAGGAAAATATTCTGTAAATACATATAAATTGTTCTTACTTACTGGTTGATACGTTTAATACTCTAGTTAGTTTCACAACAATATAAAATGCCTAATTTTTGTTTAAATAATTAAATTTACTTATTATTTATATAAACTACTTTTGATTAATCGTAATTATCTATATTTTCTACTAGTATATAAAGTCGATATAGCAGTTTTCACTATTTAAAGTGACAGCAGATCCGTTGACAGTACGATAGAAAAGTGAGAAATCGATGGATTTCGGTATTATGGAATAAATGATGCATTTCCAGTTTAAGAAAGAAACGAGAAAAACTCATAAAAAGAAAACTGCGAATTTTTGTTGAAATTCGGGCGCAATATTGTGTGAAAAAGGCTATAATTTGTTTAAAGTATTAATATTGTGTATGTTTTTCATGAACTTGTTGAAATTTTAAAGACAGATGTTAAGAGAAGTGAAATTTTCGCAATAAATGTAAAATTTGCAGCAATCTGCATTGGTGATTTTTCTGCGACTTCAGCTAAAGGGAGGGCGAAGCGCATACAGACAGAGATTATTCTCATTGGTGTACAACAAACGCTGTAAGTTATTTACCTACAAGCTTTGCGTTGCATTAATTTCCAGCACCGGCATCGAATATTAGAGAAATGTTGCATATTTGTGAAAATAGAGTTTACTCACATATTACTGTTACCTTACAATTTAAACCGCAATAGTACCCTCAACCTGCTATTGCCCCCTCCCAATAGTAGTGCCAAAAAGATGGTGTGAAAAAAATGTTTGTCGCGTTCTATTTCCATTTCGTTTCTCACTTTTTCACTTGCATTGCTGCTGTCAGTGCGCACCTCCTTTCCTTACCTTCGAGTGGGTAGTGAAAAGTACAGCGCGCCACCATTTGTGGTAATTTTAGTGTAAAATTTTTTATCGTGCTAATGTCTGGCAAAAACGTTTGTGTAAAATTCATGGGCAGTTTGTTGGAGTGACAACGCATCTGTAAAGGATTACTGTGACTAATCATAGACGTTTTGAAACGTGCTCACCTCAAAATCTGCTATTAATTGGCATATGCACTTTCATTTTGTTTAATATATATTTGTTCGTACAGATACATATGTGTGCATATAGAAAATGCAGAGTTTAATATTCGCCGTATTCCAATGTAAAAAGGCAAATTAGTGAAGAGTGAAAAAGTATAGATATTTTCAATGTCATTCATATACAAATAGGATTTATTGTAGCCAGATTTTGGATGTGTTTTGCAAATTTATAATGTTCATTTACTAGTGACAGCGAAACTTCGAAATTGATTATTCAATAATCTAATTGCAAAATATTATAAAGAAAAAAACCCACTAAAGGCTAAACAGCTGGCTTTGTTTACAACACGAAATCATTTTTCTTATATTTCTACAATGGTAAATATAATCAGTACTCTTAATGTTTTTAGTATTATTTATATATCTCAGTTGTTCTAATTAAGGACCACTAGTTGGGGACTGAACAACCAATAATATCCATTTAACATATATTTGTTGTTGGTCTTGAGTGCAGAAACTACTGTAGTCTATCATTCACTTTTTATATGGAAATATTTAACATTGGAACGATCAATTTGTTTATCCATTTTAAAGGAGCTTATTTATGAAACCCCACAAATAAAATAACAAACACACACAAAAAAAGTAATTAGTATCATGTATATATGATTTAAGAATATATTTATTCGCATATTTGTAAATAGACTTATTTTTTAAATATACTACAAAACCACGTGAGATAATATTTAAATATACATATAAGTCTTATTTTAATAGTACAATTAGTTACCTTAGTAAAATTCAAACAAGCAACAAGTCAATTGTGCCCTAACTTTACATCAGCCGCATGGAAACCTGAAATATGTGTCAGTTGAACACTGCGGCAAATACCTAGCAAATGATTCAGTATATTTATTATTCTTATTATTTCCTACAAAATTTCGTTGCAGACAAGAATATACATACTTATGTATGGTACTTTCGAAATATTGCAGAGAATAAGTTCTCATTGAGGCAATAAGAAAATAATTTCCTTTGAAAAACTCTCAGTTATAGATTATTAGTTTTTTACACCTTGCAGTCACAGCCGAAATGCACGAATACCCTCGGAATTAATATGAATGGAAGCTAGTTGGGATCAATGTGTAAACAAAAATTATAGTTCGTAGATACATGAATATTAAGAACAAACGTAATATATTATTTTGTATATGTGTTTTGTGCAACGAGAGAGAAAGTTTCGATGACTGAGCAATGCTGGACAGGAAAATGTTTTTAAATACATTTGCTGTTAGTTGCGTTCGGCATACGAGATCGATCAGATCAGGACAGTTGGATGTGCGCTCAAAAGTATTTTTCGATAATGTTAATGTGCAACACGTCGCGCTCATGTCTATTTTTGGTTTTTAAATTTATAGACAATTTATACAGATTGTGATGAAGCACTAGAATGTGTAAATTTAATACTGACAGTTTATAGATTAACGTATTTGAAATAATTTAAAATCAAGCAACAGCTTTGATCTTACGCCGTGAGCTAATTATATAATGGTGAATTAAATCAGGTGGATGACACTACAGTGTGCCTTTTGACGGTTACGAAATCCAAAATGTCGAAATCTGTGCGAAGTTCGCGTCACAACAGTCGCGCCGGATCCTCGAATTCGTCCTCCTCACCCAGCAACCCACCGCGAAAGCGTGTCAAACGCTGTTGTCGTAATTTCGTCACTTTTATGTGTACGCAAGTGGGTGTGGGCGCCTTAATTGTACTGTATGCTATCTTCGGTGCTCTCTCCTTCATGCATATAGAGCGAGAATACGTTGACGAGACGACAACCTATGTCAGTGATTTGCGGCATAATTGTGCAGAGAAAATGTGGAATATCACTGAAAAGTTCAATACTTTTGATCGGAGCGAATGGCAAAACAATACTTTAGATATATTACGCCAATATCAAACAGAAATCGCCATATTAATTAAAAATGGTTATGTTGGACGTACACCAGAACAAATTTGGTCCTTTCCGGCGGCGTTAATGTTCTGCTTATCGGTCATTACAATGATCGGTTATGGTAATATGGTGCCACGTACAACGTGGGGCAAAGGTTTCACGGTCATTTATGCAACTTTCGGCATACCTCTTTACATACTATACTTCCTTAATATGGGGAAAGTACTGGCGCGTTCATTCAAGTTCCTCTATCGCAGCTTACATGAGTGTGCGCAGGAGCGTACAATCTATGAATCTCGTTTGGATGCACTCGAAAATGGTAGTTTAAGTGCATTTCAACGGAAAAAAATTATTGTGCCATCGACGGCGTGCCTCTGGGTAATAATATTTTATATTATAACGGGCACTATTATGTTTGCGAATTGGGAGAAATGGTCCTTTCTGAACTCATTCTATTTCTGCATGACATCTTTGTGCAAAATTGGTTTTGGTGATTTTGTGCCTGGTGCATCATTGATAACAGCGGCTGACATAGATGCAGCATCACTGAAAATAAGAGAAGATGCATCTGCAGATCCAGATGATTTGTTCAATATGCAACTAATTACTGATCAAAATTCGAAATTGGCTATTAATTTTTTCTATATGCTAATAGGCATGGGTTTGGTCTCCATGTGCTACAACTTGATGCGGGAAGCGGTACGCATGAAAATAAAAGAGATAAAAGAGGATACGAAGTTATGCTTGGAGGATACGCGCGCACGTTTTATGGGATGTTGTGGAACACGAGAATACTACGACGAAGACTACTATTAAATAATTTTGAAGACATTTACATAAATACATTATTTTAAACATTGATATAGAGTTTTTAGTGAGTGAGTGTGATATCGGCGTGTCTCTCGCGAGTGTGTGGGTTTAATTATGTTTAGATATTGTTTTATCGACAACGGAGGTGCTTAAGTGGTCAAAGGCAGGCCACTAAAAAATGAATTGTGTGCTTAAAAATAAATATTTACATTTTTGTGTAATTACTGAGTTAGTGGGGTGTGCGAATGGGCTTTCAAAACCGTTTGATTTATTTTTCATGAAAAAATAACAACAAGACATTTTTGTATGTAGCTGGAGAAAGAAAGCTGAAAAGAGGAGCTGTGAGGAGGAATTAATTATCAATAATGGTTCGGTAAACAAATTCCAAATCACATTTTTTCTATTTATTATTTCCCCATAAGACTTATTTATAAGACTTAAGACTTATTTAGATTATGTAAACCAAAAAAGAATTTAAATTTCTGAATTTATATTACCTATGTAAATATAAAAAATATATATTTTAGTTAAGGTAATGTATTATTAAATACACAGATGTACTCAAGAACCTGTGTCACGTGCTATGTATTCATAAATTCATGTTTTTGTGCTGCAATCGTGAAACCCAAATTTAAGTTGAAAAATTGTAATTGATTAAAAATATAATTTCTTCAAGAACTTTCCTCACACACTCAAATTACAACAACATATTTATTTTCAACGATTTATTTTTACAGGCAATCATTGAACATTTTTTGAAACTACAAAAAAGGGTCACAAATTTCGGGGTAATGCTAGGCGGCAGTACGGATCGTCTATGCACACCGAGCACATCAGCTGGCCCATTTCGTATTTTTGCCGTCACTGGTTTCCAAAACCGGGCAAATGATATTGTCTATTGTCCACCGATACGGCCGACGGGCAGTGAGAATGCAGAGGACTCAACTGCCGTTGTTTATTTCGGAGGGGACGTACAGGTACATAATCATTTAAAATATACATATTTAATAAATTTTTTTTTGACATGGAATTTGCGTTACCAAAATATTCTATGACAAAGAGTTTACATTTTTTTTAATATTTTGTGGTTTTATAAAATCAAGGCAAATGAGTCAGACATAAAGTTGGTTGCCGGTATATTACAATCACACTTCCCTTTCGACGAACGAATTTAAACTTTTATTTACACTTTCCTTTTGGCAAAGTGCCAGTATTTTGAAAACATATATTTATATATTAATACCCTAATTTAACCCACTTGTGCTATGGGAGTACGAAGTTTTCTCCATTGTAAATTATATACAATTTCTTTTATCCCTTTAGGACTTTCCGGAGAGCATGGAAACGAATCGAGATAGTCGTGGGTACATGAAATACAACTTAGAGAACTCTGCCATTCTGTTGCGTGAAGCTTTTCCGCGCGCACATATCATTGTTATACGGCCCGTAAGGTAAATAACGAACCTTAATTAAATATAATATTTTACATATTAACACAAATAATTTTTTTCCTTAACTATAAACACAGAATGGAATTTAAAACATTTAGTTGTTTCGATAATTTTGTACGTGGTAATAACGCCGGTGTCCCCGATCATACTCCAATGAACCACGCATTACAACATTTGGAAAAGTAAGTTGCCAACAAATACAAATTATTTATAAACTTATTTAACAAATTATATATTTTTTTACAGATTACTTCAAAATCTTTCTCAACGACTGATCTCCATACCCGAAAATGAGATAATGGATCAGGCTGCTCAAGCAGCAGCTGCTGCTGCTGCTGTGGCTGCCGCCGCCGCATTGGTATCATCTACGCTCTCCACTGCTTCGACTGACACGTCCGCCTCCTCATCAACGTTGAATGATAATAATCAAGATATGGATATAGATATATTACAAGTTCAGGAGAATGTAACTGTTGATGCAGATGGCGCGGTAATATTTCCAAATGTCGCCGGTACTGGTACCGGCGTTGCAGTAACCAGTGGTAGTAATACTACTAGTGCAAGCGTTACATCATCAGTAAATAATACTGCTAATAGTAACATTGCCGCAACGGCCACAACTCCACATAGCACCCAAAAAGCTCCTCTACAACCTACTGCTCATCAATCGCAAACAAATAACGCACAACACTTCAATAATATTGGTGGTGGCAGCAGCAACAGTAATGAGTGTTTAACACAAGCACAGCAACAATCGCAACAACTCACCCGTCAGAATAGCAATCCTTTATGGTGGAGGGAAAATTTGAATTTAGATAAAGCGAAACTAGTTTTGATTGGTTTCAGCAAAGGATGTGTGGTCCTCAATCAAGTGAGTCACATTTGGTGTAAAAATCTGAAAATACATTATCTTCCACACTTGCAAGTAATGCCTTTAAAAGTATAGCTTTAAAATTGTTAAATATCGATCAACAGTTTATTTATATAAATTAAGTATTTTTAGAGGCATAAGTAATAGCTTGCATCTAACATTATGACATAAACCCCCATGAGTAAGTAATTTGACGATAACTTTTTTCTTGCAGTTTATTTATGAATTTCACTATTTGAAAACTCTAACACCGGACGATAGTACAATGATACGTTTGCTTTCACGCATCAAAGATATGTATTGGCTGGATGGGGGTCACGGTGGCCAAAAGAACACATGGATTACATCCAGAAGCCTGCTGGAAACACTTACACGAATGGGTAATTTTAAATAATTTCCCGTCAATTCTTTATTATAACAATATTATTATTTTACCATACGCATAGGCATGAATATTCATGTACATCTGACGCCATATCAAGTGCAGGATGATCGTAGGCCATGGATACGAAAGGAGGAGAAAATCTTCACAGACATGCTTCGCCGCCTGGGCGCACCAATTACGCGCCATCTGCACTATGACAGCCAAACAGCGAATTTAATGACACATTTTGAGGTGTTACAAGCCTTTTGCCAGCACATACATACTCTAAACCAGCAATTGCAAATGCAACAACAACAGCAAAGCGCTCAACAGCAACAGCAAGCATCAGCTCTACAACCGTTGCAGCAATCTTCAAGTAACATTCAAATTAATGAACAATTACAACCACAACAAGCACAGCTTAACAATTCAAATCGTACAGAGTTGGGCAAGGCAAGCAATAGCGGACCGAAGTGACATCACCGTCGTCGCAATGTTGGCCGTTTACACTTGCGTAGGGTAGCAGCTGTATCTGCACCGACCAGCAGCAGCAGCACATCTGCAACGACATCAAAGAAAGTAATGCATGTAGCGCCACAACCACAACAGCAACAGCCGTTACCGCAACAGCTTCCTCAACAACAACAGCCTGTCGTCGCTGCACCATCAAATTTCACTTTTCTCGACATAGCAACCACATCAATTGTAAATAATTATACGCGACATTTCCCACAAAATACAAACATACCAGCTTCAACTGCAACCACAACAGCAGCTATACAAAATCGTCAACGCCAAAAAGCGCCAAATTTGCAAAGAGTTCGGCCAAGGCCGAATCAACGTCAGCATCAACACAGAGGGCAACCAACTAAAATTCACCATTATTCACGTGCAAAAGGTAGACTTTTGCAGCACCAGACTTGTCGTTAAATTTATCGGAAACTAAAACTTCATGCAATAGTATGTAAAAGTATAAATGCAAATATTTATGCACATACTCTGTCACCGTGCAAATGAAATGTCCTTCATGTTCTGCTACAATATTATTTATCAATTAGTTTTGTGTTGTAATTTAGTACGTTAAGAGAAGATTATTTAAATGTCGATTCATATAATCTATAAAGCATAATAACAAAAACAAATTCGAATTAATATTAAATTGTAATTTTAAAATTGGCAGACATTCGGACTTAATGGATGTGTATGTAAAAAGTATGTAAACCGAGTAGTTTAACTTGGACTCATGATTAGACATAAGTGTTATGAACACATTCATAAACAATTCAAATGTTGTACAACACACTCTCCCACTGAGACCAATGATCTTGCCGTGGAGAAAGTACATGATTTACATGAATTTTTAATATTAGGCTACATATAATTTAAGTATTGCTATCAAAGAGAATTTGGTGCACTAAATTTAAGCGTTAGTTCTATTCTAGGTAGGTTGCTATGTATATTTAATTCAAATCCATACATTTTTATAATTTTGATAAATCTGTCGCAGATACAATTTTTTATACACATTAATCACCATTCACCAGTGCAATTCCTTTAGACATTTATACTTTGTTTTAATGATCTATTATTTATTCATCTCTTATTTAGTATACATTCTTTTAAGATTACTTACTTATTATCAAAAAAGGCGCCAAGTTTGCTTTTGGCAAAAAAAAAAACAAAAACATTTATTTTTATTTAAATGCAATTTAGAGAAAAGATATTAAATTTTTAATATTATGCATACAACTTCACACACAACCAACACTCTTCATCAACTGCAGAACTACAAAGATATTATTTGTTCGATAATTAGGAATTATATCACTTTATCATAAACTCTGTTTTGCGCCAATAGTAAAGTTGTAATATCGTCAACATCAAGGCTACTGTGTGTTTACCGACATCAAATAAATATAAATTTGTAACGTTTCGGCAGTTGTATAATAAAAGAAGCGTAAAACAAAAAAAAAACAGAAATAGATCTTTTAACAATTATGTCAATGAAAAGCACAAAACATATAAACTTTAAGATTACATTGTAAGTAATTGCTTTTAATAAATTCTAATGGTTTCTGAGTCTTTCCAAAAACAAATATTTTATTTGCGTATATCAATTATATAAAGCTGAAACAATTTTGATACTGTTAAAATTTAATCACCCCACTTACCTTGTTTAACATTTGTCGCAGTTATAAGACAGATCTTAGAATGTTCTCATTAAATATTTCCCTGCAACTTTTAACTCCCAAAAACATCGAATTGGCAAAGAAAAATTGTATGCAATTTTCGTTATACTTCATAACTCAGAAACTAAAATATTTCTTGCAATAATTCGCAATAATAATATTTTATGAAAGATGTGATTTCACACATAACATAAAAATAAATATTATTGTATGAAATGTCGCATAAATGTTAAGCTAGTAATATCAGTAGCACCTAGTTATAGTAAAGCAAAAACGTCGCTTTGAACGCTAACCAAATGATTTGTAAAGTTTGTGCTGATTTGCCAAAATAAAAGTCAAGTTTTACAAATTCAATTACATACATTCATGTATACATGTTGCAAAGCAATGAACGTTACAAAATACAAACTACTATCATATGATCAACTTGCTGTTATCTTTAAAGTTGTTTAATTATTTCACCAAAAGAAGCTTAAAATTTCAACAAAGGCATTGATGGGAATAGATCTACATATATCGTAATGTGATAACAAAGAAATCTGAGGGGTATTATCCAAAAACATTTATATTTACACATATTTGTGGTTCAATGACTCTTCGACTCTGATTCGGAAATAGATCAACTGCAAGTTAGGCAAGCAAGCCTTCTATTTAAACATTTTTACATACCTACATAATTGGAAATAAGTCAAGTGTGTCTAGGAAGAGTCTTCTTTTTCAAATTTTTATTTTTCTTATATTTTGTTTATTAACTTAATATCGCTATAGACATGGAGTTAGAATCTCAACTGGCTTAGTTAATGGTATTAATGGAGTGAAAACAACACTTAGAATGATATATTATTTATAAACACACAACCGTTTATATTCTCAAATTAAACAGTTTAAATTCATTAGTCACGTAAAATGTTGAAAAACAAAATCAAATACGCACACGGATATTCCCGAGAGATAAGAAACCATCTAAATAAAATAAATACATTCTAATTGAAAAATAAAATATTGAAATAAATACAAATCTATCACAATTACTAATATGCTACACGTTAGTCATATACATTAAGAAGTTTACTTTCATGATAAATGTACCTTTTCGAATTGCAGTTCAAAATTTCCATAATTAAAATGCTAAAGGAACCAAGCCCAAGCCATTGTTATCTATATTTATGTATTTATTTTAAAATGTATTCGTAAGAATTCTCTCTTTTTGTATATATTTGGCATATTGAAAATACATCTGAAAATATTTACAAAATTGTAAACATAGATTTAACAATACTTGATGTAATGTGTGTGAATTAACCATTTCTCTTAAAAAGTTAAAATGAAATATTGAATAACAAATATTGTACATCAATCGAATTAATTTCGAAATGAGCTCTGTACTAATGTAGTTATATTCAACCAATATCTACATGAGTAAGCTATCAATATAATTGATTTTCTTCTTTAAGCAACGGGGAAAACTAGAATTTCAGGTTTTTGTAAATTCGTCTTTCGCAGAAATTGTTCTGGTATCGATTTACAGCTGTCAGCTAGAGAGTTTATTGGCTCCAAATATTATAATATAAACTGTATATTAAGAAGAAAACAAGTGAAAGCAAAGTAAAAATATAAATTATGATTGTCAACTGAAATTATACTAAGTATTCAATTTTTTTTTTAGAATATCCCTGGTATATTTAAAATATAACATATTAGCGTATAATTGTGGTTTTATCTCATTACATTTTATACAGAGTTTATTATAAAATTCAAGTAAGTACTTACATTCTTTTAAATAGTAATCTTACATATTTCCAACTATCCCTATATAAATACGGAGACAATATAAAATATTGGCATAAATAAGTTATAATCTTTATTATCATTACAAAACCTAATTACACAATAAATTTCAATCCCCTAGTACTTAATAATTTAAAATTTTGAATTCACATGCTATGAATTTATTTTTCTCTTTGAGTATAGTACCTAATTTATTCACAAATGCAAATTAGACAGACTTATAAGGCGACTTCGATGCACAGCATCATCTAACATATTCGATTCAAAATCTATTTAAAATCCAATTTATTTTATAGTAATTATACATAAATTACTCTAACATTATACAATATAATTTGCCATTTTTTGAGTGTATTACTTCTAACGCTATTATAACCGATAACTTAATTATGGTGCATTATAAACGTGATATATGTATTTATTGTGTACATTTATTTGTACAGCTAATTTTCAACCACTCATCGCTACCATCACAACAGTCGCAGATACCATCATTAATGCGACTACTGTGTATAAACACGTCAACGCCACGTCCAGTGATGTGTCTTTTCTGGTATTTACAATAAAAACGTCCATTATGACATGCGTTTGTACTTGGCTCATCACTGCCATCGGAAGTGCAGTCGCAAAAATCATCATTGACACGTTCAAATTGCACTTCTTTACTACCATCCAAACATCGAAACTTGCCGTCGAAGTTTGGTTTGTACGAATCATAATCGAACAGACGTATTCCGCTGTGGAAAAAAAAGCGCTGATAAGCAAAAGAAGCAATGAATTGCATTTAAGCTCACCGTATAATTTTTATAGAATCCTCTGCAGAATTATTCTCTAATGCCGCAACGCCATCACCACCACCTCCACCGTCATCGAAGCCATCGCTCTGTTTTCGTCCAAGAGATTTTATCATTTCCAAATGTTTCTTGCGTAGCCCTTTCATGGTACCTTCTAAGCTCCATGGCGTACTTGCACTATGCAATTGATTTATGGAGAAAGCTTGGTAGAATATAAACACTATGCCTAATAGGAATACTCCTAATAAGAACATCTTGGACTTTTGCTTATAGAATGGTTTATAGTAGATATTTTCACGTTTCACCCAAGTTTTTCGCATTTTGTTTTCTTTTGTTTTATTGTTTGTTAATGCCAATACCTGAATGTTTTTATTATCCTAGAAAATTAACAATTCTACTTATTAATAAATATAAAAATGTAAATGTGTCAAATAAAATTATTTTTGTTTACTTGTCACTGCTTTTCTATTGTCCCTGCTACCGTGGCAAGGGTTAAGAATGGAAGAGTTGCATTGTAATAATTAGTGATAATGAAACAAAGCTTATTAATTTGAAAAACATTTGAATAGTGTTATTCATAATAGAACTCAGACAAAAATTGGTAAAAAATATAAAAAAACAATTGATCCAATAAAAGATTGTTTATTGAAAGGATACAATTTTAATAAAAATAATTCGTTTCATACATATAATAAAATAAACGATCTGGTAGTACTGTCTAGTTTGATTTACAAACACTACACCAGCTGATTGTTTCATTATCAATTGTTAATCATTTTGCAAGAAATACGTCGTGATTTGTAAATATAATCGCAGAAATATATTAACAATGTCTGGCCCTTATAACTGGCAAAATTCTGCAGAGCGACAAAATACCGCGCAATCTCAATTAGTGGCAAATACCTACGATATCCTCGAACGCACCTCCTCGAGAATACAGCGATCCAATCAAGTTGCTATCGAAACTGAACAGATAGGCACCGAAGTAAGTGTGAAAACTAAAAAACAATATTTGCACCTCATGATATATTCTTTAATTTAGGTATTATCAGAGTTAAATGAGCAAAGGGAATCTTTACTACGTTCAACGCGACGGCTTCAAGACGCTGACGCAGACATTGTACAATCAGGAAGCGTTATAAGAAAATTGCGTCGCGAAGTTCTTTATAACAAATTAATTTTAGTGGTCATTATAATTTTGGAAGTGTGTATATTAGCTGGATTGTGCGTGATCAAATTTGTGCGTTTTTAGTTTTTCTTATTAATAAGGCAAAAGAAGTGAATGCTCGTATAATGGAAACCATAAAAGTAACTCGTTCGAAAAACAGTTGGGTCTACTTGTGTCGAAATAATACAGAATTAAACTGGGTAGTCTCTTTTAAATTATCTCACAGTTAAACTATGTAATCGCAGCAGAACCATGTTTTTCACCCAGTCAAGGTCTCACCTTGGCGAAATTCCACCACTACAAAAATGTTTGGTGAATGTTTTAAGTCACTATAACAAAAAGATCAAAGTAGGATCAACTAACTCAATTGAAATCTTACAATTCATTACACACAACTCTTGTTTTATTTAACATTTATGTAAATAACAATTTGCCTAGAGCATAAGCTAAACAAATATTTCTGAGTGCGTTTACGATAATAGTAGTGCAGCAGTTCTAAGTAATAAGAATTTGTATATGTATTAAATAACAATTAGTAATCAATAAACATACAGACGTACATATATATCTATGGGTGTATATTCAAATCCAATTAGTAATATTGTATAAATGATATATGCATTTGTATGTATGCAGTTATGTATATTTATAGTATGTACATAATAAATGATAAACGTATTATTCGATATCTTTGTCTTTGTATATATAGTTTGTGTTGAAACGGTTGGATCCAACTTTTCAAGTTTTTAGAGCATTCATAGATTCAATCAGCATTCTTGCAGAAAATGGATAAACATACTAATTTTGGCAACGGGATTTCATTAAAATAGTAATATAACACTTAAACATAAACATGCACATAAAAACTGGGATATATCCTACTTTCTGATACACTTTCCTACATGTTTTGATTATAAAGCAACTTCAAATTTGAAAATAATAAAAACAAAAATACTTTTGGAATTTTGTATATAAATTTAGATGAATACAAATTTTTAAAATTAATCAAATAAGTGTATTGCTTCTATATTTTCTCACAGTTGAATGCTGTTGCTTAGTATAACATTTAGAATAAAACTTGTTGACAGTCCTACTTATCTTCACAAGTAATTTCATCTACGAATATTACATCCACATTAAGATAAAATAAATTCCTGTTTTCCACTCAAAAACCATAATTATGTTACAATTTCATAATAAATAGGGATTTAAAATTTTAGTGACTTTCAATTTTCTTTCGGCAAAATTATGGACCAGCCGAATACGCGCCTATCAAAACCACATGAAAATAAATCACAATTGAATAATGGATCTTCGGCCCAAGCAACGGAAGACACCATACGACGGTGACCCTGCAACCCAGAAGTTTTAAAATATTTTCTAAAGAGGAAATATATTTAAATTTTAAATGCAAACCTGTCGGCTTGTTCGTGGTAATCGTGCCACACGTTGTCCATTCAAATCGAATAAACGGATTTGCCTGTTGTCATGTGGTATGGCAATAATGCCACCACTCGAAACAGCCAAGCGATTCACCGAGGAATCCGTGCGTATAGTCGCCAGTGCCGAGCGCATGTTGCGCAATTCCCAAACTTTTACTGTGCGATCATCCGACCCAGACACTACTTTATCATCGCGTGCAAACACAGTTGACGTTACACTTCTAAACAATTCATATAAATAAAAGGTCAAAAATGTATTAGTACATTTACTAGTAACTTACTCTGTGTGTCCCTGAAATACAGATACAGCCGGTATCTCATAGCGAAAGTCCCAAAGACGAAAAGTTGAGTCGCGAGATGCGGTGACCACTAAACGTTGGGAAGCATGCGCCGATACGTGAGTTAATTCATGGTCATGTCCAGTAAGAGTCTGTACCGGTTCTCGTGATTCTACATCCCACAAAATTGCTGTGCGATCCCAGCTACCTGTTATTATTTGTCTATGATCCATGCTGGGCAACCAATCAGCAGCCACTACCACCGATGAATGACCGCCCGGACCGGTGAATTCACATAAAGGTGTACGCAGAGTGTCAACGCGATCACGATCTTCCACTTGCTCATCACTGTCGTCGAGCTCCTCCTCTGAAGAATGTCCTCTCCTGTAATTAATTTATAATTATATTCATAAACTTATTGGGAGTTTTTTTTTATTTTAAAATAATTACTTGGAGGAATCCCAATTAACAGCTGCTTGCCAAATATGTGCTGTGCCATCGCCACTACCGGTTAATACCAAGTCGCGATTCTGATGAAATTTTACAGAATTTACAGAGCCAGCATGACCCTGATACTGTAGCAGGCATCGACCATTTTCAATGCCCCAAATGCACGCAGTATGATCTGCCGATGCTGTGCCTATAATTGGCTGACCAACCTTGGCAGTCACTTGCCAAACTCCATCCTTATGTCCACAGAATTCTCGTGTTACTTGGCTAACCACTGTTTGTGCCTTGAAACTTGAAACAATTCGACTGGTTTGCGCTTTAATTTTATTACTAGCTTTCACTTTATTACTACTTGATGTAAATTTCGCTTTCAGACCCTTACTCCCGCCACCACCACCAATTATTGAAACCAATGCAGTAGTATCTCCATCATCATGCCCAAGGGCGGTGGAGATATTTGTTTGCATTGCATTACTTTGGCCCGCATTCGTTGCATTTCCTGTGATAACGTTCGCACCGCTACCTCCTGCTGCAATTACTCCAGCTGAGCGTTCATATGAGCAAATCAGATCTTTGCTCATGCAGTGGTCAAGTTTTTCTTGCACTATTTTAATCAAAATAACTTATTTTAATCATACTAATTATTTAGCAATATTATTATACATACAACTTAAATTTTCCAAGTATAACAGTTCGAATTCTTTCTCTATCTGCCCAAACAACGAGTGTAGGCGGGCTCGAAACGGTGCATCCTCCGGTATGGTGATATCTTCTGCCAAACTAGACAATCGATGTTTGGACGGCTTCATATTTGGGTAGTTTTTTTTATAAATTCGTTTATTTAAGAAATTGTTTAACGTTCCCTGTTTTATGTATGCCTTCAGTATAACTTGAGCACTCACATAACGTTCTTTTACCAGGCAAATAAGTTGCAATGCAATACTGCAGACTCTGATAGCACAAAACTGTTTCGATAATTTAATTAACGTTTGTTTATTTTCTGCATTCTTGCATATTTCCTATTGCTGTATACATTTAATATGAGATTTATCTGAATACAGCTGAAAATATTGTATGCCGCATCTAGTTACCGGTCAACTTCATTCACAATAAACAACACAGAGGGTTTCTAAAACTGACACAAATGGAAATGGAATATAGTGGAAATGATGTTTTATTATAGTTACTTGCCAATTAACGTACAAGTATTATTTTACACAGTGAAGATGTCCAGATCTCCAAGGCAGTGTAAATCTTCATACAATAATTCCATTTTTATATATGTAATATGACAATTAATTGATAATTTTTTAAAGCTTAGAAGTTCTCTTCGCCAAATTCCAGTAGGAGTACTTCAAAAAATTTATTTTATTTACTTTAACTGATTGCAAATGATTAATGTAAGACTCTCTTTAAATTGAAAATTTGATAAAAATCGCAAAATTTGAAAGAAATTTTTCGAAACCGATACTAGATGATTAGGATTCAATTTCCATTACTAATATGTGTCTGATTGCTAATTTTAAAACTAAATTTTAATTTGTTTAGGCAACAATTCGCCTTATTAAAATATTCGAATTCCGATTGCCTTATTTCTTCATATTATTGCTCGCAAATTAATGATAGCAAGACATTTTGCATACTATATCAGCAGATAGCACAATAATTCTTCATTACCGTATCGGACGTAGTGGATTTCTGAAATATTTTTAAAGTGTTGGCAATCCAGATGGCTGGAATGCGCAAAAGTTGGCAATCTTGCACTTGTTGATTGTAAAAGTTTTACTCGCAGCGAAATTTGCTTTGTGTTATTAAGCAGGGAAATTAAAGTTTGAAATAATAAAGTGAAAAATAATTTATACAATGAGTAATAAGAAATTGAAACAGACAGATAATATTGAAAATTTGTGTCCGACATCAAGGTAAAGAGAATATTCGTTTAAATGTATAAATTGTCTGATTAAGGGACTCATTCATAAAACTTACAAACTAGTGTTGGGTGGCGTAATTTAAATAAAAAATTACCCAGAAATGGCGCAATTATCAGACGGGAATGACAGCGGTGGCGCACCGTGACGGCAACGTGTCGGCGAATAGTGGCTATGAAACACAGTTCGCCGCAAAATTTGTGGCGCTTAATGTGGGTGTGTAGTGTTTTGGTTTTGTATGCAATGCTTGCATTTGTGTATGTGTGTATGTCAACGAATAAGGGCAGAAGGGAATGTTGCCGATCGCTACCGAATGACAGTCAGCAGCAAACTTTACCATCAAATATACTTGTTGTCAAACAAAACACGGTGCATTTTTGTCATATCTGTATAATTAGTGTATATCTAATGCATTTTCGGTTTATAAGTGAATCATTACACAGTAGGAAATTGAAATTAAATTATTTGTGGAATATTATCTTGGTAATAAAGGGTGATTTTTTAAGAGCTTGATAACTTTTTAAAAAAAAAAAACGCATAAAATTTGCAAAATCTCATCGGTTCTTTATTTGAAACGTTAGATTGGTTCATGACATTTACTTTTTGAAGATAATTTCATTTAAATGTTGACCGCGGCTGCGTCTTAGGTGGTCCATTCGGAAAGTCCAATTTTGGGCAACTTTTTCGAGCATTTCGGCCGGAATAGCCCGAATTTCTTCGGAAATGTTGTCTTCCAAAGCTGGAATAGTTGCTGGCTTATTTCTGTAGACTTTAGACTTGACGTAGCCCCACAAAAAATAGTCTAAAGGCGTTAAATCGCATGATCTTGGTGGCCAACTTACGGGTCCATTTCTTGAGATGAATTGTTCTCCGAAGTTTTCCCTCAAAATGGCCATAGAATCGCGAGCTGTGTGGCATGTAGCGCCATCTTGTTGAAACCACATGTCAACCAAGTTCAGTTCTTCCATTTTTGGCAACAAAAAGTTTGTTAGCATCGAACGATAGCGATCGCCATTCACCGTAACGTTGCGTCCAACAGCATCTTTGAAAAAATACGGTCCAATGATTCCACCAGCGTACAAACCACACCAAACAGTGCATTTTTCGGGATGCATGGGCAGTTCTTGAACGGCTTCTGGTTGCTCTTCACCCCAAATGCGGCAATTTTGCTTATTTACGTAGCCATTCAACCAGAAATGAGCCTCATCGCTGAACAAAATTTGTCGATTTGTCGATTTTTCGATTTGTCGAACCGAACACTGATTTTGGTAATAAAATTCAATGATTTGCAAGCGTTGCTCGTTAGTAAGTCTATTCATGATGAAATGTCAAAGCATACTGAGCATCTTTCTCTTTGACACCATGTCTGAAATCCCACGTGATCTGTCAAATACTAATGCATGAAAATCCTAACCTCAAAAAAATCACCCGTTAATTATATTTCTTGATAACTTCAAAATTCGAGTCTTGAAAACAAATATGTATCTATTTAGTAAATGTTTGTCACATATGTGTCACTTGCTACTACAGTCGGTATTTTTTGCAAAAGTCATTGACTCAG
This sequence comes from Zeugodacus cucurbitae, assembly GCF_028554725.1. Taxonomy (NCBI): domain Eukaryota; kingdom Metazoa; phylum Arthropoda; class Insecta; order Diptera; family Tephritidae; genus Zeugodacus; species Zeugodacus cucurbitae. The sequence continues at coordinate 50,335,141 of NC_071667.1, read as the reverse complement.
CTTAACTTGGTAACGCGTATTGCATTTCTTTGAGCAGTAGAAAATAGCATTTTTACTTTTACTCTTCCAAAGTATTTCTGCTGATTAATTGAATAAGAGGTTTGTGACCCTAACCAACTAACTAGTGATGTGTACAATGCGGCGCTTTAGTAGAGTCTTTCCTAAATGAATTAAAAATTTAATTGGTGATAAAGATATATGTTTTCAATAAATTAATTAAAACAAAACAAATATTTGCAGAAAACGTGTGAACACCAATCCAGTTACAAATTGGAAAATTGCTAAGCTTGTTGATTCGAACTCATCCCCAACTGTGCTTACAAGCGAACATTTGGACGAGATGGGCATTGGAATGCTCGACTCAGAGGAAAGCTCGTCTTCTGCCGCCTCCGCCATAGCATTAGTGTTGAGCGCTAGTGCAGATGAGAATTCCAACGGAGTTACACCTAATTTGGATGCACCGAAAATGTGCCATCAACGTATCACGTCCTATCGCACATTAGATACCACCTTAGACAGCACTTTCAATAGTGATACAAACGATAGCACCACAATTGCGACTCCGGGCAGAGGATTGATAGAAACAGATTGTATTAATATACACCATAACAATAATAATTGTAATAATAACAACAATAACGTAATGGATGCTTATGGTGACAACAACAAACAGATCACTCAACAACAAAGCGGAGATAAAGTATTACTTCCATATAGGAAGGTAGCTATACTTGGTATGGGAGCGGGGAATCCTACAAGCAGCTCAACAACACATACAACGGCAATCGCCACACAGTCGTACACCACAAATTCAAATTCGAATTCTCCTTCTGCTGGAAGAAGCACACGTAGTCCCTTGGCCATTGTGTCAGGCAGTAACAAAAATCGCAGAGGTACAACACAAAATATACAACAACAACAGGTATTATCGAAATGCATTTAAAAGCAAAAAAAAAATACTAATTTTGATATTATTTTATTTACTAGAGCATAAATATTGGCATTAATAATGGCGGGTTATCGCCAAATAGTTATATGTGTATGCCTTCAACCAGTAAGCAATCACTATTCAGACAACAACAGCGACAGCAACAGCAACAACAACAACAACTAATAAATACTCAAAATCAGAATAAAAGTCAAAATCGCCCAACGCAACCGGCAAATAATCAACAGCCACCAATGGTTTTATACGATAACTTCTTTCTGTTTAGACAGCAACAGATGCGAGAGCACATTTCCGATGGCAAAGATCACTTTAGCACTTTATCAGATGAGATAATTTTACAAATTTTCAAATGGTTGCCGAAGAAAGCACTTATACGTTGCAGTTATGTTTGTCGGCGGTTTAATAGATGCGCCAGTGATGAATCACTATGGACGCGTTTGGACTTGGGCGGACGACATTTGCGTGCGGGTGCTTTGGAAAATATTCTCACACGCGGTGTGGTAATATTGCGTTTGGCCCAAGCCGAGGTGAGAATTGAACATATGCGCTGATGCTCTAAGCTCACTTTTAATAGCACAAGTTCAACTTTTTTCATTCTTCCGCAATATTCGGATTATACTTACATGTATTTATATATGAACTTCTTGCATTTCAGTTGAATCATCCCATATTCGATAGTGACTTTCTACATGCAGAACCAAAATTCGAATCAAAGTTGCAGTATTTAGATCTAAGTATGGTATCGGTTACAAAACCGTCGCTCAAGATGCTGCTATCGCGATGTCGTCAACTGAAAAAGCTCAGCTTAGAGCATGTACCAATTAACGATGAAATTTGCAATGAAATAGCAAAGAATACCAACTTAGAGGCACTCAATTTAGCCATGTGCATTGGATTGGAGGCGTGGAGTGTGCGCAAAATAATGGAATCATTACAAAATTTAAACAGCTTAAATATCTCATGGACAAATCTGTCTGTGGATGCCGTTACATCGGTGGTGACAAATGTGACACCAAATCTTTTGCGTTTAAATATGGCAGGTTGTCGTAAGACATTGTACGATTCACGTAAGTTTTCATAAAATCAAAAACAATTTTTTATTATTTTCTAACAAATTTTGATGTTTCTCCTTGCAGATGTGGCGAGCTTAGCTAAACGTTGTCCACAACTTTTAGAAATCGATTTTTCCGATTGCACTGCACTGACTGGCAATGTCATCAACATTATTTGCAGATTTAAAATGCTTGAATATTTATCACTTTCGCGCTGCTATCTTATTCCTGCCTCTGCCTATATGTGAGTACAAGTTTTTAAAAAATATATTGAATTAAATTTGACTTTCTGAACTCGAATTCTTTTAGGGAACTCAATAATTTACCTACACTCACCTATCTCGACATATTTGGTATGCTCTCAGAGACTGGCATGGAATTGTTGGAGCAAAACTTTCCCAATATAGGAATTAATAAGTTCATACATAGTTCTGTAGCTAGACCGACAGTGGGCACACGCCGCACATCAGTGTGGGGACTTCGTACACGTGACTAGAATATAAACATAGACGAAAATAATATATGTGTATTAATCTTAGTAACAGCACAGAAATCCACTGCAGTTTCGTATTAGTTTTTTTTTTATTAATAATTGTTTTATATATGATACAATTAGTTACTAATAAAATTGTCATATTGTCAAAAAGCGTTTGCGCGTTTGGAAAGAAACATTAATTAAGTTAAATATTATGAAGAAATAATTTCATTGTTATAGTTTTAAATAAGGGTACAATTAGTGATGTCTCTTTTCGTATGCCTACAATAAATAAATATTTAAGGTCATCTGTCACAACTAATTGATGTCTGGAGTTTCTATTTTTTGTTGTTGTGTTTAATTGGCATTTCATTATGGATTGACTTACACCTGAACAACGTTTACAAATTGTTCAGCTTTATTACGAAAATTCACGTTCTGTAAAGAATGTGTTTCACGCGTTTCTCTCAACTGACGGTCAACATAATTGGCCTACTGAGTGTACTATTCGCAACACCATCATCCATCTTGAGACCCAGTATTCATTATTGGAAAATATTCGACCGAAGAGAAAAACGTAACCGTCATTGCCGACCGTTATCGCGCCTTAATAACCGATTATTTGATGCCTGAAATGGAGCTCTTGATCTCGGCGACATTTGATTTCAACAAGTTTCCCACACATCGCATAAATCAATGAATTTGTTGAGAGAACACTTCTGTGAGCAGATAATTCCACGTTTTGGGCCGGTCTATTGGCCGCCTAGTTCGTGTGATACCGTTAGACTTTTTCCTATAGGGGTATGTAGCATATGCGGATAATCAAGCTTCCATGCTGGTCGTGTAGCAAACCATTACGCGTGTCATTTGCCAGTTACCAGTCGAAATGATCGAAAGAGTCATCGAGAATTGGACTCAATGGATGGACCATCTAAGACGTAGGCGTGGCCAAGATTGAAATAGATAATTTTTAAGAAATAAATGCCAAACAATGTTCTTTCGAATGATAATAAACATTCCCCATTAAATTAGAATTTTCTGTGGTTTTTCTTTAAAAAAGTAGGGAATCTCTAAATGGTTTACCCTATATAAAAATTATAGCAACAAATAATTTTCTTCGAATGTAAATAATTTGCATAATTTATTAAACATTTCACATACTTACGTATTTATACGTATATATATGTATGTATGTATTTATGTACTTATGCAGCTTTTCTTGGTATTTGTATGAACAAAAATTAAAATCGAATAAAATGATTTACAAAACGTAAGAATATGATTATGTTAGTATTGCATGTATGAAACATAAAAATAATTTTTAATAGGTAAATACATAAATGTATGTATGTAAAATGACAAATCACTGGCATACTTATATATAAATATATATCTTTATATATGTATACTCGTATGCACTTGCTTACTTATGCATATAAAATATTTTCAGCTTATACCATGCATATTTTGTATAATACAAAATAAGTTATTTTTAAATAAATAATAGCATTTCTATGTCTACTTCCACAACTTTATAACACCATCACGGGCAGCCGAAGCCACATAAATCTGTCCCTTATCCGTTTTACACATTAGTAAATCGGTTATAGCATCGTGATGACATGGTGAGGGCATGTCTGGGCCGGAACGCGGATTCTCTTCCATAGCACAACCTGGCGAATTCAAGCCTGCGGGATTGCTCAATTCGAGTTCTTGTTCATAAATTACTTGACTGCCGTCTATGATTTGCGAGCTGAAAGACAGCAAGTAGTATACAGTTGGTAAAGTTAAAAATATAAATTATTCTAAAGTTATGTACTCGTAGGTGAATGAAACGTCTTCAAGATTATCCTTGGCTGCGGGCACTTTAAGCGACGAATTTTTCGGCTCGTTTAGATCCCAATAACGTATGCGTTGATCTGAGCTACCGGTTAACAAGAATGGTGATTTATCGACTACACCGCTCAGCAGACCACATGAAGTTGATGTCTCGCTCTAAAGAAAAAAATATTTGTTTTAAAAATTTAAATTTAATTACCATGATGTTTTACCATTTGTATGTTCGATAACACTGGCGTGGTGCTGGCCCACAATACTGCTTGGCGATGACCCGTTTCGATGTTCCACAGCGAGACTTCATTGTTGGATTGTGAGGCTGAAATTAGATATGAAGGCTCTGTGGGATGACAGGCCACTTTTCGTATGCGTGAGCCATTTGGATGTTTAATTTCGGCGATTGGCAAGCGGAAGCGTAAATCCCAGCAGATATGCTTGCCACCACTGGTGCCGGTGGCTAACCATGAACCAGCCGAATCGACACACATGGTCGTTATGACACCGTGTTGCAGTTCGTTTTCCAAACGCCAGACGGGCTTTTGTACCCGCGTATCCCAACCAACAATGCCGCCATACACAGTCGCATAGATAATAACGCTCTGATCGTATGTTTGCATATCCACCACAGCACCATCACTATTCTCACTATTTTAGGTAAAATAAATTATGAAAGACTGAAAATATTTCGGCATGATTGCTAAGCAGCTTACCCTTCGTCTAAATGCAACGCCTGTTGCAGCGTCATTTTCGAGGAATTTCGGTCGATACGCATAATGAGCATGCTGCCATCTTTGCCACCCACGGCCAACGACTGACCGCCATCACAAGCGACCAGCGCATAAATTGGTGTATTGGCCGAGTACACTTGCCGTGACCGGTTGATGCCCTGATTACCGTTTAATTTATTGCAGTCCCACAGTCGCACTGTGCCATCAATGCTGCCGCTGGCAAAAACGGAGCCGTACGGTCTCAACGATGTCATCTTAATCACAGATTCAGAATGCTCATGCAGATGCGCTATCATAGTGCCATTTAGCGACCAACCTGGCGGATAAACTGAGTTGAGCCGCTCATTGTGGCTGTGCTGTGAAAACGCGAGCATGCTGTAGCGATTTTTAAACGTCATACGCAGCGCATCCAAATCTTTACGGCACTCCGATGAGCGTTCTATAAAAGTAATATAAAATATATTGAATTATTAAATAAATATATAAACGCAAATAACTATGTGATAGTCGTACCCTGCCAATAGTTGCGTTCGGGCATGGTATACTCTCCAAGCGAAGTGGCAGCGCTCACAGCCGTCGGGTGCGCTGTGCCGCCAAGCAGGGTAATGCCAGTCGGAGGGCTGCCTGCTATACTGCCCAACGACGTAACAGCCGCCTCGGTTGCGGGAGACGCAGTAGAAGGCATAATACCCTCATTCACACCTACAATTACAACGTTTACATTTTAGCAACAACTTTTGTAGTTAAAGCATAAGAATCATCAAATAACTTACGGGCTTCCTGTGGCGATTTGGAGAGCTTATCAGCTAGTGGGTATTCGTGGCATAGCACATTTTTGCGCGTGATCACAATGCGTCCATTACCAGATGTGGGCTCATCTACTTCTTGTTGTGCTTTGTGCTTCAGCTTGAATAAGTATGGCTTGAAAGCTAGCAGCTGCATTTCCACCAAATCATTGAGACCCTCAGAGGTTAAGCGGCAGAAAAGCTAAGGAAATTAAAACATAATTTTAATATAATAAAGTTGATCAAAACAGAAATGTATCGAAATCGATTAGGTAATCGATAACGACTGACCGGCGTAAATAACTAGAATAAACCAGTACTTTTTTTGGTAAAACGGCAGTATTTCTCCAAAAATATTTGAAGAATGATTTTGCCGCTACAAGACAACAGCAATTACTTTCAAATCGGTATATTTAGTACCGCTGTTGTCTTGCTCTTTACTAGCTTGTCTTAAGCAACACAACGGACGACACTTAATAAAAGTTATAAATATTTAAACGAACTTACATTTTTTAAAGCTTGGCTAGATTCGTCGTGTTGCGGCAACAAAACCGGTCTGGGATTATTGCGTGCGATGGCGCGATTTTCTAGTTCATTCACCAACATTTGTATGTCATTAAATCTAAAAAGAATTAATAAAAAAATCATAAGCCTAAATTATCGTAGGATATACTATATATACAACCTTATAATACTATCGTAGATTTGTTGAGGGATTGGTGGCTGCAAGCAGTCCAGCAATAAATCGGGCTTTTCCACTTGTATCAGCGGTATCTTAAGGAATCTCTTAATCGCCGGCATAATCTTGACCTGTACATCTATGGCACTCAAGGTACGTGCCGCTGTAGAAATCATGCCACAAATCTCATGGCGTATCCACAAGTTAGGGTGGCATAAATAACAACACGTCTCCTTGATAATCTCGGTGATTGTGGGCTTCTTAATGTGACCCAGCTCGATGAGTATCGTTATAGCTCGTATGGCCTTACTAATTACAAATTCTTCACGATCCGTGAAACCCTGATGCAAAAGCGGTACAAGTATGTCGGAGGCCTGCCAACCGACATAACCCGCAACGCCGGCGATATTATCGTAGAAAGAACCGCGCAGATTTTTATCATCATCATTGAGGAAGGTCATTATGTGGGACAGTATAATGTCATTAGCTGCAAAATGACAATGATGAACAGAAAAAATAGGTGTTTTATAATTTTCGTTTTAACAGACGATGGCAAACATACCTTTCTCCTTGCCAAAGAAGCCGCACAGATCACAAATGCCCGACTCCATGAGCGTTTGCTTGACAATTGGCTTCGAATCGGTCAGCAGACTGAGCACATTTTGTTGTATTATATCATGCAAGGCATTCAGTTCGGCCTCGTATCTGCGCGCCGGCATATCATTTGGTGCATTTCGTTGTGTTTCTTCTAGGAAATATATAGCGATTTTCGCTAATTTGGCTGCGAATGTGAAAATGTTGAAATTTCAATAATTTTCCAATTTGTTACTATTAATTTTTAATATTGCTTGCTTACCAATATTACGCGCGAATGCGACGCGTACAATAACTGCGCTGGGTTCGCTGCACAATTTCTCTATGGAGGGCAAAATATACTCGGGAAAGACATTTGCGTCACTCAATGGTATTTGTTTAACCATGCCGAGACACGAAGTTAGTGTTTCGATAGCTTGGACTTGTACTTTTGAAGTTGAGTTTTGCGCCAGATGAAGCTACATGAAATTCAAATATTATTACTTATAAGGCCACACAGTAATTTCGCGCAATCACGAATTTATACTTACAATATAGGGCAGTATGCGATCCAAAATGGTATCCGAAGTGGTGTACTTGCATAATCTATGTAGAATCTCGAGTGAACAAATTTTTGTATTTGACTGCTTTAGACCACGTATGCACGAGGTAACAACTGTGATTATCAAAATCAAACCATCCTGTTCAGGCGGCAGACGTTGACAGCTATCCGTATTTACAGTAGAATGATTAGCATCAATTTCTTCCTCTGGTGTTAAGTTTGGATCATGGGTTAACACCTTAATGCAATGACCAATATCGGAATGTAAACGTAAGATTTTATCATCTGGCGACATTATTGGTGAGGAGGAGAACATTTGCAAATAGGATTGCAGAAATGAGTAAAAGTATTCGGGGAATAGACGCCCACGTTCCTCGTCTAAATAGTCTTCAGCACTTTTTCTGTATATTGAGTTCAAGTTGATCATGGAACCGAGTAGTGCGCGCAGATTTTCGTTTTCAATGCTCTCTAAATGTTTGTACACCAACTCATTTTCACCGCTACGATAGGAAAGTAGCTGCGAAAGTTCAAACGGTGCTGTGCCCTCAGTCCACAATTCTAATAGCGCGCAACTAAAATAAATTTAAAATTAGTAGCATTCATTGCGTTTATATGTTATTAAACTTACCCTGCTGAAAATATATCCATAGAGGGCACAAGCGTATTATCTGAAATATACGGCCCTAGGCGCACTAGTGAATCAGTGGGTATCATAGCGCCGTAGCCTTCGGCATCGTCAGATGAAAAGGTTTTAACGAAACGTTCAGGCGCTATGTAGCAAGTACGCCGTCTGCTGGTGTCAAAGAAGTATGTGTAATCGGCGGGATTGTCTTCTGGGAGGTATGTTGGTTTAAATGATGCGAAATCGGAGAGCAAAACCCAATTCCATGAAGTTATAAGGATATTCTCCAGCTAATGACATGGACATGTATTTAATAAACATATTGATTTCAATTAAGGGTTTCTTTACCCACCTTTATGTCACCGTGACAGATTTTTTGCTTGTGGCATTGGTTCAATGCACAGAGTATTTGAAATGTTATCCACTTCTTTTCAAGCGTTGTGAGGAAGGGTCGCGTGGAGACCCGATCGTACAAACTGTGTTTTACATATTCACGCGTTATATATGCGGCTTTATCAGTTAACTAATTAAAGTATAAAAAATGTTAGACACACCCCTCAATTCATGTCAAATATTTGTTCTTTGTTAGTTTGGTTCTTACCTCAACTCTCTGGAATGGTAAGCAATTCACAGCATTCGCTAGAGATTTTTTTATATACTCAAGACGTTCTTTGTGATACTCCAGCGGTAACGTAGGATCATGTCTCACAAACACTTTCACCACCACTAAACCCTCCTCTGATTTTGCTTTGGCCACTTTGAAGAAACGGGTACTGCCCATGCTATACACAAATTGAATGAGGATAATAATTGTATAGTTACAAAGTGTGTATTTAGCAAACATTTATGCAATAACACTTACTTTGATTCGAAAACAATTTCGGTACCCGAAAAATAATGATCCATTGGGTATATTTGGGATGGGGCTATACCCACCAACTGGTTACCCATTTTGACGTTTTTTAACTTTAAAACAGTTATGAATTAACTTATTTCACTTTCTAAATTATTTTCTTAAAATACCTGCTTTTATAAAGAACAATATCAACAATTTCGCACTGAAAAATATAACAAAGCAGCTGTGAAGAAAAATGTTTACTTGCTTAACATTTTTCAACGATCAGCTGTTTAATAAAAGCGACCCTACAGTGTTGGATAACGATAAAATAATATAACTCAGTATTGATTAAATGTTTTTGGTACTGTTCAAGAATAATGACAAAATTGATATGAAAAAAGAGCAATCCTTATAATGTCAAAAATACAATTTTATTTATATTTTTGTCAGAAATACGTTTTTTTATGTCAACAAATCTTGTATTTTTCGATTAAATTCGCCGGTTGAAAAGTTTTGCGGCATAACGTTTACCAACACTATATCTCGGACTTGGCGGACATCTATTGGTCGTTTTTGTGTGTGGAACGAATAGAAAACCGTTTTGTTTGATAGATGTTCCGCTAAGTAATATTTTTATTTGCAGAAGAGTCTACATTTACATTTAATTTTATTTTAAGAAAAACAACACGTTTTTGGATTAATTGCATTTATTTTGAGATTAATAATTTATTTAATGTTCTTTGATATTCTATACAATATTCATATCTTTGTTTTCTTAATGCGATTTGCATACGCACAAATACAAGTTAAATAAGTTTTTGTCTCAATTGTTTTATTGTAACTATTTTGCTTTATTTGCCTTTTTGTATATATGTTTTAGTAATGACACATTAAATGTTTTAGTCATAATTGTTACTGTATTTTCTGTAGTAATTTATTTGTTTGCTGTTTTGAATTATACAGTAAAACATCTAAAAACCTAAACTAAAAAAATAACAACAAATTTATTAAATACTATTAATGTACATAGATACTAAATATTTAAATGTTTATTAGAAATATGTGTGTAAATTTCATTTCACGATAAATGGGGGGTTACTGACTTACTTTCGAGAACAAATTAGCGATTGTGTATAATGGAAAAATAGTTGAACTGCAGTTAATTATTCAAATAATGTAATATTATTTATAATTAAGAAAAATTAGCAAATCATACTTAAGAAGAATACAAAACTCATAATAAACAAATATTTCTAATTTAAGAAAAAAATCCTCGACAAGGAATATGTAAATTGTATAACACTTTGATAGCTTAAACAAACAAGCGTTTCTTCGTTTGTGAAAAAAGAAAATTAAAGTGTGCCCAAAAGACTGAAGCAAAAAATCAGTTATTATTGTTTTTATGCCATTATTTTCTTAACATTTTTATGTTCAACGTTTTCTTTTTACGCTAAAAAAGACTATTTTTCCGCATACATATTTCATTTGTATGTATGTTTGTAAATAGGTGTAGAAAACCCCAAATATTTTGTGTGTGTTTATTTGTTAATTGTGTACTATAGCATTTGATTAACCATTGATTTTGATTATTAGCATCTTAAATACATTAAGTTTTAAATTTATATTTCTCATTACTATTTATTCGGTTTTTTCTGTTTAAATTATTTATTGTTACTGCAATTTTTTATTTTTATTTTTCATTCATTTACAACTATGTATTTACTGGTCTAAGCTTCTTCAATGGCTTAATGCTAAATAGCTTAATTTGTGTAAAACTAAATAAAGAATACAACAAAAACAATGTATTTATAAACAAACAAGATTTGCACAAAATAAAATTTTAAAATGTCAAAACAAGACTTATAATTATAAATAATTCAGCATTCATATTAAAATTATACTGTACGCATAATCATAGCGTTTTTACGTATATGTATTTGTGTCTAGCATATTTTTTATTTATAATGAAGTTGCTGTAACTAAACAAAACTTATTACAGTTGAATATATTTATTTCTGTATACGCATATACATATTTATGGTGCTTGTTTATATTTAAATAATAATTTATTTCTTCATTTGTTTATTGTCATAAGCATTTAATGAAATTCTCTTGTAGCATTGTTTTAAAAAAATATATATATATTTATTTTTGTTTGCTTTAGCTTGTTTAGTGTTCAAAATATAATATGAAAGCAAAAACAATAATGTGTTAACAGTTTCTTTGCAATTTGTTGCACTTTTTTTACTTAAATGGAAAGCTTAAAGAAAATGTGATATTTAATGTTATAATATATTATAGATAAGTTTTAATTTTACATTTTATATGCATCTTACACACTAAAGTCAATAACTAACGAACAAAGTATTTTTTATACCGCTGCTTTCAATTTGTACAGTTATAATTCATAAAATACTATTACAGCAAGACTTTCTCGATTAAATACACTTAAATATTTGTGTTTTTTATGTTCTTAAAGAAACATACAACTATTTATCGGTTGTTCTATATACAACTATAAGAAGTTTTAACGAAATTTGTTGCAACAACTAAATCTTTACAAATTCATAAAAGCGTATTTCCACAATATTATTAGCTCTTATAATAAAAGAAACATGATTAATTATGCAATGAAGTGTTTCGGAGCTGTTGTTGTTACAATTGAAAAATTAAAAATGAGTTGCACAATTACTCAAGAAAATTAACATTTCACTTATGTAACTATTTTTTTGTGTATATATGTATGTGTAACTAAAAACTGTTTGCATGCTTTTGCTTATTCACAGTAAATGTAAATATGTATGCATTGAATGCATAAACTTAGATACATATATTTATATGCATTAACACATATAATACATATACTTATTGTATCTCTATAAAATACATATAAATATATTTTATTTTAATTTATATTTATTATTTATGTTTATTTTTATACGCATTTATGCGTAACGTGAATACGTGTAAACGCCACATAGCCATAACGCATTACTCAATTCCTTTCACACCTCAATGCAGCCTCATATGAAGATCGTTCGAACGGTAGTCAGCTGCCGCTCGCCGCAATCACCAACAGTCAACACCAAGCCACATGTGCTCCTCCACTACTGTCATTGTATGCGTTGATGCGCTCAACGATACGCCCGCACCTCTCTGCAATCATCATTCACCACTCAATGCTCCGCTTCTTTGACGGCGCCCATTAGCTATTTGTTGTGTATGACCAGCGTGTAGGTTTGCATGGACCACGAGACTTGTGCGCACGACTCCCCGTGTCATTTGCCCAGCGCCGAGAGCTGTTGTGTGGTGGCTTGTTGTGCCGCATGCGTTTGCGCCTGCGCTTGGTTGAGTGCCACCGTTGTGGTTTTGTTGGGTGAACCGTTGGCGGGTGCCGGTGCCGGTGCTATGCGTATTGGTTTGCTGCGTGGCGCTGTTGCTGTTGTTGGCGGTGCACCGAAGCTATTCTGCGCGCTGGTGGTGGTGGAGATGGCGTGTGTGGGTCCACCAGATGTTGGCACAATTGCATAACCACCGGTGGCTGTGGCGGTAGCGCTGCCAGCGGTATTGTTGTTGTTATTGTGTAGACGTTGCATTGCATTGCTGTATCGTTTATTACGATTTGGACTGTTTGAATTGTTGTTGTTAATGTTGTTGTTGAGCGCTATGTTTGTGGTTGATGAAGCGGTTGCCTGTTGCAATTGCTTACTTGTGGCTGTTGCATTCACAAATGTTGTTGTTGTCGAAGTAGCTGAAATACGATCCAATTCGGTCATTGCTTCTTGAATGGCACGCTCGAGTTGTGAATTCAATTTTCGGCTCCTTTGGGTTGTGCATTGTTTTTTTTTTTTTTTTTTTTGTTTTTTTGGTTTTGATAATTTTGTGGCGCGCCAATTGGGGAAATGTGTTGGAGTGTTGTGTTGTTTTTATTCGTATTTGGGGATATTTGGTGGTGGGAATATTTGTTGTTGTACACAGTTGATGGCAATTTGTTGATGTTGTTGGTTGGTGTGGAGTTGGATACATTCAACATGTACACACACATAGACACATATTGACATGACACGTAAGCACAGCGGGTTGATAGGGAGTAGAATAATCATTAAGAAAAAAGAAAACAAAAATCATTTAATAAGAAAATAAACAATTATTTTTTTGCATAAAAAATTTAAAAATATTTGCTTATTTAGCTAGGAAAAATCTGAATTTGAAAATAATATTATACTTTTTAATTTTTAGTTTAGTTTGCATTCAAAATTTGAAGGAGTTCACAATTTAACTAAAAGTATATTCAATTTCTTAAAACTAAAAATAAACTACAAAAGTTACTGGTACTGGTAAAAACTGAGCAAATATAAATTTCTACTCCAAAAGGCATTCGCAAAAAATTAATTGTAATTGTAATAAAATAATAATAAATATAATGAAATTAAAAAAATAACTAATCATTAAATAAAGTAAAAATAAATACCGTTAGAATTTATATATTCTTATATGCAGCATTCCGATATTCATAATTCGACTTATATACTTTACGTAATCAACAACAACAAGTGCAATTTACTGATTTACTAAAAATTGCTTAAATAATTATATAAAGCTCCAAAAAATCGCTTGTCGCTAAAACTTTTTCGATCAGACTAAAATTTTTTGTGTTTTGACTATTGCTGGAGAGAATGAGCCGCAGAGCTAAATAGAGAAGATACAATCTTCTAGAAGAGTTTACAGCTGCTGGCGTACGCCGATGATATCGATATCATTGGAAATAACTTAGTTAGTTAGTTCTGCTTTTTTCAGACTGGATAAGGAAGCGCAGAGTATGGGTCTGAAGGTGAACGAGGAATAGACGAAAGCGCTCCAGCTTTGAAAGTGATCCATGCAGTACCCAATGGTGGAAGCCGAGGAAGACCTCCAGTCCGTTGGAAGGGCCAGGTGGTGAGGACCGGGCTTCTTTGTGTGTCTGAAAAGCTTTTGACCTGACTGAGACAAACAAATGTCTAATGTTTTTGTTTAAGAGGCCTGACCTATTTTATTCATTTTTCTCAATCGTTCCTAAGCTATTGGCCTCTAAGTAACCCTGGCTTCTTTATTTTTAATTTATCGGTATACAAATTTTCATTAAAGGGAGGATTAAATTGTAGAGCTGAACCTTTACAAACTAACTTAAGTGCTCACTTTCTGGTATCCTTTTGCGCTTTATGATGCGCCTCCAGACCATCGGAGAGACTGTGTAACGATGTGATCGCTATAAGTTCGGTTATGATACGACCACCACCACTAAACCATTGCACCCAAACTGCCGGTTCACCATTAGCGGTTTGCGATTGTTCATCCGTTTCCACATTGACAACTTTGCCCGGCCAGGCGGGATAGCCGCGCGATGGACCCCAAATCAATTCGCCAATTGCAAATGTTTGTGTTGCTGTTGTTGGAGTTGGCGTTGTCGCTGCCGCTGGTGTTGCTGTAATGCGTGTTGCAGTGCTGTCAGCCAGTTCTGTGATATTGCTGGCGGCGGTGCTGCGTGCGGCGCGTGTGGCACGTGCGCGTTGCAATTTGTTTGGCGATTTTTGTGGCGATTTACGGTTTGTTTGGTTGTTGGTTGTATGTGTGATTGACGGTGTCGGTGGTGGCGGTGATGTGGTTGTTGTTTTGGTCGTGGTTGTTGGCGAGTTTCTTGGTGACTCTAAGAATTGATGAGGTTATTTAAAAACAAGTCGTACTCTCAGCATAGTTGGGCCTAATTAACGTTAATATTTATTTCACGATGATTTAAATGCGCAGATTTTTATTGTTAACTGATGTCATTGAAGAAGCGTTTGATGTGGTTGTAAGTTAATTTGAGTTAATCAACAGACAGATGAAAATAAGTTACATAAAACATGAAGTTTTTTTCCCTGCACAAAAGCCATCACCAATTGTCTCTTATTTACCCATGTATTTCATTTTTGGTATTGTAATATGTGTAGTAAAGCCTTTAGTCATTGTATTAATCACAAGTACGTATGAGTAGTTTGAGTGATTTAAATGTATACGATATGAAACTGACAGATTCTTCGCAAGTAGTTACGAATCCTACTACATATATATGTACATAAGAAAATATATAAATACTAAATAAGCAATAACAATTTATTGCTCCTCTGACCTTTTTTATATATTATAATGATTTAATAAATTTTTAGTGAATCTCTATGCTAGTTCCCCTTCCACTATTTTAACTGATTAGTTTACTTGCGATATTCAAACATTTATTTCTCTAACGAGTGAAAAAATATTCTTTAAATGTTCCTCAGCTAAGGTTTACAAAACTTTCAAAGATTTATTAATAACTTTTTATCCAATTGGCGATCCAATAATTTGAGCCAACTACCATAGGACTTGTATTATTAATGTGTAATCACATTATTTTAAGTGTACTGTAAGGCCTTTTAAGACCACTATCAATAATTTGTTCCTCTTTTTTTCAGTGCGGCCGTTTGATTAAAAAAAAATATTCCATTGGCCAGATAATCAACCCTCCAATCAAAATTTAACAGTGTGTAGGGATCTAAAATAGTCTTCAACTCTGAATATAACGGACTTAATAGTATCAAAAGGTTAAGGTAAGGTATTTGCTAATAGAAGAGAGTTCGTATGAACACTCATCATGTTTATCAGAATATATTTGTACTCTAAAGATGTCGATATTCGACAAGGAAGCTCTTGGTGGAACAAAAAATGGTATGAAATTAAAAACGACTTGGATCATATCAGTATCGTAAAATCCAAGACCTATGCTAACTAGAAACTCACAAGAGTTTTAGCAAAATTATCCTACAAAGAGATTATTTAAATATACAAACATTGTTGTAAAATCTACAATATTAACGTCATTGATGTTGGGAGCATGAAGTGGAATAATTGAAGATGAAAGCTTAACGTTCGGAGTACAATGGAGTAAACGCATAATCGCACCACATATGAATAAATCTGATTAATTTCCATGTGCATATGTAAACAAGAGCATTTATTTTTATAGTACTTGTGATTTGGAAGCAAATTCAATTATTGGGGCATTATTTTGTTCACGCAGCATGGTTTTCAATACCTTAAGGAATGATTGAATTATTTTGCAAATAACTTTGTTGCTACTTACAAGTATATAAGGATATGCATAATAAATATAAAATTTCATCCAAGCATTATTAACGCAATAAGTGAAATTTAAGTGAAGAGAGTTAAGTCGATTTTTGTTGGGCGACATATTGGAATTTATGGAATATAATTTTAAGGTTTTCTAGAAAGAAAACTGTTACCCAAAAGGATTGGTAGGGAACATTTGTTGTGAACGAACCTTAATTTTTTGACATCTGTCAAACATATGCAATAACCTTACAGTCATTGTGTTGAAAATGTGAATTTTGTAACGGAAACTGATAATTTGCGGAAATTCATTTTTTGGTTCCATTTGAAGAAAAGTGCTGTAGAATCGCATCGAATGCTTTTCATGAGCAACATGCAAAAGATGTTTCCAACGGTTCGATTTGTTAAGAAGGCAATGCTCTGTGTTTTGTGGGATCAGAATTGTGTGGTATATCACGCCCTTCTAAAGCCAATTAGTATTAAACAGTTAATACTAATCACTACAGACAACAAATGATCAATCCAGAATTGGCCAGAAGACTTGGAGAGCTGCTATCCCCGTATTCACCAGATTTGGCCCCATCCGAATACCATTTGTTTTGTTTGTGTGACACGCATTTCCTGAGCAGCATTTCGATTCATACGCAGAAGTCCAAAATTGGTTGTCTGGTTGGTCAAAATGTGTAAAAGCAATGGTCAATACTTTGGATATTGCTCAAAGCAACTCTCAGTTGTGGATTATCGCCACCATTAATATGTATGTATGTATATGAAAGAAAAATAAATAAGAATACTAAATCTATTCGTGTCAAGACAAATATTTCTCGACCTAAATCTCACATCTTCTATCTTCTATTTTCAGCTAAAAGGATTTCTACTATTTTGATGTATTTTAAGTAGTCATTTCTCGCTGAAAGCCTAGATTAGGTTTATAACAACAATAAGTACAACTGTAAGTATGGGAGCACATGTAGCTATGTTTACTTATGATTTATACTGGCATGCATTAGTTATGTATTTATGAGCATAAGGCAATCTGACGTGATTTCGCTATAATGTCATGAGCACAACGTTGAAGATTATGATAGAGAAAAGCTACAAAGATAAACACAAATCATAAAGCAAAAAAAAAAAACAACAACGAAAATACGCCAATCATGGTTAAACAGTGAGGAAACGAATACAAGGAAAGTGAGTCAGGATATTTGTAAATACTCAAGCATACATATAAACGTTTGTGTGTGTGTGTTAGTAGGTATTAATGTGTGTGTGTATGATTCGTGTTAGATTACAAAATATTGCAACTGTATGTATGTGTGTATGTGTGAAATGCGCGATTTTCGCATTTCACTTTGTTAGTAGATTTTCAACGGTAGAGCACAAAAATTCAATTCACAATTACAACAAGGCTAACAAGGATACATATCAACAATATGTGCATACAGAATGTAATCTCATTTTGACGCTGTTAACAATGAAAACAACGTATGCACGAGTTGTAAATAACTGTTGTGACAGCGCTGCGCCGATTGATTAGGGCGATTCGCGTTGCGACTGATTACTTACCGTGTGAATCTGGCTTCATTACAATATTCTGTTGAAGCGAATGATGTTGTTGCAACTGCTGCTGTTGCTGTTGATGATGTTGCTGCTGCTGTCGTTGTTGTTGTTGTAGCTGTAGTGTATTGGCCAAAGCTGTAGATGTCGCGGATGAGGTGATGGTGAAGCCCATTCCAGCAGCTCCAACTCCGCCTCCACCAGCGGCATTCATAATTCCGCCTCCAGCGCCGCCACCCACACTCTGCGGCGGTGTTTGTACGCGTCGTATCTTCGCCTCTGACGGCTTGTATATATTTGTGGTTTGATATGCGCTTGACATAACAAGTCCTGATTGAGCAGCATGATGGCGATGATGCATGAACAGTAGTCACGACGATGAGGTGTGCGGCCGAGAGAAAGGGAATAAATAAAAAATGGAAATTTATATGAAAAGTCAATATAATGATGTGCTGAAGGTAGAGTGTTGAAGCGAAAGCGCATATTTACTGTTATAAAAATTCATAAATTTGTTATAAGAAAATAGCGGTATATTTATATACATGTATGTATATACATCTATATGCAAGGTAAGTGTGTTTTTATATCGTCAATCCGTTATTGGCATTGTCAGCATGAGCAAGCGAAATTTATCAGTGCGCCGTGTGGCAAGCAAAAGTGCTGATGTTTCATTCTTGCCTCTAATACGCTTAGCTGCTCTGCGCCTTTCTTCACTGTCTTATACGTAACTTTTACGGCAATCAAATGTATTTGAGGTTGATTGCGGCTGGGATAAGCGTATAATAACTGCTTGCAAGCGTATATACATAGAAATTTGAGCCTGTTTATGCATGAAGGCAGCTTAATGTAGCGCTTAGGTAAAGCTTTTGTGCCTCCACGGCTGTGGCGCGTCTACAGCTGCGGCATCAGCTAATAGAGCGTACAATTTACGAGCCTACTTATTTTTAACGATTCTTCGCTTCATGCTTGCCTCCACCCGCTACTGCCACTGCCACTTTGCGCCTTTTGGCATTTTAGCCCCATTTCATTTCACCTCCGCCTCCGCGTACACTGTCTGCGTCAGATCTGTGTGCGCCTATTCAGTGCGCCCTTAGTGCGATGGTAGGTTGCGTGCGCGTATAAATGTCGATTAGAATTTAATGTTGCGTTTAACGTCTTGATTTCTTCTTCGAATGTGAGTGGCATAAAATGTGTGATATCGTTCGGCACCCCACCTGCTGCAAATCTTCTTTTGTAGCCTGTGTATTTGCGCTTCAAAAATATGTTCGATTTTTATACTTTATGTATATGTGTGTGGGTATGTACGAGTATGCATGTTGATCAGTCTAGCATAAAAATGCCCTAAGGATGTTGTATGATACATATTTTATTGGTTTCTGCTTTGCATTGCTACAGTGCGTTCGTGCCTGTTTTTGCGCGCGCATTTTTATTGCTTTTATTGTACATATTTACCGATGTCGATTTTTAGCGAATAATAGCCTTTTGCCATATGTGCTCGTGTGTGTGTGTGTGTGTCAGTCATGTGTAGTTGCGTGGGCGTGCGAGTGGATTGTAAGTGGTTAACAGACGATTTTACGAGCGCATTAGGTGTCCATTTTAAAGCATTTTATGCTCGTGCCAAGCGAATTTAATACCATTTGCACAGTTTTTATGCGAAAAATGGCGAGGAATCGCAAACATTTTCGTATGTGCATTACTAGATTCGTAGTTTATTAGAAAGCGAAGGTGCGAACTTGCAACACAATACACATTTGAGATACTCTTATGATAAATAAGGTTATGTAATATGCACTTATGGCACAAAATCATATGACGAAAGCTATATAAATAGTACACTCCAAAAGATTTAGAGCTCTGTGTCATATGCTGCTCGATTTTTCGGATATCAAGCTTCAGGTTGTTCGCTCGCTATTTGCAAAGCTCAACTTAAATGCCATAAAGGTGCTACTTTGGACGGAGAAGGCAATTGTAAAGTAAAGTCCTCTCTCGGCGAACAAAAACCAAACTCCACAAGCCGCTCATCATTTCCGTCCTGTTTTATGGAGCAGAAGCGTGAACGATGACAACATCCGATGAGACGGCACTTGGATCTCTAGTGCCATAAACATTGGTAAGGTCGAATACCGTAAAAGATGAAACGATGAGCTATGGATGGCATTGACATAGTTCAGCGAATAAAAAGACAGTGGCTAGGTCACGTTGTCCGAATGGACGAAAACGCTCCAGCTTTGAAAGTGTTCGATGCAGTACCCGCCGATGAAAGCAGAGGAAGAGGAAGATCTCCACTCTGTTGGAAAGACCAGGTGGAGAAGGATCTGGCAGCACTTGGTATCATAAATTGGTGCCAAACAGAGAGAAAGAAGAACGAATGGTGCGCTGTTGTTAACTCGGCTATAACCACATTTTCTACGCAAATTAAGAAGAAGAACCTAAATAATGAAACCCTGAATCTAATAAAAACTATATGCTATTTTGATAAAGACAGTTCATCCTTGCTCTAAACCTTAAAGAATAGTCCATATCATATTCCCAAAGACTCTATAGAGAAGAATAATAAAGGAGATAAGCTTCTTGGGCAGATTCAGTGTGTCCAAATGCAGGAAAAATTATTATCGGGTTATCTGTTAAATATTTTTTAACGAAATTTACAAGAAAATACAATCTTCAAGTCATATTAATATCAAAATTGTGCTTGGTTGCTGCCTTCAGAGCGAATTATTGATTTTTGAGACTCATGATAACACATAAATTACGTATACAAATAAAATGGATATCAATTTATATTGAATTCAATAGCATTCATACCTTTTTCAGTGTCCGTGGTCGATGGAGACTGGCGACTGTCAGCACTCTGTGGCGAAGCGGCACCATCCGGTTCCGAGCTGGAAACACATTGTACCTGCAAAGGCGACGGAATGGGTTTAGTAATCGATTAAATGCAAAAAATAATAATTGTTTCATCCAACCATATCACTGCCACCACTACGATGACTGGGTGGACGCTCTGGGCTGCGTGGACTATGGGTGGTGGTGTCCGGTGGACTGGCTGCTGCTGAACGCTGACCACCGCGGATTGATGAATTTAACGATGATGTGGTGGCTGACGAAGACGACGTTGCTGATTCCATAACGATTTGCTCAGAGCTCAACATGCTTACATGTTGTTGTTGATTTGTGTGTTGTTGTTGCTGTTGCTGCTGCTGCTGTTGCTGCTGCTGCTGCTGCTGCTGCTGCTGCATTGCGGCAGTGGCCGGTTGAATGGCGACATGATGATGGTGTTGCTGCTGTTGTTGTGCTGACACGTGCTGCTGTACTTGCACCTGCGGCTGTGACTGCTGTTGCTGATGCTGTTGTGCTTGTGGATGCTGCTGCACTTGTATGGTCGCATTCTGCTGCACGTACGTGGCTGTGCCGGCTTGCTGTTGTGCCGTTGGCATTACCAAACCCATTGGTGTCGAATAAATTTGTCCGATCGGACTCAATTGCCCATTGCTGCCGACAATAAATTGCTGTCCGGTGGCCGTGGGCGAAATGAACTGTTTATTTTGGGGTGAGGGTGTGCGCAACATCATTGTTGTGCCCTGTGGTGTGGTCGTCAGTATGCTCGGCCCGCAAGCGCCCACATTCTGTATTTGCAGCAATGTGGTGTCGGGTGCCATCACCAGACCGGTGGGCACAATTAATTGCTGCCCAATGAGATTCATTGGCTGTATGATTTGTCCATTCTGTAAGATGATTTGTTGTGGTTGTGTCGCTGTTGCGGTAGCCGGCTTATTGACCACAATGCCCTGTATGCCGGGGCTAAGTTGGAATTGTTGCTGATATTGTGGTGCAGCCGAAGCGATTTGCACAACTTGCGGCTGTGGCGGAGGTGGTGGTGCTGGCTGCTGTTGCTGAACGGCAACGGCTGCAGCGGCGGCGGCGGCAGCTGCTTGTTGCTGTATTATGGCCGTTTGGTTGGGTATAGTTGGCGAAATTTGTGGTGAAAGACTCGTGGTGGGCGTGTTGGTTGGCGAGACACTGCCAGTGGAGTTCTTACGCTTTTTCGCACGTCTCTTCACATCCGGCGACGTGATAATAATGCGTTGTGCCTGCGCTTGTTGTTGCGTGTGCTGTGGACTCTGCTGTGTTTGTTGTACATAGGCGGTGGTGCCATCAGCCTGTTGCACAATCTGACTTACCACCTGACCATCCAACGTGGCAAATTGCTGCTGAGCAGCAGGCTGTTGCTGTTGTTGTATAACATAGCCGCCGTTCGGAAGCGTATTCAATACGACCGCTTGCTGTCCGTGCAGCAGCCCCGTGGTGGCCGTAGCACCGTTCTGTGTGGTGGTCAACAGTTGATTGCCAGCAATTAGTTGCTGACCGCCAGCGTGTATAATATTGCCAGTATTGGCAGTTGTCGCCAGCGCCACCTTAGTGCCATTGCTTGTGGTCAGTATATTCTGACCAGATGAATTTAATATAACTGTAGCCGGTTGCAGTTGCGCAGTGGTCGTGGTGGCACCCGCTGTGGATGCCTGACCTACAATGTAGCCACCTTGATGCTGGTGCTGCTGTCCATTTTGCAGTATGATGCTACCATTCGCGGTGGTCAGTTGCTGGTGACCGCCCAGCACTTCCAGTTGATTCTGTGGGTGGTGCTGATGTTGGATGATAACGTTGCCGGTTGTCGTTTGCCCAGCTCCATTGCCGGTGCCATTGCCATTAGCCGTTGTGGTGATCAGTAGTTGTTGTTGGCCTTGTGCTTGTTGCTGTTGCAATTGCGCCGTGGGCTTACCATTAGTCGGCATAACAATCAACTGTCCCGTAGAGGTCATTATGATTTGACTTGTGGGCAGCTGTAGTGGAATTGTGTTGTTGGCTTTCTGCACAGTGGCTTGCAACTTTTGCGGTTGTGGTGGCGGTGCAAGCGTCTCTAAATGCTGCTGACTAGCGGTCACCGTGACAGCTGTTGATGCAGCGGCTGTCGTTGTAGTGGCGGTTGTTGGTGTAATGGTGCGGCTAGCAGCTATAGAAGTGAGCGTATTGCGCGCAAGCGCTATGCGTTGCGGTTGTTGTTGCTGGTGCTGTTGTTGTGGTGCCTGGCGTATGATGCGTATCTGTTGGGTGTGTTGCTGTTGTGACGGTTGTTGTTGTTGTACGCGCATTTGTACCACCTGATTGGAGTTGGCTTGCGACGTGTGATGTTGCTGTTGCAACTGTTTTTGTTGTTGCTGCTGTTGCATTGGCGATGGTGATGCCGTCATTTTGGAAGAAGAGGCGCGTGAGCTGCCTGACTCCACCGAATCGGCTGGAGATGGGCATGGCAATGGACTCTCATTGCTTGTTGATATGGCACCGACTTGCTCGGGTCTTGGCGTATGCCGCTGCGTTTCGGGTGTGGAACGCGCAAAGGCGGTGCTTGAGGAGACCGGAGATTCTTGCGCGGTTGGCACCAGATTCGGTTTCTGCGAATGCTGTTGTGGTTGTGTTTGTTGTTGCCTAAAAACAACGTTTTGCTGCTGCATGAGTTGTATTTGTTGTGGTTGTTGTTGGTGCTGTTGCAACTGCAACTGTTGTTGTGGCTTCAAAGTCAGCGTGAAGTTTGTGCCACCGTCTGCGGCCATTGAAGTTGGCACCATCAACTGACCGTTGATTGAAACCACATTCATTTGTTTTAGTTGATGGTTTTGCTGTTGCTGTTGTAGTTGTAGTTGCGCCTGCTGCTGTTGCTGGTGCTGTTGCTGCTGCACATGCACTTGATTAGAAGTGACAATGATTTGCTGTGGATGAGCGCCAATTTGCTGCGGCTTGCGTTGTTGCTGCTGCTGTTGTGGTCGATAAAACGTGGTCTCCAGTTGTTGCTGCTGCTGTTGATGTTGCTGTATCTGCGTCTGATAGTGTGTCACACCATTCTGCACATAAACTTTCTTGGCGTAAGTGCCTTGTGGTTTCTTATCACCAACTGAAGTGCCTGTCGTTTCTTGCGTCACATGCTGCACTTTCTGTTGCATTGTTATATTGACGTTACCGTTAGTAGTGTTGTTGTTGCCGCCTGGCACATGCCTCATCTTAATCTGCTTATCTTCCTCAGACACACTTTCATAGTCATCAGTATCGTCTGGATCATCCCCATCATCTGCCATTTCTGCGTCATCCTCAGCACATGCATCGGCCTCGAGCTCGTCGTCTTCTTCCTCGTCTTCATCGTCATCTTCGTCCATGGCAACATTCATCATTGAGCTGTGCAGCAACGCTGTCTGTTGCTGCAGATATCCTGTGGGATCATCTTTAAAATTCGGCTGCTGCTTCTTCACTGGCGAGGAGGGTGCGCGTTTTATGTAGCGACTTGTGTTCTGTTGATGGCTCATTCCACTGCCCCCGCTTGCTGTCGTCCAAGTGGGCGTTGCCACATTGTTTTCTTCGCCAGCGATTGTGGTTATTGCATTTGTTGTTGTTGTAGCAGCTTGCGGCAATGGTGGCACACGTTCAGCATCTTTGCGCCACATTTTGCTGTCTGCGTTAAGTGAATTGGGCGGTTGTTGTTCCTGCTGTTGTTTTATTTTGATGTCTGCATTGTTTGTCACATTCTTTATCACATTTTGCTGTTGTTGTTGTTGCTGTTGATGCACCTGATAATGCACCTGTGCAGGCGGCATCATTTTATTAGGGTTTTGACTAGCTTGTTGTTGTACATTTGTGTTGCCTACTTTTGTTGGACTTAAGCTAATATTAGTAGCTGTGGGCATTGCAGATGACGCTGCGGTGGCATTGTAGGCCAACTTGCCACGTTTAATGTCTGAAAATGTAAGATAAACGAGGAAATAATAAGCATAAACGGTTTTTAAGTAACAGTATTTAGTAATAATTAAGTTAGTTAAGAATGCGAAGAATTGAAGAGAAGATATATGGAAGACTTTCTACGGAGAGATGTCCAAACATACTAATTTAATAGCGCTTTCTTTTCTCAAAAAAATGTTGCATTTATTCTGTCCTGTACTCGGGTTTTCAAATTGTGATTTTCCATCTTTGTTTTTGGTAAAAAGCTTTAGGATTTTTTGATTGATTCTAGTGCATACTATGCGTTTACATGTGTTGGTCGTACCCTACAAATTTCATGTCATTCGGTCAAGCCATTTTTGAGATACGATGGAAGAAAGTTTTAAAAACACAGTTTTGATGAAAACACGTTCAAAGTTTCCAGCTGCCAACTCAGCGCTTCGAACAGCATCTTCTTTTAACTGCTGTATTTTTAAAACGACTTCGAATTTTTAAAAATTTTACTACCGTATTCTAGACATAATAAGAAAGCAAGTAATAAAAAAATAGATTTTTTGAGCACCTCTTAAGGGATATTTTATATGTGTTTCCTCCTGCGAAGATTAATACAAGGGTTTTTTCTCCTCAATTTCATTGGAAACAATATTAGATATAACTAGTAAGTATAAGGGATAGGGACTGACGTATACCCATTTTCTTTTGAATTCTGTTATTGGAACAATAATCGGAATCGTCAATTCGATTACTTCTCAGCTTTAAGGGGTTATATACAGTTAAACGGCCGAAAAAAAGTGAATTTTCCAGAATTTTTTCTGATCCAAAAATTTATACACATATTATGGTATCTTTTAACTGTATTTTAAGACTTAGTACTAGTAAAAATATTTATTTGAAAAAGAGCTACAGCTGATCTCCAGGAGCTCCTCTCAGAAAAGACGTTTTGCGGTGACCACTATATCTCGGAACTGGATCATTTGAAATTAAAAAACCAAACAGATTTAGATAAAATAATGTTAAATCTAGTAATTAATCGAAGGAATAAGCAAAATAAATTTTTTTGACAAAATGGCGGTTTCTCAAAAAAAAAATATTTAACGGAGAGAAAAAATCTTCGATTATATACTAAAAAATATATTTAAGAAGGTCGTGTTAAAATTTGAGACTAATCGGTGTAGCCGTTTTCGAGTAATGTTGGTCACCGACTTTGAAAATACCATTTTGAGAAAAACGCGCTGCAGCTCGGACCTTGTACTTCCAAGCACTCTGAAACGCCTTTTCAAATTTGCTTGTAACTTTGAAAATATTCACCGGAACGATATGAAATTTTCTGTGTGTATTCTTAAATATATGTACATAACGAAAATGAAATAAAAAAAAAATCGATTTTTTGAAAATTCTAACTGTATATAACCCCTTAAGTGTATATTACTTCTTTAACTATTATTATTATATATGATTCATCTAAACACATAATTCCTTAATTTACTTCTATCATCTACAAAACAAAACTGTTGACTAACGGCATGCGTTGCTTCATAAATTTTACAATTTTTCATAATTCGTTTCCTGTGCACATCAATATCTATGACAAACACACTCTAAGGATTCCACAATAGCACTCAAGGAGTTGCTGCCGCCATGATGTAGAAAATCAATAAATTCTCACTTCAACCACGGCACAGCAGCGCAAACACCGGCTGCGGCGGAACACCGAGACAATCAATACTTGCGATTTACACACTTTTAACTTCCACCCAGACAATTAATCATCATTTCAGACATCAGGCGAATGTTCACATATGTTTGCGCAGCAGTGGGCCGACTGTAGACGTTGGCGATTAACGACGTAGGTGAGTGCAAGTTGTGGGGGTGAGAGTGCCTGTGACTGTGTGTATTAAAGTAAAGTAGTAGTAGCGCTGCTGCGGCCGCTTAAGGACCCAGCTAACAGAACAGTGCGGTGACCAGCTGCTGAATAGTGAAGGGAGCAACAGCCAGTCGATGCACTCAGGAAAACTATGGATTTGTGGTACCATAAGGACGCTAGTGCCTTTGTATTTATGTCTGTGTGTATGTATGGGGTATAATCGTTTACAATTGCGGCAGTGCAAAAGAAAATATTTGTTGTAGCAGCGGATAACGGTAGCGCGCAGTAAATTAATTCACCACTTTTACCTGCGAAAGCTTCATAAAAGCAATCAATTAAAATACGTCGATAAAAATCTACAGCACACACACACTTTTGAGCTGTGCATGAAACGAGGCAGACATGTACATAAATGCACATAACAGGACATACATATGTATGTGTGGTAAAGGTACAAAAGCGCCTACTCCAATGACGGAAGGACCAAATTGCTGCAAAACGGCGGCAATATAAATGTCAGCGCATAAAGCATGTGTGTGAGGGCGGCGCATACAGGCATACGAGCATAGGTAACGTGTGCATAACGAGTTCATTGCGGTTGAGGTGACAAAGCCTGCTGGCTTTTCGGCGAAACTACTGTAAATAACGTTCAAAAATGTCGTTCAAATTATTGTAGTAACAAAAAAATGCAATCGAATAAACTTGTAAAGCATAAAAACATAAACTAAAATAATAAATAATTTTAGCCCAACATAACGGTGGCAGCTGCGTTCTCCGTTTCTAATAGAGCTGACTGCTACTTTTTCTATTTTTTGGGCTGACTTATCGCAGCAATTCAATCTAGTCCACAATTATGGTGCTTTACAGTTATACACGCGCACAGTTATGTAAGTACATATGTGTGCAAGCACTTTGGCAGTGAAAATGTATAAACAAATATTGACAAAGTTGCATGTTGCACTATAAACAAGTGTAATTATGCTAAGTAAAATGGCTTGCCGCTGTTGTGGGTTTTGCATACAAAACACAAACATACACACATACATCCACACATGTAATTGAAAATGACGTTGTTGTCGCGACAAATGCGACTATGCAAATTATTTTAACTTGACGTCAACCCTTTATCACGTGCCGCTATATTACTCATAGGCTGCTATAAACCTGGTATAGCGCGGGTCAGCGAAAGGTCGCACACGTCACGCATCCGCCGATTACACAAATATGCCACAATTAAATACCAGCGAGGTATTTGAAGCGCAAAAATGTGGTTCGCCGTAGGCGTTTAAGCATGAGAAAACATAACCACACGCACAACTTTATGAATACTCGTAACGCCATATAGGTAGGTATCCATATGGCACTTATGTAAATGCGAGTATGAAAGCATGCAAAAATTTGTTTATTTGCTTTCTGATGGCTGATATGCTTGCAATTTCGATAAGCACACAGGCGCATATTTATTTATGTGCTAGGCAGTATAGTAGATTTGAGCGGTGCAACCCTGCACACGTAATTACATTCACGTGCATGTAGCGGTAAATAAAAAATGGTTGTAGAAACAGCAAACCAGTGTTTATATGGACAATAATTAAAATATTTTGGTTAAATGAGTCATAATAAATATATATGCACACATGTGTACTTTATGTATATAAATTGTATATACGCTGAAGTTTCCCCTCTTCAAATGATGAATAAAGTGTTCCTTTGTTCCTGGTATATTTTATATGTGATTCATTTTTTCATAGAATTCAAATAAATAGTTATTTATTTTGTCATTACTCTGAAACTAGATACCTTGGATAGCTCACTTCCCTATAAGTAAAGGCAATAGTATTATATGTACATATCAAATCATATGGTCAAAAACAAAGGACCGCCATTGACCAATACCGATTCACAAGAATACATTTGAACAATGATTGGCATTACCAGCTTCAGCAACTCACGTCGTCTATTTGTTGGCTTTGGTTAACCGTTGACTATCAAACTCCAATCACAACCAACTAAAATCGCAAGGTCCTTCAGAATTAAATAAAAAAGTAACGGTAATAACGCCTATTGTGAGAGGATTACCTCGAAATAGTTTGACGAATATTAAGAATCAAGCTTTGTCTTAGAAAATCGCGTTTTTGCATGGCAATTTTGCGATAAAATTGTCAGCTGTATTAATTTATTACTTTATCTATAGCAGCTGCTAAGGTAAGACACGTTTTTATGAGTTTTGCAATTTCTTTTGTTAAAAACGTACACTTCATTGTTTGTTCCAAAAACAATACAGCAATGATGCCTCAGCTTCAATTTCCACAAGAAGAGCCAAAACGAATAGATATTTTTCCAAAAAACGAAAATTACCGTTATTTTTTCGACAGTAATTATCTACTTGAAATCAATAATGTTCCAGAAGAAAGAATAAACAATTGATTTATAAAAGGTACATAAATACTTCTGAAATGATAAAAATTATTAACAAGAATTAAGTAAATCAAATAAGTTAATTAACTGAAAGAATAAATAAAATTTTAGTAAAACAAACGATGCTATGGAATTGCATTTTTAAGGGAAAAAGCCACTTTCCGGTTCTAGTTACAAATTTTACAACTCTTTTATAGATTCATAAATGTGTGGCAAATGCAAATATGAAGCCTACAAATACATATAAGAATAAAATGCATAATCGTACTTCGTATAGGTAGCACCACATGAAAGAGAAAATGACCACCACATGCCGTTTCAATGGTGGATGCAGAATTTTTTTGAATAGATTGTAGCTAATTAACTCAATCGCCAATAGCTCACGCCACTTAAAGGTTGGTTTGCAATGCTTAACGGATTTACAGTTAATTAGAGGGTTAACTGGTAATTGAAAATCACTACAACAATAAAATGTAAAAAACATTCATTCATTTGGAACACAAACTGGTGGGTGGTGCTTAGTTTAGCCTTTGAACTTCTATCTACGTTGCCATAATAATATCATAGTTGAGTGAAACAATGCAGAATGGACTACGCTTCTAGTACTCAATACTAAAGTAAACTGTAATGTAATCCACGTAACTAATTGGCAAAGTGTAGTTTTTATGTAAATACGTTAAACAAATTTAAAGAATATAACTCACGTGACTTTTTATATTTACAATATTAACGAAAGTTTAATCAAAATTCAAATCAAATTTCACAATATTCGCTCATTCAAACCGTCATTAAAAATATGTCAAGAGTTATAGAGAGATTAACCATCAGTTAATACCAATCCGTAATGTAAAATTTGATAAAAGAAATGGCGACAAAGAGACCAACTGTCGTCAACTTTTTGTGTACTCACAATAAGCCTTTCGTGGACTTCTGTCCTAAAATATTAACAACTAGCAGACTGCTCCGGCTCCGTACTCGACTTTCAAGCGCATACTTGGGAGGTTTTAAAATTTTGTTCAGCAAGCAGCTGCGAGCGCTCCTTACTTGACTCTCTGGCACGCGATTACGATGCGAAGAGAATGACTTGCAAGACGATTTTCAGTTTCTGATTAAGATTTTTCATCACGGAGTCTTTTTGATACCCTCATCTGGCAAATATTTCTTGAAAGTAGAGATTATTGCAAAAAATAAAGGCTATACTCCTGGTGAAAGTATCTTTCCAATAGTGAAATAATTTTTCAAATAGGCACAGTAGTTTTTGAATGTATTCATTACAAACATACTTACAAATCTTTCCTCTTTACAATAATAGTATAGATAATCGTATTAACTGGAGGTTATCTAACCATCCGTTTAATATATGAACACATTAAGGAAACGACGCTGAAGCTTTTATGTGAGTCCCTGTCATTATAAAATTAGTGAAATGTGACAGCATCACAAACAATATTTAATTAACAATTGACGCGCACTGATTAGCAATATAAAATAGAAAAATCAAAATCAATTATTAACATTTCGAAAGTCATTAGTGTTATTAAAAGTATCGAGTATGTATGGTAAATAAACTCGAATTATTTATGAACCCGAATACTCTAAATAATTGCATTAAAACATATGCTCACAGTGTCGCCACACAATTAATTGAAACAAATTAAGTTAAATGCCATGGCATGGCAACCAGAAAAAATATGACAAAATATTCTGCAAATACATTTTCAATAATATATGCCTGCATGCGAAAGGGATTTTGCGGTTTAAAAGTATTAGCATGCTCGTGCAAAAACAATGGCATTAAAAAATAAATAAAAAGAAATGGCAATCATATAGTATGCAGCATGTGTGTAGATGTGTGCGATTATAACCATTTTAAGCCAGCATAAAATTAAAAATCCGCCAAAGCTCGAAATGAATTCGTAATAAACTTACAATTTAATTGTTAAATATTTGCGCGAAAAAAGCGAGAGATGTGTGTCGATAAAAGTGCGCAGAAAAACGGTATAATTGTAATGCAATGGCTTCGACTTAATTCCGCGTCAATGGGGAATGAAAATTTTGACTAGACAGAAAATGAAAACAAAAGCTCATAAAAAACACACGCAAACCAAAATTGCCAACAGTGATACAAAGTTTTTCAAATATACTAAATGCGCGTAGCTTTCTAAGTACATATTTAAGTACAGCAGAGTTGGGAAAAATTGTAGTGCAAATAGTGAGGTTGCAAGGTATGATGGTCAAAGTATATCTATCAATCGGGGAATTGCTTTTATTTTTTCTGAGCCACATCTCCCCTCTAGGTAGTACGTGTGGTATACGTAACTTCTAAATTCATATTAAATATTTTTTTTTATTAAATGAAGGGATGGATGCATGAAATGTAGAGATTATTAAAATTTTCCAATTGATGTTAGGATGAATTTAATATTAATTCTATATAAATATTTGTATATATGAATTATAATTTTTAATTGTTACACAGAGATTCTAATAGCCTTTTCGCACAGCCAAATAAATTTAACACATTAATATTATAATTGAGAAACCAATTTTTGCATTTCTCACAGCCGACTACTCGATTAACTAATAACTCTTATACATTTTTGTTTTTGTTGTTCATAAAAACTTGGTAAGTTTTATCAGCTGATTATTATTTTATGAACAACCAAATTTCTACCGCGGACAACAACCCGTAGAATTGCATTCCAGTTTCAACTCGATTTGTATTCGATTAAAAATTAACGTAGTAAAAGAAATTTATTTGTTGTGGTAAACTGATCTAATTCAGCGCTTTAATCGAGCAAATGCCGGTTAATTGATGAACTTCTGTGAGAAAAGGCTGAGAAATTGCTTGCTCAATTTGGAGACTATAATTATCGTCTCTGATTAACTAAAATTAATGTTTCTGACAAAGACAGTAAATAACACAAACCTGATTTTTTTTATGAAATTCTTACTTTAGCAACAACTAAGAACATAGTTGCCACCTATTGAAAAAAATAAATAATTTTTTTAATAAGATATATTTTAGGTATATTAGCTTACCATATCAAGTAAGGGTATCAAAAGCAGTGTTAGAAGGTCTTAAATTTCTACACAAATTCGATAAGGGTTGCCATCTTTTTCAGAAGGTAAAAATATATTATATATTGAGTAAGTTTGTAGAATTTTATTCACTACTACTAATTTTATTAACGACATTGTACCGGATTACCCATGCCTGCGCGTTGTCTAACTTATAGCTTATATTGGCAGCTTGTTGGCAAATTTACAAAATAAATTTTGCATTTGCATGCTGCAGTGAATTTGATATTTTATAAAATCAAATATTTAAATGTTTTGGCGGCGATAAGTCTCACAAACCAAACACACACCCACGCAGGGAAAGTAATCAAATGAAAAAGTGCAAAGAAAAAAATAATTCAAATAAATTAATAAAAGCAATTACAAGTGGCAGTGAATAAATAAATAGCAACACAGACACACGCATACACATGCATATGGCGTATTTATTTATATTTATTTGCCGTTATGACGGCGGCCCAGCTGGGCGTCTGTGTTGGTAAATCAATTAAATGCAATTTCCTAAACAAATGACTGGTATTGCAGTGGGCCAACAACAACAACAAGGTTGCTTATTGACTGTGCTAACACAACAACTGCCACACACACATGCCCACATGTGGAGCAGACAACATGCAAATGAAAACAAACGAAAATAAAGTTAACTCGGTTTTCATGTTGGAAAATTAAATAAACAAAACAAAATATTTATTATCATTTTCATTATTATTACCGTTATTCGTAGGTCGGTTCGTGCGCATAAATAATAATAGAAGTCGCATGTTTGTATACATTACATACACTGAATGCGTATGTGTGTGTGAGTATGTTTGCTGTTGTTTTTGTTTTGTATGCGTGCAGTTAGTGGAGTATTTTTTCCGCATGTTTTGGTGATTTGTGCAAATTTATGGGGTGTTAAAAACGCCACAGGGGATCATTTATGCTCTTGATGCATGCAAACTCGCACGGCATAACGGCATATTAAGCATATTTACACATATGTGTGTGTGTGCGTATGCGTGTGGCGTTCATATACATGCAATCATGTAAAATTATTTTTTTATTGATAATAGCAAACATTTGGCGTTTGTGTTTTTTTCGCTACCGCAGCTTTGTAAAATATTTTATTTTATTTTATTAATTTATTTATGCCGAAATGCATGCGTTTATGCATTTAAGCATGCATATGAAACTAGTTTGTCAATTTCCATTTGTGCATGATTCCGTACTTGTGGTAGGCGCCACATTTAATGGTTTTGAATTACGCGCCAGTCTCACATTACTAAAAGCAAATACAAATAAATCATGATTATTTTTTTAAATATTTGCTCAGTGACATTTCACTATGTTATTTATAACAGGCGCTTAATTTTTTTACCAGACAAAACAGTTTTGCATAATAAATTACGTCATCGATGTATTTCACTCTTGGTGTTTGTTTGATCTGTGAAGTGTGGAAGGTAATCTGTGTGCTCACTTAAGCGTTGCCATATTTAAAATAGAATTTGTTTGTTTGCTTAAGTTGTTTGTATGGAATTTTGCAAGTTATTATTTGAACTTGGGAGACGGTCACGGTTTGAATAAATCAGCGATAGATGGCGCAATTACATTGAAAAATCGTATTTATAACCTGAACATACATCAGACATAAACAACATGTTTATTAGTAAGTTAGTAATCAACACAGAACTAGCAACAACTGGTCTAAATTATATAGTAGTTCTAACACTTTTATGCTCCCATATTATCATTGATTGAATTTAAATTTGGAGTGCGTAAAGTATTTAGAGTTGGGCTAATGGTAGAATAAAACCCCCGTGGTTGGTCAGATTCGATACGAAAGTTTGAGTTTCATTATTCTATGAAATGTGATCAAACAATTAACAGAGCCTTTAGGGAATTATACGTTAAGGAATTCTCATATTTTTTTGTCTTTTAGCACTTGCTGAATATTAGCGAAATTTTAAGGAAACAAAAAAGCTTCGGTCAGGCCCAAGCTGTATTCAAAAACCATAGTTTTGAGGAAAGTAATTGATTTTTTGAAAATCCTGACTACCCCTAACACCTTAAGCTGCTCAGCTCTAGAAATAAAAATTTCAACAACTAAAATTTAGAACTACGTTAAAGACAATTTGAAATTTTTAGAAGATTACTTACGAAGAGAAGATAGAATTTATTGATTTTTAAAGCTACAGGTATGAGTCTGATAGATCAAATCTACTAAAGAGGGACTTTAAATCCATGACAGCGGAATGGTTCATTTAACTCGAAATTTATTCTAGAAGATTTTAAAAATAAGAGTCTTATATTTCTAAATAAGCGACCAAGAACATTAAAATTAATATCACAGAAGAGGAACTGACAAACTGATCCATACAGAAGGTTTACTAGGAATATTAAGCCAACGACTAGTGAATGTTGACAGATTTATAAGTTTCAAACGATTATTATGAGTAGGAAGATTTAGCCTAGAATCCCGATGCCTAAAACCATAAATCCTAAGGCAAAAAGTAAAAATTGTTTTTGAACGAACTTTAACTTTTCTGAATGGATTTGGTAGTTAGGTTTCTATACCACGGAGCCATATAGAGCCTCACTAAAGTTGTAAAAATAAATTTAGTAATATGCGAATATACGGGTCTCTAAATTCTTTAGAACAACGTTTAACGAAGCTAAGAGTACGTTTTGCTTTTAAAATCATTGTATTACCAATAAGCTTAAAATTAAGTTTAGAGTCCATAGCAATTCCCAAATCAACAAAGCTAAATATTTGCTTTAATTCTTTATTACATATTAAGAACGGTATACGAATCTACGTGAAAATCACATAGTTATACATTTTTTAAGATTCAAATGCATATCATTACTATCACAACAAGTAATTAAAGTGTTGAAGTCTGTTCGCGATTGACATCTATCACTAATTGAAGTAAATGACTTAAGAAGTTTTGCTTCGTCAGCATTTAACATATAATTTTTGAGTTTTTAATTATAGAAGATGTATCATTAATGAATAACAAAAACAAAATCGGACAAAGATGACTAGCCTGAGGATACATTAACTGTATCTGAAAAGGTATCATTAAATATCACTTGCTGAGTTCTGTTGTTAAGATAAGAAGTTGGCCATTGAAGAAATCTTGGCTGAATACCAAGTAGATCCAGTTTGCTAGTAAAGATCGTAAAATTTGGTATAAAATAGAATAATATCGGAATATTCTCGAATCAAACATATCTTCGCCAACTAGATAGGCTTAAGAGTGAAAAAATCAACCACTTAAATATATAAAGTTTCTGCAGCTATGCGCGACAGAAAATTCATTTATAACTCCATTCTTGTGTCAGTTCAAGTGTGTTTGTTTATTATCATGCCATATTTATTACTTTCAACGAGTCATCGCGGATTGTATATGTGTTTTTATACTATTCAGTGGAACACTAAAAGGCAGCGGGGCAAATATTTAGAGGAGTGTTCGACACCTGTGAATATGTTCAGATAAACCTCTGTAAAGGGCTTAAATGTATATTTGTATGTCAATACGCACAAAATTCAGAGAAATTTTCGCAAAAAGCATATGTAGTCAAGGTGATAAACAATCAACGAACAGATGAATGTGCAATGAATGGTGCAAAAGAAAGTACCGGTGCGGGAAAGCAGAGCGGATTGGAAAGAACGCTCGTTTGGTGCACCGACAAAAGCAGAAAGAGATATTCCTGGAAAACAAGTCTCATAAAACATATGCGTTTCGGTGCGCACACAAAAGCAGTAGTGGCAAAAACGGCAAGGCATGAATAAACCAACAAACTTATACAATAACATATGTATGTTTGTATGTATGCATGTGGATGAGCAAAACGCATGCACCACGCAGAGCACAATCAGAAGTAAATATCGGGCCATTTCGCGTGCCAAACTTACTGCAAACATGAAAAGCAATTTTTTAAAAGCCGGAAACGGATGTAACTGCGCTGCACAGCACTCAAAAGTAAACGTACAAATACTCCAAAGTGTAGACACGCAAGCCCTGCATATATGTAGATACATATGTATGTATGCGTGTACGCTTGCGAAATGTGCAATGTGGCATTGTTGCAAGAGTCGCACCCTCCTAAACACGAACATCGGTACGCGCTTGTTTGTGTGTTGTGTGCGCCGTTGAGCAAGCATTTGCTGGCGCATAGGTGCATACTTCAAGGCGTCAAGGCGTTTTAGTATCCATAAGGCTGTATGTGACTGCAAATGCCAAACAGACTGCCCTAATAGGAAGTGTCAGTCGCCTGACAGCTCTGTGTGTGGGGAAATCGCACTGGAAAAGCTAAGTTTAAGGCGCGGTTAGAAGTCGAGTGGCTGCTTAGCGGTTGGTCTTATACAACTTGTTCAAATTTGGTTAGATTGTTCGTGAAGATTGGAATATGTTCATGTTAGCTTTAAGCTTTACAATATATAATATATTTTCTGAAAATCATTTTGAAAAATTAGCTTTAGTAGAGTAGGTATTAATTTCAATTTCATATTCTTACTTAATGAATTTATTTAGTTGCATAACTTGGTTGTAACAGTTATTTGATGAATTCTTATGAAAGGTGCTGGAACTGCATAAAGAGGTCTTGACAAAAACGACATATTTTTAGGCTTAAAATAAAGTTTATTGAATTATTTTAGATTTAGAAAATTTCTTTTGTTATAAGCATCAAATAAAAAAACAGTTGCCTGTATTTAGGATGATGTTAAATTAATTTTTTTAAGAAATATAGTCATATAATTTAATATTATTTTTTGGAGCAAACCCGATTTTTACAAGAGTTACTTCTGGTGTTGGGCTTAAGTTGAAATTATGGAAGAGTTACGACTGTAAGAACTCCTTTATTTTGTACTTGTTAGATTTTGTTTTTTTTTTTTTAAGGGAAGCTTTAGTAATTGGTAACAGAAGATGTGAAAGAACATTCCTCCAATCAGAAACATTTGTCAAGGTCAAACCTGGAAGTGGTATTGAAGATCAAAAGGCTTCCCTCAAAACTCATATGGATTTCGGAATCGCCTTAGGCTAGCTATTTGATACTTTCACAGACATATTTAATATAGAGAGAGAGTTTAGAGTGAGCTCTTTGAGTACAAAAAGAAACAACTAAAAAGCCGAATGTAATTCAAAACAAGTAAGGGAGGGCTAAGTTCGGATGTAACCGAACATTTTATACTCTCGCATTTTATTTATTTAACTTTATTTATATTATATAATACACAATTTGACCCACATATTCGTCATATATATTGTATAAAGTCCATTGAAAGTTGGAAACCCTAATACTAGGTTAGAAGCACCGAGGTCCTCGTGTTCGATATATGGGGCCTTAAAAACCTATGGTCCGATTTCGGCGATTTTTAGAATGGGGCTGCCACACTATTAACATAGTATTTGTGCAAAGTTCTGCACCGATATCTTCACTAGTACTTACTTTATATATTGTAAAGTAAACGATTCAGATTGTCTTCAAAGTTCTGGTATATAGGAAGTAGCCGTGGTTGTGAAGAGATTTGGCTTATTTTCACAACATATCATTGGGATGTAAGGAAACCAATTTAAACCAAGTTTCATTGAAATCGGTCGAGTAGTTCCTGAGATATGGTTTTTGACCCATAAGTGGGCGCCGCCACACCCATTTTCCATTTTGTAAAAAAATCTGAGTGCAGCTTCTATCTGCCATTTCTTATGTGAAATTTAGTGTTTCTGACGTTTTTCGTTAGTGAGTTAACCCACTTTTAGTAAATTTCAACCTAACCTTTGTATGGGAGGTGGGCGTGGCTATTGTCTGATTTCTTTCATTTTTGAACTGTATTAAGAAGTGGCTAAAAAAAACGGCTGCAGAAAGTTTGGTTTATATAGCTCTATTGGTTTGCGAGATATGTACAAAAACTAATGCCCCTTCATAGTGCGATCCTTCATACCAAATTTTATTTCCATAGCTTTATTTATGGCTTAGTTATGGCACTTTATGTGTTTTCGGTTTTCGCCATTTTGTGGGCGTGGCAGTGGTCCGATTTTGCACAGCTTGCACAGACGGACGGACGGACAGACATTCGGATTTGAACTCCACTCTTCACCCTGATCACTTTGGTATATGTAACCCTATATTTAACTCGTTTAGTTTTCGGTGTTACAAACAACCGTTATGTGAACAAAACTATAATACTCTCTTCAGCAACTTTGTTGCGAGAGTATAAAAATCGAAGAATTATATGCCTTTGCTTTGCTCCTAGCGCAACACTTGAGTGCCTGCCACACAAGCTCAAATTCAAAGGTGTAAAATCATACAAAGGAAAAAGTGTATTTAAAATTTAATACATACACAAATAGCGAATAGATATAACTGAATGAGTATGTACTTATGTATATATAAAATACGCAAAGTGCATAAGAGTGCTTATTGAATTGAATGGCGCACCGGTTGTTATTCAGGATGTTGCGATGTCTATTACTGCAGCGGAAAAATAGTTTCGAAAACAAACTTCGAACTTTGTTTGCGCTATTTTTCGACTCAATATTAACACACCTGCATACCTGTTTAGTAAGAACATGTGCTTGAATACAGGTAGGGTTTACTGTACAATTCTTTTTTGAACTATTTAAAGCAAGCTACCATTTCATTTGTGCATTTGTATGGCCATGAATAACGGTGTAGAAAGATACTTATGTATACATTTCAAAAGCTCTACTTGAAAAGTTTCACAACATTCAATAGAAAGTGAAGAATATACCTTTATATTTCAGTGTGTTTGCGTGTGGTTGAGTGTACTTTAAAATGAATGAACTGGCTTTCGACCCAAAGCGATTCTCAACTAAAGTGTGCGAGTCAAAACCATTTGAGTTTCGAACTTTAATTTAATAATTCAAGGCATTATCGTTGATTTGCGGGCGTGGCATTTTGAATGGTTAACCGACTGTATGGCAGGTAGCTACATTTTATAGTAAGCGATCTGCATAAAAAGAGCCTATATGTTGTGATACATTTTGAATCAACAACATGAAGAGAAAACTCTAGGTTTGCTAGTGGTGTGTGAGAGGATCTTTCGGTGTGAACAGTGGTTACGAAAAACTTCATATTAATTAATCCACTAAAATATATTGAGTCTCTGACTGTTTCCAATCGGTTCTTAAATAGAGAAAGTAATAGAATTGCTGTAAACTGCTGGTAACGATTCGGACGAAATGCATTTGTATATAACTCTAAATAAGCTCAACTCCTTTATAAACATATTATTTAATGTTGCTTTAATGTCGCATACACAATAATATAAATGTGGATGTATATTTTACGGTTTAGAGAGCTTACAACTCAAATGGCAACACATATTCGGCCACTGAGTCCAACCACAGTCAATGCAGAGTTGTATGTATTTTAATATACCTTTAAGTCGTTAGTGCAATGACAAGTTTGCGCTCATAAAGTTCATAACTCCCAATCCATGCGCAAAAACAAAAACAAAAAAAGAATAATGAATATGACTCCGCTGGCGGAAAAAACCTTGCTTATGGCACTTTATTTTATATGAGCACTTATGAATTACACAGCGCAAGTCGACGTTTGCTGTCACACATGGCGCTTTGAGCGCCTTCAACTCACCACACACACGCTTACACACATGCATGGAGAGTCACACGAGTTCGTGTTGACTTTACTTGAGTGTCCTTTTACTCGTACGTTTGGTGATTACGCAGCGGAAACGGAAGTGTTCGTTGTTATGTTGGGTTTGCATGTTTTAATTATCATATTGCAACTTCCAATTCGCTTTTAATAATAACGTTTCTGCTTACAAGCTTCCCATACAACTACAACGGTCATATTCGCCTGTTTGCCTTGCTTAAGTGTCCCTTTAAGTGTTGTGGCCGAAAAAACAAAGGCAGCTTAAGCGATATGCGAAGGCAAATGTTAAAAGTGAGTAAACGAAAGGATTTGGCGACTTGCAAAATATGAAACTGCAGAGCAAATTACGTTAAATATAAAAAATTGCAGATGGCGACAACATGCGGAATGTCTAGACGTCATTTAAAAATGTACTAAACGATAACTTGCTGCAATTGCGGCTGTTCCTTTGGTAAATCGGTGGTTGGAATTGGTGGAAATATGGCAAAAGTGCAAAAAGGGTAAGTATACATTTAAGGAATAAAAATCACTTGCTATTAGTCACGCTAATCAGTTCTAATAAGAGACTGAGTAACGTTACGAAGAGGTAATGAGCTGAGTCGCAGGCTAAACTAAACGGAAGCTAGTCACTGATATAAAATAATATATAGTAATATATGAGAATGAATATATATGCGAGTATAACAGACCGGTAGAAAAATTACATCGAAAAAAAAAAATATATATATTTGTTTGCATACATTACGATACACCAATTACTGCGAATCACCTCAAGAAAGGTTCTGGGGGATATCCTGTCAATACACATTCAAGTGAAGTGATGCCGCGCTGCTGCTAGACGGCTAAAAGTCTTGGGCCATTGGACACAAACTCTACACTGGGGACATGGTATCTTACTAGATCTTGCCACAGAACTCGTGCTAAATTGGTCTTGCGATTGGGAAATTGCGACTGGGAAATTTACCACAACGTTTTCCATCTCCAACAAAGAAGAATGGACCAACCATAATATTACCCATGGTCCAGTGGCGGTATTTTAAGCCGAGATTGCCGATTTAAGAAAAGGCGCTAAGTGAGCTTGCACCTGCACCTGCTGAGACTTGGTAAGCTCAGCCTTCATTCGATTAAGTGTGGATACTTTCTATGCCTTTCAACAACTAAAAATTTTCTTCTGACGGCCTAGGGGGTCCTAATGATGGAGTGGGACCTTGCCCACTTTTCGAAATGTTTCCAAATTTAAGTTTTATAGCATAATTTGTGAGTGTGGCAATGGTCCGATTTTACCCATTTGCAATGTCAATCTCCTCAGAATGCCAAGGAATATTAGTATGTATAAACCAACAAAGGTCAAGTCGATCGAGGTCAATCATTCAATACGGCATGTGAATATGAATTTTCATTTTGCAAAAATTCGAATATTTATTATTTGGTGTACGATTTGAATAAACAGCTCGGGCCCATCAAATATTCATCAAATTTTCGAGACAACCGCACGAGACAAAATGGTAAAACCAAAACTAATGCTTTTGAACCACTTATTTAACGCAATAAAATATGTAAGCAATAACAAAAATTTGCATACTCATCACGTTCACTTTCAAAATGTTCAGCACGAATGATTTTAAGAGGCAATACTCAAGGAGGCTTACGACAAATTGCCAATAAACCACAAAGAAATCTTGTTCGCATTAATTTTATATGCGCCAGAAAGTTAGAGCAAAATGAAATGCGCTGAAAACCAACATAAACTCAGCGAAAGTTCAGACACTGCACCTGCAAATGAAAGTTCGGCGAAATTCCGTTAAATAGAGCCATAAAACGCATGAATATTTAGATACCGGCAATAAACTTAAGAAGTTGGAAAATTATGCAAATACTTAAATTAGCCGTGGTTCGCACTTATATTGGCTCGTCATTTCAGCTTCATTAAGCACATCCTTTATCAGCCACTAAAACGGGAAATTTGCATAATTTCAGACACGGCCGAAGCGCAGACAGCAAAAGCAGTCCAATAAATCACCAAAGGATGTGTCAATAAAAAGGTTTTAAAAAGAAAGCAAAAAGTTTGACGCGACGAGCAGTGAAGAGTAAAAAGTGAAAAATAACGAAAAATCTGCCGAAAAGCTCAATATTTTCTTTTTTGAGTGACTCACTTGCTCATTGCCTAACTTGTCTGCCAGTTTATTAAAGCCCACGCACGCACCAGTCACCGCTTGCTGTGTGGCATCAATGAAAAATTTCCACATGAATTGCTATCAGCTTCACATTAACCAAACTTTTGACCTTTGCCACTCAACCCCCACCCCCATCCACCTTCTCCTTCTCAAAGTTTGACTGCCAAACATCGCCGCTTGGTGCTTCTTCTATCACTGCTTGGTATGAGCGCACATTGCTATTATGCCTCCTGCCGAGCGTCAGTGCAGCGTTATTGCCGCTCAAACCCGTTTGTGGTGTATACACACTCATACTGTGATGCATAGATAGATTCATATCTGTGCGTTTATTGAATTGGAATCCTTTCCGAAATCAAACGTTCGAATATCCGGCCACAAATGCCGAATGCCATATTTGTAACTCACATCCACACACACATGCATACACTGCATTCCACTGAAATCGTGCTGACTCCTCTGTCATACCACTCAGTCGTCGCGTCTGCCGCTGTTCGCTTTCGTAGAAACAAGTTAGAATCGAAATTGAATTTGAGTTCATCAACGAATGCGCTAATAAAGTAAAGTAAAGGGTGCTGCATAGCAGCGTTGTGCTGTTTGTTTGGTAAATGGGGTTGAGATCAAAAGTTATTGCCGAGTATGCAATGATTTATAAAGGCATAT
The DNA here is from genome assembly GCF_028554725.1 of Zeugodacus cucurbitae. Classification (NCBI taxonomy): domain Eukaryota; kingdom Metazoa; phylum Arthropoda; class Insecta; order Diptera; family Tephritidae; genus Zeugodacus; species Zeugodacus cucurbitae. The sequence continues at coordinate 50,292,784 of NC_071667.1, read as the reverse complement.
TGCCTATTTCGTTTCGTACGGACGCGTGCTGGCGCGGTGTGGGAGACAACAGTGTACTGCTGCCGATAATGCTTGAGATTTCTCGCAAGTTGAGTGACAGTTTCCACAATGCAATCATGGTTTGGAATCAACGGTTGGGGTTTCATTCACTCACAGTATCATAGATATTGTACGGTAATCGGAGGTTGTGCTTTTATATGCTCCAAACATGCAATGAGTGACTAGTGAGACGATAAGGCAAGTCTGGACAAAAGCTACTTGGGTCAAGTATGAGTATTATATAAAGAGGAAATATGTTAATTAGTTCTATAGAGTTAATCGGCCCTATTCCCGTTGTCGTTGTCGTTTTAATAGTCGTTTCTAAGTCGTTGTCGTTCTTATCGTCGTTTCGTTCCTAAATTGGTATTCTTGAAGTATATCGTAACGCCTAAGAAAAGTTATCGAAATTTGTCTACATATTTTATATAGTATACTTTAAGGAGCTTTTTTCCCATATAAAAATTTCTTTCTTATGCAACGAGACACATTTTTAAAGCAGTCCTTAATGGATTTTATGATATTCTATATTGACTCTAAACAACGTTATCACTGTAATTATTGTACTTCCGTACAACAATGTTAGTCTTCCATCTTTTTTGATTTTTTAAAAGAAGTAGTGGTGACATCTGCGTCCTTCAAACTTTCTTCTAAAATATGTTATACTTCCAGCGTCTCATGCTCCCTGCTTCTGGATAATCCAACTACTCTAACTAATGGTCCAGCCAAAAGAGACATGGGTATCTGTTTATTAACTCCTCCCTCTTGTTGGAGTACTATTTTTTTCTTCGTTTTGAATTTTAAGATCTTTCATATCTTAAATATATTCTTAGATATAAAAATGCAATTTTTTTAATGCCAACAATTTCCGACGCGAGATGACTGTGGAATGGATTTATTTTTTTTTCCGAAAAAATCGAAATTTAAAGGATTTATCCCTTTTCTAAAGTCCGTGGCATATGTAGGATATTTTTCCATTTCAGAAATTAAAATTTCAAACTATTTCCGATTTGGAATTTTCATCTTCACTTTAAATATTCCTTCAAACAACCTCGTCGTTTCTATGTCGCTCACAATTATAGCAACGACAAAAAACGACTGTTTCTATGTCGTTTCTATAGTCGTTTCAAATTGGGGAATCTCAGTTTTTTTTCGATAAATGTCGTTAACGCCAACAGGAATGCCAAATAGGCGTTCTTAAGTCGTTTTAAAACGATAACGACAACGGGAATAGGGGCGAATATGAACTTTCCCTTTTTCATTCCTGGCACGTCACCATCTCTAAGACGGACACATTGTCAAGCACAAAACAAACACCCCTGTAGGCCGAAATTCTCAAAAGAAAATAGAGCTAGCTCAGGCATGTTCTGAGTCAAGTTCCAGATTCAATCACCCGAAACGCTGGAATTTACAATGCTGCTGAAGGAAAGGCGGACCCGCTCTAAATTGGAGAAGAAATTTGAACCTCGAAATTTCTAAGGTCCAAAAACGTTGGAGTCAAACGAAGGGCTAGCACAACATCGAAATAAATGGAAACATTTTATTTTAGCGAAGCCACAGGTGAGATGTCAATTAACTCTAAGATTTTACCTGAGAAGATACTTTGTTCTAGCGCTGGAATGACTCAGGTTCAGTCAGTCAATAGTTGTTTCCTCAAAATGGTCTTTCAAAATTAAAAGATAGGATCTAAGGCATGCTGCGGATATCTAGAGACCAGGAAAAAATTTTCATAAGCCTTAATTTTAACTGTAGAAAACACTTTCCTTGGTTATTGTTGACACTGACAAAAATAGAAATTGGTTAACATTGAGGTAGAGGTTCGGTAGGCTTCCAATAAGCAGAAGTAATTATTTCTTCATTTGAGGTTCTTCTAATAAGGATAGAGTTGTTTTGTGTGTACTGGCATGATATTTTGGGTTATATTAATTTTACTAAAATCCATAACTTATTGGTTATAATTAGAATAGAATATATTCTACTTATAAAACAGAATACGACTACTGATTACATTTTATGATGGTCGGACTTCTTGGTGACCAGGTAAGAGTATTTTGTGGAAATGTGTTAAGATATGGAATCTGAAATTTCATAAAAACTTCATAGATTTATTACTCAGAAAAATGTAAAACAAGCTCAAAATGATGTATTGCTAAGAGTACAGAGTTTGGGTTCAGTGCTCCCGATTTCGAGACGAAAAAAGTTAATAGTCTTATAAGTCCCGGTTAAAATCAAAACAATATACGTTAAATCAACCGGATCAGATCTATTAATATAGCAACCCTTTATTTAAAATGGTTTGCCCACATTTTTACTTTGCTTTTCTCTCTATTTTGTTTTCGTTTCACTGTGCTCTTAGCCTTAGGTGTTGTGAGCTCGTTATTATTGTTTTCAATCCACAAATTCATTCTATTGCCATGTCCTACTCTATTTCTGATTTGTGCATTCAAAAAAATCAATCTGAAATTTCATTCGACTTTTTAAAACAGTCTAGTGATTGATTTCTGAAAAATAGAACAACGCCTTTTTTAACTGACTAACTGCTGTGACACACCTGCGGCTATTTTGCAAAGCTTTTCCGGTTAGAAAAGAAAACAAGTAAATTATAAAAATCAATAGCGCATATGTAAGTATGTATGTGCCTTTACACATATACCACTAAGAGGAAGCAGAGAGAGGCGTCTGCAATTCATATAATGCCAACATGTGTATGTGTGTGAGTACGACTTCATTATGAAGTTGCACTCCAACCTCCCTGTTCACTGTGAAAAGCAAGTTATTACGCGCCACTAAAATCGCTGATTTACTTCATCATTGTCTGTGTCTGGGAATTGGATTTGCTACTACTACTATCTCCCTCTCCCCTGCACTTTGCAGTAAAGCTGTGTGCTCATAACTTCCATTACTGTGTACCTTGCACCTTGGCTGTCGCTGACGTTGCCACTGCTGCTGCTTCCGTTGAAATGTGTTACGCTTCGCCGCATTTCGTTTGCAGCGAAGTTTATGCAAAGTTTTCAATTATGATTGCCGATATTTGCACTCTAGGTAACGTCTCAACCTGACGCGTTGCCATGCACACCGCTTACATACACACACATACATACTCATAAATTTGTAGTGGCAAGTAGCTCACCCCACACGCTGTGCAGATAGTGATTGAAGCGTTTTCGGTAATTTACTTTCAGTTTGCAAATTGTTTTAAAGTGTCGGTTGAAGTGCAATTCAGTGCTCAATTAAAATGTAATTTCGTATTTTTTCTGTTGAAAATTAATATTTTTACATTTTTTGCAGATTATAATGCAATTGAATTTCATATTTCGACTGCAAATATGTTGCAAATACCAATGGGTGGTGGATTATTGAAATTAAATTTTTATGAATTTTATTTTTTTTTATTTTTGGTTGTTTAAATAAAATCGATAAGTATGTAATATAAAACGCATAATTTTGAATACCAAAAATACTAGAAAATTATACGTGCTTAAATTAGTAAATAAAATCTTTGAAAATAGTGTAGAAAGAGCTTGACCAATCTTCATAACGATCCAGGATATTGATTGCTTGTTTTTAATATCGATTCCAAAATTTTTATTACTGCAAATTTCATTACTGGCGTTTTTATCAAGGACCATATTTCTGTTTTTTTTTAATATTTTGGGTATTTTGTGTTTTTTGTTTTAATATTTGACCTTATCTTTCCTTGGTGATATCGGAACTTATTTCATTAAAGCAACCACTACTTGTTAGAAAATAGGATTTGGAAGATAAGAAGAGGATATATTGAAAAGTCATCCAGTTCTCTAGATTTGACTTGACTTCATCTTTTTTTAGGTATACCAAGTTTATATAGCGACATCAAGCATGGCGTTCCTTATCTTACAAATATTTAACTTTCGGATGAAATCACTCACATGTACCTATATAATATATATATATACATATATATTACTTACAGCAAATTCTTCCAGCGGCTGGGCTGAGTATAGAGTTGTGCTTACCTGCAAGTAAATAAAAGCAATGAAATATGTAAATATTTATAAATAAATTTGTATGTAAACAGTCTTATTTCTATATATATATTATACATTTGTAATACTACTAATTACTAATTAACGGATTATAATAAGTAATTAATGAAACCATTAAATAAATAAAGCAAAGCTCAGCCAAAGGTGTAAGTAGGCACACAATAACTTCTCTCCTTTCTTTACACTCCTCTATCCATTCTACCCCAAATTAATTAATTAATTAAGTTACAGCGTTAAAATACATACTTTATACTCATACTTATGAAATTGTAAACCAAATTGGAACGATAATTGAATTACTTCAGTTCATTATTGCTTCAAAAGAGATTAAATTGTTGCTGTGCTTTCACTAATTGGTAAAGTAATATTTTCTGTAATTTGCTCAAAAAAGTAATATGAAATTAATTAATAATAGGAATAAGTAATATAAACTCACACGTTTTATGAAAATTAATATTTAAGGTGATATAATGATAGAAAGAATTTTTAAAAAATTATAGTTAATTGGAATAATAATAATATGGAATAGGAATAATTTTACTGAAAACACATCTGTTTATCAAAATTCATGTTTATTATTCACTGGTGAGCCTTTAATGAGATCTTGGAGTGTTCGAGAGAAAAGTTCTTCTTAAGATTTTTTGTACTCTCCGTACTGGCGACGACTAACGTATCCGGACAAACGAGCTGTACCATGAATAAACATCTAACGTCTCAGCTGGATTGGGGGATGAGGATGGATGATGACAGCGAAAAAGGTATTCGATGCAAAAGCCACTGGTAAAAGGTGTAGAGGTAGACCATGTCTCAGGTGGAGTAATCAAGTGGAAAAAGCAGTGACAAAACTTGATGTGTGAGACTCAAGAAGGCGTAAGCGAAGCAAAGGCACCTGGAAGTCGTTATTACGTCAGGTTGAAACCCAATAGGGTTGATAGGGCTCATTAAAGAAAGGAAAGAAAGGAGAAAATGTTACCACTATCGCAAATTATTCAAAATTATTCATAGTTCGTTCCCCCAGATCAGATATCTGAATTTCGAGAATTCGAAATGAAACGAGAGAAATCTGGCGGGAATATCTCTTACGAAGATATCTCCGGTTTGTACTTTGTTATAATTCTTTTATGCAATCCCTGATTAATATCTGTTATCTTATTTAAGGAGCTTACTATCGCTTTTAATACTTTTTCAACGATTTTTGAATAATCCATACAATGACAGTATACATATCGAACAAATATTTTTCGTTTTAAGCAAGTAGCTGTAAAACACAGACTAACTATTATACACTTACTGTCATATCAAGCTCCACAACGAATGGATAAAGAGGTTGTATCTATTAATATAAAAATATTATACATGGAACAGACTTGGTCACATTTTCTATAGTCATTATTGTTGATACTAGATATTAATTGTATGGACGAACTAAGTTAATCCGTTTCTTTATTCTGATTATTTTGATATCTATAGCTCTCATGCTTTGCACAGATTTGGGATGCTGTTGTGGATGACACAGCTGAAAATATTTGGAACATTTATATAAAAAAGGTTTGCTGCGAAAGAGTTCAAAATATAAACTTAATTTTTTAGGGTATAAACTACAGTGTGTAAATACACTTGCATTGACCCTTTTAGTTGTTTAATAGAATTAAATTTTGGCTATTCCTTTATCAAGAAGTCACATTCATTACAAATGCAATATTTAATTATCTACGAATGCCAGGAAAGAATACACTAAAAAGGGACACAAAAAAGGCGAAATATTAATAACAAAAAAACTGCTAAGGTCTACCGTTTTTTTGGCTTATAAAATTAACATTACGCAGAAAATTTATGGTACTCTCCCACCATAGAGCGCTTTACTTACTGCCTTTTTGCGATCAATAAATCACACATAAATACAGGCACAACAACAACACACACACATTTCGCAGAGGAAAGACGAAATATTATATGTAGCATGTAGGTAAGTGTGTGTGGTAGTTGTGTGTAGAATAACGGTAAACAATGGAGAAAACAGAGCAAACATGATAATTTTGTATTTGCGAAATATAAGCCATTGTGGGTTATAAAAATAATGTCACCAACGAAGCGAGCGCCAAGAATGATTACACAGCAAAAGGATCGCCTGTGGACTCCAGAAGTGCGGAGTGTGGGCGGCTGACAAAGCAATTGGGTTCAACATGGCTGTGCGGCAAGAAACCTTTGGACATCCGCTAATGCTCAAGGGAAGCCTTTTGCACAATTTTTTCAGCGATGTGCTGGTGTGCGAGCTTGTGGCTCAAACTTGTTGCCTATAGCTAGGTAGGTTGCGACAAAAGCAAACTTTGTTATATGTTGTAGTTGTACGCTTACATTGTTGTTTGGTGTAATTTTTTCAGCAAATTTGTTTGTTTGTTTGCTAAATGCTTTTTCTGGCTCGATTGCGGCTTCACCAGTCGCTAACTGCAAAGTAAACTGCTGACGACATACACAAGTGGGATAGATATGGAAAGGTGAAGCGTGTGTTTGAATGTGTGTGTGTATCGGTGGAAGGATGGAGGATGCTGGTAAACTAATAACATGCGTTCCAGCAAACGCAGGCAGTGTCAGTCGGACCCTTAGGGCAGGTGGATGATCAATAAGTTTGGGGCGTTGCGTGCCCCCGGCGACAATTTGCTGATGAGGCGCAATACTGAGGAAGCGGAGAGCGAAAAAAATTGAAATGTCATTGGACATTTGAATTGGAGCAGCGCAGAAAGCGGCGAGCAGAAATGCCTTCGGTTGGGAAACTACCTAACTACAACGTACAAAGGTTTGAGGGTCGATGAGTAAGGTGGTCAGCAAAAAACCACCGTCAAGTTGTTGACAAACACCAAAACGAGTGAGTTACAGACTAACGTCGTCAATATCAGCAAATGTTTTGTTTCTTTTTTCACTTAGTAGTTCGGATGACATTTTGTTGCCTCCTCTTTGCCAATTGCGCACATATTTATGTCCGTTTGTTTGCTTGTGTGCGTCACATTTTTTCAGCTTTTTTGGCTTTGTTCGCCGCTGCGGTCAACTTTTTCATAAACCTCTCCCACACTCCACCCGCCTAAGCAATCACTTTGCTATTTTATGCTTCGATCGGAGGCAACCGAACGCCAATATCTGTAGATATGTTCACAATATGTATGTATATATATCGTTCACTAGCTACATCGTCTGCAACTGAATTTACTGTACGCTTGGGAGCTTCATGAAAACGGTTGCAAACAAATTGCCGGCGTTTGGTTTCGTTAAAGTGCAATAAAATTGAAATAAAATTATCAAATTGTTTCAAATGCACAGTTTTAGGTCTGCGAAAAATGGTTGACATTGCAGGGCCAGGAAGCGAAGTATTTTATGTGAAAATAATATTAAATAAAAACGAAGTCTTATTGGCTTTGAAATTGAGCTAAGTGTAAATATTAGCCGTCATCGATTCGCCATTTCTCAGCCCCAACCTTTGAGAGCTGCTCTCATTTTAAAAGTCAATTGTTAATAGAAATCGTAAGGCATGGGGCGTAGCGCTAGTTTGTTTGAGCAGCTGATATGGTTGTGCTGATTCGCTACTATCTAAGCATTGGCGAATCGAACACGTCGATTATTACATTATATCTTGAATTTATCGAACAGGAATATCTTTGAATGCTGGTTTATTATAAAAAAATGAGGAGAAGTAACAATAAAGAAATATTATGATCCAGTGTTTAAAAACATTTTTTGTAATTAAAGAACCCATTTGAATTTATGTAACATTTATTTAAAAAAAATTTTAAATGAGGCTCAATGTGTTGTATCTTAAATTGTACAAAGAGAGTAAATAATTTCGAGACCATATTCCAGGAAATTGTTTTTATAACTTAGTTAATAAGAAAAGAGATGAAACATAGATAGGAATTCATTTGGCATTCAGATAAAAGGAAACTTTTGAAAATTTACTTTGGAAATTCCATCGAAATAAAAAAATATAAAATATGGAATATTTTTTGAAAAATTTCTACTTTACATTTTCGAGCCCTAAAAGTATTGAGACAAATTTTGAAATTGCCAGAGATTTTCGGAAGAGTATGCAAGCCTGATGATAAATAACAACAATAATAAGCCATTACAAAACAAATTAAATTATTAAGCAATATTTTCCGAATGTTTGATGTCTTTAGAAACAAAGTTCACTCTAACAACAATCACAGTTTAAATATACCCCATTGATTTGAGTATAAAGTCTTTAAATCCTCCGAAATAATTTATACAAATAAATACCACCCGCCACAACATGTCCGCAAGTGGTCTTGGTTCGCTGCTCTTTTTTCAGCACAGCACACAAATCCCGACCGAACAGACATATAGCAATTCAACACATAGAAATTTGACTGTATGTATACTTATTTATGCATGCATGTGCATTTGGCTATCCGTCAAAACGGATTTTATTTATTTACTTTGTGGGTTTGCGACAATCCATTTTAAAGCCAGCGACAATTGCCACCGCATGAGTTGCGAAAATTGTTTTATTGCATTAAAATGGCGAACAAAAAGTGCCCTCTCTCAGCTGAAAATGTTAGTGGCCGGATGTCAACGCACACACACACACATGTGTATGTACATATGTACTTTATTGACGCTCCGAGTGAATTGTGTTTGACAAAAACATTTTTCTTTCTATGAAATAGCGTTTTTTTTTTGCTAAGCCGTGGGTGCGCCCACGCTGTTAACAATCATTCGTATGGGTTTTCCAAAGCTTAAATGCTGCAAACATTAATCAAATGTCAGATAGATATCGGTTAAAACCCTTGGCGACATTAAAATGATGGCCAATTTATATTGATGAGTGCAAAACGGTGGGTGGGTGGCTACATGGCTACATGAGTTGCTCAACGCGGGAGAGAGTGAGAGTGAAAGTTGTGTGTGAGGTGAAGTGAAAGGAAACTGTAAATAAAATAAAGGGTTTTAACAGTTTTATTTCGAGTGAAATTAATTGCATTGTGAAAATTACCTCTACAAATTAAAGTAAACATATAAAATACTTCGATGTGATAAAAATTTATCAGACTAATAACAAACTACATGCAAATAAAATAGATAAATTATAATACAGTAAAAATCATCGAAAATATGATGAAACAATTCTAAATTGTGACTATGAAATATGTAAGCGGATTTTACTGTACTTTTTATACTGTACTAGTAAATACTTTTTGTCGGCTATACAAACACAAACTTATCAGTGGTATACATATATATTAAGTCACGCATCAAATTTAATAAAATTTCTTTGAATGCTTTGTGGACAAATTTAACCGAAAAACATATGGGTTCGACTATTAAAGAGTTTTTTTTTATTTATAATATTTAAATGTTTGAGAGTGCGATTGAGTGTAACAATTCTAGTTTGCGAATTAAGAGTGAGAATTGAATCAATAAATTTGGCGATTGCGATTTTATGTTCTTTAAATTTTTTTGGCAAGTTTTTTCGTTTTCATTGAAATTTATGTGTTTCTAAATTTTAGTGGTCAATGAGACTTTAATATGCCTACAAAAATTACGCTACTAGTGAAGATGATGCACTCTACTTTCGAGCTTGTAGTGGTTAGCTTCAGAGTACAATTATTATTACTAAAACATTCAATATTTATTTATTTTTTTGATTAAAAATAAAAAGAAGAAATGAGAGATGAAAAAAATTTAATTATGTGAAGATAGTATTTATAATTACATAATTTGTTTACTGCTTTTTTATAATATTAAATCTCAAACGCATGATGACCATTGCAGATTCTACAGAAAAGATGTTTCTTCAATATAATCTTTTTTTTTTAAATAAAATATCATTTGGCGTCTTTTGTTTGAAAGCTTTGTAAAAAAAGGACATGTGATTTTGTAAGTAAAAAATCAGTTACAATAGAGATTAATTTCGGTTTGAAGAGTAAAATTGTTGGTTTTAACGTAATGTAAGATCTTAATACTGAAAATTTCCCACATAGATGACAGCAATGCATTTACGAATCATGTTGTCACTGCACTCGAATATTATGTAGCGAGATTTAAATCCGAATTTTTGAGGACTAAACATTTTTTTCGCATTGTGTTTGCCAGAGTTCAACCTTTTTTAATAATTTCAGAAAACTGAAATACTGTTACGGTACTTCCGAGCGAGTACTTTACAAATCCATATATTAGAGTAAGACCATAACCGCCTTTTGACCCAAAACCTGAGCAAGTGTATTAATGCAAGATTATTTATTTGCAAAGTCAAATGAAACCAAATCAAATTAAGTATAAAAGTAAGCGACGAGCACTCTTGCCATGTGCAACAGCCAGATATACACCAGAAGCTATTGCTGTTTAGTTAAAGAAGCTATTCATACTCGCAAAAGTCTACATATTGTATCTACAGATGTATACTTGTTGTGTGTAAGCTTCGAAAGCAGCGTGTGCCATTCACTTTATTGCTTCATAGTTGTTGGCAACAGTGCTGCATATACATACATAAATGCATACATATAGACATACATATATAAATATAAGCAACCAGCACTGGCTTTCTAAAACTGTGGCAGCAAATGCTAGTGACTTTGATATCTGAGCGCATGCATCTTGGCTTTCAAACACACACACAAATATTTTCACAAAAGCCACAGAGACTGCAGGAGATTGCAATTTATTTACGATTTTATGTGATGACTGCCGTTATAGTTGTGGTTTGTGATTTTGCTTCATATATATGTACACACAAACGCGCAACAAATATATTTGCAGTCTGCCTCCGTAAATACACTTTGCTCTATTTGTTTGCACTGCTTGCTCATTTGCATTGTCTGCTTTGCTTTGCTCCGACCGTTGCCACATTTGCCATGTGAAATTCAATTAACCGTTTTGTTGAAATCATAACTTGCCTTGCAACGCAGAAACTCAACTCGTCGCCGCAATTCGGTTGTGTGGCAATAATAAATTACAAATGAAAATTGTCAAATTTACTAAAAATGTTGTACTACATTTATTGTTGTTGTTGTTTCTACTTCATTCGTATCTGTCATGCTTTCGTGGATGTCTGTAACTTGTTTCTTTTACACAGACAATAAGTAATTTGTTGTTTAACCCACTGTTGCATTGTTGTTGTTGCTCTTGTCACACACATTTTCAAATAAAACTTGCTTTGGAACTGTGAAGGCACACACTATGTTAACCGTTTACTTTTGGATAAAACTGTACTTTTTTGTTCTTAAGCAATATGCTTTGCTGTAGAAGTTATTTTGTCAAGCTTCGCTTTGTTTTTGTTGTTGACATAGAGACTTTTTATCATCTAATAAGGTTCCACTGCTTTGTAAGTGGACTGATCATAATTTAGTACGATTTTCTTTTATTGCCGTGCGGGAACTTATTATATTTGTTAATTGGAAAAAAGTGTGGCATCTAGTTTAGAAAGTATTTTCGGCTATAAACTGAAATAGTTTTTAATTATAATTTATATAATGATTTATATTTGATATAAATTTAATGTTTTTTTTTTTTTTTTTAATAAAAAGAAAAACTTTGACTTCCTCTAATGAGATTATATAATTTATATTTTTTTTTCATAATAATACAAGGGAATTGGCGAAAATCAAATTTTTCTAAAATTTACAAATCGTTGAAATCAACACAAAATATATATTTGTTAAAGTTACTCATCCGCACTGTCACACATAAAACCCACTCCAAATCCCTCCACTGCGTATACGTAACCGCAAATGAACTCGTCAGCTAACAACACAAATTAATACACTTGCAGTGTTTTTTGTATCTTCATTTTCGCACTTTTCGACTGCTGTCATGGTGTGTCCGTGAAACAGAAAAGGAACTGAATTACAGCCGGATATGACAACAACAAAACCAACAACACTAACATCGCTCCGCACACAACTATGTGGGACGCCGTTGCTAAGCCGAACAAGTCATAAGTGCTAGTTATTGGAAAACCACTTTTAGCGCCAACTTTCTGCTGGCAGCAAACAGCTTACTTTACGCACACACACACGCACGCACTTTGTGTGAGCCGCATTTGCTGCGGATTAAATTGGTCGTTCGTAATGCGTTGCGGAAATTAAAGGAAAATAAGTTTGTCTCTCATGAGTGAGCAAATGAAATGCTCTTATTCTTATTCTTATGCTTAGCACTCGTAGTCTTTATATACTTAAGTATGCGTGTGTGTGTGGGGCTTTTACTTAAAAACAGTAGTATTTGTTAGCTGCTCAAATCTGCTTAGTGGCGCAATTTTCCTGCTGAGCGATTATGTGTCTATTTGAAGTTTTCCAAATACAACAATAACAAAGTGATTTGCGGGTTTACCGTTAATATTACCGTTATCATATTAACCATATAAAAGGCGAGTAATACAATTGCTGGCCGGAAAAGTAAACTAAGTGAGTTGAGTAGGTACTCGAAGTGCTGACTTTGAACAATGAAATGCATACAAATCGATTTGTATTAATAAAAGAGAATATAAGAATAGAATTTTGAAATCAAAAAGATTAAAAAGTAATAATAATATTACTGTAAATATATTTTGGATATAAACAATTAAAGAATGGCTAAGTTCGAATGTCACCAGACATTTTGTATTCCCGCAATTTATATTCGGCATAAAGTCCACTAGAATAGTGAAAATCATCAATCAATAAACTATATGGGGGCTGTGGGTAATTCCTGAACCGATTTCACAAATTATTGCCACCAAGCTTCATTGTACTTTCCAGATTATACTCACTTAATTTTGGTAAGATATTTCACATATTAACTGATATATACGATATAAAGCCCACCGGATGTTGAAACTCATAATACATATTAGCTATATGGCAGCTAGGGGAAGTTATGACCCGAAAAAGATTGGAAAAAAAGATAAAATTTCTTTAAAATATCTGAGAGATATACCGTTATTTTCGTTAAAAAAATATCCATTGGCGTTGAGCTTTTCATTTTCGATATCTAGGGCCTTGGAAAGTTATAGTCCGATTTCGGCAATTTTTACATAAATAATGCCACACCTCGAATGCAGTATCTTCATTGGCTGTTGGCTTATATATTGCAAAATATATAAAAATTTAGTTATATGGGAAGTAGGCGTGGTTATTAAACAATTTCGCTAATTATCCTGAGATATGGTTTTTGACCACAAATTGGCAACGCCACTGTTAATAAATGTCTCAAACTAACTAATTTATTTCAATTTAGTGTCAACAGGGATTATCAGCAGATCTCCAATGACTTAGCCAACAACAACAAGTAAATATGTTAATACAAGAAATATCATTTAAAGTCACACACCTTTACAGAAGCATATGCAGAAATAGTCATATAATTGTAATTTACGTGCAGCACGTGTTGGCAGGAAAATGCAGGTATTAGCACGCCTCTTTAGGGCGATCGGGTGGCAATACAACAACACTAACAACACTAACAACACAAAACAACCAAAATAATCTCCAAGCGAGCGCGACGAGTGCTGACAATAAATGGAGTTGTTGCTGTCAGCCACACATATACAGCATACATACATATATACACCACCACAGCTGCCAACTGTCGGCATTTATCCACCCAATGCCACCACTAACTAGAGTCGCTGGCGGCTTTTAGTTGCTCGCGCCAAAATCACTTCCCTTCCTCAGCGCCACTTTGCGCTGTTGACTTTTTGCGTACGTGTTGCAGCGAAAGTTTTGCATGCACCACCAACGCCTAGGCGGTGAGCTGTGTCTGCAGTTGGCCGCATTTTCATTGCCTTTATGATTTTACAAATACGAAATTTCGCCTGGTTTCCTGCCTGGGTTGGTCTCAAACTTTGTAATTGAAGAAAATTGAGTTTCATTCGAGCGACGCTGCCGCTTGCGAGGCACACATCGCATTTACTCATATATGTATGTATGTATGTTGAATGATTGCATGAGTGCGATTGGTGTGTGTGTTTTTGGTTTATGCTTGCAGCTCGCCGCCTAAGTGAAATGATTGTGAGCCCAACACGTACTTGACACTGAATTTAGCCGCTTAGTTGTGGCTGCAACTGTAATTGATTTACAGCCACATCAATGTGCGGGCGCCAAGGGGGCGTGGTGGTGTAAGGAAAATTGCAATAGTTGTGCTTAGATGTAACTGCCGCGCGCTACGGATTAGCATTCTTTTGACGGCTCAGCGCTTTTGTCTGTATTCGAAATTTGAAATCAGTGGTTTGGAGGGAAATAGAGAAATTATGGAAATTTACGTGGCCGCAGTGCGCAATGACAGCGTAGTGCGAAGAATTGCAAATGATGGGCTACTCCGAAGTGGATTTCCGGTTGGCATGCAGATATTGAATAAGTTAGAATGATACGTGCCAACTACTTGTGAAGGAAATATTATTTGAATTATGAAACTCAAACAGTTTTAAATTGTATAATAGTAAAAATATTGTTATATTTATACTGAAGAACAAGGTTTCATCTGTTTAATCACTAGTTTAAGCTCTACCCTGATCTGATATAGAATATTATTGGATATTTGTCACCTGGCCAGTAGTAAGACTGCTCTTTCATGGGTTTCAAGAATTGAATCCGCCGATAACAGTATTTAAAAATTATCATTTTGAAATTTAAAAATCATCGGTTTTGTTTTGACATCGGCTTTGTAATCCGTGACTCCGAAAACCCCCGAGTAGCGAGTTTCAAGCGAATCCGATGAATTTTAACAATCGCTGTCCACCATATTGGCTTTCTGGGGCAACACTGATCTAATGTGGTTAAATGGACCTCGGATTCGGATTCAGCGACACCAAAAACATATGGTACACATAGTAACACCCCCAGTTTAGGCCAAAACCGTTCGTTCTCAATGAAACTGGTAATTAGAGAGTGAATGCGTTCCAATTTGGGGTCGAATGTGTCCTCATCCTCGTGCCCATAGCAGTAGAATTTGTCTCTTAGGAGATATGGATTACATGTCAAATAGTCTATTTACATACGAAAACCAAAATTGTAAAACACAAACATTTAAAATAAGAGGTATGTAGATATAGGATGGTAATTGTTTCTACACCTTTGGCAATCATATAGAACAGAACTATTTAGAATCACCAACCGTTATCTGTATTTAATGCACGCAAATCATTATTTCGCAGCTACCACATATACCATTGATACCAACTTATAAGCGAGTGGGTGTTATGTGTTACTTCATATGCGTTTAACAGCATACAAATCTGATTGTTAACAAATTAACAACCAACGCAAAGTAATTGATTGTACTCCCATCGTCGATATGCAATTTATGTGCACTTACCAGCCACGAATCACACACAAATTGCTGCAGCTACTGCTTGAATTAAACCACACATACAACCGTTGAGAACATACACAATACCACAAACGTCTTCCCAGCCCCAGAGCTGTGTGCTGCCGTTAGTTGTTGTTAGCAGCCTGCTTATTTGGATAACTGGCTAACTGACTAGCCATTTGCCGCTAGTCACAATGGCAATCACGAAGTGTTGCAACAATTACTGTTGCAGCAAATTTCGTACGTGCTGGCGATAATATGTCAGCAATAAAGTTATAACGCTTGTGGCCTTGCTGTAGCCGCCGCCGCCGCCCAACTCGAGGGTGTCGCATTAAAGTGCCAGCAAATATAAATAGAAGAAAGCAGGGACAGTGGACTTAGCAGAAAGGATTGTGTGTAGTTGCTGTTGTTTGGGTGTTGGAGTATACATAGGTATGTGGCGCACGTAGTTGCATGCCTCAACTGACATTCGTTACATTGTTGCGCAACAAATGTTGCATGCAGTAATTGGCATATGGGTGACTCCAGCATAATGTAAATAATGTATTCAAATATTTGCATTGCGATTTTCAACCAATTTTAAACCTTTCTTAAGTGTATGTCTTCGTAAAGACAACAACAAGGACAACTTGACCTAACTGCTGAGAAGCAAGAGGAAGAAAATGTTCTATAACATGCTCTTCTGCTATTTTTATATATAAATTTATGCACCATCTGGTTTCTTATATCAATATTCCATAATATTATGGAAATCCTAAAGTTTTTTGATATTAAAATCTGTAAGTACAAGTATCCTTGAGTCCTCTTTTATAGAGAATATAAATAAATAAATCGAACATAAAAAGAAGAACGAGGTATCCTAAAACTAAATGCTTACAAATGCAATTCTTGTTAGTCAAGAAGCCAACTGGCAATACGACCCACTAAAAAACACTATGCTGTGTGCAATAAGCAGGGTCTGGTTTCGATCTAACATCTAAATTTTTTGTCTAATACTGAAATGTTTGTTTTTCGGCAAGAGGTGATGAAGCTCCAATGCGGTTTCCGAACTTCTGCCTATCTTCTACAAATTCACTAACGTTTTTTAAGTCTTCTATGAATCATTAGGCATATATCTCGAAAATTGTGAATGAAAAGTGGGATACCACACGGTCATTAAATGGACTATTCGGAAACCAGACTTTTCTTATAATACTTTTGATGTTAACCCAACTCAGCGTAATTTAATTAAAAACATCTTCGTTCCTGATTACAGAGATGTGAACATAACCATTGAAGTTTTTATAAGAGAAGTTCTGATTATTACTTAAAACTTATTAAGGAGAAAGGACTATTTTGCTTTTTCGTGATTTATAGGTAACCAGTAAAAATCTCATGAAAACATGATAACCCTTTGATTGTCACCAAGAATGGTAGCTTTAACTTTACTTCAAAAAACCACTAGAGGTCAAGTTTACAAACTATTGAGGGAATTCGAAGATACAAGGAAGATATCTACCTTTCTTCATGT
Source organism: Zeugodacus cucurbitae (assembly GCF_028554725.1). Classification (NCBI taxonomy): domain Eukaryota; kingdom Metazoa; phylum Arthropoda; class Insecta; order Diptera; family Tephritidae; genus Zeugodacus; species Zeugodacus cucurbitae. Next base: position 50,275,927 of record NC_071667.1, on the reverse strand, counting down.
TAATACACTAAAATTTTCTAGAAAAATAAATCTACTCTACAATTTATGGCATTTGTTTTGCATCTATTAGCTGTCATCGATTTGGCTAAGCGCTGTAGAGAAACCAATAGAACACACTAAACGGCATACAGTCTAGTACGAATTGAACTTAATAACTTAGTTGTTTTTTTTTGACAAGCTAGCAGTACCCAAAGATAGCGAGCAGAGAAGTGACCAATCGAATACAGGTATTGTATAATTTTTTAGATAAGCATGAATCATATTTTGAGTATATTTATGCTGGCACATCCCTACAGGGTATGCCATATATGGGTATTATGGCTTTGCGTGTGATTTACGAGCTCGAGAATATGCACAGTAGTTCACTACATATAAATATATCGTACAGTACTACAGCTGCAATCTCACCTGTGTGGCACTACATACATACATACTATTTACAGTATACTTATGCACACAATTCCATTGTAGTGGTGGTGGTGTCGCGTTAAGCTTATCGTTTCGATGCAGACAGCATTATTATTTCGAGAGCGTGGCGAAAACAAAAAAAAAAAACGAATTCGAAATCACATTTGCATAAATACTGACAGCCACTGCAACTGATTGCGTTGCACCATTTGCTGCACGGTGTTGCAGGTAGACATAAAAGCGTGAACACACAATGCTAATCATTTGCAATGCAGCGTGCATGCGATATGGTTGCAATGACAACAGCAACAGCAATAACAACAGCGAGCATAACAATTGCAGCTATGACAGCAACAACAACAACCACAATGACAGCAGCAGCAGTAGGTGCAAAGACTATTGCTACACGTGCAGCAGCAGCAATAGAAATAAGCGTTGCAATAACAACAACAACTAGCACATGAGCCACTGAGACACTGCACATAATCGTGCAACACTCTTTGCAGCGCTCTGCTGCATGCGCTTAGTCATTGCCTTCACTGTTGCGTATGCCGTTTGTTTTTTCGCAAGACACCAATTTGTTGCGCACGAGACAACAACAACCTCGCTTGTACATACATATGTATGTAGTAGCATAGTGGCAGCAGTAGAGCAGCAGCAGCGGTGGCAAGTGTTAACTGTAACAAATAGGAATGCAGAGTTCAAGCAGAACACACACAGTCATACACGAGCGAGCGAGTGAGTGCTTGGCTTGCAATTGCATTTGAGAATTGCCAATTGCCGACTGTTGGCAGTTGCCTGCCGCTTGTCAGTTGCACAAACACCGACATGTGCACCTACATGACTTGCCTACAAAATGCAATCACACTTTGTTCGCTCGCTTGCTCGCCGCTGACTGTTCGAGCTCACTGCGTGGCTGCCTGGCTGATTATGCCGATTGTTCACTGTTTTTGCACTCAATTAAATTCAATTTGCGCTGCACTGCAGGTGAGCCAAAGCGCGCAACATTTTGTTGTTGGCAGATAGAAAAAATTTTTTGATTTGATTATATGCGAGCATACGGAATGGTTATTGGTCTGACAGCCGCCGTGAGTTTTGAGTTGCGTGACGGCAACACATTCCATTAAATGCCTACAGTTTTTGTGTTTTCTTTTCGTCGTGCCTCACTGTGTGTGCATTGTTCTTGTATTTTGATTGGTTTACTTTGCTTACCCACCATTTGCGTCATGAATGCTCTGAATGCGTTTTTTTATATTTTAAACGTTAATTACCTGCAAAGACATTAAGGAGAGATACATATTTAGTAATTGTTGTCAAAAGCGTGTTGCATTAAAATGTTTATGAAATTTGTATGGAAGCAAAAACAAAGGTGTACAGTACAAGTGAGTATTTTAATACGTCATTAAGGTGGTCTAATTGCTCGCTATTCGATTTGATTATGCCGGTTTATTTGATTTATTCCAATATTTTGTTCGATTCACCACTCCCCAATGGCGAAGACGACGTCAATAGATACAAATTTGAGTAGAATTTTTCTTAAAAATTATGAATACTAAGATATTGATTTAATATTACATCCAGAAAACTTTGTCAGTAGTGTAGAATTATTTAACGATCCTCATGTAATACTGGTATAATATAGTAATCCTGGCGTAATATAACATTTATGCTTAGGTAAAACCAGTTTGCTGTCTATCCACTATATCAGTCTAATCAGTCTATCGACATTTGGTCGACGGAGTGAAGCATTGATCTGAATTATCTTCCCAAAAACATATATTCAGCCTTTTTGTAAACTGGCACACGAAAGCAAAAAATGTATCATGAATTTCGTGTGAAATCCAATCCGTGACTATCCAAATAACAAGATTCAGTGCTTTCGACACCCCGAAAAAAATATATTGGTATCTTTGAAGGTATAATGTAATAAAACAACTTAAACGAATGCACGTTGGCTGGCAACTTGATAATAATGTTCTATTCTGAAACCGATTTCGATGGTGGCTCCATGCTATCTGCGGAATCATGTTACTATTACAAAATGCATGCACTTATGTCTTGTTAATAGACCGTAGCTTAGATTTTATGGCTGTTCCCCACAAGAGGAGGAACGCTCTTAGACTATAACGACAGTCTTTTATGATGTCAGTCTCTGCATAGATTATCGACCTCTAATTTCGCTAATTAGGGAGGATGTTCAAAAAAGTCAGTCTCAATTTCGTATAGGCGGGACATTTCATTAGGAAGTGTTGAGATGATTCTATCTCATTTTCTTCGAGGCATATTCTGCCGCTAGCATCCTATTAAATTTTTAAAGGGACAATGACCCCAACAACTTAGAAAATATTACTGGAACCTTAAGACAGATCCCCAGGCCTCTTTCGATTTCCCTTGGGTCAGAAGGATCTTGCGACTGATCAGCTCAGCTGAAGCACAACTGTTCAGTAGACAATGACAAGATGATAGGGAACGTTCCTACTTGTATCCACGGTAAGACTGACGTGCCTAGCCTCTACAGCTCAGCAGCGTAAAATCGTGGAGATCTAACTAGCATCGACTGAAAGTGACGGTATAACATTTTTTTACCAGTCTCGAACACGTACATAGTAAGCGGACACATTGCTAGTATCGCCGCTTTGCTACCTGAGTGAATCGTCACTTCGCTGAAGGATGCTAAGCTTCGAAGCAATAGATCCGCAGCTACCTTTATATCAGTCAATTGTTAATAATAAAGAAATAGTTAAAATTAATTAAATTGGTCCCTACAATCGACTTTATGAACAAATTATATGGTGTCACATGAACAAAATTACATTTACATTTACATTTAAATTTATGATACGAAAAACACAAATGAGTGAGTTTTTTCATTGTCGTTCACATGAAGTTTACAATAAGGCTGATTGACTGTATTGTCTCCGCATTATTAAGTTTCCTTTACGATTCTGGAATAGAATATCAGAGTTGTTTTTGGTAAATAATCTGGTGCCCTGTTATCCAGTCACTTTTTCTTTGTACTAAAATAAAATAGACCCATTAAATGGAATTTTTGTTATTCTTTGCAGATTACGAGAAACAACATTGGGGTTACATCGAGGGATTTGTAAATATTGACGCATAACTAAGAGTTTAATATTGAAAATATAAGACAAATTGTTTTTGGGCTTGGTCTTCACTTTTAATCACCTATATTGACTTTCAATATGGCATGAGTCCAACTCAGTAATTCAATATGCAAAAAATAAGCAATATGTGGATTCGTATTATCCCTTCAGATTAGCCAATTGAGATAACAATAAAAATTTAACATAATGACATTTAACAAAGCACTATCACAATAGTTAGCTATCATGCCTTTTACAAACAACGAAAAAAATAAGAAGAAGCGGGAAACAATGCAAAACTACGAAACGCTTAACCGAATTGGCAATTCAATATTGATTCAATGTGTCTTTGGACTACCACAAAACGGACATTCAAATAAACCTATGAATGGCTGCACTCATAGGAAACTTAACTGGCAATATCCGCACAAAAACTCGGGCACGGCACTTGGGCATGCCTGCATGCGTGAGTGAGCATAAGCAAATGTCCGGAAAGCGAAATAAAAGGACTTAAATGTACGCGCTGACAAGGAATTATTCTACAAAGCTAATGAAATAAAAGATTTTATTGGCGTCCGCACTGGTCGTGAGTGGCAGGCAGTAGTAAATGGGAGCGTGCGACACACACACACACACACACATACATAAGTATACAAAGTTGGTCGTACGTTTTAATGTGCAGAAAGCGTTGAATGTCCATTGAGCGTAGTGGTGGACAATATCCTCAAGCGGCGCACTAACGGACCCTCAGCCGACACCCAACTACAGAATGTGACGCGCATAGTTTTTGTTTTTGCTTTTGTTTCTGTTTTTTTCTTTCGTGTATTTGTTGTGGCTCGTGCTGGTCCCTTTGGGTACTCAAAGGACTCGCTCTCAATGCACTAAAATTCTATTGTGCGTACACGTGCAATAAAACGCCACATTAATAGTTGTATTTGTCTTGAATAGCTTTATATTCGTTTTGGTGTGGCTTTATTGTTGAGGTGATACAACAATTTTCCTAGTCATCATGTGTATGTATTGTATGTGTGTACAAACACACTTACATTCATAAGGAATGTATTTAACTATCACAATGTAGTCATGTGCTGTAGTTTGTTGGCGCACATCAACTATGAGGGTCATCAACGTAATCAGCAATAACAACAATGGCGAAACTACACGTCGCTCACTCATATATCAGCCGTAGCCGCTTGTCCTTAGCAGCGATAGAAGGAAAGTAGAACAGTAATAATACAAACGTCAGCGGCAGCAAACTTACAATGGTCATTACAATGGATTACAACAATATGATTGTTGGAAATGTAAGCGAAGAAAAAATTCGAAATTGGCCATATTGTTTGTTTCCTGTTACTTGTTGTTTTATTGTTGTTGTTTGATAAGTTCAGTTACTTTAATTATTGTAGAAGGGATTGCAAAAATCGTAATTTCGAATTTTTCTGTGACATTTTAATATTATTTGCGAAAAGTCGTCAAATTGAAATAAATTGCGAAAACCGTAATTTCGAAAAGTTCTGTAATACTTCAATTCGGGATTTTGAAACAAATTCTGAAATTCGTAATTTCGAAATTTTCTGTAATATTTTAATTTGCGTTTAAAAAATTTGGAATTTTTGAAACATATTCTGAAAATCGTAATAACGAAATTTTCTGGCATATTATTTGACTTTCGAAAATTCGTAAAAATGGATGGATTACGGAAATCGTAATTTCGTACATTTTTGGGATATTATCTATTGATTTTCGAAAATTTGGAAAATTGGAATAGATTCCGAAAATCGTAATTTTGAAATTTTCTGTGATTTTGATTTTTGTGATTTGTGATTTTTGATAATTCGAAAATTGGAAGTGAATAGTAATTTTGAAAATTTTTGAAATATTTCAATTTGTCTTTCGAAATTTTCACTAACAACAAAACTCATTTGGACTATATTCTGAAAATCGTAATTTCGAAATTATCTGGTATATTTTAATTTGGTTTCTGAAACCTTCGGTAAGTTGGAATAATTTATTGGATATTTTAATTTGTTTTCTGAAAATTCGGAAATAGAGAGAGGAGAAAAATTCGGAAGAAAATGGTAGGTGTGGACAAATTGTAGTTTGGACTATAATAGCAAAATTCTAAATATTCTCGTTACGGATCTTTTGTAAATCTGAAAATTTTCAATATATATTTTTTAAATCATAATCAACAGTTTTCTGTGTTATTCACATCTCAAATTATTTAGAAAACCGTTAAGTGCAGGAAAACCTCATAATTTTCCACTGACCGTCATAAAGATCCCGTTATGAGTTTAGCGGCGCAACGAAGCAGAAAGGGTCATAAACAAACTTGTATGCGATATTGTTGCAAAATACCGACGCATTCGAGTTTAAGCTTGCATTTTATAGTCACTTACAATCAGTCGGATCACCACCCGCACCAAAACCCCCTCATATTGTCACACAATTATTATTATACACTGAGGTCGTGTAATCACCACAAGGCGATTTGCACGTCCACTTCGAAATGTCCGCTCAGCATAACGGCAGATTTTCTGTCTGCCTACTCAATCGCCGTCTGTTATTAGTTACAGCACGGTGTAGCCAAGTGGCAATACTATTTATGCGGCAGTTAACGGTGTTTCTAACCAATAATAGTCGCAAATAAATGTACTAGTATGTATAAGTGTGTGCGTGGAATGAATTTGTTAATCGCCTGACATACTGTCAACATGCTCGTCGCTTGCCATTATGTGTCCATTACCTGCGACGAAGTAAGCAGCAATGAGTAAGGCTGTGTATGGGTGCGTGTCGCCAGCTGGTATGGCACATTAATAGCTTTTCGACGCACACTGGTAATGCGTATTAGCAATTTGCGGTGGTCTAACGAGTCTGAGCCTTGTCTTTCTTATAAGGGTGGAAGTGATTATTTTCATGACTCTTGTTGTTGTTATTGCACTATTAGTGTTCGCAAGTTCGCCTGTTCGCCTGCAAAAGTCATCACTGTCTGTCTCGTTATGCGTTTTAAAGCAGCGCAGAGTAAGAGTAAGTAGATTAGGCTTATTTTACTATGCGTTGCTCATATTCGCTTTCTGCGTTGTTTTTATAGCTTGCCACCTTTTACCCTCTTGCTTCTCTCCCTTTCCAAAGTTATCTGGTATTATTTACTGTCATTTGTCTAGGCCGATTATTAAATGCAGCTGAGGTTCCATTTACGCGTTGTCATTGCGCATTAACACGCGGAAATATGACAACTAAGCGATTAGGTACGCAGTCCCTGAGGGAATTACCCGTTAGAAATAAAGCTCCGAATGATATTTGAAAGGAAGCCGTAAACAAGAGAATTCGTTTATTTATATTTACTTGGTTATACCAATCTAGGAGATTTATACCAGTTGGTTGTTCGTTTAGTTACTCACAGAGTACAAGTGAATAGTACTGTTAATTTCTTAATGAATTTTGAGATTGGCTTCGACTTTTTCTACGAGAAGTGTCAATTTTTAGGTCCGATATGGATGTTCTCAGTAGTTACAAGATATATTTAAATACTATTAAGATGCTAACATATTTTAGACAACAGTTACGTTAGTTTAAAGCATAGCTTTACTAGACCTTCCTTTGAAAAAAATACAACACTTCAATAAAACTGTACAAAACTCGGCTGGGTATCGGGCCAAACTATTTTTAAAAAAAATTTATATTCGTAAAATACTGAACCTCTTATAGCATCTGTCATGTAAGCTTGACGAAAAAGCTTCAATATAATTAGTTTCATTAATATTTTTTTTTTTTAATAAATGTTTTCGAATCAAAATATTTCAATTTTGGGGGCTAACTTCGAAAATCGAAGAATATAATTTTAGTTTTTTATGACTCAAACTCCTGCAGAAATAAATAGTTTGGTCGAATACCCAGAAAAAGTCGATTTTGTCGTATAGTATAATGGGACTAATTATCGATTTCTAAGAATTTATATCTACGAGGTACATATATGTAGGGCTATTGCAAATCAGTATTGTTTCGATTGTCAGATTACAATTCCTGCGTTTTTTAAATCATTTTGTAATTTAAAATTTTCATTCAATTTAGACGACAACAAAAATCACAGCATATCTTTAAGCTTACCTAATTTACCATAAATTTCAATATATTTCAATTATTCAGGATTCTGCTGCAGATATAAATACTATATTTTTCTATTACCCTAAATACATTTGAAACGCAATATTCTGATATGAAAATTAAATGAAATGCCTTCCAGGGCTTAAAAACTTTAGTTTGTCTAATAAGTTAAACCTATTTGCGTATGCAAAGAAAAAAGTTGGCGTGACAGAGGACAACTGACAACAGAGTGTCAGTGCTTTTGTGGTCTGCTGACGGCGACGGTTGTCAAGGCATAAGAGCGCATTTAAGAGCTCATGCCGTTGGCGAAATATTTGGAAGTGAAAAAACGGAAACAAAATAAAGCACAAAGCACAACAAAATATAAATATGAAAAGCCACTTTGGCACCTGCAGAGCTTAAGTTACATAATAGCTTCAATTACACAGACTTGACTGTTTGTTGTGGCAACATATCTACATACATACAACAGCGACCCTGATGTCAAAAGCAACGCTTACCCGCTATATGCCCGCAACGAGTGATTTAAAATAATAATCACATTTAGTTGCCACTGACTACGGCTACTGACTTCCTGGCGTGCCACCGAAGTGCAGCCACTTTTCACGTGCAACATATTGAGCGCAGAAAGCATGGCAAGAGGAAACGCGTTTCGCTGTGACGCTTTGATTGCCATCTGCCGACGCGCGTGCTGGCATTCAACTCGCAGCACAGCGCAAAACTCTTTCATTCATTTATGTATTTGTCGAGTCCAGCTGCACACTTTCCCCGCTTTGTATTCTAACTAATTTCGTGTCTTTCTATTTGTTTGCAATTCTCACTTCTGCCTGTTTGTTGGTTCCAAAGTCCGTTTTATCTTTGGCGCAACTTGATGCTGTGTTGCCATTTCTACCGGTTTTTTGCTTTGATTTTTTACTTTTTTTTGCTTTTCACAGAGTCATTTGTGCGTCTTTTACTCGTTTGGTCTACGCGTGTTGCCATGAGATTGTTTAGCTGATAAAATTACGCTTAACAGCGGTGTCTGTCTGTGGCATTCATTGACATCTCACAGGAATTTGAGAGAGGAAGGGCTTATATTAACGGTCCTTTCCATTTAAGTTATCAAAACATCGTACCATTTTCGCTTCACTTATTGAGAGAGAGAGTGAGATAGAGAGATGTTCATTATCTGAACCTAATGGTTTTTTCTTAGAATTGTTCAATCATAATATCGTATGTAGAGAAGTCAAGGTTTAAGCACAAGCATAATTGCCTGGAAAAAATATGTTTAAATTAAATGATTTTTCAAATCTAGTACTTGGTAGAATCCAAGAATCCAAAGGAACGCTCTGATATCGTAATGCTTGAGCACAAGTTTTGAAAAGAAGGGAATTTTTGAAAATTCATGAATTAATGAGATGAATCATTCTTCATATAATTTTCAAAGTGAAAATCAGAAGCAATGTTCAACACAACTGATAAGAACACAGAGCAGAACTGAGTATAGTGATTTGGTTTGATCTAAAATCATTCACAATATTTCATTTCCCCTAGCGGCCTTCGAGGACACCATAAGTCACTTATTCCAGAATCATAAAATGGGTGAGTATTTTGTACGAGATTACTCTTGGATACCACTCTTAATAATCATTTCTATACTACAGTCACAACGAAAAATCGATGTCTCTGAAGTAAACATTTACATATGTAAATACTAAAAAGGGATTACAGAAATGCAGAAATATGTATAAGCCATCATCCATTCGCTATTACTGTGTTCTCTGTCTTTGGGCACTGTTCTCTTCTCAAAAAATGCACCAAAAAGTTGGAGTGTTGAAGTTCATTTAGGAGGCCATGGAAATTCCTCACTAAAGTAGTATAACCGTAGTAGTTAAAATTTTTATATTGTCCTCTGTCTGTTTATTATACTATATATCTCTAAATATTAAATATTTCTTCGAAGGTCTAGAGCCCCTATCTTTTTGAAAATAAATTAAAGAAATAAAAGTTGCGAAAATAATACATTTTAGACTTCCGGTGGGGAGATGACCGCCTCTTTAATTACTAACCGACCTTCGCTGCAAATGAAATTGACGTTATTTTCTACATTCATTTAAATTTAACTGTTTACAATAAATAGCACAATAGCATACTTAACTCTGAAGACACAAAAGTAAATAATGAATCAAAAGTAACCAGTTGAGTGCTTCCAATCGCCAACTTTTTCTTCCGCGCGTCTAGATATGCTTACGCTTGCCTAAACCGTTAAGTGTAAGGTGTACTTAAAGCAACAAAAAGACAAAAGGAAATATAAATCTGTAAGTAAAACAAATTTAGCCAAGTGGGCATTCACTCATTCATTCATTCAAGTGTCCAACGGCTTAGGCGCGCCCATACAAAAACAAATCTAACCCTTTTGTATTTTGTTAAGCAAAAGGCCACTTTTAGACGATATATATTTTACAAAATTAATTTTCTACTTTCGCTTAAGCCTGTTTATACTTTGTATACATAAAGCACCGCTTTCTGCTGCACCAGTTGACTCATCTTCGCTCATTAAGTAAGCGCTAAGTATTTAAATAAGTAAATGTGATTTTTGTATGCGATATTCTAAATTATTTGTGAGACGTTATGAGTTAAATGAATGAATTTCCTGCCCCACCTCACCTCTATCTCTCACTCTTTCTCTCTCTTCGCTACGTGACTTCTGCTTTACCGTGGCGGTGCTAAAAACTCATTTAATGATGTTGGCCCTCAAACGGCATTTAAATGAGGCTATCAAAAAATTAAAAGGGATACGCGTATCTCACTAAATACATCCTTGTCTGCGCAATTTGTGTATGTTGAAAAGGTTAAAATGCAATAAAAGCATACAGCATGGAAATAGAAGGGTCGAGTCAAGTACATTTCTGAAAATGTAATTTGCTTATTACAGTTGTGTTGCGGAGGGGTAGCGAGGTATAGTGCGGGTTTAGTTACACTCAGCGCAGTTTATGGCCTGTTTGGGTCACTAAAAGATTAAATGCTTACATTTCCATTGAAGGCTGTGAATGGCGCTACTGAATTATGGCTGGACGTATGATTTGGGTATTTGCTGTTTTGTTTTGTTTTTTCTTGGCACCCTTGCTGCGGGCGACAGGAGATTTGATGGCGGACGGTTTCGGTAGTTAGTTAAAAATGTTTGCAAATCAAATAAACCAGAGACTAAAACAACAAATCGTAAAATTTGTTGAGTTTATAGTCAACAGTGCTTATCAACAGTTTGTGCGTGTGTCAAAGAAAGCAGTTAAAAGTGATATTATACACGAGGTAAACGTTGGCAAAATAAATAAAAATAGGTAAAAGGCTTTTAAGATTATAAAAAAATAAGTTTATGGTATATATATGCATATCTGTAATAGCTACTTACAGCAATACTCAAAGCATTTATGTTATTGTATTTACCTGAAAATATAAGAAAATAACGAAATGAGTTAGATAAGATGATAAAAAATCATATTTGTAATTATTTCAAATAATATTTATTATTTTGCTATATTTAAAAATAAATTAAAATAATCGAAGATTATCTTTAACTTATATTGACTGGGAATATTTGGGGAATCTTCAAACAACCGGAGCCACCTTAACTCAAAATTCTGATCTGGATTTTTCCAAGGATTTCGATAAGAGGTAGAGAGAGTCACAGTGGGAGGGATAGAAAAAGAGAGGGTCAAAGAGAGAGAGTGACAGTGAGAGGGAGGGATAGAAAAAGAGAAAGTCAGAGATAAAGAAAAAGAGGGAGAGAGGTAAATGGAGAGAGAGAGTGGGAGATATATACAGAACTTGCTTGTTGAGATATCTATTTTGAATTTCGATGATCTTGATGTTCGAGAAGGGGATGATGTAATGACTTCACTATACTCTTTTCCAAATAACTAATGAGTAATGGCATCAACTTCCATCAAGAATATTTTATAACCAATTTAATAAGAGAAGAGACTGTAGGATTATACTATATATTTTTAGGCTCTCCCAACATTTTGAACAGATATTAGTTTTGAACACGTAACACCTGATTAGATATAAGGATTTGTGGTTCCAAAAGTTTCGAACCTAATAAGTTTTTGTATATAATTCGCAAACCAGTAAGGCTGTATTATATCCCTCCATCACCCAGTCATATGGTTTGAAAATGGGAGAAAACGGCTTACTGACCCCAATGGGCGTGGCACCACCGAATTTCATGGAGAATTTCGAAATTTTGCAAGAAACAAAACTTTAATTGATTTACGATGCAATAAATTAAGAAGGACATGTAAACGAATTACTTGAAATAGGTGAATAAAATTTGAATAATTTAATAAACACCTTATTCACAATATTCACACACTACTTATTCACAGTATTCATGCATTTAAATGCGTTACATAATATGAATAAGTAAACAGCTGCCACGTACGAATGTGTTTGCTCATTTTCGACACCGAATACCAAACAATAATAATAACGGTAATTTTAAGAAAGCAACCAAATCAAATCAGCACCAAAGTGTATTTATGCATAATGCATGAAATGTAATTTGTCAAAGACAACCACTTCAGATGCGCAGCGACAGGAACAAAGACAAGAAAATATAATATTAATAAAAAAACAACAACAAGCAAGAAAGACAATGGCGGTGAATAGCGAGGAAAACGAAGAAGAATGAGCAGTTGTATATATAATATATAAAGAAGAGTGCCAACAACATCCGAAGAAGCATCTCGAGCGTCTCAAGGATACAAAGCGAACAAGCAAAGGTCAGGTCGAATGCAATGCCAGCAAACGCGTGAGGCATGAAACCAAAGAAAACAAGACAAAAAACAGCACAGCGCAGAGAATTGTATGCTGCGTCAAAAATTAAGGCAAAAAAAAATGAAAGAAAATGAAAAGAACAATATGAGAAATCGAAAATGAGGAGAAAATTTAGGGAGCGGGCAACAATGGAAGCAAACAAATATTTCATAGCCAGCGAGACGCAAAAAACCAGCGTAAAAACACTTGACAATAACTGCTTGACAATGACAGATAACAACGGCTGCGCCAACAACAACAATAGGAATAAAACACAAAGTGTGTGGCAAAAATATAGAAAAAGCATAAAAATCAAGATGTTGACTATCGGTGTTCGAAATCAAAGACAAATATATTTGCGATGTGCATGAAGCGAATGGAAGGGAAGCAGCAAGCGTAAGAAAACAATGGATTGCAAATGGCGCGGCGTAAAGCCAGAGCCCGAGTAAGTGAGTGAAAGCGTTTGGAGGAGGAGTAGCACAGGAAGGAGGGAGCTGTCTGGCTTGGCTTGCACCAAATGCCGCATGAGCGATGGCAACAGACGATAATTTCTCAAATAACTGCACAAAAAAATAAAAAAAGGAAGCTGCAAGTCATAAGATACACAGGCAGCAGAATGAGGTTGCGTATACGCCCCGTCCGACCAAAGATAATGACACAAGATGCGTATGGGTAGACAACTAAAAACAGGAGAAATAAGTGCTGTTTGGGTACACAAAGAGTGTGGACAAACTTGCCGGACATTTGGGGCAAGCTGACAATGGCAGGCATTTGAAGGCCGTAAAAATTAGTTTTTCACCAAAAAAGTTACAATCAAAATGTGTACACATATGGCAGAGCACACAACGCTCCATGAGTAAAAACAGACAAAATTTTATAGAATCTACAACAACAACTAAAGCAAACGACACGTGGCAATAAAAACTGTAAAGCGAAAACAATCGCAATTCAACTGATAAGCAAGCAAGCACTTCAAGCGTATCAGACAAGCCTAACCTCTGCTCAGTGCAGGACAAGCAAAAAAAAAAAACAATAAAATGTTTTCCAAAAGCAAAACTTGCCACAAATAAAGCGCTAAGCAAACTACATGTATGTAATTGCTACAACGATTTAACCCTTAAAAAGCAGCTGCGAAATGATGTGGCATGAGGTGGCAATAAAATAAAAGTTTGCTAAATTGTGGGTGTGGTGTGCAGCAGGTAGCCTAACCTGATGCAAGAGAGTGTGAGTAGCTGTGGGTGGATAATAAAAAAGTTTTGCAAACAAAGTATAATCGTTTGCTAAAGTTACTGCCACTTGACAGGGTACATGCGTATGCACACAGACAGACAAACATACCAGCAATATAAAGATTCACAAACACATATATATATATACATATTCATATACATATATATGCAGACAAGTAGAAAAAACAAGCACACGGATTTCTAAAAACCAGCAACAGTGCTGCAGGAAGGTTTAAAAAATCTGACACAGTATGAGTGCGTGCGCTGAAAAGTATGCAAACAAAAGTAAAAAACAAAAAAAAACAAGAACAACGAGTATATAAATTTTACAACTTTCTAATTGTGGTTGGCGAAAATCTGTGTTGCATGCAGCAATTGCATATTTATCAAAAATTCGTGTGTACACATGTCTGGGCACACATACATCTACCAAGAGAAGCGAGTGTGCTACTACTACTTGTTCGACTACTTGTTCGGAGGTGTGTGGTTTGATGGTGATGCTGATGCTGCTGTTTGCGCGATGTCTCTCATCAACATATCATTTTCGTGCGCGCCAGCTTGATTTTTCATCTTTCTAACCCTTCAAATTTGCACATTCGCCTCGGTGTTTACATATCGCAAGCCATATAACCATAATATGTTTACAGATGCGCAAAAACAACAAAAAAATTAAAATAAATATATTTAAAAATGTTGCTTTCTTCAGCATTTGCATACTCGTTAAGCTTATGCATTTGTTTTGGCAGCAGCTCAACTAAAGGGTTAGATACCTTGGCAAACATACTTGAATTATCGCACAATAATAGCGGCGGTGGTGTGTGGGTGTGTGCTCAAGCAAATCTGTGGATATGAGCTTATCTAAGTACTACTCATGCCAGCATAGTCGTGAGATTTAATAAAAGTATGGATTTTAGTCATACAGAGAGATCTGCATACTTTAGTTCATACAAAATTATGCCGCAGTTTCATATCTTGAAATAAAGGTTTAAAAAATATATTTAAAGAAATTTACAAACAAAAAAACAAAAAAAAATATATAATAAATAAATAATTTTCCACGATGAATACTTCTTTACTAAAAACAAATTAATACAAATTATAATACTGTTTGAAAATTTTCAAATCAACTGTTTTCGAAATTAATATTTTTTATCCATGAATCAATTAATTTTCATATTAATAAATGTCTCTATTATATTGGATTAATATTACTTTAAAAAGATTTTAACGTTTAGTCAAAAGTGTATCAAGAATTACGTTTATAAAGCTTCTACTACATGATTCCTGTACATTTAATCTTGGTATTTGGGTTTGAAACCTTCGAATGGTACTAAATAATGAATAATGACCCTAAATGTAGGCAACGATTTTTGTTATTTCGATCTAAACAAAGTTGCTCACGAGTGGGATTACGTATTCATAAGTTTCAGGCCAACCTTTTACTAAACTATTATTTATTTCTAAGTAAAACAAATTGTATTTCAGATTAATCCTTAAATCAAGTGGCGTTCAATCCAATAAATTATGTATATATGTACACAAAGTTGCCTATGAAAAATCTCGAATATCGCGGAATAAAACAGACAAAATAATGATCCTGAAGGCTCGCTATTTAATACAATAGTATACCTTTAGGATGACAATTTTTCATCTGGCTTATTAAACACCAATTAAAACTTTGCTGATGTAAGTTTTATACATATATACCTTCTTATAAACCTGTTCTCAACTTGTAATCTGTTGCGGTATTTTAACTCATTTCGATCATATAGTTTAAAATAACAGTTCATTATTCCAATGTTCCTAGTAATTATTCTAGAAAGTTGTTCATCAAACTGAGGTTGAAACACTTTGGAAGGCTCACCTTCGGCGAACATAGCGAATTGGGTAGAATTGACATTAGCCTTCTAAGTACGTTTGTAACAGATTCCAAGCGTTTTGCCGAATTATAAGTGTATTTTTGATTTATTCGGAGTTTATTGGTTTCACAAAGGAAAGCGCTCAAAACTGTCCAAGTGAAATATTCCTGCATGTGAAGAGGTTTGCTTTCTAACCTAACCTAGCCTGTAGGAAGTATCTAGTAGTGCTCATTTATATGGTATATTTAATGACATGCTTAATAAGAAATTTTTCGTCAACTTTCTTATATTGAACAGTGACCAATTTTGCAGAATTACATATCCATTAGTGTAGAAGTGTTCCATAATTTAGGAAGCGTCTTTAGAGTAAACAAAGATATAGGTAGAACTTTTTTTATATTTGCCATAAAAAAATTAATGACAGATTTTACAAATCTACATACATATATCCATATCTACACGTCCCATTAATTTACTACACAAGCGTTTAACAATATACTATTTTTTCTATAACTTAACCTTTACCTCGGGCGGAAGCCATAACATCGTGAGTGGTAATCATATACTAAACCAAGCTCACTCGCACTTGCCACATAAATAATTGTAACGCCCAAAAGTCCTTTTGCAAGCTCCTTTGCTGCACAATAGATAACCACAACAACATAATAACTGACACTACATTGAAAAAAGTAAAAAACCGAAAACCATATGAAATGCACATCCTTGACGCCCTGCTAAGCTGCGGTTTCTTGGTACTTAGCATTGAAAATTGTTGGCATGAAAACTGCACATATTTACTCATACACAATTATTTATGTGTGTGCAAGTGCGCCGCTCGAACAGCACATCAGCCATCAGCCTTTGTTGGGCGCTTGTTTGCAAAAGTCGTTGCTTTGTTTCGCATCTGTTTACTTGCCACTTGCTTAGCCACTCGCAGCAGACAGTGCCAACTCTTGTTGCGGCAACATGGCTTTTGCACATTAATTTTGCTTTGTTGTTATTCGTGTTGTTGCTGTTGTTAAAACATTTGAAAAATATTTTCTAAAAGTATATAATTTTGTAATTATCCCGTTTTGCGTGCTGCTCAAGTGAGCGCCACATTTTGTACTTTGCTCTGTGGGGGAGGGGGTGAGCTGGCGAAAGCTGTAACACAAACAAATAATGGTGCATAGAGCAAATGCCTCTATTTATGTGTGTGTGAGTAGCTGCTCAATTTATTAGTGGTTCGTTTAACCTTTTCACCGCTGTAAACCCACACACACACACACACAGACACAGCGCTCAGCATAATAGTATTGCGGTTGGCAAAACTTTTTAATTCAATACGTTTTTATGCAGCGATTGTAATTTTCCTTTGACTTTTCCTTTTAATTGTTGTTGTTGTTGTTGGTTGTTTAAAGTTTTTTCTTTCACAATACAAATGTTTGCAAAAAGTTTTGTGGCAAACTTTTCGCTTTGTGGCTGGGTGCAAGCGCTTTGAACCCAGCGCTCCTTAAGTACACATATGTATGTATGTGCGGAGCGGAGTATGCGTCTGGTTTTTATTGTTAATGTGCATATTTATGAGTGTATTGTATTTAGTTAAGATTACAGAAAAAATATGCTTTGGTTAACCTTTGTCGTAAATGTTCTGCTCTACCGCAACTAATTGCCGGATTAAGGGTGCTTCTTCAGGGTGGAAAATTCGTAGAGACAAAATTATGAGCCAATATAGTATATAAATAACTAGAAATGTAATTAAAAGTATTAAACAATAAAGTAAAGAAGGCATATTCCTTATGGGAACATACCTGAAGTTGAATCAGTTCAGTTAAATGAGCTTTATTCTTTATAATTAATTTAGCCAAATGATAATCGGTACTTTCGATTTATGGGCTCCAGAGAAAGAAAACACAGTACCACACCCTTAATATATCGTTTTATATTTAATCAAAAGACATTCTTGAACAGCCTTTATTTATAGTTCTTTCGCACAGCCAAATTAATTTAATACATTAAGATTATAATTGAGTAACCATAACGCACATCGGCTACTCGATTAACGCACAGTTGTTATACATTTTTGTTTTTGCTGTTTTTGTTTGGCTGTAAATCCAGCCAAATTTACAGCGTGCACAACAACCTACAAAGTTGTGTAGATAAATACAATTTCTCGTTTGTACGGTAAATCGATCTAAATCAGCCCTTTAATCGAGCAAAGGCCAGTTAATTGATCAATTAAGTACTGTGCGAAAAGGTTATTATTCTAACAGCGCCACATCGACATGAAACTGATTCCTCTACAGAACTTGATCTCTATACATACATATAGTATAGAAGTTGATTTCCTGATATATCTCGAGGAAGATTCAAGAGGGGCACCGTACGGACACTTTACTTGTCTTTATCATATTTTTCAGCCCTTTGAATTACATACCCACATTTTAATTTGTAACTAGAAGATTTTACGGGTTTCATTACAAATTTTGGAATTTCTTAGAAAAAGAAGATCGAAAAAGTTATGCTTTGGACTTGTCAGGAATGAAGTAACTACTAAGTTGGAAAGTTGAAAGAGATTTAGGAAATAGTGTAGGTACCTCATTAAAGAGATACAACCGCTACCCAGTTTTGTTATTAATATTTTAGAACAGTGTATGGTTCAAATATCTAGTTGCTATCAAATAGTGCCCCAATCTGTTCAATAGTTGGCAGAATGTGTTCGCTACTCTCTAGTGCTTGACGAAAAATATTTTCAAGACTTCAGTCGGTTAAATATAAATTTTGAAAGAAGTAATTGAAATCAGCATGGAAATTCATCGTAAAATGCATAGTTTTCTAAGATCTAATTAATATGAAATAGGGCTGATTGAATTTGATTCATGCTTAAAGTATCTTCCAAAAAAATATATAGAGGTCATTAAACTTTCACACTAAATATGTTCACAAAATAACTGCCACACATAACTATATTCCATGCCACATTAGCACGCGCTGCCAAAGTGCAATGCACTCAAAACGTTATAACAATTCAATTACGCCGCACAACCACAGCGACAACCACATGCATGTAAATGTAAGCGATTTTCAGCTTTCGAGGGCGATTGAATTAAAAACTACACATATAAATACATATATTCATGCACCGTAACCACTTAACTTGCGGCACTGCGACCCAAACTGCAGCGAAGGATTTGCGGCGTGCAAAGTAATTAAATTAAAATCTCAACCATTTGTAATATGTGGCGACCAAAAAATTAAGTTTAAATACAACCAAAGGACGGGACCAACCAACCAACTAACCACACGCTCCCCCGCAAACCTCCACGCCGCTGCCCCAAATGGACGAGTGTGTTTGTGCTCGGCGAGTGCATTTGTACATCGTCACAGCTAATAATTAAATTTAATCACCATTTTGTCGGTTGCCAATTCTATCCAATTAAGTGTTAGTGGATTCCTGCGTGCATTCAGCACAAGGACGAAGCGAGCGCAGCCCCACAAGCGCCGCCTGTGCCGCAGCATCCGTTGGCTGAACGAAATGGTTAATTGTAATGAAAAGCATGAAATTAAATGTGTCTGATTTTCGTGCACCCAAAACAGACGCAGCGCCAAATTGTTATGTGCGTCTGCGTGTGTGTTTGTGAGTGTGTGTGTGCACAGTTACTGGTCATTGCAGCCGTCGATAGTGCGCTGTAGATAAAACGGGATTTTTACTAATTTGCGGATATTGTCTGGCATATTGGTGGGTGGCTCCGCGAGGGGGAGAGGATTTGAGAGTGTGTGCGCTCAAATTCAATTCTCACCGCATTCAAATGCTGAATAATCTAACTGTAAATAAGTGTCGCATATAACTCATTGTGCGTCTGACTGTGTGCATAACTGCAATGGCAATGGAGAGTCTGAGTCTGGGTCTCAAAATTAAAATGAGAATTTGTTCGTCTTTCGGTGAATGTGATGAAAACTAATTAGCATTTCAATTTTGCTTTATATTTAGCGGGGATTATATAGTGAATATTTTTGTTGGAAAAAATCATTAGCATGAGTAGGAGTTTACGCTAGAGAAGAGTTCAGATCCAGTAGACTAATTGAAAGTTCAAAAGTTGAAGGAACGAGAAATACTGATATTTCTTTTTTGAAGAACTTAGTCAAATTCTTAATTTTATGGACAAAAAATAACTTTTTCAAAGGATTATCATCCAATATTTCAACACATAGATCATAATATAGGATTGCATAATTTTGATTCATACATTTTTTTCAGATAAGAGTTACGAAAGACCGCTTACTAATGTCAGCTAATTACGATAACACTCTTTCTTCGATAAATTAAAGTCCATCGATAAAGCGGTATAGTTCAAGTCCTCTGAATTGAACCAAATGTAACAGGTTTATCTTATGTTTGAGGAACTATTGTTGGCGATAGTGGATGACGTATGACTGATATTACGAGGGCTGCTATATATATCTCTGGCCTAGGCAGCACTAAGTGTTGCCAGGTGCAATCTGACATTTCCATTGGAAAGTTTGACATTTTTTAGCATAACATCACTCAGAACGTTTTCTCATTTAATCGTGAATTGTTTTATTTACAGGGAATTAAAAAATTCATCTCGTTCAAAAAATAGAATTAACTCGTGAACATTTTCGTGCGATCATTTTTCACAACTTTCGACGTGAATATCGCGACAAGAGTGCATCGATGAACTAAAATCTTTGTATGGCTATGAAGCACCATCCTATAGCACTGTGAAAAACTGGTACAACGAATTCAATCGTGCCGACGCTCGCTCAAAGACGAATTCCGTGAAGGTCGTCCAAAAACAGCCGTTGTGCCAGAAAACATCGATGCCGTACGTGAACTGATAATGCAAGACCATCATGTAACATACCTTCAGATAGAGGCATGCCTATGCATTTCTCCCACCAGCATACATTCGATATTGCATGAACACCTGGCCATTAAAAAGGGTTGTTCTCGTTGGATCCCACACAATTTGACAATCGCTCAAAAAAAGGCTCAAAAAAGTGCTTGGAAAATTGGTTTGAGCGCATGCAAAAGTGTATAAATCTTGATGGAGAATATTTTGAAAAACAATAAAACCATTTTCGTTGATAAATATTCCTATTTTCATTATTAGGCCAGAAATATATATAGCAGCCCTCGTATCGAAATATTTCAAACTTTTTAGAAGTGATTAATTTATCTTGAATATTTGATAGAATACGTTGAAATTGGCCAAAGGAACAGAAGTGAATAACCGAAACAACACATCCAATACGTAGTGAAGAAAATTTAGCAGCCGAAGCTGAGAGTGTATACAAAGACCGTGCAGAGTCGATTCGGCACCGTTTGCATTAACTAGAACTGACGTATAGAACGACTTGGCTCATTTTACGTCGAGATCTTAAATTGAACACATACAAAATACAGCTTGTGCAAGAACCTTCCCAAGCGCCATCGCTTCGCTCGATGGACTTTTGAAAAGTTCCAAGAAGATCCGACGGTCCAGTCGAATTGCTCGATCGAGTCATCTGAAATTGGACTCAAGGGATGGACCATCTGAGACGTAGCCGCAGCCAACATTTGAAAGAAATAATCTTTAAAAAATAAATGCCTTTCGAATGATAATAAACATTGCCTCTTAATTTAGAATTTTCTATGTTTTTTTCTTTAAAATGTAGTACACTTCAAAATGGATCACCTTTTAATTATAACTTTTTACTGAATAAATTAAATAGGTGCATGATTTCGCTTGATTGTGCCTAAATGTAGGCAATGTTTAATTTTATGTTTTCTTGCAGAACTTTACTCATACCAAATCAGCATACAAAATAAAGAAAACTGACAATTTCCTTGCTCTACAGAATACTCTTTGAAATGCCTGCAGCCAGAACTACCATATTTTAGATAAATTAATATTTAAATGAACAAAATATTAAACCTTCTGGCGAAATCGTGTTTTAACATCTGATACATACATCTAGATAAATACATATTTACCATGTTCATACATGCGAATTCGAAGTAAATATATTGTAAGCTTAGTAATTCCAGGCAACAGTAGCAATAAGCAAGAAATGTCAATAAATTTATTACTGACAGGTCAACATAGCACAATGACAGGCAGATGCGCCAAATAGGCTGACCACTGCTGTAAGTGAGTGTGTATGCCTGAGTGATTATGTAATACCATCAGATGAAAGCGACATGCTGCCACAAATAGACACACACACACGAGTATGTAGCCATATTTGTGCTGTGATGCAATCAATTGATTTGCAATAATTTGCCTAGAACCGCGACTCTATTAACAACAACATGTCGTACTCACGCATTCATCGCCACATAAGCTTATTTACAGTACATGTGTAAATACAAATACACACTCCGGTCCCGCTGCCCTGTGCACGAGTGAATTGCAAAAGCAATTTCACATTCCTCACCAACTCAAATCGGTTCGATTGACTGCATAGGAAAGGAGTTGACTGTGGTTGCCACTTGGCTGCTACGCTGATGAACTTTAGAAACGTTGGTCTGCCGGCAGGTATCAGGCTTCATTTCGTATTCACATTAATTTAAGCTGTCACTGTACGATTTTGTTTAGTCGCTGACTATGCAGCATTACTATTATTGTTGTTGTTGTAGTGGCAATTGCAGCTGCTGTCATTGCTGCATGCCACTTTTCAATATCACAAATTGCCAGTTTCATAGTTGCACTGACATTGACTAAATGTTGCTGGCAAAATATTGTTGTTGCCTTTGTTACGCACACTGTTGTTATTGCTTTATTAGATATGTATCGGTGTAGGTGTGTGAGGTGAAACTGTGTTGTTGCCATTGTTGTTATTTTGCCAGCCATTTTAACGCATCCGTGATCGAATTGTGCCCCAGTAGCCCCAACGTTGGCTTCAAATAGAAATTTGCTATGCTACTCCTAAAGCTTCTGTTACCATCACTACCTCCATAACTAGCCCTACCTCTTGTTGCTGTCACTGTCATTGTCACTGTCACAGTCAACGTCACGACCGTGTTACGGTCACTCAACTATTTATGCATTCCGCGCACAGAGGTGTGCCCTAGCAGTACTGCGTAGTGGCAAGTGTAGCTAATACTGTATCCATTGCCATGGCTGACTACTCTCCCATTTGTGTTGTTGCCGCCGCTCGATTTGCAGCTGCTGTCGATCTGTCATTTTTATTTGCTACTTGTCAGTTGCCAACTCGAGCAGCATATTTCAAAATTGATGTTCGCGCTTAGAGGGCAGTCCAGACGGTTGTTGTGTGGAAATGGTTTATGAGTTTGTGCGGAGCGCTACTCTGGAGAGTGGGACAATTTTTAATGAACATATTTGCTTTTTGTTGGGGTGACTTTGAAAACTTTTTCTGTTGATAGCTTTTTTTGTAGTACTATGAAGGAGG
Organism: Zeugodacus cucurbitae; assembly: GCF_028554725.1. Taxonomy (NCBI): domain Eukaryota; kingdom Metazoa; phylum Arthropoda; class Insecta; order Diptera; family Tephritidae; genus Zeugodacus; species Zeugodacus cucurbitae. Next base: position 50,253,034 of record NC_071667.1, on the reverse strand, counting down.
ATGAGGAGAAAGCACTATGGGAATGAAAGAGAAAGTTGAATGTGTGATTGTCCAGAGTTTTTGGTGGCTTATTATAGCTGGATTGAGGTTAAGACGGATATGAATTCCTTTTTTATTATATATAAACAAGTAAATATATATTATGTAATCTTTAATTATAAATTCGAAAACTTTGGTAAAGTTTTATTTTGAATACTATTTTCATCAGAAAGAATACGATATCAAGATATTAGGATTTTATTGGTATTTTGCTAATATACGCCTAAATGTAGTCAAGATTTTGTCTGTAATCAAAAATATTCGAAAGAAATAAAATTGAAGAAGAGAAGAACTAAAGAAACGGAAGAAAGGCTTGTTATATATACATATACTATCCAAAATGAGCAGATACAAAATCTGAGATAAAGGAAAAGGTTTATACAGACGGTGTTCAACTTGACTCTAGTGCCTTGACTTGATGAAGCTGTGCTTTTCTTAAAAGAAATCGATCATTCGTATAGTGTTTAAAGCTTGAATAAATCTCAAATTTTCAAATAATCTTTAACAATAATTCAAATAAGAGAGAGACTTTGCAAGATATTAAGAAAAAAGTTAATATACATACATAGTTTATAAGTATACAATTAGGCGCTTGGCTTAATTGAAAGAACCCTAATTGTAGGCAATAATAATGTGTGAGAAGGAAATGTTTAAAAAATTTGCATCCACACAAGCAAACAAAAAAGAAAGAACACATCAAGTAACCTAAAGAAAAATTTCAAGAAAAATAAATAATAAATTAAAGAAAAATCAAAAGTGAGAACTAGAAACCACACTCAACTCATAAACCTACGAAGTGTGCAGTCACTCATGAGAGCTTAGCCGCCAACTGTGTCTGCGTGTCGCGAGTGACATATGAAATTGTTGACTTAATTAAAGTTACAAGAAAAAAAAAGAAAAATAAATTGCGTTGGTGAGCAAATAAAAAATGATAATAACCAAAATAGCTACAATGCGTGCGCGATGGCAACTTGTGGCAGGCGGCGTCAAAGGTCCTTTGCCCACAGCTGCAATTCGCAAGCAAAAAGTTTCTTAATTAAAATAAAACTTTTCAATTTTTTGTGTGCTAATGGAAGGGTGTTTGTGTGAGGTGAAAGCCACAGAAATAATTTCACTTTGGCCGGTTGGTGGGCGTTGGACGGCGAAAAAAAGTCACCGAAAAATCAACAGCAAACGCCAATTCGCCGCCAACACAATCGCACCTGGGCGCCCAAGAGCACTTGCGGACCGACAGATAGACACGTTGGGTGCTGTTACACAGCAGGCAGATGGTGGTCGCGGTTGCGCCATGTGGCTGAAATTTTCCGCTACCACAAAATAGGAAAGAAAATGTAAAATAGAAATAAAGGAGCGCGGTGAAAAGTTTTAAAACCGCGATGTTGTAAAAAAAAAGAAAATGAAAAATGCGTCGGTTGAACTTCGTTGGCAGCGCAGACTTCGCCTCAGTTTAGTTGGCAGTGTGGTGGGTTGTGGAGCGCGGAATTACTGCTACACCCACATGCGCCGGAAATCGCATCAATCTCGCCTGCTGGACACATTCAAGGACCTGCGTGTGCGTTATTTAACTTATATATATTTTTAGCAGCCATCCATGATGGGTGGCATAATATAATATTTTCCGCTCACTGACTTTTTGTTTATATATTTAAGTACTGCGGCGACTTTTGTGACTTCCCTTGTTTTTATTTTTATTTTTATTTTATGTTTTCTTTCCGGTGACCTTTTGTTGTGTTGATTTGTGCTTTCTGCCGCATGATTTTTGTTTATTAGCCGAAGCATAATAGTCCGTATTCAATTCTGCTAGGACGCATACATATATTTCAATAAAAAAAACAACAACTTTGGTAATAAAAAGTTTATTTGCGACTCAAAATAGCCGCAAAGTTTTTTATTTTTTTTAAATTAAATTCTTGCTGGTTCGTGAATTCCGATTACAAATTGTGAATATAATTAATTTTATTTGCGGAAAATATGCAGTAGGGACAAAACGAAATTGTATCGTCAAAGTATTTGAACCAGTGCTACATTGGCCTCTACTTTGGGCCTCAGAAAAGATGCCAGACGAGTTGAAAGAAGGCGTTATTACTCTCCGGGTCCGAGGAAGCAAAATTTAAAGAAATGTAAAAATTGGAGAGGAAGTATGGTGAATAAAATAATAAGTCATATAATTCACAAAAGGTTATCTGACTCGTTCATGCAGGGGTTACATAAAGAATAAGCTTGTTTCAGACCCCATTGCTAATGTGTCGACCACATCAATACCTTAAGTGTGATTATGGAGCAGTATGTTTGCATACATATGTGATTGGGGTTGCAACCCGGTTTAGCCGGATATAGCCGAATCGACGATAGTGCGCGACTTCTCTCTCTCCTTCGCAGTTCGGCGCCAGTTGGAGATCCCAAGTGTAACCAGGTCGCTCTCCACCTGGTCCCTCCAACGGAGTGGAGGACTTCCCCTTCCTCGGCTTCCTCCGGCGGGTACTGCATCGAACACTTTCAGGGCTGGGGTGTTTTCGTCCATTCGGACAACATGACCTAGCCAGCGTAGCCGCTGTCTTTCTATTCGCTGAACTATGTCAATGTCGTCGTATAACTCGTACAGCTCATCGTTCCATCGTCTGCGGTATTCACCGTTGCAAATGTTCTGAGGACCATAAATCTTGCGCAAAATTTTCCTCTCGAAAACTCCTAGTGTCGTCTCATCTGATGTTGACATCGTCCAAGCTTCTGCACCAGAAAGCAGGATGGGAATGATAAGCTACTTGTAGAGTGTGATTTTGGTTCGTCGAGAGAGGACTTTACTGTTCAATTGCCTACTCAGTCCAAAGTAGCACAAGTTGACAAGAGTGATTCTGCGCTGGATCTCGAGGCTGACATTGTTGGTGTTGTTGATGCTGGTTCCCAGATATACGAAACTATCTACTACTTGAAAGTTATGGCTGTCAACAGTGACGTGGGAGCCAAGACGCGCGTGCGCTGACTGTTTGTTTGATGATAGGAGACCCATACGCTTCGCTTCCTTATCCAGTCTGGAAAAAGCAGAACTAACGGCGCGGTTGTTGCTTCCGATGGTATCATTATCATCGGCGTACGCCAGTTAAAGAAGTCGCACGATAGTTAGTCACCTTGTCTGAAACCTCGTTTGGTATCGAACGGCTCGGAGAGGTCCTACCCAATCATGACGGAGCTTTTGGTGTTGCTCAACGTCAACTTACACAGCCGTATTAGTTTTGCGGGGATTCCAGACATCGCAGCGTAAAGGCAGCTCCTTTTCGAGCTGTCGAAAGCAGCTTTAAAATCGACAAAAAGGTGGAGGTTTCTCTAATTTTTTTATAAAGCTCGCTTCAATATTTTTTGTCATATTTTATACATATACATATATTCAATTATATTAATTATATATTATAAAATATAACTATATATTACCTTTCAATTATTTGAAATTAAAAAAATGTGGCAACTCATTTAATTTTTTTTTTTTAAACATATGTATGCATGCGAGCAAATGACTTTTTCATTAACATGTTTATTATGTTTTCCTCCCGCAACGCTCATATTCTACTGAGTTTACTACTGTTGAAAGCGACTATTTATATCAAAGAAATATTTCCACGAAATAACTGTGGGAAAGTCAAAGCATCAATTAAGTGTGAAAAACATGGCTTCTTGCAATGCACTTTATGGCAAAATAAACGCTTTTCAGTGAATTTCATTGATAGCATATACTGGGAGGCAATAAAAATAGCAAATTCATGCGAATTGCTCACATCTCCAAGCAGCGGAGAGTGTGCGTTAGGCGTTGCATACACATAGACAAATGAATATTTACCATAAATATATACACTTAGATCCATATCTGCGTAGGTTGGCATGCAAATGTACGCTGGCACATCATTGATTAAGCAGCCAACCGCAGTCGGAGTCGCCGACCAGCATCAGCTTCAGCTCCACGCCATTTGACAAGGTTAGGTAAATAAGTAAGCAACACTGCTTTTACTGTTGAGACATACACACATCTCGATGTACTTGCCACATACACGCTGTCCAGCTTATCTGCAACACGTAGGTTGCCTTGCCACTTGCGTCAGCAGCATGTTGTCGTCCCTACATGCCACAAGCCACGGCAGCACCGACGCAAGTGCTATTTGTGACAGTCGCCTTGCCATGTGCGGCGACTTTTCAACGCCAACTCTCGAGTTTTTATTGCTTGGCCTAGACAATATGCAACGACTGACCTTAGAGCGCTTGACTGCGTTACAGCAATAATTGACTTTTCTGTGTTGTTGTTCTTTGTTAGTGTAATGTCATCGCTCGTTTGCTAGCATATTGATACGTTGAAATTTCAATTTCAAAAATTTTGCTATTCTCAGCGGGTTTATGGCTATTATTTTTTGATACTTCAGTGACGCTTTTGTACGTTGTTGTTGTTGTTGCCACTGTCATGGTGCATCGAGTCAGTGCGGTAACTTCCTGCCTGGTATGCTTTGACAATGCGCTGCCATTACCATTGACGGTTATGCTTCTACATACAGCAACATGTTGCCGGCACTGCTGCTTTCAACTCGCGCTCGTTGATTGCCCTACCTCGAAATGTGTGTGCGTTGAGGTCGGCAGAAAAATGTCAGAATTGACACGTATTGACATAAACATGCAACTCAATGGGTTTTGCCTCCTGCGGTTGATGCGCCAGCGCGCGGCACCCAATTGCATGCGGCAGCCGGCAATGTGGGTTTCATGTTACTTGCAACGCATTTCAATGCATCACTGTGCAAATGTTGCCACGCTGTTAGCATTTGCATAGTTTGAATGCTGTCTTTTTGGCCTGATTTGGTTTGGACAGGCAACTATCACAAATGGCAGAATAGGTCTTTTGAGACATATATTTCATAAGGTTATTAAAGTGTTGCTGCGAACCCATAGTACCTGCATCGATTATGAGATGCCGAGTAAGGATGGGGAATATTTGGTTGCCATGGGTTGCAATGAGTACAAAGATTCTAGATGAAAATGTTAGAAGTAGATCTCAAGAATCTTGAAACAATAACCCAAATGCTCGGGTAACATTCGAAAAGTCCTAGAAAGTATTTCTCGGAGTTTGGGTTTCTAGTTCACTGGATTCGAACCTATCAAATGCATTCTGGCATATGATAAAATGATATGATATGACACACATATTCGGGTAGAATTTTTAGATCGGAGTGGTATATGGATGGTTAGATGCAAGGAAAGTTAAGGTTCAACTAGCTAAGGGTGTTAGTCCGGCCGAAGTCACTCAAGAGATTTAATTACAGCGCTATATGTCTATATGTCTGATAGCAAATATTATATTTAAAGATAGAAATTCGAAAATAAATCTTGCCTTTACATTATTAAGATGTTTCCACATAAATAACGTCAATTGCCCCATATTGATGATTAATTTAGGAAAACCTTTAGATTAATCAAATTACGCATTCTTCCATTCAGCGAATAAAGGCAATTTTGTGATTAATTTGACATAGACGGAGGCAGAGGAACATTTGCATAATCATAAAGACCTACCTTGTACGCTTAGGCAAAAGGCCAATAGCGAAATTAAACTTATAGCTGGGGTATGCACTTAGTGGCACAACACTCTTCAGCAAACACTTCCATTGTATTGACGATGCGTGGGCTAAACATCAAAGGTATTACAGCCTTTTGTTGATTAAATTCCAAAATCGAGTTTGTTAGGAGGCGTGCAAACACGGCTTTGAATATGCTAATGTTTGTATGTACATATGTATCTATGTTTGTATGTGTGGCAAATGCAAATTTTGTAGCCACTTATGTAATGGACACTTACATGTATATACTTGCGGATATAATAATGCATTTTTAGAAAAATCCAAAAATATACATATCTACGCCCACTTATTTTCGAAAAATAACTCACTCTCTCTTTGGCTGCGAGTGCAGACAATCAGGTGAAAAGTGTAGTGTCAGCTAAATTTGCGCCATCAAAGAGAAAATGCAAATTTTCACCTCAACCAACGGGCAACAGCAACATACAACTGTAAATGGATGCTGTTGCACGGCACTCATATATAACATTATGGTGATCATTAAATGTAAAATGATATTTTTTGAAATAGAACTGAATTTCTATTTTTGTAATTTCTATTATGAAAACACACTATTTGGACCGTACATTCGGCATAAAGTTCACTAGAATGACGAAAATCGATATATTATATGTAGTATTTGAGGGCTAAGATCATTTCTTATCCGATTTCACTAATTTCACGAGTTCAAACTACATTTTATTCAATAATAAACGCTCACTTACTTGTGTTATGATATCTCACTTATTAACCGATTGCCACAATCAGTAACATCACGCTGTCAAGAAAATACTATGTACTAAATTTCATTAAAATCGGTCGAGTAGTTTCTGTGGTGATATTTTTTGACCCAATCGTGTTTCTGCCGTTTCTCGTTAGTAAATTAACACACTTCTAGTAGTTATAACATAACCTTTACACGGGGGGTTTCATATAAAGAAAAGCTATTGGATGGTGTTAATGTGACTACCGTAACCCCATTGTCAGATTTGACTACCACCCTAATGCATACACACATAAAACCGCTGTGACGAAGCTTAGTCAAATGCAAATCCCCAAAAGGTAAGGCTCAGCAATTTATTACAGCTCAAACGGTGTTTTGCCGTTAGTCGCCGCAAGCTGTTAGACACATAGTTAGTCAGTTGGATGGGCAGACGGACGTGGTATGATAACAGGCGGATTTATTAAATAAATCCTTTTTTGCAGTATTCTAAAGCGTGTTCAAGCGCACCGACGCGGCTGTTGGCTAACAATTTTAGGCAAATTTGTTTGGCAAAACCTGTTGTGTGGTGTTAAGCTATGTCATGCTATGCTGCTGCACACGCCCACACGTTTGACTAATTTAATTATGCTAGTAAAATTGTCGCTTTTGATTCGGCCAGTCGGCGTGTTTTAGCTAATTGATAAATGACTGATTTTGGGCTGGATGAAATTGTCACAATTGCTTTTAAGTATTTTTTCCGACACACACGTGTGTGTTACTGCAGCACGCACTTGTCTAGCGATTAGCATGTTAAAAGCGTTTATTGACGCCATTTTGTTGCATATTAAATGCAACGGTATGTAAGCAGACAAATTCGATTTGCATATTTTTGCCACTAAGTCAGTTAGCGACTAATGGACAGCAGCAAAACCAATAAAACTATGTGTTTTTGTTGTGTAAATAAATTCGGAATTAATTTGCTAAATAGTATTTCATTTGCCTTGTTTACAGACGCTTATATAACTGTAAATGAAGTGGAATGGAAATTAAAACGGTTATGATTGCAATCCAAACTGCGTGGTGCAACCGATTAATTGAGGTGAACAAAATTTATATATTTCATGTATTTATTATACTGTACAACATTCGTATTTTAGATATTGAATCATAAGTAAAAAATAAATTAATTTTCGCATTTAGCCTCCGAAATCGAAATATTTGCTTAGAAAAATCAACGAATCTTCGAAAAGTCCTTTTTTCCTCCAGTGTCTTCTGGATGAAGGAGCGATTTCAGATTCAATAATGAAGTTTCTAAATCATGTGGTAACATATGTACTCTTCTTACAACACACAACATGTGTCCTTAATCAGAGCTACTACCAACTTCAAAAGTAATCCATTATTACATAGTTAAAAGTTAATCATGCACATATATTTAAACAGATGTATGTAAATATGTAGCTATTTCTAAAATTTATTATATTGTTATATACTCTATGACAACATATAAATAATTTATGATTTATTTTCGAATAGCTTACGCATCATAAATATTTAAAATGTAGTAAACAATATGAAATAGTCTGCAGTCAATTATGATTGTCAAGTCAATTAACGCTGCATTTCAAATTATGTGTTTGCATTTCGTCTGTTTTTGATTTAAGTCATATACTATTATTATACATTACACACTTGCTAATATGTGCAAATTTATACCAGAGTATTCTCATGTGGATTGAAAACGACAAATCAGTCTGTTAGTGAGAATTTAATTAAATGTGCGAATATAACTTCATATTTATCTACAAATGTGATTATATATTATATGTAACCATGTACAGATGTATATTAATTATGATTTCATTTTAAACAACACAAAATTGCATAAATAATTGCGAAATAATTTCTAATATACAAATGGATATTTACTTTCAGGGGGAGGAGAAATAAAACATTGCGATTCATATACCAAAACGCATAACAAATAATTCAGCGTTTCAATGATTCTAAAACAAATAAACTCGAAAATGAAATAGAGAATTTTTTTATGTAAAAATATTTAAACAAATAAACTTGCAGTTAGGAAAACATAATTTTTGATGAGTCTTTTCTTGTATTTTAAAATATGAACTCAATAAAGCTAAAACAAAACAAGTAAGGAAGGGCTAAGTTCGGGTGCAACCGAACATTAGGAAAACGTTGTCGTCGTTATGAACCGATTTCATCCATTTTTCACATGTGTCATCAGGATGTCAGGAAAGTATTATATACCGAATTTCATTGAATCGGTCGAGTAGTTCCTGAGATATGGTTTTTGACCCATAAGTGGGAGATGCCACGCCCATTTTTCATTTTGTAAAAAAATCTGAGTGCAGCTTCTTTCTGCTATTTCTTATGTAAAATTTAGTGTTTCTTACGTTTTTCGTTAGTGAGTTAACACACTTTTAGTCATTTTCAACCTAACCTTTGTATGGGAGGTGGGCGTGGTTATTATCCGATTTCTTTCATTTTTGGAGTGTACAAGGAAACGGCTGAAAGACACGACTGCAGAAAGTTTGGTTTATATAGCTTTATTGGTTTGCGATTTATATGCAAAAAACCTATTTGAGGGCGGGGTCACGCCCACTTTTCCAAAAAAATTACATCCAAATGTGCCCCTCCCTAATACGATCCTATGCTCCAAATTTTATTTTCATAACTTTATTTATGGTTTAGTTATGACATTTTATAAGTTTTTGGTTTTCGCCATTTTGTGGGCGTGACAATGGTCCGATCTTGCCCATTTTCGAACTTAACTTTCTTATGGTGCCAAGGAATACGTGTTCCAAGTTTCGTTAAGATATCTCAATTTTTACTCAAGTTATCCGTTGCACGGACGGACGGACGGACGGACAGACAGACAGACATTCGGATTTTTACTCGTCTCGTCACCCTGATCATTTTGATATATATAACCCTATATCTAACTCGTTTAGTTTTATGACTTACAAACAACCGTTAGGCGAACAAAACTATAATACTCTCTTTAGCAACTTTTTTTGCGAGAGTATAAATATAAAGAAACTGAATTTGGAACTTGGAAACATGGAACATGGAAAAACTGTAGTTTGGAAAAAAACTAAGACCATAGAATAATAGCACAATTATTTAATTTTTAAATTCAATAAAGCAAAAACATTTTGTACTATACAAGATTAATCTAGTTATTGAACGAAAAAAAAATTAATTAATTTTTGAGCTTTTGATATATTGGCTCGAAAAAACTAGTAGTACTCAAAAAAATAAAAATAATTCATTCAAAATCGCTTCATAACTTTACAAGAAATTGTGTCCACAAAAATTTTGTTTTGAGATAAAGGCGCAGAAAGTTTTAAATAGAAATTGACTGGCCTTTCGAAGGGTGTACATATCTCGTAAAATTTTACTGGGCTCGTTTTGAAATTTGTGATGAATAATTTAAACATGTTGTACTATCAAATAAGATACAGTTTTTTCTTACGAATTTTAAAATTTTGGTATGTAGGATATTCCGACAATTTTTAGATTCGCAACTTCATATTTCTAAAATGCGAGGATGATTCGTTTTTTTAGAAGATTCGACAACAAATTTGTTTTCTGGTTTTCTATTTAAGAATGTAGTTGTTTCTTCCTCCTTATCAATTAAGTGTCAATTAACACAACTAATATAAAATGGAACAAAACTTACCCTTAAAGTAATATGTTATAATGTTAAATTTAGAATTAGATTTACCTGCAAAGAAAATAAAAATATATAGCAAACATTAATACGGAAAATAATTGCTTTGTATATTTCTTATTAAATATGTCACTAATTCGTGACAGCTTTTATATCATATTCTAAACGCTTGAATAATCTATCATGAAGAAATATTCTTTTTTATATATATATATATATATATATATATATATATAGATTATATTATATAGATTATCTCTATAGAGAGAAAAGAATATTTCTATATTATTTATATATTTATATATATATATATATATATGATTATAGAGAGAAAAGAATATGCTCTCTAAACTAAAGACCCAACGTCTATCGTATCCCTAGTCATACTGATTGATTTTTTATTTTGTATGAGTGGTAGTCGGTAGTCATGTAAACATCGGACGGTTATATGCTTTTGTTGGTAACTGCTGCAAGTTTATTAAAAAAATATAAATTTTCAAAAGAAAATATTTAAAATAAATTACTATTGCTTCCTCTTCTCATTCCGATTACTATATACCTATTTTTTATTCTCATAATGCTGGCATTGCTGCGTTCAATAAACCGCAATGTGCAATTTATTTCGTCCGCGCATCCGTCCATGTTGAATGTCAGAAGACAAATGAGCTTTTTTCGCCAAGCATGAGTGGAGACGATCAAGTTTGCGGCCGTCAAAAATATAAATTGTTTTTTATTTTCATCAAGCAGAGCCGACAAGAAATCTGTGTAGCGTACGTGTATCCGATAAAAGCCGTCGACACCTATACACCTAAGAATTTAATGAGTTTATTTCATCATCTCCAAGGGCCTTCTCCCAAAAAATTACATCCACATATGTCCCTTCATAGTGCGATCCTTCATACAAAATTTTATTTTTTTAAACAGCTTAATTTATGGCTTAGTTATAGCTCTTTGTATGTTTTAGGTTATTGCCATTTTGTGGGGGTGGCAGTGGTCCGACTATGCCCATATTCGAACTTAACCTTCTTATGGAGCCGAGAAATACGTCTTCCAAGTTTCATCAAGTTTTTACTTAAGTTACAGACAGACATCGGGATTTGAACTTTACTCGTCACCCTGATCATTTTGATATATATAACCCTATATCTTACTCGTTTAGTTTTATGACTTACAAACAATCATTATGTGAACAAAGCTATAATATTATCTTAGCAACTTTGTTGCGAGAGTATAAAATGTCCTTTTAAGAATAAATTCGAACTTTAAAGCCTCTGATTTTTTACCTTGGTACTTGCAAGTTCAACCGTAGAATATTGGTTTTTATCAGTTATCGAATTCATAGATTTGTACATTTTGAACGAAATCCATCTCACAGAACGAGAATACAGTCCAGTAGTAAAATATAAACACTTTCAATTTTAAGTTAAGCAGACACATAACTTTTGCGTAGTTCGCAATTTTATTACGCTCAAGCTTCGAAATCTAGCCAATGTTGATATGGATACTAAAGCAAACTGCCAACGACCAAACTTTCGCACTTAATTATAATGGCTACTCACATTTAGACAGACATATCTATGTATTTCTGTTTGTATGTGTAAAATAAGGGCAATACAAAGAGCATAACGAATTTTACGAGTACATCAGTTGTGCCATATAAGCACCAGCTGAGGGCAACGCGTAGGCTTCGAGTTAAAAATACCCAAACTCAGTGCATTAATGCGGCTCAAAGTACGGTGTGAATAAATGAGAGCGAAAAGCATAAAACTGCGAAAGCGTTAAAATAGTAGGAGCAGATGTGGAAAGTGATTCGAGCGCAACCAAAAACCCATCAACGGCCAAATCACCGCAAACAAAAGTGATTCACTGGATAAAACACAGACGCACACACATGCACACTCACGCACACATTACTCGTAATATTAATGAGGATAATGAGACGCGCTGAAACCACAAACACCTCACACACACACGGCGAGGCAAGTGCAAGTGGGCGTGTGTGTGCGGGAGGAAGCTTCAATTCCCATTTGAATTGTGAAAACATCAAAGTCATAAACTTCAACAACACAACACCACTTGAAAGCAGATTTAGCAGCCGTTGCCTTTGGGCGTGAACCTTTTTTAATGGCAACACGCGACGGGCAACGTGTAAATTACAGCTCAATTGCAAAGCAAACGCCAACAAAGCTCGAGTTGATATCCATAATGAAGAGTGTATGAACTGCAGGAGGAGACCTATAAAAAATCTTACGATTTCGTGTAATTTGATTGCCGATATATTTAGGTGGAGGCATAAAAGTGCCGGATCCCTCTGCTCCCACAAGCAGCGCAGCCACTTTCGTCACTAATCAAGCGGAAATGTATAATGAGGATCAAGAACACTGGTGGCGCGACAAATTGGTCGCAATCAAAACAGAGCACACGGCATGGATGCACCAATTGGTGGCGACACCATTCAATGGCCTTTCAAAGCGACAGCTGGCTGCAACAACATCAACAACAACAAAAGAGAAACTTTACAAATTAATGCTACCAGCAATGACACTGGCATTATTGCGCACACCTACAAGCACATATCCAGCAACACTGTGGCAGTAGGTGTGTTTGTGGCCGAGTGCTTGGTAACAACATGCTTGTGTAATAGCGCAGAACGGAAGCGAGGGCAAAAGGCATGCAAATGAAATATCCTGTGTTGTATGTGATTTTGGGTGCTGCCAGTGTCCTCGTAGGAAATGGGTGGCATAATTAACAGTTTTCATGAATTTTCATATTCAAATTCGTTAAGTCGTACTTTCCCGCAGTTGATGTTCGAAATTAATCAAAATTTCGTAATATGTAACCAGAATCTTACTCACATATGATTCTAATTCTAAATTGTTGAATTTACTTTCTTCATATTTCCATCAACCTATGTTCTGAGAGGCACAAACTGTCACAATTTTGTGAGTAAATTTGTTGAAAAGAGTTATTAAGAGATTATTAAGAGATCAGTTGTCCAACGATCAATATGAAATAGTACAAGCGGTAAAAAAATGTCTATCTATCATCACCTCATCTAATCCGAGGGCGTGAAGGAAGTCCAATTTTATGATAGAGTTAACGGCAATATGAGAGAAAAGAACTTATAGAACAAAATGGGAGTTCAAGTTACACCTCAATCTGCTATAGTCTATATTACTTCTGGAAAGACTGATCATATATCTCCTCAATATTATTTAATTCTTAGATAAAACCTAGTTTTTCGAAGTCTTAATATTTTTAGTTAGCATCGATCCCTTTTAATTTTTTCTGTCTTTCGAAAGTTACGGTGCGTGGACCCACGCTAAATATTGACTCCGGTTCGCTGCGGTCTTTCCTATCCATATGGACCGCCATGGGTCCAGATGGCCATTAAGTTTCTCTATGCACTCCAGAAAGATTGTCGATCTAATTTCGTATAGCGGTATAGATTTTCTAGTGGCTCATATGAATATGCCTCTATTACATTTTTATTAGTTCCACTTGAGTGTTAAGTAACACATGTTGCTCTGCCAACATTATCTAGCAAGAAAGCCTAAGTTAATGTTTTATGCGGCACATTACAGCCAGATTGCTATGTGATTAGAACCTTTATTGCAAAAGTAATCGGATTATTTATTGATTAGACTTTTTATTCCATATATAAAATTAATAACTTTAAAGATAACTACTATTAAGACCCAAATGGTGAATCGAACACACAACTGCTATAAATATAATATAATAGATTATTATATAACGGGTGATTTTTTTGAGGTTAGGATTTTCATGCATTAGTATTTGACAGATCACGTGGGATTTCAGACATGGTGTCAAAGAGAAAGATGCTCAGTATGCTTTGACATTTCATCATGAATAGACTTACTAACGAGCAACGCTTGCAAATCATTGAATTTTATTACCAAAATCAGTGTTCGGTTCGAAATGTGAAAATCCGCTTTTTTATCGACAAATTTTGTTCAGCGATGAGGCTCATTTCTGGTTGAATGGCTACGTAAATAAGCAAAATTGCCGCATTTGGGGTGAAGAGCAACCAGAAGCCGTTCAAGAACTGCCCATGCATCCCGAAAAATGCACTGTTTGGTGTGGTTTGTACGCTGGTGGAATCATTGGACCGTATTTTTTCAAAGATGCTGTTGGACGCAACGTTACGGTGAATGGCGATCGCTATCGTTCGATGCTAACAAACTTTTTGTTGCCAAAAATGGAAGAACTGAACTTGGTTGACATGTGGTTTCAACAAGATGGCGCTACATGCCACACAGCTCGCGATTCTATGGCCATTTTGAGGGAAAACTTCGGAGAACAATTCATCTCAAGAAATGGACCCGTAAGTTGGCCACCAAGATCATGCGATTTAACGCCTTTAGACTATTTTTTGTGGGGCTACGTCAAGTCTAAAGTCTACAGAAATAAGCCAGCAACTATTCCAGCTTTGGAAGACAACATTTCCGAAGAAATTCGGGCTATTCCGGCCGAAATGCTCGAAAAAGTTGCCCAAAATTGGACTTTCCGAATGGACCACCTAAGACGCAGCCGCGGTCAACATTTAAATGAAATTATCTTCAAAAAGTAAATGTCATGAACCAATCTAACGTTTCAAATAAAGAACCGATGAGATTTTGCAAATTTTATGCGTTTTTTTTTTTTAAAAAGTTATCAAGCTCTTAAAAAATCACCCTTTAGAAATAACATCAAGATGCCACCTTACTTTAATGAGAGCACTTTTCTATTGAATTCAACTCAAAAACTGTGTTGTTGCTTTCACATTTAATTGTTTTTAGATAAAAGAACAGAGCTCGAACAAAACTATCATAGGAATAGGCGGGTCAAATGTAGCTTTTATTCCACATAAAAACTTATGACACTGAATGTCAAAATCTTTTATTTAGTCTCGTCATATAGTTAGAAGAAATTTCTAAAGAAGCCATTAAAATCGATTTCAACAAACACCATAACACCTTGCTGTCGCCAATGCATAGCTTACCACCTAACTTATTGTCTGGCTAACTAGGATAACTCAGTGGCTCCACAATGCCTCATGTTGTCAGTTGTATTTGCGGTTTTTCCATTATAATATCATCATTGTTGTTGGTGTTAATATTAAAATTGTTGTCGCGTCAATCGATTGATATGGTGAACTGAACAGCGCAGCAGCAGCAGTGTCAACAACTGAGCTGTAGGCTTTGTTTGCCGTCATGTTGAGAAGACACAGAGATCACAGATTGTGGCGGGGGGGAGAGTCGCATGTGGACACACACAGTCGGACGGATCGAGGTTGGGGTACGATTTGAATTGGCGCATGGCGTTGATGGTTATGAGATTTTATGTACAATTTTAATTGAACATGTGGTGCGCGCGAACAACGACAAATATACAACAATAACAACAACAAAAACACACACAATTCAACAATAGACAACGAAGGGCGGAGTAGAGCGGGTTAGTGCAGAAAATGTGGGAGGAAAGTGAGCGTGTCAAATAAGCTGTCTCAGCTGCATATAATATATATGTATATATGTATTTCAGCCGACTTGAATATGCGCCAATTTCGATTATATACTCGTGTGTGTGTGTGTGTGTGTTTGAGGTTTTTGCGAATTCGCATGTGTTTGTTTACGGTTTGTCGGGGTGTGTGCGTGAGTGGGTGTGTGGCGCATTCTGTATTTGCCTTGTTGCGATTCATTGGAGGCAGAGAAGCGTAAAAAGCGTTCAACTGTAATGCATGTGTGTACATCTGTATGTACACTTTGCGCATTTATGTTGTGGTTTTGCGGCTGCTGAGTGGATTTCCAAGCGCACAACGCATCACGCAAACACCACAGGGTTGACTCTATGAGAGGTTAAAATGATAGATGTACTAGATAATGCAAACAGATGTATGCGCGCATGTAAAAAGCTTGATAAATGGTTAAGCAAATGTAAATATATATATGTATATATATATATATATATATATATACAAATATAAATGTGATATGCAAAATCGAACGCGTGAATAATCAAAAGAACACTCGGTTAGTCATGGCAATAGTGGGATTGGATATTTTAAATTTTAATGCAGATTTTTGTGGATTTTCGCAAATTTAGTATTATTGATCTCGATACTTTAGAAGAGGGAGAGAATTAAAAATATTGTTGAAATAACGACAAATGATTATACGCTCTTCCTCTACTTCACTCTTCCGCTGAATCGCAAAATTAAAAACGAAAATAAATAATAATTTGTAAATCTGGCAGTCACCACTTCTGCACCCACCTACCCACCAAGCGAGGGACATCGCTCACGCAACTCTCACCCGCAATAATAAAAATTAAAATTTGATTATAGCCGACGAAAAAAGAGTTTTCACGCAAAACCACTGACAGCTGCCGGGTTTTTTGTTGTTGTTAGACAGTGAAAAGGATTTCGAAATAAACGAATTGGTTGCAAACGCGCAAAACTTTCCCTTTTTTTTGGTTATTTGCGGGTTGCCATTTTTAATTGGAAAACTTTTCGTTTTAGCATTGCCAACTTCCAGTGAAAACGTCATGTGGCGGCTGGTCAAACACAATTGAGTGAGTTTTTTCCAACCGATTGACCTCGCTGTACGCGAATTAGCATTGGTTAGGGCACATGAGTGACAACTTTAAAAGGGTTAACAACAACAATAGTGAAATTGATACAAAATTGTTGTAATTTAAATTAAATAAAAAATATAAAAAAATTTAAAAAAAATTACGCATATTTTAACATAATTAATATCGATAGATAATAGTAATTAATATAATTAAATAATATATTTTTATGCGGTCTCATCTACACGGTATTTCAATAATAACTACCAATCAATAACTATCAACCATTTCATTCCAAATCATTCCATAATTCATGTAAAATTTAGTTTAATTCAAGATTATTCTGTTTAGTTGTAAAATCAGCTGTTTCGAACTTAAGTTCGAATTTAACTACAATTGAGTAAATTGCAAAACAATGTTATCATATTAGTTTTTTTCTAGTCAAATCGGCTACGTTTTTATAGAATTGTGTGTAAGAAATTTTAGTTTGATATTTCGGTTAAATATTTTATATTAATTTCTTCAGAAATCTACAATACTATCTTTAAATATATTTTTAGTTAGCTATAGCTTTAAAATGATTGGCAATACTCTGTAGAATTTTTAAATGAGATAAGAGAACCAGAAGATTTCCATTTCCAAGCCACCAATTTGTTCGAATAGTAAATATACTCGACTGATTAATTCGAATTTCGAAATTGCAATTATATTTCGAATATAGCTGTGTTAATTCATGCAATATTCTTGAATTATTATTACAATTAAAAATAATGGTAAAAAGCTAGATCAGAAAACCCGAAGCTTTGAATTTCGAACTCGAAGTTCGAAAGTTATAATGAAGTTAGAATAAAATGGATTAATTCCTGCAAATAATGATTAATTATTATTGCAAAATTAAAATAAACTCATAAAATGAGAGCAGAAAACAATAAGCTTTCCATTTCCAAGTCAACAACTTGTTGCAAATGATAAAAAACCGTAAATTTTTGAAAACCTTACCGTATCTGCCAAAAAACAAAGACAATTTAAGTATTTCTCTCAGCTAAGATCTTCACAACCTCTTCTCCAGAAGAGAGAAATAGAAAACTCGCATACCCCAAATAGTAATTTACTTTGTCAAGTTGACATTAATGCCACCACAAACAAGTTCCAATGTAATCTCTGCACAAATTGAATAAATTCGTAAATTTCAAGTGACAGCTGTGTAAAGCTTTAAAACAAATGCGATTTGACATTTCCAACGCAATGTGTGACAACAACAACAACAACCAAAAGCGTTCAAATGAGCACAGCATGAAAAGAAATTGAAGTAAAGTTCAGAGAATCAAGGAAAACTGACCACTTTGGCTGGGAAACAGTTTTAACACTTAAGCGAGTAGACGAACGCACACACGTAAAGACACACTTGGTTAAGGGACAATACTTGCGCAATGCGTTGCTATTGCGTAAGCTGTCTCCCTTTCTGGCTTTACGTCCGAGCATGTCACAGCTCCTTCACAGGATTACAATAACAACATAGTAGAGCGTAGTGTATTCAACAAATACATTTATATATAAAATGGAGCGATAAGAGCAAGTAGAAAAGTTCACAAACGAGTAATGACATTTTTAAAAGGGCCAACGCAACTGTGATAAAACGGTAAGATAATTTTCAAACACATACAGACCATATACAAACCTATACAAACATACGCACACTAGTGCAATGTACTTTTGTATAGGGTATGTTTGTGTAGACTTCCATTAGGGCTTTGAAGAAAAAAAATTTAGAATTGTGTATTAGTTTTTGCCAAGGTAAACAAACAGAATTCGATTTAAGAATGTGCCAAGTTATACAGGAAACCCACACACACACATACATTCGTATGTAGATAGTGCCAAAGGTGCTTACACACATGAGCGAGTCGTTGCGAATACACACCCTTTATTTAAGAAGACGTTGAAATAACTAAAACGACGTGCAGACGACAGTGATTGTCAGCAGGAAGGCGGGACGACCAAACGAAAGGACGCCAGGACGAAGGACTAAGGCATTCAAAAAGAATGCGAGAAATTCAAACTTATAATTCGATGTGTGTAAGTTGTTGCCACAGAGTGAGAGAGGGGTAGGTGGACTACATGTACGACTAGTTAAGTGACCACACAATTTGTAGACGGAAATGTCAAGGAAACTTGGGCGTGTGCACATGAGCAGCGCAGTGCGGACTCAAGAAATGTGCAGTCAGTAAATACAAAGTTGTGGCGATTTCTCTGCGTCTGTGTGTGTGCTTATCGGAAATGAGGAGTGAGTTAATTGAAAATCGGTGCGACAACAGCTGGTGTGAAAGTTGAAATGATTTTAATTTAATCTTGTGCAGTGTTTTCAGAACTTTTCACTTAAGTGTAGAATGTAACTATAATTTTGAAATAGCAAATTGAAAGGAAATTGGATTTTCATGCGATGGAAATGTAAAAGTGATAAATGTGTGAACAAATAAATGTAATAGCTGGCAAATAAATACGCTTTTCATGCGTCGGAGAAGAAATTAAATTATTTTGTGAAATTAAAATAATAAAATTATAGAGAGAAAATATTTTAGTAGGTAAAAAATTATTTCCAATATTTCATAATGGCAGTATATTGATACGAAATAGAATTTGTTAAATTTTTTGGTGTCTTAAACATTCCACAAAAAGATCAAACTATAAAAAAAATATTTGTTTTATTAAAAAAAAATAAAATCATCTTATTAATATCTCGCATAGACATTTTCATTCATGTCTTTCCAGAGAAACAATTTCCGAAACGAAGAATATCATTAAATATCGACGAAACGTCATGAGATCGTGACTAATCATATCATTTTATTACTATTCTTATTTCAATCCACCTGGATGGCTAAAGAAACGATAGTCAAGGTGCTTCAATCACAGACTCGGAGTTTCGAAAAAGAACCACACTCCCTTTAAGGCATTCTCGATTTAAGAAATGGCGTTGTACTTATGGAACTGCCTTAATGAGGGCAAAATCTATCTATCTGGTACTTCGCTTCACCATAGCTATCACAAGTATTCCTAAATGATAGGCATTTCTTTATAAGTCGATTATCACAGTGTTAATTGCGCTGTATTGAAATTACTTTGGATGCTTATAGGGTCAATAGCCCTGAAATGTCAAAGATACTGCACTTCGAAGCAGTAGATCTTTCTCAATGACATTCAGTTTGAAAAAACTGACAGTGGTCTGAAAGTCGGAAACTGGAGTTGATGAAGAATTGACGACTCCCTTCCTTTTGAACTTCAATGTATCCATGAAAAAGCTTGATAACTGCCAGGTCTACCGGTAAAATGATTATAGGGCAGAAACCCGCTTTTACTATCTATATGAAGTAACGACCTGAATAATGGGGAATAGATTCGAAGTTTATTAGAATTTCAGAGGTTCTAAGCTTAAAAAAATGTTCCATCTAGGAACTATAGGAATATATATAAGCTTAAATAAAGCAATGCTTTGAGAAACTAGTTCGAAAGCAAACCTTCGCAGCAGTATAGAAAATTGTCGGAGTTAACAGACGTTATATTCTAATTACGTAGATTATAATGGCCCTCAAGGGGCATATCTTAATTGTTGATTTTAATTAATGATTTGATAACTTAATGATTTCGTAATAGCTTTAAGCATAAATCTTTAATTCTGAAAAGTAAACATTCTTTCAATTTTGAAACAGACTCTTTTGTGTTGTTCTCAACTCACACTTTATTTGAAACTTATGCACCCTTTTCCTGTAAACAGCGACAGTTGCCACCACCAACAACACTAACAACACACTTTTGTCAATAAAAGTAAATCTAAGACGTAATTCAAAGTTCTAACAACCGACCATTTGTACTTTTGTGTCTGACTTACGAAAACAAATAGGACAATCAAATTTGAATTAAAAAGCCTGCCAAAACCACCCTTGAGTAAAGACAAATAAAACTCACAAACAAACAGTCGAGTCGTAAGAAGTTTTCCATTAATTTGACAAACAAAATTTCAAAGATGATAAATCGACTTGAAAATTTGCCGTGAACAAAGCGTAGACAGCACAGTAGCCACAGTGGAAATAGTTGTAGAGTGTATTGTGGTAGGTGGAGAAAGGATTGCCGCAGTTGAGGTGTATGTGGTGAGAGCGCAAGAAAGGTTCGAAATTCAATTGTTGGGTAAATGTGCATACAAATAAATTTCACAAATATAAAACAAATAACATAAAGTCCTAATTTAACAACATCGATGAGTGTATCGAGGGATGCGCATAGTAAATAAGACGACATCCCAGTGTGTCTGGGAGTGCATTGTGCCGAGCAGAGCGTTGAAGAAAAACAAACGGCCAGACAGATATTTATAAATTTAGACAGGCAGTTGGACACGCATATAGTTAGTGGTATCCGGAGAATTCGTACACACACAGAAAGACACACACATAAAGAGAAAGATACAGCAAGAGGACGCAACGACTAAGATTGAGGACAACAATTTTCCAATCAATAAATATAATGTTGTGGAGAGTACAGCAGTGGAGTAGAGTGGAGGAACGCCGATCAGTAGTAAATACACAACGCACAAAACTGTAGCCAATGAAGCAGAACTAACCAAGACGTTAGCTTCCGCAACTCCACAACGTAGCGCTAAGAGCGAAGAACAAGGGGAGGGGAAAGCAAGTCAAATGGGCGAATGGACATATGCTGAGTTGCAAGCATGAAATCTCGAGAGACCATTTCATATGTTCACATATTCACACAGAGCCAAGGGAGAGTGTGGAAAGGCGCTTTTCTACAAGTATCGCACATATGAGTGCAAGTAATGGTGTTTCGGTAAGCACATATGTAGATGGCGCTGAAGCCGCAAAGAAAAAAGAAAATATTATATACAAGCATGAAGTTGACTGCTGGAAGTGGAGCGCAACATCCTCAGGGGAAGTTGGCGACGGAGACGATGTTAAAATTTAAACTAAAGATTATTGAAGCATACAACTAGGCAAATTACCATGTACACGTAAGGCAAGGAAGCATAACAAGAAAGTGGAAATGCAGTAAACGATTGTGGCAGAGAAAGAGTTGGAGAATGAAAGAGACGTATGAAGAATATAGTAGCGGAGCGGTAGCACCGACTGACTGACTGACAAATGGAGATTTAAGTAGTAGTAATATTTGAAGTAGTAAAAATAAATTGACCAATGCAGTCAAGAGCCACGGAGTGGTCAAACGGTGAATACGGATTTGAAGAAGGCAAACACTGTAGCAAGAAAAGCAAACAAAAAACACGAAGGAGAAGAAAGCGCTTCAAAAGGAAATGAGTTTAAAAGGTATGGTTGGCTAGACTTGCAAATGCAAATATCCTGAAAGGCAGCATTGAGTGCGGCTATAGGAGCTGAGAAATGCAAAGGTATGGAGCAACAGCCAGGCAGGGGGCGAGGCGAAATGTTAAGAAAACTATCTGAAATTGAAATCGCGCATATACAAGTCAAATTGGATTCGAAAGCGCAAGCAGTCAAAAGGGCAAATAAAGCCAAATAGCACAAGTGTGAGCGTGCAAGTGAAGTTAAAGTATTGAAGGGGCAGCAAGGAAGAGAGCAAGCGGCTGCACAACTACAGCAGCAGCAATAGCACTAACAAAATATAACAGCAATCGAGTGGAGTTTCAAACACACACAATTCAATATATGTAGCCGTCGCCCAGTGTGTATGCGTGCCTAGTTGTATGCAAAGCACTGCATTCAACGGCAGCAAACAAGTAAGAAAAGTAAAAAAAGTAAAAAAAAATCATTTCAGCAGGGAGAGGCGGCATTGAATGCCGTGGGCCTGAGTTGCGCTTTCAATAGTTATTTTCAACTGTTGCCAGTTATGCGCCCGAGTGGATAGCCGGCGCACAAATTGTTTAGATTAGACTGGGCGCATAGAAATTGAAAGAAATGCGAGCGCGCCAGATAATACGGGTTGGGGCGTAAATAACTTTTGCACGTTTTTCTTTTTCGGAATTAAATGGAATTGTTCAATTCGAATGTGGCGTATTATTTCGGCTTTAGTTTGTGAGGGTAGGCGCATTGTAAATGTGTTTATTTTGACTGAATGATGTTGTTTTATTAGCTAATAGCTAGTTTAAATAAACGGAAGGGGGGATTTTTGAATATTTTGGGTTAGTCACTTGTGTAACAAATGGATTGTGTAGCTGAAACTGTTTGGGAGAGATTTGTGAAAGTGTTGCTTTTCAAAAAATGCTATAAAATGATACAAAGAATATCTTTAAATAACAAATAAAATTAAAATTATATATGAGTATCTCTTTAATAAAATATAAAAAAAATAGTTGATTAAAACTAATCTCGGACAGTCAAAAACAGGTCTTTAGTGACGCCTAAAAACTCCTGAAACTGAATATGTATCGACAAACGGCATTGAATATGTCACCAGTCTGCTTAAATATTTATTTCTATTTCATCTAGTTTTCCTAAATGGTTGAAGGTCCAGGTATTTCAATGAAGACTTTCTACCACAAGTCATCTCTACGGCAGAGTATGTGTTCCACAAGTTCAGTTATCGACTAACACACATATATTCAGTTGTTTTTCTGAACAATAGAAGAAGTAAACTCGATTAAAAATACTACAAATATGTTCTAGCGAGCTCATCCTTGTCCAACAGTCCTTTGCCATGAAGACTTATTCTAACTGTTCGCTATTCACCTGGATTATAAGTTTATTATAAGGAATAGGTTATAATCCAGTGATCAGCGATACCCGTAACGTTCTTTATTATTTTTCTTAGGACAGAAAACAGAAGCTAAGAAATTCAGGGAAATAAAAACTTCACTTAGGTAAAGATGTTGACGAGAAACCATATTCTCATTAGATGTGGGAAGTGTATCAGACTAGGTAATATTATAAACTCCCCATTTATTAATTGACAAGAGATAATTTAGCAAGCGGTTGCACCTTCATTGAGTTATCCACACACTTTCCTTTTTAGTTTAAGCAGGATCTCAAAAATAGATACCATCTTTAATTGAATTATAAAACGATATACGAACCAATGGAATTATACAACATTAAATATACTCCGCTGTTCGCTTACTTACATATGTAGGCTATTATGTAAGAAGATGATGTTTACTTTTGAACTTTAAAGCAACCTTTGTTCGCAGCTTACGTTTAGTGAAGTGAAATATAGAAAGAGAACCTAATTCAACACAAGACTTAAACGGCATAAAAATATCCCTGAATATACACTAATTTGCATTTAATGTTTTATATACGTTGGTCTGCCATTGACTGTCCTTCGTGTAAATTCAAGTTGAACAAACGGTATTTGACTTTTGCAGACGTGCCCAGTTTCATTGCCTACATTTAGGATTCAATGAATGCTGGCTTGTTCGACCAGCAAAAGTGCAAAAAATAGCTACAAATACAAAAGCAACAATTGCTATACAGTTTATCAATAAAAGTAAGTGTGAACCAAATGGAATGCGAATGGAGGTAGAAGTGGAGGAGATAAAAGTAAATAAAATAATGTATGCAGACAGCGTGATTGGCAGACCAGCAACGTGTCATCAAAATAATGGACACTTAATGCACAATGCGAAATGCGTCCGTTGGGACTTCCTTTTCCTCTTACATTCACACTCGATTTCTATTAATTATTTGTTGTTATTTCCTGCGTTCTGCTGGTTTTCTATAGTGTCGTAGTGCGCTAGGGAATTTGAAAAAAGCAAAAAATCGGAAACGCTTAAAATACTACACGCTGTGGACGTGACGTAACGCTTGAGATGGCACTGACGTTAAAGAAATTTCTTAACGCTACACTCGAGTGGCGGCTAATTCTGTGTGAGTCCATGGTAGAAGATTATGAAGGAACTGCGGGTGAAGTGAAAAACTGTGAAAATTTTAGAGTGTTTGATGTTAACGGTAAATAAAAATTGCCCAATGTAGCGCATAGATGACATGCAGAGATGAATGGAAGTGGGTGACAGTAAATCGCAAGAGTGGGACGCTGTAATCAATTGAGAGAAAAACAATTTGTGTGTTGTCACAAAAATGTAGTCAAAATAATAAAAAAAATTAAATTGAAACAAAAATATACAAACAAAAAAATTAAAAAAATGAATACAGCTCAGTTCGACAATGCCTTGCCGCTCCTTTCATTTCTTTGACTGTCTGCGTCCAGACCTTATAAATGCATTATTTCTTCGCAAAACCAACTCGACAATACAACCTGTGTGATGTGTTTATTTTTCTTGGCAAGTGTTCCGGCATTTGTATGCCTTCACGTCCATTCGTCCATTGAGTGCGTACTGTTTTGTTAGCCGCGAAATGCTTTGGTGGATAACATTCTTATTTAGGTATAATTTTCTAGATATCTCTTTCATTTCACTTCAAGTGTGTGTACTTTGGCATGCACAATTTGCTGCAGAATAAATACAAATACAAATGTTGGAATAGATACAAAAGTATACAAATAACCATTTGCTGTTTGGGCTTAAGATATAGACAAACACAAACAAGAAACATTTCAAAAGTAAAAGAAAGAAAAAAAAATTCAAGAACTTAAATGAATTAAATTTTAAATTTCAATAAAAGTAGTAAATCAGATTCATATCACATTATTTTGGTTATTTGTAGCTCGTTCCAATCGGGTGCGAAACTCTCAAAATATGAATAATGGAAAATTCCTCAATCGATTATATTCCTATTCAATTCTACAACATTTCTAAAATATTGTTTTTAAAGTCGATCCGAGTAATAAGTTTCGAGATACAGTCTAAAACATTTAATCTATATACAATTAATCAAATCAGTCTAACATCATTATCTATAAAGCCTTACAGCACTGTCGCTCTTGCATACAATTATATGTATCTCAATCAAACTAAGTCGCTAGAGTCTCAAATATAAATAAATACTCTCTTACAAATTATAAAGCACAGCAAATACTCAGATATATAATGTACCTTTCTAAAAACGATATTCGAAATGCCAACACATACAGTAGAACATTCCTCTCCCGAGAGATACCCTCACTCACACACACATAGAAATCTAAATAATGCATGCCACTTTACTAACTGCAGCTTTTAGCTAAGCAAACATGAATAAGAGCCAGAGCCGTGAGTGTAGAAAGAACGAGCAAACAGCAGGTGTGCAAACTGCGATAGTTCAACTCCGTTAGATATTCAATGCAGCACTGCATTAGCTATGCATGCATGCGAGTGTGTTTGTGCGCTTGTGTGCATAAGGTGCAGCTTAACTAATCCTTTCACTTAGCAATCAAAACATATCCTCGTCGGGAGTGGAGCGCTTCTCAATTTCTTTTTCATTGCAGTCAATATTTGCACTCTCCCCGAGCAGCTGCAGTACTTTTAGACCTTTGCCTCACACCGCTTCGTCGTATTTTTGCGATTCTCGAGCTACGCTTTGCTGTAAATGTTGCATTTGAGGTGGTAGAGAGAGTGAAGGAAGTAGAAACGAGACTAGCAATGTGATTTAAAACGAAGTGGCCAGTGTGTCGATAACGTTTTGCTTATGCATATGCTTTCGTGCATCCGAGGCAATAGACTTTCGCATTTTTCAGTATTTCGCTTTGCGCCGTGACATCGTCGTTTAAGTCAAATATATGGACATTGGCGTTGCAAGGAATGCTTTGTGATGATTAAATATTAAATTGCTGTTGGTAGTATGAGCTTCAGCCACGTATTACTTATATTTAATTCCAAAGAAACGTTGATTTTTTTCAAGATGAGAGTAACTAGCTACAGAAATAAAATAAATATAATATAATATATCATAATTTCTTTCAAAAAGAATTTAAAAATGGAATAATATATAATAAGAAAGTAAAAAAACACTTATTATAAATTAATGTGACAATATGGTAAAACAACTTAAGCTGATTTAAGCGACTGTGGATAATTTGCATTATTTTGATCAACCAGAGAGGGCTCTACGTTGTGTCTTACCTTAGTCAAACTTTAGACTCGTTGGCTTTTATTATTTGTAAGAGAAATAAAGTCTATGGGAGAGTGTTTCTAGTAAAAATTAGGCATAAAATAAGTCGATTCATGCTACTTTTCGAGGATGGAATTTTCATCCATCTTTAAAATCACAAATAGCAGTATTATAGTTAATATTTTTGTATGTTCTTTCATAACCAGTCTTTTGTAGTTATTGCTTTTTATTCCTATGGTTACTAGGAAAAACAGCCGTAATTTTTCAACTTCAAGTCCACACTTTTTTTCTGAATTACCTAGGCTTAGACAGTTCAAAAATAAAATGCTTTAAAATTCCGAATCAACAAGAAGGTGGTCAAAATCAGCTAATGAGAATAAAAAGTGATATAGGTTCATAGCAATAGAACTCGAACATCCACAGAAGAAGGGTAAGTTACCACATAGGTTAACGATAATATCTGGACACGATCTGAACTGTTTATTGTAATAAACGATATAGCGATAACAATTTTAAACCGTGAATGCAAAGTATGATTATAATTCTTAAGAGCTAATTTCGAAAGGAAAACCAAGGCAGGAGACTTTTGGGTCAATTGGAAAACTCGAAAAGTCGAAGTAAAGTTCGGCTAGAAAAACAGTTCGTGGAAAATGATATATCTTCGGTTTCGCGTTACCACTTTCTCAAACAAAATGTTGAACACAAAATATGAATACCAATGCTGCCACCAACGATGAAAATTTTGTAGAAATGAACAAATTCGACTGTGAATGGGCAGCTCAATGTGCTTTATAGATACATACTTTTAGACATAATCCTCTATTAATTTTTATAAACATACACACGATATAAAATATGCCATTTTATTTATACCCAGCAGTGGCATTTTTGAAATATCGATTGGCGTGCCACGCAACAAACTAAAAAATGGAACTCTACTACTGTTTAATACACAATTTTGCGCTCATTTTCCAAGCCATGCTATCCGTCACAAGTAGATCTGCAAAGCCATTTTATTATCAGCTGCGTCTAGTACCCTATAGTGCATTGGGTTTGTATCCTTTCACTTTACTTTAGCTTCTTGTTTATCTCTTATTGTATATACATTATCTTTGTTGCACAGTTATACGCAGAAATATTGCGTTAAAACTGTCTCGAGGCATATAAGCAACGTATACTTTTAGGAGTAGAGACACATGTGTAGAGTTACATTCCCCAACTTCATAATGCGTGTCTTTTCACAGTAAACTTAACGCCGTTTGAGAGTGTGAGTATGAATGCAGAGAAAATATACAATATAAATTTCTTTCAGAGACGAAAAAGAAATACAAACTAAGAAACAACAAAACAAAAAACAACAATGGCGCTTGAAAATGATAAATCATTGTTGACTGAAGCGAATGCATACGGCGGAAGAGTGGCGAGGAAAAGGTAAATAGTAGCGGTATAAAATAAGCACACACACGCGCCAGCACTTGGCAAGACAAATGCGTTTTCGTGAGCGGCGGGCAATGAGTGCAAGGAACGAAGAAAGCCAAGAGAGAGCAAAATAAAAAACAGCGAAAAACTTGGCAGTTGCACACAGCTTAAGACCTAGGAAAAAGTTGCAGTTGCAAGCAACAAAGAAAAGAGTGAAAAACAAAACAAATACAGTAGAGCACGCAATCTTCAGGCGGCTGTCTTGTCTGCTTGCGTTTTCTACACGAATGGCTAGCATACTTTCCGGCGCATTCATCACACAGTTCAAGTGTATGAGCCATGAGAATATGCGAGTGTGCGTGTATGCTTTGCCATATATACATAGCTGCTCCCTGCGTGTCTTCCTGCTGATAAGGCGCCCAGACTACTACAGTGCAACGTGCGCTTGAATGGAGAAGAGCAACTTCGAGTTGTGTGCTATACAATAAGAAAAGTAATATATATACTTCTATATATAAACTAGATATGTAAGGCAATAAAGATTTATTTTAACGGGCAATAAGGAAAACGTACGACCACAGCAAGTTCATGGAATTTATGCTTGCACGCATTTTAACGCTTTATTGAAGCGTAAAAAGTGAACTTAGCGTATGTTGCATACTTCTAGGCGCGTACGCGAGGTAATAGCCTGTACATGGGAGTATCAAATGCCAGTGTTGGAATTTTGTGTTTCTTCAATATGGAGAGAATCCAATGTAATTAAAATCTGAGGCTTAGAATAATGCATTTTTATATAAGGGCTAATTTCTTTGGTCAGTCGATGCAGAGACTTATAAAATCGGGAACGATCGATATATTGTTATTATTACTTTAAGACAACATAAACAGTTAATAAAATGGTTTTTGTTATAATTCTTAGTATGATTGTCGGATATCAAAAAGTAGCATCCTAAAATGAAGTGTCGCTGATAAACAAAATGTATCTTGAAATCATCAGAATCGCAGAATCACTCTTGCCAACAGGTGCTTTGGACTGAGGCGCTAATTGAAAAGTAAAGTCCTCTCTCGGCGAACCAAAATCCAACTCTACAAGGCCCTTATCATTCCCGTCCTGCTTTATGGTGCAGACGAGTGGACGATGTTAACATCAGATGAGACGACACTAGGAGTTTACGAGAGAAAAAAATTGTCCAAGATTTATGGTCCTCAGAACATTGGCAACGGCGAATATCGCAGACGATGGAAAGATGAGCTGTATGAGTATAGATTGACATAATTCAGCGAATAAAAAGACAGCGGCTTCGCTGGTCGGTCATGTTGTTCGAATGAACGAAAACACTCCAGCTTTGAAGGTGTTCGATACAGTACCCGCCGGAAGAAGCCGAGGAAGAGGAAGGCCTCAACTCCGTTGGAGGGACCAGGTGGAGAGAGACCTGGTTATACTTGGGATCTCCAACTGACGTGATAGATGATATAAACTATCCGGAAAATGCAGTACTCTCGAATAGTTAAGAACCAGTGTTTGAGAATAGAATAACTCAGTGATGGAGTGGATGGTATGGCTTCGCAGCATAACCTCTAATCTTGAAATTTTAATTCATAACCTGAGGGCTTCATACCTTATTCTGTTTTTTACATGAAATTTCATCATATTTTTTACCTTCACGGAGTATCACATAAACCACATACATAAAATATGCATATATACTAAATTGATTTTTCTCCGAAAACCCCCTACTTAAAGTGTATTTAGATATTATATATAGTATATATATACAATACGAGTATATATAGTCATGTGTCATTTATAAATTTCGACGAAGAAAAATCACCGTAATAAACTAAAGCTTACCTTTTGTTTGCGCCGCGGAGGACACATCCAACGGTTGTGCATGTAATTGCCGCGATTCGAGAAAACGTTGCTGATGCAAACATGCCAAGGATGATGACAACGACCCCAACGCTGACGATGCAGACGACAACGACGACGACTGTGAGGACTGCGAGGACGTGGATGAGGATGAGAACGGCGAGAGGGACGACGCCAGCGCTGAGCTTGTAGCAACAGATGTTGGCGTCGTACGAAATGAGTTCGTCGTTGTGGAGGCGGGTGTGTTGGCATTCGTATTTGTGGCGGTGGTGGTGATGCAGCCTTTTTCGTCGTGCGTTGGCATTTTCAGTGGCATATTAGGAACCTGCAATAATAGATGAAGAATACAAAGAAAATTAAATGAAAGTTATGCACAGGGAAAATTAGTTATTATGTATGAGTGGCAGGTGAATGTGAGCGCTGGCAGATATACGAGGTATAGAAATACTTGTACATACTTGATGAGGTGGAGGTGGAAACATATATTGCAGACAAAAGGAAAATTAGCTTGCGCCAAAACGAAGAAAATATGATTTTGCAAATACGTGAATAATAGAAGTAAGTAGTTGGCGGGAAGTGAAATGAAGTGCATTGGAGGGGTAACCAACAAAGACATTTATGGAAACTGATTTGAGGAATTTTCATTTACCAGTGTAATTGTGTGTGCTTGTATTGACAGCAGCTTGATTTCTGGAATAATCACTTGGTTTAGGGAGGAGGAAAGGCATGGTGAAATGGAACAAAAGAATTACAAGGAAATTGTGAGGGAAGGTAAGGAAAATAATATCGCTTTTGACTTGATTGAAAGATATAATTAAGGATTTTTGTGGGATATAGCGGTATCCACCCCATTCTGGTGCTTTTTGAGGGACTATCTGATCGGAGTTTACAGTTTTTTGTTAAACTCACTTTCTATTCTGTATTCACTGCACTACTAGATAGTCAGAAGAGTCAACTCCAAACATTTAGTCCAAAAGTGGCCCAAAGTTTGAGCATCGAAGACAACTGCATATACCTATTTACTGACTTTTTCTTTAATTGATAATTACTTTTCCATTTTAATTGCGCTTTCTTTGTTTATTCTCTACCTTATTAATTTTTAATAGCGTTTACACTTCAACTTCTTGTGCACTAATTACTTTACATTTTTTGCTTGCTTTTGTACGCGTTCATAGAAATCAATGAGATTTCTCAAAGATGCAAGAGCGCTTTTTCATGCTAATGAGCTTTTCGCTGCGTTTATCCAACTTTGGCGCAGAGTTAAGGGAAAACTACCTTTCGCTCACTCAATCAAGGCTTTATCTGTATATATATATTCGTATGTATGTACATATATATAAACCCATTGCACATTTTCATAAATCACCGTTCAACATAAAAGAAGTCATATTGAAAATGTAAAAAAAAAAAAAACAGTTTGGAAAGAAATGCGAAAGCAAATTGCAGTTACGCGTTGAATTCGATTTGACTTCGTTCGTTTGCCTTCTCCCACCATAGTCGTCTTTCGGCCGACTGGAAGTGAACACCAGCAAACTTGCAGTTAAATTACATTTCCACTCCCACAGCAAACACCTATTCTTCGAGCTTTTACTGAACCAGATCCCGGTTCCCCGCGTAACTTACGAGGACACAACAACAATGCTAAGGTAAGTGCTTATGTGTGTGTGCGTGGGTGATTGGATTGTCGGAACCAAGTAAACTGAAATTATTTACTAAAGGTCGCGTTGGTAGGAAGGAGGAGAGTACAAAAAAAAAAAAACACTAAAACAAAAATTATAAAAAAAACGAAAGCAATCTAGTAAGCGTTCCTTCGCTCTCTGTCGCAGGCGGTCACGTCGCGAATGCAGTTAAATTGTGCGACAAAAGAAATTGTGAATTTATAAAAGAACCAAACTTCTAAAAACAGCAACAACAGCAGCAACAACAATCCCACCATGATGAGCTCAGCGAACTTTAGTGCATTTGTACCCCAACACGCTTTCGGCGAAAGTACACTTTAAGCGAGTGCCAACCGGCACTTTTCGCGCACCGTCACTGCCCCCCAACAACAAAAACTACTGACCGAACTAAAAACTCGATGTCAGTCCTCGCTTACAGAAGTGGGTGAGTGCAAATGGCAAATGACTGCAACTGCAAGTCTCCACAGGCAGCAAGTAAGGATTTATGTAAAGCGAAAAGTAACTCAGTTTTATAGTAGAGGAGGTAGAGGAACGGAGGAGGAGTGGGCTGTCACATTGGCGAACTTTGATTGTCAAAAGAATTGCAGCGCACCGAGTGAAAAATAATGGCAACCGCGCAAAGCACAGCAATCAGCATGCTAAAGTGGGTGTGCTGAAGCGCAAACGAGAGAAAGCAGAGAAAGAGGAAAATAGAGTGCGCTGCAGCATAAAGGAATGGGTCGGTGGCATTCGCGTATACATTGCGGTGCTATGCGAAGACCTTTTGGGGTCACCGTGAAATTCAACAACTTTCGCAAAGGTAAAATAAAATTGGTAAACAACAACAGCAACAACAACATATAGGGTTATACAACTTTTCGTTGAAGTGTTGACTTTATTGAGGTTACAACGAAAGTATATTTCTTGGGTGATTTGAGTTTATAAACAAAATTGCTCAAGTCGAACTCAATAAATCATTCAAAATACCACTAAAAAACTCATACGAATTATCTTTCTAAAATTGCAATCGCAAACAGCTTCTAGTCGTCATACTACTAGTATATACTGTATTTGTATTTCCAGAAATATTGTGTTATAAAATATCAATAATTGAATCAAGGCAAGATCACTCAATCTCAGAAATTATTGCATTAACCCGCTCAACCTCTAACTCACGATCGGTCATCAAATGCAGCGTATGTACCAACCAATTTACTTATATTCCAACACAATTATTCTAATTTAAGTTAATGGCGTTAGTTTTCACGAAAATTATTTATTTCAATATTAAAAGCCATAATTTCCCAGAAATAAAAATTCATAAATCAATATATGTATAACGAATTGCACAACCGCAGCAAAATATAATAATAACAAAATATAAATAATAATAAAAGAAAAGGAAATTAAAATTAATTGTGGAGATGACTCCATTAGCTTGTCAGGAATGAATGCGAGTCGATTTGATTTGTGGAATAAAAATTCGAGTTTATTAATTTTAAATTAGAGCATTTTGCATTTTTTCTTTAAATTAAAAAAAAAAACACAAAAAAATGGAAAATAAAAACAATAATGATTTAAAGGCAGGCAAAACCGCTAATTAAAGTGCAACACAATACAGGCGACCGCATTTGATTATGAAGAATGTGCAATAATAAAAATAACCACGGCATAAAAAATAAATTAAAAAAAAATATGTATGTATAAAGCTTACTTTTATGGCAAAATCGGCAGATTCTAAATAAAAATTACAAATTTTTAATAATTTCTGTCAAATTATAATGTGATTATTGTACAGATCATATACACAAAGGTGACCATGAGTTATTCTATAATAGAAGGTAGGTTGCCTTGTTAACAACGATAAAAAATCAAAGGCTTTCTTTCTGAGTTCTGTATTACAGCCTAGTGTTCTATTGGTAGAGTAGGGCCTTACAGATTATAATATATTTGAAATAGAATTGATGATTTGAGATGCTAACATATTCGAGACAATAACCTGAGAGTGACCGAATGGCAACTCTACTCTCTATATTTTGAATTAATTGAAAGCTGAAATTATAACCTAAAATTACAGCTTTTAAATGATTTCTATGCACAACAATTTTTTAGAAAAATTTTATTGCCTCATTAAAGTCCAAAATAAACGCAAATTGTGCAATAAAGTATGATGCCGATAACAGAGAAAATAGAATTTGATCACTATATCAAACGGAACGCAATTTCGTCTTTCATTTGTGACTATTCGCAAAGTAGTTCCTTACATCAAATAACCAGAACTTTACTTTCCAAAAAGACATTGGCCAACTAAAGCTGCAAACAAAATTTGAGAGAATATTATATCTGTAGAGCAAATGACTATACATATTGAATTGATGAGCTGTGGTGTTTCGTTATAAACATGACAGCACTTCCGTGAACTCTCTTAAACTTAAAAATCACGTTGGAATGAAATTACCTTCCCTTTTAGACAATAAACTACAATTGACTAGCAAGGTTTTGTAATACTTGTATTCGTTAATGTCATTACTGATAGATGCCTTTTCTAGAGTGAGCCCCCAGATGTGTGCTACCACCGAAAAGCGCCTGCTAGCGCAGTTATTATCTACATCTATACAATTTTTGAGTCTTAGAAATGTTCCAAAATCATTACAATAACAACAACCACTCAATATTAGGAACTGCAAAGATATAACTATCAAAATTTCAAAATAGCTCGAAAAAATCTATACAATTAAAACAATAAAGGCAAGAAAAAGACGTAGAGTAAATAATACAACATTGAAATCCTCTCTTTACAACTTCCAGTATGGTGGTCAGTCATGTCACTACGTAGAAGCAAGTTTCGATTCCTGTTCCGATAAAAATTCTGTTTTTTTTTAATTGCACGCAGTCAGCATATGTGTATGTATGTATAAATTTATGCATAATCGTATAGTAAACTTTTACGAGCCTTAGCCAAGGCGCATTCAATCATCGATTAAGACATGCAATATGAATATAAGTATATATTTATAAACGATTAGTGTTGCCTTGTATTACAGTACAAACATTAAAGCGTGACTAATTGAAATGCAAAGAAAGTTTCGCCATTAATTGACAGTTGCGAGCGCACTACGTTAGACGTCAGTCGGTCTGCGATTCAAGTGCTATGTAGAGGCCAAAGTGTTCACTGGTGTTTAAATGATAAATATACATATATATATAAATAAATATATATGTGGAAATACATTTATACAAACTGTACTTAGATTAATGTACAGAACTTCGAATTTGTTGCGCATATTAATTGCGTATTATTCTAAAAATATATAAAAAATGAAAATAAATGAGTTTTTATTGCTGGCAATTTGCGGTCATAATCATTGGCGCCAATAAGTTGTAATTCATTCATTCCAACTATTCAATGCATATGCACAAACACAGAGAGAGCTAATAGAGAAAGACCCGAGCCGCGGTGCGACGGGGCATATGCGGTGCCTGATTGCCGTTTAGAATTACAATTACAATGCCAACACTACTATTACTACAAAAACAACAATCGGCCGAGTACAAAAAGGCAACAAATGCAGCATGAATAATGTAAAGCCGTCAGTAATGCTTTATCACTTTGTCATGCCTGCATTACAAGCTGATCTATGTGACACGCAGCCACACTCACACTCACAAGAACATATGCAAACTTACTGTCACTCAAATGAGTGTATGTATGTGTATGTGCACGTCTGGACCTGTCAATATTTGTCTATCCACATTTTTAATGTCTCGCTCACAGCGACGTCTCTCAAGTGACACTTGCACTGCTACACATTGCTATGTACGTGTGGTGGGCCGTCGGCAGACAGCGGCGGGCGTGGTCAGTCGGTGGCTGCGGTGGCATTGGCATTATAATTAGCCGTTTAGTGATTTAATTAATAATCGCTAGCGCGCAGACAATTTGCGACTCAATTAATTGTACGTTCTCCGGTTGCCTCTGCCGCTGTTTCTGTCGCTATTCTCTGCCGCTCGCTGACAGTTTATTTGTATTTTCATAATGGCGTGGCGATTAAATGAATGCAGTAATTTGCTTCAAGCATTTTTATTGACAATTAGTAACGGGTTCGGGCTGCCATAAATTATTCAGTTTGCATTTCGTCATTTGTACGAGTTCTTGCATAGCGTGGAGGATTTATGGAAATCGTATGTGGGCGGTTGGAATGCAATAAATCGTTGTATTAATAAGCTGTTACTTTTACAGTTAGTCACAGATTATGTTCAATTTGAATAGTGAACTTGAGATTTTTGCAATTTCTTTGTTGAAACATAATTAAAATTATCATGCGTTTTCTTACATGGGTGAGATAAATTAATCATTGTTATATAGTTGATTAACTAAAAGAACGTCCTAAGTCAAAAACTAAAAAAAAAAAAATCAAGTAATGAAGGGCTGAGTTCGCCTGCAACCGAACATTTCATACTCTCTTCTTCTTGATTGGCGTAGGCACGCTTACGCGATTATAGCCGAGTCCACAACAGCGTGCCACTCGGTTATCCTTTTGGCAATTTGGTGCCAAGTGGTAATAACAAGTGAGGTCCTTCCAACGGAGTGGAGGTCTTCTTCTTCCTCGGCTTCCACCAGCGGGTACTGCATCGAACACTTTCAGAGCTGTAACACTTTCGTCCATTCGGACAACATGAATTTGCTGAACTATGTCTAAGTCGTTGAATAACACATACAGCTCATCCTTCTATCGTCTGCGGTTTTCGCCTAGTATTACCAAAATCTTCATATATTGTATATGAGGGCTGAAGTAATTCCTGAACCGATGTCACTCAAGGTACACTATATTCAAGACTATATTCTCACTTATTTTGCTAAGATATCCACATATTAACCGATATATACGGAATAAGGCCTACCGTATTTTTGAAAACCCTGATCCTGAGTTCTTCGTGTTCGATATCCGGGGCCTTGGAACGTTATATTCTAATTTGGAAAATTTTTTCCACAAGGGATGTCACAGCTCAAATACAGTATTTGTGTAATATTTATTTCGCTATCTTCATTGTTCCTGATAAATATATTATAAAGTGAACGAAGCAGATGGAATTCGAAATTAAGTTATATGGGAAATAGGCGTGGTTTTGAACCGATTTCGACAATTTTTCATCCGTCTCATTAAGGTGTCAAGGAAATTTTAATTTCGGTACGGTAGTTCTTGAGATATGGTTTATGAAAATTTCTTATAAAAACTAAGTCAAAATTTGCTCTGTCATTTCTTTTGTAAAACCTTTGTATGGGAGGTGAACGTGGTTATTATCTGATTTTACCCATTTTCATGGTGTATAAACAGATGATAAAATGAAATCTGTCCAGTGAGTTTGGTTTACATAGCTTAGGTATTTCGGGAGATATATTTAAAAACAAATCTGAGCTTTTTATAAATTATTACACCCAAATATGCCCTCCTTATTGGGTACCTCTGTAAAAAATTTCATTTTGTATGATCTAAGAATAAGAAACTGATAGCAAACTTTATCTGAACGTTAAATTGTCTTCAATTCAATTGACGCCCCACTTCGCTCACCACCCAAACAAAGCTCACATTTCTACAAATTCCGCACATTTCCCGCCTTAATTAAAATCTCAAATAGCCAAACAAACGCGCTGAGATATTATTCAGCGCACACACGGCATATAAAATATTTAACAACACAAATTAGTACTAAAAAGCGCCATGCCAAGAGTAAATCAAAACAGCGCTAACACGGATTTTTATCTATGCAAAGTGGGAGACGCAGACGCAGACGAAGGCGAGGCGAGGCGAGTCGAGTGGCGTGCAAAGTGTAGCAATTTAAACAAATTAAACATTTATGTGCTGCCAACCAAAAGCCAAAGACAAGACGGCAACACAGTCACGCAGGCCAACAGCAATAGCAACAACAACACAACAGTAGCAGTTAGTAAAGTCGAAGTAAGTAAGCACAGTTTAAAGAGTCAGTTATTTAGACAACCAATAAGTCAGACGGCCTGTCACTTAGATTGTAAGTCAGCGGCGCAACGAGGCGTAGGCGCTGTTGGGTGTTACAAACAAACACGCATACACACACGCAAACATACATATAGACTTACAAGACTTGTTGTATGTAAATGAGTGAAAGGGTTTCGTAGTTTTGCCATTGTACACTGTATGGCGCACTGGTCTAAATAAATTCAAATCCTTAAGTACTTATCGCAAAATCGCACAACAACAACTACAACAAAAGTGACAACATCTAAAGCTATAAAGCGGGCGCATTATTATTCTCTGAATTCCAAGCAAGTGAAGCGATAATTTGGCGTTTTGGTTGTTTTTATGATGATGATGGAGGAGGGGAGATATGGTTGTTGGTTTTTGGTTTCGCTGAAGTTGGTTGAAAGCGACGATGCCGCTAAACAACTTTAATTAAATTCATTAGCTTTTAAACACTTTACAACACTGGCATCTAAAGCTATAAATCTCTCTTGCCTGGCAGCGGGCAACACATAAAACCAGCAAGAAACTTGGGGAGGAAGTGGGAGAGGAGGGAGCGAAAGGATGTACAGTGGATTGCTGCAAAGTGTAGAAATTATGGAAGGAAAAGAGTTTTTGAAACAATGAAAATAATTTAGACTAAATAAATTATCATTTATATATGGAAGTAAATTGAGCAAATTTTGGATAAGAAAGGTTAACATTAGAAAATTCATTATAATAATAATAATATGAGTGGTGATGTTATAATAAAATACAATAGAAATAAAATAATATAATATAAAAAAAAATAAAATAATATAAAATTAAATAAAATATAATTAAATAAAATAAATAATAAAATAAAAAATAAAATAATATAAAATAAAATAAAAAATAAAATAAAATAATATAAAATAAAATAAAAATAAAATAAAATAAAATAAAATAAAATAAAAATAAAATAATATAAAATAAAATAAAATAAAATAAAATAAAATAAAATAAAATAAAATAAAAATAAAATAAAATAGAGATAAAATAAAATAAAATAAAATTTAATAATATAAAATTAAATAAAATAAAAAATAAAATAAAATAAAATAATATAAAATAAAATAAAATAAAATAAAATAAAATAAAATAAAATAGAAATAAAATAAAATAAAATAAAATGAAATAATATGAAATTAAATAAAATAAAAAATAAAATAAAATAAAATAATATAAAATAAAATAAAATAAAATAATACAAAATAAAATTAAATAAAAAATAAAATTAAATAAAAAATAATACTTTGACTTTTTTATTTTTATTAAATAATTAATAATCTAACATTATTATAATCCTAAATTTTATCTAAAAAAAACAAAATTTGAGCAATAATCACTCCATGAGTCACCACTGTATGCCATTTCTGATTCTAAAATGCAACTGTTTGAAGAAGAACAGTTAAAAACCATCGTAAGGATGAGTGATTTGCACTGCGTTGCGAGTGAGGCAGGTGATGGTTTGCACTGCTTTATGCTAGTCGCAGCAAGGAGAGGCAAGTATGCAATCAGTTAGTGAACAGTTATTTCACTGCAATGAAAATCTTTTATCCCCATCAGCACTCGTAAACGGGGAAAACTACTAAATCATGCGAATAAATGCAAAACGGTAGTCGGAGGCATGTCAGCGATGCTGATAACGCTAGCGAAGCTGTAAAACTGAAAATTTCGTTGCTGTTGTTGTTGTTGCTGCTGTGCAATGGAAGATGTTAACTTTGGTATTAAAAGGAAATCTCGTAAAGTTTTGTTGCAGCGAAATTGGACGAAAAATGCAAATGACCAGCAAAGTGATATGCAACAACAACAACAACGAAAAGTATATAACATAACATACATATATATTTATATATATACACATTAAAATGCATATGTACACACTAATTTAGCACTAGCAGAGAAAGTGCAAGTACTCTGCGCCTTGTTGAAGAATAGCCACTCAACTTGCAACGTGCCACATTTTAAACATGCAAATATTCGTTTCTGTCTATTGTTTATACATTTCATTGTCTAGCTGGCGCTTTGTTAGCAAGTATGCATATGTAGGAATGTGTATGTGATGGATATGGCGCACGTTGCAATAACCGCTGTCGGACTCTCGCATTACGTGCAACAGCCAATTGCACGTACTAAACACTGATGTGGGTGCTGCACCGACATGGTGGCCGTGTGTGTGTGTTTGTGTGGTGCATATAATTTATTTGCTGTAAAAGCGTTGAGCGTCAAGTAATAAAGTACAAAAGTGTCTAGGCAACAGCAACAGCAACAACAACAGTAAAATGTATAATACTTTTAACAAATGTGACGTAGCAAACGAGCGGAAAAACAGACGTAAGCGCCAGGAAGAAGAGGGGAAATAAGAAAAACGCAAATGT
Source organism: Zeugodacus cucurbitae (assembly GCF_028554725.1). NCBI lineage: Eukaryota > Metazoa > Arthropoda > Insecta > Diptera > Tephritidae > Zeugodacus > Zeugodacus cucurbitae. Next base: position 50,213,139 of record NC_071667.1, on the reverse strand, counting down.
GTATACAATTCTTCAACAAAAACAAAAAAATGCGCTTCGTTAAACACAACAAGAGCACATGAGCAATGGCAAAATAGACAAAAAGAAATTATGGAGCTTGCAGCAGCAACGTAGCGAGTTACAACTCATTTGCATATTCCGCCAAACTCACTTTGTTAATTTGTAATTTGATTTTTGACGTTTTTTCGCTTTATTTTTTTTTTTTGGGAAAATTATACAAATTCTTGATTGGAGAGTGTTTAAAATTGTATTAATTAACAAGCTGGTGTTGCACTAATTTAATTTTTCGGGGCACGATGTGTTATATTGGAACTGAAGAGCTATTATTCGGTTTATTATTATAAGTTTAAAGAGTTTTGTACAGTACATGAAATATTTAATACTGAATTGATGTTTTTCAAGCATGTCTAGTCAACTCCATCGGTTTTTAAATGTCAAAGTTCAACTATTCAAATAAATTAAACACCAATTTTACTCGCTAAGCAAGTCACCTTCAAGAGTCCGCTGGCACTTCATATGTATTAGAGCAACGTAACCCGCATTGGACGAAACTTCATTAGAGCGAATATAAAATCAAATTTCTGCATTAATTTTAATTGCTTTAACCCCGGGGAAACGCTTGCAGAGAAGTTGCTGGCTTCCTTCGCTGCAAGTGTGGCGCCTGTCGCCACGACAACATCCCGATGGCAGCAGCTGCGAATGTACTAGCGCATAGCGGGACTTTCTGTTGCCTGGCGCGTATTGGCACACATAAAATCAGAGAAATACATCTACACCAGCAGATTGGTAACACCGCAAATAGGAGCAATGTAGCACATGGCAACGTCGTTGATGAGTGCAATACTTTGAGTGCGAGTCAAACCGCCAGCCACTAACAGGAGCCACAACAATCGACGAACTATTTTAAATATGCAAGAAGCAGCAACAACGGTTAGGCGAAGAAGCATTGAATATATATTTGATAGCATATAGAGCAGAAATTAGTTTCAGTTTGTGAGTGTAGAGAAGTGTTGAGGGTGGCCACTTCAGCAGAAAATGCAATGTGAAATTTGAATAATTCGGTAAAGTGGCATATGCCGCATGTTGCACGATGAGTAGAAACTAATGCTTCCACATTTGTGCAAGTTTCGTTCGAAACACCCGCACGTATCTGTGTTTGCTCGCAGTTGGGACTAACAAAGTTTTCAATGACGATGAAGTGGTGTGAGAGTCATACAACATATGTACCCATATTGCTTGGAGTGCAATTGCAACACTTTTGGTGTTGGTTGTAGCGCCAGTTCTACGATTGCATTCGCGATTTGAATGTGAATTCTGAAACTGTAAGCACTCGCTGCTTGCACTTGCTAATAATATGCATATTCATATGTGCTGAACTGCAGTCATACAAGGGTGCCACCTCCCATGTAAACATTCTTTCTGCTTGTTTTTGAAAACTTTTTAACATTGTTAGAAGCGCGTAAACTTTTTACCAGACAAAATTCATAGCATACAAAATGCTATAAAGAAATGGGAGACAGCGTTTCCCACTTAGTTTATAAGAATTTGTATTTTATAAATATAAATATAAATTTTATAAATCAATAAATTTTATAATAAAGTCTCATTACAAATATATTAATGCCATAAAATATTAAAAAATAATATAAATAACTGGCAACACTAATTCTGACATTATAATATTTAATTATTTCAAAAAAATATTTCAAAGAATATATTTAATATATTAATATATTTAGAAGCAGCAACAACATATATATTTAATATATTAAATATATATATTTAATTAATTTAATATATAAAAATATATATATTTAATACACTTTAAATTTTTTTTAATTATATTTATTTTGAATATCAAATACAAAAGTTTTATTATTTAATTAAATTTATATAGTCGAATAGCCTTTTCGCACAGCCAAATTAACTAATTGATACACTAAGATTGTAATTGAAAAACCAGTTTTGCAATTCGTACTGCCGGCTACTCGATTAACGATCAGCTGTTATATATTTTTGTTTCCATAAGAATTTGATAAGTTTCATCAATAATCAAATTATTTTTATCAATAATCACAGCCAACCTAAAGCGTGGACAACAATTATACTCGATTAAAAATGAATGTAGAGATGAGATTTTAATTTTGTATGGTAAATCGATCTAAATCAGCGCTTTAATCGAGGAAAGGCTGGTTAATTGATCAATTAACTCCTGTGCGAAAAGGCTATACGGCTTAATATAGCGATAATCTTTTAATTTTTGAGCAAGTTTATTTAACAAATATTATTAAAAATTTGCAGATATGTGGCAACACATTTAAGACTCTAGTCAATATCTTTTAGGGATCTAAAGAGAGACTTTTAAAACTAAACTTGAAAGCCTTTTTTCAATTGAAACATAAAATATCAAACAATTTCAAACAGAGGACCCAAAAAGCTCCGTAATTTTTTGTAAATAAAAAATCATGTAAACTTTTGGAAGAGCCAAGAACACCATCTTAAGCGTTCTAGGAGTTTCCTGGTGACAGTAGAATTTCCTCGCTAATAGTTGTGGTAAGGAAATTAAATTTTTATAGTCTAAGTCACCGATTTTATTTCTTGTATGACTTGAAGATTTACCTTGGGAAATTATTTTGAGTTTTCCAACTCCATATATATATATATACATACAAATTATTCGCTACATTACATAACTCTTTAGGAGGAAGTAACAACCATATACCTGTTAACTTATCCACATAAATCTTTGCGATTAAAACTAATGAGTATTGAGCGCTGACCATAACAGCTGAGTTAAAAGCTGTCATGTCAGCTGCAACAAACTCAGCTATTTTCACTTTCGCGATATCGCTCTAAGTTTAGACCGGATCATACCTTCCCAAATTAAATGCTTTGACGTTAAGTTTTTAATTTATGCCAGAGTTGTAATACTAAATATAAAAAAACGCTAGGCAGTAGCTGGACGGCTAATAGCTTCACAATAAAACGGCAGCAAATCAGCAACCTTATCTGTATATGCAACACGACCTCCAGCGAAATTACTTTATTCAGACAGCAACCTGCCGCAGAAGGCTTTAGCAGGCGTCGTAGCAAAGCTGTTGAATGCGTTGGGTCATTAAAGGCGATTGCAGCTGTTAATACACCAGAGCATTACTGGCATACCATTAGAGCGCGTTGAAAGCGCTAAATATGTGCGCGTTACTCACTGCCAAATCGGCGAACCCGGTTGCTTGGGTGAGTAGATGTGGCGCGGCGACAACAATCGCCGATAGCGGTAAGATGTGGAAACCTTTTTGCGAAACCGTTCAGATTTCCCTGCGCGTTTGGATTGAGAGTTGAAGAACACCTAGACTAAGCGCTACAAATGTATGCATTAGACAGTCAGTCGGACGGACCGCAAGCACCAAACGGCGATAGCTTTGTTGGATCTAAAGGCGCGTCAATGCGAAATAAAGTTCAGCTTGCGGCGGTACAGCAACTCCGCAGACCGCGGTACTTTTCATACGCGCTTCATTTACACTTCGCACAACAGCAGCAACAACTGGCGCGCCGCTAAGCATCGATGCAATAAAATTGTTTTCCTTATTCTGCTTCGTGTAGCTTAGCGCAGTCAAAGTGGCGACGTTCTCATGCCTCGTCTCGTAATAGGCAAGTGTTTGGCGTCGCTTTTGGTACGATCGCAGTTAAGATAAAGCGCAGCGCTCAGCTTGCGTCGCACATTGTCACGGCAGGCAGGTAAGTCCAATTGAATTACCAACACCATAAATGGTCGTCGAAACATTTCGACTGCGCAATCTCAACAAATTCCCGGCAAGCATAGATGCCACCGCGTATTGCGCGCGCCACAATCCAAGCGGCTGGCCTAACGCGCCGGCTTTCACCTAAGTGCGGCACTAAAGTGCTGTCGCCGCTCCCAGTGTAATGCGTGTATATGCGCAATTATTTTATCGCGGCACGATCGTTGATGCCCAGCACACTACTACACATATGTATGTACAACTGTATCTAGACAGCAGTGTAAGTCAACGTCTGTGCAGTACTTACAAGGCTGTCATGTCGTTGTCGCTGTTGAACAAATGTTGCTGTTATTTATATATTGACGATGCCCGATCTACCGTTGCAGCTTAGCCAATTGCCCTTACTTGGATTTGTGTAGCTGCCACTACTTGCAACTCGCTGCCACTTGCCACTTGCTCTTTTTCTTTAGTATTAGCACATATTTCCGCTTTTATGGAAACTGCTTAGTTGACGGGCGACTTTATTGTTCTTGCTATATTATTTTTCCCTTGCAACAATGTAAAGACGGAATTTGTTAAGCACTCTTACATCATTACTCGTTCAACAGCTTTTAGTTTAGGGATGAGAGTGTCTGTCGACTTTGAGACCCAATATAACTTACCCAAATGCTGAAGAAATGTGGAGTTATGGAAATGAAAATTCATAACTTGGGATAGGTTGTTTAGGTTACAGCCGTTAACGACCACCTGTAAAATATGTTGTCTGATCACCATAGGGAATAAGGGGAAGTAACAAAGGAATATAGGATCTGAGTCCCTTATTGGGATGAAATTATATATCAATGTATTAAAAGTAATAAAAACGGAGTCGGTAAAGATCCGAGTTCAGATCAGTCCAGTAATACAAAACTCGGCCCATAATGAGAACTCAACTTGTATAAAGTTAAGAAGGAATTATGTTCAGGCGCTGGATATCAAGGCATGGTTAGCATGATTTTAACTAAGAAAAAGTTTGCTCTGCTCTAGCATTTACTGGGTCGTATTCCACTTCTGCTCCAGCTCTCTTGGGTCAGAATCATAACTCTTGTATGGTCCCCGGATCTCCTATTATGTCCTTCACCCTTATGCTTTACGTCATTATAATATACACTGGTGGTCACATAATTAAGGACACTCCGTTTTCTTTCAAAATATTGGTTTATTTTATAATTTAAAAGCGACATATTTTTTTAAACTTCAGTTACCATATATAATATCTTCTAAAGTATAGATTTATTGAAAATTTAACGAACAAATTGTTTACCATCTGAACCAAATAAATTAAACTTGGATTCATCGGTCAACAGTATTTGTTTCCAAAAATCTAAGGGTTTTCCGATATACTCCTTTGCAAATTTAATACGACTCTTTAAGTTTTTGTTTGATACGTGCGGTTTTTTTCTTGCGATTCAAGAAGACGACATCTGATGGTTCGTGTTGATACATCGTTGGTCAGTTGATCCTTTATCGTGCCAAGAATTTGCCTGGAAGTTAAAAAAGGATTCGCCTTGCAAACTCTACAAATTACACGATCGTCCTTTGAAGTAGTTTTTCTGAGCCGTTTTTTTTTCTTATTTTACTCCCTGTCCTCCGTAATGAATCAAAGCATTATGAACCATTGATTTTTTGCATACAAGTTCCTTCGCTACGGCTCTAATGGACATTTTTTCCTTCACGTACTTGTAAATAATCATTTTCCTCAATTCTGGAGTACAACTATTTTTTCGACCCATATCTAACAGTTATTTTATTTGATATTGAATATTTAGTTAATATACAAATGATTTATACAACTTACCGCAAGTTTTTGTGTTAAAATAATAAAAAATCCAATAAAAAAAATTGGTGTCCTTAATTATGTGACCAAGCACCAGCACACTCAAAATACAATAAATTCATCAAACCACCGAATTTTAGTAAAAGTGTCTAAATTTGTCACTCAAAAACGTGCTACATTTTTGAGCACAGTTATAATATACCGTTGCAATTTACAGTGGGTCTCTAGGCGAAAATTTAGTGCTAAATCATTGAACTGAAACACGAGTTTTACTCAACTTTATTTTGTCCCTAATTATGTGGCCACCAGTGTATATATAATATATTATAATATTACTCGACTGTAGTTCTGAGAATCCAATGAACCGGCCAAAGGTTCCAGCGTTTATATGGATGGCAGCTTTTAATTTCTATTAAAGCAGACTAATTCTGTTGTTTAGAGAAACGGGATTATCTTTTCGGATCCGACCAGATTGCTTGTGACCACATTTAAGACAAAAATTTCTCAAAGACCACCCACATTAATTGTGAAAAGGAGAGAATATTGGCCGGCTCTTCATACTATATAGAAAATCTTTAAAACAACCAAAAATTTAAAATTTACTCAGTATGCGCTGCATCTCACGCGATTTAAACGCACAAGATTTTAGGCAAGTTAAGATGTTGATGCCTAATAGAGCCGCATATTGGAAAGTTAAGGGACGTAAAATTCAACAACAGACCAGCCAACCTGCAAACAATGTTGCATGCAACAAAATAGAATGCGCAGGCAAATGACTTGTACATTGTATTCACGCGCTTTATCGCCGACTTTAGTGCCGATACTAAAAGGTAGTGAATGAGAATCGCAAAATTTACAACAAAAGCAGACAAAATACAGGCAGCAACGGGAAAGAGGCGCAGAGAAAAGGCTTATTTTGTATACTCGTATATGAAATTCAGGCGCATACTCGTATGCAAAAGAACACGCATTTCGCATATTTGGACTTACACACATACATATATGGAGGTATGTGTGTAGAATATATATGCGACATATTTTTGCCAAAGGGACCAGCAGCTAGTGTTGCCAATTGACCACAATTGGATGAGATAATCAAGCAATTAAGTCGCCTGCCGCTTGCTGCCACAAAGTTAGTGTTATTGTTGTTGCCATTGACTGCTTGAGGACGCATTGTTGCAATGCGTTGGTGCTACTTGCCATATATTGGCTTTCGGCCTTCGAGCCTAAGCTATTTGCTGGTCCTTGTAAGTGCGCAATTACAGAGTTTGTTGGCATTTTAATTGTCGGGCATGTGGATAACATGTTTTCAGCGGAGCGAAACAAAAAAAAACGCTGCCACATTTGGTAAAATATGCAAAAGTTCATGAAATATGCGACCGCTTTGGCTTTGGGGAGCAGATAAGGCACAACCTTTTTAGTAAAAATTCTTATTTGAATATTTTTGTTTTTGGGCCCTTAGCTGTTTTACTGAAATAAAACATATGCAAATTGGCTCCAAATTAAAACTATGGTAGCTATAAGCCACTACAAGCATTCATCGAACACTTCATTTAAATCGAAATATTTTGTTCATACAAATGTCTGTATGATAATTTGGTCACCTCATTTACAGTCTAGGTTCTTTGCTCTTTCAGTTTTATTGCTACCAACAAAAATGTGGCAAATAATTTAGGCGCGTTTAATAAAGCAATTAAATTTGAATGTAGATGAGGCATTTGATGGCGTAGCTAAATGCCAAAATACGGAATAAATTGAACCCTTCAGCAGTTAATTAGAAATTCATTAATAAAAGAAATGTAAATATTTAAAAAGTAAGGGCAGACTAAAGGCGTTTGGGCGCGCATTTCTAAGGGTCTACGAAATTGTAAAGTACCGTCACATCATGTGGGCTTTTTACGACGAGATCTTAAATTGAAAGCGTAAAAAATACAGCTTGTGCAAGAAGTGAAGCCGTTCGAAACGACATTGCCTCACTCTATGGGCTCTTTAAAAGTTCCAAGAAGATCCAATGCTTTCGAACCAAATTTTGTTCAGCGATGAGGCCTATTTCTGGATCAATGGGTATGCAAACAAGCAAAATTGCCGCGTTTGGGACGATGCGCAACCTGAAGATATTCAACAGTTGTCATTTCATCCAGAATTGGTTACCGTCAATGGTAGTCTCGGCTACATTTTGTTTCAACAAGACGTCGCCACTTCTCATACATCGCATCAATCAATGGATTTATTGAGAGAACACTTCGGTCAGCAGATAATTTCACATTTTTCCTGTGGGGATATTTAAAGTCTAAAGTAAAACATCACGCATGTCATTCAGCAGTTACCAGTCGAAATGTTGCAACGAGTCACCGAAAATTGAAGTCAACGGATGGATCAACTGAGGCGTAGCCGCAGTCAACATTTGAAAGATATAAACTGCAGATATAAATACACTTGGCTAAATCGGCGCTTGGCTTAAACAGCTTAATTTTTAAGGGCTCACTGCGCGTATGAACACCGCAAATTTTAATGAAAATACGTGCCCTAAACTCAGACGTATGCTAATGTACGTATTTAATGAGCCATCACAAATGTAAGCACAAATGCGAAAAGACAATATAAAAGCCTAAAAAATCGATAATTAGTATAATCATTATTCGTAACCGTTCGATAAACAAGTTTCCGTGAGGCGAAATAACTCAATCCCAAGCAGCTGGCACGATATTGTGGTAGACAACGCAATGAATGAACGCAAAAACATATTTATGTTCGACAATTTTGGGAGAAAGCGACTACTAATGATTTGTGAATTTCTCAATAAATAAGGTAAATAGGTTATCAGAATTTCTTTTTTGTTTATTCCATGATAATAGCTAAATTGTTTGTTATTTTTTTCCGAAGATATAGTGGTTTCGCAACTTATAATAAATTCCTCTTGAATTTAGGAGGTAGACTGTTATGATCCGTCCGAACGAACTGTACTTCGTTTCTGGAATTCGCTTAAATTTTCTTGGTTCTTAAGGTTCAGCAAATTCAAAAGATTCTTGACTAGATTTCTAGGTGATCCTTATGTTATCGTTCAATTATAATGAATACTATGTTGGGTGTTTTCGCTCTAGACCCAGAATGATATCCTTAATTATTAATTTACTTTTTGAAGGCCCATATCCATGATTTAGTTACCTTAAACCCTGAGAATTTCTGAAAACTTTCGACATTTTCCAACGAAGCCTCTAATTGGCAGAACATGCTTACATGTTTGACTCTAATATATCTTCATACAAAAATGTTTAACTTAAGAATAATAAAATCGCTTCTCTGAATGAATGAAACGGGATATAAAATACGTATGAATTAGCAACACAAATAATAAAAAAGAACTTAAACAAAGCCAACCGCAAGCAGTAGCAGATTAGCGGTTTGCTGAAATCATCATTTGCAAATGACATAATCAGCAAATGTGAGTCACACGCACTTGGGAGTAACAATAGTTGTGAACAATGCGTGAGCTTTGGAACAAGTTGAACAAAGCAGAGTCAACAATTGAGGGCGTTGATCTGGCATCTCACAGTGTGATCGATCGTTTGAGTGGTCATCTGGTTGTTGTTATATTATAAATATGACGAATGAAGACAAATGAGGAAAATATAAGTAATTTTGAATTATAATTTCTTATTTAACCATTAAGCCAAATCCAATAGCCGCAAAGGTCATTGTGAAGATTAAAGTTATCTGAGGTGTGGGAGATTAGTTTATGCTTGTAAGAAAGAGTTAGTTGGTTGGGACGGGTAGTTGGTGTTAGTAAGCTGGTGACTGTCATCTTGGATTGAATGCCTGTGTCTTTAATAAATTTAAATATAAAGCTAATACATGTCTTTGATACTAAAAATATCAATTTGAGGATGATTAAATTATAGATTAGCATGATTTACTATTGCTTCCATTGCAGTGTTCGAAAAAATTTTAATAATAATATAGTTTCATGCTCTCGCAGTCAAATTCTCGATCTTTCGATTACATTAACACCTTAAAAATTAGTCGAGATTTTAATAGTTTTCATAAAAGCTCTACTTGGAACTTAAAGTCATATATTGCGCACTTATTTTCTTTTGTCATTATGGCGCAAATTACAAATAAGTATATTTTTGCTCAAGACTTTAGAATGTAGGTACAGAATTCAATTGTATCGACGTAAGAAATGATAAGGAATGCTTAAAGCTCCAGGGTGTGGCTTGAGAGCTTTTAAGCATGATTATGACGTAAAAACGATCAGAAAAAATGGAATTTGGACTTCATTTTATTCAAAAAATGTACTGAGCTTTCACTTGAAAGAACATAATGCTTGAGCTACCTTAGAATATATCAATTTCTTTTGAGAGTGATGTACATATATGAGACGCCACAAACATGAGATGTAAAGCAGCTAGACCTATAGATCATTAGACGTGCCATGCAACAGAACCCTTGATATTTATTTACATGACTCCTCAAGCGGTACAATCGGTAAGTTTCCACAAGCTTATTAAATAAAAATATTAATTTTCTGAGTAGTATTTTAATTAACAATTCACTAAAACCTTTTGTGTAACCGTTTCAACTACATAACCTCACTCCTGACATAAATACTTCAATGCTCTGATACACATATTCACAAAGCCTTTCCGTAATTGTGACTCAACTTGTGAAACTATTAAGATTTATTTATGGAAATTCCAACCATTAAGCCTTTCTAATATTTCTCGCATTAAAAATTAGTTTTTTTCTTGTTCAACAATGTAGTTCGTGCCACATTTTGCCGTCAACCCTTGTCATAAGCTTGTAAATGAGCGAAAATTTACGATTTTCAACACGTCAACTGACATGGGCAATGCATTTGTGTTTTATGACTGCGCGACGCATAGCCATAAATGGAGTGCCATAAGCACATACAAGCGCATAGATATAGTACGAGTATACAGTACATAGCATAGACATAGGTACACATACATTAATGTATATTGGTTGCTATAGATAGGCGACCAAGTCGCTGTATGGCACAGTGTTGTTCGTGATCATTAGCCAATTTAATGCACATTCCAAATCGAATATGAAACCAGTCGTTTATTGCAACAAACAACGGTAAATTATACGTTCATTTGCCGCTTATCTGAGAAACTCAATTTGGTCGTACGTTTTGTGAGCCCCAAAAAAGTCAACAGCAAATTGTCGTGCTGCTCCACTTTCACAAACACACACACACTCACATATAACATACGATATTGCTGCCACATATGTTTGCTTGCAACTGCGCGCGTTAAACTCCGAAATGCCGATCTTGCCACAGATTTGTTAGTCAGCCAATTTGTGGCGCTCGCAAAACCATTTAATGTGGCAAATATACGAGTGTTCGATTTCCTGCTTTCTCTGCAAATTCCCCATTGACCGTTAAGTGGCACGAATCGCGCACACCTACACAGGCGCGCTAGTACTTTCACAGTCGCCATAACTCCAGCGTGTGCAGCCAATTTATGGCATATCAATAAACGAATATCACATTTATGTTTACACAAATATTTGTTGTATTAATTCATCGCGATCCGCTACTTCCTCTTACTCGCTTCAATTTTTTTCTCTTAGTCTCTTTGTCATTTAATCGCCGTCATGATCATCTGTTGCAAGCCGCTGCTGTGATTCGTTTACCATTTTATAGTTGCGCTTTTCATTGCATTTCGTGCTTGTTTTGCTTTTGTAGACAATTTATATTTGTTGGCAGCTATAAAGTCATCAAGATCGCCAGCAATAGCGGTGCGCATGCGCGAGCGCAGCATGATCAGTCATGGCAATTGCAACTGCAACTGCGATTTCGCTTCTCGGCCTATTTTTATTTTTATTTTTGTTGTTGTTGCTGTTTGTTAACTTATTGGTTTTATCTCAGTTGCTGTTGTATTCGCGCTTACACATAATTCAGTAATGCGGAAGTTTAAGCTGCAGATCAATGATCTTGAGTGCATGACCGTCGGTTGGCAGTCCGTACATTGAGTCTATTTGGTTGGCTAGCGCGCCACATACTTACTTAGTTTTTTCTTTTTTATGTTGTGAGTCAGCGTTTATTTATTTTTGTAAGGTAATCTTGTTGGCTTTATGGTTCGGTTAAATTGAAAAGGTTTTTATGTAGGACCGCTTATTTCTATAGCATTTCTTTGGCAGACAGAGTTTATTATTAGGTCATAGTTCGATATGTCCTAACTCATACCATCCATTATTATTAGTTTTCTATATATTTTTGACGTGACGTCTCTCTATTTTTCCTCTTAAGTTCTCACAGTATTGGCACTAAGGCTGACTGCCCCAGCATTGTCGATCTGTCAATGCTCAAAGATAAAATGTGCAATGTCGTGAAGAAATCGTTTCATATCTTTTAATAAACGCTCGACAATTGCGGATCATCGGGGGAAAACTTCCAATGGCTCTCTTTCCAAGGGACGATATTATCAAAAGGGTGCACTTTGAGAGACGATTCAGAATCCCTCTGAGCAATAAAAAGGAATAGGAGGATTCTTCTCTCGAGGTATTTATAAGCAGAAGTATCCAGCAATGGTACACGGATGGGTCTAAGACAGCCGATGGTATAGGTGCCGGGCTAACAGGACCATGCCTCAATTTGTCTGTGCCCATGGGACAATTCCCCAGTGTCTTTCATGCTGAGGTCTATATTTAGGTCATATCAGATAGGAACTACCGCTGTGAACGGATAGCCATCATCAGTGATAGTCAGGCGGCTCTCCAAGCAATATCATCCCTTGAAATAGATTTGTGCTCGTTCTTGACTGCAATGAAAAACTTAACAGGGTTTGCAACAACAAGAGTATAATCTTGACCTAGATATCTCAACACAAAGGTATACAAGGCAACGAACTTGCGGACCAACTATCAAAAACAAAGGCCGGTAGGGCCGGAGTCCCTTATTGTTGTTGGTCGTTATGTTCTCAGGAATCGTCTACTAGAAGATGAATTGGTTAATAGGAACCGCTACTGACTACACTTGCAGGCTCCCAAGAAAGCAACTGAGACAAGGAGTGGTACTTCACATTGACCACTGAAGAGCAAGGTGCCATCTGAATAAACTCAAAATCTGCTCGTCGGTTCAGTGCTGGTTCTGTGCACCTGAGCATCTACTCATTGACTGCCTGGCGATTGCGAGGAAAAGGAGTCAGGCAATGGGGTCTCTATATCTTCAAAGAGACAGAATCGCGCCCATCAGCCCAGTAACACTATTAAGTTTTCTTAACGCGACGATGTTGGATGGTATTTTGTGATAACAAGAGGGGGACAATAGACCTAGTAGGGATGATGTGGATAAACCAGGGAGATTGTTTGAAATGATCACAGGATTTTAACGAATATCAATTTCTAGGATCCTAAAACTTTTTTAGGAGGGGATAAGGAATGGAAATTACACTCAAAAATGTTTGAAAGAGAAGGTATGCAGAAATATAATGATAATATTATCCATACTTTATAGTTATGCGTAGCCATGCATAATTAGGTTATAAGTATACTCATATAAGAATATTTCGGTAGGCATCGTATATCCATTAAATAATTGTAAAAAAACTATCCTGCAAACACTTTGCAACTGACAAAATTGCGTGATTCCTTAATCTGGCTCAGTGAATACACACTTGAACACTATATAGTATATAATATTTTCGAGTATCTTCCATTTCTATGCGCTTATTATTTACGAGTGTTTGCGCATTTCGACGCTTACAGCCGCTGCTTGAGTTAACAACAAAACGCCACAACAACAACAACAATGCACGGCTAGTCAAAGTAAGTTCAGTCTACAATTCACTAGTTGTTGTGGTCGGGATGCTTGTTATATGCACAAAGCAAACAAGTTATAAAACACTTCAAGTGCGTTGTACAACATGAATTGACTTGCCACAGCGCGCTGCAGAGGGCGGAGAGCCCGCACCTGCCGAGTATTATGCTTCAGAGAGATAAAAATTATGATATTTTACATATGTATATATAAAATAAGAAGAGGGATCTAGTGCAAAAAAAGGAAAAAGTTGCGAAAATGGTGTTGCTTTAAACACCAATAAATTACTTACGATTACACGAATAGCGCGCAGATAAGCGAAGTCGCATTAAATCAACTTTGAAGTTAAAGGTGGCATTAGTCAACACTGTAACTGCGGTTTGTTGTATTTGTGATGCCGTTAGCTTTTGTTTTTGGCTTTAATGGCAGCATGCATGTGCAACAAAGTCGCTTAGCGACAAAAAATGCGGGAGAGAAGCGTAAATTTACGCTTAAAAATTATTCAGCTTCAAGAAATACACACAAACCACTGCATACATATCTAATTTGGCCATAAATTGGCGATTTTCATGCGTCAAATGAGTTGAGCGCTGACGGTGTGGCTGCAACACCAAACACCAAACAACGAACACCTCAGCTGAAGCTAAAGCCAAAGCCGCTGTGAAGTGGCGTCTGCTGCCGCCGCAAGCGCCTGCGGGTTGTTTTTGTCCAATGCAGTGTGCCGCTTAACGCCCTGCCATTTAACGCAGCCTTGTTGCAACAAGGCACAGCGGCACTCACTTTGAGTTGGGCTCAGCGTTGTGTGGTCGGTTCGTTGGCGTCCGAAAGGTGTTGGCTTAAATAAATGGCAGACATTTATTAGCTCGTTTGTGCAGGCAGGCAGGCAGCAGCGCCGTTTAACTCTTGCCACAACGCAGTTGTATGTGTGTATGTATGTCCGCCTATTAGTGGCATTTGCTAGCAACAACTACAACAATAATGGCGCGCTTTTGTTACCTTTCACCTTTGCTTTGCTTGTCGGCTATTTACACAACACTTTCAGCACTTGAAGACACACACACATACAAGCAGTGTGCCACACAGCAAGTCTCGTAAGGGGTTACCTCCCTCCCTCCCTCCTTGCAGTTGTTTGTTGATATGCATGTGCGTGTGTGTCTGTGAGTTATATGCGGGCTCATATTTTAGGAATTTGTTTTGCTGGTTTAACATTTAAGTGGCTCGCTAACGATGCTGCCACTTAGTTAAATATTGTTACTCCTTCCCTCCTTTCCCTATTTTTTATTTTAAACACACTTACAGGCACACGAACACAGATTTGATCATAGCCACACCCATGCCGGTGATTTATTCAGTTATGAGTACTCGTACCTTTTATGTGCATTCTGGTGTAAATTTCAAGCTTTTGCTGTTGTAGTGGCAACCTTATTTGTCGACGAACAGTTAAGCAATTACCTAATATTTAAGCTAAATTACCAAAAATGCTTCAGCAAATGCATGTATTTCTTTTAAATTGGGCATAATAGCCCAAGTGGAGTTGAACCGTTTATCCAAAGTCAAAGTAAATGAAGTGTACTTTATCGTTGTGTTATGTGAATGTGAAATCATTTACTTAGCAAGTCTCACACAAAAACATTTGCCGCAAAAACAAATAGTGTTCGTTGGCGGGAAAATTCAATGAGTTGGCATTAAGTGTTTAAAAGGTCCGGCATAAACCCTCCTGTCTAATTTGCATAGGTTTTGAAGGTAAGTGTAGTTGCCAGACTTGGTTCCAGTGCTTTCATAATAATGAATGGGGAGAGTTTTGGGCTGAATGTCATAAATAAGGTATATTCGAATTTTTGAATAACCAACGGGTTATAGTACATCAAGGATAAAAAGCGGCGTAAAAATAGTTTCAATGTTAGTGAGTAGAAGTACCTAGTGCTAAGACCATCATATCTAGAGTAATTTTGAAAACATGTAGATTCAAAAGGTTATCCATCAAAACGGATATTCTGAAAAAGTGAATATTATCGTAATAGCCTTTTTGCATATGAGTTAATTGATCTACAAATTATCGTTCAGTACGGATAAAATCCGGATAAAGCTAATATCTCTTAATATTATCCGGATGTTTTCGTATATACAGTATCTGACAAAATTATTTATACCCCACGGCATTTTTTACTATTATTCGAATATTTCTTGATTTGAATTTGCCAAAAAAATTTATCAAATGCCGGCAATTTTTTGGAAAATACAAGCATTAAAAAATACGACAGGCAGTCAAAAAGTTTGACGAAAGAGTTGCTCCAAAGTAAGTACATCCAAGGCACCAATGAGTTCGGAGGTGGGAATGTTTCAGTTCGGGGTTGCTGTAGCTGCAGTGGTCTATCGAATATGCTATTAATCGAAGGCAAATGACGGAAGAGTCCTACGGAGTGATGCTGAGTACAAATTTAGAGCCCTCGGCACAAAAAATTGACTTACGAGTTATCTTCTATATAGCAGCAGGACAATGAGCCCAAACATACAAGTTGGGTTACAAAGAATGTTTCGATCAAAAATCGATAGAGCTCCTACTATGGCCAAAAAGGGCTGACTTAAATGCTATTACGTATTTATAACAATATTTTAATGATAAGCTCGCCCGATATTCGTGTCATCCCAATAAATGAGACATTTTAAATAAATTGAAGGACTCCTGGGAAAACATACCACAATCACTTTTTATGAACTTGGTAGTTTTTTGGCTGCAATTAATGCTAAAGATTCCAACACTAAATATTGAACCTCTATTTAGAAGATAACTTTATAATATAGAGGGGTATCCATACTTTTGTCGTTGTTAAATATTTGTCTTTTTCAGATGATCGTGTGTTTTTCAACAAATAGTTCAATTGTACAATATTTAGATTTAATTTTTTTAATGCAATATGCCCTAAGCAGAATAAAAAACAATCCAAGCGTTAAATTTCATTGCTTAAAAGATATAATAATTTTTGTGTTTACATTCATAGGGCATACATAATTTTGTTGGGACATTGTATATAGGCATGTTCGATTTAACCGAACAATTGAAAAAACCAGATAAAATTCCTATTAATTTGGTTTTATAGAAACGAGTATTAGTCGTTACACAAGAAAGTGGAGCTCGTTTCAGCTAACAGATATATTAGTTGTTATAAAAGAGCGGGATTCCTGAAAATCATGGGATAAGGTTTTTACACTTGCGATGGTCAGCTTTAAAGTAAAGTTAAGTCGTAATAATAGTTCTTGTAATGAAACTATGAGCAAATATTAAAGAAACCTTCATATATGAAAGGTTAGATAGTTTTGAGCGAAATTGCTTTAAGATCTTGTAATATGAGTCAATTCTCGGATCGGTAGCCACTCTTTATATCTATTATACCAAAAAGTTATTATCAAGAAATATATAAAACCATGATAAGATTAGGTCTTCATTAGTAAAATTCTAAAAATTTAATACTAGTCTCGAAATATACATGTGACATATTTCGATGAAGACAATCCAACAATGTTGATTGAGAAGCAATTCTACTGTATTAATGCACATTATATATATATCATTATATATAGTTAAAATTGCTTCCAAATCCCGAAATAGTCCACTAACACACCTCAATGGCGGTATTAACATCTCTAACGTCTACGAATAACTATTCATCTGTCTATTGCGCTACTCAAATTTTATCTAATCTTATCTTATTTTACAGCATTGTCTCGACACGGTTATTAAATTATTAAAATTTCCAAATGCACAAAATGTAAATTATGACTGGAAATAATTTATGCGCCAGACAAGCTGTTCGCCTTTAAGTCTATTAACTGGTTATTGACATGGCATTTAAAGGCAATTGAAAAGGCGATCACAACTTGCCAATTACACTGTTTTGAGCGTGTCTTTGCCAGGCAATTTGCATTCAATGATGTCGAAACGAGCGAATGCAGGTTTACAACTCCACAAACACACATAGTCACAGGCGCAAAGGTGTAAAGTTTAATACAACAAACATACATGTGTGTGTGTGTGTGTCTCTGTGTTGCAGAGAGTGGCTTGACGCTGCATAATTTGCACAATTTTATGCGAGTCATGAAAATATCGCACATGCATTTGGACAATTCGATTTGATCGCATAAACACCAATTGATATGAGCACGCCCACTTTTGGCGCGCGCAAACACAGGCACGCACACACATACATACATATATATATATATATGTAGATAAGTAACAGCAGAAAAGCGCTTTCAACAGGCGCTGAGTGGTAACTAAATCTCAATTTCAATAAAAAACAAAAAAAAATTAGAAAAAATTTCAGCTTGATCGCGACAGTCTGGCGTGCGTGGGTGTGTATGTTTTGCCATTTGCACTCAACGCATTCGATGCCTAAGCGACGACTGTGCGCGAACATTGCATTGCAAGTGATAAATATAAAATTTTATTACTGCAGACAAAATGCCACTTAAATGTGCATAAACCTGTGGCGCTGTTGTTGTTGTTGCTGTGTGGTGCAAAGAAAATCTTATTAAATGCTAAATAAGTTATCAACGCAACCGGCATTTATGAAAAATGCATGCATAAGCTCAATTATGTGCATACATATGTCTACAGTAATAGCTAGTGGTTGCTTTTGAAATATCTCCACACAACTCGTTTCGAAGTGCTACACCACGCCATATCAGGTGGCAAGAAGCTGCAAGGCAAATTGTGGCGCTTAGTCAGTGTAGCGCATTCGGTGTGTCGTGCAGAGAATGAGCAAAAAGGAAGTGTGCAATTAAACGACTATATCACGTGGTCGAACTGTTGCCAAGTCGCGCTTTTTTAAAGCTTTTTTAAAACGAGGCGCCGTGTTAAGTTAGTTGGTTGCTGAAGACGAAATTTTTTTTGTATGTTTGTTTTTAATTTTATTTGCCACTTCCAATAATTCAATATTTTTTTGTCAAAAAATATATGTGCCTCAATCTGCATCACATCTCATACAAAAACTTTTTTTTTACACTTAATATCTGCCTCAAAGTTCATCTATGATACTTGGTATGATACTCTCCAATTAGTTAAAACCAAGCCAAGCGAGGCAAAGCGAATATAAACAAAAATAAAAATCAAACAAAAAAATAAAATCCACTCATTTGTTGTTCAACATCAAAAGCAGCGATTGATAAGCGTTTAATTACTTAATTAACTTGAAAGTACTTCAAAAGCATTAAAAAATACGCATAAAGCACCGCATAGACAATCAATGAAAAGCAAATAAATGGCAGTCGGGAAAATTGTACACTTTTTGCAAAAATTTTTATATTTTTTTCTTTAATTTTTTACAAATTACAAAGCTTTTATGTTTGTTTGCAATTACACGACTCGATTGTTGCCAAAGCGACACAGCGGGGAGGGTATAGACCGAATTTACAAAGCGTATCTCACTTAGCTTGACAAACCAAATATACATGATATTACGAAAGAAATGGAATAATTCAAAGTGAATATAACACAACTTTTACAAACGCTTTGAGTTCTAAAGCTTTTTAAAAAGCGCATATTGCAACAAGCAACGAAAGAGAGTGATAAAATTATGATTTCGTATGTTATTTATTGACCAACGAGGTTAAAGCTATAGAGAGATGGCGAAAGCTCGGTAATAAATCTGTAAGGCTTTCTCACCTCATCTTTTTCTATTAAAATTTATAGAAATATGTGAAAGCTTAGTTGCTTCTCTATCGAATAAAGCTTTTACAATCCATGTTCATATTGTTTGTATCATTCAAAAATCAACCAGGCTTCAATAAAACACAATTTTGTCTACCGATACAGAGGACGGATGACTTAAAAGATATATATTCTTTTGTTTAAGAAATTATTACAGTGAGTAAGTTAGACCGGAGGTTAGAGTCAAAAGTTACCAAAAGAAATCCACAGAAAAAACATACATCCAACTATTTTTTAAATCTTTTTCCATAGAGTGATTGCAGAAAGCTTTGAAAGAAACTATGGAAAGCCTGAAGGAACGCTTCTATTCGCTTCTTGAGTAGGAGATTAATTGCTATTGGAGCATTCAATTCGAAAGGATATTAAAAAAATTGAGATTGAAAATTAGAAAAGTGAGGGGAGAGGTAACTGAGCGATTATTATTTGTCAAAGAGATAGCGCAGAGCTCAGATGAAAACGCATGTGATATATGTACAGTTAAATTTCCCAAACTCGAATCACCATGATTTCCAAAAAAAATCGAGTTTTGAGCTTTCATCAAAGCATGAAATTTTTCAAAAAGCTGTGAAAGCATGAAAGACTCACGTTCCAAAATTAAATGAATTAATAGCTATATTGAGAGTGTGGGAAAAGTTACTATATTGGATAGAAATATAGAGAAATGGAGTACATTTTCGAAACATTCACTAATTTATATACCGCTAATTTATCAACCCCTGCTGTCATCTCAGTAAAAAATCAAAAAACTCAGATTGATTTACAATTACTTACTTCGCAACTAAGCGAAGAACTCTCTAAAGACTTCCATCTCTTATTATTTTTTGAGGCATAGTACCCACGTACACGTATCAAAATCACATTTAATCATTGTTTTCTTCTCATGCTTTATTCTACTTTCTTTACGGAAAAAGTTTATTAACACCAACGAAGGAAGACAGTTGTAGTTGTTTTTGTTATACTTTTGCAAGTGGAAGCCTATTAGAACTGACTCGTAGCTCATATACAAATGCAATTTTCGCGAAATCTCATTCAATTACGAGTTTAATTGCCTACTTGCGGTCAATTGAATCAATTACACAGGCGGCGTAGTATTGAGGGCATTGCCTGCTTGGAGCTTGCAAAAAAGTGACATTCAAAAGAAATAAGAAAATAAAAGTTTTTCATACTGGTAGCTACCGCAGAAGCTGTAGTACTGAGTGCAAAACGGGGTCATGCCCGAGGGGGGAGCCTACACTAATTGGCCACACACCAGCGACTCAGCCAATGTTTCGAGTTCAACATTCTTCAACTTGCGGTTAACAAAAGCTCACAGTGCTTCTGGGCTTTACTGCACCATTCTGAGCTTACTCACCCTCGCTACGTTGTTCACTCTCTCGCACTCTCTTTCACAAGAAGATGTTATGGAATAATAGGAAAATTTACAAGTTTCTTAATGGCAAAGTTAAAAGTTCGAACAATAATACTTGGCAATGTTTTGCATGGCAAAAACAAAAAAGTAGCGACAGTGCCAACCAACAACAAATATGAAAACATACAGTAACCAAGTACTTATTCGACGCCTAGAGTTTGAGGTTGGGTGAGTTTGAAGTGAGCAAAAAGTTTTGTTTCGTAATTGGAAAATAATTGCAAATGAAATGTTTGTTGATGATGCAGAAAAAGCAAATGAACTTTGTTGTGTTGACTCAGCGACGGCGGCGGTGGGGTGACCAAAATTTATGAGAACAGTTACATAAAAGCAGTTAGTTGTACAAAGTTTTTGTCTGTTATCTCAGATTACAAACGGAAATGTGATTTGAATATTGAAAAGGAAGGCGCGGAAGTGAATGAAAAATAAAATTAAGTAGAGCAGAAATATATTTAAGTATAAGTACTGTTATTGGCAGCCCATTAATTTTAGAGGAAAATATGTTTCACAAACAAGTTAGAAAAGCGTGCGGAGTGTGTATAAATAAAACAGTTGCATACCCTGAGGCGCTTAGACTTTTAAATATAAAGTAATTATAATTAAAAAAAAATTGAAAGATCTGGTGGTGTGGAATATAAGCTAGATGTGGTTGATTTTGAATGTTAACTCAAAGTCATATTTTTCATTGTTTATGCGAAGAAAGAAGTTTTAGTAACAGCTGGTCTAAATAAATTAAGGAATAAAACTTTTGGTTCGAAGTGTGGGGTTTATAAAGAGCGGTCTAATATAGTAATAAATACATGTTGTCTACACGGATGACGTAGTTATTTGTTGTGACTATATTGGAAATACAATTTATTTACTAAATAAAACACTTGTTACAAATATTTGGGTTTCATTAGAGCGAAATAAAAATAAAAGTTAATTTATTCAATTACTAATTGAATCAATTAACCATAATTTACCTATTAGTCATACTCTATTAATGTGGTCCTAAATGAAGGCTACACTTTTCTGATGAAAAACTAACGTTGCCTACATTTAGGCGCAATTCAAAATAACCACTGCAACACAACTTATGTTTGTAAGAATTCTAGGAATATAATTAGAACACACAGAACTTACACTAAAAATTATTTTCTCTTGGCTCTATGTCAAGACGAACTAGGAGACAATGAACCAAGAAAGAAATATGTATATTATATTTGGCGAGAAAAAAAGCAGGGACCTAATCCTCATTAAACAGCAACTCTTGGACAATTGGTTTTGGGATAAAAACCAAATACCAATATTGTCAAAAAATAAATGGGTTTCTCCTTAAAAGTGCTCCACTTTTCCGTTATATTACTCTCTTTATGTTATTGCGTTCTATACGATTCGCTATATTACTCAGAGTTATTTTGCCAGAAGGCTACAAAAAGATACAGTTATTGTTAAATTATTATTTACGCATTAACCTATCTAATAAGAACCTAATTAATTTTTTCGCTTTTAACTATTATTAAATGCGCCTTTCAGCTTTTGTGTACATTTCATAAAACCCTTCATTAATCTTCCAAGACTGGAGCTACAAATTTAATTTTTTTCTTTGCTATTTCGCATTATGTATCTTAATTTACGTGGCAATAAAGATGTAAACAAACAAGCAAAAGCAGAAAATATAAATTGTGAAGGCACAATTTTTTCTAAAAAACACAAAATTAATCATCCATCAACCGTCTCATCGAATTCTTTTCACACGCTTATATCGCTTTGGGCTTTCTTTGTTTATCGCTTTCGCGGCTAAGGCAGCGCATAAAAGTAGCTAAATTGCTGGGAGTGATAAAGAATTGCTATTATTTACGGCTACTGACCTGAAAATAAATGATTTTATATTAAATGGCATATGCCTCTTTAGTAACCATGTCGAGTCAGTAGTATAATTTGCGAAGCTGAAGAAGATTTCAAATTGACCTCGATTCAGTGATTTTAATTTTAATGACATAAAACAAATTAAACGACTTAATGGTCTGCAGAAATGATTTATATTATGCGTAAAATGAGAAAAATTAAAATATGGATTTTGTAGAATTGGGATTCAATAGAATCGAGATGAAGTGCCATCCTGAACTACCACTCACATAAAGGTAATGAATGATCTTCATTTATTTCTGGCTAAAAACAGACGTTAAAGTATAATTCTTCGAACTAAAATAGGTTAAACGGCTAAACACCATCATCTTCTAGGTAAACATCATTGCTTGTGAAAAAATGTATTCACCGATTTTCGAAGACAGCCTCAAAACTGACTTCGCAATCCAAAAAAGGATTTTAAAACATATTATTAACTATAAAGAGTCAAAGTTAGATCTTCGAAAAATAAAAAATTTTAAATATCGAAAAATACTGGACCCTTATAGAATCTGTCAAAAAAGCTTCAGTGAAAAGTTTTCTGCAACATTTAATTTGGAGGAAAATATAGATTATATCCATATATTCAATTTTTTACTAATATATATACAGTTCCAGAAAGTTAGCTAGTCCATCTTTCCCAAAAAATAGCTACTATGAATTTAATGTAAATCTTGGATATTTGTGTGGAGCAAGTTTTAGAGTCCAGGACCCTGAACAAATATTTATAAAACTTTACTGTTAGGAAATCTAGAGACACTATAAAGAAGATTAATAATAACAAATTATCGACTCATTGAAAACAACTCCAAAACACAACATTTATAGATTTTTTCAACTTTCAGATTACAATTTTCATTTCATTTCATAATTTTCCAGATTAGATTTTTCACAAGATTAACAGTATATGAACCACCCTGTATAACACTTTGGCAAAGAGCAATTGTACAAAGCTCAACATACCTATTATCATATCGTATGCTAATTATTTATTATAATTAACTCAATATTTTTTTAACAACTCACACAAATAAATTTGCGAACAAATATGTCTGTATGGCCAAAGGGCGAATTACATAGCGCCACAACTGTCTCATTATGTAAACAAAATTAACTCAGGCAAATAAAAGATTAAAAATTTATGCAGCAAAACCCATAAAAACCGCAAAATTGGCAGCGGAAAAAGGAGAGAAACCAGACCTGCATGTGGCCCATACAGACATATGTAGAAAGTTGTTGCCGGCGCACGGTAATCCATTTATTACATAATAACATTACACAATCAATCGATTTCGTCGGTGCAAAAGTAACGGATAAATGAAATTAACAGCGACAATGGAGTTGCACAAATTTGTACAAACATATACCATTTCACAGAGTTGCACAAACAATATTTGGTTGCCAGACACGACCTCCAACACCTACTATGTTGGAATCACTCACCGGCACAGGGGTGCACAGAGCAACCAACGGTGCTGCGTTCATGCTGTGACATAAAAGACCACTTGAAAAATTATATAAATAAAGCGCACATTCAGTGAGTATTAAAACAAAATGAATGGGAGGCGTGGCAAGTGTGTGTTGCAAATGGCAAATGTGGCACAGCGCGATGCCGCAGGTGAAGCGGGTGTTGATGGTGAGGCATTGGATGTTGGTAATGCCAATGGCAACAATAACAACAACAACAACAACATTAGCAGCAAGAACAATTACAACAACAATGGTAACAAAAACAACAGCAATAACGGTAATAGCTGCTGCTGCATTCATTTCAATTATTATCGCGCTCTAACGACATCAAAGCCCAACCGAGCGCATTTTACACGTTTGACATGCTGTTTAACATAATAATTTCATTAAAATGCATTATGGCAAAGTGGCAAAATGCGCTCGATGCCTGACGGCTGGCTGGCTGAAACGCTGACGCTGCTAGTGGCAACAGTCAGGCATTCACTCAGTCATTTAGTCAGCCAGGCTTAAAAGTCACCTGCTGTATAATAAGTACAGGTTGTATGTATGTGAGTCGTGGTTGGCTGCCTGACTGCCAGGCTTGGCTGTCTATCATATTGCTGCCACATGATTGCATGGTTGCATGCACCACTTCTTTGACTGCAGGCACCTTTCGAGTGTTTTTCGCTGGTGTGAAGCCAACACTTCAAATGTGTTGCATTTCATTAACAAAATGCGGGTCTTAAGTACAACAACAACACCACCAAGAAGCGTACACTCGCAATGGTTGCGCTGGCAACTACAAAATATAAAGACCCAAGTACCCATTTGGTACAAAAGCCACAGTATACTTGCTGCTTGTACACTGAATTATATTGTACTTGACTTTATAATCTGCTATGAATTACATGGATCAGCAAGTATACACACTTACAGTGTATAAATATATTTATGGCATACCGCAGTCACTGCTGGCTAGCAACAATAGCAGTCAAGTACGTGAGCACTTTGCAGATTTTGGACGCTTTACTGCTTTTAAATTCACACAACAAAGGAACGACTAGCGACTTTTGGCTTTGCGACAACGAAATTAATACCAGCAGTTTGGTGGAAATTACAAAGAAAACGAAAGTGAATATTAAATATTGCGACTATAACTCCTGAGTAAGTGTGTCTCTCACTTTCACTTACTTAGTACTACTTCAATTGAGAGACTTGCATCCCGATTGATTGGTCTATGTTCTGAAAACTGGGTTAGCTAATATTAGCTACTTGATAAATCCTCAAGAAAATTATTGACTAAGACTCTCTTTTGGTCGAAAAAGTTTTTGTGGACCTCAGGTTTCAGGTGGAATTCAAAAATATATTGATCCGGCTTTGAATATCTTCGGCTAGGCTAATCCGCTTCACAATTAAAATTAATAGGTATTACTTTAATTTTCTCTTCAATCCGGATTAAAAAACAAAGTGTTGACATCACATATTTAACGTTCGCGGGAGCGATAATCAACTGTAGATCAGGTAGAAATAATGGAGAATCTTTAACATCCCTAATAGAGACAACTCCATTTGATGTAAAAAACGGCAGAAGCGAAGAGATCGATTTCCGAAGTCGGATCCTGTCCAATAAGTACCGCTGCAGACACTCCTGGTTGGAATTTTCTGGCAGGAAACCTCCAATTCTATGGTATCAATTGATGAAAAAAACATCGAAACAAACTTCCAAAGACGGTTTGTTCTCAATGAAAATATCTTGGAACTAATGGAGAGTAGTATTAAGATTTGTTTTAGAAAGAGGCTCTGTATTAAGTGATTGTGCAGGGAACAGATATTAAAAGCGAACATTAGATTAGGTTAGGTTCAAAGGCTAACCCTCGCGACAGAAGCGAAACTTAGCTAAATAATAAACGCGCCTAGATATAGGCCACATTATGGCTAACAATAAATCAATGCATACCTTTAGGCTACTGGGGAAAAAAATTAATACATCATTTTGTAAGACTTTCCACAAAAATCAAAAAAATAGTGTATTATACAGCTCAAGTATCTAAGTAAATAATCATTAGGAACTCTGTGCACTCCTTTCAATTTCAAAAGTCTAACTAACCGCTTTCCAACATTAAGAATCACTTAAAGTCAAAAAGAATCCATAGTTGCCTTTAAGTCACTTGTACTGACCTCACAGCACTCTTTAGACTTTAATTATATCGCAACACAACAAATAGTCTCTGCTTATCCCGTTAACCTTTCGCGCTACTCACAGCTACTAATTACCTTAATTGCGTTCTATTTTATTTTAATTGCATTTGCGATCCGCCAGCTAGTCGCTTGCCGACGCTATAACTTGGCGGTATTTAAAAGTCCTTGTTTGCCATTAATGTCCCTCTGTCAGCAAATTCAAAGCATTCTTTTGTATTCACTTTAGCCGAAAGTAGCCAACAACTATGCATTTTCGCTTTAAAGTGGAATGTCATTAATTATTTGCGACAAGTTAATTGCGGTTTTCCCATGGGGTTAAATATTGTAATTAAAGAGGTGATTAGGTGAGGAAAATGCAGTGTAGTGGAGTAGTTGAAAAATTATTTAATGTTGATACGATTTCTAAGGTACTTCAATGTTAACTTTGGGTCCCTTTGCTTATTGTGAAATCTTAGCAGAAAAGGACTTTGACCTCTTCTGGAATCTCTGTAGGATAGGATATGATCTCTTGTATAACCATTGCAGAAGACGAATTGGTTTTTCTTAAATCTGAGGCTTCCAAAATTTGATTACGAAGCCTTGCATTGAGCAAGCAATGGCTAAAAATCTGATGGGATTTCTGGCCGAATTTCTCCAAAAGGCCTCTCCAACTATCTTAACCTATTATTTCAATTACAAACTGAATTATAGATTGATATTACAATAGATAAAGTAACTACGATCCAGTAAATTTGGATTTTTCTGAGTGACCAAAGAAAATCTCATTTTTGTCTCATCCTCAGTGAGCCCATAAACGTCAAAGTTTAGAAGCAGTCATACTCATAGACTATCTGTTATTTAAGGTCTCATAAATTTTACGAGCATCCGAAAATACCAGAGTGGTGGTGACGCTTTTTACGTGCCATTACGAAGAACCAATCAACAGCGACAATTTCGGCAATGTTATGACAGTTTTTTATAAGCATTCAAACCGTTGTGAAACCTGCAGGAAATTGCCAATATAAAGCATGCGCGCACCTAAAAACTTACCAATTAATGGACCATAATACACACGGGTTTGCGATAATAAAGATGGATGTGAAATAGTAAAGCGCTGCTATTCTCCACGTAACAACTTACCTGTAAGAAGAAAGAAAATGAGAAAGAGAAAATAGATTAGTGCTGACTCAAGCAAAACACATGAAAATAAATATATATTATATTTCTGTTACGTTGAGATATAAGGCATACTGCTAGGCGCACAAGCTCCATATTTAATACGCTATAAAAATGTAATATATCATGTACGAACACAATATGTTATAAATGTGTCATAAACAATGTGGATATAACTACATAAATGCGACCACCAAATTGCACAGCAAGAGCAAATTGAACAACTAACAGCCGCCACACTTAGATAATGAGCCATATAGACAATGCGCCTAAAAGTATGCTTGCGGTGCGTAAATTAGAGCAATGAACTACGGACACATTTATGGTTATTTGATACCGTCTACGTGGGTGTGCCGTCGCGTATAATGACCCAGACAAAATGAAACGATAAAGAGAGCAAGTTTCCACGAATGAAGCAAAAAGGGAATAGATACAAGGAAAATAATGTTTGAACGTCAAAAAAAAAGAACTTGAGTTCGACGAAAAAGTTCACTTGAAACGAAATCCGAAAAAATTGAAAATAAAAAACGCAAAAATATATAAGCACTGCAGTCACAGCAGTGTAACAGAGAAGACGAGCAGGGCAGATGCAAGTTAGATTTAACAAATTTTCAAATTGTTTTTAAATGACTTTGCGAAAAAGTTGCGCATAAAATTACACTAGTTCAGTGCGACAGGACTACAAAGAAAATTCGAAAAAAACTGAAATAGAAAATAGAAAACAAAAACACAGAAGCGCACCCCCACACATACGACTCGCTGGAGCATCAAGCAAATGTGAGTTTGTTGTTGTGATGGTGTTGAATAAGAACTAAGCACAGGGTATGTGGAGCGTCGCTTGGTTGCCTGCTACCGAAAGTATCTGCAAACTGTGCACGCTTGAGAGCGCAAACTGCGCGTGCAACTTTTCCAAAAATGTGACACAAGTTGAATTACAAAAGATCTAAAACAAATTTCGTGCACAATATTAGTTAGTTGTTAGTTGCGAGGTGTGAAAGTGTCTGTGAGGATACGTGAGTAGTGACAGCAAGTAAAGTAAGAACGCTTGAGTGAATAGTTTTGTGCGCAGGAAATCAGTTGAAATTGAAAATTGTGTTAAGGAGACTAGTTACATGCCAGATAATGCTTTTCGAGTATGAGTATAGTTAAAGATAAAATAAACACTCGAACAGCATAGGGGTGCGGAAAATGGTGTATATATTTACAAGTTTCTTTTAAGTAATTTGATAATCTATAGGAAGCATGTTTATAAAAAGTTCACATCTATTGAAACTAGAGATTTTCATAAACCATACGTGATAACTCAAATTAAAAACATCTTCATTACCGGACATTCACGAAGAATAGAAGTCTTGTTGAGAAATATGAACTATTGTGAATGAGCTCTTGGAAAACTACAGCCAATTTCATGTCATTACTTGTTCTCACTTGTTGCCGAATATTCAGTTAATAATTCTCTTTTATAACCATCATAGAATTTTGAAAATTCCATATTATTTATTATTTAGATGTTTTAATATTTTTTTATACAATGATTTAATAGACATGTACTGAAATTTTAATTGAGTTGTAGCGTTATTTTTGCAGTTAAATTACAGCATCTTAAAATTTTATCAGGCTTATTATCTTACGAATAAAAATTCAATTCATAAAGGTACATACATATATAATCCGAATTATCATTTATCATATAAATTTCAATTGGTTGTTAACTAACTAATATAGTCACACATATAATAGTACGTAGCCCCATCCTCCCCCATATTTGTTTATTGTGCCACAATAATGTGCCCAATGTATATGGTGTGTTTATATTGGTAAATGGTTCAGAGGCACCTGTTAAAGCTCTTTGAAAAATGTGGACAACATTTAAAAGATGTGGTACCTAAACTCACCGTAGATTTAACTGGTATAATAAAAGCAAATTGGATTTTGAGAGTCCAATATTCAAAATTTAAAATTTTCAGCTGTATTCGTTGCTAAGGTTAGACGTGTTTTTATGTGGTAGACAATTTTCGTTTAACAAAAGCTCACAATTCGTTGTTTGTACGCCTCCATATTCGCCACACATGATTCCGTGTGATTCTTTTCTATTTCCTAAACGAAAAGGATTGAAAGTTCCTTTATTGTTTACAAGCATAAGTAAAATCGCTGAAAGAGCCAAATACTATCTCAAAAATCAAGAAATTGGAGAAGTGTTTTGACTATTGAAAGGAGTGCTGACATAAGTGCATAATATCGAATGGGGACTACTTTAAACGTGACAACAGTATTGTAGACAGAACAATAAATATATTTTTCAAATAACAGAAATTATCCTCATTTTTTAACACACCTTGTATACGAGTATATTACTCGTATGTTAGTCTACATTAAGCTAATATTAATAATATCAATGCAAACATTTGGGGTTATCATAAAATTTTTGATTATAAAATGAAAATATTCATATAGTATATACAAATTGTATAGGAATCATTTAGGTTAATACATCACACAAACAGATTTGCTTGTGGCACCGAAAACCACAAAATTCAAACAAAAATAAATAAAAAGATGTATTTTTTTACCAACTCTTGTGTGTAGACACATTTTATATTTGAAATCAAAATTTTTAATGTCATGTTTTGCACCCAATAAACTATGCTTATAAATGGGTATGAGAGGAAAAAACAATTTATCATAACAAAGCAAAGAGCTCGTAAATCAAATTCCTCGGTTAATCAGCAAATTGAATCAAAAGAAGAAAAAATGTAAAAAAATTGGCAATAAAACATATTTATGAGAAACAAACTAGAATAGAGCGACTGAAAATAGACGGCGATAGTTAAATATAATTGACGAGTTGAATTTAATATTATTTATCAGACGAATGTAATTACACTGGAAAAAATTTATAATTTTTGAACGTGATAAATATTTTTGCATTAAAATTTTTTTTCTGAAGATTAACTAAACAAACACATACAACATACATATGCTGAAACTCCAGCTGAGAAAAATGATATTTTTTCGATATTAAAAATTTTTTTGAAGACAGATTTGAAAAGACTTATTTAAATAGGGACTATAATTATTATAAGTTGAAATTCATCTTTTTACAAATTTTAGAACTTTTAAACAAAATTTGAAACTTTTGAGCATATTTTATGCTCTATTTTATTTAGATAGTTGTATGGATGTAGGTGCTTCTGTCAAAAATGTGAACCACAAGCCTGAGGCTGAGCGAGAATGATGAGACTTTGACCTCATCCTCGTTTTTCACTTCTCATATATACGTTTAACCTAAGAACTTTTCATGGTAGCAATTGGTTCAAAATAAATTCATATGGATGTCAATCAATTACAAAACGCCTTCAGGCTCAAAATTGTTTTAAGTGTTTCGAAATAAGTAAAAATCCACACAAATTAAGCCTTAATTTCGCACAGGCATCGAACACATTTCAATGACGTGCATTTCAAACACCAACAGCAGCAGCAACAACCACAACAACAAGTACAACAAACAACAACAACGCACGCAAACGATAATAATTTATGGCGCTTGCCGAGGCGAAACTAGGTCAAATGCATTAAAATTGTAATAGTCGCAAATAAATCATGACGCTATGCATAAACAAATACAGGCGCAAACGCACACACGCACCCCCCAGTTGGGGCAGGCTGACAGCCCGCGAGACAAATGGACGCAACAGAACAGCGTGAAGTGAACGACAGACATGAGACATGGCATGAGAACGCACATAAAATGCATGCAGATAAATATAAATTAATACAAAATGCTGGAGAAAACATTAACAACAACAACAACAAGAAAAGTAACAACAACACAAATAAAAACAACAAATATCGCAATGAACACATGCTGAGCATGAGCACACATAAACAAATAATTCAGAAAAAAAAGTTGCCACAAGTGCGGGGTGAGAGGGGAGTAATACGAGTATGAATAAAGAAAAAAATGCTTCAAGCGCATAGCTCACACAAGAATATGTAAATAATTATGCATACTACAAGTGTGTTTATTGATTTTTCGTCAGCAATTTGCGCATGCAACCACCGACATGGAGAGACCTCGTCAAGGCAGGGCACGCGAGGCAAGCTTTCGGAAAGGACGCACACAATTTTGCTCCACTTTTTATTTATTTATTTTCATATATTGTTGCTTAGTTTAAATAAAGGCCGCACTCGATATGTGACACACGCTAACGAGCCTTTTACTCGTGTGTTGCACAATAGTAATCAAGTGTTGATGAACACCCACGCGAGCGTAAATAAGATGATTTTGAAATCTAGGCATGAATGCGAATATATACATGAGACTTGTGCTGATAGTTTTTTTTTTTGGTATTTATAGTTGTTGTTGCACAGCGATAGTAGTAAATCGTTGCACAAGCAGCGTTGCTGAGGAGTCCTTATGGTCCTTGCGAACTAAAAATGTACGATGCATGTGTGTGCTTACATGATTATTATGGGTCTGTGTCTGTTGACGTAACAAATTCAATTTGAAATTCATGTCGCATGTCAGCGGCACGAGTCTATTCGTTGCATGCGCTTCGGATGACCCAAAGCGACGCTATATTTTTATAGACGGATCTTAAATTATTTTCAATGGAACTAAAAGTGTGTGTAAAATTCCTGGCAATATGTGAAAACTGTCATACAATATAAAGAGGAATGGAGGATATGGCTTCTTAATAAGTTCTTTTCTAGTTTTCTAGCTAGTTTTTTCTTCTATTAGAAAACCGTGGGAGTTTGACACTATCTTCTACTTAAGGGTGACATTTATTAGTAGCAAAACTTGTTTGATTTGAGTCAAAATCTGGCAAAGAAGTTAGATGCTGTCCAATAATAGTCCGATTCCTAAGTCATTATAACCCTGGAGCCGCTAAAACTTGCTTGATACATTTTCTCTGAATGAATCTATGTACATAATAGAGGTTGCTGTCGAAAACAATCCCCACATGAAAACACCCATAACGTATCTTTTATCTAAAGAAACTTATTTAATTGAGTCATCGAGATTACGGGACCACCATACAGTTAAAATCTAGATTTCTCCCAAAGGTTCAGAAGTTCAGTCACATCTACATCTCTATTTGAAGGGACGCCAGTAGCTAGAACACCATTAATAAACTCGCTAAATTCTTAGAGCGCTAATCACATATGTATACAAAACTTGGTATCAATGGAATTTTCTAATAGAGAATACAGTACGGTTTTTTTGGGTTGTATTCAAAGTACTTTTAAAATCCAATAAAAATGTTTGGAAATATTGTAACATATCATAGATTGATGACAAAACACTTAACCAATTACAACACCAAGGTTGTCAATGTTCTCCAACTGGATTTCACTATTCACTTAGGTATTATTACGGGGCGATTCCAGCGACCGTCCAACGTTTGTCATGTCATACTTGATACCGTTAATTTTCTTGGAACATGTGGATTCGTCATTCGAAGCATAAGCGACGTTTGTATTTTGTTTGCCTGATTCGAACGAACAATTCCACTGTAAATAAATTGATATTTCTAATTATGACATCGCCACATATCTTCTTCGGTTTTCCCCATGACAGCTGACAGCTGACAGTTACTTTCACAGTGAATTCGTGAACTTGATTGGGCATATACTTAATATATATTATAAAAAATTGCATAAAATTACGAGGCAACTCTCAGTCAATATGTTTGTCTAAAGTCTAGAATTCCAATAAGGCATATCTACAACGAAAATTGTCATATGACAGTTGTTAAGAGACCGATGAGTCTATATTTCTGTGTGCATACAGCATGGATTTAGGCGCTCAAGCACGTGCCTCAAAAGCAACACAAATAACAATAACAGTAGCCATTATAGTGATAAACTAAGCGACGACACAAGCAAACAAACAAAGAGCTATATAAATAAATAAACAAGTGAGGCACTGCAGCTGACAGGCTGAGGAGCTCCACAAAGAAAAAAAAAACAACAAAAAAAGAAACACACACACACAGACTTCAATTGCAACTATTTATTTTCTTTTACTGCGTTGTTAGGCTGACTTTATGACTTGACAAAGGAAAACTGTCAACATTATTTGACACTTCTCAACTCGTAACGCCCAGAAAACGGACGACAAAAACGCTGACAGGCAGAGCATGTGAAAAATAACACAAAAACACACTCACAGAGTGAATTGCACGCAAAAGAGGATACTTTATTTAGTTTGCATCCAAGTTTACATAGAGGCTTTGCAGCACAAACAGAAAGTGGGACAAACTACACACACACAGTTCGAAATGTTGCAAGTGAGGGGCGCGTGCAGGAGAAGTTGAAGGATGGGTACAAGGAAGGGCGCAGCAGTAATGAACATCAAATGATGTACTCGTCTTTGTATATATATATATCTGAATGAGTATGTGTTTGTATTCATATGTCTGCATGTGACACTGTCAACAAGCGAACGAGTGGTGGAGGAGGAAGATACCAGAACAATGTGAAAAAAATTCACATTTTTTTAGAGCTGCAAATGGTTGGGGGGGAAAACAGCAACAATAGCAAAAACTCGGCGCTTCAAATACAAAGAGAGAGAGAGCTAGTCAGAACGCATAATTTACTAATGGAAATTCAAGGCAAACAAAGAAAGTGGGAATACCCGAACAAAAAAGCACAGAAAAATTTAAATTATTAAAAATAGACAGCAAAATCACAACAAAAAACTCGAAAAGGCGCTCTTTGGCAACAACTCAGATGCATAATTGAGGCCAAATATTTACGTAGATGTTAACAAGCTGCACTGTACCACGTTGTGTTTGACGGCTGAAATTGAAGTGAGCGTGTGACATGTGAATACACGAAATGCGAAACACTTTGTAGACTTTGTTTGAATATGTTTGTGAAGAACGGTAGACAGTTTTGTCTCAGGCGGGTCTAAATTAGCTTCGAAAAAGTTGTGGAAAAAATATGCTTTAATATTTACTTTAAGAGCTAATTATGGTAATAAGAACTAAGCCGAGTCCCAAACCCAGTCATCGAAGGTAAATAAATATGATAAAGAGAGGCAAGAGAAGCTCGAGTTCTCATGATATGATCGAAGACTGAAACGACAAATATGTCTTCGAGATTTTTTTTCTCGAACTTGAATCCATGTTTGAACTCATATAACTATTTAAACCCACATTTGAATATATACTAGGATCTAAACCCACCCACAAATCCACATTGATAAAAATAAGATTGTATGTATCCTAATTTAGAGTTTGGGCTTAAAATTGCTACTCAGCGACATTTTTCCGTTTTTTTTTTTTAAGAAAAAATTATCCAGATTATGCAAAAATCTCTGAGACTGAGTTAAATTTTGAGGAAAAAGTACGAAAATGTCATTGTTGTTGTAACGGCGGAAAACATTCGCCAAATAAGTGGCAAACTCTTCGGAGTTGACAGTCCTCGGTCGGCTAAAAATCAGTGTCCTTTCCTGTAAAGCATACTCGACTATCCTATGAACCCAAAAATAATGGAAGAACACTATATCACTCTCCATGTTTAATAATATAATCGAGATTTGACTAAAAATGCGCTCTTCTATAAAACAAGACAAGCTTTTAAGCCGGGCATATATATCAAGCTTTCCCTCTTCATAAGCTTATGCCTTGGTAATGATGAAACAGTCTAGAATAGCAAGATAATTCATAGAACAACACGTTTAAAAAATACCCAGTATATCTGATCTCCCACTTTTTAGATACTATGTGAATAAGTCAATACTTTTTATGGACTATTATCGAACCGAACATTTCGTTTTCAGCAATAAATCAGTAAATACAAGTATTCAGTTGGTTTTGCCCTCAACAGATCACATCTTGAAACTCTGCGAACATTTCAATGATTGGCCAACAAATGATATCGATGGAATAATTGAAAATATGCAGCATGACTCAAAAAACTCCGCACATTTATACCATGATATGTCTGTATATATTGACATATGAGTATAAATATTCATATGTACTAGTTCTAAGCGAGAGTGCAATTGAAGTGTGTGTCATAAATCCAGAAGTATCATCAAAGTCAATAAAAATTGCAATTCATTGCAATGAGGGTGATAATGGCGCAACAAATGCAAAAATAGAATCTCATGTGAGCACAAGTACAGATGTGTATTTGTTTGTGTAGAAATGTGCGAAAATACATATATGAACGTATTTGTAGATATCTTAGCAGTTGTGTTTGTGCATAGCTTCCAGGAAAGTGTGTTTCCTTCAAAAAGTTATTGCATTTTTAGTGCTTTTGAACGGATGCATAGTTCTTATACCGAATTGTATTCGCTGAAAGAATCTGACACATTTTATTATATGTGGATCACTGTAGAACATTGTAAACACAACTGAACGAATTTCCTTTTTACTACTAACTAATTCGATAGAAATTCAATTTTTCTCATATCATTATTGTTGTCTGAATAAGGTTAACAGATCGAATTTGTATCTATATTTCTACAACACATTTTTAACTTACCTTAGCCAAATCTATAATATATAAAAAATCATATTTCTTGTTCCCAAAAATTCTATAATTCTTTTTTAAAATTTGTGTATTGTTCCATAAAGGTCAGAGGTCAGGCATAACAGACTTCCTTATATTTACTAGAAAGTGCTTAACATAGTTAGAAAACATTAGACTTAATACCGATCGATATATACATCGTCCGCTACACCTAATGGGTTCGAAATTATTGTAATGCAATCCCTTGACCTTACTTATATTACTGGAAAAAATGTTGAGATGTTAGAGAAAAGTTTTGGACCATCTTACCTCTCGAGAGTACAACGAATCTCCATAAATCCGAAGATGTTCAGTGAATGCCTTTATATATCTTCTTTTGGAATTTTCGGTGCTATCTGTTGTTGATTTATTCGAAGACGAATTAGAAGATCAAATGAGATTCTTGACTTAGGGTTTCGTAGAACTCATTTTTTAGAAATGTGATGTCTTTATAAGGTTGCGAAATATTTAACGCTCGCTATATCAAACCTTGATGCTTTCCAGACCCCATAATGATACTATACTATACGAACAGCCGTCGGCCCATAATTGGGCACATCATGTAGACATAGCGATTCCTTAAAGCGCCAATCTCGCTGACCGGCAATATTACGAAATTATCAAAGCATTCTCTCAGTAGCAATAATAAAATAGCAATAAAAACCAATAAAGGGAAAATAATAATTAAAACGATAAGGGAAAAGGAGAAAAATCAATTTCATAAAATAAATGATTTTCCTTATTGGCTGGCAAAGACGACCAGTCAGTCATAAGGGCAAATGCGTTGATTGGAATATAGACATACATAAATAACTACAGGCAGTTGATACGCAACGGCTGCATGACATATTAAAGCAAACATAAATATGACTGCAGTGCATTTGTGGCAAGTAGCGCGCACAGCGCTTTGCTAGTCGCCAGCGTTGACCGCACTGACAGCATAATAAATACGCGCGCGCCAAGTCAATTATTCTTAATTGGATTATGCGAGTGAACGCAACGCATTACAAGCCTCTATCTCTGTGTGTGTGGCGGTGCGTGTGGCATAGTGGCTCCATGCGCCGCACATGGTGTTCCCGTTTCGTTTGTCGCCCAGTACTCGTGTGGCATGTAGTGGCTCTGTGTCTGGCAGAGTGTTCTAAAATTCATTATTCAGATTAATTGCTTGCAATGCGTCGAGCGATTTGTGGTTGATCGATAAAGGGTGTGCGTGTGTGTGCGCCTGCGTGCGCCACATACAGTAGGTTAATCGAGTGATTTATGCAATTTGCGTAGTGAAGTGTATTTAATTGAAGTAAAATGATGATGATTATTCCAAGGAGCGGATGCGTTGATCCGTTCGATTTCGTTATTATTGCAAAAAGAAATTATTAAAATTCCATAAGTAAGAAAGGGCTAAGTTTCGAAATTTGTTCGGTTTAAGGGTATAAAATCCATAGAATGACGAAAATCATTACATATAGTATTTGGGGGCTAAGGTAATTCCTAGACCGATTTTTCACATTTTTGTCACCAAGATATCTCACACAGTAACCGATATATGGGAGCAATGGGATGTAATTACCCGATTTTACCATTTTTAGCACATAAGCTAGAAGGTAATCTCTGAATTTCAATAAAACATCTTATTGATTTATATCCACATTGTGAATGAATCAGATGGAATTCAATATTGTGTTTTATGGGAAGTAGGCGTGGTTATTAACCGATGTTGCCAATTTTCCACCCGTAATATCAGAGTTTAAGAAATAGCATGTACAAAATTTGACCCGAAAGTGGGCTACGTCGTGACCAAATATATGGAGTTCTAAAAGCTAAAAATGAAGGTTTGAATTTCAAGAATCAAGATAATAGCGTATGTAACATATAAAAATATTTGTATCCATAGTTGTTGACGAAAACGTGGAGCTACATATAACAGGTTCTATCATCAGAGGCCTCAAGTGTTATCTCAAACTAAAACAAAAATAAACTATTTTAGTAAAAATTTATTAATTTAATAAAAGTCTGAACACTCTTATCGCCCACTCACACCCAAAACGATAAAATTCAACACAAATTTCTAAATTTAGTTTATTCGATAGAAAATATATGTAAATGACGCGCTCGATTCGCAAGTTAAATTCATATATATGGAAATTATATTTAATGTTTTATGAATGTAAGTAAAGGTGTATCCACGTATTTAAACCTCAAATATGCAATGATAAATAAATGAAATATGCGACGCCACAAACTAATAAGCGCTAAAAGCTGATGTATTGACGAGTGCAACGAAAGAGTTAGCACTAATTTATTTATAACCCTGACTAATTAAAGAAATTACACATACATATATAGCTTCTATATAAATATGGAAATGGGAGTGATTTAACGACAAATTGTTGCTTAATTTTCTTAGAAAAAAATATTTGTGGAGCAACGTAGGCAAATAATACGATTCATACATGTATTATAGGTATCTAATATTGTTGTGATTGATGGATTTCAAGATAATTGATATGATTGAGGAACTAATTATAATTGTTACTCCGAAATGGGATGGATGCATATAAGTATTTTACACATAGTAAATAAAAATTGTGTTTCTTTAGTCGGTATAATATAATTCCGATATGTGGCGCTGGAGACTAAGTATCACATAAAATAATATATACAATCTTATGTGAGCCATACTGAGTTTAAAATGTTACAATTTATTAGTCTAAATATTTTTTTTTTGTAAACATATATTTAATTTCTAATATAATTAGTAAATAACAAAAAAGTCAGTAAAGTTTTGTAAGTAGTCTAAAAGTATAAAGCGCAGTGTTGTCATAAGCCTTGCTTATTTATTTATTTGCTGGAAGTCTAGCGAAAATGTTTCACATTTTTACTCTTTTTCAGGAAGAATTTCAGACATTATTTTTTAATGAATAATGATATTTTTTTAAAGATTTTTTGTCGAAATCACTGCCGAAGTGTGATCTCACCGCTTGAAAACCTAACTTATATATTCATAATCACATATTAGATAAATGCATTCCAGAGCTAAATAAATTGATTACACTTATTGAAATATTAATACAATACAATATACATACATATCGTAAATAATATTGACAAATACAATTATATTAATTAAAACCTAAAAGACTGTAAGGTTAAACCTCGTACGATACAAATGTAAGTACGTATATGTATGTATTCACTTGACGAACTGACAGACGCATTGACGAGTTGCATCGACATTTATTGTTTGGAGCTTTTTCTTTTTGTGTGCGTAAAGTGTTTAGTTGACAAGTCAGACAAGACAAAACGATGTCAGGGCTAGACATTCAACTCTATGCACCACACGACGTCAATCAGCCGAGAATACACATTTTGTCTCAAAAAAAACACAAATACTCATGTACGAGTATAAGGTATTACATTGTTTGTATTTACAAATTTAGCCGAATATGTGTAAACACGCGTTGTTATACATAGACATACATGGCGTAGAGTTACATATGCAGTGAACAAGCACTTATTGCTTTACAAATAATTCCGTTGAGTGATTTTAAGACAAAGCGACTTTGTTCATACTCTGCTTTGACGCACAAGCGAGCGCTAAGTTAATTGCTTTTCGTTGATGAAATTCAATACAAAGTACGTAAGTTATTTTTTAGTGAGAGAAATTAAAATGTGAAATTAAATTAAGTTAAAATGTTGAACTAAAAATTAGTATAGAGTAGCTCCGATAACTTAGCATTAAAATTTCTAATTTCCAGATGGTGGCTGTCATTTGAGTCTGCTGAGCACTAAGAACAACACCAACCATGGCTCTGAATGACATTTTACACGTTGGAACCGGTGTATAGCGGCGTAGGTCGCATTTAGACTAGGATCCCCAACAGGGACACTATGGAATTCACTGTCACTTAGCGTACATCTCTACCTTGCAACACTGCACAGCACAACAGTCTCCCAGCAGTTTCTCCTCAAGGAAGGTGGGAGGGGGATTCTTCTATCGGAAGCTCTCATTGCACAGTCTATCAAGCAAAGATGGCTGCCATCAAGGTAGCTGTAGACACACAGCTCCGAAGTGCGGCCTCCTTCAGGGAGGTGTGTATTGACTCCGACAGCAGATCGGCAATACTGGCCTTGGATTCGCATAAGCTAGTTAGGCTAAACCACCTTGCAAGACAGGGTACCCAGTAACATTGACATCGAAGTGGAAGCGGGTGGGTGCTGCGCGGTGGACCGCGAATCGACATTAGACGTCTTAAGAACTTTTTAATAGGTTTTTCGACCAGTTAGGAATATTTGGATACCATAAACGACAAACGAAGCTGTCTAAGTGAGACTCTCTGTAGTCGTGGAGATACACCCCGAGACCTAACCTAACAACATCTCTTCTCTTATTATATCCTCTCCATTATACTAAACTCTTGAAGACTGCACCTTCGTGTGCTTTTAGTAAAACATTTTTTTTCTATTGTAGCAGCCTTCTGTTGCAATTCAAAGCTTTGAGATGTTTCAACATAGAGAGCTTCGCAGAATTTTCTAAAAAGCATATGTACTCCAGCCACATACATGTTGCTTTGAAACGGTGGTAAGTTGCATCAAACAAAGTAACAATTTAAGGTATTAAAAGTGCAACTGCCGCTTCCCCTTTCATTCCTCTTACTCCACATACCTCATAATCAACTTTGAAAACAGTCCAAGCAAAGCAGCGCTGCACCATACCACTTTATTGGTGGCGCAACCTAAGCAAACACGCTTAATGATGGAATATTGAATCTGCTTTGTTGCAAGTTCACCTCCTATCCGCTTTCCCCAAACTCTAAATGCTGCTGCCTAGCATTGTCACGTCATTATAATTGCTTTATACCGCCATTGCCATGGTTCACTGCCTGCTCGACGGCTTGACTTGCTTGACGTCGCTGACTGGGCGGCTAAATGGCGAACGGCGGTGAACCTCATTGATTGAGTTTGTTTGTTGAAAGTTCATTATAAGAACACACAGCAACGCGATATCATAACAGTACATACATATGTATGTATGTGGAGCGCTGCATTAATTGAAGAAGACAATAGCATGAATATGTCATGCGGCGGGGTGTGGCCGCACTTTGTGGCACGAAGACGCGGCAACATCACAATTTAAATTTATCGCAATAATAGAAAATAAATGACAGCGGCAGTGGAAAGGCATAGACAAAGCGCACAGACGACTGAGAATTGAGCAGTCAGCCGCATTGGTTGGTGGCTCGATTGCCGAGTCAATGAAGCAGCGTGCTGACAAAGTGTTGTCTACAAACGTTGCTGACTATTTAAATAGATAATTTAGCAGCAATTTTGGCAGACAAGCGGAGAGATATGGAAGACATTTTTATTTATTTTCATTAAATAAAATAAATCCACTTCCTTGTGGCGCTCAACTTCTAGCTCTTGTCTACTGCAAGCGATTAAAATGAGATTTGTCGATTTGCCACACCGCAATGGCATTTATGCATGTTGCAAGTCTTACTTTAAAGGCGCGGCTGTTGTAATGCCAAGCGTTGTGCTTCCCAAACGCCTTTGTAGGCAAATTATTATCGTTTTTCTTTTAAGCGACCTTTCTACCAAGTTTTGTTGCATTGTTAACTTGCAACATCACAGCAATTTATGTGCGCCAATTGCATTGTCTGCACTTCCTCCTCAACAAGATTTGAACTCTTTTTCGCAACAATTAATTGAATTTAGACATCAACGACTCTGCCACGACCTGCCCAAGTCGTTTCAATGCAACAACAATAATAATAGCAACAACAACAAAAGTGTGCAATAACAATGAAAAGTTGATTTTTATTCACATTGCATCTGCCGTTGTATGTGTATGTGGCATGTGGCACGGGTGTGCGAGAGCTTTGCGCATAGCTAGCGGCAATGTTGTAGCGGCAATTTATCTTGAAATGACAAGAATGCTAGTAGTGCTTTGTAGCAAATTCAATAGTCTATGATTGCACGCTTCAATGAGCAGCGTTTTTATGTTGCAAGTTGCCAGATTGAAATGTGAGTATGCTAGCGGGATGTATGCGAGGCATGTATATTGCAATGGCTGTTGAAACGCAGTTTGCCGTTATGTTGATTGATTGTTGCTGCTGCTCAAGCATGAAATAATAAAAATGATAGACAGTTAAAGTTTTTTTCCAATACATTGCCACAGTGCGTAGCAAGCGCAATGAGGATTTTGTAAGATGAATGTTGCAAATCTCAAATTTGTTGGCGGCATTAAACTTTCATTATAATTTTAATAACAAATTGAAATGCTATCTTATGAAGAAAATGCCAGCTCAAAGAGTCATACTGCTCTACGCTTTATATGTACTCTCTGCAGCATATGAATATAGAGAAATTGTTGTTGCAAAAACCAAAACCAAATCAAAATGTTTCCTCATATATGAAAATTTTATATTTGTTTATGAGTTTCCAGTAGCAATAAAAGCGCACACATTTGTTTATATGTGTATGTACATATCTATGTAAATCAAACTCAATGGACAATTCATAGACACAAGTATCGCTTTATTGACTGTAAATAGAATTTCTAATCAATTTGTTCTTGGAATGAAAAATTGAATACATATCTACATAAGAATATACAGGAAGGCTATAATTACTGTGCTGTGCATTGAACAGAGTGGCATAAATATTGATCTGTCCGTTATTGCTTTATCGTGCATATTTACAGCTACAGACACACAAAAGTATACAAAAGCGACCATTGCGTCTTATGTTTCATATTAATTTTGCTATAAGTTAACATTAAATTTTGTTTTTAAGTGGGCATGGTCCCCCCTTAATACGACTTTTGTATATAGTTTTTTTTTAAATATCAAACCACTAAAGTTATATAAACCAAACATACCACAAGACATATTTTCCTGTAGTATCCGATTACGTACCATGAATATTGGTGAAAACGTATTATAACCACTCTCACCCCATGCAAAGGTTTCTAAAAGTGCGTTACTGCACCAACGAAAAACGTCAGAAACACAAAATTTTATGGAAGAGTGATGGTTGAGAAAAGCGGTGCCGGCCACTTTAGAATCAAAACTACTACTACACCAATCAAATTTTGGTGCATATTATTCTCATGGTACCCTGATGTTACCGATTGAAAATAGGCGAAATCGGGTTGTTAACCGCCT
Organism: Zeugodacus cucurbitae; assembly: GCF_028554725.1. NCBI lineage: Eukaryota > Metazoa > Arthropoda > Insecta > Diptera > Tephritidae > Zeugodacus > Zeugodacus cucurbitae. The sequence continues at coordinate 50,170,309 of NC_071667.1, read as the reverse complement.
ACTTCTCGTATAGTAAAATTTTGATTTCCATCTGATTCCTTCACTATATATATTGTAATATATACATCAATAACCAATGAAGATACCGGAACAAAACATTATTCAAATCGGACGCCCAGATATCGAACTTGAAGACCTCGCTGTCAAAAGTTAATTTTGACCGGAAATGCCACTAAATATCTGAAATATTTTAAACAAAATTGGAGGGAGTCTTTGTGTCTAACTGTGTCAAAAATATGGTCATAACATCCCTTAGCTCTCATAACTTAATATTGGGGTTTTCACACATTCGGTGGACTTTAGTCTTATCTAATGTAGATTGATGGTGAAAATGAGTGTTTACGAATCATCTCAGCCCTCATATATTACACTGTAAAACACTCAGCTGGATATTGGACAAGATTTTTTTCTTGGAAATTGACTCATATGTAAGAAAAAAAGTGTATTCTTAGATTTTCGAAGTTAGCCTCCAAAATCGAAATATTTGATTTCGAAGTTTGAAAAAAAGGATTAAAAAAAATAATTATTATTAATTACTGGATAAAGCCTAAAATATCTAAAATATACTAGATATAATTCAAATTTTCCTCTTATATGCTTATATGACAAACGTTATAAGGGGTGCAGTATTTTTCGATACAAAAATTTTTGATTTTTTTTTTCGAAGATAAAATTTTGTATTCACAAAGGTTAATATTCCAGTGAAAAATTGCTTCTGTAAATTGATGATGAATTATAGCCCTTTCCGTGTATTTTCGGATTCAAAAATCTGCAACTTATTTTATCGAAAATGCCTACTAGAATTAGTTTAAAAGCAAAAGGGTCGTTTATCGTCTATACTTCAATATTTGCTTTTCAAGTCCATTCGTTAGATAACGAAGTGAGACCTGAATCTGCGTTTTATAGGAGGGATTATCTGTAAATGAAAATATAAGTAAAAATCTAGACAACAGTTTCGCTTTGACTATTTTTATACTCTCGCAACCTGTTGCACAGAGTATCATAGTTTTGTTCACATAACGGTTGTTTGTGTCACCAAGAAATATAAGAGTTAGATATGGGGTTATATATACATAAATGATCAGGATGACGAGTAGATTTGAAATCCGGATGTCTGTCCGTCCGTCCGTCCGTCTGTCCGTCTGTCCGTGCAAGCGATAACTTGAGTAAAAATTAAGATATCTTAATGAAACTTGGAACACATGTTCCTTGGCACCCTGAGGAGGTTGCTTTCGAAAATGGGCAAAATCGGTCCACTGCCACGCCCACAAAATGGAGGAAACCGAAAACCTATACAGTGTCATAACTAAGCCATAAATAAAGTTATGAAAATGAAATTTGGAACATAGGATCCCATTAGGGAGGGGCACATTTGGATGTAATTTTTTTGGAAAAGTGGGCGTGACCCCGCCCTCAAATAAAATTTTTTGTATATAACTCGCAAACCAATAAAGCTATATAAGCCAAACTTTCTGCAATCGTTTCTTTTAGCCATTTCCTTATACAGTCCAAAAATGAAAGAAATCGGATAATAACCACGCCCACCTCCCATACAAAGGTTAGGTTGAAAATTACTAAAAGTGGGTTAACTCCCTAACGAAAAACGTCAGAAACACCAAATTTTACATAAGAAATGGCAGAAGAAAGCTGCACTGAGATTTTTTTACAAAATGGAAAATGGGCGTGGCGTCGCCCACTTATGGGTCAAAAACCATATCTCAAGAACTATTCGACCGATTTCAATGAAATTCGGTACATAACACTTTCTTGACACCCTGATGACACGGGTGGAATATGGGCGAAATCGGTTCACAACTACGTCTACTTCCCATATAACTCAATTTTGAATTCCATCTGATTCGTTCACTTTATAATGTATTCATAAGGAACCAATGAAGCTAGCGGAATAAAACTTTACACAAATACTGTATTTGAGCTGTGACATCACTTGTGGAAAAATTGTCAAAATCGGACCATGACTTTTCAAGGCCCCTAATATCAAACATGAAGAACTCAGTGCCTAAGGTTAATTTTTCACCGAAAATATAGGTAAATCCCTCAGATATTTTAATGTAATTCATTCCCTCTGAATTTTTTTCTTATAACAGTTTCTCTCTGTACCTGAAATGGTAAAAATCGGGTCATAACTTCCCCCAGATCCTATATACCTAATTATAAGTAATATTAAATTAAGTGATCGTATAGTCTTCGATACATTGTATCTTGGTGGTGAAAACGAGTGAAATCGGTTTAGGAATTACCTCAGTCCCCATATACTATTTATGATGATTTTCGTTATTCTATTGAAGTTTATACCAAATATATGGGTCGAATTGTGTTAGCTTTATAAAATTACATCAATAAATTGCGAGAGTATAAAATGTTCGGTTACACCCGAACTTAGCACTTCCTTACTTGTTTAACTTCGCTTTCATAATCCTTATTCTTTAGATATCAAACTTATGTACATACATATATAGATAAAAAATGCGTAAGTACACAAGTACATATGTATTTGCACATTAAATGCATCCACTCACTAATGTGCCCCAAGAGCAATTTCACCTTAGCAACATCTGGCGGCTGAATCAACTTAATCTGCAGTTTGCAACAACACCCACAGCCCACCAGCCCAGTGGCATTAAAAACGTAAGGATCTTACCAGCAAAAGTATGAATATATATAACCACATCAGTATACATACATATGTGGAAACACTCACATATACTATAATATTCCCACATGAATACTTGGCATTGCTCCTTTCATAGGTAGATACAAGTATAAAGTTGTTGTTATTGTTGTTGTACTTTCACAAGTAATGCCTTTTTAGCCGACTTTCAGACAAGCACAACGGCATGCATACATACATACGAACACAAATCGACAGGCATTTATTTATACTCGTAAGTACGCAAGTGCTCGAATGAATGCAACCATGAAGCAGCTTAGGGCGAATAATGACACTAAAAACAACAATAAAATCAGCAACCAGCCGGAATGTGCATTAAGTGCAAAGGTACAAACATGCTTGCAAAACTGTAATGACAGCTGCAACAACAACAACAACTTGCTTTTGGCAACAATAGCAGCCAGTGCTGCCTTGCAACGAGAGGTTCTTCGGGAAATATTTCTATCGATTTTTCTCACATCATCAGCAAACAATGACATCGCAAACTTAATCAACGTAAATTAAAGAGCATTTAACTTTGCCATCGGGCGGCATTAGTGTCATTTAAGGTGAGTTTTCTGTTTGTATTTTGCTTTTGTAGCTTTTTTACACATTGAATTGCGGGATTCTAATGGAGTTTTCGGAATGTTTTAAAAGTCTCGACGTAAACATCTATCTATGTACCATTAGATAGGTTGTCAATAATTGTTATATCTAAAATATTTTTAAAATAAATCAATTCTTGATTTCATAAAAGATATTATGTAGATTGGTTCTCCATTTACAAATAAGTCATTGAAATCCAAATAACTAAAACCATGTTTCCACAAATACCCTGAATCACATAACACGTTTTCTAAAATGATATACTATGAACCCTTTCTCCATGACGCTAGTCTAATTCAAGTCGAGAATGTAGTTATTCTTCAGTTCATTGAGAAAACACTGAAACTGTAAGGCAATAATAGCAACAATTGACTCTTCTACAATTGAATGAAATATGAAACAAATATGACAAGGTTATTCAAGAGGAATTTTTTGTTGCCTTAATCGAAATATAAATATAACTATATAACATGTTAAGTAGATTGATTTATTTTAATTAATGCAAGGTTATGTGTCGGCTAGAGAGTAAAATATTTCTTTCAGTTCAACAGTTTCCAGCATACTTCTACGACGTATGTTATGTTGTAGTTTCAATACCGCCGTCTATTTGGTTCTACGAGGGCTGCTATATATATTTCTGGCCTAGGCAACACTAAGTGTTGCCAGGTGCAATCTGACATTTCCATTGGAAAGTTTAACATTTTTTAGCATAACAACGCTCAGAACGTTTTGTCATTTAATCTTGAATTGTTTTATTTACAAGGAATTAAAAAATTCATCTCGGCGAAAAAATGGAATTAACTCGTGAACATTTTCGTGCGATCATTTTTCACAACTTTCTATGAAGCACCATCCTATAGCACTGTGAAAAACTGGTACAACGAATTCTATCGGGGCCGATGCTCGCTCAAAGACGAATTCCGTGAAGGTCGTCCAAAAACAGCCATTGTGCCAGAAAACATCGCTGCCGTACGTGAACTGATAATGCAAGACCGTCATGTAACATACCTTCAGATAGAGGCATGCCTATGCATTTCTCCCACCAGCATACATTCGATATTGCATGAACAGCTGGCCGTAAAAAAGGTTTGTTCTCGTTGGATCCCGCACAATTTGACAATCGCTCAAAAAAAAGTCTCAAAAAAAGTACTTCGAAAATTGGTTTGAGCGCATGCAAAAGTGTATAAATCTTGATGGAGAATATTTTGAAAAACAATAAAACCAGTTTCATTGATAAATATTCCTATTTTCATTATTAGGCCAGAAATATATATAGCAGCCCTCGTATATTGTCCAAAAATATCAAATCGATCCTAGTAAAATTCTAAGTGATAGACCCCCCTTTGGAAGCTCCGCCCATCAGCTTAATTTAAAACTTTAAACGCGTTTATCTCAAAAATCAATTCTTGAAGTCGGTGGACACGATATCTCGAAAAGTTATGAAGAGATTTTCTTTAAATAACATTATCTAATTAATGAACGAAGGAATTTTTTCGAGCCAATATAAATTTCGAGCCAAAAATTTACCCAAGAAGTGAGTTGTTTCCTTAAAATTGTGTCAAATATTCAAATGTTAATATTTTCATTTTCATTATTACAAAAAAATTTTAAATATTTTTACTAATCCCTTGTTTACAAACTCTGAAATCGGCTTAACTCCTAAGAATAGAAATGTCATAGGTTTCCGATTCGATTAATGCTAAAATCTAAATCAGAGCTGCTTAGTCAGCAGCTGTGGTCGGTTCGCCTTTTTTCTAATCGCTTTTTTTGAGCGCTGCTCTTTTAATGGTTTGCACAGAAGCTGTTCAAATCAATGGGTTACTAAAATATTTTATATATTTCTCCTGCAAAAAATCATACCCTAATCCACATTAGTTCCCGTTCTCCCAAAAGTAGCCTTATCTTTTATTAGCTAGCAATTAATTTTAATCAAAAATATTATTTTGTCTCGAATTATTTGGAATAATTTCACAAAAGATATGCTTTTATATACTTATGAAGTGACTCTGGCATCAGACATTACCTATTTGCGGCTTCTTTTGTAGAGAAAAATTATTGTTCTGGTAATTTTATTTTTTCGCATTAGTGTTTTCAACTAATGATTCACCGTTAGTCTAACACTCAACGCACATACCTTCAGCAGTCTCTAGTCATAGTTTTTAATCCCCAATGGTCTCATAAATATGTATGTATAAGGGCGTACAAACAATGTTCTGGCATAACTTTCATATGTAGAATATTTAAAAGTTTTTACATGACAAGGATAACACTTGGTTAAACACTTTGCAACACCAACGGAGCACAACAGTGCAGTCAAAGGCACGCATGGTCCTCTAGAAGCAGCTAAAGAGATTGCCCTGAAGTGTGAGTAATATTGTAATAACTATTTATTATAGTATGGGTTATGTAGTTATGTAGATAGGATGCTCGGCATGTATCAGCAGATATTTGTGAAATTTATGAGAAATTTCTCTCACACTACCACAAATCAAAGCAGAAGTTACAAAGACAAATGAACTAACTGTTGCAATTACAGAGACACACACATGTCTACATTTCAGGAGCAGCTAAACAGGTGTGCTTGTTGCAAAGATGAATACTTATTACGCACGCATGGTGTGGCATGTTGGTGTTGCAACTTTATTGCCTTTGTAAATTTATAGAAATAAGTAAAGGAAAAAGTTTAGAATTTAGTTAATTCCTATAAAGCAACTGCAGCTGCTGTCCCTACACACATACATACACATGTTTGCATATAAACTTATAGCGGAGCATAGCTGTCGATGTTGTTGTTGGTGTGCTTTCTAATGCCAATCGACGACACTTTATAGCAAATTTGCACAGCTGGCTTGCAGCAGATTTAATTCTATATTTATGCAAAGACACATGTTGTTGTTGTTATTTTTTATTTTTTTTTTTTTGTTGGCACTGTTGCCGGAGAAATGCAACAACTAAATCCTACGTCTGTGAAGTTTCGAAAAAAGTGTTGGCTCTGCAGCATGTTGCGGCCTGAGACATGTAATTCGCATGCCTTAGCCAAAGCAAAGCGGAAGATGAGTTAATAAATAAAATCTATGCGAAGACTGGGGTCTCGATGTAGCTACAAACGATTGCATATGCACAAATTCATTTTTGAATGCCTGCAAATTTGCAACTGGCGCATATTTGAGGCAGACTAACGCACACATACAAACACAAATACACACAGAATATATAGATATATATGTATAACTTTTTCAACTTGCTGCAATGCCACATCAACACCAAGCCAAATCTACTTTTCTCTATGCTCCAACAACAAAAGTAGCTAGTCTGCTCAGCTCAGTTTAACTTCTTTCTCCACTTTTATCGAACTACTTATCCGCAAACCGCTAAACTGCCAGCACTTTTTAAGCCAAGTTAAATGTGAATGCATTCAACTGCGATTTGTAGGTTATGTTGCTTCTATTGCTTTATCGCTTCGTCGCAACTTAGTCAGGCTGCTTACTTTGTTGGCTGTTTGTTGTTGTTGTTTTTGTTGCAATTGCTATGTGGCAGCGTCACATTCTGCACCATTTGAATTTAGCTAGTTCTGTTATTTATAGAAATTCCTTGGGCTTGTCGCTTTGATGCAGCTACTTCCAACGCTAGTACTTCTTTGTAGTCACTCAATTCTTACTTTTCTTCTCCTTTTATTATTTTCTATTCATTTTCTATGTTTGTGCTACATGCCACTTTTCTGAATTAACTTGAGTGCAAATATAATAAATGTGGCAACCCGAATGCGCGATTTTTTTTTAAAAATAAAGAAAGTGGCAAAGTTTAAGAACTTCAATATTTTTGTAGAAATAAGTATATGAGAAGGATTTAATTTATTTTAGAAGAAAATGCTCAATATTCCTGATTTTAGTTTCTAAACCGATTAAACAACCTCACAACTACACCGTAATGCAAACGATTTTTTAAGATTTATATAACAATTATAATGCCGGCTGATTATTCATTATATTCTTCACCAAAAGATCACCCTGTAAGCATTGTCTTTTTTATAGTGTTCACATGTAAAATATAGCCTACAATTAGGCGCATACCACAAATACCAGTTTTGAAAGCTATTCACATTATTTTATTACAGAAGAAAATTCATTAGCTAGTGTAACAGATACTTATTATTAAAAAAAACATCGACAGATCATCATAATATATTTGACAATAGATCTAAAAAAGCATTCTTACTCTTAAGATATTATTTATGGAGTTTAGTTTTGTGAAAAGAAAATTGTTAAAAAAAATTTTAGAATACCTCAAATATTCCTCTTTTTCAATGGCAACATTTCTACGTATAAAAGTATATATTACAGGAAAAGATGACCGTGTATTTAAGATAGTAAAAAAGGTTTTATTTTTTAGTATTTGTACATATATTTTTTTAAAGTCTGTAGAACAGGATCACGAACAATTCTCAATTCTGTATTACTTCTCTGCCAAAAGGTTCCTAATCTATAATTTTTGAGTCAAAGTGAATATCCCGCTTATAAGGCTTAATGAACATTTTCATTCTACATTAGAAATATTAGTATCTCTTCTAATGAATAGCTAACTGAAAAAACTCGCTTTTTGAAATTCAAAGAGTTTATAATAAAAAGTTACTATATAGTGTTCCAATTGTTCACTAGTGGATTCGGCTTTTCTTTAGATACTAGTAAACAAAAAAATCTTATTTAGAAGGATTCTTATTTAATGGCTTACTCACATACGCCTCTGATGTGAAATTAGTGACAGTTCAGAACAAAATATGTGGCAACTCTGTACATTAGTTTGTTAAAAGTACATAACAGTTTAATTCCTTGGCTAGTAGAGGCAACAACTTAAACAAAATTTTCATTTGAATTGATTAAAAAAATCAGTTGGTGGGCGACTCCAAATATGTAGGATTCATTTCTTTTAATTATTATTGTTTTCACAGAAGTAACCTTATTGCATTTATTTTCAAAACAAAGAAAAACAAAAAATTACTTGGCAACCCTACTGTTTCCGCAAGAAATTTCCACAAATTCCAACGATAACCGACTGCCGTAACTCTCACCAAATGCGGGGCATAAGAAGCATGCGAAAGGTCACTTTCCAAGCAATTGCCAAGCAGACTGCCAGCAGTCACAGAAATTATTGCGCTCTGACAATTGTCATGCCATTTTTATGCCACTGTTGCCAACTGGTCTGGCATGCAAGATGCTGCAGCAGCTGAAATGTGGATGCTGCGGCTTGAGCAACCGCTGCCAATTGCGGCCAACTGCACGCTTCACGCTTCCTACTTCACGCCACTTTCGTTCTATTTTGTTGCAGTTGTTGTTGTTGTTAGAGTTTTTTGTTGCTCTTGTTGCGATGTCTATTGGCAGTCGTTGGTGAACGCTTTCACACCAAAATGGATTTGAATGGAATAGTTGCGCTAAACTATGCAGTTCGGTTAAGCTGCTGGCGGAAAGTGCGATTACGTTGGACACACACACACACACAGAGAAATGTATGAAAGTGTAAATGTGTGATGGTGTAAGCGCGTTGCAGTGATGCTGTTGGCATCTACATAAGTGCATGTTGCACAAACATATGTTTGTTGCATGCGCCAATATTTATAGTAATGCGTTTAGTTGCTGGTGTGTTAAGTGCCCGAGAGGCGTATTTTCGCTCCGTTACATCTCGCTTGACTCCCATTTTATTTATTTATTCATATTTTGCAGTTTGCACTATTTCCAGCGTGTCCCGCATGACGAAAAATAATCGAGTTTTACTTGCCATTTGATTTATGGCATGCCAAATTCATGTGCTCATGCGATATTCAGTGTGAATACACTATAATAGACTGGACATATATGTATAGTGTATATGTAACTGCAAGTTCCTATAGACACTTGAAATCCAGTTTGTTGCATATGCCACATACAACAAATACAAATATTTCTAACTAAGTGCGAATATGCATTTTGTGGCACTCTAAACGTGTGTGCAACAAGCTTTCATGTATTTTACATTTTTGCGGAAGTATAAATATACAGAGTAGGGTGATCCCAAAATGTAAGAAGAACATTTTTTAATACAATTTTCCACATCTCCTAGAGTCAGGATATTTGCATAAATAAATGAAGTAGAAATGAAAAAAAAATGTTTAAATTTAAATTTTCTTCTTAAGCACCACCCTAACATGCACACAATATATACAATATTTCTGCATGTGTCTTTGCCATGCGACACAAGTCAAATCCAATTTGGCTTTTCCCTCAACGATAAAAGTAATCGTCTCGTATTTTACATTTGGCATTTTGTGCATTATTTATTTATTTGTGGCAGTTACATGCAACCATTTACTTGCTATTGGCATGTAAGCCAATCGATATACACACGCGCCATAGATTGTTGTGCTTTTAGAGTTGTACCATTTTTCATATTTTATTGCAGCTTTCACATTCGAAATTTCAACAAATTTAGTTGAAAGTGGAAATTGTATTTGACGCGCATTTGCACATAAATATTCGAGAAAGGAAGCTAGTTAAGATAGCGGGGGTAAGGAATGGGAATTTACTACACGAAGTTTATGACATTTTGATCGATGAGCTTTCGTGGTGCTATTGCTTTAATTTTTAGACATTCAACTACCATTTTTACTGTAAAACAAAGGAGAATCGGAGTCACAAAGCCATATTTATAGTTAATATTCAGAGACTCTTAAAAATTCATTAAAGCTTCAAAAAAACTTATTTTAGGGATAGATCGTGAATAATTCTTGTTGATGTCAAAACTTCAATGATTAATTTTTTTTTTTTAAATTCACGAATTTTGTGTTTATCCAACGCCGAAATGGGTGAATTTTGGTAATGAAAAACTTCTCTAGATAGAGTCTTCTTTGATTGAGGTAATCGAAAACAAAATATGTCAAGCATTTGGAATTTAGTCCGAAGAATTAATATCAGCAGGTGATTTTTTTATTGCTATAAAAGAAAAGGAGACCTTGTTTGATTTTTAAAAAAGCAAACAATAACAAAATATAAATAGTTTCACTTAAGAATACAGTCAATGATCCGTTAGATTAGGTTAGGTTCGTAGGCAGATCTCTACACATGCAGGAAGACCTCACTGGGACAGTATTGAGCGATGTACTTGATATAAAAAAAACTTCTAAAGGATCAGAAAGATTGGAATGATGATTCGGCAAAGAGCTTGAATTTGTTAAAAACTTCTTGAGTCGACTAATGTCAATTCTAACCAATTCGTTAGGTTCGCCGAAGGAGAGTCTGCCAAGGTGTTCCAAACTTAGTGGGTCGAAGGCTGTATTGGAGCAGGCAATCCTTATGATATCCAACATCTTTGGCAACTGTCATGTGCCAGGATCCCTAGTCTCAACGCATTAAATGGATATCTAGAAGCAGTCGGCGCATTCGCGACTTGGCTCTCACTCTTGCACTCTTGACATAATAACTTTGTAGTTGTAGATAATTTCATCTTTGAACCAGCATCAACAACACCAACAATGTCCAAATCGAAATCCAGCGCAGAATCACTTTTGCCAACAGGTGTTACTTTGGACTGAGTAGGCAATTGAAAAGTAAAGTCCTCTCTCGACGAACAAAAACCAAATTTTACAAGTCCTTCATCAATCCTGTCCTGATGCACAAGTGTGGACGTTGACAACACCCGTTGAGACAACACTAGGAGTTTTCGAGAGAAAGGTTTTGCGAAAAATTTATGGTAATTCAGAGAATGCTCCAATGAAATAGGCATAGTCCAGCAGATTAAAAGACATCGGCTTTGGTTAGGTCAAGTTGTTCGAATGGACGAAAGCACTCCAGCTTTGAAAGTGTTCTATGCGGCACCCGTTGGAAGAAGCAGGGGAAGAAGATTTGTTGGTAAGACCAGGTGAAGAGCGACATGGTCTCTCTTGGTATTTTCAATTGGCGCCAAAAAGCAAGAAGAAGAAAGTCCCCACTTTTCCAGATATACCAAGTACATGCATATTTAGGATGTATTATTTCACCAAACATCGAAGTGCTATTCAATATAATTACATGAGCTCCCCTTTCGCTGGTGACTAAATGACCCACCCCGTACGCACAGAAATCATCTAAATGACTTCAATTAATATTACAAAATTATGGGATAAAATTAATACATCAATGACTCGTCTGATAAATGCAAAATCATTATCCAACTACCACAAAGATGGAATGGAAATAATACTAACAACACAACAACACAAAATATTTGATTGCAAGCAAATCCAAGCACACGGATCACTTTGCGCCCGCCCAACTTCCATGTAAATAGAAGGGAAATTAACGTGTAAAAGCACTAATGGATCAGCTCTTGTGCATAACAATCAGAAGTCATTTACAGGCGATATCCACAAACAGACACACATTCGGTCACATGTAGATGTAGCCATTTGGGCAGTTAGTATGTTTGTTGCATGTAGTGTTGCATGTTGGTTGGTACGGGTGCGACGCGTTTGCGTGCGTGTGGTAAATGCCATTAAGGGACTCAGCAGTTAAATGAGACAACAAAACGCAAATCTGCAACGTAATCTGAGGCAGGCAAGTGTGCGGCATGGGCAACGGTATGCATGATGCATGCATGCAACATGAGGCGACATACACATGAATATGTAGATATGTAAATGAAGGCGGATGAATGTGCGTGCGCTTGTTCGTAAGTAAGTGAATTTGTGTTGCAGATAAAATAAATAGATTCGTACAAATGAGAAACACAAAAGCCGAGTCAAGTCGAGCCAAGTAAACGACGACAATGAGGACCTGCCACGCAGTCAAATGGACAGTGGCAAGCAAATGAGGCAACACGACTGGCGAAGAATGCTGTGCGTTGTTTGGGGGAAGGGAAGTTGAGGCAACTACACAGGTATGCTACAAACATGCAGCACACATGCCATAACGATGCTGTTGGGGCACGCAGCAAAGCGTCACGCAAACGCTGCAGGCGGTGATGAGTGTGGCAAGTCTCTGACGTGGTGGAGTGTGGTGCAATGAATTTTCGCAATCGCTTTCAGCATACTTTGTAAACGTGTTGCATGCAACATACACACAGCCACAACAGCAGTGTTATGTAGAGAAAAGTGCGTTTCTAGGAAACAGTGAAAGGTGGCATGCAACAGCGGCGGTGTACAGTTGCATGTGCACATGCAAGGCGTTGCAAAGATGATGATGATGATGATGATGCAAATGATGTGTGGCAGCAGTAAATGGGCTATGCCAACATGCCAACTATGCATGCGGCGGTGTGGCATGTCAGCATGCCAACGCACGTCATCAGCCCAAAAATGCAGCCATGACGACGTGTCGAGGTGGCACGCACGAGTAAGCGTACGCCCGAGTATGCCGTGAGCGAGTAAAGTGCGGCAGCACTGCTATTTACTTACATTGCAATAAATCTAACTTGCAACATTAATGAACTGCACGCTTCGGCGGTGGCATGTAGTTGCCGCCCGCTAGACTCCACAGCCAGTGATTGTTTAGTGCGAAAAATGTTGCTGAAATTGCATAATTTTCGCTTTCCAATTTTCCATTTCAATTTCATTGGAAAAAAAGAACGTATCTTCAAGACGCTTGAAAGCGTTAAAGGCGAAGCAGATGCGTGTTGCATGTTAGGCAGTTACGCGCCACAGCACAAGTGCGACCTACTCCACTGCACTCTCGGACGTAGATATGCATAAATTCTTTGCAACTCAAACACACACACATACACATGGATTTAAGTATATTCATGCCACGGCAGAAAGGTAAGTTGTTTGAATCGGGTCAATTGTTGCAAATAAACATGCCACGAGAATGTTGCTCATTCAATGTGAACACACAAGCATGTGGCAAGGGCCACAAGCATTCAACAGCGGCATTCGCGCGCATTTAACTTCAAAAAGAGTAAAGTCGTTTGTCCAATTAGTCCCTCAAATAAAGACAAAAGACAGCTAACAAGCCCGTGCGCAGTCTCAAACCGGACAACAACAACAACCAGAAATTGCTTGTGTAGCTGCAACTCGAAATGCATGCAACAGTAAGAATTAACATTTTTTCGAAAAGACAAAATCGCTAAACTGCACGAAAATGTTGCATGCAACGCGCGCGGCACGAATTTGTTGCACTTCGTATACTCCTTGGTTGTCCTTCTGCATAGCGAGGCATGCTGTAGGTATGAACATATAACATACCACGAATTGTTTGCTGTTGTTGTTGGCTTTATTGCTTTCACGGGTTTAGTAGCTGTTGCTGTTATTTTTGTATTTGTTTTATTTATTTTGGGTAGTATAGTCATGTCACAGCCGGCATCGTTTACGTTAAGTAAACAGCAGTCATCGAATAAATTGGTATAGCCTTTGGTACAGTGGGTCAAAGGTACGAAACGTTTTAAAACATTATATTTTACATATATTTTTGAGTTTTTTGATCTGCTTTAATGGCTAAAAAAGAAAAAAACTTGAAAAATATTATAAATGAACATATATTAATATTGGGTTCCACAACCCACAATCTGTTAAGGCACTCTTTCCGCGTTTTTTTTTCTCATAATATGGTAAAATATAAGAGGTTTGAAGGAAAATAAATCTATTACACTTATGTTCCACTACAATCCACAACAACAAATATTCACTGCGTGTGAGTTTTCTAGTTACAAAGTAGAAATTAAGTCGTTGGAGCGCATATCGAAAAGAAGGAAACACATTACAATTAGGTTCCACTACAACCCACAATAAAAATTAATCACTTTTGGCAAATTTTCGAATTACAGAGTAATAAATATGAGAAAATAAAATCATAACACTTATGTTCCGCAACAACATATATTCACTCCTTGGGAGTTTTCTGATCACAAAGTAAAAATTACGTCGAAGAAAAAAAATATGTTGAAGATCATACAGAAAAGAAGGAAACACATTACAATTAGGTTCCACTACAACCCACAATAAAAATTAATCACTTTTGGCAAAATTTCGAATTACAGAGTAATAAATATGAGAAAATAAAATCATAACACTTATGTTCCGCAACAACATATATTCACTCCTTGGGAGTTTTCTGATCACAAAGTAAAAATTACGTCGAAGAAAAAAAATATGTTGAAGATCACACAGAAAAGAAGGAAACACATTACAATTAGGTCCCACTATAATCCACAAACTGAAATTATCATTTATTGCAATTTTTGTGATCACAGAGTAGAGAACATTAAATTTGATGTTCCGAAAGGAAAAGTAAACAAGTTATACTTAGGTTCCACATAGACCAACAATCAAAAAATTCACTCCTTGCGAAATTTTTTATCACACTTTCACGCCACATAGACCACTGTACACTTCGACAGACATCGTGAGACATTCGTTGTTGGTGATGAAGATTCACTGGCGCGTAGAATGCGAATTACGGTGATCATTTCGAAATTAACATAATCACATGCGTTCCTCAGCATGGCTTGTTTGCCATGTTGCCACTACCGCTAACACCACCACCGCCATCTAACACACACCTACACAGCGCGCAGTGCAGGAGGGAGCAAAAGGGAACCGCGACAGACAGCCAGCTGGAGTAGAGCAGCTCAGTCTTTCAGGCGGCTAACAAACAACATATGGTCGCGTCGCGGTTGAGGTAAGATCTTTTAGTGCGCACATAGTACCAACAAGCAACTGCCAAATTTATGCAGCGCTTAGACACACACACAAACACACACACAACTTATACATGTGGCTAAGGCTACGACTAAACGTTTGGCACAAAAGCTTTGTGGCCAAAAAGCGTCTGACAGCGCGGCAACAACGACACATGTGCGAACATTTTCGCTACATTTCACCCTCCGCTACTTCACACCTTGTGTGTGTTTTTGCTTTTGTTGTTGCTTACTTTGCATGGAAATGCCGCAAATGAAATTCAGCTGACATGTTTGCAACTCGCGAATTTCAGTTTGAGCGATTGCTTGACAGTTTAGAAATTTAAATTTCCATTGTGGCAATGAGGGAATATATATTCAGCTGCTTGTTGTTTTTCTTATTGTAAGTTGTTGCTTTTGTTTGGCTGTTGGCTTAACCATTTCGCGAATTGACGCCTGTCACATGTGTTTGTTTGTATGTAAATGAGTTCTCTTCTTCCTCCCTCAGTTCTGCGACCTTTACTTGGGGATTTGCGCATTTCTTTGTCGCTGACATGGGAATCGGTTTTACATATGCATTCTATCTTACTTATATCAATTTCATTCCTTGCCTTCACATATACTTTCACACCACCACACACATACACTTGCAAGCAGACGGAAGTGACAAATTACCGACAGGTGACGGCATGGCGCTGACTAAGACTATAATTAATGACACTTTAATGCAAAGTTTGCTGGCGAAAAACAAGTTGAAAGACAAAAAATGTTAATTTTATTTTCACAAAAATTCAATTGAATTGCTGTTTAATTATTCTGCGGGGCTACAGAACGTTGCAAGTCGTGTGCTTTAGCAGTTACTTGTTTACTAAGTGACGTGAGATAAGTGACGGATAGTGCAAATTACAATATAACAGCTGTTTACTTGACTGGCTGAGTTGCGGTAGTGCGTTAGACCGTATTTATTCTATATTATTTAACAAAGAAAAACAACAACAACAAACTTAGTTTATGTGTCACTTGTAAGATGTTATTTAACTAAAACCAATTATGAATAAATATATAAATTAAATTCTAAGTTAACTTTGGCAGAATAGATATCCGAGTTATCCAATTTTTTTTTTCCAGAAAAAAAAACGGAAAATTCAAATTTAATGGGGAATGATTATTATCGAAAGAACATTCTTTGGCTTTTATTTTTTGAAGATTATCTCTTTCAAATGTTTGACGCTACTACGTCTTAGATGGTCCATCCTCTGAGTCCAATTTTTGATGACTCGTTCTAGCATTTCGACTGGTAACTGGCGAAAGACACGCGTGATGTTTTGCTCCTAGGCCTGAATCGAAGCTGGATTGTCCGCATATACTTTAGACTTTACATATCCCCACAGAAAAAATTCGACGGTGGCGGTGTGGATTATCGACCAGACCAATACGTGAAATTATCTGCTCACCGAAGTATTCTCTCAATAAATCCATTGTTTAATCCTAAGTAAGGAAAGTGCGCCGTCTTGTCGAAATGCACTATGTGGTCGAGATCATGAGCATCAGTTTCAGGCATCAAATAATCGGTTATCATGGCGCGATAACGGTCGTCATTGATAGTTACGGTCTCTCTAGCATCATTTTTGAAGAAATATGGCCGGTGGAATCGGCCCAAAAACCACACCAAACCGTTGTTTTTTTCCTTGATGAAATAGCAGGTGTGAATCTCTTCAGGTCCTAAATGCGGCAATTTTGCTTGTTTTCATACACTTTGAGCCAGAAATGGGCCTCACCGCTGAACAGCATTTGGCTCGCGATATACAATTTGTATGTAGATATTGTTCAGTCGTAAATCTTTCCATGATGAAACAATACTGAACAAAAAGAACATGACAGCTTGACACGACTCCCGCGTGATCTTATTTTATTGAAAAAAGGGCCTCTAATTGGATCACCAGTTATAAGTAATACCCAGCCTAAATGATAAATTGGCCAATTAGTATTTAATTAACATAAATTGACATAAAATTCTTCATGCAATATCGATTTAAGAAAATAGAATCACAGACCAGAATATTCGGCATGTCGTAAGCCTTTTTGGGTCTAAATTTTAATTTCTTCTGAGGTTTGAAGATTAAATATTTCTCTCCTTGAAAACTGCTTTGAAATAAAATACGATCTCACATCACATGCAAACTTAAATGCATACACATTTGCCGTTATAATTACCGTTACATTCTTTCCTACTTCGCCCACGAATGCATGCGTCGTAACAGTTGCTCACGAGCAATCTTGAGAACGTTTGAAAATCGAATGCAGTCAATTTATTATTTTTTATTGCCGGCACGAAATGCATACAAGCAAGTCGTTGGCATGTGAGATGGGGTCACAACAACAAACAGCACGATGTGCATGAAAGTACTAAACTTCGAAATGTGCTTTACGAGCACGCTTTACCGACCGCTGTTGCTTACACTTGGGCGCCACACTGGCTCTAGCGGCGATCGTATTACGAGCAAGTGCTGCGCCAGCAACATGATGCCACATCAACAACAGCAACAACGAAATATCGTAAGAACTGTAACTAAAAACTCGCGAAACTAGTTGCCGATGCAAATTTAAATGCACATAAATAGCCGCTGCTTTAATGGCGTTGCTACTGTGGCACACACACACACTCAATTGTGCCGACAGCCGATGAATGACTGTTATTTTAGCTGTAATGAGTTTTTAAAAGCATTGCGCCATAATGAGTTGCAACAGCAGCGGGCGGTACGCAGTGCATTTGCAATTTTAGACGCTTGAAGCGCATAACACCGTTATGCAATCGCTTGAATAATAACGGAAAATAGTAATACTGAATACCGTTTCTTCTTCTTCTTTAATTCTATATTATTTATTTTTAAATTTTTTTATTAAGTTTTTTCTATTAAAAATATTAATGGCAGCAACACAAAACAATTTTCCAAATTCTTGCCGCTGCGTCAGCGCTATTTCCTGCCTCAATCAAGCTGCTTAAGAAAGCATTTGGCAGCTGCTGGCTGACCCACTCGTCCGCCCGATTGACAAGCATTTGATGCCGCTCGTTATAAATACATATATTTCAATTTATTTTAACGCGAAAATAATCTTTTCTTCATTTGAAATGTGTTTACAATTGCGAAAAGCAATTTTCTCATTTTAATTTTCTGCGAAAGCGAAGAAGCTGCTGCTGTTTCTAATGGAATACAGGAAATGCGCACACGAGTAGATTTACATAGTTGCAATGAAAAATAAATACAGCAATTAAAATAATAATAAATGATCTAGGGCGATAATGGCGAGTACAACTACTTTAAGCCCAAAATTTAATATTCGGAAACTTCGTTGGGGTTTTTGCATATAGACCTCAAACAGATACACAAGATCATCAGTAGAAGTTGAGGGCTGATTACGGTCTAACTAATGAAAACCAAACTTTGAGAGTGGTGAATGAAACAAGAAATTTGCACTAACAAATTATCTAGTATGGAATTCAACTGCATAATTTTGTTGTTGGTTCAGAGGTCAAAAGTAGCGAACAGAAAAGAGTCGAATTGAAGAGGTTAGCTTTATTAAGATCAGGAACTATCGAGGAGGTTAATAATTGATAATGTTGTATTATTTGTAGCAATAATTCTTTCTAAAAGCTTCACTAAAGACTGAGAATTAGTTTTGGATTACGTCTTCTCTTCTACTACTACAATGTATTAATCAACAAACAACAGAATTCCATTGAGTAGTTGAACAAATATAAACAAATAAATCAACCTCGCTAAATACTAATGCATCCGTCTGTGGGGTCTGCCGCAGAACGTGTGGTTCAAATACTTTATTAGTCATAATTCAAGTATTATATTTCGCTCTTTAATTAACACGAAAGCTAACAAATCACGAACAGTAGTTTATTGCGTTTTACTGTTTTTCTGATTTTTGTTGTTGTTCAATGAAATCACAAATTATGAATGGGTGAAGGGCCATAAATTAAATTGAAAGTTGTTGTATTAAATGCGCGCAGCTGGAGGATGATGCCAACAGTCACCACTAATATCACTATCATTTACATCAACGCATACGTTTAAGTGGCTGGATGTCATAAATTAAGTTGAAGTATGAATTACTGGAAGAGAATCACGTTGTGTCTGTAAAAAGATGGAACTGCTTAATTACGGTGCAGCACTGGTTCGCAAGAGAATGTGTAAAAATACTACTAATGGCAAGGTCAGCCAAGAAAAGTAAGCACTCGTCGTTCTTTTCTCATTCGAGTTCTAAGTAACATATAGAAGGGTTTAACCTTTGAACTTCAGCTTTTTCTTATTTCAAAATGAAAAGGAGAAATCGAAAAAGCCATAAGTAGTCGACTTTGGAAAGCTGAAAATCGACCAAAAACATTATAAAACTTTCTTAACATGGTCAGAGGGATTATAGCTCGCGAATTTTCTAATGGAACTCCCAAGTGAGGTTTCAACTGTACAACGCATTGAATTTGACACAAGTTTTACGTCTCTTTCAACTCAGCGTACCAATCAGCTAAGACTAAAACAATGAGTACCACGAAAAATCTATAAATCTTCCCTGAAGTAACAATACTGAGTTATTTTTTATCTAAAAGCGATATTTCCTGATCTGTCCACTATCCCAGCTTCCTCATACAATTTTGAGTATTGCTGCCCAATTTGGACGGATAAGAATTAGAGTCCATTACGCTCGAATGCCTTTCTACGAATTACCAAGTCATTGGATCGCTTGTTTGAAGACTTGTCGTTTATACTCAGAATATCAGGACAAGAAGCAGAGTTGTGATAATCGAGTTCTTAGTTTAAAAATTCATATCAATAATAAATTTGAGCTTTTTGACTTTCCAACTCTTTTACTCTAGTCCAAATGTAGTGAAGAACTGGTCGCTAAAGAACCAATACTCGATCCATCCAACACTTACTACCGAGAAACCATATGATTATGAAGCAGATCACAGCGCGTAAGAATTTAAGTATATACAGTGCTGTTCCTTTCTTTTCGTTTTGCTGCCAATAAATATATATTCCACTTTCGATTAAAGTTTAAGGTCAATCATGAGCGTTCCACTTAAGGCCGCCGTCGTATGCTTAAGTGATTTATCGAAGTGAGAATAAGCAAACAATAACTTGTGTGGCAAGCGAAATAAAACAGTTGTGCGGCATTGTGATGATGTCAGCCGTTGTTGTAGTTGTTTGTGCTGCGAAAGCTGGCAATAAAGTGAGTAAATTAGTGGCGGAGCGTAGCGTTTGAGTAGGTGGTAAACACCAGATAGTGGCTACATCAACGCAACAATATCAATAACAACAAAAACTGACAACAACACGGGCTATAGTAAAATATGGAGAAATGCGAATATCAGCAATAGCAAGAACAACAAACAGCGGCGTATTTATGTTTACAGCCGTGCGAATAAAACGATGGCAACAAGATGCTAATCTTGGCGGCTTCCAAGGCCAAGAAGTCTACGCAAACAAATTAAACACCAATAAACATAAACTGAAAGCACGGAATGCAGCACAGTGGCAACGCTGCGCCGGTAAATAAATAACAAACGAGAAAAAAATGCATATTGAAACGAAAAATAAGTAAAGGAAAATATAAAAACAAAAAAAAAAAATATTTTTAAAATCAAAATAAAACGCAGCGAATGCGGCGTGTTGCAGCTGCCACCGCCAGGACCACAAATCATGACGGCAGGAAGGCTACCGAAGCAGAAAAACTTGGAGAACCTAAGCACGCGTGTGGCTAGGTGGCAAGTGGTAGCTGGTAACTTTGCGTTGCAACATGCTGTGTGCGAGAGCGCCTGAAGATTGATGTGTGCAACACCAAGGAAAACATGTACTATGTACATTACACATGCTAAGGCAGGCAAAGAATAATAGCAGGCGCCTCAAGTGCGAGCCCCGAACAGCCGATGAATGAATGAATGTGTGGCAAGCAAGCATTTGTTGCAACGTAGGTGGGGGAGCGCAAGCCACTGCCACAAAAGCCATGAATGGTCAGTGCAGTCGGGGTTGTGTTGGCATGGCAAATTGGACAGAAAATTTACTAACTATGCACTTGAAGCGAAGTTCTCAGCAACAAAAGTGATTCATGTATGTTGACATGATGGTGGGGAGCACCGAGGGTGTGTATGTTTTTGTTGTAATGTGCTGTGATAGTAGTAAAATATGCTAATTAACAGCATGTCAACAATGGAATAAACAACATAACAACTACAACAAGAACAACAATTTAGTATACAGCAAATATGAATGGACGGGAGTATAGTGTAGCAAGGAGGGAGTGGGCGTAGAGTTGAAAAGCAAATTTACGACTTTGTATGCAAAACAAAATTTTCAAGTTCAAAATTAATGAGCGTGGACGTAGGGGAGTATAAATATACACTGAAGCATAGCACAAAAGCATCAAAGCGCAAAAACAGCCAGGTAGTTATGCAAATAAATCCATGTTGCACAAGTTGTACAGGTAATTTTAGGGCAATGTGGCAGTATAATACACACATATACAACGAAGGGTAAGCAAGTGAGTGAATGCAAGGATGCGTGTGAGACGCGTTCACACATCCTTGCTTGTCAAGAGATGGACTGACATCACGGGTAGTGGCGCGCTTAGGCAGGTGAATAGAGTAAAGTCATGTTGCTGCTAAAAGATTTGAAAGCTGCGAGGCAGGTTAAAAAATATCTTTGCAAGTAGCGTTTGTAGCTAGACTCAAAAGGTGAGTGAATACCATGAGGCACTAGCACACACGTACATATGTTCATACATGCCTATATGTGATGCAGGATTATGCCGTATGATCTGTAGCAAAATTAAAATTATGTGAAGTAAAGAAAAATAAACACGAAAAATATTAATAAGTGAAAGAGCATATTACTCATACGAAAGAAGCAAGTTATAAAATTAAGGTACTCATTATATTATTAAAAGTCGTATGACCTTTTGCTCCCTCCCTATTGACCGAAATCATTTAGAAGGGTTTAGAAGTAGATAACTGTTCCTATAGTTATAGTAAATGTGATGGCGACTCCATCATCAGTTTGAAAAGAGTACATGATAGGTATTGTGCACAAAAATATAATAAGGGGAAATACGCCCAAAAGTAAGTAAGACCAAAATATGACGTTCAATCCCTTTACTCAAATGATCCATCGAAATAAATGTTCGTAATTTTGTATAATTGTTACGGCAGAAATCAGAACATAGGTTTCAATATCTTAACCAATCAGCATAGCTTACAAATATAATCATATTTCGACCAATGGTTTGGTAATGTGGTGAAGAATGTATTTCAAACATATTTTTGTTTTCGAATTACATTTTATAGATTAGATCATAGCATAACAGAGAACACAAATAACTTATCTCAAAAATATTATTAGAAAAGGGGTGTGTATTTCAGTAAATTTCGCTTTTCGCTTTTAAAAGCTTCGAAAAAGATTATCAACTGCTGAAATATATAAAAATTTTGCGTACTTCATGGCGTTTACTTCAAAAAGTTACACAAATTACCAAGGAATAAAAAGCTTTGAGCTTTTTAGTAGCTTTTATATATTCCATTTTTGAGCTTCATTAAGAGCAACATTGAGGTTTATAAAACAGATTGCCATTTTTGCTATTTACCAAGTGATGAAAAGTTCAACTCTGGACTTTTTGATAGCTTTAATGCCGTTAAGGTGTTATGAAATTTCACCAATAACTATAATAAGTTAAATAAAACAATCAATTGCTGAAATATCAACGTTGAGTGTTCTTTACGGGTTTTACTAGAAATTTCAATGAAAGAAAACAGCACTTGAGCTTTTTAGGAGCTTTCACTCAATTCTATTGTCGACAACTTTTGAGCTTTTGTAGGAATAACAATAAACCATAAGCAGATATTTAAATGCTGGAATATTGAAGCAATGATTATCTAGCAAGAAATAATTTGGCTTTCTCTTATTTATGTGATTACTTACTATAAAAAACATTAAGTTTAATGTTAAAAAAATGACCAAAACACATTTATTTTCTTCACACAAATTTTCCCACATTAGAATTATGAATTCCTAACCATCATGACCACAGCCACTATGGAATATGGCGTAAATCTGCAGTAAAAACGTAGTCGCTGTAACTAGAATGAAGTACAATGTCCTCACGACTGCGGCAAAAAACATACGCGCTGACATGATTGAAGTGAAAGCTCTGACACAGGCCACAAGAGAGACAAATGAGCTGCCACAAGCTCCTCGCAAAACAACTGACAGACATGACAAACATGCATTGTGCCAGACAGTTAGACAAGATGTGAAGTTCGTGAAGTACTCACTGACATGACATGGCGGCTTAAAAAAGGGCCACACACTCATGCTCATACAAAGTTGTTGCAAAGAATCTTGGCAAAGCAAAAATACTCGCACGAAATTGTTAGGCAATCAATGAAAGCAGAAAGGTAAACATATTGCTGGACAAACAGATAAGTCAACGAAAACGAGGCACAAAGAGCGTACAAAAAAAAAAATGTGCTTATAATAAAGTAAGGAATTGCTTGTGTCAACAAATTGCGGTTGGCGACGAAGGCGTTAAGCTGCTTATGTTTTGCGGTTGTCAAAGGCGAAAAAGGTGAAGTGCAGAACAAGCACAACGAAGAGCAGACTGGGTGTAGGAAGTTCGTCTTTTTATATATTTAAACGCAGATGGGCGTAACGCTGACGCCGATTTGCTTAACATCCGCTTAAAGGAATACTTACATACACTTATACACATACGATATATAATATATATATATATATATATATATGTAAATGAGCGAAAGCTTTTGTAAAAGACACTTGAAGCATTTTACATGCAAATTCAAGCATCTCTCGAGGTCCTTATTTAATTTCAATTTTCTTTTTGCTGCTGCTCTTCATTATTTTGCTTTTGCATGCGCTTCTGCTGCGGAGCGCTACAAAAAGACAAAAGCATATAAGTAGCATGTACGAATCATGTTAAGTTGAGAAATAAACAAACATTAATCAATGTCGCTTTGGCGTTAAATGTGCAGCATTCTCAGCTGCCGTAAAGCAAAACGACTTGCGCGCCGCAGCTTCCAGCCGCAGTAGTAAAATGCTTGTGACGACATTTCGACATGCAAAAAATTCAAAAAAAAAACAGAAGACAAAGAACAAAGAGTAGCAAAAATAAACTGTATTCACCACGGTGAGCGAAGGCCAAGCAAGGACGAGCGGCGCTACGCGGACTTGGACGGTGTTCGGCTCAAGACGGCGACAGCAACATCATCAATCAATGCTGCAATAAATTTTTAATGTTTCGACTGGCATAAAGAAAATGTTGTGTTAAATTGTAATTAAATTGTTGTTTGCTTTATCGATTGACATTTACATATTTACACTGCGAGAAAATATAATGGTTTATTTTCCATATGGTGAAGTACATGGTACTGACTATATACTGAACTATATATCTGAAATTTAAAATATCTCCAGAATATTCCGGCTCTTCTGCCCTTCAAGCACCTCATTAAAGACTCAAAAATATTTGCTACTTTTCTGTCTCCGTAACACTCTATTAGATCACAAAGTTAGAAGTTTATGAAAATCTCATAGATTAGTTTAGGTTATGTGGTTGTCTTTGAACCACACTGTGGTCTTGATAAAATGAAATAAGAATAGGGGATTTTCTAAAAATAGCAATAAAAATCCGTGAGAAAATACTAGATATATTTTTTGGTATGGAAAATTTTCAAAGTAAAATATATAAATATTCCAAAACTATTTCACAAATACTAATAAAATCGATGTATAAAATATAGACTTCCTCTCTTATATATAATTTCAATGTAATCAACCAACACTGAGGTCTACCAACTTTGTATTCCTCGACTAACGAAAGCACTTGGAACTCTTATCTTATCTAGAGTGCATCAAACTACTAACTATTTGATGAAGGAATCTTAAAGGTCGTTCTCTCAAAATCAGGTCCTTAAGATATTATAATTAAGATAACTGATTCTAAATATATTTTTTAACATTTTCGTACACCGATTCGCGTTATAATTAAGTATAATTTATAGAGCAAAATCGGTATAAAAAATATCAAAATAAATTTCTAATGATGTAAAGAAATGCTTTTTTATTAGAAATCAGCAACGACTTGATGGATCTCAGAAGTCATTCTAATAAAAAAAAAAAAGATTCAGATTCTATGGGTAAAAAAAATAAAATTATTGATATGATCTTGGTGGACATTGGAACGAATTTATGGCTGCTAAGCTCTTAACTCAACTGAGAAGTCAGCGAACTGTAACTTTTCCGAAGACAGAGAATTCTGCTGGATTGAGTATGATTATTATAAGGTGTATACAAGAAATTAATGTAGTTAAAAGAACTCTGCTTTGGTCTGAAGCTTGAATAGTCGTAAGCGCTAGCCATCTTTCTTTCTACTTTCCTATCTGTCTGTAGGTATCGCGGACGAAATGGAAAAAATCAATTTTCCATATTTTTACAGTGTGCTGTCTCAACTCCGCCTAATGTGGTCACACTCACCACCCATTATCTTATTGCTGATTTGCACAGGCTCACATTAATGGGCAATAATAAAAAGGCA
This sequence comes from Zeugodacus cucurbitae, assembly GCF_028554725.1. Taxonomy (NCBI): domain Eukaryota; kingdom Metazoa; phylum Arthropoda; class Insecta; order Diptera; family Tephritidae; genus Zeugodacus; species Zeugodacus cucurbitae. Next base: position 50,144,808 of record NC_071667.1, on the reverse strand, counting down.
GAAAAGTAAGGAGTCAGACAAAAGAAAAGCGTTGTAGAAAGTCGCTTAAAAAAAGAAAAAAAAAATACAAAAAACAAACAGTAGCAGCAAAGAGTGGTGACGATGTCTAAAGACAATGTCCATAAATGAAGTTAATGACAACATGAGCTCATTGGAGCTCATTGATGTGCTGCAAAAGCTTGCCAACAGAACAATGGCAAAGTGAAAGGGCCAAAATCACACATACATACACAAAATAACAGGCCCCCTTCCGGCGCTCGAGAAACGCGACTGCATTGCATATAAAGACAATAAGATTGTGTCGCCTGCCAGCGCCCCCTCTTTGCGACCCAAAAGTTTTGTCAAAGTAGCGATTAACGTCGGGTCACCAGCACTTGCTTGTTGTTGCCTTCGACTTGAGTGCTACACAGCTTGTTGTTATTGCCACTGCTGCGGACAAGCAGACATAAATTTCACTTTCGACTTGCCATACTCGCATGTGATTGTGCATTTTGGCCCGCTTAGTCATACTCGTACATTTGCCAAGCAACAACAACGCGGCGAGTGTAGCGTGCGCGATGAAGGCATAAATTAACTCGACACTTTTGCTTTTGATTTCCCTTTCGCGTAATGTATGGGCGAAAATATGCGAAAATGTCAAAGAAGCAAGCAACAAAGCGCAATCAGAGAGAGTGGTAAGAGAAGGTGGACTAAATATTTTGGCACACATACATATGAAGTGAGGGAAGTAGCCGCTTTTGTTGCTAATAAGCTGACACCACCAACGCCCATTCCACACATAAATAAGTTTTTCCATGCAAAAGGAATTACTCAAACACAGGCTGGCTGGTAAAGCAGGCACTTTTAATTGTGTCTCTGTGTATGTGTGTTGTAAGTGGCATTGTGAATAGACGCAGCACATATGTATGTATTTAAGCCGCACAATGGACGCATTTTAGCACTCATACGCCATGTAGCACAAGTGTCATACATAGGCAATCTGATATGTGAGTGTATATGTATATATATGGGTGTGTGTGTGATTTGAATGGCTGCTCGACACAATGAGGTTAAGAGCGCGCTGCTATATTGGCACCATTCGCAAAAGAAGAACGCCTGCTTATTAGTCGAATTAATACAAGCTGCTCTCGCGCGGGACTAAACACTCTAGTGGCTCATTACTCACACTTAAACACACATGCAATTATATATGTATATAAGCGTATGTATGTATTTCAAATATTCGTTGGTTTTGACTGCTGTTTGCTGCTGCCAGCCCAGCTCAAGTGGCTGGTTGTCTGCTTGTCTTCCTATCAGTTGTGTGTGTGTGTGCGAGGCAACCACAATGAGAGCCAATGACACTTGACTGATTTATGAATACTAATGCATATGGCAGGATATATACATAACTACGACCGTTTGCCAAAACGCTTCAACACATAAAAGCGCTAAATCGATGGCTCACACATAAATGAACTCAGTTGGCGCTGCGTACTTGAGTACAATTGTGGGCCTGCGCTGAAGCGTAGGTGAAATCATCATTAATTCAAAGAATGTCATCGTTAATAAAGCGGAAAGGTGTCGGTGAGTGCATGCATGTGGTTTTCAGACAGTGGCTCAGTGCAAGCATGTGGGCGTGATTAATTAGCAACAAATGTAGATAATGAAGGATGAAAGTTTGCTCCTTTTGTATGCCATTTTGTGGCGGAAAAACGCATAAAGGCAGGTGTATCAGACAACAAATCTCTTGAGGATGTTTTTTTGCATTTGAACTGTTGTTATTTGTGAATAACAGGCATGCGTTAGTACTTTAGGAAGTTAAGTACTATTTACATGCATATGTTTTTATTATTGTTGTATTATATTTAAATTATATATTATTTTGTTCAATACCTCGTATTTATATTGTTAGTTTGCCCCAAATTGTCCATAATACACAGAAAACCTTTCAATCAGTTTTATATGAGACAAAAAGTATATCAAAAACGGGTACCAAAGTGATATTTTAATAAGACGGAGTGGAGAATGCTTCTTGAAAATAAAAAAACAATCAGTTTGTCAAGAAAGTGTTTACAAATTGAAATGAAACTTTCCGCAGCAAAATATATTGCTCCTATTACGCCCACAGAATATAGCCTTTTGCCAAGTTTCAAATTCGGATCATCTTGATTGACTCCCTACCGAGCTTCGGAACGAGATGAAATATACCAAATCTTTTTCTTCTAGACTTGTTTTCGCAAGTATGATAAACTGTTGGATGATGAGCTGGAATTGTCTAAGCATTTCCTCTTCCAATGTCCAGCTTTTGTCACACTGAGGTTGAAACACCTTTTGTGGGATGACCTTGATATTAACGGACATAGGAATTTTGTAACAGATCTCAAGCGCTTTGCTGATCCATTAGGATTTTTTTGGTATTACAAAGGACAGTGCTTAAAACTGTCCAAGTGGCAAATTCCGGGATATGCAGAGATCCGCTTACTAACCAGGTTAGATTCTTCAAAATGTGAGAAATAACAGCTGAGTCAAAATGTGTAGTAAATGAATCGAAGTATACAAAGTAAAATGGAAAGTTTCTAAACGTTGTGTTGTTCGCCTCTATTAACTTTTCCCTTTCCTTTTCATCATCATTTGTATCAAGTTTATTTATAAATATTGTTCATATATATAAATTTTAATTAACCAAACCAAAAACGTAAGCACTTTATCCCAAATGGGAATAATAATTAGTACGACCTTTGACCTTTAGCTTTTTATTTTAAAATAATGCCGTATTGGGCAATACTTTTGGGTTCATTATGTGAAAAACGGCCTAACAAAAACTCAATCCACAAAGTATTTTCGCGGATTTTCTATTAAGAACGTAATTTGCTACACTGACTTATTGTTAATCTCTTTCATTATTTTCCAAACTTCACCAATTTACCACGCTCACAGTAATTAAAGCTCACCGAATTAAAGCCTACAATTCAATAAGGACAATGTATATACCGTTAAATAACACAAACAATTACGAGTATGAATGGAATTTTATGAACCATACTGATTTTGTTATGCACGACAACACCCCCCACGGCCAACGAACTCACAACAATCAGCCCAAACAAATCGTCTGACTCAGCTGGGAAATTTCAACGACATAAATCATATGGAAATTAGTCGCTGTCAGACGACATTCAAATCGAGTGGTAAAGAAAAACAAAGCGACATAGTCAAGACGAATAAGAAAAAGAACAACTCACGATTTTCTGCTAAATAGCACTGCAACCAATTTTCTTTGGTTCCACACTCGCTCGACCGCTCTCGCTCCCGACCAACGTCTTGACTTATTCATTCAATATTTCAGCTCTTCAGCTGTGCTGTACAGCTTATTGGCCTTTTTCTCGGAGACCTTTGTAAAGTGTGGAGATTTTGTTGAAAACAGACAAACCACTTCATTCAATTCCGTAGTGCTTCTTCAATGCTCGACCACTTGACAAATATTCACAATTCACAATCGCTATCAAGTGGAACGCCAAACGGCGACGGCGACGACGACGGCTTGCTGGCTCTGTGCGCTGTAAGACATATTGACTTTAGTGTGGCAGCGTATAGCAGAGAAATCTTGGAAGCAATTTCTTAGCACTCAGCTTCTTCGAGACGGACGATTTGCTCGGTTGCCGATTGCCGCTTGCAAGCTGAATCTTACTTACATTGGTGCGGCCGCTTGCGGGTCGGTTCATAACCTTTTTTGTGGGTTGCAAGCTGTGGAGCGTGTAGAAGGCGGCGTATAATTCATTCGTTTTTACCCAACTGTCAAATTTCATATTCAAAAGGATTTTTACATGTAAATTGATGAGAAATTCAAATTATATATTCTACTCTTATGTTTGTGTATGTGTGTGTGCGAATTTGTTAGCTTTTCCGAAACGTAGCGAAATACCAAATTTAATTCAATTCAACTTTTTTGCCCTTTTTCTGCTGGTCGCAGCTGGGTCTAGAAAACAATACAAAGCAATTGGCGAGCATTCACAGAAAATAAAGCGAAGCGAACCGCCAAAAGGCCAACAAACCTCGTCGGTTGCATGCGAGGGTGAAAATAATTTTCTGCTACATTCTTTTTGGTTTTTCGATTATTTTTTTGAATAACCCTCGAACAGCCGACAATGCATTGAGACCTTCAAAGGTTGCTGTTTGTGTATTTTACTCTATTATATTATACTTCACGCGATTAGCTTAAGAAAATTTGGCATAAATTGGGAAATTTGTATTGTGAAAAAGGACTAATTTTAATTTTTGGCAGTTCCTTTTTTCGTTTGAAATTTTGTTTGAGTACAATGTTTGATGTTTACTTTTGATTTTAAATTTTTTTCATCTCTTTTACTGTTATTTTTACCCAAAAGGCCCAACAACTATACCCGATTATGATTTGTATAACAGCACTTTCAATTGTGTCTTAAGAATTAAGCTTTTGTATACAGTTTAGAAATCAAAATAATAATAAGTTGTAGCAAGAAACCGTTATTTATGGTTGTATTTGTGGTATGGTTGTACATACCACATTATGTGTAAAAGTTCAAGTAAGTGAGGAAAGTACCTGACTGTCATTCAATTGGAAGTGGGCAAGAACAATTATTTTGCATGTGCTTTAAGCAGCTCACAACTTCCGGTCTTAGAACAGGTATCCTCTGGGTAGCCAACAGATATCCATGTGGAGGCGAGCTAAAGTGAGAAGGCGATGCCCGCTTATGTGGTTATACGTAGGGTTTGGCATCCACGACTTAAAGAAACCTTCCCAATGAAAGCAAACAACAGCCTCGGATGAGACACCCCAATTTAGATGACGACTACTGGAAACGTATTAAGGACTACAATTTAAGGGCAAGCACCTGACATGCCCGGTCCCTTAATTTGAAAGGTGCCTCGGCACAATAGTCGGAAAATTCAGCTTCCACGATGAAACATCGCCAAATGGGGTGAGGCTGATCAACTTCGCCGGGGGCCCGACATAAGGTTGTTTGTAGTACTAGATTCCAGCATAAGAAAATCTATTAAGTTACTTAGCTGTCGCCTATAGACAGAAGACAGTGTTTTCGATGTGCGTACGTTTCGTGGTCCTAACATTGATTCGGACCCTATCTGGTAGCAGCGAAGATAAGCACCCGCCTCTCCTTTCGATTCCTTAACTAAGCGTTTGCTTTTAAAATGTATCACAAAACTCAAACGCCTGTCATAAAAACCCAAAAATAAACTTCAAAGATGTCATTTATAACTCACTGTTGTTGTTCTTTTATCGACTGTTTAAAAAGCGTCCAACGCGCTTTCTTTCGCTGATTCAATTTACGGTTTGAGTTTAAGATTTATCAAGCACGTACAAGCGAGCGCTCAAAGCAAACAACAAAAAGGAAAGTAAAGTTGCAAGCAAAGCGACTGTCGCAGCAACAGCCAAACGCAAGTGGCAACAATAAGTTCCCGCTAGCGAACGCACGTGCGCGTCGTAAAGCATCCTTTGCGTTTTGTGTATTCATCGCTCGTCTTTTGTGACTGTCAAAAAGTGTCCCTTTAGATGTTACCCAGCCTCCTAGAGGGTTTGCCCCTGCGCAACTTGTAACGCAATCCACGCAATTGTTCCGATCGACTTGACTTCAATTTCAAAAACTTTGTGGTGTTGCCTTTGCCTCTTTGCAGCGACTTGGTGTTTTTTGTGGCTTGCTTTGTTGGCGCAAAGTTGCATGCAACAAACCACTAATTGCCGTTCTTTTGCTTGCTTTCGCTGCTGTGCTGCGCTTGCATGCTTTTGAAGCTGAGCGCTGGAGTTTGTTATTGTTGTTGTACACTTACTTGCCACGTAAGGATCATTAACTTAAATTTATGGTTTAGCTGACACTCTCAAATACCACTCACATTTGCCTTTATGAGTAGCACACAGATGCATGAGCACAATAATCATCTTTTGGAGTTGCTACAAGCTTGATTAGAATGATCTGCTCTCTTGTAAAATCTCTAAATAGTTGATATTGTATTAAAGACTTAACACACCATTTTATACTCTCGCAACAAAAGTTGCTAAAGACAGTATTATAGTTTTGTCCACATAACGGTTGTTTGTAAGTCCTAAAACTAAACGAGTTAGATATAGGGTTATTTATACCAAAGTGATCAGGGTGACGAGTAAAGTTCAAATCCGGATGTCTGTCTGTCCGTCCGTCTGTCCGTCCGTGCAAGCTGTAACTTGAGTAAAAATTGAGATATCTTAATGAAACTTGGAACACGTATTCCTTGGCACCATAAGAACGTTAAGTTCGAAGATGGGCGAAATCGGACCACTGCCACGCCCACAAAATGGCGACAACCAAAAACACATAAAGAGCTATAACTAAGCCATAAATAAAATTATGAAAATAAAATTTGGAACATAGTATCGCAATAGAGAGGGGCACATTTGAATGTAATTTTTTTAGAAAAGTGGGTGTGACCCCGCCCCCAAATAGGTTTTTTGTATATATCTTGCAAACCAATATAGCTATATAAACCAAACTTTCTGCAGTCGTTTCTTTTAGCCTTTTCCTTATACAGCCCAAAAATGAAAGAAATCGGATAATAACCACGCCCACCTCCCATACAAAGTTTAGGTTGAAAATGACTAAAAGTGGGTTAACTCACTAACGAGAAACGTCAGAAACACCAAATTTTACATAAGAAATGGCAGAAGAAAGCTGCACTGAGATTTTTTTACAAAATGGAAATTGGGCGTGGCGTCGCCCACTTATGGGTCAAAAACCATATCTCAAGAACTACTCGACAGATTTCCATGAAATTCGGTATATAATATTTTCTTGACACCTGACACACACCTGATGACACTAGTGGAATATGGGCGAAATCGGTTCACAACTACGTCAACTTCCCATATAACTCAATTTTGAATCTTTCTGATTCGTTCACTTTATAATGTATACATAAGGAACCGATAAAGATAGCGAAATAAAACTTTACACAAATACTGTATTTGAGCTGTGACATCACTTGTGGAAAAATTGTCAAAATCGGACCATGACTTTTCAAGGCCCCTGATATCAAACATGAAGAACTCAGTGCCTGAGGGTAATTTTTCACCGAAAATATAGATAAATCTCTAAATAAATTGCGAGAGTATAAAATGTTCGGTTGCACCCGAACTTAGCCTTTCCTTACTTGTTATTACATATTTTTTTTGATAATACCAGACAATTTGGTTTATGCTAGCTGTCTGTTCGATTAGGCTTTTCGAATCATTTTAACCCTCTTACTTACGAGGTAGCTACCTGATATATTATCAGATTAATAGGAAAATTAACCTACTAACCTCAAAAAGGTCAGAGTTCTATTCTTTCATTTTTCATAGGAGCCAGAGTAAGACATAATCTCAACAATTTAGGCAACCAATTAGGAGCGCTCAACACTTGCTCTTGCTGCTTTTTGGATGAACTTAAATTTAACTTATGTAAGACCTCAGGTAATTAGGAATGCTTTTAGTAACAATGTCCTTTAAAAAGACACAGAAACAATCCAAAGTTCATTTCAAGACTCTTTAGTACGTATGAGCAAGTTTCTACACGAATCTTCTTCACATAGATAAATGCCATTTCACACAAGAGTTAATGAATCAGTTAACCGGTTTTGCTCGATTACAGCGCTGATTTAGATCGATTTACTATACAAAAGAACACTATTAATTTACTACATTAATTTTTATTCGAATATAAATCGAGTTGAAACTGGAATACAACTCTGTGTTTATTTGTCCACGCTGGACATTTGATTGTGGTTATTAATAAAATAGCAATTAGCTGATGAAACTTCTTATGAACAGCAAAATCAAAAAAGGCAAAGGCAAAAATTGGTTTCTCAGTTATAATCTTACAGCCGGTTTCTTTGTAAAAAGGGGAAACAAATTGGAAATCAGCTGTTAGAAAAATGTAACCATGGTTACTTATGACAGTATTTAAATAATATTTAAATGGCAAAGCGTGACTATTTTAATAAAAATTAAGTCAAATGGTGAAACTGAAATTAATTATTTTTCACTTAAATTTGTTTCGTGAAACAAAGACACAGGCCTTCAAAAAAATAATTATTAATATACTTAGTTAATGTATTGAATTTTAGAATTAATTGCCATTTATACTAAATTTTATTCGTAAATAATTAATTGAATCAATTAAAGAATCTGGAAGCAGCATATTGGGAGTCAATATTGTATAAATTAAACTTTTTTTAATGGAGTTGCCATCTCTTGAAAATATGTAAAAATGAAAATTTTACAAAATAAGCGTAAATCAACCAAAATCCAAATAAAAAATATAGTATTAATTTCCAATTGAAATATTTGAAACGAAATCTTCACAATTAATTTTTGTTATCGGTATTAGAAAGATTAGTTTATTACAAAACGCTGTACTTAAAACGGCAAATATAACTAATTTGTCTCTCCATCTCTCATCTCCAACGTTATTTCAGTTAGCCTTCATTATCACATCATATTTTTTCTGCATACACATTTCATAATAGCTCAGCAATAATTGAGTAAATACTAACCAATTAACAGCAATTCACACTTCCAAAAATAATTACAATTAATTGCTTATAAATACCTGTACGAATACAATTATCCGACAAAGACAAAGCGCATGAATGGCGTATAAGCGAATAATTGGCTGAAATATGTATGTAAATATGTTTGTATGAGCATACCTGTAAAGAAAAAGAAGAAATAAAGAGACTTAATTAGCGAGTTATTAATTGAGTTTGCAACATATGTTGCACGTACGCAAATATATATGAATGTATGTATGCAAAAGTATGACAATACAGCTAGACACGCTGGCAGTTGAATGTCAGTGAACTCTAACCTCAATAACAGATGGGCAAGCGACTAGGTGAAGGCTTAGATGAGGTCACTATATGAATGGATGCGTGAATAGGTGTGTGTATGTTTGTCTGAATTGAGGTAAATTGTAGTAAACGCAGTTAGGAAGCATTGTGCCACACAAAGTTGCAACTATGCGCGCATACAGGCGGCACACCTTCCACAGACGCTAACTATGCATAGTGGACACGTCGACAAGATGCCACATATTTTGCGCACAAATTGCCATTTGCGGTTGATTGCGGTCGCACACAAATCACCACAAAATGCATTTGCGGGCATGTGTGAGAATGCCGGCCTATGATAATGCACAGCGTGCTACAAATAGAGTGTGAGGAGGTTGATGAAGAGTACTTGAAGCTGAAAAAAGGTAGTCAGCGAGCAGATGGTTTGCTCGTGCAGCAGGCGGTTCGACAAACGGCTGGTGAAGAGCCACACAGTCAGCCAACGCCGCGTGGCACTCTCTGTTGGCACAGCGCAACTCTATGCGCGAGCTCGCCATAAGCGGTAGCGCGTAGAACACACAAAAGAATGCAATAAATAAGCATTTATGTTTTATTTGCAATGGACGAAATTGAGGTTAAAAGTTTTTACGGCTTCACGCATGCGAAACGCGCTTGTAAATGCCGCCACAGGCCGAACCGTAAACGCGGCAGACAATATGCTAAATAAATAAGCAGATGAATGGAGCTTGCAATCAGCATGGCAGGCGGCAGTCAAATGCATGTTTATTACTCAAGAACGTTGGAAAGAATGGTGAAGCAGGCGGCGCGCTTGCACGCGGAAGCGCTGAGACCAAGAAATCGCAGTGGATAATCGGCGCGTTCAAACCTTGCCACCGGCAGTTAAGCAAACAAACAAACAGCGCGGCCACTCGTCATGCGCAGCCAATCAGCCGGCCACAGCATATCATCAACAACGCCGCCGTCTTCGTTGTAACGTCTTTCAAGTGCCACAGCGGTGGAGCTGCACTGATGGCTGCATAATTCATTCGCCACCAATCGGCAGTCACAGTCCCAGCGGCCGCGCGTTTCTTCGTTTTGTTCACCATGTTCACCAGTTGACACCATGTGCTGCATATGTGATTTTTAGGCGTGTTTGTCTGTGTGGTTTATGGCCACAAAAGTTGGGAGTTCTCGCAGTTCTTTGTGGCACAGCCAAGGCGGCTGCAGTGATCCATTAGCTAACGGCAGTTGAAGTATAAACATGTAAGCGAGTGTGTGTGTATTTTTGTTGTTTTCTTTTCTTCTTATTTCGCTGCCTACTGTCAATCAATGCGTGGTATAACTGTCAGCATAAATATTTGCTAATGGCATTACAGCAACAAGAAGTTTGCGAAAAGTAGGTGAAATATGGAGGCCTTTTTTCAGAGTGGAGAAAAGTAACAATAAACAGAGTGAAAATAAAAGGTGGATACACATGTAAATATCTACAAAACGTGGCAACCACCGGCTGCGTTTGCTAAACGTTCTTCAAACATATTTGCACACATTCCAAAGCTAAATAAAATAAATAACCGAGAGCGCGCGTTTGAAATACCTATCAGCATGCGTTTTTTAGCTTTTAGTTTCTCATTTAAATTATTTATGTTCAATTATTAAAAAATATAAAATATTTATTGGTCATAAAACGCCAGAATATTAATATCGCACGGCAAATTATAGTCGCTGAAAATAATTTAAGCTGCTTTGGTATGCAAATAGCTAGACACATTTATGGCGCAAAATATCATTAAATATTTGTTATTAAAATAAATTTGAAATAATGTGCAATATTAAGCAGACACTTGTAAAATATAAATAGAAATTAATAAAAACGTAAAAAACCGTTTCAAAGCAAGTAAGGAAGGTCTAAACTGGGGTGTAACGGAACATTTTGCTAGAATAACGAAATTCACACCTTATAGTATATGAATACTGGGGTAATATCTGGACTCTTCACTAAATTTCGTCTCCAAGCTATATCCAAAATTATATGCTCACTAAGATATCTCACGTATTAGCCGATATATACGGTATAACTTTACAGCGGCTGTTTGAAAAATCTAATATTAGATATATGGGAGCTAGGGGAAGTTATGACCTGATTTTACCCATTTTCCGGACAGAAGCACACTACTATTATAAAAATATTAGCCGTGTATTCAGGATATTTTCGATAACTATCCATTTGCACTGAAGTCTTTATTTTCGATATATAGGGCCTTGAACGATCATTTTCGAATGAGCGATGGCACACCGCCAATGCTGTATTTGTGCAAAGTTTTATTCCGAAATCTTCAATGGTTCTTGAATTGCATATTATAGTCAAAAAAACACATGGACTTCAAAATTTTGTTATATTGATAGTAGGCGTGGTTGTTAACCAATTTCCATTCGCAACATCAGGATGTCAAGAAATTATTACACATATTTAATGTCCAGTTAAATTTAGTGCTTTTACCGTGTTTCGTTAGTTAGTTAAGGTTAGGTTTGTAGGCCGATCTTTGCAAAAACAGAAGATCTCACTTTGACAGCTTAGCGCTCTCCATTGTGATACGCTGGGAATCTGCTACAAATTTCTTTTCACGGCTAATGTCGGCTAGCCAATTCGCTAGGATCGCCGAAAAGGGCCTTCCGAGGTGTTTCAATCTCAGTCTGGCAAAAGCTGGGCAATGGAGAAGGAAATGCTTAAATAATTTCACCTCGCCTTCCTCCATACAGTTTTGGCAACTTGCATCTGCCACGATCCCAAGTCTCAACGCATGGGTACCCATTGTACAATGTCCAGTAAGCAGACCAATGATCGCGCTGAGATGGACTTTTCCCAGAGAAAGCAGTTGAAAGGTCCTCTTACGCTCCACAAAGGGCCAAAAGGACCTCGCCACTGCACAAGTGCTGGTAGTTGACCAGCGTTTGACGAGCTCATGCGTAGTCTGCATGTCCAGCGCTCTTGCGCAAGTGGACCATGAACCATGGCGCTCCCATTCCGACGTCAATGTAGTAAGGGTACCCTCCCTTGCAAGTTTGTCCGTTTTATAGTTACCAACGATTTCGCGGTGACCGCGTACCCACACTAGGCGGATAGCAAAAAAGCTAGAAGCTATTGATAAGGATCTAAGACACTCCTTTACTAGCCCAGAGCGCACTGCCATCGATTCCAATGCCAGTATTGCCGCTCTGCTGTCGGAGTGAATACATACCTCTCTAAAAGAAGTCACCATACGGAGCAGTGCGTTCACTGCTACTTTGATTGCAGCGACCTCTGCTTAGAAGACACTGCAGTGGACAGGTAGCCTAAAGCTGGTGTTGATAGAAAGCTTTCTGCAGAAAACTCCACAACCCACCTTTCCCCTTAGCATCGATCCATCCGTGAAAAAGCTGACTGCACCTCTCCTCCATTGACTTCTTCCATCCCACATAGCCCTCGTTGGTACGTGCGAGAATGAACCTCTAGAGGACGGTTCCGCGGTGCAGTGGTCCAAGTAGTCAGGGATGCAATCGAACCGCCGGAGAATTTCAGAGTGCTAAGTTAGTTAACGTACTTCTATAGTTTTCAACATAATCTTTGTATGCCGAAAGGGAGTGTTCATTGTCCGATTTCACCCATTTTTATGGTGTGTCATGGAAATTTGATTTGAAATTTGGCCACTTAGATCTGTGCATCAGTATGAAGTTCGACAAAGAGTATATCAGCAGATTATTTAAAGGCATAAATATGAAATACAGAATTGCTTCTTAAGTAGATATTTTATTTTGACAATAAAAATTTAATTATTTTCCTTAGGCACATGCTCATACACCAAGCAAATTTGACCATAAAAATTTTAAAATAGAAAAATTAATGTTTGCTTGGTCGTTCGGTATACTCTACCATTGGGTTCGCCGGATTTCGGTATCCTATAACACATCAGAATCAAAATTTATATTTGATTACAATATCAATACAGGAAACTGCTTTTACAAAGGACTGTGACGATTGGTGGCGCTAGAGTCGTTTCATTTTCGAATATTATATTTATGGTATCTTTACGATTATATTGGGGATATGCTTGTACATGTGAATGAGGGATAACACAACCAAAACTCATATGTCAGGTCCTCTATAAACCGTAGTTCCTCAATAACAAATATGACCCTGAAACTATAATAAATTGTATATACGAATATACTTATTGAGTCTGTTTACTACAAAATCAATAAAAATAGATGAAACTCAATTGGAATTCCGTCATTCATTATTGTCATAAATTTGTTTAAATAGTTTTAAACTAGTTTTGCAACTGTAATTAATATTTTAGTTGCGCATATAATTTAAAACGATAGCATGTGTTATATCATACACTCGTACATCTAAATGTGGCTTCTGTTCTATACTGAAAGTATACGTTAGACTATTATATACCAGACTCCCCAAAGCTATTTGCTACCACAAAACACTTTAATTACTAGCACATAAATAAATGTATTTTATTGCAGCGCACCCTATTAATATTTGATTAAACCAATATAAAAATTGTTTATGAACCGTTTTGCTTTATAGTCTAATATTAAAAATTACTGAATAAGATTAAGCACTCTCAGCTAGTTTATGACAACACGGCCTTCGAATGCGTAACTTTAATTGTAGCTCACATTACCGACGTAGGTGAAATGGAACCAGTTTTCGAGCAAAACTAACAACAACAACAACAACAAATGAAAAAAAAATACCTTTCCAAATTTATGCGCCTTAATACAATATATAATTTGTAATATAAACATTAATGGCTTGGCATTGAGCTGCAAACGCGCCCAACAAAAACACAATCACTTTTGAACCATACAACAACAAAAACAAAAAAAGAAAATAAAATTCATGTTAACGCACAATGGCTACAATAAAGCAAGAGAACGCGAAGCGAACGGAACGCTACACGAAAAGTTAAGAAATACTACTTCATCAAATATCAATCAACAAATTAAGCTTAAGCATATAATTTTTTGTGAATTTATGTGCGTGCGTTGGGCATTTGAAAGCGTTATACGCGAGCGATCGAACGGAGCGATAGACGACGCCCACCTCAATTCACGCCTAAATGATTCTGTCAATAAGCCAGCAGCGGAATACTAATAAAATGTGGCATAATAAAATAGCCAAAGCTATGCTCGAAGCGCAAACAAACAAACACACACACATGCATAGAGGTATTTATGTTTGTAACGGCGGGTGGAACTGATGTGAACGTGTAGACAGTTGAAACGTGAGCCTGTCGAATTCATGCTAGTTGTTGCTGCTGCCGGCACTTGACTTTTTTATTATGCAGCACATTGGGCCATTAGCATTATTTTAGCACCTTGATTTCAATTTTTATTCGATTCTGTTTCTGCTTTCGAAGCTTTGGCGCATTAAACAATAGCATGACAGGTAGCTAGTGAGGTGATGAAATACTACAAACAAACACAAGTGAATATATGCGTTTATGTGTGAGTGTAAAGTGAGTGTGAGTAAGCAGCAAATGAGTACTAAAGCAATGCACCACTCAATAATCGACAGGTTTATGCTCTTTAGACTACAGTTGTGAGCACAGTCATGGTAGCGCCGAAGTTGCATTAAAAATTTAGATTTTTTATTGACCTTAGCGCTATAAATTTGTGTTTATTATAAATTTTATTTATTATATAAATATTATTGATATAAAATCAATAACACTTTATCAAAAATAACACACTGATTTAGAGGTATCAAACTAATATGAGATCAATACAGTAGTATTTCAGTAAACACTTTGCCGATTACTTTCTTATATAATCTCAAAAATGCTCCATATTAACTTAATACTTTTCTTCATAAAAATAATTATGCTTTGAATGAGCTAAATTCCGTAAAAAGTGAGTGATAGGGATCGACACAAGTCGAATATGCTGGGTTGGTCTTTCAATCATAACTACTAAAAGATATATGTATATAGCTCAACCATATGTTAGAAAACCAGCTCACGAAACCTATCTTACGTGCGGTTTTTACTGCGTCAAATTCAATGACAGTAACAGTGAAACCACAAAAACGGGTTTTAAAGTAAAATCTATTGTTATCTCAATTAAAATTGCCAGCTTGCTAGATTTAGAATAATATATTTTTCACGCAGTAGAATTACTTGGATATTGAAAATATCCTATTGCCATTAAATTTGACATAATGAAAACCACGCATTTTTATATTTATTCTCTATAATTTTATTTATTTACCACTGAAAGCTGAGAATAACTTTTCTAAGGTCTATAATATAAACAAAAATGTTCAATTTGGAATATTTTAAGCATACTGCAGAAAACTGCTTAAAGAGAGAATAGTATATCTAATCGCTTTATGGAAACGAAAAGGATAAATCATTATTTAACTGTTGGCGCTATTAATTCGCTCACAATTGTAATTTAATAATTGATGTTAATATAGAGTAGAACTCTTTACTTAAAAAAAAATTCAACACACGCATTGAATATTAAATAATATTAGCAGGATTTGAGTTGAAAACAGCGAACTCCTCGACTTGACAACGTTAACGATACAAACAAAATAAGAAGAATAAAGTGATAAAAGAAATGTGGATTTCATAGAAACCTATTGTGAAATGACTTCTGGAATTAATAAAATGATAAAAATTAGCATATTCATATTCGGGGGAAAAGAGAACATTCAATTAAGGTAATAAATCACAAAATTGAAATAATAAATAAATTTGTGAATGAACAAATATCATAATAGACAAAAAAAACATACTGCCGTGAATCATTTCATAGCCGCTGACGTTGATTTCTTTTGTCAGCATATAAAAGCATATATTTGATTGTTGAGATATATCGTCACAACGTTGACGACATTTCAAAGCATGCTCAGATAAATATTGTTAAAATCGATCTCTAATAGTTGCTAAGAGATTAAAGGTGTCTTAATAGTTGCCCATTATTTTTTGTAATCTTGAAGTAATGTTTACCTCAACGTCAAATATGATTCTATGAGTATATAAAAATGGTATTTGTTTTCATTTCAAGGTTTGTGAAATACTGAGGAAAGTAAGAATTGCAAAAAAGAGTAATCTTAACACATTTGTTCGGTATAGAGTATTGAAAAATCGGGAAAAATATGTACATATACTTCTATTAAAGCCAATTCGGAGAATACATTCCCCACAACTTTCTGATTTACTAAAAAATTACCAAGCACGTGTTCATAATTGTAAACGAAATTATAATGCCCGTCAGTGACAGTCAATTTGTGACATTTGTCAACTTTCGAAAGCTCAACTCGAGTGAAATGAAACAATACGAGTACGGAAAGGTGTGGGCGTTATATGTAACACAGTCAGCAACTAACGACCGAACCGCACCCAGGTACAACAGCACACATACATATATAAAATCACAGGCAGTGCAAAAGTACGCTAATGAAATTGAAAACCCAATCTACCGGGTGCTAGGTAAAAAAAAATACTGCCACACAACTGTTCGCTCACACGATAGTTGTTGGAGAGTGTGGTTTACATTGTTTTTGTTCTTGTTGTCGTTGTTGGCGCATTGAATAAAAATTATTTTTAACACTTTTTGTCAGCGAACAGAGAACTGTTGAAATTAATAACAAATGTTTATAATTACACACATAATAAAGTGTACGAGCAGCACAGAAAATACGCGTGATAAATGAATGAATAAATAAATAAATGAGATACAAAAGTGAAAAGTGAGAAAAAATCGAGGCAAATTTAATTTATACACATGCCAAATATGTAAATGTCATAAACAAATACAGATGCAGAATCGTTCAACCGCAAAATCGAAATAAAAATGTTTAATGGAAAACGCGAAATATGCGATGCAACAACAACCACAACAACAATGATTACAAAAACAATACAAATAATAATAATAATCATGAATAAATGTACACTTTGTGGCAATATGTTAAAAAAGCGTAAGGCGACCTACGCGGTAGTCAGATGGTTCGAGCTCTAGTGCTAACTAAGCATAATCTCCTAACTATTTTTTATGTTAATTAGTAGTAAATGGTACTAAAATATACTCTGAGTTGCAACAAAATATCGAATCTCGAAGAAATTGCTCAAAATGACACTAATTATGCTCACTAACTCAACTCGACTTATGCTATTTTAACAAATCACCACCGATTTATGTGTATTTGTTGAGTCTGTAATGAAATTGTTTGATATTTTTTTGCATTATTACTTATTCTATGGCAATTATGCGCATATCCAGCTACTCACATGTACTTATGTTTGTTTGTATGAGTGTGTGCGTATGTAAATGATATGCAATTTTAATATATTTAATATTATGCAAATAAGCGCTGAAGTGCTTGTTTACATTTAAACATAATATTTAACGCTGCATTGCAAATGTGAGCGTGAATAATTGGAGTGTAAACATGTTGATAATTGTTGGGTAGAAAAATCAGAAAGCGGAAATAGCTCATTAATGTTGTAATAACAATAAATGAAAGTATTATTACGCTACAGGTAAACTGGTGAGTAAGATCGGTTAGAGGAAATATTGAAGGTTATGGTGAGAGACCCTTGCTAGATTAATAAGTGGCAGGAAAACTGTCAGAAAAAGCTTAAAATAAATCAGTATTGGGTTACAAATGGCCTCATTAATATTTGTTAGAACCATAAGAACTCTCCCTTTACAACACCCACCGTTTATTTAAAATAGTACTTTATACTTTCAGTGGCAACAAAGTCGGTCTAAACTTTGTATTATTTAGAGTTTTCGGTACTAACTTCATAAATCGCTATCTTATAATTGTTCCAGAGGGTTTTGAGAAATCTCTGGCTGGAAAATCTGTAATTCAGTTTGACAGTCTACATATCATTCTGGCCTAAGATGAATCGCAGCAGGTCTAACGTGCTCTTCGCCTTTAGTAAAGTTCAAGTAAGTCGTAGGGGTTCTAGGGGTAATGGCTCGCATTGTCTCATTGGGTTTCACGCTGTCTGGTAATAAATCTTACCAGATGCTAGCTGTAGAAGGTGATAGGAGGAGAACTATTATATCATTACTTTCTTCTGGTATGAACCGCTTTTGCAAGATCAAGATAAAAACTTCTTGGATTTCACCTTTTTTGAACAACCGCGCGAAATTGCTGATATAGAACTGAAAAATCTCTGCAGATTTGTGGTAGGGTCAATGTGCTTTGCCGAATTCTCATACCTAATCATAGGGGGATCCTGGTTTTACTGGACTGTCTACGTATGGTTCCATGTGGGGGAACAGCCATACAACCTAACCTAATCTAAACTGTTGCTATGAGCATTTGGTCCGTTCATACCTATCCGCTCTATTAAAATACAAACATATAGAATTCTTGTGGCATTTCTTGGCGATTAACAATGGATTGACAATGTGACTTCTTCCACCATCACTGATTAGTTTCTTAATACATAAGAACAATAGTAAGAAGTTAACTAGGGGAAATAATATAAAGAGAATCATTATAGAAAGATAGTGCCCCTTTCTAGCCATAATGTATCGAGGTATTGGAACGTACGAAGGAGAAACTCAATAGGTCTTCTGTCTTCCATAGGTATTTCTGGTTAAGGACGACATCTCGTTCGAAATGACAGACTATGATTCAGATTCATTCGCGTATTTTGTAGTCTTTAGTCTACAAGCAAGATTTTATGATGACAATAATTAAGCTTTGTTTAAATTGGAAGTTAGTCGCAGAATTTCGCTTTTAGTGTCCTAGAACTTTCTTAATAAAAAACGATGAACCTGTGAAATAAGCTTTAACAAATTTGCGAGTCATTGAATTTAATCAAAGGGTAAATAATATAGATTTTTTCAATTAAAATAAGGCAGTTATGCGCACACTTTAACCAATTTAATAGTGTCTCACGAACATTCGCCGAAACTACTGAATTATTACGAAAGTGAGTGTAACAAATGAGACAGTATTCTCAACAGCTAAAGACCTCACATAAATAGATATAGCATATCCACCTACTCGTACTAATTTATTACAATTTACAAATGCTATGTGCATTTACAATTGCCGCCTTTCCGACTTTCGCCAGTCCGTAGTCACGATTTTCCAGCATTCGTGAGCACTTTTTAATTAAATTAATCAACAGCAAGCGGAGACGTTTGCGGATGGGGGCAGAGAGTGGAGAAAACCTGCAAGCCAAGTCCAAAGTGCGCATGCACCATTGCGTAACTAAACACCAGCAGAGCCACCATCATCATCATGTCGGCAACAAGAGCCGCAACGCCAGTCGCTGTCACCGTCGTCATCGTCTGACTTTCACTGTGCATGTAAAATAAAGTGGCAACGCTTACGAAAACTAATCGAAGCAATTTGTTCAGATGTCAGCTTTGTCTCGTGTAATTTCAGAAAAGCACACTCGATAACGGACATACCAGTCTTTGTTTGTGCAACGCGTGACAGGGCGGTCGGATGACACACGGCGTACAAATATGTAATTACAAAAACAAATAGACAAACATGTATTCATATGGGCTGTCCCCTATAACCGCATTAAATGTTAGACAACAACATGCTTTCCACAACCTTATTTGCGAGCGCATTGTCTGGCTGAGCGGTGACAATCGCACAACCGTCTAACTCACTCACTGGCTAACCAACTAACTGTCCGGCTGACCAATTGTCACACTGAGTGACAGTCTGCATGTGTTAGCTAATGCTCTGAGCGCTGTTTTTGCTGTTATTTGTGTTGTTGCATGCCTGACATTTGTTTGACATTCGCCTCGCTTTTTTGGTTGCGGGGACTTGGGCCGTCAGCATTCTAAATACATATGTATGCAGTTGAAAGAAATCCGTTGTTTATGTTGCCAGCCTACGGCAAACGGTATCTAATGCAGCTTATCCCACCGTTACGTTTGCGGTAACCAATACCGCGGCCACCACACACTTTTGGTGAGACAAATGAGTTGCACAATGACGTGGAACAGCAGCGCATAGACAAATGGTTTCGCCTGACTGACGTACAATACAACGCGAAGAGAGGTGAATAAATAAAGCTACAGCGGCTGAGTGGCAATAGGAGCTGAGGTGTCTATCCGGTGGGGGGCTTAGTTGCATTTACTCATTGGTGTATTTACATATTTGCATATCAAGAATGCGTTTAATGTGAGTTCACACTAAGTTCTGTGTACTTTATTTGTCTATGACTTGTCACTGTAGCGGTAGAGATTAATTTAAATTTTATGTTTTCTGAAGATTGTGACTCATCTCAAGAGACTCTAAATTAAAATGAGAATAGGGAGATAGTTTAACGGCATTCGAACCTGAAATTATATATTTATTAAATATGTAACTTTGGCCATATAAGATAAATATCTTTTGGTACTCAAAATTTTTGAAAAAGCTCATCTAAAAGCTATATAGTTTAATTTTAATTAGCTACAAAGTTAGTCTTATTTTTTGGTAATGGTTGTTTGTTATTACAGAAAATGTAAAATAAAAAAATCGAAATTCGCAACAAGACATAAAAACCCGAAAAGCTTTTTGAATGCTGGATCAGCTTAAAGCTTAAAATCATAACCCTTATTACATTAGAGTTTTGAAGAATACTTCGAATACTTGTGGAAATTTATGGTCATTGCAGTTTCTCAATACAGAAATTATAAAAAATCATTTTAAAGCTTCAAAACAGGTGGATATAAACGTAAATAAATACAGTTTAGGGAATACTACCGATATGTTGCAATAGCTTTAAGCTTTTCTGCAGCTTTCCTAAAAGCTTTCAGTACTTTCGAATTTAGAATTTGAAATTAAAAGGCATCCTCTGAAAGCTCTTAAGCCACTTGATACAAATATATTGAAATACAATCTACTGAGCTTTAATATTACGAACATATTGCATTTGATTTGATATTGTAGCTTTAAGCTTTTTGCAGCTTTTCTGAAAGCTTTGAGTACTTTCAAACTCAGTTTCTGAATGCAGAAATTTGATAAGATCCTGTAAAAGATTCCAAGTAACTTTATGCTTTTCAGCAGCTTTCCTGCAAACTCTCTTTAAGAAAACTGTTATTTATGTAATTGTTTTCTAGGTACACAGAGTTCGCGCGCTTTGTTAAAACAAAATTGAATTTTTTAGAACACCTGCAACTCAATCACATAGATTTTATTCAAGCTGTCGATAGCAAATCACTTGCCATGCAATTTATTTCAACTACAGCACAAGACTTTCATTAAGAATACTTAAGAAGATAAGTCATTTACCAACAGCAGAGGCTTCGCATATGATTACAAGCAAATAGTACAAACAAACCAGAATTATGTTTACAAAGTACGCCCTGCCGCACCTACCACACAGCTCATGCATATGTATGGGTAGTGACCACGACAGACCAAGCCTTGAGAGTCAGCTACCAGCGAACTTTTTATGGTGGCGCAGCATGTAATCCAATACGACATGTCACTACTAAGAAGATGACTCTGGTGTTTTGCAATTATAATTTCGCCGCCCTTCCTGTGCCACCTATGGATTACAAGCACTGTATGGCGGGTAACTTGCAACACACACCGTCGCGCACTCGCGCTAAATCTTTCAACGGAAAACTCTGCACTAGTGCTTCGTGCGACGAACGGAATGTCTCTGGCAGTGAAGTGCAGAAAAATGTAAATCCCTCATCAATTAAAGTGAACATGCTTCAAGAAGCACCTGCTCATTTGTGCCACAGAAATGAGTAAGAAGAACACAGTGCACAGCAGTGCCACAACGGCGGTGTGGTGATTGTTGCAAGGTGTGTAAGTAAGCGCGGCTACACAGAGTAGTGTCAGCAATGGCAACAGGACGACGATGAACAACAACAACAACGACAAATAAGTGGCGCGTTGAAATTGTAGCCACAACCACAAACTGCAGTGCGGCAGCAACATTGCGCCGACGAAGTACGGTGTATGAGTAGCTGCAACATGCCGCAGCAGCAGGTGGCAGCACCGCTTGGCAGTTGGCATTAAAAATGAAACAAACGCAAGAGTAAGCTTACATGCAACAAACAAGTGCTGCAGCGCGTCGGACGTCAGATGAAGCCCCGCAATGGCGACTTTTTTGTTTCGTTGCGCAAAAGAGGCAGACAAGCGACTGACTGAATGTCAGCCTCAGCGGCCTATGTATTGTAGACAAACAACAGCAGTGACAGCGAATTGAATGACTCGTTGACTGGACAGACAGTCACCAAACCATTTCAGTGTGCCGATGAACAGTCCCAACCGCCAGCCGCCGGCCCGTCAACCACTAAGCACCACTCGCATTACGGTGGGTTTGATTTGCTACCACAACAACAACAACTACGACAACAATTATGCAACTATGTTGTTTGCCTTTGTGTTTGCGTTTGTTTTTTTCGACATTTGCCACTTGTACAAGTGACTAGACCTGCCAGCGACCGTTGAGCACACGAATATCTATTAATTTGGCGACAATATTAACAAGCATTAATCTGATAGAATTCCATGTTCGACATTGGTTTTTGTGCGACTTCTTGTTTAGTCATTTGCTATTGTTGTTGCTCTTCCACACTGTTGCTGGTATTTGTTTTTTTGTTTCGACGAAACCAATCAACCGCGCTGCAATAAAGTACGAACGAACAACTAAAGCAAAGCCGAAAGTTGTTGTTGCAATGTGGTTGCCACTTCGATTAATCCAGCAACGCTAATGGGTGGGGCCAAATAAAACCCCTGCAAACGGGCTCGGTTGGCTTGACTTTGTAGCCTGACACCGGAAATGGCAGTAAAAGAGTAGCTATTGCATAGTTATTGCCAGAGGCTTCCAATTGGCATTGGCAGTCTAACGGTGGCAGGAATTAGACTTGTATAACAGATAAAGGCCAACACTTGCTGGCAGCCGCTTCGAACTGTATTTAGTTGCAACGGCTGACACATAAATTAGTTGCCGCTTCTGCCACCTGACAATTTGTTGGCATTGGCGGAATTTAATTTACGCAAGTCGAGTTCATTAAAGTGCTGGAAGAGAATAGTTTGCACAAAAAGACAGTATTTCTGTATTAACGTCAAGAAAAGTGCTTTCACTACATGGAACTGAAACAAATTCTATGGTGATTATAACTGCTACAGGTTTAATTTAGGTTAAGTGGTTGTCTATCGACGAATTTAGGCCTTTGGGAGGCCTATTATGACAGCTCCAGGTCAGGAATTGATAAAAATAAATAATCCACATAGTTTGATAAGTGTAACTTCCGCCAAGTCATCGAGGTCACCGCGTCAGATAATTGCGATTGTTTTCCTACACAGAGCCTGACATCCACTTAGAGGGTGTTTTATAGTCTCTTCTTCATCTACTTCTTGGAAGTCACTGCAATAATGGTTGTAGGGTATCCTTAGTGTGGTGGCATGTCTCCCAATCAGACATTGACTTGTTAACACTCTTACAAGGGCTCTAACTGTAAGGTGGTGCCCTTTTTGGCTAGTTCTTCTGCTTCGCAGTTTCCTTTGTCCCGGAACCGGTAGTCGGAAGACGATTTTGGTATCTAATTTTTCTGAAAAGACACACCCTCCCACTTGTTTGTCTGGTTTGTGTCTGTCTGTATAGATACTTATCACTGAATCGTTGTCCACTTTGCCCTTATACCACTGCTCTCTAGAAGGGAAGGTTATGTTAATGACCGAGTTTAGGTTCACTTCTAAAGGATTACGGAAGTGCGTAACATTTGGTAGAAATGGGAGCTTGCTGAGCATAATAGAAGGTCCCTTATTGCAACTTTGAACATACATACATATGTAAGTAAGTCCAAGTGACACGTGGTACAAACTGGTAGTAACCAAAAAGATATAATCCAAATTTCGAGGAACTAAAGAAGGTCCACTAACGAAACATTATGAAGCTGCTTGGTAACGGTTTCATGTTATGAGTTTGCGAGTATCCAGTGAACGGTTGGCGTCAAAAATGCTGATCCTTATAAAAATGGAGATGACTCAAATACATAATAAACCCATAAAAAGGCATTGGGGGCTTAAAGCGGTGAAATTTTAACACAAACTGTAAATTTAAAATTTTCTGACCAACTTCCATTATTATGAAATTCTTTTATTCCTTCATTTTACTTCCAAGAAACGTTCCAGTATTTTTTCTATTCACAAATACTAGATGTGTGTCTTTAATATAAATAATAAGTTGCCTACATTTAGGATGAGTTGCCTCTAAACAAATAATATGTCTGGTAGGAACAATTTATATCTGTATAAAAAAGGTTTACCATCCAGAAAGGATTCGACATTTATCTGGGGATCCGATAGAAATTCCAAGGCACACCTCTAGAGTAATGTGATATCAAAAATAAGGAAAAAGATTATTGTCGTTCTCTCTGGGGGGCATATGAATAATTCTTTATTTTTCATATGATCTCAGAGTACTGATTAAAATAGCATTTAAAGAAAAAGGCAAACCCTATGCCTTTCCTACAATTTAATTAAAATATTTAAATTGTAATTCACCATCTCGACATTAACGAAATAATTACATTACTTGCATTAAATGAATTCCTTTTTAAAGAGCAAACAAAACACTCACAAGTAAATAGCAACAATGAGACAAATAAATAATAAGAGATAAGAGCAGCAGCAGCCATAAACACTTAAAGTCCTTTCGGAGCTTAAACAAAAAACGGCGTAACTTAATCGCGATAAAAATAGCTCCCTGTGGGCTTATTATGTCTACTGAATGAACCCTTCTGTCTTCACTCTCCCCTTCTTTTTGGTTTTATTTTTCATTTTTGTTACTTGTTTTTCTCGTCGGCACATTTGTAATTGTTGTTTCTACTTTTTGCTGCGTTTTTTGTTTGCCTCTGCACAATGCTTAACTCGGCTCGAATGCCAAAGGACTTCCGGTGGTGCGTCGCCGCATTGCGCTAAAAGAAGCAATTGAAGTGCAGCGTAAAAGAGTCAAGTTGAAAATAAAATTGTCACAGAAACCAAAGGGCTAAAATGAACGCTACGCTTCAAAATACAAGCGGCAAAAAAATGTGACAAGAAATAGTGCGCCGCCAACGGTGGGAATAAAGTGTGCGGTGCGAATATAGCGCAATCGATGCAGCTTGCCACTTTTCAATCAAAACATGCTGCAACAACAGCAGCAACTTGCGTTCCTGTTTGCCCGCTTGTTTGTGCTTGTCTTCTTGACGCCGGACTCATCGGATTTCAGTTGAAAATTTACTGACTGCCATTTGTCCTCGGATCTCCACAAAATGCATATTTATGTGTAAAAGCTTCCAACGGCAGCAGTTGGTTTGGCTTTACAGTGTACAGTGTTCAGAAGCTGTGCAAAATAGAAGCATAAAATTGTGCCAAAATTTTTAAGGGTAAAAAATTTAGAAAATATTATTGAATGAAGTATGGAAGGGTTAAGTTCGGGTATAACAAAACATTTTATACTATCGCAATTTATTTATTTAATTTTATTAAAATTATTAATGATGAGATGTAAAATGGGTCTGATCCGCGCGATGCACCTTGGGTAACGCTAAATGACCTGCGACCATCACGATCTTAAAACTCCATATGATCCCTGGACTTGACACGGACACCGATCTAGGCTTACATTTTTATGATTTGGTTGCAACCAGGAGTGGTGGTCGAATATGTTGAGGTGAAACCCTCAGAAATGGCTGGTGGGATAATGCCAAGACTGTCTCCGTCCCGTTAAAACCCTGGTAGGCCCCAGAGTATGTTCCCCTCCCGGCATCATTAAGTTCAGGTGGTAGGTGTAGGCAGGTCGACTCTGAAAGCATTGCTTCATGAGGGCGTGCGCCAAACTTCGCCTTGGCCTCTTAGCAGAGATAACCTTGGGACCATTTAAAGACGACTACCTTTCGGGAGGTGGATAACAGCTCTGAATGGATGCCCAAATGAATAAAAATAACAGCAACACTAAAATGAACGTGGGGGAGAACGATTCGAAATCGACTCCGAAAATGGACAGTGTCCCGCGCGGGTCCATGGCGGTGGTCGGAGTTAAGCAAGCACTTAGTTTGAAGAAAAGACAGTAAACCCTCATACGGCATCATGTAACATCACAAAAACCATAAGAAAACTCTTATCAGTGACCAGCAATATGTTTCACTCACTTGTCCCACTGTACAGGCACTTCATTTCGCAGTACTTACGAGTGTTGTTTGTGCTTTATTAATCGACAATGCCATAAAGTGATAAAGATGGACGCCAACAAATTGTCAATGGATCAAAATAAAATGATCTATGGCCAGCCAGACTGGACTTGTTGTCGTTGTTGTATTTATGCTGTTGACGAGTGGTTGCTGCCAAACTTGAATGGCGTACAGAGCGTGGAAAATCTGGGGAGCAGGAATATGCAACTTTTTTATGGTTAACTGAATATACATGTGTTTACGAGTGAATTTGTTTGTTGTTGCAGCAAGTTCCCTACGTTTTTGCGCAACTTTCATGTGTTTGTATGAAACACCTTTATTGGCCTTTATTATATCAGTTATCAGGTACACATATACACACATATCTTTATATGAATTTATGAGCCAGTGCATAGCTGCTCAGCCGAGTGGACACTTGGCATTGCATACCAGTTCTCTGTCCTTCAACAGTCGCCGCCACATGCCACTCGCCGCAAAATGATTTTCAGGCATTGATTTCTTTTTCGAATTGGCAAAAAATGCTGCTATAATTAAGTTTTATAATTATAATTGACATCCTAGCGTAAAGCCAATTATTTTGTTGTCGACTTTCAGCATAAAAAATACGCAAGTACACATTTGTAACTGTGTGTCGGTGCGTGTAGTAATGACGGTGGTGGTGGTGGTGGTAGCTAAGGAGGATGTGTGCCCCACTGAATTTATGACGACTATGTGTTAACAAAAACTGCTTAGCCAGCCTTTGCCAGCGATGACGATGAACGATGAGTGGCTAGAGTGCCGCTGCTGCTTCCAGGCACGACTGTATGTGTGTTTGACTGTCGCATGGTCACTTTGTTCGCCTGTCAAGCGAGCGAGTGTATCACTTGTCATGCCAATGCAACTGCATACACCAGCAGCAAGGACAGACTTGTCTCGTCAATTGTGTTGATTTATATCGTACAATTATTTATAATTAAATTTTACTCAAGGCTAAATGTAGTGAAACTACAAAAAATAATAACAAAAAATAATAAAAAATATATGAAATATAAAAACGAAGGGCCGCGTCTAAAATAAGGCTTTGTGGCAGCTAGTGGCGGAACGGGTGGCAAAGAAATCATGGAAAATTACATTCCGTTTGTATATACATATGTGCGCTTGCTTGTACTGCACCATGTAATTATTAATCGTTGTAATCGTTTTTGTGATGCGACAGTCACGAAGTGAGTCGCTGTAGCCAACGACAAAGGAGAAATCAGTGAAACTACGCTACTCTTTTAATAAATTATTGGATAATTAATTGGCGAAGCGTAACAAGGTTTTACTTAATAATGCATACGCTTAGCTATTTTTATAAGCTTTGTTGTGCAATGGTGAATTAATAGCTAGATATGACAATTGGCATTTAAATATTCAACGATATTTCATTTATACATTCAGCTAATTAAAAAGTTACGTCTCAATTCTCTCTACAAAAAAATATTCCACGACACTTGCACATTCGGTTATTTAAGTAAGTTATATTTTCCCGCCATTAAAGCTGAGATCGGCTGGTACAATTATTTTCCACTGTGTTTCCACTTTGGATTTTAGTAAAGCGACCTATGTAATTGGCAATGGCACCGCTTACGCAATTTTAGTCGAATCACATCGAAAACGTCCTTTACTTCGTGAGAAAACCAAATATGGTACGACAACCATAAGTTTTCTTCTTAAAGCTTAATAATATCTCTATTGAATTAACAGTAGCTGCTCTCTCATTTCAAAGTACATCAATCCATGCTTTCCGATGAAAAAGCTTATAAAGCTTCGGACGAAAACATCTCCACAAATTGAAGAGCTAATGTCTGTTTTGGTTTTCAAATCAGTTACGGATTCTCAAACTTACGCTTCAGATCAGATATCCACAGTGCTTTTATTAAAAACATGGTACCTTTGTGTGAGAAGTCTAAATATGATGAGACGATCCCTATTTAGTCTTATTTACCTTCCACCAATCAAGATTCTTCATAAACCTCTGGTCATCCAACGAGCAATACTCTCTACATAACTCAGAAAACACGAAACATCCAAATCCTGAATATTAAAATGTTTGTACAACAAATCGATGATGTGCCAGAACTGTTGCCGTGTCGAACATGTGCTTATATTTGAAGAGAGATTTCTAAGTTAATAAATCCTCTACAAGGCGCCTGTGGACGCTTTGCCATGGCTCGACATGGCTCGAAAGACTTTTGTGAAAACATATCCTCTCGAAAACACGGTCGTCTGAGAGGTCAATTTTCGAATTTACCACGACAATTTTACGTATGAACAAAATCTGCAAAGTGCGGTCCTGAAGAGTAACAGTCATACACTTAAAAAAAATGAAACTATCCAAAACTCATAAAAGGGAAAGTGAAGACTATTTGGTCTGGATTTTGTCAGTAATCTAAAAAATTCAGCTTTCCAAGAACTTTGTAACTACTTCGTAAAGAAGATGTGCCCTTTATGTCCGTTCAATGACATTTATATCAAAGTGAGAGAATGAGGAAGCTCGTTTATATTTTTCTGTTGGATTCAGAACCAGTGGACTAGGACCCAAATAACATCGAAGCTTTAACATCTCAATAGACTATATCAATCTTGATTTTTCGAGCTTCAATCTAATATCTGTTCCTTCTTTGACCAAGTATCTGGCTTACCTTCTACAAAATGTTATCTCTATAACTTAAAAGACGGGCGGCAAACAGATACATATTTCTATACTGAAACTTAGAGAATGAGTAAGAACGTTACTACAGCAACCTCCTACTCTTTCACCGACATCCGTTCTGCTTAAAAGAAATATCTATTTAGTAATTCCATTAGTGCCATTTATACAATTCCAACCCAAATCACAGGTTTGCAAACAGAATACCCAAAGGTTTGCCGCAACCCTACCAACACGCTAGAGTTTTGCAATATTCAATTTAAACATAAAACCACCCTCTCAAACGTAATAAAAAACCGCAACTTCCGAACGGTTCGCAGGACAAAAGCTGCGGCGTTGAACATTTGGACAGCTGTAGCAAGGCATGCATTTTAACTGGAAACAAATTCAACGAAACTCACCTGAGCATTGAAATCGAAGAAATACTCCGGCCGCAATGGACATGGTAGACCACACTTACAGGTACCCGGTGACAATAAATAATCCTTTATTTCGTACTGTGTACGCAACGTTGCACCGGTTGGGCTGAAAAGAGAACAAAACAAGGAGAGCATGAGTAAGTAGAAGGTTGGCTGTGGTAAAAAATGTAACAAATTAAAAATGTGTAAAACTTGCTAAGGACAAGCAAACTTCACATACAAACATATGTTCATAGTAATAAGGACATTAAACAATCGACCGCAGTCGGCGACACACGCTAGTGAGCACAAAATTAATTCATTCCTCATTTTGCGACATGTTTTCGAAAACCCGGAAAGCGGACGGAGAAGGCTCGGTAGGCAAACTCCGTCCGTCGGCAGATTGGTACAAAGGAGTCGCGTTTGTCAAACTAGTCTGTTCGCTGTCGCACATGTACGAGTAGACGCAATTTTAATTTTTCATTTCTTATACTTCTTGTTGCGCCTCAACTTGTTCGGCCGCTTGCCTCGTTGGCTGTCTGTCTATATGTCTTAGTGTCGGTCCGGCCGTTACAACTCCTTGGCTTAGCTCAATTTAAACTAATTACTAGCCTGGCGTTTAATTAAGTCACAATACAACAATAACAGCAACAACAGCAGTAACAGGAATTACCACACAATGTCATACATATCAGAGTGACGTCAACTCTCCCCGACAACAACACGAAGCGAGCTGAACATCTGAGTACCCGAAAGCCTGAGCCACTGTTGGCAGGTGTGTTAAATGTTAAGTTGACATTTTGTTACGCGATTAGTCATGTTGTTGTTTCAATTCATTATTTCAATTTATTTCTTGAAATGGTGGATTATTTAATAAGACCAAAGGCACTATAATGAGCGCAGCACGTGTGATTAAGTGGACTCGCTTTTATGCTCGTGTAATTGAATATTTACCCCCTTGTAGTCGTTTATAATTAGTTCCGTGGAAAGTTGTGTCACAAAGTTAGTTGAGAGATCGTGGTATAATTAATAAGTCATTCGATGGCGACACTGAGATCTGCTTAAAAATTAACTGGAATAAAGCTTGGCTTCTCAGTAGGTTTACTGAGCATGCTTACGAAGGGCTTGTAGCACAGTTTGAGAATTCATTTCCATTCAAAGTGCAATTTAGTTGATTAAAGTATCACCCGAAAAAAAGCAAAAGGCTCCACAATTAAGTAACGGATCTATTCGTGTAAATTGATTACAATACATACATAAATGTTGTGTTTCGTGTATTTTAGGACACCTTCCTTCCAAAGCCATCAGCCAATGAAAATTTTAATATTTTATGGGAGCCCACTTCCAACTCCAACTCATCGTAGGTAGTATTGTATTCAATTTATACGAATAGATCCGTTACTTAATTGTGGAGCAAGATATATAGTCGGTTAAAATCACCCTAGAACCCTTGTTTGAAGAGAAAATAGTCGGTGTTAACCCTATCACGCTTATCAATTTTTGGCAGTTTTATTTATTTATTGCCCAGGACTTGGTTAGGTTAGGTCAAGGGGTAGAAATCCGCAAGTGCAGAGCGCCTCACTTTGGCAGCTTCAACTGTCCTTTGTGGCACCCAGATACTCCTGACGAATCGCCAAGATCCTTATGATTCGACAACACACTTGGACTCTATTACAAAGGACTTGGTAAATTTTAGAAGATATATAAGTAGACAAAAAGATATGCTAGTTATAAAGATATGAATGGAGAGACCAACCAGTTTTGAGAGTTGTTCGAAAGATTAATCGATCTTATGTGAAGCTTTTACGCGAAAATAATACTGTAGGTTTGCTGAGGGCAAGCGCTTTCAGAATACTCTTCATGATTTTGGATCCTCGATATTGGAGGTTCATATACAGGGAGCAATAAAGGCAATAAGTTCTAACTATTTTTCTCGGAGACGTCTATCAACTAAAAATGTTTCAAATAAATTATGGCATTGAAAAGCCGACATCTTCGTAAGGGTGAAAAATTCCAAATATTTACCACATTACGCCCTTATGTCAGAACATATGTATTATGGGGAATATTAAGTTAACGAGTGTGTGTACAATTTCTTACCTTAAATTCTTAATTATATGTAAATTACTTTTAATTTTCAAGCAATAAAAGTCATGGGAGCATGAAAAATTCACCCTTCATAAAGCTAACCTCAAACTTTTACCACAAGATACACCAAAACAAGCTGGTTACACCAGAATTCCGCAAACCAACCGTCATATTTGGGGCATAACTTTTTAATTAGTTAATTCAACAATAAAACTTCGGCAACAAACAAAAACAAATCGCATGAAGACAACAATAACACACAACATACGCCGGCTCAGCACACAATCGGCGGATGAGCCGTTACAGCCCTTACATAACACCTTTGATATCAAATCAAATAAATTTCTGTACTTGAAATAAGATTTTCACACTTTGCACAAAAGGAAACGCAAAGAAGCAACAACAAAGTAAGACAACAATACAAATGTGCGCGAAGTGCATACGAAGTCAAAGTGGAAGTGTTGACGGTGAGGTAAAAGCGCTTGTTTCTTAAGTAAAGTAAAGTAAGTCTTATGACCTCGAGCGGTTAATGTCTGCGGCCTATCAACACAAAGCCACCGAACAACTTAAATAGCTGGCAGCAAAACTTTGAATGGTCCCAAAAAGTTTGTGCAGGTCGGCTGCAAAAGCTTACACGAGCAGCCACGTAAACCTCACCGCCATGATGTGTACTCGGAGCGCACATAGAGTTTAGCCTTAAGACGCTGATAAGCCAGCTAAATGCCAAAGGTAGAGCTGGACAGACAGGGCAGCAGCAGCAAGGTGTTGGCCGAGCCAAGTAAAATCAAGAAGTTCTGTTTAACCTGCAACTTAAGACAATGGCTTAAACAAACTGCACAAAAGTGACACAACCTGGATGTGGCACAATAAAGAAAATAATAACAGCAATAATAAAAGGCATAGCCTTGCGTTCCAAAAACGACATCATAATGGAGACATTGTGGTTAGGATGATAAATAGAAAGCAAAACAATAACAACCAACGAAATTATATGACAAAAGTTATTCATGAACGAGGCAGGCAATCGGCTGAGGACCACAACCTATTAGTTAGAACAAGAGTGGTAAAGTAAGGAAGTACCTTGTGTGGACGAAACTGATATGGGAGGAGAAAAAGCGCTATTATTTAGACTAACACTTTGGCTAACCTTAAAGGCTTTTAAGCTTTAAATGCTCAAAATAAAGAAGAAAATAGAAAAATTATTGACTGAATTTCAGACTCTTGGATAAACGTACAGAGAAGCTAAAAGGTAAGATCAGTTTTTTCTGAACCGTCTGAATACTTAATTACAGCTGTTACAAAGAACCGTAAATTAAATAGAGCTATAATACCCTTGTATGGCATGTGACTCAAGATTTAAAAATATAAATACTAAACTGTGGGATTATGAAAAAGTGAGAACAATAATAACAAACAAAAGGAAAAACAATAACACACAAAAGAGTAGAAAAACAACAACAACGGCGCGTAATAAAACACAGTAATCAAACGGTAAATAGTCAGCCCTCAGGTGTAATGAGTTAGCGCGCAGACAAGCTGCCACAGAGCCGGACAAGCGGTCAGGTTGTGCAGCGACGACGCCACCACCGCCACAGTCACCACTAATGCGCTCCCGTTGTTGTTGGTGAATGAGGTGCCGGCGGTTGTTGGTCGTCGCACACACCCACACACACTGAAGCACTCGAAACATGGTGAGTTGCCCGTTTAGGACTTGGCGTTTGGGGTTGAGGTCGATTGTGTAAGCATTGTTGCGGCAATAACAGCACAAAACTTATAGTGCTTAAACAAAACTTTGCGATAAGCTGAAAGTTGAAAAAGTTTACGGAAGCATGCAACAACAACAACGCCAATCAACCTCTCTATGCAGGAGAACATGCTAAAGTTCAGACCGAAATCAAGTGAGTGTGTGCAAAAGTTTCAGCTAAAAGTGCAAATTCACTGGCTTTAAGCCACTAAGGGCACACAGGAAAAGGTAAACCGCATACGAGTACTTGACAGCCACTGTGGAACCAACACCAAAGTAATATTTGAGCTCACACGGACACACCAACCTGCTAAGCTATTTCAGATCGAACAGGAAGTAAAGCTGGTCAGCGAAATGAGGAAGTATTTTTAGTATACACACGGTACATACACAAACACAGTATGGAGTGGAGTATATACATACACATATGTGTATCAAGTTTGTATGTATGTGTGCTTGCATATAAACTTTGGCACTCGAGCAGTTCATCAAGTTTTCAGTGCAGCAGCTTGCCGCCTTTGCTTTAATTTGCCTCCCCTCAGCTGCTGTCGCCATTGTGCTGTGGAACGAGCTCTGGACAACAACTGCTGTTTGCGAGTATTTATTTTTAGCTCTCAGTTAATTTGCATGCTAATGAGCTTATTAAAGTATGCGCCAAAAACGGCAAGCAATTAATTTGCTACAAAAACGATTCAAAGGAAGAAACGAAATTCAATTGAAAAGTAATTAAATGAATGAGTAAGCTGTTATCAAAGCCTTATTACACGGGTGAGGACTTGGGTGGCGGTTAGTTAAGCTGAAAGCTCTTAGAGCATCGGCTTCAAGTCGTGAGTAAGATTTGCTGAGACTACTGAGGTTACTGGAAGTCGAAACGTGATCACCGGATGTTTGAGGAATCTCTGTAGGGAACCTTTTAGAAACAGAATGTCATTAACACAATCTATCCAACCGAGATACACGTAGACACTGAAACTCAGAAATTTAAATCAGTTACTGCAAAGCTATCTTCGAAAAACTTGGATATTTCACAATATCAAGATTAAGAATCTACTTCCACCAAGGATCTCTGGACGGTCTTTTCAAACTACAAATCGATGCTTACCTTCTTGCCACTATTTGAATCATTCATGACGACAGTTACGATGACTAAAAACGATATTTCAATAAGAATAAGGGAAGTAAGTAGTCTCAAACTTGTTCGTAAAAAACCAAAACGTAAAGTACACGAGAGCATGCTCGGCTCTCAAACGGCAACAACCGCTTATATTGTACGATGTAAATTTAGAACAAGTCGAAGTGTTGATATACGAGGTATATGTATAGCTCGCTCGGCTCTCAGAAGGCATCAATCTCATTATTCCGTACGTAGTTCGTATTATGTTCTGCATATGATAGTCGGAGTATTGATAGGTGGTTACTGACCTTAGATGAAGCTATAAGACATATTAGATCCAAGATCTTCAACCGTTTTGTCCTATATATTTCAAAGACTTATGGATAATGCATATGTTGGTATGCTTCGTTTGAAAGTTTGAACGCAGAATCGACATGAAATTATTTCCATTATAGAAAGCCGTATCGTCTGCCGAGTACTTCATAAGTATGCGCTGTATTAAAAAATTATGCTGAAACATCTTAGCGTTTGAATGATCAGAAAAGGTCTCCCTTCGATTTCCTTTACCTTTTTATTGACACCTAAGCGATTCTCTGACCAAGTCTCAAGTGTTTAGAGATATTGCCCGACTCCTAGATTTCCAAAAAACCACAGACATTCAAGGTTAAATAAAACATTTCCATCATTATGCAAACAACTCAATTCAACTGTAATTAAACCTGAGCGTGTAAGGGTGTGAGCTGCGCGTCATTAAGTCAATAAGGCTGGAAACAAAAGGCACACTTTAAGCTTGTTTCGTGTAAATATTTAGCACCAGAGAATTTCACTGTGTTCTGCTGTGCTTCAATGCTAATTTGATGTCATTAAAAATGTATGACAATTCAACACTTTATTGACTCACGCAACAGCTCGAACCGACGAACAGCAGAGAAAGCGCACACACCGTGTAGCAATACATACATACATATGTATGAATATGTATATGTGCGTGTTTTTGGTTTTTTATCAGTAAAATACTTGTAAATGCAAACGCAAATGACTAAACAAATTAGTGAGGCTTTTTAGCGAAGCAAACACACAACAACACAAATGCAATTTGCATATACGCACACACATACCCCAATATGTATATAACGACAGTCATTATTATATGTAAATATGTACATATGTATGTAAGGTTAGTAGATACGATGAGTTATAAGCGCTCATGCAATAAATAACGCCACTAAAACCGGATATTGTCAGTTGGTCGAATTGTTTGTGTTGATTTACAATGGAATTTATGCAACATTTGTAAGATAAAGATTTGTCAGTTGGCGATAAAGACACAAATATCACAACCTATAATGCAATGTGATAAAATAAAAATTAAATAAAACACATAAGGACAAGTTGAATTCGATTGCGGTTGAACATTTACAGGTAAACATGGAATCAGGTGGAACATAGGCTAATGTATGCCTCTGAGAAGACGGTTTATTCGTATTTTATATTTTTGGATATAGCCTTTTCGTATAGCCAAATAAATTTATCACATTAACATTATAATTGAGAAACCCGTTTTTGTCTTTCGCACAGCCGACTACTCGATTAGCGATAAGCTGTTATACATTTTTGTTTTTGCTGTTCATAAGAAGTTGGTAAGCTTCAGCAGCTGATTACTATTTATTTATCAATAAGCGCAGTCAAATTTACAGCGTAAACAACAACCCACAGAGTTGGATTCCAGCTCCAACTCGATTTGTATTCAATTAAAAATTAATGTAGTAAAATAAGTTTTTTTTGTATGGTAAATCAAACTAAATCAGCGCATTAATCGAGCAAAGGCCGGTTAAGTGATCAATTAACTCCTGTGCGAAAAGCCTATACAATTATAATCCTGTATTATGTATATATGGAAGTGGCTTTCGTTTAGAAGTGGGCGTGGTTCAACTACTTTAAATTTGAGAAACAAACATATTGAGATTAGTATGAACCAAATTTCGTTCGACTTTTTCACTTTATCAGCCTAGTATAACTCTTGGTATCCAAAGTAACGTATCTGCAGTTTAGAAATACATATATCATAGGTACCACGTCCATTGTGATCCCTAATCTTTAATATGAGTTTAATTAACCACTGCTTAGCAGTTTCCTAAACAGCCTAAACAGACCGACAAACGGAATTCCTTATCCTAATCATTTTTATTTATATAACCTTAAATCTTTCACGATTACTTTTAGATTTCAACAACAACCGTTAAGTGAACAAAGCCATTATACTCTAAATAACAAGTTGCGATTGTATAAAACCACACCAACAATTTCGAATTATAAATAGCGTCATTTGTTGTGTAGTTATTAGAGCGACATATACATTGACGGTCATCAAGTAATTATTTATTTTTTGTATGTCAGTACAATTGTATATTTGTATAATATATATGTAAATATCGTATAATGACACATTAGTCGACATTGCATTAATAACGCCGTTTGCGGTGCTCATAAATTGTCTGTCAGAAAATGAGATTCACCGCTCGCTAGCTGATTGAGGCCATTTGAGTTTGTTTTATTTATTGTTATTAACGGCTTGATGTGTGCACCAGTTCCAATATCAGGTTTTGACAAATTTATGTGCAACCGTTATTTTTGATGTTATAAATTGAATAAATATAATATCTAGCTAAAATATGAAGTGTGGGATTACTATAAATCCCGATATATTAAGCTTTCTAGACTAATTCTGATTCAACAGGAATAAAGTGTAGGTCTCCAGAAACCATACTGACGGGAAATATATTTGATTTAATCATCGACAGTAGAATGATGTTCTTCGACAACTCCATAATAGAGAGTGATACAGACGATATGTCGAGGTGACTTATATCGATAATGATTAACACATTCGATAATGATTGCGACATTCTTAAGACTGGAAAAGGTACCTATCTAAAACAGTTCGATTGGCAAGGCTTCAAAAGGTCCGCACAGGCAGAAGAGAGATTACGTAAAGCTGATTAAAAGATATTTAAGATAATTCAAATTCATCAATTTTCTTTACGAAACCCCAATTTCGATATCAACATTGAAAGAGCTTAATTAATATTTATTCCAAAACAACAGCAAATTATCAGCAATGACTTAATAAATGTCAACACAGTCGTGGATTCATGAAAATGTGTCGTAAACCTAGAGTAAACAAATAAAAACCATAGAACGACAATAAAGGAATGTACACAAGAGTACACCAACCAAAACCATTGACCACGAAACGGGCGAAACAATGGGAGCAAATTTGTATGAAAATATATTGGAGCAATTCAACAAAACAAATTAAATTCAATTAGTAAAATTACTTATGCGGAAAAACAATGCCAAAGAAGACAGCAAACAAAACAAACAATTATAAAAACAAAATAGAGGAGAATACTAAGGCAAATAGAGAATTAGATACACAGTGCATTTGCTCCAATTATTCTGACCATGTTCAAGTACAAATTATGGTTGCGTGCAGCAGCACTCACGCACCAGACATACAGGCGGTCAATTTGTCAAGTCAGATAGTCAGTTAGTCACGCAGTCGATTAGTCAGTGGGTCATTCCAGCAAGTCGAGTAAGTAGTTGTTGTAATGAATAACGGTCGGCACGCTCTGAAAGTCAGCTAAAGCGAGCGCGAAGCGTTTCTTCGTCAACCTAACTATAAAATACGTATATTGCGGTTTGACGCATTCCAACGCATAAAACTGAATATTTTCGCGTTGGGTAAATAATACCGAAACACGTGTAGCACCCACTAACAAAACTGTATGCCTCATGGCGTAAGCAATGATTGTTATTTCTCCGCTTACTGCTGACAAACTGCTGTCAAAATGCGGATTTTGTCGCTGAATATGGCTGGATTAGCTGAAAACGCGTACTTCTTTATGGGTTCGAGCGATGATCTAATTTGTTGTAATAGCAGAGACCAGAGACTGTGAATTTTTGTATATATAGGAGTATATTTATGCTTTTCTACAAATGGGCGGCTTTCCGCTTTTGATCACTTCAATTCCAAGCGCCAACGCTTTGTACTCTCGTTAATTACTGTCGTCAAAATTATGATTATTGCCGTAAAGTACATAACAAAGCAGAACGAATTTGTTTGCTGAAAATATAATGAAATACAAGCTCGTTAAATAACTAGCTAGCATTGATGGCGATTGAAAGAAAGCTTCAATTCAATTGTCATTTGTCACAGTTGACAGCGTTGGAGTTAATGTTTTGATATTTCTCGTTGACAGGCAATAAGTTGTTGCTTCTTGATTCATTGCTTTCTTGCTTAATGAGATTTGTAATATTTTATGGCGATTGTGTGACGAAATGGCAGTTAATAATACATGCAATAATAAAATCTAACAGAATCATATTTATGTATGTATTACTTTAACAAAGCAATGACTGAGTCATCTTAGTAAGTGTTTCAGAGGATCTCGCAATTGAATCAATGTTTACGTTTGTACATTTCGTTAATTAACTAAATTAAAGGTCTGTCTGGAACGCTTTTATAATAAGAGGACAGATATTTTAATTATTAAGTTCTATCTGTTACATCTATTTCATTAGTATTGACTAATTATGAGGCTTTGGTTGTGTTTGGAGAACTATGAAGAGGTCTAGCTGAGTTTACTGGAGCATATGCGGTAACTCTGCGAAACAGAGGAGTACGTCCAATTAATACGGTTACCTATGATCTAGAAAATTGGAACTAGATTAATTGAAATCGGTGTTATAGATGTTACCTTCTCGAAGAATTTCTGTTTTAAATTTTGCCTTTTTGTCATATCAAGCTGTCATGTTAGGTTTGCTCAGTATTGTTTGACATTTCATCAGGGAAAGACTTACGCCTGAACAACGAAGAGCAACCTGAAGAGATTCAAGATATGACATTTCATCCAGTAAAAACAACGGTTTGGTGTGGTTTGTGGACCGGTGGAATCATATTTCTCAGACGAAACGAATTTTACAGATTACCGAATTAGGCACTTCCTTGTGATTACACTCATTCCAAAAAATTAGGGAACTAATTAAGGGAGGGGTCTGGGTTTTCACTTTCGAAAAATCGATTTTTTTGTTTTATCTTATTGTTTAACATTTCAAGAATATGTCCTCAAAATTTTAATCCGATCTAAGCAATATTTTTGAAGGTATTGTTTAATTAGTCCCGGGGCCGTTAGGATTGCAGTGCGGCTTTAAGGGGTTATATACAGTTAGACGGCCGAAAAAAAGTTAATTTTCCAGAATTTTTTCTGAGAAAACTTTTTAATTTATTGATCCAAAAATTTATACACATATTATGGTATCTTTTAACTGTATTTTAAGACTTAGTACTAGTAAAAATATTTATTTGAAAAAGAGCTACAGCTGATCTCCAGGAGCTCCTCTCAGAAAAGACGTTTTGCGGTGACCACTATATCTCGGAACTGGATCATTTGAAATTAAAAAACCAAACAGATTTCGATAAAATAATGTTAAATCTAGTAATTAATCGAAGGAATAAGCAAAATAAAAGTTTTTGACAAAATGGCGTTTTCTCAAAAAAAAAAAAAAATCGATTCTTCACCGAAATTTCGGTCTTAAAATGTTTATAAAAAAAAAAATATTTATCGGCGAGAAAAAATCTTCGATTAATTACTAAAAAATATATTTAAGAAGGTCGTGTTAAAATTTGAAACTAATCGGTCTAGCCGTTTTCGAGTAATGTTGGTCACCGACTTTAAAAACACCATTTTGAGAAAAACGCGTTTAAAGTTTCGACCTTGTACTTCCAAGCTCTCTGAAACGCCTTTTCAAATTTGCTTGTAACTTTGAAAATATTCACCGGAACGATATGAAATTTTCTGTGTGTATTTTTAAATATATGCACATTAAGAAAATGAAATAAAAAAAAATCGATTTTTTGAAAATTCTAACTGTATATAACCCCTTAAACGCGTTTTTCTCAAAACTACTTTTTTGAAGTCCGTGTTCACTGCCATTTGAAAACTACTCGACCGATTCATTTCAAACTTGGAACACATTTTCTTCACATAAAATACCTCCTACGTTTAGTAATTTTTCTTTTTTAACATTAAGGGTGTTTCCCACCCTGAAAATGGCGGAAATTTTAGTCGAAAATAACGGTTCACACTTTAGATGACCGCCAAAAATTATTAAATAAAAAATAATAATCAGAGAACGTTGGGGTGAAGATTTGTTTAAAATTTACTAAATTTTTAAGGTTTTTCATTTTCGGATAATTTCCGGCCGAGTTACAGTGAACACCGCAAATTGTTTATTTTTCAAAACGTCCTAGGGGAAGCTCTGTCACGGGCTAATGGTTTAATATTTTTGCATGAAAAATTTACAGAACATAGTCAAAACTATGCTGAATCTTCTGACTAGATTCTAATCTCAAAGAAAATACTATTGTTTTATATACAAATCTCGGAGAAAAAGATGTCTTTCTTATATTTTTTTCTAGCTTTCCTCAAATAAGTTGCGACGTAATCTAATGCAACTACATATTTTAATTGCTCTGAAAACAGAATAAGCTGACATTTTTTATAATTAGGAGAGCAGACTTTACACAAATATTACACATTACTTACAAAGCTTTGCTCTCAGATTTTAACCTTTAAAATCTAAAATTTTTTGTTAATATAAACAAGGTTATTGTTGATGAAAATGTATTTAGATTTTTTGTAACTTTGATAATTGCTACAGAAGCACAAAGTCCAAAGTCAAGTCGATGACATATACAAATTATATATATATACAATCAAATACATATGTAAGTGTGTATGTACTTAATAATTACAAATATTTACTCCGCTGTAATGAGATACTTCGTTTCATTGGTGTTTCTTTTGTTTTTAAACTATGAAAAAACGAGTCTCGACGACTTAAGTATGTACCTGGTGACTTATCAAGCGCTCACCTACAACACAGTTTATAAGTAGGTGCATATGTATATATGAATGTATGTATATATATATATGTATATATGTTTTTTAATTACCAGTGTTTTGGGAATGCGGCAACAAAACCAAAAATGTGTTAGGGAAATGTGTTGTAGCAACAAAAATGAGAGAAAATTAAAAATGGAAAAACAAAGCAAATAGTCAAAGAGGAAACTGTTGGAGCGAAAGTGGGGGGGAAGTATAAATTCAAATAAATGAGCAGAAAAATGGTCGTTGACATGCGTGGCGTGGCAGTCATTGTCTTTTGTTGGCAACAAATTCATATAAATAAATCATATGCACACACACATACATACATATATAATAACTAAATAGAGTAAGTAGAAGTCTGAAAACCGACTTCATTTGTTAAATATAAAAGCACAGAAGCTTCAACGTTACACTGTGGCAATATTTATTTTCATATATACAACTGTGTGAGGATGTGTGTGCCACAAATGTCACTTCTGCTGCTACTGTCACTCGCAATGGCAAACAAACAAACAAATGCGCGGCAAATAAGCGATGAATCGAGAGCCTGTTAGTAAGATGACGATGATACCCGTGCTGCCACTGCTACAATTGTTTGTTGATGATGCAAACGTGCCACAAAGTAAGTACGTATGTGTGTGTGGAATGTAGGAATGCTGCGGCAGACAGCGAGTTTATTTTGACATTGAGCGCTGAATAAACATGTGAATGGCTACGACGGCGATAATGAAAACAGTGGCAATTGTAGTAGCAAACAAAAATAAAAAAAATAAAACAACAACATATAACAATAATAAGAACAACAGAAATAAGCGTAAGTAACAGCAACAAGAGTAATAGCAATTACAGGCAAGCGCAATTAAGTGTGGGTGACAAAGTACAGACAGAAAGACAATTAAACGTTCATTGCAACGAAAATTTTACAGTTTCAGCGCAGAAGCGGGGGCACGTGAGAGAATATACAATAATAAACACATACATATGTAAAGAAAAAGAAGAAGAAGCATGGCGAGATTGTAAGAGACGCTTGCAGCAGGAAGTGTAGAGTGCGATAAGCACTTCTTCGGTTGCAGTTAAATATACATACTGAGAGTTCATATATATAAATATAAATAAGTATTTATGTACATTTGTAAATCCTAAGTTGACTGCTCTTGAACTACTGTTTACCTTGTTGGTGTGTTTATATATAGAAAACAATAAGCTGTATAGGTAAGTAGTCGCAGAAGTATAGTTAATGCTAGTCACTCCAGGAGATTATTAACTGTCCGCTCGCTGATTGTGATGCCAAACAACAAAAGGGTGCTGTTGTAGCGACAGAAGCAAAGTGGGAGACACGAATAGCAGTGATAATTCATGACAGTTTTTCACAGACTATAATTAAATGTAAGCTAAATCCTACGGTGAACTCAATAAAACCGTAGCTTTATATACTTCCAATAGAGCGCTACCGTTACGAAATGAAATATTAACAAGTAATTAGTGAGAGTAGTGTTTTGCGGTTATAAATCCTGCTCTCGTATCTATAATAGACTGAGTATAGTCGCCGACAGGCAACCGTAGACCAAAATATACATTACAAGAGGCTATCTGCGAATATGACAGACTTGTCAGTCATCATTTCTTGCATATAATCATACTAATTCAGACAGTGCTTCCTAAAAATTGAAATTCAGGATGGATATCTGGGTGTTATAGAATACTGAGGTAAAAAGCCTATCATAATATGAAATTTTGTTTCAGTGGTCAGGGCAATTATATTGTAGATATTTCAGCAGCCTTGTAACAATTTGGACGATAATCTTCATTTAGCTCGTAAATAATTTCCTTCAATATTAATCTTTACTAAACATCTGAAGTGTCACAAACATTTCTTATTTAGGGTATTACGGTGTTCTACTCGTATAGCTAATATCTGCGTTCTTATAGTATGTTTACATATCACGATGTTATCTCCATTTACGAGCTTAACTCCATAATCTGTAATCAAGAAACGAACTCCTGTAAATCCGAGATTAAAAAATTATCTCGGATTATACAACTAGATTTCCGGTGTTATTCCTAGTTTTATCGATAATTTTGCGAATAAGAGGAGAATTGTCAAATGACAATGTAAACAAAAATGGCCGACAGCGAGGGAAAGATGTGTAATACAACAACAAATACAACCCATTTCACAGTTGATAATCTCCTTTGGCTATATGTAAACGGCTAGAGTATTGAACGAGCTTATAACGAGATTATTTTAATATGTAAATGTACTTTTTCTCTGGAAGGAAATTACCAGGTTAAAATCATTTCTTATTTCTTCTTAAAACTATGTAGAGAATCGGACTTACAGCCCAGAATCGAAATTAGACGATGTAAAACATACCAAAAAATGTTGGCATCCCAAACGTCATGTGACTTAGTTATAACCGAAGGATACCCAAGGAAGGATACTTGGCTCCTCGTGCGACCGATTGTAAGAACAATATGAACACCAACAAATATGGAAAATGGGAACACCCGTAAAGGCAATGGAACTTGGAATGGAGACGGACACAATAAATAACCAAATAACCCTGTATTGGAATCTAAGGAGGCAGCAAGGAGGAACAACAAGAGCGGCTGGTGCCAAAAGGCGAGAGGCGACAGTGGGGTCAGCATAAAATGGTACCTCAGTTGTCTAATTAAGGGAAATTCCACCAGTGAAGCCAGAGCTCTCTGGCGGACTCAAGAGAGAGGTAGTAGTACTGCCTCGGACAAATGTTGATTTATTTAATTTAGCTTTACGGTTCTTGGTATTTATTGACGTTAGAACTCATATTAAACAAGTAGTTGAAATGTGGACTAACGGGGTTACCGAAAAACAAACCACTCATAAGTTCCATCCACATGTTTGTACAACAAAAATCAGAACCTTAAATCCTGATACCAGCTTATAAAAAGGTATTTATTAAATATATTTCATAAACATTTTCAGAAAATATTTTTAAATTCTCCCTCGAGAGAAGCGAAAATTGTCGGATTGCCGCAATGTATTTTTAATTGCAACAACATAACAATTACGTAATAGGCGAAATATACTCACAATGAAAAATACATATTTCTACAACAGCGCAGTTAAAAATAAAAAATAAATAAAACACGAACAATGAACAGATTTTATATAAAACATATATACTTTTGCGTTGTAATTGTTGTTTTTTATCAACGAGTGTTATGCGTAACACGAAATTACTTCACAAAAATGCGCTGAAAGCACTTGTTTTTTACGTTGCAACAAATGTGAGTGACCGTGTGGCAAGGACGCAGTCGAATATGCTCGATGGAAGTTGGACGTTGTGTTGCATAGCGGCGTCAGTTTCGTGCGGATGGTACGCAAGCGTGTGCAACAACAATGCAACAATGCCACAACAATTTCCCACTGGCAGTTGCAACAACAGCATACCACACAACACGGCTGTTGCACAAAAGCCTGACAAGCTGCTGGCTGCATGCGTCACAGCTTGCTTTGCCTGGCTGCTGTGCGC
The DNA here is from genome assembly GCF_028554725.1 of Zeugodacus cucurbitae. Taxonomy (NCBI): domain Eukaryota; kingdom Metazoa; phylum Arthropoda; class Insecta; order Diptera; family Tephritidae; genus Zeugodacus; species Zeugodacus cucurbitae. Next base: position 50,100,348 of record NC_071667.1, on the reverse strand, counting down.
AGACACTGTGATCCAGGACTTGGCAGGGACTCGTACCGCAACACTCAGCGGTTTTCACATATCAACAGCTCGGCAGGTGTGTGCGTGTGTGTAAAAAAAATATTTTTTATTATTTTTTTTTTTTGTTTATCGTGCATATACTCGAAGTGTAATTATTATTTATATACTTTTTCCGGTATTATGCCTGACAAAGACTTAAGGCTCTCCACATGAAATTAAATACCAGTGAGGCAAACGAAAATTCCGACAAGCAGAGTTAATTGAGCATAAAAAGTTCTTTTTCCAATATATAAAATTTAAAAACGCCAAAAACAGTTATTTTTTATAGAAAATAAAAATAATTGAAGCTGTTATAATAAATTAAATACACCACCCCAAATAATTAAAAATAATGATTTTATGTAATTTATTTCAGTCTCCTATCGCGCAGTTATTAAAATCAATCATCAAAAGTTTACCAAGCCAATTTAAGCCAAACAATTCCGCTCAACTTGCCATAGCGAAATGTTGGCGCACCAGGGCGTATGATGAATATTTGATTTCATGCACACTTTTGCCTTTTAATTACAACTCAGCGCATTAAATAAAGCTATACAAGCAAGACTATTTGTTGTAGCAGCTTAGAAGCGGCACGTAAATAAACATGGTGCTCACGCACACACATACACATTGAGCACTGTGAAATACTGTCTACAATTATACACAACAAATTAGCTGTCATTAAAGATGCAAGCAACGTTGAAGTGTGTAACTGAATGAAGAGGCACGTTGAGAAGACGTTAAACGACGGTGGAAATGCTAATGAAGACCAAAAGTAGCAGGACGTAGAGGAAGTAGGTGAAGTTGGTTGGCGTTGACTGACTGGCTCTGATGAAGATAAATGATGGATGAGGGGGTGGGTGAATTGTTCTCCGATGTTTGATGCTTTTATTGTTGTACACGCATATAACGGGTGATTTTTTTGAGGTTAGGATTTTCATGCATTAGTATTTGACAGATCACGTGGGATTTAAGACATGGTGTCAAAGAGAAAGATGCTCAGTATGCTTTGACATTTCATCATGAATAGACTTACTAACGAGCAACACTTGCAAATCATTGAATTTTATTACCAAAATCAGTGTTCGGTTCGAAATGTGAAAATCCGCTTTTTTATCGACAAATTTTGTTCAGCGATGAGGCTCATTTCTGGTTGAATGGCTACGTAAATAAGCAAAATTGCCGCATTTGGGGTGAAGAGCAACCAGAAGCCGTTCAAGAACTGCCCATGCATCCCGAAAAATGCACTGTTTGGTGTGGTTTGTACGCTGGTGGAATCATTGGACCGTATTTTTTCAAAGATGCTCTTGGACGCAACGTTACGGTGAATGGCGATCGCTATCGTTCGATGCTAACAAACTTTTTGTTGCCAAAAATGGAAGAACTGAACTTGGTTGACATGTGGTTTCAACAAGATGGCGCTACATGCCACACAGCTCGCGATTCTATGGCCATTTTGAGGGAAAACTTCGGAGAACAATTCATCTCAAGAAATGGACCCGTAAGTTGGCCACCAAGATCATGCGATTTAACGCCTTTAGACTATTTTTTGTGGGGCTACGTCAAGTCTAAAGTCTACAGAAATAAGCCAGCAACTATTCCAGCTTTGGAAGACAACATTTCCGAAGAAATTCGGGCTATTCCGGCCGAAATGCTCGAAAAAGTTGCCCAAAATTGGACTTTCCGAATGGACCACCTAAGACGCAGCCGCGGTCAACATTTAAATGAAATTATCTTCAAAAAGTAAATGTCATGAACCAATCTAACGTTTCAAATAAAGAACCGATGAGATTTTGCAAATTTTATGCGTTTTTTTTTTTAAAAAAGTTATCAAGCTCTTAAAAAATCACCCTTTATTTATGGGTGCTCGTAGGTATTTTTTCATAGTCATTGTTCTCTTTTTTTCTTTTTTTGCCATTTAAACAAAATTTCTATGCGTGTTTTATCAAATTATACACTCGCTTGGCTTTAAAAAAAAATTTATTATACAAAGCAGCATGGAATACATAAGAATAAAAAATAAACATTCTAGTCCAGCAATATAGTTAAGATGGAGGTCCACATTATTGTATGATTCCTCAGCATGTGACCGTGCGCAGAAAATATTTGGAGTCATTGAGTATTTTTTTGGATTTTTTTTTTGGAGGGGGAGAAATTAACAGAGAGAAATAAGGTAATATGACAAAAAACGTTTCTTTCTAAGTAAGGAAATCTATGAAGGAGTGTAAATAGCGCCTTGAGGACATCACGATTATGAAATGTATCTCAGTTACAAAGTCAATTAGTACCCGTATATCGTAAAGAAGCAACCTGATTTAAAAAGGGGTTAACATTGGGATTACCTTCATTGATTTTGGTGAATGATACAAACAAAGATGCTAAAGTATGAGATCATACTCTCTAAAAGTAAATATATAGCAGTTTTATGGTAAAGTCTGAGGCACAAGATCTACCTATCAAAACAAAGATATAGCATGGAAAGTTGTTTTTTTTTCCTGAAGGGTTAATACAGCATTAAACAGGGTAGAGCGAAGTCATTGAAGAAGAGGAGGGTCGACATATTCTCTGTATCAAATCAGCATTCAATCAGTTCATTTGAGCATCTTGCCAGTTAATGAACTTACTGTTGTGTTGTGATGCGGTACACTTGGTCGAAACCAGAGATAAAGAGATGTACAACTCTCATATCATTGGAAGTGAGAGCGCAATATCAAACGTCAAAACCTCCTCGACTTTGACAGTTGACTGGATGGAGGAGGTTTTGACGTTTCGCAATTGGGAAACTGGAAAGGCCAGATTGAAATGTTGCCAAAAAAATACTGCGACGGAGACATTTTTAGCCGCCTTGCAAGATCACTAATAAGAACTTAAAACAACAAATATAAATGAAAACGCGTAATTTAAAAGTGGTTTAAGAATATTTTTGAGAATTGCAGCATCGAGAAACTAATTTTTCATGGAAAATTATAAAAGAAATTGGTTTATTTTCAGTTAACACTTAATAATACCATTTATCGCTAAATGAAATTGAAATAAGTTATTTTATATTAAACATTCAGTACATAATAATTTTTAACCATAATAAATGTTGGGTATTTTAATATAAATGCCCAAAAATTAGTATTTTGTCTGATCTGGTAATAATGCAAAATGTTATAAAAAACGCAAATTTTGAGGCGCTTTCACACTGGAATATGTTGGACATCCCTTTATCCCTGGTCGAGACAGCTTCGACTATATGCGCATTGTGTTAATACAATGACCTATTTTAAGCAATTTCTATTTTCGGCATAATTGCCTTTAGTACTTGCCTTAGCCCAAAGAATACGAGGTGTGTTCAAAAACTAACCGGAATTTTAAAATTTCCATTTGTCCAAAAGTCTTATTGTCTAAATTTGTCTGGAGTATAATACAATTTTCAGCTGCATTCATTGCTTACTTTTTCTGTAGCAGCCCGTAAGGTAAGCTGTGCTTTTTTGAGCATGGCGATTTTCGATTGTTAAAAACTCACACTTCGTTACTTGTTCGTGAATTCTTGTTCAAAAACAATACTGTAACGATACCCCAGCCTCTATATTCGCGAGAAGGCTCCGTATGCATTTTCTTATTTCCAAAAATAAAAGGCACTTGAAAGGACCGTCGTTTTACAAGCATATGAGGAATCGCTCAAAGAAGCAAAGTCTATCCCAAAAATCGAGTTTGAGAAGTATTTCTGCAATTGGAAGAAGTACTGGCATAAATACAACATATCTAATGGTGACTATTTTGAAGGCGACAATATTAATGCATACAATTTTTTTAAATTCCCGTAATTTATTGAACACATCTCGCATATGTAGAGGCTCTCGATTTTGATACTTTATTTTACATATTTTTATACCCTGAACAGGGTATATTAAGTTTTTCACGAAGTTTGTAAGACCCAAAAGAAAGTGTCGGAGGCCCTATAAAGTATATATATAAATTATCAGTATGTTGAACAGAGTCGATTTAGCCATGTCCGTCTGTCTGTCTGTATATATACGAACTAGTCCTTCAGTTTTTAAGATATCGGTATGAAAATTTGCAGATGTGATTTTCTCTTCAAGAAGCTGCTAATTTGTCGGAACTCACGGATCAAGGAACGATCGGAATCAAGGGCTTGTATGGAAAATTTCCGCATTTTACTACATATCTTCACGAAATTTGGTGTGAGCTATTGTTCATAGAAATAATTTAATCTCCAAAAATTGTTCAGATCGGTTCACTATAGCATATAGCTGCCATACAAACCGAACGATCGGTATCAATGGCTTGTATGGCAAACTTCCGCATTTGACGTGGTATCTTCACGAAATTTGACATGGATTACTGCTTAAGGTAATAATATAATCTCCTAAGAAATTGTTCAGATCGGTTAACTATATAACCTTAAAGTTTCTAGCAAACAACCAGGCTAAAAAGAATTAGTAAAATGTTTTCTTTTTTACTTACTTTTTCTTACGTCTTTAGATTTGCTTAAACACATAGTTACTAAAAGAAATGCACCTGTGAAGTGTATATTTGCTTCGGTACAGCGGAAGTTAACGTTTTTTCTTGTTTATATGCAAAATACAGTATTCTTATCACACAAAATTTATTTAATAGTCACCAAATTAGCGCCACGAACCGCTTATACGCCCTGTGATCGCGCAAATTAAACTAATCAGCGCTGTGCTACTTTCCAACCGATAAGTTCAAAGAAAAATCAATTAACTGCCAACAGCGCAGCTCTTAGCGGTTTTATTGAGCTCGCCGGCACGCACCCCGCCACACTTGTTCCATCGCTTAGTGCTTCTTTTATTGTGAAATCAATTTCTGTAATTCTCGATTTCAATTAATTTCCATTTTAGGCGCAGACAAATTCAATTGAACAACAACGCCGGCTGCCAGCGAACAGGCGACCAAACGAATTAGTTTGAGCATTGCCGGCGATAATATCGATGCTTGCGTGCATTAATGCCACAGCGACTGGCACTGGGGATATCCGTTCGAGGCATGGCGCTGCGCTGTGTTGCCAAATCCATCTATGGACATTTCCCAGCCGCTCGCTATCAGCAAAGTAATCAATTAATGTTGTAATTACGCAATTTCGATACCGAAATGTGCCTACGGCAGTGCCACATATGTACATACATTTGTTTGCTGGGCTGTGGTGTGCATACAGCAGCAACAGCAACAACAACAACAATAGTAATTGAAGTGATAGCACTATAGAGCATTAACAACAACAGTGTCAACAGCAAACGGAGCAACGGGCTTTGTTTAGGGGGTGCGAAGTGCGACCTTTAAGCCAAGAAGGAGGAGGTGGGCGGGTTGTAGACAACCTAAGCTGGCAAATACAATTTTAAATCCAAAGTGTAGATCGTGTTAATTATGTAGCAGTAACTGCAACAACAACAAAAACAATAATGGCAGCTGGACTGCCTAATCGATGCATAAGCTGTTTGTTATTTGTGTTGTTGCATGCTTATTTTGACACGAAAAGGAGCAAAGAAGTGAGTCTCTGCAGTGGCAAGTGCCACATGCCACAACTAAGCGAAAATAACTGCATGTCAAGTCACATCAGCTCAACTCAGCTAAGCTCAAGTGAAGTGAAATCGGATTGCTGTCTGTGCGGAAAGGGAAAGCATGTGCAACAACCACAACACACAGCTAACCTCCATAAGTGTCAATGGTTTGTAAGTTGCTGGCAAGGTGTTTCATACGCAATTCACACATGCCACACATGCCACATAAACGCAAGTGTGTGTGCCTCTGTACACCTTTGGATTTTTGGCTGAATTCGTAAGAATACACATTGCCAAGTTGTTTTTGATAAATGAGGGCAACGACTGCTGGCTGTACTCGTATCTGTCGTGTGTCCAATGCTAGCTTGCTAGCTAGCCTGTGAGCAATTAGTTGTGGCGCAACAACTGTCAAGCATTTGCAACCGTAACAACAACAACAACACCGAAAATAACAAATGACTTATGTAAGCGCATTGCTGAAGTGTTGGTCTCTTGAGTGATAAATAAGTGCAAATGAAAATTTCGAAACATTTTCAAACAGGCAAAGGCCATTTGAACCATATTGAGCACATTGTGGCACAGACATACAAACATACATACTTCAGTGTATATCAGCATATTTCAAACGCATGCGAAAGACATGCTCTGGCCAAATGTGTATTTAAATTGCTGTGATTTGTTTTAAATCGAGCGAGCAGTCAGCGGCATTTAGTCAAACTAAAATTACAAGCAACGGCATTGCTCACTCACAGATTATATAGAATTATGTTGTTAACTGCACATTTTGGTCTGACTGTCGGTGTGGTTGATATGCAACAAGGTAATTGGTGAAGGGTGCGCGCGTTTACGCCACCGATTGGAGCTTGTGGGAGGCAAATTGTGCGCTTTTCGCTAAATTTTGCATTCAAAAAAATTAAAATTAAATTTTCGGAATTTAGGACTGTGGCACTAATTGCCTAATTGTGTATTTTTTATTTCACTTTTTTGAGTGTTTTTACACATAGCAGTGTTAACTGTAACTATTTATATTTGATTAACAACTGATAATAAGTAAAAACTCAATAATATGCACTCTAATTGAAACTAATTTTAGCTCAAAATTAATTGAAATGTTTTCAATAAAAACTTAATTTGATGAAATTAATTGAATTGTTTTGGCTAAATTAAAGTAAGTTTACTAAAATTGATCTGATTTCATTAGTTTAACTGAATTAAATGAAATAAAATGAAATTAAATTAAATTGAATCAGATTATATTAAATTAAATTAATTGAATTAAATTTAATCAAATTAAATTAAATTAAATGAAATTGAATTAAAATAAATTGAATGAAATTGAATTTAATTGAATGAGATATAATTCAATTTGAAATAAATAAACATAAAGTAAATTGTCTGGAATTGAATACAAATAACAAGGTTGATTTCACTTCAATTTACGATATGATATCTTTGAATCTTTTTATTAAAAAATGTCTTCCTAAAATATAAATTTCACCCACTGGAACAAAATGCTTTTGAGTATAAACTTAGACTTAGCTAGAAATTACCCAGCGAGTTTGCTGAATGATGAAGAAGAAACCCCATTTAAAGGCAGTTTTAGTGAATGAGTAGTGTAGATACTTAGACAATGTTCGATTAAGCATTTTATATCTCTGTTATTCTCTGTTTATCACTTACTTCTGATAAAGGCATATGTAGTTATGCGAGTACGTATATATAATGTGAGGTTATGTGCTTACCTGAAAATAAATAAAAGAAAGATGATTAGATTCGCTTAACTCAACTATTTTATAATATATATACTTGAAAATATAATTAAGAATAATTACGATATTATAATAATAACCTTCAAGGATGCTATTAAAAGTAGGCTCTCACCAATATTTCTAATATTACGAATGCCAGTGGTACTATTAAATTGCCTTTTCGCACAGACATATTAATTTTATACATTAAGATTATAATTGGGAAACCAGTTTTTGCTTTTCGCACAGCCGACTATTCGATTAACGATCAGATGTTATACATTTTTGTTTTTAATGTTCATAAGAGGTTGGTAAGTTTCATCAGTCAGCTGATTACTATTTTATCAATAACCATGACCAAACTTCCAGCGGGGACATATCGCAGAGCTGCAGGGTGAGTTTCAACTCGATTTGTATTCGATTACTGAATAACGTAGTAAATAGTATTATTCTTTTGTACGGTAAATCGATCGAAATCAGCGCTTTTATCGAGCAGCAAATGTCCGATTACTATTATCAAAGGAAGTCTGCCTAAATTTTATGAGGGGTACGATCTCAGTGGTAATAAGACAAGAGGGGCTTAGCTCGACCTGCAATATATACAACTTGCAAAGGTCTGTCGCTCTCAAATTTCATTCCGATAAAGATCGAATTCCGTAACAACCCCAATATCTCTGTGGGAACTACTATTCTTCCTCTATGCAATTTTCCAAAGCCTTTTTTAAAAAATTTTCAAATATTTTCCCTAAAACATGCGAGCGCTTTTACTTTTCCATCAATCAAAACTACGAGTATGCCATTCAAAATGTTCAGCAGAATTTTCGCCACTTGCCAATTCCAAAACCCAAACAGCCGCACTTAAATCTCAAAATCGATATTTACACGAGTAAATAACTTTGCGCGCAATACGCGGCAACAAATAAAAACAGAAGCAAAATACACCAACCAAAAGCTGATTTCCCGTCAGTCGATGGCATTTACACAGAATTTCTCGCACAAAAATCAATTAACCCCAAGTGTCAGTTGGTTGGTAACCTCCGAAAAAAATGCGTTAAACTTTTATGTGAAAGCTTCGCACGCGCAACGAAAATATGCAAAACCGCAAAACGCTGTATGTAAATTGTTTGAAAGTCACTGAACCAAAGTGCAAGCACTAAAACGCATGCCGCCGCTGTCAGTCAGCCCACTGGGCGCTCAATGGCCGCACAAGCTAGCTTTGGCGCGGCGCGTTGGCTGACATTTCGGTGGTGGCAAGTGGTGTTAGATAAATGCACTGAGCGGCGTTAGTGCGTGAATTTTCTGTGGACCCGCGCAAATACCAACGCTCACACACACACACCACGCTGCACTTAGGAGCATGAATAGTTTATAGTTTTGCATTTACGTATTTGCCACATGTGGGGTGTACGTGTGTATGTGGCAAATGCCTGCCGATGAATTAGTTTTGCAGTACCATGGGCGCGCGTTGGCGTTAATGTTGACGGCGCGCGCGTTAATTGTTTTAAATAATGCAAGGCATTGCAGCAAACAAAATAATTGCGCATAGACGTATGTGATTGTATGCGCGCGCGTGTTTGTATGTGTTTGAATAAAATAAGGCGGAGGAATGCGCGCGATGGCGCATACGCCAGGCGCGCTGGGTGGCGGCGACACAAGGACGCCAATGGTTGACACGTTACGCCACGCCACGTGTTGTAAACATTGTCGTTGCCGCAACATGCATTGTTTTTGGCATACAATTACCGGTAAATAGTTGCAACATATTGCAGTTGCGGCCCATTATCGTAGTTTATCGTCGGCGCGCTTATATATTCACATTAACGCGTGTGCTTGCGCGTGTGCGCAAATTTATGTAGTGCGCGGCGCAAATACTCGTACGTGGTCCTGTCAGTTCGAGTGCGTGGCGCACATATTGAACGCCGGATGCGCCACACAATTTCTATAGTGTAAAATGCAATTGACATTTTTAATTAGAAATATTTCGAAAGCGTTATGCGGAAAAATTATTTGTGACAGTTTCTGGCGCCAAGCACTTAAGAGTGCGCGACTGTATGGAACTCGGCAAAAAATCTCATTAAAAGTCTATATACATAGTTATTAGTTATTGTGAATTATTTCGCTTTTAACAAAATAAATCTTGCGAAGCTGTTGCCAAAAATTTGAATTTTATACATTTTAGGAATAGACTTTTCGCACAGGAGTTAATAGATCAATTGATCGGGCTTTGCTCGATTACAATGCTGATTTAGATCGATTTACTAAACCAAAAAGTCTTAATTTACTACATTAATTTTTAATCGAATACAAATCGAGTTGAAACTGGTATGCAACTCTGCGGGTTGTAGTACACGCTTTAAATTTGGCTGTGTTTATTTATAAAATACCAATCAGTTGATGAAACTTACCAAATTCTTATGAACACCGAAAACAAAAATGTACAACACCTGATTGTTAATCGCGTAGCCGGCTGTGCGAAAGGCAAATACTTGTTTCTCAATTATAAACTTAATTAAGCTGTGAGAAAAGGCTAAGTGAGAGAAATAAGTAAGATCACCACTCGCTAACGATTTGATTACAACTCTGAGTAACGTTAGTGTATGTTGGCTGGATGCCGCCAACTCAGGGTAAACAATGGAGAGAAAGTTCATTTGTATTGCAAAATTTATATTCAGTAAGATTGAAAAAATTTTAGAATTAATTAGACAGTCTTATGACACAATATTGTTTTTTTAATATTATTGAGGAATTTTCCTGGAACCCTTGAGAACTACAGGAAGTTAGGAGTTGTTTTATTTTGATTTTTTTTAATCATTGAGTCCTAAGCACGATGGTCTATATAATTTATTGAAAAAAAGTTTTATATTGATATTTACAGCGCCTAATCTTGTCTTCAACCCAAACAAAAATCATTAAATTATTAGCCCCAAACAATTTATGTATTTGAAAACGGAGAAAATAAATCTATAATATAAAAATGAATCGCAAAATGTGTTGCCAAGCGCATAACTCGAGAACCACTGAACCGATTTCGCAAATTCTTTGTTTAGAATGTTTTTAGAGGTACCAGGATGGTTCTTACGGAGAGAAAAATTAGAAAAATTGCCTGAAAAGGTCTTAAATCCTCAATTTTCTAATCACCCATACAAACAATTTGTGTCGTTAGTCTCGAAAAATGTCGAGAAGGGCCAAACCGATCTGGCTAATTTTAGTTTTGAAATATTTATGGAAGGCCAGGGAAGGATTAGAAAGTAAGTATATTTCGAAAAATTATGAGGAAGATAACAAAACGATGATTTTATTTGAATTGACAACAAAATTATAAAAAAAAAAAAAAAACAAAACAAAAAATAATAATATTTTGAAAGTTGTCATTGGTGCTTTGTTAAAATATTTTTATCATTGTTCAATTGTGTAAGGCTGTGTCGATAGCCCAAAAAAAAAATATTTTTGGTGAAGCCATGATTCTGTTGGCAATTGATTTTCGCCAGACTATTCCTGGATCAACCGTTGCTGACGAACTAATCACATTCCTAAAATCATCTAATTTGTGGCGACACATAAAGAATCGCCAATTAACAAATAACATACGAGTGTTTTTCCAACAATATCATACTGCGATTGTAGAAATTGTTACTTTCTCCAATATACGATTAAAAAAATCAAAGTTTTACAAATTATGATGATTTACGCTTAACACAGATCCTCAATAATGTCTATCAATCATTTTAAAATTTATCGGCTATAACGTTTTCGTCTTTATGCGTAAGAATTTTTTCTCTGCAATGAAAGATTTACTAATTTAATGTATAGTATACCTTAGCCACAAAAACGTTTGTTTCCTTCCTTCATGAGCTTTTTCCGATAAAAGAAGATCGCTTACCACACGACTTTAACAACTGACACGAGCAGACGAGTTTTTCTTTTTATAAAATACCGTTGTCGCGCTGCTGCATTACATGATAATATAGTCGTATATCTCGTTTGCTTCGCCTATCCCCAGCAAATGCGCTATGCAAATAAATTGTAACGGAGTCTTTGTCGACATTTTATGCGTTCAATCGAACGTGGCCTCTCTATCAAGAGTTGTATTATGCAAATGTCGCGCTGATTGTTGTTGTGTGCGCGCAAATAGCAGGCGACATCCGACATACGCGCGCGAACTGCGTGCATCCTTGCTGGTTGCTGGCAAGGATATTATGTTTTCCGCTGGGCGGGGGTGTGGTGATGAAAGCAAATACACGAGTTTGTGTGTGACACACATGAAAATTGCAAATAAAATTTACAACAAAGTAGATTTCCGCGCACATATGAAGCAGCAACAAAAACGCACCGAAAAAGAAGGAGTCGTCATCAATACGCCAGCACGAACAGCACAAAGGAATGCCACGCTTCATTTTGCATGTGAAAGTGCGCGAGTGTGTCTAACGCATGTGGCGGAGTGGGATGACGGTAGGTGTGGCGCGCAACTTTTTGTTCGCGACTCGCGCTGTCTGTCTGTGCGCCGTAAAAACCGCAGCATGTGAATGAACTTCAATTGTACAAAGTCGACTGTTAAACGCATAATTTGCTATTTTTTCTGCCATTTTTATTTTTATTTTCATTTTCATTTGTTTGTCGCTTTCGCATTCCAATTTCGCTGTCTTTATGTTTTGCTATAAAATATAATTTATTATATGTTTCGATTTGTGAAAGGGAAAGGGCGCGTGTAGGGCATCGTTCATTGCGCTACTTTGTAATTGGATTTTGAGCAGACTTTATTGATTTCCTCCGTCTCAATATCTGATTTATGCGTGTGTTATTTATTCATGATGCAGAACTAATAGTTTTTTAGATCATATAAGAGTTGGTAAAATATGCATTTTTTTGTAGCAAATCATTTTTTTTATTTATTGTGTAAACTGCTTGTAGCTTTCTTTGTGAAAAAGAGAAATAAATCTGCTTTATATTTAATTTATGCTTTTATATTTATACACAGACATACGTATATCATTCAAAAATGCAAATTTTATTAACAAGTATCAAATCTCATATCCTTAATGGCTATCATTCCAGAAGAACTACAGCCATATAAAACATTATAAACTCTGTGACACTAGAACAATAAACCCCTTTTCATTTCAATAACATTGGAACCCTTCCTACCTATGTTTAGCTTTCACAAAGCCTTTCAGGTGAAATTAACTTTGAAAAAGGAAACGATGATCTCAATACATATCGCTCATTAACTTGAATAGTGTCACAACTCAAAAAAGTCGATTTTTCAAGAGAGAGTTTTAAAGTTTTTAAATGTCTCTTATTTAGCAAATATTGAAAAATTCCAACTGTTTATTGACAAATCTAGTAGCGTGTAATATATTAAATACAATGTTGAGCATAAATGGACCACATAGAGTGTACTAATGCTTTTTCTTGGGCAAAAAACGTGACCCATTTTGAATTGTGTCGTTATTTGTGAAAAAATAATTCAATTTCGTTTTTATTGGAAAAAATCAATACGAAAAATTTAATTACTTTTCATCAATATCGTTGTAATACAAAATATGTCGTTCTTTCTGAAAAGAAAACCAAATTCACTCTATGACAATATGTGTTGTAACACAAAATATGTCTCTATAATATATGTCTCAGATAAAAATCCATGCCTAATTCTGGCACAACTGAGAAGTGTAGTTATTGTGGTTAAAAAATAATGCAACATAACAAGTTTAATAACGGCACATTCTTATTTAACGGTTTATTTTTCTACGCATCGGAACGAAATTTTTATACAATATGGACGCTGAAATTGCGCACATTTCTGCATACTCAACTCAAAAATCGTGTTTTTTTAGTTGTGACACTACTCAAGTAAATGAGCGATATGTTTCTAAACTGGATATCGTGCGTATCTAAAATCACAAGGAGTCATGCCTGGCGAATATGAAGGCTGGAACATCGTTAAAGTATTGTTTTTGGCCAAGAATTCACGAACAAGTAACGAAGTGTGATATCACGAATATCATAAAACACGGCTAACCTAAGCGGCTGCTAGAGACAAAGTAAGCAATGGATACAACTGAAAATTGTTATCGTACTTCAGAGACATGTAATACAATTCCCGTTATTTTTTGAACACCCCCCTAGAAAAATATTATCTTGGATATGGTTCTTAATTTAGATAATCAAATGAAATATGAGAAGTACGCGTGGATACTGTCGGAATTCGCCTATTTTATAATTGTAACTGTAACAATTTATTTAAAAAATGGTTGATAGTTGTTCGATTCAGAGACATGACATTATAAGGTGAGAATATCGATTCCCTAATATGGTTTAAAAGTACAAGGTCACAAAAAATATCTGACCCCGATATCACAATATGATAAGGCTACTGAGAAAGAAGTGAAGTCACATATTCGGAAACATTGACATGTAGAGTGAATATAATTAATAGCATTGAAAGATTCGTGGTCAAATTGGAAGTAATTTGCAAGTAACAATAAATGTCTCTTAAAAGTTCTCTGCACTGGGTCTACTGAGAGAGTGACTCAAAATGGTTCCAACGACCAAAAACTCAGTTTTCGAGCAGTATCCAAAGAAATAGTTTAGAGAATATTAAAACTACTCGATACTTTTAATAATGATTAAAACACTATAGAGGAAGTTCAAGTTTTTGTTGAAACTAGAGGATATTCTATACAAACCGGTAAATGTTCATATACAAAATTTTGTGATTTGATATTTCGGTCACTTATTATTTTTTCATTTTATTTTTCTTACCAACTAGCTTCGTGGCACAAAGATGCAAAGACTTAATATAATATTAAAAGTCTACTATATTTCTGCTGATATATAGTTACATATGTATGTATTCATGCACATGTGTATTTAAGTCAAACATATTATTTTTAAATGAATTCCACACAGATTTGTGGCCGACATCAATGAATGTGGCAAACATTTTCCGCAAATATAAGCACTCAATGAACAGCATGTCGCTGCAATGCAAAGCAAAAACAAAAAAAACAGCCGTAAAGCATAAATGAGCTGAGAGTGCAATGCCAGCAACAACAACTACAACACAACAACGGTCGAACCATATGTAAAGCAAATGTGTGATGGTCATGCATTTGCATGCATAAATTGGCATTAAATACACAAGAACACACAAGTCACACGCGAACAGAACTGTAGCAAAACAAACAGACAACTGCATATAATATGCATACGAGTATGCGTAAGTGTGTGTGTGTGCATAAATACCATAGCACAAAGCTTATAATACACGCATGAATTGCATTCATTGCTCGCTTGCTGGTGACAGCACAGAGCGAAGGCATCTGACCGCACCATCAGCTACGCAGCCGTAAACAGGCATCACACTTGCCAGCAGCAGCAACAGCAACAACAGCAAACAACAACAATGACAAGTAGAAGAAAAAATCAGTAGCAATAGCAATCACGGGCAGAACATAGCACAACGCCATTGACAGTTTGGCGATTTCCATTGCGTTGACAGCCGAAAGGCGAGCGCAATGGGCGCGACACATCTGCAGGCGCGGCCCAGCGTCATCGATTGACAGCGGCTATGATAGGCTGATAGGTAGGATGCCGCAACTGCCGTGGATCGGCGATGCTTTCGCTGTTGTTGCTGCTGCCGCCGCCTGCAATGCCTTCGCTGTTGTCAAGTGACATCACAGTCAGAGGCATTCGGCACAAACGAAAATAGACGGAGAGCAAATGTGGGGTGATCAAAAAGTGCAACTAATGAGCACGAAGGCCAATTAAATTATTTCTGAGGAGCTAAACAAAATTTTTAGCTGTCAAAAAGTTCGACAAAAATTCTCCTTCTGACCTAATACCACTGAACATCTCGTCACGAAATTGAGAAATAAATTTATATTTCGTTATCTTCGGAAGACCCTTGTTTTAATTCCAGGCGTTATTTGAATTTCAAGATGCTCCGAAAGCCTCAATTACTTCTTTGTAAGCATAGGATAGCAACGAGGTTGTACATTGTTTACTAGAGTTTTAGAATCAAACTCCATATTCAAACTATTCGATGCCTGCGGGACTTGTTTGTAAAATCAGGAATTTGAAAAGTAGCATATAATCCCCTTTTTCGCCCGCTTTTGGCATATCCCAAAAAACCCAACGTCATCCGATAATAGATCAGCTATTGAAGACTATAGATGGAATAATTATTAATAGCTATTGACGGAATACATAATAGCCTAAATCAAATAGCAAACTATGGAAAAATTGCGACGAGTTGAGTTTAGAAGAGAGCTATCCTAACATTTACGTAGTTACCGACCAACCTTAAGGTGAAGATGGCGTTGGCTGAGAATTGTAAGAGCGATGTCTCAAATTATTATGAAATTATGAAATCACTTAAGAAAGAATGTAGTTTACAAGAGTTTTTTGTCTGCGTAGCTTAGGTCAGTCGTCTTCTTGAAGTAAAGCTACATTCAGAGGCATTATCACTTAAGAAAGAATGTAGTTTACAAGAGTTTTTTGTCTGCGTAGCTTAGGTCAGTCGTCTTCTTGAAGTAAAGCTACATTCAGAGGCATTAAGGTTAGGTTGGCCAATGCCACACAAGGACCAGTTTCGGTTCTTTGCGATACAAGATGGAGTGCCGTCACGTAGTTAATGAGTAGTCATCCTTTAGGATGCCTGCGCTTGTCGCTCGCGAATCTTTTAGATTCCCTGTAAAATAAGCAATAACATTTGGGGCCCCAAAATGTTGGAGCCGTTGCCCTGACAACGCAGGACAAGCGCACACGAGATGCTCCATTAAATAATTGAATTTGCCAAAAGAGCCCGCTGACCTAAACAAACGAAGTCTGTCAAAAAACTCTATGATTTTGAAGAAAAAATCATATTTTTGCTTCTAATATTAGACGATTTCGATTACCTAAAAATATTGTAATCCATTTTTTCGGAATCCTTCTTTAAAAATGTAAATTATTTTCAAAATATCTATAAATCTTCTCAACTTCTTCTCATTGGTAACCAAGTCATTACACGACTTTTTGAACCTCCTCAAAAATCAACTCGATTGTGTGTGCTTTTCGTTGATTGAGTCGGTGTCATTGCGCGAAGGCCGGCTACGTATTTGTCGGCTGATGAGTGTTGGCTGCTGTTGAAATTCATTAATTGCAATTTTTTTTAATTAAACGTTCGGCAATGGCGGCCACAGCAGCAGCAGCACTGTCGGCGGCAGATCAGATCAAGTCAACTCTGCAATGCCAACGCATTCACGCTGTCACACTTTATGATAGTTAAAGTCGTATTGTTGATATAAACAGACACTTAAAAAAATAAATAAAATAAGCAATAACAAAAATATATATTTAAATGGACCGTGCATGCAACTAGACATATTTCATTTGTTACATGTCGGCACATTCTCTCATTTATATAATACTGGTGTGCTGTCTATATCGGACAGCCTGCCGGTGGGGACTGTTGCGCGAGTGTTTTTCAGATTCATTAGCGCGCTGAATTTCGTTTAAATTTCACTCTGTTTGCACTCAGCGCCTATTTGTATTTATTTCCGTAAGTTAATCACGATTTCATTTAATTTTGATAGTTTTTTTCTTTATTTCAGCGCAAATATCTCTAATTTATCACATGTTACATTCATCGGGCCGAGCCGTGCTTGGAAGCTAGTGCTGTGTTGCCAATTAGTTGCATCTGTCACTTCATTCAAACTCAAAACTGTCACTGTTTATCGATCGTGATTGCAACACACACAGACACACATCAAACGTATATATGTGGCTAAACGTTTTGTAAGTGTTTACAGGAAAATGTATGACAGTAGCCAACTGATTTGGGTCGTGACCAGCGCAAATGAGCACTGCATGACGAAAAGCACGAAAACTTGGAAGAAAAGTATTAAGAAATAAAATTCATGTACTTTTTTGCTTGTTCAGTTTTCCTTCAACTTTCGCTTGACCTCTGCTCACTATAAATTCTTGGATGAGAGCTCATATACAAGTGGTTTGAGAACTCATGTAAAAGTTTTTGTCAACAAACGATACAGTGTTCACAGTGCCTTTACGAATGAAGGATTTTTTAGCTGAAAACTGAAGAGATTATTATTGATTATTACTGTAAATATAAACTTGGGACACATGGTTCCTAACCAAAGAAAAATTGTCATCATAAACCTATATTTAAAGAAGTCACCTTCACTGGACCTTTGACTGTTACTGGTTATTTTCTTCTGGGCGAGGGTTCTAGTGCGAGCAACTTATGCTCATTTCAGAAACTTGCCAAATTTAGAGATCTTGAACCGATATACGATCTATCTTTTACTGAATAGAAACAAATTAATGTTGTGTTTAATAAACTAAGTAAACGGTAGACATTCCAGGCCAGAGCGAAGAGATGAGAACTTAGAGAGTATTAAAAGTTTTTTATTATATAATCACTGTTAATGGGATCTACGGATATTTTTTAACCCAGAAATTTCCTTCCAAGCCGCCATCAGCAAAAAATACCGTAATTTAAGAACAATTTGAACCCACGATCTACTCAATAATAATAACAAATAACCACCAGTCGAACCGCAATAACCCCACAGAGTACAATAGATACCAAAATTTGTGAGCACATTTGTATTTAAATTTCAAGAATGCATGTGTGTGCTGCTGTCGACCTATAATGCAGTATAGGTGCACTCAAAATATTTGGCTCAACGCCAAAAAAATGACTTGCCAAAGCGTCACGGTATTATTTTCATTGGTCTGAGCTAGCAAATATTTTCGTATTTTCTCACAAAATGTTTACTCAAACAAAGAATGTGAAATGAAAGTGCACACTGCAAGGGGAAATTGGGTTGCGTGTCTGCAGAGATGAATGAAAATATCTGCTTTAACTGTATTTAGTTGATAAATTTAATAAACGCCGATGCTATTCATTGAGTAAATTTCGTGTTGAACATGAAATTCAAGCTTAGCCAATAAATTTCGTAAGCGCTGTAATGGTTATTTGCTTAGTAATATAAATAACTCACGCTCTTTCTCTTCTATCGACTCACATAATTTATACTTAACGAAAATGACAATCAATTTTATGCACTTGGACATTCACTTCTCTCATATTCGAAAGTAGTTAATAATGTTTATTTATGATAATGTACTTGGTAGTGAGCAATCACGATTTCGATATTAACACCTTTCAACAAAAGCGTTTATTTACAAACAAGTCGCCAGGGGGCAAATGGGAAAATGCTTACATGAATAGCTCGTATGTACTATGTGGATATAAATGCCGGGAAAAGCATACCGAAAAACACTGATACATATATACATATAAATATGTATGCGCCTGGGTGAGTGCTTAATTTGCGTTGAAATCAAACTCCACGGGTAAGTGCCGTACGTATAATGTGGCAAAGGGCAAGCGAAATGTGTGCTGCCTTTATTTTGAAATGATTACCAGCTTTAAAACAAGCTTGGTGACTTGTTGTTGTGGCATGCAGAGAATATTCGGAAGGTATGCACTCGGATGCTAAGGTTAAGGTAAGTCCTTGTTAAGTTTAAGAAAAAACTTAGATTTTTGTTTACGATAACCGTTATTAGAAATATAATTTTTCATATTTTCTCCTCAAAGAAGTAAATGATCGCTGAAAAAGTGAATAAAACTAACTTTTCCCTCTTTGACTCCCTTTTACTTGGTCAAAACTTTACATGAAAGTGTGTGGGTTCTCAAACAAAGCAAATTTACTCTTGATTCATCGTTTAATTGCTCTATAAACAATAAAGAAATTTACTGTTTTTTGCTTTAATTAGTTCAGAATCGATTGGATTACATCATCAAAACAAATTAATATGGGCGCTTTAAGTATTTATCTATATTTTTTAATGATAAGATAAGATATGAAGATATTCTCCCCCGCACTCAAGTTAATATATTTTTATCGAATTATTGGTAAAACAATGAAGAAAACAAATAATGATATATTATTTCGCCTATATATGAGTTGAATTGTGTGGAAATCTATATTCTTGGCATCATTCCATGGAAGGTCAATGTTATTAGTCGACAAATTCTCGAAATAGTGGAGAATACCATAGAAACCCTAAGTAATCTATATAAGTCACTGCGTATATTATTATTACAAGCGTTCATACTATATTATATAAAATCATATATATTTAATTTGTGTCCACCCTAATGTTTCCAATCACTAACGCCGGCTTAACTAAGCAAACGACTTTGATATATTTCGTTGCTGCGTCGCTTGAAATTGGTGAAAGGTTACAAACTATTCGTGCTTCGATTAAAATAGATAGTCAGTTGTGATGGGAATAAAATGCAGTTCGACAGGCCATCGGCAGATACGAGCACTCGGACATGCGGTCAAATGCAAAGGCCAACAAGCGCACACTTTCTATGAGTTCATGATGGCAGTTAGTTCACGATGATCTACGAGTGTGGTGAAATTCCAGTTATGAGAGTTGTAGGACGTTTTCAGAAATTCAAATAGTATATTCAATAAGGTAAATAATTTATTATATTATCTTTGTAAGTAAAAACTCTAACTAGTAAAGCAACAATACAAACTGAATAAGATATGTCACTTGATTCCTGTAAAGTCTTAATAAACCACAGTTAACTTCGTTATGAAACCAAAGTGAGATAATATGGAAGATTTGTAGGATAAAATCTTTGGTTCTTGACAGTGTTACCGAGTATTGTTCTTTATTTACATTTTCTTAATTTTTTTTTTTTTTAAGTTCGGGAAGGGTGTTAAAGCCGAAGCTGAGTTTCATGTGAGGTGTCGTTATAGAACTTTGTTCTAGCTGTGATCAAGTTGAGTTCAAGTTTTTTGGGGTAAATTTGAAACCTATTCTATTGCATAGTGAAACCCAACAGAAGACTATGGTGAAAAACTAATTATATTACTTAAATAAAACTAATTACAGTCACGAATTAGTTGTTTAATCTCCATTATATCTTCTTTCATCATCTTACCTATCATAATATTGGTATACTAAGAATAGACTGTATGACCTCAAATTCTTTTTGATTTACGACAATCTATAGTATTATGTTAAATTGTGGATTTATGAAAAACTATAAGAACTAACAACATGTTGTGGCATGGACAAAGTTGCATTCCGGACTACGAAACACTGCCCTTTCTCTCTATATTTTTGTTACCCAAACCTCAAAAATTCGCCTAATTTTCGTCTTCCCCTATAGAGCTCAATAGCAGATCATTTTAAGGTTAAATAAAAGTTTGATTTCATAAGCTCCCGCGAAAAACTTTTTTCAATAATGACTTTAAAATTGCTTCGAATCTAAAGTTAAATTTCAAAATATAATTTTTTTTTATCAAGAATGCGGAGAATACTGAGTAGAAGGGTTTACATCAAAAAGATATGTGTCGAAGTAAAACGAAAAGGTTCTTAATTCGTTTTATACTTTTATGACTACTAGAAATCCATCCGGAGTGGGCCTACATTTTCAGATAAATTATAGTATTATCGAGCACATATCTCCGATGGAACTTTAGCGAGATTGCGATTACGGAGTCCTCAATTAAATTTTCATGCATTTTGAGTACTTCAAAACTAGTGTCATAAAAATAGCAATGCACTTTAAGGAAATGAAGAGCCGATTTCACTCATTATGTACTTTTCCATACCATCCCATCGCCTCATAACAGTGTTACAATACCACATTTTCTCATTTAGGTAATAGTCTATAAAAAGCTTCGTCTCTGTGTTATTTTTTTTTCATTTTTCGAAGCACCCCTTTCAAAAGCTATTTGTGAAATGGAAAAATTGGCAAAATGTCTGTGTAAGCAGCCTTGCCTTTATTTCTGCCACCGAAGCGGCCACAATGTGAACAAACCAACAGACTTACATGGGCAATGCAACAGCAGCAATACGAAATAACGCAACATTGTTGCCGAATAGGCAACAAAAATGAGAAAACAACAAACACAGCAGTGGAAGCACATTTAAATTGTACAAAATTGTTAGCTTGTTGCCAATTTAATTTGTTGCCAATGCAATAGATGTGCGTGTTGTTGTAGTGGTTGTTGCCGATGCATGTGTTAATGTAATAGACGCTGTGTTGTCTGCGTACAGCGCTCGTTGTTGTTGTTGTTGTTCCCACTGCTGCAATCACTGTCATTCGCCACAACTGTTAATGTCTTTCGCGCGCTCGTACTCAATTCTTTTCAACTCAACTGAATGAACACGGCTCAACGCCGTGAAGCGCAGCTCAGCCAGCGCAGTTGTGGTAAGTTTGCACAGCTGTGTGCAACAAAAGTAAAATGACCAACACTTGGCGCGTCGTGTCGTACTGGTCGTATGTTGCAATGTTATTTGACTAACGCGCGGAGTTTGTATGCCAACAACAAAATTACAACAACAGCAACATGAGCAACAACAACCACATATAATGTGCTACAACAACGCAAAATCAGCAAACAGCGCAATTATAATAGTGGCAAGTACCAAAAACCAACAACAACAACAATAAGTAATGCCGCCAATTGCCTAAATGACTAAATAACCGAAAACAACAACAAACAAACTCCGCGCCGCGCACAGTGCAACGCTCCAAGCGACACGCTGACCGTCTGTCTAGCGGACTGGCTGCTAAGTGAAGCTGACTGCTGGCGCGTCGCTGCAGTCGTTCGGTCAATTGCGGCAGCTAAAAGTGCGGCTTTGCCGAGTCAATTGACCAAAATAGCAAATCCGCCAACTAATCCAAGCACATCGTTTGGCTGCTTTTGCGGCAGCGGTG
Source organism: Zeugodacus cucurbitae (assembly GCF_028554725.1). Lineage (NCBI taxonomy): Eukaryota > Metazoa > Arthropoda > Insecta > Diptera > Tephritidae > Zeugodacus > Zeugodacus cucurbitae. Next base: position 50,078,275 of record NC_071667.1, on the reverse strand, counting down.
GTGAGGAGACAGCCTGTCAGTTGCATGCATGCAAGTGAATGCGCCAGCAAAGTGTCTATTTGTTTATTTTTGCCCAACTGTCTGCCTGCCTGCCTGTCAGTCTGTCTGTCTGTTTATCCGTCTAAGCGGCTGCTTGTTGTAAGTTTTTGTCCATCCAAGTGAGCTGCTTAATTGAGCAATTGTGTATTTGACTATCAGTTGGCCGCGGAGTTGGCTGTTGCTGCTGCTGCCGCTTCACCGCCTGTCTAATAGCGTTTTTGTTCCGACTGTTTGCAGATGTGGCTGCAACTGCAGTGCCATAAAATCATAAAATTGAAAATCTCCGGCGTTATAATATAACCTCTTCTGATTTATTTAATAATTTTATTTATTTATTTTTGTTGTTGGTATTTTTATTATTTATGCTTTACCGTAATTTTCACGGAAGTAAAAGCGCTTTTAACGAAATCAATCATTTTGTGTTGACCGCTTAGCAACCAGTCAAAACCACTGCTGTAACGTTGCAAACAATAGGTTAGTTTAGGCTCGATACTGTTCCCCAAAAGGAAACACACTTGGACTATTAAGGGCAGTCTTTTATGATGCCAAAAAAGCTTACCCGCTCACTTAAATTTTAGAATAGACAAAGCACCTAGAACCCATCGCAAATCTGCAGAGGGTCTTTACTTCTAACAGAAGTTTTTACGTTAATTCGAGAGGATGACCTGAAGCGCACAGTCAGCGTGGATCTACTGTTAGAGTGTATAGTCACCTCTCCGAAGGCTACTGTAGTGGCAGCCACTTCCGCTTGAAAAACGCTACAATAATCAGGAAGCCTGAAGCTGAGGTTAATATGAAATATCCGAAAATAAACTACTCCCCCAACTTTTCCCGGTAATTTCGACCGGAGACAGTAAGAAAATATAAATTAGGTCCGAGGCTTTGTCTTGGACATCAAAATGGATCTATAAAAATTTTTTGCTTAGTCCAACTACCCTAAAGATGATCAAGCTATGTATATATTTTCCTTTAGCTTTTGGGAATGATCATAGTACTATTACATTGAACTTAGTGATTCAGAGAATCACGTCGTATTTTTTTTAATATCTATCACTTCTTAACTCAAATTAAGTGAATTCGAAAGGGAATTTTGTATTATGACGTATATGTTGTACTTCAGGGACGTATATCATCATAATAAAAAATAAAAAAATTTGACATTTGGACTTTTTAAATTCCCGTTCTTTTTTGAACGCACCTTGTAGTTTTTTTGATTCCCCAATTATAAAATTTGAGAAATTGAAAAAGTTGAAAACAAAAAATCTGCATTTGGCAACAGTTAATTAAACACTTTTCCGCCTTCATAATTTATATTTAAATGTCTATAACCTAATCCAAAAATTGCTCACGTTTTCCCCAAATATATAAAATCTACTAAAACTGCAACCACAACGAAATTCGGCAAACAAAAAATACAAATCAAATATTATCAATTTACTTGGATGTGTATTATCGCACACATATAGACTTCTCACAGCCAACGAACGAGCGCGCACAGTGATGCATTTAATAGCTGCTGCACGTTCACTCAATCACCACAAAAGATTGCCACCATTTATTGCTGGCTGCTGACTGCAGACTGCTTGCAATCGCATTGAAATTTTATTTACAACTTCCGCGTTCGGTTATTTATGCGTTATGAGGCAGCAGAAGACAGACTCTCAAAACAAAAAAAAAAAAAAACAAAAACAAAATAACAGTTAATAATAGTTTTGCAAGCATTTGCACAGTTTATACAATTTGTTATACAATGTGGTGAGCTGTTGCACGTAAACCACTTTAACCCCCCTCAACAAACGTGTATCACTATACTTGGATCCCGGTTGGTGGTGAATTGCCTATAAAAACCGCTCGAGTGACTGACACATGTGTTGTTGCTGTCACAACAATCAAAAGTGCAACAACAGCAGCATGGCAAGCGGGGAGTTTGCAATTTTGTTATTTATTTTATTTTTTTTGCTTACCACAGCAGCACCCTGTAACGGTGGCGCAGCAGCTGCAACATGCTGTAACGGCGCTGTAATCGCTGTTCGTGTGCATGCATGCACGTTACTAATTTTTATCTCACTCAATTTTAATCAAATATTTATGCGGCTCATTTATGCATGGCAAGACGACTGTAATGGAAATAAATTACATCATTTTGCTTTTTAATCTGTTTTCAGTTTCGGTTTCGCGCTGGTGGCACATTCGTTCGTACGCCACGATTGCCGCGTGTACAATGTCGTTACAGTGTTGCAATAATGATTGATTGGCGGCCGCAGCAGCAGCAGCAGCAGCAGCAAACACTTCAAGGCATTTACCGCGTGTCTGTTATGACGCTGTTGTTATTGTTATTGTATTTTTCACGCTACCGATAAGATTATTTGCAATTACAAGCTACTTTTATTAAATCGCAACTTGTTGTACTTGTCGGTATGACGCTCTATAAGGTTGTTTATGTAGATTTAATAGATCTCTGTGCTTATTAATTCCATTTTAATTGAGTTCTTTTGCGCGGCGTTATTCAGATTTCTTGTAATGATAAGTAATGAATTTAAAAGAGGTGTATAAATAAAAAAAGTCATAAAAATTCTTTTGTGAATCTTATCTCACTTCTTAAGAACTTATTTGCTTTGCTCGTAGTATGGTTTAAGTTTATTTAGGTTATGCAGTGTTAGAATTAACTATCCACTACTATTGAGCAAACTTTTCTGCTTCTGTTTTAACAAACAATAGATTCTACTACTGAGTTATTTTAAGAGAGTATTCTTCACACTTGCAAGCACTCGGCTTTTCGTTGCATAGTTGATTCAGATCGCAAGAGACTTTTTCATTGACCAACCGGGCTACAAATGATAAATTTAAAGATTTAGTGGATTTATAATTTTACGCAAGTCACGTCAAGTTTCTTTAATCTAAAGTCAACTACACAGAACAACTTTAAATCACGGACATAGTTCTGCCAAGCGCCAAGATAGTTTTGTATTGAAGTCATAATTGTGCCTCAGAATAAGCGCTTATTTCGGCGAAAGAATCTTTTCCTAAAAAAGGTCAACTACCACTTATTCCCCTTCTACGAGGGTTGCCTCTTATATTTCGGCGAAAGAATCTCTTCCTAAAAAAGGTCAACTATTTACTACTTATTCTACTTCTACAAGGGTTGTCTTGTATATTTCAGGATTAGGGAACAAAAACAAATATTAATGCCTAATAGTATTCACCACTAAGATCTATATACTTTTGCAACTCCGATTGAAGTATTCCAAAAACACGCATTCGGAACCCATCAATCACCTCTCCAGGTGTCGAAAAACGTTGACCTCTTAGCTAATTTTTTACAAACGCGAATAAAATGAAGTCTTTCGGTGTCAAGCCAGGACAATACGGTGAATGCCTTTTCAAGCCAACAATAGTTTCAGGATCAACTAATGATTTTGGAAGTGCTTCACGAAACTCGTTTTGAAGTGATCTATGATCTCGATTGTATTTGCCTACCATCGACAAACACTGGTTCCTGATGGATACATCGATCACTGTTGTGAGTTAACCCATGTCGAAAATTGTAAGAAAATAATCGCGCAAAACTGTTAGCTTTTTTATTAAATTTTTTTGGTCGAGATGGATATTTTAAGTTGCAGTAAACAACACAAATAGAGCTCGTATCTCAAAACGTTTAGAGTATGTATAACATCAAAAATGTCAAGCTTTACGATAAAGTTTTGCGTTTCCAGATAGCAATTCTGGAGTTTCCGAAATATAAAAGGCAATCAATGTACTAATCTCGTGAAACTCTCATCATTTCAGATCAAAAGTTGGGCAGAATTTAAGTTAATATTAGTACAAAAATTGCATGACAGGGTAGAATTTACTTTTTCTTGACGACAATAAGATATGTGAAAACCTTGGAACTATACCCTACGGTGAAGGAAAATATCTTTCAGGTCGTCTCTAAAAAGGTCTAAATTTCCAGCTACATAATTGAGTTTTCAGAATTTGTCATAGCAAACAGATCTGCTTATATAGCATCACCCAGTCCCTAGGTCAGATTGAAAAATCTTGATCTTGATCATGTAAAAAATAACTTTGATATTACAGATCAGAATGTAAAGGTGAAGCTTGAAACCCATGCATTCAGTTAGTAGATATGAATAATGAACGTCCAGCATTTTTAGTTCTGTGCGATTGCTTCAACCTATTATCCAATGTTTATGAGATCTCACGAGCCTTAAGTAAACCGTGAAGTGGCGAGTATGATATATTAATTGTTCCGGTTTCCACATCGTGTTTCTATAAGTAGTTTCTGTTCTCGTGTCATTGTTCTTCATTTGTCAGGTATCTGATGAAGGTTACTTTGAGTTTTTATATAAAACAAACTTAACCCACAAACTGTTTTAAAAAACATGACATTTCATATCTGTAGTAAATTAAAAAAATCAGTGAGTAAATCGCAGCGAAGCTCTTCTGGTTTAGGCTAGATATCAGAGGCATATAAAAAACAAGCTCAATCAAACGTTGGCTTGGCAAAGAGAAACGTTCAATATCATATTTGCTTTAAAGAAGTGTTGAGTAGGAAGTATTCCACTTCAGTCACAAGTCAGTACATGACGATTTAAGCTTTTAAATGAAACCAAATTTAGTCAACAGTTTTCAAATGTGAAAGAGAAGTCAACACTAGAAATTACTTTGCAGATTAACCACACCAATGAATTCTAACAAAGGATTAAAGGAAGAAAGTTTAATGAAACAAAAACCAACAACAAATATTACACAAACCCAAAGTCACAAGCTAAGCTAACGACTGCTTACCAAAAATGCGGCAGCGTCGAGGCTCATAGTTTTGGTTTAGTTCCAAAACGGAAAATCAATTCGAAATGTGGCGAAAGAATATTTCTAAAACAAATACCAGCAACCGCATTTAAAAGCACCACAAACATAGCAAAAACAAAAAATAAACACTAAAACAAAGAACAAACACAAAGCACAAACGCAAACAATGCCAAATCCGGCAGAGTGTGTGCCAACAAAAACAATACAAAAAAGTGTGTGCTGCCACAAGAGATTCCTTGGTGCAGAAAATCGCACAGGACCAAACAAAAAGTAATGAAGCCCAAAATAATACAATCAAATAAAATATGGAACACAAACAACACACACAAACATGTTGCAAGTTTAGTGAGTGGCAGCGCACAGTTTTTAGAAAATGCTAATACAAATGTGCCAAAAAACAAAGCCGAAAGTTAAGCAAGAAATTGCGACGTAATTTGAAAATCATAAGCCTGCAAGCAACCAAAGGATATACTTCTATGCACGTGTGCGTGTGTGTGTGTGTGTGAGTGTAGCAAGCAAGTTGTGGCAGTTAGTTTGCTAAAAGCCATATAAAATTACGGAAACACCGCAAATCTGCGCCAAAAATACACAATGCGCAAATAAAAATCAAACATACACAGTCACACACCCATTCAAGGGGCATATGCATGCAAATAGTGCAGAACAACTACACATCCTGGCGGTTGCAAGCAGCTGCCAAGCGCCCATAAAACAAGCAACGCCGCACCGGGAAAATCGAACAATGAAACGAATTTTTCATTTAAACGTTTTTGCTTGTATTTTATTTGCCCACGAACACGAGCATCGTTCGGGCAGAAAACAAGGAGTGACCACAAAGTCGAGCTCACAATAAAATGGGCTAAGTATTATGGTCACCAGTGTAAACAAGCGTAGCCAATAGACAGCCAGCCATCGAGCAGTAGTGTGGTGGTGAAAAAGGTGTTGTGACCGCATGAGAACCCGCCGTGAGTGTGTGTATGTGACCAGCAGTGCCCAACTATAAAAAAATACTGCTTCTGTCGTCCAGCCAACTAGGAGAAAGAAACGTGAAAAACATGTCCGCAATATCCTTTTTTCCTCGAACTATCTCGGAATGCTAGCACCCCTCCGCACCGTGCTTTATGTATACAACTCCAAATTGTTATGCAAATAGTAATGCTATGGTTAGTGAAAAGCAAAGACTATAAAAATATATATGTAAACTGCCAGGGGTTGAATGCTTCATAGTCTGTGTGTATGTGTTAAAATCGAGCATTTGGTTTTCTAGGTAATTTCCTTTGGTTTGACAATGAAAAAGTTTCCGCTGCTCCAGTGCTAAATAAAACCATCGACGAGCATGCGTCGGACAGTAAATTTAGTTTTGCACAAGCAGGAATAGTAAAGGCGTGCGGATGCAAAGAGGCAGCGAGTAATAAAGTGTGTTTAGTGTGCTGTGTGTGAGTTGTGTGTGTGTGTTTAGAGATTAATGGTATACTTAAAGGGCAGCAGTTTCTTTTATATGCAAATATTGTGACATTACGTGACTGCACTTGTAGTGGCCAGCTGTGTGTGTTGTTGTAATGTAGTTGCGGAAAATTAGCATAAAATCCATTCGTGTATGCTTTGGTAATCGTTAATTAGTTACAAAGTGCTGGAGGGGGGGAGGAGCACTAAATTTTATAGGTGTATAAAGTTTTTTCAGTTCTTCGAGAAAGGCATCAAATAAAATAAGTAAAGTAAATAAAGCTGGAAAATTTTATGATTGAAGCATTTTCAGAGCGTAAATGAGCGAAAAGTATAGGATTTCGCATTTGAGTTTTTTTTACTGGAAAATATGTGTTACGAGGACCTATAAGAAGAAGAATTATAGTAAACGGCAATTAATATCTTAAAGTTTCAAAGTATTTCTTTTTACATTTTTATAATTGATCATAACTGATACGATTCTCAGTTAACAACAATATCATCGAAATATTAAGCTCCAATTTCTAAAAATAATTTTGACAATTTTATTGAAATATTTTAGGCTAACAGATATAAATACAAATAGTTTTAAGGACACCTTTGGCAGAATATTAATTCGAACTTGCGTGGGATGAAAACCTCGTGTGATATGCTCTAATATGACAAAACATCACTAGACGACTTTCTCATCACATAATTTGAAACAGTCAGTGCACTCGCGTCTTGACTCACACGTCACTGTTGACAGTCATAACTTTGAAGTAGTAGATAGTTTCGTCTACTTGGGAACCAGGGTTAACAACACCAACAATGTCAGCCTCGAAATCCAACGCAAAATCACTCTTGCCAACAGGTGCTACTTTGGACTGAGTAGGCAATTGAAAAGTAAAGTCCTCGACGAACCAAAATGGCGCTGAAGCGTGGACGATGACAACATCAGATGAGACGACACTAGGAGTTTTCGAGAGGAAAATTTTGCGCAAGATTTATGGACCTCAGAACACTGGCAACGGCGAATACCGCAGACGATGGAACGATGAGCTGTACGATTTAACGACGACATTTACATAGGCCAGCGAATGAAAAGACAGCGGCCACACTGGCAAGGTCATGTTATACAGATGGATGAAAACACTCCAGCTCTGAAAGTATTCGATAAAATACCCGCTGCAGGAAGCCGCGGTAGAGGACGATCTCCACTACGATGGAAGGATCAAGTGGAAAGTGACCTGGCTTCACTTGGTGCTTTCAGTTGGCGTCAAAAAGCAAAAAGGAGAAACGAGTGGCGCGCTCTGGTGGATTCGGCTATAATCGCTTAAAGCGGTTCCTACGCCAAATAAATGTATATTTGTCGATTACACAATATTTAATTTGTACGAAAGATTATATCTTTTATAGAATTTAAAGTTATACACAGCTCTTCACAAATTCAATTTTGATGTAGTGATAGATAATCATGTGATGTGAGGAAGATTACTGATAAAACAGGCGACATGATTTTATGATAATCATACGACATTTCATCAAGTGATATTCCGTATTATAATATTTCCAGACAATACATTCTAGATTAATGTATTTCGTCATTACCGCAAAGCTTGTAAAGATTTATCTTGGCTGAAGCTAGTCATATGATGTTGCGCGATGAACGATTGTGAGATATTTCATCACGTGTTGTTGATCTTGCCTCAAGCTAGTCATGTGATGATGGGAATAAGATTTATGCAATAAAAAACTCAAACTTCAGCAAGCGATATGAAATCAAGCGTAATTTTTCTAAAAGAGTTCAATACAATATTTTATCTTAAGAAGGACAACCGAGTGATTTTTCACATAATATGCTGGTTTTTCTGTACAGTTTACCGCTTGATCATGTTAAATTTGTCTCACGTATAACTAAAAATATTAGCATGTGATGTGTCATCATGTGACATAGCTGATATTTCATTATGTGATATCGTTCCATCATCTGATCATTATCAACTATTTGCTCTAACTGTAACAATAATGTTGTTATGTTGGTGATATTGAAATATTATTGATAATTTTTGTTAAAAAAAATTCCACAAAATATTCTATCAGGTGATATATGACCGTGAGGTACATTATTTGATGTTTTTCGCATCAAAATCGGATCTTTACACATTTTTGACATTAAATGTCTCCCTCTTATAATTATAATATGATCGTGTGATGTACCAGCACGTGATATTTCATCAATTCATCATACTACGTACGCAATATGTCACCTCATGATATCTCATCATATCAAGCGACTTTTTTAAAATACAATAAATATTTTTTTTGTAATTTCCAATTTTTTAAACGTTAATTTTATACAGTTTGCTTCAAAATAATGTCAGATATATAAAGTACATGATTTGAATTAATAATTTTAAACATTATTTCGCTATTCCAACGTAAAGAAGTTGTAGAAAATCACTTATGTACTTAAAGCTCGTGCTGGGACAACTATATGATTTCACAAAAATATATATATTGATACATGCAACATCACGTATTAAGGCTAATATGCATACCATTCGTTTGTCATGACATCAATTATGCACAAATGAGGATAAGACTTCATTAAAAATCACAAACAAGCTAAATGAATTGTAAATACATTAATTACTTATGCATATTTATGTGCAAATGATTTACAGTTATAGAGAATATAATAAGTCAGACGGTATGAGCAATGCGAATGTGTCGCCCACAAGAAGAAATGCCCGCCGCCAAACGGAAGCCAAATGAGGCAAGACAGTGACGGGCGTTTAATGAAATCACAGCCAACAGCAGACGGAATAATGTAGTTATCGATAATTTATAAGCATGCAAAACACTTGTGTACCTTTGGATGTGTATGTATGTGTGTTTGTGTGTGTTTCTGTTTGTGTGAGTGCAAATGTAAACATGCTTTTTCGATGCTTTGGAATTGTCCATGAAAAATTCATTACGAATGCAAATAAAGCGTAAATAAATCAATTAATTAATTACAAAACGGCATGAAAACGACAAAAGCAACAACAACAACAAACACAGGCAAACCCAAAAAAAAGCTGGCAAGTATCGCGCTAAAGGCGACAGACAACCAGCAAATACAGACCAACAGGCGCACAGGAGTTGTTGCACATATACATAACTGTATTTATCTGTGGCAAAGTCAATTCAAGGTAGACACGTTTACTCGCTTGACTGCCGCGCTACCGGTGGCAGGAGCGCACGTAGGCGAAGGGTGTGACGGCTTTGGCGAAGTAGGCAGGAAATCGAAGTGTGTAAAGGTCGCGTTGACGCAAAGGTAAATCAAAATTAAAATGCCGTTGGCAGCAGAAATGCAGTACGTACAGACATACAACGAGGAGTTGTGCGCGTGCAAAGACGCTGCCGAAAAACCGGAGCGAGCGAGTTTATGCTACAATGGTGAGAGTGGTGTCTAATGGCAATGGAATGTGTCGCAGCGCACTGGGGTCGCGACAAAGAACTTTACGCAAATGTGAATTTAATAAAACAAAATGCCGCACAGAGTCAAACAATAAAAATACAAAGTGGCAGGATGTGCCTTGACGACAAATAGCATAAACACACTCACGCACACACACATATACACATAAATATGAAATGTGAAACACAAGCGCTTGGCTATAAACACGGCAAAGCAATACTCGTTTGCATACAAAAACACTGCCGTGCAAGGATGTGGTGTTTATTAAATACAGGATATAGGTAGCAACTTTTGTTAATATCCTGTTTATGGCAGACAAGAACAAGAAATAAAAATTCAAAAAATGAAAAAAATGCCTTGCAAACACATGCTTGCACATAAAATAAATAATAATAGCATTTTTTGACACAACAAAAAATTCAAGAATATATCCATTTTTTTTGTGACACGCACAGGAAATGGGCAATTTTTATGAAATACGGCGACAGTGTGCGGAGAAAATGCAATTACTTTTTGACTGCGTAAGCAAGTGGCAGCTTATGTGACGAAATATATTCGCAAAGGTGTGTGTGTGTGTATAAGGAGGTGTGTCTACGCACCTTCACGCCAACTGGCAGACGCGCACGCATACCCGCACTCACTTGCCGCCTGCGTCGCTTAATAAGATATTAGAAGCATAAGAAACCAACCCTCGTTTACGTTACGCCATTTGATATTTGCCGTGTAAAATTAAGGACATAGTAATTACCTGCCAACTGATAAGGCAATGGGCTGAGGTGATGAGCTCTTTACGGGCTTATAGTTGGGGACGCAACTAAGTGCATGTGTTGCGCTTAATGTGTTGTTGTTGTAATGTACGCTCTAAAGTTGCTGGAATAGCAGTTAAACACTACTACATATAACTGTATTTTAAACCTACATTCGTACACTGCAGGAAAGTATAAGGCTTAAGAACCAGAAAGTCTTCAAAATGAACTCATTTTGAATTAACGACGAATATACCAAGATTCATCGAGTTTATGGAAACTTTTATATGATTAGGATTAAAATAGTTCCTTTAGTTCCTTTAGTGGGTATCAGCAGAACCCAAATCTGGAGAAACAGTTAGTTGAGAGATTACTTTAACCTGTGTTCGCTTATGAAGCACACGTACTGGGACCTCCACTCAACGTTCTTTTTAAAATGGTAAATAATTTTATAATCAAAAAATTCGACGAAAACGTTCGGACTTAAGCATTAAGAGAATATAAGAGCCTTTAATGCATCTCCCAATTCTGACATGACGCCTTAGACTCAACCCACACCGGTTTAGTCAAAAACCTCTTTGACTAATAAGACACAAAAACGTATTTTCTTTTGCTCTAACCACTGACAAAGCGAACATTTGCGTTTTAGTCTCGTCTTGTTCGGTGTAGGTTGTCACATATGAAGCTATGGGTGTTGTCGTATCAGACAAGAAAAAACGTCTTGACTAATCCGGTGTAGGTTGAGCCTTAAAGAGTGTCTTATACCTAATATATGATGCAATCGAATTAAACCAGCACTGCTTTCCCTATATTTGGAGAGGGAAATAGAATCGTACTTTCTAAGAATTTGATCATTTGTTCATGTTATATTCTCGCTCTGGAACACACTCAGTTCGCGGGCGAACATTTCGCGCTTAATTTTATAATAATTTAAGCGAGTCCCTTCTTTTAAAGACACTTTTTTGTAGAGAATGATGTAATCTTTTTCCTACAGGGTAGTACAATTCAAATAGTAAAGGCATGGTAAATTGAAACGAGAAATTGAAATTAACGCCAAGACATTTCGAACGCAGTCAAATCTTATGGTGAACATGAGTGATAATGACAGGGTTGGCGCTTGGTGAACGGCTTTTTCAAATTAAAATTAAGAATCCCCATTTTTAATAATTACCAAAACCATTTTACGCACTCAAACAGATGGGGTGATATTACGGTAGAATTTTTATATTACAATTTCAATTTAAGCTGTAGGCGAAAAAATATTTAAACGATTGGTTAAGACACGGTAAAACCTTTGAAAGTTTTTCTAGTACGTCACTAAGTCAAGGTTCATTATTTACTTTTACAACAGATCCCATTATAAATATTTACGATTATCTTAGGTAATGAGGCATCAGTTTTATGACAAGATTAACAGTTCTTAAAAAGAGCTACAGTTAGCAGCAGACATTGTTAGATAATTCATTTGAATAGTTGTCGAACTTTGGAGTTACAATACTTCAGATTGATAATTATCATTATGATTATAATCATTCTAAAATTTTTGTTCAGTATACCTTATAAGACTATCGAACAATACGACAACGAAGACAAGAAAAAAATCGGCTATGAGAAAGGAGGTACGATTCGGAATGATAATCCTACTAAATAATATATATTTTGTTAGTTCAGGAATTTGAAGATTCTTTGCTAAACTTTAAGTGATTTTCCGATTAACTCGTAACTGAATCGGTTGTATGGTATTTTAGAGAACTGAACGCAACTTATCTGAGACTCATTAAAATCGTAAAAAAAACGTCAAATTTGTACACTTCGAGTCGAAACCGAAAGGCTTTAAAAGCTTTCACAACAAAGGAGAAGATACCAATAGAATTAAAATACGTCGACAATCTCTTTTTCATGCAGAACAAATGATTTATAACTTCATAAAAAATTGTACTGAAATAAATTTAAAAAATAATAATAAACAAATAAAGCAAGACACAACGGCATATGGTGGCATATAAAAGTGTGTCCTTTATGACATTTGACAGTGAAAATACTGTGTGGAGCAATAAAATCTGGGTAAGAGCAACAGTGGATATCTGTAGAGAGGATTCAGATAATATAAACGCACACGAAAAGATAAACCTACAAATAAAACGAAAAAATAAAAATAAATGGTAGAAAAATATAAAAGGGCAATCGAATTCGCATTCGAAAAACACGTGAGCAATAAAAAACGATTCGCCCGACGGATTGCGGCGAATGCAAACACACGCCAGGACAAATCGAAACATCAAAGTTGTAGCGCACACAAAAGAATATACATAAGCTCTACGGCAAATAGGACAACCGGCGGGCGGAACCATAAAAGCGGACAAGTGTTGATTTTGCCATTTTTTTGATAAAGATATGTACTTTCATATATGTAGTGTATGTGTGTATATTTATTTTTATATTCGTACAAGTATTTGCTAAAGACAACAATAAACGACAAAATAAAACGCTTTAAAAGTAAATAAAACAAGCGAAATTGCAAACACCAACAACTGTAGGCTACGAGGAATTGTAAATGGTAGGGAAAGGGAAAAAGGGGAGGAAAAGACAATTTAAATCTTTACAATGCTACAATAAAAGTAAAGGCATAATAAAAACAAACAGCAAAGACGCTTTAGTTGGGAAACAGTTCTTCTTCTGTTGAAAAGAAGGGGTTTAAGGGACCCAGACGGTCCTAGTTGGAGGAACCCGCATTCTAGTAACTAATTTTTTAAAGATCGCTTCAACTTGATTAAAATTATTCTTATGTCACGAGAATTGTTTAGACAGATTGAGGGTGATGCGCCCCAGTCGGACCTATCATTGAAAGAATCGGATTTCAAGGATCAAATTTTTATCTAACTCGGTTAAAAAATATCTTGCTCTACAAAGATTGTCCAGCGACCATCTTCGAATACATTAAATAGAATCTGGTGAGTTGAGAATTCGAAACTTCGAAACAGCAAAGATTTTGAAATTGCAGAAAAGATTTTACATTTACTTCTCTACCTATACTCTATTAGACTATTGAGGAAATTAATGTTCGTTAAAATCTTTTTAGATGCGTTGGAGACGATAAAGAGATAAGAGATAGATTAAAGACTTATTTAGTTGCATGTATAGTCGATAATATGGTAAAAAGAGGACTTATAGATCATCAACAAATTACTGGAAAGCACTACAGAAGATGATTCAGAATAGCCTACATCTGTAAAGGACATCCGTCCTTGGAAATGTGAAAGATGATTTAGTTTGGCGCTTCATAAACATGTTTACGAATCACTGACAGGTTTCCGAATTTCCGTGGATGTACAGGCTTCATAAAGGGTATGCCAAAATGGGTATCGGAATAAACCTATCCAAAGTGTGAACCTGTATTATTATCACTAAAAATAGCATAAATAAGGAATCCACAAAAAATTAAATCAATCAGATGAAATAACGGAGTATAAAAGAACGACGGCCAAGAGCAACAGCAAAGAAGACAGGATAGTCATAAAACAGAAAAGAAGCGTCCAAGCAACAAAAGGCAACCTTATATCAAAGGATAATGGGGCGACGGAATGGATAAAGGCAGAAAAGGGGATAGAAGGCAAGACGCAATTTGTATTTTTTGCGTACATTAAAGAGCGCGCCAAATCGGTAGCAACCAGACAACCCTTTGCACCCTGCACAGACAGTCAAGGCAAACACCAAAAGAAAGATTTGAGGAAGAGCACAAAAAAAAATAGCCGCAAACAAACCGTGTGTAAATGAAGACGGCGGATTATATGAAGCAATGTATCGACACAAACATATAATGTGCGCTATAAAAACTTAACAGATAAGGGTGCAGAAAGGATATTACGTTTCATATATGTATAGTGTGCACTGCAGACTTACTAAGGAAAGGAAAGGCAGTTTGCCAAGGAAATGAAAGCATACCGCACAGCAAAGTGCTTTTTACGAGTGCAAATCGAAGGAAACGGCAACTTTGTAGCGGCAAATGGTGATGTATGTGCGTCGGTATGTATGTATGCAGGAATTGAAATACATATGAGCACAATTGAATTGCGAGAAGAAGAAGAGTACACACAACGGCGCACGAAAACGGAAATAAAGTGGAAAAAATTGATGTAAACGCATTGCAGCCGAACAACGGGAAGCAAAGTCGAAAAATAAAATAAATTTGTTCAAATAAAAGAGCGCTTGAAAAGCGCAATTGCGTTCGAACGGGATTTCGAGTTGAGCGTCTAATGTCGGCAGCCGCTTCTGAGATAACAAACTGATACGTTACAGTGTTATTTGCAGTTAAGCTTCATTTTTATATGTATTACGCTTATATCTTAAGCTGTGCAGCAAACAATTCATATTCATTGACTAAAGCGCTGTTAAGTGTAAATTGCTGGCAGCTGTTAGGTGGCGGCTTAGCGTGATTCTGAAAGTGCTTTTTGGATACAATACAAGCAACGGAAAGTAAGTAGGGATTTCTAGCGTGAAGTTGTTTGCGGTTATATTGGATAAATTTCGGTGAAGAATATAATATATATGATATATTCCCAAAGCTTTTCTGCGTGGATTAGCAAATTCGAAAGGGTAATATTTGTAAAAAAAAAATTTAGTATTAAGAAAGCAAACATCTAGAAAAATAGTTTCGCAGCTCAACGACTACTAACATATAGAAAAAAAGTATCTAACCACGGCATCGTTCACATGGCGTGAAAGCTCTTTTGCATATACATAAATATATATCTAATAAAATGTACTTTCATGTACGTTCATATTTCTTAAATAAGAGTGTTTTATAAACAAAATATTTTACGGTTTCTCAAGTTTCACTTTTTCCCCGTTATTTCTGGTTTTCTTTTTTATTAAATTAAATTTTAATTCTTGTTTTATTTTGTTTTTTCCCTATATTTAACAAACGGGTAATATTATTTGATTTCTCTACATTTAATAAATTAGCAAAAGCTTGGCAGGCTTTCATGTCATGCGAAAGCTTTCGGTGTATTATGAGTGTTTCCAAATACAATACTTCGGCATTCTTTACTTATTATTATTTTTTCCTTTTTATAGCTGTCTTTTTTTATTCTTCTGTTCTCTTCCGACACTTCATGTAAGCTTCACGAGCTTTCGTGACATGCGAAAGCTTTCCGTGTATTATAAGTGTTTCCAAAAGACAACACTTCGGCTTTCTTAACTTTCACTTTTTCCTTTTTATAGCTGTCTTCTGTTATTATGTTTTCTTCCAATAAGTACTTAATGTACACGTAATAAATTCAAAACGATTCAATATGCGTGATGCGCCAAATACATTGCGGTACTACATAGATATATGTATGTACATTTCCAGTTCTTCGCATTTTATGGCTTATAAAGTACGCAGCATTACCATTACCATTAAATGATACGAAATAGATGTATGGAAAGAAAGCGATAATACGAGTTTTTGGCGTTGCGGCATTCATGCCAAACTGTCATTGACAATATTTTTGAATTTCATGCGCCGCTGGCAAATTATGCACTGCAACCCGCTTCTCATGCAAAATGCATTTGTGCAACGCATAACTGCCACGCATGGTGCCATCGCTCAATGAAATTATGCGCATACACATATATGCATATGTTCAAGCGTATGTGCAGATAACGAGCAGCCCGCAAACTCGTTTGAGCAACGAGTTGTTTTCTTCGTTTTAATCTCCCCACTTTGCCTCCACATGCGCCAACTGTGGCGGTGGCTGATAAAGTTGACAAGCAACGTGCGTTTAAGTGCAACGTTTTTGTTTCCAATAAAATGCAAGGAAAATTATACTCAAGTGCCACTTTGACATGCCGTAACGAGGGTATTGTATGCGTACATATGTATGTATGCCAGCTAATAAATGTGTCGGCATGTTGTTGAAGTCATTAATTTTTTCGTTAAGCGACAGTAGTTTTGTAAGTGCATGTGCACTTAATTGAAATGTGTTTATTGGTTGAGTGATTTAGTTCATTGAATTTTATGGTGTATGACAAGATTAGAAAGCCATAAATATGCGTATGATTATTTCAATTGCACACAAGTTCAGCGTTGCTGTGAACCTTGTTTGGTGGGGAAGACCACATATCACGTTTGTGTAGAGCTGAATATAAAAATAGTTTTTCTTTTGTTTAATGATGCATTTAAATAGCTTTTGTGTAAATGTTTTACATTTCTTATTTTTTTTACATTCGTTATATTTTTGTACAAATAAGTGAAAGTAACGGGAGACGCAAGCAATTTGAAATGTCAGAAATGTTAGCAATAAATTCTACAAGATACCTTTTAAGTACAAATTTTTCCCAGAAGTGTATTTTGTATTCTGAGAATATTAAATCTTAAATGAGAATTATAATATTTTCTGGAAGAGATAATTAGATTTATACAGAAAAGTAACGTTATCTCATAATTTGAATACGGATGTTATTAATATTGCTCACAGAATCGTGTGCCTCTCTAATTCGAAGCGTAAAGTACGCATAGTCGTTTTCGTTTCGCCACTTCTTTGTTCGCTGTGTTCCAAATCAGATCACATGTCTAAAAATTCACATTATGAAAGCAACAACAAAGCTTGCATTCAGTATAGTGTGTTTGCGTAAGTCTCATGCAAATTGTTTGTTTGTTCTATTCGCTACTCTCAAATTTTGACAGCCTATGTAAGGTCTAATCTTTCAATTTTAGGTTTAAAGTTATATTAAACCTTTAAATTTTTGTACAATGTGTTATTATGCGGTAATTTATATTTAAATGGCTTACAATAAAAGCTTTCACCCACGAAGTTGAACAAAGTGTATGTATATTTACCTGAAAATAAAAAATAAAAACAATATTTAATAATTTGAATTATTTTATTTTTTTTAAGAAATGCTTAGAAAAAAAAATTCATTAGAAAATGGGTTTATGATTTAAACAATATAATTTTCTTCTGATTTTCTGTAGTCGAAATGATATAAGATAAAAATATAGCATACAATTAGGTGTTATTAACCAAGTTATATACCTAAACTACCGATACACATCCTATTTTCTTTCTACAATAAGAATAATACGATTTTAAAAACGTATAGCCTTTTCGCACAGCCAAATTAATTTAATACATTAAGGGTATAATTGAGAAACCAGTATTTGCCCTTCGCACTACCGGCTACTCTATTAGCGATTAGCTGCTTTACATTTTTGTTTTCGGTGTTCATAAGAATTTACTACGGTTCATCAGCTGATCAGTTTCAGTTTCAACCCAATTTGTATTCGATTAAGAAATCATGTAGTAAAATAAGATTTATATTTTGTATGGTAAATCGGTCTAAATCAGCGCTTTAATCGAGCAGAGGCCGATTAATCGATCAATTAGTTCCAGTCCGAAAAGGCAAATTAAGTAAACATTTACTCTTTCACACTCAATTTATATTGAAACTGTTTTATATCAAGCTAAAGAATTACTTAATTCAATTATTAGAGAGCAATATGCGGAATATATATTAAACATCTCCGAGAACTAAGCAATTAATTCTAAAATTATTATTATTTATTTGGGGAAACTAAGTACTTCGGAATGTGAATCAACATCTCCATATTGGACGCAACAACATCTTTCTGGGATCTCGCCTCACTCTTTTCTCTAAACCGAAACATTCTCAAGCATACCGTTATTCCTTAATTGAATAAACGTGAAAGTTCCGAAACAATTGATGCGCTAGTGCACACTAATAAACAGCGAAAAGCCTATCATTAACTACTTCAACACCGCAAAGTATAAAGTTGCGCAGCACTTCAAACAAAATAGAATTAAAATACTACTTGTGTATGCGACGCAGGTAAGGCCAAAATAAATTATTCACGATTTTAAATTAACAAAGAACACATGCTTCCCAGTTGCTTGAGAGCGCAACAAAAGCGAAAGTGCTTTTGCCTGCCCCACCCACTGACGTTTGTAACTAGGAATTTCTAAGATTACGCACGCACGTACTGTGGAAAACTTGCATTATGATTTCATGTGCCGCATAATTCGTTGTTCCCAGCAAAAATATACATATACATACATACTTGAGCATAAAAGCCAACCAGCCGGAGCAGGAATGCATAATCAACACACGCTTTGATTTCAATTAATTTTCATACATTGTCGGAGCGCCAGCGCGCCCATACTAACTCTACGCCTTCGCACAAATCTACGGCGCACACACACGTTTCACCAACATCAATTTGTGCCGCCACATCAGCCGTCACTCGTCAGGCTAGCAGGCTAACCTGATTGTAGATTCCAATGTTCTAATGTGAGCTTTCAATTCCTCGTTGTTGGCTTCGGGCACCGTTAGTTTCTTACGTCGTAACTTTTAACCCGTCAATGTTTCATGCTTTCATTTAATATGCCATTACCTTTATTTCAACAATTTCAAAACTACAGCAACGTCAACAACAAAAGTAACAACAATAATGAGGACAGGCAAAAATAAGCAAAGTATGTAAGTAAGTAACAAAGAAATCAACACTGTGTTTCCTTTACTATTCTTTTGTCTACGTAGGAAAAACACCCTTCCGGACAAGCATACGTACTTATGTGGGACGATGACATGGTACAGTGTGGTGTTTTCACAGTAACTGTGGGCAAGAATAATAAGACTGGTCTAATTTGACTGCACCTATTTATTAGTTAATGCTGTAGAATAACAAAGGACTATGTGAATTGTAATAAAAATTATTTTAAAAAATATATTTTTAGACTTAGTAGGCTCTACTTTTTAAGAGTAGTGTTCCTAAATATATACCAAAACCTATAAATATAGAAAAAGTCTTTATGAATATTAGATGAAAATTTATTGTTAACAATGTTTTCAAAACATTCTCCAAAATTTGTCAATGCAATTTCAAAGCACTTGGTCCTGAGCAATTGGCACAACTCCGAAACAAGTACTTTAAATGCAACAATTACATTTTCCGGATTTGATATATTTTGTCCAAGAACGATATTCTAAAGATAAGATCAAGAGAGGAAATTTTGTAATTGATTAGGTATTCGAGACATATGTATATTAAGTCGTTATTCACCGTCCCAAAGATTCGCCGCTTTAAAGGATACAAATATATATTTATGCGGTAGTGTGAGAACTCATATTGTCTTGTTCGAACATCGAAGAATCAAAAATCTTTGAAAAATCTACATATTTTACAAAATTGTAATCCACGGGATGAGACTTATAATCTTAAGTAAGATTCTTATAATGTTCAACACACACTCTTCGTTGCCATTCTGTGGCCTTGTGACCCACTGTGCGACGCCTTGACTGCAAAAGAAAGCTCGCCCTATACGAGTAGTTTAGTTCTTAGTGCGCACAAACACTCATAGCCACAGACATAAATAATAACTGTAGTGTAGAATGATGTTGCTCACAGCGTTGTCAAGCTGCCAAAGTCATGTTAATGTTATATGCTCGGGCTACCTACCACCAAGCACTCCATCATCATCCACAACTGGCGTTTTCTTTGCTTCACTTCACTTCTGGCCGGCTAACTCAACTCAGCTTGGTGCTGACTGTCGTTCGACCCTGCCGCCAATGTCTAAGCCTGTTGGTATTGTTTGCATTTGGCCTCAATATTACCTCCTGCCATACAATACCCAACGTCGACGCTTGACTGGCTTATTTTCCCTTAAACATTTCCTTGATGTCTTCGTTTCACTGTTGCCAGCTGTTTTCCTACTGCCTTGGGCTTGTGATTTGTTTTTCTTGTCTTGACACAACACTTTGGGGTTATACAAATATGTTTATACCCTCGCCGCCACCCACATATACACTGTTTTGTGCCTACCTCGACCCAAGCAGAACGTAATAAAAACCAACTAGTACACAACAACAATAAAAGTCAGCAGCAGGAAACATGCACTCTTTAGCTTGGCACTTCCTTATGCGGCATACTCGTATTAATATGGAGATCTGTGTGTACCAAGTACTCCACATACGTCACGCTCACTTAGTGTGGCTCAGTTTCAGTGCGGTTTCTACGCAGCAACGCAGTGATGTCGGCTGATTTTCTAGTATTGGGTGCTGTGTACTTTGGCGGTTTCACCAATTGGATACGCACTCTTCCAGGGCATTACGATGACGTGGTTTCCAGTATAGCCTTTTGTGGGGTTTTCGTGAGTGCGTAAGTACTTTGTGGGGTTAAAAGGGTATAAGTGTGCGCACCTTAAGGTTTCCTTTTCGTTTATTTCACAATATATAATAATGAAAATAATACCAGGATTAGCGCGTGTACTTTAAACTTTATTAGGTTCGTTTGGTGGGCAGGTGAAGATGCCAGTAGAATCTTAATGAGTCACTTACTCATTTACGCAGCATGTGTGTTTGGGCAAGTGAGTGAGTAGTTTGTAATTAATAACATCGTGGAGATAAGAGCTTTAATTGGTTAAACACCGTACTTGTATGTAATGAGCACTGATGGAGATTTCTGAGCGACATATGATACTACTGTGGGCAAATATACTGAGATTGCTTCAGTGGTATTGCTTATCAAGCCTCTTAGTTTCAAGAAGGCGCTTACACCCCTTCTTGAAGCGCCCACTACAGTCCGTAAGCTTTTTTCTTTATATTTAATGCAAATAGAGGATTCTATAGTTTTCTAAAAATTTTTATTAGGACGCCTTTTTGCAATTTGGCGCAAATTGGAAATACCAAACCGAGATCAGTCTCCACCTGGTCTTTCGAATGGAGTGCAGGTCTTCCTCTTCCTTAACTTCCACCAGCGGTTACTGCATCGAGCATTTTCAAAGGTGGGGTGTTTTCGACCATACAGCGTAGCCGTTGTCTTTTTATTCGCTGAACTATTTCAATGGCGTCGAATAACTCGTACAGCTCAATGTTCAAAAGATCATAAATTTTCCGCAAAGATTTTCTCTCGAAAACTCCTTGTGTCGTCTCATCGGATGTCGACATCGTCCACCCTTCTGCACCATAAATTAGTACTAGAATAATGAGCGACTTGTAGAGTTTGGTTTTGGTTCGTCAAGAGATAACTTTACTCTTCAATTATCTACTTAGTCCAAACTGATTATGTGATGGATTTCAAAGCAAACATTGTTATTGGTGTTAATGCGAGTTCCAAGATACACGAAATTTTCTAATTCGCTGACTGTTGGCTTGATGACAGAAGATATTTCGTCTTGTCCTCATACACCACCCATTGCATTATAAAATATTGTATCCTAGCTATTTAGCTCTGCGGCTCGTATTATTTCTCCAGCATCAGGTTAAAGAAATCACACGATAAAGACTCGCCCTTCCTGAAGCCTCGTTTGGTACCGAATGGCTCGGAGACGTCCTTCCCAAATCTTATTGCATTTCTGGTATTATCCAATGTCAGTTTACATAGCTTTGTAGGGATACTAAGTTCAGACATAGCGGCATAGAGGCAGCTCTTTTTCGTGCTATCGAAGGAAGCTTTAAAATCAATAAAAAAGGTGCCATTTGTCGATTTTTTTCTCTCGGGTATGACGTAGTATCAATAATTTTGATATTCAGGAGCAAGAGATATTTCACATTCTTGTAGAACAAAATAAACTGATAATGAATGTTTAGTACCTAGCTTCACTATCGATAAAAAATACAGATTTATTTTATTTTTACTGTTTTGAAACATAAACCAACGAAATCGTCACAATGCCCAAAGCAATTTGACTAATTCAACTGAGATTACGACACTTTTATCTAGTACGTTGCACAAAGGTCAAACGGAAATGTGACAGACATATTTGTTGATTTGTTGTCCTTTGAGCATAACTTTCAGGTTTCTGCTTTTTACTTACAAAATTAATCCTATTTCACGTAGCATACAAAAGACACGACATAATCTGCAGCATTTTTGTCAACCCAAATCTACCTTTCAAGAAGAAAAACACAAACAAAGGAAGAGTACGCATGGCATTAGAGTAATCTTGTTAAAACAGTAGCCAGCAAATGAAAAGGACATTGGGATCTATGCTCTTTTAAGTATGAAATATCTTATGTATGCACGACACATGTCCTACGTGAGTGTAGCAATTTGGCAGCGAGAAATTGCTGAAGACATTTGTGTTGCTTATTTACCATTAAGCAAGCGTATATTTATTACATATGCCAAGCATGTGCTTAGACGCAGACACATTATCCTGATTCGTTACCTAATTTAACATGTCACTTGACTTTGATGCCAAGCCGAATGAAATGCACGAGCGATGGAGTTAGTGTGAGTGTGAGAGCGTTTTGCTAAGAAAATAACACAAAGTTGACACACAAGTTCAGCTACTTCAGCAGACTCATTTTGAGGGTCACAAACTGGGCGCGCATGTGAGTAAGTGATTTAGAGTGTTGCAAAAGAAAAAGGGTTCAGCGGTAAGTGAAAAGGATTGCAAAGAGGAAGGGGAGTCTGCACAAAACGATAATAAAACTGAAATTTAAGATTATCTGCAGATTTTTTGCTTTGAAGTAATGCTTTGTGAAGAAATTTAGGACGCAATTTTTTAGAAAAAAATTATTTCAGAAACAATGTTGAAAGTTACCAGTGCCTACGTAGTTAAAACCAGAAAGCGTTCACAAGCGCAGGAAAATAAAGAAAAAGATTAGGGAGCTCCGCAGTTGTCTTTTATGTATGTAGATATTTACACAATTTTATCTTGACACAACTACTTCATAGATACCACAACAACAGCGTCAACGCATTGTGCGTCTCTCATCGAATTGGGTTCAAGTAAATTTTCCCACTAATAAACCGCAGGCAAAATACTTGTGCATCCATTATAATGCAAATGGGCATAATCCAGCTTACACAACAGCTAAGACAACACACAGCATAAACATACATACATACAAGTAAAACAAGAAACGAGCTTAAGCGTAAAGGGTCCTTTGAGTCCCCTCTACGCATATTATGTGTGTTCGCACGTCAATCGCATAAAAAAAATTTCGCAATATTTATTACAGTCAAGCAGGCATGCATTATTAAAAAGATACTGATGCTGATTACATTATGATTATCACAAACATACACACACAGACGTACGCAATCACACAGATACTTTGCACCGCAATGGTAACAGGCATAAAGCATGAAATTGACAATGGTGGGTAGGGAGAGAAATCAACGCAAAACCACACGTAACGATGAGTTTGGCATTGCAACAACAACAAACTAATTATACATACGCACAAGCATATAAGTCATATGCACATGCGTATGAATTGTAGTATATTTTCATATGCAGCAATCTACAGTCACGGACCGCTTTTTAATTACAATCACAATTTTTATTTTAAATTTTCTTCTTTCTACCAAGCCATTTTTACAATAAATTCGAAAAAATATAAATTTCTTCATTTTTTACCATATTTTTTTTGTACCAAACGTCTTCAGAACTTTTCCTTTATCCACCTTTCTTCACTGTTCGTAGTGTTCATTCGTTTAGCTATAGTTACTTAATATACAGTTATTTCTATATTTTTTATTGAATCGATTGATATGATTACAGTGAAAGAGTGCGTCAAGAGAGTGTTATTTCAAAAATGATATCTCATCCGAGAGACCTCAATTTTGACGACGACCACGGCAAACGTATTAAGGGGTTATATACAGTTAGACGGCCGAAAAAAAGTGAATTTTCCAGAATTTTTTCTGATCCAAAAATTTATACACATATTATGGTATCTTTTAACTGTATTTTAAGACTTAGTACTAGTAAAAATATTTATTTGAAAAAGAGCTACAGCTGATCTCCAGGA
This sequence comes from Zeugodacus cucurbitae, assembly GCF_028554725.1. NCBI lineage: Eukaryota > Metazoa > Arthropoda > Insecta > Diptera > Tephritidae > Zeugodacus > Zeugodacus cucurbitae. The sequence goes on along the minus strand of NC_071667.1, from coordinate 50,054,032 downwards.
GCTCCTCTCAAAAAAGACGTTTTGCGGTGACCACTATATCTCGGAACTGGATCATCCGAAAGTAAAAAACCAAACAGATTTCGTTAAAATAATGTTAAATCTAGTAATTAATCGAAGGAATAAGCAAAATAAAATTCTTTGACAAAATGGCGGTTTCTCAAAAAAAAAATCGATTCTTCACCGATCTTCGGTCTTAAAATGTTTATAAAAAAAAAAAAATATTTATCGGCGAGAAAAAATCTTCGATTAATTACTAAAAAATATATTTAAGAAGGTCGTGTTAAAATTTGAGACTAATCGGTCTAGCCGTTTTCGAGTAATGTTGGTCACCGACTTTGAAAACACCATTTTGAGAAAAACGCGTTTAAAGTTTGGACCTTGTACTTCCAAGCACTCTGAAACGCCTTTTCAAATTTTTCATTTGCTTGTAACTTTGAAAATATTCACCGGAACGATAATAACGAAATTTTCTGTGTGTATTTTTCAATATATGTACATTAAGAAAATGAAATAAAAAAAATCGATTTTTTGAAAATTCTAACTGTATATAACCCCTTAAGGACTTTGATTTAAAGGCATGCACCTGGAATGTCCGTCCCTTAATTGGGAAAGTTCCGCTGCCCAGTTTGTTAATGTCAGAGTAAAGGATGATATCACCGCCGTCCAAGAAATGCGATGGGTGGGTCAAGGAGTGAGACGAGTACGTCCTTGTGACATTTACTACAGCGACCATACAAAGGAGCGCATATTCGGTGTGGGAGAGAGACTCAGTCGTCAAGTCTTGGCATTCACTCCGGTGGATGAACGGTCTCCCCACAATCCGCATAAAGTGAAGTTCTTCAACATAACAGATAAATTTCGCAGAAGCCCGAAATGTTGTCTGTGAGCCGAATGGAAAGATCCAAATACAATTTATACAATTACTTCATGTAATTTTCGCTGTTTTAAGAAAAAACACTGAATCATATTAAAAGCTTCTCTACTCACCAACTAAACATTCACTCAAGCGTACAAGCAAAATATCATTTTATAAATTCAAAAATACTTCCTTATTATGCCGCACAACACTGTATAAATGCTATGTTGGTGGGTTAAGCTGTGGTGATTAAAATTTCGCAACCACTTAAGCAGATCACAACAGCAGCGCTCCATTGACTGCCTGAATGAATAAATGAGTGAAGGGCGAGGCACTTAAAAGAGGTCAGCGCTGCGCTTGCAACAAAGCCAAAGCAGGCAGTTTCGAAAAAAATATTAAAATATTATTTATACCTTTGTCCAGAGTAGTGGGGAAATTGTTGAATTATGTCAATAAGATATTTGATAGGCACGAAGACAAGAGTTTTGACTAAAGCGAAATGCATGTGGCTGCAATTATCTCTTTAATCTCGATGAAGTGTATATAAACGGCATGGCAAACATAACGGGCACAAATTACGCAAATTATGAGAAAATAATTTTTTGGTGATTTCACGCATTTTTTGTTTTAGTTCTACAAATTCAGGCGAAGGTTATATGCGGCAGATGTGGCACAACTGAAATAAAAAATAATAATATTTTATGTGAAACATAAGTTTCCCACACATGCAAATAAAAATGTGTAAAAAGATAAAAATATGAGATATGCACAACAACCAACAACAACAAATGCTACAACAGCAAAACACTTGCGCCAACGTAATTCACTTATGTAAACTACAGCGCATATTATTTATGTGCTGTCGGCTTGTTGCAATCGTGACGCGCTTGAAAATTGATGCCAGTTACCGCCAAAGTAGTAAGTTGCATGCACATGGCATGCCCCAGCACTTTACTCAGTTAAAGCAGTGCGTATAATGCTCATGCGTAGCAGAAATGATACACTTAATAAACGAAATGAGTGTGAAGAACAAATATGTATGGACGCAAGAGTGCCGCATGAGGAGGCAGTAAAGCGCAGCTGCAAATGCAGTAAATGGAGCGTTCAACATACAAATGTATGTGTGTGTATGTATGCAGTGAAGGCATTTGTGCCGGCAAAGTGCAAATTATGAGCAGTGTGGCATGACGACAATTGTAAAAGTCTCGGTTCGCATGCAACTTTGTGCGAATGCGGCAGCAAAGAAAAAATCGTAAAAAACAAGCAACAGCGAAATTTATGACGAATTCACACGTTGTGAATAAAATGGAACACACACTGTATTTAATGGTTGCACCGAGAATGCGTCAAGCAGCCACATGTGCCAGCGAGAATTTGACTCCGCTTTTTTGTTCTGTTGTGGTTTTTACGAACTGCTATTAAAATGTTGTAATGCATTTATTGACAACTCAACAGTACGTCAAAAAATATGACTATTGACAAAAGTAATCAAAACAAGTAAGGAAAGGCTAAGTTCGGGTGCGACCGAACATTTTTTACTCTCGCAATTTATTGATGTAATTTTATTAAAATAATACACAATTTGACCCATATATTCGGTATAAAGTCCAATAGAAAAACGAAAATCATCATATATGGTATATAGGCTGAGGTAATTCCTGAGCCGATTAAACTCATTTTCAGCACCAACATACATTATATCTAAGATATTTCATATATTACCTGATTTATAAGCTATTAAGCCCATCGTATTTTTGAAAATCCTATAATTAGCTATATGAGAGCTTGCGGAAGTTATGACCTGATTTTAACCATACCTGATACAGAGACTATTAGAAGAAAAAGATTTCCTCTGAATTAAATTAAGATATCTGAGAGATTTACCGATATTTTCGGTGAAAAATTACCCTTAGGCACTGAGTTCTTCATGTTCGATATCAGGAGCCTTGAAAAGTTATAGGCCGATTTCGACAATACTTTGTGTGACAAGTATTTGTGTAAACTTTTATTTCGCTATCTTCATTGGTTCCTTATGTATATCTTATAAAGAGAATGAATCAGATGAAATTCAAAATTGTGTTATCGTGGTTGTGAACCGATTTCATCCGTTTTCCACACATGTCATCAGGGTGTCAAGAAAATACTATATACCGAATTTCTTTGAAATCTGTCGAGTAGTTCCTGAGATATGGTTTTTGACCCATAAGTGGGTCGCGTCACGCCCATTTTCCATTTTGTAAAAAATCATTTTGGTTTTCGAGATATGTACAAAAAACCTATTTTGGGGCGGGCCACGTCCACTTATAGTGCGATCCTTTGTACTAAAATTTTCGATTTTCGCCATTTTGTGGGCGTGGCAGTGGTCCGATTTTGCCCATCTTTCATCAAGATATCTTAAATTTTACTCAAGTTACAGCTTGCACAGATGGACGGACGGACAGACAGACATTCGGATTTTGACTCGCCTCTTCGCCCTGATAACTTTGGTATATATAACCCTATATCTAACTCGTTTAGTTTTGGGTGTTACAAACCATCGTTATGTGAACAAAACTATAATACTCTCTTAGCAACTTTGTTGCGCGAGTATACAAAAATGGATAACAAGATGAAGAAAGTGCTAAATAAAACGGTAAATGTCAATGAATATTCCTCAAAATTCTACACAGTAGCTTATCTGGTTTAATCTGACCTGACCTAAGGTCGAAGACATGAAACTTGAGACCAGAGAAATGGTACTATAATAACTCGATATCGTTCCTCGATGAACAAAGCAAAACTTACTCAGATTGTCCCAAACGAATTCATACGTATTCATATAGAAAGGAATTAGATATTATAAGACGCTAAATCTAGCAACTTCCAAGTCCTTTATGACCTCAAGGGCCCTCAAATATATGAATAGCGTAAAATTTCGATTAGGATAAGAGATTACTATTAAAAAATTAAGGTGTTCATAAGGGATTAGGTTGGTTTTTTTAATTTAAATTTTTTTTGTCAATATGTTTAAAATATTCCCCAAAAAATATAAATCGAGACGAGTAAAATACTAACCTAACAGACCCATTGGTCACTTAATTTTTCAGTTCGATTTCTCGAAAAGTTATGAAATAATTTGGTTAAAATTTTGCACCCGTCTTTCTAACAACATCTATTGAACGCAAGCTTTTTTGTCATTACAACAAATTTTTTCGAGCCAATATATGGCGCAAATTTTTACCAAAAAGGAGATTTTTTTTGTTAAAACTTTGTTAAAAATTCAAATTTTAAAATTCTCTCTTTTCCTTCGTGAAATAACTAGATTTTTTCGTGTGCTATCGAAATACATATTTTTGGTTTATTGATTTTAGATGAACCAATAGTGCGTATTGCCACTCAGAAGGGCCTTGAGTCCACTTTCTGATCAATACCACAGTACCCAGCGTGTTTCTGTCATGAAGTAGCTTCTAATAAAATCCCGCAATCGTCTTGGGAGAATACAAAATAAAAAGCAATGGATATTTTAAGTTATGGTATTAAATATTTTCCTAAAATTCCGGGACCACCAGAATGAAAAGAATGTCTATACATATACCAAAAATCTTATTATGGATCAGAAAGCATCGCATTCGATTAAGACAAAAAAATTCTCATTTAGGTTATTAATATATATTCATTTTAGTTCCATTTTGTATATTTTTAACGCCAACCGCATTATTTAATTTCAATAATTCGCAAATTTTCGCTTTTTCCCCGTGAACTGGCACCGCCACAGTAAAAGCGCAGTGATGGATCAAAGTCCGGTTTTTTATCAAAACACCAAGCAGCCGCACCTCCACTACCTTCATCCACGTCAGCGCAATGAAACGTGTTTATCTTTTGTTTATTTTTAAACTTTTACGCTCAGATGCTCTTGATCAGACCTCAAAGCAGTAATGCAGCAGTGAAAACGATTGAATATTATGTACTTTATATATGTACAATATATAAAAACGAAGAAAAAAACAACAGCAAACACACGTAGGCGCTGGTTGAAAATATTTCTACAGAGGACGCACAAGCGCATGCGCATCAATGGGCAAACAGCAACGACAAAGGGTTCACTTGGAGTGCAAAGAGGGCTCAGACGCGCTGCAATGCAACGCCGAGTTGCAGTAAAAACGACCACAAAACCAACCGTGCCCAACCAACAGCATACTCCGGCAGGCCGTCAGTCAGTAGCTTAGTAGCCCAGGCAAAGACAGAGCTCCTCAGCTTCTCAGCTGCTGCCATAAATGTGGTAAGCACGAGAAAGTAGCAGCAATATAAAAATATTTGTTGTTTTTGTTGTTGTTCAACTTTAGTTTTGTGTCATCCACAAACTGGAATTAAAAGAAAATTAAGAGAACTGAAAAACAGGTCGTCGATCGGATGATATCAATTGTCGACGACAAAACCGCTTGGCAAGGCAGCTGCTGCGAGCATGCAACCAACTTGAGATACAACAACAACAAAGCAAGAAAACAAAAAATTTGAATGCACACTCGATTACGCTTTCATATTTTCGCGCCTGCTAACCGAAATGCACCAAAAAAGGGAATGCGAAGACTGGCTTGCGGCAAGCAACTCAATGCTTTGTGTATGATTGTTGGTGTCTGCGTGTGTATGTATGCTGATTGCCTAATTTGTGTCGTTGCTCGGTTTTATTTATTGAGATTGTGCAAATAAAATTTTGTGGTCAATAAAATGTGAGAAACCGCAAGACAAGAGACGCGGGTACAAAAACAAAGCAGATCCATGCCTTTGTTGTTGTAACTACAAGCGTGGAATAGAGGTAAATAAAAACTGCAAATGAGTGGAAAAGTGTGGAGAAAAAGTTTTGCAGCACAGCGAGACCGCAAAGTCTGAACTAGCAGCAACTGGCAGCCAGCGACTGCAACAACGCTCGTTGTGCTGTGAGTGAAATACCGCTGCCGAGGCTAGGCTTGCTTGTGCGCAGCCGCTGTTACAGCAGCAACATTTGCAACCACAGCCTCGGGCCGGACAGTCACAAAAACCAACATACTCCCGATACGCACAACGACTAGCGAGGGGCGTGTGGCGAGAAGGTGGCACGCTAAAGTAATCGATAATGAAGAAGATGTAGCAAAAGTTAACGACATCATCAACGTTCGCTTCTTCTGCATTTTTTTGTTTTTGCATTTTGCACATTACTTTTGTGCGCTCTGCTGCAGCGAAGACGAGACTGGCAACCTCTAGACGCAAGAGCAGCAACGTGAAATGTGCAGCTGTTGTAGACACTAAAAGTGAATTGGTGTGTTGCACGTGATGATGTTGCAACAATATGTGTGATGCTGTTAAGGCTTATTGGCGCTGAGTAGTTGCTGTTGCAAGTCTATGGCTGGCTGCTGTTCTTGGCTTGCGGTCAGTTGGGATTAAATGAAAGTGCGAACATGGTTAAGAAGTCCAGCTTCTTATAAGTACGCACTCGCTGCATCACTCACTTAAGTTGCGCTAAAGAAGGACTGGTTGCTGTTGTTGTTGGGGCTCGTTATGCTGTTGGCAGCTTAGCCGATTAAATATCATTTCCTTTTGTGATTTTTCATCCTCGAAAGTTGTAGTTCTTTTAAGCGGTTTATGCATTATCGCCATTCATTGTGGAGCCGCTGTTGTGGCTGATGATGGTTAAAAGCTTCAACAGTCAAAGTAAGTGAATTAAGGAAGTTGTTAACACTTTTTCGAAGACACACACAGCGCAACGTAATGACGATTTGTAAGTTAGCTTGTACAAATTTAAGCGTAAAGATGTTAAGTTTTATAGCGTGGTGTCAAATATCACACGGGAAATGTCAATGAATGCAGTTAAGTCTAATGAATATGATTTTGTTTTGCGCAGAAGGTCTCATTAAAGTATTGGCTGCATATATGGCAAGGAGGAGGAAAGAAAGTTAAATACTGATATACCAGACTGTAAAGTTTGGTTTGCTTTTGTGAGTTGGCACCATTACAGTTAGATCTAACCTTCAAAAGACACTTGTATAGCTCACAATCAATGAAATCGTTCCAACGGCACTGGGGAACATGACCGGAATGGACCCGGGTTAAAGCCGTCCAAGAACTGTCAACTGGTTTGCAGTATAGTGTTTTTCACCAACAACAATAGTAATCGATTTTACAATTCTGAGAGGTTGAAAACAAGGGTATTTAAAAGAAAAATGTAACATATAAAACCATTTATTCCATTTAAGCAGCCGTTGGTACCTCATCTCATGGATAGATCTTGTTAATGAACGTGGGAAAAAAGAAAATATTAAAATTCGAACTTCCAAAGAATCTATCTCTTAGAATTTTGCTATTTAATAAGTAAAAAATTCAAATTTTAAAATTGTGAAACCCACCTAACCTTAAGCCTGAAAACTACCTGGATTCAGCAGAGAACGGGTAAAGTTGACTTTACCGCTGACTAATTTACCTTTTACACATATATGTTCGTTGTCTGGACTTCTCATGATACGGTATATCCATTAAAAGTCTTCATTTAATGTTTTATCTCATATACCAATGAATTGTTTCGCGTTAAGAATAGAAGGTAGAAATGGCGAAATTTATTTATGTAACCAGCCAGTTCTCCATTTACTTCGAAACTCACTAGAAAGAGTCCTTTCAAGGTTTCTATGTGCGCAAAACAAGTTAAGTTAAAAAGTTAAGTCATAAAAGGAAATTAATAATTGTAAATGTGACACGGCTGAGGTGCAAGGCGTGAAAAGGGAATTACCAAGTGTAAAAAAATAACAAAACAGTAAAAAAGTACTACCTGATGTGAATAATAACCATAATAAAAAGGAATACCACGCAATGGCGTTAGCGATTACCAACAGCCTTCATGGCCAAGTGCGAAATTGTGTGTGTATTTGCTTTAGCACAATAAGAAACACGAAACCTACACAGCTAACGGAGCGTCCTTGAGTGTACGAGTATATACCAAAAAAAAAAAAACGAAAAAACAACGCTGTCAAACGCACTGGATAGCCAGAAACTTTTCTACTACAACATGCGTGCTACTTGAAGCGCCGCCAACGAAAAGTGTGCGCAAATAAACTTATTACGAGCAGAAACAACAATAATTTATAGCAAATGCACCCACTCCTTATTTGCAAAGTTTAATGTAGCTTGGCGCTTCTTAGCACTTCTAGACACACATTTCGACACACAAAGGAATCTTGCGACGCGCACACACTTTCCCCCGCACGTTGTAACTGTTTCGTTGTGCGACTACTTTGGACACAGTTTTGCAAGTACGTTCGCAGAGTCACGTTTAACCTACGCGGAAAAGATTTTCGCCAACAACAAAAATGGCAATGTAAACAAATACAAAAACCGACAACAATCAAGCGCAAAACACGAGAAAAATTAAGTAAAAGAAGCAAGGAGTTAGACGAGGGGCATTGAGTATGGCATAAAAAACTGCTAGCAGGCAGTTGTGGCACATTATGAAATTATACGCTTATGTTGAACTGCCTACGCGTTACCAGCTGCGTCAACATAAAGTACCGTGCAACATGAATTATTTGTATGTTTGTTATGTTGCAAGCTGCTTGGACTTTTGCTAATGCGGCTGCAAAATAAACGCCTCGTCACAGCTATTCCGCATTCTTGAGATTTGTTTGTGGCACCATGCGCCACGCATTCTTACCACGAATGCTACCATCAACAACAACAACAACTGCCACACTGTTGTTGGGTACTATAAAATTTCGAGCACAATTCCCCGCACGCATACTGGAGTTCGTTGTATTGCTGTTATTGTTGTGCATTAAGGTTGTGTTAGCGGCATAAACATGATTTATGACTTTTCTCGCTTTCCTTAACTGCGCCACATGCATACAACACTGCCACTATTCATACAATAAGACACACTTTGTATGTGCGCTGGTATTGTCTTTCGCAGGCACAGTTCGCGTACAACAACCTGCCTTGCCTTGCCTGCCTGCCTGTCTGCGTGGCTGCTACATTGCGTCGTGACCTGGAAAGGTACGGTATTTCGTTGAGGAATTATGCGCACAACGCCTTTTTCTAGGCCACTACCGCAGGCTGTGGCTGTTTCGCATTGTTGACAGCACTTTCGGTCGGAGGATGAAAAAGCGCAAATTACGTCACATTCAATGCAGAAAGAGGGAGTTCCTTTGATGTTAAATGGTAGATTAAGAAATGTTGGCGTTAAATTCAGTTGTGCATAATAAAGCTGATGCTTAAGTGGATTTGTGCCCACATTTGCTTTGCGCTCACAGTCTAACATAACTGTGAATATGTGATTAGGCGACAGTTGGTGGGTGTTCCCATGAATTTGTAAGTGGTGATTTGCAAAATACTTGACAAGAAGAACCCTTTTCGCTTGACATCTGCAAACGCACTTCGATCCGAAATCTGAATTTGACATGAATTCTCAATGGGCTTTTATTTGTTACTTCACTGTTTATTCAAATATACATTCGCATCAGTGATAATGGATTTTGGAGGTTAGAGAGTCTTTGAAGAAAGTGTATATGTATTATATGTAAGTACAATTGAGTCTTGTCCACAAACCGACTTGTGACTTGTATATTTAAGAGGTTTCATATTTTATGTGGCCACATCAATTACTTTCTGAGGGAAACATGGCAAAGAAATATTTCATAATAAGGTAAGTGAAATTTTACATAATTTATGCTTAGAGTTTGAGTAAAATTTGGTTTATTATTGAACTTTACTTTACCAATTAGTTCCAGAAAGGCGCTGGAAATAAATCGCCGAGAATATAGCTTATTTTAAAGTCGAATATCTATCCTCATACAAAAATTGGTTTCGAAGATTCGGATCTATACAACCGTATATCACCCTCGAGTGAGTAAGAATGTTGAATGTCTAAAAATACTTATTTCAAACGGTACAATTTTTCACGCTGTCTGTTATAATAATTTAACCTCAAACAACGCTTCCATTTTTCGTAACGGGTGATTTTTTTGAGGTTAGGATTTTCATGCATTAGTATTTGACAGATCACGTGGGATTTCAGACATGGTGTCAAAGAGAAAGATGCTCAGTATGCTTTGACATTTCATCATGAATAGACTTACTAACGAGCAACGCTTGCAAATCATTGAATTTTATTACCAAAATCAGTGTTCGGTTCGAAATGTGTTTATCGACAAATTTTGTTCAGCGATGAGGCTCATTTCTGGTTGAATGGCTACGTAAATAAGCAAAATTGCCGCATTTGGGGTGAAGAGCAACCAGAAGCCGTTCAAGAACTGCCCATGCATCCCGAAAAATGCACTGTTTGGTGTGGTTTGTACGCTGGTGGAATCATTGGACCGTATTTTTTCAAAGATGCTGTTGGACGCAACGTTACGGTGAATGGCGATCGCTATCGTTCGATGCTAACAAACTTTTTGTTGCCAAAAATGGAAGAACTGAACTTGGTTGACATGTGGTTTCAACAAGATGGCGCTACATGCCACACAGCTCGCGATTCTATGGCCATTTTGAGGGAAAACTTCGGAGAACAATTCATCTCAAGAAATGGACCCGTAAGTTGGCCACCAAGATCATGCGATTTAACGCCTTTAGACTATTTTTTGTGGGGCTACGTCAAGTCTAAAGTCTACAGAAATAAGCCAGCAACTATTCCAGCTTTGGAAGACAACATTTCCGAAGAAATTCGGGCTATTCCGGCCGAAATGCTCGAAAAATTTGCCCAAAATTGGACTTTCCGAATGGACCACCTAAGACGCAGCCGCGGTCAACATTTAAATGAAATTATCTTCAAAAAGTAAATGTCATGAACCAATCTAACGTTTCAAATAAAGAACCGATGAGATTTTGCAAATTTTATGCGTTTTTTTTTTTTTAAAAAGTTATCAAGCTCTTAAAAAATCACCCTTTATCTTATCCGAAGACATTCCTCGATAGTATAGCGGTTAGTATCTTAAGCGATCTCATTACAAAGCTTTCAAACTGCCAGTAATATAACCATTTAACTTTAAACAATTTCCAAAGAACACGATAAATAAAATGTTACTTTTCTCGATAGTATAACGGTAAGTATCTCAAGCGATATACACATAACACATTCCTCGATAGTATAGAGGTTAGTATCTCAACCCAGCGCATTCCTCGATAGCATAGCAGTTAGTATTTCAAGGGAGCACATTATACATACATAACACTATCTCTCATAATAATACTAGATTGAGAAATGTAGTAATGTATGTCACTAGCAATCAACTTAAATTTAGGTCTAGGCTTACTTAACAATATTTACATAACTGTTTCAATTTCGAAAACATGAAACCATCAAAATAATGGAGCTTAAATTTAGTACGTACATAATTTTTCTCGGTTGTAAAGCAAGCTACTTCATTTGATACATTAATAACAGACTAATTGTATGTTTATCTACTTGTAGGTACATTTGTGAGCACAGATAAGAATGGCTCATAAAATGCTGATACACTAAATACTATTATTAGATACTGTATATACGCAACATAACGAAAGTGACATATCAGAATTGTGTGGTAAATAAGATTTGTTTGTTTGGCATTTATGAGGAGCATTCACAATTAACTCTTAAGCTGAAGTGACATAATTTGACAGCTACTCGGTGCTACAAATTTCAGTAGAAGTGCTTTGCAGTGGTAAATATTAAAGAGAGCAGTACGAATAATTAATTTGTATTCGAAGAATTTCAAGTTAAGGAATCAGCAACCATTTTTTGTTAATTTGGTTCAATAACGCAAATATTTGCTTACATGATAAAATAGATTCGTGGAATTTCGTTAGTGTTCGAAACAAACAAAAAGAAACCCAATTTTATGACTCTCCATAAAAGTAACGGTGTTTAAAGCGTTTGCGAAAGCTTCCTACTAACTACAAATTCGTGACACCCCAAATATGTAGGAGTGTATGTAGTTTTAAGTGTCGGGACTGTCGCTGACTTGTTTGTGGTGTTAATTTTATTGCTACATGCCTCCCGCATGCGTTACTACCGCATTTGCAAATGACAGGCATCTGAAAAAGCAGATGTTTATACGGCTGCCGTATAGGCACTCGACCGTGCAACACTTTGAACAAGACACAACAACAACAAACAAACAACTTTTATTTGCACAACAACACTAGCAAATAATCGAACAACCGAACAAGCAATCAACGAGCCAAACAGCAAACATAATGTAAACAAAGTATGTAGATACCCGCACACAGATGTCCGTATGTATCTACGAGTGTGATACCGAGTCAATGCTGAAAAGATGTTATGTTGTATGAAAAAAGCTCTTGCGTTATTGTAGCTTATGAGTTATTTGTAATTATACTTGATATCAGATACCATAAGTAAATATTTGCTTTTGGCAGATACTACTCGTGTAGTTTATGCTTCGGCAAGGAAAATAAAACACAACGCTCCACAACACAACACAAAACATGCATGTTTACCTAAATCGCACAATAAACCAGGAGGGGGAATGCGTGTTGGAAGTCAAGCGACACCACTCGTGAAACATGTAGTGAAACACGGCCAAATGGGTGAGCACCAAGTGGTTTTATTTTCAATATGCATACATATTTAAGTTTTATGTGCAAAATACATATGTACATACATTGTATGCTTGCACGCGCAAAAACGTAAGGCCAATGAAATAAAGATGAATTCGTCGAATGGATAAACACACCTTGAATATGTTCTACACACCCGTCGGTGCTCCTAGTTGACGCCGAATGTTTACTTTAAGGCACGTACATACATATGTATGTGTGTATGTGCATGAAACGGGCTTGTTCAAAAGTAAAACAGCTGCCGGAATTTTGCGAAAGTGCTCAAGAATAATTTTAAAATAGAGAACAAAAATTAAAATTGTAATTATAAAAACAAAAAAAATAAATTTAGAAAAAAAAAAATAATTTTGAAAATAAAAATAATTTTAATAATGAAAAAAATGTATTTTCAATAACAAGAATTAAAATTAAAAGACTACAAAAAAATAATTGCATTTTTTATTTAAAAAATATTTTTTAATTTAAAATTTAAAAGAAATTTAAACGAGTCTATTTACGCACCCTTAATTCAATTTCTCATTAATTTGGCATTACCTGTAACCTTGGCTCGTATTTACCGCTGCCTAGGCGAACGTAATCATGTTAATGATTATTGACTTACACTAATTGCTTTAGCTATTTGCAAACGCTTAAGTTAAATGCTATTGACAATAATGGTGTTCGCATATTTAAAAAAATATTTAGTGTGTACATACATATGTAACTATACATAAGAATGAAGGTATGTACTCAACATTGATTTTTCCAATGATTTTCCTAGTTGAATCACTTCAGCTTACTATATACAGTGCATAAGTAAAGGTAACAAATAACAGTTAATTATAACACTACAAATACTGTGGCGTACATACAACCATATACAAGAACAAGTGTACTATCTCACTGTCATCAAATATTAATTGATTATTGAATAACCACTTAGTACATATGAACGTCATGCAAATGGCTAATGTGTGCAAATATCTTCAGGTTACACGGCTTACAAATGGGATTAAGGACTTATGGGCGGTATGCAGTGGAGGCCTCATTTATGCAAAGCAGAGTATGAGGGTATGCAGCTACTAATAGGTGTTATTTTAAGGCTTATCAATGGTATATTTGGATATAATAGTTGATTAATAACGGAATGTTGGTCAGTGGAGCAATTGGAAAAGCAGGTAGCGGGTGAAATATTAGAGGTGCAATATTGAAACAGTGTGACAACCTGTTTTTTGAAAATGTAGCGAAATAAGGATATACTTCGCTGCAAGTTTCAGGCATTTTACTTTGACCTCAGTAGGCAATTGAAAAGTAAAGCCCTTTCTCGATGAACTAAAACCAAACTCTACAAGTCGTTCATTATTCCAGGTCCGTGGGAGAAAGAGGAAAGATCAGATGGGACGCTTCCCTGGTTTTGCTTTGTATTTCCAATCCTTACTTCTTACTTTGGAATCCTTTACTTCTTTGGAATGTCCGGACCCTTAATTGAGAAGGTGCCTCTGCCCAGCTGGTTGATGTCCTCATACGACTCAAGGCTGACATCACCGCCATCCAAGAAGTGCGATGGACGGGACAAGGATGGAAGAAGGTGGGTCCTTGTGACATCTACTACAGCGGCCATATAAAGGAGCGCAAATTTGGTGTTGGATTTGTGGTGGGAGAGAGACTCCGTCGCAGAGTCCTGGCATTCACCCCGGTGGATGAACGTCTTGCCACAATCCGCATCAAAGCGAGGTTCTTCAACATATCGCTGATTTGCGCCCACGCCCCAACGGAAGAGAAGGACGATGTGACCAAAGATGCTTTCTATGAGCGCCTAGAACGTACCTATGAGCGCTGCCCCCGCCACGATGTAAAAGTCGTGCTTGGCGATTTTAACGCCAGGGTGGGTAAAGAAGGTGTCTTTGGCACAACAGTCGGAAAATTCAGCCTCCATGACGAAACATCGCCAAACGGTATGAGGCTGATCGACTTCGCTGGGGTCCGAAATATGGTCGTCTGTAGTACCAGATTCCAGCATAAGAAAATACATCAAGCTACTTGGCTGTCTCCTGATCGAAACACGCGGAACCAAATCGATCACGTTGTGATAGACGGAAGACATGTCTCCTGTGTTTTAGACGTGCGTACGCTCCGAAGACCAAATATAGACTCCGACCATTATCTGGTCGCAGCGAAGATACGCACCCGCCTCTGTGCAGCAAAGAATGCCCGTCAACAAACACAAGGAAGGTTCGACGTCGAAAAGCTGCAATCGCAACAGACAGCCACGAAATACTCTACTCGACTTGCACTCCTGCTATCTGAGAGCACTCATCAGCATCTCGGTATAAGGGAACTGTGGAACGGCATCTCAAACTCACTGCGTACCGCTGCAGCCGAAACAATTGGTTTTCGGCAACGACAAAAAACAAGCTGGTACGATGAGGAGTGCCGTCACGCAGCGGAGAGAAAACAGACTGCTTACCTCGCAACGTTGCAAACGACCAAAACACGTGCGGGATGGGATAGATACCGAGAGCTGAAGAGGGAAGCGAGACGCATCTGCAGACAAAAAAAGAAAGAGGCTGAAATGCGTGAGTACGAAGAGCTTGAGAAGCTGGCAGACACAGGGGATGTGCGAAAATTTTATGAAAAAATGAAGCGACTTAACGAAGGTTTCAAGACCGGAGCATCCTCATGTAGAGACCAAGGTGGTAATCTGCTAACCGATGTCCAGGGCATACTGGGATTATGGAGGGAACACTTCTCCGACCTGCTGAATGGAAGTGAGAGTACAACACCAGGAGATGGCGAACCCGATCCCCCAATCGATGACGATGGAACAGATGTTCCATTACCCGACCATGAAGAAATTCGAATAGCAATTACCCGCTTGAAGAACAACAAGCGGTGGCCGATATATTACCGGCAGAACTATTCAAATACGGTGGCGAAGAACTGATAAGGTGCATGCATCAGCTTCTTTGCAGAATATGGTGGGAAGAAAGCATGCCTGACGATTGGAATCTCAGTGTGCTCTGCCCAATCCATAAAAAGGGAGATCCCACAACCTGCGCCAATTACCGTGGGATCAGCCTCCTAAATATCGCATACAAGGTTCTATCGAGCGTACTGTGTGAAAGACTAAAGCCCACCGTCAACAAACTGATTGGACCTTATCAGTGTGGCTTTAGACCTGGAAAATCGACAACTGACCAGATATTCACCATGCACCAAATTTTGGAGAAGACCCGTGAAAAGAGGATCGACACACACCACCTTTTTGTCGATTTTAAAGCTGCTTTCGACAGCACGAAAAGGAGCTGCCTTTACGCCGCGATGTCTGAATTTGGTATCCCCGCAAAACTAATACGGCTGTGTAAATTGACGTTGAGCAACACCAAAAGCTCCGTCATGATTGGGAAGGACCTCTCCGAGCCGTTCGATACCAAACGAGGTTTCAGACAAGGTGACTCACTATCGTGCGACTTCTTTAACCTGATGCTGGAAAAAATTATAAGAGCTGCAGAGCTAAACAGAGAAGGTACAATCTTCTACAAGAGTGTACAGATCCTGGCGTACGCCGATGATATTGATATCATCGGAAGTAACAACCGCGCCGTTTGTTCTGCTTTTTTCCCGCATGGATAAGGAGGCGAAGCGAATGGGTCTGGAGGTGAATGAGGACAAGACGAAATATCTTCTGTCATCAAGCAAACAGTCGGCGCATTCGCGTCTTGGCTTCCACGTCACTGTTGACAGTCATAACTTCGAGGTCGTAGATAATTTCGTATACCTGGGAACCAGCATCAACAACACGAACAATGTCAGCCTCGAAATCCAGCGCAGAATAACTCTTGCCAACAGGTGCTACTTTGGACTGAGTAGGCAATTGAACAGTAAAGTCCTCTCTCGACGAACCAAAATCAAGCTCTACAAGTCGCTTATCATTCCCGTCCTGCTTTACGGTGCAGAAGCTTGGACGATGTCAACATCAGATGAGACGACACTAGGAGTTTTCGAGAGGAAAATTTTGCGCAAGATTTATGGTCCTCAGAACATTGGCAACGGCGAATACCGCAGACGATGGAACGATGAGCTGTACGAGTTATACGACGACATTGACATAGTTCAGCGAATAAAAAGACAGCGGCTACGCTGGCTAGGTCATGTTGTCCGAATGGACGAAAACACACCAGCCCTGAAAGTGTTCGATGCAGTACCCGCCGGAGGAAGCCGAGGAAGGGGAAGGCCTCCAATCCGTTGGAGGGACCAGGTGGAGAGCGAGAGAGAGAGGTGGCGCACTATCGTCGATTCGGCTATAACCGGCTAAACGGTTGCAACGCCAATCACATACATACATACTTCTTACTTTTTCTCGCCTCCAAACGGATGTCTATTGGCTCCCCAGAGGATACTTGGTCTAAGGCCAGAAATCGTGAGCTGCTTGAGCCATATGCAAAATAATCGTTCCTGGCCACCTCCAAGTGAATGGCAGTCAGAAACTTTACTCACTTGCGTGAACTTCTACACATAACCCCATCTCCCAGATATACTCTAGAGAAGAATGAACTTATACGTGGTATATAACGTGGTGTCTCATTAAAGAAACCTAAACTTCATTAAACAAATTATATTTTTGCAACGATCCACTGCTATTATTACAACGAAATGAGTTTTCTACAGAAATGTGTACTCACCTTATGTAGATGATTTCATCATTATTGGCCTGACGACGCCAACCCGGTGCCAAGTTAGCATTAGTAACGCTGGCAGCACTTGGCTGCCCTACGGTGGAGTTTGTTGTTGTTGCCGTAGTAACAGCTGATGCAGCAGCAACACTCACATTTTGGGTGGTAGGGGCATTATTGGTTATGGTAATATGTTGACGTGAGGCAATAGTAGGTGGCGCTGCCACAACATTATTATTCACTTTTAGCGGGTGCTGTTGTTGTTGTTGATTTTGCTGCAGTCGTAGTTGCTGTTGCTGCTGCTGCTGCTGCTGCTGCATTGCTATGTTATTTTGTTGTGATTGCTGATAAATATTCATTGATTGGCTGCGTGTTGCACCATTGCTTGCAGCAAATACATTGCCACCACCGTTCACCAAGCCGGTTGGTATATTTTGCGTGAGCGTGTGTTGTTGCTGTGGCTGTTGGCGCTGCAGCTGTAATTGTTGTTGTTGGTGCTGCTGCTGCTGTTGCAGTTGTTGTTCCTGCAGTTGTTGTTGCGCGAACAGCGGTGAATTGGAAGCGACACGCGTTGTAAATTTTGTGGCACGCAATTGTTGTTGCTGCTGCTGATGTGCATGCTGTTGCAATTGTAGCTGCTGCTGTTGCTGTTGCAGCATTTGCTGTTGTCCATTATTTAAATGTTGCAATTGCAACTGTATATGTTGTTGCATTTGTTGTTGATGATGCTGCTGCTGTGGCAGCTGCAGCACCTGTGTCTGTTGTTGCAATGTCAGGGCATGCTGTTGCTGCTGCTGCTGCTGTTGTTGTTGTTTCATTGATTGCTGAAATGATTGTCGCAATCCAATTGCATTTAGATCTTGCTGCTGCTGTTGTTGTTGATGTGGATGATTCAGCTGTTGGTGTTGTTGTTGCTGCTGCTGGTGCAATTGTTGGCCGGCACTAGCGGCAGCCATTCTAAATGCACAAATTACACTTCAATAAGAATTACACACACAATGTTTTCTGAAAAGAGCGAGAATAAGAAGAAAATAAAAGTTCATTAATTTGTGGTTAAACACTATTAACACATCAATCAACAAACAAAAACAAAAATGTATGAAATTTGTTTTGGTTATTTAGCATATTTAACACATATCACTCTCGTTTATAAACTCAAAAATCCATTAATTTTTGTGACTTTTCAATGAACTGTCAGAAATCTGCGGAGAACGCGCCCGAAATAGTTTACCTTTCAACAACAGCTACCTGCCACACATGCACACACACACACACATCTATGTATTTCACACACTAAACGTTCGGGCCGTCAAGCGACCATATGGGTTCTTCTACAGACACACACACTATTTTTGTAGACAGACATCTACTTGGCAGGGTACAAAATGTTGCATTTGTATATTTTCCTTAAATGTTTGTTGTTCTTCCTTCCCTATTTGGCCTTCTAATCCGGAGCAGGTAATTTTAATTTTTGTTTCGAGGCTTCACTTTCAAGTGTTGCGCAGTGATGACTAAATTTCGGATTATCTTCAATCAGTGCGGGTTATTCCAAATATTTATTCCGATACATTGATTTTGTGAAATTTCGATGAGTCAGTAGAAAAATGTTGCCTACGACGCCAGGATGACATGTAGGCACATACATACCTACATTTATGTATTCATGCATGTAGATGTGCCACTGGCGTTAACGCCTCAATTTCATTTTTATAGTAATTCTTATTTAAAAAAAGATTTACATATGTTTTCAAGTGTGTGCGCCATATGAGAACACACAAGTGGTTGTTTCTGCTGGCGTGTAGAGTTACACACACACAGACATATGTAAGTATGTATGCAATTAATATGCACATTTCCTTTCATCAACTGGTGACAGACACAGAGATTAGGTCATCTCGTTGCACTTTCAAGAATTTCACCATTTCTTCAGAAGACACTTGTGTATGCATCTTAATTAGCATGCACACGCACACATTGGCATTTCGGTGTAAAGTTACATATGTAATATATACAACAGGATTTCAGCATGAGTTGGTAATATTGAAATAGGAACGTCCCTCACATGTACTTGAAAAAAAAAGCAACAAAAGGTCTCTAGAGAAAATTGCGCAACGAAATGTAAGTTAAAGGAAAGAACATAACATTAAAATAATTAACTGATTGAATCCAAATGGAAAATAAAAAATTTAAATTAAATTAAACGGAATCAACAATATTTGATTAAAATTTAATAGAAATTTCATGCTAATAACTGATAAAAATATCATTTTATTACTGTTTGAAAAAATTTATACAATTGGAGCAAAAACAATTTTAATTACTGTGCACAAAGCTCATTGATATGTGAATTTCAAGATTTCAAATACATTTTATTTCGATAACAAGCATTTAATATTAATATTATTCAATTATAAATAAACTTTTATTTTTGAATTTTTGAATCACCTAGATTTTTTATTTTTATATTTATTATATTTTTAAAATATTTATTTTTATTCAAAATCTGAACACTAACGAAAAAATAATATTTATCATAGGCAAACTCTCATATTGTGACCTCGACGATATTGTTAAAAAAAAACTTAGATTTTTATATCTATATTTCGAGTTTCGTTTAATTTTCAAATTCCAAACAATTTTCTAATAATTATTATATAACAGCAAGCTTAATTTTTCGTCACAAAATTCATTAAAAAACATGTTGTGACACGAATTAAATTAAGTAAACATTCAAACTGTAATTTCGCAAATTCAAAAACAAAGTCGGCCAACAACTCTTTATTCTACTTTAAAATCTTTATCTTGTAAAAATCATCATCATCGAAACTATGAAGATAAATAACATTTGTCAACTACGATTTTAAATCAGATTATTTTCACGATATAAAGGCCGAATTTTGAACTTTTCTTTTTTTCTTATTCACACAATTTAAAACACTTCGAATACTCTGAATATTTGCCCTAGTAACACTTAAATTAATAAAATATTAGACACACACACACACGTAATTAATACGATTAATTATTGCTATAAAGTTTGCATAACACATTCATCCTACTACCGGTTTGCACAAGCGCTTCAACTTCATTTAGTTCGTATAGCGCAACCACTCACCTGTTTATGCAATAATTGTTTTGCATCAAAAGTCAAACGCTTCATATTCCAAAAACAATGGCATCGCAAATGAACTGCTGCTGGGTGTTGATGCAGCTACAACGATAACAATTAGCGAGCAGTGAAGATTTACACGATTTTAGCAAATGAACGCACTAACACAATAAATACACATACAGACGGACATCTTTGTCAACGGCGATCAATAAAAAATTTTTAGCTTGCAGAGCATTAAAAGACGACAATATTTCTCGCACTTTTTACACAAACACACACACCTTGCTTCAGCGTACGAGGCAAGCGATAATTTGAATATTTTAATGAATTGGCACCGTTTATGATTAATTTCAATCAACTGAATGCCTGTGGTGTTAATTGCTCAGGCCATTTATTTATTATTTACAATGAAAAACGATGTTGACTAGCACAAGCGATTTAGCTTCACTTTATTTGATTTAATTAAATATTTTTTCTGTTGGTTTACACTGCCACCGAGAAGAAGACGATATACCGATAGAGGCGAGAGTTAACGATACGTAACGCGAGAGCCCGAACTCATGAATATGACGATGGCAAAAAGGAGAGCCACGAAACACGCGACAACAACGTTGCTGTGTTGTTGTTGTGAGCTAGTGGGTTGATAGCAGCAATTTAGTGTTGAGCGCTGGGGGACGCACTACTACTACTGCTGCCACTACTGACAAAAGCAACAACACGCGCGAAAGTAGGTGAGTGGAGCACATACACCTAAAAAATGTTGCGGCTGTGGTGACTGCTGGCTACTGCTTCTCACACTGTGCGCTTCGCGCTACGGCTATGCTCTTTGGATTTTCACGCTTTTACGCTTTTGACTTTAGAGCTGCAGTCACTCTGACATAAGCTCACAGATGCACCTCACTTCCAATTGTTTTGTTGTGTATTTTTGTATGTTGGAATGAATTATTTTCGCGTTTTCGTTTTCGCTATTTTCCTGCTTTAATTGTATACACAAGTTACCGTAATACTTGTAGTGAATACACTTAGACAATTTATTTAGTTTTTATTATTTATTTATGCACATCTACTAATCAAGCTGAAGGACGTATCCACTGACAATTTGAGAATATCAGCGGCCGACAAATATTAATTGTTGTATGTATTGCTGATATGAAATTTTTAAGAAACTTTCAATATCTGACACTTTTTGTATTCATTAAATTTTCACTATTTCACTCTCATTTGTTTTGGTATTTTTAATTGGAAATCATTAATTATGTACGCCTGTTATCGCACAATTGAATGATTAATATTGTTGTACGTACACCTGTCCACGACGGGGAGCACTTACGTACTTAATTATGCTTGCACAAGGACGATTCAATAAGAAGGGGTGTGAGTCCTATGGGCTTTTGCAAGTGTTCTGCTCTAATGACCAGCGCAGCAGCTGTTTATGTTTTTATTTTTTTCCAATGCCAGCCAACAAGCGATACATGCGCTGTTGCTATTGCAGAGATACATACATATACATACACGCACGAAAATACTTTCCCCTTTAGCGCACACTTCGATTTCAACACCTTTCTGCTATGTATGACCTCAATATGTGCATTTCATTTTTTGATAGCAATATTTTTGTACCACACATTTGCGCAATCTTTTTTGTCACCTATTGGAATTATTTATTATTTCATTATGCATTGGTATTTTGTTGCTGCACTAATTTGAATAAATTTTCACACTTTTGACATGTTTAATTAGCTCGAATATAATTTCATTCACTTTCGCAAATGAATATAAATTTCTTCTCTTCGTAATCTCACACTTATATTTGTTGCTACAATATGCTTCTTCTTATTAATATTTTTCTTCTCTTTCCACTATTTCACTTCCCATTCGCATTCATATAAATTCACTCACTACTCATTCACCAATTTGACTATCAATTTAACAGCAATTTGCTATGCAAATTTTTCGGTGAAACACATTTTTCATAACTTTTCATTTTTATTTGCACTTTCTTCTCAATTGGAATTTTATTTGAATTTTTTACACCATTTATCAACTCAAATTTCAAAGACTTTCGAAAAAATTTACGCGTAACCGTTGTGCGGACAAGCACTCGGCACTAAATTCAATACATTAGTGAGAACCAAATATTTCTGACTTTCGTGCTTTCTTGCTTTCGTGCCTGGCTCGCTCGTTCATTGTTCGTACGTTATCATCGTATATTCGCTGCTCGGCACCTTATCACTGCGACATCTGTTGTGGAAGAAAAACGCGATGTAACGAAACTTATGATAATAAATGAGCAAAACAAAAGACAAAATAATGTACAAAAAAGAACTTGCACAATATTTAAATAAATTTATTAAACAATAATTGTTTATTATAAAGAATAAGCGCTAGTTCTTTTACGTACTTTGTTATGTGTTAAATATTTCCAGAATATATATTTGATTTATATTACGTATATATAATAAAATTTCCACAATTATTGAACGCAATAAACTTTTATTTAATTTAAAATCAATTTCTTTCTTAAAAGCTTAAAAAAATTTACGAAACAAATAATTGTTGGGCACTACTATTTTTTTAGTTGAGTTGTCAGCACTTCACGCAGCTGTCAAAACCATCTGTTCGGATTTTGTAAATTGGCGCTTATAACGTACATTAGCTTGCTGCTAAAAGTTCTTGCTCAAGAGATTAAATTTAAACCATATTATTTACTCGTTGTTTTACTCATTGTTTAAGCAATATTAATGTTTAAGAGTTTAAAATTATTGCTAAAGGAACTTTGAGCCGGCTACTCAAACTAACCTCAACGTGCCGCAGATTCGGCAACACGCATTTGCAAAATATTTGCAATTCAACTAACTGACTGCGAATAACAACATGTCGATCATCGTGGAGTGCAAAAAACTATGCTTACGCCGCTGCATGTTGGCGCTGTCCTACAGCATAGCTATGCAGTATTTGCTACTGGCATTTTTCCTATTCTTCGTCAATTTTCATGTACTGCATCCTTTGAATTGGATAAGCAGTACTATAAGTGTGCTGTTTTCGTTCTATACATGGTTCAGTATTTTACCACTGATTGGATCAGTCGTCTTATATAGCATATTATTGGGAAAATCATTTCTCGCTGTAAAGCGTTACTATCCAACACGCATACAATGGTTCATCTACACGGCACCACGAAAAGCGCTGTTTTTCACGCTACATTTACTGGTTGGTTACTTGACTGCATGGCTTTACACCAGTTTTTTGCACGTGGATTACCGGTAAGTAATTCCCGATATATATAGTAGATTGATTAATTTATTTTGTATCTTTGCAGTAACATTGTATGTGATTGCTTTGGCACAAAATGCGTAAATAGCCGTTATTTATTCCTGATTTGTGTGGGGCTATTTGCTACTTGTTTGCATTTCATCAAAGAGAATTTACGCACGGATCCCGAGTTGGAATTTCCCATAATTCAGGAGTTAATGCTAATTCGTATACGATCCCTCGTTTATCGCACGCTATACAATTCATTATTGAAATCCTTCACACCCACAATATGTTTTGCACTAGCATACTGGCTAATTGGTGGTTTAATAAATCGTTATTTTGCTGGTGTTTTCGCGGTGGACGTTGATGAAAGTACATTATCATTTATTGCTATTGCCGCAAATGTGCGACTTTTGTTCTATGCTTGGATCTTGGCGGCGCAAATTTTGAGTAATATGCATCTGATGCATCGTTTCTTCGCCATACATCTTTCGGAGGAAATAGCTTTTATTATTGAACGCAAACCGGTGTTGTGTGGTACTGGCGTAGAGGAAATTACTTTAGTGGATGCGATTAGCACGTCATTTGTACCAGTTGTGCAAAATTTGGGCGCACGAGATCTGTTTAATTTGTCCAACAACAAAATGGATAGCAGGCGTAAAGAACTTTTTGCACTTTCAGTACCAGGTGAGCTTAATTTCAATTTTTTGGGTATTTTAAACTAAATTTTAATTTGATATTTAGGTGCGCATCCATATAATTGGAATCAGCTATCTGCACAGTGCTTAAGCCTTATTAATGCCTTCACCGAAGAATTAGCTGCTTCGATCAAAAAAATCACAGCTGTTAAAACAGCACCACTTTTTGCCACAATCAAGCCTAACACCGCCACCGAAGCCGCTGAAAAGATTTTGCTACGCCAGTACAACGAGACCTACGGCATCAGACGCATGATGACGGAAACTAGTCAAGAAAATACTGAGACGGTCAAGAAGATGTCGCCAGCTTGCAAGCGTATACACGATCAGGTGGAAAAAATAAAGAAACAATTTGAGCAGACTTTACGTGCCGCTTTCCGTACGATACCCGGTTTGTATTACTTGTTTGGCGAACCAGAAGGCGCAAAAACCGCTTATTTACTCTCAAATTCGGAAACGATTTTGTGCATAGTGCAAGGTTTGGCCGGTGTTTGTACGGCTTCGCTGACCGAAGACAAATATGGTGTGGTACAAGTTACGCTACCACAAGTTATCAAATCATTGTTAACACTAAAAACCGAATTGGATAAACTGAACAATGTGAATTTGAATGGCCGAAAAATGGATCGCAATTTCATCACACTGAAGAATGGCGTCAAACGCAGCTTATACAATATCTGCACAGTTTTCCGCGACTATTTGCGTGAAATCGTCGAGAGTCCGGAAGATTTGCGGAAATTGCAGTGCTATGTGCACTATGTGGAAACGTGAAGTAGAATTTCTAACTTATCATTAATGAGTTGACTGTTCGTAAATTAAGTTTAGTTAAACACTTAGAATATAATAAAATATATAACTGTATGCTTTTTTCTAACTCCATTAAATTTTAAGTCAACAAAAACACTAAATTGATTATGTGTATTTATTAAATTGTGCGAAATAAAACTAAGTTTTTTCTATGCAGTGAGAATTAAAACAAGTCTATTAACTAATACATATGTTATCATTAAATGAAACCTTCGATAATCCTTCAACCAACACGTTTTCATTACAAACACGAAGTATAAAGAAAACTAAATACATTTGAACTTCTCTCACTCGAAACACCATAATCCACCAAAAAAAAAACTTCGACTTAGAGAGTCTTGGAGTTATGGAAGGTGATTTGTATGAAATATGACTTCTATTGCCAATTTAAGAGTTTCGATGAGCTCAACTGTATATTACATCGTCACCTGCAGTTGTTTATCGCTTTTTGGTATCGTAACTTGCGTATCAATCGATCTCGTTACAATAAGTGGCCGCAATAATTTACTTTCAAATTTTTCGGGCTTTGGCACCTTAATATCTTTGCCTGTGGTTTAAATAAACTTTCAGCTGTTAAACAAGTTCAATTATCTAATATAATTTATTAAACTCACCTAAAGACTTGAGCGCCTTTCTGATTTCTTGTATGTACTGCTCCTGATGTTCTATGGTTTCTTCCATCTGTAGTATACTATTTGTTAATTTAGTTGCTGCTTGCACTTTTTCGTCTCTTTTACGACGTTCTGAACGCATCTGTCTATATTAACAGCACGTTAATAATTTATAGCTAAAATGTGTGTTTCCACAACCAACCGTGAGACTTCCGATATAACAGCAGCGCCACAGATTAAGAACAAAACGAATTCACCCAGCATACTGGCACCCAAATCAATGGCAGCTGTTTCTGACAGCGGCTGTATATTTGTTGGTTTGCCCATCTTCAATGTCCACATCTTAGTTCTAATCTCCATTCTGTTGTACCCTATGCAAGTGCAGACACATCTTGAGTTGCATTGAATATGCCGTGGAGCTTTACTTACATTGCGCCGGTGGTATACAAACGTATTCTCGAAATATTTGATTATCCTTCGCTTTTTGCTTAATAAAATTCGCTACATATTTACTTAGCTGACGCACGGCCAACATGCCCAGTTTAAACACGGGTAAGGCGGGCATTTCGACAAAACTTTTTGATTTTTTGCTTTTTTCACTGACAGTCTAAAATATTTTTCTGCTTTGTTTACATTTTCTTCGTCTTACCAAATGTAAGATAAAAATATCTTAACAATTATTTTCTTTATTAAATAAAATAATTTATCGTCAATATGCAAATGTTATATTAACTTTCCAATCAAACAACATTTTACAATAAATATATATATTTTTTAACACTTTTTATTCAAATTTCAAGCATTAAAACACCTTTTTGGTCCTACAAAATTAGCAAATATTTACAACCAGAATGTATGAAACATACATGTACATATGTATGTGCAGTACTGAACTAAATTTGTTCCGATAACAAAGAAGCACATTTTAAGCGCAAATGCAAATTAAATCCTCAGGCAGGATGGAAAATTGTAACACACTTTTTAAGTAAGATTGCAAATACGTAAAAAACTTATAATTACACTGTAGAACGGTTGTTTTATTTTTGTTTTGTAGCCGTTTCAATGGCATATTCCAGCTTGGCCAGCTCATTATTTAACTGGAGTAATTCACGCTGATTGGCTAGTCACTGCGCTTGTGACATTTTAAGTTGTTGCTTTGTTGTAACATTATTTTGTACTTCTTCGTTTTCCACATGTACGTACGGTTTGATGTCTAATTCGTTGCTAACTGCTGCAGGCAGAGTCGTTTCTTTGCTCTTACGTCCGTCCACAAAAACATGCGTCTCTAAGAAATTTAATGCTCTATACAGTAGGCCACCGTTCGGATCATAATCCCCTTCGAAGTCTTTTACAACGGTATTGGTTTGATCGGGAGTATTTGGATTGAAAGGCTGGTATTCAGCAATTGTTTCACGGGTCCATTTGAATATATTACGTGATTCTATATAGAAATAATTGAAAATTAGCACTTAAAATTAGTATACACATTGACAGCGAATTCGTTAATCTACGCTCGCTTCATGACATTTTGCGCCGGCTTTTTTGGCGTTTCTGTGCTCAATGAAGAAATAGCAGGCAAAGCTGTGTTGGCTGAAGATGCTTTATTGTCTGTTGTGTGGGCCAAAATTGGCGTACTTATAGGTTTCCCTGAGAGAAAATAAGCAACAAATTTATAAGAATTTAATTAGATTTGATAAGTGATTTAAAAAAACTCAACGCGATTAACGAAAAACATGTATGCTTAACACACGTCGGTGGTATATGGCACAAAAAAGTATAGTAAGGGAATATCTTTCTAATGATTGGTAAACAAAAAGCGTGTAAAGATTTTAAACAAAACATTATCACACAACATAGCATCATCAGCGAACACTGGTAGGGTTCAACAAATTTACCTAAATCTGCTAGCGCTCGTGTCATTTCTCTAATTTGTGCATCTTGGCGTTCTAAACGGAATCCCATTTCGGCCAGTGTTAATGATAGTTCGGCTTTTTCCTGCCGCATTAGTTCTTGCTTTTTCGCCTCATTGTTAGATTGACTGTAAATAAAAGTGTATGTATGTATTGTTTTATAAATTACTTAATTATTATGCAATAACAAACAAACCGTGTATATTCGAATATAAGCACTGCTGCACCTATCACAAAAATAATGGCTTCACCTAACAAATTGGCGCCCAATTCAATAGCCATAGCCTCGTTTAGTGGTGGTACTGCTACAGGCTTGCCCAAATTCAGCGCCCACATTTTCGTTTTTACTTCAACCCAATTGTATACTGTAATAAAAATCAGGAAACAATTTCTTTAATAAAAGTAATAATAACATTTGTAACATCATGCATTAAAAAATGTACGCTACAACCGGAACGAAAGATGTACACTATTTTTTATGTGAGGCACTAATTATGGTTTCCACAAGGATAATCAAACATTTCAAACATAAGTATGTATGTACCAATGACCGAGTCTAAATATTAGGTAAAAAGTCTAATTTTAACTTCGACTGAATCATAATTTGTAAATATATAGATACACTCATCGTCTACGTCTTTAGAGCATTGTGATAACTCATAAATCTTTTGGTACTTACACTGAGCCGGTGGCATACAAACATATTTTCGAAATATGGGACTCTGCTTGGCGTTACTTTTTATAACATTAGCTATGGGTTTGCTGATCTGTTTTATGGCCAAAACACCTAATTTGGCGGCGGGAAAAGCGCCAATCGCCATCCTACACAAAGGATTTTTGTAATTTTTATGCTGTTATATGAATAAATAGGAAGGAGTAGATTGCTTGATTTACGTAAACAGCTGACTCCTTTGAGTTTTTTCGTTGACATTTGTTTAACCCTTGCAAGCTCAACAATACTTCACTTGGTAAATATTAGGTTTTGAGTTAAATAAATAAATATTTCCTTACATTTTTATTAAAATAAATACCAAAAAAAGTGTTATAAAATATACAACACCGGCTTTTAAGTTCAGACTCGATTTCAAAAAGTTAAGCGATTCGAAGCAATTAATATTAAAACTAACTTTGATATTAAAATTCAATGCAAAACAATGAAACCCAAAAATCTTTTATTCTCTTTTTGTTTCTTAAAATTTTTTACAATCGACAAACAGTTGGAAATGTATTCGATTAAAAAGTGTACTAAATGTACTTCCAAAGGTAAAATAAATTATTTCAATCAAAGTTTTCTTACGGTGTAGAAGCTGTCAATTGGAAACGACCTTACGCACGAATTACCTTTGTTTACGAATGAGTGAGAACAACAAAAGACGATATTGACAAATCGTGGTACCATACTTTTATTTGAATATTAAAATAATATAGTTTATTATTTTTTAACAGAAAATATTATAAGGAAATACTAAAAATAAATAGTAGAATGCCACCTTTATACATATTCCTTAAATTAAAAATAATAAATTTTAAATTTATTTAATTAAGAACGTCTAAATTATGCCACTATTGGCCAACACCGAATTGCAACACTGTTCTTTACTCATTTCTTTCACCAGAAACGTCAACAATTTTCTTACTATTCGGTCTAGTTTTACGCTGTAGAAATTTTCGCAACCAATATTTTACAATAAAAAAGTGGTTTTAATTCATAAAAATAACCGAATATTGTAATATAAGTGCTAAAGAATCATATTATATTAAATTGTATTACAAAAATCTAATTTAAAATGCTGAAAAGTTTGTGTGAAAAAATGTGATACGAAGAAAGTCTTAAAGTGGTTAAGAGAAATATGTGAAAATTTTTTGCCAGCAGCAAAAGTGGTAGTGTGGATAAAAATACAACAACAACGACGATATAGCCAAAGCAATTTCTAATATTGTGTGTGGCAAGAAAAGTTAATACGCACCTGTCGATGTGATCACCTTCAACAGCTATACTCCATTGCATGGTGTTCCCTATTGTTACAAGGAATGTGGTGCACTTATTCCCAAAAGAGCACAGTTTTGGTACGTGTGGATAATATTAACCAGTAACTATGACGCGGCAATAACAGTGTGTGTGTTGTAAAAAGTGTTAAACACAGCAGCTACAAAATGTTTACGAAAAAATCTCATGCGGATATTAAAAAGTCGACGGGCAAGTTTCAGGATTGCAAGAAGGATTCAGCTTCCCGATTGCGTCATTTGCGTACAATTCTAGGTATGTGGTAACATATTTCTAATAAATATTATGTATATTACCAGTCAGTTATAAAAAATATTAAAATATTCAGAGGTTTATCTACGAATCAACTTATTATTCTATTTGCGTGGGAGTAAAATACATGCTCTTATTGCACAAATATAGGCAAATGAATGAAAACCACTTTGGCTGCCTACAAGCTGGATTTCCATTCGAATATAAAAAAATCTTATACACTAAGAGGCAGCGGCAATGGCAATGACAATCATGGTCGCTAAAGCAAATGCAACAAAGTCACACAACAACCGCCAGTTAACAACCAACGCTTATTAGCCATTAAATTTGTCTATTACAAGACTCGTGGTTGGCCGCTTAGACATGCACATATAATGATGTGTGTTTGTTTACGTCTTTCTTGTTTGTTGTGGGTTTAACTAATTTTTGCTTTTACTTCCTGCTTTTCCCTTCAGTGTGTCTACGAGTGTACATTTATTGATCAGTTTAAGTTACTAATACGCTAAAATCACAGCTTAATAATAATTTATGCAAATTTATTACGTACATACATATGAATGTATGTTGCAGGTTCTATAAAAATAAATTGACGTACAAACAAACTATAAAAGTTAAATTCAAACATTAGCAAATCTTTCCTCCCTACCACTCTTCTGGCAATGCGCTAAAAACATACAACTTGTATTTGTACGATATATCATAAGTTAATATGTCCATTTGGCAAAAGCAAACGAAATGCGCATACATAGGAAATTGTGTGCCTCTTGCGCCGTACCGGCAATCAGGTATCAAACATCATGGATAAGCGCTCATAGTGCGGTACGCCTTCGTTAGGGAAGTGTGTGTGTATGTGCTTGGCTGGAATAATCGCCCTTGGTTACCCACCGTGGCCAAAACCTCAACGCGGCAATAGATATGCACGAGTGTGCCTGTGTTTGTAAAAGCTTAGTTTTTACATTTTTCTTTAATGTGCTAGCCGTTCATATTATCGGCGTCAATGGCAAACGTGGCTGTCTGCCACTCTGTTGTGCTGTTGTTCTGTATGTCTGTTTGCTAGTTTAAGCATGCTTTTCACGCTTTCTGTATATTTCTTCTCATTTTTTATATTGTTGTGATTTCTTGCCAGAATTCGTTGCGCTGCGGTTCAGGTGCTATTATTGCATACATACATACAGTACATACAGTATATAGGTATATGCTTTGCGACGTTATTCCAATTCCATTTGGTTAACTGTTACTGGTCTTTATGACAGTCAGCTACTTAATTTGTTTTCATTCTTGCTGTTCACCCAGAGCATTGACATGCACCTACATTCAGGCATGTAAAGCTACATAGCATGTATAGCTACATATCTGTATGTATATTTAAGTTATGTACTATTTAAGTTGTAACTGTGATTGCACAATAACTTAAAAAAGTAATTGCAGTAGTGTTTGAACGTATGTAGGCCCCATATCTTTAATGTATTCTGGTTATATGCTTTTGTATATATCTAAATTAAATGTTATACCATTTTCGAAAAATAACATTATATATTTCTTATATTTTGTTATAATTTAGTAACTACATAAAGTTAACACCTCTTTACATAAATATAAGACATATATTCATACATACATACATACACACATTCATAGCAATCTAACGCAATACTAGGTTACAGTGCCACAGGTTGCGGAATGTTGTGTGTGTGTCTAGATAACGCACCGGAAAAATAACAATTTCATTGAAACTTGTAAAAAACAATTTGCTATGCTTTAAATTCACTTGTGTGCGATTGCTTCATGCTCGATAGCTCTATGATAAAACCACAATTTTTTTTATTTCTCTCCACTTTGTATCAAAAGTCTCCATACTAACTAAGAATTCATAAAATTCCAGCCGGTAGATATTCAAATATGAATCATCATTCTTTTTGTACCCTTTGCTTTGGTGTTCATCTTCGTCGTTTATAGTGTGTGTGTGGTTTTTTTTTTGCTGATGACGCACCTGCATCACACCTCTAATTCAATTAATCGAATAATTACATTTCTCTTAGCGGGTTAAATGTTGTAAGATAAAAAATTACAAAAAGTGATTATCATTGAGGCAGATATTTTACTTGTGCATTGTCTTCGTCTGACATATTAGCGGTCAGTTCATATATAATACGCCCTCATTGAGAAGTATTTAGATTATCAACAAGTGTCATTACGTCGAAAAGTATTCTGATAAGATAACCTACTTTGTACGGTTACTAAAATTAATTCGTTATTAGCTCATTCAGTTCAATTAAAAATTTGTTATTATTAGCTAGTGAAAATAATGTCTAAAATATTAATTTTATGATCTTGTTGAAGATGACATCCGAGTGCTCAAACATACAAGTTTTTCGAAATCCGAGCCGACGAGCAAGTGATTTTTTGCTTTCAGTTACGAGCGAAATTCGAGATACGAGTCCGTTTCGGTCAGAGTCAGAGGAGGAGGATATTTTTATGGGAGAGAGTTTGACAGTTCGTGGAAAAAAAAACACCAAGAAAAAGTTGCAACAGAAACATTCTGAGAGGGAGGAAGAAACAAACCTCCTTGGACATAAATATTTTTTTCTAAACGGCCTACAGGTGGAAGCGAGAAAAATGTAGCGAAAAAGGCAAAGACCAGTGAGGATATCTAATTTATTTCTTTACATTCTCTTTTTTGTTTTTGTGTAATAAATATTTGATATTTATAAATACGGTTTTATTATTCAAAACCACGTAACAAAATTAACTGGGTGACATTTTGAAGGTTGGAACGGATTAATGGTGAGGTACTGTATTCGACTTTTTAACAATAGTATTGGTAAATATCTGAGATATCATATGGGGTCATCCCATTTGACGGTGTCTTTAAGGGATTTTTTATATTTTTTTTTTACAACCAGTAAATAGATAGAGCCTTGAGTTTATTATCGTTTATTAACATATATTTCGACAGTATAAATATAAAGTTATATAAGTTTAAATATATCTAAATTAAATTGTTCTCGAGTATCGATCTTCTCCTACGGCCCGATACATTGATTCAATCAATATGACTTAGTCTACCCATCATACTCCTAATATAATAGTTTAACCACATGCATTTACTTCTCTCTCATGTAATCATATACAGTGGAACTTCCATAACTCGAACTTTTGAATTGGCAATAGCGTTTAGAAATCAAATTGCATACAAATTTGTTTCATTTCATACAAATTTCCTTCAATAAATCGCACTTTTCGACCAGCGCATAACACAAAATAAATTTTACTATCGAGGCAGAATTTGAAAAGAGTCCCTCTATATCGTATGGAGGCGAACAAAAAATATGATATTACAATTATAGATTTCACAAATCGTGTAACAAAGGCATGATATACTGACGTCAAGAGTCAAATAATAGCAAAGTGCAACAAACAAAATTACAGAATCAAAGAATTTTAATGTATTTCAATAAAACTATTAGCAAAGTAAATAACTAAAACTGTGGGTAAATCTATATTTTACAGCTTTTTGCAAAATTTATGTTTTAACGAAAATTTCTATAACTCGAAGTTTCTCTAACTCGAAGTTTCTCTAACTCGAAGTTTTTTAGTGGATTATGGTGATTAGAGTTAGAGAAGTTCCAATGTTCCTTGGTTGAGTTTATATTGCATATATCAGCATAGAAGATTTTTCAATAATATTAAGAGAGAAAAGAAAAAACGTTAACTTCGGCTGTACCGAAGCTAATATACCTTTCACAGGTGCATTTCTTTTAGTAACTATGTGTTTAAGCAAATCTAAAGACGTAAGAAAAAGTAAGTAAAAAAAAAGAAAACATTTTACTAATTCTTTTTAGCCGGGTTGTTTGCTAGAAACTTTAAGGATATATAGTTAACCGATCTGAACAATTTCTTCGAGGATTAAGAAGTAATCCATGTCAAAATTCGTGAAGATACCATGTCAAATGCGGAAGTTTTCCATACAAGCCATTAATTCAGATCGTTCGGTTTGTATGGCAGCTATATGCTATAGTGAACCGATTTGAACAATTTTTTCGGAGATTAAATTATTTCAATGAACAATAACTCACACCAAATTTCGTGAAGATATGTAGTAAAATGCCGAAGTTTTCCATACAATCCCTTGTTTCCGATCGTTCAGTTTGTATGGCAGCTATATGATATAATGGTCTGTTATCGGCAGTTCCGACAAATGAGCAGCTTCTTGAAGAGAAAATAACATCTGCAAAATTTCAAAACGATATCTTAAAAACTGAAGGACTAGTTTGTATATATATACAGACAGAGAGACAGACAGACGGACATGGCTAAATCGACTCAGTTCAACATACTGATCATTTATATATATATTTTATAGGGCCTCCGACGCTTCCCTCTGGGTTTTACAAACTTCGTGACAAACTTAATATACCCCGTTCAGGGTATAAATATTGACCTATACATACAGAGCAACCTCTCCTAACGGATACCTCTATTATGCGGACACATCCCTTGAGCGGACATTTTTTTCATGCACTGAGGCCCTATGTTCCACCTAGGAACAACGGGAAAATATATATATATATAAGTTAAATTTTTAGAACAAATGACTTTCTCTTGAGGTGGACAAAAATGGCTTGACGGTGAGTGTCCGTCCAAGAGAGGTTTCACTATATTGAAGTTTATATGATATCAAATATAATTGTAATCTATTAACGGTTGCATCGAATAACGAATATTGAATTCATTGCGACACTTTTTAATATAAAATTTAGAGGCAAATATCTCTTCTTGGGAAATCAAGCTTATTTTAGTCGAAAAAAGTGAACATTTTTTATAGGAAAGAATGCGATTATGTAATTACAGTTATCCGTTAATTTCCCATAATGTAATCTGCCATTGAGAAGACGGTTGAAGATTTACATATTTGATTGAGGAACTCCAAATCGCGGTCATGTCATATAAATTGCCAGAGTATCTAATTCCAGTTGAGCCCGAAATTACGTATTTTTAATTAGAGGTCCGCCTCTTAACTGCTAACTAAAATAGTTAATAGCCAAAGAGAGAGGGAAAGCACGGAGCGTAAAAATAAGAGAGACTGCTATGTAAAATTATATCTGCTGTCAAATGAAAAACACTTGTTAAAAGCATGTGTAAATAAGCGGTATAATCTGCGTTTGCTTTGATTTCGTTTGTTTTAACATTTTTTTTTTATTTTTACAATAATAATGACATAATCATTAAGTAATGAACAAAATGCCATAAAGTGAATTTCCAGCCAATTATAATTGAATTTCTATGAAAAAAAGACACTAGAATAAAATGTTTTGTAATTAGATTTCATCTTCGAAACTTAACGAGTATAAATATTCAACTGACAACTGGTTCTGGAGTTACATATGTATGCCATTTTAGGTGACGCAAATTTTGGGTATTTATAAAAACTGAATATAACACTAGTTTTCATGATAACAAATGGCTTTATGGCTGTTATCCAGTCTCTGCGCCAAGGGAAGCAACCTTAGAATGACGATGAACCCTATCCTCTTAAATGCAAATCATCACGAAAGCTCTATAGCATATACGAAAACTCTTAAAGATCGTGCCGTGCGTGCTGACAATCTTTTTTTTCATATATTTCTTTATTTATTGAATCTGCTCTTTGCAGCCTAACAATAAGTTATAAAATCTTAATTCTAATTAAAACTAGACAAGCTCAACCAATTGATTGAGTTGTTTTGGTGAACGGTTGCTCCACAGTGTGCTGGCATATCTCTTCTTTTTAGACGTGATTGATTACAAGAATGTAATAAAGCATTAGCCAATGGGTTTGGGTGATCGCGGAGTTTGGACAAATATTTATTTCTGCTGTTCTCTACTTCTTTCTTTACCATGAGAATACCAAGATCTTTATGGATATTTTCATTACGCATGTACCATGGTGAGCACGTGATTGTTCTAAGCATTTTTGATTGGAATCTCTGAATTATATCGATATTGGTTGCACAGGTCGTACCCCACAGTTAAATGCCGTACATCCAAATCGGTTTTATGATCGCGTTATATAACAGAACTTTGTTGTCTAGGCTTAGTTTTGATTGTTTGTTTAGAAGCCAATTTAAATTTGCAGCTCTTATCTTCATGCAGATTATTTTGCTCGATATGTGTTTTCTCCACGTGAGCCTTCTATCCAAGTGAATACCAAGATATGTTACTTCAGTCGCTTGGGGTAATAAAATATTGTTCATTTTAACTGCCGGACACGTTTTTGGTCTTAAAGAAAATGTAACATGCTTGCACTTCTGTTCATTTACATTCATTTACATTTATACGCCAGTTTGCTAGCCATTCTTCGACAAAAATCAAATGCTCTCCTAATACTTTTGATGCTATAATTGGGCATTTGTTTCGGCTCACTAAAGCGTGCTGACAATCTAATCACACAAATCATTGAAAAGAATAGAAAATTTGCTAGAATAGAGTTTCGAATTTCTCAACCTTCCCACGACAGTCGGAAGAGAAGTCTACGTAACGAGAACGTATTTCTATCCAGCCAAGGACTGTGAAATCTGTAGCATTCCTCAAAGTAATTTGATGATTTTTTATACCACTACAACAATAACAACCTCATCCTAGAAACTTATATCCCTTATCAGACTTTAAATTAATAAGGTATGTTTTAGAATTTTTGAAGTTGCGTTATATTTGAATTTTCTTTGAGTTACATTACATATAAGAGTGCATACATACATACCGTGACTCAACTAATTGATCACGATTTTATATAAAATGTGAAAACTCACTTCTATTTAGGGTTTTTCTTTGATTTTTTTTTTAATTTTTTCAATTAATATATTTATTTACGTTGTTATTAATAAAAGACAACAAAAATTAATTGTTTACACACCATATTTACTAACAATATAGGATAATTGCGGTTGATCAATTAGTTGACCTTTGAACCAAAATGGTTTTATTATTTGTTGTGACCACCTTTGACATTTAAAACAGCTTGGGGCTTCCTTGGTATGCTCTCGACAAGATCTTCGCATGGATCTGGAGCTATATAATGCCACGAATCTTTCATAGAGCTTTAAAATGTTCTTTCTTTGAGCTTGAATTTTTTCCTCTTTTTCGTCTATGTTTTGGGGTAGATTTGATATTTTGTGAAATGTAAAGTTTTTGTGTAATTTTTCGATAAGGATACCTAAGTCGTACTAATTGCTTTGTTTCTTCAAAATAATTTTACGGGTACCTGGATATTGGGTATATCCATAAGAAAATCCGAAACCAGGAGGTAATTACGAATTATTAACAACTAGCACTCGGATTTTTTGTATTACAACTTTTATTTACCAAATACAATACATAAATTTTAATTAAGGATGATTAACTTTAGTTCTTTAGTTTTTAGTTTTAATTTCAAAAAAATTACGAACGAAACGTGAAATATCGCATACGTCAACTAATTGATCAAATGTCTATTTTGTAAAAAAAACTCTTCTGCCATCAGAATAACGAATCTTTTTCAACTTAATTGCTTCGATCCACTTAGTATTTAGTATAGAAATTTGTGGCATATAAACGTGATCGATTAGTTGAGTCACTGTATAAGTATAAGTCCAATTTAACCATTATATGTGAATATTATATGTGTAAATATTCTGAAAAGCAATTAAATACTCAGAAATCATTAACCTTATCTTTTTCTTCGCATTCCAGACAATGTTGACCAAGAAGAGGCAAAATCATTATTCGAAACGAACTATAGTCACGTTTATTTTATACTCTACGACACCTTCATACAAGCGGAGGCGAACTTAAAGCAAAAAGGTAAATTTATGAAAATCAATTTGTAATCATATTTGCATTAAAATAGTTTGTAATTAATTTTATGGTTTCGGTAAAAAAATATTTAACGGCAAAAGCCAAGGTATCGAATTGGCAGTGTGTTTGCTTCAAAAGTTCTACGTTAATTTTTATTTATTAACTATATTTTAATTTATTGAGCAACGAACACTTATTTATGCGAAGTGAATTTCTGTAAATTGTATTTCAAAGCGTCTAAATGTTGTGGCTAGCAGCGATTAACTTAATTTATTTATTATTTATTTATTTGTTTGTTTGAGTTTGCGTTTTTATTACCCTTTACTACTTTGTACCCCACGCATTGTCGTGCAACTAAAAAATAAAACAAAACAAAAGAAATATGCAAATAAAATTTGAAAATGAAAAAAAAGCAAATAAATTTGTGTAAAAAAAAACAACAAAAAGCAAGGCGCACAAAAGATTGTTTACAAATGAAGAAAAAATGAAGCACAGAGTGCAAAAAGTACAAAACAACAACAATAAGCACACACACACACACACACACACTTACATACATACATGTTTAGAAATATCATGTGAAAATCACACCTGTATGGTTGCTCTTGAAAGTGTTTAGTTATGTGTATAAATGTATGTATGTATGTGTGTGTTTGTTTGCGTTCGCGTTTGCAATTGTGCTTCTTCCAAGCGTATAGTTAAATACATAATTGTGTGTGTTTTGCTTTTATTCGAAACTCTATTATTCTACATAATCGAAATGTTTTCTTTGTTTCTCAATTTGATTCTCTTTCTTCTCCCCAACACCAATCACCATTATTTCCGCTATGTATTCGAATTTAACACCCACACACACACACTCAAATTCAAATAAATATCAAAACAATATGGCAGAACTTCCGTTTCATATTGGTAAGTTTGTGGTTAATTTTACGCAGTTTTCACTGCGGCTTTTCACTCATCTCAATTCTCATCCAGTTTACACGTATTTGATTTCTGCACTCATGCACATTTAAAAGCAAAAATTGTGTTTGTCCGTACAAAAATCCATTAAGTGCATTTAGTTGCAGTAAAAGTTTCACATTTAGTTGCATTTTTAAGAACGCTTTTAGTTTTCGAGCCATCATGTAGCACTGCTTTTTCTTGAAAACTTTGCTGAGAGTTTAAGAAATGTTTCTCAATTACATATATGAAGAACTCATATCTTCATAGTAATTATTGCTTATTTTACTTTCTTTATATTTTTTATTCATTCTTAATCGGTTGCCACAAATTTTACTCAAATTTAACCGTAA
Organism: Zeugodacus cucurbitae; assembly: GCF_028554725.1. NCBI lineage: Eukaryota > Metazoa > Arthropoda > Insecta > Diptera > Tephritidae > Zeugodacus > Zeugodacus cucurbitae. The sequence goes on along the minus strand of NC_071667.1, from coordinate 50,015,214 downwards.
TTTCTTTAAGGCAGTAGTCTGCTTTAGAAGCGGAAAAAAGCGTTTTTTAGCAATTTTTTTTAAGGGAAGGGAATGATTGCGGTAAACGGAATTTTAAGACGATAGTGTACTATATGTATTTAAGGCTTAAAAAACAATATTTATTATTAAAAAATATTGAAATTTTTTCAAAGTTGTAAGTATTTTTCTGGAGCGCCTGGAGTCTGCACTTGTAAATCGGTGCCGGTGATGGAGGTCGTACGATGCATCTGAAACACTCGAACCAAATTTTTTTTTAATTTTTATAAGTTTCTTTTCTTTATGAACTAAACAAATACCGAAGAAGTTATAAAATTCCAAATTTTTTCGAAGTTTGAAAAAAAAATTCACTTTTTTAAGAAAAAAAATTGACTTTAAGTTGCAAAACAAGTAGTTTAAATAATACTTTTGTCCAACTTCAACTACTTTTGTCTAGTTCAAATAGAAGATAATTTAATACTGAAGCTAAATCACTTTGGTTTTTTTCGATCGGTCATATATTATATTTGCTATCGCCGGCACCGTTTTCTAACACTTGTGAAAATGAAAACCCGAGAAAAAGCGCTTTAAAGTTTTCAGTATCGATTCGCACCTGCTCGACGCTCGGCCACTAAAACTGCTCTAGCTTCGAAAATATGTCGAATTGACCTCTGGAATTTTAAAGACATATTCTTGGATAGTTTTGGAAGAGATTTAAAACAAAACAAAAAAATCCATTTTTTGAAGCCTATAAAGCAGACTACTGCCTTAAAGAAACCCTAAGCCAAAATTCTTGTTTCATTACTGGACAATTTGGTCTTTGAACGTATTATATGAATTGTTCACCTCAAATATGACAAAGATTAAATTAAGAGTTGAGGGACGCACTGCGACCTAAGGTTTGTTGCGCCCTTTCCTGTTATCACGAAATACAATCCAACCCCGTCGCGCAAAGAAAAATTAATAGTGTTACAGGGCTGATGGACGCGATACCGTCTCTTTGGGGATATAGAGCCCCCATTACTTGATTCCTTTTCCTCGCAATCGTTGGACAGTCATGAACTACATAGATGCTTAGGAGCCTCCGCTACTAGATCACAGAATCGGCACTGATCGGTCGAGCAGATTCCTAGTTTGTTCAGTCTGTTTGTTCAGTCCTTAGTCTGCAGTGGTCAGTGTAAAGTCCCACTAGTTATCTCTGTATGCTTCTTGGGAGCGCTATTAGTAGTTTAATCTTTTCCGGTTGTACACCCCGGGAAACAGTTTGGAGTGGCGAAGTCCCTGCAATTGCTGCCAGCAGCGGTTCCTACTTGCCCATTCGTCTTCTAGTAGACGATTTCTGAGAACATGTCAACCAACTGCAATGAAGGGCCCCGGCCTAGCAGCTGCGCCCTTTTTTAGGCAGTTGGTTCGCAAGTCCGTTGCCTTGTATATATTTGTTGGAGTCCAGTACCAACCCCGAATCCATTTCAAAAGATTATCAGCTTGAAAGATGCTGGGAAATTGTCCCATGGGCACAAGCTTGAGGCGTGGTCTTGTTACCATTGCTGGGTAATTCTGTTTATAAATTCCTTGAGAGAAGAATGATTCCATTCCCTCTTAATGCTCAGAGCTATTCTGAATCGTTTCTCAAAGTGTACCTTTTTGTGATATCGGAAGGAGAGTCATCGGAAGTTTTTCCCCAACGATCCCCAATTATCAGGCGGTTATCATCCTGCTGTTTCCTAGTCCTGGTCTCGTCAGGGCCAAAAAAGACTTATTGACCAAGGTGCGACACGTGCGTGATGCATACACAAGCCAATCGCTGAAATTTGGTCAACTGTTTCAGTATTGTTGCCAGCGAGTTCCTTGATACTCAAGTCACCGCTTCTTCTCCCTCCGTTTTGAATCCAGTAGTAATCCAAGATATTTTATTTCCTCCGAACTAGCTACCGTTTCGCCGTTAAGAGTGATGGTACCCAGGGCTGGAAGCGCTCTTCTTCTTGTGAAGGGGATGACGCCAGTTTTCGACGGGTAAACATATGACTAAAGTACCTTACTCTATCAGCTTTTAATGCGATTAAGTGTGAAGTAGGCTGCAAAAAAATTCTATAAGATCAGCTGTTGCCATCAAGCAAAATTACTGAGTGAATGACACAGTATATTACACTAAAATAATTCGTGGTAAAGGTCCCATCTCGCTGTCGCTGTTACATAGTTAGGCAGTTCCATTATTATTTTCTGAAAAACAATTTGTTGTTTTACGTGAAGTATTGATATTGTGATCTTCCGACTTTTAGTAGTTTAATGATCAACTTATCATATTCATCCCACATTAGAAAAAATCTAGTCATAATTAAAGCATGTTTATTAGAAGTGGTTTTAGGTTTTTTGAAAAATAATATACTTTTTGTAAATAACCTGACGATAATGGTAATCTGTTGAAAGCTTACCTGATGAGTGTTTAAGCTATTTACTTAAAAATATGATCCTTTCATGCACACATTCATGCGTATTTAACCTGACTACTAACTACTACTCAAATCTTCATATATGCTTTTCATATCTAATGCTTATTACTTACAAACGCTGAGCCCTTTTTTTAACTAATTTTCACCAATAACGGGGTTTTCAAAAGGGACGCTACAAAAGTAGACCAATAGGGTTAGCCAACGACGCAATATTTTTCCCGCTCTTTTGACATTTGTCATTAGTAAGGTTTGTCAGTTTATCATGGAAAGATATACGATCCAACAACGAACCAAATTTACTATCTAACTTCGGAGTCAGTGTTTTCAACTTTAAGACACCGTCCGTCTACCTCATGGTCGCTTTCGTCTTGTCAGATCAACAATTGAGCGTCTAGTGGAAAAATTTGAATCTATAGGAACAGTAAAAAATGTTTCCGTGGCACTGAGACAAAGAAGTGCCAAAAGAAGTGTCGTGAATATTGCTGCCGCTTTCGCATCACTTGAGGAAGACCCAAATCAGTCACTCACACGTCGTTTTCAAGCGTTGTGCATCTCTGTGACGTCGTTGTGGCGAATTTTGTGAAAAGTTTTTGGCCTACAGCCTTAAAGTATCATATTCACGCAATATTTGAAGCCGTTTGATCACCAGAATCGTCGAATATTCGTGAATTGAGTTGACCAACAACTTGAAAAAGATCCAGATTCTCATCGAATAATCATCTTCAGCGATGAGGCTAATTTATGGCTGAATGGCTTCGACAATAAGCAAAATATGCATTATTGCTCAGGCAGCAATCCAAATGTACTCCATGAGTCATCATTGCATCCCGAAAAATTACGGTTTGGTGCGGTTTATGGCTATGGTCTATGCCGAACGAATATACGAATATCGAACGTGAAAATGCAGCAGTATCGGCCGATTTATGCTTGAAAACCGTCGAAACCGAAAACTTTCACAGGAATAAAAAAACTTTTGTACCGCTCCTATTGAAAACCCTTTACATATAGTAACTAACGTTGAATTGCATGATTTATATTGGGATGTCTTAGTTTTTAGTCAATTGTACCATAAAAAGCTTATCTTGAAAAAGGAGTTCAAATGCAATTTTTTGAAAGCTAATGTTCATACGCTGTCTGTAATAATAGAGGTTTATGGCCGAATATATATTGCCATTTTACAGTGATGGTTCGGTCATCATAATTTTGGTGTACACTCACGGATTGGTTTACACTTTCTAATCAAATATTCATCGAAATATTTATGCAAAATAATATAAGCCTCTCTTTATCAATGAGATCTAATATTGTGTTCGGTTCAATGTGCATTAATTAATAGTAATGTAAGAACTAACTAAATTGACTTGAATGAGTTTTTAATTGACCTATTGCTGGGCCATTCGGCTAACTCCTTTTGACTTTATGTTGCACATATTTCATTAATATATCGCTTTGGTTAACTTTTATAGTAACAATAAATAAAATGTTAGCGCTCTTACCATAGCTTATAGATTTCTTTAAATTATTAGAGCCGAATTGTCGTTGAAGCAATGTTGAATATTTAAAATGTTTTATCGCATCTTCACTCATTTCAATCATCTCATCAAGTCACACGCAAAAAAGTTCGAATTTAGTTCGTGTCACTTGTCACTTTACACAAGCTTGGTAATACAGTGTTCACCATAAGTATTCGTATAACATGTCCATGTACATATATATGTGTTGTTGTTGCTTGTTATAAGTGTTTCTCGTTTCATTGTTTGGCTTCTAAGTTACTTATTTACGCTTACTATCTACACTCTCTATGCAATTTCGTCGTACTAATCGATAATATTTACACAAACTCTGTGATTCAGTACACAAAGCACATCGCGAAGAATTGGACGGTACGCTATGGCTGCTCGAGAAGATACTGTGTTGGCTGCCGGAGTTGCTGGCGCGGCGCTGGCAATGCCACTCACTCAGTCGCATCATGGCCAAATTGCTGCATTTGGGGAATTCGCCGAAGCTGCGTCGCGAAGGCGTGCGGTATGTCAACATGCTTGCAACTTAACTACACATATATGTATATATATATTTTCTTGTGCACTAATCTGCATATTTTTGCCTTACGACAGCTATTTCCTCTTGTGGTACCAGGCGCTGGGTGAAAATGCACCCTCCTACGTTCATTCCATGTACGCCGATCTGATTCCGGGTTTGATAGTGCCGCAGAAAGGCATTGTCGGGCCGGATGTTGAGTTCAATGCGACTGATTTTCTCAATCATCCGAATATGAAAGTCGACGGCGGTACTACTTCGGTTTTCCACGATACCTTCTCGCATCCGGTGCAGAATTCCGAAATTGTGGCGTTGCTGCCGCCCTCCTCGAATGAGAAATCCGCACCGCCGGATCCACGTGATGGCTTGGAGATACTACTAAACAGTATGTTGCAGACTGTCGCTTGTTTGCGCTGGCGCGACAGTCGCTCACAAAAGGATCACAAGGCGTTTGCGTTCTTGTTGCAGCGCTTCAAGGACGTTTTCCTGCCCGTCTTCTGTCCGAACTTCGATTTCAGCATGTCCGTATACGAACCCCGTCTCGAATTGCCCACAATGCGTTCAGTTAACAAGAAGGAGGAAGTGATGTCCTCCTGCGTGGTGGTGCTGATCAATTGGATCTCGCACTTCACGCATGAGCGTACCATGAATCACCGGCTCGATAATATGCACATCAACGAAGGGCATCGCTTGCGCGCCTACCAACAGAGCTTGATTGTGCGCGATGTGCTGTATGCGACGCGCGAAAATATAAATTTCGTACACGAAGTCTATCGGCAAGCGTTTCTGCTGAACTTCACAACTAAATCGCAAATCGATGCGATACGCACGGCAATTGCAGTTTACCGCGACTGGATGACGGGCACTACACCACCACAATTCCTACTTGAACCGGACGACAATAGTAATGGCAATGCGGCGTTGCCGAACAATAGCTCGGCTGGCAGCACGCCGCGCAGTCAGCGCTTGCGCACACCTTCCTACGTTGGTGCTATGAGCAAGGAGAATGTAGCGGTGCGCGCTGGCCTACAAAATGTGCTACAGATTTTCGTCACAAATGCGGCTAACGTGTTTCTGGTCAACACCAGTCATTTGAATATTTTTTTCCCTACCAAATCGCGCGATTACCGCTCAACGCCGCTGCACGAGCAGACGGAGGTGTGCAAGAAAGTCCTGAATGTCTACCGCACGATGGTGATGAACACGCGCATGGAGCCGAAGACGTGGGAGCAACTGTTGTTGGTCTTGTTGCAAGTGACTTCGATTGTGCTGCATCAGAATCCGGCCGTCTCGAAGAGTACCAGTCTGGGCGGCATACTGGGTCAAGCGATTTTCCAAACGCTTATTGTTACATGGATACGTGCGCATACCAATGTGCCGGTGAATGCGCAACTATGGGAGAAATTCCTCGCTGTGCTCGCTTCGCTAACGTATCGCGACGAACTGATCATCGAATGGGACAAAACCATACAAACGCTGACGCGCGTCTTCTCGCGTTATGTGTATGCGCTGAATCTGCAAGATCTGCCGTTGGATCGGCTGGCCGAAAGCAAGGGTAAGCGCCGACGTATTGGTAGCGTGTGGCAGCAATCGGGTGGCTCTGCTATGAGTGTGTTGAAGGAAAGTCGTGATCGCGATAGCGCAGCCGATCGCGAACGTGAATCGAATAGCAGTCGCTCAGATGAGCACTCAAATGCGGGCGTTGGTGGGCAATTGCACTCTCATCAACATTCGCTAAGCGGCGGCGGACATGGCATGCATGCGCATGGCGGTGCCACATTGCGTTCAGGTCATGCCGCCACCATACTTACGCCGCTGCTTAGTCGCAGCTATAGTGAAGGTAGTTTGGCATCGGTGGCGCGCAACTCACGCATGCGCAGCCGTCGACATCGTAATATGCAAAAGAACACAGTGCCACCAGCACTGCCGACGAACGTCGAGCATTCGTTGAGCGCGTTGCTGTCACAACAATCGACAACGGAGTTATCGCTCAGCTCGGAAACGTTGAACGCGCGTCGCTTTGGAGGTGGCGCCAACACACATGCCTTGCAGCAACACAACGATATGCGGCGCGCCATGTCACTCGATTCGGTAGCGAATTTCGGTGCGCGCCAACGGGGACGCAAACGTCGTCAACGGAGCTCAACACATGGCGATGACGATGAGGATGTGCTTGATGGCGAGGACAATGATAGTGGGGCAGATTCGCGTAGCCCATCGCCAACGGCAAGCAGCGGCATTGAGGGCAGCTCTATCAAGGATGCACAAATACAGATGGATGTGCTAGCGGTGGATAGCGGCAGCTTGGAAGAAGGTAGTTCTGGCAGTTTTCTCGGCTCAGAACGGCGCTCGATCATACTGGGTGGTGTGGCTACTGGTTGGCTGCCCGACTCAACAGCTATCATGTGGAAACGCATGTTGGGCGCGCTCGGCGATGTGAATCGCATACCGAAGGCGGAGTTGCATGCTCAGGTTTTCAAACATCTACTTGACATGACCACCAATTTAATAAGAATCAAGCAGAATCAGGGCATTTCCACTGACAACCAAAGCACACCGCCACCACCTACACTCGTGCCGCCCATCGGTATAGTGGCGCCTTGGTGCTACGGCGCACTGGAGTTGGATAAATCATTCAAAAAGGGCAAACTTTTGGCGCTGCAGCTACTCTGCTCGCTAGCCGTGCACGGCGCTGTGTCCGGCATGCAACATTTGCCACTCTTCTATCACTCGCTACATAAATTACTCACCGGTGAGGATCGCGATTTGATTTATGCAATTCTAAAACACGTCGAGGGACCGCGTTTCTTGAGTCTACTGCTGCCTGGTCACACGCTGCTGCTGCTAGATATAGTCCACGCCTCGGCGATACTACTCACCTCGCTGGAAGCGAATCGCAACACACCGCGCGCCGAGGTGGCCGCCTTGCTCGGTTCGCTGCTCTGTTACCCCTCAACGCTCATACCGCGTCCAGTATTGCAACCGTCGCCACAAATATTCGAACTCATGGAGTGCCCCGATCTGCAAGACCACATACTAAACATCGTATTGCGTTGTGCGCGCCGCGAACCATCCGCCAAAGCGCGTTGCATCGCGCTCTCTCAGCTCGGTCAGTGGATTTTGTTGAAGCTATCACATCCATTACAGTCAAACAGCCGCTCCCGTGGCTACTTTCAGCAAGCAATACCACACCCGCCCGGCGTGCAACCGCGTGACATGCACCATAACGCGCAGTTTAATCCGCGCATACGCGAGGCGCTGCAAGTGCTACTGCAAGCTTTGCAGTTCAAGCATCGCACCATTGCGATTGTGGCGGTTGACGCATTGAAGCTGTGCGCGGAACGCGGTCGTGAGCTCGCGTCAATTGAGCGCATGCCGCAATTAATTATCACGGCGATATGTAAGGCACTCGAAATACAGAATGTTACGAATCCAAAAGATTCCGACAAGATTGTATTGACTTCGCTTATGCTTTGCCTTGGTGAGTATTGCATGTCCTTCCCGGCATCACTGATGTTGGCGCCGCTTAATGAACGCGGCGAAACTTTGGTTTTGTTGGTGTTGCGCGTGCTAATGCAAATCGCTTCGGGAGCACCCAGACACGAGCGCGTCAAATTGACCGCCGACGACGACTTCGATACGCACATCTCCAGCGATGATCTACAGTTGGACGGCAAGCTGCCTGAGGCGAACTACCAAACCTCAGAGACCATACAGGCGTGCATCAGCGCGATAAAGATGTGCGCCAAGGCCATAGCCATGCATTTGGTTACACACTTGGGACACTTCCCCATGGGCATTGGCGCCTCCAGACTCAGCTCGATGGTGGAGGAGCAAGATGATGTCGCTGCGAATGCCGGTTTGGGCGCACAGAGCGTTGGCGCTGATGCGCGCCGCGATTCCGTCGAGTTGCCTTCAGTGTTGCATGCGCAGAATATGCAGCTCTTCATGCTGAGTTCGGGTTTGGTGGCGAGCTTTATTGAACTACCTGCGCTAAAGTTGCCCGGAGGTGGCGCGACGGCCGGTCTGATAACCGCTGAGAAACAAGTGCGCGTGTTGTTGCGCGATTTGAATGGCAAAGCCTGTTGGGATGCATCGATATTGTACAGTGAACCGCGTAAAAGCATCAAAAACGCAGCAAGTGAAAGCACAACTTCGGCGCATGCGTTTAGTGGCAGCGCAGCTGTGGAGCGCATGGGCGATAGCATGCAGCGCAGTTTCAACACAACACCACAGCATCGAAATATGTCGCAGCCAATGGACTCGCTGATATCGTCTATGATTGGACTGGATGTGCTGCCGCCACGGCATACACTCCGACATCGCCCGGCGGGTGAGCTGCCGCTTGCTAAGGACTTGGCGCCCGATCTCGATCAATTAGATGATGTGAGTAGAAAAATATATCTAAAATATACAGTAAATATAATAATTAATAATATTTTTTGTCTTTCTTTTAGCTACTGGCCTACATCGGTCACACGAGTCCTGAATGCTTAACGAATCCTTTGGCGCAGCTCAATACGCCTGGTCCCAGTCCGCTGGGCAGCAGTCTGGAGGCGCAAACCATTTCGATTATACTCAATCAGCGCGCGCTCGAACAGGAATATGTCTCAAATTTAAATCAGCAAGCTTTGCAAAACAACACCAACACCGCAGCGCAGCTACTACACGATCAGCATTCAATGCATTCGGTCGAACAGGCATCACACGCTTCATTCGAATCATACAATACGACCAGTCTAACGGGACGCACGGAAATTCCCTTTCAGTATTGTCGCCTACTCTTCTCGCACCTCGGCATGGCCGGTTGGGAGCGTCGTTCGCGCACACACCTACTACAACGCACAGAAAAGCTTTTGCGCGAACTGCGCAATGTGGACCAACAGCGCTGTCGAGAGACACACAAAATGGCGGTGATTTATGTGGCCTCCGGCCAGGAGGATAAGAGCAGCATACTGAACAATGCAAGCGGTAGCAGCACCTATGAAATGTTCGTCTCAGCGCTGGGCTGGGAAATCGATTTGGAGACACACAATGGCTTCCTCGGCGGTTTGCCACGACAGGGTTGCGGCGCGACGGCGCCCTACTATGCCACACCATTTTTGGAGGTGATATACCATGTGGCCACGCGCATGCCTTCCGATTCGCCGGAGAATTTGCTGCTAAAGACGCGCCATCTGGGCAACGACGAGGTGCACATTGTGTGGAGCGAACATTATCGCGATTATCGACGCGACATTTTGCCGACAGAGTTCTGTGATGTGTTGATTGTGGTGTATCCGCTGAAGAATGGGCTCTTCCGTGTGACGGTGAATCGGAAGCCAGAGGTGCCTTGGTTCGGCCCGTTGGCCAATGAGAGTATTGTGAGTGGTGCATGCCTGGCGACGCTGATACGCGCAACAGCAATCAATGCGAGCCGCGCCAAACGCGCAGCCATGCCGCTCTTCCAGCAATAGTGAGTGCTTTGAAATATTAAGCAGCGCAGTAACCTTTATTGAATATCTATTTTCTGTCTCTTTTAGTTATGAGGAACGCAATCGTTCTTTGGAGAGCGTCTCATCGCGTTACAAGGAGAGCACCACCTTTGAAGATTTCGCCAATCGCATCTACAATCCAATGCCGTTGCGTGATACCGGCGCAGCAGCGCCACTAGCCGCTGCCTTAATCGACCACCATCGCTCCTCAATTAAGGGTGAGCGTTTAACCTTTAATATTTATTTATTTTTATTTTATTTGAATTTCTCTTAATCGCTTTCCTTTTTGCTCTCAACAGGTTGGGTGCAGGCTTCCATCGATTCCAATACAAGAGAGTTAATGCACTCGGGACTAGCGCCTTCCGCCTCGGCCACCACTACCGCTGCCATGGAAGCGGCCACGAACAGCTCATCATCGCCGCGCGGCGCACGCAAATTGGGCGCGCCCTTTAAAGGCGTGAACGTGCCAAAGAAGAACTCTTTGCAGTCAAGCAGCAACACGCCACCGGAGAGTCCCACTTTACCGCTGCGGCGCTTCAAATAATATAAAATAAATTACAATTAATGAAGAGTAATACTAGAAAAACTGTTGAAAAGCCAGTCAAAAGAATGTGCGTAGCTGAAGCCAGTTTGTTTGATTTCATTTCAAATGTGCAAAATATAATTCATTCCCTTGTGGTTTTTAGTTGAAACATGTTTGGAATGCGTTAAGTTTGAATATGTTTTATGTAATTAAATATTATTATACTAAATGTGTAGCATTTAATTCTCAATTATATACACTTACACTTCCAATTTTAGTCGCAAACTATTTAAAAACACAGTGAAAAGTATTTCTATTGCAACTTAACTATGTTCTCTAACTCACTCATTCTCTCTAATTACTATTAGTTTTACATGCATATATATTTATGTTAAACAAAGAGAAAACTATTTTTAAGTTAAACTAATGTTTTATTAACTTTTAAACTTGTGTGTTGTATTATATTATTATATTTAAAGGCATACATGGCGTGCTATGTATTTGTATAGCACTTTTATTAACTTCATAGGCAATAATTATTTCAAATAATAATTGATTGAATGCTAAAAATTTCGGTTCCACATATTGTGTTTTTATTTGAAAATTATTATTAATTAATTTACGGATTTTTTGTTCTTATTTATTCAATTGTAAAAAAAAAATAATTTTTTAATTTTACGAATTGTATTTTTATTTTATTTAACTTTTTCAAAAAAAAAAAAAATATTTTTTTTTGTATTACTTGATTTTTTTTGTAATTAAAATATATTTATATTAGATTATATAGTGTTTCTTAACAAGTTTATTTTTTTAAATTATTTTTTATTTATTTATATTTTTCCGTTCTTCGAATTGCTATACATTTTTATTTTATTTTTTTTATCTGTCTTTTTTTCCTTCAATAATAAGAGTTTTCAATTAATTCATGTATTTACAAACATTTTTAATATTTTCTATTATTTCATTCTCAATATTTTTGGTTTTTAGCAATAATTTTTTTTTGTTTTTTTATATTATTTTTCTGTATTCTTAATTTTTTATTTGGTTTTTTACTTCTTTATTTTTATATACATATTTATATTAATTTTATTAATTGTTTATATTTTTATTTCATTTTTATTGTTTATATTAAATAAATAACAAATAAATATAAAAAAATTAAGTTTAATTTGATTAGTTTTCTATTTTTATTGTAATGTAAATATTTTTTTTGTTTCTTTGTTTACTTTTATTATTTTGTAATTATGTTTTTTTTATTTTTTATTATTAAGCAATTGTGTGGGAGTAAAATATTAATAAAACAAAACAATTATAATTTATTATAATTTTATATGTAAAAAATATTTATTTAATTTAAAAGAAATCACTTTGTATAGTTTCTACTTGTAAGTACATTTAAATATCATACAATTTATTTGCAGCTAAAGGACAGCTTTTTTTATTAATTTATAATAATTCTAATGAAAATTTGTAGAATTTTGAAAATTTTTTATTAAATTTTTGAGGTTTGGTATTAAATTTGTGTGTTTTTGAAACTAACTTGACCTTAACCTGACCTCATATATTAAAAAATTATTGTTTTGAAATGATAATTGCTTTTGCGTCAGCGTGAGATTACATAGACCCGCTTGATGACTCTTACTATACGTCCAATGTTTTTTTGTTGTTTTTATTGAAATTCGTGCTAACCTAAAGATTTGTTGATAAACGATTTTGATTTAAAGAAATTAAAATTCAAATATAAAATTTCAAATAAAAAATGAATTTTAAAATTAAAAAGGAAATAAAAAAAAATAATTTAATTTATTATATTTATATGAAATATATTCATCAATTTAATATTTTTTAGTTTAAAGAATTTTATTCTTGCAGCAGTTGTGTCGCGAAATTATAAAATGCATGTAAGCTCTACACTGGCTATAGTATTAAATGAAAATGTACGCTAAACATTAAGTATTATCAGCAAATAATAACAATTTAATTACAATAATTTTAAGTGCGAGGAAAACATCAAAAAGTGAAACTGTTCAAAATGTTAGTTTACAATGTACTACTATTAATGCTTGAAACAATCGCAAGTTAGCTGTAAAAATATAAAAAAAACAATAAAAAATAAATTATATTAATTAAAAATAATTATACATACATATTTAAAGAAAATATAAATACAAACTTAAACACCACGAACTGCTGCAGGCCTAAAGCAGCGAGTAGCAATACATATACACTTATATACTTGTATTATTAAGCTAAAGTTCATTTAAAGCGTTATAAGCTTCACAAATATTTTTGTAATTACTAAATGAAAATATGCAATAATAAAAACACCAGTAAATATGCAGTTACTTATAGTAGTAAACGGACGAACGAAAAAATAATTAAAATAAAAAAAAAATAAAAATATAAATTTAAAAATAGAATTAAAAAAAAACTAAAAAATAATAAAAATAAAAAAATAAAAATAAATTTATAAAATATTCATTAAAAAAATATATTAAAAAAATTAAATTAAACTGATAAACTAACGCAAATGAAATTACCGTTAAGTCGCTCAGCACTTATGTAGTTGTCTCTTTTGTTGTTTTGTATTCCGTGTTGTATGTGTAAATATATGTATAACAAACATGCCGTGTTTGTACTTTTTACGTACTTTTGTGCGCCTTTTTTATGCACAAAAAATTAACTACTAATGATTTACTAAATATTATTAAATAAAAAATTAATAATAACATTATTAATAAGAAAATGCGAAAATGCGAAATTTGTATACAATTTTTAATTATTTAAATTTATTTATTAACTTAATATTTATCATTTCTCTTGTACGCATTTATGTTAGCGATGTAAACAAATGCAAGTGTTAAGCTAAACTTTTGCGAATTCGCGAATTGTGCAGCGCAAATTAATATTGCTCTACACACCAATATGCATACATACATACAAACGTATATATCGAATAATGTAATATTTATAAAATATTTACTTAATATTAAAATATACATATATGGCAATTTAAAAGAAAACACACTAATACACACATAAAACACATACACACTTTTTTCAAATTACAAATAAAAATTTTAACTATTTACCAATTGTTGTTGGTTGATATTCTTTTTCTAATCAGTTGCAATTGGAATGCCCTTTTCTAATATACTCACCTAGTTCCCGTTTCTACCAAATATCACGGACTTTCGTAATCCTTTGAAGTGAATCTAAATGCATCTTGGCTCCCACGTCACTGTTGACAGTCATAACTTTGAGGTTGTAGATAGTTTCGTCTACCTGGGAACCAGCATTAACAGCAATAACAATGTAAGCCTGGAAATCCAACGCAGAATCACTCTTGCCAACAGGTGCTACTATGGACTAAGTAGGCAATTGAAAAGTAAAGTCCTCTCTCGACGAACAAAAACCAAACTCTACAAGTCTCTCATCATTCCCGTCCTACTTTACGGTGCAGAAGCGTGGATGATGTCAACATCCGATGAGACGGCACTAGGAGTTTTCGAGAGAAAGGTTTTGCGGAAGATTTATGGTCCCTTAAACATTGGCAACGGCGAATACCGCAGACGATGGAACGATGAGCTTATGTGTTATTCGACGATATAGACATAGTCCAGCGAATAAAAAAACAGCGGCTACGCTGGCTAGGTCATGTTGTTTGAATGGATGAAAGTGCTCCAGCTCTGAAAGTATTCGATGCAGTACCCGCTCGTGGAAACCGAGGAAGAGGGAGACCTCCACTCCGACTGAAGGACCAGGTGGAGAGGGACCTGGCTTCGCTTGGTATAACCAATTGGCGCCAAACTGCCAGAAGGAGGGATACGTGGCGCGCTGTTTTGGACTCGGCTATAACCGCGTAAGAGGTGTCTACGCCAGTCAAGAAGAAGTATATACAGTAGCGGACAAAAAAAACGGGACACATTTCAGTGACTTTATATCGATGTAGTATTAACAAATCAAACTCTCATATTCAAGAAATTATTTATTATACTAAGTACATTATTCAGATACAAGAAAAACGCGTTTATTTATTTTCCTGAGTGTAAACGTCATTGCAAATAAAATGAAAAGTGCAAAAATGCCAAAATTGAGTGAAATTGATAAAACAGCAATTTTGGCTTTGCGATCTCAGAACTTGAGTATACGCAAAATTTGTGAACAAATAAAGTTTATTTAGACTATTATCAGTGTTTTCCTTCAAAAATATCCAAAGAGTGGGTCTATGAAGAAGAGGGCTACTGTCAAGGATGACCACCATATCAAGCGGATTAGAATTCGGAACACATTCAAAACCGTTGAAGACATTAGAATCGAAGTTCGTAAACTGAAAGGAACCGAAATCAGAACACGGAATGTACTACGGTGCCTTCAAAAAGCCAGATTAACTGGCCGTTGGCCATCCAAAAAACCACTTTTTCGGTAAAAATGCGACAAAAACTCCTTCAGTGGGCTAAATTGCACAAAATTTGGACCAAGGAGTATTGGAGAAAAGTCATATTTTCAGATAAATCCAAAATTAACCACTTCGGTTCATACGTTATGTCGCACGTCCGCAGAAAAGTTGGTGAACGTTTCTATAATGCATCTGTCAGAAGTACCGTTAGACATGGGGAACCCTAATGATCTGGGGGTGTTTTTCTTATCATGCTGCGGGAAAATTGCCCTTAATTGATGGAAATGTTAACTCAATTATATACCAACAGCTCTTACTGGAGAACATGGACCCTTCAATTGTAATTTTTCAGGATGATTCTGCACCATGACATCTAGCCAAATCGAAATATTAAATGAAGACATTTTGGTGTCTCTATCATTATTACTATCTATATATATATATAAATGAATTGCTGTTCGTTAGTCTCATTAAAACTCGAAAACGGCTGAACGGATTTATCTTATCTTAGTCTTAAAATGTTCGTGGAGGTCTAGGGAAGGTTTAAAAGGTGAGAAAAAATCGTATAATTGCCGGGAAAACCCTAAAAACAGCCCTTTTCTATTTCCCATACAAATGTTTTTTAAATAAAATTGAACTTAATTGCCGTTTAATAAAGTTCAAATCACTCACTGTTGTCTAAGCAATTTAGGTGTGTTGCTAACGTCAAAGAGTCAATTTGCAATTTATTCCCGCTGCACAAAGTTCAAATTCAATCATATCTATCAAAATAGTCTTCGCATGCTCTTTGGAGGATCTAATGTCGCGTTCCGAAACTAAACAAAAGTAAATCGCGAATGCATAGTCACAAAATGTAATAAATCATTAGTAGTACTGATTTTTCCGACTGAGAATCAATTTGTTCGGCTTCGTGAAACTTAATTTTAGCTAACTTCAGTTGTTACTGTCACAGATTATTTTTTAAAGTTTGATAAATTTTAAGTTTTGTGGACAGCTGTGTGTGACTTACCGTGAGGCATGCCAATTATTACATTTACTTGAGAACGATTCACACTGGGATGATACGCTAAGGATTCCGTAATATCTTCATCGCCGCATCAAATTCGTACACTGTTTGCGATTATCATATCAACATGTTTCCCCTCGAATCCAAAAGATTTGTGGGTTAAGTATAGAGATGACATGTCTGAGGATGTTTTGCATCGTGTGCGCCGTGAAACTTTGAATCCTACACTACAAATGACTGACGAAATTTACAATGAGACATTGATTATGATAGAAGATATGTGTTTATTGATAGCTAATAAAGTATTGTCGTGTTTGGGAATGACAGCACCCAATCGTCATATGCACGATGCATTAAATCACGAGTTGCAAAGGGAACAACAGTACGACATTGAAGAATTGGCCGAAACAGTTCGTACAAATGTTCCACAATTAAATCAACAACAAAGAATTGCGTACGATACTTTAATAGAAGCTGTGAACAGTGGATCTGGTGGAATTTATTTCCTTGATGCTCCCGGAGGAACAGGAAAAACGTTCTTAATTTCATTGCTGTTGGCGAGGATCAGATCGCGAAATGATATTGCTCTAGCATTGGCATCATCTGGAATAGCTGCGACTCTGCTAGAAGGCGGGCGAACTGCGCATTCTGCCTTGAAATTACCATTAAACATGCAAATCACCGAAACAACGAAACCAATTTGCAACATCGTCAAAAATAGCGCAATGGCAAAGATTCTACAGGTATGCAAATTAATTGTTTGGGATGAATGCACAATGGCCCATAAGAGGTCACTGGAGGCACTGGACAGAACATTGAAAGATCTTCGTGACAACCAAAATATTTTTGGTGGGGCCATGATTCTGTTGTCAGGTGATTTTCGTCAGACTCTTCCAGTTATTCCCCGATCAACTGTTGCTGATGAACTAAATGCATGCCTAAAATCATCGAATTTGTGGCAGTACGTAAAGACACTCCAATTAACAACTAACATGCGAGTATTTTTGCAACGTGATGAAACTGCAAATATGTTTGCGAAGCAGTTGTTAGACATTGGAAATAATAAAGTTGCAATGGACACTTCGACCGGATTCATCACATTACCTACAGATTTCTGTCACATCACAGATTCAAAAGAGGAACTTATTCAGCGAGTTTTCCCAGATATAGGGCAAAAGTTCAATAACCATAATTGGCTGGGTGAACGAGCAGTATTGGCAGCGAAAAATAAAGATGTCGAGGATCTCAATGCAATCATTCAGAACTTTCTTCCAGGACAGTTGGTTTCCTTCAAATCAGTCGACACCGTTATGAATCAAGATGACGTAGTCAACTATCCCACGGAGTTTTTAAATTCACTGGAATTGCCTGGATTACCACCTCACAATTTGCAGTTAAAAGTAGGATCAGTTGTCATCATGCTGCGTAACATTAATCAACCTCGACTATGCAATGGAACAAGACTGGCTGTGAAAAAGCTGATGAATAACGTCATTGAGGCAACAATCATAAAAGGAAAATACAAAGGAGAGGATGTCTTGATCCCGCGAATACCGATGATTCCAACGGATTTACCATTCGATTTTAAACGCTTACAATTTCCAGTACGTCTGGACTTTGCGATGACAATAAATAAATCGCAAGGACAGTCTTTAGAGGTTTGCGGAATCAATTTGGAGTCTCCCTGTTTCGCGCATGGACAATTATACGTCGCGTGTTCGCGCGTCGGAAAACCGTCTTCTTTGTTTATTTACGCACCTCAAAAAAAAAAAACAAAAAATAGAGTTTATGAGAAAGCTTTAAATTAATTAACAAACTGTATCATGACAGTGTGTCGCTGTTAATATCAAATTTAAACCTTATAAATTGCCAGTATTTCAGGAAAACTCTGTTTTTTTGGTAATAAAATTAAATAATAATAAAATTAATAATAATTTTTTAATTATAAATAATAATAAAATTTCATGATTCATTAAAAAATGCATTCTTATTCAATACGTTTTGATGGTTTTAAAATTTAGGTCTTTTCTTTATCGACTGAGGCAATACGAAGTCTGCCGGGTCAGCTAGTTTAAAATAAAATCGAGTTTCTATTTTATCGCGTTTAGTTTTATTGTTAATATCAATATCAATCATCAATATTTTTAATAAATGTCATATTTGAAATTCAAAGATCGGAAATATTTATTTTGGCTTCTAATTGAAAATGAAAAGATTTATTTTTAACTGAAATATTTATTTATGTTGCAAATACTTATATAAATCTAGTTACATAACAAATTTTATCATATAACTTTTTGTTTTTAAAGAAAATCAAAACATTTCTACAGTGTCCACGTTTTTTGTCCGCTACTGTATATAGACGGATCCAAACTAAACAAAAAAGTAGGATGTGGTGCTTTTTTCAGAAAAAATAAATACCAGATACGATTTAGTGTCTTCCCAGCTGAAATTACTGCAATGAAAAAGGCTCCTCGTTCTGTCAAAAACAGTGTTAGCGACCGGGAAAATATTTATATTTACAAATAGCAAGCGGCTTTAAAATCACTAAAGTCTCTTAATAACTCTTCGAAGATAGTGAAATAATGCTAGGAACTATTAGTGAAACTATGTATTATCATATTTAACAATAAACCTGCAATGAGTTTCATCATACCGTTCACAATTTCTTCCAGGCCCAAAACAATATTTCAACATTTATTACAATAGCCTAAATCATTTTGTGGAATTGAGCGATCCGAAAGGTATTTTCCGATTTTGACGGAGCTGGTAGGTATGCTCAACGCCATTCTATTCTAAAAGGATATTGCTACCAGAATATTTAGATGACATTGACACCATAGGCCTTACCAACAAAGCAGAATTTTCCATCCTAGAAAAAGAGGTTGGTGTTGTGGTTACCTAGATGCCACACACAAATATTCCTCGCGTTTTGGGAAATTTGAAAAAATGAATGAGTTTGTCTATCTCGGAACCAGAATAATTTCCACCAACAATCTAAACATGGAGATCAAGCAGTTCCCTCACTCGACGAAATGGAGCATTCGAGAGAACTGTTCTCAACAAGATCTTTGCAGCCATCCACGTAAGTGAGTAGTACCGAATAGGTTGAAAGCATGAACTGAAAGGAACAAAACCAAGCTGCTTTTACCTAATAAAATTAATTACGTCCGATTAATGATACTAAAGACATTTCTTAGAGTAAGTGAAATACTAATGAAACCATGTCGTCATGTCTTAAATAGCAGAGGATTTAGTATTAAATCGGTCCAATCGATGAATAATCTATTTAAAACAAACTTTTCATACATTTTACTTCGAATATCGCTAGTACTAATAGTGGAGTTATATTCGGTTACTCTGGGACATTTATGTGAATCAAGAAAATAGACAAATAATTAATATGGTTTTAAGGTATGAGCTCATGGATCCACTCAGCACAATGTCGGCTCAATTCCATTAACTATCCAAAAACTATATTTATTAGATACAAAAATTGTAGGAGAGGATGGCCAAAATCACTAATACAGTAGAAATTGTGAAATATAGAGCGTATAATGAAAATCTCAGAGCCCTATGGGTTGTCTGTATGTAGAAAGTTTCTTATATAAAATAATTCTGTATCCTTTGCCTTTAAGGAATATGCTTCGCTCCTGATTTTAAAATAAATATAAAATAATTAAATTGAAATAGAATATGAATCCTTAAGTCGGTAACCCACTACACAGCCTTAGTGAACTTAATAAATATATTAAATTTTCGGAAGCATTTTACTTGCATGCCTTACACCAAACAAATTAATTTCGTATACCAAAAGGAGTCTATCTACTTTTTGTTATCTTCCGAAGCAGCCAATTTCACGCGTTCAAATATTTAAGGAGTGCTTACAACAAATATTTTGGACAACTAACATACATACTAGTGTCTATATTCATCAACGCACCGCTAAATGTCAAAAGCATTGCTGAATGAAAGCGCCGAGCGGATGTCCTTGCGTGCCAAACTAATTTTGGTTAGTCGGTCATTTATGATTTAAAATTGAACACCTGGGAATCGTGGTCTAATGAGTCGTAGTCATAGCTAACACATAGTAAACCAGCACACAAATATCTCTCGCAGGTGTCATTTGTATAAGCAGCACAGCCTTGAGGGTGCAAAAAGGAAACCAGGGTTGCGGAGTTTGGTGTTGAGTTAATACAAGCTATAGCGCCTAAAAGTAGCTTAGAAGATATGTGTGTGTATGTGCGCGCTCGGCGTGTTGCCAACGCTTGTCGTGCATGTGTGAGCAAAGGGTCATTGTCATCGTGGCGTCGCGTTGTTAAGCGCCTGCAACTAGACACCGGAATGCTAGCTTAAGTGCATTGACAGCTTTCCTTGCGGCTGCGTTAGTGAGTAGTTGGTTTATGGTTTTTTAGAAGATATAAAACTTACATAATGTTCATAGTATATTCACATGTGTACTGCTTAGTATAGTGGCCGCGCGCGTTTTAGTTTCACATTTATTGTCTTAATTTCTGCGTTGCTCATTGTTGTTGCGCCATTATGATCTGATAGCTTGAAAGGAAAGCGCTAATGTTGTTTGGGCGTGTTGCATTGCGCTTTTAGGGTTGTTTTTCGTTTTTTGTTTTTTGTATTTTTATTTTTTTAATTCCCTTATTATGCATTTCAGCTTGCAGCTGACGTTATTATCTGTGCCATATTTGCAGTTGGAAATGACTTCAATGGCCCTAACTGTAATTTAATAGACCACCACACGCGGCGTTGAAACAGTTTCTTTATTTACTTTGGTGCATTCATGTTTATGACACAGGAAATGCAGATGACGCGCTACGCCGTTGACGAGGATAATGATTACAGTGCACTAAAGTAACACGATTATACTCCTTTCATAACCATATTTAAGTGTATGTAAGTAGTTGCTATTTAAATATTATTAAGTTAAAAATAAGTATTATTAGAGTAAAAATAGAAAATATTTTTCTCGAGCAAATTTTACGAGTAAAGACTCGATATGGTTGTAACCACTTGGAAGGTGGTGTTTTAACGCGATTTCGTGGTGGAAATTAGTCTTAGTATTTTCAAAAAAGCATAAAAACGTAAATACACTTCGGTAGTTAGAATAAGTAATAAAACCTTTGAGATCCTATCGTTATATCGGAGTATTTTGGTTATCTATCCTGTTAGCTGGGACGTACATTTGAGACCGGGCAAATATGCTTTTCGGAAATTAATATTTTTACCTGGAGTTATGTAAATCGAAAATATAAGAAGAAATATCTGGTACAAATACCAGCAGAAGCATTCTTTATCTTGATGTCATTCTCCATATTTAAAGTCAGATGTCCAAATTAGTGTTACCACTCTCAAATGGCTACAACTACTCCCTCTTATATACTATCATTATTTCGTCAACGATTGTTGACGTTTGAGGGTCTTTAAAAATCGATAATGAATGCTGTAAAGTCAAAATTTAAGTTCTCACTTAAAAGAGGACTAAGGAAAGTTATAGTATGAAGTGAGTGCCCACATTTGTATTTATAAAAGAGACGAAATATCTCCTGTCATCAAACAAACAGTCAGCGTATTCGCGCCTTGGCTCCCACGTCACTGTTGACAGTCATAACTTTGAAGTTGTAGATAATGTCGTCTATCTGGGAACCAGTGTTAACAACAATAACAATGTCAGCCTGGAAATCCAACACAGAATCACTCTTGCCAACAGGTGCTTATATGGACTGAGGAGGCAAGTGAAAAGTAAAGTCCTTTCTCGACGAACAAAGACCAAGCTCCGTCCTGCTTTATGGCGCAGAAGCGTGGATGATGTCGACATTCGATGAGACAGTGCTAGGAGTTTTCTAGAGAAAGGTTTTGCAGAGCATTTACGGTCCTTTAAACATTGGCAACGGCGAATACCGCAGAAGATGGAATGATGAGCTGTATGTGTTATGTTATGACATTGACATAGTTCAGCGAATAATAAGACAGCGGCCACGCTGGCTAAGTAATGTTGTTCTGAAGGACGAAAGCGCTCCAGCTTTTAATGTGTTGCTGGTGGAAGCCGAGGAAGAGTAAGACCTTCATTCCGTTGGAAGGACTTGGCTTCACTTGGTATTACAAATTGGCATTAAACTGTCAAAGGAAAGAATTAATGGCGCGCTGTTGTAAACTCGGCTATAACCCCGTAAGCGGTGCCTACGCTAGTCAAGAAGATTGCACCTGCGCTACTTTCCCCGAATCGAACTCCTAATACATAACAATAACAAGATAATAATTGATTTATAGCAATCTATTGATGACAATTTCCATTAGTTCACTAAAAACTTGTTTACTATTATGTATGAACACATTCTTCAATGTATTCTCATGTAAATTCTGAGCTCCCAGCATAAACACATAGCGTATGTTGTTTCGACAACAACAAGCAACCAGCATAGCTACAGCTGATTATAATGTTGTCACTGCCGTCGTGACCGCTGCCGGCGTCGCAGCCGTCGTCAGCGACTCAGCTGCGCACGCTGACGCCATCCTCATTGAGCGCCTTCTGTGTGTGTGTGGAATTGAAAAACTACATAACTATCGGTGGCCGCGTACACAATCGTAGCACCAAAACAACAACAACAAGCAAGAATAACACAATTCTGCTCGTACGCGCCAGCGAAATATCCACCAAGTTGCAAAGGCGAAGGAGCAAAGAAAAACCTAACTGAACTGAGTTTCAGTTGTAGTAATATTTATCAAACAGCGCCGTTACTATTTCAGTTTTTATCGAGTAGTCGCCTAGTCACAACGTGTCCACAGTCCACCCGGGTTCCAACGTGATAAATATTGCGAAACCGACGCGCCAACTTACGACATTTCAATTCTTTATCAATAACAACAACAAATTCAATTATTTAAAAAATGCGTTCGCAAATGTTCTGCTTTTGTGTGGCGCTGCTGCTGATTGTTTGCATTCTGTAAATGTTTCAAATAAAAGTAATAAATTGACGCACACAAATCCACTTGAATTCCAATAACCCCCCAAATGAGTTGAAGTTGTAAAAGTAGTGAGAAGAAACCTTAAAAATATCCATAAAAATGTAACTTTCAAATAAAAACCGTTAAATAGTGTGTAGTTTACCATATCCCAATTAAAGTATAGTGGTGAATTTGAAATTTAAACCGTCCACCCCGTAAAGTATACTCCTTTCGAACCGTAACTACCTTGGCGCAATCTATGAGCGCTTCCGTAAAGATGAATGCAAAAGATGGTGATAGCAGTGAGGAGGCGTCTTGGCAGACTAAAGAGTCACAAAAGCAACTGACCCGGCTAGAGTGTAAGTACAGAACTATTTATGAGACTGAACTATTGAAAAATATTTAAAATAAGAGTAAATGTTTTGTAGATACAACAATAAGAAAGTATTTATTAAGCTCTTCTTCTTATTTAGTCGAGCTTATCTTCTAATTTCAGGGGAATCATTAAATCTATGAAGTCAACTCTGAGGGACGGTAGGATATTATAAAAAACAGAGTGTTAAATAAATCAAACCATCTAAAGAATCTGTGTAATAAAGAAGTAAACTTTAGAGCTATCAAAATTCTGTGCTATGTAGCAAAGACACTGGATCTACAAAAAGGGTGACTGTTCAGTGATTGTAACTGTTAGTTGTTTTTTTGTTTAGGCATCATCTTGCATTAGTGTGTGGTCTCTAGATCTGTATATGTAACCCTCAGTCTCAAGATATAAACAATGCTAATGAATTTTATGGAAATTACGAACATATGGATGATAGAGAACGCAATACCAGAGAAAAAATTTCTTTGCTGGGCTATCGCCAACGAATTCTATCAAATATCGGGTCAACTACTTGAAGCTTCAAAATTGGTGCGATTTATGGTGGTGCGTACTAGTTATTTTATCCAAGAAAATTTATTGAGCATAGCGGCCTGTGTTGTTCTGGGAGGAGATGGTTTTTGTATATCTGCTCAAATCCAAAATAACACTAAGAAATACCTAATAGTTTTAGGAAATGAAAAAACTCGGAGCCATGTCATACAACATGAGAATTATCTTGCATGTCAAATCTTCAAATCGAACAAATTAAAGTTTATCAATTGTTCTTCAAAACAAACCCATCAGTAGTTTTTTGAGGGTTTCATACTCGAGTTTGGGAATTGCTAAATAAATTACCTTCTATAACTCTATAAGATCTAAGTTCTATAAGAAGTCTCACCAGATTTATATTTATACACTTGAAATAGTCTATCGAGGGAAGATCGCTTTTTCCATACATATGTATATTGTATTTAGATTTTGTTTCTGAAAAGATTTCACTCTACTAACCAGTGAGTTATAGACCCCCAGTTGACGGTTTTGTCAGCTGCCACGGATTGAACGAGCAAAATATAGAACCATAGGTTCGATGATATATAAAAATTAATTTAGAACATATGATATGATATGCGGGAGAGAGAGCGATGTTACTTTTCTGCAGTTCTTCTATAA
The DNA here is from genome assembly GCF_028554725.1 of Zeugodacus cucurbitae. Taxonomy (NCBI): domain Eukaryota; kingdom Metazoa; phylum Arthropoda; class Insecta; order Diptera; family Tephritidae; genus Zeugodacus; species Zeugodacus cucurbitae. The sequence goes on along the minus strand of NC_071667.1, from coordinate 49,990,840 downwards.
TCAAAAATATTAATGTAAATTTTTATATTTTTATTTCACAAAAATCGAATAAATACATTTTACTATTATGCAAATACATACACAAATGTGTAAGAAGTTATTCTCAATGCCCTGAGTCAACTCAATCAATTAATAAAGCCTCACTTTCCTTCGCAAATGAATACATTTTTAAATACATATGTACACACTCGTATGTAGTTAAAATTAATAGAATTGTGTGATCTCATAATTTAACGAGCAATTTGAGAATTGCGTATGAATGTTGGAGTGGTACCGCCTTGGTGTCGTTAAATTTAGCCATCACAGGTAGTAATGTATGTATGTAGTAAATTAATGTACATGTGTATATTTGACTGTTTACATATCAAAAAAAAAATAAAAAAATAAAAAACTGTCGGTTTTCACTGCTTCGTTTTCTTTAGCCAGTGAAAATATTTATCCAAGAAAATCAAAATTTGGACATGACAGCGAAAATTTGGGTGTGAACTGGAAACAAATTAGCTCAAAAATCGATTTGTTTGTTTTTGATAAATTAGAATTCAAGTTAAAGCGAGTCTAACGAAAGCCACGCCAAACTAAAACCAGCTAATAAGAAATTATATGTGAATAAATTAAAAAAAGTAAGGAAAGGCTATGTTCGGGTGTAACCGAATATTTTATATAACGAATATTTTCGAATAACGAAAGTCATCATAAATAGTATATGAGGGCTGAAGTAATTCCTGAACCGATTTCACTAATTTTCATCACCAACTTAATTTTGGTAAGGTATCTCACATATTAACCGATATATGCGGAATAAATCCCAAAGTATTTTTGAAAAATTTATAATTAGGTATATGGGAGTTAAGGGAAGTTATAAACTGATTATAACCATTTTTGCCACAGAGACACACTATTAGAAGAAAAATGTCTGAATTACATGAAAAAATCTGAGAGCTTTACCGATATTGCCGGTAAAAAATTGCCCTTAGGCACTGAAATCTACATGTACGATATCAGGGTTTCCGAAAAGTTATAGTTCGATATTGACAATTTTTCCACAAGTAATGTCACAGCTCAAATACAGTATTTGTGTAAAGTTTTATTCGGCTAGCATCATATATGCGTATATTAAGTGAAGGTATCAGATGGAATCCAAATATTGAATTTGGATGTAGGTGTGGTTGTGAACCGATTTCGTCCGTGTCATCAGGGTGTTAAGAAAATATTATATACCGAATGTCATTGAAATCAGTCGAGTGGTTTCTGAGATATGGGTTTTGACCCTTAAGTGGGCGGCACTACGCCCAATTTCACATTTAAAATAATGTCTGAGTACAGCTGTCCTCTACTATTTCTTTTGTAAAATTTTGTGTTTTTGATGTTTTCCGTTAGTGAGTTAACGCACTTCAAATTAATTTTCAACATAATCTTCGTATGGAAGGAGCGCATGGTAATTATCCGTTTTTATCTATTTTTATGCTGTGTAATTAGGTACGTAAAGGAAGTGACTGTAAAAAGTTTGGATTGCGATATATATACAAAAGACCTATTAGGGAGCGGGGTCACGCCCACATAAAAAAAATTACATCCAAATATGCTCCTCCCTAGTATAACCTTCTGTACCTTTCTTTCATAACTTTATTTATGGCTTAGTTATGACACTTTATAGGTTTTCGGTTTTCGCCAGTTTGTGGACGTGGCATAAGTCCATTTTCAATAGCAACCTTCCCACATTCACAAGGAACATGTGTACCAAGTTTCGACAAGATATCTTAATTTTACTCAAGTTATCCGTTGTGCGGACGGACGGACGCAAAGACAGGCATTCGGATTTCAACTCGTCTCGTCATGCAGATGATTTTGATATATGTAACCCTATATCTAACTCATTAAGTTTTATGATTTACAAATAACCATTATGAGAACAAAACTATAATAGTCTCTTAGCAACTTTGCGAGAGTATATCAAATATTGACAGAGATGTGAACTTAAATTACGAACGAAGTAATTGTCCATACTTCGATAATAATAGATAATTTTTGTTCATCCCGATCTCTCGGTTAGAGCATGGAGTCGTTTGGAACGATGATAAATTTTTCCATTCATCTTCTAAAAATTCAACAACTCTTATGAACAAATCATCATCATCCCTGACATAAATATAATATATTAAACGAAAACCTTAAAAAAAGAAAACAATAGCATCCTTTATGTTATTAAAAAGCTTAACATACATAAATATACTAGTCTTTAAATTAACTATATGATTTATATTTGTTGCATATGTATATTTTTTGATAAACTTTAATTTGACCGTTAGTGTATGTGCTTTGGTCTCAAACATACAGATGTGATATTCGCTTTGGCACTGACTCTGACACTCATGCCACACGATCGATGACGTCGTCGGCAGTGTTGAAATGTTGCTCCGAAAACTGAATGAAAATTAATTTAAAAACAAAAACAAAAAATAAATAAATCTATTTACATACATAAATATGTTTGTATGTATAAAACTATGTGTGTTGAGAACATTTCATGGAGAATAAAAGAAATACAAAACCAAACAAATAAACGAGAATGTTGTCATCACCGTTTTATTTTTAAAATTACTTACATACATATTTACATATTTTTGTGATATACATATATTTACATAAATTATTGGAGGCGCATAAATTTACACAAAGTAAATCATCTAATCCGGTTGTTTATGCGCCTTTATATAAAGTAGAAAACAAAAGTTTAAATTAGAAGTGCTGTAAAGCTTAACTATTGACGATTTTTGTTACAAAATAATTTAATTACATTCTTTATTTTTTGATTCGTATTACTATTGCTCAACAAACATAATTTCTGAATTAAAGTTGGTTCGTTGATTCTTACGCTGTTCGTGATTTTTGGAAATTAGAAATAAGATTGATTTTCGGGTTTCTTTAACGAAAACTTTACTCATTAGTAAATATAAAACGAAAAATATTTTCATTTTATACTGCTTCCTTTGTTTGTAAAAGCTTCGTATATCTGGTCCGTCATTGAACTATAGAGGTATTATATGTAATTTAGCGAAATCTCGCACCAAGCAAATGTTATTGTTTTAATTAATATTTCTTTATATTTCTATTGCTTTTCTTTTTCATAAACTTTCCATTTAAGCCAGCCCCAAACGTTCTCAATTACGTTAAGATCGGAGGAATATGGTAGCCAAGTCATAATATTAACATTTTGACTCGAATTAAATGACTTAAGGGGGTATTCTGGTCTAGACGCATGCTTTTAAAGCATTTTTTAAACTAAGATAAAGAAATGAAAAACATTGTTACTATCCATTTTTTATATGTTTTTTATTAACATTTTAATAATATAAAAAAAATTGCAAGAAAAAAAAACAAAATAAAAAAAAACGGTGCGTCCTGGTTGACGTAATTTCAACCCTTGAAGAGATCTAAAGCACAAAAAACAAGAAGATTCTTCAATAGTAAGTCGTTATCGGGTTGACCATATAAAAAAATAAAAAATAACAAAATGGCGTCGACTTGAAAACAAATTTTTTGACCCGATTTTTTCGAGCTTTTCGAATTTTGTAAAAATACTTCAAATCAAAATTTTTGGAAATCCAATGCAGACAGGATAGAGCATTGTATAAAGAAGATATATACTAAATTTCAAAGGAAATCCTTCCAAGGTCATATTTTTGAAAGTCTAAACTTTCATAATATGCAAAAAAAAATCGTTTTTTTTTTCAAAATCCTAGACCAGAATACCCCCTTAATTAAATCGTACCCTAAAACAGATGAAGATGACTCTAAATTATTATTAGCTATTAGTGTTGGCATTGAAATTAAAAATATATTTCCCGTACGCCAAATTCAAAAATATTTGGGTTCTCTGAGGTTTCGAAGTGTTTTTATTGTATCAAGCGGAGATTATAATTGCCTCAGAGCATGAAATTACAGCTGTAATACAGTTTAGATGAAAATTACAAAATATTCCGTGACATTTCGTAATATTTAAACCAAGAAATGAGTGATTGGAATTTATTAATTGGATGATAAATATCTCTGCATAGAATAAAAAGATTATAGTGTTTCCATATAAGAAAGTAAAATCGTAACATAAATATTTTAGTCATTGGTTGCGAATTAGAAGAAAAAGTAACCTGCATGGTTAACTGACAGATATCCTTTTTCGACAGCAAGACACAAGTACATTTCTAGCGTGGATAGGAGGTAGGTAGTAGAAGCAGCATGAAGAGAAAATTGGCGCCACTGAGATTATTTGGCTGTTAAAATGGGAGCGGTGCTTGAACTCTGCGCACAGCAATAAAACAACAAAGTTAATATTGGGGCACGTGCTGAGAAAAGGATGTTTGCGGTTAATTTTGGTTGTAGATGAAAAGGATACACGCTCGGAGATACACAAGTATATATAAATATACATATAAAGAGACTTGTTCATATTATCGAATTGGTACATAAATTGATACGAAATGGAGTATGGGTATCGAAATAATTTAAATTTATACCGAGCAATTTATATTAGTATTAGAATTATAAGAAACCAGTAATTAAATAAATCACAGATTCGAATGAGTATATTTGCATTTATTACTATAACCTCTGTAGAGTACAAATTTCTTTGCTTTTTCCCCAATTCTATGGACGAAGCATAGCATTCCACTCCCAATCAAATTAACACCTGTTGCTGTCACTCACTCGCAACAAGAATCTAGATAATAAACCAATTACATTTAGAAGGACATTCGCAGGCAATATCAAGCCGTACATTAGCATTAGCACGCGAAATTTTGTATGCTCCATTGAGTTTGCTTTGCTTTCGGTGCTGAAAGGATATTGTATATGCAGGCGGTGTGCGGGCCGAAGTTTGAACTGAGCAAATATTTAAATGTACTTGCTAAAATACTTTGCACAACGCAAAGGAAAGTGAAATAGAAAAACACTTAATGTGCTTGGAGGTGTAGAAGAGTAGAAGCAATGGCTCAGGTCAAGCAAAACGGCTAATTGAAGACGGATGCGTCAATGTAGACGACGGCACGGCTGGTCTAACTGGGGAGACCAATAGAATATTACAACAACAAAAGCAATAAAAAAGCATTTATTTTACTTTGTAATTATTTATTTATGTTGAAATATGTTAATATTTTGTGCTCCAAACGGTAAATAAATGAATGAAGTGAAAGAAAAAAGGCAAATGTGTAAGGTGGTCGCAAATTCGAGTGGAATCAGTTTTATACTATTTTCAAGTGAGTTAGTTAGATAGTTTAGCTCAAACAATAAAATTTTGACAGTTGTCTAAAATATAATTTAATTGAACTGACAGTTATTTATTCAAACATAAGATTAAGAGGCTGAAATTTTTTGATATTTAAAAATATCTAGTAATGAATTGTGAATTGTGTTATTTTATTGTTCTCATTTACGAAATAAACAAAAAAAGAAAAAAATCTAAATATTTTTTCTCGAGTTATGATCGAAGGGTCGATTAAATGGTCAGATGGATAACGAGAAGACGTGAAGACCTGACAAAATGAATGTGTCACTTTCAACTGCTTACATACATATCTTTACATATATAGATATATATGTACTTCCATGGTCCATCTTCATGCTTCCATATAATTACAAACAATAAGAAAAAAATTATACTTATCACAAGTTACCGACTATAAAAAGAAGCATCATTGAATAAATTATTAACAAAAAACGTTTCTTTTTAATTTCCTACGCTTCACTGCATGAAATAATCCAAAAAGAGAACTGAACATAGGAAGAAAACAATAAAATTAAAAACAGCGACGGGCGCTCAATACTCTGGGAGGGATGCGACGCCAATTTGCGCCGTTAAACCCAAATTAGACACTAGTGAAAATTTCTAAATTTTGCACTGTCACAGCATATTCTCCAAATGGAAGACGAAGGATAACCGAAAACCAACAAAACTGACTGACAATAACATCGTTTAGGCGCCAGACAAGTAGACCACTAGACGAAGCCAAGTGTGTTTGAGGTGCTACTATGCACCATACAAGCATAGCAATAGTCAGGCATTTATGGAGTATATGTACCTAACAAAAGTTTTTCAGTTGTAACAACAAATAGTACTACGAGTATGCCGAACAACAAGTTCAAAACAGAGCGAGATTTTTGCCGCTTGAGTAGCGATTGTGCGTTGAGTGCGAGAGTCGTGGAGTGCAAAGTTTGTGAGAGCACAACAATGAGTGTGTGAAGACAATTTCATTTTGGTGCTCCCTAATAATAATTTACACTAGTCTACAGAAAATGTGTTGCATTTGCATTTGTTTTTTGTTAGATGGAGGTTTTATTAAGCCACAAAGTAAAGTAAAATTATATGGACTTATCAAATAAGATATATTTATTAATACTGATGGTGGTAGTTGATATATCAAAAAAAAAGTGGTCTAGCTTTACAAAGAAGTTGTAATAATAACAATAATAAACATTAATAATAGTCGAACTGATCGAACGGTGGTTAGGACATGTTCTCCAATGCCGTACCCTCCGGTGAAAGCAGAGAAAGAGAAACACCTCCACTCCTTTGGAAAGATCAGGTGTAGAGCAACCTGGTTTCACTTGGTATTTCCAATTAGCGCCGTAATAGGGCTACCGTAAAAGAGTTCTCTGATAAGATGGGCAATTACTTTAAAAATAGTTTCGACAATTTTTCGTCGAAGGACTTTCTCAACGGTATAATTTTCATCTCTCGAATACTGCTAGTCCGAGATTATTCTTATTGAAATTTAAATATATTACTTGGAGCTAACGTAGTTTAATAGGCCAAGACTTTCCTGAAATAAATTGTATTGATTGAATTTCTGACACGAATAAATTATTCATCGTAATCACAAAACGAGTTGGAGAGCTAATCCGATTTAAATCTGAGAACTATTATTTTATTGTCAAACTACACATAAGTATGGACTGAAATGGTAACTACCACTTATAGCGAATCTTCCATAACTGCCAAGCTTGCACAACTTTTCTGTTAAGTTTTTTAAGATATCTTGGGTATAAAAAAGGGCCGTATTTGCAATTGCTTTCGAAGCTGGAACTCTACATTCTATTAAAATAAAGATGAATGATAGCCAGGTTTGCTTGCTCGTCTTTAAGAAAAACTAATTAAATTCTAAATCACTATTTTCATACTTCAGATTACACGGCGTTCGAAGTTATCATTTCACATTTGAAACTTTGTTCGGTTAGGTTAGATATTTATGCAGATCATGGATGGAAACTACTCTTCGACAGTTATAGAGGGGTATTTTAGTATGAAAATACTCTTTGAGAAGTTTTCTAATTTAATTTCATTCCAGAAAATCATCTATATAGATGGAGACCAGACTTCGACAGTTATAGACAAGTATTTTAGTATGACAATACTAGATGGAGACCACACTTCGACAGTTATAGACAAGTATTTTAGTATGACAATACTCTTGAGGAAGACCTTCAAGTTCAACTTGATTTCTGAAACTTAATCTTTGACTTGCAAAATTTTCCTTAGCATCTTCTGTTGAAACAAATACACAACGTAGAAAATCTGTACTTTGTTGAACAGTGTTGTCCCCATGCAAATATGTACGTGTATCTAGCCGTTGTTGGGAGAAGGAGTCTGTCGACGCTATTGTTTATCCGAAAAATAGTACACACAATTTTCTTAGAGCAGCCGACATACAGGGTACATAAGCTCTCGCCGACTGGTTTGTGTGGCGCCGGATGCTCCAAACAAAAGCAACAAGACTACAACGCACCATTAGCTTCGCGCATTTGTAGACTCCAAGAGGTGCTTGGCTTTGTGCAGTGCCGACGACCACGTTCAGTGGCGTAGAAACGCTGACACAATGCGGTACGGTCACAAAGCGTCGATTGCTCAGTGTTCAGATTCAAAGCGACCAAATACGGACGCGAAGCGCTAAATTTAACATACGAATCAATAGAATCAAGCGGTGGTTGGGCGAGCTTAAGCGTGACGCCTCCAAAAAAGTTTAAATAACATTACAACAAAGCAAGAAATAAACAAAGTGGGAAAAACGTGCGTGCCAGTGCGTTTGCGAGTGTGTGTGTGTCAGTGAATAATTTTAAATTTGAATATTACTTACAACATATTTGTTGTTTTTGTTGGCTAAAAAAAGTTGGACAGCTTACACACATTAACACACGTTACTTTTTTTGCCTGCAAATCGCACAGTTGTCGGTGACCTAGTGAAAATGTTAAAAAAAAAAATTTAAAACCCAAAAATACCGTTATGTACTTGAAAGTCGAGTGGGGAAAAGTGATGCAAGTTTGTGGCAAGATTGCTTGCGTGTTTCGGGCTTGTTGCAATCAAGCAGTTTTCGCGTTTAAAATTTTATATTTTTACTTTTTCTGCACTCAATCGCTTTGCGGTGGTTAGTTTCCTGCTGGCGTCATTTCTAAAAATTCACCGTTAACTGCATTCATCTGTGCACATGCCTACATACACACACGCACACATTTGTACACGTCCAATGCTGATAGTCACGGTGCGATAACTTTCCAAATACACGTGTACTTTTACTTGCCACCGGAAAAACAAGAAAATTCGACAAATGGGAATTTGAGAATTTCAAAGCTTTTCAACTTTTGATTAGTTAATTCGCACTGGCATTTATTCTACGTTTTTCGTTTTTTAGCAATTGTTAGTGAGGGCTTGTTTTACCTTTTATTTCTTTTTTTAACACTTGCCTCAGTTTGTTTTGCTGGTGCTGCAGGTGTTTATCTTTATCTAAGGTGTATGTGAATATCCTGTTTATGTGTTCATTTGCTTGTTTATGTAGTTAATTGTGCGTGGCGTGTAAACAGCGTGTGGGTGTACTAAATGGGCAATTAAATTTAGAAAATCTTGTTTTGCACACATAATAGTAAAATTTCCACAGTTTATATCCGTAGTATAACCTAGGCAAACTGATTTTTGCTTTTTATTATTTCTCTCGAGTTAATATCTAAATTACCAAAGTCATTAACAATTATTCGAATAAACTATAACAATTCGCAAACATTTTCTCTAAACCCTATATTTTTAGGGGTTGTGACACTACAAATACTTTGTTATATACTAGCATACTTAATAACAGGTTCTCTTTAGTTTCCATAATCTGGAATTTATTTCAGCGATCACACCTTTCGCACCCAAAACCCTTTCCGTTTTTCTGTGAATCTAGGCTGGTTTTTCCTAAAGTCCAAGCCCAATATCCGACAGTGTTTCTTTTCCATTTTTATGAAAAAATGTAATGTATGTAAAAAATTCGTACGACTTCTTAATCAAAATCACATTCTTTTTGGTCTTAAATAATTTAATATTTCTAAAGACTTATGTATATTTTAATACAAAAGTTTGAACTAGTCCAAAAGAACTCACATTTTCTGTTTTACTTTTGGAAAAGTATCTTATTTATTATTGTTAATTTCATACTGCAACTACCAAAGGTTTAAAATAATTGCATTAAATCGTATTATAATTCTGACTTCTCTCTGTGAATGAGGTTCAGGAACATCACCAAAAATTACATCTTTATCTTGCCAAATGAGTAGATAAGTTTTGTTTTGAACAAGATGCGATAGAAAAGACATCTTCTTATTATTTCAAATTTCCTCGATAGTATGCGGTACTAAGACGCCTTTACAATACTTTTTTAATAATCGGACTTGGACCTCATCCATTTCATGCAAAGACTTTTATGAAAGTTTTAACTCCAAATTTCCATATTGTGGGTATAAGTCATATTTAAGGGGTTATATATGTATGTTAAAGTTTTTCCGAAAACGTCGTTCCTGTGATTTATATTGCCAAAAGAGTTTCAACCAATTTAAATTTTGTTTTAAAATTTTTCGTAATTTGTTTGCCGTGTCCTTGAACGATTTCATTTTTTCGCTTAAATATTCATTTCAATGTTATGAATTTTTCAATGCATTTTATCAGATGAAAAAAAGTAGTTTTTTGAGAAAATCTTCCCCGTTTGCAGAAAAAAATGTTTCTCATTTCAATGAATCGTTCCAGGACAACACAAGTCCCCATACTAATTTGTTTGGTTATATGCTTTCAATTAAGGTGATGGACTGGAATCGTAGTTACTTTGACAATTATAAATATAATAAATTTTTGTATGTTCTTGAGTTGATTTTACAGATTAGACATTGTATTAGCAAGACGTATAACCAAGTATTCCATAAAAATATGGATACATACCTCATACATATATAACTCCTTAAGAAGGTTTCCATATAGATCAGATAGACCTTTTAAAACATTTCATTATTTTTCCTTTTTAATCAGGTCATATTTCTACTCATAAGCGAGTACTGGTGCAAGTATATTAATTTGAGCTAACAGTTAGGGGATTACTACGACGTTTGCTGAAATAACCACCAACTTATAGAAATATGGCAAATTTTGAAACGAATTTCATTCACAACATAATTGGTAAATTAAATGTTGCAGAGATTTCAACCCATGTATGTACTATATTTACATAAGTGCTTGGCCCAGCTGAAACTACTACGTTGACGTTTTTACCATTAATTTTCATCCGGCGGCAGAGTCCAAACATGAATTTAGTGCATAATTTACGTAATATCTGCGATAGATCATTATACCCTAAAAGCGGTCACATAATGAAAAACCCATATTGTATGCACCACCTAACTATGCCCCTCTGGAGTCCCATACCACCCACGTTATTTTCAATTTGACAGCTCACTTTACTGTCGTAACTGTTGATTGAACTGTCTCGTAAAATCACTGTGTTAAACATATCCCCAGGACTCAAGTTCTTGTGTATCAGATAACGTAACATATATGTATGTTGTTTGTTGCAAGTTAATTTTTCCACTCTCGCTAACATACATATCCACTTTACATAAAAGCAAATAATGTACAAAGCAATATTGTTTTTTTTTATATAACTTTGTTTATAACTTCATAATTCTTCTCCACCCACTCTTTGCACGCCACTCAACAAATCAGCTTTATTGCCACAAACATTTCTTCGCACATTTTCCCAGTCAATCGAGCTGTGAATAGCGTCATCTGCCAATTAATACGGTTGCACTTCATATTCTTTACCTGCCTCCATTATCTATATTGTGTTGACATGGATTTACGAGGTGTGCAGTAATATTCGCTTATAATAAAGAATAATATTGCGGCAAAATGTGTGTGTGCGTGTGTGTGGTAAAGTGAGTAATGGAAAGTGAAGAAACCAATAAATCAGAAAAATATATGTGTTATGCATAAATCTACAGACATAATTACATATGTATGCATAGATATATGATGACACACAGCATAAATAAGTGAAAAAAGACAAACGTTTGTTAATAAAGAAATGAGAAATATATTTGAATTGCGGATAATAAAAAAAAATTAATAAGTATTTAATTAGTAATAAAAGCGAAAAAACATGAAAAAGGAAATAAAAAATAATAAAATTGTTTAGAAAATTTTTGCAAAAATGCTTTTTTATTTTAATTTTTTTATCAACATCTCGTTTCTTCAGGCAGTAATTTAATTGTAAACAAATTTTATCACATTTGATTGAAATGCTTTTGTGAAGTGAAACTTTAACCACATTTAATGTAGTGAAATCCAACAGAAGTTTTTTGAAAAAATAAAAATAAATTGATATTTCCCGAAATTTAGCATGCCAACATGGAATTGATAAGGAAGTATAAACAAGGGAACCTCACCACTGCCGATGTGCGCACTTTAAATAGTATGTATGCATTAGTTCATAATACGAAAAAAAAAATTTACATAATATACAGTATTCACCCGTTAATCAGTACCCTGTTAATTGGCTCTCTTTATCTTAATATAGTTGGGATTGGTTTAGGGACTGCCTTGTCTACTTCTCTCAAATATGTACGAGTATATAATAAAATATTTTTAAAGTTCAACCGCATTACAAAATTTCCATGTCTTTCGGTATTCAGCAGCTATAATTCGAATAAGCTGTATAAGATGTGCAAGTCAATAAGCCAGAAATAGAAGCTTCGAGTATAAAAACAAGATTTTCTTTAAACTCATTAGGATACCTAATTTAGATGTAGTAAAGAAGTTAAGTGACCTATGATTATGTGAGAAGGTATCAAATATCGTTGTAATCCATCGTCGAATAACAAATAGTTATTTTGAGAGCACCTTCTTACTTGATTGATTCAAAGAGTTAATAAATGGTTACACAGGAATCATGATTTCCACGCTCTTTGACATGCAGTGCTTTATCCAGTCATCATTCTCCTAAGCTGAATGAGTGCTGAAGACGAAAAGCCCCGAAAAGTCAGTTATGAAATGTTATAATGAAAAGAAATTAGCTTTAAACTAATTAGCCCTGCTATGGGCTGGGTAACGATAATCAACTAAGCGCGGTAACACTGTATACGTTTTTGTAATAAACATTTCTTATTTAATATTAAACATGTAAAGATTATCTGAAGTAACTTCATATTTTTCAGCAAATAAATTGTTTGCCTTTCAATAAAATGCATATAATTTTCGGTTTTTTATTATCACGGATGCGAGTTTTTTTCTTTCGAACAGGAAATATATGTATATAAAAAACCGGTACTTCCGAACTACAAATTTTGTGGTTATATCAGAACTGGTGCAAGAGATTTGTTAGAATTCATATTTGTACCAGAGCACCCCCTGATTTATCTTGCATATTAACGATATGAATGAATAAACTCAAAGTAGATTTTATTATCCCACAAGAAATGAGTTGCAAGGTTCTTAAGAAAAGGTTATTGGTGACAATTTGAAAAAATTGCTTTGGAATTTATCGCCAACCATTACCATCTCCCATTGAATTATTCTTCGATCGATTTGAATTCTCATGATTTAATCCAGGGTTTAGTTTAGTATATATATAATTACATATTATAAATTGTCTACGATGGAATGGGGTTACAAGTTAATTGCTACCGCAACAGTGCATTTATAACAACAATTATTCGAGTGAACATTCAATGTGAACATACTAGAACTAATCAGTCATTATTAGGTGACATTATAAAGCGAATGTTATTGATCAGGGGCACGCTTTTAAATACTATATCTTTCATAATAGCCGAATAACTACGGAAACAAATAATGTAAAACTAAATATAAAGAAGAACATTAACCAAACACTTGAAATTTGTTATTCGAGAATGAATCATAGTGATAGAAAACATTACATCGGGCATATGGAAGATACCTTAGTCTAACTAACTCATTCAAATCGTCTTTGAATAAGAGTTGTCAGGTTTACTGCTTGAGATTTATTTTAAAATTTAAATTATCTGAGCTATCAATTGTTAAATCAAATTTAAGCAGTTTCTGAGATATGATATTCAACTAAGAAGTGAACGTTACACATCCACCAATTCAATTTTACTTTTCACTTTTGATGTTTTTGAACCTACTAGCTTTAGGAGAGTTGTGATCCTGGTTAATACACAATTTCATTGTTCGCTTTGAGTTCAATTCAAGTCGTCGTAAAAAAACTATATCTTGGCACTAAATCTTAGCAAAGATATTATATGCCTTAGTGGAACAGCTCTAATGAGTACAATAATGTTGTGAGAGATTAAAAACACATTTTGGTATAATGAACGGTAAATTAGTTAATTACTTTTAAAACACTATAACAAAAGTATATTCAGTATTGTTTATTGTGAGTTTACTAGAGTTTCACTAGCTAAATTTTGTAACTGAATGACGATTATTCCATGTCACTCTTCATATCTCGGTGACAGGTTTATCGAAATTCTTGTGCTTTAGATTAAGATTATTTTGTGGGCGTGCCACTATTCCGAGTAACCTTATTGTTGAATAGATTCGTCGCTTCATTTTGGACATTTTGATACACATATCTATATATATTTGAGTTACGAAGATTCCTCGTTTACAGTCAAAGAAGAATAAAAACATAGCCAAGCATCTGACATAGATCTAACCTCCGGTATCTGTGTATAATTATATATTCATATACAATACATACATATTTGAAAGTAATTATTCTACTTTTCCAGAGGCTGACAACATTTCATTCGTCTATCTTTACACTACTTCCAATTAAAAGTCAGTCATGCCGCTTCTTATTGAAAATTGAGAGAAAACTACACATTTTTATGCAAATTAATTGAAATGTGTATGTATGTACGAGTGTGTGATGACATTATACCGCGCTAGGTGTTGCCCAAATAAGAACGCAAATATTTTAAACGTAAAAAAAGTTCAAAATTGAATTAATGAGTTTTCGCATGAGATGACATCACTGAGTTGTTAATAATAGATTTGTAATAGACTAACGCATTGACATTTAGCTACATAAATAAATTATACTTACATACATATATATGTATATATATTTATTTGTTCGCAGCATTTACCGCTTTGTTAGATTTGTTTTTTGTCGATTTTGCGTTTTACAATATATAATGCCACAAAAAATTCCGAAAACTTTTATAAAAAATGTGTTGTTTATATGCTAACAGTATACTTTGAACTTCTCTTCTAACCACAGTTATTTACAAACTAAACCTTTTGATAACGACCGTTGTAATATGTAGTTTTGTATTTAAATATATATATCAGTATGTGAACAAATACATATGAGAATATCAACATTAATATGTGTGTTTACACATTAATTCCTTTGTAAATTTATTTTATACTGTTTACGCACTGTTCTTTTAGCTTGAGGCTAATTATGTATACATCAAAGCATGAGTAACAATAAACTGCACAACTTCATATAATAACATAAAAAATATACAACAAATGTGAAAATCGTTTAATGCTTCTACAATACATACATATGTGCATAGAAGTGCAAAAAATATGTGTAAGAATGCAAAGATCAAGAGTAAAGCCAATAAATAAAGGAATAATCCCACCAAAGCATATAATTCAAAAGTAATCTTACATACGTAATATATTCAGTCAAATAAGTACCCGGAAATTCTCATTTTAAATTTTCCCGCTGAGAATATTTCAAAAAAATTTTTTTCCAAGCTTTGCACAACTGTCAGCCACTATTATGTCAATTTTTATTGCTATGTGTCATTTAGTTTGTTGATGGCGTCATTAGGAACAAGTGAACCTTTTGTGTGCGTTGCGATTTTTATATGCCCCTCTTTGAACGATTTATACCAATCGTAAACCTGAGTTTTGACATGGTTGAATCAACAAATGTTTTCAAATTTCACACCAACTCTGTTCAATATTTTTATATTCTCGCAACAAAAGTTGCTAAAGAGAGTATTATAGTTTTGTTCACATAACGGTTGTTTGTAACACCTAAAACTAAAAGAGTTAGATTTAGAATCATATATACCAAAGTGATCAGGGTGACGAGTAGATTTGAAATCCGGATGTCTGCCGTCCGTCCGTCTGTCAGTCTGTGCAAGCTGTAACTTGAGTAAAAATTTAGATATCTTGACGAAACTTGGCACAAATATTCCATAAGAAGATCAAGTTCGAAAATGGGAAGAATCGGACCATTGCCACGCCCACAAAATGGCGAAAACCAAAAACACATAAAGTGTCATAACTAAGCCATAAATGAAGTTATAAAAGTAAAATTTGGAGTAAAGGATCGCACTAGGAGGGAGCATATTTGGATGTAATTTTTTGGGGGAACTGGGCGTGGCCCCGCCCACAAATCAGTTATTTGTATTTAACTCGCAAACTAATAAAGCTAACTTTCTGCAGTCGGTTCTCTCACATACCCCACCACACACCATGAAAATAGTTGAAATCGGATAATAACCACGCCCACCTCCCATACAAAGGTTAGGTTGAAAATTACTAAAAGTGGGTTAACTAACTAACGAAAAACGTCAGAAACACTAAATTTTGCAGAAGAAATAGCCGAAAGGAGCTATACTCAGAAATTAAAAAAAAAATGGAAAATGGGCGTGGCATCGCCCACTTGTGGGCCAAAAACCATATCTCAGGAACTACTCGACCGATTCGAATGAAATTCTGTATATAATATGTTCTTGACACCCTGATAACACGGACAAAAAATGGGCGAAATCGGTTTACAACCACTACTACTTTCCTTATAACTCAATTTTGAAATCCATCTTATTCCTTCACTTTATTATGTAAACATAAGGAACCAATGAAGATAGCGGAATAAAACTTTACACAATTAGTGCATATCATCTCTGGCTTCACTTGTAAAAAAATTGTCGAAAACGGACCATAACTTTTCAAGGCCCCAGATATCGAACATGTTGAACTCAGCGTCTAAGGATAAATTTTAACCGAAAATATGGGTAAATCTCTCAGATATCTCAATTTAATTCAGAGGAAATTGTTTTCTTCTAATAGTGTGTCTCTGTTCCAAAAATTATTAAAATCGGGTCATAACATTGTAGGTTTTTCAAAAGTATCTTCTCCTAGCTCCCATAAACATAATTATAGGTTTTTCAAAAAATACGGTGAGCTTTATTCCGCATATGTATTGGTTAAATTTCTTCAATAAATTGCGAGAGTATAAAATGTTCGGTTGCACCCGAACTTAGCCTTTCCTTACTTGTTATCCATTTAATTTGAGAATCGGGTACCGGGTACTTATTTTACAGAATTTATGTGTGTACTTAACGTAATCAATGTAGTTTTGACTATTAAGTCAAATGTATGTATTTATGCATCCACCCACAACAGTTTTTCTACCACCCGCTCAAATCAAAATCAATGATGTTTATTGAGTGATGTCTTATTTACTTTGCTGATTTTTGATTTACTAAGCGCCAGACTTTGTTTTACATCCTGATAAGCGAGTGTTTATTTCGAAAGGAAATTGCAAATGTTTGCGTATTAGGGTGTCTGTCATTCTTCAAATTTAAAAATTGACGCTATAAACGTAATAACAACGACTTTCACCGCCGATTTATGACAATGAGTGAATATGAGTTAATGTTTACATAGCTGAGTCCAATTGGTTTTTGTACGGTGAAAGTCATCCAAAGTCCCCGACGCACAGTGTGAGATTTAGTCAATCTAGCATCTCGAAATTCAAAAATAAAAAAATGTTTTCGTAACTCGCTCATATTTTTTTTACGTGAGAAGAGACCCCAATTATTACGAAAACAAACACAAAAGAGAATAAAAAAATGTTATTGGCGTGATATCAGCTATCAAACACGTGCAATTGCATAGCATGCTACAATTGATTTGCAAGCTTGCATTGATCACAAAAGTTTCAGTGATCAGGTCGAAGTTGTGAGTGGTTTTTTTGGCCTAAAATATTTTTTGTATTGAAGGTTATTACTTAAACTTAAAATTTTTGTTTTATACAATATTTATTTTTGCACTCAAGTATTTTGAAAAAATTGTTTTATAACCACCTGAAAGGTAAGACAAATTTTAAAGTTTTCAAATATTTGACTAAAACTTCCAAGTCCCACGGAGTTCCGTGATGATAACGTCCCAAAACAAATTTAAAAAATAAAATCCTGCCCATTTTTTGCCTTTTTTTTAGTATGAGTGAAATATCGCGAGACGATCTATTTTGGATTTGGTTGAGCAAGGTGAAAAGCGAAAAAAAGAAGCGGTCGAAAAGCACGTTATATCAATTTTTGGACCAGAAAGTGCTTCGAGTACACAAAAACGGAAATGCAAAGAGTTAATATCAAATGTAGCTTCGGAACAATTAATTATGGCTACCGGAATGTATCTGAGATCCTGTGAAAAAAGAGACTCAGCAAATATTAATATCTTATTTTGAATATTTTCCATTCTTTTAAGAACTTTCGTTGAATGTTTTAGTTTTTCCTTTTTATTATGTTTTAGATATCATTAAATTTAACATTGAAACAACATTAACTTTTTATTTTTCTCATTTGCAAAGAATCATCGAAAACTAAAGTTCGAAACTTGAAGAATTTTATAGAAATGGTTGTATGTGGGTGCTTATATCAATATATCGACAAGTTTTAGATAGAAGAGAAAGAAAGAAGACATTTTGAATATAAATGTGTAAAAAAAATGTCCTCAACTAGTGTTTTTGAGGATAGTTCGGAACTAGTCTCCTTTGACACTAGTTGGAACCCGTTGTCTTTCACCATATTGAAGCTTATAATCTCCTTAACGATCGTGCTAAATTTCAAGTTCATATCTCTACAACTTCATATAAAAATTAATTTTAAGATGCTAGATTGACTAAATCTCACACTGTGCGACGTTCACATGGAATTCATCGACAGTCAATAAACAATAACATTGTACATTGACAAAGCTTTTTTTATATTGCTGTATGATAAAATTTTTTATTTCAACATCCTATTCTCGAGGTATAAATATTTTCTATAGTTTTAGTCAGGACTTTCGGGGTGTTGGTAAGGTTTTACCATATGAGCTCCTTTATCAACTGGTTAGAAATAACATTAGTTCTGATTAGAAGGTATAATTCCCATTAAGATTTTCATACACTATAATATAGATCATTTCCAAG
Source organism: Zeugodacus cucurbitae (assembly GCF_028554725.1). Classification (NCBI taxonomy): domain Eukaryota; kingdom Metazoa; phylum Arthropoda; class Insecta; order Diptera; family Tephritidae; genus Zeugodacus; species Zeugodacus cucurbitae. The sequence continues at coordinate 49,972,348 of NC_071667.1, read as the reverse complement.
TGGACCTCCCAAAGTCCTAGATGCGTCGACAGACAATCACTGAACCTATAATATACTTTTACTTCTTACAATAATCGCCAATTTCATTTCTATAAACAAAATTATTTAGAAGTACATAGTCAAAATACTTCTAGTATATGTATGTATATGCAGGAAGGTGTCTGATCCCTTCAATGGATCAGTCTGAGGTGGAAATTGATTGACTCTCTCTTCTAGATTGTCCAGCACTTACTAAAAGCGTCCAATATACGTCTACGATATTTTTCGACCATTTTAGTAGTGTGTCTCAAAAGGCTTCGATAATATTTAGCTTAAACAATTTTCGATCAAAATATGTCAAATTGTATTGTTCCTTCTTTACTGACACAGACAGGCATTGCACAAATATTTCATACATACTGAACACATAAAGTTTCATCCCTGGCAAATAATCAACTCTAATATAATTTAATTTTTACTTAATTCAATATTTCTATATTAGTTTTTCATACAGCCACAAGCTATCAAGCTACAAGTTAGCTTAGCATTAAATAGCACCCAATTAGCTTCATCTAGCCATCTAATTACGCAGTCAAATGGACAACTATTGATTAGCTGAAGCTCCGATGTGCCATAAAGTTTCTCTTGTGTTTGACGTTGTCTTGGTTCTTGCCCGAGCTATAAACAAATATAAACATAACAAGTAAGGAAGGGCTAAGTTCGGGTGTAACCGAACATTTTATACTCTCGCTTTGTTTATTTAACTTTATTAATATAATATTATATAATACGCAATTTGACCCACATATTCGTCATATATATTGTATAAAGTCCATTGAAAGTTGGAAACCATAATATTAGATTAGAAGCACTGAGGTCCTCGTGTTCGATATATGGGGCCTTAAAAACCTATGGTCCGATTTTTAGAATGGGGCTGCCACACTATAAACATAGTACTTGTGCAAAGTTCTGCACCGAAATCTTCACTAGTGCTTACTTTATATATTGTAAAGTACACGATTCAGATCGACTTCAGAGTTCTGGTATATGGGAAGTAGGCGTGGTTGTGATCCGATTTGGACTATTTTCACAACATATCATTGGGATGTAAGGAAAGTATTACAAACCAAGTTTCATTGAAATCGGTCGAGTAGTTCCTGAGATATGGTTTTTGACCCATAAGTGGGCGACGCCACGCCCATTTTCCATTTTGTAAAAAATCTGAGTGCAGCTTTCATCTGCCATTTCTTATGTGAAATTTAGTGTTTCTGACGTTTTTCGTTAGTGAGTTAACCCACTTTTAGTAATTTTCAACCTAACTTTTGTATGGGAGGTGGGCGTGGTTAATATCCGATTTCTTTTATTTTTGGATTGTATTAAGAAGTGGCTAAAATAAACGACTGCAGAAAGTTTGGTTTATATAGCTCTATTGGTTTCCGAGATATGTACAAAAATGCCACGCCCACTTCCCCAAAAAAATTACATCCAAATATGCCCCTTCATAGTGCGATCCTTCATACCAAATTTTATTTCCATAGCTTTCTTTATGGCACTTTATGTGTTTTCGGTTTTCGCCATTTTGTGGGCGTGGCAGTGGTCCGATTTTGCTCATTTCCAACCTTCCTATGGTGCCAAGAAATAAGTGTGTCAAGTTTTATCAAGGTATCTTAATTTTTACTCAAGTTACAGCTTGCACAGACGGATGGACAGACAGACATTCGGATTTTGACTCGTCTCGTCGCCATGATCATTTTGATATATATAACCCTATATCTAACTCGTTTAGTTTTAGGACTTACAAACAACCGTTATGTGAACAAAACTATAATACTCTCTTAGCAACTTTTGTTGCGAGAGTATAAAAATAAACTCGTCTATAGGAATAGACGCTTTAGCACAGCGGTATGATATCATTAGTCAATAAAAAACACTGTAAACAATTCATTAAATATGCCCGATACACACATGACCAACGGCAACGAATCGCTCAACTTTTGTTGGAATAATATTGGTGTGAGTGTCGTCATACTGTCTCGTGCTGAGTAATGTTACTCATCTACCATACATACATATATACCTACGAATAACATTTGAATATTTTGTCTGGCCACTTAGTAAGAATTTCGATTTAAGGAAATCTCTAAAAATAGATACATATATTTGTGTCTTGGATTAGAGTGAATTACTATATACATACTTATACATACATAGAACTTGTAAGTCGGATATTCAATTTGAAACAACCAACTTTAATGATAGTCTGGATTTTAGAATCAGTCAAATCGAGTGTATCAGATTCAGTTACAACTTACTTCGTTGGAACGAACACATTATCATTACATAAGCAGATCTCAATGGAAAGCTGATCTGTGTTTAAAGACGTACTTCTAGTGCATATCTAATAAGATCTTCTTCCATATCGAAGTTTATTAGATTTTTTAATAATTTTCTTAAGTGTAAAAATGGTTGCAGACCAGAAAAATTGTCTTAGTTCATTTTCTAATCTAGTTAAATCCTAACACAAGCGCACGACAGAAGTTGACGAACAACTGGACTTTTTACTTGAAAGACTATCTCCGTTTCTTTATTTGAAATGGATTAAATACTCTTGGAGTGCTGTAGTCTGTGTATCAGTGATCATATGCTTATAAAATGGGATTAAGCTTGGTTCAAAGAGTTCTCTATAAATATATATCTGGAGAGTGAAAAATTAAATCAACAAATATCTAGCTCTACCCACTTCAATCGCAATGTTTATAAAACTTTCATTTGGACCTTTTTAAAGCGCGATTTGAGGACCAGAACCATAAATTTATTGGGTCAAATAATGACAATGTTTTAAGAAGGGTATCAAATATACATATTTGCTACAGTTGGAGTATTTTCGACTCTTCAAAAATCGTTTATTCATTGTTGAGTATCTATGTACATATATCCATAATATGAATTGAAGGTTCTAAGAAACCATTAAATAGGTTAGTCCGCAAGTCCAACAGCTCATCAACTTCATACACTAATACCGAACTGGACCTATATATATACTCGTAAGCCCAAAATTTTTAACAGGCTAGTTATCACAGCACCGTCCACTATTGGAACCACATTTATATTAAGAAAATCTTACAACATTTTTGTGTCTCGAATTTTAATTGATTTTTAAGAAAATCAAGATTTAATAAGATTGATTTTAAAAAGTCACAGATACTTCTTATTCCCCGCGCCGTTGCCCACTGGGATCCAGAGCAAATTTAAGGCCAAATGCCAATCGATTGTTCAATAAACTAATCAAAGCACTCAAGCCCATACCGCACGGAATATGTGGAAGAGAACTAAAAGAAACAATTGTGTTTAAAACATTTTAGAATAATCTCCCGAATAGACAAGTTGTACCGATAATATTGAAAGCCTACGGAGAGGTCAGAATTTACCATGCTGCGCACAACAGAATCCTCAAAATCCCACTGATAGCAAATTGTGGCGATAGTCTTCTGTGACTTGCGATCCCACGCGAACATAGTTGCCATCTGTATGCGTTGGTGTATTCGCTGCCAGTAGCTAATGTCCAGACCCTCGCGTGACGCGGATGCCGCTATTTGATAATTATGTTTAGTATACCGTGCAGCGAGTGCAGTTTTGGTCATTATCGAACGCGGATCGGTCCATTCGAGTAGTAATTCCGCACCCAGCGCCCACGAGTTGGTAATGGAACGCATCAGCGATATGGTGCTGCGACCCCGTTGCGAATGGGCATTGTACATGTTCCATGTGAGTGTAGTCGATGGACGCGTTAGTTCGATGGTTGACTGAGTTTCCAGTGGTAAATCTTCGGATGCGCGTTGCATGGCAGCCTCCAGTCGTAAGGCGTGGTGCGGGTAAAAAATCATGCTGACATTGGAGGCAAGTGTGGTTGGATTTATGTCAGCCATGATGGTGGGCGTTTGCTTTTGAAGATGGTGATAAAAAATTAAAAACTATTTATAACATTTTCCAACTTTAAATGACATACTAAAAAATCATCATATAGGCGCAAAGAGTAATTGCCGCCGAAACGAAATCCCGAGGGTCGCGTGTGACTCCACAACCAATTGCACGTGATAATTTTGTTGGCCGCTAGCCGATGCGCGTAGTCCAATTCGATGCCATCGTAATATTTCGGATTAATACGTTGTGCCAATAGATGGAGATCGTGTATATTGCCGGGATTCTTTTTCTCTGAAGAACCGGGATAGAGCTGAAAGCATGCTGGAAACTGTTGGGTGCACTTCTGTGGGCACCAATCGCACGTCATGGATGTGAGGAACCGGTAAAAATAAGGCCAATGCACGTTTTAATTGTCGATTTTTGCTTGCACAAATTGTAAATTAATACAAAATATAAAATATATATACACTCGTTATGGTTAAACGTATCGTTAGCGTCACTGAACTATCGTAGTTTCCCAGAAATAAAAATGAGAAGCAGATATTTCAATTTACAAAATTGTGACTGTTTTGAATTTGAAAATATTGAATGGAAACGTCATAAAGAGAGTGGTCCAAGGAAGGTGAGGTGTGTATTTTATAAAAGTACAACACACTCGGTTTATATTTAACTGTGGTGAATAAGTAATTATTATTTTTATTCCTAATTCACCATGAAGTGTTGAATAATGAACTACAAGTTTCAAAATAACTATTACTCGATAATTCCTTTAATAATAAAATTAAAAAAAAAACATGAATGCGATTTTCACTATAAAACATTAAACGAACTGCCGTGGCAACGACATTTTAACAATGAACCGCTCAGAGATGGTTCACTGCTCAGCCAATCATTCTGTGGTCGAGGCCTAAGGAAGTAAGGACTTCCACTTTGATCAAATAAAGATTTTATTTATATTGTTTAATAGAAGTTCTGCCATTAAACTGAAAATCACAATGATTGAGCCAGATCGATATTTGGGAATTAGTTTCTTCTTTTATGATAATCCATTTTATATTAAGAACAGTGGAATATATATATATATATATATATTTGGCGTAGGAACCGCTTACGCGATTATAGCCGAATCCACCAGAGCGCGCCATTCTTGCTTTCTGAAGTCAGGTCACTTTCCACTTAGTCTTTCCAACGGAGTGGAGGTCGCCCTCTTCCGCGCCTTCCTCCAACGGGTACTGCATCGAACACTTTCAGAGCTGGAGTGTTTTCATCCATTCGAACAACATGACCTTGCCAGCGTAACCGCTGTCTTTTTATTCGCTGAACTATGTCAATGTCGTCCTATAAATCGTACAGCTCCTCGTTCCATCGTCTGCGGTATTCGCCGTTGCCAATGTTCAGAGGACCATAAATCTTCCGCAAAACCTTTCTCTCGAATACCCCAAGAGTCATCTCATCGGATGTTGTCATCGTCCACGCTTATGCATCATAAAGTAGGACAGGAATGATAAGGGACTTATAGAGTTTGGTTTTTGTTCGTCGAGAGAGGACTTTACTTTTCAATTGCCTACTCAGTCCAAAGTAGCACCTGTTGGAAAGACTGATTCTGAATTTCGAAGCTGACATTGTTGGTGTTATTAACGCTGGTTCCCAAGTAAACGAAACTATCTACAACTTCAAAGTTATGACTGTCAATAGTGACATGGGAACCAAGACGCGAATGCGCTGACTCTTTGTTTAATGACAGGATCGAAGATTGTACCGTCTCTATTTAGCTCTGCAGCTCGTATTATTTTTTCCAGCAGTAGATCCTTCCCGATCCTAACGGAGCTTTTGGTGTTGTTCAATGTCAGTTTACATAGCCGTATTAGTTTTGCAGGGATACCAAATTCAGACAACGCAGCATATAGGCAGCTCCTTTTCGTGCTAGTGGAATATACATGACCAAATTTGCATTAGGACATTACAACATTTGGTGAGAGTCTTTTTGTAACGAGATTTAAAAATATATGACCATATCAAATATTTTCTATGAATCGAAACATGAACGAATTGAGGCGCTATAACTCGGGGAAATATTCAAAGTGCTACGAGTTGATGGTAACAGAAGTAGAGGGGGCTCTGATGCGTTGGTAAAATTAAATGAAGAAGAACTTAGAGACAGTTTTAAGACCATTCAAATTTATTTTCTTTTTTGGAACCACTCTCTTTTAGCAGCTTCAATTAAGTCTATAAGGCATACACCGCTTACAGCAGAATTTGTTGTAGGCCACATGTTGCTATTTACTACCGAAAATATGTGATTTGTTTCGATTGACTGCCTAGCCTTAAGTACATATGTATATATATTCTAATCAACGAGCAGCCAGTTGGAAAATTTATTAACATGTACAATTATCTATGAATAAACAAACAAAAATTTAGTTTGACTGTTCTGCGGCCGACAAACCAACAAACCGCTGAAAATGCAAATGCTTTCTTGGCATTCGCGTCAATATTTGATGGATATATTTGAGATATGTGTGGTCTCACACACCCTGTAGGGATTCAACATAATATTATATTAGAACTCACTAATTGTCTAAAGTCGTATCTATATTCTACTAGGTTCAGTAAGAGACGAATTCAACAAATAATTATATAATAAACAACTGATCTAATGGAGTGTGTGACCTGTATTAGGTGGGTCATGGTAACATCTGAAATTGCTTGGTGTGTGTTGTTGTAAAAATGTAATTCCATACGTAAAAATTGCACATTTGTTTATATTCGGAAAAAATATTTGGCCAACAAATCAATGCGAGCACATTTACATACATACACACATTACACTTGCCTCCGCCGGAAAATAAAATTAATTATGGAATCTTCAATGAGAGAAAATGCTGCAATCTGTTCTTTTGTACATTTTTCTTTTGCTTTTATATTTTGTTCGAGTTTCTGTATCCAAATTGGCTACAAATTGCGGCAAGTAAATAAACATACTGCGCATCTCAAGGGAAAGCATCAATAAAGGAATTCTGCCAAAATCGTAAATAGCTTATAATAAAAGCTGTTTTCGTTGTTTACTAAATTCGATATGTATTTTGTGGCATTCATGAACAATCTGTGTTTATTTGTGTTCGTTATTAATTATATAAATACATGATTTTTATGATATTAAATTTACTGTTTTTTATCATTCATCACTTATCGATGAAACTAACCCAATTATTATTCTCCGTTGAGGAAACAACATAAGAAATATTCAATCTGTCTTTCGAGAAATATCATTAATTGTTTGATGCAAATTAAAGTTCCGAGATATGTAGTGAAAAATGCAATTGAAATGATAAAACATGCCTTTTTGAATGCCATTTGACCTAAAGAATAGGTTTTGAATAATTACTTGAGGCTGTCTCTTAGTTATCCTAAGTAATTACTAGCAAGACTTTTATATTTCCAAAACATATTGTTCACTTCGCTTCATATTGCACAACGCCATAGAGGCACCATTGTCAGTAGAGGTTTACTTGAAAAAGATGATTTCGAAGGCTGGTTCAGTAGCCGCCATTTTATACTAATTTGTCAATATAAATTTTTTTATGCGCCATATTATGTATATACTTAACAAAACTTGAAGTAGAGCAATCCGATTTTTTTAGCTGTAGACTGTTCTAACTCCTTAAGGAGTAAAAACTTTTTTATTTATGCTTTAAATTGTAAGCCAATTGTAAGTTTTGCCTTCCATTTTTGTACAGTTTGATTCACATACAAGTATAGTTCACCAGTACTTGATCTATTCCCTTTGTAAGTCAACCGATAACTTAAGATCCACACTTTACGAATCATCTTTAAACTTTATTTACAACGATTAATAAGTGGATTGTATGTTTCGTCAAAATCTTGAAAAAAAAAACGCAGAAATTTTTATCTTGCGATTCCTGAAGTGTGTTATTTTTAAATCTGAAGTATTAATAAGAATCTTACCTACTTCATCAGTAATGCTAAGTGCCGTCGATTAGCGATAGAACAACAAACATAATAAGTTATCTCGTGAACTGAGTACACAGTTTGGGAACACAGATACATTTTTGTCGGAATTATTTGGTATGATCGTTGGCTCTTTAAGGGTGAACTTTTAGATCTATTCGTATTTAGATGTTCAATGTCCCCAACTGTCTGTACTATCCTTCAAATTATAGAAGCATAAGGAGTTTTGAGAGTCCTAGATACAATTATCTATGACTTTAGTTAAGACTGTTGGTAATCACTTGGACTATGGGTAATCACTTGAGAGCTTCAACAAACTCTATACTACAATGAATGTTGAAAAAGCGACGTTATGCAATAAGATGTTTTATATTAAACCACTTAAAAGTAATATTTAAAAGCCTGCTGAAATTTATATTACATTCAAAATAACTTTTTTGTTACAGATGCCGTTATATGTCTTATGGTAGTACTCGCTCTAACTTCCATTGTTTGGAGCATAACCATACATATAATCTCTGGTGATTTTTATCATGGCATTCTCGGCGCCAAATTAGCATTCCGCGAACGAGATTTTCGTCAAATGGATGAACATACCAAAGAGATTTTCTATAATGACTTGGACAAATTAATAAACGAAACATACACCGAAATTGATGTTTACGATCAGATTGAAAATGACAAGACCACGGTGACGCCTTTGGAAGCCAATGGTAGTACACCAATTAACATTTTTAAAAAGTTTACTAATTTGTAAAACCAATTTAGCCACCACGAAGCAGCCCAAGGTTCGCAAAACCTATCACATTTTCCAATTGGTGCGCCCCGACGAGGATGAGAACAAATCGGAAGAAGACGTGGTGTCGGAGGAGCTCACCACTACAGCGTTGCCAGCTGTGAAATTCAATATGACGCATGATCGCCAGTTTTTGGCAACAAGTATGTATGGGTAAAGAAAGAATTTCTAAAAATTTGCTAATTCCAAATATTGACTCGCGCAGCTCATGTGTGGTTCAATGTAAATATTTTGGGTATTTAGCTTGCAAATTTACTTACATTGCACATATTTCTCTTCGTTTTGTTTTTATTTTTTCTACAATTTCTTCCTTTTGTACTTCAATTGTGTGTGTGTTTTTGTTGCAGTGATGCTGGATGTACACAAAACACGCTGGCGCCAAAGCGCCGCCGTCCAATTCATTTATAGTTTTCCATTTCTGTCCGAAATCTTTGCAATAATATGGACTGCAATGTGTTTAATATTTCAATCGGGCGTGAAAAAATATTGGTGAGTAAACAATGATGTAGCTGTTTAGAGAGTGTTAATGAACTTGGTTGCAGAAGAACATCCGATATTGTATGCTTGTATAAATGTCATACCTTTGTACCTTCTAAAATGTTTGTCCATATATTTTTCCTTACAATGGCTTTTGGTTCGCTCAGCTATATTTCCTTAGAATATTCCAGAAACTGTTCCAGCTGATATTGATTTCGGACGCTCTTCATATGGAAGAGTGAAATGTTGAGCTCGTTTGGTAATATTAAAAAAGTATTTTAGAAGTATTTGTGGGTAAGGAAATAGAGAGGTAATAATATGGAGGTAGAGGATCCACAAAAAGAGAGACCCCATAATCTGCGCCAATTACCGTAGGATAAGCCTCCTCAATATCGCCTATAAGGTTCTATAAAGCGTACTGTGTGAAAGACTGTAACCCACCGTCAACTGATTGGACTTATCAATGTGGCTTTAGACCTGGAAAATCTACAACTGACCAAATCTTCACCATGCACCGTGAAAAGAGAATTTATACTCACTACCTCTTTGTCGTTTTTAAAGCTGCTTTTGACAGCACGAAAAAGAGTTGCCTCTATGCAGCTATGTCTGAAATTGGTATCCCCGCAAAACTAATACGGTTGTGTAAGCTGATGTTGAGCAATGCCAAAAACTCCGTCAGGATCGGAAAAGACCTCACCGAGTCGTTCGATACCAGGCATGCAGGAGATGAAGGCACAATCTTCTATATGAGTGTACAGCTGCTGGCGTATGCCGATGATATTGACCGTTCCCACGACAGTCGGTTCTATGTAACCGGAACGGACCCGCATTTTTATCCGGCCAATGACTGTCAAATCGGCAGCATTCCCCAAAATTATTTGGGGAATGTTTTATGCCGCTACAACAACAACATATTGCCTTTAGTTCTTTTTTTCTAGACTGGATAAGGAAGCGAAGCGAATGGGTCTAAAAGTGAACGAGGGCAATATCTCCTGTCATCAAGCAAACAGTGAGCGCATTCGCATCTTGGCTCCCATGTCACTATTGACCGTCATAACTTTGAAGTTGTAGATAATTTTGTATACCTAGGAACTAGCATTAACAATACCAACTATGCCAGCCTTGAAATCCAACGCAGAATGACTCTTGCTAACAGTTGCTACTATGGACTGAGTAGGCAATTGAAAAGTAAAATCCTCTCTCAATGAACAAAAACCAAACTCTACAAGTCCCTTATCATCCCCGTCCTGCGATGGGACAGTGCTAGGAGTTTTCGAGAGAAAGGTTTTGTGGACGATTTATGGACCTTTGAACATTGGAAATGGCGAATACCGGAGACAATGGAACGATGTGCTGTATGAGTTATTCACCGACATTGTTAAAGTTCCGCGAATAAAAAGCCAGCGGCTACGCTGTCTAGGCCATGATGTCCGACAGGACGAAAGCACTCCAGCTCCAGAAAAATAGGAAGACCTTCACTCCGTTGGAAAGATCAAGGGGAGATCAACCTGGTCTCGCTTGGTATTTCCAATTTTCGCCAATTACGAGAGATGGCGCGCTATTATTGATTTGGCTAAGCGTTACCTAATTACGTATAAACATACATTGTTAATAAATCTCTATGAAGTACCTTCTAGAAGCACTTGAGGGTAAGGAAATAGAAGGGTATCCTCAAAACAAAAATGATAAAGTACAAATTTACCGAATGTATTATACTTTAGTGGAAGTAAGGTCGGAAGGAAAACTGGATATCATGATTCTATCCAACTATTGGAAATAATAACTTCAATAGCTAAATAATCTAGCAATTTGTGAAAAAACCAAGGCCAGTTCACATGTAATCCTAGCAACCTCGTACGTACTCGTTCTATCCCATCAGACGACGACGAATCTAGATTTCATTTGAAACTGTTTAATTTCGTGGCTGAACTTTTAACCCGACAGAAAACTGAACTCAGTATAGAACTTCATCTATTATTGCTTTGTTCTACTTTCCCCTCGTAACTTATATAGTCATAAGCAAACCGAGCATTTGGTCGAATTAAAAAAGCGATGACAATTTTTAAATCTTTACAGGGGGCTTCCGAAACCGTGGCGTATTGTGATACCCTCCATACTGGTATTCTCTTTCATGACAATAGGCACGCTGATCTACACAATTTTAGCCAGCAACTACCTAAAGAATCTCTGCAATGGAATGCGTGAAAACTTAACAAAGCCCGATGCGATCACGTGAGTAAAAAATAAAATTTGAACTATTTTTATTTTTGCATATATTACCTTCTTGTGCCCACAGTTGCGGCCAAGCCATATCCGTGCTGCGTCCCTTTATACGACAACACGAATTCCAACACGATGTCTACTTGAATATGTTCCGCTTTGCCTATTTGTTCGCTTTGGTTTTGTGGCTGCTGGCGCTGCTACTGATGCTGCTGCGCTACTTCTTTGCCATCGATTTCCAGTTGTTGGATGTGCAGTCGTTGTATGATAACAAATTGGCGCGACGTTTGAGTCGACCGGAACCGGAATTTACGGAAGTACTGTTAGAGACGGCACAGTCGCCCACACTGCTACTGCCACGCCACGATCGCAATAAGTCGGAGGATGATTTTCAAAGTGCCAAGTCGAATTTGAGTGAGGTCGCAATGCCGTTAATCGATACCGGCAAGCCACGATCGGCGTTGGTGCAGTATGCGCCCACGCAACAGCGGGTGGTTTAGTTTAGGCAGCACATGACAAATTAAGTAGAGGCTTTACCAAATCTATGTACTCGTATGCGGAGGCGACAAGGTGGGAAGCGCATTTAAACACAGTTTTACCTCAGGAACCTTATTTAATTGAAAACTGCACAATAGCTCTCTATTCAAATTATCGCTGCCGCTCTTAAATATGTATCACCAACTCTACTCTACTCTAACTCCAGCTCTAATGTGCAGTTGAATGATATTATTTTAAATTATATATAACTCAAGTTTTGAGACAACCGACGAGGCCAAGCACCAACAACAACACACTTACATGGCTGAATCTCCACAAAATTTACTTCAACGCAATATATTATTTAAAATGTTATTTATTGATTTTTATATGGATTTTTTTAGAGCTCTTAACCACTGTGTGCGTGTATAACAATATATATGATAACATTAAATATGTATAAATGTGGAAAAAGTTAAACATTGACTTAGACTATTTTCATGGTAATAGTTTTGGTCTCCAAATAATTGTTCAAACCATCGCGACCCATCTCACGTCCGATGCCAGATTGTTTGTAGCCGCCGAATGGTGCTTGAGGTAGCACAGCGCTGTAGCAATTGACCCAAACGGAGCCGGCATTTACATTGTTTGCGAATTTCGTCGCCTTATTGATGTCGTTGGTTAGGACGCCGGCGGCTAAGCCGTATTCCACGTCATTGGCACGATCAATGATCTCTTCAATGTCATTAAATTTCAGGATAGACATAACCGGCCCAAAAATCTGCAAAGAGAGGACGCATTTACATTAGGTTTTGTAAACATTTTTGGTAAAGAGAATGCAAATTAAGGAGAGAAGTTAGACTCCAAATAGCAAATATATCGCTTTTTCATCGCTATTTTTTTAATTATTGCGTTTGCAGAATTGTGAAGGTCAGTTTTAATTAACACCAACTTCAACACTAGGTGCAATCTTAATTTCTAGACCGAAGCATTGCTCACCTCTTCTTGTGCAATTCTCATTTTGTCCGTAACATCGGAGAACACCGTTGGTTCGACGAAGTAACCGACATTGCCGACACGCTTGCCACCGCATTGCAATTTGGCACCCTGTTGTTGGCCAATTTCAATATAACCCAAAACTTTGTTCATCATTTCCTCATCGATTTGTGGACCATGATTAGTTGACTCCTCAAAGGGATTACCTATTTTACGTGTCTTAGCCAAAGCAACGGCTTTTGTAACGAATTCATCGTAGATCTTCTCATGCACATAGGTACGTGTGCCGGCACAACAAGTCTGACCTGCATTGGGGAAAATTGCGTCGTGCGTAAGCTGCACTGCTTTGTCAACTAAAAGTATAGAAAAGTTCAAGTTAATTACTAAGTATTTGGAATATGTCAACAATAAATTACCATCAACATCGTCGAAGACCACAAATGGACTTTTGCCACCCAGTTCCAACGTAACACGCTTCAAATTCGACTTAGCTGCCGCCTGCATAATGATGCGTCCAATTTCTGCAGAACCTGTGAAGGCGACTTTTTGTATATCATGATGTTCTGATATCGCTGCACCAGCGGTGGGGCCATAGCCGGGTATAACATTGATAACACCATCAGGAAAACCAGCTTCCTTAGACAAGGCAGCCATGTGAAGGGCAGTAAGTGGTGTCTGTTCAGCTGGTTTCATGACAATCGTGCAACCGACAGTGAGCGCGGGTGCCCACTTCCAGGCCAACATAACCAAGGGATAGTTCCATGGAATGATTTGACCAACCACACCGACGGGTTCCTTACGTGTCTGTACAACAAAGTCACCACCGGGTATGGTATCGCCGAAATACTTATCGGTCCAGCCAGCATAATATTTCAGTGACATAATGGCGAACATTACATCACCAACGGCCGATGCGAATGGCTTGCCATTGTCCTGAGTCTCCAGACTAGCCAAAATGTACTTGTCGCGTTCCATGAGACTGCAGAGTCTGTTTTTGCGGAGAAGAGATTAAAGAAAAACAATTGAATATTTCAATAAAAGTAGGAAAAAGAGATCTACACACTTGTTTATCAGCTCTGTGCGTTGGAGTGGGCTCAGTTTGCGCCATTCGGAGTTCCTATGGAAGGCTTTCGTTGCGGCAGCTACAGCCAAGTCTACGTCAGCCTACGTGAATTGCATATTTTTTAACAGTAACTTAGTAAATCACTTTAGTTAAAAATTTTCAAAGTCACTTACCTTATCACCCTCAGCAATTTCGGCTATCACTTTACCAGTTGCAGGATTGACAGTGGGAAACTTTTTACCCGAGACTGCGTCGACGAATTCATTGTTGATGAAAATCTGAAAATGGTTAATAGAAAATTATTTAAGGGAGGGTGGTTTCATTGATAAAGTGAGTGTAAAAGGTTAATATGGACTTCACTAAATACATTTAAAATTAGTATAGTATTTAAATTATTTTATTGTGAAATATTTAACTTAAAGCCTTTATATGTATTAAACATTGATAATGTAAAAATATATCAGATCCTGCTGCTGAAATACAAGGTGATATTTCAGATCCATTGACAAACTTATTTGAAATTCGTGTGGATTCGGTATGTATGTTCCACTTAATATTTCGCAGGCCTGTAAGTTATCAAGGATCAAGGAGGAAAGGTATAATCATCTGGTCCTGTACGAAAATTCTTCTTTAATATAGATGATATGTGCATTGAAATCAATTTCATAACTGAAGCAGTGAGTCTTATGATGTTGAACGATTTTGTTGAAGAAATTTGTTAACAAATAAATATGGAAAATTTTGAATCCTGTCGGTTTACGTGGTACACCTGTTGAATGCTTATCAATTCGAAATGACTTAAAAATATATAGTTATCAGTAATTTTTGTTGTAGCAATGACTTTGCAAAATATTTATTGACTCCTGTTGTCAAAGCAAGAAAACTGCCGAATCATGCTGATTTTAACACTGATAATCTATAAATATAACTAATCACCCTTAAAGGTAGAATTTCTTAATTAGTATTATGAGAGATAATTAAAATTAATGTGCGCACAGTTAGCGGAACATTTTGATTGCCTAAGCCCTTATTCAATCGGCTGATAATTTTACAAATATGGTAAATTTTTTAAAGTTCAATTGTTTTTTATTTATAACTTTTAATGAAGATGTAGCTATCTACGTACCTACGTGATATTTTTTAAATGCGTGATCACGACTTAATTATCAGTTTACTTTACAGATCAGATAATAAGTAGATAACGTTTGACAGGGTTCAGAAGTTATAATTGTTGAAAACAAAATAATTTTGTAATAATGTTTTTTTATCTAATCGCAGTGGTTTTATTATACTACTTTTTGTGTTTGTGCCGTTTAGAATCACTTTTACGCAAACCAATCAAATTTCGTCACAACAACTTGAGGTCATTGGTATATGGTAATAGCTAAAGTGACCCCGGTTATAGCCGAATTCCTCCTTTTTTGCTTTTTGGCGCCAACTGGAGACACCAAGTGATACCAGGTCACTTTGCACTTGGTCTTTCCATCGGAGTAGAGGTCGTTCTCTTCCACGGCTTCCTATAGCGGGTACTGCATCGAACACTTTCAGAGCTGGATTGTTTTCATCCATTCGTACAACATGACTTAGCCAGCTGTCTTTTTATTCGCTGAACTATGTCAATGTCGTCGTATAAATCGCACAGCTCATCGTTCCATCATCTGCGATATTCGCCGTTGCCAATGTTAAGAAGACCTTAAATCTTGCGCAAAACCTTTCTCTCGAAAACCCCAAGAGTCATCTCATCGGATGTTGTCATCGTCCACGCTTCAGAACCATACATCAGGACGGGAATAATAAGCGACTTGTAGAGTTTGATTTTGGTTGGTCAGGAGAGGACTTTACTTTTCAATTGCCTACTCAGTCCATAGTAGCACCTGTTGGCAAGAGTGATTCTGCGATGGATTTCGAGGCTGACATTGTTGGTGTTGTTAATGCTGGTTCCCAGATAAACGAAATTATCTACAACTTCAAAGTTATGACTGTCAACAGTGACGTGGGAGCCAAGACGCGAGTGCGCTGACTATTTGCTTGATGACAGGAGATATTTCGTCTTGTTCTCATTCACCACAAGACCCATACGCTGATATCAATATCATCGGCGTACGCCAGCAGCTGTACACTCTTATAGAATATTGTAGCGTCTCTTAAGCGGGGATTACTGTATATTAAATTCTATTAAATGACCACCTTTATGAGTAATTATGCCAAGAGATGGAAACTGGTACATCACAATATTAATCTTTCAGCGCGCAAAAATATGATTATGATTCATGATATGGAAATCGGTGTTTTGTAGGAATTACTTCTGACCAAAAGCTGATGTACATATATTAGATATATTCTCATGAATTCTATAGACACATTTTAGGTTTAATAGATTTCGCTTCTTTTGCAGCGTCATTCCTTTTAACACTTGCGTCATAGAAAAACTTATGAAATTCAATTGGCAATCAACACTTTACAAGTTACCTGTGTATATTTTGGTACTTCATTGGGATTAGCCATTTTGTTGATAATTTTTCACACTTTTAATTATTGAAAATATTTTACTTTATATTTAGAACAATTCACTTTAGATTACAAAGCACTTAACGCACCGGCTTTCGTGTACGACTAGAATTTATTTCACAACAATTTCGGCTGCAGCACTGGCACAACTAAAATTTTCGTTTTGTGGTCGCTTTTTATAGTTGGCCCGACAGTCTTTACAACAAATAGGCAACTAATTCTTTGCACTCACTCGCATAGTTCGCATGCCGGTTCGTCGGCCTGGCGGCGTGATTACTCTCTCTATTTGCTGATAATCTTGCTATTTGCCTTTTACTGTTATCACGCTAGTTGCGCGTTAGCATAGGTGAGCTTAGTCTGATAAGCAAATGTGTGTACACATACATATGTGTATAAGAATTCTTATGTATACAAACTTATTTTTTACGCTAATTATAATAAATGCGATAAGTTAACAGTTTCATAGGCAAGTTTGGTTGATAAATAATATTGGCTAACAACTAAGGGCTTAAGAAGTTAATATCTTAATATCGAAAAAAAAATACAATTTATTAACGAGGGTTCTCATTCTTACGCCCGCCACTGTATGTGACGAATCAATGACGTGCCAAACATTTTGCCACTCTCTCAATTGCTTGCCGAAAGTCAAAACTATTACAGTAAGCTTTCGATTTCAGGCACCCGAACATGAAAATAAAACTAAAGTAAACTAAACAAATAAGGAAGGGCTAAGTTCGGGTGTAACCGAACATTTAATAATCTCTCAATTTATTTATGTAATCCTATTATGACAAAACACAATTGGGATCATTTGTATATTCGGCAAAAAGTCCACGAAAATAGCGAAAATCTTTATTTAATGTACATGAAAGCAGGTGTAATTCCTAGTATCTTCAAGATTATTCGTTCACTTAATTTTGCTAAGATATCTCACATATAAAACGATATATACGGTATAAAGTCACTGGAACTTTGAAAATTAATATATGAGGAATATGGGACTTTTCTTATGAAAACTATTTTTTTTTTCAGAATGTTATGTCTTTGAACTGTGAGTATGTTCGACTGACAAACGAGCTTTAATACTAGTCATGAGCTACAAAGGAAGGGCACTATCACCTTAATGAAATTGGGAATGAACTGCACTTGTGTGAGTTTCAGGTGGCCCAAAGTTAAATAAAGTCCCTTGAACTTTTTAAACTCTCGCACACATAACGGTTGTTAAAAACACTTAAAACTAAAAGAGTAACACATATGAATAATCGATTTTGCTGCCCACTCTCGTATGGTGGGTTATGTTGGAGATCACTTTTGACTGATCGATTTTGTATCCCATTTTTGTTTTGATGCTTGGTATTCCTCAATTTGAAGACGACAAACAACAAGTGCTGGAATCTTGTTCTTTGGTTGAATTGCATAACTGTAATGGTAATTTTGAATGGAAAAACACTGGCGTTATCATCGATCATTTTAAAAGTGGACATAAACGAGAGGAATCGTATTCTCATGGTGCTCTACATAATTAGTAGTAATTATTGTAAATATTAATTAGATAACAAGTTATAAAAAATGAAATACGGAAGTAAATGATATATTTCATTGACAAAATAACTAAAAAATATAATGGGCGCTCAACTCGCAGTAATTAAAAAAAGTACCGTAGTATCCTGAGAAGCTGTTCTACCGAAAAGGATCATAGAATACAAATATCTAATATAGTATAACAAAAAACTCTAAGTGATTTTTATACTCTCGCAACAGATATGCTTAGAGAGTTTAATAGTATTGTTCACATAACGGTTGTTTGTAACTTAACGAGTTAGATATAGGGTTAAATATATCAAAATGATCAGGATGATGAGACGAGTTAAAATGCGTATCTCTGCCTGTCCGTCTGTCCGTCCGTGCAACGGATAACTTGTAAATTAAGATATCTTGACGCAAACCAATAAAGCTATATAAACCAAACTTTCTGCAGTCGTTTCCCGTACGTACCCCATCACACACCATGAAAATAGTTGAAATCGGATAATAATCACGCCCACTTACCATTAATATATTGAATATTAATGTGCTTTAACTCACTAACGAAAAACATCGGAAACACTAACTTTTACAGAAAAATAGCGGAAGAAAGCTGCACTCAGACTTAAAAGACTAGAAAAATGAGAGTGACGTCCGGTCAAAAACCATATCCAGTAACTATTCGACCGATTTCGATGAAATTCGGTATATAGTATTTTCTTGACATCTTGATAACACCTTGATACCATCTGATTCGTTGAACTTATAATATACTATACATTAGGAACCAATGAAGATAGCGGATTAGAACTTTACAAAAATACTGTATTTGAGCATGACTTGTGGAAAATTGTCGAGTAATTTTTCACCGAAAATATCGGTCAATCTCTCAGATATTTTAATTTAGTTCAGAGGGAATTTTTCTCTTCTAATAGTGTGCCTCTGTACCAAAAATAATTAAAATCGGGTCATATAGATACAAAAAGTATCATAGTATTCAGAAGCTATTCTACCGAAAAGGATCATAGGATCCAGTAGCTTTTCTACAAGTATTATAGAATCCAGAACCGGTTGAAATTAAGAAGGACCTGTTCTACCAGAAGCAATAAGATTTATATCTTTTCAAAGCTCCGGGTATCAAATATGAATATGAATTCAGTGCCTAAGGTTAATTTTTCACGGAAAATATCGGTAAATCTCTCAGATATTTTAATTTAATTCAGAGGGAGTTTTTTCTTGTAATAGTGTGTCTCTGTCGGTGGGCTTTACCGGGTGGACCGTATGTATCGGTAAATATATGAGTAATCTTAGCAAAAATAAGAGAGAAAATGAGTGAAATCGATTCAGGAATTACCTCAGCTCTCATAAACTATATATTATATGTTGATTTTAGTTATTCTATTGAACTTTGTGCCGCATATGTGGGTGAAATTGTGTGTTATCTTAATAAAACTATATCAATAAATTGCGAGAGTATAACATTTTCGGTTGTACCTGAACTTAACCTTTCCTTAATGATTAAAATGAGTTTAAAGTGGACTTAAATAAAATAGTTAAGTTTAATAATTAAATTGAGAAAAAATTTAAACATTTTTGAATCGTGTTTATAATTGAACATACATATTTTCGAAATTTAAAATTTAACTTTTGCAACATTTTCCGTAAACAACAGAGGCACAATAAGGCCCATCGAGGGTTACATGAGAATTTTCAGAAACAGAAAAAAAATACCTAAAACAATGATAAAAAACTGCAAAATGTTTTTAGAAAACAAGTACCAACGCAAACCACCGGATCCAGAGAAAGGTCGAACTCCTATTCCTAACAAACAAGGAGAAATCGTTCATTGAACGTTGGAAATGGCAAATACCGTAGGCTATGAAGTGTGCTTCATCCAGATTTCATTTGAAACTGTTTACTTTGGTGGCTGAACTTTTAACCCGACAGAAAACTGAACTCAGTATAGAACTTCATCTCTTATTGCTTCGGTCTACTTCCCCCTCGTAATTTATATAGTCATAAGCAAACCGAGCATGTGATCGAATTACAAAAGCTTTGACAATCTTCAAATCTTTATAGGGGACTTTCGAAACCGTGGCGTTTTGTCATACCCTCCATACTGATATATGATCGGTCGGAGGAGAAAAGGTGGGAAACTCGTTTAAAATCAGTTTTACCTCAGGAATTTTATATAATTGAAAACTGCAAAATATCTCTCTATTAAAGTTATGACTGCCGCTTTTAAATATTGGTATTTGTGTGTACGTATCACCAACTCTACTCTACTCTAACTCTAGCTCTACTGTGCGATTTAATTATATTATATAACTCAACTATTGAGACAACCGACGAGGCCAAGCACCAACAACAACATATTTACATGGCTGAATCTCCATAAAATTTACTTTAACACCTTATTTTATTTCAAATGCTGTTTATTGATTGTTATATGGATTTTTTGAGCTCTTAACCACTGTGTGCGTGTATAAAAAATATACATTAAATATGGATAAATGTGAAAAACTCTTTAACTTTCATAATGTTGACTTAGACGATTTTCGTGGCGATAGTTTTGGTCTCCAGATAACTATCCAAACCATCGCGACCCATCTCACGTCCAATGCCAGATTGTTTGTAACCGCCGAATGGTGCTTGGGGCAGCGCTGCGCCATAGCAATTGATCCAAACGGTACCGGCATGCACATTGTTGGTGAACTTTGTCGCGATATTGATGTCATTGGTAAGAATGCCAGCGCCTAAACCGTATTCTACGTCATTGGCACGATCAATGATCTCCTCAAGGTCACTGAATTTCAAAATAGACATGACGGGTCCAAATATCTGCAAGGGAGGGGGAATTTAAATTAAGTTTTGAGCTCATTTCTGAAAAAGTTGAATGCAAGTTGATAAGTTATTTGAAGTCAACTCAAAAACACGTGATATCTTTACGCTTTGGTATTTTGATGAATATAAGGACCAACAGCTTACTTAATTTAAAGTTTTATTCAAGCTTACCTCTTCCTGTGCGATTCTCATTTTGTCGGTAACGTCGGAGAACACCGTTGGTTCGATGTAGTAGCCAACATTGCCGACACGCTTGCCACCGCATTGCAATTTGGCGCCTTCTTGTTGGCCAATTTCAATATAACCCAAAACTTTGCTCATCATTTCCTCATCGATTTGTGGACCATGTTTAGTTGACTGCTCGAAGGGATCACCGATTTTGCGTGCCTTAGCCAAAGCAACGGCTTTTGTAACGAATTCATCGTAGATCTTCTCATGCACATAGGTACGTGTGCCGGCGCAACAAGTCTGACCTGCATTGGGGAAAATAGCGTCGTGCGTAAGCTGCACGGCTTTGTCAACTAAAAGTATACAAAAGTTCAAGTTAATTACGAAGTATTTGGAATATGTCAACAATAACTTACTATCAACATCGTCGAAGACCACAAATGGACTTTTGCCACCCAGTTCCAGAGTAACACGCTTCAAGTTCGACTTGGCAGCCGCCTGCATAATGATACGTCCAATTTCTGCAGAACCAGTGAATGCGACCTTTTGTATATCATGATGTTCTGATATCGCTGCACCAGCGGTGGGGCCATAGCCGGGTATAACATTGATAACACCATCAGGAAAACCGGCTTCCTTAGACAAAGCAGCCATATGCAGGGCAGTAAGAGGTGTTTGCTCAGCGGGTTTCATGACAATCGTGCAACCGACAGCGAGAGCGGGTGCCCACTTCCAAGCCAACATAATCAAGGGATAGTTCCATGGAATGATTTGACCAACTACACCTACGGGTTCTTTACGTGTCTGCAAGACAAAATCACCGCCGGGGATAGTATCGCCGAAATACTTATCGGTCCAGCCAGCATAGTATTTCAGTGACATAATGGCGAAAAAGACATCACCAACGGCCGAAGTGAATGGCTTGCCATTGTCTTGTGTCTCCAGACTAGCCAAAATATTTTTATCACGTTCCATGAGACTGCAGAGTCTGATTGGGGAGAGGAGATTAAAGAAAAAATTGAATATTTCAATAAAAGTGGGAAAGAAGAGATCTACACACTTGTTTATCAGCGCTGTGCGTTGGAGGGGGCTCAGTTTGCGCCATTCGGAGTTCCTATGGAAGGCTTTCTTTGCTGCAGCTACAGCCAAGTCAACGTCAGCCTTAGTGTTATTATTATTATTAAAGTGTTTTGAAATAAGTTTTGATGACAAACTTAATAATTAGTTACTCACTTTATCACCCTCAGCAATTTCGGCTATCACTTTTCCAGTTGCAGGGTTGACAGTTGGGAACTTTTTACCGGAGACAGCGTCGACGAATTCATTGTTAATGAAAATCTAAAAATGGTAAATAGCAAATCATTCAATTTTAAGTCACTTGGTGGTATTGTCAAGCTGAAATCTATCTTCTGTACACTCAAGTTATGTCAAAATAAATGGTTATCTATGACTCACTAGCCCCAGAGCAATTGATCTATGTATGTATATACATACAAAAAATGTAATCGAACTAAAATTCATTGAATTGTGCTTCTTTGATAACGCCAAGTCAAGGTTTTCACTGAGAATAATGAAAAAAATTAGCGATTACTTAAACGTGATCATTTGTGGCAGAGAAGCTTAACTCAATAGAAGTAATTTAGAACAATCGATGTCAAGTGCTCAAATATGACATTGAACATAAACTACATACGAAAAATTGGCCGTAAAAATTATATCAGGTCTTACAGCACAAGTTTTCTTGGGTCTATCGAATATAAACTCATCCATACCTAATGATATGCCAGTAAGTAACCAAAAATAAATAACTAAAGATGTCGAATCCCACAACTTGGAATAGGAAGTGGTGTTTCAGATCCATTCACAATCGTATTCGAAATCCATGGCGAGTTAGGTTGCTTTAGCATTTATTCCACCGAATATATCAGGGACCGGCGAGTTTCCAAGGAGTTATGGTGCAATTCTTGGACCAGGCATAGTTAGATAACCTTTCTAATTTAACCAGGTTTATTAACCTGAATTTTATCTATGGTGGTGAGTCGGTGATAAAAGAATCGAGATCAAAATCATATGGCTTGAGAAGACTTATTATTATAATCGAAAGAAGTGAAGAACACATTCCTTAGCGATTACTTAAACTCCCGTCGGTTTACTTTAGACACCTTATAAATTATCACTGACTAGAAAATTATATATTTATTTATCAGAAAGTTTTTTTTTTGTAGTAATGACCTTGCAATGATTTTATTGCCTCTCGTTGATAAAGAAAGAATACTGTCGAGTCATGTTGATTTTGGAACTGATAATCTGTAAATATAATTCACAATTTAAGGTAGAATTTCTTAATTAATATTATGAGTATTAATTAAAATTAACGTGTACTCACGTGCGAAAAATTTCGATTTGCTAAGCTTTTTTGTTAGTGAAGATGTACGTGAGTGAACATATTTAAATTCGTAGACACGTCTATTATCTGTTTCTTTTATGGATCTTTTAATAAGAGTAAGTAGATAACGGAGGAAGTTATGTTGGGTTGAAGATAAAGTAATTTTAAAATAATTGTTTCATCTAATCGCAATGTGTATTAATATACTACTAATTGATGTTTGAAACACTTTGGAACAAACTAACCAATTTTCGTCAAAAAATTAAGAAGTACGGCGAAGGTCGATATAAGTGAAAGCTGTGACCTAATTACATATATCAGTAGTTCAATTTTAGATGTATTGATGAAAAAGAGATGGGAACTAAAACAGCCATATTTAAACTTTTCAAAGCAATAATATTTGATTTAGAACTCCAGAATCATTGCTTTGAGCCTGTGTTTAGAAAGACGTGGAAATCGAGTTTTGTAAGAAATCACTTCTGACCAAAGGTTAATATATGTATATTGGAAATTATGTGATCATGCATTCTATATACTACATTTCAACATTTTTAATTACATTTCTTATGGGGAATTTTCCCATATCTTCTTCTAACACTTGCGTCAAAGAAAAAATTTGAAATTTATTTATTAATCAACGGTTACCTGCGTATACTTTGGTACTTCATTTGGATTAGCCATTTCGTTGGTTATTTTTTCACTTTTAATTATTTTATTTTTTAATTTGAACGAATCGCTTTATATCACAAGTCACTTTACACACCGGCTTAGACACTCCAAGAATATATTCCCCAACAAATTTGGCTGCAGCAGCGGCACAACTAAACTTTTTCGATTTGTGGTCGCTTTTTATAAGTTGGCCCGACAGTCTTTGAAACAAATAAGCAACTAATTCTCCACACTCACTCTATAGTTCACATGCCGGTGCGTCGACATAGGTTGTCATGATTACTCTCTCCATTTGCTGATAATCATTAATGTTATCGCGCAAGTTGTTGGTAAACGGTGCACTGAGCGCGATAGTAAAGTAATTCTTAATTATATATATTTATTTTCTTTAATGCTAATTGAAATCAGATCTATATGTTATCAGTATCACAAGCAATCTTTGTAACTCATATTTTGCCACCTGGTGTCTCAGGTAATTAATTGCTTACGTAATTGTCGATATATGATCTAGCATAAATAACTGTATTCACAGGTGGTCTCATTCGTTTGTCCGCCATTGTATGTGACGCAGTAATGATGTGCCAAAAATTTCTGCTACTCTCTCAATTGCTTGCAGAAAATCAAAAATATCACACTTAGCCCTCGATCTCTGGCACTCGAATATAAAATAAATCTAAAGTAGTTATTTTTATGGAACAATAACCACCTGGTAAAAGAAGTTGGAACTTAATTATATACTCGTACCATTAGGTACAATTGTGTGACTGAATTTAATCAAAGACCAATCTCGGCAAGTCTCTTGTTTCTAAAATACCCATTTTGTAGCCATTATCTACGGATTCAACTGGAAACACCTATTGAGGCCAGGTCACTTCGCACTTTATCCTTCCATCGTCCACGCTTCAGCGGCATACATCAGGACGGGAATAATTAGCGACTTATGGATTTTGATTTTGGTTCGTCGAGAGAGGACTTTACTTTTCAATTGCCTACTCAGTCCAAAGAAGCACCTGTTGATAAGATTGATTCTGCGCTGGATTTCGAGGCTGACATTGTTCGTGTTGTTGATGCTGGTTCCCAGGTATACGAAATTATCTACGACCTCGAAGTTATGACTGTCAACAGTGACGTGGAAGCCAAGACGCGAATGCGCCGACTGTTTGCTTGATGACAGAAGATATTTCGTCTTGTCCTCATTCACCTCCAGACCCATTCGCTTCGCCTCCTTATCCATGCGGGAAAAAAACAGAACAAACGGCGCGGTTGTTACTTCCGATGATATCAATATCATCGGCGTACGCCAGGAGCTGTACACTCTTGTAGAAGATTGTACCTTCTCGGTTTAGCTCTGCAGCTCTTATAATTTTTTCCAGCATCAGGTTAAAGAAGTCGCACAATAGTGAGTCACCCTGTCTGAAACCTCGTTTGGTATCGAACGGCTCGGAGAGGTCTTTCCCGATCCTGACGGAGCTTTTGGTGTTGCTCAACGTCAGTTTACATAGCCGTATTAGTTTGGAGGGGATACCAAATTTAGACATTCCGGCATAGAAGCAACTCCTTTTCGTGCTATTGAAGGCAGCTTTAAAATCGATGGAAAGGTGGTAAATGTCCATTCTTCTCTCTCGGGTCTTTTCTAAGATTTGGCGCTTAGTGAATATCTGGTCCATGGTGGATAAGGTCCAATCAGTTCGTTGACGGTGGGCTTTAGTCTTTCACATAATACGCTCGACAAAACCTTATATGCGATATTGAGGAGACTTATACCACGGTAGTTGGCGCAGATTGTGGGGTCTCCCTTCTTATGGATTGGGCAGAGCACACTAAGATTCCAATGGTCAGGCATGCTTTCTTCCGACCTTATTCTACAAAGAAGCTGATACATGCACCTTATCAGTTCTTCGCCGCCGTATTTGAATAGCTCGGCCGGTAATCCATCGGCCCGCCCCTTTTTTGTTTTTCAAGCGTGTAATTGCTATTCGAATTTCTTCATGGTCGGGTAATGGAACATCTATTCGATCGTCATCGATTGGGCAATCGGGTTCGCCATTTCTTTCACTTTCATTCAGCAGGTCGGAGAAGTGTTCCCTTCATAATCCTAGTATGCTCTGGACATCCGTTACCAGATTACCTCATCGGTCCCTATATGATAATGCTGCGTTCTTGAAACCTTCTGTAAATCGCCTTATCTTTTCATAAAATTTTCGAGCGTTACCCATGTCGGCCAGCTTTTCAAGCTCTTCATACTCACGCATTTCGGCCTTTTTCTTTTTACGTCTCTGCGGAACGACAATTCTCAACGTACCAAATGGTTTTTTGTCGTTGCCGAAATCAAATTGTTTCGGCTGCAGCGGTACACAGTGAGTTTGAGATGCCGTTCCACAGTTCCTATATACCGAGATGCTGATAAGTGCTCTCAGAGAGCAGGAGTGCAAGTCGGGTAGAGTATTTCTTGGCTGTCTGTTACGATTGCAGCTTTTCGACGTCGAACCTTCCTTGTGTTTGTTGACGGGCGTTCTTTGCTGAACAAAGGCGAGTGCGTGCTGCTACTAGATAATGGTACGCACGTCTAAAACACGGAGACATGTCTTCTGTCTATCAACAACGTGATCGATTTAATTGCGCGTGTTTCGATGAGGGGACAGCCAGGTTTTTGTGCTGGAATCTGGTACTACAGACAACCATATTTCGCTCATAGGTGCGTTCTAGGCGCTTATAGAAAGCATCTTTGGTCACATCGTCCTTCTCTTCCGTTGGGGCGTGGGCGCAAATCAGCGATATGTTGAAGAACCTCGCTTTGATGCGGATTGTGGCAAGACGTTCATCCACTGGGGTAAATGCCAGGACTCGGCGACGGAGTCTCCCTCCCACCACAAATCCAACACCAAATTTGCGCTCCTTTATATGGCCGCTGTAGTATATGTCACAAGGCCCCACCTTCTTTCGTCCTTGTCCCGTCCATCGCACATCTTGGATGGCGGTGATTTCAGCCTTTAGTTGTATAAGGACACTAACCATCTAGGCAGAGGCACCTTCCCAATTATGGGTTCGGACATTCCAGGTGCATGCTCTCAAATCGTGATCCTTAAAACGTTTGCAGGGGTCGTCATCAAAAGTGGGGTTTCTCATCCGAGGCTCTGTTCGGTCTTTCATTGCGGAGGTTTTTTTAAGTGGTGAGTCCAAACCCTACGCACAACTGCACAAGCCGGGTTCACCTTCAAATGGATGTCTGTTGGCTACCCAGAGGATACTTGATCTAAAACCAGAAGTCGTGAGATCCTTGAGTCATATGCAAAAGAATCGTTCCTGGCCACTCCCAAGTGAATGACAATCAGAAACTTTCCTCACTTGCGTGAACTTCTACAATCAATTATTTTCGATATGGTTTCAATAATTGCAACGTATGATTTTTTGATCGAAACGAATTCAATAATTAGGCCCAATAACATATAGTATTTTATCTGAGAGATACAAAGTTATATAGTATTATGTTTCGTACATTTCCTTTCAACAGAATTAACAAATTTATATGTCCATTTCTTTTGTTTTAACATAATTTTCATCAGGATGTGAGTCGGGAACTGAACCCTCCGTTGATTTATTCCTGTGAAAATCATTTCCATTATTAGGATTGTATGACTCTGAACTGTAACTATGTTGGATGATAAAGACATTTAAATACTGAAAAACAGTGAGCATGGAAGGAAGGACACTCCCGACATTAGCAACGAATCGTTGATTCTCTATCTTCTTTCTATATACCAAGAGACTATTCGAGTTTTATGGAATACATAGGACCGGTGTTCCTACTGTCGAAGTGATATCTTCGCGCTCTCACCCATGTGGAGAACTTAAAAGAATGTGGAATGTAATCGGATCTGACATAGATTTTTTTCTGCTCAAGATCTGGTAACTTGACAGAACTATATACAATTATTTGGATTATATTTACGACCTTTACAAGAACAACAACTTGGAAAGATCTAATTATTAATAGCCTTTGCTTCAATTACTGTTGTACATGTTATTTATTTATATCTCATTTTGTTACAAATTGATTTCTTTTACCTTGAAACCTAAATAAACACTAAAAATCGTGATAGACTAAACATTTAACGGATTCTGAATCTTAATAAAATTTATGAAAAAAAATTGTATGATTCAAACAAACATTCGATTATGGATGTATGATTCTATAATTACAATAGTAATATACTTTAAGATAATCAAGTAAAAGGACTGATGGCCTATGAAGGCTTATGTCATTTTTTTCGGTGAATATTATTACGTTTTTCGGGCATGCGGTATCTGACTTCACTAGGCAATTAAAATAAAACTAAAGATTCTCCCACTTATGCATAACCGCTGAATCCAATAATTCAAATATTATTATGTTATAAAAAATATAAGATATTTATTTAATTCAATATGTATTGGTATTTTTAACATTGGTAACCACTTTATATATGTATGTGCGTATGTAAGCACTGATATATGATAATATTCTATAATGTGGAATACAGATTTATAAAAAAGCGCAAAAAATGTTATAAACATATTTTCGTATTTCAGTTCACACACTGTATTCTACACTCTAGACCAACTTCATTGTGATGGTCTTAGTCTCCAGATAACTGTCCAAACCATCTTTGCCCAGCTCACGGCCGATGCCGGACTGCTTGTACCCACCGAATGGAGTTTGCGGTAGTACGGCATCATAACAATTGATCCAAACGGAACCGGCATTAACGTTATTAACGAATTTCGTCGCCTTGTTGATATCATTGGTGATAACGCCAGCTGCTAAACCGTATTCTACGTCGTTGGCACGATCAATTATCTCCTCAATATTGCTGAATTTGAAGATTGACAAAACAGGTCCGAAAATCTAAAATAAAAAAATAAGTGGTTAATAAAGTATTAAATTAATAGTATTTTGCTAATATGAAGAGCAATTGGAATATATTCGTGATATCATATCGAGGAATAAGCGATAAGAAGCACACAACTGACTAACTAAAATGGAAGAACCGCGAATGAAGTACTTTTATTACATTTCGGAATCTTCGAAACTTGAAATAATCGTGCCGTTTTTTGAAAGTTTGATTCTCAAATGATCTTGTACTCAGATTAAAAATGAAACTTATGATTTAGTTAATCATCGAGTCGGTTTCCGATCCAAGCTTTGTCAAAAATTGCGCAAGTTTATTTTTTCTAGGGGTTGGCAGTTAATTTGTTTAATAAGGATCGTACCTCCTCTTGTGCGATCCTCATTTTATCCGTAACATCCGAGAATACAGTTGGTTCGATAAAGTAGCCCACATTACCCACGCGCTTTCCACCGCATTGCAATTTGGCACCCTCTTGTTTGCCACTTTCGATATAACCCAGAACCTTATTCATCATTTCCTCATCGATTTGAGGACCCTGTTTGACGGACTCGTCGAATGGATCGCCCACTTTGCGGGCTTTGGCTGCTGCCACAGCTTTGGCTACGAACTTATCGTAAATCTTTTCGTGCACATATGTGCGACTGCCGGCGCAGCAACTCTGACCATGATTGGCGAAAAGTGCTTCGTGCGTAATATCCACCGCCAAGTCAACTGGAATTACGACAGGCAATAATTAGTTAAGTGATTTGAAATTTATTTCAGATTAGTATGTTTGTCTTACTGTCAGCATCATCGAACACCACTACGGGACTCTTGCCGCCCAGTTCCAGCGTAACACGCTTCAAATTCGACTGTGCCGCCGCATGCATAACGATGCGCCCGATGTCTACCGAGCCGGTGAAGACGACCTTTTGTACATCGTGATGGTTTGCCAACGCAGCACCAGCCGTCGGACCATAACCGGGTATAACATTGATGACACCAGCAGGAAAACCAGCTTCCTTAGCCAAAGCAGCCAAATGCAGGGCAGTAAGTGGTGTCTGTTCAGCTGGTTTCAAGACGATCGTACAACCAACAGCGAGAGCTGGCGCCCACTTCCAGGACAACATAAGTATGGGGTAGTTCCATGGAATGATTTGACCAACCACGCCTACGGGTTCTTTACGTGTCTGTACAATGAAATCACCACCGGGAATGGTATCGCCGAAAAACTTGTCGGTCCAGCCAGCATAGTATTTAAATGTCATAATAGCGATGTCGATATCGAAAACAGAGTCAGCGTAAGGCTTGCCATTATCTTGTGTCTCAAGGCTAGCCAATATGCTCTTATCACGCTCCATAAGGTCGCACAGTCTGAAAGTGTAAAAGAACATTTGGGATTATAAATAGTTTTGTAAAGAAAAGCTGAAAAAGAAGAATTCTACATACTTGTTTATCAGCTCCGTGCGTTGGAGTGGACTCAGTTTGCGCCATTCGGAGTTTCTATGGAATGCTTTCTTTGCGGCAGCTACAGCCAAGTCAACGTCAGCCTGCATGGAGTTAATGGAAAGTTACTTAAAACGGGATATATATGTATTTATGTATGCAGTAATTAATAATAATAAAAATTATAAATACCGTTATTTATTTTTAATGGGATATTTTTTGTTTCATTGTTACTCACCTTATCACCCTCAGCAACTTGCGCTATCAGTTTACCATTTGCAGGATTGTTGGTTGGAAACTTTTTACCAGATACAGCGTCGACGAACTCATTGTTGATAAAAAGCTGTAAATTATAAAATATAATTAATGTTTTTAAAATAGACACGTGAATGTAGTATTATCTCGAGCTTTGTTTATTTTTAGTCTGGTCTTTATGGTCTGAGCTTACAACCGTTCACAAAATGCTTTAAGCGGGGTTCTATCTCGACAAATTTCGAAATTGAATACTGACAATTTTGTAATGGCATTATTTTATATATTTGATAACAGCTTATCCGACTTTATGCTACCATTTGGTGTGCGCTTGATGTTCGATGAATTTATGGACCTATGCAATTCAAGTATATCTAAAAGGCTAGTGGCTTCCCTTAAGCAAAAACTATTAAACTCAGCGTATTACTCACTTTGTTGAATGAAACTTGAGTTCTTCGAAACTGATTTTCTTTTAGATTTTTGCCGGAATTTTTACTAGCGCCGTTATTAAAGAATTTCTTTAAGCACTGTTTTCTTCTTCGGAGAGTTAGTAAAAAAATATTTTCGCTGAAACTTAACATATCCGTATAGATAGCTTCGGTATGAAGTCATGTGATGTGTAGTAGGGATTTTAAATGAATTTTATTTTCGATTTGAAATGTAAGTGTAAGAAAGAGAAGTGGATGATAGCTTTTCAAAATTCTGTTGTACTTTTTGTGTATAGTACTTAATTATAATTATAGAATATGTACTTTTGCTATGGGACACTAAAAATTTGTCACAGGTGAGTGAGTA
Source organism: Zeugodacus cucurbitae (assembly GCF_028554725.1). NCBI lineage: Eukaryota > Metazoa > Arthropoda > Insecta > Diptera > Tephritidae > Zeugodacus > Zeugodacus cucurbitae. Next base: position 49,940,990 of record NC_071667.1, on the reverse strand, counting down.
TATATTTAATTACACTTTGTAAGCAAAATTAGTTTTAGCAAGTAATTAGAAAACCAGCTTATATTCGTTCTGTGCTAATGAGAACTGTTTTTATTTACCCACGTACTTTCGAATATAAACAAAAAACAGATGTTAGATGCATTCGACGTTTAGAAAAGTGGAATGAATACTAAATTTCTGCTGTTAGCCCGTTTCCGCTTCGCGAGCTCAAACGGAGGAGAACTTAGTATTACGATCTCGGAGCGTTTCCAAGCTTAGCATCAGTATAATTACAGCTATTAAGTAACTAATGTATAAAAATATTTGATCTTAGGAAACAGTTGTATGTTAATTGAGCTCGAGTCACTCATGTAAACAAGTTAATGGAAAATCACGGTATTAAGTTCTATATATATACCACATACAGGATTGTAAATACTTGAGAGCGCACTTGTACATCCTTAAGACAAGCACTAAATAGTTGTTTTAGAATCTTTATATTCTAAAGTTGACACTGCACAACGTTACACACACTCACCTTTGTATACTTAGGTGTTTGATTCGGATTTGCCATTTTGTCTACAATTTAGTAGAATTTATGCGTTTAATAAATTTTAGAATTAATACAAAACGTATTGGAAGTCAGACAATTGACTTGTGCGCCGCCTCACTAGACATTCGCCGCTATTTATACCACTCGCTTTGAAGAGCACTCTCAGTTGTGAGATACGCCGGTCGGTGAATTGCCTATCATGGTATGTGCATATAGTTGTTTTTGCACTGATTAAATTTATTTTATTAAAGCTCATTTTGTCATATTTGTAAACATAAATAAACTGAAAGCTTTCAATAGATAAGACAAGCCTCTTCGTCAAAAGTGTGTGGTGTAACATGATTGGTGGCTAATAATAACTGAAATGAGACTTTTACGGTGTGCATAATCTTATGACTACCTGCACCTGTTAACCCAAGTTAACACAAATTGATCTCAAGAAGTGAAATGGTAACATTTGGTTGGGGATGGGCTTATCTTCAACAGACCATTTGTATGCTGATTCTATTTCACAATTTTTTAACTTTTTTCGACAGATACTAGATGTAGTAGGCATCTATTTGTCTGATAAGGATGGAACAGTTGTCCAACCACGAAGCTTAGTGGAGCTTTAATCAATAAACTTTAAAGCAAATGTTTACATACTACATATAATCAACATATGATCCAAAAAATAAATATTTAACAAGAACGGAAGGGCTAAATTCGGGTGTGACGAAACATTTCATATTCTCGTAATTTTTTTATGTAATTACGTTTTAGATTATATGTATGTGGGGGCTGGTGTAATTCCTGTACCGATTTCGATTAGTTTTGTCACCTAGCTACATTATATCCAAGATTATATGTTCATTTAATTTTGCAGAGAGATCTCACATATTATTATTTAATAGAGTGGAACCTCCATAACTCGAACTTCTCTAAGTCGAAGATCTCCATAACTCGAACTTTTGTATTGGCAATAGCGTTTAGAAATCAAATTTCATACAAATTTCCTTCCATAAATCGAACTTTTGGAACAGGGCATAATACAAAATTTAAAATTTTACTATCAAGGAACAATTTTAAAGGAGTCTATCATACTGATATCATACTTAAACATAGATTACATAAATTGTGTATCAAAGACAAAAAATAGCAAAGTGCAACAAATAAAATTAAAGAATACATGTTTCAATGTATTTAAATACAACTTGTTGCGAAGTAAATAACTAAAACTTTGTATAAATCTATATTTTACAGCTTTTTGAAAAATGTATGTATGAAATGTATGAAATTTCTATAACTCGAAGTCTCTCTAACTCCAAGTTTTTTTGCGGAAATTTATATGTTGAGCACTCAAAGGGTTAATGTTTCGTTTTATGATCGATATCGTAAATATAAGTTGTTTGTTGTTATTAGAATTGATACGGATTGTGAGCAGAGACTCACATACATACACATATTGTACATATGTAGACAATGTTATCAAAAACCTGTACTTCAAAGTTTTAATCTAGAAATTTTATATAATCTGTGCTGACAATATCACAAAATATGCAATAACACTATACGACAAAATCGATTTTTTTCGGGGTATTGGACCAAATTTAAATTTTACGGGAGATTGAGTCATAATTAAGGATAGTATGTTCTCCGTTTTTCTTGAAATATTATTGAGAATGGAAATATGAACTGGAAATATAAAATAAAAAATTATTAGACCTTTTTCTCTTTTTTCTAACCGTTTTACTAGTTTCTTAAACTGTAAGATGTAATTGTTTTCTAAAATGCTTTGAAGTTTTTTTTATTTAAGGTTTCCTTTTATCATAAAAATATAATTGCAATTAAGTATGAATAAAAAATCGTCTCTACGAATTTACTGTCACTCTAGAATTGGCATTGAAGCCAACTCTCTTACTAATTACTTTCCATAACTCCGAAGTTTTTTTGTGGATTATGGGGATTCGAGTTAGGGAAGGTCAACTGTATTTCACTAATTTCTAATTTAATCTAATTAATAATGAATTAATAAATAAACATATGCATTTATGTACATACATATATGTATATTCGTTCAATTTTGTGGTGAATTAACGGATCTCCGCTCAAAAATTATCTGAGAAAGAGCGAACATAAAAAACTTAAAAAAGTAAAACAAAAATTGCCAATTCTATAGATGCCGAAAACCACTTGTGATATACATATGTATATACAGAAACATACATACATAGGTATGTATATTAGGGTGGGTCAATTTGTATGGAGCAAAAAAAATGCACCAAGCGGTTATCAAAATCGTAAACTACGATGAATTCTAAGAAAATTTGCCCAAGAAACCATGGGTCTAAAATCAAAATGGAGCTTCCGGTTTTTAACGAGAAACTTTTCATTTTGTTCTTTTTTATATGTTACCTATCCACCCATAAAAATTAAAATAATAATAAATAAAATTTCAAACTTTAATAGCTTTAATCTTCCGCGAAATCGTATTGCAGTTAACAATTTCATTTTATATCTATATATAAAGCAAAAACTTAACTGTTAAGGGCCAAACAAAATATAATATACTTCTAAAGTTCACAATTAATTAGTTTTAAGGTCTTGTTTGCTGTCCATCCTAGATGTTGCGTTTCGACTTGCAACCGTGACTGCAATAACACCATCACGATTTTTTTCTTCGACGTGAAACGCTAGTCAGCAGTTGCACAAAGCGCTCGGTTCCTTGAATATGTGTCAAATTTACACGAAATCGATAAAGTAGTTCCAGAGATTTACATATTTTACATATGCACTCAAAAGTGGGCGGTGACATGCCAAAATTTTCATATAGTCGGATTTCTGGCTGCAATACAACATCCAATACCAAACTCAAGATGTTTCCCTTCAACAGTTATTAAAATTTCTGATCTTTAGTGTTTTCAAAAATTACCGTTATATGGCAGGTGGGCGTGGTTTTTGTCCGCTTTTGATAATTTTCCAAATATCGCTTACATAGGCATAATGTAATACGTATACAGAATTTGAAAAAAATCGGTGAGGTGGTTCCAGAGATATACATATGAACTCATAAGTGGGCAGTGCCACGCCCCCTGCACTGCACTTTCTGCACTGTCGAATTTTCTGCTTAAATACAACATCACATACCGAATTTGAGCAAATTAGCTTCGATATCTACAAAACAAGCAAACAATCCACAGTGGAATAGGAATTGCATTTTTTTTTACAAAATACAAAATACGAAAGTTTCTCGTTAAAAACCGGAAGCTCGATTTTCATTTTAGACCCATGGTTTCTTGGGCAAATTTTCTTAGAATTCATCGTAGTTTACGATTTTGATAACCGCTTTGTCAAGAAAAAAATTGACCCACTCTAATGTATATGTATACGAACTTAATTTTATAAACATTTTGCGCAATTTCAGAAGGCGTACCCGCTGGCTGAATATGATATTCGCTACATATCTAATGACCAAGCATACACACATATTTACACATAATTCTGTTTATTGTTTTGTTTATGCGAATTTTGTGCTCACATTCTTCTTTTATATAACCTAACATTAGTCAACACTTGAGTATTTGTGGCTCTAATGGAGCGATTAGTTGCACAATGCTTTGCACTTACCTGTGTGTATTTAGGCACTTCATTTGGATTTGCCATTTTGTTACAATTATTATCGTAGCACTTTAATATGCAATTAACACGATTCTTTCGCGCTTTATTAAAATTCACTAGACGAACCGGCAAATTAATGTACCTCAAATGCTGTCGGCTGTGCTTCTGAAATCAGAAACAACTGTGGGCTCTCACCGGCCCGCTTATACATATATCGCCAATGTGGCAGGTGTAAGTGTGTTGGTGAGATTGTTAATGGCAGAGCGGCAACGTGACTGGAGAGCTTTTGAATATAAACAAGTTTGCGTCTTGGATGTAGTACATTTAAATTTAGTGTGCACAGGGTGACGTGAGTGAATAAAAAGCACAAAATTGAAATAAGGTAATATTTATAATTCTTCTTTATTAATTTGATGTAAATTAAAATACATATTAATATATTTCTGCTTTATTTATTTCAAATATTAATATATCAAAAATGTATAGATTCATATTACCTCAATATCGTTTTATATCTTAATTAATTTTGAATAATCTGTTATATTTGTATGGACCTATATATATTGCCCTATTTAAAGAATTATTTGTATCTTAAATATTTTTAGATCCTGCGCTTCCTTACGATTAATACATGGAGGTAATCATAGTTTCACTCCACTTATTCGTTGACAGAGGGTATTCAGTCAATGGTCAGATAATTGTTTAATCAGATTTTTAATTCAATAAAATGATATCAAAAAAATCGAAAAAGTTATTTATCCCACAGATGTCAGTGTAATACACTATATACATATGTTTGTTTTAATCATAATAAAATTATTGAACTTTTATTTAGATTTTTTCATCTAATTCTTCTATGCATGTAAACAAATCTCTTCTCGTGCTATAATTGTTAGGTCGTAAAGATGGCACAGAAGGTTAACACTCAGATTTGTATTCTAAATTGTATTCAAGAATTAAAATTGTTGTGGCTCCGCCCACTTAGGCGTCAAAAACCATATCACTGAAACTACTCGACCGATTGCAATGAAATTTGGTACATATTAGTTTTTTGACACTCTGATATTACCGATATACCATAATTTTGAAGCCAACGTTCACTTTACAATATATAAGTATAACCAGTAAAGATTTCGGAACTTTGCACAAATACTTTATTTATAGTGTGGCATAGCCCTCATAAAAATAACAGAAATCGGATATAAGAACCTCAAAGTTTGCGGATAATTTTTTATTTAAAATATCGGTAAATCTCTCAGATATTATAAAGAATTCAAAGGAAATGTGTTCCTTCGAACAGTGTGCCTATGTGGCAAAAAAGGGCAAAATCAGGCCAATAGTTTCTCTTACCCCCATATACCTCATATTCGGGTTTTCAAACTTCCGCTGGACTTTATAATGTATATTAGTAAGTTAAGTAAACGTAAAATCTTGGAGATAATGTGGCATGGTGGCAAAAATAGTTGAAATCGTTCAAGGATATACCCCAGCCCCCTTACTATATATGGATAATTTTCGCTATTCCAGAGGATTTTATGCTGAATATATGGGTCGAGTTGTGGGTTATCTTAAATTAATAAAATAAATAAACTGCGGCAGTATAAAATGTTCGGTTACACCCGAATTTAGCCCTTCCTTACTTGTTGAAAACTATTACGTTTGTGTCTTGGATAAAGTTTTTTTAATAAGTGCAGGGTGCTACAAATTATTTGTTTTCTTTATATGGTTTGTATTGTTTAATATACATTTTAATATGTTAAGTATCGAATCAAGTAATGACAAGTGAAAAGTTCGGTGCCATTACCACTGTAAAATTTTTTAATGCCACCAACCTTATAGTTATATCTGACAATAATTGTTAGTGAATAATGCAGTCATTGGCCTTATTCAACAGCCAAGCTTTATAGCTTAATTAAATATTTTTATGACAACGGTCCGATTCTAAAAATCAAGCTTCCCAGTGTTTCAAGGGACGGGGAATATAAAATCCCTAAGTAATTTCGTATTCCAGTCCAAGTTTGTGAGATCAACAAAATACCCTAGTGGACTATACACTGCATCAAGATGAAGCCTCACCACTGAAGGTATTATCTTCATAACTGCATGGAATCGCAAGAACGCAGATCATGCGCGGAGGATGATGAACAGTACCTTTACGGATGTCCAGTCTTCATGCAATTGAGACGGAATATTCTCCACGGCTTCAAATGATTTAATTGAAAAGAAAAATGTGAAGCTAAGGTGGAAAAGAGTTAGTAATTTTTATGAAATTCCCTGGGCGCAATTGATCATATGATGACCGCTTACAGCCCCTTTCAACCAAACAACTAATTTACTATATTATCTTAGATTTCTGGGTAATACATAAGATTTAGCACGGAATTTAACATTTTTATTTCATACACTGATATGCCATTACAAATCTTTGTTTGTAATGCTTTTGTCTATCTCTGAATCTGTATTATGCATTGAGCTGCGTAACCTCGGACCAATTACGTTACCTTAAATACAAGTCATAATAATATATACATATACTCAACAGGAAAATTTTTGAAGGATTTAAATTATAATTTTACTACCGAATTTTAAACCTTTGCTCATGAATTGATCGCTCTGGTTTCTTGTTTTTAGCCAAAAACTAAAACTAGGTGTTGTTTGTTTTGAAGGTACTGGACGTGACATCGATTCTCTCTGCAGATCATGATGATCTAGAAATTTTAGTTTACCAAAAGCGCCTGAAACCTGTGATCTAGAAATATTGTTTGTACTATGAATAATAAAAAAGAAACCAGACACAATGTTTTTACCTGTAGTATTCGTATTCATAATTCACGTATTCACTAAATGGCTGCAGTTCTAATTCATCGGGACAAATCGGGTTACCGTGCAAACTGAGATACTCAAGATGTGGGAATATGCTCGCCAAAAGTTTAATAGTTCTCTGAAGGTCCATTAGCTTAAGTGCAGTGGACCATACAAGAAAAATATATTAATATTTTTTTCTATTACATATGAATATCATATTAGCGTTTCACCTCATTGCGGTTCAACATCAGCACCTTCACCTTCGGCAGCGCCCATTGCAGCTGCTCGAAATGCGCTTCATGCAGTCGATTATTGTCTAGAATCAGATATTTCAAATTCTTAAACTCATACAAGTGCGAGAGGTTCATCAGCCGATTGTGACTGCAGTCCAGATACTCAGCGCATTCGCCGAACGCGTCTATAAGCTCCGTCGGCAGTGAAACGTAATGGCAATGGGCTAAGATAAGCTGTGAAGCAACACATATAAATACAAACATTGGCATGTGGTAAACAAATAAACAAATGTATAATACAATGGTATGTTATTGTTGCTTTGTTATCTATGATTGCGCTCTTGCAACGCTCGCTCACCTCTTTGCTCTGCGCATTGTAGCGCATCGCCGGATGGGCCATACCACACACACACCCACGAACTTCAATGTGTTCTTAATTTTCGACACCTATTTCTTTTACTTTTAATCTAATTACTTTAATATAATTTTACTTTAAATCTCTTTTGTTAGAATTCGAAATCACAATTCTTTATTGCTGGTTGCTAACTGTTCTTCTTTACTGCTTGAGTATTGCCGAAGTACTGAAGGTGCAAACTTAAGTAAGAATATCTTCTAGCTGGTGAGTTAAAGTGATAATGGCAAAGAGATAATACGAATGTAATGGATTTGAGATGTAGATGGCCACATAAGCATTTTTCCGTTGGAGATGTGTATTTGAGCTCGATTAAATAAAGTTTTGTTTAATTCGATAATCCATTATTTATTTGGCCGACTTTTGTAAATCAGGGTGGTTTGTACTTCTCTATGAATATAGATATCAACGAGAGAGACCGCTTCTAGATATTTTAGCTCCTAGCCGATTATCACTTCGGATACTTTTGAATACCCGTCATGATGTATGGCGCTGAGGAGTGGACGATGACAACATCCGATGAGACTATTCTTGGGGATTTCTAGAGAAAGGTTTTGCGAATACCGAAGACGATGGAACGGTGAGCTGTACGATTTATACGACGACATTGCCTAGGTTATGTTGTACGAATGGATGAAAACACTCTAGCTCTGAATGTGTTCGATGCAGTACCCGCTGGAGGAAGCCGCGGAAGAAGACGACCTCCACTCCGATGGAAAGACCAAGTGGAAAGTGACCTGACTTCAGAAAGCAAGAATGGCGCGCTCTGGTGAATTCGGCTATAATCATTTATAGCGGTTACTACGCCAAATGTATATATATATACATATATATATACTTTTGAATGGAGAAACAATTTAGATTTTGTTTAAATTCTTCCCTTAAAGGCTGCCATCTATTCCTGTCATAAGTTTCTAACTATTTTTGTAGTCATTGAAAATTAGTTTCTTTGACTGGATCTCAATTTTCTTTACAAATTAATTTCCATTCTGGATCACCATTTTTCGCATTATGTTTGTTTACTAAAATATCTTACTGACATATCACTTTCAGCTATCAATCTAGTCCAATTAATAACTGTTTCAAAACCGTTCACAAGATCAAAATTCAAATAAAATCAAAATTTATTGGTCTTGAGTTTTTCAGGGATTTTTCGTCATCAGCCGTTTTTAAATTATTATGTGGATTTTGCTTAGAAAAGGTTTTCATTGATGCTGACGTTGAGGTTAGAAGGCTTAATTCAAGGTTATCTCAAGCAAATAACAATTTGAGGACATTTCTTAACATTTTCAGACAGGCTGACATTAACAGCGTCTTATAGACTTTAGAATAACGATTCGATTGTGATAACAATTTAAATAATAATGAAACATATAATCCATGAATCCATTTGATCTATTGTTCAACTGCAACCGATTCTTGTTTTAAAAACCGGGAACTAACTAAATGTGTTGTTCAGTCTCTTTAGTTAGAGTGAAACCTCATTTCGGTTATCAACAATAATTAAAAGATGAAATATAGCTACTTTTTTCAATAGCCTTTTTTGATAGATCACGCGTGAGTCATGTCAAGCTGTAATGCTATTTTTGTTCAGTATTGTTTGGCATGTCATCATTGAAAGACGCCTGAACAACCTTAATAAATTGTTCAACTTTATTACGAAAATACACGTTTTGTAAAGAATGTGTTTCGCGAAATTCGCACAACTTATGGTCCACATAATCGGCCTACTCACTGTACTATTCGCAACACCCTCACCCATTTTGAGACCGTTATTGTTATTCCTTATTGGATAATATTCGACCGAATTGACCACATCCATTACGCAGTGAAGAAAATATAACAGTCGTAGCTGAGAGTGTACGCGAAGACCGCGACACGTAAAATCTATGTGGACAACCCCGCTTCGATGCAAATACTGGAGCAAAACATGGAGAGTGTCGATCACCAGTTGCTAGTCGAAAGGCTCGACCAAGCCATCGAAAATTGAACTGAACGGATGGATCATCTGAGACGTAACCGCGGCCAACATTTGAAAGATATGACAAGTAAGGAAAGGCTAAGTTCGGGTGCCATCGAACATTTTATACCCTCGCAATTTATTTATTTAATAATATAACAAACAATTTGACTCACATATTCGGCATATAAGTCCATTGAAAGTTTGAAAACCCTAATATTAAGTATATGGGAGATAGATGATTTTTGCACGTAGACATATTATTAGAAAGAAACTCTGAATTTCTTCAAATTATCTGAGAGACTTACCTATATTTTCGGTAAAAAAATTGTTAGAAGCATGGACCTCAATCAAAATATTCGATATTTAGGATCTTGAAAACTTATTTACCGATTTCGACGATTTTTAGAAGGGCGATGCCACACTATAAATGTAGTATTTGTGCAAAGTTCTGTTCCGATATCTTCACTAGTGCTATAAAGTAAACTATACAAACCGACTTCAAAGTTCTGGTATATGAGAAGTAGGCTTGGTTATGAACCGATTTGGACTATTTTCACAACATATTGGGAAGCTAGGAAGATATTATGAGCCGAATTTCATTGAAATTGGTAAGTCATAAGTGGGCGGAACCACGCCCATTTAAAATACTGTATACCATTTTGAGTGCAGCACTTCTGTACCATCTTTATAATGAAATTTAGTGCTTCTGGTGGTTTTCCTAACTCAATTAAAGCATTTTTAGTAGTTTTCTACCTAAGCTTTGTACGGAAAGTGGGCGTGCGAATTTATGGCATAGCTATGGCAATATATATGTTTTCGGTTATTACCATTTTGTGGGCGTGGCAGTGGTCCGATTACGCCCATCTTCGAACTTAACCTTCTTATGGTGTCATGAAATAAGTACGTCTACCAAGTTTCATCAGGATATCTCAATCATCACGGACAGACAGACATCCGATTTGAACTTTACTCGTCACCCTGATCATTTAGATATATATAACCCTACATCTAACTCGTTTAGTTTTAGGACTTACAAACAACCGTTATGTGAACAAAACTATAGTACTCTCTTTAGCAACTTTGTTGCAAGAGTATGAAAAAAGGCAAAGAATTTTCTTTCGAAAAATAATAAACATTTCCCATTAAATTTGAATTTCCTGTGTTTTGTTTTCTTCAGTAGGGACCTTCAAAATGGATTTTAGTGGGATTCAATCTAACTATATGCTCTATCGCGAATGTCATAGAACCCATAACATGAACGATTTTAGTGGGTTATCGTGATCCGAGTCGACTAAGTCGACTTTGAAATTTTCAAAAGTTTAATTTTTTATGATGTGCCATAAAGTAGTTTCTTTCATATGCATACATATGTACAAGATTTCAAAATAGTGAGAATATTCTCCATGACCCATCATTGGTTCAAAACTCATTCGTAACAACAAAAGAACTGACTATCAAATGTTGCATTTATATGACCTGAATGGGCATTCTGTAGCACTCGAAATCATTTGAAGATGCCTTGCCACCATTGAGACTGTCAAAACTGACTGATTTTACATTAATCAGTCATGAAATTAGATATAAATTGATAAACTTTTTCACGAGAAAACTTGCACACGTTTTTGAATGCCGCTTGCGGGTTGCTCGGCTACCTCGAACAGTTATTGAACACACTTAGTCCTTCAGCCATTGGCCTTCACTCGCTTGATCGAGTGTTAATTGGTGCATACCTATTTGTGTTAAGTACCGGCATATGTAATATACTATATATATATGTATATAAATACATGCATGCTGTTTTCGCGAGTATTACAAAATTCTACTTGAACTACTGAAATAACACATTGAAGTGTAAAAACGTGAGAAACAACGTTGGTAACACTTAGCAAAAGACTAAAACAATAACAACAATCTGATGAAATATATGCGAAATTAATAAAGTATTTTGGCAGCTGAGAGCTGAGGCATGTTAATGGGAAGCCTGAAATGTAAATGAACTATGAAATTGCATTAAGTAAGGAGGTTGAAGTTTGTGTGCAACCGAATTCGCTTAATATAAAAATAATTCTGACGAATTAATTTGAAATTTTCTGATCGAACTAATTCATTGAGCTTTTTACAAGTAATAAATCTATATATAAATCTAAATATTTTTCAGACGTAATTTTAGTAAGAGAATGTTATTTAGAAGATTTCACATAATTTAAACTGCTTTCAAGTCCTATTGTGCTTGTATTTATAGCTGCAGTAAATAATCCCCAAATAATTTTAAGAAAATGCCGTCGGGTTGACAGCAGATCAGGATCCGTTCTGGTTATATAAACTCGACTGTCGTGGAAACGACATAATCCAATGTCGTAGGTTATGCTGATGTCATCGGAAGTCGAGAAGAAATGTAGTGATAGGTTGGGATTTGTAATGGGTGTTCAAAAATCTTTGTCGTTGTAAACTTTCTCATAAATAAAGTACAGTAGTTACTGTCAAACTAATAAATTGACCGACGTCAAAATCTAAAAGAAGTGAAGTTATCGATTAAGATTTAGGTCTTTCATTGTCACAGAACATCGTTCTTATGACCCTTTGGTTGCAATATTTAGATATTTTTTTAATAAATCCCTGGTAGTTCGGTGAGATTTGTCGGAACTTGCCTGTTTATATTATATTTTCTTATTTCTTTAACTAGACCTAAATTAAAATTATTTTAAATTGCAATTTCTCTGCTCAATTTTGTACATTCTTATTTCGAATCTATTATGTTGCTATAAGCAATCGTTATATGAATAAAGTTGTAATATCCGACCACAACTTTGCGTATGGGTATAAAAATTCAGTAATTAAACATTGATTTCAATTGCAAATTGACCGATTGGAATTTAATAGCGAATATACGCTTAAATACACAACGGAAACCGACACTTGCCGATCTGAAAAAATATTTGCGCAGCCTTTGTTATTCGTTGTGTTCAATTTGTTTACACGCGATTTACATTTATAAATGGATGTTCCGGTGTGTGAATAAACGAACAATATTTCATAGTTGATATAAGCATTTCAAATGATTGCGCGTGTGCTGATTTGTATGAATACACATACAAAAGCAATTAATTCATAAAAGTAAATGTACATAAATAATTTACACTGATTAATATTTACTATAAAGAGGAATGATATAAAGGGTGAACCATTTCGAGATTCCTTATTTTTTAAAGAAAAAAACAGAAAATTCAAATTTAATGAATATTCTTTGACATTTATTTGTACACTCTCGCAATAAAAGTTGCTAAGAGAGTATTATAGTTTTGTTCACATAACGGTTGTTTGTAAGTCATAAAACTAAACGAGTTAGATATAGGGGGCAAAATGACCAGTATGACGAGATGAGTTGAAATCAGGATGTCTGTCTATCGTCGTACAACGGATACTTTGTGTAAAAATTAGATATATTGACGAAACTTGATACACATGTTCTTTGGGACCGTGAGAGGGTTGCTATTGAATATGAAATCGCACTCAGCACTCAGATTTTTTTTTAAAATGGAAAATGGTCAAAAACCATATCTAAGGAACTACTCGACCGTTTTCAATGAAATTTGGTATATACAGGCATGTTCTGCAAATCGTTTTCGGGCAATTTTTTCGCATTCTCCATTTTCAAATTCTTTGACATGTTCTGTAAATCGCAATTTTCCGATTTCATATTCGACAAGATAAACGATAGCGATTTTGAATCCAAATGAACGATTTGTTTAAGGAACATTTATTTCAATGAACGTTTTTATTAAAAAACAAAAAATAATATTATTAAATATTAATAAGCATATGCTAACAACTAGTAAAGCATGTTTTGCTGGGACTTGCTGAATTTTCGCTTTCTCTGTTAAAAAGTGATGTTCGTTTACAAATCCTTTTACCGTAGCTGCATGAGTGCCACCAATGCATCCTATCACTCCTGGTATCCCAAATTTTTTCACAAAATCAAGTTTTGCTTTTCTGGAATCCACTTCAGACATTTAAAGCTGAATCCACTTCGGACACAAAATATTTTTTAAAACATTAACCACTTCGGATAAAATTTGGATATTGTTCTACTACCCATAGCAATATCGGTATCCTTTCCAACTGAACGTTGATATGAGCTTTCAGCGAAAAACTTAAGACATCAATTTTATTAAATTAGGTGTGGACGTTTCTCTTCCCAAAGGTAAGTATTTCTGGAAACAAACCTGAAACAAAAAGAAATCATCTCAAGTCGAACTTTTTAGCAAAACTTACGCGGAATCCGGTGTAGACAAATGCCGCCTTTTGATTTTACATTAATAATACCGTTCACAACAAATAAATGTCCATAAAAATATTGTTTCTTTAATAAAAACTGTTTAATTTCAAATTATTAAAAATTTTGTACCAACAAATTTTCTTTTATTTGTTTTGTCAAACTGTCACAAAGAAATCAGCTGTTTCGAATTGAAATTCCAAATCAAATGAAATCGCACGAATTGCAAAACACCCAAAACAAAATCGTACGAATTGTAATTTCGGATCCGAATTGAAATCGCGCGATTTCCAGAACATGCCTGAAAATATTTTTTTAACAGCCTGATGACACGTGTGGAAAAAAGATTTACATCTGGAAGCAATGAAGATATCGGAATAAAACTTTACACAAATACTGTGAAAAAATTGGACATTGAAATCTGACAATAACTTTTCAATGCCCCGGATATGAATATGTAGAACTCAGTGACTTAGTGTAACTTTTCACCGAAAATATAGGTAAATCTCTTAGATACCTTAATTTAATTAATTATTATTATTCATAAATAAGTTTTCCACCTCGTATCTGCCGAAGAAGAAAACGAAGTGCTTCTACATTGAAAATACTAACAGAGAAGTACTTAGCTTTAAGTGCTATTTATACGGTATACTGGGACTGGGATTAACTGAGTGGTTTATGTATGCACGGCGTACTTCACGTCTATCGCGCCTTCAACTACAACTACAAAATATTACAACTAATTAATCTTCATTTTGCAGCCTCTTACTTTGGTTGAGTCTGTTGCCTATCAAATCTATCTTCTTTAAACCGATTGACTGCCAATTAATGAGCTGTACACATAAGTATTTCATAGAGCCGTGATAGGTGGCGTATTGTTTGTATTCGCTGTTGGAACGTCTAAGCAATCAGGTGAACGAAATCCAAAGTAGGTACTTAATGGTACTAGAAGTACATATATTATATATGAGTATAATCATGCATTGCTATTTATTTGCCAAATTTGTAGATTTCTTTTCAAATTCATTTCATTTTGATTAGGCATTTTTCGTGCAATTGTTGCGAGTCAAGGCCTCTTGTTTTGCCTTGTGATTTCATTTGTATACCTTTTTATGAGTGTTTATGTATCATAAGCTGAGTTTAGATGTTTAAGGTTAATATAATATATAACAGACAGTTATATGGACCCTCAATGTTTTTTTGGTGTTTTGCGGATTCTTGTGTATATTATTTTCATCTTTTAAGTAGTATTTTCAAAATATAAAATAATTTTTAGAGGAAAACTTCTTATAAATACCTAATCAATAATTTCTTCAATATGTTTTTTATAGCTTCAAGGCAACAATGATCTCGTTTTGTTCTAAGTGATCGACAATTTGCATTTAAAGCATCAGGAATTGTTATATGTTTGCTATGGAAAAAATAACGATGATTATATTTCTATTTTCATAAAAACCAATTTCTCAAAGCACCAACAAGAAACAAAGTTGTTAGTCAAAATGTGGGCCAGTTAGTTGAAACGGACTTAATGTTTACCACTGATAGATGACGCTATATCGATGTACTTTCTTTCTTTGATTTCGAGTTTAAAAATATGGAAGATCCCTGTGGTTATACTTTTTCAACATGTTTTATGGATTAACATGAAAGATTTAAACAAACGGTAAAGAGGATCTTTTTGGCATTGATCTTTCATGGCATTCGTTTCGGAGCCGATGGTTTAAAATACTTCGAAATATCGGTAATGTTGCTACCTCCAAGAAGAAAACTGCTAACGTTTCGAAAGACGATTTACAAAAAAAGGGTTTCCGCTAATTACATTGCATTGGAAAAATAAGACAATATACGTATGTATGTCTAAATCACCAACTTATGAGACTCAATATCCGTTGAGTATATTCATATGTGTAGCTATTACAAAGAAATATAGAAGGATAACTCCAAACGCCAATATCACAGTATATGTACCTAAAAATTAGAATGGTCCTGAAAACAGAAATTAATATGTACAGTTTTGTTACCTGAGAAGGTTTTATTCTCATAAAATTAGATTCTAATTCGAGTAAATAGATTTTACTTTATACATAGGCTAGACTAGAACCTTTCCGGAGGACGGATTTTATGAAATCTAGAAACTCGTACTATCTAATGCAAAATAAAAAACTGTATCTTAAACGACAAAGGGCTTTTCAGTACATTCTGTATGTTTTAGTTTTATTTAGTAGTGTTACTGAAAACTTGATATTTATACTCTCGCAACAAATTTGCTACGAGAGTATTATAGTTTTGTTCACATAACGGTTGGTTGTAAGTCCTAAATCTAAAAGAGTTAGATATAGGGTTATATATATCAAAATGTAATCGAACCACTGCCACGCCCACAAATTGGCAATAACCGGAAACATATAAAAACCTATAACTCAGCCATAAATCAGGCTATTGAAGTAAAATTTGGTATGAAGGATCACACTATGAAGGGGCATATGTGGATGTAATTTTTTTGGGGAAGTGGGCGTGGCCCCGCCAATTACAAATTTTTTTGTACATATCTCGCAAACTACTAAAGCTAAATCAAGGAAGCTTTCTAGAGTCGTATTTTAGGTACTACCTTATACATCCCAAAAATGGAGGAAATCGGATTATTACCATACATTCAACATAACCTGAAAACTACTAAAAATGCTTTAATTCAGTAAGGAAAACCATCAGAAGCCTTAAATTTCATTATAAAGATGGCACAGAAGTGCTGCACTCAAAATGGTATACAAAATTTTAAATGGATGTGGTTCCGCCCACTTATGGGCCAAAAACAATATCTCCGAAACTACTCGACCATAATATCTTCCTAGCTTCCGGATATGAAATCGGGTCATAACTTCATCTGTCACATATACTTAATATTAGGGTTTTAAAACTTTCAATGGACTTGATACCATATATATGCCGAATATGTGAGTCAAATTGTTGGTTATAATAATAAATTTAACTTTATATAATTTAATTTAACCGAACTTCCTTACTTGTTTTATTAACATTCTATTTTTGATAGTCTCTAGTATACTTTGCATTAATCTCACTATAAATAGCAGTAAGTCAAAGCCTTTACATTCACCTATCTAGCCGCAATGATATATGTAGTTTGAGTCCATAGGGGATGATTTATATACATATATAGTATAAAAACACAGCACAACAAATTCAATTGTGGTTTGCATTTGAATATCTGGATACAACCGTTTCTATATCTGCTTTGATATTTAACTTAGATATTAACAAGTATTTGCTTTCTGAAGTTACCGCCGAAAAAGTGACAATTTTGAGCCAATCTCATTCTTAACAGCTTATCATTATACAAATAGCAACAAATCACCTGTCATGTTACTACTTTTATAAATGAAAAAAATACAAATAATGAAAATTTCCATGTGTTACAAAACTCACAGGTATTTT
The DNA here is from genome assembly GCF_028554725.1 of Zeugodacus cucurbitae. Lineage (NCBI taxonomy): Eukaryota > Metazoa > Arthropoda > Insecta > Diptera > Tephritidae > Zeugodacus > Zeugodacus cucurbitae. Next base: position 49,923,725 of record NC_071667.1, on the reverse strand, counting down.
TGTTCGGCATTCGGTGTAATCACACGTATTTAATTATATATAGTATGTCAGTGGTTGTGGTGCGGTGTGTGGCAGTGGAGCGAATGGAGCAGACAGCCTAAAGCGCGGCTAATTATCTGTCAACATCTGGCCATTTATTTATACATACGTGTAAAAGTTCAATGTCAATCGGATTACGCCTTGTTCGATATTCGTTGATCGACAAGCGGCGTTGAAATGCGCACCGTGCGATTGATGAATGAAACGGGTGATATGCAAAAAGCGTCCGTAAAAGTTTATATAGTTTCAATTTTAGCTGCTGCTTGAAAGGCATTCAAAGGCCTGCCGGCAATTGTAGATAAATATTTTTTGATTACTGTGGGTGAAAATATGTATACAGATGTAGTTGTGTTTTCTTGATTGATGTACTAGAAATTACGAATTTCCTAGCCAAGATAATGCTTACTATTTCTTATTTTTCTTTCGTAAACCATTGCGCGTTTCTCTTTTAAGTGATCTTTTTCTATTGCTTTTTTTGTTTTTTGTTTTTTTTTTTTTAATAAAAACAAACGGTTTGGTACATTAATGATATTCTGTATTCCTGTGAAAGTAGATTCGATGGCATTCTGTATGGAACTCGATTTCTTTTGCATGGCCACCACGGACACGCTTGCAGAAGTCAAGGCGCTGAACCCAATTTCCGTGAGAAAACACGTTCACCAAACTTGGTTTTCAATAAAACGATTTTTGAATCGTTGTGTGGCCAGTGGCGCCGTCCTGTCGGAACCACATATTGTCCAAGTCCATGTCATCCAACTCTGGCCAAAAATATTAGGTTATCATTGAACGACCATAAATTGGATGTTGTACCGTTAAAATTGAGGCCACTGTCTCAAAATTTCAGTAGAAAATTTTAAAAATTTCGACTCGTTGTTGGATCGTATATCTTTGAATGATGAAATGGCAAAACCACATTTTTTGTACTTGTATAGTTATTTATATTGATATTGATCGACATTGATTCCTTCAGCAAATCGGAGTAGTAGAAAAGTAGACTGTCATCGAGACCACCTGATGCCATAACATACTTGTCAAATAAATCTATATATAATATAATGTTATTGGGCGATGTTTTGCCTTAAAGGAGTAACAGGAGCAAATATATATAAAATATTGGGCGATATTATATAGAATACAATTTGCAAATGCCAATGTAATGAGATTAATATCAGCTTCTGGCCTATTTCTCTTTTCTTTCTAATTTGCAGATAATGTTTTTGGTTTTGAATTCAATCTGCTAACTTTTTAAGACTATTTCTATATATGAGTAGAGTACAGAAGACTCCATAGAATTATTGTAAATTGAGCTTGATTAAAGTATTAAAAGTGAAAAGTTGACCACACATCAAACAGAGCTTCTATAATGAAATTTATAGGCATATTTAACACCTAGTTAAACTTCACCTCCTTTATTAATTATGATTGAGCTGGAGGCACGTGTCGCTGCAACAAAAATTTTCCATTGCAAAGTTAATTATCACTATTATTTGAATGAAATGTTAATTACTTCCACTCGAGTACGATAATGGGTTAAGTTTTCTAAAGCATTCAGTTCATTATTAATTTGAACATTTCGCTTTGAGAATGGTAAATGACTAAACACAAATATATTTTAGGAATGATTAGCGGTTAAGAACATACTAAAATGTTCCCAATTTCTGTATTCTAAACCTGGATTAATATTTTACTTAAATTTTTAAAAAGTATATTGCTGATCCATATCATATTTCACATTCTCAGATTTTTAAAAGTCTTCATGAAGTGTTGGGCTTAGTTTAGTGCTACTCTTCTATAGTCTTACGCATTATTTAACATCGTATAAATTTCTTGCAATCAGTTTTCGGATCTATTGGCTATTTTATAACTGATATGTTTCAATTAACTTGCCAATGTAGAATTTATTTCGACTATTTTGTAACAAAACATCAACATAGAGTACCTTGGCGCTTCTTATGCTTTCAAAGACACATACATATATCTTTCCAAATATCACTTTCAGCTTAACGAATAATGGTACCTAAAGACGAGGCAATTTGAATTCCGGATGTTTGTCCAAATTCCGTCTGCCTATGTTAGCGATAACTCGAGATAACTTAATCATTGAATCATGGACCATATGTTCTTTTGGCAGCAGGTACGAAATCAGGCTACAACTACCTCAACTTCCCAATTAATATATGTAATTCTAAATTCTATAAGAAGCTATTACTTTGGATAACTCTAGTTTCAATTGATATATCAAATTATACGTAGAACAAAATGTGAATCTGACATATGTATGGTAACTATGATATGAAAATATTCCATATATATTATATAAGGATTTCGCAGATAGATTTTTTGCGTTTGTACCCGAACCTAGACCTTCCTTACTTCTTGTATTTTGTTCTGCCCTATTTCAAGCCTAATGGAAACCTTACGCAAAAGTTGGCGCAAATTACAATGTAATATGTGAAGTTCGGGCAGCATTTGTAGTGAAAGCTTCTCGTCTGCTCTGTTATTCCTAGTAAGTTTCGAACATTGTTCATAGTGCACAAATGCTACGTTGCTTATCTTGATTCGCTTGTCTCAGTTATTAATCAAAACTATGCGGCACTCAAGTGGTGCGTATGAATGAGTTAAAAGCGAACACCATTTAATGTGTGAATGAGTGCTTATGCAGAAGCTCCACTGAGAAAAGCGTCATGTGGAGAACATTTTTTTGGGTATAAGTTTTAATGCTGTTATTGTCGTTACTGTTTGGCTAGCTAACGATTTGTGGACGAGCTGTCAGCGATTGTTAGCTACCACAAACCTACGCAAACGTGTGTGCCTCTGTGCTTTTGTAGCCGCTGTGAATTGCTTTTGTCATTGTTTCGCATTTTCTTGTTGGCGGTAATTAAGCTTGAAATTGTGTTAATTCGAGGTTTCTTGTCTAAATATCATAATTATTATAAGTTATCACAGACGCATTGCATAGCGCTTAGCTAGTGCGTCAACAACTGTGATACAAATGAGTAGGCATTAGAAGTGGCCACGTACATGTGTACCCTGCTAAAAATTGTGTGAGTACTCTTTAAAGAGATTACACCCGGATTACTCTCTATAAAGCTGAATTGGGAAATTACATGTTTTTTAATGAGACTAAACATAATTTGGATTTAATAATGTGCTAATAGATTGCAGTCTACAAAGTTGAATAGGGAATGATTTCAATAAGAACCGATGGAGAATAAAAAGTCTTTGCAGACATTGGATGCGGATAAATCTCTATAAAGTTCAATTGAGAATGACAAATCAACGATCAAAGAGATTAGTATAGATTATTAGTATGCAATATATATTACTGGACCTAGGAAAGACTAGTAGTTCGTAAAAGCTCTATGACAACTAGTCTCTTTTCAAAGCTTTTGGGTATTAGATTAATTGTAAGTGATTACATCCTGAATACTCTCAATAAGGTACAATTTTTAAATGTATTATAGTCATGTTAAGATCAATTAAGAATGCAAAATCCATCGTCCCAGACATTATATACTGATTACTCACTATAAGCTATAATTGGGAATGGAATATACAAAAATAATCTTTAAAGGTCTTACACCAGGATTACACTCCATAAGTACAATTGGATGAGATTGTACTGGAATTAGTCTCTATAAAGCACTATTGAAATTTAATAATATTCTAATACTTACTACTGGAACTAGGAAAGTGTAGTAGTTCGTAAAAGCTCGAAGACGACTAGTCTCTTTTCTGAGCTTTTCGGGTAAAATGGATAGTCTCTCTATGGCACATGTTCAAACAAAAGGTATATATATATTCCCTATATCCATATGCATACGTTCCATTGCTACTAATCGTGGACTCATTCCGAACATGTAAAATTCTCTACAGGGTACATCAAAATGTAGTACTTGTGTATATAATTCTGAGTATTATGAGTTCAATGTGTGAGTGTGTCGGTCATTTGCCCTAGTTTAGATGGGTGGCTTAGCGGTAGACTACTGAATGCTAAGGGCTGCCGATTGATGTCTTATGGTGGCCGCAGCGCATAGCCGTTTTTAATTTCATTAATGCTGATGGCAAAAAAAATACAGTATATATGTATTAATAGACACTTAATTTTGGTCTGTCTACTCAGTGATATTTGTACAAAAAGCAATAATTAAATATTTCCGTTATTGTAGTATGTGTGTCCAAGTGTTTGTCCGTTTGTTAGGCTTTATCAATTTTGTTTTGTCATCAGCTCCTTTATTGACACAGCATTTTCTGTTGCTACCAAGCACATATAGTTGGTTACCAATATATTGTGTACATATGTTGTAGATATGGTACTAAGTATTATTGACCGCTTATGTGGGTTAAGACTTTTGTAATTAATTTTCGAAAGTACAGCCCATATGCTGATCCATTTGTTTCACTATTAATTATGCACTATAGTTGTTCGTAGACGAGTGGGCTGTGTCTAAACCACACTTAAAAGCATTCACATGCACATACATACCCACTACATCTGTGGGTATACATGTTTGGTGCTAGGGGCTCTGACGTTTTTAAAGTAGCCAAACAAATTTTGTACTTTTGCTCCTCTATTACTATTTATTAACAAAAGACGCTTCAGAAATTCATTATCATCGCAAGAAATATATGTAAAGTCATGTGCATTATCGCCTGATATTTGCTTTTCACCTTGTTTTAATACCATTTGCCAGCCCCTTGGCGAGTCTGTGCGCTAGCTTCAATCGTTTATGTTTTCAATTTGTGATTTTTTTTCCTTTTTATTTGCTGCTTATTAATCATTGTTATTTCCATCATCTTCATCATTAGTGTTTTACTTGTGTTAATCTCTTCTCAAAATTCAATGTTAAGTTGTCGAAACACTTGTCTTCATGCGCGTACTTGGCTTAATGCGTTGTGTCTGCCACATGTTGCATTTTGGGGTTGTTTACCTATGATTAGTCAAAGCCGGCAAACAACCTTGAAAATTGTGTATCGGAATGTGAGCTATGCGAGATTAAGTGCTTAAGCGAGCGGTAAAGGTTTTGCACTTTGTTTGCTGCTCGAGGCCCTTGGTTCGTTTCTTTGGTTTGGGTGTGTGAAGCATCGTTTTAGATTGATTTTTCCTTAAGTACCCCTGGCTGAATGTGTGCTTTATTTAGCACTTTCGAATTTAACAGAGTACAGAAATCCATCCATTATGGATAAAAAGTGGTTGAGTAGTCCTTCCAGAAAACAGGAGTGAGACTCTGTTTGCAAATATGTTGGTTATATATTTTCATCTCAGTTTTTCGATATCAGTCAATCATTCATTTTATTATGATTATGCCTGAAGAGACTGTCGGTCCATGGATCAAGTGTAAGTCGGGATTGTGAAGAGATATTAAGTGGGATAAGGATATTTGGGACCGTTTCCCGTTTACTTGTATGGCTTACTTTTGATCAAGTGATTTTTGAATTGAAATTCTTCGGAGTATGGTTTCTGAAACCAACTCATGATCGATTAAAAAGTTTGAGTTTAAGTGGTGGATGAGTTTTGGACACATGAATGACATTACCAGTGGAATGTCGATTTCTATTATGAAAAACTCTGTAATAGGTTCAACTTATGCCATGATTTGATAATTGGTTGGAATAAAAATATCGGGTGCATATACGGGAATTCAATGTTATAGATACCTATTTTGGGCCAGAAACTAAATGATGGACAGTTGGTTAGAAAATGGTTTAATATGTATGGCTTCTTAAAGATTTATGGGTTTTATAATATTTTTTGGGCAAATGGCTCGAGTACCATTAAAATCGCGTGCTGTAAAATCAAAAAATTAGCTCTAACCAAAACACAAGCTCTATTTATAGTCGTACTCAACAACCCTTGGACTGCACTTGTATATTTTTTGCAAATACTGTCACAAGAGGGTGCAATTTTATTTCCCGCCCACAGTATTGAAGAAGAGTGATGGTTTTTACGTGAGTAATATTATGTAACATTTTTTTCCGAACATTTGGCAGTGACAGTGAAACACTGACCCAAATTCATAACTATTTATTTGTATTACGTTTAATGTTACATATTTTAATGGACAAATTGCAGTTGATGGGAAAGTAAATAATAATGATGGTGAAGCACTTAAAAAACTAGCCCGAAATAAACACGATTTCCAAAAAAGGCGAAACCAATGAATTACTTGTAGGCTGGCAACAAGAGTTAAGCGTGTACCCACATATACATATGTACACACACACATACTAATAAGCTCGTTACAAACGGGTAATCAATTATATAGAAAATAAAGTGGTCAAGAGAAATGAAGTAGAAGAGCGCACCTGTACTCTTGAGTGCACTAAATGGCTGCGCATGCGCAGATAATTGACTTGAACAGCTAAGAGTAAGAAGTAATGTAGTGCAGATTTGTTAAGGAGTATGTGCAATAAAGGAAGCAACACATTGAAATGCACTACAGCTGTTTTGTGTTTCAATCAGGTTGTGGAAGATCAACAAGTGAATAAGCAATGGAAAACTGTGGTGCGGCACTTGTTGTATTGCTACATTGTAGTGGAGCGTCCATAAAACTATTACCGGGCTGTAATTGAGTTTGGTGCACGTTAACCCGTGTCCAAAGACATGTGTGCTGCGCTGAAGAGTTTTAGTGTAAAATGGTTTCGAACTCATTTAAGTAATATGTTCTGTATAAGATCGGACTTCGTTGGGTTTATGCACTCTCGTCCATGGGTTCCAGGGGTAATTTATACTCAAATACAAAGTGGGAAAGATACGATGGTTGGGTATTGTCCAGTTTTTGTTAGGTAAGTGCTTTTAATAGATTAGTCGCCATCTCGGTAGCTGAAATTGTTGTCTTCAAGTTTTGAATGGTATATTTGTATACGAGATACTTATCGTTATTGTATCGTTAGCTACTTAAATTCAGCGCCCGAAGGCGTCGCCAGAGCTGTTACATCAGATACAATTTGCATTCGCGACCATGTATTTCTCCTCATAACTCTGCTCCAAAGAAAGTGAAAACTGTCTTATCGGTCGGTAAGGTTATGACTTTCGTTTTTTGGGATTTATATGGGGTGATCTACCACAAATAGCTGAAGAAGAGCAAAGTGGTCACAACGCCAAAAGTTGACTTCTTCGAGAAATAATTTCATTAGTAGGTTGTGTACTTTTCATACCGCCCTCGTACAACAACAATAACAACACCGTAAAACTGTGATAAAGCTGCGTTGACAACAATCAAAGCATGTCGCTGCTACGTTTATGTGTAACATTTAGCAACAGCGATTGTAGCATATACGCGTACACAACAACAACAGCGACTACCGGTAAGTACGTAGCCGTGGCGAAAATAAATAAAACAATAAAAATAACTTCTTCAATTCAATGTTGCGTCACTTCAGTAACCATGCAAGTTTTTGTTGTAGCTGCTGTAGAGTTCGCTTTGTTTTTGTAAACACATAAATGTTTCATGTTCACAGTGGATCTCTCTGAAATTGGGTCAGTTATGATGCTGCTGTTGTGTTTTGGTGATGCAGCAACTAAGAAGCGAAACAAAATATCTTAAAAAACCCAAAGACAAAGTACTTGAAGAAGAAAAATAAAGCTGCTGAATGCCTTGTAGAATAATGAAAACACTTCCCAGTTCATTGTCATTGGCAGAGGTGGTGCCCTTTAAGTGTTGCGTTGCAAGCACTCACACACACATTGCATTGTTTGTTTGAGTGAGTAAATATTATCACCACTTATTGCATAAATATATTTGTGGATTATTTATTTATTTATATTCATTAAGTCACATAAATATCACGTATGTGAATATTTTACTTAAAAGTTAGGAGATTCTTTAATTTTTCTTCTTCTTCTTTTTTCTGAGTTTGTTCGTTGAATTTGTTCATCTAGAAGGATGGTTGCAAGATTTTCTTGGACTCAAGTTCAAATTTCTGTTCCGTTTTGGGAAATCTTTAGTTCTTTAGCAGTTTTATTTGGAACGTGAGCAGGTCGCGTTTCATCTTACTAATATTATTGTTCGATATCTGGGGCCTTGAAAAGTTATAATCTGATTTGGGCGATTTTCAGACAGGCAATGACAGGCCATACTAGAAATACAGTATTTGTGCAAAGGTTTGTTACGATATCTTCACAGTTACTTAACTTATATATTGTAAGATGAACGAATCAGATGAACTTCCAAATTGTGGTATAAGGGAAGTCGACGTGGTTGTGAACCGATTTCAAACTTTTGCATTAAGATGTTAAGAATCGAATTTCTTTAAAATCGGAAGAAGAGTTCCTAAAATATGGGTTTTGACCTACCCTAATATAAGGGCAGCCCTTATATTTCCTGAAATAAAGTACGGTAGTGTATGTTAGGTGTGGTAATAATCCGATTTCATCCATTTTTATGCTGCATTATGAAGTGTCTGCAGTAAGGTACTTTTATAGTTTATTAGATATATGTATACAAATTACTTCGTGTGACTGTCCATCCCCGCTATATCCCCGCAAAACTAATACGGCTGTGTAAGTTGACGTTGAGCAACACCAAAAGCTCCGTCAGGATCGGGAAGGACCTGTCCGAGCCGTTCGATACCAAACGAGGTTTCAGACAAGGTGACTCGCTATCGTGCGACTTCTTTAACTTGATGCTGGAGAAAATTATAAGAGCCGTTAGTTCTGCTTTTTCCCGCCTGGATAAGGAAGCGAAGCGAATGGGTCTGGTGGTGAACGAGGACAAGACGAAATATCTCCTGTCATCAAACAAACAGTCAGCGCATTCGCGTCTTGGCTCCCACGTCACTGTTGACAGTCATAACTTTGAAGTTGTAGATAATTTCGTATACCTAGGAACCAACATTAACACCGATAATAATGTCAGCCTTGAAATCCAACGCAGAATCACTCTTGCCAACAGGTGCTACTATGGACTGAGTAGGCAATTGAAAAGTAAAGTCCTCTCTCGACGAACAAAAACTAAACTCTACAAGTCCCTCATCATTCCCGTCCTACTTTATGGTGCAGAAGCGTGGACGGTGTCAACATCCGATGAGACGGCACTAGGAGTTTTCGAGAGAAAGGTTTTGTGGAAGATTTACGGTCCCTTAAACATTGGCAACGGCGAATACCGCAGAAGATGGAATGATGAGTTGTATGTGTTATTCGACGACATAGACATAGTCCAGCGAATAAAAAGACAGCGGCTACGCTGGCTGGGTCATGTTGTTCGAATGGATGAAAGTGCCCCAGCTCTGAAAGTTTTCGATGCAGTACCCGCTGGTGGAAGCCGAGGAAGAGGGAGACCTCCACTCCGGTGGAAGGACCAGGTGGAGAAGGACCTGTCTTCACTTGGTATTACCAATTGGCGCCAAACCGCCAAAAGGAGAGATGCGTGGCGCACTGTTGTGGACTCGGCTATAACCGCGTAAGCGGTTTCTACGCCAGTTAAGAAGATGAAGAAGACTGTCCAATAATAGATGTAATTAACTGTTTTCGAAAATTTATATAGTGGGCTGTTCTTCGAATACACATTTTTTAAATTTTACGAATAGGTCTGACATTATATAGTTCGTACTATTGGACGTCGACTGTAAAACTAAGTGGTTTAGCTTGAATTGATTAAGTTTTTTTTAGAAAAACTAATTGAAAATGCAAATTTCAACTCGAAAATAGTTGCGAAAGCTTAACGGTTTTCTGAAATAATAAAATATAAGCCTATTAGTCTTGCAACAGTTTAAGGCATTAAAGTAGTTACTACTTAGTTACAAATTGTTACGAAGCTATGCTTTCAAATATTAAATGTCCGTGCTTGTAGCATAATTAGGTTGAAATTTGTAGCCTGTGAGCCTGTGGAGAGTATGCAGTCTTTCTACACACTTATTTCACAGACAATTGTGTATAACATATTGTAGTATTTGCAGCCCGTACGGTAGCCTAGTTAAATTCGGTTTCCGTTTCTTTAAAGCAGCTAACTTCGTTTGGGAATAAGCGTCCCGAATTGTGTTAACGTCTATTTTTTTATTGGTAAATAAGTTAGTGGGAAATTCAAAATTAAATGGTATTATTTGTGGAATAAGCTTAACATTTTTATACTCTCGCAACAAATGTTGCTAAAGAGAGTATTATAGTTTTGTTCACATAACGGTTGTTTGTACCACCCAAAACTAAACTAGTTAGATATAGGGTTATATATACCAAAGTGATCAGGGTGAAGAGTGGAGTTCAAATCAGAATGTCTATCTGTCCGTCCGTCATATCTCAGGAACTACTCGACCGATTTCAATGAAACTTGGTTTGTAATAGTTTCCTTATATCCCAATGATATGTTGTAAAAATAGGCCAAATCGCTTCACAACCACGCCTACTTCCTATATACCTGAACTTTGAAGACAATTTAAATCGTTTACTTTACAATATATAAAGTAAGTACTAGTGAAGATATCGGTGCAGAACTTTGCACAAATACTATGTTAATAGTGTGGCAGCCCCATTCTAAAAATCGCAGAAATCGGACCATAGGTTTTTAAGGCCCCATATATCGAACACGAGGACCTCGGTGCTTGTAACCTAATGTTATGGTTTCCAACTTTCAATGGATTTTATACAATATATATGACGAATATGTGGGTCAAATTGTGTATTATATAATATAAATAAAGTTAAATAAATAAATTGCGAGAGTATAAAATGTTCGGTTACAACCGAACTTAGCTCTTCCTTACTTGTTTTATTTCATTTTTTTATTATAAAATTGGTTGAAGTACCTGTTCTAGATTTAGTGTATTCGAAGTAACCGAATGAATGTAAACATTATATATATAAAATCATGAATGATCAATGTTCAAATGAAGAGACTACCACTTTGCCCTCAAATTTTCGGAGCAACTGTTTCGATTTGGTGCCAACTTTCAAGTGCAGAACATATCTTATCTTTCTGAGTAGTTTATTGGACTGGAATCTGAGTTTACAGACGAGTGCGTGTCTGGGCACTCAAGTATCCCCGCACACTTTGGCTTCATCCCGAGGTTATTGGATCATCTCCATGCCGCCGAGCATAGCCCTGGCAAGAACTTCTATGCTGTTATTCCCACAAGGGACGTATGGGCGGGAAGGAGTCTTTGGAGGAGAGGCGCGGTGAGCTTCTTCACGGATGGGTCGAAGTTGGAGGGAGCTTCGCATCAACCTTAGTTTCAGGCTGCCCGATTACACTGTCCAACAAATGAAGACTTTTTGAATGGAACAGAATAGCGACCCCATAATTCTGAAAGGGTATATTGAGCAGATCATTTTTGTAGAACAAACTTATGGTCCAGCACGTCTGAGTTTTTTTTTACAGTGGGTCAAAGTTTTTATTTTTTGGTCGAAAGGAGCATTGAAATGAAATGAAAAAAATGTTGTAAGTTAATGTCTGAGAGAATTCTTATGGTCAGAGTTGTATTGTGGAATTGTATGAGGATTATTTTTGTGGAAGATCTTAACTCTCTAACTGGTTTCTTTATGGGTCAATTTGACTCTTTTTTCGAGAAAATCAAAAAATATCCTTTAAAAAAGGACATTTAACGATTAAAATATTCTACGAAAATGTTTGGCGGAAAATTTCAGTGGGGGTCACCAAAGACGTCATTGTTATAAATAAAGCTCTTTACGATTAATTGGCAAAATTACACGCCAACATATACAAAGTAGGTGAAAACGTCGTCAAGTTCAGCCGGGCTAAACACTGAGTTCTCGCGTCTAGTCAGCTGTGACTTACAAATCGGGTGTGATAAAATTAAGCATAATTGACTTACCAAGCAGTACATATCGGGTGTGAATTTTACTAAAATTAATATAAAAAAAGAACAATTAAAGCTTAAATAAGCATGGCGGATTCTGTTTGCAAATTAAGAGATTGGTTTTGTTTTATTTGTGGACATTTTACGCACCTTCAAAGCAGGAGAAAGATATTCCCTACAATTGAAGAACCATATTTTCTTTTAATTGGAATACGATTTTTATGTGAAGCTTGGATACCAAAAACTGTATGTACTACTTGCGAAAGTGGTCTTTTGACCTGGTACAAAGGCGGTACTAAGGCGCTGCCATTTTCTGCGCCTATTATATGGATTGAACCTGAAAATCACAAATCAGATACATGCTATTTCTGCGTAAATTACAAATTTGGAGAAGCCAAAGGCACTACGCGATAATGACATACGAAGCAACAAGTAATGTCATTTTACCAGAAGTGCGCTGTGAAGGTGTTCCGGTGCCTCAACCGCCTACACATACATTTTCGGCCAATATGAAATATGCCAATACAGAAATAACAGCGGCGGTTGAAAACATATCAGATATAAGTTACTTGCCTCCTGGTGGTTTAAACATATGTCCTAATTTGATAGACCAAGCTTATTTTGAAGATCTTGTAAGAGATTTAGGACTAACAAAAGAGAAAGCTGAAATATTATGTTCCAGATTGGAAAGCCGATTTGGAAAGTTATTTTAAAAAATCAGAAGAACTTGTGTACTGTAGCAGTATTGAAGATGTGCTAAAATATCTAAAGCTTCCACTGGACTCTTCCGCTTGGCGACTATTTATAGATAGTTCAAAACACAGCTTAAAAGCAGTTTTACTGCACAATGGAAATCAGCATCCATCAATACCAGTTGCGTATTCCACAAAAAAGGAGGAAACATACGCAAATATTTCAAATCTCTTAAATAAAATTGAATACTATAAATATAAATGGGAATATTGGCTGGAATGCAAACAGGATACACAAAATATATGTGCTTTCTTTGTAAATGGGATTCACGTGCTACCAGCAGCCATTATCATATTAAATATTTCGAAGAACGTAAAGAAAATATTATTGGTGACTTAAATGTAATCCATGAATCTCTTGTCCCAAAAGATAAGGTCATACTTCCACCGCTGCATATTAAGTTGGGCGTGGTGAAAAATTTTATAAAAAGCTTAAATATACAAGGATATGCTTTCAAACGCATTCAAACAATTTTCCCCAGATTATCTGCAGCAAAATTAAAAGAAGGTAAAATACGGTTTTAAGAAATAATGTATTTCATTTAATGTAAACTACCTTTTCTAGGAATGCTCGTTGGACCCAATATAAGAAAATTATTACAGGATGAAGAATTTTATGGTCATCTGTCGGATATGCAAAAGACAGCATTTGACTTTAAGCACCTGGTTATTCAGAATTCCTTGGAAACACAAAAGCACAAAACTATACAGAAAATATTGAAAGCATGCTAATCGGTTTTAACAATATTGGCGTTAAGATGTCACTAAAGCTGCATTTATGCACTCTCATCTCAATTTTTTTAAAGAAAACCTTGTAGCGGTTTCAGATGAACACGATGAAAGGTTTCATCATGATATAAAGGTATTGGAAGAAAGATTCAAAGGGAAATCCCAAACTGTAATGCTTGCCGAATATGTATGGGGCTTGTACAGAAACCTTGACACATCGGAACATTCACGTCAAGCTAAATACAGGAAAGCATATTAAGATTAATCTTAAAACCATTGTGCTACTACTGCTGAAGCAAAAAAATAAATATGTACATACTATAATAAACCACTATTAAAACAAAATTATAATTTTTTTATCAATCGTAAAGAGCTTTATTTACAACAATGGTGTCTTTGGTGAGCACCACTGAAATTTTCCGCCAAACATTTTTGTAGAATATTTTAATCCTTAAATGTCCTTTTTTAAAGGATATTTTTTGATTTTCTCGAAAAAAGGGTCAAATTGACCCATAAAGAATCCAGTTAGAGGGTTAAGATCTTCCACAAAAATAATCCTCATACAATTCCACAATACAACTCTGACCATAAGAATTCTCTCAGACATTAACTTACAACATTTTTTTCATATAGTATTATGCTCCTTTCGACCAAAAAATGAAAACTTTGACCCACTGTAAAAAAAAACTCAGACGTGCTGGACCATAAGTTTGTTCTACAAAAATGATCTATTCAACATACCCTTTCAGAATTATAGGGTCACTATTCTGTTCCAAAAATGCTGTTTTAGAGCAGGCTCGCGAAATAGCGAATATAGAAGTTAAAAATCTCTGCAGATTTGTAGTAGGTTCAGGGCGCTTTGTCGACTCCTAAAGAGCTTTATTTACAACAATGACGTCTTTGGTGATCCCCACTGAAATTTTCCGCCAAACATTTTCAAACAAAAATAATCCTCATACAATTCCACAATACAACTCTGACCATAAGAATTCTCTCAGACATTAACTTACAACATTTTTTTCATATAGTATTATGCTCCTTTCGACCAAAAAATGAAAACTTTGACCCACTGTAAAAAAAAACTCAGACGTGCTGGACCATAAGTTTGTTCTACAAAAATGATCTATTCAACATACCCTTTCAGAATTATAGGGTCACTATTCTGTTCCAAAAATGCTGTTTTAGAGCAGGCTCGCGAAATAGCGAATATAGAAGTTAAAAATCTCTGCAGATTTGTAGTAGGTTCAGGGCGCTTTGTCGACTCCTAATTGTTAATCTAGGGGGAATCCAGGCTTCACAAAGGACTATATTTTAAAGTCCAAGTATGTTTCCCTTTGGGAAATAGCCTTACAACTTAACCTAACCTAACCCACTTAAAATATTCTGAACCTTTTAAAGTAATGCTCGGCTCGTAGCGAAAAATGTGCCCATATTTGACCAGAAACAATAATATATGTATATTAAGAAATGATTCTCGAATATTTAGTTCGTGTGTTTCAAAACTCAGACAATTATTAAATTGAAGCTTAAAACTTATTCCTTCATATTTGTTGTTTAACATTATGGCACGAGCGATATATAATATATAATAGGTAGACTGAAAAGTGCAAATGCTTTCAATGAGAGGAACACATTTAGATATAACGTTCAAAAAACTCTTAGTTTACAGGCATTTTGATTTTAGGTTCGACAGAACCTCGAGATATTCTAAGGATATAAAAGAATGCGCTGTACATATCGTTAATGGAAATTGTGGTTTATGGACTGCTAACGCATCCATCGTAGACCTCGGATGTGGTTTTAGTTGGTTTTTGTTATTTATGAAACTCGGTAGAATGTTCGCTGGTTAGATATCTTTGATGCCGAACTTATTATACAGTAAAAGTGTTGCAAAAATGGTAATTGGTCTAAATTACATAAAGATTATTTTTTAAGATTTAAGATTTTATAACTATTTAAGATTTTATAACTTTTCAATAAGCCTCTAATGAAAAACAAAAATTATTCGAGCGTTGACTTAGATCGAGACTTTTAACGAAATACTTCACCATAATATCGGTAAATAATGACGTGATTTATTAATTCTTCTATGGTTGTGTTCGAACTAAAGTACGAATTTTATCTTCATTTATAGAATGGAATATAAATATATTGAGACGATACATGTTCTGTATTCCCTGACTAGTTTCAAGGTCAATATGAACTAAATATTTCTTGGTAGATCACTATTAAAATATTTATAAAGTGCAGCAAAGCACAAAGTACATGAAACTATTGGCTCGCTCTTAATGCTGTTTCATGTCTCAAAGGCGACAACAAAGTGATCTACAAATCGTCGTTGCAGAAGCAGTATATCACACAAAGCACGGGTGTCGGCAGCTGTTCAAAATATGAGTGTGAAACCAATATTGTTGTCCGTCTTAAATATTTTGCTTTCATTGAATAAGTTATCAAAGCATCTTTCAAAGCTGCGAGACAAATTTTAAGATCTTAGAATGAGATGAGAAATAAAATATTAATTATTTATTTTATGAATAAACAACATTAAATAATATGAAAAGAGTTAGTCATAGCTACGCACACACATCATCTGATGATCATATGTATATAAAGCAATATACACATTTATGTTTATATATATATGTACATATGTACATATGTATTTTGCATGACTTTCAGTTTCAATTCAAGTGGCAATTGTCAGCAATAAAGTTGTAGCCGAAACCACGAAAGCGCCAACATACATACATGACAACAACAAAAATTACAACAATGTACATACATATCGTATGTGTTTGTGCCTCTTGAATGAAACTTAACATTGGCTTAATGTGAAAATAGCTCCAGTTTACTGTGTTGTTCAGGAGTTTATTACTGCTTTTGTTGTTGTACAACTGCTGGCATCTCTCGCTGGAAGCACTACACTCCACCGAAGGTTTTTTAACACTCAAAATCAACACGAAGTCCAAATTTTTTTCACGCTTCTTGGCATTGCAGCTCAGAAAAAGAAGCTGAAGACATGATGGATGTGTGCGTGTGTGTATGTATGTATGAAGAAGTAAATAAGTGAATTCCTTAAATATGTCTTTTGCGGCTTTTTGACACACGAACAATATTGTCAATATGTATATACATAGGCACATTCATATGTGTGTATGTATGTGTGTGTGTGTATCCTCGTTAATTATAATAATTATTGTAGGTTTTTTGCGCTACTTGCTCACTGTTTGTTGTTGTTGTTAATTGCTGCTGCGTCCACAAAAATCAGCCTTCATTCACACAAGTCAAAGGTTTGCTCTCTTTCTTTACTCTTTCAAGTTGCTCTTCTTTTCGTCCGTCTGTTGTTGTTGTTGGCATGCATTGCTTGTTGTCCGATCGCTTTTATGCTTTGTTGTATCGCCAAAGTTCAATTACAAATTTTAATGGTCTTTTAGTTAAGGCAAAAGTTCGAATTTTCGGTACACTTTGCGTCTTTTCGATTTGTTGTTGTTTTTGGTTTCTTCAGTTGCCTTGTATGATTTTCAAGTGTTAACAGTCGAACGTCAATTGTTGCAATGCGCATCAGTTTTTTGGAATCATATAAATTACAGTTGTAGCCGTTGGTTTGGCATCAGTTCGTGACTTGCTCTTCCCTACAAAGCTTCCTTTACAGCTCAGTGTATAGTGTACGCTTCCGGTGGATAAAGATACATTTTGGAATAACTTTGAAGTTAACGATTAAAGGACTCGCAACCTTTAAGTCACTTTTGTTTTTGTTGTTTTGTGCATAATGCGTGTTTTTGTGTTAGTGAGCTGCTTGATAGCGGGCGTTTTGGCGCGTCCTGAGGCTGGCTACACCTATAATGGATTACTGCAGAGTTAGTGTTTGCAACACATACCAATGAATATTGGAAAAACCAAAAACTAGTATTCAACTAAAAATATATTAAACTATAAAATAATGTGGAAAAAAATAAGTTCCCTACAAACAGTGAATCGAGCCCATCTGGATCAAGATACATTTTCATAAAAACCGTTTTCTTTAACATAAGACATTATCATAATAGTTCTGCACAAAGTTTGAAAAAATAGATTGAGTTCAAAAATCGATTTTCGAAAACAGCATTGCAATTTTGAAAAAAAAATGAAAGTTAATATTAAAATTGATAAAATAAAATTAGTGATCTAGATAAAGAGTTCAAACGAGTTAAATAAGCATTTAACAATTAAAAAAAAAAAACTAAATATTGAAAGCTTCAAAACTAAAAAAATATTTTTTAATGAAATTGAAATATTTTTAATTATAATTTTTACAATAAAAAGTTTAGATAAACAGTATACAAATTGATTTGTTAAGATGTCCAATGTAGAAGAATACATAACTTTCGAACTCAACCATTTACAAAAAAATAGGTTTTTAAAATTCAAATATTCCCAATTAAGAGAGCTTTCGTTATTCAAAAATAAGTAACTTTTCCAAATAAAAGTTCAATAAAAACGTAAAATCTTAAAAAAATCTCAAAAAAGCTTTCGACTGCATCAACATTCTCTCACTTCTCTAAACACAGTCTCTCTTCGCACTTTCAGATTCCGCCTCATTGCAACAGCAATTGCCCTCCGAGCATGCTTTTGCCAATTTCGCCGCCCCACCACCGACCACTTATGGCACTCCTCTCTCCGCGGAGCCCGCTTTGAACAACATTGAACAGCCTGTCGAAGCAACCGCACCCGAAGATGTCAATCAACAGCAATACCAGGCACCTCAACCACTGCCACTTGATCAGCAGGATTCCTACAATGCCGCCTACCAACAGTCGAGCATATCACAAGATGGCGGTTACGCTTACGCACCACAGCCCACCACAGTTCACAAACATGTTTACGTGCATGTGCCACCCAAGGACTTCGAGGATGAGGATGTGATCGAGACACGCGTGCGTCATGCGCCAGCTGCCAAGCAAAAGCACTACAAGATCGTCTTCATTAAGGCACCAGCACCACCATCCATTCGCCCACCAGTTGTGCCACCACCACCACAAAACGAAGAGAAGACACTCATTTATGTGTTGCACAAGAAACCCGAAGCCACCAAGGATATTGTTATACCGACTGCTGCGCCAACCAAACCCTCCAAACCAGAAGTCTACTTCATCAAGTACAAGACCAAGAAGGAGGAAGCACCCGTTTATGGTCCACCACCACAACATCAACAACAACCCCAGCAGAATGACAACATCAACGACAATGGCAACGGCAACGGCAACAACATTATCCCTGTCGATATGGATCCTCGTCATGCTGATGTGCCTGCCGGCGAGTATGGTGCTCCTGCAGCTGATGACTTCTCTGCTGATCTCACTGCGCCACTCACCACCATTCAGCCCGCATTGGAATCGGAGCAGCCGCAATCGCTCGACCAGCAACCACAGTTCGTAAACGATCTGCCGGCCGATGCTTTTGATTTGCCAACTGCTTTGCCCTTCGCCGCTGGCGATCAGCCACAGCCCACCATTCAGGCACCAAGCAACCAATATTTGGCACCTGAATCCATGGCGCCCATCGTGGTGGAAGAGCCCACACACTTGCCATCGTCCAACTACGGACCACCCAGCAATCGCTTCTTCTTGAAGAAGAAGTAAACGGTGCTTGTTATTAAGTAATAAGAGCGGAGAGGAGCTCCAACAACTAGTAAAATTCCACAAACATATTTAGCATAATAGTCATTGGAAGCGAAAAAGGAGGAAAGTAGGACTCTGTTCATCAGTTGGCCATACACACATACACCCACACATACGCGTCAACATACAGCACATGTTAAACTCAAATTGCACTCATACATACATACGCGTTAAATAATTTTGTTTGATTTTGTTTTACGTTTTTAATTAATTTTAATGTCTATGAAGTTTTAGTAAATATTAAACGAATTTGTTATATAATTGAAATGGACTGTGTTTACGATTACCACATGCTACATGGGTAAGTAGTACAAAGTGAAAGGTGGTATTGTGTGGGAGGATAAGCTCAAAAGAAACTGTGAAATATCATCATCGCTTTCGAAAAGCTTTCGACCTCATTGAAATGGCAATCGACAAAATGCATTTCAGCGCTAAAAAGCAATTATTTTCAGTAAACTATGATGAATAGTAATAGATTGCAAATAGATCTTTCAGGGAGCACTTAATACAAGAGAGAAGAAATATTAAATAATTATTTTCAGCAATATTTTGCTAACATATTTATCGATTCAAATACATCGGACTTAATAGAGACTACTTTATGGAACGAAAAAAGGCAAATATATTTGGATCTGGTTGTTATCCGGGTTTTCCTATGTAAAGACCGTACAGTTTGAGACTATTCGATTCTAATGTTCGATTATATGTGAAACTAAAATGTTTTTGTAGGATCCTTATAACTCAGTGTGAACTACGACTAAGATTATTTCTTATAGAATGCTTTTTGGAATCCTATCAGCTTTTTCACAATATCACTATCTATAAATAGTGCTCTTACGTTGAAAATCTGATCCAAAAATATTATTGTTTCATTGGTTCCAAAAGTGAGTGAGTCCGTTAACTACTCTAGCCAACATACATAAATAAATATTATGAATGACATTATATTATTATTAATATTATTCAATATATTGTAGTACAATTTTTTAAACATAAGAAGAAGCTCACGACAAGTGTCGCAATCGATCCCACTTGGACAGCTAAAGGCACCGGTTCATTGTGATGCCAGAAGACTAATGAGACTGGATGAAATTGGTTCAAAATATTTTCTAATATGAAAACATTCTTCCTACAGACAAATTCATATGTATAAACCATATGTTATAAATAAGTTACTATATGAGGCTTGCTGCGAATAGCGTAAAGTACTAAAAGTAATAAAATTATAATCACAAATAATAATAATGACCGATAATAATGTCACTTTTTCCATTTTATGGGCATTTTAATCGACGTACTGAGGCAGTTATTCGGGCTATTGTGAGGAAATTTCGCACCAAATTTATATTGTTGGACATTAAACCATCAGCACACGTACGTAGTGTGAAACCGAGGCGCAGTAATATCGGCTAGTGTTAGAGAGAGATGGTAACTTATCGATTCGGCGCCATTAGCACCAATTGGGTCTCTGAACCCTTTCAAAATACAGCTGGTGCAAGAATAGAAGCTTAACGACCTACCACAATACCAAATTTTTGGTGAAAGAGCTATAGAAAAGAGAGCTCTAGGGAAAAAACAGCCAGAAGCATCGCAAGAACATCCAGCAAATATCACTGTTTGATTTAACCTATGAGCTGGCGGAATCTTCTTCTTCTTCTTGACTGGCGTAGACACCGCTTACGCGGTTATAGCCGAGTCCACAACAGCGCGCCACGCATCTCTCCTTTTGGCAGTTTGGCGTCAATTGGTAATACCAAGTGAAGACAGGCCCTTCTCCACCTGGTCCTTCCCTCTTCCTCGGCTTTCTCCAGCGGGTACTGCATCGAAAACTTTCAGAGCTGGAGCGCTTTCGTCCATTCGAACAACATGACCTAGCCAGCGTAACCGCTGTCTTTTTGTTCACTGGACTATGTCTATGTCGTCGAACAACACATATCATCATTCCATTGTCTGTGGTATTCGCCGTTGCCAATGTTTAAGGGACCATAAATCTTCCGCAAAACTTTCTCTTGAAAACTCCTAGTGCCGTCTCATCGTATGTTGACACCGTCCACGCTTCTGCACCATAAAGTAGGACGGGAATGATGAGGGACTTGTAGAGTTTAGTTTTTGTTGCCTACTCAGTCCATAGTAGCACCTGTTGGCAAAAGTGATTCTGCGTTGGATTTCAAGGTTGACATTATTATCGGTGTTGATGCTGGTGCCCAGGTATACGAAATTGTCTACAACTTCAAAGTTATGACTGTCAACAGTGACGTGGGAGCCAAGACGCGAATGCGCTGACTGTTTGTTTGATGACAGGAGATATTTCGTCTTGTCCTCGTTCAACACTAGACCCATTCGCTTCGCTTCTTTATCCAGGCGGGAAAAAGCAGAACTAACGGCGCGGGTGTTGTTTCCAATGATATCGATATTATTGGCGTTCGCCAGTAGCTGTACATTCTTATAAAAAATTGTACCTTCTAGCTGACGGCATCATTGGGCTATATTTCTTCAAATATGATGCGAATAGCTACGTTACTTTGAATGCTGAGCGTTACCGTGAGAAGATAACAAGCTATTTTGTATGACCACTTCAAACAATAATTTATATCGACCGTACTATCGACATAAACAAAGGTGTAGACTTGGTTGTATTGTCAATGGAATTTAATAAGCTGACTGGAGTATATTGTAATATTATACTTTATGTATAATTCTTGTTCCATACAAATTTTTGCTCTCTAAATATGTGAGAGTCGATGACGTATTTAAAAAGACTTCAATTATGATTAAATACATGTGATAAAGAACTGTCGGTTAAACAATATTTTTCTTTATAAGATCGTTTAGAACTAGATCTGGTCTATATACATACATACTATTTTAGGCTTAAGACCATAAGCTTCCTTAAGATAATCATAATCAAATTAGATTAGATTTAGATTTGGAGTTACTACTATTAGGTCTACAACTTTGCTTCCGCCGTTTTCAAATAGATGTCTCTAGGGTCAAGCACTGGTCAATTAAATCGATTTTTTTTATATCGATCTTGGACATTTGTGTCAACATAAACCCAACAAAATTTTGTTGAGATCTTATTAACTGTTTTCACCAATGTCCAACTTGTCTTAACTTCAATCTGTTTACCTGATTTTGATATAAATGCACCACCTCTCCTCCTCTGCTCCAATTATCTACAAAGAATTTAAGAGTGAGGTAGGTCTCTGTGGTTTCATAATTTGTATTTCTCAATATTTCTTACGTGCAACATTTTGTTACGTCGCGTCGTTTTCACACCCACCCAATTGGCTGTGCCACATTAATAGCACTTCGAAAAATGCTTTCGAATATTTTCGCCACTCACAAAAGGATGAGTAAACATTGCATACCAGTCCATCCATGTGCTATTGCATAACATGCAAGGTTTTTCGTTTTGCTTTTATCGTACTCGTACGCTGTTGTTTGGCAGGTGTTCATCATACTCTTGATTACCATTTAACCAGGCAGCGGCATAACAAGTTCCATTAAGCCCATGACGCGGCGGCGGCGGCAGTGGTGGCAGTAGCTGAGTTAGTGGAGCCGGCCGTTGTCCGAAATAAGAAAATAGGGTAAGAGCGCAAGAAGTAAAACAAAAATGAAATCAATAAAAACATGTTAACCAAAATCGTATTAGCCACGCTACATAAATGTAATGAGTGGTTCGGTGGTGAGTGGTTGTTGGTAGCAAATAGCAACTAGCAACACTGACAATCATTTTAGCCACAATTAATTGCAGCAATTAACAGTTAAACGCGCTGCTATTAAACAAATTAAATGCTTAAACGCATCAACGCGACTTCAATACGTACACACCGATCGCCGAGTCTTTCTTGTACTGCACAAACATTATTCATTATTCGTTATTCATGTGTATGTGCATGTGCGTGTGTAATAATTTATGCCACCACGTGACAAATTAGCAGACTAACAACAACATGCGTTTAAGACGTCACAGCGAATTGTGAATTGTGCTTCTTCTGCTCGTTTGACTCACTTTACAAGCGTTACACAGCGCTGTTTTCACAAACTTGACCTTGCCGCGCTCACCTATTTTGCTTTTATTACTTCTGTTTTCTATCAACACTTGTTTATCTCTTCGTGCAGTTTGTTGTTTCTTTCACTTTCCTTTGTATTGTTCGAACACTTCATCAATTTACCTTACAAAATTATCAAATTGTATACAAAAGTCTTATTATTTTCGTGTGCTTCGGTGTCTCGCGGCCCCGTCTCCACTTGTCTCTTGTCTGGTCTGCTTAGGTGCCATTATGGATAATTTAATTCATTATTGTTGTGCTTGATGTGGATGTGGATCATTTTGGTGATATTTAAAGGAAATACAAATACAATAAAATAAAAGCCTTTATTTGTTTTGTAGCTAAAAAGTCAATGTCAGACATTGTCTCCAGCATTAGTGATCAGGTGTATCTCTTCAAGCTGGAGCGAGTTGTGAGCAAAGGAAGTAAGTACTTGAACTAAATACATATAAGTAGTTGGAGTTGGTTTTTCTTTTTTGTGAAAGGCATTTAATATATATATTTAATGAATTAGGATAGGATATTGATGGGAAGTGTATCCGGATACTTTCGAAATATTTGAAATCGGATACAAATTTCAACGTAAAGTCATATATGGTAACGAAATTAATTTTTTTAACTTTTCCAATTGAGCGAAATCTGAATGTCAACATAATAATAGAGTCAATAATATCTTTATGAGAGTTACTAAATTTGCACTACTCAGATCCCAGCTAATTTAAGAAACTCCATTGCCTATCATGTTACTGCTACTCGGAGCGTAATATAGGTAGTTTTGGAGTGCCTTGATTTAAAGTATTGCGTACACTTTGGCTTTAAATGTAATCTCAGATTTTGTAAAATGGTATTGTTTAACTATATAAATGAAGTAGCCGTAAGGTCTGTAAGGTTAACTTTGATCGCTGCTCCAGCAAAGAATATATGAGCGGGTACTGCATCTAACATTTTCAAAGCATGTCATGTTACTATGTCAATATCGTCGTATAACACGTACAGCTCATCGGTATTCGCCGTTGACAATGTAAATAGTAATGTAAATAGTAGACGGGAATGATGAGGGTCTTGCAGAGTTTGGTGTTTGTTCGTCGAGAGAGGACTTTACTTTTCAATTGCCTACTCACTCCAAAGTAGCACGAGTTGGATTTCTAGGCTGACATTGTTATTGCTGTTAATGCTGGTTCCCAGATAGACGAAATTTTCTACAACTTCAAAGTTATGACTGTCAACAGTGACGTGGGAGCCAAGACGCGAGTGCGTTGACTGTTTGTTTGATGGCAGGAGATATTTCGTCTTGTCTTCGTTCACCACCAGATGTATACACTTCGCTTCCTTATTCAGTCTGGAGAAAGCAAAACTAACCTTACTTGTTTAAGTACACTTTGTGTTAAACCGTAATATTGGGACTGTGGAAGTATATTGCTCAAATAAGTGAAGTAGGCTAGTGGATTATCATTGTAACCGTTATTATTGGGGAAACATTTTACTGATACAGCAGTTTTCCGAAATAACGAACACATTGGTTGTCAGGCCTGTTCCTTACATCGAATTTTTCATTAATTCGAGTACTCATTTAGATGTATGTATGTATTTCAATAAAAATGAGTTAAATATCCGTAAATTGCATTATAATAAATAGTTTTATTGAGTAATCAAAATCATAACAAAACAATTCAAATCAGTTAAATTCTCCCAAAATGGATCCATTCGACACATATACTTCTATTTGGTACTGATCAATAATTTTAAGATTTTTTATAAAATTCAACATTTTTTCAAATTTCACATTTCTTCTGAATTTTTTCAAGTTTTATTTTTAATTCTGGTTCAATGTTATTTGATTTTTTTCTCTTTCTTCATATGTTTTCTTCATGTTGCTCGTTAAACCGAGTACTTACAAATCCCTGATGTTCGTTATTAAAGGTACTCAAGGTAACAAATTTGTCTGATCGTTATAAGCGGTTTCCGTTAAAAGGAATATTCGTTATTTCGGGTAACTACTTTATTTATATTCATATTCGTAGAACCATCACTATGACTATTCTTCTACTCGCTCCCTCCTTTTTACGCATTTTCTGCACAATCGGGATATACCATCATAAAATAGTTTGATTTTCTCGGATGGTCAGATAAAGGTATAGATAAAAGCAGAGAGAAGGACAGAATGGTAATCATAATTATTTTTTTTTTTACAAAATTTAGATTTTCAAATTCTCAAGTAAATATTTTTCAAGTATAAAACTTTTCTTATGATAATTTGAAAAAATTATAATTTTTAATATACAAAATATTTGCCCCCATTTCGTCATCATACACCACTGTAAGCGGGGCCATGAATTTGAAAAGATGCGGATAGGGGTATAAAAATGTTGTAAACAAAAACAATCGTCGAAAGCAAAGCGACGCGTGCCACACGTGCCCTAACTACCGCCTTGAAATGGCGCCAAAATCATGCTTCGGCGCAGTAGAGCCAGCAACATGTTGCAGCAACACGCAAATGTTTGGAAACATCAAAACTAAACAATAAGGCATAAACGCCTTTGAGGCTAAGCGAGCACTATGATGAATTATCCACACACGGGGGTGGTGCACTGCGGCATCACTGGGACTGTCTGTCCTACGCACTTGCCAAAACTCGACAGTGTTAACAAGCAGAACACAGCTTTTGCCGTTGTGTGGCAACAAAACGAACAACAACAACATGCCGTGGCCGTGGCGTTAGAACGAATACAAGCGATGGCTGCCGACTGCTCGGCAGATGATTAGCGGCAATGCCTGCTGTGAATTTCCACACAATGCGGCAGATCAGTTGGTGTTTACGTTTCACGTACGAAACGTGTGGCACGCGGCGTGACTAAAAACGCTTTCGAGCTTTCAACAAAACATTAAATATTACTACAAAATTTCTTTCGAACGGATGTATTTAGAGTAACTAAGCGATTTATCTATTTTATGATAGAAGCGTTTATTGCCAACCGTTAGTGCGCCCATAACGGATGTGTTTCTGTGCGGAAACGGAAGTAATGCTGTAGCAGCGCTTAGAGATTCCGAGTGTCGGTCGCATAGCGTTTGCAACACACATTCGAGCGCGCTTGGGCCATCACAGTGTCGCGGAGTGCGCGCGTATCAACGGCGGAAGTGTTAAACCGGTTAAGTGAAGTGTTTACTTTGAAAATTCTGTCGAACGAAATTCAAGGTAGAAATGTTGCGCATACGCCAGGTCGAGCTGCAACGCTTAGTACAACGTATTTAAGAGGAAAATTCGCATTTCGACATACATTTGTGAACTAAAATCACAATAACTTCTATTTGTGTAATTTTTGTTTTTTTCTTGCGGCGCGTGTTCATATATTGCCACAAAATAGCATATTTATGTGAATATAGCGTATTAACAAAGCGTTACCACAATTCACAGTGCAGTGCTAACACAGATGTGTATTTACATACAATATACAAATAAAAGGTAAACTAATGAATATCTGTATTTTTGTTTAGTGAATACAAAGTGCAGTTGCAGCATTGTATTGAATAAGGCAACAAAGTAAATGAAGTGCTTCAACTAAATAACGCTGGCAATATTTCACACACCTCAATGATCCTCTGAGATTTGCAACGTTGTAATGCTCTGAAAAAAACATAAATACTTAACTATATATTTATATATACTCGCATGTGGCACACTCGTTGCATTCCCTTTACTTTAGTACCAGCGGCATTGTGTAGTGTGTAGTGGTGAGTACATTCCATTAAGTGTGTGTGGAAATATAAAAAATGCATTCATATTTGCTTGACTGCTTTTTATGGCATTTTTAATACACTTCTTCCTTTCATTTCGACATTCATTCACTGACAAGTCAACACTTTTGCATTATCGATGCATCGGTTATGCGTTTGCTCATTCAATAGAAATCGGCGATGTCGAGTCACGCTGATTTGCTGCTGTTTTTGAGTGACTGATTAATGGCGTTTAAGTGAAATAAAATTGAAAATGAATAAAAACTACATTGAAATATAATAAATTTTATTGAGAAAATAAAAGTAACCTTTTCATTTTATTTTTACCTTTTAAAATTTGGAATGTTCTAATTTTGTAACAGTCAAGAGATGATGACTTCATTAGAAAAAGAAAAAAACAGTATTGAGTTAATATTTGAACCACTCTATCATGGATGTTTATTAAAAGATGTACATAATTTAATATATAGTACCAATCAGCAAGTTTATATTGTAAGATAAGTCATTTTTTATTATTAAAAAATCACCGATTTCATTTAGCAATTATTCCGATAAACGGTCGCGATTATAGAATTTGTGTAAAATAAATAATGATGTTAATCCCTTAACCATAACAAAACATCTTAAGCTTGTGTCAACTTAAGTATATAACGAACCAACGTCTAATAGATATGAACTTGACCACTTTACATTTTACCCGCATTTATTTGTGTTCCTTGTTAGTGACGTTGATATTCGACGAATTTGCGTTTTCTAAATTTTAGTGCTTTTGAAATGTTGAAATGTATTCTTGTCGAGGGAGAGTTCTAAAATATTTTTTATAATTTTAGATTTGACCTCGGGGGCTTGAAAATAATTATTGCTTTTTATATTTATCCGTTGAACCTCTTAACCTGTTACTATTTGATGTATTTCTCATTGAATATTTGTTATGATTTTAAAAAAAGTAGCTTTGAAAAAAGCTTTTTGTTTTTGTCACACGAAAACTCATATCAAATTTTGATTGTTTAGGGTCACTAAACCATAATACGTGAATGAAAAAAAAATAGACGTGTCAAGTTTTCTTGTGTTATTAAAAAACTAAAAAAAAATAATTTTTAAGTACAAATGTCAGCTACATTTGGTGAAATTATTGCTTAATATATAAAAAATTAGGATTATCATATATTTTTGGGGTCTGTTGGAAGTCTCCAACAATAATCTGCTATCAATTCCGCGCTCCATTTCCATTGATAGCGCTTCTCCATTAAGGAAAAGTCCTGTTGGAACCTCTCGCCTTGTTCGTCACTCACAGCACCCAAATTTGCCGGAAAAAATCCAAATGAGAGCACATTTTACATCCCTAAGCTTTATATTACATTATAAGTTCATTTATTATTATTCTTTGCAATTTTCCGATTTATGGTTTCCTACAAAAATGTGGACAATGTTTATAAAACATTTCCAGACGAGTTTTTCCTGATCATTCAATTTTTCTTCAAAGCTCTTATCCTTTATTAGTTGCTGTATTTGTGGACCTACAAATATTCCCTCTTTAATTTTTGCCTCGTTGGGCCCTGAATCTTGATGTTCTCATCGATTTGGAGGCTTTGGCATAGGGAGTTCGGCACTATGTAGGATGGGTCTGTTGGCATTCGATGGATTTTGGATACTGAATAGTGTGTTTGGACATGGTTGTAATGACTTTTGTTTGAGTCAAACCAAAATAACAATAATTTATATGATACTTTGATTTGGTCCAAATTATTGGTATAACAAATGGCATATGTCATGGGTTCGTATTTAGACCAACGTAATACCAGTCTCATTTGCTTAGCACAACATTTATTTGAAACCCTTGATTTATCTTTATTCCTCACATGAAATCCAAAATAGTCTAAATAGCAATATTCAATTAATGGCGTGAAAGTTCTTCGCTGTCACTGTCAGAGTCATTAGAACACTTTCGTATCATTTTCTATTTCCAACACGAACACTCTTCAAAAATTCTAAATTATGTTCTAATCATGGTTCATGCACTCATTCCAAGGGCAAAAAATAATATTGGATGAATTTCTCGAATGGAGACTATCCAAACGAACTACTGGCTAAAAACAAAGCCTTTATGTATGGGATGGGGTTTTCAAAAGGGACGCTACAAAAGAAGATCGATAAGGACAGCAAACGACGCCATAGTTTTCACCTCTCTTTGACATTTTTCTTCAGTAAGATTTACCACAACAACGAGTCGATATTATTAAAATTTACTACTGAAATTCGGAGTCAGAGGCCTAAACTTTAAGAGCGCTACGTCCAATTTACGGTCGGCTCATTTCTGGCTGAATAGCTTCGTCAATTCGTCAGGCAGCAACCCCCACGTAATCCATGAGTCACCATTGCCTTCCGATAAAATTACGGTTTGGTGCGGCGTCATTGGGTCGTACTTCTTTCGTGATGATCAAGACCGGCACGTTACTGTGAATGGCAATCGCTACAGCTCAATGATAACCGAATATTTTTGGCCCAAATTGGATGACATGAACTTGAACAATAAGTGGATCCAACAAGTCACACAGTGAATGTCACAATCGATTTATTGAGTTTGGTGAACGTGTTATCTCACGAAATAGCCTAGTCAATTGGCCGCCGCGGTCGTGCGATTTGACGCCGTTAACTATTTCTTGTGGGGCTACGTCAAGTCTATGGTATATGTCAACAAGCCAGCGACGATTAATGAATTTCGTACGAATATAGGTCGATTTATGTATGAAAACCGTCGAAAATTGGGTTCAGCGTCTGGACTTCTACAAGCTTGCCCCTAAGGGGGAATGCACAAGAAATCGAGTTCCATACATAATGGCATCGAATGTTCTTTCACGGGAATAAATAATTTTATTTTATTTTATTTAAAAAACATATTTTATAGCTCATATTGAAAAACCCTTTATAAGAAATAAATTAAAAATATTGAGCTCGTTCACTTATCCTTATGAAAATTGAAAAATGACAGCTTACACATCCTCAACCGCAACACAATTATTACGGTAAATAAATATAACCGCAATGTTCATTCGCAACAAGTGAATTATGCATTTTCAATTTGTTTTATTTTAAGGATTGATTCCATCAAGTTACGTTGCGGATACAGCTAATTAGCGCTGTCGCATTTCATCATCCACATATTTGTATTATTAACGACAGATATGCATGTGTTCATATTGCTGGCATTTCTAGCAACGTACTTAAGTGCACGCTCATACCAGATACAGGGTGTCGGTGTGTAAATATTGACAAACTCTGAACGATTGAGTACAATTCCAAACGGAAATAGGACGACGAAATAATGTCGCTTTATTAAGAAAACGTTCAGTTGTATTCGTTGAAAAGATCGTGGTCAAAAGACAAGTCGTCGTTATGTGTCGAAAGATCTGATTATAGCTCGTATTGTCGAAGAAGTCAACATTTGAAATCGGTCGATTTCAATTAACATAAATTAAAAACAAATTACTAAGGGGTCAATGATTACATACCGTCATAGGAGATGGCGTACCCTGTATGCATTTCGTAATTAAAACGAATTTTTCAATTACAACGTGGGCGCATGCAAATTGAAATTTCTACTTTTTCATGTTTGTGCTGCAATTCCAGCAGTGGGCAGAAACGCCGTTTACGAGGAATAACCCTAATGAGATGCAGTAAAATGTTATGAAATTCTCAGATATGCAAAAGCTTTTGAGGACATGAAAATGCAGTTACCTTCATGTGTGCGGAGCTCGAAATAACAGAGCACGAACAGTTATAGCGGTAGTAGGTGTTTAAAGTGGCACAAGCTCTTTTTTTAAGTTGCACTTCTTTTTGCTGTGTTGATGTGAGGTAATTAAAAAAGTGTGTACTTAAGTTGTGATTGCCAGGAGAGATATATTTTAGTTTTTTCAACTATTTCTGTTCATAAATAGCGGATTTTAACATTTTTACTTTCACACACATTGTATGAAATATCTTCAAAATGGAATAAGAATTGACAATTTCCGAAATTCCTCTTCTCTTCAGAAATTCTTCGTTTCCAGAAATAGTCATTATGTAGGTAAAATAAATCAGGAGTACCCTGCAACATATCTTTTATGGAATGCAACTTTAAACTCAATGACAGCAATTTTATTTTTCAGTCCGATACTGTAAGTTAAGTAACTCTCCGTTTTCCCCACATCTCTAATACATTTTTATGGACACCACTCAAGTGTGAATGGTAACTTTAGGCAAAGGTAAATTCAGAATTTTGTTTCTGAAATATCAGCCCACAAAACTAAGTCAGAGAAAATCGGCTTAATATAAAACGCAAATAGGTTATGAGCTATTGTATGTAAAGTGAATTAAATTGAACTATTGAGTTTTAACAACAGCTACTACGAAACTTCCTGAAGGGTGCACCCATTGAGCAGGTTAGAAGCGAAGCCTGGGCTCCTGCCAGTTGAGAGTTGAATTTCTATTATACTCTGCACTGGTAGACAATTGTGGCTTGGACATAATTGTCCTTAATGATAGGAAGAGCTAATTTCCGATCCAAGCCAAGAAGTGTATAACAACAGACTAAGTATCAGCTTTTAGCAAAGTCTAATATTATATATGTGCATGTTTTGAATTTTAGTCGCCACTTACGACAGGCATACCAACGCGGGGTAGGTTGAAGAGGACTTAGACTATAAGGACAGTCCGTTGTGAAGTTAGAAAAAGCACTATTTAGATATTAAGGCACAAAAAAGCAAAACCTCCTACAAGGAATTTTAATCTCTATCTCGCATAGGTGTGGCATTCCATAAGGAAGTGTTAAGATAATTCCACCTCGTCTGACCAGCTCAGCTGAAGCGCAACTATCCAAAAGACTACAAGAGGAAAAACTGTTCCTACTTGTTCCCATTCTACTCATCAGCATTACATTTTCCTCGGATTCCGCTGTGGCCAGTCAACCAAACCAGCCTAATCGTGAAAATTTAACTGACATCGACTGAAAGTGAGGGTAGACATTTTTTGACCAGTCTCGAGCTCGTAGTCAACGAGTGAAGTAATAGATCTGCTGTTATTTTTATAGCAGGCACTTGCACTTTAAAAACGCTTCTTCCACAACATAAGGATCCCACCGAATTTTAATTAACTATGGTTCCATATTGCCAAAGAACCACTGGATATACGTAGACCTTAGTTCAATTCCAATTAATTAACACCGACATATAGTCCGATTTCGACAATTTTCCCACAAGTGATGCCACATATCATATACAGTATTTTTGTAAAGTTTTATTCCGCTATCTTCATCGGTTCCTTATGTATATATTATAAAGTGAAGAAATAAGATGGAATTCAAATGAGTTATATGGGAAGTTGTGGATGTTGTGGAGGTTGTGAACCGATTTCATCCACTTTTAACACGTGTCATCCGAATTTTACTGAAATCGGTGTAGTAGTTCCTGAGATACGGTTTTTGACCCATAAGTGGGCGATGCAACGCCCATTTTCCATTTTGTAAAAAAATCTGAGTGCAGCTTCTTTCTGGTATTTCTTCTGTAAAATTTAGTTTTTATAATTAGCGCTTTTCCAACCTTTGTGTGGATTTTTATCCGATTTCAACTATTATCATGGTGTGTGGTGGGGTAGATAATGGAACCGACTGCAGAAAGTTTGGTTTATATATAATAGCTTTATTGTTTTGCGAGATATATACAAAAAAAAAAACTATTTGGGGACGGAACCACGTCAGGAAAATTACATCCAAATATAGCCCTTACTAGGGCGATCCTTTGTACCAAATTTTACTTTTTTAACTTTATTTATAGCTTAGTTGTGACTCTTTATGTGTTTTCGGTTTTCGCCATTTTGTGGGCGTGGCATTGGTCCGGTTTTGCCCCTCTCACAGTTCCAAGGAACATGTGTAACTTATATATTTCCAATTTTACTGAAGTTATCCGTTGCACGGACGGACCGACGGACAGACAGACATTCGAATTTTGACTCGTCTCGTGATCATTTTGATGTATATGTACATACATAACTCTATATCTAACTTGTTTAGTTTTATGACTTACAACCAACCGTTATGTGGACAAAACTATAATACGCTCTTAGCAATTGTTTTGCGAGTGTATCAAAATTCTTTGGAAAATAAAAACTTTAATAGAATAACAGTCATAAACACATTAGAAATGATATTTGTGCTTACGTGTATACCTTTTATAAATTAGCACGAAGTGCTATCTATTATTTATTTAAAGAAAATTCTTCGATGTCACTATAAACATGAATTTTGTTATCTTTTTCCAAAAAGTGGCCATACAAATTTAATTGAAATTCTCATGAAATAAAATAAATGATAAGTGCATTCTTGAACATGAACAAATTAGATTATACAAACACAGACAATTGAGACGAAATTGCATATGTCAAACACACAAAAAACCACATCACAATGACAAACGAACAAATGGTGCACGTTTATGTGAAAGCAAAATATTGTATCTTCAATTTTTTAATTTGTTGTGGTCGCAAAGATTGTCACACTCACCGAAGAAAACTGCACACAACGAAGTACAAAGCGAATTATTTCGAGCAAACAAAAAGGGATGTACTCGTAAAAGCAAACAAATTTCGATGTTTTGCACTTGACCACATTTTTAATCTCCGGTATGCAAAGGGGGTAGAGAGAGAGCTTACAGTCAAGCGAGTGAAAAGTACAGAGCAGGTTAGAAGAGGAGATCCATTGTAAAGACACTGAAATGTGAAAGGTTTGAGGAACGGTAAGAAAAGTGTACAAGAAAATGTGGTAACGTTACAAAAAAGAAATCGGAAGGGGAATTATGTAAATTTGAAACGCTTCAGTGAAATACGAACAAAGAGCGCAAAGAAATTACGGCAGTAAGGTAAAGAACACCAGGGCACTGAAAAAATGAACTATATGTAAAGAACATTTAGCAAAATGCTCTAGCAAAGGTAATTCTGAAGCATTCAATCCCACACTCCTAACACCCACTCACTCACTACTAAACCTTTACCCCACGCTTACGTCATTCATAGTTGAAGCCACTTGGCGGTTCTTCGTACTTGTGCACTTAGCTGCAATATTTTATAGTTGGACAATTGTTATGAGTACTCATATGTTCTTATATGTGAGCACGCGTGGCTTCATATTAGCTTTCTTAACACAATCGCGCTAAGATTAACACATTCTATAATATAAATATATGTATGTTCAGTGTAATTAAAGGTGAACTAAAAACATATTAAGTGTAACAACGAAGTGGCAATTAAAAACGCACGACTACAATGACTGGCACCCTTTATAATAATTAGCTTCAAATTCATACAGTCGCGGTCACAAAATAGAATATATGAACATAAGAAGACATACTTGTATATAAATAAATAGAAAGTTTAGAAATATATATCATTTCTCTTTATTCATTGAAACAATTGAAATCGAATAACAATTTACTTCATGAACTAACTAAGGCCCGAAGATGGAACTAGTTATTCATATATCTGTTATAGTTGTTAAGTTAAAGTTGCAAGATTTAGTTACAGAAAAAAATTGTATAACTTAAATAATATAGATGATAGACAGGTTAGGTTAGGTCAACGACTTTCAGAAAAAATAAGGAAAGGTTGATGGGTCTGAAGTCTTTGGCAGTGACATGGGAGTTTTAGCCGATTTTCCGGATGCAATACACCCTAATCTCTCTCTAAGTTACCGGAATATGGCCCAACGCAGTTCACGTAAATAAGAAGGTATAATACAGTGCGGTTCCGGGAACTTGATAGGTTTGAAAGAGTTCAAAGCCAACGTTTTGCATATGTTGCTTTTATCAAGAAAGTCTGAGAAGGCAATACCGCGCTCCTGAAGATCTCCAAGGTATGCAAATAGTATCGAGAATATCTTGTATTTTTGGAATATCTTGCTTGGTAGACTTATAGGATCTAACCTATACAGAACGAACACAGCTATTCCATGTCTTCATTATGAAGTCCATCAGCAATAGGTTAGGTTAGGTTGTAAGGCGGTTTCTCAAAGGGAAATTTGCTCTCTATTTCGCGAGCATATGCGAAAAAGTGAGATCTAAGAAAACTTTTTCTTGATCTCGTAAAGGCGGGACATTCCAGAAGAAAGTGATGAGATGATTCCACCTCATCCTCCACCATGCAGCTTCCACAGCTAGCATCCAATAAGATTTTTAACCTTGCAGCGTAGATTCTGATGGGACAATGGCTAGTAAAAACCCCTACCACAAAGGAGAGGTAAGCTTTACTGAGGACGAAGAGATCGGAAGAGCTCCCGCGGTTTACCTTAGGGCAGAAGGATCGTGCGACTGCGCAACTGCTAGCAGTAATAATATTTAAACAATTTTAGGTTGTATAATATTATGGAATTTGTTGAATATTTTTTGAAAACGGAGTACGAGGAAGTGTAGCTTCTCATTGTGACCATCCTAGATATGTATATATAATATAATTACTTACTAAAGCTGCTACAAAAGGCTCACAACGGTTAATACATTTTTGAATAGCTCATAACATTTTAGTGTCTGGTCAGTAAAACAGAGAGCTAAAGTTTTGGTTTTCGTAAAAATTACACTTCGTGCTAGTGCCATCCTTAGCGCCATTAATATGACAACGACTGTATGTATAGTGGCGATAAAAATAAATACTGCCTTAATAAATGGCGAAATGAGCAATTTGTCGCTTGAAGCAGCAACAATGCCTTTGTAACAACCATAAACTTCATTGTAAATAAAGTCGCTAAGAAGAGGTGTTAATGCATGTTTGCTGACAAGTGCGACTTATTTACTTTAAGGAAATTTGCACTGAAAAGAATATAAAATAGGCCGAAAACCATTAAAGACTAACAATTGCACCAGATTTTATTGGCTTATGCGAGATTCATGAGTGGGAATATTTATGGGATATATAATATTAAAACACGTTCTAACGTTGAAATTTTACGATGTACACACTCGTAATTAATGGTTAGACATAGTTTGGTGATGTGCATATAAACAGTTAAATGACGTCAGATTTAGAATTTTATATGGATAACGGCGCTCTTAAAGTGCATTGTTGCTTTTAGTGCAGGGTGATCGATGGATTGGTCAAACGTTTATATTGCAGGTGCAGTAAAATCTGAAATTATAATAAAAATGTATTTCGTTTCTTGATGGTTGGCTAAAATATTAGCGGAAAGTAAGAACAAAATATAAAAAAATATTGCAGCATTAATCACTTTTTACATAATTTTTTTTATTTATTTTATCATGGATAATCAAGGTTTTATAACTTATTCAAAAATTATTTTTAAATAAAACAAATAATAACTCAAAGAAAAAAATATAGAAGTACATTGCAAAGACCACACATGAGTGATATTATTGCACTTAACACACACGAAACCACATGCTCCAAGTTTTGTTAATTATACTCTCGCAACAAAAGTTGCTAAAGAGAGTATAATAATTTTGTCCACATAACGGTTGTTTGTAAGTCCTAAAACTAAACGAGTTAGATATAGGGTTATATATACCAAAGTGATCAGGGTGACGAGTAAAGTTCAAATCCGGATGTCTGTCTCTCCGTCCGTCCGTCTGTCCGTCTGTCCGTCCGTGCAAGCTGTAACTTGAGTAAAAATTGAGATATCTTAATGAAACTTGGAACACGTGTTCCTTGGCACCATAAGAACGTTAAGTTCGAAGATGGGCGGAATCGGAACACTGCCACGCCCACAAAATGGCGATAACCAAAAACACATAAAGAGCTATAACTAAGCCTAAATAAAGTTATGAAAATAAAATTTGGAACATAGGATCGCATTAGGGAGGGGCACATTTGAATGTAATTTTTTTGGAAAAGTGGGCGTGGCCCCGCCCCCAAATATGTTTTTTGTATATATCTTGCAAACCAATAAAGCTATATAAATTAAACTTTCTGCTGTCGTTTCTTTTAGCCGTTTCCTTATACAGTCCAAAAATGAAAGAAATCGGATAATAACCACGCCCACTCCCCATACAAAGGTTAGGTTGAATATGACTAAAAGTGCGTTAACTCACTAACGAGAAACGTCACGAACACAAAATTGCACAGAAATGATAGCAGAAGGAAGCTGCACTCAGATCTTTTTACAAAATGGAAAATGAGCGTGGCATCGCCCACTTATGTGTGAAAACCATATCTCAGGAACTACTCGACAGATTTCAATGAAATTCGGTATATAATATTTTATTGACACCCTGATGATATGTGTGGAAAATGGATGAAATCGGTTCACAATCACGACTACTTTCTTTATAACTCAATTTTGAATTCCATCTGAATCCTTCACTTTATAATATATACATTAGGAACCAATGATGATAGCGAAATAAAACTTTACACAAATACAGTATATGATCTGTGGCATCACTTGTGAAAAAATTGTCGAAAACGGACTATAACTTTTCAAGGCCCCAGATATCGAACATGTTGAACTCAGCGCCTAAGGTTAAATTTTAACCGAAAATATGGGTAAATCTCTCAGCTAATTTAATGTAATTCAGACGAATTTGTTTTCTTCCAATAGTGTGTCTCTGTTCCAAAACTTATTAATCGGGTTACAACATCCCCTAACTCCTATATACCTAATTATAGGTTTTTCAAAAATTCGTTGGGCTTTATTATGCATATATGTTATGGTTAATATGTGATATATCTTAGCAAAATTAAGTAAGCGTATTGTATTGGATATAGTGTCCCTTGCTGGTGAAATTGAATGAAATCGGTTCAGGAATTACCTCAGCCCTCATATCTATATATGACGATTTTCGCTATTCTATTAAACTTTGTGCCGAATTGATGGGTAAATTTGTGCGTTATCTTAATAAAATTTCTTCAATAAATTGCGAGAGTATAAAATGTTCGGTTACACCCGAACTTAGCCTTTCCTTACTTGTTTTAATAAAATTTAAAAAGCATTAAAATTTATAAATAGCGCCACACATTTGTGTACTCTCACTACGTAAAAATGCGAAGAATTTACCATAAATAACATTTATTAAGTTTAATGAAATTACCGTTTGCGATTCAATAAGCAGCCAATAGCTAGCAGCTTTAAAAATTCATGCATGATATTCACTCAACAATTCAATTATGCACACGCACTCACACACAAGTATATGTGTTTGGTGTGTTGTCGCAAAAATATTGTTGATGTGGTTGTTATTGCTAATACAGACTGTTTATTTATTCATTAAACTACTTTTGTATTGTTTCTTGTTCCATTTAACTGCGAATTTCACCGAACATTTCGCACAAACTATTGCCACATAGCAATGGAGCGGTTGAAGTGCTCGCAATGGCCACTCGACGTATGCGATTGCTTCCATAGAGATGAAAAAATATTGTTTCTATGGAATATAAGACACTTGCGTACATACATACATATGCATGTATAATAATAACGGGTGATTTTTTTGAGGTTAGGATTTTCATGCATTAGTATTTGACAGATCACGTGGGATTTCAGACATGGTGTCAAAGAGAAAGATGCTCAGTATGCTTTGACATTTCATCATGAATAGACTTACTAACGAGCAACGCTTGCAAATCATTGAATTTTATTACCAAAATCAGTGTTCGGTTCGAAATGTGTTTCGCGCTTTACGTCCGATTTATGGTCTACATAATCGACCAAGTGAGCAAACAATTAATGCGATTGTGACCAAGTTTCGCACTCAGTTTACTTTATTGGACATTAAACCAACCACACGAATGCGTACAGTGCGTACAGAAGAGAATATTGCGTCTGTTTCTGAGAGTGTGGCTGAAGACCGTGAAATGTCGATTCGTCGCCGTTCGCAGCAATTGGGTTTGTGTTATTCGACCACATGGAAGATTTTACGCAAAGATCTTGGTGTAAAACCGTATAAAATACAGCTCGTGCAAGAACTGAAGCCGAACGATCTGCCACAACGTCGAATTTTCAGTGAATGGGCCCTAGAAAAGTTGGCAGAAAATCCGCTTTTTTATCGACAAATTTTGTTCAGCGATGAGGCTCATTTCTGGTTGAATGGCTACGTAAATAAGCAAAATTGCCGCATTTGGGGTGAAGAACAACCAGAAGCCGTTCAAGAACTGCCCATGCATCCCGAAAAATGCACTGTTTGGTGTGGTTTGTACGCTGGTGGAATCATTGGACCGTATTTTTTCAAAGATGCTGTTGGACGCAACGTTACGGTGAATGGCGATCGCTATCGTTCGATGCTAACAAACTTTTTGTTGCCAAAAATGGAAGAACTGAACTTGGTTGACATGTGGTTTCAACAAGATGGCGCTACATGCCACACAGCTCGCGATTCTATGGCCATTTTGAGGGAAAACTTCGGAGAACAATTCATCTCAAGAAATGGACCCGTAAGTTGGCCACCAAGATCATGCGATTTAACGCCTTTAGACTATTTTTTGTGGGGCTACGTCAAGTCTAAAGTCTACAGAAATAAGCCAGCAACTATTCCAGCTTTGGAAGACAACATTTCCGAAGAAATTCGGGCTATTCCGGCCGAAATGCTCGAAAAAGTTGCCCAAAATTGGACTTTCCGAATGGACCACCTAAGACGCAGCCGCGGTCAACATTTAAATGAAATTATCTTCAAAAAGTAAATGTCATGAACCAATCTAACGTTTCAAATATTATGCGTTTTTTTTTTTAAAAAGTTATCAAGCTCTTAAAAAATCACCCTTTATATACTTTTGTGTTTTTCTTTTGCTCTACAACCTGCTGTTTAGGTAGCCAATATGCTACCGAAGATTTTCCAATGAAATTCGGTTATTAGTAAATAAATGTGTGCGCATGATTGGGAAGATTCAAGTGTTTCAGTGTTGTTGTGAGGGTGGAAATACATGCAAACAGCTTAGTTGTAAGTCGATCTCAATAATAAAATTTGTTCTTTCCTTGTTGATTGCCTTATATAATTAAAAAGAATTTAGTTTCAAATAACTGATAAAACGATAAATACAGCTTTTCTTTTTCTTAATAATTCGCAATGTGCGAGCACAATCAGTACTACTAAAGTGAAACAAGAAGATCGCACTTAGCTGCAAAGTTGTATAATTGTATATTTCTTAAATCAAGTGGATTATATTATCATTTCAAATAAATTCAAAAATATTTAATACAAAATTACACTTTATCAAATGGATTTTAGTTTTTTAATCAGCTTTATTTGTACGATTAGATAATAGTTAAAGCTATACAAAAGTGTTGTGTTTTAAATAGTTAAACACGTATTAAATATTAAATATCTTACGAGTTTACTATATTGCGTCTCAACTCAACAGCACTTTCTTTCTTAATTATATGAGGCTTAAGAGAAGAAATGTCCACCAATTTTTCCTACGCGATATACACAATATAAGATCACCAAAAGGTATTTGGAACGAATGAAACCAATTTCGACGAAATTTATTTCATTTTATTTATTTAATATCAGAGTCCAATGTATTATTCCTCTAAATTTTACAATTTTAATTCCTCTGTATACATTTCAAAACTCAGTTTGATTCATATTTAATAGACCAATTATGCCTAGCAATAATAGTTTAAGGTTTAGTAATTAAAAATTCGTTATTTTTGCATTAAAGTGAATATTGAATGTCTCACAGATGGAATGGAATTATGACAAATATGAACCATTATGTTAAATAACTCGTTGATATACATTCATAATACCACTTTTAAATAAACCCTTCATTGCTATTGGCAAACACTGGAACAATCAATTTTTAAATGTTTATTTTGGAGAGTTTTTTCGAAAGCAAAATCATGCGGCATAGCCAGGAGCAGGTAACCTTCTTGACTATTCGATTTGGCCGTTTTCGCTTGACATTTTCGTTATTGAACCACTTTTATCAGCGACAGTAACCATACGTTTTCGAAATGTATCGATTTTGTTGAAATTAAGAAGCGATTCGCAAATGGAAATTAGGTCTTTATGAAAAAAAAAACGATATGTACCGGGAAGTCGGGCTTACTTAACAGGAGCTTACCTGAGATTTAAGGACTGTCAACTCCGCAGTATTTTGAAAAGCGGGGGAACTTTTTCTATCACTGAAACGACAACGAAAATGTCCAACACCGGCTGAAATATTTAATTATATTGCTTGTACCGTACTTGGTACCGTACATACTCAATAATAAAGTTATCTTACTTAGTAATGGATCAATCATACCCAGTAGTTAAGAAAGTTTGCATAAGTTAAGCGTATTCTATGCACCAAGATTTGTTTCAAAGGTTATTAGATTTTTGAGTTATCTATCGTAAGAAGAAATATGACGATAGACTCAACTTATAGCGTTATAAGAAATGTACGCGAGATGGTCCGCTTTTTCTCATCCTACAATGTTGTTAGAGAAACAATATGCTATTTTGTGCTGGGTGTTATATGAGCCTTGATTCATGGGACTTTTATGCATTTTTAATAACACTATACTATTATTAGATAAGTGGACGTGATTGCCAACATGCTAGATTATTTTAAAGTGTGCTATCGTTGGATTCAAATTTATGAACTTTGGGAATCATGTTACGAAAGTAAAAAACTTGGTAAAAGAAGAAAATATAGTATTTAATGAAAACATCTCTATATCTTATGAACAACAATCTGCTAACATCTATTTTCCTTTAATTTGCAAATTAACTATTTTGCGAGAGAAGTAGTAGATTTATTCGCACTTTAATTAAGACAAGCTTATGTGCATATACTCATAGAGTTCTTGTATATGTATGTATTTAATCAACGCACCTATTTTTTTATTATTCCTACACCCACACATTTAATTTCCCCACAACATTTCCTTTTACAACATCTTTTCCTGTTATAATAACAATTTTTCATTTTCCTTTCACCTTATTCTTTCACTAAAACAAAAAACATATTTTTTGCTGTCATATTTTTTCTGGCGCCGGCAAACAGTTATTTGGCGCGTAGACTCCCCTTATCGCAACGCAAAGGCAAACACTCATCACTCCACTCCTCTCCTGCTCCACCATATGTCTGTATGTAGGTCGCGTGTTTTTACACACGAGTTTAATAATGCCAAGTTGAGTGTGTTTGAGATTTGCTCGTGGCTAAATATTCACTCTTCTGCAGTTTTTCTTTTATTTTTCCTAGAAAATATTTCACAGCCTACTAATTTTTACCCCCATCCGATTGCAATTGTAGGCGGCGCTGTCTTTGTGCCATTTCACTGTCTTGCTCGGCATTTTTCCCATTAGCTTCACTTTATTTTTGGCTTATTCCATTCCCTTCGCATTTTTTAGACAAATC
This sequence comes from Zeugodacus cucurbitae, assembly GCF_028554725.1. NCBI lineage: Eukaryota > Metazoa > Arthropoda > Insecta > Diptera > Tephritidae > Zeugodacus > Zeugodacus cucurbitae. The sequence goes on along the minus strand of NC_071667.1, from coordinate 49,881,698 downwards.
CCAACTCAGGCACGCTAAATCAATTCAAGCAATGACACTTCAATGTGCGAGCATCGAAATGCTTCGAAAAAATGCAGAAAAATACACTCAAAGAAGGTTTAAAATTGCTTGTGAAAATTCCGCAGTCATCAAAGAAAGTTGAGATGGCTTCGATAAATAATGAATTTTCTTCATTTCATGCGGAGGAATTTGTGGCATCTGTGGCTTGTTTACTTAGTCGCTTTAAATAACTGCTGATCTACATTCTACTATCAAACATTTATATATCTAATATTCGAGAAAATGTAGATATGTTTGCCCTGGTATGAATGGAATTTAGTTTTGCGAATTTTAGTTGCACTGTTAGCACAATGTGCTATTTACATAACAATAATGATAATTGCTTAATTGCTAGCTCGCTCACACTGCGTTAATGGCTTCGCTCTCGGTGTGCGCTGGCGTATGAGTAATATTTTTTCTGTTACCGAACACTTCCAAATAAATATTATTTAATTAATTGAAAGTGCGGTCAATTTGCTAGTGGCATTAATTTTATTGTTTACATAACTTTTGTGTTGGTTTTGTTGTTTATTTCACATATCTATAACTTTTCTATGTTATTTACATTAATTATTTGTGCAAACAATGTTAAGCTTACGTATGTAATTATGCTTGTAAACACTTTATAATCACCGTAAACAGGTGGTGGACTACGTGTGACTGAATGTGTAGAAAAAAGTTGAGTGATTAGAGCATTTTTAGAATTTTTAGTTTTATAAGCTCCAGAAAAAACATAATCTCCCTTCACGGGTATAACGAGGCTTTTAAAGCAGTGTGAGTGCGTGAGTGTGCTAGCAAATAAACAATTATCATTTTGGTTATGTAAATAGTAGTTTTGCAAACATTGCAGCTAAAATTCGCAAAACTAAATCAATTATCTGCCGGCAGACATTTACTTGGAACGCCTGAGTCGGTTGCAGTGAAGTCGGTTGCGTAAAGTTCTTAATTCTTGCGAGTTCTCCGAAAAATAAAACAGAACAAAATTTATATTTTTTTTTCTTTTTTATTTCTACTAAATCGCGGCACTACAAAAATACCATATCAAAGAAAAACGTGGATATAAATGTGAGTATGTAGAGCTGCAGAAGTTATATGTTGAGATGCAATGAAAACACTGAACAGTCTAACAAGGGCAAAGGAAATTTTCGATAGAGTTGGTAAGCCCTAACTTTATGGCGATGTTATGTAATAAATAATACTATTAATTTGTATCATATTATTGATTTGCCTTTTGTCTAGCGATTAAAAATAAGTAAACCCGCTTTTTTGAGTCCACACGAGTAGAAATTATCTTACTATTAAAAGGGTGATCAATTTCGAAGTTCCCTACTTTTTTATAGAAAAAAAACATAAAAAATTCAAATCTGAACTTTCTTTGGCATTTAGATTATTTCTTTTAAATGTTGCTGGCTACGTTTCCATCCGTTGAGTCCAATTTTTGATGTCTGGTTCGAGCATTTCGAGTCGTAATTGGCGAATGACACGCATTAGGTTTGGTCGGAGTCTAACGGTGTGATATCACAGGATCTTGGCGGTTAATCGACCGGTCCAAAACGTGAAATTATCTGCTCATCGAAATGTTCTTTCAATAAATCCACAGATTTATGCGATGTGTGGGAAATGCGGTCTTGTTGCAATCAAATGTCGCTGAGATCACGACCTTAAATTTCAGGCATCAAATAGTCAGTTATCACGTCGCGATAACGGTTGTCATTGACGGTTACGCTCTCACCGGCATCATTTTTTAAGAAATATGGACCGATGATTCCAAGGTCGCACAAACCACACCAACCCATTTTTTTCTGAATGAAATTAACAATTTGTAAACGTTGTTCAGGCGTAAGTCTTTCCATGATGAAATGACAAACAATACTGTAAAAAAAGCTATCGAAAAATTAGCTCTACTTGGATCACCCCAATCCAATCATCCATCATCATCCAAAGTGGATAACTGATAACATCAAGTTAATCGTTCTCCCTATTCCGCTCTTGAAGGTGAAAAAAATAATAATGTGATCAGGAGTAGATAGTATTTCCTAGTAAATTGGTTTTTAATCGTAGTCTGGTGGGTATAGTGGATGTCGGCCTTTTGAAGACCCATTGTGAAACCTTGATGAGGTTGATGAGATTGATAATCAGTTCAAAAAGTATTATATGTGCAACGTTCAGGACTTTGTTTAAGAAACTGCGATCGGTAGTTGCAATTATTTTTAAATACAGAGTTTGCATTCGCATAGAAAATGTACTGCAATCTCTTCTTCTCCTAATTTTTGACAGCTTTTACAGTAATTAATTGACAGGTTATCCGTAATACCAATCACTGTATTCCTAGTCTGGTATGTGACCTATTAGCACTCTTACTATAGTTCTTATGTCATTCCTTTCAAATTTCAATAATCGGCATATGCGACCGTGCTTGTTGAGCAAGTCAAGAATTGTTTCCACCTAGGCTCAGCTAAATCTATGACATATATTTAACGATTAAGTGTCTACAAGTTAGGAGTTTATTGATCAAATTACCGGCCTTTACTCGATAAAAGCGCTGATGTAAATCGATTTACAAAAGAAAAATCTTATTTTACTGCAATAATTTTTAATTTAATATAAATCGAGTTGGAACTGGAATGTAACTATAATAACTCTACTCTCTGGTTATTGTCCACATTGTAAGTTTGGCAGTAATTACTAATAAATTAACAATCGGTTGATGAAACTTACCAACTTCTTATGAACAGCAAAAACAAAAAATTATTATCTTATATCTATATAGTAGTTTTATAGTAGTTAGTCTATAAAGTAGTTTTAAGATAGAAAATTATATAATACATACTTAAATTAATCAATATGTATTAAATAGATCGGATATGGATAAGAATGGAAAATACCAATTAAAATATATTTTTATCTGAAATTCGTAAATATATTTTGAGATTTTGGTTGTTTATAGCAATATTCTAACGGAAATTTATTTGGCTTACCAAACAATGGAAACGAAAAAATATTTTTAATATTTATACGTTTATTTTAATACATTTGTAGAAATAATTTCCATGGCGTAAAAACTAATGTTGAGTGATGCTTTCATAAGTGAGAGTGTGCTGAATGAATGTGTAACATTTGGCAATTCATAAATATTTACAATAATTCAGCTTTTGACATTTGAGTATGAGGTAAGTGTCGAAAACTACTTAATACCACTTCCGATGAACTATTTATAACGTCGCTTGTGCTGAAAGCCAAGCATAATTATTTGAGTGATTTCAAGGCTTATTGTCTAGCATACATTGTAAGAATCACAAAAAAAAAACATTACTTATCACTTCTGCCAAAAGTTAGCCAATCAATATTTTTTACAGCCAGCACAGTGTGTTGGCGTGATTGAGAAGAGTTTAATGGATGTTGAGTGAGAGGTTGAGTGAATAAGTGATGTGCTAACTGATGCAGTTGCTGTTGTTACATAACACAATTCAACATCAAATGCTTTAAGCTCTCACCGGTTTTCACTTTTCATCATTTCATTTTAAATTCGATTTTGGTATATGTACGAGTATATGTATATCTATATTCATACGCATCAGCGCCCATGTCGTATGAGTGATATTTTTCTCTTCTCATCAATGGCGGTAAATAGTGAAGAACACTTTTCATTTGCTAAATTGATGAAAAGTGCAAAGACATTGACATCGGATAACCAAATCGAATTTGTGTGTTTCCATACAAAACTGTGAGGGTTGCCGATTTTTATGGAGTTTGCGTGCAGGTGCACTTACTTGATGAAACGATTTTGCAAATCACAGTTCAAGTTTCAAAGTGGAATTTATTGGAGCAGTACCATTTTTTTCGCATACATATTTGTTGAAATATTTGATATATTTGAGGTGACGTTACGTATGATGTCATTGTCAATGTCATTAATTCAAAGCAACATATCACTGACGCATTACAGCAGACTATTGAACTCTGCAGATTTAGTTGTAAAATAAATCAACAAAATCACAAAAAATTAGTCCGCTTTAAATTGTGTCCTCTTCTCATACAAACTCGCTAATGTAGTCAATTTATTTACATTTGGCCATTGTAAAACAAAAACACTGAAGTTCGCGCGTGGAGCTCATTAATAACACTTACTCACGCCCCACTGGCGGTCACTTGTCAATTAGCAGTCCCTGTATGCTGCACACTCTCCGCTATCTAAATTTTTTATTTCGCCTATTTAATATTCATGCGTAGTGTCATTGCAGAAGATGCAGTAGACCGTGAATAGACGCTTGCATCCTTTAACTTGTTGTTGTATTCCATTTTTTTCGTATCTATTTGGATGTCACTTGTTGTTGTTGTTGTGTGTTTCGCATCTATTTAGATTCATTAATAATTTAGTGCGTCAGTGATTGGCTGAAGAATGTCTCGTTGTAATGTGCTTTTAATAGCTTGTCCTTACACACACACACACACATACACTCATATTTTATCACTGTCGTTTAGTGATTTTATTCTGATTTTTTACTTCGCTTGACATTATTGCGCTCATTAATATTTAATTAAATGTCTGCACTTGAGGTTTATTGTTTATAGTTTATTTTCGTGCACGAGAGTTTAATAAAATCTTCAATGCTCCAACTTCGGCTACTGTTGTACCCATGAGCTATCAACTGTAAAAGGTTATTATACATTTTTAATTCGATGAATCCAAGAATATGTAATATTCGAGTTATATGAGAGAGTATAAGAAGCGGTATTAGACTCGTGAATACTTATTGAAACTAGGGGAAATTTTACCAACAGAAATAAACAAGATTTCTATTGAACAGTTATTGAACCTTCATTTAGATTGAAGTGTGTACAAGTACAAATGAAGATAATTCCAAAATTACCTTCATAGAGAAATTTCTTGTTCTGAAGTCTGTATGCACCACTCATTTTTGTTCCAGCAGTACTTTACCATTGAACATGTTTCCTTCATTACTCTACAATGCATCGAACTGCATATGAGTCTTTATTTGGAAAGTATTTAATCAAAAACTCCTTGGTGTTTAAAATCTTACTTCATACTGAAGTTGAAGCTGTTGCTTATTCACTGAAGTCCATCCAATAATTTTAGATTTTTCGAAGCATACTGACTAGTACGAGTATATTATTGATACAATATATACATGCACGTGGAATTGCTCGACCTATTTCAACGAAATGCGGTTCGAAACATTTCTTTGTCATCCCAATAGTATATTTTGAAATTCACAATCATGCCTACTTCCCATTTAACACAATTTTGAATTCCATCTGATTTGTTTAATTTATAATATTTAAATTATTGGAATAAAACTTTGTATAAAATCCTGAATTGTTAGTGTGACATTTTCCACCTAAAAATCGCCGAAATCAGACTATAACTTTTTAAAACCACAGATATCAAACAAATGAGGACCTCATTGCTTGTGACAAATTATTTACAGAAAATATCGTTAAATTTCCCAGTTATTCTAAAGAAATTCAGAGGAGATCCGTTTTTATGCCAGTATGCACTTGTGTCAAAATTTAGCAAAATCGAGTCAATACTTTCTCTAGCCATATACCTCATATACTGTTTTCAAACTTCCGATGGACTTTATACCGTACATATCGGATAATATGTGAGATATCATGACAAATTGATGTAGCTTGGTGCCAAAAATATTTTGAATTGTTCCAGAAATTACCTCTGCCCCATATACTATATACAATGATATTTGCCATTTGATTGGGCTCCATGCGGAATATGTGGGTCAAATTATGTATTATTTTAGTAAGATTACAGCAATAAATTGCGAGAGCATAAAATATTCGGTTACACTCGAACTTTGTGCTACCTTACGTGTGTTTTAATGAAGAGGAAATTCGAAGCCAACAAAGACTGAAAAATAATACTGAAGTTTATTCACACCAAAACAACACCGAGGCTAATGAAAGCACTTAATACACCTACAAAGACATACAAACCTGTTGCACATTGTTGGCTTAATTTGTATGCCTTTGGTAGGATTCGTATAATTTACGTTTGACAATGGCTGAATGTGAAGGTTAAAGAAATCCATTTAAACTTTCCAACTTCCCATTTCAACTCGAACATTAATAAATGCAATCTTTTCTCGATTTCTCGAACTTGCTAACACAACCTCTTGGAAATTCGATAACGGTGTTTTGTATGTTTGCCCGTTGTTGCTACCTTATTGACATTACAAAGGCTTATCCTGACAACGATTTTGCGTTGGTTTTATTGACGACAGTGCAAAAGAGTACATTTGTCGGCCTGCGGTTGCGTTCTGATTTGCTTTAATTGATTGAATAAACTTAAGCGAAATGTTTGTGTTTCTGCGTTTTGTTAGATAGTGAGTAGCTGGCGCATTTTTATTTTGGTTTGCGTGAAAGCCGACCTTTTGCGGTTAACGGAAATGAAGAGCCAGACAACAAAAATCGATTTATTTTTCGGCTTATGTGGGTTTGGCTTGTAAATTTCATTTAATAGCGGTGAGCCAAATCTCATTACCTGTCAATTTAGTCGCTGGCCCAACAAAGTAGATGTAATTAAAATATGTTATATACGAGAATACTATATAGTATGTATGTTGCGTGTGGCATAATACCATCGAATTTGAATTAAAACCTTTTTGTGGAAAAAGCTGTCAATTAATTCTCACCGATGATGGACGATATGTGCACATTTGGTTTCATTCCGCAAATGTTTGGCTGTGTAAAGCAATAGATAATGTTATTTTTATAAGATATCAGTGGAAAGAAATTTTATGATAAATATGTATGTATATACAATGTTTTAATAATTCAATATTTGTTTTTCTATTTTTCTATATACTCTCTATCTATTTATCTTACAGTACAACCTCTGTTTTCATTTATTTCTTTCGAAATTTTTTTATATATCTACAAAAGGTTCTTTGAGAATTTTTATGTTTGACAGTGGTCAGCTTTTTGAGCTTTTTGCAGCTTTACAAAATTTGTATGTTTCTTTTACCTAGTGGGTCAAATATCTATACATACCATAAACAATTTAAAATTTGAATTTACAATTTAAGGAAAAGAATTATTTTCTACTTTAGTTTTGCATCTCTACTTTGCTCTTTGCTTTGCCAATGAAATAACATAAATACATAACACAGAAAAATCACATGAAACAAGAACGAATAAGTACTTGAGTAAACAGCAAAAGAATATCTGACAAGAGATTTGCATAAAATATATTTTTTTTAATTTAAGCGCATTTTGCGTTACAAACATCGTTCCGCCCCGTCTACTTTGTTGTTTTCTCGAATGATATTTATTCGAGTTCTTGACAACAGTTATTTTTATCTCTAATCATTCACATTTCACATCACATAACACATGACAGTTCAATTCTATGGTTGTTTAGGTGTGTGAGCAGAGTTGTTGGTATACATATTTAAGCAACCTTGTAATGTATTATTTTTTAACATTGATGTATCACCAGTGATATGAAGTGACAGCTACAATATTGTCTTTTACACACATCTCTCACATTGTCAGACAAGCTTACGAGTATACTTATGTACTTACATTTTGAAGAGAATGCAGCCACATTGCAGCCACATTGAGAGTTGTAACAGGGTTGTAATACTGAGATTAATGAAAATTGAGTTTAATATGTTTCATTCAGAATTAGATCCCTTAGCAGGTATCTTGCCGTACGTCTTCTTATATTCTATTAAAGTTAACATAAAAGTAGAAGCTCTTAAAATCCGGAATCTTTAACAAACTTTATGATAATATTTCGCTTTCCAAATTGTATTTCATTAAATCAAAATCGCACTCAGAATATGTTTATACTGTCATTGGCTCGCTTAGAGAGTGATATTCTGCTCAGTCCGAAATGAAAGCAGTTCTGTTCTCATATTTTCTTTCGAATTCCATTCCACTTGTCAGCCAACGAACTTCCAAAGTGAAATGAATGAAAGCGTTAACTTGATTTTAAAATTATAAAACTTTGTATTCGTAATGTGTTGTATAGTTGACAATCCTAAGGCTTCATTCCAAAGTACGTTCGAAATTATAGCGTGTGAACCTCTCTTACCTCTCCCTCATAGCATTACATATATTAAATATTATAAAATATGAAAAGTCATAATTTGAAAATGTATTGCTTCCACTTTATATTTTCTGCGGTTTTGTTGTAGTTAAGAACAGTAGGCAACATTTTGTAAACGTAATATGGGATTTTCTACCAAACAACTTTCACTTCAACCGTGACAAAGAACATATTTTGTCATTTTGGTTGAATTTATTAGTCACGCAATCAGTTAAATGTAAGAATTTAAGCGTAACCACACGGTGTTAAAATGATTTGTGGAGGAAAATGGAGCCACTTATTTACTTGATTTTTAAAACGTTTGTCATTGCTCCATGAAGGCAGTAAATCGAAATATATTTTCGCACATACAAAAATTTAATGATAATGCACACATGAGGGTGGTTATATATATTTTTTAATGCTGCTGACTATACTTCAGTAAGTAATTTTTAAGAGTGCTGTTCGAGGTTCTTGAACGGACCCGAATTGTTTGACAACTTTGATAACAGTTATACCCAAATTTGTGCGACACACGTCATACTTTGCTTTCAGTCCGCTTGGGATGAAAATGTTTCGAATGTTTATTTAAATATGTCATTATTTATTAAAATTCATGTTGCAGACATTTCTATTTTGACGAGACAGCCTCAAACAATTTTATTCTGACAGTTTGTTACATCATGAATTTGGGGGATAAAAGTAGAAAGGGTAAATGGTCAAAACGACAATAATGTAATATGTATTTAAATATGCGATTATTTATTAATATCCATGTGTCAATTGTAGACCTCTACATCTCCACATTACCATTACTCCATACTCCATTATAGCATGCAAAATAAAACGAAAATCGAGGGTATGAGAAAACATTAAAACTTTGACGCACTCATTTTGGGTAGAGCACCCGCTGTCACTCATTCCACTTTGAAGGTTTGATGCGTTAGGTTTTCAATTGCCACTGGGATTAGTTTACTCCCAGTTGCTAACTATATATGGTCGAATATTGTAGATTATTCATAGGATATACATATATTTTGTGGGTCAACCAGTCTAATGCTCTGAATGTTAGTTTTACTTGAACGGTTGAATTGTGAAAAACGTGTGAATTTCGAAAAATAAGTCTCCAAATTATTCGTATGAGTTTGATCATCTAAAAAGGTTTAAGCTATAGCCAAAATAGCGCTGTTCATTTCATGCATTTGATTCAAGGATCTACTATTTTTCTTTATTTTGCGCTAAAATTCTCCTTCTATACTGAAAGAACTATTGAAGGCCAATGTAACTCTTCTTTTTTGAGACTTTTTAGAGATTAATTCGATAGTAAGAATTTAAATTAATTTAGTTTAGAGCCACCCTAATACGCCCATATTTTGTCGACACATATTTTCTACGTATTACATATCCACTTACAACGTAGAAATAGCATGCTCATCGACATTCTTCAAGATTTGTGTATTCTTAAAGTTCCCTTTGTTGCCTTAATTTTCAAACAAGCGTATTTAAGTACATATAAAGGGTGATTTTTTAAGAGCTTGATAACTTTCTTTAAAAAAAATAAAATTTGCAAAATCTCATCGGTTCTTTATTTGAAACGTTAGATTGGTTCATGACATTTACTTTTTGAAGATAATTTCATTTAAATGTTGACCGCGGCTGCGTCTTAGGTGGTCCATTCGGAAAGTCCAATTTTGGGCAACTTTTTCGAGCATTTCGGCCGGAATAGCCCGAATTTCTTCGGAAATGTTGTCTTCCAAAGCTGGAATAGTTGCTGGCTTATTTCTGTAGACTTTAGACTTGACGTAGCCCCACAAAAAATAGTCTAAAGGCGTTAAATCGCATGATCTTGGTGGCCAACTTACGGGTCCATTTCTTGAGATGAATTGTTCTCCGAAGTTTTCCCTCAAAATGGCCATAGAATCGCGAGCTGTGTGGCATGTAGCGCCATCTTGTTGAAACCACATGTCAACCAAGTTCAGTTCTTCCATTTTTGGCAACAAAAAGTTTGTTAGCATCGAACGATAGCGATCGCCATTCACCGTAACGTTGCGTCCAACAGCATCTTTGAAAAAATACGGTCCAATGATTCCACCAGCGTACAAACCACACCAAACAGTGCATTTTTCGGGATGCATGGGCAGTTCTTGAACGGCTTCTGGTTGCTCTTCACCCCAAATGCGGCAATTTTGCTTATTTACGTAGCCATTCAACCAGAAATGAGCCTCATCGCTGAACAAAATTTGTCGATAAAAAAGCGGATTTCACATTTCGAACCGAACACTGATTTTGGTAATAAAATTCAATGATTTGCAAGCGTTGCTCGTTAGTAAGTCTATTCATGATGAAATGTCAAAGCATACTGAGCATCTTTCTCTTTGACACCATGTCTGAAATCCCACGTGATCTGTCAAATACTAATGCATGAAAATCCTAACCTCAAAAAAATCACCCGTTATGTATGTATACTCGTATGCTAAACATCTTTAGCGTTTGGCTTGCGTGCTATATTCATAATTCGTTGGAATATTATGAAGGCAATTTGATTTTGACTTTTGGCAGATGTCTCCTTAAAAATTCACTAAGCTGTTGTATATGAAGTGAATAATGAAGTTCCGTTGGGGGTTTGATGCATCGCTTGCTGATGGCATCTTGTCTGTGTACACGTATGTTGTATAAATTTGAATTCTTGCAGGATTCCAAAGAAATGCTGTAAACTTTTATCGCATGCTTTATTGAAAATTTATTGTCGCACATGTGTGTACATACATATGTGTGCATGTTAAGAGAATATATAATGTCTGTGCATGTCCTCTGAGTATAAATACAAACGAGCATTTAGTTACCTTGGCGCTGTAAATCGCCTTTGAGAATGTTTTGAGGCTTCAAAACTTTATTGCAATTTTAAGTCACTTTATTATTACATAATAAAAAGATTATGCACATACGCTTGGGCTAATAGAGAAATATGTCATGAGATTATACGAAAACATGTGTAACAAGGCATTTTGTACTCTTTGTATTATTTATTCTTCTGTAGCAGAAGCTTCTTTCTTCAATATTGTTGAGTCTCACATGAAGACGGCGCACAGTGTTGTATTTGCAGTCTAAAATACTCATTTGAAAATGTGTAAACCACAAAAAGATTTGTTGATAATTGTCTAACTATAATATACACGTACTTGAGAGTTTACGAGAAACGAGAATGGAAATAATTGAGGAAGTACCGGCAAAATTAATTGCTTTAATTACTTTTGAATTATCGCTAAAATTTTTTCATCTATACTAATATTATAAAGCTGAAGAGTTTGTTTGTTTGTTTGTTTGAACGCGCTAATCTCCCAAACTACTGGTTCGAATTGAATAGTTCTTTTTGTGTTGGATAGTCCATTTATCGAGGAACGCTATAGGCCATATAGCATCATGCTGCGACCAATAGCGATAGAGCGAAGAAACAGTGGTAAATGTGTAAAAAACGGGGGAAATTATTTATCTTTGAGGGCTTCCGTTCCTTGCGCTGCGAAAGCGGTTCAAGATACACAAAAGTTAAGTACCGTTTTTGTGATAACTAATTTGTTCGAAATTATTTGTTAGAGTTGTATTATATACTATATATGATGATTTTCGTTATTCTATTGGACTTTATGCCGAATATATGGGTCAAATTGTGTGATATTTCAATAAAACTAGAGGAATAAATTGCGAGAGTATAAAATGTTCTGTTGCACCCTTAACTTAGCCTTTCCTTATTTGTTTTAGTATTGAAATATCCGTGGAAGTACAGGGAAAAAGTGAACAAATATTGAAAATTTAAGCAACCTTGTAATATTGAAAATTTCCTAGAAAGATAATAATTAAAGAATTATATTTAAGTTGATAACAACAGCGGAACAGATAATATTGATTTTGGCAACAATACGATTTCAAAATGGCATTGCGTTTGCTCTCGCATCTACTGGAATTGCTGCAACGTTACTAGAAGTTGGAAGAACGGCACATTCGGCACTGATGCTTCCGTTAAACATGCAAATCAATGAAACACCTGTTTGCAAGGCAATCAGCTATGGCAAAAGTGTTGAAAAATTGTAAACTGATAGTATGAGATAAGTGCAATTCTTTAGACAGAACAATGAAATATCTGTGGAATAATAATCGTCGCTTTGGTTGCGCAATGATACCCTTAGATGGCGATTTTCGACAAATACTTCCTGTTATTCCAAAATCAACAGCGGCGGATGAATTGAATGTTTCAAGTCATAGAATTTGTGGCGGTACGTGAAAACCATATGATTGACCATGAATATGCGAGTGTTCCTGCAGCAGGATAAAACCACAGAAGAATTGTTAAAAATTGTAAATGGACAAATTCCGGTCTATTTTTCCAATGGTTTGATATCAATTCCACCTGCCATTTGTCAATTCACTTCAACGAAAGACGAATGTATATCTGAATACATTGGCGAAAATTATAAGTAACTACGATTGGTTAAGTGCACGCGCAATTTTAGCTGTCAAAAATACCGATGTTGATGACTTAATTTATACGATTCAAGTAAAATTCAGGGAGATTTGTGTGTTGATTTTCTAAATTTTTTGGATTTGCTTGACATGCCGCCGCATCGTTTACATCTTAAAGTTGGATTCGTCATTATTATGGAATTATGTCGAAACTCTGTAATTGAACCCTGATTGTGACGCATCTATCGAATAATGTGATAGTTGCAAGAATTTTGAAAGGGACTTACAAGGGGTAGAATACTTGATTCCACCAATTCCTCTGAGTTCCAACGATTTGCCATTTCAGTTCAAACGTATTAGTTTCCACTAAAACTTGCATTTGCGATGTCAATCAACAGGTCACACAGACAGTCGCTGGAAATGTGTGGCATAAATCTGGAAATGTCATGTTTTTCATACGGTCAGCTATATGTGGAGTGTTCACGAGTTGAAAAACCATCTTCTCTGTACATTTACGCTCCGGAACAGAAAACAAAAAATGTTGTTTATCAAGCTGCGTTATATTGAAAAAAAATGTAGAGAAATCGAAAATAAATGCTTTTCAATACAATCTAAATTCAACTTTCTTTCCTTTTCAAAACAAATAATTTCACGCAGGGCAACGCCTGTGGGGTCAGCTAGTTAATTATATAATCAAGTGTCGTTTCTGTAATATAATATATTAAGGAAGCTCAAAGGTCCCGTGGAATGGAACATTATTTATGTAGAACATTTAGACTTCAGATCTGAATACTGCTTCTTTTTATATTCTTTTGAAGAAATCATTAGCAACTAATGGAGCGTTTGTTATCTGTTGTGAGACATTTCCATTAAGTTCAAACTTTGTTTATTTTGTGCACCCAATAATATTCATCAATACCTAGATGATCTGGTTTTGATCAGTATATTTGTTTGTACATTTGTTCATACAAATTGTTTGGCGAAATGAAGTACTTGTCATCATGCAAAAGATCCCAGCGATTAGGAGACCACCTCACTGTTAGCAGTTATAACTTCGAGGTAGTAAAAGACTTCGTCTATTTAGGCTCCAGCATAAATACCAACAATGACGTCTGCCACGAAATCAATCGGAGGATCACTCTTGCCAACAGGTGCTATCACGGGCTCAGTAGGCAATTGAAAAGCAGAGCCCTCTCTCGCAAAACTAAAATAACGCTGTATAAGGCAGTCATCATACCCGTATAGTGCGGAAGCATAGACGATGACCAACAAAGATAAGCACTCCTTAGGAGCGTTTGATAGAAAGTCCTCCGAAGAATTTATGGCCCGCTACGCGTGGGCGTAGGTGAGTACTGGATTCATTGGAATGACGAGCTGTATGAGCTCTTCGACGATATGCACATAGTGCGGCGCCTAAAAATAGAGTGGCTGCGTTGGCTTGGGAATATCGCCCGAAAGGAGGAAAACACTCCAGCGCGTAAAATATACGATACGGTACCCCTGGCGGCTGACGAAGAAAAGGACGACCGAAACTAATGTGAAAGAATCAAATGGATGTAGATCTGGCGAAGCTTGAAATCCCCAACTGGCACCGTCGTGCGCAATGCTGAGACGATTGGCGAAGGCTTATGGACGCTGTCAAAACTGACACCCGAATGTATTGCCAATTGATGATGATGATAACATTAGTTCACCACAAAACACTTTACTTTGAAGGACAGCAACAGTGTTTTATTTTTAAAAACGAATTTGTAAATATTAATTTCAATGCCAAGTCCATAGGTAATAGACTACTAGTCTAGTGGTATATCAAACACATAGCGTGTAGATTCAGAAGACCAATAACGGAATTTAAAATCTACTCATATTAAAAATCTATTCATTTAGTAACGAAATTTTATAAAAATTACTATTAAATTTCTCCATATTTACGATAACAATATCTGACATTCAAAAATAGGAGAATTTTTGTTTGTTATTTTCTTAACAACAGTCTACAAACCGGAAAAAATTTATAAATTTCTAACTTGGTAACATCATTCCCATAATTTCGAGCAAACCAATATTTCCAGCGGTTTAAATATCTCTACGCTTCAATGCGACTTGGACAAAGGATGTACTTACGTAATGGCTGCCATAACTAATTTGAAATGTTTACGAATAGCGCTTAAGTTTTCTCCAAGGCAGCTGAGGGCATTTACATAAAACACAAATGAATAGCGACGGCATAAATTGAAAATGATGCTACAAAATTGTCTGCTGCCTGGGGATCAACACGGGTCAAATGGCACTTGGTTCAACAAACAGCTGTTGAGTACTCAGTATTTATTGATTGTGACATCTGTGATGATTTTGCTAAATAATATGAAATAATTTTCCCGTTACATTTACATATTTTCACTTAACGATGAACATTTTCAATGGAAAGCAACTTGATGAGGGCCGGAGGTGCTGTCACTTTTGTCACCATAACTGTACCGCGAATGGTTTCGTATATTTAATGGTTAAAATTAATGATACAATGCTGACCTTTAACATTAATGTCGATATTGAAATGGTGGAAATCACATCGCACGCTTTTCCGTGTCGTACACCGTTTGTGTGGGCTAGTTTCTGTGGGCTTGTCAAGCGTCAGCATTTATTATAAACTTTACTTAGCCTAGCAGAATTGCTATTAGAATAATTTTTCTTGTAGCGCGTATGTCAATTGACGTAGACATTTTGCAGCGCCATCAATCATTTCGACTATTCTAAGTTAGGTTGAGTAATGGTGAACTTGGTAGAAAGTAGTAAATAAAATGTATGCCAGAATCGTTATAATTTTGCGAACATCAAGCCTAACACATGGAAGGTAAAAATATAGAAGTGTATATGTAACTTTGACTACCTTTAATAATGCCAGTTTTATAAACTGTAGCAACAGTTTCACCCTTCCATCGCCTTTAATTCCATTTAATGAATGTTATGAGTGCTAGTTCAATAATTTACAAATACTTTTTCCGCAATGTTTTTGTCTTTCAAACAAAATAATGGTCGACGTTAAAAACTCCATGGCGATTTCCAAATCCATTAATAAATTTAAAATATATGCCTTTACTTGGAGAATTAGTCAAACAGTAGCTGCAACCGACAAAGAAATTGTGAACTTGACTCAAGTTCGGAAGCACCATTATAATCTATTTAAGACCTCATATTACTCTAGACCTGATATGGTATTTTGTAAACTATTCCTAAGTGCTTAATCCTAACAAACATTGGAACACAAATATTGCTAAATAAACATAATGTCTCCTGCAGATTTTGTTTTCATTATTTCCAGCTGCAGTATTTATGTAATATTTTTAAAACCTTTTCTTCTAAATTCGTGTCACTTATAAATTTATATTATTTTTTTATACATATATATTTTATTCATATATATTAAATATTTCTCTCTATCTTTCCAGGTAATCATTAAACATGAGCAAATGTGCATCGCACAGATGAATTGTACTTATTCAGATAATAACAAAATAGATAAAAAATAAAAATGTTTTAAACTCTACAACTATAAATCCTTAACGTAAACGGTGAACATTTAAATGCATGCACTAAAAATACCACTGATGTTACTCATACGCTCCGTCGCCCACTAGTGGAAATTTCCCGGTCTTTATTGCTGTGAAAGCCTGCTAAAGTAAGGTAAGTGTATTTGAATTTTATTGTTATTGTTTTTAACCGTTGATGAGACATTCATATTGAAGATATCTTTTAAATATTCCCAATACATTCAGTTGATCGTCATTTGCGTGTAACCGGTGTTCACTAGAGGCGCCACATTTAACTATATACGCGTTCAATGCGTATACTCTATTTATATGAATGAGTATATGCATATAAAACTCGTACATAAAGATTGCAAAAAACCTACACAACTTTTGAGTACGGTTTA
The DNA here is from genome assembly GCF_028554725.1 of Zeugodacus cucurbitae. Taxonomy (NCBI): domain Eukaryota; kingdom Metazoa; phylum Arthropoda; class Insecta; order Diptera; family Tephritidae; genus Zeugodacus; species Zeugodacus cucurbitae. Next base: position 49,865,202 of record NC_071667.1, on the reverse strand, counting down.
TTTAAAGCTATTATTGTCGTGGAAAAAGCTATTTTTCTCTTTTATACAAGTATAAATAAATTTTTGCATGATTTTGTATATTTTCTCCCTTGAGTTTGTGCTTAAAATATGTTGACCTTTTCACTTACTCTTCTAAGTATCTTATCCGGTGCGATGTCTGCTCTACAAAGTCTGTCTTCAAGTAATTGAGTGGCTGAGATTCATTTATAAATCGTCCTGTCAACTTGAATTTGGTTACAAAATTACAATTTTACAATTTTTATAGTTATATCAGTGTAGTAGTCTGCTTATTATACGTTCTAGAAGTGTATACGATAATATATGCAGCATTAAAGATCCTATGTATAATCAATTCATTGTTTTTGAAGAAAGAGGTTCTATAACTTGATTTGTTGTTCTATTATTTTATATTACTCTTGACTTCTGAATCATATGCATATAAAGCAATTTATTCAACTTCTTGTCATAGAAATGGTTATAACATCAACCAATAAATATCAAAGACAATATGAAAATATTTTAAAGTATAAATCGGATTCCCAAACCTCATATAATAAAGTCAAGATCAGATATTGGAGGTAATGATTCATAACCTTCAATATATCGAAAGATTATTTAGTGATTAATAATCTGACCATGATGACATTGTGCATTAATTTTACCGTTTTAATAGACATATAAATACAAATTGCTCTTTTCCTAGAAATTGGTTTGAAAGTTCTGTAATATTTTGATACTTTCAATTCAGACAACTAGTCTCGATATAGGATTACAGAAAAAAAAACGCTAGGAGTCGCTCTAATTATTATAATGAAGAATTGCATATTTTTGGTACAAATTATCACCGGGATATGAATATTTATAATTTGTTGTGAAAAAATATAGTTTCAAGATAAAGTCCTAGTTATTTGTAACAGAATTTTTTATATCAAAATATTTTGTACACACAAATATTTACGTCAAGAGAACAAGTTATTCTCAATCGAAAACATTTCAATAGAAATCGAAACAGTTGTTTTGCAACCTTGTAACTACAGTTATGAAACCTGCATTGACTGCAGAAATCAACAGTTACCGTTGTAATAAATAAAGCCACTCATAGTTAGAGTGTTATGCACAAAAACAAATCGTTTGACGGGCATTCACGCATGCACAGGACAATTTGTGAAGCTCTTCATTTCCACTGGATATTATAAATATGTACTAGACGCATGCAATAAAGTCCGTAAAGTCCACTCAATGAGCGTTCAGTGTCAACACCAAAAACTGTGTGTCGTTGCCACCTGCTAGTGCTGCGTGTAATAAAAGTTGTTTTGCAACTGGGAATTCATGTGTGCTTGTTATGCGAAGTACGAAAGAGTTGGTGACAGGGTCCGTAAAATGGGTGTAATGGCGTTGACCTCGTCGGAACAAAGCGTGTCACTGTGTTTCATTTAAAGTTTTATGCATTTATCTTCACATATTTACATTAGACTTCTGCGTGACTTTGAATGGAACAACATTTTGCTTTATTTGTTGAAAATCTTTCCGGACAATTGTCCATAAGGTTGTAACTAAAGTAAAATGCATATTTTGACAATTTGCGGTCATAAAATTGTTATTTACTGTGTATAAAGCTAATTAGTTTAATATGTTGTGTAAATATGAATGCTTTTTTATGCGACTGGGTTGTAAAGTATATAATTTATAGTTTCACTATATTATTTTGGTTATATTGTCCTTGATAATGCTTGTAACTTTTTGATTGCTCAATTTTAGGTTTTACTGTTTCCATAAATAAAAATTATTAATTGGATTATTTTCTAGATAATAAACCGAATTTCGGTAGTAAATTTTAATAATTTTCACTAGTTGTTGGATCGTATATCATCCCATGATGAAACGCAAACCTTCATGTTTCAGTAATAATATAGACGTGGCATCACCTACTTTGTCTTCCAATTTTTGTGTCAAAAAACTCAAAATTGTGTAAAAATGATTTCTTATTCCTAGGCCATGGGCTACGTTTATTTTCTATATAATATTGGTTGTAAAATAATTGGTTTGAATTTCAATGTATTGAAGTTCATTACACGAGGTAAAACAGCTACTAAGGAATCTTTCTTTCGGGACTCCGATAATATCCATTTGAGGTGAGATGGTACAGTGCGTTTACTTTTATTTTGCGTTATCAGATTCATCTATAATTTAAGTACCGCCTTCTAAACATGACAGGATTTAATAAAGTTGTTTGAGTTGAAGCGAAACCCGCTCTAACTGCGCTTATAAAATATAAAGATTTTGAAAAATGCACTTTGAAAATTATGATCCGAAGGTAAATTTAGTAAAATTGAAATATTCATTTGAATTTCCTTTACCTTTGTTTAAATTCGTAAAAAAATTGTATCGCCTATATAATATATTGGGATTCATTAAGGACGGTTAAAGATTCGGATGGAAGCGCCATCTAATAACATCGAAAGTAAAAAAATTGTATATATGAAGGAAATCGTCGTTTTTTGTATTAAACCCGACTACTAAATTCTTTGCATTAAATTGAGAAATACCGTTACAAACGAGTTTAAAGCACACACTGAAACCTACTCTTGGCACAAATGATAAAAAAACCTCGAATTTCTATCTATCAGCAGTGACGACGCCTTTTGTTTGGAAGAATTACAAAAAAAAAACACTATTGTTTTTGTCGGAATCACTGAGCGCTGATCTCAGCATCGCGCTGATGTTTTCATATTTTCATACAAATCCTGACTCGTTTAATTTATAGACCTCTGTCATATGTGCGTATGTTTGTGTGTGTTGTTTTCGTATTTTTAATAACGCCGACATGTGCGAATAGGCAGATTCTATAGGCAAAAAACCATTTTCTTTCGCTGGAAAAATAATAAAAAACTTTAACTACAGTCGAAGCGTGAATAACTACTGTTGGTAAAACCAGTAACAAGGGTTACTGTCATACGTTTTTGCTAGACATTTCTGGTGACTATTGAAGTAAATCAGTTATAAAATTAAAAAAAAAAATTAAATATTAATCAGTAACAATTTACCAACAGTTAATGTTGTTAAATACCATTAAAGCGAGTTTAAAAAATATTTAAATGTTTTTCTATAAAATTGAGTTATGCTCTTTTTGCTTATAAACCTTCGTTCGCTCTATTCCACGTGTAAAAAACATTGCAGCACATTTTAATTCATACAATTTTTTAATCTTTTTTTACAATTTTACACACATACATATACTCGTACCTATATTATATACATACATATTTACATGTGAATTTCTCCCTTTAGGTTTTTTGATGAATGTACAATTTTTCATGAAAAATTCCGTAGCCACGCTTAATCCATTCATCTGCTGGCGTTTACCGAATTTTATGCTTTCATTTTCGACAATTTGTTTGACAAATATTTACTTACTTTACATACACACACCAGAAACATGGCTTCGCATTTTTATACTCTCGCAACCTGTTGCACAGAGTATAATAGTTTTGTTCACATAACGGTTGTTTGTGTCACCAAGAAATATAACAGTTAGATATGGGGTTATATATACATAAATGATCAGGATGACGAGTAGATTTGAAATCCGGATGTCTGTCCGTCCGTCTGTCCGTGCAAGCGATAACTTGAGTAAAAATTAAGATATCTTAATGAAACTTGGAACACATGTTCCTTGGCACCCTGAGGAGGTTGCTTTCGAAAATGGGAAAAATCGGTCCACTGCCACGCCCACAAAATGGTGGACACCGAAACCTATACAGTGTCATAACTAAGCCATAAATAAAGCTATGGAAATAAAATTTGGTATGAAGGATCTCACTATAAAGAGGCACATTTGGATGTAATTTTTTTGGAAAAGTGGGCGTGACCCCGCCCCCAAATAGGTTTTATGTATATAACTCGCAAACCAATAAAGCTTTATGAGCCAAACTTTCTCCAGTCATTTCTTTTAGCCATTTCCTTATACAGTCCAAAAATTAAAGAAATCGGATAACAACCACGCCCACCTCCCATACAAAGGTTAGGTTGAAAATTACTAAAAGTGGGTTAATTCCCTAACGAAAAACGTCAGAAACACCAAATTTTACATAAGAAATGGAAGAAGGAAGCTGCACTGAGATCTTTTTACAAAATGGAAAGTGGGCGTGGCGTCGCCCACTTATGGGTCAAAAACCATATCTCAAGAACTATTCGACCGATTTCAATGAAATTCGGTATATAACACTTTTTTGACACCCTGATGACACATGTGGAATATGGGCGAAATCGGTTCACAACTACGTCTACTTCCCATATAACTCAATTTTGAATTCCATCTGATTCGTTCACTTTATAATGTATTCTTAAGGAACCAATGAAGCTAGCGGAATAAAACTGTACACAAATACTGTATTTGAGCTGTGACATCATTTGTGGAAAAATTGTCAAAATCGGACCATGACTTTTCAAGGCCCCTGATATCGAACATGAAGAACTCAGTGCCTAAGGTTAATTTTTCACCGAGAATATAGGTAAATCACGCAGATATTTTAATGTAATTCATTCCCTCTGAATTTTTTTCTTATAACAGATTCTCTCTGTACCTGAAATGGTAAAAATCGGGTCATAACTTCCCCCAGATCCCATATACCTAATTATAAGTAATATTAAATTAAGTGAGCGTATAGTCTTCGATACGTTGTATCTTGGTGGTGAAAACGAGTGAAATCGGTTTAGGAATTACCTCAGTCCCCATATACTATTTATGATGATTTTCGTTATTCTATTGAAGTTTATACCAAATATATGGGTCGAGTTGTGTTATCTTTATAAAATTACATCAATAAATTGCGAGAGTATAAAATGTTCGGTTACACCCAAACTTAGCCCTTCCTTACTTGTTTATAGTATTTTTCGCTTCGTGCGCTCGACGCGTTTCAATTTGAACACCATAGCTACTAATTGTTACTGCGGAAAACACACAATTTCACCGCCATACACACAGACACTTTCATATCAAATATTTGGTTCGGTAAATATTGAAAGTTCCTGTTTTCAGTATGTTATTCATTTGTTAATTTATTATTATTTTTTCAAAACTATGGCAACATGTTGCACAGCGGGTATAAAACCTTTGTTGCACTAACGGTTACTCGTAACAACTGTAAGTAACCGATTTATATTTAATATTATTTTATATATAATTGTCTAAATATAGTACTTTCTCCATAACTGTTGTATTGTATTGGTTCATTTATCTGTGAGTTATCTTCGGAACTTTTTGGTAAACATTTTTGCAGAATCTTCAAAGTATTTCACGCACTTATAATCCCCACAAATGGCAAGAATATCTAATATTTGGTTGCGAACAAACTCAGCTTTACCTTACTTCGTTTTTGTTAAAATGGTTTCTGACCATCGCAATAAAAAATAATTGAAATTAAATTATTTGCAAGTGAATAAATATGTTGAAAAATACTCTGTAATAGAGAGTGTATTTCACTGTATGCTGTAGTAGGTACATGATGGAAACATCCACGCGTATATCATACATGAAATTATATCCATACAATTATACCTATAAGTTTTTTTTGAAGTTGTGCATAAACTTGTAAGTCACTTCACTTCATTAAGCAACAGAGATGCCAGCACGAAAATACCGACGAAAATTATATATAACGTATTATGAAGAGAAGAAGTAATGGTAGTAAGAATGAGAGTATTTCTTTAACAGTGCTAAACCCATGCAGTACGTGTCGCAGCAGTCGTCATAGTATGGTAAACGTGATCGATTTTGAGTGTTTGCCTTATCAGACAGTCTGCCGCAGGCCAATCGCCCACTTAACTAATTAATTAAAAATGTTTCAGCTACTTGTTGCGCCTTAACACGATAATTCTGATGTAGCTACTCATATCTTAAAAAATACTAAACCAGGCGGAATATAGATTATAGGTACTCGTTTTTTGGAGATTTCGCTTATGGTGCTTGAATTAAAAGTTATATCTATGTACACTTGTGTGCAAGTTATCTCACAGCCAGCAAGTTCTGGGGGGTTACTCTGTAAGGCGTTACGAATAGCAATGCGTTGCGAAAGTGAATTGCGTTGCGAAGGGCAATCGGTACTCTGTAACACTTTTGCATTGTAAACAGTGTTGCACTGTTTTCGAGTTGACATATCTCCAGTATAGTTGACATTACTGACCGAAACGAAGGAGAATGAAAACAAAATAAATAACAGAAAAGTGAAGAAGTGTAGAAAATTGACAGTCAAACATATTTAAATTTGAATTGTTTTATAAATAAAAGTAATTTTAAATCAATAAAAAAGCTGTGAATATGGATTCCGTTGTGTTATGGGAGGAAAACTCAAAAAATGAACGAGTTGAGCGGAAAATTATTAGAGACAATTCTAATGTGATGAGTCTTAGTGAAAAAAGGTAAGTTTGAATGATAAAGTGTAATGCAATTATTTAAAATTGTTTGTGCTTCTACTCGTAAATAGTTTTGTGCAAAACTTTCGCTTAAGCAAGGATTCATTCAAATATGTGTTGGATAGCATAAGTAGTGAGCTAAAAACTCCATGCAGGTCCACAGGAATACCCGAAATTGTGAAATTAGCGGCAACTTTAAAATTTTTGGCGCAGGGAGGCTATCAACAGCAAATTGGACAAGATCACCATACAGGACTAGCTCAACAAACTGTTTCGCGTTGTGTGTTTGAAGTTTGTAAAGCAATTGAGAAAGTGCTGTGTCCAAAACACATAACTTTTGCAATGTCTTCAGAGGAGAAAAATGAAGCGAAACGAGCTTTTTACTCAGTGTCTGGAATTCCAGGAGTAATTGGAGTGGTGGATGGTACTCACATCCAAATGATACGTCCGGCAGTTAATGAGGTTATCCACCTGCTTATTTAAAAGGCTATCTTTCTTTTGCGGAGCGACTCTTCGACGTGAACAATGTGGCATTTCATCCACTGGCGTTGGTTCATTCTGTCGGAATTCGTCGGTTGTGATGTCTGACTCACTTGGTTGCGTTAACTGTGCTGCACCAAATTCTAAAGTGCCACTTATTCCACTGACGGATATTTCCATTGCCAGAAGCTCACTAACCTGCTCCTCCAACGGTGTTAAGGAGCAATGACTTGAAGGACCACCACCAGTTCCAGAGATGCTTAGTTTGTTCCGCCGCATTTTTGCTTTCAAATGGGTTTTATAATCCGACCAAACCTTTAAATAATTAATTAGTATTTGCTTCAAAAATCATTTATAATTAATCTTTTTTACCTTTTTCCATTTTAAGACATCGCGTGATGGTGGCCCTGCAGCATTAAGGTCACATACCAACTCTTTCCATAAATTATTTGCAGCATTTTTCGCGTCCACAGTTTTCAGCTGTCCTTTGGAAAGTTCCGAATGTGTTTTCATGAAATTTATTAAAATTTCGAATTGTGTTGGGTTTGTTTGTTTATTTTTAGAATTTTCCCTGTTAAAAAATTATTTTTTTAAATTAAAACTACAAATATGCTTTATATACTTACATTTTTTGTCCGTTGCGTTTGCTATTTTGATATCGAATCAAAAACTCGTTAAACGCACAGATTTGACAGTCGTTTACGCAATACAGAGTGCTGCCATTGCGAAGGGGTAAAAATAAATGCGCAAAACGCAATTTCGAATTCGCTTGTCGCCTTACAGAGTTGCTTTTTTTCATTAACGAGCATTTTCACTTGCGCAACGCCTTACAGAGTAACCCCCCTGGTGTATGCAAACAAGTGCCGGACATATGTACATACGGCTACCCGATAGTCGATTATCGAAATAAAGTAATGTATGTATGTATATAATAAAAAAACGTAATCTCATTTTTTCCGCTGTTGTTTTCAAGCGTTTATGTAAAGCAAAAAGAGTAGAGTAACTTTCGAAAAAAAGTTTTCCAATCAGCTTAAAATAATTAAATTTTAATTTTCACCAGTTCGGTTGGTAGTAAAGCTTATGAATAATTGACATGTGTTTGCAGACTTTATAAAATACACACATATCTGCAGCCGACAGCAAAGTTCCGTTGAAAAGCAAAAGTTTTATTTTATTTCACATTTTTGGTGATATGCATGTGAAAATAATGCTTTATTTTCATGATATATGTGTGTATGTATACAATCGTATTGTCTGAAAGCCATAGGCAGTACATATGCACTTGAGAAAAAAATCATTTTAGTGTTGATTCAAAAGTTAAAGTTTTTGAATTAAAAATTTTAGACATTAGTTATTAGAGGTCCGACTTTACGATTTGGAAAAATAGAAAGCATCTAGTAAAAGAGAGTGAAATATTATTGATTTTACTTCTATTAAAACTAAAAAAAAACTCCGCCTGTTTGTCCTTATTTAGCTCAAGGAAAGAAAGGCAGGCAAATGGGACCACCTACAATTCTTCCAACTTCGAAGGGTGGTCGTCGATGGAAAAATACATTGGGTCTGCTTAAACCACGTTTGATAGGCATCCAGAGCCCACCAGGTCGTATACTCAACATCGTCATTTCTAAGAGAGTATTATAGTTTTGTTCACATTACGGTTGTTTGTAAGTCATAAAACTAAACGAGTTATATATAGGTTTATATATATCAAAATGATCAGGATGACGAGACGAGTTAAAATCGGGATGTCTGTCTGTCCAACGGATAACTTGAGTAAAAATTAAGATATCTTGACCAAACTTGGTACACATGTTCCATGGGACCGTGAAGAGGTTGGTATTGCAAATGGGCGAAATCATACCATTGCCACGACCACAAAATGGCGAAAAAATTTGGTATAAAGGATCGCACTAGGATGGGCATATCTTAGTGTAATTTGTTCTGAAAAGTGGGCTTAGCCTCGCCCCTAAGTAAGTTTTATGTGAATATCTCGCAAACCAATAAAGCTATATCAACCAAACTTTCTGCAGTTATATGAATAATGGGAAAATAGCCACGCCCACCTCCCATACGAAAGTTAAGTTAGAAATCACTAAAAGTTAACTCACTAACGGAAAACTTCAGCAACACTAAATTTTACAGAAAAAATGACAGAAGGAAGCTGCACACAGATTTTTTTTTACAAAATGGAAAAAGGCCGTGGCGTCGCCCACTTATGGGTCAAAAACCATATCTGAGGGACTGCTCTACCGATTACAATGAAATTCGGTACATAATACTTTCTTGACACCCTGATAACACGGATGGAAAACGGGCGACAACTGTTCACAACCTACTACGACTACTTTCTATATAAATCAAATTTGAATTCCATCTGATTTTTTCACTTTAATATGTACATTAGGAACCAATGAAGATAGCGAAACAAAACTTTACACAAATAGTGCATAGTGGCTTCACTTGTGCAAAAATTGTGGAAATCGGACTATAACTTTTCAAGGACCCTGGTATCTACATGAAGAACTCAGTACCTAAGGGTAATTTTTTACCGAAAATATGGGTAATTATCTCAGATAAATTAATGTAATTCAGAGGAATTTTTTTTCTTCTAAAAGTGTGTCTCTGTGTGTGGGCTTTATTCCGCATATATTGGTTAATATGCGAGATACCTTAGAAAAATTAAGTGAGCGTATAGTCTTGGATATCGTGTACCTTGGTGGTGAAAACGAGTGAAATCGGTTTAGGAATTACCTCAGCCGTCATACACTATATATGATGATATTCGTTTTTCTATTGGACTTTATGCTGAATATATGGGTCAAATTTTGTGTTATCTTGATAAAACTATATCGATAAATCGCGAGAGTATAAAATGTTTGGTTGCACCCGAACTTAGCCTTTCCTTACTTGTTGAAAATTAAGTTGAATAATTTACAAATGAAATCATTTATTACTTTTTATGATGCATATGAGAAAGTATAAATAGCTGAATATATTTGAGTATAAAGTTGGATAATTAGAGCATCTTCAATTTTTTTTAGAAAAATAGAAATTCGTGATTTGTAGAAATCAAGTTATATGTTTCAGTTGCAATATATCGAAAATTATAATTTTAGTATAATATTTAGGAATTATTTTACATAGAACTCTACAAAAATATGTTTTCCTGAAAAAACATAAATTAATATTAATTACTCTTTGTCTTTTAAAGTAAACTATTTAAAAAGTCTAAATGTGAACTTGTTTCCATGAACTGCAGTCCAATCGTTTGAATCGCCTTAATATATTATACCTCTGAATTGACCACTAAAACAGTTTTATGCATGTTCTCTACGCTAAAATTGACATAACAAATTTGAATGCAGATAATTGCCGCCAAACGTTAAAGCAATTAGCTGTTGAATGTATTTAATGTACATGTTTAGCTGTTGGCACAAAAAGTACAGAGAGACAGAGAGATATATATAAACACACACATATAAATATGAATATGGTGACCTTACAAAATGACTTTTGAAGGCTCATGACCTTTGCTGATTTCTACAAATGCCTTTTTATTTAACTTGTATTCCACGCTAATCAAGCTCATAAACACATATGCATTTATGCATATATCTATGTCTGCATATATGTATATTTATTTATGTATGTGTATGCTACCCTGCTGAGAAGGCGATAAAACCAGTCTATCGTCAGTGGATTTGAAATGTCTGCGACTGCTGTTAAAGTACACACTTATGCGCAGTAAATATGTCTGAGCAATTTTTGATCAGCTTTTTTATATGTATTATATATGTGTATGTAGTATATGCATAAAATATATATATATACATATATATATGTGTATGTATATGAACGCTCTTTTGTTCGCTGTTCAACGCTATTTCTCATTTGTATGGCCTTTGTAACGCATTTAGAGATGCGTGAGAAGGACTTAATTTTGACCATATGTTAATTTTTTCACTCTATTATACAGTTACATTCGTATACAGTTATTGTAGGCTTTTTATCTCCTGTCTGTTGTCCATCAACACTGTATGGAACTGGCATTACTTTTTATGGCTTACACTTTTTATACCTCTAATGTGCAGTTATACCATTGTATATATACACATATGAACACACACACTTAGCCTAACGCACGTTGCGTGCTTTTAGGCGCTTTAGCAAGCTGCCATATCAAATGTGCTACATCACTGCTGTTTTGCGCCTTTTTTCGTGTGCATGCGTATGTGTGTGTGTGTGTTATGCCACTGTATACAATGTTGCTGTACGCCGCACACGTGCGCTTGGCTTTAAGCATAAATTGTACCCTTTTTTCTTATACTCGCATGCAGCAAGCACTCCCTTTATACACCCATAATCGTTTTAGCGTCAGTTGTCTGCGAATAATTTTTAATTGGATGTAATGTAATCTCCGTGCTTTTCATTCTTTGTTCTTAACGGTGTTGGCTGAACGTTAAATGGTTGTCAGGAATGCCTTTGGATTTCGTCTCTCTCTCTCTCTTTTATTCTCCTTTTATTTTTCGCTCCACGCATTCAGCCTCTTAACTTTTGCTAATCGCAGTGTTCAACTTTTTAATCGTATAATAGTTCATAATTGAATGTGTATGTGTATGAAGTGTAAGAGTAATCATGATTTACTAAGGAATTTAAAAATGTTTCTCTTTTATTTAGTAAAATTTTAAGAAGTCGATTTATTATCTATAAATACATAAGTATTTATATAAATACACTAATTTTGTGAATTAATTAATTAATTTTAATTTTCTTATTTACACTATAATTGCCCAAAATCTAGCAACTAGTGTAAAGACAACACACATACTTAATACTATTACAAAAGACATATCTCTTCTGTGAAACGTCTCTAGCGTGTAATTTAAATTAATTACAGCTAATAGACATATGAAACCAAACTTTTGGCAATCAAATTTTATACCACAAGCAAACACTTCTGTAGCTATTTATTCTGTACTTTGCTTCATATATAATTGAATATAAACATATAAAATAACCTAAGTTGACTTGAACTAATTTAGCTATTTTGGCTTTGTGTAAAAGTCGTGACATGTTTCATGTCTGTATTTCATGTAGTTAACAGTTTTCCATTTTAAGCTTCTATTTAAGATAAAACACAATAACTCCTGAAGCATTATTTGGTTGCATTAATAGAAAATTGTTCCATTAAGCGAAATTGATTTAAGCTCTTCTTTAGACATATTAGCACAGAGATATGTATATAACAAAATAAATCGTCTTTACATTTCCACAAATCATTTAATTAAATTTAAATAATTAATTTATGTTGCTCGAATTCTTTGTGGCTTCCATTATAAGTTAGATAGCAACATTTTATAAAATTGCCATATTGTATGTGTTTCTACGGTTGTACAATAATCCAAAGCAGTTTTATATTCCTCATACCAATTTTAAAGGCTTTAGGATATCCGGATTTGGCACCAAGATACTATCTCTTGGGAGACCTGGATATCCAAATAGATGATTCTCCATCAATCCCACCAAACACATAGTAAAATCTTCTTGACCGTCACTCCTGGCATGATAACCGTTTCCGTCGGCTAAACATACTTCGGCCACGATCGTTTCGCTTCAGAAATGGCTCATTTGGCTAATCAGATGCATATTTTGGCTATGATATTTTTTGCCATCGAATCGTTTTTAGTACGAAATATTATCTTTCAACGCTATATGTTGAAAAAGTATTGAATTTATTTTTACTAAACTTTTCGCTCTTTTGGTAGAATAATTAAAAAATATCAATTGGAGAAAGTAAAATTAATTGATTTTCCAGCCAACTCCTTTTTTAATAAAGCACACTATTTACCAACAAAGCTTATTAAACCTAAAATTATTTTTAATCACAAAAATGTATCTATTATATATAAAATATTATCATAATAGCCTCTACATATGTATATTGCTTAATTATTTAAATGCCATAACCATAAGGGGCAGTACTGTGCACCGGAACATAATAGTCACCACTGGCGAATTCATAATTGTAGACACCACCCATTTTCACGCCACTGTATTGACCACCACACTCGTTCTTAATGGCGTCTTCGTAGTCACCACAACGCATGGATAGGAAGTTGTTTTCTCGCACGGCTTCAGCGTAGTAGATGCATGACCGTGCATGGCTGCAGGAACCAGTCAAGTCAGAGCCACAACCTGGTTGTTTCTTACCACCGTTGGGATAGAAGGCGCTCTTGCCAATCGGTTTCAAGAAACCCAGTTTACCACCACATGTCTGAATTGATTCTACGTAGTGAGCATCATTCGAGTTGAGACGTTTGTTGGGTTTGTTGTAGCTGAAGAGAGGTAGAGCTGGATCCAAACCAATAATAGCGTGAATTTTGCCAGAACCGACATTCTTGGCAGCATAACCGGCAACTTGAGCACCCAAACTGTGTCCAATCACTTCGAGAGTGTCCAAATTCAAACCATGATTGCTCACTAAGTAATCAATCATACTGGCAACTTTCTTTCCCACACCAGGAACTGCAGAGACGGATGAGACATACTCGACAGAACGTGCACGTGCCCAATCAACCACGATAATGTTGTAATCACCATGTGACAACCAAGCATCCCGAATAATAATATTCATGTCGGATTTATAGCCCTGAGTCCAGCCGTGAATTATGAAACGAGTTGGGTGGTTGGCATTGAAGTTGGAATAGGAAATGGAGTCCTTGTCATCGGTAATAATTTGTCCATCATAGTGATTCGACTGGGTATACAGGTAGTAAGTGATTGGGGAAAGGTCCCAAGCACGTCCAACGATTTCTTCCATCTTCTCATGTTTCGCCAACATATTTTCAGCCTCACTAACAGTCATCCAGACGAGAGAACCATCAATCTGCGGCACATGCCAACCATGCTCGTTAACCTCATTATCGACGGGAGTAGCCGAAACTAGAAGGGATTAGAATATATTTTTTTAAATATTAGAATATATTCTCGGGTTCTAAGTATTTTCTCCTGTTATAATTACCTGTTAACGCAAAAATTGCCAAAATCACAAGAACCTTCATTTCACAAATGCCGCGGAACTAACTATGTTAGTATACGATTCAGGCCTACGTTTTATATGTTTTCCAAATTTTAAATATTTAGATAAGTTATAGAAAATTAAAACACGTGTCATATCTAGGTTTTCAATCAATTACGATTATGTTGCCATTAGGCGAAAACGTGCTTTAATTTTATCGCAGCATTCGTTAGACAGATTACGATTAACATAAAGCATGGCATGTGCTTTAGAAAGTTTGCTGATAAGCATAATTAGAAAAGTAAAACCGCAACAACAGCATTTGTAAGTATAGGAAAACAATTTATGTTGAAAGCATATTCGGGTCGTGATAAGTGTGATGCGCAATATTTATTATATTGGCCAATTGAGTTACGTACGTCAAGATAGATTAGCAGCGGCCGTAGTACTTACTTCGGCAGTATATGTGTATTCAAAGTTTTTGCATGAAAGATCGTGGCCGATTGATTCATTTCATATGCTACAATCGCGCGAGACGGTACTTTGGGTCAGCAGCTTTCGCTTAAATTTTGATAACGTCTGAGAGGCCTGTTCAAGAGATTCCGATCTTTGTTGACGTTTTTAGCTAAAAGTTGCGAATGCCTATTAAAAAAGATTCTTTCGGAAATATATAATTGCGAAATTTAAGAAGAAAGTTGTTGTGAACACTTGCTTTGAAATAAAGGAGTTGGAACACAATATTCGTATAGGCTGGCTGGAGAGTAATTCTTTCTTTTGTCTCTTTTAAAAATGTTTGTCGTTTGATAGTTTATAAAATGTTTCACGGTCTACTTATTTAGTAGAAAGAAGTATTGACCAATATGTGGAATTGACATCCAATATGTGTATATGTAATAAGACACCAAAACCTTTGTACCATGTAAATAGGAATTGTAACCATACATTTTTGTATCTTCGGAGCATCTTTTGAAAAATTAATCCATCGAATTATATAGCGTTTTCCAGATTTCGCACTTTTCTGCTGAACCTCACGGCGATTTCTGATCAATTCATATTAAATTAAAACAAACATACATACATATATTCATCATACGTGAGGAGGGTTCCTAGTGTTGCTTTCCTCTTTGTGGCTAACCTATCGGTACAAACCACTATCCTCAACAGAGTCCAACAAAGCTCCATGGCCAAAATGGCCAATTTACTGTCCACTTCTCGGTTTCTTTCCTTTCAATTAAGTAAGAGACGCGCAATTGAAGTCTCCAGGAATCATTAGCATATAGGCTAACATTTAGTTTAACATGACAGACAGAAAATAATTGTCTCTAAAGGTAAGGGAGCTTGGAGATTTCTCTGAATTGTTTGCACTCTGATACTAAAAAACTGTTACTAAAACCGTTTAGGCCGAAATCGCTCAAATTACTCGATATCAATATAATGAAAATTTGACATTAGGACGTCAGTTTCGGAAATAAATTTCACGAATTTTAAGCTATGCGTTTATATATTGATTCAAACAATGAGAAACCTGAGCAAACCTAAGGCTAAGTGACGCGAGGGACTATAGACCCTTTAAAGACTATAGAGGAATCAACTCATTTTCAATTCAGATTCACAAATTTTTAAATACATTTTTATTGTTTATTATACAAAAGGTATTTCAATATCAACAGTCGCAATTAGTTACCCAACCCATAAGGAGCAGTGCTGCGCACTGGTACATAATAGTCACCACTTGCGAATTCATAATTGTAGACGGCACCCATTTTCACGCCACTGTATGTACCACCACATTCCTTCTTGACGGCATCTTCGTAGTCACCGCAACGCATGGAAGGGAAATTATTTTCACGTACCGCTTCAGCATAGTAGATGCAAGAGCGCGCATGACTGCAGGAGCCAGTCAGGTCAGTGCCACAACCTGGTTGTTTCTCTCCTCCATTCGGGTAGAAAGCACCTTTGCCAATTGGTTTCAAGAAACCTAATTTTCCACCACATGTCTGAATTGATTCTACATAGTGAGCATCATTCGAGTTGAGACGTTTGTTGGGTTTGTTGTAGCTGAAGAGAGGATAAGCAGGGTCCAAACCAACAATAGCATGGATTTTGCCGGAACCGACATTCTTGGCAGCATAACCGGAAACTTGAGCACCCAAACTGTGACCAATCACTTCGAGAGTGTCCAAATTCAAACCATGATTGCTCACTAAGTAATCAATCATACTGGCAACTTTCTTTCCCACACCAGGAACAGCAGAGACGGATGAGACATACTCGACAGAACGTGCACGTGCCCAATCAACCACGATAATGTTGTAATCACCATGTGATAGCCAAGCATCACGAATCATAGTATTCATGTCGGATTTATAGCCCTGAGTCCAGCCGTGAATTATGAAACGTGTTGGATGGTTAGCATTGAAGTTGGAGTTGGAAATGGAGTCCTTGTCAGCGGTAATAATTTGTCCATCATAGTGATTCGACTGGGTATACAGGTAGTAAGTGATTGGGGAGAGGTCCCAAGCACGTCCGGCAATTTCTTCCATTTTCGCATGTTTCGCCAAAATATTTTCAGCCTCGCTAGTAGTCATCCAGATGAAGGAACCATCAATCTGCGGCACATGCCAACCATGTTCGTTAACCTCTTCTTCGAAAGGAGCAGCCGTAGCTAGTGGAAGGAATTACAATTAATGTTTTGGAATACTATTATATATTTTCGAGTGGTCTAAATGTTAAATCCTACAATAATTACCTGATAGCGCAAAAATTGCCAAAATCAGAAGAACCTTCATTTCGCAAAGACTTTGAAACATGCAATGAACAAATGCAAAGCGAGTCCGAGTTTTATATATTTTCCATTGCCGTCTTTTCTTTTTGGAAAGTAAGATCTTCCGATAACCTGAAGGAAATTAAAATACTCGTCGTTTATCTTTGTTTATTCGTTCCGATTATGTTTTAAGAAACATTAGGCAGCGTCGTGTTCTGAGATTATTCGTTTATATGAGGTATGTCGATAAAACTAAATGTGGAACAAGTGAGTGAGAGTGGTACTCAAGCAATTTATCAGAATAGAAAGAATGCGAAAGTAGTCGCATGAGCCTATAGAACATTGTTTGAACTAATATTACGTATGAATGCGACATACGCTACTAGATTATATAGATTTATATATGTAGATAACTGTTTACCTGTATTAAGATGTTTAGCTGTCTTACTTCTCTAAGGAGATGTGCGATTATGGATAGGGATGCAAACGATGTATCGATGTTTTTGAAACATCGATGTTTTCGTCAAAAAGTATCGATGTTAGCCATCGATGTCTCGAATCTAAAAACATCGATGCATCGATGTCACTATCAACGATGTTTTATGTCGATGTTTTATATAAAAATTTGACTTCACACCTTCACATTTTTTCGGGTGTTAACTCGAAACCCTCCAATTGGATACGCTTTATTACATTGGAATTCGGTTTTTGCAAAATACGGAGAATTCGTTAAGGGAATGTGCGCTTGGACAATACTGCGGTTACTTTTATGGTTTATCAGATATTCAAATTACTACATTTTAAAGATGCTATGGTAAAAGAAATACTTTTTTTTGTTTCATAAAAAATTCAAAGAATCGCGCTGATACAACGGAATCTTCGGATGAATTTGAAACAGAATACTCGTTTGATATTTGGAACCAGAATAAACATTTGGTCCACCAAAAGGTGTAATTACAGGGACGGAAGGTTGAAAGGAAAATGTATCGCGGCTGTTACCCGTACCAATCAGAAGCCAATAGAGTTTGGGTTGACATGAATACTGTGTTTCCGGAGTTGTATAAATACATAGGTTTATTAATATTTACAAATTGTGGCCACTTCAGAGTCGGGTAAACGACCGTTTTCTTAACCCAGGGCAACTATCACGGAGAAGTAAAATCGAAAAGAAATGACAATGAAAAAACTTTCCATGTCGTTGTTTTGAAATTCTGTCATTTATTGAGAAAAAACTTTAACAAACATATAATGCTAAGTGAAATAAAATGTATCAACTTAAGACGTACTACATTTCATTTATTTCTTCTTCTGCTTCTGTATCCCTTAGCTTTTCACACTTAATTTAAAATAAGTTAAAAAAGTTCAAAAGTACATCCATGTTTCGATGTTTTAATGGCCGATGGTTTTGATTTCGATAGGTTTTGAAGAAACATCAATAAGTCGAACCATCGATGTTTCATTTCACGATGTTTGTATCCCTAGTTATGGACCGATCTGTTGGCATCAAAACACATTATGCTAAGTGAAATATTTTCTTTTACATTTACGGGTGGTTGAAGAGCGACTCTGCGATCGATAAAATACCTAAGAACGATATCTTTTACTTATCAGAGGTAGTTGTAGTGTTTAATTTTTACTTCGATATCTATGATGATGATGCGGTTATGTCGTGTGAAGAAAATATACCTGACTAATATTACCGATACAATATAGAATATAGAAAAATGTTAGAGCACAATTTATAGTACAAATGTAAAAAGCTCTTTAATATATGTTCACTTGATAACCAAAATAATTGTATTATGATCCAAAATAAAATAAAATAAAAAATTTAGTACAAGATTACTTGCTTTGTCAACCTAGCAAAAATCTTATCAACCTTGCTACATATATATTAGTCAAGAATGGTTTATATTTAAAAATTTTATATTTGATTCTACGAGACCGATTCATGGAAAATTTCGGCTATTTTCACTTAATTAAATTTTAAAAAGCATCAATATTTCCGGAACTTAATTTGTCGTTTCTGATTTAATTTGGTTTTAATTATAAACAATTATACATAAATATATATACTTAGTTAGTTTAAGTTCATTGGCATTGACAATAGTACAAGTTTTAACTCTCGCAACATTTTTTGCAAGAGTATAATAGCTTTCTTCATCGAATGGTTATTTGGAGCACCTTAAACTAATTTTAAGTTATCTGACTGGTCATCTGTACCTCTGACGCAAATCGATTAGTTAGTGAGGTATCGCAGTAAGCTTGAGCGGAAAGTTTTGTGATGCCGTACCACCAAAAGTTTATGATATCGATCTCTCTCTATGATGAATATATGGACTCCTCGAAATACTTCAAACAAGACAGTAGTATTCGGCTGCGAACGAATTTAGCACCTTCTTACTTCTTTTTTAATAGTTTTTAACTTCAGCACATATTTTGTCTATTGTCTGTAATCAATACTTCGGTATGAGTATTAACATGTCTTATCTAATTTTTTTTAAGTATACTTGAGTATATAAACATATGAAAAATATACCGTGGACGGGAGAATATTTTTATGATGATAACACCGTAAAAATTATATTGAGTTTATAAAAAAATAATGCTTACCGTCCATACCGTTATTTTGATTTTGAGAACATTTTGAAGAAGTAATTATAATTCGATAGGTGGTGCTAGAGACTATCATAAGTATAGTCCGATTTGGATCATATTCAGGATATAGTATATGAATGAGGGAACTTTACAAATTTCCCGCTAGATGGCATAGCGGCAAAAATAATACATTCTGAATCACCGTATACAACCGAAATATATTCGTTGGATACGATTAATTTGGATAGCGAAAGGATTTGGATTATATTTAATAGTACCGCTTACGCGTTCATAGCCGAATCAATATTAAATAGCCATCTTATTCTTCCAATGTAGTGGAGGTCTTCCTCTATCCTCTGCTTCCACTAGCGTGTACGTCATCGATCACATTCGTCTTTCGGACAACATGAGCTAGCCAGTGTCGCCGCTTGTACTCGTATTCATATATGTATGTTTAAAATCGATTCTAAGATCGATGCTTTGGCTGTACACCACAGATATAATATATATATATATATATATATATATATATATATTATGTAAAATATGTCCAAAACATAGTATTTGATAAAAAAAAAAAAAAAAATTGCGGGGCCTTTGAAAAATTGTTCTTATTGCGTTCAATTGTATTTGTTTTATTGTTATCTATTGTATATGTCCTTATCTATTATTTGTACTCAACAATTTGAGTGTTATTTAAGGTTTATCACAGTGCACCTGAAACTACCCGCTACATTGCTTTTGTAACTGTTTGGTGTTGATCTTGGATTTTATATTATTACGATTGTTACTTTGACTTATTAACGTAACTATTTATTATTACCCTATAACGTAAGGTATTGTACTTTCAAAACGCCGATTCTTTCAATGTGAAAACACTGTGACACATTTCTTATCAAAATTATCTGAGTTATATTCATGGTAATTTTAACATTTCATTTCATTTACTGAACCTTTTCTTAAACCTTAGGTTTGAGAAAACACAATCTTAAGTAGCAAATACAATTATTTCTAAAGAAACTATATCCATTCTTCAATTCCATCACGGATTCAATTGAATTTGAATGCATACTGTTTTGATCCGTTAGTGGCTGTGTAATAATTGTTTTATATATCTCTCTAATTTCGTTCATCTTTGTATATGCAGCTGGCTCATTTAAGACAGTTATTACTACGACTAATAATT
This sequence comes from Zeugodacus cucurbitae, assembly GCF_028554725.1. Classification (NCBI taxonomy): domain Eukaryota; kingdom Metazoa; phylum Arthropoda; class Insecta; order Diptera; family Tephritidae; genus Zeugodacus; species Zeugodacus cucurbitae. The sequence continues at coordinate 49,844,745 of NC_071667.1, read as the reverse complement.
CAATTTCCGTTAGGTTGTATTTTAATTAGCTCTTACAATAATTTTCTGAGCTGAGCCTTAATAAATTTAATATAATCACGAATAAGTTCCTAAAGATCTTGTACTTCTTATACGACTTCGGAAAAGGTTGCGATAATTGTTTAACGCTTCAGTGGAGAGGGAATAGCGTTGAACAATTAACGCGAGAGAGAGTGAATGAGAGTAAAGCAGAGAACTTAAAGCACTTGCCATGCTTATGCTATTTGAGCAATTCTTGTTTTTGTAGAACAATGTTTAAATTTTTGGTTGGTGTCATATTCACATGTACGCAAATGTATGATTGTATGCTTGCGCATTATTTTTCTTTCGTTTCTGTTTTATTTCTGCGAATTCTCAACTATTTTGTGTGACTTTTGGTTGAAATACTGAGCGTTGGCCGTTGAAAAGTTAAGGCTATACTTCAAGGGATCATTTCTGTAGTCAGTCTTCATTTACTATCTTTGCAAATCGAAAGTATTAGCACCCGCGATGAGGAGGTATATCGTTTTATATGACAGCGTGAGGTTTATGAACTTCAATTCTAATTTTGCCTTGTGGCATATTAGAAATGATGTTTCTTCGATGATCGCTCGGTTGCAATGGATAAAACGACTTCTGAGTGGTGATTTTAATGAATAATTTTCAAGGTTTTATACAAATAATTATATATAATAATGCTGGTGCAAATGTTCTTGCATATTCGCAATTGCAAATTCGCTGTATATTTTGTTAGTGTAAAATCTACAATTTGCCTCAGTATGTCAACTACAGGTTCGCAAGCTTTTGCAGATATTATCAGAGAACCAGTTAAGTATAGCGAACAACCGGTACTCCTTGCGGGAGATTTCAATGTAAATTTCTCATTGCCAGAAGCTGAATGCCAGTAGTGGGCATTCCTCAGAGAGAAATTTTCATTAGAAATGATCAAAGGAAGAAATGATCCTACCACAAAAGGAGGTACGACTATTGATGCGGTATTCGCGAGAAATATAGATAAAATATATGTAAGACATTTCATTTATAGATATCAATCCGTCAGAACCCAGAAATGATAATTGATTTGAACTTTGCTTTATAAAATGTGCATAATAAATTTATAAAATGTGTATTTAAGAAAGTGTTGATCACTCCGCCATATTTTTATCCTTTCCCTCTCGCTAATTTTCTTTCATACAAAATGATATGCATTTCTTGGAATATCACTAAGAAGTATAACTTCTTCCGCGCGTAGGGGCTCCACGTACCTTTTTTATTTTTGGTTTAAGATATTTCGGTTTTTGGTTTAAATACATTCGGGTGCACAAAGGACAGTCGTGAGCTATTTAAGTAAGAATCTCTGTAGTTGCGGAGCTCTGCCTCTTGTGTCTTGGTTAAATCTTAAATCTCATATACTAGTCGTTTAAATATATATGTATGTTTACCTACATTTGCTTTTCGTAGATACATTTTATTTCTAATGCTCTTAATTAATTTTCTAATTAAAAAATCTGTCCGACATTGGATAGTCATTAGAAGCCTTTCTCTCTACCGGAGTTGTAAGCTCTTTACTATAGGAATGTTGCCAATAATCGGTTTTACACCTAAACTCTCTCTCTCGGCGCTGTTAATTATGATATTACCGATGTTTAATTTCTTGTTATGCGATTTGAAAATTCCTATTGGAAACATGACAATGGTCAATAAAATGTTATTGGTGATCTAGGTATTCTATATGTGCCTTCCCCTGTTCTCGTCGTAAAGACTGGACCCTTTCACACTTCTTGCCTCACATTAGCTTCCATCGGCATGTTACCTTATATCCATTGCAATAAGGTAATACAATTCGATTATTCCATCCTATTTTCGTATATGGTTTAAAAAATAATTTGAATGACATTGCCATAATTATACATTTCAATTATTCAATGCAAAAGTATGTGGAGAGCACTTCAGCCTTCGTTGTTTTTATTATTATCAGCACAGTAGTGATTTTTTTGCACTTTAAATTTCTAATATGCGCGACTTAGTATGTCTATAGAGTTAATAGGCTGCTTTTTTAAAGTTTGCACTTAGACTTATAAAACCTTTAGAAAGCCAACACTTATCCGGTGCTTGTGTAATCTGAAGTGATTGTTATATTAATCATTTATACTGTTTTTTTGACGATGTAATATAAATGTCTTGATACAAAGGTCTTAGTTATTGTAGATTATTACATTAGACAAATATTTCGAAACAAGGAAGGATGTTGGATCTTAAGTCTCGACCAGTTGCCCTGCACCCACACAAAATTTGCTAAGGTGCTTTATTTCTGGATATTGAAAGATATGAGATAAAAGATATTTTATCATTGACTTCTCACGGGCGGGGCAGCAGAAAAGTTTGTGGCTGTACTTCTAATTTGTCTTGTTCCAAGCAACTTGTACATGACCTCTAACGATTTACTTATTTGACGGGCGACCATCGAGTAGTAAACCGCAAGAAGACAGTGTGTACTGACCTGTTTCCACTGCTATATTAGTGAAAATGAAGTTTCTATCTCTGAAAACTTGCCAGAATTTTCATTTCGCTGTGGTTTCACACGCGAATAATTCTAATATAGAAAACTTTAATACTATTTAAATAATCCGGAGCTCAACCTTAGTATCGCCGTCCTACTATCGCATTGGTTCGATCGCTGGAGTGCAGAGCAGTATCTTCTGTTTAAATGTAATGACTATGAAGCCTGAAAGAGAGTTGGTCGAGAATTTCTACAATATACTATTCCACTCAGATAGGTTGTTTGCAATCTTTTACCCAATTATATAAAATCTGAATAACATTCAACCAAATTCAATACCACCTCGGGAAGACACTTCATACTTTACTGGAATATTTTCTCACTTTTGTATTCATATAGCTAAAAATTTCTAACAAATATTATCCGGACAATTAATATACATATATGATTGTCTCATAATTTTATATATTTGATATCCGTAAAATTATTCAGTATGTTTGAAAAAGAATTACGCGTGCGACATGAACTTTTTTATATAAAGAAAATTTCTTCTTAACATCTTCCAACCTCCGGCAACTGATTTAATACCCATTCGATATATTACGAAATCATGTTTTTTAATTTCATTAGGCTTTATTTGATTTCAAACATATAATTTCGATCGATTATTTAGCTACCATAACCAAATGGAGCAGTGCTGCGCACTGGAACATAATAATCACCACTAGCGAATTCATAATTGTAGACGGCACCCATTTTCACGCCACTGTATGTACCACCACATTCCTTCTTGATGGCATCTTCGTAGTTACCGCAACTCATGGAGGGGAAATTGTTTTCACGCACGGCTTCAGCGTAGTAGAGGCAAGAGCGCGCATGACTGCAGGAACCAGTCAAGTCAACGCCACAACCAGGTTGGGTCTTACCACCATTGGGATAGAAAGCACCCTTTCCAATTGGTTTCAAGAAACCCAACTTACCACCATTTGTTTGAATAGATTCTACATAGTGAGCATCATTTGAGTTCAGACGTTTGTTGGGATTGTCATAGCTGAAGAGAGGGAGAGCAGGGTCCAAACCGACAATACCGTGAATTTTGCCAGCACCAACATTCTTGCCAACATATCCGGCAACTTGAGCACCCAAACTGTGACCAATCACCTCGAGAGTGTCCAAATTCAAACCGTTATTGCGGGCCATATAATCAATCATACTGGCAACTTTCTGTCCTACACCGGGTACAGCAGCAACGGATGAGACGTACTCAACAGAACGTGCACGTCCCCAGTCAACCACGATAATGTTGTATTCACCATGTGACAACCAAGCATCGCGAATCCTAGTATTCATATCTGCGTCATAACCTTGAGTCCAACCGTGAATCAGAAAACGTGTTGGATGTCTAGAATCGAAATGCGAATTGGCAATCGATTTCTTGTCGGCGGTGATTTTTTGTGCATTATAGTGATTCGACTTGGTGTACAGGTAGTATGTGACTGGGGAGAGGCTCACAGCACGTCCTGCCATTTCTTCTCTCTTTTCATATTCTGCCAATAAATTCTTGCCTTCCTCGGTAGTCATCCACACGAAGGAACCATCTATCTGAGGAACATACCAGCCGTTCTCACCACTGACGCGACCGTTGTCATCGTCGTCAAAAGGCGCAGCCGAGGCTGGTTAAGTAGAAGTATTGAAATTTGTTTTTCATAAAGAGAATAGTAGCGTTACCCTTATAATAATTACCTGTTAACGCGAAAATTGCCAAAAGCACAAGAACCTTCATTTCACAAAGACTGTGGAACTAACAATGACTATGAATAAAATGGGCCCTGATTTTATACATTTTCCAGTGGCAAATTTTATAAATATAATTCCACTTAAGATAAGTTAAGCTAATTAATGCCAGTATCGATTATAGACTTTTTGCCAATGAGTTTAGATAACAATAAAACGGCCAACGTTCTAGAAAGTTAGGAGATACATATATATAATCAGTAAATAATAATTAGGTGGACGACATTTCGAGTGGAGGCAAATACTAGAAGAAGGGGATAAGAATAGCGTATCAATCATTAAATTAGTAGAAATATGTAAATGAGATAGTGTAAAGATATCACGAAGTACTCAATATTTATTCAACTCAATTTGAATATTTGAGCTTACTTAGGGTAATATTTTGCGAGAGTATTAAGTAGCAGGCAATGAGTGGTAAGAAATATATTATAAAAGCTAATGAAATCAGCGATACGTAGGCATAATTTGAAGTATCTTGATTAAGTTGTTTACGTTTTCTCTCTTGAACCAGTGAAATACTAGCAAAAGTGGGTGTGACCGTCACACATGAACATATACATGTAAGTATGAAGAAATTCCAAAGAGTGCATGAGCCTGGAATAAAAGTACGAACTTAAGGAACCATACATATCTTATTATTCTTCACAATACAAAGTTATTAACAGGGTTGTGCCTGTAAAATATTTTCATTATTTACATACATCTCTATGGTACAGATTGAAAATGGCATAAATCGGTTCACGACCAGTAGGCGTTCCTTTTAACAGAATTTTAAAGTCTATCTGATTCGTTCACTTCTTAATATATAAATTTAGCACCAATAAAGATATTGGAAAACTTTGCACAAAAATTGGGCAGTCAGGTCAATTCTTCCTGTAGCCCCCATATACCTCATATATATATCTTCAAACTTCCGATTAACTATGTATCGTATATATCGGTTAATATGCGAGATGTCATAACACAATTAAGGGAACGTAAAATCTTGGATATAATTTAGCTTGGTTATAAAAATAGTAGAAATCGATCCAGAAATCACCCCAACCCTCAGATACTATACATAATGATTTTTGTTAATCTAGCGGGTTTTATGTCCAATATACGAGCCGAATTGTCTGCTATCTTCCTAACATTTAATAAATGATACTATAAAATGTTAGGTTACACCCGAACTTGGCCATTCCTTACTTGTTACGCATTCTTCAAAATCACTCTTTTTCAAGATTTTCGCTGATAGCACTCCAACGTAAAATTTTTGATTCAACAATTCATGCAAAGCGTCTCCATCCAGATAACTAAACAAGAAGTCTGTGATATCAGCACTTATAAGCTTTTTGTCGTAACAAGGATGTCGATAATATGCAGTCAAAGCATACATTTTCAAAGCTTGTGGAATCGGCTTTTATTATTACTTTATTCTGTTAGGCATTTTTTCGATGCATTCCAAGCAATAAGTACTGCATATATTTTGCCGAGTTATGAAAACCAATTGAGTACTTTAAACGTCGTGATCTAAAACTAAAAAAGTTAAGATTTCGAAATCCGTTATAAAAAACAGCTAACTTGCAGAAAATCGTGCAGTTTGATTAATGATTAGATTTGCACTGAATGAAATCTGTTCTAGATGATTTTAAAATTAAGGTTCATAAGCTAGCTGCAATATTATAATGAACTTGAGATAAGAAAAATTAACTAAAAACTAAGACAGTTATAAGCTTTGCTTAGAATATTATGCCACGGAAATACTACTAGTGATTGTATGTAAATTGGAAAGACTTACACTATTATTATTAAATAAAGATTTAATAGAATCTTATCGAAAATGCTCTAAAGGAAAAAGTAAATAAAAATGTATGGAAAGGCGTTAACTTATCAGAATAGATTTGAGTCTGACCAAAATTATAAAAAGAATTTTAGTAATATTTGGATCTCTAAATCTAGTCCTAAGATCATCGTTTAACAAAATTAAAAGCACCTTTAGCTTTCAAAACAATTTGGAAAGGCTTTAACTTATCAGAATAGATTTGAGTCTGACCAAAATTGTAAAAAGAATTTTATTAATATTTGGATCTCTAAATCTAGTCTTAAGATTATCGTTTAACAAAATTAAAGCAAGCTTTAGCTTTCAAAACAATTTGAATAGCATACCTCACCCCTAAAACCGAATGATGATGAATGACTCTTAACTTCAACCAGAAATCTGACTCCCCTTTCCCTTTACAAAATCAGTGTGGAGAATATGGTATCTTTGCAATTCCCAATAATTTCTAATGGATGATCTATCATTTGTTAGTATATCTTTCCCAAATTACTAAAATTTCAAGATCAATTTAAACAGCAAGCTACATTATTTTACGCTCGCTAAATTTATATATATAATTTATACCATAATTATATTATTAATACGGTTGTGTAAGCTGACGTTGAGCAACACCCAAAGCTCCGTCAGGATCGGGAAGGGCCTCTCGGAGCCGTTCGATACAAACGAGGTTTCAGACAAGGTGACTATCGTGTGACTTCTTTAACCTGATACTGGTGAAAATAATACGAGCTGCAGAGCTAAATAGAAGGTACAATTTTCTATAAGAGTGTATAGCTACTGGCCTACGCCGATGATATCGATATCATTGGAAACTACACCCGCGCTTTTTCCAGACTGGATAAGGAAGCGAAGCGTATGGGTCTGGACGAGGGCAAGACGATATATCTTCTGTCGTCAAACAAAAAGTCAGGTCAGTCAACAGGTGCTACTATGGACAGAGTAGGCAATTGAAAAGTAAAGTCTTCTCTCGACGATCCAAAATCAAATTCTACAAGTCGCTTATCATCCTGATTTATGGTGCAGAAGCCTGGAAGCCATTCGATGCGACGACACTAGGAGTTTTCGAGAGGAACATTTTGCGTAGGATTTATGGTCCTCAGAACATTGGCAATGGCGAATACCGCAGAAGATGGAATGATGAGTTGTATGTGTTATTCGACGACATAGACATAGTCCAGCGAATAAAAAGGCAGCGGCTACGCTGGCTAGGTCATGTTGTTCGAATGGACGAAAGTGCCCCAGCTCTGAAAGTGTTCGATGCAGTACCCGCTGGTGGAAGCCGAGGGAGAGAGAGACCTCCACTCCGATGGAAGGACCAGGTGGAGAGGGACCTGGCTTCGACTGGTATAACCAATTGGCGAGACACGTGGCGCGCTGTTGTGGACTCGGCTATAACCGCGTAAGCGGTGTCTACGCCAGTCAAGAAGAAGAAGAATGTATGCCATTTAATACCCAGCCGATATACAATGAATATATGCTTTTTTGAATTCAGAAGATTTTATTATAATTCAAATATATCATTTCGGTCATTTATTTAGTTGCCGAGACCATAAGGAGCAGTGCTGCGCACTGGCACATAATAATCACCACTAGCGAATTCATAATTGTAGACGGCACCCATTTTCACGCCACTGTAAGTACCACCACATTCCTTCTTGATGGCATCTTCGTAGTTACCGCAACGCATGGAAGGGAAATTGTTTTCACGTACGGCTTCAGCATAGTAGAGGCAAGAACGTCCATGACTGCAGGAACCAGTCAAGTCAGCGCCACAACCTGGCTGTTTCTTACCACCGTTGGGGTAGAAAGCACCCTTTCCAATAGGTTTCAAGAAACCCAATTTTCCACCATTTGTCTGAATTGATTCTACATAGTGAGCATCATCCGTACTGAGACGTTTGTTGGGTTTGTTATAGCTGAAAAGAGGAAGAGCAGGGTCCAAACCGACAATTCCGTGAATTTTGCCAGAACCGACATTCTTGCCAGCATAACCGGCAACTTGAGCACCCAAACTGTGACCAATCACCTCGAGAGTGTCCAAATTCAGGCCATGATTGCGAGCCATATAATCAATCATACTGGCGACCTTCTTTCCTACACCGGGTACAGCAGCAACGGATGAGACGTACTCAACAGAACGTGCACGTCCCCAGTCAACTACGATAATGTTGTATTCACCATGTGACAACCAAGCATCACGAATTCTAGTATTCATATCGGCCTCATAACCCTGAGTCCAACCGTGAATCAGAAAACGTGTTGGATGTCTGGAATCGAAATGTGAGTTGTCAATCGATTTCTTGTCGGCGGTAATTTTTTGTGCATTATAGTGATTCGACTTGGTGTAGAGGTAGTAGGTAATTGGGGAAAGACTCAAACGTCCTTCCATTTCTTCCCTCTTTTCATATTCTGCCAATAGATTCTCGCCTTCCTCGGTAGTCATCCACACGAAGGAACCATCAATCTTAGGAACATACCAGCCATTCTCACCACTGACACGACCGTTGTCGTCATCGTCGAAAGGCGCAGCCGAAGCTAGTTAAAGGAAGTATTGAAAGTTGTTTTTCAGAAAGAGACTGGTGGCGTTTTCCCTAAATAATTACCTGTTAACGCGAAAATTGCCAAAAGAACAAGAACCTTCATTTCACAAAGACTGTGGTAGTACAATGACTATGAATAAAATGTTCCTTGATTTTATACAGTTTCCAGCGGCACATCTTAGCTGATTTCCAAATAAAATTTCACTTTATCATAGATAAGTTTAATATATTAATACCCATTTCAATTATCGACTTTCCGCCAATTAATTTTAGATAACAATAAAAAATTCAATGTTCTAGAAAGTTAGAGATAAACTTGATCAGTGACTATTAAGGTGGGGCATATTTCGAGTTCAACCACATATTATAATGTTTAATATTTTGGCAAGATTATTTTCCAGGTTCACTCAACATTAGTCTTGATAATAAATACTTAAGTGTCTCAGTTTTTCAATAATACTATAAAAATTGAGTGTGACTGTCACACTTGTATGCAAGTATACAGAAAATTCTTCTGGGTATATGGGGGACAATGATAGGGATATTTACTTAATGAATTTGAGGAACCATTATTCCTCTTAACGCGAAGTAACTATCAAAAATAATAAACAACTTAACTCAGAGTAGAGAGTGTTTTAAATGTCGTGATCTTAAACTGTTCATCTATATGATGTTAAAGGTAAGGGTCTAAACTGCTTGTCTAAGTGATCTATGATTTTAAGAAGTGAACTTCAGAGAAGATTAAAATTTGTAGATAGACTTAGTAGATTTATTGGGTAATTTTAAACGACCAATTTACGAAGGAAGATTTAACTTTGATAACGCCCTAAAACTAAAAATAAAATTTGTTTTTGAATGGAAAATGGATTTGGGTAGTGGAGTTCCAAGCCACAAAACCATATTCCAATATAAATAAGTTTTAACCAAGTTATATTAATAATCGGATCTACACCAATTTTCAAAAACATATTATTAGCATAAAATTCCATAGCAACACCCATATCAACAAAATTAAATATTTGCTTCAGTCTATAGTTTTTATTAGCTGTCACTGCCACCAGTAGTAACTAAATTGCTTAAGTAATAAGTTAGCAACAGATACCTCCAATCATTTGAAAAATGTATATTAAATATCACGTGCTGTGTTTTATTGCTATGATAAGAAGATACCCACTGAATTTATCTTGAACGAGCATTGGCTGGATATTGGCTTTACCATAGTCTGTGTAACAGTACATAACTTATTCACCCTAAAACCAAGCGATTTGTTCGGAGAAATTGAAAAAGTAATTTTATCTGTCATAATAGGTTAAAAAACTTTAGATATTCTAATTCCCCTATAGTTTCCAATGGGTGATATATGGTGTATTATTCTACCTTTGATTCGAGCAATAACTCAACTCAAGACTTTGGAATAACTGTAGAAGTGAAAATTTCTAACGGGTTGTGTCATCCAGTTCCAGTTGAAAATAATGTAGTTGTTCTGTAGATGCCTTATGATGAATAAACAATTGTTATGATATAAGTAGATATATGTATATAAAATATAATAAATTTAGTTCGGTGTTAAATACGCTTTTAAGCTCATGAGATCACCGCACTATGGCGAAATATTTCATTTGAATGATAACGCGTATTTGAGTGAACAGTAGCTTAGATTATACTTTAACTTGACATTTTTCGTCACTTCACACGCTTCTGCTTCAAAATATGAAGTTGTATTGTTTTATCAATATTAGATTTCGTTTTGATAATTCATTGTACGTGCGTAACGAAAATCAGCAACGGTATATATAGTAAATATTGAATTGCTTATGATCATTGAATAGATTAGTTATCACAAATAATTGAAGAACAACAACGAAGTATAATTAAATTGAAAAAATTATCATAATATTTTATAACAGATATATAGCGGTTATCAATTCCTTTCTCTTTGTTTTAATATTTTGTAAAAACGTGCTGCCATAGTGGTTATATAATAGAATAATGTCGAATTAATAGTATTTTAATGCCAAAACACATGAATTTTTAATAATATTTGATTTGTTATAATTTTTTTCTTTATTATTCGTATAAATGTCAAATTCTAATTAAAAACTAAAATCATGTTTAACCCAAAAGCTTATCCTGTGACAGGAAGCAATTTATTTGCACAGATAATATTGAAACTTTGTAATGCGCTTGATATTTTTTGTATTGTCAAGAGCAGCAAAAGAGCTTAGATTTTTGTTGAAAAAAATTTAAGCTAAAATAGTTTATAGTCAATGTAATCAACAGCTCTGATCACATCATTAAATATTCATTTTGAACAGTCATCAGTCACTAAACTTTTCCAATATTGACAGCAAAGTCAAGTATAATATATTGGCCAACACATTATGCCTATTAAAATTATTTTTGTTGTCGATTAAAATTATGTTAGGACAAGCATTATTGCATTGGATATAATTTAATAATATAGCAATATAGTTTCTCAAATATGGATCAATATATGTATATGATGTAAATTTAAGAGGTACTCAGCGACTCCGAGAACCCCCAAGTAACGAGTTTGAAACGATCTCGATGAATTTTTCAAACAAGCGTTCGCCATTTTGGATCCGCCATTTTGAATGTAGAAAAAATCTACAGCGGTTTCGTTATCAGCGACCCCGAATAACGAGGCTAACACCGATGCGATATTTCATTGTTGAGAGGAAGTTAGAGAATGGTATTTATTGTTATTACATGGTAGTAAGCGGTTCAGTAGTAATCTAATGTATGTAAGATTTCTATACATTTATCACAATCTTACTTTTGAAATATACCGTTATATGGGTATGATTCTTGGAGTATTGGTCTATAACATCTGCAAATTAGTCAGGCCCCTTTTGTATGTATGTAAAAATATAATTATAAATATAATATTAAGTGCAAGTCACTCAAAGTATTGAAATTCCTCATTGTTTTGATATTTTTCTTCTCAAGCTACAATCAAAGAGCGTTTCTTATCATTCGCCATTGTTTGCAATCATTGCCGAATTTCTGAATGAAATAGTAGTAGGATATGTCAATCTTGAAGTTTGACATTTTCTAGTGCTTCAATGATAATGAATTATATTCACACAAAAATATGAAAAACAAGCAAAAGCGGACACAGCACAAGTGAATATATAAACCCTTAGAGCATCCAAATCGATGGTTTAGTTGTTCAATAGCAAAGACCTTAACATGGTGAAATTAATATTTTGTTTGCTTGGCTTTTTCGTAGCAGTTGGTGAGTTCTTGAAGTTGCAGTTCTTGCAATTATTATTTCTATAAAAGGGATGATTTCTTACTACAGCACTTGGTGGCAGCAGCAATTTCGATGAGAGTAAGGGCTGGTTTGTGCCTCAAGCGGATGGCAGCTTCTCGTGGATCTCGCAATCCGAACACAAAGAGCGTATAGTAGTCGCCGAACGCGCTTCTGTCACCGTGAAGTTTTACCTTTACCACCGTTCGAATCGTGGCGGCCGGGAAGTACGACTCAATGATGCATCCTCCCTCTCTGCTGCCGGTTTCAATAGAAATTGGCCGACTCGCATTACCATTCACGGCTGGAATAGCAATCTGAATGCCGGTGTTAATGTTCATGTACGAAATGCGCTTTTGGACACCGGTGATTACAATGTATTCGCTGTCGATTGGAGTGTTGACGCGCAGACGGTCAATTATGCCAGCGCACGCTATAAGGTTTCCAGTGTTGGTGCTGTGGTCGCTAATTTCGTCGACTTCCTCAATGGTCATGGTATGTCTTTCAATTCACTCGGCTTGGTCGGTCACAGTCTGGGCGCACATGTTGCCGGTTTCACTGGCAAGAAGGTGAGTCGGGGTAGAGTGCACACCATTGAAGGTCTTGATCCTGCATTGCCTCTATTCAACTACGATGAATGCTCGTCGCGCCTTTGCAGCAGTGACGCTGATTATGTTGAGTCCATTCAAACTGATGGCGGTCAATTGGGCTTTTTGCGTCCCATCGGTAAGGCGGCCTTCTATCCGAATGGCGGTAAGAGTCAACCGGGTTGCGGCGTCGATTTAACTGGCGGTTGTGCTCACGAACGTGCTGTGCTTTACTATGCTGAGGCTATACGCCAGAACAATTTCCCAACTATGAAATGTGGCAATTACGAAGCGGCTGTGGACAAGAGTTGTGGTTCCACCTATAGTTCAATACGTATGGGTTCAAAGTCGAACTACGGCATAAGTGGTACGTACTATGTGCCGGTCAAGAGCTCCGCACCATACGGTTATGGATCATAAAAAACGTGTTTATGGATAATAAAATGCAATGACTTAATAAAATTAATTTGTGATTATTGTATTGGATGTAAAAGTATGGCGTTTTAAAGTGGGATTGTCTTATTTATCGCCAAATATCAAGATCCTATCAATACGATTGAGATGAGAATGTTGAAACTAGAAAGATACAAAAGAAAGGAAGTTCGTTCTAACCATACTAGTCCCGAAATCTTTAAAGAATTTCACAAACTTATTCCTTAAACGTCGAGCAACTAAACTGAACTTCTATATTTTAGATTACTAATTCCATACTCCATTTGCCGAATTTAAAAACGTATGACTTTGCCATACAAAATTTATTTTCTTCACTACTAACAGTTGCGATCAAATAGTGGATGCAATAAGACTAATGTTTAAAATAAACCGGATCGATGAATCCTTAGTACTTGATGATTGGTATAGCGGTTTATGTAAGGAACCAGTTTTGAAAGAGGTATAAGATAATTGGAGGTATCATCTGAAGAGCGTTTGGTTTCAACGTTTTTATTATTAGTTGTGTATAAGTCAAATGAACTACTTGGATACAGAATAGTGATATGTGAAAGCGGGAGAGACTGTGATCTGATAGCTTCACAGTATCAAGACCCAATTCGTAGTCACAGAATTTAAAGGGTGGCCAAATTACTACGGTTCCAGTACAAAGAATATCATAAAAACCATTAAATTGCTGTGAATCTGTGCATTTATAAAATAACAAAAAAAATTAAAACGTCACTAATTAAAATATGTTAATGAAATTTTAAAGTGCCACACGGAACATTTTGTAGAAGTCATTCAGGTATTCAAACACATTCTTTATGACTATACTAACGTGGTTTTGCTGCCATTAGCGCATTGTACACTTAGGTATTGCTTACGCTTTTCAGGTGTTGAAACGTTCCAAGTGCCAGTGAGTTGTTAATGAGCCACTCGACTGGCGATGAGCATAATGAAAATGTGAATTACATATATACCTATTTAGGGTGGAAACATTTAGTTGGTGCCGTATGTATCCATGTAGGAAATCTAGATTGAAATAGATCCTTAATCCTATGGAGTCTACAAGTGTGTATATCTTGTATTCGAGATAAATTAAAAATATTTTGAATTTTGTGAGAATATTGTGATTTCGAAATAAAAATGATATGACAGACGAAACCATATCATAGCTTTCATATAACGAATATATTTATTTTGCGCTCTCCGCTGGATTTTGAGTTCAAAATATTAAATTGAAATGTTAAGCAAGAACAAATATTAATGAAACTACGAGAGTCAGCGAAAGCATATTATATCCATTGCAACCGAGTATATTTAGGCCTTCATTATTAATTAATTCTCATTCATAATAAAATATATATAGCGAAGTGTCGAAAATCTATACATCGCCCGGTCTTATTCAATATTCATTATTGAAATATATTCCGCGTCTGGACACGGCAAAATACCATTAATTTATTCAATCAGCACCTCTACATAATTTTCAACGATTACGCAAAGGGATAAATGAAATTTCTGTCCGTGCAATAAAGCCTCGAACATTAATACTTTATTGATGACACTCGCCACGAATAAAAATTTTACATATTTGCCTTCAGCTGAAAATGATTGCCACACGACGCACGAGGAATTCTCACCACACGCACACACACACATATGTAAGTATGTATTCTTATGTCAGCTCAATGTGCAGTCGTCTGAAAAACGATTATGCGTTTTAATAAATTACTTATGCGAAATAATTAGCCAAGCTGTGTGTGTGTATGTGTTGTTGCAAGGACGAATGTGGGACGCACACACCCACACTCGTTTATTGCAAAAATGACTTACTTGCTACGTGCTACATATTCAATGAGTATTGGGATTATGATTGATTTCATTCCAGCAAGCAAGCAGTCAACTGTGCACAGAGTTGAAGCTCAGTTAATTGATTTCTGTACAGGTTGCTTGCGCTGATGATAAAAGGACAACACAAACAAGTGTACACAAGTGGATAATGAGTTTTCACTTGAATCGAGTACGTATTTAGTGCGGCGAATATATTTAAATGCTTTACACACATACATATGTATATGGTACTCTGAGTGTGTTATTGAGTATGTTAATGATTGTGTAAGAGCGCTTTAATCTGCAATTGATAGAGATACTCGTAAGGACAGGTACACCCTCGCATATAAGAATTCAGTTTGTATTAATGGTAAAGGGAGTTAACTGAAAATCTACCTGTTAAATTCTGCGTTTATCCGCTTTAATGAAGACTTGTGAAAGCGGATTATTAATATATTAAGATAAAACAAGTAGGGAAAGGCTAAGTTCGGTTGCAACCGAACATTTTATACTCTCGCAATTTATTGAAGAAATTTTATTAAGATAACACACAATTTTACCCATAAATTCGGCATAAAGTTTAATAGAATAACGAAAGTCGTCATATAATTCGTGAACCGATTTCATTCATTTTCACCAGCAAGGTACACTATACCCAAGGCTATACGCTCACTTAATTTTGCTAAGATATCTCACATATTAAGCAATACATATATGCGGAATAAAGCCCACCGTATTTTTGAAAAACCTAATATATATATTTATATATAATTAGGTATATGGGAGCTAGGATATGTTATGACCCGATTTTAATAATTTTTGGAACAGAGACACACTATTAGAAGCAAACAATTTCCTCTGAATTACATTAAATTATCTGAGAGATTTACCGATATTTTCGGTGAAAATTTACCCTTAGGCACAGAGTTCAACATGTTCGGTATCTGAGGCCTTGAAAAGTTATAGCCCGTTTTCGACAATTTTTTCACAAGTGAAGCCAGAGATGATATGCACTATTTGTGTAAAGTGTTATTCCGCTATCTTCATTGGTTTCTTATGTAAACATTATAACGTGAAGGAATCAAATGGAATTCAAAATTGAGTTATAAGGAAAGTAGTCGTGGTTCTGAATTTGATTTCGCCCATATTCCACCCGTATCATCAGGGTGTCAAGAAAGTGTTATATACCGAATTTCATTGAAATCGGTCGAGTAGTTCTTGAGATATGGTTTCTGAACCATAAGTGGGTCAGCCACGCCCATTTTCCATTCTGTAAAAAAATCTCAGTGCAGATTCTCTCTGATATTTCTTCTGTAAAATTTAGTATCTCTGACGTTTTTCGTTAGTGAGTTAACTCACTTTTAGTCATTTTCAACATTGCCTTTGTATGGGAGGTGGACGTGGTTATTATCTGATTTCTTTAATTTTTGGACTGTATAAGGAAATGGCTAAAAGAAGCGACTGCAGAAAGTTTGGTTTATACAGTTTTTTTGGTTTGCAAGATATATACAAAAAACCTATTTCGTGGTGGGTCACGCCCACATTTAAAAAAAATTACATCCAAATGTGCCCCTCCCTAATGCGATCCTATGTTCAAATTTTTTTTTCATAACTTTATTTACGGCTTAGTTATGACACTGTATAGGTTTTCGGTTTTCGCCATTTTGTGGGCGTAGCAGTGGACCGATTTTGCAACCTCCTCAGGGTGCCAAGGAATATGTGTTCCAAGTTTCATTAAGATATCTTAATTTTTACTCAAGTTATCGCTTGCACGGACAGACTAATATGGCGGATAAATAAACAAGTTGAATTATCATATAATAATTTGGTACTCAAAATTTCTGTTTCTTATATTGCTCTCTGTATTTCTTATATAAAATATATTTCGTTAAATTTTCATCAAAATCGCCTTAATCTCGTATATATCCCATTAAGGGTGGATATCCAACTTTATGGTAAAGTACTTCGAACACTAATATATCGAAGCTTGTCTGTTAAGTAAGTTTAACATCTCAAGATAATGAATCCTCCCGTGATATCAAATAGTAACAAAGTTACAGCAAGAATTTATTTTTTACAAAGAAAACAAGTTAAAGTTTTTATTAATTTGGAAGCAGATATTGCTTGAGTTAAACTTTAACCAAACTACCATATGATATTATATCGAATACACATATACACTAACATTTAACGAAGATTGATTTCAATTACGCACATTAATTTGAAAAGGGAGTGTCGTTTGATATTTGAGACAGTGTTTCCAGATCAAAGCACAATATGATTTGGGAGAAATAAATAATAAATATGTATAAACATACATACAAACAAACTTATACGAAAGTATTGCTCTTAATAAAGCTTCAGTGCAAGCATTTACAGTGCCACTTTAACGCTAAATGTTCTGGGGAGCGCCTTGGCAAGTGCAAAAAGGTAAACAATCATATTTATATTGAAATAAATGTCTAACTGTATATTCGAGAGCGTCTGCAAAGTCAACCTACATTAATATGAAATAAATATATACATTTGTTGGCCTAATTGACATTGTCTCTCCCATAAGTATATCTATTTAGGAAATTTACGAAAATGATAAGGCAATTTTCGAATCAATAGCGAAAGTAGGTAACATGCGAATGCATGTGTAAGTAAGCTTAAACATAAATATAGCGTGCTACATATACGAGTACATTTAGCGAATGTAAATATAAATATCATCTCAATGCACGCAGGACAAAGGCATGCTAAAGTAAACTATCAGTTTATTACTATTGCCGACTGCTAGTGATGCCTCTTTTCGCAAATATGGTTACACATGTACATATGTATGTGTGAACTGTAAATATATATATTTAAATATTTATTTTAGATATTAGGAGGCAAGGAGATATGTATAAGCGGTGGGCACTTCTCCGCCACAACTGCGAAATGGCAAATTTATTTATTTTACTATTCCCCTGTGTGTTGAGTGTTTTATTCTTTTATGCACGAGTTGATATTTTAGATATACATAAGTTCTTGTAGGCACACGTTTATGTACCTATAATATATATATAGATTATAGAACAAGACATATTTGTTACAAGTTAACATTCGCAACACTTATTTAGCTCGATGCATATAGGTGATATTGAACACATACCCGTAGTAAAATCGGCTGGTTATGAATTACCTTAAAACTGGTGTAAACCAAAACGCAAACTAGTCAGCAAACTGTCAAGCAGTTGATATTTCTTTACATCTTGAAGTTTTACGTGATGTCAACATAAATACTAATTCCATTTAAATGTTTAGGAGTAATTATAGTAGGAAGTAATGGTGACGAGTGGATTCGAAATCCGGATGTCTGTCCGTCTATCCATTCAAGCGATAACTTGAGTAAAAATTCAGATATCTTAATGAAACTTGGTACACATATACCTTGGCATCCTAAGGAGTTTGGTTGGGCGAAATCGGTCCACTGCCATGCCCACAAAATGCCGAAAACCGAAAACCTATAAAGTGTCATAACTAAGCCGTAAATAAAAATTTACGTACAGAGGATCACATATTTGGGTGAATTTTTGGGGGAAAGGGAGCGTGTCCCCGCTCACAAATAGGTATATTTTTATACTCTCGCAAACCAATAAAGCTATATAAACCAAAATTTCAGCAGTCGGTTTTTTAGCCACTTCTTAATAAAGCACAAAAATGAAAGAAATCGGATAATAAACACGCCCACCTCCCATACAAAGGTTAGGTTGAAAATTACTAAAAGTGTGTTAACTCACTAACGAAACACGTCAGAGATACTAAATTTTACATAATAAATACCAGAAAGAAACTGCACTCAGATTTTTTTACAAAATGGAAAATGGGAGTGGCATCTCCCACTTATGGGTCAAAAACCATATCTCAGGAAATACTCGACAGAATTCAATGAAATTCGATATATAATATTTTCTTGACACCCTGATGATACGTGTGGAAAATGGATGAAATCAGTTCACAACTACGACAACTTCCCATGTAACTGAATTTTGAAATCCATCTGATACCTTCACTTACTTAACGATATACATTAGGAACCAATGAAGATAGCGAAATAAAAGTTTACATAAATACTGTATATGATCCGTGGCATCACTTTTGAAAAAATTGTCGAAGTCGGTCTATAACTTTTCAAGGCCCCGGATAGCGAATTTGAAGAACTCAGTGCCTTATGGTAATTTTTCACCGAAAATATCGATAAATCTCTCAGATATCTTAATTTAATTCAGAGGAAATCTTTTTCTTCTAATTGTGTGTCTCTGTACCAGAAATGGTTAATGTCGGGTCATAACTCTCATATGCCTAATTATAGGTTTTTCGAAAATACGATGGGCTTAATAGCTTACATATAAATCGGTTAATATGTGAAATATCTTAGCCAAATTAAATGAGCATATAATATTAGATATAATGTATGTTGTTGATGAAAATGGGTGAAATCGGTTCAGGAATTACCTCAGCCTATATACTACAGTATACTCTCGAAAAGTAAATTCTCAGAAAGTAAATAATCGCGGAAAAGTTAATCACCTTTAAGATTACACATGCACTTCGAAAAAGTAAATTTTTTAATTTACTTTTCAGAGAGTGTGATAAAAAATTCGAAACGAAGCAAGCAGCGTTTTTTACGATGTTGCAAAAACACTTACTCTCTTGTTTATCGCGTCTTTTTAGTAAATAAACCCTCCTACATGATCCACTGGTTTAAAAATGAAAACGATGCAAATCAGGTGTCAGACTTTTTGAATTGTCGTACAAAAATGGTCAGAAAATATATTGCAAAAGAAAAAAACAAAAGAATATTATGATGATTTTCGTTTTTCTATTGACCTTCAAATAATATAACTTAATAAAAATATAGTAATAAATTGCGAGAGTATAAAATGTTCGATTGCACCCGAACTTAGCCTTTCCTTACTTGTTTTATTTTGTATTTGTATTTTGGTGAAGTCCTCCTTGATGTAGAATAGTAATGACTCGTTAATTCTTTCCATTACCAGCTTTCTCGAAATGTGTAAAAATCTGAATCTTATTCGAATAATTTGATTTTAGTCAAGATATCTAATGTTCTAAACTGCTATTTCTTCCATAAAGTTCGCTGTTTTATTGCTGTGCCCATATCTATAGTAACTATGTACATGCCTGTCCATATTTCCGTCCATCTGCTTGTAGTTAACACTGCATTCATTTGTTTTTGTTTATTTATTCATTTCATTTTGACTAATGTGTTTGCCGCAAGATTTTAGCTATTGACTCTTAAATCGGAATAATAAAACAATTTTCAATGCTAGCGCTAATGTGTTGTTAATCAATGCTTCTAACTTTAGTGGCATCCAAGGAGAAAGTTCATGTGCCAGCAAAGCAACATATGCTGTGGTAAAATTTATTTTGGATGTTCTCTTAAACATAAGATTTGCAGACGGCTGCCAGATGATGCCGTTTAGTTTTATGTATAAATGCATGTACAAATAAACAACCAAATATGTATAGTATATACATATATATTAAGTGTTGTATATACATAGCTATATTTTTCAAAAATTTGCAATTTGTGTTTATTATCGTTTGTTCTTTATTTAATGTTAAAAGCGAAGTGCCTTAGAAACTCATTCATGATAATATATGTATATATGTATATGTATGTGCATGTAAATAGATTTGGTTTTCCATATAACATAAATAATGATCCAAAGTACATTTTTCGCCATACTAAAGAATATTAATAAAATTGTGGTTTTAGAATTTATTAACAAATTTGCTAAGAACATTTTTAATAGCCTGTCTAGGCGTAAATCCTATTTCTTGTATTAACTCTATAGAATTCTGTGGAAAATGGATGGCAAAACCGGATATTTATTATGAAAATTATAAGTAAAATAAACGAACACAATATTTTATATTTACTACTGTAAATAAAAATTAAAACACGCCAACTGGGGTAATTTTAAAGGCATACAGAATATCTATTATATAATGCAATATTAATATAATTTCAATATAAACATTTGTTTCCCTCTAGAAGTAAATAAAATAAAAATCACTTTTCGTAAGCCAAGTCAAGTCCATAATAATTAATTTTAAATTAATTTAATTTTCATCAAAGTTTTTTATTTTTCTAACTAGACATTTTTGTAAAATTACGTGTGGAAATGTGAGAGTTCTAAGGCAGGAGGTTTTCAAATTATTCGGGGCATTGCCAAGCTCACAAAAATGTTTGATTACATCATTCATATATTAAACAAGTATTGTGTGTTTGCACAGAAAAATCAAGTAGAGCGAAAACGCTACTGCCTAATCAGTAACAGAAATGGAAACAGAAACAGAAATTATTCTGGCGTTATTTTATTCTGCTACCAAACCGTTTCACTTAGAGTTTTTTTGCTTGTCAATTTCTAATTTTCCATCCAAGAAAATGCCACAAAATGAGTGTCTTTTATTAAGGGCTTGAATTGCCAATTTCTGAGATGAAACAGACACATAAAAGCGTTTAAGCGCCAGACTTGTCGCTAAAAATTTATATTATTATTTCTATTACTAGTTTTTACACTTCGCTAACATTCTTGACCGCAATCTTAATGACCCCTAAAAAATCTTGTAATCTTTTTTAGGCGGCTGCCTTTTTGTGGTTTTATGCACCAACTTCGCCACTTAGTTAGCAAAAATAGAACATTAACTTAAATATTTTGAGAACTGACTCGTTGTCTACGTAGTTGTGTTCGCGGCTTTTAACGCGAATTTCATGAGCAGAAGGAACTTAAGCAGTCACCACGTACAAAATTCAATTTTCGTTTGCCCATTAACAGTTTAGCATTAGCCAAGGGCAGTCACCGCTAATGCGAATGCCACGCGGTATACGTGACTTAATCAATGCAAAGTGGAAGTTGCGTTATTTCGATACTTGGTACATAGTTTTCATTAATTTATAATTCAATATTTCTTTCACATAATTTGGTTAACAACTTTACTACAGTGAGGCTTATCAAGGACTGCGTGCGTTTATTGGTCACAAATTTAAACTTAACATTTTCCTATAAATATTAATATTGAATTTCATAAGGTCCTGCTATTCCGCTTGAAAACCCAACACAGTTGTTGTCCTTACATATTCAAATGAAATCTAATGGAAATGAAAATGAAAGCAAACAAGGGCAGGCCAGTTGGAGCTACATATATGTATGCAGGCAGGTTTTGTTCTTCACGGGGGAACAATACAGAGGAGTGTTGTGCTATCTGGTATTGATTAGGCAACTAATTAATAAGTATCAAATTTCGGAAGGGAACAAACAATAAATAATATATTTTGGGATATGTCGAAAGCAAGAAGGAATAAACATTAGGTCAAGTGAAATCACTTTCTTTCACGTGCATTAGTTTTGTATATGTGAATTGGGGTCACTATTGGGGTTATTCACTTATAACACTTTTGCTATTTACGGTTTATGATTAAATGCTGGTAATGTAAAAATAGGGTGGGAAATTTAAGGCTTGAAACAAAGAAATATGTATATACATATGTTTGTATGTATAACACCACAAATATTAGGTGCGTAAGATATTTATGAATATTTTTCCGTTAGGAAATCCATTTTAGTTAATGAAAATAAGAGGGTAGCCTAAAAACAGAAACAAATTTTTGTTGAAAAATGTTTCCATTTGATTCGATATATTAGACTCATTGTTTTTTGAGGTCTGTGGGAAATTATCTCATCATTCGACTAAAATTCCTTTTCCGTGGAGGTCGCCTAGACTCATCAAAAATCGATGTGCGTTGAAATTCGTTCAACGAATTTTAACTATCACTATCGAATGATCTGCTGTTTAATTTCAAGCGCGGTCAAAATATAACTTGTTCGGGTATTTCGACAGCAGCCGTCTACTGAAGTTAATCAGCATTCTTGTATGTAAACTTCATGTGAATACAGCATTCTATGAATTTTTATTTCCATGCGAAAGACAATTTTTATCATAAATTTCGTGTGAAGAAAACTTAAATTCGAATTTCGGCATTCCGTCACAAATATTTATACTCTCGCAACAAAAGTTGCTAAAGAGAGTATTATAGTTTTGTTCACATAACGGTTGTTTGTAACACCCAAAACTAAACGAGTTAGATATAGGGTTATATATACCAAAGTGATCAGGGTGAAGAGTGGAGTTCAAATCCGAATGTCTGTCTGTCCGTCCGTCCGTCTGTGCAAGCTGTAACTTGAGTAAAATATAAGATATCTTGATGAAACTTGGCACACTTATTTCTTGGCACCATAGGAAGGTTGCTTTCGATGAGCAAAATCGGACCACTGCCACGCTCACAAAATGGCGAAAACCGAAAACACATAAAATGCCATATCTAAGCCATAAATAACGCTATGGAAATAAAGTTTGGTTTGAAGGATCGCACTATGAAGGGGCATATTTGGATGTAATTTTTTTGGGGAAGTGGGCGTGGCCCCGGCCCCAAATCGGTTTTTTGTATATATCTCGCAAACCAATAGAGCTATATAAACCAAACTTTCTGCAGTCGTTTTTTTTAGCCATTTCCTTATACAGTCCAAAAATAAAAGAAATCGGATAAAAACCACGCCCCCCTCCCATACAAAGGTTAGATTGAAAATTACTAAAAGTGTGTTAACTCACTAACCAAAAACGTCAGAAACACTAAATTTCACATAAAAAATGGCAGATGGAAGCTGCACTCAGATTTTTTTACAAAATGGAAAATGGGCGTGGCGTCGCCCACTTATGGGTCAAAAACCATATCTCAGGAACTACTCGGCCGATTTCAATGAAACTTGGTTTGTAATAGTTTCCTCACATCCCAATGATATGTTGTGAAAATAGGCCAAATCGCTTCACAACCACGCCTACTTCCTATATACCAGAACTGTGAAGACGATCTGAATCGTTTACTTTACAATATATAAAGTTAGTACTAGTGAAGATATCGATGCAGAATTTTGCCCAAATACTACATTTAAGTGTGGCAGCCCCATTCTAAAAATCCCCGAAATCGGACCATAGGTTTTTAAGGCCCCATATATCAAACACGAGGACCTCGGTGCTTCTAACCTAATATTATGATTTCCAATTTTAAATGGACTTTATTCAATACATATGACGAATATGTGGGTCAAATTGTGTATTATATAATATAAATAAAGTTAAATAAATAAATTGCGAGAGTATAAAATGTTCGGTTACACCCGAACTTAGCCCTTCCTTACCCGTTTTGTTTTGATTTTTTGATGATTCCTATTGGCGCTACAAAAAAATATTTCAATCCGTTTAAAAATCTATTTTTATGCCTATTTTTGCATAAACACATAAATTATCAACATAACAAGATGTAATGGTCCATTTGAAGGGATATTGTAATAAAATAAGTTGAACGGACGCACATTTTGTAGCAACTTGACAATCATGTATTATTCTGAAATCGATTTCGCTGATGGTCCCTTGATATTCAAGAAATCATGTTCCTAATCCTAAACGCATGCATTTTATCCTTATTTTCTTTATGAAAGCTCATTACTATATCAGTATTTTCCGCAAAAAGCCTTGAGAAGTTTCCACTTCGTCTTCTTCCAGGCAACTTCTGTGTAAACTAACAACTCGGTCGGTTTGAAATCTTTTCTAAAAATATCAAAAAAAAAGTTAACCGCCAGTTGCGACATGTATCTTTGGAAACTTAGATCTGACCTCAGAACATAAGTAGCATCCTCTCATGGGAGATAAAAATTAAATAGTGTATTGGCGGAACATATCTGAGCATATTCTAGTATATGCAAAAAATATTAATAATAGATACGACTTAAGAACGTAGAAAGTCGAACAAACACCGCGAGACTGCTAAGAAGTAGTTGGGTTCTGTCACGAAGACCATCTTTGAATATAAATTACCAATGAATTGTCTATTCTTGAATTCGCTATGATATTTAAAATCATCGAGTCTCACAACTTGACATATATCCTTTACTTTTCGCTCAATATAATAACTACAAGAATTTTAATAAATTACTATACTAACTAACGATGAACAAAATTGCAAAGACCTAGATACGTTGAATTGCCTTTTTACCCCTTACGTGTATAACTTGCAAAATAATTCACAATAACTGCAACAATTTATAGAGGATACAGAAGGAAGCAATTGAAAAACAAATTGTCGACCGGTTATGTTTTACATAAAAATTTATATTCATACATAGCGCTCCCACACAGCGCACATTTTATAGGGGAGGCACTTAAATAATTTTGTTTTCTTTCGAATTCACTTTGACGTCACCAATAAAAGTAGTGGCTTGCGTATATACTTATATTTTCTCTTTCGAGACTGTTTCTCTTAGGCTCTCACATCCGTTCCGCAATTTTCTCCCTCGGCAATGCACTAACCAGGCTCATTTTGCTAAAATGCCTTGCTGATTGTGTGTTTCATGGTATTTTTGTTGAGCTTCCGCTCCTTGTTTGGTCGCGCACAGGAAGTACACGCTGTAGCCGTAACTTTTTCTGTTTGCAGTGCAATAAAATATAATTTGGTTAGGACAAAGGCGGCTGATCGTCGTGGGGATAGCTCAAGGCGTTTGCTTTACAAATGCAACATTCCGGCGAAGTATAAAGAAATGTTAGTTGGCAACAGCTTGCTTTGGGGAATTTTGAGCATTTCAGCCCTACAGCTTCAATGCGAACACTCAAAAATTTATTAAATTGTATTAGAGGAAATTCTAAAAAAAAAAAAATATTAAATATTTTATATTTAGGCGCGCCTTTTTTCCTAGCCTTTTTAACGGTCTGTTTAGTCTTATAGATTGAAGGGTTGAATATCTACCTAGATGTCTTGGGTTATTGCGGAGCGTAAGACAAGAAACGACGAAGATTGATACTTTTCATGACGTTCGCGTGCAGCCGCATAATTTTTCTTAAAGCCTTTAAGTTTTCTGCTCTTCAAGTGTTCTGCTTAACCTTTTGCCGCTTTTCGTTCGATAAGCACGTCAGCATTTACCACCGCCAGTCGGTCGAGCTCACCTTTGCGTCGGGTTTTATGACCTTGCATTCCGTCTTACTTACGCAGCGCATTTATACAAACAACAGTGCGTGTCACCAAAAATGCCAAGCAGGATAAACTTAAGAAAAAAGACAAATAACAAGAAATGCTCGACAAGCAAAACTGAAAAGTTGTTCTAGACAGATACATATATATTTTTATATGACACGCATTGCCTTTGCTCCTCCACACACATTTATGGCGCCTGAAAGTGTGCTAAAATATGCAGCGTTTTTCACCGCTTTTATCGTCACTTCAAATCATTTTTATGCGCACCTATTACCCTACAGTCGGTAGCCACGCACTTACTAAAATTTTTCAAGGAAAATCCGATTACGTTTTAAATCCTGTTACACAAACAATTTACAAATGAATTTAAATTTCCATACGCATATTTCACTGAAGTGATGGACACTTATTTATTTAAATAACAAAATTATATTTCTTACACACTTCCGGCCATTTGCCGTAGATTTAATGGCGCGAATGCCCTCAAAGTTAAGTATTTCTTTTCTTGTGTTCGCTTTCATTTAGACTTCATACTCCGATAGTTGTGTCAAATGCTTACACATTTCTTTCTTCTACTCCATTTCCGTTATTCGGTGGGGGGTTATTCAAACAAATTTGTACAATCAATAACATAGAAGACAGGCGAAGTAGTAAGCAATAGATATAATGAGAATGTGTTGTAGATTAGGAGATGTACAAAGAAGAGTGTCGCACAGACAACTCTTGTTGAGAACAAAAACACAAGTAGTAGAGTGTCTTATCATTTCAAAACATGACGAGCCTATATTAGCTTTCGTATCTGCTTCTTATTTAACTTGTGACATTGATTAAAGATTTCTTGTTCTACTTAACATATAACTGTTATTAGCTAAGGATAATAGAATGCCAACGGAACCGAATAGCAAATACTTAATAATTTAACAGTAGGGGCGGAAATGGTTTAATTCGATATATAGTGGTTCATCGAATATATTGTGAGTAATCTCACATATTGATGATAAAATGGAGTACAGAGCAGCTTCTATTCTATTCATATGAGATCAGGCGAAAACCGAAAACCTATAAAGTGTCATAACTAAGCCATAAATAAAGTTATGAACAGTCGGCGTGGCCCCGCCCCAAATAGGTTTTTTGTATATATCTCGCAAACCAAGCTATATAATATAAGCTATATAAACCAAACAGTCCAAAAATTAAAGAGGTTATGTTGAAAATTACTAAAAGTGAGTTAACTCAATATTGAAAAACGTCAGAAACATTAAATTTTACAGAAGAATTGGCAGAAAAAACTGATCCCAGATTAAAAAAAAAATGGTTGAAATCGGGTCATAAGTGAAGCTTATACCTTAAAAATCGGTTAATATGTGATTTTTTTAGCCAAATTAAGTGAGGGCTTGGTGTTGGATATAGTGTATCTTGGTGGTGCAACTTAGTGAAATCGGTACAGGAATTACATCAGCCCTCAAATATACATATACACTATATATGATGATTTTCGTTATTCTTGTGGACTTTATGCCGAATATATGTATATATGTCTGAGTCTAATTGAGTGTTATCTTAATAAAATTACATCATTAAATTGCGAGAGTATACAATTTTTGGTTACCCCGAACTTAGCTACCACTTTCTTGTTTGTCTTGATTTTCTTTTTAGTGCTGTAATTCCAACGTTTGATAAATATCACTAAATCAGGTGTTCATCATTTTTTTTCATTTCATTTTCATTATTTTTCCTTGACTTAAGGTATGTTTGCCAATTACGAAAAATGTGTCCCTATTATGATCAGTTTTTAATTCGACTTTAATTTGAAATGATAATTATTAATTCACAAGGACAAACCGTCTATTGGTTTATCATCATAATATAGAATATTGTCTCGTTTTCGCTACTATCGTCTGTAATCGTTGAGTATAACATCAAGAGCTAGTTGAAAAATACTATAAGATGGCAGCTAATAAGAAGAAGATATATGCGAAACAAAGACAACCACACATACGTTTTCTGTATCGAACATTTATTTATGTCTGAATAAATTTTAAAAACAAATCATTTCCTTAAGAAGATCCGAAACCATAGGGAGCAGTTGCGCGTACGGGTACATAGAAATCTCCAGCCACCATAAAAGCATTAGTAACAGCACCCATCTTCACACCACTGTATGAGACGCCGCAACTCTTATTTACAGCCTCTTGATAGCCACCACAACGCATGCTTGGGAAATTGTCAGCCCTCACAGCTTCAGCGTAGTAGATGCAGGAGCGTCCATGACTGCAGGAACCAGTTAAATCCAAACCACAACCGGGTTGCTTCTTGCCACCATTCGGGTAGAAGGCACCTTTACCGATTGGCTTTAGGAAACCCAACTGACCACCATCGGTCTGGATGGACTCAACGTATGCGGCATCATCACTGTTGAGACGTTTGTTGGGCTTGTTGTAGCTGTAGAGTGGCAGAGCCGGGTCCAAACCAACAATGGCGTGCAGCCTACCAGTAACAATTTTTTTGCCTGTGAAACCGGCAACTTGAGCGCCCAAGCTGTGACCAATCACCTCGGTTTGATCCAGGGACATGCCATGATTCTGTACCAAACAATCAATCATGTCGGCGACCTTCTGGCCCACTTTAGGCACAGCCACAACACTGGATACGTAATCAATGGAACGAGCGCGTGCCCAATCCACCACGATTATATTGTAGTCACCATGGCTCAGCCAAGCATCACGAATATTGTTGTTCATAGCGGCTTTGTAGTTGCCCCACCAGCCATGAACCAAAACTCTGTTGATGTTAATTAAAGCACATATTTTTAAAATAAAATACTGCTCTTTAAATATATGTGCTTACTTGGTGGGATTGCTAGGATTGAAGTTCGAATTCAAAATAGTTTGTGCGGCAACGGTAATTTTTTGTGGAGTAGTTGGATTCCTTTGTGTATATAGGTAGTAGTTGACGGGCACCAAGTTGAGACGTCCTTCCATTGCCTCTTGTTTCTCACGTTCCGCGATCGCGCGCTCACCCTCTTCAATGGTCATCCAGACGAAGGAACCATCAACTTGTGGTATATACCAGCCATTTTCACCATTCTCACGACCCTCTTCCACAGGAAAAGCCGATACGGCGGCTGTGAAATAAATTCAGTGTGAACATGAAAAAAGGTTAATATTTATTGAGTAGTTAAAGTAATCTGAGCTCTTTTGTACCAAGTAATTACCTGCTAGTGCAAAAATTGCCAAAATATGTAAGACCTTCATTTCTCAAGATATGTCAAGAAACAATTGACCGCAAGAGTTGTGGGTGGGCTTATATAGTCAAAACGTTATCTATTGCCAGATGTATTACAGTAGAATAATCAGGATTTACTTAATACACGTGCCGAACACACGCCAAAGATAAATTCTCGATATTTTTATACTCTGGCAACATGTTGCACAAGATTATTATAGTTTTGTTCACATAACGGTTGTTTGTATCACCCAGAAATAAAATAGTTTGATATGAGGTTATATATATATATAAATGATCAGGATGACGAGTGAAGTTGAAATCCGGATGTCTGTCCGTCCGTCTGTCTGTCCGTCTGTCCGTGCAAGCTATAACTGGAGTAAAAATTGAGATATCTTAATGAAACTTGGAACAAATACTTGGCGCCAACTTCCCATATAACTCAATTCTGAATTCTATCTGATTCGTTCACTTTATAATATATACATAAGGAACCGTTGAAGATAGGGGAATAAAATTTTACACAAATACTGTATATGCTCTGTGGCATCACTTATGGAAAACTTTTCGAAATCGGACTATAACTTTTGAAGGCCCCGGATATCTACATGTAGAACTCAGTGCCTAAGGGTAATTTTTCAACTAAAATATCGGCAAATCTTTTAGATATTTTAATTCAGAAAAAATTTCTTTTCTCTTGTGTGTCTCTGTTCCAAAAATTATTAAAATCATATCAGAACTTCCCCTAGCTCCCATATACCTAATTATGTACGGACTTTATTCCGCATATATCGGTTAATATGTGAGATATCTTAGCAAAATTAAGTGAGCATATAATATTGTATATAGTTTAGCTTGGTGGGGAAAATTAGTGAAATCGGTTTAGGAATTACATCAGTCCTCATATACCATATATGATGATTTTCGTCATTCTATTGGACTTTATGCCGAATATATGGGTTAAATTGTGTGTTATTTTAATAAAATTACATCAATATATTGCGAGAGTATAAAATGTGCGGTCGCACCCGAACTTTGCCTTTCTTTACTTGTTTAATTGTGTACTTGCCACATGGGACTGTTTCTAAGTGTGCCATGAGTTGGCGATGATTGCATGATTTGCCACCAACAAAGCAGCTGATAACTTAACTCGCAAAAAGTATTTTTCACAGTTTTTTGTTATTGGATTCTTTATTGAAACCTTCAACTTATAACTTCATTAAATCTTGATAGTAGAATATCTAGATTAAAGTTATGGAAATACTATATTAATTATTTTCAGCGCACGTTTATGAAAAATTATCATATTTTATTTGCGTAGGATGATTCTTGTTTGTTTGCAATTGAAGCTTCAAACTCATACAGGGCGGTATATATTTTTGTACTCTCGCAACGTGTTGCACAGAGTATACATATTTTGTCCACTTAACGATTGTTTCCTAAATTCGAGATAGATATAGGGTTATAGAGAGTGATCAGTATGACGAGAAGAGTTGAATTCTAGTTAACAGTTTAATAATTTAAGTACACATTTAAATGTCTTAACGTAGTTTGGTCCACGGGTTCCTTGGATGATAAGGTTGGTATTGATGAAATCAGTGTAGAATGCCGTTAAATAAGCCACGAGTTAAGGCATATAAGTGAAATCTGGGTTCTGCGTGAGATATCTGTGGTTTAACATGTTCAGGAAAGTGATCAGCCCCTAATTGATGTATTGTATATATCTTACAACCTACTTCCTATATAATACTATTTAAATTTCAATTCATTATTTGAACTTATAATATATAAATTAAGCGGTAATGAACATATTGTTCAGTAATTTCTCTAGACTTCTTACACCTAATATATGATCTTTCGATTGCTCTTATCTTATCAAAATTATTTGAATACATTTTTCCGAATATGATATCGTAGCGTAGCAGATCAATGAGTGGGTTGCTATAAAATTGCGTGGAAACATTTAATCTAACATGATTTAGTTCTATATAAAAAGTAAACGCAATCAGTGCAGAATTACTCTAGTCCCAATGTGTACTAATTTTCGACTTTACTGTTTCTTTTGTATTCATTTCATTATTAAATTTCGTACAGTTGAGTTTATATCGGATGCAGCGGTATTACACATGATATGTATCTCAATAAAATGAAGTAATCATATTTAGATTAGAACCCCACTTTCTCATTCGGTAGTAAAAACTTAAACTTTCAACTAAAACGGTTTCAACCAGCGACTCTTTAGAATGCTGCCATTCAAAAACTATTCAAGATAAGATTTTGAAAGTTTCACACTGGTAGACGGGCCTTGACTAAGGGTATTTAAATTGAATAGAAAATCAATTGAATAGTTTCTTTTGCTGCTCACTATACGGATTCAAAACATCTTTCACGAATCAACTCTCAACAACCAAAAATATATCGAATATATCTTGTAATTTGTTTATTTAAATTTATTAATATAATACACAATTTGGCCCACATATTCGTCATATATATTGTATAAAGTCCATTGAAAGTTGGAAACGCTAATATTATGTTAGAAGCACCGAGGTCCTCATGTTCCATATGGTTCCATTTCTTATGTGAAATTTAGTGTTTCTGACGTTTTTTTTATTAGTGAGTTAACCCACTTTTAGTAATTTTCATCCTAACCTTTGTATGGGAGGTGGGCGTGGTTATTATCCGATTTCTTTCATTTTTGGATTGTATTAAGAAGTGGCCAACCAAATACCAAATTTTATTTCCATAGCTTTATTTATGGCACTTTATGTGCTTTCGGTTTTCGCCATTTTATGGGCGTGGCAGTGGTCCGATTTTGTCCATCTTCGAAATGGTGCCAAGAAATAAGTGTGCCAAGTTTCATCAAGATATCTTAATTTTTACTCAAGTTACAGCTTGCACAGACGGACGGACGGATAACCCTATATCTAACTGGTTTAGTTTTGGGTGAACAAAACTATAATACTCTCTTAGCAACTTTGTTGCGAGAGTATAAAAAGGCCCTAGAAGAATAATGTTTTTAAATACAGAAAATGAGGAAGTTTTCCCTTCCGCTTGACATACTACCGTATATGCAAGAGTAATTCTATTTTACTCTTTGCTACATGTTTCTAGGGTATAAAATTATATTAAACCTACGCATATCTGTATAAAATATTTTATATAAGATTAACAGAACAGAAATAACGGAAATTAATACGCTGGGGACATCTACTATAGTACGTACTGCAATGCTATTTGATTGGAATATTGATTAAAATTGGATATTGGTTACCCTTAATTGAAGGCGTATCTGCTTATCGCATGTACATATACTAGATAAGAACCTTAGTAAATCCATTTGCAAAGATGTGTAAATGCATTTTATTTCCAGCTGTAATAGTTGAAAAAAAAACCTTTTCTCTTTATAATTCCAAGTAATAATTTATAGTGTATACCTTCTCAAGATATTGTAATGAGCTGATTTACTACCTGGTAAAATTATATCATTCATGCCATTCGTTTAAATTATTATTTATGATTTGTTTACTTTTCTGTGATTTGGTCTGGTGCGTAAGGCGACAAACAAACTATTAACTATTATAGAAACCTTACGCACTTTCGTAGAAATAATGATCAAAGAGATAACCGATATCAGCAGAGAACGATGAGGTAGCCGATATTGTTATAAAAAAATATTTTAACGCATAATTATTTTTATTTTTTACTTGGAAAAGTGTTTGGGTTATGAGACCAAAATATCTTTAAGTGTAAAAAAATTATAAATTATATCAATTCCTAATATATTTATTTGAATTGTTGCAGATACAGTGGGGCAAATAAAAAATATTGTATTAAAGAACCAATTTTTATATAAAAAAGTACTTCTGTTTTTAAACTTGTGAGAACCGATTTTCAAGGGCAAATTATTATAAATCGATTAGCGGCTTTTATCAGTTGTTCAAAAGAAAATTATAAATCATAACAAACATAAAGAACCTATATACATATCAGGAATTATCAATGCTGCGATAGGACAAATGTTAACTAAATTCAGAGTTTCCTATCAGATTAGATTAGGAAATGAAGATCGCGAAAGTATAGTAAGGTTACTTTTGTCTGTATATTGGACAGACAGCTGTCTACGATTCGTTATATTTTACCAGTTAAAATATAGCGGGACGAGATATGGCGAACCGATCACTACTATTTATAAGTTCCTAACGTTTAACGTATTTACAATTACTTACTTTTCACGTAACGTGTCTCATTTATGTCCATCATGTGCAAGAGGAAAGTGTAGAATCTCTCTTTGATATTCCAAAACGTTAACTCAACACCAATTTAACTACCAAAACGATAACCAACTACCTAAAAAGTAAAACAAATCGTTCTAAGAAATAATGATAATAATGATATATCTTACTAATCATTATATTAAACACGATAGCATCAATATTGAATAAAACAAGAAAAGAACGGCCATGTTCGGGTGCAACCGAACATATTATACTCTCGCAATTTATTGAAGAAATTGTATTTACAAAACACACAAATTTACCCATAAATTCGGCATAAAGTTCAATAGAATATCGAAAATAATCATGAATTGTATATGTATGAGGGCTGGGGTAATTCCTGAATCGATATAAAGTTATATATACCAAAGTGATCAGTGTGACTAGTAAAGTTCAAATCCGGATGTCTATCTGTCCGTCCGTGCAAGCTGTAACTTGCGTAAAAATTGAGATACCTTAATGGAACTTGGAACACGTGTTCCTTGGCACCATGGGCGAAATCGGACCACTGTCACGCCCACAAAATGGCGATAACCAAAAACACATGTATGTATGAATGTATGTGATTGGCGTTGCAACCGTTTAGCCGGTTATAGCCGAATCGACGATAGTGCGCCACCTGTCTCTCTCCTTTGCAGTTCGGCGCCAGTTGGAGATCCCAAGTGTAACCAGGTCGCTCTCCACCTGGTCCCTCCAACGGA
Source organism: Zeugodacus cucurbitae (assembly GCF_028554725.1). Taxonomy (NCBI): domain Eukaryota; kingdom Metazoa; phylum Arthropoda; class Insecta; order Diptera; family Tephritidae; genus Zeugodacus; species Zeugodacus cucurbitae. The sequence continues at coordinate 49,810,689 of NC_071667.1, read as the reverse complement.
GTGGAGGCCTTCCCCTTCCTCGGCTTCCTCCGGCGGGTACTGCATCGAACACTTTCAGGGCTGGAGTGTTTTCGTCCATTCGGACAACATGACCTAGCCAGCGTAGCCGCTGTCTTTTTATTCGCTGAACTATGTCAATGTCGTCGTATAACTCGTACAGCTCATCGTTCCATCGTCTGCGGTATTCGCCGTTGCCAATGTTCTGAGGACCATAAATCTTGCGCAAAATTTTCCTCTCGAAAACTCCTAGTGTCGTCTCATCTGATGTTGACATCGTCCAAGCTTCTGCACCGTAAAGCAGGACGGGAATGATAAGTGACTTGTAGAGCTTGATTTTGGTTCGTCGAGAGAGGACTTTACTGTTCAATTGCCTACTCAGTCCAAAGTAGCACCTGTTGGCAAGAGTTATTCTGCGCTGGATTTCGAGGCTGACATTGTTCGTGTTGTTGATGCTGGTTCCCAGGTATACGAAATTATCTACGACCTCGAAGTTATGACTGTCAACAGTGACGTGAGATATTTCGACAGGAGATATTTCGTCTTGTCCTCATTCACCTCCAGACCCATTCGCTTCGCCTCCTTATCCATGCGGGAAAAAGCAGAACAAACGGCGCGGTTGTTGCTTCCGATGATATCAATATCATCGGCGTACGCCAGGAGCTGTACACTCTTGTAGAAGATTGTACCTTCTCGGTTTAGCTCTGCAGCTCTTATAATTTTTTCCAGCATCAGGTTAAAGAAGTCGCACGATAGTGAGTCACCTTGTCTGAAACCTCGTTTGGTATCGAACGGCTCGGAGAGGTCCTTCCCAATCATGACGGAGCTTTTGGTGTTGCTCAACGTCAATTTACACAGCCGTATTAGTTTTGCGGGGATACCAAATTCAGACATCGCGGCGTAAAGGCAACTCCTTTTCGTGCTGTCGAAAGCAGCTTTAAAATCGACAAAAAGGTGGTGTGTGTCGATCCTCTTTTCTCGGGTCTTTTCCAAGATTTGGCGCATGGTGAATATCTGGTCAGTTGTCGATTTTCCAGGTCTAAAGCCACACTGATAAGGTCCAATCAGTTTGTTGACGGTGGGCTTTAGTCTTTCACACAATACGCTCGATAGAACCTTGTATGTAATTGGCGCAGATTGTGGGATCTCCCTTTTTATGGATTGGGCAGAGCACACTGAGATTCCAATCGTCAGGCATGCTTTCTTCCGACCATATTCTGCAAAGAAGCTGATGCATGCACCTTATCAGTTCTTCGCCGCCGTATTTGAATAGTTCTGCCGGTAATCTATCGGCCCCCGCTGCTTTGTTGTTCTTCAAGCGGGTAATTGCTATTCGAATTTCTTCATGGTCGGGTAATGGAACATCTGTTCCATCGTCATCGATTGGGGGATCGGGTTCGCCATCTCCTGGTGTTGTACTCTCACTGCCATTCAGCAGGTCGGAGAAGTGTTCCCTCCATAATCCCAGTATGCCCTGGACATCGGTTACCAGATTACCACCTTGGTCTCTACATGAGGATGCTCCGGTCTTGAAACCTTCGTTAAGTCGCTTCATTTTTTCATAAAATTTTCGAGCATTCCCTCTGTCTGCCAGCTTCTCAAGCTCTTCGTACTCACGCATTTCGGCCTCTTTCTTTTTTTGTCTGCAAATGCGTCTCGCTTCCCTCTTCAGCTCTCGGTATCTATCCCATCCCGCACGTGTTGTGGTCGTTTGCAATGTTGCGAGGTAGGCAGTCTGTTTTCTCTCCGCTGCGAGACGGCACTCCTCATCGTACCAGCTTGTTTTTTGTCGTTGCCGAAAACCAATTGTTTCGGCTGCAGCGGTACGCAGTGAGTTTGAGATGCCGTTCCACAGTTCCCTTATACCGAGATGCTGATGAGTGCTCTCAGAGAGCAGGAGTGCAAGTCGAGTAGAGTATTTCGTGGCTGTCTGTTGCGATTGCAGCTTTTCGACGTCGAACCTTCCTTGTGTTTGTTGACGGGCATTCTTTGCTGCACAGAGGCGGGTGCGTATCTTCGCTGCGACCAGATAATGGTCCGAGTCTATATTTGGTCCTCGGAGCGTACGCACGTCTAAAACACAGGAGACATGTCTTCCGTCTATCACAACGTGATCGATTTGGTTCCGCGTGTTTCGAGACAGCCAAGTAGCTTGATGCATTTTCTTATGCTGGAATCTGGTACTACAGACGACCATATTTCGGGCCCCAGCGAAGTCGATCAGCCTCAGGCCGTTTGGCGATGTTTCGTCATGGAGGCTGAATTTTCCGACTGTTGTGCCAAAGACACCTTCTTTACCCACCCTGGCGTTAAAATCACCAAGCACGACTTTTACATCGTGGCGGGGGGGTGGACCACTGTCACGCCCACAAAATGGCGATAACCAAAAACACATAAAGAGCTATAACTAAGGCATTAATAAAGTTATGAAAATAAAATTTGGACATATGATCGCATTAGGGAGGGTCACATTTGAATGTAATTTTTGTGAAAAATTGGGCGTGACCCCGCCCCCAAATAGGTTTTTTGTATATATCTTGCAAACCAATAAAGCTATATAAACCAAACTTTCTGCAGTCGTTTCTTTTAGCCGTTTCCTTATACAGTCCAAAAATGAACGAAATCGGATAAACACCACGCCCACCTCCCATATAAAGGTTAGGTTGAAAATGACTAAAAGTGCGTTAACTCACTAATGAGAAACGTCAGAAACACCAAATTTTACATAAGAAATGGCAGAAGGAAGCTGCACTCAGATTTTTTTACAAAATGGAAAATGGGCGTGGCATCGCCCACTTATGGGCCAAAAACCAAATCTCAGGAACTACTTTAAAAGATATACCTAAGGAACCAATGAAGATAGCGAAAACTTTACACAAATACTGTATTTGAGCTGTGACATCACTTGTGGAAAAAGTGTCAAAATCGAAATATGACTTTTCAAGGCCCCTGATATCAAACATGAAGAACTCAGTGCCTAAGGGTAATGTTTCACCTAAAATATAGCTAAATCTCTAAATAAATTGCGAGAGTATAAAATGTTCGGTTGCACCCGAACTTAGCCTTTCCTTTCTTGTTTAACCTAACCTTTGTATAGGAGGTGGACGTGGCTATAATCCGATTAGATAAATTTGTATGATGTGTTATGTGGTACGTAAGGTGACGACTGCAGAAATTTTGGTCACAAAAGGCTTATTTAGGGGCTGGCCACGCCCACTTTGACAATCCAGATATGCCTGTTCCTAGTGCGATCATTTGTACAAAATATAACTTTTTATACTCTCGCAACATGTTGCACAGAGTATTATAGTTTTGTTCATATAACGGTTGTTTGTATCACCAAGAAATAAAAGAGCTAGATATGGGGTTATATATATATAAATGATCAGGATGACGAGTGCAGTTGAAATCCGGATGTCTGTCCGTCCGTCTGTCCGTCTGTCCGTCCGTCCGTGCAAGCGATAACTTGAGTAAAAATTGAGATATCTTAATGAAACTTGGAACACATGTTCCTTGTACCGTGAGAGGGTTGATTTCGAAAATGGGCAAAATCGGTCTACTGCCACGCCCACAAAATGGCGAAAACCAAAAACAAATAAAGTGTCATAACTAAGCCATAAATAAAGTTATAACAGTAAAACTTGGAATAAAGGATCGCACTAGGATGGTTCATATTTCAATGTAATTTTTTTGGGGAAGTGGGCGTGGCCCCGCCCTCAAATCGGTTATTTGTACATATCTCGAAAACCAATAAAGCTATATAAACCAAACTTTCTGCAGTCGATTTTCTTACGTACCCCAGCACACACCATGAAAATAGTTAAAATCCGATAATAACTACGCCCACCTCCCATACAAAGGCAATGTTGAAAATTACTTAAAGTGGGTTAACTCACTAACGAAAAACGTCAGAAACACTAAGTTTCACATAAGAAATGGCAGTTGGAAGCTGCACTCAGATTTTTTGACAAAATGGAAAATGGGCGTGGCGTCGCCTACTTATAGGTCAAAAACCATATCTCAGGAACTACTCGACCGATTTCAATGAAACTTGGTTTGTAATAGTTTCCTTACATCCCCATGATATGTTGTGAAAATGGGCCAAATCGCTTCACAACCACGCCTACTTATTATATACCAGAACTTTGAAGACGATCTGAATCGTTTACTTTACAATATATAAAGTAAGCACTAGTGAAGATATCGGTGCAGAACTTTGCACAAATACTATGTTAATAGTGTGGCAGCCCCATTCTAAAAATCGCCGAAATCGGACCATAGATTTTTAAGGCCCCATATATCGAACACGAGGACCTCGGTGCTTCTAACCTAATATTATGGTTTCCAACTTTAAATGGACTTTATACTATATATGTGACGAATATGTGGGCCAAATTGTGTATTATTAATATAAATAAAATTAAATAAATAAATTGCGAGAGTATGAAATGTTCGGTTACACCCGAACTTAGCCCTTTCTTACTTGTTATAAATATATCTATATTTAACTCGTTTAGTTTTATGACTTACAAACAACCGTTATGTGAACAAAACTATAATACACTCTTAGCAACTTTGTTGTGAGCTATGTTAAGTTTCTTAACCCTTAATGATGCACTCCTATATATTAAAATTGAGCACTAATAGAAACATTGAAGCACTTTTTTTAAGAATTACCTCATGATTTAAAACTGGTGGGGTCATCGTTGACACACCCCTTTATATATATTGGAACTATACGCTGACTTCAAAATTTCTGCAACAATTTAAATGTTTCGATCTAATTCGATTTAAAAATAATCTATAAAAATGAATCGCAAAATGTGTTGCTAAGCACATAACTCGAGAGCCGCTAAACCGATTTCACAAATTCTTTTTTTAGAATGCTTCTAGAGGTACCGGGATGGTTCTTACGGAGAGAAAATTTAAAAAATTGTCTGAAAAAGTCTTAAATCCACAATTTTCTAATCTCCCATACAAACAATTTGTGTCGTTAGTCTCGCAAAAAGTATAGAAGGGCCAAACCGATCTGGCTAATTTTAGTTTTGAAATATTTATGGAAGGCCAGGGAAAGATTAGAAAGTAAATAAATATGGAAAAATTGTGAGGAAGATAACAAGAAGACGATTTTATTGGAATTGACAACTAAATTATAAAAAAAAAAAACAAACAAAAAATAATATTAATATTAATATTTATTTTCAAAGTTGTCATTGTTGCTTTGTTAAAATATTTCTATCATTATTCAATTGTAAATATAATGCTGTATTGATAGACCAAAACAATGTAACAAGTAGGGAAAGGCAACCAAACATTTTATAATCTCGCAATTTATTAATGTAATTTTATTACACACAATTTGAAATAAAGTCCATAGAATAACGAAAATCAGCATATATAGTACATGAGGGTTAGGGTAATTCCTGAACCGATTTCACTCATATTCAACGCCCAGTTATAATGGGAATAGGGGCAACTTGGCACCTGTTAGTAGGCAGACAAACGGCAATTCGGCCTTGAAATTACTCCTAAATTGCAAATCAACGAAACACAAGTCTGCAAAATCGCCAAAAAAAGAGCATAAAGAAGATTTTCCAGATATTCAAGTCGCTGGAGGTACTGCACAGGACTTTAAAAGATTTACGCGACAACGAAAATATTTTTGGTGAAGTCATGATTCTGTTGGCAGGTGATTTTCGCCAGACTATTCCTGGATCAACTGTTGCTGACGAACTAATCACATGCCTAAAATCAAATGTGGCGACAAATAAAGAATCGCCAATTAACAAATAAAATACGAGTGTTTTTCCAAAAATATCATACTGCGATTGTAGAAATAGTTGAAAATGGTAGCGACGCAGTCGACACCTCGATGGATTAATAACATTTTTAACGGGTTTCTGTCACTTCATGGACTCGAAAGAGGAGCTTATTCATCGTGTTTTTCCTGACATGAAACCACAATATAATAAACATAAATGGCTGATTGAATGACCTATATTGGTGGTAAAAAAAACAAGGATCTCTTTGATCTTAATGCGACAATTTAGAATTTCGTTAAAGGAGAGTTGACACAGCTACAAACCAGGATGACGTATTCAATAAGCCCACAGACTAATTTAATTTAACTATGAAATTTGGTAATTTGTTACTTTCTCCAATATACGATTAAAAAAATCAAAGTTTTACTAATTATGATGATTTACGCTTAACACAGATCTACAATAATGTCTATCAATCATTTTAAAATTTATCGGCTATAACGTTTTCGTCTTTATGCGTAAGAATTTTTTCTCTGCATTGAAAGATTTACTAATTTAATGTATACCTTAGCCACAAAAACGTGTGGCCGGGTCTGCTAGTTTCTAATAAAAATACTTGTTATCTTGTTTTTGTCTCAAGCATCAAAGTACTTTTGCATATCGCGTAGCTTTATTTAAAGGGTTACATTGGTTTATTGGGTTCAAAAAATCGGTTTTTTTGTTTATTAATTTCTACAACATCTCTAAACTATTATCCTAAATTTTCAAGTCGATCCGAATAATAGTTTCGGAGATACAGCCTTTAGAATGAGTGTGCTCCAAGTCAGGTATTATTGTTATTCAAAACTTTGAACGCATTTTTCTCGGAACCGTGTTTTCAAAGTCGGTTGTCAATGTTTTTGAAAACTACTCAACCGATCTTGATGAAATTTTGCACAGGTGTTCGAATTACAATTTTCTCGTGCTTGAACGAAGGATTTTTTTTTTACAACAATTAAAAAAACAAAATGTCAAGCAAATTTGACCGAAGTTTATATTTTTTGGAAAAAATTTCTGTCAAAATTCCAATTATTCCTTGTTTTGTCTTTTCTTAGTTCAAGTACGAGTTTATGGTCTTATCTAAAACACTTATTTTTGTTTTTTTTTTTTTATTTGAAAATTACAGAAATTATTCTTTAAATAAGTATCTATAAGACAGGTAAACCCATGTAACCCCTTAAAAAGTGAATCGCGGAACTAGCGCAAAATAGTAAACTCGACCGCATGACGGAATAATGAATTAACTGATAATATTTTCACTATTATGTATGATTAAAAATTTGCTATTTTTCGAGTACATTATTAGAAACATATTAATGAATGTCGGCTCACCTCAAAGGGTCCCTAATACCTAACTTATTCTTCTAGAACTCATTTAATTTGATTTGTGTGAGAAATCCAACTGAAGTGTCGTAAAAATGCTTATGCTCGTAAAAAATGTTTCGGGATAAAATGTTCATCGGAAATAAAAATTAAATTGTTTTTGTCAAAATCGTTTTATTGAATTAGCAGTGGTAATCAATTTATTTGCAGTTCTCTTAAGCTCCGAAACCATAGGGGGCAGAGCTGTGTACAGGCACGTAAAAATCACCAGCCACCATGTAAGCATTGGTCACTGCACCCATTTTCACACCGCTGTAAGAGCTGCCACATGTATCCTTCACTGCTTCTTGGTAGTCACCACAACGCATACTGGGGAAGTCATCACGAGAAACAGACTCGGCGTAGTAAGCACAAGAACGGGCATGACTGCAGGCACCAGTTACATCCAAAGGACAGCCAGGTTGACTCTTACCACCATTAGGGTAGAAAGCGCCCTTACCAATTGGTTTGAGGAAACCCAATTTTCCACCATTTGTTTGAATGGATTCGACATATTGAGCATCGTTGGAATTCAAACGTTTGTTGGGTTTGTTGTAACTGAAGAGTGGCAGGGCGGGGTCCAAACCAACTATGGCGTGAAGTAAACCATTTTTAGTGTTCTTACCAGCAAAACCGGCAACATGAGCACCCAAACTGTGACCGATCACTTCGGTTGTTTCCAAACTCATACCATGCTTTTCTACCAAGTAGTTAATCATACTAGCAACCTTTTGGCCTGCCTTTGGCACAGCAACAACAGAGGAAGCGTATTCAACGGAACGTGCACGGGCCCAATCCACAATGATCACATTATATTTGCCACGTCCCAACCAGGCAGCACGAATATCCTTATTCATACCAGCGGTGTAGCTCTGAGTCCAGCCATGAATGACGAATCTACATTAGAGTTTACATATATGTTATACTCATAGAACAGCACTTGAGTTTTGAGAAAACTTGTCGATAAGTTTATACGGTACCTCGTTGGATTGTTAGCATCGAAGTCGGAATTGTTAATAGATTTGGCGGTTTCGGTAATCTTCTGTCCTTTGGATGGATTTTTATTGGTGTACAGGTAGAAAGTCACTGGAACTGGTAGAATACGACCCTCCATTTCTTCTTTCTTCTCCAAATCGGCCAACATCTGCTAGCCCTCCTCGGTTGAGACCCAGTAAGATGAGCCATCTACTTTAGGAATATACCAACCATTCTCTCCGTTGACACGTTGATCCTCAGGGATGGGCACGGCAGCGACTAAGGATAAAATTTATGAATTTCCGTGTAAAGGATTACAAGTAACAGTAAATTACCTGCGGTTAGCGCACAGATTGCTAAAACAATTACGACTTTCATTGCAAATTCAATGGAAGATACTAATAATTCTGGAATGAATGAGCCGCATTTTATATATCAACTAGGGGTCCTAGTCGCTTTGTACATTGAAATGCATGTGAAGTACAAACTGATATCAGCAAAATTGTGGCTAAATGACGTTGATATTAACGTCGATAAATATATAATTAAATTGATAAAAAATAGCTTTCGATTAGCTTCAACGAAGCGCTTTATAATTAAGTAGATAAGATATTAAGAACAGACTCTGCAAGTGGCATATTGGAATTCTGCAATTCATTGACTGGGAGAAATTTTTAATCTTTGTATAAGATAGACGTTTTAAAGTTGGCCATTTTACGCGGGATAATACACACTATTCAGACTGACTGTCCTGAATAAATACTAATGTATGTTCTTAATATCTTATCTACCTAATTATAAAGCGCTTCGCTGAATCGACAGCTAATTTTTATCAATTTAATTATATATTTTAGCGACGTTAATATCAACGTCATTTAGCCACAATTTTGCTGATATCAGTTTGTACTTCACATGCATTTCAATGTACAAAGCGACTAGGACCCCCAGCTGATATATAAAATGGGGCGCATTCATTCCAGAATTATTAGTATCTTCCATTGAATTTGCAATGAAAGTCGTAATTGTTTTAGCAATCTGTGCGCTAACCGCAGGTAATTTACCGGTACCTGTAATCCTTTACACGGAAATTAATAAATTTTATCCTTAGTCGCTGCCGTGCCCATTCCTGAGGACCAACGTGTCAACGGAGAGAATGGTTGGTATATTCCTAAAGTAGATGGCTCATCTTACTGGGTCTCAACCGAGGAGGGCGAGCAGATGTTGGCCGATTTGGAGAAGAAAGAAGAAATGGAGGGTCGTATTCTACCAGTTCCAGTGACTTTCTACTTGTACACCAATAAAAATCCATCCAAAGGACAGAAGATTACCGAAACCGCCAAATCTATTAACAATTCCGACTTCGATGCTAACAATCCAACGAGGTACCGTATAAACTTATCGACAAGTTTTCTCAAAACTCAAGTGCTGTTCTATGAGTATAACATATATGTAAACTCTAATGTAGATTCGTCATTCATGGCTGGACTCAGAGCTACACCGCTGGTATGAATAAGGATATTCGTGCTGCCTGGTTGGGACGTGGCAAATATAATGTGATCATTGTGGATTGGGCCCGTGCACGTTCCGTTGAATACGCTTCCTCTGTTGTTGCTGTGCCAAAGGCAGGCCAAAAGGTTGCTAGTATGATTAACTACTTGGTAGAAAAGCATGGTATGAGTTTGGAAACAACCGAAGTGATCGGTCACAGTTTGGGTGCTCATGTTGCCGGTTTTGCTGGTAAGAACACTAAAAATGGTTTACTTCACGCCATAGTTGGTTTGGACCCCGCCCTGCCACTCTTCAGTTACAACAAACCCAACAAACGTTTGAATTCCAACGATGCTCAATATGTCGAGTCCATTCAAACCAACGGCGGTGGATTGGGTTTCCTCAAACCAATTGGTAAGGGCGCTTTCTACCCTAATGGTGGTAAGAGTCAACCTGGCTGTCCTTTGGATGTAACTGGTGCCTGCAGTCATGCCCGTTCTTGTGCTTACTATGCCGAGTCTGTGGCTCGTGATGACTTCCCCAGCATGCGCTGTGGTGATTACCAGGAAGCAGTGAAAGATAAATGTGGCAGCTCTTACAGTGGTGTGAAAATGGGTGCAGTGACCAATGCTTACATGGTGGCTGGTGATTTTTACGTGCCCGTGCACAGCTCTGCCCCCTATGGTTTCGGAGCTTAAGAGAATTGCAAATAAAATGATTACAACGGCTCATTTAATGAAACGATTTTGACATAAACTATTTATTTTTTATTTCCGATGAACATTTTGTCCGAGAACATTTTTTTTCTCAGAAGAAACATTTGAAGTAGTTAGTTTTCCTGGTACACTTAAGTTGGATTTCTCACACAAATCAAATTAAATGAGTTCTAGAGTAATAAGTTTGGTATTAGGTAGGGACCCTTTGAGGTGAGCCGACATTCGTTAATGTGTTTCTGACAATGTTCTCGAAAAATAGCAAATTTTTATACTCTTGCAACAAAAATTGCTAAAGAGAGTATTATAGTTTTGTCCACATAACGGTTGTTTGTAAGTCCTAAAAATAAACGAGTTAGATATAGGGTTATATATACCAAAGTGATCAGGGTGACGAGTAAAGTTCAAGTCCGGATGTCTGTCTGTCCGTTCGTCTGTCCGTCCGTGCAAGCTGTAACTTGAGTAAACATTGAGATATCTTAATGAAACTTGGAACACGTATTCCTTGGCACCATAAGAAAGTTAAGTTCGAAAATGGGCGGAATCGGACCACTGCCACGCCCACAAAATGGCGATAACCAAAAACACATAAAGAGCTATAACTAAGGCATTAATAAAGTTATGAAAATAAAATTTGGAAAATAGGATCGCATTAGAAAGGGGCACAATTGGATGTAATTGTTTTTGAAAAGTGGGAGTGACCCCACCCCCAAATATGTTTTTTGTATATAACTCGCAAACCAATAAAGCTATATAAACCAAACTTTCTGCAGTCGTTTCTTTTAGCCATTTCCTTATACAGTTCAAAAATGGAAGAAATCGGATAATAACTACGCCCATCTCCCATACAAAGATTAGGTTGAAAATTACTAAAATTGGGTTAACTCACTAACGAGAAACGTCTGAAACACCAAATTTTACATAAGAAATGGCAGAAGGAAGCTGCACTGAGATTTTTTTTCAAAATGAAAAATGGGCGTTGCGTCGCCCACTTATGAGTCAAAAACCATATCTCAAGAACTAATCGACAGATTTCAATGAAATATAGGAGCGAAATCAGTTCACTACATATAATACACACTACATATTCCCATATAACTCAATTTTGAATCCTTCTGACTTTATAATGTATACATAAGGAACCGACAAAGATAGCGAAAGACAACTTTACACAAATACTGTATTTGAGCTGTGACATCACTTGTGGAAAAATTGTCAAAATGGACCATGACTTTTCAAGGCCTCTTATATCAAACATGAAGAACTCAGTGCCTAAGGGTAATTTTTCACCGAAAATATAGATAAATCTGTAAATAAATAGCGAGAGTATAAAATGTTCGGTTGCACCCGAACTTAGTCTTTCCTTACTTGTTAATCATACATATTAGTGAAAATATTATCAGTTAATTCATTGTTCCGTCATGCGGTCAAGTTTACTGTTTTGCGCTAGTTCCGCGTGTAACTTTTTAAGGCGTTTCATGGGTTTTGTCGGGTAAAAAAGACCTATATTCAATATTTTTTGCCTATGTTTTCTGTCTATAGATACATTTTTAAAGAATAATTTTTAAATTTTCTGGAAAAGGAATAAATATTCCTTCATTTTGACATCATTTCCGGTGACCTCTCGGTGCGTCTGCGTTGTCAGCATAACTCCTGACAGGATCATCCAAAATGAAAAAAACAATAATAGGTAAGACCATAAACTCGTACTTGAACGAAGGAAAGACAAAAAAGTAAAAATTGGAATTTCGACAGAAATTTTTCCAAATAAATAAAAACTTTGTTTTTTTTTTAATTGTTGCGTTCATTTTGTTTTTTTAATTGTTGCGTTCAAAATTTTGAATAACAATAATACCTGACTTGGAGCGCACACATTCCAAAGGCTGTATCTCCGAAACTATTATTCGGATCGACTTGTAAATTTAGGATAATATTCTTGAGATTTTGTAGACATGTTGATCCCACGAAACCCCTGTAACCCCTTAGATCAAGCTACGCGATATGCAAAAGTACTTTGATACTTGAGACAAAAACAAGATAACAAGTATTTTTCGAAATTATTTTTAAATTACCGATCGAAACATTTAAATTGCTGAAGAAAATTTGACGTCAGCGTATAGTTCCAATATATATAATATGGGGTGTGTCAACGATGACGCCACTAGTTTTAAGTCATGAGGTGATTTCTAAAAGAAGTGCTTGAATGTTTCTATTATGTGTATATAAAATTTATATTTAGATGTATTAGGAAGTGCTCAATTTTAATTTAAAATAGTGCATCATCATTAGATAGTGCATCATTAGGTTAAGAAACTTAACATAGGTCAAGACATATATGTATCTAACGTAAGCCAGTTTTATGATTATTTCAATCAATTTTTGCGATGTTGTTGTTTGGCTAGAAGTGATAGCAATCACCCCACTATATTCATATTTTCAGTAATCATATATATGTTAAACCCTAATTGCAAATTTCTTTTTAGTTTGAATAAACGAACTCCTCTAAAGTTTAGTTTCTGAATAAAATCTATATCGATTTGCCCTCAATTCAAAATGCTTTTCTTTGTTACTATATTACGATATGGCAATGGTTATTTCGGAAATAAAATAAAAAACCCACTTATATTAATCACGCTGACACTGCAGTACCACTTTAAGAGTTCTGAAGTTTTGCAAAAAAAATGTTTACCTGATAAATATGTGTATGTATGGATTGCATTAAAAGAACTGTGCTCATTTTAGATAAAATCTGAAATTATTCAGGGTTGGTAAAAATTTTGTTATTTTTTATAACAGAGTTAATTACTTTTATCTAAAATTTCATTATCTGATGCACTCGTGAAATGTTCTTGGTATATAAACGGTATTCCTTTCGGTAAAAAAACAGTAGTAAAACAAACGTTAGCAATGAAAGTGTTGGTGATTTTGGCATTCTGCGTTCTAGCAGGTATTTGAATTACCAATTTAAAAATTATAAAAAGAGATCGACAAACAGAAAGGCTCTCATATAAGTTCCTTTTTAGTCGCTGCCGTTCCCGTTCCTGAGGAGGAACGTGTCAACGGAGAGAATGGTTGGTATATTCCACAAGCTAACGGCTCATTCGTTTGGGTGTCAATGGAGGAGGGTGAACAAATGCTAGATGAACTGGAGAAACAAGAAGAAATGCAAAGTCGTCTGTTACCGGTGCCAGTGACTTTCTACTTGTACACCAATAGAAATCCGACTAAAGGACAAAAGATTACAGAAAGCGTCAAATCAATTCTGAATTCAATGCTGCAAACCCAACGAGGTATGATAAAAAGGGATTTGGTCAATATAATCAATAATTGTTCTAAACATTTAAATTCGACTACAGATTCGTCATTCATGGCTGGCCTCAGAGCTATACTGCCGGTATGAATAAGGATATTCGTGCTGCTTGGTTGGGACGTGGCAAATATAATGTGATCATTGTGGATTGGGAACTCGTACGTTCCGTTGATTACGCTTTCTCCGTTTTGGCAGTACCCAAAGAGGGAGAAAAGGTTGCCAGTATGATCAACTATTTGGTCGATCAATTTGGTATGAGTTTGGATGAAACCGAAGTGATCGGTCACAGTTTGGGTGCTCATGTTGCCGGTTTTGCCGGTAAGAACACTAAAAATGGTTTGCTTCACGCCATAGTTGGTTTGGACCCTGCTCTGCCACTCTTCAGTTATAATAAACCCAACAAACGTCTAAAGGCAGATGATGCTCAATATGTCAATTGGGTTTCCTCAAACCAATTGGTAAAGGCGCTGTCTACCCCAATGGTGGTAAGAGTCAACCTGGTTGTCCTTTGGATGTAACTGGTGCCTGCAGTCATGCCCGTTCTTGTGCTTACTACGCCGAGTCTGTTTCTCGTGATGACTTCCCCAGTATGCGTTGTGGTGACTACCAAGAAGCAGTGAAGGATAAATGTGGCAGCTCTTACAGCGGTGTGAAAATGGGTGCAGTAACGAATGCTTACATGGTGTCTGGTGATTTTTACGTGCCCGTGCACAGCTCTGCGCCCTACGGTTTCGGATCTGCTTAAAATAATTGAAAATAATGTTATAACCGTATTGATTAATAAGGGGATATTGAAATGAAAAAATAATTAGTCTTGGTTTTGGTGAACAGAAAATGTTATGGACAGTATTTTTTACGAGATCTTCAGAGCACCGGTTGGATCTTTTGCCTAGAACAGTGCTTGTAATTCTCAGGAGCAACATTTCAAATGGGTAGTTTCTAGAGTCTGGCAGAACAGAATTTCTCAACCAAATGAGTTCGATGGTATTTAGTTAGGTGTTAGGAATACCTTGAAGTGAGCCGACATTCATTAATATTTGTCTGACAATGTATGTGCCACTCGAAAAAGCACTCGTATATGAATGATACTCGTTTTAGTGACAATAATATCAGTTAATTCATTATTAAGTCTCGAGTTTACTATTTGGCGACAGTTTCGAGATTAATCTATTAAATAAAAATTTGCGATATGCATAAGTGTTTTGCTGTTTACATTCAGACAAAAAACAAGAAATTTTTCGAAATTATATTAATTATACCAATTAAAACACTTCAGTCTTCGTACAAAGTTTGATGTGATCGGATATTTTTAATTGGATTTTGTGGTAATTACTTACAATATCCATACATTTCTAAACATTTATATGATAAAAGGTAAAAACCATTTGGGTACAAAACTCAATTGAAATCAGACTAATTCTGCAATTAGCTTAAATCAATTCATTGTACGTTAAAAATATTATATTTATATATATTTTTTAATGCAATTGTGGAAATGGACTCTACTAAAAGTGTGCTAATTGAAGTATATGTAAGAATTTCTTAATTAAGTTGGACAACTTTTAAACGAAGTTGCACAGGTTTCTTTAATATGTAAACAAAAACAGATCGAAATTAAACTTAGTGAAAACATTGAGATTCCTACATAAATTTTGAAGATGGACGAAATCTGATTACAACCAAGTTATGTAAACATGTAAGCTTAGATATAATGTAACTTAGTGCTAAAAATTCCAAAAATAGATTATCTACCGATTACTTAGATAAGATTACTTCGGATTGACGTATGTATACACATACATATATCACTTATACATATATCCTCATATAGCCAATATAAAACATTTATATTCATTTATATTTCTACATATGTTAAGTCCTTCGATTAATCATCATTTATAATTAATAGCCTAATTGTTATAATTATATCAAATAAAAACAGCTCAAAACCTTTAAGTTACTTAAGCTATAAATCAACAGCTGTTTGACAAAAACAAAATTTATTAGTTACTACTATAAATTTCGATATGTAATTCTTATCGATAAAGCAATGGCTTTTTGAAAAACAAAATAAGAACCCCCTCAGATTACTTATGCTAACTGATATAAACAAAAAGACACTTTAAAGTGCCACTTGCAGAGTTTCTTATCTAATAAGTATACATACTCTATATGGGTATTGAAAGAATTGCGCCTATTTTAATTGTATCATATATTTTCTATGTAATCAGATATTTCAACCCTTTTAGAACATATTCCATGACATAAGTTAATGACTATTATCTATTTATTATTCTATTATCTGATGTACTCGTACCTGTAACTGAGTATATAAACCGTATTCCTTTCGCCAAAAGACCAGTAGTAGTATAATAAACTTTTGCAATGAAAGCGTTGGTGATTTTGGCATTTTGCGTTCTAGCAGGTATTTGAATTACCAATATACGAAGTAATAAAGGGAATATACATTCAGTAAGACTGATATAAATTATTTTATAGTCGTTGCCGTTCCCGTTCCTGAGGAGGAACATGTTAGCGGAGAGAATGGTTGGTATGTTCCACAAGTTGATGGTTCGCTAGTTTGGGTCCCACTCGAAGAGGGTGAACAAATGTTAGATGAACTGGAGAAACAAGAAGAAATGCAAAGTCGTCTGTTACCGGTGCCAGTGACTTTCTACTTGTACACCAATAGAAACCCGTCCAAAGGACAAAAGATTACAGAAAGCACCAAATCCATTAACAATTCCGATTTCGATGCTAAGAATCCAACGAGGTATGATAAAAACTGATAGAGAAGTGTCTCAAAGAGATAATCTGTGTATTACTTCCAAATTCCACTACAGGTTCGTAATTCATGGCTGGACTCAGAGCTACAAAGCCGGTATGAATAAGGATATTCGTGCTGCTTGGTTGGGACGTGGCAAATACAATGTGATCGTTGTGGATTGGGACCGCGCACGTTCGGTTGATTATGCCTCGTCCGTTGTTGCTGTGCCAAAGGTAGGCAAAAAGGTTGCCAGCATGATTAACTATTTGGTTGATCAATTCGGTATGAGTTTGGATGAAACCGAAGTGATCGGTCACAGTTTGGGTGCTCATGTTGCCGGCTATGCTGGTAAGAACATTAAAAATGGCTTACTTCACGCCATAGTTGGTTTGGACCCCGCTCTACCACTATTCAGTTACAACAAACCCGACAAACGTTTGAGTGCCAACGATGCTCATTATGTCGAATCCATCCAGACCAACGGCGGTGAATTGGGTTTCCTCAAACCAATTGGTAAAGGCGCTTTCTACCCCAATGGTGGTAAGAGTCAACCTGGTTGTCCTTTGGATGTAACTGGTGCCTGCAGTCATGCTCGGTCTTGTGCTTACTATGCCGAGTCTGTGGCTCGTGATGACTTCCCCAGCATGCGTTGTGGTGATTACCAGGAAGCAGTAAAGGATAAATGTGGCAGCTCTTACAGTGGTGTGAAAATGGGTGCAGTGACCAATGCTTATATGGTGTCTGGTGAATATTATGTGCCCGTACATAGCTCTTCGCCTTATGGTTTCGGCTACCCTTAAATACGTGATGTTTTTATACTATATATACCGAATTTTTTATACAGAAAGACTAATAAATGAAAATAATATTTACTCGTCTATAGAATCACATAAGTTTAGTTACTATTAAACCTTTCATATGTTGGGAAAACTTTATAATAAACTAGATGATTTAATAAACAGTGATTTATTCTTGACCATCTGCAATACTAACTTTATCATAGTGCTAAGGACAGACGGACGGATACTTCAACATATATTTGAGACATAAATAATCCTATCTTTCATGTTGGATCAAACTGAACCCAGTGTGGAAAAGTTAATAAAACTTGAACTCAAATTTGGTTAATTTGCATATTGGAGTTTAGTCCAGTAACAAGGTCCCAGACCTGCAAAAATGGACCAGTAGGGAATTCGGGGGCAGTAAACTAATACGTCAAACAAATACTATCTAATACTACTAATAAGTATATTTACAACGACTAAGAGGATGCCGAGTACACATTGGCAGACATTTGAGAGATTATGCTATCTTGCGAAGACAACTGGCGCTTAATATCGCAAGATATTGAGAATGCACTAAGAAGCCGGACATTGTAAATGAGTCAAAGTTTAACAATTTCTGCAGTGTGATTCGGGTCGTTGTTTTGTTGAATCAAATATTTATCACTCGACCTCACTTTTAAAATTTATCCAAATAAAATTATCTATTGTTGACTCAATAAACTCGATATTAGCTACTCTGTTACTACACTCAGAAAAGAATAAAGTCACTTTAAATCCAGTACCAAGAACTTTAAAATTAAAAATTTTTATGTATGAAAACCAGCCGTATTGAAAAATATTTAATCTTAAAGTTAACACTTTAAAATGTAAATTATTAATGTTAGCACTTTGAATATTAAAGTGAAAACTTTACATTTTAATATGCGCATTCTCGAATACAATATAAACACTCTTGATTTTAAAGTTCACACTTTTAACCCAATTTAAAAATGTTTGCATTTAAAAAAAGTTAACACATTAAACCTCAAATTAAAAGCTTTAGCTCTTATTTTGAGAGTGAACACTTTCAAATGCAATTTAAAAGCTTTCACTATAAACTTTAAATAAAACACACTATTTTAATTGTTTTTAATTCACATTTTTTTATTCAAACAGACAGTAGTCTTTTAAAATTGGCCACTCTTGCAAAAAATCAGAATTCGAAAGCTTTGCCAAATTCTTTTTCCGAAATGTAAATGTTTTTTGCCATTTGTCAATAACCTCATCCCAATTATTGATATCTTTTTGAAGCGAAGTTTTTAAACATAACGACAGCGTTTCGTCAACTTCAACATTTTCGTCTACTAATGGATCACGTACTTCACTCGAAAGAGATCTTTCCGCGGATGGACTACTCTTTCTAATCTTTGTCTTTAAATTAAAATATTTGGAATAGAGCTTGCCTGATGGGTTTTTTTTTCTTTGACGAGGAATGTAGTAATAATCCTGAAAGAAATCAGTTTACAATATGTTCTTTTAAATATATCGTGTTTAATAATACCTGCGACTCTTTTTCATTGGGAAATAAACTAATTATTTCTTCCACAATACTAGCAAAGTGTTCTGGTCTAAGCTTTGTCTTTGTTAACATGACATCTTCTAAAATTATTTTAATGTGGGCATCGCGTTTCTTATTCGTAAAACATGTCCATTCCTCATAATATTGAATAAGTTGTTTTCCGGCTGAGTTATCGTTTAAAAATGTTGAAAGGGGCTGCAATGAAATTTATCATAAAATTTAATACAAAACCTTTTACTGTATATTCTTACCTGTGATCCAAATGCGTTTCTTATTGAATTATTTGAAGAACAAGGTGAATCTTTGTGACGGTTTTTTTCTAGCCAACCAACAACTTTTGAAGTCTGGCTCAACGTTTCGTCTTCTATTCCAAACTGAAAAAATAAGTTTGCTAAATTATAAACGTAGTAATATTCAAATGGTAATTGTATCTATGTACGTGCTTAACGTCGCAAATAAGCTTCAAAATTAATATTATATTTACCTTTGACTTGCGCCAGAAAAACAACTTTTCTCTAAACTCTGCTCGAAGACCAATATTTTTTACTGCTTCCGCAATGTTAATATTGCATTTACATTAATAATAATGCATAAGTGTTAATATTGCCGAAGAATTTTTACTTACTTTTTAGGCCAAGAAAAAGTGTTTCCAGATCAAACTTCTTTAGCAGATTAAGGAGATCCGTATCTTCCTCAACACACGTGTACGTTAAATCACCCTGCTCATTAATTTGGATATCGTTGCCAAACATTCGCAGCAAGTCGTTTTCCGGTATAATTTTACTCTGACTGGTCATTCTTGTATCTTGTTTACACTTCTAAATTCTTAAATGTCAAAGTGAACACGTTTAAATAGAAAGTGCCACTTTGATTTATAAAGTGAACACTTTAAATGTAAACGCTAACACTTTTCTGCAAATTGATCACTTTACATTTTAAATTAAACACTTTCAAAATAAACGTTATAGTTTTATTTTTAAACTTTTAAAAATTTTAAATCAAATGGATTCACTTTTAATACAATTTTAAGAGTGATTACATTATAAATAATAAATTTTTCTTTAAAATATAAAGTTTGTCATTATAAAATAAAGTTAACATTTTTAAATTTAAGAATTTTACATTAAAAACAAAAATTTTAACTTTTAAATTAAAAGTAAACAATTAAAAAACTTTATATTAGCACTTTTACAAAATATTTTTTTTTTGTGTTCCCCATAAAGAACCTATAGACTGAGACACTTTAAATAAAATTTTAAAGGGTTCACATTTAATTTTAAAGCGCACTTTTTTTTCTCAGTGTAGACATACACCCCCATACCATCACAGCCCTGCCATGTTTAATTGGCGCCGCGAGATTTTTTTGGAAATTTTGTTTCTTAAGAATACAACGCTTTTCAAGGTCACGTAATTTATAGGGCCACCCGGAACGACACTTTGAGACGATTGAACCTACGAATTTATTCGCACTCTTTGAACCGAGAAGTGTGCTCTATCCACTCTCTAACCAAGTTCCCAAAAAGTTGTATCATCTTTCCATAATTTTACAATTTTTCTCATTCACTGGCCGTTGTTGGCTTTATTTTTCTATCCATTTTAATCCCCTGCTCGTGACCAGTAAATCGCGAGCTTTGATGTTTGAATACATTGAAACCTTTAAAAAATGTAAACTTTATATTTTATTTAATTACGGTGATTTTGACTAGAATGATTTACCAATCTTCAAATAAATCTTTGTTAATTAAATAGCATATTAAAACTTATTTTTTAAGTAATATTTAATTCGTTTCTTAGTGTTTGGGGTGCGAAATATTTTTCAATAAATTTTAAACGAATTATTGATTTTATATTTAATTGAACGTGATTATTTCCCATGTATCTGTGTTTTCGAATATACTGAAATAAATGGTCAATCGCAATGTAAAATCTTGTTTAAGTTATCAGGGGATTTCTACTGGTAACTATATTTCACTGGTTTTACAAAATTGAGTTGTAAATTTCGCACTTTTGAATGGTTTTATTTTGGCATATATATTTATTACCGCAAGATAAGGCAATAAAATTAAGCGACAATATTTCAATTAGGATTATGTCCTTCGGCATTCACAATTATGGATTCAATGGCACCAATATGATGAATTTCGATGCTCTATTGCGTATTTTTTATAAAATTTTGCAGACATTTCGAGAGTATATATTATTCGGCTGCACCGGAACTTAGATTATATTTGCATTGTTTTTAATTATACTACGTTAAACTCTTCGACCAGACATTATTCATCTTAGCATAATTGCTGATTTTTATATAAATTAATTAAATGGCAAATAGCCCGAAATCTTACCTTATTAATACAATCAATATCGACTAATTTATGCAAGAAAAATATTTATTTGTTAGTATTATCATCTCCAATATGCGCTTCTTAACGATAAGGAACCCTCTAACTAACTACTCATATATGATAAACAAAAAAGAAAACACTTTAAAGTACCACTTGCAGAGTTTGAAAAGTACGTTTATCTGATGAATTGATATTGAAAGAAATGCGCTCATATTAAGTGTAATCTTATATTTTGATATACAACCAAAAATATGAGCTTTTTTTCTAAACGAGTTAATTACTATTATCTATTATTCTATTATCTGATGTACTCATGAAATGTACTAACGTCTCAGACACCGAGTATATAAACGGTATCCCTTTCGCCAAAACAGCAGTAGTACAACAAACTTTGCAATGAAAGTGTTGGTGATTTTGGCATTTTGCGTTCTAGCAGGTATTTGAATAACTCACATCCATAATACTGTAGGAACTATATACCTTGAGTAAGGCTAATATAAATTATCTTTTAGTCGCTGCCGTTCCCATTCCCGAGGCGGAACGTGTTAACGGAGAGAATGGTTGGTATATTCCACAAGCTAACGGCTCATTCGTTTGGGTGTCAATGGAGGAGGGTGAACAAATGCTAGATGAACTGGAGAAACAAGAAGAAATGCAAAGTCGTCTGTTACCGGTGCCAGTGACTTTCTACTTGTACACCAATAGAAATCCGTCTAAAGGACAAAAGATTACAGAAAGCTTCAAATCAATTACCAATTCTGAATTCGATGCTGCAAACCCTACGAGGTATGTTAAAAAAGGGATTTGGTCAACCTAAGTGATAATTGTTCTCAACCTTTAAATTCGACTACAGATTCGTCATTCATGGCTGGACTCAGAGCTACACCGCCGGTATGAATAAGGATATTCGTGCTGCTTGGTTGGGACGTGGCAAATATAATGTGATCATTGTTGATTGGGAACGTGCACGTTCCGTTGATTACGCTTCCTCCGTTTTGGCAGTACCCAAAGTGGGAGAAAAGGTTGCCAGTATGATCAACTATTTGGTTGATATACATGGTATGAGTTTGGATGAAACCGAAGTGATCGGTCACAGTTTGGGTGCTCATGTCGCCGGTTATGCTGGCAAGAACATTAAAAATGGCTTACTTCACGCCATAGTCGGTTTGGACCCCGCTCTGCCACTGTTCAGTTACGATAAGCCCAACAAACGTTTGAATGCCAACGATGCTCATTATGTCGAATCCATCCAGACCAACGGCGGTGAATTGGGTTTCCTCAAACCAATTGGTAAAGGCGCTTTCTACCCCAATGGTGGTAAGAGTCAACCTGGTTGTCCTCTCGATGTAACTGGTGCCTGCAGTCATGCTCGCTCTTGTTCTTACTATGCCGAGGCGGTGGCTCGTGAAGATTTCCCCAGCATGCGTTGTGGTGATTACCAGGAAGCAGTAAAGGATAAATGTGGCAGCTCTTACAGTGGTGTGAAAATGGGTGCAGTGACCAATGCTTATATGGTATCTGGTGAATATTATGTGCCCGTTCATAGCTCTTCGCCTTATGGTTTCGGCTACCCTTAAATTCGTGATGTTTTTATACGTACTGACTATTTTATAAATATTTTGAAAACTAATAAATGAAAATATGTACTCCTAAACGATTTATTAATTTTTATTCAATCGTTGGGATCATATATATATACTCTTGTTTAATAGTTTCTACGAGTAAAAGCTCTACAATATTTACTTAGACCTGCCATTAAAAGTGAAACGTTCAAGCATAATTTCAGGCGCTAGGGTGCGCGTAATACAAACATTATAAAATATATATCGCTCTATCGACAGTTAAGATAATGTGTTGTTAAAGGAGACAGGCCCCTCACTTTTTAGCTTTGTTACCTACCTACAGTCTTAAATGAATAGATATAAGTACATAAGTCGGCATATGCATTTTGACGAAATAAAAATTACACATTTTTGATTTCAAATGATAAATGGTTGTATATTATACATGAGTGTAACTAATACGAATGTAAAAGCAAGGAAGGGCTAAGTTCGGGTGTAACCGAACATTTTATACTCACGCAATCATTAATTTAATTTAATAATATAACACGCAATTTGACCGGCATTTGATATTCGGCATATATATGGTATAAAGTCCATTGAAAGTTTGAAAACAATAATATTAGGGAGCTAGGGGAAGTTATGACCTGATTTTGGGAACAGAGACTAATTGTTAGAAGAAAACTATTCTCTCTAAATTCTGTAAAAATGTCTGAGAGACTTACTTATATTTTCGTGACAAATTTTTATTAGAAACACTGAGGTTCTCATGTTCGATGTATGGGGTCTTGAGAACTTGGTCCGATTTTGGCGATTTTTAGATTAGTTTCGTTGATATATCTTTATTAGTTTACGATATATGTACAAAGAATTTAGTCACCCTGATCATTTTAATAAACATAACCTTATATGTAATTCGTTTGGTTTTAGGACTTACAACCAACCGTTATGTGAACAAAAATATTATACTCTCTTAGCAACTGTGTTGCGATGTATAAAAATAGACAATCATACATTTTCCTCAATATCTAAATATGAAAGCACCATTATTTTGTGTATTCAAATAATACTTTTGGTCCATTCAGCCGTGGTAAGAACCAAGTGAGTTATAGGTAATATCTCACCAGTTCACTTCTTGACAAATCTTACTAAAAATGTGTGTGTCCATAAAACGCCTATCATCACCTGATTGCCCTTGGTATGTGCAGTACCTTCTAAGCGAGTACATTAGAATCATCTTACTTTAAGCACTAATTGGGTTATTGACCTTCAAATTGCATTGATTTACAGTTGCTAGAGACTTCGGAAAAGTATCTCTTTAATTATCTTGAAGTTATATATATATTATATTATATGTCTGTGTAATACATATATTTTATTAGTATCTATAAAGAGGAGAGATTTGTATGTATGTTTGTTATGAATAAACTCAAAAACTTCACCATTGCAAAAGGTACATTCACCCCGAGTAACATAGGTTATATTTATTGTTAGAATCTCAACTTTCTGGAAATAGTTCCCAGGTGAGGGAATCAAAAAGACTCCGTGATGGAGAATCTTAATCTGAAACTGAAAATTGTCTTATAAATAAATCTCTTCGCATCGCAATCGCGTGCCAGAGAGTCGAGTAACGAGTGCTAGCAGCTGCTTGCTGAACAAAATTTCAAAACCTCTCAAGTACGGGAGTGGAGTACGAAGCGTATGCAGCGGCTTGAAGAACAAACTATTAGAAATATACAAGCTCGCACTAGAGAGTCGAACTCTGAGCGTTCCCAACGTCTTCATAATCAGAGAGAAAGACAACGGACACGAAAGACTAGAGGTCGTAATCAAGTTTTGGCTCATTGCAAATAAAATATAATTTCATGTTCGAATTTTCCTCATTTTACTTTTTTTAAAATGAACCCACGCAAGATATGTACATAAGTATGGGAGAGTGTGTATAAGTGTATAAAAACTTATAACTTTTGAAATGTTTGTTTAAGCCCGTGCGAAGCCGAAGTGGTCTGCTAGTAGAATATAATACCGATTGAGAGTTTATTGATTTGCAGTATTTGCGAAACTCCTTTTACGTAAAATATCATATCTGTGTGTTCGAGCAACTCCGAAACCCATTTTCGGAAGAGCATCGTCTTCGAACATGAATATGCAGCATCAAGACAGAAAGTTTTCTGGAAGACGTGTAGCCGTACGCATGTAACGACGTAGACGACGAGAGATACTTAAACTTTATTTTGTTTGTAATAAGAAGTACAGTTTCTTTTAACTTTAAATACTTTTAACTTTTCATTGAATTAAATCACATTATAATATAAAATAAACCCGTTTTTAATTATTCGGAATAATCTATAACTTGTGGGAAACCAAACCCCACATTTATCGTAGTCAAATTGGATTCAATATACATATACATATATATACATTCGGTAAATTGAAACATAATTTTTTGTGCTTTTTAACTAATTAAATTAACTAAAATAAATAATTTAAATAAATAGAATAATAGATAATAATTAATAAATAATAATAACAAAAGAATTATTTTCGAAGAACTAAAAATAGAAAGAAAATATTTCAGTAATTAAGTTCAACCTTCTTTGCTAGTCATCACTTCCTTCATTTTATGATACAGATTATTTCAGAATTCACAAAATCACCAATACTGTAGTTAATGTTTCTTATTACCTCCGTGTAAACCATTTCTTGTCGAAGAATGATATTAATATTTGAATCTACATAAGCGACACGAGGCGTTATGAATAGGTTCATTATATTTTTGGAAAATTCATGGAATTTTTTCGAACAGTTCATTTGGTTTTAGAAATACAGATTCCAGAAATTGATTCAATTGTTCCATAAAACATTACGGCACCCAATATATTGTTGTGAGGTCGTCTTTTCATAAATTAGCCCTCAGCGCCGTCTATATTAAAACGTTAAAAAGTCAGCCTTAGACAGTGAATTCCTCACATTCGCCCGTTTTGCACCTCGAATTCAGTATTTGTGCAAAGTTCTATTTCGATATCTTAAGGGATGCATGATTGAAATATTAAAAAGTGAATGCATCAGATTTACTAGTTCCAAACTGTTACATCAAAAAATCAATATATACTATCTACGTGCCAATTTTCACGATTTTTTTTCCAAAAGTGGAAGATTCGTGTTCTTTCATTTTCCACCCGAAAGTAAATGTTAACCTACCGGCTATGTTTAATAATATACTATGTTAAATACTGTGGTTAATCATCATTTCTGTTAGCCTAATTGTTAATTACTCTATCACTTCATCAAAAAATACTTCGAACCCATATAAAGTTTACAATCCTTATCGTCAAATTTTTGCGAAATTTGTGAATAGAAAATAAAACCGTTTTCTACTTACTTGTTATAATTATCAATGGCGGTATGTGATTCTTACCGATAAAGCAATGGATTTATACGAACCCCCACAGATTAACAATGCAACCTGATACATACAAACAAAAACGCACTAACATAGACCCTTATAAAAAATGAATGCTTATCGGTCATAGATATGTGTGTGTGTATTAAACGATAAAGCTTTTATAACAGATTCAAAGGCATAAGTTAAATATTACTGAACTTAAATACGACAGTTATTGAGTATATAAACCGGTATACTTTTCGCCAAAAGACCAGTAGTAGTATAATAAACGTTTGCAATGAAAGTGTTGGTGATTTTGGCATTTTGCGTTCTAGCAGGTATTTGAATTACCAATATACAAAGTATTAAAAGGAATATGCATTCAGTAAGACTAATATAAAATCCCTTTTAGTCACTGCCGTTCCCGTTCCTGAGCAGGAGCGTGTTAACGGAGAGAATGGTTGGTATGTTCCTCAAGTTGATGGTTCGCTTGTCTGGGTCTCACGCGAAGAGGGCGAACAAATGCTAAATGAACTGGAGAAACAAGAAGAAATGCAAAGTCGTCTCTTACCGGTGCCAGTGACTTTCTACTTGTACACCAATAGAAATCCGTCCAAAGGACAAAAGATTACAGAAAGCTTTAAGTCCATTACCAGTTCTGAATTCGATGCAGCAAACCCAACGAGGTACGACAAAACGGAAAAAAATCTAACACTTTCATATATAAAACCTATAAATATCATTACAGATTCGTCATTCATGGCTGGACTCAGAGCTACACCGCCGGTATGAATAAGGATATTCGTGCTGCCTGGTTGGGACGTGGCAAATACAATGTGATCGTTGTGGATTGGGAACGCGCACGTTCCGTTGATTACGCTTCCTCCGTTTTGGCAGTACCCAAAGTGGGAGAAAAGGTTGCCAGTATGATCAACTATTTGGTCGATCAATTCGGTATGAGTTTGGATGAAACCGAAGTGATCGGTCACAGTTTGGGTGCTCATGTTGCCGGTTTTGCGGGTAAGAACACTAAAAATGGCTTACTTCACGCCATAGTCGGTTTGGACCCCGCCCTGCCACTGTTCAGTTACGACAAACCCAACAAACGTCTCAACTCGGATGATGCTCATTATGTCGAATCAATTCAGACCAACGGTGGTGAATTGGGTTTCCTTAAACCAATTGGTAAGGGCGCTTTCTACCCCAATGGTGGCAAGAGTCAACCTGGTTGTCCATTGGATGTAACTGGTGCCTGCAGTCATGGCCGTTCATGTACTTACTACGCTGAGGCTATAGCTCGTGATGACTACCCCAGTATACGTTGTGGTGACTATCAAGAAGCAGTGAAGGATAAATGTGGCAGCTCTTACAGTGGTATAAAAATGGGTGCAGTAACCAATTCGTATGTAGTGTCTGGTGAATATTATGTGCCCGTACGCAGCTCTTCCCCTCATGGATTTGGTCAAATTTAAATGCTTGTTGAGATATTTAGGACTAATAAAAATGAATATTCTTCAAAACACAGTCCAAAAGATATATTTTTTGTTAAATGGTTGAAGATTTCAGGAATTCTTTCTGTTTTTTTTTTTAACATTCTGGCTGTTATGAGTAACATTTTCTGTATTTCTTTAATATTTAATTTAATTTATTTTTAATAATTTGATTCAACATAATTTTAAAATCTATTTTATTTTATATTTTTTTTATCTCGTTATCGACTCCAACGTATAGATTGCACAAACTGATTCCCAAATATAACAGTTAAATATCTGCGTAAATATGTATGTATGTTCATACTTTCATTAAATATTTGGTTTGAGTCAAATCTGTAGAATATTTTAAAATTAAAGACTCTTTGCATTGAAATTGACTTAGACCTGACATTAAAAGTGAAACGTTGAAGCAGAATTTCAGGCGCTATGGGGCGTGTAATAAAAATTGTATAAAATGTCTTATCTCTCTGTCGACAGTTATTATAATGTGTTGACACACATAAGGAGGCAGGGCATTTACTTTTTATCAGCCTGTTGCGAAAGCACTTTGCGGCGTTCTTACTTACCTATCGGCTTAAGTGAATAGAGATACATATGCATGTACATATATTTACTTATACATCTGTGTATACAAACAAGACTGAGAGCATGTAGATACATATGTTGACACTGGTATGTGTATATGTTGCTGTTGTGTTGAGCATTTTACTTAAATGGTTTGCAGTGTACCGTTACGAATTGTACATATACATATATAAGTCTGTGAACCAAAAGTCGCAAGTGTAAATACTAAAAAAATCATATGTAAAATTCATAACTTTCTGTGGCTTACGCCTTGTGAATTTTGATGACTTTTTAGACTTCATATATTTATCATTTATATATATATACATACATATATGTATGTAGCATGTGAATGGCAGCAATTTAAACTTTAAAATCTAACGCTTGTTGAAAAGGGAAACTTGAATGTGCTTGTGTTAATAGCTCTCTCATTTCCTTTTCTGCCACAAATATTCGTATTCTACAAACAAGAATAATATGGATGAGAATATCTTTGACAAAGGATATTTCCTTTAATACCAAAAATATTTAATTATGCAAAAAGTGTAGAGGCTTTTTTCTTTCACATGGTGATGTGCTTTTGCTGTTTCAAATGCACTTCTTTATTCATATAACAATTAAACTTTTCCTCTTTGACACACCTTGTGGAAGGCGGTTAGACAGGTACTTGAAAAGCTTATTCTAAATTTCGTCCGTTCAAAGTTTGAACACAATTCATATTAGGTTATGTTAAAATGAATGCTTTTAATTAACTCTTCACTTTTGTAAGTTTTTTCTTGCAGCAAAAAAGTTCTTCAAGAAAACGATAAATAAACAAAAATAAGTCGGATTGTTTTGAACTTTAAGAGAGATCTCTGCGATATTAATTAGATCAATATTATATGTATTTGGATGGGTTTGTCTATATTTTCATAACTTTCGACTTTATTGCCACAAAGTTAATTAACCCTTCTGCACAAATTGAGATTGAACCCCTCATAAACAATTTGTGGGTCATTATGACCCAATAGCAAAAACACGTCAGTATGGTAAAATTATAATGGCAAACTCATTTTTTTATTATTCTAAGATAAAATTAACAAATTCAAAATTGTTTTCAATAGGAGTCAGTAAAAAATACATCAATTCTGACAATTTATACACATAACTGCCTTTACACTATGTTGTTTGCATATAAATTTCTAGCATTTATCGCAACGAACTGAATGCTTGCTGGAATTTTTAGTATGTGGACAATACAAACACCTTTGTCTCTTACCCAAGAAGCATAAAGGAGAATCTTGAGGCTGCACGACCGTGGATAATCTGGGAGTGTCTGCTGCGACTGCTTCCTGGATGTTTTCCACAACTCTTTTTGCAGAAGGACCATAGGGCATTCGCTTTCGGCGTGCAATGTGCGGGGTTACCAAAGATGTGGCCAAGTCTACTAAAAATAATCGCCGCTAAAGTTTTTAGTTCTGTTCCATTCGGGATTAAGTTCGGTCCATATAACATATGCGTTATATCCCGAAACATCGACCATATTAGAAAAGAGTGCAACTGGCCATCGTTTCGCTTGGCGTTTACATGTGTACGTTGCTACTAATTGGTCCAGCGCATCAACACCTGCTTTAGTCGCATTATAGTGATGTATTATTTCTGGTTTCTTTTTCTGATCATCCCTAGTCTCTGCCGAATGATGAAGCACTAGCACGCTTTTCCTGTTTAGTCACATTTAAGCATACATTGTCTTGGTGATCAAAATTACCCACAAATTGTATACGCGTACGAAAAGTTTTTAAAAAATTATGTAAAAAAACTGGCTCGTCCTGGAAAAAAAATGTGTACGTACAACTCATCATAAGACTCAGACTGAGGATATCAAAATGGTTTTATAAGCAATTAGCCATCCTAAGGCATGGTAATACGCGTTTGTTTCTTAAATTTGGGTCATTTTGACCCAATTTGTGCAGAAGGGTTAAAACTATATTTATATTGTAAAGAAATGAAAGGAGCTTAACTTACAGCACAGTTGAATTCCGTATGTCCAAATAGGTTTCAACGTTTGATTATATACGAGAATTTTATTTGATGTTGTTAGCTGCGATTTGTTACCGATTAACCAGCTTATTTTGCTATATCTTAGATTTAGTTCTGCAACTTTTTTTTGTATGTGCTCTTTCCATTTCAGCTTTGCATCTAGCGTTATGCCTAGATATTTCGCAGAGGTGGAGTATGGGACTACCACATTACCAATATGTAAAGGAATATATCTAGCACTTTTGTTCGTGTAGTTTACGTGTATTGATTTCGTCTCGTTTAAAGTAATGCACCATCTCCGTGTCCATTCCACTATTTCGTTAATTGCGGATTGCATTCTGTTGGCCGTTTCCACTTCGCTTTTGCCTGTCGTTATGATGCAGGTATCATCAGCAAATGTGGCAATTGTACAGTTTGTCGGCGTAGGCATGTTGGTAGTGAACAAGATATATAAAAGTGGTCCCAGGATACTACCTTGGGGTACTCCTGTTTTTATTGGTTGCAATGTGGTATACGATTGTCCCTGCTTGATTCTGAAGTAGCGGTTGCTCAAGTAAGATTCAAGTAAGTCAGTTAGGTATTGTGGTAAGAAACGTCTTAATTTATAAAGTAAACCATGGTGCCATACTCTATCGAATGCCTGAGATACGTCTAGAAACACAGCTGTGCAAATCAATTTATTTTCCATCGCATCTTCTATTATGTTCGTTATGCGATGTACTTGATCGATTGTGGAAGGTTGAGTCCTAAAACCGAATTGATGAATTGGTATGATACCTTTTTCTTCAATTATGTTCTCAAGTCTTTTGATAATGACAGCTTCGAGTAGCTTAGACAAAATAGACAACAATGAGATTGGATTTACATACATATAACACCATATTATACCCCTTCTTTTTATTTTATATTACCAAATTTTATCACAAATAAAGATATCGAAATAAAACTAACTATCTAAAAATGGTCGAAATCGAACCATAACTAAAGAAGTCCGAAGAAGTCCGGGGGTATCGCATCAATAAGAATAGAGAAAACTGAGCTCGAAGGCTTTCAATGCCTACAGATGATACTAATATCTGTATGAAAACCAACAAACGTATCTACCGACCTTTATTTGCAGCTGCAGACGTCATAAATTGAATTTGGATATGAATGAGACAAAAAAATAAATTACCACAAGAAGCACACGCCGAATTTATTAATGTTTTATTAAGTGGAAAATTCATTTCCGAAGATATGGCCAACCAAATTTGTCACACGAATACACATCGTGCATGAGTATGAAAAAATAAAGCAAGAAGCAATAAAAAATTAAAAGCAATCGCATTAGTGCGTATTTTAGATTGACTCACCGCTGGACTTGCAGTTTAGCAAACACACATCTAAAATAATAAGAAAATAAGTTGTAAAATGCGAAAAATCTAAAAGGAATAAACAAAGTGTTTACACAGACACACACTTCAAAATAATGGGAAAATAAAAGCACAACAACGCATCAATTGATAGACAAACCCGACTTTCCCAACACACACATACAAAGGGAGGTACAAAGTTCGCACTGCCAAATCCCCTCGGAGGGACGACAGCTTAGCTGAAAATGTATTTGACAGCAGCACTAAAATCTACGTCAAACTGTCGAAATATGTATTCGTGCTTTCGCATTTTTCGTAATTGGCTGCGTGAGTGGCTGTGTGTGGCTGCTGCTCGTCTTTGTTGCGTGAAATTTGGTGAAAGTCGCTTTACCTTTTTTAATATTTCACACGAAAGCAATTTCCTTTCTTCTTTCAAAATGCTCACTCGCTGCCTTGGTCTATTTATATCCCCTGCATTAGTGTATCGTGTTTCAATTCTTTGTATGCGTTTATTGGGTTTATGGGTGCTCACAGGTTATATAGTGAAGGTGGGGTGGCTTTTAGGACAAATGAAAGAAGTGACTTATCCGAAGTCAACATAAGCATGCATACGTACATATGTACATGCACATATGCCACGAGTCTATTGGAGGGGATGAGAAGACAAATTAAAAATTAAAATCGAAAATAGCCTGTTTATCATTGCGTAGCCCCACAAAAGTACCGTTAAAAAGCAATAGATTTAATCTAAACTAATAAGTTAATACTCTACTTAATTTTATTGAAAAATAAATTATTGATTAGATCCTCAAAACATTCTTAGGATAAATATAAATAAATTATGATGGGAAAATGGTTAATATTTGTAGCCTCTCGCAACATGTTGCACCGAGTATTATATAATAGTTTTGTACGCCTAACGGTTGTTTGTGTCACCTAATATTAAACGAGTTAGATATGGAGCTATATATATACTTTGTAGGGTGACGAGTAGAATTTAAGTACGAATGTCGGTCCGTCTGTCTGTGCAATCGATAACTTGAGTAAAAATTTAGTTATCTTAATAAAACTTGATACACATCTTCCTTGACACCCTGAGGAGATTGATATTATATATATATATTTGGCGTAGGAACCGCTTTAAGCGATTATAGCCGAATCCACCAGAGCGCGCCACTCATTCCTCCTTTTTGCTTTTTGGCGCCAACTGGAAACACCAAGTGAAGCCAGGTCACTTTGCACTTGGTCTTTCCACCGGAGTGGAGGTCGTCCTCTTCCGCGGCTTCCTCCAGCGGGTACTGCATCGAATACTTTCAGAGCTGGAGTGTTTTCTTCCATCCGTACAACATGACCTAGCCAGCGTAGCCGCTGTCTTTTTATTCGCTGAACTATGTCAATGTCGTCGTATAAATCGTACAGCCAAGAGTCGTCTCATCGGATGTTGTCATCGTCCACGCTTCTGCACCGTAAAGTAGGACGGGAATGATGAGAGACTTGTAGAGTTTGGTTTTTGTTCGTCGAGAGAGGACTTTACTTTTCAATTGCCTACTTAGTCCATAGTAGCACCTGTTGGCAAGAGTGATTCTGCGTTGGATTTCCAGGCTGACATTGTTATTGCTGTTAATGCTGGTTCCCAGATAAACGAAATTATCTACAACTTCAAAGTTATGACTGTCAACAGTGACGTGGGAGCCAAGCGAGTGCGCTGACTGTTTGTTTGATGACAGGAGATATTTCGTCTTGTCCTCATTCACCACCAGACCCATACGCTTCGCTTCTTTATCTAGTCTGGAAAACGCAGAACAAACGGCGCGGTTGTTGCTTCCGATGATATCAATATCATTGGCATACGCCAGGAGCTGTACACTCTTGTAAAAGATTGTACCCTCTCTATTTAGTTCTGCAGCTCGTATTATTTTTTCCATCAATAGATTGAAGAAGTCGCACGATAGTGAGTCACCCTGTCTGAAGCCTCGTTTGGTATCGAACGGCTCGCAGAGGTCCTTCCCGATCCTGACGGAGCTTTTGGTGTTGCTCAACGTCAGCTTACATAGCCGTATTAGTTTTGCAGGGATACCAAATTCAGACATCGCGGCATAAAGGCAGCTCCTTTTCGTGCTGTCGTAGGCAGCTTTAAAATCGATAAAAAGATGGTGAGTATCGATTCTTCTCTCTCGGGTCTTTTCCAAGATTTGGCGCATGGTGAATATCTGGTCCATTGCGGATTTTCCAGGTCTAAAGTCACACTGATAAGGTCCCATCAGTTCGTTGACGGTGGGCTTTAGACTTTCACACAATACGCTCAACAAAACCTTATATGTGATATTGAGGAGACTTATACCACGGTAGTTGGCGCAGATTGTGGGGTCTCCCTTCTTATGGATTGCGCAGAGCACACTAAGATTCCAATCGTCAGGCATGCTTTCTTCCGACCATATTCTACAAAGAAGCTGATGCATGCACCTTATCAGTTCTTCGCCGCCGTATTTGAATAGCTCGGCCGGTAATCCATCGGCCCCCGCCGCTTTGTTGTTCTTCAAGCGGGTAATTGCTATTCGAATTTCTTCATGATCGGGTAATGGAACATCTATTCCATCGTCATCGGTTGGGGTATCGGGTTCGCCATCTCCTGGTTTTGTACTTTCACTGCCATTGAGCAGGTCGGAGAAGTGTTCCCTCCATAATCCCAGTGTGCTCTGGACATCCGTTACCAGATTACCTTCTCGGTCCCTACATGATAATGCTCCGGTCTTGAAACCTTCTGTTAATCGCCACGCCTTTTCATAAAATTTTCGAGCATTACCCATGTCGGCCAGCTTTTCAAGTCGAGTAGAAAATCGTTCGGCTGTCGGTTGTGATTGCAGCTTTTCGACGTCGAACCTTCCTTGTGTTTGTTAACGTGCGTTCTTTGCTGCACAGAGGCGAGTGCGTATCTTTGCTGCTACTAGATAATGGTCCGAGTCAATGTTTGGTCCTCGGAGCGTACGCACGTCTAAAACACAGGAGACATGTCTTCCGTCTATCACAACGTGATCGATTTGATTGCGCGTGTTTCGATCAGGGGACAGCCACGTTGCTTGATGAATTTTTTTTTGCTGGAATCTGGTACTACAGACAACCATATTTCGGGCCCCAGCGAAGTCGATCAGCCTCAGGCCGTTTGGCGATGTTTCGTCATGGAGGCTGAATTTTCCGACTGTTGTGCCAAAGACACCTTCTTTACCCACCCTGGCGTTAAAATCGCCAAGCACGATTTTGACATCGTGGCGGGGGCAGCGCTCATAGGTGCGTTCTAGGCGCTCATAGAAAGCATCTTTGGTCACATCGTCCCTCTCTTCCGTTGGGGCGTGGGCGCAAATACGCGATATGTTGAAGAACCTCGCTTTGATGCGGATTGTGGCAAGACGTTCATCCACCGGGATGAATGCCAGGACTCGGCGACGTAGTCTCTCTCCCACCACGAATCCCACACCGAATTTGCGCTCCTTTATATGGCCGCTGTAGTAGATGTCACAAGGACCCACCTTCTTCCGTCCTTGTCCCGTCCATCGCACTTCTTGGACGGCGGTGATGTCAGCCTTTAGTTGTATGAGGACATCAACCAGCTGGGTAGAGGCACCTTCCCAATTAAGAGTCCGGAAATTCCAGGTGCATGCCCTTATATCATGATCCTTAGTACGTTTGCAGGGGGGATTTTTTTATGTGGTGGGTCCCAAGCCCTACGCACAACCGCACAAGCGGGCTTCGCCTTCTCACTTTAGCTCGCCTCCAAACGGATGTCTGTTAGCTACCCAGGGGATACTTGGTCTAAAACCGGAAGTCGTGAGCTGCTTGAGTCATATGCAAAAGAATCGTTCCTGGCCACTCCCAAGTGAATGGCAATCAGAAACTTTCCTCACTTGCGTGAACTTCTACATATGACCCCATCCCCCATATTGCATATGCTATAAACGAAAACTATAATTAAGCTATAAATAAAGTTTTGAAACCAATATTTAATTACGAGCAGTCAATTTTGTGGAGATTCAGATTAAAGAATGTGTATATGTGAGGGACTGTATGCTTTTATTAAGCTAGATATTAACGCTTTAAATGAAAACTGCAATTTTAAAGGCGGCCAAAATAACATTAAAAATATGAAAAATGTATATATGTAAGCATAATTATTATATATGTATATATTGGTATATGCGCATATAGATACGTACATATATACATATAAATTATATGCACTCACATTTTATCAAACTAAGAGCCAAACTTGCTTAGCTTTTAATTTACTTGTCTCTATGGTGCAGTTACTCAAACGTAAATTTACCATATATTTCCTTCTCATTTCGATTTCTAGCAGGCTACTTTATTAATTCAATAAAGCTTCTTAAATGACCATTAGTTATAGCCGGGCGCCAAAAAGTATGCAATAGCTTGGGTAATAAACTCACAATACACACAATAAATTGTTGCTAACACTCTGTACCGGCTAAAGGTAATAAATAATGCACAAAAGTATGCAACGGTATTCTAATGGTAGTCGAGTTGTCGAGAATAGCAGCAAAGCGATTAACC
The DNA here is from genome assembly GCF_028554725.1 of Zeugodacus cucurbitae. NCBI lineage: Eukaryota > Metazoa > Arthropoda > Insecta > Diptera > Tephritidae > Zeugodacus > Zeugodacus cucurbitae. Next base: position 49,774,650 of record NC_071667.1, on the reverse strand, counting down.
ACAATGGCGTGTCGAAGTTAAATGAATATAATTGTTGTCTATTTATTTTGATATAATAAGGGTATACTCTAACGAAAATGAAAATTATATTCTGTGGGAAGTGATAATAAGTGAAAGCATAACAATACAATGGCAAGGGCCAAATAGTTTTTGAAACAATATACTCTTTGATAAGACATTTCCTCCATAGCTAATCTTCCATCTGTGAATCTTCTTGTATTATAATCCTTGTGCCATTCTCTAAGCGTGACTATAGTCAGGCACTACCCATTTATAGTATTAACCTCATTCGGGATACAAGACTTCACAATTCGAAATCCAAATTTTTACTCAAGCGGTATTGACAGATCACCGAAAAAAACCGGGTAAAGTAGATATTAAAATTATAAATATAAAACATTTAAAGTAGTATTTAAATCAGGGTTGTTCTCAGTTTTATTGTACATTATGCGACTTAGTCATAAATCTACCCAAATTTCGTACTACTTCATTTATGCCAGTCATGATGATTCATTTCGCATTCGCGTCCTCACGCAATCCTTATATATTCGCACATTATTGCAACGCACTTCAACATTTACGAGATTTATATGAGCTCTATATATACATATACATATAAGTGGGTGCGAAAAGTGGGAAATTGTTAGACATTCCGATATTTACGACCATTTAAACCCATTGCCATGCACGATTGGCTATTTTTCATATTTAACATATATTTATAGCGCCTACAATTGCCTGTGCTTGTAATAATAATAAATCTTTGCTAATTGCAGGTGTCAAGGCCGACTCACTTATAAATGTGTGTGTGCGTGGGTGCGGAACAATAAATCATAGAAAAATTCAACTTAAAGGACTGTGGAACCGAATTCAATTTTATTTGCGCAAGCAAAAGGCGAAGGCAAAAATGCAAGTGTCGAAAGGAGCAGCAAATTTTGTCTGCCGTCGATGAATGGCAAAGTCAACCAGCGGAAACTGAAATTGTGATGCGGTAACTAACCGAAATTACCAACAGGAATTGCCACAACACAGACGAAACGTATACACAAACTTTTCGGAGCAACGGAAAAGTGTGGCAAGTACACAGGCAGTCGTGCATACAACTGCATTCGCATACATTCACATACGAGTGGTTGAAAAGTTAACGAGTTGTTTATTGTTGTAATAACGTAAGGGTATGTGTGTGCAGTAAGTTGGCTTTGTAAAGTTTGCGAACAAAATGAAAGAAATAAATGAGCAAACCAACAAAGCGATGTGAGCAGTAGCAATGCTGAGTGTTTGCGGCTTTTGTCACATTCAAGTGTTGTGGTTGTGTCAAATAACTCGCTGAGCGTGCAGAAGGTGCACGATTTCTACGAAAGTGGCAGCAAGAAATCTGTGTTGCAAGTTGTGTGACAGCCATCAACTTAATGATATGCAATAGTTGGCAGAGTATGACAGCAGTCAAGTCTCGCTTAAGTACGCTACCAACAAAGACACGTTAAAGCCGCAATCTTTCGGCTAAGGCATGTGGCAAGAACAACACATAATAAAATATACGCACATATTAGTAATTGCGCTTATAAATTCTACTTAACCTTATATAAGTGGCAACTCCCCGGGCAACCGTAAATTACGAGCGCAGGGTCACTGTGGCATGACATTTAATAACGACTACGGCAACAAGGAGTCATAAACAAAGGTGTCTTGGACTATAACACACACACAAGCACAACATGGAGCATTTTATGCGCGAATTTGCGATGCGCAGCATCCTGCCACATCTGCACAACTCCGGCGGTTCACTGCAACGGTACGTGCGCTATGTGCTGGAGGAAGCTGTCGCTACTACGTCCAGCAACAGCAACACAGGCAGCACCAGCGGCGGTGGTGGCCACAACGACAGCCTACTCGCCGGCCTAACCACAGACAGCGCTGAGAGCGCCAAGAGCGGCAATGAGTATTACTTTATTACATCGGCATCCACACAGCAATTGCTCAACGACAGCGAAAGTGTGGTGGCAACGACTGCCGCAACATCCGCTGAGCTGGTGGCACAACCGCCGCTCGCCTACAACGCAAGCAGTTATGCCACCGATAGCCCGCCGGCGCTGGTCTTATCATCGCTTACCGTCACTATGAAGAGTATTGCCGATTTTACGACGACCACGACAACAGCTGCGTTGGCCGCAACGACGGCGGCCGCAGGCGAGCTGAATGTAACCGCCGATATGTGTGATGACTCTGGGGATGTGTCGGCGCTGTCGACGGTCTACTTCAAGACCATCGTCTATTTGTTGTACATTCCGATATTTATATTCGCGCTGTTGGGCAATGGCACTGTGTGCTATATTGTGCAGGCGACGCCACGCATGCGTACCGTTACCAATTATTTTATAGCCAATCTGGCGGTGGGCGATATATTGATGTCACTCTTCTGTGTGCCGTTTTCCTTTGTTTCCATTTTCATTTTGAAACATTGGCCTTTCGGCACGGTGCTGTGCAATTTGGTGAATTACTCACAGGCGGTATCGGTGCTGGTGAGCGCGTACACACTGGTCGCCATTAGTATTGATCGTTATTTGGCGATTATGCGGCCATTGCGACCGCGCATAACAAAAAGGTGAGCTGAGAATATTTAAGATATTTTATGTAAGCATTAGTGTACATATGTTGTTATTATTTATTATGATATAATTAATATTATAAACTAATTTATTTTAATCACAAAGCTAATGTAATGTTAAATATAAAATAAAATATAACTAAAAGTGGATGAAAGGCGGAAAAGGCTCTAAAGCAATTGAGATTTGCATACATGGAGGTTTTGATGCGTAGTTAAAAGACTTAGAGAAATTGATCCCTCATAAAATATTATGGGACGTAGAACACCATGTCCTAGCTATAAACTACTACTTTTTTCCGCCAACTGAAAACACCAAGTGAAGCCAAGTCACTTTCCACTTGGTCTTTCCAACAATCAGTTCGTTAACGGTGGGCTTTAATCTTTCACACAATACGCTCATACTCTAATTAATAATAGCGTTTCCAGAAAACTACATTTCAATGGATTTTGGAGGTTAACTTCGAAAAATTGATTTTTTACTTATGACTCATTCTTTCTGAAAAAAATAATTTGGTCCAATGTACAGAAAAAAGTCGATTTTGCCTATAGTCTATATATTGTACTCTCCGATTAATCATTTCATTTCCATTATCTTCATTAAATCTCTCAATCTTGCTGCGTAATTTACATTAGATAAACTCAATTAGATAGAGGAAATAAAAAATAGATATTATAAACTGTAGTGTTAAGTCGACTTTCACTTTTAAACTCAATTGTTATATGCCGGTCTGAAACGGTCTTGATCAGAGATAATAAGATATATGTTGTTATGACTTTCATATTAATAGTGTTGGGTTCCTACTAGAGCTCTTGGTATTCGACTAATCGACTAACCGAATTTACTGAATAGGGAATTATTCGAATAATAATATTCGGTTTGCACTATTCGGATAATCGTCAGTCATCGACTATTCGATTAACCGCTCATTTTCAACTATTCGGTTAACCGTTCGTTGTCGACTATTCGAATAGTGAAAGTTCATTAAATTTCTATGTTTATTGAAAAATATGAAAGTCATGAAAAATGCAAACAATTGACATTTTCATAAATAAAAACAAACAAAAATCAAAGAACGATTATTCGTTCTACTAACCGGTTAATATTCGTATGAACGGTTACAAACCGGATATTCGAATAATCGGTTTTCAGGTTAATCGAATAATTTTAAGAGCCCTAGTTCCTACTCTTAAACCGAAGTTTATTTATTTTCTTTGTTTATTTTCTGCTTAATAACCTTAAAATGTCTTTGCACCAAAATTACGTTGCTTAATATTTAATTAAAAGGACATATCCGGAAAAGTGCGAATAAAAAAAAATGAAAAAGGAAGAATTACTGCAATTTTTCACACACACCTACGCAGCCCTCGCAAAGAACGCAATTTTTATAATTTTAATTTATTTGTTCCTTTGCCAGAAGCCGTCACGTGCACACCAACAGCCGTCTGCAAGGTGACGCGTAAACCCATAATAAAACTCAAAATTAAATTATTTCACTTTACATTGTTGTACTGGCAGTATTAAGTATTTATAACAACGAGCAGACGGGGGATAGTAAATAAAAAAAATTGCAAGGCAGTACTACAGTGGAAGTGAGAGAGAGACAGAGAAAGGGACCAGTGTGTGGGCAGGAAAGCAGGCTAATTGGCAGCGAGCTCGTTGAAAAACAATTGCAACAGACTGTACCTTCAACTGCACATTGTTTGATTTTTGCAACCGTGAGGTAATAAAAATTTCATATTGACACGTCTCCCAGCTGAATGCTGTTTGTTTTTCTTTACCGTCTGGATTTGAGCGCTTAACAAACATTTATGGAGAAGTGAAACTACAAGAGGCGCAAATATTGGCAGCAAAACAAAAGAAAAGAAGTAGAAAACAAACTTGCCGCCAGTTAATACACAACAAACTGTTACGAAGGTTACTCATACGCCATGGCGCGTTCGCTAAGCGCCTACGTGCCGTATACTTAAGCAATCGATACTAAACATTTCAATGCGTACTTTGCAGCGATATTTATGCAATCAGCCGTAAAGCGCATATAGATCAAGTTCTTGCACTTAGCCGCACCCAGCCGCTCATACATACATATGTATTTATTCGTATGTAGATATGTATATGTAAGCTCAAAAAGAGAAAAAAAAAACTTAAAGCTGTTTAGCAAGCACGCAAGCATATGTCGTCCACCTGCTGCCAGCTGATGTCGTGTATAAACTTTAACTTTTATGAGCGCATAAACTGAATCTACTTATATTTACATGCATATGTGTGCTTGCGTGACTGTATTCATGTTAGCGGTTTATTTCTTTGCTGCTCCTCTAACAGCTTACTTCCATAATATTCGTTTGAGCTTATAGTCCTTTGACATTTATTATAGAAGCATGTATATGTACATCGTTATGTGTAAGCGTATGCGCACGAACTGTTGGAATATCATGGCTCAATGATTTTAACTAGCAGTAGCAAAGAATTCATGAAATTCCTTTATAATTGCTCTAAGTGAAAACTACAATTTAAGCTTATATAGGGTTCATGCTATGTATACACAAAAATTTTAATTAAAGCAAAGCTTGATACTGCTATGCCTTTGCCATATAAGGTTAAAACTTCGAAAAATGTCGGTCATCATATGTTGACGAAGATAGACAATTCTACCGAAAAGCTATAAAAGATTACAACAAGGTATTTAGGAAAAGTAGGCACTGAATTCAGAGGAAATCCTTTGTATACTCAAACAAAAGTTGCTAAGAGAGTATAATAGTTTTGTTCAGATAACGGTTGTTTGTAAGTCCTAAAACAAAAAGAGTGAGATATAGAGTCATATATACCAAAGTGATCAGGGTGAAGTGTAAAGTCAAAACCCGAATGTCTGGCTGTCCGTCCGTCTGGTGAGTAACTTGAGTAAAAATTGAGATATCTTGATGATTGAGATAACTTGGAAAACGTATTTCTTGGGACCATAAGAAGGCCACGCCCTCATAACCGAAAACATATAAAAAGCTATAACTAAGCCATAAATTAAGCGATTGAAGAAAAATTTGATATGAGGGATCGCACTATGACGGGGCATAAGTGGTTTGTGAGGAAGTGGGCATGGCAACGCCCCCTTCTAATTTTTTGTACATATCTCGTAAACTACTAAATATATATCAAGGAAACTTTCTAGAGTAATTTCTTTTAAGTACTACCTTATGCAGTCCAAAAATCGAGGAAATACAAAAGCTATGTTGAAAACTACAAAAAATGCTTTAATTCAGTAAGGAAAACAATCAGAAACCTTAAATTTCATTATAAGGATGGTACAGAAGAGCTGCAGTCAAAATGGTATAAAAAATTTTAAATTGGCGTGGTTCCGCCCATTAAGGGGTCAAAAACCATGTCTCCGAAACTACTCGACCAATTTCAATGAAATATGGTTCATAATATCTTCCTTCTCAATGATATGTAGTGAAATTAGTCCAAATCGGTTCACAACCACGCCTACTTCCAATATACCTGAACTTTGAAGCCAGTGGTGAAAATTAGTGAAATTGGTTCAGGAATATAATATAGTAAATGATGATTTTCGTTATTCTAGTGGACTTTATGCCGAATATTTGGGTCAAATTGTGTAACCTTAATAAAATTATATCAATAAATTGCGAGAGTATAAAATGTTACACCCGAACTTAACCCTTCCGTACTTGTTTATTATACTCTCGCAACAAATGTTGCTAAAGAGAGTATTATAGTTTTGTTCACATAACGGTTGTTTGTAAGTCCTAAAACAAAAAGAGTGAGATATAGAGTCATATATACCAAAGTGATCAGGGTGAAGAGTGGAGTTCAAATCCGAATGTCTGTCTGTCTGTCCGTCCGTCAGTGCAAGCTGTAACTTGAGTAAAAATTAAGATATCTTAATGAAACTTGGCACACTTATTTCTTGGCATCATAGGAAGGTTGCTTTCGAAAATGAGCAAAATCGGACCACTGCCACGCCCACAAAATGACGAAAACCGAAAACACATAAAGTGCCATAACTAAGCCATAAATATAGCTATGGAAATAAAATTTGGTATGAAGGATCGCACTATAAAGGGGCATATTTGGATGTAATTTTTTGGGGAAGTGGGCGTGGCCCCGCCCCCTATTAGGTTTTTTGTACATATCTTGGAAACCAATAGAGCTATATAAACCAAACTTTCTGCAGTCGTTTTTTTTAGCCACTTCCTAATACAGTCCGAAAACGAAAGAAATCAGATCATAACCACGCCCACCTCCTATACAAAAGTTAGGTTGAAAATTACTAAAAGTGGGTTAACACACTAACGAAAAACGTCAGAAACACTAAATTTCACATAAGCAATGGCAGATAGGAGCTGCACTCAGATTTTTTTACAAAATGGAAAATGGGCGTGGCATCGCCCACTTATGGGTCAAAAACCATATCTCAGGAACTACTCGACCGATTTCAATGAAACTTGGTTTGTAATAGTTTTCTTACATCCAAATGATATGTTGTGAAAATAGGCCAAATCGCTTTACAACCGCGCCTACTTCCTATATACCAGAACTTTGAATACTGAATCACTTACTTTACAATATATAAAGTAAGTACTAGTGAAGATATCGGTGCAGAACTTTGCACAAATACTATGTTAATAGTGTGGCAGCCCCATTCTAAAAATCGCCGAAATCGGACCATAGGTTTTTAAGGCCCCATGTATCGAACACGAGGACCTCGGTGCTTCTAACATAATATTATGGTTTCCAACTTTCAATGGATTTTATACGAATATGTGGGTCAAATTGTGAATTATATAATATAAATAAAGTTAAATATATAAATTGCGAGAGTATAAAATGTTCGGTTGCACCCGAACTTAGCCCTTCCTTACTTGTTTTAGAATTTTTTTAAGGCAAAAATTAAATTTCTTCGAACACTAATTGAATATTATTTTTCCTACGAAAGTTAATAGTGGAGTGGACAAAACGAAATGAGCAGAAAATTCGAAAGCTCCATCAAATCTATTTGAGCATGAAATTAACAGAGGATCTGTCAGTATTACACATACAATCGCACATGCATGTGTAAAACAAATATATGAAATTCAGCAGAAGCAGTGTGAAAAAGTATTTGCTAACCAAATAATGGCATTAATTGGGTATCACTTTACAAAGCTATCGAAAATGTGCAGAAAGTTCAACGAAGCACGTAAAGCATCGCAAAAAATATGAGAAATACGAAAATTATTCGTTAGCAAATTCGGCGTTAATTTATTGGTATTCTTTGCCGCAGATATGCCATTTATTTGTGTACGCAAACATTTTCGTGAATTTCTCTTGAAGCCGCAATACATCAGCCAAATGGCAGAAGCTCACACGCGACGCACTCAAGTGTGTAACGCATCCAAGTGCTTCCTGTGGTGGCGCCATCGCGTAGTGGCAACTTTGCCAACGTCAACGTGCCTATAAAAATAAAAAAAAAAACGCAAAAATAGCAACAAATATAGATACATGTGTGTATTTGTTGTTTGTTACGCATACATATACACGCGCAAGCTATTTGCCTTTGCGCCGCTTGAGGCGTAACACAAATTTACCCAGCAACTTAATATTTTGTTTTACGGCTGAATGCAGCTTAATGGTACTTTAGCATAGCATGGATGGCGTGGCATAGCACAGCGTAGTCTTACAGTTTAGTACCAATGTACATGTATGTGAGAGTGTGAGCGCCCACATACGTCAGCCAGCAGGCGCGCACGCACAGTCAACAGTAGTTTCATAGACCAAGCGACAAATAGGCAAACATTTGTGCTGACAAGCTGACAATCAAGCAGCGCTTTAAGCAGTTAGTCAAGCACTCAGGCATGTCAACCGCACAGTGAGTCACACACACACACACACACACACACACTCATATTGGTTCGTCAAACTATTGCAAACGATTCGTTACTAGTCATCAATATAAATATTTAAGAAAACGCTCTAAATTAAATATTTGCCAATTTGCCAATTTACTTCGGCTTAGTGGAGGGCGTCCTACACCCGTGCTAGGCAGGCGTAAGTGAGCGCTTTATGTTTACTAATGTTATGCGCGTGTTCATACGAGTATGTATGTATGAGTGAGTAATATGTTCAATTAAAATATACCGTTACATACATATGAACTTCAATATTTCGTTGAGCGTTTAAATATTTGTGAGCCAGCAGTTAGCTGCGCCCTTATTAGCAATGCAAATAGTCAATTAATTAGTGCTTGTGTTATTAATACATCTCGCTAATAAATAAATTGAATTCATTTATGTCACCACTTAATCGTTATGACAATAATGCTAACGGTGGCTTTAACAAAATAGTGAAGTTTTTGCTTTGTGTGCGAATCCAATTGATTTCGATTTGGAGAGTTCTAGGATGGCTTCTTCAATAAAACTTACGCTAAGGCTAAGTTATAACTTAAGTAAATATAGATTTTTGATTAATTTATGCGAAACCGATCTCTAAAATTTATATTATCAATAACAATGAATAATCAATATATTGTTTTATATTTGTTTCTTCAACTATGAATTGTGCATCATCAAAATCGCTTCATTGTGAACCTATATAGATATTCATAATATTGTTATACTATATAAAAATTGTACTATTATATGTATATAAAAACTATTATTTGAACCATCGTCTATTTATCTAAATATGAAATGAATATTCCAATATTTAAGAGTTACTACATTTCATTCTATGCAAGGAATAAGAGGGAGACCAGCAAATAGAGAGACTAATTTTTGACTTTACCTGGTGTTAAGTGGTTAAACTAAATCTAGTTACGTTTTAGATTAGCCGATATATAATATAGACTTTCGAAGACCTATATAACACAGTAGCTTGTTTACTTTCCTCATAGATATTTACCGCAACATTTTTTATATTTCCAATGTCTCGATCTTAATGAAATTGTACTCACTTCATTAAAATCATTTTCGACAACTATCTTCTCCTGATTTGAAAGTAAAATACAAAAGATGATTCAGTTATTTCTAATTCAGTTCTTCTTTTGATATTTCGGCATCGTTAGAAGAAGGCGTTCGTATATCATTCGAATCTTAACATATATATGTTGCTGGCTTGCAAAGACTTTTTTTGCTGGGATCGCAGAAAATATATTGACAGTGGTTGCAAATATTTATGCAGTTTGCTCTTTAAGTTTTGATAGAGCTTTACTGTGGATAGCTATATCACAAAGTAATATAAATATATATATATATGTCTATCTGATCTCCTATTTAAATTCAGAAATAAACTTTACTAGAATACTGTCATAGTTTCCTGACATTTCATCCAATTGTTCTCATGATATTGGTTTCAAAGTGACCCAGCTCTTGATTTTAGGCTGGTTGTTATTCGGTGGACAACTTTTCCAAAAAGTATCGAAAACAGTACCATCTGCGACCGAACATTTTATACTTTCGCAATAAATTGATGTCATTTTATTAAGATAATACACAGTTTGACCCATATATTCGGCATTAAGTCCAATAGAATAACGAAAATCATCATATATGGCATATGAGGGCTGATGTAATTCCTAAAGAAATTTCACTCATTTTCCCCACCAAGCTACTCTATATACAAGACTATATGCTTAATTAATTTTGCTAAGATATCTCACATATTAACCGATATATGCGGAAAAAAAGTCCGCACGTAATTAGGAGAAAAATATTTCCTCAGAATTAAATTAAACAAGTAAGGAAAGGCTAAGTTCGGGTGCAACCGAACATTTTATACTTTCGCAATTTATTTAGAGATTTACCTATATTTTCGGTGAAAATCTTTCGGTGTTTGATATCAGGGGCCTTGAAAAGTCATGGTCCGATTTTGAGAATTTTTCCACAAGTGATGTCACAGCTCAAATACAGTACTTGTGTAAAGTTTTATTTCGCTATCTTCATTGGTTCCTTATGTATATCTTATAAAGTGAAGGTATCAGATGAAATTCAAAATTGAGTTATATGGGAAGTAGGCGTAGTTGTAAACCGACCATATTCCACCAGTGTCATCAGGGTGTCAAGAAAATATTATATACCGAATTTCATTGAAATCTGTCGAGTAGTTATTGAGATATGGTTTTTGACCCATAAGTGGGCGAAGCCACGCCCATTTTCCAGTTTGTAAAAAAATCTCAGTGCAGCTACCTTCTGCCATTTCTTATATAAAATTTGGTGTTTCTGACGTTTCTCGTTAGTGAGTTTACGCACTTTTAGTCATTTTCCACCTAACTTTTGAATGGGATGTGGGCGTGGTTATTATCCAATTTCTTTCATTTTTGGACTGTGTAAGGAAATGGCTAAAAGAAACGAATACAGAAAGTTTGGTTTATATGGGTTTATTGGTTTGCAAGATATATATAAAAAACCTATTTGGGGGCGGGGTCACGCCCACTTTTCAAAAAAAATTACATCCAAATGTGCCCCTTCCTAATCCGATCCTATGTTCCAAATTTTATTATCATAACTTTATTTATGGCTTACTTATAGCTCTTTATGTGTTTTTGGTTATCGCCATTTTGTGGGCGTGGCAGTGGTCCGATTCCGCCCATTTTCGAACTTAACCTTCTTATGGTGCCAAGGAATACGTGTTCCAAGTTTCATTACGATATCTCAATTTTTACTCAAGTTACAGCTTGCACGGACGGACAGACAGACATCCGGATTTGAACTTTACTCGTCACCCTGATCACTTTGGTATATATAACCCTATATCTAACTCGTTTAGTTTTAGGACTTACAAACAACCGTTATGTGGACAAAATTATAATACTCTCTATAGCAACTTTTGTATATATTTTAAATCAGATGGAATTCAAAATTGGATGGAATTTTGTGAGCGTGTCAGTGGACCAATTTTTTGCATCTTCGAAAACAACCTCCTCAGGGTGCCAAGGGATATGTGTTCCAAGTTTCATTAAGATATCTCACTTTTTACTCAAGTTATCGTTTGCACGGCCAAACGGACAGACATACGGATGGACAGACATCTGGATTTCAACTTCACTCATCATTCTGATCATTTACATATTCCATATCTAACTCGTTTATTTCTAGGTGATACAAACAACCGTTATGTGAACAAAACTATATTACTCTGTGTTGCGAGAGTATAATTACTTGGTCTCTAAGCATTGAGCGAATTTCGAGATCATAATTAGGAAAATCACTTTTCACCCATGTTGTATATGGATATTAAATCGGTTGCAGCCTTCTTTTTGCCTTTTTATTTTAACTAAATTATTGTCATTGTTGGAGTAATATAATAATACGTATGAACATATATCGTCGTTAAAGACTATTAACCAATTACAACTTTGGGAACAGCAAACGAAACAGTTGAACGATTTTACATGTTAAGCATGCAAAATGCCGTTAAGGTCATAGATCATTTTGCTTAAAAATTGAGTTAAAATTCTTACTCAAGTAAATACTGACTTTGAGCTCATTTCATTCGTGTAAAAACTAAATCAGGACTAAAATTCACGTCTTATGCATGATGCTCATTGACTACCGCAGCTCTTGTTCACCGCATGTGTCTCAAAATACCTCATAAATATTATTCGCTATAATCTTAACTTAACATAATAACGTAATGCACACAATACCAGATTATATTAAATTTGTTGGACAACAAAAAATCTGCTCCTTTTTATGCATTAGTAGGTACAATTTGAAGAAGTTTTCTGATTAACTTTCAGCAAAAACTTTCTTGTCTACTTCTTTTATCGGTTGGTCTCCTGTACATACCAGTCATACTCACACAACAACTCGTGACCTACATGGATAGAACCACAAAAACATTGCTGGACAAATGAGCTAAATGTAAACAGATGTGGTATAGATATAAGGAGCACAGGCTAAGCTCCTAGTTTCCGCAATTATTTATATTCGCATGTATTCATGTCCTTGTACTGATAAATACGAAACTCATATGTACAAATTATCTATGGTTTATACTCGTATATAGTGCAACTTTTCGCTGACAAAATGAATTCATGAAATTAGTTTTTTATAAGGGCGGTTGGGCAATGGTCTGTCGAAGGAAGCGGATGTGATAAGCATGTGATTGTTCGCTCAAAAAGTTCGCATAAGAAAAGAAGTTAGAAGTTTTTGTGTCTTGTATACTTTATAAAAATATATAATAGTATAAAGTGAAGTACTATTGAAAGCGTTCATCTGAAAGTAGAAACTACATCCCTTGTTAATTACAATTAAACCACCAATTTATTAAAATGTAATAAGCACTTTAGATAAAGAAAAGTGGCAAATAGACAAGTGAGGTTCGGACAATTTTTGCTTTCGCTTTCACGAATCCTCGGAATCTGTTTCTACAAGAATATTACTGTAATCAGGCTTTAAAAGAATGCTCCCGGGAAAGAATACCTTATTGTTCAGACTGGTAAATCACTGCCCTCGAAGCTAACTACGTTGAATAATAAATAAATCTTATATAAGATCTCTAATAATATAAAGGTGACATAGAGCTTAAGTTGCAAATCCTGTTCATCTTTCTCCCCAAGGTATACGTAAACTAGATCTATATGAACTAGTTTCTTAAGATATTATATATATTCCAATTACGTTTTAGTAATGTGTGGACAGGGATATTTTATGAAAAAAGTCTCTAAAGAAGGCTGTGACTACACAAGAGGGTGTTGAGTCGAAAACCTGAATAAAGTCTTAAAAAACTATTTTCCTTTGCACTCACACATGAATAAGCATGCTTTAATATTAATTTCAAATAAAAAACGCACTTATCAACCAAGCAAAGATATACCTACTATGTATATTTTTACATACATAAATTATTTATACAGTATATAAATGATGTACGTACAGTGACTATAACAAATAGGTTAGACTACTATGTAGTCGTACACACGCAAAAAGGAAGCACCCCACATACCTACACACCTTTGTGCTAATACATATGAGGGGAATTAATTGTTGCGCACCATAGAGAAGAGACGCAGTAAGAAAAAAGCTCAGTGACCTCAATGAAGTCTACTTAAAGTGGCGCAACAAATGCTAGTGGGAGTTTCATTATGCGCATATAAACATAAATTACTCTTACACACATACGAGCATATCCAACGGCGCGTTTACCTACATACATATAGTTTGTGCTTATGAATAAACTATGAGGCAGTAGCCGAGACATATGCTCAGCCAGCTTTTGTGTCATAAAGTTCGTCTGTGCTATTGTTTGCGGATAACAGCCAGCATTCTGTGAGCTTATCATAAAGAAATGAAGTATTAGCATAATTCTCTAATAGTTGTAGTCAAATATTTAGGTCGGAGTTACGTACGGGAGGGTGAAAAGTAAATAACAAGGACTACTAACGTCAACGTAGAGTTAAACAACTTGAGCATTCAGTTAAATGTCTCTATTTAGCATTAAATTATGTCGCGAGAAGGCATATGTGACTGCAGAACGTAACAAGAAAGCAGGTAATATGAGGGTCTTTAACCACATACATACAAACATGCTGCCATAAAAAAATTACTCATACGCCATGCGCAACTTCTTATGGAAAAACTTCTTCTCCTCTTACGGTATAACTTCACGTTTCTTATTCGCCCGTAAATACAGCAATTTCATATCGTATTACTAGCAATTTAGTAAAAAAGTCGGTGAAGTTATTGAAAATGATTGCCGTTATTTTTTGTATTGTGGTGGTGGAGTCATGAACGATTGTATTTAGAAAATAATAAGAAATATACATACATCGTCTGAATAACTAACATACAAACAGATGTAACTAAATTTGTATTATTACATGGAGTTAGAGGAATAGGTCAACAGATTTATATAATTTTTGCTGAAAATGATTTTAGTATAGTTAACTACTGATAACCGAACTGATAATCTATGAGTTGGTTTAAAATATCTTTGGTACCAACTTTACTGTTAAGAAACCTCACGATCTGATTGATAGAGACATATTTGATCGAGTGTAGATTGACATATTTTTAATTACTTGGAGTTTTTGAATGGTAGTACCAATGTATTTATTGTCGTGTATGGGAGTGAAATTTATGTTATTATAGTTCTGGGTTTAGACCAATATCATTAGAATTTCAATCTGAACTATATGATGTCCATAATAATAAAATAAATTTCATAATATCATCAAAATACTTCACATATTGACGTTTCGATCTGAGGCTTGAGAAGGTTTTGTCCGAACTAGACCTTTACAAGCACTAATTTTTCCAGGTTTTATTCCATTATATTTGTTGATTAATCTATTGTAAATTTTCTGAAATACGATATTTCACATAAAAGTGGGTGATGTCATAATTTTGGATACATGTAAATTGCAGTTATTAATAATTTTATAAACATGATTAAATCGTAGACATTATTCATCGCAGCCATTTTTGCAGCGTCTTCTTCAAAAATTCTACCAGCAAATATACTGTTATATTGCACACATTACTTGAAAAATATCTCAACATTTACGCTAGATTAAGTGTTACTAATGCCTGCTTCTTATTGCATTCAATTTGTCATTTTCTGTCTCACTTATAATTTATTATGACTTGTGTGCTTCTTCTTTTTAGACTTGCGAAATTTATCATAGCAATCGTTTGGACAATCGCCTTAGCAACGGCGCTGCCCATACTAATTGTCTCCAAGCTATCACAACCGGAGAGATGGTTCATCGAGTGTGAGAAGTAAGTTAAAGTTATAAATATTTTTCATAAATATAATATTTAAATGTATGCAAATAAGTATTTACAAACTGTAAATTAGTATATCATTTTACAGTTCAGTGCTTATGTTTATGTACTTATTATAGATTACTCAACCATATAATCGCAGAGTATGAACAAATATACGACGATTAATTATTTGGACTCTGTTTTTTAAATTAAAAGGAATAAATTAAGAAAATTATTTTTTCGGATTTTTAGTGATTCTTTTGGTGGAGAAAATAATATGATTCAATCAAAGGTCACATCGTTATTAGTTTCTGTTTCTATCTCCCGTACTGCTTGCTTGATATTCGATTTAATATTCTGACTGATTCTGAATTTGTTTTCACAATATCAGTATCTATCGAAAACTCATGAACAATAGTTTCAAGAATTTATCTTAAATTTCCTTCAACAAAAAAAAAAACTCATTTTTCGTATCCCTTCGGTACTTACCATCCTCTCAAAGGCATTCCCGAAACATGAATAAATGCGGTCACAAATTTCAATGTTCGCGGATGCGGTGAATATTTCGAACTCAAGCATATATTTTGAACCAACTAGGCCTTGAGAAAGAAAAACATGCATTGTTTGAATAAAATTTGAATCGTTCTTGTTCGCAAATATCTGAGTTCTAGAGACCGATAGCGTGCTGATGGTCCAGTCACACATTTATAAGGTCACGGCATTCTTCAAACGTTCGACGTTGTTCAGTTATTTAGAACAAATTATTTCGTCTCAGCGAGTGATTACTATCACTAGCATACGAAAAATGTAAAAGTAAATGTACCACCCTATACAAGTAGAAAATAACTTTACAAATTACATATCTCAGAATTTACGCATATTTGAATATACGAGTATGGCTCTTGCCGCATGTGTGCACTGAAATAAAGAGAAGTATATTTCCAACTTGTGGTACTTAGCATTGAAACGGCATATGAATTATGGCGCTCGTAGTTGTTATGTAACATTTTTCAAAAACGTTTTGACACATTCACTATTTCCGCAAAACTGCGCAAGTTCTTGGGCAAGATAACGTAAATGCTAAATATAGTTACACACATACATACTTCTATAATATATATACATATGTAAATCTTGGCACACCCAGTCTGGCCACTGAGCCTGACAACACAGTCTCTGGGCTGTCTTGTTTGGTTACGCAGATTTGCAGAATATGACATATTTAATTATGTTTGCTTGCGACAAAGCGATGGTGAAGATGTGTGTGAAGAAGAAGTAAAAAGAATGCGCAAGAGAAAAAAAAAGAAATGAAAACAGCTCAGTTCAGTGTGTGGCATAAAAATGTGTGTGTGCCTACTTTTTTTTGTATTTCCACACTCAAGTGTGTGCTGTGTGTTTAGTCGTATTTACATAAATGCCCTCAACTCTCACGCATAGCCACTTAGCGGCGAAAAAAATCGTAAATGCTTTCTAGCAGCTGAGGTTAAGTTGCAAGTTTATACATACTTCTGGACAGAGCACACGGCGAGGGTTGGATTATTCAAAGTAATTGGGGGTCTGAGAAAAAGGATGGAGTGAGCCTTTTATGATATAGTGTTTCTGAAAATATTATAGTTTTTAATTGATAACTCCAAGTGCTATCAAAATAAAAAGCGTCTATTTTATGATTGACACCTAATAATAGTATTAAGAAATAAATATTTCTCTTCTTGATAGGTTCAGTTCTGGAAATATATGGAAGGTTTGAAACTCATATAACCCATCTTCTCTCTTTCTTCCTGTTTCATTCCACATACCTCGTTTCTTTCATGACTAAAATATATTGTTTCTCTAACGGAAATACGAAGTGAACTGTAAACACTTTCTAGGGACCAGGAATTGTTAGGGACATGTAGGTACGCTTTGAATAAGTATTTCATACCCTTCCCTACCCTACCCTATTAAATGACAAATGTCAGCAAGAAGTAGTATCAATGGATGGATTTACGGCATGGTAAAGCAATCAATAAACAATATTGGATCTGGTTGACGTTGACTTCAAATTTAGGCCATATGCTATTCAGTATGTAGTAATTTTCTTTGATTTTCTTCAATTTTTTCACAATATTTATGAATAATCCATCTTTGAAAACATACCTTTCAAGTAACTATTCCCCTTTTTATCGTATTCTTCATACGCCACTGACTGTTGCGCTGCATATTCTACCAACCGTAGCGGGCGTCAGCAGT
Source organism: Zeugodacus cucurbitae (assembly GCF_028554725.1). NCBI lineage: Eukaryota > Metazoa > Arthropoda > Insecta > Diptera > Tephritidae > Zeugodacus > Zeugodacus cucurbitae. Next base: position 49,757,120 of record NC_071667.1, on the reverse strand, counting down.
ATTTACCACTTCATCGCTTTGCAAGTGTATTCGGTGCAAAATGAATGTTTTGATTAAGTGCATATTCTGCGGAGATGTCATCTTGTGTCATGACAATGCCGTTTAGGAAGATAAAATCCTGCTGCTGCAATAAACTGCAAAGGAACACCACAGCTTTTACGGGCTCGTATTCTTGAATACACTTTAATACGCCACGGCGGTTTGTGATTTTACTGCATCATAATGTATTTACAGACGCATTTATTTAAATCTAGACAGCAGTAAGATTTTGCAAAACGTTTTCATGTGTTTTTAACGATACAACTTTATTAAATTTTAAATATACGAGTATATCTACATGCCAGAGGAAAACGGTTTTTATTTAAAAACAATTGACACTTATGACATTAACACCTTTAAATATTATTTACTTTAATTTAAATATTGAATTACTTTATTGACTGCCCATATTCCTCTCTCACACTTCTAATTACGAGGTTTAAACTCCTTACTGGTCAATATTAAATATCTTCAGTATTTCCATTCAGCAACACTCTTACCTCAACGGATTTTTAAAAATCCTAATCTGTTTATAGCTATCACCCCTAAATTGCTGAAAAAATCCACTGAAAGTAATATTTCTACTATTTTTCACTTCCTTAAAGACTTCAACTGTTCCCATACTTCCTCCGATGCTAAGACGAGTTTCCTTTAATTGAAATAAAAATTAAATAATTAAAATACTACAGTTTACTTAAACATTTAAAAATCAATTGTTTCTAGTTGTGTATATAATAAATGGACTAGTCTTTTAATTGCAAAGTGCAACTGAAATAGGTGTACAATTTCAAGGTAAAAATTTCTTATCTTTGATCTATGACAGTACTTTTTTTAAAACTGCTATTACAAATGGTAGTATAAAAAATAAAGTATGAAAGTAAGGAAGCATGTAGTTCGAGTGGATACACGGATATGTACATTTGATATGCTGTAAATTCGCAGGTGTTATTTAGAGGTAACAAGTGGTACAATAGTGGATCCCAAATATCCTCAATTTCAAAACAAACAAGAAGCAGCCGAATTAGTCTAGTGGCAATCTCAGATACCTCAGAATTGTAGTAAAATCTGAGACGAATAATATGATTCAACCATTTGTTGGAGAGAATTACATTTTATATCTCTTTTTTTTTTGGTAGGGGCGAGATATCGAATGTCTTCTCTACCAATTTTGTTTCGGAGATGCAGATTTATCTAGACACATTTTGTATTACCTTACTGGATAACATAGATCATTCCGAGACCTTAGGGTCCTAACCCGTCTTGTTATTGACTGAGAATGACTCTTAGCATTTAATGGATTCTCCAGTAAACTCGTAGGAATTTTTTAATATTAACTATAAATGGAGAGTAGTATTTTTAACAGTTTATGCACGGACGGATGAATTGAAGTGTATATCTCATCATCCTTGATGATTGTTGCGGGTGAGCAGAAAATATAAAATGAACAGCGAAAGCCCGCATTTAACATTTTATTTGCGCATAGTAAATCGTTATGGCCCAACAAAAGTGTCATCATTAGTCAAGAGCGAGAACATTAAAGGCAACAACAGGAACACAACAACTGAGTATAATATACAACGGATGGGGTCCTTAAATGGAATGAATCAAATGCGAAATATAAATACAAAAACAATTAATTAACCGTTATGATGAGGCTCATAAAGGGTGGACAAAAAAACCGGAGTGAAGCAAAAACTTCCAGACACTCCTGGAAAATGAAAATAAATGTGAAATTATTTTGCCTTTTCGTACATACTCTGCATAAGAATAAGTATGTTTTTGTTAGAAAATGTGATTTACTAGCGCGATAGCTGTTGGCTGCAGAAAACCGCAAAATGCAATTTTGTTCACCTGAAAATTGACGGTTTAGTCGCATACTCCTTGTTCTGACTACACGAATGTGACAAGAGAGTTCAGTTGTGGACTTTGACAACGGTGTGGATTAGATGAAGGAGCGTAGCAAAGCGCTTCTTTTGGCGTTTTATGTTGGATAGTTCATACCCGTCTCTTGTCATTAAAGCTTACCTTTTTGTAGTAAATGGTATATATAGGACTTATACATATATACAGTTATAAAACAGATAAATAATACTCACAATTTTACAAGTGGTGTTAACTTCAGATAGTCAAATGTTAAAGGTATAACTGTATTATTGCATGAGAAGTTACCACCCGTGAAAGCATTTTCAGAGCTGAAATGGAGCTAGATCTTCTAAGAAAGAAGACATATATTCATACATTTTTCGATAATGGTCTCTTTGATCAAAGTAGATAGGGGTCGGTGATTCTAGCTAATAGAAATCATTGTTAGAGACAAAATATAGCACAAGATCCATAGTAATTCTCCCACATTGTTAAGCCACGTTTGGCTGCAGAGAGTTAAGCTAAGTTAGGTCGCGGGATAGATCTTCGCATCTACAGAGAATATCAGTTAGACAGCATAGACTGTCCTTTGTGATAACCAAAAATTTCTAACGGACCGCTAAGAATGTCAAGATTTGACAAAGCGTTTGGATTCTGTCGGCAAGTTCTTAAGTCGGCTAATGTCGATTCCAGTCACTTCGCTGGGTTCGCTTAGAGAAGGTGTGCCCATCGGGTGGTTTTAACTTTAGTCTCGCGAATGCTGGACATTGTAGGAGGAAGTGCTTGGATGATTCTTCTTCGCCTTCCTCTAAACAATTTTGGACACTAGCTTCTGGCTTGATTCCTAATCTCACCGCATGTGTGCCTATTGGACAGTGACCAGTAAGCATCCCAATGATTGCGACAAATGACCGTTTTGGGTACATAATTCCCTAAAATACTGATATCATCGACATAGTTGGCTTCAGCAAATACGTTTACTACAAAGTCATAACTGCAATGTCATGACTCTATCTTTCTTGGAGAACGAAAAATGGGTTTCACTGACTAGGACCTCTTTACCGAATGATTGTAGAAGCTATTGCTCTGAAATATTGCAGTTAGTTGAAGCGGGAGAAGAAGTAGGATTCATTGACTTTGTAGGAATCTTGAAATTCCGAATTACGCAATTGTGAATTAATCTCAACTTGCGACATACGAAAGCAACTGACGCGTCCATATAGTGTCGCCTATTAACGATTGTTCCAATTGCATAGAAGATCAATTTAATAGAAATTCCTTCAAGTGATTTTCTCAGATCCACCTTTATTTTGACGTACTATATATCATACACTCATTTTGCTATATTCAGCAGCAACTTGTTGCTTTTGTGTGTTTGCTCCTGGTAGTTTACAAGATATTATTTGGTTATAAAATATTAATTAACATATTTCCCCCTCTGTTGCGTGTTGCAGGTACCTTTGTCACGAGGAGTGGCCTTCCAACATACACAACTACTATTATACTTTAGCGTTGCTGACCCTGCAGTTCATCGTCCCATTGGCGGTGCTCATCTTCACCTACACCCGCATCGCATGTGCGGTCTGGGGCAAACGACCGCCTGGCGAGGCGGAGAACTCACGCGATCAACGTATGGCGCGCTCCAAGCGAAAGGTAAGTGACGTGGCACCCTGTTTCACTGCTTCTGTATATTCAATTGACATGGAGATATGTATATGGTAAGCATATTTTAGTAATTTTTCAGTGAGTTTATACAAAATGGTTGCAAGTGCGAGCGCGCAACGAGTGTATGTGGCAGCTCTGCGTTTGCCAATAAAGCAGCTTAAAGTGCGAGCATTAGCTGAAGGCAGAACAATATTGTGCACGCATCTGAGTGGGTGTGTTTATGGAGATTTGCATATTATCATATCTAATAAGCCGCAAGCGGGCAAAACTAACTACGTAACGGCACACTGAGCCACATATACACTGAATGCATGCAACTATGTACGCTTGCGCCAGGCACCACAGAAAGTAATTTACAAGTTATTTGCTACTTTGCTTTGAACTTCATGTTGCACATAAGCAAACGAGTACATGCAACTCGGCTGCTCTGCGTGCACTTATGCGCTTATACATTTTAATTCTTCAGTCACATTATGCAGCTGTGGCAATCTTATGGCGTGCAGTTTTGTTTACTACCATCAGCCATTGTGCATGGTGAGTGCAACTGACACAGTGGGTGGTGCCCGATAACCACCACATACTACACACGCTTATTTCGCAATAAATTGCGCTCATGTTATTCAAGTTCTTGGGTGTGTAAATACATGCATGTTAGTGTTGTTGTCGACCAAAGTTTGGCAATATCGCATATTTTGTGTGCATTTTATATTCTGTATTGTATATTGACAGTTTTGTGGTCTTGTGCACAGTTTCAATAAATGCAACCAATGAAATATTCAACACCTTCAAAGCAAAAACAGAATTTTTGATGTTATTGCCTGGATGAGAAGTTCGCAAAGCTCAACTGAGTTGATAACTATTTATGCTCATACAAATTCAAACGCAGTACATATGTATGTATACTCTTTTAAACTTTAATAAGGTTAGTATACAGCAAAGCTGTTTGTTTGAGCTTGAGAAGAGATGTTATTGGAGTAATACCGAAGTTTTATAATTTTCTTCAATTCGTAATTCCATAAATTCGAAAATAATATAACCTTTTGGTACTCAATAAGCTCTTCTTTAAGTTTCTTCAAAGAATTTCTAAATGACGCAATTTGTGTCATTTGCTAAATTTTTCGTGATCTGATTCAGGATCGAGAGAGTTAAATATCTTACAATATACTAACTGTTATCTGTTCTCATACAGTTATCTGTTCTCATACAGTAAAGTGAAAGAAAAGACCGTAAGAAAATTCACTTTAGATACTATGTTCCTCTGTGGAACATGTGTGCTGAGACCTTAATTTACACGGTGGCTCTCGTTGGATTATAATATATATCGAATAAAAGCCAATTATTGTTGAAGTTTATCCTTGGTATATGCAATACATTCTGCTGATCCTAGCCTACCTAGTTTCTGGAGGCTGGCCTATGATGATGTCCATGTATATTATATTGAGTTTTCTTTTGCCTAAAGTTTACCAAAAAAGTACATACAATTTGATAGGTTTTTCTGACAAAAATTAAAAATCCACTAGGTTATCAGAGACTGCTTGAAAACTTTGATAAGTTCTTCTGTGATTCCCTACTTTTTTAAAGAAAATAAGTAAGGAAGGGCTAAGTTCGGGTGTAACCGAACATTTTATACTCTCGCAATTTATTTATTTAACTTTATTTATATTATATAATACACAATTTGACTCACATATTCGTCATATATATTGTATAAAGTCCATTGAAAGTTGGAAACCATAATATTATGTTAGAAGCACCGAGGTCCTCGTGTTCGATATATGGGGCCTTAAAAACCTATGGTCCGATTTCGGCGATTTTTAGAATGGGGCTGCCACACTATTAACATAGTATTTATGCAAAGTTCTGCACCGATATCTTCACTAGTGCTTACTTTATATATTGTAAAGTAAACGATTCGGGATGTAAGGAAACTATTACAAACCAAGTTTCATTGAAATCGGTCGAGTAGTTCCTGAGATAAGGTTTTTGACCCATAAGTGGGCGATGGCACGCCCATTTTCAATTTTGTAAAAAAATCTGAGTGCAGCTTTCATCTGCCATTTCTTATTTTGACGTTTTTCGTTAGTTAGTTAACCCACTTTTAGTAATTTTCAACCTAACTTTTGTATGGGAGGTGGGCGTGGTTATTATCCGATTTCTTTCATTTTTGGACTGTATTAGGAAGTGGCTAAAAAAACGACTGCAGAAAGTTTGGTTTATATAGCTCTATTGGTTTGCGAGATATGTACATAAAATTTAGTAGGGCGCGGGGCCACGCCCACTTCCCCAAAAAAATTACATCCAAATATGCCCCTTCATAGTGCGATCCTTCATACCAAATTTTATTTCCATAGCTTTATTTATGGCTTAGTTATGGCACTTTATGTGTTTTCGGTTTTCGCCATTTTGTAGGCGTGGCAGTGGTCAGATTTTGCTCATTTTCGAAAGCAACCTTCCTATGGTGGCAAGTTTCATCAAGATATCTTAATTTTTACTCAAGTTACAGCTTGCACAGACGGACGGACGGACGGACGGACGGACAGACAGACATTCGGATTTGAACTCCACTCTTCACCCTGATCACTTTGGTATATATAACCCTATATCTAACTCGTTTAGTTTTGGGTGTTACAAACAACCGTTATGTGAACATAACTATAATACTCTCTTTAGCAACTTACCCAAACCATACCAAACCGTTGTTTTTTAATGCAATGAAAGCTCTTCAATCCCTTCAGGTTGCTCTTCATCCCAAATGCGACAATTTGGATTGCTTACATACTCATTGAGCCAGAAATGGACCTTACCGCTGAACAGAATTTGGCTCGAAAACATCGGATCTTCTTGGAACTTTTCAAGAACCCATAGAGCGAAGCAATCTCGTTTGAAAAGGTCGAGCGGCTTCACATCCTGCACAAGCTGTATTTTGTACGCTTTCAATTTAAGATCTCGACGTAAAATGCGCCAAGTCGTCCCATACGTCAATCCCAGTTGCGGCGAACGGCCGAATCTAGTCTCGCTCTTCGTGTACACTCTCAGCTACCGCTGCTATATTTTCTTCACTGCGTGCTGGACGTGGTCTGTTCGGTCGAATATTATTCAATAATGATGGGTTATGGTGTTCCACTTCCGAGAACGATTTTACGAAACTATGGTCGTAATGCTCTCTAAAACATCATTATTACAGATTACCGTGTTAAATTGGATATTTACTTTCTTTTTATCTCTATTTTATTAGACCAGTTGTTTGTTCGTTTCACTACTTTCAATGATTATAGTATCACAATTTATACAATGTGTGCCTCGAATTCCTCAACGAATTGGTCTACATTCGCTGACTAATCAACTACTATGTTATCTGAGAAGATGAGGAAAGAGTCAGATAGGTAAGAGCATATTGAGACAGGAGATTCTCACAGAATACAAGTATACTTTTACGCCCATTTCACAAGCCTGTATTAACTTAAAATTTAGTAGCATAGGTTATGCAAATTTTAAAGATGACAAATTCCAGCAATTTCTACCTGATAAACTCAAACAGCTGGTGTACAGATAAACTATAAGGTCAGTGATGCTCTTATTTTTGGCACAACCAGCAGACAGACAATGGAAACTTTAGCAACAGCGTATGATAACAATGGCTTCTGCAACAACGGAAGGCGCGTGGACTAACTACATAGACAGAGGTGAGGGAGAGTCAGAAGGCATGACAACGGAAGGGGCAATAGTTTGCTGCTGACATATTTGTCATTGAAAGAGTCGAAAGTTTGGCATGCGATGCACCATGGATTCGGTTAGACTGCTGAACTGCAAGTTTTGCCATTCAAAATGTGAAATAAAAATGTTCTGAATAAAATGAATGGGAATGCAATGAGTGACTGGAGCAGAACTGTTTAAGTAAACTTTTTCGAAGTGCTACCAAATCGTACAAAGTATCACTGCGTTCACATCCGTTATTGAATGTTCAGAGAAATAGACGCCGGCTAACAGATGCAATAAAATTTTAATGGGTCTACGTGTACGGGTATTTTTCTCCACAGTCTATCAACATTTTGAGATTAAATTTGTGAGCATAGAACGAATTTGAATAAATTAAATATTATTATTACTTATTTATTAGGAGAAATATACAAAGGAATATTAAACCTAATATTAAAAAGAGTACGAGCTATTAAAGCCATCGACTCTGAATGAACAAATATCTTAGGTTACCAGCTAAATATAAAGTTATATTTTATTTTGTAAGTAACAATCAGTAATAAAATTATAAATGCTTATAATATTTACAAACGAAGGAAGTTTCAACAAATCTTGATAGTTTGGAAAAAAATTGTGCTTTTGCCTAATACTCGCTAAAGCCGAACATGCGTTAAAGATGTGATGAACTGATAGCGTGCTTGTGCAGAGAGGGCAAGATGGTTTTACTTTGCCAGTAAGGAGGTGCTGATGTGTGAGTTGTGTGTGACCAATCCTTAGACGTGTGAAGATGGTAGCTTGTAGGCGAGATATATTTCTTGGATATACCACTTTTGTCCTTGTGGGATTGAAGGTAGAGTACCAATGGTCGAAACGTTTCCATTCCGCGTGTTTAATTTCGAAAACGTGGCGGTCCAGCATATTACAGAGGTCGTTTCTGTCATGTGGCTCATATTGTAGGGTTGGCGCTGATTCAAAAAACCGAGCTGCGTGGTCGGCATGTTCATTACCCGTAATACCAACATGTCCTGGTACCCAGAGTAGTGCAACTTTGTGACTGTATTTAACGCACAGGTCACGAATGTTCGATATAAGTGAGGCAGTGTTGCGAATGTTACAAACAGCAGATAGACAAGGAAAGCTGTCCGAGCAAATAATAAATTTGCCTTTGCTATGTATCGCATATTCTAGGGCTTTGAAAACAGCAAAGGCCTCAGCTGTAAATATCGATGAGTAACAAGGAAGAATCCCGCCTGTAATAACTTCTCCATTTGGTTTGGTGAGAGCAAAAGCTGTGCTTATCGCTTTGGACCCGTCTGTGTAAATTACAGTCCAATTGTTTTCTTCATAATTATTCATTAACTCTAAGAAGAGTTTCTGAAATACTAAATTACTGGTGTTGCTCTTTTTGAAGGTGTGCAGGGACATGTTAATAGTTTCTTTTTTTAACAGCCACTCCGGCTGTTTGTTGACTCTCTTGTACTTAGAGGGCGGATATATGTTTAAGTCTTTTCCATATTTGATACAACGGCGTAAAGTGGATTTTAGCCTGAAGTTCCGTTTATGTCGTGACGCGTAAATTACGGTTTATGTAAGCTGGCATTTGGAGAGTATATCAGTTTTGGAATCAGTAGAATCGTTCTTTCGTATACCCTTTCCTTTATTGTTGGTAGGCCACATTCCGCCAAGATACACTTAATAGGTGATGTAGGGAAAGCGTTTATACACCGACGGCTCGCTGCATGATAAGGAGGTTCTATAAGTTTCAAATTAGAGTTGGCGCACCATCCAAAAATGGGCAAACAGTAGTCGATTTTAGCGAGTATTAAACCTCTTGTAGCGTTTATTAGAGAGTTGGGATGAATAAAAGATCGTTTACTAGTTAAATATTTAATTATGTGTAGCCTTTTTGTTAAGTTATTTCTTAGGTTAAGACATTGATACTGAAAATTAAATCTTTTATCAAAATATTCTCCCAAAATATTTAAATTGCTTACGGATTCTATTACAATATTTACAAAAACTAACTGTGGATATATACATCTTGTCTTTTTACAAATTTGTAGTAATTTACATTTTGGAATCGAAATTGTTGCACCAGATTTCATGCCCCATTTCTTAAACTCTGTTAGTATTTTCTTAAAAATATTGTTAGCAATTTGGGGATCTTTTATATTACAATAAATAATAGCGTCGTACGCGTACATAGTGAGTTTAATGCCTTTAGTTTTAAGACATATCTCAGTTAATTTATCAAAAGCTATGATAAAAAGCATCACCGATAGAGGGGAGCCTTGCGGTATACCATTATTGAGAGGATGCAAACAAGATAGAACATTGTTTATGCGAACCTGAAATTTCCTTAGGATCATAAAAGCTTTTACTATTCTAAAAGCTTTTGGACCTGTCTTCCAAGCTGCTAGTTGGCTGTGATTTAATTTTTTCTGTGCAATAATTTTTTCGAAAATTTTACTTAAGCAGGATAGCAAGAAGTCTGGTCTGTAAGAAGTAGTTAGGTTGGATGGTTTATTTGGTTTAATAATTGGGATAATGGTTGCTATCCGCCAGTTTTGTGGGTATGAACCTTTGTGGAAAATTCTGTTGTACAGGCAGGGTAGTCTTTCTTTGGCAGCTGTAGGTAGGTTTGAGAGCATCGGGTAGGATACCCTATCAATGCCTGGTGTTTTGCCTTTAGCGTTTTGTAATGCAGACTCTAGTTCGCGGAAAGTAATATCGCACTCTAGGCTTCTTGCTGATGCAGAGATATTCGTTGGTGTAAAGTTGGCAGATATCCAATGTTGTTTATCTGCGATATATTCTGTAGAAAAATTACTATCGTGGGAATATGTGGACCAAATATTGGCGAAGGTTGCCGCAATATCTGCGGAATTCGTCAGAATACTTTGATTTGTATTAATAAAATTAATGCGGTTGTGAGGGATACCAGTCAAAAGTTTAATGTCTGACCAAACCTTCTTGGTGGTTGACGCAGGAGAGATTTTGGCAGTGAATACTTCAAAACTTTTCCTTTTAGCCGTCTTTACAGCTCTTTTAAAGAGGGCGTTTGCTTTTTTATAATTGTTAAGATTATTTTCAGACATTGATCTCTTGAAAGTATTCCAGTGTTCATTTTTCTTGTCACGCATATGGCCAAGATCTTTGTTCCATCAAATCGGAAAAATCTTTGAAGACTTGCGTTTGGTTTGAGGAATTGATTTATTTGCCGCAGAACGAATCAGTTTTGTAAATGCCGATGTGGCTTGGTTGATGTTGTCGATTGGAGTGGTGGGTAACATTTTTAAAATATCATTTTGAAATATATTCCAGTTTGCCCGTGAAATAATAAATTTTGGGAGATGTTTATATTTTTCAAAGTGGAAGTTTGCTCTGAGAATAGAGGAAGCTTCCCAACTGATTCTGTGGGAGAGCTGGGGGGAGGATAGGGAAAGGTCGACGCTCGTTAGGGAAGAGTGGGTAGAAAAATGTGTGGGGGCGCCATTGTTAAGAAGAATTAGGTTGCTGTTCAATAAGAAATTCTCTATGATTGCACCCCTTGTGTTTGATTTTCGGGAACCCCAAAGTGTATTCCACGCGTTGAAGTCCCCAGTTCATAAAACCGGTGGGGGTAGTTGGGAAAGTAAATCTTTCAAATCAGTTTCGTTAAAAACTTGCTGGGGTGGTATATACGTATTAATGACAGTAAAGCTAAAATTTAAGTTGATTTTAAGAACTATTGATGATATTGAGGAATTTAAATCGATAATTTGATGAGGAATGATTTTTTTTTTTATTAAAGTGCAAACGCCTTGCTTATTGCTTTGGATGTTATGCAAATTTGAGAAATAACCGCTGTATTGCCTAGGACAGGAAATGTAGTTTCTGGGAGTAACTGAGATATGTGTTTCTTGAATACAAATAACGTCTGGGTTTTGCTCTTTTATGAGTAATAAGAGTTCATCATAATTGTTGTTGTACCCGTTTATGTTCCATTGGAGGATTTTAAACGTCATTAATAAGACAGAGCGAAATAATAATTTGTTTATATATTTATATATTTATATACTATATTGTATATAGTATGTTCAGGTGTTGTTTGTATTAAATTTCATCTTCGGATGTAATTACTTCTTGGGAGTTGGCAAGTACTTGGGGAAGGGAAGGAAGAGGTTCAAAAGGTAGGGATTGGAAATGAGAAGACGGAGAGAATAGTGAGTTTGTTTGGTATGGTGAAGTCATTTGAGTGGATGGCTTGTATTGTGAAAGAGGTGTGCTATTATTAGTGGGAAGGTTAGTGGTGAAATCATTACAGGCAGAGAGTCTTGGAGGACTATCATAGTTTATGGAGCGGCGAGAGAGGTTAGTTCCGTTTGTCCGTAGAGTCGTTGAAATGTTCGTTTCTAGTGCTTGAGTGGATTTCACTATGGACGATTTGGGAATATTAGTTTGCTGTAAAGGAGAGATGTTTTTAAATTGAGTGCTATTTTTGGTGATTTTTGGTGAATTTAATCTTTGAGTGTTGCTGGGAGAACTAATGTTGTTAGTGTTTATGGTGGTAGGAGAGTCAACGTTAGTGTTTGTTGTTTTGATATTTTCGTTGGAATTGGTCGCTATTGAAGCATATGTGTTGTGAGGGAACACTTAACACAAAGGGGGGAACGATTACAGCGCTTTGCTGTATGACCGAGAAGCTGGCAATTTTTGCAGCGCATTGGCGAGGGAATATATTGACGTACCAAAAGTTTACACCAGGCAACGTCGATTTTATTTGGTAACTTGTAGAGATTGAAGGTTAGTAACAAAACACCCGAGGGGTGGGGTTTTCCTTCAATAAACTTATTAAATTTAAATACTGACACGACGCCTTGAGAGCTGAGCTCGTTTACTATCTCTTCCTCTGAAACGTTGTTTAGAAATGGAGCATATATCGTTCCTTTTACTTGGTTGAGAGACTCGTGTAGAGTGGCTGATATAGAACATATGTTGGGTAGTTCTTTTACTTTCAGGAATTTTTTTGCAATATCGTTATTCTTGACAAGCAGAAGTAGTTTACCATCTCGAAGAGTAGATATGGAGTGAACGTAATCACTAATTTTCTTAATGGCACGATAAATTGCAAAGCAAGAATAGTATGAAAGAGGTTTGGCCGAGTCAGTAGCTTCCATAACTACGAATTTGGGGTCGTCAACTTTTATATCTGGGAGTTCTGGAAAATCCATAACCGAAACACTTTTACCCGTTTTACGTTTTTTTTTACCAGGTTCTGTATCGAATACGGCGAAACGATTCGCCTCGATAATTTGAGGGCCAGGGGCCATTTTGCACGAGAAACACTTATTCGCACTTTTAATGAGATTCTGCGCTCAAACAGTAAAAGAAAAGTAAGAAAGAACGGAATAATCGTATATGAAAAATCTGAAGAAAAGAAACAGAAGATGTCGAAAAAAAACACTCGAAATGCAAAAGACACGACTTATCGGCGCGAGAGCTAGTCGATGACTGAAATTAAATATAAGATTAAGCATTATATGGATTTAGTTGGAAAATATATCGATTTAACAAATACACTAAGAATATTAGATGGAAATGCAGGGGATGCACTTTAATGAAAAACGACACCTCTTCTGATGATAATATAGTAATCAATGAACTTTTCCAACACAAGCATACTTGTTGTCCTCGGGAAAATTTTAGGTCGCCTCTGCGAATGAGATCAGTTTGGGAAGTAACACCAAAAAATACTCATTATTTCCATTTTGAGACAATGTCGGTTCCATTTTCTGAAGTATAATTAAAACCACTTTAATATTTCTGGAATAATTTGTTGAAGAGTTCCCATAAATAGACATACTGTCTATGGTGGTGCTTAATTTCTAGTCAACTAATATTCCTTCGGACTTAGCAACAATATAAACATATGAAAGCTTTCATTTAGCTCGTCAAATTTGTCGATTTTTGACATAAGTTGAACAAAAATGAATACTCCTCTCCAATTAACCAAGTAATAATTTGCTAAAAGTGGCAACAAATATAACAAAAAACATTAGACTTTAATTTAGTCATAAAATACGAACGGTTAGTTAGTTAGTTTCTTATTATTTGCCTTTTACTTTTACGGTACAACTGTAAATATTCGGTCAATAAACGAGCGCCTGCAAGTGCGTATTAACTAATAAATCGCTAAAGAGGTCATTGAGCGCCGCTGACCAGATCAATGATGGTGCGCAGTGCGGTGTGGTTGGTGTAACCTCAACATCAGCGTAAATCAACGCATTAGCGCGGTAGCATGCAACGTGTGGCAACTTGAAAGCCGTAAATCCGCATTGTTTGGGCCCCTCCGCCGCCGCCGCCGCGTTTGTAATTGAAGCTGTAAGTAAATTGCGTGGCACACGCTCCACAAATGCTGCCGCCATTCACTTTTCGAGCCGCCTACCGCCCTGCACGCAGTTTACGGCCATCGTGGCGAAGATGCCACCGAGAGTCATTTCAGGAAACCAACTAGAAAGGCGGTTGCGGGTGCAGCAAGCACATGCACATAAATATATATACTTCAACACTTGTGCGATATAGTCAAACCAAGGTATGCAACCACAATATTGCTGCACATCATCGTTTGGTTTGTGTTTTTGTTTTTGCTTCTTTCTGCTTTTCTTCATCTCGAAAGACGTAACATGTTGCCAAGCAGGATGGCAAAATTGTAGATTTTTATTGCCTATTGAATTGTTGCCTCGGCCGAGAGGGTGTGAGGATTTGTTGCCGGCGGCGATGGTCTCACAGTGCTGCTTTGCCGCCGCGACTGCTGTGGTGTCATCAGCTACGCAGCTGTCCAGCTCTGTGCCATCATCTCTCTTAATATTCACATTTTGTTTGCTTAGTCTCTTTTTCTATTTGTCGCTAGACATCATTGCCCGTTGGCACCTCGACGAAATATTGACGTATTTTAATTTGTATGCACAACCGAATAATTTGAGTTAGCGCTTTTATTTATTTACCAGCACGTGGCAACACCCTCTTTTGCTTTTCTAGTGATAGGCTGTTGAAAATAGTTTTGCGATGCATATTTTATCGTATGTTGATAGAGAGGGGCTTGACACAAATATCTATATCTATCTAAAGGTGGTTTCGATATAATTTTAGTTTTCAAATAATACATAACTAGTTCGGACTAAGTTAAAATAAATAAATGTTAAAATAACAGTTTTTTGCAGTATTGCTCCCTTTTCAGTATGTAACTGCAAATCTCTTTGTGAACAACTTCTTCTAAAATTCTCTAATTTCACTGGTGGTTTGGTATGACATCACATTTCAAGTCAATCTTGTGAGCAAAGCCTTGCAAAGCCAACCTTAGATATTGCTGTCACTGTTTCAGTAGGAAATTGAGCCGAATTTCTTTCCATCTACAGAAATAAAGGCTATGAATCAACTCTGCTAGATGCCAAACCAGTTGGTGAGAATCTTGGAGCTTAATCATAATTTGACACATCATCTCACAAAAGAATAGAGAAAATCGTGTACACTCCGATTCATATGAATAGGTACATATTTTATTTTTAAGATACGAGCCTATATCTCTTCATTTAGACAACGCAGAACTTGAAGTTCGCAGTTTGGTTTTTAAGATCGGTCTATTTTGAACAAATGTTGTGAATGGGGTGTTTTAATGAATAACTCATAAAAATTTACTATTAAATTTGAATCGGGGTGTATGATTACGAAAGTCAATATAAGTCTGCAATCTTCACACCAGAAGAACAATTCAGAACTATTTTTTTATTGTTCTGCTTAATACAGCTCTCATTTCTGTCAAGGAAATACTTGAGCAATTTTTAAATTAACGAAACACTATGGGGTTTTCAATACAATGTCTCCCCTTACTCACAATAGCTATATTGTTCAGATCTAACAGAAGATTACTCTTTTTTGATGTCAAAATGTCGAAAGCTGAGTACCACTCTCACAACTGAAGAAAACTCAGACATAAATGGATTGGAGCTGTATGAAGAGTTGAAACAATTACGTAATATCAAGTCAAGTTCTGCAATATACTGCCAATAAAAATGTAACATATATTTTTCCGCACGTTTGCGTTTTTTTCAGAGAATTATATTAAATTAGCCAGTGACTATTATCAGTGGAGCAGTGGAGAGCGAAATTTTAATTTAGGCTTATTAAGATGTACCTTAGATCTACTATGTCTCAAAAAAGATTAAACTCTTTGTGAATCTTATCTATTGGTCCAAAATAAGTTTATTCTAAAAATCCAGAAATCTTTAAATCTTTAACAAAACATTAATAATTTCAAAAGAAAAAAGATAACAAAAGTTATTATTAAAGGGCAGCACATTTCATTCACGCTCCGGGAGTCATTGTATCTAAAGAGGGCTCTGTCTTCACACAAGTCTAAACTGAGACTGTTTCTTTGTTTCATTCGTCGTTTCTTTTGTGGTGCAGCAATGAAGACAACAGTCTGAAGACATAATCGTTATAGAAGAACTTGAACAGATTAAACGATTCACGGATAAATGAGGTTCAACCGTATTTTAAAAAAGGAAATACTTCATATGGATGGTATCTTCAAAAATAAAAATCATTAACTTCGATAATTACATGCCATTTTATGAAGGTATGTTACATGAAAACAAAAAAATTGTGTCACAAAACAATTAAAATGATGGCAAAATTACAGGAATTTGGGCTTTTTCAATAGAATTGTTGCTGAAAAGAAATAGCTACAGCAATGAATTAATCGTTCTTCAAAAATGGTATCGAGAAGAGACAAATCGTTATAATCTATGTATCGATTTTGATAATAGCAACCATTAAATTTGGGGTTTGCAAGAAAATGTTCTTGAAAATGATATTAAATTTTTAAACTGCCTGGTATTTATGCCTTTTTCCAAAATAAACATAATAAATTTGCTAAAATGACAGCAATGGATAGAATTGCAGGCTATAAATTTTCTAAATAAATATATTGTAACCGATTTTCAAAATCTGTTGTTAACGCTGAAACTCTACCTGAGTTCGATCACTGGATTGTCAAATAAAATTCACACTTTAATGGCTAGACACTAATCTTTATTTATAAATCCTTATAACTTTATTTATGCAATACTCTACTTTACAACGCTAACTTATAACTTGTTCACACTTGACTCGACAACTCTCTCTTTAGAATTGTCCTTATTCAACAACTCTCTTATAAGAGCAGTGTGTTGCTGCCAGTCCGGCAGCCCTTACATAGTCGATTCTTGGCAATACATCGCCACTCGAACATTTTGGCAACTACGATGATCGATGTCTAGATAAATCTGGCAAGTTATCGATCTCGATTGCCGATTCTAGTTGCTTCTGGTGCCCATTTTCGTTACAATATGTATGTATAAAGTCAGGAAATTATGAATTCCTCAAATTACTTGCTTGTTTATGTGGTTAGGCAAGTAAATACGCGCACATACCTAATTGATTTGTTCGTTTTATTGCACTTTCACACGCCCATTGCGAATCCATAAAAACCCTAATTGAAAACAGCCCAATGCAAACAATATCGAAATGCACAAGTCATTGGATGCCCGAAAACCAATGCGTCATGGACCAAAACAACAATGTGGCCAATTGATCAATCAGTGTGACTGGCAAAAGGCAATTGCAGCGCTTGTCCGCCACCCAATTGGGATTTGTGCAATCAAAAATGCATAAATACGCAAGCAGGCATGTAAACATGTAGAAATAGCTGAACAGATAAATAGATACTTACGTGCCAGCAAAGCTATTTAGGTGGAGATTTTTTGTATTTTGTGCCCCGCTCAGCCACTGCGGACATCGTATGAGCGCCAGCTGCAGGCCATCATGTAGCCGTTGCATGTGCAACAACGTGTCATGCGTGCCTGAATGGGCATTTATGAAAGCATGTAAATAGGCATGTACATGTGTGTGTGTGTGTGCACACGTAAATTACATGTAGTTACGAATGTTGCAAAAACGCAAAATACCAAATGATGCGACAAAAATTAGTGATGTCACCGAAAATCAAAATCTCGTTGCACAAAGCATACGATGTGGTTGCTAATAAATATGCATGCGCGTTTAAACACATGCAACGAGGAAGCAAAAACTGCTAATATTTCAAAAACAAATGTTCAAAACCACAGCAAACCTGCAAACAACAACAAACAACAGCCGCCGCTGCCGCTGCCAATGGGCATCTTTAGAGATGAGATTTTCAAAAATGTTGCAGTTGACCAAAACGAATCGGTTGCTGTGGCATGGCAATCAGAAAATGCACAAACATAACAAGCAAGAAATCAGAAAATTACAAAAACAAAGTTTCGTTAAAATTTCCTATTATTTCTGCATTTCTATGTGATCAGGTTAAATAATTGACAAAGTGAACGGCGTGGACAGATACATAAGCGTGCAGAAATTTATGGTCTGATGGTACACTAAGTACAGTAACTAACGGGCTGCGTAAATTGAAATTTTATATAATATATTTTATATATAATACATGTGATTGTTAGAGTGGTTTTGTTTTATACTAGTTTAATATTCATTATTTTGGCACTACTTCTAAACTAGGACCAAATGTTGTAGTCCCACATTTAGTACTTCTTTCGAAAAATATAATCGATATAAAACCATTATTGATGTCAACTGTTGAATCAATTGTGTTTATCCATCTCAGAAGATATGATGTATTTTAAAACAAATAAGGAAGGGCTCAGTTCGGGTGCAAGCGAACATTTTATACTCTCGAAAGTTATTGATATAGTTTTATTAAGATAACACACAATTTGAGCCATAAATTCGGCATAAAGTCCAATAAAATAACGAAAATCATCTTATATAGTATATGAGGGCTGAGGTAATTCCTGAACCGATTTCACTTATTTTCAACATCAAGGTATAATATATCCAAGACTATAGGCTTACTTAATTTTGCTAAGATATCTCACATATTAACCGATTTATAAGGTATCAGCCGACCACTTCGTCTTCGCACGGGTTTAAACATATATTTCAAAAGTTATAGTTTTTACACACTTTTACACACTCCCCCATACATATTTACTTTGCCGTTTCTAGTCTTTCGTGTCCGTTGTCTTTCTTTCTGATTATGAAGACGTTGGGTACGCTCAGAGTTCGACGCCCTAGTGCGAGCTTGTACATTTCTAATAGTTTGTTCTTCAAGCCGCTGCACACGCTTCGTACTCGACTCTCAAGCGCATACTTGGGAGGTTTTGAAATTTTGTTCAGCAAGCAGCTGAGAGCATTCGTTACTCGACTCTCTGACAAATGATTGCGATGCGAAGAGAATGACTTTGACGATTTTCTGTCTCTCTCTCTCACGGATTCTTTTTGATACCCGATTTTAACTATTTTTGGTACAGAGACACACTATTAGAAAAAAAAGATTCCCACTGAATTAAATTAAAATATTTGAGAGACTTACCAATTTTTTCGTTGAAAAATTACCCTAAGACACTGAGTTCTTCATATTCGATATTCGGGGCATTAAAAAGTTATAGTCTGATTTTGACAATTTTTCAAAAGTTATGTCACAGATCACATACAGTATTTGTGTAAACTTTTATTTCAAAATCTTCATTGGTTCGTTATGTATATTATTGATAGAAATTGATAGTTCCTGATGCGCATGATATTTGCTCCGCCTTGAATTCATCTAGAGAGGCTTCTGAGTTTTTCCTACTATCTTAATGATGGTCCAATATCCAAAAACGAATTTTTCCATCTACTAGAGCAGACAATTTAACGAAGAAGTATCCCTTCGTCTAGACCTAACCATTGACTCTCGACTCGACTTTAGAACAAAACCAAGTTTTGGCTTATAACAACAAACTAGATTTTATCTAAATTTTCCAACTCATTATTATTGCTCCCATTCTGCAGCACTGTAATCCAACCCAGTACTATTTCACTACCATGCTGAACCAACTGAACACAACCTATGTATATGCTTGGCTATTCCGGAATTAGCTTGCCAGTCAGAGAAGATGTTTGCGGCAAGTGGAGTATGGGCCAATGTAGTATCAAATCATTCAAAATTCACACTGGTCTCAGAGTACTTCCGTCACATCAAATTTACACTATGCTTACACTATGTACCATATTGATTTGTGCATTTTATGTATATAAGTATACATCTGATGATGTCTCAAACAACGCCGGCAGATCGTTATCTCTATAAAAATAAATAAAAGTAAATAATGAAACAAAAATTGTAATCCGTAAATGAATACAAATTTGCAGGCCAGCTGAGGTGCAGCTGATCAGCGTACATATTGATTGCTTAGTGGCTTTCCCATGTGCGCGCACGCTTACCTCATCAACGCCTCCCATTTCGGTCGCAGCGCCCGCCACGATGCGCGAAAATGTGGAGACAATTTTATAAACTACAACTTTTTACTATCATCTTCATTTCGGGTATCAGCGTATGGCAATCGAGTGTGGGCAATATAAATTTTAGGTAAAACAGGATGTTGGCGCATGCGAAATTTAATTAAACCACAAACGATCAATGGGTTGCTGTATAGCAATAGTCCCCTTAAAACATTTATTATGGTATAAAATAAAATGAAAAAGTAAATACGGTTGTGATTGCAAATATTGTAATTGCGGAAATTCTCACGCAATCATCTATTGTGCATCGAAAGCTTTCCAATAGGTATTTATATATTAAAAAATCAAAATCAAAATATATTTACATACATACATGATACACATCATAATTTTATTAAGGGTAATTATTAATAATATTATTACATCCAGCTTCATAAAATAAGAGAGTAGATTAGGGTTCTTTAATCTTTATATTATACTATTTCGTCGAGAGCCCACACTCGATCTAACGCTTCCTTGCCCCTTACTTGTACTACAAGTTAAAAGTTCAACGAAGTTAATCGCTGGAGAAAAGACTTGTATGAACTAATTATTCAATGGCGAACATCGAAATTATTGCGTTGAAATTGCGATTACGGAAAAGTACTTTTGTGTTAATTTGGGAAATCGAGTTCAACGTTTTTGAACAACGTACAAAGTAAGTCTCTTTTATTTGATTTCTGTGGAAGAATCAACTAAAAGAATAATTTTTTAAAGTTCATTCAGTGGTTGGAAAAGTGAAAAAATATTGAGTTGTACATTTGAATACCAGATAGATTAACTTGACTTTCTCGGTGATATTCTTGATTGAGTTCTCGATATTATTGTTAACTTTCTTCAACCGAATATCAAGTGTTGAGATAGCTGCAATTGGATTATATTGATCAGACTGGTACGATCTCATTTTACATATCAAATGAGTAACCTGAGCTTTGGTCAGATTGTTTTTAATTATATTCTGTTCTGTGTAATTCTGTTATCCATCTATTTTCGATAGTACCAGTGGTGAAATCCCGTAATCATCGACGGATCAAAATGTGAAACAGCTACAGGAGCAGGCAGGAGAAAACTCAGTAAATCTTAATATTTTTATACCTGGTCATATAATAATAGAAGGAAATGAAAACGCGACCCGCTTAGGGGCGGTTGGGAGCGCAATCTCCTTAAACTGTCCTAGACATTTCAGTTCGTTCAAGAACTGCCTAAAGCAATGGATGCTAGGGGAACATCTCAGGTCTTGGAACTTTTGCAACACGGGGTACTATGGGGTAATGTTGACAGTGGACAGACCAAAAAGAACAGAACTAAGTACTAACACAGGGGCCATCATGGGGAACATATCTCTACGAGGTCTCCTTAAGAGACTTGGTATAGTAGAATCGGCAGAAGTCAGGGTGTGCGCGGTGGATGACAAGAAGCTAGAGCATTATCATTGCCAAAAATATCCAGTTTTCAGTCGGTTATGAAGGGATACTTTTCGCGGCTCCTTATACTAATGGAAAAAATTAGAAGTAAGTAAAATCGACCGAGTTGTTTAGGTGACGATTATCAGGGTACCTCTGGGGAGCACAATGGGCCTAATCATGGCCTAAGTGCGGCCGCTTGTGGTCGGGCTCACGTTGCCTCCTTCTTCAACAAATCAACCATATTTTGTCATCAAAACCCACCATCCAACTGTGTTGTAATGATCTCAAAAATATTGATTCTTGGTTCTCCAATATTTTCGTTGTCGAGATCGGATAGTCGCTGATGTTTTACGGCGGAGAATTAATAATAATGATAAAGTGATTTAACAATAATGGAGCTAATTTTTTGCAATTTGAATATTTAAATATCGAGTGAGACAAGTTTTTGTATTAATTTTGTTATTGTATTGAAAGGGTTAGAGTATCCAATTTCGCCAATCAACTTAATGCAGTGCATTCACAAAATATTTGCTGTGATTAACATTTCAATTAAATGACTAATTTGTCCAAACAAAGCGCGCAAACAAAACGCATTCAATTAAACTCCACAAACAGCTGACATGATTCGCATAAATTTGCAAAATAAATAATTATATACGAGTATGTATGTGGGGGAGGGTGCATGCAGGCAGCAGTAGACGCCACCTCAGCAGCAGCAGTTACAACAATAATTGCGATGGCAACAACAATCTCCGTATTTATTGCTGGCACTGTGCTATAAGTCAATCGCCGGCGGCTAAATGAGTTAGCCACGTCCATACGAGCGCCGCGCGCCAACAATAGCAACAACAGCACGTCGCACTCAGCGGCGACGTAACAAATAGGCAAAGCGTGTCGCCGCCGACGGACGAGATGGAAGATACCAAATTGGCAAATAACAATAAAATACAAATTTGCGCACCGGGTATTTATTTGGGGAAGCGAAATTCACTTTGTGCGGCTGGCTGTAAAAATTAATCAACTGCGTTGGTGGCACTGCCGTATGCCACTTGCTGCTTTGAGGCTGTGCACCGTTCCCCAGTGATGCGCGTGAGCATGCATGTGTTGGTGCGTGCGCATGCGCATATGGTTAACTAATTCCACGCTGACTGATTAGCTTTTGTTTTAGACGCCGTCCGTGCTGTCACTGTGCTGGCTTTACAAAGCTGGCGCGTTAACAATTACGTTTTCGATGCAGGTAATTTATGTGATGGATATCTTTTAATTTGGCACATTTCGTGGGCCGTGCTGCCGGTGCAGTAAATACTCTGTATGCGCAGCTGTGCTATGCTGTGCTGTGATATGTAAAGTGGGCGAAAAGCAGCAGAAAGCCACAAAGCCTGAAGATGCAGTGCAGTTCGGCAAGTACACCTATGTATGTGCGAACGAGTGATGGAGAGTGAGAAATAAAATTCCAACGAAAACGAGGAAATACCTACGCAGTCCGCATGCGAATTCTGCATGGTATCTGCACTCTTTATCTAGGGCACATGCTGTACATGCGGAATACGTTACCGTTGGACAGTGTGAGGAGTTGCCAAAAATTGTAGCGAAAGCCCTTGTTTTTGTTTTTAAATAAATGCTTGGCTGAGCTTTGGAAGCGTGATGCACTTTCATAAACACTAATAGCTTTAGATCTAGGCTTAAACATGATTTTATTAAAAGACACTGTGAATTCGGAAGCCCAAGTACATTGTACATACCATCTGGATCCAAATGATCCATAGTTAGATTAGCTTAGCTTGACTAAACTCAACACACCACTTTTGCCAATAAAAACTCATATTTCTTGGACTATAGAGAAATATTTAAAAGGTCTTAAGCTCCTTAAAATCTGACCCTTAGATATTTCATCTTTTACCAGTTATTTTCAAGTCTTGCTTGTTCATGGTTTGGCTTAAAAAAGGACACGTTCTTAAGAGAGTTCTCTCTCCTTCCTTATTTGCAATGTTTTCCATCATCAGAATCGTTGTAGCTTCGTCACATAATAGAACGTCTGATTGTGGAAGTAAATCGCCAATATCTAAGAGAGAAATATTATATTTAAGAAAAACAAAAAAAATACGGTTAGCCTTACTCAACTTCGCTAATGTTTTGAAAAGTGTTGGAAAGGATCTCTAGATTGAAACAAAGGAAATTGTCGTCTAAATTTAAAATAAAAATGTATGTAATTTTGTGAGCGTGGCAGTCCGATTTCGCCCATTTCAAAATCCCACCCTCCTCACGGTCCCAAGAAACACGTGTACCGTGTGTGTAATTTCATCAAGATATCTTAATTTTTACTCAGGTACAGCTTGCACAGACGGACGGACGGACGACATCCGGATTTCAAATCTACTCCTCACCCTGATCACTTCGGTATATATGTATAACCTATAAACTCGTTTAGTTTTAGGTGTTACAAACAACCGTTATGAGAACAAAACTATTATATTCTCTTGGCAAAAGTTGCGAGAGTAAAAAAAGAGATATTCTTTGGTGAAATCGGTCAAAAATAGTGCCAGGCCCTATGAAGAATATTTCTTCTACAATTCCTTAAATACTACATCTTATAGAAAACGTTCACATTATAGACCTCTTACTTCACTGTATCTCATGTAGGATGTTCGTAATTGCCGCATGTATGTAGTTTGTATGTTTATGGGATGTAACAGTATTTAGGTACAAAAATACTCGAAAATTGGCTGCAACGTATGTCGGCTTCGTTACAAAAGCCACATAGCGGCAACACACAAATTCACTGGGAATCCTCTCACTTTTCATTATTTAGTTGCCATTGTCGATTACAGCTGTTATTATTTTTGCTTTTGGACTCTTAACTGGTGGCGTTGTTGTCGTTGTTGTTGCTGTTGGATGCGCGCTATTTGGACGTCGCCATTTATTTATTATCTTTGCCGTTGCAACCGCCACTCATTAATGTCGGCTTGTTTTATTTTCTCTGCTGCTGCTGTTGGAATTCCAAATTGCATAATAGCGGCGAAAGAAGGAGAAGAAGTAGAAAACTCAGTTACGGATTTACAGTTAATTCAAGTTGCATTTGTTGCATTTGCTTTGGTGCACGCGAAGCGTAGTGAAAATAAAGCGAAATAGAAAGAATAAAAATAGAAAATGCTTAAAATGTAGGTAAAATAAAACTGCAATGGGTCGGCTAGCCCTCTAGCTAAACTTAGGTGAGCTTATGTTGCTTTGTTTAGTTGGGCTTATGCTCTGTGGCATGATGTAAATATTTGAAGCTTGACGGAGGAAAATCGGCTCTAACCTTTGCATTTAGCATTCTTCGAGACTTTCACAAGTACTTCCCGCTTATTAAGGAGATAAATCACAATTGAATGAAAAATTATCGGATATAATAATTTCGGAAAA
This sequence comes from Zeugodacus cucurbitae, assembly GCF_028554725.1. Lineage (NCBI taxonomy): Eukaryota > Metazoa > Arthropoda > Insecta > Diptera > Tephritidae > Zeugodacus > Zeugodacus cucurbitae. The sequence goes on along the minus strand of NC_071667.1, from coordinate 49,732,656 downwards.
TTTTGGCAACAGTGATCTTAAAACTATCTAGAATTTTGTGTTACAAAATAGAGATTCACATAGACTAAATCAGACTAAAGAGACTCGCGTATAAATTGGAAGAATAATAGATTAAATCAAAAATCTGAAAACGAGCAAATCCACCAAAAGTTTTTGTATGAATGTAAAATTAAATCGATCGAGATAGCTAGATATTAAAATTATGTGTTAAACATATGGCTTTTGAATACTTGGTCTCACAACTAGGGATGGCAACGATTAATCATTTGATTAAATTAATCGATTATTTTCATTCAATTTACGATTTAATTGCATCGAAACACCTTTTCTAATTACTCGACTATTACTCGAGTAATTGCAAAATAATCGCAAACAGCATTTTGAAATTTAATACATTTTATGCTCATCTAAGTTAGCGTACAAGGGTCGAAATTGGTCGCATCAGTCATTAATGACTGGAAACGGTGTAAATATAGTTAAATTTTAATATGTCAACGTAGTTTAATATCAACAAATGAATGTCTGGTAACACTGTATTTACAGTTAAGTCAAACACATTTTACGTTCAGTTGTTTGAAGAGCAATGCCGCCAGTAAAAGCGAAGTGTGGAATTTTTTTTAATAAAATAAGCAATAACTACGTTAAATGTCAACTTTGCTGCAAAAATTTAAAATTTTCTAATAACATTAATTAATTAATTAATTAATAACATTAACAGTATTTAAAATTAAAGCATGCAACAGTAGCCTGCAAATTGGTGGTAAGTTGGAGCAATCGGTATTACATTTTAAATTTCTTCTATATTTCATATTTATTCTATATATAAATATGTACATATATGTGTACAAGTTAGACTATGAAATCTAGGAGTAAAGACAATGTTTCCCTAAGTGATGATGACACTGACACCATGATTGAAATGCCGAGTTGCAGCAGCAAACCAATTAATGAAAGCCCTTCAGCTTCGAAACACTATTGATGCTTGGGAAGAAATGAAAACCGTACGGACTTTCAAAAAAGTATTGTCATCTACTTGGTACCTCAGTACCAGCTAAGCGGCTTTTCTCAAAAGCGGGTGCAACTGCGACCGAAAAACGCAATCGTTTGACAACAAAACGTTTATCGAAATTGCTTTTTCTTCAAACTTGGTTGAACAGAGAATAAATTTTCTTGACTTCAATGAATATATTTTCATTTATGCTAAGACAAATGAATTTTAATACGATATTTTAATTTTATTTCCGTTTTTGTTTTTGTGTATATACCAATGAAATAAGAATATAGTCTCCTATATTTTATTGGTTTTATTTTTACGCAAAGTTGCAAAACATAGTCTTTCAAGCAAGAGGCAATTCTTTTACTTTAAGATTGCTGTACATATTTTGAAAAATTTAATACCATTGTGCTACTTAACAAATTTAGGCCATTTTCTCTTTTAGGAAATGTCTGGGACTCTGTGATAGAGCATTATAATACAAAATTCGGCGCTGAAACTTGGTGGTGGTCTTTATGCAATTTAGTATTATTTGAAAACATTGGAATTAATCGATTAATCGATTTTTTTACATTAATTGCAATTATTTTTTTATATCTTGCAATTGATCATTTGATTATTTAATCGATTAAAAAAAAAATTTTTGCCATCCCTACTCACAACATTGAAATCGTTGACAAAATTGCTACGAATTGTTTCCGCATCTATCTTATCATCAGGATCTAGTGCACAGATACTCAACAGAACGTTTGCTATAAAGAAATTTAGCGACAATGAAGAGGTTAGCATCGACCCTGTGTTTGGTAGTAGATATAAAAAAATTGTGAGAACAAGATTATTCTAGTAAATATTAACCTTAACAATGCTCATCAGCGATGTCATCACTTTCATTATGGTCATACTATTGATTTACGTTGCATTCCTCATGACCGGTACTAAAGACCTCAGGATTGCTACTGATGATTAACAACCGTAACTTAAGAAGTTGGGTGGGGTTCAGAGGCTAGAAACAAGGGCATTTTCAAATTGTTCACTTCATTTACAATTCAGGATATTAAATATACGTATTTTTTTTTTTTTTTCATATAATTCTTTATTTATTGAATCTGCTCTTTGGAGCCTAACAATAAGTTATAAAATCTTAATTCTAATTAAAACTAGACAAGCTCAACCAATTGATTTAGTTGTTTTGGTGAAACGTTGCTCCTCAGTGTGCTGGCATATCTCTTCTTTTTAGACGTGATTGATTACAAGAATGTAATAAAGCATTAGCCAATGGGTTTGGGTGATCGCGGAGTTTGGACAAATATTTATTTCTGCTGTTCTCTACTTCTTTCTTTACCATGAGAATACCAAGATCTTTATGGATATTTTCATTACGCATATACCATGGTGAGCACGTGATTGTTCTAAGCATTTTTGATTGGAATCTCTGAATTATATCGATATTGGTTGCACAGGTCGTACCCCACAGTTGGATGCCGTACATCCAAATCGGCTTTATGACCGCGTTGTATAATAGAACTTTGTTGTCTAGGCTAAGTTTTGAATTTTTATTTAAAAGCCAATTTAAATGTGCTGCTCTTATCTTCATGCAGGTTATTTTGCACGATATGTGTTTTCTCCACGTGAGCCTTCTATCCAAGTGAATACCAAGATATGTTACTTCAGTCGCTTGGGGTACTAAAATATTGTTCATTTTAACTGCCGGACACGTTTTTGGTCTTAGAGAAAATGTAACATGCTTGCACTTCTGTTCGTTTACATTTATACGCCAGTTTGCTAGCCATTCTTCGACAAAAATCAAATGCGCTCCTAATACTTTTGATGCTATAATTGGGCATTTGTTTCGGCTCACTAAAGCTGTGTCAATACGTATTTAAATAGTATTTTGTGAAACTTTTATTAGAAAATTCCGAAAATTCAGCCGTTAGGACATCATCTCCATCATGTCCAAAAAAACTCTTATTGGTCGATATAAAATTAATATACCGAAAATATTTCGATAAGTCTAGTTAATGAACGAAGAAAAAAATTTGTATTTTTGACAGATTTTTAAGCAAAAAACCTCCCATACAAAGGTTATGTTGAAAATTACTAAAAGTGCGCTAACTCACTAACGGAAAACATCAGAAACACTAAATTTTACAGAAGAAATAGCAGAAAGAAGCTGCACTCAGATTTTTTTACAAAATGGAAAATGGACGTGGTGTCGCCCACTTATTTTATTATTATTTTAATCTTTTCTTGAAACCAAAAATCGGCTCCCAATCGCTACTACTTTTCATATAACTCAATTTTGAAAGCCATCTTATTCCTTCACTTTATAATATGTATATACATAAGGATCCAAAGAAGATACTACTTGTGAAAAAATTGACGAAATCGAAGAAGAACTCAGTGTCTAAAGTAATTTTTCACCGAAAATATTGTTAAATCCTTCAGATATTTTAATGTAATTCAGAGGACTTTTTTTCTAAAAATAGTTCTTTGTTCTAAAAATAATTAAAAACGTTATAATATCCCCTATACCTATTAGGTCTACAGCTTTGCTTTAAAACGGTTACAATTGCGAGCCTCAGCCGCACTTTTCTTGGAAATAAAAAATAAAAGCAAATTTTCCCGTAAATGTCGAGAATTCGACTCAAAAAGTGACATTTTCAGTTGAGAATAAGTTTGGGATGCAAACAGATCTCTACAAATATTTTATTGGGTTAATGTTGACATAAGTGTCCAAGATCGATATTAAAAAAATCGATTTAATCGATCAGGGCTTGACCCTAGAGACATCTATTAGAAAACGGTGGAAGCAAAGTTGTAGACCTAATAATTATAGGGTTTTCAAAAATACGGTGGGCTTTACTCCGAATATATCGGTTAATCGGAGCCGAATTAGGTGAGGATATAATCTTGGATATAATGTATGATGGTGGTGGAATTGAGAGAAATTGGTTCAGGAATTACTTCAGCCCACATAAACCTTGTGTGATGATTTTCGTTATTCTATTGAACTTAGTAAAACTACAGCAATAAATTTCGAGAGTATAAAATGTTCGGTTGCACACGTTTGTTATTATTTTAGACAAAGTTTTTCGTACAGGGTCTAAGTCTGAATAGTACTTATAACTACATATGTATATATACATTATATATGAAGCGCATTATTTGCGCTCTGGTCGCTTGTTGAATGATTTTATTGCGGTTGCCGCCACATTTGCTGCTAGGGACACCCGGCTCCCTGGTATACCTAAAGCAAATATACACAAGCCCATGTGAATGTTAGTATTTATGTATAAAAGTGTAAAAATATTCGTTAAAGTGTGTGTGGTTTTTACTAAGTTGTAGCAATAAACGTAAAATCATTGCAATATGCCACAAATGTGGGCAACAATGGAGGCTGTGGCAGACACAATGAATTTATAGTATGTCTGCTGCAACCGTGGCAACAGTTTCAATAACAACAACAACACCAAAAACAGTATTAGTAAAAGTAGTGGCAACATAGTTTAGTAAATTATTCATGAACTGACACTTGATTGCATTGCACAGCGTAGGAATACAATTTTGTAGCATACATATGTACTTATGTATGTACATGCCGCACTGAGGATGAAGCATGCAACAAACTAATTAACCATAAGCAGTGGTGCAACGTTAGCTGATTTACAAAAGGTTTAAATACGGATTTCAAAGGATTAAAGTCGAACAAAATTGTGGCTTAATGTTCGTTAAATGTGGTATTAGGCTGTTACTTATTATTGATATTATTGTAACAGTATTTAGACATTAGGGTTGGCATCTTAAATGACAGCATAAACTGATTACAGTATAATGATTTTATCCTACAATTGGCGATTTGACAGTAATTTAAAACCTCCATATCCAAATTTCTCTAGAAATTTTACTTTCACAATTTTCTGGATTTATAGCTTCGAAAATATCAGTATTTTCGTAATCCTAATAATTCCTATCACCTCAGCAGTCACAATCGAAATTAAATGCTTGTGAGGAAAACATATGTAGCTGTAGCTCTACTAATATTGAAACATCTGACATGTTAAATTATGGCTAATTAACTCATATAGTCATTCGAATCATTTCGATAGATGAATTTTGTAACCATTGTTGCTCTTATTATCAATATTTTTAACCATTTGGTGGAATGTACGCAAGCGTACAATTACGTTTCTATTATACAAAAATTTACTAATAAACTTTGTGAACCATATTGCAATTAACTAATTGCCCAATTAATTTTTAATTGAAATCGATTAATCTAAAGTCGCCAGTGTGATATGTTTAGTGAAAGAAAATCGTACATTAACGAGAAATAATCCGTAAGTTAATCGTTATCGTTTATAACACAAAATGTATAAAGAAACCGAAATTCCTATTTGGTCTAGAGCGACAAATAAATAATATTATTCCTTGTATTATACGACCTATATATTTACATATACAGAAATTGGGCCCGTGATATTTACTTCGAGAAGACTGGCTGTGAGACTTTTACTTGGTAATGAAAAAAGCTTCCTAAAGCTTTGCTTTGAGAATATTTTCTGCGTTGTTTTTTTATTCTATAAGATATTTTTGGGCAGTAGCGTCATTTCCAATGTGCCATTTGTAACCTTCTAGTTCATTTATTGGAAAATAAAGTAATGCCTGGACAAATTCGTTAGTTTCCAAACGTAACCTTCCATCTCTATGCCTCTTTGTGGCCATTTGCAGATACGAATTGCGACGTCTGTGAATTGCATATTCTCGACCGACTAGGCCTCCAAATTCTTATTGAGTCATTGATTCATTAAAATATTTGGCTAACGCTTTGAATTCACGATTAGACATTAATTTGACGGAATGCTGGGTGCTGCGGTTGTCAAGCACACCTGAGGTTTTCATTAGCTGATTCACACGCGGGCATATACGGTTCAAAGACATCTTTCAATAGCTTGAATAGATTTTATTTAGCATAATTCGTAGTGTTATTTTTGTCAAAATTATAGAAATACACATCCCTATTATTGCAGTCTTCATAATTTTTGAGAAATTTAATAACGGTCTAATGGTATAACGGTTTAAATTTTTGTCTGCCATGAATTTTAGATTTTCGAAGAGCCATTAAGCTAAAAAACTAAACAAATGTACACAAATTCTTCTTTATTGCCATTTAAAAGTTTTGGCAAATTTAGCTCTTTAACCAACAAGATTTTGTAAAAATTAAACTTTCGAATAATCGCAATAATAAACACTTCAGCTTATTTGGTAATAATACTAAATCACAAAAGCAATTGCAATCGCATACCTACAATATACACTACTTCGCGTGTTGGCTTCTCTTTCTAATTGCAACAGCTGCTATGTAGTTATAACAAGCCTCATATGTTTGATCATATTAATTTAGAAATTAGTTTGTCTGTACTTTTTGCTTAAAGCTTGATAAATATTGCAATAAGAGCATCCCAAAATCAAATCCATTCACGCATTCAGAATGAGCAGCTATTAAATGCTAACTACAAAAACATTAAACACATAAACAAAATTGCTAAGCTCAAGCTGGCCAACATACATGCCGCTGCACATGCGTGTTCGCCTACGAGACATTTTGTTCACTTCGTCCATATAACATGGATTGTTTTTGTTGTTATTTTTAGTTTTTCGTCATTTTGTGTGTCTTCTTGCTTTAAAATTTGATAATTTCCTTTCACTTTTCGCAGAACGTCTGCCACAGACAAACAGCCAACGAACCGCTTAGCCGAGCCGTTTGCGTGCAACACAGATGAATGTGGCAGAGCCGGCAGCGGTCATGCGGTCATCAGTTCGCTCCGTACAGCTGAGCTCATCTCTGCTCTGTGTGCCACATACATACACAAACATAAATACTTGGCTTTAAGCCACTTGATGACGATCTGACTTGTCGAGCAGCAGTCGGTTAGTTGGCCAATTGGTTACTCCAGCCGTTGTGGCCGACATCTGCTGCCACAATTTAGATGCTTTGTTTTGCCTTATTTGGCTGCGTTTCACATTTGGCGTAGTGCCACTGCACTTGCTCCGCCTTCTCCTCCCTCATTTGTGCGCTATGAATTTAGTATTTCAATGACGTGTATGTGTCATCGGGCTGTTTATGAATAAATAGAGACATACAGATGGATATGCATACACATTTACATTTATTGGAATGGTTCACGCTCAGAAGCTGCAGAAATTTGTCTGCAATCGAAAGCAACAATCCCCAATGGCTGTATCTTGTTAAAATATTTTTTGATTGTTTGTATTCCAGTACAATAATTGGTTGCTTTTTTGCCGAAACTGTTAAAATTTCCTTTCATATGCTGCTTGTTATTAAAGAGGCTTCAATTAAAGCTATTATCTGATCTTAGATTGGAACATTTTATGATTATCCGATAAGTCAACAACTGGAAAGTGAATATTACGCAAACGAAGTTGTTTTACCATTGCACAATTTAATTGATACAAGATTTGTATGGTGTACAAGTGATTTGTCAAATCATTATCATTTTTGCTGTTGTAACTGTAAACTTTATTTCATGAAAAGGTAGACTAATTGTTATCGCAGTCATCTACCAGTAAACCGAGGAGAAGAGTTGTTTCGAGTTTTAGGTTTGAGACGGCAGAGAAATTTAGTAAATACGTTACTCCCTCACCAAGAGTAAGAAATCTTTTATCAACGATGATGATGATACGACCATATTCACCTATTCGACGAAAGAGAATAGTCTAGATATAAATATTTATGTCGATGTTATTAAAATTCCGTCGGTGAAAAACACTGAAAATTTGAGTGTTACATTAGACAGCCTGTATTCTTTCACTCCACATACGATCGCGATTGTTACTAATGTACATGGCTGTAATAAGAACCTCAAGTTGCTAGCCGGCAGTACATATAGAAAGAACAAATAAACGTTGTTGGCAACTTACCAGGTTATCGACCGACCGGTCATGAACTACGACGCCCCAATAAGGTCGTATGGATGCAGTAGGTGCAGATAAAAAGCTTCCAACTTGTCAGAATACCATACAGCGGACGGTAACGGGTTGTCTCTTTATATTTCCGAACATCTATACAACAACCTGTGAATTCTATAATGCATTTTGCATTTCACAACTGTTGGGATGGTTTCGTAAAAACCAGCCGCAGTAATATACCCATCAGACTTCGGATGCAATTGACTTTAGATAAGCACTGAATGGCTGTCTCCTGATCGAAATAAGCGAAATCAAATCGAACATGTTGTGATAGACGGAATACATATCTCCTGTGTTTTAGACGTGCGTACGCTCCGAGGACCAACTATCGACTCGGACCATTCTCTGATAGCAGCGAAGATACTCACTCGCCTCAGTGCAGGAAAGAACCCCTGCCAACAAACACAAGGAAGGTTTGACGTCCAAAAGCTGCAATCGCAACAGACAGCCGAACGATTTTCTACTCGACTTGCACTCCTGCTCTCTGAGAGCACTCATCAGCATCTCGATATAAGGGAGCTGTGGAACTGCATCTCAAACTCATGGCGTACCGCTTGGTGCGATGAGAATTGTCGTTTCGCAGTGGAGATAAAACAGACACAGGCACACAACACACAACAGAGCTGAAGAGGAAAGCGAGACGCATCTGCAGACAAAAAAGAAAGAGGCCGAAATGCGTGAGTACGAAGAGCTTGAGAAGCTGGCAGACAGAGGTAATGCTCGAAAATTTTATAAAAGGATGAGGCGATTTACAGTAGGTTTCAAGACCGTAGCATTCTCATGTAGGGACCGAGGAGGTAATCTGGTAACGGATGTCCAGAGGATACTGAGATTATGGAGGAAACACTTCTCCCACCTGCTGAATGGCAGTGAAAGTGCAACATCAGGAGAGGACGAACCCGATTCTCCAATCGATGATAATGGAACAGATTTTCCATTGTCCGACCATGAAAAAATTTTAATAGGAATGTAAACTCCAATGCTCAGTTGGTGAAGGTAACACTGAGGTGTTAAGGGTAATTAAGAGGTGTAATATCGTCAGAATCCTATGTTGGACACCTTGTTTTGGGAAATTTAGTTGAATTGGATATTGTAAAAACATGACAGTCATTCCGAATTCAAAATTATGTCACCACCAGAGAAGAGAGAAAGATAGAAACCATTCTCACGAGAATCGGGCTTATGTAACCGGAAAGGCTTGAGATTTTATTCCGGCCAAGCATCATTGACTCAGAAAAATTATTTTGAGATAGTTTGGTGCCGATTCAACAACAAAAACGATAGCTATTATTTCTCCACTATGAAAACGTTTGTTATGGTAGAGATGATTTTTTTAAAACTAAAATAAAGAGATCAGATCATCACTTTTGCAAAACTGAATGGGCGAATCTTTAATTCTCATTACCAAGGAATACCATTTTCTGTAACTGAAGAACATTCTTATATTCATTATGTTCTATAATGAATAATAATTATGGATAAATATACTCATATCCCATTCTTTACTACTCAATTTAAAGACGTAAACCATACTAATTACTAACGATTACCCAATATATTATCATACACAAATACATATTTACAATATCTACATTATGTTGAGAAAAAACAGACTGCGGTAACAAGACAAATGTGTTGCTGTTGTTTACTTGTCAATTGTCGCAAGTAGAGACTCAACAGAAAAAATATGAAAATAAGCAAATCAGCAATGAAAGAGTTTGTATGAAAAATGTGGTACAAAAAGTCATAAATAATTACCAATAATACTTATGAACTCTGTCACGTTACGCTGACCGCAATTAGTTGGCGTTTGTGCAAATTACAAGCAGATTGTGTGCAGCAGTGACATTATTATTGCAGAAAAAAGTGGAAAATTTAATAAAAGAAACATATTTTTTAGTACGACAAATGCAATACTAGATTTACAATTACAACTGTAATGTAACGTGTTGTAACACATTTGAAGTGTTTAAATATTGTGAAGAATCCCATCAGTAGTACTTCACTCAGCTCTCGCTCTTGTCAGAAGCGCCAAATTGTTATGTAAATTGCTTAGGTTTGTACAGAGTAGTGTCACTTGCCGAATTATTTGCTAAATGAAACCAATAGACGCGTGTAATTTTGTGTTGAAAAGTGATCGTCCGTCGCTCATTATGGCATGAAATAAAAATAGATTACGCTCGCTTTTTTATGTCATTAACGGCATTTTTTCGGTAAATCGCGGACTTTTAATTGAATGGAAATCGCAACAGGCCGCTGGAAGGCCAACTAGTGTGGACACCTTCTAAAATTTTTGTTAAAATGTTTTTAATGCGAACTTGCCTTTACCCAAAACACATACAAACGCACTCGCACATAGATTCCTTTTAGCAAAGCTGGTGTAACTTATGTTTGTTAATTTTTGTTTGAGCTGGTTTTAGATTTTCAAGTTTGACTTGTTTTATGTGTAAATAGTACACCAACACACACCTGCACATAAGTAGTTACAAGTGTAATTGAGATCAACCTCGTTAAAAACGCATAATTACTTTTGAATTCCATGGAGGATGAGCGACGGTTGACGTAAGGAATGCAATTGATGTTGCTATTTGTTGCCGTTGTTATTTCATTGCTGCCTGCTTTGAACATATTTCATTATTTTTCTTCTTTTTTTTTGATTTTCATATCTATAAATATTAACGACATAATTATGCGTGTGGCTAAATGTCAAATTGACGATGATAATTTTTATATTTTTATTTTTTTTTGGAAATTTTGTTGCAATTGAAGTTTCAGTTGACGAAATTGTTGTAATTGCAAAGTTTATAGAGATTGTTTATAAATTTTATAATTTCACATTCGATCGTACATAGATTACATTGATGAAGCTATGAATAAACTCTCAAAGCCGAAACTTTTTCAAGCTTCTAAAAATCAGCAATAAATAAATGGCTCACTTAAGAATTTTTGAGACTCTCTACATTTTTGTGTGGTATTCGACAGGCATGTTCTCCTACTCTGACCACAAAGTGCAGTCCAATGGATTCAAATTTAGACTTCCGAACGGGCAATCTTCTGTAGCTGTAGAAACGAGGAATAATGTTTATTTTTCTATGGGGCTTTCTGCGAATACGTTCACGAACAGATTTTTCGGCAGAAATCGTTCGAACCACTCGAGGTTGAAAACTTCTCTTGCTGTCATTAACTGTAAAAAAACGAACAATGTATCAGCGAATTCAAAGCAATTTCGAGAGTACCTTAAGTAAATTAAGTGACATGCGGAAAAAGTTCATCGCCTTTTAAGTGGCACTCAAAGAAAATCTGAGAAAAATCGAAATCAACAAATAATGATTTACACCAACAGTACTTAATGGATGTTTCTGCAGTTGCTTTGGAAAGTTAAGTTGTTCAAATGACGGAATCCACAAACTCAAACTACTTAATCAATAGCGACGTAAAGAACCATTAAGAGCTTGATTAATGATTTACTGGTGTGTGAGTGTGGATTTTGTTGCCATACCACCAAAAGCTTGAAAAGTCAAAAGGTCAGTGTTGTTTATTTACTGATTTGCGGTAATGTGTTGGCACGGTGCCAGCGACACACTTTTTAGCAGCAAACAAAACGTAAACTAATTCTAATTCGAGAAGTTGCGGTATCCACATACTAGGGTTGTTTGTGGTATTAAACATGAGAAAATTAATGGTTAATTAAACATTTAAAATAATAAGTCATCCGAACAGCAGTGCAATTAGCCACAACTGGTCATCATTACTGCTAAAGCTATCAGCTAGTATTGATTATCTCGCTATGGGTTTGTCCTAAATATTTGTTTACTTCATTGATGGATCCATGCTTAACGCGCTTCTGATAAGGTCACCATTTCATTATATTGGTTATCATTATATTGGTTATATTCTATGTGCCCTTTGCCTAAAATCCAGGTCAAATCCGGTAACGTGGAACCGGATAATTTACTATAATCCACATTGGAGTGAATTGAAAGGTATTGTCACATTACAATGTCCCCCGGTTTTAATTTATCATAATATATCCATTCAAAACTTATTGGTAGCATCTGATGGTTAATTTCTCGTTGTACTGTTTCGTTAAAAATATGAGTATCTCAAAATACAATCAATTTAGCTTAAGCTAGTCCGCGTAAGCCGTCTAATGAAGTCAGTGCTATCTGTGATTCCTCTTTACGGTTCAATCGGAAATGGAAGGTGTTCGTTTAAGTTTGCAAATACTTCACTGATTCAATAAATATAAAATGCAGCTAATATGTCTTTCTCAATTTCTCGGCTGTCAGCGCCTCATCAATAAACAACTAATGTTGATCTTTAAATATTGAAATCGAAGAGTTTCCTTTTGGTATTTGGTGCCGAATGAGTCAAAAGTAATTTACTAGCCCGTTTACCAAAATGTGGAGTATCTGGATACGTCTAGGATAATAATACTTGTCTCATAAACTATCTTAGTAACACTCATATTGACATAATTCCAAATATCTTCAGTCTCAGATCCATCCGCTACATAATGATTTTTTAAGGGGTAGTGAGTGACACGAAAAAATTAGAATTTTCAGTATTTTTTTTCTATTAAATCATGTTAATCTAACTTGTAAACTTAAAACAATGAAACATACCACCAAAATTGGGTGACAAAATTTCCTTTATGTCAATTATTTTATATTCTTTATATTCTAATAGAAAATTAGTTCAGCTTTATTGTCTATGATTCCACTGGCATTAGAACACACCTAATCCATATTGCACACAAATCCATATTAATTTCTATTTCAATAGCGTCGACCGCTAAGTATAAGCGTCTTAAACGAATTCACAAGGAGTGATTAACAAACGCCTATTAAAAGTTAATTACTCCGACAAAGGAGCAGCATTTGCACAAGTAGCGATGCTGCGGATTAGCAAACTCGATAATTAAGTGGCATATCTTATTTGGTAAGCACACTCGACTGCCCACGACAAAGCTTAGGCGATAGAGCTATAACACAGAGCAGTGAAGCGGCGCACATAAATAGAAAATTCATTTAACAAGAAGGAAACACGAAAAAAGCGATGACAGCAAATTGGCAACTCAATTAGCATTGCAGCATTATGTATATGAATATAGCTCTGTGTGCTTCAAGTACACAGGAGGAGCGTGCTCGCGCTGGCGGCAGCAAAGTGCCACTTCATGTGACAGCAGCAATACGCAATAATCTCGGAGTGTAGCGGCATTGGCAACGTGACGCTGTCAGACCATCCAACCACCACAAGCACTTTGCGGCACATTAACCCAATTTGGGTGCGTGTGTGTGTGATGTGGTGTGGTCATTTAAATTTTGCGTATGACGACGCATACATCGATAACCAGGCCGCTGCAAGCGTGATTGCTACTAAATTTAGCCGAAATCACAACAAACACTACAATATACAAGCAGCTTAAAAGAAGCTAATTACAAAAACAACACCGTGCGGCTATACTTCAAATTAAATAAAGACCAGCGCAACAACAAAATTAGCGTACACAGAATCCACCGTGTGAAATAAAGTCGCCACACAGCAATTCATTCCACTCTACCATGAAGTGCGCAGCCACCGTCACATCCAGCGTTACAATTAAATTTTTGATAAATAATTCGTGAGCGCCGAAACTAACGGTTAATAAAAGCGTTTTCGCTCAAGCGTAGGCGACGCACCACCAACACCAACACGCCCACATCCTCCGCAACGCACCATGTATGCGTGCGTATAAATTATCTGCTCTTAAGTGCTAGGCAACCGCGCCGCGGTTAGCCCACTTGCCCGCGTTGGTGTTTGCGGTGGTTAGGTGATAGTCGCCAAATTCAAATGCATAAGTAATAATAATAATAGCCCGCTGTTGGCTGTGTGGTGAGTGCGCCATTAAAAAGCACTCATAGTACGCGTAATTATACATTGCGAGGCGGCTATTCGGTGGTGTTAAGGTGGTGCAGATACGCTGTGCTGTTAGTGAAACGCCTTTGTAAATCGATTTAGTGCGTCGCTGGTGGTAGTGGTTGCTGGACCGTTGGTGTTGACGCATTGCAGAAATAGTCTGGAGGCGATGGATTATTTATTGCCGCTCTTATTACGAAGTGCGTTGCATGCACTGCCAGAAAATACTGACGTAGTTTGGAAATAATTTATGAGATTTTTTTTAATGTTCAAAGTTAAAGTATTTAACTTTAACTTTATTTAAAATTATATAATTGAAGATTTGTGATTGATATGATGTGATAATAAAGTAAATGTTTTGAACTAATTTTGGAATAAATAACTTAGCCAAAGATCTTGAATTCTTAAGCATCAGTTTTTTCTTATGTTTAAATCAAAATGACTGTGAAAGGTATTGATTACAGGTATACAGACATTATAGAGATTCACGAAGAAAATGTCCTTCTCAAATCTGGAAATCCGGCTCTGGAACAACATAGAAATATAATTCAAAACTCATAGACCACTCCATCCACAAACGAAATCTTCTATCCTCCATAAAATAAGTGAAATATTCGGAATTATATAGGTTATATTAAGTCCAAAAACTAATCTAAATTAAAACGTTTTGAATTTGTGCTTTTATAAGTTAATCAATTTCGACAGATTTTCACATAACATTTTTGTCGACCATACACCGCCATTACTCCGCTCCGCTCCGGAATTTATCCATAGTCCGAAATGTTACTGGGCATACAAAACACAAAATTTTATAGACCATGCTGTTCAATAACACGACATTGCAATAGTTACAAAGTGCTTCAATGTAGTGAAGTAGTTTTGTCTCTACACCACGTTTTTATTACTAGATCACGATCATGTTTTTACGATCGTAATAACAAGACTTTTTGTGTGAACTGATATGTTAGGAGAATGTAGTAGTAGAGGTATATCAGAATGAATATCAATGTTACATTGAATACGCAATAAATTTCAATGAAATCCATTCTAAGTGTACTTGAGATTTTAAAATATGTTCTTCATATGAATACACTTCAATTTTTATTGTCCTGTATACTTGCAATCTAAAAGTATTGTGATATGTGATTTCACTAAGAAAAAATCGATAGTGGTATGAAAATAATATCCATAGGTGCAACTATTAATAGGTGATATGTAATACACATAGACGTAATGTGGTCCCTAAATACACCCTATAGCCATTGAATTACTAGCGAAGTTAAAGCATCATTATTAACTTTCATTATAGGTTTTCCCAACTAACTTTCTTTTGAAAAATGGTGATTTGTCAGATGAGAATATATGAGTTAGTTTTTTTTATATGAATATTCAGAATATAGTATAGTTTTGAGAAAGGATGCAGGAGTGTTTTTAAACAGTAATTTTTAATGAGATTATTGGTTCTTGAAATGGTTTGAAAAAGTGGCTTTGGTAAATAAGAGGTCGGACTTTTCCACAAGTCTTGAAATAATCCATTCGAGTCGGGAAGCTAACGATGTTTTACCACAAATTCTGTCGATTTTGAATATTGTTAGACCTTAATTATAGTCAGCTCCATAATTGAATAATGATTAAGTTCAGAAACCAAGGTTAATCAAAATTTAGTAAATTCTATAAATAAACGAGTGATTATATATTTTTAAATTTTTGTAATACTTATTTTTGTGAAGTGTATTACACTTGACCAACATTTAAAAATTTTTTTAAACAACAGTTACTAAATAAATTAGCTATTTCAACATACAAAATTTCAAGATCCACACAAAAAAATAATGTGGACAATCTCTTTCAATTATGCACCACTTCTCTGACAATTGAGCGCTTAACGTTGGCCATTAAACAGTAGCACTTCCATCGTCCAAGTCAAACAAAGCGTAATGGTTTCATGTTGTTGTGTAAAAACTAAAAACATCTAAACACAGTTGGGGTGAGCTCGTCTAAGGCACTTGAATGTCATTTGCCGGCAGGTTCATGTTAATATTCCGACACCAATGGCCTCCATCATCTTCACACCTGCATTCACATAAATTTTTGAATCCAAACAAAATTGTGTTTTTCTTGCGCCTCTAATTTTTGTAAGCGTAATTTTCAGCTTTACTCTAGTTCGCTATATTTTAACATTTTACGAGTTTCACTTCAATTTCCATGTGGTGCATTTAATTTACTAAACCGTAGTAAATTGTTTCATACATTTTTGATGCGTTGCTGGTTTGTACTCAAGGGTCACATTGAATTTATTATAAGCTTGTGCATACAAATTAAGAATTCAATTAAGTATGCATTCAACAGGTAGTTTAGTGAAGGTAGTTTATTGCAATTTCAACACGGTAAAGCCCTCTTAAGTATCTAGCCTTAAAACAATTAAGAATTTCGTTTAGTATGGTGGTGTGCTAACAGATCTCTCCGAGGAATTTATCAATCTTCATAATTAAATTACTTTTCACCTAAAATATTTTCCTTGAAGGAAGACGAAAGCGAATCCATCTCATTCCAGATAGGATAGGTTGTATGGCTAAATAATCCCCAGGAGGAAACACACTAAAAATATGAGAGGCAGACCGTCTAAGATATTAAGACTCGACAAATCTGCAGATATTTTTCTACATACGCTAGGTCGCGTAGGTGTTCAAAAAAGGTCGATCTAAGGAATATTTTTTCTTGAAGAAAGCAAAAAATGATGTTGTGATTCCACGTTGTCCTCTTCTATTGAAAAGAAAACAACAACAGGACTAACATTTTTGAGTGATTTGAAGCCAAGTAGAAGAAAAAGAGTCACCATTTGGGGAAGCAAGAATGTTACGATTCTCGTTTTATAAATTTATCTAATTTGAGTAGACTTTTTCCAAGCTTGCAAAAGACACTCGCAGGTACAAACTGGGTCAAATAAGTACCACCGCCACCACAAAGTCCAATTTTAACGAGTAAGGAATGGCTAAGTTCGGATGTAACCGAACATTTTATACTCTCGCAATTTATTGAAGAAATTTTATTTACATAACACACTACTTTACCCATAAATTCGGCATAAAGTTTAATAGAATAACGAAAATCGTCATATATAGATATGAGGGCTGAAGTAATTCCTGAACCGATTTCATTCATTTTCAAGATATCTCACATATTAACCAATACATATATGCGGAATAAAGCCCACCGTTTTTTTTGAAAAACCTATAATTAGGTATATGGGAGCTAGGAGATATTATGACCCGATTTTAATAATTTTTGGAACAGAGACACACTATTAGAAGAAAACAATTTCCTCTGAATTACATTAAATTATCAGAGAGATTTACCCATTTTTTCGGTTAAAATTTACCCTTAGCCGCTGAATTTAACATGTTCGATATCTGGGGCTTTGAAAAGTTATAGTCCGTTTTCGACAATTTTTTTCAAAAATGAAGCCAGAGATGATATACACTATTTGTGTAAAGTTTTATTCATTGGTTCCTTATGTATATGTTATAAAGTGAAGAAATAAGATGGAATTCAAAATTGACTTATAAGGAATGTAGTCGTGGTTGTGGACCGATTACACCCATTTTGTGTCCGTGTTATCAGGATGTCAAGAAAATATTATATTCCGAATTTCATTTAAATATGTCGAGTAGTTCCTGAGATATGGTTTTTGAACAATAAGTGGGCGATGCCACGCCCATTTTCCTTTTTGTAAAAAAAATCTGAGTGCAGCTTCCATCTACCATTTCTTATGTGAAATTTAGTGTTTTTGGCGTTTGTCGTTAGTGAGTTAACCCTATCATTTGTATGAGAGGTGGGCGTGGTTATTATCCGATTTCAGCTATTTTCATGGTGTGTGGTGGGGTAAGTAAGAGAATCGACTGCAGAAAGTTTACTTTATATAGCTTTATTGGTTTGCGAGATATATACAAATAACCGATTTGGGGGCGGGGCGACGCCCACTTCCCCAAAAAAAGTACATCCAAATATGCCCCTTCCTAGTGCGATCCCTTATTCCAAATGTTACTGTTATAACTTTATTTATGGTTTAGTTATGACACTTTATGTGTTTTTGGTTTTCGCCATTTTGAGGGCGTGGCAATGGTCCGATTTTGCCCATTTTCGAAAGCCTCACACGGTCCCAAGGAACATGTGTTCCAAGTTCAATTTTTCAGATGGGTATACACGTATTGGAGTATCGCGGGTCAAGGGTATTGAATAATATTAGACTATGTGGAGAAATAAATCGTAATTATTGCAAAATTTTAATTTTTTTGGAATCTAAAAACTTATTGGAGCACCCTCATACACTGCTTCCAATATCCTGCAAATTTTATATTTATTATCCGATGTTTGCTATCACATCTTATCATTCTGGCAACACTGTTTGGAACTCATCTAACATGAATTACAGCAATAACAACATAACCCACTATATTACTATCTACTCTGTTAAATATGTTGCTTTTGTTGCAATTTCTCACCTCATTCCATTAAAACCATTGAGCAAATATGTAATTTTTCCATTGCAATACACCACCTTTCTAAATGCGGCTCCCATTTGTTTTACGAGCGTCACGATTATCCAACACAGCAACGCATATATTAGCGCATTTATGACAAACAAGGCGAAAACAAAAGACAACGTATGGAAAACAAAAACATTGCAAGTTGTAAAGCGAACTGGAATGCAACAAGCTCTGCAACAGTTGCAATATTTATTGCGTTGATTCGCGAAGGGCCGTTAGTTCCGCTGTGGGATTTCCTATATACTGAACTTCTCATCGCCAGCGGTCGCATTGCAAACACACACACACACACAACAAATATTTGCTGCAATTTTTGCGCACCAAATCGGTGGCAGTTAAAGACATTTGCCTCTTCTGTATTGCTTGCATTGGTTTTTTTTTTTGTCTCAGCGCGCTTGTTGTGCGCAATTTCATTGCTAATTGCTTTTAAATGTATTCACTTCGCTTTTATTACCGCAATTGAGCATAAAATTAAGCCAACTAACTGTGTGTGGATGCTGCAAGTCGACGAACCGGTGACAAAGGGGAGAAATTAATAAAAAATTATAATCGAAGAAATATACATATTTGCATATATGTACATGTGTATGTATGTGTATGTATGTGCAGTATTTGCTTCATTCACTTGTGTGACAAAAACCCACAAACGATTGTTGTTGCTGCAACTGCTGATTTTATTTGCTTACTTTGTTGTTATTCTTTTGGTTGCTTTTATTGTTATTTGCATGCGCCGGGCAGAGTAGCTCGATATATATGTATTTGCCACAATTGGTTTTCTTGAACTTATACATACATACATATTTACACACACATAAACTTATATTTTGTGCGGATTAACATATACATATGTACACATGTATATACTTCAATTGTGCAGCATCTGCATACCAAAACTGACAACACCGAGTTCAGCAGTTTGGCAACCAACGAGAATGCCATTGATGTCTCAAGCGCTTTGCATACAAACAATCTTATATACATATATATATTTCTCATTCTGCACCATTTCCCACTCGTATCGCTGCGTGTAGCGTATGGTAAATGTTGCATGAACCTGCTGATATTCCTGCTGTTTTGCTGGTCCCTTAACACCCACTCTGACATTGCATTGCATTTTCTGCATTTTATTTACACACTTTTTCGCAAGAGAAAGTGCTACGAATTTATTTCCAAGTAAATATTTCTCATGAAATTTTGGTCTGTTTATATAAACTGTTTCTGTTGCTGTTGTTGTTACTTTAAATGGAAAAATATAAAGTTAAAATTTGCAGCTGTACCCGAAAAATTAACGCCTTTAGTAGACTAGTGCGTGACCTTGAACATCGTTTCGATCGAAAAATGGTTCGATTCGATCGAAAAATTTTACGTCGGAATCATTGAATCCGTATCGAAAATAAAATTTACGATCACATTGAACTCACTTACCGATTCGAAAAAATACATTCCGCTGCTAATAGATGTCGCTATTTACGAAATCATTGAATCCGCAAAATCGAAAATTTTGCTCGAAATCTATCCGTTGGTGAATGAGTTGCGGAAATGTAAAAGAAATAAATCATTTGGAAGATTTTATGTAAACAATTACGGATGACGGACTAAATCATGTTTTAAATAAATTTGTCGATAAAACAGTTTTAGGTTCTCACTTTGTGGTAAAGCAGTTTATCGACGGAATCAATGATTGCATGAACATTTTCGATCGAAAATCTTTATCGTATCAAAATCGAATTCGCTGCGGATTCAATGATTAGGCCCATAATAAATAAATAAGTATTCAGTTGGGGATTTGTTCCTTCTCGAAAGCTTATACTACATTGCTGTCTTACAAATACGAATGTATGTACATATATGAATGGCCGTAATGCCAACATATGTATGTATGTAAAAGTTGATCCATTTCGGGATTCCTAAAATGAAAATAGTCGATCATTATGGCGCGCTCACGATCGCCATTGACGGTTACGTTCTTACCGTTCTTAAACATGGACCGATGACTCCACCGGCCCACAAACTATACCAAACCGTTTTTTTTTTCTGGATGAAATGGCAGCTCTGGAATCTCTTCGGGTTTCTGTTCCTGACAAAATAGACAATTTTGCGTTTACATGCCCAATTAGCGAGAAATGGGCGTCAGCGCTGAACAGGATTACGCTTTCGCTCCATACGTCAGTCCGAGTTGCAGCGAGTGCCGGCCAATCGACTCTCCATGGTCTTCGTCTACACTCTCAGCTACGGACGCCACATTTTTTTCACTTCGTGCTGGACGTGGTCTATTCGGTCGAATATTATCCAATAATGAATACTGGGTCTCAAGATAGGTGATGCTGTTGCGAATAGTATGCTCAGTAGGCCGATTAAGTTGACCATAAGTTGAGCGAAACGCGCGACGAACACATCCTTTACAGAACATGAATTTTCGAAATAAAGTTCAAGATTTGTAAACGTGATGAAATTTTGTAAACCGGTCTTCCGGTGATGGTAAATTACATTTCTAAATCAACTTTGCGGTGGTTGTGGTTTTAAATTTTGAAGAGAGCATGAAAAACTGTGTTGGTATCTCAACCAGAGAGTTTCTCTTAGTACTTATTGATATCAAGGTTCAAAAACTTCAGTGAATAGAGTTTACAATTAAAATTCTTTTCTTCTCTCCAAAAAGCTGAAGTTTTAAGGATGAATTCCATTATTTAAGCCTAACTTCTATCTGTTCCATTTTCTCGATCAAACTTGTTATTCTTCTTGACTGTAATAGACAACGCTTACGCGGTTTTGACCTAGCATGACCTAGCCAGCTTCGAGTTATGGAAGTTCAACTATATCTCTCAAACTTCCAGAGTTGAATCAACTACATCTACTGGTAACATTAATTGTCGTCAAAAAAAGATAAAACGGACACCTTTCCATTAAAAATTTAGGTAACATCCGAACGAAGAACGTCAGAAACATTAAATCAGGCGCAGGTTAACGATAATACTGTAAGCTTATTCATGAATTAGTTCTAAATTGGACAAAAGGCGTAGCACAAATAACTCTGAGCATATGCTCGACCCATTTAAATTATATTTGACAGAACAAATTCTCCGGACATCCTTAGGTTTCATTTAAAAAATGGGCTAAATCGGGCCATGTGAGCGTATAGAATAAAATGCATAACTTTCATTTACCTAAACACACTCATTTGTACCGTGAATTAAAGCGCAATAGTGGGTCGTAATATTTGTAGGTTATCTTTTATGTTGAACGTACTCTGTAGGTCAGATATTAAAGATCACCGAGCTGAAAAGGAATGTATACTTAATATACAAGTTAAATGAACTCTCTCCTCTTTCCGCCTGTCCCTTTGTCGATGGATACTGAATTACTTTTGTGACAGTCAAAATGACACCCACGTCATATGGCAGCCAGACCCATTAGTATTGTGGTTGCACTTCGGGAAGTCAACACACTCAGCCGGCACATAAATACCCGACAATTTGTCCTCCCACAAACATGGGAGCGGCAAGAGTGGATCTTCGTCACATCGCGTAAGCCTAAAGGCCGCAGTCGCTGCCGTACAGCCATTGCCAACGCTAATGCGAATGCGGTTTGCGTTGGTAGCTCGGCATTCAATACTCCTATTTACAGCCATAAGTACAACTGTACTCGGGAGTGTAGGTGCTGCGCACTTGTTGAAGATACGTTGGCGAAAAGCCATTTGGGCGTATTCACACGCACGCGCCACCCACATACGCACGCACCCGGCGGTAAGCGCGAAACCGCAATGGCACTGTGAGTGACAGACGACCAGGCCGTTAGCTTTTCGGTACAAGTCTAATTAGATATCTTTTGAGCAACATGTGAGCGCGTTGCAGCAATTAGTACTAGCGTGTGCAACATGCAAATGCGCGCAAAGACAGGAAGACAAATGTGAGACTGGGCTTGAGTCACAAAAATAATCGCCATGACAACAACAAAAAAGAAACAACAGCGCAACATTATCCACGTCCAGTTGACGCTGGTCTCTTCGGCGCATTCGCGCAACAACAGCTCCCGCGCGCCCGCCTTGCCTGGCCACCCCCACCTTATTGGGTCCGCCTGCTGTTGCCTCATCGATTGCATAATGCGCAAGTTCCAGCGAAGCAGCTGTGCAAATAAAGCGCTTCCTCTGCAATGCCGCAGTGTTGCCCATATGTATGCGCTTGTTGCAAATAACGTCATCAGGAAACCAAACAACGCTAAGCCGTCTAAGTCAGCTGGCGTCGCCGACTCGATGAGCGGTTGTATAAAAATCGAATAAGGAAGAAATCAAATCACTGTCTAACCCATTTAAAATTGCTAACTATGTTGCCGAATTTTGTCGCTGCACCGTAGGTTCACAAGCAGCCAAGCGCCTTTGATTGCCTTTTGCCTTTGGACGACAAGCAGATCGGTACCTTCGCTGGCTGGCTGGATGGCCCGCTAAATGGCGAATGTCTTGGTCATGTTGCACGTCTGCACGTTTTCCTCCGCTAATGCAGGCCAATGCAGTATTGTAAGCGCATTTCCTATTCGTTTACATTGACTCAATTGAAAATTACATAGCAACAAAAATTGTTGCTGAAACTAAAAAAATGCTGAAAAGGCGAAATCAGAAATCTCGCGTGTGTGCTTATACTCGTATGTACATATAGTTTTCGATTGTTTAAAAATATCCTGAAACCTTCAATTGCTGCCTCGACTCGCCTCAAGTGGTATTTTGTGTATTTTCTTTTCGCTTTTTTTTGCGTTTGCGACGTGAATACGGAAGAGTGCCAAAAATTGCAAATTTAACCGAAAAGAGTGCAACACAACGCCGGCCAAAGCAAAGCATTTGCAAAGTGCCAGACAACGTGTCCACGACATTGCAATCACACTGCTTGCTGGCATTTCTTACTTTTTGTTGTAGCATTTACTGTTGTTGTTGTTGCTGTTGTATTAATGTTTGCCACATGCAACAGCACTCAAGTTGGCACTGCAAGGTCTACAAGGTTAGCATTTGTATTGGCTCTGATGCAGCTATAAGCGTTTAGCAGCAGCTGCCACAGCTGGCGATTGCATTTGCTTAGTCACATTTTCAATTTAGTGCTATTTCTTGCAAACATTTTGGTGGTAAGAAATAAAATAAAATGTTGCTGCTTTTTAAGGCATTTGCTCCCTTTTGTGTAGTGAGCAAGATAAACCCGTTTATATAAACCCGCTCTGCACTTATAAATACGTAAACTTCGCTTCTTTTGGACATTCCTAATTGAATATCGAAAATGTTGCATTTTGCAGTGCAAATTTTTTTGTAGAATTTGTAACTAAGCGCTTTCCATTTTTTAAATTAATGAAGTCTTGTAATATTAAGTTGGCAAATATCTCCCTTCCGCTTTTTTGCTCTTTATTCAATGCTTTATAAAAAATGTTACAGTGATCGGATTTAGTTCAATTATGCGCCGTTTCGTTCTATAATCTGTTTCCATCTAGACGGCAACTTCATAATATCCCCCTCGTAGAAGCCCTACTCATTATTTGCGAAGAACTCGGACAGCCACTTTTCACAAGCCTCTTTTAAGTTCAACTTTACACCACCAAGGGCGTTCGCCATGGATAGGAACAGGTGGTAATCACTTGGCGCTATGTCCGAGCTATATGGTGGATGCGATAAAACCTCCCATCCGTTGTACTGGTGGAACACTACACGCTTCCTGTTGGCCAATTCCGGACGCTTCTGGTCGATCGCCTGCTTGAAGTGGTCCAATTTTTCGCAGTAGATGGTAGAATTAAGCGCCTGGCCATATGGGGCAGCTCATAGTGGATGATTCCCTTTCGATTCCACCAAACACACAGCAAAACTTTCCCGGCCATCAATCCCGGCTTGGCCACTGTTTGGGACGATTCACCGGCCTTCGACCACGAGCGTTTTCGCTTATATTGTCATATGTGATCCATTTTTCGTCGCCAGTCACCATCCGCTTCAAAAATGGGTCGAGTTCGTTCCGTTTCAACAGCATATCGCAGGCGTTGATTCGGTCCAGAAGGTTTTTTTGCGTCAAATCATGCGGCACCCAAACATCAAGCTTTTTTGTGTATTCAGCCTTCTGCAGATGGTTTAAAATAGTCTGGTGACTAACTCCCATTTCCTGGGCGATGTCAGGAGATGACTCATGCCGTATGGTATTCGTCGTCACAGGTCTTCCTCCGGCTGGCTTATCCATGGTGTCGTTTTCCCCCGCTCTGAATCGTCGAAACCATTTCTCCGCAGTTCGAAGTGATTTAGTACCATCCCCCAAAACACCATTAATCTCACGGAACGTTTCTCTAGCGGATTTGCCTTTAACGAAGGAAAATGTTAAAAGAGAGCGAATTTCGGTGTGAGTGAACTCCATGTTTAGACGTCTATAACTGTTGAACGCAATATCCAAACTAATCAGGCATAGCGTCGTTTTGTACGTTATTTCAAGACATTTTAAAGCTGTATAGTATTGCCAGATATGAGTTCTGTAGCGCTTTATACATAGCCGCGAAATTAAACTTATATTTTAAGAGAAATGATTGTCGTTGTTATCTTTACCAACTTCAAACACTCAAGGATCACAGGATATACAAAATACCGCATTTCGTCTTGGATCAACACATACGTATAGAAGTGTATCCTACAACTATCTATTGTCAAATGAAGCCAATTCGAAAGCTTTTTTCAAAATGGTAGCATCAGGTGCAATTTGTGTATTTAATTCCAGATTTTTGTTTAGAAATATCTATGAAATGAGAACTAATGTGGTTAGCACCTGTGATATAAGGTCGTCGGTCTTAGTAGGGTCCATCAGCAATACTCGATTTTCGTAACCGGTTTTAGAGATAGATAACAGTCCTCTTTATTTCAAACAAATAATAAGATAAAATGTATCAACATACCAATCCTTTTGGACATTACTTAAGTGGTACCACAAAGTAGACCAATTATTTACAAAAATATTTATTATATACCCGGCACGTTACTCATTAAATCGAAAAATTAAAAAGCGACTTAATCTCCAAAATAATATCAGCCTTGTAATCCAATAAATAATACGTTCATAAAAGTACACTCGTTAAATGTGTCCAAAGGTAAAGGCTTCATGATATGATAATTGATCACCTTACCAGCAATTTAGGCGTTAACATGAAGAGATGTTATTTTGATTTACTGTAACCAAAATGTGAGCGAGCGTAATATTGTCTGGTGAATGTGTCAACGAATGACAAGCTCAATCGCCCAGAGTGGTGCACATTAAGGTCAACGTAGGCAACAGGTAACCGTCAAGAGATATTATATGGTAAATATATGGGTATATATGTATATGAGATATATATGTATATGAGTATGTGGTATACTAACCCAGTAAGTATTAAACGAGATTTCCAAATACAGTTTTTTGATTCCTTATTTCCGCAAGCCTATAAAAATGCTTAATTTTATTACAAACTGCCTAAAGAGAAAGTTTAGTTGTTGTGCACGGTTAGGGCTTTTTAGGGATTTTAATGGTGATGGTGATGGATGATAACAAATTGACGAGAGTTTACGTTACCAGTAGTAACGCGGAAAACTAGCTGGAGCGCTTTACTGATGTTTTTCGGTATTTACAAAGCCTGAATATTTCCTACAGCCCTTTCTCGGATATAAATCATGATATTTATTATATTTTGTGAATGTGTGCTATAATTTGTGAGTCGCTACCTTTTTCCAGCGAGAAAATCAATGTAGTCACTTAATGACAAGCAACACTGGCTGACAGGTAGGCTTGATGGTAGCCCTAAATCCTACGGTTTATTTGTCAATTTTTTTGTTGACTGTCAAAAGTGTCACATTTCAGTTCAGTGAGATTTAAATCTCTTCGGACATCGTGCGTATACATGTAAGTGTATAAATATGTATATGTCTGTCTGTATATATGATTGTTGTACACAGTTAATTATTCGAAAATGAAAGTTGATTTGCTTTAAGATAAAAAAATTAAACTTTACTAAGTGCGAATGCATGTTGCATATTGCTTAAATATTTAGTGAAAGGATTAACTGCTCATTTGCTAAACGCAGCAATTATATAAGCACGCGTAATAAAGTAATAAAATGCATTTGAACACTATACACTTATACATATGTACGTAATTGCGAATCATGATCCCACTACTGTGGTAATGGTGAGCATTAGCAGCCTGCCAGTGAAGCATTTACTATTCCTTGTTGCAAGCGGCCGGCATGCAAATGACTCATTAGCTAATCGCTTATCCTTTTTTTCTGTTTTTTGCTCGTTCAACGGTTCTTGTTATGTCATTTGTTTTTCCTGTGTAAATTCGATGTGATTTATGCAATGTGCCATTGCAGTAGCCATCTTCATCTTTTTTGTTGATGCGGCATAAGCTGCATATGGGCTTATGTAAGTGAATGTAGATATGTGTAAATTGTTGAATCCTCTTCATTTGATTTTTTATCAGTGATTAGCCCCCACAACGACTTTCAGCCAATATTACATAATCCCAAACATACATTGCAGCTACCTGTGCCACTGGTGTCATGTTGCAACCGAGTTCAACTTGTCCGAGGCAAATACTTAACACAATGTATATGAATGTATGTGTGTGCATGAAAAATGTTCAAACACACATACACACTGTGTGTATCTTTATAATTTATATTTATTTATTTCATTCGCCTTTGCCATTTTTGCATCTGCTTCGATTAATCGGCGATGCGTCTTCACATTGCAATAAATGGCCTTCTGCAATTTCATTTCGCATCAACTGCCATTACGGTCATTGCATGAAATCTGGCCGTTTTTGTAACGTTGGTGTTTATTACTTATGACATAAACATGGTCACATTACAAGCATCCTTTCACAAAACCAACGACAACGAATACAACAACTTACCAAACGGCAAAATCAAAACGGCATCCGCGTGGTGATATCAGTCCAATTCCTCCTAGTTGCATAATAATTTGCAGTGGCGGAGTCACTCACATTATATAGTGCTATATTTCTACATTTGTACAATTTATTTATAATATTTATAGATGATCAACTTTAGGAGGAGAGATAAAGGAGAGGGTTATGCAGCGTAACACAAAAATCAATTGCCGAGATATTATTAACATCTCTCAGTTCCGGTATTTCGACTTCTTGTTCAATAGATATTTGATCTTTCCGCTTGATCTTTATCAGATCAGCAGCCGATCACAGTTGACATCTTCACGATTTGAAATTCCAGCAGAGTGGTTTAGTTCTTCTGAACGAACCATTTATAGTAACAATCGATTATGAATGTCGCTCAATAATTAACAATATTATGTCTGAATCAAACGGAATGGGAAGATTAGTCCCTATTTTGTATCCCATAATCTCAAAAAACATCCTTTCGACATATCAATTAGGTAGCTTGAAGTTTAATCCTTATACGAAAAACAAATTGGAATATTATTTTATCTTGAACATTTAAAATTAATTTAATTAATTTAAAATACAAATGTGTTATTACATCATTTACCGAATTTTATTCCATGAAATGAAACTATAAGTAGGAACAGGTAACACGGATTATTGAATACTGGAACGAACGACAATTTAGAGCAATAAAGCAAATATTCGCTTAAAACAACTTTTTTCCCAACAGTGCCGAAGTGTTCGGTTTGACAAATACATAGGCTACAAAATTAAAACACACTTTTTGAAAAAAAAAATCATTTCTCAATATACTAATGTACTTCCATGATGCTGATTTTCAGAAGGTCTGAATAGTATTTAAAGATCCCTATGGTAACGATAACCCTTTCATCCAACTCAAAGTTTGAAAATAAAATTCCACGGAAAAAATCTGAAGAAACTTCACCGATCTGTCCACCATCCGATAAATTAGGCACCTTCTTCGGAGCATGTGCACCGGTTAAGTTCTCTCTTTCGACTGTATACTAGTGAATTCATGTTCCGTCGACGGTCTCAAACCACACAGAAATTGCTTCGGATTATGCTCGAACAGCGTGAAACACCGCAGTTTTCCTGGGAGATTAAACGCGGTACCGATCTCATCGACAACTCTCCAATATATTATATTAGGTATATATATATCTTCTTATATCTTCCGAAGTAGGCGAAGGCTTCTCGGCGTGGCTAATAAAAAAACAAAGGAACGCCTCCGTTGAAATTTTATAGATCAAAGAGACTGCCCTTGTATCTGTGATATCACATAGTACTTTATACAACTCTGGATCATACCGAGGCTGACCAATATTAACAAAGATCAATTATCCTATCGTTTGTTGCCATTACAAGAATTTGTCG
The DNA here is from genome assembly GCF_028554725.1 of Zeugodacus cucurbitae. Lineage (NCBI taxonomy): Eukaryota > Metazoa > Arthropoda > Insecta > Diptera > Tephritidae > Zeugodacus > Zeugodacus cucurbitae. The sequence goes on along the minus strand of NC_071667.1, from coordinate 49,703,941 downwards.
ATCCCAAAAGAAGATAATGAAATATCTTTTGTTTCTAATGTTATTTTTAATTAAGTATGGTAGAAATTGGTAATCGCTGTTACTAAGTGTTATAAAATGGTGTCAAAAAAATTAGAGCATACCCTACAAGAACATACAAAAAGAGGCCGTTTTTACCAATTACCAGAGTTGTAGATATGTACATTGATTACTTTAAAAACCTGGAAACGATAAAACGTTTAGTTCCAAACAAACTTATCTTTTTTTACTTACATTTGAAGAACCATTTCAATAAAATCTAATCTGAACTGAAACTTTTAAAATTTTAAATTTTTCCATAATAAATACTAGTAAATGGAAGAACGTTTGCTTAAATATTTAGTCCGCAGGTGCACTTTGCACTCATTGCGTAATAAAGTCGTATAACCCACAAATAGCATAGTATACACGTATGATGTTATTCTTGAACCAAGAGCGTTGCAAATTGCGAGTTGCAACTAACAAAAAAGTGCAATTCAACATTTATACGCGTGTGGCAACATTACACACATACACACATAAAAGACCCCTTCACACACAGATGAATAACAAATAAGCTTTCAAGCTGGCAATCGAGAGAATCTGAAGAGACTTTGTTTCACCGCATACGACAACTATGACGGTATCTGGCGGTGTCTACATAGCATGCAACAAAGCAAGATGCTAAGCAATAATTGCAAATACGAAATCAGCATAATTTTGCATTTCAACATTCGCGCAGCGGGTAACGGTGCACTGCTGCCACGACAACACGACAACGGCACAGTAATCAGTGACCAACAAATAATAATAACAATAACAACAACAATTATAACGCAATCCAACGTAGACGTACATACGTACGTATGACGTGGCCTAAAGCAGCTACCGGCAAGCGGGCGATGGTCAGCGGCCTTTCGGCGATTTGTGGCGACCATTTGGTTGCGCATCACCTTTGCGGCCGATGTCTTGCAACAGCGACGGTAGCCCGTTTGACGTTTCTTCAATCTATACTGACTCGGCAGGAAATTTTATAGTCGATGGACTAACTGGTGAGAGCAAATGGTAGTTTTAATGGTGATCTTTGAATTAGTTTTCTGCAGTTTTCAATTAATTCGAAGCGCTAAAAAATTTCAGAGCTGTGCTTGAAATTCGAAGAAATGAGAAGCTTCTTAAGGTTTTAGAAAGATAATCTTCAAACCGGCTGTTGTTAGAAAATACTGATAAATAAACTAATTCCCAGCTGATAAATCATTGATTTACGTAAAAGTGCCGGAAAGAAAACCAAATAGACTGTTGGTCAAAATTAGTCCGAGGAAACTCTAAGGAAAGAAAATGACGGATGGTTTTTCATGGGATACTGATCATTTGATTATAATGGATTTAGGAAGTGCACCCTAAAAGGTATGAAATTGGAACTGAATGCAACTTGTCCACGATAAAATGATATGTGGGAATTTGATCATTTAAACCGATAGATCTGAACGCCTTGTACTATACAACGCTGATTTAATCTATTTCAATTCCAAGACTTTTTTCCACTTCATGAAATTTCGAAGGCAGAAGTATCTGTTGAGGCATTCCTAATTCATGTTCCAGAATTGTATCCACTGGATTGTGAAAAGTGCTCTAAAAATCAAAAATCTTCACTTACATTAATAATTCTCAGTCCAGTTGGAAAACTAAAACTGGATCTATCCAGTTAACTTCCGGCAGGGAAGCAACACCATGGTCGTCTGGACTGCGCCTGCGGGCTTCAACACCGCAAAAAAACATTATGATGCATGCAATTCTACAAGTTACCCATCTCAATTTTATGCCCCTAAAGCAGATTTTCTGTCAGCGCAGATTTATAATTTTATTTTTAATTTTTTTGTTTCTTAAAATGGCTTTTTTGTCTATATTTTGTTTTTGACGACTCTTCTCGAAATTCAAATCAGTTTTATTTTCGCTGGCAAGCTCACCATCAGCGCTTTCCATCAAAATCCAAATGAGCAGGAGTGCATGTGTGTGCGTGTTGAAGCCTATGAAGTCTGTGTGTGTGTCCAACAATGTAATGAATCTGAAGTGCCACTGCAACGCATTTGCTGAGCGTAATTTAAAATAATTGCCAACAAGTGCGGCAAGCGTTGAGTAGCAAGCGTAATGCGTTTGATAGCCACACTGGTGGAGATTGTGTGGCGCTGCTGCTGGTTGGCGGTTGTCTATTGTTGCTGGTGGTCAGAAGTTGTCAGCGACGTATTGTGCAATGTGAAAACCGAATATTTCCCTTTACCGTTATAACTAACTTTGCGCGTGTGTGTGTGTGTGTGCGGCTGCGGTGGCGTCTGTGCGTTAATTTCCACAATCTTCACTGCGTTGTTTGGGTGTACTGCCGTGTTGATGACGGCCACATTCGTTAAAGAATTTGCTTGTCATACAGCTTGGAATTATACAAAGTTTTAGGAGCTCAGCGATAAACCGGCTTTCGTACCATACAAAGAGATAATTTTCATTTTAATTGTGCTCTGTCTGAATGTGTATGTGTGTATTTTAGTTGCTTATAAAAAATAATCATAAACCGTTTTCAGTAGCACAAACTTTATTGCTAATTATGAATTTTGGAAATATGAATCATTAACCAAATTTTGAGTCATTACAAGGGTCAGATATTTAATAAAATAGGCAAAGTTTTAATACTTTATGAAATGCTCCGTTCAACCTTTTTGGACTAATTATTTCTAAGGCTACTTTTTCACACTTGACTTCATATTAATGAGTAAATTTCAGTAGGCCTCTTCAACTACTTAGCTAATTTCTCAAGAACTACTCATTAATATGGTAAGTTGTTCAAGGCTGATGAGATTTCAATGTAGGAGCGAAAGAATGGAAGACTACTGTCATATATTTTAAATATCGAAGTTCTCACCATAATTAAGAGTATATGTACCGATTATTCAATAGATACATAACAAGAGCTTTACGGACTTTATAGTGTAGTTTATTATCGGAAGTTCACATGGTAGGAAAACATGATTACAGAATATTTGTCTTACTTGAAAGCAGCATCGAAGAACTCCTTTGTAATGAAGATATAAATATTATGACAAAATCCATAAACTGGAAAAACTCGAAGTGAATAATCGAATAAACAAGCATAATACTTTTATTACTTTAAAAGTAATTGCAATAATTTCTAATCACAAGAATGTTCTTTGCAATAACATCAATGAACTGAAGACTCGCAGTAGTCAAAAGTATTTACACACAACTTGAAATGGATTATCCTGTTATTTTTTTAATGATAATTTTTTTTAATTTTATTGTTTAGTCTAAGTTACTATTCTAAGGCGATAAATTCATAATTGGTTACATCGCCTTTGGCATCAATAATAGCCAATTTAACGGTCCGAATTGATTCAATACAATTGGGCGCTAAGTTAACTGTTAAATTAGACCAAATGTCGGTAATTTCGGCGTTTTCGTTTATTATATAAATCGTCCTCTGATATTTAACGAAAGACCAAACATTTTGACTAAAGTTTTGATCAGGGCTGTGCGGAGGTCAACTTGATTTGCTTCATTTAAAACTTTTGTAGGTAAAGATCCTTTATGAAATGGAGCATTGTCCTGTTGTAAAATGTAGTCAATAGTTGGAAAAGGCCGACTAACCACTACAATGGCATGGTCATTCTGATATATCCGGATGATTTAGGGTCCCTAAATTAGTACCAAATCTCCAAAACAGAAGTAAGGAAATTTTCCCAAAAAAATCATAATGTCACTCCCGACTCTGTTTAGCACCTAAACTGCATTATTCTTCTTCCCACGTGGTAAATGCATAAAGCGTTTACTAAAGAAGCCACGACAGGCTTTAGGATGCAATTTATGGCAAATGAGAGGCATATCGATTTTTCGGAATCGGATCGGTTTCAGATATATTGCACCTTATGCACAAAGTAGGCATTTATGTTAACTTTTTTAATGTTCTGAGCAATGTAGTATCATTGACTGTTCGTGCAATATTAACAGGACTAATTGTGGGATTTTGTATGACTGTTCCTACTAATCTTCTACATTATCTTTGAGTTATCACAGGTTTCCGTCCAGTTCTCTTTAAAGCATCCTTGCAATTGTTCGTCTCCTTCTTTTTAATAACATTATAAACAATATTCCTTTAAATTCTATACATTTTTACTAAGTCTGAAGCCGAAACCCCAGCCTTAAACTTAGTAACAGTTTCCGATCTAGTTATAATCGATATTTCCTTTGTTTTCTGGATATTATTTACCATTTTTTATATTTTCAGGCTGTGTTAGTTTGATATGAATGCAATAGAATCCAATTACTACTATTGCTCAAACCAAATCCAAGGATAAAGGTTAAATCGCCGTGTGTAAATAGTTTTGACGCAAAAAAAATGTGTGTAAATACTTCTGACTACTGCGAGTATTTTCATAATATTCTTAAATACATATTACTTTTGTAAATTAAATTTCGCCAGATTTAAACTCAGTGATTTCTTTTTTTCAAAGAGATGCAAAACTATGATCTCTAAACCAATTAAATGTGGTTTTTCAGATGTTTTACCGCAAAATTAAGATTTGGAATATAAAGCATAGTTAAAACTATATATCATATAAATATATGTACATGTATATAATATGTAGATATTAGACATTTGTGCATTTGGCAGCCGCAACATGAAATTCTTGAATTGCGTGCACTCATTAGTACTGTAATTAAGTACATGTTGCGGTTTCCAAAGCTAAAGTTCACCACTTCAGGAAAATGGTCTTGGTGGAAATGTCTGTTATATAAAGGGTGTTTTTAGACGTTTCATTCAATGAGGTCTTTAAATATTTTTGACAATTGTTAGTTCATTTTTACTCAGTTTCGTTTGACATTTCAGAATAAACAAACTTACCCTGGATCAACATTTATTACTGACACACAGCCCAAATTGCTGCAAAAATTGGTCGAAAATTGAGCCGCTCAGCTGAAATTTTTTCAAGCCAGTCACTTATCTTACATTAAATCATGTGCATTTTATTTCTTGATGAAATTCACACATCTAAAAAAACATAACACCCTTTACATACGAGTACATATAATATTATACTCCTTCAATTGGTGCACTAAAATTATTAAGACTATTGTCAAGAGTATGTTTCTAACTGTAACTGAGTAATGCGCTTTAGAATGCAAACACGAGTATATACTCTCAAAATGTGGTAAAACATGTGCTGAGAATTCTCTTGTTCTGTGCACATACCGACAGCAGGCGGAAGCAGCATTCCAAAATATTAGTTCACATTCACACGAGTATTGTAGGATAGTTCGAGGCAAATATATGTGCACACATAGTTAAGATCTACTATATAGGCTCTCAGATATAGGGGTGCGTACAAATTTCCCACAATAGTACGTCTTCCTTGGTTTGGCTATGCATTAACATTGCTCTCGGCGACAACAAAAATTAACTGTCATCTAAGCCGACTTCGTCTCATCTACCGCATTTGGAGATTGATTGTCAGGCTGTCCAATTGACTATGAGCCTCCGACTGCGGTTTACTTGCGGCCATTTCATAGCAACAATGCGTTGTAATGAATTTGCGGTATTCGCGGTCTCTCTCCTTCGCAGTTCGGCGCCAGTTGGAGATCCCAAGTGTAACCAGGTCGCTCTCCACCTGGTCCCTCCAACGGAGTGGAGGCCTTCCCCTTCCTCGGCTTCCTCCGGCGGGTACTGCATCGAACACTTTCAGGGCTGGAGTGTTTTCGTCCATTCGGACAACATGACCTAGCCAGCGTAGCCGCTGTCTTTTTATTCGCTGAACTATGTCAATGTCGTCGTATAACTCGTACAGCTCATCGTTCCATCGTCTGCGGTATTCGCCGTTGCCAATGTTCTGAGGACCATAAATCTTGCGCAAAATTTTCCTCTCGAAAACTCCTAGTGTCGTCTCATCTGATGTTGACATCGTCCAAGCTTCTGCACCGTAAAGCAGGACGGGAATGATAAGCGACTTGTAGAGCTTGATTTTGGTTCGTCGAGAGAGGACTTTACTGTTCAATTGCCTACTCAGTCCAAAGTAGCACCTGTTGGCAAGAGTTATTCTGCGCTGGATTTCGAGGCTGACATTGTTCGTGTTGTTGATGCTGGTTCCCAGGTATACGAAATTATCTACGACCTCGAAGTTATGACTGTCAACAGTGACGTGGGAGCCAAGACGCGAATGCGCCGACTGTTTGTTTGATGACAGGAGATATTTCGTCTTGTCCTCATTCACCTCCAGACCCATTCGCTTCGCCTCCTTATCCATGCGGGAAAAAGCAGAACAAACGGCGCGGTTGTTGCTTCCGATGATATCAATATCATCGGCGTACGCCAGGAGCTGTACACTCTTGTATTTAGAAGATTGTACCTTCTCGGTTTAGCTCTGCAGCTCTTATAATTTTTTCCAGCATCAGGTTAAAGAAGTCGCACGATAGTGAGTCACCTTGTCTGAAACCTCGTTTGGTATCGAACGGCTCGGAGAGGTCCTTCCCAATCATGACGGAGCTTTTGGTGTTGCTCAACGTCAATTTACACAGCCGTATTAGTTTTGCGGGGATACCAAATTCAGACATCGCGGCGTAAAGGCAACTCCTTTTCGTGCTGTCGAAAGCAGCTTTAAAATCGACAAAAAGGTGGTGTGTGTCGATCCTCTTTTCTCGGGTCTTTTCCAAGATTTGGCGCATGGTGAATATCTGGTCAGTTGTCGATTTTCCAGGTCTAAAGCCACACTGATAAGGTCCAATCAGTTTGTTGACGGTGGGCTTTAGTCTTTCACACAATACGCTCGATAGAACCTTGTATGCGATATTTAGGAGGCTGATCCCACGGTAATTGGCGCAGATTGTGGGATCTCCCTTTTTATGGATTGGGCAGAGCACACTGAGATTCCAATCGTCAGGCATGCTTTCTTCCGACCATATTCTGCAAAGAAGCTGATGCATGCACCTTATCAGTTCTTCGCCGCCGTATTTGAATAGTTCTGCCGGTAATCTATCGGCCCCCGCTGCTTTGTTGTTCTTCAAGCGGGTAATTGCTATTCGAATTTCTTCATGGTCGGGTAATGGAACATCTGTTCCATCGTCATCGATTGGGGGATCGGGTTCGCCATCTCCTGGTGTTGTACTCTCACTGCCATTCAGCAGGTCGGAGAAGTGTTCCCTCCATAATCCCAGTATGCCCTGGACATCGGTTACCAGATTACCACCTTGGTCTCTACATGAGGATGCTCCGGTCTTGAAACCTTCGTTAAGTCGCTTCATTTTTTCATAAAATTTTCGAGCATTCCCTCTGTCTGCCAGCTTCTCAAGCTCTTCGTACTCACGCATTTCGGCCTCTTTCTTTTTTTGTCTGCAAATGCGTCTCGCTTCCCTCTTCAGCTCTCGGTATCTATCCCATCCCGCACGTGTTGTGGTCGTTTGCAATGTTGCGAGGTAGGCAGTCTGTTTTCTCTCCGCTGCGAGACGGCACTCCTCATCGTACCAGCTTGTTTTTTGTCGTTGCCGAAAACCAATTGTTTCGGCTGCAGCGGTACGCAGTGAGTTTGAGATGCCGTTCCACAGTTCCCTTATACCGAGATGCTGATGAGTGCTCTCAGAGAGCAGGAGTGCAAGTCGAGTAGAGTATTTCGTGGCTGTCTGTTGCGATTGCAGCTTTTCGACGTCGAACCTTCCTTGTGTTTGTTGACGGGCATTCTTTGCTGCACAGAGGCGGGTGCGTATCTTCGCTGCGACCAGATAATGGTCCGAGTCTATATTTGGTCCTCGGAGCGTACGCACGTCTAAAACACAGGAGACATGTCTTCCGTCTATCACAACGTGATCGATTTGGTTCCGCGTGTTTCGATCAGGAGACAGCCAAGTAGCTTGATGTATTTTCTTATGCTGGAATCTGGTACTACAGACGACCATATTTCGGGCCCCAGCGAAGTCGATCAGCCTCAGGCCGTTTGGCGATGTTTCGTCATGGAGGCTGAATTTTCCGACTGTTGTGCCAAAGACACCTTCTTTACCCACCCTGGCGTTAAAATCACCAAGCACGACTTTTACATCGTGGCGGGGGCAGCGCTCATAGGTGCGTTCTAGCCGCTCATAGAAAGCATCTTTGGTCACATCGTCCTTCTCTTCCGTTGGGGCGTGGGCGCAAATCAGCGATATGTTGAAGAACCTCGCTTTGATGCGGATTGTGGCTAGACGTTCATCCACCGGGGTGAATGCCAGGACTCTGCGACGGAGTCTCTCTCCCACCACAAATCCAACACCAAATTTGCGCTCCTTTATATGGCCGCTGTAGTAGATGTCACAAGGACCCACCTTCTTCCGTCCTTGTCCCGTCCATCGCACTTCTTGGATGGCGGTGATGTCAGCCTTAAGTCGTATGAGGACATCAACCAGCTGGGCAGATGCACCTTCCCAATTAAGGGTCCGGACATTCCAGGTGCATGCCCTTATATCATTATCCTTAAAACGTTTGCAGGGGTCGTCATCAAAAGGGGGGTGTCTCATCCGAGGCTTTCGTAGATTTTTCATTGGGGGGTGTTTTTATGTGGTGGGTCCCAAACCCTACGCACAACCGCATAAGCGGGCTTCGCCTTCTCACTTTAGCTCGCCTTCAAACGGATGTCTGTTGGCTACCCAGAGGATACTTGGTCTAAAACCGGAAGTCGTGAGCTGCTTGAACCATGTGGAGAAGAATCGTTTCTGGCCACTCCCAAGTGAGTGACAATCAAAAACTTTCCTCACTTGCGTGAACTTCTACACGTGATCCCATCCTCCGTAATTAAATATAGCATTTTTATAAAACAGCTTTATTACTTGGTTTTTGTCTGTTAAATATTCAGCATAGACCAGTGTCTCATTAATATTAAAAATTCAACCGACAATTTCTGGAGGCAAATAATAACTGCCCACATTGTTGCATGCTAATAAAAGCACACAAAAGAATACTTTGTGTTATAAAAATTAGAAACAAAATGCATTACCAACGCTCTGAAAGCAAGCGTAACAATGGGAACAAAAATTTCTCCTCCACTCGGGTGAACAATTTGCATATTTTCGATTAATGCTGGTATTTTCAAAAAATAACGATTATAACAGTAGTATTTGAGTTTACTTTCACACGGTTCTAGATTTTTTTTAACAATATCATAACGAGGCATGTATGCGGGGAAAAGTATGACCAGCAAAGAGAATATGCAACGAAATATATTAAAAACCAAGTAGGCTGAAAAGTTCGTCTAATTCCACAACTGGCAAGAAATTTTGTTTTGAGATAAATCAATGGAAAACACGAACTTCGTGCGTTGAAGAAATTACTTTTTTTGGTTTCTGCTCCACTACATCCAAAAGATCAGTCACCATAAGAGCAGTCTATACCAAAAAAAAAAAAAAGGATCGCAATGGTGTAAAATGGAGCAATACGGTTAATGGTGAAGTAGTTGGTTTTCTTATTCGATCCACTGTTTTTACTGGTTCTATATTTCTGAATTGTACCAGTACCATCATGTACCATGGTTCGTCGACGGTCTCGAATCAACATAAAAACTACTTCGGTTTGCTCCTAAAAACACTGCTCAAAATACACAATTTGACCTAAATATCATTTTCGCTACCAAGCTTCGTTTTGATATCTTATATATTAGGTATATAGAGCATAGAGCCACATTATTAGAAGGAAAAAAATGCCTCGGAATTTCTATAAAATATCTGAAAAATTTACATTTTCATTTCTCTAATGTTCAGACCGAAGCCTAAATATTTACTTTAAAGACGGCATATCTCCAATGTTTTATTTGAGCCTTCTTCCTATACCTTCATTTATTTATTGATAGAAATCAGATGGAATTTCAAATTGTGTTATATGGAAAGTATATAAGTATGGGTTTCACCGATTTTATCCATTTTCAATTTGTACCATCAGAATGTCAAGCTAATATTAATTAGCAAACTTGAAAATGATCGAGTAGTTCTTGATATGGTTTTTGACCCAAATGTGGACGGACGCTCGGACAGATAGACATCTGGATTTTAACTCTACACCTCATTTGCATATAACTCAATATGTATGACAAGATGTGAACATGTTGCAAATTGTTTAAAAATGTCGTCATATGCTCCCAATAAGTTATAGCAATGTGACATCTTGCCATCTATTACTGAAACCTATTTTTTTAATTTCAATCATTGAAGTATAGGCCGGGATTATACATACTGGCTTATTTTTGAAGAATCAGCGTAGAAGTTGACAAATGTAAACTACTAATATTACTCAAATCAATTAATAGATTTTGACATAAGTAATAGTGACCATGAAAAGTGACGCATTACATTTAAATGATGTATCTGTACGATATATTGAATCTCACAACTTTAGTGTGTGAATACATTTTACTTCAATTAAACACCTTTACTGTAAATAATGTTCAAAATCTCATAACATACTCATCCTCATTGTATCAAATTGTAATATTCTATTTATGCTTTGATTTTCGATTGTTGCATGCCATTGTCTACTTGGAAGTGTAATTGCCACAACGTGCAACATGCCTGCTTTGTATGTGTGCGTAACTGGAGCGCTAATCACATTTTATGGTTAAATAACGATCCTTCATATATGTAATTTAATTATCTCAACATCGCTTAAATGACAAATAACTATTACATAAACCAATATAGTCGGTATGCAAACGTGATGCAAATTTTCATACTTGTCATAATTCACCTGAGGCGTCAGCAAAGTGAATTTGCATAATAACCGACACTCACACATACCGCGCTACATACAACACCTGTCAAATGTATTATCTAACAACAAAACGAAATATGCCACCTTCGCCGCATTCATCAAGTTGCATTTCACATAGGAGGTGGTGGCAGTACGAATCCGAATTGCAACTAAGCTGTTGTCTGCCGCTGACGGTTGCTGGTAGGCCTCGACGGATGGGTCAAAGGTGTTGGCACCGGCCTGGCACGGACGGTCAATGGTTTGACACTCTGCTGTTGGATTGTTGCCAAATGAACAAACATGCAACATTTCCCAAATAAGTGGCAATGTGTTGGTGTTTGTGTGTGCGTGCTAATACGACCACCGGTTGAGGAGTGTGTGAATGGCAGGCAGTAAATGGAAAATGCTTGTCAGCATAAATCATCTTTCGGTTCGGCTAAAGATTAATGCCTACCGATATTTTAAAAACCATCACGCATCACAAACAGGCTCCGGAGTAGGAAACCGTACGGACTAAAATTCACACAATGCCAACACTCGCACTAACTTACATTTAAATATAAGGAAACATTGTAACACGTACGAGATAATCCAGTAGTCTTAAGCCTTCAATGAATTCCAACAACCTGATCGATCAGTTGTATTAACTTAAATATACATGTACATTTGAAGTTTTTGGAGAAGTATTTACCAATAACGATTTTGCACAAGCCCCCCTTATAAATAGATGGGCATGTCAGCTTAGCATTTTGATAGGTTTGATAAAATTACCCGAGTCTGTATATAGATTTATATTGATATCTGGTAGGAGTCAGCAGTATAATTGGTCCGAGCTGTTCAAGGAATATCCGATTTCGGAGAATGTTGTGAATAAGGTTATTTTCATTCGAATATGTACATGTTTACATAGTGAGAGGTACAAATAGTGCATAGATCATATAGATTTCAAGAGAAGAATCGCTAACTGGGAATGGATTAGTTTGGTGAATTTAACGCATGCACCTATACTTGAGAAAAATGCCCTTATTACATTATTTTGGAAATGCACTGGCAGCCAAATTCGGTGTTTTTTTGGGGGGATCGGATAATAGTTAGAGAAAACAAATTTAATTTTTTGAAACCTAATATAGTGTAGATGCATATCTCTATCAAAAAACATCAAGGTAGCAAACTTATGACCCGACATAGTTTCACCGTTACTAGTGATCTGATGCTAGATGGTCTTCGTAGAGAAGAGATGAATCTATATTAGAATTGTTCGCAAGTTTGTGTAGTTGAACCTGAATAGAATCAGCTTACTAAAGAACATATTCAACTAACGTTTTTGTTGTGTAAAGCTGTGTACGTAGTTTGTTCCAAAATGAACGGTAATGCTTTGTATTTAGAAAAAAAATATTTATTCCTTCGTCTACATTAATATTGTTGACTTTAAAATGTTCCCATTCAATATTATGCACTTATCTTTGGCGATTTCTTTTATGTATGTAAAATAATGTCCTTTAAAGGTTCACTGAATTTTGGGCTAAAGAAAAGTCTGGAGAATATGGAGACTGGAGCTTCGTTTTGTTTTTGGATAAGAATTCATGAACAAGCAACGAAGTTTGAGCTTTTAACAAACGAAAATCGCCAGGCTAATTTCTATGATTTTTTTAATGTCTAACCTTAGCGGCTTAGTTTTAAATTTGCATTATTTTTTTAAAAGAGGATCGAAAGTGATTTTAGTTTTAAATGTTATTAAAAAAGGTTTAAAATAGATTGGAACAACAGATCTAATAACAATGTGAACTTTGGCGTAGATAGTGAATAAAGCTTTACGAAAAAGATTTACCAAGTACAGTTAACGACTGGAGTTCAGTTGATGAAACCACTACTTTGGCTCCTGATTAATTTCAATGGATTTCTACTCGATTTAATTTGGGTAGACATTAAAATTAAAAATGATTCCATTAAACCTGAATTTAATTAAATATTATTATTCCGACTGACCAATGATTTCACTTGTAAGCCACATCTAACTTACCTTATATTTAGAACAAGTGTACGGGTGAGCATTTGAATTTGAACTATGACTTCTATTAACATAAACAACATTTGAATAAATTCCGTACAATTAAATACGACGCAAACTATATTTATTGTACAAATTTTCCAACATGAATGCCGACAATAAACATTAATTCGCATAAATATGAAAAGCAAATTCAAATCAATTCCCCTATAATTGTCATATAATCGAAAATAAATAAATTTACATACAGGCACACAGTTATGTATATGAAAATAAGATATTTGTTGTAATATTTGTACCGGAAATGTACTAAAGCGGAGTCAACAATTTGCTGTGAACAGATTTTCTGTGTTCCAACCATATTTGTATGCAAATGAATGCATTTTCACAGACTCACATTTGTTTCTATGTATTTATGCATATTCTGCATTTTTTTTTTTTTGAAAATTCGGTCTCAGCTGTGTTAGCTTATATATATTGTGTTATATATTTGGTAAAGCTCTTTGCTTATTTCAACAGAATGTTCATGCGCTTATGCGGATTTGAAACGCTGCTCATGCACACACAGGGTACAGGTTCCTTCCTGCCTTGCTTGTACCCCTTCCGCAGCACACCTTTAGCCTTCCATGCTGTGCAGCTTATCTTGGCTCGCTTCCTGTTGGTCAAATAACACAACGCATCGCGGTGAGCTTAACTACATATATACATATCTGATGTGTATGTATATATGGATGTTTCCACGTACAAATATCTGAGATAAACAGTGAAAACAAGGCTTTCAGTAATTAATTGATGTTTTTTTACATGTTGAGGTCCTGATTTGTTTTGAAGAAATATCAGATTTCAGTCAGAAATATAATATATTAGTTTCCTACTAATTTAAAATAGATATATAACTCAGGATAATCTATTATTGTTCAAGTGGTCTATGGTTTTATTAAAAAGACGAGGAATTCAAATTTTAAACTAGTATTCTTCCCTAGTAGATTAATGTTTCACTACAGGGTGTCTAACCTACTACCGGAGGCTGGTATTTTTTGTAGGTTGTTGTCCAACGAGAGGTCGATTGGCAGACTTTGGTGGGGAATACACCATTCTCATTCTAGTTCAAAACAGTTACGTAACTACATGGTAGAAGTTGTTATCTAAAGCATAAATTTAAGTTATACTTCGTTCAGGTCTTCCAATTTTTTTATCGAATCAATACAATCCGAAAGTGATATTTACTATTTTTATTATCATGAAAATTGGAATAGCTCTAATGCTTTTCAGACCAGTCCACTTTTAACTGGGAACTCTAGTTTTTGTCCTGTCTAGTTTGTTGCTTCACTGCGGGTTATTTATGCACATTCGTTGCAGTTGCGACAGGCGCGTGTTGCCGCATGATATACGAATGTTGTTAGCTGTCACGGCCAGTCTGTCAATCTGCCAGCCATTAAATGCATGCGACGACAATATCTGTATGGTAACTTTGTATATATAAATGTGGGAGTGGAACCTGTGGGTAAAAGGTCCACACGTAGTGGCTGTTACTTTTAATTACAACCCTGCAAAGTTTAACGAAGACACAACGACACATACGACCATTTTTAATAAAATAAGTATAGTTGACGAGTAGAGTGAGTCGAGTGAAGACAGCGGCATCAACCGCTAGCACGATAGTGAAGACAGCGGCATCAACCGCTATGACGATAGTGAAGACAGCGGCATCAACTGCTTGTACGATATAATAATCAACAAATAGTGTGGTAATTATTATTGGATATAAATGAACTTTAATCTACATGTAACTAAAAATAAACGTGTAATCTACAATAATGTGTGTAATGAATTTAAATAAATATAAATCAAACGCATAATCTACATAAATGGGCGCAAGACATACCTTGTACCCATATGTGTGCGTATTTGTATTGCACTCGGCTTGCGGGTACTTGCAACTGGCATTTAATTTGGTTGCAATGTTACAATTCCAAACTGTCTGGTATCAGATTTGCTCTGCAGCTGATTTTTTGACACACTCGGCAAACTTTCTTTACAAATTGAGACATATTCGCATATGCATACTTCTGCACTCGCGTCAGGCTAATACCCTTGAAAATTTACGGTGTGAATGCAAACAGGGGCGTCTATTTTACAGCTGGCAATTTGTTTACTGATTCAGTATACTTCGAATTTATTTTGGGACTGCTTTGGAGAGATTTTGCTTTACAAGTGGTATATACTCAGGGTAAATGGTTAAAAAACAAATATTTTCTCTGTGAAATTTATTTATTGAAAGGAACATTGGTTTTTAATGACTTTCAAACAGTCCTACGTTCCCAAATCAAAGAGTCTTGAATGTTATATACGGTCATTCTTCTTCTTCGATGTGGACTGTCACAAATTGGTATAACGAGTTTCAAAGCGGTAGATGCCCCGAAAACGGCTACCAAAGTAGATAACGTTACATAGTCACAATCTCATATTGAGGGACTGCAAATTGATATTGCATGAGATTGACAGCAGATATTTCAAATGACCCTGATACCATTTCGCAGTACCCTTTGACGCCATTTCTGTATCTTTTCATTGAAAACATGGTAACGACCAGAGATTAAGGAACTGTGGAAACAGTGGACTTCATACATCCCATTAGTTTTGAAATACTGTCCTATCGGCCGGGCGCCCTTGTTTTCGTGATTTCATCGACTTTTGAGGATGAATTTCACTATTTGGTATTGCTCTGGATCTTATTACCACGTCTACTACACGACCTCCAGGAAATATATTTTTAGCCGGGCGTGGAGAAACTGTTAAGCCTTTTTTCAAAAAGTTCCGATTTGATGATTTACTGTGTTAAATAATAATTGTGAAATAGTCCTTTAAAACTTTGAAAGCTACGACATCATTATTTCTCTATCATTAGTAAATAAATAAGTACTTAAAATACACGACGAGGTCTCATTCCAATCGTGAAGATTTGAATAGAAAGATGACCCATTTTTCTTTCAGACCGAATATGTTTGTTGGAAATAAGCCCTACCTGCCTGAATGCAAACTCTTTCCAATTTATTTAAACATGATTTCTTGTTTACCTATTACCGCAACACATCCATTGTACACCACCAGGGCAACCACCATCGTTACATGCCTCATTTCAATCGATTTGCTCGAACATTTATAACTTTTACGTGCACTCGTGAACAACACACACCGACTCCACCGCCGCCACCACAATTTATTTCAAACGCATATGCTACTTACTCTAAATCCAATGTTGCGCGAATTAGGTGCAGTAGCAGCAGTGGCGCCTCTGAAACTGAAACTGACTCGATCTACGGGATTTTCACTGTTTGCTGGAGTGTTGCTACCAGCTGATATCGAAGATTGATTCGCTTTGTAAAGGGGATTGCGGTAACCATTTATAGTGTGTAAGGATATATACTAAATATCTGTGTATATAGCTAATGATACGATATTTATATTTCGATATATTGGCGCATCTTTAGCTGCTCGTTAGTATTTGCTTTGGCTGACACCAGCTCGGTTGCATTTGTTGCGATTTGTTGTTATCACCACAACCATTTGTCTTGCAGAGTTGCAGTGCAGCATCTACCGCTGGTGTGTCTGTTGCTGCCGTCGCTTTAGCTGTAGTTATTATTGTTGTTTATGGTGTTAACTGATGACATTGTTCGATATTTATGTGTACAAAAGCATTTACGAGCTTTGTTTTCGAATGTCCGCTGGCTACCAGTGACATTTCTTTTGATTTTTGAGAAATACAAATGTTGTTGCTGTCGCTGTCGCTGCTGCTCTGCTGACATTGCACGGAAGTAATTGCTTTTTCCATGTCAATTGACGCCAACATATTCGTGCTGTCGCGAAACATATAACTACATATATTTGACTTGATTTTATATTTATGCACTGGCTTTTATGGGAAAATAATGCTTTTCCCACAAAATCGTGACGCTCACTCACGCACACAAATAAAGCCATTTATGTACAAATATATATATCTACGAGTGTATCGATGGCAAAGTGCAAGGTTTTGTGTGAAAAATTGGAAATATTTCCTTTTGTAGTTAAATGGTGTTAATTCGTTTGCAATGTGCAGATTTGATGAACTATTTATTAGAGTATTAGCTCTTCATTTGTAGTTTGGATTTAAAGATATGAAATGGATGGCTTGGTTTTACGTGGTTATATAGAGGGATAGCCGATAAACCTATTTTGAAAATAGGAACACTTTATTAAGATAATACACAATTTGACCCATTTATTCGGCATAAAGTCCACTAGAATAACAAAAATCATTAATTGAAATTGGTCGAGTAGTTCCTGAGCTATTGGATTTAACCTATAATGTTTTTTATTGTTATAAGCATCTTAAGTCAGCCCTTCGCAGCCCTTCTTTACCATCTTTAATACTTCTGGTATTTTTTTAGAGAAATAACTCACTTTAAGTAGTTTACAACCCAACCTTTGTATGGGGATGGACGTGGTTAATTCGATTTCTTCCGTTTTCATGGTTTATGAATGGATACAAAGGGAAAATGTGTTCAGCAAGTTTCATTTATGTATAGTATATAGTACGAGTATATCTTCAGTAGTTTCTAAACATTTGTTTTGAAAACTCGCTTTTTCTTGGAAAAATTGCATTCGAAAATCAGCCAAAGGGATACAGATTACTAATATTACTGAAGTGATTCTTCAACTCTATTATATCCAGAGATACTTGTTATTGGTTCAAACTGTTTAGTTTTTCGATCGTTTAGGGGGTTATATCTAGTTAAGAGATTTAAAAAATAGGATTTTCAAACATTTTTTCTGAGAAAACTTCTAAATGTATTATTCTGAGAAGTTTTGAAGAGTATTGAAAAAATTTTTATTTGTAAAAATAACGGTTTTTGAAGCTGCTAGATCTTCTGGAACCCCTCCTAATAAAGGCGTTTCGCGGTGACCACTGTATCTCTGAAGTGGATTATCTGAAATGAAGAAATCAAACGGATTTCATTAAAGTAAAGGTGGCCTCTAAAAAATAGATTTACAATTACAAAGGTAATTGAAATTGCAAGTTAAATTTATGATAAACAGTTTGAGATTAAATATACGGACAATAATAAATTATTAATACATAATAATAAACTTTAATTATTAATGAACTCGTATGATTAATGTGTAGGCAAAAATATGACTTCATTCAACATTTTTTAATTCAAGTATAATACTTTCGAGATGCACGTAACTCAAAAACAAATATAGGAGTATATCGTTTTAATTAATGTCCTTAGCCTTTTACACTTGTTTACTTTCAGTTCGTCATCATGAAATCCGATCGTGAAAATGAAATAAATTTGTGTACACGTGTGCAATGAACTGTATGCACCTGAAGATCTTTATCGTTTGTATAAGGCGTGCATATTCATGAGGTCTTTCACACGCACACATCCAAGATTGTATATTCGACTGCATGCAAACACAATGCACCTCCGCCTAACCGCAAACAATTAAATGCCTGTTTATCAAGTTTTTATGCAATAAACGAATGCTATTAATTTCCTTTTTAAACTTCATTTTTGCTGACTCTTTACTCGAAAGACTCTTCAAAACAGGTTGAATTTCCTGCCTCCAATGAGGCATTTCACCTTGAAAAATAAAAGGATAATGAAGAAGCGGTGACGGCTGTCTTTAATGATGATGGTCACGAAGGTTGCGTAATGCCACTGAACCGCTAAAGGTGAAACGACAGGGGAGTAGTGAAATAACGATGCGGATATCGCATGACCCAAAATGTGGCATTCTGAGAAATGCTATTAAAACTGCAGGAAAAAGTTATTTAAAATAATAAATAAAATAAAGTAAAACGAAATTAAAGTTGACGCTTTATGGCACAGACAGCTGACTACAGTGCTGGCATTAAAACTTCGAAGAGAATTTCAAAAGTTAGCAGATGCGGCTCACTGGCTTCTCGATTGGCTGACAGCATTGCAATGATAATTCTAGACAACAGTTTGAAAAGCAGTGTGCTTTCATGAAGTTGGATGGTTAACTGAGGCGAATAATGCAAGATGCTACACAAATACAAATACATTTATATCTGCATTTAAGCAGTTGTAGAAGGGAACTTGCATATTATTGATGGAAATAGTTGTAAAATAAACTGTTCGTTGATACATTCATAAATTTATTTGATATTTATAATATTTGGGAAAATATAAATGTTTACTTTTTCAACTAATGCTTTTATAATATCTTGGTGAAAGGTCTGATAAGATGATAGTTTGAAGATTCTATAATACTATAGTTTTTAGAAGCTGTTTGTAAAGTAAACTTATAAATAATTTAAAAATTTCAGTATGTGGATAATTAGTAATCACATTGGGTTTCATCGCCATTGGAAGTTTTGAAGAATTTGGCCAATGTTCCAAAGATGCAATGAACCGATAGACGATAATAGAGACTCGAACCAATGTCTTGAACCGTTCCCAAATAATTCGACCTCCATTATATTCGTAATAGTTATAGAAATCATTGTCCAGCCGACTGAGAGTAAAATTTAGTCAGTTTTTCATGCACTTAAACCTGAAATGCTTTGGAGACTATATCGATTTTTGTCAAAACAGAAATTTAGTGAAGAATCGGAATACCAACCTATGCGGAATGCCCTTAACTCTTATAGAATCTAATTTTAAAGCTCTTATAAACACCTGTATAGATCTAATGTATACGAATAATGGTTACAATTTCATAGAGAACATGCGTATCTAACAACTAAATTAATCGATTAACCTCGCTTTTCTCACCACTGTGTTTTGAAAGTCGGTGACGACGATTAGTCTTAGAGTTTTACACACGACTCTGAACTATATTTGCTTTTATTAATCGAAGAAACTGAAAAAAATTGTTTTTTTCTACACAGTTTAAGGCCAACATTTATCTTCTCAACTCAATAACTATTACATAACAATCTCTTCATGAATAGTTGCGGGGTATTTTTATTCCTAGCCAAAACTATACCAAGTAAAACACTTAACCATTTATGGGGAAGTAAAATTTTTAAGTAAAACTTAAAAAAAATAAAAAACAACTTTCCTTTTTTATATATTTCAAACATATTTAAGTCCTTTATTGCATAAAATATCCTTTGCTACGTAAATTTTTCATGGCCGAGGACCGAAAAAATTAAAAGTAAAAAGCAAACTAGGTAATACACTAAATATAAACTAACGCGCTGTTAAAAAAAACAGATTTGATTATTGCGGTATTTAAATCTTTTCAATAAGTAAATATTACCACTTCTCACTAAATTTCACCTTGCTCACTAAATTTTGTAATGCAAATTTTTGGATCGGTAAACCGTATACAATACCCTTTTTCACTATACCTCATGCGTATTATATGAAGCACAGTTCTTGTTACATATGTTAAAATATGTAATTAGAATTATTTTAGCCCCCTGTTTAGCTTGTAACATTACTGTAAAGGGTAAAATCCATGGTTCTGAATCACATTCATCTGAGCATCTCCTATTTTAGTTCAATACCGCGAACTTTGCATAAGACGACAATATTATGGTTCAGTTTTGTACTTGCCTCATTCACTATTCACCAAGAGGGTTGCAAGAAATTACATCATGCTGTCGGATAAGTAGGGATGCAAATATCGGTGGTTCGATGTTTCCTAAAAGACCACCGGCCATTAAATCATCAATGTATCGAAACATCGATGTATTTTGAACTTTTTTAAGGTATTTTAATAGTTATTATAAACAGCTAATTTTAGAAGCAGAAGCATAAATAAATGAAATAATGTGAGTCTTAAGTTTATACTTTTTATTTCACTTAGCTTTATCTGTCTGGTAAATTTTTTTCTCAATATATATCATAATTTAAATACAATAACTCAGAAAGTTTTTTCACTGTCAAGAGGGTTTTCGGTTTTTCGTCTTCGTGATAGTTGCTCTGGCTTTAGAAAACAGTCGTTACTCGGGACTCGGGCCACAATATGTAAATATTAACAACCCACAATTCTATAGAATTCTTATTGATACAAGCTGATCAAAGATACATTTTCTCTTCAACCTTCCGTCGTTGTAATTGCATATACATAAATTTTACAGCTTACATTTGATATTTTGGTGGTCCAAAACCGAAGATTCTGTTGTATCAGCGCCAATCTTTGCATATTTGGAACATTTTGGAACAATTATAAAAAAACGTTTTTCTCCTTAAAAAACATTAATTTGGAGCTCGAATCTAACGCACTTTCTGGTTAATCCCAAAAAAGTGTGAAGATGTGAATTAGAATTTTAATTAAAAAACATCGACATAAAACATCGCTGAAGGTAACATCGATGCATCGATGTTT
This sequence comes from Zeugodacus cucurbitae, assembly GCF_028554725.1. NCBI lineage: Eukaryota > Metazoa > Arthropoda > Insecta > Diptera > Tephritidae > Zeugodacus > Zeugodacus cucurbitae. The sequence continues at coordinate 49,682,828 of NC_071667.1, read as the reverse complement.
TTAAATATGAAATATCGATGACAAACACCGTCCTTGCATCCCTACGGATAAGCCGAACCAAATATGATAATTTCTTTAGACTTTCGGTTTAATACTCAGATATATAATTAAAATTTAGAACACAAATTACACAAATATTTTTAATAAAAAGTTTTTCGTTAAAAATAATTAATTTAGTTTAGGTGTTAACTAAGTTCCATAGTTGAGGGATTCCCAAACTAACTGTTTAAATTTGCGTGAATTGCTAGAAGCTTAGCAAGCTTGGGAGGTTATCTTCAAAATCTCAACAAGTTTTAGAACAAATGCAAAAATAATGAGTTTCTTTTTTACTTTATATTATTATCGTGAGGAATGATACGTTCACATTTTAAGCTTTAAAGAAATCTAAAAAGTAAAACAAAGCATTGATTTAAGTAATATTCGAATTTAGTGCAAAGAATCGGCCCATCCTGATGCTTAAATTTTTGATTAATCGGTCGGAATAATCTGATTTGATATTCCCTTACCTTTTATCAGAAAATTCACCATTAATTTCGCAAGCAGCGAATAACATAAATCCACTTAAAAGAGAAATGAGTTAAACAAATATATACTATATATTTACATATATATATATATATTTATGTATATACATATATATGTATATTGTTAGACTCTAATGTTGATCTGCATATTTGTATTTAAACAATAACAAATGTTTTATTGTTTTTACTTTCATAAGCATAATTAGTTATGTTAAAATATTATCCCCTAAAAAAGCTTACTTCCTTGTTGCTTAAAGGTTTGCACCATTTGTCAATATTTTGGTAAACAAATACATATTTTTTGTGTTTACGTAAATATTTACAAGTAATTATGTTTAAATAACTCTATACTAATGTTGACGTTAATTATATGCACGTTTTCCAAATTGAGGCGACACCTTAGGCCATCGCAACTAGGTGAGTGGCTAGCAATTGGTACGATGTTATATTGCAATAATAACAGTATTAAACTTAATTTATGAATATATATATAATATACATATGAATATATAGTAACGCCAGGCTTAATTTGTTCATATAATATTTTGAAATACTGAAGATTTCTAATACAGCTGAAGAAATATTTGAACATTTATAAAATCTGAGTCGGCCTTGCTTTAGATATATTTATGTTTTGCTCTCTTTCATTATATTTTTTTTTTTTTAGAATTATCGGACTTGCAATAAGATTTTATTGGATTAAAAATGAAAATGAAAGCGTTTCGTGAAATATTAAAGTTGTTAAGGCTCGAACTAATGAGCCGATAAGACGATGTAAGGACTTTCTTCTAAACGATAAGATTACTTTTTTGGGAATTTATCTTTTTGTCATATGTTACTTGATTTATACTCAGTTTTGTTACCAATTTCATAATGAAGAGTTGCTGCAAAAATTGGTCGAAAATAGAACCTGTCGACTGGAGTTTATTGGAGCCAGCCGGCCACTTGCCCGAAATATTTTTTAAAACATAATGGCAATATTTTTATAATAAAGCTAAATTCTTGGCATCTTAAATACCACAAGTGGAAAAAAGCACTCTTTACTAATGACGATGGAACGATGAGCTGTACGAGTTATACGACGACATTGACATAGTTCAGCGAATAAAAAGACAGCGGCTACGCTGGCTAGGTCATGTTGTCCGAACGGACGAAAACACTCCAGCCTTGAAAGTGTTCGATGCAGTACCCGCCGGAGGAAGCCGAGGAAGGGGAAGGCCTCCACTCCGTTGGAGGCACCAGGTGGAGAGCGACCTGGTTACACTTGGGATCTCCAACTGGCGCCGAACTGCGAAGGAGAGAGAGAGGTGGCGTACTATCGTCGATTCGGCTATAACCGGCTAAACGGTTGCAACGCCAATCACGTACATACATACTAATGATCACTTACATTCACTGACCAGTTTTATCTAATTTATCGTAACTAAAGAATTAAGAAATATCGTTTCCATCAAATCGTTTATCACCGAAGTCATAACATTTTTTGAATAAAAAGACATGTTTTAATATCAAATTGTATATATTTTCATAAAACTTCTAATAAGAATAAAATTTAATGTTTATATAACTTCTAAAATAACCAAAATAATATTTTTTTATTAAGCTTAAATATTTTTTTTATATAAATAATTAGTAGTTTATATGTTCAACATATTTTATTTATACATAGTAAGATTTTGTATGCTTCAAAACTTCTAACTCAGTTTTATAAGTTTGGACAAAGTGAGTTACGACTCTTGTCTTACGAAACGTTCTCTTGAATACATAATTTAATACATTAAATCTCTGTCTTGATATACAGTGGAACTTCTTTAACTCGAATCACCATAATTCACAAAAAAAAGCTTCGAGTTAGAGAGACTTCGAGTCATTGAATTTTCCATTAAAACATACAATTTTTCAAAATGCAAAGTGCAATAACAAATTTTTTGTTCGCCTCCATACGATATAGAGAGACTCTTTTAAGATTCTGCCTCGATAGTAAATTTTAATTTTGTATTATGCCTCGGTCGGAAAGTTCGATTTATGGAAGGAAATTTCTATTGTCAATTTAAGAGTTCAAGTTATGGAGAATTTCGAGTTATAGAAGTTCAAGCTATGGAAAGCAAATTGTATGAAATTTGATTTCTAAACGCTACTGCCAATGCAAAAGTTCGAGTTATGGAAGTTCCACTGTATATATATTTTTTTTAAACAGAAGTTTTAAAATTTTTTTTTATAATTTCAATTTAGAAAACAAGAAATTAGAACAGCTTTCAATAAACACATACAAAGTAAACGTTGCCAAAAAATATCCAACACACTTGTTATTGTTTAAAACTGTTTAAAAAATTAAGAATATTTCACTAAAAAAATCGCTATGTATTTTTGTTCAAAGTTTTAAACCATTAAGCCGTACAATTACATTACAGTTTAGTAGTAATTAACTTAGTACTCTTAACACGTCCACACGGCCGTTGATCACCATAACAAACTGATTTGCCAAACAGTTCGTTTGCCATGAGCAGCAAAGTAAGGCATGGTGGTAAAGTATGAGATCGAGCAAATGGTGAGCGCGCCATGCTCACAAGAGCACTGCACAACAAAACTGCAGCGGTAATGCGAACAACTAACGGGCTAACTGAGTAAGACTTAAGCGTAGAAAAAATGTTGGCTTTTTGCCTACAAATCCGGCGACAAAATCAGCTTTCGGCAGGTGAGAGCCGTTGGAGAGAGACGCGTGATTGCATGAACAAAAACAAATTTCACTTTCATTGAGAGCGCGAAAGTTTTAAACTTTTATATGTGAATGAGCTATTTACTCCGTTACATAGTTAGGTCTCTGTGAGTGTTTATTTGTTAACTATCTTCATTGCTGTTTGCCGGTAAGCGCTCTCCATGGCATCGCCAATGGCGTTCTCTCACGTAGCTTTTTTGCTTGTGAATTAATGGTCAGTTGTTTGCTGTTTTTGCTTTGCTTTGCTGCCTATGACGGCTGGCAAGTTAACTGTCTTGTTTGTTTGGCTTTTTTGCTGCTGCTGTCGCTGGCTTAGCCAACGGCTCGTCTTCATCTTGAGCCTTGTCTGTTAGTTGTGTTGTAGCTGGAGCATCACAATATCCGACAGTGGGAAATAAATGGTATTATGTGTGACTTTTGAGCGCCACTATGTGGTTTCTTTGCGCTTTTATTTTCTCCTTCTTCTTCTTATTTGGCTGTGGCTTTTTCTCCAGCATTTGTTGTCAACGTTGTTGTACTGGCTCAATGTGTTTTTTTTTTTTTTTTGGTTTGAGCGCCTAATTGTTGTAGCATACTTTTTACATTTCTACATTTTACCCCCTTTTCTTTTCCCATTTCGCTGCTACATCTGTGTATTTGTTGTTTTGGCTGGTTGGTTGCGAGCATTGTGCCGTAATATGTTGATTGTGCGGTAATTTTAGTTTGCAGCTTTACTTACTTCACTCTTTGTTTTGTGTACTTTATTTCTTTGGCCTGTGTCATTACTTTCGGTTTTAAATGAACGCGTTGGTTTTTGCTTGGAAATTACGACTTTTGTCTTTTCGCTTTTATTGTTTTTATTGTTTTATGGCTTATATGCTGAATAATCGGGAATTGTGTTATGTTTGTTTTTATTTTGATAATCTTTCATATTTTTATTGCTGGGTCGTAAAAAGTGTTTAATTATTTGTGGAATTTTTCATGAATGTTTTAAGAAATAAAATGAAAGCGAAATCAATTTTTTTTTTAGAAAAAAGCTTTTTATCAAAAGAAATTTGATTTGATTCGAATTTAATAAATATATGTTTATATGGAAATATAGTTTTATATGAGAATCATCATTATTTTGTTTCTGGAATCTTAACTCCAGAAATTCCAATTGAATGTGCTTTCATCAAGAAGTGCTTTCAAATCAAAAACAACACAAATATAAACACACAGCAGTTTCGGGAAACCAACCCTCGACAATCACTGGAGCAGCATTCCCACCAGCATATCACCTGCAATAAGATTGCAAAGCTTCATATTGCCATATACAACAATAGCTGGCCGTGTGATCGCTATGAAAAAGCAATGACAATGTCTGTGGAGACGAAGCTGCGAGCTGCCGATAACTGCGACAGCTCTCCACTTGACATAGAGGCGCATACTGCAGCCGCTGGAGAAGACGACAACTTGTTGCAGGGGTTGACTTGCAAGTGAGCGGCAGCAGCAGCGAAACAACCCAACACAACAACAGCTGTCTTCAGCGCATCGCCGGCGCCTTGTGAACCTTCGCCGGTCGCCGCATCACAAAATAGCCTACGACCACACTGGCACGTTATTCGGCAATGCTGCACAAGCTCACACACACACACACACACACATATGTGTGGTTACATTGACACAAGCTTGCACACGCTTGTCGTACACTTATGGCTGTTGATGAAGATGACGCTGACTATGGTGGCGTCTGAAAATTTTTGTATAAATGGCTGAAGTCTCAGTGTTGCATCGTCAGTACAGCATTTGATTTAGTTTAATAAACAACATCAATAGCAACAGAAAGAGTGTAAAATATACAGAATTTTCCATCCTTCTATCCCCACTATTCACTACTATTTTCTCACAAACCAAATTGAGCAAAGCATTGCAAGTGAAAGTGACATCACTCATACGCACCGTTGTACAGCATAAGGATTACATACATATACGCGGTGCGAGTGTGTGCTAAAAGGATTATAGCAGCCGTGATATTCTCGACAATTTCGGTTTAAAGAACGTTTAACGTTTGCGTGTGTGTGCTTGTGTACTCGAGTTTAGCGTGCGCTTCAACATGAAAGCCTTCATCTTGTTATCCTGTGTAGCGCTGGCTGCTGCCAGGCCAGAGGCGGGCTATGCTTACAATAGGCCCGGCGGTGGTGGTGGTTCCGGTGGATTCGGTGGCGGCTCCGGTGGATTTGGTGGCGGCTCCGGTGGATTCGGTGGTGGCGGCGGCGGTCTTGGTGGTGGAATCGGTGGTGGCGGCCTTGGTGGTGGTGGACTTGGTGGCGGCGGCGGTGGATTTGGTGGCGGCGCTGGTGGTGGATTCGGTGGCGGCGCTGGCGGTGGTGGCGGTTTCGGAGGCGGCGGCTTTGGTGGCGGCGCCGGTGGTGGCGGTGGATTCGGAGGAGGTGCGTACAATAAGAGTGTAAAAAATGTGGTTGCTCTATAGAGTTTGTTAATTGTGCTAAAATCTCGAAAAAACAAAAAATTTTGGACAAATTTAAAGCTTGCGGTTTCTAAAAATTGAAACAAAATTTCCAAATTCTATACTAGTGAAATAAGAAATCTTCAAGCTTAAGAAAAGCAATATACTTACTGCCTAAACTTTCAAAAACAATACTTTCGACTCAAATTAAAACAATTAACTGAGATAATCGCCACGAAAAAGCTCAAATATTTAATTTTTTATTTCTTATTTTTTTAATTACTCTAGGCGGCATCGGCGGTTTCGGTGGTGGTGGCGGCGGCGGTGGTACCACTCTCGTACAGAAGCACATTTACGTGCATGTACCACCACCAGAGCAAGAGGAAGTGCGTCCACGTCCCAACATTCCCATCGGTCAAGCGCAGAAACATTACAAGATCATCTTCATTAAGGCACCATCTCCACCCAGTTACCAGGCACCAATCATTCCCCTGCAGCCACAAAACGAAGAGAAGACCCTGGTCTATGTGTTGGTCAAGAAACCGGAAGATCAACAGGACATCGTCATTCCTACACCAGCACCCACACAGCCCTCCAAACCCGAAGTATACTTCATCAAGTACAAGACCCAAAAGGATGGCAGCGGCGGCGGTGCTATTGGCGGTGGTGGAATCGGAGGCGGCGGCGGTGGTATTGGTGGTGGAATTGGCGGCGGTATCGGCGGTGGTATCGGCGGTGGTATCGGTGGTGGAATTGGTGGTGGAATCGGTGGTGGCGGCATTGGCGGCGGTATCGGCGGTGGTGATGGCGGTTACTCCGGTGGCGGCGGCGGTGGTGGTGGTGATATCTCTGCACCTTCCTCCAACTACGGACCACCCGGCAAATCTGGACCATATTAAGCGATCGTTAGCGGCGAAAATTGAAGTGCAGCTAAAAATGTGCAACAACTCTAGATTGGACGAATACTACGAAAAAACAACGACAAAATTCGCAGACAAACCAAACAAACGAAATGGTCAAGCACACGACAAATATAGCTAAAGCTGCCGGCTAGTCTTGTTAAACGATAACATATTATTATTATTTTAATTTAACTTTTGGTTTCGTCGTTGAAATTCTGTTTGACACAACATCATCACGAGGACCGACGAAGCCCAACGAAACAACAAAGGAAACAAAACAGAACAGAAATTGCATAAAACGCCGAAAATGCTGTGACTAACCCATAAGACACAGGTCAGCTGAAAAAACTGCCTGGAAAAAACGACCTTGACTTTGACAAATTCAGCACGAAAGGGCGTTGTAAACGACTCATCTCATTCTCTACACTAAACAAAGGTGCTCGCTGCGACTTTCGGTGCTCAAATGTTAAATGTCTGTGGTAAACAAAACGAAACAAAACTTGCCCATCATCCACATTAGTAAGCAAGGATTAGCTCATACTCATCTCGATTCTACTACTCTACAACACTATCTCCATCCCACTCAAATGCTCTCTACAACACGCCATCTCTACGCAATTGTGCTGTATCTTGTTCTATAAGAATATCACTTTTGTGCGTGTTATCTTTTGTATATAAGCCATTTCCCTGTATATCTCTACATATATATCGTATATTGATCTTTTTTGTTGTAAATGCGTATATATATATATAAATATATAATAAATAATTTGCTAGTTATAAGTGCGATGCGTTGATTAAGATAATAACCCTCATTAGTCCCACTTAAAGCGTTGTCTACATATATCGATAGACGCAAGCCCGTAATATTAATTATTAATTTGCGAAATATGTATTAATATTTAAGTTTTTGTATTATGCGCAGTATAAAAAAACAACGGTGACAAAATTTGTAAAAAAAAAACATGCAACTCTTTTAATATTACCATTAAGAAGGATGGGGGCTCATATACGAGTAGATGCTTTGAACAAAGGGTTCAAAATTTTGCTTCGAAATTTGTTCTTTAAAGAATTTGAATTTATTCTTCTTCGTTTTAATTCCACTCTTAAGTCCTTTCTCACGCTTATCTCCAATCTGATGATTGTTTCAACCGCATTGATGTCTGCCAACCACTGCTTCATGTCATCAAGTATGTTGTGCTCTATTTCTTCGTTGAATAATATTATATAATACTACCACATATTTTGTGAAATAATTATAGCAATTTTTCCTTTTAAAATAATTTTGAAATATACCTCAACAAATATTCTTGGATCATTTAACAATAGTGGAAAAAATACACATTTTTTATAAAACAATTATTTTCTAAATTTTTGTTTATTAATTGCCTTTCAAAATCTTAATCTACTACCACATATAACTTCAGAGATATTCAACATAATTTCCAATTGAATCTCTAGTATGCTCCAGTATATTCAACGGTGAAGTGCTTATTTGTACAAATGCTAAAAACCGTTCAGTAAATCCAAAAAAGTCAAAAGCCATCAAATTTCGTTTGGTGATCGCAAATTGAAATTAGATGAGCTGGTTAACATCATTGACGTCTCTAAAAATACATTGGGATTCATATTCAATTTAAAACTCGATGTTCTGATGTTTCGAGTACTTTATGTGGCGTGTTTCTGGGCGATTTTATTTCTTCTACTTCTGTACGCATAAAAGATGATCTGCGGAATTGAGTCTTAAAAATACCGTTCAATGACGGATATAAATTGAATCAAACTCCCTACACCTCTAATTATTTGTGTACATGATTTTTAAAACATTTAAATTTTTACTTCTTCGAAATGGGTATCTTATAGGCATAGCAAAGTCATACAGATATATCACTGATTTTGACGAATATGTGAAATACTACCTCAAAGGCGAATAAAGTTTATTTTCTAATTTTAAAGTTTTATATTCGGTGTTTATATTACACATTACTGGCTTGGTTTGATACAGAATTGAAAATATAGACCTCGAACAGTTTGGGAAGTATGAGGTGATGGTTTTTACCAGAATGATTGAGCACGAAATTTTGTTTTAATATTTTTATTTATTTACTGTGCGCATTTGATGAACTTATTACTAAGGTTTTTAAAGTTATTAATTAGTCGAAGAAATTATCAAACTTACTCGCTACAATGATTATATACATAAACTCATAAATGGGGGCAAAATCACAATTTTATACTTTAAAATAAAAATCAATAATTTTTAAAGTACTAACGCTTTTAAGATAAACTCTCGCACCATTTAACCTCTTGACGGTATGACCAGCACTTACAAGGGCATTTCATATTCACCCACTAACCTCAAAAGTACTTAACGATCATAAGCGAATCTTTGAATTGGAAAACTCGCCAACAAAGTTATGAAAGGCATTAGAACTTAGAAGAGTAGGTGAAGAAATGCATTTACCGATGCCTTACACTTTTCGAAAGTGCCTACCAAGCAAAGCGGGTGAAAGGGAATCCAAAATAAAAAGTAAAACATTACATAGACTTTGCAAAGGGTACGAGAAAGTTGTAGCGACTCGCTGAGAATGTCGTGACCCACAAACATACAAACGTGCTGACCACCGAACACTAAACCACACACAGAGTAAAATGCGGAATGTGCGAAAAACTATGTTATTACCATTTTGAACATTTCCATCCATTATACTTGAGTTTATATAAAATCTTTACCGAAGAGATTTATATGTGTGCGTGTGGGGAAAACACAAAGCCGAGCCGAGAATGCGCCATAAAGTTGTAAAATTTTGTGTTAGCAAGCGTGGAATTGCATTTCTTGTGCTGAAAACTTTCAACATTTTTACGTAAGTGCGCCTGAGTGTGTTCCGCATATATTTGCTTTAATCCCACAACTCACGTTTGTGGCGCCTCCGAGGCATCTTCCGCATCCAGGGATTTAATGTATGGCTGCATAAAAGGCTTGCAAAAGTCTTTCAGCAGTTCAAGCACATGTCGGAAATTGCATGCTTTTAGGTCGCAAGATATTATAATTTTAAATTTTATAAGGAGGTACACCACACCGGACTGGATGGTAATCAGTAGTATGAACTTGAATCCTTAAGAAATGGATGTTTTTAGTCCACATACATATGTAATAAGCAGTTGTCAATATAGTGCTTTCTTTGAATTACGTAGAAATAATAACGAGAGAGAAATCATTTGAGATCTGCAAATATTGGTTCATAATCCCCTTGTATACATCTATAGCTAGAGGAAGATTAATGCAACGCTTTTATGTATTTTTTTTATTCTCAGAACAGCATTACAGTTACAATTACAAAAAACCAATTTGTTCAGTAAAAGTTAATTTCCACTTTGATGCCTCAATGCCTCGCTTGTAGTGTCAAAGCAGGCATATCTTTGCATTGCCACTTCCTACTAAGGAAGTCCAATTGCGAATGCCATGTAATTAAAATACCGTTAAGTATTTGCACACACAAAAAGCGTTTCTTTATCATTGAATATGTAAAACTGGAAAAAAGACTCGCACAAAACACACTTTTACTGCATTGCAAATCGCCTTTGAGTGCGAAACCGGTGTAGGAAATGAAAAGTGGTGGATGGCAATGTATTTTTAATTGGCGACACTAGCCGAAGATGTCACCCTGCTCATTTGCATGTTATTGCGAAAAGAGGCAAACGCACTTAACAGCTGTAAAAGACAATTAAAGAGAGACTAATTGCTTGTTGGATGTGAAGATGGGATATGCAAATGCTGTAAGTGAAATAAAATAGTTTCGCTAACCGTGCGTAAGAAATGCGAAATATACAAACATATATATGTAAATACGTAATTTGTAGTTAATGTGCATTTAAATATATTTTTTTTTATTTCCTAAAACAATAAATATATTGTATTGAATATTTTGTATCTCAATTTTCAAGATTATATGTACTGAAATAGTGAACATGGTTTTATTTTTTTCTTTATTTAAATAACTGATCAAATCCTTTCAAGTAGGCCCTAAAAAACACTGTCTCAACTATTTAGTTTTCTGTAGATATTTTTTTCAAAAATGCTTTAATTCAGTAAGAAACACCAAACACACAGAAGTGCTGCACTCAAAATTGTTCACAAAATTTTAAATGGGCATGGTTCCAACCACTTATGGGTCAAAAACCATATCTCCGAAACTACTCGACCAATTTCAATGAAATTCGGTTCATAATATCTTCGTAGCTTCCAAATGATATGTTGTAAAAATAGTTCAAATCGGTTCACAACCCCGCCTACTTCCCATATACCAGAACTTTGAAGTCGGTCTGAATAGTTTACTTTACAATGTATAAAGCTAGTTCTAGTGAAGATATCGGAACAGAACTTTGCTCAAATACTACATTAATAGTGTTGCACCGCCATTCTCAAAATTATAGTTAAGTCTCTCAGATATTTTGAAGAAATTTTGAGGGAATATGTTTCTTCTAATAATATGTCCACATAAGTGCCAACAATGAGTGAAATCGGGTCGTAACTTCATCTATCTCCCATATACTTAATATTGGTGTTTTCAAACTTGTATACCATATATATGCCGAATATGTGAGTCAAATTGTTTGTTATATTAATAAATTTAAATAAATAAATTGCGATAGTATAAAATGTTCGGTGACACCCGAACTTAGCCCTTCCTTACTTGTTTTTAGAATAGTGTTCTGAAAATACACCGAATTCTAGAATATTTTTCCAAAAATTCTGGAATCGAAAATATTTAGGAAAAGGAGCTTTAAGTATATCTCAGAAATATTTGAGGTATTATTTAAGCTGGTTACAGCCTTCTGTTGTTTTATCGACTGTAGTATTCATCGAATAATTTTGAGGAATGCTGCCGATTTGTGAGACCTTAGCTTAGTAAAAATTCGGGTTGCTTAGGTCAGGCTATTGTACGCTATGAGTCCAAAATATTTCGGCAACTGAAAAGTAATAAAACGAGAATTCGCTTTAAGTTTACCGGATATTAAGGAATTTGTATTTCTAATAGATTTTCTTTATTTAAGGGAATATAGAAGAAATTCGAATAGCAATTACCCGCTTGAAGAACAACAAAGCGGCGGGGGCCGATGGATTACCGGCCGAGCTATTCAAATACGGCGGCGGAAGAAAGCATGCCTGACGATTGGAATCTTAGTGTGCTCTACCCAATCCATAAGAAGGGAGACCCCACAATCCGCGCCAACTACCGTGGTATAAGTCTCCTCAATATCGCATATAAGGTTTTGTCGAGCGTATTGTGTGAAAGACTAAAGCCCACCGTCAACGAACTGATTGGACCTTATCAGTGTGGCTTTAGACCTGGAAAATCTACAATGGACCAGATATTCACAATGCGCCAAATCTTGGAAAAGACCCGAGAGAGAAGAATCGATACTCACCATCTTTTTATCGATTTTAAAGCTGCCTTCGATAGCACGAAAAGGAGCTGCCTTTATGCCGCGATGTCTGAATTTGGTATCCCAGCAAAACTAATACGGCTATGTAAGCTGACGTTGAGCAACACCAAAAGCTCCGTCAGGATCGGGTAGGACCTCTCCGAGCCGTTCGATACCAAACGAGACTTCAGACAGGGTGACTCACTATCGTGCGACTTCTTCAATCTATTGCTGGAAAAAATAATACGAGCTGCAGAACTAAATAGAGAGGGTACAATCTTCTACAAGAGTGTACAGCTCCTGGCGTATGCCGATGATATTGATATCATCGGAAGCAACAACCGCGCCGTCTGTTCTGCGTTTTCCAGACTAGATAAAGAAGCGAAGCGTATGGGTCTGGTGGTGAATGAGGACAAGACGAAATATCTCCTGTCATCAAACAAACAGTCAGCGCACTCGCGTCTTGGCTCCCACGTCACTGTTGACAGTCATAACTTTGAAGTTGTAGATAATTTCGTTTATCTGGGAACCAGCATCCACAACACCAACAATGTCAGCCTTGAAATCCAATGCAGAATCACTCATAATACTGCTACTTTGGACTAAGTAGGCAATTGAAAAGTAAAGTCCTCTCTCGACGAACCAAAATCAAACTCTATAAGTCGCTCATTATTCCCGTCCTGATGTATGGCGCTGAAGCGTGGACCATGACAACATCCGATGAGACGACTCTTGGGGGTTTCGAGAGAAAGGTTTTGCGCAAGATTTATGGTCCTCTAAACATTGGCAACGGCGAATACCGCAGACGATGGAACGATGAGCTGTACGATTTATACGACGACATTGACATAGTTCAGCGAATAAAAAGACAGCGGCTACGCTGGCTAGGTCATGTTGTACGGATGGAAGAAAACACTCCAGCTCTGAAAGTATTCGATGCAGTACCCGCTGGAGGAAGCCGCGGAAGAGGACGACCTCCACTCCGGTGGAAAGACCAAGTGCAAAGTGACCTGGCTTCACTTGGTGTTTCCAGTTGGCGCCAAAAAGCAAAAAGGAGGAATGAGTGGCGCGCTCTGGTGGATTCGGCTATAATCGCTTAAAGCGGTTCCTACGCCATATATATATATATATATATATATATATATATGCTGGATAAACATGACACTTCACACACCAGCAACTATCGAACAGAAGCTTTCCTAAATTCACACTAATTTCAATTAAGTAACCTTTGGCATTAATAGCAGTTGTCACAAACTATTATTTAAGACATGGTTATAACGGTTTCACTAACTGGAAGACAGAACTTGATGCGAACGCAAACAGAAGGTAAAATGCTAGAGCGAGAAGTGAGCTACGTGAACTTTTGAACGAACGCCTCCTCCGTGTATTCTTAACTTTAGAGCAAATAAACGTAGCAGAAAATTGCGAAAATGACCTGTTTCCGTTGACAAAACTTCAAGACGTCTATTTTAATTATGATAACGGTCTTCTGCACAGAGTGCATTGTAAGCAAGAAATCACGAAGAAAGCAACAAGATAGACAGACAACAAAGTGAAACAAAGCAGTGTATTTAAAATAAATTAAAAAGCGTCCAACGAAAATGTTGCCGGAGTCGCACGCTGGTAATTTCTTTACTCTTCAGCAATTAAGGGTTTCCCTTTTCACTTTGCCAGTCAGTAAGGCAGAGCTAATGGCACCTAAAAGCGAGAAGACATTACAAAAACGCGCGGAAGAAGATACAACTAGGAAAACAAAAACAATTTTATGAGCGCATGCATAAAGGTTTTCTATAGTGATATACTATATTACTTTTCAGTTACGAAAAAATTACTTTAAAATTTAGTTTAGTTCTCCTTAGATCTTTAATAAAATCTGTATAAACAACTCTCGGACCTCATGATGGTCGTGTCGTAGTGTAACTCATTTAATTCCTTTGATTAAAGAGAAAGTAAGACAACAAAAGATATTTTCGTCTATGAGATTTTGTATTTAGTACCGTATAAAATCTTTAACAAGTAACCTATCATTCCTCATCACACAACCCTATATTATTATTATACTCTCGCAACAAAAATTGCTAAGAGAGTATTATAGTTTTGTCCACATAACGGTTGTTTGTAAGTCCTAAAACTAAACGAGTTAGGGTTATATATACCAAAGTGATCAGGGTGACGAGTAAAGTTCAAATACGGATGTCTGTCTGTCCGTCCGTCCGTCTGACCGTCTGTCCGTCTGTCCGTCCGTGCAAGCTGTAACTTGAGTAAAAATTGAGATATCTTAATGAAACTTGGAACACGTGTTCCTTGGCACCATAAGAAGGTTAAGTTCGAAAATGGGCGGAATCGGACCACTGCCACGCCCACAAAATGGCGATAACCAAAAACACATAAAGGGCTATAACTAAGCCATAAATAAAGGTATGAAAATAAAATTTGGAACATAGGATCGCATTAGGGAGGGGCATATTTGAATGTAATTTTTTTGTAAGAGTGGGCGTGACCCCGCCCCCAAATAGGTTTTTTGTATATATCTTGCAGACCAATAAATCTATATAAACCAAACTTTCCGCAGTCGGTTTTCCTACGTACCCCACCATACACCATGAAAATAGTTGAAATCGGATAATAACCACGCCCACCTCCCATACAAAGGTTAGGTTGAAAATTACTAAAAGTGGGTTATCTCGCTAACGAAAAACGTCAGAAACACTAAATTTCACATAAGAAATGGCAAATAGAAGCTGCACTCAGATTTTTTTACAAAATGGAAAATGGGCGTGGCGTCGCCCATTTATGGGTCAAAAACCATATCTCAGGAACTACTCGATCGATTTCAATGAAACTTGGTTTGTAATAGTTTCCTTACATCCTAATAATATGTTGTGAAAATAGGCGAAATCGCTTTACAACCACGCCTACTTCCTATATACCAGAACTTTGAAGACGATCTGAATCGTTTACTTTACAATATATAAAGTTAGCACTAGTGAAGATATCGATGCAGAACTTTGCACAAATACTATGTTAATAGTGTGGCAGCCCCATTCTAAAAATCGCTGAAATCGGACCTTAGGTTTTCAAGGCCCCATAAATCGAACATGAGGACCTCGGTGCTTCTAACCTAATATTATGGTTTCCAACTTTCAATGGACTTTATACAATATATATGACGAATATGTGGGTCAAATTGTGTATATTAATAAAGTTAAATAAATAAATTGCGAGAGTATAAAATGTTCGGTTACACCCGAAATTAGCCCTTCTTTACTTGTTTTAACCTAAATTTTCGCTGGCATTAAACGTGCTGTTTGGTGAAAAGTAGCAAGTAGCCTTGAGAATATAAGAGAGAGTGGGTAAAGAATGATTGAAAAACTTAGGGAAGATTTTCTTCTTTCCTTCGCTGTACAGGAAGTAGCTTTTTAACGCTTTTCATCCGCGCTACTCATTCACAAAAGCACAACATTCAACGGCACAGTTGATCATAAAAATTAACAAAGGGATGACACGTAATAGTAGTCTGCACAGTAGAACAAATCTGAAGTTCCATTACACTATACGAAAAATCGATTTGATTTGGGTATTGGACCAAAGCAGTCCGATAGATTGACTCACAAGTAAAAAAATCATTCTCCGATTTTCAAAGTTAGCCTGCAAAATCTAAATGTTTTTCGAAATTCAAAGAAAGGCTTTTTTAAAATGTAATATTAGAGTCCGACCGATTAATCGGATTAGCATCGGATTAGCCATATTTTGCCGATGATTTCAATTTCTTTTGAATTAAACTTACATTATTTTTTTTTACTTTGTTGATTTCTTAAAAGCCTAAAATAAGCCTTCTGTTCAGCTTATAAAACACAGTTTGATTCATATTTGTCTGAACCAATCATTCGTCACGATGTTAGTATTAAGTCTAATATAAAGAGCTTTATAATTATACTAAAAAATCCAAAATATCCAAATGCAATATAAAATTTTTGGAGCGAACTTATATTACAGATGCAATGAAGGTAGAAAGTTGTATACGGTTGTAAGCCCTAAAACTAAACGAGTTAGATATAGGGTTATATATATCAAACTGATCAGAGTGACGAGTAAAGTTGAAACCCATGTCTGTCCGTCTGTCCGTCCGTTTGTGTAAGCTGTAACTTGAGTAAAAATTTAGATATCTTGATGAAACCAACGATACTCCCACAAAATGACGATAACCGAAAACATAAAGAGCTATAACTAAGCCATAAATGAAGTTATGGAAGTAAAATTTGGTATGAACGATCGCACTATGAGGGGGCATATTGTGATGATGATTGGGGAGGTGGGCGTGGCCCCGCCCCTTTTGTACATATCTCATAAACTACTAAAGCTATATCAACCAAACTTTCCAGAGTCATTTCTTTTAGGTACTATCTTATACAGTACAAAAATTGAAAGAAAATCGGATTATAACCCAGCCCACCTCCCATACAAATGTTATGTCGAAAACTACTAAAAATGCTTTAATCCTGCAAGGAAAACCACCATAAACCTTAAATTTCATTATAAAGATGATACAGAAGAGCTACACTCAAAACGGTATACAAAATTTAAATTGGCGTAGTTCCGCCCACTTATGGGTCAAAATCCATATCTCCGAAACTACTCGAACAATTTTAATGAAATTCGGTTCATGATATCTTCCTTCCCACACCTACATCCCATATACCAGAACTTTGAAGTAGATCTGAATAGCACTAGTGAAGATACCGGAACAGAATCGGCACAAATTCTGCATTTATAGTGTGGCATCGCCCCTTTAAAAAACGCCGTGAGTCAGATTCTTTGTTATATTAATATACATAAATAAACAAATTGCGAGAGTATGAAATGTTCGGTTACAGCTTCGGAACTTAGCCCTTCCTTCCTCGTTTTACTAATGACTCAATCTTTCGGAAAAAAATGGTATTGTCCAATACCTAGCCGAGAGTTGTAGTGTGTTATGGTAATTTTAGCCTAAAGGTAATAATACAACGAAACAAATCACACTCAGTAATGATATTCTTGTTGTAATTTTATTTATCGAACTGGTCTAGTTTTTATATCTTTGATTTCTTTATATACAGTACTTTTACAACTCCTAGATTTGGAACTTTGCATACATTTGGACTTATGAACAGTCCAGAGTTGATTATTGTCGACAGTTTTGAAATTTGACCTTCAAATAGAATATCGTATCAGGGTTGCTAAAAGTTCTTTCGTGAACCCTTTGACCTAATAGTTATATTGGTTCATGGCTCACCAGAAGGAGTCGCTGTGTCTGAAAAGCAAATCAGCCACTTACCAATTAACGTATTTGAGTTATTTTCGAATTTTCAAATCAGTGTCACTGGTGTGTGTGAACTTATTTGTTTTTCTTCAAAGAATCCATGGACAGAATCTGGAACGTTTATTAGTTAAAATTTATCTTGAACAATTTTCTATATACATATGTATTGTTTTCCACATCATGCCTAGAGGGAACATTAGGGTGGCCCTTAGTTGTATGGAAGATAAAAAAGTTTCTGGATTCTCGATCGCACCCCCTAGAAATATGCGAATAGCCAAAAAACTAGTATATACAAAGTTTTGGGTCAATCAAAAAAGGTTTAGAGGTTGCGCAAGGAGCTTGAAATCATGAAAAATTAAGAATTTCTGCCATGTTTATGTCTCAGACTTCCATATTTCAAAGCCACACTATCTGGTTTCCATACCGTAATAAGATCTGCATTTTATTACCTTTCCAAAATTACCACAATCTTAAAAATCGGTCGATTGATGTTAGAGTTACAGAAATACAAATATGAAAGTAAATTAATTGTGTTGCACGTGCATTCTCAAGCGTCGCATGCTCGTGATATACCGTTATAACGGTTCTAATGTTATTCTTATTATCTTATTACGGTATGGAAAACCAGTAAGGGATAGTGTGGCTTTGAAATATGGAAGTCTGCGACATAAAAATGGCAAAAATTCTTTAATTTTCAGGATTTCAAGCTCCTTGCGCAACCTCTAAATCTTTTTTGATTGACCTAAAACTTTGTATATACTAGTTTTTTGGCTATTCTCATATTTCTAGGTGGTGCGATCGAGAATCGAAATTCTTTGGAAAATAAGGGCCACCCTAGGGAACATATAACCTCAATAAACAAAATCTTTTTCGTTTCTGCTTCAACTTCCCACTTAGGCATCTGCGACTTCATTGAGGAGTCCAGACTAACACTGCTTGGTAATGTCGTCGTTTATAGAGCGTATGAATTTCGATATTAATTGGTAACTTTTTTGGTAGTAGTCCAGAATGTAGCTCTGCCGATAACGTTGGTCCAGAATATCCGCACAATTATTCGGTGACATCGGGAGAGAAAAGATTGCAGCCTTCATATAACTTTCCCACCCATCAAACAAACATTTATTCCGCAAACTAAGTATCGGGTATGAATGAGTTACCAACTATCTGCACTCAATCTTATGCGAATTAAATTTCGCAGAATATTAAAGACAATTGCATTTGTGGTGCTTCATGTTGTGATGAATTCAGTTCACTGGCTCACTGTGAGTACGCCACCGCGCTGCCACCGAACGTGAGTTGGCGTCGCACACGACAAGCACTTGGCACTCAATACCGCGATAATGTGTCATGACGCACATGAGAAGATCTGCTTGCTGATTGCTGACAAGCCAACTCGTACACTACACCACACCACGCCTCACCACCCGACACTTATCGATGGAGGTGAAGGCGAAGACAGTGGGAAATGGCAATAAATGCGATGGAGCGTGCATTGAATGTGTTGAGGCAAAGCGTGTGCTGCTGGCGCGTTCAAGTTGATATTTACGCCTTTGCTGATAGCTATCGCTGGTGCCGTTATGTGAGCGCACACTTGCGGGTGTACAAAGTGTGCGACTACCGTTTGTAACTCAATTCCCCAAATACACACACACGCGGTGAAGCCGCATGCGCGCATTTAAATTCGCAACCAGATAGATGGCTGTATTGAGAGTTCGCGTTCGCGGCGCATATCATTTTGCGTTTTTCCAACGCTATCACGATTTTTTTTCGGACACATTTCGGTTTCATTGCTTTTTATTGCAACGGCCTTTGTTTGTTGTGGTCCGTTTTTTCACACTGCTCACACTTTTCGTTCACTTGACCGTGTGTGTTTGCCTTGCGTTCGTCGTCGATGTCTGCAACAATAGCTATTATTAGTGGCCGGGTCTCTCCACCTTCGCTTTTGTGCGCAGCCGCACTGCACTGTCTTTCCGCTGTTCAATTCACATTGTGCGTGTGTGTGTTTGGTTTTTTGTTTTGGTACTTGCAAATCCATTGTTGTCGCTTCTTCCTTTTGCCACTTTCACTTTTTACGCGGCTTTTAAGCCAAGTGCAATAAGTTAGCTGTAGGCCAGATTTTACGAGTAATACATTGCAGTTTTATTATTCTTGGCATTGTTGTTGTTTTAGTTGTTGTTGTGATTGCTGTTATTGCTGTTATGTGAATATCTTCCTGTTTTGTAGTTCCCAGCGCATGCAGTTAAGTGCACATGCAACTTTTGTATAAAAACATACATACATATGTACATACGTACTACATATACAACAGAGACAAACATACCAACAAACAAACACCAATACACAAACAATATATACATATATTCAACTTCATCATTCGTTCAACTTGTGTGTGCGCCCAGCAACCGAACTTCCTTTGCTTCATCACAGTGTATTTACTACTTGCTGCTCAGCAACTGTTGTTGCATCTTCACAACAACAACAATAACAACAATAATCGTTAAGGCGATAAGTAGCTTCCTCATTGGTACACACTTAAATATTTGCTGGCGCTTTTCGTTGCGCACACATTAACATATTCCCCAAGTGCCCTCTTTCTTGTTATTTATTGCACTTGTTTTGGAGAAGAAGTCCCAACAAAAAGTATTTGTAATGCATTTCTTTGCTGTCTCCTTGCTGCTATTACGTGCATTACTCATCTTCAGGTCTGTTGTCAGTCGATTTATTTAAGCTGGCAACGCTTTGCTATGACATTCACCAGCATCGAGTTAATGCGATTGGGATAATTTCGAAAAGAAATATGGATTGAGATTGCGCTTCATATAATTAGGTTTGAGTAAAGGATGTGTCGATGAAATTCAAAATAACATAATAGTATAATAGTATATAGACTTCAGTTCACAAATGGTTGTCTGCAACATTGTTAAATAAAAGTGATTGATTACATACATATTTATGTATATTCCAATATTATATTTTCCGAAGTTGGTGAATAATAGTTTCATTTATATGTGATGTATTTTTCCATTATGTGCAATCGATAATTAATCTTAAGGTATCCTGAAGAACCTTTTTACATGTTCGCTTTGACATTTGTTAGAGATTATGAAGTTATTATTATACAATAAGGATGATTTATATACATATAATGGTATTCGATAATTCTTAAATCAGTGGCGTATTCAAAACTTGTATAATGTGTCACATCGCCTACTTTTAAATGACATTTTAATATTTCACAAACCACTTAAATTCGAGAACTTCTAGTCATATTTACATTTATATAACCATATCACAAAATATTCTTCGTTTTCCGTCGTGGTGTTTAGCTGTAAGTTTAGCATATCGGAAATCATCTTATATAGTATATGAGAGCTGAGGTAATTCCTGAACCGATTTCATACATTTTCACCACCAAGGTGCATTATATACAAGACTATACCGATATACAGTGGAACTTCTCTAACTCGAATCACCACAATCCACAAAAAAACTTCGAGCTGGAGAGACTTCAATAAAACATATATTTTTCAAAAACATAAATTTTTCTGTAAAATATAGATATCTACACAGTTTTAATTATTTACTTTGCATAACGTTTTTTAAATTCTTTAAAACATGTATTCTGTAATTTTGTTTGTTGCACTTTGCTTTTGTTTGGCTCTTGACGTCTGTATACCATGCTTTTGTTACATGATTTATGAAATCCATTAGTGTGATATCATATTTTTTATTCTCCTCCATACGATATAGAGGGACTTTTTTTAAAATTCTGCCTCGGTGGTAAAATTTTTAATTTTCTATTATGCCCTGGTCGAAAAGTTCGATTTATGGAAGGAAATTTGTATGAAATTTGATTTTTAAACGGTATTGCCAATTCAAGTGTTCGAGTTATAGAAGTTCGAGTTATGGAAGTTCCACTGTATTTGGTGAAAAATAGCCCTTAAGCATTGAGTTCTTCATGTTAGATATCCGGGGCATTGAAAAGTTATAGTCCGATTGCGACAATTTGTTCACAAGTGATTCCACAGATCATACACAGTATTTGTGTAAAGTTTTATTCCGCTATCTTCATTGGTTCCGAATGTACATATTATAAAGTGAAAGAATCAGACGGAATTCAGAATTGTGTTATATGGGAAATACGTGTGGTTGTTAACCGATTTCGCCCATTTTTCATCGGTAATATCACATCTTCAAAAATAGAACATGCAGTAAATTTCATTGGAATAGGTCGAGTAGTTCCTGATATATGGTTTTTAACCCAACATTTTTAAATCTTTTAAGGGAGGGGTAGGGTTTCAGCGTAAAAAAAAAACACTTTTTTTGTGATTTTTTATCTCAAATATCGATTAAGCAATTTTATTTTACATTATTGAGCATAGTTTTGACTATGTTCTGTAAATTTTTCATGCTAAAATATTAAACCATTAGCCCGTGACAGAGCTTCCCCTAGGACGTCTTGAAAAAAAAAACAATTTGCAGTGTTCACTGTAACTCGGCCGGAAATTATCCGAAAATGAAAAACCATAAAAATTTAGTTAAATTTTAAACAAATCTTCCCCCCAACGTTCTCTGATTATTTTTTTAGTTTTTTTTTAGTTTAAAAATTTTTGGCAGCCATCTAAAGTGTGAATTTTCCACTAAAATTTCCGGTATTTTCAGGGTGGGAAACACCCTTAATGTTATATGAAGAAAATGTGTTCAAAGTTTGAAATGAATCGGTCGAGTAGTTTTCAAATGGCAGTGAACACGGACTTCGAAAAAGTAGTTTTGAGAAAAACGCGTTTAAAGCCGTAGCTGTTAGAGTTAGAGCGTTAAAGGCCCCGAGACTAATTAAACAATAACTTCAAGAATATTGCTTAGATCGGATTAAAATTGAGGACATATTCTTGAAATGTTAAACAATAAGATAAAACAACAAAAATTTGATTTTTCGAAAGTGAAAACCCTTACCCCGCCCTTAAAAAGCTTTTCCTCTGAATATTCAACTTCAATATTGTTGCAACCCATACATTTTTTAGCAATTCTAGCAAATTCAGTGCAAAAATTATTAACAGAGGAAAAAATTGTAAATATTTTTTTGTGGCTTAAATGTTACAGGCATGTAAATTTAGAGAAAAGACAATGAAGCCGCAAAATATAGGCACTTAAGCAGGAAAAGCACTTAAAAGGGGAGGGGAGTTCTTATGTGAACTTTCTTTGCAACATGTTGCGAGAGTATAAAAAATACACTTTAGTTCATTTTATGTTCAGTTAGCATTTCATTAGAAGTTGGTAAGTTCCATCAGCGGATTAATATTTTAAGCAGCGACATCTACCGTAGTCTTTTTTATAAAAAAATTCAGCCAATCGCAGACAAAGAACGTATATCGTACGTCTTTGACGCAGAGTTGCGTTTGATTTTCAAGGCGATTAAAATTCAATTGGAAATAAATGTAGATGTTATTTTGTATGGTAAATAGATCATAATAAGCGTTTTAATCGACCAGAGGCCGGTTAATTGATCAATTAGCTCCTGTCTAAAAACGCTATAAGCAACTAGAGATAATTTTCACTACATCAAGGCCACACACACGAACAAAAGTAAAACGCAAATGAAAGGGATCTGCTAAAATAGTTTAGAGCAGACTTGCAAATGACGCTGACAAGACGAGAAAAGAAACATAATTTAATTAATTTCATTCAGCAATGTGATCCCGGCAATATTTAAACTAATTGAAATGAAATTAAATTCTAAACGCATTGTACTTATGTATATACATATTTACTCATTAAACTATACACCCTCTATGAATCTTTATATTAAAATGAGCATTTACTTCATACTTTTTTCGAACGGTAAAATGAAGATTATCGCCCGATATCAACGATACCAGCATTCCTTTGCGCTTTCTTTGACTTTAACTCAAAGAGGAAGTTTTGTACAGTTTTTTATGGTTAATTTAAATTTCAAACAATCATTATATAAGTATATGTAATTGATAATAGATGATATATGTGATATATATAAATTTATAAAGAATAATTACGATTAAATTACGGTAGTATTTGACTGGCTATGAAATACGGAAATCCGTCTGTGAATCCCGCTTCCTCAGTTATACCCACATAAAATATACCATTGATGTTATTATTTGTTGGCAATGCCATGAAGACTCCGCTAGGTGTAGAACCACATGCATTGTTTGTTGCATCAGTATATGTTGCACACGCTACGGATGTGTACCTTTTCCCACGCTGCGCCTGATCACAAAAACCAATCACACCCATATGCGAACAGTATGCATCAATTCCACATCCCTTTTGCATTCTTCCACCATTCGCATAGAAAGAGGCATTTCCGATGGGTTTTTCAAAACCTAAAAAGCCGGCATTCGTGTGTAAGATCTCAACATAGAAAGCATCTGTGTTACATAAGCGTTTTTTGCTATTACAGTAATCGAAAAGAGGCTGTGCTGGATCTAGACCCCAAATAGTTTTTATTGTACCGCAATCAAATTTCTTACCAGCAAAGCCTGCCACATGTGCACCCAAACTGTGGCCGATTACATAGATTTCAACTGCGAAAACGCGACAAAGAAAATTCATAAAATCTGCCACTATGCCGCCAATCGGTTCCACTGACATCGCGGCAAACCTATAATCGCCATTCATGGCTCTTTTACCCCAATCCACAATAAACACATTTATATTGTTTCTCGCAAGAACTGCTGCTGCTAATATTTTACACATATATGAATATCCGTTATTTAACCAACCATGTATAATGAAGTATGTTTCGTGATTGGGATTAAACTGTGAGTCGTTTAATGCACGAACATCACCGATGGATATCTTACATGGTTCGGTGGGGTTAAGATTAGTTAAAAGTAGAAATTGTACATCGTCTTCAGTGGCGGTGCTGGGTCTAATGTACGCTGCAAGTTCCGCTACAGTAACCAATATAGGAGCTCCCAATAAATTTGGTATATACCAACTATCGGTCGCTTTGCAGCTATTGTCATCAGTCGACACTAAATATTAAGGTGTAAGGAACAACAATTCAGTGCAAATGCTGTGACTTAAACACAACCGCTGTACTTACCCAAATCTAAAAGACTTGTGAAAACTATATAAACTAAAATCATTGTTACCACTTGTTTATGATTTTGCATGGCTTTTATTCTTTTCAAACTTATTTTGTGATGACAGCAGGACCTAGAGGCAGAACGATGCTGCTTTGACTGTTATATTACCAGAACTGAGTTACTTGTGCAGAAATATTATTGAATTTTGCTTGAACTTTACGTTATAAATCATATGATCTTTGAATATTTTCAAGGTCTACGTAAACGAGCATTGACTTTAGATAAACACCCTTAAATTTCTTGTTTATATTTGTGCAAGTGACTCTGGCTCTTGATTTTTTTTTTTTTTTTGTCTACCAAATAGAATTATTGTGTGCGATATTTTTCCGAGTTTACTGGCATTATGTAAACACTAGCTGACTCCGCAGTCGTTGCACTGCGTGAAATTATTTGTTTTGAAAACAAAGTTGAATTTGTATAGTGTTGGAAAACATTTATTTGCGATTTTTCTAATTTTTTTTCAATGTAACTCAGCTTAATAAACAACATTTTGTGTCTTTTGTTCCGGTGCGTAAATGTACAGAGAAGATGATTTTTCAACTCGTGAATGAAATTTATGCCACACACCTCCAGCGACTGTCTTTGAGACTTGTTTATTGTCATCCCAAATGCAAGTCTCATTGGAAACTGAATACGTTTGAACTGAAATGGCAAATCGTTGGAACTCAAAGAAATTCGTGGAATCAAGCATTCTGCCCCCTTGTAAGTCCCTTTAAAAAATTCTTGCAATTCTTACATTATTCGATAGCTGCTTGAAAATTGCGAAGCAAAATAAATGACAAAGCATTATAATGACAAAGAATCTAGAAATTTCACTGGATAATTCACAGCTTCGTCTTCATTTTCAACATGATCGATCGATGTGTATGAACACCGGAAGTTGACTTTAAGTCCTATAGATTAAATCATCGACATCGATATTTTTGCCAGTTAAAAATCTGCGTGCACTCAACCAATCGTAGTTACGATAAATTTGGCTAATGTTCGGATTGATATCAAACCATTAGAAGTATTAACCAGAAGTTGCCCAGTTCTTTGCAAATCTTTTGCGGTGCTTTCCTGTTGCAGGAACACACGCATATTCATGGTCAATCATATGGTTTTCGCGTGCCGCCACAAGTACGATGACTTCGATTGATTTCGAAATAACAGAATGTGTTTGTCAATAACAGTATCATTACGCCACCAAAGCGACGATTATTATTCCACAGATCTTTCATTGTTCTGTCAAGTGTTTCTAGAAAATTGCACTCATCTCATAGATGTTTCATAGATTTGCATGTATAACTGAAGCTACAATGTCGAATGTGCCGTTTCTCCAACTTCAAGTAGCGGTGCTGCAATTCCAGTAGATGCGAGAGCCAACGTAATGCCAAAATCAATGATATCAGAATCAATCAGGATTCCCAGTTCCACCGTGCGTATCAAGAAATAAAAGTCCACCATTTCCATCATGGACAGCCTTAATCAATTCATCATAGGTTGTCTTTTGCTGCTCATTAAATAATGGAACATTTCTTTATACTTGTTGTTCCAAAGTTATTCTGTCGTATGCACGATTCAGTACATCTCTAATTTGACGATTTGGTGATGGCATATGAATTTCAATGCTTCATTGTAGATGTCACCGCTCATTTGCAATTCTGAATTCTCTGTTGCCACTTGCCAATTTCCGACTTTTCCGAATTGTTTTTTTTATAGATAGATTGAAAAAAAGATGTATGGAAAAAAGTCACTTTTTGGAATTTTACAATTTTCCGACTAAACCTTCCAAGCTCCACAACGAACAACCTCTGAACATTTCATCAAGAATGGTCCAACCGTTCTCGATCCTTAGCGTATCTAATCTTGAACCGCTTTCGCAGCGCAAGGAACGGAAGCCCTCAAAGAAAAATAATTTCTCCCGTTTTTTACACCTATATAGCCTATAGCCTTCCTCGATAAATGGACTATCCAACACAAAAAGAATTATTCAATTCGAATCAGTAGTTTCGGAGATTAGCGCGTTCAAACAAACTCTTCAGCTTTATATATTAGTATAGATTGCATATAAGGCATAATACATACATACATACTTCCAACTAAGCCTCAATGGTTGATGTGATATTTGCCATTCTTATGATTAATTGAAATCAATACACAACAATAAATATTCGTCTGCACCCTGACATAACCCTTTTTGCTTGTTTTACAAAATGTTTGTTATCATGTCGTAAATGAGTCTATGATCGATAAAAAGTTATCAACAGCTGAGATAAAGCTGTATGCGAAAAGAAAGCACGCAAAATCAGGGAAACATTTTTTCTGCGATAATATTTGTGAACATTTAATAAGTAGAATAAAATTCTATGGAATGCTATATAGTATACACATATATGTATGTTTCACACTAATGAATTTCTCAATACTTTCTAGTACATATGTATGTATTTTAAATACTTTTATATAATTCATAAGTGTGATATATATGTACATAGACATGTTTGTATGCAGATGTATAGATATTTACGCTGATAAATAAATTCAGCTAAAAACAATAAAATTCCATCTATTCAAATTTAATATACAGACATATTTTGAAATTCTTTTAGGGAAATATTTAAGATCGTATCTACTCTTATTGAATCGTTTCACCGGTTCTGCAATTTTTCCATTTTATATTCCAAAACATAAATGATAGTGATTTACAGTTAGTTATGTTGTGTCTATTCTTAATTTGTCTTCTGGTGAATTAGTATTAAGATCCGAACATATTTTGCATATAATTTTATTATTATTCCAGACATTTATAACAAATCGCAGACAAACAAATAAACTAACCTGGGGATCTTACTACGTATTTCTTATGTTTTTGGGGTCGGTATATCCGAATCCGAGGTCCATTTAACCCCATTAGAACAAGGTTTTGAGATAACCCCAGCATTTCAAAATGACGGACAGCAATTATTATAATTCATCGGATTCGCCTGAAAGTCGCTAGTCGAGGGTTTCCAGGGTCAGAGATTAAGTATCCTCGGTTTTTCAAAAACAACAAGTAAGGAATATACCATAAGAATAACGAAAATCTTCATATATAATATATAGGCTGAGATAATTCCTGAACCGATTTCACTACTTTTCACCACCAACATTCATTATATCTAAGATTATTTGCTCACTTCATTTGGCTAAGGTATTCCTCATATTAACCGATTTATAAGCCTTTAAGCCCATCGTATTTTTGCAAAACCTATAATTAGGTATATGGGAGCTAGGGGAAGTTATGATCCGATTTTAATCATTTCTGGTACAGAGACACACTATTAGAAGAAAAATGAAATTAAGATATATGAGAGATTTATCGAAAAATTACCCTAAGGCACTGAGTTTTTCATATTCGATATCCGGGGCATTGAAAATTTATAGTCCGATTTCGACAATTTGTTCACAAGTGATGCCACAGATCATATTTGTGTAAACTTTTATTTCGCTATCTTCATTGGTTTCTACTGTATATATTATAAAATGAACGTATCAGATGGAATTCAAAATTGAGTTATATGGGAAGTAGGCGTGCTTGTGAACCGATTTCGCCGATCTTCGAAAGCAACTCTCTCACGGTCTCAAGAAATATAAAAAAGAAATAACGGACGTACAGACAGACATTCGGATTTTGACTCGTCTCGTCATCCTGATTATTTAGCCCTATATCTAACTCGTTTAGTTTTATGACTTACAATCTACCGATATGTGAACAAAACTATAATACTCTCTTAGAAACTTTTGCTGCAAGAGTAAAAAAATTACGGACGCCTATTTTTAAATTCATCGGATTCGCTTGAAACTCGTTATTTGGGGGTTTCCGGGTTCGCTGATTTCGAATTTGACATTACTTTTCTAATATTCAAAATGACGGAAAAATATACATTTTTTTTTTCAAATGTGTCCGCTATATTGGATCCGGATTTGAATTCAGCGTACTCAAACACATGTAGTACACATTATAAGATCCCCAGTAGCTGTGTATTTAAGCCTTTCATGAGGCAAATCTTTGGATGGAATTTTTGAGTCTACTATATTGAAGGTGTCTATTTATTTTCCAGAGTTCTTCAGAATATTGTGGTAAAAATATTTTAGTTAGAGAGAAATATTGCCTACCTTAGTTTTTGCCTATATTTTCCCCTTTAGTCAAGGCTATTCATCACATAATACCAGACTAACAAATTTGTTCACGAAATTTAGTAATAATATAAAAGAGAGATCCTAATAACATGCATACTTAAACATTAAATCCTAATCATAAGCGAAACCACCTAGTATCGTTCTGTATATCCAGCTGTCCATCACAGATGTTGCCTTAGTAAATCTTTGACAAATGGCGTATTCAGAGAGTGTAAATGCGATTATGCCGTAGTTAACTTCGCTGCTCCAACAAAACTATTTCTGGTCAGGTATTCCCAAAACGTTGCTGAGTTTGGAAACGTGACGTGCATGCTCGATTTGCACTAAAATCGCATGTTAATTTGATCAATGCGTAGCGCTTTAATGTACACCTGATATGTGTATATATCTCTGTGAAATGTTATCATGAATGCAGATGTTTACAATGGTATATATATTATTCATATGTGTATTAGCATTTGGATTATGAAACTGTGAAACTTTGGACCAAATTTTTGAGCAATTCTCTTAGACCCAGAATTTTTGGAAACTTTCCTAGTTGAAATTTTATCATGCTCATTTCAACTAACCCACAAATAAAGCTATGATAATGAAATTTTGTACATAAGATCACACTTTTTTAAAGTGGTCGTGGCCCCGCCTCAAATAGAGTTTTTGTATATATCTCACAAACTGCATAAGCTATACATACCAAACTTACTGGATATTTTCCGTTAGCATCCGATTATAGGTGAAATCGGATAATAACCAAGCCCACTTCCAATATAAAGGTTATGTTAAAACTACAAAAAATACTTTAATTCACTAACGAAAAACTTCAGAAACACTATATTTTACAGAAGAAAGGACAGAGAAAAGCGGCACTCAGATTTTTATGAAAACATTAAAATGGGCGTCGGACCGCGTACTTATGGGTTAAAAACTATATAGAATAAACATATAGAATAAATCGACCAATGTAATCAAAATTCGATCCATGATACTTTGTTGGTATCATGGAAGGTATCGTTTAACCCTTCAATGTTGCCTATAGGTTAATTGTACTTACCGGCTTCTAATTCTTGTTATTTAAATTTTTTGGACCAACGGTTTTTTAAATTATGTAGATTTATGTGTTGTGCAAGCTTACAGTTACATTTTCTGTTATGAGCTGTGCGCGTATTCATTCAGTATACGTTCTCCGCAGAGTGGAAGTGTCAAAATCGGTTTACCAAATCGGTTATACCAAAGTGGTTATACAAAAAGTGTTCAAAAACATAAAATTAACTGTTTTATTTAAAACAAAGTGAACTATATAAATAAATATATGTGCTAAATAAGTAGTTAACTCCGTCCATTTTAATGCGGGCATGTGTAAAACTGACCAAACTCGGTTCACAACCACGCCCACTTTTCGTATAAATACTACTCTTCAAGATCCCCAACGCCCCAGATACCGAACAAGAGGACCTCAGTGCGAGATATTTACCTTATAATACTATGTCTCGGTGTCTAAAAAGGGCAAAATCGGGTCAATACTTCCTTTAGAACCCATATACCTGATAAACGGCTTTATACCGTACGAGGGCTGCTATATACATTTCTGGCGTAGGCAACACTAAGTGTTGCCAGGTGCAATCTCACATCTCCATTGGAAAGTTTGACATTTTTTAGCATAACATCACTCAGAACGTTTTGTCACTTAATCGTGAATTGTTTTATTGACAGGGAATTAAAAAATTCACCTCGGCCAAAAAAAGGAAATTAACTCGTGAACATTTTCGTACGATCATTTTTTACAACTTTCGACGTGGATTATCGCGACAAGAGTGCATCGATGAACTAAAATCTTTGTATGGCTATGAAGCACCATCCTATAGCACTGTGAAAAACTGGTACAACGAATTCAATCGTGGCCGACGCTCGCTCAAAGACGAATTCCGTCCAAAAACAGCCGTTGTGCCAGAAAACATCGATGCCGTACGTGAACTGATAATGCAAGACCGTTATGTAATATACCTTCAGATAGAGGCATGCCTATGCATTTCTCCCACCAGCATACATTCGATATTGCATGAACACCTGGCCGTAAAAAAGGTTTGTTCTCGTTGGATCCCGCACAATTTGACAATCGCTCAAAAAAAGTGCTTCGAAAATTGGTTTGAGCGCATGCAAAAGTATATAAATCTTGATGGAGAATATTTTGAAAAACAATAAAACCATTTTCGTTGATAAATATTCCTATTTTCATTATTAGGCCAGAAATATATATAGCAGCCCTCGTATATATCGGTTAATATGTCAGATATCTCAACAAAATTAAGTTAACATATATTCTTAGATATCATGTAACTGCTAACAGAACTACCCCTGCTCTCATATAATATACATTATGATTTTCGATATTCTAGTGGACTTATGCCGAATTTATGGGTCAAATTGTGTGATCTCTTAATTGATGAGATCGACGGTGCTGAGAGACACACTAGATCTCAGGAAAAGGGTTCATGCTCACTTATTTTCATAACTGTGTCGATTGATATCGAATTTGTAAATATTTATTGACAATACTACAAATATTAAAATTTTAAATCTCTCCGAACCAGTGAATTCCCACTTGGGAATATTCCTATTTATTTGTACCTTAAAATGTTGTGGAACTCGAAAAATATATGATTTATTCTCTTTCAAAATTTGCCTCAGTATTTTATAAAATTGACACCGAAGATCTCCTCCTCCCATAATTTACCCTGGACTGGGCTGACCCACTTCTTACTAAATTTTGAACTTCCATTAAGCTCGATAAAAACAACTAATCGTTCAGCAATAGGTCACAGGGTAGCTCGTAAATGTATTAAAATGCAGAAAGCAGAAAATCGAAGCAAGTGCAAACTTACTTTTTTTGATACTGATATACATATGTATATACATTATACACGTATAAGTACATATGTATGTACGCACTGTAATTGCGGCGTTGCAAACATTTGCTTTGTAGGTGAACTGCTTTCATTATCCACTGACATTATTACCTCAGCCGCTGGTTCGCTTGTCAAGCAGTCATTTAACGCCAGATAACAGTAAAAAACTATTGTTGTTGTTTTTGAAAAACGATAGCAATTATTGGCAGCATACAGTAGCCGTAGACAAACCACAGTCACCGGCGCTACAGCAACGGTACTTAAACATCCGCTTCAACACCGTTAAATCGCTTGTGCGTAAAAAAAAGTGCAAAACAAACACGAAAATACAACAACAATTGTGCCGGCGGAGATTCCTCCACATTCAAACGGTGAATGATACAATTTTGTATCTCTGTGTGTATGTGTGAAAATGAGTGTAGACAAAAGCCATTAAATGCCTCCAAGTAAACAAACCAACGTACACTAAGCTCCAAGAGTCGGTGGCCGCCGGGGCGTATGTGTGTCATTTGCTGTTTTGTTTTTCTTTTCTGACATGGGGTCAACGCTGCTGGGCAATGGCGCACCTTACACATTATATGTGCGTTTGCGCTCACTGACGAACGCCTGGATATCACGCAATTTCATCAAAGTAAGGTAAACACTTAAACACATTCGTTTATATGACCGCAAGCGGCACAGAGATGTGCACACTCGAGTGTTGATACGCGCACATTTAATTCAGGTAGCCCGATACGCTTTGCGCTAACGATCAGTTAATTGTTTTTACTTTTTAAATCAGTTACTTTCATCACTTTACAACTTTAACCCAGATAATATTTATGGACTGTTTGTTATACGATTTCAGTGTTAAACGATGTATTTGACACTTGAAGAGGGAAAGAGGAGTAAACTCTCGATCTAGACTAAGGTTTTTGACTCTAAAACATGTAATATAAAGAAATCGATTATCAAAATTTCAAAATTCACCCTATATGTTGAACAGTCATCGTCCATATACATACAAGTACTATTGAGTTAACAATTTATTATGAATGTGAGCGAATCAGTAAGCAGTCAAATGAGTCGAAAGCAACATCGACTCTCAACTCAACAGCCCTGCGGTAATCAAGCGATCCCATAATGTGAGTAGCACTCATGACTACACCTTAAATGATTATAATCAATTAGCTCAATTGATGATTATTTGAGCGATCAGTTAGTTATATCATTGTTGCTCAATGAATATCATTCATATGTTAAAATTTAATGGGTAAGGAACAAGTAAATATGATCTCTAGAATAGTTGAAATGTCATATCACTCATTAGCTATTAAAACATATCCACTTCAGAACAATAGTTCGGTTTAGACAAGGTCGGGCAATGAGGAAGGATCTTTCACATGTTAGAGTTTAATCTACTTAACTTATGACTTTTTTCCAAAGTCTAAATTGATTCTTAGTACAAAATCAGACCAATATTTTCCTCGTCCATATACCTCATATTTCGATTTTCAAACTTCCGGTGTAGTTTATAACGTTGTATCGGTTAATATGTGAGATAAGTAAGAAAAATTAAGTGAATTCATAATCTTGGATATACATATTGTTACTTGGTGGCAATAATAGTAGAAATCGCTCCGGAAAATACCCAAGCCCTCTTATACGAGGACTGCTATATATATTTCTGGCCTAATAATGAAAATAGGAATATTTATCAACGAAAATGGTTTTATTGTTTTTCAAAATATTCTCCATCAAGATTTATACACTTTTGCATGCGCTCGAACCAATTTTTGAAGCACTTTTTTTTAGCCTTTTTTTGAGCGATTCTCAAATTGTGCGGGATCCATCGAGAACAAACCTTTTTTACGGCCAGGTGTTCATGCAATATCGAATGTATGCTGATGGGAGAAATGCATAGACATGCCTCTATCTGAAGGTATGTTACATGACGGTCTTGCATTATCAGTTCACGTACGGCATCGATGTTTTCTGGCACAACGGCTGTTTTTAGACGACCTTCACGGAATTCGTCTTTGAGCGAGCGTCGGCCACGATTGAATTCGTTGTACCAGTTTTTCACGGTGCTATGGATGGTGCTTCATAGCCATACAAAGATTTTAGTTCATCGATGCAAATGTTCACGAGTTAATTCCATTTTTTGGCCGAGATGAATTTTTTTATTCCCTGTAAATAAAACAATTCACGATTAAATGACAAAACGTTCTGAGTGATGTTATGCTAAAAAATGTCAAACTTTCCAATGGAAATGTCAGATTGCACCTGGCAACACTTAGTGTTGCCTAGGCCAGAAATATATATAGCAGCCCTCGTACTATATATGCTGATTTTCGTTATTCTAGTGAGCTTTATGCTGAATATACGGGAATTGTGTGTTATTTCGATAAAATTAAATATGTATATAAATTTTGAGAGAATAAAATGTTTGGTTACATCCGAAGTTAGCCATTCGCTCATTGTTCTGCATTGTCCAAAATAACAATAATTGTCCAAATACAATTTTTTTATAAAATTTTTGAAGGTTTTCTCATGCTTTATATACAAGTGGTGACCATGGTATTTTTTATAACATTCGGATACAAAATTATTTCAAAACGAAGCCTTTGCATCACACTGTTAATTACCTGGATAATTGCCGATTAAAGTGGGTATTTTTTAAACTGTTGAACTATGGAGTACATTTGAACGATTCGACATCAAACGGCCACCTCGCGGCTTGCATACCAGGGATAAGTTATTTCTCGTACATTTATCTTCCTGCATTGCAGTAGTTGCGATTAAATTGCATTACGTGGCAGAAATATTGAGATCTCATACATATATATATGTACTCATAAACACTGAACGTATTGATAATAGTGAAGACCTTATAATCTAATGTAATGATGTCTAATATTGAAATGTTAAGAGCATTGTGGGAAAGTAAAGCCACATTCACATTCTTGTGACCGATGAGCCAATGAAATGGAAAGCGCATACCTTCATGTTGCACACACGCCACTTGGCGTTTTTTGGAGGTTCCACCTGTAAGGTAAACCGCATAATTGCATCCCTGCAACACAAAAGAACGAGCGCACCAACAACCCAGGAAGAGTCGTCGAAAAAAAAGCAGTGTCGCGTCAGCATCGTTCGAGACTGGTCTATTTTTATTTTTCATTTTATTTTAACTTTAAAAAACGAGTAATACATTTAAGCAATTGAAATATCTAATAATAAACAATATTGTTTGGAATATAATCTTTTAATAATAAATAAATCGAATCCTGACAAACTCTAAAAGATCTAGCATCTTTTAGTTCAGAAGTGAGATGCTTCTCATAGCCTCACATGTGTGTGTTATTGTTGTGATCGGTTTGAGCAGTCGCACATGCGAGTGGTCGTGCGTTTGAACATAGCAGAGCAAGTGTGGCAAGAACGTCATGTTGGTGACGGTTTGCGTTTGAAATCAAACAGAATTGTTGTTGCGATTAGCCTATCGAGCGTACGAATGGACGAGCGATTAGCGAAGCATAGAAACGAAACCGGCGGTTTGCATTTAAAAACGTAGACATAATTGTTTTGTAATTTGCCTGTTGCGCGTACGAATGGACGAGCAGTTGGCGAGGCATAAAAGCAAGAAAAACGAAGGTTTGCATTTGCGCATGTACAAACGGACAAGCGTTCGGTGAAACGAGAGAGAGAAATAAATAAAAAAACAAGTGACGGTTTGTGTTTGAATTACATTCTCGCGTACGAATGGACGAGAGTTTGCGAAACGGATACATACAGAAAGTGTAAAAACAAAAGAAGACAAACAGTGACAATTGTGTGTTGTATTGTCTAATTGTGAAAAGTAAAATCCAATAAGAATATTTGTTAATAAAAAAAAAAAAAACGCAAAATGAAAGTAAAAGTAGCATCTTTGAAAGTTGACGAACTGAAGGAGCAACTACGTAATAATAATTTACTAACATCGGGTTCAAAAGCGGAATTGATAATGCGATTAAATGATTTCTTAGGTAGTGATGAAATCGAAATCGAAACAGAATCTAATTTACAAAGCCAGGTAAATGATTTGCGTGAAATGATGCAGAATATGATGACGACTATGCAAAGTTTTGCTGGTCAAATGCAGCAAAGAAATAATGATACAGTGCGAGAAAATGTAAATGAAGAACGTTTAGTTACTACACCACAGAATTCAATACGAACAGAGGGACGAAGTGCCAGTGTAAAGGAAATTGCAGAGACAATTCCTGAGTTTGACCCAACTACTGATAACTCACTAACAGTGACACAATTTGTAAATAGAGTGGACAGTTCCATAAGTGCTTACGACTGGGACGAAAAGTGTTTACTCTTAGCCGTGTATGGAAAATTAAAAGGTGTTGCGCGTATGTGGTTAGACGCAGCACCAGCATTTTATTCCAATTGGCCTGATTTGGCGAAAGCATTAAAAAGCGAATTCGGTTGTGAATTGAATGAAGCGCAAGTACATTATAAAATGGCAAGTACTACACGTATGCAAAACGAAAAGATTTTAGAGTATTGTTTTAGAATGAGCGGACTAGGCCGACGGTATGGCCTGAGTGAAAGTTCAATTATAAAATACATTCGCGACGGATTGAAACACCGTGAATTGCAGACTGCAATAGCTGCATTGAAGTTTAATTCGTTAAAAGATATGCGCGAAACAATTGAAAGTTACCTTCAAAACTTAACTGTGACAAAGCAACTTAAAAATGAATATACGAGTGATCGAAGTAAAGACAGTGCAAAAGACATGCGCCGGAATACAATCGAAACAAAAGGCATAACGTGTTATAATTGTAAAGAATGCGGACATATCGCGCGGAATTGTCCAAAACCGAGGCAACCGCGTAAATGTAAAGATTGTAATAAATTCCACGGAAGTAACGAACCAGAAAATTGTGGTAAAAAAGCAGTAGCTGTGAAGAAAACACACATACACCAACCATCTAAGTTTTTCGAAAAACCAATCAGCGTAAACGGTAAGGCGTTAGTAGCTTTCGTAGATACTGGTAGTGAATGTAGTATGATACGACGATCAGCTGTAACAAATTTAAATACCAAGAAGTATCCATGCGCTGTAGAAATAATAGGCATTTGCGGTGGAAAACGTACTTCAACTGAGAGTATCAACGTGAACATGGCTGTTGATGATGTAGTTTTAATCGTCAATTTGTTTATTGTTGATGATGATATATTAACAATGGACGTGCTTTTGGGGCAAGATATTTTTAAAAACGCAGATGTTGTTGCAGAAATAAAGAACGACGACTTCGTATTTTCTACGCAGGTTACAAAGGTAGAACTTAAGCATCGAGAAACTGATTTCAGCGAAATTATTAGCAGTATTGACGATATAAATGTAAAAGCCGACTTGCAAGTGTTGTTAGCTGATAACACAGACGTTTTTGCGGAAAATCTTACTGATATTGGCTTGACTAACGCGACGGAAATGAAAATCGAATTGACAACGAATGTACCAATAGCTCAAAAACCGTACAGGGTGCCGGAGCCGAAGAAGCATTTAGTTACCGAAATGATTAGAGAACTTTTGGCATGCGATATAATTGCCACATCTAAATCCGAATACGCAAGTCCAATTATTTTAGTAAAAAAGAAAACTGGGGGTGAACGCCTTTGCGTCGACTATAGGCGACTTAATCAGCATACGATAAAAGAAGTTTATCCAACACCAAATATTGAAGAAAGGCTTAGCGAAGCCATGCGATACAAATATTTTTCAGTACTAGATTTAAACAGCGGGTACTATCAGGTACCAATAGAAGAAGGGTGTCGCAAGTATACAGCGTTTATAACAACTGAAGGTTTGTTTGAGTTTAAGAGAATGCCGTTTGGCCTCAGAAACGCGCCTGCGGTATTCCAGCGGCTAATGCAAAATATCAAAGATAGAACTCGACCTGGTGACATGATCCACTATATGGACGACATATTAGTAGGTAGCAGTAACGTCACCGAGATGTATGAAAAACTTAAACGTGTTTTTAAGGCATTGCGCGAACTTAATTTAACATTAAATATTAAAAAATGCGAGTTTATGAAGCAGACGATCGAGTTTTTAGGGCACAAACTTCATTCAGGTGGCATAAGTCCAGGTACTGTGAAAACAATTGCCGTAAATTGTTTTACAACTCCAAAATCTATAACAGATGTAAGACGTTTTCTTGGTCTTAGCGGGTATTTTCGACGCTTTGTACCAGGCTACTCGATTATAAGTGAGCCGTTACGTTTGTTGCTGCGTAGAGGTCAACAATTTCAATGGGCAGAAAAACAAGAAGAAGCATTTTTAGCATTGAAAACAGCGTTAACATCGAAGCCATTGATGACAGGATATCGTGTCGAGGCAGATCATCAGATTCATACTGATGCTAGCTCTGTTGGTATTGCGGGTGTACTTTTACAACGAGAAGGCGGCGACTGGAAACCAGTTGCATATTACAGCAGATCTACGACAGACAGCGAGCGAAACTTTCATAGCTATGAGCTGGAAGTACTGGCGGTGGTGAGCAGCCTAGAGCGTTTTAGGTATTATGTGCAAGGGAAAGAGATCGTAGTTGTGACTGACTGTAGCGCGGTTACTACAGCAATGCACAAACGTGAGTTGATACCACGAATTGCACGTTGGTGGCTACGTATTCAAGACTTTCTTGTAAAATTGGAACACCGACCAGGTAGAAGAATGGAGCATGTCGATTTTCTCAGCAGAATGCCATATGAAAAAGGTGAAGAAATCGATACAGCGTCTCTGAAGATTGCGAAAACAACTTTAGACGTAGGTGACTGGATATACAGTATGCAGCATCAAGACAAAGATATTCGAGATATTGTAGAAAAACTCGCCAGCGGTGATAAAATTACTAATGATGAATACAAAATCGAAAACGGAAGACTTTATCGAAAACAGAAAAGTAACAAGCTATGGGTAGTACCGAAATCAATGCGATACAAAATTGTACAGAGCGTGCACGAGAAAGTTAAGCATCTTAGTACAGAAAAGACTTTAGAAGAATTAAATAAATATTTTTGGTTTCCTAGAATGCGTAATTTTGTAAAGACATTTTTGAAATCGTGCATTGAATGCGCATATAATAAACAGCGGGGTGGCAAAATAGAAGGAGCGTATCATTATGACGAGATAGAACCTGTACCATTCAAGACGGTACATATCGATCATCTAGGACCTTTTCCTCGTACCAAGAAGCAGAACGAACACGTAATAGTCCTCGTTGATTCATTCACGAAATTTACAGTATTACGAGCTGTTAGAAGCACAGCGACACGACATGTATTGACATTACTTAACGAAGTAAGCAGCTATTTCGGAGTGCCAACACGAATAGTAACCGATCGTGGAACAGCGTTTACTTCTCAGGATTTTAGACAATATCGCAACGATAATGATATTAAACAGATTTTGAATGCTGTTCGAACTCCGCGCGCAAACGGACATGCAGAGCGTACCAACCGAACTCTACTGGGTATGTTACTTCCGTCGACGGAAGACGACAAAACCTGGGATGATCAACTTAGAGGTATACAGTGGGCACTAAACACTACAAAGAACAAAACAACTCAGCGAACTCCACAAGAACTTTTATTCAATTACAAGCCTCGAGATATTCTTCAGAATAAATTAATATTAGCTTTACATGAAGATGATGTTACGAGTAATGACGAGATGAACGAAATTCAAACTGAAGCAGTAAGTCGTATTAATCAGCAGCGAGAAAAAGCTAAACAGCGTTTTAACGAAAAACATCGGAAACCTACACAATATAACGTTGGTGATTTGGTTCTCGCCGAGAATGAGCCTGTTAGTACTGGTGGTTCTCGCAAATTGGAGCCACTATACAAAGGTCCGTTCATGGTAACCAAGGTGATTGGCCACGACAGGTATCTCGTTGAAGATATACCAGGGTCGAAACGAAAACAACGACATTATACATCAATCTATGCATCTGATAAGTTGAAGCCATGGTGTAATTTGCCGAATTTCGATGGGTTTGATAATGATGTCGGAGTCGAGGTCGACTCCTGTAATCAGGATTGGCCGACTGTAAGGTAAACCGCATAATTGCATCCCTGCAACACAAAAGAACGAGCGCACCAACAACCCAGGAAGAGTCGTCGAAAAAAAAGCAGTGTCGCGTCAGCATCGTTCGAGACTGGTCTATTTTTATTTTTCATTTTATTTTAACTTTAAAAAACGAGTAATACATTTAAGCAATTGAAATATCTAATAATAAACAATATTGTTTGGAATATAATCTTTTAATAATAAATAAATCGAATCCTGACAAACTCTAAAAGATCTAGCATCTTTTACACCTTTACACCAGAAGAGAAGGTAACATTTATAGGTTGCGATTTTTGGTTGCCAACTGCATTGCACGCCACTTCCTACACTCGAAAACCACACCGTGTGCTTAAAAATATATTTCAGTTCTGAGGCAAGTATAAAAGAAAACCTGCAGCAAAAGTAGCCAGAGTTCAAGAGGTGAAACGCGCGCTGCAGCGACATTCCACACAAGCTAAACCACAAATGACATTAGTTGGCTTTTAGCCGCTGAAATTATGTTGCTGGCGGCAACACTTGCACCCGCCTTCAAATTTGACTCGGCACAGGCTCTCGACGCTGCTAGGCGCACACTACTTGTCTGTTGCGCCCGTCCGTTCGTTTGGCTGGATGCCTTCTTTCGACTTCGGCGACCTCACGTTTAGCCTCACTTGACTTGAGACACAAGCCCGAAGCGAAGTGTGGGGTTGGTGTGATGCCACAAGTGTTTAGCCACCAACATTTATGTAATCCATAAATATGGCTATTTGATTGCTGCAGGCAAGCGCTTCCTCCCGCTTTCGAATGCCAGCCGCCATCGCTTGTCACTAAGCAAATATTTCGTTACAAAGTGCTCGCTGCCATTACTTAGCGCACAGACAATGCATTTCTATAAAGTTTGTATAGAGATATACACACATATGTATGTAGGGATCGTGACTCATCGTTGGCGCACGAGTCAACAGTCAGCCGCGTAGTCAGTCATATTATCGAATTAAGTAGTTGCATTTATTCGATTACCCGACTCAGCAACGAACCGATGAAGCAACTAAATATTTCGCTTTGCAGCCGCAATTATCGGCAACCAGTTAATCCTGCAGTGCAGTTACTTTCACTTAATTGACGATGAATGTATATATGTAGACGGAAAAATAAATGGGGATTTTAAAATATTTATCTCTTATTTTGATTTGGTCCATCACTTTGGGTTTATCACTGTAATG
This sequence comes from Zeugodacus cucurbitae, assembly GCF_028554725.1. Taxonomy (NCBI): domain Eukaryota; kingdom Metazoa; phylum Arthropoda; class Insecta; order Diptera; family Tephritidae; genus Zeugodacus; species Zeugodacus cucurbitae. The sequence goes on along the minus strand of NC_071667.1, from coordinate 49,642,032 downwards.
GTAATTATTATTTATATATAAACATATTACTTGACTTAAATGTGTGTCTTAAGGAAATTTTATCTTAAAGAAATTATTTAAATGAGTTCTTAACAATCTGTGGCACTTCATATGTACAGATTCGCCCCTTTGAGACAGTAAAGAACAAAACATGACTATTCGAAAGTGTTGATTGCTAAGAATTTATTGGTGACGAATTCGCATCAAAACAAATACTAAATCGACTGACCCAGGTTTTTGCCAGTAGGGACAAGTGCTTCTATGACAGACGGAGACTTCAAAATGGCTTCAAGTTAACGAACAAAACTGTCTATATTTAACCAAAATCGGATAATTTTAAATATCATAAAGAAAATCTTTCATGGGGCCATGTGTAGTTTCATGCAAGTGAAACTTCCAAAAGGAAAGTTTCTGACTGCCATTCACTTGGGAGTGACTGCCGGTCTTAGACCAAGTATCCTCTGGGTAGCCAACAGACCTCCGTTTTGGGGACGAGCTAAAAGGAAGAGGCGAAACTCTACAAGTCGCTGATTATTCCCGTCCTTATTTATGGTGCAGAAGCATGGACGAATTCAAAATCCGATGAGACGACTCTAGGAGTTTTCGAGTACTCGCTGGTGGAAGCAGGGGAAGAGGAAGACATCCACTACGTTGGAAAGATCAGGTGGAGAGCGACCTGGTTTCACTTGGTATTTCCAATAGGCAAGAAGAAGAAATGGATGAAGAGCTATTAATGATTAGACTATAATCGCGTTTGAGGTGCCTACGCCAATTATATACATAGATTCTGGAAGCATTTTCCTTTACATATTTATCCAATTATACATGATGAAAAGGAGTGAAATCGAATAATAACCACGCCCATCTGATTCGTTAAATGTGGAACCTATGTGAAGATATCTGATCTTTGTCTACATCGATAATTTAAAAATTGGCGAAATCGGACTAAACTTATCAAGTCGGCCCGCAACTTCTCCTAGATGCTATATCCACAATATTAGCGTTTACAAAATTCCGGTGAACTTTATACAGTATATATCGGTTAATATATGAGATTCTTAGCAAAATTAAGTAAGCGTAAAATCTTGGATATATTGTTGCTTGGTGGCAAAAATAGTTGAAATCGGTGCAGATTATCCCAGCTCTATATTCTCGTTATTCTAGTGAACTTTAAGCCAAATAAACGCGAGGGTATAAAATGTGTGTTACACCCGAACTTAGCCCTTTCTTTCTTGTTTGATTATAATAATATATGCCATTACTTCGCTCTGTGATTCAGTTTGGAGGCCAATGTAAGTTGCTTTAATATGCAGAGGAAAGAAAACAATGGGGCGAATAATTTGACAAGCTAAACATCATATTTTATATAATATTTGAAACTAATATTATACATTTAATGTAGAGTAACATAAAGAGTTTTTATGAGAACTTCAAATATTTATGTCTCATCATGAATTCAGAGTGAATGTTATAACACATAAAATATGAAAAGGCAAATCACTTCTGACTCAAGTTTAATGCGTTTAACGTGATTTTTACAAATTCAAAACTTCAATAAAAGCTACATTTAAGACAGAAGACGTTGGTTTAGTAGACACCCTAAAATTTTAAAATAACGACATACATATACACTCGTATATGCATATAGTATGAACATTTTATGAATTGAAAGTTAAGCGCATATAAACGAAATCACCAAAATAAAGGAAGTCGCGTAAAAAATCGGCTAACCAATGTAAAACGGAAAATGCATAAAAATAAAACATTTATCGGCAACAAAGTGTAGTTAAACATTGCTGTTTACACGCTCATGTTAATGACACCGTTAAGTGCACGTTAATGCGCAGCGGTTGCCATTTTCGACAAACTTATGCCCATTTTTACATCTGATACATACTCAGGCCTGCATGCGATTATATGCCTACAAACTCCTCTAGCAGCTAGTTACAGTTGTTTTTGTTGTGTTTTTAACCGTTAAACAAATACAAGCGATACTAAATGTGGGAAGTGGTTGGCAAAGTCAGACTAAGCCAGCTATCGTAGGGCGCTAAAAGTCAAAACAGAGTCAGCACGGAAATGACTGGTACGAGACGGCAGCTGCAGCAGCAGACAACAACACGAAGTAATATCTTTTTAATTTTGTTTTGGTTTTTTCCCTGAATTTAAGTTTTCAATGACCATCGAGTTGTTCGGCCATTGGCGACTTTGACTTGGTTGAGGCACGAAATTCGTAACAATTGTGAATTTCCTCTAAGTATCCATCCTCTAACGTATCACAAAGCGCTTTGTTTGTTTTCCTTGTGCGCCCAGGGCACTTCAACACATTTGCTTATCGCTTTGTTTGATTTGCGGCGCCATTCCGTTATATGTTACATGTAGTTATTTCCAGTTCGCATTTTATTGAAACTTTGCCACACATTTCGCCTGTTAAATTCATTGCCTTTGCTCCAACACTTTGACCGTTGACACGACCCGCATCACTCACTTTGTTGGTCCTAAATGTGCGTGCACATCAATAGCGATGGGAATTCGTTCAAGCGCTCTTAACGAGTTTGAGCAGAATGCTTTGTCGTAGACTACAGCGCCTACAATCCACTAATAGATGAACATTCAACCATTTTTTCGTCCGCTCCTGTGTGTATTGCCGCTTCTGATATTGTATTTGATGTACATGTAACTTTACAGGGGCGCATCAAGAAAAGTAGGATCATAGACTTTCAATACTTTATAACTTGCGAATATACGTATGTAGTAAATATATAATATATTCATTTTATTTATGATCATACCCAAATCAAAATATCACCCCGAATTTTGATGAGAAAACTTCATTGTTTTTGTTGATTGCTGTATCGGTTTAAAACATTCCCCAAATAAGTTTGAGTTCACAATTCTTGGGCGGGAAAAACAGTTACGTCGGCCCGACTAGGTTGGAATGTGTCAAAGTTGAACTTGAACCTCGTAAGCCTTTATAACTGTTAAATAGATATATAATAGCCGTATTCGATTTTCCAAATATTAAAGAGCGGCGAATCAAACAAATTAAAGCAGACTGAGAGCACTTGCGATATTACGTTCTAAGAGCTACATTTTCTAAAAACAATTATGAAATATATTGAGATCTAAACCTATGCTGGGTTCATAATTGTGAACCAGTTATTTAAATGGCAATCACTCCAGTCTTTAAAATGAAAAATCTATGCAAAATATTAAATTAATAGCCAATATATTATGTATTATACTATATATACATACATTCGAAATCTCCTAACAACCCTCTTCAACATACTTACCTTGTAGTAAAGTATAACAATAAATAAATTACAATTATAAATTCCTAATGCAAAGTAAACAAGTGTGAAAATATCAATTTACAATAAGACTTTTCGACTAAGTCATAAAAAGGAATTATATAATAATGATCAGGATGACGAGGCGAGTTAAAATCCGGATGCCTGTTAATATATTTTCAGCTGTGGCTTGTGGAAAAATTATCGAAATCGGACTACATATAACTTTCAAGGGTAATTTTTAACCGAAAATATCGGCAAATCTATCAGATATTTTAATTTAGTTCTGAGGAAATCTTTTTCTTCTAATAGTGTGTCTCTGTACCAAAAATGGTTAAAATCGGGTCATAACTTCCCCTAGCCTCCATATACTTTATATTCGGAATATCAAACTTCCGATGCGCCTTATATTAGCTATATGGTTATATTGTACGTTGGTGGTGAAAATTAGTGAAATCGGTTCAGGATTTACCTCAATTACCAATATACTATATATGATATATCGTTATTCTAGTGGACTTTATGCCAAATATATAGGTCAATTTGTGTGTTGTCTTAATGAAACTAGTAAAACTAGAGAGTATAAAGTGTGCAGTTGCACCCGATTTAATATAGATGAAAACTAATATTATTCATCCAGTATCAACATGTAAAAAATACCCTACGTCAACAAATAATTGGTCAAGCATCAAACTAGTCAGAAATCCAACCATTTACACCTTAACTCGATAGTTCTACATATGTTTAGAAATAGAACGTAGATATGTCGACTAAATATTATTTTGGAAATAAAACCTCGATCTAAGGAAATGAAAATTTTTATAATTCCTGGCAACATAAATTGAACTCATATTACACGGATATATTTCTGACATTTTCGTATTAGTCGTTTGTATTACAAAGTGACAGTCGGTAGACTAGTTGATTCTGCGCTACGCAAAATTGTTTAGTTGCTTTCACTGTTGGGTAAATATTAGCAGCAATGCAAAAACACATAGCACGAGTTTTTTGTTGTTTTGTTCGTGCTTGCTGCCCTGGGGCGGTAGTCATAGACAAAGGGCAATCACGTTCGATTGTAAAAGTCTCTCTTATATGCAGGGAAACAAATGTTGCCAAAATGTATAACAATACATTTGTGATGTGCGTAATTTCCATCGCAAAACGGAACATCAATGCCATTGAATATATCATATGAGTACATTATATTGAATAGTATTGCCTTAATAATTCATGTCTATTAACAGTGAGCAATAAAAAATTATGCGTAATAAACTAATTTTATTTGCTTAATGACATATTTTATCAATATTAATAAGTGGGAAATTTACGTATAAACTTATAGACTGTTTTGTATAACTGTGTCTGTTTACGGGAGTCATTTTTTTCGGCATAATTTTCTCAAGATAACAAAATTCACAAAATACGAGGATATCGTGGATTGCCAGACTGGTATAAAAAAACCTCGTAATATTTTGTAGACTCAATTTTGTGGTATACTGTACCACTAGTATTAAAAGGTGCCCACAGTTCTTATATCCATTTGAAGAATTTGGGGGAAATTGGGTGAAATTGAAAGATTTTTAAAATATACGATCTTCTTCCACCAAAAACTGAACTGGCTGAAAAAATCTTCTCTGAATGAAAAAAGCCTATATCGAGGTATTTATCAGCAATCTTAAATTATGGAAACATTGACGAACTGCTGCCGGAAATTTTAAGATTTTAAGGAAACTAAAATATTTTGACTTTCAATGGTAACTGTAGTTATTGGTTTAGATTAAAGTATTTTCAATAGTAACAATCATTTATCCAAATTCTTATAAACTTGAAATACGTCTCATGCAAAAAAGAAACCAAGCCAACATTAGATTTTAATGTATATTTCACTTCCACTACAAATGAATTTATTGCAAATGGAATGGATGCGATTCGCAAGTGTTTTTTATACGAGACGTCTACTTCAAAATACTAAAAGTTTGCTACGCGCTGAGATTAAAAGTGAAGGTCATAATAAATGGCAGAGCTATCGTATGAAGCAACACAATTAATCTAAAGCGCTATGCAAACAACGAAGCCTCTCTGTAATATGTGTATGTATTGAAATTTATACCGAAATTTAATGTGAGTATTGATTTTTTAATAAAGTAACTAAAGTTGTAAGAACCGAATTATTGTTCTACTTTCGTTACCCAGCAAGCATTTTAACTTGGTGTTCAATGAATTGAGTATAAGTAAATCATTCTCATCAAAAAAAAAAAAAAACAAAACAAGCAAAAAGTTCACTCGTAAATTGTAAGACAGGATATTAAATACAACGAAAATAATGTGTTGTACTTTAAGGCTTTAATTATCAATAAGAAATATGAAACTTTATTGATTAAAACTTTGAGCAGAAATTGAAATATTTCTGAAAACATCAAAGCGGACGCAATTTTCCCCAAAAAATTAAGAATGACGAAATCGTTTAAAACATCATGTTCGTTTTCTTCTTGAAATTAAAGGAGCATGTTTCGAGGCTATTAATCGTACATAACGATCAATATGTGAGGTATCTTTATGAGATGCAGTGAACAGTTTTTTTTAAGTGTAGTATAACTACATAAATAGGTAAAATATGTTTAGGTCCTTTCCTAGCCTTTCCTAAGCTATAGTATGAGTCTGGTCTTGGAAACTGTCAGAAGGCTTCCAATGACCCTAAGCGTTTACTGGGTAATGTCCAGACATATGTATATCGGTAAATAAATCTGTTTTGTAACATGTACATACATACATAACATTTACGGCTCTTCGTGCTAATCACAGCAACTTATTTATTTATTATTTGCATTCTTACTTTAATGAGATTTCGCGCATTAACGAAGCAGTAAAATTATTTATAGACTCGTTTCGTAATTTTTATGTGGCAAGTTGCGGTCAAATAATAAAATTCAATTGTATTAAAAGAGGCGCTGAAATATCAAAGCCAATGTAGTGCAATACAGAAATGGCAATGTAACTTGTACATATAAATGCATATGCTTTGAGAAAATTTGAAATACAACAAAGTTTTCGGCTTCAATTACAATTTTAGAGTAATCACAAGCCGCACTCAGAATAGTCTTTGAAATATGTATATATGAAAATATATAATTTGTAGTCTACCGTGTATACGTATGTATGTATATGCGAAATTTTTAAAACATGTTGGAGCTTACCACGCGTACTCTAGACTCAAGAGGTTTTACAGTGCCTTCGAGTATCACAATATTGAAGCATACATACATAGATATACTGCCGTTGCCTCAGTTAATACATTTGCGAATATTAGCAAGTTGTGCTTTTATTTCAACATTACATTTTACTGCTCTCCCATCGCAGACAATTTCGTGACCGCCTAACACTACAAAAGGTTGGCGAGAAATCGCGTAAACTACTTTTTTACAGTTTTCCTCATCAAAAGAGTAGTTCGTAAATTACTATTGTAGATATTAAGTGTGTTTGGTTTTAGCAATAGGGTTTACATAAAACCAAGTCATAAACGCCAAATAATATGAATTGACTTCCAGCAGTAAATGGTGGTTTTATTTGTACTTTTTTGCTTTCAGTGGATTGCTTTCTGCATTGCTGAAATTTTAGTAGTGAAATATCTAGAAAGAAAGAAATGGTAATCGTAAATATGCGGAAGTTATAATTCAAAATTTAAATTTTTCAGTAAATCTGTAGCACTTTTGCGAATTACTTTGTGAAGATTGTTTTCTATCCACCATTTTATTAAGGCGGTTGTTCTAACATGCTCTAAATTCCCAAAGTTTGCAAAATTTCAAGAATCAATTACAAAAAATAATATTTCTTAATCCCGCAACGGAATCGCAATACTGCTTTCACTTTTACTGCACCATCTCTTCACTACTATTGTTTCCTCTAAACTAATTGATTTATGAAGTACGACCATCTGCCTAGCCAAGCAATAATTGTAATGTAAAAAAAATATTAATTAATCATCTTTCTGTACACCGGAATACCTCTTCATTGTCTTAATGTTTCTATCTTTGACATCGTGGCGAGGGCAGCACTCATAGGAGCGTTCTAGGCGCTCATAGAAAACATCTTTGATCACATCGTCCTTCTCTTCCGTTGGGGCGTGGGCGCAAATCAGCGATATGTTGAAGAACCTCGCTTTGATGTGGATTGTGGCAAGACGTTCATCCACCGGGGTGAATGCCAGGACTCTGCGACGGAGTCTCTCTCTCACCACAAATCCAACACCAAATTTGCGCTCCTTTATAGTATCCTGTAGTAGATGTCACAAGGACCCACCTTCTTCCGTCCTTGTCCCGTCCATCGCACTTCTTGGATGGCGGTGATGTCAGCCTTGAGTCGTATGAGGACATCAACCAGCTGGGCAGAGGCACCTTTCCAATTAAGGGTCCGGACATTCCAGGTGCATGCCCTTATATCATTATCCTTAAAACGTTTGCAGGGGTCGTCATCAAAAGGGGGGTGTTTCATCCGAGGCTTTCGTAGATTTTTCATTGGGGGTGTCTTTATGTGGTGGGTCCTAAACCCTACGCACAACCGCAGAAGAGGGCTTCGCCTTCTACCTTAGCTCGCCTACAAACGGATGTCTGTTGGCTACCCATACATCACCAAACTTCTATAAATCAGTGGAATTTCTTTACTCTCGAACTTTATTGTTTGCCCAATAATGCCACAGGGAAATCGGTCGACTGAACGGAAGGGGAAAAACACAATCAAAGCTGACATCTCATACGTGGGCGGTCATGCTGACGACAATTAATCACGAATTCTTTCATGCGGCAGTCGGTGCCTGCATGAATTGTGCCATTTCACCTGTGATTATATACAATTTATTGTTACCGCAATATGGCGGCTTGGCAAATGATAAATTATGCAATAAAATGACTTTATATAAATAAATACACGTAGATATATCCATATATATTCTTTATGTAATTAATTCTAACTGCTAGTAACCACAGTTATATTACACGAGCGAATAATTAGCAAATACACCGTTTCTTATTTATTATTTGCAGATGATTAAGATGATGGTGACGGTCGTTATCGTATTCACAATGTGTTGGCTGCCTTTCAACGTGCTTGTGGTAAGTTGCTAAGACGTGTGCAATTATCCCAAAGTATATTTATAAGGCAACGACTGTCTGCTTCTTAATTAGCGCAGAAACGTGCCTGTTTTCAATAAGAAATAATGCTACTTACCTACCGTTACACTTATATAAAGATACACATAATATTGACTTTCTTTGCAGCTGCTACTCAACGATGATGCCTTTAAGGTCTGGGAGCCATTACCGTACTTCTGGTTTGCATTCCATTGGCTGGCCATGTCGCATAGCTGCTACAATCCGATCATCTACTGTTATATGAATGCGCGCTTTCGCGGTGGATTCCTACAGATTATTTATCGTGTACCAGGTTTGCGACGTTGTTGTTGCCTGCGCCGTTATTTGAATAGTCGTGGCGAGCGTAATTTCGATGCTACCGGTGAGATGACGTTCAAATTCAATGCTGGTAATGGTGGAGGTCTGTTGAGGAAACCTAAAATACGCATTAGGTGCCACCCGATTCTGGTCTTTTTCCGTTCCTTACTGTCTTTTCTTAACTTTCCTTGCTGTACTCATCATTTCTTTCTCTCGAAAAATTGCTTGTTGTTCACTGTTTGTTGATTTTAGCTATAAATTCATGCAAATTCAGCACCACTTTCCATTTTAGTTTTCATTGCATGTTTTGTGTTTTTGGCATAATTCTATTTTACTTTGCATTGGAATTTTATTTTTTCTATGTTTCCAGTGACATTGCTGGATGGAATGTTCAGAAATTTATAGCTGGATGAGTTTCATTCCAGATTTGGTTAATTTGGTAAGCTTTCCTAGTTATAATCCCATTAAAAAGCACGGGGGTAACTATTGGGCTTAGGACTCAATCACAGGAAATCGTAAATATCGAGTTTCGTTTAACATTTTTTCATCCAAATAGATTTGAGCATCTTTTCATTACAAAAGAATATAATCGACTAACAAGAGATTTTTGTACATCTAGGCTTCGACTAAAAATGGATTAAAGGCCATCTAGTTCAAAGAAATAAATGCGTTCAAAGATTTATAGGTTTCTTTTCTAACAATCGGTGAAGGCCAATTACGAACTCAACGACAATTCATTTCAAAAGCTCTTATTTTCTTATTTTTATACTCTCGCAACAAAAGTTGCTAAGAGAGTATTATAGTTTTTTTCACATAACGGTTATTTGTAAGTCATAAAACTAAACGAGTTAGATATAGGGTTATAAATATCAAAATGATCATCGTGACGAGACGAGTCAAAATCCGAATGTCTGTCTGTCCGTCCGTGCAACGGATAACTTGAGTAAAAATTGAGATATCTTGATGAAACTTGGAACACATGTTCCTTGGGACCGTGAGAGGGTTGCTTTCGAAAAGGCAAATTTGGACCACTGCCACGCCTACAAAATGGCGAAAACCGAAAACACATAAAGTGTCATAACTAAGCCATAAATGAAGTTATAAAAGTAAAATTTGCCCTTTCGCACTAGGAAGGGGCATATTTGGATGTAATTTTTTTGGAAAAGTGGGCGTGGCCCCGCCCCCAAATCGGTTATTTGTATATATCTCGCAAACCAATATAGCTATATAAACCAAAATTTCTGCAGTCGGTTCTCCTACATACCCCACCACACACCATGAAAATAGTTGAAATCGGATAATAAGCACGCCCACCTCCCATACAAAGGTTATGTTGAAAATTACTAAAAGTGGATTAACTCACTAATGAAAAACGTCAGAAACACTAAATTTCACAGAAATAATAGCAGAAGGAAGCAGCACTGAGATTTTTTACAAAATGGAAAATGGTCGTGTCATCGCCCACTTATGGGTCAAAAACCATATCTCATTAAGTATTCGACAGATATCATTGAAATTCGGTATATAATATTTTCTTGACACCCTGATGACATGTGTGGAAAATGGACGAAATCGGTTCACAACCACGAAAACTTCCCATATAACTCATTTTTGAATTTCATCTTATTCTTTCACTTTATAATATATACATAAAGAACCAATGAAGATAGCGAAATAAAACTTTACACAAATACTGATCTGTGGCATCACTTGTGAAAAAAATTGTCGAAATCGGACTATAACTTTTCAATGCCCCGGATATCGAATTTGAAGAACTCAGTGCCCCAAGGTAACTTTTCACCGAAAATTTCGGTAAATCTCTCATATATCTTAATTAAATTCAGAGGAAATATTTTTCTTCTAATAGTGTGTCTCTATACCAGAAAAGGTTAAAATCGGGTCATAACTTCCCTTATATATGAATATATGAGAATACCTAATTATAAGATTTTCAAAAATACGATGAGCTTATTAGCTTATACATCGGTTAATATGTGAAATATAATTATGATAAATATATGGGTCAAAATGTGTGTTATCTTAATAAAAATATAGCAATAAATTGCGAAAGTATAAAATGTTCGGCTGTTCCCGAACTTAGCCTTTCCTTACTTGTTAAATTATAAAACTCATTGAAGCTTGTCTCTCAAATATTTATATTAAATACTTAGGACAGACCACCATCACACTCAGTCCGTCCTTACTTGCTAATGATTAGAACATTTTTAAACTGCTATTATTTCTATAGAAAGCTATTCTCATGTGAATCCTGGCATATTTATTAAAATAATTATTCCTTTATTCTACATTTTTTGTTCACTGCATGCTTATCTCTAAGCTTCTTCACACACATCTATACACATCTATATTTCAGTGAATGAGTCCACAAATGCGTCTATTGTGTCATTGTTGCCATTAAGCTGAAAATTTATGAAAATATTTCAAATTTATCTCAATAATCTTTTCAGCATGTTGCGTACAATACTTTTGAGGCTTTTAATAATATGAAAAGCAAAATTTTCTGATTTTTTATTATTTAAAATAGGCAATGAATGTGATAAATGAACTTTAAATATAAAGAATATTAATATATGGAGAACATATTACTGAAATGGTTCAGTTTGATGGAGATGATAATTTCATACTCCAATGATTTATCATATTGCAGCTTTAACAATGTTTCATTCTACTAAAGGTCTTATTTATCATATTATACAAAACCTATCAGTTGAACAGTCGAAAGAATTTAAACTTTCTGCTCAACTTTAGTGCTGTTTATAAAAGAAACAAAAAATATTTATTACAAATATATATTATGTACTAAGTAGACTCCCAATAGTACCAACTAAACTATCGCTCTAGGCGTTTTGTCGTGGCAAAGTCCGTTTCTATTTCATAGTTTTAATATACGAGAAACCTCGTACCATATGATTATACTCGTACTTCTGTTATTGTTTCAAATTGCCATTATTCTCTAATAATCTTTTCGCATAGCAATTTTAATTTAATAACATTCAGATTATAATTGAGAAATCAATTTTTGCCTTTCGCACAGCTACTCAATTAACTGGCAGCTGCTAGACATTATTTTTGCTGTTCATAAGACTTGGTAAGATTAACTGATTGCTATTTTATCAATAACCACAACCAAACTCCCAGCGTGGACAAATACCCGTAGATTTGCATTCCAATTTCAACTCAATTTGTATTCGATTAAAAATCAATGTAGTAAAATATGATATTTCTTTTGAATGGTAAATCGATCTAAATTAGTGTTTTAATCGAGTAAGTATTGGTTAATTAATCAATTAACTCTTGTGCGAAGAAATTAGAAGTTTCTGCATATTTTTATTCTATAAAAGAGGTTAAAGACCGACTGTATTTTACTGAACGGTTGGGTTCCGTTCATAAAATTCAAATATCTGAGTTATGATAAGTCTTTCATTTGGTTATGCATTCAAATACCTTTTTACTCACTTCAATTATTCGGATAGTTTATAACTCAATGATATTTACATTAGGGTATAAAATTCAAATATTGACATCGCTATGGTCCTTGGTTTATATTTTGGTCAAACGAAGAATATTGAGTTAAATAATATCGCAATGTTATTTGAAACTTCTATAGATAAATTGTAGTTTGGGTTTTATTTATTCAGAGATTTGTCTACGTTCTAAAATGTATCAATATTCATAGACAGACTTTTTCATAGCATAGGATATCGTTAAAGCCAACCGCAAAAGCTGTAGAACAGTAAACCACGGTTATGATCATTCCATTTAGTTATATGGCTTTTTAAATATTTTCATTGTAAATTTTCTAGATTGGCTTAATAATATTTTTTCTAAATAATAGAACTATTTATGTTGCATCTTTAAAAAAAACTTTTTTCTACTTAAGGTATAATTAATTTATTACGCTGCACTGCATGTCTCCCCCCTTACTCCTCCACCTTATCCTGAAGTATTAAAGAAAACCAATTGTTTTGTTAGTGGTCTGTTCTCACATACGTTAGTTTGAGCATATGTGTGTGTGGGTGTGAAATGCAAGTTGTTCGATTCAATTGAACAATTTCGTTGTTCATTAGCGTTTTAGATATTTTACGACTTTAATGAAAATACTTTCTAATTTATAATTTTTTTTCACTACTCTCATATAGGCACGGACGACACAATCCACTTGCAACGGGTAAACACATCAACCACATACATCAGCACCCGGAGAAAACTCCGAACGAATTCTATGCAAATGGTGAGTATCTAACCATTGGACTAACTAATTGAGTGGAATGAAAACCATAATATTCGAGGTACACTGCACAATATATACCCATAGTAGTGGATATGGAAAATATAAAGATATGTTATTATTCACAAATAGTTTGTTGACAAATTATAGTATCGGTCAGAATATTTTTTGAGAAACAAAAATGTCTTTGAAAGTACGGCGAAAAAACATTAAAGGAGATCCCATTAAGATCCCATAGATAAACTCTTCCAAAAGTCTATTATAATATTTAAGTGCGTTAGCTTTGGTATAGCATTTTCAAAAGATAGTGTCAATTTACTGAAAAAATTATAACGCTCGGATAGATTATTCTACTTCTTCTTCTTCTTGACTGGCGTAGACACCGCTTACGCGGTTATAGCCGAGTCCAAAACAGCGTGCCACGCATCTCTCCTTCTGGCAGTTTGGCGCCAATTGGTTATTCCAAGCGAAGCCAGGTCCCTCTCCACCTGGTCCTTCCATCGGAGTGGAGGTCTCCCTCTTCCTCTGCTTCCACCAGCGGGTACTGCATCGAATACTTTCAGAGCTGGAGCACCTTCATCCATTCGAACAACATGTCCTAGCCAGCGTAGCCGCTGTTTTTTTATTCGCTGGACTATGTCTATGTCGTCGAATAACACATACAGCTCATCGTTCCATCGTCTGCGGTATTCGCCGTTGCCAATGTTTAAGGGACCATAAATCTACCGCAAAACCTTTCTCTCGAAAACTCCTAGTGCCGTCTCATCGGATGTTGACATCGTCCACGCTTCTGCACCGTAAAGTAGGACGGGAATGATGAGAGACTTGTAGAGTTTGGTTTTTGTTCGTCGAGAGAGGACTTTACTTTTCAATTGCCTACTTAGTCCATAGTAGCACCTGTTGGCAAGAGTGATTCTGCGTTGAATTTCCAGGCTGACATTGTTATTGCTGTTAATGCTGGTTCCCAGGTAGACGAAATTATCTACAACTTCAAAGTTATGACTGTCAACAGTGACGTGGGAGCCAAGACGCGAATGCGCTGACTGTTTGTTTGACGACAGCAGATATTTCGTCTTGTCCTCGTTCACCACCAGACCCATACGTTTCGCTTCCTTATCCAGTCTGGAGAAAGCAGAACTAACGGCGCGGGTGTTGTTTCCAATGATATCGATATCATCGGCGTACGCCAGTAGCTGTACACTCTTATAGAAGATTGTACCTTCTCTGTTTAGCTCTGCAGCTCGTATTATTTTCTCCAGCATCAGGTTAAACAAATCACACGAGAGTGAGTCACCTTGTCTGAAACCTCGTCTGGTATCGAACGGCTCGGAGAGGTCCTTCCCGATCCTGACGGAGCTTTTGGTGTTGCTCAACGTCAGCTTACACAGCCGTATTAGTTTTGCGGGGATACCAAATTCAGACATCGCGGCATAAAGGCAGCTCTTTTTCGTGCTGTCGAAAGCAGCTTTAAAGTCGACAAAGAGATGGTGTGTGTCGATCCTATTTTCACGGGGCTTCTCCAAAATTTGGCGCATGGTGAATATCTGGTCCGTTGTTGATTTTCCAGGTCTAAAGCCACACTGATAAGGTCCAATCAGTTTGTTGACGGTGGGCTTTAGTCTTTCACACAATACGCTCGACAGAACCTTATACGCGATGTTGAGGAGGCTTATCCCACGGTAATTGGCGCAAATTGTGGGGTCTCCCTTTTTGTGTATTGGGCAGAGTACACTGAGATTCCAATCGTCAGGCATGCTTTCTTCCGACCATATTCTGCAAAGAAGCTGATGCAAGCACCTTATCAGCTCTTCGCCGCCGTATTTGAATAGCTCGGCCGGTAATCCATCGGCACCCGCCGCCTTATTGTTCTTCAAGCGGGTAATTGCTATTCGAATTTCTTCACGGTCGGGCAATGGAACATCTGCTCCATCGTCGTCGATTGGGGAATCGGGTTCGCCATCTCCTGGTGTTGTACTTTCACTGCCATTCAGCAGGCTGGAGAAGTGTTCCCTCCACAAACTCAGTATACTCTGGTCATCAATAACTAGATCACCTCTGGGGGTCCTACAGGAGTGCGCTCCGGTCTTGAAACCTTCAGTTAGTCGCCGGATCTTTTCGTAAAATTTTCGAGCATTACCCCTGTCGGCCAGCTTGTCAAGCTCTTCATACTCACGCATTTCGGCCTCTTTCTTTTTTTGTCTGCAAATGCGTCTCGCTTCCCTCTTCAGCTCTCGGTATCTTTCCCATCCCGCTAGTGTTGCGGTCGATCGCAACATTGCGAGGTAGGCAGTCTGTTTTCTCTCCACTGCGAGACGACAATCCTCATCATACCAGCTGTTTTTTTTGACTTTTCCGAAAACCAATGGTTTCGGTTGCAGCTGTACGTAAGGAGTTTGATATGCCGTCCCACAACTCCCTTATACCGAGATGCTGATGAGTGCTCTCAGAGAGCAGGAGTGCAAGTCGAGTAGAAAATCGTTCGGCTGTCGGTTGTGATTGCAGCTTCTCGATGTCGAACCTTCCTTGTGTTTGTTGACGTGTACGCTTTTCTACACAGAGTCGGGTGCGTATCTTAGCTGCTACAAGATAGTGGTCCGAGTCGATGTTGGGACCACGAAGCGTACGCACATCAAAAACACTGGAGACATGTCGTCCATCTATCACAACATGATCGATCTGGTTGCGAGTGATTCGATCCGGGGACAGCCAAGTAGCTTGATGGATTTTCTTATGCTGGAATCTAGTACTACAGACGACCATATTTCGGGCCCCAGCGAAGTCGATCAGCTTCAGGCCGTTTGGCGATGTTTCGTCATGGAGGCTGAATTTTCCAACTGTTGTGCCAAAAACTCCTTTACCCACCCTAGCGTTAAAATCGCCAAGCACGATTTTGACATCGTGGCGAGGGCAGCACTCATAGGTGCGTTCTAGGCGCTCATAGAAAACATCTTTGATCACATCGTCCTTCTCTTCCGTTGGGGCGTAGGCGCAAATCAGCGATATGTTGAAGAACCTCGCTTTGATGTGGATTGTGGCAAGACGTTCATCCACCGGGGTGAATTCCAGGACTCGGCGACGGAGTCTCTCTCCCACCACGAATCCCACACCGAATTTGCGCTCCTTTATATGGCCGCTGTAGTAGATGTCACAAGGACCCACCTTCTTCCGTCTTTGTCCCGTCCATCGCATGTTTTGGATTGCGGTGATGTCAGCCTTTACTCTTACGAGGACATCAACCAGCTGGGCAGAGGCACCTTCCCAATTAAGGGTCCGGACATTCCAGATGCATGCCCTTATTTCGTAGTCCTTTAAACGTTTGCAGTGGGGTCTATCATCCGAGGCTGTTTCTTCCTTTTCATTTGGGGGTGTTTTTATGTGGTGGGTCCCAAACCCTACGCACAACCGCATAAGCGGGTTTCGCCTTCTCACTTCAGCTCGCCTCCAAACGGATGTCTGTTGGCTACCCAGAGGATACTTGGTCTAAGACCGGAAGTCGTGAGCTGCTTGAGCCACATGTAAAAGAATCGTTCCTGGCCACTCCCAAGTGAATGACAGTCAGAAACTTTCCTCACTTACGTGAACTTCTACATATGACTCCATCCTCCTATAGATTATTATTAATTCATTATTACGAACTCTACAATGAGGATATGGGACATTATAATTTAGAAGCAGATGTAGCTGATCGATAATTGTTTAGAAAACTTACATCCAAGGAGCGTAAATTTGTCCCTTAAAACACTTAATGGTTCACATCCCGCAACTGGGAGACGTTCGAAAAAAACTTGTATCAGTCCTCGAATCTAAACTGAAACGAAAATCTCCTACGACTTAAGCTGTACAGGAAACATATTTCGGTACACGCAGAAGAAAAGAAGGCGTTGTTTAGGCGTTGGTCGTCATAATCGTTCTATCAGATCAACAATCGAGCGTCTAGTGGAAAAATTTGAATCCACAGGCAAAGTACAAAACACTTCCGTGCCAGTGAGCCAAAGAAATGTCCGTAGTGTCGAGAATATTGCATCAATTAGGAAGACCAAATCAGTCTCCCACACTTCATTCTCAAACATTGGGCACCTCTGTGCCGTCGTTGTTTCATAGTTTGCGAAAAAAATCTTGGCCATCCTTACAAATCAAGTTTGGTGCACATGTTATCTCACGAAATGGCCCAGTCAATTAGCCTCCTCGGTCGTGAGATTTGACGCCGTTAGATTATTTCCTTTGGGGCTACGTTAAGTCTAAGGTCTATGCTAACAAGCCGGCGCGACGGTTGATGTACGAATATCGAACGATTTATGCTTGAAAACCGTCGAAAACTGGGTTCAGTGTCTGGACTTTTGCACCCGTGTCCGTGGTGGCCATGCAAATAAAATCGAGTTTCATACTTAATGGCATCGAATGTACTTTCACAGAAATTAAGAATTTCATTGATATCTCAAACCGTTTTTTCCCAAATTAAAATAATTGCAGTGTTCTTATTGAAAGCCTCTCCATTATATTTTAAGTTCACATATGCCCTTTTACATTTCTGCGCTTTACATTTCCTACAGGGTATTATAAGCCAAATTCCCGCACGATCATGCCTAAAAGTATGCAATGTCAGCTGTATTAGCAATAAAAGAATCGAGTCGGCTCTAAAATAAATTAAGGCCAAAGTAACAATGGCAAAGTTTTCATTTGCATTTCACAGATGTTTGTGGATTTGACACAGTTTACACACGCACGCCTACAGAACATACATTTAGAAGTATATTTTATTATACACAAGCCCACATGCAACATTTAACAACAACACACATTTATTCCAACTATTTCGCATTGTGTTGGTATTCTAAATTTTCGCCGACGCATAACTTTTGACATGTTT
This sequence comes from Zeugodacus cucurbitae, assembly GCF_028554725.1. Taxonomy (NCBI): domain Eukaryota; kingdom Metazoa; phylum Arthropoda; class Insecta; order Diptera; family Tephritidae; genus Zeugodacus; species Zeugodacus cucurbitae. The sequence continues at coordinate 49,624,185 of NC_071667.1, read as the reverse complement.
TCGGCATTTAAACTTAGCACTAACATTTAGCGTGTTCTCATTGCAGAGTCAATTTTCATGTGCGGAGGCCACAGTGTTGCGGTAGTGCCAGCCCCATAGATGTAGCCAGTCGCATCTCACCGCACCGCCCACGGGAGCGAACCTACAGCCGCCCATTAGCACGGCACACTTCGTGTGAGGGACATTTTCAATCAGAAGACACACACACACATACGTACAATGATTGGCTCGGCTCAGTCGCAGAGGTGCAACAGCAGGCAGGCAGTTTGGCGGCATATGGAGAATTGTAAGCCGATTTACAATTTAATTTTGCAGTTCAACAACACACGTGCTTACATATACATACGTACATACACACATAGGAGTGTGTGCTTTTTTGTAAAGGTATTTCCTACGCACATTATATTGACGTATGTGTGTTCATAGATAAACGCGAAAACAGAAACACTTTTAGATAGTAAATAAATAAAAAAGCATTAAATGCGTAAAAGCCGTTATTTAGCGTGAAAGCAAAGCAAAAGCTTAGCCTTTAAGTTACCAGCATTGCTATTACTGTTAAGCAGAAAATGAAATTTTACCAAAGGATATCCCGAAGGCGTTTGTGCTTTTCGTAAACCAAATTTGTGCGCATTTACACACTTATGCATATTTATGTATGTGAAGTTTGTGAAACGATATTAATCTGAATGTAAACGAGTATGTTTGTGTGCTTGAATAATGCTTTAAAGCTCTCAAATTAAAATTTTTCAAAGGCTTACATGGAATTACTACAGATGTAGCCAGTACTATTAAGATAAATATTTGCTAGTCTTATGGAAACCAAAAATATTTACTTGTACTTATTCAAATAGGTGTAGTGTTGAAATGATAAGAAATAACTGTACTGTTGCTTATGTCTATAAAGCGAAATTTATGTAAATATATGTCTCTATGCACACCCACTTTACTTTTATAAACAACTATGTATACGAGAACCTTATTGAAATCTAAATCTGTGTACATAATTATGAAATTACGTAATTAAATGTAAATGTGAGCAAGGCATACAATTATGAAGTAATAATTTAGTCAATTTTGAATATTATGTAATAAATGTAAACTGAAAGCAAAATTGTGAATTTTATTTGATGAAATTTCTAGCATTATCAAAGTTATACCCTTTAGCCGTAAGTCCACTGCTATGTCTGTGGATTCCAAAGAGATCTAACGGTTGTTGCTCGGAATGTTGTCCGCAGTTAGGTCATCGAAGCGAGAGCTTTCCAATGCCGAGTAGCCGAATACTTCATGCAGGTTATGATCCAAGCGGTATTTTAAGAAGCCAATTTGCGGATACTTGGGCATAGTTCTCGAAAAACCGGCGTAAGAACACTTTCGATGGGAGTAATGTAAGACCTGTCGCCTACGAGCGGTCCATCCTGAGTAACGCTAAATAATTTTCGGCCTTCAGGACTCAAAACACAGCCTTTTAAACTCCTTATGGACTATTGACCCTTAATTGACATGGACAACGAATTGAATTGTCTTTTGGATTTGGTTTGAACCCTGACACTCCTCAGAAATGACTGGTGGATTAACGCCAGGACTGCCTCCGTCCCGTTAAAACCCTGGCAGGCCTCAGAGTACATTCCTCTCTCGTCATCATTAAATTGATGTTGTTGATTTAGGTGAAGAAGGCTCACTCTCTGCGCTGGTCGGCTCTGAACGAAGTGAAACACTTCTTAAACACGATTTTTGGGTTAACATTTCAATCTTTCAGCGATTTCTCGTATGTTTATAAAACGATGGCACTTTAAGGTTCTCTTTATTTTCGGAAAAACGAAAAAATCACACGTAGCTATGTCTAGTGAATACATTATTGTTTTTGGTCAAGAAATCAAGAACGAACAACGAAGTGTACACTGTTAAGAAAAAAATTACCGAGCTCATAAGAACACGTCTAACCTTAGCGGCTGCTACAGATAAAGTAAGCAATGGAAAACATTTTAGTTGAAAGCATTTTTTTTACAATTGGACTCTCCGAGCCTGTGAAATTTTAAATTTTACAATTTCCGATTTGTACGTCAAGTTTTGAAGTATATAAATTTTCAAGATTTTTCACCATTCGAAAAATTAATCAAAGTATTGGCAGCATCCTTAGATTTGCTTGGAAACAGACAAAAGTATTTCTCAGGAAACATCAAGAAAATAAAATAATACATAGGGTATCCTATTATCTACATATATACATACGAGCAGTAATGCGAGTAAAATATTTATCACATTTCCTTTACATCAACGGCGACTGTGCAAGTGTTGACGGCTATTATTGTAGGGTTGTTCGTAAAGGTGAGTAAAAGATTGAAATAAAAACTCCCTTCTACTTTTAAATGCCGCCACACTCTTGCTTAAAGTAAATATTTGTCAACTTAACACTTTTGGAACAACTTTTTTAATTTGAATAGAACTCAAAAAAGAAGGAGGAATCAATACAACACGACAAAACCCAAGGCACACAAGAGGAGTATGAAAATTGTATTCATTCGGATATTGCTCATATACCCATGTACATATAAACACAAGTGCTATGGTAAGTATGTGCACACTTCACACGTTTACTCGCATTCAAAAGTCAAAAACTTTTGAAATTTTTGGATAATTTTCAACAAGTTTCCACTTGAGTAAGCAAAGTCTTGTAATAGAAAGGACTATCGAGGCAGAAAGCTTATTTACCTATAAATATACAATACACGTGCGTACACATACTGTGAATGTTTTTATCAGTCACATACTGATGATACCGTGTGGGAAAAATTACAGTTATTGGACAAAATTCAATTCAAGTGATATTAATATATACAATTACATACTATACTTATCTATTTCTTTAAAACATCATAACTAATGAGTTTTAGTGTAGAAATCAAGATTAACAAAGCTTAAAATATATATTATTCAATATCAAAGCCCTAGTTACTTTTTATGGATGTAACTATTCTCATCGAACTAAAGCTAGAAACAGGTATCAATACCTCAGCTTCCTACATGGTGTTTAGGTATTCATATCAGCATATCACTCTAAAAAGCACACATTCAAAAATATTGTATGAATAAATAAAGCAAGTACAGGGTAAAGATTAATGAAATGTGATATCCGAAAACTGACATGTGGAGCAGGATTTACAGGTAAGAGGAGTAACATCTTGACAAAATGTAAATAAAAATCTCAAACCTCTTCAAAGAAGATATTTACATAAAGCAACAACAAGCCAACCCATTTCAGGTAAATAAAGTTGTATACACCACTGTTACGCTTAATATATGCTTTAAATACAAACCTTCTTCTAATTTCCGTAAAAAGCAATGACAAATTAAATAAGTTTCTTATATAAAATGTTTCGAAGTATATTTGGCTTAAAAGCAAAGTTTTCATGACAATACTTATAAGGCAAACCAAATATTTCTCAATAGGATACCAATAAGTGTGGGGTGGGAATATAAGCGCGCACGCCATTTCCCAATCATTCATGCGCAACTAAAAGGGCAATCCTTTCAATTCACTTTAAATATTCAAACTCACTGTGAATGTTGCAAATTGATTGTGTAGTTGATGGAGCATATCAAGATAAGAGTTGTGGCGTGTCATACATATGTGTATGCTTATTGTTGATGAAATTTAATGCCTAATTATACGAACAGGGAGACAGGCGGATAGATGGATACCTATCGCAAAATCAATATAATATCCTAATAACTAACAAATAGCAAGAAAATGGCAGCCACTAATGGTTAACAAAATTTTAACTTCCTTTTTTCACATGAAAACTCATATCAAATTTCGAATGTACTGGGGTGGCTCTAGTATCGTGAATATTTGTCTTTGGAGCGTTTTTTAAGTCCCCAAAAATAACCTGCCAGCATTCCTGCGCCCCATTTTCCTTGATAGTGCTTCTCGGTTAGGGAAATGTCCTGATGAAACATCTTGCCTTGTTCGTCACTCACAGCACCCAAATTTGCAGGACCCAAATTGGCAGATGAGAGTCGAGCATATGTATCTTTAAGCACATATTACACCAAAATAATTATAAGTTCATTTATTAAGACTTTGTAGATTTAATTTAACTTTAATTTTTGCCTCGCTAAGTCCAGAATCCTGATTTACTCATAGATTATAGACTTTAGCAATGGCAGTTCGTCACCATACATGATGACACCATGTGTATATTCGACCGAATAGACCACGTCCAGCACGTAGTAAAGAAAATATCCCCCTTCAACTAAGGACTTAGAGCAATCAATTACGCCAGTTACCAGTCGAAATGCTGGAACGAGTCATCGAAAATTTGCTCACCAGATGGACCATTTGAGATGTCGCCGCGTTCAAAATTTGAAATAGATATATATCTTTAAAAAATAAATGCTAAAGAATGGTCTTTATAAATAAACATTCCCCATTAAATTTGTATTTTCTGTGTTTTTTCTTAAAAGCAAGCTCGGTATTGATTACCCTTCATATGTATTGTTAATAACCACCAAAAATCCTCACAAAGTTCGTGTGACAAGACATTTTGTGGTTATATGCACATATTTTGGGATCATTTTTGTAAATAAATGCTAAAGAATGGTCTTTATAAATAAACATTCCCCATTAAATTTGTATTTTCTGTGTTTTTTCTTAAAAGCAAGCTCGGTATTGATTACCCTTCATATGTATTGTTAATAACCACCAAAAATCATCACAAAGTTCGTGTGACAAGACATTTTGTGGTTATATGCACATATTTTGGGATCATTTTTGTAGACGTTGACAAGTCTTTTCATCGTTATCTCTGGAATATAACTTATACACATTTACAGTTCCGAATCGCAACGCGAAATTAATCTGCTACTATAAACTTATCTGTTTTTGCTTTCATTTACCACGTCTGCACAGTACTTACATACATATTTCAATAACATGCGTTTAAGCGTATTCCATCTACATCAATGTAACAGCTCCAATCTCTTCCTTACATGTGGATATTGTCATTAATGCAATATTGTTGGAATGTTTCGGAAACCGAAGCGATTATTTGTCAAACAGTTGACAAGGGTTAATGACTATTAATATTTGTTCGACTTGTCACTTGAGTAAAACCCTCGAAAATTATTTCTTGCGTTGCACGCAATGTTTCACCAAAACAATTTGTGTATTGTTCCTAATAAGGACGTACTTTCGTGTGTAGTTGTATATGAATAGAGTTGATGACAGTCCGTTTGATAAATGAATCTGGAGAATATTAGTGCTTGCAAATGCAAATAATAAAAGTACTTTTCATGCTGTAAGGCTCTAATCTAATCCTCTCTATAAACACGAAACCTTGTTTTAAAGGATATTTCAAAATGAAATATATTAAAATTACAATTTTACGGTTTTTGGTAAAAATTGTTAACTTACTTTGCCTCCCCAGCAAGGCTAGCTTTTTAATTCTCATTAAAGAAAACTAAAAAAAACTTTGAATTTAATTTTTTTGGTTTTATTTACAATGTGAAATATAAAATATACATATGTAAGCATTATCATTAAGTCAGTACACGTTTAATAAAAATATGCATATATTAATGTTAATATTTAAAATTATCTCGATTATACAGCGGAAATGTGAATAAGCAATTACATACGAAAGAGTTATAAATCTTTTTATAAATACTTGTAAAAAAATCACCTTGATTTATAAATCACCTCAACAGACCACAATGTATAGGTAAAGGCCAACTTCTTGCCTTTCATTTACAATTTTCTTACTCGAATTAAAAATATTGAAATTTGAGCAAATTTATTTTTATTATCACTTAACATATTAGAACTATTTATTATTAATTACGTATCAATTGTTTCTAATTAGTATACTAACTACAACTCATTCACCTCCTGTACCTATTATCAATACTCACCACAGGCGACACTTCTTCTCAAACGGATTCATGCCAGTGCCGCGTTTACATTTGAAAGTATGCGCAAACTCTTCTGAATTGGAGAGCACACCCTTCAAACGTATCTTCCCGGGACAATGAGAGTCTTCGAGCGCATATCGCGATGCAGCCGGTGTATATGTTTCACACCACAGATTGCCGAATGAAATGAAAAATAACTGTTCGTTCGTGTATTTCTCCAATCCTGGCAATTTCATATGCTCTACGCCCGTTTCCTTCACGTACATACGATAGGCGTGAAAGGCCTCACGCATTCCACCGTTATCGGCAATATTTTCACCCAGTGTCAGCTCACCGTCGATCTAGGAATAATTTGAAGTTTGAGTTACAACTGCACATGCGAATATATAATGTGTATTTTTCACTCACATATTCTTCAATATCAGGCAGATAGTAACGACTGTATTGGTCCACAAAGCATTCGGTGCGATTGATATACTCCTTGATGGTCTCATTCGACCACCATTGTAACATGTTGCCATTCTTGTCGAACATTCGTCCACTGTCGTCGAACCCATGTGTTAGTTCATGGCCCAAAATTGTGCCGACAGAGCCGTAATTCAGCGCTCTATTTTAAGCATAACGAATGTTGAGAATAATGATCTAGGGAGGCCTACTTTGCATTTTTGTGCCCTGTGCTGGTGCTTGCAGAAATTATCTAGTGCAGCAAGTGATATGGAAATGAAAATCTAGCCAAAATAAACATGTTATTAAATATTGTAAATTTATTAATTAAGTTAAAAAATAATTCATAATAAAACAAACAAAAACTCACAGCAGAGCAATATTTCGAGTATCGGACCAAATAATTTTTTCTGGTGATTGAGCCTTAAATAAAAAAATGCCTTTTTTTTAGGTTAAATCGTAAAATTTGCCTTCTAATTTCAAAAAAGAGTTTTCAGTACACTATTTTTAATTATAGTATGTAAGATATGGATATGGATATAAGTATATACTAAAAATATGGACATAATTCACTTAAAAAAATACTTGTCTGATTTCAACTACACTTATATTAAAATTTATTGAACTGAACAGTTTTAATTTTGCATCTAATCAAATTCAAAGACAAAAAATGGCAAATTATACTACTAATTTTAATTTAAACATGACAAAACTCATTTAATCACACTCATAGTCATACCTAGTTTTCAAAAATTTAGACATTATTTTTCAAAATATAAAATTAATATATATATCTATACTACTATTATAAAGAGAAAAGATTTGTATGTATGTTTGTAATGAAAATACTCAAAAAGTAAAGTTTCCCCAATGGAAAGCTACATTTACCCCGAGTAACATAGGCTATATTTATTGCCAGAATCTCAACTTTCTGGAAATAGTTGCCAGGTGAGGGTATCAAAAAGACTCCGTGAAGGAGAATCTTAATGTGAAACTGAAAATCGCCTTGCAAGTCATTCTCTTCGCATCGCAACCGCATGCCAGAGAGTCGAGTAAAGAACACTCGCAGCTGCTTGCTGAACAAAATTTCAAAACCACCCAAGTACGCGCTTGAGGGCCGAGTATGGAGCGTGTGGAGCGGCTTGAAGAACAAAATATTATAAATATACAAGCTCGCACTTGGGCGTCGAGCTCTGAGCATTCCCAACGCCTTCATAATCATAGAGAAAGACAACGGACAACAAAGACTAGAGGTCGGTATCAAGTTTTAACTCATTATAAATAAAATGTAATATAATTTCGTGTTTGAATTTTCCTCATTTTTTAAAATGAACCCACGAAAGAAACTGGAAAGTACATACATATATATGGGAGAGTATGTATAAGTGTGTAAAAACTTATAAATTTTGAAATTTATGTTTATATTTCATGTACCATACAATGGTTTGGATATAACAAAATAGAATATTTAGATTTAGTTGTGTAAATTACTGACTAATCAAAAACTATGTTTTTAATTATTTTTTATGAACTTTTCTGTGCTTCGGTTTCAATTTATTACGAGAATATTAAAGCTTTGAAGAAATATTAATATTTCGCAATAAAAATACATCAAATAAAATTTGTTGTGCTGTTAAAATAAAAAATTTCTTTAGATCTGAATATATTGGGCACATATGTATGAATATGAGAATCCTTTCGGATTTCTTCTCGGTATTTATTTTAATTAAATGTTGTTGTGTAGATATATATGTAGTTTGGAATTTCTATGAACTTGTGATTGTCTATATATGTAAACATATAACTATACAAGTACATGCAGTAAAACAATATATAACAATGAAAATCAAAACCAAAATTAGAAATTCGAAATTATCAGCATAAGAATATAAATCATATAAATTGCATAGCTTTGAAGTGCCGAGTGCTGAAGCAAACGTGCTACTGTGATATTTACTCACTCCATGCCGAGGTCATAGAAAGGATACTGCAGTATAGCAATGGGTATTGCTGCAGAGCATAGCCAAATAGAGAGAACAATGAAATAAATGAAACTACATGCAAATAAATAAACACCACAAGAAGAATGCACGCACTTATCGTGTTCGATTGGAAAGTGTGAAAGGCATTGACATTCGATGGTGCCGTCGCCCAGCCGAACGGTTCTGGTCTATAGAGATTGTCCAATTTATCTTGCATCTGCCAACGCAGCACACCAATCATATTCTCCAAGTGCATACTCTCGTTCACCTGCACGCCCACATAGTGTGCATTCAGCGCCGTTGCATTGCGCAACCAATCCGGAAAGCCAATAAAACTTTTCATGGATGCCGATTTCTGCAGTGTCTCATGTTTGGTCTCCTCGTCCATCCAAGAGGTGCGACGCACAAGCATATCGAAAGCATGTCGGATATCACTCAACATACGCTCCACCTTGGGCAATTTCTGGCGCACGAAGTCATCGTCAGCCAGCACATAGCTCACAGCCATGCCCATCAGGCTGTTGACGCCATGCGCGCAATATAGTGAACGCGGTGAACTGCCCTCGGTGCCAACTATTAAGCGCATATATTCGGAGTGTAGCAGCCGCATATCGCTGGTCGTGTGCAATATCAGCTCCTCGACAACACTTAGCCAAAGGTAGAATTCGATATTTGTTGGCGGCGCCTCTGCCAGAAACTCAACGAGGTTTTGCAGGTAGACGATATCCGCATGGCTGGTTATGATAGTCAACTCGCTGATATTGAAATGTTGTGTATGATTGGCTTCCTCCATCATAACCTGGAGATATGTTTCCCAGCTGAGTATTGTCTTGGGGGCAGTTAGTTTGTCGGTGCGATTTTGCAAATCCGCGACGGATATGTAAACGATATCCTCAATAGGGTTTGTCACAGTTTTCGTCAAGTTTTCAGCGTCATCTTTCACCTACAATCAAATGATAGATAAGTTACTAAAAACGTTTAGAAACAGTGGGGCAATCTGAACACGAAGAGTCTTGGTATTATTTAACTAATTGAATTAAGGTAATTAATAAACAATTACACACACCCTGTACAACTTTTTCGCGAACTTCACAGCCTGTATAGCCATTTCGGCTATGGCGTCGTCGGTCGATTCCACCTCCGCGTTGGGATTTAGGTATAAAACGTATAATTCAACCATTTTCTTGATATATGCCACGTAAGTCATCAATCCGGAGGAGGTGTGCTTCTGGGATTCCTCTATTTCATCCTCCAACTCTTCACTGTCGTCATCATCCTCTTCGTGATAGGCGATTGCTTTCCGTTTGATTTTATTCAATAATTTATGCATGTCGTCTTTGTTGCTGTAAATTTCTCAAGTTAGTATAAATATTTTAATTTATGTGTTATACATAACTTACAAAGGCAACGATGAATCCGTTTCGGGCGTGCCCAGAGCTATGCGATTAATTGTACGATTTACCGGATCGGGGAATATATCAAATCCAACCACCAAATCCATGCCTAAATTCTTTTTAATTAGCACCAAGCTGCGCAACCAATTGAATTTCGCGTCTTCGCCATACTTCCGCATCACTTCCTCCGGCAGTGTCACATTAAAACCGCTCGGCAAAAGTGGTAACTCAAACTTCCGGAGGAAATGTATCAGCGGCTCTAGTTCACGCTTATCCAACAATTCCGTATCCATGCAAGCGCGGTACATTATTTTCGACTTCCCCACAGCAGCGGGTTCCTCCCCACTAATATTCGTTTGCAGGAAGGAGCGTAGCGTGCGCATAATTTTCGCTTGTCGCTCACGAAACCAGTCATTTGATGTGGCCGAATCGGGTTTGGGATGATCGTCCGCCCAACGGCCACAAGTGAATTTATAAAAGTCCTCACAGGGATCAGTCTCTTCGTCCATTGAGTAAATGAGGCCGGCCGCTGTGCGGAGACACTCCTTGCTGCTACACACTTCTGGCTGTGTGCGACCTTTAGGGGAGAGAGAGAGAAGTTGTTACTGAATGGTCTTTAGGGTTAGGAAAAATACATAATATACATATTATACTTACGCCTTATACATACGACTATTATAGCTATGACTAAAATGATTATCAAAAGTATGAGCAAACCAATCAAGGTCTTCTGGTAATATTTCCGTCGAAACCTGAAAATAACAGCAATCAAAAATATATTTCCCTGGATTATTCACAAGAATTGTGAACTATAATCAATTCAAATGAAATTGTCAAAACGATTAAAGTGCAATCAATTTTGTGGTCAAGCAAGAGGGCAGTGAATAATCTACATATTTTGGTGCGCTTACTTCGATTGCACACCGACGAACGTAGCATCGTAAGGTGAGCGCTTCCCTAACGCGGTGGTGGAGCCATTAGCACCCGGCAAATATGAAGTATCGTCTACAGCTGAGCCAGTGCTGTGTATACTAAGGTTACCTGGAATGCAGTGAATTATTTATAATTACAATAAAAATATTGACACAGAAAGTAGGTCTGATAATTGTAGATGAAGGCAATATTTGGATTTTTGACGTTTCGAAATACACCATTTAACCCTTCTTTCCAATTAGTTTGGTTAACAAAAAGTTCAAAATTGTATATAGGAACTGAAAGCAAGACAATGCGTCAAGGAATCTCAATCCGAATAACACAATTTTGAACTCTTTTGTGAACTTAAATTATGTTGAAGTCAAGAGTATTGAAAACGCATATATATACGAGTATATATTTAACAAGTCTCTCTTAGATTTTATATCTATTACATATAATAATTAAAAAAACAATTAAGGAACAGCTAAATTCAGGTGTAACCGATTATATCATACTCTCGCAATTTAATTATTTAATTTTATTAATATAACACCCAATTTGACCCAAATATTCGTCTATATATGGTATAAAGTCCATTGAAAGTTGGAAACCCTAATATTAGGTATATGAGAGCTAGGATAAGTTATTTTTAGCAAGGAGACATATTATTGGAAAAAACTATTCCCTTGAATTTCTTCAAAATATCTGAGGAACTTACTTGTATTTTCGGCAAAAAGTTTATTAGAAGCACTGAGGTCCTCATGTTCGATATATATAGCCTCAAAAACTTATGGTCCGATTTCGGCGTTTTTTAGAATGGGGCTGTCACACTATAAACGTAGTATTTGTGCAAAGTTATTTTCCGATAACCTCACTAGTGCTTACTTTATATATTGTAAAGTAAACCATGGAGGTTGACTTCACAGTAGGAAGTAGGCGTGGATGTGAACCGATTTTCATAGCATAATGATATGGATACCAGGAAATATTTTGAAAGGAATTTCATTATTGAAATTGATCGAATAGTTTCAGAGATATGATTTTTGACCCATAAGTGGGTGCAGCCACGCCCATTTAAAAGTTTGTACACTAATTTGAGTGCAGCCCTTCCGTACATTCTTTATAATGAAATTTAAGGTTTCTGGTGTTTTCCCTTACTGAATTAAAGCATCTTTAGTAATTTTCTACATAACATTTGTATGGGAGGTAGGCGTGGTTATAATCCGATTTACTAAATTTCTTTTAGACTGTATAAGACAGTGCTTAAAATAAACGACTGTGGAAAGTTTCCTTGATAAAGCGTGAGTATTTAACGATATATGTACAAAAAACTTAGTAGGGGACGGGGCCACGCCCACATACACAAAAATGAGATCCAATTATGCCGCTTCTGATTCTTTGTATCAAATTATACTTTCATTGCTTTATTTATGGCTTAATTGTGGCACTTTATGTGTTTTCGATTTTCGCCATTTTGTGGGCGTGACAGTGGTCCGATTTCGCCCATCTTCGAAAGGAACCTTCCTATATTTTTACTCAAGTTACAACTCCACTCGTCACCCTGATCACTTTGGTATATATAACTCTATATCTAACTCGATTAGTTTAGGGTGATACATACAACGACTATGTGAACAAAACTATTATACTCTCTTATCAACTTTGTTGCGAGAGTATAATAAGTCGTAGCACTTTTCTTTAGCATATGAGTTTTCTTCAGAAGTGAATATAATGATTTCGGCATATTGACATTTCACCTCCATGGTCTGTGACAACCCCTTAAAATCATAGATAAGTGATTCAAGCATTCACAGCCTGTTCGTTCCAATAAGTATATGAATAACAGCAATTTTAACCAACAGAAATAATAATAATTGTAATTATAATTAATTAAATATTATAAGGTCTTTGATAACTACTAACATTTAGAAAACCTTTCTTGATATTGTATGATCAATTTTGAACCAAAAGCCAAATAGTGCAACATGTTGCGGGAGCATAAAAACCGTCAACTTTCATGTCTACAAAAAGCAATCAATAAAAGCATTTCAAGCCAAATCATATATATTTATAATTTGCATTTACGTATATTAACATGATAGTGCATAAAAATAAAACGATTAATTGCATTTGACACGATTTTCACACGAGTAACCAACACATGCCGATTCCGAAGGAAATTTGTTGTCTGCTTCCGACCATTTTGAATAAATATAAAGCATATGCGTGCCTTTGAACAGTTATGAAATCACAGTGTATTTGTAATGCCCAACACACTCATATACATACATATATACATACCGGAAAGGAAAGACGAATGGCTAATGACCATTAGCACAGGACATGTCACAGTCATGTCATTGTCTGTCGCATAATATAGCGCTCAAACAAATGCACAGCTATTTGCGGTGGAGCGGACATTGCCACCAAAGTGAGTAGGAAGTGTATAGGACCGTTAAATGATTGTTCACATCTTGATAAAATCGAAGCACAACATTTGCTGTCATTAAATAGTTGTGCTATTTACATGATTCGCTCGATTGCTACTGTGTCAACGCCTGCTGCCATGCTCCTCTGTGTACATATGGATACACATGCAAACATACAATGTACAATTCATCGTATTGTTCGTAGTTCGTTCCTCCATGGTTCATTTGTATGCGTGGACATTTGCGTTTAGAGCTTTGGCGCACAGTCAACAGCCGTGTGTATTAGAGGCTTTTACGGCTTGATCCTGTGACTATTAATATGACAGGACATTATGTGCACATACATACACACTCATATAATAAGTGTTTTTGTAAATAGTACAATGTCCTGTCGTTTGATAATTTACAGTGGCAAACATTAAATTCATGCACTGGACACATAGAGACAATAACTTTGAATATAGAAAATGGAATGAAAATCCATATATGATTTTTATACGAAAAGCGATTTAGCAATTCTTAGTATATTATTCCTAATATTTAGAAATCTATTAGAACTAGATCGTATGTTATCTTTAAGATATTTTCAGTGGCCAAAATCTTTGCTTTTGAAGGATCTACTGTTTGGAATACATATGAATATTTTCGATGGATTAAGGTTTTTGAAGAAACAACTTTTTCTTTATTGCTCGCTACTGTATGCGCATTTTATGATATATATTTTTAAGTTCAATGCTCCGTGCTAAAACTTAGCGTGCCTAATATTCATAATTGATTGTGTTTTTTGTTTCATAAATATGGGTTTATTCTCACACTCGATACTTAATTTAACTTCTGTGCCTTTGAAATAACGTATATATCGTAAGTGCAACTGTTGATAATTTTAAAATTTAAATTTAATTAAGACAATATCCAAATTAATATTACACTTGTCCTTTTCCTCATTCTATATTACTCCGCCGTAACAGATGACATAACTTATTCAAATAACTAGGAAAACTATTTTTGAATACTTTCGCTTTTGTTTATTTGCGTAAGAGATGTATTTTGGAACTAGCTACAATTTTACTGTGGCATGAAAGTATTACATATACATTGTTATTGGCATATACCGAATGAATTGATGATTAAATAATTTTTACAACTATTCTTTGTTTTTGCAGCAAAGGGGAACACCACATTGGAGCCATTTAGTCAATGGAGTCCCTGTTTAGTATAGTCTACAACGTCCTTTTTCACCAAACAAAGCCCAGTTCCCATTTTGATCGTAGCGTTTTCCATTAGCATGTGTAGGAATGAACTTGTAAACTGCTTATTGAGATCCTAGGATAAATCATGAGGTGATTCTATTACTGTTGTTGATGAGGAACGACCTCCTTTTTTATTGGTTGACTCGGGGATTGTAGCACCAGAAGTCATCAGAGAATTCGCGAAATCAAATAGAAGTTTAGTGAGTGGAGTGCGTTTTAGTTTTGGTTGAAGTACATTCAAATAATTGCGATAAAGTAGACAGAAGTTAAAGCAAATGTACACTTCCTTGAACGGTGGTTTACTATATTTGATTGCATCAGAATGTTTGAAAGTTCTACTTCTCCCATGTGTTTATTGTAGCCGTTGTTGCAGCAAGCCTAGAAATGTCTAAATCCTTTTTTTTGTGCGTTCTCACGTCTGCGTTTTCCAATTGTTTCGTCTCCCATATAAGATGATAAGCACACATAAAAATTAAATTGTGATTGATTTCACATTTTTTTCAATTCAGAAGGAACCCTTGGCTTTTCAAACCTATTTCATGACACAAATCAATCAGTATGATTGAGCTTTGCGGACAAACCCATTTTAATAGGGACAATTTTATATCACCGGGAAAAAACAGAATTCTAATATAGCGTCTTTTTAAAATTTTAGAATTTTCACCTGTAAGATGGAATCCTGTTTCCAAGAACTGTCTGTAATTTCAAATGCCTTTGATTATCATTATCTTAGAGATTTAAGAAACATTTTTTAATGCTATTGTATTATTTTTGTTCTTTCATTGTGTGACGAATCATATCTATTCACAAATTACTTCCAAAAGTCCTATTTCAATGCTCTCTGCGCTTTCAACAATGTGGCTAACATCACTGAAACATCTCCACTGTTTTCATAATTCTGTTTTGAACGCATAACATAAATTTGTATTACTACTATGGCCCAACGTTGCCTACATGCAACTTGTGGCATTCAAAAAATCTTCACTTAATACACAAACGACTTACAAACAAACTTGTTTTCCAACAAATATTACTCAATAAATTTCGAACAAAAATGCATACCCATTTTTCTATTGAATTAAATTTTTATAATAATTTAATCGATTATAACAAAAGTTTGCAAATTACCGTTCACAAATTATCAACGACGTTAATGCAGTATGTTAAAAAAAAACTATAAGAATAACGGTAAAGAATGTTGTTAACTGTGTCTGGATATGGATTTTCATTTTTAATATATTAACCTATAATTAGGCACTTAAATTAACTTTGGCTTCATATTATCAAACTGGTGAAATTGCTCACAGGCAACGTCAGGGTCGAACGGGCTAAGTAGTCCAAAGATATCTCATTTCTTGCTGTTTTTATCGCCGCTATAAGGGACTCCCGATCATCGAATTGACTGCCTGACTCATAAACCTTGCGGGACATTCACCCCCAAAGGTTTTCCATTATATTATGGTCAGGAGAATAGGGTGGACCACTTTAACAAACTCATATTTAGAGCTGTAATCACAGATTTTACTACCTTTGTGGTGTGGATCAGTACATTATCCTGTTGATATGTCCAGGGAAATGGTTCAAAAATATTACAAAATGGCGGAAATGCAGAATCGAGTATTTGTTTGTAACAAAATGCAATAAGTTTTGATGTTTGAAACTGTAGCTTAATTGATCCATAATGAGATACCAAGCAACCACAGCCCAAACCATCACACCCCCTTCGCGATTATGGTGACGGGCTAGAAAACGTTCCTCTTACCTAAGGTCATGGAATTAATAATTATTGTCGTCGGGACCGTCGAAATTTTCACGACCTTCCGTTCCGCATTTAAAGGTTTTTTGGCCACCGAATGATCACAATTTTGTATTATACTTCTTACAGTGGAAACACGGGCACTGGACCAACTTTTTGACTTTATTTTTGCTGCAGAGTCAATCGAATTGGAACTTTTTTTTTTTAAATATGCCGCATTTCCGCTTCCGTGGCCGCCTTTTTTGAAGTCGACATTTGCATTTTTATTAATTTTGGAAGCAATAACTCGTGCATAAAGGCCGCAAGTGCTTCAACTTTGGGCTTTTCGACTTCTAAAAGTGCATCTGCTGGTCTCATATTCACTAATCACAGTTCGTACTTAAGTTGTGCCCAAATAAAATCTTAGCTAAGCATTGTTGTTGACTGAGTAGTCTTTGCGTTTCACAGTCGATGCTTATTTTCTATAAAACTCTATTATGATATATGGCAACACAATGGAAAACATTTGTTTACAAATACCATCTGACAAATTGAAATTATTGTTGATGAAAAATAACTTTGCGACGAATAAATTTTGAATCTGGGAAATGGATGGAAACAACAAAAGGACACCGAATTTCACCGCAAGCGAGTGGGGGCAGCTATTGCAACTCGCAGGAAAGCATATAACCGTCATTGAATGCAAGAAATTCCAAAATTTTTTTCAGCAAATAATTTTTATTTTATTTTTTTGACAAATAAGTCAATATTCAAAACAAAAATCAGCTGTTACTTAAGCATTGCTTAAGTCTCCAATTTTCAGTACTTAAGCAGAACTTAAGTATGAACTGTAAAACGCAATATTTCTGTTTTATCTTAAGCACAACCAAAGCACTGACTGTGAAACCGGGCATAAAAATGCCTGTTATCGTTCCAAAATGTTCTGAAGTACCACAAATAATAATTTTATTCATTTCGCAATACAATATGTACCTATCCAAGTGACGCAAAATTTAAAGCACATTTCTTTACTTGTTCGTTAAATCCCCCTTATAAACCAAATTATGAATGGTATTTTTCACAGCGTTGCAACGCGTTGGTTCAAAATAGACTGATCTTTAAAACAAAGCTTAAATTAAGCTTCTATGTCTAAATTCAGAGATATGGGCTCGTATCTTAAAAATTAAATGTGTACCTATTAAAGTGAATCGGGGTGTACCTAATTTTAAGATTTTCAAACTTTGTGAGCTTTTTACCGTATGTATCAATTATATTGTGAGATATCTTAGTAAAATTAAGTATAATTTTGGATTTATGTAGCTTGGTGGCGATAATGAGTGAAATCTGTCCAAAATTTTCCGAAACACACACATATTCCATATATAAGTAATTTCAGGATTCTAGTGGACTTTATCGGAATTTTTATACCGAATATTTATATGAGAAAAATTGTCTGCTATCTTAGATAAATAAAATAACCTGAACTTAGTCGTTCCTTACTGGTTAGATGTGAGAAAACTTGTATTTGTAACTTAAAAAGTAATTATTTTGTAATCTCTTCAAAAATATTAGATTATTTATTCATTTAAAATATGTTACTCTCTACTAACGTCTTATGTGAATATAGTTATTATAACACTCTATTCCTTAGAGTGAAAATCAACACTGACGAAGGCAGTGACGTCTTTGCGATTATAATTCGATTAGCTTACCTGTTGCTGGTCGTGCATTATTTCTCACGAATCCGTTGTTTGTTGTCCAAATGCGGTGATTCTCATAGGTGGTGTCCATATCTTAGCCGCAAAGTGCATATCCCAGTCAAGGTCTCACAAGTGCAAGAATGTAACAATAACACAATTACTATTCTGGCATTTAACACATTCCGCCTGTTGGTCAGTATAAATACCGAAAGTAAGACGACTTCAACACGCTTTACAAATCTGGCGCTAAATTCGGTTATACGCCATTGTCACGCAGCTCAGCACGAAAGTGAAAACACATTTGTTTTTAGTCGGACAAATGAGAGCAATGCGAACTACCAAAAAGTCTACAAGGCCGTGAAGCCTAAACACGTAATAGACGCATTCAGTTCATTGTTGATTTGCTGCAGACGACGCGTGCTAGCGAAATTATTAAAAGCCATAAAAGCCGACATTTTTTATATTTTTATACTTTAATTATCGCCACTTCTATAAAAGTCCTTAACGGCTTTTAATCGTTGTCTCCGTATAATATAGGTTAAAATCACATTAAATTATATTTATTGATTTTGCCATTTATATAGGCCACAAAGTCATTTGTTTACTTCAGCTTTTGGCCTGTGCCGTTAGTGAGCGAAAGCGCTAGACGGTAGACATTATAACAAGTAGACAACCTTGCTGACAATCAGCAACGTACTGAAACACCTAAACACGTTTGGCTAGACAGTCTGCAATTGAACAGATTCACCGAGGGTCCTGGCAACGCGCCGAGCTCGACGAGTGCCGGCGCGAATTTAAGCGAAGCACCAGTCGGTCGGGCGTATTTATGAACAACAACTGTCACTACGGTTAGCGTGGTGGCGCTAATGATGATGTGTTGGGTGCGGTGGTTGCGGCACGCGTTCGACACCTGTTTCTAACTCTGAGAAGGAGGCGATTTGATTGGAACGTACATATATGTATGTATAGTTTCACCCACCTCAGTAGTTACCATTTGCATTGTGGGGGGTGTGAAAAAGCAAGCAAATCAGTTCATTCATTATTCCATATCTATCTGCTCGCTGGCATGCAAATGTGACCGGCAATCATGATAATTACAAGAAAATATAAACAAACACTTGCGCACATATCAAAAGCAAATACACATTTCATACGTGCTCATATAGCAATAAGCGTGGATCTATTTACGAGGGCTGTTTGATATGTGACGGGTAATATTTTTGTCGGCAAAATATGGAAAATATTTCTTAGTTTTATTTGAAAATTTTGCTTTTTATGTTTCGTAAAATAGCTGCTGATGTCGGCAGCATTAAAATAAAAATCGTGAATGTCATTTCCTTATCGACAGAGTACCAGCGGTTCAGGATTGACTTCGGACTTCTGAAAATCTCTTTTATGGGTCAAGATGACTCAAATTGGAAGATACACTGAGACAAACAGGTCCAGCCTATCTAGTATTGTCATATATCCTCAGTGCGAAATGTTCGAATAGGTTTTGTTGAAATTTATTTTATTTTAGCTCACCCTAGTTCACATTTAACGTCAACAAATATTTTTTCCCTCAATATTGATGATTCGGTATATTTTGTGGCATAGATAACAATCTGTCCTTCGTCGGTCTTGTAAGAATTTACTGTTACGCTAAGTATTGAAGAGCTTCTATGTAAACGAATATTATTCAAAGGATAACGAACTTAATGTTTATCCACCACATAAAAGGAATGTGACTCCGTTCAAAGAATTTGGCGTAATATTTATTTAACTCAAAATTTAGTTTAAAATAATTGTAAAAGTAGGGATCTAAACTATATTGATAAAAGTGATGGATTATTATGATTTACCTCAGCCATAAAATTTTTTCTACAAACTGATCCATATTGAACTTCTACTCCGGGCACAATGTCAGGAATTTCTTTACGAAATGGATATTTATTTTATGCTACTAGTATACGGAATATATTTAACCAATATTTTCATCATAAATACCTTAAAGCTATTAGTAAACATAATCTATCACAACTACTCACGTTTACATATCACAGAACAGTTACCCAATATAGAAAACTTGAGATGTTAAATAAATACGATTTTTATGAGTTTTGTTGGAAGGTTTTAAATTTTAATTACATGCGACTGCTATAAGACAATTTTTTAAATTATTACTCATCTGGAAATAGAACCCACGATCTAGTGGAATGTAAGTCCTGTAATGGCTATGAGGCTTACATTACTATAAGAAAATAAAATTAAAAAAATAAGCGGCTGTTGTGAATTTAATCAAAGAATAACTTTTATGAAATTAATTTAAAATTATGTTTTCAAAAATGGCAAATACCGGGTTCAATCGGATTTATTGACTTGATAACAACACAACATAAAATGCAAGTGTTCCCCCTTTGGCAATTAAAGTCCAGAATTATTAATAATTACTTTACTGTTCGTATTATAATATTAATGAAAAATTAATTTCATGTCATTACAAATGTTAATTAGTAAATATTCAAAAATTATGTAAAATCGTTTTTATAATTGTAATAATTTTTAGCAATTAATATATTTATTAACTTTAATTATTACTTCAAATTAACACGACTCCTTAGGTTCCTTTTCAATTCCAAGTCTTTACTTTAGAATGTTTTATTTGACATATAGCTGTACAGGAGACAATAATCTCCGTACAATTTCTAGCATTTACATACAATTATGAAATATAATTCAATCCTTCTACCCAAAATCATATTTATACGATTACTTTCTTCTCCTTATATGTAAATATGGTAAGGAAAGGCTAAATTCGGATGCAGCCGAAAAACATATACTCGCAAATTGTCTGCAAAACGTATAGTGAAAGTAGTTGCAAGTGAATTCAACAACCCTTATTAATCGAAATTGTAAATCGAATATAATCGGATGCGAAAATTACTATATTAGGTGTACATATATGGGTAAAGTCTAAACTAATTTGATTCACTTTTGGCATTGAACTAAACCATTATTGGCAATATATTTTCACACAATTTTATTTAGATAACTCACAATTTGGCCCTACTATGAATTATGCAAACAGTGAAACAGACAAATACTAAGATAATACTTGGATCTACTTCATCCATTTACAGTACATCAAAGTTGGTATGTTCACACAATTAGAGACACCGAATATGTTGGCCGATAAACATATATTGTATAAAGTCTATAATTGGTAAGAGGTTTGGTTAGGGGTTAACCCATTATATCATTGGAGTGAACAAATCTGATAGAATTTAGTACTGTTTTAAATGGGAAAGAGGCCCTATTTAGTCCATCCTCAATAGCGATTCCTTGTTTTTACCATTATAGTATATTTTATGATATCGAAAATGTTTATTTGGGAGAATATATGCATATTGTTTCGACCAAGAAGATAGGTTAGGTTAGGTTGTAAGGCTGTTTCCCGAAGGAAAACACATGTAGACTATAAAAAACAGTCTAAGACAGCAATTAAGAGTCCACAAAGCGCCCTGAACCTACTACAAATCTGCAAAAGATTTTCCACTTCTATATTCGCTATTTCGCGAGCTTCATCTCGTAAAGGCTGGACATTCCAGAAGAAAGTGATGTGATGATTCCTCCTCGTCCTTCTCTATGCAGCTTCTACAGCTAGCATCCGATAGGAAAATGGCCAGTTATGACCCCTACGTCGAAGATGATGATCGATTTTAATTTCCAACACAAATAAAAAAAGAAAAACAAAATACGCTTTTTTACGTTGGAAAATCTTGCCAAAAATCCAACGACGTTTATCCTTTAAATTTCAAAAGAATATTAACTTACCTTCTATATTTTTATAATGCGCATGTTTCAGACATTTTGCCATTTCGATGATACCATATCGCATCAATTCAGCAAATTTGTAACATGTATGTGATATACAGTGATTATAACACTTAATTAGCTCGATTTCAATAAGAGATTATATAACTATGATTTCATAAATACATATAAAGCACTATACCTAATTGAACTAGTTTTGCGTTGGTTTAAAACACAACAAATTGATAGGTAAGGATATGCATATGAATTTGTATCTGTATTTACTTGCTTATGTAAATATGTGGGTAAAACAAATATATCTTGATTTTTATCTGTTTCCTTTATTGATTTGCTTGCCACCCTTAAAAATCCCTTGAACTTAAAAACGTGCACAAATCGATTGATAACGTGGGAAGTAAAAAAAAATAAAAGACACCCACCTACAACCTCTCATAGAGAATTATACTTTCGGAAAACTGAAGTAGGGTACGTATTACTTATGTGGTTTGCAACCCACATGTGTCGTTATTTTGAGCATTACCTCATCATAAGAAGTTATTACTTATTAATAAATTGTTAATTAATGAGTGGCAATGAACTTCAAAATCCACATTTCTTAAAGGACAACGAATACGAGTGACAAAGTATTCAACTATTGACCATATAGGAAATGTTGGTGTAGATCTAAAAATATCAGCAAGTATTCACATGGACAGACAAGTGGAAATTTAGTAAAATAAATAAGTTAACTCTTGAGGATATCTTCAGACAACTGAATATTCCTCTAGCATTTTACACGAGGGTTTCGTGCCTAATCTTTATAACCGTTATAAAAATTATGGTTTTATTTTTTTACCGAGAGGTATCAACTCTTCTTCATTATAACTAAATTTTTATATTTCATTTGTTATCCATATTGCATTCATTCCATCCATGGTTCAAATATAGTTTTATACCTTGGAAATCAGTTGAGACCATCAAGAACAAGTAAGGAAGGACTAAGTTCGGGTGTAACCGAACATTTTATACTCTCGCAATTTATTTATTTAACTTTATTTATATTATATAATACACAATTTGACCCACATATTCGTCATATATGTTGTATAACGTCCATTGAAAGTTGGAAACCATAATATTAGGTTAGAAGCACCGAGGTCCTCGTGTTCGATATATGGGGCCTTAAAAACCTATGGTCCGATTTCGGCGATTTTTAGAATGGGGCTGCCACACTATTAACATAGTGTTTGTGCAGAGTTCTGCATCGATATCTTCACTAGTACTTACTTTATATATTGTAAAGTAAACGATTCAGATTGTCTTCAAAGTTCTGGTATATGGAAGTAGGCGTGGTTGTGAAGCGATTTGGCCTATTTTCACAACATATCATTGGGATGTATGGAAACTATTACAAACCAAGTTTCATTGAAATCGGTCGAATAGTTCCTGAGATATGGTTTTTGACCCATAAGTGGGCGATGCCACGCCCCTTTTCCATTTTGTAAAAAAATCTGAGTTTAGCTCCTGTCTGCCATTGCTTATGTGAAATTTAGTGTTTCTGACGTTTTTCCTTAGCGAGTTAACCCACTTTTAGTAATTTTCAACCTAACTTTTGTATGGGAGGTGGGCGTGGTTATGATCCGATTCCTTTCATTTTTGGACTGTATTAGGAAGTGGCTAAAAAAAACGACTGCAGAAAGTTTGGTTTATATAGCTCTATTGGTTTGCGATATGTACAAAAAACTTAGTAGGGGGCGGGGCCACGCCCACTTCCCCAAAAAAATTACATCCAAATATGCCCCTTCATAGTGCGATCCTTCATACCAAATATTTATTTCCATAGCTTTATTTATGGCTTAGTTATGGCACTTTATGTGTTTTCGGTTTTCGCCATTTTGTGGGCGCGACAGTGGTCCGCTTTTGCTCATTTTCGAAAGCAACCTTCCTATGGTGCTAAGAAACAAATGTGCCAAGTTTCATCAAGATATCTTAATTTTTACTCAAGTTACAGCTTGCACAGACGGACGGACGGACGGATCTATATCTAACTCGTTTAGTTTTGGGTGTTACAAACAACCGTTATGTGAATAAAACTATAATACTCTTTTTAGCAACATTTGTTGCGAGAGTATAAAAATGTATATCAGTTCTTAGACAATTTTCGAAAGATCGGCAATTTTAATCCTGTTGTTCTAAGTTTTAGCAGTTTGGTGTCATTCGAACTCAAGCCTTCCTTATTCATTTATATTAAATTAGACTTGACCTTGACGTATGTATTTGCGTATACAAGGACATTCTCATAGGTAAACGCTTTGCAGAGGTGAATAATAAAGCAGTTTGTTGAACTTTTTCAATCTTTTGGTTGTTGTATATTAAATAAATTCGACGGTTTTCGTGTTGTGTTAAATCAAAACGGAAGATTTTCAGAAGTTTTGGTTGATTTGCCAAACTTCCATTCAACACACCCATTTCGTTGAAATCATCCCAAGATTATTATATTTAAAGTTTTGTTTTTAACTAATGATAGCACTTGGATTCCAGCCTAGTTAGACCGATAGAATGAGATATAGTCGCAATGACTCGCTGATGAGCCTGATTTTCGCAATATACCTTTTATACCAAATTCTATCTTATAAACATTTAGGAACCATTGGTTATAAAAATCCTGAAAAAATATCATTGATTAAATAAATTCTATATTTTATTTGCTTTTATTAAAACCAGAAAACTAAAACTACCCCACAAGTAAATGTATATATAATAATATATGTATAAATAATATGAGTATATGCTTTTTCATAAATAAATTGTTTTTATCGAGTATATATGTATATATAATATTAATTCGCATCATAATCCGTTGTCTACAGCCCACAGAAAAGTTGTTCACTTTCTTAATATTTTTCATTATATTTTGTGTCGCGGTTTTAATACGCATTTGCAATGAGATGGCAATCTTACTAATTCCTCCTTCACTTCGCCATTGACGACTACAAGCATCGGTCGATAGTTGTAGCGCTGGACGCAACTTGAAGTAAAGCCCAGAGGGAAAGCATCATCAAACTTGCATTTATGGTCGACTCTCCTGCAAAGTTAATTAGTATTAAAAATTATTTCTAAATAAATATATGTTAACTTCGGGTAAATATCTATTTCAAATTGCAAATTTACACTTACAAACACAGCTCCACAAGGAAACTTTGCTTATGGTCGGCAGACATAAACCATTCGGAATTCTTGGACATTACAGATTTTGGATACATTAACGTCGTTTCAGACTCGCAGAGTTCTATCTCCTCCGAATCAACGATTTGTGCTCTAGTTGGCTCTGTGACTGCATCATTTTTGATTTTTTCCGAACTAATATTATCCAATGGCGAGCGCTCTAAGTATAAATTAAAAGTTTAAGTTTTGTAGAGAATACAATAAAATAAATTAAGAAAATTGCATATTTTTATAATTTACTACCTGTAATGTTGGCCACAACCACTTCACTATGATTGCTCGATTCATTGCTGCTGTTGTTTGTTGGAATTGCAATTGTCCATGAAAAATTGGCCTGCAAGAAAGCAGTTAACGATTAAATTATATTTACTTTAATAAGCTAGCATATGACTTAAATTTAATTTTTTTTGTGATTTATAAGTTTTTATAATTTTTAATAGTTATGTATATACTTGCGTTTTAGTAACATGCAGAAAGTTAAAGAGATTACCGGAATATATGGTAGTTTATACGTTCCTTATTGTATATACTAATTATTAGTATAGATATAAAATATGTGTGTGATAAAGTTATACATTCATTTGATTAAACCAATTTCATGGATATATGAACATTTTCAAAAGGGTTTAAAACTGAAAAATGGTCAGATATGGAGAATATGCATGGTACGAAATGGTCTGTTCAGCAAAGAACTTGCGAAGAATGAGAACAACAGGCACACACCCCGAAACTAAACTTGTTTAGGAAAGTATGCTGCTATTCAAAGTGCTTGTACATTCTCCTTTCTTCTAAATCCGCTAATTTACGAGATAGTGAGATCGAAGGAATTTTAATCACGATCTCGCATAAACGTGAAGTGATGAGAAGATTCCACCTCCTCTCCTTTTAGGAAACTTCTGCAGCTAGTACCTGTTAAAAATTTTAATGGGGCAATGACATCTACAAACAAGAAAAAATTACTGAGAGCGAAGACCTTCCTAGACATCTTACTATTTAGTTTTCCTTGATCAGAAGGGTCTAAGGGTAAGGGTTAAGACAAACATACCTATCCTTGAAAGCTCATCAGTCTTACGTTACAGCAGCCACTTGTCTTTGGTTTCATATAGCCAAAGAAATATTTATAATACCTTTGTTCCTTTGTTCATTTTAAAAAAGTTATTAAAATTAGTATACACTCGCAATAAAAGTTGCTAAAAGAGTATTATAGTTTTGTTCACATAACGGTTGTTAGTAAGTCAGACGAGTCAAAATCCGAATGTTTGTCTGTCCGTCCGTCGTGCAACGGATAACTTATGTAAAAACTGAGATATCGTAACGAAACTTGGAACACATGTTCCGTGAGAGGGTTGCTTTCGTAAATAGGCAAAAATGAGCCTACAAAATGGCGAAATCCGAAAACAAAGTTATAAAAGTAAAATTTGGTACAAAGGATCGTCTTAGTAAGGACCATATTTGGATGTAATTTTTTTGGGGAAGTGGGCGTGGCCCTGCCCCCAAATAGGTTCTTTGTATATATCTCGCAAACCAATAAAGCTATATAAAACAAACTTTCTGCAGTCAGTTCTCTTGCATACCTCACCATACACCATAGTTGAAATCGGATGCACTGAGATTTTTTTACAAAATTTAAAATGGGCATCGCCCACTTATGGGTCAAAAGCCATATCTCAGGATATCGATTATGAAGAACTCAGTTCCCTATGGTAATTTTTCACCGAAAATTTCGGTAAATCTCTCAGGTATCGTAATTTAATTCAGAGGAAATATTTTTCTTCTAATAGTGTGTCTCTGTATCAGAAATGGTTAAAATCGGGTCATAACTTCCCCTAGCTTTCATATACCTAATTATAGGATTTTCAAAAATTCGATGGGCTTAAGAGCAATATATAAATCGGTTAATATGTGAAATATCTTAGTCAAATTAAATGAACATATAATCTTAGAAATAAAGGATGTTGGTGATGAAAATGAGTAGCCTTTCCTTACTTGTTTAAATTGTTATTGTTGATACTAGTTCACTAGAATCAGTTTTGTGAACAAATTTTATAGTTTCACATAAACAGAATTACATTTACAATTAGGGAAATATTTCCCCATCTGAAATGCACAAATGTGTTTTTTCATTGAAAATGTCGTTCACATGAAGTTTACAATAAGGCTGTTTATCCTTTGATTTTGTATTAAATTTCGCCTTCTTCGAGACGATATACAGAATTTATATAGTAATTAGTTCGGTTCAAAGGATACTGTGAATAGACAACATTACAACAAATATTATATCCTCAAAAATGACAAAAGGATATATGAGTATATCGCGTTCAGCTACAATATGCTATTAATAAAAAAATTTTTTATAGAGTATTCTACAGGTATGTCTTTTGAACTCTTTCAGATAGAATTTGGTTCCAATACTTTGTAGTGTAGTTATGGTCTACTAAAACCTTTCAAACTTTAATATTTATTTAAATTTCTGTTTCATGCTAATTCATATTCGGATCAAAGTCCTACATTTTAGATAAATTGGGAATTATCAAAAATTAGTATGCTTCTTCCTCACTCTAATTAGTTGATATTTTACTTAGCTATATTTCATAAATATTAAAATTTATTAAAGTTCCGCAAGGTTCAAGAAAAACGATTTAATATTTTTAAATATTTTTTTATTATTCTCAAACTCAAAATTAAATATTTTTAATTCGCTCAGTGCTCTGAATAAATTATAAGAAAACATTTATTTCTTGTGTGGTTAAAGAATATTATAAAGTTTATTTACAATACAAAACTTAAAATATTAAAGTATAAAAAATTTCACAAATACGTTGTTTGAGCCCTTTTTTTCAAATAAAAAAAAAATTAAACACAAACAATGTTTAATGCCTATAACCTATTAAATGTGATATTTTAGTGCATCATTTTATGTCTATACAATTTTTTTTTGCTTTTCTACTTACAAACTTATGAAATTTACAATAGTTATTGGCACTGTGAATTATATTTTACACGCTCTAGATTTGCATGTGAAATCATAAAATTCGCTTAAAAGCGTTAACATATACCAGCTTTCGTATAGCCACGTTCAACGCTCTGACCTGAGCTAACACATACCCGCCTTATATGTATAATATGTGTGTAGACATTGAAAGCTTCAGTTTTTCATCTCAATCTTGACTGTGACGCAAAACGCATTTGCAGCAGCTGGGCATTTTCACCTGTTCCTCCTGCAATTTGCCGTTCACCGACACAATCATGGTTCTAAATATGTAACTCTGTTTACAACGCGATGTGTAAAACTTTGGCAATAAGTCGTCAAATCGGCACGGCTCGGCCTCTTTGCTGCAAAGTGAACAAAGTGTTTATGTTAAGGTTAAAGTTGAGAATTAGGTTTCGTCGACGGCATTTAGTCTTACTCGCATTGCTCCACTAAAATTCCCTGCTTGTGATTCGGATGCTGCACGACCAACATCCATTTTGATTCTTTCGTCTCTGCAGATTTCGGATATATTAATTGTGGGGTGCTGGAGCAGTAGTACTCTTCCTGCGGATCCGTGTTCATACGTTGCGTTATGTTTGGCGTTTGCAAGATATCGTCTTTGAAATATGATTTGAATTTCTCAAAATTTTGCGAATCAATTTGATTCAACCCTGTGGACTCTTCGTAATTTGGCACGTCCAAGCAATAGGGTTTGCCCTCCCGTCGTTCATTGCAGATATATTCGTCTGTAAGCATGCCAAGTTCTATGAAGCCATTATTTTTTCGTAAAATGTAAAAATGTGATAACAATTATTTGTTAATTACCATCGGGAAAGATAATCGCATCATTTGTACGATGTGCATTTTGATTATGCTGGTAGTTGTTATTCGTGGGTGTACCCGAAGTTGTCGTCTGGAAAATGAGAAAATCGTTAAAAATCACGTTCAGTTTGCCGTCGGGTGATCTTTGCACTTTAAACATAACATCTTTTTGTGCCGAATGCGTTGTGTCCTATATGAAATACGTGTTTTGAAAACAAGAAACAAACAGAAACCGAAAGGAAGTGATGAGATAGTAAGTGTATAAGAGAGAGAGAGAGAGAGAGATTCTATATAGAAAGAAAGCAATTGAAGATAATGCTTGTTAAAAGAAGAAAAGCAAATGTATAAGTATGTTTTAGAAGCATTAATTTAGGCGACTTACATTAAAAAGTACAAGGCCTGGACCTTCACCAATTTTGAAAATACGGCCCAAGTCGAAATCATTTGGTACCTGCATTTTTTAATATTAAAGCGTTTCGATTAAGTAATTCAAAGTTTACTTAAATTATTTGAAAAATGTATCTAACCTTCGTATTTGTGGTCGATTTTGAACGATCTACACTCTCATTGGGTGAACGTTTTTGACGAATTGCGCGATAATCGTAAATGTGACCAGCAATGGGGGTAACTATCTGAAAGAGATAGATATATAATTTGTTTGCGTCTGTTAGAAAATATTTGAAAATTTTGAATAAATGTTTTATTTCGAATACAAGATTTAATAAGTAAAATACCAATTGATGGAGTAGACAAAATATTATTGGTTTAGAATTTTATTATTTTAATTTTTTCTCAAAGTTTTAATTACTTCACGAATTTGAATAAATCACATAACACTACAGGAAAACTTAAGGAACAAACTAATGTATTTCCAAACCAAAACTAAAACTGATTTTTGGCATTGTAACATAAACTTTTTACTCTTTCGACAACAGTTGCTATTGCGTGCATTCATCAGGACAATTGTTGCCGATTCTCTCAAATTATCAGTTTTTCATCAATATCCCTTATAATACAGATACATAATTGCGAAAGAAACGTGATAAGAGAAAAATATATTTGTTGATGGATAATAATTTTCTGATAACGATAAACGCCAAAGATAACATTGCAAAGTAACTGATCTAGCTAGCACCGATCTAGCTAGACAAACATATTATGTACACAGCATTCCAATGGTCTTTGATTTCACTGAGAGATTTATTAATTTGTTAGTTAACGCTTAATAACATTTTCATTAAATTAATTATAATCATATATTTCACTTAAACAATTTAGCGTATCATAGATACATATGCATTTAAACTATACTTTGTGATATTTCCCTTCCAATAGCCGACCTCTCATGCGACATCGCCTCGCTCTGTAAGCTCTTGAAAAATTGCAAGAAGATCCACCGTTTTCGAGCGAAATTCTGTTCAGCGATGAGACCCACTTCTGGCTCATTAGGTACGGAAACAAGCGAAATTTCCGCATTTGAAACGAAGAGCAACTTGACGAGATTCAAGAGCTGTCATTTCATTCAAAAAAACAAAAAAACAACGGTTTGGTGGTCTTTGTGGGCCGTTGGAATCATCGGTCCATATTTCTTCAAATTTGAAGAAAAAAGGGAGTTATTTAACCGCAGCTCAATATACCAAGCGAAATATTTAGTGAACAACAAGGAATTTTAATATTCGGTATATGAGATAAAGTGGTATGTAGACCGATTTCAACATATTTTTAATTAACACAACAAACATATTAAATGATATATATCGAAGTTTCAAAGAAATACAAGACATGGGTAATAAATGTCTTGTTTATAGGGATGCAAACATCGTGAAATGAAACATCGATGGTTCGATGTTTCTTCAAAACCCATCGAAATCGAAAACATCGGTCATTAAAACATCGATACATCGAAACATCGATGTATTTTTTTACTTTTTTAACTTATTTTAAATTAAGTGTGAAAAGCTAAGGGATACAGAAGTAGAAGCATAAATAAATGAAATGTAGTACGTCTTAAGTTGATACTATACATTTTATTTCACTTAGCATTATATGTCTATTAAAGTTTTTGCTCAATAAATAACAGAATTTCAAAACAACGATATTTAAATTTTTTTCACTGTCATTTCTTTTCGATTTTACTTCTGCGTGATAGTTGCCCTGGGTTTACAAAACGGTCATTTACTCGGCACTGAAGTGGGCACAATGTGTAACTATTAATAAGCCCATTTATACAACTCCGGAAACACACTATTCATGTCAACCCAAACTCTATTGGCTTCTGATGGGTAGGGGTAACAGCCGAAATACACTTTCTCTTCAACCTACCGTCCCTGTAATTGTAGATAAATTTGACAGCTTACATTTCACCTTTTGGTGGATCAGCGCGATTCTTTGAATTTTTTATGAAACAAAAAAAAAAAGTATTTTTTTTTAGCCATAGCATCTTTAAAACGCAGTAAATTGAATCTCTGATCTAACGCAGTAGCCTACGCCAGAATTAAATTGTATAAATAAATCATAATATCCGTATTTTACAAAAATCGAATTCCAATGTAGAGGGTTTCGAGTTAATACCCGAAAAAGTGTGAAGGTGTGAAGTCAAATTTTTATATAAAACATCGACATAAAACATCGTTGAAAGTGACATCGATGTATCGATGTTTTTAGATTCGAGACATCGATGGCTAACATCGATGCTTTTTGACGAAAACATCGATGTTTCAGAAACATCGAT
The DNA here is from genome assembly GCF_028554725.1 of Zeugodacus cucurbitae. Lineage (NCBI taxonomy): Eukaryota > Metazoa > Arthropoda > Insecta > Diptera > Tephritidae > Zeugodacus > Zeugodacus cucurbitae. The sequence goes on along the minus strand of NC_071667.1, from coordinate 49,592,885 downwards.
ACATCGTTTGCATCCCTACTTGTTTAATACCGTGGATTTTATACTATTTATTTGTTGGTATGTTACAGTAATAATTTTATAGATCCAATTCGTTTGGCTTTCAACTGCTCAATCATTTTATGTTCAGCCTAGCATACTTCTTCTTCACTTCTCATTTCTTTAACACTAAATTTTGGATACCTCTAAAAATGGTGATACAACCGGTGTCACATATTTAGTCTGATTTTAAGCTGGTTCTCATGAGACAACAGTTAGAAAAGTCTTCGAGATTAAACAATCAAAGAAAAATAGATACCGGTTTGAGTATCAGTTGATTAATCCCGTTTTTAATTAAACCCAAGTATAATCAGAATGATATTATCAAACATTTATTACTCTAAACTTCAGAGTCAAATTTAATGCCAACAGAAGCTAAGCAGTAATCATAAAAACAACAAACAACTGAACTGAGTGATCAGCTGACTTGAACAGCTGGTAACTGATTTCAGAAGTATTACATTGTGGCTTATTGCTCCGACTCATAATTATTCGTTTGTATTGTTGCTACTACGCATAAAATTTGTAGGCTAACTCATAACCGGCTTGTTAGCTTGTGGCTAGTATCATCAATGTTGAGCACTTACTCTTAGAGAGGATGGTGGTCTCAATCAACACTCGAAGTACGCTCGCAAAATTATTCCAGTTTGACTCTTTTCAAAACAACTGTTCATGTGTAGCTTAAGAGCCTATTTTGTTTGTTCATGAAGTGCTCAAATAGCAGGTGCATGAAATAGAACTCAATGTTACGCTCTTGAGTGGGTAAAATAAGTTTTCTTTATAGGATTACCAGAATATTCGAGTGGAATGCGTTAAAGCAATAAGTGTGTGAAAAATTAGCATAATATTTAGACAATTAAGAACGCTAAAATATAAAAAAAAAATTTATATTTTCTAAAACAGTTTTAACAACAAAACTGAAACTCCGAAAGCTAAATATTACAAATTTCCTGGAATTTTCGAAAAATACATCAATTTGTCATCACCTTGATTTTTGAAGGCTGACTACTAAATAAATTATGTTGTAATAATCATAATTTATTTTGACTCATCTTGCTACAGAGCTGAAGGTCAGCTCTTCGCATTTCCTACTTCTCATACATATATTCTATATGTGACTTTACTCACATATGTAATGACTCACTCGATGCGTTTTTAAATGTAACCAGCTGTGTTCATTCATTATTTTGGTTTATTTCGTCAGCACGACAGCATTTTAAACAGTTCATACAGATTTTGAGGTTTTCACTGCCAACAAGAAGTTAACCGCAAACTCACTTGGCGGCTATTTTATGGTGCACATTAAAACACTTTATTGCCTCTTGCATTTGTACAGATGTAAGCATGAAAATATGCATATCAGAATGAATAAATAAATAAGAACATGAACACTTATGAATCGACAATGAATTATGCAGAAAATAAGTTTTTGTACTAAAGTCATGAGACGACAGAAAAAATGTTGAATCAGATATCTATAAATAAGGGTTAGTTCACATGCTTTCAAACAAATACCATTGTGACGTTGACAACTCTGTTCACTTGCAGGTTTTGAGAGTCATACGTCTATCGAACGAAATAAATCCATTTTCACTTCATCAATTTGAGATATTATTTTTCTGACGAAGGACTGATTTAACATTTGACTAAAAACTTTATTTCATTTTCTATGTTATTAATATATGTATATCTACATCTAATATATAAAATTCTCGTGTCACGGTGTACGTTATGGAATTCCTCTGAAACCGCTCGACCGACCTGGAAAGGCTAAGTTCGGGTCCAACCAAACATTTTATACTCTCGCAATTTATTGATGTAATTTTATTAAGATAACACACAATATGACCTATATATTCGGCATAAAGTCCCATAGAAAATCAAAACTTATAGTATATAAGGGCTGATGTGATTCCAGAACCAATTTCACTAATTTTCACCACCAAGATTAACGGGAATAGGGGCAACTTGTCACCTGTTAGTAGGCAAACAAACGCACATTCGGCCTTGAAATTACTCCTAAATTGGCAAAATCGCCAAAAATAGCGTTTTAACGAAGATTTTTCAAATATTCAAGAAGTCGCTGGAGGTACTGCACAGGACTTTAAAAGATCTTGATTGTCGATGAACGTTTTTGGTGGAGCCAGGATTCTGTTAGCAGGTGATTTACGCCAGACTCTTCTTAAAATCATTTAATTTGTGGCGACACATAAAGAATCGCCAATTCACAACTAACATATGAGTGTTTTTGCAACAATATCAAATTGCGATTGTAGAAGCAGTTGGCAGTTGACATCTCGATGGATTAATAGCATTTCCAACAGATTTCTGTCACTTCATTGACTCGAAAGAGAAGTTTTCCTGACATGAAACCTCAATGTGATAACCATAAATAACTGATTGAATGACCTATATTGGTGGTAAAAAAAAGATATCGATGATCTTTATGCGACAATTTAGAATTTCGGTCCACAGCTACAAACCAGGATGACGTAGACAATTATCCCAAACTATATAAAATTGCCTGTACTATCACCATTCACTTTGCAATTAAAAGTAGTGTGAGTTGTAATCATGCTGCGTAACATAAATCAACCTCGAGTAATCAATATCGTCGCCGAAGCCAAGATTGGACCAACTTAATTTAATGTATACCTTAGCCACAACAACGTGTGGCCGGGTCTGCTAGTATTAATATATATCTCACAGCCAAATTAATTGATCAAATAAAAGTTTAATTGAGAAAGCTTTTGCTTTTCGCACTGCCGGCTACTCGATAATCAATCAGCTGTTATTCATTTTGTTTTTGCTTTTCATAAGAATTTGGTATGTTTCTTTGACACAGAGTTGCATTTAATTTTCAACTTGGTTAAAATGCGATTAAAAATTAAAAAAGGCAATAAGGCAATTAGTAGGAATCTGATTATTTCTAAATGAAATGAAATCTTTTAGAAAGCCAGAATATATAAAATACCTATTACTTTTCAGAGAAAAGTGGGTATACATACTAGTTTGACTTGATGTACAGTTCATACCGAAAGTAACGTGTTTGGAAACTAGTTAATTCCACTGCAAATACCAATCCTTACTACTACACAACATATGTACATATACAATACAAATATATTCCACTATATTTTTTGGCTCAAATATTTGCGGTTTTCAAATGCGTCTGTTTGCGGTTAACTGAACCACGATAAGTGAATACCAAAATATTCAGATCAGGATGACTGAATCCATAAGTGCGATATGAAAAAGAAAGTACGTACAATTGACAAACTTTGCCTTATCCCATTGAAATTGGTTATTTGTGCTGCATAAATTTCGCAGATGAGTGTACAACTAAATTTAGCGTCGAAAAGGTACAACAGAAAATAATAACTGCCGCTAGCAAAAAGTCGGTGAATTGAAAATCAAACGTGATTAGTGGAAATTTTATTTCACGACAGTCATAAAATGAAAAACAACAACTATTGGCGAAAAAATCCCGTTTCAACTACACAAAAGTGTGATAAATTACACGACACTCATTACATGATGATTCCAAATACATTATAATTATTGCTATTAATAATTAAGATTTTCATGACAGCGGTCCAAAAAAACAATAACAACAAGAAGAGAAGCAAAATAAAAACAATGTAAGAACTTAATTGAAATGCTTTCATTACAATGCAGTGAATGTTTGTGCATCTATAATTAACTTTCGTGGAATCAGTATTTTGCGAATTCTCAGCTTACAAGATTTTATCGCAGTCAGAATCACTTTCAAACAATCAACTTTGTATTACACGTATTTAACATACATTTGAACCTGATTGCGCATTAAGATGGGTCGCTTTTAAAGGAAATACTAAAAAGATTTCCTATGAAACTTATACAATGTAGACGAATAAGCATATTCGGTAATTAGGGCTCAAAAATATAAAATCTCATTTCGTATATTTTATTACTGATATGGCACATAACGATTAGTGTTTCAATCACATTTCCTTGATTTCCCAATAGCATAGTTTGAAAATGTGCGTAATCGGTTTACAACCACGATTACTTTTCTTATACCACAATTTTTAAGTCGTCGTGGCCTTAATGCAAAGTCAAGTTTATAAAGAGCGGCATGTATATGTATCAGTGGAGCTCTCAGAACAACGCCGAGCCAGGCATTAGATGCGATTCTGTATTTACTGCCTATAGATCTATTCTGCAAACAACAGGCGGCGAAATCGGCACTAAGGTTGAGGGAATCGTCGCTACTGCAAAACTGTAATAGGGGACATTCCAGTATACTCGGCAAGTTCCCATTTCTACCGAATAGTACGGACTTTCGAAATCCTATAGAAATGAATCTAAACTCCGACCTACACATATCCTTCCCCTCAAGAGAGGAGTGGGAAATGGGAAAAGTGGACAAAGATTCAGAGATAAGTATCTATACAGACGGTTCAAAACTGGACAAACGAGTAGGAGGCGGGGTATTTTCAGATAAACTGGATACCAGAATCACTTTCCGATTACCGGATCACTGCAGTGTTTTCCAAGCAGAGATCTCTGCAATTAAAGAAATCCTTCTCGTTTTGTCAAAAAGAGTGCTAACGACTAAGCACATATTCATATTTTCGGATAGTCAAGCGGCTTTAAAATCACTAAAGTCGCATAGAATATCATCGAAGATAGTGAAAGAGTGTTTGGATTTACTAATAGCAATGACATCATATTTCACGATACACCTGCAATGGGTCCCGGAACCTAGTGACATTCCTGGAAACTGTGTAGCAGATGAATTAGCCAGATTGGTTGTTGATATGGCTGAATCACAATGGAAACAATCAACGACTTGTTCCGTAAGTAGACAAACATGGCCTGAATGGAGTAAGAGCCGCACTTGTCGTTTACTGAAATTTAAGAGGAATGACACAAGAACCCTTCTAGGGGTGTTAACGGGATACTGTCTGATTGGTTGACACGCCAGCAGGCTGGGGTTACCTTGTAACGATTACTGCAGAAGCTGCCAGGAAGAAGAAGAGGAAGAAACGATTACAAACCTTCTATGTGGATGTAAGGCTCTGTATAGGAAAAGAATTGCAACTATTGGACGCGGTTTTTTCGAGGATGTGGGTGAAGTTGCTCATATCAAATTATGCGAACTTTTTCACTTTATTAAGACCACAGGGTGGTTCAAAGATGACTCTATAGTGTGAGGGATCACAGTCCCAGTGGTGTCACAATGGGCCTCCAAAAGTCCTAGGTGCGTCGTTTTGAAAACCACATAACCTAACCTAACCGAATGCCGAATAAATGGGTCGAATTGTCTGTTATTTTAATAACAATAAATATATAACTTGCCCTTCCTTACTTGTTATATATATGCACAAGTCTATATTTAACTCAATTATTTTTAACCCTTAGATGGACAAGAATATTATACATATGTTATTGGACACTTTTATTTTAATTTTTAATTCAAAACTGTTTTATAGTTTGGAATAGCTTGGTATGTTCAAAAACGTTCCATTCTAATGACAATTTCATGCAATTGAAAGAACAACAAATAGCAGCGAGAATAAGTGGATTTTCCAGTTTCTTTCTTGGCTGCTTATTGAAGTTAGAAATTAGAAAACAAAACCAAAGAATGTGAAACTAATTTATTAACGCAGAATGCAATGCAATTAAAATTAATCGTATTATTAGCAACAACAATTGGTATATTTGCGTGTGAAAATACCTTCAGCGACAATTTTGCCAGGTAATTGCGGTGTATTCGCCTTCTGAATACTAGTACAGTTATTCTTTATTTACACAATGCAAAGTATACACTGCTAGCTCTAAATAATTGTAGTAATTAAATTGAATAGCAAAACCACATACATATATGTATGTAGTATTTATAACATCCGTATACACTCATATGTGTGTGCGTAGTCCAGGTGACATACATATGCATTGTATATGCATTTGTAGTTCACCATATTTTGACCCATTCGATGAGTATTTTTAGAATTTCACTTTACATATAGCACACATAAGTGTTTCTTTGTTTAGAATGCTTACATTTGCTTTCGATTGGAATATTCATTAAGATTTCAAAATATTAAAAATGTAAATGAGGAACCTGGAATAGGAATATCGAAAGTGTTTCCAGAAGATTCACATTTGCATGATTAAATGCGTGAACTGATCTGAACCGAAGTTTACAAATAATATATTATATATCTTGCATTCACACATTTATAGATCTCTCGAAACGTTGTCTACAATTCTCTCCCTCTTTGAGAGAAATTCAAGTAATCTCTCCAACTACTGTTGAAAATTCATAAAACTTGTATTATCTAGTGCGGTGCTAATGTGTTGCCAATTTAAAATATGCCACCAAAAGCTTTCTAAATTATAATCGCCTATGTTCGTCAGAAGAAACAAATATTTTCCTTTCTAACAAATATAAGTTCTAAACAAATAAAAAATAATTCTAATAATATTAAGCAACAGTTGAATAAATACAGTATTGAAAGAATGGGCTGCAAAAGTTCAAATATAAATATTTTCTTCATTTTTTATGTACCTCAATCCATAAAAGAGGTTCAATTAGTTGTTCAAAACAGATAGCTAAACAAATAAAACTAATTGTGAATTCTCATAAGTTCTTTAGGACACTATCCTATACCAGAAACTGTACATGTATGTACATAAATTAACTAACTACAGTAGAAAGGAAAACGATCTGAGGTTCATATACAGTGTACGACAAAAGTATGTATGCTCCTTGCATTTAAACAGCAAAATTAGTATATCGTTTAAGCAGTGACATTTATAATTTGAAAAATACCTTGATTGTTTTTCTATTTTGCTTATGGGTATATCATATTAAAAAAATTATTTTAAATATTGTACATTTGAACTATTTGTTGCAAAACACGCGATCATCTGAAAAAGACAAATAATAACAACGAAAAAAGTGTGGATGAAAAGCTTTTCAATCTTGTAGGGGTTGAAAAAGCAATCTTCTCGGATTTTCCGCTGACTTTTTCGCTCAGAAACATTGTTCGAAAAGTTTTCTGAATAAATTGGGCTAAAACAGTGGGGTCTTTCTTCATTTCGATGATTATTTTGGTCTCTTCGCGAGCTGTGGTTGCCCTTTGGGTGGCCTAATCTTGGCGCGCTCTCTAGTCCACTATTTTCCTATTTATTTTTTACCACTTTTTGAATTGTAGTCTTGTTCCTGGAGTATTTTTATGTGATTTTCTCTTATCATTGCCCCATTAAATGAACCTGACCCATCAATTTTAACAAGCCAAAGATTATCATCATCATTTTGTAAACGAAACAAAAGCTAACGGTAAATATCATACCATTATTATTTGGTAGCTTATACGAATTATTATCGTAGTATCTACCAATAGTATGTGCATTTTTTTTTTCTGGTGAAGACTTCGAAGAAATATTCAAATAATAGTAAAAAATCCATAATTTTGTCGAATACTGTATATAGGGCTCAGCAATTTCTCATTCAATGTGATAATTTATGAAGGAAATAATTCTATAAAAAAATTATCTAAATTTTTGTGCCTTAACCTACCGAATATGGATTATATTTCTAACATGTATTATTTAAAACAATTGACGTTTGATATCTGATTCAATATTGATTTCCTGATATTAGTTGAGAAATAAAAATTTCAAACGGAAATCAAAAATAAATAACTAGTACGAGCTTCTACAGGAAATTCAGAATATAGAATACCTGTCACCAATGCTTCTCTCTGCAAAATATTTCTTTCATCCCACATCATTTGTTTTGTGAATTTAAAGCCTAGTTTACACTATACAATGTTAGTCTTATATTATCTCAATTTGAAACTCATTCTCAGTGTATGCATAAACTAAGTAAACGTCTCATAAAACCTAATAACAACCCTATAGTTTAATACCTCATTTCAGGTTTCTGAAAATATTACCAAAAAACAACAGTGTGAACAATTTTAATGAAAATTTTCGAAATATGTTTTATTCACTCAAAGTTATTTTGCACTTCTTTCTGAATATCAATATTTTAATTTATATAATATATCCCGCACCTGTCGCAATTTTTTATTTACTCATATCCGAACCCATCTGTGCATCTCTACGATCAAATATTTTTATTAAAAATTCCTTACTTCTTACATCCAAAACAGTTTTTCAATTTCTCTTTGAAAAATAAAAAATAAGTTAATTTTGGTAGAGCTTAGTTTTCAAGAGTTTTGCAAACACTTTCAGTCAGATGATGAATTTGGAAATATTTCCACAGAAAATTAAAAAAAGTGTATGCCTTCATAAGCTTTCCCTGTTTTTTAGAGATTAAAAAAGTCAACAAATAAACCAAAATGTAATAGCAAATACAAAAAATGCTACTAAATATGATCTAAGTAATTATGTCATGAAATTATTAATAACAAATGATTACAACAATGCTACCAAAACAATTTTTGATTCGCAAGTGTAAAATCACTTGATTTATGAAGATTATTTATGGCTAACAAAGTAATTTATGTAGCAGTGTGAATGCACTTTAAAATGTGGAAGTCACAAACACATAATAATAAAGGCAGTAGCATAATAGAGACAGTGTGTTCGAGAATACCATAGTTGTCTTTCAGAAAACACTGACAAACCTTTTGCTGAAAAGTAAGTCGCCTCTTAACAGACGACTAATTTAAACGCAAATCATCATGGCACAAAATACAAAACTCATATAAGCGGCTCACACAAACATCTGTCGAATTGTGTGTGTGCACTCGGTATGATTAATAACAATGTAAATGTTTGTGTGAAGCTAAGTAAATATAATATTATGTAACGTAGTATATTTGCGCACTGGCTTGCATGGAAGGCGTTACGATGAAACAGCTGAAACGGCTGACTAAACGACAAGAGCGCGATGAGCCAATATTTTAAGTCAAGCTCATACTCGTAAACGCTATATATAATTTATTGTGTAGACGTTTGTAAAAAGAAATTACGACTTGAGCACTTCACGATTGAGATAATTTGCAAATGCAAAGTTAGCAAAAGTGCAAACTCAAATTCATTGTGGTCCCAATTAACACTTTCAGTTTAAGTTACCGTACTTTCGACTCAGAAGAAAAAAAAATCAACAGCTAGTGGGTGATTTAAATTGTAATGAGATTTTAAATACACCAAATGAACTTGACTTATTTCAGTCAAATGCAATACAAATGGGAACGGGAATTCAGACAATGCAAGTGATTTAGTTTGAAAAACTAATCATTAAATGTTTATTCTCAGAAATGTATAAATGCTTATACAAATCTACAAAAGTCATGCAGGTGAATAAATTTGTGTGTGCTTATGTTTGTGTAAACTATTAAATTACATATGAGATAGTTTCGCTTTCCGAGTATGTAATTACTAATTAGTTAATTAGAAAAATATTTGTTTTGATTACATATTCTTTTTTTTTTGTACATAACAGTTAAAGCGAAGAGTTATTAACACTAAACTATAGATATTTCATATGTTTTGTAGTTAGTCCTAACCTTCATAAGACATGTACATTTCACAGTTGTCAGCGAAAGTTGTTGTTTTGTGAGGTATAGCACCTTTCCTAAAAAGGAAAAGTGTGTGAATTGGACCCTATTTTTAAGTTAGATGGATGAAAAGACAAGTTTCGAAAGCGCCTGACCGAAATCATAAAAACCAACATTAAGCAACTGGATTAATTTAATACATTTTCTGAGCTTTTTCACCCCAGCTGCACAATTTCTAATGAATTGGAATCAATCTATCATAATGGATTAAAAACTGGGCATTTACAACGGCAATAGCCTTTTCGTACACCCAAACTAATTTAATACATTACGATTATAATTGAGAAACCAGTTTTTGCCTTTCGCACAGTCGGCTACTCGATTAACGATCAGCTGTTATACATATTGTTTTTGCTATTCGTAAGGAGTTTGCTATTTTATCAATACGCCACAACCAAATTCACAGCATGGACAATAACTCGATTATGAATTATTGTAGTAAAACAAGATTTTTATTTTGTAAATTTATATAAATCAGCGCTTTAACTACCGTGCGAAAAGGCTATAACGATCTAGCTTCGCAACTTCGATTCTGCCGATTCCACTTTATCAAATTGAAGGTGCACTGGGATAACCTTAAGAATAATATTTAATACATTCGTTCCTAAAATATTCGTTTCACTTAAAATACCGAAGACGATGAACACGGCGGACATTCAAAATAGGTTGTTACGGCCAAAATCAGAAATCTATCAAATATGGCTAAATGAGTTTGACAGATCATAAAATTAAGAAAATATCTTGAAGATATGAGTGGAACGTGTGAAACAAATTTTTATAAACATTTGGGTCTACTAGAACTTGATACAAAGAGGAAGAAACTAGAGGTTACAATCGAGACTGTATCTGCAATCTTCCACATCCACTTTCTTATTCGGGTCTGGCTTCCATACATGTTCCGATCACTAGAGATATTTTGAATCAAATATGTATGCCTTTAACAACAAAGTTGGCATCGATAAGTTGGGCGATCGGTTTCGTAAGCAAGTAGTAATATATAGACGCATCTTGCTGGTTGCAGCGAAGATACGCACCCGCCTCTGTGCAGCAAAGAACGCCCGTCAACAAACACAAGGAAGGTTCGACGTCGAAAAGCTGCAATCGCAACAGACAGCCACGAAATACTCTACTCGACTTGCACTCCTGCTCTCTGGGAGCACTCATCAGCATCTCGGTATAAGGGAACTGTGGAACGGCATCTCAAACTCACTGCGTACCGCTGCAGCCGAAACAATTGGTTTTCCGCAACGACAAAAAACAAGCTGGTACGATGAGGAGTGCCGTCTCGCAGCGGAGAGAAAACAGACTGCCTACCTCGCAACGTTGCAAACGACCACAACACGTGCGGGATGGGATAGATACCGAGAGCTGAAGAGGGAAGCGAGACGCATCTGCAGACAAAAATAGAAAGAGGCCGAAATGCGTGAGTACGAAGAGCTTGGGAAGCTGGCAGACAGAGGGAATGCTCGGAAATTTTATGAAAAAATGAAGCGACTTAACGAAGGTTTCAAGACCGGAGCATCCTCATGTAGAGACCAAGGTGGTAATCTGGTAAACGATGTCCAGGGCATACTGGGATTATGGAGGGAACACTTCTCCGACCAGCTGAATGGCAGTGAGAGTACAATACCAGGAGATGGCGAACCCGATCCCCCAATCGATGACGATGGAACAGATGTTCCATTACCCGACCATGAAGAAATTCGAATAGCAATTACCCGCTTAAAGAACAACAAAGCAGCGGGGGCCGATAGATTACCGGCAGAACTATTCAAATACGGCGGCGAAGAACTGATAAGGTGCATGCATCAGCTTCTTTGCAGAATATGGTCGGAAGAAAGCATGCCTGACGATTGGAATCTCAGTGTGCTCTGCCCAATCCATAAAAAGCTAGATCCCACAATCTGCGCCAATTACCGTGGGATCAGCCTCCTAAATATCGCATACAAGGTTCTATCGAGCGTACTGTGTGAAAGACTAAAGCCCACCGTCAACAAACTGATTGGACCTTATCAGTGTGGCTTTAGACCTGGAAAATCGACAACTGGCCAGATATTCACCATGCGCCAAATTTTGGAGAAGACCCGTGAAAAGGGGATCGACACACACCACCTTTTTGTCGATTTTAAAGCTGCATTCGACAGCACGAAAAGGAGCTACCCTTACGCCGCGATGTCTGAATTTGGTATACCCGCAAAACTAATACGGCTGTGTAAATTGACGTTGAGCAACACCAAAAGCTCCGTCATGATTGGGAAGGACCTCTCCGAGCCGTTCGATACCAAACGAGGTTTCAGACAAGGTGACTCACTATCGTGCGACTTCTTTAACCTGATGCTGGAAGAATTATAAGAGCTGCAGAGCTAAACCGAGAAGGTACAATCTTCTACAAGAGTGTACAGCTCCTGGCGTACGCCGATGATATTGATATCATCGGAAGCAAAAACCGCGCCGTTTGTTCTGCTTTTTCCCGCATGGATAAGGAGGCGAAGCGAATGGGTCTGGAGGTGAATGAGGACAAGACGAAATATCTCCTGTCATCAAGCAAACAGTCAGCGCACTCGCGTCTTGGCACCCACGTCACTGTTGACAGTCATAACTTCGAAGTCGTAGATAATTTCGTAAACCTGGCAACCAGTATCAACAACACCAACAATGTCAGCCTTGAAATCCAGCGCAGAATCACTCTTGCCAACAGGTGCTACTTTGGACTGAGTAGGCAATTGAACAGTAAAGTCCTCTCTCGACGAACCAAAATCAAGCTCTACAAGTCGCTTATCATTCCCGACCTGCTTTACGGTGCAGAAGCTTGGACGATGTCAACATCAGATGAGACGACACTAGGAGTTTTCGAGAGGAACATTTTGCGTAAGATTTATGGTCCTCAGAACATTGGCAACGGCGAATACCGCAGACGATGGAACGATGAGCTGTACGAGTTATACGACGACATTGACATAGTTCAGCGAATAAAAAGACAGCGGCTACGCTGGCTAGGTCATGTTGTCCGAATGGACGAAAACACTCCAGCCCTGAAAGTGTTCGATGCAGTACCCGCCGGAGGAAGCCGAGGAAGGGGAAGGCCTCCACTCCGTTGGAGGGACCAGGTGGAGAGCGACCTGGTTACACTTGGGATCTCCAACTGGCGCCGAACTGCGAAGGAGAGAGAGAGGTGGCGCACTATCGTCGATTCGGCTATAACCGGCTAAACGGTTGCAACGCCATTCACATACATACATACATACATCTTGATAATGAAATATATTGCTTTCATAAAGACAGAAATTATGAAAAAACTATATATAAATTTAAATTTATGTATAAAATGCAAATTCAAAATACAAAAAAAAAACTGATTAGCCGCTAATAATATAGATATATATATATATATATGTTCATATTTATAAATAAAATTGATAAGAGCCTCTTTCTAAGAAAGTGCACCACTGGTTGATTAGTCTCGGAAGATTAAATTAACATGAAACGAAATAATTCTAAAATCTTTTAAACATTTAAGAAAATCATGAACCGCAGCCGACAAGTTTCTTATCAGCTTTATGTGTAATTATGTACGTATGTATTGCAAGCAGAGCGATGACTATATGATAAGGCAACAATGTGGCGACAGATTTCCGACCTTTGTGCATGGTACTGTTTCTCTGCAATTCACTGAGTCAGGCTTAAGTACATACAGTCAGCAAGCATAAATACGGCTGCGTGCTTATGATGAATGTGTAAGTATATAGTATAGCGGCTGACAGCTGTCAACGAAATTACTCAATTTCCTTTAAATGAAGTTGTGAAATATTTTTTAAGAAAAACATAAATGAGCGTATTTGCTTATAAGTACTTATGCATATATATTTTTATATATTTGCACTAAACATGCGGTTTAGCCTTGCATTAAGTTTAATTATTAGTTGTATAGCAAAAGCAGTGTAAGCGAAGCGATGTAAAGTAAACAACTTGTGAATCAGTATAATTGTTGTAGCACTCACCAGAAATAAATAAGACAGCAACAAGAGCGGCAAAGCCGGCCGCAATCGCCAAGAAGTTGTGCGCGGCATTTTTAAGCTCTCTGAATCAGCGCAGTACGCTTTGTCACAGCAAATAATTGGGCAGGGTATTCAAGGCACAAGACACAAGGCTCACTTGCTGCACAGCACGAAAAATATTTAACGATTAGCTTTACAAATTGGGCACACTTTACTCGAATTTCCCAGAAGCGTGAGTTTTGTCTCATACACCGAGCGCTGTTTGGGCTATGGGTTCTTATCACATCCGCGACATCAACACGTGCGTCGTGTTCGCTCAAGCGAAAATTCAAATCAACACTCGGACTGGTATTTCCACTGGATATATTTCTGTTTGCACACTCGCTTATGTGTCTACCTGTAAGCGAAGCCCGAAAAACACGCTATATTATTTCCTACTTCACCTAAAAGTAAATGTGTTTATTTCTTTTGCCTTTTTTCACTACACTTTTTCACGAATTTCGTTGTTTTTGTTGTACGCTTATTAAATTATCAGTTTTTATTTTATTTTATTTTAGCTGTTTATTACTTTTTGCTTTGTCAATCGAAGCAGCGTAAACCTTTGCTGTCTGCTTTATACGCTAATCGCTGAGCGCTAATGTCGAGCTCCGTTCGCCAAGCGTTGGTTGTTTAACCGTCACTGCTGTGTCCACGACTGATAATGAGTACACCGCGAATGCTACAACAAAGCTTCGACTGAGCTTCCGAGTTTCAAGTCCAAGCTGATTGCTGACTTTTGTTGTTTTACTCTATAGTTGTGGAGGCTATCGCACGCAATCAGTGCGACAGCGGTTTCAAATTATACCTAAACGCTCTCCCGCTGCACCGATCCACCGCTTGGGTGTGCGCTCTTTGCTCGCGTTGCCGTCGAACGGCTGATCGGTCTCCAAACTATCCAGCTGACAGCTGATCGCTGCAAAGGCTGAGGTAAGTTAAATTTTTGTTTGTTTTGTTTTCGACTTTCGCAGCTCTTTCACATTTACTTACATATCATAGTTAGTGCTTGTCCGCTCTACAAGTGCATTTGGCGGTTGTGAATGCGTTGATTTAGTTGTGAATGCGTTCCTATTTTTAGCATCCACACAATCACTATATATTTGCACTCAGACAAAGCGCAAATTACTTTAATTATTACAGAGAATTGCAATCTCTATTCAGAGATAATTCTTTGTTACTGTGAATTGGCGCAAAATGCAGAAGTGTATTAATTTAAAAACAAAAATCTGTTTCAGAGAATGTGATACATTTCTAACTAACTGCACCACTTAGACTATTTTTAAGTACGATTATTATATTGGGGGCTCTTATTATTAAGATTTATGAGCTAACGCTATTAGAAGAAGTATATTCACCAGATAACCGTTCCTAGTAAAATGTGTTCTTAAAATACTCGGAATGGATCAAAAAGTTGATTAACCAGAAATGTCTCTCCATTCGTTTCCTCGCCTTAACAAGATGTTTTAATAGAAATATTTAGAAACTGGTACAATTAAAATTTGACGAAGCTCATTTCAAATGAATGTAAATTATTTTAACATAATTATGCTACTTCTTTTTATATCAAAAATTTATATCACAAAAAAAAAAATGTTGTAGTGAGTCAGATTTTATAAAATTACCGTACCAAGCGACGTATGTATTAACGACTAAATTAATGTAGACTCTTTTGGTTTCAAACAGAGAATAAATAGGTAAAGGACCAAGTCAAGCTAGCTGACATGGATCTCTATTTAGAAAAATTGATGAACATATTTCGAAATGTTCAATGTTATGCCGCTTCTTTTTGAGGTTACGCCCCATCAATAAAATTGTAAAAATATTCACAATCATATCGAAATTTTTAATTCTAGTTATTGCCATTTCCACATATTCACATAATTTCCAATCGCCTTCGTTCCGTTCGAATTTAGCATACCTTTTATTTTTTTATTATCAGCAAAATTTCTGGGAAATACCAGCTGACAGATTATCTCTATATACAACAGAGGAAGGAACGATTGCAGTGACTTTTGATCTTGACTCACTTTGCATTTTTGATTTGATTAGAACAACAGTTCTGTATTGTATATTTATAAATAAACATACATCTTTTAACTAAAAATAATACAAATAATGAAAGATTGTAGCCTAATGAACTACAGCCAGATTTAATAAACAGAAACTACAGTTATGAAACGGGCTACTGCTTGACTTGGTTATTAGCTATGATCTTTTGGTTTTAGTATATTATTAATAAAATAAATATACTATTTTTATTCATATTGGAGCAATTTAACTTAAAAATGCAGGACAGATTGGGCTAATCCCCATTCAACCACTTATTTGTTTCATTATCAGGAAAAGTCGGTACAATGAGAATAATCCATATAATCTTAATAAAAGCTGTCAGCTGTCGAAAAGTATTAATTTCAATTAATTTATTAACCTTAGATAACAAGTAGTCAATTATATGTATACTTTAGATGCACATATCACTTAAAAAATGTTTACCAATTAAAAGTTCAAATCTAGTTGTCATACATAAATTTTTTATTCAATTTAAATTTTAGTTACACGTATTAAATCACTAATAATGGAAGCATACCTTTAGGCTGTACTTAAAGCTTTAAAGCTTAATGTAACATAAATAACCAAATAATGCGAGCTTTTTAGTTGAACTTTAAAATATGTAATACATTAGAGCTTTTTAACCCTTGTGAGAGCATCAGGTCAGCTTGAATAAATACAATGACCGCAAGAGGAATATTTGGTTGTGTGTTGAATTTATATAATTTTATGAAATGGGTTAACACCATTCAGATATATTTTTGAAAAAAGTTTGCCATCTTTTGAACTTTCTCGTTGAATCACATTAATTGAATAATAGAGCCAAACTCACTTTAGAAATATTTCTGATTACAAAACTCTTGGAATATGAGTATTAAATTGAAAAATTTAAGTACAATTACAATTTAAGATTTCTTTGTAGAGTTACCAACAGTTTGTTTTTCACAATAATAAATATTTCCTTTGCAAGCGTGTTTTTATATCAAAAGTTGTAGTCTATTCAAATATAATAAGTCTTTGCTCGATTAAAGCGCTGATTAAGATCGAGTTACTATACATAATAAAAATCTTACTTTACTGCATTAATTTTTAATGGAATACTAATCGAGTTGAAATAGGAATGTTGTCCACACTGTAAATTTGATTGATAAAATAGCAATCAGCTGATTACAAACTTCATATGAACAACAGCTGAACGTTAATCGAGTAGCCGGCTGTGCGAAAGCCAAAAACTGATTTCTTTATTATAATCTTAATGTATTAAATTAATTTGGTTGTGCGAAAAGGTTATAAGACTACTGAGAAAACTTCAGTCGAATCGAACTAGCGTGGAAACGAAGTTTAGAAAAATACGAAGTTTGTAAAAACAACAATATCGTACGATGATTCGATTCTGATTTTTGGAAGAGAAATCGCGCACTGAAATCAAAACGCTCTTGCATGATGAATACTATGACTCCACTTTTATTTCCTTCACTTCACCTCGCAACTGTGTTTCACGCATGTACTGGTACATAGCAAAAACATGAAGCGGCCAAAGGAGTGAAATAAACTAATGCCTCTCGTTTTTTTGGATACAAAAAGTGTGATTCACCAAATTCTCCAGATTTTTTTTTTAATTTTCACATTTGAAAAAGTCCCTTCCTGAGGCGATGAGATGATTCGAATTAGGAGGTTATCATCGCTACTTGGGTCCAGTTTTAAGACCTTTTAGTCTGAGTTAAAGAAGTGAAGTTAGTTCATTACTAGGCTTAGTTTAAAAAGTTTGTATTTTAAAATAAATCACCACTTTTACCACCACAAAAATTCTTTTCAGTGCTAAGTATTTACCGGACGACATGAATGGAAAATAAAAACAAATTTTTAGATATTCATAGAAAATAAATATTATTTCAACTCTGTTATTGCCAAATTAGTAACCCATTGGCTAATAATTTTGGCAGAGGCGAATTATAGAAGTTATTTCGAGGAAGCCTAGTTGAAACTACATACGTGGTTTATTCACAATATTACGGTAATTTTCGTTTTTTGGAAAACATATTTATTCTGAACACAGCCCGTAGATCCTTTCTTATGCACCGTTTAGCATTCAAAATAGAAATTTGGAACAAAGCGCTGTGCTCATAGCTAAAGGTTTTGATTCTGCCCAATAACCAAATTAATTTTCTAAATAATAAATTTACCTTTAATATTGGGAGCTGTATTAAAGTCTGTTTAAGTCATAAATTGTTTTCCCACTCATTAAAATTAAGTGAAAAAAGTTTGTCCTTCACTAACATAGCCCTTGACTGAAATAAAACAGTGAACCAAAACACAAAAAACGAAATTCGAAAAAAACAGACACAAATTCAACACTTCATTAAACCGACCGCAAATGGGTATGGCTGGCTGAAATGAGAAATTGAGCAATTAATGTCATTTAACAAAATAAAACATAGTAGAGAGCAAGTACTAGGGGAAAACCAAAAAGAAAAACTAAACGATATAATATAGTTGGAAATAAATGTTTTAACTACTTTTGAAATGAAAATAAAACCAATATAATCGGCGCAACACAAATACATACACACAAAATGATGAACCACCAAACATTTAAAGCGACACGCAAAATGACATAATTAAATGTGCTTGATAAACATACAACCAAAACACACATACAAACACCGATGTATAAGCGATATATAAGCGAGCACTAAGCAAGTGTGTAACTTTGAAAATAAGTATGTAATTAATTTACCACATACACATGGACACACGCACACACATAAACGTACAAGTATGAGGTAAAAAACAAAATTTGGCAAAAGTCTTAATGGCCAACTGCCATGGCTAAAGCAATAAACGTTGAACCAAAACAGTAGCCAACAAATGGGTGGTCATAAAAGATTCCTAAAAATTTTAATTTAATGATATTAAAATAGTAACAAATATGGGAGCAAGCAAGCGGTCAGCGCATAAATGAAGCTAATAGTTAGTATTTAGAAATACAAAAAAAAAGTGCAAAGTGTCAAATGTCAGGCCGACGAGTGGACAAATGGACAAGTACATGGCATAGGCCTAATTAGTCAACAGTTTTATGTGCTTTTAAAATGAAATTAGTGAGTTTAGGCAGACGAAAATCGGGCTGAAACGATAGCAATAGGGTTGAACAAACCAGTTAAGAAAGGTGCAGGTGTGAGGCTGTTTGACAAAAAGTGGAATTGCCTTACAGATTTGCCAGCGTCCATTCCAAATGCCCATAGTATGATACATTCCAATGGCGTGCAAATGCAATCAATGCTGCTTTGCTGCTGCTTACATGAAAGCGCTGGCCAGTATTGAAGCATGATTGGTAAATACAGCAGCTATTAAAAAAAAAAACATAGAGAATACATGACTCTGTCCACATAGTCGTATCGTTTGGCCTTCGTTTCAACGCGATTGCATGTATTCAATGTCTTTGTATTCGCAGCTTGTTGTGCAAAGAGTAGATACAATCATTACCTGAGCTGTCAAATTCATATCATAGTGTTTAGAATAAAATTGTATTTAGAATATTTCATGTCGCTCATACGCAGTGGTTCACTTCTATCAATCAAATTGTTGTTATACTAAATGTTTGTAATTATCACTCAAGAGTGGTAATGGTACATAATTTTGCTTAAACGCACCAAAAATTTGTAATTTTATTAATAAAGTAGTTATACAGTTATAATGTATTGTTACTAGTAGGCCAATCGAAAAAGATAAAAATCTATCAAAAGTTTAAATATGGTAGTATGAATCTGTTCTACTTACTTTCTTAATGAATATTTTGCACTAATCGTTATGTCGGCGTGACACGTGTACGTAGGTCTATATAAAGGGTAAATCGTTTCAAATTAAATTATCAATTTGAACCACATATTCGGCATATATATGGTATAAAGTCCATAGAAAGTTGGAAACCCTAATATTAGGTATATGGGAGCTAGGTAAAGTTATGACCCGATTTCATTCATTTTTGGCACGGAGCCATATTATTAGAAGAAATATATCACCTCTAAATTTCTTCGAAATATCTGAGAGACTTACTTATATTTTCGTTGAAAAATGTATTAGAATGAGATTCGTGTTCGATATATGAGGCCTTAAAAACTTTTCAACTAATTTCGACAATTTTTAGAAGGGCGATGCCACACTTTAAATGCAGTATTTGTGCAAAGTTCTGATCCGATATCTTCACTAGTGCTTACTTTATTTGTAAAGTTAGAATTTCATTGAAATTGGTCAAGTAGTTTCGGCGATATGGTTTTTGATCCATAACAATTTGTATGCCAATTTCCAGTGTAGCCCTTCTGTGTTATCTTTGCCATAAAATTTAAGGTTCCTGTGGTTTTTACTTAATAAATTAAAGCATTTTTATTAGTTTTCAACATAACCTTTGTATGGGAGGTAGGCGTGGTTAAAATTCAATTTCTTCCATTTTTAAGATGTATAAGGTGGTACCTAAAATAAACGACTGTAGAGAGTTTGGTTGATATAGCTCTAGTGGTTTACAAGATATATACAAAAAAATACACCCATATTTTCTTCTTAATAGTGCGATCCTTTCTACCAAATTTCATAGCTTAATTTATTACTTAGTTATGGCACTATATGTTTTTTCGGTTTTTGCAATTTTGTGCATGGCAGTGGTCCGATTTTGCCCGAAATCAATCTTCCTATGGTTCCAAGAAGCACGTGTACCAAGTTTCATCAAGATATCTAAATTTTTACTGAAGTTATAACTTTCACAGACGGACGGACGGACAGACAGACATCCGGATTGAACACCACTCGGCACCCTGATCACTTTGGTATATCTAACTCGTTTAGTTTTATATTTATAAAAACTCAGGTAAACCTCCATAACTCGAACGTCTATAACTAGAAGTTCTCTATAACTCGAAGTCTTGAATTGACAATAGGAGTCAAATTTAATACAAATTTTTACAAACTTCCGTAACTCGGAAGTCTCTCTAACTCGAAGTTTTTTTGTGGATTATGTTGATTCTAGTTATGGAAGTTCCACTGTAAATGAAAATTTTAGATTATGTATTATATTATTAGAATATGAAAAAATGGTAAAAAAAAACTGTTTAGACTCGTCAACTTATTATCAATATTATATGTGTTCCGATGTATTGTTTTGTCTCAGTATAGTAAATTTTTTATTAACAATTCTCATGGCGGAAAATTTGAGAATCTCGGTTAAATTTAGTGAGTCGATTTCTATTGGTATAATATTATATTTGATAATAGAGATATTCTTAACAGGATTTCTCAACTATGAAATATTTAGCCGAAAAATAAATGGAATCGTATGGAATTTTCATACCAACTGTACAAGTTTTTAAAAAAACTTAGCAATAAATTTATTTCTGTTCTTGCCTCAAATGTTGACAAAGTCCTTCGGCAGACTCTTTAGTCGACGATTTTGCCTTGAATTTATTCTTCGTAAGTATTTTTAATTAATGAAAACCGCATATGAGGTATATTAGTCTGATTTTGTCAATTTTTGGCACGGAGACATACTATTAAAAGGAACACGTATCCGTTTAATTTCCTTAGAATATCTGAGATGTTTACCGATATTTTACAAAAACAATTACCCGTATGATTTGTAGTCCAGGTACACGTATAATTTGCTTATTATAGAAAGATACCAAAAATTGGAATATTTACAACGAAGATAAAGTAATGCCAAAAACAAATGAAATATTAAAAGAAAATAATAAAAAATAAATAAAAACACATCTTCCCAAACGAGTCAATTAGCCAATAAAATGCTGTTGGCTGATCTGGTGAACTTATACAGGCTATATCTTAATTAAGTTTGATGAGAATATGCCTACTGAAATCGGTTTACTCATTCTCATTGACTACATATACTGAAAAGATTAATAGTTATTCCAAAGCGTCAGTCTGCTCAAAGCGCATTTGGATTCACTATCAAACAATCTCCCCTAGCCTCTCTCTCTCTCTCTTAATGCAGCAAATAGAAATAAAGTGCACTCACTTGTAGTTAAATACTTTCACTTTCCTTCAAATAAAAAATCCACCAAAATTACTACATAAAAGTAATAAATATTATCCAATGATTTTAAGCAAAAAAGATTAATTCATTCAAAAGCTTTAAAGCGGGTAAGTGAAGAGTAAAAATTACAGCTGCAAATGCGAGTGCAGTCTTGCATATTTCCAACACTTCCGCAATACTTCCGATTGCGGTGTTGTGATTAACAGGAGCATGTCAAGAGGTTTCCGTTACAGCCGCAATGACAATGAAGCCGTCCGACCACGCCGCGTCGCACAAACCCCAACTGAGAGAGCCGTGCAGTTGATTAAAACAGCGAACAGCAACAACAACAAAAACTTTAATTTTGCCAAAAACTTGTGAAGTGGGTTTCCGAATTGGGAAGTGCTGCAACAAGGTAGCAACAACAAAAGCTCGCTTGCAACTCGCTTGCACCAACGAAATGTGCGCAATGGAAATTAGGCTGTTTGACTTGTTGGTTCGCAGGCTGCCTAGCAGTGCTGTGGCGCTTGCAGTGTGGACTTGCACTTGAGATGAAGTAACCAGCTGCCAACGTTCGCCTACGGATTATGGTGTTTCCATTTCAACGCGAACGTGAATATTTGTACATGTGTGTGTGTGAACACTATTGCAGCCGACTTTCCGAATTTCCACCATTGAATGCTGTGGCACTGCTTCGACGTGGTCGTGTTGGCCGGAATAAAGTTCAAGTTGGAAAAGTCGTCTCTAAATCAACACATGCACATACGTATATTATTATACATACATACATGAACACATGAACAAATTTATTACGTAATGTGCGAACGGCAAGCAATTTTGTTGACAAACATTAAAAAAAAAATCTGTAAAAATAAAACTTCAGGTTGATGGAAAATTCATAGTTCAGCTGTCCATAGAGCTTATGCTTGTGCGGTTATTATTTATGTAAAAGCTCATCATTCATTGCGCACATACGTACATATTATGTATATGTATTTGAGGAAGTTATTGTTAGTATTTATAATTTAATTATTCTGCGTATTTCTATCTGCATCAAAAAACCAGTCCCGTGTATATGGTGATGGTGACTAAAAACTAACTTATGTCTCCTGAAGTCAAATACCATCCAGTCAATACCATCTAGATATTTATCTTACTGTTGGCTTATCGCAACATGTTGCGCAGATGTTGTGTTACAGTTCTTTGTAACACCTAAAACTAAACGAGTTAGATTTAGGATTATATAATATATATGATCAGGATGACGACGGGAGTTGCAATCCGGACATTTAACTGTCTATCCGTCGGTCCGATTAGGTTAGAATGGTAGATGGGCGAAATTTGACCATGACTACGCCCACATATGCAGCTAAGTAAGAAACTAAAAAAGTTTTATAACTAAACCACAAACTAATAGGGTTTTCTTTTCTCAAAAAAAGGTTGCATTTATTCTGCCCTGTACTCGGATTTTCAAATAGTGAGTGAGAGTTGGCCAGCATAATAGGGTGACATTTTTTGTTCTTTTATCATGTAAAAAATTGAGCACTTTCAAAGAGGTAATGTAGCATGTGTATAATGTTGAAATATAAAGAGGCAGCATTTTCATCGAGAAAATAATTTTTATAAGCTACAAAAGAAATATCGCCATAATGAAAGGAATATAGGTGATAGGATTTTTGCATATATCTCACAAACTACTAAAGACACATCAATCAAACTTACTATAAACATGTAATTTTGATATAATTGGTTAGTCACCACGCCCATTTCTTATACAAAGTCAAAACTACTAAATATCACAGTAAAGATGGTATGGAAGGCCTGATCTTAAATCTGTCTGATATCAGGGACCACTAGACAAATTTCAATCAAATTTGGTAAATATAATTTTCCTAACATCCTGATATTAGAGCTTGAGAATGGCTTTACAACTACGTCCATTTACCATATAACACAATTTTCAATTCCAACAAATTTGTTCTCTTTAGAATATATAAACCCAGCACCTCTTAAGATATACGAGCAAATATCGCATACAAGTTTCAATGAAGGTGTGACATCGCTCATAACGAAATTGTCAATATAGGTGAACAAATTTTGAAGGCTCCAGATACATGATGAGAATACCGAAAATATCGGTAAATCTGAAATTTTAAAAAATTTTATAGAAGTGTAGGAGGAATCGTTTTCTTTTATTAGTGTGGTCATTGCTTTCCCTAGCTAACATGTGCCTAAAATTAGGATATGATAAATTTCGCTGAGCTTTATCCCGTATATATCGGTTAACATGTATGTAATAACGTCAGATATAATGCAGTCTGATGGCGAAAATGGTGATGGAAACCGGTCCATGAACAACCCAATTCCATATACTGTATATAGAGTATTTGAGTATAGACTTTCCCCTAGCCAATATATCCACTTTGGTGATGAAATAGATTTCCATATAACTATTTAAAAAAAATTCAATCATTAGAGCAACATGTGGTCAAACAAAGGTGTTGAATATGTCACTTGTGTATATACCTACATACATGTACTATAAATACTTAAATAGTCCGCCCCGATCTTGAACTCTGTCATGAGTATTTCGATTCACTTACTTCAATGAAATAACACGTCAAACAATAGCTCAAATCTTAATTCAACAATAATATAATATTAGTTTATTTAACTATTTATATATGTATGTGTGCTTGAAGACTACTCGGACGAATACAATTAAGCGGAAATAATTAAAATTGGGGCTCCCAAATTCGTCTCAACAGCTTACGCAGCATCGTCATCTAATTAATATCGCAGATTAAATGACCCATTTCAAATCTTGCAATGAGCGCCACTAAGTACAGCGTATGTGGATTATGTAATGTGTTTTGATAAAGCTTAAAATACACAATGCGGGCACATAATTTAATGAGCGAGAGAGCCATTAACCAAATGAATGGTCGGAAAGTTCAACGGTTACAAAAGTTCATTATCACTGTGTCAACTGAGGCGAACGGCAGTAGATATATTGAAGTATATGCCATATTATATATGTATATGTATAAATAAATATATGTGTGGACTTAATACATATATATATTCAATCCTTAGCACATAAAAGTGCTGGGGAACAAAGGAAAGTTCATCAACCGAAAAGTCAAAAGCCAATTGCTCGCGGCACCTAGTGATTTTGCGATATTTCCTGCGAGGCAAGCATTGTGATGGCTCATGAGAGCCTCAATTGTAGCCAGCCACACTGCATGCATGCGTCCGAAAATGCATTACACAAACGTATGCCAGCTGTTGCTGTTGGCCTGTCTGCCACATTCGCCGTAATCCAGTTGAGCTGAACTGAGTGCGGACTGCGTGGCGTCTCTTTGGATGCTCATCACACACATGCATACGATGTCTGTCCGTACTTAAACAGTTATATGTATATTTTAGCTTATGCAAATTGCTTGAGTTCGCGTTTGCCTGTGAGTGTGTGTGACTGTGATGTGGCATATGCCACATGCGTTCGTCCAAAATTCGAGTTGTTCGCTGGAGCAGCGCTTGTTCCACGCGAATCTGCAGTTGGCACCATAAAATACTCAAAAAAAAAAAACAACAAATTTGCAGCAGATTATGTAACAGTGAAAAATGGCAACAACAATCACTTAAACAATTTTGACAAAACTTGGGTGTTAACTCGACCAAATCTAGCGGAGGAGCGCATTTGTTGCATTTGCCTGAGTGCAACTGCATGTGTTGATTATGAATTTAATGCAATTTTTCGTTTTGGTAGATGCACTTTTGCCGCGTTTATAAAACCGAAAGTACGCACCACACATTTTTCCACAATTGTTTGCAGTTAATTTTTATACTCTCGCAACAAAGTTGCAAAAGAGAGTATTATAGTTTTGTTCACATAACTGTTGATTGTAAGTCCTAAAACTAAACGAGTTAGATATTGGGTTATGTATA
This sequence comes from Zeugodacus cucurbitae, assembly GCF_028554725.1. NCBI lineage: Eukaryota > Metazoa > Arthropoda > Insecta > Diptera > Tephritidae > Zeugodacus > Zeugodacus cucurbitae. The sequence goes on along the minus strand of NC_071667.1, from coordinate 49,567,224 downwards.
TCAAAATGATCAGGGTGAAGAGTAAAGTTCAAATCCGTATGTCTGTCTGTCCGGGAAGTCAATGAAATTCGGTTCGTAATATCTACCTTGGTTCACAATGACATGTTGTGAAAATAGTCCAAATCGGTTCACAACCACGCCTACTTCCCATATTAGAACTTTGAAGTCGATCTGAATCGTTTACTTTACAATATATAAAGTAAGTACTAGTGAAGATATCGGAATAGAACTTTGCAAAAATTCTGCATTTAAAGAGTGGCATCGCCCTTCTGAAAATCGTCGAAATCAGTCCATAAGTTTTCAAGACCCTATATATCGAATATGAGGACATCCGTGCTTTTAACAAATTTTTTACCGAAAATATAGGTTAGTCTCTCAGATATTTTGTAGAAACTCAGAGGGAATATGTGTCTTCTAATAATATGTCTCCGCGCCAAAAATGAGTGAAATCGAGTCATAACTTCCCCTAGCTCCCATATAACTAATATTAGGGTTTCCAACTTTCAATGGACTTTATACCATATATATGCCGAATATGTGGGCCTAATTGTTTGTTATGTTAATAAGATTAAATAAATTAATTGCGAGAGTGTAAAACGTTCGGTGAAACCCGAACTTACCCCTTCCTTACTTGTTTTTTTTTTTTTTTGTGTTTTTACATTTTAACTTGGCGAATTTATTTTAAACGTCTGCATGTGCTCAGCTGAAACATAGGCTGCCACCTGCCACTTCAGGTGATTTGTTAATGGTGCAACCAAAACAATATAAAGCGTACATGTAAGCCCGAAAAGCTGAATATTAAATTACATATGTTGGAAAACTTAAAATAAATTAAATGAATTTATGCTATCTCAATAATAATAATCCCAAAAAGATAAGAAAAAAACACTTCCTAAACCATATTCGACATTTTTGATACAGACGTGGTTGACGTTGACATCAGTAGAAAGAGAAGGTTGGTTGTGTGATAAACGAGGGCTAGACAAAGTACCTGGAGGCCACACCAAAAGATTCCTCGCGGTTTGGGAACTACGTCACTATTAGCAGCTATACATTTTAAAATGTTAAGGACTTGGTTTATGTCGAAACCAGCATCTAAGCCTGGTAATCAACCGCAGAACAAAAATTATGCTCTATAAGTCTCTCATCAATCCCGTCCTATTATACGGTGCAGAAACATGGACGATGACAACGCGTCATAAGAAGGTACTTGGAGCATTTGAGAGAACTGTTCTCCACACGATTGGAGCCGTCCGCGTGAACGAGAAGTACCGCAGAAGGTGGAACCATGAACTGTATGAGATGTGCAACAATATGGGATATGCTGGTTAAGCCATGCCGTATGTATGAAAGTGAAAAGATCCTTCGATTGAGGACTAATGGGGGGACAACGGAAACAAGGGCGCCCACGCATTCAATGGAAGTTTTAAGTGCATAGGTAACTGTCTGGCCTTGGGATATGCAACTGACGTGATTTCGCAAAGGACCGATCATGGTTGTAGTCCCAAAGAAGAAGAAGAAATAGGAATTAAGCATGTATGTATGTGATTGGCGTTGCAACCGTTTAGCCGGTTATAGCCAAATCGACGATAGTGCGCCACCTCTCTCCCTCCTTCGCAGTTCGGCGCCAATGGAGATCCCAAGTGTAACCAGATCGCTCTCCACCTGGTCCCTCCAACGGAGTGGAGGCCTTCCCCTTCCTCGGCTTCCTCCGGCGGGTATTGCATCGAACACTTTCAGGGCTGGAGTGTTTTCGTCCATTCGGACAACATGACCTAGCCAGCGTAGCCGTTGTCTTTTTATTCGCTGAACTATGTCAATGTCGTCGTACGAGTACGATGTATGAGTTGTACAGCTCATCGTTCCATCGTCTGCGGTATTCGCCGTTGCCAATGTTCTGAGGACCATACATCTTGCGCAAAATTTTCCTCTCGAGAACTCCTAGTGTCGTCTCATCTGATGTTGACATCGTCCAAGCTTCTGCACCATAAAGCAGGACGGGAATGATAAGCGATTTGTAGAGTTTGATTTTGGTTCGTCGAGAGAGGACTTTACTGTTCAATTGCCTACTCAGTCCAAAGTAGCACCTGTTGGCAAGAGTGATTCTGCGCTGGATTTCAAGGCTGACATTGTTGGTGTTGTTGATACTGGTTTCCAGGTATACGAAATTATCTACGACTTCGAAGTTATGACTGTCAACAGTGACGTGGGTGCCAAGACGCGAGTGCGCTGACTGTTTGCTTGATGACAGGAGATATTTCGTCTTGTCCTCATTCACCTCCAGATCCATTCGGTTCGCCTCCTTATCCATGCGGGAAAAAGCAGAACAAACGGCGCGGTTTTTGCTTCCGATGATATCAATATCATCGGCGTACGCCAGGAGCTGTACACTCTTGTAGAAGATTGTACCTTCTCTGTTTAGCTCTGCAGCTCTTATAATTTATTCCTGCATCAGGTTAAAGAAGTCGCACGATAGTGAGTCACCTTGTCTGAAACCTCGTTTGGTATCGAACGGCTGAGAGAGGTCCTTCCCAATCATGACGGAGATTTTGGTGTTGCTCAACGTCAATTTACACAGCCGTATTAGTTTTGCGGGGATACCAAATTCAGACATCGAGGCGTAAAGGCAGCTCCTTTTCGTGCTGTCGAAAGCAGCTTTAAAGTCGGCAAAGAGATGGTGTGTGTCGATCCTATTTTCACGGGTCTTCTCCAAAATTTTCCGCATGGTGAATATCTGGTCTGTTGTTGATTTTCCAGGTCTAAAGCACACTGATAAGGTCCAATCAGTTTGTTGACGGTGGGCTTTAGTCTTTCACACAATACGCTCGACAGAACCTTATACGCGATGTTGAGGAGACTTATCCCACGGTAATTGGCGCAAATTGTGGGGTCTCCCTTTTTGTGTATTGGGCAGAGTACACTGAGATTCCAATCGTCAGGCATGCTTTCTTCCGACCATATTCTGCAAAGAAGCTGATGCATGCACCTTATCAGTTCTTCGCCGCCGAATTTGAATAGTTCTGCCGGTAATCTATCGGCCCCCGCTGCTTTGTTGTTCTTCAAGCGGGTAATTGCTATCCGAATTTCATCATGGTCGGGTAATGGAACATCTATTCCATCGTCATCGATTGGGGAATCGGGTTCGCCATCTCCTGGTGTTGTACTCTCACTGCCATTCAGCAGGTCGGAGAAGTGTTCCCACCATAATCCCAGTATGCCCTGGACATCGGTTACCAGAATACCACCTTGGAATTAAGCATAGTTCTTAGTTAATTTAGTGAAACTAAAGCCAGAGCGGATCCTCCTCTATGAAGAATTTCATGACAATTATCACCCCAAAAATAATTAAAAGGCACGTTTGTTTCATACCTATGCAACAGGAGATTACTTTGTGGGATATTTTGAAAAAGTGGTAAAACTGGTAGTTAATGAAGCGACATTTTTTAAGCGATGATTTGTTAGATGCCGTGCATAAAACACAACAAACGATTTTTGATGAGGTTTAATGCTAAGATAAAAATATATCTAAGAAATGCATTGGACTCAAAGTTCATGAATACTTGAGTATGTGAGAGCTCTATGCAAAACATTGTGCTCTTATTTGGAACATATTATTTATATCTTTTACTACAATAATTATATAAAAAAAGCTCTATTGGTTTGCAAAATAGCTATAACTGCTTATAAAATCCAATTTTCCCTCAATACTAATATTTACTTCCATTTTGTTTGAGGAAACGGGAAACAATACAAAATTTGGCACAATACCCGTAATCCTTTTAAATCTGATTATTTATCCTGACTTTTCAACAAAGTCTGATAGGAGACTATCGTCTACCACTAACTACAACTATTTCTCATTTGATTTTTTCTTTCTCTAAATTAAGGTTTATCAAAAATTATTTCAAGGTTTCGCTTAAGCAAATAACCCATATCTACTACTGTCAGTTCTTCATATCTAAATATTATTTTTTATAAAAATACAAATAAAAAACAAATTTAATAATAAATGGAGAAAAATCTTTATCAAGAAGGAAATGTGCAAATGTGTTTTACACGTTCGAATGTGAATGGGAATACAGCCATTACAATAGCACTAAACCAATATATTGATTTTTGAGACCGTCGCAAAATACTTCCTCAATTATCCAGCCATTCCCTTAAGAGGCTAAATTATACCAACGTCATTTGTAAAAATTGCCCACCAATCACCTACGCTGACCAGAAAAATAATTGCTGCAGTCATAAAAATCAGACACGCTAAGCAAACACTTCCCTTCAAATGCTCCAGCCAGCAACGAGTTCGTGTCTTAAGTCTTTTGTTAGCTTATTTTGGCTGTTAACCCCAGTGCGTTGCAATAAGTCGAATGCGATTAAATATCAATTGCATAGGTAAATAAAAAAAAAATAACAAAAATGCGTGGCGATAGCAACAACACACTGCTGCAACGATAAACTCTTGCAACATTCTGATATCAAATGTACGAGTACAACTAACACAATCGGCACACTTGTGGCGCGTCAAGGAAATAAAGTCAAGTCGAAATGCATAAACTACAAACGAATTGTTTCGATAAAAAGCAAGCAACAAAAACAACTATGATAAAGCAATAACAATAACATAAAAATTAAGAGCAAATCATGCGAGTACAAAGTCTAGCGGCGAGTGAGCAAACGCCGCGGAGAGCCAAAATGCTATGCACCCAACATTTTGCCCAATTTGCCTTTGCTGCTTTGCTGCAACAAGAGCAACAAGTCACCAGTGGCGCATAGGCACCCCAAAGAGAGCGAGTTGACGGTAAACGCTCGCCGGTGATGCGGCAACGTCGCACTTTAAAAGTCGCCGACGCTGCAAAACCGAACGACAGATTAGTTGAACACGTCGAGGCGGCAACAGCTTGGAGCTAACGGCAATAGCAACAGCAGCAGCAATACAAGTAAATACGTGCGGTTTGCGGTTTTTGCGAGAAAGCAGCGCGGAAAAAGTGCAAAGCTTATCAATAAAAGAAAAATTCAAAAATTTCAAAAAGTGTTGCCATTGCAAAGTGTCGAAGTGGCGAAAAGACCAGCAAAAACACATGAAATCACATTTTTTTGTTTTGTGGAAAGAAAGTTGAGTGAAACGAACAACACAAGAGTGCCTAGCTGCGGAAGAAACGAAAAACGAATGCTAAAACAAACGCACTTCCAGTGTATTACAACAGTAACAGCAACAACAACAGCATTAATAAAGCGTTAATTCCCAACAACAACAACAAATATTGCTCTTACCTTGTTGTAGCGATTTTGGTCGGCGTTTTCGGTCGACATTTAATCCATACAAACGGTCGCGAGTAAAAGTGATTTAGTTACGGAACGCAACGCACGTCGTCGGTGCCGTGGCGTAGTACTTTTCATTTCGGTATTTCATTTATTTGCTTTTTTAATTTAATTTGACACACAACGTCACAAACGCATTTGCGCTGATCAAATCAACTCGCTGGTAAATAGTTCACCATCTTTAGATAAAATATTCAACAGTGGACAATTAATTTCCACTTAAACTGCAGCAGCACAACAACAGCCAGCAACGAAATGAAGGTGAGTCAGTATGCTTGTGCGTGTGTTGTAGCGCCTCTGCTTGAATAACTGTATGTAATGGCTGTGCGTTTGCGGTATGCATGCAGAAAATTTGAAATTCAATCAAGAAATGTCGTCAAAAATTAGTGTCCATATGCAAACAGCGAGCTCATATATTGCATATAATTGCAACAACAAGCGATTAGTTAAAGAAATGAGTAATTATTTTAAAAATTGTGTTTATTAAAACATACACTTAGTGCAGAGAAAGTGTCCAAAGTCAGATATTTGCAATTGCAGTCAATGTATCGCAGCAAAAAGTGCCTTTGCCATATTTTGCAAAGGCTTTATTGATTATTGAACTTGGCTGTTACACTTTGTTGTTGAGAAAACCAGCAACACAACAACACAACGTCGTGTGTTTTTGTAAATCTCTCACATACCAAAGAGGACAGTTGGCAGTTGTTTAATGAAATGTTTTGAATACAATATATATTCCAATTCAATTATCTCATACTTATGGAAAAATTAAAATAAAAACCGCAATTACAAAATACTCATATGTATTTAACGTTGAATTGAAAGAGGAAAAAGTGATGTTACCTTAAAATAATATATTACTATAATCTATAGAGCTATTCAATATTTAAAGTGCTTTGATACATTTATGGTTCCAGAGGAATAATCACAGAAGACCCCAAAATGGAGCATTTATTAAGTCACTTCTTAAGGTCCAGATTCCCTTCAGCACAGTCGCTTGTTTGAAATATCATTGTGCTTTATAACGAATGGGAGAATCTGGAAACAATATTTTCTCAAAAAAAAAGTGTTACGTTAAAGTACATGTTTTCAAATAAATGTCGATGTTTTGGTCTTTCGTGGTAATTTGGGTTCTCTGACATATTACAGTTTGGGAATATATACAATTTGGCTAAAATTTTACCACCATCGCAACTAGAAAATCATTTTCCAACTGATAGAAAAACTGAATTAATTTTAGAATTATTTTTCTGGTCGGTTCCAAGCCATGTTAGAAGGAATTAGGGCTCTTGAAATTATTCGATTAACCTGAAAACCGATTATTCGAATATGCGGTTTGTAACCGTTCGTACGAATATTAACCGGTTAGCACTATTCGGTTAGTCGCAATGTTCCGACTATTCGAATAGTCGTTCTACTGCGGTTATTCGAATAGTTATACTGTCACTATTCGAATAAATTAAAATTGTTTGCAGTCTAAAAGCCTTTGATTTTCCAGATATATGTCCGTATTTTCCAAATATGTACAATGTGCGGTATAAATCGGTTGAGAAGTGTTCGGGCAGAACGGCACGAGCAAAACCGACCACTGACCGACCCCAAAAAAACCGGTTATTCACAGAAAACCGACTACCCACTCGTCGAAGTTTTGCCCCAAAATGCCCCAAAGCCCCACCCACCGACCGCCCACACTGCCACGAGTGTGTCCCAAAAAAACCGGTTCCAAAAAGTAACCGGTTACTGCAGTACTAGGCATATGCCGCAAAAAACCGAAAAAATTCGGCAGCAAGGGGGTAGGGGTATAGAATAGCGAACTCAAGAAACATACCACGCAGTGTTGTATCAGTCATATTTTAATTTTGCATGTGAAACAACAACAGTTTTGGTATGACAGTCATAAAAAATAGCGAGTTTTTTGTTAGTTTTAATGTTTCACTTTTTTCAATAAAAATAAGAAAATTAATGAACTTGCACTATTCGAATAGTCGACAACGAACGGTTAACCGAATAGTCGAAAATGAGCGGTTAATCGAATAGTCGATGACTGACGACAAACAATGATACTCTGGTTGTTCACTATTCCTACAGGGTAGGTGACGCAGCGCCACAACTATGGTGTAATCGCAATTAAAAAAGTTTTTCCAATTTGCCTGCATTAATGCAATAGCTATTACAAAGTGGACAGGAGATAACGATGCTAATGAAAATACACGCTAGAAAATAGAGTAAAGCGCATAAACAAAGCGAAAATTGCACAAAGCTTGCGCGCATGCGTGCGCTATTCAAGTGCAGCGCGCAGCAATAACAAGTTCAAGTGCATGCTGCATGCATTTTGTTTACTTTTCCACGCAATTCGTTATTCATTTTTCATTTCTTACGCCTTCACTGCATTATGCCGCAAGTTTCCATTGCAAATTTTATGGCGCGGCCCATTGTAAACAGAGTTTACTTCATTCCTCAGTGCTTTTCTTGCTTTCGTTTTGCACTCTTCATGTATGAAAGTGAAAGAGAAATAATAGCGCGCTTATAGTAAGTAGCACGAGCGGTCGGTCGTCTACTGCCCACGACAACTAGTTACATCGCTTTTATTTCGTACGTCCGTCCAAAGTAATCTGTATTTTATTTTTGTTTATTTACCTCTTCCGTTTTGCTTGAATTTTATTATTCATTTTTATTGTCTCAGCTTTTCAGTCTTTTAATTTGGCTTATGAGTTTGGTTGTATTTGAAAGTTGTTTGTTGCTTCGCTATTTGTTGTGATGGTGTCATGTTTTGTTTTGTTGTGTTGTTGCATGTCCGCGCTAGTTTCTGCTGTTATTATATAATTTTCTGCATAGCAATAGCATTACAGGTAGATACGTTATCCATCGCTGCTGGCATTAATCGGTCGTCTGCTGAAGACACATAATGAAATCGACGATTATCTTTTCAATCGAATTCGTTATGTTGTAATATTTCGGGTGGAAGTTATTGACACACTTGGGTATCGACAACTTTATTATTATAACATGAATTTTGACTAGCTTGGTCTATTCACTGTTTTTCAAAACGCGTTCATTTTATATAGGGAACATAATGGCAATTAAATAATTTGGAAAATAAACTATTATTTGCTTTATATTTTTATAAAATTAATATAATTTCGCACAGAACATAAAAAAATATGGAATACTTTTGGATTTTCTAAATAACGATTTTTAATTCATTGCTTTGTTTTTAAATTTGTTTGTGTTCAACACTGAAAAAGTATTATTAAAATTAAAAAAATTTAGATCTATAGATCTGATAGAAGAAAATAATTTTATTTCGATTTAAAATATAACCTTTCTAATTCTTAATTGAAAAACTTACATACATATACTTGAGTAGTAGAGTAGTGATTAAAATTTGTTTTACAAAGCTAGTAGTCACAAATCAAATGCTAAAGACTTGAGGTGGTTTTCAAACAAATATAAAAATTACTTGGAGTCTAAAAATAGTAAATTAAATCATAATTATTCTGGTCCTTCCAACGGAGTGGAGGTCTGCAGATCTGCCTCTTCCACGGCATCGAACACTTTCGAACAACATCACCTAGCCAGCGTAGCCGCTGTCTCTTTATTCACTGAACTATCTTTATGTCTTCGAATACCACATACAGCTCATAATTCCATCATCTGCGGTATTAACCCCAAGAGTCGTCTCATCGGATGTTGTCATCGTCCACGCTTCTGCGCCATACATCAGGTCGGAAATAACAAGCGACTTGTAGAGTTTGATTTTGGTTCGTCGAGAGAAGACTTTACTTTTCAATTGACTACTCAGTCCATAGTAGCACCTGTTGGCAAGTGTGATTTTGCGTTGGATTTCAAGGCTGGCATGATTATAGGAGTTGATGCTGGTGCCTGTCTATACGAAATTATCTACAGCTTCAAAGTTATGACTGTCAACGGGTGCGCTGACTGTTTGTTTGCAGCTGTACACTCTTATAGAAAATTGTGCCTTCTCTGTTTAGCTTTGCGGCTCGTATTATTTTCTCCAGCACCAGGTTAAAAAAGTCACACGATAGTGAGTCACCCTGTTTAAAACGTCATTTGGTACAAAACGGTTTGGAGAGGCCCTTCCCGATTCTGTTGGAGCATTTGGTGTTGCTCAGTGTCAGCTTACACAGCCGTATTATTTTTGCAGGGATTCAAATCCATCATCGTCGATTGGGGAACCGGGTTCGCCATCTCCTGATGTTGCACTATCACTGCCATTCAGCAGGCTGGAGAAGTGTTCCCTCCACAAACTCAGAATACTTTGCGCTGCTGTATTTACTTAGAGATTAGTTGAATTAATTAATTAATTAATTAGTTGATTGAAATTTGAGAGAGATTATTGCAGAAATTAACCACAAAACGTTTGCGACTTACTTATAGAAAAAATAAAGAATACGTTATATTATATTACAAACACTAATTCAGCCGTAAAGCTAGTTTGCGATCTCCTCTTTAAATTCGCTATAAAAAATAAGCTTAATATGGTGTCATTTGATTTATGTATATCTCCATATATTCCTCGAAACCTATATACCAACCTAATAATTATTAAGATATAGATATATGCATGTACATAAGTATATATATTGGTGAAATCAAGCAATTACCCAATTCTAACCGTATAAAAATACTAATAGTTCACACAATTTTTAATCAGATTTTCCGATATTTAACATCCATATTTATAGGGTATTTTTCACCAAAGTTTAAATAAAAATTACACTTTGATGGAAAGCAAATTAATTACATGTCTTTCAAAAGTAATTTTCACGACACATTCAGGGAACTAATTAAATTTAAAGAAACTGAAAAAATATAATTTTAAATAAAATTATTATACATATACATATGTACCTCAGACTTTTAATTATATGTATATGGGAACACAATTACCTACAGTTTGTAAGAGTTAAAGCGGTTAAAATTGTTGCAAGGTCAATTTAGTTGTCAATAAAAGCGGACTACACAAAAAACAATCGTCTCTCAAACCATGACATAATTAGAAACATGTAATTAAATACGTTATCATATTCAATGCATTTCGATAACAAATAAACTAGAGCCATTTGAATAATGCATCAACTCGTCTAAAGTAGTACAGGTATTATAATTATTTAAATGAGTTTGAGATATTCAACCTATGATATTCAGAGCCGCTCACTCACTCACGCCCTTCAGCACAGTGTAAACTAAAAGAAATATAAGTTTATTGATTATTTAAATATTCCAGCTCATAACACAAAAACAAATAAAGCGAATGCAAAAATTAAATAGTAATCTGCCTTTAACTGCATGCTGGTTACTAACACACATAAATATATACAAGCCCGCACTTGTCCGCTAAGAGCGACCGACTACTCATCCATTCCATTGCTTGGGCTTACCAACATACAGTAAAGTATTTGCGTTCGCGCTGTCTGTTTGTCATGTCACTTTCACTTATTTATTTATTTCGGGTGTGTTAGCCGTCGATGTTGCAATATTTTCGTATTTTATTAACACACAACAACAACGAGCACGAGCGTGAATGCCTTCAGAAAGCACATGCTAACCACAATCCAACATTGACTGTCGGTTACTGCGCTCACCGATCTGCGTAGGCTCTTCTTTTTATGAGTTAACAAGCAGTTACTTCGCCGGTGAGCCAGAGAGGCATTTGACACACTTGTGCTGCAATTCCGTATTTCCGTAAAAAAAATTATATGCTCGTACATGCTGTCACATTTTTTGTCAATTTTGCTTGGCTATACGAGGAGTTGTGTGGGTACTTACTCATTTATAGTTTATGCTTCTCATTAGCATTTTTATGTTTAGCAGTTTTGTATATTTGACAGAAATAAGTTTATATTTATACGAATTGTTGAACGCCTTCAAAGAGTTGGTTCCGACAACTGAAGCTACTAATGGCGTACTTGAAGGCGAATAGAAATAGCTCTAGGTACTTTTAATAAGTGCTCACAGTTGAAATGACTCCTTAGACGATATGTTTCTAATTTAACAGTGGAACAAAACATTGCTGGTGGAAACGGTTTTATTTTCTTCTATAATATTCATCAAATACTCATATGTGTCAATAAAATTTCTATATAAAGTCCGAATGAGACAACATCAGAACGTACATTTTTATGTATTTTATTTTATTTTTAAATCATAAATTTACATCCTTTTTGAACTTCGTCGGTTACAATAAGAGAATTAATCGAATAAATGATCGCTCCAAGTTGGTGTTTCTTCGCCGTTATTTAATACCATATTTACAGAACGATGTGTCTTTAACTTCATAATATGCCTTATGTGATTACTTATTTTTCATTCACAGCGAACATGTGATCTGAAAACAATATATCATTTAATAATATGATAGATGCGGATGGAGTCCAAAGATATTTAACATTTTCATGAATCTGAAGCACTGCTTGGCTCCATTGTGTGTAATTAAAAATGCTGTTTCTCGTCTTTCTTTGTATTATTGATTTGTATTAATTAATTTATTTTAAGGAAATATTTATAATATGGGTAGATTCGTCTAGATGTAACCAATAGAAATATATCTTGAATTTGGTACTAACTTTTCTAATGGCATACGACACATCGCAGAGTTGTTGTTTTTTTTAGAATTATGGAACGATCTAAGTGATAGCAGCTGACGGCGACTTTCGAGGAAAATATACATACATATGTCTCAACTGTCGCTATTATCATGGTAATTCTGAGAGATGAATACATATATTAAAATGCTTATTAGAACTTCTCAGGCCGAACATTGAATTGTGTTAATATTAAGAATTTCAAATACTTTATTCCTTGACAAACCCTCCATCTAGAATAATGCATTTGTAACGGACCTCTAACATTTCGATACCAGCTTCAAATGTTTTTTCAGCGAATCACTTGTAAATAAAAAGATTGTGAGAACGCTTAACTATAATGTCGTGAAACTTCGAAAGCATACTAACTAAGGTATAGTACCTTAAGGCTTAAGCCATTTTGTTTATGTTGATCTCTCTTAAAATTATATTGTAAAATATTATAGAGGTTGGGAGAACCTAACTTTTGCGGAAGTATCCAATTATAGGTTAGAATCATAACTTTATTATATGGAAATTAACTCTGTTATCTATTAATAATTCGATCTTATATAAACATATTGTATTACTAATATAAAATATGTTTACATAAAAACCTGTAAAATTTCGTCTGCTTAGGAACGAATGCGGGTCTCGGGTCTTAAATCGAGCGTGTAATTGGTGTCAAGCTATAAATAGATATAATGCAATAATATATTGTAACAATCCGATAAAAGATACATATAATATGCATGAAAGTACTCAACTGTAACTACCAATCAACAATTTTAAAGACTTGTTACGACATTTCACTTTACGCATTTATGGCGGCACTAAAGTAATATACCTGTAGATCTGCATATTAATTGATGCATTTAATAATTAACATTTCTAATATGTACCTCAAATAACTTTTATTACCATATACTTACTTACCATATACTTATAGTTTTATTGCTTTATTTTTCTACACAAATGCTTTGAACGTACAACGTTGGCACCAGCAGTGTGGTGGCATCGACCGCACTCATGACAGCAGTGGAATGCTTGTAAATGCAGTCGTTGACAATTTTAAAATGCCTCAGTGCATAAAATATGTATCTATAATATGTGCCTCATGCTTACCGCACTTAGGCTTGAATGATGTAATGTTCAGTATGTATGTATACACAAAGCACAAACTGCGACAAGCTACGTAAGAAATGTTGCGCATGCGCGGCGCTATTACTTAAAAATTTGAAATGGTCACAAAATACTCATTTCAAATAGCTTCATTAAAGATTTTATTCATTTAACTGTGCTCATACATCAGACTGAGTGCAATTATATATATTTTTCGTGTAATAAATTAATAGAGAAATTCAATTCAAACAAATCATACTCAACTTGCTAATTTAACTCTTTCACTCTTTCCAGTTGTTCTACATTTTGCTGCTCACTCTCCCTTTACTGGCGCACAGCTATCCGGCTGAGAGCGAAGACAAGTCCATCTCATTGGAGGATGTCGAGCTGCCTGATAGCGATCATGCGGCATCCGGTGGCGATTCACAAATAACCAAACGCTCTGGCAGTTTCGATTATGTCGCGCATCTGAAGTCTGGTCTGCTCTCCAGCATTGGCCAAGCGTCCGCGTCTATAGCCTCAGGCAGTTCGGGCGGCAGTAGTGGTGGCGGCGGCGGTGGTGGCGATGGCTACAAGTCATACGAGTCGGCTCATGTATTTACCTAAACACCCAGTGACTTCGTTCATAATTTTTTTCTAATTAAAATTTCTGCATCTCTTTTCTCTTGCTGTGTAATGCAATTTCTAGGGCAACTCGGTCGATTACAATCCGTGGACATTTAAGAAGTCTGTGCTCAACACCATCTTTCAGGCAGTGAAAGCGATCACTGGTGGTGTGACAGCGATCAAGGGTCAACTGATTAAGGGCAGCGGTTATGCATTGAGCGCTAGTGGCAATTTGGTTGCTTCCTCTGGCGATAAGGTGACCGATGTTGGCAAGGCAATCATCAATTCGGCGCAAATAAATTCGCATGGTTATGGTGGTGGCGCTCCGGTGCATCCCTTCGCCAAATTCAGCTCCTTCTCGGGTGCTTCGTCAGGCGGTAGCAGCGGCGGTGGCGGCAATAAGCATCCCGGACCACCCGTGGTGCACACGGAAAGTGAGTAAAAATATTTATTTAATTTAACAAAATAAAATTTATTTGGAGGGATTTGTGGAAATATTTTTTCTAAACTTTAAAAAGTGAAACACAACAAATATTGTGGTGAAATAATTCCTCCTACGTCCACTCTCAAACCAAAACCCACTGAAAAAATTCTGTATGAAGAGCTTTAGAGAGTTACAACTGAGGAGATTATGTTTACTTCCTTAGCAAGCCATACATATCCCAACTTGTTTATGAATAAAATAGAAGTTTGGAAAACCCGAACAAACTTGTATCACATTTAACGAAAAATTTAACTTTTGTCAAAATACAAAAAGCAATGAAGACAATTAATAAAAAACCATAACAGACACAGACAATCGACAAATTTAGCCAATAAATCAACAGTTCCAACACGAACGAAGTAAAGTTACTAAACCAAAAAAATATCGAGTACAACAACGATAAGGGCAACGCTTGCAACAGAGCTATCAACGCCGACCACACTTGCTTTGGCGATATGTACCTTTCAGCAGATATTCCGTCTGACCGCCCACAATAAACGATCTAAAAAGCATTGTCTGCTATTATTTCTGTGACTGATATGCCTCTGCATGGCTGCGTTCAAAAAATTTACAAATATCTTTTGTTATTACGACATTTATGTTTGTTTCTTCTTTTTACAATATTTTGCGGTGGAACAGCTACATCAGCCAAACCTAATAAAATAGTATTTAAGTATATTTTTCTAACAAAATGCAACGCATTACTCAAGACACGTGACGTCTTACACCTAACTGAAACGTTATAAAGTTAACTTGGCTGTATGTATAAAAGACATATCTAACGCCCATGGTTTTCAGAGGCATTATCGAGCACGAGTCTATATAGCTTTGTTTTCTCAACAGTATATCATTTACATAATGTCTTCGGAAATCTAGCTAAGTTGATAACTTAAAGTATTTATACAGTTGGCAACATCGTTTGGTTCGAAATCTTCCCATACTTTATGAATTTATTTGAATAACTATTTCTAAAAAAGGAAGAATTCAACAATATTTTCACTTACTTTTAAACCCGTTATTATTTTATACCTCTACACCAAAACTGCTTTAACGGTTTCTTGCTAAGAAGAATTTATACTTTCCTTTAAGAATCGGAATAGTTTTTGATTTTATCAGTAGTCGTCCATGGAAACTGCGATCTTATTTTCGAGTATCAGTAAAAATATGTCATTCCACTGAAGCCAAAGATCGTCGATTATCTAGACCCAACCAGCATATATGTATGTGTATTGGCAATAATTTTTGAACGAACCACATCCAAACAAACTGCAAACACTTAGAGTCGTACATTGACCCAAAAGAGCGCTGACATCGAACGCGTTCGCAACAGGGCCGCGTTGGACAAACCAATAAATGACAAGCGAGTCCGTTCGCTCGGTCGACTGCGCAAAGAGATGACATTTATTGTTATTGTTACTTTTGTCGCTCTTCGTCATCAACTTCAGTGGTCGCCACTGAGGTATTGGGCAACTGTCGTTGTTTTTGTTTTGTAATTCTTTGCACCACAGCGGCAACTTTCATTTTCATGTGGATCGCTTGCGGTTGCCCAGATGGTATGCGTGTTCGACTGCATATGATATTAAGTGGTTAACACATAACAACAACAAAAAATAAAACTATATAAAATTTGTTTACACTCGTAACCAGAGCAACAAGTTTCCTAATTGGTTTGCAAGTCATAGCCTTATGGTCAAATACCATCTCTACATGGCAGATCAGCTATCTGTGCCCAATTGTGGTTACGCATCTTAAGGATTTCAAGCACATGCATGCTATATAATGATCTTAAATGTATTTCTATATAAATTTTTTAGATTTTTTTGTGCATAATTAAATTTTCCACATTTCATCACCTCCACAAAATAAATGGTTTGCCGTGAGATTAGAGGTGTAGGAATGTCAGACGCGAAGTCGAACTACTTTTAATACGCTTTTATTAGCTTCACTTGAATGTATGTATGTTTGTTTATTTTATATTATTATACTTATTGAACCAGTCTTATATGCACTCATTGTGTTTATTTAATACAACTATATACTATAAAGGGTGTTTTTTAGTGAATGCTTATTATTTTGATAATAGTGTAAACCTGTGTTAAAAACACTGTGTAACACTGGGCTGGGTATTGAACAAAACTAATTTTAGGAAATTAAGTCATAAGTAAAAAAGTTTTTCCAAATCGAATCGCATCCAAAATTGAAATATTTACTGTCGAAGTTCGAAAATATGCTTATTGAAAGTTTTTAAGATTAATTATATAACGTAGTTACTAAAAAATATTAATATAAACTACATTTTCCTATCATTTTAATGGTGTATAATAGAAAACTTATATGACAGATATAAGGCTATAAGAGGTTTGATGTAAAAACAATAATAAAAAAATTTCGAAAAATATTAGACCAATTTTTGAAAATTTGTATGATTGTGAATTGAGCTCTATGACTAATCGACTAACCGAATTAACTGAATGGGCCATTATTCGAATAATAATATTCGGTTTGCAGTATCCGGATAGTCGTAAGTCGTTGAGCATTCGATTAACCGCTCATTTACGACTATCCGGTTAATAGCTCGTTGTCGACTATTCGACATTAGTTTTCTCATTTTTATTCAAAAATTAAAAACAAACAAATATCAAAGGCTGCTTGGCTTCCAAAAAATTTTAATTTATTCAAATACACTCAGCAGAGCAACTATTCGAATAATCGCAGTTGAACGACTATTCGAATAGTCGCAATGTTTTTAGATTATTCGAATTATTTTAAGAGTCTATTGTGAATGTAGCTGGGCGACTTTCCTCCTGGTATGCGTATTTAGATAATTTCATTAAAAATATTTTGGGAAAACACTTAAATAAAACAAAAATATATTTCATTGACAAGAAATATGCATATAAACAAATGATTACATACTAATTTTTCAAAATATATCTAAATATTTTTTTCCGAAGATCCAACTTTGACCCTTTATATCATCTGTCATTTGAGCTTCATCGAAAAATGTTTTACATAGGAAAAAAAGAAAATGTTGATTATGACCATATTTTTACTTTTTTGGTAACTTACATATTATAATTACTAATGGCGTTTCGAAATTCTAAGACGAATATTTCGATTCTGCACGTTAACTTCGTAGCTTTATTAACCCTCTAATGCCCGAATTAAAATAGGCGGAGCTAACACTTTTTTAGCACAGATATATATTAGTCTTAACTCAAATATGAAGTGATAAAAATTTCAAAGTCCTATGTATCCTGGTTCATTAGTTACAGGATGTTGCTTATAAGCACACATTAAGTTATTATAAATAAACTAAACACTTTTCTCATGAATTTTTTTTTTTTAAATAACTCTCTTATCTTTACTTATTTATATAGTTCACTTTGTTTTAAAATAAAACAATTATTTTTATGTATTTGAACACTTTTTGTATAACTTTTTTCGCGAAACGATTTTTGCCAATTTCTCTCTACGGAGAACTCTTACTGAATAAACACGTGCACAGCTCATATCAGAAAAAGTATCTTCAATCTTGCACAACACATAAATCTACATAATTGGAAAACCACTGGTCAAAAATATTTAAATAACGAAAATTAGAAGCCGGTAAACACAATGTTGCCTATAGTCAACATTGGGTATGAAAGGGTTAAATTAAGTAATATTAAGTAATGTATCGGCCTTAATATACTAATTCTCGTATATCGATTTTCGTTATTATTGTTTAAATTGTGTCATATAATAATTTCATTAATTTGGATGATATGAAATTAAGTTTTTTAGTTGTTATTCCATATAAAGAACTTGTAAACTATAATCGATTAGTAAAATTTAAACTGAGATTAAATGAAGCAATGTATAGATTAGAGGGAACTTAGTATATTATTAAAAGTTTCAAAGTAGATTTAAAATAAAACCCATATCTAGATTGTGTCATATTCGATTCCCGAACTCTGGTATAGTAATATTTTTCGTAATTGTATGTGTCCGTTCGTTGAACTTCTTGCCTAAAATTTACTTCATATCCAAAGTATATATGCTCATAGTTACGTAATAAATAATTAAACCGAATGTGACAAAAACTAACTAATTTAAAACTACCAAATACATGGAAACTTAAAAGAGGTAATAACCAGCAATTAATTAATTTATCTGCGATAAGAAACTGTATATAAAAGTAGCTGAAATTATACCAATAAACTAACGGATGTTAAAGTACTTAAAATTGACATAAGTTGTAATTGTCTAGTACCTCAGGCGCCTAGTATTAAAAACATTTAACACATGTGACTACATATAACGCAGCAGTGTCAAAGAGTTGCTAAAAAATGTTACACACTTTTTAACCTTTTTAACTGTTGTCTGCGCACGCATTAAAATCACAATGGTGCAACAATTGGCAAAAAGCATAACTAAAAGTTAGTACGCTATTAATTATTAGTAAACTATATACACGCATATCTATGTATCTATAAAACGCCTATTTCATGTGGAAGTCAATACTACTACATTTAATTTACATAATAAATGCACTATCCGTTAACTAGACAAAAGTATATGATTATTATAGCATCTCTCTCTCTCTCTCCCTTCAATACATATTCTTACAGTTATTATATTTACTGACAAGTTTATTATTAATATATTTATTTTTCTAATATTGCTAATTTTATTACATTTGCAGCCATTACTACCTATGAAATTCCACCCGGTCATAGTAACTATGGCCCACCTTCGAAGCCACCAACCTACAGCTCAGCAACGCATCAATACTTGCCACCAGCGACGGGCGGTTACAATGGCGGCGGAGCGCCATTCAGCAGTGGACATGCGGCATTTGAAGCGCCCGCCAGCAATTACCTGCCAAGCGGCTATTCCAATGATGGTGCGTAGTAGTGAAAACAACAAAAAATCAATATATTTTAAAAAGTAAAGAGAAGCAAACAAGATTTGCCGGCTTTTGCATGGCTTAATGCATATAATAACCGGTGCTTGTCGGCAAACTTGTAAATCTTGCACTCAAAGCTTATTGTATTGTACATACATATGTATGTATACACGTATGCTGGTGTTGGTATTTGCTTAGCTGCGAGGGCAATGGGTTTTCCGACAAAGCGGAAATTTTCATAACCAAATATCAAACTATTAACTCGTTATTATTTTATTATTTTTATTTATTTTATTTATATTTTTGCATTTATTTGTATTTTCCCCATACGCAAGCAACACACTCCAATAAGCTTGTGATTATATGCGCGCATGCAAATGTTAATCATACGCCCCGGTGCAAGTAATATAATATGCGTCGGTTGCTGCACACATGCTTCCTCGTACTTTTTATATACCATATGTGGCTTTAACTTGTCAACCATGTGCAATCATACTTCCATATGTACAAGTATAATAATAAAAGTGTATGCAAATTGCATGGCGCGCTTCAAAGTTAATATTAAATGCGGTTTATGGGTATGCAACCTGGCACTTCCACGTGGAAGGAAGTGATTTTCGGCTGCGTTCAACAACTTCAATAACCAATCGTTGCGGTCATATAATTTTAAAAGCAGTGAATGTAAATATTTTACTAGCGTACGGTACCTTTATACATCCTCATACATATTTTAATGAAAAATTTGTGTCGACAAGTGCAACTGTTTGTTGAGTGCTAATTGAATTGCTTTATTGGTATTTACTCATCGCACCCACTTTATGCTCGTCAAAAACAAATAACAGTGCAATTTATAATTATTGATTTCCAAATAAAATATACACGTGCCGAGCGAACTGTTAAGAAATTATAAAAATATGAGCGCAATATTCCAATGAAAATGATATCCGATCGTCATATGGGAAGCGTTTAAATATTTTTCATCGAATTGCCTTAAATATTACATTATCGATTTTTCAAATATTTACTTTTCGTAGTAAAATTAGTTAATTACTAAATATTGTGTTTTAAAGAGTTTAAAAAATATATTTTTTTATTAGTTTTTTTTTCATTTCATTCTATATTATATCCTATACAATACAAGAAATTGCCTCCGCAAAACCAATTGACAGGTTCTCAAAAAACAAAATAGTTAAATTAACCAAAAGTTTAGCAACATATATATGATCCAAGCATTAGATTTTCTAAACACAGTTGCATTTTATTTTAAGTTCATACATATCTGTTAGAATAAATTCAAATAACTCAATGCAATTATTATGTACTATGTATATAAGCATATTTCCCTCTTAAATGTTGCATATAGTAAATATATCATATACAAAACATAACCTATATAAGCAAACTATTACTATTCCTTTGTCTTCTTCATTATTTAAACCTTCTATATTTTTCTTTATATAAAAGGTATGTAATACGTATAATGTATGTCTTCTTCTGAATGTTTTTCTGGTGATAGTACATAATACCATACCAAAAACTTAACATCATAAAAATATTTTTTTTTTTGTGAATATTTATATACGCGATTAATATATATTTAAGTAGATACAACTGTATTCATAATTTGTATAAAAATTGTGTGTCTATTTATACAGTTATACTAAGTTTTATGTAAAGTTATTTCTATTGTATATATTTTTCTCTATTCATATTTTAGTTATAACAATAATTTTTTTTTGTAAACTTTGAATATCTGTGATAACGGTGAAGTCTTTAGACAATTACACTACAGATCGGCTTAGACCTGAAATAACTTTAAGACTGAACCCACACCGGATTAGTCAAGGCGTCTTTTCTTGTCTTATAAGACAACAGCCCATACACTCACATGTGACAACCCACACCGATTCATACGAGACAAAAATGCCTGTGTCTTGACTTGTCTGAAGAGGTGTTGTCGAACTATTCATGTATTTTCATACAGACAACGCACACCAAATACGAAAAATTTTTCTAAAACCGTTTTTGTTGTCAATCAATACATGCTGACCTGCACTGATGTTTTTCAAAGACATTTTATTTATGCTTTAGTTTAGAATGGGTATTGAGGCGGAAAAATTAGTTTTTTTTAATTGAGGGAGATAGCCCTATATATAATTATAAAAAAATCATAATTTAAATAAGTTTCCAATGGTGTTTGGTGAATGGTGTTATAATTAATCTTTCCAAAAGATTTATTTTTCTGCGGTTATTACAGTTATAATCCAGTCCTAAAGAACACTAATTGGAAGACTTGGATATCGGTAATAATTCAAAATATCTTCAGGAATAACCCTGGCAGATTTATGTAGAAAACTCGGAATATTTTTTTTTTTTTTAATTTTTTTAACTGCCATCAAAGAAGATTAGACGTGATTTTATAAGCTTGGCAATTTTCGTTAGTTAAAAGTACAAAAGTCGTTGCTTGCTCATTTATTATTCACCAAAAACCATACTAGAACGATGACCCAGCCCCCATATTCGCCAGTCATCTCAAAAGGCTGTATCAAAAATTGAGTTTGAAAAGTAATATATGTATATATATATATATATATAGTATATTAAAATTTTAAGTTTTTATAGTGTATAGCAATTTATATCCCGTTATAATGTAATATATATGTATATTTATAAATATATTATTTTCTTAACTTAAAGATATCTCTATATGTATATGAACTTATATAATATAATATAATATTATACAAATACTTCCTTGTATAGAAAAATAATTGAAAACGTCAAGTCCACTAAAAACTAATACAAATATTTCATGTGAAAATGTGTATATATGTATAAGAAATGTTTTGTGTTTTGTAAAAAATGTGTTTAATTGTCCATACCTTCGCAACAAACTTGTACAAAAAGTTCATAATGTGTATAATCTAAAAGTTGTGCGACCACCTCGTTTGAGCAATGCACACACACTAACACATGTACAAACTCACCACTGATCATCATAAAATACTAAACTCGATCGACGTGTACAAACTTTCCAACAATTCATGTATCCAACCATTTAAATCCATTGTACATACACATAAACAGGCACTCATATACATAAAATCATTTGCACAACAAATTCATGCTCGCAAACATTCACTTGAATTTCAATTTAATAATTTTCGTTTTCCATATCATTACACAAACAACATACGACAACATCACAACCACACGCTCCATGTACACACGTTCATCTCCTACGTGACACACACACACAATCACATCGATCTACAGGACATAATGATGATTTCAACATTTACGGACGTCACCAGAAACTTAGCGATGTGGATGCACGTAAAGCTGCCGCACAGCTACAGGAAATACTCAGTCTTCTACCGAATGGTAAAACGGAATACACTGCCTCAAAAACAGTCGTCTTGGACACACACAATCATGGGTCGACGGCACACACTGGACCTGGTGGCGATTTCAATAATGAAAATGTTGATCTGCATACTTACGGTCTGCCGAACGATTTGGGACCGCTGGAGTCATTGTCGCACACCGAATCCATAACCGCAGCATATGCGCAACGACCGGGCGGCCATGGTCAAGAGAATCCCTCCGATATTTATCGCCAAATGGCGAAGAAACAAACAGCGGAAGAGATTTACATACAGAAGCATCCCAACGAGGGCTATGATTATCGGCCCACAAGCCCAACACCAACGGGTGACAATGCTGAGCAAGGTGGTGGTTACAAGTACAACAATTATCATGCAACAAACAGCGCACTGAAGGATCTAACGCCCATTATAGCCGCATTGGAGGTGGCCAAACGACGTGGTTCCACACAGAATGATGTGACCAAGCATTACACAGTGGAGAAGAGCGTCTATAAGGCGGCGCCACAATCAGCGCCACAGTCAGCGCCGAAATCAAACAATCAATTCAAGTATCTGCCAGCTTCGGTGCAGAAGACGAAACACATATACTTCGATCCAGCGCAAAATAAGGTCGATACTGAGTATCAGCCCACATATGTGCCACCACCACCATCCGCACCGTCAGTCTCAGCCATCGGTGCAGCAGCCCCACCGCCACCGCCACCACCGTCATCCCACGCATTGGCGCCTGCGCAGAGCTACGCCACACACCACACTTCAGCGTACAACACTCAGCACACAGCTGCGCACCCGGTTTATCATGCTCCACCTGCGCCCGCGTCCCCTTATAAAGTGCGTCGTCAAGTGCCAAGCACTTCGATTACAGCGCTGAAGGTGCACACCAAGCCTTACTTTAAGCATCACGACTACGAAATACATGATCCGCTCATGTTCAATCGCATGTTGTCCTTCTAAGTGGAGCGGGTCTAGGGTCCGTTCCGCGAAAGCATTTCGAATTAGATTTGTATACATACGTACCAATTATTATTTACTAAGGAAGAATATTTATTTGCACTGAAATTGGTAGCATAGTAACTTAAGTGAATGTACAATTTTTATTGAAAAAAGAAAAACTACGAATCAAATATTTAGCCAGTCACTAGTTGTAAGTCTGTTGGCACAAGAAGACGTCTCTTGTACACTATAAACACCAATAAAAATATTTTAATTTAATGCATAACGAAATAAATAAAAAAAATGTTAAAGATAACTCACCTTCCTGCACTACTTCTCTGGCCCAAGTACTTTGTAGCACATGAAATTCTATCTCTTCCGCACTGGTTTTTGTTCATGCTCCCACTTTCTTATCACGCAATACACAACAACTTATTCCACAAATAATCAATATAATTTCTTCCAAACCAATATAACTTACCATATTCTTTACAGAGATCTATTATCAGTAATAGTGTACCACCTTCCCTCCTTTGAACCTGTAAATGCATCAAGAAATATTTGAAAGCAACTTGCTGGATTCATGGATATCGCGTGGGTTCCTGCGTTGCACTTGGCTTGAAATTCAGAAAACAGTTTATAAATTCTCCTGTTGCAGCAGCTTGACATCACAACTACTACTTTAACCTCTCCACTCTCTTCGTGTGAAGATCATGGTTTGCATCTTTTATATCTTTATTATCTTCTCACTAATTATTTGTAATGTTGGTTATGTCCGTTATTTACAAATATGCATATTGGTTTAAGTATTTATTATTTTAGTATTGTGCTATTCCATATGAAGGAATGGTTACATTTATTTGTACTTAATTGTTCTTAAATACAATAAATGGAAAATTTGTATATGGAATAATAAAATATTTGTTAAATTTTATTTTTGCTGCGCCTAAAAGTATACATTGAGTTTTCATCGCAATGTACAGTGTCGTACATAATAAAGTAACAGTGATAGTTTGAGAGTCGCTGTGTTTAATGTGTATATAATCACTGTTTTTAATATATTATACTTTAGTATATCGATTTTAAAATACCCAGTACGGGATCTAGGCAATCGATTATATTTGTGCATAGCTGACTAATGAAGAAGTTGAGATATAACAAGAAAAAAAAACAAATTGCATCTTCAAAGTGTGGCAACTCTCATAAAAAGTGATTTAAATCACTTTTTAACTTTCTAAGTTGAATATAAGGAACTCAGGAGTCAGCCATACCACTTTAAACTAATATATCAGTCAATGTTAAAGTTACAATTTTGAACTTGTGGTAAAAATTTACATAACCGATTTAGTACTTCCCCTAATCTTAATATAATTTTCAAACTATCTATTGACTTATCATCGTATATAGCAGATACCTTAAATCTTTCGTCCATTATCTAAATAACGTTTGTGTGTGCAAAATTTTAACAAAATCGCTTCATAACTTATCGAGAATTCGTGTCCACCGATTTTAAAACTGAGTTTTGAGATAAACGTGTTTAACACTTTAAATTGAAACTGAAGAACTTCCAAAGGGTATATGTATTCTTTAGAATTTTACTTGGATTGATTTGATATTTTTGGAAAATATTTTTACCATATTGAACTATTGAATAAGACAAAAAACATACCTGCTCCCTTAAACTAATAATTATGTTTAATAATTTAGTTATCTAGACCTATAGACCAATGTATTAAATTTCGTCCATTTGGTGGAGTTTATATGGTAAATATATTTTGCTAAGTCAGTAATTAACGGGTGATTTTTTTGAGGTTAGGATTTTCATGCATTAGTATTTGACAGATCACGTGGGATTTCAGACATGGTGTCAAAGAGAAAGATGCTCAGTATGCTTTGACATTTCATCATGAATAGACTTACTAATGAGCAACGCTTGCAAATCATTGAATTTTATTACCAAAATCAGTGTTCGGTTCGAAATGTGTTTATCGACAAATTTTGTTCAGCGATGAGGCTCATTTCTGGTTGAATGGCTACGTAAATAAGCAAAATTGCCGCATTTGGGGTGAAGAGCAACCAGAAGCCGTTCAAGAACTGCCCATGCATCCCGAAAAATGCACTGTTTGGTGTGGTTTGTACGCTGGTGGAATCATTGGACCGTATTTTTTCAAAGATGCTGTTGGACGCAACGTTACGGTGAATGGCGATCGCTATCGTTCGATGCTAACAAACTTTTTGTTGCCAAAAATGGAAGAACTGAACTTGGTTGACATGTGGTTTCAACAAGATGGCGCTACATGCCACACAGCTCGCGATTCTATGGCCATTTTGAGGGAAAACTTCGGAGAACAATTCATCTCAAGAAATGGACCCGTAAGTTGGCCACCAAGATCATGCGATTTAACGCCTTTAGACTATTTTTTGTGGGGCTACGTCAAGTCTAAAGTCTACAGAAATAAGCCAGCAACTATTCCAGCTTTGGAAGACAACATTTCCGAAGAAATTCGGGCTATTCCGGCCGAAATGCTCGAAAAAGTTGCCCAAAATTGGACTTTCCGAATGGACCACCTAAGACGCAGCCGCGGTCAACATTTAAATGAAATTATCTTCAAAAAGTAAATGTCATGAACCAATCTAACGTTTCAAAAAATGTAAATGTCATGAACCAATCTAACGTTTTTAAAAAAAGTTATCAAGCTCTTAAAAAATCACCCTTTACTATGATGTAGATAGTATAATAATCTTACCACTTTATGGTTAAAATAATTTCAATAATTCAATGTTAAAGACACCTTTTATGCCAATAAACACGAATAATGAGGATCACAACGCCCAAAGAATTTAAAAATTAAATTACGAAATATCTGTAAAATAATAATTATTGATTATTAAAAAAAATTAAATGATAAACGATTATTAAGCAGATTTATTTTAAAATTATGTGATCCACATAATAGATTTTGCTCTCATCTCTATAAAATATTCAACAAATATACCTCTCGCGGTCCCATATACAGATTTATTCCTTATACCGCATTCATAATGATTTCAAATCAAATTTCTGGAAGTTATTATTTCGAATTACAATATTTGTCTTTTAATACGACATTGACAAATGAAGCTTGTTTCAGGGCTGCAGATATTCTCAATTTGAAATACTTAGAAATAGTTTTTCAAAGAACCCTGATTTTACAAAAATACAAAATTCCAAAAATTGGGACAAAACGAATAAAGACGGAATCGGAAGTCGGATAAAAAGTAATCTAGTATAACAGTATATAAAGCAACTAAAAAGCTCTTAACTACAAATCATCTCCTTTAGTTATTAAAATTCCTCGATATTTTGCTGAATACACTTCGACAATTTAGGGAAATAGTATGCGCAATATCAGTGAGCTGATTACAACTAGATAATTTTTTTTCTTACTTCCATGTCTTTTTACTTTCTTTTGCTGCCAATACCAAAAAAATTCCTTTATATAACCTATATTTTATTAAACGTTATTAATCGTGTTTTGTATTTTGTTTCATTTTTATTTTGTCGAAATTATACTTAAGTAATTTGTAAATTACAATTTTCGAAATAAATTGGCCACACTTTACAATGATTGATGGTACATTAGTTCATTTTGGGGCTCATTAAATTACTATATAGATTTACATACGATTAAACAACTAAGCAGAACCCAAAGTGACTACTCTCTCAGTAGTAACCAAATGAAATGTCATGCAGAGGCTGAGCATTTCCTTGTGGCAAAGCATAATCCCGCGCCAATTGGTCCAATAAACTGCCGCCACCACCACCACCGGCACGTCCTTGCGCCTGTTGCTGGTGGTTGATCTGTGGTTGATAGCGAGGTAGAGGCGCTGGTGCAGACTGCTGTACTGGGCGGGCCTGTGGCGGTGGACCAAATTGTGAAGGCTCCAGAATGGGGCGACCACCGGACGGCGGTCCTAGGAAGTTATTGGCGCGTGCGCTGGAGGGTGCAGGTTGAACTGGCGCGGGGGCATAGACAGGACGTGAAACACGCACATTGGAAGGACCGTCACCAAAGTTCTGTAAACAAAAAAAAGCGAAAGTTTCAAAAATGATATCCAGTACTTAATTGAAAATAACATACCTGCAAATGTGAGAAGTCTGGTTCGGGACGTGCCGGGCGTTGCAGTGGAGAGTATAAAACATCAGTAGTACGTTGAGCACCCGGCACTTGTATTCTTGGTGGCGCTGGAGCGGCTGAAGCTTGTGGTGGTGGTGCGTACTGTATGCGTCGTGGTGGCTCCGGCTGTTGTTCTTGTTCTTCCTCATATTGTAGATATTGTGGTTGAGGTTGTGGTTGTGGTCGTGGCGCTGGTGCAGGGCGTGGCTGTTGTGGACGAGGTGGGCGCTACAAATAAATCGAATAATTATGAAGCATACTAGCATTAGAATTGCTGAGCTAACTTACGTAAGGTCTCTGCGGACGCACAGGTTCATCCTCATACTCCGGCTCCTCCTTGAGCGTTTCATCGACCAAAGTAGGTGGCGCTACTGTGATACCTTCACCGGAAGGTTGGAAACCATATTGATTGGCACCATATTCCACCACACGCACTTTGCCTGTCTCATCGACATAACCATATTTACCCTTAACCTCACCGGTCGCCAATTTTGTTTCGATTTTGAAGGAACCATCAGCGCCCTCATAACCATATGTATAGGAACCATCTTCGTTGTGTCTGTAAGTGTCAATTGTAGAGTTTGAAGTTGTAGAGTTTGAAGTGGAAATGTGTATATGTTACTGGGACTTACTTATTTATTTGCTTCAGTATAGGCACAGGTGTGGGTCGTGGTGCATCAGCAATACCAGCGCTGGGGCGCAGTCTTATCGGTGCAGGACGTGGCGTATTTTCCTGATAGTCCTGATAGTCTTGTGCAACAACCACGCCATACAACAGCGTGAAAACTAGAAATATCTGTAACTGCAATGAGAATAAAACAATTATTAGTATTTATAAAGAATTGAAATGTCAAAAAACTACAAAACAGGGATTATTTTCGTAGGCTGAACACAAATCTGCTTACTATTAGCATCATTAAACCATTAAAGCTATATATTAAACTAGGAAGCCTTAAGACTGAACATGCCTATTTAAACTTGACTCAGCAAGTTCACTTCAAATTTACATAATTTTGTTGGCATAAACATGTTTTCAGATGCAAAAAAGTAATTAAACCATTAATACAATATTTAATACTATGTTCATTATGGGCGGAAAACAAATGTAGTAATAAAGCTGGTTTCATTGAACCTAGAAGTAATTGTACCAATGAATTCAATACTACAGCGGTCTGCAAGAAATTGTTGTTATGAGAAGCCAAACCATAAATCATGCATACTTAAATATATGAGTAGCTATTTGCAATACAATAGGCACGCAATTCATATGAAGAAACTATTATTAAAGCTGCCGGAAACGATTCGAATAACAACAATCAATTAACAGCAAATACCGCAGTTAATTGTGTGGTGAGATATGGAACTAATGTTATATATTGAAATCAAAAGCCTTTGAATGACACAAAAGAAAGGCACTCTACATAGGAGTTTCGTAAGTGCATAGGTGAGTTGGGAATTCATATTCCATAGTTTCTCACTGCACTTAGCTATAAAGGGCAAGGACATGTCATTGACTTGATAATGCTATGTATCGGTTCATAATGCTATTATTTCGGTGTGTAAAATTTACGAATACCATATATGTATGCATATAACTTTTTGTGATTACCTAACCTTTCGATAGTACAGATTGAATATCACCCCACACCCATAACCACTTATACAAATTCCCTGTGTGACTTTTAAAATCTCAATTAATAAATTTTGTTCGCAATTAATTTACAGCTATGAAGTGTTAATGACTCTATTAGCATGTCGAAAAATGCTGAAAGACAGTCAGTCGTGGGAATTCGCTCAATGCAATACTAGGCACACCTATTGGCTTAACCGTATTATTTAGTAAAAACTTTTATTTCAAGAACATTGTTTGTCGGATACATTTTTCTCCATAAAATTTATTGCAAAATGCAAAGTAGGACAAGGCCTTCAGACAACTTTCATAAATTCATAATAATTATTCCAGCTTCATTGGTGTAGACATTATCGAAGAATATGATAAATTCAATCATGTTATTGGTCTTGTTTTAGTGGTGATTGTTTGAAATTTAAGCTACGATCTCATGCTTAACACATTTAGATACTTTATTTCGCGGCATATTTCGTTACAATGCTACAAAATGGCAATTTAAAAACCGAACTAATATACAGTATGTCAACTATTTGATCTCATCTGGGTACCAGAAAAAGGTATTTGTTTGCAACTTTTTTATTTGTTATGATAATCCAATTTTATTTCATATACAAAAGAATTAAAGGTAATGAATTAAAACAGAAAATTTTTTCAAGCAATTTTTTCATTTCAAAGAATTGTTAAAAATGTCTCTGCTGGACATTTGATCAATTGGTTGACATTCAAGATTTTTTTACTAAATATTAAATATGACCTCTTTTGGTTTGATTACTGCCTCAATGAATTTGGGTCAACTACCTTTATGAAGAAATCTCTTTGCAAGCTTTAGCTATACGAGAAGTGTGTTTCGGATCATTATCTTACTGGACGACACTTCCGACACATTCTTCACATAGAAGAAGAATATAAAATACACACGTTTTACTAAAAACTTGAATTTACCGATTCCACCACTATTAATTACAAAATAAAAATAAAAACATCAATAGCAGAACAATATATTACTAACTGTCATTTCATAGGCCTACTTAGTGAACTTAACTTTTTTTTCAAAAGTTTATTTTAACAAAAAAAAGAACAAATTATATTGTATTTTGAAATATATATGATCAAATAGTTGATATACTGTAGTTTTCGAATATAATGTGGTTTCGTAAGTTGAAGACCTATTTCTCTCTTACTCATATCCACTATGCATAAATTGATCCATTGCTGAAGAACATGAATATAATATACTTTCTGATCTAGATATATATGGAAATATATTGCAATAATTGTATTCCTGTCTAAAATATATATGATATTGTTAACCCTATATAGAGTTCCACCACTTCACTCCCTAATTTCCTACTTACCATCAAATTATTACTTTCAGCGTAAGAACTCATCGTTGACGATACAGTTCTAACATTTTAATTACACTGCAATGTGTTTATTAATAAATAATGCCATTACTTAGCGTAAATAACTCTATCAAGACATCATAAATAGACAACCGTGAGAGTGTGACCAAACCACGGACTAAAGTTTCGCTAAATCTGGCATACGGATTAGAAAAGACCACAGTATCTGTAGTCAGTTGAAGACATAGAAACATCATCTGGAACAGTATTACTAATAGTTTAGTCTCGCTGGAAAGATGAAAAGGCAAACGAGTCCCTCAGACATTTACTATAAAATGCTTTCGGTTATACGTTTTTGCTCACGCCGGATCGGTTGTGATATTATCGCTGAAGATTACAAAATCAACTTAAACACAATGGTCGTTATTGTAGCCATTGGCGCGTATTACCTTTGTTCGGTGCATACGATTATGAAATATATTGCGACAGATTGGACGGTGTTGCTTGATGTTTTCTCACCGGTCAGCTGCACCACACAAGGAATGGTGAAATTGATTTCAGTACTATTGTATCCAGAACTCTATCGAAAACTAGCACTGGACATCGGTCTAATTTATGAGAAATACCAAGAGTTGGGAGCAGCATACAAAGAGAAACTGCTTGAATGGAATACGAATATGAAAAAACTCTTAATTGCAATCGCAATTGTGTATTTCCTCACGGCGTTGCTAATTTTATGCACCCCGATTGTGCTGTACATATTTAAGGGTGAACGTCACCTCATATTGCTTTGCCAGGTGCCCGGTTTCGAGGTGGATACGTTTCATGGTTATTGGGTGACCAATGCCTTCAATGCATTATGCGTTTTCATAGCCGCTTTCGGTTTATATGCTGGCGATTTGTATTTAATACTCTTTTTGACACACTCAATATTCTTTCGCGATATATTAACTCTGAAAATCGATGATCTACACAAATTGATAGAAGCAGATGATAAGGAAGACCGTCAAACAAAATTGGTGAAAGATATAGTGGAGTGGCATCAGTATTACTTGGAGTGAGTGCATCTCTTAATTGTTTTCTGTCTAAATATATGTTATTTGAATCCACCATAGGTTTAATGATAAGTGCAATTTGCTCTTCTTTTGGACCATCTCCGCACATATTATATGCACCACGCTGGGTATCTTAAGCACTCTACTCATCGCTATGCTGAAGGATTGGCCTGGCGCCTATGCGTATCTGTTGGTGTGCTTTATCTGGTTGTATATGTATTGTATACTTGGTACACGTGTTGAAATCAATGTAAATATGTGTTTCCAATATCTAATTAAACAGTCATAATGTATTAAATATAATATGTTTAATTCTCTGGCACTAGAACGATCGATTCTGTACTGGGATCTACGACATCAACTGGTATTCCTTAGATGTGCGTAATCAAAATACCATACGTTTAATGCTAATGCAATCGCAGGCACCAAAAAATATAACCATCGCAGGAGTTGAACCGTTATCGGTTAGCACAGCACTCAAGGTGAGCATAAAACAAATCTCTCAGCTGAAGATGAATGAAATGGTCTTAAAATACATAAATTTTTTTAATTTTCGCAGATAACACGCACAATTTACAGTTTGGTTATGATGGTACTACGTTTCCAAAATAAACAGTAGATATTATGGAAGATTTGTAGACATGGAGGTGAAATGACTCTTCAGATCTAATAGTATTTACACAGCTTCTAATTTCAAGTTCAAGGTCAACAATGAACTCAATAAATAAAGAGATACATTTAGTATTTTCAAAGCACAGAATCATTGAACTTAGTTATTGCTCGATTTTGATATAGCTGATAGTCCAATTTTGTCTTAAATTTAAAATATTAAAATGTTTTTGTCAATATTATTAAATGCCAGTTCCAGGATCTTACAAAACATTTGGTGTGCTCTAACACGAAGATACAATTCAAAGAATTTACACACGTCATACTCCTGGGTAATTCCCAAATAATTTTTATACAAATAGGTTATTGATATTAAAGCTCGTTATGATTACTAAAGATTTGATTATGAGATTTATCCCATTACCAGAGTCCAGAATAGTACTATCCACCTCAAATCCATTCATCAAATATCTCGATCTTGTATTGTATTCGGTTCGCCGAATCTGGTGATAACGAGTTATTTCAGCCTCAGTCTGGCGAAAACTAGACAGTGAAGGAAAATGTGTTTTGATGTGTCGTCTTCTTCCTTACAACATTGACAATGACATACAACAAAATGTTTACCCTAACGCCTTGAGAAGCCATTGGACAGTGTCCAGTAAGGACTCCTACCATTGCTTCACACTCAGGGTCAAAATGATGCCACAGGGGTGCTGGTCGTTAGTCACCATCTACAGACCTCAGGTGAGGTCCACAGATCCAAAGCGAAAACGCAGGAGGATAGTGGAGTACCAACACGGTCCAAGTCTGATGAGATTGCGACTAGAGCGCCAGCTCGGCAGTTCCCATAAATTAACGATATAACTACAAAAATCAATGTGTTGATCTTTGAACATTTTTTCTAACCAACACAAACCAAACTAAACTAACTAAAATAAAGATAGATGAAAATCTCTTTCAGTGTCTTAGTTAGGCAAGGAAAATATCCCTCTTATCTTGCCACGTGCACATGCGTGCAACATTTCACTGCAAATCACTTTTGCAATCGCAATTAAAGCATTTCCTTCGCAATTAATTTACAACTATGAAGTGTTAATGACTCTATTAGCATGTCGAAAAATGCTGACAGACAGGCGTGGGAATTCGACCAATACAGTATTAGTTAGACCTATTATCGTAAGCGTACGATTTAGTAAAAAATTTTATTTCAAGAACATTGGACGTCATAGATACTTCGCTGTAGAGAATTTATGGCAAAATGGAAACTAAAACAAGGCCCTCAGACAATTTTCATAAATTGTTGAAAATAATTCGCATAAGCTCCAGCTTAATTGGTGTAGACGTTATCGATGAGAATTATAAATTCAATTATGTTATTGGTTTTGTTATGGTGGCGATCGCTTGGAATTTCATGTGTTCAATATATTCAATCTATAAGGACGTCACTACCGATTGGACCGTGCTACTGGATGTATTCTCACCGATCAGTTGTGCCGCTCAAGGCACAATCAAACTTTGCTCACTTATGCTGTATCCGAAATTATATCGCGAACTGGCAATGGATCTTGTGGAAATTTACAAAAAATATCAAGCAGTGGGACAAAAATATGAGACGAAATTATTTGAATGGAACAAGAGCATGAAGAATATTCTAATTATTGGTGCCTTAGTATATTTCTTGTCTTCTTTGCTGGCGTTGATCGCGCCAATATTTTTATACATCTTCAAGGGAGAAAGACATCTAATAATTATGTGTCAAATGCCGTATGTCGACGTGGCCACAGATCATGGCTATTTCATTACAATTGGCTACAATTTGCTGTGCGTTTTCGTAGCGGCTTTCGGTTTGTACGGTGCCGACTTGTATGTCTTTCTATTCCTAACACACTCGATATTCTTTTACGATATTTTCGCACTGAAAGTCGGTGATCTTCATGAGATATTGCGTCAAGATAATAAGGATAAACGTATAAAGCCACTGATTAACGACATTGCACAATGGCATCAGTACTATTTGGAGTGAGACATAACCCATTTATTTTATAAAATTTAATATATATTTTTCAGAAATTTAGCTTTAATGATAAATGCAACCAAATATTCTTCTGGTCCATCACCGCCCACATATTGTGCACCACATTGGGCATCCTGAGCACATTGCTCATAATTATGCTGAAGTACTGGCCGGGCGCTTATCCCTATATTTTCGTCTGCTTCGTTTGGTTATATATGTATTGCATTTTGGGCACACGAGTGGAGACATGTGTATATAATATTTATATGTGTATATAAATGGTTAAACAAAGTAAGATCTTTCATTTCTTGTTTGCACACAGAATGATCAATTTTGCGATGGAATTTACGATATCAACTGGTATGATTTGGATATTAGCGATCAGAAGACAGTGAGCTTAATGCTTTTGCAGTCGCAGGTGCCGCGCCTTATAACTATAGCGGGTATTGAGCCGTTGTCGGTGAACACTGCTCTTAAGGTAAATTCGATTACGAAATAATATATATCAATACGCTCAGTTGATTTTAAATCTTCATTGTCTTTGTAGATCACTCGCTCTATCTATAGCCTAGTTATGATGGTTATGCAGTTTAATGAATAGAATTGAATATCTAAAGCCATTAACTGGTACACAAAACTAATTAGTTGTTAATTTAGAAGGAAAAATGCTTAAATACATAACGATAAAATATATTTTTCTTCTGCAAAATATTTAATTTAAATGCTTATTGTAATATCATAAATCTATTATAATATCTTAATCTTTTTGGCGGAAATGAAAATTATTTCTTTTTTTATACTTGAGAAAATGGGAGTTGTTTCAGAGAGTGGTTCAGATTCTTGGACGAAGGAAACGACAAAGGGTTATTGCTTCATTATTTTTTTTAGAATTTTACATTTAAAGGAAATTATCTCGAAAAGTATTAAGAAGAATTAAATAAAATCAATATCCTAATTAATTAAAAATTAAAAAATTGTTACTTGATTTCCTTCTGTCATATGAGAAAACCAATAGAACACCACTATTATTTTCTTATAAGTACTAATCAGTGACAGTCATAATTTGGCGTTTGTTTATACTACTATATACATATACATATGTATATTATGACCACAAATCTGACTGATTGAAGACTGATTCATTAACTGGCTCTATAAAGCTTCATACTAATTGGTAGAAAATTCATGCACGCTTTTTACAAAAGAAACACTTCATGGGGATTATTTAATATTTCTTTTGTTTACGTTTCTTGTGCTGAAGTAAGATTTTTTCATTAAAATTATGCATACATATGTATATACGCCACACCATTATAGGCATGTATGCCTTGCCAATACCTTTCACTTATCCAAAGCTGCAGTGCGCTGTGCTAGTCAGTTGGTAACAATCAATAGTGTTGCATTAAAGGCCTTGGCTATTAAACAACAAACACTAGACCGCGTCCATTTACTGACCAAATGCTTACAATTAGCCAGTTAGCAAGTCATGCACGTCAGCATTGAGTTGCATGCTCTTAGCAGCGCTTAGTACAATTTTTGGATATGTTAAATTATACTCTACATGCCAATGCAACTGCATAGGTGAGTAAAATGATTAACATATAGGATATATATGTATATACATAAATATATATTTATATGATATACGACTTCCAATTCACGTTTTAATATAACTAACTCTCCACTCGAATACTCCACCCACATACACTTACTACCTTCTTGGTGATAGGAACCTTGAAGCCAATAAAATCGAATTTATTTGAGAAACGGAAAAATTTAAGGATGCTAGATTTTCGTCTAATTCCATACCATAAAATTATACACTTCGTTTAGAACATTCTTAATACGCATTATTATTCAATCAGTCCTAAGTGGTCAATTGATAGACCTACGACTTGAAATTAGTTAATTACAGAAAGTGCAACTCAAAAAGTTATGGTTTCGAAAGTCGAAAGGTTTGTTGCAACTTCTTTCTTTAACCATTTCGTATCTAGGCGATTAATGTAGTCGTTAAAACCAAAAAGTCGAGAATTATTTACAAGTAGTGATCATCATTGACGGCAACGGTGAATCTAACTTCAGCTAAAAACGTTCCGACAGTATATTACTCTGGGTGCAAGGGAATCTGCAAGACCTCTTCCTAATTCGTATCTCAAATATCAGTTTTACCTGTACCTGTCTCTACTGAGAGGGATTTGGCAATGTTTGTCCGACGAAACTCTAGATTTGCAAAAATATTTAACTGATTTCGAAACTTTCTTTTGGTAAATCGTTGCATTAGAATTTGCCAAAGCTCTGGATATAAAGGCCTTGTATTTACTTTAACAACTGTTTTGACGACTATCACTGAAATTATTTAAACCGAAACAAAACATCCTAGTAAATATTTATATATATGAAGCGACAAAATCAAGGTCAAGGGCATTTCTTTTGATGTTTAACGAATTTTTTTAGAACACGAGTCTCTATGATCTTTCAATACTTTCGATACTTCTATTGAAGTGCAATAAAGCTGCAAAGCAAACCTCAGTCTTGGTTATTTCTTTCCATTGCAATCTTTGGGGTCCAAATACGGACGACACAGTGCGTGCGGTAGAAATTCGAATGTGTTCCTCGAATGTCACTTATATCGATCAACTTCATTTTATAATCATCCGCAATTGTTTTATGGAATTTTTTAAGTTTTCGATTCGAACTTTTCGACCCGCCTGGTATATTTCTAAAAAAAATTCTCGTTCTGGCTTAAAAAAATGTATTTAATTATTCCGATTTATACTATTTAAGATTTGTATTATTTAATAATTATTGTAGAGAAAATTAAAAAAAAATTAGAAAACCTTCTTAATTATATACTTCACATATATATGTATATGTAAGAAAAAATTACAATTTATGGAGTTACGTAATTAAAGTGAACACTCTCCAAAATTTAATTACTCCTACTAAATCTATGTAAATGCTTATGGGCTTCTCATTCCAACAAATCACCTGTAAAATAATGCAAGCCAAGCAACTTGTGTCTACAACGAAGAGCCAGTGAACCGTTAATGCCAATTGGAAACACAGTTAGACGATGGTTTATGGAGTCAAGAGAATATAATGCACTTCTTATCTAGTTTTCCAATTTTCGTGTATGTATGTGTAAACATGAATATGTATGTGAGTGCATACATTGTAGGTGCAAAGCATTCCGGTTTTGCAAATTAGGTGAAAAACTGTAACGATCGACAGACAGTGGTCCAAACCACAATATCTAACGACTGCGGCGGCACATGTAATAAATATAAATAACGTAACGGGTTACCGAATGCATAACTGATAGCTAGGGAGAGCATGCAGAGTTTTTTCGCACACTTTTGTTGAGCATTTCATAGGAATCGTTTAGAAGTGCTGGTTCAGGAAAAATCTCAGCGAAAGTGTGTAGTACGGAAAAGTATGAAAGTCCCAGATGCGATAATAATTTCTGGCATAAATTATTGGCTAAAGACAACCTAGAGAAAATATTAATCGATAATTTCCTTATTTTGTGAAACGAACCCGCTCTTCATGGCGCATGTGTCACTCATAAATGCACTAAGTCACTGCGACCGTGTTAACCAGCTGCTGAGTGGTATTTGTGCGTGTGTGTGTGTGAGCAAGCGTATATTGAATTCACACAGCACTTTGTAAATTTGCATACAAAATTATAGCTTACTTCGTGGCGGTATTGCTGGGAAATAAAATTGCAACGACATTATTCGAGTAGCATAAAAATGCATTCGAGTTGTGTTGAAATTCAACTAACTACTGCCATTTACGTAAGTACCCACGTATATACATATATATGTATGTACTTCAATGTGTGTATATATAAATAATGAGCTTAAAATATGGTTATTATAATTAAGTTTCGAGTTTATTGTTTAATATTATGGCTAATTATAAATTATTTAGTTATCCATTAATGAGATTCCAATAATTTTGTAGCAAAAAGATATGAGGACTGTTGTT
This sequence comes from Zeugodacus cucurbitae, assembly GCF_028554725.1. Taxonomy (NCBI): domain Eukaryota; kingdom Metazoa; phylum Arthropoda; class Insecta; order Diptera; family Tephritidae; genus Zeugodacus; species Zeugodacus cucurbitae. Next base: position 49,529,098 of record NC_071667.1, on the reverse strand, counting down.
ACTCGCGAGGTGCAACAAAAACAAATACGTTAACAGAAATCAATCACGGCTAAAATAATACATTAATTACTAAAACAAAAAAAAGAAGAATTTTCTCACACAATCAATTGGTGTTGGTGTCAAACTTCAGAAAAATCATTCGTGAACTCTCGATGTACTTCTTCCAAGGGAGTGGCTGACGAATCAATGTAACCAAATCAGTCAATTATAATGGGTTAGATTAGCTTAGGTTAAGGGGTAGATCTCCGCAGATGCAGAAAATCTCACATAGACAGATTCGACTGTCCGCCCGGAAAACTCCTAATGGATCACTAAGGCCCTTATGATGCGACAAAGCGCTTGGACTCTATAATAATGTTCTTAAGTTGATTAATGTCGATTCCAGTTCGCCAAAGTTATGCCTGCCGAGGTGTTTGAACCTAAGTCAAGCGAATGTTGGAAATTGAAGGAGGTTGGGCTTGGACGATTCCTCTTCGCCTTCCTCCAAACAGCTTTGGCAACTAGTGTCTGACTCGAACCCTAGCCTAACCGCATGTGTGCTTATTGGGCAATGACCAGTAAGACCGCGGAGAAATGAGCCTTACTAAGCGGCTGTAGCTGTAAAGACCGTTTTCAATCCACTGTGGGCCAAAAAGACCTCGCAACTGCGCAGTATTTTGATTCCAAAAATTAAGATCCCTTAAATATCGACTTCATGTCAACTTCTCATTTATCTCTCTCTCTCTTAAGCGACATTGATAGCTATGATTTGAAGATCTATAAACGAGATTATCCTCTAATAACTGATGTGTTTATAACTTTAATTTTTAAGTTAACTTAGCCCAGTACCAGTGGTAACAATGACCTGGTTTAAGTCCACATTGTTTAAATAGTACTCGTGGTTATTAACCATATCTAAACCTTGCTTTAAATGTGTAATTTCTCTATACCTCTAACAGCTCAATTAATGACTCTTTAATTAAATCAACATCAGCATAATAATATCGATTATTGAATCTATTAGAACAAGAAAAGAGAGATACTTCTTTCTTTCTATTGGATAAGAACTATCTCTTTTCAGGAATAATTGGTTAGGTTCTATGGCTGTTCCCTACATACTATAAATCCTTTGTTACACCTCGATAATCGAGGGTAATACTCAACAGAAGTTAACTAACCAGAGATTAGTTCTGTGTTAAATAATACTAAGCTGTATATATTTACATATGTCGAGAAAGCAAAACTGGTTAGGAGTTGCTGCTTTATAAAATATAGTATATAAAGCCAGATATAGAATGACTTAATAAGGCTATTTTGCCATTTGCAAACTGAGAGAAGTGGTTTAATGATAATGTTTAAGATTATGAAAACTTTTTGCAATAAATTTTAATTTTTTTTGTGCACTCTTATAGTAGGTGTTCTCTATATATATATATATAATAGAATATATAGAACATACAAGAATCTTAAAATATTTAGTTATAGTAATAAGCTAATTAGTTAATTGGTGGGGTCACGTCCAACTGTTAAAGAATCGAAACGTTCAAAATTGTTATGACAACTAACTACGACTTCAACTTTAACCTTTTCACACTTATTACGCTATAAACTAACAATACTCCAGTGTTCAAATATAGTTAGCTTAGCAGACAATTCAACTCGAGACTAAGCAAAGCTAAGCTGTGACAGCAAGACAAGTTATCCGTTTTTCCCTCGTCCACATTTTTTGTTCTTTTTATTTTTTATTGAAATGACTTTATATGCACTTTTGTTTTTGTAGTTTTACATATAACCACATTATAATATTTCTATTTCAGTAGTCGTAACTGCTAATGTTTTTGTTGTTACATACCGCATTCATCGTTGCACTGGGTAGATTCTGTTGTCGATCGGGTCACAACAATATTTATAGGGAATTCCGTCTGCTCACAATTACAATTTTAACTTTATTTTTTATTGTTCTAATTTGAAGTTGTGACTGTTATTTGTCAACTTCACGCTTTTACTTTATCTGTCAAATTGTATTCATACAACAAAAAATAACTTATAACTGTAACTATGGCGGTGGTCTGCACTTCGAACGATATTGACCATGCCCCGTTTGGTAATGTCTTTATTTGTATTAAGCGCGTCTTTCAACTGAACCGCTACAAAGTGGTTTGGGCCTTTTTATACCAACCACCAACCCCAAAGACCACAAACGACGAAAGCATCATACGCGCGGACAGACGTAAGCGTTGAAAGCGCAGCGGTGGCGTTAGGGGAGCAGGCTACTTCATGCAGAGTAAACAAGATGAATAGCTTGATAATTGAAAGCTCAGTTGTGTTGCATGTCCATTGCGACGCGAGCAGCAGCGCCACATCAGTGGTAAAGTTAAGAGCGCGAGTGTAGATTGTGCGCATGCACAAAAGCAAGAAAACTTCAACACCATCATGAGAGCCAACTATCGGCTAGTCGCAGCGACAAAGCTGGTTTTTACAAAGCCGTGATTTTAAAGTTTTGCAAAAACTTGCAATTGTACGATCACTCACCAACTTAAGCATTCATTCGGGTGCATATCGCTGAGCTTACTTCAAGAAGTTTCAGCTCATGCTATGGTGAATAAGTGACTTTGGTGAGCACATGCCTTTTCTGCGCTCCAAAGTGCGAAAGAATTATAATCTCTATATAAGGCGGACTCAGGAGTAATTGTTTTTGCATGTGAGTAATCTTGCTTAACACGTATGATTGCAGCAAAAAGGGGTTAAATAGATAATGATGTTTTAATACTTTTTTATATTATAATATTTATACTCACACGGTATTGAAATTTTTAAAGAAATTATGTATTTCTGACCTCTTTGACGTTTTTAAAATGTTTATTAACGACTAAATTAGTTATGATTTTTGTAAATTGCTATCGACTGAAAATATGTTTTTGAAAGCTCTCAAGAACCCCCAAACGAAAATTTAAATATCATCAGTTTAGCTTTTTTCACATTAATTATCAAAACATAATTATTTTGAGTTATGTCAGTTGTGTGACACACTCTGCGTGTTGGTGAGCTTTTACACGAATACCGCTTGGTGTAGGCATTTCATATTTAACCTCACTGATCTTTTTGCAGCTCAACGATCAATTATGTACTATATAAATTTCGTAATTAATTGGAGCATGTGAATGAAGTATTTATGTTATTTTCCTTTTCGATAACTTTGCATTTAACCATTTGACTCACCAAATTATGTGGTTTCAAGAAATGCGTTCGATTGAAAGTTGAACCTTTCTATGCGTAATAATAGTACGATTACTTTTATTGTGTCGCTTATATAACATTAGCAAAATTTTGCTAATTGTGGACAATTACTCTCTAATATAAGATGAAGTTGTTGTAATAACATTGGTTGCTAAACAAGATTAGGTAAATAATAATTACCGTTTATGGTTGTTATTACCGGATATAATTAAACGTTTAATTCAAATATTTCATCGAAAACGGTAAAATACTACAAAGGAAACTGTAAAATTAAAAAACGTAGTTTATAGTTATAAAGTAAATAAAATACATTTACTTTGTCATATCGTCACAATGACACATAAATTTACAACAAAATGTTACAATATTTTAGTCTCTATTGAGATATGATTTTAGAGAGATCACATCACAATATGCTATCCTTAACCATAACGCTGTAAAAAATTTATCGCATATTGATTCCAAAGTAAAGTTAGCTCCGGTAATTTGGTTTACAATAAAAAAAGTGAACTGCTAGTATTGAAGAAACATTGTTTAACATCGTACATGAAGGCCACAAGGAACAGTAACGACAGAAAAGTCCTGAAAATTAGCTCACCACCCAACGTATATCTCCAGTGACTATTTCCTCTTATATATAATATACTAAAAAAAAGAGGTTCGATAGAAAATTATTTCACTCGAATAAATGAAGATGGTGGTAATAGATAGACATCGTGTTGAAAATAATTTCATATTTTCATTAAATGGAAATTTTTTCAGTAATTAGGAGAAATACTTTTCAGCCCATATAAAATAAAAGAAATAATTTGTACTGATGGAACACAATTCATCGCCTATTGGTCAAAATGGCCGCTTCTAGGCGATTACTTCTTTCAGGCGGTTTGGCCGAAGAGGATCAGCTCATAGTGTATGATTTCGTCCCAATACAACCAAACACATGGAAAAACCTTCCTGGCCGCCAATTCTGGATTGGCCACCGTTTCCAATTCACTGCGAATTCGTTTTCGATTGACGTGGTGGTAAGTTCATCCCCACCTGTTTCGAAAATGGATCAATTTTTTGGCGATTCACTGCGTTTCGCAGAAGACAATTGGTCTTCCAGATCGTGGTGCATATTTGATAAGAAAATTACGGGAAAGAAAAATATGAAATCGCATTATTGGCAGTTACAGTTTTAAGACCATAAACACTATTTATATATTCTTTTATCGAATAAAAACTGCGAAATATGACGTATTTTCCGTTGTCAGTGTCCATCTTGAAAGGGTGCTCTTACAAAGTTGAGTCACTATCTGGTGTGGAGGTCGTCCTCTTCCGCAGCTTCCTCCTCATGGAACACTTTCAGAGCTGGAGCACTTTCGTCCATCCGAACAACATGACCTAGGCAGCGTAGCCGCTGTCTTTTTATTCGCTGGACTATGTCAATGTCGTCGTATAAATCGTAAAGCTCATCGTTCCATCCTCTGCGGTATTCGCCGTTGCCAATGTTTAGAGGTCCATAAATCTTGCCACAACCTTTCCCTCGAAAACCCCAAGAGTCGTCTCATCGGATATTGTCATCGTCCACGCTTCAGCGTCATACATCAGAATAGGAATAATGAGCGACTTGTAGAGTTTGATTTTGGTTCGTCGCGAGACCACTTTACTTTTCAATTGCCTACTCAATCCAAAGTAACACCTGTTGGAAAGAGTGATTCTGCGTTGGATTTCAAGGCTGAAATTATTATTGGTGTTGATGCTGGTGCCTAGGTAGGCCGACTGTTTGTTTGATGACAGGAGACCTTTTATTGGGGAGGTTTTTTTAAGTGGTGGGTCCCAAACCAGAGATAAAGATATGTACAACTCTCATCTCACTGGAAGTGAGAGCGCAATATCAAACAGCCGTGCAAGATCACTTATAGGAACCTGAAAAAATGTTTGTGATCTGCAGCATCGGGAATTTAATTTTCCATGGAAAATAGTAAAAAAAATGTTCAATTGCCAGTTGATACATATTAATTCACTTTATTTATAACTGAAAGTTCGAAAACAGTTGTTTTAATATACCATAATATCGCTAACAGAGATTTAAATAGTTAGTATTTTATTAAGCGTTAAGTATATAACAATTATTTTTTTTAATTATTTTAATTTAAATGTCCAAAAATTAGTATTTTGTCTGATCTGGTAACAATGCAAAATGTTATAAAAAACGCAAATTTTGAGGCGCTCTCACACTGGAATAAGTTGGACATCCCTTTATCCTTGCCCAAACCCTACGTACAACCGAACTGATAATGCAAGACCGTCATGTAACATACCTTCAGATAGAGGCATGCCTATGCATTTCTCCCACCAGCATACATTCGATATTGCATGAACACCTGGCCGTAAAAAAGGTTTGTTCTCGTTGGATCCCGCACAATTTGACAATCGCTCAAAAAAAGGCTCAATAAAAGTGCTTCGAAAATTGGTTTGAGCGCATGCAAAAGTGTATAAATCTTGATGGAGAATATTTTGAAAAACAATAACACCATTTTCGTTGATAAATATTCCTATTTTCATTATTAGGCCAAAAATATATGTAGCAGCCCTCGTATGTGTCATAAAAAGATTTATGCATGGAAATAGCAGCGGAAATACGCTCGGAAGCTTATAATTTATGGCTTATGATAGCTGTTATCGAAGATATAATATAGAAGTTGGTCCGAACAAAGGTTCTACATACTATGTCTAACTGATACGCCTTGTTGCCATCCTCCTGTGGAACAGACGAACGTGGTTAAAGACGAATACGGCTGATACCCGTACTTATGGTCCATAAAAAGATGCCCCATAATCTACTAAAAATATATTATATTGTATTACATTGGCTTAAATTTTTGTACATTACAGCAAAATTAAACTAGAGGAATTGCACGTAATTCCTGGTGTTATTTTCCATATTTTAAATACTAAAATATTTAAACTTTCATTTTCATTGCTTTCCAGTCACAACAACTTTTCAGGCCATGGCTGAAATGAAATTAGCGCGCTAATGCGTATCAAAATGTTAAAGAAAGGTACACTAATAGCATTTGGTAAAAATGATTTCCAGTCGAACAGGTAAATCAAAGTAAAAGGCATTGAATTGATTAACGGCCAATTAAAAGATTTCAAATAAGAGCGAACGCGCTCTCAAAGAGCATAAGCGAAAAGCAAATTCCTAATAGCATTACTGCATTTAATTGCTAAATCAAAACATTTGTAACTACATACATATACTACTAACGGCTGTTGACATGACTCCGTTACATTTGGCCATTCGATCCGATCCGATCAAAATTGTCACACGCTAATGAAATATGTATGGGAGAAAAAATGAACGCACTAACCAAAGATAACGAGCGATGCGCGTATATTTACGCTTAGCAAATAAGTAAATAAGTGCATTCGCTGCATGCTCTTCCAACTGAGAAAAAAGACACTTGCCAGCCGAGGCACATATAATATATCAAATATGGCCAAAAGCGTTGACGGCCATTGAAAGCCAAAGTGTAACGGAAAATATCAACACGGAAAATGCAAGTCACACTTTGTGTATGCCGCTGGAGAATTCTAAAGCTCATGTAAGCCCAGTGCCCGCATGGAAGTCAGACAGTGAATCCGTCAATAGTCGGCTGAACGGGTAGATAGGTAACGGCGCATGTAGACGGCTAATAAACCGAGCAGCGTGCGGTTGCAAACTGGTTTATCAAGCATTAGCTTTAGCTGTAACAATTTTTCAAGCGTAAGCGCCAGTTTATCAACAATTTGCAGATTACATGAATGTGTGAATGTTTGTACGAGTACTAGGTACGTGAGTAGGTACGCAGTATTACATAGCATAACGCATTGTTGACCCAGAGTTGACGCAGCGTAAAGGAAAACAAAAACTCATTGCTCCAAATGGCGAATTACGTCAATTGCGTCTGAGCGTAATAAGACACGCCGGTAGCTAAGTAAGTCCCTGAAAACTTTACACACTTATTTTGACAACAAACACGAAATGTGAAATAATGGTTGAACACTGAAATATAAAGCTGAAGAAATTGAATATGCCAACGCCTTTCAAATTAATCCATAATTCCTGAAGGGTTTAAGTGGATTTTTTATTGTTAAATTTTCTGTTTGATAATTTAATGAAACACACTCTTTTGTATACTGTATATACATATCTACATTTATGTATATGTGTATGGATCGTAAGAGTACAGCGAGTGGCGCACTTGAACACTTAAAACACTTCAGCAATTCAATATTGATTGAGTTGACTCGTAATTTAATGTAATAAAATATAAATCGATTAATTAGCGCTATTCAGCGTACTGGGTGTTTGTATGTATGTGTATGTAAGTGAAACATGTTTGCAAATTCGTTTTCCTTGGCACGCGTCAACAGTGTAGTGAACTCGGTACACAGGATGACAGTTATAATTATATGTATTTACATACATATGGCTATGAGGAGAACCGTTTAATAAATAAGTGTTTGTAGGACTTGACGCTATTGGAGCTCTATAAGAAGCCTCAAAAGTCTGAGTTTTTAGAATTTTACCCATTGCCGTACATCAGACTAAATAAAGAACGGCTAATTTCGGGTGTAACCGAACATTTTATACTTTCGTAATAAATTTATTTAATGTTATTAAGATAACATACAATTCGTCCCCAATATTCGGCGTAAACTCAACTAGAACAACGAAATTCAATATACATACATATATAGTGTGTGGAGCCTGAGGTAATTCCTGAACCGATTTCAACTATTTTTGCTACCAAGCTATATTGTATCTAAGATTATACATTCACTTTATTTTGATAAAATATTCCACACATTAGCCTATATATACAGAAAAATTTCACCGGAAGTTTGAAACCCAAATAGAAGATTTATGGGGTGTAGAGGAAATATTGACCTGATTTTGCCCAGACGCTCACTATTCGAAGAATCGCAATCACAGAATATCTGAAAGATTTATCCATATACTCGGTAAACATATAGCCACAAGCATGGAGGTCTTGGTGTCCGATATCTGATAGACGAGCTATGCCACACTAGAAATACATATGTGTTTATGCAAAGTTTAGTTGTAGTATCTTCACTGGTGCTTAATTTATAGATTGTAAAGCGAATTTCAAAATTGTGGTATAAAATAGGCGTCGGTAAATTCAATTATTGTTAGCAGACCATCCATGTGAGCTCTGAGTGTGTTGGAAACATAAAAAAGTAAAGACTAAAGTAACAGTAGGTATTTAATTGGGAGTTTCGTATTGCTACCATCATGTCCTTCTAGTAGAAAGAGCTGAATATAGCTTTCCGTGCCGACAATTATTCTTGGGCCCGTTTAGAAAATATTACAAACGATTTTAGATTTATATCAGAAATTGAGGAAATAGGCCAAACTGTAAGTTTATGCATAATACTAATACACATAGAGCGATACTCGTACACATATCCATAGTATATTAAATCAAGTAAGGAAAGGCTAAATTCTGGTGCAACCGAACATTTTATACTCTCGCAATTTATTGATATATTTTTATTAAGATAACACACAATTTGACCCAATTAGAACATCCTATAATTAGGTATATGAGAGCTAGGGGAAGTTATGACCCGATTTTAACCATTTCTGGTATAGAGACACACTATTAGAAGAAAACGATTTCTTCTGAATTAAATTGGGATATCTGAGAGATTTACCGATATTTTCGGTGAAAAATTACCCTAAGACGCTGAGTTCAGCATGTTCGATATCTGCGGCCTTGAAGCCAGAGATGATATGCAGTATGTGTGTAAAGTTTTATTCCGCTATCTTCATTGGTTCCTTATGTATACATTATTAAGTGAAGGAATAAGATGGAATTCAAAATTGAGTTATATGAGAAGTTTTCGTGGTTGTGAACCGATTTCATCCATTTTTAACACGTGTCATCAGAGTTTCAAGAAAATATTATATACCGAACTTCATTCGAATCGATCGGGTAGTTCCTGAGATATGGTTTTTGACCCATAAGTGGGCGATGATACGCCCATTTTCCATAGTGTAAAAAAATCTGAGTGCAGCTTCCTTCTGTTATTTCTTATGTAAAATTTGGTGTTTCTGACTTTATTCGTTAGTGAGTTAACGCACTTTCAGTAATTTTCAACCTAACCTTTGTATGGGAGGTGGGCTGATTATTATCCGATTATTTACGTAGGAGAATCGACTGTAGAAAGTTTAGATTATATAACTTCATTGGTTTGCGAGATATATACAAATAACCAATGTGGGGGCGGGGCCACGCCCACTTTCCCAAAAAAATTACATCTAAATATGCCCCTTCCTAGTGCGATCCTTTGTTAAATATTTTACTTTTATAACTTTATTAATGGCTTAGATATGACACTTTATGTTTTTTCGGTTTTGCCCATTTCCAAAGCAACCGGAATGATCTCACGGTCCCAATGATTTCAAATCTACTTTTCACCCTGATCATTTTGATATATATAACGCTATATCTAACTCGTTTAGTTTTATGACTTACAAACAACCGTTATGTGAACAAAACTATAATACTCTCTTAGCAACTTTTGTTGCGAGAGTATAAAAATACATAAGTTATGTATATAAATTAAGAAACGTAAGCACAGTTAACTTGTACAAATTGCAAAAGTAGTCAATGTAAATAGTTATGTTATGTACTTGCACACACTCGTTCACATTCACATAAGCACATATGTAGGTCCGAAAACCTCAAGCGCATGGCAACAGCCCACCGCACCCACAGAACCAGTAACTCTATAAGCAGAATGATTTACACATGCGTACATAAATATACATACACACTGGCATGCCGGACTCTAATTCATTCTAGTCCACACATTTAGGTATGTGCACACTCACACACATGCATACCATATGCAAGTACATATATGTCTTACTAGCCGCATTAATAATTCTTTTTCCTGCTCTGGCCAATTGCAATCGAAAGTAAAATTGTCGTAAGTGGCACTAAAGTGGAGCAAACGAGAATTTTTTTCTTTCAAAAAATTCCAATCTAACTGAATAATTTGCTTCTATTTATAAAAGGCCGTACATACATGAACATACGTAAACATGAACTAGATTTGCAGACACTGTTGCCACATCTTATAAATATGTTTAGCTAAACTGGAATATAATAAAGTGGTAGCCATCCATGGTATGAAAGCTGGTTGCCGTATTTAATTGTGCTTGTGAATTATAATTTATAAAATATATAAAATTATTAAGTCGACGCCCATATTTTGATTTATTTATTTATACTTTTTATTTCATTAAATTAAACTCGGCTTAAGTATAAAATAATATCAAAATTATACAAAACGCTTAACTAGAAAAAAGTTAAGATATCATAATGTAAGTTAGTCTTTGACCATTCATCACCTTATCAAACCACATAATACATAACTCAGGTTTTAATAAAGACACCGAAACAAATCCAAATACCCTAGATATATATGCAGCTAAGGGCTGTCAACCTAGTAGTATTTTTCAATATTTTCCGAAACACTGCTTGGTGTGTTAATTACATCTGATATGTGGAGGAGATCTATATATTTGTGAAATCGATCCAGATATTTCCCAGTGCTCAGTTTACGGAAGAAAAGAGTCACTCCGCATACATACTTATTATACATATATATTATATATCGATCCATACGTTCCCCTAGCACCCTTGTACGAATATCAGGAAATATGTTAATATTATACCAAACGATTACTCTCTTACTCTTGTCTTCTCTCCAACCGAGGAGTGTAATCCACATACGTACAGAATTCATCAAGTCATTAAGATCAAAATAGTTTTATACCACGTTATTTTGGGTTTTATTTATTCCGAGAAGCAAAAATCGAGACTCTAGATCTTGTTGGAATGAAATTTTACGTTCCATTGAAAGTGGTTTTGAAAATCGAGCGGGAACGTCAAAGTTCATCTAAGTCAAGTGGAATGAAATAAAGCATGACACATTTGGAGATTTCCCACTTTTTTAATTAATAAAAACATAGAATATTAAAATTTAATGAGAAATGTTTATTCTCATTCGGAAGAACATTCTTTCGCATTTATTTTTTAATCATCAGATAATCATCTCTTTGAAATGTTGGCCGGCTACGTCTCATATTGTCCATCGTTGAGTCCAATTTTCTATGACTCGTTCGAACATTTCGACTGGTAACTGGAAAATGACATGCGTGATGTTTTGCTGCTAGGCTTTACATATGTATCCTCACAGGAAAAAGTCTAAAGGTGTGATATCACACGATACGTTCTCACCGGCATCATTATTAAAGAAATATGGACTGATGATTCCAACGGCTCACAAAGAACATCAAACCGTTGTTTTTTCTGGAGCTCTTGAATCTGTTCAGGTTGCTCTTCGTCCAAATGCGACAATTTCGCTTGTTTAAATACCCATTGAAGATGGAATGATGAGCTGCATGTGTTGTTCGACAACATAGACATAGTCCAACGAATAAAAAGACAGCGGCTACGCTGGCTGGGTCATGTTCGAATGGACGAAAGTGCCCCAGCTCTGAAAGTTTTCGATGCAGTACCCGCTGGTGGAAGCCGAGAAAGACCTCCACTCTGATGGAAGGACCAGGTGGAGAAGGACCTGTCTTCGCTTGGTATTACCAATTTGCGCCAAACTGCCAAATGGAGAGATGCGTGGCGCGCTGTTGTGGACTCGGCTATAACCGCGTAAGCGGTGGCTGCGCCAGTCAAGAAGAAGAAGAAGAAGAAGGAGAAATTCACATTGAGTCAGAAATGGGCCTCATCGCTGAACAGAATTTGGCTCCAAAACGTCGGACCTTCTTGGAATTATTCTCAGAGCCCATTGACCGAAGTGATGTTGCTTGGGTAGGGAGCCGCTTCAGTTCTTGCTCAAGCTGTATTTTGTACGCTTTCATTAAGATCTCGACGTAAAAAGCGCCACGTCGTTCCATACGTCAGTCGAAGTTACTGAGAACGATGCCGAATCGACTCTCCACGGTCTACGTGTACACTCTTTAAAGGACATTTACTTGGATCACCCGATACAATCGGATACATTCAATAGTTTTACTAAGTAAATATACCGAATATACTCTATGAATACTGATTCTATATAAATTTACTATATAAGTTCGAAAGTATAGCCGTACATGAACGATGGAATTTGTAAATTTGGTTTAATATCACTGGTTAAATTTAGATATCAACTGAAAAAATCATTAGTTTGAAATTACATTTACCACATTTATATTTGAACCGGGTGTGAGGATTTCTTCTTTTCCTCATCCACATAATACCCTCATAGGGAGAGTCATATGTTTCGTATATTTTTAATCCCTCAAATATTGCATACCTAAAAATTAACAAAGCCTAAATACTCTAAAAAACTATGGTCTTAAATTTACACTTAATTTTTCTCTCTATTTTCTCCCGATTTTTTCTCAGAAGAGAACACAGCGGTTGTTGGTTATTAATGCTAAATAGCCTTGCATTAGTTTAAAACCTGCATCACCCAGTCACTGCACTTTTATTGCACTCTGTCGCCTTGAATTCATTTCACTAATAGGCCAACTGCACTGCTTGCTAAGAACGACTCTCTCGGCCCACAACTTTACCCAGAGTGTGCACAATGACCCCTCGTGCCTTAGCAATGCAATCACCGGTAATGTTCGTGTGCAAACACATTAATTGCAGTCGAGGGGCTAACGCACAAAAAGCGGGGCTTTGTGCTGATTTACCCATGTAAAGTTACATTTGCGAATGTTTCTAAGTATCTTTTTGCTTACAACAACTGTGCGGATTTGCAGCTCATGGCACGCAGTAGAGGGGCAACACCTACAGGCATACATTCAGACGAAGAGACACATGTGCATTCAGCCACTCATTAAGCCAGTTAAGATCTCTAGTCTGCATAAAGCACACACTGTTGCCTGCTGGTTTAGTGTTGGCAGCGCCGAGCGGGTTTGCGGCTTGTTTGGCCTGGCGTGAATTAGTTCACTTCATACCTTGCTTATCAACTTACGTACATATGTATATATGGAAGTGCACATTAGCTTATGCTTGTGCACGCGTTGCATCTATTGCTGGCTTTGTGCGTAAGCGTGGCGCTTCAGTGACGCATGAATGGCTTTTGTTGCATGATTTTTCTCGTTTCGTTTTCACATTTCCTGAACTTGCACTTGGTGTTGGCGGGCAACGCTGCTGGATACTTGGGCGGTAAAATCTTGGCGAGGTCATTGCCGTAATTTTTCAGACGCAATTTGCGATTGCATGCGTGTTCCTGCTGTTGTAGTGCATATGGACTTGGTACGATTTATGAAAAATCCATATTAATGAAGTAAACATTTGAATTCAGCATTTTTATGATTATAGTACATTTATATTGATGAATAAGTAAACATACAAGTAAGGAAGAGCTAAATTCGAACTCTGCCGAACATTATATGTTCTCGTAGTTTCAGTAGGGTATCTTGAGTAATATGGAAATTTATTTTAAAGTAAACTTTATTAATAATATGTCTATATGTAGATATTATATTCATCATGTTTATACTATGATTTGGATATCTCGCACTCTAGTTAATATGTGCTGTAGAAAATCATCCAAAATTTCGAAAATTATCAAATTTAAGTCCAAGGGATGGTCTGAAAGACTTTCAAATACTTTTGACGTTAAACGTTGGGTATGTCCAGGAAAAGACATTAATTTTCTTGAAGATATCTCACACATTGACCGATAATTACAGTTTATTTAAGAGGTTAAACCCACCTGAGTGGGTTTGATCATCTCCCACGATGTGTCCAAAAAAAGCTCTTGCCGTGGACATCATAACTTATAATTGAATAGACCAAACATATTTCGATTATCAAATTAATGAACGAAGGAAAAAAGAGAATATTAAAATTTGTATTATTGACAGATTTTTTAACAAAAAAAACTTCCTTCGTTCAATAACTAGTTAATATTTCCAAAGATGTATGCAAAGTTGAACATATTTGACCTGATGGGCGGAACTTCCAAAGAGTATATCTCTTAGAATATTACTCGGATTAATTTGATATTTTGAATAATATTTTATTTATTTTACTTAAACATATTGTACTATTTAAAAAACAGAAAAAATTCAAATTTTGAAATTTGAAAACCCACCGTGCCACCATAAATACTTGCCGTTTTATTTCATTTGTAAGCATCTTGTCTAAAACGTAATCAATCAATTTAAGATGGGCGAAAGTGGGAAAAATTACAGAATTTTTTCGAAAATTTCATTAAGTTCTCTTTTGATATATTTATCAAATACAGTAAAAGCTCCTTATTCGCGCTTCCTTTATTCGCGTTTTCACTATTCGCGGATTAAAAAAATGAGACCCAATTTCTATATTCGCGACTAAACATTTTTTATTCGCGGATCTAATAAGTACATACATAATAATAAAATCATTCCAATTGGTATCCAACCCAATATTCTTGTCAAATGGACTAATAAAAAAGTAAAATAGATCTTATTAAAAGAAAATGTTAAATATTCCACTATTTTCGCAATATTTTTTAACTTTTGGTAATATTTCCATAAAGAAGGGGCTCACATGGAACTGAACTCTTGTTCTTAAATGGAACCAATAAACTCTTCACTTTTTTGACATTCAATTTGAAAAATTTTAGTGAAGGTTTAAGAATGGCAAATGAGCTCTGCGATTTCTTTATGAACATTGATCCGTCTATGGAACGAAGTCTAATTTTTAAGAGACAAATTGCTAATGCGACTGCTGTGTATCAGTCTGAATTGAAGGAGCTTTTGAAAACTTCTAAGCAAGAAAAAATTACAAAATTCTTCAAACAACTGCCTAAGCCTTAAGATAATTATATAAAATGTTCAAAATCTTCAATTAAATACAGTAGAACTCCAATTATCCGAACTCCGACTATCCGAATCGCCGATTATCCGAATCACAAAAAATTGTCCAAAAAAAGTCTAAGTGCGCTATTATTCTTCCACCGGCGTAGCCAGTGTTTGTTTGTAAAAATTCCTGGTTGTACAGAAGTAAGTGCTGAAGACGTAGGAGAGTGGATGGCTTGTGACACGTCTGACCCTGGTTTTCAAATTCTCAATGACGGTGAGAGAAGATGTTGAAGTGGAAGTGGAAGAAGAACTTTCTGCTGATGTTGAAGTAGACGTTGGACCATCAGTTAGTGAAGCATTTGCCGGCCTCGAGACTGCTTTGAAGTGGATGGAACGTCAGCCCGAGTGTGACCACTTGCAACTGCTCACCGTCAAGCGAATGCGTGACCTGGCTGCCCGAAAACGGTTGAAGACCGCAAAACAGCTTACATTGACGGAGATGTTTAAAAAACAATGATTTTTATTTCTAAACTCGTACATAAGTACATTTTATTTATATTTAAAACATTTGAAAATTTCATGTTTCTTTCATTTAATTCAATAAAAAAATAGTGTAATATCAAAACGTAGCTTTTATTCTCTCCAATGGCAATTAAAAAAAAAAAAATCCGAATATTTGATTATCCGAATGGGTCCCGGTCCCCATTAATTTGCATAATTGGAGTTCTACTGTAATTATATACCTATTTTTTTTGTCACATAGGAACATATCCCCTATAATCCCATATAAATTACCATCCCTTATTCACGGTTTCTGTATTCGCGGAATATTTATGGAACATATACCCTGCGAATAAAGAGCTTTTACTGTATATCAATCTGCCTTTTAAATTTGTTATGTCTATCATTACTTACTAGAAAATTTAGTATAACCTTTAGAAAGGAACACCGTTATATGAAGATGGTTTCAAAAGTTCTAATTTTTATATTCTCTTCCATTGAGTGATTAAGATTATGAGGTTTTTGTTCAGAATTGACTCATTTTGAAAAGTAGATGAGGAGTATAACGGGATCTAAGTTCTCTTTTTATACTCTCGCAACCTGTTGCACAGAGTATAATAGTTTTGTTCACATAACGGTTGTTTGTGTCACCAAGAAATATAAGAGTTAGATATGGGGTTATATGTACATATATAAATGATCAGGATGACGAGTAGATTTGAAATCCGGATGTCTGTCCGTCTGTCCGTGCAAGCGATAACTTGAGTAAAAATTAAGATATCTTAATGAAACTTGGAACACATGTTCCTTGGCACCCTGAGGAGATTGCTTTCGAAAATGGGCAAAATCGTCCACTGCCACGCCCACAAAATGGAGGAAACCGAAAACCTATACAGTGTCATAACTAAGCCATAAATAAAGTCATGAAAATGAAATTTGGAACATAGGATCCCATTAGGGAGGGGCACATTTGGATGTAATTTTTTTGAAAAAGTTGGAGTGACCTAAGCTTTCTGCAGTCGTTTATACAGTCCAAAAATGAAAGAAATCGGATAATAACCACGCCCACCTCCCATACAAAGGTTAGGTTGAAAATTACTAAAAGAGGGTTAACTCCCCAACGAAAAACGTTAGAAACACCAAATTTTACATAAGAAATGGCAGAAGGAAGCTGCACTGAGATTTTGTTACAATATGGAAAATGGGCGTGGCGTCGCCCACTTATGGGTTAAAAACCATATCTCAGGGACTACTCGACAGATTTCAATGAAATTCGGTATATAACACTTTCTTGACACCCTGATGGCACGGGTGGAATATGGGCGAAATCGGTTCACAATTACGTCTACTTCCCATATAACTCAATTTTGAATTCCATCTGATTCGTTCACTTTATAATGAACTAGCTGACTCCGCAGTCGTTGCACTGCTTGAAATTATTTGTTTTGAAAACCAAGTTGAATTCGTATAGTGTTGGAAAACATTTATTTGAGATTTTTCTAATTTTTTTTTCAATGTAACTCAGCTTAATAAACAGCATTTTTTGCTTTCTGTTCCGGTGCGTAAATGTACAGAGAAGATGATTTTTCAAGTCGTGAATGAAATTTATGCCACACACCTCCAGCGACTGTCTTTGAGACCTGTTGATTGTCATCCCAAATGCAAGTCCCATTGGAAACTGAATACGTTTGAACTGAAATGGCAAATCGTTGGAACTCAAAGAAATTCGTGGAATCAAGCATTCTGCCCCCTTGTAAGTCCCTTTAAAAAATTCCTGCAATTCTTACATTATTCGATAGCTGCTTGAAGCAAAATAAATAACAAAGCATTATAATGACAAAGAATCTAGAAATTTCACTGGATAATTCACAGCTTCGTCTTCATTTTCAACATGATCGATCGATGTGTATGAACACAAATCTCCCGGAAGTTGACTTTAAGTATAGATTAAATCATCGACATCGGTATTTTTGGCAGTTAAGAATCTGCGTGTACTCAACCAATCGTAGTTACGATAAATTTGGCTACTGTTCGGATTGATATCAAACCATTAGAAGTATTAACCAGAATTTGCCCAGTTCTTTGCAAATCTTCTGCGGTACTTTCCTGTTGCAGGATCACACGCGTATTCATGGACAATCGTATGGTTTTCGCGTGTACGCGACTCGCGTGCACGATGACTTGAGACATGCGTTCAATTCCTCCGCCGCTGTTGATTTCGAAATAACAGAATGTGTTTGTCAATAAGAGTCATTTCGTCACCAAAGCGACGATTATTATTCCACAGATCTTTCATTATTCTGTCTCTATCATAGATATTTCATAGATTTGATGTTTAACTAAAGCTACAGTGTCGAACAGCGATTCCAGTAGATGCGAGAACCAACGTAATGCCATTTTGAGATCGTATTGTTGCCAAAATCAATGATATCAGAATCAATCAGGATTCCCAGTTCCACCGTGCGTACCAAGAAATAAAAGTCCACCATTTTCATCATGGACAGACTTAATCAATCCATCATAGGTTGTCTTTTGCTGCTCATTAAATAATGGAACATTTCTTTATACTTGTTGTCCCAAAATTATTCTGTCGTATGCACGATTCAGTACATCTCTAATTTGACGATTTGGTGAAGGCATATGAATTTCAATGCTTCATTGTAGATGTCACCGTTCATTTGCAATTCTGAATTCTCTGTTGCCACTTGCCAATTTCCGACTTTTCCGAATTGTTTTTTTTTTTTATAGATAGATTGAAAAAAAAATGTATGGAAAAAAGGAACTTTTTGGAATTTTACAATTTTCCGACTAAACCTTCCAAGATCCACAACGAACAACCTCTGAACATTTCATCAAGAATGGTGCAACCGTTCTCGATCCTTAGCGTATCTAATCTTGAACCGGTTTTGCATCGCAAGGAACGGAAGCCCTCAAAGATAAATAATTTCCCCGTTTTTTACACATTTACCACTGTTTCTTCGCACCTGATGCTTTATAGCCTATAGCCTTCCTCGATAAATGGACTATCCAACACAAAAAGAATTATTCAATTCGAACCAGTAGTTTCGGAGATTAGCGCGTTCAAACAAACAAACAAACACTTCAGCTTTATAATATTAGTAAAGATTCATAAGGAACCAATGAAGCTAGCGGAATAAAACTTTACACAAATACTGTATTTGAGCTGTGACATCACTTGTGGAAAAATTGTCCAAATCGGACCATGACTTTTCAAGGCCCCTGATATCGAACATGAAGAACTCAGTGCCTAAAGTTAATTTTTCACCGAAAATATAGGTAAATCCCTCAGATATTTTAATGTAATTCATTCCCTCTGAATTTTTTTCTTATAACAGTTTCTCTCTGTACCTGAAATGGTAAAAATCGGGTCATAACTTCCCCCAGATCCCATATACCTAATTATAAGTAATATTAAATTAAGTGAGCGTATTGTCTTCGATGCATTGTATCTTGGTGGTGAAAACGAGTGAAATCGGTTTAGGAATTACCTCAGTCCCCATATACTATTTATGATGATTTTCGTTATTCTATTGAACTTTATACCAAATATATGGGTCGACTTGTGTTATCTTTATAAAATTACATCAATAAATTGCGAGAGTATAAAATGTTCGGTTACACCCGAACTTAGCCCTTCCTTACTTGTTAAGGTACCCTTTATATTGAACTTACCTGATTAAGGTCAAAATATTTAAATCTTTTCACTTGCTGCTTATTAGAGATGGATCACTATTTGATCTCAAGCACGTTTCTTAAGTTTCTACATTTTTATATATTATCATTCAAAACTGTATGAGAATGTATAATTTATTATATTGAAAATAAACATTTAAGAGTACAAATAATTTAGAACTAGTGATTAAGTAAATATTGTATTATCTGGATATATCATATAAAATTTTTAATAAATTTAATTTACTGTTAAATATCATTAAAAAAATGCCTTTCGACAGTCTACAAATATTAAAAATCTATGTAAATGTATTTGATTACGTTCGAATGTGTTGAGTAATAATCTAAGACATGACTCAAAATAAATAAATAAAATAAGTTTCATTACACTCGTACATACATATATATATTTCTCAGGTCAAGAAGTGATTAAAATAGTATTGTGTTCCGAAAAGGCATTAAACATTGGCATTGGTAAAATAATAAATGATAAATCATTGGAATGCTCCACCTTCACATACCACAACGGGATGTCTGTAACAACGACCTTCCAATAATACAGACATTAATTATTTACTAAAATAAGTACAATTCGTAGTAAATACCATAATTTCAATTCATTAGTATGCAGTACTTTATTGGTACACAAATATCAAATTGGTTTATTGAAAAAATTGCATTACCTATCGTTCCGCGCGAAGCTTTCAAGTTGCAATACTCAAACTCAGTGAAGCAAATTACAACAATTTTTGTTTTGGATAGATTATAATTACGCCAGTACACAGCGGCACTGTTCGTACATATAGTATGTACATATGTGTGTTTACTTGCTTTACAATCTCAAGAAATTTTAAGCTGAATAATTTAAGACGTGAAAAGGTAATATGTTTGGACATACTCGTATATAATGGAGTACGCTCTGCAGGGAAACACGCTGTGCGCTGGATCTAGTGCACAAAACTTCAGTACTGGTCTATACGAATACTAACTCACCCGTCTGTAAACAGTGGGCTCCCATAGGTTATTAGGCTTGATTATATTTGAAATTATTTAGAGGTTCAATTTGTAAAAAAACATATTATAAGGCATAGTTACAAATATTGGGAACCAGTATAGGTTCCTCAAGGTGTAGTTCCGCATAAGTTTTGCACTTTGCGATTTACTACAGGGCAGTTACGAACTGTACGTAGTTAGTTAATTTTTTAATACTTTATGCATTTCGATTATTGTTAACTATGGCAAATTGCAATAAAAAAGCACTCGAATAAATCGCCTGATAAATAACAACAAGCCGTTGAACTGGATCGGTGGCTGGCACACAGACGGGCGGGTTTACAGGTTTGCGGATAGTGGCTAGTGGCTAGTCGCGCGTACATAAAGGTGACAATGCAAATATTACTCTGGTTGGCGTTTTAATTCTTCTTTTTTTCAGACCGATTTGCACACTTATTCAACGCGGCAGTGCACCACGAAAACCACCTTTCAAAATACAATCAGCAAATCACCTTGTCATACGTGCCGAGCCAAATACCTTTTAAATGCAAGAGAGAAAATAGCCAGAATATTGAATGCATATTTATGTACATATGTATATATATAAGTGTTATTTATTTGGGTGTTGGCTGGTCGGTTGCGCAGTTGCTCAGTTGGTTCATTCGTTGGTCCTCTAGTGGTTGACTGCTTATTTATTTATTTGGTCAATCGATTTGGCGAACTCATGCTTCACTCCTCGGTTGTGCACCAGAGCGCTCGTTGGACAATTTTGCACAGAAATCGCTCAATTTTCTAGCAACAGTTAAATTTAGTGTAAACACCAATTGTGCGCAAACAATGCAGTATGGGTTCACCAATGTATGGGTTTGTACGTGTATTTGATTCAACTATCTAATCTATAAATCGGCAGTCTGCTTTGTATGCAACCTTTACTGCATATTTTATTTTTAGTCCACACCCACTAAGTGAATTTTAATTTCGCAATTGAGAGCGGTTTTCTTATTTAAGATTGAGTTTTGGGTTTTGTTAAGATTATTCATTTTCCTAGTTGCCATACTGACAAGAGTGTACTGCAATCAAAGCATCTGGCTTCAAGACAGAAGGCGAAGGAAGATGACAAGAGTGAAGATGCTGGAATCGCTAGACATTGCGGCAGAGGTCAGCTGAAAAGGCTAAGCTTTCAGCTAAAAGTCCAAAAACATTGGGTGAGAAGCCCACCAAATCGTATGGCCTGGAACCTCATTAGCATTGGTGTCCTGTATGGAAGTGATTCCGAAGGCAGCTGCGCCGGTTAACGTGACTCTGGAAGTGCTATTGAGTAATATAGGTCCACCGCGGTTGGTACCACGACCAGATCAAAATATGTGGTAGCTTGTGGCGAAGAGAGATCGATCCAGCTCTACAGTGCCGTCTTAATGAAAGTAGGGGAAGTACAGTCGAACTTCCCTAATTTCCTAAAATTAAGAGACTTCTGAGTTATGGAAGGTAAGTTGTATGAAATTTGACTGCTATTGTCAGTTCAAGTTATGGAGAACTTCGAGTTATGGATGTTCTACTGTATATCCCGGAGATAAACTAGTAACGGTTGCCAGGAAGGATATTCAAACAAGACCAAGGGCAAGACTCTGGATACCGACTAAACAAACACAGCCGGAACAAATTTACCAACGGATGATTGGAAATTCGTTAAGTAATTCGAAGAAGCGACAACTGAACCGGGCGTGGAGATGAAAAGGGCAATGATGCAAATTATGTTGCTACTAACAAATAGTACAATATAGCTGTTGGCGTACGCCGATGATATTGATATCATCGGAAGCAACAACCGCGCCGTTTGTTCTGCTTTTTCCCGCATGGATAAGGAGACGAAGCGAATGGGTCTGGAGGTGAATGAGAACAAGACGAAATATCTTCTGTCATCAAGCAAACAGTCGGCGCACTCGCGTCTTGGCTCCCACGTCACTGTTGACAGTCATAACTTCGAAGTTGTAGATAATTTCGTATACCTGGGAACCAGTATCAACAACACCAACAATGTCAGCCTCGAAATCCAGCGCAGAATCACTCTTGCCAACAGGTGCTACTTTGGACTGAGTAGGCAATTGAACAGTAAAGTCCTCTCTCGACGAATCAAAATCAAACTCTACAAGTCGCTTATTATTCCCGTCCTGCTTTATGGTGCAGAAGCTTGGACGAGATGACACTAGGAGTTTTCGAGAGGAAAATTTTGCACAAGATTTATGGTCCTCAGAACATTGGCAACGGCGAATAAAAAGACAGCGGCTACGCTGGCTAGGTCATGTTGTCTGAATGGACGAAAACACTCCAGCACTGAAAGTGTTCGATCCAGTACCAGTACCTGCCGGAGGAAGCCGAGGAAGGGGAAGGCCTCCACTCCGTTGGAGGGACCAGGTGGAGAGCGACCTGGTTACACTTGAAATCTCCAACTGGCGCCGAACTACGAAGGAAAGAGAGGAGTGGTGCGCTCTCATCGGTGGCCGTGAAATTCAGTATACTAGTAAATTCTCATCTCCGATAAAAAAAAGTAGACTTTTAACTTGAAATCTTAAGTCAATATTTAATTAGAAACTAAAAACTTTATGTGAAGAAATGTTCAAAAACCAATGATCTCAAGATTTTTGTATTTATTTTTAAATTTCCATCGCTATCGTTATGTTTTAGGCTTAAATCAGTTATTATAAAGTATAAAAAATATAGATAAATATATGTACATATATTTCGACTCGTTCGCCTTTACTAACTAATAGGCGTTAATAAAATATTGCAAACATATTTACATGTAAAAAATCTTAGTAACTGATTGAGTTGTTCAACGAAATCAGTACAAGTCTTAATGATGACGATCTCAACGCTCACGCCACAGCTCGTTCCAATTCACACGACACGACAGACATAACTCAGAATCCACAAGCTTTACCATGACTTTTCAGCAAGGGCAAACCACGCACATTCTAGTACACATGCCAACCTTCTACTTGCGTCTGCCCGTGTAATCAATGCTATACGAACCACTCCAGATATCGAGATTCTTTAGCGCCGGATGGTGATGTTGAGGCAAACTGCCATATGGGTATTGGGACTGCGGTTGGGATGGTTGGTAGGAACGCTGCTGATATTGTGGTTGATACTGTGGTTGGTATTGTGGCTGATAACGTGGTTGCGGAGGCGGTGGTGGTGGAGGTGGTTGCCGGAATTGAGGTGGTTGATGCTGAAATCCGAATTGTTGATAACGTGGCTGCGACGGTGGTGGTGGTGGATTGTAGTATTGTGGCGCAGGTGGGTTGTATTGCTGTCTTTGTGGTTGATGTAAATTGTCCAAACTGAATTTGCTTGCTGCAACTGGTGGACGATTGAACTTTTGATCCTTGTAGTAAACAGCGGGATCTTCACGATACTGACCATCGTCGATTTCGTTTGGACCCAACGGATAAGGGTTATTGTTAGTAAGCGTGGGCGGTGGCACATTTATGTCGCTGCCTGAAATGGTTTTGGGAAAATAAGGTAGTAAAAATTTGTTCTAAAGAACTTTGAAATACCCACCAGCTGGTTCGAAACCACGCTTACTAGCGCCATACTCGATCTCACGCAACTTGCCCTGATCATCTAAATAACCATATTTGCCAAATACCTCACCACTCGGGTATTTCGTTTCGATTTTAAAACTCCTATCCGCTGCTTCATAGCCATATGTATATGAGCCATCGTCGTTGTGGCGATCGATTTGTTTCAATATCGGCACTGGTGTGGTGTAGTCTTGTTGTTGGTACGACTGTTGGATTTGTGTGCCCAAAATGAGGCAACTGAATATGAACTGTAAAAGAATGTTTGAAATTATTAAATAATTGCAATGGAGAAAAATATGTCATTAAGATAGAGCAATAAACGGATTTGTTTGAGAATGTCAATGCTGCTTATGGTCTCACATTCACCTATACTAATAACACACCTGCTGGGTAAAGTAGCTGCCCTTGAAATGAAACCACTTTTTTAGCTGAGACGTAATAACAGTGGCGATTTCGCAAATATCAGTTAAAAGCAATTTTAATTGAATTATGAGTAATGTATGATTAGAGCATGGACACATGTGGCTGAGAATTTCAGACATAGTAAAATATAAGTAGATAAAGTGAATATTTGAAGATACTGAGTATTACAATACACTCTAAGCATATGCATATAAATTAACTGGAAGTTTATTAGCCTATCTATAATACATATATAGAAACCTTTTCCACCCTAAAGTGGCTTGATTTCATCTTAATCATAAAAGATGATATGATATAATATATATATATATTTGGTGTAGGAACCGCTTTAAGCTATTATAGCCGAATCCATCAGAGCGCGCCACTCATTCCTCATTTTTGCTTTTTGGCGCCAACTGGAAACACCAAATGACGCCAGGTCACTTTCCACTTGGTCTTTCCATCGTAGTGGAGGTCGTCCTCTTCCGCGGCTTCCTCCAGCGGGTACTGGTACACTTTTAGAGATGGAGTGTTTTCATCCATTCGTACAACATGACCTAGCCAGCGTAGCCGCTGTCTTTTTGTTCACTGATAATATATCATGTGGTAAAAATAATAAATATATTTTTTCTACCGCCATCATATTTGGAATAACAGATTGAATACTTTATTCGAAAAGTTAATATTGATATTTTTATAGCATCTATACTGATCTGTTCACTCTGCATCTACATACCTCATACCTTAATAATAATAGTTCATTTTGAAATTGACGTTATTGGACCTTTTATGAGCTATGTAAGTGTTCTTCACAACAAATATATGTATGTTAAATGTAAAGACCAATTGAAAATATCTTTGGTTATATATGGGTGACCTGAAACCCGCGTAAGAATGACTCAGTGACACTACCCATCGCGAGTGTGGTATAGACACATGTCTTAAAGTTTAAATTTATTAAATGTGATGTTACGAAGTTGGATTCGTAATCCGTGACCCCGAAACCACTCGAGTGGCGAGTTTCAAGCAAAACGCTGTCCGCCATATTATTTTTTTGGAGTTATTGTACCCCTGTTCTGGTGGGGTTAAATGGACTTCGGATTCAGCGACCCCAAAAATATAAGCTACACATAGTAAGACGTCCAGGTCAGAACCATTTTTTTTCTGTGGCTATATTTGCCGAGACATGTCTATTATTTATGAAATAAAGTCAATCAATCATTAACTCATTTCATCACAATCAACTAACAAGAAATCTTAATCTAAACGGTTAGGCAAACTAACGCGGCGCACACCACTGTTGGACACAACAACTTTATTACAACAACAATTCGCCGATACCATTTTAATTATATTACTAACTTTTTCACTCATTAATGCAATACCGTAAAAGTGTGCAATGATTGCTAATTTAGAGCTTATTTGTAGAACACACTCATACAGGCGCACACCTACTGGCATTTACTCATACATATTCACAAGTTTGTTGCAATGTAAGCACCATTCATTATAACCAACTTTGCACCAGTTAATTGTAACAACCACTTAAGAATGTCGGTATGCAGCAGAAGGGGCTTAACTAGCATGCAACAAGCGTTTTGAAGCACTCAAGGCCGTCTTCTGTTCACAACGGTTGCGCCAAACATTCGACGAACACGCATACCTCATGCCAGCCATGCCCAAGCATACATACAAATGTAGTACATAGAAGTTATGGGTCATACATACACGCCCATATACATGTATTTATATATTACTATATTTCTCGTACATTTATGAGTCTCTAATGTTCACTTGTCCACCTACGTAGTAGCCAATCTCTTATTTAAAGACATTACATGAGTCAATAGAAATTTCTGGTCCAACAATTGAACTGGTTTCTAAAGCGGTTATTGCTGAGTTTAAGGGAAACACACACCCATACATATTATATTTATAAAGCATATTTGTTTAGCACTGGAGCACACTGAAGTCTTGAATCGCAATTAAGAATTTTATATTCTACAAAACGCATTCCACGCATATTTTCATACATTTATTTGAATTGACATGTTCGTATTTCCGCGTTGCCACCTGTGAATTATGACATATGAATAAATACAAATATACATATGTATGTACATAGGAAAAAATTTTTAATAATTTTATGTAACATGATTTGCCTAGACACTTGTTGTTATTACAATATTTTTTTGATTTTGATATCTAAAAAAACGAAATTTTATGCCAGATCCGAGCGACTTATGGACTTTTAACAAGTTTTTTCATAGCAGAAATATGCTCCGATGCTTGCCAATGCCTGATAAGATTACACGACCAATAATTTTGGTATTTTTTTATCAAAATAATGTAACCGTTATTTTTGAAAACTGTCCAAAAAAATTAAAGACGCTGAGGTATTAAAAATATTCCCCTAAGCTTGTTGAACAGACAAAATAAAACTTTTTTTAATTTTAGAGGAATCTATAGTCTTCAAATAGGTATTCAGAATCATTTTTAAATTTCCATCTAACCCCATGAGAGACACACTTTAACTCAGGTGATGAATTTAGTGAAATGAAATTCTTAATGGAAAATATATTTTGTAGGGAATAACATAATTTTTCGAATAAGATCGGCATCAGAAGTATCGAAAATTCGAACTTTACCTATATTTTCGAACAACTTAAATTTGTATTTAAATGAATGGTTTGTAGTCAAGAGTGTATTTAACTAATTTTAAATTTATAATTTTTTTTTATTTGCCGAAAATAGATGGCGCCATTTTTACTGTATATAAAATTGTTTTGGGAAAATTAGTTTGGGAAATGATTTACAATTGAATGTCACTACTTAAATCTTGCAGCACAACGTCTATCGGGAATCATACAGGAGCTTCTCTAAATGAATCCGAGACAGAATAAATATCATACCCATTAGGAACTATCAAGAGAACTTTACACATATTTTGAACAAACTGGTCAAAAAGATGGAAAGCTATAAACAAATGTAAAATAACAAAGCAGATATGGCCAAGCTATGATTGGATAAAGACTAAAGATCTATTAAACAGATCCAGGAAAAGTATATTCAGACTTACAGCTACAATAACAGGGCATTGGCCATTCGGAGAACATGCGTTGAAAATGGGTCTGTCCTTTAACGACATATGTCGCTCTTGCAAACTAGAAGGGAACAAAGAAACGGTGTTTCACTTCCTTTGCCAATGTCCAGCCCTATCACCACCAAATCTCGAATGGGTGGCCACAAAAATTATAAAGGAAATAAGCAGTTTCATTGAGAGCTCCAAATGGTTCGAATGCAGAATTGAAATGGATAGCAGTATTACTAAGGTCTCACAATAGTGTAACAAAATGGCGTATCTAGCGCTAATTGAGCCCGAATCTCTGGGCTGCACTTCTACCTACCAACCTAGTTCGAAATTACCAATTTTCATATTTCAGCTCTGTAAGGTATTTATATTGTATACTTATTGCATTTTATAAATACGGTTTCATTCTTTATTGATTATAAATGCAATTTGCCAAAGAATTTCATCACTTATAAATTCCATAAAACTTATTTCCTAAAGCATTTCCATTGTATGTATATTCTATTGCACTACACTTTCAACATTTCCTTACCAACTTATTCATTCTGGCTGCGTTGTTTAGTAATCCAAAAATGCGGTAATATTGCACACGAACATATGCACCATTAATTTAATGGAATTTATTATAAAAAATTCAGTCTCTCTGAGTTCTTTCGTACAGTTATTTTTTCCAACAAACTTTCAATTATTTTATTACTCCAACTTATTTTTGGTTACACGCAATTTTTGCAATTCTCAAAAATTATTTTATTAATTTTTTTGTTCTTATTGTTTTTGTAATATGCTTAATAATGGTGCACTACAAATACACTGTTTGATTTTCGTATTTAAATGGAAAATCGAATTTGCACTTGCACCAGTCTCCAGCGTAACAGCGTCGTACTCAAAAGAAAATCAATGAGTCGAACGCTTTTATACCGCCAACGAACCGCAAGCGGCAAACATAACAATTTCACAAAAACAAGCCAACAACAAGCCAACCGCCAGCAGACTGAATTCAAACAAAACTGCAGCAACAAAAACGTAAATAACTACAACAAACATGCGGCAGACAAGCGACCGTAGAGAATGGTGGCCCAATAGATACGGTTTGGCGCGTCAGCATACAGCGGATGAAGGGGTAATTTTGCAGGGAATTTTCTACTTTTTTCGAACACAACACACATGCACAGTAAATATCTCAACTCAATCGAACGATAGTGCTGTCAGCAGTGTTCTTTTAACCAAATGTTGCCCCTGACTATATGGTGTACATATATATGTAGTCGATCGGCGGCCACGGCGCTGCTGAAATTGGTCGTTTGCGCGACTGGTCGACGCTTTGCCACCGCACTTCCAGTTCTATGGCTGGGAATGGAGTCACTTCCATTATTATTATTTTTTTTTTTTGTCTCAGTGTTGCTTTGGTGTTGGTGAGTTTATAGCTTTTATGTAAATAAACCACCGATCCCGCTGCACACCTCCATACCTCCTCATCCACTCAAATGCAATAATGCAACGCATAAACACTTTGGGTGGTGGCTGTGTCGTCTAACACACATAGTTGTGGTGGTGCCTTAGAGGTTTGTCATAGATTGCATATTTTCAAACAACAACAATACCGGTTGGCAAAGTGTAAACAACTGATGGAGTCTTTTGTTCGCTATTCGAGCGCATAATCTAAGTTAATCAAACAGGTGGTTCACATAACATTCGAGTTACATATTTGTTTACATACTTGTTTACACTAAAGGAAGTATATTTATGCAAACATGCATTTCTACGCCCAAATATTGTACAAAATGTTGCAGAAAATGATCTTAATTTTAATGAAATTGTTACAAAACAAACAAAGGTATATTCCGTAAATTTATCAAAATATGGCCGTATAGTAGGTGGAATGAAATTCCTATGGTTCTAAAAACATATCCACATCATTTCCTCAATTAAGTCAGAGCTAATAATCAACGAAATCATTGGTTCCAATAACGAATATATTTTATTGGGGCCTTGGATTACATTAAAACCCTCTCTTGTTGCAACTAAGTATACACATTACTTATACGAGTATTTTAAGACTTTAACGCCTTATCTTTTCACAGATTTAGAAAGTATCTATTTGACCTTAGCCCATCATATCTTGTTTCAGCAGACATATGTATGCATATTATTTAGTGAATACCACTATCTAGATCATAAGTATTTACATACAATCTAATTAAATCAGAACTTGATCTCTCATATCCGAAACTGTGGTACATAAAATTTTACTGAGTGAAACTTCGTTATCAAAAGCATTGCCTAGACCATTAGGAAGTTGAAACTGAGGAATTAATTAATATTTTCATAAGTTAATGTAAAATTGTGCTTGATTAGCATAATAATGCCGTAAATAATATTAACCATAAGTAGTAATTAAGAGCATATCATATATTATTTATATAGGTAATAAACCTACGATTAAAGTAATCGCCCGGTTACTAATATTTTACTAGTATTTATAACGTGAATTAGCAACGTTTACATATTTATGAATCACTCATAAATTCCTAAGTGTATTACTTACCGAGTAAAAGCTTTTAAGTGATATGCTTTTAATATGGATTACAGATTGTTAACCCGCTCATGCCCGAATTAAAAAGATATATATTAGTCTTAACTCAAATATGAAGTGATACAAATGTCAAAGTCCTTTGTATCCTGGTTCATTAGTTACAGGATGGCAACAAATAAATTATTATAAATAAACTAAACAATTTTCTCATGACTGATTTTTTTAAATAACTCTCTTATCTTTATTTATTTATATAGTTCACTTTGTTTTAAAATAAAACAATTATTTTTATGTTTTTGAACACTTTTTGTATAAGTGCGTCCTCCATAATATTCCCCTTTGTTGATTTATAAATCTACTGCAAGTAAGTATACTAATAACTCACGTATACAACACTTTAGTATAACCAATTTTGACAGTTCCACTCTGCTGAGATCGCCTACTGAATAAACAGGTGCACAGCTCATAGCAGAAAAAGTAACTGTAAGCTTGCACAACACATAAGTCTCCATAATTGAAAAAACCGCTGGTAAAAAAATTTAAATCACGAGAATTAGAAGCCGGTTAGTACAATGTTGCCAATAGACAACATTGGGCATGAAAGGGTTAAACAAACAAACCTGTCACTATAAAATTCAGCAGGAATGTGTTTGCTTTAATACTGGGTATTATTCCGGGAAACAGTTTTGAGGAAGTATTTTATAATATAAATAATATATTACCGTTATATAATTTTCTTGTGTATGTCACTGAACTCCTCCTAATCGTTTGGACCGATTTGAATGACCGTCTTTGTGTGTCTTCAGTTGGATTCAAGAATGGTTTGGACACCTTTTAAACAGGCAGATATCCATAAATCAATTTGTCTCGTCCTGATTATGAACATATATAGCATTCGTATATATCTAAATTAAGTTACTATCCACTGTTATGTAAAAACTTAATTATACTCCATGCAACATTTTGCCAGATTTTGAATATTTGTAAATACCATACAGTCCACGAAATAAGTACAGTGTACAAACTAAACAAGTAAGGAAGGGCTAAGTTCGAGTGTAACCGAACATTTTATACTCTCGCAATTTATTTATTTAATTTTATTAATATAACACACAATTTGACCCACATATACGTCATATATATTATATAAAGTCCATTGAAAGTTGGAAACCCTAATATTAGGTTAGAAGCACCGAGGTCCTCATGTTCGATATATTGGGCCTTGAAAACCTATGGTCCGATTTTGGCGATTTTTAGAATGGGGCTGCCACACTATAAAAGTAGTATTTGTGCAAAGTTCTACACCGATATCTTCACTAGTACTTACTTTATATATTGTAATGTAAACGATTCAGATCGTCTTCAAAGTTCTGGTATATAGGAAACAGGCGTGGTTGTAAAGCGATTTGGCCAATTTTCACAACATATTATTGGGAGGTAAGGAAAAATATTACAAACCAAGTTTCATTGAAATCGGTCGAGTAGTTCCTGAGATATGGTTTTTGACCCATAAGTGGGCGACGCCCCGCCCATTTTCCATTTTGTAAAAAAAATCTGAGTGCAGCTTTCATCTGCCATTTCTTATGTGAAATTTAGTGTTTCTGCCGTTTTTCGTTAGTGACTTAACCGACTTTTAGTAATTTTCAACCTAACCTTTGTATGGGAGGTGGGCGCGGTTATTATCCGATTTCAACTATTTTCATGGTGTGGTGGGGTACTTAATAGAATCGACTGCAGAAAGTTTGGTTTATATAGCTTCATTGGTTTGCGATATATATACAAATAACCGATTTGGAGGCGGGGCCACGCCCACTTTCCCAAAAAAATTACATCCAAATATGCCCCTTCCTAGTGCGATCCTTTATTCAAATTTTACTGTTATAACTTTATTTATGGCTTAGTTATGACACTTTATGTGTTTTTGGTTTTCGCCATTTTGTGGACGTGGCAGTGGACCGGTTTTGCTCATTTTCGAAAGCAACCCTCTCATGGTCCCAAGGAACATGTGTTCCAAGTTTCATTAAGATATCTCAATTTTTACTCAAGTTCTCGCTTGCACGGACGAACGGACAGACGGACAGACATCCGGATTTCAACTCTACTCGCCAACCTGATCATTTATATATATATAACCCCATATCTAACTCTTTTATTTCTTGGTGACACAAACAACCGCTATGTGAACAAAACTATAATACTCTGTGCAACAGGTTGCGAGAGTATAAAAAGGGAATTTTTTGAAGTACACATGCGTTTTTTGAAAATGAATGCATTCAAGCAATTTTGACGTAATTGTACGTTTTTGGTGATTAACTATTAGTGACGCCAGTTCTTTTGTAGTACCCTTACATTGTGTTTAATTTGCACACTTGGTCATTCAAAACGCAATAAGTATAGCGTACAATAAGGGAAAGATCCCGCATCGCCAAGACGTTGCAAATAAGGCGTTTGGCAGTCAATAAAAACATCTTCCCAACACGCTTCAACCTAAGTAACTAGCTCAATATAAAACTGCAAGAATGCAATATGCCAATCAATTACGTTGAATTATTAGACAGCGTCTTAACGGTCTTTAGGAAAGTGTTTGTGAAGAACCATTAATTTTTCTGCAAGATAACGCTGCGATACGCAATGCAGCTGCAACAAAGCGTTTCTTTTTGGACAGAAATTTGGCTTTAATGGACTTGCCCGCCATAAGCCCCGACTTAAACCGAAAATTTCTGGAGATTACTTTCGCAGCAAATTTAATGCGATTTTCGACAATTTGATTCTGTTAGAGAGCTAAGGAAGTGTATTGAAGCCGAATGGAAGAAAATACCGATTCTCTACTACCGACTAATTCTCTCTAATTGAATTCATGCCGGGACGCGTAAATACCGTTATTTTAGCTACCGGTAATCATATATATTCTTAAAATTGGAAATAAATATGATTTCAATGAAATATTTGTTTGTCCGCTATACTTTTTTCGCACCAAGAAAATTGAATTTAGGATTTTTTTTTTATCAGTAATATTTTTTGTTATGCTCTCGCAACAAAAGTTGCTAAGAGAGTATTCTAGTTTTGTTCACATAACTGTTGTTTGTAAGTCAGAAAACTAAACGAATTAGATATTGCGTTATATATATCGAATGATCATGGTGACGAGTCAAAATCCGTATGTCAGACTATCCGTACAACTGATAACTTGAGTAAAAATGGAGATATTTTGACGAAACTTGGCACACATGTGCCTTGGGACCGTGAGAGGGTTGCTTTGGGCACAATCGGACCATTGCCACGCCCACATAATGGCGAAAACCGAAAACACATAAAGTGTCATAACTTAGCCATAAATGAAGTTATAACATTAAAATTTGGAATAAAGGATCACACTAGTAAGGGGAAATAGTTAAATAAATAAATTGCGAGAGTATAAAATGTTCGTTTGCACCCGAACTTAGCCTTTCCTTACTTATTGTTTTAAAATATTGCGTTAATAAATCTATGGGTTGGTTCTATTAGTAAAAAACCTAAGAAATATTCATATGTCATATAAAGATTAATGAAAGAGATCTTTAGCTTGTATGCTATACTTATTTCGTAGACTGTATACATATTGCGTTAATATGCTTATTCCACTGCGGCGAGGTGTAACAACTGGTTTGAAAATATAATCGGAATGTACGAGTAGTTAAAGTGCTGCAAGTAAGCTTTTGCCAAGAGCTGAGATCTTTGAGCATTTTTACAACAACAGTATATTATTAAAGCAAAAATTGGTTGGAGCTTTCAGCGATTATTCTGTGATATTAAAGAATTTCACTTTCATAACCTGTGATATCATAGTAATTTTACAGTGTGAAATTTGCTTAGAATCAAATGAAGCATATCAATGCGCAGTTGGAGAACTAATTAAGGCAGCAATTATTATGATATTTAAGCTTTCTTACAAAATGTAACAAACTCTGTGAAAATTTTGTTTTTTGTTTTATTTTCGCACATTTTTCGCGTAATATTTATGAACTCCAATACATGTTTTCTACATATTAATCAAAAAGTATATTTACAACTTTTACGAAAAACGAAAATGAATGAACGAAAATTAAGAATTGACCACACATTCTATCAAAAGGGAAATATTCTGCTTCACATTTTAGTTAACGTACTGCCTGTTGAGATGGCGAGTCTTGTGTGTCATTTTGTCGTTGCCGTCGACGCGGCAAAACTTTGCGCATTGTCCGATCCACATCCGCGATCAGCTGTTCGATGACGTCTTCCAAAGCAGCAACCCGCGCCGTTAAACTACATAATTACGAGAATATGAATAAATGAGATAAACAAATAGACCTTTATAAGCGCTAGTAGAGGTAAAAAAACCTCGCATACCAAAAGACATAATTGATTATTAAGAATATGTCAAACAAATATAATGAAAACATTGCATTCCAACCTTTCTAACTATAATGTGAAAATGGGCTTAGGCTTACGCGTGTCTCCTATCAAATTTTTGAAATTAATTTGGTTTTTCAATAAACTGCATAAAGGTCTACATGTAATTACTACACTGATCAGTATTGCCATTTTGGTGATCAGTTCTGCCATTTTAAAAAGTGTATAATGACTTCCACCAATAACTTACCGGCTAATCGCCGCAGGATCTGTACTTTGTGCCTGTGTTTGTTGTCGTCCGACGGGTTCAAAATAACTATGGCAAACATTTGGTAATGATTATTCTTTCACACGTACTTTTATCCAACCAATCCACTTACTCTACAACTTTATCCTTGCCCACAGAACGTTTGCTTTGGGGACTCGCATCGCGTGATGGAGTCCCTTCCTTTGCAGGACCAAGCTCTTCATCTTTTGGCGCACTGCAACGACAACATTTTGGACAGTATTTATTAAGTAATTTGCGCAGATAAGTTGTCAAATAATTGCGACCGCCTCTAATATCACTTTTCACGCTACTGTATGTATCATTAATAATGGCCAGGAACATATTCTGAAAATTAGTAACAATACTAGAATAGACTGCATATGATTTTATACGACAGTTAGAATAGTACCAATAATATGAAAAACACCAACAATATATATGTGAGAAAGAAGATAGGTCCCAATACACGATTCGCCGCTTCGATGCCCTCGTAGTCGAAATCACCCAAAATCATACGTATCATCGTCAGCAAAGACTCTTTGAAGTTGCGAAAATCATGGTGTACATTACCGAATAGTAACAGCCCCAACTGCGCATAGGCCAAAAAGACGATACCGAACATAACGCCGAAACCCAAGAGATCGCGAAAGCACTGAAGGAGAAGCATGTAACCGGAAGTAATTCTCGATATGCATTAGTAATGATTATACTTACTGTGCTCACGGTTGCATTGAACTGGCGCATTGTTTTATTGAAGCTAATGAATTTCAATATTTTCATACAAACCAAAAATGCACAAATCGCGAAGACAGCACGATATGTCAAGTTCCAGAAACACAGCTTGTCCAACTGTAGGTAGTCATTTGGATTTTTCTCAAAACGTTTGTATAGCGCACTTACATAAAAGGGATGCCAAATGTTGTAGATGAGCGTGCAGTACGCTAGCTATAAATCAAATTGGAATTTTGGAAAAAAAATTAACATTTATTTTTCTACTTACAACAATTATCACAAAGTCCACAAAGTTCCATAATATACGCACATAATTGGTGCAACCGATGCGTATGACTTCCAAAATCTCAATTATGGTGAAGTAGAAAATGAAAAGATAAAATATAATGCCTATCACGAATATCGCTATGCCGTCCCTCCAAAACACCGAACGCAATTTCACTGATTCTATGCTAAAAGTGGTAACCACGCCACCAGTTGACGGCAATTCTCCAATGAATCTA
Organism: Zeugodacus cucurbitae; assembly: GCF_028554725.1. NCBI lineage: Eukaryota > Metazoa > Arthropoda > Insecta > Diptera > Tephritidae > Zeugodacus > Zeugodacus cucurbitae. The sequence goes on along the minus strand of NC_071667.1, from coordinate 49,493,351 downwards.
CAAGGAATAAAATAAAAGTTGGGGTATTACGGCATCTACATCAGTAACTTACAAAAACGACTCACTTGATATTATTCACCAGATCTTTGTTTGCATTGTAGAGCGTGAATTCCACCATTATTAAGCGGGAAGCACGATCCAACCACTTTCTTGACTTCAAATCGGACAAGATTTGATTATTCTCATTGAAGTGGTAAGACAAGCTTCGCACATAACCACCACTGCGATATGTTGTGACTTGACCCCAAATTGAATCGGCGTTTAATGCACTCAGCGTATTGTATCTGGTACTATATGTTCAATTACAACTTAAAGTAAGTCAGATAAACACGTATTTTGACTATTTTACCCCTTATATATGTCGGAGGTATCCTCATCACTGCCCGAATAATCCGCGTAACACTTGGAGAAATATCTTCCGAAGACATTGTGCACATCACAGGTATTCTCCCTTACACGTAACTGCCGCAGTCGGGGTGGTCCCAACACAAGATTTTGTTCAAGAAATATGAGTTTGTCCTCGGTTGAACGGCGTTTGCGTTCAGAGTTGCCTTCTTCATTTGTTCCTCCTCTATTATCTTCACCATGGAGATCCATGATGAATTTAGTCTCCAGAAATGCCCACATGTCAGCGGTGGTGGCCAAGTGTGCAAATTTCACCGACGATTCGTGTGCAGACGTATTGACTTCGCGTGTTAAGAATAGATTTTCGATGCCTTTATTGAAAAAGTACATAGACATGTTGCGTGACGAAGAGGCAACTATTTTATAAATAAATATTTATATTTCTATCCATAATGACTACTTGATGTTCCTAACGCCCTTGCGGCAATACTCACCCAACAGCGTCACAATCAGAAAGCAAATGTAGATACAGAACTCGATCAGCGCCGAACGTGTGGCATCTTCATTTTCATAAGATATGCGATGTGACTTCTTGGTGGCTTTTGAAAACCCATTTTGGCTTGCAGTTGTTTCCATTTTCTTGAACTAATAATAGTAACGATATTAAAAAAAATTAATTTGATTTTTTGTTTTTCTTACTAACTGACAGAAAATATGTTGAATAAAAGAACCAAAAATGTAAATTTTATCACATTTTCACTCAAAGCGAATTAAAACAGTAAAAGGGTTGCCTTTTCAATATAAATATTATTTCATTATGAAACTTAATTTTGTTATTTCAGTTAAGAATACGCCCTATTTGATTTTCTTCTTAGTTTTTTTTGTTGTACTAAATAGTTAATTATATCCTTTGCTTAACTTTAAGTAAAGTTAACTAAATGCGTCTTTAAAAATCTCTTAAAATGCGTGTGGAAACCAATTTATAGTCTTCATAATATGGGAAAACCAATAAAACTATGCAAGTCCCCTAAGAGTCCAAGGTGTTTTTGAAATGATTTAGAAATGTTGCTGCGCTTCCCTTCAATACCAACCTTACCATATATAATATCTTCTTGACAACCTGATGACACGGATGGAATATGGGAAAATCGGTTCAAAACCGCGCCTACTTCCCATATTATTCAATTTTTAATTCCATCTGACTCCTTAACTTTATAATATATACATTAGGAACCAATATGAATAGCGGAATAAAAAATGACTTGTGGAAATATTGTCGAAAATTTACTATAACTATTGAAAGCCCTATGGGAAATTTTTTACTAAAAATTTCGGCAAATGTAATATCTCAGATATTTTAATGTAATTCAGTGTGTGTCTCTGTACCAAAAATGGTTAAAATCAGGTCATAACTTCCCCTAGCTCCCATATAACTAATTATAAGTTTTTCAAAAATACGGTGGGCTGAATTTTGCATATATCGGTTAATATATAAGATATATAGCAAAATTAACTAATCTTATAGTTTTGGATGAGTGAAATCGGTTCAGGAATTACCTCAGCCCTCATATACTTTTTATGATAATTTCCGTTATTCTAGCGGGATTTATGCCGAATATATGGGACAAATTGTGTGTTATCTTAACAAATTTTCAGCTATCAATTGCGAGAGTATAAAATGTTCGGCTATACCCGAACTTAGCCCTTCTTTGCTTGTTTAAGTTAGATTAATTGTTTACCATATAACCTTTAAGCCTTGTAAATAGCGAGAGAATAAAACATTCGCTCACAACAACATAACCCGTCCTTTCTTGTTACGATTTTTGAGAATCGATCAAAGAGACTCACTTGTTCAGCTTTAAAAGGACAATTTGACACTGATTTGAACGAATTTTTATACTCTCGCAACAAAGTTGCTAAAGAGAGTATTATAGTTTTGTTCGCATAACGTGTATACCAAAGTGATCAGGGTGAAGAGTGGAGTTCAAATCCGAATGTCTGTCTGTCCGTATGTGCGTGCTAGCGATAACTTGTGTAAAAATTGACGGCCACGCTCACAAAATGGCGAAAACCAAAAACTATAAAGTGCCATATCTAAGTCATAAATAGAGTTATAAAAGTAAAATTTCGTACAAAGGATCACACTAGGAAGGGGCATATTTGGATACGTTTCTGAAGATATAACTTTTTATTTAGTATACTCGTATAATTATGAATTTTACCAAGACAGTATATAAATGACATGATTGATTGTTAATTTGTATCAATTCTTATGCACTAAAATATCTAAGGTAAATCATCCAGAAAATAGTTAGCCGGTACATAACTTAAAATTTTCTTATAACGATTCAGTATAATTGTATTGATTGTCTGGGCAAAAGCGGGACGCATGATTTCGAAAAGCTCATACCAATTATTATTAAACAGTTCGTGGGCGCTCTCCTCGAGCTCCTTGTTGCCATGGAAGAGATTCGAGAAATATATTTTGAAATTGCCCACTTTATCAATACGCGATGAAGCCGAAGTTAAATCGAAGAAATACTGACCATCGACCTGTTTGAGATTCGCCTTGCAAGAGATGCGATATTCAAGATTTTCTAAAAGCAAACGGTAAAATTAATTTGAGCAGCAAAGTTTTGTGATATTTAATTTCAAATACAGCAACAACATACCAACAGTAGATGACATCTTGCCAGCGCTATCCAAATTCAAAATCAATATGCGTCCATTGACCTGATAATCTCCTTCGACATGCACCGATGGCGTTTTCAATTTGAACTCAATTGTGTAGTCTTTGTCGTTGACGCTTTAGCGGAGCAGTAAAATGGAAATTTTATTTAACCAACTTGCTTTCGCAGTATAAGTTCAAGTTCAACTTACGACGTCTTCAACACCCGTGTGCCGCTCATGCCTTGCGCCACCACATTCGTCAGTTCGGCTTTGATGTCAGCCAAGTTTTCGGTGTGCTGTGAGAGACGCACACGCTTCACCTTAAACGGATCAATGGGACTAAGTCCTTTCAGGCCGGGCACGCCTAAATCGTAAATACGAACAGCAGATGATGAAATCGTTAAAATAACACCAACAACCCGCATTATCCGCCGACTACTTACCATGACGCCACTCGGTGAAAAAGCTCTCAAAAACATTCGCCAGACATTTGCCATTGTCTGGATCGTGCAGATGGCACGCCTGAATGAATGATGCTGCAAAATAGAATCAAAGTTTCTGGATAAGCAGGCAATTCAAATGCAGCGCTCTCAAGCGTTCTACAGCACAAGTTTTTGTTTAATCAACAGTTATTTACGTTTCTCTCTCAAGTATTCATGGCCACTGACAAGTGCTGCAAGTTGACTGCAACCGATTACAACTAAAATGTTGAAGGCAAAGCCTGCGTTTAAAGTAAATCTTCTTTTTAGCTGCTGCATAACTGCACTGCGAAGGCGAACGTTTATTCACAAACTGAGCATCGCAGCATACAATTCATGCATTAAATTATACAATATTATCTTCTGCGTTCGAATAACATTGTTTTGAATACTAACGAAGTCGCAGAGCAACTAAAAATATCGAACACAAAATAAATAAATACGAAAAACAAAAAAACCGCCAAATTGACTCAGACACACATTCAGTCAGGTGTTTAAAAAAACTAGTAGCGAGACAACCAACTATAATTAATTTGTAGTTCTTGTTTTTCATTTTTTTTCGGGTAGCGAAGGAACAGTCGTGAGACATAGTGATAAAAACTGTTACGCAAGCAGTGGTACTGCTTATTTGCGAAAAAATTACTCCCCCATTTTTTTAATATGTCTCGAATTTATATAAAACTTGTTTGATTATTTGTTAGATACTTGAGTCAAAGTTCACTTAATTTTGTTGAAAAATTTTTAAGTTTGAACATTATTATTTTAGATTTTGCTATGAAGGGTCCAGTAATTTTCGAAATATAAAGATTTTTTTTCAACAAATAACTAAAGGTTCAACTTTTACCATCTATCTTCAAGCTAGAATCAAGTTTGGCCGAAACATTTTATACACCAATGAATTGAAAGTGAAATGCAGATTCTATTTATATTTTTTTTTTACTTTTTTGGTAACTACATCCTGTAATTATTAATAGTTTTTTCAAACTTCCAAGGCAAATATTGCTATTTTCGATTTCTTTTAATTTATAACTTAGTTTTCCGGGAATAAATAGTTTGACTCATTACCCAAAAAAACGATTTTGCAATATAGTACTATTAACTATATCACGCATTTTCGAGCAACCGAAATTATTTTCATAAGGAGTATTTCTATATTCATATGTACTCAATGTCAAAATTATTCGAAACTTGGAATTCAACTGAGAACAATTATAGGAATGAATCCAAATTGCTATAAAATTTACTTTGATGGCCGCACAACAAAAAAGTGTTTTTTTCTTAAATTTCGTTAACGGATTTTAGTCACACTCCAATCGAACATTAAAAAACTGACAGCTGTTTAATTTAAATATACAATTATGGAACCAATAAAACTACCTCTGAATTTCTATCAAATATCTGAAAGATTTGTCGATACATTTATTGGAGATTGAATTCAAAGTTATGTTATGAGAGAACTAGGCGCGGTAGTGAACTGTTTTCACCCAATTTTGTATTTGTATTATAATATCAGGAGGACAAGAAAATATAATGTACCAAATTGGCCGGGGGTTCTTATGATATGGGTTTTGTACGGTCTTTGCTATGACATTTGTGTTAAGAGTTGTTAAAATAACATTTTTCTTATCCGATTTCACACATTATACTGAATGAACACCGACAGACAGACACGATTCAAATTGTCTCGTCAGCCTGATCATTTTAATTATATGTTAAGGTGTTACGAGAGTATAGCGTGCTGCCGGAGTCTGATGATCCTGATTTAGTGTAATTTCAAATTAGACAAATATGCTGTAGTTATAAATATATGTATACTTATTCCATTCTGTTTCTTCTTTGATTCGTATTTTTGTTAATTTCTATATACCTGTTTTCGTCACTTCCGAATATCATATGGTTGATTAAAGATTAGCTATGCTAATCAATACACATGTTTTTGTAAATAATATGGTAACGTGTTTGGCATACAAATTAATTCTATAAGACGAAAGTAAACATAAATATTTGTTGACAAATTTGGATATTTACAGATACATATGTATATTAAAAGTCATGACTCACACCCCTAATGCGAGTGTCGACTGGCAGTAGATAATAGACTAATGAACGATTTTCGACTTTTAAGTGTCGATCAATCGCTCAACCGTCGATGGTGATTTCAATAGCGAATTAAAATATAATCGACTCAATCGACTGGTAGTAGAATAGAATCCAATACTAGGGTCAGTTATTATTTACTTTTCCATTTATAGATATTGAAAAATGTATTTATGTTTGAAATAAAAGAGGAAAGGAAATATAATTGTAGTCCGATTTCGAACACTTAAGGTAATCAGGGGTTGGGACGGGTAATTTAAATTGATGTCATGTGTGAATGTATATACATATATGTACCGACTTTTGGTCAAATAAGATGATGGGCGGTGTCACGCGGTGGGGTTTGTTACTATTTACTGTCACAAATGTTCACGCTCTGCACTGAAAGGCCAAATGTAAATGCTGTTAAAAAAGCTGCTTTCCACGAAGGTATCCTACTATAAATATATCCTTGTGTCAGTCAACTATACATGAGCGAACTTTTCGAGAGGTTCATAGGCACAAACATGAACTTTGGATATTACAGTCTAATGGACGTAGCAAAATTTTAATTTTTTCAAGGCAGCACGTGTTGTTGATACTACATACTCTATTACTATTACTCAATAACTTATTATCTAACATGGAATATATCTTAATCTTTAATACTACACAATTTATTAATTTGTTTGTCATTATTAGATTTTTTAGATTCCCAAACAGCCTAAACAATTATTATTTAAATTAGCTAGCGATTAAAAAGCCATCAACTGAGGCTTATTACAATGAAGAGAACTAAGATTGTCTATGAAGCAAGACTCGGTATAAAAGACTAAAACCCGAAAACACTTTGCTTATTATTGGCACAAAACTTAAAGTGAAAAGCAGAGCGGTCCTACAAGATGCTGCGGAGACACTTTATAATCGGACTGAATATATTCACATTGATAATGGCTGAACGTGTTTTTATGAGAGATAGGCGTAAGTGAGCTAACTATACATATTTATAATTAGAGTAACATTACAGTATTTTTACGCATGTCTTTGATGAATTTCGCAGCACCGTTTTTCAAGCAATGCACCGCCGATATGTCAGACTATGAGGATTGTTACAAAAGTAATCTGCAGTCGATGCTCGTTGAATACCAGGATGGTAAGCACGAAAATGATTCACAGGGTTCAGTATTAAAAAATTAAAAAAAATTAACTACATATGGTACCGTTGTAGGTATACCCGGCCTGCCGAAAGCGGATACATTCGAACCTGTACGCATACGGCGCATACGTATTGAACAAGATGAGTTGAGCTTACGGCTGACAAACCTGACAATCCACGGCATCAGCGCGACAAATATTACAAAAATACGGTAAGTTTTCAGTAAAATATATTTTTATTAAATAACACCTTCTTCAATTCGTATAAATTTGTATTAATATAAAACGCAGACACGACCCCAACGACTACAGCTTTCGCACTCGGGTATTACTGCCTGAGTTGCGGATCAGCGCCGACTTTCGCGCTCACGGACGTCTACTCTTCCTGCCCATTGACAACAGTGGCAAATTAACGCTGGAAACAAGTATGCACTTAATGCACTTTTCATTTAATGAGTTTTACATTTCAACTCTGCGTTTCCTCTCTTTCATAATTCAACAATCCTACTTAATATACATACATACTGGCCCTTTACCTGTGCACGCCCTCTCGCTTGCTGTAGTGGCTGTGAAATTGTCGTTTCTCTTCGCACTGCAGCTCGAGGACGAAGGCAATCAAACTTTTGCCAACCCGCAAGCTGTTCAAAGTAAAATCGTCGAAATTGGAGATTTTCATTTGCGCTTGGAAAATTTCTTGGCTGGAAATACCGAGCTGGAAGGCACGATTAATGAACTGCTGAATGAACTGTGGCGCGATGTGATCGAAATTTTGCGGCCAACTTTGGAAAATGCCATAAACGCTGTGACTTTGACACGATTTAAGAGTGTATTGAATTTCATACCAGCGAATTATTTCATATCGGATGTACCGAGCGCAGCAGAGTTCTATGCGAACGTCATCGATAAGTAGCTGCCGTTTTGCTAATCAAGAGAAAAAAAGTAAAAAAAAAGGTTTTATCATTATATTCATAGAATTAAGATAGTAAGTAGCGAATGCGTCCAAAAACATTTTAAAATAAAATCTCGTCACTGTGTAGAGTATAAGATAAAGATCTTTTTAAATTAAACTTTTGAAACAGGAGGCACTAAAAGCATTTTCTACTCAAAGATTTCGCAAACTATAAATTCAATAGATAGTTTCTTTACCTCATCATCATTTTTATTTACAACACATTTTAAAGAGGTGGCAACTCTAAAAAATGGTTAAACTCTTAGCTTTCTCAGTTTGAAGTGTGATATAGTAGTGTATTATATTTTATTATTTTACATTATTGCAACTGTTCATTTTATAAAATATTTTTTTCTTAATAATGATCTGTTTCATATTGCATTGCTTTCTCATTTTCTCCTATGCTTTTTCTAGTATATGCGTGAAGCGTCTTCATTGTTAAAGCGAAGCCAGTTTTGGTTTGAATAAATTTATCGGCAATTTGCTTTGTCTTTATGCATATTAATTAATCTTCTCCTTTAAAGTGGTCTCAATTATTATGAATCAAGTTTTTTATGATGCTTCGTTTTTTCTTAAATTTCCGTTGCTACTGTTTTTGTCGATAATCCCAACGGCACTGCATTGATCTTTCATATTTTATTTTAGGCGACTTTCTGTGTTCCATCAAACAAAATAGAGTCAAGGTCGAAGGCACATCCATTCTCAAAGAGCACTTAGCTTAACCAAAAATGCGCGAAATTTATTTTATTTAATTACAGCTACGATTATTTATGAGTTTTTGAGTCCAAAATTGTTTTGACGCTTTTTAAATAAACAAACTTGTTTTATGCAAAAAATGGGGCATAAATATTATTATTTATTTAAAAAATAAATATTTAAATAACGTTAACGTTGTCGTCTTTAAAACAATCCAATCGAACACTTCTCAAACTCGATTTTTGAATAGTCTTTGGCTCTTTCAGCGATCTCTTGGGTGCTTGTAAACGACCCTTTAAGGCTGTCTTATTTTTGGAAACCAAAAAGCCATGACTGGCGACTATGGGTGTTAGGCATCGTTACAGAGCTCATAAAATCACATCTAACCTTAGCGACTGCTACAGACAAAGTAAGCGAAAACAGCTGAAAATTGTATCGTAACATATACAGTATGTTAACATATATATATATACTAGCAGACCGCTCCGGCTTCTTATGGATTTAAAGAAACATTTCAAAAGTTATAAGAAAAATGAGGAAAATTCGAACATGAAATTACATATATTTTATTTGTAATGAGCTACAACTTATTACGACCTCTAGTCTTTGATGTCCGTTGTCTTTCTCTCTGATTATAAATGCGTTGGGAATGCTCAGAGTTCGACTCTCTAGTGCGAGCTTGTATATTTATAATATTTTGTTCTTCAAGCCGCTCCACACGCTCCAAACTCGACCCCCAAGCGCGTACTTGTGAGGTTTTGAAATTTTGTTCAGCAAGCAGCTGCGTGCGCTTGTTAGTCGACTCTCTGACACGCAATTGCGATGCGAGGAGAATGACTTGCAAGACGATTTTCAGTTTCAGATTAAGATTCTCCATCACGGAGTCTTTTTGATATCCTCACCTGGGAACTATTTCCCCAAAGTTGAGATTCTAGCAATAAATATAGCCTATGTTACTCGGGGTGAATGTAGGTGAAACAAATCTGTCCTCTTTAAAATAGTAGTGTAGATATATATCAGTTACCTTACAAAGTTCGAAGCCCGTAACCAAGTTAGTAATTTCTTAATCTTAAATCAGTGTATGGTGTGTTTGGTATGATTAAATATCATATAGTCGGAAGAGTCGTGCAACACTTGTAAATGCGAAAACCGCTTGGACTTCCAACATATTCCCTAAAAGGTTTTTCGACATATTTTTTACGTTTTTCATTTAATTCCGTTCGAATACTTATTTACTACTTACTACCCATTCTCAGTACTTTCTGCAGCACCTTAAGATGGCATGTAAAATAAAACATTATCGCATTAGTTGTTGTCATAATTGGCCGATAAATTAATTGGTTTATTTCAATGTTTTATTTAGTAAACAAGCAAAATCAAAAATACCGTTATTAAATATATAATAGCATTATTTCTGTAGCAACATTAGAAAAACAACGCTTTAAAATTCAGCAATGCATCACCCTGTAAATTAATGTGCATGTTAACGAATACAAATATAATCATGAGATGACATTTTCTGCAAATTTAAAAATTGCCAAAAACAAGTTCGGCGAATCAATAGCTGCAGACGTATAGCACAAAAGTAAACACGATTTTTTTTCATATAAATTAGTAACAAATATAAAAGTTAAAGGTCGACGCTAATTTCAATTTAGAATAACTGTGAACGGCAAGCGCGACGGATATTTGATAGCACAATAGCAATACTAAATTGTGCAATTAAATAATTTCGTTTGAAATTTCATAACACACAACCGTAAAGTAGTGTAAAACTTATTTAAACACACGCGTGTTAAGTTTCCGTTACGTAGCAAAATGAGTGCGAAATTGTGCAGTTTAAGTTTGCTGTTAGCGCTTACGCTACAAATATCGCTTGTGCTGGGAAAGCATTTGTTAGAAAAACGTAAGCCTCCATGAACTGGAAAAAAATTGAAAAAGTTGCAAATTATTGTGAAGAAGTGACAATTTGATTAAAAGAAACAAATTTATTTATGCAAAATTTCTATTATTTTTATTTTTAATTTGTAGCTGATTTTCTAAGACCCTGTGATTTTAATGATCCCAACTTGAATACGTGCTTTGCCTCAAATTTCCAAGTATTATTCCGCGAATGGAAGGATGGTGAGATTTGAAATTTTCAAACGCTCAATTAGCAATAAAAAAGATCAAAAATATTTAAAATCATTTTATATTATAAGGTATACCCGGCTTAAAGAGTTTGGGCTCTTTGGAACCGTTAGCTATTAAGCGTATTAAGATAGATCAAACTAGTCCGCTACAACTCAATGCCGAAATAGAAAACATGCTTGTGCACGGTGCCAGTGGAACGAAGGTGCTGGAAGCATCGTAAGTACTGCCATCAATTGCAAAAACATTTAGAAAACTGATCATATTTTTTTCGATTTCATAAACTTATAGTCTAGATAGAAACACCTTGGATGTGTTGGCCAAAATTGAGATACCAGAACTGCGCGCTACCTCCAACTACAAGGCTAAAGGCTCCATTTTGGGTTTGAACTTTAACGGGCAGGGCACAGCCAGCTTTAGAGCAAGTAAGTTTGCCAACCTGCGTTTAAATTTTGATTTTGCTATTATTTTTAAGATTTTCTACTTTTATCGCAAATGTTTATAATGAAATATCCTATTTAAACGAAGTTAATTTATGCATAAATATTTTCCAGGAAACATCGTATTGGCTTTCCACATTAAAACAAGATTGCGCCGCGAAGGTGATATAGTTTTCTCCGAAATACTTGGACTTAAGGCGAAAATCGAGAATATCGGCGATTTTCACATACAAGTGGATAATTTGTTTCCCGGCCAGCCCGAGCTTGAAAGCACCGCCAATGATATATTCAATCAAAACTGGCGTGACTTATTAGAGTTTCTAAAGCCAACATTAGTGCCAACGCTGGAATATGTGATGAATGATCGCTTTTCGAAAATCTACTCATTTGTGCCCGCAAATTATTTTATTACCAATTTACCTTGAATAGTGAATCAAACATTTGACTATTCGCGCGATGTGAGCGTTTAGAGGAAATATCAATTTTTGTGATTATTAAATAATTTGTTAATAATAAAAGTATTTTCTTATTTATGTGTAATAAAGGAAAAAATTTACAATAAAATTAAACAAATATAGACAATAATAACTATTCTGGTTTTCATTCTAAAACAAGTGAGGTTTAGAACAGTAAAAAATGTTAATTAAGAAATTCAATATATCACGCTATCGATCGATTAGTAATAGTTTGTATGAAATGGCAGGCTACATATAAACCATCATGCATAATTCATACTTCCGAATGCACATCATACATGCTTAACAATATAAACCTTGAATAATTCACACGCTCATCAATTAAAAAATAAAATAATTATTTAGGAAATAGAGTTCTTCTTATTGCAATCGAAATTTGTGGAAGAACTTTTTTTTTGTTTTGCCTAGTGGCAACTTCCTACATACTTATACATATATATGTAGGTGAGATTAAAGTTCTAAATAAAAGCCATCTGCATACAAACATTTACATAAGACAAGACGTTTTGCATATCTCGAAAATCAAGTTTTGCATTTTCAAGTTAAATTTATTATAGTTTTGCTTTGAATCTGACTCATGCGCTTTGCTAATATTAAATAATAAATTTTAAATTTTAAATAAAAAGCCTGCTTGACCCGCTGTATCGAAGCGAATGCATGTTGCTTATTTATATTTCTAGAATATTTTTTTGGTGCATATGCTCTTTCATCGATAACCTGTTGATTCTACAGCTATTTTCCTGACGGCTTTTGTTGTCGTGACTTTTAATATTTCAAAATCCTCTGGGTTTTTGTTTTTTTTTTTTTTAAATTTATATCAGTCTATATTTGCACATATTGGAAACAGTTCTTAATTGAATATAAACATAGATGTGTTTTCGTAATTGTTACTTCTCCTCTCTCTCCACAATGCACAGTGGTTCCGCCCATAGGCCAAAAATCAAAACATCTATCTCACGATCTTGTTTGTCAAAATGTATACAGATGTCTTCAAAATTGCCCAACTTCCTATTTGCTAACCGAGTTTTCCTAAAAATCTTCGCAGCAACAACGAACTTCAATTTGTTCTGGTAATTGTTCAAGTTAACGAATCAGGATTATTTTTAATGGATATTAAAGTCAAAGGTACTTATAATAACTTGTGAAATTAATTTAGACTAACGTGATTTGTGTTTTTAATGAAATTAGTGTTTTATATCACCTATTTTTTTGTATCTTTTTTGTGTGTCTTCAATTTGTTTACATGAAGATTTAATGGTGTTCTCCCACGATCCCCGTTAGATTTATTTTATATTGTCTTTATTAGAGTCTTAAGGTAATAAAGGTAATTAAGGTTAGGTGCGGAAAGTTGCGGATGTATTTGCAATCGTCAAAGTAATAATGCCCTTTAAATTAACTATTTTTAAGTTCAAACTCATCATAATTGGGCTAAGAAAGATTGGAAAGGAGGATAAATCGTCGTTATTTCAATCTGTGTATGGTTTACTAGAGGAAACATTATAAGTTTTTGTTCTAATTATAATGGTTGTTGAACGGCTGTGAAAAAATTAACTTTATGAAATTGGTTGATAATTTGCTTTTATCTATATATAAACTATAACGACAAATCATGTTCAGCTTGTTTATCGCTTTCTTAAATTTTTTTACAAAGCCTTACTGAAAGGTTTGACGCTCCAACTATGACCATGAGAATTATTTTTACGCATCATTCCCATATAATGGCAATTACTCGTCTGTGTGAGCTATAGGACCTAGTAGTCTGATGGGGCCAATTTTTTTACTATATATTAAAAAAAAATTCTGGATTTTTGGTGAAAATTTCATAACGATATCTCAACGGGAAGTATTTATGGCCGTGCCTTCATATAAGCCGAACCACTGTGCAATGATATGATAATGGATTACACCGAACCAGAGATTTCCTCAGAACCCAAATAAGAAACCTGTGAAGCCGTTGCACTCCTTAATTTTATATTTTTTTATCAAAATATATTTCATTACCAAAAATGTAACAATACAAGTATTTCATATCAAGACCTATCTCAAGAAAGATATGTCGACCATATTCTTTTTGTATAAAATATAACTCAACCGAAAATGTGTTTTATATATTCATATCTTTTCCTTAACCTTATAATTCAAATATATTGATTTTGGTATTTCTGATTAGCTTTATACGGTATTTATCGATCATTAACTGATGTAGTGTGAGAATAACAATTCAGACTACTTCACTTGACATAATTGTATTTAATAACAAAAAGTAATAAAATCAGTTAGAATGAATGAAAACAGAAAATATCGCATGACATTTATCTTTTACTCGAGTTGTGCCCAAAAGTATGCTATACTTAAAGATGTTTAGTAGTAATTTCATTAAAAATTTATCAACGTTCTGGAAATAAAGTATGCACATACTGATTAGTGTATGTAAATATTTATAAATAGTTGTAATTTTACATAGTCACAAAACTGATATTTATTCATTATATGCATTGCATGTGCTTGTTCATAGCTATCTAATTACGAGACACCTGTTTGTTTTAACAATAAATATGTTATAAATGTTTAAATAATTGATGTATAAATGCACATTACATCCGAAATCATTTTTGAATATATGTAGCTTTATTGAAAGAACACACTATCAAATGAAGACTAGCTTTTAACTCTAATATATTCTTTTAGTGATTCTCTAAATATGGTATTCGTTTCTCTTTTATCTGTGTAATTAGAAATATCATGTTATGTTAAAAAGTAAACATCCAGTTCAGTAAAATTTGCATCAATGATTTTTGTAGCTTTTAGCGCCTGAACAGGACGGCATAGCGTATGAGTAACTTTAATATAACTCTATGTAAGAATTTCCTAACTTTAAATATAAATTAGAGTACATCAATAAGTATTGTTTTAATTAACATTTTTTTCTTCAATAATAACAATAAGTATTAAAATCTTAAATCTATTTACAACTAAGTAAGCTCAAGAATGTGGTTGAGCTGTTTTGGTAGAACGTTGCTCTTTAGTAGCCAAGTTGATCTCTTCTTTTTAAACGTGTTTGATTGCAGGAATGTACCAAGGCATTAGCCAATGGGTTTGGATGTTCACGAAGTTTAGAAATATATTTCTTTCTGCTGTCCTCTATTTCCTTCTTTACCATAGGAATATCAAGATCTTAATGGATATTTTCGTTACGCATGTACCATGGTGAACCCGTTATTGTTCTAAGCATTTTAGATTGGAATCTCTGAATTATATCAATGTTATATTGGTTGCACAGGTCGTATCACACAGTTGAATACCATACATCCAAATCGGTTTTATGATTGCATTGTATAACAGGACTTTGTTGTCTAGGCTAAGTTTAGAATTTTTGTTTAGAAGCCAATTTAAATTTGCTGCTCTTAACTTCATGCAAGTTACTTTACTCGCTATATGTTTCCGCTACGTGAGCCTTCGATCCAGGTGAATCCCAAGATAAGTTACTTCATTCGCTTGGGGTACTGTACAGTTGGCTAGCCATTCTTCGACACAAGTTAAGTGCTCCTCTAATACTCTTGATGCTCTAATGGGGCATTTGTTACGTCTTACTAGGGCTGTGTCATCTGCAAAGGTGGATGTCAATACGTTATTAGATATTGGAATGTCTGCTGTATATATTATGTACAGAGTAGGGCCTAATACACTGCCTTGTGGTACACCAGCCCTTATTGCTCGTTCTTCTGATATGAAATCTGCTACTTTAACTGTAAATTCCCTATTTCTTAAATATGACTCCAATGTTTTATGCAATTCGTAAGGTAAAACGTTTTTGATTTTCCATAAAAGGCCTTCATGCCAGACCTTATCGAATGCCTGAGCTACATCGAGAAAAATAGCTGAACAGTACTCTCTGTGCTCGAATGCTTTTCTGGTTTCGTTTGTAATTCTATTTACTTGCTCTACTGTGCCATGTTTAGCACGAAACCCAAATTGATGGGTTGGTATTATATTATTTTCGTGGAGGAAAGGAGACATTTTTGATAGTAAAACTTTTTCGAATATTTTGGAAAGACAGGGTAAGATAGTTATTGGTCTGTAGGAAGACGGTTGTGTTAAGTCTTTTCCGGGTTTATCTATCATGATGATCTGCGACTTTTTCCACGAAATTGGATAGTACCCAAAACCAAGAGTTGCATTAAAGAGCAAAGAGAGCACTGTTAAAGCAATATTTGGTAACTCAATTAGCATTTTTGGAGTAATATTATCATGTCCTGAAGACTTTTTTGGATTTAGCTCTTTTAGGATCTTGGTAATTTCATAAGTAGACGTCCTAATAAACACTCTAGACTCGTTTGCGATATTGGGCAAAGTTGGCAACTTAAAGTTGTTTTTTGGGCCATTGGGTTGAGATACCTTTTCTAGGTGATTTGCAAAGCAATTTGCCTTTTCCTCATTACTACGCGCCCAATTACCATTCGACTGTCTTATAGGCATGTTGGAATCTACTGGTGGCCTAAAAGATTTTTGGGCTTTCCAAAGGGAGTTTTTCTTGCTAGAAGTTGGACACAGGTGCTTTATATAATTTTCAGTATTGTATTCTTCATCGCGTTTAATTGCTTTTTTTAACTTACATACAGCCGATTTCAGTTGACGCAGAGTTGAAGGGGAACGACTTAACTGCCATTCACGTCTCGCTTGCCTTTTCTCACTTACAAGCTTTTCTATTTCATTATTAGTGATGTTTTTAAAAACCTTAATGTTTCTTTTAGGTGTTGCCAAGACAGCTGCATTAGTTATTATATCATTGAATTCCATTATTCTTTCATCAATATATGTTCCTGTATTTATTTTTAAATCGATATTAATGTGGCTACTGATATATTTTCTATATTTCAACCAGTTTGTTTTAAAAGATGTTGGAGATACTTTTGGCTCAACTATCATGGGCTGTTCGCATAATTTTATAAGTACAGGAGAATGATCAGAACATAAGTCAATACATGTATCTACTGTTATTAACGATCTATCTATGTTTTTAACTACAGTAAAATCTATTAAGTCTGGTATTTTGTTTCTATCACTGGGCCAGTATGTCGGCTTACCAGGAGATATTATATCAAGGTTATTGTGCTTATCTAGAATAGTGTAGTACAGCTGTCGTCCTTTCGGATTAATAAGACGTGAGCCCCAGCACATGTGTTTTGCATTGTAATTAATTAACATGGGGCGGAAAACAATGTGCTCTCTCTCAGAGGCTATAATAAGAATCGACGTCAAGCGTTCGAAATATCTACCTTCCTCATATGTTTATTTATAAGATATATTAAAGATAACTATTTATAGCAACGTAAGTTCAAAGCGGAAAGCTACAGTACAAATCACCGCCCTCTAAGTGTAAGGTTAATAGCCACTTTAAACCCAACAAATTCTTTTCAAGTTTCTATTCAATAATAGTAACTTCTAAGTGATAAATATATATTCTTTATTTCATACTGAGTTCAAACTTGTAAGCTTGTAATGCATTAAAACAGCAGTCAATCAAAGCTGCGTGCACATTTGCCTGGCAGGCGGTTGACTCTCCGATTAGCCGGTGAATATTTCTATATTTCTACAATATATTTCCAGCGTTGTGTTGCAAAATGTTGCAAAGTGTCAAACGAGTTTCAAGTTTGTACCAAATCGCATTTATTTGCGGCTTAATTGTGGTGAACGGTGTGAATGAGGTTACAAGTGTTGAATTCTATGCAGAAAAACGTAAGTTACACCGAGAAAATATTCTAAACATGCATGTTTCTACATATAAAAACAAACATACACAAATGTACACATATTTTCATGAAATTGCTATAATTTTTGTTCTTTTAATTATTTAAGCTGCTTTCCTGCCTTCGTGCAAAATTTATGAGCCGGGTTTTACAAAATGTTCCACAAACACAGTACAAAAGTTGATAGATCAGCTGATAATTGGTAAGTTTCGTTAAGTGATAGTGAATACTTTTTGATAAACCATCGAATTTCTCCAAGGTATACCTGAGGTTGTAGAGGAGTTCGGTCCGTTCGATCCCATTCGCGTCCATGACATATATTTCAAGCAAGACAACAGTGATGTGGCTACAATTCGCGCCAATTTGAGTGACATTTTAGTGAAAGGCTTCTCGAAGACAGTCATTAAGGAAAGCAGGTACGTTATATTCTTACACATATTTTACAAGCGTGAAATAGTTAATTTCGAAAGTATGTTGGAATATTTTTTGTTTTTAATAGAAGCGGCATCGCTATTTAACATACTGTTCATACGAGGGCGGTTCGATAAGTATTTGGAATTTTGGAATTATTTCTAAGCATAGTCTCCATTATTAAAATATTTGTGATAACTATGTTTTTTGTAGGCCTGCGAAATAGGCCTTCGTGTCGGTGCTCATCTCCTCATTCAACTCACTGCCCGGCGAATGACTTTTTCAAGTGTAGTAACGAAAATAAATAGTGTTGAATCAAATCCGGAAAATTCCAAATTGGATCAGGAATCTCGGCGTCAAATCGGCCTGCTAATTCTACATCACATCAGAGTAGGTTCGCCGCGAGAAATCAACGCTATATACTGATACTGGATCGCTGTTGTGTATTGACACAAACATTCTTCGAATTCCTCTGAAACAACGTCAAACTAAATGGTCCATATTTTTCACAAATAGTGAACATTCGGTTGAATAACATACGAATACTGCGAAAAGATTAATTCCAAAATGTTTTTGAGAAAAGATGAATACAAGTTTCATTACACTACAAATACTCCTGACGCATCGCCAAGACCTTATGATTCGACAAAGCGCTTGTACTCTATAACGGAGTTCTAAAGTCTAATTCTAATGCTAATGTCGATTTCAGTCACTTTACTGGGTTCGCCGAAGATGTGCGTACCGGGATGTTTTAATCACACAACGTCACTGAATTTTACAGTATTGATTTTACAGTATTGATCTCTTAATTACTCATAATCAGACAATGTGATAACATGAAGTTTTTTTAAGGCACATATTTATTACACAGTACAACATTAGCTGGGCGAAACAGTTTAATATACCATTGAATTAAAAAGATTATTTAGATTATATCTACATTTTGGATTTTTTAGCAGCTATATTGTATATTTATTTTTAAATGTCCCTTTTTCGAACTTCAAATCCAAATATTTCGATTTTGGATGCTAACTTCGGAAATCGGATAATACATTTTTATAACCAGAAAGAAGTCGGTTATGCCATACAGTGTTATTATGTTCGCTTAAAAATATATGAGGAATTTTAAAAGACATCAAACATTTTTTTTTACTTTACAGAGTAAGCAAGAAGGATTTCAGTTGGATTACAAAAATTTTCCTGCCAAAAATGCGGTTGGACGCCAATTATAAAATGGAAGGACGAATTTTGTTGATACCGTTGAAAGGTTCCGGTAAAATGTATATTGAAATTGGTATGTGGATGTGATATCTATGTATATATATATATGATTAATAAAACATATTTTACATTTTCGTTCATAATGAAAATCTGACATGTAACTCCAGAAATTAATCGAGATGTGAGCATCTGGAACAATTTGACCTTAATTTTTAATTTGTTTTAAATATATTTTTTAAATTATTTGCAGATTGTTATTAATTTAAAATCCTTTATAAATTATTTATAAATATTATTGTTTGATATTTATTATTATTTTTATAATATACTATTATTCTTTTTTCCCACGCAGACAACCTCGACATCATACTTTATACCAAAACTCAGCTTTATGAAAAGGCCGGTTTCACCTTCGACAATGTCACTGCAGTACGTGTAGACTTAAATATGACACGAGTCCGCACCAACTTCGAAAATATTTTCAACGGACAAAGTAAAGAAGTGGAACGCAGCACAAATGAATTCTTCAATGAGAACTGGCGAGATTTTTACGAAGCACTGAAACCGATTATCATCGAAACTGTGGAGACCGTACTCTACGATATAATGCATAAGGTATTCGAATTAATACCAGCGAACTTCTTTGTTGAAGACATACCAACCTCTGAGCAATTGTATGGAACAAAGAATAACTCAAGCAAATAAATAATTATTGAAAAAATACAGATGTCAATAAATGAAGAAACTGATTAGTGAACTTTGATTTAAAATAGTATAGATTAGTTATAGGGTATATTTATCTGGGTGCAAATAAAAGAGTAGAGACTTACAAGAGTGTGACGAAAGATAAATTCATTATATGGGTTGAATTAATAAATAATAAAAAAAAAATATGAAAAATTCGCTATACGGTTTACTGATTACTATTTCATTTCTATCGAAGAATACATATTGGACATATATTCAACTATTAACTATTACGCAACTTAGAGTCTTCTATCGATATCTATTGTTATCGAGAATCGAAGATCGAATAGCGAATTCCTCTTATTAGATTTTAATCTCTCTAAAATCACTGCCAAAGTATATACGAGTGAAATATTTTCTAAATTTCGCAAACTCCAAATTATAGAATTTACGTTAACTTGTACCGCATATAAATTCCAAATATTATTCAATTTCTATAAAAAGTATTTAATAAATAATCACATAAAAGGGTTTTAGCAACACACTGTATACATCGCACGTTATATATATATATACGTATACATAGTTCTACACTACACACAGTACATAACTTCATTCAAAACTTACTATGTTTTTGCATAAGCCGGTATTTTCTTGGCATTGACATTAATAATAATCGGAGTTACACATGCTGGTTTTATCATTATTTTTTTATTTTTTTGCGGTTGCAATTGTGATTCTGGTTTCCACGATCTTCTAATTGTTGTTATGGCGGTGCGAATGTTGTTTACAAGGGGGGGACCACGGATGCAAAATGCTTTGTTACCATGACCATAACCAAGTTAGTCTGTAATTATGTACAAGTTACTGACGTAAGCAATAAGAATATTATCACGACATTAGCCAATTAATTAATAGCTAATCATTAATATTTGAATGCGAATAGTCTGTTATTTAATTAACGAAAGTGAAACCTATTTGCATTTACATAAATAAACTAACTCAATAAATGGAGGCTATATTTGACAAAGAAATGAGATATGTAAAGAAATCTTAATAGTAAAGTGTAATAGTGATCCACCATAAGTTGAAACAAGCAGTATTAATAAACTTCATTCTAGCTGTTTCTTAACATCACTCTGCTAAAAGTGTCCTATTGGATCTAGTGACCTGTATATTTATTCGGTATTGTAAGATCTTGAAGCGTAAGTAAGTCCTGAATTTTAACCTTTCTCAGAAATCATTTAGCCATTCGAAACAGTATTTGTAAGCCGGAATACTCAGTCTCATCGGTTTATTTTACAATTAATACAATAAATAACTCAGTTATTATTATACATGGTAATGAGACAAAAATTCGTATACATTGCATCCTGTTCTGTTGTAATCCGTATCCTTTTCTGTATCTCGAACCGAATATTAGCTTCTCAATGCTCTCTAATTGGATTTTTATATCGATAAATATTTTAGTAAACTTCATCGGGTTTAAGGCTTGTGAGGACGGGATTCTTCCACACCTCATAGCAGCAAACTGTTGATATTATGCGAGTTCTCTCCCTTCTAAATATAAAGCTTAACATCTGCAATATGTTTTGTAGATCTCAAGAAACTTAATTGATTATATGTTGTTTTGATTCGTACCTAAAACGCTCCTTTAAGAATATGCTAGTTGTCATCCCAAATTACGTGATCTTATTTTTAAGTTTTGACACTTTTACATATGTACCAGAGAACTGCATGAGTGCCTAATTTCCTTACTGAGAGTAAAATTGCTTCAAAAGCGATGGCGGTGTCCACTCACACTCATAGACATGCATTATGAGCTAACATCTACTCAAAGAACTATGAGTACTGAGCCTGTCGTAGACTTGCTATTGCATATTAATTGTATTCGTTTTACACACTCTTCTTTTTGATTTTCACCGACAAGTGGTGATCATACTCAAGACCAGCAAAGGAAAAAGCAAGACACACTCATCACCAGCTTTTTTTTAACCGCTTTGAGCTAAGTGGAAAAATTCTGTGAGTGTTAAAACCATCGCGACATATTTGGCTAAGAGTTTTTGATACACAAGTATGAGATATATGCGAGTAAGCACGCGGTGTATTTTCTCATTTTTCTCAGGTCTCTGATATGTACAAAAGGTGATATTTTGAATTGGCTTCTGACGTTTCTATGTCTAATTCTTAAATTGATCCCTCTGGAGTAGCAGTAGCATCATTTTTGTTATATAATTTTATGTTTCTAATCTTATTCAATAGCTAGTCATTGTTTTTGATAACAACTTTATCTATGTATGTCTGTATGTAATTGGCGTAGAAACCGTTTATCCGATTTTCCTCGCAATTCGGCACCAGTTGGAAATCCCAAGTAAAACCGGGTCGCTCTCCACCTAATCTTTCCAACGGAGAGGATGCCTTCCCCTTCCTCTGCTGGAGTTTTTCGTCCATTCGGATAACATGACCTTGCCAGCGAGTCGCTGACTTTTTATTCGCTGAACTATGTCAATGTATTCGTATAACTCATACAGCCCATCGCCTACGGTATTCGCTGTTGCCAAACTTCAGAGGACCATAAATCTTGCTCAAATTTTTTCTGTCGAAATATCCTAGTGTCGTCTGATTGGATGTAGACATCGTCCACACTTCAGCGCCATTAAGCAGTAAGAGAATGATAAGCGACTTGTAGAGTTTGATTTTGGCTCGTCGAGAGAGGACTCTACTTTTCAATTGCCTACTCAGTCCAAAGCAGCACGTGTTGTCAAGAGTGATCCTGCGCTGGATTTCGAGGCTGATATTGTTGGTGTTGTGGATGCTGGTTCCCAGGTAAACGAAATTATCTAAGACTTCAAAATTGTGACTGTTAACAGTGACTTGGGAGCCAAGACGCTTGTCTATTATATACTGTATATACAAGGCTAAATTCAGTTTTTGTTCATTTCTACATCGCTTCATTAGACAACTTTGTTTGACTTTGTTTCCAAAGGGTTTTACTACAACTTCCACTTCCACTTCACAAAGATACCCTTCTGAGCAATATTCGAACTTCACCCGAGATAGGGATCGAATTCTTAATAAGAAATAATTAATTTTATTATTTTTTTCGTGTTAAAGAGAAAATGAAAATATAATAAATTTATAGCTGAAATATCAAGAGTTATCACGAAACTCGTAAATCTAATGTAAATACAAAGTGGAGACATAGAAACACTTATTTAATTAAATTAATGTTGGAATAAAATTTTTCTTACAATTTATGTATTTAATGACTTAAATACAGTACAGTCCGGTAATAAAAAAATCTGTAAAAATTATATAAATCAGGTTTTGTTATCTGTACAATTGATCTGGGCTAATTGTTTATTAGATGCATTTTTAATTGCACGAAGCAAATACTAAAACAAAAGCTTATACCCTCAGTACTAGAGTATTATCCAGATAATATCTATTAGTGAAACAATTATATAGATAGGGTAATCGTTTGGGTTAATAATAATAATAATAGCTTTATAAAGGGATATAACTACCACACGTAAAGGGAGAAGTGTCAAGACAGCTGTCAAAGTAAGCAACCTGTATTCCACATTTATGAAGATACGACCCAGGTTGGTTGGTTGGTTGGTTGGTTGGTTTACATAACTGGTCTTTACTTATTTAAAACTGATGATGTATATGACACTACCGCGAATGCTACAGAGGAATGATTAAAGTCAATAATAATGTCTCAGTGCTAAATAGTTTCGGCAGTGTTAAATATAAAGCGTGCAAACTTTTTTGGGAGAAGCTCTTAGTGGTCGAATCAGTAAAACCATCAGAAAATGAAACTAGAGATTTAACGTATCCGAAGATCACCCGAATGGCGCTCAAACTCGCAACATTCTCAGCAACTGGACCGCATTTTCTTGAACAATTATTAACACTATACGACAAAATTGACTTTTTTCTGGATATTGGAACAAACAAATTTTTTCCAGGAGATTGAATCATGAGTAAAAAAGTGTATTCTCCAATTTTCGAAGTTAGCCTCCAAAATCGAAATATTTGGATTCGAAGTTCGAAAAAAGACTTAAAAAATATGAATTGCAGAATATAGATACAAACAAGTAAGGAAGGGCTAAGTTCGGATGTAACCGAACATTTTATACTCTCGCAATTTATTTATTTAACTTTATTTATATTATATAATACACAATTTGACCCACATATTCGTCATATATAATGTATAAAGTCCATTGAAAGTTGAAAACCATAATATTAGGTTAGAAGCACCGAGGTCCTCGTGTTCGATATATGGGGCCTTAAAAACCTATGGTCCGATTTCGGCGATTTTTAGAATGGGGCTGCCACACTATTAACATAGTATTTGTGCAAAGTTCTGCACCGATATCTTCACTAGTGCTTACTTTATATATTGTAAAGTAAACGATTCAGACGCGCAATCAAATCGATCACGTTGTGATAGACGGAAGACATGTCTCCAGTGTTTTAGACGTGCGCACGCTCCGAGGACCAAACATTGACTCGGACCATTATCTAGTAGCAGCAAAGATATGCACTCGCCTCTGTGCAGCAAAGAACGCCCGTCAACAAACACAAGGAAGGTTCGACGTCGAAAAGCTGCAATCACAACCGACAGCCGAACGATTTTCTACTCGACTTGCACTCCTGCTCTCTGAGAGCACTCATCAGCATCTCGATATAAGGGAGCTGTGGAACGGCATCTCAAACTCATTGCATACCGCTGCAGCCGAAACAATTGGTCTCCGGCAACGCCAAAAAACCAGTTGGTATGATGAGAATTATCGTTCCGCAGTGGAGAGAAAACAGACTGCCTACCTCGCAACATTGCGATCGACCACAACACGTTCGGGGTGGGATAGATATCGAGAACTGAAGAGGGAAGCGAGACGCATTTGCAGACGTAAAAAGAAAGAGGCCGAAATTCGTGAGTATGAAAAGCTTGAAAAGCTGGCCGACATGGGTACTGCTCGAAAATTTTATGAAAAGATGAGGCGATTTACAGAAGGTTTCAAGACCGGAGCACTATCATGTAGGGACCGAGGAGGTAATCTGGTAACGGATGTCCAGAGCATACTGGGATTATGGAGGGAACACTTCTCAGACCTGCTCAATGGCAGTGAAAGTACAACACCAGGAGATGGCGAACCCGATTCCCCAATCGATGACGATGGATGTTGAATAGATGTTCCATTACCCGACCATGAAGAAATTCGAATAGCAATTACCCGCTTGAAGAACAACAAAGCGGCTGGGGCCGATGGATTACCGGCCGAGCTATTCAAATACGGCGGCGAAGAACTGATAAGGTGCATGCATCAGCTTCTTTGTAGAATATGGTCGGAAGAAAGCATGCCTGACGATTGGAATATTAGTGTGCTCTGCCCAATCCATAAGAAGGGAGACCCCACAATCTGCGCCAACTACCGTGGTATAAGTCTCCTCAATATCGCATATAAGGTTTTGTCGAGCGTATTGTGTGAAAGACTAAAGCCCACCGTCAACGAATTGATTGGACCTTATCAGTGTGGCTTTAGACCTGGAAAATCTACAATGGACCAGATATTCACCATGCGCCAAATCTTGGAAAAGACCCGAGAGAGAACAATCGATACTCACCATCTTTTTATCGATTTTAAAGCTGCCTTCGATAGCACGAAAAGGAGCTGCCTTTATGCCGCGATGTCTGAATTTGGTATCCCTGCAAAACTAATACGGCTATGTAAGCTGACGTTGAGCAACACCAAAAGCTCCGTCAGGATCGGGAAGGACCTCTCCGAGCCGTTCGATACCAAACGAGGCTTCAGACAGGGTGACTCACTATCGTGCGACTTCTTCAATCTATTGCTGGAAAAAATAATACGAGCTGCAGAACTACATGAACTAAATAGAGAGGGTACAATCTTCTACAAGAGTATACAGCTCCTGGCGTATGCCGATGATATTGATATCATCGGAAGCAACAACCGCGCCGTTTGTTCTGCGTTTTCCATACTAGATAAAGAAGCGAAGCGTATGGGTCTGGTGTTGAATGAGGACAAGACGAAATATCTCCTGTCATCAAACAAACAGTCAGCAGACTCGCGTCTTGGCTCCCACGTCACTGTTGACAGTCATAACTTTGAAGTTGTAGATAATTTCGTTTATCTGGGAACCAGCATTAACAACACCAACAATGTCAGCCTTGAAATCCAACGCAGAATCACTCTTGCCAACAGGTGCTACTTTGGACTGAGTAGGCAATTGAAAAGTAAAGTCCTCTCTCGACGAACCAAAATCAAACTCTATAAGTCGCTCATTATTCCCGTCCTGATGTATGGCGATGAAGCATGGACGATGACAACATCCGATGAGACGACTCTTGGGGTTTTCGAGAGAAAGGTTTTGCGCAAGATTTATGGTCCTCTAAACATTGGCAACGGCGAATACCGCAGACGATGGAACGATGAGCTGTACGATTTATACGACGACATTGGCATAGTTCAGCGAATAAAAAGACAGCGGCTACGCTGGCTAGGTCATGTTGTACGGATGGAAGAAAACACTCCAGCTCTGAAAGTATTCGATGCAGTACCCGCTGGAGGAAGCCGCGGAAGAGGACGACCTCCACTCCGGTGGAAAGACCAAGTGCAAAGTGACCTGGCTTCACTTGGTGTTTCCAGTTGGCGCCAAAAAGCAAAAAGGAGGAATGAGTGGCGCGCTCTGGTGGATTCGGCTATAATCGCTTAAAGCGGTTCCTACGCCAAATATATATATATATAAACGATTCAGATCGTCTTCAAAGTTCTGGTATATAGGAAGTAGGCGTGGTTGTGAAGCGATTTTGCCTATTTTCACAACATATCATTGGGATGTAAGGAAACTATTACAGACCAAGTTTCATTGAAATCGGTCGAGTAGTTCCTGAGATATGGTTTTTGACCCATAAGTGGGCGACGCCACGCCCATTTTCCATTTTGTAAAAAAATCTGAGTGCAGCTTCCATCTGCCTTATTTGAAATTTAGTTTTTCTGACGTTTTTCGTTATTTTATGTGTTTTATTTTATGTGTTTTCGGTTTTCGCCATTTTGTGGGCGTGGCAGTGGTCGGATTTTGCTCATTTTCGAAAGCAACCTTCCTATGGTGCCAAGAAATAAGTGTGCCAAGTTTCATCAAGATATCTTAATTTTTACTGAAGTTACAGCTTGCACAGACGGACGGACGGACAGACAGACATTCGGATTTGAACTCCACTCTTCACCCTGATCACTTTGGTATATATAACCCCAGGGGGGGTTATAACTAACTCGTTTAGTTTTGGGTGTTAGAAACAATCATTATGTGAACAAAACTATAATACTCTCTAGCAACTTTGTTGCGAGAGTATAAAAAAATCTAAAATATAGATACAATCTAAATAATCCTCTTAATTCAATGGTGTATAAAACTTTTTCGTCAAGCTTATATATCAGATGTTATAAGGGGTCCAGTATTTATATTATTTTTTTATATTTTTTAATATACAGTGGAACTTCCTTAACTCGAACTTCTATAACTCGAAGATCTCCATAACTCGAACTGTTGAAGTGGCAATAGAAGGCAACTTTCATACATTTCCTTCCATAAATTGAACCTTTTGGTCAGAGCATAATACAAAATTTAAAATTTTTGTAACCCGGCAGAATTTTAAAAGAGTTCCTCTATATCCTACGGAGGCGAACAAAAAATATAATATTGCAGTTATTGATTGCTTAAATCATCTAACAAAGGCATGGGATATAGACGTCAAGAGCCAAACCATAGCAAAATACAACAAACAAAATTACAAAAAACATCTTTTAACGTATGTCCATAAAAAATTTTGCGAAGTAAATAAATAAAATAGTGTATAAATCTTATTTTAGAGCTTTTTAAAAATTTATATGTTTTAATGAAAATTCTATAACTCGAAGTCTCTCTAACTCGAAGTTTGTTTTATGCATTATGGTGATTCGAGTTAGAGAAGTTCCACTGTATATATTATTATCGAAGATCAAACTTTGAGTCTTCATTGAATCTGTCATATAAGATTGACGAACTTACTTACTCCTTACTTGTTTTCAAATTTGTATTGGCGCCAAAATTGCTTATCTAATTATAGGAATACAAATATTATTTGTTTTTATTCATATAAAAATATGTGAACACATACAAATGTAGAAATGTATATATGTAAGTATGTATTTTTATGGCGAATACAAAGTACCGCTAGGTTACAAAAAATTATAAAGATGGTATTCTAAAACAAGTTCTACAAATTACTGCACATAAGCATAGCAAAAAAAAAGTAAAATTAAAGCAATAAAAAATCAGGGACAATATATTACTTACACAACAAGCCTTACACTGAGTTTCCGCTTTAAAAAACATTTTCACATTACATTGTCTATATGTACATATAATATATGTAAGTGTATGGATGTCACACCGCCTTGTATGTGTGTGTGTATTGAATTTCTACAACCATCCCACAAGCCAATATCAAGTCAATACTTGTAATTGCAATTGATTTAACATTAGTATACAAAGTTGGATTGAGAATAGAAATTGTAATGAAGCACTTAATAGCAGCGACTTGTAAGTTTATAGCATATGAAGTCAAATATTTTACATTCATACTAGTAATTCATTAAAAACTTGTAAGCAGTCGTGAATATGTAATATAATATAGTACAAATAGCACATACAAGCAAACACACATATGTATGAATATGTTGTTGCCTAGAATATATGTAGTTGCTGTTAACCTTTGCACATCAACAGCCCCGCACAGCCGGCCGGCTAACTAAGCGCATAAGTGGCGCAAGTGGCTTGACAAGTATGCAAGTGACTAAGTACGTAAGTGCGAGTAATAGCACAGCAGTTAAGTTAGTAAATTGTTATTATTGAGTTTATAAAAGTGCTGCAGCATTTCGAGATTAGCCACAGTCGCGTTTAACATCTCGTTACAAAAACGCTTCTACATTCTAATTTAAATCGTTGTTCGTGTGGCTAACTTGAAAGAAAGCAGCAACAAAAGTAGTGCAAAAGTTAGCAAGCATGGTGTATAATAATGCACACACACGCACATTGGCTGCGTTGAAAGGACTTTTAATTGTGTTTGCCTGTGTGAGTGTAGCGGACAGCTTAGATTATTACACGGAGAAACGTAAGTGCTTGAGTGTAAGTGCTGAAAGGATACTGTTTTGAGAAAGTGAAATGGATTGTAAATAATAAATAACTGGGATTAATATATATGAGAAGAATGTTACTTTAATTACATGCAAATAAATGATATATGAAAATTTAAAAAAATGACATTGAACTAATAATTAGTTTAATTATAAAAAAAGTAACTTTGCAATTAAATATAATTTCAATATGACAATGAAAGTGTGCACTTGTTTACTCGGCGCACTGTGGTACATTTACAGCTAAATTGAATTATAATTTCTTATAAAATTCATAAAATGTTTTATCATATTTAAAATGTTATATAATCAAGGAAAGCAGTCTATATACACCCTTCGATTATGCGATGTTGGCGAAACTGTTACGGAAATTAATTAAGTCTTTATGTCAATATTTAGATTATTAACCATTAATAAGATATACATAAGTAGGAAGCTATTGCCAATCTAGAGTTTGACTTCAATCCCCTTCAATCTGCAAGTAGTGATAAATGACCAAGGCGGAGCAGCTACTAAGATTCACAACAAATATTTTTGGATATTTGTCCTGGTTATTTTTATGATTTCGTTATTTATGTTTTTGTTATTGCAATTAATTGCATTTTTGTTTTTAAACTACATTCTTCTTAAAGATCTTAAATATTGACAATTTTCGGAACATAATTGCCTAATCGCTAAATCGAAGATGTATGTAAACTTTTTTCTTGACTGTTTGTATTTGTCCAAAGCTGAAATATATACGAGCTGAGGCTAATAAATACTTCCGTTTAAACTCTAGTAAAATAATTATATTCCTACTTTTAATATGTATATTAAAACCAATTCCAATTGCATAATCAGCTGATCCAATGCACCAGTTTAACACAAAACAAAAAGCAAGGCTGAGTAGTTAATTGTGCGACCTAGTAGTAATAACATATAATAAAGTGTTTTAAGTTAACGAGTAATATCAAATGTTAGCTAGAACGAAAACCGTAAATGGTTGGCCGAATTTCGCCAAGCACAGTAAAACCCTAAACGGTATATTAATTTGGGTGAGCATAAAATGTCATTGAAAACGCTGAAGGAAAACGCAAGACACTTCGCGAGGGTTTACGTCGATAAATACTACTAAAAAGACACTTGGCGCGGTTTGTCATGCAGATTTTGGTACAATGAACAACAACAACACAAGGCAATGGACACTTCACTCGGGTTGCATTGTACTAAAAAATACCCAATACTACAATGTCGAGTTGCCGTGTTATACTACAAAATTTATTCCTTTTAGTAAATTATTAGTAATTTTTTTTTATTTGGTTATATTAGTCGGAATATAATCGGGGTCCGTTTGTCTATCTGTCTTTTTGGGTCGGAATATAATCTGTGTCTGTGGTTTTGTCTTTTCGTTTTTTGTATGTTTGTTCATAATTTAATGTAATTTTCATAGTTAACTTGATTTGAAATTTTGAAAGGACAACTTTTTTTGTTAGAATTAGGTTTGTACGCTTATTATTGTTTTTGTTTTTTTGTGTTTTTAAACCGTTTCGTGTACCAATATTAGAACCCTTTTCTCCACCACTATTCTTTTGATAGGTTTTTTTTTTAGTTAGGATTTTGCTGTGGGTGATTTTTGTATATATATTATGATTATACAATGCATCGCTCACCACCTGAGTCCGGTTAACAGTTAGCCGAATGATGGTTGCTGGGTGAAAGTCGTCCCAAGCCATTGTAGGTTAGTAGTAGGTTTCTACAATGTCCCAAGCGTTCTGAAACACAACGGTCAGGCCGAAGGTTTCAGTCGGTATCATATGAAAATCAATCAATACACGAAATTATTGTGCGTTATTGAACTTCGGGATCAAAGTTTGCCGAAATACTTGGACCATAGGCTTTTCTGTGTCCCAGGAGTATACATTTTATACCAGTAGAACTCTTTTGTGACATATTTTTAAAGGTGATTACAATTAGGATCCATATTAAAAATGCTGTCGACTGAACGATCATGTCTCTTAGAATATTAACGTTTGTAACTCCCCAGACCCTAAAATTTGATTCCCCTTGACTTCTCTTATCGCAAGTATGTTTTATTTTTGAAAAGTAAAGTATACACCAGTAGTTTCCAAACCATTTAAACATTTAGTGTTTTGGGTAGCATTTAACCCATAATACAATTTATTCAAAGGGATATCAACTCTTTATGTGCTCTAGCACACTTCAATTTAGACATTTTTTCTAAGTTCATTTGTCATAATTCGGTCGTAAATTGAGACTTTAGTCGAAACGACTATCATTGGTTATGCAGGGTTAATGGTATGCCACACCTTGTGAAAATACAAATATTTGTGAATATGCATCTTTTAAAGCAAGGTGTGTCACCAAATGCAGTAAAATGTATTTAATTTTACAAAAATAATTAATAATGTAAATAAAAACGTGCTTTAGTGCTATTTAAATCAAATAATATAACTCACGGAAATGTCTAACAATTTCTAACCTAATATGATGTAGTTAGACTGGAAATTATTTGCATATATTTGCATTTAAATGAATTCAAAGCTTACCACACACATAATTATTTTTAATGATTCTAGAAAAAATGTCGCAATAAATAACAGTTATTTTTATGATATTATTTTTCTGAGTAAACAGTATCGTATGAGTATAATTAAATTGTTCGCTAGGTGCCGTATGCCGTTCATATAATATATATGTATATATTTTTAAATAGTTAGAATAATATTTCTCTCATTTACAGCCTCTTACCTGCAAACTTGCCGTATCAATGACCCGGAATTTGTGAAATGTTCTACATCCAGTATACAAAAGCTGATGACTCAGCTGGGCAAAGGTATTCATTTTACATTTGCTAATAAATACTTCATTAATTCTATAAAAAAATTAAATAATTCAAGGGATTCCGGAAGTAACGGAAGTAATTGGATCATTCGACCCATTGAAGATAAAAGAAATACAGTTCGCACAGGATAATCAAGGCGCTGTGACACTGCATGCCAATCTCACTGAAATGACTGCGACCGGACTGTCCGATTTAGTTATTAAAGAGAGCAAGTAAGTTTCGAAATAAAAAACGATTATTTTGACTATTATACTTCAGCTAAATCAAGACAATTTTTTAATTCTAAATCATTTTCATATATTCGTTTTTAACTAAGGGTGAGTAAGAAGGACTACAGCTGGGAGACCAAAGTTTATGTGCCGAAGCTACGTTTGGAGGGTCAATACAAAATGGCTGGAAAGATTCTACTAATACCATTGAATGGCGCCGGTCATATGTTCATCGAAATAGGTAAACTCATTCGTTTGTCTTATGATTTATACAAAAGTAATTTTTATAATTAATTTGATGAAATGTTGCTTTAGAAAAACTGAACATACTCATGCGCACCAAAACTCGCCTATATGAGAAAGGCGGTTTCACCTTCTACAATGTCACTAAGCTGCGCATGGATTTGAGTCCAGGCGGTGTAAAAACGAATTTTGAAAATATTTTCAATGGTAATAGCAAAGAGGTGGAACGCAGCACTAATCTTTTCTTCAATGAAAACTGGCGTGAGTTCTTCGAAGCGCTTCGTCCGCTCATAACGGAAACTGTGGAGAATACCATGTTGGACATATTGCAGAAGGTCTTCCACTTAGTACCGGCGAATTTCTTTATTGAAGATATACCAACTTCGAAGGAATTGTACGGAAAAGGGAAGAACAAGTAAAGTGAATTATATAGAATAATGTGTAAATAGTAGAAGAAATAAAATACAGTGGTCGTTTTAAATTTGCTAAAATTATTATTAAATCCGATCCATTTCGGAGCAAGATTCTTTGTTCGGTAATCATGATAAATTTTATTTTTACTTTTCTGAAATCATCATGTCTCTTTCGTGTCTCTTTTCAATGGCAATATGCCAGCAACAGAAGAAGATTAAAGATCAATAAGATTTTAATTCGAATTGAATGCTCTAAATTTATCGGATTTCATTTCATAAGGATATACACATAAAATAAGTACTTTCAATTGGCCTAGTGAAAATTAAGTCGACATCAAAAACTTGAACTTGAAATAACGTTGTTTTATCCTTCATTCCACTGATGAATTCTAAAGTGCTTTAAAAATGTACAGCTGTTCATGCATTTTACTCTATTTTTAGAAAGTACCGTAACATTTTTAGGAAAACCCTGTTTTCAAATACGAAATACGAAGTTTGGACAATTTAGAGGCCATCGGTATACATTTAGACAAAAAATCAGGAGATAGGTTTTTTGATTTTGGTCTATGAGCGGAACCACTGTGCAACATATTTTTTAGCATTTCTTTTTTAAGGTTATCTCTTTACGTCTCCAATAGTCCATCCGTTGATTCCAATTTTCGTCTCGTTCGAGCATTGTCCGCATAAACTTTAGACTTTATATATCCCCACATTAAAAAATCTAACGGTGTGATATCACACGATCTTGTTGGCCAATCGACCGACCCAAAACGTGAAGTTATCTGCTCACCGAAGTGTTTCTCAAAAATCCAATGACAGTTGCGATGTGTGGGATGAGGCGCTGTTTTGTTGAAACCAAATATCGCCGAGATCACGAGCTTCAATTTCAGACATCAACTCGTCGTTTATCATGACGTGAGAACAGTCGTCATTGACATTTACATTCTCAGCGGCATCATTTTTGACGAAGTATGAACCGATAATTCCACCGGCGCACAAATCACACCAAACCGTTGTTTTTTCTGGAACAACTTCACGCTGGGCCGATTATGTTGACCATAAGTTGAGCGAAGCGCGCGAAGGAACGTGAAGTTGAACAGTTTGTAAACGTTGTTCAGGCGTAAGTCTTTCCATGATGAAATGCCACACAATACTGAACAAAAATAGCATGACAGTTTGACTCGACTCAAGCGTTATCTGTCAAAAAAGGCCACAGAAAAAAGTACCTCTACTTGGATCACCCGAAAATTTCCAATCAACCTTGAATTCTATACAATATTATTAAAACTTTACAACATGCCCGAAGTCTGTTATATTGGAGTATTAACATTATTGAAAAATAAGCTTGGATCGTTTTCTCTAAGCCAAACTAGAGATGTGATTTACGAAATTCATTTACAACTACTTAAGCCTTTAAGTATGAATACGACGATTTTTCAAATACACTATACACATTTAAAACGAAATGATATGAAGTCATACGAAGTAAACATTGTAAACACATAGAAAGCATTTCATCCATTAAAACTGTAATAAATGTGAAACCAAGTACTAAGAAATTAAAGTTGAGTGACTATTAAATGATAATAATTACCCAGATTTACTTAGTAAGCGTCAGCTTATATGGAAGAGCTCTACCACATGATTTGTTTTTCAGGTAAATCCGCTTAAAGTAATGAACGACAATTATGCCATTAATTAAGAAATATGAAAATATTTACACAGTTAAAGTGTATTTAAAAATTCTAATTTTATTACTTATGCAATTTGATTCGCTTATTAGCATATAACTCCAATAAGAGTGAAATCAGAAACATTAAATGCGATTGCTAAAACATGAGCAGACGTCAAGCGAACTTTATAAAGAATGCGCTTAAGTACGTATATTTGTAATAAATAGAATAATCAATTAACTTAAAAGCAAACGCAGGAAAAATTACTGCCTGATATCGAAATGCTACAAGCGATATGACACTACGAGATTTGTGTTCCGCCAACGAATCAGTTGTACCAATCCCATTTCTTGTAGTCCAATTCCTTTTTCAACGCCTCCACGTGTGTATGCTTCGTATTGCCGTTACGCATAAAAACGCGACGATTGCCAATTGATTGCAATTGACGGTAATTATCGACAAGAGCGCCATCTTGAGTATCTTGCAGTTGACGGAATCGCGCGATCTGTGGATGCAGAAGAGTATTACTTTAGAAGGTTAATATTGCTATGGTTTTCCGTAAATGTAAGTACCTGCTTCGGTGAGATTGGTATGGGATCGGGATAGAGCACCCATGTAATGGCCTCCGAGCAAGGTGGCGTCGTGAGTGAACCTGCAATGATTGAATAATATGAAAGCAAATTAAATCACCATTCCGTACATAGAGTTAAAATATCTGTGTGTGTATTTGTTAAGCAAATTTAGCTCATTAGCTAAAATTAAATCAATCAATTTTGTATGCAAAGCACAGCAATCCATCCTCATAACCGAAAGTAATAAAATCTTTTGGCAGCATTCTGCAATCATTCCCACATTTTTCTGCTTTATAGCCACACATTTTGGCGGTCAATTTGTATTCATAGGCGGCGCTATGTTTGGCACTTGTACATCTGTCACTGTGTGCTTATTTACACACCTATTCACAAAGGTATGTGTTTCTATTGTACATTCGCTCCGTTACCGATTTCGATTATATCACGGTGATGTTGTATGCATATTGAATTCTGTACAATTCCATCTATGCTGCTAATTCTGCGCTAATAATGGCAATAATTGTCAATATGTGTGTGTGTTTGTGCGTGTTTTGGCATGCCAACTGGCTTGCAATGTTCAGTATGGTTTGGCGCTTGAATAAATTTCATTCAAAGTTATATAATATAAGCTATGTACACATCCAATTGTTTGTTTGTATGTATGGGTTGGTGTGTAATTGTGTATGTGCGTCAATTTAATCTGATTAAATTAATCTGACTGAGTAAAGTTATTCGATAATGTCGCATGCCTATATGGAGTTTTGTACATACGTATGTACGTATGTATGCATGTCGAGTCAAAGGTATTTGAAGCAAACTTTCTTAATAAGATATTTAACTGAAGTACATATTAGGCAATTCGCTACAACTTTTACATCTCCCCGATCGTTATCTCATTAGTTAGGCCATAAAGTGACTTCCTCTCTGAATAGTTGTTAGTGTAACACTGAGTTTAACCTTTGAGTTACACTTGTACTCGATTAGATTTACATTAAGTTAATGCTTGTAATATGTATGATTAGGCGATTCTAACAGTCCGTCTAATAAATATGAAGATTTCATTGAAACATAGCCAATATAAAAAGAAAATATGCACAATGCAAAGACATTTTACACATTTATCATTAAGGTAAACTTTATTTATGATATTGCTGGCATTGTTCGGTGTCCTCTAACAAAAATTCAATAAAACTTTTCCAATGCCAATGCGATTTGTAAAGTTTGTGACTCGTGCTCATTTTTTTTTTAATTTATAACTCTTCTAGAAGTACCACTGAAGAAATACGTACAGTACACTCTCGGGAAAAGCAATACCAATTGAACGCAAGACCCAAGTAAACAAATACCATTACAAAATTGTTAGACATTTTTAAACTTTCATAACGGATAATTGGATACAGAAGATGGCCTGTGATATTAGGGATTCACTTCAAGAAATACTTTTTACCGAAAATTATGACAAAATACAAAGAGAGAAAGTAATAATCTATCATCATAGCGTATATTTTCCATGAGCAGAACAAAAATTGGTTTCAGAAGGAGATTATTCAGAAACTTAGAGGATCAGTCGTGAACAAAAAATATATTCTCAAGGATTAATGAAGTAATATAGACATTATATTTCGATTTGATTTACATATTCAAGAAAGGCTTTGAAATCACTAAAGTCTCAGGGTTTCAGAACACAGCGATATTCCAGGTAACTGTAAAGCAGATGAACCTTGACAAATTAGGCACGACGTTACAATTAGAACCTTATAAATAGAGATTATACATGCCCTTGGTTACTTGTAAACACTTAATCGGCAAAGATGTCGTAGAATTGCCTGTGTCTCGGTCTAAGCAATCCTTAACCTGATCAACAAGCAGACACACGTGGCTTGAATGGAATATGGGCCGCAAATGCCGATTACTGAAATTTAAAAGGAATGATATAAGACCTCCAGTAAGAGTACTAACGGGACATACCGCTTATTAGAACAGCCTCAGCTAACGCAATTTTTATCGTTTGATTTTACTGAGGGCATACTTTCTAATTTTTCAACAATTATTTTGGCTTATTAAAAATTTAATCACAGTCTCAAAACTTATTTTAGAGTATTTTAAAAGAACCGCTCAGAAAAAATTTATTTTTTGACACATCTGGACCTACTCGAGTAATAAAAGTATGTGTACTCGAAACTTAAAATATGTAAAATATGCGAACACATCGGAAAGTCTACATTAAAATATCGAATTTATTGAACATGGAATTCTATATGAAATTTATATAAAAATCATAAGAAACAAAAATAATCAAATAAGTGTTACGTAGTAAAATATTTCAACTTTTCTAAAATCCTACAAAATTTCGATGATAGGAATATCAATACGAAATCAAGACGATCAATTTATAATTTCCGACAAAACTACTCTGCTTTTCTCTAATCAAATATCGTATATCCCAAACTCAAGATTACTAACATATTAGTTCTCCAACACTAGATTCTAAATTCATTAAGGTCAACAATTTGCTCACCTTTATATGTATAGAATTTATCCACATCTACATTGGCAATCAGGGATGACAATGAGAAGGTAATCGTCAAATTGACAGCATCATTGGCTTCCGGTATCAAATGCAAGTGGCGACAAATCGACGTCAAGCCTGCGCTTTCATCTTCATCTAACTGTAAGCGAAGGAAAGTGTTAATCAAAATAAGCAATAGTAAATCCCTTTGGCAAAAATAAAAGTGAAACTAAATAGGCAAACAATAAAACAGGCAATAAAGTCATAACATCAACGCAAAAAGTCAGGATTTCATTTCCTTTGTCACACTTCGTCCATCCACTCAAACCGTTATGCATTCAATCAACTCACATTGAAAAAGAATCCCAGCACAGCAGCACCATCGGCAAACTCCAACGCATCGGTGAGTGTTGCGTATTTCTTATTGCGATGCACAATATGCATTTCCATGGTGTAACGGATGTCGTTGATCACATGCTCAGCGCCACGATTGTTCTTATCGCCCCAATGGAAGTGCACACTCTCCACTTCAAATTCGCCCGGCAGCTTAGCGCCACGCACGTATGGCATAAAATCAGCGTTCGCCTTCTCCTCATCGGTGAGTTTAGGTATGTTGATGGCGACTGTGGAGTAGAGCAGAGTCAATCATGAAATTGAAAATTCACGGAATATTTATGAATAGAGATTGGAATTGTATTGAAGAGTACACTGAATTGCTTTGAATATTAACTCAGGGATTATTTTTGTAAATGCACATGTAGTATGTATAGGTGATTCTGAATGATATTTCAATAATAATATGTGTCCTTGACGAAAGGTCTTATGGAAAAGTAGTTAAAGACTTACAATTTTGAATCGCAAACGTTTGCTAGAGTAAATTAGCACCAATTCCGATTTATGACTTATAAAATATTCTTTAAAATGTCATATTCTCTTACTCCGCTATTCCATATAAGCACGGATTTATAAAAATTTGTTAAAGTTTTGAAATTTTTTTTTTCTTTTACTCACCAGTATGACCATTGTTAACCATCACCAATGGGTTTGGTAACAAGTTGTGATAACCAATCATGTCTACAGCTGGCATATTCAGTGGAATGGACTGCAATATAAAACAATATTTATATTATAAATTACGGTACGTTTCATAATTTGTTTATCTTAAAAATTTTGTTGCAATGCAAGATTCTGCCTTAGAATATTAACTTCTAGGAAAACAATAACTGTTTCTGAACTATTTCATAATTCTGTCAGTTTAGTCAGATTAGGAATTATTTTCATCTTCATTGTTATAAGAAATACATATCACTCCTTTGAATTCCTTTGGAATATCTGAGATATTTACCGATATTTTCTGTCAAAAATTAGCCACATTGAGGTTCTTTTGTTCGATATCTGAGGTCTTGAAAAGTTATAAACAGTCAATTATATAGACTTCAAAACTATGGTATAAAGAGAGAAAGGGTGGTTGTGAACCGATCTGGCTCATTTTCAAACTATACCATTGGGATTCAAAAAAATTTTATGAACCTAATTTCTTTGAAAAACTTAACTTAACTTGCGAGGCCACGCTCACAAACAGAATTCATCCATGTATAGTGTAATTCTCTGTACCAAAATTTGGTTTCATAACTTTATTTATGGCTTAGTTATAGATCTTTATAGCTTTTCGGTTATCGCCATTTTGTGGGGGTGGCAATGGTCCACTTACAATACCAACCTTCTTATGGGACCAAGGGAAACGTGTAAAAAGTTCCATTAAGATATCTGAATTATATTACTCAAGTTATCTCTTGCACGGACGGACGGGCGTACTGACAGATAGACATCCAGATTTCAACTCGTCTTGTCACCGTGATCACTTTGGAACATTTTATCCTATATCTAACTCATTTCGTTTTAGGATTTACAAATAACAAGAGTGTAATAAGTAGCTTCTCTCAAAGAAGGAGTTAAGTTAATTTTTGAGCATTTCCTTTTTACATTATTTTTTATTGTATTTACATTTACTCCATTAGTTGACACGTTACTCATAAGACGAAAATAAATTTACAATATTCGAACCAAACTCTAAATTTTGCAAAGCTTCCACTGATAAATTATTCAAACTATCTGTCATATTTACTTTAGACGAGTGCACTGCGATTGGTGACTGCGTCTTGCCCGCGCAGTGTCCATGATGGCGAGCCCAACGTCGTTGGTTCGGTTCCGAATAGCCAAAACGGGAAGCGGAGGTTGCTGAAATTGGAAAAATATTGTTATTAAAGATCACACAAACTAACAAATAATTATTCGAATTGATGGAGTTAATTGTACAGCGCTTTGCCTCCCAAGCTGCAGTGCCAATGATGCCAATAGGCAATATGTATTGCAGCATTCTTCTCCAAGCGTGTATATCCATATTAAACTTAAACAATTTTGATATCGAAAAGTGAAAAATTTTGATTAAATTTTTTTTTTATTTTGATGTTGCGTAAATTGTTTACGATTTTCTTCGAACTTCGTTGCTTATATTTCAAATTTGTGTCAGAAAGTTGATAGAAAAGAGGAAATAATATACCCGTTTTAACAAGAAAAGAAGGAACTAGCAACAAAGTTGATAAAGATAGTATTATAGTTTTGTTCACATAACGGTTGGTTGAAAGTCATAAAACTAAACAAGTTAGATATAGTTAGATATTATGTACATGTATGAAAATGATCAGGATGACGAGTAAAGTTCAAATCCGGATGTTTGTCTGTCCGTCCGTCTGTCTGTCCATCCGTGCAAGCTGTAACTTGTGTAAACATTGAGATATCTGGATAAAACTTGGCACACTTATTTATTGGCACCATAGGAAGGTTGCTTTCGAAAATGAGCAAAATCGGACCACTGCCACGCCCACAAAATGGCGAAAACCGAAAACACATAAAGTGCCATAACTAAGCCATAAATAAAGCTATGGAAATAAAATTTGGTATGAAGGATCGCACTATGAAGGGGCATATTTGGATGTAATTTTTTTGGGGGAGTGGGCGCGGCCCCGCCCCCTACTAAGTTTTTTGTACATATCTCGCAAACTAATAGAGCTATATAAACCAAACTTTCTGCAGTCGTTTTTTTTAGCCACTTCCTAATACAGTCCAAAAATGGAAGAAATCGGATCATAAGCACGCCTACCTCCCATACAAAAGTTAGGTTGAAAATTACAAAAAGTGGGTTAACTCACTAACGAAAAACGTCAAAACACTAAATTTCACATAAGAAATGGCAGATGGAAGCTGCACTCAGATTTTTTTACAAAATGGAAAATGGGCGTGGCGTCGCCTACTTATGGGCCAAAAACCATATCTCAAGAACTACTCGATTTCAATGAAAC
Source organism: Zeugodacus cucurbitae (assembly GCF_028554725.1). Taxonomy (NCBI): domain Eukaryota; kingdom Metazoa; phylum Arthropoda; class Insecta; order Diptera; family Tephritidae; genus Zeugodacus; species Zeugodacus cucurbitae. The sequence continues at coordinate 49,452,843 of NC_071667.1, read as the reverse complement.
TTGGTTTGTAATAGTTTCCTTACACCCAATGATATGTTGTGAAAATAGGCCAAATCGCTTCACAAGCACGCCTACTTCCTATATACCAGAACTTTGAAGACGATCTGAATCGTTAACTTTACAATATATAAAGTAAGTACTAGTGAAGATATCGCTGCAGAACTTTGCACAAATACTATGTTAATAGTGTGGTAGCCCCATTCTAAAAATCGCCGAAATCGGACCATAGGTTTTTAAGGTCCCATATATCGAACACGAGCACCTCGGTGCTTCTAACCTAATATTATGGTTTCCAACTTTCAATGGACTTTATACAATATATATGACGAATATGTGGGTCAATTTGTGTATTATATAATATAAATAAAGTTAAATAAATAAATTGCGAGAGTATAAAATGTTCGGTTACACCCGAACTTAGCCCTTCCTTACTTGTTTTGGTATAACATCAGGCATAGGTGGCTTATATTTGGTATATGGGAAAATTAACGAATTCTCAAGCATAATATTTTAAAAAGTATTGTTATCATTATGCAAATTTCAATTCGAACAGTAAAATGTTTTTTATACAAAGCGGTTACAAAAAAGAGAATTTACATTTGATCTTGCCGACTTACATCTATATTGGAATTAATTATTTAATAGAAAAATTCAAACGCTTAAAATGTCATGAATGTAAATCTATAATCAAATAAGGGATTTTCTCGTACAGTCGTAATTCATAATTCAAATTTTTAAATTACACATTTTACATGTAATTTCGTTGTCAACGAAAAACTAGCGTTAACCCATTAATACACCAATATTGTCCATAGACACTGTTTGGCATTAAACAATAAATAAATTAGTAATCAATGTATTACAGAAGAATTGATCACCGTCATCGATCAACAGTTGGCTAGTTAAGCGTATGTCTGTATGTTTGGTACAGAAGTATGTGCACTTGTAGGTATATATATATTTGCGCTTTGTTCAGTGCAAATTGTATCACGTGTAGTAACTATACTATTGTTTACTTTAAAGCTTTTCTATTCTTAACAGTTTAGCTTCGTTGTCGTCGTTTCTTTCACAGCTATATCGGTAAACTGTTATCAGTTGACATTAATATCAAAGCCTTGCGTACAGCAATTGATATGAAGGGTTATTTATTTATACGACGGACACGACACTTTCATAACATTCAGTCTTAATTCAATACAGAGTTGCCAGAAGTTAACTAAAAACTTTTTTGTTTACTATTTTTTATTAGAGAGTTACTGTCGACCTTGTGGCAGCAAGTTATTTATTATTAATATAAAGAAAATTGGTGAAATATATGACAAATTGAAGCATCTCATATAATATGGTTTCTATAATATCATTTAAATAACATGCTCTTGTGAAATTGAAAACTTTGTCTCATGCGATAAATTTGGTAATATCTATACTTTAACGATTTAGGTCCCTAGCCCTTACGCAAGGTCCTTAACACAAAACCACTCGACAAACAAGACCAGGAAGCGACAGTAGGGTCTTAGAATACTAAAGAGGTCTATAAAAAATAGAAAATGTTTTTTCAAACAAACTATGTACATAAATTTCGACAAACAAAATGTAGTTTTCATTCAAAATTTATGAAGAAACTATCTTGTGGCAACCACCTTGTATATTCATATATAAAAGTAATAAGAATTTATGATAACATTGTGTACTAAATATTCGAATATTAAAAAAAAACAAATGATTTCGAAAATTGCCGCAAATCTACTTAAATCATCCAGTTAATAAGCTATATAAATGAAGTTATTGCTAAATCACTTCTTCTCACTACGAATTGGCCATATAAAAAGAACAATAAATCATCTTACGCCACTTCATTTTTATCACATTTGCAGATAGTCAACACTTCTATTTTATTTCTTTCACAGATTGTTTGTTTCTACATTCTTGAATGCAAACTGCCCGCTTTGGGACGCCGCCCGCGCATTCTTGCTGGAAATATTGATTATTAGCGTTTTGATGTTTTCTTTTCCGGTGTTTTCTTGGTCGGTGACTGAAATGTTTGCTCGCAGTGTTATACAATAACTGGGGATATAGCTCAGTGGTAGAGCATTCGACTGCAGATCGAGAGGTCCCCGGTTCAAACCCGGGTGTCCCCTTATATTTTTGTGATTGGATTTTCGAATCCCAAAGGTTTTTAAGAACAAAATTAAGAACTCCAAAGATAGTAATATATACATAGACATATATATAATAAGTATATCTTGAACTTAGTGGTATCCATTTAGTTTATAAGTACTTAAAAATGGCAATGTAACTATTTTGGATATTTATTATTATTTTTATTATGAAAAATTCGTATAACAATTTTAAAAAATTTAAATAATATTGACATCAAGTTCGAGTTTAAGAATAAAATACATGTATTAATATCCCATATAATCTTGTAATTTAATTTTTATCTTCCTTATATGTGTGTATACACATATACATATACATATATATTTTTGAAACAACAAAGATAAAACAGATGAGAATGACAGCGATCAAACTTATCTTCTGTCAAAGGGACTTTAAATCAAAAATCGAAACTCCAATAAAACTTGGTAGACAGAATTATCCGAGACAAATTTATAGCCCTCAAATTTCAATATATACCATGCCATAAATCTTTCAAAAAGTATGTGACTTGGATCAAAAATCTCTAAGAATGTGAGAGAACGACTGAGAGATAGCGGCTGACATAACGTACCAAAATATAGAAAATATAATTCACGTCCATCATTCCCATGTTACTTCAAACATCAAGTGAAATTTATACTCGTTTATAACTTTTTATATCTTACCGATTATGAAATTGTTTCGTGTTTTTTAATACAGCAGAACCGAACTGCCAAACTTATTCGTAAGCAAAGTTGTCACTATTTTTCATTAATGGCGCCACGAACGAGTGGTCTATTCTGTCAACTCCAATCAAGAAAAGTTATCAGACGATTCTCTATTTCTAACATTTCTAGAACATTTATGAATATTTATGTATAAATGTAGAATTAAATTTCTATTCAAAATAAAACAAATTTATTTTCGCTGTTATTGCTAATTGAGTAACAATACATATAAATTTTGAGTAACAATTAGCAATCGGATGTGAAAATTTAATTTAATTTACAATAATAGTAATTTCAATGTGTGAATTCGTTTGTCACATGTAATAATCACTGAATAGCGTGCAATTTGTTTTTCTTATCTTATGAGTGCTATATTATATGTATATAATGATTATATTGCTTTTCACTTCTTTTCACTCATTAATAAAATCATTACATTTAAAACGCTATCTTTATATTCCTGTGAGTTCATTATTTTACAAAATCGAAAAATAAAAGAAGTAATAGAGCTGTCAGACCTGCTGTCCCTTATATATAAAAGCCATTCGCACTGATACTATTTGTAAACAATTGCTAATTTGACGTCAGCCAAACAACAAACATTCATTAGTGATCTTATATAAGCCGCCTTAATTGAAAAACAAAATATATAATTACTTATTTACACCAATATTTAGGTATTTGTACGTAGTCATCTGTTATATTTTCGACTTTATCAAACATAAACAGGAAGATAATCTTTGTGCTGCAAATTTTCGACACACAACTGTTTACTCTGCAGCAGCAAAACACCTGACTGATAAGAAATACATATTTGCGCCACAAGTGGAGATTATTGCACGAATTGTGTATTTAGCAATGTTATGACATTTTAATGTCATCATAAATACTATTTTTGGCATTTTTGAAGTAAAGTGATTTAAGTTTGTTAACTCGTCAAAATATGAAAAAGATATTTCAACAAGTATCACGTTTTCTATTGAAGTTTAGCGGGCAATTTTAAATAAATTGCTGTGTTTTTGTTTTTGTTTATTATATTACATAAATATGTATGTATGTGTGTATATATATACACTAACATGAAAATATTTATTAATTCGGGTTTTTTTAAGTTAAAGAAAATGTGACTTATTTGATATGAGTGCGCAAGCATTGATAATTTGAAAAATGCAGTGACTGTATTATGTCAAATTACAAAAAAAATAGCTAAATTATTGTACATTGTAGAAAAAATCTATAGATATACATGTATTTTAACCTTAGCAGAATCTAATTTTTCAGGAGTATTTAGAGGAGTAATGAAGTCAATCGAAATAGGTTACACGTTTCTATCTCAGTGCTTAAGATTCTTTTAAACAATTTTAGCACTAAGATAGGTTCCGACTATTTTTTTCACATTCTCACTGAAAAATGTACTTTGGAACTGTATTAATTACTATATTATTATCTATAGAAAAAGTAATAATACTTTTATTTAATGATAAAACTCTATTGTTTTATTTATAACATTTATTAAAGTTTTTTTTTCATTGCTCAGATTAAATAAATTGAATGTTCGAAAGACTATTCCTTAAAATAATCAAGATTAACTGAGTCATAATAAAAGAGACAATTAATTGCACACTGCAAATTAAAAAAAAAATATACACTCCATGCCATTGACGTAATCTCACTGATATTTAACATTAGTAGATAATACTTTATATGATAAAACCACAGTTTAGTTTTCAATTTAGCAGATAATCATCAAATCATTACGAAATGTTCGCATGTGTCACCTTTATTATTCATAATTTAAACAATTAAATTTCAAAAGCTATAAAATATTTCAAATCAAATTGGGGGACTTACACCCTAATTCATCGAATTCATTACATTTTATTCTTGGATATATGTATAATAACACCAATATAATTTCGTAATTTCTATCATATTATGAATTTCTGTCTGCTTTGTATAATCTTTAATTTAAATAGATTAACTGTTCTGATGTGTGCTCATTAGCTGAGTGCTTACTCTTTTTGAATAACGAAACGATAAATTTTAAAATTACAATGAAACTTGCTTGAAGTGTGTATCATTAAAATTCTTTAGACATACGCCTAAACATGTAAACAATTACAACGTATGTAATATTGACAGCGGCGTTTAAGAAATGTCACATTTGACAGACAGCATTTGTATGACAAGAATGCACACAATGAGCATACTAAATAAACGCTAATTGAGTCAAGTGAGGCCAATTAAAAATGTGTTAAAAATTTTATTATGATTAGATGCACAATTGGCCTAACAATGGCTTAAATATCACTTGCGGTCAGATAAGACCTTCCCTCTCCTCACAAAAAATTTATAGTAATATAAAAATATTTATAATTGAAAAAAATCAAATATTGGCTTCGAAATTGTTTAAATAGTGAAATAAATCGTTTCATTTTAGTAAGAAGTCCAAATAATGTATTCATTCCATTACATATTAGGAAAATTTTTATGAATACAAGGTGTGTTCAAAAACGGAAATTATTCGTTTTTAAAAGAATATATTATACATTAATATTGTCGCCTTGAAAATAGTCCCCATTCGATATTATTCACTTATGCCAACGTTTTTTCGATCGTCGAAACATTTCGATTCTTGGGATAGCCGCTGCGTTTTTAGCGATCTTTCGGATACTTGTAAGGTTTTCTTTATTTTTTTGTAATTATAAAAAGCAATATTTGGCTAATATGGAGGCTAGACATTGTTACCGTATTGTTTTGGCAAAGGATTCACAAACCAAGTCTAACCTTAGCGGCTGCTATAGACAAACGAAGCAATGAATACAGTTGAAGATTTGAACGTACTTCAGGAGCATGGATCAGCATAATAAAAAATAAAAAATATTATAAAAATTGGATTTTTGGACAATTGTAAATTTAAAAATTCCCGTTATTTTTTGAACACACCTTGTACAAATAACAAGTTCCAAAAAAATAATTCTTACTAAATTAACTTTTTACAAATTAATTACTGATAAAACTTAAAATAATATATATTTTTTTAGAAAGACTACTGTTTTATAATACTTTTATCCAAAAACAAAATATTTCTTTCATTTATTTCAATACCATAAAAAACTTAAAACACTCAAATATTATTAAGTTTTATTACATTATTATTATTATTATTATATGTTTTTTTTATTCTTTATCTTTTTGAAAAAAAATGAATATATTACAAAATTAGGATTCAAAATGTAACAAAAATATATAAATCACATGGAAATATTTTTCAGTTCTCATCTCCTTCGATATTACGATCACTTCAAATGCATACAAATAACAATTGTATTTATGACATAAACAAATCACGTGGTGCACCCAATCAACTTTTCTACACAAATTTGTGCAATCAATGCTAACTTCATTTACACAACTACAAAAAATACACTGCTGTTCATAATAAAGGCATTTGCACTTTTACCTCAGCCGATTTACATTTCCGAATTGCTAACGATTTTATGTGCAACAAAAATAAAACATTTACCTTGGTAAATCACACAAAATGTGGCCAACAGCAAAAGCACTTTCATTTTTATTTAATTAAAAAAAACACCGTTACACTGCAGTCGAATAAATTGCGAATGTCAAAGTGGGAAATCTTGTGACAAACTGAAACGTCGCGCGTGAAAGTGATCAGTAGTAAAGCACCTAAACAACAGTTAGCACAAAGCAAGGCACATAACTATAAATATTGGTAAGACCCAATATACAGTTAAGTGTAGCGGCAGCAGACCCGGAGTAATAGCACCACACCGGCGGGTGACAACTTCTCAACTGAAGTCACAACGACTGGCCGGCTGATCGAGAAAACGCACAGGTTGTCAAATGCAAAGTTCTAGCGAAACAACGTCCACCCTTGCTACCACCGGCTGTCGCATGTGTTTAGATATATACTGCGTGTGTGTGTGGGCAGGGAACTTCCAGCAAACGGAAGCAACAATAGAAACAAAAGCAGCGCAATTATGCGACGAAGCCGTCTATAAAGTGGCCAACAACCGATCGCGCTACATACCAACACATACACACAACAGTTGGACCGAGTAATCAATCGCCTAACTGCCGAACGACCGAATTATCTTGACGCTATCGCTGCGGACATAAGTAAGTTGCTATTAGAAAGACGTGAAAGTTATTTAGTTCATAAGTCGGACACTTCGACAGGACGACGCGATCGCCGTAATTAAGTTAGTGGAAAAGTAAATAGTTAACGCTGTTACACTTGCAAACTTAAACATACGAAATTTACACGCACACCCATACGCACTCAAACGAAAGCCCACTCAGGCACTTATCACACCGGTATTTATTTAATTTGCACAAATTGAAAGTGATCATACCAAATTTATTACAAAATAATACAATAATTTCATTGCCGCGGTGCGAATCAGAGCGGTGAGTGAGGTGCAGTGAAATGGTTGGGAAGCATCGGATTGTCGTCGATCAGTGTCGTGCAGGTAAGTAAACCTACATTCTGTTGTTTTTTTTTTCAAGTGCATATATGTATGTAGATATATAGAGATATATTTATCAATCGGTTTTGTCGCAATACCTAATGGAGTGCAAATTGGATATACATAGCAACGAAATTTGCGATTCGATTCTAAAGTGAATTAGTGTGATTTAGCACAACAGTATATCACACAATATATACGTATACACATACAAATGTGTTATCTTTTTTGCCCAGCAGTGAATACTTGAAGTACGAAAGATCCTCTCGATTCAGAACAAGTTCTATTTGAATACATTCGTACCACATAAGTAATAATTGTATTATTGTCAGGTTTTACTACTCTTTAAAGGATTAATTCGAATCATCTCCAAAAGATCCAAAAGAGCTTAGTTAAAATTTAGTCAGTTAAAAACATTTCTGGCAGAAGGCTTCTAATACAGGATGGCGACTATTTTGAAACTCTTTGCGGATATACTATATCGGAATTAGCGGTTTCAACCGAGCTCAAAATAGCGCTTCAATAGTTTAAAGCAGCAAGCAAAAAAGTTTCCTTCTTGACTCCTATAATGCAGTGCGGTTGCTCGTTTTCTCAGTTCTCATCAGCTGCCCACTTTATTTATTTAAATTTCGGGGCCAATGAAAAATATACTTTTTAAGAAAAATGTGTAAGATCTTACTCACTAAAGACAAATATCGATATTAAGCTGAACAGCATCACAAGTTACGATAAATATGTTGGTTAAATATTATTAGATATACGAATTTAATATTTTTATGTTCTTCATCACTTACGTCTGCAGTAATCTATGTATATCCAAATATTACTTCCAAAAAAATTAAGGTTAATAATAAAATATTTATGAATTTTACATTTCGATTCCACTATTCAATAATTCTCTACACCACTTAAACTACTATTTATTGTGTTATAAATGCACAGATAATAATATATTTGTTTATATAACGGTTATTTGTGTCACCTAAAACTGGACGAGTTAGATATAGAATTATATGTACCAAATTAGTCATGACTCATGATGGTGAGACGAGCCTGATGTCTCTCTATCCGTCCGTGCAAGAAATTGGACAATGAACGGCGCGCTTTGGATAACGTTATATAAGGAACTGCTCGACCAATTTCAACGAAATTTGGTACATAATATTTTCTTGGCACCCTGGTTAAAATGGTTCACAACAACATTTACTTCCCATATAACTCAATTATGAATTCAATCTAATTTGATCGCTTTGCAATATATTAATCAAGAATCAATGAATACATTGAACTATGACTTCCCAAAGCCCCAAATATCGAACACGATGACCTCAGTGCCGGTGACTAATTTGTAAATATCAGTAAATCCCTCAGACTGTTATGGAAACTCAGATGAAATGTTTTTCTTTCAAAAATGGTTAAAATTGTGTTATTGCTTCCCCTAGTTCCCATATACTTAATATTAGTTTTTTTTCAAACAAACGCCGAGCTTTATAACGTACTATAATATGTACAATATTTTAGCAAAATTAAGTATCTATTCTTGGATATAGTGTAACTTAGAGGGGAGAATGAGTGAAATCGGTCCAGGATTTACTCTAGCCCTCATATATAATATATAATAATTTCGTTATTCCAGTGGACTTTATGCCGAATAAATGGGTAAAATTGTGTTGTTATCTTAAAAAAATTTGGTAAATATATAAATTGCGAGAGAATAATATATTCGATAACACCCGAACTTAGACCTTCCTTTCTTGTTCGAAAGTATGTAGTTTACAACTGATTGCATTCACTACTAGGTAGCTACACATGTACGTAGATACTTATACATCCATTTGTGATAACAAATTTACTACCTCTGAAGAAGCGTAGATTGAGGCCTTAATATTTAGTATGTATTGTGTGCTTAATCAAATGTTTTATAAACAAATTAAGCGATGTTAGAGATAACTCTCTCGTGCTGGGTTTTATACCTTTCATACATACAATTTTATAATTAGTGTGTACATACGAGTATATGCTTGTTTAAATGAGTTATATTTTTATACAGTTCATTTTCGTAAAGCATATTTTTCTACCAAGTTGGGTACTGATATGAACCGGTTAACACGCGCCTCAAAAGCTTGGTTTGACATACAAACTTTAAATTTATATATTAAGTATATTGTAAGTATACATAAATTAAATAAATTTAGAGTTTAATAGTTCAGTGGATCAATATAATTGCATTTCGATGAGTTCTCAGATTGAGTGTGTCCGTTTAACGCTTAGATCACTAACAATTTCAGGACGAATATCTGATTAATTATTGGATATAAAGATTTTCATATATAAAATATGTTATGTTTTCCGTTTTATCTTATGCACATTTGAGTTTTAGCAGTATTCCGGTCTGTTATACAACTCCAGATCAATGCTCATATAAACACTCTGTGTTCTCCTTTCATCTTGTGAATACTCAAAGAAAACAAGCAAGAAGAAGATAAATAAATATGTTAAGGAGCATAGTGAACTGCTTACCAAGCTATTTCTACTAGGGTGCTTTCGTAAATATCACCCATGTAGTCACTTGCTGGAAGCAGAACCGCCCCCCAGGTGCATCAAGAGGTCACTCCACTGAACAATACACCGACCAGACTGCGAACGCAAACAGTTTCAGACACGCTCTAAACGCCATTCACAGTGGAGCTATTAAAACCTTCCTTGACTCCGTTACAGTGAATGGCGTCCTTGGAACCAAATCCCCATCTTTAGCAGACGAAGAACTCGAGTTGCCGTGTGAAACCAGAGTGACCCTTGCGCAACTTCGATCTGGATATTGCAGGTTAAACTACTACTTATCCAAACTGAACTCCGACATATGACCCCGTCGAAACAGCATGTTTCTAGGGCCTCCCGTTAGATAACCTCGACGACAACTAGATTTATGCTTTCCATTCCGGCAGGGGTAGACAATAGTTACAACAACAACAACCAGGAACTAGTATCATAATAGTTATTAATTTTTACCAGCATTTTTCGAAGAATTCAGAAAATATTAAGTTATTTTTTAATCACGATTTAATTATTAACTTTATTTCACAGCAATATTATAATCGGAAGTTTAATGTATAAAAGCATATGTAAAGTATTAATTAGTTGTGTCTACTTATACATATATACAAATGAAAGTATAAGAATTTTCGACACATATATATATATATATATATATATTAGAAGTAGTTTATACTAGTGAATAAAACTCTATTCATATAGCACATTATGTTTATCTAAGAGATGTAGTAAGTCTCGAAATTACTACTTACGATTTGCTATACAGTTCTCAGTAAGCTTAATATATATCTAGTACTCTGTTAGTGCAGAGAATCGCTGTTACAATATATTAGTGGTAAAGTAAGAATTTAATTTTTTTATCAAATTAATGAAATGAACCCGCTCTTCAACTAAAAAAAACTATGCGAAATTTCGTTTTCTGAAATTAATAAATTTTATTTAATAAAATAAAACAAATGCCATGAATTGTTAATTAAAAATGTTTTTTTTTTAATATTTTATAACTTAAAAGTAATTATATTTCTATTAAAAAAGTGTATGAATGACTTGTTGACATTATTGGTTAATTTTTGGCATGAATATTATTTGTACTCTATGTATATCTGTAAGTAATTTTATTATAACCGAAATGTATTACTAAAGCAGTACAAAATTTTTTAGTATTTGCTATACATTTTTTAATAATAAATGCCCTTACACTAAGTCAACTGTGTCAATATAACTTCAAAGAAGACATGTTTCTTCCATCGATTCTTAATAAAATTTAATATTTTTTAGTGGAAGTTTTTGACCCTCGGACATAAATTTAAATGTTCAAAGTAAAAAACAAATAATATTAAATGTGTTAAAATATAAAATAAATTTTTTAAGTTAAGTGAAGACAAATTTACTAAGGGATTCGTAATAAATTTTAATATATTCGGTGAATTTTTTTTGACGTTCGAACATAAATTTTAAAGTTCGAAGAAAACATTAAAAGTAAAGAACAACAAAAGAACTGCAATCTATTTAAAATATAAAATATAATTTTGCGCATAACTACTGTTAGATTTTTCGAATAAAAGTAATGTAAATGTTAGTCTCAAAGCACTCAACGCATTAAATTGGTTTTATGAACAAGAGAAACACATTTGACTCGTAAGTATTTGAGGTCTGATATGCTTCCTCTTAAATTAAACGGTTTTTGTGACACTTAATACAAATAATGCAAAACTTTAAAACGACATAATAAAATGCAAGCTGTGAAAACAATAGCAGCATATTGACAGCATTAAAATATTTGCATAATTCTACAACTTTATATCGTGTACCATAAATTACTCGTATTTGCCTACACTATATGTACAGAATTACATACATACAAAACGGTTAAATAATGAGTATTAATTTTTGGAAAATAAATTATAAATCAAGCAACAGAAAATAGCAATAAATAAGCAATGGTTTATAATTAATTGAAGATTATTGTATTTATCTAACATAGGAATTATTCATATTTCTCCTCTTTGGCTGTCATAAACATTTTTTGGCACGCGTAGGTGAAATGGTCTGTAAATGACAATAAAGATAAAGCAATAAATAAAATGTAGATATGTATAAGTGATACTGATAAAATACATACTAATTGCACTCTGTAAAAGCTTTGGCTTATTTTTCCACACAACGCCAACATAGTAGAACGGCACGCCTATAACTGTTATCAGCACACCCATACCAACTTCGTAGGGGGCTACGTACACAGGCACCACCACCAGAAAGGCACATATCACAACAAACACCGCCGGTATCCAAAGTGAAACCTACAAAGAAACGTGCGTAGATTTTATGAATGACGGGAGTCATAAAACACAATTAATTGAATGATTGCCACTCGCATATATTAGTTTTGAAATTACCTTAATTGGGCGTTCCATATCGGGGCGGGTATAGCGGAAATACAGCACCGCCGACACCGAAAGCATTATGAAAAACGACTCCACTATGCTGCTGTAAGTGATGAGCACATAAACATCGCTCACGACGAGCATTATAATAGACAAAATGCACTGAAATAAACATGTTAAATTGGATTACACTAAGCTGAACTGCCAAGAAAACTGTGTTCGCATGTAATTTATTTTATGCACAACAACAATGGAAAATTCACAGTTAAATTACCAAAAAGACAAGCGATGGCACTGGCGTAAATTGCTTCACACTTATGTTCGACAAGATCGCTGGCATGTGACCGTTACGCGCGCCCACAAAACACATGCGAGACGAAGTCATTATATGCACGGAGAGTCCGCCGAAAGCTGATATCGCCACCATAATGGGTATGATGAAAGAAAAGAGACCCAGCACACGATTGCCAAAGGACTGTGAGGAATTACATATGTATTATGTATATTAATAGTAACGGTATACAGTTGTATAGTTTATTATTTAGTTAACCTACCACTGCTATGGCATCGGAGGCAATCATTTCCGCCGGCGACAACACCGCCAAGTAAGCCATGTTAGCAAGCACATAAATAGCGGTGACCAATGGCAATGAAATGTAAATAGCGCGTGGCAGATTCTTATATGGGTCACGCAGTTCCTCTGTCATGAAATTCAAATAATTCCAACCGGCATACGAAAAAATGCCCGAGTAGAAGGCAACCGACAACTTGCCTGGATCGGTCTGTGTGTTCTCGAAGGGTTTATCAAAGTTCTGCATGTGACCTAAAATTATGTTGAACTCGTATAAAAATTAAATTGAATATTAATATTACATTCGCTTACCGAAACACATCCAGACCACGCCCACAATGATAATTAGCACCAAAGCGGCGATTTTAGTGAACATAATTACATTTTGCATTTTCGTTGTAATTTTCATATAACACGAATTGAGGTAGGTAAGGAAGCAGATGGTCACAGCGGCTAGAAGTTGTAGTGCACCCTGCGGTATGCTGCACTCATTGTCGAAGAAGGGCTGCAGCACATACGAGGCGAATGTGAGACCCATAATGGCATTCGTTGTAGGGCTATAAAAATATATTGTACATGAGAGATAATTAATATATTCATACATGTGAGTGTAGATATGTATATGTTTATAACGAAATTGATAAATAATAATAGTGATTTTTTTTACGTTGAATATAGCATGCTTTTGGGCGTTCATACATATATTTAGAGTTTTGCAGTCGATAACTTGGTGCAATTAGTAATACATTCCACTTATTAACTGTATACAGGCACACATGCAGACATACATATGCGGACTGAGTTATTTGAATATGTAGCATACATACATATGTACACGTATGTTTGTTTTTATCATATCTATGTATGGATGTATATATTTTGCCGAAATCAGTTAATTCAATTGAGAATAATTAGCACTTGAGTAAATACGCACATTTGTCACATCAACAGCAAACTAATGCACACATTTGTACATACATACATATATTCACTATGAGAGGTATTAAATTTGAATACGGAAGTTCTATTAGTGCGATTTATAAATGAAAAAATAATTAATTTATTCATTTATTTGTTGGATTGTAAATTAAATATATTAAAATATTCTCCATATATTTATATTTAGATCTATACAAATGTGCTTATGCATGTACATACATATGTATTGTTTTAAATCTCTTCCAAAACTATCCAAGAATATGTCTTTAAAATTCCAGAGGCCAATTCGACATATTTTCGAAGCGCAGTTTTAGTGGCCGAGTGAACGGAAAACTTTAAATCGCGTTTTCTCGAGTTTTCATTTTCACAAGTGTTAGAAAACGGTGCCGGCGATAGCAAAATATGTGTCCGATCGAAAAAAACCAAAGTGATCTAGCTTCAGCAATAAATTATCTTCTATTTGAACTAAAAGAGTTGAACAAAAGTATTATTTAAACTACTTGCTTTGCATCTTAAAGTCATTTTTTTTTTTCTTAAAAAAGTGAATTTTTTTTTCAAACTTCGAAAAAATTTGGAATTTTATAACTTCTTCGGTATTTTTTTAGTTCATAAAGAAACAAAAACTAATAAAAATTAAAAAAAATTGGTTCGACTGTTTCAGATGCATCGCACGACCTCCATCATCGGCTCCGATTTACAAATGCAGACTCCATGCGCCCCAGAAAAATACTTACAACTTTGAAAAAATTTCAATATTTTTTAATAATAAATATTGTTTTTAAGCCTTAAATATACACTATCGTCTTAAAATTCCGTTTATCGCAAAAAACGCTTTTTTTTTGCTTCTAAAGCAGACTACTGCCTTAAAATTAAAATAATATATAGCTTAATATCAGCATATAGCACAAATATTAAGAAATCGTTCCTGAAAACCGCAGGTTTTAGTTTATAAGACTACATATGTCCATAAATATGTATATATTTATGTATGTATATATGTATTTATGTACATTTGCATGCATGTAGAAAAGAGTTTCAAAAAATTAGCACCTAACATTAAACGTAATATCGTGGCTGCGTGTTCAAATACACATACATACGTATGAACACAGATGTATATGCATAATAACTCTTATAGCATTTAGTCTACGTTTTTTTTAAATAGACACTAGCTTTTTATTATTCAAACACAACTAGACATATGTATGTACATTAGTCGAGATATAGCTTATATTATCGATAATTTATTTGACCAATTCGTTATCTTTAATTAAAATATATAACAAAATAAACAAAAAATAACATTTATGACTACATTTAGACGTTTATACTCGTAAATAACTGAAATAGCCACGGAAAATTTTTCTCCATAAATTTTAACGAAAAATCTAAAAATAACTACATGGTTGTCTCTTCGGTAGAAAAAAGATAAAATAACCAAGAAACTGGAACATATTGCCAGACATGGAAGCCATTTGAGCATAGCACAGTAATCAATCAAACGCATTAATTGCAATTATATTTTTTGTATTTATCAGCAAAATGTGCTGTGATTTTTTGTAATGGCATTTCATACATACATACATACATATGTACACATGTACGCACTTTTCGTTTCTTCAGCACTGCTTTATCGAAAATATATGTACATATTTACATAAAATCCCATTTGGCATTCATATTTGTATAAGATTATGATAACAAGCACGCCATACTGTTATCTCTTTGAACAGAAGCGCATTTGTTTAATTTAAATTGATAAATAAATTATCACATAGTAAACATATTAATGGGCACTACAAAGAGCTAATAATTACTTTAAATAAACAAAGAAGTGAAACCTTTCACCACAAATACTTGTGTATCATACAAAT
Organism: Zeugodacus cucurbitae; assembly: GCF_028554725.1. Taxonomy (NCBI): domain Eukaryota; kingdom Metazoa; phylum Arthropoda; class Insecta; order Diptera; family Tephritidae; genus Zeugodacus; species Zeugodacus cucurbitae. Next base: position 49,437,162 of record NC_071667.1, on the reverse strand, counting down.
AATCGCAAAGGTAAAACAAGTCAATGAATTATTTACCCACAAATGCCAAAGTACACTTTGGAATTTTATTGGCTGTTATATGCGCGACTTTACAAGACTATTAGAAGTTAAATAAACAAAAAATTACCATAAAAATTAACCTATAACGATTTATTACTAATTATTAAAATGTAAATAATTTATTGATCAGTTACAGATACTCGTGGGCACATGCTCAAGCGCATTCCACTAACAATCAATTAAGATTGTATGGATTTGTAGCATTTATTACAATACAACAACAAGGCTTATAGAAGAAATCAAGCTAATTAATTCAAATACAATTGAGCGCCAATCCACAAGCTTATAAACACGATAAAGCATATCTAAATAAGTTATTCAACTCATAGCGAACAAATTAAAGCGATACATTTACTGCTGCTGCAATACTATATTTACATGCATGCCTCTTTCACTTGTCTACTTGCACTTTGCGGTCACTTAATTAATCTACAATAAATAAACTTACACAAATATCATCATTGCATCCCAGAGGTAGAGAAAAGCGGGTAACGAGCCGTACGCTTCCAGTATATATGCATAATCACCGCCAGATTTTGGTATCGCGGTGCCCAATTCGGCATAACAGAGCGCACCAATCATCGACAACAGGCCGCATAACACCCAAATAATGAGCGAGGTGCCAACCGCTTCCACTTCGCGTATCACACCTTTTGGCGATATGAAAATGCCCGAACCAAATATTATGCCCAAAATGATAGCAACGCCTTCCAATAATCCCAATTGTTTCTTCATGCGCACTGCACTGGTATTTGATTCGGCGGATCCTTCACGTTGTCCACCAACACCGCCATTGCCAATGCCCGCACCGGTAGCATTTTCCGTTGTAACACTGGGCGCCGTTTCACTAGCGGGTGTCAATAACACCATTTCGCTGGTTGGCGATTGTAAGTCGTTAGAGGCGCGCATGTTGTCGAACTATCATAAAGTAACTACGAATCTAACTTCTTTGCTACTTTAATCACTTGCGTTTGGTTCGAGTGTCACGATAAGACTGACAACTTTCGTGCTCGACAATATTCACTGTTAGCTCGACTTTTACTAATATCAAACGTGCAATTGATTCTATTTCGTGCCTATGGTTTTTGTTTTTGTAGCAACTACGAATCTGACTTCTGTTGAGTACTTTGTGTTATTATGACGATCGCCAATGTGAGCACCACAATAACGCCGGGTGCTTTTATTTTTGTTTTGCTACGCCTATTCAATGCATTTATATACCGTTTTCTGCCCTATTTTCGCATTTCTTCAGCTTTCATTCACTTCCCATAATGCCAAGGGTAAGGGACCGAGAGCATCGCCCATTGACACAGTTTCGGCCACCAACAACCACTAGTTGTGTACTTTTTAGGTTAGATGTGCTGCTGTTTAGTTTAATTCAATTTCGTTTATTTATAGAATCAACGAGAAGCGAATATATTTCAACTGTATAAAACACTTGTGACTTTTCCTTAAATTCATACAGTTCTAATTTTATTTATGCGAACGGCATCACGTTTGTATTTCCGGAGGAATATTTTACGAAAATCGAAATACACGCGATAAATATGAGCACAACTAACACCTCTGTCAAACGGAAAATGGTATTGCGGAAAGTGAAAAGCGAGACGTGGAAGAATATTGATAGGGGTGAAAAGATGTTTTACCGAAAATTTGAAAGGAAAAGCGTGCAGTGTTGGAAAACGAAAATAGGTGAAACCTTAAAAAAAAGTCACAAAACATTTTTAAAATGTGGAAAAGTCAAATTAAATTCTTCACAAACACGATTACATGACAGTTAAATGTAAGTTATTATTGTAAAGCATACTTTTAGGAAGTTTAAAATCTACTTCCGTCTTTTGCTGGGTTAGTTAAGCCACACTCGCATTATTCAGCTATTGCACTTAAAACGGAAATTGAAATTTATATCTCAAGTACTTTTGCAAAATGTAGTCCTTTGAAATTAGAAATGTAAGATATAAAATTTCAAAAGTTCAGTTTTTAATGGTATCATCACATTAGAAGCATACATTATTAATTCCTTAAATTTATTTATGTACACACATTAACCATAAATTATTTCTTCTCTTTCGCATGTACCTTGGAATTAACCATGTCCTTAAATTGTGACAAAATTTTATTTTCACGCTTCTGCCGCTCCTCTTTGCTAAACATGGCCAATGCTCGTTTTTCATCTGCAGAATAGATTTGATTTTCTTTACGAATACGAACAGCTTCCATGCGGCGATGTCTGGAAAAATCAAAAAAAAAAAAACATTAATACTTGTTTAGGAATTAGCTCACAAAATAATTTGTTATACTGACCTACTACCGCTCATAACATAACCAACGGATTCAAAGTTGGCAATCTCCTCGGATGTCAAACCAATTTCACCACGACGTGGAATTCGTTTTCCTTCTGCAATATAAGCTGCCATAGCGGCACCTTCACCAGGTAAAAGAGCACGTCCGAAATCTTTCTGACTTAAACCACTAGTTTGCCTTAGTGTGGGTCCGAACTCTTCACCACCGACGCCAACATCGTGTGAGGATCGTGGTTTATCCGTACTAGATTTGCTTGCTACATGTTTTGAGCGTTTTTTATTTTTCTTGTGTTTTTTGGTTTTGGATTTCTTTTTTATGGGTTTGACTCCGTCTACATTCTTTTCCAACCACATCTCCTCTGCTTCAGAATCCGAGTCCGAAGAACTTTCGCTTTCCGAACTATCACTATCAGAACTGTCATCTGAGGAGGAATCTGAGCTTGAACTGGATGTATTACTAGAGCTCGACACTTTCTTCTTTTTGCTTCGTTTGCTTTTGGATTTCTTTTTGCTACTACTTTTGCGCTTTTTTGATTTCTTCTTTTTAGCTTTACTTTTCTTCTTTTTTGGCTTTTTATAAGTGCCATCCAGTATTTTAAAATCTGGATCATCTAATTCGTCGTCTGAATATACTTCTGGATGCGCTGGGCTTTTAGCCCAAACATCCTCTGTACCTTCTATGCCGATCAATTCACGTTGTTCCCGTCGTGCTTCCAAGTAGTTTGAAGACTTTTTCTGTTGATGGTTATTTCCACTAGCTCCGCCGCGAAAGGGATTACTCTGACGTCCACCATAATTATTTTCATGAAACTTGTCATTAGGCCATCTTTCAACACTTTGTTTATCGTCTGCAGGGGCAGAACGACTAGTACTCCTCCTGTACCTTGATTTCGACCGATTATTATCTCTATGTTGATACTTCTCACGTTTGTCCCGGCGACTTTCCACGGATCCTCTACGTGTCCGTGATCTTGACCGTGAGCGTGATGGTGTCCGCGATTTAGTTCTTGAACGTGAAGGCCTGCGTCTGCGATGGCTCCTTACCCTTTCACTTCTATCATCGTGATCACGTGAATCGTGTCTTCGCTTCTCAGGTGAATGATGCCGGCTACGTGATCTCGTTCGGGAACGGGAACGGGAACGCATTCCAAAATTATTTTGCAATTTAGAAAATTTAATAAAATAAATTTGAAATCAGTACTCAGTTTTGCACAAAATTGTATGTATGGATGATGCGAAAGATGTGTATAAAGAACGTCAAATTCGACAGTGTTGCAAAGCAGTGAACAAGGCTTCGAAGTTCTAAATAAAAACATACGATTGATCAAAGTTTATTTCGTGTAGTCTATTGTACAAAATAATTAATTAAAATTACCACTTTAATTTAAGTATATGTATTTCTCTCACAATAAACTATATTTACATAAAACAAATATCTTAAACATTTTATATAATATACATATTTGTATTGATCTTTACTGTAAACCTTAATTGACGCAATTGTTTTATTTGTATTTAAGTTTCTAAAGTCCATTATAAACAAATTTTAAGTATATTATAATAAATAATAGTACTAAATTTTTCTCAATCTAACTTTGCAATACAACCCTGCATTATCATTTTGACATTTCCTTCTCATCCTCATAGTTCTTGACAATTGTTAGTGGATGTGACGTGTAAATTTTTCACTAAATATCTCAAAAACTTTTCAATAGTTCTTCATCCATTTATAATAATTATTTAAGTCACAAATTTAAAAAGGAAGCTTTTACAATGGGTTCTTTCCGCCGCGATAAAGATGATGAAGATGAAGGTGAGCTCAAAAGTATATTTTGCAATAGGGGTGAGCCATAGTTTTTGGCGATCCTCTATAGCTTCCGAAATTTTTATCATGTTTTCTATAAGAAAACTAAACGTGGCTAAAAAACATTATGTTTACATTAATTTATAAAATATATTTTTTTAAATCGCAACGAAATTATCATATTTAGTTTAGAAATAAGTTTATTAAATATAACACTCAACATTTGTCTGACATCGGCACCTTATTTTTGTATGTGTGTATTTTACTAATAGCACTTACAATGGAAATTAATTTTTGAATACTTTTTTTTAACAAGGCACCACCAACATCTATCAAAACTTGGAAAAGACATCCGTTTTACAGGAGACACGCACTTTCAACGATACTCCGGTCAACCCACGAAAATGCATTCATATCCTTACGAAAATTCTGTACTTGATCAATCAGGGCGAACAATTGGTTGCTCGTGAAGCTACTGATTGCTTCTTTGCAATGACAAAATTATTCCAATCGAAGGATGTCGTTCTGCGACGTATGGTTTATTTGGGAATTAAGGAGCTCAGCTCTATTGCAGAGGATGTTATAATTGTAACAAGTTCCTTAACCAAGGATATGACCGGTAAGGAGGATCTATATCGTCCATCCGCTATACGTGCACTTTGCAGCATTACGGATAATACAATGTTGCAAGCGGTTGAACGTTATATGAAGCAATGTATCGTGGATAAGAACTCTGCTGTGTCATGTGCCGCACTTGTAAGTTCGTTGCGTCTAGCTAGCACAGCTGGCGATGTGGTAAAGCGCTGGGCAAACGAAGCACAAGAGGCACTTAACAGCGATAATATTATGGTGCAATATCATGCATTGGGATTACTCTATCACATACGTAAATCGGATCGCTTGGCTGTGTCCAAATTGGTGAACAAATTAACACGTAGCTCCATGAAGAGCCCATATGCAGTTTGCATGCTGGTAAGTCGCAAGTAATTTAAATAACTGTTGAGGGCTTAAATTAAATTTCAATTACTTATAGATTCGTATAGCTTGTAAGCTTATTGAGGAAGAAGATGTCTCTGCGGAAGACATGCCCAACTCACCAATGTTCACGTTTATCGAATCATGTTTGCGACACAAGAGCGAAATGGTCATCTATGAAGCTGCGCATGCCATTGTCAATTTAAAGAACACCAATGCGCGTGTGCTGTCTCCAGCCTTTTCAATTTTGCAACTATTCTGCAGCTCACAGAAAGCCACTTTACGATTTGCAGCTGTACGTACCCTCAACAAAGTTGCAATGACCCATCCAGCTGCTGTAACAACGTGCAATTTGGATTTGGAGGGTCTTATAACCGATACTAACCGCTCAGTGGCCACACTGGCTATTACAACCTTGCTAAAGACCGGTGCTGAATCGTCCGTTGAACGTTTAATGAAACAGATTTCTTCCTTCGTTGCTGAAATATCAGATGAATTTAAGGTGGTAGTTGTGCAAGCCATTTGCGCACTCTGCTCCAAATATCCACGCAAGCACACGGTTTTGATGAATTTCCTCAGCGGTATGCTGCGTGAAGAAGGCGGTTTAGAATACAAAAGATCAATTGTAGACACCATTATAACGATTATTGAAGAAAATGCTGAAGCAAAGGAATCGGGTCTGTCGCATCTTTGTGAATTCATTGAAGATTGCGAACATGTATCACTAGCAGTGCGTATTCTTCATCTGCTAGGCAAGGAGGGGCCCTTTGCCAACACACCATCCAAATATATACGCTTTATATATAATCGCGTTATATTGGAGAGTCCCATTGTACGTGCCGCTGCTGTTACAGCACTGGCACAATTTGGTGCCTCTTGTCCGGCACTCATACATAATATTTTGGTATTGCTGAGCCGTTGCCAAATGGATCCCGACGATGAAGTTCGCGATCGTGCCACTTATTATTTGCACATTTTGCAATCTAACAAACCGGAACTCTACAAGCATTACATCATTGAGCGCGAAACATGTTCGTTGACATTATTAGAAAAAGCATTAAATGAGCATTTGAATGGTGATTTGGCTACTTCGTTTGACATATCGATTGTACCGAAAACCGCTATTGTCAAAGAGGAAGTTGTCAACGAAGCTATGCTCATTTCAAATAGTAAGTATTTTTCAATTTTGATCCACATCGGTATTTCAACGAGTTTGTTATTTATTTTTTTAGCACCACGTGCGCCCAAGATCACACGCGAGGAGGAAAGTGCTGCACGTCTGTCACAATTACCGGGCATACAAGTACTAGGACCAATTCATCGTACAGCAACACCTATACAGCTTACCGAGAGCGAAACAGAATACACTGTGCAATGCATTAAACACATATTCGCCAATCACATCGTATTCCAGGTGCGTTTTTCGATATTTTTAATGAATTTATGATTTTTAAACAATTCCTTTCATTACAGTTTGATTGTCTTAACACCCTCCCTGATCAAATATTAGAAAATGTGCGCGTAGAGCTAGCCATACCAGACGGATTTACAACACGCGCCGTTATTCCATGTCCAAAATTGCCTTACAATGAGCTGCAAACGACGTTTGTCATTGTCGAATTTCCATCGGATATTGCCAGCTCGGCAGGTATGAAACAAATGAGAAGATGAAATATGCAAATTTATTTTTAACAATTTAATTTAATCCACTAGCTACATTTGGCGCGATATTGCGTTTTGTGGTAAAGGACTGCGATCCAAATACTGGAGAACCCGACTCAGACAATGGTTATGAAGAGGAGTATATGTTGGAAGACTTGGAAATCACAGTTGCTGATCAAATACAGAAGACGAAAAAGAGCAATTTCCAAGCCGTTTGGGATGCCGCAGACACAGAAGGTTAGTACAGATTTATTGAGTTCAACTGTACTGCATTGTGTACTCACATTACTTTTTTTAACAGAGTGGGTTGAAGCTGAAGATACGTATTCTCTATCCGCCGTGAGCACATTACAGGACGCGGTAAATACCATATTGAAATTCCTTGGTTTGGGCGCTGCCAATCTGTCTGAGAAGGTGGCTGAGGGAACGCATACGCACACCTTACTATGTTCAGGTGAGTTCAATACAATTTTATTAAACCTACAAGCATACATTTATATTATCTCTATCTAAAATGTTTGAAAATTTGTCATCTACAGGCACATTTAGAGGTGGAGCAGAAATATTGGTGCGTTCGAAACTTGCGCTATCGGATGGCGTTACAATGCAACTAACCGTGCGTACTACCGATCCAGATGTTGCCGAACTTGTCACATCTGCCATCGGATAGGATTAAGCCAGTTAGTTGTTTGAGCATCTGCAGGCGAATATAAATGTTATTATGTTGGTTAAGATTAAAATGAGTAAACCGCTAATGCCATTCGAGAATTTTGCAAAGAAATACTTCCCAACACACAGTTGCATTTTATTTGGCTATCAACAGCATCTAACACTTCGAATTATGTGATACAACTAAACTACGTGGGAGCTACTTGTAGGGAACAGATTGTGCTTTGCAAGAGAAGGAGGAGTATAATGTGCAACTAAGTGGGCGAAAATAAAAATAGGAAAAAGTATATTATAACACAATTATAGTTATTAATTTCATATTATCTGTAGATGAGCTAAAACTCTGCTACAACAAGCGGTTCATGTTAAAAATATATTTTGTTTTTAATTAATAAAGCACATACTTGTTTATTAATGCAAAAGTTTGTGTGACTACTCGAGTTCAGTGCACATTTCTGCGAACGATGTAATGAATATTGTATTTCAAAAAATATATTTTTTTTAATTCAGTTCAAATGTTTGTAAACACTAAAAGCAAATGTATTCCATATTCTGTAAATTTTTAAACGTAAATGTAACGATGTTTTGACATTTTCTTAGTACTATATGTAAGGATATCACTAATTGCAACACATGCAGGCATTAGTGTTTTACTTGTATTGCTAAATATATATATGAAAATTAATATCAATAAAAATATTACCAAAACGCAGATCTGAAAGTATTATTTGCCTGTAGGAATCTCAAAATATTGCCGCCTGTCATCGCTATGCTTTATTATAAGATATTTTTTACATTTGCCATTTACCTGTCTTGCTTTGAACATAATTAAAACACTCGTGCTAATTAAAATGTCTCAATAATTTTTAATCCTCTTGGACCCCTTCATTGTACTATTCGCGTCATTGACCGTGAACGGTGCCTACTGTTTTAATGCCCACAGTACAGCTGGTATAAATATTTTGCTTTAAATAGACGCATTATGTGCTTTTGCACCTTTCGACGTCATCTGACAAATGAAGCTACGGCAGCGACTGTCAGTCTAAGAAAATGCAGCGAATTAATGTGTATTTTAAAATTTATAAACGTGCAGCTATCAAAAAATTTGCCGAGCTAAAGCCAATTCCATTGTCCCTGTGTATGTATGTAGCTGTTTGTGTGTGATATGATGGACACATGTTCTGAAACACATTTGAGCAAATAGAACTTTTTCTGATTTAAAGATTTATATTAATTGAATTTTTTTGGCGAAATGCCCGTACTCGCGCACAGAAAACATAGCGAGTAACATGCGGCGATGACTAATTCAACAATTTTTTTTTTTTTCAAAAGAAAATCAATGCAATTGCTAACAACACTGAAGAAATTTCAAATAAATTGCATTTTATATATTCATTTATGTTTGTTTGTATGCACAAACTTTAATTTCTCCGAACGTCTTTTAACTGCAAACAATTTAAGAACTCTCAGTGCTGTTATTCAACTGAATACGCGCACCTATATCCATATATCGGTACATGTTCGTCTGGATATTCGAAAATATCCACACACTCTGTGGCCCAAGTCATGCATACATACGCGCGTTCTCTCTTCTCGTCTTCAGCAGCATCTTTCTAAATTTGAAAAATTTTCATAATGAGCGTTCATTCAAATTAATTTTCAAAATATTGAATCAGTGCGAGCGAGTCACTCAGACGGAAACCACACACTATTCGTTAATATTGGTCTGTTGTGATTAAAGAAAAGTAAAAGTGATGCAAAACTGAATTATCATTAGATATACAAACATACTTTCATATAAAAACTATATATTTTTCAAATATGAATTATTGTGCTCTATTTTGATAATTGTTTTGTGACCTCAGCAGTAAAGCATACTACATACACACAATTTAATACGCAAAACTATTGACATCACAAGAGTCACAAGTACGTTCTGAAACGGCTCATTTGTGTAGTAATATGTTTCGTGTCTCGCAGGAGATTCGGTTGAATACAAGCAGCAGCGCTGAAGTGGCACGCTACTGCAACACCACGAATGCCGACAGTGAAAATGATTGTATTTTTGGAAAATACCAAAGAACCCCAGACGCGGGTGAGTACATACATATGTACATACTAGAGATATCTGAATACAAAAGTTTGTACAATTATACATATGTATATGGGAAGTTTATAAGTTTTCGTTTGTTTGGTTCAAAAACAAAGATGTATTTTATACACTTATTTACTCTCTCTAATGGTGTTTTTTGTTTTGTTTTTAAGTGGTAATATTTATTCATTTTAGATTGTTTGCTTGATTAGAAATTAATTTTGCGTTGCATACACTCGTTAACAGATATTGGCAGCATGTTGTGTTCGGTCAAACGAGAATAATTGACTTGTTTCCGCATCCACATGAACTTCATTATCTATTGCAGTACATGTCTTCACATTAAATATCAAATACAAAAATATTTTTCCCAAAATTAAATTAGCACATGACATTAAAAATAAAATGATGAAAACATCAGGTTATTGTGTTTTTAATAAATAAAATGCAATTTGCAAGTATTTTCGAACTCATAGGACTGATGAATGTGGATTTTTTCTTCAATAATTTTATTTTGAACAATAAGAAACTGAATTTTAAGAAATAAATTGGTTTTTAGCAAAGTGTATTCAACAAAGTGAACTAAGTAACGGGTGATTTTTTTGAGGTTAGGATTTTCATGCATTAGTATTTGACAGATCACGTGGGATTTCAGACATGGTGTCAAAGAGAAAGATGCTCAGTATGCTTTGACATTTCATCATGAATAGACTTACTAACGAGCAACGCTTGCAAATCATTGAATTTTATTACCAAAATCAGTGTTCGGTTCGAAATGTGAAATCCGCTTTTTTATCGACAAATTTTGTTCAGCGATGAGGCTCATTTCTGGTTGAATGGCTACGTAAATAAGCAAAATTGCCGCATTTGGGGTGAAGAGCAACCAGAAGCCGTTCAAGAACTGCCCATGCATCCCGAAAAATGCACTGTTTGGTGTGGTTTGTACGCTGGTGGAATCATTGGACCGTATTTTTTCAAAGATGCTGTTGGACGCAACGTTACGGTGAATGGCGATCGCTATCGTTCGATGCTAACAAACTTTTTGTTGCCAAAAATGGAAGAACTGAACTTGGTTGACATGTGGTTTCAACAAGATGGCGCTACATGCCACACAGCTCGCGATTCTATGGCCATTTTGAGGGAAAACTTCGGAGAACAATTCATCTCAAGAAATGGACCCGTAAGTTGGCCACCAAGATCATGCGATTTAACGCCTTTAGACTATTTTTTGTGGGGCTACGTCAAGTCTAAAGTCTACAGAAATAAGCCAGCAACTATTCCAGCTTTGGAAGACAACATTTCCGAAGAAATTCGGGCTATTCCGGCCGAAATGCTCGAAAAAGTTGCCCAAAATTGGACTTTCCGAATGGACCACCTAAGACGCAGCCGCGGTCAACATTTAAATGAAATTATCTTCAAAAAGTAAATGTCATGAACCAATCTAACGTTTCAAATAAAGAACCGATGAAATTTTATGCGTTTTTTTTTTTTAAAAAAGTTATCAAGCTCTTAAAAAATCACCCTTTATTTGACATACCCGCTTTTGTCAATAAAATAGTAAACAATACATGTATTTGTTTACATTAACCCGTCTTTTTTAACTTTAACAATATAATATATATTGATAAAATTGTTTGCAATTTGTCAGTTGGAGCACAAAACCTTAGTAAATTGCTTCCATGAGTTGTTTTGCCTAAGCAGAAAGTATTCGGCATTTTCTTTTATTCATTTAAAAAATATTTTTTTTTGGTTTGAAATTTGTTTACTTTTGAATTTCAAAATTTGAATTTTTGAATAAATGTATGGGTTAAATCAATGGCAACAAACATGTCACATTCGGGTAAAAAATTGTGATATGTCATATACCTGGTTCACTTTGTTAAATACACTTTGGTTTTTAGCAAAACATGTTGACAGGTATTTTTTAGCTTACTTAAATGCTCCGAAATAGACTTCTTTCACTCACAAGAGCTATCGAATGAAAATATTGCCAAACAAATAAAGCGTTGCTCCAGTACCGTTGATAGCTTCGTTTTTAAAACATCCAGAGGCATTTTCAAAAAACGACAAAGAAGCACCAACTTTTCGAGAAGTTAGTAAAGAAGTGTGTTTAAGCCGCTATCACAGCTGGCAAGGTGGGATAATGGTATGGGGTGCCATCATAAATAAGCGGTAAGCGCTTCAAAATAATGTTGCATTCAATTTTCCATTATTAAAAGGTCTCTTCGGAACTATTCCATAGATGTTTACACAATATAATACTCCGATTCATAATGCTCCCGTATTTAAGTAATTTATTTAGAGTCAAAACGTTAATATCATGACTTGGCCACCATATTTTCCGGGTGGTATTATTTCGCTAAATAATTTAGGCTTCCTCTACATACAATGACGGACCGATTGAAAGTTAAAAATAAGTCGTTTTTCCCAAAAATAATTACTTTAAGTGCGTCAAAAATATATCACCCTATTTTATATTGCTCTAAGAAAATGTTTGAAAAAAAAGTTTCTTACATTTTTTGAAAAAAAAAAATTTGAAATCATTATCATATGAATAACCAAGACTCTTGCATATCAACTTTCATTTAATAGAATTCGAAAAACAATTATTTGCTAATACCGTTGTAAGTAAAGGGTGCGTCTAACCTATCCACAATCTGAATAAGCTATACGTGGACCACATTCCATTTGATATTGTATTCGATTTTTCTTTTCTTTGTTCGAAAGTGTTCCACAGGAACCACGTATATACGTACATTAGGGCTCTTAAAATTATTCGAATAAATTGAAAACCCATTATTCGCATATCCAATTTGTAACCGTTCGTATGGATATTAACCGATTAATACGACTATTCGAATGGTCGTTGAACAGCGATTATTCGAAAAGTTGTTCTGCTGCAACTATCCCAATAGTTGCTCGTTGTGAATAAATGAAAATTGTTTGAAATCCAAGCAATCTTTGATTTTGGTTTGTTTTTCGTGAGTTTCATATGTATATGACTATACCAAGTGCAAACATGATTTATAAATAAGACATGCATCCAAAGTAGTTTGGAATCTGTAAGTAGTGAATTAAATACGAAATCGAATTGGTTTTGTTGTTTCCCCATTTATGAATTTTTAACAATAACTGTGGTCTCTTAAGAGATACTTATTCAAAACTGTGAAAAAGATAATAATACTTTGTTGGACATGTTCCGAGATATATATAAGAAAGAAAGAGTTACAATTTAGTTAGAGTCTATCAGTGAATATACATGTACTCGTGTCTAGGTTAGGAAAGATTAAAATCACGATACTACTAAATATATTTTTTTATTTTATTGAATGAAAAATAATAATACAATTATTATTATACAAAATTTAAGGAGCACTAGCTGCAGAGGCTTTCAGCTCACTAAATATATAGTTATTAAAATTTTAGAATCTCAATTGAAATACTTATGTCTATTATATTTTAGATGCATACCCCACAGAAAATCCGTTGGTGCTAGTTGCACCCGAATTAACAGACCCCAGCAAGGTGCAACTTCTTCACTTCCCAAATGGCGCAATGCGTGTCAATTCTGAAGTGGATTTCATAATCAAACGTAATGGTGTGAAAGGAAATTTCGAAGTAAAGGTAAGCTAATACATTAACTGAAAAGCCTTTGTTCTGACCAAAAGATCTGTTATTGTTGTAGTACATATTAGCTCGAATACTTTTAAATTTCTTGTCATTTCATCAAAGCGTTCTCAATTTATGTGTTAAATGCTACCTTAGCTATTTTTATACTTTCGCTACAAAGTTGCTAAAAGTACAGAAGAAATGGCATGAGAAGAAGCTGCACTCAGCCTTTTTTTAAATCTAAAATGTGGATGGCGCCACCCACTTATGGGACAAAAACCATATCTAAGGAACTACCCGACCGAATGAAATTCAGTATATAATCTTTTGGCACCCTGATAACACGGATGAAAAATGGGCGAAATCGGTTCACACCCACACCTACTGCCCATATAACTCAATTTTGAATTCCATCTGATGCTTTCACTTAATGATAACAGGTCCTAATTAACAGTTTGGTTATTCATAGTAGATGATTCCCTGTCAATCCCACCAAACACATAGCAAAACTTTCCTGACCTGGCTTGGTCTCCATGGACCTTGTATATTTATAAAGTACTTCGAACAATATATGTATTTATCGAATCCTATATATTAATAATCAATTATGTACATTTAATCGTACTGAATATTCTTCCAACAAATTACAGGTTGAGAGCCCCTCTGGCATAACCACTATCACACCTCTACAAATTATTGATCCCGAACGTTTAAGAGCAAACTTTCAACTGAAAGAGGCAGGTCTCTATAAAGTGCACATCAAATGTAATTCCGTGCCATTACCCAAATCGCCATTCATCATAGTCTCCATTTGCGGTGAGCCCGAGAGCAATGTACACAAAATGGAATGTAAGTTGACGAACAACATTAATTTGATTATACGTTTGCAAAGCATATCTTTAACATCACCATTTCTCCACACTTAGTGCCCGTATTCAAATCAGACGCCAGTTGTGTGACCTATCGTGGACTTGGTCTAACACACATTTCACTGGAAGAGAAGAACGAGTTCACCGTTGACGGTTCGGCAGCGGGCAACAACATGTTGTTTGTGGGTATATTCGGACCCAAAGGACAATGCGATGAAGTCGTCATTAAACATACGGGAAATAATATTTACAAAATTACATATGAAGTGCGTGACCCGGGTGATTATTTGCTAGTGGCCAAGTGGGGTGACGAGCACATACCAGGTTCGCCATTCCAGCTGAATGCCATATAAAGTTAGAGGAGCTATTATGTTGGTGTTTATTCGTTTATTTTCCATAGTTACATAAGCCCAACAAAATATACAGTCGTACTTAATATAATTATAATTAATGTTAATATATTTAAAACCATTACACAAAAGCAAATTATTAGCAAATATCGACTCATATTTTCCTTAATTGTATCACCTTTCAATAATTCACCAAGATTATGTATGTTGTAATTGAAATTTGTTAGTAAATAAATAGCGATCTAAACTTAAAAACACAACTTAATTAGCAAACATACCGTTACGTATATATATGTATTTACATATATTCATTGGCGTGTAGTGTAATGCATCACTGGGTGTAGTCAGTTATTCGGCGTAGGAGGGGAGAGATTGATTTAGAAACAGCTGAATATTGAAATTTCTAAGTTTTTATGTGACTAAATGATAATCTTGACTGTCAAAATGTCAAATAGTCGAAAAGGTCTCAAAGTTTTGATTTTGACCATGGGCATGGCCGCCGCAGATTAAAAAAAAATAGAAAAAGACCTACATATGTCGGTCGGTGATTCGTTTTTTGTATTTTGAAGGGAAGCGCAGTGAAATCGAAGAGCACTTGAATTACATATAAATACACTCTTCTCGCTCGATGTCGAACGTTAAAAAGCATGTCGGTGTTTGATGAGCCAGGTGTCCAGGTGTCCTAAAATAGGCTACCACGTTAGATAACGTGACAAACGTGCACGATCTCAAATTGACATTATTCCTATTAAAGGTGTTGGAGAGAGCTAAGTTAGTAGAAATTCAAAAATATCAATATGTTTTGTGTATGTATTTTTGTAACCGACCACAAAACTTGGATCCACCAAACCAGTCGTCACAGAAATTTGAGCCGGATAGGTAGCTTACAGGTGGGTTATATGGATGTTATCGGCTAATCATTTCGTGAGACTTGGTTGAAACCGATAAACTGCAAAAGCAACAATGTAGTATTTGTACATATATACTTACAAATGTATATAAAGGGTGATTTTTTAAGAGCTTGATAACTTTTAAAAAAAAAAAAACCGCGGCTGCGTCTTAGGTGGTCCATTCGGAAAGTCCAATTTTGGGCAACTTTTTCGAGCATTTCGGCCGGAATAGCCCGAATTTCTTCGGAAATGTTGTCTTTCAAAGCTGGAATAGTTGCTGGCTTATTTCTGTAGACTTTAGACTTGACGTAGCCCCACAAAAAATAGTCTAAAGGCGTTAAATCGCATGATCTTGGTGGCCAACTTACGGGTCCATTTCTTGAGATGAATTGTTCTCCGAAGTTTTCCCTCAAAATGGCCATAGAATCGCGAGCTGTGTGGCATGTAGCGCCATCTTGTTGAAACCACATGTCAACCAAGTTCAGTTCTTCCATTTTTGGCAACAAAAAGTTTGTTAGCATCGAACGATAGCGATCGCCATTCACCGTAACGTTGCGTCCAACAGCATCTTTGAAAAAATACGGTCCAATGATTCCACCAGCGTACAAACCACACCAAACAGTGC
Organism: Zeugodacus cucurbitae; assembly: GCF_028554725.1. Lineage (NCBI taxonomy): Eukaryota > Metazoa > Arthropoda > Insecta > Diptera > Tephritidae > Zeugodacus > Zeugodacus cucurbitae. The sequence goes on along the minus strand of NC_071667.1, from coordinate 49,421,254 downwards.
ATTTTTCGGGATGCATGGGCAGTTCTTGAACGGCTTCTGGTTGCTCTTCACCCCAAATGCGGCAATTTTGCTTATTTACGTAGCCATTCAACCAGAAATGAGCCTCATCGCTGAACAAAATTTGTCGATAAAAAAGCGGATTTCACATTTCGAACCGAACACTGATTTTGGTAATAAAATTCAATGATTTGCAAGCGTTGCTCGTTAGTAAGTCTATTCATGATGAAATGTCAAAGCATACTGAGCATCTTTCTCTTTGACACCATGTCTGAAATCCCACGTGAACTGTCAAATACTAATGCATGAAAATCCTAACCTCAAAAAAATCACCCGTTACTAAACTGAAATATAAATAGTTCCTCATATTTTTTAACCCATGGATTATTCCCATTGCATTTGGGGTTAAAAACACAGCACCCCCTAACTAGCAGTTCTTTTACAAATATATTGGCGCGCAAACAGTGGTCCAACAACTCCATCAATAACTGAACATACACATAAACATACGAGTACATCAAACATATCTTATCGTAACAGTCGTGCTGTTGCTCGTTTTAATGATAATTACACCGTAGTCGCGACTTAGCCAGAGTCATTATTTGAATTCTGTTATATGCTACATATTCGTTGTGCTAATGACAATTTCGTTTAAGTATTTGCCTTTACCTCTCAGCTTTTTTCAACTTCACACACACACACACACAAACACATGCATTTCGTCATCTATGTATGTATGCCCTTTTGAGCTTCCATCGTGTCGCTGTCGTCACAGTCGTCGACGGCGTCGTCGTTGTCGACGTCATTAGTTGCTGTAGCACAGAGGACAATAACAAAACATAATGATGATGACCGGCGTAGAACGCGGCAATCATATTTATATCTCTAAAGTGTGAGTATGTTCGTATTATTGTTGTTTTTTGTTATTACCTTATATTGGACACCTACATTCATATGTACATTTCTGTTGTATATCTGTATTGGAGTTTGCTTTTTGATGTTGCGAATAATGTTGACTGCGTTCTCTCCATCCTCGAGTGCTCCTCCTACATGAGCTTATTGTGTGTTGTGAGTGTTTTGTACGATTTTGCAGTGCGCCTTAACGACTTTGCAGCGGTAGCTGAATAATATGAAGTAAGATAAATTACATGAAATATTAATAAAATCATGCAATGTTCAAAGTTGTAATTTCCAAGGAAATAAATATTTTCACATTGTGCAAATTTGATATTTTTTAGCAATATATCATATACGTAATGGTCAGATTATATTTTTGGACATTTTGTTGATCCATGATCTATACATTCATATAGTATATAAATAAATACCTTAATTAAGATCAAACATAAATATTATATTTTATGTTATAGATATTCCCAATCTTAACACTTTCTTCAAAATTTCACAGTTAACCGAATAACCTTTAATCTAAGTGGACTTTGGTTGTGGTATGTATTACCCTTATTATATAAACACTTTCTATATATTTAGAACATAAAGAAAACGTAAATTCTTATTATTATTATAGAAGATCGGCACTTGTAGTCATTATAAGAATGAAAAGCGTCAAGCTCTTGATAATCATCACGTTATTTTAACATTTTCGTCTCAATCATATTCTTTTTAACGGACGTAAGAACCGCTTACGCGGTTATATCCGAGTTTGCAAAATGCGCCATTCGTTCCTCCTTTTGGAAGTTTGGCGCTAATTGGAAATCCCAAGTGCTGCCAAGTCCTTCTCCACCTAGTATTAACAAATGAGTAGAGGTCTTCTTCTTCCTCAGCTACCACCAGCGGGTACAGCATCGAACACTTTCAGAGCTGGAGCACTTTCGTCCATTCAAACAATATGACCTTCCCAGCGTAGCCGCTGTCTTTTTATTCGCTAAACTAGATCAATGTCGTCGAGTAACTCATACAGCTCATCGTTCCATGGTCTTTCAATCTTTCACAAAATCTTTCTCTCGAAAACTTCCAGTGCCGTCTCATCGGATGCTTTTGCTTCATAAAGCAGGCAGGGACTCGTATTACTTTTGCCAGCATCAGGTATGTCTGATATCATATTGCTAGACCTAAATCTAAGTATTCATTCTATACTACTATATAATATGACACCAAATTAAACAAAGAGCTGTCTCGACATTGGGATTACTAAAAACTTTTTATTAATAAACTAATGTTTGTTTATTAAAGGATGCATTTTATATTGTGCAATAGGAGCTAGGGGAACTTTTCAAATTTTTCCAAGTGGAAACTTGTTGTTTCAGAAAACAATCAGTAAATAATAAAATAAATAAATATTATTATCAAAATTATTATGATAAAGAAAGAAAAGATTCAATAATTTATTGGATGTATATATTAAACATTATAACCTCCTTACTTGTATCTAACTTCATTAAAATATGACTATTCGTTCACATTCTCGACATTCTGATCATCTCAAATATATAATTCTTTCTCCATCACCAGGGGCGAACGCAGGGGGGGTTTTTGGGTGTTAAACCACCCACAAACGGCCTATTTTGATACTTTTCTGCTGATAGAATTTAATTTTTTGAAATTATGAAAATGTTAAACTAAAAACAAACCTATTGTATCTGGATAGTATTAAAAAGTTGTGGGAATGTTGGCCAATTAAAAGCCCAGAAAAATATAAACTGGACAGAGACATTTTTTTTAATTTGCTTCAAAGTAGTTAGTTTGCCTTATAACTCTGTGGCTGCTGAACTGGATTTTTTTAGATTTAAGGGGAATTGTGAGTCGAAAATGGACTTAAAACATCGAGAGCTGCTTTCCAAAATTGAAAACATTTTGCCAAATAAATGCATAGAAGATCCCGATGATTTCGTTGCTGAATTTAGAATGTGGAAAAGGTTAAAAATCTTTTCTTCATATTATATTTTCTAACTAAAATTTTGAATATATTTTCAGGAACTGGTTAAATCAAACAAAGAGATCCAAAACTCTTTTGGACGCGTTGAATTGTTGCGATGCAAAAATTTTCAAAACAGTGCATCGTTTTTTAAAGATTGGAGAAACAATCCCTATATCTGTCGCTTCAAGTGAACGCTCGTTTTCCTCACTTCGCAGGCTTAAAACATATTTAAGAAATAAAACTGGAGAAGCACGCCTGAACGGAATGGCTCTCTTGAATATCCATAGAGATATAGACGTGACGGAGGAAGAGATTTTAAATGTTATGGCCCAAAATAAAAGAAGATTAGACTTAAATTTGTGAATAAAATAATGAAACATTGTCTTGTTACCTAAACCCCCCTGCCCCCCCAAATTTTTTCCTTGCGTTCTCCACTGTCCATCACGAGTAGTTTTGGTATCACAAACAACCGTTAGGTGAGAGTATGACAACTTCGGTTTACATATTGCTGAAAATGTGTCTAATTATCATTCGGTTTCGCTTATTTTCTTGTGGAAAATAATTAGTAAAATTATTACAATTATTACTGCATATCCATATGTACATACGTTTTTATGTAACTATTATACAACTGATTTCAACTTTGATTTCCAACCGGGCAATTCCACCAATGAAATTGAGTGTAATTTCCTTTTTCTTCTAATCTCGCAAAATACAATCGACCGTAATGATGATGAGCCTCTGCTGACGCCTCAGTCGCAACGGTGTTCGGTCATTGCTTTATTCAGCAGTGGCGTAGTGCTATACGATTTCTCGTATGAGGATTTTTCCAGTTCAAAACATAAAATTATGAAAGAGTGCGAATAATAAATAAAACAATATTCTGGGAAAACCGTTACACAAAATGTATGAATAAAGTTAGGCGAAATACTTGATTTATAACTGGAGACTTGTCTTATCTTATAATATTTTGAGAAAATCCTAATAATAAGTAACTAAAATAATCTATATTCTCATAGATTTAGGTTCAAAATAGAGAACTAGCAGCAAATAATAATATTAATTTCTTTAAATTCGATGCGTGTATGGTTTATTAAACATCATCTTTCTGAAAGAGAGCTTATCTCGCCTCATCATTACAGCCGGGAGATATGTACATCATTATATGAGAGTTGAGTTCAATGATGGAATTGTTGCTTTAACGCACAAATTATCGCCACACAAAAACATAATAATGATGACATTTGGGGTTAGCGAAAGAAGAGCAGTGAAACGTTGGCGTCGCAGTAGCAGAGCAAACCGCTGCGACAGCTTTATGCAGTGACGACGACGACATGGCCGATTGTTTAGTTCCGATTGAACGTCTCTGTGCTTCGGTTGTGCTATGTTTGTGTGCACGGAGAGTCAAAGTCATACAGTGTTGAAAGGCAGCGAATGGGAATTGTCATTATATTAATTACATCATTTGTTTTCCGCCATAAGCACCAACGAACGATAACATATTGATTAAGTTTTTTCCACCAACTAATAACCAAATAAGAAGTATAAGAGTTCATGAGGAAAACGACAACAACGAAGTAAATAGCTGCAACATCATTAGCGGCGTGTGTGCAAACACGCAGCAGTAACTCGTACAAAAGAAAACAGCTCCTCTGGATCGAAGAAATGTGAGTGGAGAAAAGTTTATAATCAAAGGCAATTTAAAATTTAATACTTCATTAAGGGCCAAACTTATAGTGAATTTAAACGAATTCAAGTGTGTTTTGAAATGGCAATTCATGCGGCTGGTGTACAGAAATGGTCATTACGTTCATTCGATTGGCATTACGTTTGTGTTTATCAACTAATGCTTGTGGTAGCACTGTGATTTTTGTTACAAAACACACATGCATGTATGTATGTATGGGTTAAATGTGTGTACGTAAAGATGGCCCTGTGCGATTAACTAAAATCAAGAAAAAATAAAAAAACATAGCAAGAAGCAGAAGTTGCAATAGCACCCATCTTGTTTCTGGTTATACGGCAACGGCAACAGCAGCAGCAGTGGCGGACAAGTGTAGTAACTGACGAAAGTGTCGTCGGTGGCAGCTCACATCCAAACTGTTTAACACCGAGAGCGCATCTGCATCTTCTTCATAAGTCGTTTTAGTATACTTGAATATCCGCTTTAGTATAAGTTACATAGCGCTCTATGATGTCAGCTAACGCGTGTGTGTGCTTTTAAATGTTTTTACAAATTTGCTTGTTGTATAAAAACTAATGCAATTTACCTTTTTTCAATTACCAAACATATTGTTTACCAAATCCAAACAGTGAAGTGTGCTCGCAGTGTTGAAGGTGTTTAATAATATGTGTGTAAGTGCAAGTGCCGCGTACTAACCAACCAACTATGCATAGTATTTAGTGGGAGAGCCAGATCTTGACTTATTTTGATTTATTTTCAATGATCATTCGGAATCTATAATTATCACTGAAGAATTTCCAATTGTGTTTTTCATTATTTGCTGAGGATTGCAATCGAAAATGTTGATGATGGTCTTGTTGTTCCTCTTTTTCCTAATGTTTCGTAGTTTGCGCTAGCGCAGAGAGTGAGAAAACGATAATTACATTGCCAAGCAGCGAGAGAGAAACCGTATAATATAGTTGTATTAATTTTTGACTATTATGATGACAGTGTATTTATCAGTGACTTAATTTAGCGATTAGAAAGACTGCGATGTATGTGAAACTAGTAAGAAAATAGTGCAAATATTAAGTTTACAAATTATTATGAAATATTTATTGCAACGAACGACAGTTTGTTTGTATTTGTGTATCCATTATTAGGTTTTAATACTTCATTAGTTGTTCGTGAACAAATTGACATTTGAAATGTCGTCATTATCGACTTTTTTTAAATTCGTAATTAGCAATTTTCTGTTTTGTTTTGCTCAACGACATCGTGTTGCATGGATACATGCTCTGAGGTTGACTTGTGCGCGCAATTAGAGTGCAACTTTGTTATCAAAACAAGTATTAACGATTCTTCTAAATTTTTGGTAACAGTGGAGCACGATAAATTCTGCACACTTTTATTTATTGTAATAAATTGTATATATAATAATTGTGAATTAAAAGTAATTATTTAAATAAAACGTTTTTTTTTTTATATTTTTTCAGATATCTCATATTTTAAATTAGGTCTAAAACGCCGACTAGCGCAGGTTCTTCAAGAATACCATTTGCTCTTTCGGAGACCCATGTGAAATGCCTGTAAGTATGAATTCGCACCTTCATATTGCATACAAGATTGTTTTCATTATCATTTCCTTCACTTTTTAGTATGAAAAATTCAACAAAAAGCGCCGACAATGGGAGGATAATGGAGTTTTAGAATTAATCAAATTGTGGAAAGTTTGCGCCTATGAGTTGCGCACTATAAAACGCAATGGCCATTTATATGTGGCTATGGCAAAACAGTTGACCGCTTTAGGTGTATCTGTTTCAGCACTGGAAGTACATTTTAAAGTAAACAATTTGACACAACGTTACAGGTAAATGAAAAATATAATTACTTCTAAGTACATTATGAATATCTTTAAATTTTATTGGTAGACAAGAGCAAAAAACGTTCGAGACCACTGGTATTATAAGCACGTGGAAATTCTATTCACAAGTGGATGATGTTTTCAAAAGTCTGGCCGGCCAAGCAGGGTATAAGTTTGTGTTTTTTAAACTCAAAAACATTTTAACAGTTTTCCTTTGTATTTACAGTGATAAACGCATTATGACACCTGCATCTAATCCGAGCACTTTACCTTCGGCTTCAGAGTCTCCGGTTTGGAAGAATCAAATGTCTCAGCAAGAATTTAACAGTAATAACTCCGAAGGCTTTTATAAGTATGTTTTAATTTAAATTGCTGATTTCCAATTTGTAACTAACTCAATACTTTTATTTTACTTTAATAAAGATCTGAATATGGAATGCACAGACATTTTATGGATCACACCCAACCTCAACCACCCAATCAAAACAACGATGTCAACTTTATGGCTACCACTGCAGCAGCTGCTGCCGTTGCCGCCGCTTCAGCGCAACTTAACGCAACACCGAATAACACAAATACCAACGGTGTTGTGCCAAATTACAATAACAAAATGAAAAAACCCTCAGAGGATTATGATAAATTCGTAGATATTGTTAAAAATATCGTGGATAATCACAAGGCGACTCCGGACAAAGTAGATACATTCGGAGATTTCATTAAATCGTATATGAGACGCTGGCCCGATCGCCTACAGGATGAAGCCATAAATCACATAACAAACTATGTCATTGTTAAAAATATGGAAAACTCTATGAATAATGGGGATGGTGTGAATAATAGACAATAATGCAAGGGTATTTAGTAATAAGGATGGGTTATATATGGGTACGTACGCAATTTGCATATTTGTGGTAGCCTTAACTACAGTTTAAGTACACAGAGAACGTTACTTAATTTCAAGTAAATCAAAAATTCTTCGTTTTTAATTTTTAAGCATAAGTTATGTGTACTCTTCTAAGGATAGAAAAATATAAATTAAATAATAAAAAAATATAAATAAATGGTTACTTTCGAAAAAACTGGACGTGTAGATAATAACTTTTGTAACGTTATCTTCTATTTATCTTATAATACATATTTAAATGAAATTAAGTAGTTACTTTTATTTTCGTATTTTATAAAAATAAAAATCTACACAATAAAATATCTGTTTAAAGCCTATTGAGTATTTCATTTATTTCTTTTCAAAGTTAATATACTTCTTGTACAAGTTAAATAAAGTAAAAAACATAATAGAGTTTTGTGGGTGTAGAATTAGAAGATTTTAGAGTTTTCGGAATACTAATGATTTTTTTAATGAGGAATTATTTTCATTAAAAACGATACATATTATTATAGATACAACCAAATATTTATACTCTGTGGGACTTTTGTATTTAGGTTTTACCGCCAAATATTTTTTTATATGAAACGTATGCTTATTTATAGTTATATATTTTATCGAAAAGGCATTAGGAGCATACCCTTTAGGAGCGACGTTAAAGACTTCCTTGCAAACGTATTCGGAACTGCTTGTATACTATCGTGAACGAGTACTTTCAAAGAAGAAGACAACCAAATAGGAAAATGTCAATGTTTATTCTTCTTTGTTTTAGTTCGTTTAATTTTACGTGTTTGATAGTGCACACAATTACAACTTTTTATAAAATATTTTAATAAAAATGGGAGTTTCTAATTATGATGGTTAGTGGTGATGCTTAAAAGTTTGTAGACGAAGTTTAAATATAAATTCTAAAAATTACAGCGCTTCGAAAGCAAGCAAGGCATCTGGAAAATGAGATTGACCTGAAATTAGTTGCATTTAGTAAAATTGGTGCAGGCACTAGCACATCCCTCCAAAGTAGTTCTTCAACCGACACATCACCATTGTTAGGCGAACATGTTTTCGATTCACTATCTGAGGAAATTTCACAAATGCTAGACAAGGTAAAATATAAACATTCGTATATAATGCCTAATGTCTAATAGCTAATTATGTTATAGCTTTCGTCGTTGAACGAAACTATGTCCGAGCTTCCTGCAACAGGTGCTGCTGCTATCCACACACTCCAGCGCCACCGTGAAATCCTGCATGGCTATAAGCAAGAATTCAATAAAATTTGTGCAAATCACACAACACGAATAGAACGAGAAGAACTGTTACGTGGCTCCGGCTTAGCCACGAATAGTCCAACAATTTCGGGACTAAGTAGACGCGATCTGTATTTGAAAGAGAGTACTCATTTGAGCAGGTATGTGATTATTCATTTAAAAATCATGAACATGCTTGTCTAACTATAAATAAATTTAAATAAAATTTCTTTCTATTTTAATTTTTTGTAGTTCAAGTAGCATGGTCAATGATCAAATCAATATTGCTATCGAAACGCGAGAACATTTACTTTCACAGCGACAAGCATTCAAAAGATTGCAGACTCGGTTTAATGATATTTCCAACAGATTTCCTTTGATTTCCAGGTAGGTCTTAATATCTATTCATGGTACAAAAGGAATGAGTCATTTGTAATTTATCATTTCAGCCTCATACAAAGAATCAATATAAAGAAGAAACGAGATTCACTTATTTTAGGTGCAGTTATAGCTTTATGTGTAATATTACTTTTGCTCTACGTATTCAATTAACATTTTTTGTTTTGACTAATTCAACCAGTCTAAATATTAAATTACACATTTCATAATATTGTAAGGTTTATCCATATATGCATATGTATGAAAAAAGTTAATCTATATTTTTATACTTTTTTCGACATCAGTTTGATTATGTTACATTTGTAGGGCAATAAAAAATAATTATTTGTATTGTAATTTGTGATAAAACAAAGTTTTAATAAAATATAAAAATTATATATGCAAATATAACGTCAACATTTAATTATCCTCCACTTCAAACACATCATTGGAATCAAGAATCTTCTTCGATCGATTCTTTGTTATGTATTTTATTGTATTAATATTCATATACAATAGAATATCGTTGCAACAAAAATAAGTTTTCAATAAAAAAATATAGAAAAAGCTTAACAAGATAATAAAAACTAACTAAAAACGAACCTAAATGACTACCCAATCTGGTGTAGGGTATTTGTCATTTAAACAGCTGCAAGTGAACAGCTGACAGCACGTTTTGACAGCCGCGCATGGCGAAAAAACAACAAACATCTAGTACAAATAAAATATTGTATACAATAACTTGTTTTTAATTAAAAGAAGAAATTTAAAAGAAAATGGTTAATTCACCCGCGGAACAAAAACAAGATAAACGTGTGTTTTTCGAGAATGCGCAAATGGATGAAATGGCACAGCATTTTGTTGGGAATCTATATAGGTAAAGCTGTTAAATCTTTTATGGCACTGAGTCTGTTATCACTTATTTAAATTTCAATCGTAGATATCGTGAAAATATAGTGCTCCCTTCTAGTAATGGACCAGTGCAAATAAAAACCAACGAGGAAAAAATGATTGAAAAGACAGTCGAAAGCTGCGCCTTCAAGTCTATAACTGCCTGCGTTATGGGTGCGTGTAGAACTGTTCACATCACTGATGTAATTGTTAATAATTGGCTCTTATTTTGGTTTACAGGTTATGGTTTGGGCGCCGCTATCGGTTTGTTTAGCGCCTCGGTCAATCCCAGCCTAACAGATCCATTATTGCATGAAAAGAAACAGACAGCACGTGAGATTTTACGAGATATGCGCAAGACAACGCATGGTTACGCCAAGAATTTTGCCATGATTGGTATGGTGTTCTCAGGTGTGGAGTGCACAATCGAAAGTGTGAGTTAAAAGCATATATAATATTAAAACAATTTTTGAAAAATGTTTTTTATAGTATCGAGGTGTTACCGATTGGAGAAACGGTACCTACGCGGGCGCCGTTACAGGGGGGCTGATTGGTCTGCGTGCGGGCGTTAAGGCCGGTATTGTGGGTGCTGCTGGTTTCGCCGCATTCTCAACTGTTATTGACTACTATATGCGGCATCGCATGTAGAGAAATTGTGAAAAAGAGCTTAACTATTTTCCTATTGAATAATAATTGTGTTAGTCTGTTAGTCCTTGTTACAAAGTGTATAATAATAAAGAGTCGATTATTATGCAGTAAATAAAACAATTTTGTAAACAAATTTAAGCTGTAAAATAAAATCGCGAATTATTCATAATTAAAAATACTAACCGGAATCTTCGTCTAGTTACATACATTGAATGAAATTTTGCCGTTTTTTTATAAGGAAGAATATGAGTAACATAATAATAATTTCCAAAAATTAAGGTTTTTTTAGGGAAAGATATCGATCGAATCTTTGGTAATTCTGAGAACTCTTTTTCTTGACCTTCATAATTATATTCTAGTGTGAGTAGTATTTTTCTATAAAAATATATTTAAACTCTTAAATAATATAATTGAGCAAAACTTATAAAACAAAATAATCTCTTGTGTAGGGTATTCATTTTTGTATAATTAGATGGAAAAGAATGAAGTCCATAATAAGTAAATATTTTTGGTTTTAAAGAAATTGGAATTAAATTAAATTATAACTTAGTATATTATAAAACATATAGAATGTAACATCTCTTTTACAAAAGCTGCCATATCTAAACCGTTATCCATAAAGTTGTACGCAAGACAAAGAATCTGGTTTGGGAAACACTGGATAATTGATCAACGAAAATTTTCCCAGGTACTTAAAACATTAATTTGATTGCAAACAAACTTTGACATTTTTCTGCAGCATCGTCCAGCACGAAACCCAGTTACTTCGCGTACAAAAGTATATACAAACATGCTTGCATACATACATATGCATGTGCATTCATAAATAAAAACTGGTCGTAAAGCAATTGTACAAAAGGAAAGGTTGATAAAATGCAGTTTAACCGCAACGTGTAGGAATTTAATAGCCGTTGGTATAGGAAATAAACTCATCTACAACTACAATAACACCAAAGTACAACCACCGTAAATTTCATCGCTGCAAATATGAGCAAAACAAGCTAAAGGCAACGTGCAATGCCGAACAGACCATACCAAATCTTGGTTAAAGAGTGCATATGCAACATACATACTTGCATTTATAACCAGCGAACGTTTGGCGCGCATTCGCTAAGCAACAAATACCAAATTGAACGTGGAGAGATGAGTAGGTGCTGTTTAGCTTGCAGCCGTCCTCTTTGATGCGGCTGACCGGTTTCGAGTTGTTTTGTTTGTTGATTTATACAATTTTGGGCACCAAAACACCAGCAAACTAGCAAAAAAATCAAAGGACGCGAGTAGCGGCAAATATAACAACGAACCGAACACAGCAGCATCAGTGCCAGCAGTGCAAGTAGTCAAACCGAAGTCACCAGTTTTGTGGTCTGTCCCACGCTGTGCTGGAACCATCAGTTTTGATCGAACGTGACGTGCGCACCTTATTGCTGCTTTCTTCATTGTTTTATGTATTTTTATTATACCCGACACACATTTCGTTCATTAGGGTAATGTTGTATAGAAAAGCTTTTGCAATGAAATCAAAATAGACTTGTATGATAAAATAAAATTGTTGTTGTTGGAGACATTCTAAAGAATGTTGTCGAGTTAACGGTCAAAAATAATTATGGTCGGTTCCGATTACATTTTCTTGGGAACAAATATTAAACGTAATTTATTGATCTAAAACATAAAATAAAAAAGTAATATAATTTTAAGGCTAAAAAATATACTAAAAAATATCTTGATCAAAATCTGTATTTTATATCTCAAAAACTGCACGAGAGAAATATTTATAGAATTGAATATATCCGATTGCTAAGCGTTTTTGCTCTAAACTAGTGCAGTTTGTTGTTGTAGAGGCAAAAACCATTCCCCAAATTATATTAAGAACAGTTACGTAGTTAAAAACCAGGTCCCTTACCACTACGCAGACAAACGACTGTCGTGGGAATGATAGTACTAATTGCTCTTGTAATTTCAGTGATAATTCCGTTCCGTAAGAATTTGGACTTTCTTATTTGTTATTATTGTTGGTTGTAAGAGAGCTCGTTGTTTGTTCGTGTGTGTGTGCATCAAAGTTAACTTTCGTATTGTGTACTGCGTTTATACGGTGAGTAAGTACTGTTTTGTTTTACTTGAACTTGTTTTGTTTAGCATTACATTTCGGGCACTGGTGTTTTGGGAGCCAACAAGTAAGCGAGTGTAGGGGGTTGGATGGATTATATCGTATACCCCACACGTTAGTGATAATATATCCCGTTAGAAAGTCTAAAAGGTAGATGTTCTAATTTCAGATTATCTTCAAGAGGCTTTAATAGTATTGATATATTTATATTTTAATATAAATTAATTGTATTTCAAACTTACTGTAATCCCGTTTTCGTGCTGTACTCCTAATGTCTTTAATTAAAAATTCATTAAATTGAGTTTAAATGAGTTGACAACGAAATTTTTTATGATTCAAACATTTTTTGAATAACTGCTGAGCTAAAAGCTTTTTTCTATTTTTACATACGCGATATGAAAGCTTGGGTCTGGAATTATTCATATATTTAAGTATGTATGTGCTTGAGATGGTATCAGAACTTCCCTGCAGCTCCATTTAACGCTTTAACTTGTTTTTCTTAATTTCTTTGTGCTTTTTTTTAGTGCTGTGGAGTTTTGTTGCGCGGTTACTGCGGCGCTGAGAAGCCAGAGTTGATCGCTGATCGTTTGTTTGTCCCGCATAATTCCAGTCTGCCGTTTTAGTTTGTTAAGTGACTCTATTGGAAACGGTCGGGATTTGTGGCGGATTTTTAAGTGGCAAGCAGTGCTTCAGCAGTACGCGCAGCTGTCGTCGATTAGACATTAAAGAAAATACTAAATGAAAGATGCGCTACCATTGTATGAAAGATGAAACGCATTTCCGTTGCATAGTGTACGGTGGACTTTCAAATGTGTTTTGAAGTGTGTGTGGGCAACCCAATTAAATCTGTTATAAAGTGTACATATGTATGCCTATAAATAAAGCTAGCGGGAAATGTAACAATTACTGAGCCACGTTCAAGGCACTTGTAATTACTCGTTTGGCTACTTGTCTGCTGGACAATGTTACAGCGCATCTGCGGCCCTGACACAAAATAAATTTTTATTAAATATTGTTTTTTTTTACAATTATTTTGTTGTTGTTTTGGTAAAGTCAATTCGCTCCCTTTCAAACACAGTTTTAATTACTTTTCTCTTGTATCAGCGCGTATATCTGTAGACAGTTGAACTGAATTTACATTTGTGATTGAGTTGATATCACAGTGTCTTCTTTTGAAAATTTTGAAAAAGTGAAATAATAAAGAATAATTATTAATAAAGTAAATAATACTTAATGATAAGTGAAAATTATATGACTTCATAATTCGAAATAAATATAAAGAGTTGTAAGAGAATGTATTAAGCCATCGAACTTAAGCTTGGTTTTGTTGTTATTACTGTATCAGGTTTTATTTGCAAAACAATTATCGTTTACTTAGTTTGGATTTCGCGCTTTAACAGCTGCCATTTCCTCATACATACATATGTGTCTGCCACTTTCCGCGCTCCAATCTTTCTTCTTTAATATAGCATATGTATGTATATTTCTGTCCATTGTCTGTTGGCTTCCATCACTTTTTTATGTGGCCTTAAGTGGTTCAATCGCGCAGAAAAGTGCGAATGTATCAATTGATCAGTAGTCGCCGGTTTGTGAATCGTTCAGTCCAAAAGTTCAATGGATCTACAGCATGACAAAGTTTGTGTCCGCGCTGTGTCGTAGCTTTGTTAATTGTGTAGATGATGATGCTGGGGGGGGGGGGGGATGAGATTTACGTTTGCCTGGATTCTCACGTAGTATGTGCATTCATAAATGTTCACCGATGCATAAATGATCCATTAGTCATACTGACCGTGCTTTTTTACATCTCAATTTACGGGCTTTCTGTTTACTGCTCTTAAATAAACTGTTTTCTGTCAATTCATATGACAACGGTTAAAATGTCAACAACTAACGATTGATAGTTTTGATTTGTTAACATTAAAATACTACATAGTAAACAATTAAATTAAAGAAAACAACAATAATACAATTGTAATACATAAAAAAGAACGAGAATTCACCTCTTATCAGTATTTAATTTAACCCCGTCACGTCAAGGAATATTAGCAGTGTTCCAGGGCTAATGGACTTCATACTATCGCTTTGGTGATAAAGGGATCCCATTGCCTGACTCCATTTCCTCGCAATCGCAGTTTATTTAAGGAGTAGATGCTCAGGTGTCTCAACTTCTGGATCGCCGATGAACTAGTTAATAGTGGATAGTGTATTTTTATATGCATGTCATACTTATTTCGATAGATATATGTATCAAACCAATAAATTTCCCATTTATTTTGGGCTGTAGCCTGAAAGAATGTAAGAATATAAAACATCTACATACATGCTTCTTCGTGAGCATCAATCAGCGTGATTATCAGTCAGATCGTGGAAAATGTTGATTTGTAGTAATTTCATATCTAATAATAAAACCTCAGTAAATCTTTCTCGGCACATGGTCCTTGCCTGGAGTATCATTCTGGGGCTACCTTCACGAACAATACCCTCTACAATTATTTTCAAATTCGTTACATTTAAATTCGAAAATTGCTGCAATACAGTGTATCGAGTTCCTAACAAACGACCGAGAACTTAATTTTGAGTCACCAAACGACCTTACACAATCTTCATTAATCGATCCTTAGAGATTTAAAACTACAGTACTCACACCAAGGCTCGGTCTTCATATGTAAAAATAAATGGTTTTTCAAAAGGGACGCTAAAAAGTAGACCGATAGGGACAGCAAACGACGGCCGCTCTTTTGACATTTCTCTTGTGTAAGGTTTGTCATTTCATCGTGAACAACAACGAGTCGAAATTATTAAAATCTACTACCGAAATTCGGAGTCTGTGGCCTTAACTTTAAGAGCGCTACGTCCGTAATGGCTGAATGGCTTCGTCAAGAAATAAAATTTGGAGGCAGCAATCCACGCGTACTCCATGACTCACCATAGCATCACGAAAATATTACATTTTGGTGCGGTTTATGGGCCGGCGGCGTCATTAGGTCGTGATTATCAAGACCGGCACGTGAATGGGAATCGCTACCGCTCAATAATAACCGAATCTTTTTGGCCCGATTGATGATATGGACTTGGACAATATGTGGTTCCAACAGGACGTCGCCACAAGCCACACAGCGAATGTCACAACCGATTTATTGAAATCCAAGTTTGGTGAACGAGTAGTCTCACGAAATGGCCTAGTTAATTGGCCGTCTCGGTCATGGCGTTTACTATTTCCTGTGTGGCTACGTTAAGTCTATGATCTATGCCAACAAGCCAGCGGCGAATGATAAACTTCTTATATCGAGGCTTGAAAACCGTCTAAAATTTGTTTTAGCGTCTGGACTTCTGCAAGCGTGCCAGTGGTGGCCATGCGAAAGAAATTGAGTTCCATACATAATGGCACGAATGTACTTTCACAGGAATATCCCAAACTTAAAAAAATATGTTATCGCTCCTATTGAAAACCCCTTTACAAAACATAGATTAGGCTAGTCTGATCATTTGGCAGTTAAATTATTATTTTCGCTTAAATAAGCTGTATTTACCTTGTTAAGAACTAATCCACTCCCAATTATAATAGCGTACACCTAAATACTCTTTTCAAATATTACCAATATAATTTTCTGCAGGGTTATGAGTAATATGTAGGTATAAATACACGTACGAACATTTCACACGACCACCTCAATTTTTTTAGGTTTATCTTTTAACTGCTGTATCCTTTTTGTCTCATAAACTCATACGAGATACCTCTCCAATGAATCTCAAAAAGCCAATGGGTTTCTAAGAATTTTTGCTGAGCTAAAGAGTGCGGTAGATGCATTACCTTCATACATCTGTGGTGACTTGTATCTCCTAACTACACAACATAATGACAAACCAATGTTGTAAATACATACATATGTACATGTATATGTATATAGTCCTAGGTGCTTCTCGTTTTGTATTTTTTGTTTACCTCCTGTCATTCGACAAGCTAATTTGCTATTGGAGCTAAACGATATGAATCACTCAAGAGCTCAAATGTTTTCGCTTTTTTATCAATAAAAGTAAGTAAGACGAGACCGGCAGATATATGCTACATTTAAACATTTGTTTTGTTATGTTTAATATATACATATTCATATATTTCATTGTTTATTTTTATGATGGGTAAAATGAGTGCTGTCTGCACATAAGGTGGCGGCAAGGCTTAGTAAATAATTAATATTAATTTTGAAATGAATTTTCGCACATTTTGCCCGCTTTTCGCCGGCAAGCATTCAACTTAAGATTTAGTTTCCATATATAGATTTATTGGGAACCTTTGTCTTCTCGAATATGTTTTGATGGTGGCCGACACTTGAAGGAAGTATTGCATCATATAATTGTGTTAACCCAGAATATTTTAGATCGACATAGAATCTACATTCGAACTTATGTAATATCAATGAATTCGGGAGAGATTTTCATAAAACATTTGTAAAAAGAGTAGTTGTTTAGTAATTTATGTGGTATGTAGTATATTATTAGTTTAGTAGAGTCGAATCAACCTAGTCCATATGCCCAATCTTTGGACCTACAAAATATATTTGGAAAATTGCGGATAGAGTCTATATAGCCAGATTTTAACTTAAACAGATCATTGCGATTATTACAAGACTAGCTTACATTGTTTCATATACATATAGTATGTAGTTTACAAATGACTAAACTTAATCCCAATATATCTAGAAATTCTTTACTATTTTTCACCCTCATATTTCTTCCTAAGCGCCGCAAATAAGCAACAAAAAGTCGATTCGAAAAAGTGGTTCTCACCTTGCTTGTGTCAGTGATAATGTTAAATTGTACCAAAACACATACAAATCGTCTACATGAAAATGAAAATATGAATTCAAAAGGGAACACAATACGCTGATAACTTGCTTATCAAATGAAAACAAACACGAAATGGCTGCGATAACACTGTTATCTGTGTTTTCTCTAAAATACTTTTACCTACTCATATACGAACGCTCTAGCGCTACAAAGCGTTGCTACCACAAAGAGGAAGTTCCTTAAATTGAGTAAGCGAAAAGCTTACGTGTAATTGCTAAACGTTGTGCGGTTAAACCAGCTCGTCAGTGAAGTAGAAACACGTCGATGAACAGTTAATTAACAAATTCATATTCTTAAAAACAAAAAAATACAAAAACCCACACCTAAAATACTTAACAAAGAGAAAGAAGTGATATTCTTAGTAAAGAAAGTGTTGTAAATCGTGTATTTAACACAAACATATTGTGCGATATTATGAACGAATTTATTGAATTTCATTGAAATTCACGAGCAGAACTCACAAAATATTCAAAATGGATTATAGATATATGCTACTGGTAAGTTTGCGTACATTATTCATCACTATCTTAGTCAATAATCAAGTAATCCTCGATAAGCCTCTTGGTATGTTTGTTGGCTTTGCGAACCATGTGTACGATATGTGAGTACATAAGCCCATAAAGAGAAGTGCTATTTTGGTAGCTTTCATTGTGAACCGATCGTTGGGTTCTGAGCTTAAATTAACACGTTCAAAGTAGTTTAGAATTTTTTAAATATTCACATACAAAATTTCGTTTTGCTGAAGAAGCAAACAGTCAAATCTCACACAAGAAGAACAAGGGCAGAAGAGTGTATAATAATAGTATGTATTTTATTTTTAATGAACATAACATCAAAAAGCTTTTAACAAACTTATGAATAATTTCTGTACTGTGTGGTATGCTTCGGATTTCGGTTCATAGCTCTTTCTTAAGGCAAGTCATTTTGACTACAGTTGTGTCTTGCAGCTGCATAAAATTGAAAAAAAAAAAAATAAAGTAAATTGTAAAAAAAATATGGGGCAATTCACTTAAACCTGGTGAGAAGCTTATCAATAAATGAATGACTCATCTCCAGTAAGAACGAGAATACCAAAAATTTACGCAATTTGGTTGCAATAAAAGGGTTGAACGCCGTTAGACGATTCAATATTTTGGTATGACAATTCACTAAAGTATAAAGTCCGCTAATGAGTTCATGGGAAGCAGTAAACAAAGATCTTCTGTAAGCTTATATTTTGTTCAGCAGTTGTTTGCGACAATGACTCATAAAGGTGGACATTTACTTCAATCCAGTTCCAGTAAATATTTAGATCTCGAGAAAATGTATTATTGAAACCAACAAAAAACTCATTGTTGGTAAATTGTCAAATCTGATTAAGCCACCTTCTGCAGGTGGCAAAAGAAGTATTTGCTAAAGATAACTCGACAAGAAAGAGTATTTCGAAATTGATAAATACCTATTGATAAGTAATACTTTAATCGCATAGCAAATAGTCATTTGTTTTACTTTGAAAATGAGTGAACTGTCAGCAGAATGAAAACTTATTAATTTTCAATTGTGCTATAATTCTGGTAGGAGTAATAATTTAATTATCACACAAAAGGAATTGTGCTAGGGCAATGTAAAAAACTGTATGTTAGAATATCCGACGATGCCAGCCCATCTCTCATATGGCAAACCATTCTGTTTTGGTCCTTAGCGATATCAGATGTAGTTCCGTCACATAGTTCACACGGAGTAGTCATCCTTTAAGATTCGAAATTCAAAAGGTTCCTCACTACCGATACCTCTTCCAGTCTCTCATACAGTGCGACCACAGAGATGTTTAAAGCTTAGCATTGCCATCGCATTGCCAAGCGCACAAGAGATGATTTCTCCGGTGTCTTGATTTTTTGACATTTCTTGTAATCTTCTAGATGCCTTTGTGACCTGGCACCCAATAGTCGCATGCTTTTGTCCATTGCCACCCTGCTACCAAAGACACTTTGGCCGATATGCCGAACGATGTTATTGCTTTGATTACTGCCTGGCTGTATATATATTACTATTGCCAAGTAAAATTGCGTCCGCTTTAGTTAAGCAGAATTAATTGAACAGCTTTATTCAGAAAATAATTGTGCTCACTGCTCAGTACAATGGTTTTGTGATTTTCTTGCTTCAAATTAAGATCAAGATGGTTTTTGAAAGATATTCTGAATGCTAATCTAACTTTTGATCATAACTCCCATTCTCGTTTATGCAGGGTTTTCTTAATATGTAAATATTTTCTAATTTGGAACAGATATTTTAAACAAAGCATTTGCACCTAAGCAATTTTCCTTAAACTTCAAATGAGTTTCAGTAAACTATAAATTTGAATCTAAAACGTATTTCATGGCAAAATTATGAAATATGTGAAGTTATCATCGACGTTAACTAATGTAGAGTTGTGTCGACGAAGTATGTTTGATATATATATACATATGTATGTATATAGTATATAGTCTTCTGTAAAATGCGGTATATACTATTTTCTTGACACCCTGATGACACGTGTGAAAAATGGAAGAAATCGGTTCATAACCACGACAACTTCCCATATAACTCAAATTTGTTCCATCTTATTTCTTTACTTTATAATATATACATAAAGAACCAATGAAGATAGCGGAATAAAACTTCACAAAAGTACTGTATATGATCTGTGGTATCACTTGTGAAAAAATTGTCGAAATCGAACTATAACTTTTCAAAGCCCTGAATATCGAATATGAAGAATTCAGTGCTCCATGGTAATTTTTCACCGAAAATTTCCGTAAATCTCTCAGGTATCTTAATTTAATTTAGAGGAAATATTTTTCTTC
The DNA here is from genome assembly GCF_028554725.1 of Zeugodacus cucurbitae. Taxonomy (NCBI): domain Eukaryota; kingdom Metazoa; phylum Arthropoda; class Insecta; order Diptera; family Tephritidae; genus Zeugodacus; species Zeugodacus cucurbitae. The sequence goes on along the minus strand of NC_071667.1, from coordinate 49,401,031 downwards.
TACTAGTGTAACTTTCCCTAGCTCTCATATACCTAATTATAGGATTTTCAAATTGGGTCAAATTGTGTGTTATCTTAATAAAAACTTAGCCTTTACTTACTAGTTTTACTCTCGCAACTAATGTTGCTAAAGAGAGTATTATAGTTTTGTTCACATAACGGTTGTTTGTAACACCCAAAACTAAACGAGTTAGATATAGGGTTATGTATACCAAAGTGATCAGGGTGAAGAGTTGAGTTCAAATCCGAATGTCTGTCTGTCCGTCCGTCCGTCCGTCCGTCTGTGCAAGCTGTAACTTGAGTAAAAATTAAGATATCTTAATGAAACTTGGCACACTTATTTCTTGGCACCATAGGAAGGTTTCGCAAATGAGCAAAATCGGACCACTGCCACGCCCACAAAATGGCGAAAACCGAAAACACATAAAGTGCCATAACTAAGCCATAAATAAAGCTAAGGAAATAAAATTTGGTATGAAGGATCGCACTATGAAGGGGCATATTTGGATGTAATTTTTTTGGGGAAGTGGGCGTGGCCCCGCCCCCTTCTAAGATTTTTGTACATATCTCGCAAACCAATAGAGCTATATAAACCAAACTTTCTGCAGTCGTTTTTTTAGCCACTTCCTAATACAGTCCAAAAACGAAAGAAATCAGATCATAACCACCCTCACCTCCCATACAAAAGTTAGGTTGAAAATTACTAAAAGTGGGTTAACTCACTAACGAAAAACGTCAGAAACACTAAATTTCACATAAGAAATGGCAGATGAAAGCTGCACTCAGATTTTTTTACAAAATGAAAATGGGCGTGGCGTCGCCCACTTATGGGTCTCAGGAACTACTCGACCGATTTCAATGAAACTTGGTTTGTAATAGTTTCCTTACATCCCAATGATATGTTGTGAAAATAGGCCAAATCGCTTCACAAGCACGCCTACTTCCTATATACCAGAACTTTGAAGATGATCTGAATCGTTTACTTTACAATATATAAAGTAAGTACTAGTGAAGATATCGGTGCAGAACTTTGCACAAATACTATGTTAATAGTGTGGCAGCCCCATTCTAAAAATCACCGAAATCGGACCATAGGTTTTTAAGGCCTCATATATAGAACACGAGGACCTCGGTGCTTCTAACCTAATATTATGGTTTCCAACTTTCAATGGACTTTATACAATATATATGACGAATATGTGGGTCAAATTGTGTATTATATAATATAAATAAAGTTAAATAAATAAATTGCGAGAGTATAAAATGTTCGGTTACACCCGAACTTAGCCCTTTCTTACTTGTTTTAACTAACTTCATTTATATGACTGTATGACTATTGTAATCGACTAGTTTACATCATATACATACATATCTATGTATACGTTTGCTACAAACGTGCCTCGAAAGTGTTCTAACGCCCTCGACAGTTTTTGTCATGTGTGAAGACAATTTTTTTAAATATCAGCGTCGAAATTTTACGCCATTAAATTTGGCAATTTGTGGCAATTTCAAAGTCATAAGTCACTAAGCAATAATAATTCTATATGTAGCCGATGTTTGTGCTTTTCATAAGAAAACATGATGTGTAAATTATTTTTTCATTCACATATTATTGTTTAGTGACCCTTGTACATTCAAATTTTTACATTTCATGTAACAAGAATGTTCATGAAGTTTTGTTAACCACTGTTATCAGAGAGTACATAGAACACTGCCTGATAAATCAATAGATGAATACACTGTGTTCTAATATACCTCGGCGCACCTATTAGTCTGATCGAATGAGGCTTGCCAGCTTTACTCCAAATACTTCCGACGAGTTATTTGTAGGTTTTCTAGCATGTTTTCTTTTTATGTTGACCGTGATATGAGTGTAGGAATATATGTGTTGTCCAAAGTTACTCTAATTATTAATGTTAGGATAGAGTCTTAAGTCCTTTATCCGGTTTGTACAGTTTCTCATCTCAGACTTTATAACACAGAGTATTCTTGTAGAACTCAGCATTTAAGAGAATTAAAAATCCTTCTGTTAGTTGAGGGGCTTTCAAGACATAGACTTTAATCGAAGTGGGTAGATGAACGCACACTGTAATAATAACTAATCCTCTGTGATTTATGTATTGAAAATTTAACATGTTTTATGGTCGAATACATCATTCAAATATCCACTGTGTCAAATTATTACATAAGACCCTTTAATTAATAAAGTAAAAACTACTGGAATTTACCTTAAACTATAAACTAAAATTAATAATTTCAGCTACTCTATTTCGGCGCAGCAGTGGTGCTCTCTTCTGCACAGCACGAGAATATACCTTACGAAAATGTAGAGGATATTTGCCAAGAGTGTGCATGCTTAACGGCACATGACAGTGATAAACGCTACCATTATTTACTTAGTTGTACTTCAAAGAAATTCAAGCACATATTAGCACGTTGGCCGACTGGGTTCGGAAAGAACCATGACAGTAAGCGAGACATTTTACAAACTGCTTTTAAACAAGTACTCGATTATTTGCTTTTATAGATGTGGATATTGTGGCCAGTTTCTCGTACAACAACATCGAACTACTGCAGCAGTTGCCGGCCACAGATGCTCAACTCACCTTTTCGTGTCGTCATTGTGGTATCAAGAACCTGCAAGAGCCCACATTCATTGATGTACCCAACATAAGGCGACTAGACTTGAGTTGGAATGAAATAACTAGCGATGTGCTGACACCCGGCGTGTTTCGTGGTCCATATCGAGTGACGCATTACGAACCCATACAGTTAGTGGACTTGGATTTGAGTCATAACAAATTACATACGTTAGACAAAAAAGTATTCGAACACACACCAAATTTAACGAAATTAAATTTGAGTTACAACGAGTTGAAGGTGCTGAATACACCCACAGTTATGGCTCTGTCATCCGTGACCGGTTTGCAGGTGGGTACCACTTATTAAATATTAATTGCAAACTGTTCTAAATTTAGTCAATTAGCAAATTCTTCAGATTATTATTTTTTGTGAAAGTAGGGTCAATTAGGCATATCGTTTTAATAAAAAATGTTTTTTTTTTCAGGAACTTGATTTGTCACATACTGCCATTAAAAACGTATCGATGTCTATTTTCAAATCGTTAGTGAATCTACGTATTTTAAATTTAGCTGGTAATGAGCTCACTAGCGTGCCTGATAAGCTGCAATTGATTGGCAGAAGTCTAATTTCACTGAATTTGGCACAAAACCCCATTGAACGCTTCACGGAGGAGAGCTTTATTGGTTTGAAGTCCTTACAGAATTTGAATATCAGTTATATGCCGATTTTGAAGACAGTCGGAAAGAGTGTATTCACACGCTTAGAAACCTTGCGACGTTTAGACTGTGCACACAACCCAAAATTGGTAGAATTCGACATGGAAAGCTTACTGCATAGCAGTAATCTAACTGACGTGAGTACCTTATATACAATATACATATATACATTTTCAATTCCATCCGATTTCTGTTTATAGCTTGACATTTCTTACTGTGCACTGACGGCAATTTCACTCATAGTGAATGTAACGGATAAGTCCAAAACGAACATCAGCAGTCTTGCCAAACCTTGGACCCATTTACATACATTCGTAACTTCTGGCAATCCTTGGCATTGCAATTGCAGTCTCATTCAGACCATGGAATATATCGGTGCACAACACAGCAATATGGATACACCAGCGCGTTGTAATACACCTTACTTCCTAGCGGGCTCTATCATACCCAATTTGACTTCAGAGGAAATATGCAGCTTAAAGATACCCAGCAAAATTAAAGTCGTGGAAGAGGAGCCACCGAGATTTCTGCGCAAACGGTACATCATGTTGTCCGTCGTTACCGCGGCTGTGGTGGTGTCGATTGGTGTAATGCTCGGCTTCGCAATTGCAGCTATACGTCGGCGATTGAAACGCGATGACTTTGGCATTGAACCAATACGTTACACTAGTGTGAGAAGTAGTAATTTATCGGCCTTCTCTCACGGGAATACCAATTCCATTGTTGTGAGTGGGAATGGTACGACCAATCCCAGTGTATAACCATTCTTATGTTTATAATAGCGCAAATTTGTTCATAAATTTTAGCAATTTATGTACATACCTTCCTACTGTATGCCTATTATAATATTTACATGTGTACATACATAGACATTTACGATAGTGATTCGTTTAATAATATAAAATAATGCACTTTTTATAATTATTTAGTGATAAACTCACATATTAATACCTTTTAGGGGTTGCCTACCATTTAGCTGTCTGAAATGGTAGGAGATTTTTTACCAAAGATGTTTGTATGTAGTTCGTATGTACAGTATATAGAGCGTAACAATTTAAAACCATCATTTGACCGTTTTTGAAAAGAAATCCGTATTTATTATGTGTATTATATTTGACGCATCCACGCACAAGACAAGTTGCCATTTGTAAAATATTCCGCTGTCTACTTAAATATTAATTAGTAATAAGAAATTTTCTATTACCATTAAAAATAATAAAGTATTAAAGAGTTTTAATTTTTTATCATATAAGAAAATAAGCTTTGAGTACAATATTTTTGGGTTAGACACTGAATTATCAACTTTATTTAATATCGCAAGTGCAACATAACCATTAGGGCTAGGATCGTAAGATTTCAATGCAAAATGTATAGCTGGATGATGCAGGTCGAAAACAAACTAGTTTTAAGTTTACGATTTTATGACAAAAGGCAAAATATTTAATGGTATTATAAAATAACAACAGTTTTAGTAAAATTTATTTACCTCAGAACAATTTGCCAATAACCCTCACCAGCTTTCCTATAAATCATTAGGGGGGTTATTGCATGCTTCAACTGTAACAATAGCACAATAACATGATCAATTATCCTCTTTATCTCTCTCTAACATAAGCGGTTGTTGTTGTTGTAGCGATTGCCTAAGTCATGATTGAAGAGGAAAACTCAACAAACCTAGAAAACAAGCTATTGCGATAGGGTCGGACTATAGGGAGAGGGTTGTTAGATGAATCGGGTTCGTTGGATATACAAAGAAATGGTTAGTGTCATGGGGCGACTCAATGCAGGCTATGTATACGATATGTCAGAGTCTAGTCTAGATAAGTAGCAGTTCAACCTGATACAGCGAAAGAAGTTGCGCTAGGCTCACTCTGGTTTTGGAAGGAAACTCTGGCTCGTCGTCTGTAATGAGTGGTGGTTTGACTCCAAGGACGCCATTCATTGGAAGCACGTCAAATGTGTTAATAACTCTTCTGTGTATGGCCTTAAGGCGTATCGGAAGATATGTTTCATCGGATTCAGTCGTTCGAGTACCGTAAGCGGACCTCGTGACCTCGAGCCATTTTAATCTACCATTAATCAATTTATTTTATTTTTAATTTCAAAAATCATTTAACGGCATGTGAGTCGAAACTAATTTATTTGAATTGAGTAGGAACAATAAAATTTAAGACCTTTATAACTTTTGTGCTTTATGAAATGTATGAAGGTGTTCTGACTTCAAAGTTTTTAACTCAACTGTATACATACATATACACATATATGTTACATTAAATGGTAATGGTAAATGAAAACTTAAGATAAAAATAAAATTAAACAAGAAGCAATTAAAGTATAAAGTTTAAGGCTAATCTTATCATTTCACAGATAAAAGCGCACTGGGCTGAAAAGGATGGCAAAGTGGCAGCGTAAATTAAGGGCTTATACAATAGCTTTATATCATACATTTGGATAATTTACGTACATATTATGCCTTTGATACATACATATAATATATATTTTTGTTTTTAATATGAATTATGAAGTACCAAACACCGCGTGTAAAATTTTGCTAAAAAAGCTGGCTAGAGTATCTATTATTATCATCCAATTGCATATCTACTTTTTGATCATATTTACAAACTTTAGATTTAAAATCATTCGCAAATCTTTAGAGCGATGCTACGCGATCTACGAGCACTAAAACAGCTTAGTATTTAATCCGATTAAATCGATTTTTTTCAACCTGTAATTACTTTACGTTAGTAAACATATGAATTCAAACAGTCTAAAACTGAATATTAATATTTACAGCCATAACGAAAATAAACTATCTGTAAACATAACAGTAACATAAAATTATATAGATATTTGCTAGGTAAAATGCACTTGTTTTCGCCTTATCAAAATGATGTGTCGAATAAAAAGACTAATTATCTAATTATCTTGCTATCAGCGTCACATTTTCAATGCACATTGTTCAAGCGCTTTAACATTCACTTTCCAAAATTTCCTCATTACCCGTTGTTGTTATTGGTGCTGCATCATCCAATTTGAATATATTGATAGCTTGCTTTTGTGCCAAAAAATTTCGCATTTCCGCAAAGTTATCACGTTCCTTCAACTTCTTGTTGTTTCTTTGAAATTCCAAGTCCGCCGAGCCTTCGCTATCGCTTTCGCCACCACTATGCTCGAAGCTAATACTTTTTTTGTTCTTTGGCTTATCGTCCTCTACATGCTTGGCATTTTCTTCTTTACCAAAGAGTTCGTCAACATTTATACCCTTAGCTGCCAACACTTGACGCTCTTTTTCTAGCATTTCACTACGTATTGGATCGATACGATCTTTCAACTGCTTCAACACAGGACGAAACTTTCCTTGAGTTATTCTTTTTTCAAAATTCAAAATTTCCATGTCATGATCTTTATTATTTTGAGCTATTGCCTCAGCTTCTAGTTGCTCTTTCTCGGCTTGAGCTTGCTGTTCATCGTACATGTATGCATAGAAATCATCACGTTTACTCTCATCATTTTGATGTTGTGAAATTTCAACACGTAGGATACTCTCGGGAAATTCTTCATTGCCTGCTGTGTCGTTTTCACCATCGGCAGCACCTTCCGGCTGTTGATTATCCAATTTGCTATTCAAAAATTTATTATAAACCAACATAAGGCGTTGAAAATCATCAAAGCACACGGATAACGCGTTTTCAATGCCGCGCATATTGTTTGCCACTTGAATTAGTTGCTTGGCATTATCTTTTTGTTCCGCTTCAGTTTCAGTGAGTCTTTGCAGTGTAATATCTAGAGCTTGGCACTCACCAGCAACGGCTACCATACACGCACTTAATTTGAGCGAAGAATTTTGCAGTACAGCGACGGGGCTGTTACGGGTTTGCATAGCTTTTGTAGCATTCAACACCTCTAATTCTAACTGTTTCTTTTTATTTATTTCAATAGCTAAATTTTTAAAATGATTTTCTTCCTCCTGCACTAGTTGTCGAATAAGACAGTCAATTTTTACTAATTCACCATTCAATTCACTGATGGATGGTTTAGTTGAGATCGTGAGGGCAAGCCGTAATAAGAACTGTGACTGCACATATGCGAATATATTGTGAAAATCCTAAAAACATAAAAAAAATGTAAATAAAAACTTAGCAATCCAATAATCCAATGGCATTATATATCTTATCAACTCACTTTGATGTGTTTAGGGCTATAATCGGTGACGTTATTTTTGAAATATTCACATTCGCGCAACTCTTCCATTTGTGAGTAGTATTGCGAAAAACGAACAGGCAGTGGATACTGCGTTTCCAATTTGCGAGTTGCATCATACAATATCTCTGTAACCTCCTTCGCCGATGTAATGCAGTCCCAAGCACGCTCTATTTGACGAGATCTAAAAATATGAAATACTTACTTAATAAATTCTTAAAATCATAATATATGCAACTTACTCAATAAGCTCTTGTTGCTTCATTATGAGTATTTCATTGAAATAAGTCATATTTCGGCGAATGCAATTTCCAAATTCATCAATCGTCCGTATCAAACTATCCAATTCACTTTCGACCATCTTATTACGAAAAATAAATATATTCTTAACCATGTAGATGGCACTAAAGCCGGTTGTCAATAACAGCGATGGCACCAATGTCAATCGTAACCATTTCGGTGTAACGAAGTGCTCCAAAATTGTGGTACCCAACAATATGCAAGTATTCCGCGCTGTAAAGATCTCTGCTCTGGAAATAGCAGTACCAACACCGCTTGCATCTGTCTGATCCGTTGACTGCACCGGCTGTTTTATGGTCCGCAAACACTGTTCCAATGCTTCTACATGATCAACTAGCAATCGCTTGGAGTAGAGTATTTTGTTTATCAAATGATCTGAGATGGCCTGTTACCAGAAGTGAGAAATTATATGTAAAGTAAAATTAGAAAAAGTAGTTCATAAATTTACGTAAATACACACTCACCTGTTTCTGCTTCACCTCATCGGCGAAGTGCTTTCTTAATTGTGGCTGTAAAAATGATTCTAATGCAGAAGCACTGCTTCCAACACTAGTTGCCGATGGTCTATTATGTAAACCGCAAATTCTCATTGTCGAACTTACAATTATTTTACTGAATATGCATAAATAAAAATATAAGTTGTATTTTTATGGAAACACTACTGATAACTTCTACGGTATTTCTGAATATCCAAAACTTTGCATCTATTAGTGGTGGTCGATAATGAACGATATATTAAAAAAAAATCTTTTTTTTTAGCGATAGTATTATTATTTTGAGTATTTCTGCTTTCAAAACTATGTTTAAACAGTAGAACCAATTATTATTAAACATGCGTTAGGTTGCGAAGCAAATATTTCACAAATAAATGATGAATTCATATATTTATTTTGGAATTATAACGATAATTATATCGATTATTTGATGGCTCATCTCTCCTAATCTTTACGTAGCATACATGCGAAGTCCTAACGTAGCGTAAGAATTGCGCGATGCCAACCACATTTAAATTAGCTTGCCAATCATAAAAACCTTTATTTTCCGTTCATCAATTTGAAATTAAATAATAGTTTAAGAGTAAATTGATTTAAAAACGAAAACAATACTATTTTTAATAATTGGATATTGCGGTATTTTAAAATCTATAAATCTTCCTCTGCCTTTACTATTAATTAATTATTTGCCAAGAACCAGGATTTATATTAGAAGTCGTTAAAAACTTAAGTTTAAAAAAACTGCTTCAAGAAATTACGAGACTTTATTTTAAAGGGGAAGGGAATTCATTTTGCTGGAGTAACTTCGACGTTACTCGGTTTTGCGGTGCCTATAACATACATAAACTGAAAGCCGTTGGCGTAACAATGAAAGACCGTCACCACCTAGAGTAATGTATTTATAACGGTCCTCCAACATTTCGATAACGGTTCGGAGAGTCTGGCCCTTCAGAATTGGTGTTTGTTTCCACCATTGTATGATTAAGAATTTTTCTCTAAACAAACAAAGAGCGTGTCTTTAAAGAATAAACAAACTTATTTTGCATATTATTTTGTATTTAAATATTTATTTTTTATTACATATTTGTATGATTAGGAGGCTTTAATTTACACAATAAGATTTGAATGTATGTATATTGATGAATGTTTTCTTCACGTAACAATTTTGGCGTCGAGTCCACATTTCCATTCGCCCATTTTAGTTCACTCACTTTATTTCTTTCACGTTAAGCTAAATAATTCTGTTCTATGTTTACAATTTATTACACCATGAATACACCTCCGGCACAGCAGGGCTATAGTTCACGTTATACATTTGCGACTTGATGAATTCACATTTATTTTCTGGTTCTGGGAAAACGGTGGCCAAACCTAAAAAAAAAGATATGCAATTAAATTTTCCATTTCATTAGAAAATTCAATGATATGAACTCACCTTCTTTATATGCGTACTCAACAATCTCAAGAGCGATCTCTGTTGAGCATTCAGTGATTTTTTCCAATGGTGGATACAGACTGCCCTTGGCCAGGTCTTCATCGAGACTCATTGATGCCAGTTTCTGAGCTGCCATTAGGAAAATTTCTTCAGGAATGGTTTTAATACCAGCGGCGATTACGCCCAATCCAATACCGGGGAAAATGTATGAATTGTTACCCTGACCGGGATGGTAAGTATTGCCTTTGTACGTTACCGGTGCAAAGGGTGAGCCTGATGAGAAGATAGCACGGCCATCTGTGTTTTGGTAAGCCTGTTCAGCAGTGCACTCCGCTTTACTGGTGGGGTTTGACAGCGCAAATATAACGGGTCTATCATTCAACTCAGCCATTATTTGAAGAATTTCAGGTGTAAACGCACCACCTACGGCGGCAGCACCAATCAACATGGTTGGCTTGACGATTTTTACAGCCTCCAGCAAGCTATCAACGGGTTCATGTTGGTGAGCGAAATGTAGTTTGTGTTCGGTCAAACCACCACTAGGACGGTTCTTCACAATCAAACCTCGACTATCCACAAGCCAAATGCGATCTGAAGCTTCTTTGTCCGACAGACCCGCACGAACCATTGCAATTTTACATAGATTAGCAATACCCAAAGCAGCTTCACCGGCGCCGAAGAACAGAATTTTATTGTCCAAAAGCGATGTTTTGGTTAATCGCAGAGATGCCAAAACGCCAGCAACCGCTACTGAGGCAGTGCCTTGAATATCATCGTTGAATGTACAGTAGTTATAACGGTATTTTTCTAAAAAGCGGAATGCATTGCTGTTGCCGAAATCCTCAAATTGAATGAGACAATTGCGGCCGAAACGACGTACTGCAGCTTCCATGAATTCATCAACGAAAGCATCATACTCCTGACCAGTTATACGCTTCTGACGGAGACCAATATACAAGGGATCATCCAAGATGCTCTGTGTGTTAGTGCCTACATCCAATGTAATGGGCAGGCATTGATGCGGTTTAACGCCAGCCAAGGCGGTGTATAACGACAGTTTACCAACTGGAATACCCATACCGTTGGCACCCAAATCGCCCAGACCCAAGATACGTTCACCATCTGTGACGACAATGGCACGAATGTCGGTCTCTGGCCAGTTCTGAAAGCGAAAATATAATGAAATATTACAATTTAGCAAGAAGTCCAAATTTCCACAGTTGCTTACCTTAAGCACTTCATAAATATGTCCCTTATCTCTGATTGTAATGTAGAGACCCTTGGGATGTTGGAAAATCAAACTGAACTTTTGGCAAGCCAAACCAACGGTTGGCGTGTAGACCAAGGGCATCATTTTGGCAATATCAGAGCCGAGCACTTTATAAAAAAGACGCTCATTGCGCTCAGCCAAACCGGATAGGTAGATATATTTATCCAAATCATGTTCCAGACGATCGAGCAAGATCAACGCGTGCTTTACTTGTTCCTCTTCGGATTTGACTACGGCGGGCAGTAAACCTTGAATGCCTAATAGCTGTCGCTCTTCAACGGTAAACGACAAGCCCTGAAATGCGTAAGAAGAAAAATATATGTAATTTTTAAAGCGAAAAGAAAATTGTTATAAATTAAGATGTGTTAGCAAAGAGTAAACTTGAGATAATAGAAAGTAAATTAGATCTTAGTTTGATGCCCATGGCAAGCCCATGTGGAATACAGTGTGAACTTTCAAAACTGGTCACGTCAATGAAATAACCTCTATGAAACCAATAACACTATAAATAGCTAACAATTAAAACAATAATTAATCGCACAAAATAATTTTAATATCGTTTCATAGAATTCGGCTATAAAAATGAAATCAATTAAAATTTTAATTATTTAATTCCTTATATTGCCCGCGTCTAGCGAAAGTGATAAGGGAAAAATAAGTGTGGCTATTATTAAGTAGAGCGTTAATCTTCTTCAAAATTATAATTTGTCTAAGACACTTTCGAATCACGTCTAAAAAATAAATACATTTCTAAGTTTAATGTGACCTTCATAAGAAGCTATACATATACATATATATGTACATATTAAATATGTTGGTGTATTTGTTTGTTTATAAATAAATATTATTTGATATAAAACACGCTATTTGTGAAAGTACGAAAGGCGCGCGACAATCATCAGCTGATCACTAACTTTTAGCGATAGTGTGCCAAAGTATACATACGTTCATCCGTACCTAAGCATGCGGCATACATAAATTGCACATAATTACGAGTACACAAAATCAAAATAATAATTTATGCTCATGCCGCTCAAAGCAATTAACTTTCAAAACACCCCGTCGTTTAAGGTCCACTATTTCATTGAGTTGTGTGTGCTGCTTATAGGTTAGACATCAACAACAAATAAGCATTTAAATATACAACGTACTCAATTGTATTAAAACTAGACTTAATCAATTGTTATTTATTTTGAAAGCAGTCACTGGCGACTTTCTTACCAATTCTGTTCAGAAGAAAATATAATTGACTTATAAATGAGTTTCATGGGTTTTATGATATGCATATGTATATACTACTCAATAAGTAAGTTAAATAATGTACTCTAACTTCTAGTTAATAAAGTGAGACATACATACATACATATATGTACATATATCCGTTTATATAATATATTGTCGGTATTTTTTCCACATTATCTTACAACTATTGGAAATGTGATTGATACAATTTAAATGGAATATTAGTTAATTATATTTTAATAACAACTTTCTTATGAGTTCACAGTACAGTTGATCTCCTTTTTACACGGTTTTTTTTTTTTGCACGGTTTTTTTTTACACGGTGTTTTTGAACACTTCCCAGTTACCATTTTTACACGGTTTTACTTTTTTTACACGGATTTTTTATTTTAATTGTATACTTTTTTGCAATAAAATCAAAATTCCATACGTCAATACGTCACAAATCCATTGCTGTTAAAGAATTTAATAAATTCTAAATTTGGTTTAAATTAAAAAATACAAATTTTAGATTCGAAAGCCAGTGAAAAAAAGTGAAATTTCAATACGTAAACAAATAAATGAAGCTGTATGAAGAAGTAAGAAAAAAGAAGACACAGCGATTAATGACGGAACTTTGAAATGTATTATTTTCTTACCATTCCCAGAATAGTTGTTGTTTGTTCCTTCTAACAGTAATATGTACATACATATAATACCAGAAAAGACTATAACAACAACAACAGTGTAAATTCTCACTGTACGAATAGATAGATTTTCATGTAAAATTAGATCTTTTTTACACGTTTTCTATTTTTTGCACGATTTTTTTCTTAAATTGGTCCCAATAGTGAGTTTTATATAAAAATTTGATTCTTTTTGCACGGTTTTTTTTTTACACGAGTAATTTACTGTCCCAGTTAACCGTGCAAAAAGGAGATCAACTTTATTTATGAAGAAAAAGTATATAGTATATACATACTTATGTATTATTATATATGAAAACTTATATATACACAGACCATGTAAATAAACAGGAACTTGTGTAAATAAAAGCTTCTGTTGGAAATTTTTATTTCTAAATGGTTTCAAGTTCAATGTCAAGCGATCACTTTTGCTAGCCTTGTCACTATAGATACATTTGTATATTTGTACATAACATACATACATATATTATGTTTGCTTGACAGTAAAGTTTGTCATTGCGAGTCACAACGGGTGTTCAATAATATTTTTTTTCTAATCATAACTGCAATATGCATTTGTTAGCCAAATTTACACAACTTGTTGTTTTTATTTTAAACAAATTTATGAACTAAATTCATGAACTAAAATTCACTAAAATGTAGAGTATGACTGATTAGTAATTTGCATGCATATGTTTATGGTACTTACAATGTATAAGATTAAGACAATACATGATTACTTTAATAAGGAATATATATTTTAATTACTATAATTATGAGTTATACGGTTCATCTGGAACGATAATGGATTTGTATACATAAACATACACTCCCATAAATACATATACAATTTTTTTATCTTACGTTTTTAATCATACGTTAATTGCTCAAATACATACATACATAAATATAACCGCATATAATTTCATATATATTATATTTGTGGGAATATATACAAATTGTTAAGCTCCTATATATGTATAGTATGTCAGTACATGAAAGTCGGTACGTGCCCATTAAGCATTATGAAGAATTTGCCAACTCATGCATTGACAATAAAAAACGAATTAATTTTGCTGCAGGTGTGTTTGTTACGTACTGCTCGTACTTATCGCTAGTTGAAATTTGACATTTGTAAATTAGTCACAAGTTAACAATAATTTCGTTGGAAAATGTGGAAATGATCATTGTAATCATGAACCCGGAAAAATTACTGGACTATGATGAGCTGCGATATATTCAAGTTTGTATAGAATAGTTAGTGAGTGAAGTAAAGTTTGTAAGTATAAGTATTCAAGTTCGTGTAAATCAGTTACGTTTAAGTAAAGGCAGTTGTGTAGTCCATAAGTTCAATTGAAATCTCTATAAAGTATTTATACCAGTAATCTACTATATTTTAGTTATCGAAAACCACAATTACTTTCTTCATAAGTACACACATATGCTCTAGTTTTAATAGCACTTGCGCTAGTTGCATATGTTTTTACAGAAACCGCCAGCGTATTCATAACAAAAAATAAAAAAATAACTCTGCTAATGCTATGTAAATATTTAGCTAATTCAAAAAATAAATTTCTGGCTAAGCGAAACCATCTGTTCAGTATTTTTGTGAATTTACTGTTTTATGAAAATTCAATAGATTTCATTGGCTTTTTCGTATTGAGGCAAAACGGAAAAAAACTCACTTAGATTATGGTGAAAAAATTCAGAACTAGGACATACATATGTATTTTAATAACTCTAAATTGTAATGATGAACAATTTTGAAAACACTGATAATTTCAAAACATATAATGTAGTTCAAAAACATTATTTTAGAAAAATATCGGTTATTTTAACAAACAAGCCCTCTCATTGGTTCTTAGTTCATGATATCAAAATCAAGCAATTTCTCTTAGAAGATCAAATATGAAATTTCAAAATTAAAGAATATATTTTTTGAGATTTACAAAGTGGGATATATTCTTTTGATTTTAAGAATTTCACATAATATACCCTAGCAAAACTTAAGGGTCCTTAAAAAAGAATACGATCTTGTTACAGCATCTTACGTTCTTAGATAACTACTTCGCAGTAATATGTACACCATATCTATTGAATCGAATAAGACTCATCGGAACCATCGCGATCTGGAGCTTTAACTCGTTAAATAAATGTATATCATATGTAAGAAAATATCATAAGAATGCAGTTTTCAACTAGATTATAAGGGTTCAACTCATTCCATTATAAATTTTACACAACAATCGTGATTAATAGAAAACTCAATTCATTCAAAGCATTAGCAAACAGAAACTAATTCATATCGATAAATGAAATAAGATGGATTGAAATATGACAAGTCACATAGGCCCCCATAGATAAAGTTGTATACGTTATAACTTAAAAGCGATGCGAGTCACGTATTTTAGATAATACCAATAGTTATCTATTTTCGCTAAAAAATCCTGTTATGTATACGAAAATTCTAAACAGTTTAAGGCAATAAACGCACTAATGATGATTAGATAAGTGACATAACAATAAAAAATTAATATAAAAATTCAATGTTAAGTACATAACAAAAAGTACCGCAAAATTTGCAAACTTTTAACCCTCATTAATTTATTACACAACTAAAAATATTGTTAAACTAGTATTTATTGCCTACAAGTTGCTTATTTGAGCAATATTGATATTTTACAATGAGCTCTCAGCGCTGTAATAAAGATAGAATGGCCGAAAATAGCGTAAACACTTTGAAGGGGGTTTCCATATCTTACCACTCTTACATACAAATAAACATACATTTCTACCTATGCACTTGAACTTGAAGGTGAGCGGGAGGTTAATCGAATTTGATGGTTAATCGACAGCATCGAGTGGTTGGCGATCACCTGTTCTCTATATATGACGTAGCATACGTAAATTGTCCAATGATAACGGAACAATTATTAATAGTCATGTATACTTATGCGCAATCTACATACATACATATATGTATGTAGATAGAGAAATCAGAAAAATAAAACCATCAAAGATATCGATTCTTATTGTTATTTGTATTTGTATTGCTCAAATTATATATACATACATACGTACATACATGTGAATGACTTGCAAAGGTATATATACATCAGTATGTATGAATTGGTACCCATTTAGATATGCATCTAGTCTGTTAATGACATTTCTAACTTTTCACTTTTCAATAACATTTGAAAGGCAATTATTTGTACAAACTATTAATCATGTACACCTTCGTCGATTCACATACATACATACACATAACTGTATCTAAACACTTTCAATTTGATTGACTTCGCTACGAACGAGGGCGATCAATTGCCAGCGCATACAAGCGTGTCTGCATGTATGTAGGTGTGTTTGCGGGCATGAATGCATACTTTCAAGCGTAAAGTGGGGCCTGACCAGCTCCATTTGTTGGTGCTTAGCTGCTTAGCAACAATGCGAATTTGCGCTTTTTGTTGAGGTTGCGTTTTGTTTTGGTTGCCTTTTCATATGTGGAAATCGGCACACGCAACAGCTGACACAAATGACCTAAGCGGGCTGGTGTGCACGTTGTTGTTGTCATACAGTCTATTTGTTATGAAGTTGGTGCAAAGTGTAGTGCGAAATAGCAAAATGTGTATTAGGAAATACAAAACGAAAAAGAAAACGGCAAAGTAATTCATTTGATTAGAGCATAGCATGCGAATAAAATGTCACAAGAAACTAAAAAGTTGCGCTTCGACTCGTTTGCCGCTAATACGAGTTGAAATTACGCAATTCTACACAAATTTATAACATTCATTCAATTCTCTTTAAATTTAGGGAATGTCTGGTTGCTTTTATGACTATGTATTGAGAAGGCAAATTCGTTGGAATTTTGCGAATGTATTATCAAAGACGTCAAGCTGTGACTCTGTCGTCTAAGAGCTTAGAGCTTTCATAGGTTAGGAATACCTAGTAGTTTGTTCAACTTGTTTGCTAGCAATATTATAACCTTTTCGCACAGCAGTAATTGATTAATTAACCGGCCTTTGCTCGATTAAAGCGCTGATTTAGATTGATTTATCATACATAAGAAAAATCTTATTTTATTACATTTATTTTTAACCGAATACAAATCGAGTTGAAACTAAAATCCAACTTTGCGCCTTCTTGTCCACGCTAGAAATTTGGTTGTGTCTATACGACCATTTGAAAGCTCAATTTAAGGGTTTTAAGAGGCTATTAAAAAATTGAGTTTCTTTCTTTGGAGGAATACTTTTCTTTAAGCGCCAAAACACATGTCAGTAACCTCTAAGTTTCGAGCAGAAATCCATGACTTACGTTTGCTACAAACAATTATAACATTTTTCAAGCCTTAAATTCTTTTCCTTTTTAAAATCTTCCAAGAATTTATTTTGATTTTAATTTTTGAATAATATATTTAGTTTTTTGGCGTTGACGAGAAAAGTTAGCATAGAAGGCAAAAAAAAAAAATGGATAATACAATACAATTTACGATGGCGAAAAAATAGACTTTCTAAATATTCATTAGAGCTATCAATTAAATTAGTATCGCTAATACTTTGTAGCCTATCTATACATATATATATATATATATATATATATAGATATCTTATCAAATGACGGTATTCATAAATCCATTGCGAGATTTGTGTTATTTTCTGTTATCTAAGCAATTCAGGTTCATTTAACGTATGTATCTATCAATCTGCTAAAAGTACCTGTCAATGCTACATGACATAATCCATTTCATCCACTTGCATATGTTGTTTGTATGCCAATCAATGGATCTATTATTATATAAAATGCAGACTAATTTAGCAAACCCATTGATATTAATTTTTATATAGACACTCAAATATTAATGCAGCACTTAAATATATGATAATAATAAAGACTTAATACAATAAAGAAGTCATAATTATATTATATATATCTATTATGTGTATATGTAATGTATGTATGTAATTTAATTCCCAATACACAACAGGTGACATCCATGTATATATAACATTATTGATTCCTTTATTTTTAGCAAATTCACTGGTTCGGCTGCATTTGTACGTATGTATATAT
The DNA here is from genome assembly GCF_028554725.1 of Zeugodacus cucurbitae. Lineage (NCBI taxonomy): Eukaryota > Metazoa > Arthropoda > Insecta > Diptera > Tephritidae > Zeugodacus > Zeugodacus cucurbitae. The sequence continues at coordinate 49,383,057 of NC_071667.1, read as the reverse complement.
GTAATATGTAAATATTTAAAGTACTATATATATAGCGCAATGTACTTCGTGATAATTATTTTTTGTTCAATATGTCGCAAAGTAATATTTAATTTATTATGACGCTGCAATAAACAATATTTTTTGTTGTCGCATCCGCGACTAATGTTTGCGGCAGATAAAGCGCGCAAATAAATCGGCGAACTCTCACTAGTATTTTGTTGTTTGCCTTTTACAATAAACCACACGGCTTGATAATGAAATATAAATAAATAAATACAGCGATAGAGTTATTAGTAAGCATTTTTCATATGCATTACAGACACGAGTGTATGGAAACACAAATCTGAGGTCAGCCCCATATCAGAGTGCCGGTGACAATGGTTGTTGAGCAAAGTTCTTCGTTCGCGCGCAGACAGCGTTAAGTCTGATCTTTCAAATAACAATGATATGTCATTTTACTACTGATTAAGCTCTCAATTAGTGCGGCTATTTGCAGATTTAATAAGCTAATTATGCATATTTATGTGCTATTTAATGTAAGTATGTATGCTAAAAATTAATTAAAATTCAAATTTGAGTTTCGCTTACTAACAATGATATTTAATATTTTGTATATACAATTTGCTGATGCACTTATATACAATATAAACAATATTATAATAAGAAAATTGCAAATCGTTAAATTTGAGCTAATTGAAAATCTCGTTAGAAGGGTTGTTTCAAGCAGGTGTACTCGTAAGTTTTTTAGCGACGATTCAAATTGACAACTTTATATATTCAGACTTGTTTTTCTTTAATAAAAAATGATAAAGCCGGTAAGCGAATACGAACTTACATTTTAATATAGCTTTTGAGTAGAATACAAAAGGAGGTAAATATGTGGCTTGAAAACAAAACCGTAATGAAAAGTGAAATTCAGTTATATTACGGGCAAGGAAATAGAACTTATATGCATTGGACTAAAATCTCTCTTATACAGTTTTGAGATTTTTTAGAATTAAAATTAGTAATAGCCATTTCGCACAGCCAAATTAATTTAATGCATTAAGATTATAATTGAGAAACCTGTTTTTGCCCTTCACACTGTCGGATACTCGGTTGACATGCAAGTTACTAAGTTTTATCAGCTGATGGTTATTTTATTTCAACTCGACTTGTATTCGATTAAAAATTAATTTAGAAAAATATATTCATTTTGTATAACAAATCGACTATTAATTCCCGCGTTGGGGAAACGTGCAAGTATTTGAGAATATAATATGAAATGGAATGTCATAAAAATACACGCAACGAGTTGCTCGATGTGAACATGCCGAGCACTCAACCAAAAAAGTTTGATTCAAAAATTTAAATGCGTCCAATGCATACAAGACTAATAACAGTGTTTATGAGAAAAGTTTCCATCTTTCTATGGAAAAAACTTAAAGTTGTAAACAAGTGAGATAAACTAATATCAATGTTGGAGAGATAATTTTGTTTTTATTTTAATTTTCTGTGCTAAGAGTATTTAAATGTCTGTATCTATGTTGATAAACATATAAATACTCATGCAAACATATGTATAAAGATAAGTGTTGAGTAGTGGAAACAAATCAAATGAAAGCAAGTACAATGCCATGATAAGTGAAAAATAGCTTTCCCCTGTTTAATTTAACGCTATCAAAATAATCAATTATTTTACTGACGCACGATTGTTTAATGAAGAGATTGTTCAAACTTTGTATATTATTTAATTTATATGCAGAAGTACTTATAACATCCTCATATCTGTTTGGACGATCTTAACTACACTCTAGTGACTAAAATATAAAATTCAGAAAGGCATCAGACTTATATCAATTCTTTATCACATAGTTTCAGAAAATATAATCATTTGCCTCGGTGGAACGGTATTTTTTCAATAAATTATGGAGGCCTCTGCAATAATCATTATATAACCTTTACCTATACAGTTTATCTGTTTATATATAACATTGAAATGTGTTATTTATGATCGAAATTTTACCTACATATATCAAAAGCATCAAATACTTTAAAATTTCGAGTACACACGAGTACTTGGTTGGTATGGAAAAATTTCAAAAGAAGTTGACTGCAGTGGAACCTCTACATTTATACATTCATTTCGGATATTCCTATAAATTTTAATTGACACGAGCAACTGATAAATTTTCATGAGAAGAAATATTTCTCTTCCAAAATATATTGTTGGTGGCATATGAACAAGCTTAATTATTTTTATTAGATTTAATTGGTTTTTTATGTGCATTTAACTTATGGGAAAGTTCTTCGAATATTAGAGTGCTCTAATCCCATATACAAATAAATGCATGGAAATATACAATAGATATTAATAATTGGAAGCAATGGTAAGTCATGTGAATGGCAGCCACAAATACATATATACATTTGTGGTATTTTTTCAATTATATTATATATGCATGTATTTTCCCCCAATTTCGTGAAATTTTGAAAGACCACATACATATCTCATACTCTATATACATACATACAAATGAGTAATGTGCTTTTTTCAGATTAAAGCGTGTGTGTGTGTGAGTTTGAACAGCCAACAAGTGGCGCAAACATACTCGTACGTGAAACTTTGACCCCTAACAAGGTGACATAACCGACTGTGTGCCCACATAAGTATGCAAGCTATTTCGGCACAGATACATATACAATTTGCATATATGTACATATGTATGGCACAGTTACAACGAAATCGATTCAACTTCGTTTTGCGGTCAAATTTTAAAACAAAATTGTTTTTGTATTTATAGCTATGCTTGTATGGGGAGCTGTGACGCCAAATATACATACAAATGTTTGTCTAAATTAGCATATATGCATGTCATACATATGTATTTACATATCTGCCTTTCCAAAATATATGTATTTATTTGTTATTTTAAAGGTTATCGTATGACATAGTTATTTGCGTCAGTCTAGCAAATTTATCATATATACACATTTATGGACTCGTAGGTGTGTACAACAAAATAAAATAGTGCCAAGCTAAAGTGACAAAGCGCTAATTTCTATAAACAACTGTTATTTTCCTTATTTGCATATAATACTACACACATACATGCATACTTATCTTATATACAACTAAATAATTAATTCATTTGTCATCAATCGAAAGCTTGATTTTCTATGAATATTTGACGTCAGCAGTCGCTTGTGGAAACCAAACAAATTTTTGCATTAAACTAATGAAATTATTTATAAATAAAACTAAGTGTGCATATGTTTTAAATGACAAAAGCCGGGAAGCCGCTAACTGTGCTTGATGGAGAACTTACTAACGTAATTACCCACACACATAACAATCATCAGCAAACGGCGTCGTGTCTATGATGCTTAAGTTTATTAAGATTTATATTAAGATTATCGATTAATATAGTATTTTCCTATTTTTTAATGATATATAAATTTGATTGCCCTTTTGTATGTGCTTAATCACGCTGCGATCGTGTGGCATTGAAATTATGGCCAACAACAAATATATATATGTATGTATATACATATATGCCTGTGTATGTGTTTGCGTTTCATATCTTTTTGCACACTCAAAAGCTTTATAATATTTTCTACAGATGACGTACAATATCTAGCTGTTGAAAGTTTTTTTTTCAGTTTCAGTATAGTTGCGGAAATATCGACTCTTCTTCTTGCACTTTTAGCTTTTCAACTGTATGATTTGCAATTCAAGCAGTTTTTTTTTCAAACGAGAGAGCGAATAATTTCAAAACAGAGAGCGATTTCTCACACGCTTTTATATACATACATATGTATATACTTCTTACTTCTATATATAAATGTAAAGCTCTGTATATTTTGAGCAGACAAATTGTGAACAGCTGTTATGCATAAAGGGTGTATATTTTGGAGATGTTATGCTTTTAAAAATAATTAAAATTAAAAAAAAAATCGTTTTATGGAAGTAAATTTGTATGAAATTTGACTTCTATTGTCAATTCAAGAGTGTTATGGTGAACTTCGAGTTAAGGAAGCTAAGAAGCTTATGAGTAGTTTTTCGGCGCTTGTCGAAGAAAAAAAAACAAGTTTGAATAATCTAATCAGCAACTATAATATTTTTAAATATATACAACTAAATAAATAAAACAAATTTCGAACTTTACCAGTAGAATTGAAATCTACTTTATTACACTCCAGTTTAATACACATGCCCATGCTCATCACAATTCGCTCTTAAAAAACCACCCTATATATATGTATGCTCCAGTAGAAACCGACGCTACGGCGCTCAGAGCAAACAAAAAAGTGGTGTGATTTTTGCTCTGAGTAATCCGGTTCACTATTATTAGGGCGTAGTGTAGTAATAAATTTTCACAATAATTATAACGAATATGCCGAAAATAAGGGCGCACACATATTTACAAAGGTACACCAGTATATCGCGGTCACACGAAAAACGAAAAACTAACCGGTGTGCAGGGTACCACATTAATTATTCAGCAGGACAAGGGCAAAAGGACACAATGCGAACGGAACGTTAACAATGAACCACAGAATATAAAATCGATTTTTATAGAAATCAACAAATATTTTTGTTTGAAGTGTTTTCTACAACATTTTTAATTTAAAATATTTTCAGCGTCAATGTTAAAATAAAATATTTTGCATTTGCAACCCCTAGCGGTGGCACCGCAGGTCACAAGCAATTTCAACCAATTGCCAGTTGGGTAATTTTCCATTCGCGAATCTCGCACGCACACATACACATACAAAGCGACACTTCCTGCGCTACCAATATGAGTATCCTTTCATAAAATATTTCTTTCACTTTCAACAAAAAATTTCACTGACACGAAAATATAATTTGATTCTACACAAATCACAAAATAATAAAAATATTTGTTTTACTCGAGGCTTTTGCTTCATTCAAAGTCCCTCACATCTCAGCGTCACTTACCTTATTGTATTTCTTTTGATGCAAGCGCTCCAGACCACTCACTTTGCCGGGCACCTCGGCATCATCGATTTGGGCCAAATTAATTTTTTGCGAATGACACTTCGATTCCGACATTGTGCTATAGTTTCTTAACTGTTGTTTCTGTACACTGGTCAGTAAATTTCTATTACTACTATTGTTGTAGCTATTCAATGCTTCAACGCTGTCACTAAGTTCCTTTAAAGCTTTCGAGGATAATAACGGTGGCAATAAATGCTGCTGCTCCTTTTCCTTATGCAATACGCTGGCGTTTTTACTGATATCGCTTGTGGTTGTAGTTATTTCCGTCAAATTATTGACTTCTTGTTCCTTCTTAAACGATATGGTTTGCTGCGTCTGCAATAAATGAGACGGCAACGATGACTGTTCGGCGGCGACTCGACTCGTACTGATTTTACTCAATTTTGCTATGCCATTTGACAACTCGTATTCGACAGTTGTTGTCGTTGTTGTTAATGTAGTCGTATGATTACTGTTCGCTTGACTACTACTACTTGTATGGTGAGCATACTGTGCTTGCGTGGAGGCAAAAGTGTTTCTAGCTTCGGTAGCGTGGCAACAATGTTGCGTAGACATGGGGATTCCGATTGCGAGTTGTTTCACAGCCATTGCGTCATCATTTATGGTGTTGCTAGTGTTGTTGTTGTTGTTATTATAAGTGTTTGTGTTGGTCAGCTGTGCTCCACCAACAGCTGATTGCACGAAAGCTCCACTGACGCTGCCGCTGCCGTTGCTACAATGACAGCTGTTGGCCGTGGTCGCTATTTGTGGTTGTTGTTGTTGCTGGCGTTGGCAATGCTCATTCACTGGAATTGTAGTTTTGTACATTGTGTTTTGCTCATACGGCGTTACCTGTCCATTGGAAGGGCTGTATGAGTTGCTGGCGGTCGGATAAAGCGGCGAACTGCAAAAAAAAACATATGCGTGAGAGGAGAAAGAGAAGAACAGCAACTAATGAGATTGCTAAATTGTTTGATGCGTGTTTGTTGTATGTGTGTTGTGCGAATATGAATGAAAGAGTCTACATACATATGAGTTTTGTTGTTATTAAATTATATCATTAAGCAGTTTATGATAAATTCGCGCCACTCGTTGTGTAATTCACATTTGAAACGCTTTGCAAACATTTTTTTGGTAAAAAAGCTTAGACAGTCGTAAGCAACATATAAAATTGCTTGAATTACTTTGTTTTTATGGTAGTTAAATTGTTAAATTATTTAATTTAATTTATAATTATCGTAAATGAGAAAGGTATGACTAGATTCGATAGAACTGAAGATTGTGTGTCTGCAGTTTGCAGTATTATACCCCGATCAAAAAGTTCGAATTATGGAAGGAAATTTGTATAAGAGAGCCTTCTATTGCCAATTCACGTGTTCGAGTTATGGAGATATTCGAGTTATAGAAGTTCGAGTTATGGGAGTTCCACTGTAAATGCAAAATCATCTTATTGGTTTATGGAATGGTATTTCAGGATTAAATACTTATAGACCATTGATTATTATTAGTAGTAGTTGTTTTATTATATGTACATAGATATTTTCATTTATTTCAAAACCAAACTCTATAAGTTGCTTATCATTCCCGTCCTGTTATATGGTGCAGAAGCGTGGACGATGTCAGGCCTCCACTCCGACCGACCGACGGACCACCAACCAGGTGGAGATCGATCTGGTTACTCTTGGGATCTCCAACTGGCGCCGAACTGCGAGGGTAAAAGAGGAGTGGCGCGCTATCATCGATTCGGCTATAACTGGCTAAACGGTTCCAACGCCAATCACATACATATGATGTAAGAAAAGATAAATTGGCATCCAAAATATTAAACATTCTTCTTAAATTAGAGTCGTGGGGAATAGGTCATATTTCATGGTCTCGATATGCACATATGTATATATGAACAGTGACTCCATTGTATAATCGGATAGATACGAAAGATATTTTTGACACAGTAACAAAAAAAAAACAACAACAAACACGTATGCTAGAGGTAAGTTTGGGTGTAAGTGTATATTTTCTTAACGACATTTTGCTGAAATATTTCATATATGGACCAATTTCAAATTTTAGTGAGAAATCGTTTAGGGGCGGAGTCGCGTCCATTTACAAAAAAATGTAAACCGCACATTCCCCTTTATGCTATGATCCTCTGTACCGAATTTCATTTTAGTTTCATTTGTTACTTAGTTATAGCAATTTATAGATCACACATCTCCCATAACAGTTTGCCATCAAGATAGCTAAATTTTTACTCAAGTTATCGATTTCACAAATGAACAGGTACATCCTTTCGTCCTGATTACAGCGGGTGATCCGAGTATAGGGACTTTTTTCTAAGCCTTTTTTTACAGATCACGCGTGAGTCATGTTAAGCGGTCATATTATTTTTGTTCAGCATTGTTTGGCATTTACTCATGGAAAGACTTTTTCAACTTTATTACGGAAATTTACGTTCTGTAAAGATGTGTTTCGCGCGATTCGCTCAACTTATGGTCAACGCTCTATGGCCTCTTGAAAAGTTCCAAGAAGATCCGACGTTTTCGATCCAAATTCTGTTCAGCAATGAGGCCCATTTCTGGCTCAATACATGTAAACAAGCAAAAAGCATTTGGGACGAAGAGCATCCTGAAGAGATTCAAGTAGCAGCTCTTGAAAAATCCAGAAAAAAAAAACAAAAAAAAACTTTGTGTTGTTTTTGGGCTGGTGGAATCATCGGTCTATATTTCTTCAAAAATTATGCCGGTGAGAACGTTACCGACTGTTATCGCGCCATAATACCCGACTATTTGATGCCTGAAATTGAAGCTCGTGGCTTCGACGACATTTCTTTTCCCACATATCGCATCAATCAATGAATTTAATGAGATATTACACCGTTAAACATTTCCTTGTGAGGGTATGTAAATTCTAAAGTCTATGCGGACGATCCTGCTAAACATTACACAAGTTTTTTAAGAATGCCTATGCTTTTTTTTAATTCTGACTATATATTCAAGTTTTAGTACTCAGGGGTTTAGTGTTCAATTTCAACTTTGTGGACTTATCTTACAAATATTAAATTAAATTTATTTATTTAATAATTAAAGTTTTTAATTTAAGAACTGTGGTAAATGTAATATGTGTTACAAAAACCTATACTCAAAAACTCATTCCAAAGTTAAAAGTTAAAATCATTTAATCACGTAAAAAATTAAAAAATAATTAAATATTCGCCAAATCATTAAAATAACGGAACAATTTATAAATCACTGTGCACCATTAAAAACAAATTAAGTCTTGACAGTGCAAAGTGCATTTGTGCCTGGCGTGATAAGTGATAAGCCGAATAAACGTCCATAGTTTATGAAACAAGTAATCATATTATTTGTTGATGCGGGACAGACGTACATAAATATTGATACACACACATTAGCCCAATACAACAAATAAAGCAATTAATTGATATGAAATATGTAGATAAGTATGTCTATATATAGTTTTATAGTAATTAAAAGGCAGTTAAATTGAATAAACCAAAAACAGGTGATTTCTGATTACAGATTAAATAGCAGACTTAATGTCATAAATTTTTTGATAAACTTTTAGTTGAACATACATACGTTTGAATTATGATATTTTCTTTAATTAGCGTAATTAATTAATTTGTGAATTAAATTAAATTTTACAGTTATAGTGTCTTAAGTACTTGAGTAAAATGAATCTGACAATATGACACTCTTATTTGACTTTATGACGCTTATTTATGCACTTTTTAGGTAGCTTATCATTTCTCAAGTGCATATAATTATCGGTTCACTTTTCATTACAATATGAAGTGATAAATACGAGTGATAAAATAAAATTTTCGCTTTCCTCTCTCCACTTCCTGCTTACCGTGATTTATATGACAGACCAACACTGAAAAGCCGCGACTTCAAAAGAATTGGACTAATTGCTTTCAATTGCATTTTTAATTCCAATATCTTTATAATATTTACAAATTAATATTTATTTTCTATTTTATACTAATAATTATTTTTACAATATTGTCGAGTTGTTTCTCAGTTCACTTTCACGTTTGAAATTAGAACGATGACTGACTGGCGACGCCGGCTGTTTCCCACTGAGTTGCTGTCAACTAGTATGTGTAGAAAAAAAAATTGTATAATTCTTCTGCACTCTCCTAGACCGTTTTCACACGGGCAATTTTTGTCGCGGCAATTCTTAGTTTTATAGGAGAGGGGGCGACCAAGGGAAGCGAGAGAGAGAGAAATTCTCCTCTCTTCGTCGCCCCCTCTCCTATAAAACTAAGAATTGCCGCGACAAAAATTGCCCGTGTGAAAACGGTCCTACAGTATTTTATTAACATAACTATGGGATTTGTTTACAAGCTACGTATACATAAACACACACATACATGTGTATTATTTTGTATTCATTGGTTTTCTATTTTCGCATTTCGCTTTCGGTGCTGATTAGCTCTCATGCATCGGTCAACAGAAAGACGAACAAAACAAAATAGTGGAAATATTTAAATATGCATTTTAAAGGGATTTAAATACAACTGCATATTCATACATACTATTGTTATTGTTTTGAGATACTCTACACAAGTATTCATACATAAAAGCATATATTTACTAAACACACAGTACGAGTAAAACGTAATGAAAAGCTCAACAACTAGGAAATCAACACAACGATTTCAAGTGCAGCGAAAATTATTTCATTTTGAGAAAAATGAGAGTAATTATTTTGGGCTAAAACACGAGCAGAGCGCATGTGTGGGCTTTTACGACAGCTATTTGGCGCTAGTGACAGTTGGAAAGTTGCGTAAAAATTTGTGCGGAAAGAAATACATATTTTATTTTAGAAAAGCTTTCTTTTATCGAAATCTTCTCGGTTTCATACTCACGCAACAAAGTTGCTAAGAGAGTATAATAGTTTTGTTCACATAGCGGTTGTTTGTCACACCTTAAACTAAAAGAGTTAGATATAGGGTTATGTATACCAAAATGATCAGGGTGACGGCAAGTAGTCGTGATTGTGAACCGATTTCAACTATTTTAATGTTGTGTGATGGAGTACGTATAGGAAACGACTCCAGAAAGTTTGGTTTTTATAGCTTTACTGGCTTGCGAGATATATACAAAAAACATATTTGGGGCCTAGGCCCATCACACACCATTAAAATAGTTGAAATCGGTTCACAATCACGACTACTTGCCATTTAACACAATTTTGGATTCCATTTCATTCCTTCACTTTATAATATAATAAATAACGTACATAAGGAACCAATAGGATTGACACACACCATCTCTTTGTCGACTTTAAAGCTGCTTTCGACAGCACGAAAAGGAGCTGCCTTTATGCCGCGATGTCTGAATTTGGTATCCCCGAAAAACTAATACGGCTGTGTAAGCTGACGTTGAGCAACACCAAAAGCTCCGTCAGGATCGGGAAGGACCTCTCCGAGGCGTTCGATACTAGACGAGGTTTCAGACAAGGTGACTCACTCTCGTGTGATTTCTTTAACCTGATGCTGGCTAATATGAGCTGCAGAGCTAAATAGAGAAGGTACAATTTTCTAAAAGAGTGTACAGCTACTGGCGTACGCCGATGATATACTACAGAATTAGAAGTGGTATGGTCGTTCGATAATGCGATATAAACGAATTTGAAGTCCGGGATTCAATTAATCCCGATCATTAAATTGTCATATGGGGAGGTTTGGATCGATTTCATTTATATTAAACACTAAACCATGTAGAGTGGGATTGAAATATTAATTGTATTGAACTATATTTCGGGTATAAAGTCAACCACTAATTGATATCAATGATGTTAAGGGGTCTGGGTTGATTTCATTTACATTGGTCATTAGTCTAAATTCTGTTGATATATACAATATTAGACTTCTAGAATGTCGAAAATTGTAACAAGTACATATAGTATGTATTGGGTCGTTCACTAAGTTATTTCGTTCTCTTTAGTGCAATTTAAACATGATGTTTTTATTGTGTAAAACACTTTATGCAATTAAATATTCTCCATTTTGATTCAATAACTTTTGCCACGCTCATAAATTTGTTGATCCTTAGAGGCAAAAAACTGGTTCAAGTGGTTTTTGATGTCCTATTTTAAAGTGAGACCGGAACAAGGAGAATAAGGTGGTTGTGGGAGCACATCCCATTCAATCTGCAAAAACTTTTGGCGACTTATCAAACTTTAGGCTATGACATCTCTGGCAGAAAAACTTCACCTGTCCATAATATGGGTGCCTGGTCACAAGAAAATTATCGGAAATGATAAGGTATACGAGTTGACAAAGATATGAGTTTCTCACGAAGAACCCGAAGCGGAGCAAATACCATGCCCGTCAGGAAATATAAATCGAGATCTCCACACACAGTATGAACAGATTGCTCAAGAAAGATGGAAATCAACAACCAAATCCCAAAAAACAAAACAAATTTGGCCTATATATGACAGAGCAAGACCTAGGGATCTACTAATAGATCCAGAAAAAGCATATATAGACTTACGGCTACATGCAAATTAGAAGAGAATAAGCCCTATCACAAACTATACAGAAAAACCTTGGGATCCATCAAGCTCCAAATCTCGAATGGTTGTCCACAAAAGGTATTACGGAAATAAGTATTTCCATTGAAAGTACCAAATGGTTTGACGATGAAACGAGATAACAAAATTTAAAGGTCTCACAATGTATGTATGTGATTGGTGTTGAAACCGTTTAGCCGGTTATAGCCGAATCGATGATAGCGCGCTACTCCTCTCTTTCCAGCTGATCATAATACGCTTCAGAATTAATCGTGGTATTGTCGGGCAAGTGCTAAAAAAACTCACCCAACAGACAACATTACATTTATGTTTGGTGACCATCGTCCTTCGAAGTGGTTTGCGCTGGTTCATCCTTTTTTTAGACCATGATTTCTTGCGCTTTATATTCTCGCAAACTACATAATTTTCGTTCCCAATAATAATGGCTTCAAAAATTGATCACATCTTCTTTTTCTTTTTTGTGAGGAACCCATATATCACACTTAGAAATTAATCCTAAATGTTTAATTTGCTTTGGAACGATTGCGTTAGACAAATTAATTCTTTCAGCAATCTCTCAAGTTGTTATACGACGATTAGCATCGATTAACGACTTTATTATATCCAGCTCGGCTTAAAAAGTCCTTCTAGTCTCTTCAATAAGATCAGCTGTTGTCATCAAACAAAATTACTTAGTGATAGCATAGTAAATGTAAGAAAATATGCTCATTAAATTAAAAAAAAGATCGGAACTTCAAAAATAATTTTATTAGGTATATGGGGGCTGGAGTATCTACTATTTCATGTATTTTTTTACCACAGAATTACAAGTTAGCGATATTTACATATTTTAGATGAGTGGTGCCACACTTTGAAGTCTATATTTTCAAACTTTTATTCCGATAGCGTTTGCCTTTCTGCATATACCAACCTCCTCAGAGGGGAATTAAATATGGTTGTGAATGTCTAATAACATTCGCGGTTAAATATATCAGATTAAAGCGGATTGAAAATAAAAGCACGGATTGAAAATGCTGCACGTCCTATCTTGCTGGTAGCTTTATTAAGAGAGAGGGAAAAACGGAAGCATAGCTTGACAGCAGGACTGTAAGTGCTGCCAAGACAAGCTTTTACAAACATATGATTGCGGTGGTGCCAGATAGGCGCGAACAATGGTAAATATTAATTATATTTACATACATATGTACTGTATATGTACATATATGTATGTGCTTGCTTTGATGTAGTAATTAAAAAATGGGCCAAAGTTAACAATCCAGTATATAATAAGCCAATGAAAATGTTGAAGAAGTTTCAGACGTTTGAGAGAATGTGGGCTGATCATTATTATTTGAAGAACCTAGAGAATCCTTATTTCATTCATTAAAAAAATATCGGAATTATCACACAGACATCGTATTTTGTGTTAATTATACTCACGCAACCTGTTGCACAGAGTATAATAGTTTTGTTCACCTAACGGTTGTTTGTGTAACCATGAAATATAAGAGTTAGATATGGGGTTATATATACATAAATGATCAGGATGACGAGTGGATTTGAAATCCGGATGTCTGTCCGTCCGTCTGTCCGTGCAAGCGATAACTTGAGTAAAAATTAAGATATTTTAATGAAACTTGGAACACATGTTCCTTGGCACCCTGAGGAGGTTGCTTTCGAAAAAGGGCAAAATCGGTCCACTGCCACGCCCAGAAAATGGCGGAAACCGAAAACCTATACAGTGTCATAACTAAGCCATAAATAATGTTATGAAAATGAAATTTGGAACATAGGATCCCATTAGAGAGGGGCACATTTGGATGTAATTTGTTTGGGGAGGTGGGCGTGGTCCCGCCCTCAAATTGGTTTTTTATACATATCTCGGGAACCAATAATGCTATATAAACCAAACTTTCTGCAGTCGTTTTGTTTGGCCACTTCTTAGTACAGTCCAAAAATGAAAGAAATCGGATAATTACCACGCCCACCTCCCATACAAAGGTTAAGTTGAAAATTTTCAGAAACACTAAATTTTCCATAAGAAATGGCAGATGGAAGCTGCACTCAGATTTTTTTACAAAATGGAAAATGGGCGTGGCGTCGCCCACTTATGGGTCAAAAACTATATCTCAGGAACTACTCGACCGATTTCAATGAAACTTGGTTTGTAATAGTTTCCTTACATCTCAATGATATGTTGTGAAAATAGGCAAAATCGGTTCACAACCATGCCTACTTCTTATATACCAGAACTTTGAAGTGGATCTGAATCGTTTACATTACAATATATAAAGTAAGCACTAGTGAGGATATCGGTGCAGAACTTTGCACAAATACTATGTTTATAGTGTGGAAACCCCATTCTAAAAATCGCCGAAATCGGACCATAGGTTTTTAAGGCCCATATATAGAAAACGAGGACTTCGGTGCTTCTAACTTAATATTATGGTTTCCAACTTTCAATGGACTTTATACAATATATATGACGAATATGTGGGTCAAATTGTGTATTATATAATATAAATAAAGTTAAATAAATAAATTGCGAGAGTATAAAATGTTCGGTTACACCCGAACTTAGCCCTTCCTTACTTGTTATAATATTATTACTAATGAACATCAGAGTTGGTCAAGGTAACTAGGCGTACATCTGTACATATGTACATTAGGGTGGCCCTTAGTTGTATGGAGGATAAAAAAAGTTTCTGGATTCTCGATCGCACCCTCTAGAAATATGCGAATAGCCCAAAAACTAGTATATACAAAGTTTTGGGTCAATCAAAAAAGGTTTAGAGGTTGCGCAAGGAGCTTGAAATCCTGAAAAAAATAAGCATTTTTGCCATTTTTATGTCTCAGACTTCCATATTTCAAAGTCACACTATCCCTTACTGGTTTTCCATACCGTAATAAGATAATAAGAATAACATTAGAACCGTTATAACGGTATATCACGAGCAAGCGACGCTTGAGAATGCACCACATTAAAATTACTTTCATATTTGTATTTCTGTAACTCTATCATCAATCGACCGATTTTTAAGATTGTGGTAATTTTGGAAAGGTAATAAAATGCAGATCTTATTACGGTATGGAAACCAGATAGTGTGGCTTTGAAATATGGAGACATAAAAATGGCAAAAATTCTTAATTTTTCAGGATTTCAAGCTCCTTGCGCAACCTCTAAACCTTTTTTGATTGACCCAAAATTTTGTATATACTAGTTTTTAGGCTATTCGCATATTTCTACGGGGTGCGATCGAGAATCGGAATACTTTGGAAAATAAGGGCCACCCTAATGTACATATGTATGTACATATATATAGTAGAGTTCGTCAGAAGAATTGCGTGCGGGGAGTATGATGGGTTTTATGAATGGCATTCGAATTTCGTATTTGTATGTTTGAAATGAATATTATGCTATCATTTGGATTTGAAAGCTATTACTGTGAACGAAGGTCATGTCCATGCTCAAGGTTACGAGTGATTAGCGATTAGTGCGGATATGTAAATATACTGATTTAATATTTAATATAATTGTACAACAGTTATGCAAATTAACGATATTTTTATTTTCTTACATATTTGCATTTTACACAAAGAACTGGCAACTTTTTCAAAACCTGCAGTCAGTAACTGCAACTAATCACGATTCGCATAATCCATAAGTTATTTTATAATACGAGGGGTAGAGTTATTAGCAAAAACAACCAAAAAGTTGATAGATTGTAGAGCTGAAAAGCTTCAAAGATTGGCTGGAGTGATTTTCAGTTTCTCATGGATATTTCGCACTATGACTTATGGCAAGGTCTCAATCAAGCAAAAAAAGGCAAGTTGAAGCAATATTAATATATAAAAATGAGAAGTGGGACTATATATTTCAATATATTATTCTTATTTGTGATAAGTACCCAAAAATGTGTAATATAAGGTATATAAAATCTTAATAATCGAATGTCTTTGTTAGTCCAGTACCGCTACTTTGACATATGGTACAACTTCAACAAAAAACCTAAACATATGATAGCAATATTTTATTGTTATGCTAAGCATATGGTTTAGATCATTCTCTACTTAAGTGGTTCTGATGTAAATCCACCTGTTTGGGATTTTTTGAGAGTTGGAATAGATTTTTGGTTGCACTCTTAGTTTCGGCGTAACATCGAACGAAAACTCGGTTCCAGATTTTTGTTTTTGAAGCCCTAGAGTTTACTTATTCCTGGGTTATACAGTCGTTTATGAAAGGTAAATTTATGTGAGTTCCACTTTTGAAGTTTCATATTCTAGGCTCACTGTTTATTCATGTATTACAGTGCTAAGTAAGACCAAAAAGATATCGGACCACATGAACACCTGGTTGTTGCACTGATGATTATCCATGAAAAATTCATTTAATAATGGGTTAATTCAATTTTCCTTAATTTTAGTTCAATTATTAATATACTCACCCATTGTCATTGTAGCTTCTTACCGCATTCTTATCCGAACACAGTGAGCTTGAATTGCCCATGATTGTCGTCTAGTAACAATAAAAACACACTACACAAAATATCGAATTAGCTGTGACACGCAATGCTTCCGCCAGCGAAAGGACAAGTCTGGTTAAAACTTTACTATTTAAAATGCCTTCGATCGATAATACAATAACACTATTTTAAAGCACATGAAGAGTGACCACGAAAAAGCGGAAAATTCCAGAATAAATAATTTAAGTTTTTCAATATTAAGCCAATTCGTTACGCGTATTATTGTAACTATTCAAGAACTTTATTAGAAGAGCAAAGCATTCACAATATAAACAATGGGTTGTATTTTCGTAAGCAACAAGTCAATTGGAACTTATTGGTATGATCTGGAGTTATTTTTCGTAGAATTAGGCAACCGCAGTGTACTGTTTTTTAACATTTTACAGTTAAAGAAAAATTATTTTTAAAAACTTGCCACTAAGTGATTTTAAAATTCATTATTTAGTAAATCACACTTTCTTCAAGGTCTCTTAACCTCTTCTCACAAATGGTATTTATTACGCCAACAGAAGAAAAAATCACTTCTAATTTTGACAATTAGAATTTTACAGTTACACTGGAATATATGCAATTATGTTGCTTGCAATAGAAGCGACGTTTGTGTTGTTGCACTTTACAGCAGTAATGACCGACTTGTTGGAATTCACAAAACGCTTTGACGTTTGTCGTCGTTGAACATAGCGCTGGCGGCTATGAACGCGAGAAGCACGCAACTGAAAAAATCCAAAACTGCAACAATAAAAAATTAAAAATAAAAAAATGGAAACTTCAAATATGTTTGTTTATCTGCGCTTACGAAAGCTGCCAATATAATTTTCAACGACTAGCGAAATATGTGCATACACTTCAGCAGGTGTGTATGTTTGTATATTATTAGCCAGTGGCCGCGCTTTAACTCGCTTAATAGCATTTTAACACTGAATTCATCGGAGTTTTTCATGTCAGTTCACTGGTCGTACCGAAACAAGATCACGTAAAGTGTAAAACAAAAACGTTCGTGTGTACATAAGTCCAAGCATAATTGGCAGCACTTGTTATTAGTGTTAATGTTTGGAGGTAGAACAACAATAAACAGCGTTTAATAAGCGTAAGGGTGCTGTAAACTGTTTTTGTTTCCACCTAAATACATGCATTCTCGTTTAAACATATAATTGCATAGACCAATACAGAGGCGGCACGAAAAACTCGCTGAAGAGGGTGAAGCAATTTGAATTTGAGGCTGACATTGTTGGTGTTGTTGATACTGGTTCCCAAGTAGACGAAACTATCTACCACTTCAAAGTTATGACTGTCAACAGTGAGGTGTGAGCCAAGACGCGAGTGCCCTGACTATTTGTTTGATGACAGGAGATATTTTGTCTTGTCCTCATTCACTACCAGAACCATACGCGCAGTTGTTGCTTCCGATGACATCAATATCATCGACGTACGCCAGCAGGTGTACACTCTTATAGAAGATTGTACCTTCTCTATTTAGCTCTGCAGCTCGTATTATTTTTTCCATCAATAGATTCAAGAAGTCGCACGATAGTGAGTCACCCTGTCTTAAGCATCGTTAGGAATCGAACGGCTCGGAGAGGTCCTTCCCGATCCTGACGGAGCTTTTGGTGTTGCTCAACGTCAGTTTACATAGCCGTATTAGTTTTGAGGGGATACCAAATTCAGACAGGCATAGAGGCAGCTCCTTTTCGTGCTGTCGAAGGCAGCTTTAAAATCGATGAAAAGGTGGTGAGTGTCGATTCTTCTCTCTCGGGTATTTTTCAAGACTTTGCGCATGGTGAATATCTGGTCCATGGTGGATTTTCCAGGCCTAAAGCCACACTGATAAGGGCGAATCAGTTCGTTGACCGTGGGCTTTAGTCTTTCACACAATACACTCGACAGGACCTTGTATGCAATGTTGAGGAGGCTTATCCCACGGTAATTGGCGCAGATTGTGGGGTCTCCCTTTTTAAACTAAATGCTACATACCAAAAGCCTCACAGCAGTGAAATTTCTAAAAATATTTGAATTATTGGTAAAATTGGATATATGAATTATTTGAATCTTATGGTGACTTCTCATGGGCAGAGGGGCCAGTAGGTACTTTCAAAGCTAATCTTCAATTAGTAGAAACAACAGGAACTATAATAATAATCTTAAAGTTTATTGCCAGATAGCTTTGTTAATTTTCCTCTTAACGCCCCCTCGAATACCATTGGTGGATACGCCACTGCATTATTATATAAGTAGGTGCCAATAAGTAAATATACACTTATATATTTTCAAGTATGTACATACATACATATGTGCATATATTTAATATGTATTAAAGAAAACTCAGCCACTCACAAATTTTCTTTATTTTATTTCATAGAAAAATGTTATTGACCAAAGCCACTTTCAAACTTGTATCGCTCACAGTCTTTAACTTAATAGTTGCTTTGCCTTTGTTTGAATTTTCGATGATATAAGCCACATTATATTGTACATATGTACATAAGTATAAACACATATTATGTACAGGCATAAGCATTTCTTGTCAACGCACCGTTGCATTTACTGCTTGCCTTTCGGTTGTTCATTACTGTTTTATGTTTTATTTATCTAGAGCTTGTGGCACAAAAACCTTACATCGTTAACCATTGTTGGTGACAAACGACAAAAATATATGTTTTCTTTGTTTTCTTTTTGATTACTGTGTGCCATAGTGAACCAGTAATTTCAAGTAGTAGCAATACCAACTGCTTGCTAACTTGTTAGCTACTGAGAAGGACACGCATAAGCACATACATGTGTAGATATAATATGTATATAAATATGTACAACATGCATTTTGATATTTTTGAATGTTTCGCCTCAATGAATACCACCTGCCGCACTCTGCCTACTACGAGTATTACATAATAGAAATATAGAATCCACATTTACTTGAATATACTTTGATAATTGCTTTATGCTACATGGGCTTGAAAAGTTTTTTGGAGGATTGTTAAAGTTTCATGGCATTTCATTCAATCATTCTAAAAGTGACTATACTTCTGTTTTAAGTTTTAGTGAGAGGTTTTTGGGACTCACAATGAATTATTTCCATCGACTACCTATACAAGATAAAATAAGGCGTCATTGGATCGAGGTCCAATCGAGATCAAAGTTAGGTCAGTTTGTTAGATCAAAGTATGACTAATAACATATTTCTGCAAACATATTGGCACACCGACACGTTATTACAAGCAATTCTCTAACTGGCTTGTATACAACTCAAAACTCTGCCACCTGTAGAGCGACCTTTAACTCTTGGAGCAACTATGTTCAATTTTGTGATGTGTGGAAAAATATGAATCAAAGTAATTATAAATGAAGAATAACGATTTTGAGTATATTAATTTCTTTGTTGTAGTAATTACAGCATTTGCCATTAATTAAAAGGTAAGGTTGATGCAAATCCATGAAACCGAAAAAGTGACCTCACGGCATACGTACAAATGTTTATGCGAGTATGTGTGCAAATGCGTGAATATTTGCTTTTTGGTCGAAATGATTAACCTGACAGCGCACAGTGGGGTAAATTTGTATCAATAATGGATGTATGTAAATAAATATATGTATACATATGTATGTAACTAAGTTAAATAGTATTGCAAATATTATAATTTCTGGCCTAAAAATAGTTTTAAACATAAATTGCTATGTAAAATGATTAACGAAATAAACTAACGTAATGTCAAATTAAATAAAAAAATAATTATATGTTATGTACGAGCACAACTTAAGCAGCCTTTTTTTGGTAATTTATTTATTTTTTGGTATAAGTTATATTATGGTATAGTTGGCGCCAATATAAACAAATAGTTTTTGAACATTAGTTTAGATACTTTGACCCAGTGTGCAGCGTGCCACACATAATTGGTTTAGTATATATATATATTATTGGTTTTACTACAATATTTTCAATGCACTATCATGAATTATATTATTGTTTTTTCGTTTTTTATTTGTTTTATATTTAATATTTATTCATGCATGTCACTCATTTGTTGCACAAATATTTGTTATTTTTATGTTTTCTATTTAATTAAAGCACCTGTTGTCAAACGACTGACATTCGTTATATCGAATTTCAAACATTTTTCTTGGCTAAGTGAGCTTTCTATTCAGAGGTTAACTTAAAGGGAAAACACAATAAAAAAGGGAAATGAAACAAAAAAAAAATCAGTAAAGGTTATGGAAGATATAACTTAGCCTAAATAATGCCTTCAAATACAAATTACGCTGAAGTATGTTCTTCTGAATGATTTAATTTTAGAGCAAAAGTAAAGAATAAATCAGTACCGATCTTTCGCTAAATTAAGTGGTCATGGATGCACCACAATATGATTTAGCATTAAATATCGGTCCAGAAGTGGGGTAGCGCCTATTTCTCTAACATAATCATTACCGTGACTCACAAAAAGGTTAGACTTTGTGAAGTTATAGACTTTCCTTAAAGAAACTGTTATCAATTTTAAAGAAACTGTTTTCATCGATATATAAGATCGTTGGAACCATCGATGAACTAATGTTGACAACCTTCTCCATCATCAATTATTTTCATATGAATGATAGTCTGCGAGTCAGGTCACACATTTTGTTGAAACAAATGTATATCGAAAGAGTGTCTTGCGTTTCCGCCCGAAGTTTGAGTAATAAAGGTACAAATTTCCTTTGAATATTGCTTACATTCTTACTAAGCTATTCGTATGTACTTGGTACTAGACTTAAAATAAAAAGGCAGCATACTTGGAAAGCAGTTTGTTGCTATCAAGTTGTTTCTGCTGGAGATTTTCGCAGTTGCTTTTAAAAAAGCTTACTATGAAAGCTCATTTTTATAGCACATAAAGCTTTTACCGATACACTGAATTGGGATAGCATAGATAGCAACCTTCTATCTGAACTTATAAGTGGAAGTTGAGGGTTTTAAGACGCGGTGTATTTTTTAAATAAGAAAGCAGTGAGACTGTATGTGACATGATGTGATGTCATATATAATTCAACGTACATATATATCTGGCATCACATCATGGCACATCGTCATTTAATCATTAAGCATTTTATATGGGCGAAGGATTTATTGCCCTTTTCATATTTAAGTTATTATTTTAGATGGTTAAGAGAGTTGTATCACATATTAACTCTCTACTAGTTACCTAAAACAAACACGCAATTTATTTATTTAATTTTATTAAGAGAACACACAATGTGAGTCCTAAATTCCGCAAGAGTCTACTAATAATATCGAAAATAATTATATACTATATTGTATATGGATTCTGGATCGATTTCAACTGTTTTTGCCACCAAACCACATTGTATTTAAGATCTTACTTTAACTTAATTTTGTTAAAATATCTCATATATCTCACATTAAGATATACAGTGATCTCCGCTTAAATATCTGTAATATTTTAGCCACAAATACAAAATTGTTTGCAATTTTCCCCTTTAAGTGTATTTTAATATTTGAATGTGATATTCATAGTTTTGTAATGTTTTTTTTTTCATATTAATTGTTAATAATAAGAATTAATGTGACTTTCATTCTAAAAGAAAAAATATTATATTAAATCGAATTAAGTCGAGCTTGTGGCTTTTTGGTGTTAAAACACACCCTAAACTCAGAGAAAAATATATTATTTGCTGATATGGGTTTGGAATTATGAGAAATTATAATAAGATTTTTGTTGTTATTCATATAATTCGAAGTTTTTCTACATTTGTACAAGCAGTATCGCTGAAGCTCAGTGATTAATTGAGGAATACACGGGATCTCACAATCCATGTTATATTTTCCTTGGTTTTTGAATTTTATTTTATTTCATCAACTGACAGATCAATATCCCTATGAATATTCATTGATGCTAGACCTTTAAGCCTATCTTGACCTGCCCTACTTCGTAAATAGGTTTTAATTCTCTTTAAACTTGGAAAACTTCTTTCTGGTGATGCTATTGAAACAGGCAATAACGCCAATATACGTAAAATCTTGAGAACATTCACAAAAGACGTTTTGTTCACTGCTTCTAAAGCTTCGAGAGCATTCCGAAAATGCTTGCCAGAAGTTCGCTGTTTCTCAGCTTTTTTAGCGTCAAAATCGTACTTGGGAAAAATACACAAAAAACATACGTGTCCTATAATAACTGAATTAACGCGAAGGAACTACTATATTAAAAATACGTTGAGTAATACAACTTTTCGTAACACCCCCCCAAAAAATTTTTCTGGATCCGCCACTGCCTATCTTTACTATCGGTGGTATCGTTATACTTTTCCTTAGTTTGGGTTCCTGGCCACGGCGGAATCTCGGGGAAATTGTAAGGCTGATGAGCTTGTAAAGTCAGGAACGTCAGACTCAGTATTAGTAGCGTGGAAATATATAGGATCACCGTCCTTTTGCCCTAAGGTAGAAATGCTCTTCGCCCTCAGTAAAGCTTTCCTATCCTTAGTCGTAGAAGTTTTTACTGGCCATTATCCCATCGGGATACACGCTGTGAGGTTAAAATTCTTACCAGATGCCAGCTGTAGAACCTGCATGGATACTCACTTTTTCGAACAAGCTCGCGAAATAGCGAATATAGTATATTTATCCAGTTCAACTCAAAATAGGAGTGTAGATATGTGATTACTTAATCAACGTTGTTTTTCTTCGATTTGCCACTTATTTTGTGCGAAACTATTAATGTCGCATAAATGTACTACATTTTCTTGTTACGAACTCAACTTAAGCTCCACCGACAAATAAAAACTAAATGATTTGAATTGCGAAAACCAATTAATTTCATAAATGTTATTCTATTCGACATAAATATGAACACATTTTGTTGTAAACTCATATTCATATTGAATTCTAATGAATTTGTCCAAAATCGTTCTTATGCAGTGTAACGTACCAAAGTTTAAGCAAATAATTCTTAAATTGTGAAAATGTCAAAAATGTCAAAATATTGCCGGCACATCGACAGACAGTCATAACATACATAAATACGATCACACACACACATAAATATGAAACCAAAACCATTTCTCCTTCAATTGCACGGATATGTAGGAGTGTGTTTTTGTTTGTCCTTACCCTGCTCGTCATTGCAATTCAGTTGCGCCATGTGGTAATCTATCATAATTTTTATATCCTAAAATCCCATTTTCGTATTATAGCAAATGTCTGCGAGCGAATATAATAAAATCAACCAACACAATTGCATTTCCCTTAGTACTACGTATGAAATCTTATGACTGTATCTCCAGTTCAGCACTCAGTTGGTCCAGCAATGGCATGACCGTTGCAACTAAATGTGTTTATGAAATGGTAAATCATTTTTATACCAGCGGTTCCAATGTTAGTCGAGTCTATTCGCATAGTAATTTTTTATGAAAAGTTTTAGTTATAAAAGACATTTCTTACAAATTGGTTTTATCCATAAATACATATACGACTTCCCATGATTTACTGCTCATCGATGTAATCGAATACTATAGTAAAACTAGACAACTAGACGTTTAGAGAATCTGTGATATTTATATTTCAGACTTTACTAAATAGCTGACTGACAAATGAGCAATGGTTTGTAATTCTCAACCACGCCTGAAGGTTAACTTTTTATAATATTATATAATATTTCTTATATAGTGGTTTCTACTTCCTCATTCCTATTGATATTCCCGAGCGGACATCATAGCAGCGATCTCTGCATTTCAATTATATATATGGGGTCCCGAGCGAGATGATAACAGGAAGAAATTCTTAAAGTTGGCTGGTAAACTTTTATTTTTTGCTTGATGGTCGTTGATCAAGAATTAAATAACATGCAGTTCATATAAATTGGGTTTACTAATCTAAAATGTCTAGGTCTAAAAGTTGAATTTAGTACTGAGACACAGATCGAGAGAGATACTGAAATAAAAATAGGAAATGGGAAAGTACTCCCTGTAGTCTACCCAGATTTTTGACTTTCACTTTAGGGTCTTCTTCAATAATTTTTATCACAACACCTGTTGGTTACTTAATCCTTTAATTTTGTGAAAATCTTGAAAGTGAAATGAAATGTGCGCTGGGTATAGTAAGAAGTTTGGTTCCAGATGAGCAGACTGCTTCATTTCTTGTTTATTACTATATAAATATGTGCATATATGTATGTATATGTATATGGCACTGCAGGCAGCTTTCGACTTCTGCAATTTTCTTCGGGGCAGTTTCATTTTTCTATTCTTCACGTACATAATCGTATACTTGCTTCTTTGTTGTTGTTCAAAAGCTAAAATATGAGATCATGGTGCAAACAATTTTATGATGTGAACACTGCAGGCCATAACGAAAATATCACGACAAAAGTGTGTCTATATGTGTGTAAGCACAAGTTAGACGCGGCAATCTAAGGACTTCGTTGAAGGGCGATATAACGCTTAAGCCGACGGACATTTATACAATGGGACGTTTGTAAGAATACATGTGCAGAAAGATGCTGGACATTTGCGCACATTCAGACATTATGCATTTAGAGCAGAATGCACGAAGAGCTGAAGGGATGCATGAGCTTGCCTATGTTGTTGTTGTTATTGTAGGCGAGCATGTTCCGTCGTTGGACGTTAGATGAACGCATTGCGGCATCATGACAGGCGGCGATAAAAATGTCGGCACAACAGCGCTTTCGATTGCCCATCTTGGGTATTGTGTGAGTATGCGCTTAGCTGAATGTGTAACGAGGGCCTCAGACGTTACTTAATAAAAATACTACTACTTTGCGTTGGATGTACACTTTAAATAGATGAAAACATAAATGCAATAGTAAAGAAGGGGATAGTTTATAGGGGTGATAGCCATATTTTTGTTTTACATGTCGAAGCACATGACGAGATATACTATGTACATATATGCATTTCGAGAATCAAGTGATAAGAGTATAAAATTGCAGAAAAAACTGATACGATATATTCACAGAAACATAAAGTTTAAAGCAAAGGTCAGACCGCTATCATTCACATTCAGCACTATATGGATTTATCGGTAAGAAAACATGTCCATAGACATCAAAATATCAAACATATTGACAACGGTATAAAGTCAACTGAAAAGTTAAAAACATTATATTGGCCCAGAAGCTTTGGACTGTTTGCATTTACCCTTGGAATTTAACTAAAGTATTCTTGGCATCATATTTCCATGGAATATTTACACAATAATCAACAAATTCTGCAAAAAATCTAGTACAACAAGGAAAATAATTTTATGTGGTAAAGGGGGTGGGATAATTCATGGATCGATTTCATGCATTGTCAGTATAAAATTTGTACATATCTACGAATGTGTTTTCACGTCTGGATTCTCCCTAGATTAGCAATTAGGAGTCGACAAAGCGCCCTTGAACCTACTACGAATCTGTATATTTCAAGAGCTTATTCGAAGAAGTAAGCACCGAGAAATCTTTTTCATGATCTCGCAATAGCGGGACATCTAGAAGAAAATAATGACATGATTCCACCTCGTCATCCTCCATCAAGCTTCTACATCAGCATCCTGAGATTGATAACCTTACAGCGTATATCCTGATGCGACAATGGCCAGTAAGAACCCCTAAGGAGAGGTAAGCTTTACTGAGGTTGAAGAGCTCGGTAGACCTCCTGCGGTTCACTTTAGGCCAGAAGAATTAGCCTTGAGCGCATAGTCAGCGAACTGAATAATACGAGGGCTGATATATATATTTCTGGCCTAATAATGAAAATAGGAATATTTATCACCGAAAATGGTTTTATTGTTTTTCCAAATATTCTCCATCAAGATTTATACACTTTTGCATGCGCTCAAACCAATTTTCGAAGCACTTTTTTTGAGCCTTTTTTAGAGCGATTGTCAAAATGTGCGGGATCCAACGAAAACAAACCTTTTTTACGGCCAGGTGTGCATGCAATATCGAATGTATGCTGGTGGGAGAAACGCATAGGCATGTCTCTATCTGAAGGTATGTTACATGACGGTCTTGCATTATCAGTTCACGTACGGCAACGATGTTTTCTGGCACAACGGCTGTTTTTGGATGACCTTCACGGAATTCGTCTTTGAGCGAGCGTCGGCCATGATTGAATTCGTTGTACCAGCTTTTCACAATGCTATAGGATGGTGCTTCATAGTCATACAAAGATTTTAGTTTATCGATGCACTCTTGTCGCCATAATCCACGTCGAAAGTTATGAAAAATGATCGCACGAAAATGTTCACGAATTAATTCCATTTTTTGGCCGAGATGAATTTTTTAATTCCCTGTAAATAAAACAATTCACGATTAAATGACAAAACGTTCTGAGTGATGTTATGCTAAAAAATGTCAACCTTTCCCATGGAAATGTCAGATTGCACCTGGCAACACTTAGTGTTGCCTAGGCCAGAAATATATGTATATAGCAGCCCTCGTATCGCAGCTCTACTATCAGAGTGGATCGACACCTCCCTAAAGGTTTTTGCGCTCCGCAGCAATATATCCGCCGCTGCCTTAATAGCAGTCACTTCCACTTGAAAAACACTGGAATATTCGGGAGGACTGAAACTAAGGTTGATGCGAAGTTCCCGACAGTAAACTCTCTCACCTACTTTTTCCGCGATCTTCGACCCATCCGTCAAGAAGCTCACCGCGCCTATCCTCCAGTTACTCCTTCCCACCCAAACGTTCCTTGAAGGAATAAAGAGCAGATTGTTGTCAGGGCTAGGATCGGCGGCATAGAGATGACCCAATAACCTCGCGAAGAAGTCGAAGTGTGCGAGGATACTAGAGTGCCCAGGAACGCACTCATTTACAAACCCGGATTCCCTAATATTGCAACTTTCGCGGCCATGCAGCTTCCAGCTATGTACAGGGGTGATATAAGCAGTAAGGCTTTAAATGTCAAGGTTTGTTTCGTCCGAAGTGCCCCACTCATACTTACGAGAGCCTCTAGGTGAACGCTTATTAGCTTTTTAGCTAGTGAGGCCTTTCAAGCGACGTCCACCACACGAGTATCCCATAGAATATTATAGGCTTGACTATAGTTTCATATAGTCAGAGAACCACTTTTGGTGAGATGCCGTTTTTGGTAAAGACTTACGTCGACTGCAGTCGATTTCAGAAAATATTGCACGATACCAAGAAAATATTAGGATTAAGATTCAGTTAAACAACTGAATCAAACTAGATTTACGATGCCCCATGTTTGATGTATACATATATATTTTTTATTACAAATTAACAAAATACGAGGGAGTTGAGCTTTTGGCTGATTGCATAGCATACTTTCTACATTTAATTTGAACTTAAAAGCTTCGACAATATATTGAATAAAAAATCAACGCAATGAATCAAAAATGCATAATAAATTGCTTGCGGACAACTGTCTATTTTTCGATTTGCAATGATATCCTTGTACATATGGGTATAATATGTACACATGTGCATATGTATTAATTTAAATATTTTTGTATTTGCATAGAAATTCACTTATCATACATAATTTATTGAAGTTTAAATGCGTAATTGATATGCAAATTTAAATACAAACATACTCGTTCATTCATTTATTTGTTGCAATTACGCTATGGTTCCGGACGTGTCACATATGCAACTAAATAAATATCCACATACTTGTATTTGCCACTTTTGTAGTAGAACTACTGTTAGCTGTACTTATATTGCATAATGTTGTTTGCTATTGTTGTTGCCTTTGATGTATGACCGCAAGCATCATTACTTTTATGACTGCCATGCAACATAAATTAATCACTCAGAAAGTATGTGAATGTTGAAAAAGTGTAGATCACCCAAAACAGGTGGCGGTCAGGTAGAAACATAACCAGGCAACTGTTACAGGTGTCCCGACATCAGCAGCTGTTATCCTATGTAGCCAGTTGTGTAGTAGTCACTCTGGTGATGGATGTGGCGGCTATATAGTTAATATTAATATGCAACGGCTGCAGGTCGGTTGAAAATGATGGATACAAATTGTATGAAGTATAATTAATTTTACAAAAATAAAAAATTCCCGACAAACGCACTACAAAATTATGTAAATGGAAAGGGCTTATACATATATTCGGGCAAATAAGAATGTGTTCATATGCATATCGATTCTCCCATTTTGTAACCCAATAAACATAATTTATAGGAAAATATTGAAAATATTTATCCGAAGTATTGTTCAAAGCGTTGGTAAATACAAGTATATATATGTACATGGAGCCCTGATAGATGATAAATAAATGACGCCCGAAGACGCCACTATTAAAAACAAGTAAGGAAGGGCTAAGTTCGGTTGTGACTGAACATTTTATACTCTCGCAATTTATTTATTTAATATAATAAAATAGACAATTTGACCCACATATTCATCACATATATGGTATAAAGTCCATTGAAAGTTGGAAACCCTAATTTTAGGTTAGAAGCACCGTCCTCATGTTCGATATACGGGGCCTTGAAAACCTATGGTCCGATTTCGGCGATTTTTAGAAATGGGCTGCCACACTATAAACATAGTATTTGTGCAAAGTTCTGCACCGATATCCTCACTAGTGCTTACTTTATGTATTGTAAAGTAAACGATTCAGATCGTCTTCAAAGTTCTGGTATATAGGAAGTAGGTGTGGCTGTGAACCGATTTGGCCTATTTTCATAACATATCATTAAGATGCAAGAAAAATATTACAAACCAAATATGGTTTTTGACGCATGAGTGAGCGGAGCCACACCCACTTAAAATTTTATATACCAATTTAGGTGGAGCCCTTCTGTACCTTCTTTGTAATGAAATTTAAGGTTTCTGGGGGTTTCCCTTACTGAATTAAAACATGTTTAGTCGTTTTCAACATAACCTATGTATGGGAGGTGGGCGTGGTTATAATCCGATATCCTCCATTTTTGGACTATATAAGGAAATACTTGAAAAAAAAAACGACTCCTGAGAATTTCGCAAATATAGCTTTAGAAGTTTACGAGATATGTACAAAAAACTTAGTAGAGGGCCACTTTCCCAAAAAAATTACATCCAAATATGCCCCTTCCTAGAACAATTCTTTATATCAAATTTTATTTCTATAGCTTTATTTATGGCTTAGTTATGGCACTTTATGTGTTTTCGGTTTTATGGAATTTTTACTCAAGTTACAGCTTGCACAGACGGACGGACGGACGGACGAACGAACGGACAGACAGACATCCGGATTTGAACTCCACTCTTCACACTGAGTTACAATCAACCGTTATGTGAACAAAACTATAATACTCTCTTTAGCAACTTTGTTGCTGGCGACTATGTTGCGAGAGTATAAAAAGACAGATTCTTTCAAAATTATATTGATCTATTTGATCTATGTTTTTGGAAGGGAAATTGTGAAGTTAAACCAAATAACGCTTGGATACTGTACAAGATGACATGGTCAGACCATTTTCAATATGATAGCACGTCGGTTTTTGTAGAGCCACCCACAGAAACACCGATTACACGGAGTAGGTACCAATGAAATGAGGATATATGCATCTCATTCGTGTCCATTGACGATAAATGGATCCACTAGTATACAACGGAGTCCGAAGATGTAAAAAAAAATACTTGAAAAAGGCCTGGGAAAGATACGTTCGAAAAACTGGAAAAGGTCCAAATGGTCAAAGAATGTGAGAATTATTGAGTCAAATAGACGACGATTTGCATAGAAACGATCTCATTTAGAAAATGAAATTAATTATTTCTACGATGGCAACTGTGTGGATAACAACTCCTCTCTCGCTAAGTCTAAATTGGTTGTAGTAGACTACGAACTTTTTTTCCATTGGGAAAGTTAACGCCGCCACGGAGATAAAGTTGGCTTCCTCCTGAAAACGTATTTTTCAATCGAATGAAAGGAAAGAAATTAGGACATCGCTGAGTCAAGTCTGCCGAGCTAAAGGAAGACTATGTTGGGTATTAAATAGGTTCTAACAAAAAATATTCAACATTTAAGAAACTTAACAGAAAGTTTGTATCAAATTTCCATGTGAAATAATGCACATAATCCCTAAAGATTTCCAAATTCATAGGGAAAATATGAATGCATATTTCTGGTTAAGTTCTGTAAAATATCTCAATCTGATCAAAAAAACACCGCCTGGATCGGTTGTATACTTTCAATAATTCGAGCACTTTTCTTGACTGGGTTGCATATTTCCTTTATAAAAGTCATGTCGCATATGTATTGGAAATGCATGCAGCAAAGCAGAGTGTGTGCAGCGTTTAAGCCCGCAGGCCGACCACTACATTAAAAACGCATTAAATCAATTGTGGCCACGACACAACGCGCCTAGATTTAAAGCACTCACCGTTCAATCAAACCAGCGGTCGTTCGACTGGCCAACGCAGCAAAAGTGAAATAAGGCCAAAATGTAAAATAATTAAATAAAATAAAAATTAACTTGTGCATATATTAAAAAATTCCCGCGTACTATGTACGAGCACGGCCGGGGAAAAAAGTACAAAAATGCGCAGCCGCAACGACCGTTGCATTACCGCAACTTTTAAATTGTTGCAATACATTTGTCAGCTTCAGTCGCGCTATGGCGTTTACGGCAGTGCCTTAATAAACGCTTCGATTGCTTTTGCTGTTTTTGTTGTTGCCATGGCTGATTGCTTGCTGCCAACCTGTCGCTGCCGGTCAATATGCCACCTCAGATGCCACGGTCTGCGGGTCGGTGGGACGCTTCACGCCAACTGCTTGTGCGATTTATTAACGCGTTCTTTTAAACGCTAAAAGTGCACATGAAAAATGAAGTCTGGTAAGGCAATGACTTTTCACGTGCAGCAAAAGCTCCGAAGCATTCAGTCAGTCATGTTGTTTGTGTAGCCACAAATTAATATGTGCGCAGGTGTGTCTATGTTAACACACGCAATTGAATTTGTTTTCGTATGTATGTAGATGTAGTATAATCCGATCATTTGTGGTTGCTGCGCAGCAACGTAGCTTTCACACTTCGTTGTCGCGACTTTATGCGCTCAGACATTTAAGTCAGATAATCAGTGCACGCATCACCTGCTTTTCTAGCAATCGCGAAATGTTGCAGCTTTATGATTGATGTATGAGATTTCAATAATTGAAATATTCCATTGGAATTAAGTAGTAAAATTAAGTTGTAATTACTTTCTTAATGGATATCACGTTAGCCTGTTTTAAAATGACGAATTTACAAGTAAATTGATTCATTTATTGGTTGGTTATTAGCTGGCGTGGTTCATTGGCATATTTTCGGTATTCATTTCCTACTTTTGCCACAATGAAGACTCTAAAATAAGTATCAGTCAAACGTGCTATGATAGCTTTATTGAACGCAAATTTTTAAAATCAAATCAAACTTACTTAATCTCACCAAACACAGTTTTCAAACGGCAAGTATTTGAAACCAATAAAAGTAACGACACTTTAATCAATAGCTCTAGCGGCTTCAAACTATGCAGAGAACGAGATGACTTATCTCAACATATAGATGATTTAAAATGTGGTTCTACACATCTAACACCTTCGGATTTTGACAGCCAAACCTTTTATGTGTTGCTGCATATTTGCAGAATTTTCCCGGAGTCTGTGTAAGTTTTCGGCTTCGACCTGTCCCTATCGGAAACAATCATTATTTTAGCTCCAGTGCTGGTTTGAGACCATCTAGTCTTACATCTAGCGCACGCTATATCGTAATCGATTCGATTCTGTGTTATTTAATCAAGCCCAGTGACTTACTTTACTTAGTTTCTTATGCTCGAACTTTTTCTGAGAAGTTATCTTCCAGTCGATTCAGAATTGAATATATCTTTCGGGAACCGCTCCGAGACACTTTAACAAAAGTCATTGAAAGGATTTTTAGTTTGGTTGGCGAGCTCGATTGAAGTCAGTACGGCCAGCGCTCTAGCATAAGTGGACCCCACGGGTAGGATAGGATACCGTGTCTCGCAAACTGGACAGCCCTGCAGTTTTCAGTGATTCTGAGGTGGCCTGGTAACCAGACAAGTCGGATTGCAAGTTAGTTCGAAGCTTCTGTTTAGGATGTTAGACACTCCCTAACTAGCTTAAAGCGTACTGTCATCGAATCCAAGGCCAATATTGACGCTCTTTTGTCGGAGTTAATACACGCCTCTATGAAGGAGGCTCAACTTTGGTGCAGTATGTCTGCTACTACCTTGATAGCAGTCACCTCAGCCTGAAAGACACTACAATGATCTGTCAGCCTAAAGTTGGAGTTCATCCATAGCTTCCTTAGCAGAAAAACGTTAGAGTAGAGAATAGTTTGTTAAATATAGTGAAAAGTGCAATATTAATTTGGTATTCGGGAGAGTAATAAATTACTTCTTGACTTAAGTGAGGCCTTTCGGTCAGTCATAATTTTTCTTCCAACTTTAAGGCAACCAACTAAGCACATCGATAAATTAGCATTACGTCACGGTGACCTTCAATAGTATTGTAGGAGACTAAATACGGTTATACACTTTCATTTCATGCATAAATTTCGTACACTTACCGGACAGTTATTCAATCAAGATATCATTATTTATATTTATAACATTATCACACTTGCCATTTCTGTAGCAAATTTGTTGACCTCAGTGACCTTCGAAACTAAATTGCAAAGAACTAAATACATTTCTTTGCCATTAAACCCTTATCCAATCGTCTGACGATTTATAAATATAGGAAGGCTTGTATTGCTTTCGTGAGTACAACTGTATGGATAAATATATCACTTGATTTAGCATGCAAGCAGATTTGACGAATTACCATTTTTATACGTTTCGTCTTGTAAGTGAATCCATAAATAGCGAGAAAGCATATCAGGCCAGACCTTTTATGCCTTCCAATGAGAAGAATTCACATTCGTCATTCAAGCAAATGACATTTGCATTTTTTCCATATTGCTGCCGTACTCACATACAAACTGATATATGGTGCGATAGAGGTTGATAACGTCACGGTGGCTGGTGTAATCAATGCATAAATGCATAGCAAAACGGTAATGGGGCCACAAGGTTATTTGCATGCATGTATAGATGTATTTGTATGTGTTTGCCTTTATTGTCTGACTTTGTGACACAGTGACGTTCACCTTAACCTTTTTTCGGTCGCACCCACAAACACTCACACGCATTTTGTGTGCAGCATACATTCAGGCGCCCTTGCTCGACAAATCTATATAAATTGTAACCTTTTTGCTCTTTCGCTTTCACTGATACTGTATTTTCGGCGTATTTGTTTACTTGTTTGCTTGCGTGTGTATGGGTGTGTGAGTGCGTTGTTTAGGTCAGAGTTAAGCCTGCAGTCAATCGAGCGATTTTCTCAGCCACATCTTTATGCAGTTGATGTGGGTGCGATTGGCGGCTTGGGCTACTGGAAATGACAGGTTAGTTACATACCGTAACTTCGCCAACATCTTTTACATTCGCCTCACATTTTCACATTCTGTTTGCAAGGTCTTTCGTTATTTCTTCACACACACCTTTTACACACACTTTTCATTTTTTTTAACCGTTGTTGATTGGTGTTTCCTTTTCATTTTTTTTTTTTGGGACAGCTTTTCGTTTAGTCCGGCCAATTTTGTACGGCTTCAGGCGCGCTTGCAAAAGTAATGATTTCTCTAACCGCATTGTGTGCAAAGGAATTCGCCAATAACAACAACAAAAGCGTTGAGAACACTAAAACAATATTCGTGCTATCGGTTATGCGGAAGCGTTGAAATGGTAGAGTCAGCGGAATTGCCAAAAGTGCAATTTGTGGCCGCCAAGATCATAAATGCGAGACACACACTTCACTTCGGCACAGACGTGGGGTATTTAAGGGGGTTTCCTCTTTGGTTTATTTATGCAGGTGCGTTGCCACAGCTGATATACCGAAATCGATTGCCTTTGCAACTGGATGAATGTCGCTGATGAATTCCATCATCGATTGATTGTATATACATATAGCTGTTGTCGTTTGTATTGAAAACAGACATTCAGAAACCGACTCCCGGATTGACGTTAAATACAAATGCCGCTCTTAGTAATAAACACAATTAGCTTCTTGCTTTCTATCGAGATCTTTAAAAACGTGCTGAATTTTTAATTTGAATGTTATAATTTAATATGAACGTTCTATTGAGTATGGGCCCAACCCAATTTTTCTTTCGAGTTTTTATCCGTTTTCCGAAGATATCTTCCAAAATAATAAGATCTCAGCTTCGATCGATACTGAACGAGGTATCAATTATGGCCGTGAAATCTCTCCAATATTATGCGAGAGAATTTCGATCAATAATGGTTAAGGAATGCTAATCTTCACTATTAGTGGCATCGTGTCACTTCACGATTAGAATGATCTAGGTACCTGGCCAAAGCGGTATCGTGGGATATTGTAACTCTGATGGGCTTCCAAAGTTTGACAAATCAGTTTCACCAACAGAAACATGGGGACAAGTAGGATCACCACTATCCTATCGTTACTACTGTGTATCCTATTGTTACGCAGATCCTTCAAACCTAATGTGAATCGCAAGAGCAAGCTCTTCGGCCTAACCAAAGTTTATCTCTTCATAGTCGTAGTTCCATTGTCTCATCGGGATCAACGCTGTTAGATTAAAATCCCAGAGGATGCTAGCTGTAGAAGATGCCCTGAAGAGGATGAGTTGGAATTATCTTATCACTTTCTTTTAGAATTTTGCGAGATCAAAGCAAATATTTCTTGGGTCTCACTTTCTTCGTTGAGTCTTAATATCTAATCAAGAAGTTGGTCGTGGTTTCACAAAATACTGATTTTCATAGTCTTAGTGCATTTCTCTCTGAGGAACAGCCATGCAACATAACCTAACCTATGCAATCAATTAAATTCTCGTTGTTCTCTTTTTAAGAATAGTTGAAAAGGCTTCGCGAAAGAGCAGTCGCCATATAATCGTTCCTGAATCCATGAATAATATTTTCAACACATTCCTTTGATAAGAAAGCAACCATTTCGATAGACTTTATTTAACCCCTCGTGAATGTTTGCTTTGCTTAGCATGAAGTCGGGTGGTCATCAAGCCGCATTTTTCTATAAAAATATTGCTTCATTAAGCGGAGTTGCAAACTGATCCACTGAGAATATAATTGTGGGAATACCAGTTCAATAACCGGTTTATGATAATTTCTGAACCACGGTTCGGTTCATATGGGTAGGTTTATTATGTTAAATGATTTGAAAAACATCTACAGAAAAGATATTTAAGCACTTTTCTTCTGAGAGAATAATAAACAATATACGACTGTGAAATTGTTGGAACCATCCAAATTTGTACCACTTTACCATAAGGATATAACCTGAAAATGTTTATTGGGGATTTTCATTTTAAACCGTACCAAACCATTTATTGAGGGGTTTCTGTTTGGTTTTCGCATTTTAAATAAAAACGGTTTGGTTCTTGGTTCTGTTCAAAGTCCGTAATAAGATGCGGTTCGGTTCAAACTCTGTCGGCAGCGAAACATATATGAATCTATGTAGACTCTAACTTATCCATGTCTAGTTGTATAATAATTTAATGTGGTTCAAGAGCAAACGGGAAATCACAAGGGGAAGTTGAGAAGAACAGGTAACTTATGAACTAACTGCTTTATCAAACTTCCCTTATGTGTTTATAAATGCCATCAGAACACATTAAGGAAACAAATTATATAAGTACATAAACAAATGTACGAGTATGTATTGTCAACATAAATATATGTACATATGTAAAAATTTATATGCTGCCTATTCAAAAGCATGCTGTCACAAAAGCTTAGCATTGCAGCTTAGGTGTTAAATTGGGTTCGTTTAACACAGTGATCAGCGGGAAATTTATGTGCGAATTTTTGTTGTACACTTCGCTTAGCTCTTTTCTTATCCTTTCCTTCTAGTGCTTTTCGCACTTTTTACGTCTTCACTTTTTCACTTGACTTTTACACTTCTTCACTTTACTCATCGTGTTGTTGTTGTTACAGTGTTGTTTTTGCAAAATTTATAAGCTGCTCAGCCTAAACGGGGTCATCAGCATTTAGCAAGTCGTTACGCTTGGATGGCACTTTGTGTGCGCACCTTTTTCTAGTCCCTTTTCCGTTGTAGTTTTGTGCTTTTAACGCTCCTCAAGATAAATACAAATATTTGTTTGTCCACACTTTAGGTGCGACTTAGTACACTCAAAGCGCTTAGTGCAGGTCAAAGGTGAATTGGTCACTGAGGTACTGGGGCGTGATGTCAGGGCAATTACAAGTATTGAACATTCATTATTCACACTGGCAAAGTCTTCAGTTATAGTGGAGTATAGGAAAGTTTTTTCTTTTATTAATAGCATATGTTTATTGTTTGAACTTTTGAGTTAAGGGTTCCTTTACTCAGTGGTTGGAGTTTGATACAAGAGTGCGCAAGAGCTGCCATTATGCCTAAAGACGGTTGTCTTTAGAGTATATTGAGGTATCGGATTACCTGATTTAAGATATGTTGCCGTTATTAATATGAAAACAAAAAATTCTGGTGTAATATTTTCAAAAATTTACCCAGGAGTTTCAGGCTTTGGTCTTTGTTTTTTTATAGTGGTCAGCTGTTCCATATAGTTTCATTTATGTCTACTTTGCTACTATTAATCTGCACTTCATACCAAACACCCTATTTTGCTGGTCTCCATCGTAAAGACTATATTATGCACAGCCAATTTAATACATTAAGATTATAATTGAGAAACCATTTCGAGCTGTAGCACAGCCGATTGCTATTTTATCAATAGCCACAGCAAAATCTCCAGCGTGGACATTCGATTAAAAAAATGTAGTGAAATATGATTTTTATTTTGTATGGCAAATCAATCTATATCAGCGCTTTAATCGAACAACGGCCGGGTAATTGATCAGTTAAGTCCTGTGCGAAAAGGCTATTAAGGAACTTTATCACAGTCTGTCGGGTTTGAGGTTATATTCCTGGGTTTGGTTGAAGTATTAAGGTGGTGTTAGCTCACTTGGGTATTTCATATGAAAGATAATGGTTTAGAAGGCTCAATATTGTCAGAGATTATGAGTAGCTGCGAAATCGAGAAGGTTGCTACCTATATATTTCTATCTATGAAGATCTCACATATTACTACCTTCCACCGATGAATGGATACGCAAGTTCGATTTATCTTTTATCTTCGTATTTTGTAGATTCTGACAGATGGCTGCATTGATTGAATAACGAAATAGTGTGGACATAACCGAGAGCGGCCGTATTTAAGTCATCAATAGGCTCATTGTGCTTTCAAGTAATACCCAATTAAGCGTCATTTAGCAACTCGGTTGAAGTTATTCCTTCTTAACCAGCTTGTTCTGCAATCTGCCGAATCCACTTTGCCTAATTTCGTTTGGCCTGTTCACCATCACCATTATCTGATTTTTGGGCTTTACACTTATGAGTACTATAAAGAGATGGACAACTCTCATCTCACTGGAAGTGAGAGCGCAATATAAAACGTCAAAACCACTAAACTTTGATAGTTGACGAGATGAGGAGGTTTTGACATTTCGAAATTGGAAAAGAGGGACGGCCAGATTGAAATGTTGCCAATGCGACGGAGTCTTTTAAAGGGTGATTTTTTAAGAGCTTGATAACTTTTAAAAAAAAAAAATTTGCAAAATCTCATCGGTTCTTTATTTGAAACGTTAGATTGGTTCATGACATTTACTTTTTGAAGATAATTTCATTTAAATGTTGACCGCGGCTGCGTCTTAGGTGGTCCATTCGGAAAGTCCAATTTTGGGCAACTTTTTCGAGCATTTCGGCCGGAATAGCCCGAATTTCTTCGGAAATGTTGTCTTCCAAAGCTGGAATAGTTGCTGGCTTATTTCTGTAGACTTTAGACTTGACGTAGCCCCACAAAAAATAGTCTAAAGGCGTTAAATCGCATGATCTTGGTGGCCAACTTACGGGTCCATTTCTTGAGATGAATTGTTCTCCGAAGTTTTCCCTCAAAATGGCCATAGAATCGCGAGCTGTGTGGCATGTAGCGCCATCTTGTTGAAACCACATGTCAACCAAGTTCAGTTCTTCCATTTTTGGCAACAAAAAGTTTGTTAGCATCGAACGATAGCGATCGCCATTCACCGTAACGTTGCGTCCAACAGCATCTTTGAAAAAATACGGTCCAATGATTCCACCAGCGTACAAACCACACCAAACAGTGCATTTTTCGGGATGCATGGGCAGTTCTTGAACGGCTTCTGGTTGCTCTTCACCCCAAATGCGGCAATTTTGCTTATTTACGTAGCCATTCAACCAGAAATGAGCCTCATCGCTGAACAAAAAAAATCGGACGTAAAGCGCGAAACACATTTCGAACCGAACACTGATTTTGGTAATAAAATTCAATGATTTGCAAGCTTTGCTCGTTAGTAAGTCTATTCATGATGAAATGTCAAAGCATACTGAGCATCTTTCTCTTTGACACCATGTCTGAAATCCCACGTGATCTGTCAAATACTAATGCATGAAAATCCTAACCTCAAAAAAATCACCCGTTATAACCGCCGCGGAGCGCAAGATCACTTATAAGAACTTAAAACAATAAATATAAATAGAAACGCCAATTTTTTAAGTGGCTGAAGAAATTGTTTGTGATGTGAAGCATCGAGAAATTAATTTTTAATGGCAAAAAAAAATTTGTTAACTGTCAGTTGATACGTATTAATTGAACTTAGTTACTGATAGTTCAGAAACCTGCTGTTTTAACATATAATTATATAGCTATATGAAATTAAAATATGCCATTTTTAAATTTAACATTCTGTGTTTAATAATTTTTCGGTATATTAATTTTAATGCTCAAAAATTGGTATTTAAATTCTACCAGTAATGCAAATTGTTATAAAAAATGCTAATTTTGAGGCGCCTCATACTGGAATAAGTTGAACATCACTTTATCGCTGCTCATACTTAGTGACCAATATTCATCTCAGAGAGGAATTGGAAGCTATGTCTAGTTCTGTTATCAAAGAATAAAATATGCCTCCTCTTCAGAAAGAAAGCTTGCTATCTCCACTCTTCATATTTCAATATTTGAATAATTAAAAATTAAATTAAATTAAAATATAAGAATGGATGTCGCTATATTCCCATGACAACTTCAAGGTTAGTACGTGAGTTTATAAGGCATATATGTATATGTTATAAAACTTAATCAATTATTGAAAACTCATAAAAGGACATCCTCCATTTGCAAATTAGCATCTGCACAAAAGTAAATGTGTCATTATCGGAATGCACTTGTGTTCAATAATCCACCGCAAGTACTCTTAATTCAGCTACTTAACGCTTTGAAAATTACACCGAATCAGGGGAATGCCTTTAATGAGTCCCAACCCAAAAGTTGAGCCAGAAAAGGAGAAATATTAATAGGTGTCTGTATATGAGTGTGATAAGCGAGTTTAAAAAACACAAGTCCTAAAGATAAAGCAGCGTTGAAAGTGCATAAAAAGTCGCAGTTAAATAGCAGTAAAAATAAGAATCGAATGTGCAAACAAACAATGCCGTAAAATGGTGTAATGCGTGGCTAGACATTTGACTTAACCCGATAAAGAATAAGAACGAATAGAAACAAAGCAAGCATAAGCAAACGCAATCGATTTGAAGTGCTTATGTAAATTTTACAAGCATTTGCGTATTTTGCTATTAAATTACCAGTTAAAATGCATTAAAGAATCTTGGCTGAAGCGTGGGCACGTGCACATGATCTGTGAAAGTCTGCCATGGTTGTGTGAGTAGAGTGACACAACTCCTACCAATTTGAAGCGCCATTCGAAGAGAGAGAGTTTGCGTTTTTTATATTCCTATTTCATTTACATGCAAAGGCACTTCGTTTGTATGGAGTCAGTGTGTGTGTGTGTATGTGCTTGTGTTGGTGAGCAGTGTCAATGGCATATCGAATGCGTGCCTTTGCATATTTATAGGCGTTCATAGTATGCCAGGGTTATGGCACACTGCACTTACGCGAAGGTACAGTGACTGCATTTTCTTGTAGGTGTACACACCTAGCACACCTTCACTTGGGGCACTATTTTCGGTTGTTAATAAACCAAGATATTCGTGGATGCAAAGAGATATGTACAGGGTGCGCCATATTTCAGGGTGGAATGAAAATATGTTTCATTATTTATTATTGAATAATCAATCCTAATGAATACATGCACTCGCAGGGGTCGGACCGACGACTGCTATTCTAAAAGATTCAATACACCGATTTTTTGAAATTAGGAAAAACAAAGCGAAAGATAGGTTGGGAACTTCTCTGGTTAATTTTTTGAAAAGTTTTTTGATATCGAGGTATATTCAAAAGTCCAAGTGGGTGATACCGAAGAGATATATTATTAGTTATATTACTTACCTTTTCCATAATGTGAGTTCTCGGCCCGTCAGACACTATCAAGCGAGATCTCCACATAGAGTATGAACAGATTATTTGGGAAAGATGGAAATCGATAACTCAATGCAAAATAATCAAGCAGATTGGGCCTTAATATGGTAAGACTTACAGCTGTCATTGGCCAATTAGAGAACATGAGCTGAAAATGTCTCTGCACTATAACACTATTTGTCGTTCCTGCAAATTAGAAGGGAATAAGGAAACGGTTTTCCACTTTCTCTGTGCATGCCTAATCACAATTTAGACATAAAACTCTTGGTATCCAACAATCACCAAGCCTCGAATGGATGCCCACAGAAAAGTATTAAGGAAATAAGTAATTTTATTTAAAGCATCAAATGGTTTGACGATGAAACGAGATAACAAGATATACATGTCTCTCATCTCGCACTAATTGAGCCGGAATGGCTGCACTCCTACCCACCAACCTTTTCCAAATTTAGTTGAAGAAAATACTTCCCGTAACTAATTTTTGAATCCTACAAGGAAGATGTAAATAAAACATTTATTATGACGAGATCAAAATTTAGCTGTTTTCAGTTAACCTAAATTTGAAAAAAAAAAAATTTATTTTACAAAAAAAAAATATTCAAAATTCATAAAAAAGTATTAAATTCCACACACTCAAAATATGCATAAACCCCCATAAACAGAGAGACAAACAAACTTAATCCCTAACTTAAAGTCTGTTACTGAACAGACTGTATGTCTGCCATTAACCGCTTTCCACCCATTCGCATTTGCAGTCAGATTTCACCTCGGTATAAATCGAACGATTTCATCGAACTTTATATTACGTGGATAAGCGTTTGCCGTTTTTTCTCGCTGAGTTTTAAATTTTCTCTTTTTTCGTTTTGTTAAATGCGTTTGCCGCTGTTTTCTTCGCGTTTAGCCACACACACGCCGGCACTTTGTGATTCGGCGACATTTCAAGCACCACTGCTGTGCGGAAAGTACTTTTGTAAAATCGCGCTCGTTATCGTTGTCGACAACCCATTGCGTTGCACTCCCCCTCTTCACCCGCTAACACTGTATTTTTTCGCATTTTTATTTCGCATCAATGATGATTGCCAAGTGCAAGTGAGCGCTTTATGGTGTGCGTAAGTATGCATGCACAAATAGAGCTCAACTTGAATGGCGTGGAATGCATACATATGTATGTACACGTATATGAATTTTGTAGTTGTTAGTGCTGTTATTGTTGTTGTTGGCATTGTTGTCGTTGTTTAGCCAAAGTTTATGGCATGTATTGAGGCATGTTTTAAGTGGTTTTACAGGACACGCTTCATTGCTTAGCGCAATCAATTTACCGCTGTTCCAATTCAGGCGCCCTCATTCAGTCTTACGCCCCCCTTGCATATCACAGCACAGCCCTTGGCATCCTTTGCTTTACAAATTTACATGTGTACGTGTGTGTGTATGTTTGTGAATTGTTTTTGTTTGCTTGTAAAGCCACGGCAATTTGCAATTGCTGTTGTTTTTGTTGCTGTTGTGAGCGTCTGCTGAAGTTTAGCGCATCTGTAGTGCGCTCAGCGCTTTGCCGACCGCGGAATGAGTGCTCACCACTACTGCTTTATGCAGCCTTGCTTCTGAGTGCTTATGTGAAAGTGTGTGAGTTTCTCTGAATTTCCAATAACTCATATTTGTTGTATGTGAACCTAGCTGTAGCGTGCCCGTCTACCACAAATATTCGAAACTGTTTGTGCGGTACTTTGTGTCTGTGTGGGTGTGAGTGCGTTGGGTATTTAAATACTTACATGTGTACTTTTGCACCTACGCAAAGTGTGTTTGCTTAATGTGCGCCTTCCTCTTTCCTTCCTCACATCCTTCCTGTCGTCTGTCTTTCATTCAGTCTCCCTTCTCAACTTTCGCTTGTTTTTTCTTATACATACATTTCTTACCTTTGATTGTTTTTCACAGTTGATTTACTTTATCCTTGCGCAAGTACAATTTATTGCTTTCAAGTGCTATGCGACGACTGCCTTGACAAGGTTCTTGCCGAGTCGATAGCAGCAATGCCTGGCACATGCCAGACATTCCATACATATACACATATGCGAATATGCGAGTCCAAGTGCTTACGTACATATTTTTATGTCTCCATACACGCTTAGCCATTTAAGCGCTTTTGATGGCGCTCGCATATGTACGTGTGTATGTGGGCCGGCTTTCACTTTAATGTGTGGCACTGAATTAAAAGATAATATTTTGATTTTGCTTTCATTCGGTTCGTTGATTTTTATTTATTTTTTGTTTTTAGATTTTACTTTATTACCCAGAATTTTACTTTTATCTTCACCTTTAACTAATTTAAATAAACATCGTGAAAATTTATTATTTTTCCACGTAACCGCCTTCTTATCAAGGCAAATAACATAAAATTCGCCATTTGATCATATCAAAGACATAGCTTCATTGAACTGCGCGAGACATCAAATCTAATATTTGTATTATATATGCTCCGTTTTATTGGATAAGCTTTAAACACTTTTTAATATTTCATTAATAGCTATCTTCTATTTGTCAAGAGTCAAACAGTGGTGAATGGAACAAACTGGAGAGTAACTTTTTCAGAATATGCATACAATATGATTTTTATACTCTCGCAACAAAGTTGCTAAGAGAGAATAGAGAATAGAAGAGGGATCGCACTATGAAGGGGCATATGTGAATGTAATTTTTTTGGGGAAGTGGACGTGGCCCCGCCCGCTCTAAGTTTTTTGTACATATCTCGTAAACTATAAAAGCTATATCAATATATATATATCAATGGGAGTGTTTCCGCCCACTTATGGGTCAAAAACCATATCTCCAAAACTACTCGACCAATTTCAATGAAATTCGGTTTGTAATATTTTCCTTGCATCCCAATGAAATGTTGTGAAAATAGGCCAAATCGGTTCACAATCACGCCTACTTCCTATATACCAGAACTTTGAACACGATCTGAATCGTTTACTTTACAATATATAAAGTAAGCACTAGTGAAGATATCGGTGCAGAACTTTGCACAAATACTATGTTAATAGTATGGCAGCCCCATTCTAAAAATCGCCGAAATCGGACCATAGGTTTTCAAGAACCTATTATATCGAATATGAGGAGCTCAGTGCAGATATTTTGAAGAAATTCAGAGGGAATATGTTTCTTCTAATAATATGTCTCCATGCCAAAAATTAGTGAGATCGGGTCATAACTTCTCCTAGCTTCCATATACCTAATATTAGGGTTTTCAAACTTTCCGTGGACTTTATAACATATATATGCCGAATATGTGAGTCAAATTGTTTGTTATATTAATAAGAGTAAGTAAATAAATTGGGGTGGCGAAGAACTGATAAGGTGCATGCATCAGCTTCTTTGTAGAATATGGTCGGAAGAAAGTATGCCTGACGATTGGAATCTCAGTGTGCTTTGCCCAATCCATAAAAAGGGAGACCCCCCTGAGCGTTACCCATGTCGGCCAGCTTTTCAAGCTTTTCATACTCACACATTTCGGCCTCTCTCTTTTTACGTCTGCAAATGCGTCTCGCTTCCCTCTTCAGTTCTCGATATCTATCCCAACCCGTACGTGTTGTAATCGATCGCAATGTTGCGAGGTAGGCAGTATGTTTTCTCTCCACTGCGGAACGACAATTCTCATCGTACCAACTGTTTTTTTTGTCGTTGCCGAAAACCCATTGTTTCGGCTGCAGCGGTATGCAATGAGTTTGAGATGCCGTTCCACAGCTCTCTTATATCGAGATGCTGATGAGTGCTCACAGAGAGCAGGAGTGTAAGTCGAGTAGAAAATCGTTCGGCTGTCGGTTGTGATTGCAGCTTCGAACTTTCCTTAAGTTTGTTGACGGGCGTTCCTTGCTGCACAGAGGAAAGTGCGTACTTTTGTTGCTACTAGATAATGGTCCGAGTCAATATTTGGCCCTCGGAGCGTACGCACGTCTAAAACACAGGAGACATGTCTTCCATCTATCACAACGTGATCGATTTGATTGCGCGCGATTCAATCGGACAACCATATTTCGGACTCCAGCGAAGTCGATCAGCCTCAGGCCGTTTGGCGATGCTTCGTCATGGAGGCTGAATTTTCCAACTGTTGTGCCAAAGACACCTTCTTTACCCACCCTGGCGTTAAAATCGCCAAGCACGATTTTGACATCCTGGCGGGGGCAGCGCTCATAGGTACGTTCATCTTTGGTCACATAGTCCTTCTCTTCCGTTGGGGCGTGGGCGCAAATCAGCGATATGTTGAAGAACCTCACTTTGATGCGGATTCTGGCAAGACGTTCATCCACCGTGGTGAATGCCAGGACTCTGCGACGGAGTCTCTCTCCCACCACAAATCCAA
The DNA here is from genome assembly GCF_028554725.1 of Zeugodacus cucurbitae. Taxonomy (NCBI): domain Eukaryota; kingdom Metazoa; phylum Arthropoda; class Insecta; order Diptera; family Tephritidae; genus Zeugodacus; species Zeugodacus cucurbitae. Next base: position 49,338,273 of record NC_071667.1, on the reverse strand, counting down.
CACCAAATTTGCGCTCCTTTATATGGCCGCTGTAGTAGATGCCACAAGGACCCACCTTCGTCCGTCCTTGTCCCGTCCATCGCACTTCTTGGATGGCGGTGATGTCAGCCTTTAGTTGTATGAGGACATCAACTAGCTGGGCAGAGGCACCTTCCCAATTAAGAGTCCGGACATTCCAAGTGCATGCCCTCAAATCGTGATCCTTAAAACGTTTGCAGGGGTCGTCATCAAAAGTGGGGCTTCTCTTACGAGGCTCTGGTTTTTTTTTCATTGGGGAGGTTTTTTTATGTGGTGGGTCCCAAACCCTACGCACAACCGCAAAAGCGGGCTTCGTCTTCTCACTTTAGCTCGCCCCCAAACGGATGTCTGTTAGCTACCCAGGGGATACTTGGCCTAAACCGGAAGTTGGAAGCTGCTTGAATCATATGCAAAGGAATCGTTCCTGGCCACTCCCAAATGAATGGCAATCAGAAACTTTCCTCACTTGCGTGTACTTCTACATATGACCCCATCTTCCATACGGCTATGTAAATTGACGTTGAGCAACACCAAAAGCTCCCTCAGGATCGGGAAAGACCTCTCCGAAAAAATAACACTAGCTGCAGAGCTAAATAGAGAAGGTACAATCTTCTATAAGGAAGCGAAGCGTATGTGTCTGGTGGTGAATGAGGACAAGAAGAAATACCTCCTGTCATCAAGCAAACAGTCGGCGCATTCGCGTCTTGGCTCCCACTTCACTGTTGACAGTCATAACTTTGAAGTTAACAACACCAACAATGTCAGCCTCAAAATCCAACCCATAGTCACACTTGCCAACAGGTGCTACTTTGGACTGAGTAGGCAATTGAAAAGTAAAGTCCTCTCTCGACGAATCAAAATCAAACTCTACAAGTCGCTCATTATTCCTGTTCTGATGTATGGCGCTGAAGCGTGGACGATGACAACATCCGATGAGACGACTCTTGGGGTTTTCGAGAGAAAGGTTTTGCGCAAGATTTATGGCAACGGCGAATACCGCAGACGATGGAACGACGTGCTGTATGATTTATACGACGACATTGACATAGTTCAGCGAATAAAAAGACAGCGGCTACGCTGGTTAAGCCATGTTGTACGGATGGATGAAAATACTCCAGCTCTGATAGTGTTCGATGCAGTACCCGCTGGAGGAAGCCGCGGAAGAGGACGACTTCCACTCCGATGGAAGGATCAAATGGAAAGTGACCAGGCTTCACTTGGTGTTTCCAGTTGGCGCCAAAAAGCAAAACGGAGGAACGAGTGGCGCGCTGTGGTGGATTCGGCTATAATCGCTTAAAGCGGTTCCCACGCCAAATATATATATATATATATAATAATGAAGCTATAAAAATTTATAACATAAATATTGATTCTTCCACACCATAATTAATTACTTTTCGTAAGTTTGGTAACAATAATATTTAATATTTAATATATTAAATATTATAATATTTAATTTAATGGTTATTAATATTTAACTGAAAATGTGTTTCAGAAAACGTGCTATAATTCTGTGTCTGGTCACTGATTAATTTTTAGGTCAAATATTGCAAACGATATTATGTGTAGGCCCTAGTTAAATTAGGATAAATACATAACAGCACTGAACTTTAAATCTATTCTATGAAATGTAGACCATCGTGAATTAATATTTTATAATAAACCTAAATTTATAGAACATACTTTTTACTTTTTTTTTTTAATTTCAAATAAATCACTAAAATCACCATTTTATTTTCTACTCAAAATTCATTATTCTGCGGTCTTTCACTTTAAACTACAAAGTATCCACATAAACTAAATATGTATTTATCATATTTTTTCCAACTAACGCTACATCAATTTCCCGAATTGTCTCATTAAATAATTACACTACACCTTTTCAAAAAACGAGCAAGCAAATTTCTATACAAATAAACACTCGCCACACTAACATATGTATGTCTGCCTGTCTGTTTGAATGTGTGTTGAGTATTTATGGATGCTTGTAAAGTACGAGTATGTTTATGTGCTCGTACATTTGAATTGTAAAGTCAAGTGCCCACCTCACTCTCGCTCGAGAACTATACTGCATAGGCACATGAACTTTCTATGGGCTGTTTATATGTTTTTCATGTGTAATTTTTATTATAATCCTGTTGCTGCTGCCATTGCCTTTTGCCATTTCGCCGTGTGTGTGTTGTGTTTTTTTGCTTCTTTGCCACACTTATCCTTTCGCTTGATGTGCATAATGAAGAGTACATTTTCTGCTTATAAAAGCAGCAGTGAAGTGCCATTCATGCGCGTAGACGTGGGGCGGTGAAGAGGCTGACGAATATAAAATGTAAATATGAAAATAAAGAAAAAATCACAAAAAGAAATATTGAAGGGGGTTGCAGGGGGCGAGCGAACATACGAGTGACGGCATTAACAGTGAAAGTGCCTTGGCGAATGTGCCACAATGCAATTGAATAGAGTTGAATAGGTTGTGCGCGGGAGGGGGTGGTGGCGGTGTAGCTGATGTTTGGTGACGTTGGGGGCCTGTGCATAAATGGAAAATCTTTAAGGTAAACATTCATAAATTTTGCTTATGCGTATTTAAAGGATTTGCAAAGCGGAAAAAAGAAGGCGGCTTAAATAGCATAACGGTAGCATAGAAAAAACTGGTGGAAAGCATAAATATGAAACGAAGCGTGTAAAATGTCAATTGAAGGAGAATAGGCATGCAATATGAATATGAGGTACATATGTATGTGCTCTTCTTGTGTTTGTGAAATTTTTATGACGCGTGTGCACAGTGCTTAGCTTGTGTATTATGGTCGATTTAAGAAATTTTTGAAAAAATCTAAGCAAATATTTATTTTACAAATAACTTTATAGGAAATTGAAATTTCTCTTATGTTATGAGAGATTTCTGGTTGAAGGTATGTATATAAAAAATCTTTTACTGTTTACTTAAAAAATAGTTTTTTTTTATTATTGCAGTACATTAATTAATTTTTTCTTGTAAATAAAGTAACACTTCATGAAAATTTATATTTTTTTATTTTTATTAATTGATTTCGAGTTGCTGAGGTAAAAATAAAAAAAAAATTGTATATCAATACAAAAGGGCATCCCAACATTTGATTAAATTATTAATTTATTTAACACAGTTATGCTATATGAATGAGCAAATTCTATTGAAATCACTCACTCTACGATTTAAGTTTTAAACTTGATCCAATCGTAATAAATAAATAAAACTTCAACATGGGACCCATGAGAAGGTTGTTTCCATCAAGTATATTACTCATATTATTCCTAAAGGCAAGTAATTTATTACAAAAATTAATTTAATATGCTTAAAAAGGATGGAGGAATTGCGTTCGACCTTATACGTATGATATTATCCTAGAAATAAATACATTTAGTTCATACGAAGCACATCCACGGTAAACACGGAATGTCTTACTTCATCACACAGCTTCCTCCCAGTACTTCTTTGTTATAAAAGTGCCTCCGGTATCTATAGAGTATACGGTTAAATTTTCAATGAGTCCACTCATGTAAATCAAAGAAATTTGGAACCAAGAAATGTGAATCCAATTCCAGCCTGAGTTCCAACCGCACACGAACACCTAAACTTACAAGATGTTGGTTAATGGTTTTTTTAATTTAATGATTGATGATTAAGAATGATGATTGATGGTTGAACCTTATAACTTAATTCTTAATTACTTCCTGGTTATTCACATTTAGACTCGATTACTTTGATACTTTATTCATCATATAGAATTCCAAGTGTCTTTATAGTCATCTGCATTAGTTATAAATATGGCTTTTCTTGCAGCGGTTATATTTCATTTTTATTTATGGTTCCATATTCAACCGAATAAATATTTTCTATTAGTATTAATAGTTCCACATTGATGTAATTTTTGATTTATCCGCGAATTTGGTATCTACCAAATCTAGTATTATGGTGCAAATCTCGAATCCTATGATTAATTAAAATATGAAAAAATAAGAAGGGATTCCATTGAAGACTTCCTACATTAGTTTAAGTCATATGTCTACAAATTTGTCTTTTAATGCCATGAATGGGAGTAGTTAGCTAAGCGGCGATTAGAGTGATCCATTGCCTAAAAATAAAGTCTCGAGTCATTAGAATTTGCAAGGAAGAAATCAGTAAACTCTCTGTGAAAAGTCACTGAACAACAGACCTTTAAAAATATAGGAGTAGACAAACCTGTAAATAAATTTGTGTGCGCACTTAAAGCACAAGGAGGTCTCCGAGAGTATTTACTCATGTTATCTTAGGGGTCAGAACCCAGTTAATGTAGAAACGGTGAAAAATACTTGCGGAGGAGTGCGAAGTGTCCTGGTTTTAGACTTAAGAATGGACAGCTTTCAACCGATTGCAATGAAAAGATTTCCTTTGCGATTTAAACCAATTTTTTTGCGGCTAAAAATGAGCCACTGTTCGCCACGTCTTGCTGTCACTGCGCTTTTCACTGCTGCAACGTTAGTTGCAATAAGCAACCTACATTTCTCGTTGTGCTTTAAAGTCGGCGCCTAGAATGAGGCCAACATGCCAAGAAGATAAGCGGGGAATACAAGATGCTGCTGTGTATGTGTGGGTGTAAGAGGAAATGCATACACAGGTGACGGGCAGCTGCTGTTCAGTTTGTCGCTTTTTAGAGGGCAGTGCAACATGACACAGTTAACAACTGGTTTTAGGCCGGCCGAAAGTGACTGAATGAACATGTTCCATCCAGTGCACATATGCATATGTGTAGGTCTGACTGTTCATGCCTGCGTATGAGTGCTGCCGGCTCAAGTGCTTTGAAGATGGAAGTGTGCGCTGGCATTCATGAGTAGGCCTGCAGTGTTAACGTCTGCTTGTAAGTATTTGTACACATCTACAGTTGTTGCGGCAAGCTCGCAGGTGTGTTTGAACACATGTGAATTCATGTAAGCCTCTGGGCTGCTGTCATAAGCATACACACCTGCTGGTACATAAGCATTTGTATGAATTGTGTAAACACACGTGTACTAAATACTCGGTTTACTAGATTTTTTTCCTGTTCTGGTAATTCCTTCTTTTTTAATTTTTACTGCTTGCCTGTTTCAAGTGTAAACATTCTGCTTGCTCTGCGCCCTACACTCGCGTACGTGTGTGTTGCTCTTGCCCACATAAGTGATATATTACGTAAATGCCACAAATGTTCATGCTAGATTATATATTTACATTAATAAATGCTTTTGCTGGCGTGTGTGTGCGCCTTGTTTACCTATGCGCACTTACGGTCGGTCTCGCACCGCTCAGACTTTAATACAAATGACCAACATTTGTTGCCGCTAAATCTCAGTGTACGCAAATTTGTTAACTGTATCCTTTTTTCACAATTTAACGGTTGTTGGTGGTAGTGGCAGCGGCAGTTTATGGGCACTCGAGGATTTGTAGGAGCCGCAGCTTTAAATGTAATGCGTTTGGGCAGAAGTTTAAAATTACGGATTTTAACATTTATAAATGTTAGTGGCTTTAATATTTGAGGGTTTGTTTAAAGAACCTGTTCCCCTTACTAATAATAATTAATATCGCAAATTTTGAATAAATACATACTGTCCAAGATTAGGTTAGGTTAGGTTGTAAGGCTGTTTCCCAAAGGGAAAACACACGTAGTCTTTAAAATATAGTCCTTTGTGAAGCCTGGATCCCTCCTAGATTAACAAATTAGGAGTCGACAAAGCGCCCTGAACCTACTACAAATCTGCTGATATTTTTAACTCTATATTCGCTATTTCGCGAGCCTGTTCTAAAAAGTGAGATCTAAGAAATCTCTTTCTTGATCTCGCAAAGGCGGGACATTCCAGAAGAAAGTGATGAGACGATTCCATCTCATCCTCCTCCATGCAGCTTCTGCAGCTAGCATCCGGTAAGATTTTTAACCTTACAGCGTGGATCCCAATGGGGCAATGGCCAGTAAGAACCCCTACGACTAAGCAGAGGTAAGGTTTACTTAGGGCGAAGAGTTCAGTAGACCTACCTCGGTTAACCTTAGTCCAGAAGGATATTGCGACTAAGCATGTGTTGATAACTGACCAGCGCCTACCCAGCTCAGCCGAAGCCCATCTGTCCAATAGCACACCGCAGTAGGATAATGGTGCTCCTACATGCTTCCATGCTTCTAATAGCGAATCCGTCGTCCCTGACCTTGCAAGCTCATCAGCCTTACAATTCCCGGCGATTCCGTAGTGGCCAGAAACCCAGACTAATCTAATTGAAAAGTATAACGATGCCACCGACAGTGAGGATAAGCATACCTTAACCAACCCTGAGCGCATGGCCAATGAACTCAGAGCTAGTATCGCCGCTCTACTATCCGAGTGGATCACCACCTCCCTAAAGGTTGTTGCACTTCGAAGCAGTATATCCGTCGCTGCTTTAAAAGTAGCCATTTCCGCTTGAAAAACGCTGCAGTAATCGGGAAGCCTGAAACTAAGGTTGATGCGAAGCTCCCGACAGTAAACTCTCCCGCCAACCTTTCCCGCCAACTTCGACCCATCCGTGAAGAAGCTCACCGCGCCTCGACTCCTTACCGCCCAAACGTACCTTGAGGGAATAAGAGCAGAGAAATTATTGCCAGGGCTGAGCTCGGCGGCATGAAGGAACATAATCGGTTTGACTATAGTTTCATATAGCCAGAGCCAGAGATCCAAGATTGATGTTACAAAAAATATAGTAGAAAGTTGTTATCGCTAAGATCAGAGATAAAGAGATGTACAACTCTCATATCACTGGAAGTGAGAGCGCAATTGTAAACGTCAAAACCACCTAAACTTTGACAGTTTGTCGAGATGAGGAGGTTTTGAAGTTTCGCAATTGGGAAACTGGAAAGGCCAGATAGAAATGTTGCAAAAAAAATAATGCGATGGAGACATTTTTAGCCGCCTTGCAAGATCACTAATAAGAACTTAAAACAATAAATATCAATGAAAACGCGTAATTTAAAAGTGGTTTAAGAATATTTTTGTGAATTGCAGCATCGAGAAACTAATTTTTCATGGAAAATTATAAAAGAAATTGATTTATTTTCAGTTGACACTTAATAATTGACCATATTTATTACTGAAACTTCGAAAACCGGCTATTTTAATATACCATTTTATCGCTAAATGAAATTGAAATAAGTTATTTTATATTAAACATTCAGTATATAATAATTTTTAACCATAATAAATGTTGGGTATTTTTATTAAAATGCCCAAAAATTAGTATTTTGTCTGATCTGGTAATAATGCAAAATGTTATAAAAAACGCAAATTTTGAGGCGCTCTCACACTGGAATAAGTTGGACATCCCTTTATCCCTGGCTAAGATAATAAGCTTTAGATAGTAGCGCATCGAAAAGACTGTACTACCTTAATTGTTGAAACAATATGACAACTCTCACAGTGCAACATTGCACTTAAATGTTCTCTTACAATTGAGATTATTCATTTAGCCTACCGCATTCCAGATGGTTGATTGGTATGCATCTCATTAGTATAAGAACTGCTGGCCCCGATACCGTTCGGTAAGCTTATGGCACTCTCAGCGCTACTAAGCGTTGCAAGCGTACTTAATACCTTGCATCGAGGGTTGACTTTTAGCGCTTCCACACAAACTTTTGCATCATATATGAAGAATGATGGTCGATAAGAACAATTTTCTCTTCTGTTGATTGGTGCTCGAACACCAGAACGTCAGTGGTGGGTCTAGTCTTACGCCCAGGCAGTATATGACCCTTTTTGTTTTGAAAGTAGCATCTCGTCGTAGCATATGTACGTTACAGAGGCATGGACTGAGTGTGGAGCCATATTAATTTTTCCGAACCATCGGTGGTCTGATACACCAATATATTTTCAAATGACTTCTTATAAGTTTCATTAGATAGTTAGATAACCTTTTCTGAGTGTCTGGCCTTAATCAGGGATTAGGGTTGCACTTTCCTTTGTTAAGTAGCACAAGCTGCTGCCCTTTCCATATCTCTGGAGACCGTCCTGCCTTGAAACAGGTACTGTACATGTCGAGTGGTACATGGGGCCGATGAACTCATTCCAAGTGTGTGTATATCTATACTAATTATATAAAATCGCTTATATGAAAAATGTTTGTAACGGCTAATCTCCTAAAGTTCTGAAGCGATTTTTATAAATTTTTTTTTTTAAATAAAGCATTTGCTCTAGGCTCGCGAGTGGCATACTTATTTTTTTAATTTTCCGAAATCAAATCCTTTTTCTTTCGGGTTGAAGTTTTTGAAAAATCAAAAATATTGCAAGCATAAGGTTTTTCGTTCGCCAAACGCAGTCTACAGCGAAGCGCGCTTTGTGTGTGTGCGTGTGCTCTTTATCGTTTGCGGCACGCACTCTCTCTCTCTTCCATCTCTGCACATCTTTTCCAGCATAACGTAATGAAGTAAAGTACATACATATGTATGCACTCTCTCTCTTCCATCTCTCGCTTCTATCTCTCGCATCTTTTACTACATAACTTATTGAAGTAAAGTACAAAGCAAAAAAGTTTGCATATATAAATGATCGCAGAACAAGTGAAATAACGCTAAACAGCACAATCAAATGCTCGCATAAATTGCCGTATGTATGCATGTATGTAGATATGTAAATACAGTTTTGCAGCAACGCACCAATTTGCTTGAATTGCTTTTCTTATTGTCTTTGTACTTTTTTCTAACAAAACGCATCTAACTTCTTCTTCTATATAAATAAAAATGGATCTTTGAAATGTATGTACGCCCATAACTTTCGAACGATTGCACCAAATCCGATGATTCTTGGTTTTATGAATTCTTTATTGTTAGGACAAGGTTTGTATGTTGGAAAATTATAAAAAATTAAATAGTGAAGTATTAAAAAACGCATTTAAGAAAAATTAATTAAAAAAAATTAATCGCAAAATGTGTTGCTAAACGCATATCTCGAGAACAGCTGAACCGATTTCGCTAATTCTTTTTTTGCAATATTCCTTGAAGTATAAGGTACTGAAAAAGTCTAAAATCCACACTTTTTTAAATTCTCATACAAACAGTTTCTAATCTATAGATATAAAAATGAATCGCTGTTCGTTAGTCTCGCAAAAAGTCGAGAAGTCTTGAAATATTCGGGGAAGGGCAGGAAAGGTTTAGAAATTAAGTAAATATGGAAAAATTGCGAGGAAGATAATAAAAATAGCATTTTATTTGAATTGACAACAAAAATATGAAAAAAAAAAAACAAAAAATAATAACATTTTGAAGGTTGTCGTTGTTGCTTTGTTGAAATATTTTTGTCAGTGTTTAACTGTATAAGGTTGGCCCTAAACAATTTGTAACAAATAAGAAAAGGCTAAGTGCAACCGAACATTAATTTTTTTAAGAAAACACCATATATTCGGCATAAAGTCCAATATAAAATCATCATATATAGTATATGAGGGCTGATGTAATTCCTGAACCAATTTCTCTCATTTTCACCACTAATGTTAACGGGAATAGGGGCAACTTGGCAACTGTTAGTAGGCAAACCAACGTCACATTCGGCCTTGAAATTATTCCTAAATTGCAAATCGAAGAAACACCAGTCTACAAAATCGTCAAAAGTAGCGCTATAGCGAAGATTTTCCAGATATTCATGAAGTCGCTGGAGGCACTGCGAAGGACTTCAAAAGATTTACGCGACAACCAAAACTTTTTTGGTGGAGCCATGATTCTGTTGGCAGATGATTTACGCCAGACTCTTCCAATTATTCCTGGATAATCGCATGATTAAAATCATCTACTTTATGGCGACACATAAAGATTCGCCAATAAACAACTAACATACCACTAATTTTGCAACAATATCAAATTGCGATTGTAGAAGCAGTTGGAAATGGTAGGGTCCCAGTTGACACCTCAATAAATTAATAACATTTCCAACATATTTCTGTCACTTCCTTGACTCAAAGAAGAAGCTTATTCATCGTGTTTTTCCTGACATGAAACCACAATATGATAACCATAAATGACTGCTTGAATGACCTATATTGGTGGTAAAAAAACAAGAATCTCTTCGATCTTAATGCGACAATTTAGAATTTCAGGAGAGTTGACACAGCTACAAACCAGGATGACGTATTCAATTATCTCACAGACTATTTAAAATTGCTGGATTATCCCCACTCACTTGCAATTAAAAGTAGTGTGAGTTGTTATCATCATTTAATATATACCTTAGCCACAAAAACGAAAAATTATACCATTTTTCCGTTGTCACGACATAGCATGAAACCGGCTTGACCGATTTGGCTGATTCTTTTCTGTGTGTATTCCAGGGGGTTTGAGGATGTTTCTTACGGAGCGAAAAAAATGCTTAAAATTCACACCTTTCTAATCTCCCATACAAACAATTTGTAATAAGTATTCATTTTTATATGGAGGATATTATAGATTCCAGTTCAAATTGAATAGGTACGCATACATAAGATAGGTCAGCTATACAAAATAAAGTAGTGCACCAAATTTACGCTAAGGCGGTACGAAGTTCGCCGGGTCTGCTAGTATGTACATATATATATATACTTCAATTATAGCGTCACTATATTTCTACCTGTGGCTCAAGCGTTCGATAAAGTATTAAAGATAAAACCTTACCTCTCGAAATGCATAAAACCTTGGAGTCTTATTTAAAAATTAGGAACTTTACTGTCAAAGTGGGAGACTTCATATCTGAAGTACAAAAGAGCTGAAAAGAGCCACAGGGCAGTGTTTTAGGACCAACTCTATACATAATATATACAGCAGAACTTCCAACAGTTAGTAATGTTTTGACATCAACTTTTGATGATGACACAGCTTTAGTGAGCCGAAACAAATGCCCAATTATAGCATCAAGAGTATTAGAAGAGCATTTGATTTTTGTCGAAGAATGGCTAACCAACTGGCGCATATACGTAAATGAACTAAAGTGCAAGCATGCTACACATTCCCTAAGACCAAAAACGTGCCTGGCAGTTAAAATGAACAATATTTTAGTACCCCAAGCGACTAAAGTAACATATCTTGGTATTCACTTGGATATAAGGCTTACGGTCATAAAGCCGATTTGGATGTATGGCATTCAACTGTGGGATACGACCTGTGCAACCAATATCGATATAATTCAGAGATTCAAATCAAAAATGCTTAGGACAATCAGGTGATCTTTAGAGTCTCCACTGAGTACTGTACTACTTGTCATTGTACTTTCAGAAGCTAGACTATACTCTGTTAAAACTGTATTTAGACTAATAAGGAAAGTGGAGGCCGACCTTCCTTGGACTTAAAAACTATATCCCTTGCTAAATGATTATTATTATAAAACATATTTCAAAGTAAACAATCACAGTTTGGACCAGAGTCGCGATTTACATTTCACTAGTATTGGAAATAAAATAAAGACAGCGTGTCACAGACCATTTAAGCAAACTGGTACTTCATACTGCAGCTGTCAGTGAGGTTTATGACATTTTAATCTTTAAAATACACAAACTGACATGAAATTTTCGTGCTTTTTCCCTTTTCTTCTCTCACGCTCTTTCACTTTGCTTTAGTCGCATGTACTCATTGATGTTTCGACAGCCACTTAAATAAATTTATTTTCTAACCTCTTCAATGCAAGGAGATAATTTCTTAAACTCTGTTTCATTTCATTGCACATTCCAGCGAATTTTAGTGTTAAGAAAAACACCATATATAGGTATATGTGTATAGAACAAACCAAAAGGTTTACAGCAATCACTTCCTCTGGCTGCCAGTTCAGCGCACACACAAAAATATTTATAATAAATTGGGTATCCAAGCCGTAAGAAGTAAAAATTTAGTGCCAACAAACATTATAAAAACATAAATGTGAGCATGTACTCGTATGAATGCTTGTATGTATGTGTATGTGAAAACACGAAAAAAATTATCAAGAGAAGTTAAATGACGGCGTCTCCGCTATCGGAGCACAAGAATCTTGAGTGTGAACGTTAAAAAAACACAAACACACATACACACATAAAAAGAAAAGAAGTTTGCACAACAACAACAACACAGGTCCACTGGGTGTCTTAAAAAGAACGGCGACATAAATGTGCAAAACGCAAGCTAAGGCCTGGCGCGTGGAGCGGAGATCTAAATTGATGATCTGAAGTGCGCAGCCGGAAGCGTGCTCGGGGCCAAACGAAATACAAAGACAGTGCGCTGCCTACATACATACAAACAAACACACGCACTCAAATACATATGAGTTGTCATAAACGAAGATAAGTTTTAATAAGAAACGAAGGTGGTGGAGGAGTGAGTTGTCTTGGCGTGCTTGGACTATCATAAGGGCAGTTGGGGACTACGGAGGCAGTTAAACAATATGCCTGTGTAGCGCCCACGTACTTAACTTTATGACAAATAAATAAGAAGGCAAAGAAAAATAGAAACAGACAAAAAAAATTAAAACAAAACACGCCGCAGAAGTGTTGGAGAAATACGAAAATAAAGCGCGTCTAACTTTAGACACGCGGCAGCGGACAAAGTGCGGGCAGCGAAGTCAAGAGAGCATTCGGTTTTCTGAGGCAGAGACAAACGGAAAACCAACAATATGAAGCAGCAAATGACAAACACATAGGCGGCCGTTAAAAAGAAGAGTGTAATTCCAGAAAGTGAAAAAAGCCGTGTACATATGAGGATAAAGCAAAAGTGTGGACCGAAGCCGCAAGTCGTGAAGAATCTATCAGCTGTTGAAAAACATGAAAAGCGACAGCGGAACTGACAGTTCGCCCGACAGGCGTGTTGTTGGAACAAGCGTAGCGGCTAGGGAAACGGTAGTCAGCAAGCGAGTTATCAAAACGTAGAATTGTGGCAGCAAACGCAGTTATAGCTCTATATCTATATACATACATATATATTTATATATATATATCACAATCACAATAAATGCGAATATATATGCCTATGCTATATACAATTATAATATGAGTACATGTATGCTTGTGATGCAGTGTGAAGTTAGAATAAATGACAACACGCGAACACACAAACACACAACGACCACTGGCTTATGTGTTTGTGCGCTATCAAATAACGTATGTTACTATGATTTGCTAAACGCAAGCGACAGCGTGAAAATTTTGCCGTTACCAGCGAAAGCATATGCGTTGGATTTTTCAAAGGAAACGGAAGTGAGTTGATAATAACCACGAACGGAGGAGAGCACATACATACATACTTATCATACATATATACAAGTATATAGAAAGTACTAAAAGCATAGGAAATGTTCTCATACATCCATACAAACACACACTCGCACGCACGCCCATTAATTTGTAGACAGCAAATGCCAGAGCTAGCTGTGTTGTGCTTATTGCGAAATGAGCTTGTGTAATCATTTTATAAATCAAAATTACTTTTCATTTCTATGACAGCTCGAATAGGCGTTGCTTGACATTTTCGCTTTTCATTTACAGCAACAGCTCAGTCGCACACACACAAACGTCGTTGTTGTGGCAGCATATTAATATATTGTTTTTGTTTTGAAATTTTTTGAAAGACATTTATGCTGCAATTTACAATGTGTAAAGTTTTTCCTTATCATTTCACAGTAGAATGCACATCAACACGAATTGTGTTACTCATACGACCCGACGGCCTGACTTGCGGCATATTTACACTGAGTGGCATGTGTGCTTAAGTGTGATGAATAAAATTTGGCCTGATTATGCGTCGAGACTTTGACAGTTTGACAATAGCGATTTACTTAAAGGCAGTTAGTTCGGTCTTTTGCACATTCATTGAAACCTGAAGATGTAATGGAAAAATTGAAATTAAAATCTTGTACTTATTAGAGCGTTATGCGATTTAGACAAAATGAGCTTAATGAGAAGTTTTTAGGAAATAATATAATAAAGGCTTTTAATATGATATAATAATAATATAGTGGACTCACACATATGAAAACGCTTTGTTCAAAATTTCAAACATATTGGTTCCATCTCCATCTAACTTATACGAGTATCTAAGTAGGACTCTTCTAAACTCTTTTCTTTTGAAGTACTCTTTCCATATTATAAATATCAATTACGAATGTTATATAGATTGTTAAAAAACAGATTTTCAAAGACTTTACCAGCATCTAAGAATGACTCAAAACTAAATTATTAAGATAAGTTAATAAAGAAACCTCTTCAGATCTTACTATATGTATTATAAGAAAACACTTTATGAAATTACATATATATCTATTCTCCATCTTGATCCAATACCTTTTGCCATATTTTGAGCAAGAAATTGTTTCCACTTGTATACAATTTTTGATTCTGGTGATGGTTCTTCCATCCAAAAATTCTGTGGAATCCGGAACAAGTAATAGTCCGAAGGTGCCAAGTCTCGAGAATCCCCATTCAAACAGCAAAAGCTTTTGACGAGTCATCAAACTTGTATGAGGTCTCGTATTATTCTGGTGTAACACTACACCTTTTCTATTGATGAATTTTGGTCACTTATGTTTGAGTGTATCACTCAATTTGTCCAGCTGATCACAATACATTTCAGATTTAAGCATAGTATTGTCGGACAAAACCTCAATATAAACCATCTCTTTAAAATCCCACAAACAGACAATATAACCCTTTTTATTCACATCACAGTCGTTAATGCGACGAAGCAAATTTTCTTTTGTTAGAGCTTGAGGAACTCTTCATATGTCAAGCTTCAAAATGTGCTTGTGAACGGTCGCATTAGATCACTTTATTTTTATCCACATCTGCTTCAAGAGTCCCTCTAGGACTTTGTACATCCTCAAATAAATAATGGTAAAGCAGTTAATGATGAAGTTGGCTGCTAGAAAAGTTTAAAATCTAAGAATACATAAAATAAAGTAATATCTAGAGTATTCCTGTATCAAAAATATTTCATAACAAGTAAAGTAAGGCTAAGTTCGGGTGCAACCGAACATTTTATACTCTCGCAATTTATACAAGCATACAATATTTACCCATAAATTCGGCATAAAGTTTAATAGAAAAACGAAAATCGTAATATATACTGAGGTGGTTCTTTCATTTTCACCAGCAGGGTACACTATATCCAAGACTATGTATGTATGTGATTGGCGTTGCAACCGTTTAGTCGGTTACAGCCGAATCGACGATAGTGCGCCACCTCTCTCTCTCCTTCGCAGTTCGGCGCCAGTTGGAGATCCCAAGTTTAACCAGGTCGCTCTCCACCTGGTCCCTCCAACGGAGTGGAGGCCTTCCCCTTCCTCGGCTTCCTCCGGCGGGTACTGCATCGAACACTTTCAGTGCTGTTTTCGTCCATTCGGACAACATGACCTAGCCAGCGTAGCCGCTGTCTTTTTATTCGCTGAACTATGTCAATGTCGTCGTATAACTCGTACAGCTCATCGTTCCATCGTCTGCGGTATTCGCCGTTGCCAATGTTCTGAGGACCATAAATCTTGCGCAAAATTTTCCTCTCGAAAACTCCTAGTGTCGTCTCATCTGATGTTGACATCGTCCAAGCTTCTGCACCGTAGAGCAGGACGGGAATGATAAGCGACTTGTAGAGCTTGATTTTGGTTCGTCGAGAGAGGACTTTACTGTTCAATTGCCTACTCAGTCCAAAGTAGAACCTGTTGGCAAGAGTTATTCTGCGCTGGATTTCGAGGCTGACATTGTTCGTGTTGTTGATGCTGGTTCCCAGGTATACGAAATTATCTACGACCTCGAAGTTATGACTGTCAACAGTGACGTGGGAGCCAAGACGCGAATGCGCCGACTGTTTGCTTGATGACAGGAGATATTTCGTCTTGTCCTCATTCACCTCCAGACCCATTCGCTTCGCCTCCTTATCCATGCGGGAAAAAGCAGAACAAACGGCGCGGTTGTTGCTTCCGATGATATCAATATCATCGGCGTACGCCAGGAGCTGTACACTCTTGTAGAAGATTGTACCTTCTCGGTTTAACTTTGCAACTCTTATAATTTTTCCAGCATCAGTTTAAAGAAGTCGCACGATAGTGAGTCACCTTGTCTGAAACGTCGTTTGGTATCGAACGGCTCGGAGAGGTCCTTCCCAATCATGACGGAGCTTTTGGTGTTGCTCAGCGTCAATTTACACAGCCGTATTAGTTTTGCGCGGATACCAAATTCAGACATCGCGGCGTAAAGGCAGCTCCTTTTCGTGCTGTCGAAAGCAGCTTTAAAATCGACAAAAAGGTGGTGTGTGTCGATCCTCTTTTCACGGGTCTTCTCCAAAATTTGGCGCATGGTGAATATCTGGTCAGTTGTCGATTTTCCAGGTCTAAAGCCACACTGATAAGGTCCAATCAGTTTGTTGACGGTGGGCTTTAGTCTTTCACACAGTACGCTCGATAGAACCTTGTATGCGATATTTAGGAGGCTGATCCCACGGTAATTGGCGCAGATTGTGGGATCTCCCTTTTTATGGATTGGGCAGAGCACACTGAATCGTCAGGTATGCTTTCTTCCGACCATATTCTGCAAAGAAGCTGATGCATGCACCTTATCAGTTCTTCGCCGCCGTATTTGAATAGCTCGGCCGGTAATCCATCGGCCCCCGCCGCTTTGTTGTTCTTCAAGCGGGTAATTGCTATTCGAATTTCTTCATGGTCGGGTAATGGAACATCTATTTCATCGTCATCGATTGGGGAATCGGGTTCGCCATCTCCTGGTGTTGTACTTTCACTGCCATTGAGCAGGTCGGAGAAATGTTCCCTCCATAATCCCAGTGTGCTCTGGACATCCGTTACCAGATTACCACCTTGGTCTCTACATGAGGATGCTCCGGTCTTGAAACCTTCGTTAAGTCGCTTCATTTTTTCATAAAATTTTCGAGCATTACCTCTGTCTGCCAGCTTCTCAAGCTCTTCGTACTCACGCATTTCGGCCTCTTTCTTTTTTTGTCTGCAGATGCGTCTCGCTTCCCTCTTCAGCTCTCGGTATCTATCCCATCCCGCACGTGTTGTGGTCGTTTGCAACGTTGCGAGGTAGGCAGTCTGTTTTCTCTCCGCTGCGAGACGGCACTCCTCATCGTACCAGCTTGTTTTTTGTCGTTGCCGAAAACCAATTGTTTCGGCTGCAGCGGTACGCAGTGAGTTTGAGATGCCGTTCCACAGTTCCCTTATACCGAGATGCTGATGAGTGCTCTCAGAGAGCAGGAGTGCAAGTCGAGTAGAGTATTTCGTGGCTGTCTGTTGCGATTGCAGCTTTTCGACGTCGAACCTTCCTTGTGTTTGTTGACGGGCGTTCTTTGCTGCACAGAGGCGGGTGCGTATCTTCGCTGCGACCAGATAGTGGTCCGAGTCTATATTTGGTCCTCGGAGCGTACGCACGTCTAAAACACAGGAGACATGTCTTCCGTCTATCACAACGTGATCGATTTGGTTCCGCGTGTTTCGATCAGGAGACAGCCAAGTAGCTTGATGTATTTTCTTATGCTGGAATCTGGTACTACAGACGACCATATTTCGGGCCCCAGCGAAGTCGATCAGCCTCAGGCCGTTTGGCGATGTTTCGTCATGGAGGCTGAATTTTCCGACTGTTGTGCCAAAGACACCTTCTTTACCCACCCTGGCGTTAAAATCGCCAAGCACGACTTTTACATCGTGGCGGGGGCAGCGCTCTTAGAAAGCATCTTTGGTCACATCGTCCTTCTCTTCCGTTGGGGCGTGGGCGCAAATCAGCGATATGTTGAAGAACCTCGCTTTGATGCAGATTGTGGCTAGACGTTCATCCACCGGGGTGAATGCCAGGACTCTGCGACGGAGTCTCTCTCCCACCACAAATCCAACACCAAATTTGCGCTCCTTTATATGGCCGCTCATCCGAGGCTTTCGTAGATTTTTCATTGGGGGGTGTTTTTATGTGGTGGGTCCCAAGCCCTACGCACAACCGCATAAGCGGGCTTCGCCTTCTCACTTTAGCTCGCCTTCAAACGGATGTCTGTTGGCTACCCAGAGGATACTTGGTCTAAAACCGGAAGTCGTGAGCTGCTTGAACCATGTGGAGAAGAATCGTTTCTGGCCACTCCCAAGTGAATGACAATCAAAAACTTTCCTCACTTGCGTGAACTTCTACACATGATCCCATCCTCCTACACATGATCCCATCCTCCTATATCCAAGACTATACGCTCACTTAATTTTGCTAAGATACCCTTAGACGCTGAGTTCAACATGTTCGATATCTGGGGCCTTGAAAAGTTATTATTTGCGTAAAGTTTTATTCCACTATCTTCATTGGTTCCTTATGTATACATGATAAAGTGAAGGTATCAGATGGAATTCAAATTTGAGTTATAAGGAAAGTAGTCGTGGTTGTGAACCGATTTCGTCCATTTTTATCCGTGTTATCAGGGTGAAAAGGAAATATTATATACCGAATTTCATTGAAATCTGTCGAGTAGTTCCTGAGATATAGTTTTTGACCCATAAGTGAGCGATGCCACGCCAATTTTTCATTTTGTAAAAAAATCGGAGTGCAGCTTCCTTCTACTGTTATTTCTGTGAAATTTAGTGTTTCTGTCGTTTTTTGTTAGTGAATTCACCCACTTTTAGTAATTTTCAACCTAACCTTTGTATGGGAGGTGGGCGTGGTTATTATCCGATTTCAACTATTTTCATGGTGTGTGATGGGGTACCTAAGAGAACCGACTGCAGAGAGTTTGGTTTATATAGTACAACTATCTGGAGGATACAAGTAATGACTCAATTTGCAAAAAAGTACACGGATTCCTCATGAAAGCAATAGCATCGCTTTTTCTAATCGTGCCAATAATTTATTTTTAAGGTTTTAAACCATTGCTATTGTGAATAGTTCAAACGGCAAATTATTGTGAAAAATGAAAATACAATGAACTCGTTAAACGTTAAGACAGTGGCGAATCGAAGACTGTCAATGTATTATAATTACTAAAGCACTAACGTTGTCGATCTATAGCGTCTAAATATAGAGCGGAGTTCAAACAACTAGCTTGAATTGAAGGATAATTAACCGAAAGAGTGAAAATATAATTAGCAATTTCTCTTCTTTTCAATCAAAATAAAATTGGCACAGAGTCATTTATATGTATATAAATAACATAACGACAATATTTAAGGGTCCTTTTACTAGTACTTTTATTTGAAGTTATAATTTGGTAAGTAATTTAGTGAGCAAACAGTTTCAGGAAATAAATAAAAGCTTCAATTGATAAATTATCAAAACAACTCTCGAGATAAGCCAACAACAATTTTGAGCGCCAAATATGACATAGGGACACACAATAAACCAAATGTATTCATTTGAGCTCTTAGTATGTGTGTGCGTTATTTTTATAGACATGAGGACATATGCTTGTCTCGATATGAGATTAAAATTGCAAATGGCAGACAATAAATTACTTTTACTGAAAATTGGTATTCATTTCGTTTTCTCGAATGAAAGAAATACTCGTATAAATATAAAATTCTTGTATAAATATAAATAAAAGCAAATCAACGGAGAGCTCAAAGAAGAAGAAGCAGTTGGACAGAGGACGATAGCAAGATGTGTCGATAGCATATTAAGGAATGGCGTAGAACAGGGCTGTCGAACTGAAAAAATCAGATCTGGTCAGGAGCAGTTTATAGCTAGAATTTTATTACCAAAATCGGATTGTCTGAAAAACATTAATATAATTACAGCGGTGGATCAGTATATTTGAATAAAATAAAAAAAAAAAAACAAGAGGTACATTTCAAAATCCAAATCGAAATTGTTCCTTAACAGAAAACTAAACTTGATAATGATGAATTTGCTTTAAACTGTTATTCATTATTATATTTATACCCTGAACAGGGTATATAAAGTTTGTCACGAAGTTTGTAACACCCAGAAGGAAGCGTCGGAGGCCCTATAAAGTATAAATGATCAGTATGTTGAACTGAGTCGATTTAGCCATGCCCGTCTATTTGAACTAGTCCTTCAGTTTTTATACTCTCGCAACAAAAGTTGCTAAGAGAGTATTATAGTTTTGTCCACATAACGATTGTTTGTAAGTCCTAAAACTAAACGAGTAAGATATAGGGTTATATATACCAAAGTGATCAGGGTGAAGAGTGGAGTTCAAATCCGGATGTCTGTCTGTCCGTCCGTGCAAGCTTGAGTAAAAATTGAGATATCTTAATGAAACTTGGAACACGTGTTCCTTGGCACCATAAGAAGGTTAAGTTCGAAGAAGGGCGGAATCGGACCACTGCTACGCCCACAAATAGGTTTTTTGTACATATCTCTCAAACCAATAGAGCTATGTAAACCAAACTTTGTGCAGTCGTTTCTTTTAGCCATTTCCTTATACGGGCCAAAAATCAACGAAATCGGATAATAACCACGCCCACCTCCCATACAAAGGTTAGGTTAAAAATGACTAAAAGTGCGTTAACTCACTAACGAGAAACGTCAGAAACACTAAATTTTACATAAGAAACGGCAGAAGGAAGCTGCACTGAGATTTTTTTTACAAAATGGAAAATGTGCGTGGCGTCGCCCACTTATGGGTCAAAAACCATATCTCAAGAACTACTCGACAGATTTCAATGAAATTCGGTATATAATATTTTTTTCTTGACACCCTGATGACACTGGTGGAATATGGGGAAATATGGCCTATTTCCCATATAACTCAATTTTAAATCCTTCTAATTCGTTCACCTAATAATGTACACATAAGGAACCGACAAAGATAGCGAAATAAAACTTTACACAAATACTGTATTTGAGCTGTGACACAACTTGTGGAAAAATTGTCAAAATCGAGCCATGACTTTTCAAGGCCCCTGATATCAAGCATGAGGAACTCAGTGCCTAAGGGTAATTGTTCACCGAAAATATAGGTAAATCTCTAAATAAATTGCGAGAGTATAAAATGTTCGGTTGCACCCGAACTTAGCCTTTCCTTACTTGTTAAGATATCGTTTTGAAATTTTGCAGATGTTATTTTCTCTTCAAGAAGCTGCTCATTTGTCGGAACGGCCGATATCGGACCACTGTATCATATAGCTGCCATACAAACTAAACGATCGGAATCAATGGCTTGCAAGGAAAATTTTCGCATTTGACGTGGTATCTGCTTAAGGTAATAATATAATCTCCGAAGAAATTGTTCAGATCGGTTAACTATATAACCTTAATGTTTCTAGCAACAACCCGGCTAAAAAGAATTGGTAAAATGTTTTCTATTTTTTTACTTACTCTTTCTTACTACTTTAGATTTGCTTAAACACATAGTTACTAAAAGAAATGCACCTGTGAAGGGTAAATTAGCTTCGGTACAGCCGAAGTTAACGTTTTTTCTTGTTTCAACTAAAATCTGACAAATGACAGTTGGCAGATTAGTTGGAATTCTGATACTGACTAGTTGTGAAGTAGTCTATAGCAAGTCGAGTTCACTGTTGGGATATATATTATTTGTTACACATATGTATGCACCTACATACATATACTCTATATTAAAAAAATAAAATAAAATTCTGGCTCCTCAATGTAGACTTTGATTAATTTCCAACCACTTGCAAACATATTTACTTTAGCTGAAAATACATGAGTGTGAGTGTACAAAGTCTTGTGGGGTCATATATTTTGAGGGTTGATTGCTTGGCACGGTTCAAAAGACTGTCAATTTCTTTGGTAATTGGGTATGAAAGATTATATTGCATATTGTACATAATACATATTAACAAAGAAAACAAATCATTAACAATCTGTATTAAGATGGTGTATTTAATACTGAGATATTTCAACAAGTTGAGAAGGGTATTTTTATTGCGTTTAATTCTATCACACATATCAGAGATGAGTTTTCGTTTTCGGCTTTAAGACCTTAATACTTCAATAGGTCATTAATTGCAGTGTTAAAAAAATTCCAGGGGATTCGATTATTTGCTGTGAATAGTCACTTTTTGTACGACAAATATTTATAGCTTGATTGCTTTTATCCGATAAGTGAATGACACTGTATAACTTTGTGAAGTAAATATGATTATATTGTCTGCTTTATTCACAAAATTACGATGTCAATAAACTTTTGACTTCCTTGCGCAGTACTGTTACTTTGAATACTTATTACTGCAAATAGTCCAATCGAAACTTGTAAGAAATGGGAAGCGACAATTTTAATATTCGGAAAAAGACTAAGCAAATATTGTACGTCTCTTGATTTCTCTTCTCACTATTTATTTGTGATTTTGAAAAACTTATTGATGAAAGAAATTATATTATATTCTATACAGATACAAATACAAGGTTATACTTTAATAATACCGACCTAAAATACGGCAGCGAAGAGCTGATAAGGTGCATGCATCAGCTTCTTTGCGGAATATGGTCGGAAGAAAGCATGCCCGACGATTGGAAGCTCAGTGTACTCTGCCTCCTCAGCATCGCTTATAAGTTTATATCGAGCGTATTGTGTGAAAGACTAAAGCCCACCGTGAACAAAGTGATTGGACCTGTGTGGTTTTAGACCTGGAAATCTACATCTGACCAGATCTTCACCATGCGCCAAATCTTGGAAAAGACCCGTGAAAACAGGATCGACAAACACCATCTCTTTGTAGGTTTTAAAGCTGCTTCGACAGCACGAAAAGGAGTTGCCGCTATGTCTGAATTTGGTATCCCTTCAAAAATAATACCGATGTGTAAACTGACGTTGAGCAACACCAAAAGCTCCGTCAGGATCGGAAAGGACCTTTCCGAACCAAACGAGGGTTAAGACAAGGTGACTCACTATCGTGACTTTTTTAACCTGATGCTGGAGAAAATAATACTGGCGTACGCTGATGATATCGATATCATTGGAAACAACAACCGCGCCGTTAGTTCTGCATTTTACAGACTGGATAAGGTAGCGAAGCGAATGCGTCTGGTGGTGAATGAGGACAAGACGAAATATCTCCTGTCATCAAACAAACAGTCAGCGCATTCGCGTCTTGGCTCCCACATCACTGTTTAGAGTCATAACTTTGAAGTTGTAGATAATTTCGTTTACCCAGGAACTAACATTAACAATACCAACAATGTCAGCCTCGACATCCAATGCAGAATCACTCTTGCCAACAGACAGTACTTTGGACTGAGTAGGCGTTTGAAAAGTAAAGTCCTCTCTCGACGAACAAAAACCAAACTCTACAAGTCCCTTATCATTCCAGTCCTACTTTACGGTGCAGAAGCGTGGACGTCGTCAACATCCGATGAGACGGCACTATGAGTTTTCGAGAGAAACGTTTGTGGTAGGTTTACGGTCCTTAAACATTGGCGAATACCGCAGACGATGGAATGATGAGCTGTATTTGATATTCGACGACATTGACATTGTTCAGCGAATGAAAAGACAGCGGCTATGCTGGCTAGGTCATGTTATTCGAATGGACGAAAGTGCTCTAGCTCTGAAAGTGTTCGATGCTGTACCCGCTGGTGGAAGACGGGGAAGAGGGAGATCTCCACTCCGATGGAAGGACCAGGTGAAGAAGGACCTGGCTTCACTTAGTATTACCAATTGGCGCCAAAAGGAGAAATGCTTGACACGCTCCCGTGGACTCGGTTATAACCGCGTAAGCGGTGTCTTCGCCAGTCAATAAGAAGAAAAAAGGAAATTATTACATATATTTTTTCATAAACTACTTTACCAAGTTTGCGCACTCTAGGCACAGTGAGAAGCATGGAGCTACCACTTTATACCACTTTCAGAGCAGAAAGAAAAGACGATGTCCAAATAACCGTGATACGATCGATCAAAAGATATCGAAAGATTAATGTAATATATAAAAGAATAAAAGCAAAACACCATTTGGTGCATCTGAAACTGAAATAAATGCGGCAACATCAGCTTGATATTGACATATTCGGACGGAACTACTTTTCTTACAGACAAAATTTTTAAAATTTTAACAAAATTCTTCAAAAGTAATGATTGAAACTGGCCAATTTTTTTAATTTATATCGAGAGACTGTAGGGAGAAATGTCAAATAAAAGCCGGTAAGATCGGATTAGTGGACAAGAGCAAATGTATTATGTACAACAGAAGTTGAGATTAATTTCATAAAGCTGAAGCGATTTCCGCTGGCTAATTTGCACGATTTTATGTGCAAATCACACCGTGCGTGTGAATTAGAGAAGAGAAAGGCAAAATCATGTTGCTGCAGCTACAAATGGACGCCAATATACCATGTTCTGCATTTTATACACTTTGTATTGTTTGAACCTTTTACTGTTGCCGACTTTCTCAATTCACTTGCTTTCTTTTTGCGAACGCCGAAAAAATGCTTGTCAGCGGCAAATGATGCGCACTTCAACACGTCGATGATGACGAGGCGTGTTTGCCGATGACGTTGATGATGTACTCGTTGTTGTTTGTGTGTTACACTCAAAATGGAAAAACCGAACTTCCAAACGAACATTAACAACAAAAATATTTCTGCTTTAAAAAAAATAGAGCAACGCTGCAAAAATTTGGCATTTCATTGTAAATTTTAACCGCCGAAGTGGAGCGAGCTTGAGCACAGTAGAGTGGAGTTGGCTGGTGGAGTGGCAGCTGTGCAGTGTGGCAGAGCGTTCAAAGGGTGGAAAATATGTACGGAGCATGAGAACATTAAAAAACTCAGTGGAACTGATTGAAAGCCACTCCAAGCTCGTCCAGCAAACTGCAGTGCTCAACCACTTGAAGCATTAATTTCTTGCTTTTGTTTTGTCTCAACGACTGGGCATCGGCGCAGGACGGCGTAGAAGTAGTAGGGACGGCTGTTGGTGTAGTTGATGGCAGCCATTGTGCCACCAACACGTTAACTGACCAACACATACGTGCAGGGCCAGGGTGCAAGGCAGTTAACACTCTATGGATGGGAGGTTCAATGGTTGGGCGAGTAGTGTGCTCAGTGCATTTGGGGGCACTCGTTTCAATTCACTGTGGTTGCCGTTGACATGTCACCGTTTAATTGGCTAAAGTTGGAGCGCATGAACTCCGTTGTAATTAAATGCAAACTGCAGTTCGGTGTTCGTATGTACTCGTATGCAACTGCGCTGGCATGAATGCCGCCAAGCTTGTTGGTATGGTCCCATTGCCAATGTTAGGGTTACAGCAGAGGTCACTTGGCGCCTACAACGGGAATACACTCACATCCGTGTGTGTGTATTTGTGTGAAGAAAAATATTATCAAAAAACAACATTCCGTTTAACAAGAGAGCATTTTGTATATCCGTATGTTGTTTGCGTCAGTCATGTCATGTGAAGTGTTCCTGTTTTTGTACACAGTCGCACTCGTGTCAATGTTTGCACTACGCTACTCTGAATTTGGGTCAACTAAATACAATGCTTGAATGCTTGATAGATGAATGGTATGCTAGAATTTCTTGCCCAATAAGTGTAATTCACTCAGCTGACTGTTGCAAGGGGTGTTGTGAATTTTTTACTTTGGTTGGAGTCATCTTAGTTCAATATACTCGTATGAGAAATCTATATTTAGAGGTGTTGACCCAAATTTATCGGTGTGAAGCATAAATATTTGTAGACCACTTTTTCTTTCACTCAGAATGAAAATATTGATGCAATTTTTTAAATTTTAAAACTCGAAAAGGATATTTCTTCATCTTCTTATCAGTTTCGGTCTATCACTAAATAAATACATGTTTAGTGTAATTAACTTTAAACGATTACTTTACATTAAAGTTTGTTGAGTGAAGAAGTGGTCCAAAACTTGTTTTAGTTAAGAGGCAAGAGAAGATAAGACGTCCGTGGGTCTAGTTAAATCTTTCGGTAGATGGTATGTAAGATCAAAAGTGTAAGGAAAAACGATGCAGTCAGATATTCATTTTATAAATATTCAGAGCAGATTATAATACATCTACATCCATTTCGAGGTTCTCTACTGTTGAGACTAGCTGTGTCAATTATTTCTTACCGCTGGTGGGGGAAAATAAGTGATAGTCTAGCCTTATTGAGAAATTATTTCATTCTAGTTTTATTTTCATTTTGTCATTGCTTAAATACAATTTTTAAATATATCTTAAGTAGCTAATTATATATGTATGTGTGTATGTGTGTATGTCTATATGTATATTTTATATGTTGCACGATAAGGGGTTATTTCAAATGCACACAAGCAATTACCCAAATGTATTTTTATAACCAATAGGTTATCTTGTGCATACATATAAATATGTTTGTTTATTAATAGTTGAGTGCATGCGTGTTGCACATAGATGCAAGCGTGCCTCATATAAATGTATGTGTGTTGCATGTATGCGTGCAACATATAATGTATGCTTGTTGCATATTAATGCATATATGTTTATGTGTTTATTTATGTATACAAATTTATGTTTTTATATGTAGCTCCTCGGATTTGCTAAGGCATAAAAGAATGCATGTTCAATGATATTTGAACATATTGCCGAGGGAAAGAAATTATTATATAAAATTAGTGGACTGTATAAATTTTATAAATATTGAATAATATTAATTTTAGTTCGTTGTTGCTGATCTTCTCAAGGCCTTCTCGCAGCTTTCTCTGCTCCAGTTTACTTATTTGAAGAGTAGTTAGTTGGTCTTCTGCAATTTCCTTTATGGTTTTCATGATCGGGTCCAGCTTCGGATTGATGTCGCTTTGCATTTTATATATTTGTATGTCGATTGAAGTGATGTCTTCGAATGTTGTAGTACAGTAGTTAGTGTCCCCGCATTTTAATAACGTTGAAAGTTTGCATGTTTGACCGGTAACGCCAGCTTCCCACATTTCTCCAAAATGTGGGTCTGCCGGAGGTTTTTTTGCTCATTGGCGAGAATATTGCTCTCGACTTCTTGATCTCCAGTTTCAGCTTTTTCATTTTTAATTTTATGTATGTCTACATCTGAGGTTTCAACCGCATCAGTTGATTTTTCCTCAGAAGTAGGGTGTTCAGTAGTCACTTCCTTTTCAATTTTATTTGCTTCTTCTTGTAATTCTGTAATTTTGTTTTCGTTCCTTTCTTTCTCTTCTTCTTCTTCTACTTTAATATTTTTAACAAATTCATTTGCAGAAGATAGAGAGAATTTTGGAATTATTATAAAATCTTCTTCTTCTACTTTCTTATCTTCAACTAATTTAGTTGGTCTCTTCTTAGTTTTAGAAAATAGATTGAGATTTGGAACGATTATAAATTCTTCTTCTTCTGAATCACTTGTTTTAACAAATTTAGTTCGTTCAACTTCAGAAGATAGGTTTGGAGATAGATTTCATTTATTTTTTAAATTTGGAATATTTATCAATTCCTCTTTTTCTTTTTGTATTGGTTTTGTTTTAACCAGCTTTGTTGTGGTAGATGAAGAGAATTTTGGAATTATTATAAATTCTTCTTTATCCAAATTACTTCGAAAAGTATTTTTTGGCTCTTCTTGTTGTGATTGTCGATTAAAATAACAAAGCTCTTGAAAAAATTCATCACCTATTTGGTCATATATGATTTCAATTTCTTCATTGAAATCTAATTCGTTTTTCATCTTCTGAATATCATTGTATAATGATTGCAAATAGCTTAGTTGATAATTCTTTATCGTTAATTCTAAACTTAGATTTTCCATTTTATTTTTGAAGGTTTCAATTTTCCTCATGATCATGGACGTTTTTCGATCCAGATATTGGTATTTAGGTTCGGTCTTCCACATTTTGTAGAACCTTATTGCTATATTCTCGCGTCAAAAATTGTTGTTTTTATATTGTTAATATGCGGGAATATGCACCCGTCTTTCAATTATTATTTTATTTTGCCTGAATTATAAACAGGGCTTTAATGTTGCCTGTGTAAATAACAGGTCTTTTTATGGTGCCTGTATAAATTTTTTTTTTTTTTTTTTCAATATTTCCTTATTTATTGAATCTGCTTGTTTTTAAGCCTGTATAAATAACAGGACTTTTTATTTTGCCTGTATGACTAACAGGGCTTATATTTTGCCTGTATTAAATTCAGGGCTTTTGTTTTGGCTGAGCTCTTTCATAGGCTCGATAGGACCAATGTAAGAAACATCCGGCCTACCAATTTTTATAAAACAATGTAGTTTCTAACAAACCTTACCGCTGGTGGGGGGCAATGATAGACTTGCATTGAGTGAGAATTTAATTCATTCTCAAATGTTAAAACTAGCTATGTCAAATATTTCTTACCGCTGGTGGGAGAAAATAAGTGATAGTCTAGCCTTATTGAGAAATTATTTCATTCTAGTTTTATTTTCATTTTGTCATTGCTTAAATAAAATTTTTAAATATATCTTAAGTAGCTAATTAATGGATGGAGTCATATGTAGAAGTTCACGTAAGTGAGGAAAGTTTCTGACTGCCATTCACTTGGGAGTGGCCAGGAACGATTCTTTTACATGTGGCTCAAGCAGCTCACAACTTCCGGTCTTAGACCAAGTATCCTCTGGGTAGCCAACAGACATCCGTCTGGAAGCGAGCTAAAGTGAGAAGGCGAATCCCGCTTATGCGGTTGTGCGTAGGGCTTGGCACCCACCCCATAAAAACGAATAACCAGTGAATAAGAAAAACAGGATTCGGATGAGAAACCCCCATTTTGATGACGACCACGGCAAACGTATAAAGGTCTATGATTTAAGGGCATGCACCTGGAATGTCCGGACCCTTAATTGGGAAGGTGCCTCTGCCCAGCTGGTTGATGTCCTCGTAAGAGTAAAGGCTGACATCACCGCAATCCAAGAAATGCGATGGACGGGACAAGGACGGAAGAAGGTGGGTCCTTGTGACATCTACTACAGCGGCCATATAAAGGAGCGCAAATTCGGTGTGGGATTCGTGGTGGGAGAGAGACTCCGTCGTCGAGTCCTGTCATTCACTCCGGTGGATGAACGTTTAGCCACAATCCGCATCAAAGCGAGGTTCTTCAACATACCGCTGATTTGCGCCCACGCCCCGACGGAAGAGAAGGACGAAGTGATCAAAGATACCTTCTATGAGCGCCTAGAACGTACCTATGAGCGCTGCCCCCGCCACGATGTCAAAATCGTGCTTGGCGATTTCAACGCTAGGGTGGGTAAAGAAGGTGTCTTTGGCACAACAGTCGGAAAATTCAGCCTCCATGACGAAACATCACCAAACGGTCTGAGGCTGATCGACTTCGCCGGGGCCCGAAATATGGTCCTCTGTAGTACTAGATTCCAGCATAAGAAAATCCATCAAGCTACTTGGCTGTCCCCGGATCGAATCACTCGCAACCAGATCGATCATGTTGTGATAGATGGACGACATGTCTCCAATGTTTTTGATGTGCGTAAGCTTCGTGGTCCCAACATCGACTCGGACCACTATCTTGTAGCAGCTAAGATACGCACCCGCCTCTGTGTAGAAAAGCGCACACGTCAACAAACACAAGGAAGGTTCGACATCGAGAAGCTGCAATCACAACCGACAGCCGAACGATTTTCTACTCGACTTGCACTCCTGCTCTCTGAGAGCACTCATCAGCATCTCGGTATAAGGGAGCTGTGGGACGGCATATCAAACTCCTTACGTACAGCTGCAACCGAAACCATTGGCTTTCGGAAAAGCCAAAAAAAACAGCTGGTATGATGAGGATTGTCGTCTCGCAGTGGAGAGAAAACAGACTGCCTACCTCGCAATGTTGCGATCGACCGCAACACGAGCGGGATGGGAAAGATACCGAGAGCTGAAGAGGGAAGCGAGACGCATTTGCAGAAAAAGAAAGAAAGAGGCAGAAATGCGTGAGTATGAAGAGCTTGACAAGCTGGCCGACAGGGGTAATGCTCGAAAATTTTACGAAAAGATCCGGCGACTAACTGAAGGTTTCAAGACCGGAGCACACTCCTGTAGGACCCCCAGCGGTGATCTAGTGGTTGATGACCAGAGTATACTGTGTTTGTGGAGGGAACACTTCTCCAGCCTGCTGAATGGCAGTGAAAGTACAACACCAGGAGATGGCGAACCCGATTCCCCAATCGACGCCGATGGAACAGATGTTCCATTGCCCGACCGTGAAGAAATTAGAATAGCAATTACCCGCTTGAAGAACAACAAGGCGGCGGGGGCCGATGGATTGCCGGCCGAGCTATTCAAATATGGCGGCGAAGAGCTGATAAGGTGCATGCATCAGCTTCTTTGCGAAATATGGTCGGAAGAAAGCATGCCTGACGATTGGAATCTCAGTGTACTCTGCCCAATCCACAAGTGGGAGACCCCACAATCTGCGCCAACTATCGTGGGATAAGCCTCCTTAACATCGCTTATAAGGTTCTATCGAGCGTACTGTGTGAAAGACTAAAGCCCACCGTCAACAAACTGATTGGACCTTATCAGTGTGGCTTTAGACCTGGAAAATCAACAACTGACCAGATATTCACCATGTGCCAAATCTTGGAGAAGACCCGTGAAAAAAGGATCGCCACACACCATCTATTTGTCGACTTTAAAGCTGCTTTCGACAGCACGAAAAGGAGCTGCCTTTATGCCGCGATGTCTGAATTTGGTATCCCCGCAAAACTAATACGGCTGTGTAAGTTGACGTTGAGCAACACCAAAAGCTCCGTCAGGATCGGGAAGGACCTCTCCGAGCCGTTCGATACCAAACGAGGTTTCAGACAAGGTGACTCGCTATCGTGCGACTTCTTTAACTTGATGCTGGAGAAAATTATAAGAGCTGCAGAGCTAAATAGAGAAGGTACAATCTTCTACAAGAGTGTACAGCTACTGGCGTACGCCAATGATATCGATAGCATTGGAAACAACACCCGCGCCGTTAGTTCTGCTTTTTCCCGCCTGGATAAGGAAGCGAAGCGAATGGGTCTGGTGGTGAACGAGGACAAGACGAAATATCTCCTGTCATCAAACAAACAGTCAGCGCATTCGCCTCTTGGCTCCCACGTTACTGTTGACAATCATAACTTTGAAGTTGTAGATAATTTCGTATACCTAGGAACCAACATTAACACCGATAATAATGTCAGCCTTGAAATCCAACGCAGAATCACTCTTGCCAACAGGTGCTACTATGGACTGAGTAGGCAATTGAAAAGAAAAGTCCTCTCTCGACGAACAAAAACTAAACTCTACAAGTCCCTCATCATTCCCGTCCTACTTTATGGTGCAGAAGCGTGGACGGTGTCAACATCCGATGAGACGGCACTAGGAGTTTTCGAGAGAAAGGTTTTGCGGAAGATTTACGGTCCCTTAAACATTAGCAACGGCGAATACCGCAGAAGATGGAATGATGAGCTGTATGTGTTGTTCGACGACATAGACATAGTCCAGCGAATAAAAAGACAGCGGCTACGCTGGCTGGGTCATGTTGTTCGAATGGATGAAAGTGCCCCAGCTCTGAAAGTTTTCGATGCAGTACCCGCTGGTGGAAGCCGAGGAAGAGGGAGACCTCCACTCCGGTGGAAGGACCAGGTGGAGAAGGACCTGTCTTCACTTGGTATTACCAATTGGCGCCAAACCGCCAAAAGGAGAGATGCGTGGCGCACTGTTGTGGACTCGGCTATAACCGCGTAAGCGGTTTCTACGCCAGTTAAGAAGAAGAATAAGCTAATTATATATGTATGTGTGTATGTCTATATGTATATTTAATATGTTGCACGATAAGGGGTTATTTCAAATGCACACAAGCGATTGCCCAAATGTATTTTTATAACCAATAGGTTATCTTGTGCATACATATAAATATGTTTGTTTATTAATAGTTGAGTGCATGCGTGTTGCATATAGATGCATGCGTGCCTCATATAAATATATGTGTGTTGCATGTATGCGTGCAACATATAATGTATGCTTGTTGCATATTAATGCATATATGTTTATGTGTTTATTTATGTATACAAATTTATGTTTTTATATGTAGCTCCTCGGATTTGCTAAGGCATAAAAGAATGCATGTTCAATGATATTTGAACATCTACTTTTTTTAAATAAAAAACGCAGAAAATTCAAATTTATTATCATTCGAAAGAGCATTATTTGGCATTTGTTTTTTAAAGATTATCTACTTCAAATGTTGGCCGCGGCTACGTCTCAGATGGTCCAACCGTTGATTCCAATTTTCGATGACTCATTCGAATCGATGACCCCTGAATCGAAGCGTTACTGTCGCCTAGACTTCAGACTTTACATATCCCCACTATGTTGACAATAAGTTGAGCCAAGTGCGCGAAACACGTTTAGGTACAAGAATATGAATTCCTATACTGTTCCTTTTCCTTGTTTCTAAAATTAAAATTAAATTGGAGAGTTGCGCCAGAGGACCACTCTTTAGCATTTGTAGACCGAGAAGACGATGATCGATAAGGAATACAGAGCTATTACAGAATAAAATTCAGAGTATTATGGAAGTATAGGAATATCTTTTGGTGCTAGTTGATAAGAGGAGCGAAAATGCTGTGGAGAGTGAGACCTACTACAGGAGTTTTCTATAACAATTCAAAAGAATTGAGAAAGATATTGTCGAGCGATTTAATATTAAAAGTATCTTTAATTCAATACCAGAGACAATAGTTCACACAGCAGAACTGGACCGTTCAGGCACAATAATGTTCAAGAGTTAACAATTGTAATACATCAATATCAACGTTCTAATAAGAAGTGATTCTAGAGCACGTTGCACCTCCACTACGCTGGAAAGACAAAGTGGGGAAGACATGCTTTCTAAAGGTGCAATTACAACCTCGATTGAGTTATTATTTCATGACGACCTAATTATACCTTGTCATTTGCTTTTGTTGTTGTGAACAATTTGAACCCTAACCACGACTGAAATATCGAATCGCATTCGCTTCGCACACGCATTTACGCCTGTCATTAGGCAACAGCCCAGCACGCTCGCTGTGCGTAATTGGCCAAAATTAGGACACTCACTGTAAGTGTCTTCTAATTAAGCGATTTTCGATTTTAACGTGAATAATAATTAATGACAATTTCAAATTCAAATGCAAAGCGCTGACCAGGCATAGATACATACATACATGAGTATACAGTTACAAAGGTACGGCTCTGAAGCAGTGTAATTATTGTCCAGAATACACTTACATATACAAGTATACACATGTACACAGTATGATTCAGCTGCTGGTGTGCGCGATTTCATTTGTTCGCTGGTCAACGGCAGCTGAATTTGAATTTTTATTGGCGTCGCCGCCATTGTTGTTGGCCCCGCTGTGTGTTGGTGTTGACTTGGCTTAAATCTGTCATTGATAGCAGCAACTCCTGGCCGGAGATTCATTGTGCGGCACAAATCGGATTAGGTGTACTATTAACGAAGTCGACAATAATGAATGAATTCTCTTAGTATATGCAAATCGCTGCTGCATGATATATATTCGATTTCATGTATGTAAATATGTTCCTCTATATCCGTTTAGTACCGCATGTCCTTGATGTTAATTGTATTTGACAGCATTACCATATGGCCATAAGTTAACACTCACACAATTTCAATAGACGATTTACATATGTATGCAGATTAGTATGTGTGATTGTATGGGCGTCTGTGTGTATGGCATTCAATTTAATCTGCATTCGAAGTATGCAAGCATCAATACATAGTAATGATGTGATTTGGGTTAAGTGGTGTGTATTTGGAGATTAGTGATAATCGAACAATTGGGTTCGTCAAGCGAAGGCATTAATATTAATACTCATACCTGTGGGTGGTGCAATTTTTACCTGAGCGTAAGCGTTTAGTACTTAGTATTAGTGTTAAGAGATTTTCATTTCTAATATTTAATTGAATTTTGGTTTTAATACCACTAAGGCTAGTCGTTTCTTCTACAAAAACAAATTAACACACAAACTAGATTTTGACAGAAAATTTCAAACAATGGGACCGCCTGGAGTAAGCAATTGCCCAGAAGCGGTCAGTTAATAAGAGAAGAATTGTGTTCCATCAGGATAACTACAAGCTACACATATTGGTTGATATTGAAGTTATTTTGCATCCACCTTATAGTCTGGCCCAGTCACCAAGACATTATTACTTGTTCCTTCAAAATCTCAACACCTCAACAGTCTATAAAAAATCAAAATGGGTTTTATAAGGAGAACATAAAATAAATACATTAATTCATATGTTAAGCTTTAAAGAAATCAAAAACGGAAAAAACAAAACATTGATTTAAATGACATTATATAGAAGTACATATAATTTAGCACCGATTAATTGGTCGGTTTGTATGATACAAAATATGTATTATTTTAGTCCACATATTCCTCTAGTCTCCTATATGCTCGTTCCACCAAATCACTTTATTCCATTTTTTGTATTACGCTTAGAAAAATGAGATTCGATAACACAATTCCATAATATCTGGGTCTCTGGGATATAAGCTGCAAAGGTGGTGATGTTTTAGACCAAGTATCCTCTGGGTAGCCAACAGAAATCCGTTTGGAGGCGAGCTAAAGTGAGAAGGCGAATCCCGCTTATGCGGTTGTGCGTAGGGTTTGGGGCTCACCACATAAAAACGAATAACCAATATGAAGCAACAGCCTCGGATGACACACCCCCCTTTTGATGACGACCACAGCAAACGTATAAAGGACTATGATGTAAGGGCATGCAGCTGGAATGTCCGGACTCTTAATTGGGAAGGTGCCTCTGCCCAGCTGGCTGTTGTCCTCATACGACTAAAGGCTGACATCACCGCCATCCAAGAAGTGCGATGGACGGGACAAGGACGGCAGAAGGTGGGTCCTTGTGACATCTACTACAGCGGCCATATAAACGAGCGCAAGTTCGGTGTGGAATTCGTGGTGGGAGAGAGACTCCGTCATCGAGCCCTGGCATTCACTCCGGTGGATGAACGTCTAGCCACAATCCTCATCAAAGCGAGGTTCTTCAATATATCGCTGATTTGGGCCCACGCCCCGACGGAAGAGAAGGACGAAGTGATCAAAGATACCTTCAATGAGCGCCTAGAACGTACCTATGAGCGCTGCCCCCGCCACGATGTCAAAATCGTGCTTGGCGATTTCAACGCTAGGGTGGGTAAAGAAGGTGTATTTGGCACAACAGTCGAAAAATTCAGCCTCCATGACGAAACATCGCCAAACGGTCTGAGGCTGACCGACTGATCGGGGCCCGAAATATAGTCGTCTGTAGTATTAGATTTCAGCATAAGAAAATCCATCAAGCTACTTGGCTGTCCCCGGATCGAATCACTCGCAACCAGATCGGTCATGTTGTGATAGATGGACGACATGTCTCCAGTGTTTTTGATGTGATAATTTCGTATACCTGGGCACCAGCATCAACACCGATAATAATGTAATGTGCCGACAGGTGCTACTATGGACTGAGTAGGCAATTGAAAAGTAAAGTCCTCTCTCGACGAACAAAACTAAACTCTACAAGTCCCTCATCATTCCCGTCCTACTTTATGATGCAGAAGCGTGGACGGTGTCAACATCCGATGAGACGGCACTAGGAGTTTTCGAGAGAAAGATTTTGTGGGAGATTTATGGTGCCTTAAACATTGGTAACGGCGAATACCGTAGAAGATGGAATGATGAGCTGTATGTGTTGTTCGACGAGTCCAACGAATAAAAAGACAGCGGCTACGCTGGCTAGGTCATGTTGTTCGAATGGACGAAAGTGCCCCAGCTCTGAAAGTTTTCGATGCAGTACCCGTTGGTGGAAGCCGAGGAAGAGGGAGACGTCCACTCCGATGGAAGGACCATGTGAAGAAGGACCTGTCTTCACTTGGTATTACCAATTGGCGCCAAACTGCGTGAGATGCGTGGCGCGCTGTTGTGGACTCGGCTATAACCGCGTAAGCGGTGTCTACGCCAGTCAAGAAGAAGAATGTGAAATTGATGAGCGTGTTTATAGAACTAAAGATGAAATTAAACAGTGGTCTACGATCATTGTTTCACCTGCATATTTCGCTTCTTAATTTCGATTCCTCTATTGGTCATGCCACTCGGATGATTCTTTTTGCTTTGACGCCTAATAAATATTTCATATAAATTAAATATGCCGACATACTTGTATATAAAGCAAAAAAAAAAATACAATAAAACACAATCAGTGCTGGAGCACTGCGACAGGCTAATCGCTTGTCAGCTAATGACACTAATCACTATTATCATGTTTGTGTTCGCTGATATAAAAATGATAAGCAAAAATATGAAAAGCAAAGCAGACAATTTGGAAGCATAAGAAAAGAAAAGCATGCGAAATGAATATAAGCAAAAAAGCGTAAAAAAATCTGAAAAGATGCGACGTCATTTATAAAAGTGCTCAGGTAAATGTGAAAGCACCTGTCTGCAGACGTCGCATTTTATTTAACACCACCATGGAGCATAAAAAATGTGTAACGAAAGAAAACGAACTCCCCCTCCTATTAATAACGCGTTGTATTATATTTTTATAACACTGCAAATCATTATCATGCCACAGTTTAAAAACGCACGCAAATCACATGCTTTCTTCGCAACAAGCGTAACTGTCGTTACGGGCGAAGCAGTCAATATGAGCGCAATGCGTGTGAAAACGAAACGCGTCAAATCTATC
Organism: Zeugodacus cucurbitae; assembly: GCF_028554725.1. Taxonomy (NCBI): domain Eukaryota; kingdom Metazoa; phylum Arthropoda; class Insecta; order Diptera; family Tephritidae; genus Zeugodacus; species Zeugodacus cucurbitae. The sequence goes on along the minus strand of NC_071667.1, from coordinate 49,301,725 downwards.
ATCTTCCGCAGACATCGTACCTTTCATGCTAAATGCTCAGAAATCCCAGAGCTGCACAGTTGCAAGAGCAGCGCCGTCATGATATTTTACCGTATCTTTAGTGCACAGACACACATTATTTGCTTACCGCTGTTTGTGAGCGTAAATCGTGTATATTCGTTTGCGAAAATTTAGTAGTAGACGAAAAAAGTAGAGAATCAAACAGTCACCTTCGACCCATTTATTATGCATATTCATGTGGGAGGACCCTAAAACCAGACAGGTAAATATGATTATACAAGGTGCCTACATGGATTTACACGCGTCTTACTGAATGTCAGAACGATAGAGAGTTATTTAACTCCCACGAATATACAAGATAATGTGGGCTTATGGGTTAAAACTGCTAACTTTTTAATATAAAGGAATATAAGAAAATTATCAATATTCTATATGGACTATTTAATTACTATTTATTGCGATCTTACAACTCTTCAATACCTCAGCGAATCTCTTCATTTTCGCTAAATTTATTTCCATTGAGCAGTTTCCTGAGAAGTGGAGTCAGATCCAAGCGACCTAAGCAATGTGAACGCCTAGTAACCTTTTGTGACAATAAATTTTGATATTTTCTGCTACGTACACCCTATAAATGTATAAGAACTCATATTTCAGCCGTTGTGAATAAGCGCGAAAATACCAACAAATCATTTTCATTAATTTTTTTGTGAACCTTTTCTGTCGGTTATTCTTTTGCCTTTCTTTCTTCACTTCTTTCATTTGCGTTTGCGACATTTCATTTGCGTCGCTGATTTGGATTATTTCACAGGTGAACAAATCGGTTTTGCGCTACTTAACAAGTGTTCCCCCGAGACTAGAGAATTACGCCCACCAAAGGCATTCGAACAGTTTGCTTGACGCGCCACACTCAAACGCTTGCCACCTGTCTCAAGACGCATAATGATTAATGAAGATCGCGGCACTTAAGCATGACACACTTCCACTTAGACACACAACATACATTTATACATATGGGTGTGGGCGAGCAACAATACTTTTTTGACATATGTAGATGTGCTTATATAGGTATGCATTTATGGTTATAGGGTTAAGTGACTGTTTGTTGTAAGAAAGGGTTTACGCAAGAGAACTGGTGTTTCATTGTTTTGTGTGATATGTGGAAATCTCTATGAAATATTACTTTGTGGCATATATTTCATGTTATATATGACAAGCTAATGTGTTGAAGGAATGAATGATGATGAGTTGTAAATTGAAAGTTGAGTGTATCGATAGGTAAATTCGAAAAATGTATTATTTGCTATTATTTGGATATTTAAACTGAATATAAAATCAAATAATAAATAATTCTATAAACTGTCTTGGAACCAGTATCAACAACATCAACAATTTCAGTCTCGAAATCCAATGCAGAATTACTCTTGCTAACAGGTGCTACTTTGGACTGAGAAGGCGATTGAAAAGTAAAGTCCTCTCTTGGCGAACCAAAATCAAACTCTACAAGTCGCTTATCATTCCCGTTCTGCTTTATGGTGTAGACTCGTTGACGATGTCCACAACCGATGAGACGACACTAAAAGTTTTCAAGAAAAGGTTTTAGGGAAAATTTAAGGTCCTTTATACATAATTGATAATAGGTTACGCTGGCTAGGTCATATTGTTCGAATGGATGAATGCTTTGAAAGTGTTTGATGCAGTACCCGCTGGTGGAAGCCGAAGAAGGGAAAGACACCTTTGGAAAGACTAGGCGGAGAGCGACCTAATTTCTTTTGGTATTTTCAATAGGCGTCAAACTACTAAAAGAAGGAATATAAGGATGGCCCGCTCTTACAGATTCGGCTATAACCGCGTAAGCACATATGTATCTAGACTTTGAAACCTGAATTTGAAACAAAAGGCAACCAGCTGATGCCATTTAAACATTCATTATATCGCAAGTGGCCGTAGATGTAATCCGATATTTTGTAATACAGGACCTATAAAGTACCAAAGTCCATTGTCGAATTCTTTAACGAACTCAGATCCAGTATTACCATATCATCTCTGTGGTTAAATTTATTGTTTTTGGATAAAGATTTCTTAAACTTTAAAGGACGATTTTAATGCTGTGGCTTGGTATGGCGAGTGTTTAAACTAAGTTTGGTTGATATAGTGGCAATTGTTTATAAAATATAAACCTTAAAAAAATGCTGTTCTTTACTTATAAAGCGATAGGCGCACTTAAGCGGCGATCACTGTCATCATCGGACCGTCATATATCATCGTACACAAAACAAGAAATGTCTCTTCGATGTTTGGTCTCTACGAGAGCTTCATATCTACGATAAGCCTGTGGACAGTGTACTCGGTGAAGGCGAATGAGGGAAGAATGGCTTGCGGCATTCTACATATAATAGTGGGTAAAAGTTACTTACGGTTATTTAAATATATATGTCTGCGCAGTTATTCACCTTTGAGATTCATAAAGCGAAATCTGGGATTTCCATGTAGAGGAATATTCTCACCGCATCTTTCTTGTGTATAAAACTTGCTATATCTCAATTCGATGCAGGGCAATGTAAACCGACCTTAATTTAATATAGTCATTAAAACTTATTACCTGAAATTCTGTTCTTTACTTACAGGACAATAACCCTTCACAAAAACATAGTGGCGCTAATGGGCCTGAATTTTTTGTCAATAACGTGAGAGCTTTTCCAGCCTCCAGTATAAAAACATACTCGGTTAAAGTAGCTCGAAAATATTTGGCGTTATGGACTCAGTATTTGCAACATATCAAGAATTGGTTTGATACACTTTGGGGGTAGAGTGGGAGCGATGGTTAGGAAGTTCTCACTGGATTGATTTTTTTCGTGTTCGCCTACTCCGACATACGTGCTCCCATATCGATGACTGATTAAGACGATTACTTATGTGGTGAAGCATAATAATTTCCGAAAGCTCAAATGTTGCATGAATATCGGGAGGCTTTCAGAATTTGTGATTTGACTTTTTAAACATTAACAACTTTTAGCGCCGATTCAACTAATTTAAAATAGAAATTTTGAGTACCACAATCAGCTCAACTACGAGCAGACGACGAAAAAGGGGGAAAGACTAACTCATAAAAACATGAAAGCAGCAGCGATCTATTTGAAATGCTTGTTACCCGACATTAAAGTCTTCCGCGTCATCGCCTGTGCATATACTTCTAATAAAGCATTGAGCTACGCGACAGCCACACAGCCAACAAGGTGCTGCCGCAACTATACCAGAACGAAATCAAATCCAATCGCAGTACTTAAATTCTGTGCAATCGCAGCGACGTTACGCCACTAACCTGGAAAATTACGTTTCGCGACTCGCAGTCGTAAGTGGCGTCCAATTTACAGCTGCGCCACGTGACACACTAAATCAACTTAACGCCAAGTTCGTTTGGTGGATTAGTGTGCCACGGCAACTTGGTGCCCACATCAGCTGCTCGATTGCTGCTGCTGAATTTCTAAGCTTTCGCCGCCAACGACAGTGATGGAGGAGAGTTTCTTTGCTGCTGTTGTTGCTACTCGTACAGCCACGCCGGTAAATCTAATCCTTGGCAAACATAATCGCAGCGAGCGCCGTGTTGCTGCTGCCATGCCGCCACGCTGCCACATCAATGCCACAATGACTGGTTGCGATGCGACGAAGGTGAGCTCGACGTTGCCACAGGCCGGAATGCCGAAAAATCTAATATCTTAGCGCAGCGCAGGCGGAAATGTCAGTTTGATAAAGCGCGTGGAAAAATCTGGGATTTTTTTTCGTACACGTTCATGGCAGTCTTTCACCGCTAACTTCGTTCGAGGCACGTTGTGTGTCGCTGTAAGCTCCAACAGAATTGCTCCGGAGCATGCACTACCTGTTATAAAGGTGCGCGGAGGGTAGTTACGTTTATGATGGCCTTGCGGTGGCACACCAAAACCTTCGGCCACTTTTTCACACTACTCCAAAGTTCGAGAATTTTGATTTTTTTGCTTCACTCAATTTTGCGTTGCTACGACGTAGCGCAGAATGGGCGGGAGTTTATTTAACAAAAACAAAACAAGAAAGATGTTCGCATTTTTAATGGGTGGCTCTGGCATTCGGCTGATTTGGTTTGAGTTGGGGTGGGTTGGCTGCAGTCAAGCGGCTGCTGGCTGTATGGATGATAAGTGTCGTTGGCTGCCAGTGACAAGTGCCGTTGGCGCCTATGCTATCCAGTAATTTGTTATTTCCGTCTGTGACTGAGAGCGACCGGCCCTACACTGAGGTTCGCTCAGTTGTTGTTTGTTTTACACTGGTCTGCACCAAATTAGCCTTCTCGCCGGCATTTATATGCCTATGAAACTGAGTCGCTGTCTCTACATAAGTATATGTGTGTTAAGGCATATTTTTGATTAATCAAAAGACATTTTTCTGATGCTAAAGCAGCCTGAATTAATGCAAAAATGATGAGAGTAAATTTATCAAGCTTATTTACTTCCGGCATTAGTTAGTAAGAAAGTGGCCAGAGGCAAAGGTGTCACACTGGTGCACGATGCCACGCTATGAGCTGCGGCAATGAGATTAGGTGTGGCAAGTAATTTGAATTTATGCATAATTTTTTGAGTGTCGTTACAAATATGAATTGGCAGGGGTTGTACGCTGTGGGAAGACCAAGGCCATTGCGTTATTTTACATTATGGTGCTTAGATTAAACATTAGCGCAATCTTGCGTGGTGTTGAAAATTTATGCTCAACTTAACAACAAAATGAATTTTCTCGCAAACGGACAAAAACGTTCTTGTTAAATGCAAACAAATTACCGAAGTTTCTCAAACCAAAAAAGGTTGCCAATAAATTTGAATTTGAAAATTATGATTTATTTTTGAATTGATTGGAATTACCTGCGACCGTTCAATGTGGTGAACATCTTGATTGTAGAGATATATGAAACATTCCTAAGCAATATGTAGAAAGACAAAAATAATGCCGTTTTTTCTGTATCTCAATGTTGATGAGTATATTTTTACTCTAAGTTACTCCGCTTTTTCTTCTTAATAGCTGTAATATACGTAATTAAGAAGTTGAAACATTGAGCCCCGTAGTTAAATAGCTAAGCATTTCACTTCTCTGTCATAACTTTATTTTACAAAAAGTCATAACTTATAGAAAATTTGTCTATCTTGGAAGCAGCTGTAATACCTATAATAATGTCAGCCTTTAAATCCAACGCAAAATCACTCTCGCTAACAGATGTTACTTTGGACTAAGTAGGCAATTGAAAAGTAAAGTCATCTCTCGACGAACGAAAACCAAATTCTACAAGTCCCTCATCATTCCCGTCCTATTTTACGGTGCAGAAGCGTGGACGATGTCAACATCCGATGAGACGGCATTCGGAGTTTTCGAGAGAAAGGTTTATGGCATTGGCAACGGCGAATACCACAGACGATAGAACGATGAACTGTATGAGTTATTCGACGCCATTGACATAGTTCAGTGGATAAAAAGACAGCGGCTACGCTGGCTAGGTCATGTTGTTCGAATGCACGAAAACGTTCGAGCTTTGAAAGTGTTCAATGTAAGCCGAGGAAGAGGAAGACTCCACTCAGTTGAAAATACCAGGTGGAAGAAAACTTGGCTGCACTTGGAATTTCTAATTGGCGCAAAAGAGGCAGAAGGAAGAACAAGTGGCGTGTTCTGGTATAATCGGCTTTAACAACATAAGCGGTGTCTACGCCAGTTAAGAAGAAGAATAATCGCATAATTTATGTAAGTTCAAAGCATTGTCAAATACGACGATATTTCCCTTTAAACTTTAAACCCTTTGTGTTGTTCTTTGAATTTAGTGCGTCCTTCTGTCGGTAAATAGTCTTAAGATAACTACTGTTTGAATGTGAATATTATTCAAATTTATACGGAAATTCTTCTCCGGATTTCTATGATTACTAAGCTAGTAGCTTTCGCCGGCGACTAACTGAATGTTTCAAGTTCGGAGCACACTCCTGTAGGACCCCCAGAAGTGATCTTGTTGTTGTTGACCAGAGTATACTGTGTTTGTGGAGGGAACACTTTTCCAGCATGCTGAATGGCAGTGAAAATAGAACACCAGGAGATGGCGAACCCGATTCCCCAATCGACGACGATGGATGTTCCATTGCCCGCCCGTGAAGAAATTAGAATAGCAATTACCCGCTTGAAGAACAACCAGGCGGCGGGGGCCGATGGATTGCCGGCCGAGCTATTCATATATGGCGGCGAAGAGCTGATAAGGTGCATGCATCAGCTTCTTTGCGGAATATGGTCGGAAGAAAGCATGCCCGACGATTGGAACCTCAGTGTACTCTGCCCAATCCACAAAAAGGGAAACCCCACAATCTGCGCCAACTATCGTGGGATAAGCCTCCTTAACATCGCTTATAAGGTTCTATCGAGCGTACTGTAGACAGCGTAGACATAGTTCAGCGAATAAAAAGACAGCGGCTACGCTGGCTGGGTCATGTTGTTCGAATGGACGAAAGTGCCCCAGCTCTGAAAGTTTTCGATGCAGTAACCGCTGGTGGAAGCCGAGGAAGAGAGAGACCTCCACTCCGATGGAAGGGCCATGTGGAGAAGGATCTGTCTTCACTTGGTATTACCAATTGGCGCCAAACTGCCAAAAGGAGAGACGCGTGGCGCGCTGTTGTGGACTCGACTAAAACCGCGTAAGCGGTGTCTACGCCAGTCCAGAAGAAGAAGAAGAGCTTTCAAATTACCGCAAGTTTACTTGGTTCAATACATGTCGAGTTCAGTAATAAGAGTGGAAGTATTCCAGCTCTAACTTTTTGACGAGAAAGATAAAATCATGGTGTTGTCGTCCTATACTCAATTATGTTCGGATTGAAGCTTATGAAATAGTTTCTGTGTCATGTAAGTTTCAAGGTATTTGACCATACATTTGTTGGTGTCTGTTATCCCTTACATAGTTTGTACTTTATTCACTCCATTCGTAGTTTGTTTCTTTCTGATGGGACATTATTATCGTCTACATTGAAATCATTTCATTTGGTTATGACAGATAAAACTCTTTTAATCCAAAATTAAAATATTTTTTGAGATAATTACCTGTTGTTCAAGCTTACTTACAATAAAAAAATCCATTAAAAGTTTTTTTTAGTTTTCAGGTAAAATAAGAGTGCCTCAGTATGGTTTTCGGTTAATGCAATGCGTCTCCTTTATTAAATAAATATTAAATACATAAAAAAGTACAATTTACATTGTAGGTAACATACTTAGTCAATTACTAAAATTATATATCTATATATATATATTATTAATGGCGCTAGTGTTTTTAAAATCAACAAATTTCATAATCACAATGACGTAAGCACTTAACGGTTAATAACTATTTACAATATCTCTTATAAATAAATGTTATGGCGCGATACTCAAGTAATTGGTAATTAATGTAATGTAATTTAAATGTGCTAATCTTCACTGAGCATTCGATTTCTTCTATTGCTCATCTGCCTATCCTTAAGGGTGTCGAATGCAGTGTTAACCATTTTAGTAGATACCTTATACTATTTAATTATGCTATCTGGTATGGATCATGTCAGTGTTATAGCCTTTACCGCTTCCTTTATCTTTGGTATTTCAGTTTGCATGCCAAAGTTGACCGAAACTAGTTTTAGTTTCCGAATTTGGACCTGTTTGTGTCAGTGTTTTAAATAGAAACTTTCATGTATTCGTGCCGCTAAGCTTTAATGTACCTAAATTCTGTGCGAGTATTTCGTTTCTATATTTCCTTTAATGTATGATTTCTCCTTCTGTTTTCTCCATGCAAATTAGTTCATTCAAATGTTGTTGTAAATTGTGATTAGTTGTTTGTTTCTTAGACTACGTTCTTAAGACTATGTTAATTTACTAAGTTACAGTTATGCGCTAAACTGGCAGGCCTTCTATTTAATTCCTTGTGCACGCAGCTAACTCCAATGACAGTTGGTTGGCAGTAATGACAATCGTGAAAAAACTAGGAAACATAGCCAGAATATCCAAGATTCTATCAATACTGAAAATAAAAAAATATAATAATTTACAAAATATGCTCATCATTTTTTACAACAACTATATTCTATCTTATAATTAATCAAGAAAGCATACTAACCTTCACAGCCACAGCTGGACGCATTGCCGTCATTACCTTGCCCCAGCAATCGTTGTTTGTGTCCAGCATCGCGCAGCGCCAAGATCGTTGCACGCACCTTACTCTCTCGCCGCACACTCGATATGCCCATTATATCCGCCACACATTTCAATTCTAAAATTTCACTTTTTGATATGAAACGTGGATCGTCGATGTGTATGCGCAACTGCAACGAACTGGCATAGAGCATGAAACCGTCTGTGTTGCGTGTGATTTCATTCAGTTGTGGTTGTAGGCTTGTGAAGGGTGCCTTAGGGTGAGAGAGAATGGGAGGCAAAACTTAAATTGCAGGACATGCATAAACTTTTTACATAAACTTTGCACAATTATTAAGTACGTACATATAACGAAATATATATTTTAATCCTAAAATATGTCTTAACTGTTTTACGATGTGTTAGAACCCTGTTTTAAGAAAATATAGTATTATGCTTAAACTTATTTCAAACAGAAGTGACTTACGCGTAGAAGATGTTCAGCAATGGAATGGATTTTAGTCGATTGATCGCCTCTATGAGAAGGACCTCGCCACTGCACAAGTGCTGGTAGTTGACCAGCGTTTGATGAGCTCATGCGTAGTCTGCATGTCCAGCGCTCTTGCGTCGCAATGCACCTATCGGCAATATCAATAGGTGCGACGTGTAAGATGGCATTGGAGCCATTGTTGGAGTTGTTCTTAGCGCTCCGCTGATTTCAATGAAGGCCGCCAGTCGATAGCCTTGATTTTAAAGTTCCCCCAATAGAGCGTACACCACCAGGATCCAGAGTAAATGGAAGAGAACACCACCTTGCGGGGTACCCCTATTTACAGTCCGGAGCGCATTTGCGCTTCCCAACTCCGCAATGACAGTTCTGTCGCTGAGCAGACTGTAGAGGAGATACTTAAGGTTCGCTTCTACCCCAAAATCGTCTAGCTCACCAATGGGCACTTCCGGTCTTACATTGTTACCTTTAACAATCGATATCGAAGAAGGACCTACAGCGTAATCATTGTTTAAGAGGGCTTCCTCTAACCACGACACTACAGAGTGAAATGCGGTGTCTATATAGGCGTATTAGAAAAAAATTATTTGTCTACCCAAAATATAAAATGTATTTGATGGGTTGAAAGCAGTAGAATACTTTGGTTTGGTTTGATTACTTTGGAAAGCAATTCCTGAATCACTTTGTTTTTCATACACTAATAAATTCTCAGAATATATAATCTTGGGATCGGTGCCAACTTCCTTTGGGTGAACTGGTTTTGTATCATATTTATAGCATTGAATCTTTCCACCAAATAAAATTAATCACTATTTCAGTTAACATTGGGTAAATAGCACCATCTTCAGAGTTTCGGTAAAATAAGATTTTTTTCGTTCTAGAGTTCAATCGGGTGGAATGATACCAAATGATAACACATTTATTTTCTTTCTTATCATCACTCCATCTTTGCCATTGACTGCTATCAATGCACGGTCATTTGGCTCTGATTATAGGGCTCTCGATGCCTATTTTATAAATGTGATAAGGCATCACAAAGAACTATCTTTAATAGTTGAAGTGTTTTTCCTCCGCTGAGGAACAGCCATCGAACCTGACCTATCCTCACTATCAATTTGAACTGCTTATTGTAAAGCAGAAGAGCTTGCAATGAGAACACCTTACGAAAGGGTTAGTCTGCACTCGCAATAGTGTACTGAATGCTGTATTGTATTGAATGTATAACGTCTGGGATTGCAGCGTATCTGTGACTAATCCACACCTGATTAATCTATACGAATTTTTTAGTCTTATAAGACAACAGACAATAGCTTCATATGTGTCAACTCAAACCGAACAAGTTGAAACTAAAACGCCTATCTGTGTCTTGGCTAGTAAGATTGGCTTATTGAAGTAAATTTGCAATAAATTTTAAATAAATTAAATACATAGTTTTAATATTAATCTTTCCGCAGTTCCAAGCGAGACAAAAATACAAAATGTTTTGCTACTTCGCATTGTGTTTTGCTTGGCTAATCCGGTGTGGGTTGAGCCTAACGCAAAGTCATGCAATATCTATGGCAGAATAATCTGCTGATATGAAAATAATAGCAGGAACTTTCTAAGTTCAGTCGGAGAGTTCCTTGTACATTTTCTGTGAGGTCTTTTGTTCACCTATGATATATTCGTAATACTTTTTAAATAGCAGGACCAGGATCGATAGGTCCTTCAAGTCTGCGCTCGATGAAATCGTTTCTGGCAAAAGTGGAATTGTAAATATATAAATCTAAAAATAGTCATTATACTTAGAAATCGTTGTTTCATGCTATAGCAATGGTAATTTTAACATTGTAAGGAGTCAACTCGACTAAAAGAGCGACCACGAACTGATCCTTCAACTTAAGTTAATTAATATAGAATTTGCTGTCATTCAAATGCTTTTAGGCTTAAATTTGTTGTAGCAAAATTGAGTTTTGAACATATGCGCTCAACGTATTTTGACTTTGACACTGAGGTATCCGAAGCTACACTAAATCACTTGAAGTACATGTGCTTTTCATGTGAAATTGAATTGCATTCATTTACAGTTTGAAGAACTTGTACATTTTATGGGCACTCAAGTGCACTTACTAACTGAATTGCCAACAAACACACTGTCTATATGTAGACATACATGCATATATGTATATAACGGTGTGTACACTTTGACTTATGTGGCATGCCACTAACAACATAATGGCAAACTAACTAACAAAGGTTGATAACCGAACCGACATACCTCATTCATGTGTTAGCATGTAAGTATGTGTGTGTGTGAGAGAGTTGTGAATGAGTATGAGTGCTTAAGCACTTAAAGAACTTAGCAGAATTACGGCCTTTCAGTTAAGCAATGACAGCAATGGAAATTCTTTTTAAACGGAATTTTTATGAAGTGAATAAAGATGAGATTATTATTATTAACTTTTTTGAGTTCTTCCTGATTTTTCCCTGCGCTTCGCACGAACTGGAGGTGGAAATGCAAAAGCAACAATGTGAATTGCGCTGACATAAAAGCGCTGAGTGCTTTAAGTCGCCCTAGTGATGTGTAAATTAAGATGATTAAAGGGAGAAGTGGGAATTCTCTTCATCAACATGCTGAACGAATCATTTGCAATTGCCAAGGAGAGTGTTCACATGTGTACACATATGTGTAAGTGTAAGTGTGTTGGTGACTGGCATGAAATTAAATGTTAAGTGCTTATCTATAAGAGAGAAATTAAAATAGCGTCATACATGTATGCATACATGTGTGTGTGTGTGATTGTGCCGGCAGCTGCATTGCCATAAAATTAACACTTGAGCAAGCTGATATCCGCTTTGCCTGCATAACGTTGGCTTGTGTTGGCTCATACATATGCAAGCTGTTGGTTGTGTCACAGTCATGGCTTTATGCACACAACTACTTATGATTGAGTTTATAATAAGCGCGCCAGTACATACAACATGCACATACTACACATATGTACTGCACTGGGTACTTGCTGCCTTGAGGCTTCTGCCTTCTGCTTTCTGCCATCGCCGTGCACATTACTTCTGCATTTATTGCCACTGAATGCCTTTATTATGGATGATGGCAATAAGTATGCCAGCAACAATTTCAGACGAACTCATGTGCTACAAAAAAATAAAACACAAACACAAACAAACAAACATCAGCACAAAAACAAAAACAAAAGCAACAGCAGCAGCTGGTTATTGCCACCAACGACTTAACTTAACAACCTTGGTGACGATGCTGATGATGACGTTTAAATATGCCGATAACGAGTGCATTTGTGTGCGTTGCGCAAGTATGCATTATTACCGTTATATGCACTCGCACATAAATATACGTGCAATGTCGCACTTGTTCGAGTTGAAATTCTTTTATATTTGTGCGCATGTGATGAGTGTGTGCGTACCGCTGCTGGTATGGACACTCGTATTAAAAATAACTTTATGAAGAAGAAATATGGAAAGTATATGTGACTTGAGCAATTGCTGCATTTAAATTGTGGTGGTTATTTAATGTCAGCCAATAAGTGATAACGCTATTATTAAAAATTTCTGTAAATTTTCACTGAAACATTTTCATTATTTAAAGTTGAAAGATGCTGTATTGTGTATGAATATATCTTATGGTTTATTAGCAATAGCTTTAAACCATTAAAGAAGTAAGAAACTATTTCTTTGGAATATTTTTTAAATTCAACTTAAATATAAATTTCCCAAAACCACAATTATTGTTGTTCAAAAAACAACGGGAATTTTAAAAAATTTCCAATTGGCAAATATTTGTATTTATTATTAGAGAACCATTCCGTCATTTTACAAGCATGCGAGCTATCGCTGAAAGAGCCAAAGGTTATTCCAAAGGCGAAGTAGAGTAACTTTTGATTACGGATCAAACCGTACCATGCCGCGTTTTTGTGACCTGAAAAGTACTTGCTAGATGCACGTCTATCCCAACTGGAGGTTCCACAGACCCCCTTATTCAAATGAAATGAACTCGGACAGCCACTTTTCAAAAGCCTCTTTTGAGTTTAACTTTATACCACCAAGGGCGTTCGCCATGGACAGGAACAGGTGGTAATCACTATACGGTGGATGCGATAAAACCTCCCATCCGAGCTCCCGTAGCTTCTGAAGAGTCATCAACGAAGGTCTGGCGTTATCTCTTTGGCCAATTCTGGACGCTTCTGGTCTATCGCCTGCTTCAAGAGGTCCAGTTGTTCCCAGCAGATCGTAAAATTAAGCATCTGGCCATATGGGAGCAGCTCATAGTGGGAGCAATCTCACCAAACACACAGCAAAACCTTCCTGCCGTCAATATCGGCTTGTCCACTGTTTGGGATGATTCACCGGCCTTCGACCACGACCGTTTTCGCTTTATATTGTCCTATGTGATCCATTTTTCGCCGCCAGTTAACATCCGCTTCAAAAATGGGTCGAGTTCGTTCCGTTTTAGCCGCATACCGCAAGCGTTGATTCGGTCTCGAAGGTTTTTTGCTTTTTTGTGTATCCAGCCTTCTGCAGATGGTTTAAAATGGTTTGGTGACTAACTCCCATCTCCTGGCCGATGTCACGAGATGTCTCATGACGGTCTAATTCGTGTTTTCCATGATTTGATCGGTATTCGTCGTCACAGGTCTTCCGACGGCTGGTTTATCTATGGTGTAGTTTTCACCTGCAATTCGAAGTGATTGAGTACCATCCCCCAACACACCATTAATCTCACGGAACGTTTCTTTAGCGGATTTTCCTTTAACGAAGGAAAACTTTAAAACAGCGCGAATTTCGGCGTTAGTGAACTCCATGTTTACACGTCTATAATTGTTGAACGCAATATCCAAACTAATTATGCATAGAGTCGTTTTGTATGTTATGTCAAGACTTTTCAAAGATGTATGGTATAGCCAGATACAAGCTCTGTAGCGCTTTATACATAGCCGCGAAATTCAAAAGACAAAAAGGAAGGGAGGTATTTGCCAACCTAATATATTGTTAGTAGAATAAAAAAACTGTTTTTTATGACCCTCTATGATCTTATTGACAACTTCATTCAGTGAACTTTTTTTCAGCAAGCCAAACTGACTCTGCAAATGTGGATATAATTGCTCAGAGCCAAATCTGGCGAATATGGTGGTTTGTTGATTGGCTCATAGTGTAATCCTTCAATTTATCGGTTGTATCAGAAACTCAATTAGATGCAGCAATATTATAGTAAATATTGTGCACCGATTTTGCATTTGTAAAAATTGATTTGACACAAGAGTCTCTTTAAGATGCGAATGAACTAAAATATCAACTTCTCACAACTACAACTCTGCTTCCGCCGTTTTCCAATAGATGTCTCTAGGGTCAAGCACTAGTCGATTAATTCGATTTTTTTATATCGATATTGGACATTTGTGTCAACATTAACCCAACAAAATATTTGTATAGATCTGTTTGCATCCCAAACTTATTCACAACTAAAAATGTCACTTTTTGAGCCGAATTCTCGACATTTGTGGGAAATTTTGCTTTTTTTTTTAATTCCAAGAAAAGTGCGGCAGAGGCTCATCAACATTTGTAACATCGACATTTTATACAAAAATTAAATTTACAAAAAATCGGCGGAAGAAAAGTTGTAGAGTAATTATAATAAATTGACATGTATTACGCGAAATATCTTAAGATCTTGAAAATATTCTATTTAAGGTTAACACTCTAATATTTTTTTTATTTGTAAAGCAATTTCTCGGTCAGTCCAAGGACTACTCAATATAATACCTATGGTGCTAACTCATGGTATATTTTGAGGACCATCTCAGTGAAAGAACTGTGAAAAGTTGAAAAAACCAACATTGGATAGTGTTTTTAGGGCTGAAGAAATTAGATTATTAACCATGGAAGTAAGCTCGCGGGCTGCCAATAGCAGAATTTCGGTGTGGAACTTGTGCACCTTTATTTCATTAGGAATTTAAATAGCTTTTCACATTTAATTGAAGTGGAAAGTTACGTAGAGTGTTTTGGCAGTTAAGCTTATTTGATGACAAAGTATTGCGGTAAAAGTTGAACTTAATCAAAGTTAATGGATAGCATGTGTTATTTGTGCTAGTTGTAGTGTGCTAAAATATCAACTTCTCACAACTACAACTCTGCTTCCGCCGTTTTCCAATAGATGTCTCTAGGGTCAAGCACTAGTCGATTAATTCGATTTTTTTATATCGATATTGGACATTTGTGTCAACATTAACCCAACAAAATATTTGTATAGATCTGTTTGCATCCCAAACTTATTCACAACTAAAAATGTCACTTTTTGAGCCGAATTCTCGACATTTGTGGGAAATTTTGCTTTTTTTTTTAATTCCAAGAAAAGTGCGGCAGAGGCTCATCAACATTTGTAACATCGACATTTTATACAAAAATTAAATTTACAAAAAATCGGCGGAAGAAAAGTTGTAGAGTAATTATAATAAATTGACATGTATTACGCGAAATATCTTAAGATCTTGAAAATATTCTATTTAAGGTTAACACTCTAATATTTTTTTTATTTGTAAAGCAATTTCTCGGTCAGTCCAAGGACTACTCAATATAATACCTATGGTGCTAACTCATGGTATATTTTGAGGACCATCTCAGTGAAAGAACTGTGAAAAGTTGAAAAAACCAACATTGGATAGTGTTTTTAGGGCTGAAGAAATTAGATTATTAACCATGGAAGTAAGCTCGCGGGCTGCCAATAGCAGAATTTCGGTGTGGAACTTGTGCACCTTCATTTCATTAGGAATTTAAATAGCTTTTCACATTTAATTGAAGTGGAAAGTTACGTAGAGTGTTTTGGCAGTTAAGCTTATTTATATATGAAGTTCCCGTCTAGATGGAAACAGATTATCGAACGAAACGGCGCATATTTATCCGATCACTGTAACACTTTTTACAAAGCATATAAAGGAGAGATATTTGCCAACATAATATTTAAAAATTAATTAATTAATTCTTTAGGCGGCAGAAGATACAAATTTTAGCTATTATCTTTTCGTTTTTGGGAGCAATGTTGTCATATCCTATTATATACTTTGTAAATTTCAACTGTTATGGAATTTTTGTTTCTGGAACAAATTCGGATTGTTATCTATCTTCATTTTCATCTCCAATAACCGCAAAGGACTATTTAATTCCCATATTACTGTGCTTTGATTGCTTCCAATGATTGGTTTCCAATGACCCATTGATAGTTTCAACGCGTACTACGCTAACAAAAAGACTCGTTTTGAGCATGAAGCATGGATTAGAAATCGTTTTTCTATCTATCTCCTAATTCGAATGGATCCTGCATTAACAGCTGGATTATAGCACTTCCCGCAGGGGTATTTGTGCATATGTATGCGAATTCAGCTATACAAATGTGCATACATGGCTCGCGACTAAATTACGAGTGCCGTCATAAATAAATATTTTTGTAGATATATAGAGTAAACATATCCATACACACATACGTATATTTATATACATACCGTTTTGTTGTTGATGTACCACGTAAGCGTTGTTGCGGGATTGGACCAATCTGAACTGCAGTTAACTGCCAGAAAATCCCCATATCGGTACGGATGCACAATGCCGTTGATGAACGGTCCGAATTTGGGTAAAACTGTAAATAGACCAAATAGAGATAGAAAGAATCAGCCGTTATACTCTGTATGAGTTTGTATATATGTATAAAATAAATGAGAGAATGAAACGCATACTGACATTAAAGCAAGGCAAATGACAAAATTGCAAATTACAAATTGAAGAGGGATGGGTAGAAGAGGCAGTACACAAGCTAGTGTAATAGAGACATAGCGGCGTTGAATATGGTAATGCAAGCACTTTAAGTCAACAGCCATAAATTACTGCCACAACAGCTTTCAAAAGCACTTACGCACACACTCACTCAGACACACAGACGCACGAAGGTTCACAAATATTTTAAGTAGAAATTTATATAAATTTTTATTAAATATAAAATCTATATTCATATCCATTCGCACTTAATGAATGCAAAAATGCATAGATACACATTTGCTCATGCAGCCATGCAGCCATACGTAGTCCTGCCATCAGTGCGTATGCGTGTGTGAGTGCGTGCCAGTGACTCCGAGCCTCGTCTATCCATAAATTAAGTGCATAAAATAAAATCCGATTTGTTTACGTCATAATGGCTTATGTCAAAGCCAAAAGCGTGCACTAGCATTTATAAGCGCAGCCTTAACTAATTTGAGCCGTTGTTCATACACACTCATACGCACTCGCATACTCACAGGCACTCGCACGCATACAGCTACACTACTTATGACACGTATGCAAACAGTGTGCGCATAAATGCGGGTGTGAATAAATTTCTGTATGCTACAATGTGCACATATGAGCTTTAAAACATTTTCATATGGATTAAAATGGATTTTGCCACAGCAACAATAATATTTGGTTTTCCTCTTGCACTCTTGTGCAACTGAAAAATTGGGAATAATGACATTTATATAAGTAAAATTTATGGCACTTTGACCAGATTGACCCTTTTTGTTATGGTATTTTATTGTATTAGTTATTGCATTTTGTTAATGTTAAATGGCAAAAAAATATTAGCCCAAGTGGCTTTAGCTGTGCACAAAAGTTCTGATTTCAGCAGCTGATATTTTGCATTTTACGGAAACAAAGGGGGTCCAGAAAAATGATTGTTTCAGTTTAAATGGTATACCTTCCTCCTCAAATGATGTGCTGGAAAGGGTGTCTTATCATAATTATGTTGATATTAATATCAGTTGGGCTGAGTTAAGCCTATCTTAGTTTAAGATAAAGACGTTGGTTACAATTTTCTGTGGTTTCTGATCCATCTGACAAATAATCCTATTACAAACAATCCATGAGACTGCCAATTCGCTCAGATGTTATATGGAATTATTTTTGCATTCCATGAGGCCAAGGGTATAAATGTATGAGTGTGATTGGCGTTGAAACCGTTTAGCCGGTTTTATCCGAATCGATGATAGCGCGCCACTCCTCTCTTTCCCTCGCAGTTCGGCGCCAATTGGAGATCCCACGTGTAACAATGTAACCAGGTCGCTCTGTACCTGGTACATCCTACGGAGTGGAGGCCTTCTCTTTCCTCGGCTTTTTTTGGCGGGTACTGCATCGAAAACTTTTAGAGCGGGAGTGTTTTCGTCCATTCGGACAACATAGTTTATCCAGCGGAGCCGCTGTCTTTTTATTCTCTGAACTATGTCAATGTAGAGCGACTTGTAGAATTTGGTTTTAGTTCGTCGAGAGAGGACTTTTCTTTTCAAAGGAGCATGTTGGCAAGAGTTATTCTGCGCTGGGTTTCGAGGCTGCCATTGTTGGTTTTGTTGATACTTGTTCCTAGGTATACGAAATTATCTACGTCTTCGAAGTTGTAGAGTATGTATGTGTTATACAAAGCCACTGGTTTTAGGGTTTTATATACCTAAGGACAGTATCATTGGCCGTTATCATTCCCTAGCGAGCACTGCCAAAATTTTTAACAATTGTAAATATTATAAAAAAGTAAGTTCACCCTACCATTGGTTCATGACGTCAGGAACTAAAATTGTTTTCTGTTAAACGCGCTACAAAAGTAATTTTAGTTTGTTTATCGGAAAGTGGCTTTGCCAAAGCAGTTCAAAGGTAAGTAGAGCTAGGTACAGATAAAAATTTTGTAATTTTTGGGGACTAAGTTCCGGCGCAATCGAACATCTTATACTTTCACAATTAAATATATTTAATCTGAGATAGCACACAATTTGATTCATATACTGGTCAGAAGCTACATTACATTCAAGGTTATACGCTCACTTAAGTTTGCTGAGATATTTCTCACATATTATTCCAGCTCATCGGCATTTCGAAAATTCTAATTAGGTATATGAGGGATAGCTGAAGTTGTTACTATACTTTAAATATTTTAGACATAGAGGATAATTATCACCGGAGAAAGATTTACCTGAGTTGCTATAGAATATTTTGGAGATTTAATGGTATTTACAATGTGTTCGATATCTGTGGCCTTGGAAAGGTGTACTCCGGTTTCGACAATTTTTAGATTACCGATGTCACACCTCTAATACTGTATTTTTGCAAATTTCTATTTGAATATCCACTGGTGATTGATTTGTAGATTATAATGTGAACTAATCAGATGGATTCCTGAATTGAATCAAATGAGAAATATGCTTGGTTGTGAATCTGATTTCTCCCACTTTTAAACCATAGCATCAGGATATAAATTTAATTTATGTATTATATTCAGCAAATTTGGATCAGATGGGTCGAGTGGTTCCAGATATATGGTTTTTGATCAAGATGTGGGCTCTATCACGTCAATTATCAAATGTTTATATCAATTTGAGTGTAGCCTGCAAGTTCCGATTTCACTATAAAATTTAGTCCTTTTGGTTTTTTTGGCTTTTAGTTTTCTACATATATTTCGCAAAGGAAGAGGGCATGAATATTTTACGATTTGACGAATTTTCATAATATAATGAATATCAAATTATACTCTAACAGCTTTCTTTTCGGATTAGTTATATCCTTAATAGCTTAACGGCATTTTGTGTGCATGGCAAACCCTCTCATATCGACAAGAAATAAGTGTATCAAGTTGCATCGGACATCTGACGGACAGAGAGACATGCGGATCTACATATATGTATATCTAACTCGTTGTGTGAAGAAAACTAAACTGATGAAAGCGCTTCGAAGGAGACAGTATGAATCTTCTAATTATCATATTTTACTTTTTTATTATCTTGCTTAAGTGAAGTGCTGTCTTTTCAATATTCTCATTAATTTACATACACAAAATGGAAATTGCAAAAGTACACCAAACTCAAATAGAGACTTATACTTCTACCGCCACCAATGCCTTGTCTTAGCTTGTTTGCGTTCATTAAACATACACTTTAGGCCTTGCCTGATTGTTTTCAGTGCTCCGGTCTGTCTTTCTATTTTAACAGATTCCTTTGACAACGAAGCAATTTGCTGTCTATTAAGGAACACACAAAAATCCAACAGACAACTAGACAAACTCAATTTCACACTAATGCTCCGATGAGATTATGCCTATACAAAGTCAAATGAAGCTCTCTAAAAACACTTCCTTACATAAATATGTGACAAGGGTTGTATGACAAAACTCTGTTGTGCTTTTGCGGATAATAAACGTAGATTTGTATATACATCGCAAAGGTATTAGTGTATTCTTTTAGTGGAGTATAGAGCACTGCAGTTGGCATGTCCTTTCAAAAACTATTTGCTTTGTGTATGCTCTTTGGACTCAATAAAGGTGATACAAAGTAAAAGTACACTTATATTAAGTGTACAAATACATATTTGTGAACCTAGTAAACCAAATTGTCGAAATGACTAGGAAATATTTTCAAATACATATGTAGGTCTTTAAGCAGTTTTAGCTTTTAAGAAAGAATAACCGAAGAGTTATCCAGAGCGTCTATATAACGAAAATGCCTTTTACTTTTTTTTACTTGATCCATACAAATATCTGGTATCTGCCAAATCGGTCAATCCGTTGAAAGACATACACATTGTTATCGTTGGTCATCGTTTTGTTGACTATGTTATTAATTCACATTGAGGCTTTAAGCTGGTTGATAACAAACCTTTTTTTCTTTTCACTCCTTAGTAGCAATTAGTGGAAGCACAAAAGGCAATATGTATGAGATATTGAGAATTAATTTGTTTCCTTTTTTCTAGATTTTTTTTTATTTTCAGTTAGATGTTAAAGCTACAATTTACTTTCATTTAAGTGTTTCATTACTTACAAAGTCGCAGTAATATTCGCAACATGTTGTACAGATATAAAGATAGTAGATATAAAGTTATATATACATATGTATATACCAAAATGATAAGTATGCGAAGTCGGGTTGAAATCCGGATATCTGTCTATTCGCCCCTCCGTACAAGATATAACTTGAGTAAAAACTAAGATATCTTTATGAAACTTCGTGCACATGATCATTACCATCATAAGAAGGTTAGTATTGCATTCGTACCATTGTCACCTTACATAAATCTATAAAAGTTAATTTTGATTCGTAGAATCGCACTAAGAAGATTAATATTTGGTTGAATTTTTTTGCAACGGAGGGTTTGAACCCCGTTATAAAATTTTTTATATGTTCCACACTACCACAGGTATATAAACTAAGCTTAAATTTCTCTTTAGTATCCCATCACACACCATAGAAAAGATGGCAGAGAACATCTGTACTCAGATTGGTCCAGAAATAGGAAATTACCACTTGAGCGTAGACCACTTTTAGGTTAAAAAAAAAAACAAAATTTCGGGAACTACTTGACAAATTTCAACTAAAATTGGTACATAATATTTTCTTGACATCCTGATGTTACGGATCGAAATTGTTTCACAAACACACGGAAGTGGGCATTACTTTCCATATAACAAAACTTTGAAATCGAGTCACAATTTTGAAACTTCCTCATATACCTAATACAAGGATATTTAAACTTCCGGTGAGTTGTATATCATATATATTGTTTTTTATATGAAATTTTTTAGCACAATTAAGTGAGCATATAATCTTGGCTTGATGGTAGAATATGTGTAATCGATAAAAGATCTTCCTCTCTTGTTTATGTTTACTTATAGGCTAGACAGACGGCAGAGTTATTCCCGATTAACTGCTCTTTTAATCAGTTCCAATTTTGTGGGTGACAGTGGCGAGTTATAAACTCCCATAACAGCTGATTGGCAATTATATTTCCATTTTGGTGAAATAAAATTGGATAGAAAGCAAATATTGCGTTTGTTAGCTGTACATTATTAAAAAAATATATATAAATACATTACTATTAGAACTTTCATTTTAGTAAAAATTAGCATGCGTATGTTTTTGTTTACATTTAATTGAAAAACAGCTGTCAGTATTGCATATTTTCATTCACAATAGGTTAAAAGCGGTCATTTTGAACATTGTTGCCAACGAAAATGCCACGAACTCCCTAAAACTTTGAGGATTAAATGGGAGTTAGCAAACGGAGTTAACTGAGATAACTCTCGAATTAACCCCGATTAAAGCAGTTATTCCGAATTAACGCCGCCGTCTGTCAGGGGTATTAGTGTACTTTGAAACTAATCATTGAAATCAATGGTAAAAGGCATACAGGTAGTAGTTATTGTGGGTAGCGATGCTCCTTTAAATCACTTCTTGAATTTCATGTTTTCTTTTTAAATCTCACTGTCTTTTCTATTGTATATATCTTATCAACCTCTGCCAAGGAATAAGAAATTCGTGTACCAAGCTTCATCTCAAAGCCTTGAGATGCAATTCGTCAAGCCTTTCAAAAATTTTTAATAAACATTTACGCAAGAGTATGCACAACCAATTCTTTAAATTTACATTCTTTCCTTTCTCAAAATTTAAATTGAAGTACATTTGTTGGTATTGTTTTCGCTTGCTTCATTCATGCCTGCAAAGCTGCTTTGTAATTTCTAACCTCTGTTTGGCTTCTTGCTTATTCACACTGTTGATCTTACGAAAAAGTTTAAATTCTTACAGCTTGCACTTCTACTCTAAACGTACTACTTGTACACCGCTTACTGTTATTCGCACTCCTATGGCTTTGTATTCCTTTGCCACTGGAATTACTTACTGAGGCGCAAACATTACGTGTTCCACAGGCGTGCAGTTTGTGGAGAGATGACCCATATTTTAGTTACTAGGTGAGCAAAGTTATGTGGAACACAAAAATAAGTAAAAATTGCAAAATTGGACACAAAAATAACAGTAACAAGACGGAACTAGTGCCGACTAACTTCAAGATGAAGAGTCGCTTGTTTGTAGTAAAGATTTGCTAGTGAGCTAGTGCAACGTACGGTGTACATGAGTACATGAGTTCGTGCTCTGTCGTAGCCCAAGGAGCTTTAAATTCTTCGACTTTTACAAACTTCACTGATTAACTAAAGATACCACTGCGGTATGCCTTGTTGTTATTTTAGTTTTGCGTTACGTTTTTTTGTTGTAAAGGTAAAAATAAATTTTTGCTCACACCTTTTCACCGCACTCTGGCAAACTCTGGTTAGGTGCAGGTTTAATTTACTCGGCTGTCGGATGTGCTGTGCCGTGTCTCTCATGTATACAACAACTTGTGGTTTAATTTTGTAGTTAAAAGTGATTTCCTGCGTTTAAATTTGTGTTTATTTACGTTCTCCTCCGTTCGGTTGTTAACTACTTGAAATTACTTCGACCTTCGTTGCAGTGCCGAGCGTTTGCTGTCGATGAGTGACTCGATAATTAACTGTGTTTGTGGTTTTGTGACCTTTACTTCATTGACAGTAAACTTGCCGGCACAAGAACTCACCCACGTGCCGGTTGGCATAACTCTCGAATAGCTTCCTCCATACTTGTCTGCTGTGTGTTCACCTTTGGTGGCAATCAAAAGAGGACAAACAATTTTATTTGCTGTCAACTTGTGACTTTTTATGTGGACTTTATGACAAGGGTTGCCATCTGCGGTTACGGTGTGGCCCCTCTTGACTGTCTACTCTTGTTGTTTTGATTGGCTATTTAATCTGCCACTGGCTGGTTGCCTCTGGCGTAGTACTTGAGCGTGTTTGCATTCTCCAAATTTCAAGTTTTTACCCCTATTATCTTTGTTTTAAATTTTGTGCGTGGTTCTCTGTCTCCCTCCAATCGTGATAAACCAACTTGCTTTGTTTGTTAGCTGTCTTGTTTATTTGTTCAACTTAATTACTTAAAGTGAAATGAAGAAAATCGTACGGATTTTTGTTTTAGCGATAGGGTGTTTCAAGTGGTGTGCCATTTTTTTAAGATGAACTGATTTTGTACTTGAAAGTTCAACGTGTCGTTCTCGGTGTTGAGAACTGTCATACATCGTATGATCATGTGTGTTTGGGAAAACTTTAAATGTGACTCATACATGCATTTGTTATCAACTTCCCGTACTAAAAAAGTTCTACCACCAGACAACATATTTGGTGATTATGAGTATTTCACAATTTTTACATAACGTAGAGTTACTATTCATATAGCACTCTGGACTTTTTATTGCTCACAAATCTCTATAAATAAGCTAAGTTCCATAAATCGGTGGATATCGAAATGAATATCCTAGTAGGAATTTATTATAACACAATTATATAGAATGCTTCTGATTCCTTAACTTTGCTGTATATAATTCCAACGCAGATATTGAAACAAGGGCTAAGTTCCGGTTTAATCAAGCTATATTATATCTAGAGACCGACCGATTAATCGGCCTTGGTATCGGCATCGGCATCGGCCAGATTAGGCCGATTCTTAGCTGATTCTTTCTACTTCTTTCGGATTACACTAAAATATTTTTTTTTGCTTATTTTTTATTTTTTAAAGCATAAAATTTGAATTTCTTTGTTTACCATATTCATCACGATGATAATTTAAGTCTTCTATAAAGAAATTCCATAATTTTGCATTAACAATAAACGTACTGACACATTTTATATACATAACTATTTCTACAGATGACGGTACAAATGACCACTGTTGAAATAAAAGTTATACTATTTTCCAGTTGATTGTAATTAATACTTAGGATAAACAATAAACACAAAATATTTATGATATAATTATAAATAATTGTTTTTCAAAGTCTCAAAAGCGGTCATTTGACCGCTCTGGTAGGTTTAGTGTTAAATTGAAGGATTAGGACAAGACAGTTTTTTAAGTTCAGTTTTTAAAAGTTTGTCATAGACAGGATCACGTAATAATTACTTGGTACTGGCCTGGACTATAAGGTGCTCCAGGTTCCGAATTTTCTATCGCCTCTCACAATGCGAGATAGAAATGACAAAAGTCATCTCTTTGAAATTAACGAACTCATTTTACTATACCTACTATTTTCGAATATTGGCCGTAATGCTCATATTTGTCCTGAAAGAAAAAATATATATTGCTGATTCGCTTTGAGAAAACGCGAATAACTTATTTTTTCTATCAACAGATATCTTATAATAATTATTTATTTTATTTCGAATATAAATTAAATGAATAAACATTTTCATATTTACATTTGAACTGGTTTTTTACTTATTTTGTGGTTATTTGTATTTGTTTTTCTTTTGTTACTATACTAATTTACTAAATAAAGTTGTTAATGAAAGAATCAGCATCGGCATCAGCATCGGCCGATTCTTTGCCAACTGGCCGATTAATCGGCATCGGCATCGGCCAAAAATTTGGTATTGCTCGGACACTAATTATATCCAATACTTTCTTCTTCTTCTTCTTGACTGGCGTAGACACCGCTTACGCGGTTATAGCCGAGTCCAAAACAGCGCGCCACGCATCTCTCCTTCTGGCAGTTTGGCGCCAATTGGTTATTCCAAGCGAAGCCAGGTCCCTCTCCACCTGGTCCTTCCATCGGAGTGGAGGTCTCCCTCTTCCTCTGCTTCCACCAGCGGGTACTGCATCGAATACTTTACGTTTACTTAACTTTGCTAAGATACCTCCCATATTAACCAATATAAACGGTTCTTCACGATATCTGGGGCCTTAAAAATTTATAGTCCGATTTGTAGACGTGGGATGTTATAATAGATATGCACCATTTGCGAAAAGTATTGCTGAGATATCTTCGCTGGCGCTTAATTTATATATAATATAATACTATACTATTGGGATGCCAAATAATGTTAAGAACCGAATATCGTTAGAATTGGTTGAGTAGTTCCTAAGTTATGGTTTTTAAGCGATAAGAGAGCGGCGCTACGTCTATCGTCCGTTTTTAATACCAACCTTAGTGCAGCTCTTCCGTACCATATCTTCCATAAAATCTAAAGTTTCTGAAAAAACTCTGGAGTGACTAATGGAAATGACTCCAGAAGCTTGGTTGATATAGATTTAGTAGTTTATGAGATACACGCTCGAAAACGTGAACTAATTAAAACCAAAGTAGTTCACATTTGCGAAAGTTCATGTTTTCGAATACATTTATATACATACATATATGGTTATACATTTAAATTCACATTTTATTATTGTTTCGTAGGGTATGGATAGGAAATGTAAGTAAGTAAAGGTAAGAGAAGATTGTTTTTTTTTTAAATCCATCTTTTTTACATTTTCCATTTTTCAAATGATATGAATACAGCTTTCTTTCTTTATCAGTACATTTACATCGTTTTGATTGACGCCTTCATAATTAGTCCACTGTACCGGTTTGTTGAAAATGTCAACTGCTTCATTTGGTTTGATTTTCTCCGATGTCGCTGAGATGATTTTTTGAATTTTTGAAGCCATCCACGACTAGCGTAAAAATCATCATCGTTTTCCCTTAATTATGAATACAGGTTTTTGGCTTTTTCTTTCAACAATAAAGCACTTTCTTGCCAGTTCTTTTTCCGCGTACTGATAAACCAACGATAAAAATAAATAATAAAATCTTCACTAAGGACGTCATACTGGATCCTTTTAGTAAATTACCTATAATTTCTGCACAAAAATAGTACTTTACTATTAGGGGATACCTCAAATTCATATTTTTAATTTAAGATCGATACTCAATTCATTAAAATATTGAAACCTTTATTGTTCATATTTTAGAGTTTTCGAGCCTTCTTGATGTTTTAGAATAGCCAATACACAAATAAGTGTGCTCATGTTTTCGACGGCGCTGTGTATGCAATAAACTGAACAGGGGCGGAGCCACGCCTACTTGGCCAAACAAATTTACCAAAATATGCCCCGCCCTAGTGTGATCCTCTGTACGAACTTTAGTTTCATATCTTTATTTATGGCTAAGTTATGACACTTTATAGGTTTTCGGTTTTAATCATTTTGTGGGCGTGGATATGATCCGATTTCGTCCACTTTTAATAGCCCTCCCAAAGTTCCAAGGAACATCTGTATCAAGTTTCGACAAGATATCTTAATTTTTACTCTGACAGACAGACATCCGGATTTCAACTTTTCTAGTCTTCCTGATCCTTTTTTTATATGTAGTATGTATGCAATTGGCGTATAAACCGTTTTTTATTCTGGGAAATCGGTCCACGAATTAGTCAAACTTCATATAATAATTTTCGTTATTGGGCTTTATGCTGAAATCGGTCCAAAAACAAGTTGAAGAATTTCATGAATGCATATTCCCCCGTATAATTTAAATTAATGACAACAAGTAAGGAAGGGCTAAGTTCGGTTGTGACCGAACATTTTATACTCCCGCAATTTATTTGTTTAATATTATATAATACACAATTTGACCCATTTGATTCGTCATATATATGGTATAAAGTCTGTTGAAAGTTGGAAACCCTAATATTAGGTTAGAAGAACCGAGGTCCTCTTGTTCGATATATGGGGCCTTGAAAACCTATGGTCCGATTTCGGCGATTTTTCGAATGGGGCTGCCACACTATTAACATAGTATTTGTGCAAAGTTCTGCACCGATATCTTCACTAGTACTTACTTTATATATTGTAAAGTAAACGATTCAGATTGTTTTCATAGTTCTGGTATATAGGAAGTAGGCGTGGTTGTGAAGCGATTTGGCCTATTTTCACAACATATCATTGGGATGTAAGGAAACTATTACAAACCAAGTTTCATTGAAATCGGTCGAGTAGTTCCTGAGATATGGTTTTTGACCCATAAGTGGGCGACGCCACGCCCATTTTCCATTTTGTAAAAAAATCTGGGTGCAGATTTCATCTGCCAATTCTTGTGTGAAATTTAGTGTTTCCGACGTTTTCCGTTAGTGAGGTAACCCACTTTTAGTAATTTTCAACCTAACTTTTGTATAGGAGGTGGGCGTGGTTATGATCCGATTTCTTTAATTTTTGGACTGTATGAGGAAGTGTCTAAAAAAAACGACTGTAGAAAGTTTGGTTTATATAGCTCTATTGGTTTGCGAGATATGTACAAAAAACTTTGTAGGGGGCGGGGTCACGCCCACTTCCCCAAAAAAATTACATCCCAATATGCCCCTTCATAGCGCGATCCTTCATACCAAATTTTATTTTCATAGCTTTATTTATGGCTTAGTTATGGCCCTTTTTGTGTTTCCGCCATTTTGTGGGCGTGGCAGTGGTCCGATTTTGCTCATTTTCGAAAGCAACCTTCCTATGGTGCCAAGAAATAAGTGTGCCAAGTTTCATCAAGATATCTTAATTTTTACTCAAGTTACAGCTTGCACAGACAGACGGACGGACGGACGGACGGACAGACAGACATTCGGATTTGAACTCCACTCTTCACCCTGATCACTTTGGTATATATAACCCTATATCTAACTCTAAAACTATAATACTCTCTTTAGCAACATTTGTTGCGAGAGTATAAAAATAAATGCTCAGTCCTTCCCCTAGCCCCAATATATGTATCTAATATAGTGATGAAAGCGGTCCAGAGCTTGGTCTAGTCCCTTTAATATAATCATTTCAATCCCATTGTTGACTTCTTTTTTATATACATATATATTACCTCTAATCAGACTTAAGACGTAACAACTATTCTAAGGTCAGGGTTGCTCAGTTGTATAATTTGACAGCCAGTAATAAATAGCGATCCTTCTAGTTAATTACTGAACAAAATTTGTAAAGTTTGCTTTTGGTTAAATCATATTCTACTTAGAAGTTGAATAACACAGTCAGACCTCCCATTTAGGTTTGGCATTTGCCTCGTAAGTACTGATAAAACATTATCATATACTCGCACCAAAAATAACTTCATATTTTTTGTAGACGGATTACGCGTATAAATACCACTTGTACACATTAAAAGCACTCACTGAAGAAAAATTACAAAATTAATGGTTTTCCACAATTAAGGGTTATCAACAAAAACATAATTATATCTAAATATTTACGCATTTTATTTATAATCAATCTTGATCGAATGAAGTGTCAAGCAGTAGCCGCTATATTTTCAATACCAGTCAAAACAATTTATTTATTAACATACTCTTATATGAAAATATGTGTATGCTGAGACCTTGGCTTTTGTGAATTTGTAGTTCACTGGTTGTTGTAAATTTAATTTTATTATATAAAAATATAAAAAGATTTCAGAAAGAATGGAATTGAAATTGTGTTTAATTTTTTTTGCAAAGTTAAAATACTGCTGACGTTGGAACGCCTCAAAAAAGTTTTTACTTTGACAGCTGGCTATCCCTCTAGGAAATTCTATAGCTCTAAAGGATACCATGAGTTATTAGCCGATATAAGATATAAAATATGTTTTTGTATTGTTCTTCAAAATGTTATCGACAAATCAACCCTTCTAGCCTTGATTTATTTTATGAGACACTAATTTATGCTTATGTCTTCCTCACACATAACAAATTTTTTGATATTTATAAAAGTAATACATACTGAAAATAAATTTTGACAATTTTTAAAACTCGAATGAAGGTCGAACGTAATTATCACCAGATTTCGTCCACTTTTATATGGCATTAACTGTGTATAAAAGACTGTTACAGTATATACTCGATAAATATACTGCAAAAGCTCAAAACGAACAGTTCAGTAACGAATTTATTGATTGTCCCGAGGCCTTACTGTATTATTCGTAATAAGAAATTCCATTTATTGATCACTTGAAACAAACAGCTATCGACAACAACTGATAACAGTTGCGCAGTAGATATGTAATGGACAATCGAACATATTTTTAAGATAACAAAAACAAAGTATTAAAGCATAAACTAGTTCCAACATAGCTTTATCTTTTGGCTTCTGATAACACCTGTTGACATGCCACCCATCTGGCGTTGATGATTCATTGAAACGCTGTGTTTTCCCAAGTATTATTCATAATGAAAATTAATGTTTTGTCGTAGGGTTCAACTTTGTTTACGTTAAATTGACTGTTTGAACATAATGGATTTGATATCAGTACATAAAAAAATTATATAATATTATAAAGAATAATTAAAAGAGAAGTAGTCACTTGAAAAACTTTCCAAGTACACATTTGAAGAAAATCAAAACTCATATATTTAGTATTTTAGGAATATACAGTTATGAAAATGTCTTTCTAAAAGTAAGTAATACCTGAAGCTAAACGAAAAACAAATTATTTATTGAAGTATTGAAGCTACTTTCAGTGCTTTTTAAATATATTTCTTACTTTCTGCTTATTTTTATTTAATGTGCACGGGGTACAAAAAAATCCGTTGCCACGCGCACTCGGACGTCCGTACTTGTTTACGTGTTACCGCTATCAAAATTTGATAAAGTCCGATTTGTTTATCAATTTTAGCAATATTTCTAAATTAAATTACAACAACAAATCCGATTAGTTCAGCACACCCTTACTTTCAAAAAATGATATTAATGCATTGATTTCTAGTTTGAGAATTTAGTATTAACGCGACTAAAAAACGAAACGGTTGCTGCAATAAAACTCTGCAAATAATTATTTTTTAAGCCCTCTGATTTACTAAAATATAAAAATTTAATAATTACGATGGAAGCCCGTGTAACAATTGAAACGACGCAGCCAACGACAAATCCAATGTTTTTGAAATATCCACCACAAAGTGTGCCACCAGCGAATAGCTGGCACGAAAGATACAGAAGAAATGGGCCACAAACAATGTCGGCGGGAGCAGGTAAATATACATATATGTGCATAAGTTTGGATTTTAAGTGTGAAGATTGTGAAGATTCAGTGGTGTCACGCGATTTGGTTTCCGAGTATTGATAATTTTCAAATATTTTGTTTGTCAAAGCTTTGTACTTTCGGGGCATCCATATATGTATCATGTTCGAACTTGTGAATACTTTATTTGTGAAGAAGAAGATAGAATAGTCGTAAATGTCTCGTTTCAAAGGCGACGAAAGAAAAGCTTTTATGAAAAAATATTGTGCAATTATTCTTATTGAACGGTTATACTTTAAAGAGGCGCGTTTCTATAGAAGTAGTTGGACGTTAGACGTCAAGGTATTCCATTTGTGTCCATTAGACCCTATCACTTGGGAACACTTTGGAGTTTTTGTAAAAAGAGTTTAAAATAATATAATATATGGTTAACATTCTGAGCGTTTTTGGTTTTATTATTTAATCAAATAACAAGACATTGAAGCAATGGGTATCATAAAATTAGTATTTAGACAAGCTTTTCTTTTGAAGTACTTTTAGTCTTTCCTGATTTCCAGAAGAATATTTTGAAAATTAATTTCAGTTAACAGTTCATTCATTTCAGTTCAGATTATTTCATCAAAAGTAGGCCAATTGGTGCTAATGAATCTGCGCACCTTCATGGTTATCTTATAGTAATATCAAGTTCATCGGTTCTTATGATATCTTTGTTGTTAAAATTAAAAACATATTTGTCTTATCTAATGCCTTCTGCCTTTTTTGAAGTGCCAAAATAAAAAAAAAAATATTTTATAATGCAGATAAGAAATATATTTTGTTTAAATCAAATGGCTCTATATAATCGTATGAGTATTACGTATTTCCACCACTCGTATACCAATCGCACATGTGCACCGAAAAGTGTCATAAAACTAGAGTATAAGTAGATTCTACGTAGATCAATATGACTAGATCTTCTTCTTAAAAAATGAACCTTTAATTATCTGGTGTGAGCAACTTTGATTCTATACAATAGCTTGATATTATTCAGACACAAATTCTTCGTTTCAATAAAATTAATACAGACAAAAATTAACTTGAATGGAAATAAAAAAAATATTTTGACACCTTTCCCTCTAGAAAATTCTCTAACTGTAAAAATTAAATATTGATATTATTTATATCTTTTACATTCGACCACAATGTTGTAAATACAAATATGTATGATATCAATAGATAAGATAAGAGTGTGATGAGCTCCACAATATCAAAGTGAGTAATTTTTTGCCTCTAAAAATAGTCTCATTATATGCATGAATTAATTGGTATCCGACAACATGAGATCAGTTAAATAAGAAATAGTCATTGATATTATCCCCTGAAATTGGCGTAGTCATCTATATATGTATATGTATATGAATACGCCATGAAAAAAATGAGAAATGAAGTTTCCTGTTACAGGATCTGTATGATCCTCGATGATTATAAGTCCATACAAATTGCACAAGTGAGTTGTCTCATTCGAAGTGGTTTCATTTATGGAGTTTTGATATTTCACGTACTAGCTTATATTTATTTTAGATTTTATACTTATTTGAATTACTACAAATTCTTGTTTACATATTTTCAGCTTCCCTTGTCTTAGTTTCGGGTGGCATGAATATCGCCTGGAGTTGTGGCTTCCTCCAAATACGGGGATTCACATCCGATACGCATATAATGATTTGCTGGTACATTGCGGCTATTATTGGAGCGTTAGTCTCGGCTTTCGCCACCAAGCACATAAAAAAGAAATTGATTTATGTGAGTATGCTTCAGTTCACAGTTGCAAAGTAATTAATTATGATATTTTTCCAGTTGTTTTCCGCTGTCTTGACGCTGATCGGTGGCATACTCTTTTTGACACTATGCGACGAATATGGTGGAGTTGCCGCAGCGCGCTACTTGAATGGCTTTGCTGTGGGTCTGGTCGTTGTACCCATGATTGTATTGATTGGCGAATCGGTGGTACCCAGCAAGCGTGGCTCAGCCGCTGGACTGTTAGAGTTTGGCAGTTTCGCTGCGGGCATCTGTCTGCAAGCAATCTTCACAGCCGCTTACTTGAATTCCATACCAACTTACAACAACACATTTGGATCAGCTCAGGTGCATGGCATTGTCGTAATAATTTGCGGTGGACTCTCATGTCTGTTGTCATTCTTCTTCGTCATCGAATCACCAGTTTATTATCTGCTGCGCAGCGATGAGAATGAAGCCATCGATTGTTTGCGTCGTCTGCAGCGCCCATTTGTTTACACTCTCGAAACTCATCAGCACTTGGACGAGCACAAGCGCTATATTGATGTTAATGAACGTATCGACGATTTGGGCGTGCCAGCCTTGTTGAAGTTGTGCTTGCATCGCGGCTTGATTTCACTCGCCTTCTCGCCGCTGACCGTTGTAGCACTGTTGCTGGCCACCTCAATAAACGTTGGCCCTACCGACACTTGGCCTTTAGTCATATTCGGTTTGCTCATTTGGATCGGTACTGTGGCTGCGTCTTATGCCATCGACTCGATGGGTCGCAAAAAAATCGTGCTGATCGGTGCGCTATTTTGCGGCGTCTTGGCATTGGCCATTGGTGGAATCTACTATGATTTCATAAACGTTTTCTCATCGTCCAAAATGGGTGCCGTTATGTATATGCTCTTTATATTGGCATTCTTTGCGGGCTTCTTCAGCGCCTCATCTTCGGCTTATCTGACGGAAGCGTTCCCCTTACACTTGAAAACTTATTACATTGCTGTAGCTTTCATTGTAGAAATGCTGGTGTTGATCATAATCAGCGTGTGCACTTTTGATAGAGACAGTCTTGGTTCGTATTACATTACATTTGGCGTGTTTTATGTGGTCTTTTTCGTTGCGGGCATCGTCCTGTTGCCTGAGACAAGGCAAACTACTTTACGCAATGCTCAAAGCAAATTCACCACGTTAATAACCGGTTGGTAGTAAATAGAAGTAGTACATATGTATGTATGATATATGTATATACATATATTTAGGAAGTAAAATGTTGAATATATAATAATAAGATAAGTATATTATGGAAATAATTATGTTTACGATATTTTTGTTAACAATAAAATTTATTGCTACAAATATAAGTTGAAATTCTAACTTTTGATGAATAAAAGCAATCATTATTATGGATTGAGCCTATGGGATGCGCTCAGTTTTGTAAAGAATTGCAAAAAATTTATTAGAAGCACTTAGACCACATGTTCGATATATGGGGTCATAAAAACTTATGATCCGATTTCGGCGATTTTTAGAACGGCTATGCCACACTAATCACTCATGCTAAATGCAGTATTTTTGCAAATTTCTGTTCCGATATCTTCACTAGTGCTGACATTATATATTGTAAAAAAAGCGATTCAGATTGACTTCAAAGTTCTGGTATATAGGAAGTAGTCGTGGTTGTGAACCGATTTGGCCTATTTTCACAAAATTTTATTGGGATGCAAGGAAAATATTACAAACCGAATTTCATTGAAATTGGTCTAGTAGTTTCGGAGATATGGTTTTTGACCCATAAGTGGGTAGAGGCACACCAATTTGAGTGTAGTCTCCACCATCTTTATAAAGAAATATAAGTTTTATGGTGTTTTGCTAAGTAAATTAAAGCATTTTTAGTAGTTTTCAACATAACCTCCGTATGGAGGTGGGCATTTCCTACATTTTTGAACTGTAATGACTCTAGAGAGTTTCCTTGATATAGCTTAAGTAGTTTACGAGATATGTACAAAAAACTGAATAGGAGGCGGGGCCACGCCCACTTTCCCAAACAATTTACATCCAAATATGCCCCTTTATAGAGCGATCCTTTGTACCAAATTTTACTTGCATGTTGCTTATTTCATTTCATTTATGGCTTAGTTATGACACTTTATGGGTTTTAAGGTTTGGCTATTTTATGGCGTGGCAGTGGTCCGATCTCGCCCATCTTCGATAACAGCCTTCCTTTGGTGCCAAGAAACTCGTTTACCAAGTTTAATCAATATATCTTAATTTTTACTCAAGTTGCAGCTTGTACAAACAGACAGGCATACATCCGGATTTGAAGTTCACTCGTCACCCTAATCACTTTGGTATATATAACCTATATCTAACTCGTTTAGTTTTGGGTGTTACAAACGACCGTTATGTGAACAAAACTATTATACTCTCTTAGCAACTTTGTTGCGAGAGTGTAAATATAACAAGTAAGGAAAGGCGAAGTTCGGGTGCAACCGAACATTTTATACTCTCTACTTTTTGCTAAATATACATTCACATTCTCACCATGGTACATTCGCAATGAAAATATCCATAAAGATCTTAGTATCCCTATGGTAAAGAAAGCAGTAGAGGACAGCAGATTGAAATATATATCTAAACTCCGTGAGAAGAAGAGATAGTATGCCTGCGTACTAAAGAGCAACGTTTCACCAGTACAGCTCAGTCACTTGTTTGAGCTTGTCTAGTTTTTTAAATAGATTTAAGATTTTATAACTTATTGTTAGGCTTAAAAAAAAGCAGATTCAATAAATAAAGAAATATTGAAATAAAAAAAATATAAAAAATTTGTGGCAGCAGTTAATGTTCAATTTCGCCAGAAGTTGGGCCTTCATTACTTGCAAGTGTACAAATGAACTATTAGTTATTGTAATTGACATTAATAACAAATAAGATGCGGAAACCCCAGACAGAGAACATTTAAATAGGAATTTTAGTTTATGTGCTAACAAATGGCAAATGTGTAGACAATATAATAATAGGAGGAATGGTATCCCGCAGGCGCATTAATTTATCTTTGACAGCGGGCTGGTCAGGCGTACGTGAAGAGATTAGTGTTGGCGTCTAAAGGAAAGGTGCGTTCTTGGAGGTGAACTCACAAGCGACAAATGGCCGACACGCACTAACCATTTATATAAGTTTATGAGTAATAGTGTCAATGATTCACAAGCTAAGCAAAACAATAGTATTACGCAAACTAGTCAGACTAGGTACGTTGCTAACCAGGTGCTAATTGTATGGCTATAGTCAAGTAGATATAAACATATACATTTGGTATACTAATTCATCATTATCATTGAAACTGTGTACAAAATACTTGGGTAATCACTTAACCGGACGATAACAACGGTAACCCATACTTGGGTGTGGGGAAAACCAGACGATAACAACGGTAGTGTCGAAGCATTGAACATTTGTGTGACATTATAAATAGTAAAGAAATTAAATAGATTACACATTCTTAACAAAAACTTTAATAGATTTATATGTGACGGAGAAAATGACTAATGATGGAAATTTTTTTATTTAAATTAAATACCCTAAGACATATTTGAAATAGTGTAAATTGGGAATTTTTTTCATGTTGGTTTGGTAGTCACGTTCTCCATATACTTGAAGCCACAAATACTCCGAATATAAGGTCTTTTGTATGAAGGCTCATATTCACGAATTTTATGATAGTGGTCGTTATTAATAGAATTAAATATAAGGATGATACATATAACAATTTGTTAATACTTCCTATAGCTAAACACCCTTCAACTTTGCCCTCTTTTGATATTGTTGCTGTTTCTACTAACCTATATTCGTCGCAACGACAGCGCGAGGACACTTAGCTTCAATTCTTGTTTCTAGAAGAGATTTGCTGTATCGACAGCCTTAAATATTGTTTTAATGAGTTTCAAAATGGATGCACGCCGAAGCCACGTTCAAGTCCCTTATACAAAATATTGGGTTTGAGTAAGCAGTCGACAACTCCGGACAAGAAGCGCAGCCGCAAGACGCTTAAAGATCAATCAGAAGGAGTTTCTCCATTACTACTTAAATGTCGATGGAACATGGATAAACTGATCTACATCAAAGCCCATGAAATAGTCGAAACAGTTGACTTTACCCGGCGAATCTGTTCGAAAGAAGATTAAGACTATAATATCGACCTGCAAGAAAAAAAATCGTTTGTGGTCCTCCTAAAATTCGATGTTCTTCTTTCAATAAACATATGTCTAGGCGCAATATATACATACATCTATCTTATAAACGAACTTTTCTACATATTATTGGTATGTATTCCGTCTGCCTACACATCCTTCAGCCACCTTTTATTGCGCCACAAAACCTAGTACAAAAAGGTGATTGTGACATTCCATACTCGGGATGCTTTCGAAGCGGCGAACCGCCCTTGCCTTGGCTTGCCGTAGATTAGTGATTTAATGCATTATTTTCGTGTCGAAAAATTCAAATCAATTGTTGTCAATGCCTGCGTTTATTGTCTCCAGCTTTCGCCGCCCACCTCCTCTCACGCCACATTTATTATCGTTTTAGCGTGAATGACACTTCCGCTTTGATGTGAGGCCACAAATGTTGTTGGTGTTTGTTGGCGGGTAGTGTGTGTATGTCGGTTGTGGTGACTATTTGGGTCCTTATGCCGTCTGTGGCATTAATGATTTATTTGTGTGGCCGGTTTGCTACATAACAGCTTTTAGCGACGTCAGCATGAACAACAACAGCAATGAAGGCAACAATGAAACCAATAATATAAATTACAACCAATGTGCATTTTCCTCTTCACTGATTTGATTTGTCTCCTCACCATATCTGCGTTCTGTACGGCTTGTGAATGATTTCTTTTTCTCACTATTTCGCTTTTTTGCATTTCTTCGCCAGCCAGCATGTAAATACACGGGTATTTTGATTTGGTAATCAATTTCGAATAGACTCTAAGTGATACATACCTACATACATACAAACGCAAGAAGCGTTCAGTGACGCTCGCGCCTAAATATTTATTGATTGTTTTCGCGTGTTTTTCTTCGTTTTTTCGCACTCATTTCTTATGGAAAGGAAATCGATGGCTGATTTGTAATAAATGGGCGCATTAAAGCGCCCAAGCTGCAGGATACTTAAAGTTAATAGGCAATTTGGAAAACACTGATTTGCATGGGTGGTAAGTACTTATTGTTGGAATACAGATTTATGCGAGTCGGAAACGAACGCTTAAGCAGATGTTAAATAAATTTGATTGCCGATAGAAATATTTTAATTTATGTGCTGAGTAGATGCGTTTAGGTAATACCTTCGAGAATGTGATATGAGTATTACGCGCTACATTTGCGACCGCCAAATAAAGTATAAATTCATTCCAAAAATCGCCACTAAAGATACAAGAGTTATGTTCTCCTTACCGAATCTCAAAGATCATTCAATTACTGTGGCAAACAAACAAATGAGCCACTTTAGAGTGTTACATATATTTAAAAGTTAACATTCATATTATATCATTCATAGGAAAATATATATGTAGGTGTCTTAGTTCCTAGTCGCCCGAACTACAGGTTCAGGACAGGTTGAGTTTTAAATTACTTTGGTACGACTTTACTATCCTCAGGGTCAAGGAAAGATTTTCTGTTCCACAGTCTGAACTCGAAAACTTTACGAATAGACTTCCAGTTTAGATAAGAGGATTCCCAGGATTTGAAATAGTAGTGTGAAATTACAAAACAGAAAATACTATTTCCCCTATGTGAAATGGAAATATGAATCGAAGAGATTGTATTGTGACTAATGTCAAGAAAGAGGTCTGGACAATAAACGTAAACTGATCAATTGAGCGGTGACTCATGAAATGCGCCAGTCACTTCTACCAACAATGTTTAGTCATGCTGACTATGGAGTAGTGTTCTTATTCAATGAAACTTACCAAGTAGTCAGTGAAAGGTTACATACAAGGTAAAGGAGTACATTGAAGCGGTTTGGGTTTATGAGACAGTTGGAACAGACTCAAATTTTTATTAGCAATATTTTCAAAATATTTTCGCTAACGTTTACAATTTGGTTTGAAGTGTTAGGCTCGACTTCATCGAACCAAAAATATTTGAATTTACTATCAGAAATACTTAGATCTCTCGATATGAATATGTGCATACATAAATCAAAGAGAGGTAGGTATGCATATTCATATGGTGATTCGTTAGTAAATTTACTTACCGCCCACTGTCATGTTGGCTGTTTTATCGATCAATTTGAATTCGGGCGCATCACCGGACACCTCGCACCGATACGAACCGGACGAATGTACATTCAGTTTCTCCAGTTCGACATTGCAGATGAATTGATTGCAGTGCGATGAGCCATCAGCAATGGTGACACCTATGACGGGAAACCAATTTGTAGTTGGCGGCGTGAGCGGTGAGTATCTGAAAGCAAAAAAACAACAAAATTTGTAAAAATTGTAAGTGAGAAAAACGAAGAAGCAAAGAAATGAATGACGGACTGAATTATTGGACGTATGTATATATGTAACTGTATAAGTATTTAGGTGGGTATAGGTGATTTTGTGGGAGAGATGCTGGTGTACGTGTATTTGTGACTGGCGGAGCAAGTGAATGACTGATTGCCTGCATGATTAATGACCCCACACATACTCGTACAAGCACATCTACCTGCTGTTCCGTTTCGAGTGGGGAAGTTGGCCAAATGCTGTGAAAATTGCCCAGTCAGCACTACCAAAATTGATGTCATTTTAACATCTCTTCCTCACATTACATTCCATCAGCCTCCATTAGAGCACTTCCCCATTCTCACGCCGATGATGAATGAATGCATAAGAAAATTTGCATTCAAAAGAGGAAGTTGCACATAAAAATAGAGAATTCGTATATGCATATGAGAATGAGAATGAGCTAAAAAAATCAGAAGGCTAAGCATTAAAAACTGTTTTCTGTATTTTTTGTTTTTTTGTTGCAGTTGACTTTGGCAGTTTTACGCCGGAGAGGGGCATTAAATTAACTTCATGAAGGGCTGCAGAAATCTGAATTCTATTACTTGCGGAAATATGCAAATGATTTGCACTTTTGAAAGTGTTAAAAAAGAAAAACAGAGTGCTTTTCGAATATTGTGTAACGGAGACTTTCAGCGTATTCTGTTCGATTTAGTTGTTGAGTAGATGTATGTAATTTTACGGTTCGGTTAGGCGGTTCGAATCCCACTCTTGGTAGAGTACAAATAAACTATTTACTCTGACAGCGCCTCGAAATATGTTCTATAAATTAAACACGATTTACGTACATGTACGTACGTAGTAAGGGACATAGGGTCCCAATTTACAATTAAAGTCAATCAAGGTCATGTATATTCCCAGATATTTTCGACGAAAGATCATCCAACGTCAGACGCTATATTCATATGATATTATTTGGCAAGTAGGCGTGGTTGTATTTCGATGATTTTGAAAGTGGGCGATTTTGGTTGATTTTGATTTTTCCTCGATTAATTTTTAGTGATCACACGACTGTATGGTGTAAAACGCTATTACAATCTGCTCAAGGTGTCTCAATAGTACAGGAAAAAGTTTAACGTTGTGATATCGCACGATCTTCTTGGCCAATCGACCGGCTCAAAACGTGAATTTGAATTTTGAAATGAATTTTAAAATATGGCAAACAACAGCACATATTTTTCAAGGTTTTCTCTCCTCTGCAAATAACACTATAGACCATCTTTATTAAGAGGTGACTCTTCAGATTTAAACATACCTCACACAAAGCAATCAATCGAATTCTCGCTACAGAGCTCGATTGTTCCAATTACAACATTTCAAAAGTGATCACGCTTCTTAATAGAACTATCTGTGAACTAACTAACTGGGAATCAACATTTAAACGCGTTTTTTATGGCAATTCGTTTTGAAATACAACTTTTTTCGCTCGTGTTTGGTCAAAGGATGTAATACAGAAATCAATTGATTTCACGATGATGAAAATAAATTCATTATTTCTTCCAATATACTACTACTACTCTTGACTCAGTAATATTTAACCACGCGTCCAGCTATGGCTAATAGGAGATATATTGCATTCTACCAGGCCAGATCAGAAGCTCCGGGATCTTACTTGGGAATTCTGAAAATATCGACAAAATGTCAGCAAGCTATCGAACAAACTGGCGTTTACTTGACATAAGTTGGACAATTCTAACTTTGCTAAAGAATACTTTCAATTTGATGCAAAAATAATAGATTTCTTTTTAATGTCTAATGATTTCTAAGGCCTAATATCATATAATAATCTTCATCATACCAGATGTTTTTTTGACTTTTCCGAAAGCCAATGGTTTCTGTTGCAGCTGTTCGTAAGGAGTTTGATATGCCGTTCCACAGTTCCCTTATACCGAGATGCTGATGAGTGCTCTCAGAAAGCAGGAGTGCAAGTCGATGATGACCTACCTCGCAATGTTGCGATCGACCGCAACACGAGCGGGATGGGAAAGATACCGAGAGCTGAAGAGGGAAGCGAGACGCATTTGCAGGCAAAAAAAGAAAGAGGCCGAAAGGCGTGAGTATGAAGAGCTTGACAGCTGGCCGAAAGGAGTAACGCTCGAAAATTTTACGAAAAGATCCGGCGACTAACTGAAGGTTTCAAGACCGGAGCACACTCCTGTAGGACCCCCAGAGGTGATCTAGTTGTTGATGACCAGAGTACACAGTGTTTGTGGAGGGAACTCTTCTCCAGCCTGCTGAATGGCAGTGAAAGTACAACACCAGGAGATGGCGAACCCGATTCCCCAATCGATGCCGATGGAGCAGATGTTCCATTGCCCGATCGTGAAGAAATTAGATTAGCAATTACCCGCTTGAAGAACAACAAGGCGGCGGGGGCCGATGTATTGCCGGCCGAGCTATTCAAATACGGCGGCGAAGAACTGATAAGGTGCTTGCATCAGCTTCTTTGTAGAATATGGTCGGCAGAAAGCATGCCCGACGATTGGAATCTCAGTGTACTCTGCCCAATCCTCAAAAAGGGAGACCCCACAATCTGCGCCAACTATCGTAGGATAAGCCTCCTTAACATCGCTTATAAGGTTCTATCGAGCGTACTGTGTGAAAGACTAAAGCCCACCGTCAACAAACTGATTGATATCAATGTGGCTTTAGACCTGGAAAATCACCAACTGACCAGATATTGACCATGCGCCAAATCTTGGAGAAGACCCGTGAAAAGAGGATCGACACACACCATCTATTTGTCGACTTTAAAGCTGCTTTCGACAGCACGAAAAGGAGCTGCCTTTATGCCGCGATGTCTGAATTTGGTATCGCCGCAAAACTAATACGGCTATGTAAGCTGACGTTGAGCAACACCAAAAGCTCCGTCAGGATCGGGAAGGACCTCTCCAAGCCGTTCAATACCAAACGAGGTTTCAGACAAGGTGACTCGCTATCGTGTAACTTCTTTAACCTGATGCTGGAAAAAATAGTTCGAGCCGCAGAGCTAAACAGAGAAGGTACTATTTTTTATAAAAGTGTACAGTTACTGGCGTATGTCGATGATATCGATATCATTGGAAACAACACCCGCGCCGTTAGTTCTGCTTTTTCCCGCCTGGATAAGGAAGCGAAGCGAATGGGTCTGGTGGTGAAAGAGGACAAGACGAAATATCATTCGCGTCTTGGCTCCCACGTCACTGTTGACAGTCATAACTTTGAAGTTGTAGATAATTTCGTATACCTAGGAACCAGCGTCAACACCGATAATAATGTCAGCTTTGAAATCCAACGCAGAATCACTCTTGCCAACAGGTGCTACTATGGACTGAGTAGGCAATTGAAAAGTAAAGTCCTCTCTTTTGACGAACAAAAACCAAACTCTACAAGTCCCTCATCAATCCCGTCCTACTTTATGGTGCAGAAGCGTGGACGGTGTCAACATCCGATGAGACGGCACTAGGAGTTTTCGAGAGAAAGGTTTTGCGGAAGATTTATGGTCCCTTAAACATTGGCAACGGCGAATACCGCAGAAGATGGAATGATGAGCTGTATGTGTTGTTCGACGACATAGACATAGTCCAGCGAAAAAAAAAGCAGCGGCTACGCTGGCTGGGTCATGTTGTTCGAATGGACGAAAGTGAAAGGACCAGGTGGAAAAGGACCTGTCTTCACTTGGTATTACCAATTGGCGCCAAACTGCCAAAAGGAGAGATGCGCGGCGCGCTGTTGTGGACTCGGCTATAACAGCGTAAGCGGTTTCTACGCCAGTCAAGAAGAAGAAGAATATCTTATAAGTTTCTTATCATGATGGTTATAATAAATATTTAGAATATATGCTTGACTATCGTACTATGTGATTTGATAGTTTTGAACAAAGAAATTAAGGAAATAATGGAATTTGTTTAGCCAAATATATCAGTCTTTCATGCGGTACATAAAGAAGAAGGTGAAATTAAGTTAAGTTAATTGAATGGAGGTCACAACAAAATCTTTGTGGTTATTTTATTCCTCTCTTTGGAGGTATATGGTTTAACTAATTTTCAGAATATAAATTTTAATATTATTTAATTCATAACTCATTAAAAAATATCATATTTTCAATTGTAAATTTGGTATTTTCTTTCTCACCATTCAAACGAATTACCACCGCTTTAAAATCATTCATTTGGCCGCAATTTTTTGCCTGCTAACTGTGGAGTTTTTATAGCTTTAGGAACAGTTTAGGGATTTCAGCAATGTGATTCTCGTTTTACTGTTCTTCTTTATTGCGGGCATGGCCATTTGTTGTTACTAATTGCACAATAGCGGAACTAAAAAATAGGGTATTTTAATTGAAATTGATTTTTGGCTTAGTTTGCCACAGATAAATTTACATAAAACCCGACGAAATGTTACAAATACATTTGACGTATACACACATACACATACACGATGGTAGTTGCATGGACCCTGTAGGAAAACGCACCAATGGTATAAGGGTATCAGACATCGCTCTGGCAATCGATTTTTTCGATAGCAACTCAGTTGTACTGAGCCAATAATTTCCTACAGAAACCAAGTGAGTACATATGTATGTATGTAACGGCTGTGGCACCATTTTTATTTCGTGCTCGAATGTGTCATTCGATAAAGCCAATTAATTGGACCACTCAATGTTGACCATTGTTTGGAGAGTGGGAATTTCGCAAAACATATATTCGCAATGGTTTTTAAATGGTTCAGTGCATTGTGAGCTCTTTGATTGTGGTTGCCTGCTGGTGACCTGATTGCGATTAAAAAAATTTATGCTTTGATATTGACAATTTGAGATTAGCAACGGCATTGCTGAATATTGAACACAAATGCAGTTTATAATTTTTGTAATTTTTTTAAATTTTGAAAAAGTGTGGCTTATAATTTAAGCGGATTTATTTAAGCTTATTCAGAAAGCAAAAAGGAATTGGGCTTACAATGCATTCTCAGAGATATTCCCAATATGAGTATGCGGTTTTTGT
Organism: Zeugodacus cucurbitae; assembly: GCF_028554725.1. Classification (NCBI taxonomy): domain Eukaryota; kingdom Metazoa; phylum Arthropoda; class Insecta; order Diptera; family Tephritidae; genus Zeugodacus; species Zeugodacus cucurbitae. Next base: position 49,258,176 of record NC_071667.1, on the reverse strand, counting down.
TTTCAATTATCAAGTTTTTATGCTGTCCAAATTGTAATTATTAAATTTCCTTATAATATAAAAATATAAAGAAAGATGTAAATGTTAACTACATATATTTCTGATAAATCTAATATTTATTTTTAATTTTCATTCAAATCGGATTTCATGAGTTTGCTTTATATAAATTCAAATATGACGTGGTAAGTCATACAAAAAGAAAAAAAGTGGAGAAAGATGTATCTTCGAGCGGTAGCAAATATTAAAGCGGAGAAAAATTTTATTATATTTAAGAGAAGTTCAGTATGCCTCACATATTATGTCGGTATTCAAAATCTTATAATTAATAAAAAAACCGGAAATTTTTTTAATTAGAACATTTCATATTCAATTTCTTCACAGGCACAGTCTTTATGCAGCGTTTTTCATTAGAGTTATTTCGTCACGAATTCTTGCTTTGAGCTCATCAATAGATGTTTGATTATAGTAAAATAAAGTCTTGTATAATGAAAAGTATTATTTTTTCCATTAATTTGAAAGTTTTATTTAGCTTTGTTAGAATGATCCAATATTTGTCAAATATGCACAGTTTTGTTCAATAACTGATTGAGATTTCGAAGATAATTTTATAATGTCAGTCTTCAAGAAACCCTCGTTGTTATTGGAAAACAACTGTGACAGTCGAAAGTTGCTCTTAAGGCGAATTGCATGATGTTGCACATCATTCGCCATAGACAGAAACAGGTAATAAGTTCGAATGAAAAAGCTCACGAATATTCTATAAAGTCGGTATCAATATGTGGTCTGTCGTTGCTCTTCTCTTGTTGGCTGACCTCTTTTGTTCAATTACTTCCTTCAGACGGTCCCATTGTTGACAGTATTGGTTCAAATTAAGTTTGGCTGAAAAATCTGTAAGAAACCTCCAAACATAGAAAAATTATCCTAATCGTCAGCCCTTTTTTGGCCACCGTTTACGCCGTCTCACTGTGATTCTACTACGACCATTTTCGTTACTGAACCATTTTTCATCAAAAATAGCCGTCCACTTAAGAAATGTATCGATTTTGTTCCGATTCGCAGATGGAAATTTGTCGATGAAGTTTTTCGTAAATTCATGTGACGACCCTACTTCGAGCATCATCATCAAAAATACCGATCGCACTTATGCAATGCGACATAAAAATTACTAAAGTCTTTTGAAAAATAACGGATTTCTTTTTACTAACACAACACATTTTTTTCGACCTATATATTATAATAACAAATCATTTAATTTTGATTATTAATTAAGTTCAAACAAATGTGTATCAACATAGAGTGATTCGCACCCTCGTATTTATGAACTCAGATTGTTACTTATTTTGTGATGATGATGACATCGTCTAATTACTCTTTTTCAATGTAACAGTGTTTATAAAGAATTTCTGTAGATAATTCTATAAATTTCGCGATTCTTACAAAAGTGTTCACGGAAAAGTTCCTAGTCTGATCAGGTGTTGTTCCGAACATGGGGAAATAGATAATTAGAATTTGATGGAATAGTTCCTTTATATTACTGCTTACTTCAAGGCCGACCTAATAACAAATACACTTTTGTTGAAACCAAAAGGCCCAAAATGGAAACACTCTTCTTACAACATTACCAATTTTGATTGTGTTCAATGGCCAGTTGCACCCGACATTACCACTACCCTAGCTGCTTGCCTACAATTCATTTGCTTATTTACTGCTATTAAGTTTTTAAGCCTTTAGTGGTATTTTCGCAAATTGTTTAATGCATTTATATAAATTGGTTTTTATGGATTTCTCTGCACTTTGATTAAGTTAGTCAATTTTTTTGTAGAAAATGTCACAAATGCCTTTCAATTAGCTCAATTATATCTAACCGGTTAATTGAAAAACAAACTCCATATATATTCATATATACATATACAAACGTATAACCATTTAAGTCATTTTAAAAATGTCCACATATACTTATACATAAGTATTTTCTATTATATGTGTATTAAAAAAATTTAAAAAATTTGTGTCATGTTATGACAAACCCGTCTGCTATAAATTAACAACTATTATAGAAGTTCAAACGGCTATGTATACATATATATCCTCCTGATGTTATATATGTGCACAAGTTATCGCGCACTCAGTTGTTGGAAATTGTGTGAAATACAAACTCGTGTTCATGCAATTGAAAAAGTGAAGCGGAAAAAAATTGTTGTATGTTTTCGGCCAATTAAAAGCGCCTGCGAATTTTCATCAATTAAATACTACAGCTGCCAAGGCCAATAATGTCCCCTACTGGCAAATAACTGGTGACACACCGGTAGCTGGCTGGTCATCGGTATGCATGCGACATGAGGGGATATGGTGTTATGTGGTTGCAGTTGTTGGTGCACAGCCGCCCGGTTGCATATTCAGTGGCACGTAAAATTACAGTGCGCTGCATGCGGTTCGCGATTTTCCACTTGCAGCTCGCGGCTCACAGCCAATCTGTGCCATTTTCAATTACGCAGCCAAATTAGTTATACGCTGCGCCAGTACTTATTCGCGTATTCGACAAGTGGTAACTAATAGAGATAGACCAAACGAGGGGAGCTAATGGAAGTAACTGCCCACGGCTTAAAGAAATTTTGTACTTTTGCCGGGGAAATCGAATTACGATAGGAAACAATTTATTTGCAAGGGGATAAACATGGAGAGAAGTTCGCGAGTGTGTTTCAGATAAAATCAGAGATTACTGAGTTATCGGTTGTGGTAAAAGTTGGAGATCCATCAGTCATTAACGGCCTTTAACCGAATTATCACTAACATTGTCAAGGTATTAACATAGCATTACCTACTGAGTTCTTATTATAAAGAAGTTGATCTGAGTGCATATAAGCGTAGTCCTAATTTGATTAAAATGATACTTTATATATATGAAATATTAAGGAATGCACTGAAATTGGTTTCCATCACCATCAACAACGACTATTATATAACGTTTGAATAACGAAAACGCTGTGTCATCAATACAATACAATTGCACTTTCCATTGCCTACTTATCCATTGCATTTTTTCAGATCGATTCACCGGCGGCCTTGTCTGGTGCTCAGAATTTTAGGATGCTTACAAAAGGCCACATTTTGTTAGTTTAATGTAGAGAGTTGTTAAAAAAAATTAGGCAACTGGTTTTGAGCAAAGTATACTGCGAGTTCAGGAGTATTTATACTGAGTCATTCTCAATGCATAATCCTGTTTTAAGTCCTGGATCCGTGGAAGTGGGCGACCTCCACTCCGTTGGAAAGACCAATTGGAAAGTGACCTGGTAGTACTTGGTATTACCACATGGCTCCAAATTGCAAAACGGTGAAATGAATGGAGCGCTTTGGTGGATTCGGCTATAATCGGTTCCTATGTCAAATATATATATATATATTTGGGTGGAGCGATTTTATTTATTTTTGATTGAAGAAAAATCAGTAATCTCGTGTTATGTTTAGAGGTGCTCCCGTCGACATGAAGTTTTGAAAATTTATGTCAAATACTCATAAATTTTTATATAATTAATTTATATATAAACATTTTATATACGCTGTTTGATGTTCTTAGCGATGCTATGTTAGAGTAAGATTGAAATAAATGACCTTAAAACAACGTGTTGCGTAAGACGGGAGGGTGGTTCCTTTCTTTACACCCCACGATAGAGTGACAGTGACTTTTAGAGTTTACGCGCGCTTAAAGCAGTTCTCTTGTTCGCCGTCCATTTATTTGTTACATCGCATTTTACAGCTGGGATCAGGATATTTTCTGTAAGTATATTTTTTCAAGTATATATGATGATTGTAGCTTAGATTATAACTTGTCTTATTAGCAGACATATGTCTCAAGTTTAAAAACGACAAACGAGCTGTCCTTTGGATTGCCGGAGAAGTAACCTGTTTCTCAAATACCTACATGAAATGGTATCTGTTCATGAAACATTAAAGCCCGATAAAACAAAAAAGGAGCCGATAGTTCTTGAAATATCTGAAAGAATAGGAATTTTAGCTGTTTGGAAGGGTGTCGTATTCCCAAGGAGGAAGTAAGTTTTTTAGTCGACCAAAGCTCAACGAGAAAAGTTGTGATAGGCGGTGCCGATATTGTTGGAACTGTGAAGATTAAGAAAAAACAAGATAGAAAAGAAAAAAGTTTATCGCGTAACACAGAGGTACACTATTTTGACAATCCCTATTATTCTTGTCATTTGGCTGATGACCTTTCAACTGAAAGCAGACTGAAAAAAGACCCAGAGCATGTTAAGTGAAAATTATCACCATCTCTGCAAAAAAATATATTAAATTAACCATTATTAGCCCTTGTGTGTGATCGTACTGGAGTCTCCAACAGACCCGCTGCCAATATAGCTTCTTCTGTCTTAAAAGACGTTGGTATTATTTCATTGAACGATCCTAGTTGTGTCATTGATCGTTCAAAGTTGCGCCGTGAAGGAAATAAGATCAGATCAACTTTTTAAGAAGCGGACTGCAATAAAATATTTCGTGGTTTCAATTTGGAGGGAAGGAAGGATAAGCCTTTGGTTCGTATTGATAAACCAGGGAAATTTTACAGAAACCGACAGATAGAAGATCGTTATGTGATTTTATGGGATCAAAGAAACAACTAGTATTTTGGCCATCGCACCTGTGAGTCGGAGAAACCTAAAAATATTAAAAACACTAAATTATTCCATTTGAAATCTTAGTCGGTAAAGCTGAGTGAATTAGCTGCTGTATATTTTTCTCTGATTTAGCTAACATGGAACCTGAAGCCCTCAACTATTCTAGATGGCTAACAATAGCATCGAATTCTAAGGTTCTTTGCCACTTAGACTGACCCAGAAGAATAGATAGTTGTATTAGTCATGTATGTTATGAAAGTTTATGGAACAAACCTAAGTCGTTATTCGAATTCCGATATGAAAGCAATCGTTGGCAAAGTATTCCAACGAAATGGATATTTTGGTCACCCAGTAACTCTTCTCATTGTCATGCTTGATGACGACAGATAGGTAATAAGCGACATTGCATATCGATGAATTGTAAAAGCAAGATCATAGAATGCTTGAAAAATTCGAACGTTTAAAGTACCTGTATTCAACTTCGATGCCAAAGGTTATACTGACGTTATTATGTGGCGAGACCCTGATATAACTGAGCAACCTCTAACTTTAAATATGTCTGATGAAACCTTGAAACCCATTGTCAAAAACGGTCTTGGTGCACCCATACCCATACACTCATTGACTGCAGTATGTGGGGAAAATAAACATGATGTTTTATTAGGGCAAGGCTGCTATCGCGTCAACGAATGCCTTATTTGAATACAAAAAGAACAAGTAAGGAAGGGCTAAGTTCGGATGTAACCGAACATTTTATACTCTCGCAATTTATTGAAGAAATTTTATTTACATAACACACGAAAATCAGCATATATAGTATATGAGGGCTGAGGTGATTCCTGAACCGATTTCATTCATTTTCACCAGCAAGGTGCACATATTAACCAATACATATAAGCGGAATAAAGCCAATCGTATTTTTGAAAAACCTATAATTAGGTATATGGGAGCTAGGAGATGTTATGACCCAATTTTAATACTTTTTTTTAACAGAACACTATTAGAAGAAAACAATTTCCTCTGAATTACATTAAATCTGAGAGATTTGCCCAAATTTTCGGTTAAAATTTACCCTTAGGTGCTGAGTTCAACATGTTCGATATCTGGGGCCTTGAAAAGTTATAGGCTTTCGACAATTTTTTCACAAGTGAAGTCAGAAATGATATCTATCTTCATTGGTTCCTTATGTATACGTGATAAAGTGAAGGAATCAGATGGAATTCAAATTTGAGTTATAAGGAAAGTAGTCGTGGTTGTGAACCGATTTCGCCCGTGTTATCAGGGTATAAAGAAAATATTATATACCGAATTTCATTGAAATCTGTCGAGTAGTTCCTGAGATATGGTTTTTGACCCATAAGTGAGCGATGTCACGCCCATTTTTCATTTTGTAAAAAAATCTGAGTGCAACTTCCTTCTAATATTATTTCTGTAAAATTTAGTGTTTCTGACGTTTTTCGTTAGTGAGTTAACGCAGTTTTAGTAATTTTCAACCTAACCTTTGTATGAGAGGTGGGCGTGGTTATTATCCGATTTCAACTATTTTCATGGGGTATGGTGGGGTACGTAAGGGAACCGACTGCAGAAAGTTTGATTTATATAGCTTTATTGGTTGGAGAGTTATATATAAATAACCGATTTGTGGGCGGGGCCATGCCCACTTCCCCAAACAACCGTTATGTGAACAAAACTATTATACTCTCGTAGCAACTTTGTTGCGAGAGTATTAAAACAGTAAAACAGTTTGATGTGTAAATAATATTTTAAAGAATCTAAGAGAATATATTTCTTAATTTTTTTCTTAATATATGTTTAAAATGTTCGTTTTTAGAATTTTCGACTGCACTGCGGCACCTCAAAACATTAAGCTGGTTGTTGGATATTTTGTATGTTTGTTTTATTTATGAAAATGCAACTTTTTATAGCTATGCCGTTAAAAAACAAAACAAACATTTTTTCATAATGCTTGATGTAATTTAGTATACTTAGTACTTTCTTACTTGTTTTTTTTCGTTTATCGAAAGTGCTAGACTTAAAAAAAAGTTAAATATTCGTCTTCAGTTACTTCCATCCGCTTACCTGAAAAACTCTTGCCCATCCTTATACCACTTAACCGAGTTAAGTGTGCGATTACCCATTTCGTAGCTGCAAAATAGTTTCGCTTTTTGTGCGGCATCGATTATGCGCGGGACGGAGAGATTTGAGAGGTTAAGTGCTTGATTCATGTGAATATCTAAAAAGAGTCGGGATAGAGCGATAAAGAAGAGTGTTAATACTTAAGCTTTTTTTACATCTACTTATTTAATGAGTTATATTTTTTTAAATATAATATTTTAAAATATTTTTTATGTATTATACAACTTAACTAAATATTTATTAATGAAAACCGAACACTAAAATTTAAATTTTGATAAATAGAAATCGAAAGATGTCGATTTTAGATGGTATTCAAATATCTTACGGTTATTAAAATATGAAAATTAGAGCAGTATAAAGAATATATAAACTAAAAAATCAGCGAGATTTCGATAGGAATATAAAAAAAAATAATTATTGTAATTTCCAATATAAATGTAAGTACAATGCTTCAATAATGACAAAAATAAACAGAAGTAGCAAACTAGTCTTCGCTGAGTTTATAGATTTTAAATTTAGTTCACATCAAGTGTAATACGTTGTTTATTTGAAAGCGGCATACTCGTACTTCGAGAGTGAGGTAACAGATCCAGGTTCAGGATCTCTGAAAAATCCATTGACTCGACAGAGCATTGTTGAACGGTAAATTTATAGTCAAAAGTTACATGAAGATCGAAAATGCCATTTGAGCTTGGAATAAAATTTTAGGATATCGTCGATTTACTTTCCTTGAGATGATTTCGAATGTATGTACCGCGGTATCTTGTATGATTAGTTGGCTTACGGTTTTCTCTACCTTATGACTACTATAATGCCAGGTTGTCTCGAATTTCATTGCGATCGCTATTTAATTTAAAACCACAGATTAAAAACCAGAAGTAAATGCTAAAAGATCACCTTTATTATAAAATAAAAAAAAAAAAAACACTCGACTAACTGTCGGTCGAGCTCTTAACCCATTATCTTCATTCTGATGGTAGAATTGAACTGAAATAGAGAATGGTATTTGAATCCTTAGAATCTCATGGAACTAAATACTAATTCAGCTGTGTGAAATGGGGATTACACGAAGAAATTAAGGGGTTCATTATAATCCGACAAAGCTCACTAGAAAACCAATCAGTCGACCAACAACCGAGCAAAAAAAGAGGAATAAGTTCATGTAAACACGTTTGGTCCTCAATGGACATACCAAATATGTGGCGAAAGCGGCAATATGATCATGCCACGAATAAACCTGCCACACATAAAAGCGCATAAAGAAATTAAAGGATTTGCGCATTAACAGATTTCTTAGGATGATTTACTTTCACACTACATATGCTGCGTCCAACATCCAAACATCTGTCCGTCAACATTTAGCGCGGCAGCACGTAAACCCATTAGATGTGCGCATAAATGTCCGCAGCTGCTCGCTGAACTGGGATAAATTAGCCGCAAACATAGACAAGCCCGATGGTTATATTATATGCAACCTATATATGAGTGTATGTGTGTTTTAACTATGTTATGTATATGCGTTTGATAAATAAAGACGCAATCAGCAGGCAGGATGAGCAAGTGCAAATTGTGTCTGGGGGAACGTGATCCCCAGCTGTTGTTTCTACGTATTCTATATGAAGTCGCCACCAGCGTTCGCTAACCACTTTGCTAATGAAACATCACTTGACGCTTTCACAGTTTTGAAGACAGTGGCGTTGATACGAGGAGTAGAGGGGGAGGTTGCACGCTCTCTGTGGATATATGAATATATGTGTGCTCACATCTGGCAAGCAATGTTTTGTAGCCATGTGAGTGCTTTTCAAATATCAATACTGCTGTTTTGTCTCCCAAATATAACAAGTTCACATCGTCGAGAAGACTCACGAAGATTTTTAGGGATGGCTGATAAAAAAGTGAACTGGGACTTATGGGAGATTAATATGCACCGAACATATGACAAATTGCGCCGACTCTCTTTTCAAGCAACAGGAATATGTTAGCTGCTTGATTTCTTTAATTAATTTAGAGCTAGTAAGTATAGGTTGACCTAGATTCAATTTTAATTGATTTTAATTTTAGTATCGGATTTTTGATGTTTTGAACTAGACAAAAAAGCTTTGGTGAGAAGGAGAAAATGGAGAAATTAATTTTTTTACTATAGCCCTATACCCCGGAAAAATGGTTTGGTTCAATACCCAGCTTAAAAGACAGCATATATAGTACGTATAGTACGATTTCAAATAGAACAACCTCCTGACAACTGTGCCACTGTCATATGTTTAGAGCTCATTCCACTGGCATCTTTATGCCACATGCGCGTGTCAGCCTCATTTATGTGTCGGTGTGTACACTTATGACACATATGTACCAATCTTTGACTACTTAGACGTGTGGTTGCAACGTTGTGCGGAGAGTCAAGAGAAGTTAATACCAACACCCGTCAAAGTCAAATAGTTGTTGTTATTGTTGGTTTTATGCGCACATGTTTCATAATGAATACGTAAATTTGCTGACTTATCGTCCAGCAGTTAATATCATTCGAGCGTGTAGACATACGATGACGAGCAAATGTGGGGCAAGCGGTGACGTGTCGATGATGGCTGTGTTAAAGCAAATATGTTGATGCAATTCTGATATTGCTTTCCTGAAAAGTATCTGTGTTCTTTAAAAAAAAATATTGCAAAAACACGATCCTTCTTTACGAAGGATAGTCAGTTAGAGTTTAGTATCTGGTTTTAGGAATGTAAATTATGTAATATCAAATATACTCGATAGTTATTGGAATTGATACCTTGGAAATTGTTAGGTTGGAAATAATGATTTAGAGGCGTCGTTTGCTGTCCCTATTGGTCTAATTTTGTAGCGCCCCTTTTGAAAAAACCCTTTGGTAAATTTTCTGATTATAAATCACAATTTAATAATATACATATACTAGCAGACCCGGCCACACGTTGTTGTGGCTAAGGTATACATTAAATTAAGTTGGTCCAATCTTGGCTTCGGCGACGATATTGATTACTCGAGGTCGATTTATGTTACGCAGCATGACGACAACTCACACTACTTTTAATTGCAAAGTGAGTGGTGATAGTACAGGCTATTTTAAATAGTTTGGATAATTGACTACGTCATCCTGGTTTGTAGCTGTGTCAACTCTCCTGGACCGAAATTCTAAATTGTCGCATTAAGATCATCGATATCTTTGTTTTTTTTTACCACCAATATAGGTCATTCAATCAGTCATTTATGGTTATCATATTGAGGTGACAGAAATCTGTTGGAAATGCTATTAATCCATCGAGGTGTCAACTGCGACCCTACCATTTCCAACTGCTTCTACAATCGCAATTTGATATTGTTGCAAAAACACTCATATGTTAGTTGTTAATTGGCGATACTTTATGTGTCGCCACAAATTAAATGACTTTAGGCATGCGATTAGCCCGTCAGTAACAGTTGATCCAGGTATAATTGGAAGAGTCTGGCGTAAATCACCTGTTAACAGAATCCTGGCTCCACCAAAAACGTTTATCGACAATCAAGAACTTTTAAAGTCCTGTGCAGTACCTCCAGCGACTTCTTGAATATTTGGAAAATCTTCGTTATAGCGCTATTTTTGGAGATTTTGCCGACTGGTGTTTCGTTCATTTGCAATTTAGGAGTAATTTCAAGACCGAATGTGCCGTTTGTTTGTCTACTAACAGGTGCCAAGTTACCCCTATTCCCGTTAACCTTGGTGGTGAAAATGAGTGAAATTGGTTCTGGAATCACATCAGCCCTTATATACTATATGTTCCCATAGAAAAGGACTTTATGCCGAATATATAGGACATATTGTGTGTTATCTTAATAAAATTACATCAATAAATTGCGAGAGTATAAAATGCTCGGTTGGACCCGAACTTAGCCTTTCCTTATTTGTTTCAAATTGTTTTGGGCTATCGACACAACCTTATACAATTGAACTAGAACAAAAATATTTTAACAAAACAACAACCTTCAAAATATTATTTTTTTGTTTCCTCTTTTTATATTTTTCTTATCAACTCGAATAAAATTCTCTTATTGATATCTTCCTCGCAATTTTTCCATATTTACTCACTTTCCAATCTTTTTCTGGCCTTCCACGAATATTTCAAGACTAAAATTAGCCAGATCGCTTTGAACTTCAACAACCAATAACTTCCCGATTTTAGAAAATTTTTAATTTTCTTTGCGGAAAGTTAAAAAAATTTAGGGGTGGACCACCCTTAACATTTAGGAGGATGAAAAATAGATGTTGTCCGATTCTCCACCCTAGCCGATATGCACGCTAAGATTCACGAAAATCGGTCGAGCGGTTTCAGAGGAGTTCAATAACGTACACCGTGACACGAGAATTTTTATACTCTAACAAATGTTGCTAAAGAGAGTATTATAGTTTTGTTCACATAACGGTTGAGTAAAATCGGACAAAATGGCGAAAACCGAAAACACATAAAGTGCCATAACTAAGCCATAAATAAAGCTATGGAAATAAAATTTGGTATGAAGGATCGCACTATGAAGGTACATATTTGGATGTAATTTTTTTGGGGAAGTGGGCGTGGCCCCGCCCCCTAATAAGTTTTTTATACATATCTTGGAAAAAAATAGAGCTATATAAACTAAACTTTCTGCAGTCGTTTTTTTAGCCATTTCCTAATACAGTCCAAAAATGAAAGAAATCGGATCATAACCACGCCCACCTCCCATACAAAAGTTAGGTTGAAAATTACTAAAAGTGGGTTAACTCACTAACGAAAAACGTCAGAAACACTAAATTTCACATAAGAAATGGCAGATGAAAGCTGCACTCAGATTTCTTTACAAAATGGAAAATGGCCGTGGCGTCGCCCACTTATGGGTCAAAAACCATATCTTAGGAACTACTCGACCGATTTCAATGAAACTTGGTTTGTAATAGTTTCCTTACATCCCAATGATATGTTGTGAAAATAGGCCAAATCGCTTCACAACCACGCCTACTTCCTATATACCAGAACTTTGAAGACAATCTGAATCGTTTACTTTACAATATATAAAGTAAGTATGTACTAGTGAAGATATCGGTGCAGAACTTTGCAAAAATACTATGTTAATACTGTGGCAGCCCCATTCTAAAAATCACCGAAATCGGACCATAGGTTTTTAAGGCCCCATATATCGAACACGAGGACCTCGGTGCTTCTAACCTAATATTATGGTTTCCAACTTTCAATGGAGCTTATACAATATATATGACGAATATGTGGGTGAAATTGTTTATTATATAATATAAATAAAGTTAATTAAATAAATTGCGAGAGTATAAAATGTTCGGTTACACCCGAACTTAGCCCTTCCTTACTTGTATATATTAGATTTTATTTTGGTTGAGGTATAACCCAGTGTCGTGAGACATTAGTTATTATTATTTGTCCAGTAGGATCCTTTCTCTGTATGCTTGTTATAATTTAACGTACTTACTTGGTTATCAACCAGCGATATTAGAACTATCACCACACAAGCTTCTTTTAATAAGTAACTGTTATAACGCAATTCTAAATCTTAACTGTATAGTCAATAGAATAGCTAATATGCGGTTTACGACCACCGCGACTGTTTGATGGAAGAAGGGTAAGGAGAGGTATATTTTTGCTTCAAACATTAAATTATCGAGAGTATAAATTATTATATATTCAATTTAAATATGTTTTCCTTATTCATAATCACTCCTTAAATTCCAGTTCTAAACTAGTATCTTTGCAACCAGTTTTAAGTTTCACCGCATGGTTTAAGTGAATGATTGAATAAATCTGCAATTTTCCTGTTTTTTTCCACACAATTACAGACGTTTGCATACATTGTGTTTTCCATCAAATTGACTGCGCACAATTTCATCTCAGTTCCATTATAACGAAGCTTTTCTGTTTTTATACGAAGGAAGCCGGGCTAACTTGACTGCACTGCAGTGTTCTTGGGAATATAATGCTCTACTGGTAATTGCTTTAATATTGGTTTTGTCGCTGTCACAAGCTGTCTGTGCGCTTATTAAAGTATTCCCAGCGCATAATATCTTCAACTCCATCCACTTCCTTGCTTACTTACTTATGCGCTTGCCATTCCCAATGCCTTTAATCATCTTTAAGTTCCTTTGTCTCTTGTTCACAGCAAATACATATATTTGCTATTTTCATAATTTTGTTGTTGTACTCACGTAGTTTATTGCAGTTTGCTGTTGTTTTGTCATTGTTTACTTTGTTGTTGTAGCTGCCACTTACTTACATCAATCCATTTTCTTGGCAATCTTCGTCGCCGTTGTTGCTTTGCTTGTTGGCCTATTTGATATATTAATTTGAGTTGTAGCATATTTGTAGGCGCACCAGACGCTGGCGAAGTGTCTGCCTGTCTCACAGTGCTGGTGTATGTGTGCTTTATAGTTCGGTCTGCGGTTGAAGTAATATTTCTGCTATTCAAACACTAACATTAAGTGTTATACTAACACATGCAGATACCGCCACAGAACTATAGATATTTGTGTACATTTCCATAGTATATTTTCGTAATCTATGCTGTTTTCTGCAATGTGCAACCATTGTTTGTTCTTCCTGCTGTGTCTACATGTTTGCAATTCTGCCTGTGAGTGCATTACAACGAGTATTATAATGATTATAAATGCACACAAGAGGTGTTTAATTTTCAAATGTTTTAATTATTTCTACTATACAAATATGCAGTATTGAAAGTGGTACAAAAACACCTGCCAGACAGTTGGGAAAGTATTTTTTGAAATGAAATTGGAAACTTCTTTTCTTGGCAAATGAATAAAAAAGAGGTGGTAAGAAATTTTATAAATTTTATTACATGACTATGAGAAATGTGTATATAAAATTTGAATTGGCATAAGAAAAGATGGAATAAATTCGATTGTACTCATTCTCGTCACTAAACTATATTACATCCAAAATCATAACTCACACATATTCCGATATATGTATACGGTCTAAATCCCACCGGATGTTTTCAAATCCCAATTTAGGTAGATGGGAGCTAGAATATGTAAACATCCGATTTTACATTCATAAAATAATTTCTATAAAGTTAAATTTCTGAATTTCTATAAAGTATCAAAGAAAGACACTTATAAGTTTCGTAAAAAATTATTAATTAACGAAAAAAGTTAATTTTTATTATTTAATATTAATAAGTACTGATTATTGCTGGAAAATTTTAGTAATAATTCCCCATCTCTCGCATGTATATATTGCAGCTTGTCTTTAATATGCACATGTGTCTTAATAATATTCTCACTCATGGGATATAAAATTCTCAGACATCGCTTCGTCTGCTCCTTGCCATCAGTGAATTGGCGTCTTGTACCAACTTTTTCCTTTCAACTTATTATTTCATATACTCATAGACTACCAGACATTCCAAATAAAGTTTCTGGCACACGCTTTCTATACGCTTATGTATATAGCACATTTTTTGACATTCCTCCTTTTGTCAAACTTAAATTTGACTTTAGTGATGCGTCCTTTCAAGCTCGTCTAATTTTATTACAATTCTAATGCACAAGTAAATTCTCCCCTGGGTGCGTGAGTAGGCACTTTCTGTGTATATTTCCACATTGCTTATAAAATATACACACATATGAAAGCATACAATAATACCTTGGAGAATACGTAGTAAATAGTGTGGCATATTCGCTTGGCAGCTTGTGCGTTCGGATAGCTTCGCTCATAAAGCAGTTACATATACATATATATACGGTTGTTTGTATCTATGTTTGTAAAAATATAAATATAGAGCAACATTTGATGGATCACTGTTTGGTGGAGACTTGTCGTTCCGCATGTTTACTTTTCACTTAGTTAGACTTGCTATTGCCACTGCCGGTATTGGGACAGAAACAGAGAAATAACATTCAGTGCCTTTATAAGGATTTTAAAGAAGTTTGTTATATATTATTCTCATAAATAAAGACCAGTTTAGTAAATGTTTAACATCAGTCTAATCCTAAAAGTAGTCGCCATAATAAGCAAGTTCTATATGTATCTGTCTATTTATGATATTTATGGTACATGCTTTTTCCATATGCTTCATGAGTCTTTAGGGAACTGTATACAAATAGTTATATCATTGTTTAACTCAAGAGATGTTTATTGATTGTTTGAATTTTTTTTTGATTGCACTATCACAGAGGTTTTTTCGCTTTATACAATATTTAAGTTTAAATGTTCTAACAATCTCTATTCGCCTCCTCTACTTGATGATATAAGACGAACTACAAATAACGACTTTGCTCCTACCTTTCAACTGGCCGCAAATATCTGTTGTATAGGTCGTTCTCCTTTATCTCCGCTATGCTTCTATCCATTAACGTTTCAATATCATAGGACGAGATTGACTCAAGACTGATCTCCGCATACCGATTGATTCGAAACTTCTTAGGAAATGTACGAAAACTTTCCCATTATTCATCAGGTTCCTAACGATTTCGAAAGAGGCTTATTCGTTTATGAATTAGCGTTCGTTCATTTATTTCTTATCATAACTTTCATCCACTTAACGCTCGAGGTACCTTGGTTGAAATGGACAGGAAGATTCAATTTTAATTGAATTGTATTCATGCTGAAGAATCACTGTTTGAATTTCGGATCAAAAATCATTTTATATCTAGTTAAATTTTATTCCACGATTCTATCATATATCTGTATATGAGTAAATATCTTTTCGTTGAATATTTATTAAACAGTAATCCATATAAGCTATAATAACAAAAATAACATTGCTAAAACTTCTACTCAGTCCAGTTGCAATTTCGACATATATATATATATATATGTATTTCATATATTGTTTATATTTAGGTATCTAAATCTTGATCTCTTGTTGATGGAAGGCCTCCTCTTACTGCAAATAAACTAAGAAGTACCTAACGATAACCACTTAGAACAATATGCTGGCGATAAGAAAGTTAGGCCTTCGAGGACAATTTGAGATCCACAACATGTTAATGAATGGAACTTTAGGTTCTGAGCTGTCAAGCCGAGCATTTTCTTACATTTTGTAGTCATTGTCTTATGGTATCTTTTGACTCAGAAATCACTTAAACAGATTGTTTACCTTCACATATTGCTTCGACCGAGATTTGTCTCAGAGACAAGATGATTGGATCTTCAGCAACCCCGAATAAATTTAAACAATCATTAAAAAGTTCTGAAATTTCGTTACCAGCTATTCTAAAATATATGTAATGAATTCTAATTTCAATATGGGAGAACCGCATGATAACACTTGGACTATTTAAATTGTAATATTCACTGCTATTTAATGTAATTAATATTTATTTGAATTTTAACGCAACAGTAATTGCCATTATATTTATTAACTTTCTAAATAATGGCAGTAACTACCTCGTTCGCCATAATATTATTAATGTGTTTATTGTTGTGAGTGTTCTGCATTATTTCGCAATTTTGATGCAATACCGTTATTTTCCATGCACTTCACATTTTGCCCTACTTTATCAAATATGTGTAACTATTTCGCTGTGAAAATCTCCCGACTCGTGACTCGTTACAGTTGTTATGAATTAGCGAGTAGAGCAATAAGAGAGAAAGAGAGAGGCAGAGAAACGCTAATATGTAGTAGGTAAAGCGCGCGTGAAGAGCCCACCTGACTCCCATTCAAACGGCAAACTGTTACGAAAATTGCTTAACAAGCCGTGAAATGAAAAAAGAGGAGAAGAAAGCAACCATGTGTACGTACTCCTCACGTACTTAGTACTTAAGCAGGAAGCACACTAATAATTGTAAAAGTAGAACACATAATAAAAGGCTCCGCAGCAGTCAGCAGAGCAATAACAAAAGCAACACCTGTAACAAAAACAACAACAACAGCTATAACACTATCTGTGAAGTGCACAAATTAAACGGTGAACATAAAGTTGCACCTGCCACTGGACAAAGTGAAGGCGATGATAAGAGTGCGAAAGTGTTAGTGCTTGGTTGCTGGGATGGACTTTAGCTGGGAACCCACGAGTTGGGAGTGGAGACAAAAGTTCTTGAATGCGGTAAGTGTGTGCGTCTGCAGCTGAGGAGCTCAGGTGTAGGCAGCTGTGCATAACTATAACTGTATGTAGGTGTAGACAAGGAATCGTAGTAAAGTTGTTTCTGAGCTTAGTCGAATTGTGTTGCGAGAGTGGATGGCAGGACACTTGCTGTTAAAAGTTTTCGCTTAGCAAAATTGCTTCGAACACTTGTGCCCAGAACTATTAACTCTGGGTTTCTTGCAGTTGTCCAGGAACTGACTTACTCTATTATTGTTGCACCACCACTTATAGTGGCGTGCCAACACTTATGTGGGTACACAATATATATGTATATATATACATTATATTATATAACGTAATAAATATATATGTACGCACAGGCGGCAGTTGTCTCATTGTCATGGTTTGTTGTTGCTGTTGCACTTATGCGCTCGAAATGCAGGCGGGTACGCCACAGCCACTGAGTGAAGGTGTTTCAGTGGCAAACATGCGAGTTGCCTAAGGATTGTTGGAAAATTTATAATATTTTTTACAATTCTTCTTTGAGTTTGTGTGCGACTGCTTAACTCTTAATGCGTATCTATGTAGGTTTGTGGCACTTATTGTTTACTTTAGTGCATTGTTCAGGGCTCAGGTATGGTAGGGTTGGGAGTGTAGTTCCAAGAAAGTTTCTCAAACTATCGCAAAGTTGTGTGCTGTGACAACGCCGTTGTAGGTTAAATATCGTACATGGTGTTTGAAGTTTCGATTTTGCCTAGTGAAAGTGATGTTTATTTTGTATATCGATTAAGTTTCTAATCCACTGACTACGATAACTGGCTTATATTGAAGGTGTCAGTGATATTTAAAATTATTTTCATTGAATAATGATAAGTTACAGCCCAGCAGAAAATAATGGATATAAAACGCAATTTCAATTTGAATCTCAAGACGCAGGAATATTATATGAATATTAGTTTGGTTATTCTTTTAAATATGTGAATGTCTAATGAATACAATTATTTAATTATCTAATAGAAGATTGTTCGCATTTCGAGTAAAGCTTGGAATAGTTCAATCGAAAAAAAATATTGGTCCGTCATTGTTCTTCAAATTATTCAAACTGTAATGATATGTTTCGCATCTTTGCTATAAAAAGCTACTGTTGCAAAGACAAAACCAACTGTACAATTATCTTCTATAGAAACTAGGATTTAATTGACCATACAGCTATGGTATATCGAACGGAAGAAGTCCTCTCAAGTTCGTAAAAAGCTTTTGGATTTTATAAATCATACACCCTTACCCACCGTCGATATATTTAGTGATACCTATCGGGGATTCTTTGAAAATCAGATTACCCTCAAAGTTTTATCTCCTCAATAATACTTACTTCCTCTAAACTTTGTCAACCATCAAGTGAATATTCGTGTAATCAAGCCGGATACCTATGTGGAATTTCCCTGGGACGAATTTTGGAAGCTTCTATACGCCTAATCCAAAGGAAAATCAAACAGAAACAGCACTAAACTCGGTGATAGTAGAGATTGAAAAAGTTCTGGATGTAAAAGAATACGCTCTTTAACCTTCTTAAAGATCTGGACATCTTGGAATCTCTAGTGAAACAGATAGAACAGATGTTCTGAACATGTTCATAATTTCAACGTTTGAACCAAGAATTTATGAAATAAATGTTATAGCCATTGTAAAAAGAAATTAAATAGAACGAGCTATATAAGTATAATAAAAATGTAAATAAATAATAGTATTATATTTTATATATACATTTGTTTATATTAAAAATTTCTTTGTATTACTTTGTATTTAGATTTGAGCTAATCTCATTTTCAATCTATTGCCACGCTTGAAAGTCTTGCATAAAAGTTCGCAGTTTATATAATATAAACAAGTAACTGCTACGAAGTTCAACGAAGAAGCAACGTTAAGTAGAATATAAAAGTACAAAATCCATTTCATCAATTCAAATATCATCAATCCAAATATTTGCTTAACTGAAAATGCGAAAAAAGCCAAACTGTGATACAAGCATATACACTGTCATACCACATGGCGTATACGTAACTAAATAGCGTACGTGCCGTAGCGCCCTCCTCCAACGGCAACGCATCAAGTCAAACTCGCTTTGTGTGATTTTTACTTAACTTGGAGAAAAGTTACAGCAACTTTGCTGCATTCTGACATTATTGCAATGCAGTGCAATATCCTTACATTGAAAGCCACAATGTCGACTGGCTTGCCAAATGCCAATAATGTTGGCTAAGTTAACAAGGAAAGTCAGATAAGCTACGTGGTCGCGCACTAAAATTCCTGCACTAAGAAAGTTTACGACATAACAAACAAAAAAAAAAAGAGTAAGTTGGTTGAATGATGAGAAAATCAAGAAATAACACGAAAATAATTTCCAGCTTCAAGCAAGCGCAAGTGGATTCTAAAATGTGGCTTTAAAATATATTCAAATTTTGTTTGTTTTTTATAACCTTAGAATCGAGATTAGTTGGCAAATATTGGTACAAACTTTGACACAGATATATGAGCATTTGTTTTACGCTTTAGTTTGTATTAATGGGTTTTAGTTGTCACTGCCATCCTTTTTATATGGATGCGATTTTCATGGATTTCGTAGGGGTAATACAAATACAAAAATTACCAAATTTTTAATTAAAAAAAATTTAAATTTTTTAGTAGTAATATAGATAAAAAAATAGTTTATTTAACCCCTTGAAATCCATGCCACTCTGGATACAAAATAATTCCCCTCAGTATTATTTATGCCTGTATTTCAAATTAACTAATAATATGTATATATTTAAAATCAAATCATTAAGGCTTTTAAATAAATGTGTATATGAGCTCACATCTCTCTTTCCCATTAAATGCCAGCAACTAGACTGTAAAATGAAAGATAAGAATTAGCGGCCACAGTGCAAAGGGCGCGTGCCTAGGGCGAAAGGGCGAAATTGCTAACGAAAACTTTTGCAACTTTTCAGCTAATATTTGTGTTGTGTTGAGAATTTTCAGCTCTTAAATTGTGTTTGTCTTCTTCATTTTTCGTCGCTTAACTATTTCTAGTTTGCTGGCGATACCCGCAATTGGGTGGCATCACTTCCAGACAGCTAATAAGTGTTGTTGTTGGCAAAGAAGGTGGCAATAAAAGTTAATTGATATAAAGCGTATATGTGACTTGGAAAAATGTTATATATAATATAGAATTATTTGTATGCTGGTAGTAGAAGACGCCAAAACATTTCAACATTTTCTTGCTTATTTAGAAATTAATATATTTTCGGTTTTCTAACTCTAAACGAAGCGATGACAGGAGCTGCCCCAGGCAAGTAGGTGGTATATGCTTATATTGTTGCGAAATTAGAGAGAATGTGCGATATTTTCCACTGGTTCAATTTAATATCATCCTATTTGTGTGACGCTTTGGTGAGCTTTTGCAAATATATTAATGAAATGCCATTTTGTAAAGAATTATTTTACAATTTAAAAATTACAATGAAACATTTTGATTTGTTGCATGATATGCTGTCTAAAGGGTCTTTTATTCATGAGGGGAATGGAATTGACAGTATATTACATTTTTACTTCGTATATGCCCACTTAGATTGAAAATACCCACAATTGTAAAGAATATTCATCCCTATTGCGAGTGTTGACTGGTAGTAGATAATCGACTACTGAGCGATTGTCGATTACAGGTGCTATTGTAAGTGTCACTCAGACGCTCAACCATCGACTGCGAAAGCTTTTCAATTGCTTATTTTTCGACAAAAATTTTTCAATCGTTAATACAGCAATTGGGTCTGTATGTCAGCAATAAATATTATTCTGAAGTAATTTTTTTCATTGTGCAATGACTGAGTATAAATCAAGAAACAGATGTCAAATTAAAAAATGTCAGAAAAAAAGAATTGGCTCATTGAAAACCACATGTCTAAAAACAACACCGGTTACTATGTTAGAAGAATTACTTTGAATATTACCTATGAGTTCAATTCCGAAATTTCACAGCTTAAGTTTCCGTTCAGCAGGGGAATCATTTAAACTTTGACACGTTTTTTTTGATCCGACAGCAATTAGAGTAGTAATCAACCAAATCTTATCCCTCCTTTTAATTCAAATAGAATAAAATTTCGATATTGATATGACATATATGGACTACAGAACACTCTATCCGAAAAACTTTTATAGATTTTTAGCAAATTGTTGTTTTGTGTGCTTTGGAAGCCCACGTCAAGGATTTACAGTGTTCCAGACATTGCTGGTTTCACACTAATGTTATTTTAATACGCATGGGCTGGGCGTATTGCAGAAAAGTTTTTCGTTTGAAGTTCAGTTTGACAGACGGTTCTACGAAACCGAAACGGAACCGGATTTTGATCCGGTCAAAGACTGACAAATAAGCAGAATTCCTCAAAAATATTTTGGTGTTGTTTTATTCCGCTCCAAAAACAAAAACTACAACCATATATCAGTTCATTTTAGATTTGTCTTCATGGTATCTAATTTTAGACTATTTTATATATATTTCATTGAGATTATGCTATTCATTTGCACCTTTCACGGCCTGGGAATAAAATATTTCATTATCTACTACTCACTTTCGCCAATCTTATTTGCAGTAAACCTCGACAGAAATCCCTAGAGGGGTCCCAGCTAGGAAGGCTCTTTTGAGTTGTTCTCCGAATTTTCTTATCAGCTTAATAATATTTTTTTTTTTTGGAAAAAAGTACGTGCTTGAAAGGCACTAAGCTCGTGTATATAAATTTATATGCTAATGCATGATTGCGAACATGTGTGTGAGTCGTAAAAATTAATGAGACACAAAGTGCGTGGCAAAGTCAAAATTGCGCGCACTGATACTGTCATTCTCTTTATCTTTCCAGACTATTAAAGCGCGCAAGATAGCAATGTTCGCCCTAAAGTTGCTGATATTTGCTTGCTGCGAGCCAAGCCATCGTCAATAAAGTAAATTTCGCCTCAAATTGATTTCGCGCAGCAATTGAAAATTAAAATTAATGTTTATTTAGTGCGTTTGCTCAAATGTCAGCGGCCAAAGTAAAGTCAATACGGCCACGCGAACCGCTCGAACTTCGCAACTAACTTGGGGCTCATTATATCCGCTTCAGCGACGAGCGCGCCACATGAGGCAGCTACTGCCAGGACTGGAGTGAAGAACTGCTGTAGATTGCTATTAGAAAACTTTAAAGTTTGCTGTTAAATATAGTATTTTGATTATTAGTTTGGCTCGTTTGCGGGCGCAAGCGATCCGCCCAATCGCTTGCCGAAACTGGTCACTTTAAGGCGACCGCATATACTCTTGCAAAGAAGCAGCGCTGAGTGAAAGCGCCCAGCGTTAAAGGTAGAGCGAAATGAGAAAAGTTTTCAACTTCTCTGCTCGACTGCCGCCCTTTGCAGTTGGCCTTTTGCTTGCCTGTGCAAACCTAGGTGAAGGTTAAGCAATTGAAGTCTTCCTTTTTGGCAGCAAGTGTGGCTTTGTGGGTAAATTCAATTGCTGGTGGCGCGCTGTGGCTTAGTGTGGCATAGTTATTGAGTGCATTTGCTTTGTTGCAAGTCAAGCTGAAATTTTCGTATAACCGCTTGATATTTTGTATGATTATATGACTTTAGTTCGAGGAAGTACATCTACTTAAGTATACGTATGCGTGTGTGTAACGGTTTTCGTTAAATTTTACATGCTAACTTCTGAACTCTACGAGCGTGTATCTAACAGCGAAGGACGCGCACTTTCGTAATAGTTTTGTTATTAATGTTATGTGCAAAGTTTTAGTTTTAACTACTGCCTTGGCTTTCATACTCGGATTTAAGTACTAAGCTTAATGAAAATTTCCAACCATATTTTAACGAATGGCTGAGTTTATTTGAATATGAGTTTTACGCACACTGTGGTTATCAATTTTGGCAGAAATGGATTACTCTAAAACTTATGGCAATAACGAGGAATAGTGAAAGCTCACTTACTCATTAGAACAGATGTACATGCAATGAAAATACTAAATTGTATAAAATTTTTCTAATCACTTTTCAGCTCGGAATTAAATTTAAGTACAGAGACCTTTGCCGATTTTGTTATGACTTTTTGTGAAATTTGTATAACACTACATCTGCATTTAAAAAACAAATGTTTAAGTGATAGAGAATCTCAAATGATAGTTGAAACAAGTAAGTCATAAGTAAGTATGTGAGGTATAGGGGCTAGAGGAAATACTGGCCTGATTTCACCCATTTTTGGCACAGACGCAAACTGTTAGAAGGAACACTTCTCCTTTGATTTAGAATATCTGAGAGATTTACCGATTGTTTAATAAAAGATTATACGCAAGTTTCGAGGTCCTTATTTTCGATATTGGGGGTCTTGAAAAATTTTAGTCCAATTTCTGGTTTTTATACGGGCTATGCCACACTAGAAATAAAGTATTTGTGCACAGGTTTGTTTCGATATCTTTTCTGGTGCTTGGCTTATATATTGTAAAGTGCTTGTCAGTTGGACTTAAAAATTGTGGTATATGGGAAGTAGGCGTGGTTGTGAAACGATTTTGCCCCTTTTCAAACCATAGAATTAGGATGTCAAGGAAATGGTTCGAACAGAATTTCGTTGAAATTGATCGAGTAGTTTCTGAGGTATGGTGTTTGACCCAGAAGCGGGCAGAGTCACGTCCATTTCTAATTTTGTAAGCAAATTTGAGTGTAGTCCTTGTATGTCACCTTTACGATAAAATTAAAGGTTTCTGGTGTTTTACTTTGTATGGGAGGTAGGCATGGTTATAATCCGATTTCCTCCATTTTTGGACTGTATAAGGAAGTGCCTAAAAGAAATGACTCTAGAGAGTTTGTTGATATATCTTAAGTAGGGATGGCAACGATTAATCATTTGATTAAATTAATCGATTATTTTCATTCAATTTACGATTTAATTGCATCGAAACACCTTTTCTAATTACTCGACTATTACTCGAGTAATTGCAAAATAATCGCAAACAGCATTTTGAAATTTAATACATTTTATGTTCATCTAAGTTAGCGTACACGGGTCGAAATTGGTCGCATCAGTCATTAATGACTGGAAACGGTGTAAACATAGTTAAATTCTAATATGTCAACGTAGTTTAATATCAACAAATGAATGTCTGGTAACACTGCATTTACAGTTAAGTCAAACGCATTTTACGTTCAGTTGCTTGAAGAGCAATGGCGTCAGTTAAAAGCGAAGTGTGGACATTTTTTTAATAAAATAGCAATAACTACGTTAAATGTCAACTTTGCTGCAAAAATTTAAAATTTTCTAATAACACAACAAATATGTTGCAGTATTTAAAATTAAAGCATGCAACAGTAGCCTGCAAATTGTGGTAAGTTGGAGCAATCGGTATTACATTTTAAATTTCTTCTAGTTATATATAAATATATGTGTACAAATTAGACTCTGAAATCTAGGAGTAACGACAATGTTCCCCTAAGTGATGATGACACTGACACCATGATTGAAATGCCGAGTTGCAGCAGCAAGCCAATTAATGAAAGCCCTTCAGCTTCGAAACACTATTGATGCTTGGGAAGAAATGAAAACCGTACGGACTTTCAAAAAAGTATTGTTATCTACTTGGTACCTCAGTACCTGCTGAGCGGCTTTTCTTAAAATCGGGTGCAACTGCGACCGAAAAACGCAATCGTTTGACAACAAAACGTTTATCGAAATTGCTTTTTCTTGAAACTTGGTTGAACAGACTTCTAAATTTTCTTGACTTCAATAAATATATTTTCCTTTATACTAAGACAAATGAATTTTTATTACGATATTTTAATTTTATTTTCGTTTTTGTTTTTGTGTATATACCAACATAATTTGAATGTCTGAAATAAGAATATAGTCTCCTATATTTTATTGGTTTTATTTTTACGCAAAGTTGCAAAACATAGTCTTTCAAGTAAGAGGCAATTCTTTTACTTTAAGATTGCTGTACATATTTTGAAAAATTTAATACCATTGTGCTACTTAACTTCAAATATAGACCATTTTCTCTTTTAGGATATGTCTCGGACTCTGTGATAGAGCATTATAATACAAAATTCGGCCCTGAAACTTGGTGGTGGTCTTTATGCAATTTAGTATTATTTGAAAACATTGGAATTAATCGATTACTCGATTTTTTTACATTAATTGCAATTAATTGCAATTATTTTTTTATATCTTGCAATTAATCATTTGATTATTTAATCGATTAAAAAAAAATTTTTGCCATCCCTAATCTTAAGTAGTTTACGAAATATGTACAAAAAACTTAGTAGGGGGCGGGGACACGCCCACTTTCCAAAAAAATTACTTTTAAATATACCCCTTCCTAGTGCAATCTTTTGTACCAAGTTTTACGTATACCATGTTTCATAAAGATATCTCAGTCTTTACACAAATTACCCTGATCACTTCGGTATATATAACTCCATATCTATCTCAATTAGTTTTAGGTGTTACAAACAACCGTTATGTGAACAAAACTGTTATACTATCTTTGCGAGGGTATAAAAATTAATAAATTTGCTAATATTCTGACTTTATTGAAGAGACGAGTCGATATTTTCGAAAAATACTCACTCCTTGTTATAGTTCTAAACGTATACATGCTTGTTAAGAGCTGATGATATTAAAACACTGCGCTGCCACTATTTTCAAGCAAAATGCGACATGGCGTATACGTAACATTTATAAATATCTTCTTTGTACGCATTTAAGCGCTCATCTTGACCAAGCTCATATTGGCTTTATGGCATGACACAAAATGTGTCTGCGGCTCATAGATGTTTACATATTTCCTGCCAAATGGGCTGAGGACACTTAAGCAAACCCAGAAACTTTCGGCAATCGCTGCGACACTCACTCGTTTGCACAGCTGGCTGCTATTATTTCATTTCTGGTAATCTATAGACGTTCTGTGACCTGTATGAGCCGCAGCAAATACATACGCACACTATTACCACTAGGGTTATCTCTGCCTAGTAGTTTGGCAATGTCTACTACTCAACCAAAGCATCGCTTCTAATAGCCGCAGTACGCAGTGCTGTCGAGTATAAATTCACTGGATCAATATATTAATGTCTCGACTGCGTTTTTTATCGACCGTGTAAAGAGAGTAAATGTCCTTTTAAATGTGCTGTAAGTATTTGATATCCACTGCAAACTCAAAGCTGCGGACAATGGGCGACATTAACTATCAAATAGACGTAAACGTGGCCATATCTGTGTGATTTACAAAGGGTAAACGATGTAACAAATAATGGGCAGCTCATTCCAAATCGCACTCAGACATTTGACTTTGCTGAGATAAATGTTAGATTTGTAGCTCAAGTGAAGGGGTTTTGTAAACTTCAATTTCATGGATTAGAGATGCGCAGGAGCCATTGTGATGCTGAGCACTTTTATCAAACAAGTTTACCGGTAATAATCAGATCATCACCAAATTGATTGGTTGCTTGTTTGTTTAGTTCTTCACCTGCCATATACCTATGTATATATACTATATATATACATATGTACAAATATATTGGTTCAAATATTATTTTGTTGTTTGTGTTTGTGGCCATATGTTAAAGATTTGAGTGAGTTCAGTTTATGGACTGAATTATTACATCATCAAACTCAATTTGGCACTCAAAAATGTTTGTTTTATGACTTGGTTAAGAAAATAAAACAGATTAAGGTATATATTGATAAATTTTCTCTTATAAATTTTAGTGAATGTTTAGCAACAAAATTGTAGACAGATTTTCAAAGCAGTTCTCTATAGTAATTGCTTTTAGGAGGTATTTTTCCCGGAAATTGGAAATAAGTAGATCTATACAGAAGTATACATCACACAACGTAAGAGTCCGACACTATGTTTCCTGGTTGGACATAACCTTCAAAAAACATGTGTATAAATCATTCACAGCTGTCATACTATTAGTTGGCGGTAGTGATGAGCGATATTTCACTACCTCTGATTTTTTCACTGTGATGGAAAAATCGCATATAGCAACTACGATAAACTTTTGTAAATAGCAGTGACTTACAATCGCAATTGCAGTTCTGTAATTTGAGTTCGATCATAGTAGCTATAGAGAAGTTCAGTGCTTTTGTTCGATCAAAAATCAGTTCGAAAGTAGCAATCACTGTTCAATGATCACAAAAGCAGGTAAATTTTGGATATCGTAAAATTAAATTTTTTGCCCTTGTCGAAAAGTACGGTTTATAGAAAGAAATTTCTATGAAAGTGCCTTCTATTGCCAATTCAGTATTTCGGATGAAATCAGTATTTATGGAGATCTTCGAGTTAGAGAAGTTCGAGTTATGGAAGTTCCACTGTAATAATTTTAAGGCCAATTTTTCAAGTACATAGCGAAATTTTCCATTCGACAGCTAATTTGAGAATGTGTGACAAATATCGTTCAAGAAAATTCGGGTATACTTCGGGAAACCTTAGTCCAGGCCACTCTAGCACACATTCTACAAATTGTACCGCGCAAGAAATCAATGAAAATTATGAAAAAAATGCTACGAATTTCTTCCTTATTCACAAGGACTTTCAGGTCAAACATTCCAACATTTTTTTTTCAAGTGATCCCTGTAAACAAATTTAGTGACAATAAAAAAGGGTAATATTACCGATACTAAAGCTATAAAACAAAACATAAACGTCTTTCGAAGTTTTTCGTGTATAAATTTTCGAGTATCAAATAGTTCTTACTCTTCTTTCTTATCTCATTTCATTCATACATCTATTATCTCTCTCTAGTTTAAACTAAAGTTTATATTTTTGCACATATACTTATTTCTTGCAAGTATAAGTGATTTTCACGTTGTCAAGATTAGATTTATTTCGTTTGTCATGTGTGATAAGTGTAGCAGCACACACTCATTTCATTTAAAATGATGTACATACTGCCAGAGGCATACACGTGTACTTTCGCGCTACAAAAATAACAAAGAAAAAGTGTGCGCCAATAACAAGAACAAGAGCATATGTTTTAATGCTATTTAGGATGTGATTTGTTGAAAAAAAAGGAAAAATTTGTAGAAAAAAGTCTTTAAGAAGTATTAAAAGTCGCATATTTCAAAATTTCGTGCGCATAACTATGGGCCCACACTATCCCAAGAACTTTCTATTATATCTACACCGGTTCACTTGCACATCCGTTGAAGGGTGTAAACTATTTCCGTTTTCCATCGCCTCCTTTATGGAAAGCGCCGGTCGTTAAAGCATTTATAGTTGCACTATAACGGTCTGCTTATGTCCTTTTGTTGGCTTCCTCTTCTCATTTGTTGGTGTTATTGCTGCTGCGAGTGTCAGTACTCGTGCCAGTACACCTAATGACTGCTCAACACGCTCGGTAATTATTAATGCCGTACTTCCTATAGTATACCCTGCGTTGCAGTTCTCTACATTTCGTGTGACATGCAAAGTCATTGCAATTCATCGTTTCCTTTTTTACGAATTTTCTGCTTGCTTCCGATTCGTTTTAAGTCCCCATGCAGCGGATCGCCAACACCCACTATGACCACAGTCACGCTCGGCAGTCAGCAATTTTGCTCTGCTGCTCATAGCTGTTTCCGATACTTCCGCTAATGAGCTTTTGTTTCAATGCTTCTGCATCGAACTCACCATCGGAAGCCTAGAGTGGGGAAGCACGCATGAGTACTCCCAGACAAACTGCGGCATTCCGAGCTACTATATTATAGTGTCATTCTTCGCTTCGCTTTCAATTCCCTTTGGTGTGCAGAAATTACTTCATCGCTCGCCACTTGAGCTCCAATCCGCCAGCATGCTGCTACACCTTCTGACCTGTGCCAGCGCCATTGTCAGCAATTATTTAGTTAAATGGGTGATTGTGCCGTTGTGTCCAGCGTGAATCCTTGAGGTATACACGATTCTAAACTCATTTATATGCTCACCCACTCCACCGTTTAGACACTGGTTCGACTCCTTCTTGTTCTTCACTTTTCGTTGGCCACCAATCCACTGTGAAATTATTTCATTTTATTTCATTCTAGTTTGTTGATTGCTTAAGCTCGCAGCAATGTGTTGTCTGTCTTGGGGAATTCTTCTTCGTTTCCTTGACGTCAACGACTTTAATTACTCGCCTTTCTTTGTGCGCGCTCGCTCTCTATTTGTCTTGCTTTTGTTTTGTAATTGAGTATGTCACTTAGCGAGTGGGCGTCAACTGCTTGCCCACTTCTCTTTGTCGCATGACATTGTCAAGGATTTGCGCGATTGAGAGCTGCACTTGATTACTAAAAAATTACCACATCCAGCTTCTGTGCCGTCGCTATTTCACTATTTCGTACATTCCCGCTCTTCGATTAGCCGAATTGGGAAACTGTGGAATCTTCATTTTATTGCTTGGCTTAGCTGTGTGGGGCGTGATTTCTCACTTGATTTATGAGACAATAATTTCCATTTTCAATGAAATTCCTTTGTAATTAACACTTGCAATCTAGGAGCTGATCAAGTGTATGAGTGTGTAAGTGATTCGTGTTTTCTCATCTTAAGTCATTTTATCACTACCTTCGTTAATTCAGACGTCGTAGAATTTGGAATCGATGACATATGCTTCAAGTAAAAGCCAGTGCTTTCAAGTAATATATTTTGTGCTCGGCAGTAGGTGCCTATGAATGGAAGCAGGAGTGCACGCTGGGCCAGACCCTGGACTAGATGCAGTATTCCAATTTTTCAGCATGCATCGGAATTTTCGTCAAACAGATATATAGTTGTCATAAATACCAAAGTGTATTCAACAAAGTGAACTAAGTATTTGACATACCTCCTTTTGACAATAAAATAGTAAACAATACATGTATTTGTTTACATTAACCCGTCTTTTTTAACTTTAACAATATAATATATATTGATAAAATTGTTTGCAATTTGTCAGTTGGAGCACAAAACCTTAGTAAATTGCTTCCATGAGTTGTTTTGCCTAAGCAGAAAGTATTCGGCATTTTCTTTTATTCATTTAAAAAATATTTTTTTTTGGTTTGAAATTTGTTTACTTTTGAATTTCAAAATTCGAATTTTTGAATAAATATATGGGTTAAATCAATGGCAACAAACATGTCACATTCGGGTAAAAAATTGTGATATGTCATATACCTGGTTCACTTTGTTGAATACACTTTGATAAATACAAAGTCCCTATAGGACAAAGGGGAATAGGAATGGAAAAGCGAGTATATAGCCTCTGCCATGTCGATGGTCAATCTCAACTACGCGCAGTGTTCCCTGTTTTGTTAGCAAACGAGGCTCTGGCGAGGGAGTAAAGGTGGTTTAACCATACCATCTACTTCGAGTAAATGCTATTATCATTAATTGGCAGTAGATCTGGCTGCTACAGTCGATACCTCGACACCATAATCGGATGGATAGGACTGTCAATCTTAAACCCATCTTTGCGGAGCCATGTGGTACATATATACCGTAAACGTTAGATATGGTGAATAAAGGTGTCAGATAGCTTACTTAATTTTTTTTAAGCGCAAACCGAAAGAACTAATGAAGTTAGAGACAATGGAACAGTTGCAACAAAGGATTTCACTCAGCGACTTGTACCAAACTAGGCGAATACTGACGATTAGGAAGATCTCTGACTTTTGGGATGCACAAGGTTTGATCTCCATAGACTATCTGGAGAATGGTAAAAGAATCACAGAGTTGTTCAATGTCAAATTATTAAGCAGATTCGATGACCAGCAGAAAACGTATTTTTCAGGACGGGTGGAAGAAGGTGGAGTATCGATGGGTCAAGCATAGCTGCGAGACTTTTAAGAATAAATTGTCGTCACCCAGAATACGATTCATATAGAGGTCCCACGAATAGAAATTATCAATATTAGAAAGTCTTGTCTTTAGTTGAGTTCCTTTGCTCTAGTTTCTTTTAATACCTCTAACTAACTCCCTCCCGAAATTAAACTTTAAAGTTCAAAATACAGAAACCAAAAAATAATCTTTTGTTCTTCTTTCTCAATATGGAAAGATTTCTAATAATTTAGCAATAAAGAAACCTGCCAAATAGACTTTAAAACAACACGCCTCAGCTTTAATGCGCACTTTCAACGCTCCGAGGTTAAGTTAATAAATATTTGCGACCTCTTAAAAAGTCACGAGCAATAAAGGTGAAAATAACTAACTCAAATAGCTTTATCGCATTTAATGTGCGTCTTATTGAGTGGGAGTCTTTTTTATTTTAACAGCTCCTTTGGTATTTAATTCAACATATTTTGCAATTAACTTTATTGCCGTTTTTATTTGACTTTAATTTATCTTGAAAATTAACTACTTCCCTTGACATAAACACCACCTGCTACCACCCTATCACAACCACCACCACCTACAGCAACAATAACAACAACAGTGTCAATGATAAATGTAAAATCGTTTCACAAAGCAACGCTAAGTGACTTTTACAAGCTCAAGCTCAAAGCCCAAGCATAAGCGACAGCGACAGACAGCCGACGCGTAGGATAAACGAATGAATCACAGCTTCTGTGTTGTTTAGATTGTGGAACGCAGCGGGTGGGCAGCCCCTCAAGGTGCGCGTGAGTTCTGGTTGTTATTACATCATTGTTGTGGTTATCATTGCCGCTGTTGATGGGCGTTCATTTGGCTTGTAGTGATTTCTTTTTTTCGCCACTTTTTTATTGTTGTCGTTGTTGTTCTAAAAAGTAAGCTATATTATTTTCTTTTGTAATTTTTTGTATTTATGTGTAATATACTTGTTTGCTGTCGCTTGATTTTATTGCTGTTGTTGCCCATTGCGGCATAACGTGGTTGACGTTC
The DNA here is from genome assembly GCF_028554725.1 of Zeugodacus cucurbitae. Lineage (NCBI taxonomy): Eukaryota > Metazoa > Arthropoda > Insecta > Diptera > Tephritidae > Zeugodacus > Zeugodacus cucurbitae. The sequence continues at coordinate 49,226,551 of NC_071667.1, read as the reverse complement.
TTATTGTTGTTGTTGACAACATGGTCATTGTCAGGGCATGCTACGGCTTTCAAACTTTTCGTGTGTTTTTTTTTTTCGTTACTACCACGCTTACTTTTTCCACTCTCATTTGAATTTGCTTGACAAGTGCTCGTTTGCTGACGCTCCGAGGATTCCCTTTGTCTCAAACGTAATAAACATTAAAATTGCCAAGAGCTCATGCACTTGGCGGACAATGGAACGTTGACTGTGCGGACAGTCGTCGTGGTGTCCAGCTGACGAAACGGGTATCCGACAATGGCGTTGACAATTGTAACGGCACTTCAATCAACAGCGTCCATCCAGTTGCAGTTGGTAGTGGCTGTATAAGTATGGTAGGGACATAAAGTAGTGAATTTCAGTTGTGCGGATTTTCTTCACTTTTAATCTTATCTCACATGGATGTTCATTCCAGAGTTTTACACAAAAATTCAAATAATATAAATTGTATGATTCCTTGCTGGTTGAGTTGGTCTAGAGAAATAGATTGACAAGACTTCCACGAGCGGTCGCAGTTAAGCTATTAAAGTTATTGTGCTCCCAAGTGAGAGTACTGATTTTTAGTGTACCCCCAATTGATATAATCGCTCGTCTCTCTTATCCACCGAGCTAATTTTATGCCGCCTTGGAGACAAGTGAGAGAACTGATCCTGTGAAATTAAGCGACTTTTGACTCTACATTCAATCCGTGTACGTTTTAGTTCGAGATACTAAAAAACCATACTCTCTGGCTTTTGTTCCAAAGAAATTGGTTGTCCCTTAATTATAATCCGAAATGGCTAAATCATCACAAATAGTAAGGCTTATATAAATCTGTGCCTCTTGAAACAAACTTAAAACTAATAAAATCGTCTGAATGTATAACTGATTCATTGTTGGTTGAAAAGAGAAGAGCTATCTTCAGCTATAAAGCGATGAAGAAAAAATAATTCATGGTTGTAAACTCACAGAGTCACATTAAAGTTGTTAGGATTTACTGTTTCATATTTCTATTTAAGTTCATCTACATTTTTATGTGTCTCTAATGTGAAGGAAATGCAAATTAAGTGCTGCTTGTGAATTCTTTGCTTTCTGGCGCTTAGTTCATTTGTATTTTATTATTTTATTTCTTTCGAGCATCCAACCCACTTGAGCTGAATGACCATCAAGCCTTATAGTACCAAGTGCCAGCAGCGTTTCCCTACAATGTATATTTGAATGACGCTATGACGTTGGCATAGAATCATCTGGGCACATCCGCGACTATATTGCTGTTATGCGGTAATCTCGCTTGTTTTTCCGCCGCCAACACAGCACTTCTACTATTATTACCACATACTTTTCGCTTTTCGCTCATCACTCCACTTGCGCTGACCCTACCGCATACGCCTGTCGCTACCCACCTCCGGTCGGTGCCGTTCAATTTCACGCTTATCACAGCGCTATATGTCTTTGTGCTCTTGTTTTATCCGCTTATAGCTTCTTTATTGCTTTCTTTCGTTCGCATTGCTGGGCGTAAATGTATTTCGTACATTTTATCATTCCGGCACGCATTCGTTGCGTGGTCTGACTGTCGCAGCCGCTGTCGCGCTTTACTTTCTTAATTTACGACAATGACAGCCACTGTTGTTGTTGGTGACGACGTAGCGCTGCCGTTGACGTTGCTGCCATTTTATAAATATATTTGTTGTTTTGCTTCGTTCTTATTTCTCATTATTATTGTTGTGCTGACTGCGGTTACGCTTATTCTCTTTTGTCGACACCGTTCGTTTGTAGCGCGCTATAGTTGTAATTTTTGTTCTTCTGCGTATTTTGTTGTCTTTACTTGCGTTGACAGCATCGTCATTGTCGTCCAGCGCGTCGCAATTGTCTGTCGTTTTATCGCACTTTGTTTCCGTTGGCTCAGCCATCGCTCTCTGTCTCTCGTTTAGTTGTTAGCGTTTGTTGCCTCTTGTTATTATTGTTGTTACCTTTTGTTTGTTGTACTTTTATTATTATTGTTGTTGTTGTTTTTGTCTTTGACCCATTGTTGGTTTTGTTGATTGCATTATTCGCCACTCGCCACTTGCGAATGCCATTAAAGTGTCACGGCCGCATTGTATCACGAACGAGTGTGGTCCCAGACATCCGTTCTCATCCTCACATTGCTTGTATAATGAGCTAAGGCGTCAAGAATGCGGCCGCTGTCGCTGCTGTTGTTACATATGTACATACATATGTATGTCTGCTATGTATGGTTTCATTGTTTCATTGTTTGCTGTTGATAATTTTGATTTTCTGCAAACTTTATTTCACGCTGTTCGTATATGCTTGCGTTGGAATCCCAGTTGTACTTGGTAGTGAGAGCACATCCTCAATATTATTATCGAACTTCCGTTTCACATTAAACATCGTGATTATTCCGCTTGTATGGTATGCTGTATCAGGTGTCAGCGTTAATCGCTTCAAAATAAGATATATGGCTGCACCTTATCAAGCTCTACTCATATCAACAATTCTGCAGAATTTCCTTTGTTTTGAATTTTTATTCAGCGAAAGCCGATATTTGCATATGTGAACTTTCTTAAAGACACAACAAACCTGTAAATTTAGATTGATTTAAAGAAAATTAACTTTTCGAGGGAGGATTTGGTTTTATTATTTAACATATAGTATTACTGATTTAAAGATAAATTAATGGGGAATTTTTTCGAATTTCCATTCAGCCATGATTTTTATTGATTTCTGACACGTTGTTCTGTCTTAATGAAACTGCACTTTCTCCCTATTCAAATGGGTCCTTTTCCTGTCGCTTTTCAAACGTTCCAATAACGCTTCCAATGTCATATAATCTATACTAATACTAGCTGACCCGGCGAACTTCGCCCCGCCCAATTTTTATTTGAAATAGTTAAAACGCTTTTTGAACTCTGTTCAAGGCCATTTATTTGTATGGAATGTTAATATATTCAGGGAATAACGTCTCTGATTAATTTAAATATTTTTTGCGAAGTTCGTTCTTTGTTTTGTTGTGTAGCGTGTAAACAAATAAAGAAGATGGCTCTCCAACACGCTAACATGACACATACATACCTATGTATGTATGTACATATGAAACTGTAAAATTTTGAACTTAAACGATAAATCGGTTTGAATCATTCGAATTCTCAGAATGAACATTTCCTCACTTTTAGATTTGCTGTGTTGTAGTAAACTATTCACTACAGTGAAATTATAATTTATGAATAAAGACGGAAACCTTAGTATATATCTGGTATAAAAATCCACGCGTTTGAGATTTGAACTTGAGGTCAAAATTTTTAAAATTATTGATGAAAATTTTCGTAGAGTTGATAATAAGCACACATTTTAATAATATAGTTCATTTTTGATTAAATATTCAAGTTTTTAACAAATAAGTTAATTACAAAATTGTTAGTTGATAACATGTAACATTTAATTTTATAATCTTAGGATAGATAATTCTTAATTTTTAATAGTAGTATTTATTTTTTTGAATTATAAACATTTTAATTTAACTTAGCACTAATTGGTGCACAATATTTTTGGTTAACCTGTCTCGAGCTAACACAAATAGATTTGATGGTTTTCCCACACGTGAGCATGCAACATATAATTGCCCATGGGGAAAACATGGATTATCCAAATCTAACCCACAAATGGACATTGTTTGGCCTTGAGACTTATTAATGGACATGGCAAAAGCTAAACGAATAGGAAACTGTAGTCTTCTGAATGGTATCGTAGATTCTGACGGTATCATTGGAATACGGGGCAACAGGACCACTTCTCCTTTCTTTTCAGTCAAAATGGTTGCTTCAAGAATATTCCCTGTTAACTTTTTGATGACCAAACGTGTACCGTTGCATAACCGAGGGGGATTCAAATTACGCAGAAGAATAATAATTGAACCAATCTTCAACCGAAGAATATGTGGTGGCATTGCGGATATATCTTGAGAGTTTAAAAATTCAGTTGGAAAATTTACACTTTCGTTTTCATCAACAACAGTATCGATTGATTTAAAAGACATCAGATCGCCTGGCAACAACTGTTGTATCTGGAAGTTAATTTCGTCAACATCAACATTTTTGGATGCCAAAATAGCCCGCCCACTGAGCCATTTATGATCTAAATAATTATTTTGTATATCCGGGAAAATACTTTGAATCAATTCAATTCAATTGTTCATTGTGTGAACAACAGTGCAGAAATTGTTTGGCAGTTTTATGCATTGCGTGTTCATACTTAGGTTATGCTTAAGCACTGAAAATGGGAGGCTTAAGCAATGCTTAAATAACAGCTGATTTTTGTTTTGAATTTGCTTTGAATTTTCAGCGACATCTTTCGTAGCATAGGGCAAGTGTCCGTTCGTTTGCACTCAATAACAGCTTATACTTTTCCTTCAGTTCCCATAGGTGCTCCGACTCGCTAGTGATGAAATTTGGGATTCTTTTGTTGTTTTCATCAATTTTTCATATAAATTTATGTATTGTCTGTTATAATTTAAATATTTCAAACATATTTTTATGAATGACATTTGTAAAACATATGTTGCCCATAACGTTGCCATATATCATAATACAATTTTATAGAAATTAAGCATTGACTGTGAAACGCAAACGACTACTCAGTTTGCAACAATACTTAGCTAAGATATTATTTAGGCACAACTTAAGTATGGACTGTGAAACCGGGCATTAGCCATACAAAATTCTATACCTAAATGCAAATAAATGAATTTTTTTTTTGCATTTAGGAAATACGTGCAGAAATCAACTCTGCGATTTCCTAAATTCCTCTGAAATCTCCCAAATTCGAGGAAGATTTACTGGAAAAGAGTGGCAGCATTGCTTATTTGCCTGACCATACATATGTACATAACTTTATTTATTTCACGGATTGTATGTGATTTTTTCTTAAATTTAGAATATTGGAAGTCATAGATTCGTATAACTTTACCACAAATAATATAAACTTCAAACAACGCATTTTCATTTAATGTTTTTAGCAAGTGGCAGCTTTTGTTATGACAGCCTAAATCCAAGAAAATTTAGAAAGGAATTTAGCGCCATCTACTGTAACATAGCGCATTTAGCGCCACCAACTGGTGGATAGCTCTTTGCTAATAATAAACAAATAATTTGCAATAAATAAATAATGCGACTATAAGGAGAGTTATAAACTATCCTATCTTTCAAGTTGGACCAAACTGCACACAGTGTTAAAAATTTCATTAAAATCGGTTCAGTAGTTTAGGAGTCCATCGAAAACAAACAACGTGACACGTGATTTTTATATATTAAGATTATAAAGCTGAAGAGTTTGTTTGTTTGTTTAAACGCGCTAATTTCCGAAACTACTGGTTCGAATTGAATAATTCTTTTTGTGTTGGATAGTCCAGGAAGGATAGGAAGGCTATAGGCTATATAGCATCACGACCAATAGGAGCGAAGAAACAGTGGTAAATGTGTAAAAAACTGGATTTTGGCAACAATTCGATCTCAAAATGGCATTACGTTGCCTCTCGCATCTACTGGAATTGCAGCAACGCTACTTGAAGTTGGAAGAACGGCACATACGACACTGTAGCTTCAGTTAAACATGCAAATCTATGAAACATATATGAGATGAGCGCAATTTTCTAGAAGCACTTGACAGAACAATGAAAGATCTGTGGAATGATAATCATCGCTTTGGTGGCGTAATGATATTGTTATTGACAAACACATTCTGTTATTTCGAAATCAACAGCGGCGGAGGAATTGAACGCATGTCTCAAGTCATCGTACTTGTGGCGGCACGCGAAAACCATATGATTGACCATTAATATGCGTGTGTTCCTGCAACAGGATAGCACCGCAGAAGATCTGCAAAGAACTGGGCAAATTCCGGTTAATACTTCTAATGGTTTGATATCAATCCGAACATTAGCCAAATTTATCGTAACTACGATTGGTTGAGTGCACGCAGATTTTTAACTGTCAAAAATACCGACGTCGATGACTTAATCTATACGACTTAAAGTCAACTTCCGGGATATTTGTGTTCATACACATCGATCGATCATGTTGAAAATGAAGACGAAGCTGTGAATTATCCAGTGAAATTTCTAAATCCTTTGTCATTATAATGCTATGTCATTTATTATGCTTCACAATCTTCAAGCAGCTACCGAATAATGTAATAGTTGCAAGAATTTTTTAAAGGGACTTAATAGGGGGCAGAATGCTTGATTCCACGAATTTCTTTGACTTCCAACGATTTGCCATTTCAGTTCAAACGTAGTCAGTTTCCAATGAGACTTGCATTTGGGAGGACAATCAACAGGTCTCAAAGACAGTCGCTGGAGGTGTGTGACATAAATTTCATTCACGAGTTGAAAAATCATCTTCTCTGTACATTTACGCACCGGAACAGAAAACAAAAAATGTTGTTTATTAAGCTGCGTGACATTGAAAAAAAAAATTTAGAAAAATCGCAAATAAATGTTTTCCAACACTATACAAATTCAACTTTGTTTTCAAAACAAATAATTTCACGCAGTGCAACGACTGTGGAGTCAGCTAGTATAGTCTCTGCTAATGCTTTTAATTTTTCAAGATAGTTGATGACTCATGAAATATTAACGTCTCAACGTAGCGTCTTTATAAGCTTTGATTGTGGTTCATCGCAGCTGTATACTCGGATTTCTCTCGATTCAATTGGTGCTATAATGGACCATGTTTCATGCAGTGTGACATATCGATACATAAATTATAGTTTTTTGCTTTCTTAACTCAGAATCGTCTATTGATTTTTTGTTTTTGTTCAATTGTGAGCTCACGTGGCATTCAATTTACATATATAAAGCTTCCTTGATAAGAACGAGTCTTCTGTTTTCGATTTAAAAACAAATATTTTTTGGGTTCACAATAATAATTGGGTTCTAAAACGTTATTCAACTGATATAAAATTCGAAATATCTTATCCACTGTAGTATCGAAGCGTACGGCTTCAAATGTCACAAATTACAATATTAATTAAGACTGAAATCCATCAATTCGATAAAAAACATCTTAATATTAAAAATAAATGTCAAAGTTTAATTTGTTCAGGGCTCTGACTTTATTGGAAGTTCATGGTCTTCGGTGTTTATATGACCGGGAATCTAGTAAACTACTAATAAATGATTTCTTAACCGGGCAAAACCCCAAAGAACATATTGTAATATCAGCAACACTTAGATTAGTGTTTCAGTGACATTTCAGAAAAAATATTTCTATCAATTCATTCTGTAAAAACCTAGATTTATGTCACTCAAAATGTCATATCTTTTAAACTGGTAGCTAATTAATTTAGATCTAATTTCCAATCATGCGGATCCTCAATCAAGAATATTATACATTTTTCTTAAAACTATTTCTCCCATCAAAAACTATTTCGTTTTTGGAACATTTTATAAATATTAAAATATCATTAATAACTCTGGTCTAACCACTGTTCCAAGGTTGTCTATGTCTGTATATGTACCTACATAGCATTCTCTTCCGCTAGGTGATTCGATGATTTTTTGAAATTCTTACAATTTGTTTTAAGCTTTATTATTATCAAATACATCATAAGGTATTCTCTTTGCGCGTTGTTCTCTTACCAAAGAATTTATATTCAAAAGGAACAACTATATTATAGGGTTGAAGTCCATATAAAAGATCATGCGGATTTAGAGATAGCGGAATCAAACTTTGCAAAAATAAGTAAGGAAAGGCTAAGTTGCAACCGAACATTTTATACTCTCGCATTTTCTTGCTATATTTTTATTAAGTAACACACAATTTGACCCATATATTCGACATATAGTCTAATAGGAAAACGAAAATTCCTCATAATATATAGTATATAGGCTGAGGTAATTCCTGAACCGATTTCACTCATTTCCATCACCACCATACATTATATCTAAGATTTAATTTGGCTAAGAAATTTTAACATATTAACCGATTTATAAGCAATTAAACCAATTGTATTTTTGAAAATCCTGTAATTACCCCTAGCTTAATGTATGGCTAAGTTATGACACTTTATGTGTTTTCGGTTTTCGCCATTTTGTGGTCCGAATATGCCCATTTTCGAAAGCAACCCTCTAACGGTCGCAAGGACCATGTGTACCAAGTTTCGTCAAGATATCTCAATTTTTACTCAAGTTATCCGTTTGCACGTTGCGGACGGACGGATGGACGGACACACATTCGGATTTTGACTCGTCTAGTCACCCTGATCATTTTGAGATACATAATCCTATATCTAACTCGTTTAGTTTTAGGACTTACAAACAACCGTTATGTGAACAAAACTATAATACTCTCTTAGCAACTTTTGTTGCGAGAGTATAATAATGTATTGGAGGTGTGGCGTTGCTCAATTTCCAAGGCCCCAGATTCCGGACTTTTTAGCGAAAGCAAATAAACGTAGTATCTGAAGGTTCTATGCCAGTGTAACCTATGAAAAACTTTTCGTGAATTTTTTTAAGTCGATTGTTTTGATCGGTCAATGTATCGTTGAGTTATGATGTCAACAATTTTGAGAAATGTCGTTTCGAGAAAAACGTGTTTTAAGTTTCGACTCTAGCTGCTTATACCTGCGGGCGGTCACTCTTTAGAACGCTTCAAATCTATTCAAGATACGTTCAAAAACTATTCAAGATACGACCTTGCCAATTTCACAGGATATTTTTGAAACTATAAACTATCGAATAAACAAAAAATAAAAAAAATCGATTTTTTGGAAATGCCACACTTGTATAGCCCCTTAATGAATTTCAGGGAACTGTAATGATTTTCGTTAGACCTTAAGCCGAATAATTGTCAAATTAAGAGTTATCTCAATAAAACTTTGTGAAAACTTTTCTTCGAGTATAGTCTTTCCCCTTACACCTGAATTGTTAAAGAAAGCGTAAGGTATGGAAAAATGTTTTATTGCGTAGATTAAAACATTTCTTCTCCAAAATAAGTAGCTTAAAACTATTGCGCATACATCTGAATACATATTATCGCATGGTTGCACCGTAAGTACTGTCATCGGTTATATTTTGTTCGATTGACTACTCTACAAAGCTTGGCGAATCGAAGACAGCTATACCAATTATAAATTATTTTGATAAAATAATAATACAATATAATCATTTAACAGCAGTACAATATTATTTGTCCTTTAATATAACCATACTACTAAAAGCCCACTTATACAAATGCAAAAGTTTTTAATGTAAGCAAATACAGAAGTTGCCACAGTGCTGAGGACAATAAAGGAACAATAAGTGCAAACAACCGCAGTAAAAACACTGTCGGGGACAATAGGAATAACAATGAAAACTTATACTTACATACATATAGTGTACTATATAATATATGAATACGTACATAAATTATATATATGTATATATTATGTACCAATAAAGTATGCCTACAAAGGTGAAAGTTTCTACATGTGGCGCGTGTGGTAAGCAAAACCCAGCTGCAAGTTGAAAAGTACACACTTGCACACACACACACACATTGCCATGTCAAGTGCCTGGTGGTAGAGAGTGATAAATGCATGCTCGTACGGTGCCACATAAAATAGACATATAAAAGCCGACTGCAAATTTTATTTATTTAAGTGTGTGTTTGCTTTTGTTTTTAGCTGGCTGAGTGTCGTTGAGTTGTGGCAAAGCAAATGTGCAAACAAAGTGCAAAAGTGCATAACGCAAACTGTGTGAAAAAAGAAAAAAACTTTTAATAAATAAAACACGCACAAAGTGTCATTGGTGTTGCGGCCGAGGAAAAAATTGAAAGGCTTTTTTTCCAAAAGGGATGAATATGTGGTTTTGTATGCTTTATTACTACTCAAATACTGTTTCAAGTACACGGATAATTGAAAATATGCCAATTACATTTTATTAGTTTCTATCTGCTTAATTGTCTAAAAGCTTGAGGTATGCATTATTTTTTATAATTTTTTAGTTTCGCGAGTCGTAATTGAGTTTAATATGCATACTCGTATGCATTAGCCTTTATAGATACTTAATAAATGTAATTATACAATTTTATGTCAATATTTAAAAGTGAGAGCTATATGTGGCGGTATGCAAGTTTAAATTAGAAATTTGTAATTGTGCTACAATAGAGAATGCTACATAGTTTAAATTTGTTAGCTGCTTTCAATTCGGTAAGCTTTAGAAAGCATCCGATTCAAACAAACTCTACCGAATGCTCAAACAAAGTGGCAACACTTGAAGTTTAACTCCGGAATAATATGTCCTCTAACGCATGAGCAATACTTTTCTTTATATATATATATACTAGCTTTTTACCCGCGGCTTCGCCCGCAGTGGAGGTATTAAATAAGTATGAGAGATAAAGGGTAAGGGTATAATAATAGAAATGAGTCAATATGATAACTAAATTTGATTGTTTGGCTGAGATCAACAATTTTTAAAAATTACTACAGACAGAAGTTTCAACACTTTAATATATGCTTAGTTTCAATTTAAGTTTATGTGACGGTACACCCGATAGTTCAAGTGAATTTAAAAACTAAAAAACTTCATATCCTGTAAGTACTTAGTTCCGTATCCATAATTGTATCCATTGACAAATATTCCTTCATTTCTCCCTGAACCTCCTTTAAAATGTCAGTGTTGATCCTATTAACGATTTCATTTCTTGGTGCTAATATTGCTCTTGCACACAACCACTGATCACTATACAAATTTTGTTGCTAAAAGCTTGCATTCTCGCAGCACTCTACCTCGTGAACTATTTTTACTAAAATTACAAATGGGCGAATCTTCCTATGCCAAATTCAATGGTAATTTTAAAACGGAATGTGCCGAACGACCGCCGTTTAATAGCATCACGGCAATACGAAGCTACGGCAACTGCTACTTTTTGGTCTTTTCTGACGGACATTAATAATAAGTTAAGTAAAAACGTTTTTCCAGTTACTCCTGGTGCATCGAGAAAGAAGAGTCCACCACTACCGATTGTTCTGGTGTTTCTATCGCTCTTCTAGTTGTCTGCAGTGCAGCTTGTCTTTCTAAACGAACTCGTGCCTGAAGAGGCGTTTCAGCTGCTCTCAAAACTCTTTGTCGCTCTGCTTGTTGTTGTCTTCTCAGCTCTGCGTGAGCCGAAGCTTCTTGATTTGAATGAATTTTTGGATAGACCAGATTTCTGCTTTCGAGGCATTTAAAAAAAAAGCAGAGTAAAAATTAACATCAGCGAGTAAGATCTAAAATAATAAAGTAACAGCTAACCACAAAAATTACGGATAACCTCACAAATTGGAATAGTTTTATACTGCATGTAACGACAGAAGAAAGTCACAATAAATATAGAAATATTATAAACAGTTGAAACTATATTCAATTAAATTAGATATTTTCGTTACCGCCATACAATGGGACGGTATTACAGTATTCAGGGTTGAAACTTCATGACTGTAAAACTTCATTACTGAAGTAGCTACATTTGACCAAAGTGTATTCAACAAAGTGAACTAAGTATTTGACATACCCGCTTTTGACAATAAAATAGTAAACAATACATGTATTTGTTTACATTAACCCGTCTTTTTTTAACTTTAACAATATAATATATATTGATAAAATTGTTTGCAATTTGTCAGTTGGAGCACAAAACCTTAGTAAATTGCTTCCATGAGTTGTTTTGCCTAAGCAGAAAGTATTCGGCATTTTCTTTTATTCATTTAAAAAATATTTTTTTTTGGTTTGAAATTTGTTTACTTTTGAATTTCGAAATTTGAATTTTTGAATAAATGTATGGGTTAAATCAATGGCAACAAACATGTCACATTCGGGTAAAAAATTGTGATATGTCATATACCTGGTTCACTTTGTTGAATACACTTTGCATTTGACGATTTTTTGAGAAACAATTGTTTTACCTTTCGTAATTTTTTTTTTTTTATTATAAAGTACCCTATGTTGCTTCTAGTACCTTCAAGAGTATATGTACAAAGTTTCATGATGATCGGTTTAGTAGTTTTTGCGTGAAAGCGTAACAAACAAACTTACATTCGCATTTATAATATTAGTAGGGATATATATATATATATATATATATCGCAACAAAGTTGTTACGAGAGTATTATAGTTTTGTCCACATAACGGTTGGTTGAAAGTCTTAAAACTAAATGAGTTAGATATAGGGTTACATATATCAAAATGATCAGGGTGACGAGAAAAGTTCATATCCGGATGTCTGTCTGTCCGTCCGTCCGTGCAAGCCGTAACTTGAGTACAAATTGAGATATCTTGATGAAACTTGGAAGACGTATTTCTTGGCACCATAAGAAGGTTAAGTTCGAAAATGGGAGTAATCGGACCACAGCCACGCCCAAAAAATGGCGAAAACCGAAAACACTTAAAGTGCCATAACTAAGTTATAAATAAAGCTATGAAAGCAAAATTTGGTATGAAGGATCACACTATGAAGGGGCATATGTGGATGTAATTTTTTTGTGGAAGTGGGCGTGGCCCCGCCCCCTTCTAAGTTTTTTGTACATATCTCGCAAACTACTAAAGCTATATCAAGGAAACTTTCTGGAGTCGTTTCTTTTAGGTACTACCTTATACAGTCCAAAAATGGAGAAAATCGGATTATAACCACGCCGAGGTTATGTTGGAAACTACTAAAAGTGGGTTCACTCACTAACGAAAAACGTCAAAAGCACTAAATTTCACATAAGAAATGGCAGATGGAAGCTGCACTCAGATTTTTTTACAATATGGAAAATGGGTGTGGCATTGCCCACTTATGGGTCAAAAATCATACCTCAGGAACTACTCGACCGATTTCAATGAGACTTGGTTTGTAATAGTTTCCTTACATCCCAACGAAATGTTGTAAAAATAGGCAAAATCGCTTCACAACCACGCCTACTTCCTATATACCAGAACTTTGAAGACGATCTGAATCGTTTACTTTACAATATATAAAGTAAAACCTAGTGAAGATATCGATGCAGAACTTTGCACAAATACTACGTTTATAGTGTGGCAGCCCCATTCTAAATATCGCCGAAATCGGACCATAGGTTTTCAAGGCCCCATATATCGAACATGAGGACCTCGGTGCTTCTAACCTAATATTAGGGTTTCCAACTTTCAATGGACTTTATACAATATATATGACGAATATGTGGGTCAAATTGCGTATTATATAATATTAATAAAGTTAAATAAATAAATTTGCGAGAGTATAAAATGTTCGGTTACACCCGAACTTAGCCCTTCCTTACTTGTTTTTTTTTTTAATTTTGCTTAAAAAATCTTTATAAACAATTGCAGGGAATTCTTTCAGCCAATATTTCAGTGATGATGTGTATCGGATTTCGAAAGTTTCGGAATCATACCTTCATAGTTATGATTAAAAAAAAAAATACCCGAACTTACTCTTATATTCGGCTACACTCGAACTTAGCCCTTTATATTGCGGTTTGCTTTTTATATTGAGGTTCATTTGATGGGACTATCACGGCTCACAGTCACGCAAAATCATTAAAAATAGTGATTACAGCCGTCGAACATCACCAAAAAATACATCTCGTAATGATATGCTTATTCTGGGAAAATCAAAGCGACCTCTTCAAACGAACAGACAAATTTTCTAGAAAAAATATATGTATAATTAAATAATAAATATATATTAAATTCCAACTGTTTGATCAAATTTCATTTTGACAATGCTTTCAGATTTGAACATTTTCTGAATTTCGTGGTTCGTGGTTTGAAGAAAGCGATTCAACAAACTTCTAGGACATAGCCTAAATATACCGTATTTCTAGAATAGCGATGATAAATTGCTAAGAAATTAATTAAGATATGATCGGATCCTCCTCTAAGATTGTTATCTTGTCGCGATGAGGAGACAATGATCCTGAGAGCTATGCCAGCGGTAGCTTAGCTACCGGTGTGTTCTTCCAAGCCAGTAGGGTCAATGAGGTGCACTGAAGCTACAAAGAATCCACACAACCATATTGGATTCCCGTGTATTTACGGAAAACCAAAAAATCAGGACTGAACGACTGCACATACGAAAGCGTTTCGGGTACTTCTGTCAATTCAGCCTTAAGAAACTCATACAAGTTTTAATAGAATTCTGTGGTAACGTTCTCTGGTAATCCATTCCAACAATTGACAAATTGTTTAACAAATAGCGCACTTGCAGGGAAATAATTGTCTCTAGCAAATGAAATAACCTCTGAAATATTTCCCATCAAATGATTTTATTTTTCTGTCAAATCATTTGATTTAAAGTGCTATTGGGCAGCTAAAAAAATATATTTGCATTTCAAATTCTTAATGCTATCTCTTACATATTCACATATCATTTAGCGTTGACAGTTTCATTGAGAAATATAAATAAAATTGAAAGTTTGCTTGATTTGTCACTGCTTTGAAGTACGCTCTGAAAGCAAAGCTCTTTGCCAAATGGTAATCAAATAAATGTTAAACAGTAGCTCGTCCAAAGAGGGCTCTCTTAAGAGAGACAATCTATCTCATTTCGAAGCTTATATTATCTGAAACAGAGTTGGAATTATAATCGCATAAAATTATCCCAAGTCTTATTACTAAATTGATGTTTTTTTCTTCACAATTTTCTGATTAATTTTCAGCAAAATTATGTTAATATTATTTAATATCTTCGTATGTGCATTTTCCCTAAGCAAGTAGTTGAAATTTAAGCCATTCTATTTATGTCAGCCTCCCTATTCAGTTTTAGTGGATTCATAACTATTATATTATTTTATTAATAGGTTATTACTAACATTTTGTCAAACAATCCCTTTATATGCTTTATTTCACTGCAGTATAATTAATTACTCAAAAAAAAAATAACTATTTAAAATCTGTAGTGCATAAATATCACCCAACACAAAGCAACAAAAGATTGTTATTCATATTTGATAAGCTATTGTGGTTTAGACTAGAGCAGATGCAATAGCTCTGGACACGCTACAGCAATAAAGAGCGCACATTCCAACTACAAGTATGGGATAAAACAGTGCGCCTTTCGCTAAGCTAAGTCATTGCGGCCAGCAGCAGCCGGATAATAACGCGATAATAACACATTTAGCGTTGCTTTTTTTCGTAATTTATGCAGTTAATCTTTTGTTTTCACTTCCCATAATGGTCGCAATAAAATCTGCTGTGGTAAAGTAACAGTGTCAACAACAACTACAACAAGAAGGAGATAATGCAGCCGCTTAGCTGGACTTTTGTGAATGTGGTGCGATAATATGAGTTTGCTATGTGTGTGCGGCTTGCATGCATTCTTTCATATTGTAAAGATTTCTTTTAATATAATTCTTGGAAGTATTTATTGTATTTGTATGTTCTATGTAAAATGTACTTTGCCTTATTATGAATTTTGCTTTAACTACTGAACCACTCTGTTATTGCAATACGTACTACATGACTATCTTGACGTCAAATCGATCCAATAACTGTCGGTAATATTGTTTATTCCACGTTTTACCACGTTTTAAATGAAAAGAAAAAAATTCTGTATCTCAGAAAATACTGACAAAAATCCTGGGACAACCTTGGTCTCGCTTGGTGACGCTTTCTCTGCTATCTTTGCTGGTTTGCCCAGAAAACATCACAACAGCTCGTGGAACATTCCCGTAGGACTACCGGAATTTCAGTTTTCAAGTATAAATCAGCCGATACTGCTGCAATTTCACGTTCGATATTTGTACTAAGTTCATCGATCGTCGCTGGCTTGTTGACATAGACCATAGACGGCCAATTGACTGGGCTATTTCGTGAGATATCTTGGTGTTCAATGAATCGATTGTGACATTCGCTGTGTGACATGTGGCGCCGCCCTGTTAAACAACAAGTCCATATCATCCAATTCGGGCTAAAATTATTCGGTTATCGGGATGGAATTTTGACTCATGGAGTACGTTGGGATTGCTGTCTGACCAATAACGCATATTTTGCTTATTGACGAAACCATTCAGCCAGAAATGAGCCTCAATGAGCGGGTGCAAAATATGGCGTTGTTTGCTGTCCCTATCGGTCTACTTTTGTAGCGTCTGTTTTGAAACCCCGTTTATATACATAGTTAGTATGTGACACACTAATATGGTATATTTCAATGTGAACACTTAGCACTCAGGCAAATAGTATTTTATTTTTCTTTGTCACAATAATTGTTAAGACCAGCCTATGTCACACTCTATAACCTCAACTGAGACACGTTGTGTGTAATCACACTTGTAGCATTGCGGTAAATTGTGAAGCAGACACTGCCGGCAATGCTCTTTCACCACACAACCTCCTGCCTCCCATTGCTTGACTATAAATTGTGCAAGACTTCTATTTGTTTTTCTTTCGTTTCATTGAATTTCATAATAAAGAAATTCCCAGCTATTTACCACCATTTAAAAGGTTTACATTTCCCGACGCACCACCGAACACCGCGCGCTCAACGACCATCTTTTGCTCATTTGCCGGCGCTTTATGAGCGTCGTTTTATGGGGCTTTTGTTGCAAGCTGACTGCCGGAACTTTGGCGCGCTCCGGGGTGAGCCGCATAAATTGTATAGAAATACTAAGCGTTGCAGTTGCACGAGGGGAGGGGAAATCCTCTCTGCTGGTGTGGCATATAAAATTAAGAAAGCAGCGGGTACTGAAAGCATTTACTTTATACAAGATGCAACCGGCAGTCAACAGCGTGCTGGAAAATAAAACGATAATAATATTTGTGTGTTGTTGTACGTGTGTTGTTGTTGTACGGTGTTTATATATCTGCGTGCGGCATATTGTCAACATAAACAACATTGTACTTCATACAAGCTGCATTGCTGCTGTGTTATTGCCATTGTTTTGCATTGCTGCCACAAGTGCTGCCTTGCCGTTGTTGTTTTGTTTTTCTTGTTGCGGCCCTATCACTTTACACCCATAGGCAATTCGTTACTTGCCGCAGCATTTTGTTGGCATTCTGCTTGCCTTGCAATTGACGAGTAGAGCCGTTGGAGCAGGAAGCACGCTGTTGGGCGCATCAACAATTGCAACAGCGCTGCTGAATACCGAGCGAATTTTATACAAACAAGCCAAAGAATGGACCAAAGGCATACGGAGAACAATGGTAGCAAGGAGGTGCTGCTTTGAATGCAGCTGAGCGCAAACAAAGTGTAAATACCAAAATGTTTGCATTACACTTTCGTACTTTATTGTTATTTTTGTTATCGCCCTTGTGTTGCTGTGCAATTATGTTGTTGTTGTATGTTGTTATTTACATTGCAAATTTTATGCGGTTCTTATCGGCTCACTCAGACTATACGAGCCCACCTTTGTTTTCTGCCGCTTCTGCAATGTAAATCTCCTTGACACTTGCAATCGTTGTTTTTGTTTTATTTATAACTTCTGCTTGACAGCTTTTCTTTTGTCCCTTCGATTCGCAACGTATACGAGGATATCTCGAAAATTTACATTGATTCCTTCACTAGGCGCTGTGTGAACCAAATGGAGGTATTGTGTTTTGTTTTTTCCAAAAGTTTCGTGTTGTTACGTATACGCAGTGGCTTCCTGCAAGCAGTTGACAGGTGTTCACGGTAACTTTTGAGTTTGGAAAGGATTCAAAGTATGAATGTAGAGCTTGCTAAACTCTTGCTGCTACATTCTATCTCATGGTGAGGTGTGTATGTCTGTATTAGTTTTGTAGATATAACTATACATATTTAAATACATAAAATATTCATTGAAACTTTTGTTGAAATTAGAATTTGTATCAATTAGAAATTGAATATATTTAAGTATTAGTAATTTCTTATTATTTGTTTTTCTTTTGATATCACATTGAAAAATACAATTTTACTTATAACTAAAAAAAATTGATTTGTTCCTTAGGCTTAAAAAAAGTCGATTTTGCCGGGAGTGTAATATCAACACTTAACCGCTTTAGCGTTATATATTAGAACATTTATTATATAATACATTTTTTTAAGTTTTGGTTTGGTCCCTTATAGCAGATGGAATATGGAAAACAACATTTTTCGGCATATTTTACTGTTTTACTATCTACTATTTGAGTAAAAATGCAGTTCAGCAAGGCGAAAAGTATATAATATGTATGGAGAAGATGTGTGACCGAACGCCAATTCCAAAATTATGTTGCACAATTCGGCCTCTTGAAGCCGATATGCATAAATAAAGTCGTTGGTTGTTGTTGTTGTAGTAGTTGTTGTCAAAATTATTTGAGGAATGCTGCCGATTTGACAGTCCTTGGTCGGATAAAATTCCGGGTCCGTTCCGGTTACATAGAACCGACTGTCGCGGGAACGGACAGTTGGTCGATGCAAATGGTCGTATATGGCAAACGATAATGGATCAAAATGGGGAAATATATTTATAGATTTATTATATTTAAATTTAATATATTTATATTATTAATAATATTTATATTATTATATTTAAATTGGTCTAAAAAAACAAAAACAAAATTACTTAATTACTTAGTTAACGGCCCAATATAATGCAAGAATGTTGAACTGACTAGTGGGCATAGAACGGTTAGTGTAGTTACTAGTTCTTTCTCTTCGCTTCTCAGTAACTTCAATAGTTTTTATTAAAGATGATCACACATATATTTACTAAACTGCTATGTTCTTGGTATTGTTCAAGTGGACTTTTCAAAATATTCTTACTCTTTACAAAGTTGTCTTTATAACTATAAACGACTTTAGAGAATATACTTCTTTTGCAAATTAGCTGAAACTTTTAATATAGAATAAATTAAATATATATATATATTAAGAAAATATATAATTTGAATACGAAACATAAGAACTCAAAATTTTATTAAATTTAAAGACTGACAAATTAATCGTAAAATCAATATTTTCACACTATTTAGTGGAATTCTCACAACTTGGAGAGGTACTTCTCATATACAATTCTCTAATAATAAACTAAGTTAACTTTTAAATTTTTAATGAAGTATGTTTGTGGATGTTCTTTTTTTAAATAAAGGTTTCATTATATTCCTATAAATATTTTATGGTTAAACATGTTTTTATGAGCTTGGCGAGTTTCGTTTGTTAGAAGCTCGCACTTCGTTGCTTGACCTTGAATACTTGGCCAAAACTGAAACGATGTCCCAGTCTCCATATTTCCCAGATATGATTCCGTGTGCCTTAATCGTATTTTCTAAAATATAACAAACCTTAAAAGGCTGTCGTTTTTCAAATATACGAGAAATCGCTAAAAGAGCAAAAGGTTCTCCCAAAAATCGAGTTTGAGAAGTGTTACGACGATTAGAGGAAACACAAGCATCGAATCGGGGCTATTTTACTGGTTACAACATTGATGTAGAAAGTATCGGGGGGAAACTATCGGGGAAATACACTTAAAAAAAAAAAAAAACAAATTAAAAACTTCACTTATAATTTAAAAATATCTGTGCATCTGTGTCGTATAGTTAATTTATAATTTTGTACAAAAATAGTATCACAGTATTTTATCTGAAATTGACATAGAGAACCGTGACTTTCCATGATATTCAAGGGCTGTCAACCGAGCATCATTCTTCTAAATTCTTTTGGGAATATCTCTTTGTCATTAGTCGAACATCATAAACTGAATTATTATGCACTTCACTAGTGAAATGGATCGATAAATGAAGTATTCGTTTGAATGTCAATTATAATATAATAATTATTTCTAATTTGTTGGAAATATTTGCTAGCCAACTATGTACAAAATTTAACTTAAAAGCTATTTATAATAGGTGTTTAACAAGTCACTGCTGAAATTTAATTAAAATTATTTTTGTTTGTTTGTGTAAAAACAGTTCACTTATGCTCTCATATAAACTACTTATGTGTATATATAGAATCAAATGTAGGCTAATAGTGCCGAATTCATAGCAAATTAACACTGATATTGACAGGCGCCGAAAACATTAGCATAACTGTGTATAAAACTATTTGTAAGTGCTGTATTTACTTTCAGAAAATATATTTAGCATTTATTAACATAAGTGTGAGCAAGAATACAGATACAAGCACATATATCTACACATATATTTGCACACAGTACACAACACCAACCAACTGATTAGAGGGAGTGAGTGCGTAAATATGGCTATGTGTATGGGTGTGTGGGGAAAAGTTCTGCTGGTGTTGCCACAAAATGGTCAGCAACAAGTTTGGTTAACTCGTAAAAATCGCAAAAAGAGAACACAAATACGCATTCAAAAGCAGATAAAGAAAAAGATTTACCAAATGACCAATAATAATATTTGCTTTTCACAGCTCGCATGAAAAAAAAAACAAAATTTCTACAACAAAAGCGGAAAAGTGTTGCATGCGTTGGTGGCAAGTAGGGTGGCAAGTATGGTGGAGTGTAGGCGTTTTTGAGTGTATATGTGTGTGTGTGTGTGTGCATGTGTATGAGTGTGGTTGCGGTTAGAGTACAAACATGTTCAACATACTGACAAACATATATTTCGACTGAAAGGCGCACATTTATATATGTATATATGTATGTTTGTGTGTTTGGAATTTCCGTGTGGCTACGGCAAGGCGACGCTGTATAAATGTATGAGCATTGCTGCTATCGCATATGCCCTTTGTTTGTGTGTCTCTGCTTGTGTTTACCATTGAGAATATACTTGAGAAATCTAATTAAATTCATTTATGCGCATATCTAATGAAATAGCAACATAAATGAGCAAAAGTGGCCTGGTCATGCGAGGCGGGTTGCTCTCATTCCACAAACACATGTATGTATATCAATACGACTCAGCAAATATGGTGGTGTTTGCATACACTGTGTGAATTTGCGCTTGTGTTAGAGTACTTAGAGCATCATTTTCTGGCTGAACTGTTGAGTTAGCTGACTTGCTGCCAAAGCATAAAAGTATGAGAGATAAACATAAAGAGGCATAATAAAAACTATAACTCTCGAACCAATTTCTCTCAGTGTAATGAGCGCGTAATGGTTTTGCGGCCGTAAACGGCATATTGAATTCGCGAGGTGGTGCGTTAAACTCCGTTATTTATGCGTTTGTAATAGTGAGTAAATATTTTTACTATTCGCCTATAAATGCATTTATAGCAAATAACTGTGATTTCGGCACATTGCGCTCCCATGCCATCCTTGCCTGTGTTTCATGAAGAGCAATTATTCGTGCATATACATATTAATAGTTATTTGTTAGTATTGCTGTTGTTGTTGTTGTTACTGTTAGCAAAACAGATTTGTGGTAGTTATTGTGCGTACTAATGAACTGAAGTTATTTATAAAGATGGCAAAGAAACAGATAAAACTGTGATGATGTCATAAATGTGGCAAGGCGTTAAGAATAAATATAAAGTTGGAGTTGGAGAAACCACGAGAAGGGACTGCAGAGAAAAAGTTTCCGATTATGCAAATGCTGTGTAAGTGTGCGCCACAAGTGTTGGATTAAGTGTAATAAAATGTTTAATAGTTTGACATTGATTATCCACAAGATTAACGGTTGCTTAGTGAATGCACATTTACTGTAAAAGGGGCGCGTGAATTGTGGCAGGCCATAAGGCCTGCTGCTTTTGTTACGGATTGTCACAAGTCAGTGTACGAAAGGCATTTAAGCTATGTTGGTGAATTTGATGCCTATCATCTTCATATACATATATACATACATATATACAATATTAAACAAAGTGTGGTCGTTATATGTATATATTAGCTCTAAATACCACAAAAGCTTGGTCTTCATGAGATACTTATACTACATACACTTTCGTTGACATTTATTGTTGGTTTTTCGTTATGGTTATCTCAATTTCATTACGTTTCCTCGTTCATAAAATGTGCATTTATTGCAAATCTTTAATATTTATTTCAGCGTTCATTTGTTATTTTTTTTTTTTTCAGAAATCTTCATGCTTTCCTATTCGTATACATTAATGTGGTCGCTTTAAAATAATCCACTTTCTATATTATGCACTTATGTCGGCGCTTCCTCCAATTGTCGAAACACTTCAGAAACTCGATTTTTGAGATAGCCTTTTACTCTATGAGTGTTTGTTTGTTTTTGGAAATAGGAAAAAGTCACACCGGCATTTTTACACAATCAACAAATTTTTTGAAAACTTACGAAATTTCAAAATTGTCGTTATTTTTTTAACACACCTTATTTGGTTCAGAACTTGAAATTAAAGATTTTTTAATCCCGACTTTTTAAAACTTATCGCTTCATATCTTTTAGAGAAATAGTGCCCTCGACTTAAACAAATTGAGTTTTGAGATAAAAGCGTTTAAAGTTTTACATTCATACTGGTCCTGGACCTGGTCTGATGGGAGGAACTTCCAAAGGGTATATCTCTTAGAATATTACTCGGATTGATTTAATATTTTGGGTAATATTTAATAAGAAACATTTTTTATTTTATTTTTCAATTTTTGAAATTTTAAAACCCACCTAACCTTTTATGAAAGCTATGGTCAAATCATTCATATTCTTTGAGATAGCAAGTTTCTGAAATGTACTACTTGCCAACTAATAGGTAAAGTAAAAAAAATATGTTTGACATTTATATATTATCTTTCGAGTGAAAACAGCAGTCAATGCAATTACTAAATGGGCTTCCAAGTGGCGCATTGAATTGAACGATTCCAGATCAATGCACGTAAACTTTACTTAAAAAACCATCATTCCATCCCATTTATACAAATGGTACTCCTATACCACATCACAATATTGCTAAGTACCTAGGAATCACCCAAGATGCTAAGCTTCGCTGGAAAGAGCATGCCAAGAAAAAAAGGTGTGAGCTTGATTTAAAATTTGGGTTGCTCAAGTCAAAACTGTATTGCCTGCATTCAGCGCTTCCAAAATAAGGTACTAAGAAGCATAGTTAATGCTCGTTGGTATGTTAGATCTGCTGTTCTGCTGTCCTTCACACCGTGATCTTGGTGTGAATTCAGTAGTAAACGAAATAATAAAACTTATGAAGCTTAGACAGCATGTAAATGAAGAGGCCTCCAGACTCATCGGTACTGCTGAACGAGAAAACCGACTGAAACGTAAGAGACCTTCAGACTTAGCAAGGCAACTGTAGCAGCAAATGAATTTCTCTAACATTTAGCTTTTAATTATTATTTTTAACTTATTAGAATTGAATTGTTGTTATATTTGATCATTGTGTACTAGGTACAATTGTAAAAAAAAACTTTCCTTTATTATCTCTTAAGATCAAGTCAACGAATATTAATGTCGTAGTCCTAGTAATTTGGCAAACGAACAACGTCTTTCAGATAATATGGCAAATTGCTCGTTGGTTATTGCATTTGGTGTCTTTAAGTTACATTTATTGCGAAATATGACGTAATAAAATATTAAATATGAAGAAAAAAATTGATATCAGCTTTCATCGGGGCCAAGTCAAAATGCGTCTTGCTACCCTAAAAATTCATAAAATGAAGTACAAGTGGCTGCTTTTACTTGACCTCACTTCCATTAAGTGGCCTGAGTAGAGTTCGGTGGGATAAATGTAGACTATTTAGGAGTGAAATTGTTTTAATTATCGAGAAATTGCTTACTATGTACTGTCAGCATACAGTTAGTTTACTATAAGTAAACACTTTCATTATTCCCCCAGCAGCTCTCCATGAATTTGCTTTAACACATTCACCCACTTCAGTTACTACTTTTTATGAAGTATGCTACTGACCAACCCAAATTTTGTTGGAAACGCTCATAATAGAAATTTAGACAGATTACGGCAATAACGATGTATTTACCACAAAATTAGGGCAACAACAAAAAAGTAATAAAGTCAAAAAAAGAAGAGTCTTGCAGTTGATGAGGAGGAAATAGAACATAAAAATATACTACATACCAACGCTGTTGATGATGCTCAAGGGACGAAATGAGGCGAAAAATTCAACGGTACCGGCAAAAAGTCCGTAAACATTTCAAATAACTTTTCATGCGTACGAAAGCAAAAGTGCCGATGCCCAAAATAACGCTGCGTGTTGAGCAGCGTGGTAGTTTAAATTAAAAGATACAAATTTCATTTCATTTAACAATTTAAGCTGGCCAATAGCAATTAACAAAAACAAATTAAGAAGCAACATTTCAACAACAGCCATATTCCATGAGCGCGCACTTCATCCAGCAACATCATCCAGCTCAATCATCATTCAACAAAAAAGCATTAAGCACGCCATGACCATGCCTCTTGAGTGCACGCAGTAAGTGAACTACCCGCGGAGGAACTCATGGTGAAGAGGATGTTGGCAAAGTTATACCAAAAAGTTGGTGCATGGCTGTGAGGGTTTGCTACATTGAATTAGCAGTAAAAATTAAAAAAAAAAATAAATAATAGAACAACAAATAACTATGCACAACAACAAACAAACTGCTGTAAATACACAGAATAACAACGGGGAAAACACTGTAGGCAGTAGGCAGGCTAGATGCCCTAACGATGATGCGGCAGAAGTTAATGGTGCCCCCACCAGCGCTCCAGTCAATCGAAATAATTGTGGAATGGAGCGTGGCGTTGGCGGTTTGGTTTGCTGCGTCCATTTGCCTGCCACGTTGGTTAGCTATGGCATGTATGAGTAGTAGTAGTAGCTGCGAGATGATGTCCGACGCAGTTATTTAGTTCATAATAAACTTTCGCTCTTGGCCGTCGGACTTACTCACTTACTAATTTATTCGTTCATTTACTCAATCATTCAGTTGCTTACTCATTTTGGACTGGACTGCGGGCCGTATAAAGTTTTCCTTTGCTATGTTGTCTGGCGCACTGACGACTGCCGCCTTACGGCCAACTGCAGATGAAGTAGCTATTTGACTGCTGATGAACTGTTGGTTGTTTGTTAAAGCTATTATAAATATGAAAAACAAAGCGCTGGCGAAATAAACAAGAACTGTTGTGGCAGGTTTCAACGATGAAGTGCGCTTTAGGCGCTTATCTTGTTGAATCTTAAAACACTCGCAGACTTGTTATGGAAAAATTATAAAGATTTTGAAAAATATGCTCAGGTCATTAAAAACAGTGGAATCCATTGAAAATTTAGCGATGCAGTGAGTAATCTGTTATATGAAACTATATGCACCAAGTTGGTTCACTTAATTGATGAAAATTTCGTAAAAGCCAAATAACTGCGTCCGTAACGGATAACTTGAGCAAAAATTAAGATATCTGACGAAACTTGGTACACATGTTCCTTGGGACCGTAAGAGTGTTGCTGTTGAAAATGTTGAAATCTGAATCGGACAATTGCCTCGCCCACAAAATGGGGAAAACCGAAAACTTATACAGGTTCATAACTAAGCCATAAATAAAGTTATAAAAGAGAAATTTGGTATAAGAGATCGCATTAGGGAGCATTAACACAAAATTTCAAGGTGAATATTTGTATGTATTTTTTTTAAGTAGGCGAGGCCCCGCCCCCTAATAAGTTTTTCGTACGTATGGGTCAAAAACTATATCTTAGAAACTACACGACCGATTTCAAAACCCGTACGTAATACTTTCTTGACACCCTGATGATACGGATGTAAAATGGGCGAAATCGGTTCACAACCAAGACTTCTTCCCATATAACTCAATTTTGAATTCCATCTGATTCTTTCACTTTATAATGTATACCTAAGGAACCGATGAAGATAGCACAATACAACTTTACACAAATTCTTTATATCATCGCCACATCCACTTGTGGAAAAATTGCCGAAATCGGATTACAACTTTTCAAGTTCCCAGATATGGAGCATGAAGCATTCAGTGCCTAAAGATAATTTTTCACTGAAAATATCATTAAGATATTTTAATGTAATTCAGAGGATGTTTTTTTTCTTCTAATAATGTGTCTCTATACAAAAAATTATTAAAATCGGGTCATAACTTCCCCCAGCTCCCATATACCTAATTATAGGGTTTACAAAAATATGGTGGGTTTTATCCCGCATATACCGAATAATATGTGAGATATCGTAACAAAATTAAGAGAGCATATAGTCTTTGATATAGTTTATTTTGATGGTGAAAATGAGCAAAATCGCTTCAGGAATTACCTCATCCCTTATATACTATATATGATGATTTTCGTTATTATATTGGACTTTATGCCGAATATAGGGGTCGAATAATGTGTTATCCTAATAAAACTACAGCAATAAATTTCGAGAGTATAAAATGTTCGATTCCACCCTAACTTAGCCGTTCCTTACCTATTTAGCCATAAATTCGGTAAATTCGGAATTCTTGCGGAATTCTTGATAAACTATTAGGTCTTAAAATGAACTAATTGAGATCATTCATTCTACCATCCACGATTTTCGTACAACATTTCATCGATTTCTTTCGGTTTGCATATGTTTTTGAGGTCGATGGCGTCGCAATCCGTTCGTGTCATCATCCGTTCGTCGGACTCATTCGTAGTTCTAGAAACGTTGCCACAATTCGTCATTTTAAAACAAAAACAAAATTTTTAAAACAAAATTTCAAGTAAAGTAGATTCCATCGACAAAATTTAAAACACACTTGGGATAGATGTTTTCAAAACGATGTAACAACTGCAAGCGCAACGCCATGTTAATTACTGCAACTTTCTAATCAGATTAGTACTTGATGATCTTTAAATTACTTTAATTCTTTAATCCGTATTTGGTTCTACAAACAGTGTTGGTCCTTCTCTGCTCTATACATACCTTTATAATATATTTATGTATTTATAGAAGATGCAAAGGCCAGAATATGGCTTTGAAGTAAAATCAGCAGCAACAGTAAAATTAATGTTTAATCTCTCTCCGTGAAATTAAAATTGCTGCCTGCAAGTTTCTTCGATGCCTGTAAGTGACTTATTCCATCGCAATAACTTATGACTAAAATTGTTTTTACTTCTACTCCGCAAACCGCCAGTCAACGCACATAAAGACCGCTTGCAAATATTTATATTAGCGCATATTACACAAACAAACAGCAAACAAACTATGCTCAAATGCTTCATCGATATCCAATGACCAGCCCGAATTTTTCTTATAATAAGTTTTGACATCAAATGGAATTAAAAAAGTTTTTGACAGGAGCATGGCGGCGCTACGACGGTCGCGTGCACGCCACCACCGTCGTCTGCTGTGCCATCAACTTGCCCGACGCAATCGCTGTCCAACTTTTCCGCAACAAACATATTTAACGTATCTTCAATATCTGTTTATCTGCTATCAACTTGGTATTATCGTGTCCGCGCTGAGTCAGTGCTAGCGTGCAAGCGCATCGGGCAGCTTGGCTTAACGTTTCATAAAATAAAACGCTTAAAGCCGGGCGGGCGGGCATAACGGCAGTAGAGGGATGCGGTGGCTTACGTTGAAGCGTGAAGCGAACGAACGAATGAGCGAGCGAATCAAAAAGTAAGTATCTGATATCAGATCACTTTAAATGACTTTATTTTATTTAAAAGGTTCACAACTTTCCATCGTCACAAATACACGTGAATGTGTGTGTGCCTCAGCTAAAAAGTTCCTGCTCATGTGTCGGGCTTTTGTGCTGTTGCTATGAGTGTGAGTATGTACTTAGGTACACGCTTACGGCATTTCAAATGTGCATCCATACATATATATAATACATATACGTGTGTGTGTGTATGTGCAGTTATGAGCATGTGGCTCAATTCGACACGCAGATTTTTCTCCAAATAAAATCCATAAAGTTGGTGATTTCATTTCGTTGCAAGTTGAGTTTTGCGCGCTTTGAGATTTGAGCTGCATTTGCGAATTGTTCAAGCGTACTTTGCCAGCACTTATTCCTGCATGCTCGCCTACATAAATATCTAGTACACAGACAAGTTTCTGCAAATACTCGTAGTACTACATACATAGCTGTGCAAGCATGCATGCTGAATCTGACATGTCGTACAATCGTTCGTGTTCGTATTGTAAGTGCTGGAAATTTTATTGAAACATTTTGTTTTTCATTTAATGTTTTTGTGCATTTTTCTAAAGTTAAAAGTTTTATTTGTCTACGCTTGGCTGGCTGCTTAGCAAATGATATGCGCTCACGTGCATTAGCGGGAGATTTGTACAGGGTGTGCCATATTCTTTGTCGATTTGTAAATTCCTGATTATTTTGGACCTTCGATATTTGCAACTTTGGTTAGATTATTTTATACTAAAACATAAGTCAAATGTCCATATCTATTGATTTGATAGCATGATGATACATTACCCTTATTTCCAGTTGCTTCCGAGGTTTAACAATGATCTAGACAAATTTTTATCTTAAGCTTGTTAATAATCTATGGATTGCCGGCATACAATAGGTCTTTTAAAAAAATTTAGGTCAGATGTGGAATTATGGATGATCAATAAACATTCCACAAGCCCTTTGCTTGCTTGCCCGGTTCGACTCTTTATGTTTTGACCGTAACAGTCATATAATGGAATTACATGGACCTTTAATAGATTTTTGTTTGTTTTTTTTTTGGCTTTTTAAACCGCCCAGATGTGTGAAAATGTACTTATTTCAGAACATTGTTTAGATGCGAGACGATTCATGGTTAGAATTTTATTGAATTGAAAAATTTCGTGATTTTGTGAATTGCAATGCTATTTATATAAAATATTTCTATACCAATGTAAAATATGACACACCCTTTAGATATTAATATTTCCAGTGTCCATTCAGTATTCAAGAGTTTTTGTATACGATAGGTACTGAAAACTAAAAGCACAATAATATTACTACATCGTACAGACTGAAAGAACTTAAGAACAAACAGAATCGTGAATGTCTAATGTGTGATTCGAATCGGGTTTAATTGAAAAGGGAACTTAAAATCTTCCCTTCAGTTATAATGGCAATAAATAATGCTGCTGCGTGTTCACTAAAAATTATTTCATATTCGTAGTCCTGATTATCGAAATATAAAATCTTTTAAATGGTTTTTCAAAAGAATTAAGGACATGTGCTGGTAAATTTTTAGTTCCAATTTTCGGAAATCATAGAAATACTAATATGCTAGAAAAACAAAAAATAAATTCTGTATAATATATTTAAATTCAAACATTGCTTTCCATGTTCGTTAAAAACTTCCATATTCCACATTTGCGGTGAAACATACAAAATTTATGAATGAAAAATATGTTAGTTTACAATGAGAAACTTCCAGTGCAAATCGAACTAGTCAGAAAACAATTATTGAAATTTTTTGAAAATGTTTATTTGGCAAACTGTTTCGAGTAGTTGAAGCATACCAAAAAGTCAGAAAACAAAAAATGAGTGCGAAACCTGAGTAAAATGCAACCAAAAAACTTGTCTGTGAATTTACATAAACCAAAAAGTTGTTTATTAAATTGAATTCTGAACTAGTATCACACTTTTATCATTTTTTTTTTTTGATAAATTTTGGCTTCTTATTACTAGTGGATATGTTCATTTAGAAAAATGTTATTGTATGGAAAAACACATATATTGGATATCAAATTTTAAATGCAGTTTTTCAGTGGATTTGTGATGATATTTTTTTTTTCAAGAATATATTTTAACAAGAAATCGATATGTTAAAAATCACCAATAAATAACTAAATAGCCATACACATACATATTATAAGACAAAATATATGCATAATTTTTTTAAATTTTAAATCACAAACTTTAAAACCAATTCGTATGTACCGAGCCACTGTAAAGAGATTGTGTCCACCAGCTTTCCGAATCTCACCATATATTTAATACTGATGTATCCAAAACCGAAATTTACCACTTTGTTGCAGCTAGTAAAGCATAATTATCTTTCCTCCTTGAAATAAAGTAATTTAGACAAGAATGACATATATCCATAGCCAAACGTCAAGAGATATGACCACTTACGAAATCTACGTATTCGCGTCGACAACTCAATGCAAAGCATTAAATGCGAATGTGTGAAAATGGATGGAGATGCAACCAGATGAGCGCACACTGACATTTCGAGATGATTTATGAAGCTAACAAAAAGGATGGAGCAAAGTAAGCGCAGAGAAAATTCAGCTGAAATGCTTTGAATTTACATATGTACATAAATACGTACACACACATTAATAAAATATATAACAGTGAGGAGGAATTACAAGAAAAATGTGCATGGAAATGAGTTAAAAATGCAGTCAATGCATTGACACGCTACGGAGTAGACAGTAATATACGAGTATATATGATATATACATATGTACATATAGAATAGTTCATACTCACATAGTTATGTACTGAAGTACACAGACAGCTGTGGCTGTCGGTTTCTGTTGAATATTTTCGCCATCTCATTTCACTGAATAAGAGATCAATAAAGCACGAGCAATCAGAAGCAGAGCTCAGCTGCATAAGCGATTTTTTATAACAAAAACGAGTGGTCAACGCCAGTCTGCATTTATAACTGCACACACATGCACATGCATATGTATGAATGAACGAGTATGTGTGTGTGCCCGCTTTGATGTTTGCGTATATTTTTATGCGGATTTTTACAGACGCGCATAAGTTTGCTATGCTCGTGCATATGCATGTTGTCCGTATGTATGTTATGCTAATCGACAATTTGAAAACAAAATCGCCAATGACAGCATAAAGCGCTCATTCTTGGCGAATAGATGAAGTGAATTGTCGACAACTGAATTGCTCTGTTCAAATTCGAAAAAAATTTATATATTTATTCCCATTATTATAGAGCAGATGTGCGAAATTGCATGGTGTAAGTGGAAATGCTTGTTCTTCCGCGAGTTTGCTGTATTGTGCAATTTATTTCTTCTTTAAATTTTTGTAAAAATATAGATTTTTAAGTAATATTTATGTATTCTTAGATTCTACAAAAAAACATTGCTATACACGATATATAGTGATAATTTGTAAAAGCACAGTGAAATATCAATAAGAGTGGAAGTGTTTAGTTGACAATTTGATCTTGCCTGAATGTATACCAAGGCGTATTCTACTTCGTTTTAGGAATCTCATTGCAATATAATCAGCAAGTGAAGAATACTAGAATACATGAGCTCTCGCCCTAATGACCGGTATGATTTTTGAGCTGCATTTTCGTATAAAATGTGATTTGAGATAATTTGGTTAGTTGTAACCATTTACAAAAATCAAACGGGACACAGCAACTAATGCTAAAATATATGCCCATTAAAATGCATGGATATTAAATAAATAAGTTGTTGATATTATCAGAAACAATACAGATTTAAGTTACTGACTTAAGGGGTTAGGTGGGTTTCAGAGGTTAAAACTGAGGATATTTCTACAATTTTTATTTTATATATACAATCATGTACAGTAGTTTTCCGAAATAACGAACACATTAATTGTCAGGCCTGTTCGTTATATCGAATTTTTCGTTAATTCGAGTACTCACTTAGAAGTATGCCTTTTCAATAAAAATGTGTTAAATATCCGTAAATTGCCGTAAATTGCATAAATTATTAATTATTAATTATTTGTTAAAAAATAAAAAACATAACAAAACAGTTGAAATCCAATAAATTCTTCCAAAATGGACCAATTCTGACACTTATATTTATATTTGGTGCAGACCAATAATTTTAAGCTTTTTTTATAAAATTCAACATTTTTTCAATTTGCACTTTTTTATTTTTTTCAAGTTTCATTTTTAATTCTGGTTCGAAGTTATTTGATTTTTTTCTCTTTCTTCATATATCTTGTTCATGTTGTTCATTAAACCGAGTACTTACAAATCCCCGATGTTCGTTATTTAAGGTACTCAATGTAACAAATTTGCTTCTTCGTTATAAGCGGGTTTCGTTAAAACGAATATTCGTTATTTCGGAAACCACTGTATTTCATTTGAAAAATTAAGTATATCCGACATTTAAACAGTATTTTGTGAAATTTTTATTTACAAATTCCGAAAACTCAGCCTTTGGCACCGCATCTCCCATGACGTATCCAAAAAAAAGGTCTTGCCGTGGACATCATAACTAATTTTTGGTTCATCCAAATTCAATAAACCAAAAACATTTTGATAGTAAGTGGATAATCCTAGTTAATGAACGAAGGAAAAATAAAATATTTGAATTTGAATCAGATTTTTATTCCAAAAATTCACTTATTTGCCATATATGAGCTCGAAAAAATAGTTGTAATAAAAATAAAAAACCCTTCATTTATTAACTAGATAACGTTATTTGAGATAAAACGTTTAAAGTTTTACATTCATACTGACGTGGGCTGATGGGCGGATCTTCCAAAGGGTATATCTCTTAAAATATGACTCGGATTGATTTGATATTTTGGGATTTGGATTTGGATTTTAAATATATTGTACTCTTTAATAAGACCAAAACAATTTTTTTTTTAATTTTTTAATTTTGAAACTTACCTAACCCCTGAATTAAGCCTCTCAATAAGAATTAATGGTTTCTATACGACTGCACAAAATCATTTGCCGTGTTGAAACAAAAAAAACTTATCTAAGTGAATCCATATTCTTTAATAAAGTTTTTATTATTTTATATAAATACTGGCCTATGCCTAAGTCATACATATGTCTTATACTCATATTTAAAGTAAGTGCATTCATTTTTTTGTTTAAATAACAGCGAGATATATATGTGTATATATGAGCATCGGCCCCGTCTACCATACTCACCATAGCATCACCTACCGTCCACATTAACACACACGCATACATCTCTCACGAGAACTTTACACATCAACACACACAAACACACACCAACTTGAGAACATCAAACTGGAGACTTTTACGTTAACAAAAAAGATCAACGATCAAAAAAGAACCAGCTTTTTGCTATCGACTCCGAGTAAAACCATATCGCCGTAGACTTCGTCGTGGTTTTTTAATTACCCTTATTTAATATCTAATTCAATATATCAACTCCTGTGAACTCAAATTTATTGTAAAATAAAAATTGTTATAAATCGTAAATAATTTTTTTTTTCAATTAGTGTTGTGGAAAAAAGGAACAAGTGGTAAGTGACGAGTTCACTAATATGTATTATAAAATATAATATATGTATAAACAATAATAAAAAACAATTTAGTTAAAAACAAAAAATGGCGAATACTTTAATATACTTTCTGCTCTACTTGGGTCCGTGGCGTATGAGTGACATTTTCACACTTGCAATTAATTTTATGTTTTTGTGTTTATGTACAACAATATGCCAATTTATTTTTTGTTAGCACAACTAATCATCATTTATTTTGATATTTTTAGGATACTAATTCGACGATTAACACCTGTCATGTAAATATTGGTATTTGTTCATGCGATTTATTCACAGTTTACAAAGCTTAAACTTTTTTATATACATAAGCAAATTTAATTATAATTTTTTCGAAACGAAAACGCACACATACACATTTAAAAAAGTTTTGATAATTTAGAAAAATTTGGCAATGAAAACGTTAATTGTTTTAAAGAAAGACTTTACGTCAGACAGCTATGTAGATCGATAAGTCTTTTATACTTTACTACGAAGGTTCATGCTACAAACTACTCATGTTCTACTTCTACTATCCATATATATTTAGATGCATAAACAATTGGATATTAGTAATTGATAATAGATTTATTACACAAAAAGGAAAATGATTCTCTGTACTTGCTCAAAATTAAGAATACAAATTGCACATATAATTCATAATGAAATGTAAAGGTTCCACACTGTTTTTTTTTCACCAATACAAGTGTTATGAAAATATATGCAATCAAAATGGTATAATTTGGTGATATTTTGTAAATGCGGAAAAAATGGTACAAGAAGCACTTAGGTGTCGAAAAATATTACCTATTAAGTGGATGAAAAATATAAACACGCCATAAAAACCGCCATTTATCATTGCCATAATTTGCAAACCGACAATTTTTATATTCCACAAATTGAAATAATTTTTTAAAACAAAACTTTTGCAGAGAAAAACGCAAATATTTTTGCATGGAGGAACATATGTAGTCCACTGCATACAGGGTGTTTCAATGGGTTTCATATGAGGACATTTATATTGCTTGGTGGAGATAATACGAAGCTCGGAGAATATAATTTGAAAAATTTCTATAAAGCACATCCTTTTAGACACCCTGTACTGGCGCCATATTTTTGTCCATACGAATGCCCTTAATGCCATGAACTCCATTAAATTAATTGCTTAACTGTCAAATTGTTTTGTTGCAATTTTAGCGTTGCACGTTTTTTGCACAAACTGTTTGTGTGTATCTCTTGGTGTTTTTGTTTTGCCGCAGATTAAATAAACACCGTTGGCCACAAGGCTTTTGTTTACCTACACAAAGGTTATGGCGTTACACATACATACAAATATACATATACAGATGAGAACGCTGCATATTTGATTAAAAAACAGCGCAGGCAATTACATATATTTACATTCATAAACGACAATTGTTGCAATTCAGTTATTATTTCGAAAATTCACAAATAAACCATTTCAATGAAACATGTTTATGTACAACTGTTTATCAAACAGTTTATTTAACGGTGAATAATATGCTGCAGAAGTTAAAACGTAATTTATAATTTATAAATTGCTATAGATGGTTACCTAAATATTTAAAAGCATATGCAAATGCAAATCATAATAATAAGGATCAATAATATATGGTTTTTCCGACAAATACAGTGAGCATTTATTTATAATAAGCGTACGAACTTGGTTCCGCTGAATTTTGTTATAAAATTTTGATTTGCCAATTTGTTCATACATATAAATTATTTTAAACAACGGTTATATTTTATTTATTTTCCCCAAAAATTATTACTGTTTTGCTCAGATATTATACTAAAGTCTTTGATTTGCTTAAATACTTTTGCAACATATTGATAACAACAGTTGTGTCCACCTAAAAGTGTTAGATATAGAGGATGTTGAGACAAATTGATTTCAGAATGTCTGTCTATCCACGAAAGCGCTACCTTGAGGTAGGCAAATGGTTTTAAAACTTTTTGAAAAGTGGACATGGTCCCGCTGTTGGTCAGTTAATCTCCTGGTATTTTATATGGCAAAACCAGATTTCAACCACGCCCACTTCAAATGAAACGTCAGGATTTGAAAACATTCACCTTTTTTAACTATTTGTGAAACCGTTGGTCCAAAAATAGTCGAAATCGTCAATCATCTTGCCATAGCATTGTTATAAGTTATTGTTGCCATCTTATGGTTTAGTCTTAACGAAGGTCCAATTTAAACAAACTGACTTTAGGTGGAAACGGCTGATAAGTGGTCAATAGTGGTGGTGCGCATACAATTTTTTTCCATATCAAATATCATTAACATTCAAGATTTTAAATTAATTTTTAATAGAGTAAAATTTTCAAATAATTAATTCAATTAATTAAGACTCTGAAGCAAGAAGTACCGAAAAGCGCGACACTCTCAGTGGATCGTATATATGAAAAATTTGGAGCGAAGACTAGATTGATAATGCTAAATGCAGCATGATTCCTGTTACCAGATTATTAATCGAAAAATATATCGGAAATAATTAAAATAAAAACAGAAAATTTCACGAGATACCTTGAAAGAATCAAAATCGAATAAATAACTTTTCTTACTACTTACAACATAGATCAATTTAGAACTGATAATAGTGTTGGTGTTTGTTAGTTCACTAAAAACAATAATAATTAAAATAATCATTTCCTCTGCATGTGTCTATATATAGCACATATATGAACTCTGCTTGCAATTATATTTTACTGCAGTTTAAGCATCTAAAGTAATTATTTTAATTGAAAACATATTATTTATTTATTTTATGCATTAGGTTTGCAAATAAATAGGCTAAATGGAAAACCACCAATATTAATTGCGAAATATTTGTATATCTGTATATATGTAGATTTCATGAACTTATTCATTATGAAACCTATTATTAATGCATAAGCACAGACAGTATTTATAAATATTTATTTGTTTTAATAATATGTGCTGATAATGGTAAGATCTTGTGCGAATGTATGCATACATATGGACGTGTTTATGCTCTAAATACTATTGTAAAACGACTTTTATGATATAAGAAATATCTCAATAAAATAGAAAGAAAATTTCAGAAATTGTAAAATGCCAGAAATCTTTTATTCGTTAGACTTCAGAAACTGACGAACATTTAATGGAAGGTAATGACTGGTTTAAATGACTGGTTTAAATAATCAAACAGAGATGGAATAGTTAGCGTTTATACCACTTTAGTTAGGTTTACTTATAACTCTGCTGGTCTGTTCACTTGCAATCAGTTCAAACAGAAGTGTAGATAAGTGTCGAATAGATGATGGTTTGCTGTTGTTTGGCTCTTGATGTCTGTATCCTATGCCTTTGTTACTATGTTTTAGGCTAAGAAGGATAAAAGACTAAACTTTCAGCATGATAATTTGACTATAAATACTCATTTATATTGAATTATCTGCGTAGTCTTGTTTTTTTTTTTTGGTTTGGTTTTTCATGGTTGTACGATACATATTATTGATAATATTATAAATGGAACTAATATTTCAAAAATTCATTTATTTAAATCTTTGAAACGTTATGCCTTCAACTGGCTCTTTATTGGACCATTTAAGCAAAATCTTTATTCCGCAAACCATAGTAACAATGCCTGAAATCATACATACATACATGTATACTAAGAAACATTCCTTACATATTGCATACATATTTATTGACATTAATGCAAAGGCCAAGTCATCAGCAGCTACTTACCGATAGTTGCCAAAAGCGCGACGATAAAAAATTGAATGGAATTCATGCTGAAGCCTTTCCAATTTATCCAGTAATCCCGTGCAATCAGCATAAATCCATTGCGGAGTTAAACACTTTTACTTTTATTTTCCGTTTTTGCTTTGTTTTACTTCTACCACGAGCATCTTATGCTCACTCACACAAATGCAGCGGTTCGCACACACATTTAGCACAAACACACAATGTTTTTTTAGTTTTCTTCAACACACGCGTTTGTATTTTTGTATGTATATTTACTCAACGCTCTCTGTGCGCCATGCTGGGGTTTTTCCGCCAACGGTGATGTCAACATGCGCTTGGCTTAGCAAACACACACTTTGCTATGTACAGCCACCTATTCGTGGCACATCCATTGGCACTTGCATTTGTAGGCGCGTGTAGGCGTGTGCAGCATGATATGTGTTCGCTTCACTTTAATTCTCGTATTTATTCGCACACGTTGTGTCATAATTCACATTGAGATTTTGCTTAAATTTCACTGCTCGAAATATGGCATTTCTTTAAGTGATTCTATAAAGACAACTAAATATTCTTTTCTTTCAAGTATTTGGTTCCAGAGACACACTATCTGTCTATAAGTTGTTCAAATTCATTCACTTCATTTGTTCGATTGGATGGAAGGGCGAATTATTTCTATTTCTCTTTGTCTCTCGTTAGGAAACGTATGAGATTTAAATGTAGTTGGTTTCTGTTTTTACTAAATTCTTTTTGACTGTTTTGATGGTTCCTCATAGCGCCAATGCTGTAACGATAGAAAATAGTTTCAGCTTAATTAAATAATTCCAATTGTTGAGTGTTTCAAGAATTAAATGTTACAGTTTAAAAAATATCCAATGATTGATATTTGTATATGTGTATGTATATATTTTATGTGTGCCATATCATCCGTATAAATCTGCCAATTGTACAGGTAAATCCTGTACGTGCCGACGGATTAGTACAATGCTCTGCTTTTTTCTTATTATATATACGTACATACGTTATATTCAAATAAACAACATTACATGACATTCGCTTGTTATTCATATGAATGTATATCATTTCACCGACGTAAGATTCTGTTAGCATAGATTGCTTCGGCTGTGTATAAGTGAAAACCTTTTGAAAAATCTTCAATATTTTCTTTAAACCTTACCACTTTGTTTCCAGTTTCCATATCAATAGTACAAAAAATTTAACTAAATAATATATTTTCCCTTCAGTACCTAATAACGCTAAAATGTATGTAAATTAAAAATAAAATAATATGTTGGTATTACATATTGGTATTATTGAGTATTGTCTAGAAAACGTCCTTTTACCAACAAATTAATAGTGCTACGAAAGCACATAATTATCAGAGAGGTCATAGAAAGTATGGTCAAACGAATGTTTAGGGAATGGTGTTTAATTTGGCAACAAATATCATATAAGACTGATTTTATATGAACACTTTCGGTTGATTTTATATCATTTATGTCGGTTAATATGTTCTATACGTTTAATTTGCAAAATAACACATTGGTATTCATTTTTATGGCCTGGGAGACTTAGTATTATACTCGAGTGATATTGATGTATGGCTTCCATCGACACTATATGTATGTCTACATGTCTTTATTAAAGATACTCAAGAAAAATTTCTTCAATATGGAAACAGTCCTATTTAAAATTAAAGGGAACTGCAAAGATATTGGCTTTTTGAAATAACTATCTTTGTTCGAATAAATTTTCGATTATTCATCACTGACGTATTTTGTGAAGTACTAAAAAATTTGCTTAAAAATGTGTGAATGTGTATTTTAGGGAAAACGTACTGACGATGGATACATATACTTTTCATAGGGTAAATTTTTCAATCAATTTTAGTTTTCTAGGTTTCCGTCTGATATTTCTTCAATCTTATCCCAGTATTAGGAAACATAAGATACATTACGAGATTCATTAGGATTTTTCAGGTATTAAAAATCGGGTGTTAAAAGCTATATTGATACATTTTTAGTTTAGCGAACAAATTCACAATAAATACAAATAGATCCCTAAAATATTTCACAAAAACCAAACTCATTTGATTCGCATGATAGTGTTCGACTGCCCAGCATCTGCTGTTAAGCACTCTCTGCTGGTCGTGCTTCAGAAATGCATGCTATGCCAAAATTTTCCCAGTCATTACACGCGATATCGAGTTGTGAGTATTGCTATTCAGCGCTTAACCGTAAGTGTGCAATTGTGCAATTGTGTATGAATGCCTGCTGCTTTGTATACACTTCACATTCGCCACTTATGCTCGCTACACGCAATTTATCGCGAGTAATATTGGCAATCAAGTGTGTTCGCCGGCAGCCAGAAATCCAGTCGCAGCAACGAGAAGCGAATAGCCAACGAATCAAACGTAAGCAGCTATGAAAGCATAGGCAACGGAAACAGACAATATTTGGTAACGGTAAACTAAATACCAACACTCGAGTATATGTGCCGCTGGCAAAGCCAGCAAATCTGAATCCGAATACGTCGAAGTGATATGCAAACTAGAAAACTGGAAGCGCACCAACCAACTCAATGACAGCAACATTCACCACAGCGCCAGTGGTGTAGTCGCAGCCACAGAGTTATTCGCAGCCCAAGCCAAGCCATATACGCAGTTTGTGTCAGTTGGTTTATGTATTCCGCCTGGAGGCAGCAATTTCAGTTCTGAAGTGGGAGTTGTGCTTTGTTTTTGGGTTTTTTGTCATCAGTTCTACATTTTGCTATTACAAAACTATTCAATACATATAAATATATACATACATATATACTTGATTGGATACAGTTGTAAATATTTTTTTCCATCGTTTTGCATTAAACATATAAATATTCTATATTTCATATTTCAATTATTTATCTTAACCACATTCAATAACTTTATCAAATCAAACCATAAGAGATGTGTCTACAGATTATATTGATTGAGTTTTAGAAGCATTAATAATAATTATTATTAATGGATACCCCACCACATTTTCACTATTATTTCAATATTTCTTCCAAGAGTTCAACAAATCAAAAATTGCATATACTACTGGTAGATGCTATAAGCTATATATATATATATATATAATCAGTTAGCCGAGGTGAATTGATTACCTAATACCTATCTGTCTATCTCCCACCTCCCTTTTAGAGGAAGAGGTTGAAATTGCTAAAAATCTGATGACTTCAGGGACAAAGGCGGGAACATTAAATCTTACTTTAGTCTACATCATGCCACATCTCAGTCGAATCCGCTAAATGGTTGTTGCTTTGTGAAAGTCGGAAAACTTTTTCTTAAATTTAGCTTGTGTGCATATACTAATATGTATTTGGTTTTCCATCCATTCGATTGAATTTAATAACATTAGATGTTCCATTTTGTGGGGGTCGCAGTGGTCCGATTTCGCCCATTTACTTTACAATCATTTTATCAATACCAACCGTCTCATGGTGCCAAGGAATATGTGTACCAAGTTTCATTAGGATATCTCCATTTTAACTAAAGTTATCGCTTGCACAGACGGACGAACGGACGGACAGACGGACGGACGGACAGACATCCGGATTTCAAATCTAATTGTCATCCTGATCATTTTGATATATATTACTCTATATCTAACTCTTTTAGCTTTTGGTGTTACAAACAAACGTTATGTGAACAAAACTATAATACTCTCTTATCAACTTTGTTGCGATAGTATAAACATGTATCTTATTAAATACTATCTAAAATCCGATAAAGTTCTATAATAAGATAAGATAGACCCTTTGGAAGTTCCGCCCATCAGGCAATGTCAGTTTAAATCAATAATATTTTTTTTATTGCAACAAAATTATTCAAACCAAAAATATGTTGTTTTGTTCAAAGTCTTTCAAAAATTCAAATTTTAATAAGAGGCTTTATGGTTTATTGCTTTTAGATGAAGCAATCATGAGACAAGAGATTTTTTTGGACATGTCATGGGAGATGATTTGACAACGGCTGAGTGTTCGAAATTTTTAAATACAAATTTCACTAAATACTTTTTAAATATGTACCTTTAATATGCTGAATTGTTTAATATGACTGTATATTTAAAAAAAAAATCAAAAATGCCCTCTTTTTCTACCTCTGAAACCCACCCAACCCCTTAAGCTAAATGAGAAATCGGTGCCGAAAGTCTAACGCTTTCCTGTTAAAAAAGTCAACAAGAGGGAATAAGTCAGAAATTTCGACATTTCGCGCTGCATATCTCGATAGAAATCGGCAATATCAAAAATCATAATCATCATAATAAATAACTATTCTACCATTAAAAAGGTTCCAAAACTTTGTCAACTCTTTGTTAAACAGTTTCAAGTACCACAGATATATTTAATTTAAATAATTCCTTATTAAGATTTCGATTACTTGTCAACTTTTCACTTAGTTACGTAATAATATAATATCTTTGACAGCATAGGCAGACAGCAATTCTTTTTCCATTGCCTGGAATAATTGAATTTAAGGAATATTTAAATTTTCAACCAAACATTTACCCACAGAGCCGGTTTTGTGTTTGCAATGTTTATTAACGTCTCGTGTTACACGACCTTTTGTCTTCTTTGATGCGCCACACATCGCATTCGCTTTCAGCTTTCCCGTCCTCCACGCAATATAACAATATTTTATTTCAAAATCCTGGCACTTTGTCATATCCGTATGTACATGTATAAGTATACATGCAACGCATGCACACATGCAGCTTTGTGATTGTGTTAATATAGCCGGAATCAGCGCTGATATATCTGCACCCCGCTGTTTTCATACTCACTTTAACCCCTTGTGCTACCTAACGGCAATTCATCATCGAACATTGGCTTTCGCTGGAAAAATTTTCTGCCAAAAATTTGCAATTTCAGCTGAAAGTGTATTTGTTTTTGTTGTGTTTTCTTTTGAGCTACTGGCAGTCGCGGCTGTTTGTATTAATAACAGACTCATATACACAACCGCACACACATAGCAGACTAGTTTGTATAAAAATACAGTTATACTCGAATATACTCACATAAGCCTGCAATTGTATAAAAACCAACAGTGTATTGACTCGGTGTATGCGTGCGTGTGTGCAGCGAATTTATGAACTAAGTCAACTGAAAAATGCCGACAAGTCATATGAGCGTAAAATTGTTGCTGTCATTAGGTGCGGTCCACCACACGCGTGTGTGCGACTGTTTAGCCGGCACGGCACGCCTCGGCCCACACACTGCACTGGTATGTGTTTTGCATAATTGCAAGTGTACATATACGCCAGTGCGCGTCAGTAGTGTGAGTTGGAATGTTGGCCGTTGGCTGTCTGTTGACTTGACACTACTAAAATATGCGCTGCCTAAGCGGACACATGGCTATTTGACGGGAATGCACTGCAGTCACCAAATGTTTCATGCTGTCCCTTTTGGTTTATACACTTCAGTGTCATGACTATGTGGCACATTAATTACACTGAGAGATTTTTAATTTTTACTAATTTCGGTATTTGCCCGCCTCACTCAACAAGTGAAATGGAAACATAAATGAGGATCATGTACCCTTGATTTTCATATTGGCTGAAGATTATTTGGATTTTTCATAACATTTTCGAACATTACTCACGTCGGGCAAATGTTCAAGCTTATCATACTAACGTATTTCGGCCTCTTTCCGATTAGGATGTCGTTCGGCTGTCTGTTGCGATTGCTTTTC
Organism: Zeugodacus cucurbitae; assembly: GCF_028554725.1. Lineage (NCBI taxonomy): Eukaryota > Metazoa > Arthropoda > Insecta > Diptera > Tephritidae > Zeugodacus > Zeugodacus cucurbitae. Next base: position 49,184,106 of record NC_071667.1, on the reverse strand, counting down.
TACGTCAAACTATCCTTGTGTTTGTTGGCGGGGGTTCTTTACAGACAACCATATTTCGGGTCCAGCGGAGTCGATCAGCCTCAGGCCGTTTGGAGATGTTTCGTCAAGGAGGCTGAATTTTCCGACTGTGGTGCCAAAGACTCCTTCTTTACCCACCCTAGCGTTAAAATCACCAAACACGATTTTGAAATCGTGGCGAGGGCAGCTAATAGAAAGCATCTTCGGTCACATCGTCCTTCTGCGATATGTTGAAGAACTTCGCTTTGATGCGGATTATGGCTACAAGTTATCCACCGAGGTGAATGCCAGGACTCGGCGACGGAATCTCTCTCCCACCACAAATCCAAAACAGAATTTGTGCTCCTTTATATTACCACTGTAGGAGATGTCATACGAACCCAACTTCTGCCGTCCTTGTCCCGTCCATCGCCAATCTTGGATGGCGGCGACGTCAGCCCTTAGGCGTATGATAATATAAACCAGCTGGCAGAGGCAACTTCCCAACTAAGGGTACTTAAATCGTGATCCTTAAAACGTTTGCAGGGGTCGTTATCATTGGTAGGGTTTCTTTTCCGAGAGTCTGTTTAATTTTTTTTATTTGATAAGCGCCTTCTCACTTTTGCTCGCCTGTCTTCTCTTCGTACTTCTCTTACTTATGACTCAACCTCCCGCATAAATTTTATTTGGTTCAATGCCCAGAAAAAAAGTCGATTTTGCCGTATAGTGTTATGAATATATGATACTGAATCTGTGATTACAATATCTCCATATAAGGTGGTCAGAGACATTTATTCAGCGTTCGAACGACTGTCAATCTACATAAATGGAACGAACGACGTTTTATAAATGAACAGTCAATTCTACATCATTTTTCAAAATTATAATTGGAAAATCATAATTGGAATTTAGCAAAGAATACTTTTCAAAGACACAAATGACAATAGTATTAATAACTGTTCAACGAGGCGCCATAAAAGTGGAGTACCGATTCTTTAACTTTATCGAAGCTTACTAAAAATCTAAAATATTGAAATGGTAGATGCCGTCAATCATAAAATCGGGTTTTCGGACTTCTTGATAATGAATTCGTTGTGACTGACTTCATAGGAGAGTTTTTGGGATAATATTAAAAGAAAGATGAAAATATATTATTATTGTGGTATAATTAGTTTTCTTAAGATTTCGAATTCTGGGAAACCAACAAAGAGCGTACCAGGAAATATTTCAGATTTGTGTTATGCAATTAAATATTAACAATTAATACAGAGTTTATAAAATTAAATTATTTTCAAGCTTTTTAGTTCCGTTTCATATTATATCTATAGGAGTATATAATAATAGGAACCTATATATTCCACATAAATTTTCTCTCAGTGCCTAATGTCAGCCATTTGATGACATGGCTCTTTATCGCCGACGATATCTGCACAAAAACTAGCCACATTATATGCAGGCATGGCTTTAGCATGAGCAACACAAACATTGCTGTAGGTTAGCCGTTGAATGCTTGGCATAGTGCGCCGAGTCACACATATTGCGCGACATTGCGGTCAAACTGCTGCTGCTGCACAGCGTAGTATATAGTTCACGTGCCGCATGCACAATATTATATTTGGATTTATTTAGTTTTTACTTTATACTAAGTAATGACGACGCTGGTTTTAGTTGGCGAGCTCTAACGTTGTTGTGTGCCGTGATGTGTTGGAATTTTATATGTGGGCTATACATTAGTTTTCATTGTCTTTTACCACGCTTGTGGTTGATAGCTAAACTCAGTGCATAAGCCAAATAAATTACTACAGTTTGGCAAATATCAACACATAAATGTGCATGTATTAATTTGTATTTCTGTTTTTATTTTGCTTTATTTACTTACAGCGAGAGAAATAATAAACGCCCACGGCTTAATTTCATTGAAAATTTCCATTCACACACACACAGCAAAAAAAAAAAGAAAATAAATAAATGCAAATTAGCAATGCTGGATAATGGCGAGTGGGAGTGTATATGTGGGCAGGCCATATCAATATACGTTTTTGTTGAACTCTAATTTTGCCAACAGCTGTTTTAGTATTTTTTTCAGTCCGCAATTTAATTTATGCGTTTTTCGTAATTGCTCGCTTTTGATTATTCAAAGGCAATTTGGCGTTTTCTATGATTGCAATTGAGCTTTTGAGCTTACATATTTAAGTATATTTCTGCAAAACTTTTTTAGATTTTGCACTTTAAAAGATTTTTTTTTCACCGCTAGCCTCTAAGTGCACATGAAGGTGAACTACAACAACAACAACTTATGTTGCTTAACGAAACGCATTTCAGTTTTTACTCACTCGTTTTTTGTCCTCACATGCTTTATTTTATGTCATCGCTTTTTATGCTTTCCTTTAGGGCGTAATTTTTCCGCATTTTTGAGGTTACTCATACGCAGTGTATTGCTCTTTTTCAGCGACTACGGACATTCCACGCGCATTTGCTAGGTGGCTTAGTGCAAACTTTCTATATTATATATGTATATTTTCGTACACGATTGTGTGTGTGTGTTATTCACTAACTAAGCTAAGCTAACTTGCGCATAAAATCATTTAAATAATTGCTCTATATTTATGCACGTGCAGAGAAATGCCAATTATGCACTTTTTAAGCGTTAATTAATTAACATGTGTTTATATTATAGATTTATATTTAATGACCTATCACGCGTGTGTTTAGCAGAACGCTTAACTTGCAGTAAATTAGAAAATTGGCATTTTATATTTGTGAACGTGACTGGATTTTTCGTATTTCGTTATTGTTTAGTCTTCTTATAATTTTATAATTAATGTTTTCCATAATTTTTTATTGCGGGTTTTACAAGTTCTTCTTTGCGAGTATAGCGCACTTTCAATTTAATATAATAAAATGTACATGTTCTCTCACACATATTTCACTTCTTCCAATATTACAACCTACAACTAATTTTATGGTGGTCACATACCGAATGCACTTATATACCTTAACTGCAAATTAAATTAATTGAATTCTCGTTGCAGCTGTTAAATTTCGTAATATTAATTTGTCTAATTGATTTAATACTCTTTTAATTAATTAATTTATATTCCAACTAGTAAATAAGACTTACGTTATTAGGCCATGCATGTAATTTAATGCGCAATTGTTTTTGAAACTATTTCGTACATATTTGTTATTTAATTTTAACATAAAATGGTATACATATATATATATTTATATAATGCAATTAAATTTTTTATATACATATATATGCCAGATGACATAATTGTAACAAAATTAGACACTAATTAGGTAATTTGATAGCAATGAGCTGTTAGAAAATAATATATTGAATATGATGAGACTTTCTTGAGCCGATTACATGATTATCATTTCAGGCCAAATACATAATATAAATTGCAACAAATTTCAAACATTTTTTAATTAGTTATTTATATATGTGACTTGTCCATGTAAACCTTGCCTTCTGCTTTCATGGAGAAATTGCAGAAAAACTAAAAAGTCGCATTTATATATTTTTTTAGTCTGGTAATAGATAACCGACCGAGATAGGGATTTAATGGGTTTTCTCGGGTAAAAATGGCCTTTTTTCAATACTTTTTTTTCTATGTAAACATTTTTTTATTTCCGTCAAATTTTTTTCTGTCTTATAGATACAATATTTAAAGAATAATTTCTGAAATTTTCAAAAAAAAAATTAAAACTCCTTCATTATGACGTCACTTCCGGTGACCCCTCGGAAAAAGGTGCGTTCGCGTTGTCAGCATAACTGCTGACAGGACCATCCAAAATGAAAAAAATAAAAATAGGTGCTTTAGGTAAGACCATACAAAAAAAGTAAAAATTGGAATTTTAGCAGACATTTAAAAAATTACAAAAAAAAAATAAAAATTTCGGTTAAATTAGCTTTGACATTTTGTTTTTTTTTTTTGAAATAGTTGACATGGAAAAATTAAAAAAAAAAAATTAAAATCCTTCGTTCAAGCACGAGTAAATTGTATATTGAACACCTGTCCAAAATTTCATCAAGATTGGTTGACAACCGACTTTGCAAACAAGTTCCGAGAAAAACAGGTTTAAAGTTTTGAGTAACAATAGTAATTGACTTGGAGCGCACAGGCTGTATCTCCGAAACTTTTATTCGGATCAACTTGAAAATTTAGGATAATGTTCTTCATAAGTAGAAATTAATAAGCCAAAAAACAAAAAAATCGATTTTTTTACACATCCCGATTAAATCGATATAAATTGATAATGAGTTTCCTTGAGGACGCGATATATATTTCATACATAGAATAATGATTAAATTGGTTGCTTCAGTAGTTTTAGCAAAGGAGTCCCATGTATAATAGAATAATATTCGGTATAAATAAACTCGCTTGAACCATTTCTGAACAAAACACTTTTATTTTTGTTATTCTTATAAAACTGCCTTAAATAAATATGTGTTTATTTTATTGACGACGAAATCAGACGAACAGTCGCTGGAAACTAATTATTTAGAGATAGTAGAAATTTACTATCATACACTACATACTTGTGGAGACTGTCAGACATCTTCAGCCAAATCGGAGTTATAACTCTGTTTTGACCTAGAGAAAATCTAGTCATTCGGTCGCTGACTTTCATTAGAAATATAGTTTTGGGGAGAAGAACTTTCTTTTGACATTAAAAAATAACGATATTGTAACTTTTATCGAAGTTAGTGGGTGAAAATTCGACGGTAAGATTTAATGGACAATTTATTGACTTAAGCGGGGATCACTGTATTCCCATTAATTTAATATATGTACTATTTATAAAATCTAGCTCTTCTATAATATGCAAGGACAGAATACTTACTAGTATATGTATAAGAGGCCCTTAGCAACAACTACAGAACAGGTTTCTTTGGAGAACTTTAATTGTAACAATCTTTCACACCATCATCATTTCATATGTATATCAACATTTCTTTGACACACTAACATCCTAGGGCGTAGTGACCTATGACAACTTGTTTTCAATTTATTACATCAAAAATGGAGTTCATATGGAATTCAGAAGACACAACCAACAGATTACATCTCTAAGTTTCCATGAACATACTAAGCAAAATGTTTGTTACAAAAACTGCACTGGCTACTAGGAAAACATTTTCAATGATAAATAAATACAACTAGAAATAATATGCATGTAGGTATAAATTTGCATCTAATCGTATATTATGTATTTGCTTTGCATTGCCAAATATGTCTCTGGGCGACACCGTGAACTTTTGCCCAAAGTTTTTGTTGCACGAAAATTGATTTAAATAAGAATTGTTGCACGTTCGATACTGTTGACCCGGTTTCCACAAATAAGAAAGGAAAACAACATGCTAACCGAAAGCATTGAACATTTTCAGCACAGTAACCAACTCTATGGAGGAGCTCTATTCCATTACAAAAGGGAAAAAAATATCCAAAGAAACATTCGCAAAGAAATTGTTCAGCATGTCATTGGCATACACATGCATAGCGTACATATGCAGCATGTGACCCAAGGCACAACTTGCATACGAACAAACAAAATCAGCAGGAAGCAGCAGCCAAAAGTGCTGCATATAAGCAAAGACTGAAAGCAAATGCCGTTAGTAGTAAAAAAGCTGGAAAGCAAAGCAACAAAAAAAAAAGAATTTGAAAGCACAACAAATGGAATGAAAATTCAAAGGCAACAAATGCATTGACATAGAAATGAAAATGAATGACGATACAAGAAAGAGACTGTCGAAAATGCAGTGAGCAGAAGGACACGTGCACGACGAGTGCAATGTCCTTGTAGGCAACGCCGATACACATGTTTGTAATTGAATGTTGTACATATGTATGTATTCGTGTATCAATTGATATCACGTTGACATTAAAGCGCAAATCGAAATTCACTGACATCAGCCGGGTCTAGAGTTGAATGGCAGCTGAGGGACACATATATGTTGAGTTTGTTGTTACACATATATAGATGATAGATTGAGGAGTCCTTCGGATGTTAATGGTATTCTTAGGTGATATTTAATGTTTTTACAAACATACATTCAAAGAAAGGCTGCGTCTTTATATTCCTTCAGCTTGAAAACATTGTAGCGTAGGACTGGACGCGGCACAATAAAGCCGAATCATAGTTTTGTCCAGCATTAACTCACACACACATATTTACAAACGTATATGTACATAAAACGCTTAAATCTTTTCCAACACGAACTTTGAAAAAGTAAAATCAACTTAAACCATTTAGATTAATTTTTTTTATTTTTCACAAATCGTCCAACATTTGCCGACACTGACTATTACAAAGGTTTACGTGTAAAAATCTCGTTTACGTTTGAACGCGTTACCGACCGGCCGGAGCAGCGTATCAACGACGTCAGATGATACCAAAGACTGAGGCGGATTTTTCCCCAAACACTTCGTGAGCTTCGTCGTTCGTTTGTAGTAAATCGCAGCCGTCGAATCGCATCGAGTGGAAGCGCATTGAGTGCGAGACGAGTCTGTGCCAAATTTCTTTTGCAACATCACCAGCTGCTGCTCCGGCTGGCTGTAATTCTTTCGTAGCCAACACCAGCTTAAGCTCCATCAACAGTAGTTGATAGCAATGGATTTTATTGCTCCAAATGCTGTTCAAACGAGTATTTGATACTTCAACTGTGTGTTTCTTGCAAAATGCTGCTGTATTGTTGCTTTTGTGTTTGTTTGTGTAAATTTATTATATCGCTCGTTCGTCAAAGTTGGTCGCTCGTTTTTTGTTGCTTCGTTACTGGAGCTTCAGTAGAGTAGTGATTGCAGCAGTAAAAACTTCGTCTCCTTTTGAAAGATGCGCCTCCGATTGAGAGCATTGAAGCTGCGGAGTGTCAGTTACATAGTAGGAGTTTTACAAGTCGAGAGTTAGTACTCGTGTTTACGCCTGTTTGAAGACGTGAGTAAAACGTTTACATCTCAGAGCTCCGAATGGATGCTGAATGATTCCGCGTCTCTTTTGTAGTTTTGTCGCAACATCTCATATTTTTACTTTCACTCTCTCTCTCTCTCTTGTTTTAATGCAGTCACTCAGCGCTCTTGCTGCTCACAGCATGCTCTCACCGCAGTTAACACTCCTTTTCAGCCATGGCCAAAGTGTCAAATGCAATTTGAATAATACGCGCATTAAAATGTCAAATACCTCGCCTCTTTGGTGTAATCATATAGGCCAGTTGTCTGGGTAATCCGTGCAAAATGTTATTGTCCAACTTATTTACGAGTTAATGTGTGTGCAATAATTTTAAAATGCCATACTAAAATGATGCAACAATACAGTTACTGATAAGTATGATTTGTGGAGGTAAATCTGGGGAATGGAAGATATGCCTTGCACATTATTATTTACAATGTATATATACATATAAATAAATTTATTGAATGTACAAGCTCATTATTTATTCACAAACGAGTGGGGAGTATTATTAATAATACCACAGTATTATAAAATCAATAAATATGATTGAAATGTAAGCAAATATATAATACACAATTTAAAGGCAATATTTTTCCAAATAATTAATTATAATGATGCTTTGGTCCTTATGTGTTTTGTTATATAATATTTCCTATATATATTTCTAGAGAATGTTTTTTATATTAAGATAGGTAGATAGGTGTTGTGGACGACGGATGACGCACCTAGGTCTTTCTGAACCATTATGTGGCCTTTATGAAGTTGATCGACTCAAAAATTAGTATGTGTGCAAGCTCCGAGATGTCGTCGAAAGAATCGTGTCCGACTTTTACAATTATTTTTCCGTACAATGCTTTTTAGATTACAGTACCTTTTTTGGCGCCGAAGTTATTTCCTCCTGCAGTAACCTTCACTGTGAAATTAGGACAGGAAGGGAGAGTTTTGAATTAAACTGATCTGGTCCGAAGCAAATTGTGACAAGAGTACTCCATACTAGACGCTCTTAAATAAAAGCATTCATTAGAGATAGTAATATGTATAAATATTTACATCTTAGTTTCTTGTACTTAGTTCTTCCCTCCCATTATTCTAAGGTTAAATACATAACCCATCATGAGATAATAACAAATCGATTATGTAGAATGAAAAATAATTGAGAACGGTTCTCCATTTTTCATAATAGCCTTTTCACACAGCCGATTCATTTAATGCATTAAGATTATAATTGAGCAGCCAGTTTTTACCCTTTGCACTGCCGGCTACTCGATTAACGAGCAGCTGTCATACATTTTTTTTTTGCCGTTCATAAGAAGTTGGTAAGATTCATTATCTGATTGCTATTTATCGATATCTCTATCTACCGTAGAGTTGCATTAATGCTATTTTGTCAATAAACACAGCCAAATTTACAGCTCAACTCGAAGAGTTGCAATGCATTTACAACACAATTGTTATTCAATTAAAAATTAATGTAGAAAAATAAGATTTTTATAGTAAATCAATCTGAATCAGCGCTCATCGATTGATTTGTGTTCTACTAATTGACTTTAAGCTGTACTATGAACGATCATGAAAACGGTAAGTCAACGGTAAGTCACCTTACTTTACCTTAACTTAACTTAAGATAACAATGTACAACTTATGGGTCTTTTAACTAAAAATATACTTTCTAGTTTGTTTTATGACTACTTCCATGCATCTGTAGTGTAACATTGGCGAAGTTTAAATTATATGTTCCACAGACGAGTAAATGTCAGAGTTAGATTGATGTTAATTTTAATGCCAATACAATACAAGTAATGTGCAGTAGCTGTTGTTCTTCATGTAAAAGTTAGCAGTTTTTATGAAAAGAGATAATGCCATAATCTACAGGTATAAGCAGAGCCTAACAAGAACAGAAAATGTTAATTGAAATAGCATTAACATAGATTTAACCATCCAACCATCCAATAACATCACTGTAGGCTACACATTGAACTGTAAGCAAATATTTTAAAGGAAAGGTGCTCTTTCCTGCGATAGCATTTCATTACAAGAAAATGTTAATGATTTATGATACTGCTAATTATTACTCTGGTACTGTAAATGTATTTGCTCGTACTTGTGCAGCAGTGTAACAGCACTGTAAAGTTAACATTGTTGTTAATAATATTGCTGATTGATTAACATTCTGCAATTATCTGAAGCGCTGTAAAGTAAGTTTATTTTAAAGATGAATATGACTGAGAATATTTGTCTGTTAATAAAAGAACTGTTAATGTGTGCATTTGAATATCGCTAACAGAGCGCGTGAAGAAGCATATGAAGAAAGTATTTGGTATATTAATTCCAAATAAAATAAAGCGTAAATGAAACGTTTATATCAACAACAACTATACTTGTGCACGTCACAAATGTATATTAGCTTGCACATGACAGCTGCCTTTTGAAATTATTTCGTTAATCCTTTATTTAAATCAAATAAATGAAAACTGTGCAGAGCGCAGGACTTGCATTTGCATTATATAATCGCTATTTCAATATTTACAATCTTGTTATCATAAAGAAAAAAATGTGATCAATTTTTTCGTTTGCATATTTTATGCTCACTCGTGCAAGTGGTAATGCATTTTACTGATATGTAAGCATGCTGATCTCCAATTTACATATAAACATATATAAATACATATACATATATAAATACCATTTATATTATTTTTATATACTTTTTATATGAGCTCTGAAATGGTGTATATAAATATACAAATGTATACAAATTGAATGATCAATATTATTTTAAAACACTCCATTTGCAGTCAAAAGCAATTAACTCACATCCATTGGTAGAGTAAATTAAAGTTGGTTTAATATGATTTGAGTTAATCCCTTTTTATTAAATTCTTAAAGCGTATTTTTATTTTACCTTCTCTATTCTGTCAAAATATTTCAAATCGTTTGAATTTTATTTCGATTGCTCATTTCCGGCAAATCAAAACTACATTTGTTTGTTTTTGTTTGTATGCACAGGTATTTCTTGCAGATTTTTGTGGTGACTTAAAATTCCACAATAAATATTTGTATGAAAAAAAATATTATTTGCGTTTAATTTAAAAATATTTTAGTGATGAAAAATCATGCAAAATTTTACCAATAAAGATATATTATTTACATAAGGATATGGAAAATATAGTATAGTACTAATCGAAAACAGTTAGAACAATATTTATTAATTTAGCAATAGGAAGATGAAGTAATAATCTCCAATTGTCGGTTCTACGTTATTGGACATGACCCTGATTTTATACAGCTAGTTAATATTTCGGCCATCTAACCTAACCTTATTTGCGTCGAATAACAGACGAGTTAATGGTTCACTCGTCCATCAAACCCTTTCCAATGAATGGGGTCACCGGTCTATTTATTATTTCCTCCCGTATATTAGACATAAAGTCCACTAGAAATCATTATATATAGTAAATGGAATCTGCGATTACTTTATCAACGATTGCTTTTATATCGAAATTCGAATAACGACTTAGGTTAATGGTTTGCCATAGATTTTTGGTTCCGTTAATGTACGAGGAATTAAAATGTATTGTAAACCACTTTGTTCTATAAACTTTCATAACGTACGTGGCTAATACAACCAGCTTTTCTTCTGGGTCAGTTTAAGTGGTATACAATCTAAGAATTCGATTGGCTATTGTTAGCCATCTAGCGGTCATTATAGATTCGACTATCGGCATTGTTTGACAAATTTGTAATTGAGATCCGATGGCACCCGAAAAGCATTTAGGGTTAGTAGTTTTTCCGTCTAAATGTAATAAAAAAAGACGTAATGGTAACTCGTTTGAATTCAATTGGCAGATAAGCCACTGTGATGGCTTATTGAATACCTCCTCCATCAGCCGAATGACACCACCATCGAATGACACCACCAACAATACTGTTCCATCGCACCCAATAACATCGAATTCTTTCAGCTTTACCGATTTAGATTTGATATGTAATAATATATTACGTTTATGCTTCATTTCTACACGGTTATATTCTACATGGGTAAAGCCTATAAGCATAAACGGCAAATACTCTACTCGAGGTGAATTCTGAATGGAATTAATCCGAGGGCTGCCACGCAAAATTTTTTTAATTTTGAAATGATTTAAATATTAGCAAACAATAACTACATTTTATAGTGCACTTTTTTTATATGTCTTTGATTCAAGTTCTTGACATTGACTCTTATTTAGCTGACAAATTAAATTATAGAAGAAAATATTATAAATTTTGATAAAATATATGGTAAATTCTTAAATTTATATCGAAAAATTAGCAATACGGGAACCCTGCATATGCAATTTGTCAAAATAATATACACCGGTTCAAAAATCGCCTGATTTGACGTTTATCATAACTCTAAATCCGTTTATGCATCCGAGTTAACACGTATACATATGTAAAGCAAATGTGTATATTCTATCCGAGTAGATCATTTAACTCGTGGTGAAAAAGTGTTTATGCATGTGGGTTGAACTTACCCGTGTATAATATAACCAAGTAAAAATGAAGCATAAACTGTCGTTTTCTGTAAAATTTCCTTATCTTTCCTTCCCTCCAAATTCAAACCACGAAGTATTTTATTGCAGTCCGCTTCTTATAAAGTTGATTTTAAGCCTAAAACCCATGAGTTCGGACCCAAAATAGAGACTTCCGACCAGTTTGTTGGGTCACTATCAACTGAGTATAAACTTTTGAAAGCTTCAGTCATTTTACTAGCGCCGTTAGCATTTACTAGCGCCTACTGTGAGTAAACAAAACTGCGATACAGATTAATTTGATCGAATTACGAAGTCTTAATTGCCTTGAATCGAATGTACCCCATTCATTTAAGGGTTAAGACAGTATTTTAAGACAGAAGAAACAATAATGGTTGAAAATTCGAGTACGATCATTCGCAAGGGCTAATAGCGGTAAATTTAATATTTTTTTTTGCAGATTTGTGATGATAATTTTCCTTTGACTTGTTCTGGGTCATTTGGTTAGGACTAGATGGTACGAGAAAACCATCACATAAAATGTGCTTCAATTGGAAAGTCATCAGCCAGAGAACAAGAACAACAGGGCTTGTCAAAATAATGTTCCTCTTTGTTACGCGATAAACTTTTTTATTTTCTATCTCGTTTTTTCTTATTTTCCATATCGACACCGCCTATCACAATTTTTCTAGTAGAGCTTCCTCCTTGGGAACACGACACCCTTTTAAACTGCTACCATTTGTAACGGGTGATTTTTTTGAGGTTAGGATTTTCATGCATTAGTATTTGACAGATCACGTGGGATTTCAGACATGGTGTCAAAGAGAAAGATGCTCAGTATGCTTTGACATTTCATCATGAATAGACTTACTAACGAGCAACGCTTGCAAATCATTGAATTTTATTACCAAAATCAGTGTTCGGTTCGAAATGTGTTTATCGACAAATTTTGTTCAGCGATGAGGCTCATTTCTGGTTGAATGGCTACGTAAATAAGCAAAATTGCCGCATTTGGGGTGAAGAGCAACCAGAAGCCGTTCAAGAACTGCCCATGCATCCCGAAAAATGCACTGTTTGGTGTGGTTTGTACGCTGGTGGAATCATTGGACCGTATTTTTTCAAAGATGCTGTTGGACGCAACGTTACGGTGAATGGCGATCGCTATCGTTCGATGCTAACAAACTTTTTGTTGCCAAAAATGGAAGAACTGAACTTGGTTGACATGTGGTTTCAACAAGATGGCGCTACATGCCACACAGCTCGCGATTCTATGGCCATTTTGAGGGAAAACTTCGGAGAACAATTCATCTCAAGAAATGGACCCGTAAGTTGGCCACCAAGATCATGCGATTTAACGCCTTTAGACTATTTTTTGTGGGGCTACGTCAAGTCTAAAGTCTACAGAAATAAGCCAGCAACTATTCCAGCTTTGGAAGACAACATTTCCGAAGAAATTCGGGCTATTCCGGCCGAAATGCTCGAAAAAGTTGCCCAAAATTGGACTTTCCGAATGGACCACCTAAGACGCAGCCGCGGTCAACATTTAAATGAAATTATCTTCAAAAAGTAAATGTCATGAACCAATCTAACGTTTCAAATAAAGAACCGATGAGATTTTACATTTTATAGTGCACTTTTTTTATATGTCTTTGATTCAAGTTCTTGACATTGACTCTTATTTAGCTGACAAATTAAATTATAGAAGAAAATATTATAAATTTTGATAAAATATATGGTAAATTCTTAAATTTATATCGAAAAATTAGCAATACGGGAACCCTGCATATGCAATTTGTCAAAATAATATACACCGGTTCAAAAATCGCCTGATTTGACGTTTATCATAACTCTAAATCCGTTTATGCATCCGAGTTAACACGTATACATATGTAAAGCAAATGTGTATATTCTATCCGAGTAGATCATTTAACTCGTGGTGAAAAAGTGTTTATGCATGTGGGTTGAACTTACCCGTGTATAATATAACCAAGTAAAAATGAAGCATAAACTGTCGTTTTCTGTAAAATTTCCTTATCTTTCCTTCCCTCCAAATTCAAACCACGAAGTATTTTATTGCAGTCCGCTTCTTATAAAGTTGATTTTAAGCCTAAAACCCATGAGTTCGGACCCAAAATAGAGACTTCCGACCAGTTTGTTGGGTCACTATCAACTGAGTATAAACTTTTGAAAGCTTCAGTCATTTTACTAGCGCCGTTAGCATTTACTAGCGCCTACTGTGAGTAAACAAAACTGCGATACAGATTAATTTGATCGAATTACGAAGTCTTAATTGCCTTGAATCGAATGTACCCCATTCATTTAAGGGTTAAGACAGTATTTTAAGACAGAAGAAACAATAATGGTTGAAAATTCGAGTACGATCATTCGCAAGGGCTAATAGCGGTAAATTTAATATTTTTTTTTGCAGATTTGTGATGATAATTTTCCTTTGACTTGTTCTGGGTCATTTGGTTAGGACTAGATGGTACGAGAAAACCATCACATAAAATGTGCTTCAATTGGAAAGTCATCAGCCAGAGAACAAGAACAACAGGGCTTGTCAAAATAATGTTCCTCTTTGTTACGCGATAAACTTTTTTATTTTCTATCTCGTTTTTTCTTATTTTCCATATCGACACCGCCTATCACAATTTTTCTAGTAGAGCTTCCTCCTTGGGAACACGACACCCTTTTAAACTGCTACCATTTGTAACGGGTGATTTTTTTGAGGTTAGGATTTTCATGCATTAGTATTTGACAGATCACGTGGGATTTCAGACATGGTGTCAAAGAGAAAGATGCTCAGTATGCTTTGACATTTCATCATGAATAGACTTACTAACGAGCAACGCTTGCAAATCATTGAATTTTATTACCAAAATCAGTGTTCGGTTCGAAATGTGTTTATCGACAAATTTTGTTCAGCGATGAGGCTCATTTCTGGTTGAATGGCTACGTAAATAAGCAAAATTGCCGCATTTGGGGTGAAGAGCAACCAGAAGCCGTTCAAGAACTGCCCATGCATCCCGAAAAATGCACTGTTTGGTGTGGTTTGTACGCTGGTGGAATCATTGGACCGTATTTTTTCAAAGATGCTGTTGGACGCAACGTTACGGTGAATGGCGATCGCTATCGTTCGATGCTAACAAACTTTTTGTTGCCAAAAATGGAAGAACTGAACTTGGTTGACATGTGGTTTCAACAAGATGGCGCTACATGCCACACAGCTCGCGATTCTATGGCCATTTTGAGGGAAAACTTCGGAGAACAATTCATCTCAAGAAATGGACCCGTAAGTTGGCCACCAAGATCATGCGATTTAACGCCTTTAGACTATTTTTTGTGGGGCTACGTCAAGTCTAAAGTCTACAGAAATAAGCCAGCAACTATTCCAGCTTTGGAAGACAACATTTCCGAAGAAATTCGGGCTATTCCGGCCGAAATGCTCGAAAAAGTTGCCCAAAATTGGACTTTCCGAATGGACCACCTAAGACGCAGCCGCGGTCAACATTTAAATGAAATTATCTTCAAAAAGTAAATGTCATGAACCAATCTAACGTTTCAAATAAAGAACCGATGAGATTTTGCAAATTTTATGCGTTTTTTTTTTAAAAAAGTTATCAAGCTCTTAAAAAATCACCCTTTAGTAGTATAGCACGAGATTACTGATTTTTCTTGTGTTTAATTTTTACCTAAAACAGCAACTTTCTACAGGTAAATCGAAGCAAAACAAAAAAAAAATTAAATCTCTCCGCCCTAATATACATATATGTATATATTTTTGGTAACATATTAGGTCCAGGCTTAGAATGTCCCTATACTTTCTGGACGAACGTCACCTGACATGTAAGATAAATTCGTTCAAATCATATTCAAGTCCCCTGGACTTGATGGCAATATAACTGAGCAGAAACTAATAAATTTGTTTGGTATGTACTTTTACAAAGTTTATTGCATGAATATTATAATTTATATAATTTTTCTAAGAAATAAGAATAGATTCAAATATTTTTCATATCAGACCTATTTAGAGGATATTTAGATGTCGATAGGAAAAGCAGTATCTCGATTCTTGCACGTATGAAAACCGAGGTCTTTGCAAGTATTGATGATGTATCGAATATCTTTGTTTTCCTATTAATAAACTTACATGCATGCTTTTGTTTAAAGAATAGCTTTTTATATTTTACAAGTAAGGAAAGGCTAAGTTTGGGTGCAACCGAACATTTTATACTCTCGCAATTTATTGATATAGTTTTATTAAGATAATACACAATTTGACCCATATATGTATTCAGCATAAAGTCCAATAGAATAACGAAATTCGTCATATATAGCATATAGGCTAAGGTAATTCCTGAACCGATTTCACTCCTTTTCACCACCAACATACATTATATCTAAGATTATATGCTCACTTGATTTGGCTAAGATATTTCACATATGAACCGATTTTAATAATTTTTGGTACAGAGACACATTTTTAGAAGAAAAAAATTCCTCTGAATTAAACTAAGATATCTGAGAGATTTACCGATATTTTCAGTAAAAAATTACCCTAGGGCACTGACTTTTTAATATTCGATATCCGTTGCATTGAAAAGTTATAGTCCGATTTCGATAATTTTTTCACAAGTGATGCCACAGATCATATAAAATAAACCGATTTCGCCCATTTTTCATCCGTGTTATCAGGGTGTCAAGAAAATATTATGTACTGAATTTCATTGAACTCGGTCGAGTAGTCCGTAGTAGTGAGATATGGATATGTACCCATCGGTGGGCGATGCCATTTAGTGTTTCTGATGTTTTTCGTTAGCGAGTTAACCCACTTTTAGTAATTTTCAACTTAACCTTTGCATTGGAGGTGTGCGTGGTTATTGTCCGTTTTCAACAATTTTCAAGGTGTGTGATGGGGTACGTAAGAGAACCGACTGCAGAGAGTTTTGTTTATACAGCTTCATTGGTTTGCGAGATATATACAAAAAACCTATTTGTGGGCGTGGTCATTTTAAATTTACTTTAATACCTTTATTTATGGCTTAGTTATGGCATTTTATTTTTGGTCGTGGCAGTGGTCCGATTTCGCTCATTTTCAATACCAACCGTCTCATGGTGCCAAGGAATATGTGTACCAAGTTTCATTAAGATATCTCCATTTTTACTCAAGTTATCGCTTGCACGGACATACATCCGGATTTCTAATCTTCTCGTCACCCTGATCACTTTGGTATATATAACCATATATCTAACTCGTTTAATTTTAGGTGTTACAAACAACCGTCATGTGAACAAAACTAGTACGCTTTTTAGCAACTTTGTTGCGAGAGAATAAAAATACTTCTTTGTTGCAAGAATCGAGATGTTGCTGCATTTCTAGCATTTTTTCTCAAATATCTTTCTTACGATACCTACCTTTTACTGGAATACATAATAATTTTATACAACTAAGCCTTCACCAAAATAATTCAATATCACAGGTTCTCTTGCTCTCTTTCTTCCGGAGTCTACAACAAGAATGCATACAAAAATCCAAATTGATATATTTTTATGTAATGTATATAATACAAATTTTGACCTTAGCGGTTGACACTATTCGAGATCAGGCAATACTCTCAACGCTTATTACCTAGTAAGCAACCACTTCGGCAGTTTAATGCAAATTGTGCACGAATAAAAAGAGTGCCAATAAATTTCATGGTTAATGAGCAGCAGAAAATCTTAATTTATTAGCTGTTGAATAATATTTCGAAAGTCACGCGAAGTGCTCGTAACGGATTTATTGTGGCGAAATATGAGAATTGATTTGATTTTCGCGCCACAATATTCGCACACACCAATGCGCATGCAATTTGTTTCCGTCTATTTGGCGAATTGCGCACAAACTTTTTGCTTATTTGTGCATTTGCGCTTGCCATTTTTGCTCGCAATCTTCTGTGCAACGCCACCATGAAAAATGTGCAGCGGAAAAATGGCGAAAAAATGCTTTGTATCTGATGGAAAAGGGCAGCAACAACAATTGACAACATTGCATGTACAATTGCAGCTGAGCCAAGTGTCACAGCTAAATTTCGTAACTGTATTTGTGTGGCGCTATGTTCGTACGTGAGAGTGTGTATTAGCGCTTGTAGAGGTTTTTCTGTGACTTTGCGTTTGTGTTCACGTCGGCCAAGTCGATTTGTTGTAGCTTTGTTGTAGTTGCATTTTATTTTCTTCTATTTCGTATCGCGAGCGTTCATAGTGTTGCATTTGTTTGTTAGTTTGGCCGAGTATTGCATTTACGTTTGCATCGGCGGCGCTCGTGATGACTGAAAGTGGTAATTCGTTTAGGAACATCAGAAGTGCGGCACACTTCGGCAATGCTTTATGGACGCCTCTAACCGCGTCATACTCAAATTGACCCCATTAATCTACTACAATGGCAACAACACAATCAAAGTCAACAACAACAACAACAACTATAGTAACAGCTACAACAAACACAAACGCGTTGGTAACAATAACTGGCCGCGCACACAATAGTTTAGTCGTTGAGCATTGGTTTCGCAACAGCAACAACAACAACAACAACAACAACACAGCGTTGATTCAGAAAAATGCGCGCAGAGCTTTCAAATCGACAAGGCCACAGATTACCACGAGCGCAAGGGACAATAGAGAGGGCGAAGAAAATCATCGCAGTGCGTTTGTCACCCTCCCTTCCCCCTTTTTTCAATACAGATAGTTTGTGTTTTAGCGGCAAATAAATGGAGAAGGGTGTTGGTGGCGCGCAAAACAACGATTTCCATTCACTTGTCCCCCCCTAAGCTCGTTCAAATGCGGCCTTCTGTTTTCTCTTTTTTTTGAAGACCTTCTCATGGCTTTCGATTCCCAGTTTTCGGCTGTGTATGTTTTCGTTTGTATTTCGACAAAATTTTTTCCATGAATAATTTTCTTTGGCGTTTATTTTCTACGCCTTTTTATTTGTGTTTTTTTGTCGATTCCATGAAGTTTTTATTGCCATTGCTGTTACAGTTGGTGTCGGCGTTGCCTAGGGTTTTGAATATAAACATATACTCGTACCATACTTTATCTACTTGTATGTATGTATATTTTCATTTCAGCAATACCATTTTGCTCGCTCTGTTTGTTTGATTAAGAAGCTTTATTTTCAGTTGTTGCTTTCTATTGGTTTGTGTGGGTTGTGCTGTTTCCAGTTTATGGTTGCTTGATTTGTCCAATGGATAAAGCAACAATTTGGCTTCAGTTTTTCTCTTGAAACATTTTACACTTGTTTAATTTTGCTTCTACTCTGTGTATAGGGATGACTTGTGTATGTCCATTTTAACAGATTATTAGTAAGTAAGTAAGCTTTTCAAACAATCAACCAGGCGTCAGAGTTCTTATAGAAATTTTAGAAAAGAGTGTTTGATAAATATAATAAATCATTATATTTAGATGGCAAGGCGCAAGATCGTTGAAATAACCCTTTCTCCTTCAATATTTATTAACTGATCTTTGCGTCCGTTTCGAGTTTACTTATGGGCTACAAATAAGCTCCCTTTCATAACTAAAACACACACTCTAGAAAATATTTAGGTAAACATTGAAAATATTTACTAGTTTTTTTGTAATTATAAAAAATTAGTTAAGCATTTATTATTATTCTACTTTTCAGAGCAACTTCAGATATCTGACGTACTTTTTAATGCTCACTCCTGACGCTACAGTAGAGAATTAGTGCGGTGTCGATATTTAATTAGAAGCTTATTTAGATGCAACAAGCTTGTGTTTAAACGGTTCAGTGTCTGATTGCGTCATAAGCTATATCAGAATCGAACTGTGAAATTTTGATATTTTTGTATGACATAATATAAAGGATATTTCGTGTCAAACGCCGCTATTTCTACAATTCTTTGTGTATGTGAGCTTTGTGTTCAATTTTGCTGATGTATAAGCGATGCAAGGAGGATAAGATCATGTGTAGAAGTTCACGTAAGTGAGGAAAATTTTTGATTGTCACTCACTTGGGACTAGCCAAAAACGATTCTTCTCCACATGGTTCAAGCAGCTCACCACATCCGGTTTTAGACCATGTATCCTCTGGGTAGCCAACAAACAACCGTTTGGAGGTGAGCCAAAGTGAGAAGGCGAACACGCTTCTGCGGTTATGCGTAGTGTTTTGAACCACATAAAAACGAAGTACCAATGAAAAATCGGATGACACCCCCCTTTTGATGACAACCCCGGCGAACGTTTTAAGGATTATGATTTGAGGGCAAGCAACTGGAATGTCCGACCCTTAATTGGGAAGGTGCCTCTGCCCAGCTGGTTGATGTCCTCATGCGACTAAAGGCTGACGATATCGCCATCCGAGAAGTGCGATGGACGGGACAAACGCGTAAGAAGGTAGATCCTTGTGACATCGACTACAGCGGCCATATAAAAGAGCGTAAATTTGGTGTTGGATCTAGGAGCACTGCCCCCGCCACTATGTCAAAATCGTACTTGTTGATTTCAACGCTAGGGTGGGTAAAATTCAGCCTCCACGACGAAACATCGCCAAACGGTCTGAGGCTGATCGACTTCGCTCTGGTCCGAAATATGGTTGTCTGTAGCAGATTCCAGCACAAGAAAATTCATCAATCAACGTGGCTGTCTCCTGATCGAAACACGCGTAACCAAATCGATTATGTTGTGATAGTTGGAAGACATGTCTCCAGTGTTTTAGACGCGCGTACGCTCCCAGGACCAAATATAGACTCGGATTATTATATGGTTGCAGCGAAGATACGCACCCGCCTCTGTGCTGTCAAAAAACACAAGGAAGGTTCGACGTCTAAACGCTGAAATCGCAACATACAGCCAACAAATACTCTATTCGACTAGCACTCTTGCTCTCTGAAAGCACTCATCAGCATTTCGGTATAAGGGAACTGTGGAACCGCATCTTAAACTCACTGCATACCGCTGTAGACAAAACAATTGGATTTCGGCTACGTCAAAAAACAAGCTGGTACGATGAGGATTATCGTCTCGCAGTGGAGAGAAAACAGACTGCCTACCTCCCAACGTCGGAAACGACCACAACACGTGCGGGATGGGATAAATACCGAGAGCTGAAATGGGAAGCGAGACGCTTTTGCAGACAAAAAAAGAAAGAGGCCGAAACGCGTGAGTATGAAGAGCTTGAGAAGCTGGCAGACAGAGGTAATGCTCGAAAATTTTTATGAAAAAATGAAGCGACTTAATGAAGGTTTCAAGACCGGAACATCCTAATGTAGAGACTAAGGTGGTAATCTGGTAACCCATGTCCAGGGCATATTGGGGTTATGGAGTGACCGACCGACCTGCTGAATGGCAGTGAAAGTACAACAATAGAATAAGAGTAGAGAAGTTGTCCCAGGTTTCCATGACAGTGTTTTGTCCAGGATGAGCCCTAGATACTTAACTCTTACCCCGGGATGGAGACAAGTTCTATAGCAAGGTCGCCTCTGGTATTTTGCGCCACCTAGTAAATAGAACTAGTTCAGTCTTACTAGGATTTACAGAAAAGCCACATTCTAAAATTCGTTCGCATTTCGATAAGACACCGAGTTATATTTGCGTAGGCTCATCCGCGGTACATAGAAATTTTCCCTCAACCACGAGAGCTACATCGTCTGTATATTCTACCACTCGGCAGCCGCTTTCCACAAGCTTCTACATCAGGTCGTTAACAACCATGATGCAGAGAATAGGCGAAAGAACTTCTATAGGCTTCCCTTTTGCATGGAGAACACTCACCCTATCTCAATCTACCATGATTGTTTAATCGCAGTGAAGACTGAGATGGGATGCTTAAGGTTGGATTGGACACCGATTTTGCCCTTTTTCGATACATTCATCTGCAAAAGCTTTAATTGGTAACTGACACCTTTGGTTAATATTATAGAGCTTTTATTATTATAACTCGCCATAGCTATTAATCATGCTAATTTATTAATTTAAAACGTGATAATTATTAATGAATTTTTGCTTGTGAATATGCCTCTGTATACTTATCACATTTGATAATCAAGCGAAAATTAATTTGTCGCCTCTTTTTTTATTAAAAAAAATTATATAATTTATTTTATTTCAATAGCTTGTCAATGAAGCGTTTCGGTTCTAGACGAAAAAAAAAATGCATCAATTTTTTTAAATAGTCACATATTTTATTTATGTATATTTATAATGTAATATAAGTATTTTAGTACAGTTTATTGACCAGCTAACCGTAATTTAATCTGAGTATACTTACATGTCATTATTTATCTGTTAATACAGACTGTATATTTTTTACTTGAGTTAGACCCATTGAACTCTCTAAAAATTACTGGTATTTCACAACGTGGAATTCTCTTGTCTATCAGATTTCAACTAATTAAGGACCATATTTAATGACTGCTACTGAATAATTACAATCATGGCAATCGACTTAATAATATACTCGTACATATCAAAATTTACGTACAATTAAAAAATAAAACCTTCTGGAATTTTTAATAATAAGTCTCTTAAAATGGAATAAATTTTTAAGCGCTTTAAGAGATGAAATTAAATTAATATGATTTTATGAAATGTTATCCCTTCCAGCTACCACTAAATTTTGCATCATAGGTTTTTATTTCTTTAATTAATAAAATTTGTAACGTAATTCTTTTTGCCGATATTTTACGAAATTCTACAAAATTTGACTCAAAATAAATTAATTACAAAAAACTATATTTTTTCTCTCATGTACAGCGAATAAATATTATAGGAAGCTTTTGAAAATTTTTATTAATCGATATAAAATATTTGTATACTAATCAAATGATTTAATGAAATTGTTGTTATTGCGTTATATTAATCTATATCTATAATTAAAATTGACATCTAGATATAATGAAAGACACAAAAGCTTGAAATGAACCATACCATATCTTAAAATTTAATTCTATACTAAATAGTTAGGTAACAGAATTGTATAGATGGTTGGTCATTGGAGTAAGGGTCGTCTCAAGTTGAAATATCGCTGTTATCTTTGGGCCTACTGTTGTTTGAGCAGCACATAAGATTGAACTAAATCAAATCACAATAAAACAGAACAGGTTTGGAGGCATTGTAGGTTGTAGCTGAATTTGAAAAAGATTATCTTTATTTCATTGATTTATGATAAGATCTATAGATAAACTAGGTCGGGGTTATATTCAGTATATCTACTTTCCACATATTGTCTACTAAATTCAGCATAAAGTCAACCAGAAATATGGAACATGTTAAATATATTGGAATTATATAGTTGTAGTCCACAGATATTTATTACAGATTATACAACGACATTGACATAAATAGTTAAGCGAATAAAAAGACAGCTGCTGGCTAGGTCATGTTGTCCGAATGGATGTAAGCACTCCAGCTTTGAAAGTGTTCCATGCAGTATCCGCTGTTGGAAGCAGAGTAAGAGGAAGATCTCCACGCTGTTACAAAGACCAGGTGGAGAATGACCTGGCTGCATTTGGTATCATTAATTGATAATCGACATTTCAAGTGTCAGTCCATTGCGTATATTCCCATTTCAAGTATATATATTTAGGGTATATTGTTTTCCGTTATTCTAGTGTTAGAAAATATTGTTTAAATTTCTTTGCACTTTTCCTATGGCAAACATTAGAGAATCGTTATTAGAAACAAAATTTTCGTCAATTAATGTGCACAGTTCACGAATGAAATAGCTCGATCTTTATATTGTGCATTATTTCATTAGTTTTCTAAGCACCCCGAAATTAGAGCAAAATAAAGCGCTGAAATAAGGTCAATACTTTTAGAGTTGCCATTGTCACAACAGTTACAAACTGATGGGTCACGTCTGTGTTGCTTTTCTGTGTTTTGTTGTTATGTTTTCAAATATTTACAGTTGCCATGCTTTGTCAAGTTGAAATAAAAACAAAATAAAGTAATTGCGCAATCAAAAAAACAACAACAAAGCAGCAAAACAAAAGGAAAAAAATAAAAACAAAAAGGTCATAGTGGACTAACTACTAACTGAAATGTCTGTTTTTAGCGCTGCTCGCACGCACACTGCAATTACTTGTGTCTAAATGTGGCCGCTGGTGCATATGATGTCCCGGCTATGCATGCGCGCCGCGCCGCACCGGCATATGCGCACTACAATAAATTGCATAAAAGCGATTTAATTGCTTAATGCACAATTGGTCAAGTGGCGCTTTTTATTGCAGCATTCCTTTTATTTCGCGTCTACTGCGACAACGGCAACAGAACAATGGCAACAATGGCCGTTTCGCGCGTACACCAAGCGCCAAGCGTCGAGCAGCAGCACAAATGTAGGCCAACAGCAGTTGAAGTAAGCGAAAACGAAGAACAACAATGCAATTGCCATTACCATCAAGCTTGCCACAATTGCAGCTTTTTGTTTACTCTCATTTCACTACTTCGTTTTTTGCTTTTTTTGTTAACCCTCACTTGCTGCAACATTTAACACTGATTGTGCGACTGCCGCGCCCAATGCGCGCCCATCCTTGCCAGCTATTTCCAAGCGCTCGCTATTATTTAGCGTCCCCTCCTCGCGCCTAAGCGCTCGCGTGTCCGCACCTTTCTGTGCGCATATAATTGTTGCAAATGCAATGCAATCCCAGTCTGCGTTGGCCAGCGCGCCTCAGCCTCTTCCATACAATTGCATTTGGCTCACACATATTTATATGCAGTTTCTGTTGTTGTTTCAGTTTCAGTTTCAGTTTTAATTTTATTTTTACACTTTATGCTAGTTTTTAATTTTATTGTCGATGTAGATGAATTTTGTTAACTTTGCTTTGGAATTTCTCGTACTTTGTGGTACTAACCTAATTTCACTCACTTAATTGTTTCATTACAATGCGAAATAATAAAAGTGCGAGCAGCAAAACAGGCAGCGAAAATGAGTAAAAGAGATGCAACATTTTTTTATTGTTTTAAGTTTTTTCCTTGTGTCGCTGAGTTTTGGTAAAAAATGTATGAAAAATGTGAAGAGCGCGTTACGGCAATCCGCTTAACGCACGCACTCACACTTAAATACTCATAAACTATAATCATATTGAGCGCACAATATACATACAGTATGTCAACTATTTGATCATATACATTTAAAAATACATTATATTTTGTTCTTTCTATGTTAAAAGAAACTACTGAATAAAAAAAGTTAGTTCACTAAGTAGGCCCATGAAATTACAGTTAGTAAGTGCAGAATTACTGGAAATATGCCGCTAGTTTTCAGGGAATATTAACAAATGTAGACAAAGGCATGTGATCAATTAGTTGACTTTGTGAAGTAAAGAAGTATTGAAGCCGTAATATTGCTCTGCGATTCAAGTTTTTCTTCTTATTCTATAATTAAATATTGTGGGATCGTTAGAATTTTTTTTTTTGTAAAACGTGAGTATTTTTCATAGTTTTTCTTTGATATTTTCGTAAATTTGGCTTTACTATAGATGAAACAACTAAATGCAACAAAAATAGAAGAAATCAAAAGGCTTATTGATTTAAACACAACGCATAGGGAAATTGCAAGACTCGTTGATGTTTCTGTGGGCGTGGTTTCAAAAATAAGACAATCATTGAGTCCTTTATGCAAAAAAAACCCTCCTGGACGAAACCCAATTTTGAATGGAACACTGGAAAGGCGCATTGTTAGAATGATAAAGTTTGGTGTACATGAAAATGCGGGTCAAATCAGGCGTGAATTACCCCATAGGGATTAAATAAATGTGACAAGTGAAGCTATCAGGAAGAAATTGCGAAAAAACGGGTTACACGGGCGTGTCAGAGTAAAAAAACCACTGTTGACAAAACGACACCGTATATTGAGGCTTCAATTTGCAAAAAAATATAAAACATAAACCCAAAACGATTGGATGCGGGTCATATGGTCCGACGAAACAAAAATAAACCGTTTCGGAAAAGATGGGCGGCAATGGATTTGGAGAAAACCTCGTGAACCTTTGACAAGCCGTATTGTTCAACCAACGGTGAAATTTGGAGGAGGTAATGTAATGATGTGGGGGTGCCAACCAATATGTTGATGTTCTTCAACGAGGTTTGTACAGGAGTCTAGAAATGTGGGGCAAGGATGTGTCGGATGTCATCTTCCAGCAAGATACTGATCCTAAACACACTTCTCGTGTAGCTAAAGCTTGGCTTCAAAACAATGGGTTTGAAGTACTCGACTGGCCCCCTCAATCGCCAGACCTCAACCCAATCGAACATGCTTGGGTTGAGGTCAAGCGTGCGATTTCTGATACTCCAGGTGAGTGTCAGAATCTTAACGATTTATGGCAGAAGGCTCAAAATTCCTGGCAAAAAATTAGCGGAGCTTTCTGCAAAAAGCTAGTCGAGTCCATGCCCAAACAAATTTAGGCAGTAATTAAAGCAAAATGTGGTCATATTAAATATTAAGTAAAATATTCGTTTGTGTCAACTAATTGATCAAATGTGCAGCGGAGAAGTTTTTAACAAATCTTTTAAATGAAACATGCGTTTTGAAAAAAAAAGTATTAACTTGAATTTATTACCTTTACTTGTTTTGTATATGAAATAAAATTGGATTGTCATTACAAATAAAAAAGTTCTAAACAAAAATTCTTTTCTGGTACCCAGGTGTGATCGAATAGTTGACATACTGTATGTATGTGTGCTTAATGTTGTAACTGGCAGCCGTTGAAGTACCAAAACTATACTTTTCCAACACTGTTTTTTTCTTCTTTAAAGCCTTATACGAATACAGTATACTTGCATACATATGTACGAGTATGTTAATTTGCATCTTGCGCGGTTAATTCGTATATGTCCATGTGTTGCAACCTATTTTGAATGCGTTTTTATTTAGGCCATTGTTTGTTTTTAATTAACCATAGCAGCTGCAGCAACAGTGACAGCGACTTGCATATAATTAAAATGTTTGAATAGAATTTGCGCAAGATAAATTAAGTGGAGAGCAATCGCTTTTTAAGTAAATGTGTAAACACGGATAAAAATGTTGTAGCCAAGAGAATGGATATAAAACTACTAAACTACACTAGACTTCATAAATGTCTGAATGTAGAGATGGAATGATATTGTTCATATACTTTAAAAGAAAGAAACTCTACTTAACAACATCTATGGCCTAAGCTTCTTTAATAAATCTTCAAAAAAAGTTTATAAATATATCTATGTACAGTAGAATCCCGATTATCCGGATCAAATAAAACCAGGGGTATTCCGTATAATCGAAAATCCGGATAATCGATTTCAAAGCAAATCAAACAATATTTAAATGACATATAATAAAGTTTTATTATGTAATAAGTTTTACAAGTGTAGTTTAGATAATATATACGATATATAAAAACCGAGCTATAACGATAAATAATGTATTACATAATGCCTATGTAATTTAAAATTTTGGTTGGAAATTCATTGCGTTTCATTGCGGTCAAGTCCCTGATGCGTTTCTGTGGTAACAACTGTATGGGATCCGATACATCCTGTCTTTCTGCGTGAGATGGTATTTGATATACATCCCCAGTTTCAGTCTCTTCTTCATCTTCTCTCTCGTTATTGTTCAAATCCTCATTGATTTCTTCATCAGTTAATATTTGGAATCCATGGTCTTCATTATCGCAGTTCAGCCATTGCTTAATATTTTCTTCATCGCACCCTTCACCAATGCTAAGAATTTTCATTGCTTCTGTTATTTATTTAAAATCGTCATGCGGTTTATTCGAGGAATTAGATAGAGTTAATTTTAATAATTTATTCCAAGCCCTTTTTATACTCTCGCAACAAAGTTGCTAGAGGGTATTATAGTTTTGTTCACATAGCGGTTGTTTGTAACACCCAAAACTAAACGAGTCAGATATAGGGTTATATATACCAAAGTGATCAGGGTGAAGTGGAGTTCAAATGTCTGTCTGTCCGTCCGTCCCTCCGTCCGTCCGAGTAAAAACCTTCCACCTTCCATACAAAGGTTAGATTGAAAATTACTAAAAGTGGGTTAACTCACTAACAAAAAACGACAGAAACACTAAATTTCACATAAGAAATGGCAGATGGAAGCTACACTCAGATTTTTTACAAAATGGAAAATGGGCGTGGCGTCGCCCACTTATGGGTCAAAAACCATATCTCAGGAACTACTCGACCGATTTCAATGAAACTTGGTTATCTTACATCCCAATGATATGTTGTGAAAATTGGCCAAATCGCTTTACAACCACGCCTACTTCCTACCAGAACTTTGAAGTCGATCTGAATCGTTTACATTGCAATATATAAAGTAAGCACTAGTGAAGATATCGGTGCAGAACTTTGCACAAATACTATGTTAATAGTATGGCAGCCCCATCCTAAAAATCGACGAAATCGGACCATAGGTATTTAAGGCCCCATATATCGAATATGAGGACCTCGGTGCTTCTAACCTAATATTATGGTTTCCAACATTCAATGGACTTTATACAATATATATGGCAAATATGTGGATTTTAACATTTTTGAAACAGCGCGAATTTTTTGATTTACCAATAAGTAGCAGTGGCAATCGATGTGTTCCATTAGCGTTTGCGCAAATCATAACTGTAACTCTGTCCTTACACACTTTGTGCCCAGGTGCTGCATTTTCACAACGCGATGCTAACGATCTGCTTGGTAGAGCTTTCCAATTAAGATCTGTTTCATCTGCATTGTATACAAAATCTAAATCGCATTCTTTTTCATCTAGAAATTCTTTTAACTCGTCTACAAAAGAGTCGGCTGATGCAACGTTAGCAGAAAGTTTTTCTCCTTGAATCTCCAGTTCTCGAATGCCATGTCTAGATTTGAATCTTGCTAACCATCCACAGCTCGCTTTAAAAGAATTATCCCCACCAAGTTTTAATTAAAATCCAATGCTTTTTCACATAACAGAGGACCTGATATGGGCTGGCCGCATGTTCTCTTTTGTAAAAACAAGTAATAACTGCATTCTCCAGAATTTCATGTTAAGATTTTTTCATAACTTTACGTTGCGAACTTCCATCTTCTTTCTCAAGCGCGCAGGTGAATTTCATTATGGAATCAGAATTCTTTTTAATGTCTAGTATTGTAGAAGTTCCTACACCACATATTTGTGCCAACTTACTGCCAGATTCACCATTTTCTATACTCTCAATTATCTTCACTTAAGAAACAACACTACTCTTTTTCGCTTGGACATTGTAAATTTCCAACAAAAAAAGGCAGACAAAAATAAGAGACAACCTGAGAGCGGGAGTACACGTAACACGATCGGACGCGACAATAAGAGCCGAGACGAATGAGTCCGGATAATCGGATATTCGGATAATCGATGTTCGGGTAATCGGGATTCTACTGTACTATTATAATGAGGAAAGATTTGTATGTATGTTTCTAATGAATAAACTCAAAAACTACTGTGCCGATTTTAAAAATTCTTTCGCCATTGGAAAGCTACATTCACCCCGAGTAACATAGGCTATATTTTTATTGCTATCAATCTCAACTTTTTGGAAATAGTTCCCAGGTGAGGGTATCAAAAAACCTCCGTGATTGAGGATCCAAAACTGAAACTGAAAATCGATTTGCAAGTCATTCTCTACGCTCGGCAATCGCATGCCAGAGAGTCGAGTAACGAACGCTCGCAATTGCTTGCTGAACAAAATTTCAAAATCTCCCAAGTACGCGCCTGAGAGTCGAGTACGGAGCATGTGCAGCGGCTTGAAGAACAAAATATTGGAAATATACAAGCTCGCACTAGGGCGCCGAACTCTGAGCATTCCCAACACCTTCATTATCAGAGAAAAAAAAAAAAAACAACGGACACCTGAGACTAGAGGTCGTTATAAAGTTATAGCTCATTACAAATAAAATATAATTTCATGTTTGAATTTTCCTTATTTTACTTTTTTATATACATATGAGTAAAATCTTACAACTTCTGAAATGTTTGTTTAAACCCGTGTGAAGCCGGAGCAGTCTGCTAGTTTATTAAATATATCAAATAAACTACAAAAACTGTACTAAATATGCCTTAATTACCAAATCATCAATACTTTTCCAAATTTTGCGTTATTAAATATATGATGATGAGCACATGGCTCACGGCCGACCGATTTCAGAATGGATAAAATATGACGATTTCGATTTCTGACATATTTTAAATCGATGTTTTTGATGTTCGAAAACGAAATCTCCTAATAAACATTCTGCTTTATGGGCATTCAAAGTTTCTCTTATGGTGTTATATAAAACAACCGAGAGCACCACTATTGTCTACGCTGGCACAGTTTGGGCCACTTTGTTTACCTTTGACCATATTTTCAGTAATTTCATGAAATAGCGCGTTTATAGGGCTAACTAAAATTGTATAGATTTGCACTAGAAATTCAAGTGCGGTATCACAGAAACACAATATTTATAACCACGTAATTGCACATATACTTTTGCTCTTATTCATAAGTTAATTATTTATACACATATGAATAGATTTATGCCATCTATAAATTCGTGTGTTCACTCAAACGACAAATACCCATTTAATTGCAGTCCATTTGGTAAAGCGAAGAAGGAGAGAGGAGAGAAAGGTCGACCACAAGTAATAATCATAAATAGACTATAAATATAATACAATAGTATCAAAAGGACAACAAATAAGTTGAAAAATATGTGTCTAGTCCCTGTAGAAAAACTGGAAGAATAAATATTCTAGAGGAATAGAAACACGTATACTGCAATTTATAGCTGATTCATGTCACTATTTTGAATTGTATTGACCACTTACATCGAATTTACATATTACTTTGGCAGTGCTGCTGACTAAAAGTTTACAATATTAATATAATTACATATATACGTATCCAATATATATATCAAATTTAAAGGGGAACCAGAAGAGTTAAAAAATAAATCATATTACATTATCTTTCTGTATAATGAAGAGCTTCAATTTCTTGTAGGGAAAGTATCTCACAAGACTCCACTAGAACATAACACTTGCATATAAACAAAGCAATGGCAATAAGTTGGCTTATTAAAACGTCATGAAAAAATAAAGACACTTGGTACGCTAAGTCAAATATTTATATTAAACGTAAGCAATAGCATATCAATGTTTAATACATATTTATACAAACTATATTTGTATATTATACGACATTATCCTCTATATACGATTAACCATAAACACAAATTACCCTTCACCAATTCGCTTTGTGTGTTTGTTTGCTTAACTTGTATTACTGTTTACCCCTTAGGAAAGAAGTATCCACGTAATCTAAGATACGTAAAGGCGACAATATAAAATCCTAACAGATATGAGTAATATTCATTGATTTATTTAATCAGTAGCGTTCGCATTTTAAGATTACGTTATTGAATAGTTTGATTCCGATTTCTATCATTTTTAGAGGGCAGTTGCATATGTTATTTCGTTATCTTCAATGATGCTTGATATATTTAATGAAATTAATAGGTGAAATATGGACATGGGCTTCAAAATGGCGTTCTACGAGACGTAAACGTATGTAGTTGTGTGTAGATTTTAACCACTTCGTAAACATGGTTTCTGTAAGAGAATACTCTATTGAGCGAATGCGATGTACTGTAATTTGGATAAAATTGGTGCGATGGATAAACGGAGAAATAAAAACTATTGAAAGAGTACCATAAAGCAACTCTCTTTCAATCTCCATCAAATTTCGTTTAATTTCCTACAGGGATGCTCGTCTGTATTAATATGAAACCTTATTGCGTATGAAGAAATAGCATAATTTTAGGGGCTAATCCATTTGGAATAACATCAAAGTGACATAATACCCGTTGACGCTGGCGCCCTTACGCTGTGGCTGATGGAAGTAGTGTTGTTGTTTTTACTGCTGATGCCGCTAATTTGGTTGAACATG
Source organism: Zeugodacus cucurbitae (assembly GCF_028554725.1). Taxonomy (NCBI): domain Eukaryota; kingdom Metazoa; phylum Arthropoda; class Insecta; order Diptera; family Tephritidae; genus Zeugodacus; species Zeugodacus cucurbitae. The sequence continues at coordinate 49,152,722 of NC_071667.1, read as the reverse complement.
TGTGTGCATGCGTATGATATGATAAATTCGCTATAATGTCCATAGAGATATGTATGCATGTGTGAATTACTATTGAAGGCGGTCAAAATTCGATTAAGTAGTCACAAAAGTTTATTAATTAATTTGAGCTGCTTTGCGGTTAAACGGTTTCGGAACGCTAAGCTCTTTAACGTGCTTTGTGAATGTTGATTTGCAATTATAGATGCCGATGTGTCGCATAGCAAACACTCTGCAGGTGTTCATTGTCTTCGCGGAAATCAGCGGAAAAGCTGCCTTCTATGAATGCCGCTACTTAGGTTTTGGGCATTGTGACTCCGCGAGGGACTTATGATAATCACCAAGCGACATAATACAGAATTTTGGCATTATTGTTATATTAGAATAGGCGAAAGCGCATAGAATATCTTTGCTATTATCATGCAATACAGTTGTGGGGATTTCCTTCTGTAAAGGTAATGCAAATTAATTAATAACAATGAGGGCAAATAATTAATTTAGTAAAAATTGCAATGCTACACATGGTTCGGTACTGACAATCAGTCATAAAACTAAGTTAGAGTTTGATATAGGGTTAGGGTTATATATATCAAAATAATCAGGATGACGAGATGAGTTGAAATCCAGATGTGTCTCTGTCAGTCCATCCGCCATTTTTCCATTGTTTGTCTCTTGATGTTTGTATATCATGCCTTTACAAGCTTTATGAAATTTAAGTGTAATATCATATTTTTTGTTCGCCTCCATACGAATATAGAGACTGCTTTAAAATTGTTCCTTGATTTGCATGAAATTTGTCTTCTATTGCCAATTTAAGAATTCGAGTTATAGAAGTTTGAGTTATGGAAGCAAATTTGTATGAAATTTGATTTCTAAACGCTATTGCCAGTTCAAAAGTTCGAGTTATGGAGATCTTCGACTTATAGAAGTTCGAGTTAAGGAAGTTCCACTGTATTACTTCTCAACATATTTTTCACATAATTTTTTCAAATTTATCTTTTTGATTTAAGTTTATTTTGAATTTCATTTATTTTCTGTAAGTCAAAATGTCAGAAAACTGATGATTGTGGCAGAAGAGCTTTCGGTGTGTTCAATGCGATCCATTGTAGTACATTTCACAACACCACAAAATTTTAATGGTTTCTAAAACCGTATTGTAGTACGGAACACCATTTGCGTTCAAACAAAACTCGGAACACCGGTGATACACATATGGTTTCTGAAGCATACTAAAATATGTACTACATGTCTGCCTCAGCTATTAGCTTCAATATATAATTTTCAATATTCTGTTGGGCCTTATATTGTATATGGTAGATGTCTGGAAATTCGTCTCGTTATCCTGATAATTGTTATATCTGTAAATTAATTTATATAAATAAATTTTAGTTGCAAAAAACATGTCTGTTCATCAATGTGCACGCCCTTGAACAGAGACTTGAAAACGGAAGTAAATTTACAAAAATAATTACAAAACTGCAAATCGTATTGATATTTATCTATATATTTAATGTTTTTATTTAATTAACCTAAATGGGTGAGTTGCTGGTTTGCATTGACAATCTAAAGCGCTGACTCAAACGACATATTTGAATGCCAAATACCCTTGGACTATAATGCTGCACACAAACATATACATTTACATAAATATATACGCTTCATTCCGTACTTTTTCAAACATAAATACAACTGTAAACAGAGGTAAACATGTATATACTGTGTTTATACATACTTCTGGACCTTGATTCAGGCTTTGTTCTACATTTGCAATTTGCAAAGTTAATTTGGTAAGAAATCACGTAGATAAGCAATTAACGCTAAGTTCTCATGCTGACTGACTGAACGGAGTGAATGAATGATGAACTCTGTATGATTACGCAAACACCAACATGCATGCAGATATACAAACAAAAGTGAATAAGTGTGCTTATTGGTGTATGTGTGTATGTATGGATGTGTAAATGTATAATGAAAGATTTGCAGCCATACTAGAAAGCCAATTTGTATCAACAGCATGCTTCTACCTACTTATTTATCTAATTTTCTGTGCTCACACTTTTGTGCAAATGTTTGCACATCAACACATACATATTTATATGTTTGTTTGCATTGCTATAAAGCACATTTCATAGAAGCCAATCTTTTGCTTTAATTGCTCGTAAATCCCTTAGGCGTATTTACTGCCGCATATACAGACATATAAAATGCTTTTTGTATTTATTTACATACATACATATATACATATATATTATAGCATGAGTACACACACACACTCCTACGCTGTCTCACACATATTTTTGGCAATGCTTTCTATTTTGCAAACCAATTTGCTCGCATATAGTTTTGCGATGATATCAGACTAATTCCGACTTCCCTTAGCAGCCACAATGAAAACATACTAACACAAACACGACTGTATAAGCACGCTTCCACATAGTATGCTATGTATATTAGCTTAGCTTAATGTAGTCAACAGGGCTGTGTTAGTTTTGCCTGAAGGGGCGAAGGCCCCAAATGACAAATGTCACTACCTACATATATTGACAATATTAAAGTCAAATTTCACCCCCCTTCGTCCCGTTAGCGTATCTTTTATTATTTAATTTTATCTAGCATCTGCGCTTGTATTCACACACACTCACATTCCGAAAGCAAATATTATATTCGTGCACTCGTGCATGTTTTCTTGTAGCCATATATTCATGTCCTGTCATCGCCGCTGCTGGCGAAAAAATACAAAAAAAAAACTAAGAGCAGAGGGAGACCAACAACAACGACATGCATACAGAAATAGCAGTAAAGATATTATTTATTTATATGGCCATGTATGAATCAGACTGTAGCAAACGGCTCACACTCACTTTGATTTTGTCGGGTAATATTTCATTGATTTTTTACTTTTATTTGTAAATACATATTTGTATGTATGTGTGTGGGTGTATTTATTATCATTCCGGTTTTCCACTCAACTGACTTTGTTTACCTAGAAACGCGCTCCTTGCACACGTATCCGGTGTGAGTTAATTTCTTTAATTAAGCTACACTTGAGACGTATTTAATGAGTGAGTGAGAGAGCAGCTGAGCCAAAGAATCAATGAATGCGGAAAAGCGCAATTTTTACGGAAGCGGAAGTATAATTGATTAAAAGTTGAATGGAAGATATGGACGCTGTTATGCGAACCAGGAAGTCAAAATACAAAAGACAGAAAAAAGCCGAACTCAGGAAGTACTTGTTGTATTGTTTAGGCTAACAGCCAAATAATGTGTATGAAAGACGTCGAAAATCTATTTCTTATTATATAATATGCATAAATGAAGATAATTATACAATAGTGTGTTCTTTAATGAAGAACAGTATAATTTCCAATCGAAAAAGCAACAATTCAATAGAGGAGTCTTTAATTAATATTCAATAAATATTTTCAATTTTACAGTTGGAATGCCGAGGCAACATGCCACTTATTATAATGTGCGTCGAAATATTGGCTGCAATCATAACAAAGAGGCATCAATTTCTGGTGGAACCACAACTATGAAGTCCTCCACAATAACATAATGTCAATTCTTATATAAGGGGAAGAAATAGATTAATCGATTTACTTATGATGGGTCAATCATCTTAATCTCTATAAGTATAAAAACAGAGCAGAACGACCAAGGAGGTCTGTAGAGGCACCCCGCTACTATGGACACTGGTGGTGAATCATCTGCTTGTCTTTACCTTTACAAGGAATTACATAAACCCTCCATAGAGTCTATTCGAAGATAGGTGTAAGCCTTTCAAACATCCGAACCACTGCAGTATATTTCAAAGTGTTCCAAAATTGTTTTGGATAACAAAGTGGCAGTGGAAAGTGTTGCCAAGAACAAGTGGCTTTACTGTGCCAGATCACAAAGGCAATGATGCTAATAATGCACTGTATTTACGATAATCTAAGCGCAGCCATCTTAAAATATAACTACTGCTCATGGATTAACCTAACCTAACCTAAGCTAATTATAAGACATTTGTAAATATTGTAATTTAATTTACTTGAAATGCCAAAGAATCATTTTGCTTATTTTAAATCAGTGCTTTGCAACGCGTAATAAATAGGCGCATAAGTGGTATGAGGTATGGATAAAATGCGTTTGTAGAATGTTTCAGACTTCTATATTTTTTACCATTTTTACATCAACCGTTTTAAATTTTTTAGTAGTATTTACCATTTGATATGGTAGTATATTAATAAAATACCATATATCAGTATTCAACCCCCTTGAGTTTAGCAAAGTCTCAATTCCCCATTTTGACACTCATAGAATGGATACAAATATAGATCTAAGTTATAGCTGTAAACAGAAAACTATATTTTTTAAAACGGCAAATGTTACACATGCATTAATAGTATGAAAAACTATTTCCAAATGACTCACATTTATTTACAGACTGAAAATCGCCAGCCTTTAACCACTTGCAATTAAATACACCAAAACAAATCGAAGTGAACCAAATAAATTATATGCGGTTGACACTTTTTAATCACCTTTACTACACTCGTCAGTATTTTGCGAATTTTGACACCACACTCACATTAGTGAATGTCATTAATTTAAATGTAATAGTGCGCTTCCATCAAACACATTTATATTTTTTACGCCCAAAGCATGGTTACTATACAATTGTATTTGGACTTTGTCAATTTTTGCAAACGTTATAATTTTATTCAAATCCACTCAATTTACTATATTAAAGTTTTAGGTATACATATATACAACAAATCAGGAGCAATAATATTTGGCATTATCTTCCATACATTCCTAGTGTAATTGTCATCATTTGTCGTTTAAAATTTTAAAGTGTATTATTTCATCAATTTTATATACTTCAAATAATACATATATATGTATGTCTCGTATAACTTAGTCGATAGATATTTTATTTGGTTGAACTATGTTGACCACCGACTCAGAATTGGTCCAGCTCACAGTCCAAAAATCCATAATGTTCCAAAGATTATTTCGCTCAAATAGTTAGCCGACTTATAATTTTGGCATTGACGAAGAATTATTAATTACGTGTTTTATGAGATTTGTAAGCACTCCCTTAATATTTCAAAAATAATATTTGGGTATCCATACGGTATACACAAATTGTACTTAAAAAGACCTCTTTAAGTACTCTAAACTGGTTCAACTTCGTGTTGTTTCCGGCTTTAGCACCTCCTTACATGTAATTTTAAATTATTTCCATTTAAATCTTTTTTTATGCAAACGAGTAGAGTGAAGAGTGAAGAGTAAAGTTCATTTTGAACATTATTATTTCTCAAATTAATGCAACATTTATTAAAGTGCTGTGGGACTAAACCGCAAAATGTGCTCGTACCACAGTCTGCAACTAAAATTCGTTGAATTCGCAATTATTTTAAATTTTCAACGTTTGCGTTTTTTGTGTTGGATGGAATTGTTTGCAAACAGATGATTCTTGAAACGGCATTGTAAAATTAGCCGATTTGCAACATTCCAATGTCAAGCGTTAGTGTCAAATGCATGACCCGTTATATGAGCGGCGGTGAAGCGTTTTTTTTTCGATATTTCAAAAGTTGCTAATATCCACTGACAAATTACACCACAAAACAGGTAAAAATTAAAATAAATTCGGTTTTATTTTACTTTGTAGGCTGTAAAATGAAACAAACGTAGCATCGGCGCATACATGTACAAATTATTTCTAGTGGTTTACGAATGCTAACCGAATCGTATTGCTTTTATTGCAGCACTTTGGTGTCAAATATAATTATTTACATGTGTGAGAGTTTAATTTTTATTGCACTTTATAAATTACTGCATTCCAGTCGAGTTCAACTCAATGGCTATCAATTACTCCACTTAAAGTAGTGTCCAAATAATAAATAATTTACAGCGTATTTAATTTTAAACACAAGTGTGACATTAATTTATATACTTAGCAGTATTTGCATATTCATATATGTACAAATATATCACACTCAAATAAAGGCATACATATACGCACATTTGTAATATAGTTGATTGATGGTACACAGCATTTTTATACACGGGTAATAAGTATATTTACAGTATATTAAGGGAATTATTCTCCCAAAATTTCATCACTCTTTACTTAGCGAACCAATCGGATCTTTACAATAATTTGCATTATAGAAATCCTATTCTATATATTTAGCCTGAAGGACTCATAGTAGATACACTCATTCCTCTCTTACTTTTTAAAGAGAGTTACCCCACAGATCCTAGTATTATTTGTATTAAGTCAAATGAACTCTTGCGGGAAAATTACTACAGGTTCATTTAGAATGTGGAGATGGTTATATTACCTTAATAATTTAGTTTGTATATTAGGTCTACAACTTTGCTTCCGCTGTTTTTTTTTTTTTTTTTTGTAAATTTAAGTTTAATTTAATTTTAGTTTCTCAACTTCGTAACATATTTTTATTAAACAGATTAAAGCAAATTCCCGTTTTCGAAACGTTCCAAACCGCTTATGCCTTGTCCCCAGTTAAATCCTGTTTCTGTGTTGTGTTAATGGAAGTGATCTTATGCAACTTCTTTTCAAAATTATTATTCAACAATCTACAATTTTTAACAAATTGAACCTATAGACACTGCGTAGGTTCCAACTAACAGCTGACAGATATGAAGTACCTTAATTGATACACCTCTCACTTAATATTTATTGTTGTCCATCTTCTTTTTATAAATAAAGTTTATTTTAAACACCATATGTAAATGTCCTCTATAAGTAGAATATATACTCGTCTTGGAAGTTACGTACTTAACTTTTGGAGCATTCATTAAGTTTAATTTAGACAACTTTAAAAGAACATTTCATAAGAAAAGAACTAAAATTAGTAACAACATCTCCCTACTAAACCTTTTATTTTTAGTTGAGCATAAAAATCTTACAATTTATTTCTGGACAGTGGCGGGTCCACGGGGGGTGGGGGGTTTGGTTGGCGTTGTTTGTGGTTTGGTGTTAAAACACCCTCTAAACTCAGAGAAAAATATATGTTTGTTGATATGGGTTTGGAATGAGGTTATTGATAAAAAAAAATCACATCAAATTATAAGCAATTATAATAAGCTACAAGATTTTTGTTGTTATCCATATAATTTGAACTTTCTCTACATTTGTACAAGCAGTATCGCTGAAGCTCAGTGATTAATTGAGGATTACACGGGATCTTACATTCCATGTTATATTTTCTTTGGTTTTTTCAAAGAATTCTTCTAGCATTTCATCAACTGACAGATCAATATCCCTATGAATATTCATTGATGCTAGACCATTAAGCCTATCTTGACCTGTCGTATTTCGTAAATAGGTTTTAATTCTCTTTAAACTTGAAAAACTTCTTTCCGGTGATGCTATTGAAAGAGGCAATAACGCCAATATACGTAAAATCTTTAAAACATTCACAAAAGACGTTTTGTTCACTGCTTCTAAAGCTTCGAGAGCAATCCGAAAATGCTTGCCTGAAGTTCGCTGTTTCCATAGAGAAGAAAATATTTCTCGAGCTTTTTTAGCGTCAAATTCGTACTTTGGGAAAAATACACAAAAAAAATACGAGTCCTATAATAACTGAATTTTCGCGAGGGAACTGCTATATTAAAAATACGTTGAGTAATAAAAGTTTTCGTAAAACCCCCACCCCAAAAATTTTTTTAGGATCCGCCACTGTTTCTTGAGAATTATTTTTACACATTACTCTTTCAGCTCTTTCTTACAGATTCAATGTAAGAAGTAAATGAATTTTAGAATATTGTATTTCTTTCTGGTATTTTGCTTTTTTATTTCTTTTACTATTTGATGTAAATGCGAATAAAAATACTTGAAATTTTTGTAATCTCATCACTGTCACACCCTGTGGAATTTCTTGCTCCTGCTGCTGTCCTTTGTTCAGTTTAATTTCTATTTTTCGAAAAAAAAAATTAGATCATTGTCGACTGTAAATAGTTTCCTTAGAAATGGTTTCTTTTAGGTCTGCTTGCTATACTGAAATCTTGCACGTAGTAGAGGCAAAAAGAGGGGTTATAAATACAAAAATAGTTGTAATTTGAGAATACGAAATTAATAAAATTATGTAAATTAACAAAACAAATTATTAATTAATTTCTACTGAGTAAATGTAGTTTCAAAATAGTAAATAAATTTATATACCTCACGCCAGTAACGTGTAGATCTAAAAGTACTTTACCCACTGAAAGCAGTCTGTCCTTTTACCGTTTTATATAACATTTACTAACTATGTAATTCAATGTATGTACGTGTATACATATATGCATTCATTCCTAATGGAAATGTAGCAGTGTAAATGATCATATTTCTGCATGCATTTGAAAGTCTACTGTCAGGCCAAACGTCAGATTAGCATACACGTGGTGACATATATGTCAAGTGTCAACAGTGTCTTCATACTAATGTCTACATTCACTCAATGAATATAGACACACTTTCAAACAACTTATAGTTCCTGTGATGTATATGGACAGTGTCATTTACAATAAATTCTAGTATGAAAATACCTAAATGTGTAGATAATTTACTATAAGTGATTTAGAGAATATTTCGGTGGAATAAATCATAAAACCAAAAAACTGGAATCACCATAATCTACAAGAAAACTTCCAGTTAGAGAGAAATCGAGCTACACAAGTTTTCATTAAAAACAATTTTTTTTAAGCTGTAAAATATAGATTTTTATGCAGTTTGATTTATTTTCTTTGCATAAAGTTTTTTGCTTAAGTTAAAACATGTTTTCTGTAATTATTGGCTGAACATATATTTTTGGCTTGTTTGTTTCAGTGAAAATAGATTCTAAACTGTTTAGTGTTCTGTAGTGATCGTCAGTTGTATTGATATTCTTATTTCAATGGAATATAAATGACAAAGGAATGCGTTACATACTTAAATAATTTCTTTTTCAGAATCCTAACCGTTTTCCATGACGCTGGAAGTAATATGCGTTGGGTCTGAAATATTCGGTTCTATAATATAGTAATCTGTTATAAATCCGGATGAGCAAATCTCATTGTTTACCTCAATGTAACCTGTAATGTTAACATTTGAAGGGATATTTGTATTACTATTGCTCATACCAAATTCGAAATCAGTTTCCATTAATATTTTTTCGTCGTCAATGTTTTGCAGTGAGGAATATTGACCAAATCAAGCCTTTCAAAAGTAGATAATCACGTGCCAATTTATAAATTCCATTTATGGAAGGAAATTTTTATGAAATTTTACATCTTTTGACAGTTAAGTGTTCGAATATATATGATATGGAGAATTCCCAGATAAGGAATTTTTAGTTATGGAAGTTCAACTGTATATGCAAAAAATGTTGAAAACGCTAAGGCCAAAGCAACACATATATTGTAAATCAGTCAATGTTTGGTATTTTATCAAACATTCGCAAGTTATTGGTATATATAGCTTTTAGCATGAATGCTATTATTGTTATTTGCTATTGCAATTGTGGCACGACCGATTTCAATTACGTTATGAATTAGTATACCATTTTCTCCAGATTTTGTCCCCAGTACTTCCCAGGCTCGCTGGAAAAAGTGAAATAGGAATATTGGTGATCCATGAAATTAAATACATTACTTTACATGTTGCTATTGTTGAGGAATAAAGTCATGTTTCCATTAAAAACATTCTTTCATTAGGCCAAATACTTTCCATGTATAATACAATCAGTTTAACCTAAAATGAAGCTTCCAATTCTTCCTGCTGTATTAATAAAATAAAAATGTCATAAAAAATAATTTCTACATGTGGTTATGATTAGTTAAAAGTAAGCAGTAAGTATCACTGTGTATATAGTATTAAATTTTAGCTTTATCATCAACCTAACGAAAGCGCTCAGTACGTCACTCATACGCACAGTCGCACAGGCATATGACGCAGAGACTGCACGAAGAGATATAATGAGCAGCTCTAGTGCAGAGCTACAACCTCTGTTAAGGCCAGGCATCATGAGTCAATGTTCTTTTAATGTTGCTGTCAGTTGATTTATTTGCTGTGGCTTTTGTCGTTGGAAAAGATGACATGACGAGACAGTGAACAGACGTGGCTGGCTGCATACAATGCACGTTTGGATTAGCACATACATAGCAGACTTCCATGGAAATTGGTTGATATGCACAAAAAACCTTTCAATTGAAATTAATGAATATTTTACTGCATGCCACAAGCATTCAACACGCTCACACACATACATCCAAGCAAATAAAAGCAAATGCTTCAAAATCCATACGAATATGGATATCTGTTGGAGTCTGTGCGATTGTGCATTAGATTGGCAGCACATGACATGCGGTCAACCGGTCAACCCCAATTGTTATTGTATGTACATATATATGTATGTTATATGGCTCGCCACTGGCGTGGCGTGGGGAGTGCTTGTGTGCGCCATTTTTTGCGGTTTTGTTTGCATTTCATGTATATTTTTCCATATTCTCTCTATTACTAATATTATTGTAACATTTCTGATTTTTCAACGGACGCTCGTTTTGTTGTTTGTTGGCAGATTTTGAATTTCATGCCACATTGAGCCATCAACGGAGACCAGCATATGCTGGCGCACCCGAACCGAAACCAGAAACTAACCTCAATTGCAAACTAAACTCTCACTCCAACACCAACACCAACAACAAGTAATAATGCTGATGATGATAAGAATAATGATGTGTTATAACCATTGTCGTTGTTGTTGCACTTTAGAGTCGACAGTTGTGCTGCAAAATGTAAAATGGTTGAGCGCCAGCTTGTCAGATGATGAAGTTGTAGTTATTGCTGTTGACAGCTGGCAGTTGGCAGCTGTTGACCAACCTGAAGATGCTTTTATTATGCGACTGACAAACTGTAGCTGTGGGTTTTCCGCAATTGTGTTGAACTGTCGCAAAATTTGTGTGCTGCAAAGCTGTCTGGAAAATGGGCAAAATGCAGCGTCGACGTATTAGACCGCAAAAGTAAGCTGTGCAAAATTTTCAGAACTAACACATACATACATAGATGAATTTGTCAACACTTGTTATATAATTCTTTGGAGTCGTTTGACTTTTGTGCGCCCGCCTATTGTCCGCTGTACACAATTTGTTTCGGTGATTGCTTTGCATGGACACAAATCAATTTGTAAATTGAAATTTGTCTTTTCATGCCCTCTAGCTTATTTATTTGCTGATGTGTTGTGGGAGTATTTATTTTGGCATGGCAACTTTTTATCAACTTACGAGTATAGTTTTGGACGACTTAAATTTTCTCATAACGAATGATTGAAAAGGTTTTAAAGTATGAAAGCTCTATATTAAGCCTTCCAAATATAAATTTCTTGTGGGCTGAATATAAACTGTAATACCAATGACTTGTTTATTTTAAATTCGAAGTTGTTACTTTTCCAGATGAAGTTCAAAGCATCAGCAAACTTTTAGAGTATTCTTGTTATAAGTCCCTAATTACTTTCGAAGATTTCTTAATGTTTGCATTATGATAGTACTTGTGCTTATACTTGTCCAGTGGTACATAATAATTTAAAGCTCAACCCACTCCTCTGTGACAAACACTAAAAGAGAACTAATTAATTATGTTTTGGTAACCGCAGGCAGCTGCTTAGTTCTTCTTCCTTCATAAAGGCAAAAATATAAAAGATGTAAGAAGAGTGTTGTATGAAGAAGTTGTATGACTTTGATTTTGAGAGTTGAACATTCTATGGGCATACGTATTCTTTAAGTATCTCCAATACTCAACCATAGTAGTGAAAATATGGATTTCTGTAAGAAATAATGAACATACTGCCGCAAAAAGTGATCGAAAATTGATTATCTCGCCTGGAATGAATGCTACATTTTTATCTTGTCTTGTTATTATGTACTTGCCATTATTCTGCTCATCACGCGAGTTGCTACGAGTTTAATCGAATTAACAGGCCTAAGTTGATATCATCATATTATCTCCAAAATGCTTTTCTGCAAGTAACTTAATAAGTAATTTTAATAATATATCTCACAGATTGACATATATATTAGACAAAAAGTCACCCATAAGCTCTGGCATTCTCATATTCGGGCCGAGGGATTTTATAGTTTTAGACCGATTTCCACAAACATAACCGGAGAAGCACCAATCCTTAAAGCTACTATTTCCAATATCGTCAGAGATGTGTGAGATGTAAAATAATCTTGGTCGAGTTGTTGAATTGTGTGATTTCACCAAAAAGTGGGCGGTACCAAGTAGGGATGGCAAGATTAATCACATAAATACCATTAATCGAATATTTTTTTATCAGAGATCAATTAAATTGAATCGAGGCTCCTGTTCTGATGCATTAATCGATTAATTATTAAATTATTATATAAGCATTGCTGCCATTCAATTTACCAAAGTAATATAATGGCTGTTGACATTGATAAGCCTCTTTTGAGTTCAACTTTACACCACCAAGGGCGTTCGCCATGGACAGGAACGGGTGATAATCACTTGGCGCTATGTCCGGGCTATATGGTGGATGTGATAAAAGCTCCCATCCGAGCTCACGTAGCTTCTGGAGAGTCGTCAAGGAAGTGTGTGGTCTGGCGTTGTCCTGGTGGAACACTACACCTTTCCTGCTGGGTAATTCTTGACGCTTCTGGGCATATGGGAGCAGCTCATAGTGGATGATTCCCTTTCAATCCCACCAAACACACAGCAAAACCTTCCTGAGCGTCAATCAAGGCTTAGCGACTGTTTCACCGGCATTCGATCACGGCCGTTTTCACTTGATATTGTCGTATGTGATCAATTTTTCGTCTCCAGTCACCATCCGCTTCAAAAATGGGTCGGAAGGCGGATATTTGCCAACCTAATATTTTCGATGTCATCAGAAGATGGAACTCAACATTCTATATGATTCAACATTTCATCAAGTTAATTTCATGCGTAAGTCAAATATTATTAAATTTTCCTAATTCTTCACCAATGATCACATCAAAGAACAGTTAATCGAAATAGTTGCTTTATTAAGACCATTATTAGCTCTGACAGTGCAGATAAATCTCGAACAATATGCAGCTCTGAGCCAAATCATTCCAATTGTTCATTGCGGCATCAAAGAAATCTTTGGAAAATTATTTTATTTTATAGACCCTTCATAAATTATCAGTTCATAGCGAAATGCAAAGGTAAAATAATGATACAATTCCTCAAGACGAGCTAAGTTATTATTTGAATTGCCAAGTATTACACCTGAAACGAAACACTCCCGAGACATGGGAAGAAATTGAGATTATATACCCCAAACTTTATCTGCTTTCCCACAACTATTCGCACATGATTAGCTCATCAGTACCGACGGAAAGTCAATTTTCAAAAGTGGGGGTAATAGCTTCTGAAAACCAAAGCAGATGAACAACCACAAAAATTTTAAAAATAATTTGTTTACAAGCATACTTGCAACAAAAATTTTTCATTATTTTAATAGTAAATATTTAATTAATCGAATAATACATTTCAATTTATTGAAATTAATTTTTTGTTCTTTCAATCAATCATTTGATACATTAATCATTCGGAGCCATCCCAAGTACCAAGACCATTGCGCCTTTTTTATATAGACTCGTATGTAGACTTGCCATTATATAGTATAACATTTGTTCAGGTAGAGCGGTTAATATACATATATTCAAACAAAGTCAGTTGAAAAAAAAATAAAGTTAAGAGTAAAGCCCTTATATCTGAACAAGGACCAAAATGTATAAAAATATTCTGTTTAGTAAAAAGATGAATTTCAAACCGATTACACACAGGCCAAAATTAAAATATGGGACCTACTTACTTCTTTCGCTGTTTTATTTCTCACCTTTTCAAACGAATCCCGATTTTCTATTTACAGGGGAAAGTAGCTTAAATATCCACAAAGTCGCAAAAACTTCTCAGCTTTTATAAATGCATGCTACATGGAAAGTGTTTATTGCTCTGTGCTAAGAAATATTTTCTTCAAACGCATGGAACTGTTTATTCTTTTTCCCGCACAGCTTAAAGTAAAGTTTTGCAACAGCTTTATAAATGCACTGACAGAAGTTGTCAACAACTGCGTTTCTTGTGTACGCCAAGTCGATGACAATGAGGAATGCGTTACAGAGCAGAGAGCACTTGAGGCGACGAAGAGCGGAACCCAAACAGGCTTATCATAACTACTTCAGCATTCTCAACGACTTTATTATAAGCGTATGTCGCAAATACGCAGCTGTAGCTGTGTGTGCACACAAAGAGAAGAGTAGCATATAGGGTGTTAAGATGGGGTCATGAGTTAGGTGAATTAGATGAGCTAAAAAGCTGATCTGAGTACACTTTTGGTTTAAATTTTATACCCTTTTACTCACATAGTGTGACACATAAATAATAACCGTTATATATTGCTTTATACATATCCATATATGAAAGTGGGCGTGCCTCTTTTGGAACACTGTATAAATCTAACACAAGGTCTACGAGTTAAAATGTAAATGGAAATTATTTAGCAAATCAGCGAACTTAACGCACCGATAACTGCATTATTGCAACTTCAATAATTGTAATAAAGTTGCGAAAGCTAACGCAACTACAAAAGGAACTGCGGCAACAACAACACCAGTCCATAGCTACTAAAGTGCAGTAGTTTGCGCGCACAATGAGCTATTGCCACGCTGATTCAATTACAATTATTATATCCTATGTACTCGTCGTCGTTGCTACTTTGCTCTACTTTCTAATGCAAGCGTCTACCCCGCCTACCCCGCCTACCCGCGCATGTTGCGTCTTCATATCCCTGCAACATTCATATTTGCCTCTTGACGTTGTTTGTTGTTGCTGGTTCATGTCACTGCTGCTGTTGGTGCTCTCAGAATTATTGCATTTGTGTGCAACGCAAATCCGCATCATTCCGCTTCGCTTCAACTCACGATATTTACGAGCGCATTTAACTATGTTCAGCGAGTATACGTACCTATATGCATAGAAAAGTGCTGGTCTGTGTGTAAAAGTGGTAGCTCTGATATGATTAATTTCAAACATTATTCCGCGTGTAGGACTTCTAAACCGGCAGTTATGCCAAACTGTTGGATATTGTTGGTATTGATCCTGGAAATAGATTTTTTGAAAATTTCAAACAATTTGCGAGGAAATAGTGAAATAAATATGTACTCACACGATATCCTTAGATTTTTCATGTTTCAACCATGTTATCTTACAACCGAAGAACTATTGTAAGCGAATCCTAAGTTTAAGATATGCCGTTGTACTATGTATACACTTATGTATATGCAGGCTTAGCTCTGAGTCTATTTTTCATCGCGTTGTTTGAAATACTATCAAATAATTTATCTTGAATCGTGTGCCTGCACTACGGTATGTTATTCTAATTTAGTTCTTTAAACCGTTTAACTTCTCTTAGTACTATAGTGTTTTTCAAGCCAATGTTTAAATGTAGCTAACTCCTCTATAATGTTGAAAAATGCGTTGCGAAGATACATACAAATATCTAAACTTATAATTATAGCCAAGAAACAATTCTTGCCATTGACAACATCCATTACAGACACTTTAATATTTATATAGTATATGCAAATTTATACTCGCAGAGTTGAAGCCACATTGTTGCTTAAATTCACTACAATAAGTCTCATGAGCATAGTCAGAACTTTAAATTTGTAATATAGCAAGGAAACAAGAATGGATGGAATATTACTAAAACTTTCGACATCTCTAACAGATCAAACTCAGATCGAATCTGAGAAAAATATGTATGCTTTCTAATGTGTTACAAACGGATTTATGAAGGATCAGAACTACGTTTTTTGTGGCGTTAGAAAACATTTACCAACTAATTTTAAGAAATGGAGATAAGTAAATAGTTTCGTAAATTTATCTGTCGGGGAAACATTTTCATTGAACATAGGGTTCTTGGGAAAAATACATATACATATTCATTGTCTGGCCAACTTAAAATTATTTTTCTAGTACTACGACTACTACGTTGGATGGTATTTCTGACATGAACATTTTAACATGAAATCCACCCTGCGGAGGTAGGATCAGATCAAAAGTTATCAGATCCACCATTTTTCGAACTTGTAAGCATACAGCAACTCGCATATAGAAATAATCCTTATATGTAGATAATAGGCATCCCACTATCTGTACTGGGAATAGTCGGTTTCGTTGCATTTATTTTCATAAAATTGATAATTCCAAATAAACGGAATTTTCATTAATGAAGTCAACCAACCATTAAACTTTTATAAGGCATGAACACTCCTTGCTCTCATATTTCTAGAACTGGTTAGATTTGATTATAGCGATAAATTAAGCATATTGAAATCCTTCCGCAGACAATATGATCCACTGACTACTGGAGGAATGAAAAACCTTTCAAGCTCAACAACAATACAGCTCAATCACTCGTTTGAGCTGGTCTAGTTTTTAAATAGATTTAAGATTTTATAACTTATTGTTAGGCTTAAAAACAAGCAGATTTAATAAATAAGGAATACTATATTTCACTATATTTTTACTTTGAACACTATTAAATTGTTTACAACAGCTATGACAACATTTTATACGTAAATATAATAGAACCTCAAACTATAAATGTCATAAAAAAGGTAAAAAACTCAAACATTATTTTGTAGCATTTCTAATACGTATGGCATGAGAACATCTGAATTGATAGTAAATCAAATTCAAACACATTTATTGGAGCGTTCAGAGGAAGCAATTAAATAGCAGTAAATCCAGGAATTTATGCACTTTCAAAGGAGTATAACAAAATTCTTCAATTATTCTCCTTCAGCGCACAAAGCATTTCACTTTTATGGCGAAAGACAGTTCAGTTCAGTTGACTTTCAACTTAAATGTTGCCAAATGTAAGACAATGTAACTGGCGAGGGCCTGTCATGAATAAGTGAGAGGCTGATAAAGGAATGAACAATGAAAATGAGCTGATGAATTGGAAATTGGAACAAGACAGATATGTGCATCATACGCAGTGTAGTGCTGATTATTTGGCACCGGCCAATTCAAAAGCATCGCCTGAAGTGTGGGAGAAAAAGTGAAACATCATTTGATGATTTTTAGAATTATCCCTCTATATTTTATTGCCAAAACGAGTTGTTGCTGATGACAGCCGAAAATTGGCAGTAAATTCAAAAAGGAACTCTTAAATGCCAATGGATTAGCCAAGGGTTAATGCAATAGTTCCAGAAGACAGAAAAAATAAGCATCGAAAGTCTCAACTCTTTGCAGTTTACCGTCATTGCAGAAATGTGCGAAATTTTTGGCAACGAATTTTCACTTTCTTATCGTCACAAAGCACCAATTTGAGCAAAATGCCAAGTGAGGGCGAAGTCACACAAACACAGTGCTACACACGCCCATGCATACTAGGGGGTCATTTGAGTAACCCAATACACCTATACACTGCAACACTAGCTCAAACTAGTAGTTTTAGAAAGTCTCTTCATTGTTGCACAAAGCCAGGCGTTGCTGTTGCTGGCGGCTTCTTTACTTTGCCAAATCGAAGTCATTGTTGGAACTGATAAAGATTGACGGTGTTATAAATTTCTGATTATGTCACTTCCGAAATTGGCAAAATTTCATACCCATAACGGAAACAAGTAGTTAACGGAAGAGTAGTTCATTCAAGGGGAACCTGGAGTTTGAAGAAATTATTGGCTGCTAAATGCAGTCAAGCTAAGCTGCTTACGTTGAAAGCGTGAGTTTATTATCATAAAGGCATTAACCATACTGTTATATTAAGTGCTTGTTACGGTTTAAGTTAAAACAAATGCAAAATTTGGTGGTTAATCGAATTAAAAAGTGAAGGACTGATCTAGTGATTGCTCCAATGCGTGTAGAGATCTATTACTTTATAATCATCAGCCTTATGCTATAGAGTATAGGCTAATAATCTAATATAATGGCTAATGGGGGAAAACTAGATTTATAAAAGTACTCCTGAATAAATTATTTACTGGCATTCTCTAATATATGGATTTAGCAACAAACTCTTGAAGTTAGGAGGTTGAGAGAGCTATCAATAAGTCAGATTATAGTCTCTCGAGTTTCAACTACAAATGTTATGTGGGCGAATTGTTTGTACAAGGTGTGTTCAAACAAGTAAGGAAGGGCTATTAGGTTAGAAGCACCGAGGTCCTCGTGTTCGATATATGGGGTCTTAAAAACCTATGGTCCGATTTCGGCGATTTTTAGAATGGGGCTGCCACACTATTAACATAGTATTTGTGCAAAGTTCTGCATCGATATCTTCACTAGTACTTACTTTATATATTGCAATGTAAACGATTCAGATTGTCTTCAAAGTTCTGGTATATAGGAAGTAGGCGTGGTTGTGAAGCGATTTGGCCTATTTTCACAACATATCATTGGGATGTAAGGAAACTATTACAAACCAAGTTTCATTGAAATCGGTCGAGTAGTTCCTGAGATATGGTTTTTGACCAATAAGTGGGCGACGCCACGCCCATTTTCCATTTTGTAAAAAAATCTGAGTGCAGCTTTCATCTGCCATTTCTTATGTGAAATTTAGTGTTTCTGGCGTTTTTCGTTAGTGAGTTAACCCACTTTTAGTAATTTTCAACCTAACTTTTGTATGGGAGGTGGGCGTCGTTATTATCCGATTTTTGGAATGTATTAAGAAGTAGCTAAAAAAAACGACTGCAGAAAGTTTGGTTTATACAGCTCTATTGGTTTCCGAGATATGTACAAAAAACCTATTTGGGGGCCACGCCCACTTCCCCATAGCTTTATTTATGGCTTAGTTATGGCACTTTATGTGTTTTCGGTTTTCGCCATTTTGTGGGCGTGGCAGTGGACTGATTTTGCTCATTTTCAAAAGCAACCTTTCTATGGTGCCAAGCAATAAGTGTGCCAAGTTTCATCAAGATATCTTAATTTTTACTCAAGTTACAGCTTGCACAGACGGACGGACGGGCAGACAGACATTCGGATTTGAACTCCACTCTTCACCCTGATCACTTTGGTATATAAAGGGTGATTTTTTAAGAGCTTGATAACTTTTTAAAAAAAAAAAACGCATAAAATTTGCAAAATCTCATCGGTTCTTTATTTGAAACGTTAGATTGGTTCATGACATTTACTTTTTGAAGATAATTTCATTTAAATGTTGACCGCGGCTGCGTCTTAGGTGGTCCATTCGGAAAGTCCAATTTTGGGCAACTTTTTCGAGCATTTCGGCCGGAATAGCCCGAATTTCTTCGGAAATGTTGTCTTCCAAAGCTGGAATAGTTGCTGGCTTATTTCTGTAGACTTTAGACTTGACGTAGCCCCACAAAAAATAGTCTAAAGGCGTTAAATCGCATGATCTTGGTGGCCAACTTACGGGTCCATTTCTTGAGATGAATTGTTCTCCGAAGTTTTCCCTCAAAATGGCCATAGAATCGCGAGCTGTGTGGCATGTAGCGCCATCTTGTTGAAACCACATGTCAACCAAGTTCAGTTCTTCCATTTTTGGCAACAAAAAGTTTGTTAGCATCGAACGATAGCGATCGCCATTCACCGTAACGTTGCGTCCAACAGCATCTTTGAAAAAATACGGTCCAATGATTCCACCAGCGTACAAACCACACCAAACAGTGCATTTTTCGGGATGCATGGGCAGTTCTTGAACGGCTTCTGGTTGCTCTTCACCCCAAATGCGGCAATTTTGCTCATTTACGTAGCCATTCAACCAGAAATGAGCCTCATCGCTGAACAAAATTTGTCGATAAAAAAGCGGATTTTCTGCCAACTTTTCTAGGGCCCATTCACTGAAAATTCGACGTTGTGGCAGATCGTTCGGCTTCAGTTCTTGCACGAGCTGTATTTTATACGGTTTTACACCAAGATCTTTGCGTAAAATCTTCCATGTGGTCGAATAACACAAACCCAATTGCTGCGAACGGCGACGAATCGACATTTCACGGTCTTCAGCCACACTCTCAGAAACAGACGCAATATTCTCTTCTGTACGCACTGTACGCATTCGTGTGGTTGGTTTAATGTCCAATAAAGTAAACTGAGTGCGAAACTTGGTCACAATCGCATTAATTGTTTGCTCACTTGGTCGATTATGTAGACCATAAATCGGACGTAAAGCGCGAAACACATTTCGAACCGAACACTGATTTTGGTAATAAAATTCAATGATTTGCAAGCGTTGCTCGTTAGTAAGTCTATTCATGATGAAATGTCAAAGCATACTGAGCATCTTTCTCTTTGACACCATGTCTGAAATCCCACGTGATCTGTCAAATACTAATGCATGAAAATCCTAACCTCAAAAAAATCACCCGTTATAACCCTATATCTAACTCATTTAGTTTTGGGCTATACAAACAACCGTTATGTGAACAAAACTATAATACTCTCTTTAGCAACATTTGTTGCGAGAGTATAAAAATAAAAAACAATGATTTTATGAAAAAAATATTTATTCATTCGCCTTCATTAATGTTGTCACCTTTAAAGTAATTCCAATTATAAATTATGCACTTACGATAGCACTTCTTCCAATATTCGTCTTTTTCATCGATTATAATTATATATATGGTCAACGGCTTGAGGAAAATACTTGAAAGAGTTGGCATCTTTTCCAAGTTGAAATATCTCGTGTTGGGGTAGACGTGGAAATTTAAGTAATACAAAGCTGGATGGAAGCAAGGTGAAAATATGTAGTCACTTTATTCTTCTCTGAGATAGATATATCTTGGTATTTATTTTTCTATTCGCCACATATCTGCTGGGTATCTCGCTGCTCTCTCGTAGAAAAATTTACATCTAGAACAAGCAACAAAGTTACAGTTGTTTTTGAACAAGAGAGTATGCGTATATTTCATTAAACGGGTATAATAAGTAGCTGCAGTTATCAAGTATATATATTTTAAATCGGTTATACTATCGTGAATCAGTGAATGAAAGTGAAAAGATTTTGTAAAATATTTTTTTAAAAAACTTAAGACTCGAAATTAATAATAATACTATAAAATACTGAATCCAGATATTGTTATAAATCTGCTCAAACAACATTAATATGTTAATACTTTGATTTATAACTAAATCTCATACATTTTTATAGCTCACCGATATTAAGCTATAATTCTACAAAGCTTTACCACATTTAGATAGAAAGTTAAAGTGAAACGCCTTTAAAGCGAAATATTCTGACAAAAATTATCATATTATGACAGTTTGCATTTGTAGCTCAATTGGATTTCCTTTGGAAATAAAATCAAGCAGACAAACATATCAAATTTTTATCAAACAACAGTTATTTGCTCTATTAAAATAATGAACTCAAATAGAACACTTCATTCGTTTCGTAATTAAGTGCTATATCAAAGAGCAAACACTGCATGTGTTGCATTAATGAAATCCAATTCCAAGCAACAAACACAAATTTTAATATACCAAACATACATACTGTATTCGTAGAAATATACATTTTGAAGCGCATATTTGGAAATATTGCACAAAAATATAATTTCAGACTAAAATCGATATAGAAATTGCAAACATACATATGTGTATTTGTATTTGTATTTACAAAGTGCAGCACACACAGTGGCAAAGTTTAAATTCTCTAATAAATTTGTGTTTGTATGTGTGATTCTTATTTCACCTAAGAGCGAGCAATTTGCAACAGTGTTGGTGATTGTTTTCACACATCAGAACATTAATGCCTCGATACACTCACACACACAATACTTGCTAATATTAACCATTCATTTATTTATATACATGTATGTATGTACATATGTCAGTCTGTGCTTGTTTACAAAAACGCACACACACAGACATACAATACATCCAATTTAACAACGTTCACACCAACCGAAATATTTGAAAGTTTAGAAATATTCGAATATTTTTTGAAACAATTTCGGAAATTCATAGTTGTTTAAGGTTGGGTTGAGTAGAGTTTAAGGTTGTGGCATACCATACGCATACACATACACATACATATGCAAAACAACAACAAGTGTTTTTCGTACACTTATGCATCGCAACACATTATGGCAAACTGTAAGTTGTTTTGGTTGTGCGAAATAGTTTGGAATCAGAAATATTTCAAATATTCTTGCTGCCGGCATTAAACTCTAAACTTGACTATACTTGCAATTTATTTTATATTTAAAACATTTAATTATACTTATATACTCTGGTAGCTGCCACTTTGAGTGTTCGAGATGCAGCATAGAGAGCATAACGTAAACGTCTGCTAAACAAAATGCTGAGGCGTTGCATGCATATTGCTTTTATATTTTAATTTACCGCACTTACAGTTATGCAAATAAGCGCACGCCTGGCTACAGCTACCCACCAAACATTTTTGGAGCATTTCTGGGATATTGGAGTACTTCATAAACTGTTCTTCTCCGATGTAGTAATGGACCAGCCCATCATTGCTCGCCTTTTAGCTATAATAATTATCACATGATGTGTAATCAAATAACATTTTTAATTTTTCCTTTTCTTTTAAGACGAAATAAGATTCGAGGATTCAAAAAATAATTTTTATTACTTCAAAAATTATTATTAAAACTATTGAAATTCTATTTGAACTGGCGTTAATTTCGGAGTACTTTCATATCAAATTGGAGCACTTCTCTCTAATCGCCATTTTTGCAGAGTAATCTATAATAATACGCTATTGCGTCACATCCGCCGTCATGGCGTATACGTACTCATGATTTATGCATATGTTTGTATGTACATTGCAGATTTTACTTAGCATCGGAGATTAATTTGTATGCAGGCTAAGCTGATTGCTCTTACACTGTTTACTATTCAGCTTTGACGTTTTGTTATTATTTCAAGAGCTATTGTTCGCTTATGCCGCTGTCGATAATCTCATGGCAGCAGTTGTTGCAAGCGCACACAAACACACACACACTCACATACTTAGAAGGATAGCGGGAGAGCTGCTTGTGTGCGTATTTTACGTTTGCTCCATCTACGTTTTGCTTAACTTAGCATTAAATACGCGTGGCTGTAATCATTAAATTAAAATGCTTTCAATAAAGCAAAATCGTGACTGATACGCTAATGATGTTAGTGTCAGATTTCGTTTTCAAAGCAAAATCCTTGCTCACCCCCACGCTTGCTCCCTCCCTCAGCTTCGTTGTTGTGTAGGTGTGGCGGAGGCAGCGTTTTGCATAATTTTATGCTTGTGAAATTTTGAAACTTTCATCAGAACTTATTGTTATGTACTTTGTAAAGTATTTGTCTACCTTTATGACTTTTCAGGTGCTAAACGGCATGGCTTATTTACCTTTGTTGTCTGTGCTGTGATTTAAAGAGCACTGTGCGTAGGGGGTTGTGCTGCCTTCGCCTTTCGCATTGTAATAAAATGTAAACTTGAACGCTTCTGTCGATAGTATTTAAATATATAAGTATTAACAGCTTCTAAGCCGATTTTGATATTGACACCTGCGGCCCTATTGTGCTTATTACACATTTATTGCGATATTTAATCTTAATCAAGAGATGAACGATTTCAACTCTACCCTTTTCATATTTAAATGTATAAGAATATAGTGAAAGAATAAAAATTAATGGTAAATAGTGCCGAAAAGAACTAAAATTAAGAAAGTTGGTATTTCTAACTTTTAAGGGCAAGGGAAATTCAAGCAGTTCCAATGTAAATAACATTAACAGGGAATGAATGCAGATTAGAATCAATAGCTCATATAAACAGAAATATATAATACACGAAGTTGTCTTTAAATGATGATTGACAGTCATAACTTTGAAGTTGTAGATAATTTCGTCTACCTGGGCACCAGCATTAACATCGATAATAATGTCAGCCTTGAAATCCAACGCAGAATCACTCTTGCCAACAGGTGCTACTATGGACCGAGTAGGCAATTGAAAAGTAACATCGACGACATAGATAGTCCAGCGAATAAAAAGACAGCGGCTACGGTGGCTGGGTCATGTTGTTCGAATGGACGAAAGTGCCCCAGCTCTGAAAGTTTTCTCTCGGCTGTAACCGCGTATGCGGTGTCTACGCCAGTCAAGAAGAAGAAGAAGTGCTGACAAAGTGGATTTCTTTCTAGCGTTTGTAGAATAAACTAAGATAATTTAATTAGTCTCTAATCTCTATTCGTTGTCTAGTATGACAAATATTACCAGCCTTGTTATATAAATTATTTGGAGTTTCATCCATAACGATTAAATATAGTTTAACTACCGCGAAGTTACATGACAAGGCTAATGTTGAGTTAGTCGCAACTAGGTTAGCCCAACTACATGAGAGGTTTAACGATCGTTGTGAATTTTCAACGTACTCACATATTAATGAGTTAATAATATGACCACTACCAAATGATATCTTAGTTACTAGTATTAAGTTAGAAATAAGTTAGAAGTAAGTAAATTAAGCCATTATTATTTAAGGGTTTTTCTGTAAATTTTTCCCTACTAAAAATTAAGTTATTAATAATCACATTTTATATCCCAAAGTAAATTATTTTCTAAGCAGAAAAGGTAATATCGCCTGTACTCTTAACATTTATTATTATAAGTCACTGTAAATATATATATTATAAGTTGAAGTGAAATAAATTGAATTGAATTGAATATAGTTTAATTGTAGAGTTTTTTATACTTTTATGTATACCCCGATTCACTTAAATAGGTAAATATCTTATTTTTAAGATACGAGCCTATATCTCTTCATTTAGACATCGCAGAATTTTCTTTTAAGCTTGGTTTTAAAGATCGGTATATTTTGAACATGAATATACTATTCATAATTTATATGGAGTGTTTTAATGAACAAATCAAAAAATCTACTTTAAAAATTGCATCACTTAAATAGGTACAGTACTAGTTTCAATACAAGAATTTATTTAAATGCTTTAACCTAGTTTTATAAATTAATGCTTTTAGTATTTAGTAGTACCTCTTTTATGTAGGATAATTGAAAAAAATCTCTTCAGAAGGTTATCATAAAGCATGTTTAAGTAGTTCAAGGATATCTCCATATATACTATTTTTATTGCTGCTATAAGGGAGTATATAATCATCGAATTGACAGCCTGACTCAATAACCTTGTGGGACATCCACCCCCAAACGTTTTTCATTATTTAAGGTCAGGAGAATACGGTAGCAACTTCAACAATCTCAAATTTTGAACTGTAATCCGAGATTTTACTATCGTTGTGGTCCGGATCGGAACAATACCCTACTGGTATATTCAGGGAATGGGTCCAAAATTATTGCAAAAATGCGGAAATGCAGAATCGAATGTTTGTTTGTGTCAAGATGCAGTCATTTTTATACTCTCGCAACAAAGTTGCTAAAGAGAGTATAATAGTTTTGTCCATATAACGGTAGTTTGTAAGTCCTAATATATATATAGGTTATATATCAAAATGATCAGGGTTTTTTTTTTTTTTTTTTTCAATATTTGTTTATTTATTGAATCTGCTCTTTGGAGCCTAACAATAAGTTATTAAATCTTAATTCTAATTAAAACTAGACAAGCTCAACCAAGTGATTGAGTTGTTTTGGTGAAACGTTGCTCATCAGTGTGCTGGCATATCTCTTCTTTTTAGACGTGATTGATTGCAAGAATGTACTAAAGCGTTAGCCAATGGGTTTGGGTGATCTCGGAGTTTGGATAAATATTTGTGTCTGCTGTTCTCCACTTCTTTCTTTACCATGAGAATACCAAGATCTTTATGGATATTTTCATTACGCATGTACCATGGTGAGCACGTGATTGTTCTAAGCATTTTTGATTGAAATCTCTGAATTATATCGATATTGGTTGCACAGGTCGTACCCCACAGTTGAATGCCGTACATCCAAATCGGTTTTATTATCGCGTTATATAACAGAACTTTGTTGTCTAGGCTAAGTTTTGATTTTTTGTTTAGAAGCCAATTTAAATTTGCAGCTCTTATCTTCATGCAGGTTATTTTGCTCGATATGTGTTTTCTCCACGTGAGCCTTCTATCTAAGTGAATACCAAGATATGTTACTTCAGTCGCTTGGGGCACTAAAATATTGTTCATTTTAACTGCCGGGCACGATTTTGGTCTTAGGGAAAATGTAACATGCTTGCACTTTTGTTCGTTTACATTTATACGCCAGTTGGTTAGCCATTCTTCGACAAAAATCAAATGATCTTCTAATACTCTTGATGCTATAATTGGGCATTTGTTTCGGCTCACTAAAGCTGTGTCATCCGCAAAAGTTGATGTCAAAACATTACTAGCTGTTGGAAGGTCAGCTGTATATATTATGTATAGAGTTGGCCCTAAAACACTGCCCTGAGGTACACCAGCTCTTATTGGTCGTTCTTCAGATATGAAGTCTCCTACTTTGACAGTAAACTTTCTATTTTTTAAATAAGACTCCAAGGTTTTATGCATTTCGAGAGGTAAGCTTTTTTTAATCTTATATAAAAGCCCGTCATGCCACACTTTATCGAACGCCTGAGCCACATCTAGAAATATAGCAGAACAGTACTCTCTATACTCGAACGCCCTTCTGATTTCGTTAGTAATTCTATGTACTTTTTCTACAGTGCTATGTTTTGCACGAAAACCGAATTGGTGCGTTGGTATTACATTATTTTCATGGAGGAAAGGAGACATCTTTGATAGTAACAATTTTTCAAATATTTTAGAAAGACAGGGTAGAAGACTGATTGGTCTGTATGAAGACGGCTGTGTCAAGTCTTTACCTGGTTTCTCTATCATGATTAACTGCGACTTTTTCCATGAAATTGGGTAGTACCCGAAACTGAAAATAGCGTTAAAGAGCAAGGAGAGCACTGTTAAAGCAATATTTGGTAACTCAATTAGCATTTTTGGAGTAATTTTATCGTGTCCTGCCGACTTTTTTGGATTCAGCTCTTTTATGATTTTAATAATTTCAGAAGATGACGTTTGAATAGACCCAAGCGACTCGTTAGCGCTATTGGAGATGATTGGCAGCTTAAAGCTGTTCTTTGGGCAATTTGGTTGAAATACCTTTTCTAGGTGATTTGCAAAACAATTTGCCTTATCCTCGTCACTTCGTGCCCCGTTTCCACCCAAGCCTCTTATAGGCAAATTGGAGTCGACTGGAGGCTTCATTGACTTTTGGGCTTTCCAAAGAGAATTTCGTTTGTTTGAGTTTGGACACAGTTTCTTTATATAATTGTGAGTGTGGTATTCTTCCTCACGTTTAAGCGCTGTTTTTAATTTTCGTACAGCATATTTTAGTTGAAGCTGAGTAGAAGGGGAGCGATTTAACTGCCATTCACGTCTAGCTCGCCTTTTTTCATTTACAAGCTTTTCTATTTCATTATTAGTGATTTTTCTTCGGCTAATTGGTTTATTATTTCTGTTTGGTGTTGCTATGACAGCTGCATTTGATATTACATCATTAAATTCTCGTATGCTTTCATCAATATCTCTTTCTGTATCTATTTTTAAATCAATATTAATGTGGCTACTCACATATTTTTTATATTTTAACCAGTTCGTTTTGTGAGATGTCAGACCCACTTTTGGCTCAACGAATATAGGTTGTTCACACAACTTTATTAGTACAGGTGAATGGTCAGAAGATAAGTCTGTACATGTATCAACTGTCACAAGCGATCTATCTATATTTTTGGTTACAGCGAAATCAATTAAATCTGGTAGTTTGTTGAGATCACTGGGCCAGTATGTGGGCTTGCCAGGAGATATTATATCAATGTTATTGTGGTTCATAATGGTTTGATACAGCTGGCGTCCTTTCGGATTAATAAGACGTGAACCCCAGTACATGTGTTTTGCATTATAATCTCCACCTGCTAGAAATCTATGACCTAGCGTTCCAAAAAAGTCTTTAAATTCGCTATCTGTAATTTTAAAACGAGGTGGGCAGTATATAGCCGTTAGATTTAAATCAGAATTCCTATTTTTTAAGGATATTGTTGTAGCTTGTAACTGGGCTGTAACATGAGATTCCCGAGCATAGTGGTTTAACCTATTTCTAACCAACACTGCCGTTCCACCGTGTGCTTTTCCATCCGGGTGATTTGTAACATACAGTCTAAATCCCGGTATTTTAAAATTGTTTTTGTTTGTCAGATGAGTCTCTGATATTAGCATTACATCTATATTTTTTTCAGACAGAAATTTAATAATCTCTAATTTATGTTGGTTAACACCGTTAGCATTCCATATACAGATATTTAGTACGCTCATTTTTTACTTAATAAAGTTTGCAGCATTTGGTTTTGTGATTTTATTAAATCTTGTATCATATTTTGCATAGTAGACATAAATTGTGTCATACATTGCGTTAGATTTATAATCATGGTTTCAATACCACCATTTGGTGGATTTTGTGGTAGTTGCATTTGTACAGTGTTGCCTTTTACAACATTGGCATAGCTCCCTTGTACATCAATTTTTTTAAGTATACCGGGTTTAGGAATATGGTCTGTGATATCTATGATTTCATTATGGGGAGTATGTAGCATTTGGTTACGTCGTGCTTGAATTCCCTGTGATAACTTCGATTTCAAATCTTTATAAACAGGACAACCCCTGTAATTGGCAGTGTGACTTCCTCCACAATTGCTGCATTTTTTGTTTAAATCCTCTTTCTTAAGGATACATTTTGAAGTGGGATGTAAATCACCACATACCACACAAACACTGCGTAGAGTGCAATATGATTTGGTATGCCCATACTCTTGGCAGTTGGTGCATTGTACCGGTCCGTTTCTTTTATGTGGTTCTTCTACGGTTACTCTACGGTGCAGCAAATATTTTAAATTATATATTGGATGCACTTCGTTCTTTTTAAGCTGGTTAGAATTCGGCATCAATTCAATTCTAAACATGGGTTGCGGTACTTTATTTCTATTAAAGATGTTTACGACAGTTTTAACTTCAAAGCCACATTCTTCAATAGCTTCTTTGATTTCACTAGAGTCTACTGAAGACTCTATACCTTTAATTACTACAGCTAGGCCCTTTGAGCTCTTCAGCTGATAGGAATAATAATTTTTGTTTTTATCTGACAAAAACTTTACAACATCCATAAAACTTTTCTCAGTGTAAGTCTGTATTTTCGTTTCATCTATGTTGCCTTTTTTTAAAGGCACTATGTGAAAGTTTTTTGTACCTATAATTTCGCTTAATTTCGCAACAAGAGTATTTGAGCTACGCTCGCGCAAATATATTGGGGGCGGTTTGGCATAAGCGACTGTGGTGGTACCCTTCGCATTATCATCAGAATCATTGCTTAGTAAGGCAAATCTGTTGCCATTTAAAATTTCAGGCTTATTCTTGGTTGGCGTGCCGCCTTGAAACTTTTTAGGATTGACCGCTGACCTCACAGGACTTAATTTCCTTTTAATATTGACGTAGCGGTCAATGCCAATCTGTACAGATGGACTCTTTTTGATTTGTACATTCTCACCTTGCGTTATGCTTTTATTCGCTTTTTGCTCGCTTGCAGGTACCTGCTTCGGTGCGTTCATGTTTGTTGCTGGCCGTTGTTGACTGTCATTCTCTGCTGCTTTTGTTGTTTCTAAGCTCTGCTTCGGGTGCTGCTCAGTTGATCGCTGTGATGACTCATCCTTCTCGCCTTTGCCTTGTTTGTTGGTAGGAGCTGGTTTAGCAGGCTCGACAAAGCTAAAGTAGGCATTTAGAGAATGCCTACGGCCTTGTTGGTGAGGCTGCGCAGCGCTCATGTTATTGTTTATTTTGCTCACTTATAGTTTGTTATTTATTATTTGTTTATTGTTTGCACACTTTTATTTTTGTGTTTTTTTTTTTTGTTTTGCTTGACACTTTCGGCGTTATTGGCTAAAGCTTAGCTTAATGCACTTTATAAATTGTTTTGTATATTGTGTATTTTCTTTTTGCTTTAAATAATTATCACGGAGCGCATCAAAAACACGTCCGTATAGGTTGAAAGCTCTTCACGCGTCAGGGTGAAGAGTAAAGTTCAAATCTTGATGTCTGTCTGTCCGTCTGTTATATTTCATTATAAAGAAGGCACAGAAGAGCTGCATTCAAAATTGTACACAAAATTTTAAATGAGGGTCGTTCCGCCCACTTATGGGTCAAAAACCATATCTACTCGATCGTTTACTTTACAATATATAAAGTAAGCACAAATACTACATTTATAGTGTGGCATCGCCTTTTTAAAAATCGTCGAAATCGGACTATACATTTTCAAGGCCCCATGTATCGAACATGAGAACCTCAGGGCTTCTAATTATTTTTTTACCGTAAATATAGGTAAGTCTCTCAGATATTTTGAAGAAATTCCGAGGGAATATCTTTCTTTTAATAAAATGTCTCCGTGCCTAAAATACGTGAAATCGGGTCATAACTTCATCTAACTCCCATATACCTTATATTAGGGTTTCCAACATTCAATGGAGTTTATACCATATATATGACCATATATACCATATATATTTGGGTCAATTTGTGTTTTATATTAATAAAATTAAATAAATAAATTGCGAGAGTATAAAATGTTCGGTTACACCCGAACTTAGTTCTTCCTTACTTGTTGTGTTTGAAACTGTAGCTTAATTGTTGCATAATGACATACTGCACCCAAACCAATATACCAGATTAGCGGTTATGGCGAAAACGTTCGTCTTACTTAAGGTCATGGAATTAATAATTATAGTCGTCGAAATTTTCAACTGAAACACGGCCGATTTCCATTTATTTTTCCAATACATATGATTGCTACAAAGCTGTAGCCTTGAGTCCTTGACTTCAGCATTTAAAGGTGATTTTTGGGTACCAAATGCTCATAATTTTGAATTACTCTTCTCGCAGTAGACATTGGCACCGGAACCACCTTACGCCTTACGCCTTTTTGCAGCAGAGTCACTGGAATTGGAAGCTATTTTCAAAATATACCGCCTTTCTGCTTCTGTGGCCTCCTTTTTTGTCAAAATAGAAAAGGTCTTAATCCACAAGTGCTTCAAACTTGCATCTGCTCGTCTCATATTCATTAAAAAGACCTGATATCGTTCCTTAATATTTTTAGATACCATAAATTACAAATTGATTAATTTCGGCTAAAGGAGTGAATATACTACTTATATAAAAAGACATAAACATATATACTTACATACGTATATGTATTTTAAAAATAATTTTTTTTTTCACTTGATCGCATTAAATATTGCAAAGCTAAGTATCAATACTCTTAAATCTAAACGATATAAACTGCATATATTTATAAGTGTTAAATTTTGCGCTGAAATCTGCAATATATATTCTGCCCGCAAAGGCACGGCCTGCAATTTGTGTTTGCCCCAAATATGCGCGCTGCACGCAAAGCATGCAACACTAAGTATACAACAGCACAAACTATTACACACAGATGCATGAGCCAGTAGTGCTGCACAGCGTGAGAAATCCAATGAAAATTCGGCTGGTTATTGGTAATGATGGTTGTAGCGGCAGCGGATGCAGTAGCTAAAAGCATTTCAACACCATACATGAAACGGAAATGGCAATGCACATCCACACACACGGAGGAATGCAGTGTCGAAATAGACAGTCATACAAACACTTACACAAATAAGCCGTTGGTTGGCAATTGCCGGCGATGGATGGATGCTGTGTGCGGCTAACATAAAATGTAGCATACTTCAAGGAGCGCGGATATATACATTTGCGGTAAGATAGCATGCTTCCACGCGTATATGTGTGTGAGAGTATATTGGGAGCGGACAGCACAGTGGTGCAAATGAAATCTCGAAAATGTATCGCTTTGATGGATTTTTTAAATTCGCTCTAAATAGCAAACTATGCAGAACGAACGAACGCTTGAGAGAGAGGCATGCAATACAAGCAGATGCAGCCTTTTGCAATACTCATGAAGTAATATATGTATATACCACAAATATATATATATACAAGGTATCTGTGTAATGCAACTAAAATATATGAAGAGAAACGAAGAAACCAGCAGCAGCGCTAAGGAATATACAAGCATATACATATATATGTATACATTAGCTTAGGCTGAAGTTTTCAACTGTCTCCACACATACACATATCAGCACTCGTGCTCGTCCAAGCAGTTTGTTGTACGCCTTTAAACTCATATGCCACATAATATGTAGATGACAGCCAAATAAGTGTGTGTGAGTGTGTGTGTGTGTGCTTACTATTTGCGGTATTCGAAATCAAACGCTGCACGAGGCGCAAAACTAAAATACAAACGGAAATAGTTTTCGTATAAGATTTATTGCCACTCTTGAGTGCCATAAAAGCGGAAATTGTATACAATATCCTTTCGTTTGCCCACATCGCCAACAGTGCCACAGCTTCCTTTAGCCTCGCTTGTCGACAACACATTTCGTTACGTTCCGTTCCGTTTCGCATTGCCATTTCGAGTGCAATTTTCATTTGTGCCGCTTCCTTTTAATATTTTAGTTATTTTTGGTATTTTATTTCACACTCACACACGCACATATACATAAGTATATGCGCCACAACTGATAATATAGAATGTGTATATGTACATACCCATATCGCATCAGTGTATATGATATTGATATATGATAGAAATGCTATTTAGAATTAATATCAATATCTTATTTAGTCTGGCAAAACCAGAACGCGGTTGTTGCTTCCGATGCTATCAATATCATCGGCGTACGCCAACAGCTATACACTCTTATAGAAGATTGTACATTTTATATTATGTTCTGCGACTCGTATTATTTTCTCCAGAAATAGATTTAAAAAGTCGGACGATAGTGAGTCACCCTGTCTGAAGCCTCGTCTTAGTATCGAACGGCACGGAGAGGTCTTTCCCGATCCTGACGGAGCTTTTGGCGTTGCTCAACGTCAGCTTCCACAGCAGTATTAGTTTTTCTGGGATACCAAATTCAGACATCGCGGCATAAAGGCAGCTCCTTTTGGTGCTATCGAAGGCAGCTTTAAAATCGGTAAAAAGATGGTGAGTATCGATTCTTCTCTCTCGGGTCTTTTCCAAGATTTGGCACATGGTGAATATCTGGTCCATTGTAGATTTTCCAGGTCTAAAGCCACACTGATAAGGTCCAATCAGTTCGTTGACGGTGAGCTTTGGTCTTTCACACAATACGCTCGACAAAACCTTATATGCGATATTGAGGAGACTTATACCACAGTAATTGGCGCAGATTGTGGGGTCTCCCTTTTTGTGTATTGGGCAGAGTACACTGAGATTCCAATCGTCAGGCATGCTTTCTTCCGACCATATTCTGCAAAGAAGCTGATACAAGCACCTTATCATTCTATTCTATCGTTGTCGATTGGGGTATCGGGTTCGCTCTTTCCTGGTATTGTGTTTTCATTGCCATACAGCAGGCTGGAGATGTGATCCTTCCACAAACTTAATCACCTCTGGGAGTCCAACAAGAGTGTGCTCCGGTCTTGAAACATTCTGTTAGTCCTCGAATCCTTTCGTAGAATTTTCGAGCATCAGCCCTGTCGGCCAGATTGTCAAGCTCTTCATACTCACGTATTTCGGCTCTTTCATGGTTTGTGTGCAAATGCGTCTCGCTGCGCTCTTCAACTCGAGGTAGTTGATAATATTAACAAGAGGAAATCTGAATAGGAGAGTACCAAATATAACTAAGGAAGAATTCCCTATACTTTAGATATAACCATTAAATTTATCCAATGGTAATCTCTTGTGAAAAAGATCCTCAGTAGCGGGTTAATTAGTTCTCTCTTGTCAGATTCATGCTCTTACTTGTATTAATCGTGCATGTATATTATTAAAAAAATTGCGTTCTGATCAAATTGTTTCGTAATTACAAAAAAGTGGTGATAAAATGGTCCTATCATCATTTGCGTTTTTCGTCCGTTCACTTCACCTCCTTATTTTATGTTCCGACACAGCGAAATATGCGCTAAACAGATTAAAACTTTCTGCAGCATTTGCAGCGGCACGTGCAACTTCGCCATTAAAAGGCTAAGGAGAGCAAACAGAAGACTACCGGAAAGAATATTTCAACTACAATAAAATCATAGCAATACACATTGATAATGTAATTGGTGCTTGCTGCACGTTTTGTCTACGCGAGTAATTAAGTTTAATTGTAACCATTGAAATAAATTGGTAGACACCTTTAAGTGGCATTGTTCGTGCAATAAGTATGTAGCATGGAGTCAATGCACGCTCGAATATATATCAACTTTATAATGCTTGTAAGGAGTTCGAGGATGTTATGATAAATTTGGAAATTCTCTCTTTAATTTTGAGTTGATTTAAAGATGAAATTTTCGTAATTTTTATACTCTCGCAACAAAAGTTGCTAAGAGAGTATTATAGTTTTGTTCACATAATGGTTATTTGTAAGTCATAAAACTAAACGAGTTAGATATGGGGTCATACATATCAAAATGATCAGGGTGACGAGACGGGTCAAAATCCGAATGTCTGTCCCAACCAAACTTTCTGCAGTCGGTTCCCTTACGTACCCCACCATACACCATGAAAATAGTTGAAATCGGATAATAACCACCCCCACCTGCCATACAAAGGTTAGGTTGAAAATTACTAAAAGTTAATCCTTTATATCATCATGTGACAGATATGTTACAAACCCTTTTAGAGGGTACAAAACATAGGAAAATTAATTTTTCCCTTTTTAGTATGATATAGAAGCACTGTCACACTCCGTATTTTTCAATTTTAAAATTCTCTGTTTTTTTATGTATTGGCATCACTTATAAAACGACACTTTTTTTTCGCTGTGGTAAAGTTAGTGAATGCACGTGCTTGCAATTACCGAAAAGATAAAAATAAGAAAATTTTCAGTGTTTTAATAAAATATTTAGTGGAAAAGTCCAGGTAAGTTCACTATTATGTTTAATTTCTATAAGATAATACGAAAAATGTTCACTAATACAATATATAGTGAAGTTTAGGTTTGTACCATTTCTGTAACATTGAATAATAAGGTAATAAGCAAGCGATGGCACGTTCGTCTATTTTATCACTTTTTAGACCTTGCAGTGTCTATTACTTGCCTCTTATACAAAAGAGCTCATAAAGAAAAAAAAATAGAGGGCAATCAGTTGTCATCTGGTGATTTTCGTTTAGATGTTGCCACGGTGTTGTGCAAATTGGTTACAAAGTCCCCTATGAAACGAAGAGGAATTGAAGCGGAGATACAATCTAAAAAGCATTAGGGCAGAAAAAACAATTCGTTGCAAGCGTCCAGGATGTGTTGGAGTATCACAAACGGTATGTGAAAAATGTGTTGTGGCTTTATGCTACAACAAGCAAAACAACTGCATCAAAGAATTTCACACTTCTTAAAAAACATGTAAATATTCACGAAATACAAATATTATTATTTAATGAGCTTAGAGACGTTGTTACATAACGTGACATATCTGTCACATACCCTTTTTTGTTGTTTTTCACCCAAATAAAAAAAAAATTCTTTAAACTATAAAACACGTATTTCATTTCTATCCGAAATCTATTAGAAACGATACAGTTTTTTTCGTTTTTACTTAGTTGAGTTATAAAGGGTTAACTCACTTCACTCACTCACTAACGAAAAACGTCAGATATACTAATTTTTATAGAAGGCATAGCAGAAAGAACCTGCACTCCGATTTTTTTACAAAGTTGGATATGGGCGTGTCATCGCCTACTTATGGGTCAAAAACCCTATCTAAGGAACTACTAGACAGATTTCAATGAAATTCGGTATATAATATTTTTTTGACACCCTGATGACACGTGTGGAAAATGGATGAAATCGGTTCACAACCACGACAACTTCTCATATAACTCAATTTTGAATTCCATCTTATTCCTTCACTTTATAATATATACATTAGGAACCAATGAAGATCGCGGCATAAAAGTTTACACAAATACTTTATATGATCTGTGGCATCACTTGTGAAAAAATTATCGAAATCGGAATATAACTTTTCAATACCCCGGATATTGAATATGAAAAACTCATTGCCTTAGGGTAATTTTTCACCGAAAATATCGGTAAATCTCTCAGATATCTCAATTTAATTCAGAGCAAATCATTTTCTTCTAATAGTGTGTCTCTGTACCAGAAATGGTTAAAATCGGGTCATAACTTCCCCTAGCTCTTATAAAGCTAATTAAATGATTTTCAAAAATACGATGGGTTTAATAGCTTATAAATCGGTTAATATGTGAAATATCTTAGCCAAATTAAGTGAGCATATAACATTAGATATAATGTATGTTGGTGATGAAAATGAGTGTATATGATGATTTTCGTGTTTCTATTGGACTTTATGCTGAATACATATATGGCTCAAATTGTGTGTTATTTTAATAAAATATAATAAAATATTCGATTGCACCCGAACTTAGCCTTTCCTTTCTTGTTTTGATATATGGATTGAAAATGGTGTATATAAATGGCGAATTGTGTAATTTAAAAGCCATCATATTCGTTTTATTTAATCAAAACTAATTGTTCTCCGAGTCTCTAGTGTAACAGTAAATACGAGTTGTATATCCTGAGGACCTGTTGATTATCATAGTTTTTTCTTTAGGGCAGCCGATATTCGTCGTGCCATCTCAATTAGGACTCTAATATCCTCTGATCTAGTAATGATAAATCCATTTTTTTTTTTCATTAAATGAAAGCTTTATTTAGCATAGCTACGTATTGTAGCTGTTAAAACTTGATCGATTTAATAGTGAGTCAACAGCGATTCGCAGATGACAACTCAGTCCATGACGTTTTTTAGTGTTAACTCGTGCAGTTATTTTTGTAATTATTTAATTCTAAAAAGTTTTTGTGAAATTTTTAGTTCTTGGCAATCCAAACAGTGCTTATATTATGATCGGACTCGCCTATTTTCATCATTTTATGGATATTTTCGAAAGGATCAATTCGGGTAGCACGTTACGATCAAATTTTGTGATTTCTGACTTTTTGGGGCTAAATTAAAAAAAAAACTCATTTACTGACGACTTATAGGGAAGATGATACTTAAATTTGATGTCTTTTATCGTTACTCGTTTTTAGAGTTATCGGGCTCTAAATATTTCTGAGTAATACTGCTTAACATATATGTATGTAGGCTTTTTGATGGCATTTCGTTGTGAAATATAATTTTAAAGTAGCCTACTTAGCAACTTAAATTTCCTAAAATGCTAACATAACAAGTAAGGAAAGGATAAGTTCGGGTGCAACCGAACATTTTATACTCTCGCAATTTATTTCGAGATTTACCTATATTTTCGGTGTAAAATTTTATTGAAATCTGTCGAGTAGTTCTTCAGATATGGTTTATGACCCATAAGTAGGCGACGCCACGCCCATTTTCCACAAATCTGAGTGCAGCTTCCTTCTGCCATTTCTTATGTAAAAATTGGTGTTTCTGACGTTTCTCGTTAGTGAGTTAACGCACTTTTAGTAATTTTCAACCTAACCTTTGTATGGGGGGTGGGCGTGGTTATTATCCCATTTCTTTCATTTTTGGACTGTATAAGGAAACGTCTAAAAGAAACGACTGCAGAAAGCTTGGTTTATATAGCTTTATTGGTTTATGAGTTATATACAAAAAACCTATTTGAGGGCGGGGTCACGCCCACTTTTCCAAAAAAATTACATCCAAGTGTTCCCCTCCCTAATACGATCCTATGTTCCAAATTTTTTTTCATAACTTTATTTATGGCTTAGTTATAGCTCTTTATGTGTTTTTGGTTATCGCCATTTTGTGGGCGTGGCAGTTATCCGATTCCGCCCATCTTCGAACTTAACCTTCTTATGGTGCCAAGGAACACGTGTTCCAAGTTTCATTAAGATATCTCAATTTTTACTCAAGTTACAGCTTGCACGGACGGACTGACGGACAGACGGACGGAGGGACAGACAGACATCCTGATTTGAACTTTACTCGTCACCCTGATCACTTTGGTATATATAACACTATATCTAATTCGTTTAGTTTTAGGACTTACAAACAACCGTTATGTGGACAAAACTATAATACTCTCTTAGCAACTTTTGTTGCGAGAGTATAAAAAAGTACTACATAAAACTATTATGTGTGATCCGCAACTAAATATATTTGAGGGTTTAATTTACCTTTGGAATGCTTCGGGGAATGTAATAAATATGAACTTTAAAATATTTCTCACACTATCGTTCAATCTACTTAGTTTACGGAGATGTATGTTGTGAATAGTATACAAATGTAACTTTATACTTGCCTAAAAATATACTTGTATAAATGAAGGGCTATAGTACATACCTCTACCACATTCCTTAAAATATATTAACGACAGTACAATTGAGATTTAATATTGGCCAGCGCTTATCGGCACCTTCACTTGCCATTGCGTTGATTTCATTCGGTGTGATTGCCAAAGAAAAAGGGGTCACAATTGACCAACCAGCTGCTCAGCTGCTGGCGATATGGCAATATATTGCAAATTATCTAAGAATTTCCGCAACACCGCATCGCATCTAAATGCTCTGCTCTGATCTGCCTTGGTAAGTAAGCACTTTCATACACGTTCGCAAATGCATTGGCATGCGTCGACATCTTGGCACGAAATTTTTGCAACGCGAACAATAATAAACTCAGCCAACGTACAACGGAGCGCTCTTTGCGCGTACACACACGTATGCACATAAATTTAGTGAACTGACTTCATAATAGTTTGGCTGGCAACCAAGCACAAAGTCATTGCCGGCGATGACACCAAAAGATAGGCAGAGAGGCACACATCCACCAAATCGCATTTCTTTGTTGGCGCACGCTGACTCAGTTGCTGCGGCTGTGCCTAATGGCCGTACAGCACTAACGTGAGTATTTGGCTCACTAAAGGCTCCACTCCTCTACATTCTCCGGGAATGAGTTGATTCATCAATTTGCATTGCCACAAAACTCAACCGCAAGAGAATGGAGTTTAGTTAAGAATTGGCGAAGAGTTTGTCAAACGGTATAGGAAAGAGAATGGCTTAATGAAGGCACAATACGATATGCCTTGAAACAATTTAAATATATATCCCAAATGTGTACCAAGCTCTAATATATATATATGTTGTTGAGATTATTCTTTTGTTTAATCACAATAAATTGGTCATGAAAAACTGCTCTATAACTTTTCATTTTAGTATGATGGTAGTAATAAAAGTCAGATTACCTGTAGGGAACGAAGAACCAACGCAAACACTCGAGTAATGTAAGGGGGATTTCTTCCACTTCGGCACCAACTAAAAGAGCTATAAGTCGCACAACAGTGCCAGTTGCCCAGTCGCCCACCAACTACAGTTATCGCAGCAAACATCACAATCTACTGTGTTACTTCCCCGAAATGTGGCAAGTAGCGAAGAGTGAGTGAATAGAACATGCACCACTTTATAATACTTGGCAACCGATCTTCTTTCTATCTCGTCCAACCAAATTCAGTTCTTTAATATACTCGTGCTGCGTTCGTCAATTCCATAACAGAGTGACAGCATAATCGGTTTTTCGAATCATCTTTGCGGGGCCACTTACTACGTTTTCCACTTCTCAAGCTCTTCCGAAGTTTCGGAGAAATAAAAGTATTTGGCTGCCGCCAGTGTGAGTTGCTTCATATATTTATTGCGGGCTTTTGGCATACAAGTTATTGTCAACTCTGCTAATAGTGTGTGTACTTTTACTGTGGCACAATTGAGAGCTGGGCCACTTTCTGGTTTTGTTGTTATTGTATTCTGTGTGCATGTGTGTATAGTTTAAAGTTATTGCTTTTTATATTGTCATAAAAGTGTTGTTGTGAATGTTGTGTGTGAGAAACAGTTGCTGCCATCGCACTTAAGCCATTCTTCAAAGCAATTAAATATTTTGCCGCACGACAGCATTCAAACCCAGTTTCCCAGCCCAAGCAACAGTAAATCTAATTATTTGAGTTTGAGTTTAACAAATTCCATTTTTCATAATTTTTTGTTGGTGTTGTGCTTGGCTTTGCTGCCATGACGCAAACTCATTCCTCGTTGTTGGCGCTTGGTCACCCAGCTTGACACAGAACGTAACTTCCTTTTGTGTCCTCTTCTTATTAGTACACTTCATTATTTCATTCTCTTGAACTTGCTGTCTTGAGTCTTTTCATCATTTGTCTCCATTTCGACCAGACAATAAAGAGTTCTAAATACAAACAATTGTTTACTTTGTGTCGGACTGTGACTATTTGCAGCCCTTCACATATAAGCATACTTTTGTGGGCGTAGCAAATGCCATCTTCACAATTCATTTGTCTATTTATGCGGAAAATATCTGTGTTCTTATGACAAACAAGCGTGATTTGTTCGAAGGGGACAAAAGTGGGGTTTTATGTTGAATTTCAATCCTTAGTTTAGCCTATTTCCATTGTGCAAATTCAGCAAATATAAATTGTTATTGTTGGCAGCTAGAAATTAACCACTAAATAACCACAAAAATTGCAATCATTTCAGGAATACGACTACGATGCTATTTATATTGACTAAATTTATATGATTTCATTTGACGCAGCTTAAAAAATATGAAAAAAATGATTGTGATACCTTTTGTGAATCTTTAACCGTCATTTATTATCTGATTATTTGTAAATGCTTCATCTGTTCATATATTTAACATGAGAGTAGGAGGAAATGCCAATATTCAAAATATAACATATTGATTTAATATTATACACAATTATTATTTAAAGGACTCAACTTGAGCTCAGGTAAGGATAGTTTACCGGTCTAAATACTACTCATTATCTTTACAACGTTTTTTGTTATACTCTCGCAACCTGTTGCACAGAGTATCATAGTTTTGTTCACATAACGGTTGTTTGTGTCACCAAGAAATATAAGAGTTAGATATGGGGTTATATATACATAAATGATCAGGATGACGAGTAGATTTGAAATCCGGATATCTGTCCGTCCGTCCGTCCGTCTGTCCGTCTGTCCGTGCAAGCGATAACTTGAGTAAAAATTAAGATATTTTAATGAAACTTGGAACACATGTTCCTTGGCACCCTGAGGAGGTTGCTTTCGAAAATGGGCAAAATCGGTCCACTGCCACGCCCACAAAATGGAGGAAACTTAAAACCTATACAGTGTCATAACTAAGTCATAAATAAAGTTATGAAAATGAAATTTGGAACATAGGATCCCATTAGGGAGGGGCACATTTGGATGTAATTTTTTTTGGAAAAGTGGGCGTGACCCCGCCCTCAAATAAGTTTTTTTGTATATAACTCGCAAACCAATAAAGCTATATAAGCCAAACTTTCTGCAGTCGTTTTTTTTAGCCATTTCCTTATACAGTCCAAAAATGAAAGAAATCGGATAATAACCACGCCCACCTCCCATACAAAGGTTAGGTTGAAAATTACTAAAAGTCGGTTAACTCCCTAACGAAAAACGTCAGAAACACCAAATTTTACATAAGAAATGGCAGAAGGAAGCTGCACTCAGATTTGTGGAAAATGGGCGTGGCGTCGCCTACTTATGGGTTATAACCCATATCTCAAGAACTATTCGACCGATTTCAATGAAATTCGGTATATAACACTTTCTTGACACCCTGATGACACGGGTGGAATATGGGCGATAATAACCCAATTTTGAATTCCATCTGATTCGTTCACTTTATAATGTATTCATAAGGAACCAATGAAGCTAGCGGAATAAAACTTTACACAAATACTGTATTTGAGCTGTGACATCACTTGTGGAAAAATTGTCAAAATCGGACCATGACTTTTCAAGGCCCCTGATATCAAACATGAAGAACTCAGTGCCTAAGGTTAATTTTTCACCGAAAATATAGGTAAATCCCTCAGATATTTTAATGTAATTCATTCCCTCTGAATTTTTTTCTTATAACAGTTTCTCTCTGTACCTGAAATGGTAAAAATCGGGTCATAACTTCCCCCAGATCCTATATACCTAATTATAAGTAATATTAAATTAAGTGATCGTATAGTCTTCGATACATTGTATCTTGGTGGTGAAAACGAGTGAAATCGGTTTAGGAATTACCTCAGTCCCCATATACTATTTATGATGGTTTTCGTTATTCTATTGAACTTTATGCCGAATATATGGGTCGAATTGTGTTGTCTTTATAAAATTACATCAATAAATTGCGAGAGTATAAAATGTTCGGTTACACCCGAACTTAGCCCTTCCTTACTTGTTATTAATAAATATATGAACTGTTGAAAACCAGCATAAAATTTATTTTCACATTTACTTCTGAAAGGGTTATTAGGGCTTTCAGGTTCAGTCTAACCGTGTTTCCTTCTAAAAAGTACGGAAAGAAAAAAGCACGCGTGTGACAAAAAGAAATCTGTTGATACTGAGCTACACGAAGTAGTCCGGAGCATCGAAAGATCTGTCTGCTATATTTCATCCTCACGGCTTTTGTAGAGGTGGAAGGTGCCTTAAATAACGCAAACACGGCTGCAATGATTTCGTATGTTGCTTCATTCAACATCAACCAGAATACATTTGCCTGGTTGAGGCATATACGACGGGGAAGGAATAAAAATCATCTGAGGAACCCCGCAAGGGGGAGTCCTGTCTCCCTTGCTCAGAGTCGCTCTGATTAACTAATTAATACTTCTATTCGACAGGGAGACAGACGACTTAGCCATCATCTGTTCAGCAAAAAACCTACACCAGCACTAATTGAGCTCATCTAAAGTCTATCTGTCGAGTGCTAGACCGCAAGAAGAGAGCGATCTTTAATTCGTTTCCATCTGATAATTTTAAAGTGAGATTGTCATTTTTTATTATTATATAATTTCCAGCGAAATCGCGCTTCTTACTGTAAAAAAAAAATCCAAAAAAATGAAAAGTGAAAGCAACACTCATTAATATGTGCGAACTTATATTTTATTGTGTTGTATTGAATTGCGTTTATAAGTTAATTTAAAGGCTTCCCTTACTTCGCTAAAGTAGCCACAAACCAGCTTTTCATATTTACAATTTTATAGTGTTGTTGTATCTGCCTACAAATAAGTTGCCAACCTTCTTCCGTCTCCACTTCCGTTGTACGCTCTTCCATTTTGCGGTACACTTTTACAATTTCTTTCCTTTTCTTGTTGCTAATTTTGATTAATGATATCTTTTAGGGACATGTGTAAAAATTGATTGCCAATTTTTGGCGTTGGCCCTTTTTCCAGCAAATTAACTTGTATATTTGTTGTTGGTTGCTCCGACATATGTATGGTATGTTTGTACTGGCATGTTTTATTTGTATTGTGCGGAGTTTCTTATAAATGAAATTTCGGTTATTGGTGCACACACATACATTACAAATAGTTCATTATGTACATACAAACGCGTAGTCAACAACTCAGACATTTGTTCTTTTGCCAAGATTAATTTATATTTTATAGCGTCCGTACTTTATTAAGCTGAAAATCGAAATTATATGAACTACGCGTACAAACTGACACACGAAACGAGCGGCTGATAAATGAACCTTTCGCTGAATTGTGAGTTGAATTATTATTGTTATATAATAAATAAAGTTAAAGTTTGTTGATAAAAGCTCTTCAATTTAAATTTCATATCAATTCGTTGCTTTTAAGTGTTTTTGGCAATACCTTTAAAGAGTTGCATATTGAGAGCAAGTCTAAAACATTGAAAAATTTACGACAATCTAGAGATTAATACCTTGGAGATCTACGAGTATAATCAATTTCCTAAGTCTTGTAAAACCCACTTCATATCTCCACTGATGTTACTAAATAACGTGACCACAACATGCAGATATTAAATATTAAAGCGTGTAGTTTCCATAAAAATGCATTAAATGTTAGGGGTGACTCATCAACAAGTATCAGTCGAATATTTACGCTTAATTTCACAGATATATCGTGCTGTGAACTCTATACGACATTATGAAATACACAAACCACTGCGATGTACATTTTCATATCAGACATATATTTTTATACTCTCGGAACAAAAGTTGCTAAGAGAGTATCGTTCACATAACGGTTGTTTGTAAGTCCTAAAACTAAACGAGTGAGATATAGGGTTATATATACCAAAGTGATCAGGGGAGTAAAAATTGAGATATCTTGATGGAATTTGGTACACGTATTTCTTGACACCATAAGAAGGTTAAGTTCGAAGACGGGCCAAATTGGACCACAACCATGCCTACAAAATGGCGATAACCGAAAACTTATAAAAAGCTATAACTAAGCCATAAATAAAGCAATAACAATGAAATTTGGTATAAAGGATCGCACTATGAAGGGGCATATTTGAATGTAATTTTTTGGGGTAGTGGGCG
Organism: Zeugodacus cucurbitae; assembly: GCF_028554725.1. Taxonomy (NCBI): domain Eukaryota; kingdom Metazoa; phylum Arthropoda; class Insecta; order Diptera; family Tephritidae; genus Zeugodacus; species Zeugodacus cucurbitae. The sequence continues at coordinate 49,108,390 of NC_071667.1, read as the reverse complement.
TGACCCCGCTCCTACTAAGTTTTCAAACATATTTCATAAAGTACTAAAGCTATATCAACGAAACTCCTTATACAGTCAAAAAATGGAGGAAATCGGATTATAAAAAGAAAAATGATTTAATTCAGTAATGAAAACTACAGAAGCCATAAATTTCATCATAATGATGGTACAGAAGAGCTGCACTTAAAATGGTATTCAAAATTTTAAATGGGCCTGCTTCCGCCCACTTATGGGTAAAAAACCATATCTCTGAAACTAATCGACCAATTTCAATGAAATTCGGTTCATAATATCTTCCCGACATCCCAATGATATGTTAAGAAAATTTGAAGTCGATCAAAATCGTTTACTTTATAAATTATAAAGTAAGCACTAGCGAAGATATTGGAACAGAACTATGCACAAATGCTGTTATTATAGTGTTACATCACACTTCTAAAAATCGGAACCATAAGTATTCAATGCCCCATGTATCAAACAAGAGGACTTCACAGCTTCCAATAAATTTTTTTATCGAAAATATAGGTAAGTTCCTCAGATGTTTTGAAGAAATTGAGAGGGAATATTTTTCTTATAATAATATGTCTCCGTATCAAAAATGAGTGAAATCAGGTCATATCTTCCCTAAGCTCACATATACCTAATATTAGAGTTTTCAATCTTAGAAACTGGTCTTTATACCATATATAATATAGTATTATACTGTATATGCAGAATATGTGAGTTAAATTGTTTGTTGTACTAATAAAATTAAATAAATAAATTTCGAAAGTATAAAATATTCGGTTACACCCGAACTTAGCTCTTCCTTACTTAAGTAAAAGAAAACCGATTGACCAGAGATGTCGAACTCAGATATTCATTACAATGAAGGCACACATTTGACAAACAAAAAATTGCTACCATTGAAGTGTCAAAGCTTTCTTCTGTTCTTTCTTTGCCGCTAAACCATTGTGACGCAACAGTGGAACTTCAAACATCAAATGTCCTTCAATTTGTTTGTTTTTACACACATGAGTATGCTAATTGCAATTTCAATCCGCTGAGCTCTGTAAGTTTACACGTTTTCTTTAAAATGGTATTCGCAAGCAAAAGCAATAACCCGTAGCTCTATGACACAGTCCACACAAACAGACATCCTTTCTGGTATATAACGAGTTAGTCTGACATAAATTTCGCGTTTGTTACTTCGCTTCGCTCTCGCTTTACTGCTTTGCAATTAAACTACGGTGACTTTGGAGATCCTGCCATCAACCGATTCCTCTCTCTCTACGCTCTTCTTTGTTGACTATGTGTCAGCGTATTTCCGCTTCCACTACGCGATGCCATTGATTACCCTTTTCTACGCTCTGTGTGAGTTTTATTAGATTTCTATGCATTGAAGCTTTGGCGCCAGCAGTAAAATGCTGTTCTACTTCCGCTTTGTCTTAGTTGAGGCCAAACTGCTCTTAAAACGCCTTCTTCTATTTCCCGCCGAAAATATCTCATCATCCCAACACTTTCCAATTTTCGTGGTTGAAACCAGCTATCAGCCGAAATGAGTTTGCAGTCTACACAGCTACTAATTGCTTTTTTATAGCTTTGCTGCTTGGCACTTTATCGATTCTCCTTTTCTGTCTAATTTAATGATGCTGACGATGACATGTCAATACGTTACTCTCTATCATGGACTCTGATTGACTTGAAAGGATAACTTAAGCGATTAAGCGAAAGTGAAATTTATGAAAACATTTTTTGGTGTGGAGTTGATGTGGAATCAGCAGATTATTGCGATTTGACAGAATATGTTTGAGGTTCAAGTTTATACCATATCAATTCTCGGTACGGTTTAAAACTCCATCAGTTTTACATCTAAGATATATGTTTAGTCCAAACAAATACTCCTCTGCATTACTCTCCAAAAAGTAATAGATAGGTAATGCAGAGGAGATAAACCGCCCCAACTTCACCCATCAGCATTACCTTTCACACAACAACATAGAGAAAAAGAAGTGAAGTGAACAACACGAATCCATAACCCGCGCTAATAAAGTGTACAACAAAAACCAGAACAAATTCCCGCGCTTTAAAACAAGTGAACAAAACACCCAAATTTACACAAATTTGTAAACAATAAAACAAATGAAAACGCATAACAAAATAAGATACAATAAACCCACAAAACACAAAAGTGTAAATAAAGAAGAAGGAATCTACACAGAACACAGAACACAGATCAACCAACACAGAGGAGTCAAACACTACTCAACACAAGGAATTATCCTACAGGCCATATACATAGTTTCGATACACTAACACTTAATTATAACTAATTAAATATAGAACATAACATTTTCGATTATGCCCAACTCATTCCGTAAATATTTTCGGAGTGTCGTCTATTCCAATTTATTACGATGACTTTTTTTATGTTTTTGGCCTTAATAGACACTTACGTTTTTAGTAAATAATTGACTTCGACTTTGATTTATGGTACCCTCCAATGAAACCTAGAACAACTCTATTACACCGAGCAACCTGAAAAGATAAAGTATAGCGCTGGGAGTAAGCGAACCCATTCCGCTCTGCAATACTACTCCTGGTCCAACCGCCAGGACCGATTCAGGACCTTGTAGTCGTGCCCTATCGATAGGCTAATTCGTCGGCAAGCCCTTATGTCCCGACACCCATATTATGATAGACACCCAGAGTACGGGGACCAGCTATACGTGCGATAATACCTTCAGACTTTGGATGGTTGTTTTACAGACCAGATTATCTTTAATTTATACACTGTTGTTGTTTGAATATTAAGTCTATATGCATAGGCATTAAATTCTTATGGCTCCACTTACAAACGATAGAATCTATTCTACTTGTTTTGTTGTGCTCTCTTCTCTATCAGATAGATAACGAGAGACTTTCAAACTGGTTTACAATTCTGGAGTCAACTTCATTTTCTTCAAAATGGAAGTACAACGAGTAAATGTTCGAAATATGAGAGACTTGTTTCTTAAAAATGTATTTAGAAGATCATCCCTATGTTTAACAAGTAAGGAAAGGCTAAGTTCGGGTGCAACCGAACATTTTATACTCTCGCAATTTATTTAGAGATTTACCTATATTTTCGGTGATATTTACCCTTAGGCACTGAGTTCTTAATGTTTGATATCAGGGGCCTTGAAAAGTCATGGTTCTATTTTGACAATTTTTCCACAAGTGATGTCATAGCTCAAATACAGTATTTGTGTAATGTTTTATTTCGCTATCTTTATCGGTTCCTTATGTATACAGTATAAAGTGAACGAATCAGAAGAATTCAAAATTGAGTTATATGGGAACTAGGCGTAGTTGTGAACCGATTTCGTCCATATTCCACAAGGTCATCAGGGTGTCAAGAAAATATTATATACCGAATTTCATTAAAATCTGTCGAGTAGTTCTTGAGATATGGTTTTTAACCCATAAGTGGACGACGCCACGCCCATTTTCCATTTTGTAAAAAAATGTCAGTGCAGCTTCCTTTTGCCATTTTTTATGTAAAATTTGGTGTTTCTGACGTTTCTCGTTAGTGAGTTAACGCACTTTTAGTCATTTTCAACCTAACCTTTGTATGGGAGGTGGGCGTGGTTATTATCCCATTTCTTTCATTTTTGGACTGTATAAGGAAACGGCTAAAAGAAACGACTGCAGAAAGCTTGGTTTATATAGCTTTATTGGTTTACGAGTTATATACAAAAAACGTTTTTGGGGTTGGGGTCACGCCCACTTTTCCAAAAAAATTCGTCCACATATGCCCCTTCCTAGTGCGATCTTTCATACCAAATTTTATTTTCATAACTTTATTTATGGCTTAGTTATAGCTCTTTATGTGTTTTTGGTTATCACCATTTCGTGGGCGTGACAGTGGTCCGATTCCGCCCATCTTCGAACTCAACCTCCTTATGGTGCCAAGGAACACGTGTTCCAAGTTTCATTAAGTTATCTCAATTTTTACTCAAGTTACAGCTTGCACGGACGGACAGGCGGACGGACGGACAGACAGACATCCGGATTTGAACTTTACTCGTCACCCTGATCACTTTGGTATATATAACGCTAGATATAGTTTAGTTTTGGGTGTTACAAACAACCGTTATGTGGACAAAACTATAATACTCTCTTAGCAACTTTTGTTGCGAGAGTATAAAAATCTAGTCAATATAATATTTAAGAAGCTGATATGAAATGTGTTTAAGGTTTTTAAAATACCTGGCACCCTTGTAAATGTCTGCCATTTGCAGATCTAGGAATTAAATGAAAGATATTTAAATATCTCGAAAACATTTTGAATTTAATCCTAAATTTACCTTATTTATAGCAACGAATTGCTACGGTAACTTAAACTAAATACTTCCAATGCACAACTGTAAAATATCTAAGCACATTCTTTGTCAGATCTTTAATGCAAATAGAAGTTATGGGTGGTTAAAAAAATGATGGAACAACCCGTAGGTAGAACACGGTTTAGCCACTCACTGCTGTATCTAGGTGCTTAGTTAACTCCTGGAATGAGTAAGAATGTGTTCACAGGTAACTGCTGTACATAAGCCTTAAATACTTCGCATCGTTTTATTTGTAGGACAAGAACAAGATGTTTAAGCCTTTGACCAAGGAAGCATATTTCACCTTATAGTCATTATTGTAATGGCAATAACTACTCGCAAGTCAGCCACACAGGACTGAATCTATTGAATAAAATTTGCAGTGTATCCAAAGCAATAACGTGCGGTGAAATATCTCATTCTTTGAAATTGCTGTCTATTTACTCATACAAGATGGTTCAACTCAATACATCATAGCAAGTAGCGGCATCGATGTCTAAGCCATGGATGGCATGGATGGCATCGATGTCTAAGCCATGGATGGCATATTGACGTAGCAACGAAGAAATTCTATTCGCCAGAAATTCTATTCTTTTTAAATGGTAATATAATAAAGGAAAATTGCTGCAGATGTTTCGAATTTTGTACGAAGCAAAAGAGACCTTTGCAATAAGCAGCATACGGGCTCAAGCCTACAAGTCATTACTGTTGCTGATTACTTAGGTATAATTTGAATTTGTGGCATATCAAAGCGGCTTTTGATGTAACTCGAGAGTTTTTCCTGCATTATGAGGTCAGCTGCAAAGGCATTGCTAAGTAATTTATGCAAGAGAAGAAAAAATAAACTCTGAAGAAGAGTGAAGAGAAGAAGACTCTTCACCGAGTCTCTAACATAATAAGTTATATGCTATGCCACAGTCTCTTGCAGATTGAGGCATGCAGCATATTCTCATACTACAACGTACATCTACCGAGTGTGCTGCATGTATTTGTCGGGGCATGCAACTTCCATACAATTGCAGATTTACGTCTTTAGTATTTTCCGCTTTTCTTGCCTACCTTTAAGTGTCTCTCTGCAGAAGAAGCGGACCGCAGTCAATTTTCCAAATGGATTTTCACTGAAATGCAAATAAGCTGGAAATCATAAACTTTGGCGAGCTGAAAAAATATATACGAATATGTAAGTAAAATAAAAAGGAAAACAGCAAATGTAACAACAACTATGATCACATAAATAGCAGCATGTAAATAAGGAAAACCGTGTCTGTAACGCTCACACCTCCCGACCGCAACCGCCAAGGCCAAGTCGGCTATTGAAAATTCTTACCGCACAAACGCAAACAGGCGGAGGCTACAGTGGCGGCATTGTTGAAGTACATGAAGGGTTAAAAACACTTACGACACTCATTTGTTGTTTCCCTTTTCAACTTGCTTTTATAAAAAAAAACATAGAAGGCAACAATGCCTTTTCTTATTTATTATTATTTTCTTTCATTTTTATGTTTTTAATAAGAGCAGTGTTTACTTTTCTGTTAGCTCTTTAACTTTACATTCGCGGTTACGTTTTCACATATACATTCGCACAAATATTTAGGAAGCGCCTAAATATTGTGGAATTCGGGTGCAAAACATCAACATTATCATCATTTCGCTAATTAACTACTCATACCATAGTTCAAGCGTACCCTTCATTGGGATATGTTAGTTTGTGTTGTCGGCATTTTATATATATAATTTTATAATCTCTCAACTTGTTGCACAGAGGGCCAATATAATACGTTGTTTACTAGTTACTAGTTGGCTTCATAAAAATAATTATGAGATAAATTAGAGAATTCAGTTCTGAAAAAATTGATATTTATACCCTGAACAGGGTATATTAAGTTTGTCACGAAGTTTGTAACACCCAGAAGGAAGCGTCGGAGGCCCTATAAGTATATATATATAAATGATCAGTATGTTAAACTGAGTCGATTTAGCCATGCCCGTTCGTCCATCTGTCTGTCTGTGTATATACGAACTAGTCATTCAGTTTTTAAGATATCGTTTTCAGATGTTATTTTCTCTTCAAGAAGCTGCTCATTTGTCGGAACTGCCGATATCGGACCACTATATCATATAGCTGCCATACAAACTGAACAGAATCAAGGGCTTGTATGGAAAACTTCCGCATTTTACTACATGTATGTATGTGATTGGCGTTGCAACCGTTTAGCCGGTTATAGCCGAATCGACGATAGTGCGCCACCTCTCTCTCTCCTTCGCAGTTCGGCGCCAGTTGGAGATCCCAAGTGTAACCAGGTCGCTCTCCACCTGGTCCCTCCAACGGAGTGGAGGCCTTCCCCTTCCTCGGCTTCCTCCGGCGGGTACTGCATCGAACACTTTCAGGGCTGGAGTGTTTTCGTCCATTCGGACAACATGACCTAGCCAGCGTAGCCGCTGTCTTTTTATTCGCTGAACTATGTCAATGTCGTCGTATAACTCGTACAGCTCATCGTTCCATCATCTGCGGTATTCGCCGTTGCCAATGTTCTGAGGACCATAAATCTTACGCAAAATTTTCCTCTCGAAAACTCTTAGTGTCGTCTCATCTGATGTTGACATCGTCCAAGCTTCTGCACCGTAAAGCAGGACGGGAATGATAAGCGACTTGTAGAGCTTGATATTGGTTCGTCGAGAGAGGACTTTACTGTTCAATTGCCTACTCAGTCCAAAGTAGCACCTGTTGGCAAGAGTTATTCTGCGCTGGATTTCGAGGCTGACATTGTTCGTGTTGTTGATGCTGGTTCCCAGGTATACGAAATTATCTACGACCTCGAAGTTATGACTGTCAACAGTGACGTGGGAGCCAAGACGCGAATGCGCTGACTGTTTGTTTGATGACAGGAGATATTTCGTCTTGTCCTCATTCACCTCCAGACCCATTCGCTTCGCCTCCTTATCCATGCGGGAAAAAGCAGAACAAACGGCGCGGTTGTTGCTTCCGATGATATCAATATCATCGGCGTACGCCAGGAGCTGTACACTCTTATAGAAGATTGTACCTTCTCGGTTTAGCTCTGCAGCTCTTATAATTTTTTCCAGCATCAGGTTAAAGAAGTCGCACGATAGTGAGTCACCTTGTCTGAAACCTCGTTTGGTATCGAACGGCTGGGAGAGGTCTTTCCCAATCATGACGGAGCTTGCATTTTACTACATATCTTCATGAAATTTGGTGTGAGCTATTGTTCATAGAAATAATTTAATCTCCGAAGAAATTGTTCAGATCGGTTAACTATATAACCTTAATGTTCCTAGCAAACAACCCGGCTAAAAAGAATTAGTAAAATGTTTTTTGTTTACTTACTTTTTCTTACGTCTTTAGATTTTCTGAAACACATAGTTACTCAAAGAAATGCACCTGTGAATGGTATATTAGCTTCGGTACAGCCGAAGTTAACATTTTTTCTTGTTTTCATTATTTTTTGCCTTTTATCGTAGATAAAAAGGCTTCGATTAAGTACTAGAGAAGATAGTTCAAAAGCCTGAGTAAAACATTGAGACTAATCAGTTTAGCCATTTTCGAAAAATCTTGATCCCCGACTTTCAAAACTATGTTTTGAAAAACAAGGCGGCACACCGAGCTACTACTTTCAAATGCTCTGACGCGTAGTTATAATTATGCGTGTCCCTTCAAAAATAACCGTTGGATTGACTTGAAGTTTTCAAAGTGGTTACTTGAATACATGCATATTATGGAAATAGTATAAAAAATATTTTTTTGAAAATTCTAACTAGACCTCTTAAAACCGACTAATGCTAAAATGATAAAATTTACCAAAATGATGATGAAGTGTACCTAAAGTATCTTAAGTATAGCACCTTAGTATCAGATGTGTGACAATACTCATCGGAAATTTTCCAATTTTTTCCTATATTCCGTATTGGTCCATTTTGGAAGATTTTAGAGAAGTATGCAGCAATTAAGTGGCTCAAAAAGGCTAAGAGCGGCAAAGAGGAACACTATCAATTTCTCAAAACTTATTGGGCCTAATCATTGAACAAAGCAAAACGCACAGACCTTTTATCAAATTTGTCGCATTTGTCGATGAAGGTCGATAAAACAGTTTTACGTTCTCACTTTGTGGTAAAGCAGTATATCGAAGGAATCAATGATTGCATGAACATTTTCGATCGAAATCGAATTCGCTGCGAGCCATCAAATATCATCTTTGTACTTCCACGAAGTGAACGACGTTCAATCAAGTTTTCAAATAGCAAAAAAAAATTTTGAGAATTACTAATAAAAATATGCTATATTTGCTTTTTAAGCACATTACTTCTTTTTAGACAACATTTAAATTGTTCTGTTATGGATTTTCTATTTTAACAAATCATTTAATAAAACAATTTATTAAACTGCAATTTATTAACTGGTATTTAACTAATTTTTGACGAAAAACATACCTTTAAGTGAGTACTCGAATTAACGAAAAATCCGATGTAACGAACAGCCCTGATAATTAATGTGTGCGTTATTTCGGAAAACTACTGTACTTAAAACTAAATAGACCTGATATTACAACATTGATAAGTTATTTTCTTAGATGTGGCTTTGAGTTATACGAAAAAAACTGAATTGTATAGTAATTTCATCACAGTATTATTTATAATATTTTCCAACAGTGTCATCACAACAAAAGATTTAGTTGCAGGGCAATACCTTGGGCATATCTCCTCGCGTAAAATAATTCGAAGTACATTTTGTAAATTTTTTTCATATATTCACAAAAGTATAAGTAAATTTTATAAAGTAGGAAACGCTTGTTTTTGATTTCTTAGAGATTGAAATAGAAAATCCATGCCATTTTTTATATTAACGAAAATTGGTTTCCAGTAAGAAAAGATTTAACGTGGTTTGACATTGTGTCCAACTCCACTTCAGAGAGGGTTTCATATAATGTCATGTTTGACGACGTTGTTCGCTGTATTATAATATATCGACTTCAATGAGATAAGTTTGAGAAAGACTTGCTTAGACAGTGATAACGTCAATCTGGTGAACTATAAAAATTTATTGCTCGCTGCACCTGAGCAACAACATTAATTCGGGCGTGGCTGACAACCACAAGGCTAACATATACATCTACTTATATCGTATCAGTTTGTATTCAGAAAACAAATGTCTTTAGTTATATACTATGTGTACATATGTACAAATGCGCACATGTGTACTTATAAAACATTTATAAATTTACTATTGCTAAAAGTTTGGTCACCTATTAATGAGCGGAAAAGTCAAAGCAAACTAGTTTGCCAACAGTTGTTTATCAACACTAAAAAGTGGCATTCATTGCATACACATATACTTATATACATACACAAGCATATATCTACATAAATATGTATATATCTGTAAGCATTAGCTTATCGGTTTTTGTTTGCCATTTTATATATGCAATTTGTGCTACCACAAACTTTGACGCCAATTAGTGCTTAGCCATAAAAATACTAAAACTACACCACTAATCAGAGTATCTACGAAATGCCAAGGAAGCAGGAGCAACAAAAAAGCTAACGCTCATTAGGCGTTCATTAGATGCAAATATTTGTGATGGGAATGCGAGCTGACGTGCGGATAAATGGAAAAAGATAGCTAAGGTGGGGGCTATGTAAATATAGGCACCTATACGTGTTGTATGAATTCAGAGAAGTCATATGTGTGTTTAATATACAACTATATTCAATTATATATGCAAGATTCTAAAGGGATTAGTGTTGAAAATATTTTAAACAAGTTCGAAAAAGAAAAATATATAATAGATTCCTCTCAAATTTTTACACAACCTTCACCAGAGTATCTTGGTCAACTCATCCTACCCGTTGACAGTTAAATCTTATTTAAGTTAAGAAAATACAATACTTCTTTCCAACTTATGCTCTCAAACTTATATAAATTTATATTTTTTTTGTAGTTTCGAAACCTATGCGTTTTACTACTGGGTTCGCATATATGGATACTTGTGAAAATACTAATGTGACACCTGTACAAAGAAAAATTATATAGTTCAGAGACAACTCAAATACTTTCTCTATAGGTTACTCAGTTGCGGATTTCACCGAAAATCGTGCTGGCGGTTGAACAGGATTGGTCACATATGTATGTACAAATATATATTTTGGAATTTGAGTGTATCCGATTGGCTGCAGCGAGGTTGCTACCAATGCGATATCGTGGGATCTTCAGTTAAATTTAATTACCGAGTAGACGAGTTTGGGTGGCGTTGATAAAATGAAAAATGAAAAACCATTTTAATTAGCATCACAACTCATTGTTGGTAGGTAACTCGTTAACTAACATGCCAAGGGTAAATGTTGACGAAGCAAAGTTACATGGACAAATAACTGTATGTACACATATGTATACGTGTTGGCATGTGATTGCATATAAATATGTATGTCGGTACGTGAGCTCATCTGAGTGAGAGAAAAGACAAGTAAAATTAGCAGAGAACACGAAGTGATAATTTATATACTAGTTGTGCTCACATGACTTATGAAAAATACGAATGTAAATACAGTTATGTACATTTAACATGCACACGATGGTATATATTTACATATATACACATAGATATATTGGCACTCACACTTTGTCTTTATAAAATGTTAGAATGTGCATATTTGCTCACACATGAGTGTGTGTGTGCTCTTATCAAACGTTCGTGTCTAACGAACTTGGCGCATTTGCAGAAAGATGTTAGGTTACCACCCACCAACGCATACAGGGTTAAGAAATCATTCAGTTTGCATAGTTATATTCACATATGCACAGTTATATACACAGCTGTGCATCAGCTAGGCGTTGGGACGCCACCACTCACCACTTAAATATGCTGATGAAGAGATAATATTGTGATCACGTACGTGAAGAATGACTAAAAACGATGACTGTGAACTACAATGCAGACTATTGAAATGCCAGCAATGTTAGCAGCCTAACTGTCAGTTTAGCTTAGCTTGTAAGAGTAGCCATGGCGTTGTGTCATTTGTAAGTAAACATACAAAGACTTACATACACATAATACTCATGCAAAAAGTAGCAGTAAATTTCGTTCTGCATGTATTCTATGGGCACACCCACTTGCACACATATACATTTGCACATCCTTTAATCAGAAACTAAAAATCAAAAATGTTCAAGTGTTTTTGTCTGTGTCGTCTGACAAATGTACGATAATGCCAATATGCAGTGTGATATCCCTGCAAATATTAATTTTGTGACTGTTTTAAATCAATCTGAAGTTATAAGCTCTTACCTAGTTGAAGTCGTTGTCTAGGCGACAGTTCTAATGCTCTTACTACATCCTAATGTATAGACTGCCAACCATTTACGCAATAAAAATAAATTTTCCAGCGCTCTTTCGTTTTAAATTTTGTAAAATGCTGTAACTCAATTTAGATTTATCACCACTGTTTCGATTTTGAAATGACTTACGACATAGTGAGATTTACATCTGACATGTTGTTACCATTAGGATATGATTGGAAAATCATTTATGAAGTACAGACATTCACATTTTTTGATTTTTATAAGATTTCTATTAAATCTCATAGTAGTAAAACTCTTCAAATGCATTTCCCTTTTCCTACTGGGTCTTTTGTCGGGCGTTAACAACAAAGCAGCGCCGTGTTGGCTTCAAATGATATGCCATTTCGCAATAAAAGAAAAGGTAGCGCTGTCATTACCCAAAGTTCTAATTAATTAGTGTTCAGCTGGTAGTCTGTGGTGCGGATTTCATTATTTAGACTATGGATATGCCTGTTGAAATGTACATATTTTGATAAGTATCAAGGCGTACTGTGTGTGCAAGCATTTGTCATTTCACTGTGTTTTACCAATATTTTTCGCACATATTTGGTTTCATTTACAATACAGTTACGAGCAATGATATATAAATCTAGGGTACCCAAAGAAGTTTTACTCAAGAGTAGGTTTCATAAAATCACTGTAACATAAAAGCTATTATTTGCTATTAAAATTTTTTTAAAATTCGAATTTATCTGAAATCGTCATTCCGTATTGGATACGGTCACATAACGCTTCATGTTTCAAGAACTAGCTAATGCCTTCCCGAGCACTTTCAAAACACTAGACTATTTTTGAATAGAAAATCCCGTTTGTTGACTGAAGTTCCAGAGTAATCAAAAGTACTTGAAAAAAACTGTTTCTTGTGAACTTCACACCAATACTAGTATGAACCCACATCTAACTATGTGTTTGTTTGAACGCAGTGTACAAGACAGGTTATAGAAAAATCATATTTGTATGCTTTACATACAGATTTGGAATTGCATGAAACCCATAGTGCGAAACATTGATGTTCCAAACCTAAACTCCGAACTCAAGACTCTCCCTCGAAGCCTTCGGAATCAGTGTTACTTCGTGAGATTGACGCTTAATCTGTGGTAAATGTTTAATTGATGTCATAATTAAAGAGATATCAAACAATAACGACTAACATCATTTTGGAATTTGTTGAGATAATTTGAAAAGCAATCATGCCCACTTAGAGACTAGATGAAGTGGAAATATAGGCGCCCATCTTGTCTGCCTATCCGGTATTAGTATGAGGATTCACCGACCTTTGGATGAGATTTGAACTGTCTCAATTTGTTCCTCACGTTTCTTCCATGTATCTATTTGGTTCCGTAGGCTTTGCACATAAAAAAGTAATTGTACATGAGTTATATATACGCTACATCTTCACACCGACTTAACATATTTGCATTGTTTCCGTTAATTAGTTCTTTTCTATATTTGATTGCGTGGAGAAAACGTAATATTACGCACAAAATAACAGTGTTTTCGCAAATATATAGACAAATGGGTGCTGGTATGTACTTACATATGTATGTGTTAACAGAATATTAGCAAACTATTAATCAGGAATACACGTACAGGCATTTGTGGAAGCCGTGCAGGGACTTTTGATCGACTTGACTTTTAATGAACCAGATTAACACTTGGCTCTAGTACATGCTTATTATACTTATACTTGCTATAGCTGGGCAGATGATAGTTCATACTTCCAGTGCTATTGTGATTTGGTTAGTATTCACTCTAATAATGTTTTAGTGTTAACAGTGGAAGCATTCAAATAAATTGTGTGTAGCTCGTCGGTCTAACTTGTAGACATTTTCGCTTCGTGTTAAAATCGTTCTCTTGGTATTGATTTCATATGAGTCCTGTTCGACATGTGGTAGCGAAAGGCTGGGTGGATAAAGTCAAAGAAAAGTTCTTACCGTCATTTCTGATTAGCACTACAAACAATTCGACGTTTTCGACGCAGCTTCCAGTAATCAGGATTTCTTTAACTTCTTGCGAAATGGAACCGTTTACAACTATACATCCCAATTCAGACTTTACAGGACTCTCAAATACATCCTCTACCAACAAAGTAAATCTGCTTTATAAATCGAAATACCCGGCCGAAAATATTTTGTCTGTCGAATGATATTACTTAAGTATTACTAGGTAGGAGCTAGGTGGGAGGAATCCAATTCATTACTTAATCGACGTCCTTTCATAAGCTCTAAATCTTTGCCGGATGTTGCTTGGGAGAAGACGAGGTAGAAGCACCTCCAGACAGTTTGACTGTTTGCCAGATCAAAACTGAAACACCGCCGATCTCACATTTGCATCAATTCAGGTGAACTCTCGGGAATAGAAATAGTATTAGCAGAATTGTGGTGGATTCAAGGTGTATGGTCGAGAAATGAAATTTAACTACAGCAGTACTCTGGCTTCACTAAAGATTTGTCTTTAGCAGTTATGAAACAGCTAAATAACATCGTCTAATCTAGATGATTATCAAAGTCACAACTGCAAATGACATAAAAGTTAGTTTTCATCTATGATATTCGTTAATTTTCGTTCTCAAAACTATCAGTCGCTTAAAGCACTTAAAGCTTAATGGTTCCAGTATAATGGTGCTACAGGCAATACAGCCCAAGAAATCATCACTTTGTTTGGAAAAACTTTTATTGATAGAATTATATCAAGGAATAATACTCACAATTGCGCATATAGATCGTGTGATCTTAATATGTTCAACTATTTTTATCAATCAATATTCGACACTTTATTGGTAATGTGGCTATGATAGAAAAAATAACCAAATGATGGTCTTCATAAGATATTGATTTGGCATATCGGGAAATAGTTCTATACAATCGGCGAGCTGTTAAGCCAAAAGAAACAAATAATTCGCTTTAAATTCCTTTGAATCCTATTAATTATTAATTCGTTTTCTATAAAAAACAAAGCTTATAGTCTAAGCGTTTTTTCCGAGTTTACTTTCATAAAAATATGCTTATAGTCTAAGCGTTTTTTCCGAGTTTACTTTCATAAAAATATGTTGTTTCAGAATGCACAAATGAATACCACAACACAATAGCAAGCTTCTCGAATTATTTTCAATATTCAATTTCTTTATTTTATTAAATGTAAATTGCCAGAAAATGTATTTGTGCACGGAAAAATTGTACGTTAATATGATGTAACAATTTATAACAAAAGATAAATACAATAGGAAATACAATGTTGCATTCATATTAAATGTAAATAAGGATTTTTTGTTTCATTATAGCAGGTTCCTAGCTAAAATTTTGTTATATGTATTAAAAGATTGCACACACACACAGTCAGGACGCAACACCTGGTTAATATTTTTTCATTTATAATTTTTTTTTAATATTTTTAGTTATATTGTTATTAGTTGTTGTAAGCCTTAAAAATGCCGGCTGCTGTCAGTTGTTGTTATTTTGTTTTTTTTTTTTTGTTGTGCTTGCAACAAGCTTTGCTTGAATTGTTATGGCAGCGCTTTTGTGATCATCTCACATTGGATTACATTTACAACTTATAAGCGCGTCGCATCACCAAATCGAAATAGGCATCATTATCGATTGAAGCGCTAATTGTTGCATAATAATTAACAAATTCCTCCTTCGTCACTTTGCCATCACAGTTGCCACGTCCGCCCTCGAAGTTATTGAGGAATTGAGTGAGTATCTCATTCTCGGTCATTTCGCCACTAAGATATTTGGGATGATCCTTCACAGAATAGACGGTCTTCAAGTCTTCAATTGTAATCTGTCCATCACCTGTGCGATCGATCTTCTTGAATGCTTTATCGATGATGTCCAGGCGTGACTGTGGCATTGGTGGCTGAGCATGGAATGAGAGGAAATGTTTGAGAAATATTTCATGTAACGCACTTACAATTTTTTAAAGCTATGTCTAATTGAAATATTTGATTTTTAAGCGGGATAATGCTTACCCGCAATTTCAACAAAAATTCAGTCATATTAATTGAACCGTTGTTATCCTCATCAAATCTGCAAATTTGTTATAGAATAGAAAGAAATATATAAATGGAAAAAATATATTTTAGCAATTAAAATGAGGCAAACGTTTGATCAAATGTCTCCTCAAAGCAGGAATGTATATTAGTTAGGTAAATAATAAATTTGTTTTATGAAGGAAAATTGGTGTAGTGCATACTTAATACTTTGTTTTTCAATTTAATATATAATATATTTATTCACCGTTCTCTTAATATTTTCTAAATGTTCTCTACTCACTTGTCAAACATATCCTTTATTTCACTCTCCGTACATTCCAAACCAGTTTCCTTGATTCCCTTACTGAACTCTTCGTAATTCAACGCCTTGCTGCCATCATCATCCATATTTCGGAAGGTTCTAAAAGAGTACCATAACATTAACTTTTCGAACGACAAATTCTTAAAGATTATCTATTATAAAACAGAATCCATCGATTTATCATAAAGATAAAAACTATTTTAAGATCATTGCTAGTAAAGCTGAGGGTTGAGTTAGTGTGTGCGCCGACCCGAGAAGTCGTATTTTAATGATAATGACTCAGAACTATCCAACGATAAAATCTTACGAAACATTTGGAATTTATTTGAATTAGGCCATCAATACATCTTGAATCTTTGATGAATTCACATTGCTTACAATTTTGACGTAGTCGTAGGTCTAGAAACGTTCTGTAGAACCAAATATGAGCTTTAATACTCAATGAAAAAATAATAACAATTATTTCAATTTAACATTTCTGGTGACCGAAACATATGGATAAGAAACGTACACTCAACTTACTATATTAATTATTTTAGGGGTTTCGGTTAGAACCTACGTACATATGTTCGTACTATTCTATTTACTCACTAATTGCATTTGCTTTACATGGATTCCTACAAGCTTTGACTGCGGCATTGGCCAAAAAAGAAACGCATTCAGTCTATAACTTTTGCGCACACAACGCTCACGAACTGCATTCATTAGGATTATTCCCTTTAAGAGCCACCATCTGCATACCACTTGCCAGCATTTTTTTACATTTTCTACGTAATTTCATTATTTTAATGCCCTGCAATGCTGGAACCTACCGATAGGTGGTTTTTGACAACAACAAAAAAACCTAAAAGTTTTTTCAAAGTAAAACCAACAAAATCACAACGAAATTCTCTGCCCAATACAGCCAGAGCAACAACAATATTGAAATAACCGACTAACCAGCTGTCAGCTAGTCAACAGTACTCTGTGGCATAGCAACATGCATTAAGTTACATGTTGCACGAATAGCAGTACTCTTGAATAGTTTATATGGCATGATGACGACTGATGAACGATTGGACAGCTGGTTGAGCAGTTGGACAGTTGGGCAGTTGAAAAAGCGGGAGGTTGGTTGGGAGTGGAGAGTATCGACCAGACGGCAGACAACTGGCAGCTGAGGGTTCTCACTTGCACGCTTGTATGGTTGCTGGGCGGCTGTGTCATCTGTCGGATTAAAATCTCCTGGTAGCGTTCAACGAAATGTTGAATATTTCATTTTATTGCATTGTATTTGCATTGAATTGCAGTTTCATTGCGGCCATCATCCGCATAGTGGGCTTGCTCTACTTGGTTTCAGCTTTGCTCATCCTCCACACCAGCAAAGGAATTTAAGGACAACTGCATTTGATATGCTTTATTTTTCCATTTTGTTTGTAAGCTTTCAATGATATGCTTTGAGGCTTCTAGTTGCAGGTCCGTTTGCAAATGCGCAATTTCACGTCTGCACTCATGTGCACTTCACCCGTGCCCAACGTTTATGATGCTCTTCCAGCAAAAAACGAATACACACATATTGATGTTTACAGTACTTGTTATACCACCTACCCTGCCCACCCCCAGAATTACCTGGCTAATCCAAGTATACCGGTTGCGCCACGACTGAAGCATTGCAAGCGTAATTTGTAGATTGGATCCTTTTCACGTCCGTCCGCCAGCTCCCGCTTGGAGCGGTTGATGAGCGAAGCCTCTTTGGAGAAGAAGTCGTCACGGCCACTCATCTGAAAATAATGCGATAAAAGAGCTTACGTTAGATTCGTTTACCCACAGCGTCCATTTTATGCGGTATTCTATGTTATTAATATTCGTTCTATTAATATTAGTGCATTGTTATTGTTGCTATTGCTAACACATAATTTTACTGCGGATTTGGTTATTATCGTTCAATTTGTCGCAATGTGTCTTTCAATCGCTACTTTTCACTTTTGCACGCCGTTTCGCTTACTTTAGTTGCTTCTTTTGCACGCTTCACTTGAATTATTTGTATTAGCAGTTGCTTTGGAAATTTGTTTTGTGTAATGCAAAGCTTTTCTCGTTTTCACAAATAAAATTTTTAATCTTCAATTTTGAAATGTCAACGATATTTTCTGTTTTGACAATTATATTTTCTGTCTATTGTACTGAAGAAAAAAGTGAACTATTTTATGTTGTAGAAAAAAAGTAAAAATAATATGCGTTTTTCGAAACTTTTTCAAATGGTTCACATATTATTTTTGGATATATGAGACCCGGTCAATACTATCGGGTAAATACTTATAAACGGCTAGTGCTAAACGTTTACCTAATTCAGGGCCTCCCACGAGAATTATCTACCCATAGGGGACTAAAAATCTATTTTGAAAAATCCATGAAATGATACTAACCTTCCATTCTGTTAGATAAATCTGTTTGATAATATAAGATTGAAGTGCCTTTTAAGCTGTCAGAAGAATAAGGAGTCCAACAAGTGTTAAGTATAGCCATTATATTTATTGAGACTCTTTTATAAATAATACGTTACATCGACTCATGACCGATTTTAGAAAACACTTTTTTGAATATTTCGAAAACTCTTCGAAAAAGTTTTTCCGGATATTACACATCTTTATCTCACTCTATTTGCAATTTTTATTTACACTATAAAAATATTTGAAATATTTAGTTAACATGTCTAGTTAACTAAAATTATTTAAATTTCGATAATCAATTAAAATTCCAATTCCTCGACGTTTTATTTAAATTCATAATATCATAGCTTCAGTTGTTAATTTTCGATTACTAATATTAAATATTCCACATAAATATAAAAAAAAGTTTTAAAGTTAAAGTTGTCACGATAAGTGTGAAGTTTCAAAAATATATTCACCTCAAGTTCACTCGTCATTTCAAGTACAATATATTTTTAATTACTAGAGACAATTTCGTAACTCTCAACTGCAGTTAAGACAGATGCGTAAGAACCGAAAGCTAAATACTGACTGTTTTTTTCCAAATATCGCAAAGTAAACCACAGTTTGTGGGAATTATTTCTTTAATAGTGGTTATGACAGCGAAAGCTGACAAATTGCACAGTAATATCACTAGTGGGCGGCTACTAATTGATCGAAGTGCTTATTTGTGCAAAGTCAATAACAAAATACAATCTAGTAATTATCGGACGTAACACATAGCCACAAATTAAATGCCCGACTTTCAAAATTAATTACGTAGCTATATAGCTTTATTAATTTATTGTTTTAGAGTTAAAGAACTCAATAATGATATGCTGAGCAAATGAAGGTAAGTGTCACGTAGTGTATATCATAATCTTACATTCATAATCTAAAAATGTTCTAGTTAAATTTTGCATTGTAATTGTAATTAAAATTGTTTATTTTTTGTGCTGTATATACATAACTAGCTGACCCCACAGACGTTGCCCTGCGTGAAATTATTTGTTTTGAAAAGGAAAGAAAGTTGAATTTAGATTGTATTGAAAAGCATTTATTTTCGATTTTTCTACATTTTTTTTCAATGTTACGCAACTTGATAAACAACATTTTTTGTTTTCTGTTCCGGAGCGTAAATGTACAGAGAAGATGTTTTTTCAACCCGTGAACACTCCTGGTCTGTGTGACCTGTTGATTGACATCGCAAATGCAAGTTTCAGAGGAAACTAATACGTTTGAACTGAAATGGCAAATCGTTGGAACTCAGAGGAATTGGTGGAATCAAGCATTCTGCCCCTTGTAAGTCCCTTTCAAAATTCTTGCAACTATCACATTATTCGATAGCTGCGTCACAATCAGGGTTCAATTACACAGTTTCGACATAATTACATAATAATGACCAATCCTACTTTAAGATGTAAATGATGCGGCGACATGTCAAGCAAATCCAAAAAATTTAGAAATTCAACACACAACTCTCCCTGAATTTGATTTGAATCGTATAGATTAAGTCATCAACATCGGTATTTTTGACAGCTAAAATTGCGCGTGCACTCAACCAATCGTAGTTACTTATAATTTTGGCCAATGTAATCAGATATACATTCGGCTTTCGTTAAAGTGAATTGACAAATGCCAGGTGGAATTGATATCAAACCATTGAAAAAATCAACCGGAATTTGTCAATTTACAATTTTTAACAGTTCTTCTGTGGTTTTATCCTGTTGCAGGAACACTCGCATATTAATGGTCAATCATATGGTTTTCACGTACCGCCACAAATACTATGACTTGAGACATTCAATTCATCCGCCGCTGTTGATTTTGGAATAACAGGAAGTATTTTTCGAAAATCGCCAGCTAACGGTATCATTGCGCAACCAAAGCGACGATTATTATTCCACAGATCTTTCATTGTTCTGTCTAGAGAATTGCATTTATCTCATATTGTTGCCAAAATCAATATTATCACGGACTTTTTTTTAGATCATTAAAAGAGAAATAATTCTTTCATACATAACTTTTGTGAATCTTGAACCGCTTTCGCAGCGCAACGAACGGAAGCCCTCAAAGAAAAATAATTTCCTCCGTATTTTACACATTTACCACTGTTTCTTCGCTCTATCGTTATTGGTCGCAGCGTGATGCTTTATAGCCTATAGCCTTCCTCGATAAATGGACTATCCAACACAAAAAGAATTATTCAATTCGAACCATTAGTTTCGGAGATTAGCGCGTTCAAACAAACAAACAAACAAACTCTTCAGTTTTATAATATTAGTATAGATTTCATGAAGTTTTGTCAACCTTTTCTTTGCTCGTAGGAAAAGTAATAGGTACAACTAAAAAGTGGTAGGTAGGATATGACTTATTAATCCATTACCATACGGAAGAGAGCTTCTTGGTAGGTGTCGTCATAATCGAATTAATATCAAAACAAGTATGGAAGGGCTAAGTTTGAGTGTCACCGAATATTTTATACTCTCGCAATTTATTTATTTAAATTTATTAATATAACAAACAATTTGACTCACATATTCGGCATATATATGATATAAAGTCCATTGAAAGTTTGAAAACGCTAAATTAAGTATATGGGAGATAGGGGAAGTTATGACCCGATTTCACTCATTGTTGGCATGGAGACATATTATTAGAAGAAACATATTCCCTCAATTATCAATTATCTCAAAATAGATCACCTTTACATTTTAACGCCAGAATACTGTGCCAAATACCCCTGCTGGTCGTGAAAATTTCCCGCGTGTAGACGTAGTACTTAGATGTGGTATTTCAATGTTTCAATGTGAAGGGTTACTGTTGTTCTGTGTTTGGGTTTCTAAACACCGTCTAATAGCCTTTTCACACAACCAAATTAATTGATCAATTAAAATTTTGATCGAGAAACCAGTTATTATCCTTCACACTGTCGGCTACTCAATAATCGATCAGCTGTTACACATTTTGGTTTTTGCTTTTCATAAGAAGTTGGTAAGTTTCATCAGCTGACTGTTATTTTTAGCAGCGACATCTACCGTCGTGTAGCGTGAACAACAACTCGCGGACAAAGAACGTATATATAATTACAAAAACGGTCTTAGTCGCAGTGTTGCATTTCATTTTCAAGTCGATTAAAGTGCAATTCAACAAGTGGCGGCTTATGCCACTTATGATTTGAACAAATGTCTCTGGCTCTGTTTACCCCGTTTACGCCAATTTTCGATGAGCCGATGAAGCATTTCAGTTATAAAATCGTTTTATAGCGCTCCTATTGATAATAACATATCCTGCCCCATCATCATAGCATCCCGAAAAAAATACAGTTTGGTGGGGTTTATAGGCCGGCGGCGTCATTAAACCGTACTTCTTTCGTGATGATCATTAATGTGAATGGGAATCGTTATCGTTATCATTGAACGAATAATTTTAGCCCGAATGGGATAAACAGGACGGCGTCACACACAGCGAATGTCTCCATCAATTTATTGAAAACCAAGTTTAGTGAACGTATGTAAAATTGTAGCAGTATCGGCCGATTCATGGTTGAAAACCTTCTTCTTCTTAATTCTAACTGTTCGACATGCATTAGAATTTGAAGGTATTTTCAAATAATCAAAACAAAGTAGGAGAAAACGAGTCTAAGCTCTAGTTTGGTCCTAGGCGCTGTGAATTTTTTTATTAAAATGGACCATGCTAGCAATTTTATTTAAATTTTTTGTTTCTATTTGAAAGTGTAAGATTTATATGCTCTTTCTCTTTCTTGCTTCAAGAGAAGCACAGAATGCAACAGGTAGTAACTAATAAGCTACAAGCAGAATGTTGTGATTGAGCTGAGCTATGTAATTGCCATTAAATCAAATGAAATAGCTCAATTTTCAGTATGAACTACTTGCATATTACCACACTCTCATATTTTACTTAATTACAAGCACTATTCATGCCAACCTTGCAATTACTATACTTGGGCTCAACAGCATAACAGAGAGCCTTCTAATGTTGTTGTTGACTTCAACTAGTAAGGAAGTATATATCTACATATATATGTGTGAATGGGTGTATAGTAGGCACTTCTACTTGTGGCCTACTTGTCTACTTGATACAAACAAGTATTGACTTAAACGGAGGTCAAACCACTCACGGAGAAACACGACAATCTTCGCTAGTAATTATAATAAATACATACAAATTATTGGTTGTGCTCTCAAAGAGTTAAGGCCAAATTTTGATATGATTCAATTGAATGTGACTAAGCCTGCGACACTAACATTCGAACTTAATATGTTGAAACTAAAGACACTTTGCTGCATGCATGCGCACTTGCCTGCTTCAATTGCAGACCAATGGAATTGCATAAATAATTTACATGCGCAATTGTAATCAAATAGTCTCTGCAATAAATAAGTAAAACTCGATTAAATGTTACAACTTAAAGCAATTTACGGTAAATGTACGGCTATGTAGGCGCATGCAAGAATGGCTCAATCAATAAAATATAAAAATGTTTATTCATATCTATATACACATTTGTATCACAATGAGTGTGTCTCATTTGTTATCAAGATATACAAAAGCATGTCAATATTTATGCCCTACAAGCATTTCTGTGTCCGCGCGCCTGAAAGCATGCTACTCCCCAATGGCAATTGTCTCTTTGGTGTGTGTGTACGCGACACAAATTAAATCAGACGGATGTGTGTATATACATACATCATGTAATTTATCGATTTCATGCTATCTGTCACTAGATAGTGTTTGTGTTCATTTGGGTAAGAGTTTTATAGTGCACAGTATAAAACGTGTCAATATTGGCA
The DNA here is from genome assembly GCF_028554725.1 of Zeugodacus cucurbitae. Taxonomy (NCBI): domain Eukaryota; kingdom Metazoa; phylum Arthropoda; class Insecta; order Diptera; family Tephritidae; genus Zeugodacus; species Zeugodacus cucurbitae. The sequence goes on along the minus strand of NC_071667.1, from coordinate 49,085,146 downwards.
TGCAAATTATATATTATATATAAGTACATTAACATTCTCCTGAGGGACGAAATTATGCGAGCATTGTCAAAGCCATGCCAAAATTTTATTACTACACCTTTTTAAGTAATACAGTAAGAATTACATACGTTTCTTCTAATTGTCATTAAAGAATTCTTAAAATATTATATTAGGTACAATAAAATAGTTCTATATTGTAAATCTGCTATTTATAGTTTATGGGGTTATATACAGTTAGAATTTTCAAAAAATCGATTATTATACTCTCGCAACCTGTTGCACAGAGTATCATAGTTTTGTTCACATAACGGTTGTTTGTGTCACCAAGAAATATAAGAGTTAGATATGAGGTTATATATACATAAATGATCAGGATGACGAGTAGATTTGAAATCCGGATGTCTGTCCGTCCGTCTGTCCGTCTGTCCGTCTGTCCGTGCAAGCGATAACTTGAGTAAAAATTAAGATATCTTAATGAAACTTGGAACACATGTTCCTTGGCACCCTGAGGAGGTTGCTTTCGAAAATGGGCAAAATCGGTCCACTGCCACGCCCACAAAATGGAGGAAACCGAAAACCTATACAGTGTCATAACTAAGCCATAAATAAAGTTATGAAAATGAAATTTGGAACATAGGATCCCATTAGGGAGGGGCACATTTGGATGTAATTTTTTTGGAAAAGTGGGCGTGACCCCGCCCTCAAATAAGTTTTTTTGTATATAACTCCCAAACCAATAAAGCTATATAAGCCAAACTTTCTGCAGTCGTTTCTTTTAGCCATTTCCTTATACAGTCCAAAAATGAAAGAAATCGGATAATAACCACGCCCACCTCCCATACAAAAGTTAGGTTGAAAATTACGAAAAGTGGGTTAACTCCCTAACGAAAAACGCCAGAAACACCAAATTTTACATAAGAATTGGCAGAAGAAAGCTGCACTGAGATTTTTTTACAAAATGGAAAATGGGCGTGGCGTCGCCCACTTATGGGTCAAAAACCATATCTCAAGAACTATTCGACGGATTTCAATAAAATTCGGTATATAACACTTTCTTGACACCCTGATTACACGGATGGAATATGGGCGAAATCGGTTCACAACTACGTCTACTTCCCATATAACCCAATTTTGAATTCCATCTGATTCGTTCACTTTATAATGTATTCATAAGGAACCAATGAAGCTAGCGGAATAAAACTTTACACATATACTGTATTTGAGCTGTGACATCACTTGTGGAAAAATTGTCAAAATCGGACCATGACTTTTCAAGGCCCCTGATATCAAACATGAAGAACTCAGTGCCTAAGGTTAATTTTTCACCGAAAATATAGGTAAATCCCTCAGATATTTTAATGTAATTCATTCCCTCTGAATTTTTTTCTTATAACAGTTTCTCTCTGTACCTGAAATGGTAAAAATCGGACTTCCCCCAGATCCTATATACCTAATTATAAGTAATATTAAACTAAGTGATCGTATAGTCTTCGATACATTGTATCTTGGTGGTGAAAACGAGTGAAATCGGTTCAGGAATTACCTCAGTCCCCATATACTATTTATGATGATTTTCGTTATTCTATTGAACTTTATGCCGAATATATGGGTCGAATTGTGTTGTCTTTATAAAATTACATCAATAAATTGCGAGAGTATAAAATGTTCGGTTACACCCGAACTTAGCCCTTCCTTACTTGTTTTATTTCATTTTCTTAATGTACATATATTTAAGAATACACACAGGAAATTTCATATCGTTCCGGTGAATATTTTCAAAGTTACAAGGAAGTACAAGGTCCGAGCGGCAGCGCGTTTTTCTCAAAATGGTGTTTTCAAAGTCGTTGACCAACATTACTCGAAAACGGCTAGACCGATTAGTCTCAAATTTTAACAAGACCTTCTTAAATATATTTTTTAGTAATTAATCGAAGATTTTTTCTCTCCGATAAATATTTTCTTTTATAAACAATTTAAGGCCGAAATTTCGGTGAAGAATCGATTTTTTTTTTTGAGAAACCGCCATTTTGTCAAAAAATTTTTTTATTTTGCTTATTCCTTCGATTAATTACTAGATTTAACATTATTTTAACGAAATCTGTTTGGTTTTTTAATTTCAAATGATCCTGTTCCGAGATATAGTGGTCTCCACAAAACGTCTTTTTTGAGAGGAGCTCCTATAGATCAGCTGTAGCTCTTTTTCAAATAAATATTTTTACTAGTACTAAGTCTTAAAATACAGTTTTTAACTATACCATAATATGTGTATAAATTTTTGGATCAATAAATTAAAAAGTTTTCTCAGAAAAAATTCTGGAAAATTCCCTTTTTTTTGGCCGTCTAACTGTATATAACCCCTTATATGAGATATTTTAAATAATTAGTCGGCCTTATTTGTTAAGTAAGAAACATTGTTTCATATATGTTATGGATTTAACAGAAAACAAAGCGTTCCATGTGGCTTGGAATTTTTTTAGCCTTGTCTGAAGTAATCGTCATTGAGTGTATATTTTGTTCCCGATGAATCAAGCAGCAAAGTGCGAAAATTTGCAGTGAAAATCATCCAGGTTCTGTACCACTTCAGATTTTACGTTACAAAGATTTCAAATATCACAGTAGCTAAAGGAATACTAAAATCGATAGCAACAGAACACCATTTGCTTCGAAATACCACGGAGAGGAATCACTTTAATTTGATTTCGATCAGCTTAGAATACGTTAATAGTGAATTTTATTAAAATTAGGTTTGTTAAGTTTTGGGTTGGTAGAAGTTATTCACATGTTTTGAGATTTGTCAGTCGGAAATCTTTAGTATACGAGTATTTCTTTGCGAGTTAAGGGAATTTTTTGGATTCCATTTTTTTACACAAGATGACTACATACGTAATCTTTATTGATGATTACAGTTTACAGTTAGTTGAACTACGAAATTTTTTCATCGTTTAGTGCCATGATTCCCCAAAAATATAGAAGACTGCAAATATTAAATGGAAAGTTCCTCAAAACACTCTCTCTTTACAGGGACTAAAATTTCTCTCATTCTCAAGTACGCTGGCTGTGAAACCATCCCCAATAACCGAAAATCTTCTCTCAAGCAAGATGACCTAGATAGACAAATTTATCCATATCGAAAATCTAGAATCTGAAGTAAAACAAAATAGTGAGGCTTTATTATACCCTGAACAGGGTATATTAAGTTTGTCACGAAGTTTGTAACACCCAGAGGGAAGCGTCGGAGGCCCTATATATTATATATATAGAAATGATCAATATGTTGAACTGAGTCGATTCAGCCATGTCCGTCTGTCTGTCTGTATATATACGAACTAGTCCTTCAGTTTTTAAGATATCGTTTTGAAATTTTGCTGATGTTATTTTCTCTTCATATAAGCTGCTCATTTGTCGGAACTGCCGATATCGGACCACTATATTATATAGCTGCCATACAAACTGAACGATCGGATTCAATGGCTTGTATGGTAAACTTCCGCATTTTACTACATATCTTCACGAAATTTGGTGTGAGTTATTGTTCATCGAAATAATTTAATCTCCGAAAAAAATTGTTCAGATCGGTTCACTATAGCATATAGCTGCGATACAAACTGAACTATCGGAATCAAGGTCTTGTTTTTTACTTACTTTTTCTTACGTCTTTAGATTTGCTTAAACACATAGTTACTAAAAGAAATGCACCTGTGAAGGGTATATTAGCTTCGGTACAGCCGAAGTTAACGTTTTTTCTTGTTTTAACTGAGAACAGAATTGAAACGTTTTGTGAAGGTTCACTACAACTCAGGGGGTCGTTTTAGGACATAAATTCGTGGTAAAATTTAGATTGATCAATCTGCATAGAAAGCCATTAATGGCATAATTTTCCAATAGTCTTAGCACACATTATTTAAAACTATGCATACTCGTATAAAATATAAAAAATAAATTATATTTATTTTTCCAATAGATGGCTTTAGTCAGCTGTAATCACTATATGGCGTTAAAAATAATATATTTCATTGCTAGACAGGTTTGTGTTTTTTTTGGTTAATATTTTTTGAGCAGTCGTCGAAGATGGACATCAGTAAGGAAAAAATAAGAACGATCTGAGATTGATGCGATCCGAGACAGATTTACTATATATTTTATTCTAAAACAATTTTTATTACTCTATATGAAATAATTTTCTCAAGATTCTACAAGTCAATTCTTCTTTACATCGGACTAATTAATACCAATTGATATACATACATACATATATAGACAACGTAGACACTGTAAACTACTTGAACTAGTCCCAAGGTCATGTCAATATTGACGAACATAACGACAGTGCACAAAATATGAAAAAAGAACTCAAAGATAATTGTTGTATTTGCAAGTGATAAACCATTGACACACAATAACACGAGGCGACAGAGTTAACGAACTGAAGAAGAATAGTAAACATACCATAGTAAGTGATAAAAGAACTGAGTTACTGACAATGCAATAAAAGTGATAAAAAAGCAAATAAGGACAATAAATATACCGCTATGCAGCAAAGTAAATTATGACGAAGGCAAAACAACGGATGAAGCGCATGGAGACGCAAAGAGACAATGGACAACAATTTCACACGTCGTCAACACAGTGCGGCACTGACAATAATAATGATGCTGACGACAGCAATGCGCACACATACGATACAGCGGTCGGGCCCTAATGCAGATGTCGGAATGTGTGAGTCCTCATAAAGTAAGCCATGTGCGTCAATGCGCTCGTTTGCGGAGAAATAAAGCAAATAGGTCACGTTTTTGGCGACACCATCGATTTACCATAAATTGCAAGTTAAGCACAAATCAGCAGCATAACCGAAGGGACACCACGCAAGCGGCGGCGGCGGCGGCGGCGGCAGCCACAAAGGGAAGACTGCAAACAGGCAAATAATAAAACAGGATATGCAGGGATATGCGCACGGCTGCAGAAGGCAACAATTGTGGAATTAACAAAGTCAACGAAAGCGAAATAAAATACACAAAATGAGGCAAAACGGCAACAAAAGGCCGAAAGAAAATAGTTTGTTGATGAAGAAAAAATGCCGTTAATACGAGCGACGTATGAGCGACTCAAAAAATTTAGGTATGATTTGTATTGACACTCCCCAGGGAGTGAGTGGTGCGTGCACGACTCGACGCACGGCAGTGACAGTTGACAGATAACGCGACAGCTAACACGCACAAAACACACATGCGTCTCTTTATATAATATATATGTACATAGTGCACATATATATTTATATCCATATTCAACGAAAAGTTTTTCTCGCTTTTTACACCGTTGCCTGTGGCAATGTTGCGCCTTTTTGACTTTTTCTGTCATTTCACTTTTTTGGGGTTCGTCTCAAGAGCACTGGTCAATATTTGACGATGCCGCCTGAGCCTTTGCTGTCATGGCAACACGCCCAGGCGCGCACACATTGATGCTGTCATCACTGGGCAGGTCCTGTCTGCGGCTTTTTCTTCGTCGTCCTGTGATAATATTTTTTATTTGCGTGTGCACACACAATCTACGGCATTATGCTTATGAAAATAAGTAAATAATTGTAGTAATATATGCAAGGTCAGACATTTTTCCAATACAATCGATGCGAGAATCTTTTTAATCACAAAAAAAATGATTTATAATATTTTTTGTCAGCGATTAGCAATGGAAAAAAAGTGCAATTATTATTATTTATATAGATAATTTAATAAATTACGTGCAATGCTACTCACTTTTTCGACGTCGTATGTGACTTTTTTATTAGAATTATGGAAGCTATTGCAGTCGGCAATGGAATTTAGTTACACACTAATTAATACTGTTATTTAATTAATTTACTCGTTTACTGCTACAGTTTTTTACTCGGTACAAACAGTTAATATTTTTTCCGTTGCACTTTTTATATATTCACATGTCAAAGCTACACACGCGACAATCACAATCTAGCAAAAGAAACTGAACAAACGACTGTGCGATTGCCTGGTTGGAAAGTATTCGGAGCGGCCCGAAGCAGTAAACTGTGGTGTACACAAACACAAATACACTTGGTAGAGCATAGCATAGAGACTACTCGTGTGAGTGTGTGTATCTCTCTACATTCATTTGTTGATAAATGTCGCACAACCGCCAACCAGCCAGCCAGGCAACTAGACAGTCCGCAATTACCTTTACAAAAAAAAATGCCCATGCTTTTGTACCCAACGTCAAACAGTTATGTGAGGTGTTTATAATATTGTTAAGTTAGACAAATCAAGTTCAAAATTAATATTATTGTTATATGCATTTCATATATTGTCATAAAAATACTGAAATACTCAGAAATATTAATAAGACCATTGGTATGACCACAATTTACTTTATACTCTGGGAAATATCTTAATCGGTTCGCTATTCTTCAAGTAAATGCTGAAATCCAGTTCTTCTTCACTTGATCTTGCCAATCCCTAAATCTCTAGAAAATCTTATTTTCTTTGTTACCACTACCAGAAATATATGAACTCTGTGTGCGAGAAGGTATGCAGCCGCAAGATTATTAAATACATATGAAGCATGCTATAGTTAAACCCTCATTTATAAAGTACTCTATCCCATTACTAAAGCCTGAGGTCATCTTGGTTCTATTACTAATACAATTTTCTTGCCCTTTTTGCAATCTATTTGGTTTTCAAACAAACTAATATCTTCTTTTCGCTTTCTCCATATTGAATCGCCATATTGAATATTACTTTTAGAGATCAGTATCGTAAGTCGACTTTTAAAAGCGATGGTTGCCTGCTATGGATCTAGTATTTATAGCAAGATTTTTGTGCTTATTTTACCATCTGCATTAGTGATTATGATCCCTGATCCATAGGTTCTATGGACTGATCAAACATTAAATGATATTGCTGATATGGTCCTGGTGACGATATTTTTTCTGATTCTGACAAGCCTAACTGTCACATTGTCAAATTTTTCATTGAGGTAACCATAAGCAATTCCGTTTTGATTATTCGTCGTTCCTCCAAGGGTTATATATGCATTATTTTATATGAGACTATTCAGCTAAGACTTGCTTATCTAAGACTAAACGCGCAACTTTAATCTTAATCGTTTAAAAGATTTGGGAATGATAATATTTGGACCTGTCATGTAATGGATTTACGGTTTGACCAATCTAACAACTCCTTTTGTATTTCGATTCGCTATAATTATGGAAATCAGAATCATTAGATATGTTCTTTAAGCTACGTTAACTACTTATAATCTAAAATGGTAAGTACATAAGAATTTCGGTTGGGCATGTAATTTTCTCAACCTTATTTACTTTAAAAGTAAGTACACACGCTCAGCAGTATTATACAATATTAAAATAATTTAGTGTGTGCCATGTAATTTTACTGGCAGCACTGTGCCCAGCAAGTCAGTAATGTACGAACATGTGACACAATCATTACAATGACAGCACACACATACATAGGCGTGTATATGTATTGTATGTGTATTTGATTAGTATTTGGATTTTGGCGTTACATTTTTCTCTGTTTATCTGTCTCGCCGTAGTGTCACCCATTTGTTTGGATGGAATGCTTTTTATTTTGCTGATTTTCGCTTCATATTTCTTTGAGTTTTTATTGCAGGTCGAATTTTGTTATTTGATGTTCATAACAATTTGCACAGCGTGCCTTCATCGGTTGCTTATGAACCTATTTGGCCTGTAAATAAAACTATATACGCATTAGTTTACAGTGCGAGTATTGAAGAGGTGTGTCATCGTCTGCCGAACGATAGTAAGTCAAGTGTGAAATTATGTTTGACAGAGTCTTGATTTCTGATTTATTCACTTCCATTTACAATTAATAGTTTCATTAAGACATCCGTCATTACTTCCGTTACATATTCATGGATGTTACTAGTTGTTTATTGCATTGTTTACTAATGTAAGTTATTTGTGTGTTACATATTCGTATTTACATGTTCTTTGTAGGTTAAATGGAAATAGAATAATAGAACTTGCAAGCGAATGAAATTTTAAAGTTTATTATTTTTGTTTTATTTACAATTAATGAACAGCACTATTAACATCTTTTCTATAAGGTTATACGAAAGTAATTAATTAATAATTTCTTAATTGTTCAAAAAAGTTATTTAAAGGCTTCTACTTGTCAACAGAGCGTCAAATATCACAATTTACGCTTTACATTTACATTGAAGTGAAAAAGCCTAGAATATTCCAGCACAATTTGGTTCTCATTCACATCGGTTAAACTACACTATATATCAAAATCGACTATTTTTTTTTGGTATTAGACCAAATCAAAAGATTGAGTAATAAGTAAAAAATATTAAATTCTCTGTTTTTTCGAAGTTGGCCTCAAAAATCGGAATAGTCATCTTGGAATTTCGAGCTTGTGCTCACTGGATTATTAATTAATTAATTCTATAGAACTAAATTCAAAAGAACTAATAATTCGTAATTTGTGAAATCCCTCTGACCAGTTCATATTGTACCTCCACACCATCTATTCTGCATTCCAATAAGAAGTTGCTGCATGAAAGTGCAATTTGTTCTTTGGTCTCATCTCTCACTTTACACCTACCTCGCATACCACCTCAACAAAACTCACTTGAAATACTAAAATAGCTAAGCACACTTGATGTGGAAAAAGGTGTCGCGACATTCCTACATCTCCATGTCCTTGTGCAAATCTCAAATATTTGAAAATTTCTTCATTAATATTTAAAACAACATTTAGGACAATTGTACTGCTCGCTAACTAGTTTCGCCGCTCACGCTGCCGCGCCACACAGAGCGCTCTAATTGAGGCAAACATTGCATGGGGCAGGTGAGTTGGCGACAGACTGTCGCATCGCCACATCGGCCTTATCTCAAATTTGCACTCGACCACCGCGGCAAATTCAGCAATAGAATAAGTCCGCCCCACCGCGCTCGCCCACCTATACCCGGGTAGCTGCAATTAGTTAGCAAAGCAGTGACTGCGTTGACAGGCGAGCAAAGAACAATTTCATGTTAACACACTCATAAATAATGGACTCCCAGCGGTGCAAATATTTTAACAGCACATTATGGCAGCGGGGGTGATGGAAGAAAATTATTAGGCTACGGCCCGCTGGCTGAGGTGACACCGAAAGGATAGTGAGTGCGGCGCCCAATTAATGGCGAAATGCGCTGTGACGCTCACATATTTGACTATGAGTGGGAAAATTAAGCGCTTAGCTGGAAATGAAGCCGAACAAAAGGCCCTAATACTCAAATACATACTACTACAGTTATGCAAACACCTCAGACATACATAAAAGCATACATAGTTGTGTCTTATGAAAGCGCATATACATATGTTGAGCATAAGTTGTATGTATGAACGCCTAGTTGTATGCAACATATGCCGACACACCTACACACATCCATTTAACTAGGTATGTGTGTGTGAGCTTACATTTTTATGGGCGACAAATTTATCAGTGCCAAGACGTGGACATACGATTCAGCGTAGATATAACAACGATTTGTCTTCTTTTAAGATGACAAGACAAACAGCAACAACAACAAGAACGGCGACTATGCTGTGAACAAATTGTTCCCAACAACAACAACAATAATAATAACTATCACAAAATGAAGTTCAGGAAGCATAAATTAACCGTCAAAAAGAAAAACATTTAGGTGCCGCCAACATCTATCTGCGTGAGCAATTTATATTCAGAACCGGGTGCACTATGTGTTGATGAAAATACCGTTTCGAATAGCATATAGTCGGGTTACCGGAATATTTGTTCCGGTGCTCGTTTTATACCCTTCATGATATATTTTAAATGAATTATGTTTACAAGAGTCCAGTTCATCCTTCTTCGGCAGGGCTGATTTCATGGGATTCTGACATATACTGTCTCAACTAATGCTGGCAACATTCATTCAACTAATGCTGGCCACAACATTTATTATAGGTGAAGAGGTGAATGTCACACAGAAGACAAAAGGTATCTTCTGTACGTAAACTGTAAGTGAAAAGATTAGCAGCACTTGAAATGGTCTAAAATCTGTAAAACGTCAACTGTAAGTGAAGAGAGCAGCTCTCGAAATTGTCTAAACTGGTCTAAAATATGTAAAACAAAAACTTGCTGAGAGGGAAATCGAAGAGGGACAATATTACAGTTCGTGAAGAGCGAACATTACATCAGACCTGTCTTCTCATACAAAGGCAACGTTGATTCCAAAATAATAGGGGAGGAAGCCTATGATCTTTTCAAAGCCTTGGTTTGGGGCAAACAGCTATAGGATGTTCTTTCTGAATTTGCAGTAGCTTATAAAGCTTCTAAAGCTAAGTGATATTTTCTAGGTCTGTAAAATTGTTATGTATTTTAAATAAATGCATTTTTTTCCTTTGATTGTGGTACCTTTCTGACAGATTTCAACTACACTTGTAAAGGGTATAGAAATAATGACATGGTTATACTTGTTTGTACAATTCAAATGCGTCTACCTTGAAGCTTCCATTTTTCCAACTTGTTTTTCAAGCTACATAATCGTGGAAAGCAGCATCAAATTACACGCGTGCATCAGCTAGAACTTTATGTGTCATCAAAGCACTTAATGTCAAGCTTAGTCCATCATCACACTTGCCACAGCTCTAGGCTTTCGCACGTGGGCTCAACGAACAAGTTCATATTTACAAAGACAGTATTTGTGATACGCTATTCGCGTGGCTCGCATTTGTATCGCTTAGTGTCACTGTGGCTGTCAGTGCGGCGTGCTGACTCTCAGATATGCTAAGAAACTAAAGATGAAGGATTTGCATAAATATTTTTTACAAAAATAAAATCAACATTGCTGATTTCAAATAACAAGCGAGGGCTTTCAAAGCAAAATGACATTTCCACAGCGCTCCAGCGTTGTTGTGGCGTAGAGAAGGAGTAAGTCATGTTGCCAACAAAAAATGACAGCTCTTATCTAACTGTGGTCTCCGCTTTGTTGGAAATAACATTTGCATTTGCTGTTTGTTGTTTGCTGTTGGTGTGCTACATTTTAGAATTATGAAGTGGCCGTCTGATGGTTCTACTGAATATGCAGAGTATTTATAGCGGATTATTAAAAACACGCCAATTTTATTCGGAATATTTTCAGAAATATAAACAAGTGATCCCACAGCTAATGATAAGCGAATTTTAAATTGTTGTTTTTATCAACTATTCTCTTGATTATTTTGAAGTCAGTTAAGAAATATATGAATTTATTCCGTTCAGATGGGAAGTGTAATTATGAAACGTTAGTTTATAGATGATTCTTCATAGTTTCCTATTGATTGAATGTTAAATATTTAAAAAAAATATATATGTATATACCGACGATGTAAAACTTTTTAAATCATATACGTCACATAAGGAAAGATGTTAGTTGCAAACGGATTTAAATAATTTATCTAAAAATGATTATCCAATTGAATCGTAAAAGATTTAAAACGGTGTCTTTTTCATGAAAATCTGTTGACCCATTTCCCTATGCAATAAAAACTTAAGTTTATGGACCTTAAACTTAATTTTAAGCTTCATGTTAATACAATGATTTTAAAAGTTGAAGGTATCTTTGTTAAACGTTTGTTTAAAGAATTTATAAATCCATATATTACTAGGATTCGGTAAGATTTGGCCAGTAAGGTTCCGTGATATGGAACCTAAGTTATCAAACTCATTCTGATAAGTTAGAGTCCGTTCACTTTACTACTTACTATACTCTCGCAATAAAGTTGCTAAGAGAGTATAATAGTTTTGTCCACATAACGGTTGTTTGTAACACCTAAAACTAAACGAGTTAGATATAGGGTTATATATACCAAAGTGATCAGGATGAGTGTCCGTGTGTCTGCCCGTCTGTGTGAGCGATAACATAATAAACCAAAATTTCTGCAGTCGTTTTCCCATCACGCACCATGAAAATAGTAGAAATCGAATAATAACCACGCCCACAACCCAAACAAAGGTTAACTCACAAATGGAAAACACCAGAAACAGTAAATTTTACAGAAGAAATGGCAGAATGATGTTGCACTTAGATGTTTTTAAAAATGGAAAATGGGCGTGGATTTGCCCACTTATAGGTCGAAAACCATATCTCAGAAACTACTCCACCGATTTTAATTAAATTCGGTACATAATATATAGGAACCAATGAAGATGGCGGAATAAAACTTTAAACAAATATTGTATTTGAGCTTTAACATCACTTGTAGAAAAATTGTCGATATCGGACTATAACTTTTCAAGCTCCCTGATATCGAACACATGGTACTCAGTGCTCAAGTGTAAATTTTTCACCGAAAATATCGGTAAATCCCTCAGATATTTTTATGTAATTCAGAGGAATTTTTTTTCTTGTAATAGTATGTCTCTGTACAAAAAATGGTTAAAATCGGGTCATAACCACTAAGAGCTCCCATATACCTTATATTCGGATTATCAATTTTCCGGTGGGCTTTATACCGCATATAATGGTTAATATGTCTTATCTTAGCAAAATTAAGTGACCGTATAGTCTTCAATATAGTGTACCTTGGTGGTGAAAATGAGGGAAATCGGTTTCATCTCTAAATTGCGAAAGTATAAAATGTTCCGTTGCACCTTTCCTAAATTTTTGTCACTACTCTATTTAACATACAATATGCTCTGTAAGATAAAACCCTTGAGAAACGTATGTAAATTTATTTGGTGTAATTTCTTATAAATATTTATAGTATTGCTATTGTGATATGCACAATTCGTTTGTATTTTCTAAATTTACGATGTCAAATGTTGCGCTAGGTTGAGAAACACAATTTTTGACAATAACAATAACATTTTACAACATATAATTTTGAGTTACAATATACTCGTAAAAGAGGACACGTGTAAAAGTAAATACAAATTGCTTTTTTAATGAATAAAATGATTATATTAATTGGAGAGTGTGGGTGTTAGACTGTCCTGGGAAAAAATGTGTGCTTTTAAGTAATTTGTAAAACCCAAAACATTTAAAAGGTCTTGACAGCAATCAACGCAGCAGAATGTCTTATATACGTATTTAATACATACACGTGTTCATACATAATGACAGCTGCTGAAGCCATTAGAATGACAATAGCAACAACAATAATGGAATTTATGAAATCAATAAGAACATTTACATATGTACGTATGTACAAACATATATTATATGTAAGTATATATACAATATATCAATGCTTGCTAAGCCAACGGTCAAAGCGCCAACATCACACACTGCCCAAGGGAAAGCTGGAAGCGAAAGAAAAACACAACAAAGCAAGCTTCGAATGGAAATAGCAACAAAAGTTTCGAAGTTCAAATATACATTTGTGTAAGATTATTCATATGTACATATATACCTGAACACAATAAACTATGGGGAACAATCTTATAAACACAATGAAATAATACTGAATTGCAGACTAGGAAATTGTAGTCAAATTATTAGTTCAAGTTCGAGCACCAAATTATTAAATGCATCTTGATTATGCATATTTAAATATTTACCACGGTCAGTTTTTTAATTCACTTAATTATTTAAATATCATTTTGAATGAAAATTGCAAGTTTAAAGCATGTCAAATGCAAAATTATATACTCGCATATATACATATATGTATATGTCTGTAGTTGTTCGACCACCTTCGCTTGATGTCACACATATAATTCGAAGGCTGTTGGCTATGCTTTTGTGCATGCCCACACAATGCAATTTTAGCATACAAAAGGAAGCTATTGTAACGATTGCCTGAATACTGTCTTGAGTTGTGGCCGCATATCGGAAAGCAACATTCATACGTGACACCACGCCACTAGCCAAATATTCACAAACTGGCATAGCCGTGAGCAAATAATCGTAAACGTAAATGATTTGCAATTTATCGATATTGTTTCGGCATTTTGCGGCGGCGGAAGCGGAATTGGCTTAGCTGCATGCGGTTAGCTGGTGATTTGAACAGTATTCGATTTTACGAACATTTGTTTCAAAAAGTTCTACTTTCGTGTTCAAACAAAATTAGTTTTTTTTTCATTTTCAATTATTAATGTGTTTAATCACGCCAGTTCATTATTGTTTTATAAGTATATATTTACTTTTATAACATTTAATTTGCCAAATTTATTAAATTAAAATTTTGACAGTTCGCAACCCCTTAAAAAAAATGTTCGACTACTATTTTCTAAGCTTTTTTGTTTTGAGTAACACTTTGTCAAACTTATAAAGATTATTATATTTAAATTTGTAAACAGGTGGAAGCACTTTCCAACCACAATCACCGAAAATCCACATACTCAACTAAAAATCAAAGATGCCCACTTTCCAACTACTTTGTTCAAAACTTTCCGTGTATTTTTCAATAAATTCTAAAAAATTTATAAATGCGATCGTGATGGAATTGCGTTGTGCAACATATTTTCGTTGCGGCTTATCGATTTTTTATTTCTTCTATAATATTTTAATAATTTTTCAAAACACACAATTTGTTCACCTTCAACCCACTGTGCGCTTCATTGATAGTATTAGCGGTTGCTTTGGTTTCTTTGCATCGATAACCTCAAATAGCATTTGCTCTAAGGTTGTGCTATGCCATGTGTGTGTGTGTTGTAGATTCGGTGTGTCTAAATGTTAGCGCCTTTGGTGTACTCAACGTATCAATTTAACACAATAACGGAAACAATAGGATTTTATTACTTCCCCAATCGGTATTATGCGGATACATTCAATTAGAAGTGAGTTAATATCTATTGCTCAACGTGGCATTGGTGCGGTTGAACGCTGTAAGCATGTGAGTAATTGTTTATACATACATACATTTGGACAGATTAACAAGGCTAATCATATAGAGGGTGTATTGGTAATTCTCTTAATAATATTTGGATATAAAAAGTCAAAGTGTCTTCTATTCAATTAAATTTGTACAATTTTTTCTATGCCTCTATAGCATATGTATTATAAATGCATATGTTGCGCATACGCCCCGTGGTTCTATTAATCATTTGTTAGTAAAATTATTTTCTATGCCTCGGCACATAATACGAGAGTATCCTGTGGAGTTATTTCCTATTATGATTTCTTGCAGCAATATTTCTGCCATTGTTTGAGCATATTTTAATTCATTTGAATATATGGTAAGTAGAACTGGAGTCAAATATTGTGTGAGGATATGCACTGTAAATGGCTGGCAAAGTTGGATTCGATAATGTTCTTTCGGCGCTGCATTTGTCATAGAAAAGTAAAACAAAATAATATTCTATTGTTCTTAGGTAGGCATATTAATTCATTGTACTCGTTTACTGTATATTCTATAGAAATTATATACAATTGAGCTAGCAGAATTGCTCTATTCATTTACTTGTTTCTCTTGTCTTTTGGCATTTCTAGATTTAAAACTGTATTCCATGTAAGAGTATCACCCTTATGTGATTTGTTTTAATTAAATTGAAAATAAAAATAAAATACAATTAAGGAAAATTAAATATTTGTAAGGAGTTTTTCTAATAGAATTTTTTTGAAGAATCATTTAGGAAACAAAGAAAATAATATGAACCTGAAATTTATTAATTTTTTATGTGACCTCGTTTATATTGACTTCATTTGCTGTTTAAAAAAAAAAATTAAAAATTTCAATTTTCAAACACTAAACTTATCTTAAATATTAATCGCAAATTGCAAATTTTAAAGTTATATGTAATTATTCTATAAGCCATAGACAACATTTTGCTAACAAAATAATATGTTCAAATAAAATAAATTGTATTAAAAATTTGAAGGGATGTGTTTTGACAATTCTTCTTACCATTGTAAAAGCTCAGAGTTGTTTTTCTTATCAACTGTTAGAACGTGAAGCCAAGGGTATTCCTAAAATAAATTATTAGTCAACACTTTATTATTTACTTATACTACAGTCATAGACATAGTTTTGTCCACATAACGGTTGGTTGTAAGTCCTAAAAGTAACGAGTTAGATATAGGGTTATATAGGTGATCAGGATGACGAGTAAAGTTCAAATCTGTCTGTCTGTCTGTCCGTCCGTCCGTGCAAGCTGTAACTTGAGGTAAAATTGAGATATCTTGATAAAACTTGGAAGACGTATTTCTTGGCACAATAAGAAGGTTAAGTTCGAAGATTGGCGTAATCGGACCACTGCCATGCTCACAAAATATCTAAAACCGAAAACACAAGTGCCATAACTAAGCTATAAATAAAGCTGTGGGAGTAAAATTTGGTATGAAGAATCGCACCATAAAGGGGCATGTGTGGATTTAATTTTTTTGGGAAAGTGGGTGTGGCCCCGCCCCCTATTAAGTTTTTTGTACATATCTCGCAAACTACTAAAGCTATGTATATAGCCCATATACCAGAATTCTGAAGTCGGGCTGAATAGTTAACTTTACAATATATAAAGTTAGTACAGATATCGGAAAAGAACTTCAACGAAATACTGTATTTAAAGAGTGCTATCACCCTAATAAAAATCGTCGAAATCGGTCCATAAGTTTTCAAAACCCTATATATCGAAAATGAGGACCTCAGTACTTCTAACAAATTTTTTACCGAAATTATAGTTAACTCTCTCAGATATTTTGAAGAAATTTTGAGGGAATATGTTTCTTCTAATAATATGTCTCCGTGCTAACAATGAGTGAAATCGGGGTTATAACTTCATCTATCTCCTATATACCTAATATTAGGGTTTTCAAACTTTCAATGGACTTTATACCATATATATGCCGAATATGTGAGTCAATTTAACTGGCTTCTGCTCGATTAATACGCTTATTAACATCGATTTACCATACAAAATCTACATTTATTTTCAATTGAATTTTAATCGACTCTAAAATCAAATCGAGATCATATAGATATAAAAAGAATGAAAATGTTCGTAGGGTAACATTGCCCAAGGGTTGGTGAAACTTGGAAGCATTGGATCCAAATGTTGACAAAGTATCATTCACTAGTATCAGTTTTACAGGAAACAGTCTGGCGCAAAATGGACGGCTATGGTTAGAGAAAGTAAAATATTTTGTTAAATTTAGCGCACCAGAGAGAATCTAAAATTGTACTTTCGTTTAAAAACAAACATTCAAGATCCCATACGTCTTCAAAAAACTCTGGTTACATGTGCTGATACATACATTTAGGCAGAGCCTAGTATGTATAAATAGTGAAATATTATACACTTCGTTATTAGCCATACCATTTGTCCGCCTATCATAATGATTGATGTTAGAAAAAGATGAATATTTCTATAGCAGTGCCATTACCCTTTGCATGCCAACGCCATATAATCACAGAATCGTTTAGTTGTATATACCGTTATTTGTAATAAAAGTGAGCTGAGTAGAACAATAGTACGAGTACAAGGCAGACACATGGTTAGCAAATGCTATTCAATGCGAGCGAAAGAGCCGCACTCTCGCTCCCTAAACTAGCCGCGCAATGCGCTTTGATAATTTATTATGCTGCGCTACAGCATATTCGTCCCTAAATAGCGAAATACAAGCGGATACAATAAAAAAAATGATAAAATGATGGTGTAAAAAATGGCCATGCAAAATTTCCATGTATTTAGAATACATACTTTGTAAAGCTTTTAAACTGTCGCTAGCATCTCCAATTTGTTGCTATTGCTGATGCTGATGCTGCGCCACTGTGACGCACTAAATACAGTAAGTGTGTGTGTATTTGTGACTGTATTAGCTGGCTGCATGCGGCGCTTTTGTGCAGTGCTGCTCAGCAGGACTCAGCCACCAGGATATGTTATAGTAAATTGCCAAGTACATGAAAAGGATTCGCTTATTCACCAGCACACACACACACATTTAGCTACTACATTCCTCTATACTGTTTCGAACAATATACATTTTTCAAATTCACGTCGCTACATACAAACGTACACATTTTATAGCTGTTCTGTTGTTAAAGGGCGGATAATTTATGATGTTGTAACATGTTTAAAGGTGTCCGGTAATGTTCCGTTTTTTGCATGTGCGCCTTTTAATTTCTCTTGTATACCCCGAAAATGTGCGCATTATGTTAATTTTTTATTCAAGATCAATTGTTTCGTGCATGACTGTACGAAACGTTTAAAATACATGCTAACGCTCATTGTTGAGCGGGAGCACAAAAATTCCATTTTAAATATTTATGTGTGAAGATTACTCCATAAATATCTAAAGCGTTGATTGCTTTTAAATTTCTGGAATATAAATTGATATTATAATCTTAAATGTATGCACAGTAAGGATTATTTTTGATGTTTTTTATTCACAAAGGATGTTACTTACTGCTTTTTTACTTATGACTAAATTTTTCGAATAAAATTGGTCTGGTCCAATACACAGCTCAATGCGAAGCGAATGGGTCTGGTAGTGAACGAGGACAAGACGAAATATATCCTGTTATCAAACAAACAGTCAGCGCATTCGCGTTTTGGCTCCCACGTCACTGTTGACAGTCATTACTTTGAAGTTGTAGATAATTTCGTATACCTAGGCACCAGTATCAACACCGATAATAATGTCAGCCTTGAAATCCAACGCAGAATCACTCTTGCCAACAGGTGCTACTGTGGACTGAGTAGGCAATTGAAAAGTAAAGTCCTCTCTCGACGAACAAAAACTAAACTCTACAAGTCCCTCATCATTCCCGTCCTACTTTACGGTGCAGAAGCGTGAACGATGTCAACATCCGATGAGACGGCACTAGGAGTTTTCGAGAGAAAGGTTATGCGGAAGATTTATGGTCCCTTAAACATTGGCAACGACCAATACCGCAGAAAATGGAATGAAGAGCTGTATGTGTTACTCGACGAGATAGACATAGTCCATCGAATAAAAAGACAGCGGCTACGCTGGCTGGGTCATGTTGTTCGAATGGACGAAAGCGCTCCAGCTCTGAAAGAGCTCGATGCAGTACCCGCTGGTGGAAGTCGAGGAAGAGGGAGGCCTCCACTCAGATGGAAGGACCAGGTGGAAAAAGACCGGTCTTCACTTGGTATTACCAATTGGCGCCAAACTGCCAAAAAGAGAGATGCGTGGCGCGCTGTTGTGGACTCGGCTATAACCGCGTAAGCGGTGTCTACGCCAGTGAAGAAGAAGAAGTACTCGTGTGGAATCCATAATGTCTTGAATTCATATCTTATTTTTTATGATAAGCTCTTCGTTTAGGAATATGATCTAAACTCAAGATTTTAATTGGTCCATCTGCTAAACGGAGTAGAGTCCATTGGACTGTTGGTTGTTGACCTTAAAGCCACACCTCTGTTTCAGAATTTCATAAACATTAAGTCTAACTTTGAACTTCGGTGCATCGTTATTTCGTTTATTTCGCCCAAAGGGACGCTTATGCGAATCTTTGAACTTAACCATGAAAGTTACGTTGTTGAGAAGATTCTGCGGAAGTTTTAGTATCCAGTTCCAACATAAGAAAATTTCAAAACGCCACTGCTTTTCACAACGTAAAATTCAGAATCAATTCGATCTCGCTGTAATATAACCAAAATATAAGAGAATGTATTCGAAATTTCACAACCGTAGTCAGCATATAAAAATCATGAAAATAAGTCCTCTTAAGTTATCTTAACATAAAAATATTACATGACAGATAGAGTATTACATAGTATAAACCGGAATATACACTCCCGAATTACATAAGTGCACATGTGTACGTACTCGTACATATCTTCTTGTATACAGTCAGTAAAGCAAATGAACAGCTAAAAGCTGACAGCATTCAAAAATTAATGAGAAATAGCAATAAAAATTTGCAAAAGAAATGCACAGTGTCTTAGTGGCTACATAGGCTGGCATTAAAGGTATTTTCGTAAGTGTTGTAGTTGTTGTTTTATCCCTTTCATTGGTGTTATTGTGTTGCAATGCAGTGCTGCGCATTGATTTTATTTCGATTTTAGGCAATGAAGTGGAAAGCCAAGAAACAACAACAACATATTAGTGGCGAAATACCACTTAAATAGACAGAAATTGAAATTAAGTTTGCCGATATCCAGAGGAAAATTGCAGTAAAGCAAAAACAAAACCAAATTACCGACGAATGTGTTCCCCAGCATACATATGTATACATATATGTACATCGTATATTGTAGCATTTTCTTTAGGTGCATTGTATATATTTATATACCTTGATAAGCACTTAATACTCGCAGGTCCGTAGCATCACGTACGTACATATATGAATCTAAGGCACTTTTCACCAGACTAAGGAAGGAAAGAGCGCGCCTTACTTACCTTACATAGTTTTGGGCGAATCCTCATATTTGGAAATTTCCAATCTGCCGTACTGCCAAATATGTTAGATACAGTGGGGTATTTCGAACTGTGTGAAGCTTCTTGGTGGGAAAGTTTGTTTTATCTTCGGGACAGTTCATTTTATCTACAAAATTATTCGCTGGATAAGGAGGACCCTCCAAAAAACTTTGTAAGATTAAAAAAAATGTGTATCCGCAGATTAGTTACAAAAATTTAAAATAACTACTTAACGGATGAATCGAAGATTGGAAGAAAGTTTGGAGAGAGTCTTCTGTAAAGAGCTTTCCAAAAAGCTTAATTTCAGACCACCACACCACAATAGTGTCTTTCAAGCTGAGTTGTCTGTATTTAAGGTAGAGGTAGATAAACTGCTCCGAAGTGCAGTCCCTTCAGGATAATGAACATCCACTCCTATAGTACATCGGCAATTATGGCCCTAAACTCTCTGAGCTCAAGGCTAAAATCGGATGAAATGGCACCTGTATTATTTCATCTGGTTGTGTTCCGAGGCGGGGCTCCACCTTCTTATGTTCTAGCGCTGGATCGGTTAACAACTGGTCTCGGTTGAGAGATCCCCTTAGCCCAGAGTGGGACGCCGGAGGTCGGCTGAACGACTTACCATTAAAAAGGTTCACATTGCCCCAATAGTGGAAGTTCTCACTGATCACTGCAGAATAGACATACATACGCTGAGGTAAGGAATCTTGACAGAGACTGCCATATTTGTATAGACGAAGGTGAGAAACAACATATCACTGATATTAGCAGTCTCATAAAATGTTTGATATGTTCAAAGCGGTTCGGCGATATATAAGGGTCGTTTTGCGATCTATACTTAGAAATCTTTTGGCATTACAATGAACCGGTGCCCTAGCCGTCCAAGTGGGATCCTTCGCGATACTTGTCATGAGGGTCAACCTCTGAACATTTCCTAACCTTAACTCATACCCTATAACATAAGCCAGTATAAAAAATATCGAAAAGGAGATTGTTCGAAAATCCAAAACAGCAAGCCACTGTCTCAACACGCCATTACAAGTCACTTTGAAGAAAAATAAGGTAGAAATAAATTCTGGCAGTCATCCAAAAATAAAATGCGAATAAAAAGAAAATGAGAATCAACAACCAACTTAACGCCAGTGAGCGTGCAACATTGCAGCATTGCATCGAGTTTGTAGCGCTGCCGCTCCTGCTGTTGTTGCCGCTGACGAGAATGTGCCACATCGTAGCGGATAATGCAATCTTCGACGGCAATCTTTCAAACCCAAAAGCGCCAATGCAACTTATTTTATTTGCTGACTTTTTAACTCTTTTTTTGCTTATTCTCAATTTTTATCTCTGCACCTTTGGTTGCACTCCAGCGCACTCTGAGGCGCAGCTTAATGGGAATTTTCTTGGGAGCAATTACGGGTTTTTTTCGTACTTTTTCGCTGTGGCCACGTTGCTTATTTGCGGTTGAAAGAAGTGAAGCGCGTAATTAAAAATTAATTTCACTGATTTGACGGATTTATATTTTATTTCATTATTGCGATATGCCAAAGTAATGACCGCTTTGACGTGCCGTGTACTTGAAAATCAATTTGCAACAATTAAGGTGAAAATCCACTAATACACCGTTAGCTAAAGCGCTGATCCACCTAGGGATTATTTTGTTTTTGTTGGCTACAACAAATTCAAGTTGATTTTTCATGTTTTCCATTGCACTTCGGTATTAATGCGCGCGAATTTGCATTTACCGTAATGCAATTTGCAATCGCGCTCGTGCATTTACTAATCAGCAACGACCTTCGTTAACGCTTACTTTATACTCATTTGCGAACAAACGCATTTTAATTTTATTCGATTATTAGTGTCAATTATTTGCTAAATTTGTCCTGTCCACGCCTTAATGAATGCAACCTTGAGCCATTGCAATGTGCTGTTGCTATTGTTGTTGTTTAGTCATTTGCATTTTTCGAATTTGTTACTCATTAATTTTTGCTAATTTAATTAATATCCAACTATTAAGTTATTCGGTAATTTTAATGATTTCGCCACATTTGACTCTATTGTCCGCTGACATTTGCAGCACGTGTGAATAAATACAATATTTTAAATTACATTTTAATTGCCTGTCTAATTTAATGTAATTGTTGAGTTTTAGCATGCGAATTATAATAATGTGTGCGCAAGTTGCAGGAACTGGCAGGAACTTGTGGAAATGGCAAGGAGAAACTGGGAATTTCAATAAATTTTATTAATGGTATTTTGGTAGACACAAAGACGATGACACAGCGCCTGGATATTTTAGTATGCTTTTTGAAGGTGTAATGGTGGACGGATAACCAACTCCAACCAATACACCTGCTTCAGAAATAGATCGATTTAGAGGCATTAGCTGAAAAAAAGAACGAGTCCGAAATGCGAGAGTACGAAGAGCTTGAAAAGGTGCCCTACAAGGGTATTGCTCGAAAATTCTACGAAAAGATGCGGCGACTAACAGAAGTTTTAAAAACTGGAACATTTTCATATAAAAGGCCACCACCAACAAACAGATCACACCTTAGTGTGGCTTTAGAACTGGAGTCATGGAAACGACCCAAAAGGAAATAATCGATACACACCACCTTTTCATCGATTTTAAAGTTGCCTTCGATAGCACGGAAAGAAGTTGCCTCTATGTCGCGGTGTCTGAATTTGGTATCCTTGCAAAACTTATACGGCTATGTAAAATGATGTCGATTGGGGAATTGCGAAAGACTTCTCCGAGCCGTTCAGCACCAAACGGGGTTACAGACTGGTTGACTCAATACAATTTTTTACAAAAGTGTACATCTACTGGAGTACGCCGATTATATTGATATCAATGGAAGCAACAACCGCGCTTTCAGCTTTTTCCAGGCTTGATAAAGAATCGAAGCGAATGGGTCTGGTAGTGAACGAGCGCATTCACGATTTGGCTCTTACGTCACTGTTGACTTTGAACTTTGAAGTTGTAGATAATCTACCTTGGAAGCAGCATCAACGTCACCAACAATATCAGTCTTAAAATCCAACTCAGAATCACTCTTGCTAAAAAGTGCTACTTTGGAGCGAGTGGATAATTGATTAGCAAAGTTCGAATTGAAATCAAACTCTACAATTCGCTCATTATTCCCATCCTGCTTTATGGTGCATCAACGTGAACGATGCCAAACGCACTCTTGCTTTGTAGTTCTACGATGAAGTTGTACTTAGAGTGTCTCTGGTGGAAGCAGAGAAAGAGCAAGACCTCCACGACGTGGTTTCTCTTGGTATTGCCAATTGGTGCCAAATTGTGAGAGAGAGATATTATTGATTTGGCTATAATCGGGTAGGCGGTGCCTACGCCAACTGCAACGTTTTGTTCAATTACTTGTCATTTGGAAAGCAATTTCTCTTAGAAATCCTCGTCCCTATTGTCAAAAACTGGGACAGTCGATTTTCCAAAAAATTTTTTTAAGCGATTTATTCAAGGAATTTTTTTATACTCTCGCAACATATTTCAGAGAGAGTATAATAGTTTTGTTATTATTTTGTTTGAGTCATAATACTGCACTCTCTAAACACCGTATATTAATTCAGTTGATAGTTTTATAAACTAGAACCAAATTTTCAAAATATAATAATCAATCTGCTCATTATATTAATCTGAAATCGTTTGAAAAAAGTTTGATTAACACTAAGAAAGAAAAAATAAATAATATTTTTACCGAATATATGCCAAAAATTATGATAATAGCTTTTCATATTGATTACTCTCATTCGAATCATGTCATAATCTTAAGCAATCTTCTCAGAATTCAAGTGATTCACTATGAAGTTGTTATACTATCCAAAATCATTTTAGTAAAGTGAATCCATGTTGTATAAATAAGAAGGATTATTCCTCAGAGTGTAGGCAGTTCGGTCAGACTATATTTTGCAAAAAAAAAAAAAAACAAATCCTTTTAAAATTCAAAAGAATTTGTCACCACAATAAGCTTCAAAAGATTCTTTCCCTTTGCCTCCAGGAAGCAGCGTAGAAGATCTAACAGCCGGAAACGGTGCTCTCTTGGTAAATATAATACAAATAATCCACGTAAATGAAAATTTATGAATATTGACAACGTCGTAGAGGGTTAAAATTTATTTACTCATCTAATTAATTCGATGAGAAGAGTAAAGCTTTCTTTCTCTCTTATTTTTTTGAAACGACAGACCGTGGACTTTACTTATTAGAACTTCATAATGCGCTTAATTCACATTAGTAATTGTGAATTGACAGCAATAAAAACTCGGACTTACTAATTTGAACAAAGAACCCAGACTAATAACTCACCACAAAATAAATACATACATAACTGTTGTTAAATGTGTAATATAAATCAATTGATACAAACATGTGTGCTTTTGTTTAACTGTTTTTACATTAAAAAAAAAAATGCGGAATTTCGCAGATAATGTTTTATCAGGTGTACATGCGCGCCGTACAAACAAGCAATATGTGAGAGTGGGGAGAGCAAGCGATAGGAAGCATGTAGCCAATAAAAAATTAACGCAATGAATTTTATTGTGTCGCACGATAACAACAAAAATCGCTATGTTTTAACATCAACATCAAATAATAGCTACCTCAGCGGTGGCAACAACAATCCGTTATGCACAGTACGTACACTCATTAGTTTTGCTGGTAAGTGTTGCCAGACGGAAGTCTCATATAATTTTCGTTTCCTCATATCCATTTTACTTTACGACTTTTGTATAAAGGATATTTCTGTAGAGAGTTAGAATATACTTATCTAGCTCTCAAGCTCAAGCTCAATTCTTGGAACGACTGGCCTGCTTACTGTGGGCAACTGCTGCTATGTACACAATCTCAACTTTGGAAATTGAAGGCTTATTCCCCTTATTCGGCCAATACACGTTCAAGTGCGTTATGGTATAGCACTTACAAATAGCCGACTAATAATTCTAGACTTCTGGACTCAGGTTCAGCCCTAATGTGAGCATGGTACCATACTCGATCTTGTTACAGAACTCGGTCAAAATTTAAAGTGAAAATAAAAGCCATGGAGATATAAACACAACGTTTTTTTGTCTCAGTAGAGAAAAATGGGAAAATGTTGTAGTAATTGTTGGTACGAAGGCGAAATCTCCAATACGAAGTCGCTTTGCGTAAGGCTTTTAATAGATTTTAATGGTTAGCTCGGTAAACAATATCAGGATATGCGTGGACGAGTTGGCCTCCTAGGCGCAGTCGAGAACCTAGTTTCTTAATTTGTTGAAAGAGACGTTATAGCATTTTCGGAAATTTGACAATGTGTAATTGGCCGAAAGTAGATCATGTGTCAATGATAATCGAAAGATATATTAAGAGAGAATATCTTTAATGGCACCCAATGTTTAAATTTAAAAGAAATCGGTACTACATGGTGACAAGTTGGGTATTTCTTGGGAACATAATGTTTCTAATAATTATGGCTTAAGTGCGAACGCTTGTCATTATGGGCTCTCATGACTTCACTTTTCAGCTAACTAATCAATTATAAAATCCTGTGTTCTGGTCTGTTAGCTCAAGGCGATATATTCATTTTCTTCGGGGACTCTTGTGAATATGACTTTGCAGATAATTTACTTAAAATGTTTAACCTAAAATCGAGTCCATAAAACATTAGGTTATAACTATACTATTTCGGTTGAATGTCCAATCTAAGATTACCATTTTTTAAATTTTCTCTAAGTACTCAATTAGCTCACAATCACGATAATCGAACACTCGCAGGTGGCAACGCTACAGCTTAGCATGCAACACCAGCTATAAATAGCGAACAACAGTAAAAGTGGCATGTAGTAAAACCGATGGACGGACAGGAAAGCAAATGCCACATCCAACGCATTAATTTGTGTTGTGTTGCAGCGCTATCAGCAACAATAATAATAACAACAACAAAAATAAACATTGACAACATTGCAAATGAGCAGAAGCAACACGGAAGTCGTAACTGCGCGCTGCCAGCGAGCGAGCGCCCGAAACGCCGAAAGTCAAAACGCCAACGCAACGAACCACAGTACATTGCGGTTGATATGCATATATGTAAGTACAAATAGTGTATATGTATGTATATATGTAAGCCGGCATATGTGCGTACTTATGTGTCTTTCTTATTGTGTTTACATGTGTGCGTGAGCTTTGCGCGGTTTTACATGCTCAGAATGCTGCGTGTGGCATTGGCAATTTATGGAAATTGCTTTCAATTTGTTTAGTGTCAGTGGGCGCTGCTTAAATTTTACGCTCATTTCACAAGCATACGGATATCGGCGCAAGCAAACAAACGTTATACATATATGTGAAGGTAGTGCAGCGATTCGCTTTACACGAGCGTACATATTCCCACGTAAAGTGAAATTCAAATTTATGGCAGAGATATAAATATGTTCAGTTGAAGGTTACGCAGGTCATACGTAGTCGATTCCTGAATTTTATTGGTTATTGGTAATATCTCCATAATTTATAGTATCATACAATGATCAGTCAAGAAGCCAAGAAGTAAAGAAGTCATGAAGTGACTACTTCCAGTTTACAACTTTGATACATGTTTGGTGCAGAATCGGGAATCGTACCAAATTTAATGCCGACTAATTAACAGCTGATGGGTTTCGATTGTCTATAATGGGCCAGGTTGCCTTTTAACATACTACTATCGGTGTCTAATGTCGGATAATAATTATAATCGGCTATCAGAAATATTAATTAACTCTTTGGATGTTATTTAAAGCTCTCTCCGGTGTGGGTCCTAACCCACTCAAACACTCTCAGTCTCTCAAATACTGTTCTAACGTTATAATGTTTCAAAAAATCACTTGACACGTTTACTGCCTAAATGTATGCTTCAAAATTTCGAAAACGGTTTTGTACTTGTATATAATATTTTTTCAATCTCCAACTGTCTTTGAACAGAATTTTCATTGTAATGGTGCTCTGAAATTGCTTTTCGATGTCTACTGTAACCTAACAAAATCACTAATTGCGGAAGATTGCCCACTGTCGCATGCCACACACAGCGAAAACACACTAAATTGGTGAAATTAGATGCGGTCGAAGTGGCTTAAAGTTCACAGCAAAAAATGCAACAACCTCCTCAAGCATATCATATATTTTGGGCTAGAAGAGTTGGGGTGGACACGGAAATTGCTGCTGAAAAAAAGTAATGCGAACGAGCAACTCAATTACGTCCTTTCATGGTGCTGCATGTACCACACATGGTCATTATATTTGTGAGTACCGCGGAAGCATGAATTCGAGTGTTCATAAATTTTGATCGAGTAATTTTAGTTGCGCCTTTGTTGCGCAGCTACATCTAATCAGTATCGGCATGAGCCGCCACCGGCAGTTGCATGTGCAATAACTTATCGCGTGCAAGTGAGTTTTTCGTTGGAAATTACAAAAATTTTATGCAAATAGACGCAGCAGCAGTGTGCAGCGGAAAATTACAAGTGCAAAATTACAATTTATGAGTATGAAAGCGAATGTGCGCGGTTAATACACGGTATCTGTGTATGAGTATTTTTGTTGGAACAACAAAATTCAATTTGCCGCAGGAAACGGAAACTCCAACCCCAACATGCCACTAAAATTCCACAGCACGCTGCACACGCTGATGCAGTTGCTCGCTGCTCTTTGCCACAAATATAATATAAAGCGTTATGATCATATCTTAATTTTTCATTTTTAAATCGATTTTCCGATTTCGACACTTGAATATTTACAGAATTAAATGTTTTATTTACCGCTAAATTGTTATTGGTTTTGTGGATGAACGCAGAGTTAGATATGTGATTATTTAAGAGTCTGACTATACTGCATTAACCATATGGAAAGGTTTAGAAAGAGAAGAGTTCAGAAAATATGCAATGTTTAATATAGGTTGGTTCCGAAATTGATACAGTTCTGAATACTTATTCAGTAACTAAAAAGTTATCAATAATTCTGGATTTCACATAGTAGAAGTAAGTACAATAAAACGATAATAACTCATAGTGTGGATAATAAAAATATAACGACCAACCATTAAAATTGATCCAAAAAATAACTTTAATAAATGTAATTCAATAAATGTAATTTGCAAACATTTAATTCTATGATATCGTACAATATAGCAATGGCGGTATAACAATTATTACGATCTTCTTTTACATGCTCAAAAACTCATATCATTTCCGGTACATTCCTCTGATATCTTTAGCGTGTTAGATATACACATATATAAAACGTGATTCATTTCGATGTTCCATACTTGTTTAAAGAAAAAACACAGAAAATTCAAATTCAAAAAGGGGAATGTATATTATCATTCGAAAGAACATTATTTGGCATTAATTTTTTAAAGATCGTGTCTCAGATGGCCCATACTTTGAGTCCAATTTTCGATGACTCGGTCGAGCATTTCGACTGTTAACTGGCGAAACTTTAGACTTTACATACGATCTTCATGGCCAAGCGTGGCCGTCCCGAAACGTGAAATTATTTGATCACTCTCCATAAATCCTTTAATTGATGCGTTGTGCGGGTAGTGGCGCGCTGTCTTGTTGAAACCAAATGTATCCACGATCACGAGCTGCAATTTCAGACATTAAATAGTCGGTTATCATGGAGCGATAACGGTCGGCATTGCGGGTCACGTTCTCAACGGCGTCATTTTTAAAGAAATATGGACCGATGGTTCCACCTGCCAAACAACTACACCAGACCGTTGTTCTTTCTGGATGAAATGGCAACTCTTGAATCTCTTCAGTTTGCTCTTCGTCTAAAATTCGGCATACATACCCATTGAACAGAATTGGGTTCGAAAATTTCGGATCTTCTTGGAACTTAGAACGTCCCTAGGGAATGTCGAGCGGCTTTAGTTCTTTCACAAGCTGTATTTCTTACGCTTTCAATTTAATATCTCGACGTAAAATGCGCCAAGTCGTTCCATACGTCAGTCCGACTGCGAACGGTGCCGAATCAATACTCCACGATCTTCGTGTACACTCTCTGCTAAGGCTGCTTTATTCATTGCGTGCTGGACGTGGTCTATTCGGTCAAATATTATGCAATAATGAATGCTGGGTCTCAAGATGATTTGTACAAGAAGTAATGCGAATTTTGAATTTTCTCGGGCTACAAGTATTCGATTTTCGTTTGTTGTTGGATATAAGTATCAACATAACGCAACCAACGATTCTTTGCTTGGACTCTTTTTGGTTTTTGAGCTTTTAGCTAAACTAGTTACTTGGAAGTTGCAGATATGTTACTAAGTCTATCCTATTTGAAGCTCTATGTCTTCCGTGAATTGAATCGTCAGTCTTTTTAAATCATTAAAAGAAACCTGCTGAAGGAATTCTTTCAACCCTGAGCTATTTATATAATAAGCTTTTGGAAAATTAAGTCAACGCATCTTTTCACTCAAGGAAATGCGTTTTGGTTG
Organism: Zeugodacus cucurbitae; assembly: GCF_028554725.1. NCBI lineage: Eukaryota > Metazoa > Arthropoda > Insecta > Diptera > Tephritidae > Zeugodacus > Zeugodacus cucurbitae. The sequence goes on along the minus strand of NC_071667.1, from coordinate 49,055,398 downwards.
ACATAAAAGAGATTTAATTTTTTAAAAAACTATTTGTTCTTTCGACAGATGGGTGTAGATCCCATTCAGTGTGGAGCCCCATTTTCGAAGATTGATTTTAATGAAATGAATATCAATATACGGACACGAAATGATAATTAGTAATTTCATTATAACTTAAAGCCTTACCTTTTGAAATAAAAATAAATTACCTAATTTTATCTAAATATCAATTAAAGCAAAGCAAAGTTGTTCGAATAGACTAGAGGGAGCAAAAGTTAATGGCCCCGGACAAAACACACACATGCGCGTTTAACTAGAATCAACTTCAGACAAACCGCTAACCGCACACAGACATTCGTGGTCGCATAACAGTTGAAATACTTACCGGCACATACATAACTGCCAGCGAGTACATAGCTAGGAGGAAAAAGCTTGGGTAGAGGCGAGCCGAAATAGATAAATGGGACTGCAAAGGTTGATGACAGCAGCAGCAGCAACGGCCAGAGCAACTCCCAAATAACCCTTAACTTTGCTAATGAACTCAGCAAACTAACGCCGCCACTGAAGCCATCATAAGTGACGGTCAACCGACATCAAAAACACCAGCAACAACAACTGCCAGTTGACAATGACATTTGTAGCGATGCTGAAAAAGCGCCTAGGACCACGACCAAACCAGAAGTTCAAAAGTGGATACACTTATGAGGACGAAAATTCAAATTAGTTAAGCAGTTGGGTGAATATGAACGGCAGCACCTTTTTGCCAAGGCAAACAAAAACTACGAAGCCCAACCACAAAAAGTTATGTTCGAATAGACATGTGTGTATGAAAGCCTGTGGGTCTTTAATGATGTCATCAGCAACGCACACTCCATTGGAGCTTCATTTACTGTAGATTCTGCTGCGTTTATATTCGCTGGAGCAATAACTTTAAAGCACCCTTTTAAATCTAGGCATTGAGGGCAAATTATGGCAATGTTCAAATAAATTTAAACTTTAAAATATATATATGGGCAAGACTCCGTCAGAAGAAAAGCGATTTGCAAGTGGTCTTTCGATTTTTTTGAAACTTTATGAAATAATAGTCTTATATAAGTAACTTTTAACCGCAAAAAGAATTTTGAAAAATTTTCAAAATGGCGACCGATACGCCATGTTGAAAAAAAGTGCAGTGTTTTTTCAGAAATTAATATCTCCGAAACTCCTTAATCGATTTTAATGAAATTTACAGGCAATATAATTAATAGTACGTAGTTTAATGTTATATTATGACCAAAAAAAAATTTCCAAACTTTGACCAAACAAATGTCAAAAAAAAATTTTGAGTTAATTTTTAGTTAATTTGGCCACTTTTTTTTACTTTCTAAGAAAAATTGTTCGATTCCTTATGATTTCACCTTTCTTTTAAAAAAAGAAAAGTTTGGAGACTTGAATAGTTTTCGAGATATTGAGATTTTAGTGGGAGGGCGCAGCGCGATTTCTATGTAGTGCGTTCCCGATGCCAACTTTGGATATATTGTAAATTTCGGTTTTAAAAACAACACCTGCGCGCACAGTCAGCAACTTCTAATCCACTATTTTGTGGTATTGTGGCTGACGTGGCTCGCTGCGCGATCACTGGCAAAAACTCGCTGAGAGTCTACATAAAAATATATATGTCCACGTATGAGTTTGCAAAATTTCCCTCTTAAATGCGTTAATAGCACAAATAGTTCTACATAATTGTTGGCATAGTATTTGGGGTGCAAAGTTTCTGGTTTATAGTGTTTGCCGTTAGCACGCGGCACACGTGAAACTCACACATTAGCGAGCGATGAAGCATTCCAACGAGCCACACAAAGCTTTGGCGCTTAGTCACCAGTCATACGCGGTGCGCCAAGCCACAATTTCGGCATGATTAGTTCCCCATAAATATTGAAGTATTTGTCTTATTATTCGCACAAATTAGGTTATTTTATTGTTCGGCAGCTCATCATATTAGTAATGTTTGTAAAACATTATTCGAAAGTCTGTAGGTTGGATAAATATATTTGTTTTTTTTTTTTTTTTCAAGTGGACAATTTTAATGTAGTTGTTGTGAGACAAACATTAATATTGCTGAGCCTTGCATTTGTTTGGACTCCTCAATTATGACCCCTATTTCACTGGGCACTTCTCACACAAATTAACATAGCTTTCAATAACCCATTTCAAGTTTTTCAATTTATCGAGCACCGTAAGGATAAAGCTTTCATATCTAAGCAGCCTACCATTTATACATATATTATAATATATAATGAATATAATAGTCAAGTGAATGAACTTGTTTCATCTGATTCCCATTTATAAATAACTGACGGTTTTATTTATAATCGAAATACTCTTTTACCTTTCCAAACAGACCACCCAGCAAGGAGAGAAACGGCCAAATTTTGATGACAATGTACAGATATAAATAACCATTTAATAAAAGATGAGAAAGGCACTCACACTCACAGGCAGACGTACTCGTTCAAGAAACAGTTAAACAACATAACGCATAAGTCCAACTTTGCTACCCACACACAGATACATACGCGCTGGATGTCGCCGCACATTAATCGACTTAACAAGTTATTTGTGGTTAAGGACAACAACCACAGCAGAAGAAAATCAAGCGCAACAGTGCGTTCAACGGGCAATAACACTTTCCACGAAGGCAACACCTTACAAACGAGCGTCTGAGCGTTCAGGCAACGGACAACTGACACATCGCATATATTTAACCCGCACCACATTTATGGCATTGTCGCCACAACCAAAGCAACTCGCCACGACACAAACAGATGTGCAGATGTGCCGTAAGCGTGGGCAGGCGTAATCAGACGGAAAGAATCGATCAATTCATAAGCTCGTACTGTTTGTTATGCGTACTTTCGTCTGCCAACTTATTTCGAATCGCTAGCTGCGTCACCTTTGTTTGGGGGGTCAGCGCTGTGAGTGGCAGACATGCAGCGATAAAAATGCCATAAATTATACGCAATATTATTTGTGTTGTTGTTGTAGAAATTACAAGTATTGCAGCGCTGTTGCTTAACGGTGCTTCAGCTGGTGTTTAACGCAATCATATACATACATAAATACATATGTGTATGTAGGACACATAGACGGTGTGTGTATGTACTGATGACAACTGCAGGGCAATTGAAGTGTCAATCAGCAGTCGGTCAGCCAACGATCGAGTTCAACTCATCGAACTTTTACTTTTGCGGGCTTGCATGGTGGGTTCGGCATTTTATTATTGTACTTATTACCAAACGCAGCTGTTACAGCATGTTAAGGACCTGCACTTACTGTCACCGGGCCATGCTCATTCGGCATCTCCAGCTGTCACTCACTGCGCACAATTGCGAATTCATAAACAATTTCATAATCGAGTGGGTGTACGCAAGTGTCAACGACTGCTTCAATGAAGTTAAGCGCATAAAAGTATGCTACACATACACATACACATGCATACTACAAGCACACTTATGTGGGCGTGCAAGCGATTGTAAATGCATGTCCAGCGCGTTAAGTGCGTACTTTATTGGTAGTATCTCGGTGTTCATTTCGGAAAGTGCTTACTCTTATAGAACTTGTTCATGTAAATGTGTGTATGTGTTGAGAGGAATTTGTATAAAATGTCCATTGACATCACGTTTACGGCAGCGAATCGTGTTCTCTGCTTGAGAATGCCACGTGACGTATGAGTAACGAATGTTACGACTGCAATAAAATACATACATAAGTGTAACGTAGCGGTATATTTGAAAATGTATATATAAGTGTATATATATTCATGTATCTCCTTTGGCATCAGCTGTTGCAGCGCTGGTTAATAAAATTTCATAAGCTCCATTGCTAGGCGATTTATGGACTACAAATGGGGTTTTCTATAAATTTTTGAACATTGCACCAAAGTCCTTTTATGACAAATTGAAATGACATGCTTAGGTATATATAAAAAAAATTATTTTACACTGTGTATTAAAATCGTACTTCATTAGTCTTTATGGAATTAGTGGGTCATTTTGAAACCACAGACGGCAATAGCAGGTCAAGTTGATTATAAAGTTATATATTATCCAGTTTTTTGCGGCATGATGAGAGAATATTTGGTGATTTTGTATTATGCCAAAAGTAATTTAATTAAACATTTCCAATATAAAGCACAGCCTAATTATAATATATTCTGTGACTCACCTCCGAATTCATGCACAAATTGGAGGGAAGTCAAATCAGTCACCAAATATTTCCTTCAGATTTTCAGAGAGTTTCGATTTTAACAAGCATCTTCTATATTGCCATACAAAAATTCATGTGAAATTGCAATCATTTCGGGGGGGCAACTTTATATCGCTTTTAGACACTTTAAACTTATTTTTTGTTACCCTGTGTTTGTCTCTTGTCTCTAAAATACTCTAAAAAGTATTATAAATACAAAGCGGAGAAACGGTACTAAAGTGTTTGTGAGTGACTTCTTTTAATCATGATAATGCCAGTTAAGGTAATCATCTTATCAGCAGCTCTAGCAATACGTTGAAGTCAATGTAACTGAATAGGAATGTGTTAACGAAAACAGGCAAGAAATCATCGGTTAGATCTTAGAAAACTGAGTTATAGAAGCATGTTCCGTGAATCGTTTTGGCCAAAAAGGAGTGAAAACGCCCCCAGAATTATCCCAACCCTCATATATAATATTTAATAATTTTATATATTCTAGGGGGCCCATAAATTGTGTATTATATACCTGTGCCCAAAAAATAAGGTGACATTGTATTTATTTTGAAAATTCTTTATTTATTCTTTCAAATCAATTTCATCCCCTTCAAAGTAATCCCCTCCCGATGAAATGCACTTATCCCAACGGATTTTCCAATCTTCGAAACACTGGTTGTACTGTTACTTCGGGGATGACCTTCAGTTCCGTCTTCGCTGCGGCTTGAAGCTCCTCTATCGTATAAAAACGGTGTCCCCGGAGCGGTCTTTTGACAAAAACGAAAAACTCACTTTTAGTAGCTCACAAAACGACACGTATCTCAAACTCTAATATATTTTGACATGCAATTTGACATAAATGTGACTGACAGTACTACCAACCTAAAAAAATAATAATAAAATAATTCTGCAAATCCTTCAACGAGCGCAGTTTAAATTCAAATGTCACCTTATTTTTTGGGAACAGTACATTTATTATAAAATTAGATAAATAAATTTCTTATCTAGAAACAAAATCATCATGACTTAAGTCAGTTCAGCTTGCATCTATTGCTAAAATATGTGTATTCGCAGCAAAATTTTTTAATTGCATTTAATCCATACTACTACTAGCAGACCCGTCCACACGTTGTTATGGCTAAGGTATACATTAAATTAAGTATCTTCAATTATTATATACAATTAAACAATAACAAAAATATTTTAACAAAGCAACAATGACAACCTTCAAAATATTATTTTTTTGTTTTCTCTTTTTATATTATTATTATATTCTCTTATTATTATCTTCCTCGCAATTTTTCCATATTTACTCACTATTTAATCTTTTCCTGGCCTTCCACGAATATTTCAACACTAAAATTAGCCAGATCGGTTTGGCCGTTCTCGACTTTTTGCGAGACTAACCAACAGCAATTCATTTTTATACTATATTTATATATGTAACTGTAAATGAAGTAAAACAAAATGTTAATTATTAATTGTGGAGACGATTAATTTGAATAATAACTATCCTATCATCTAAGTTGGACCAAATTAGATGTATATGCCAACTTTGATGAATATCAGTTGACTCGTTTTTGAGTTCATTCGGAACATACACACGGACACTGAATTTTTATATATTAAGATTATAAAGAGTCAAGATTCGTATGTATGTTTGTAATGAATAACCTCAAAAATTACTGTGTCGATTTCAAAAATTATTTCACATTTGAAAGCTACATTCACCCCGAATAACATAGGCTATATTTTTATTGCTTCAATCTCAACTTTTTGGAAATAGTTCCTAGGTGAGGGTATCAAAAAGACCCGGTGATGGAGAATCTTATTCTGAAAATCGTCTTGCAAATCATTCTCGAGAGAGAGTCGAGTAACAAGCGCTCGCAGTTGCTTGCTGAACAAAGTTTTCTTCTTCTTCCAAGTACGCCCTTGAGGGTCGATTATGGAGCGTGTGCAGCGGCTTGAAGAACAAATATTATAAAATAAATAGCTCGCACTGGGGAGTCGGACCCTGAGCGTTCCCAACGCCTTCATAATCATAGAGAAATATAACGGACATCAAAGACTAGAGGTCAAAGTCAAGTTTTAGCTTATTACAAATAAAATATAATTTCAAATTTTCAAACATTAAATCGAATTTAATAAAAAAGGAACGAATTACAGAACACTGAAATGAAATCATACCAACTCTCATTTTGCACTGAATTGGAATCGTATTTCATAAACTAAAATAAATAAAAGTTCCGAGTTATAATTACACTTTAGATTTTCACAAAGAGACTACTTTATAGACGATAGTTTTGTATATTTCGAACAATATTTTTTATAATAGGGAGGAAGTGACAAGTAAGGTATTTAATGTATGCCTCTCCATTGTCTTTTCGATGAGGTTTACCACTAAGTTTAATAGGACTCATGCTTTCTTTGATATTTTTGGAATTTGTAAACTAAATTGATGATTGTTCAACCGAACGAAATTGACGAGCGGTCTGTACAATGGATAGTAAATTTTTTCTGTTGAATATTGATATCAGATACTATATGTAAGGGAATGCCAGTTTCAGCAAAATCTCGAGAAAAGGGTTTATGTTTATTATCTACATTTGTATGTGGCTGAAATCACAAAATATTTCACTGGATACACATTCTCTAACATGTGACACGCAGCATTTTGTAAACTAACATACTGATCGGTCGGATACCTCGTATTATGTTTATGAGAACTCTGCACTGCAGTCACAATAATATTGTGTGTAACTAAAACAAATAGCAGCTTAGAAAATCAGCCCTTCGGTATAAAAATCACATGAGTGTTGTGACTGCTGCTCGAATGTTTTCCATGAAATTGTGACGGACACCGATTGACTACAACTACAATGTATATGTATATAAACTTAAACACGAATACAACATTTCTCTCAAAATGGTATGATAGCAGTAGTATATATGGTAGGTACATAGTATGCATATGCAGAGTGGTTGTGGGAAATATGACCAGTGCTTGCTGGCTCGCTTTTGACTAATGAAGTCCAAACATTATTCACTCGATTTTTTTTCGGTGGACATGGCTGCCGTCACCACAAGCTAAATATATGCAAAGGATCCGCAATTGTTTGGTTTAACGAAGCCACCGGCGGTTGGAGTTGATGAGCGCGGAAAGCGGAGACATGAGTGAGTGGAGCAGTGCGCTTGCAGCAATACAAACAACGGTAAAAAGTCACATTTTCATGGACGGTCGCTTAGGTAGTTACGCATTGCCGCACGTCACTCACGTTGCGTTTCCAAGCCGTCATGTGCTGTAGACGCGCCATTGCAACACTGACATCATCAACAATAGCTGCGTCGTGCATTTCAGCAGGTGCTAGCTCACAGCTATTGTTGGCTTACTTGTCAGCCGAGCACATGTTAAATGTGTTAATGCTTGTATTTTGCATGGCATGGATGGTGGAATGTGCAATTACTCACATCAGCCTGTGGTGCATGAGAATTGAAGCAAGACCAATCTATTGGCCAATGTGCTACTGCAGCTGTCTTATTAATACAAATACACCCACAACCGAAGAATGACTAGCCGTCATATTTCATCTAAATTTTACCTGAGCCTGAGTTATATGCTTGTTCAATATTAAGTGCTTTCAGCGAAATCGAAGAAGTATACTCATTCTGTTTCCACTTTATATTATCTAAGCCGCTGGTCGATAATACTAACAGCCGGTTTCACGAAATTTTTTAAATGAAAATTAAGTTCCATTTAATTTTAATTTTTATTTTATTTAACTTTGCACTTAAGTTTCCTGCGTTTCACCATTATTGACATTTGGCATCCAAAAAATTAAAAGGCAGGGATGTTAGTAAGGATAAAAGCTGATTTATATAAACAAATAAATTGTATTTCTTTGTCAAAATGGTAAACAAATGGGAATTCAGCTCATAGAAAAGCGTAACCATGGTTACATATGACAGTATTTAAATAATATTTAAATGGCAAAGCGTGACCATTTAAATAAAAATTAAGTCAAATGGTGAAAATAATAATTTTTCACTTAAATTTATTTCGTGAAACCGGCTGTAAGACATTCTCAATAAGGAATAAAAATTACATAGAGATTAAGTACCATGGATTAACACCCCAAATAGGGTAATTGAATTTTTAAATAATAGAATTTAATTCTACATAGTCATTTGAAAAATTGTAATTTGTTGTTTTCAAAGCAATATTTCTGCCGACGATGTATGAATATGTAAAATAAATGAATACATTAGTCACTAACAGCGTAGCCGTTTTGATACAATTGTATCTTTTGTGTGATTTGATACTTTTTTGTTCACAAACGGCCTATTTTGATACTTTTCTGCTGATAGAATTTAATTTTTTGAAACTATGAGAATGTTAAACTAAAAACAAACCTATTGTATCTGGATAATATTAAAAAGTTGTGGGAATGTAGGCCAATTAAAAAACCCAGAAAAATATAAACTGGACAGAGACATTTTTTGAATTTGCTTCAAAGTAATGAGTTTGCCTTATAACTCTGTGGCTCCTGAACTGGATTTTTTTAGATTTAAGGGGAATTGTGAGTCGAAAATGGACTTCTTTTAAAAATTAGTTCTGAACTGAAAAGTCACCAATAAGGTTTCTATTATTTTTTTTACAGTTTATTGTTAATCATAATACAGGAAAAATAAAAACTCATTTATTATGACTTTCAGTTTTCGTTCCATGAGTGTCTTGAGTGTCTTAACTAAAATGTCTATATTTTTAATAAAAACAACCAGAAAAAACTGGTCTGAATTAGATATACAACTTTACTTATTATTTGTTTTTCAAAATTGAACAATCGTTTAAACTAATTTTTGAATCAGTTAAAACAAGAGCCGCAGAATTAGATTTAGAAATTAAAATTCCGCGTTTGGCGAAACGGCAAACTAATCGCGACAATTATGAAGGCGAAACGGAAGAATATTACCGCAGATCAATTTATATACCGTTTTTAGATCATTTTTTGGTCCAAATCAATAAACGATTTTTAAAACATCGAGAGCTGCTTTGCAAAATTGAAAACATTTTGCCAAATAAATGCATAAATCGTGACGTTATTGAGATGCAGGAGACTGTTCGTGTTTTAGAAAAGCAGTTGTCCGCTGATGTAGAAGATCCCGATGATTTCGTTGCTGAATTTAGAATGTGGAAAAGGTTAAAAATCTTTTCTTCAGAGTAAATTTTCTAACTAAAATTTTTGAATATATTTTCAGGAACTAGTTAAATCAAACAAAGAGATCCAAAACTTTTTAGACGCGTTGAATTGTTGCGATGCAAAAATTTTCAAAACAGTGCATCGTTTTTTAAAGATTGGAGCAACAATCCCTATATCTGTCGCTTCAAATGAACGCTCGTTTTCCTCACTTCGCAGGCTTAAAACATATTTAAGAAATAAAACTGGAGAAGCACGCCTGAACGGAATGGCTCTATTGAATATCCATAGAGATATAGACGTGACGGAGGAAGAGATTTTAAATGTTATGACCCAAAATAAAAGAAGATTAGACTTCCATTTGTGAATAAAATAATGAAACATTGTCTCTTTACCTAAAACCCCCCCAAATTTTTTTCCTGCGTTCGCCACTGCGAGACATTATTTTCTTACACTTCTTAGGTTAGGTTCTTAATAGCGGTTCATTTAAAATCTTTGTGGCCTACAAATTACCAATTCGGAAACGTAAAAAATTTCACTTAATGCTACTAAATTTTGCTACTGATGGGTTTAATCTCTTTCGACCAGCATTCGTGAGCAACATTTGTTGTGGAGTTTGTATGCAATTTGGTAACGCTAATTTCTAAATTTATGAATTATGAACTTTTATGAATAAGATAAAAAACATAAAAATACAAAACAACTACACAAAGGCGAGCAGAATGTAATAATATGAAAATTCAACGCATAAAGGCAATAATAACTCCACAAATTGCTATTGTTCTAAATGCTAAGCAGTGCTCAAAGGGCGGTCAGTCATGTACGATAATGAAATTTATTGCGTTTTTAACAGCAAGCACGTGTGTGTATGTGTGGAGTGCTTTTATTTCGTCATTGTTGCTGAACGCAAGCATATTTTAACAATTCATTTTGTCTGTGCGCCTGGCTGTTTGCTTTGTTTAAACATTTGCGTTGATAAATTTTGTCTGCTTTTGTCATTTACTACCAGCGCTGTGCATTGTTGTTTGTCTTTCACTGTTGACTCTGGGACTTTTACGCTTTATTTTTGGTTTTTCGCCAGATTTTACTGCTCTGCGTTTTTTGTTCATCTCCCCCCTCCCCGTTTTTATATGCGCATATGGGTTGATGAGCGCAAACATTTTATTTATATCAGGAATTTTAACACCATTGTCATTGGACTGGGGAAAACTTATCGCTGATATTCGTATGTTTGTATGCGAGCTGTGTGTGTGTGTGTCGGATGACCAAATATACCCGACTGACCAATGCCGAACGAACCAACTCTTTGCCAACTTTGGTATATTTGGCATTTTCATTTGCTATTTGGTTGATTTCTATTTTATTTTTACCACTGCTGTCCTGTAAATTTAGTTGTGCGATTGCATAAACACACACACGCACATAGCTGCACGTGATTCACACACTTACTTTCCGCACATAACCGGATATTCAGTTACATTGCAGCCTAAGTACAGGCGCTTGTCACTCGCTTGTGGAAATGTGTATACGTGTGTGTGTGTGGCTTTGACACACAATGATAAGGATTCGTTCATTTTTTATCTGCCCCCGGGGAAATAAACTGAAAAGGTAATAAAACATGAAGAAATCTACTACATTTTTGCGAGTAACCAAACCATTTACGCACAGCCACAACACAAACATACATACATGCAGACTACTGTTATATGTACATGCATAAAGTGCAAAGTTCAGTAACTCACACTCTCACTAAGTTGTGCTTGTTTGTTTGTAAGTGTATGCGGTTACTTACTTGCTCTCCACACACTCCAAGGCGTGCCCGATATGCTGCACGTAGCGCAATTTTCCCGTTTCCCACACGTCTTGCAACAACTACTTCATACCGACCTTATAGCACCAACGTTTCTGTGCGAGTATCAGTGTGTGTGTGTGACTGATTTCATCTCTTTTTATCTGTTTCACCCAGAAATTCGGTTTGGTTACTTTATCCCGTAGTCGTTATTATTTCTAGTAATTTTTGTTATTCCACTGCGTGGTTTGTTGTTGTCGTTCCACGTCTTTCACTTTTACCTCAACCGCTTGCTAAGAAATGAAAAATAAAACAAGTAAGGAAGGGCTAAGTTCGGATGTAACCGAACATTTTATACTCTCGCAATTTATTTATTTAACTTTATTTATATTATATAATACACAATTTGACCCACATATTCGTCATATATATTGTATAAAGTCCATTGAAAGTTGGAAATCATAATATTAGGTTAGAAGCACCGAGGTCCTCGTGTTCGATATATGGGGCCTTAAAAACCTATGGCCCGATTTCGGCGATTTTTAGAATGGGGCTGCCACACTATTAACATAGTATTTGTGCAAAGTTCTGCACCGATATCTTCACTAGTACTTACTTTATATATTGTAAAGTAAACGATTCAGATCGTCTTCAAAGTTCTGGTATATAGGAAGTAGGCGTGATTGTGAAGTGATTTGGCCTATTTTCACGACATATCATAGGGATGTAAGGAAACTATTACATACCAAGTTTCATTGAAATTGGTCGAGTAGTTCCTGAGATATGGTTTTTGACCCATAAGTGGGCGACGCCACGCTCATTTTCCATTTCGTAAAAAAATCTGAGTGTAGCTTCCATCTGCCAGTGTGTTTCTGACGTTTTTCGTTAGTGAGTTAACCCACTTTTAGTAATTTTCAACCTAACTTTTGTATGGGAGGTGGGCGTGGTTATGATCCGATTTCTTCCATTTTTGGACTGTATTAGGAATTGGTTAGAAAACGCGACTGCAGAAAGTTTGGTAGATATAGCTCTATTGGTTTGCGAGATATGTACAAAAAACTTAGTAGGGGGCGGGGCCACGCCCACTTCCCAAAAAAAATTACATCCAAATATGCCCCTTCATAGTGCGATCCTTCATATCAAATTTTATTTCCATAGCTTTATTTATGGCTTAGTTATGGCAATTTATGTGTTTTCGGTTTTCGCCGTTTTGTGGGCGTGGCAGTGGTCCGATTTTGCTCATTTAAGTAAGTGTGCCAAGTTTCATCAATATATCTTAATTTTTACTCAAGTTACAGCTTGCACAGACGGACGGACGGACGGACGGACGGACAGACAGACATTCGGATTTGAACTCCACTCTTCACCCTGATCACTTTGGTATATATAACCCTATATCTAACTCGTTTAGTTTTGGGTGTTACAAACAACCGTTATGTGAACAAAACTATAATACTCTCTTTAGCAACATTTGTTGCGAGAGTATAAAAATCAAGTGTATGATTTGAACAGTGCAGCTTATACAGATAATTCTTATATGGATGCTTGTGCAAATTTTGATTTTTACAGTAAGGTTCCGAAAAGTTTTCAGAAATGATCAGTAACAATTTATGGTAAGAATGATATTTACTTTCTCTAAGTAATCGAACTGACTTAATGAAAAATGGATATTTCCTTTTCCTTTTTGGCATAAACTTGTTGGTCACTTATTAGAGCTGATTTATCGACAATTCGTCAAACTAAACGTTTCGGTAATCGCTTCTATCTCATATGATGGAAATTGGAGGTGGCTAGATAGTGCACGTGACATAACAAGATATAATTTAGGTTTAGGTTTTCAAAGGTTGATTTGTTTTGGCTTAAAATATACTTTAGAGTTCCAAAAGTATTATTCAGCTGGTAAAATGGTAAGAAATTTTTTTCTTTCTTAATATCGAAGCGTGTGGGTCAATTAACTGAGGAACGATGGTACTGGGAGTCAATCATACGCATTCACATGAAATTGTAACTTCAAAATAATGATAGCTTATTTATTTAGTAAAAAGTTTACCATTTTAAGAGGATTTCCATTCTAAAATAATATATTAAGCTAAGAACATATCTTCATTACTTACAAGAATAGTAGATTGAGTTCTAGTTTCCCATTTTTACAAACCACGAGTACATAGAATCACCATCGCCCTCTCATCCAATGTCAATTGTCCCTCGCTTTACTGTCTTTCTAGCCATACTCTACCGCCTTTGCCTTTCTTATCTTAGTATGGCAATGTCCTTTAGATGAAGAAGAAGTTAGAAGTTTATCGAGAAAAAAATTACAATTGTGTTAAAGGAGTTACATGAGTTTCACGGCTTCAAAAAATCGTTCCTTATCCGAGTAATAGTTTTGGAGTAGCTTTATTGTCATTCAAAACTATAGGGATGTTTATCTCAAAAGTGTGTACTCACGAGAACTACTCAAACGATTTTGATGACATTATAGAGACTTCTGAATTCAATTTACAGGGCTTGGAGGAAAGGTTTTTTACAACTTTTTAAAGTCCTAGTTTATGGTTTTTAAGAGCTAAGAAAATGAGTATCTTTAAGGCAATATAAAACTCGAACAAAATATTTCATTTTTTATAGCAGTCTTGATTCCCTAACTACTTTTAAAGGGCATTATTCTATTATTATTATACATATATTTATATAATATGAAAACAAAGTAATTTCGTGAACACGATTTTTTATTAAAAATACTTATAAAATTGTTGATCCTTGCAGGCGAAATACTGGTTCAAATGAGTTTTGATGTCCTGATAGGAGGTGAAGGTTTTCTCATCTAAAGCCCGGAACAGGTAACAGGTGCCAAATCTGGAGAATTTGGCGGGTGTGGGTTGAGGCTTCAAAATTATTAGAAAATTTATAATCCGATTTCAATAATTTTTCTAAAGTGATGCAAATACTGTATATTCCATCCGTGTCATCATGGCAGTCAAGAAAAGGTTACATGCCGAATTTCATTGAAATCGGACGAGTAGTTCCGGAGATATGGTTTTTGACCTATAAGTGGGCGACGCCTCGACCATTTCCATTTCTTTAAATCTGAGTGCAGCTTCCTTCTGCCTATCCGATGATATCAATGTTTATGGTGTGTAATGGAGTACTTAACGAAGCGACTGCAGAAAGTTTGGTTTATATAGCCCTGCGAGATATTCACAAACAACTTTCAAAAAAAGCCCACTTTTCAAAAAAACTACAACCAGATATTCTCCTTCCTAGTGAAATCCTATTGCTTTATTTGAGGATTAGTTATGACACTTTATAGGTTTTGGTTTTCGCCATTTTGTGGGTGTAGCAGTGGTCCAATTTCGCCTATTTTCAATAGCAACCCTCCTATGGTCCTAAGGATAATGTGTCCCTGTTTCGTCAAGATAATAATTATACTCTCGCAACAAAAGTTGCTGAGAGAGTATTATAGGTTTGTCCACATAACGGTTGTTTGTAAGTCCTAAAACTAAACGAGTTAGATATAGGGTTATATATATCAAAGTGATCAGGGGGACGAGTAAAGTTCAAATCCTAATGTCTGTCTGTCCGTCTGTCCGTCCGTGCAAGCTGTAACTTGAGTCAAAATTGAGATATCTTAATGAAACTTGGAACACGTGTTCCTTGGCACCATAAGAAGGTCTAGTTCGAAGATGGGCGGAATCGGACCACTAGCACGCCCACAAAATGGCGATAACCAAAAACACATAAAGAGCTATAACTAAGCCATAAATAAAGGTATGAAAATAAAATTTGGAACATAGGATCGCATTAGGGAGGGGCACATTTGAATGTAATTTTTTTGGAAAAGTGGGCGTGATCCCGCCCCCAAATAGGTTTTTTGTCTATATCTTGCAAACCAATAAAGCTATATAAACCAAACTTTCTGCAGTCGTTTCTTTCAGCTAGTTCCTTATACAGTCCAAAAATTAAAGAAATCGGATAATAACCACGCCCACCTCCCATACAAAGGTTAGGTTGAAAATGACTAAAAGTGCGTTAACTCACTAACGAGAAACGTTAGAAACACCAAATTTTACATAAAAAATGGCAGAAGGAAGCGGGACTCATATTTTTTTACAAAATGGAAAATGGGCGTGGCATCGCCCACTTATGGGTCAAAAACCATATCTCAATAACTACTCGACAGATTTGAATGAAATTCGGTACATAATATTTTCTTCACACCCTGATGACACTGGTGGAATATGGGCGAAATCGGTTCCCAACTACGCCTGCTTCCCATATAACTCAATTTTGAGTCCTTCTGATTCGTTCACTTTATAATGTATACATAAGGAACCGATAAAGATAGCGACATAAAACTTTACACAAATACTATATTTGAGCTGTGACATCACTTGTGGAAAAATTGTCAAAATCGAACCCTGCCTTTTCAAGACCCCTGATATCAAACATGAAGAACTCAGTGCCTAAGGGTAATTTTTCACCGAAAATATAAGAGAGAGTATAAAATGTTCGGTTGCACCCGAACTTAGCCTTTCCTTACTTGTTTTTATTCAAATTATCAGTTGCACGGACGGGCGGACAGACAGACATCCTGAATTTAACTCTCGGCATCCTGATCATTTGGATATATATAACCCTATATCTAACTCGTTTAGTTTTATGACTTACAAACAACCAGAAACAGAACTTTTGCAAACTATGCACTTTTCCTCCACACCACTGTTTTTCAAATAAAATGAAGCGCTGGTTACTATAATGGCGTACTTTTGTACTTCTTCACTGACATACACATACCTACAAATTGTTGTATGCAAGTTTGTTTATTTGGTTGTACAAGTGTAACAAGGCGTATACGTAACCTTAGCAGCAAAGTAACAGCAATAAGTATAAAAATGTTTTTGTAGTCCCACAAGCCCAATTCTAATGAACTTTCTGTCTGTTTTATATTTCATTTACACTGTGATTGTGATTGCAAGCGACCACGTGTGCACGAATGTGTTTGTGGACGTTTTATATGCGAGTGTAAACTTAAAGTGCATGCGGAGGGTTAATGGCTTATGTCATTTTCGCAGCAAAACATAATCAACACAAACACAAGACCAAACAATAACAACTGCAATTACAGCTATAAAAAAACCAAAAACAAACACACATGCCACAGCGTTGCTACATAACGGCCGAAGGAAGCAAGGTAATAGCAATTGACGCAATACTCAGCATCGACAGAGTGCGAGTGAAAAGCCAAATATGTTTGGGGGAAAAGAGCAAAACCACAATTGTCCACAGAAAAAAGGAAGAAGAGACAGAAGCGGTGGAAAAAGAAAATTCGTATTCGCGTGGAGATAGTTGTTGTAGACGGTAGGGAAGTGCGTGTGCGTAACGGTAACACAAATACCATGCGACACGTGGTGCCGCCACAGAGGACAGCTGTCAAATAGCTCGTTATAAGCATTGTCAAATGACAAACTCTCCGAAGCAATTAAATTTGTCATCTCTGTTTATTTCATTTATCCTGAATTGTTGTTGTTGCACTGTGACTAACTGTCTGTGCGTATGATGCGTTTGTGCCCATAAAGTGAAATTGCACTTATTCTCATTAAGCATACAAAGGTAATCAAATCTGTCATCTCTACTGGATGGTGGACTCCGACACTTTTTCACTTTGCTTATCAGTGCTTTCAATTTCATTGTCTCCACACACTGAGGCCGTTTATCTATTCTTTTTGGAATATGAGCGCGTACACTTTTATTATGATTATTATTGGGGCTGGTTTTCGCTTTCAGATACCTAGGCCAGTATTGAGCGAAATAAGATACGACCATAAACAAGCAAAGCATGTGAATGGTGTGAAAGTGCACACGATTTTTGATTTGATATGCTTTTATATTTCATGAGAATCCTTATATGTGCTACTGTTAAAAATAATTTATATGCATTATAGATCTATCGGCCAAAAAATATATATGTATAATTCCTATACAAAATTGTTTGGCTACACATTCATAGAATTTGAAGAAAGGATCATACACTGCAATTTATTGAAAGGGGAATGAGATATTATTTGCGAGATAAAAGTAGAAAAGCTAGAACACATCGAAAGCGCAAGCAAAGAAGCTAATCCAAGGTTTAAGCTAAATTCTCGGAACCTTTCTTTTAAGTATGCCGACTGACTCTATAATCACTTCATGTTGAATTTCGTGAAATATGTCAAGAATATAAAATTAGTCCATGGAATAAACGAAAAATAATCCAATATTTAATGTCTATAATACAAAGGAAGTAGTTATTAAAGTGTTAAGTTGTATATCAACTCTTATATAGTCGTTTAGTCAGAAGTTCGATTTTTGCAAGTTGCTATTCTGCTATCTGCACCAACTGCCGTTGATGATATTCTATGAGTTTATATCCAACAAGAGGACTAACTAGTAGCAATCTACGATCATTTAAGAGCTAAAAGCCCACAGATCTTTGCATATCTTTTAGCTGTCGAGCCATAAGCGAGTGTATTAAAAGGAAGGCTGCCTAGGGTATATTGTGCCAAAGCCAATTGATCTATATATTAGACGTAGTATTAGTTCAAATTAAATATAGGATAATACAACAAAAATAGTTTCACTTTATTAGATATGCCTATGAAGATCATCTTCTGGGTCTAATTCTGTGCCACTTTTTCTATCATAATCGGCTATATCTTTCTAAAAACACGCCATATGTTGACTCAACTGTTTTTTTTAGCATATATTTTAGATAGACTTAACATATTTCTACAATATTAAGTTCAACGAGGTAAATCACAATAGCACGATGTTCTATATTTTAACGTCTGTCGATCTCTTCCCTTCATTATTGTATAACGGTAATATTTGCAATAGTATTTTTCATGTTTTTCACTATGTATACTGCTCTCTGGCATAACATTAATTAGCTTCATAATTTATGACCTCTTTTCAAGTGTCCCTCCTTTTGCGTGTTATCTGCGCCTGCCTACGCACTTCACACCCTACTCAAAGAAATTCAGTAGCCAACATTTCTAAATACGCTCCAGTAGTGTCTTCGGTGTATCTAAAAACGACTTGGTGCTTATTAGAAAAAGCCTAAAGAAGCGGCAATATGTTAAACTTTTGCGCGCCTAATTAAATTTGCTGCGCATCTTTTTTTCTATCAACGCTGCAGGCCTTAAGCCCGGCCATTTACAATCGGAAAGTCAGTATTAATGATTTCTTGTTTTATCGTCTTCGCTTATTTTGTTGTTTTTATTGTTTTTGTGTCATTCATGCCTGCTTAGTTATAAAATTTACAAATGAAACAGACCCGTTGTGCTCAGACGGTGACCGAAATCATTTGCCATTTTGCCTTACTTAACATTTCTGTTTATCACGCTACTCCTTTTTTTCTGACTTAGATGTCTTATATGTCTTAGATGACTTTTTAAAGGTCTGTTATTTTAACCGTTATTTTTTTGCCGCATTTGTTGTGCTTGGCGTGGCTGCCAAATTGAAAGGCAATTAATCACAGTGACTCAATTGAAAATGAGTAAAGCAAAATTTGGGATAACAATGGGCGTAGATAGATAAGAAGCGATGGTGGCGCTGCTTCCTCGTCTTCCTACTCGATTTATTATTGTTATTATTTACTTTTCTCGTGCTTTTTTTGCGTTTTGCCTGTGATAATGAGGCAGGTCAATGCACAAAACAGAAGCTTTATGCTAATTTAAAATGATCTCTTGCGTTCCGCACATCCCTCTTTTGTTGCCACACACGCTGTGCTTTGGTTTCTTAACCGTCGCTTCTTGGAAAGAAGGAAAAAAGCAAGCGCCGAAAAGTTTGCCATACAATTTAAACGCCGTCAAATAAATAAGTGGTCGTTGAAAGTAAAAGTTAAAACAAATGCGAATGGGCGGTTGAAGTGGTGGACATAAAAAAGCAATTGAAAAGTGAAATATTTCAAATGGATGCAAAGCGCCAAAGTAAAAGCCAAAAACACTACATAAAGTGGGCAGCATCAAAGTAAAAAGGGACACGAAAACCGAACAGCCAATTTATTTATTTCGGGTCTTCATTAGTAATTTGTCTCAAAGTCAGTGCATGCGTGTGGCTGTGTGTGTGTGCTTTACAATAATATTGAGTGCTGTTTTAGGATATAGACAAGTCAAGGCAAGGCAGAATAAAAGGAAATGCGTGCGACAAAAGGCCGCGTGGAATTTATTAGACAAGCAAAGCGAAAAAGAAAAAAATGCAAAGGGAAAACTGAAAATTAAATATTTAAAATCATCCCGCAGCAGTCAAATATTAATGCGCAATATTTACTGTCGACGAAAACACACATAGACACCAAAAAATGTTGTGGCAAAAAATTTCTAGGGGGAAGGGCACATTCACCCATATTTAAATATAAAATATTATGCATAAAATATGCTTTCAATTACAGCGTAGCAAATGTTTCCTATTTGATATTATTTGATGTGAAAGTTCTTGCGGTTTCTGTAAAAGGTTCTAGGTATTCATAAAACGGCATATTCGCTGCATGTTTCATACAGTATATACTGTGCATATACTCAGTTTTGCATATGAGCATAATATGCATTTTAAGCCCTGGAATACATTAATACCTGGATGTAAGTACTAGTAGTGTTTTTGGTTTGGCTTCGGCTTCGGCTTTACTTTACCACCTTTTGTGTGTTCTACATGAAAAGCCCAACGAAAACTTTTCCATATGCTGTATCTAATTTTAAATCAAAAGCGAACACGTTTTAAAGTTTCCATGTAAATTTGTGGTGGCATGTGCGTGTGCAATGCTATTTAATGGGGTAAAATATGAAGCAGGTGTTTTAAATTTTTTTTTGATACATTTAATAAATTTAATAGTTATAAGTTTCTCATACTCAGCAGTATCTAAGAAGAGGCGAGTGTTTTTAATATAGTACTTTCCCACCCTTAACAATTAAAGCAGCGATCTAGAGCTTAGGTTTTTCATACACCAAAAAAAAATCTTGTGCACCATTAACAGATCATTTAATGTATTGGATGAATTAGATTTGCATCTATGTTTTAAGAGGACAGCCACCAGCAATTCAGAGATGCCTTTTATATATTGTCCTAAACGGATAAAAAATAAGTTGCAACTGTTTCAAGATAATCGCGCCAACATTACAATTAAACACTGTAAATAGACACACACTCTTTAGTAATTATAAAAGAACATACTCAACCAATCTATAACGTAAGTCTGCAGAAAATTTTCTCAAATTACATAAAATGGCGTATTTACACTTACATACATACTCGTTTACTATAATGCAAGTAAAAATGTGCGAAAAGTTTTGTGATAAATGTCATATGCAATCTGAAATAAAAACACATGACGACCGCATCAAATTCACAATGAGTGAGTGTTGAGAAAAAGGTGTGTGCTGTCAGCTTTGGGGTTCTTAACATCACACATCACAAATTTTAAATGCTTCTCTTATGCAGACCTCATTATTTTCTATTTTTAAACTTCCTGCGGGTATTAGTGTTAATATTTTTAAGACTTTTGACATGCCTTGAAGTAAGCTGGCATGCAATATGGTTTAACTTGATGAAGTTGTGTGGCAACACATATTATTAACTGGTACTGTAGTGGATGGCACATATGGTTTTAAAATATTTCTGCATTGTATGCAATGGTAAATATATTTCAACAGACCTCATGTGTTGCAAAGTGATTAAATGAAATTTGGTTGCCTTGAGTTAAAATTTATATCCTCCTTCTTATTTATGGCTCTTATTTTTAGTATTAAAATGTATACTCATACTAATTCATATTAATACTTATACTTATGTGTTCATATGCGTTTTGATATTCATTTCCATACTAGTACTCGTACACATATCCATATTCATGTTCATATCCATATCCATATATAGTATTCATACTCATACTCGTACTCATATCCATATTAATATTCAAACCAGTACTCATATTCATATCTATATCAATATTCATATCTATATTCAAACTCTTATGTATACTCATACTTATACTATAATACGACTGGTACGTATTGGAGTTCCGTTTAATATTACTCCGCCATGAAACTTCACAAAACTTCGTACGCAGAAGAATATATCCATACACACATATATAATAGTAATCTGTTCAGTCAGTTCAAAATGCATATATTTATTCTATATACGCACAAAATGTATTGTATATATGTATATGTATTTACTCGGCATATCGACATATTGTCCCCTGTTAAACTGCATGCGGCACCAGTGCGACTTTCATTGGTGCGAGGCGGATGCACATGCTGCACTGCTACAAAAGATGTAATCCTAATGAAAAATGTTTGAGCTGCTGCTGCTGGCATCGAAGTGATACACTGAATGAATGCAGTACTCGTATATGATGTGTACAGAAGGTTACTGGAGCGTGGCATAGATGAATGATGAAGTGAAATTGCAATAGTAGCCACAGTCAAATCGAATCTACAAACAACAAGAAACCAGCGTAACGGTATAAAATTGCATATGCAACGTATACAATCATACATCAGTATACAATATACACATTTCTGTTTGAAATATTGTACATACGAACATTCGATTATTAAACCCAACTACATATATAAGTCTAAGTAAGGAGAATGGTCCACTGCTTCACGCTTGCCGTAAAACGGTTCCACTTTGAGCTATATATTTTTGCGTTGCTCATAAATAAGACTTCACTTAATTTATCATTTCATAGAGTAAAGTGCTTACTTCAGCGATTTTGAAATCGAAACTTGAAAACTCAATTAACTTTTCGGGTGGCCTAAACTGATATTGCTTTCCGGAATATTCATGGCGTATACGCAATACCAATCGTTTTCAGCGTTCTCGCTTGGTGAGATAAACAGAAGCAATTGAAGATTGAACCATGAACTACTAGAAAATGCTAAGTTTGTGTTTTGTAAATGAAATGTAAAAGTATTTATGGTAAGTATTTTCCCACTTACCACCCTCACAGTCCACAGTCCACTGTGCGTTGCAAAAAACTACTTAGTTAACAATTTCCTCAAGCATCACTTAATTTCGCATATGAGGTAATACTAATATTTCTGGCTTTGAAGTATGCTTTGAGGTACTAAATACTCATCAAATTGTGAAATATTTCGTAATAAATGCTACCAAAGGGAAAATAGTGTAATCGAAAATTCGTTTTATAGCAGAAATCACTTCAAATCCACATTATGGGCTTAATGGCACTACACTAAGTACGCTGCGATCTCTTAAATACCTTAAAGTCTCACATATTCTTCTAGGTATTTTAATATACTTGAGAGAATACGAATCAATTTGACTAAATTCCGTCAGGTACCAGATTATGCGGTTTAAAAATGGATGAAATCGGGTTATAACCACGCCTACCTCTCATACCAAGATTATCTCCACCAAAAGTGATTTCATTCAGTAACAAAACACACCAGATACTATAACTTTTTTGTTAAAGATGAAACAGAAAATGACCCCTTTTTTCTCAGATATCGAACTTGAGGACTTCAGAGTTTGTTGCTAAAATTTTACCGAAAATATAGTTCAATCTTTCAGATCTTCTAAAGAAATTGAAATAAAATGTGTATCTTATAATAGGGTGCATCTGGGCAAAATCAGGTCAATACTTTCTCTAGCCGATTTCAAACTACCAATGGACTTTATACCCTGAAACGGTGAACAGAAAATCTTGGATACAATGAGGCTTGGTGGCAAGAATAGTTGAAATCGAATCAGGAATTACCCCGCTACTATATAACGTGTTTCGTATTCTAGTGGATTTTATGTCAAATATATGGATCAATTATGTCTTATCTTAATAAAATTAATCAATAAAGAGTATAAAATGACACGTAGAAACGACAAATACGGTGCAGGCAGTGCGGTGCGTTAAATGCGGACAGTTCATAAGCCTAAACATAAAAGTTTGTCAAATATCTCCGCCTTTTTGTTTTTGAATTTCGCGGATATATATGAAGCGCTACAGAGCTCATATCTGGCCTTGACATAGCTTATAAAACGACGCTATGCATGATTAAATCACTGTAACACTTTTTATAAAGCATTGAATAAAGAGCAAAAAAGCGGATATTTGCCAACTTAACTTAACTTAACTTATAACTTTTGAAATGTTTGTTTAAACCGGTGCGAAGCCGGAGCGGTCTGCTAGTTTTCTAATACAAAAAAAGGTCGTATTCTGGAAAACAAGAATACAGAAAAAACAGAATAATCAGGATACCGGAAAACAGAATAATCAGCATTAACGCATAATCGTGTTGTAATTGAACGCTTCTTGTATTCCACACATGATTTTGCGGGTCCGCACACACCACAAAATCGTGCCCGTGTCTACGCTGGACGTGGCGTTATAACTTACTTAACTTAATATATTAATAATAATAATATAGTTAAACATTTTACTGTCTTCAAGGTACTCTACTCTAGTGTGGGCATCTCCTCCAAGCCATCGGGAAAAAGTACATACGCATTGTTAGAAGTTATGCTATGCAGGATGATCTAAAGTGAAAATAAAAAATATCTGTTCAGTTAGCACTTTAAACTAGAACTTGGGAGAGCGAAGAGATTTATATTGGATTTATGGCAGAAATTTTTACGAAAAACAAATTTCTCGGCAAATTGTTATTTGTAATAGTTGTAATTGAAGAAAATATCCTTCTTCCACCTCCATAAAGATTGTATCTTGCAGACCTGTCTAAAACTGGTTGAGTTGTTTTTAAGAAATCATGGCAACCGGCTTCAAAAATACTATATTGAGGAAATGCCGAAATTGCAATTTCTTCTGACTGAATTTCTAATACTATTACCCGGATCAGATTGGATATTTCGACGAATATTATTAAGATGTTATAGAATTTAATAAAATAAATAATATTGGTATATGGTTAACTGCCTTACTTATCTCAAGAGTTGCTTGGTATGCTCATGATTGGTTTCGTTTTTGAAAACAACTTTTAAAGGACTATATTTGCTGGTATAGAAGTATGCGAACTGTACCGCTGGACTTCAATTTATATCAAAAAAAACTTCATTAGATGGCTTATGAGGATTGGAAGAAGATTCGGAGAGATAAATTTGGCAACTATAAAAAAGTAATGATACAAAAATACAAATTTATTTACAAACTTATATACATATGTATAGCCATTTTCATTATCGAAAGAAAAGAGCTATGGATATTAATACATAAATAGAATATACACATATCACGTGAAGAAAATTATTATTAAATTTCTTTAGACCTTAAAATTTCGCAGTTGTAATTAATTAGTTATATTTGATTATTTTTTAACACCAAGATGTATTGTGGATTTTTTCGCCATTAAATTAGTTGTATTTGTAACACGCAATGTTCCATGCATCTTATAATTTTTTAAACGTTTAAAACTACCAATTGATATCTCAGCTATTGTATAACTATTTATTTACATATGTATGTATATATTATAAGCATACTATATATGTACATAATTTTAAAAGTAGCATGCACTTTGTATAGTCATGATATTGCAGCCACAATGTATTGCGCTTTTCCACTTAACACACATAACAAAATATTAATGAACAAACAATATATGTATGTATTTTTGCATGTATTTCGAAATGGCAACATTCTTATGTGCACTTAAATGAATACACTTAGCTGTCTGCTGTGAAGCACTGCATGGCAGCAAGAAATTCCTTAATAACAAACTAAATTGTCAGTCAGCCATGAATTGCACGAAATGAAGTGTAAAATTGGAGTTTCATCCAATTTGCAATTAACTTAATGAAAAGATAAATTTTTTCAATTTCCAGTCATAGTTGTATACGTTAATAGTTGCAAGCGAGCAGACATCCTGCATACATACAAATCTATATCCATATATAAGGGCACTTACATGCAGAGAGTAGAGTTGCTTTTGCGACAGACATGTTGCAATTGCAGTACTTATAGATACTCGTATATGCTCATACTCATATTTGCATGCATTGAACTCGCCAAGTGCCCCGTGCCACTTGATCAATACATTGCCGATTGGTTGGCTTTTTTTATTCCGCCACAGCCAGTGTTGGCGTTTGCATATGTGTGCGTGTATGCGCTCCTTTTGGTGGTCTTTCGCATTAAAGCTGCTTACGATTACATGCTTGTATGAATACAAAATTGCCGTTGCAATTACCCGGCACAGACCCGCTTAAGAACCGTATTTAGGTGAGCGCCGGAGTCATTGAACGCGCAAAAGCGCTTACACACGTGATGCAAAATAACCGAATGTGTACGCGTGTGTGTGCATTTGCGGCAATTAAAATTAATAGGTTAATTGTTTTAGTATTTCAGAAAATCACGCTAGTTAGCATTACAATAAAATCTTATGAGTAAGCTGTACAAAAGTAATTTGCGTGGGAATGACTCGTGCAACGATTGGGAGATGAGAATTTTAAGGATTAGTAAAAACTTTTTATTGCTATAGTGTTTACTTAATATAAGTGTTTACTTCCAGAAGCGTAGTTGCTGAACACAATCGAATTATAATAGTTCGTCGTCAACAAGGAGTTTTCTTCTCATATATTGATTATATAAGATTACTGCGTATTTAGTAATTTAATTTAGTAATTTAATTATTGGGGGATGTGGTCATATGTAGAAGTTCACGCAAGTGAGGAAAGTTTCTGATTGCCATTCACTTGGGAGTGGCCAGGAACGATTCTTTTGCATATGACTCAAGCAGCTCACGACTTCCGGTTTTAGACCAAGTATCCCCTGGGTAGCTAACAGACATCCGTTTGGAGGCGAGCTAAAGTGAGAAGGCGAAGCCCGCTTGTGCGGTTGTGCGTAGGGCTTGGGACCCACCACATAAAAAAAATCTCCCCAATGAAAACATACACCGAGCCTCGGATGGGAAACCCCCCTTTTGATGACGACCCCTGCAAGCGTACTAAGGAAAGATACGCACTCGCCTCTGTGCAGCAAAGAACGCCCGTCAACAAACACAAGGAAGGTTCGACGTCGAAAAGCTGCAATCACAACCGACAGCCGAACGATTTTCTACTCGACTTGCACTCCTGCTCTCTGAGAGCACTCATCAGCAACTCGATATAAGGGAGCTGTGGAACGGCATCTCAAACTCATTGCATACCGCTGCAGCCGAAACAATTGGTCTCCGGCAACGCCAAAAAACCAGTTGGTACGATGAGAATTGTCGCTCCGCAGTGGAGAGAAAACAGACTGCCTACCTCGCAACGTTGCGATCGACCACAACACGTTCGGGGTGGGATAGATATCGAGAACTGAAGAGGGAAGCGAGACGCATTTGCAGACGTAAAAAGAAAGAGGCCGAAATGCGTGAGTATGAAAAGCTTGAAAAGCTGGCCGACATGGGTAAAGCTCGAAAATTGTATGAAAAGATGAGGCGATTTACAGAAGGTTTCAAGACCGGAGCATTATCACGTAGGGACCGAGGAGGTAATCTGGTAACGGATGTCCAGAGCACACTGGGATTATGGAGGGAACACTTCTCCGACCTGCTCAATGGCAGTGAAAGTACAACACCAGGAGATGGCGAACCCGATTCCCCAATCGATGACGATGGAATAGATGTTCCATTACCCGACCATGAAGAAATTCGAATAGCAATTACCCGCTTGAAGAACAACGAAGCGGCGGGGGCCGATGGATTACCGGCCGAGCTATTCAAATACGGCATTCAAATATGGTCGGAGGAAAGCATGCCTGACGATTGGAATCTTAGTGTGCTCTGCCCAATCCATAAGAAGGGAGACCCCACAATCTGCGCCAACTACCGTGGTATAAGTCTCCTCAATATCGCATATAAGGTTTTGTCGAGCGTATTGTGTGAAAGACTAAAGCCCACCGTCAACGAACTGATTGGACCTTATCAGTGTGGCTTTAGACCTGAAAAATCTACAATGGACCAGATATTCACAATGCGCCAATTCTTGGAAAAGACCCGAGAGAGAAGAATCGATACTCACCATCTTTTTATCGATTTTAAAGCTGCCTTCGATAGCACGAAAAGGAGCTGCCTTTATGCCGCGATGTCTGAATTTGGTATCCCTGCAAAACTAATACGGCTATGTAAGCTGACGTTGAGCAACACCAAAAGCTCCGTCAGGATCGGGAAGGACCTCTCCGAGCCGTTCGATACCAAACGAGGCTTCAGTCGTGCGACTTCTTCAATCTATTGCTGGAAAAAATAATACGAGCTGCGGAACTAAATAGAGAGGGTACAATCTTCTACAAGAGTGTACAGCTCCTGGCGTATGCCGATGATATTGATATCATCGGAAGCAACAACCGCGCCGTTTGTTCTGCGTATTCCAGACTAGATAAAGAAGCGAAGCGTATGGGTCTGGTGGTGAATGAGGACAAGACGAAATATCTCCTGTTATGAAACAAACAGTCAGCGCACTCGCGTCTTGGCTCCCACGTCACTGTTGACAGTCATAACTTTGAAGTTGTAGATAATTTCGTTTATCTGGGAACCAGCATTAACAACACCAACAATGTCAGCCTTGAAATCCAACGCAGAATCACTCTTGCCAACAGGTGCTACTTTGGACTGAGTAGGCAATTGAAAAGTAAAGTCCTCTCTCGACGAACCAAAATCAAACTCTATAAGTCGCTCATTATTCCCGTCCTGATGTATGGCGCTGAAGCGTGGACGATGACAACATCCGATGAGA
This sequence comes from Zeugodacus cucurbitae, assembly GCF_028554725.1. Classification (NCBI taxonomy): domain Eukaryota; kingdom Metazoa; phylum Arthropoda; class Insecta; order Diptera; family Tephritidae; genus Zeugodacus; species Zeugodacus cucurbitae. The sequence continues at coordinate 49,027,504 of NC_071667.1, read as the reverse complement.
CGACTCTTGGGGTTTTCGAGAGAAAGGTTTTGCGCAAGATTTATGGTCCTCTAAACATTGGCAACGGCGAATACCGCAGACGATGGAACGATGAGCTGTACGAGTTATACGACGACATTGACATAGTTCAGCGAATAAAAAGACAGCGGCTACGCTGGCTAGGTCATGTTGTACGGATGGAAGAAAACACTCCAGCTCTGAAAGTATTCGATGCAGTACCCGCTGGAGGAAGCCGCGGAAGAGGACGACCTCCACTCCGGTGGAAAGACCAAGTGCAAAGTGACCTGGCTTCACTTGGTGTTTCCAGTTGGCGCCAAAAAGCAAAAAGGAGGAATGAGTGGCGCGCTCTAGTGGATTCGGCTATAATCGCTTGAAGAGGTTCCTACGCCAAATATATATATAATTTAATTACACGCATGGAACACATATAACTGTTAATTTCTGGATATTAAACTGTCCGTACGTAGTATTCTGTCCTATTCTAATGAAACTGGATCATTGTTCCGTTGGGAAGATGGTATTGCACATGATATTTGAGAATTGTAACAACTAAGTTTATACAAGTATATATTCTATCAACTATTTTGGCCATGTTAATCAAATTCTTCGATAAACCAATTATCAAATAATTTGACATTTCAATTATGGAAAAATAGTTACATCGGACAAAATATACACCTTTTTCTAATATAATCCCACTCTCGTTCCCTGAGATTATTCTTCGTTGAAACAGATAGGCAAATAAACAAAAAAAAACAAATATCTAAAACACTATACTCGTAACACAAAGTACACTGCCCAGTATACTGAATATAGTAGAAGACATAATATTTTGAGAATGAGAAGTGCTCATCCTTACATCGTTCGAACCAATTCAGCCACAAAAAATGTTCACGAACGCATTCGCAGATATCCCTTATACTTAATCGAGATAATCTTCACATGAAAGCCTACTATCAGTCAACTTATCATCATCTAACAACATACGTGTATGTGAAACAAATTAGACTCAACATCAGTGAGACGCATGAAAGTATCCTTTTAACAGACGAAAAAAATTTCATGCGTAGGGCACCGAATCGACTCTCCATTCACTCTCAGCTACTGCTATTCGGTTCAGTATTATCCAATAATCAAGATGGGTAATGGCGGTGCGAATAGGCCGATTTTGTACACGCGAAGCGAAACTCATTTTTTACATAATGTGAATTTTCGTAATAAAGTTTGTAAACGTTGTTCAGGATGAAATGTAGTTCTATCACACTTTAAATGAATTGTTAGTTTTTAGTTTCCATTCCAGCTCAATTGATTATTAAGACTCACTTAGCAAATATTAAAATATTCTATGCTAATGGTAGGGTTTTAAAAACACTATAACTTAAGATTACTGGCTATCCACTGCTTTTAGTAGCACTCTACCTGCCCTTCGACTCCCCACAGTATACGGGGAGCAGTCCGCAACTTTTTGTACAATCTACTCAGGTTGACGACCTCGTGTTCATTCCGGACATGGTGATCAGGGCTTTTAGGAGTTTCAAACCTTTCAAAGCAGCAGGCACCGATAGTACATTCCCTGCCCTATTGCAATACGGGGCAGACTTACTATCAATCCGCATTGCTAACATTTATATCGTCTGTGTCCGTCTAGCGAAAATCTTATATGGCACATTAGCCTAACCTCCTTCCTACTAAAAGGTATTAATCTGTGACGATGTAATCAAACAACAAATTCCACCCAATCGTTAGGCCTTCAAGCAGCATGCGTATGTCAGAGGTTAATCGGTTGATACCGCTCTACACGAAGTAGTCGGGACTATCGGAGATCTTTGAATAAGAAAGAGTTCACCCTCGTGGCTTTCATAGACGTGGAAGGTGACCGGGAAACTGAGACTATTGGAGAGATAAAGGCAACGTTCTCTTTCCCCAGTAGAGAAGAATGAACCAACGATACAATCGTAGATAGTACCAATGGTAATATCTATATACTCTTGCAATATATGGCAAAGCAACAATTAAGGCTATCCGCTGCCCCAACACGAAGTCTCACTGCGTTAGATCATACAATGAGGCAATTAATAGACTAGTGGGAGAAAACTCAGTTAAAACCATCTGGCTACCCGGTCATATAGGTATAGAAGAAAATGAAAAGGCGGATGAGTTGGACCGCTCAATGGCAGCTGGGGACGCAGTTCCCTTAAATTGCCCTAGACCTTTCAGTTCAGGTCAGGTATTGGAACAGTTGCAACACGGGTCGGACCACAAAACTACTAGGGGGTATTGTTGACAGTGGACAGTCCAAAAAACTTCTTATTTTGATCAAAAGAGACCTAAGCTGTAACAGGGGTTATCACCTGGCCCTTACCTCTAAGAGGCCACCTGCAGAGACTTGGTATAGTAGAATCGGCTGAATGCAGGGCGTGTAGAGAGGATATCGAGACAGTTGAGTCTAGCCTAGCCTTCAGTGGGTTAAGAAGAGACACCTTCAATTGCTCCCAATACACAAACCTAAGAGAAATTGGAATAGAAAAAACTTGGAAGCTTCGTCAAATCGGCTGCATTGTTTAGGTGATGCTCCTCAGGGAGCACGATGGCCCTAATGATGGCCTAAGTGCGGCCGCTTGTGGTCAGATTCTCTTCGCCTCCCTTTTCAACCAACAACCAATGCCACACCTTCAATGCGATTAACTATCTTAATTGAACTTTAGAGCGCACGAAAGTTTAAAGTTTTTCTTTTTCTTTATACAGACTCTCCTCATAAACTCATCTTATCTAAGTTTACGAAACATGATTTACATCAATCCTTTTTAAGTTGGTTTTTCACCAGCAACAACTTACCATATACACACTGTGCTTTTCTAATGCAAAAATCAAAAGCAGTTACTATAAAAAACTATAAAATATGTTGCATCAAATATTACTAAACTGTGTGCCGTTAAGTGTACAATGCAACATGCTACTTGCAACCTTCAATGCCGCACCCGGAGCATTACTCATGAGGTAAAAGTTGAAATTATGAATTTTTCATGCCGTTGCACAAGATATTTTAGTAGCAACGCCACAGTAGCGCAAAAAAAAACGTCAAGCAACAAACAAATGTTTTACTAAAGAAGACAAAAAATAAACACACTAAAAATTAACAACAAAAATGCTGAAATTCTATACCACTACACAGTAGTTACATAGTACGTATATTATATAATATATGTACATATATATGTATTAATGTAAGTGTATGCGAGAATAGAGAATTTTATTTGCAGCAACATGCACAAGAAATTGCGACAGAAAGGTTAAACATATTTCGTATATAACTTTTGCTCGAATTGCTGCTTTGGTCATGCATGTAAATGCAACAAACAACAATATTAATATCAGCTGCAACGCAAGGGTACTTGCAACGAAGCAACAAAATAATAAAACATTTTATTTTTGCTTTTGCACTGTGCTTTGTAATTCTGCTCGCTTTGCTCTGTTGCTATTTTATGCAGGAAATTTATTATATTTCAGTTTTGGTACATTTTTCGGTAGAATCACGAGTGAAAGGACAAAAAAAGATGTGTCAAACGGTGACAGAAGCGCAGCGCATGGCAATGGAAAACTGTACAACTCAAAGGCGGCTGTGTGGGGGTGCCGGATTAAGTGTGGGTGGCGGTTGTGCAATATTACGGCCACGTGCAATTGTAGCAAATTGTGTTGTTGTTATGTTTGTGTTTGCAACGCAATTGCGCCAGCAACTCGCTACGCATTAATCATAAATCACTTTCACTGTTTTCGAGTGCGACCTTGCGTATACTCTTTCACTTTTTCTGCCGCTCAGGCTCGGTACACAGTAGTACAGCTATTAATTTTTGCAATTTTTATTACGCCCATCTTCTGCACTTATCCGTCGAGATAAGCTGCGAAAGCTGAAGTGGCAGTAAGTAAATCGTACACAGACATAGCTGCTTACTGTGCCAGCAGAATGGGATTGCATCGCTTGTGTGCACTAACAAGCTTTGCCAGTTGGAAATTTCACAGCTTGCAACTTGTCAGTTCTAGACTTGACTGCTGCTGGCGCTGCTGCTGCTGCTGCATATTGCCCGTACGTGTTGCACGTTGCAATGCCAACATTGTCACTTCAACTTTACATTTTGGGAGTTGCACATTTGTAAGCAGCTCGGCCAACAATGCGTCCCAGCGTCCGAATCACCGGCGTCAGACCGTCCAGCTGACTGGTCAGCTGATGGCAATTGTTTGTTGTCAAGCTTGCGTCTTCAACTCAAGCAGCTCGGTTGGAACTTTTCGTGCGTCACTGCACTACGTTACTCTACACACATGAAAATATATAACAAATTTATTTGTATATATACATGTAGCTGCTTATTTATATATATACACACACATGTGATTGTGTTTTCGAAAAAATTCGAGTCATGTGTCCAAAACAAATCCCTGCATTATTCATGAAATGATAAGATGACTTTGTGGTACTGCACGTACAACTTTAAGCGCTTGCATCGCCGCGAGTACACACACGCTTGGCTGTATTGGTGCGTGTGTGGTTTGTGCATTTTGCGGTGCAAATATTTTTGCATTTCTATTACCGGTTCGTGCTCTGGTGTTGCAGTTTGCTTTTTCACTGTTCAACTTCGTGCGTTCTTGCCAATTTTTCTTTAAAATATTCCGTTGTGCTTAACTAGCAGTTTTTAGCTTTATTTTTCTCAATTTTGAACGATTCCATTTTTTGAAAGCTCAAGTATAATACAGAGATCTTTAAAATATAAGAAGGATAGGTCGGGAGAAATATAACAAACAAATAAAATAAATTAGAATGAATGACGACTACCTAAAATTAACAGTTAAAGATTTGTACAGTTACATTTTAGGGATCATATGAGTTTCACTTCTCCGAACCATATATTTTTATTGTCTTTTTATTAAATCCTACAACCAGAAATAAATATTTTGGAGATCTATTCTGAAGAAATTGCGCGCTTCAAAACTTTAAACGGTTTTTTCAATCGGTGTTTTCTCAAATCGCTTGTGAAGACTTCTCGAGAACTGTTGAACCGATCTAGATGAACGATCTAGGACAGGTTTTCGAAATACAATTTACATGGACTTGATGAAAATTTCCAATAATAACTATTACAAGTAAGGAAAGGCTAAGTTCGGGTGGAACCAAACACTTTACACTCCCTCAATTTATTGATGTAATTTTTTAAAGATAACACAATTTGACACATATATTCGGCATAAATACCAGTAGAATAATGAAAATCATCATATATAGTATATGAGGGCCACGCCACGCTAAGTTAAAATTACCCTTAATCACTGAGTTCTTCAGGTTCGATATCCGGGGTCTTCAAAAGTTATAGTCCGATTTCAACAAATTTCCACAAGTGATGCCGCACCTCAAATACAGTATTTGTGTAAAGTTTTATTCCGCTATCTTCAGTGGTTCCTAATAAATGAACGAATCAAATTCAATGCAAAATTAAATTATAAGGGAAGTAGGCGTGGTTGGGAACCGGTTTAGTACATTTTCGTCTGTGTCATCAGAGTATCAAGCGAATATTGAGTACCGAATTTCATAAAAATCAGGTGAGTAGTTTCTGAGATATGGATTTTGACCCATAAGTGGGCAGCGACACGCTCATCTTTCATCTGTAAATTTTCGTGTTTCAGTTAGTGAGTTAACGCACTTTTAGTAATTTTCAACATAATCTTTTCATGGAAGGTGGGCGTGGTTATTACCCGATTTCACCAATTTTTAGGGTGTGTATAAGATACGTAAAGGAAGTGATTGCAGAAAGTTTGGCTTATATAGCTTAGGTAGATTACAAGATATGCCCAAGAAACTTATTAGGGGACTGGCCCACGCCCATTTCCCAAAAATATTACATTCAATGGTCCGATTTCGGCCATTTTCAGCCATTTTCAATAGAAACCTGACGGTCCCAAGGAACAAGTGTACTAAGTGAAAATATCTCAATTTTTACTCAAGTTATCCGTTGCAGTGTTGGACGAACTGACGGATGGGGATCGTCCGGATTTCAACTCGTCTCGTCATCCTGATGTTGATATGTATAACCCTATATCTAACTCGTTTAGATGACTTACAAACCACCGTTATTGGAACAAAGCTATAATACTCTCTTCACCAACTTTGTTGCGAGAGTATTAAAAAAACCAGGATATTTTAGCCAAAAACGTCGGCCATGAATCCAATTATAATTTTTTTTTCCTTCCTCTGAGGCTGAGTATCTAATATTATCGTCAAAATTTTACTAATTCCTCAAGAAAATTTGTTTAATAAAACTAGGGAGTTTTTTCCGGACGAAACACATGTAAGATAGGGTCAAGATTTCGAAGAACTGACTTCGACTCATATATTTTAGTATCGTAACTATAAAATGATATACATTCTTGAAATAAAAAAAAAATATTTGAATTTCTTGGCTCTTGGATTTTGGAGGCCAATTTCGACAAACAACTATTTTGCTTATGGCGTAATTGCTTGAAAAAAATGCGATTGGTACAATACTCAGTCGAGTATTGTGGAATATTATAAATTGGGAGGAGTAATGTCATAGTCAACTATTATATCCGACTTAAAATTTGTAATGTAATGGCATCAAGGTTATAGAGATTAAAACAACTTTTTTTTATTACAACGTTTTGTTAACGCACAGGTGAACTGAGAAGCATACATTTGACACATAATATCCTGGTCATCCTGATCACTTTGTATATTTAACTCTATAAATATCACAATTAGTTTTGGCCATTAAATATTCTATTATTCTCTGGGAGACATTTTTCGAGCTGAAAGTAAACTCTGCAACCATAACATTTCAATATATTATATAAATTGTCATACTGAGCTTTTTGGATGTCCATTTGAGCAACGTTCAGTGAGTCCGTCTATCCGTGCAAGTGACATGTCGCAGACTACTCGTTCAACTTTAACTAATATCCGATAACGCGCATCTTGAATTCCGTAACTCTTATGATCTTGCAGAAGACAACTCTTATATTAATAACTATATGGATATAGATAGTGTATTGTATGTGATCCTTGTCACCTAAAAAATACTAACATATTGGTAAAAATCTATAAACTGAATATGAAGTACTTAACCTCCAAAGTCAAAGTGCTTAGCTTCGTATAATGTGATTTACTACTATGATGGGAAAATATCTTTTTCGAACATTATCCATACCAATCACATACTACAGTTTGTTCAGTTTTTACTAACCTATATATGATTGAAGGCAGTACTTGCTTATGCCTATGTGATAATCTATAGTTTTCCATTGTCAAATTTTCAGCAATAGTGTTAACTGCAATTTGACACAACTCGACCTTAATCGTGTCGAAATTGTCCATTTTGATAGAAATAAATAGATATATGTATAATAAATCAATATATTAACTCTCAACTCCCACTTGTTCACTTAAAATTCATTAATCGTAATTTTCGAATATTACATCGTACATATGTATGTATGTGCTTACGTATTAGTAGAGAGGAGAGTTCATCAAATGCATGTATCACTTTGGTGAGGTCCATTGGTTTCATTATTGATCAATTAAATTGTTTAACACGTCATTACGTGCTCCAACATTTTGTGGCCAACAAACACAACCACACAAGCACTCATTTACACACATAGCAAAACTTCAGCAACAACAACAACAACAAATGACAGCAACAAAAAACAATTACCAAATACTCCCCAAATAGTCATAAATAAAACAACACACCTACATGAGCATAAATGTGTCTATGCTTTTGAAAGAGTCGCCTGGTTGAATTTAGTCAGGTACAATTGAGGCGAACGTCAGCACAAATTTTCCTATACGTACACGTATGCACTTAAAATTATTGGAGCATTTCCGGTTGCGGCTTTAAAACGATAATCATTTTTGGGGTTTTCCAAAAAATTATTTGCAACGTTAACCTGGACCCGAATGCAAATGCATAATCAAAGTCATACATACAAAGCTACTATTTGCATATCTGGATAAAGGACTGTATATCCCAGCAAAGAATTGTGAGAGTATCTTTCGATGAAGATTGCTGCCAGTCATTCAAGCAGCAAAAGATTTAAAAACAGCCAGATACATTCGTAAGCAAGGATATATCATGTTATTTGAAGCCAAGAAACATTGAAAGCCGATTTGGCATATTAGAATGTTGCATCGGATTTTGAATAGTGATGAAAAATTGATCCGTTAACAAATCTCAAAAATTCATATGTGAAACTTGGACTATTAACCAACTGAACGGCAAGATCAAATATCCATAACGCCTTATGAGTTTCTAAAATCGGATAAGGCCATTAATGATCCATAATTTTTCATCATATCAACACTCGACGTTATGTTGTAAACCGTTTAAAAACTATTTGGAGAACGAAGACAGGAAAGTTTTTGACTCACCCGCCTTATAGTTCAGACCTTGCCTCTTCTGATTACTACTTGTTCCGGTCGAAGTAGAATACCCTCACTGGAATACGGCTCACAACAGTGAGGTAAAGTTTTTTGGTATGGAATCCACAAATTGTCAGAGAGTTGGGGAAAATGTTTTGGCATTTATATGTTTTGCTCAATAAAAATTCAAATTGTAAATAATAACGGAATATATTTAGTTAAACAGTTAAGTAGCTGTTTTTAACTGGTATGAAAGTGGTATGTTACTGGGAAAATCTCATATTTGGCATGCAAAAAGGACAGTCGTCGAACTAATTAGTACATACTAGTCGTAAACTCGTTTCTATAGCCAAATAGCAGACTTGACTACTGGGTACTATAGTACCCACATATGTATGTATTTATAATTATTTGTCCACACAAATGCGGTGCTTTGTTTTTGTTATTGTTCGGCTCTCATGCGGAATAACCAATATTATCATTGTTGTTTGCTGCGGTTGCTTGCTGTCTTTGCTTCACCTATTTACGTAACTTACCACAAGTGCTGCGTATAAACCCTTGTTACAGTCTTTATTTTCAATTTGTATTGCCACACACCACACACGCACCCACACACACAGTTGATTTTTATTGTTTAATGCCACAGCTAGTTACCACTTGTGTGTTATTAGAACTACGGTGCTGGCCAACGGCAAACTTAACTGGTTAAAATCAACCAATTTTGTATTTTTACCGTCCACCGCAACCGCTCTGTCACGGCACATCCAGTGTTATTTGCCATTTTAACGTTTTAACATTTTACCTAACAGTCACAGTCAGTGCTTTTGGCATATTTACTGTGCGTCATGTAATTGTTGTTATTGTAATTCTATTTTATAAATGTATATTTACTTTGTCAGTTTGCCAAAAATAGTTGCATGAAAATTTCATTAGCGGTCACAGAAGAGACAAGTGCCTGCGGCACACACACGCACTTATGCGCCGTAATATTTAAACGAAAATGCACACATTAGAGTTTCCAAATTTTCACATTCACACACACATATATATGCTCCAACTGTTGTAATAAAGTGCTCACACACACACGCGTGCATGCGTTTGCTGCATATGCAACGCTATAATTCGAGTCGTTGCACTTAGCAACTACATACATAGCTGACGAGCGCCCCTTCACAAACGAGTTGCCAATTTGTATTTCGCGTCACCAAGCAACGAGTTATTAAAATTTAATTCTATGTTTATGGACTTTTTTGCAAAATTGGCAGAAATTTTGCACATGCACTCCCAAGTGCTGACACTCGTATTCTATTCCATTCATATTACTCCTTTTTCACAATATCAGTACTCGTATGTAGTTACATGTGAATGGTAGTTAAGTTTGATTACGAACAGTGAATGATTTGTTTTCTCTTTACAATAAAAACTACTATCTAGTATATATTTTAATTTAATTTATCAAGTTTGGTCGAAATATTGCACTTAATAATTGCCATAAGTGTGAAATGAAGCAATTTTAATCAGAAAGGTCTATGAGAGTCCATTACTAGTGCTCCTTGATTTAGGAAATAATCTCTTCTGGTCACATAGTAAAATGTTTATATTCACACAACAATAGTTTGTAATATTTCAAACTAATCGACGGAGGTATAGCGTTGTATACATATGTATATCAAAATCTATAAAATTATAAGTAATATTATGTAGGTATATCATAATAATCAAAATTTTGGGACGATTCTCAATTCCAATTTTTAAACCACTAAAACTATCATAATAAAATGATATGCAGAGGTACATCATTTAATTATAATTAAGTATCTGATACATATGTACAAACCAAAAAGAAGAATCGACTATTGGGTTTCACAGATAGCGCCCAACAAGTTAAACTTTGTATAGTAGTGAGCTCTGCTACTCCAGTTAAACCAAATTCAATTGCTTCACGCATTTTACAATACATAAAAATGCAATGAGGGTCACACTGTACAACATTCGGCTGGGTATTGGACCAGACTTAGTTTTTCCGAGAGATTGTGTCATACGTAGAAAGCAAGTGTTCATCGATTTCAAAATCGAAATATTTGCCTTCGAAGTTCGAAAAATGTCTTATTAAACAAGTAAGGAAAGGCTAAGCTCGGGTGCGACCGAACATTTTATACTCTCGCACTTTATTTGTTTAATTTGATTAATATAACACACAATTTGACCCATATATTCGGCATAAAGTCCAATAAAATAAGGAAAATCATCATATATGGTACATGAGGGCTGATGTAATTCCTAAACCGATTTCACTAATTTTCCCCACCAAGCTACACTATATACAAGACTATATGCTCACTTAATTTTGCTAAGATATCTCACGTATTAACTGATGATTAGTAAGGATTAGGTACACAATTAGGGGAAAAAAATTTCCTCCGAATTAAATTAAAATATCTGAAAGATTTGCCGATATTTTCGGTGAAAAATTACCTTTAGGCACTGAGTTCTTCAAGTAGATATCCGGGGAGTTATAGTCCGATTTCGAAAATTATTTCTATAAGTGAAGCCACAGTTGATATACAGTATTTGTGTAAAGTTTTATTCCGCTCTCTTCATCGATTCCTTTGGTATATAAGAAGCCCCTCCCTAGTGCGATCCTTTGTACCAAATTTTACTTTCATAACTTTATTTATGGCTTAGTTATGCCACTTTATGTGTTTTTGGTTTTCGCAATTTGGTTGGCGTAGCAGTGGACCGATTTTGCCCATCTTCGAAAGCAACCTCGTCAGAGTGCCAAGGAATATGTTATCCAAGTTTCATTAAGATATCTCAATTTTTACTGAAGTTATCCGTTGCATGGACGGACGAACGAACGGACGGACAGACATCCGGATTTCAACTTCACTCGTCATTCTGATCATTTATATATTATATATATAACCACATATCTAATTCTTTTATTTCTGGGATACAAACAACCGTTATGTGAACAAAACTATAATACTCTGTGCAACATGTTGCGAGAGTATAAAAATGTATTGTAATAATTACAGGATATGTATGTATGTATGTGATTGGCGTTGAACCGTTTAGCCGGTTATAGCCGAATCGATGAGAGCGCGCCACTCCTCTCTTTCCTTCGCAGTTCGGCGCCAATTGGAAATTCCAAGTGTAACCAGGTTGCTCTCCACCTGGTCCCTCCAACGGAGTGGAGGCCTTCCACTTCCTCGGCTTCCTCCGGCGGGTACTGCATCGAACACTTTCAGGGCTGGAGTGTTTTCGTCCATTCGGACAACATGACCTAGGCAGAGTAGCCGCTGTCTTTTTATTCGCTGAACTATGTCAATGTCGTCGTATAACTCGTACAGCTCATCGTTCCATCGTCTGCGATATTCGCCGTTGCCAATGTTCTGAGGACCATAAATCTTACGCAAAATTTTCCTCTCGAAAACTCCTAGTATCGTCTCATCTGATGTTGACGGACGGGAATGATAAGCGACTTGTAGAGTTTGATTTTGGTTCGTCGAGAGAGGACTTTACTGTTCAATTGCCTACTCAGTCCAAAGTAGCACCTATTGTCAAGAGTGATTCTGCGCTGGATTTCGTGGCTGACGTTGTTGGAGTTGTTGATGCTGGTTCCCAGGTATACGAAATTATCTACGACTTCGAAGATATGACTGTCAAGAGTGACGTGGGAGCCAAAACGCGAATGCGCTGCCTGTTTGCTTGATGACAGGAGATATTTCGTCATGTCCTCATTCACCTCCAGACCCACTCGCTTGGCCTCCTTATCCATGCGGGAAAAAACAGAACAAACGGCGCGGTTGTTGCTTCCGATGATATCAACGGCGTACGCCAGCAGCTGTACACTCTTGTAGAAGATTGTACCTTCTCTATTTAGCTCTGCAGATCGTATTATTTTTTCCAACATCAAGTTAAAGAAGTCGCACGATAGTGAGTCACCTTGTCTGAAACCTCGTTTGGTATCGAACGGCTCGGAGAGGTCGTTCCCAATCATGAAGGAGCTTTTCGTGTTGCTCAACGTCAACTTACATAGCCGTATTAGTTTTGCGGGGAAAGCAAATTCAAACATCGCGGCATAAAGGTAGCTCCTTTTCGTGCTGTCGAAAGCAGCTTTAAAATCGACAAAAAGGTGGTGTGTGTCGATCCTCTTTTCACGCATGGTGAATATCTGGTCGGTTGTTGATTTTCCAGGTCTAAAGCCACACTGATAAGGTCCAATCAGTTTGTTGACGGTGGGCTTAAGTCTTTCACACAGTACGCTCGAAAGAACCTTATAGGCGATATTTAGGAGGCTTGTCCCACTGTAATTGGCACAGTTTGTGGGATCTCCCTTTTCATGGATTGGGCAGAGCACACTGAGATTCCAATCGTCAGGCATGCATTCTTCCGACCATATTTTGCAAAGAAGCTGATGCATGCATCTTGTCAGTTCTTCGCTGCCGTATTTGAATAGCTCAGCCGGTAATCTATCGGCCCCTGCCACTTTGTTGTTCTTCAGGCGGGTAATTGCTATTCGAATTTCTTCATGGTCGGGTAATAGAACATCTGTTCCATCGTAATCGATTGGGGAATCGGGTTCGCCTTCTCCTAGTGTTGTACTTTCACTGCCATTCAGCAGGTCGGAGAAGTGTTCCCTCCATAATCCCAGTATGGCCTGAACATCGGTTACCAGATTACCACCTTGGTCTCTACATGAGTATATAGTTATTAAAAATCCAAAATATGGATGCAATCGAAATTTTCTACTTAATTCAATGCTGCATAAAATGTGTCAAGTTTATATGATAGATGTTATTAAGGTTTAAAGTTGGATCATCGAAAAAAATGACATATATATACAGTGGAACTTCTCTAACTTGATTCACCATAATCCACAAAAAAACTTCGAGTTACAGAATTTTCATTAAAACATGCATTTTTTTAACTGTAAAATATAGATTTATACACAGTTTTATTTATTTACTTCTCCTAAAGTTTCATATGCATACGTTAAAACACGTATTCTGTAATTTTGTTCGTTGCAGTTTGCTATTGTTTGGCTCTTGACGTTTGTATTCCATGCCTTGGTTAGATGATTTATGCAATCCATAAGTATAATATCATATTTTTTGTTAGCCTCCATACGATATAGAGAGACTCTTTTAAAATACTGTCTCGATAGCAAAATTTTAAATTTTGTATAATATTTAAGTTATGGAAGGAAATTTGTATGAAATTTGATTTTTAAATGCTATTGCCTATTCAAAAGTTCGAGTTACGGCGATCTTCGACTTATGGAAGTTCGAGTTAAGGAAGTTCCACTGTATTTCGAAAAATACTCGTCCAATTTTTAAATATTGTATATGGTTGTGAATGTGTTTAAGCGACTTTCCTCCTATTTATTTTCTATAAATATTTACTATATTTTCTTTTTCAAACTAAATGCTAACCACTTTTCAATAAAAAAAGCAATCAACATTTTGAGATTATTTATTACAAACCTAATATGCTGTAGATTGGATTATATGGTAGATAAATAATACCTCCTAATTTTGTAACAATCCTTTATCCAGCATCACTATCCTTGAATTAAATATTTTGAAATCTTCTTTACACATCTGAAATCTAATATTTAGTTTGGAATCAATTTCGGTACTTATTTTGTCTTCAAAACATGTATTATTTGCCTGTCTTGATTACATTATTTCCATCTGTAATATAAGATTAAGCTCATTTCTAAATATTTTAAATTTAATTGCTTTAATTAAGGCAACTCTCTTTAAGAATTTGGATATTACCGTTAATATTAACGGTATTTAGATTTAATAACAATTGTATGTTATGAGAACAGTCTAACATTATTGTAATTGAACAGTGCCACGAGAGCATGTTAATGAAACATGCTCAGGTATAACATATCAGTAACATAATTCCATGACCTTAATGAAACGACACATATACAAATGTGAGCAGAAGAACACAAACTTTAGTTCTATGTAACCTTAAGCACAGGGCTGTTATACACGCATCACAACGCGACAAGAGAGCTTTTGACTGCTGAATTTGTGGTAGCGAGTTCAAATGCTCTGTTTATATTTTATTCCGAGAGAGCTCAAACTAAAATGCGCTCGAAGAACGCCCTCACACCCACACATACGCATTTATGCCAGAACAAACTCACGAGCGCCAACGCTCAGCATCCGGACGAAAACCCGAACGCAGCATCAGCTGAGACCAAAGGCTGACAGCCACCAGACTGACGAACGTTGGCGAATACGTGCAAGATACACGACGAGATGAAACGAAGGCCAACTGCGGTGGCCAATATCCAAATAGGCTGCTCAATCAGGACAGCTGGAGCAGCTACTCAGCACATTTGACACTTCAGTCAGTTTATAAACTTGAAACAGTGTAGTAAACGAAGACGGAGACTGTGTGTGAATGCCAAAAAAAGGGCGAGATATAAGTGAAAATGCAAAAGGATAAAATAATATTACCACTTGTAGTTAAAAAATCGAAAATTTCATAAAAATACACGACGACGAAAAATCGAAAATTTCATGAAAATACACGACTAATGTGAAAATGCAGTGTTATCGCTGCGCTGGCCACTGTGTATTCGCCGTCGCCATTCAAAAATATTAAAGTGTAGTGAACAATGTGTAAGCACATGTAAACGTATCGCTTTAGCGCTGTGTATGTGTGCGTGTGTTCGAGTGCGTGCGTAAATATTCACAACAGACAATAAATCACCAAGTGTCAAAGGTCAATTGGATGTGGAAAATTTATCGGTATGCTGTGCGTTTCGGCAATCAAGGGCGAATGTAAAACAAAGTAAACTATTATCAAAGTGCTTCGACGCCTAAAAGCACGCAATCCTCCTGGAGATAAACGTAAATGAAAATCACAGTTATTATTTTTTAAGCGTGTTATTGTTGTACTATCATCAATGCATGCTCATGACCGCTGATGGTATAAACAAAGGCATGTAAAAGCCGTTATTTTCTTGCTGTGAGCGTGTTGCGTTCCCATTAACGAGACAGCATAGAGCACATCATCTATGTTATGTGTAGCGCACAGACCACTTCCAGTGAGTGCTGCTCTTGCACTGCTGCTGAAGTAATTTGTGTTAGTGTTGTTTTTGTAGTTGGTAATGTGTATGACTATTTGCGTTTGTCGTGCTGCAGTTAGCAGCAGACAACAAGCTCGCACACACTTACGGTAGACAAAAACAACAAACAGCTCTACAAGACTCGGCGACGTTAAGGCATAAAAACTATTTGTACTCACAGTAAGGAAAATAGTTAGAATTCGTTGCCAAACCTTCCGTACCCACTGCAGGTTGAGTTGGGAGGAAAGTAGTCGGAGCAAAGTTAGTAAAGTAGACAGTATAAAAAGGGATAATTAGTTTAAAAGCATTCTAAGTGTGCGCGTTAAGGGAAAAGCAGAGAGCTTACATTACAGTTGGCAAGCAGTGAAAACAAAATTCAAGTTCTAAAAGCACTATGCGTTCTAACCACGAATTTAAATAAATATTAATAATTAAGACAATGGTAAGATAGTTAAAAGTTGGCAGTAATATTTACTAAAATTGCAAAATTATTTCAAATTTTTTTCCATTAAAAAGTTTTAAGAAGTTCGTAGCGAGCTTTAGTGCATAGATATAAGGAAATTTAATTTAGAGGAGATAGTTGGCAAAACTGAGAATTTAAATTCTTTAAAATGGGAAACTATTATAACATATATAATAGAAAGGGGTAAGGTAAAGAATGCACACAACATAAATATGTTCAAATGTTAGTATATAATGAATTGATTTTATTGACCTTATCAATATTTTCTTGTGTGGTTACGTTCAAATATTCATCAAATATAGGAAATATCGAAAGCAAGATCATTCAAGTTGGCTTAATTTAGAAATTCGTACACAAGAGCCTTGGAGGAACCTAATAGAAAAAGATAACTCAAATACAATTTTCTTGTATCTCATACTGACATCCTGAGTTTTTGCGCTGTATGTAGATATTAAATTTTACAAGAGATGTTTTGGAGCAATCAATAATTTACATATCGAATAAAAAGGTTCTTTGCCATATTAAAATGTTCACATAATACAAATACTAAATTTTATTTTTATACTCTCGCAACAAATCTTGCTAAAGAGAGTATTATAGTTTTGTTCACATAATGGTTGTTTGTAACACCCAAAACTAAACGAGTTAGATATAGGGTTATATATACTAAAGTGATCAGGGTGAAGAGTGGAGTTCAAATCCGAATGTCTGTCTGTCAGTCCGTCCGTCCGTCTGTGCAAGCTGTAACTTGAGTAATAATTAAGATATCTTGATGAAACTTGGCACACTTATTTCTAGGCACCATAGGAAGGTTGCTTTCGAAAATGAGCAAAATCGGACCACTGCCACACCCACAAAATGGCAAAAACCAAAAACACATAAAGTGCCATAACTAAGCCATAAATAAAGCTATGGAAATAAAATTTGGTATGAAGAATCGCCCTATGAAGGGGCATATGTGGATGTAATTTTTTTGGGGAAGTGGGCGTAGCCCACTAAGTTTTTTTTATACATATCTCGCAAACCAATAGAGCTATATAAACCAAACTTTCTGCAGTCGTTTTTTTAGCCACTTCCTAATACAGTCCAAAAATGACAGAAATCGGATAATAACCATGCCCCCTTCCCATATAAAGGTTAGGTTGAAAATTACTAAAAGTGGGTTAACTCACTAACCAAAAACGTCAGAAACACTAAATTTCACATGAGAAATGGCAGATGGAAGCAATACTCAGATTTTTTAACAAAATGGAAAATGGGCGTGGCGTCGCCCACTTATGGGTCAAAAACCATATCTCAGGAACTACTCGACCGATTTCAATGAAACTTGGTATTTAATAGTTTCCTTACATCCCAATGATATGTTGTAAAAATAGGCCAAATCGCTTCACAACCATGGCTACTTCCTATATACCAGAACTTTGAAGACAATCTGAATCGTTTACTTTACAATATATAAAGTAAGTACTAGTGAAGATATCGGTGCAGAACTTTGCACAAATACTATGTTAATAGTGTGGCAGCCCCATTCTAAAAATCGCCGAAATCGGACCATAGGTTTTTAAGGCCCCATATATCGAACACGAGGACCTCGGTGCTTCTAACCTAATATTATGGTTTCCAACTTTCAATGGACTTTATACCATATATATGAAGAATATGTGGGTCAAATTGTGTATTATATAATACAAATAAAGTTAAATAAATAAATTGCGAGAGTATAAAATGTTCGGTTACACCTGAACTTAGCCCTTCCTTACTTGTTTTTATTTATGTTTGTTGAAATGATGTGTAGCAAAGATTCAAACCAACCCTAAACTGATAGTCGATAAACTTCCAAATCATCATTGGGTACCAATTAGAAATATAAATATTAAATATTCGGAAGTGGGCGTGGTTATTGACAATTTAATTAAATTTATTTGTGGTCGACCAAATTGCTCTATATCACTAGTTACATATACATACAGCTGCTGGCCATCGAATTACGAACGAATTTTTTTGACAATGTTTTTAATTCATGGTGAAAGTTACAAAATTACAACGTGGGTGGCATCCTGTGCCTATATTTTTACTGTATAATTAACGGTATAATATTCGAATAAGCTTGCCTACTTTATAGTTATCGGCTGACAATTATTGTAACCGTAGTTTTTTTTGTAATTCGTAATTGTTCGTAATTCGATGGCCAGGTACTGTAGTGTAAATTTATCATGGTTTGAAGGTATATAAAGTAAAGAAATAAGTTAAATACAAGATATCATTCTTCAGCACCTATCTGTTTTAACATATGACATGTGCTTTACTTTCAATGAATGATTTCCGTATCTCGGGTACCAGCCATAGAACCTAACTTAACCTAACATACATAGGCTTCAAGTTTTGCTTGAAATTCAATGCAATTTGACTTTTAGATATTTTCAACCGGCTCCCAGAAACTGTGAACGATTCCAAAAATTATGTTTTCGTAGAACTACCACTTGTAGAATGCTCCCAGGAAAAGCACACGAAAGTCTTCGAAACAACAATAGCCCTTTTGAAATGGGCAAGGTTATTGAAATGAAATATTATAATAATATCTACCTAATAAAAAACGTGCTTAATAAAAGTTGTACACTTTGAGGAATAAAAAAATAATTATGAAACACAGTTGTTTTGCAGATATGGAGTTTTATGCCGAAGTATTATTGCCATATTAGCATAGCAATAAATTCAGAATGTAAAAAATTCAGGTAGGCTGCAAAGAAAGTGGAATGTTTAATGAAAATTATTTGTAGAATGGTTATGATAATACAAGCCAGACACACGAGAGTGTATATTGAAATGCAAATATATACAACCCCTTACACTTACACGATCCAGATAAAAATAACAATAACTAATCTGCGCTCAAGGCCATGTAATCTTATGTAAATTGTTTATTTACATACGAAGCCATCGAACGAGCGGATGCCGTCTAACGACAGCTGCTATGCTTGAGAGAAAATTAGCTAGAATGTATGTATGTGCGTTTCAGGAAGTGGAAAATTTCGCAGGATTACAAATAGACACGGAAACGAGTAGCACAGCTTACTAGGTGGCATACTTGATGGCAAAAATCTCACTGTAGATACGCAAAATGCAAACATATTGTAATCATTTCCGTTGAAATAATTGTTCGCACACATTAATTTGCATTTAAGCTAGAACAATTATTTATAATTTCTGACAATAACAGTGGATTCTTGCCTGAAAACACTACCGGTAACAATGACAAAGTCCATCGTACAAAATAGTCTAACAAAGACTAATGGCATAATCTAAGATTACGCGTGTATATTAGATCTTATTTTTCATGGTAAAACTATCGTACATACAATACTTCAATAAAGTAATTTTTATCAAATGAAGCATTTGATTTCATAAGTAATAAAATATCAGTATTTATACCAAATTTCCTTAGGAAAAACAAGGAGGCAGTGCAGCACTCTGAATTTATGTAAATATATATTTAGAGCATTAACATTTGCCAGATAAATATCTCGGGTCCTCCAATT
Source organism: Zeugodacus cucurbitae (assembly GCF_028554725.1). Taxonomy (NCBI): domain Eukaryota; kingdom Metazoa; phylum Arthropoda; class Insecta; order Diptera; family Tephritidae; genus Zeugodacus; species Zeugodacus cucurbitae. The sequence goes on along the minus strand of NC_071667.1, from coordinate 49,007,984 downwards.
TATAGTATATGGGGATACTTTGATTACTTATTAGGCCTTAGGTTTTAAATATTTATTTGAAAGTTATATCAATCAGCAACGAGTTTTAGACCTTAAACCAGGTCAATGTGTAATAATGATTAATTTGTTTAAATGTTTTGAAAGTAAGAATTCATTACTTGATATTATTATTATTTTTCAAAACAATCATGAAGATCAGTCAACATTTTCGGATTATACTGCGAATTATGTATTGATTCAAGTAATGCAGTTATAAAACTTCCAATGATTGCTCGAATGCTCGAAAAAGTTTATACAAAATGTTTGGTTTGGTAACCCCGAGTTCATATCTTATATCAAAAGCTATCGTATATTGCCTTATAAATGCGGGGCACTCATATCGTCAAATTAATTTCATTATTTGCGGACTAATTAGATTTTTTTTTTCATTGGAGAAACATAAAATCCATACGAGATACACAAAAAGGCTTGACATGTCCAATTTGTGGCTGTTTGAACCAAACCCATCATTCGATCTCTGTTTTAGTTCAAAATCAAATAGTAGTGGATATTGTATAATTATGCCTATCAGCAAGAGGTTAATACCTTGAAACAAACCATTCAGTTTCAGAAAACAAACCCTCGAACGTCTGATGCTAAATAGAGGTGGCACTTACTGACCTAAAATTTTTAACGTCAACACTTGGATTAAATTAAACATTATTTATTAAACGCTTTGCTTTTATGGATATATCTTGCTTTTTTTTCAACAATACTTAATGTTTACAGACCGATAATATATATATGACACCTTGTATATTTGCCTTTGGGCTCTATGCTCCACACACAAAGAAACGTCAAATAAGTCTCAACTGTAGTTAAGATAATAAGAAGATGTCTCTAGGGTCAAGCACTGGTCGATTAAATCGTTTTATATCGATCTTGGACATTTGTGTCAACATTAACCCAACAAAATATTTGTAGAGCTCTGTTTGCATCCCAAACTTATTCTCAACTGTCAAAATGTCACTTTTTGAGCCGAATTCTCGACATTGGCACGGAATACACATGCTGCCAGAAAGATGATCGAAATTAGTAGCTAGCTACGGCCAATATTTTGAACCACATTTTTGTAACCGTTTTTATACCAAAAAAGCCTTAAATTTCCAAAAAAAAAAAAAAAACGGCGGAAGCAAAGTTGTAGACCTAATAACTCTCATTTAGAAATAAAAGCTAAGGATGACATTTGGTTTATATAGAAGCATTTTGAATTCTCCTTTTTAGCGTTGGGGCATAGTAAGAATTGAAGAGATCGAATAAATAAAAGACACTTGGACAAATGATTTAAAAATTTTAAAGATTATAATTGTATTAATAATGAATGCCGAGACAAGTGCTATGGATAGAGTAGTGGATTATTTTTCTTATATAAATGCTATTGAGAAGAATACTATTTAGATAGATTTACTATTATATTCTCTAGCATATTATTATGATTTCTATGTGCAACGGCTTTCAAACCATGGATAAATATTATTAAACATTTTTTAAAAGTTTTGTCATTGGAAAGCGATGGTTTTTTACATATAGAATATCTGAACTGAAGCCAAAAACAGCAAATGAATAAATTCGATAACTAGCTCTAAAGAACGCTAAACAAATAATAAAAAATAAATAAGTGTTAATGCAAAATAAATTAATAAATATGTATGAGAACTAATAAGTAAAGACATACTTAATTGCAACCAAATTGTAACTCACCAGTGAGTGCCCACCTAAAGCAAAATTGTATATTAATCGTGGATGCAAACCAAACTGGTAAAAACTTCATCTGAATAATTTAAAATTCCCTCAACTCTCCCGTGCTTGGCCCCCACAACGGCTGGCAGTGTTACGGCCTCAGCATGAATATCGAGCAGCTCCTGTACTGCTTCATTCTGCTAATCGCGGGTAAGTCGCTGCTTTTGTACACAATTACACTCCGTATTTTTTGTTGATACCGTCTCATTTTTTTTGTTGCCTCTGTCATTTTTAATTAAACACAAATGTAATGCAATAACATTTGAAATTTTTGGCATTCTTACTTTATTGCCTCTTTCAATACCAATTTAGTACAGATTCTTTTTGCTTTTTTGCTATTTCATTCACTGTTGTGCTGTTGAAATTCTTATGATTCGGATTTATGTAGCAATGTCCTTGGGATTACTGAGGATATTTTATGGGGTTTTAGTGAGATTGTGCGCGCGAGCACTTCAACGAAGCGTATTTTTTGTTGTTGCTTTGTGTAATCTTAGTCGTAAACAAAAAGTATAAATAAATAAAAGAAATAAAAGCAGTAAAGTGAGGATAATCAGTAAAACAATGCAAGCTTCTTTGTTTTTTATAATTCCAAAGCTACACACACACATATGTATGTACCTTGTAGTACATAAAGAATGGCAATCAAGATAAGGGTAAAGTGTATACGAAAAATAAAATTCATAGGCCATGAGAGCGAACTGGAGAATTTGGTTTTCTATTCTGTTCTGAAGTATTCATTAATTTTTTGAATCTCGTTGATTTGTAAGCTAATACCTTTTCAAGCATTTTACACAAATTTTACTCATTTGACGTTGTTGTTTTATTTTTGATTGTTAAAGTAGATTCATAGTAAAGAGTAGGAGTAGTAGTAAATACTATTCAAATTATTAATATATATAAAGTCATTTGAACTCTTCCATTTATGCCACTTTTAGTGCCCTAAATTCACTATTTTAAAGCTTACGATTTTCCAAAAAGGACATAATGTACTTTTAATTAGGGTAGTTAAAACTTTTGGGCTTTCAATGTTAAATTAGTATCTAGCGAATGTAGTATGCATTATAAGGGTCACAAAATCAATATAGTGGATTATTGTTTTTAAGGATTAGCAAAAAAGTTTAGTTGATCAAAATCAGTATCAATGAATATCAATTAATTAGAGCACATATTATATATTAAATCATAACGAATAGCTTAGTACAAAATAGAAACTTTTAGTAAAACTTATAGTACTAGAAGGAGGTTTGTAAAATGTTACGTATACGCCATTGTGCCTGTAGTAACTGTGAATACTATTATGAAATCTAGTGCACAAAATAAGGAATAGCAACGGAATACTTTCAATGAATTTATACTCATGTTACAGATGTATATAACTAGAAAGAAAACTTCACCAACATGGTCATTTGTCAACGTTTAAGAGAAAACAATATTCATTTATTGCGCTTACAATGAACATAATCTACGAAAACATCACAGTGATACATGCATATCCACGTATAGTTGATGCAATAAAAGCAAAATATTTGTCGATATGTCAATTGTAACATTGGAAAGTTTTACTTTATAATGGAAAGCGTTTTATCTTTTGTAAACTCCACATCAATAATTCTAACAAATTATGCCAGAGTATTTTGTGAAAATCGACAAAATTGAGCATTTACCAATTAATAGAATTCCTAGCGAACCTTAAAGTTAATCGCCTTTTAAGTCAAATGAGCTGTTTGTGGTTAAATTAAAATATCTGCCTTTGAACGAAGAAACAAATTTAACTCAAAATATTCAAATCAATACCAATTTGCGTTAACAGTATTGATACCTTTACCACAATATTGGAAGAGCGCTAGTCCAGCTGGTTTTATCGAAAGAGCAACAGTAATTTAGTGGGTCTGAGTGAGAAATAGACTTAATGAGGTTTTCATAGAAATCCAGTAACCAAAGAATCAACTAATAGCTTGAAACTTAGGCAAAATCACAATATCATATGATCATATTGGACGATAGATAACAGAACTAACAAGTAAGGAAGGGCTAAGTTCGATGGTGACCGAACATTTTATAATTTTATTGAAATTATATAATACACAATTTGACCCACAGATTCGTCATATAAGTATATGGTATAAAATCCATTGAAAATTGAAAACCCTAATATTAGGTTCGAAGCCCCGAGGTATTTAGATCGACTTCAAAGTTCTGGTATATAGGAAGTTGGCGTGGTTGTGAATCGATTTAGATTATTTTCATAACATATTATTGGATGCAAGGAAAATATTACGAAATAAGTTTCATTGATATTGGTGGAATAGTTTCGGAGATATGGTTTTTGACTCATAAGTGGGCGGAGCCACACCCACTTAATAATTTGTATACCAATTTGGGTGGAGCCCTTATAATGAAATTTAAGGTTTCTAGCGTTTTGTCTTACTGTTCTGGTATATAGTTTTTTAGTAGTTTTCAACATAGCCTTTGTATGGAAAAGTTTGGTTGATGTAGTTAAGTAGTTTACAAGATATGTACAAAAAACCATAGCGTTATCTTAATTTTTACTCAAGTTACAGCTTGCACAGATGGACGGACGGACAGACAGACATTCGGATTTGAACTCCACTCTTCACCCTGATCACTTTTTATATATAACCCTATATCTAACTCGTTTAGTTTTGGGTGTTACAAACAACCGTTATGTGAACAAAACTATAATATTTTCTTAGCAACTTTGTTGCGAGAGTATAAAAAGGCCGTTTGGTTAAGCGATGAGCAGCCTGTAAATCTGCCAGCAAAGGCAAAAATTGAAGGGTCCTATCTATATGTTTCAGTGTCTCCCAAATTCTCTATTCACTCGTTGAGCAAAAAATGATCTCGAAGAGCTCCACAAATGATATCATCCTTTCTCGAAATCAGTATCTATATTTTAATAATCCATCAATAAACTGATTGACTGAAATACTACATTATCATTTGGCAGATAACTCATTGGATTAACTTTTTCTATCTCGAAATTTTATAATTTTTGAGACAAAGATAAGAACTTCAGTAAATCGGCCAAAAAGGAAGTACTATATGGCAGTACTATTAGTGCAGTGCTATGAACCACTTTACTCAGATGTATGACTAAAGACGCACAATAAAGCTCAGTGACATTTCCGCACTATCTGCAGACGATATAGACAAAACAACGCTGCCTGATTTAGAGTGGTATATTAAAATAAAATTTTGCCAAAAGACAACTTATCGAACGCTTCAATAATCGTAAATTTACTGCGGGTCTGCTTTTAGCAATTTACAATTCCAAATGGACTTAACTCACTAACTAATGTGATAATTTGCTGCTATTGTTATTGTAATGACACTTTGTAACCACAATAAATAATGAATTACCAGAGTTGTGAATAACTTGTGTGAATAAAAAGTTTAAATCGATGTGCTGAAAATGCAGGCGGCGACAACTTCGCAGAAATAAATCTTCAAAATGGCGAAAAATCAATGGAAATATCATTTAGTACTTCGTCAATTGTTGTTCGCAAACTTATATAGTTACAGTTGCTATAACTTTAATGCAACTCGATTTCTTGCAGCTCTTTAGCTGCGCATACAGCTGCTGCTGCCGCGACGACAGTGTACAACTTCGCCGGTTCGATATTATGTCTAAGTAGAGTTTAAAGTTAAATTGCGTTTAAAACGATCGTAATTAGGAATGCTGCCAACGGCGTTGAGGACACTAACTGGCAGTTGGCAGTGAAAAACAGCAGCGCCGAAGAAAAACTGGGGCACGAAAGCGAAGAGCACAGCGTAAAAAATCTTATGAAACGCTAGCGCAGGAAAAGTTGTTAAAGTTGGAGCAATGGAAATGAATTTAAACGCTGCACTCCCCCACCAACTCGTACGCAACCACCGCTGCCACTTTTCCCCGCCGCACACGAAGTAATGCATCTTGGCCACTGCTGGCGCTGCGAACGGAAGAACTCCGGCATTCAGCCGGTCTGGCAGTACGGCAGCCGAGCAACAGCCAACAACAAGCGAAAACTATGCAAAATGCCATAATGACTTTGGCGAAAGTTTGCCAACGCCAGCACATGCGCGCCGACAAGCACACAGGCGCACACAAGTTATAGCGGAGCGGCAGCGAATTAAATTATTTCGTTTTTCATAGATGAAGAGCAGTAATGCAAACTTTAAACTATTTTGCTGCAGCGTCGGAAATGTAGATATGTAGATGTGTCTCAAATAAAACTCCCATTTCCTAGTACAAAAACAAGGTTTTCTACAAAAAAAGCGCCACTATAATGAAAACTCATCCATCGCAAAGGAAAACGACTAAAAAGAAAAGCATAAATTTCGTAATTTAAATTATATGAAAAATGTCAACTGTACAAGCAGACAGGCACATGTGTGTAGCACATAGAGACGAGTAACAGAAAGATGGAAACATTACTTTGCAACGAAACGTGACCTTGTAGCTAGTTGCCTGTGTATTTGTGCTTCTGATTGTATATACACATATGTATTCCATGTATTCGTAGTCGGAATTTATAGCGAAAGTTTTTGAACCTGTCACTTACACGCCTATAGTGTACACTTCTCACGTACACACTCACATTTCACTTATGGGTTTTCATTATATCATTACTCATGCTATATATTAATAACTATATTCGTAGAAGTCTTTTAGGTAAATACCCGACAAAAGTGTTAATAAATACTAAGGGTGCACAAAAGCGTTTAGTTTGAGAATCTCAAATTCTCATCGGGTTTGGGAGACGATTTTGTACTTTGTACGAGTACTTTGCCCGATCAAATTATCCACTGACTTAGCCAAACAACATAAGTATTGCAGCATTAAACTGTGTGTTAGTAATCAAAGAAAATAAAATGTATACTAGGTTAGATTCTTGCGCCCAAGATCTTGAAAGAATCCATTAGAACACCTATGAAAGTAATGCCATAAAAACCCCTAAAAATGGATCAAAAAGACACTCACGTATCTACAAAGCGCGTAGAGCTTGCCATGGAGGACTTAAAACGACTAATATTAATGCCCGATAATTCGCCAAAGGGCTAGATGTTTTAATCTTAGACTGGCGAATGATTCTGCCACCTCAATGATTCTGCCTCTGCTTTCTCCAAACTGCTTTGGCAACGCTCCACTTCGCATCAGGAAGATCTTACAGCCCAGCTCACACGAGGCCTGCATATCGTTTCCAATCCGATGAAATTGTGCTTGGGATGTCCTCTTTTGCAAGCTTATTGGCTTTGCAATTTCCAATGATTCCTCCGTGAATATGCTTGATAAAGAGTTCAGATATTATTTGACTAACCTTAAGCGTACTTCCGTCGAGCTCCAGACCATTATTGGCGGTCTGCTGTAGGGGAGCCACTATTTTCCCTCTGAGCTCCGATCAATCCACTAAAAAAACTCTCTGCGATGGTCCATCTCTTGAGTCCAATTTTCGATGACTCGTTCGAACATTTCGACTGGTAACTGACGAAGGACACGCGTGATGTCCGCATAGACTTTAGACTTTATATATCCCCATGGGAAAAAGTGTAACTGTGTGATAATACACAATCTTAGTGACCAATCGACCGGCCCAAAACGTGAAATTATCTGCTCACCGAAGCGTTCGCTTAATAAATTCATTCATTGATGCGAGGTGTGGGAAGTGGTGCCGTCTTGTTGAATCCACACGTGGCTGAGATCACGAGCTTCACTTTCAAACAACAAGTAGTCGGCTATCATGTCACGAAAATCACGGTATCATTTTTGAAGAAACGTGGAGTATGAAATATTCCACTGGCCCACAAACCACAAACTCTTCAGGTCGCTCTTCTTCATAAATGTAGCAATTTGCTTGTTTACATACCCATTGAGCCACAAATGGGTATCATCGCTGAACAGAATTTGGTCCAAAACGTCGGATCTTGTTGAAACCATAGCCCATAGAGCGATGCGATGTCGCTTGGGGGGGTCGAGCGCCTACTGTTCTTGCGCAAGCTGAATTTTGCGATTTCTACGCTTTAAGATCTTGACATAAAATGCGCCAAGTCGTTCCATACGTCAGTCCGATTGCGAACGGTGCCGACGAAGGAGAGTCGTCTCCACGTTTTTCGCGTACACTCTCAGGTACGGTTGCTATATTTTCTTTATTGCGTGCTAGACGTGGTCTTTGCGGTCGAATATTATCCAATGATGAATGCTGGGTCTCGAGATGGGTGATAGTATTGCGAATAGTAACAGTAGGTCGATTATGTTGACCAAAAGTGAAACACATTATTTACAGAAAGTGAATTTTCGTAATGCTGTTGAACAATTTGTAAAGTTGTTCAGGCGGAACAAAAATAACATGACATATCGGGTTATGGATATGCAGTTCCATCGATTTAATTTGTGTTTATTAACATTTCAAGATATTTCATTTTATTTTCCTTTGAACAGATTGTTCAAATATCATTGAACATGCATTCTTTTATGCCTTAGCAAATCCGAGGAGCTACATATAAAACATAAATTTGTATACATAAATAAACACATAAACATATATGCATTAATATGCAACAAACATACATTATATGTTGCACGCATACATGCAACACACATACATTTATATGAGGCACGCATGCATCTATATGCAACACGCATGCACTCAACTACTAATAAATAAACATATTTATATGTATGCACAAGATAACCTATTGGTTATAAAAATACATTGGGTCAATTGCGTGTGTGCATTTGAAAGAACCCCTTATCGTGCAACATATAAAATATACATATAGACATACACACATACACATATAATTAGTTCTTAAGATAATTCTAAAATTTGTATATAAGTAAGTAAAAAACCAAAATAAAACTAGAATGAAAGAATTTCTCAATAAGGCTAGACTATCACTTATTTTCCCCCACCAGCGGTAAGAAATATTTGATAAAGCTAGTTTTAACATTTGAGAATGAATTAAATTCTCACTCAATGCAAGTCTATCATTGCCCCCCACCAGCGGTAAGGTTTGTTAGAAACTACATTGTTTTATAAAAATTGGTTGGCCGGATGTTTTTTTTACACAGATTATAGAACTATTTCCACCAAAATATATTTTAGATAATTACCTGCTAAGATCGTGGCAATAATCTAGCGGTATAATTTATGCTATCGGATTGTGCCACGTATAAAATACCGGAAGCCAGTTTGCCATCTATTTCGAACCCATTCGATTCACACGTCTACGTAGTCTGAATTTAAAATCTCAGAAGGGCTCCAAAGTGACGCATCTTTATTAAAGTTAACAGAGCAATTAAGAAATAAGCTTAATTTATTTATCTACTCAGAAAGTTACTAATATGTGACAAGAAGTCTGTTCTTACACACGTACGATGTATGTATATTTTTACATATAGACACTTAGATCTTAATGATAATTATCTTCCAAAATCGAAAAGTTCACCATATCATGGCAAGAAATTTAGAAAAAAGAATTAGAACAAAATCTGATATATATCTTATCGTATATCTTCAGAAAGATTATCTTACATATCTTCCGCAAAAGAAACCATAACCTCAATGCTAAAATGTCTTCAATTAACAAAAACAATATTACCGATATTAAATGTAAATATTTAATATTTGTTTTAGAAGACAAAATTTAGCCATAAAACTTTCACATGCAAATGAAATTGAATTTCCACATTTTATATTTATCAAAGAAACCGATGCATGCCACACTCGGTATACCGTACGCAATATATATACGTGTAAATGTGACACAATTTTTCCATCAAGTATTAAAATCTCAATTTTCCATCAATGGAAAATTTAGAAAATCTAACAACGATGACTATGGCAAGAATAAAACATACATATGTAGCATAGCATATGTCAAAAAACTAAATGTTGCAATGTCAACGATGACCCAATCATAACAAGTAACAACACATACACATATTTTTTGTACACATATTAATATATATATGCATGTCCTTATCCAATTTAACCAAAAAAGAATAATTATTTAGTGCAGGAACCATGCAAGAGTCAGTGGAAAATATGTTTGGTTTGTGTATATAAAAAGTTAAAATTTTCCTGCCTCGTGTATATTTTATTTAAATTGCTAAAGTATGCCAGTCAAAAATTGTATGAAGCAACCGGTAGGAAATCAAATGGATTTTGACACACTGCAAAAAATTGCTGAGGCAAATCTAAGTACTTTTGGTTGATTTTTTTTTCTAAATTGGGGCTTTCAAAAGATCTGCAGAAGGCATTTCATAATTTTTTCCATTTAAGTCAGAAAATGTCCAACCTGGTACAATGTTAACTGCATGTGACAGAGCTAGAGCAAAATATATATTTCATTATTTATGCACAACTACTGATGTTTAACTTTCGCACACACACACACATACACAGAAACTCGTTTAGTAAGAGAAACACCTGCAACGTTATGCTGTCCCATGCACATGCAGTTTATTTGCTTGTGTTCGTGTTTGTTCTGCGCTTGCGGTAGGGCTTGCTCGTTTCGTCTTTATTATCTTCCTTATCTATGCAAATAAATATGCGGTGACCCAAAATATATGTATGTATATGCACTTCTATCTATCCGAAATAACAACAATTTATTGCCTTAGCAGGCAGCGTGCCAGCGTGTTAGTGCATGCATAGTGTATTATCTGGTGTGCATGTGTGCTCTACTATAGAAGTTTTGCTTATCCGAAGCATTTCATCACTTGCTGACATTCGTGTCACGCTCACGTTTCTGTGCAGCGTTTTGTTACTTGCTGGAAACGTGCGTACGTTGCCGAGAGGACAGAGAGACATTATTCCGAAAGTTCATTTATTTTGTTGTTTTTTTGGAATGATATGTATGCGCATACACTATTTGATATTTAAAATTTAAAAAAATTATTTCCTTTATTTTTCCTTATTTTATTTACAACTGCTCATGTAGTTCTGATTTTGTATTTTCTATTTAATTTTTTTTTTTTTGTTTTGCAATGTTCAAAATTTTTCTCCTTTATCACTTCTTATTTGCATTTTACATTAGATTTTGAAATATTTATAGTATGTTTGATACTTGAAGCACGTTTCCTGGGTCACACTAATACTTTTAAATGTATAACATGTAGTTAGAATGAAAATAATTTGAAAATCTTCTTGTGGTAAAGACACAAAATAACAAAAAATGTTGTACAATAGTTTTAATGAAAAGTTTTTAAAGTTTTTATTACTTTAAGTAAAATGTTACCTTTATTGAACAAATTATTATACATCACACACTAGATTTACGGAACCCGTCAATTTGAGGGGTTTGCGATTTACCGCTTAAAAATTCTTAACATAGAAACAGTAGTTTTTAATAATTAGCCTACAGCCGATGCGGAGTTTACATATATAAAATGTATTGCAATAATAGTGAATAAAAATTCATAGTTATTTATATGTATATAATTTACAAAAAAATCATATTTTAACATACCCGTCAAAATGTCGGATTTCAGTCCGTAATTCTAGTGTTAAACAACTTTTGAATTCACTGACTTTCCCTTTAGTGTCAGATATATGTACTCTTATAATAACGAGTCTAATTCTCTCTATCCACACCTATCCACTTTCAAATCTGTCAAACCTTGGTATGAATAAATCACAGAGTTACACTTACATAACGGGTGATTTTTTTGAGGTTAGGATTTTCATGCATTAGTATTTGACAGATCACGTGGGATTTCAGACATGGTGTCAAAGAGAAAGATGCTCAGTATGCTTTGACATTTCATCATGAATAGACTTACTAACGAGCAACGCTTGCAAATCATTGAATTTTATTACCAAAATCAGTGTTCGGTGTTCCGCTTTTTTATCGACAAATTTTGTTCAGCGATGAGGCTCATTTCTGGTTGAATGGCTACGTAAATAAGCAAAATTGCCGCATTTGGGGTGAAGAGCAACCAGAAGCCGTTCAAGAACTGCCCATGCATCCCGAAAAATGCACTGTTTGGTGTGGTTTGTACGCTGGTGGAATCATTGGACCGTATTTTTTCAAAGATGCTGTTGGACGCAACGTTACGGTGAATGGCGATCGCTATCGTTCGATGCTAACAAACTTTTTGTTGCCAAAAATGGAAGAACTGAACTTGGTTGACATGTGGTTTCAACAAGATGGCGCTACATGCCACACAGCTCGCGATTCTATGGCCATTTTGAGGGAAAACTTCGGAGAACAATTCATCTCAAGAAATGGACCCGTAAGTTGGCCACCAAGATCATGCGATTTAACGCCTTTAGACTATTTTTTGTGGGGCTACGTCAAGTCTAAAGTCTACAGAAATAAGCCAGCAACTATTCCAGCTTTGGAAGACAACATTTCCGAAGAAATTCGGGCTATTCCGGCCGAAATGCTCGAAAAAGTTGCCCAAAATTGGACTTTCCGAATGGACCACCTAAGACGCAACCGCGGTCAACATTTAAATGAAATTATCTTCAAAAAGTAAATGTCATGAACCAATCTAACGTTTCAAATAAAGAACCGATGAATTTTATGCGTTTTTTTTTTTTTTAAAGTTATCAAGCTCTTAAAAAATCACCCTTTAGTTATTATAAAAACACTGGTAGTTATAGTCAAAAATGTTTTTCGAGTTTAATACGAAATATCCCTGTTTAGCATTCAAACTATATGAAAAAAGTATAAACAACTTTGCATGATTAGCTGTAGGTATTTTCAGAGGTATATTTATAAAGTATTTACTTGGAGATAATGTTACTACTTTCCCGTCGTTTAGAAATATAGCATCATCTATATACAGTTGTACTTCAATAACTCGCACTTCTATAACTCGAAGTTCTCCATAACTCGAACGATTGAATTGGCAATAGAAGTGAAATTTCATACAAATTAACTTCCGTAACTCGGAAGCCTTCCTAACTCGAAGGTTTTTGGTGGATTATGGTGATTAGGGTTAGGGAAGTTCAACTGTATATCTGTTCGTATGACCTATGATAAGTGATCGCACGACATCCATACAATACTGACTACGCATCGCACGCAACATACACTACTACTCACCATACCACCCACCAACTGTATTCACAATACATCATCAAACACACCACGCAACAAACCTTAATCATCACACTAGGAAATCTTTTCTTTTTCTCCTCGAATATCTCACAAATTTAAGGACTCATGCCGAGTTGACAGTTCTTGGCAGTTTAATCCCAATCAGTTCCTGTTATGAATATTAGATTGTCATGGGATACTCTATAGCACTTCTGCATTTTTGAATCAACATGTCCATATCTTTACTCCCTCAGATCAAGCTATGTCAATGGATGATATGGAGAAGGAAGATCGTTTCAAGGTTACAAAGTTCATGTGAAAAAAAGGGTTTGACGTATCGTTTTAGAATCATGACAACTTATGACCTTATCTAGATGAAAATAAATATAGTACAATGTAAATGTAATAAAAAAAAAAAAAAAAAAATAAAATAAATAATGATACAGTTTTTTCTATATGATGTTTTTTCGATAAGCCTTCTTCAAAAATAGGTAGTATTAAGCACGGTAGCTGCATAGCTCTATCAAAAAAAAAAATTTTTAGGAAGTGTATAAAGATTTAATTTAGTGCAGATAACATTCAATGTGGAGTCTTCTCTTCTTCTTATTTTCTCTGCATCTATATATTTTCTCTGCTTTACATAGCATTGTTTGTTCTATAGTTTTTGAAAGTAGAACCTTGCTATTGTTTCCATTTCTTAAAGTTAACTCACACTTTGTTAATTGATACACAATGCTTCTGTGGTTTAGTTAAAAGGTAGTAAACTTTGAATAGTTTTGCTCTTGAATTTTATTTAAATTTATTTAAAATTCATTTCAAATGTAGTTGTGTAAAAGCATACCACTGTAAAATAATTTTTCATATAAAATGCCAGTTCCAATGACTGTATTAACTTAACAGCTTTAAAGTATTTTTCTCACGCAATTTATTGATAACCAGAAACCAGTAAAGTAAAATGAAATGTATGCCGTAAATTCGGAGCGGCCCACACGTTGGCCTATAAAGTGCACTTTATTTATTCCATGTAAAAAATGCAAATTGATTTTACGACAGTTATTTGCTTTTGCACAACTTTACAACACCTACAAGTGCTTCTGCAAATACACAATGGACCTACGAGTGTACATATGTACACGTATTTATTAACATAAGCACGTAGGCAATTGCATGATGTTTTGCCATTTTACTTGAAAACTTTTCGAGAAAATATCACACCCACATATGCATATATGTTTGTGCATCAATTTAAGCGTTTCAATACTTAAAATAATCCTTTGCATACACACTCATTTTACAGTACATGACAAAATGAATGGTACAGTTGCTAATATTTAATTATTTTTAACTCTGAATGCAAAATGTAGCTAGCAGCTACAGCATCCAATCCAGCTGTTGTGCTTTTTGTGTACTTTTTAATTTTTTGATTTGAAAATAAAAATTCTGTCTTTTGCTTCATTGTTAAAATATTTTAAAGAAATTGCAAAATTTTGAATATTTTATTATTTTTAGCTTTTATGAGGGAATAAATTCATTGTGTACGGTATTGGGCATTGAACTGCTCATACATAAAAACGGCAATTTAAGAATTTCAACGAGAAACAGGTTGGAAGTCAGTGTGATGCTCAACTTGTATGGCAATTTCTTTTTCGTACAACCTAAAATGAATATAAAATATATTTTGATTTATTAAATTTTACCCAAACCTTTAGTTGTATTAAGAGTTATACTTTTCTTGTTTATAATACATAAATATTATTGCAAACACATCTGTATATTCTGTATATTTGTACGCACACACACGTGGTCATACTTGAAATGTAAATTTCTTTATTTTATTTCATTGTGGATTTTTGTTTACATATTATCTTTCAGATTTTCATCGAATTTCCTGTCTCTTTGTTACTGACATCAATGTTCCGGAAATTGTTGATTTTCGCGATAATGTCACGTTATCCTGCAGTTATGATATGAGCGGACATACGTTGAATTCCGTAAAATGGTATAAGGATAAAATGGAATTTTTCAGGTAAGCGAGTGACACATCTGCTCACATTGGCAAGCAAAAAATTTAAATAAAAATATTTAAAGCATAAACAATACATTGCAAAAAAATAATGATTTACTGCTGCATTTTTATTCTTGCTGCTGCCAACCATGTCGTATACGTAACCAAAAATGACAGTAATCTGTTAAATTGCGAGCCTTCTTTGTTAGCGCCCATATACGAGCACACCAACAGGCAGCTTCTGTCGTGATTTGCACCACATTTTTATACTCTCGTAACAAAAGTTGCTAAGAGAGTATTATAGTTTTGTTCAGATAACGGTTGTTTGTAACACCTAAAACTAGAAGAGTTAGATATAGACTCATATATACCAAAGTGATCAGGGTGACGAGTAAAGTTCAAATCCGGATGTCTGTCTGTCCGCCTGTGCAAGCTGTAACTTGAGTAAAATTAAGATATCTTGACGAAACTTGGTACAAATATTTCTTGGGACCGTGAGAGAATTGCTTTCGAAGATGGGTGATATCGGCCCACTGCCACGACCACAAAATGGCGTAAATCGAAAACAGCTATAAATAAAGTTAAAAAATTAAAATTTGGTGCAAAGGATCGCACTAGGAAGGGTCATATTTGGATCATGTTTTTTGGGGAAGGGGGCGGGGCCACGCCCCCAAATAGGTTTTTATATATATCTCGCAAACCAAACTTTCTGCAGTCGTTTCCCTTACGTACCCCATCATACACCACGAAAATAGTCGATATCGGGTAATAACCACGCCCACCTCCCATACAAAAGTTATGTTAAAAATTACTAAAAGTGCATTAACTCACCAAAGATTAACAATAGAAACCCTAAATTTTGCAGAAGAAATTGCGGAAGAAAGCCTGTACTCAGATTTTTTTACATAGTGGAAAATAGACGTGGCGTCAATTTTGAATTCCATTTCATGCAACTTAATAATATATACATAATGAACCAATGAAGAGAGTGTAATAAAACTTTACACAACTAGTGTATGTGATCAGTATCAGATGATAACTTGTGAACAAAAAAATTTAAATTGGACTATAACTTTTCGATGCCCGGATATCGAATATGAAGAATTCAGTGCCTTAGGGTAATTTAAGGGAAAACACCAGACATCCAACATTTTATTGTACAGATGGTACGGAAGGGCTGGACTCATATTGTTATAAATAAAGGAATATGGGCGTGGCTCCACCCACTTATGGGTCAAAAGCCATATCCCAAGAATCACTCGACCAATTTCAACAAAATGTGGTTCATAATATTTTTTGACATCCCAATGGAACAGTTTAAAATCGGTTCACAACCACGCCTACTTCCAATATTCCGCAAGTTTGAATCGTTTACTTGACATTCTATAAATCTTTTGTGAAGATATCGGAAAAAAACGTTGCACAAATACTGCATTTATAGTGTGACATCGCCCGTCTAAAATGCGCCAGAAGTTTTTAAGGCTCAAGATACCGAACATGAGGTCCTCTGGGCTTGTGACCCATCTTTTACGCAAATGTAGGTAAATCTCTAAGATAATCTAAAGTAAAGTGTGTTATCTTAATATGTACAAATAAATTGTTATTCTTTTAATTTACCTTATTACCTAAAATGGCTAAAATCGAGCAACTTTGTTCCGATATACCTACGGTGAAGAAATATCAGCCACTATATTTGAACGTATAACCACGTATAATGAACGGATTACTCATGCTCCACATATTTTTATATGAGACAAAATGTTACATCTAGGATTTATGGGGAAATATATACATATATTTCACTATCCACAATGAAATTTTATGCCTAGTATATTATCAAATATCTTTCATAGTTTTTGTAACAGTCAAACACAATTTACTCTTACTCTCCTGTTCTTCTTTCGTAATCTCCAGTTCTTCTACTATTTAAGTTCTTCTAATTTAATCGTACTTTTGTCAAACTCGATTCTTTTGACCTTTGTTAGTCATTACGGTGTGCCTGTGATCTAATTCGTGATTATTACACAAGATTCAGGACGATATAAATTGCTGTTGGAGCACTTTATATTTGCAATTTGGCACAGCCACATCAAAAACAGACCGAAGTAACCATTGGATCAGACATTTCTCATTAGCAATTTGAGAAACTAAATTTGAATGCACAATCATCTATACTACAAACATATATCGCACATGTAACTTCATGTGAATGATACAAGACATCTCGGTTATATTTCAATGTGCGGGAACTAGTACATACAAATTCATCTGCAAACATACATACATTTCTGAAATATAGTTACTGCAAACATAATTATATACATATCCTATCATATCGTATCATATACGAGTTATGAATTTCGTGAAATATTAGAAATGAACTGGAAAGGCGTAGTAATAACTGGGAATTCGATTTATTTACTTCGTCCTTATTTGAGGGTTTTGATTACGTGCCGATTTTTGCACTTCATCGCAAATAAATGTGCAAATTCTCAAATGTAAATATGCACTTTATAAATATTCTGCTTGGTTATTCTCTCAGCACATATTTCTACATTACAGAGTATTTAAGAAAATGTATTTAAATACGAGTTTTCCAATAACAATTTGATTCGACAAAATCGATTCAATAATTTCATATTGAAATATTTTTGTCGAAAACTGCATAGTTACAATTACATTTTAACTCAGAGCTGAGAGAGTAGGTGATTTACCATTTCCCACCAACATTCGATCAATGAATATATCGAAAAAAGATTTTGTATAATAAAAATAAAGAATTCTAATGTAAAACCCGTAATCTAAAAGTTGTAAAAATATGACTATACGTTATCCAAACATATGAATAAGAACTCAGGGTCTTTGACAATTCATTGCGTGAATATCTTAAGCGGACAACTTTTCCTATTGATAATGTGATCTGGTCCTAAAAATTACTAAAATTTAATAAAATTTTTGTTCTTGAAGTTAAGTTATAAGGTAATTAGTTAAGAGAGTATAAAAAATAAGGCTAAAGTTTACCCAGTTCTGTATATTTCAGCTTCATGAATTATTCGTAATTATCAAATATTGTAGATCTAATCAGTCTATAATGAACTTGGGATTTATTGTGGTTCAACACGAAGAGTTGCTATTGCTATCGATGTTGATTTAATACAGACTGCCAATATGTTGCATACTCCCGTCAAGTCTATTCCTCTTTAATGTGAACCTGTCCACTTTAATTGAATACCTGTATCCATGCACACCCATTGCATACTTCGCTTTAAATTTCTTTCCACTGAACAAAATTCTTCATTTGCACTTGCAGATACTCGCCAATGATGCATCCGGTGTACATGAAATTCCCCGTCGCTGGCATCCAGGTGCAAGATGGAAAATACTTCTGCAACGAATCGACGTGTCGGGTGGATTTAAGTTTAGTCGGCGCCAAATCAACGGGCACATACAAATGCGAGGTATCCGGCGATGCGCCACACTTCAAGCTGGCGGCAAGGGGGGACAATATGACCGTAGCAGGTAAGAATCCACACCCATACCTTGCACCTATCGTAACAAACGGAACGCACACCAAAGTAAACAGAAATCGTATCGACAACTAACGATTGAAAATAAGTAGCGAAATCAACACGAAAAATCACGCAACATCGCGTTGTTAGCGATACCGTTTTCTATTTTTTTAATTTCAGTTGCACTAGTGCGATTTCCACTTGTGCACGAACTGCAATTCAATGCGATGCCACTTTCAATTTTCGTAACCTTCTCGCTTATTTCTTTCGCACGCATTCGCAGCGCTGCCTCAGAGTGACCCGCTGATCGACAGCTTCAATTCAATGTATCGCATGGAGGAACTGCTCAGCGCCACCTGCACCTCGGACTATTCGAGTTTGCCGACGCGACTGACATGGTACATCAATGGCGAACAGGTGAGTGGGCACTTAAAGGTCTCCTTGGTAAAATGTTAACACTTAACGGAACTATAAGTATATTGGTGATTTGATTTTTGCTTTCTTTCTTATTCCGCACGCTATGAAATACTTCCCTATTATTGTACTATTTCCACATCATATTAACCAATTGTATCATTGCGGTGTCACAAATTGATGTTTCTCTATTATTTCTCTTTGTTCTCGCTCCCTTTCACACCACACAGGCGTCGCTGGGCGAACTACAACCCAGCATTGACACCAGCATTCCGGCACACGATTATGTGCTGCGCCGCCAAAAGCTTCAGGTGCGCTTTTATTTGAGCGGACCACGCTTCTATCATACTGGAAAAAATCTGGAACTGAAGTGCGTGGCGGAAATTGAAAATTTCCCGGAACTGAAGCGTGAAACTTCATTGACTGCTGCAATCACACACTACGACAATTTGAACAATCAGATGCTGATACATGCCGGCAGTGGGGGGAGTGGTGCTGCGCCCGGTAAGTATCTTAAATAAAAGTGACTATTGTGAAAGTGCTATAACGGAAGGAAAATAAATTGTGAAAGCGACAATATAAAAATATGACATGATTTAATGATATGATTTGATTGTGGAGTATATAAATGAACAATGAATATATGCACTTAACGTATATGAGTATTGAGGAGAGGTTAACTGCTATTTTTGTGATTTTAGAAAACTTTAATTTTAGGACTCACATGTAGATATTGAACAAAATAATGACAGAGTCAACGATAAATGAATATTAGAATTTGAAATCACAGGTTCAAGTTTTCCCTCTGCTTAGAAAATCTATACCAATATCTACCCAATATCAGAGTATCATTGTTTCAAAGAACTTTGGAATTGATATTATATAAGGTATATCAAGCAAATATTTTTTTCTTAAATGTTTCTTTATTAATTGCGTCTGGTCGTAATAAATAAATTAAAATCTATTTAAGACTAAATAAGCTAAAGTGCGTGTTTGTGTGCCAAGATTTTAGCCAATAGGTTCAAATTTTCACGAAGTTAAGATATATATTTATTCTACTGTCCTCTATCTCCTTCTTTATCATACGGATACCAAGATCTTTATGGATATTACAGGTGAATCCCAAGATAAGTTACTTCATTCACTTGGGGAACTAGTACTCCAAGTTCAGTGATAGTCAAGCGGCTCTCCAGGCAATATCATCCTATGAAACTGATTCGGGGCTGGTTATGGACTGCATTGGTAAACTTAACAGGATTACTAACAACAACAGTATAACATGAACATGATCTGGGTACAAGGTAATGAACTTGCGGACCAACTGGCAAAAAACGCCACGGCTATCAGGCCGGTAGGGCCGGAGTCCTTCATAAGCAGGTGGTCCGTATATTCTTAGAAGCCGTCTACAAGAAGAGGAATGGGAAAATAGGAACCGCTGCTGGGTGCAACAGACAGTGACTTCGTCACTCCAATCTTTTTCAAGGAGGATACAATCTGAAAAGATTCAAACAATTAATTGCACTTTCTAGAAACAAGCTAACACAACTACTTTGACCACTACACCCTAGTGTCATCTGCACAAACTGGAAATCTACTCGTCGCATCTTCGGAGACACCTGAGCGCTTACTCAGGCGAAGAAAAGGAATCAGATAATTGGGTTTCTGTACCCCCAAAGAGATAGTATCGTATCCATAAGTCCTGGAACGTTATTAAGGTTTCTTAACGTGACGAGGTTAACTGCTCCTTTAATACTCATAATGCTCTGATGGTGCATATGTTATGCCTACTAGAACTGTGTCATCCGCAAAACTGGATGCCAGTGTATTATTAGCTGTTAAAAAGTCTGCTGTATATATTATGTATATGTAGAGTTGGGCCTAGCACACTACCCTGAGTTCTGATATGAAATCTGCTACTTTAACTTTAAATTTCCTGTTTCTCCGACTCCAAAGTTTTATGCAATACGTGAGATAAAACGTTTTTGATTTTCCATAAAAGGCCTTCACCTCAGACCTTATCGAACGCCTGAGCCAAATCTAGAAAAATAGCTTAACAGTACTAAGTTCGTTAGCAATTCTGTTTACTTGCTCTACAGCGCAATGTTTTCCGCGAATTGGTGGGTTGGAATTATTGAGATTCCTATTTATCAATTTTCTTTTTTAAAATAAAAGTATTAGTATGACCCAAAAAAATTTGTATCAATTGTCCGATAGATATGAAGTTGTACACGTAAAGCATATGGTTCCATTTCTTGTACCCCACATACATAAAAACGCCTCTAAGAGCTTCATTGGTAGATAGCAAGAAAGAGTGATTGAACTTATCTAAAGATAGACAATGTCCAAATACAACTTCACGCTTGAAGTGTTGAAGTATTGTTCCTATAGTTTCCTATTAAATGATTTACTCTTGTGACATTAAGCAAAATTAAATAAATTGCAAATATTTTTTCACAATCAACTCCAGTTTAATTAAATCTATTAAATTTGAATTTTTACTATACTCTTTCCAGTCATTCATCAACACATTTCGGTCAGCAAAAATTTGTCCATTTTCTTTGTGATATGTTTACTGTTCAGCAGCATGTTGCCCACTTTATGATCTGCCTGCGATATGTTTCCAAGCAACAAACCACAGAAAATCACCAAGAGACGGCAAATGGAATTGGCGAAGCAAACAACAACTGCGGCAATGTGGCAACAGAGCCAAGCATCGACGAGGGTAGCCATGACTGCGTCCACTATATCACATTAGTTAGTTAGATGTAACCAATTATGATGTAAATACAACAAAAAAATCACAAAAGAAAGGTAACTTAAAAAAATACAAACACTACTAAACATAAAATAAATTTAAATTAAACATCACCAAATAAGGAGTGACGCTCGGAAATATACATATATAACTAAGTAATAGATTATCTATGTAACTGAAATGATGAGGGAATGTGATGTGCATTTAATTACAACCTAAATTTGATAATTGTTTTAATGAACAACATAATTAATGCTAGTACTTAAGTATATGTTCTCAAAGGTTGAAAGAGTAAACTGTTTCGTACATTGAGTTACCCAACGCGGGTGTGCACTCAAAGTGCGCCTGCGCAATGCCAATGCTTTAATGTTGCTTTAGGTTTATTCTAATTTCACCCACTTTTGGAAACATGAATGCATTCAGGTAAGGCAGCACTACTAATGTATTGACTATTGAACTAAGTCATCTGATATACCTTTAGATGTAATTACTCACTTACGAAAATTAATGAACACATACGTACATACATACATGCATATATATTTTTCTAAAAGCAATAATTATTGTTAGTAACTAAATATATGTAAAAAAAACTTACTGAGATTAATTAACTTACAAATAATTAATTTGTGTTTAGTATATTTTTTATTCATTCATTTCACATCTTATGAAATATAACAGTTTGTGGTTACCTGACGTTAGCTTCTCTATTCATTAAGGTTGATCCCAAGTTTGCTTATGCTATTTAAAATTATTTTGAATATTGTTTTAGCTTTTTGTTAATTAATCTTAAATAAGATTTCTATATTTGTGTTATCACTTCATTGGCATATGTATATACACACACTCATTCTGTTGTATTTTGTATGGGAAGAAAATTTACTGAATATTTTAAATCAAAGCATATAATGCATTTTTCCAAATGTTAACAAAATGTTACCCAAATATTAATACTTACAACTAAATTTTATATTCGTGTTTCATTCTGCACCGAAAAATTCACAAAATAAATTTCTAACGAATAAATTAAATAATACTTAAATAAAAATGTGTACCCACTCACACATACACAAATTCACCGTATTAATGTAAATTTTATAAGCAAAAAATATACAAAATCATTTTGCACCAGAAATTCAAAAATTCAATAGTTTGTGAAATAAAAAAGGCCGGATAGATAGAAAACTGTGGCGCTGATAATTCCTGATAAGTCTTAGAAATTCTATGAATTGTTGGAGCTATTTATTATAATAAAATTAATTTATTAATATATATAGTTTATTATAACCGCATTGCTCCTGAATATATGCACAGAAATTCAAAATCTTTAAAAATAGCATGCTTTCAGGGGCGATCAGTTTAATTCTAACTCCAATTAGAATCATATACAATCTACAGTTTATTGGCTGAATTGTACAAATCGTATTGCCTTTATTTATTTTGTTTCTCACAGCACCCAGTATTCTATCTAATCGAACCCAAAAATTATAAAAAATAAGAAATATATATGTAAAGTTAACTAAGAAATTTAAAACTTGCAGTTCACCAAAGAACTATTGTAAATACAAAATTTTAAAAGATAAAGTTATAAATATATTAATTGATAAGTAAATGGTTAAAATTAACAAAACGAAGACACACTCTACCAATGTTAACTTATGGCGATGAAATGTGAAAATGAATTTTAGGCAACTTAAAACTGAAAGAAGCAAAAAAATTATAAGTTGGTGCAATTATATATATTTAAAAATAGCAAAGAAAATATAAGGAATTAAATATAATGATTACTAACTAAAATTAAGACACTAAAAATGTATGAAACTGAAAAAACAAATTCTGTAAAATAATCTTTAGGCTAATAAAACTAAGTATATAAAGTGAAAATGAATTAAATTCAAACCAAATGTATTAAATAAGACAAAAATCCACACTGTTTGGAGCCACTGACATACCGAGTGAACTAATGAAAAGGTAGGAAAGGCAAAGTCGGCAACAAATATATAAAAGCTGCGGAGGGTTGTCGGTCTGTCTCCAAAAAGACATGCGGACATATATTATTAAGCAAATAAAGAAAAAACAAATTATAGATACTAGATTATTGTTAAATGTTATTTTCTTTGAATGAGTATTCAGTTTTAATTTTGTTATTATTTTTTCCGAATGTAATATATTAATTAATGAAAATAAACGAAAAACTGAAAATAAATATTTGCCTTTTTATTATTAACAAATAAGGTATTCAAGTAAGTTTTATTTGTACTAGGTTTGGAAATTGTAAATATGTGTCTGAAAAAACTATGTGCTGGTTCCTCAATATTAATAAATGAATCGGATTACAAGTATATTGTGAGAGAAATATATGTAGATCATGGAGTAATAGTCTCATAAACAAAATTACACCACATAACTATTCCAAAATTATCTATCCATTGTTCGCAATTTTGTATTAAAACTCTTCCGACTTCATGTCTCCAATGCAAAGGTTTCTCTCTATCGCTGTTACCGCCAGGTGGTTTCGGCATATCTGATGACTTCGTCAATCGTTATCATTCTATATTCTGCGATAGTAAACTTTGTTTTTCAATATTCATATGTTTTAATTGTTAACAATAACGATAGAGTCAAGTTCAGATACTGATGTTGTCCTTGCCCTCATGGTACGAAAAGCGCGTAAGCTAGAAAGAGAAAGTTGTATGTTAAGATATTGTACCTGTATTTTAATTAAGTTCAACATCTCGAATTATATTATACAACAATACGTCAATAAATTACCCAGTAAAGAGTCGAAAACAACATTAAAGTCAGTAAATCGATTTTACGAGGTAATCCCTTTCCTCCTAGTCTTAGGCGCATTGGGAATTATATATTGGATATGTCCTCAAATTTACAGCAATCTTTCCTATAGCAATGTTCAGCAACAACGCTTTTAAATTGACACTAAAAGTTACTCTTGGTATCATAATTTTTATACTCTCGCAACAAAAGTTGCTAAAGAGAGTATTATAGTTTTGTTCACATAACGGTTGTTTGTAACACCTAAAACTAAAAGAGTTAGATATAGAGTCATATATACCAAAGTGATCAGGGTGACGAGTAGATTTGAAATCCGGACGTCTGTCCGTCTGTGCCAGCTGTAACTTGAGTAAGAATTAAGATATCTTGACGAAACTAGGCACAAATATTCCTTGGCACCATGGGCAAAATCGGACCATTGCCACGCCCACAAAATGGCGAAAACCAAAAACACATAAAGTGTCATAACCAAGCCATACATGAAGATATAAAAGTAAATTTGGAATAAAGGATCGCACTAGGAGGGGGCATATTTGAATGTAATTTTTTTGGGGAAGTGGGCGTGGCCCCGACCACAAATCGGTTATTTGTATATATCTCGCAAACCAATAAAGCTATATAAACCAAACTTTCTGCAGTCGGTTCTCTTACATACCCCACCACACACCATGAAAATAGTTGAAATCGGATAATAACCACGCCCACCTCCCATACAAAGGTTTGGTTGAAAATTACTAAAAGTGGGTTAACTAACTTCATTTTTACTGCCGGGCACATTTTTGGTCTTAGGGAAAATGTAACATGCTTGCACTTTTGCTCATTTACATTTATACGCCAGTTTGCTAGCCATTCTCCGACAGAACTTAAGTGCTTCGCTAATATTCTTGAAGCTATAATGGGGCATTTGTTACGACTCACTTAAGCTGTGGTATCATAATGGATCGAAAATTTTGTATCTGTGATTTGTCTTTCAAGTTCATAACTTTGTCAAGAAGTTGCCATATGATTTGAAGTCAGAAAATTTGAATAGTCTTACCTCTGTAATTATTATTTTTATGTTCTAGATCACAAGATCTCAAGATCTAATTTTTATATTCTTACATTTGCTTAAAAACTTCTGAGAAGGGTCTCTCATGGTACCATTAGTGTTATGTTAGCTGAGGTCAAATATCTAATTCGACGGACTTTTGTATTAAAACGTTCGAAAGACAAGTTGAAATACAATATTTTTCCAATTTGTTTCTGGACTTAGCCACGATTGATGGTGATGAAGGTTTTGCTTTGTGTTGGTGGTATTGGCAAAGAATCATCTACTATGAGCTGCTCCCGCACGGCTACGCTGTTAATTCAGAACTGTACTGTCAACAATTAGACCTGGACTTTTTAATTTAGTATATGGGTTAATAGACATAAATCGTCATAATAGTATCTATATTTTCAAAAATTCTCTAAATTTATGTTCTTATTATAGCCAATATAATAAACGTCTCAAAACCATTAATATTATTTCCTTTTCCGGAAATTCTCCCTTCTTGTGTAGAAATGATGTTAGCCTTTGCAATATCGAGTACACCAACAATTACTTTCCTAATAATGGACTGAATATTTCAAGTGTAAACCTTCAACTCATGATCTTAAAGTGTTTTTGGGCTTCTTGGATGCTTTTCTGCTGAATAAGCAGCCTACTTTAGATTAGGTTAGTCTGGTAGGCCAGCAGGCCACGCATAGACCAGTTATGGTCTTTAGTGATATCAGTTAGAGTATCGCCACGTAGTCTCTAAGTAGGAGTCTTCGTTTAGGATACCAGCGCTTGACGCGAATTAGAAGAGATTATGAGGCCTCACTAACGATATCTGATCCAACTTATCGTATGTGTAATGGATTGGTTTACCAATGTCGATCACATTTTCAGGTGACAGCTCTACATCGATCGTGGTGATTCTGGCGTTGCCCTCGGTGCTTGTATGATCTGGCACCTAGTAGAGGTGTAGTCGCGTATTCCTACTACCCTGCTACTCAAAACACTTCTAGCCGATATGCGAAACGAGGTAATTGCATTGATCGCTGCTTGGATGTCTACGTAGGTGTTAACTTTAGAGTATCCGGTTAGTGCTTTGGAGGAGCTCAGCGGCTTTACTCATAGTAAACAACTCTGCCTAAAATCTACTGCAGGCAGTTCGAAAAGTTGTTGTATTCCTAACTCCGAACAGTATATCCCTGCATCAACTCCATCCTTCATTTTGGTGTTGATTCAGTGCATATTTCTTCCCATTTGGAGAAAGGGATCAGATAGGCGTTGCCTGCCATTAACCACCGAGCTGTGTCCGAAGGATCTATCACCGATCACTAATATTTCGGTACATAAGCCCATCCGCAGTATCTTCTATTGTTGTTACCTTAAATTAAATTCGAAAAAAACATTCATAAATAAAATTAACCTAAGTTCCCAGCTCGCGAGAGGTACAACATTTATAAGTTGATTTACGCTCATATAAATAAGACAATAATGAAATACCTAGTTGCACTAACTTCAAAATGCACCCTTTCACCAAATCGTTTGGCGTTTCTTCATAAGCTATGTCAGATCATGTACTAATTACTAATGCGATGCACGTGTAAACTTCGTAGACGTCAGCGATGTACCCCACAGAGATGGAAATATTAAAACAATACATACCAGCTAGAAATAGCGTCCTCCACGGAGCTGTCTGAACATAACCGAAAAGGCAAATAATAATAAAAAAGATTACAAGTCTTATGAAATGCCAAAGAGGGCAGAATATGCCCAACATTAATTTATTTAATTAACCGAATATGTACAATTAATTATGCTAAGCACACTTTTTCACTCATCAAAGGGCAGCCTTACATCTTGGCGAAAGGATTACATAATTAATTTACCGTACAGCGCGCCATAATGCTCGGCCGCAGCACGATGAGGCACTTTAAGACGCGGCCATTTGGTGTGGTGTTTAATTTTGCATGAATCCATTAGTGGCTGTCCCTCTAGCGCGCCGGCCCAGCCGAATCAAGTCGAGCCATCATTTTTCGACAGCAAATACGGCAACACTGGCAGAGGTGGCGGAGAGCGAATGACTTGACGACTGCTCACCAAAGTTTTCAAGTCGAAAAGTGAGAAATGGCAAGTTTGGCACAGCGTACATAGCAATGTGACAAGTGCAAGCTGAAGTGTGAGGTCGAGGCGGAGGAAAAAAAATGAAATTCTGTGCAAACAGGCAGCAAAACGAAATGCTGAAAACGGGTTGCTTGCATTTTTTTAGCTCTGCTTTTCATATTACTGCATATATTTTGATTAAAACTGATTTTGGGGTGGGATTGGTGTTGAGTCGACGAAATTGCTTAAGCTAATCAAATAATGTTTGCTGCGTCTTATGATAGAATTTCTTAGAGTATTTACGCGAATGGTGTGAGCCTCATAAGAGGAAGGTCAGAGGGCTGCACAAAAACAATACATAGTCAGCTTTTTGATCTTCAGAGTGTGCTGAAGTGTAAGTCCAGCAGTGAGGGCGCTTTCATTACGAAGTGCCTTTTAACTAATTGACAGCTGGAAAAAATTATGGTGATTCTTTAGAATTAAATAGCCTACTTTTCACAAATATGTATCACACACTGCAGCTTGTCTTAATATGTAAACAAGAATATTAGTGCATATATTAAATATATGAAATATTTTAATAATATTCATAAGGATACTTTGCTCTCTAAGGTATAGTGGCGAGCAACAGTGAAGTGTACATAGCAGTAAGGGACGAATATGGAAGATAAAACATATATAACAAGTAAGGAAGAGCTAAGTTCGGGTGTAACCGAACATTTTATACTCTCGCAATTTATTTATTTAACTTTATAAATATTATATAATACACAGTTTGATCCACATATTCGCCATATATATTGTATAAAGTCCATTGAAAGTTGGAAACCATAATATTAGGTTAGAAGCACCGAGGTCCTCGTGTTCGATATATGGGGCCTTAAAAACCTATGGTCCGATTTCGGCGATTTTTAGAATGGGTCTGCCACACTATTAACATAGCATTTGTGCAAAGTTCTGCACCGATATCTTCACTAATACTTACTTTATATATTGTAAAATAAACGATTCAGATCGACTTCAAAGTTCTGGTATATTGGAAGTAGGCGTGGTTGTGAACCGATTTGGCCTTTTTTCACAACATATGATTAAGATGTAAGGAAACTATTACTAACCAAGTTTCATTGAAATCGGTCGAGTAGTTCCTGAGATATGGTTTTTGACCCATAAGTGGGCGACGCCACGCCCATTTTCCATTTTGTAAAAAAATCTGAGTGCAGCTTTTATCTGCCATTTCTTATGTGAAATTTAGTGTTTCTGACGTTTTTCGTTAATGAGTTAACCCACTTTTAGTAATTTTCAACCTAACTTTTGTATGGGAGGTGGGCGTGGTTATTATCCGATTTCTTTCATTTTTGGACTGTATTAGGAAGTGGCTAAAAAAAACGACTGCAGAAAGCTTGGTTTATATAGCTCCATTGGTTTGCGAGATATGTACCAAAAACTTAGTAGGGGCGGGGCCACGCCCACTTCCCCAAAAAAATTACATCCAAATATGCCCCTTCATAGTACGATCCTTCATACTAAATTTTATTTCCATAGCTTTATTTATGGCTTAGTTATGGTACTTTATGTGTTTTCGGTTTTCGCCATTTTGTGGGCGTGGCAGTGGTCCGATTTTGCTCATTTTCGAAAGCAATCTTCCTATGGTGTCAAGAAATAAGTATGCCAAGTTTCATCAAGATATCTTAATTTTTACTCAAGTTACAGCTTGCACAGACGGACGGACGGACGGACGGACAGACAGACATTCGGATTTGAACTCCACTCTTCACCCTAATCACTTTGGTATATATAACCCTATATCTAATTTGTGTAGTTTTGGGTGTTACAAACAACCGTTATGTGAACAGAACTATAATACTCTCTTTAGCAACATTTGTTGCGAGAGTATAAAAATACTCACATAGAGAAGCATTTATTGCATTAAATATTGCAGTTATTATAAACAAAAAAAAAATATTTTAAATCTCTTTCCAATGAATATATGCCCTCGTGAACACCGCATCCTTTTCTATAAATGCTACATCCTTAGGGTTAGTAAAGGCGTGGGCCATAATGTGGAGGTATCCTGATTAGTTGAACTGTTATATTTTGTTCGAGCATTTTCTACGAAGACCCTATACCCTATATATCTGAAAATCTATGAACAGATACTAATCACTTTTAAGGTTTACGAACTAGTCACCTTTTAAACTTGAATTCTTATAAATTTTGATAATACATTCTCAAAAAAAGTATGTGATTATCAATGGAACTAGATAATAAAATTTCAACAAGGACATTCTTGAAATCAAACTATCAATACAAAAAAATTTACAAAAAATACAAAAAAGGATCTAAGAAAACAAAAGATACTAACAATAGCGAAGATAGTTGAAGCGAGAAATCACTGCACAACCTGCTTAGTTGCTTTGCCCTCTTGACGTCCCTGAAAATCGCTTTGGTGCTCGCACTCACTCCGCAATCTTTGAGTGATTTACATAAACAGACACAGTCAACGATTTATAGCTATGTGGAAGTAGAAGATTCATCTTATCGCAACACTTCTTGCTCCCCTAAACATCTTAAACAAAACGAGTAGTTTGATAAAATGTCATATAGTAAAGCAAAGGCAGAGGGATAACGAGTAGAGCTTAAATCCGTCTACCCTTCAGTCAGTGCAAACGATATTTTGATATTGACAGCTCACAAAATTACGTTAAGTGAAAAACTATGAAATGCTATAACTAATCCATAAATTGAGCTCTTTAGAATTTACACAGACTATCACAATAACGATGACCATCTATGGTCTAAAGATATATCCGTCTCCTACCTAATTACGCAAATTTTGTCCATATTATTTTCTTTGCATTCTGATCCTACTGCTCGAAAGTTAAAAATCTGGTCACAACCACGTCGTGCTTCGTTCTATTTAAAATATATAAATAAGGCACCAATAAAGATACCAGAATACAACTTTGTAAAATTGCAGAACTGGAGGTGTGGCACCGCTTTATTAAAATTTTTTAAAATATGACTATAACCTTTCAAGGCCTCAGATACCAAACATCTTATACCGAAAATATCGGTAGGTTAGGTTAGGTTATGTGGTTGTCAAAACGACGCACCTAGGCCTTTTGGAGGCCCATTGTGACACCACTGGGACTGTGATCCCTCACACTATAGAGTCATCTTTGAACCACCCTGTGGTCTTAATAAAGTGAAAAAGTTCACATAATTTGATATGAGCAACTTCACCCACATCCTCGAGAAAACCGCGTCCAATAGTTGCGATTATTTTCCTATACAGAGCCTTACATCCACATAGAAGGTGTGTAATCGTTTCTTCCTCTTCTTCTTCCTGGCAGCTTCTGCAGTAATCGTTACTAGGTAACCCCAGCCTGCTGGCGTGCCTACCAATCAGACAGTGTCCCGTTAACACCCCTACAAGGGTTCTTGTGCCATTCCTACTAAATTTCAGTAAACGACAAGTGCGGCTCTTACTCCATTCAGGCCATGTTTGTCTAGTTACGGAACAAGTCGTTGATTGTTTCCATTGTGATTCAGCCATATCAACAGCATGTTTATCTAATAGGTATCTGCACGTTGCCAGAGGTATATAAATTCCCTCTTTATTAGAATCTAACTGCAATGTTGTGCCCAATCTGGCTAATTCATCTGCTACGCAGTTTCCAGGAATGTCACTATGTCCCGGGACCCATTGCAGGTGTATCGTGAAATATGATGTCATTGCTATTAGTAAATCCAAACACTCTTTCACTATCTTCGATGATATTCTATGCGACTTTAATGATTTTAGAGCCGCTTGACTATCCGAAAATATAAATATGTGCTTAGTCGTTAGCACTCTTTTTGACAGAACGAGGAGGCTTTCTTTAATTGCAGAGATCTCTGCTTGGAAAACACTGCAGTGATCCGGTAATCGGTAAGCGATTCTGGTATCCAGTTTCTCTGAAAATACCCCGCCTCCTACTCGTTTGTCCAGTTTCACACCGTCTGTATAAATACTTATCTCTGAATCTTTGTCCACTTTTCCCATTTCCCACTCCTCTCTAGAGGGGAAGGATATTGTAGGTCCAAGTTTAGATTCATTTCTATAGGATTTCGAAAGTCCGTACTATTCGGTAGAAATGGGAACTTGCCGAGTATACTGGAATGTCCCCTCTTACAGTTTTGCAGTAGCGACGATTCCTTCAGCATTAGTGCCGATTTCGCCGCCTGTTGTTTGCAGAATAGATCTATAGGCAGTGAATACAGAATCGTATCTAATGCATGGCTCGGCGTTGTGCTGAGAGCTCCACTGATACATATACATGCCGCTCTTTGTAAACTTGCCATACGCTTTGCTGCGTACTTCTTGTCAATTATTGGCCACCAGACCAGTATCCGATATGTCATAATCGGTCTTACTACAGCTGTGTAGAGCCAATGTGATACGCGGGGAGTTAGTCCCCATTTTAGTCCAACCATTCTTTTGAAAGTGTATAGTGCCAAAGCTGCCTTCTTTACCCTGGCCTAATTAAAACTAGACAAGCTCAACCAAGTGATTGAGTTGTTTTGGTGAAACGTTGCTCATCAGTGTGCTGGCATATCTCTTCTTTTTAGACGCGATTGATTGCAAGAATGTGCTAAAGCGTTAGCCAATGGGTTTGGATGATCTCGGAGTTTGGATAAATATTTGTGTCTGCTGTTCTCTACTTCTTTCTTTACCAGGAGAATACCAAGATCTTTATGGATATTTTCATTACGCATGTACCATGGTGAGCACGTGATTGTTCTACGCATTTTTGATTGAAATCTCTGAATTATATCGATATTGGTTGCACAGGTCGTACCCCACAGTTGAATGCCATACATCCAAATCGGCTTTATGACCGCATTGTATAAAAGCACTTTGTTGTCTAAGCGAGAGTTTTTATTTAAAAGCCAATTTAAATTTGCAGCTCTTATCTTCATGCACGTTATTTTACTAGATATATGTTTTCTCCACGTAAGCCTTCTGTCTAGGTGAATACCAAGATAGGTAACTTCATTCGCTTGAGGCACTAGAATATTGTTCATTTTTACTGCCGGGCACATTTTTGGTCTTAGGGAAAATGTAACATGCTTGCACTTCTGTTCGTTTACATTTATACGCCAGTTTGCTAACCATTCTTCGACAGATCTTAAGTGATCCGCTAATATTCTTGATGCTATAATTGGTCATTTGTTTCGGCTCACTAAAGCTCTTATTGGTCGTTCTTCAGATATGAAGTCTCCTACTTTAACAGTAAATTTTCTATTTTTTAAATAAGACTCCAAGGTTTTATGCATTTCGAGTGGTAAGCTTTTTTTAATCTTATATAAAAGCCTGTCATGCCACACTTTATCGAACGCCTGAGCCACATCTAGAAATATAGCAGAACAGTACTCTCCATACTCTAACGCCCTTCTGATTTCGTTAGTAATTCTATTTACTTGTTCTACAGTGCCATGTTTTGCACGAAAACCGAATTGGTGCGTTGGTATTACATTATTTTCATGGAGGAAAGGAGACATCTTTGATAGTAACACTTTTTCAAATATTTTAGAAAGACAGGGTAGAAGACTGATTGGTCTGTATGAAGACGGCTGTGTCAAGTCTTTACCTGGTTTCTCTATCATGATGATCTGTGACTTTTTCCATGAAATGGGGTAGTACCCGAAACTGAAAATAGCGTTAAAGAGCAAGGAGAGCACTGTTAAAGCAATATTTGGTAACTCAATTAGCATTTTTGGAGTAATTTTATCGTGTCCGGCCGACTTTTTTGGATTCAGCTCTTTTATGATTTTAATAATTTCAGAAGATGACGTTTGAATAGACCCAAGCGACTCATTAGCGCTATTGGAGTTGATTGGCAGCTTAAAGCTGTTCTTTGGGCAATTAGGTTGAAATACCTTTTCTAGGTGATTTGCAAAACAATTTGCCTTATCCTCGTCACTTCGGGCCCAGTTTCCACCCAAGCCTCTTATAGGCAAGTTGGAGTCGACTGGAGGCTTCATTGACTTTTGGGCTTTCCAAAGAGAATTTCCTTTGCTTGAATTTGAACACAGTTTCTTTATATAATTGTGAGTGTTGTATTCTTCCTCAGGTTTAAGCGCTGTTTTTAGTTTTCGTACAACATATTTTAGTTGCAGCTGAGTAGAAGGGGAGCGATTTAACTGCCATTTACAAGCTTTTCTATTTCATTATTAGTGATTTTTCTGCGGATAATCGGTTTATTGCTTATCTTTGTTGTTGCTATGACTGCTGCATTTGATTTTACATCATTAAATTCTCTTATACCTTCATCAATATCTTTTTCTGTATCTATTTTTAAATCAATATTAATGTGGCTACTCACAAATTTTTTATATTTTAACCAGTTCGTTTTGTGAGATGTTAGACCCACTTTTGGCTCAACGAATATGGGTTGTTCACACAACTTTATTAGTACAGGTGAATGATCAGAAGATAGGTCTGTACATGTATCAGCTGTCACAAGCGATCTATCTATATTTTTGGTTACAGCGAAATCAATTAAATCTGGTAGTTTGTTGCGATCGCTGGATTGTATGTTATATTAATAAAGATAAATAAATTAATTGCGTTAGGATAATAATCTAAACGTTTAAGTACATTCGGTTTAATAACTAAACAATATTATCAATGTTAATGTGCTTGTCATCATCCTTGACCTCTACTTTCAACCAACCTGCAAATGTATATTAGAGCAAAAGTAATTTTTTTCAATAAACCGAAATTACAGATACAATAATATTTTTGAAATTCCTCAGCTATTTGGCTTCGCTTGAAATTCTAAATTATTAAAAAAATTTATGAGTTTCCATTGCTGAGAAAGAAGACGAAGTTTATGTCAGTTATGAAAACGATTGCAAATAGAGCGATTGACATGAAATCGAAACCAAAACTTATGTTGTAAGAAGAAGGTTACGGAAAAAAAATTAATAATAATAACAATCAAGCAAACAGCGTCAATGACAGTGTTAATGACAGCTACAAAGAGCAAATACCAAAAGTTTTCAAGCACCATATTCCAATATCCAATATCGTTGCCTTTGTCACTGTCTGTTTTACATTGAAATGCTGCAAATTAAATTAAAAGTTTTCATTACGCGCGAAATCTTTCTGTGTTTGATGCATTGGCAATACTGTTGTTTGTTGGTTTTGTAATTGATCTTCTCTCTGCCCTTTGCACGCATTAATTTTACTGACTTTGAGAGGAATTGTTTTAAAATTGTTGTACCTTTGCCTGTGATGTTTAGAGAGTCTCGATTGGGTTACGCATACTTATATAAATATTCAGGATAAAACGCTATAGAAGGTATATATATTCCGCTTTGAGAGAGGTTCCAGAACCAGATTCTAACGATTGACTATATATGCCCATTTTATGTCCTTAAAAGTAACCGGATACAAGATGAACAGTTTTTGTGGTTTTGTCCAGCAAATTTCATTTAATTATCGAATTTAAAAAATTTTTGGTACCAGACACCATTACTATGACAAATTTACTGTTAATTTCGGACGTATAAAATTCTTCTATTTTCCGTTAATATAATCAATTCGGTCCTTTGGCTTGAATATAATCTCGGGAGTAGCTCACAATTTTATATGTCTTTAATTCAACGAGATTAAAACAGATTCGCCTGCCTTCAAAGTTAGCTCCTTCTCAAATTATTTTATGGGTAGCACTCAGCGAGTTCTAATTTCTTTTTATTTATTTAATAAATTAATTTATAATTTCTGCGCTTAAAAATTGTATGCATATTAATGCGTTTGCACACAATTCATTGCGGAGCACACTCAGAAGACACGCTGCTCGTTCTGCAGACAACGTCATGTCAACACCAAGTTCTGCACTTTGCATTCGTAAAATGTTTGCAATTATTTGCGTTAATTTGAATTTGATTCATTTCCTTTAATCGTTCTCTTTCACTTCTACTTAATGCTGTCGTAATCATTTGCATGACAGCAAGTAAGGAGCGATAAAGTAGAAAAAGCGTATAATTAAGTACTCGCTCTAAAAACCACTCAACAGATTTTTTCACACTTTTTACAGCATTTCACTCAACTTTGCCCTCTTCATTTGTTTTTAGCTGCTGATGTATTGCTGATAAAAAAGTTAAGATCGATTGCTATGCAAAAATTGGGAAGTGCTACACATGCGAGAAAAGCTGTTTGTGAAAATCCATTACGTAACATCCTTCAGCTTTGAGGGAATTAACAAGACAACAACATATAGTTTCGCATTTTTCCTCATTTAATTTTTAGTTTGAAAGGCAAGTGCTGCAATGGAGTGTGCAATTGTGTGTGTAAATAATTGAGCCTTTGATAGTCGTGAGCTGAGTGTGAGGGTTACTGAAAGCCAAATGCATCTAATTACACTTGGACATAAGTATGGAGATTGTAAATTAATAAGTGCTAATTTAGATTACCAAACGAGGCTTCAGACAGGGTGACTCACTATCGTGCGACTTCTTCAATCTATTGCTGGAAAAAATAATACGAGCTGCAGAGCTAAATAGAGAGGGTTCAATCTTCTACAAGAGTGTACAGCTCCTGGCGTATGCCGATGATATTGATATCATCGGAAGCAACAACCGCGCCGTTTGTGCTGCGTTTTCCTGACTATAAAGAAGCGAAGCGTATGGGTCTGGTGGTGAATGAGGACAAGACGAAATATCTCCTGTCATCAAACAAACAGTCAGCGCACTCGCGTCTTGGCTCCCACGTCACTGTTGACAGTCATACCTTTGAAGTAGTAGATAATTTCGTCTACCTGGGAACCAGCATTAACAGCAATAACAATGTCAGCCTTGAAATCCAATGCAGAATCACTCTTGCCAACAGGGGCTACTTTGGACTGAGTAGGCAATTGAAAAGTAAAGTCCTCTCTCGCCGAACCAAAATCAAACTCTATAAGTCGCTCATTATTCCCGTCCTGATGTATGGCGCTGAAGTGTGGACGATGACAACATCCGATGAGACGACTCTTGGGGTTTTCGAGAGAAAGGTTTTGAGCAAGATTTATGGTCCTCTAAACATTGGCAACGGCGAATACCGCAGACGATGGAACGATGAGCTGTACGATTTATACGACGACATTGACATAGTTCAGCGAATAAAAAGACAGCGGCTACGCTGGCTAGGTCATGTTGTTCGAATGGATGAAAGTGCTCCAGCTCTGGAAGTATTCGATGCAGTACCCGCTGGAGGAAGCCGTGGAAGAGGACGACCTCCACTCCGGTGGAAAGTGACCTGGCTTCACTTGGTGTTTCCAGTTGGCGCCAAAAAGCAAAAAGGAGGAATGAGTGGCGCGCTCTGGTGGATTCGGCTATAATCGCTTAAAGCGATTCCTACGCCAAATATATATATATTTAGATTATTTATTGATAAGTATTTCTCCCAAAATATCTTATTATCCCAAATTTACTAATCGGTTGTATGTTTTTAAGGAAATGAAATTAAATGGTATTTTTTATTCTTTGAACCCGCATGAGATGTACCCGAATGTTTTGAGTTATTTCAAGGGAGATTCAACAAATTATTTCCACTATTTTTCCTTGTTTTTTAAAGTATTTCTACGGAACTTTTTCATGACCTATAAAATGAATATTTATTTTCTCCTCCTTTTATCA
Source organism: Zeugodacus cucurbitae (assembly GCF_028554725.1). Lineage (NCBI taxonomy): Eukaryota > Metazoa > Arthropoda > Insecta > Diptera > Tephritidae > Zeugodacus > Zeugodacus cucurbitae. The sequence continues at coordinate 48,970,899 of NC_071667.1, read as the reverse complement.
AACATAAATTTATAGAGTGATAATTGCTGGAATATTTCAAATATCACCGATACAATTTACAGCAAGAAACCTATAAAATCACCAAGACTATACAACTGACAAGGTGCGTGAATAGTTAAGCTCTCGTTAAATCATTGCCGAAATACGAAGAAAATTCCACCTTCACCACTCAATCTGCAATAAAGCTAAAAGCTCACATAGCATCCTCTTCTTACACTGATGACTTATTTTACAAACCATCTTCAAATCACTATTGAAATTTCCATTACTAGATTTCCCAACGTGCGTGCTTCACGTTCCTTACACCCACACTATTCTTGTAGCAACAGTGCAAGCCTAATATATGTTGATAGCTCCGAAGCAGTGAAAACCGGGCAACACCCGCCTATCTTTCAGCTCTTTAATATTCCACGGGCATCCAACATTTCAAATCTGTTTTGACATACAAATGACTTAGTTCCGCGAAAAGTATTCGTACATTTGAAAATGTTTTGGCTTTGCCATTCGCCCTGGTTGGTTTTCGGGCTACAAAATGTAAATAACAACTTTCAAAATGAAATAAAATAACTTTTTATGTTTGTCTTTCCATTTCTATTTCCATTCCGAATTCCGAATGCTATACTACATTTCAAATGATTTTTGTTTTAGTTTACTCTATGTGAACTTTGTTGTTGTTGTTTCTTCTTTTGCTGGCATGTTGTTAAGTTATTTGCGGCATTTGCAAGTGGAATTTACATGTCAACGTGGCAAAACGGTTTGCTCAAGCATGTATATTTCATTATACTCCGTATGCCTGGGTCGAAGATATTGGAACCTTTTTGATGGCTTACTTAACTAGTTGAAAAGCACGAGACACGTCGGAATAGTAATAGAAATAGATTCGTTGAAGAGCTTCGCTGTTTATATTATAGTATAGTATTGAGGTAAAATTTACTTTTTTAGAAAAATATGTGTTTATTACAATTAAAAGTCATATTGTGATTTAATAATATGAATTCAGATTTTTTAAATATCAAATGACTCCCAACTGTATGATATTATCAATCATATTATGTTACTCATACGCCACGTCTAAGATATTGACACTGAAAGTGATATGCCATACATTACGCAATTCATACGACAACTTCATATCTAAAACACATTAACCGAAAAAATTCTATTAATTGTAAGGGAACTTTTGAAATAGTTTACATTTGTTTAGAATTTTTTTGTTTAAAACATCATTAGTTCTCATAGTTGAGCAATTCCTTAGTATACCAGAAGTCTTTCAGAGAGTCCTGTAAGAAAATTATTTACGTCTTGATAGCTGATAAGGGACAGAGTTTATATGAACTCAAGGGTAGGCCTTCATTGCATTCAAAGTTTTTCAAAGAGTTTCTTAATATATGTACAGTGTTTTGTGGTAAAACTGACTATCATTCTATATTCAATAATAATTGGCTTTGCTTAGACCACTCTTTTCGAACTTCCTGACTTCTGTAACCATTGACGAAAGAACCTAAAACAAAGACAGTCACGATTTATGATAAAAAGCCAGTATTTAATTACGATGCTTATGGTTTTTTTATTAATATATATTCAATTTACTTTCTCTCATTACTGAGAAAGAAAACTTTGCATTTCGACATTGAAGATTATTTTCCTCAAAATCATTTTCTTTCCTTTGGTTTTATTTTAGATCCGATTTTTATTTAAAAGCCTGTCTGAAACAAAAAAATATGATGTATTACATTTCATGTTTACCTATGTTTAGTATAATTTACTAATAATATATCAGCCAATGAACGAAATGTATTTCCAATAATTTATTATAGAAGCGACCTTGACTCCAAACTTTTTCAAAGTTACACTGTATGTTTTGGCAGTAAATTAATCCGCATGTAAAACACGACTGAAAATAAAAAACAAAAAATTGTTTGCAAACAGGAAGGGATATTAAATGCCCATATGAGTGTGTATAATTAGTAAACTAAAATTATTTGCGGTCAAACGCACCGCATATTTGTCATTTGTATTGGACACTAATTGGCTAATGCTGATTGCTCGAAATTAATACATTTGAATTATTAAAACAAATTGAATTTTACTTATGCATACATTACAGCTTGTATTTAAATAGCTGTAGGATGCCTAATGAGCAAAAAATTGAAGGAAATCAAGAGTAAATATGCGTTGAGTTACGAAAACATACGTCAATTTGCATATAAAGGGTGATTTTTTAAGAGCTTGATAACTTTTTTTAAAAAAAAAACGCATAAAATTTGCAAAAATTTTTGGTTCAATGCAAACCTATTGAATTATTTTGCTTGAGAAAGCTGTTAAGGCTTCTATAATTCCTGGTTATATAAAATCTTTTGATATGAAAATTATATCGAAAATTTTAGGACTTTTTGAGTATGTAAATAGAAACTGCTTAGAGACAATTAATAAAAGCTAATCCTTCCGAGTTGAAATATTATATCAAACAACTCCCAAATAATACTTAAATATATAAGAACTCTTTATAAAGGGTGATTTTTTAAGAGCTTGATAACTTTTTTAAAAAAAAAAAACGCATAAAATTTGCAAAATCTCATCGGTTCTTTATTTGAAACGTTAGATTGGTTCATGACATTTACTTTTTGAAGATAATTTCATTTAAATGTTGACCGCGGCTGCGTCTTAGGTGGTCCATTCGGAAAGTCCAATTTTGGGCAACTTTTTCGAGCATTTCGGCCGGAATAGCCCGAATTTCTTCGGAAATGTTGTCTTCCAAAGCTGGAATAGTTGCTGGCTTATTTCTGTAGACTTTAGACTTGACGTAGCCCCACAAAAAATAGTCTAAAGGCGTTAAATCGCATGATCTTGGTGGCCAACTTACGGGTCCATTTCTTGAGATGAATTGTTCTCCGAAGTTTTCCCTCAAAATGGCCATAGAATCGCGAGCTGTGTGGCATGTAGCGCCATCTTGTTGAAACCACATGTCAACCAAGTTCAGTTCTTCCATTTTTGGCAACAAAAAGTTTGTTAGCATCGAACGATAGCGATCGCCATTCACCGTAACGTTGCGTCCAACAGCATCTTTGAAAAAATACGGTCCAATGATTCCACCAGCGTACAAACCACACCAAACAGTGCATTTTTCGGGATGCATGGGCAGTTCTTGAACGGCTTCTGGTTGCTCTTCACCCCAAATGCGGCAATTTTGCTTATTTACGTAGCCATTCAACCAGAAATGAGCCTCATCGCTGAACAAAATTTGTCGATAAACACATTTCGAACCGAACACTGATTTTGGTAATAAAATTCAATGATTTGCAAGCGTTGCTCGTTAGTAAGTCTATTCATGATGAAATGTCAAAGCATACTGAGCATCTTTCTCTTTGACACCATGTCTGAAATCCCACGTGATCTGTCAAATACTAATGCATGAAAATCCTAACCTCAAAAAAATCACCCGTTACATATGTATACATACTAACAACGTAGTCTTATTAAAACCAATATTATGATAGTGGGAAGCATTTTCGGTAAAAGTGTGGTAGGGAATTCAAAAATTATACACATATATTAAAATAAACAGTCTCATACTGAATCAAGGTTGGAAAACTAATTTGCCGAATTTACAGATTATAGACACCAAAGTGATCAAGATGATAAGACAAGTCAGAATCTGTGTGGAATCTGCCGTCTGTCCATATACCATATAACCATGTACAGTGCTATAACTAAGCCACAAATTTAGATACATAAAACAAGTAGATGGGATCAGAGTATGAAGGGGTGTATTTGAGAAACTTTTTTTGGAAAAGTGGGCGAGACGGGTATGTTTAATATATAGATCTCACAAACTAATAAAGCTGATTATCTCATGATACAATAATGGCAAGAAAAAGCTCCGCTTTATTTGGTACAAAAATTGGAGAACAGGCTTGGTACCGACTACTCTTGGGTCGAAAACCTTACCTCAGGAAACGATAGACCAATTTCAAAGATATTGCGTTAATAATACTTCTCCAATATTCCGATGTGACGGTTTGAAACGGTTTGACGGTTCTTTTAAGAACTAAAGAAGATATCAGAATAAAACTTAGCAGTAAGATGATGGGAAGCATAGATCATCTGATAATATTCGAAATCGAACTACCAGACATTGTAAATGAGGGCTCTCCTTTTCACTGAAAATATAGGTAAATCTCTGAGATATTCTGAAGAAATTCGCTCAGCTCATAAACTGCTTCGTCAGTTTTCAGTAAGTCTTATTCGTACATGTCCGCTACCCCTATTCGGAATAGATGACTTAAGCATAAGAGGATAAGTGGGTTTCAGATACTGAAAACAATGGTATTTTTTAATTTTTTTAATATATATAATCATACATTTTATATAAAAAAAATCAGCATATCAAAGATACGTATTTAAATAGTATTTTGTGAAAAGTTTATTTAAAAATTTCGAAAAATAAAAAAATCCTTTGTTCATTAACTAGACAATGTTATTTTAAAGATGTGTAAAATTTGAGTAAAATCGGTTCATAACTTTTCGAGATATAGTGTCGTCCAACTTAAAAATTTGAGTTTTGAAATAAACTCGCCTAAAATTTTAATTCTAACTGACGTTTCCTGATGTTCGGAACTTCCAAAGGGTATATCTCTTAGAATCTTACTCGGATTGATTTTATATTTTAGGAAAATATTTTAAAAATATTTCACCTAACTTCTTAAAGGAAGAATGATAAGAAAATAATATTGTTTTGCGACAATTCTGACCAGCCACAATCGGTCCATACTAGACCCTGCAAAGGAGTGACATTTGTTATTATTTATTTATTTTTCGTTTTATATTTTACTCGGTTGAAATTTAACCCATAAGACACAGAGTAAGTCTTTTCCGAAATTTAATTACATGGAATCCGACTGAAAATATGATAACCATATATTTCTGAGAATTGGAAAGTGACAAATTTCACCTATGGTCATACTACATATTGAGATATTGATACTTTAAAGTACCACAATTTATGTTCAAACCAATTATAACACCATTTTCAAAAACTTTTATAGCTGCTTATTTCTGCATTCTCACTGCCTGCACTGGTGTTAAATCTATCCAGCAAGTGTACCTACTATATGATATACATATGTATGGGTACGGGTATGTATGTCTATGTGAATGCTTCGACTTTTTCGCAAATGACGAAAAGTCGAGTAGTTGCAATTAAAAGTTTGGAAATGCAATTTGTTTATGCTAACAGCAACTGTTGGGCACATAATTAATGAGCGCAAAATATCTTCTTCTCACAGCGGTGGAGTGCTGAGATAGCTACAGCCAACAAGTAAAAAATATGGATGCAACGGAGAGTATGACAACAAAGTGTAAAAAATACGACAATACAAGAAACAAATGAAAATTTTCATGAAATCATTGAAAGGAAAAACGTTGCCTAATTGGAAATAATGTTTTGCGAGTATCGGCGTGGGGGAAAGGGGGGTAGAGCATAAGAGAAACGAATGGAAAACTTTTGATTAATATGCAGAAAAAATATATGTTTGCACATGCACACATATTAATATATACATATATACACTGGCCGATTGTAAAGTTTTAGCAGAGCTCCAGGAGAACACTAAAATTTGTACAACATGGCAAAATGTGTTCATTAATGATGAATAATTTCGAGAAATTATGAAGGCCTCAATGCTTGCTCTCTCTTTCTCTTTGATTTTCAAAGAAGTAGAAATTGTCAATCAGTTGCTGACTGTCCAACATAAATAATTGCTGATTCCAGTTGCCAAACATTTGTGCATATATTAACTTTATATTTGCAAAATGTATTTTATCTGTTTCGAAAAATAAATTTGGAATTATTTTTTGTTACTAATATTTCAAATCATACAATCAAAACAAGTTGTGTTGTGGACCAAATCGAGATTACTATAGTTGTTAAGCCATAATAATTATAGACAAGGTAGAATAAAAAAAAAACTACGTGGCATTTAGAACTCATTTTCGACCGAAGTCGAAGAAGTAACAATAAACATGACCATTTTCAATGAAATTCGTAACATTTCACAACCACAACTTTGTAGTATATACATTAGGAACCAATGAAGAAAGCGGAATAAAAGTTTATGCAAATACTTTATTTGAATCGGGACTATTTCTTTATAAACCCTCGGATATCGAACATGAAGAACTCAGTGCGTAAGGGTATACCGAAAATATCGGTAAATCTCTCAGATATTTTAATATAATTCAGAGGGAATCTTTTTCTTCTAATTGTGTCTATGTACCAAAAAATGGTTAAAATCGTGTAATAACTTTCCCTAGCTTCCATTTACCTTATATTCGGATTATCAAGCTTCCGATTTTTACGGCATTATCAGTTAATATGTGAGATATCTTAGCAAAATGCATGAGCATATAATCTTTGATTAGGAGGATGAGATAATGTGTAGAAGATAACGTAAGTGAGGGAAGTTTGTGATTGTCATTCACTTGGGAGTGCCGGGGAGCCGAACTGATAAGGTGCATCAGTTTCTTTGCAGGATTGGAATCTCAGTGTGCTCTGCCCAATCCACAAAAAGGGAGATGCCACAATATGTACAAATTACCGTGGGATAAGCCTACTAAATATCGCCTATGAGGTTCTATCGAGCGTACTGTCTGAAAAACTAAAGCCCACCGTCTACAAACTGATTGGACCTTATCAGTGTGGCTTTAGACCTGGAAAATCCACAACTGACCAGATATTCACCATGCGCCAAATCTTGGAGAATACCCGTGAAAAGAGGATCGACACCCACCACCTTTTTGTCTATTTTAAAGCTACTCTTGACAGCACGAAAAGGAGCTGCCTTTATACCGCGATGTCTGAATTTGGTATCCCCGCAAAACTAATACGGTTATGTAAGTTGACGTTGAGCTATACCAAAAGCTCCGTCATGATTGGGAAGGACCTCTCCGAGCCGTTCGATACCAAACGAGGTTTTAGACAAGATGAAAAAATATAACGAGCTGCAGAGCTAAATAGAGAAGGTACAATCTTCAATAAGAGTGTACAGCTACTGGCGTATCCCGCCTGGATAAGGAAGCGAAGCGAATGGGTCTGGAGGTGAACGAGGGCAAGACGAAATATCTCCTATAATCGAACAAGCAGTCAGCGCATTCGCGGCCTGGCACCCACGTCAATGTGGACAGTCATAACTTTGATATAATTTCGTCTATCTGGGTACCAGCAACAACATCACCAACAATGTCAGCCTGGAAATCCAGCGCAGAATCACTCTTGCCAACAGTTGCTTCTATGGACTGAAAGTCTGAAAAGTAAAGTCCTCTCTCGACGAACCAAAATCAAACTCTACAAGTCGCTCATTATTCCTGTCCTGATGTATGGCGCTGAAGCGTGGACGATGACAACATCCGATGAGACGACTCTTGGGGTTTTCGAGAGGAAAATTTTGCGGAAGATTTACGGTCCTCAGAACATTGGCAACGGCGAATACCGCAGACGATGGAACGATGAGCTGTACGAGTTAAACGACGACATTGACATAGTTCAGAGAATGACAGCGGCTACGCTGGCTAGGTCATGTTGACCTAAAAGACGAACACACTCCGGCTTTGAAAGTGTTTGATGCAGCACCCGCCGGAGGAAGCCGAGGAAGGGGAAGGCCTCCACTCCGTTGGAGTCACCAGGTGGAGAGCGACCTGGTTACACTTGGGATCTCCAACTGGCGCCGAACTTCGAAGGAAAGGGAGAAAAGGCGCGCTATCATCGATTCAGCTATAACCGGCTAAACGGTTGCAACGCCAATCACATACATATAGTCTTTGATTAGTGTACCTTGGTGGTGAAAACGAGTGAAATCGGTTCAGGAATTACCTTAGCCCTCATATACTATATATGATGCTTTCGTTATTGTATTGGACTTCATGTCATGTCTTGATAAAACTATGTCAATAAATTGCGAGAGTATAAAATGTTCGGTTGCACCCGAACTTAGCCTTTCCTTACTTGTTTCTTTTTGGTGTTTGAGAAAGTTTTTATTGCAGTGACGATGCAGAATAATCATAATATATGTATATGGGATCGACAATACCCTAAAAACAGCAACACACTTTGTCGTCTTCTGATTGAAACTGAGGAGAGTGTTAGAATTATACCCGGAGTACGACAAGTTATTATAGTTAAAATCAAGCTTCCTGCTACCGTCAACGCTTTTTTCTTTGTTGGAAACTGTTATGGAAGTACTCATATCATTGATGTAAAATTATTGTATTCTCAAATAAATCTACCAAATTAAGTCCGGAGGAACTTCACAATTTTTATACTCTCGCAACAAAGTTGCTACGAGAGTATTATAGTTTTGTCCACATAACGGTTGGTTGTAAGTCCTAAAACTAAACGAGTTAGATATAGGGTTATATATATCAAAATGATCAGGGTGACGAGAAAAGTTCAAATCCGGATGTCTGTCTGTCCGTCCGTCTGTCCGTCCGTCCGTGCAAGCTGTAACTTGAGTAAATATTGAGATATCTTAATGAAACTTGGAACACGTGTTCCTTGGCACCATAAGAAGGTTAAGTTCGAAAATGGGCGTAGTCAGACCACTGCCACGCCCACAAAATGGCGAAAACCGAAAACACTTAAAGTGCCATACCTAAGCTATACATAAAGCTATGGAAGTAAAATTTGGTATGAAGGATCGCACTAAGGGGCATATGTGGATGTAATTTTTTTGGGGAAGTGGGCGTGGCCCCTCCCCCTACTAAGTTTTTTGTACATATCTCGCAAACCATTAGAGCTATATAAACCAAACTTTCTGCAGTCGTCTTTTTTAGCCACTTCCTAATACAGTCCAAAAATGTAGGTTGAAAATTACTAAAAGTGGGTTAACTCACCAACGAAAAACGTCAGAAACACTAAATTTAACATAAGAAATGGCAGATGGAAGCTGCACTCAGATTTTTTTACAAAATGGAAAATGAGCGTGGCTACGCCCACTTATGGGTCAAAAATCAGGTACTACTCGACCGATGTCAATGAAACTTGGTTTGTAATCGTTTCCTTACATCCCAATGATATGTTGTGAAAATAGGCCAAATCGCTTCACAACCACGCCTACTTCCTATATACCAGAACTTTGAAGACAATCTGAATCGTTAACTTTACAATATATATAGTAAGCACTAGTGAAGATATCGGTGCAAAACTTTGCACAAATACTGTATTTATAGTGTGGCAGCCCATTTCTGAAAATCGCCAAAATCGGACCATAGGTTTTCAAGGCCCCATGTATCGAACATGAGGACCTCGGTGCTTCTCACCTAATATTATGGTTTCCAACTTTCAATGGACTTTATACAATATATATGACGAATATGTGGGTCAAATTGTGTATTATATAATATTAATAAAGTCAAATAAATAAATTGCGATCGTATAAAATGTTCGGTTACACCCGAACTTAGCCCTTCCTTACTTGGTTTTTATTCGGTTTAATCTTCTACGTTAGACTACATCATAAACTCTCAACTATCCTACATAATGATGTAAAATGTACTACTCACTTAGATCCACAAAGATTTTGCATTTCTTATTACTCTCACTTTAGATATATTATCTCTAAACATTATGTATGTATGTACATATGTATATATGCACTTTTTTTGTCCACTACCTAATGAAAACGAGCATTCATCAATACGCATCTGTAGTTAATTATAATATCTAAGCTTCATCTCGTATCTCTCTGTGGCAGCACTGCAAAGGCGGACCCAAATTATGCGGCCAATTTCGGCATTCGACTGGCAATCAATCCAGCAAAATGGCCTGGTTAACAAATATGCATATAAAGAACACACAACAGTGTTAACCATGCAGTTATGTATATACATTTACCCATACGTGTACATATGTATTTTTGAATAAATATTTGCACACTCATATTTTCAGGCTGTATATTCCGCCTGTCATAATGAACCGCCGCCAACAGTAGGATTCTTCGACACTTTTCAATGGATTTAAAGCACAGATGCAACGCAATCAGTGTCGAACACTAATTTGGGTATTCCGTAGCCAGTCTCGTACGTATGCGAGGGCGTACACACAACCACATGTGGGCGGACGTAAATGGCCACATAAAACTGTCAAATTGGAATTGTTATCGATTGCATTGCAAATACGCCGACAACAAGCTATGAAATTTATGTGCCAAATTGTAAATCGTTATGGAGTAGTAGCGGCAACAGCAGCAACAGCAACAACAAGTACAGCTTTGAAACACTGTTAACGAGTTTGTGGTAATCAGCATGCCTGCAATAGCAACGACTCTTAACTGGCTAAGCTGATCTATTATGTATAGGCGTTTATGTGCTTCAAAACAAATGGATGTGTGGTTGTAGCATTTAGCTTGCTATACACAGGAGTAGTTACATAATATGCAAAATCAAACGGAATATAAAATGGCGGCATTTATCTCACATGCGCTAAAATTTTGTAATCAAATTACAAGTTTTGTCTTACCTTGGACGTTGGATTCTATGCGAAGATCGAAAAAATCTTGTATAATTCCCAAGCTCGGCAAATCTTGAGACTATTTGAAGATCGAAAATAAAAGAAGTTTGAAAACATAAGAAGATCGCGTTGTCTTAGCCGGCTCAACCTATTATTAATATTATTAACAATCGTCAGATTCGTCAAGTGCAATGTAACTCAAATAGCATCCTGTTGAAGGCCGGTGTGTTTAATTGTGTATACCTGTGTGGTATATAAATTATAATTTTACTTTAAATTACTTTTAAACGTCAACTTTATTAAATTACAAAAGATCTTAAAATATAATTTGCCTTAGCAACCAACGTCAACAAAAGTCTAATTGCAACCAACGCACTGCTGTTAATTCTGATTGGAACAACCTTGAACCTCGCTCTCCATCACATCTCGCTGTTAGCTGCTCAGTTTGCTCTCACAATTGTTTGATTCAACTTGTATTTTACTGCTAAATGCACTGATCGCTCTCACGGCAATTGGTTCGCACTTGCTTTACAACTGCTGGGATGTAAAGTAGTAGCTGTTAACTACAGTGATCGCTCTCACAGCGTTCGGTGCTAAACAGCCTAACAGCTTTCGATAATGTTTTTAGGTGGGTGACCAGCAGTTATTACTGCTTAACTCTTCCCCTTCTAAATGAGGGACGTCCACGATCCTCAACAATAATGCCTAAACTATTGCATAAACTTCTGACCAATTACATTGTTGCACATAGAATAGGTTGAGTTATAATTTTGTATGGTTATGGTTGAGTAACTTTACTTTTGGCATTAGTTCCGCAGACCCATACATATATTGGAACAGGAATGAGTTACAAGTTAATGACTGAGATAGAGAGAACGACGAATATGAGTGATTATGCTGGTATTTGTGGTATTTGCAAGTTGCAATTACATGGTTGCCAAGTCGGTTTTTCCTAAATCTACTAACTATCGGTTTAACTTAACATAAATTTACATTTCATTATAGTTAACAAAAATTTCAAATTACAAAAGTTTTACATAGTGGAAATGAATATTCGTGAGATGCTCAGTTACCTAGTCACCATAAAATTCGATGTAGCAAAATTTAATTTTTTTAATAAGCCTCGATTTTTGTTATTGGAATATCAAAGAAGAAATGGGGCCAGACTAGTATTTACTTTAAATTGTCTTTATGGACCACCCTCCCCTTAATTAAAACTGTACTCCCTAGGTCTTTTTCAATTGTATGTTCCTCATACAGAGGTGTTAACTTATTACCTAATCTAGTAATTCTTTTTACCATAACTTTATCTCCTTCTTTAAAAACACGCTCGGTTCTGTTTTTGTTGTGACTTGTGAGCTCTTTTTGTTGCGCACATCTAATATGTTCAGATATTTCATTATTCGGTTCATCAATGGTGGATCTAAATACGTCTACTGGCCTCATTTTAGTAACTGAATGTATTGTTTTGTTATATTCAATGGTTGACAGCAAGATTAGATCCATCGTATCATCAATACATCTTTCCAACTTCAGGCATCTAGCAATTTCGATTAAAGTGCTGTGAAACCTCTCTACTTGACCATTGGAGCAGCTATGCAAAGGTGGAGCATTGATGATGTTAATACCAAAATTATTAGAAAGAAGTTGTCTGACAGTGTTTGAATTCAGCGATTTTTCGTTGTCACAATAAATAATTTTTACTTTTGGAAAAATGTTCAAAATTTGTATTAATTGGGGCTTTATGTCCAAAATTGTTCTCGACGCTATGGTCTGAACGATTGCGAATTTTGAGAATTTGTCTACACAAGTCAAGAAATACTTTGAGTCGGTAGAAAAAATGTCAATATGCAGGATCTCTCCTGAGTATAGTGGAATGGGTGTATCTGCTATTTTATGTTTCCGATGCTGCCTATTGTACTTCGATTTAGAGCAGATCCTACAGTTTAAACAACCTCTTTGGCTTTCTTTTCCATCTTTGGGAAAAAGTAGTCTCTCAAGATTTGCTTAACATTTTCCTGTGCTGCACGGTGTGCACGATTATGCTCCGCAGCTATTATTTCCAACTGATCATTCGGGTCAAAAATGTCCGTTACATATGTTTTAGTGTATCTATTTTTTTTTTTTTTTTTTTTTTTCAATATTTCTTTATTTATTGAATCTGCTTTGTTTAAAGCCTAACAATAAGTATTAAAATCTTAAATCTATTTACAACTAAGTAAGCTCAAGAATGTGTTTGAGCTTTTTGGCAGAACGCTGCTCTTTAGTAGGCAGGTAGATCTCTTCTTTTTAAACGAGTTTGATTGGAATGTACCAAGGCGTTTGCCAATGGGTTTGGATGTTCACGAAGTTTAGAAATATATTTCTTTCTGCTGTCCTCTATTTCCTTCTTTACCATAGGAATATCAAGATCCTTATGGATATTTTCATTACGCATGTACCATGGTGAACCCGTTATTGTTCTAAGCATTTTAGATTGGAATCTCTGAATTATATCAATGTTGGTTGCACAGGTCGTACCCCACAGTTGAATACCATACATCCAAATCGGTTTTATGATTGCATTGTATAACAGGACTTTGTTGTCTAGGCTAAGTTTAGAATTTTTGTTTAGAAGCCAATTTAAATTTGCTGCTCTTAACTTCATGCAAGTTACTTTACTCGCTATATGTTTCCGCCACGTAAGCCTTCGATCCAGGTGAATCCCAAGATAAGTTACTTCATTCGCTTGGGGTACTAATACATTGTTTATTTTAATTGTCCGACATGTTTCTGGCCTTAGAGAAAATGTAACATGCTTGCATTTTTGCTCATTAATTTTTATACGCCAGTTGGCTAGCCATTCTTCGACACAAGTTAAGTGCTCCTCTAATACTCTTGATGCTCTAATGGGGCATTTGTTTCGGCTTACTATGGCTGTGTCATCCGCAAAAGTGGATGTCAATACGTTGTTAGCTATTGGAAGGTCTGCTGTATATATTATGTACAGGGTGGGGCCTAATACACTGCCCTGAGGTACACCGGCCCTTATTGCTCGTTCTTCGGATATAAAATCTGCTACTTTAACCGTAAATTTCCTATTTCTTAAATATGACTCCAATGTTTTATGCAATTCGTAAGGTAAAACGTTTTTGATTTTCCATAAAAGGCCTTCATGCCAGACCTTATCGAACGCCTGAGCTACATCGAGAAAAATAGCTGAACAGTACTCTCTGTGCTCGAATGCTTTCCTGATTTCGTTTGTAATTCTATTCACTTGCTCTACTGTGCCATGTTTAGCACGAAACCCGAATTGATGGGTTGGTATTATATTATTTTCGTGGAGGAAAGGAGACATTTTTGATAGTAAAACTTTTTCGAATATTTTGGAAAGACATGGTAAGAGACTTATTGGTCTGTAGGAAGATGGTTGTGTTAAGTCTTTTCCAGGTTTATCTATCATGATGATCTGCGACTTTTTCCACGAAATTGGATAGTATCCGAAACCAAGAATTGCATTAAAGAGCAAAGAGAGCACTGATATAGCAATATTTGGCAACTCAATTAACATTTTTGGAGTAATATTATCGTGTCCTGAAGACTTTTTCGGATTTAGCTCTTTTAGGATCTTGATAATTTCATAAGTAGACGTCCTAATAGACACGCTTGACTCGTTTGCAATATTGGGCAAAGTTGGCAACTTAAAGTTGTTTTTTGGTACATTGGGTTGAAATACCTTTTCAAGGTGATTTGCAAAGCAATTTGCCTTTTCCTCATTACTGCGCGCCCAATTACCGTTCGACTGTCTTATAGGCATCTTGGAATCTACTGGAGGCTTAAAATACTTTTAGGCTTTCCAAAGGGAGTTTTTCTTGCTAGAATTTGGACACAGGTGCTTTATATAATTTTCAGTATTGTATTCTTCATCGCGTTTAAGTGCTTTTTTTAACTTACGTGCAGCCGATTTCAGTTGACGCAGAGTTGAAGGGGAACGACTTAACTGCCATTCACGTCTCGCTTGCCTTTTCTCATTTACAAGCTTTTCTATTTCATTATTAGTCATGTTTCTAAAAACCTTAACTTTTCTTTTAGGTGTTGCCAAGACAGCTGCATTTGTTATTACATCATTGAATTCCATTACGCTTTCATCAATATCTCTTCCTGTATTTATTTTTAAATCGATATTAATGTGGCTACTGATATATTTTCTATATTTCAACCAGTTAGTTTTAAAAGATGTTAGAGATACTTTTGGCTCATCTATCATGGGCTGTTCGAATAACTTTATTAGTACAGGAGAATGATCTGAAGATAAGTCTGTACATGTATCTGCTGTTATTAGCGATCTATCTATATTTTTGACTACAGCAAAATCTATTAAGTCTGGTATTTTGTTTCTATCACTGGGCCAGTATGTCGGCTTACCAGGAGATATTATATCAAGGTTATTGTGCTTATTTATAATAGTGTAGTACAGCTGTCGTCCTTTCGGATTAATAAGACGTGAGCCCCAGTACATGTGTTTTGCATTATAATCACCACCAGCTAGAAATCTTGGACCTAGCGTTCCAAAAAAATCTTTAAATTCGCAGTCTGTAATTTTAAAACGAGGTGGACAGTATATAGCCGTCAGATTGAGGTCAGAACCTCGATTTTTCAATGATATTGTTGTAGCTTGTAGCTGCGCTGTAGCATGTGGTTCTAAAGCATGGTGATTTAGCCGATTTCTAACCAATACTGCTGTTCCACCGTGCGCCTTTCCATCTGGATGATTTGTAACATGAAGTCTATATCCCGCTATAAAGAAATTGTTTTTATTTGTTAAATGAGTTTCTGATATCAGCATAACATCTATGTTTTTTTCAGTCAGAAATCGTATTAACTCCAGTTTGTGTTGGTTTACACCGTTGGCATTCCATAT
Source organism: Zeugodacus cucurbitae (assembly GCF_028554725.1). Lineage (NCBI taxonomy): Eukaryota > Metazoa > Arthropoda > Insecta > Diptera > Tephritidae > Zeugodacus > Zeugodacus cucurbitae. The sequence continues at coordinate 48,955,498 of NC_071667.1, read as the reverse complement.
ACAAATATTTAATATACTCATTTTTTAGATAATAAAGTTTGTAACATTTGATTTTGAGATTTGATCAAATCTTGGATCATGTTTTGCATCGTAGACATGAATTGTGTCATACATTGAGTCAGATTTAGAATCATATTTTCAATACCTCCACTTGGTGGATTTTGCGGTTGTTGCATTTGCACAGCGTTGCCTTTTACCACATTTGCATAGCTTCCCTGGACAAAGATATCCTTAGAATTACCAGGTTTCGAACTCTGGTCTGTAATTACTACATTTTCGTTACGAGGGATATTCAACATTTGGTTACGACGAGCTTGAATTCCCAGTGACAATTTTGATTTCAAGTCTTTATATACAGGGCAGCCCCTGTAGTTAGCAGTATGATTTCCTCCACAGTTACTGCATTTTTTATTTGTATCCTCTTTTTTAAGAGTGCATTTTGATGATGGGTGCAAATCACCACATACCACACAAACACTGCGTAGAGTGCAATATGATTTGGTATGCCCATACTCTTGGCATCATATCTAATTTTTGTACTTGGAAACATTTGCACCAAGTCATGTTGAATGTAGGCTAGTATGGATAAATTACAATGAATTGCGTTAACTACATTAGTATTCGCAATGTCCTGAATAGTTCCTAACAGCGTGCTTCTGTCACAAAACTGTATGCAGTGTCTAGTTTTATTCCCAAAAATAATGAAAGTTCGTTTTGATGGAAACTCACTTTCTTCAATAATTATTTGGTTCCTAAAACAATTAACCGGTTTTTCAACTACCTCTATGGTGTACGTTAACGATCTTTCGCTGTGAATCGTGGCTGAATCTGAGTTCATATTTTCGTCCATCATATTAACTTGCTGCCGCGAAAGAGCATCGGCAACGTAGTTTTCTTTTCCAGGCTTATAATAAAACTTCGCATTATGTTCGTCGATAAATGCTTTCCAACGTTTAATCTTTACATTTGAATTTCTGTCAGACACCGCAAACGTTAGCGGTTGATGGTCAGTAAAAATATTCAATTGGCGTACACCATAAAGATAGTTACGAAGGTTTTTTAATGCCCAGACTATGGCCAAAAGTTCCCTTTCATTAGTGGCAAAGTGAAGTTCATTGTCTTTTAGGGTTCTGGAAATCATAGTTATTGGTCTGCCTTCCTGAGAAAGAACGGCACCCAGGCCACTGTTGGACGCATCAGTAGTTAAATCAAATGCTTTTTTAAAATCGGGGTAAGCGAGCATTACGTCTTCCGATACCAAAATGTGTTTAAGTTTCTCAAATGCCTGCTTCCTTTGCTTTGAATTTAAAAGTATTTTCACTCTTTTGGATTTGTAAGCGCTAACTTTTCCATTTTCCCCCTTCAAAATATAAGTCAATGGTTTGGCTACACTGGCAAAGTCTTTCACGAAGCATCTATAGTAGCTTGCTAATCCTAGAAAGGACCTGAGACCGTACAAAGTTTCGGGGGTTGGGAAATTAAGCATTGTGCTAACTTTATCTGGGCACGTCTTAATGCCACCCCTTGATACAATAAATCCGAGATACTCTGTTTCAGTTTTGAAAAATTTGGATTTGTCGACTGACACCCTCAACCCTGACACCCCTAATGACATTTGGTATTGGGTATTTGTCGTCAATTGTATTTTCGTTCAGTTTGCGAAAATCTACCACCAGACGTTTTTTTTATTGCCAAACTCATTGTGGCAGTATAGTACGCGAACACACCTAACACCCAAGGACAGCACTGTCAATCTGTGGCAACACCACATAAAGCTTAAAAGTTTTTGATTACTAATGCAACCATGCATTTTGACGTTTTGTTTTGTATTATCTTTTATGCTATTGTACTAATTTGTTATATGCCAATAAATCATTCTTTTTGGTTTAACCTTCAAACTGATAGCACGTGCACAGTGCTACACTGGTGACCCCGACGAAGCGGCAGAACATACTGGCTACCCCCACAAGTGAGAAATCTTTCGAAAATAAAAATATGCTCAACGACGAGCAAGAGACACCGGCTCCAGAGCAACAGGCACCAGTGCTATACACCAATGCGGGTGGACACGCTGGACCAAGGGAAAGTTAAGCTCCCAGATTTCGTTGAGGAACATACCGACCTATGGTTCTGGCAAGTCGAGGCGGCATTTGAAGCGGCAGGTATCGTGTCCGACAGAAAACGATACTATACCATAATTGGACAACTGCCTACGCGCGTTATTTACAAACTAGCTGATTTCCGTACCAATCCACCAGCACGCAACGAAATGTACGAAAACCTAAAGGCTCGAATCATTAACGAGTTTGCCGATAGCACACAGACCAAACTAACAAAACTCCTCAGCGACTTATCACTCGGTGACCGCAAACCGTCACAGTTGTTAGCCGAAATGCGGACAAGGGCCGCAGCTACACCGGTTACAGACGAGCTCCTAAAGCAGTTATGGCTCCGGAATCTGCCTGAACAAATACGCGCAATTCTATCCGCAGACGAGCACATAACATTGGTCAACGCAGCAACGATGGCCGATCGTATCATGGAGGCTACTAAAGACAGTAACTCATTCATACACGCCGTTCAACAAAGCCCTCAGCAGACAGTAAACAAACACCCACAGCAAAGCGCCGGCAATGAACCTGCAAGTCAAGCAATTCTAGAAATGCAACGCCAGATCAATGTGCTCTCACGGGATCTCCGAGACATCAAATGGCCACGCCGCGACAACCAACGAAGACCAACACCTACACGATCGGGTTCACGAAGTCGCGAACACCACGACACATGCTGGTATCACTACAAATACGGGACGAGCGCTCGTAAGTGCAGGCCACCATGCAAGTTTGACCGTACGGCCGGCAGCACACAGGAGGACCCAAAAAACTAGTACCCCGAGCTCAAGCCATTGGAGGCGCTTGCCAGCTCGGCCACGGCAACAACAACCTCCGCCTTTTCATAAAAAACGTTTACGACAATCAACATTTCCTCATCGACACCGGAGCAGATATATCGGTGATCCCAGCAACCGCAACAAACAACACTCATAAACCGACGATTACCCAGTCAATTTACGCGGCGAATGGAACGCCAATACAAACATTCGGACAGAAAACTCTTAAACTAAATTTCGGTCTCCGTCGCCCATTCGAATGGACATTTTGCATAGCCGACGTAAAATCGCCAATTATCGGCGCGGATTTCCTAGCGCACTACGAACTGCTAGTAGACTTAAAAAACAAATTATTAATCGATAAAACGACGAGATTACATACATATGGTATAACGCGAGCTACAGCTACCACTGGCATTAAACTTGTTACGGGTACAAACAAATACACAGAATTACTCTCAGAATTTAAGGAACTATTCGCACCGTCACCTAATAAACGCATTGCCAAAACTGCAACGTTCCACCACATCGTCACGAGCGGTCCACCAGTGAACGCAGAACCACGTCGCCTCACACCCGAAAAACTAAAAGCCGCCAAAGCGGAATTCGAATACCTGATGGCGAAGGGTATTTGCCAGCCGTCCAAAAGTCAATGGGCTTCGCCACTTCATATGGCCCCTAAAAAGGACAATACCTGGAGACCGTGCGGGGATTATAGGGCACTAAACGCCGTCACCGAAAAGGACAGGTACCCCATTCCAAATATCCAGACATTTCATCAAGTATTTGCGGGCAAAAGCATATTTTCCACTATCGACCTAGAAAGGGCGTACCACCAGATACCCATGCATCCCGACGATATCGAAAAAACGGCCATAACAACTCCGTTCGGCTTATTCGAATTTCGATACATGACATTTGGGTTATGCAACGCGGGCCAAACATTTCAACGACACATCGACAGTGTGTTTCGAGGATTAGACTTTGTCGTACCATACCTAGACGACATCTGCATCGCGTCCTGCACCGAAGCTCAACATGAGCAACACCTTCGAATCGTGTTCGAGCGTTTAAAGCAAAACGGCTTAACCGTTAATGGCAATAAATGTGTTTTTGGCCAGTCAAACGTTAGGTATCTCGGTCATTTAGTCACACCCAACGGTATTTTGCCACTGCCTGAAAAAGTAGAGGCAATAAACGCTTACACGGAACCAACCATCGCAAAGGACCTACGACGTTTCATAGCAATTATCAACTTTTACCGAAGATTTATACCCGGCGCCGCACGTACCCAAGATATCCTGCAAGCGCTTATTCCGGGCAACATCAAAAACGACAAACGCAAAATTCAATGGACCGAAGAGTCGCGAAAAGCATTCAACGATTTTAAACTAAAATTAGCCAATGCAACCCTGCTCGCGCATCCACAAGAAAACGCACAACTCACACTATCAGTCGATGCATCAGACAACTGTATCGGAGGTGTGCTGCACCAAATAAAAAACGACGAAGCGCAGCCCCTAGGATTTTTTTCCCGCAAGTTAACAACATCTCAACGTAATTGGAGTACATACTCAAGAGAGCTTTTCGCCGTGTATAAAAGCGTTAAATACTTCGCCGACCAACTCGAAGGTAGATGTTGCTCGATCTACACCGACCACAAACCAATCACTTTCGCTTTTAAACAGAAACCCGAAAAGGCAGAGCCACGACATCTCCGATACTTGCATTACATCAGCCAATTTACGACTGATATACGTTACGTAAAGGGTAAAGAAAACACAGTTCCTGATTTCCTTTCACGCATCAATGTAATGCAACGCGAACCTATCGACTACGAGGTCATTTCGGCAGAACAGAATGCGGACAGTGAATTGAAATCCATTCTTCAAGGAAACGACCGCTACAGCATAATTTTGACTAAGATGCCCGTGCTCAATTCAGCAAAACAGATATATTGCCATATCTCAAACAATAAATGCAAACCTTACATTCCGAAGTCATGTCGCAAAACAATTTTTAACGCTATACACGACATTGCACATCCTGGTATTCGAGCGACTACCCGACTCATCAAACAAAGATTCGTCTGGCCCAACATTCACCAGGACGTTGCAACCTGGGCAAGGCAGTGCATACCATGCCAAAAATCGAAAATTCAGCGGCATAACAAGACCACACCTGGACGTTACGATACCACAGAGTCACGTTTCGACCATATTAACATCGACATAGTCGGCCCACTACCGCCTTCAAACGATTACCGATACCTACTAACGATCGTCGACAGATTTACGCGATGGCCAGAAGCAGCACCTATCAAGAACATAACGGCTGAAACTGTCGCCACCACACTCATAGATACATGGATCACGCGATTTGGTGTACCTTCTAAAATTACAACGGACCAGGGGCGACAATTTGAATGTCAAGTTTTTAAGCAGCTCAACGAAAGACTAGGTATACGTCACCTCCGCACAACCGCATATCATGCCCAAGCCAACGGTTTAGTTGAGCGTTTTCATCGTACACTAAAAGCAGCACTAAAATGTAAAGATCGGCGAAACTGGGCAATCGAGTTACCGCTCATCATGCTTGGACTTCGATCAATATTTAAAGAGGACATACAGGCAACACCAGCGGAACTAGTTTACGGAAAAAGCCTGCGACTACCAGCAGATTTTTTTACCGAACCGAAGCCGTACCCAAACGAAGCAGAGTTTGTTCAAGAATTCAGACATGCAATGGAATCGATACGACCGACGCAAACGGCACACCACACAAAAACAAAACCATTCATACAAAAGGAACTCCATCAATGTACGCAAGTCTTCGTGCGAAACGACGCAATGGGACCACCACTGCAGCAGCCGTATGACGGACCATTCACAGTAATAAAACGTCATCCGAAATATTTCACGCTGGACATCCGAAACAAAATTAGAAAAATTTCAATCGACAGGCTGAAAGCGGCATTTACCGACGACAACAACATTATCGACGAGAACGCAGGGCCGACTCCAGCTGAGATCAGCGACTCTCAAGTCAAAACCACAACTCGCCTGGGAAGAAGAGTTCGATTCCCTAAACGTCTGTGTCTGTAAGTACACACAGATTGAAAGGGGGGCTGGTTGTGGCAGTATAGTACGCGAACACACCTAACACCCAAGGACAGCACTGTCAATCTGTGGCAACACCACATAAAGCTTAAAAGTTTTTGATTACTAATGCAACCATGCATTTTGACGTTTTGTTTTGTATTATCTTTTATGCTATTGTACTAATTTGTTATATGCCAATAAATCATTCTTTTTGGTTTAACCTTCAAACTGATAGCACGTGCACAGTGCTACACTCATCAATGCCCTTCTTGTCCACGACCCAAATGGGGTTATTGTAGGGAGACTTAGATTGTCTTATAATACCATTTCGTAAAAGCTCTTTTATTTCATTGTTAACAAAGTCAACTACCCCCATTGGATATGGATACATCTTAGAGTAAATCGGTTCTTCATGTTTTGTACGAATCCTAGCAACTACATTTGTGTTATATGGCAGTGATTCGTTCGGATCGGCGAAAGCCTGTGATCTTTTTTTAATCATATTTGAAAAATCCTCCCTTATTGCAAGAGGTGCACTTTCCTGTTGAATTTTCAAAGCATTAATGTTGTCAATTTTTATAAAATATAATTTTTCAATTCCAAAATCATGAACTATTTCACCTTTTTGAAGGTCTACGACTGCATTGACTTGCGTTAGCAGGTCAAGCCCAATTATCGCGTCAAAGCTTATTAAATTTGGTAATATTATAAAATCTGAATTTATGCCAAACAAGTTAATTTTACATTTTTGCCCTACTATGCTCTCGCCGTGAACTGATTTAACTACGAACGGTCTCGTTAAAGGCACAATGCCTTTTAATTCAGTAAGGGGCTTTATAAAGCCTTTTGAAGCTCCTGTGTCCACTAACATTTTTATCTCTTTGCCCCCAACTCCTATTGTTCGTTTGATCCAAGGGAGCTGGGCACCCTTTCTAAAAAATTAATTTCTTCGATATCTTCGATTTCCCGTTCCACAATACTATCGTACGTAGATTTTGTTGCTACATCTTCCGATGTGTCGGATATGTGGTGAATTCTCTGGACTTTTGGACCAGTACTTCTGTCTGATACAGGAGGTCGCTTAATTTGCTGTCCTTGATTGCCTGTATTAAAAGGGATTTGCCGATTATTAGAGACTTTCATATTTTGGGACTTATTTTGCTGTAAAATTTCTTGTGGGATTGTGGTGCTCGAACTTCGTTGAGCGGCGGAAACCAGATGTGGATGGATCTATGTCCATTGGTTCGGTGCCCTGATCTCTATTATTACTCGAAAAATTGCGCTTTTCTTGTCTATTTTGGAAGTAGGGATTTTTATGACCGCTACGTGATTCTATTTGGTTGCTCTTGGTCTCATATATTCTCTTAACTGAAGAGTGACCTCGGTCCTTGTCCTCAAGATGTTTAGAGTAGGTTGATGCAAACATGTATCGTTCATGATTTGCTTCTACTTCCTGGGCAAGTGCCAAAGCAGATGGCAAATCTGTTGGACGAGTGGAAAATAGTATATCGCAAAGGGGCTTCCTAAGGCCAGAGACAAAAACACGTAATGCATCTAACCTATATTTATCATTTATTGAGTTAGCTATGTGACTTTCATATGTCATGATAGTTTTATTGGTAAGCAACGTAAGCTTTCTTTCGACTTCGTCGTAGAAATTCAACACCGTCAGATTTCCTTGTCTCAAGGTACTTAGCTCCTGTTCAATTAAATATATTGGTCGCTTATCAGCGTACGTGAAATCTAATCTTGCCACTATAGCCTTAAAGTTAAGAACAGTGTTGAAAGACGCTAAAACAGCATCTGCAGCGCCTCTAATTTTGTTTCTTATAATGGCCACTGCCTGATAATGTTTAGCGCTTCCATCATAAGGTTCATATAATTTATAGGCCGTATGTGCGGCTTGCCTCCATGAGACGTAAGTCTCTTGCCTACCATCGAATTCAGGCAAAGATTTAACTAGGTCAAGAGTTTCCTCGCAACGCACGGTACCTGAAATCCTAACCTCTTCGAAACTCTCTACGTTAGCTGTTGACGTACTTGTAAATCTTTTTGAGATTTCGTTCAACTTTTTGTCGAATTCCTCTTTTTGTGAGCTTAAGGCGGCTGATACCGCAGCTGTTACTATAGCAGTTAACTCCTCAGTATTCATTTTTGATTGATATTTATCTTTTAGAACTAAACTATTAAAAAGGCTCACTAAATCTACGTCGCACATTAAAGTATTGACCGCGCAAAAACCCGGTATAATAAAATACCGTCTTATATCAATCACAAATCAAATTAGATTTATAAAAAAGTTTCAAAAATACATCGAATTCCAATGGTGATCATAGTATTTAAATATATTTATTAAGAAAAAAGGCACTGAGCAAGTCACTTACGTAATTTACTTTCTCTTAGCACGTGGTTTCGTTTGCTTAAAAAATTCTTAAAGGTTAGCCAAGGCCGTAAGACATCACAGCAGGTGTCTCAAAAATTGGTAGAATCCAGTGATTTGTTCAGCAATGTATAGCTTTTCATGCTTTTTGCCCAAAGCATCCAATTTAAAGCAAAATGAAAAACGTGGTTTAAGCTCCTCTGTGGGCGGGTTCTTTTTTGGTCAGCAGACAGCAATGTTCACGTGTTAGTTTAAGTTTTTCGGAACTTTTCAGTACTTCAAGAAATCCGAAATTTTAATAAAAATTGAGGCTAAAGATTTTGTTAGCCCCACGTTGGGCGCCAATTATAATTTTCCTTTAAATTACTTTTAAACGTCAACTTTATTAAATTACAAAAGATCTTAAAATATAATTTGTCTTAGCAACCAACGTGTCCAAAAGTCTAATTGCAACCAACGCACTGCTGTTAATTCTGATTGGAACAACCTTGAACCTCGCTCTCCATCACATCTCGCTGTTAGCTGCTCAGTTTGCTCTCACAATTGTTTGATTCAACTTGTATTTTACTGCTAAATGCACTGATCGCTCTCACGGCAATTGGTTCGCACTTGCTTTACAACTGCTGGGATGTAAAGTAGTAGCTGTTAACTACAGTGATCGCTCTCATAGCGTTCGGTGCTAAACAGCCTAACAGCTTTCGATAATGTTTTTAGGTGGGTGACCAGCAGTTATTACTGCTTAACTTATATATATCACAAAAGAATTGGTACAAAAATAGTCCGAACTGTGTCAAGATATTAATAGTTACTACTGTTAAGGCCAATTCAATGTGAAATGGATATATGAGCAAGTTAATGACCAGACTAGTACCATACCACCCCATATAAGACTAGTTCGATGTTTATTCGGAGATAACTAAACTACTTGCGTTACAAAGCCAAAGCGACGAAACCAATTCCATCGATTTTCAACGCTGGCACATATTAATACGTATGTACACAAAATCTTACCTATTAAAGCTAAAATGATTTAACACACATAGCTTCGTGCATTGATCAAGCTTGGCCATCAATAGCACCATGAATGTCCACATTGTAACCTATGCATAACGGAAATTAGTAATTGTGCATATAATTATCAGGTAGAAATGTGATCATTTAATTACGTTAACCGCTAACATACACAAATGCAAAAGCCGTCGGTAATATACTCAGATAGATATATGCAAATACACAGATATAAGTAAGTATACATACTCCACAGGACTGAAGCATAAATTCATTATGTACCTATACAGTCCTTATAAGTGTAGGATGGACGGTCAGTTAGTATAACGGTATTTAAATAAATATTTGCAGCAAATTGTAGCATGTGTGTCTTTCGTGAAGACCATATGAAATTCGTTATTTCCTATGAAATTACTTTATTAGTGGCATTCCTTATTGTTGCTGTGTGTGAATATGTGATGCTACGATCTATCTGCTATCAATTTCTGTGGTTTGCATCAATATACTTATTCAATGTACTTGCTTCGAGTAGTATTTGTCGGCAAGTCAGTTGTTGACAAACTAATAATACGCTCTGTCACCTGAAATTTGAAAGAATGAGCTGGGCTTGGAATTAATTGCTTCGTTTGCTAACGGAAATTAATTGTATAATAGTAGGAAATCTCTACTGCATATCATATATTACATATTAATTTTACAGTATAAAGGAAAATGTCCAATACCAAAGAGAATAGTGAAAGTAAAAGTTTGAGGTTGAAAATTTTAAATTTAATGGAAATATAAAACGAGAAAGTGGTAAGCGATTTTATACAAAAATAAAAGCATGATTTATTTAAAAAAATGTAATATTGATTTAATCGAACACTTATACGTTTGTGACTGCGGGTAAGAAGAAAGTCCTAGACCTTCTTATTATCTACGGATATTGTAGCCTTTATTTTGAATGATCACCCCTTCTCGGATTATAGGTATATTAGCTTTAATATGGACAGAGAGTTTGTATCTAAAAAACCTTATAAGAACCTGAGGACCACTAACTGGGACCTATACTCAACTCTTCCGGTCGCGTTCTCTCGTTTGCGCAATCGATGAGTAGGAGTGTTCAACACTGGGGTAAGGTGACCTTAGAAAGCTCCTATCATCTGAATGCTCAGAAATGCTAAGCAAAACCTCTTTGATGGACTCCCGAGCTTTCAGAATATAAAAATAATCCGGATGACGAGTGGAGTTGAAATACGGATGTCTGTCCGTCTGTCTGTCTGTCTATCCGTGCAAGCAAAAACTTAAGTAAAAATTGAGATATCTTAATGAAACTTGGTACAAAAACAAATGGACGAAATCCGACCATTGCCATGCCCACAAACTGGCGAAAATCTAAAACATATAAAATGCCATAACTAAGCAATATATAAAGTTATAAAAGTAAAATTTGGTACAAAGGATCGTACTAGGAAGGAGCATGCTTGGATGTAATTTTTAATAAAGTGGGTGTGGCTCCGTCCCAATTAAGTTTTTTGTGCATATCTCGTAAGCTACTAAAGCTATATCAACCAAGCTCTCTAGAGTCGTTTGTTTTTAGCCACTTCAAAAATGGAAGAAATCGGATTATAACCACGCCCACCTCCCTTACAAATGTTATGTTGGAATGTACTAAAAATGCTTTAATTCAAAATTATATTCCATAGTAAGGATGGTACAGTAGAGCTGCACTCAAAATTGTATACAAAGTTTGAAATGGGCGTGGCTCCGCCCACTTATGGGTCAAATAACATATCTCCGAAACTACTTAACCAATTTCAATGAAATTCGGTCCATAACATATTCCTGACATCTCAATGATATGTTTTGAATATGGCTAAATCAGTTGACAACCACGCCTACTTTCCATGTAACAGAACTTTGAAGTCGATCTGAATCCAGTGAAAATATCTGTACAAAACTTTGCACAAATACTGCATTTATAGTGTGGCATCGCCCTTCTAAAAATCGTCGAAATTGGACCATAAGTTTTCAAGACCTCATGTAACGAACATGAGGACCTCAGTGCTTCTAATAAATTTTTAACGGAAATATAGGAAGGTCTCTCAGATTAATATAGTTCAGAAAGACTAATTTTCTTATCATAGTATGGCTTAGTGGCAAAAATGAGAGAAATCGGATAGAAGGTAGCTAGGTGGCAAAAATAGTTAAAATCGATCCATGAATTACCCATGTTTTCTAATGAACTTTATGCCGAATATGTGAGCCAAATAGTGTGTTAAATTAATAAAATTAAATAAATAAATTGCGAGAGTATAAAATGTTCGGTTACACCCAAACTTAACCATTCCTTACTTGTTATTTAATTAGATATAAGTAGGCGACTTAGCTTTGTTTAAGTTACCGTTATCCACTAACAAGTCTGAGGTTGGAAAGACCAAACGGTCTTCCTGGAGAGCTTACTGCGACAGCGTTGAGGACTACAAGTCCCCAGGACCGGACAGCATCATACCTGCGCCAAGGGGTCTTGCATCTGGTTGGCTCCTATTTACGCGAATTGTGTCAGACTGAGCCATATTCCGGTGGCTTAGAGGCAGTTTCGGGTGTCTTTCATATTAAAAGCTGTTAAAAGCACCCACGTCATTGGTAAAGACTTCAGGGCCATTAGCCTTTCCTCGTTTCTTCTGAAAGCGCTAGAATTCTCATTGCAGAGTGGGTGGTAAATAGGGAAGTGATATAGCCTGTGTTGACGATGTAGCTCTTATGGTAAAAGTGAAATTCTAAAATTGCAGTCTACGGGATAATCCAAGGATAATGGATTAGGCATAAATCCAAATAAAACAGAACTCATTTTATTTAGAAGAAGGTACAAAATCTTCAACATCACTATCTCCTCACAGGGAGGCTCCAGTCTGCAAAACGTGAATAGGGTGAAATAGAACTATTGGGAAAAGTTGACGTCTCTTACCAAAAGTGTTTTTTCTGGCTCTATGAAAGTAAAAACGTCAGTTAAATATATTGTACATTAATGACTGCGAGGTTCTTTAAGGATCTCTCTGTTTTCAGTATTAGGAAAAAGTCACATATAGCAATTCTTTTGACCAAGAATTCAAAAGCATTAAAGTGTGAGCTTTTAACAAACGAAAATCGCCAAGTTCATAAAAAACTTCTCATCTTAGCGGATGCTACAGACAAAGTAAGCAATAAATTCAGCTGCAAATTTTATCGCACTTCAGGGAAATGTACATATGTACATATAATGTTTTGACAATTGATGGTTTAACCCTGCTTAGATAAAGTTATTTTTAAGTACTGAAAAGATAACGTACGTCTGAGAGTCGTATTCAAGTTTTCGTCCTTTAAGGATGTCAATGGAAACACTTTTGCAGATATTTTTTTACGTAGATCTTTTATTTAATTATTATACTTTTATTTTGGATATTTGTTTCAAGAAAATTATTATTTATTTAAGAAATCGAAAGGAAATTTCACTTGTATTAAAAATTCATCACTAAAAATTAGTCTGTTTAAAAGGACGCCAGTTCATTAAATAAAACTTTAAAAAATCTTTTTTTGTTTTGGTTAAATTAGATAACAATATCAGTGTACATTTATATAATGCAAAAAAATTAACTTTTGACATAATTATTTGCAAGAATTACATACTAAATTATTGTGTTCCCCACACACAGGTGTGTCACATTTTACGCATGTCATTTTTGACATACGTCGGATTTTGGACGGGCAAAAGCCACAGTACCTTTTCTTTTTTGAGGTAGGCTGACCTCCACTAGCACTACATCCATTGCTGAGTTCATCTTTTGCAGAATTTTCAATATTACTTCTTAGTGTTCTAGACAAAGTTGGGATTTCAATCTCTTCTGGATCCATGGGGTTATCAAAGACAATGAAAGTGACTCTCTTTACGACTGTCTTTTGTCAATGTCTTTTGACTATTGGAAATCGAATTATGACAATAAATAACCTAAGAGTTTATGAATGCCGTGTTTAGTATTCCGTAAAATATTGCCATAGGCCACCTGTAGGTTTTTCTCGAACAATGCTTACTTTTACTTTTAAGGGTTGGTTGGGGTAGCGTAATAATGCGATAATCGGAAGGTGAATTAAAGTGTGCAGAGGTTTGCGGTAATTCTTGAGAGGATTTACAATCAATAAACTCATCTTCCACGTCGCTTTGTACATTATCCTCCAGCAATTCATTTTCTGATTCGCTTCCATTTTCCGATGAATTTGAGCCAATCAAAATATCCTGCAAAAGAGCAGCAATTTTTGTGTCATCCACACTTTGATTCTCCATGTTTATTAACTAAAAGAAATGAAAAATTATGTTTATAACCTCTCAAAGCTTCATCAAATAAAATAAAAAAGTTTAAAAGTTACGTAAAAGATCTCTCAGTCGTACCTCAGAAAACAAACTTGTAATATTTCATCAGAGAAAAAACTTACCACTGAAAAACAGTCACCACTCACAAGCTGCAGTTAACGACTGAGAAAACTGAAAGCGAGAATATTCCCTTTTAACGGTTGTGAGAGAGAGAACGAAAAATAAAACAAGTGTACGTCTCGCAGACGAACGTTACGTAAGCAGGGTTAAAGTTCCCGTTTTCTTATCATCTTATCTCTGTTTTATAATTCTGATTTGTCGACAATTTACGAACTAATTGGGCTGCCATGGTTTAAATCGGTTCTTCTACCAACGAAGAGGAAGATTTCATAACTCACTTATTTTCTAAACATGCATTAACCCATTCAGGACCAATGTGACGTAGACGTCACGACAGCATAGCCCTTCTTTATTTGCCGTAAAAAAAAAATGGGTAATGAAAATTTAATTTAAAATGCAACATAATCTCTTCTTAAGCGGTACTATCAAGTTTGCGTCAGTTACAGTTAAGTTTTGCTTGTGAATATATGCTTTGGCGTTAGTTTGGTTTTGTGTGTATATCGAAAACAAGAAAAATGTCGATAAGAGCAAAGGCCAAAAAGAAAGTATATATATATTTTTTACTTGCGTGCAACTAAAAAAAAATAATGTATGTAGTATTACTAAAAAATATGTGTAGACAAATAGTGCAAAATAAAAACTTATAAGTTGTTGTGTTTTACTAGTGTCTGATTAAGTTTTTTATTGCTGTGACGTACACGTTGCATTGGTCCAAATACCCTGGTAGTACATATATTGATTTATTAGGGGAAAACCTTTGCGTTTTGGATACAAGATGTGGTGTCTCAATACGTCCCAAGGATACCTTGTAAATTTTTAGATGTACCAAGGCATTAATCCATGTATACCAGAAGAATATCCAAACATATATGGAAAGAACCCTGCGCCATTGTTTTCCATGCTTGATGATCTAAATGACGAAAAAAGGCAATTACCCTATTGCATATATTTTGATAATTTATTTACTTCAGTTTGTGTCTTGCTCGGTTTGAAAGAGCGGGGCTACGATGGCACTGGAACAATGCGAGAAATTATGATTCCTAGGTCCAAGGTCTGTCGATATTCACGAGAGCAAAGCCGAAAAATCGACGTCCCCCGGCCATATGCGGACGCTATGTACAATGCTTCAATGGGAGGTACAGATCGAATGGATTAGAACGTAAATGCTTACAAAATTGCCGCTAGGGGCAAAAAATGGTGGTGGTCTATATTTACGTGGCTTATAGACGTTCCAATTCAAAATGGTTGGATTCTGCATCGGAAAAGCGGTTCAGGCATGACGCAAATTGATTTTCGTCGAGCAATTTCCAGACACTATTGTGGTAATCTTGGCGTTAGAAAGCCACCTGGAGGTTTTCGAAGACCGAAAAGTAAAGCTGAATGTGCGAACGAAAGATACGATGGCATCGATCACTTTGTGGAGGTAGTTCCTGGTAATAAACGTCGACCTTAGCAAGGTCATAGTTGCAATACAGTGTGCATAACGATGTGTGTCATTTTATAAATGTTAACTAATCTTTACTAAATTTTTTATTCTTCCTTACTTTATCTCGAAATATGTGTGTGTGTGTGATTGGCGTTGCAACCGTTTAGCCGGTTATAGCCGAATCGACGATAGTGCGCCACCTGTCTCTCTCCTTCGCAGTTCGGCGCCAGTTGGAGATCCCAAGTGTAACCAGGTCGCTCTCCACCTGGTCCCTCCAACGGAGTGGAGGCCTTCCCCTTCCTCGGCTTCCTCCGGCGGGTACTGCATCGAACACTTTCAGGGCTGGAGTGTTTTCGTCGATTCGGACAACATGACCTAGCCAGCGTAGCCGCTGTCTTTTTATTCGCTGAACTATGTCAATGTCGTCGTATAACTCGTACAGCTCATCGTTCCATCGTCTGCGGTATTCGCCGTTGCCAATGTTCTGAGGACCATAAATCTTGCGCAAAATTTTCCTCTCGAAAACTCCTAGTGTCGTCTCATCTGATGTTGACATCGTCCAAGCTTCTGCACCGTAAAGCAGGACGGGAATGATAAGCGACTTGTAGAGCTTGATTTTGGTTCGTCGAGAGAGGACTTTACTGTTCAATTGCCTACTCAGTCCAAAGTAGCACCTGTTGGCAAGAGTTATTCTGCGCTGGATTTCGAGGCTGACATTGTTCGTGTTGTTGATGCTGGTTCCCAGGTATACGAAATTATCTACGACCTCGAAGTTATGACTGTCAACAGTGACGTGGGAGCCAAGACGCGAATGCGCCGACTATTTGTTTGATGACAGGAGATATTTCGTCTTGTCCTCATTCACCTCCAGACCCATTCGCTTCGCCTCCTTATCCATGCGGGAAAAAGCAGAACAAACGGCGCGGTTGTTGCTTCCGATGATATCAATATCATCGGCGTACGCCAGGAGCTGTACACTCTTGTAGAAGATTGTACCTTCTCGGTTTAGCTCTGCAGCTCTTATAATTTTTTCCAGCATCAGGTTAAAGAAGTCGCACGATAGTGAGTCACCTTGTCTGAAACCTCGTTTGGTATCGAACGGCTCGGAGAGGTCCTTCCTAATCATGACGGAGCTTTTGGTGTTGCTCAACGTCAATTTACACAGCCGTATTAGTTTTGCGGGGATACCAAATTCAGACATCGCGGCGTAAAGGCAACTCCTTTTCGTGTTGTCGAAAGCAGCTTTAAAATCGACAAAAAGGTGGTGTGTGTCGATCCTCTTTTCTCGGGTCTTTTCCAAGATTTGGCGCATGGTGAATATCTGGTCAGTTGTCGATTTTCCAGGTCTAAAGCCACACTGATAAGGTCCAATCAGTTTGTTGACGGTGGGCTTTAGTCTTTCACACAATACGCTCGATAGAACCTTGTATGCGATATTTAGGAGGCTGATCCCACGGTAATTGGCGCAGATTGTGGGATCTCCCTTTTTATGGATTGGGCAGAGCACACTGAGATTCCAATCGTCAGGCATGCTTTCTTCCGACCATATTCTGCAAAGAAGCTGATGCATGCACCTTATCAGTTCTTCGCCGCCGTATTTGAATAGTTCTGCCGGTAATCTATCGGCCCCCGCTGCTTTGTTGTTCTTCAAGCGGGTAATTGCTATTCGAATTTCTTCATGGTCGGGTAATGGAACATCTGTTCCATCGTCATCGATTGGGGGATCGGGTTCGCCATCTCCTGTTGTTGTACTCTCACTGCCATTCAGCAGGTCGGAGAAGTGTTCCCTCCATAATCCCAGTATGCCCTGGACATCGGTTACCAGATTACCACCTTGGTCTCTACATGAGGATGCTCCGGTCTTGAAACCTTCGTTAAGTCGCTTCATTTTTTCATAAAATTTTCGAGCATTCCCTCTGTCTGCCAGCTTCTCAAGCTCTTCGTACTCACGCATTTCGGCCTCTTTCTTTTTTTGTCTGCAAATGCGTCTCGCTTCCCTCTTCAGCTCTCGGTATCTATCCCATCCCGCACGTGTTGTGGTCGTTTGCAATGTTGCGAGGTAGGCAGTCTGTTTTCTCTCCGCTGCGAGACGGCACTCCTCATCGTACCAGCTTGTTTTTTGTCGTTGCCGAAAACCAATTGTTTCGGCTGCAGCGGTACGCAGTGAGTTTGAGATGCCGTTCCACAGTTCCCTTATACCGAGATGCTGATGAGTGCTCTCAGAGAGCAGGAGTGCAAGTCGAGTAGAGTATTTCGTGGCTGTCTGTTGCGATTGCAGCTTTTCGACGTCGAACCTTCCTTGTGTTTGTTGACGGGCATTCTTTGCTGCACAGAGGCGGGTGCGTATCTTCGCTGCGACCAGATAATGGTCCGAGTCTATATTTGGTCCTCGGAGCGTACGCACGTCTAAAACACAGGAGACATGTCTTCCGTCTATCACAACGTGATCGATTTGGTTCCGCGTGTTTCGATCAGGAGACAGCCAAGTAGCTTGATGTATTTTCTTATGCTGGAATCTGGTACTACAGACGACCATATTTCGGGCCCCAGCGAAGTCGATCAGCCTCAGGCCGTTTGGCGATGTTTCGTCATGGAGGCTGAATTTTCCGACTGTTGTGCCAAAGACACCTTCTTTACCCACCCTGGCGTTAAAATCACCAAGCACGACTTTTACATCGTGGCGGGGGCAGCGCTCATAGGTGCGTTCTAGGCGCTCATAGAAAGCATCTTTGGTCACATCGTCCTTCTCTTCCGTTGGGGCGTGGGCGCAAATCAGCGATATGTTGAAGAACCTCGCTTTGATGCGGATTGTGGCTAGACGTTCATCCTCCGGGGTGAATGCCAGGACTCTGCGACGGAGTCTCTCTCCCACCACAAATCCAACACCAAATTTGCGCTCCTTTATATGGCCGCTGTAGTAGATGTCACAAGGACCCACCTTCTTCCGTCCTTGTCCCGTCCATCGCACTTCTTGGATGGCGGTGATGTCAGCCTTAAGTCGTATGAGGACATCAACCAGCTGGGCAGAGGCACCTTCCCAATTAAGGGTCCGGACATTCCAGGTGCATGCCCTTATATCATTATCCTTAAAACGTTTGCAGGGGTCGTCATCAAAAGGGGGGTGTCTCATCCGAGGCTTTCGTAGATTTTTCATTGGGGGGTGTTTTTATGTGGTGGGTCCCAAACCCTACGCACAACCGCATAAGCGGGCTTCGCCTTCTCACTTTAGCTCGCCTTCAAACGGATGTCTGTTGGCTACCCAGAGGATACTTGGTCTAAAACCGGAAGTCGTGAGCTGCTTGAACCATGTGGAGAAGAATCGTTTCTGGCCACTCCCAAGTGAGTGACAATCAAAAACTTTCCTCACTTGCGTGAACTTCTACACATGATCCCATCCTCGAAATATGAATTTTCCTTTTTTATTTAAGTGAAATGTAAATACAAAATAAAAAAGTATGAGGACCAACGTGACGTATACGTCACAGGCTCCTGGCACGCCCCCTGTGAACATTTAGTTTTTTTCTTTTCGGATTTTAATTTAGCAGCTCAAAATTAGTATATCCTACAAATTTCTATATTTTACGTAAATTTTAAGCGTTCTGTCCTTAATGGGTTAATATATGCAGGTTTGCTCGCTTATACTGTAGCTACCCTTGCAACAAGATTATAGACTTGATCCATTTGATATTAGAAGTATGTTTTCAAAATATACTGTAATGAGGATAGATTTAGCCTTTTTGGATATGAGCATATACAACGGTTCTAAGATAATATTCTAGAATGAAATCATAGAACAATACAAAGAAACAAAATTCAATCCACACATTAATGCCCGGTTTCACAGTTCCTGCTTAAGTTCTGCCCAAATAAAAACTTAGCTAAGCATTGTTGTATACTGAGTAGTCGTTTGCGTTTCACAGTCGATGCTTATTTGCTATAAAATTTTATTATTAAATATGGTAGCACAATGGAAAACGTATGTTTTACGACTGCCATTTATAAAATTATGTTTGTCAAATGGAAATTTCTATTGATAAAAAATAAAATTGGGTAGAAAAAATATTAAAATGAATATTGAAAATGAAGGTAAATAATAAAAGAACACCGAAATTGACCGCATGCGATTCGGGGCACCTATTAGAACTTGTTCATAAAACCGCCATGGAATTCAAGCGAATCCATATTTTTTTTTCAGTAATAATTTCTTATTTTATTCTTTTGACAAATAATTCAAAATTCTAAGCATTTCAAAACAAAAATCAGCTGTTACTTAAGCACAGCTTACGTCTCCCATTTTTAGTACTTAAGCATAACTTAAGTATGAACTGTAAAACACTATTTTCCTGTCTTATCTTAAGCGCAACCTAAGTACGAACTTTGAAACAGGGCATAAACATCTTAAACAACAAATAATATCAGTAAAAACTCACTAATTTAATTACGCTGAATCAGAGCAGACATATTGCTCATTTTCCAATAACCGAAGTCAATACGTTCAATTACGCGCCACCAACGACTGCAATGAAATACACAAATAAAAACACACAATTTGCCTGGCAAACAGCAGCAATGGAATAATTGAAAATATTATGTAGTTAAATTATTTTCCAGTTCTTTGCGCAAAACTTTCTGCTAAACTACGCACACACGCACACAATTACATACGCACATACATATCTACAAGCGCAATCATCCCGGTAAACACGAATTCGATGCTTGTCACATTTGCAAGAAGAGCGCAACCAGCTATAAAAGACATTAAGCTACATATGTATGAATGTGCTGTCGTGAATAAAAAGTATGCCAGATTTGCTTTGAGACACACACACACACACTAACAGACAAACTCAGTGTCAGCCGCAGACCACCTTTGCAATCAGTAGCGTTATCTTACCACTCTGCCACTGCCAATACCACCACACTTCACCAGCCAACGCCATTCATGGCATGCTGCTCTAAAGTGCGGTCGGCTAAGTGCAGGCGGTTCGCGTTGAAATCGTAAGGGAAAATCTTTACGTTAATATGTGCCATGCCGCGCTGTCGATGCCGCAGATAGCTGCTGCACTTGTTGTTTTTTTTCTTTATCCGTGTTGTTGTTGCTGCCGCTGTCGCCACAGTTCATCGATTATGGTACGCGCCAAACGTGAACGTGCGCGCTTCAAATAATGGGAACATGCAGCATATCTGTTGCAAATTGCTGGGAATGGTAAGAAGCAGTTGTATGCAGATGTTCTAAGGTGAACGCTAGAGAAGTATATACCATACATACATATATATGAGTGTGTGTGTGTGTGTGTTTGTGCGCAAACGAATACACATTGTAAAATGGAAATTCTGCTTTTTTAAAAGCCAAGCGTAAACGGAAACGTAATTCAAGCGGAAAATTGGTGCTGCCTTTGCCGCTGTTGCTCCTTCACGCAGTCGCCACTACTCCCCTCCCCCTGCACTGTCGTGGCTTATTTTCTCCGCTATTACCGTATTATTATTGTAAATTCTGTTGTTATTGCTGCAGTATCGTTGTAGTTGTTGGCCGCGTGCTGGCATGTCTTTATGGCCATATAATGTCTTCTTTAGTATGCCACTTTTATTTGGGGTTGCTGGCGTCGTGGTTAGCTTGGTAAATATGTTTGCAAGTATTTATATATACATATGTATGTATTAAGTATGAAGAATGCTTAAATCGAACCTCTTATATTTCGCATATTAAGGGTCATTACATTGTGCATGCTGTGATCAAATCGAAGCTGACCGATAACGACAAGCGCATCGATGTTAAGCCAATTTTGCAAGCGGTAAAATAATATGTAATGAAGAGATTATTCCTTCTTCATCATTAAGCGCCAAAATAGTTCGTTAAAGCCATTGGCTAACGAAATTTAATACTCAAGAAGACAACATAATCATCTGCTAGCATGATAGATAAGCTGGAAAAAATTATTCAAGATATTTCTGTGAAAAAGGCTATACGCCGGACCGGACATTTCTTATGTAGAAACCAGGTGGTAATCTGAACACTGACGTCCAGGGCATACTGAATTTATGGAGGGAACACTTCTCCGACTTGCTGAATGGCAGTGAAAGTGCAACAACAAATCCGATTACCCAATTGATGATGGAGCAGATGTTCCATTGCCCGACCATGAATAAATTCGAATAGTAATTACCCGCCGGCGACGAACTGATTAGGTGCATGCAACAGCTTTTTTGTAGAATATAGTCGGACGACCAACTACCGTGGTATAAGCCCCGAAAATATCGTATAGAAGGTCCTCTCGAACGTACTATGTGAAAGACTAAAGCTTACCGTCAGATTGGACCTTATTAGTGTCGCTTTAGACTTGGAAAATCTACAACTGACCAGATATTCACCATGCGCCAAGTCTTGGAGAAGACCCGTGAAAGCAGAATCGACAACAACATCATTTCGTCGATTTTAAAGCTTTTGATAGCACGAAAAGGAGTTGCCTCTATGGAGGATTGTGACGAATGGCGGGCTATTATTGATTCACTTGTAGTTCTATTTCGTGTCAAATCTGAATGGGCATAACCCGATATTACCATAACCCGATTAGTCGCATAGTGGCGTAAGTAGTTATCGTAGTTATCGTAGACGTCTAGTCAAAGCCATTGCATTCCTTTTTTATACTTACTTCCCAAAAACCCTAGCCCCAGTTAAATCGAACGCTTGAATTTACAAATTTTGAAGTGGATTATTTTAAGCAACAATAATATTGTTTTCAAGTACTCACTAACAGTCGAGTCATCAGCAGTGACGTAGTGTGTCTACTTTCTGTATGGCAAATTCTCGTTGGAGAGCGCTGACAGCTGAGGAAAAAACAGTGTAAAAAACTCTCTCTCTGGCACGGACGTGTTATTAAACAAATCACTCAACAGCACTCAATTTTTTTGTTAATTCCATAACATGAAGACGATGTGAAAACGAGTTGAAGCATCATCAATGCAACGCCAACAGCACCAGAGGCAGCACCCACAACATCATCAATACAATCGTTTTTATCATCAGCGCCATTAACGGCAACATCAGCAACAATGTTACCGCCGCCAGCGGCATCAGCATTCAACGCCACGATCGCGTTCAATAGCACACAAATGCCTTTCAATCAGCAGCGGAAGCGGAAATTGTTGCACTCACCATGCCACTCACAGCGCTGCACTGTGCGCATATGTATAGCCACCAAACGCGGGCTCCCATACATATATGTATTTAATTGTGTTTAAGCGTGTGTGAGTGTGGGCCTCGTATACTTGTAATCTGATATATCACACACTACATACGCAACACTCGTCCTTCGTACTTCCGCAAAAAGCGGTGTTGCATTAAAAAATACATATTCTACTAATAGTTTAATAGCGTCAATACACTTATGAAAATTCGCCACTTATCCCATTCTACATAGGACATGTTCACAAAAATATTATGCATACAAGTATATCTGTAAACATTTCTGTCATTCGACGCAACACTATTTTACATATTCATATTCCGCTAAAAGTTATGCATACCTGAACACAGTTCGCTCACCTGGCCTATCCTCTTTCCGTATATCCATTGCTGAGTAGCCTTTTAGGCCACTTAAAATTGCTGTGTCATGGCCAGTTTATCAGTGATATGGTTCGTCTTTTCAATTAGACTAGTCTGATCTAGCTGGATACTAGCTACATAAGCTGGCTGGAAGAGGACGAATTGGAATCATCTCAACACTTTCTTCAGTAATGCCTGCCTTTGCGAGATCAAGTCAAAGATTTCTCGGATCTTACTTTTTTTGATAACCGCGCGAAATAGCGTATATAGAAGTCAAAAGTCTGTGTAGATTTGTAGTAGTGAGAGAGCGCTTTGTGGAATCTTTAGGTATAAAAATCAATTAGGTGATCTTGGCTTCACAAAGGACTGTCTCTCATAGTCTAAGTGTGTTTCCACTCATCCTACCTAACCTTTAACTTTAACTGGAGACGGTTACTGGATTCTCAAAATTGGCTATTAGATCCACTCCTCATCATCCATTTCATTACTATCATTATTGTTTCTATTGTTGTATCTGCTAGTAAGATTTTCACTCTGAGTCGCTATGCGTTTTCTGAAAGTTAGGCGGTATTCATTGCATCAAGGTTTTAGTAGTACCAAAGTGACGCATGCCAAAGCGTTCAAAGCCAACCAGTCATCTGAATCAACTTTCGAATGAGTGTCACCGTATCATACTCAGAAGATGAAATGTTGCAACTACCAGCCCAAGGCTCAACCAAATCCGATCTATGTTTATATAAGCAAGGTCGTACTGGTGATTAACTGGACATAAAAATCATTCAACTTTGTTCGCGAAGAAGCGCAGAGATTGTATGCTATTTAATGCGATGACATAACCACATAAGTTGAAAGCCTACTATGAAGGCTGACATGCATTTATAATCATCTATCACATTGAACCAAAATTGCAAGAAAACTCCCAACAATATTCTAACTTTTTTTCTGCCAAGACTTTTCAATATCGCTATACAATTTCTGTGTACTCTTCTAAAATTCTTTTTACTTTTTACTACTGACTATTGCGACAATGGTATGAGGCGAGGTCCAACGAGTTATTTGTTCAGTAAGGATGTTACGTAACTGGGGAAAAGAAGGATATAGGATTTAACTAATTATTATTAAGAGTCCAAAAAAATTAAACGGATCCATTGAATAGGGTGCATAACTCTGAATAGCATCTTCGATAAAAACCGATATATAGAATATTTCGAGGAAAGGAAGAGTCACAAAGATTCTCCTACTTCGTTCTGCACGCTATTAATTGGATTTTGATACCACAAGTTCTAGTACAGAGTAGGAGACCCAGAACTATAGAATGAGCTTCGATACTTTCAAAAATGTTTAAAGCTCAGCTTCATACAGATTAAAAATCTATTATCTATATTTTAGATATTAATGCTATAATTTATTATGTAACTACGTCTTATAAGAGATTTTCCATAATTTTCCCATATTTATTATCGACTATATCTACTAAATCCGTTCTCTTATTAGGAAATATTCTATATAGAAGTTTTAATGCCTGCGCTGGACCAACCGTTTTACTCAGAAACCCTTTCATGCTAAAAGTATGCTATGAATTTGCTGGCGGATTTTTACGGGCTGAGTGGTAAGCACAGCTTCAACCCATTCGGTAATAGCGGTTAGGTGATTTATAAAATATATCGACGATAGCGAAGGAATGCAAATTTTCCGCACATCCTCTGTAACGATGGCCTAAAAAACGCAATATGGTAACCAGTCATTAACGGTAATTTTGCATTTGGCAATATTGGGCACAGCAAGGATGGCGGTATAATAAATTACTCCTATCGCAATGCCGTAAAGTACCTGCCAAGTAGCGTTTTCCTCAAAGCGCTTTATTACCCTCTGCAACTCAACCTCAACATTACATGTGCACAACCTTTCTCGGCAGCGGATGTGGCACAACCGCCCACAGTTGCGACACTACATACACAAGTATATAGCAAGGCATTGCCGGTTGACTCGACGAGCATCGCAATCACGTGATGGTGATTTTCGCATTTAAAACGTGACTGAAATCAAAAATTTGCCACTGTGAAAATACTTTTATGAAAAATACCGCATAATTTATGCACAGCCGCAGTCATAGCTACAGGACCGCCTGTACGGACCACACCTGCGTTATAGGCAGCGTGCCGCAGATGACGCATGTTGCCACATTCATTTATTGTCTGTCGAGCAGTCAGCGCACGGCGCAGCACGCAGGGTTGTTAAAAAGGTCCGGACGCAGTGATTGCGGGCGTTAAGGCTGAAAGCCACTGCGCGTAGTTGGCGTAATGCATATGCTACCGACAATATCGGTTTGATCTTAATTCGCACATTTACAACTGACATCTCACCGCACTGCACTAATTTAACAGCGAAATAGCGCGAAAGAAATTTTCGCCTACTTACGTGGCACTTTTATGTGGCATGCCAGTGAATCTATAGAATTACGTATGTGTTAACACACACGCACGCACATATGTGGCACGTTGCAGCTGTGTGGTACATATAAAAGGGTTAATTAAATTTATCAACACAAAATAATCGCATTTTATAGTTCGCCATAATTGATAGAGTCGCCGTTGATGAGCTCAGCTGCTGCTGTGGTGGAGTGTATGGTGTTCGTAAAGCATATGCCTGTGTCGGTGCTCATTCTTGTAGTTTTCACTCCCTTACTCGCTTTTGTGATGTTGTAAATATTATCAGCATTTTAGTCTTCGCTTAAAGGCTAGTTATGGTAGATGTTGCGACTGGCTGTTCGTGCATGTGTTTGTGGCTGCTGCACATTAACAGCAGCGCTTATGACGCTAATGGTCATGTTGATTATAAATGAATGACAGACGCTAGAGCAACCAAGAAAAAACAAGTAAGGAACGGCTAAGTTCGGGTGTAACCGAACATTTTATACTCTCGCAATTTATTTAACTTTATTTATATTATATAATACAAAATTTGACCCACATATTCGTCATATATATTGTATAAAGTCCATTGAAAGTTCTAAACCATAATGTTAGGTTAGAAGCACCGATGTCCTCATGTTCGATTAATGGGGCCTTGAAAACCTATGGTCCGATTTCGGGATTTTTAGAATGGGGCTGCCACACTATAAAGGTAGTATTTGTGCAAAGTTCTGCATCGATATCTTTACTAGTGCTTACTTATATATTGTAAAGTTAACGATTCAGATCGTCTTCAAAGTTCTGGTATATAGTAAGTAGGTATTGTTGTGAAGCGAGTTGGCGTATTTTCACAACATATCATTGGGATGTAAGGAAACTATTACAAACCAAGTTTCATTGAAATCGGTCGAGTAGTTCCTGAGATATGGTTTTTGACCCTTAAGTGGGCGACGCCACGCCCATTTCCCATTTTGTAAAAAAAATCTGAGTGCAGCTTCTATCTGACATTTCTTATGTGAAATTTGGTGTGTCTGGCGTTTTTCGTTACTGAGTTAACTCACTTTTAGTAATTTTCAACCTAACCTTTGTATGGGAGTTGGGCGTGGTTATTATCCGATTTCAACTAATTTCATGGTGTGTGGTGGGGTACGTAAGAGAACTGACTGCAGAAAGTTTGGTTTATATGGCTTTATTGGTTTGCGAGATATATACAAATAACCGATTTGGGGGCGGGGCCACGCCCACTTTCCCAAAAAAATTACATCCAAATATGTCTCTTCCTAGTGCGATCCTCTGTTCCAAATTTTACTTTTATAACTATATTTATGGCTTAGTTATGACACTTTTTGCGTTTTCGGTTTTCGCCATTTTGTGGGCGTGGCAGTGGTCCGATTTTGCCCATTTTCGAATGCAACCCTCTGATGGTCCCAAGAAACGTATGTTCCTAGTTTCATCAAAATATCTAAATTTTTACTCAAGTTATCCGTTGCACGGACGGACGGACAGACGGACAGACAGACATTTGGATTTTGACTCGTCTCGACACCCTGATCATTTTGATATATATAACCCTATATCTAACTGGTTTAGTTTTATGACTTACAATTAACCGTTATGTGAACAAAACTATAATACTCTCTTAGCAACATTTGTTGCGAGAGTATAAAAAGAACAGACATACTTAAATTCAAAGTATATGCACCACATAGGGGTATATGAGATAACAGAGATATAAGGACGAATAGTTGGACAGACAATATCTTCGAAGCGCTTGCCTTCCACCGGCTAATAAAAGAATGATGCGCTAGGCAACTAAGATAAACCCGACTTATAAGTGCTAGCATAAGTGTCATTAGGGTTCTTAGCTTATATATATATATATATATATATATATATTTGGCGTAGGAACCGCTTTAAGCGATTATAGCCGAATCCACCAGAGCGCGCCACTCATTCCTCCTTTTTGCTTTTTGGCGCCAACTGGAAACACCAAGTGAAGCCAGGTCACTTTGCACTTGGTCTTTCCACTGGAGTGGAGGTCGTCCTCTTCCGCGGCTTCCTCCAGCGGGTACTGCATCGAATACTTTCAGAGCTGGAGTGTTTTCTTCCATCCGTACAACAGCGTAGCCGCTGTCTTTTTATTCGCTGAACTATGTCAATGACGTGGGAGCCAAGACGCGAGTGCGCTGACTGTTTGTTTGATGACAGGAGATATTTCGTCTTGTCCTCATTCACCACCAGACCCATACGCTTCGCTTCTTTATCTAGTCTGGAAAACCCAGAACAAACGGCGCGGTTGTTGCTTCCGATGATATCAATATCATTGGCATACACCAGGAGCTGTACACTCTTGTAGAAGATTGTACCCTCTCTATTTAGTTCTGCAGCTCGTATTATTTTTTCCAGCAATAGATTGAAGAAGTCGCACGATAGAGAGTCACCCTGTCTGAAGCCTCGTTTGGTATCGAACGGCTCGGAGAGGTCCTTCCCGATCCTGACGGAGCTTTTGGTGGTGCTCAACGTCAGCTTACATAGCCGTATTAGTTTTGCAGGGATACCAAATTCAGACATCGCGGCATAAAGGCAGCTCCTTTTCGTGCTATCGAAGGCAGCTTTAAAATCGATAAAAAGATGGTGAGTATCGATTCTTCTCTCTCGGGTCTTTTCCAAGATTTGGCGCATGGTGAATATCTGGTCCATTGTGGATTTTCCAGGTCTAAAGCCACACTGATAAGGTCCAATCAGTTCTTTGACGGTGGGCTTTAGTCTTTCACACAATACGCTCGACAAAACCTTATATGCGATATTGAGGAGACTTATACCACGGTAGTTGGCGCAGATTGTGGGGTCTCCCTTCTTATGGATTGGGCAGAGCACACTAAGATTCCAATCGTCAGGCATGCTTTCTTCCGACCATATTCTACAAAGCAGCTGATGCATGCACCTTATCAGTTCTTCGCCGCCGTATTTGAATAGCTCGGCCGGTAATCCATCGGCCCCCGCCGCTTTGTTGTTCTTCAAGCGGGTAATTGCTATTCGAATTTCTTCATGATTGGGTAATGGAACATCTATTCCATCGTCATCGATTGGGGAATCGGGTTCGCCATCTCCTGGTGTTGTACTTTCACTGCCATTGAGCAGGTCGGAGAAGTGTTCCCTCCATAATCCCAGTGTGCTCTGGACATCCGTTACCAGATTACCTTCTCGGTCCCTACATGATAATGCTCCGGTCTTGAAACCTTCTGTTAATCGCCTCATCTTTTCATAAAATTTTCGAGCATTACCCATGTCGGCCAGCTTTTCAAGCTTTTCATACTCACG
Source organism: Zeugodacus cucurbitae (assembly GCF_028554725.1). Taxonomy (NCBI): domain Eukaryota; kingdom Metazoa; phylum Arthropoda; class Insecta; order Diptera; family Tephritidae; genus Zeugodacus; species Zeugodacus cucurbitae. The sequence goes on along the minus strand of NC_071667.1, from coordinate 48,926,974 downwards.
CATTTCGGCCTCTTTCTTTTTACGTCTGCAAATGCGTCTCGCTTCCCTCTTAGCTTAATGCCTAAAATTCGCATTGTCTGCTGTTTTTTAGAAGTCTGGAAACCTGAAAAGTAAGTCCGCTATCGTTTACATTGATTAGAGACACGACGGAGCCTCCGCATTCTTAAATATTCATGAAATGTATCTAATACGTTTCTCTATCATGCACATTTTATGGATATATATTTCTATTACTGTTTTTTAAACTCCCAAAAATGTGTAACCTATTTGCCATATCCAGATGACAATAAATCGAACAGTCTGCATTAAGAGATAAGCTCGAGCATTACCCATCAAATACAAATCGGTGCTTAAGATCTCGCTCATGTCGATCAGCTCGTACGATTATTTATCACATACCAAACTACATATATCCCAAAATAAATTAAGCTTTATTTCAATATTGATATTTCCCACATAATATTAGACTCCAACTAATGTTTTAACTTTAATATATATAAATCAATGCAGGTATCGGTATAAAACTGTGCACTTGTACTGAATATACGGTGTAGCACCGTATTTGTCAAGTCCCTAGATACCGGTGTGAATACATGAGGCCTTTCACGGAAAATATCAGTAAATTTCTGAGATGCTATCTTGAAGATAATCAGATGAGATCTTTTCCCGCTAATAATGTTCTAAAATGTATAAACTCGGGACTATAATTCCTACCTGCAATATACTTAAAATAAAATGTTTCAAATTTCCACCTGCTGTTACAACATATATTTTGGTCAATATGTAAGATTTATATTAGTATGCAAGATATCGTAGAAAGTGAGCATGTCCCGTATTAATAAATTTTCGAAAGAAGCTACGTCATTTTGTATTAATAAGTCAAAGACGTTGACCATGGTTTAAATATCAGTTATCTCCAGAAATTTAACATTTTAATTTAATGCTGAATATATGGATCCAATTGTGAGTTACCCTAATAAGTTTCTTGGAAATAAATTCTCGGTCATAGACCTTCCCTTAACTAAAATTGTATTAAATGTAATAATGAATTCGGTTCTCCATATTTATTCCGCTTATTTTTGTTTGTGTATTAATAGTGTAATACCACAATAGAGTCTTTAGAAATTGTTACCACATTTTATTCCCAAAATTCTGAAATATAATATTTTAAATATGGTAAATTATCGCTTTGCTTTGAATACAGGCAATTAAAAATTATTCGTCGAATATTTCCCAATGTAAAATATAATGGTATTTATTTTAACAAATTTCTAAAGGCATTCAAGCAACGAACAATAGCAATTGGATAACAATAATTTCCAGCTGACCAATACCAATGCGAATACCACTACAAATACATTATTAAATTACTTGTATTAATTTGTAAGTACAAATCTATTTACAATAAATGAATAAATGTTGTAATAATAATGCCAGCGAATGTAATGTATTGCACCGAATGACACCAACAAGCAACATTAACGTAAACAACAATGCCCAGAAATATAATACAATACAAATTACCTCGCATTAAATGCCATTAACAGAGCCTGTTTGTAGGCGATTTTATATATGTATATATGTGATATGTGAAATGCAGAGAGAGAACGGTTAACAAAACTAACTATTTTACTCGGTATAGCCAATTTGTTTGAATTAATGCCCCTGGCCATTCTAAAAACGTACAACAGAAACTCAATTTTCCACAAAAACGGAAAAATATTTTGAAATAAATGGGCTTTAGTATCGCGACGAAATTACGTTTCATGTTAAAATTATATTTGGGGGCTGCTGTATTTTTTACGAAATGTATTATCAAACGAGTCAGACGTCTCTACGTTTATAGTTTCGTAGGGTGGATCATTTCTGGATACCGTATATGAACTAACCCAAGGGTACATACTTATCGTAAACAAATGTGCTAACAGAAACGGTTTAGCTGTAAATCCTTGTAAAACCGAAATGGTTTTATTCAGAAGGAGATATAAAATCCTAAATGCTAGGGGGCTAGATAAAATTACATTCGTTAAAACAAAGAGCTACTCTCAATATCATATATGGGACGCAACGGACTACGCCGACAATGGCACTCCACGCCATGCTACATATAGAAGATGTCAGACTCAGAGAGGCTGGGTACATGAATGGTCTCATCGTGGGGCTCTCCGAAATTCCCACGCATGATATGTGGGCGGGGCGAAGTCGCACGTAAGGTTGCTTCAGCCGAAATATCATCAGGTTGGAACGAGCTGGTGCTCCATTGTCCTCCTGTGTTCTGTCACTGTATAAGTGAACTCACACAAGTTCGGTAGGAGGTGGTTGAGCACCAGCACCTGTCTAACTACGAGTGGATCGTAGGAGGTCCACTGAACTACTTGCTTTAAGCTGAGACATATCGGCAGCACTGGTTTCTAAATAGTGCAAACACTTCTATACTCTCCAAGAGATTTCGCACTTTAAATATTCGATTTTTTAATTGAAGTGTCTGGGTGTCATAGTTAGTTGCAAAGCTGTTTTAACAGTTAGACGTTTTGAAAATAAAAAAGCCCTAATATATATATATATATATATGAATATTCTTCCTTCATAAAACGATCGAGTTTTTATGGACGTTATTGTCAAGTGGTTACATAATTTAGATTTGTTAAATAAATGCATGGTACCTGAGGAAAACTAGAATCGTCTAAGTGTTTGTACTACAAAATAAGAAGAAGAAGCATTTATATTAATATCGGTTGTAAAATATATTAAGATATATCTACTATATAATATAACGTTATAATCTAGATCAATATTATTAATCGATAAAAGGTTATGCTAGAAAGTGACATTGTACCGTTTTACCATAAAATTTCGAAAGAAGTTATGTCAGTTTGAATTAATAAATCATAGACATTGATCATGGTTTAAATAAAAGTTCTGTTGAAAATGTCAAAAGATTCATCAGATGTGTTTATAGAATTATATTTCCAATTTCCATAATAATCCTCCAGGAATTTAACAAAGTGGCTTATATATATAGATACACATACTCATATAGAATATACATATGTATGTGCACTTGCGTGTTTGATGGTGAAATATAAATAAATATATGAAAGTATTTGCAATATCTCAACAGCACATACATACATACATGTTCAGCTATGTTTGATATTTTATTGCCCCGTGGCATGCGACATTTTTGCTGCAATTAAATAGCTGCAATTTCTGCTTGCAATGGCTGCTTCGCTCCATGGTTGCATAGCATTCAAGCAGTCAATTAATAGAATGGCTTATAATGATATGTGACTCGAAAATTAAGGATTGAAAATGATTTTATCGGGGTATAATTTATTGAATTTCTCTACTCATAGGGAGAGACCACTGTGTAGAAATGACAATTAAATGACAATGCAATGACTCTTGCCCATGCAACGGAATAATCGATTGATTTCGCTTGAATATTAAGTACAATAGAGTAGAACTATTTTGCAAATTCTTTAAATTTAAATACTTACTTCTTCCTCGTTTCCGTTGAGCAGCCACTACACGGTACACGAACTGTTGAAACTATTTTTGACATTATTGCAAAAATACTAATATAATTTTTTGCGAAGACCGTTAAATATAATAAACATTCCGAACTTTTATTATGCGGTCCTTTGTAGTAATGTATAAGTAGTATAAAATAATGCAAATAGATATAAGTCTTTAAAGAATTAATTGAAATCCATTCGGCTTTCAATTGTGTAGTTTTTAATTGAAGATTTTATTTAGCTCTTTGTTCTTCCAAATGACTTCATTATGTTTGTTTTCAAAGCTACGCACTTAGAGAGGAAATAATGGAAATTTGTTACAGAGTATTATAGTTTTTTTCACCTGACGCGTCATGACGGTTGTTTGTATATCATACAACTAAATGGCATAGATATAGGGAGGGTTACTATTGGAAATGGACTAAATTGGACCATGGCCACGCCCACAAAATGGCAAATTTGGCAGGCACAAATAAAGTTTTGAAAGTAGCATTTAGTACACAGGATAATACTAGGGAGGGGCATATTAAGATGTATTTGTTTAAGTGGATGTGGCCCCACCCCCAAGTTGGTTTTATGAAATCATTTCCTTCACATACCCCATTAAACACCAGAAAAAAATTTCTCAAAAACCATATCTCAAGAACTACCGATTAAATGACCTATATCTTTTTTTGACATTTTGATATTACTGATGGAAAATGAGCAAAGAGGCTCAAATCAATAATAGACTGGAAACAATTTATACCAGTCCATCAGTTTGACTTTCGTGATCATCATTCAACAATTGACCAGGTACACCGAATCGTTAATTTCGTTATAATCTTAATGCAATGGATAAAAAGAGCGTTTGTTCGGCGACCTTCTTAGACGTGTCTCAGGCTTTTGATAGAGTTTGGCATTCGAATCTACTGCTGAAATTGAAATGCATGTTACTCAAACAATATTGCGCAATAATTGCTTCCTACCTAAAAGATAGATACTTTCGCATAAAACAAGAGGATGCATACTCAAACTTGCAACCGATAGAAGCGGGTATTCCCCAGGGAAGCGTGTTGGGGCCAATGCTTGCTTTTTATAAGTGATATTCCCACTGACTCAGCCAACCTCAATATCTACCCTTCGAGTGCAAACATCAGTCAATGCAATTACTAAATGGGCTTCCAAGTGGCACATTAAATTAAACGATTCCAAATCAATGCACGCAGGCTCTACTTAAAAAAAAAAACATCATACCATCCCATTTATATAAATGGTACTCCTATACTACATCACAATAATGCTTAGGAAACACCCTAGATGCTAAGTTTCGCTGGAAAGAGCATGTCAAGAAACAAATGTGTGAGCTTGATTAAAAAATTGCTAAGTTTTACCATCTAGTCGGTAGGAGATCCACGCCTTCAATCGAAAACAAGCTATTTATATATAATCAAGTACTAAAGCCAATTTGGGCCTATGGAGCTCAACTATTAGGTTGCTCAACTCAAAACTGTATTGCCTACATTCAGTGCTTCAAAAATAAGGTACTAAGAAGTGTAGTTAATGCTCCTTGGTATGTTAGATCTGCTGACCTTCACCGTGATCTTGGTGTGAATTCAGTATGTATGTATGTTATTGGCGTTCAACCGTTTAGCCGGTTATAGCCGAATCGATGAGAGCGCGTCACTCTTCTCTTTTCTTCGCAGTTCGGCGCCAGTTGGAGATTCCAAGTGTAACCAGGTCGCTCTCCACCCGGTCCCTCCAACGGAGTGGAGGCCTTCCCCTTCCTCGGCTTCCTCCGGCGGGTACTGCATAGAAAACTTTCAGGGCTGGAGTGTTTTCGTCCATTCGGACAACATGACCTAGGCAGAGTAGCCGCTGTCTTTTTATTCGCTGAACTATGTCAATGTCGTCGTATAACTCGTACAGCTCATCGTTCCATCGTCTGCGGTATTCGCCGTTGCCAATGTTCTGAGGACCATAAATCTTGCGCAAAATTTTCCTCACGAAAACTCCTAGTGTCGTCTCATCTGATGTTGACATCGTCCAAGCTTCTGCACCATAAAGCAGGATGGGAATGATGAGAGACTTGTAGAGTTTGGTTTTTGTTCGTCGAGAGAGGACTTTACTTTTCAATTGCCTACTTAGTCCATAGTAGCACCTGTTGGCAAGAGTGATTCTGTGTTGGATTTCCAGGCTGACATTGTTATTGCTGTTAATGCTGGTTCCCAGGTAGGTGAAATTATCATCGGCGTACGCCAGGAGCTGTACACTCTTGTAGAAGATTGTAGCTTCTCTATTTAGCTCTGTAGTTCGTATTATTTTTTCCAACATCAAGTTAAAGAAGTCGCACGATAGTGAGTCACCTTGTCTGAAACCTCGTTTGGTATCGAACGGCTCGGAGAGATCCTTCCCAATCATGACGGAGCTTTTGGTGTTGCTCAACGTCAACTTACACAGCCGGATTAGTTTTGCTGGGATACCAAATTCAGCAATCGCGGCACAAAGGCAACTCCTTTTCGTGCTGTCGAAAGCAGCTTTAAAATCGACAAAAAGGTGGTGTATGTCGATCGTGTTTTCACGGGTCAAGATTTGAAGCATGGTGAATATCTGGTCCATGGTGGATTTTCCAGGTCTAAAGCCACACTGATAAGGTCCAATCAGTTTGTTGACGGTGGGCTTAAGTCTTTCACACAGTACGCACGATAGAACCTTAGAGGCGATATTTAAGAGGCTTATCCCACGGTAGTAGTAGTAAACGAAATAACCAAACTTGCAAAGACTCACGAAATGAGGCTTATACAGCATGTAAATGATGAGTCTGGATCGGTACTGCTGAACGAGAAAACCGACTGAAACGAAAGAGACCTTCAGACTTAGCAAGGCAACTGTAGCAGGAAATGAATTTCTCTAGCATTTAGCTTTTAATTATTATTTTTAACTTATTAGAATTGAATTGTTGTTAGTATTTAATCATTGTACACTAGGTACAATTGTAATATACCAAAAAAAAAAAAAAACGGGAAAAATCCAACATCTTTGTTGATAAAGACATATGAAAATTTTATTTTCATTAAATTGAATTATCAAAATGAACCAATGTTTTTTCCGTATTCTAATACGAAAAGATGTGAAATATGTATGTATTTCAAATACAATCTATTTTAAATTATTTTATTTATATCTCTACTTTTTCGAAGTGCGAAATTCCTGACATTTATTTTGACACATAGTGAAATAAATAAACCAGAAACTTGGCAAATAAACTTCAGGATTTTCAATAATAAAATATTACACACAATTAAAAGTTTATCTTTATTATTGTTTCAAGATGGAGAAATCTTAAACCACCAAAATTAAAAGGAATAAATTTTAAATTGCTGCAAATTGGCTATGTAATTTATCAACGCACAAACTTGCACATTTCATAGAGATGCTTATGTATGTAGATATGTAGGTATATTTACAAGTAGACCAGTACATACATATGTATGTATGAATGGTAAGCGGTTGCATAAACTTACCACATAAAAGAATATAAAAAGTAAATATTGCATTTACTCAGGGCATTTGGAATATTCATTATGTTGCAAAAATAAACTTTGCTGCAACACAGACAACCATAATATGTATGTATGCATGTGAGCACATCTTCATTTGAGCCCTCTAGTGGCCTCACAGTTTAACCCACCGCCCGCATTGTTTTCAACGCTCTTATCTGCTTACATATGTACATATATACATATATGTATACTAGAACTACTACTGGAGATTTCTGATTAGCATTTTCGTTTACGAAACTTCAAAGAGGCAGCTGCAATCTGCAATTTACTCCAACAACTATGGCCGCAATAAAAACTTCAGTGCAGTGATTGCAGTGCAAAATTTACAATTTCAATAAGATTGTGCCAAAAATACCATAAACTTCAATGAAATGTGTGTTCTATGTATTTGTTGTTGTTCTAAATGCACTTATGCACAGACATACATATATATCAATTTTTATACCAATGTACTGTTACAATTGCAGTGGTTTGTTTGAAAAAGTAACCGAGCAATTGCCAATGTTCAAAAGCCTCCTCACATATGCATTGTATGTGAGAATGTGTGTGTGTTTTGGGGTGGTGGCAATTGGCTATATGGCATGAATGTGCATTTAAATGCAAAGTTTTCATTATAGGCATTTAAAATTTTTCGGGCTAAATTGCAATCAAAGGCAAAAGTTTCTGTTTACCGTTAGGTTGCACACTCGAAAAGATTTCGTTGTTATGCACACAACTCTATGTGTGTGTGTGTAATTGCATTTGTTTGATTGCCATTTTGACTATTAGTTTCTGCAATTGCCTAGTATTCTGCTTGTTAACAAAAGTAAATTTGAATTATGAGTGTGTGTGGGATTACCAGATCGGGGGCATTATACGCAGGAATTGTTTTGCTATTAATTTGGTGTAAAAGTGGCATTTGATGGAGGTATTGTTGCAAGTAGACGGCACGTAGTAATAGTACCCCATTTAGAGTGAAATTTTTGTTTTACCGATAAATTTATTAGTAAATCAAAAAGTGATAGATTATAAATAAATAGTTACATTCTATACTGGATGCTTGACCGAGTTTCTCCCTCCGATCAGTTAGATGTGTAGCAAATTTTTACTTAAGCTTAAAATGATTGAATAATGTACGGGATGATTTAGTATTGCCTACCAAGGCCGTTGGATGCAAAGGAAAGGAAATTGATAGATTGAAGCAAGTTTAACTTGTAAGTAATCCTGTCAAGCTCGCTAATATGTGGGTTCAAAAATATCAGAATAAAAACTACCACAATACTAATCCAAAGTTCCTCGAAATCTGCCAATATATTCCCTCATTACTCATATAATGAATTAGAGATAATCCTCGCTTCGGATTGACTTTATACGACTGTATAATATGTTGTTAATTACTATGTCAGGTATTATAAGATATGACAGCTTGTTAGATATAAAGAAATAGTCTCACTAATCTAATATGACTTCAAAAACTCGATGAAGTTGTAAGAAAAGTCTTCACTTCGTTCAAAAGGAATAATATTTACGTAAATGCGAAGACCAAAAGATGAAAAACAAAGATGAAAAAGCAAAATATCAAGGCATGTTCAAACGTCATAATTACCATGTACAACATTCTAGTCAGACAGATGCAAAACTCAAAGGCTTGCCAAATGAATACATAAGTTTTCAATAATAAAGTAAAACTAGAACATATGTAGAATTTATTTTCCGCCACTTACTTTTTCTGCGGCACTCATTCGACTGTGCTTGTGCACGCAAATTTATACAGTTAACTTCGAAATTCATGCTAAGAGTTCTTAGTGCTCTTCTTCACTTTTCTAAGAAAATCAACTTTCTCTTCCTTATTTCGCACACCCAATTCTAAATTATATGAGGTTTGAATGCGTGTGTGGGAATGCAGCAACTCCTTGCGTCTATCATTATCACCATTTATGGCAGCTTTCTGTTAAAATGTGAAATTTTCGCAAATTTTACGAAACTTGATTGTTCTAGAATTTGAGTGCAAAGATATTCAGTTGCACAGACTCACACGCAGACACACTATAATTTAGTGCTTAGAGCAACCGTACTAAATGTAGCAGTACATATTGCAGTTGTTGTTGTGGGAGTAAAAGGAAACTGCACATTCAAAATAATGCGAGAATTATCTCAAGCGTACAAAGTTTGTTTGTGCTGTGGCAGAACGTCTTGCAATAAAAGAAAATAAAGAAAAATCTTCTCGTGTAACGTGGTTTGAGTGTGATTTAGTATATGGAATATTTTCGAGAGTTTGGAAAAGCTTTTAGGCAATAATTTGATGTGATGGATATAAAGATGGCTATAAAGAGTTAGTGGGTTTCAGATACCCTTCTGGATTAAAGTAACATTTTTTTTTTCAATGGAAGAATTAAAGATCTAAAACGTTGTATGTTCGTGAATTGGGCTGAGCAACAACTTGAAAATTGTCCGGGTTTTCATCGAAAAATCATCTTCGATGAGGGTCATTTCTGGCTGAATAGTTTCGTCAATAAGGAAAATATGCGTTATTGGTCAGGCAGCAATCCAATATGGCAAAGTCAAGTCTATGATCTATGCCAGCAAGCCAGCGACGATTGATGAACTTCGTACGAATATGGAAAATGAAATTGCAGAAGTATCGGCCGTCGAAGTGTTATGATTTTAATTCTCATTCTGAGTGGCCCATGTCCCGCGGTAGCCATGCAAAAGAAATCGAGTTCCATGCATAATGGCATCGAATGTATTTACACAGGAATAAAGAACTCGTAGCACTCTCATTGAAACCCCCTTTATTACAAGGTTATTGCATCGAAACCTTCGAGTTATTCTAACAATTACCTATTAAAAAATGCCTTCTATAGATCAATCAGCCATTAAGGATCACCGATCTAATTGATATTTGATAATTAATATTTTCCCGGTTTAAACAGAACGTGTCTTTTTTTATAAAAATTATCAAAAATTTGTCCCATATTTTTTTTTTATAATGTGAGCTTCCAAAATTTTATTTTCTTGTATTTCCGTTAAAACAAAAAGTCGTTTCGCCTTTGGCTTGCTAGAAATTATAAGCTCAAGATGTATTTATATATATAATAAATTTACATAAACATACTCGTATACTATTTGTTCAGAAACAGATTTTCGTGGACATACATTTTCGAGTTATTCACAACATGAAACATATGAAGAAGTGACAACTAATAACTAATATAAAGATTCTTAAATACTGCAACACTGCGAGACTGCGAGACTGCGAGACTTCAACGTACACTAGAATAATAGCGAAATATTTTACAAGGCATAAGCACGTCTCATGATCAGATCAAAGAACATATCGTTGTCAATGGAGGCGCTAATGGTCGCATAATAGTTCTCAAATTCCTCTTTGGTAATCTGAAAGGAGTAGCATGCAATATTATTGATGTGAAAGGAAGATATATACTCAATCGCATATAATTTGGCTTTAAGCAATGTATATTAGACATATAACAATATGAACAATCTAGTTACAATATGCTTCCGTTAACTACGCAATGCATTTAATTTTCCACTCAATAGCTCACCTTGCCATCCAAATTGCCACGCCCGCCCTCGAAATTATTCAAAAATTCCGTCAATATTTCATCTTCACTCATTTCGCCACTCTGAAATTTCGGATGCTCTTTCACTGAGTAGACATTCTTCAAGTCATCCACAGTAATAACGCCATCGCCGGTCTTGTCCATCTTGGCAAAAGCTTGATCGATGATGTCTAGACGGCATTGCGGCATCGGTGGCTACCGGAAGTAGATGGTAATTCATTATAAAAAAAAATTCACCAGTAGATATTGACCAGAGTAGCAGGAACATTAACATAAAGTTCATTTCGCTTACTGACAATGCACACACTTACCCGCAATTTCAGCAGAAACTCTGTCATGTTAATGGAACCGCTGCCGTCTTCATCGAAACTAAATCAACAGAAAGTCGGGTATTTTGTTAAAATATCTTCTCTTTATATTTGTTAGTGCGTTAGTGTTGCACTCACCTTTTGAACATCTCCTTGATTTCCTCGTCGGTTACATCTAAACCCGTCTCACGTATGCCATTGATGAACTCTTCTTCGTTCAGCGCTTTGCTGCCGTCGTCGTCCATGTTGCGGAATGCTCTAGTGGAAAATTTATGGTTGCGTTGTAATTTTGGTTGGTTCATAGTTGTTGTTATAGTCGCTTTGACGTAAATTATCAGTGTGTGCATACGCCCCGCTTACCTGCCCAAACCGACAATACCAGTTGCTCCACGACTAAGACACAACAAACGTAATTTAGTAATTGGATCTTTCTCCTCGCCATTTGCCAATTCTCGCATCGACTTGTTAACCAAATTGGCTTCCAATGAGTAGAGGTCTTGATTACTCATCTGGAAACGGAGTGAGGAAGTTCAGCAATTAACATATTAAACTTTAAAACAATCTGTTAATTTCTAGATGTTTATGTTAAACGATAAATCGACTATTGATAATTAAGAAATGAGGGTGTTAAGAAAATTATTAGCATATTTTTACCGAAAACTGTAAAAACATATTGACGCTAAGACCTCTGATAGAGAATGCTCATTTGTTTTAACGAATGTAGTGATCTTAAAGTTCCAAACGGAGTCCGAACAGCTAATGCTTTTTGTTTACAGATTCATATCAGAAATTCTTTAGCTCTTTGAAGAAGAAGAAGCCTTTAATCTTCGTCGACATTGGAACAAGGTCTATATTATAAAAAGCTCCACAAGTTTCATTAATGTGATTGTTGAACGGGATTGTTGTGTATTAATTCTGGGAAGTTACAACTCTACTAGCGTTTTCTGAAAACTTATTTAACATTCCAAATTTATTCGATAGTTTGTAGAGTCATTCACAAAGTCATATTTTAAGAACGCAAAAGACAACATGTAAGGAAGGGCTAAATTCTTGGGAACATTTCATACTCTCGCAATTTATTGATGTAATTTTATTAAACCAATATAGTACTCTATACAATTTGACCCCTATAGTATTCTATACTATACGCTCTCTTAATCTGGCTAAGGGTATAAAGCCCACGGTATTTTTGAAAAACCTATTTTTACCGCTATTTTCGGTAAAAATTACACTTAGGCACTGAGTTCTTCATGTTCGATATCCGGGGCGTTGAAAAGTCATGGTCCGATTTCGACAACTTATTCACAAGTGATGCCACAGCTCAAATACAGTATTTGTGTAAAGTTTTATTCCGCTATCTTCAGTGGTCCCTGATGTAAGCGAAAGAATCAGATGGACATAGACAGATATCCCTATTTCAACTCTACTGGTTACCTTGATCAGTTTGGTTGAGAGTATAAAAGTGCAGCACTTTTTTGACAACTTATTGTATAGGTTTCATATAGAGGTAAACTCATCAAAGCAGTATATGGTCGAAACATTTACGAACTACAGCCAGTTTTTATCTAAAATTATTTCGTGTGGATATATGCCATAGCTTGTTTTGAGTCGATGTCATAGAAAGAATCTAGCTTTTGAATACCTAATCACTTGATGAACCATATTGATAAACGGATGCAGCCTCTATTGCATACCTTTTCGTATCCCAACTGAATATATAATTATTGTTGATCAGTTTAACTATTCGACTATAGGCAGGAGTATCCTTTTCAATTAATAACCAGCTAAGAATCATACATTCCCAATCATTTGTCACGTCCAAGTCGATTAATATATATTTCTAGTTAAGTCCAAATGCTTGATCGCAAGATAATAGACCTCTGTGTTAAATATTTCTAAGAAAAGAAAAACTAATGTTTGCGGTTTCAAAACAGGAGAAATATGGAAAACTTATGAAGGTCTCTTAGTCACCATCAGATCCGACATTGAAAGCGCTTTCAAAGAAACTTTCACGTTCAAGAGCTTTTTCAGGATTTTTTTTTTAAATTTCGCAAAGTTTGTAAAAGAGTTTAGGTAAAGAGTAAGACAATGAAACAACGTCGGAAATAAGAACCAACGAGCATTTTTAAAATAAGAAAAGTTGTTTAGAAACTTTTTCTTTAATGAGATCGCAATTTTTTTTTATTTTACATTAAAACTCCAAACCCCCGAATTTTTAACGTAATGGCCAGTATTTTTAAAACTACTACAACGTTTAATCATTTAGCTTTTAAAAAATTACATCCAAAAATGTCATCGTAAAATGAAACAGCAATTACTCTACTTGTCGCGGTTTAAGTGAATAACTGAAAAGCGAGCAGGTGAGTCAATAGCTGTGATTGTCTTGAAATAAACAACAACACCACAAGCGACGTAACAGATTAACCGAAAACTGGTAGCCGCATGAAAATGAGTGTTTCACAATTTTCAGTGACTCACAACTGACATGCTGGCGAGTAAACAAAAACAGAACGGAAAAATAAAACAATAAAAACTAAAAAGCCGCAAATAATTAAGGTGAGCTACATATACATATGTAGTTGTCTGACAAGATCTGAGTCTTACAGAAGGCAAAAATACGAGTGTACAGAAGAATCTACTTTAATATTAAAACGCGAGTATATGTATTTTTAAGTGTGAACTGAAGAATAATTTAATTACTTTAAGTTTCGTGAGAAAAGAACTCTATGTGCGGAAAACAATAAAATTTTTATATGTGAGGAGTGCGAGTGTTAAAAATTTAATTATCGCTTGTGGCGGTCGTTGCTCCAAGCACTAAAAACCAGACACTAATTCCCCAATTCTTATTTTACTCTCCTAACTTTTAATTACACACAGTATAATATATCTACTTACATCTGCTTCCTCGGACATGTTTCTCCCACGAATTTACGAATTTATCGATTTATTAGAAAAATATATATATTCACTGCTTTCTGCGCTGTCTGCAGGAAAAACAACACTGTGCACTAGACAATTCGAAATCAATAAGCAGAAATTTATAAATTTCTTTGGGTTTTTTTAGACAGAGCGACGAACTTGTTACTCAGCTGGCTTTGAAAGACAAACTAAAGCTTGCCAGCGCTGAGTAAGCCAGTAAATGTGATTGTGAAAGCGTTCAACGCCGACACGGGGCCGGCAAAACCGCGGCGCTACACATGTAGTCGGTTGTTTATGCCCACGTATGTACATATGCATGTACGTAAGCAGCTATATAATTATATACATATGTACATGTACGCAGATATATCTCACTATTATCTTCGCATATAAAATCTGTTATGCCGGTAAATTAACGAATGTGCGGCAAAGCGTGTGGACTAATAGCGCAGCGCAAGATCTCGTATATGGATTTATGTGGTTTAGCGGCGCCCAAAACAACAAAAATAATGCTTGCTGCGCTAATGAATGAAAACTGTGGGAATGTGGAAAATATATAAGAAAATAGTGTCTATAGAAAGAGTGATGACTAAAGCTTTGGTACTCGAAATGTATTATTACTTTTGTATTGACCTTGGAAATTTTTCATTAATTGGAGTTAAAGTATCATGATTATATTTCGCAAGTGTTTTATTTATTACAATAGACTTATTTAGTAATCGAATATGGTAAGCCTTATAAATATAATTTCTGGTGCAGATTAACATATGCTGTACCGATACTCACTAAATTTACCTTAAGAATTATAAAATTATATTATTGCATAGGGTAATAAGCGATAAGAGCAAAAGAAAAAATTGTACATACGTACACTAAAATAAATCAAAAATTTAGTGATATATACAGATGTTACGGGAAATATGATCTGTTTTCGATTTTGTAATCAGATTTGCTATATATCAGAATTTTGTGTTCGCGATAAATTATACAATATTTTGAAATACAGTGGATCTTCTCTAACTCGAATCACCATAATCCACAAAAAAAAAAAAAACTTCGTCATACGATAAAAGACGTTTTTTGTAATTTTATTTGTTGCATTTTGCTATTGTTTGGCTCTTGACGTCTATATCGCATGCCTTTGTTAGATGATTTAAGCAATCCATAACTCTAATATTATATTTTTTGTTCCATATAGAGCTCTTTAAAATTGTGCATCGATAGGAAAATTTTAAATTTTGTATTATGCCTTGACCAAAAAGTTCGATTTATGGGGCTTTGAAAACCTATGGTCGGATTTGGCGATTTTTAGAATGGGGCTGCCACACTATAAACGTAGTATTTGTGTAAAGTTCTGCACCGATATCTTCACTAGTGCTTACTATACATATATATTGTAAAGTATTGTCTTCCAATTTCTGGTATATAGGAAGTAGGCGTAGTTGTAAAGCGATTTGGCCAATTTTCACAACATATTATTGGGATGTAAGGAAACTATTACAAGCCAAGTTTCATTGAAATCGGTCAAGTGTGCGATACCACGCCCATTTTCCATTTTGTAAAAATCTGAGTGCAGCTTCCATCTGCCATTTCTTAAGTGCAATTTAGTGTTTCTGGCGTTTTTCGTTACTGAGTTAACTCACTTTTACTAATTTTCAACCTAACCTTTGTATGGGAGGTGGGCGCAGTTATTATCCGATTTCAACCCATTTCATGGAGTGTGGTGGTGTACGTAAGAGAATCGACTGCAGAAAGTTTGGTTTAAATAGCTTCATTGGTTTGCGAGATATATACAAATAATATAGGATCGGGGCCGCTCCCACTTCCCCAAAAAAATTACATCCAAATATGCCCCTTCATAGTGCGATCCTTCATACCAAATTTTATTTCCATAGCTTTTTTTATGGCTTAGTTATGGCACTTTATGTGTTTTTGGTTTTCGCATTTTGTGGGCGTGGCAGTGGACTGATTTTGACCTCTCACGGTCGCAAAGAACATGTGTTCCAAGTTTCATTATGATAGCTAAATTTTTACTCAAGTTATGGCTTACACGGACGGACGGACAGACAGACATCCGGATTTCAACTCCACTCGTCATCCTGATCATTTATATATATATAACCCCATATCTAACTTTATTTCTTGATGACACAAACAACCGTTATGTGAACAAAACTATAATACTCTGTGCAACATGTTGCGAGAGTATAAAAATATTATATTGGAAGTGTATGTTACCTGGCAAAAATAACTTAGTGTATTTTTAGAGTTTGCTCAAGTTATTACTTGCTCGGACAGACGTGCGGACAAAAATACGGGAATGTTAAAAGTAAAACCTTCTCGAAAAAATTTTAGGAGAATTAAAATAACATTCTGAAAATTTAATCAATCGCTCTGTTATTTCTATTCGTGCACAAAATTTTTTACAAAATACTCCCAAAAAGGAGCTTTCTGCAGTGTCTACGGAAAACTAATAATTAGGATACTTAACAAAATGTTTTGAGTATTAATGTGTTCTATGGATTAATACACTATATGTGTATATAGTTATGGACAAAATTAAAAATATAAATTGAACTAAATAATTTAGTATGCTTGGTCGATAACTATTGAGTTCTTGGGGAAATTATTAGTGGCTTTTAAAATTTTTAATTCAAAAAATATTCCTCATAATCCGCAATATACCACTGTAGTTATAGAGGCAGATGTCTTATGGTATAGTTGTGTTTTTCTTGGCCTAAAGTTAGGTCAATATTTTGAATTAGGAAAAATATGAACAAACACCTGTAAGTCAAAATCTTTAAATATATCAGCGAGACAATGGTCCCAAATACACCTTCGGAATCATTTTCTAATTCTATAAAAAATTTTTGGAAAACAGTCAAGAAGCAGATTATGCAGAAAAAAAAACAAAGCAAAACCAAACTGATTTATGGAAAGACGTACAAGTTGCTCTATATACAATTTCATAAAAGAAACTCCTCGATTTAGTGAAATATATGTCAAAACCCTTTATAGAAGCTAAAAACTAAAAACACATTCTTCAAAATATTAATTTTAAAACATATAAGATATAATAATTACTGAGTTTAAGTATCTGTTTTGATTTTAACAATACTTTTATGTCCAATGAGATGTTGATGACAACCCAGATTTTAATTTTTATAAACTATGTGGAAAACTGTTTTTAATTTTAATATAAGATATTAAATTCATAAGCAAAGAAAAAAAAATGAATTATTACATTTGAATTAATTCGTTTTAAGGCGTATTTTAACTGCCTTTGGAAAATCTGAATAAGTGACCCTATTGTTTTGTCGTTAACTGTATGTATATACATAGAAGCAAATAAATAATATTTCATAGTTTTTAGCATTAAAATATAAATATTAAAGAAGCGCCTATTGATTTGAGCACTTTTAATATGCGTTTTCTCCGCATTGTAGCGTGACATTCACACTCATTCGTGCTCTTTTAACGCTTCTTCGCCTCTTCTTTTCAAATTTACATATAACTCATCCAATTTGACATTGCTCTTTGTATACCCTGCATTACTCGCTCATTCAATGCTCCGTACATCGTGCAATGATTATGAATAAATAACGACATGTATTGCCGGTGAATAATGCATACAAAAAAACAAGAAAGTAAAACAACATATGCAAAAACACAACAACAATAAGGTCATTGAAAATTATCTAAGTGGCTCTCATACGAGCGTACAAATAAATAAGTATGCGAGTAGGAGTTGTGATATAACAACAAATATAGAGCATTTCACCCGACCGTCTCTCTGCGCCGCACCTCTGACTCAAAGCCACCCACATGCTAGCACAGTGGGTCCCAATTGACATTTTACGTTCGCAAACGACTCCCGTGCAATTACCACAAAAAAAAAAAACAAAAATACGTAAAGGCGAAAGCGACGGAAATGAGTTGAGCGTGAGCTATTAAATTTGAATAAGTTACTTCAAGCACGAGTATACATATAATGTACACACATACAGACATATGTACGTACACTTTTAGCAGAACTGACTTGCTACGGATATTGACATGCAACAGTCAGCGAGTGGCAAGTATTCAAATGCTGTTGAGTACCCATTTCTAAATGTACTATTACTTATTAACTTATGCATTGATATATCCACACATCCACACATATATACATACAGACATACACTCAGGTCGTATCACTCGCGTATTATTTAATTGCAATTACACATTGCCATTGTTGTTGGCGTTGTTGCATCGCGTAGCGCCAAAGTTTGCTTGATTTGCGACCCAACCCATTGAGTATTCGCTTTGTATACGCTCGTCTACACTTGAATGAATCTCATCTTTATACAAATGTGTTCTTATTGATATCGCTATACGTATGTTAATTTGTATACATATATACATACCTATAGAATGTGTGTTTGTAGAGCTCGCGTTCAGCTCATTTGTGATTCGCATACTCTTTCACTTAATTTTCATGGGAATTGTTGAAAATTTTCAATTAATTTCCAGCTCAATGACTGATGAGCCCATTGATAAATAGCGGAAATCTTTTTGTGCGTCACTGCTGCGCTCGTTTACAATAAAAACAAACATGCATGCATTAAATAATAGCGCCTTGTAGGAAATGCATGGCTTACTAACCTAATAGTAAATCGTTGTGCATTGAGTTTTTATTATATTTGTTGTATAGTCGCAACTAAAGCTTACGAGATCGTAATACATATGTCGTCGAATAACACATACAGCTCATCATTCCATCGTCTGCGGTATTCGCCGTTACCAATGTTTAAGGGACCATAAATCTTCCGCAAAACCTTTCTCACGAAAACTCCTAGTGCCGTCTCATCGGATGTTGACACCGTCCACGCTTCTGCACCGTAAAGTAGGACGGGAATGATGAGAGACTTGTAGAGTTTAGTTTTTGTTCGTCGAGAGAGGACTTTACTTTTCAATTGCCTAATCCGTCCATAGTAGCACCTGTTGGCAAGAGTGATTCTGCGTTGGATTTCAAGGCTGACATTGTTGGTGTTGTTAATGCTGGTTCCCAGATAAACGAAATTATCTACAACTTCAAAGTTATGAATGTCAACAGTGACGTGGGAGCCAAGACGCGAATGCGCTGACTGTTTGTTTGATGACAGGAGATATTTCGTCCCTTCCTCGTTCACCACCAGACCCATTCGCTTCGCTTCCCTATCCAGGCGGGAAAAAGCAGAACTAACGGCGTGAGTGTTGTTTCCAATGATATCGATATCATCGGCGTACGCCAGTAGCTGTACACTCTTATAAAAAATTTTACCATCTCTGTTTAGCTCTGCGGCTCGAACTATTTTTTCTAGCATCAGGTTAAAGAAATCACACAATAGCGAGTCACCTTGTCTGAAACCTCGTTTGGTATCGAACGGCTCGGAAAGGTTCTTCCCGATCCTGACGGAGCTTTTGGTGTTGCTCAACGTCAGCTTACACAGTCATATTAGTTTTATGGGGATACCAAATTCAGACATCGCGGCATAAAGGCAGCTCCTTTTCGTACTGTCGAAAGCAGCTTTAAAGTCGACAAATAGATGGTCTGTGTCGATCCTCTTTTCACGGGATCATGGTCAGTTGTTGATTTTCCAGGTCTAAAGCCACACTGATAAGGTCCAATCAGTTTGTTGACGGTGGGCTTTAGTCTTTCACACAGTACGCTCGATAGAACCTTATAAGCGATGTTAAGGAAGCTTATCCCACGGTAGTTGGCGCGGATTGTGGGGTCTCCGTTTTTGTGGATTGGGCAGAGTACACTGAGATTCCAGTCGTCGGGCATGCTTTCTTCCGACCATATTCCGCAAAGAAGCTGATGCATGCTCCTTATTAGCTCTTCGCCGGCATATTTGAATAGCTCGGCCGCAGCTAAAATTAATATAACGGGTGATCCAATTAGAGGTAATTTTTTCAATAGCTTTGTTTTGACAGATCATGACTGAGTTGGGTCAAGCTGTCCCGTTATTTTTGTTTTGTTTGGAATTTCTTCATGTAAAGACTCACGTCTGAAATTGTTCATTATGAAAATTCACGTTCTATAAAGAATGTGTTTCGAGGGCTTCGCTCAACTTATGGTCAAAATAAGAAGGCCATTTCTGGCTCAATGGATATATAAACAGGCAAAATTGCCGCATTTGGGTCGTAGAGCAACCTGAAGATATTCAAGAGCTACCATTTCATCTAGAAAAAAACAACAGTTTGTTGAGGTTTTTGGGCTGGTGGAATCATCGGTACATATTTCTTCCAAAATGGTGCTGGTGAGAACGGTCGCCGTTATCGCGCCATGATAACAGACTATTTGATGTCTGAAATTGAAGCTCGCGATCTCGGCGACATTTGGTTTCAGCTAGACTGCACCACTTCTCACACATCGCATCAATCAATGGATTTATTGAGAGAACGCTTGAACGTTTTGGGCCGGTCGATTGGTCACAAAAATCGTGTGATATCACAACGTTAGCCTTTTGCTGTGGGAATATGTAAAGTCCAAACGGTATACGGATAATCCCGCTTCGATTCAGGACTTGGAGCAAACCGCGTGTCATTCGCCAGTTACCAGTAGAAATGATCCAACGAGTCATCGAACAATGAACTCAACGGATGGACCATCTGAGACGTAGCCGCGGTCAACATTTGTAAGAGAGAATCTTCAAAAAATAAATATCAAATAATGTTCTTATGGATGATAACAAATATTCACATTAAATTTGAAATTTCATTGTTTTTTCTTTAAAAAAATGTTGGTAACCTCGAATATATGTACATATATAAATAAAAATTAGATAGGTGAACCCGTTCTTATAACTTCTTATAACTTAAGAACGGGCTCACCTATCCAAACCAAATATTTCAGCTTTGTTCGGACTATTAAGTAGATGGTTTATGTGAAGTTTGCACAAAATCGGTCTAGCGGTTCTTCATTTATAACATTTTTTGTAACAAATGAATTCTATAAGATGGGGGCTGAGCTGTCAAATTGTTATGAATCAAGCTGAGGCAATGACTTATCCAATTGACTTTATAAATTCGTTGGAACCAGCTGGTATGCCATCGCATTGCTTGAATTTCAAATTTGATTCTTTGTACTCCCACCGGTTGTTTATTCATACTCAAAATGGAAAAATCAAAAAATGTTTATCCAAAGGTTTTAGATTAAGTTTTAAAACAGCTAGCAATTAATAAATAGTTTTAAATTAAATGAATTTGATGTTAAATATTTTTTTATTATTTCTCTTTATTTTTTTTTTAACTTACTTCTACTGTTAAAGATTAGTTCCATACATTAGTCAAATTTCGTATAGGGTGACAACTAGCTGTGAATTGTTTGTAAATTCACTAAGTACTCGTATTAACAACGTTACACTTACGGAAGCGCGTACATATGCTACGAATCGTTAAGGTCAATAAGCACAGTATTTGCATATTGCCAACTGCATACCCTAGAGATCCACACATTTGCTTAATTCAATAAATTATTTATATGCATTTTTAAAGGTTTTCTCCGAACTTTGAATACAATTTAAACTTCTATAAAAGCATTTTTTAACAAGAGGGCGAGGAATTTTACTACAGAGAGAGCTTTGTAACGAAAAAAATTTGTATAAAACCTTTAGCGAAAAGTCGTACAGATCTCCATTTTCTGATAATCTCAAACACAAATCTGAGGACTATCATACACAAAATACTAATTATGTGTAGAAATATCTATGTACCATTCGGGTTTAACTTTATGTATATAAAAATTTTGATATGGTTTGAGTAAAAATAGCAAATTTGAACACTTGCAAATCAGTAGTGCCCTGTTGCTAATTTTCAAATATTATTCTTCTTGTAATTTAACACGAAATTTTGTCACAATAGATCGCCTATAAAAGAGATAACTTTTTTTTCAGAAGTGAAATTTTTTCACCATAGAAAATTATTGACGTAAACTCAAAACATGTTTCATGATAATCGATATTTCGTGCGTATTGCGATAGTCCCAAAGTGATAAACAATTGAATTTGTGTTGAACTCCCATTATCTGTTTTCAGAACTACCAACATTTTGTACATATGTATACTCAAAACACAAATGAGCTTTATGTATTTATTACCATTTCCTTAACATCCAATTGGACATCATAATTAACTTATACATACACTTCCTATATACATGTATATGGGTGTTTTTATGTAAACGAGCTGGCCACGTAGGACATTTAGTGTCATTGCCCCCAAAAAGTAATTGAACTCAGTCGGCCTTTAACGGAGCGTCATTAATGGTCAAGAGTCAAAGTAGCTAACTAGCACACATATACACACACATGCATACAATCTATAATAACTATAATATTTCAGCTCAAATAAATGTTTACTGAAAAGTTTTTACGCACTTAAAATCACTTCAAACACTCAGTGCTTTTAAATAAAAATAATTTTTTTCTAGTAAATGTCCTTAATATTAAATACAATTCCGCTTATATTGATATTCAATACATTTTACGCTTTCTTGATTGAAGACAAAATTGTTTTCGCATTAAATTTAGCGTAAAATTTATGTAAACCACGCCGGAGAGCAAGCAAAAATGTTTTGTAAATAAATTTATTAAGTATTTTGAAAATTGCTGAGACATTTCACTGAGACTTGTACCTTTCTTCGGCGCTTCAAAGAATTTCGGTTTATTTGTAACATTTCGCTTCAACACACGAATCAACACTAAATTAAATGTCGAAATTATTGAATGCGTGCAACAACAAGGGAATGCGTTCATGATACGGAAGTGTTCAGTCCCAACCAAATTGAGGGTACAAACAAAAAAGACAGGAAAAAACACACAAAAATAAATACAAAAACAAAAAAACGAAAAGGCTAACAAAAAATACAAACAAAACACAAAAACAAAAGTAAATAGCAACATAAAGCGAAACAAAAACAAAATACACACCAAATTAAACAAACCTCAAGGCGGAAGGACTTTCCTTTATTTTGCATGACACAACTCATATTTCACTGAGCCTACCACGTCCGCCCACCTCTACCACCACCCATTCGTCTTCATACGTTTTTTTTACAGTTGTGTTTTCCTTAGCGCATTTAGTTCCCATCGGTGGTTAGCAACGAGGCAAGTGTATAAATAAGAGCCACAACATAAAACAACAAACGCCGCACACAGTCACGGAAATGACAACGGGAATAAGGAAATATTGTCACTGAGTCGCTGGTACGAAGTGTGCGTGTGAATCTTGTATTACTTTGTACATAAGGGGATTTCCAAAACTAACCAGACCCGGTTGTTACAGCTAAAAGAACTCTTTGTATTCACCAAATTGGTAATTTAAAAAATAAGTATTATAATATATTGATAACATTACAAGATAGACTAATTGATTATCACTCTTGTATATAGATCCTCAAAAATCGACACCGACCACATTGCAACTTGTCAGACCAATTTACGACGGTCCCCATGGAATGAGAAAAGTCACGTTATATCACGTCCAATCACTCTTACATTTCACTGAGCGACTTCCTTTCCGAAAATTAGAACCGAATCACCGACCTATATTGCGTAAAACAAGTGCGAATTGATTGAAGTGTCGGCGCCAGCTGTTTACTAGAATGCCCTACACACAGTAGTAATTTGCGCATATGATAGTGACTAAGTACTTATCGGATCGTCTTTAGTCGTATATAAAGTATTCAATATCGGTTTAGATCGACCCCTATTACAAGGGGTCTAAAATCTTTCCAAAAAGGTAATTTGTATAAATATAATTACAATACCGACAATTATAAGTATAAATAACTATTAACTCATTTTAGCTTGGAATGCACCGCATGTACTCCGGCGGGGACATTGGCACTCAGGTGGCATATTCTTTTACGCATAATTACATTTACATATCAGCTCTGAGCATATGTGTAATAATCTATTCACATGCATTTAAATAAATATTATACATACCTACACACATATCAACATATGTATAGGTATATGCTTTACTAATGAAATAAATTAATTGGAGTGATTACAAAGAGACCTAGTATTTTTTTATCAACTTATGTGGGTAGAATTCCGACAAGTAGAATAAGCTAATATTTTTCCGTTGGAACGTGTTAGTATATACATTAATTTAGGTTTGTGAGTAAACAATGAGAATTTATATAGTATATAAAGGCGTAGTTAGGTAAATATTGTAAT
Organism: Zeugodacus cucurbitae; assembly: GCF_028554725.1. Classification (NCBI taxonomy): domain Eukaryota; kingdom Metazoa; phylum Arthropoda; class Insecta; order Diptera; family Tephritidae; genus Zeugodacus; species Zeugodacus cucurbitae. The sequence continues at coordinate 48,902,914 of NC_071667.1, read as the reverse complement.
GTACATAATAATTTAGACCGAAATATATAAACTATAATTTTATTGTATACTTATGAATTATATTGTTATGCATATTTTGCTTTGCATTTACTTTAATCTAAATGTAATTTAGAGAATTTTTATAAATAACTATTCCACAGGCCAACACTCAATTTGCTTCTTTGAATTTATCAACTCATTCTAGTTAATTTGGGCGCGCTGAATCTGTAACCAGTTTGTCTCTATCAGCTCTAGTTTTCATGATATAGCTTTTTTATATCCTCTACTTAACTCATGACCTGAAAAAATAATTAAAAATTATATTAAAATTCCGCCCATTTTAATTCGGACATGAGTGGGATAATGGGCTGCCGTTTTACAAGCAAATGAGAAATCGCTAAGAGAGCCAAAGGCTCGAGAAGTGTTTGGACGATCGGAATAAACACTGGCATAAGTGCATAATTTCAAATGAGAACTATTGATAGTATGTTTATGGAAGCTCAGATCAAGGTCTAAACCACTTTCTGTTCAAAATTTAATGGTACCGAAAAACATAATTCCTTTTCAGGTATTCCAAAGTACCCTTAGGTAAACGGAAAGATTGACTCTATGCAACATGTATGGAAATATTATTTTTAACTTAATCTTGTAAATATCTAAATCTTCGCCAAATTGGACTCGTAGACTTCTCTTTCGATGGCCACAGTCATAAATTGAAGTTTTAGTATAGTTGCGTGTTGAACCACGTTCAGGTGCACTGACATCAACCCCATTTGGGGAAGAAAAAATTGCTTTTCAACTATAACAACGCACCGATTCACAAGTGTACTGTTGCCACGCCGAAATTGGTCGACTTCTTTTATCTTTGACTTCTTTTTGTTTCCAAAATCAGAGAACTCACTCGCCGTCCAGAAATTTTAGTCAAAAGAGGTGTTTATTGCCAGCATGGAGCTCTACTTTGTAGATCTCCAGAAGGGTTATATATTTCAAACTGTCTAAAGAAGTTGAATCAGCGCTGGGTAATGAGTAGCTTAATTTAGACTAATCTGAGAACTAAATTTCGAAATTTTCTAGGCTGAGTACATATCGAGTAAGCCTGAAATAATGTTTTATTGCCCTTTTTTCTTCCTTTATATACTTTTGACAATGAGAACAAATCATGCTATATAATTAGCTATTCAAACTGCCTCAGGAATCATATCATATTAGTTAAGTAATGCTATGAAATGGGTTCTCATGCATTTGTCTCTTCTCGTGATATTAGAATGTGAAATGATGTTAATGCCTTGCTATAACGCTTTGAATACCTTAATATGCCCTGATAAATGTTGAACAAACATTATAAATGTTTGCCGAAATGTCTTGCAACTCTTAATTGATTAGAACGACGTTGTGTGAAAGTGTCGGTCGAAAAAACCCTAAAAAATATTAAACTCCATGCAAAGTTCTAGTAATGAGTTTAAAGTTTTTCTTTAAATCAATAGATACATTGAAGTCAAAGGAAGGAAGGAAGGAATGAAACACATATAAATGCATGTCTGTACATATGTATATGTATGTATGTATGTATATTGCTATATCTATAGGCACGACAATGTGACAGCACTTTCAATTGAAGCTTTTTGTGTGAAATGTGCGAAGGAAAGTGAATGAAATTAAAAATAAGATCTTAAAGCGATCAACCAAAGAAAGAGCAACCTCAGATGTGAGGCAAGTGGCAAGCGACGTTCATTGCAAGTAAAATACTTTGCTTATTTGCATATAAATTCATTTACTTTCGTAAAAAATAAGCAAAACACACAGACATTTGTGTATAAATCTGTCACATGCATATCAAGATACACGTACGGCTACACACAATCATACCTACAATCGATATACTGATATTACATGTGTTCGATGTGCTCATCAGTTGGTGCGAGACAACGCGCGCCCGTTAACAACAACAAACAGCAGCCAGACAGCCAACAGCAGCACTTACTGGTGATTACAACGCAGATCGCAGTAGCAGTGACAACAACACAAATAACAACAGCACAAATAACCTTAATAGCAGCAATAATGCCAATAACAACAACAGCAGTAGTAGCAACAACAAAAGTAATATGGTAGAAACGATGTGGTGTGAAAGGACGATTTGACACTCGCTGTCAATCGCCGTGAACTGTAAGGACACAAACTGCCACAAAGCAGTAAACATCAGCGAAGCCAAGTGAAGAAGGAAGGAAGTGTGAGAGATATTGTGGCAGCGATATTGGCGAGCGAGTGTGCAAGCATTTGGGAATGTTGAGCATGCAAATTAATCTGGTGGGTGAAAGCGGTGGTCGACGATACACAGGGATGTAAGTGCATGTGTAGCATTGACATTGGATGGCTGACTGACTGGCTGGCTGTTAGTTTGGTGGGTGATGAAGGGACCTTTGCAATTTCTGACACTCTAAATACGAAATGACTGCTTTCTTTTGATCAATCAAGTGAAGAGATTTTACTGATTGAGTTGAGCACTTGCTTACACAGAGTCCTCCATATGTTTTAGCACACATACACATACATAAGTATGTATATACGAAACACATAATTATAAATGTGTATGTCAGTGTTTGGTGGAATTGATATGCACACAACATATCCTCATCGAAGTGCCGGTAAATCTTCTACCATTCTATTTAGCACTAAGTAAAAGGATTTATGTGTGGTAAAAAATGCAAAAAATCACGGTATAAGAAATGAGTTGCCATAGAACGAGCGTTTCTGCGATTTAAAATCTATTATTTATCTCAGAATGCGACATTGGTTGCAATTAGAGGTCTAATCGAAGTCTTAAAAAAGTTGTTGTTGTATTAAAATATTCATGTACACTAGTTGACATGTATATAAAGTTTACAAGTAATAACAACCCATCGCCAGCAGCCCGTTTTATGTCTGACTTATCTGCTCGCTATCTTTAAGTACTGATCGCTTGTCAATAAATTTTATTTGAAAGTAATAACGAAGTAAGTTATTCAATTCGAAGAAAAGGGTATGTGGCCATGCTACTCATTTCCGAAAGACGTTTTCTGTGTTGCCCATCTCTTTGACCATATAATATAATATGTTCGAATTGCTACTCTCTAAAGCTTAGTGTATCGAATACAGCTATTGTTGGATAAGAAGCATCTTTTTCTTCGGTAGATCTCGGTATTTGACATCAAATAGGTGGTTTCTGACAAATTATTCAATCAAATATTTGTCGTTGGAGTTATTGCAGTTTATATTGTGGCACAAAAATAAAATAATTTCGAACGATTTTTGCGGAATGATGTAAAAAAATGTCAATATTTAAAAATTTACCCGTTGAATCATAGTGAATTTTTTAGGAGTTATGTGGGTTTCAAAATTTTCCAAAAATACCAAATCGATCCGAGTAAAATTTTAAGAGATATACCCTTTGGAAGTTACGCCCATCAGGCAACGTCAGTTTGAATATAAAACTCGTTTATGTCAAAACACAATTTTGTAAGTCGTTGGACAGGCTTTCTCGATTTTTTTATTTACGCCGAAAATTTTATCAAAAACGTGAGTTGTTTGGTTAAAATTCTGTCAAAAATTCAAATTTGAATATTTTCTATTTTTCTTCGTCCATTAACTAAATTTATCCATGCACTACCGAAATATTTTTGGTTTTTGATTTTGGACGAAACAATAATGAAAGAAGCTGTCCATGGCAAGAGCTTTGTTTGTGGACAGGTCATGGGAGATGAGGAACCAACTGAGTTTTTGGAATTTGTAATTAAAAATTTTTCAGAAAACTTTTTAAATATGCTTCTTTGAAATCATAAATTATTTAAATGAAATATATGATTGTATATATTTAAAAATAAAAATTTGAAAATATACCCTTATTTTCAATTTCTGAAACTCACCTAACCCTAAGTTCAGATTGTAGATATTGAGCTTGCATGCGCTTGAATTCAATCCAAACTATTTAATATTCGTAGCATCGATAATATCAATATATAAATAGTGCCTAAAAAGTTATGGATTCCAATCCCTGGTTAATTTAGCACTTTGCAACTCCCGCAATTTTTTCATGTCTCTACGATTCTTTTTCCCCTTATTGTTTACAAGTACTTTCTTCTTGCAGCCTGAAGCTTGCCTTCACAAACTGATATTGTTGGGGACATAGCCCAAAGTCTTGAACATTACTATATTAGATTTAGCGTGATTCAAAGTGACGAAATAGGAAATAGAGAAATAGTGATTTCGACTTATCAAAGCTCGATAAATATACTATAAGCAATGTACCGGTTTGCAGATTCTAACGCTAACATCTCTTGTGAACATCTAAAATCGTTACTTTATTTCATAGCACATGTTATTCTTTAAGATAATTGTTTCATTTACATAATAGGATGCCTTGGTAAAGAAACTTTTAATTCATTCCCTGCTATCATTGCCATCAGTTTGAGATAGTATGCCTGTAGCTTATACTCTTACCGCAGGCGTGAGCAACACCTCCATCTTTTTGTGCTTTTATCGCCGACCGTCTCCTTTATTTGCCTTAGTTTAGATTTGATTGAAATTCAATTTGAATTTGTTGTTGTTTTTTGTCTTTTGTGGAAGAGGCATATCAATGCGGCACGCTTTCAATCGCCAACACACAAGGCTCATATCCATCTGGATACACACTTGCAAAGGTACAAGTGTAAACAAATGTATGCATATACATATATGCAAAGAAGGGTATATGGCCATTTCAATGCACGTTGGGCTTCACTGCTTCCTGTCTACTCGAATGATCCCGACTTTTTTCTGTATTTTCTCCAACGTCCCGTTTGTTTTTCTTGTTACGCTGGCTCGATTTTAAAAAGTGACACCGAAAAAACTTAAACGAAACACCCGCCCACACGCAGTAAGTAAATATGTATGTGCACAATTTTACATTCTTTAACAGCACGCACGCAAAAATGTACAGAGTCGCTGGTGCGACATGGCGTATGAGTGCTCTTATAACAGCAATCTTTGTTTATATATGCAGTACCTACATACACCTGTACAAGTGTGTTCGCTTACTATTATAGTTTTTGTTCTTGTTTTTTATACTTCATGTTACACTGGTGCTAGAAATTATTTGCTGAATACCTGCGCAATGTTTACACAGTGTTTGTTCCAATTGTTTGTGAGCGCAAATCCAAACAAAACTCCAATCAGCATAAATACTCGGACACACTGCACTGGAACATAGCAGTTTTCACGTCTATATTTACAGTGAAATTCTATTGAATATTTGTGAAACTAAAGTTAACGAACGTGAAATAAATAAATATACAAACGTTCTCTTTTACGTGTGTTGAAAGAAGCTGTGTTTGAAATTGCAGTAGAAAGAATGGAAGAAAATCGAAAAAGTTCAGAAAAATTCTGTTCATGAAATTCTAGAATATGCTGATTTGCATTTTATTCTTTTATTCCTCATACAAAAGTGGACAGACATATACATATATTTAACACTTCTTAAACGTTTCTCGTGCCTAAGTGTGTGACAGGTGTTTTCGTTGTTTATGTGTGAAACATTTCAAGTTCTCAGTACTGTTAAACATTTTACCTTTAGATATCTGCCTCGAAGCAAAGGTTTATCCCATCGCCATCTACAGAATTTTCTCAGAAAATGTCTCCTGAGATATGATTTTTTACTCATTTAGGCTGTGGCAAAATCATGTCTTATATTTGATCCCTCAGCTATGTTCTAAAAGGACATGAAAAAATAGTACCAAAAAACGTAATAACAAACAAAAGTATGTTTTATTTTGAGCAAAAAATATAAAAATCATATACTCGTATAATGATTAATTATGGTTTTTATTTTTTTTTTGCTCAAAAATAATGATTATTTATGATTTTTTTACAAATTACTCAAAATTAATCATTAACGGTGATGAAAATCATAAAAATCTGAATTTAAAAAATCATGGTGGAAATTGATAGATGGTACAATGACGTTATCCTTTGATTGTGTGACGATTCTAAGTGATTGATTTTTTTTACTTAAAAATCGGAATGATAATCATTATTTACGGTCCCTGGTTCAAATTAAACATGAAATTTCTCAGAAAGCACAAAATTCCCGTAAAATATATTTCTTAGGTAGAATATAGCAACAGCGTTACTTATGTTTTCTTCATTGATGTAGATTAATCATATTTTCTTCTCTGTTATGTATTTCCCCCATTTTTAGCTAGGAGTTTACCCAGGCAATGAAGAGATATACACTCATTGCTCTTAAGCAAAGGCATTTGATCGTCCTTTCGCAGTTTCGATATCACCAAAAACAAATAATGACCACGCCCTTTCGATATAACCCCATTTTGCTCCCGGCAATTTCAGGTATGAAAATAAAAATATCCCCAATTCCGGTAATGTTCTCTAATATCGAAAACAGTACTTGCATTCGGTTGACAGTGGCACTGGGTCAACGGCCAAAATCCAAAAATTACAAAACAATAAAATCTAGGCAAAAACTTTCAAAGACCCAAAGAATGTTATTATAAGGGTTCAACGTGGACACTATCTATATGCTGTAATGGTTTGGTGGGGAGTCTCCTGTGAAGGCGTACACCTTTTGAAAATAAAATGGGTTAAAAGTGGGTCAAAAGTGTACCAGTAGGATATTTTAGATGACGTGGTAAAGCAATTTGAGAGGCACAGATTTAATTTACATTTAGCCACAAAGAACAAAAAGTTTCATGCCTTATTTATGGGGCTTTGCGGGCATATATTGTCGAAATTTTGTCAACATTTTTGTTGAACACATTTGTTCATCAATGCACAACCGAGCTACCGAGCCGTTGAAAAAATAATTAAAGCAACGGAATGGTGTGGTTAATTCTTTGAATTGTTACGGCAGTTCCTTGTCTTCTTGAAAAACTACATCATTTTTTTCAACTTGTCCACTGCAGGCTCCACAACGGAGGTATTTATGTTAACTTTTTTAATGTCCTGAGCAGTGTAGCATCCTTGACTATTCATGCAATATGCCGATTCGATGCTGCTGCAATATTAACAGGATTGTGGGATTTTGTATGACAGTTCCTACTAATCTTCTGCATTATCTTTGAATTATCACAGGTTTCCGCCCAGTTATCTTTAAATTGTCCTTGCAATATTTCGTGTCCCATCAAATGCTATAAATTTTAACTAACTCCGAAACCGAAACCTCAGTCTTAAACTTAGTAACAGTCTCCGATATAGTTATAATCGATAATTTCTTTGTTTTCTGCATTTTATTTAAATTTTTTTTATTTTAAGGCTGAGTTATGTTGTTACGAATGCAATAGAATCCAATTACTACTCTTGCTCAAACCAAATCCAAGGATAAAGGCTAAATCGCCGTGTGTAAATACTTTTGACTACTTCGATCCTATAGTTCATTTGCTTATATCTCCGCCATATTTCTATTTTCACAGCTGCATATGATTGGTCGTCTAGAAACCAGATTTGAATCAATTCTACATTACAGTTTGTGATCAGAATTGCAGAACATGACCTCTAGAATACGCACAGAAATTTAAAGAGTCTAAAAAATTTTTGGTTGGAGCAGCGTTGTCAATTCCAATAGTAACTGTGCATGTTATTATTAATCAATGGCCGAGTCTTTTGAGAGTTTGTATGAAAGCAAAGGATGTCCATTTCGAAAAAAATGTGTACAGAGAAAAAATATTCGACCTTCAACAAGCTAGGAAGTATAGATAACAAAATCGAAAACACTTATTTATACTGATACATCCAAAAAAGACAACCCAATTTTGTTCCAATACGAGTAAAGTAAATATGTGTGTACACACAAATATATTGGAAACCGAATAAACCGCTTTAAAGATATTGAAAGGTTCAGGCAAATTTAAATAACAGCAAATATCTGTATGTTTGTAACTGTATGTAGGCACATGGTAGATATGTACATGCGAACGTTTATCTGGCGTTTGAATGCCGAAGTTATTTGCATGGGACTGTCGGTGTCAGCCGATGCCGCAGCTATTTGGATTAATTTTGCGCTCTAAGAAATAGCAATTATTTTAATTTTACAGATATCAGACGCACATATGTTCGACGTTTTAACCAAAAAAATGGCGTACGAGATTCTATTTCTTCTTTCATACTGCTGGTGCCTTAATGCCGTAGTGATAAGTGAAGCGGTAAATGCGAACCATGAAATAAGAACGAATAAGAGTCACTTGTTTGGCAGTTGTTGAAGCATTAAAGTGACATTTCGATTTTGAATTCAATTAATTTCCGTTTGTCGCACACACCAATAAGTGGCTTGAGTTTAGATAGGAGAGTAAGAGGGAAGGAGGGAGATGTGGCATAATATTTGTAAGGAAAACAAAATCCAAGCGCATATGTTTAAATTTTAACAAAGGACGTGAATTACATAGAACATAAAAACATAATTATAGTATCCTCCAAAGACATAATGTTTTAAATACATGCTATGTACCGGTCACACTTATCGATGCATATCTATCAAATTGCTTATGATTTCAAGCACATACATATACCTACAATGGACAGTGGTTCGGCTTGTATAAAGGCGCTGTCATAAATACTTTCCGTTGAGATATCGCTATGAAATTTTCACCAAAAATCTAGAAAAATATTTAAAATACATAGCCAAAAAATTAGCTCCATCAGACTACTAGGTCCTATAGCTCACATAGAACAGTAATTGTCATTATATGGCAATGATGCGCAAAAATAAAATACTTCTTAAGGTCACAGTTGGAGCGTCAAAACTCTCAGTAAGGCTTTGTAAAAAATTGTAAGAAAGTGATAAACAAGCTGAACATGATTTGTCGTTACAGTTCCCCCCATACAACCCTTACATTCAACCTATAAGAATAAAATCATATAAAAAAAAATCGTGTAGGAAAAAAGCAAATTATTAAGCAAATTATTAAGCAATTTAATACAGTTCATTTTTTCACTGCCATTCAACAGCCATTATAATTAGAACAAAAACTTATAATGTCCGTAAACAGATTGAAATAACGACGATTTATTCTTCTTTCCAATCTTTCTAAGCCCAATTATGATGAGTTTGAACATAACAATAGTTAATTTAAAGGCCATTATTATTTTGAGGATTGCAAATACATCCGCAACTTTCCGCACCTAACTTTAACACTTTTATTACCATAAGACTCTGCTAAATACTAAATAAAATATAATTAAAGGGCGATCACGGGGGAACATAATTTAAACTTTATGTAAACTAATTGAAGTCACACAAAATAGGTACAAAAAATAGGTGATATAAAACACTTATTTCAATAAAAAACACAAATCACGTTAGACTTAATTAATTTCACAAGTTAAAATAGATGCCTTTAACTTCAAAATCCATTAAAAATAATCTTAATTCGTTACCCTGAACAATTACCAGGACAAATTGAAGTTCGTTGTTGCTGCGAAATTTAAAAATAAAATTCTGATTTGCTTTAAAAAAATACAGGTGTACATGCATTTAACTCTATTTTTAGAAAATAATCGTGAGATGGATTTTTTGATTTTTGGCCTATGGGAGGGACCACTGTGCAATGTCTGGTCACAGATCGCAGATTTTATTAATAATCGAAACATCTGGCTACATAGCTAAGACCCAAAGAATCTGCCTTACATTGTGGTTAAAAAGTTAATAACGGGTGGATCAAATGAAATTTTCTGGAATCCCCTGTTGACTGTAATCAAAAGCAATGTGGTTCATACATCTTAAAATCATCGGGTTCCAGCCACTAAACTTTAATATGGGTTAAATATGGAGGGGGTATCAGCTTTCCGCCTTTGATTTTCCACGCCTTTGCCTTTAACCTGAGTTCGTTTTATTAATTCTTGTTTTATTGGACAATAAGACCCCGGAGATATCATTGGCATTGAATTAAATTTTACCGAAGCTTTAACCGATGGCCATTCGTAACACCTTCTTCTTCACCTATAAATGGTGTACAATTCCATTATCAATTTGAGTTCTCTTCACATCCTCGCCTTAAAAATATAAATTATTAAACTCACTTCTTGAGACCAGCAGCGGAAAATAATAAATCACGCCACATTTTGAGATTATGGTTTCGCTTTTATTCAATTTAGAGTATATTTCCATTATGACTCGTAGTAAGCAACCTTTCGCTGAAAGCTATCGTCGAAAGTATAATTTTAATTTTAGTGGTGTTAGATAAACAATTAGCTGAAGAATGAACCAACGCATTCATTCTGCTGTTTTGCTAACGTAAGAAGAATTAAGAGAGAAACTAATGTGTTCAAATATCATTGAACATGCATTCTTTTATGCCTTAGCAAATCCGAGGAGCTACATATAAAACATAAATTTGTATACATAAATAAACACATTAACATATATGCATTAATATGCAACAAACATACATTATATGTTGCACGCATACATGCAACACACATACATTTATATGAGGCACGCATGCATCTATATGCAACACGCATGCACTCAACTACTAATAAATAAACATATTTATATGTATGCACAAGATAACCTATTGGTTATAAAAATACATTGGGGCAATTGCTTGTGTGCATTTGAAATAACCCCTTATCGTGCAACATATAAAATATACATATAGACATACACACATACACATATAATTAGTTCTTAAGATAATTCTAAAATTTGTATATAAGTAAGTAAAAAACCAAAATAAAACTAGAATGAAATAATTTCTCAATAAGGCTAGACTATCACTTATTTTCCCCCACCAGCGGTAAGAAATATTTGAAATAGCTAGTTTTAACATTTGAGAATGAATTAAATTCTCACTCAATGCAAGTCTATCATTGCCCCCCATCAGCGGTAAGGTTTGTTAGAAACTACATTGCTTTATAAAAATTAGTAGGCCGGATATTTTTTATATTTGGTACTATCGAGCCTATGAAAGAGCTCAGCCAAAACAAAAGCCCTGAATTTAATACAGGCAAAATATAAGCCCTGTTAGTCATACAGGCAAAATAAAAAGTCCTGTTATTTATACAGGCACCATAAAAAGCCCTGTTAGTTAGACAGGCAAAATAAAAAGTCCTGTTATTTACACAGGCAACATTAAAGCCCTGTTAGTAATTCAGGCAAAATAAAATAATAATTGTAAGACGGGTGCATATTCCCGCATATTAACAATATACAAACAAAAATTTTTGTTGCGAGAGTATAAAAATAAGGTTCTCCAAAATGTGGAAGACTGAACCTAAATACCAATATCTGGATCGAAAAACGTCCATGATCATGAGGAAAATTGAAACCTTCAAAAATAAAATGGAAAATCTAAGTTTAGAATTAACGATAAAGAATTATCAACTAAGCTATTTGCAATCATTATACAATGATATTCAGAAGATGAAAAACGAATTAGATTTCAATGAAGAAATTGAAATCATATATGACCAAATAGGTGATGAATTGTTTCAAGAGCTTTGTTATTTTAATCGACAATCACAACAAGAAGAGCCAAAAAATACTTTTCAAAGTAATTTGGATAAAGAAGAATTTATAATAATTCCAAAATTCTCTTCATCTACCACAACAAAGCTGGTTAAAACAAAACCAATACAAAAAGAAAAAGAGGAATTGATAAATATTCCAAATTTAAAAAATAAATTAAACCTATCTCCAAACCTATCGTTCCAAATCTCAATCTATTTTCTAAAACTAAGAAGAGACCAACTAAATTAGTTGAAGATAAGAAAGTAGAAGAAGAAGATTTTATAATAATTCCAAAATTCTCTATATCTTCTGCAATTTCCTTTATAGTTGTTACGATCGGGTTCAGCTTCGAATTGAAGTGGCTCTGCATTTTAAATATTTGTATGTCGATTGAAGTGATGTCTTCGAATGTTGTAGTACAGTAGTTGGTGTCCCCGCATTTTAATAATGTTGAAAGTTTGCATGTTTGATCGGTAACGCCAGCTTTCCACATTTCTCCAAAATGTGGGTCTGCCGGAGGAGAAAAATGCCAAGATATTTGTTCATTCGCCAGAATTGATGACACTTCATTGTTGTTCTTCACTGCATCTTTGAATTCCTTATCAATATATCTGCTGGCTCCAACAAAATTTGTTCCATTATCGGAGTACATGTGAAGACTCTTTCACCTTCTGGCAAAAAATCTTCTTAACGCTGCTAGAAAAGCTTCAGTTGAGAGTCGCTTACAGCTTCTAGATGTATCGCTTTGGTTGAAAGACATACAAATACTGCAACATATCCTTTAAATGATTTCTGTCCACGGCATTTAGAGCATCTCATCTGAAAGGGCCCAGCATAGTGAACTCCGGCGTAGGTAAAAGGACTTGATGGTGATACTCTGAATTCTGGTAAGTTACCCATCAAATGAGTAAATCCAACGTGAACCAATACGTTCCGGAGGTAGAGAATTTTTGGTTCATAAAAGTTATAGACGACACGCTTGTATTCGCTTATGATAATTATTTTAATTGGTTATGGTTATTGATAATAGTAATCAACTGATGAAACTTACCAACTTCTTATGAACATAAAATACAAAAATTTATAACAGCTGATCGTTAATCAGCCGGCAGTGCGAAAGGCAAAAACTGGTTTCTCAATTATAATCTTAATGTACTAAATTAATTTGGCTGTGCAAAACAGCTATTGCTCTTCTTGAAAATATTGGGAATATATATATTAAAAGTGCGCTCAATTAAAATTAAAGCATTTTTCGAATTTTGAAGAGAAAGTGAGACTAGATTTACGACTTTTTGATTATTCTATTCGATTTATTGCTTAAATTTTTAATTTTTAAATAGTATACTAGTTCATACCATCTGCTCTATTGTTTTTTTATTGTCACAAAATATTTTAAATTAATTAATTTATTCATTTAATTTTGTAACTAAACTAAAAGCTTTTAAATAGAAGCCAACTAAAATTTGGATAAATGTGTTCAACTTTCAATATTTTTTCACGAAGAAAACATTTCCGTCTGTCATAATAAATAATTATCAAGTTACAAAGACTACTAAACAAGGAAGAGTCTCAAAAAATTGAGTGTATCACAGGCAACAAATATAATTTCTCCAGCTGGCACTCCATTATTGTCACTATGAATTACCAAATATTGCCACACACATACATTACATAATGTTGCAACATAATGACGCCACGTTTCGTTTGCAGTAGTTTCACATTTCAGAACAAAGTTTTTGCTCTTGCTGGAGTAGCGACAACAAAAGTCGAACTTTTCACGTCAAAGTTTGTCGTTAAAACTGCAAAGGTGGTAGAAAATATTTCGCGAATTCGGTGCCAATGACACACCCACAACTGCGACTACCTCCTTTCCACTGCTTTGTTTTGGCATTGTAATGCAACATGCCGGGCTTTGCTGCAGCCACTTTCTAAGTGTGGCGCGTTGCGGTCCCCAGTGCACTATAAACTCTTTTAACAGGTGACATAAACTTTTTCGGTAGTTATGAAGTTAATTTTAGACACTTCACTCCCCTTTCACTTTCGCGCTATTCGGTAGTTTCATAGTTTTAGTTGCTACTTAAAGTATATAAACAAGAGGGTGTGTAAACAAACAAACTATCTCCGCTTTGCAACTAACCTATTGAGGAGTGCTACTTAGTCCCGCAGCCCCACAGCTGACAGCTAGCCACCTAAACATGCAAACAATGTCTGAGAAGAAACCGCTGCAAGTCAATGATATTAATTTCTCCGGAAGGTATTTTATACTCACAAAAGTTATGCTAATGACATTGACAATGTTTTCGAAATTATTACTGCTTAATATTTACAATTGGTGACAATAAATATTAGTGGTAAATAACCCTAAGCCGCAATCACAGAGAGTCTTATTGAAAGCAGTAACCATTTTGATTCTCGCATAATCACTGGTGGAGTCTCTGGGGAATACCAGACTTCAGGACAATGATTCCAAGTCGCCTTTCTGAAGTGAAATTTGTTTATTAAAAAAGCCACTTCTAAATTCTGCCGAAGTGTTATATTTTGCTCTTTGAGAGCCAGAGTTTTAGATATTAAATTGTGAACAAATACCGTTCATTTCGAAAAGTTTCTGCGTAGTATCTTGATGATAGTGCTGAATTTTGGAAGTGATGAACTAGAAACAATTTTACATCATGTAGAACCATATTTTTTCAATACATGGCGTGGCTTGAAATGTCATCCTCATTAGTTCAGAGTGTCAACATAATAATGGTTCTAGACGAGAAATCTGCATTGTATTCAATTAAAATGAACGCTCAGAATGCTGCTAAATCGTCGGGTAGTGCAACCCCTCAATCATAAAGCTGAAACTTTCACAATTCTCATTTAAATAATGGACTCAAGATAATCTATTTTACTAAAAGTAAAAAAAATCTCTTACAAAAACAATATAGTTTAATTGCCGTCGTTTTATCTAAACTACAACGACATAAGACCCTGAGTTCTCATTTCTTCAGGCAACTGAGTGTAATCTGAATTACACAAATATGATAAGAACATACACATCCAAACTCTATATTCGTGTGGGTGTGTATTTTATGGTGCTAGACCTTTACTCTAGCTTATTTGCATACGTATATATGTACGATATATAAGTATATATGTATGTAGTAGTTGTGATCTTTTGCGCGTAAATTTAATTAATGATAACTTCTGCACTAATCAAATTAAATTTCTTCGGCCTCCTTTGTGCTACAGAATACCAATTTGAGGAAGAAAAAGCAGCAGTTATGCCCGAGTATGGTTTTACTTAAGCCTATTTTATTGTCTTGTCGACTGGTTTGGCCGGAGTGTTGAAAACTTGAGCGATTGGATTATACTTATGTGTTACTCAAGAAATGACTTCATTAAGTTTGTCGCAAACACACACACGAAGGGTTGTGTTTCATAAACTTTGCACTATAATTTATGAATACACATAGAAACCAGACACAAACACATATAACAGGGTGTTATTTGCCAAAAGTCTTACAGCTCATTCAAAAGCATGCCAACAATGTGTACAAACGACAAATACACACACACATACGCACACATATATGAATGTATGTATGTGTGCGCTCAATATATTCATGCAAATATGGTTTAGTTAGCCAACAAACACCATTAATTTTCGTAGAAAAAGGGTTTGAGAACTTTTCAGTTGAGAAAGTAAATTGAAAGGAGTTCTGCTTTACAGCGGCAGCGAGCTGTCAACCCCTTTTTGTTCGGAATTCTGTTTTAGCATTTCCCTTAAGTTGCTCAGTCATGCTGTTGCTCGTAAAGCTTTTAATATGCACACGCTCAAGCTTTATGCATTTGGCTATCTTCAATTGTTGACTTCACTCTGCAAGTCTGTTCGACTGGCTGTCAGGTACTATGCCTCCTCTTTGTAGGAGGAAGCATGTGTAACATATGTAAGTTGCTTGTCATCCAAATCAAATATTTAAATGACTTGATATGATGTTTCCTAGATGGCAAATAAGTACAAACGCAGCAACTTTAATAAATTTATGGATAAATTTGAAGAAGCTTCTGTGCATATTAATATTTAAAGCACTTACATGTATGCAAATGTATAACACTTTTAGTGAAATTTATTATAGTCAATATATTGAAATATGTGTCAATTCGAAGGTAATCCGCTTATCTATGAGTGTTTCAAAATGAATTGAAATCTTCAAATAAATTGCATGAATTGAGTGTCATTTAAGTAACTAGTGATTAGTTAGCGATAGTACAAGTCAAAGCATTAGACTCTAGTATAACAGATATTGATTGTTAATCGGTACATTTTACTGAAAGCATAGACATTTTTAACATGATAAGATATTGAGAAGTTAAAAATAAAGGATACTCCATTTAGAGGTCCTCTATTTTTTTAAAGAAAAAAACAGAGAAAATAAACATTTAATGAATTGCTCCAAGGCCTGAATCGATGCGGGATTGTCCGCATAGTCTTTAGACTTTACATATCCCCCCAGAAAAAAGTCAATTTCAGACATTAAACAGTCGGTTATCATGGCGCGATAACGGTCGCCATTGACAGTTACGTTCTCATCGGCATCATTTTTGAAGAAATATGGACCACACCAAACTGTTGTTTTTTCTGGATGAAACGGCAAATCCCTACAGGGAAATGGGCCTCATCGCTGAACAGAATTTTGCTCGAAAACGTTGGATCTTCTTGGAACTTTTCAAGAGTCCACAGAGCGAAACGATGTCGCTTGGGAAGGTCGAGCGGCTTCATTTCATTGTTCCAAGTCGTTACATACGTCAGTCCGAGTTGTTGCGAACGGCGCCGAATATACTCTCCACGATCTTCGAGTAACCTCTCAGCTACAATGGTTATATTTTCTTTACTGAGTGCTGAACGTGGTCTTTTCGGTCGAATATTAACCAATAATAAATACAGGGTCTCAAGATGGGTGATGGTGTTGCTAATAGTACGCTTAGTAGGCCCATTATTTTGACCATAAGTTGAGCGAATTTTCGTCATAAAGTTGAACAATTTGTAAACGTTGTACAGGCGTAAGACTTTCCATGATGAAATGCCAAACACTGCTGAACAAAACTGACATGACAACTTGACACGACTTGAATGTATGTAACTAGATGTTGACTGAGTTTTCTCCCCAGTCTACATTGTAAGCTTTGGTGTTTTATAGTAATTACGAATTTTGTTTGGGCATCTACGAACCCCTGATAAAATGTATGTTGCAATAGTTAGTTAGTTAGTTAGTTTACTCTTCTCTGTGAAGAAGACATTCTTTGATGAATATGGTCTACTCACTCTTAAAAACCCTTTTTGGCATGATTCAAATACAAAATTCACTGATCTGATGAATATAGAGAAATCCCCTCAGTTACTATACATATTTTTGCTTAACCCATTAAACGCGAAAGCTAAATAGCAAAGATAGAGGAACTAAACTTTGTGTGGATACTAGAAGGGTTGATATGTACACAAAACTACAAACAAAAGTTTCGACCCCTATCCGGGGGGGGTCTGCACGACCCGTGACATATATGTAACGCTCGCGGGTTTCTGTTATGTAATACAATGTTTGATACTAACATGTAAATAAACACTTCCATTGGATTTAATTCATCAATTTTATTATTTTAATTATAAAGTTTACAAAAAGAAAATGAAACGAGTACAAACGTATGAAAATTCATTAATTTTTGGTTGAGAAAGAAAACTCAAACTGGTCTAAAGTGAAAGTTGTAGAAACAATCCACACACAAACCTACGTCACACTTTACACATTTGGTGTTTATTGATCGCTGGCAGTTGGCGTCTCCTGGTAGGATTTCTAACTATGAAATGGCCAATTAGGTCATATCTAGCATCAAGCTCAATTTGCGAATCCGGACGTCTAAATCCCCATGGTCCTCGGACTTGTCCATAAGTACGACAAAAGTGATTAGCAATGGTTCTTCTAAACTGTAGCTGGGTTAGCCCGTGTCCGCCTTTTCTATGTAAGAGTCAAGCATTTTGAATGGAGACATCAACCAACCAGGTAAAAATTGAGAACCACCACTTCTTCCCTCTAGCTCCAATCCTGTAAGCGTTAACGTTTTTGTCCATACGGTCTGTTCCGCCCATATTCTTATTATACATTACGATAGCATTGGGGACTTGAACCTGAATTCGAGCATGTTCTGCCCTAGAGTATCTTCCAGCTGTCCCTACCGGTTTCTTCCCAAATAAAGTTGATGCAACGGAAACTACTGCATTGTCTACCCATTTCGTGACTGTAATATCGCATTCAGAAATCCGGGAACTAACCATATAACCACGTTCCTTTTTTTCAACTTATCCTTCAGTGGCAAAGAGCAAGAGATTGGTATTGAATTTTGCCGATTTGTTCCAGTTCCCTCATATCCCATTTTTTTTAATCCAACCAAAACAGGTATTGAAGTGAAGAGTTTATCGAAAAAGAATTGAAATGGAAGTGGCTTCCACGTTTAATCGAATTCATCGATCATTGAAAACAACGGATCAGCGTTCTTTCCATAGTTTGCAGCGTACTCTTCGTTCGTCCTAGGGTTTTTTCCCTGATACATCTCGAAGTTTAGAAGATAACCGGAAGGCGTATTTAGACACCACATTTTATAACCAAATCTCAACGGTTTGCCTCTAATAAATTGTTTACAACCGTGCCTGCCGTAGTATTCCACCATTGATTCATCGTAGGACAAATTCCGCTCTGGATGAAAATTTTTAGCAAAATTCGCTTTCAAAGCATCAGTCAGGGGTCTCAATTTCCATCTTTTATCCGATAAATCTGTCTTTCCGGGGTCAATAAAGTGTAGATTTCCAAAAATAGTTCGAAAACGATCACGATTTTAAATATCTTTGTCAACGCTCCAATATGCTTCTTTGTTTGGAGAATAGGTATATCCACTTATTATCAGAATAAAAATAAAAATAATTTCATTTCTCCAACTGTAATATTTGGGTTCCCATTATTATTTAAGAGCGAATATCTGTTTGACTCGTCACACAGCATTTGCAATAATTCATCATCAAAAAACTTTTGGAATTGCTCATATGGCTTTAGGTTGCTGCACTGTAATTACCCTCAGGGAAAATTGGAGATCTAGGTTCGATATTATCATCGACCCACAAAAAGAATGGTTTGGCTCTCTTAGTCTTACTATGTGACTGACCTGCAGTTATCTTACGACGACGAGAATTGGTTTGTTCCCTAGACTTTTGAGTTGAACGCGATGTACTCGGCTTTTCGGATGCTTGCACAGAAGCAAATGATTCCTCCAAAAGGTTTACTTCTAACTCTGAGATAGAATGATTCAAGCAGTCTAAAATTTCAGCGTCCATATCAAAGTCGGTATTTTTTCTTGTAACAATTTCACAATCCTCGACAAGCTGTGTATGTGACAAGTTTTCCAAAGTACCGCCGTCTTCATCTGCCGAATCATCACCTGAAAGAGCACCCGCGTCAAGAGCCTCTATATATATAGCTTCCACCTCTTCTTCTTCATTATTTGTCAATTCGTCCAAAACTGCGCAAACTTCTTCAACAGTTAGTTTTGTCCTAATAACGGAAGAACACGCACATAAATATGTATATTATATATAGTTATACAATTCATAAGGTGAACCCGCGAACGTGACATATATGTCACAGCTACACAAGACGAAAAAAAAACTACAAATACAGTCATTTCAAAATTTTTTTTATTAGCATAAAATGTCAAACACTATCAAAATATACAAAACACTCTTTTCACATAAATCGGTGACACTTTATTAAAAATCGTACTTACCGACAACGTGTTCCCATTTCGATAGTGTTTTTAGGTGTATGAAATCGGCTTCGTGTTCACTGCGCTACTAATTTTGCTACACTAAACGGAAAAGGCAAAATATAGCGCACACTTATCCTTTGATTTGTTCACTTCAAATCTAATTTATAATTTGGAACATTTAAAATTGCATTTCGAAAAAGTCGTAGATTTATGTGAAAGATCGGAGCGTTACATATACGTAACACTAGCGTTTAATGAGTTAATTCATAGAAGTCTTATGAGTGCTTACTGTAATACCGAATGTTTGCAGAACTCTCCTTTGAAATGTTAATAGAGTTCCAAAAATACTTTAATTTTAATAAATCCGCAAATGTTTTCCAACTAAACAGTCTGCATTAGTTTTCAAATCTATTAAAAGTTATTTTGGCCACT
Organism: Zeugodacus cucurbitae; assembly: GCF_028554725.1. Taxonomy (NCBI): domain Eukaryota; kingdom Metazoa; phylum Arthropoda; class Insecta; order Diptera; family Tephritidae; genus Zeugodacus; species Zeugodacus cucurbitae. Next base: position 48,883,236 of record NC_071667.1, on the reverse strand, counting down.
ATAGACAGACAAATTATCTACAGCAACTACACGTGCGGGAACTTCACTCTCCGACTACAAAACTCGAACACACAAGACCAGCACATAAATCCATATAAGTGGCTATAAATATGAAAGCTTCGTTGGAAAAGCAAACCACACCAAAGAAAGCATCTTTGTGTGTATGTATAGCCCATAGACTCACACACATGCAAGAACACACACAAGTTCAAATATATTTTAACAAAAAGTCATTTCTTAATTAAGTTTTCATTCATAAATCCCACAAAGTCAAGCATTCAAATTACTATATGTGAAAGTTGTACGGAACACACATAGCTTTTGTCACTAATACACACGCACTACACTATTCGAAATACATACATATAGAAAATATTCGTATATTTGACTTGTGTCTGTGTGGGTGCATTGTATAAGGCAATTTCTTTGCATGGGATGCTTTCTATTCTATTATGTCCACTGTCACTTTTCGTAGTTAACACGCAGTTCATTGTATATTTATTAAAAAAAAAAAACAAATAATAGAAAATTGTGTGGAAATTTAGTTATGACTCCTTTGTGCTTTCTAGTATGTTTATGGTGCTGGAGACTAAAGACAACCTATGCTATGTACTTGACTACGATAGCTTCCGGTCAAAATGGATCCGCCTCGTTGTTTTGGCGAGAAAAAAACGGCCTCCGCAGGGATAAGCCGTGGTGAGAGAGAGCAAAGTGTTTGGGTGAAGTTCTAGACACGGCTACTATCTCTTGTGCTATCTTTTAATACTTATCAACTTTGAAGAAAACTATTCGACTATTACGTAAAGCCATTTCAAATATAATAATAAAAGATCTAATGAAATTTAACTTTATTATAAAATTAATAATTTATATTTGGCGTAGACACCGATTACGTGATTATTGCCGAATCTATAAGACCGCGCCATTTATTTCTCCTTCTTGCTATTTGACGCCAATTGGAAATACCAAGAAAAGTCAGGTCGCTTTCAACCTGGCCTTCCCAACTGAGTGAAAGTCTTCCTCTTCCTCGGCTACCACTTTCATTCATCGAAGCACTTTCAAAGCTGGAGTGTTTTCGTCCATTCGAACAACATGACCTAGCCAGCATAGCCGCTCTTTTCGCGGAACTATGTCTATATCGTCGTATAACTCGTACAGCTCATTGTACCATCGTCTGTGGTATTCGCCGTTGGCAATGTTCAAAGGACAATAAATCATCCGCAAAACCTTTCTCTCTGAAATTCCTTCCAGAGACATCGTCCATGCTTCTGCAGCATAAATCAGAGCGGGGATGATAAGGGGCTTGTAGAGAGGACTTTACTTTTCAATTGCCTACTCAGTCCTCAAAATCTTCACATTACTCCATTCCTCTTATAAAAAAGTTATAGCTTTTTTGGTAGTTCTTTGAGTGAGTGATATCTTAACCTAGAGAACTAATTAGTAATGTTCCCACGCAGGAAATATCATGTCTTATAAGATATCTCGAAGTTGTAAACGATATTATTATGAGGGCAATAAGCCGATTAGTTACTGTATTAAATGGCGGAAGCTTTAGTCAGTCTTTAGTTAGTCTTTGGTCCATATTTACATAACTGTTATGATTACTAATGAGTTCCGAAAAAGGAAACATATCCTTTTCTTAATAATCTGTTAGCTTATTGCCAACGCCGCTACGAAACTACCAACAAACTGAGCTAGTTTACACTAATGGATTTAATTAACCGATATCATGGGTGAGTCATCATACATCTGCCATTAACTGTTAATTAAGCACAATGCTGATGAAATAAAATAAAACCCAACAAAGCAACGAAATGTTAATGAAAGAAAGTACGAAAATCAAAGAATAATTTAGCAAGTTACTAATCGCCAGTGTGGTCGGCTAAAGCCAAATAAAAGTTGGAAATTATTTTGTGCTCTCGCCAACATTATCACGTCTTTCATTTCGGCTTAAAGGCTCAACAACGTGGTTGCACAGTTCAAGCGAAAATAAGAAAACGTTAAAAGTACAATAAAATTACTGAAGATAATGTGAACAGTAAAGAGAAAGAGGCGACTCAACATTCGAACGGCTGAGCACGTCTGCATTTGAGTTGCGGCTGTGCCGATGTGTTAACATAACCTATTTGATTCCTGGTTTTTTTTGTATTAAGATGGACAACCCAATACTTTTCTCTATTTAATATTTCGTTTTTGTGGTGTTATCTTCCAGTTTCAGGTACGTATAAGCGAATAGAGATATTTCAACCTCATCAAATCTTAAATATCTTAATAAGAAAGTGTATTTTCGTTTTGGCACAAGCTGTCAATCAAGCGAAGGATGACGGCTTCTGGCGTTAGAATCTAGTTTTCTTTCGCTTTTTTTGCACTAAGCCAATCTGCGACTGTATAGGACTTTGGTTTCCTGCACCGCAGTTGTCCAAATGAGCAGCTGTCCGTGCTCGCTAAACATATATGTATGCACATACGAGGATATTGCGAGAAGTATTCAAGTGTGTTAATTTGCTGTCTGTGTGTTTGAAGTGTTTGTCGAGCAGCCTATCGATGGTTAACGGCGCTCGGCCTGTAGCAGGACACTGCGCTAAACGTGTGTGTAGGTTGTGGAAAACTAATAAGAAAATATAACAAACAAACTTTCTCTTCTCACGTGTCAAATCCTTTTTAATGAGTTTTTGAAGCATCAAAAACTTGCGAAAGTTATTTGATTTTTTCCTGCTGCTCTTCATCTCTACCGCTGCAGTTCGATACCTACTAAAAGTACATAAAGTAGGAAAGCTAATGGCTAGGTCTGTACGTGGCATAATGGACGAAAGTAAACATGAAATAGTCACGGTTTTACCCAATAGTTTAATGTGCAAGTTCGTAGCGTTGAACTCTGTCTTCAGACACTGTCTCACTGAGGGCCAATTGATGTTATAATATTTGGTTCGTTGACCAAGTCATTTTTTTTAGAGATTTCGTTCTTTGAATATACCAATGATGTCCATTTCCCCCTCTTTAAAATAGCTTCCGGACACCGTAATGAAGTACGAATACAAGCGTCATCTATTGTCTTATAGAAATGTGGAATTTCGCATATCTTAGGGAAACAATTTCACAATTATGTTACACATTACATAATTCATTCGCATCCAAAAATTACCAATAATAGGACGATTTCATAAAAAAAACTAAGCCAGTAGTTTTGCATACTTTTTCACATACTGAGACTAGTTGATTTAACTATAGGGTTCTCTTATATACTGTCTATATATGCAACTCTAAATATATATATATAAATGTTTTGCCGTTAGTATTTAATATACCACACCGAAGGTGAGTAAACAGAGAAGCTTCTCGCCGAAAAGTAAATAAAAATAGCCAATAGACTTCGCTAATATAACGGTAAATTGTTTCGCTTAAAATATCGTTGGCGAAAGCATCGCTAACTAATGAATGTGGCCAACTAAATAGATAACGGCAGGCGTTACAGTAAGGAGTTTAGTGCAGTATTCAAGGTGAATTCAACTTTGTTACTGGCAATTCGGCACTTTTATTACCTTTCTCAGATTGGTGTAAAAAGGGAAAAATGGGTGTGGCGTCACCCACTTTTGGCTCAAAAACCATATCTTAAGAACTACTCGATTGACTTCAATGAAAATTGTATTTCCTTGACATGGGGGAAATCGGTTAATAACCACACCTTTAAATATAAAATTAATTCTCTTGAATTCCATTTGATTTATTAATTTTAAAATGTGTAAATCAAGAACTAGTGAATATATTGTAATAAAACTTTATATCTTTAAACATTAAATTGCCGATATTGAACTATAACCCCTCATGGCCCCAGATACAAAACAAGATAATCTCAGTGTCTGAAACTAAAGCTAAATCTCTCAGAGGTTTCAGAGAAATTCAGATATAATAATCTTCTTTTAATGAAAATGGGTAAAACTGGGTCAAAACTTTTACGAATATTATTTGTTAACTTTATGGGCAAGCAGGATTCATTAAACTATCGTGCATTTATTAAGCCATCTTCTTAAGAAAACATACATATATATTTAGTTCTTTCCAATATTATATACCATTTATATATATGTGCACCCATCAGCGCCGATAATTGCCATATTGCGAAAGTTAGTCTTAATACTACTCAATATCGCTTAAAGAACAGCCGCACACCCTTCCTGCAATGATAGCACACACACACCCCCACCTGCATTTCGCTAAGGCTTATTTGCGAATAACAAGAATAAAAACTAAATGCGCTAGACACAGAGCTGTTAATGAAAATAGCAAAGCTGAAAAATGAAGTTGTTGTTGTTGTATTTGTTGCTGAAAGCATTTAAGTCATCAGCAACATCCTGCTGAGCACATTCGCTGTTTGTTGCGTTAGGTTCAAATAATCCTTCTGCTGTTGCCAGAGTGATGTACGCAGGGCTGCGCTGCATTATTTTGATTAACAGGCGAAAGAGAAATAAGTTTGCTGGAAGAACAAAACCACAAAAAAGATCGAAAGAATAAACAAACCAAAGCTGCTTACCCTAACCACTTCCTACATGCAGAGAAGGATAACGTTTGATATGGTAGGCGCGCAGTGGGTGGTGGAAGTTCTCGCAAAGGCTGGTTTCACTTTATGCTCCGACTACGAGGATTTGACGGACGTGTGAAGAATTACGACCTTAATTGGTTTTCAAAGTGCTAAACTGGCTGGGAGTGTTTATGGCAGCGGTTTTCTTAGACACCCGGCTGCACATATGCACATGGAAGACATATGCGCACACTTACATCGTACAGGCAAGGAGTTAAGTGAGAACGTGGTAAAATGTTATTGAATTTTTCCACAGAAATGAACTTGATCGAAATTTGAACTCAGCGCTTAGTTGCATTCGTTAATTATTTTGTGTGGTGAGTGAACTTGTTTTCACAGTTCTACATTTAAACATGATTTTACCAAGGACTTGTCAATTATAACAGTAAATTCTAGAAGCTTTAAGGATATAAAAATAGTTAGATGAAAACAAGAATATCTCAATCAATAGAAGGGACACAGACAGGAGTTCGTGAATATCAACTGTCACACAGCTCATGGCTGATACTGAAAATTGTCTCTCAAATCTTAATGAATTTTATATATAATGTGCGGATTGCAGATTTTTGAAATAGCAGCAGGGCCGGCTTTAGTGCCAATTTTGATAGATTTGGTTGGAAATATTATTTCTTCTTTTAAATGTATCAAATATTTTTGTCCGAACTTCCTCTCCGTTTTCCCTATAGTTTACTTGAGTATCACATTGGCTCGGTAGAGAACGCCATGTCTAGTATATAGGTGGTGGACATAAGAGGTGAAGACCATTTCCTGCAGACAGAAAGGTTATATTATAGTTTCGCGTGACTAATCATTTTCAAAACCTCACTAATCAACCTTTACGAACTTGCTAATAGGGATTTTTGTCTATGTTTTAGAGCATTCTGCTGTCCAACTAAAATGCTTGGCTGATGAAATGAATTTGTCATTTCACTGGTTGTTTGGTATTTGTTTGGACATCCTATTTTATAACCATTCTTGTGAGTAAGGAATAAAAAAATAGAGGCTTTGATTCTGCTCTGCTCGACGGCAAAAAACTTACTAAAAGTGTTGAAGCTGGCACATCATTTGAAACATCATTTTCCAAAAGTATTAAAAATAAAATGTTTGATTACGAAAGTCAAAAGTTGCAATCTTCACACCAGAATATCACATCAAGTTTTTTACTGTTCTGATTAATACAGTTTTCGTTTTTCGCCAAAAAATATTTGAGCAGCTGAAAAATCTCGAAAGTTAGCTTTTATAGGATTGTTCAGATCTAACAGAAAATTACTCTGTTTGTTGTCTAAACGATGAAAGGTGAGCACCGCTCTCACAACTGAAGAGGACTTGGACATAAATAGTTTGGAGCTGTATGAAATAATTACCGCGTGTCAAACCAATATATCAAGACTTTATTGACTTTGCTAGTGGAGTTTTTCAAAATTGAAGTTCACCAAGATGTACTTCAAAAATTGGATTACAATAAAAATAATAAAAAAACACATGTGACTTCACCAGTTAACATGGTCCGAAGAAGACAACTATTTTATCGACCCGAAGGATAATGACCACCGTTTTCTCGGGGCAAGCGGTATAATCATGCAGAGAAAATGCAAAATTATTGAATCAATTTGACGTCGAACTGTAAAAATTACAATCACTTTACGGTTAAAAAAAGTTGCACTTATAACTACCCTCCGCCACGGCCAAATTGGTCGAATTAGGCTAAGAGTTTATGATCCAGATTTCCATACGTTTGGTGGATTCGTTTTGTTCTTGAACTAAGGCAGTGGGCACAAATTTGAGTTTAATGGGGATGACGAAAAAACGTATTTTCCGGATATATAAATCGTCGTTTTGATTTTCATTTTTGGGGTACATATGTATGTACTTATTGGAAAGTAGAAATCACAGTAATTCTTACAAAATGAAATCTAATAAAAAAACACAAAAATAAATAAACTACTTTCTTGATTTTTAGTCATTATTTTCACGGCATTGTGCTACATAATAATATATGAGTACTTGAGATAGAAAGATCCTTCTGCAAGTGTCGCCGTATTTCAGCAAAAAAATATTTGGGAGCAAGAAAAACAATGTAGTTGAAAGAAGACGATGTTATTAGCAAATTGTTGAATTAACCCAGGTTTTCAGAAATATGTATTGTCCCAAATTTAGTTCATATTGGTCGAACAGTTTCGGAGATATGGGATTTCTCTTTAAGAGGCTATAGTAGTGTGAATAGTTTTAAATGGCAGCGGTCTAAAGAGCGCCCGCTCGGAAGTATAAACCGCTGTAGTCGAAACTTTTTTTTTTTCGAAACGACCTGTTTCAACATCATAACTCAACGAGGAATTGACCGATGGACTTTAAATTGATTCTGAGTATTCTTGAATATATTCACAATACAATTACCTACGATCTTGTTTGGTTGAAATTTGTGAATTTGACGTTAAAAAAAAAAAAACAATTTTTTTTAGAACTACGCTTTTTTGTAAAATTTTAAAATTTTTGAAAAATAATTTTATAGGAAGGTCATTGTATAGGAAATACCTTCAACTTTAATAAACTTTTTGAATTTTTTTGTTTCAGCTACTCATTTGACCGGAATCATGTCAGTAGTTGAGGAACTTTTTTATTGTCACCTCCGAACATTTTTCAATATTTTTGTCCAAAAAACTTCGAAACATTCGAGTACTTTCATAAGAAAAATTCACAAAATCGCCTAATTTTTCATGTGTTACACTGGTATAACCCCTTAAGTAGGCAATGAATTCACATATGAACTTAGTTTCTATTTGCTAGGGTTGAATATAACAAGTTTTAAGTGATCAATTAGAAAGCTATAGCTCCTATAGTGGTTTCAAAAAGACACGTTCTGTGGTAGGTGGGCGAATCAAGGGAATGATTGGATACTTTTCTTCAGCATAGCTAAGAATAGTTTTTAGAATTCTTTAACTCAGCTGCTGTTTCCTAAAAAATAATTTAATATTATATCTATAATTCCAGTGTATTCAAAAACTTTAAAATTTGTAGTATATCTCTTAACCCACTGTCGACGACAATTCATTATCCACTTATTATGCGTTCATTAAAACCCAAATAATTCAGCACAAGCTGATTTTCATGCGCATGAATTCTGTCAGCACCGAAAATGCACACACCTTCAGAGCAAGTGCAGAGCGCGGTAAACAAGTCGCGGAATGTGTGTTCATATATAAAATATAATTATTTTAAATCGCGAATTTCGACAAATATGCAATTAACCAGAATTAGAATGCAAACGTACAGACAATCGTGCATGCCAGACGTGAATGTATACATTAAAATTAGCTTGTGCTGGAATAAATTTTATGTTACTCGCATTTGAGAGTGTGTGTGTCTATATGTGAGTGCGCGCATGCTCTTCAATATGTTAATTATGTTTAAATAATCTAATTATTTTAAAGTCCAATACAAATTAGTTGCTCGCAAATGACATGCCAATCGAACGCACACATTGAAATGTGCGTGGCGCGCTCGGTTGCTGCTTCTGTGTATTTGTGCAACAATAGGTCTGCTCATTAGGTGAGCGCCAACCTGGGGTGCAGTAAAAATTTAGCAGCGATCTTGCTAATTATTCCCCTCTATTTGCATGAGTATGCGTACAGACACATACATATATATATGTGTAGATTTGTATATGTGTTCGAAATGGTCCTTCGTTTGGCGCGTTCAGACTCTGCTCCGCTCTAAAATGTGATATGCTAATTGGTATGCAAATTCCAATTGTGTCAATTCGCAAATAATATGAAATCAAAATCAGTTTTATTTTTACAGTTATTTGTTGCTGATTGCTTTTGTCCATTTGAATATGGAAAAATTGAAATTTGGGCACAAAAAGTAACTGTCAAGCAACTGTGTCTGCCAAAATGCGAGCGTGCGAGAATTAACAGGTGCCAAATGTGAACGAAATAAATTATATGCAATTTTAATGTAGCATTAAACTGCGAAACATTTTAAAAGTATAATATGAATTTTGATAGCAATGACTTCTCAATGATTCAATTACCGTTTTAATATTAACATAATGGCGGTTTATGAAACTGGTTCTCAAATACAACAAAATCTTGAGGGATGGATATTGATTACGAGATATTTATTTAGTTACATCTGTTCCATTGGTGTCAATATTCTGCTATTGAAAACTATAAAACAAAATATACCATGCTTATTCCATTCTTCATAATTTGCTCACAAAATATATCATAAATGCTTCCAGCTAATATTTTCTTGCCCCATTTTCAGGGCTCCCTAGGAATTAGCTAAATATGCATCAAAGGGCATAAATTACGGATTGATTTATGCTGGTAAAAGCACTTTATCTATAATTATCTAGATAAATCACAATATTTTCCTAAAAATATTTCCAACCCAGTCTCTTTTTAACAACGTAATGAATCTGGATTAAAAGCTAACCACCTCGCCGTTCTTTATAATAATCTAGTATTTTAGAGTAGTATAGGTAATTCAATTATCGTCAATTGAACTATCAGCTGGAGTCCCTCTTTTCAGCAGATTATGACGTGCTCAATATCTCCAACGTTTGTTCAATAGCTTCCAACTCGAAATCACAAATATCAGACATTTTATCTTGAAACTTATTTCTTTTACTAGGTTACCTAAAGAGGAATTTTCGAAACATTCAGTAGTATAGGAAAATAATTTCTGTACTCTTCTAATTCAGTGCCAAACACGGACAGTTTTCTTTTTGTGCTGAATTTTTGAATCCTTCTCTCAATATATTCGCCCCGAGTTGAGATTGAAGTATACGGACAAAATTCTTCGAAGTCAATCGCTTTGCCAGAAACTTATCTCACTTCGCTCTTTAAACTTTATACTACGACTATAGAAAAGCAGTGACGCCCAACGTAATATCTATATTATTTTTCAAAGCAACTGTGGGCCATCAGGAACAGGGTGAAGTAGCCAGTAAAGCAATACTTTCGTTCCTCTGCAACCATCATTGAAAAAAACTCAGATATATACATATCATTTAAGGTTCCAAAATGTTTTTATTCAAACTACATATTATACATATTCAATTCATTAACAGAAACATAATCTGTAATCATTCACTTTGGAGGAAAAAATTCCAATTTTTTTCACAAAAAATTTTTTGTTTCATTCTTTAATTGAACAAATCTGATACTTGCCACCGCATAAATGACTCTTTTTCAGACAATTCTACTGGTGGTTGGAAGCATACAATGGATGATGTCATTATTGATATAGAACAAGTATATATTTCAAATGTCACATAAAAGAAAGAAAAATTATAAACACTTTTTGTTGAACATATTTTTTCATCAATATCATAAAACGATGAAGAATGCAAATGTTTGCAAAAGAATGTAAAAAATGCTTGCAAGCAACAATTTATCAACTCATCAGCTTCAAGATCGATTTGATCCCAAATAAACTCAAGATCTTCGATACTCTCGTCATAGCCCAAGATTTCTTTGACAATGACTACAGAGTCCATCGAAGCTTAGATTTCAGAATCACTCTTTAACATAATTGAGAAAAATAACAACCATTAACATCAAACACTGTCTGGAGACGGTATTCCGAAAACACCCCAATGTGACAATATTTTACTTCAAATTAAAATAGCAACAAATAACAAAAATACATATCAGATTAAACAAGTTTCCATAAAATAGTCTCGATCCAATTGAGTGGTCCGAAAGTTTTGATTATTTTAAATGTGGACCAATGTGATGGATACTTTTCACAAAACAGCTTTCACAAAACGTTTGTCTGGTCGCACGATCGCGTAATTCAGACTGGAATGAGCTGTCACTTCTAGCATAATGGATTCATTCCGCAGGGCGAACTCCGAACAGATACTAAATTACAGATGTGTAGAATTCTTAAAAGTATTCTCTTCCATGTTTCCTATATTTTAGTTAGTTAGACGCAGATTTTTTGTCACTTTACTTAAATTATACAAACATATGTACGAACTAACTGTCCGCACGAATATCATGCTATGGCTAACACAATTTGCAACAATCAACGCAACGCTCCGTTGGGCGGTAATGTGTGCTATTGTTGTTGCATTTGGAGAAAAACTCCGAAAAATTTTGAATTCTCAGGGAAATGTGGCAATTTGTTCGACTTACTGCTGTCTCACTGGAGGCCGCATTTTGGTCGATTGCCAGGCAAGTAGTGGACGCTGAAGTCGGCGGGTGGACAAGTGGGGAGAGGGACGGGCAGAAAGACTAGCAGACAAGTTGTCCAAAAGGCAGGCAGCCAGGCGTTAAAGGCATGCAATGAATCCTGGCAGCTATGCAACTGTATTTGGTCATCAGAAACACAAACACACATACACATACATATATGCATGACTAAAGTCAGGTTTAAATGTGTTTTTCTGCTTTTATGTATTTGACGACGAATGCTTATTCTCTGGTGCAACATTTTGACTTTTGTCATTAAAGCGAATTACTGTTTGTTAGCTTGCTGTTGTTGTTGATGTTGCTTCTTTTTCGTTTAATGCACAAAATTGCGAACATGAAAATAAACGAGCAGCAAAATAGGAAATGTCGTGGTAAACACAGAGGCAAATACCAAAAACAAAACCAAAAAAAACACAACAACATAAAATAAATGGAATGGCAAATTGTAAAAAACATCAACGCGCGCACACACACACACACACACACACACACATACGCATGCGGATGCATATAAAAACGAGAAACAAATTTGTCACTCCGCTGAAGCTGAGCTAATCCCATAGCTATGTCCAACATAGCCCTGTCTTGTTGTCATTTCATGTACGAGAGTTGTTATTGTTGTTGTTATTTCGTAGTTACATACTTTAGTTGTTGTCATTGTTATTGTTATTGCGCTTGAAAACAGCATTCAGCTATCATTTGCTACAACAACAACAGTACGTTGTATATTGTTGTGGTCATATTTATATTGTTCGTAATGCTTTATGGCCCATGTCAGGAGCAACGACGATAACATTGTTTAATTCAACAATTAACCATACAACATACGCTACGTAATCCCAGTGCAATACAGCATTCATTCGGACAGCAAACACTGTGTGACAACTAGAAGTTCCCAATGTGATTTCTCCACTCCATAATGTTAAAATCGAATGACGAAATAAACACATAATTTAGAGATTAATATTGCTGCTTGTATAAATATATGGCCTCAGACCTTGACCTTAATGACCTTTCTAGCCATAATCTCTTCAGATAAAGAACGAGCTTGTGCTGCACTGTCCTCCTAAGATCGTAAAAAGTCCAAGCAAGGTTCAGTTCGCCGCAGTTATCCTTAGCTCTTAGTATATAATGATAATTAAAGGAATGCACTGCGACTTGTGGTCTTTAGTGCCCTCCCAATGTACATCGACTCCATTAGTCTCAGCCCTCTGATTAATTCCAGAATAGAGTTGGGAGTAAGGGAGTCGATGCGCCCCTCAGTTGAAATGGGATGTCCCAAAATTCTGCTCCTGATTCTGTGAAATGCTACACAGGTGGGTGTAGGGAAGTATCAGCCTCCATGTCACAGAAGTGGCAGGTTTGCCATGAGACTAAGCCCAGTTTGTGTAGGTGTATAGTTCCACCTGCCTGCTGCAAGTGCTCCTCTTTGTCCCTCTTTTCCTCCGTCCGGAACAGTTTTGTTGCAGCAGCTGTTCGAACTAATTCGTCCGAGAGCTCGTTCCCTGATATTCCTTTATGCCCCGGTACCTAGATTGGGTGTACGCTACTGCACGTAGATATATAGTTGAGTATATCTATGCATTCCCGGACCAAGCAGGACTTGGACTTAGACTTCGTACGAGGTAATCGCTTTGAGTGCCGCTTGGATGTCACTCATGATGGGAATACGTTCGTAACGATGATTGCGCTGGATATTTACTGCAGCAAACCAATTAATTGAATAGACTTCTACCAGAAATATGGACCTATACTTCATCTAGTTTCAGCGAACCAGATGAATTGTCTCGAATTGATATTAAGCGCTTGTCAATTCTTTAGGGTATGTGGTGTCCATATTTAACAGTTTGCGGCATCACAAAACATTGTCAAGCTTTCAGCTGTCCAAGTAGAATCCATTGTATCAGCCCTTTAAGGTTTAAACTAATCTATCCACAATATGTATATTATTCTCTAGTTGTTGGTAAACTTATTGAAATATCTAAAATAAGCGATTTGTAAGGCCTCAAAAGCTGTTTAAATATACTAAATGCTTTAAGGACAAATTTTTATACCAGCGGATCCTACAAATGTTGTCCTTCATGATATTACAAGCTATTGGGAAATAACCTATCAAAGTATGAAATTAAACACATATAATAAAATAATTTGAATATATATAATATTTTGAAGATTTAGTACACTGACAGTAGCGACTTCTAATTATAAAGGATTTTCCAATTAAAAACTAATAAAAATATACGGCGGTTTCTATACAGTAACAATGGCGCCATTCATTTTTAGCAAAAAACATTATAAATTCAAAGTTAATTAAATGCACTATTAAAATTGGACGGAATGCTGACTGCAAACGATTCCCGAATCAACCGGAAGACACACAAAGAAGAATTTTATATATACAGATGAATTGAAATATATATATATATCTATGTATACCTTTAGCTGTCGCATAGTGTACCTATCCATAAAGTATATCTATGTGTTTGCATATATACAGGGTAGTTCAAAACTTATTTTATTCGAATAAAAAGAATAGATTTTTTAGAGATACAGATCACTTATATTTTATTATACTCTCGCAAAAAAAAAATGCTAAGAGAGTATTATAGTTTTGTTCACATAACGGTTGTTTGTAAATTATAAAACTAAACGATTTAGTTATAGGGTTATATATATCAAAATGAACATGGTGACGAGACGAGTCAAAATCCGAATGTCTGTCTGCCCGTCCGTCCGTCCGTCCGTCGGTGCAACGGATAACTTGAGTAAAAATTGAGATATCTTAATGAAACTTGTAACACATGTTCCTTGGGACCGTAAGAGGGTTGCTTTCGAAAATGGGCAAAATCTGACCACTGTGGAGAAAACGGAAAACGTATAAAGTGTCATAACTCAACCATAAATAAAGTTATAAAAGTAAAATTTGGTACAAAAGATCGTCCTAGAAAAGACCATATTTAGATATATAATATTTTCTTAGCACCTTGATGACACTTGTGGAAAATGGATGAAATCGGTTCACAACCACGACAACTTCCCATATAACTCAATTTTGAATTTCATCTTATTCCTTCACTTTGTAATATAACCAATGAAGATGGCGAAGTAAAACTGTGCATAAATACTGTATATGATCTGTGGCATCACTTGTGAAAAAATTGTGGAAATCGGACTATAACTTTTCAAGGCCCCTGTTATCGAACATGAAGAACTCAGTGCTTAATAGTAATTTTTCATCGAAAATTTCGGTAATTCTCACATGTATCTTAATTTAATTCAGAGTAAATCCCTTTCTTCTAATAGTGTGTCTCTATACCATAAATGATTAAAATCGGATCATAACTTCCCCTAGCTCTCATATACCTAATTATAGGATTTCCAAAAATACGATGGTCTTAATAGCTTTTGTGTTATCTTAATGAAAATATAGCAATAAATTGCGAGAGTATAAAATGTTCGGTTGCACCCGAACTTAGCCTTCCCTTACTTATCTTTAAGGGATTTTACTATTTTATTTTTTTATTATTCAATGAATATATACGACGAAATATTGAGCTAGATAAATGTAACTTACAAGATATGTTTGACTGACACTGATTCCGTAGTCCAGGAATAATCTACTCAAAGCTTTCACCATCCGTGACACAATGAGGCATAATAGAAAGTAATATAACATAGTTTCACATAACAGAACATAAAATAACTCAATAAAACAACCAAAACGTTACATAACGTAACTTATCATAGCATAACATAATGTAATATAACAAAAAATTCCATAACATAACAGAAAAAACTTCAAGACAAGATAATATCATATGTCCACATCTCCACAGGATGAGGAATAATTTCCTTCAATCCAAGATCTGGAAAGTAATGTTTATGAAATGAGGTATACTTATTGGTAAGGAAATTGTTTTTCTGCGTTTTCAAACTACCCTGTCTTTTTTGGTTTGTATGTGTAATCTACCCGAAGAGCATCAAATTCGATTATAAATACATCCTGCAAGTACGTTGGTCAGTTCGTCGAAATCACTCAGGCGGAATTTCACGCGCACTCGTACTTGTAGTTCATAAAATATGTTATCAATTTAATTTGTATGCAAAACTTTTCTCGCGCTTTCACAACTCATTTACTCAGTGATTCGGCAAAAACAAATTTGCTGCTTAATTCAATTGTTTGCCATTTAAAACACTGAAATCACCGACATGAAAGCTCCATATACATTCTATATGTACATATGTATATGTATACTAAGCGCATATGCATAGTGCTGAACTATATCCACCACAAAAGCGCAGGAAACCCATTATTACAGGACGACATGCTCTCTCAGGCAAAGCGCGGCTTTACGCTCATGCATATTACCGTTCGCTTAATTTTAAGACCAAATTTCTGTAATAAGGTAATTTCATTTGTGCTGTTAATAAACTCGTTTACATGTAAATTCGTAATTGAAAATTATTCTGGCTACGCTCAGCGCCTCGCACTCACCACCGCTACTCCACGAGGTAATCCACTTTCGTTTGTGGCAACTCTGTTGCAGGTTTTTCAGTTTGGGCTTGGCTGTTATGCTTCGGCGGCGCAAGAGTTTAATCATAAAATTCAATTTATGCCAATCGAAGCTACGTGCTAAAAAAGCAACAGCAACAATACAAGTGGTTTGCGAGAGCACCGCAAATCCGCTGCAGTTAGAGCAACAAAAGTCAATACTAGTCTACGTGTGAGTGTATGAGGGGCTTGAGTGAGGAGGTGTTCGCTTCGACCTCAAATGATGGATTTCGCGCCTTCATGCAAGCTCGGTGCTAAGAATATACTTTTTGATTTTTTCGCTCTTTTCGTTTATTTTCATAGCGATTGAATTTATTGATGCTGACACAAAAATTATGAGGCGCTCAATTCCATATTTTTCGATTAGCCGTATGCAAAAAGTGTACCAGTGTGCATTTTTTATTCATACTCAAACACTCGCGGTTTATAAATACAGTCACATCTGATTCTGCGTCAAATTGTAGCATGGCTATTTATTCAACTAGGTCGACATAAATAATTTCAGCTGAATGTATACAAATTACGAGTAGTATACGCGAGTTTAGGTATTAGAATATTTGTGATTTATTTTTTCAAAATAAAATGGGTCGATAAATCAAATATTAATGGATGTTGAAATATTTTGTGCAAAAATTATATTCAAAGGTATAAAATATTTTTCAGTGATATTTTAAAGTTATTTGACCTCTGTATTTCGTTTAAATTTTAGCGATAAATATAAGAGCAATTTCAGAAAACAATTCTACATGGAACTATGGTGATTTGTTCAGTTATTATGGCTGATTGGGAAATCGCGTAAACTCTCCTATGGTGGTCTATTTTTGTGTGAGAGCCTAATTTGGAGAGCGATGGATAATACAAAAACTTCACTAGTTTAGTAAAGAAACTAACTGATAATTCATAAGATTGGCTAAATAAACCAAATTTACAATAAACACTTTTATTTAATATACCATTATTCACAATGAAAATTGGTAAGCAAATTTTCCTATAAAGTGAAAATATTAAAGCTCTTAATAAAGCTCTTCTCCACTAAGGAAATGTCTTTATGGAAGCTTTCGACTTTTTCGTTAGTCACAGCACCTAGATTTGGCGGAAAGAAGTCCAGATGATGGTCCAGCATATGATTTTTAACACTACATTTACGGAACACGCCAATTTGACGGGTTTGAGATTTCATGCTTAAAAATTCTTAATACAGAAACAAATTTTTTAAAATATTAAATATTGGTTTTTAATAATCTAATGTTGGATAATTTTCCTGAATGGGTCTGTTGGCTAAAGACAAGTTTGGATACTGTGTAGTGTTGTTGTAAGTTCTTTTGCTTGAGTCAAAAGCAAAATCTATCTTATCTTATATGATCCTTTGGTTCGGTCCAAATCATTGTTAGCGGCAATTGTAAATGTCTGGATTCTTCTTTAACCAAACGTAATACAGGTCTCGCACACATTACACAAAATTTATGTGGAACCCCTATTTATATTGATTCTTCACAGAAAGTCCAAAATAGAGAAAATAGTACTATTCAATTAATGACTTGAAATTTTGACGATAAGTGTAAGTCGAATCAATTTATTTAAAAAAGAACCGTACATATGTATATGAGGTCAGAACTGAGTTTGCAGTATAGCTGTCGCAAACAACTGGACTTGAGAGCCCTTGATTACCTCACAACCTGAAATGAGGTTTAATGCAGAGTTCAAAACAAAATAATCTACAGGTTTTAAAAGAAAGTTCAAAGATTCATAGAATGTGCATAGCTAGAGCTATCCAAACTCAACTCTACCAACAGAAAATTAATATCTGATTATCTTACAACTGGAATTATAATTTCGCAACCACTTCCTATCCAAACATTAAAAGTACCACCATTTTTGAATCACCGCTTTCATTAAGATTCTGTAGAGGTCGGACAGCATAAGAATTACAAGGAAAACTATTATATCGAGCCTTTACCGCCATTTTAGCGTAAGCGACAAAAACCAAACTTTACAGGAGAAGGTTTTTTTTTTTAATACTTTTAACCATTAATGTGGTAGTAATTAAAAAATTTTTTTTTTTCAATTATATATGTAAATGTCTGAAAAGCATTAATGTATGAGAAATTTTAAATTACTACCACATTAATGGTTAAAAGTATTTAAAACAAACCTTCTCCTGTAAAGTTTGGTTTTTGTCGCTTACGCTAAAATGGCGGTAAAGGCTCGATATCTTCAACAAATGTTGCGTAAAAATATGATCAGAGTGAAGTAATGTTAAGGAATACTGTAGTTCTTCTCCATCTACTACTGAGTAACTAACTTAGCTAAGTAATGTAAAGAACATTTCTACCACAAGCAGACATTTAGTGCATTTAGAAGGTTTTTACGGACGACACAGAGGAGAAATACAAAGTCTAACAACATCAGAGTATCAAATATGAAGTCCAGTTTTCTATTCTCCTTTCTGACAATTTTTAAATGTACTCACAGTCATTAACTGCCATATCGTCTGGCCAATTCATTCATGAATATAACATGCACTTTTCAACTGTACCATTATAACAGTTAATTGAAACCCATTACTAACTGCAACACTTCCGTATGCCAATGCAAGTTAATTGACTACGAAATTCGTTCACCAAAAACCAGAAGAGCCAATGACGAAAATGCCGCATGCGAATCTCTTGTAATTGTGCATGTTAATAACACTCTAAGGATTATTACCCAGACAAAAGCGAAATTACCGCAAATTGTTTTTGTTGCCATTGTGTGCATGCATTTAGTGCATACATATTTACAACAACCAGAGTAACGAGCAATTCAAACTATAGACAGCAAAAGATCACGCACAGAAAATGGTCCTATAGTTTGCACGTGTATACGTATATTGAAAGCACACATTAACAAATTTACATAGCAAACAGTGTTATTTTGAAGAGTTAATGAATTCTAGAGTTATGTACATTTGAATTCAGTCTCTTTAACTGGCAATAAAACAATTACATATACTCCAATACAATTGAGTTCACTTGTGAAAGTTAGCCAATTTTTGGACCAAACTATGTTACATATTTTAAGTGGATTCTCATTCTCAATAACCTTACTTTTGCAAGGCCTTTTTTCTTCGATTCATAGCTATTCTGCTCCCTATATTTAGGCACTGCTCTACAACAATATGGAGCGAAAAGAATTACATCTCAAATAAAAAAAGAAGAGCAACACAGTTTGTTTGCAATTCTGGTATTTTTATACTCTCGCAACAAAAGTTGCTAAGAGAGTATTATAGTTTTGTTCACTTAACGGTTGTTTGTAACACCTAAATCTAAAGAGATATAGATATAGAGTCATATATCAAAGTGATCAGGGTGACGAGACGAGTTAAAATCGAAATGTCTGTCTGTCCGTCCGTCCGTCTATGCAAGGTCTAGGAAGTGGTATATTTGGATGTAATTTTATATAATTTATTTTATGTAATACAAACCATCATACACCACGAAAATAATGGAAACCGGATAATAACCACGCCCACCTCCCATATAAAGGTTATGTTGAAAATTAATAAAAGTGCGTTAACTCACTAACGAATAACATCAGAAACTCTAAATTTTGCAGAAGAAATGGCAGAAGGAAGATGTACTCGGTTTTTTTTACAAAATGGAAAATGGGCCTGGCGTCGTCCACTTATGGGTCAAAAACCGTTTCTCGGAAACTGCTCGACCGATATCAATGAAATTCGGTATATAGCATTTTCATCCATCCATTCTGCACACATGTCATCAGGTTGACACCCTGGTCGCTTCACAAACAGGACAGCTTCCCATATAACTCAATTTTGAATTCCATCTAATTCCTTAACTTTATATTATATAATATATTAAACAGAACGAACCAATGAACATAGTGTAATAAAACTATACACTACTACTGTATGTGATCTGTATCAGATCATAAAATGTGAAAAAAAAAATTTGAAATCGGACTATTACTTTTCGATGCCCGGATATCGAATATGAAGAATCTCTCAGATATCTCAATTTAATTCAGAGGGAATATTTTTCTTCTAATAGTGTGTCTCTGTACCAAAAATGGTTAAAATCAGTTCATAAATTGCCTTACTCCCATCTAAAGATTAAAGTGACATCGTTTAAGGAATTACCTCAGCGCTCATATACTATACATATATGATGATTTTCGTTATTCTATTGGACTTAAGACATATAAGAAGGTACAACTGGGTTTTCATTTGATTAATGGCATTCGTCATACCTGTATAGACTTTTTCCAAGATTAACCATAAAGTTATGAAAGTATTTTTTCGTAAAATGGAAGTGGCACCCTCACCACTTTTTTATACAAAAAAATATGGGATTAGATTAGAGATTACTGATTAATAGATGCTATAGCTAAAGGAAAAAACATTTTTAAAACCATTTCATTCAATTTGCAATAAATGACGCTGATACAACGGAATCTTCGGATAGGTGTGAAACAGAATACTCGTTTGGTATTCGGAGCCATCATAAACATTTGCACACCACAATATGAAATCTCAGCCGTCAAATTTATATACAATTATAACTGGATCAGCTGTTACTCCTTTCAACTAAATTCGAATATAAATGTGGGTTGACTTGTAAAGTATGTTTCCAGCGTTGTATAAACAGGTTTCTAAAGCCAGAGCAACCATCATGCAGAGGAAAAACCAAAAACCTCTTGGCAGTGAAAAAAATTCCGAATTCTTTTAAATTCTGTTATTTATTGACAAAAAGTTTAACAGAAAGCTGAAGCTAAGTGTAAATAAAATGTATCAACTTTAGGCGTACTAACTATTATATTTCATTTATTTATGCCTCTGCTTCTGAAAATAGCTTTTTTTCGAACAATTAAAATACGTTATAAAGTTCAAAAATACATCGATGTTTTAATGGACGATGTTTTTGAAGAAACATGGATACATCGATGTTTCATTTCACGATTTTTGCATCCCTATATATATTGTGATTAATTTCTGATTACCGGAATGGAGAAAAATAAATAAATTGGAATAAATTTAATCAATAATTTTATCAAAATTATTTTTTACATTGCGACCATTTTTAATGCCCTAAATTTGTAAATTCTGGGCGGTATCGATATAATATTTTAGCAATCTTAGAGTTGCCTCACAACACCTCGGTTGCTTTCTTTTTGGTTGATATTGACCCTGAGACCGGCGTCTACAGTGTTGTCTAACTCATTCGCCTATTACTTGCCTTCCGCAATGGGACGATAATGTTTATGACCCTTTTTTCGCACTGAAAACTTTTTGGAATAGCTGATCTATACTCAAATCTTAAGTATACACTTGGGTGGCTGATTGGAAGGATAACATGTTGTTATATATAAATTTTCAAATTTTACTTCCAAAATGATCTGATTTTAAATATTGGTCGCCAAAATTTATTTAAATATTTAGGTACCTGAAATAAGTTGGAAAATTTTCAACACGTTCTGTCGCAATTAGGACACGTGCGTGGCTGAAAAAAGTGGTACTGAGTTTCGGTGAATGTGTAATTTTGAAAATCGAACAAACTGGTTTTCAGAGATTTTCGATTCCAACCGCTTACTCAAACATAGTGTGTGCATCCAGTTACTGTTATGTTGAAATTCTCGCGTTGTGCTTCAAAAAACAAAGCTACTTAATGTCAATCAAGGTGTTTGCTTCTGGCATGATGCTGCTAAAGCTTAAATAACATCAACAAAAGCGGCGGCAGCGTTGGCAGCAATAGCAACAGCGATGCGACAAGGCATTAAAAGCTCATTAGAATGGGTGCAAATGCACACGCTCGCACGCCCAGCAACAACTTAAACACACAGAAATCTGCTTGATTCTGCGTTGCATCATGTGCAACTGACACATAAAGCAGCTTACACACACACACACACACATAAAGACTTTTGTAATGCTGCTCATTGCGGCTCTGTCACTTCTAGCTTCCTACGCTTTTCGCAACATTTTATACGAGAAATGTTCACTTGCAGATTTCGAAAGTATTTTCACGCAAAAACAAATGAACAAATGAACAAATGATGTGCGTGTTCAATGCAGCAGCAGCCATGCAAAAACAAAAAACACAATTTATCTCACCTAGTATATGGCAGGGGAAAATATTTTATTTTTAGTTTTCGTCCTGCAGCTGCCATGAACAAGCGACCGTCTAAAGGATGGTCGTAAAAAAGCGTTTGTCGTGCAACTTGCAACATGCCACTTGGCGGCTACTACATCTTAGCGTTCATATATCTTTTGTTGTGGAAGCGCCTAACTGCAATGTGCTCTAACCGAGTGGAAAAACTTTTGCTAACAATCCTTTGGTATGGAGGAAACGATGAATGCCCAGTGCGGAATCAATAAATCGTTGTCGGTGTCATGTAATGACCACGGGCGAGAAACTATCAAAGTTTCCAAATAAAAAACGGTACACGGAAAATGGGCGTATACATTTTTACTTCGCTAGATGAGTATACAAGTGAATGTGGAAGAATTGAATTGGTTGCTCAGAAAGAATAGTTTTTAGCTTAGCTTGCTGCCCGCAAGTCGATTCTTGTTATAGTAGACTCTTCAAAACTATTTAGAATCATCTTTTAAGACTCCTTAGCTGGTATGGAAACATAAAATTTCAACAAGCTCAATTGCAGATTGCAAAGTCTCTAGCTAGTCTCACCCACAACAAACATTAGAACGTATAGTTGAACCTGGTACTCACAGTAGCGGTAAACCAGCGGGAAGGGTTTACAGGCTTATATTGGGATTGTCTGTCGGATCATCCAATTGGTGTTGAAGGCGTACTTTGAGATGGCTTCCTCCAGAGGAGAGTCAGTTTGCGAATGCAAAGGGTCCGAGAAAAACTACACAAACTACGACAATAAAATCGGATCGTCGCTTGACAACCATAATTTTTGGGCGCCATGTTGGGAAGCAGACTGTACTTACACAGTTATCACCTCTCAAGTACACTTGAGTGACAGAAATGCTTGGGAATAGGTATCTCATACTAGCTACAGAAAAGTAAAGGGTATTTTAAAGGGGCGCTTTAAAAGTAAACCAATAGGGACAACAAATGACGCCATATTTTTTCGAGCTCTTTTGATATTAGATACTCTTCAGTAAGTTTTGCCATTTCATCGAAATTCGGAATGAGTGGCCTCAGCTTTAGGAGCCCTACGTACTACGTAGCTACGGGTCACCATTGCATTCGGAAAAAATTACGGTTTGGTGCGGCTTATGGGCCGACTACGTCATTGATGATCAAGACCGGCACGTTACTGTGAATGTGAATAGCTACCGCTCAAAATAACCGAATATTTTTGGACCGAATTGGATGAAATGGACTTGGGCAATATGTGGTTCCAATAGGACGGCGCCACAACCCACACAGCGAATGACACAAGCAATTCATTTAAATCTCACGAAATGGCCCAGTTAATGAACGCCGTTAGACTATTACTACTATTTCCTGTGGGGCTACACCAAGTCTATGGTCTATGCCAATAAGTCAGCGACGATTGATGAACTTCCTACGAATATAGAACGTGAAATTGCCGGCCGAATTATGCTTGAAAACCGTCGAAAATTGGGGTCAGGGTCTGGACTTCAAGCGTGCCCGTGTTGGCCATTCAAAAGAAATCGAGTTCCATAGATAACGGCATTGAATGTGCATTCACAAGAATAAAGAATTTCATTGAGCTTTTAAAGCGCTTCTATTGAAAAATCCTTTATATGCACCATGAAAATATTCTTCAGGTTTCGGTAGGCTACGGAAAATGGTCATGTTTGAACGAATGGAGAAAAGGAAACTTAAAGCTTATTGAGGAAATTTGGATAACGACAGTCATTCCATTATAAATTTGACAAAGTAGATTTCATTTCCGCTGCAGTAGCTGTTATGTTCGAAATTAGTTACGAGTCCCTCCCCAATATTCAATATTGGTTATAAATATATTGTTACATCTGGGCTATAGTGTAACAATAAATAGAAGGGTAACCATCCCCATTTTGTAAAGGAATATATTTAAATCAAGAAAGAATTTATCATTGGATTGAATGTGAACTTCCGCCATTCAGTTTAAAGCTCATAGGATAAGGTATTCTCTCTCTAGATATCGATCATGTGACGGACAAAAGAAGGAAAAAATAAAATTTCAATATATGGTCTACGAACTATCTCGAGGATAACTTGTTGACTAGAAATGTGCTCACCGTGAATCCAAACTTGACTGAACTGCTTCTATTCAGTAGGAAATACGAAAATCGACGCGTTAAAACCAACAACTCGTTAAATAGCTTCAATATGTTTAACGAGGAATTCGGATCAATATCATTATTATTTACATATCTACGATCTGTTGATATATCCGAGGGCTATCAAGTAAACGGGGTTCTTAAATGGATTCCCGGAAATTCAGAAAAACTTGAGCCCTTAAAAATAACTGATTATTTGAGGTCTCTTCTCTACGTCCGTAACTGTGCTTAATATCATCTTGTCCGGCCCATAACAAGGTTATATGAAAAATACCCTGGTCTAGGATATCGAGTCACTTGCTTAAGACTGCGGATAACAAATTCAAAGATATTTCAATAAAAAATGTTATTTACGTGCTCATGCATTTTGTAGGTAGAAACATCAAAAAGCACGCGTTCTACAGAAAATCAACAGACCACTTCTGTATGTGGGCAAATTAGCCGCCTAATACTCCTTTTATTGGCTACTTAAGCGAAATAAAAACAAAAAAAATATACTCACCCAATTGAGTCAATTAGCGCAGCCAATTACTGTCATCTTCAATTATTTAAACATTTATTTAACGAAACACTCGCGCATTTCGTCTAATTTCTTTGACCCAAAAGTGAAAGAGGAAAAATTCGTTAAAAAGGGATATGGACAGCTGGAAGCGGTTAAATAGCGCAGAAATTTACAGCTCCGCAACTCATTAACGGCACAGCAGCCAGTCAACAGCGTGGCGCTCAGTTGCGAAGCGCTCACACCAAGTCGCCTTATATAACGGTAGCTTATTCTTCCTTATTGTGCTATGAACATATATATGTATGTGCGTAAAAGCTAATGTACTAAGTAACTCACTAAAGTCAATGCCGCATAATTCATGCTGACTTCAATTGAAAGTGGCAGCGACACCCTTTCGCTTTTGTCTCATTTCCGACAAACTTATTCGCTTCGCATCGCGCATCCTTTTAATTGTGCGCGTGTGTGTATATGTGGAAGTGTTTGCTGTGTCCTTTATTTGCCTTGCTTTTATTCTTTTCATTGGACGCTTCCTTTCTTCAGTTGCTCTGCAAACTTTCATATATCAATTAGATTTTTTATACCCTTTTGTTTTATACTAGTGTAAACTTTGTGTTAACGGAGAAAAACTGTGGTAAATGTTGCGGAAAAGTTGCCTTATTACAATCGGTTTTCCTTGCTTTTTACACTTTTCAGTTTTTCTTAATTTTTAATACTTTCACAGTAAGGAAGGAAGCGCCATTAAAACACTTGAGTGGAAGTATAGTCTGGGATTAGTGGTGAGTGAATGGTGGATTATTTGTGAACGCCTGTGGGGGGCTTTGATATTTTACACAACGTATTCAGTTTATTGCATGTTTTGTTTTCTAGAAGTCGACAGTGATTCACCAAAGCTCACAGTGATGGTGTTAATAAAGCACAGATCTCCGACTCCAGGAGATAATAATCAAGGAGAGCAAGTCACTCTATTTTGGTAAACTATTATCTTCAACATATAGGCCTTACTGAGGGCGATGAGTTCCCGTGACCTCCTGCGATTTACTTTGGAAAAGGACGATCTAGCGACAGAACAAGCCTGCTCAATTCAGCGGAGACCCATTCATCCGGAGCTTGTTGCAAGAGTATACAGGTGCTCCTAATTATTCCCATTCCATTGTAGGTGAGACCGACGTGCATAGCCAAGAGCTTTGCTTTACAATTCCTGCGATTCCGCTGTGGCCAGGCACCCAAACTAGTCACATTGCGAAGTGATCCGATGCAAATTCGGCGCAGCATGCACAAGAAATGGCAAAAGTCGACAGAAATGCCTCTTTCAATGGCAGAAAAGGTGACATACCTCAATTAGAAGGTGGGCCCACTCTCTGATGCCCAATTTTAGAGACTGGATAATGCGGGGCCATCGTGATGAGAATTATTACGTTACTAAATTTGTATCCGGTCACGGCTGCTTCCGAGGATATCTCTACAGATTTAAACACGTTGAATCTCCCTATTGCATGTACTGTAAGCAATAAGCTGCAAGATAAGTTTATGACGACGTAATTATTTACTAATGTGCACTGCGAAGTAAAACCGAAAGGTAGTTGCACTGGGAAATACAGGCACAGTACAGTGAATCGTGCATAATTGATGGATTGATTTGAGAATTTGAACCCGCCTTTGGCGAATCCATAAAAATAAAACATATATTCGGAATGCAAAGAGGTATGGATATACATATGTACATTTGTATAGATCCAGTTAAATTTATGACTTAGCTATAAGTCATTACTGCTTTCTAAGTTGCAAATATTGTGTCATAATTTCAGCTTTCTCATTCTCTTCCAATTTTTCCTATTTTGATGTTTTTGTAACTGAGTTCTCTCTGAATTAATTATATTTGACGTTGACTTTTATTAGGTCTACAACTTTTCTTCCGCCGTTTTTTTGTAAATTTAAGCCTTTATTCACTAGAACAGCCTCACCGTACGTATCCGAAAGCATTCGATGAGCCACGATTTAATCAACCAGTGCTTGACCCTAGAGACATCTATTGGAAAACGATGGAAGCAAAATTGTAGACCTAATATCTAAAAAGATACTTGTAAAGATTTCTCTTTTGAACCCGTCAAATTAAATAAAAACTAATATTAATTTAAGCAAAAGTAAATATACATACATACATATACATATGTTTAATAATTGTGCTGAAGAAATCTTTAAGGTACATACTCAGATTTTTCTCTAGCAGAGCTAATCGACCGAAGCTAAAAAGTAATTAAAATTAAAATTGAAGAAAAAACAATTTGCTGTAGTCGGAGCGACACATTTTTCTGTGGTTAATGTCAGCAGAACCAGTCAAACTCAAGCCACATACCGAAATATAAAATACACACACACAAATTCGAATATTTAGATATTCATGCAGACATAAAAGTCCGGAGGCCTTCCACAAACACCACCGATATTAGCTATTGAGTATAAAACAACAAAGACAGTGCAGAGCGAATTTAGTATTCCTTAATATCGTTCATATACTAAAAATAAGTTGTTGTTGTTATTCAATTTATTGGAAAAATACTGCAAATGCTTGCGGTTATTTTGACACAATTAAATAACGAAAATTTAAATCTTATACAAATTACCCTTTGATGGGCTCTTATTAATTAAATTCGCATTTACAAGTCAACGTTGTTGATATAATTTTCTAAAGATTGGCGCTCCAAGATAACATTTTTGTAAATTTACAATTTAATGCTTACAAAGCGCAAGCCTTTGGAGAAACGGATTTAAATAATTAATTACGTAAATTGGTGAAAGTAAAGTCCTTAAAAGCGTTTGATTTGTTAGATGCTTCAAAGGCACACCTCAGCTTAACACTTATTTAATAACAAATCATGATTCATCGGACGAATGGCATCAAAAAAGGAGAAAGTAATTGAAATTTGAGGCGCTATAATATAATATTTCATTTCGTACACTTCAATAATGATAATGATTTTCTAAATTATAAATTTTAGTTAAATGATATGCAGCATAATAAGGGTCAAGGTATTGTAGTTTTAGAAAAGGCTCTTCTTCTCACTGCACAGTTGCTTATGATGGCCAAAAATAAAGTCTGAAATTTGCCACTGTATGTCTCAAAACTATTTCTTAAGAAAACAATAAAACTAACGGTAAATACATTTTTGGTCTATCCCATTAGTACGCGCTACGAATAGTGAGAGAAGAACACACGAACTGTGTAGTAAAAATAGCGCCAAAATTATCTCACACAAAAAAAATAAATTGTAATATTAAATCGTGTTTAATCGCCGTAATTTTAAATGAATTTTGTGAAAAAATGTATATATTATTATACATATATAACAAAGTGATTTTTGTGTAGTAATATATTGTTATATTGTTTTAAAACTATTGTTTTACAAGTGAACTGTTGAGTGGTGTATTTTTGAATCAAGATTAAGGACATTCTACATTAAGTTTGGAAGGGTGCTCGGAGAGAACGAAACGACGAAGGATAGCAGATTCAGCAGACTGTTCTGGACAGAGTTATATTTTAAAAACTCCATTGAATTCAAAACAGCTACCAACCGAAATTATGTATCGATAATATTCTTTAACTTACAATGGTGGATGGCAAAGTATGCGAAACCTCATCTTCAAAAGGCTACATATGCCAAGCCAAACATACTGAGATTAACGATATTGAGAAATGCTTGAAAAAAAAGTTCGAAAAGATCGCTACGAATTCGGATTGTCTCCATTAAACCAGTACTTGTGATATAGCCAGGGGCAGCCGTAACTTTTAGCAATCCTTTGCTATGCAGTAACGATGTTTTCCCCATCAAAGGATGTTTTACGAAACACGCAATCCACCTTTAAGACTAAATAAAATCTCTTGAAAATTTTACAGTACACAAGTTAAAGTTAGAACTCTAAGAGAAGGGTATAGGATTTTTGTTTGTGGCGTGATCTCACCAAAGGACAAATACCCACGTATTAATTATATCTTTTATGATTTTTTTAATTCAATATAATTTTTAAATATTTTACCAGTTTTAAGCCTACCCAATTTAATACACAGTGGAACTTCGCTAACTCGAATCACCATAATCCGCAGAAAAACTTCGAATTAGAGAGACTTCGAGTTACATAATTTTCATTAAAACATAAATTTTTCAAATAGCTGTAAAATATAGATTTGTACACAGTTTTATTTATTTACATCGCATAGAGTTTTATGTTCATACGTTAAAACATGTATTTTGTAATTTTGTTGGTTGCAGTTCGGACGTCTGTAACCATATTTTTTGTTCGCATCCATACGATATAGAGAAACTCTTAAAATTCTACGCTGATAGAAAAATTTTTAATTTTGTATCATGCTCTGGTCGAAAAGTTCGATTTATGGAAGGAAATTTGTATAGAATTTGCCTTCTATTGACACTTCAAGAGTTCTAGTTATGGAGAACTTCGAATTAAAGAAGTTCGAGCTATAGAAGTTCCACTGTATATTTAATATTCATTTATGTGGATTTGGTACTTACCCGACAATTAATTATTATACATACCGGGTTTGACAACAGCACTATTCTTCCTACAAACTTTCAATTATACTCTTAAAAATACTAATAACGATAATTGGAGCATTGTATTTACAAAATTTTACACATTCAATTAAAATAGGGAAACTCGGTCTACTATGTGGCCAATAATATACAAGTATATAAGAAATTCCATTGCACTGATCAAAGGTAGCACATATACACACAAGTACATACGAGTACTTGTTCAACGCAAATGCACACTACATATACATATGTACATATATAACCGTTGTTTGAGGCAGGCTTGTGCGAGGACCAAAAGTTAATTAAGTCTAGTAGTTTAACATGTAAACACGATTTGAGTCTTTGTTATTCTATAATCTAATTGTCAAACATTAGAAGCGAATGGCCGCTGTAGTTGCAGCCACGACTGCTACGATAGCGAATGCAACTATATATTATGGTAGTAACAACAACACTATGTTAACGGCAATGTAAGCAAATGGCGCTTACATCCACAGGTACAAATCATATATATATATATATATATATATATATATATGATATATATGTTTGCAATGGACAAGCAGAGTGCGCTTTTGATACACTCTATTTTAGCTGATACGTACGTAGGTGGAAACCTACATTTGCTTGTACATACATATGTATTTATATGTAGCAGATATACGTATCAGCTAAAATAGCCAGGAACAGATGCACTTAAGCCTAAATTCTAATTTCTAAATTTGTAATTCAATTTAAAGTTAGGCTAAATTCCACATTTTTACGGCTACTTTGACATTATTCTGTTGGAGGCTGGTAATATGAGGAAAGCATTATCTATTTTCGGCCGGAAATTTTAATTTATACGTCAATCAAATAACAGCACAATTTCTCATATGAAGGTTACTTGATTGAAAGGGGAAGGCCTCCTTATATAGAGGATTTCTTGGGATAGGGTCGCCTACCATATAACACACAGCTCCACTTGAATTTCTGAAAGTATAAACCCTTTTGTCTACTATACGAACCGAAAATAATTGTTTGGTACCTAGTGTATGGTTTTGTTCTAAGATCTGAGATATTTCTCTAATATTTATGTGAGTCCAAAAATGTTGACTATTTCATTTCGTTCTATATAATGGACTTGCTGGTTAAAGCAAAAGTTCTTTTGTCACCCCTTTTCCAGGAATTTGTACTTTTTTGAGTTGTATGTTGAGTCTCAAACATTCCTAGACACATTGACTAGAAAATATCAACATAATCATATGTACATAAGAAATTATGGTTTTACGCACAGGATTTCGAAGTTAGACAAGAATAACCCGTTGCGGTGTTCCAAGGTAGGTCATATTCAAGCAAAAATGTTTCATGAAAAATGACTCGAATTGATAGATCATCCGCTGTTCATTCTTAAATGAGTTAATGAATTTCGTAACTTTACGAAAATTTCTTGGTTGACAGGTCTTGCTTATGTAGACTACACAAAGAGTTATTTATTGCGTTAAAAATTATGTTTCGAAGTTTTTTTGTCGGATTGGATAAAGTCAACTAAGATTTGGTTAATGCAATTACAGAGTATTAAAAAAAAAATAATTTCATGCCAATTACACCAGTTTTATTGCTTCAAACGTTAAAAAAGAGTCCCTATATTTTACATTCTGTTAACTACATGCATACAAGCATATATGTATAGATTTCATTTGTATATATGTAAATACTATATACTGATTAATGGGGTGTTGGTATTGAAACCGATTTTCGCCATCCTCAGATGATTTGCAGCCTTTCAGCTAGCACAGAGGAATAACGGTTAAACAACCGTCGTTCGAAATTAACTCGAATTGCAACAGTTTGCAGCGTTTTCACTACCCTGAAAGACTTGCATTCCAAAGCGCTGAAAATTATTGTACATTTGTATATATGTATGTATGCATATGTGCAGATGTGTGTGGGTGATTGCTATCATCCGCATGCACATGCCATTGTAGACTAAATGTGTTTGCGTGTTTGCATAAAGCATGTCAAATTACTGTAATGCCTGTTCGTTAGCCTCTAAGTGCACGATTCTTGTCCACACCGCCACCGCTGGCGTACATGCGAATGTCAATGGAACACGCAATACATAAACACACACATATTGCCTTTTGACTGTGTGCGTGTCGATAATCACAACCAGTATAGCCCCATCATCCCCACCATACACTTCACGGCGCACAGCCACTGTGTCCATGTGACACTTGGACTTTTAGCCTGCCACCATAGCCACGAGGTGGCAGCCCCTTTCATTGCTGTTGCCAATAAGTTGTCATTGTGCAGTCTACAATTAGCTACATTATAATGTACTGACATTTGTGTGCCTGCAACTATAGTGTGAATGCAGTCACATCTTTGTATATACTACATACCAATAGATATACATATGTATGTATGTGTATTTAGGTTGTCGACTGCTCTTCAATTGATCGCTTTGGGCGTTCGGTTCTCAGCTTATTATATTATGAGCTATTAAATTACCAAATGTTATTAAATACGCATGTTTTGTTGGCATCAGTCGAGGGGATTGCCAACACATTCTCATTCAACTAGCAGGCAAATATTCAAATCACTTAAAGGTGGTTCTTAAATGTGAGAAAGAAATGCGTTAAATAAATCTTAAAAAGTTCGTAAGATTTCAGTGAAAGGGCGTTATTATAATTGCAATCACATAAATTTTCAAAGCGTACTTACCTCAAGTAAATAAATTTTTGGTATTCGATAATAAATTAAAAACAAATTAGTTTTATATGTTAACAAATCACAATTATTTAAATGAAAACATAGATGCTGATACCAGGTGTATCAATCATTTCACAGTGGCTTGTGGCTCCAGTACTTGTAAGGATGACAAAATCAAATATTCTACAAATTCACCTTGAATCAAATCAATGAAACGATGCGAGAATTTAAAAAAAGAACTAGTGACTAACGATGACCTATAGATTATTTTGAAGGAAAGGAAAATTTTACTAGCTAAATGGTATTGGAGTATCCTTAATATTTTATTTTCTTAATATTAATATTTTCAGATTATCTTAATATTTATGTGAAATAATTATATAAATACTTACATGAAATATGTGAGATATAAAAGCATTAATTAAGTATTAAAAATATAATTTTTATTTTTTTTTTGTCTATAGTCTTCCCCCTGCGTAAATATAAATAGTGATGGGGGTGCCAGAATTAATATATCATACTTAGCATTTTAATTTCACTTTATTAAGAACTACGGTTATGTATATACTTACATTATTTTGCCACCATGCACATTCGACTGCAACGATAGTTTGTGCTGTGACTTTGTTTTGTTGCAAGTCGAAGTTGTCATTGCTCCGCTGGCACCTCCATGCCTGTTGTCATTTGCCAGCTTCGACGCAATAGCAAGTCGCCTGTTGCCTGTCGCCCTAAGCGACACTCTGTGCCAGTGCATACAATAGAGTGTATCACACACAATACGGTGGTGTTGGTGCGCTCGCAACTTTATGAATGTTAACTTTGCATAATTGCAATTGCACAAATACCCATTGCGACTATCACTTTGCGATCATTTGCATTGCTTATTATTTATGCAATGTTGATGAATTTGAATTTTGTAGCTTATTGATTCACATAATAATTATGCGAATGTGCACACATACTGATATTTACTTCTCTAAAATCATGTGTGATGTTGTTCGAACTGGAATATTATGAATTTTCGTCTCTCCTTCGAAGGTTTATATTTAGACATACAAAATTAGTAATTAGTATACACAAATCGAAAGTAAACAAATGTGAAACAAATGTTCAAAAAACGAAGTTCTTAAAACGTAAAGCCTTTTGTCATATCATTTATACGAATTTCATATAATTAAATATATCAATTCTAAATATATAGGCAGACGAGTTTTGACCCAACTATTTATGACACATAACATTTAAACAAAATCTTCTTTAATTAGCCTTATGAACCCTATTGAGTTTAGGCCTGATGTAACAACGCCTTCCAGGTACTCCAAGTTTCGTTAGTGTTTCTTCCACTTGGTTATTCCACCGGAGGCATGGTCCACATCTACACCTTTTACCACCGACATTCGCATCGAATACCTTTTTCGATGGAGTGTCATCATCAATCATCCCAACATGACTATGCCAGCGCAGCCACTGGATGTTTATTCGAGGTACAGCTCGTCGTTTGTTCAGATACGATAGCTGTCATAAAGGACCACAAAACTTACAAAGAACTTTTCTCTCAAGCTCTCCAGCTTATTACTTTTTGACATCGTTCATGCTTTTGCGCTATACAGAAGAAGGGGTGTTAAGAGCGACTTGTAGAGTCAATGAGCTCTTTACTCGAATAGGAAATTTCGAAGATTATACTCCTTTTCTTGCAATGTAACTACATGTTATAGAAGCGACAATTCCCTGACATGGAAAGAAGCTATGCCCACATTGTATAGATTCCTCTGGAGCCTAAGTGTAGTGCCGAAAATTGGCAATTGCCGGTTTCAACTGGCCAATAACACCCATGTGACGGATTTTAAACGGGCAGCCTTCTGTGGTTTACCAGCAGAGACGAATTTTTATATTCCAACAATAAGTGTGTCTCTCGAGCAACCTATGTTGCCCATTTTCGGACTGATGTCAGTTTAAAGAAAGTATTTACCATTAAATTCTTCGGCATGAAACTCACAGCAGTCGAAAGTATTTTGTGGTTACTAGGCAGTCTGGAGTACTTCTCGTTATTTTTAAACCCTTTCAGCTTTCGCGTTAGCAATACTCATAATGAACCAATTAAAAAATAATATATTTTCAATTAACCTATCCCAGAAACAAATACTCCAATGCCAACTATTTATACAAAAAATGGCAGCCAACATAAATAACAACTGAGAAAGGCTGTCATAAGAAATACAAGTATAAATAATAGAGGCGTAAAAGCAACAATGGAAACGCTGAGTGCCGCCAGAGACCGCAATGCAATTGCAAAAATTCCGAGTATCGTTGAAAGAGTGGCTGTGCAAATAGTCATTGGATGGCGACGCAGTTGTATTCAATGAACGAGAAGAATTTCCGAGGCGAGGCGATCTGTTGCACTCAGTGCGGGCATTAAAATGGGCCTTTCGCTGTTGCCACGGCATCAACACGCTTTTATCAAGGGTTGAGCGTAATGGTATTCCATTGTTGTTTGGTCATTTATTTTTTCGGTTTTTCATTGCATATTTGCTTCTTTTGCAGGCCATTTAGCTGCTGCTGCATTCTCCCAATGCGTTGCGTTCATTTTTAATATAAATTAACATAAATTACGCAGGCAACGCCAACAAAAACAAACATAATAACAAATTTCTCAGTAGCCGCACAGCAACAACGGTTCTTGCCTGCAGTCGTCGTAGTACGAATTGCTCGATCTGCAGGTTTCCTACGCAACGCAATACCAACATTGTTGCGAGGCATTTTTTATTTCGCCGGCGCTGCCTTAATGGGTGTTAATTATAATCTCTTCATTTACACTCGCGATTCCTTACAGTCTGCACTGTGTATTTGCTTACACACTGCCATTACTCACACCTTTATTACACGCGAAAATGCGTGTGTGTTGGTGCATATTTTTTCACGCTCATGACTCATCGTGGAGTTTCATGTTTTTGCTCCTGCGGTGATTTGTTCGTTATTACATTCATATAACGGGCAGTTTGTTGTTTCATTGCCTTCGGCCGTCCGTACTTTGCATACCGTTGTGGAAAGAACTCGTTCTGGTGAAAGAGTCTAATTTACTCTGCAACGCTTACTTCGATATACTCCGCTCATATTAAAGATAATAATAATATTATGGCAGCCATGATATACAGTTTTCTAAAATATTTTATATGAAATGAATTTTCTATTATAGTAGCGCCATAAATGTTTATGGCTTCATTTATTGATTTGAAGTAATAAATATCAAATGTGAAGTTCTTTAAACGCTCTAATATTCACTGTTGAGTAAAATTGAATTCGTTTTACAGTCAAATAAAGCGTTCCGATGAAAGTTCCACGAAACCGAAGTTTTTTACAGACTGACCTTATTATTTAAAAATATATTTTAACATTTTGCTTTAAACCAAATGGAGATTTGGTAGAGTAAGGATTATTTTAATATTTCATTAATTATTTAGAAAAAGTATACAAGAAATGTAGCATACATTTTGGTTAATATGGTGCATTTTTAATATATTAGTTATTTCGATAATCTGATACTTACAGTGGTTCGTTTTTTTTTTTTGTATTTTTTGTCCTGTCGCTACGATTGATTTGCATTGAATATGTGAAAATGAACATAAATAGTTTTCCATGAATAAGCAAAAATTGAAGTCTACTTTTAGGCATCGAAAAACTATATCATGTTAAGGGTACTTAAAGTCAGGGGATTTCTAATGCTGATAGACGAATAATACCGATATAGGCTTCCAATTCACATGATTAGGGCGCTAAATAATATCAAAAACTGGGGTTACAGCCAATATCCCATGAAAAAAAAAATTAAGTAAACACCACTCAACAAGCTGAGAAAGAATTCAGTGTTGCAAAGGTGCACGTGACCTTTTCTTTGGATGTGTTGATAAGGATGACGAGTTAAGTTGAAATCCGGATGTCCAGCTGTCCGTCCGTCTGTCTGTCTGTTCAGCTATGCGTACAAGCGATAACTTGACCAAAACTATTGCCACACCCACAAAATGGTGTTAATTGAAATAATATAATACAGCACTTTATAAGCCAAATAAGCTACTAAGCCAAAAATTTAGATAATAAAAAAATAAAACACGTTCCAGCGGATCATTGTATGAAGCGACATCATTGATGATTTTATAATTTTGGAAAGTGGGCATGGCCCCGTCTCAAACTAAAACCCTTTGCCGACGTTGCTCGGTCTCGCTTCTTTATTGCTCGTAGGGGACAAATGTACAGCGACCATATTCACCAATTGGACGCAGGACTACAGTCTAGACCTTAACATTTCTGTCGATGAAACTAAAATTCCAAATGTGAAAATCCAAAAATTTAGGTGTTACGCTGGATAGCCTGTACTCTTTCAAGCTACAGAGCCGCATCAAGTCGCTATCCGACTGTGCATGGGGTTGAGACAAAGAAACCTTGTTGACAACTTTCTGGGCAATCTGCCGGCGGGTCATAAACTACGCAGCCCCAATATGGCCTGGCTCAGTTGTGGAAGCTTCAGACTGGTCAAAATACCGCTCTCCGGAA
Source organism: Zeugodacus cucurbitae (assembly GCF_028554725.1). Lineage (NCBI taxonomy): Eukaryota > Metazoa > Arthropoda > Insecta > Diptera > Tephritidae > Zeugodacus > Zeugodacus cucurbitae. The sequence goes on along the minus strand of NC_071667.1, from coordinate 48,847,354 downwards.
GCTCTTTTGAAGAAGTATAACGAAATGCTCACCAAACAGGTTCTGTTGCGATTTTTTCGCGAAACTAGAGTGACTCTCGCGCAGCTTCGCGCAGCTTAAACTCCTACCTATCCATACTGAACCCCGACATACCCAATATATGTGCTGCATACAAAGAGTCCCCGAATGACACTAACCACCTCTTTGCAAGCCCATTAAACCCCACTCATCTAACAACTCTTACCCTCTGGTCCGCCCCTGTCGAAACAGCTCGTTTCATGGGCCTCCCGTTAGATGACTTCGATGACAATCAATTTAGGCTTGCCGGTTCAGGCAGGTTTGGGTAACCGCTAAAACAACAATATAACCCTTTGCCCGGAATTTTAAAAATGCTATATTATGAATATGGAATAAGTAAAATTGATATGGAATAAGTAAAAATTAATCACCAACTAATTGACAAATTCATTTTAGATATCATTACGAAGAATAGGTAACGGTCATCGTTTAAAAAAAATCAATAAAACGAAGTAAAAAGCAATACACATATCTTGTCTTGTTTATTTATAATGTGTAAATTCATTCTAGACATACTATATGTAAATCAAGTGCCCGTAAACATATCGGAACAAAACTTTGCAAAAATAATGCATTAGAGATGTGGCATTACTCATAAACTTTGCGAAATCAAACCATAATTTTTCAAGGCCCCATATCTCTGAAAAGGGAGCTCAGAGACCATGGTTGACATTTGACCTAAAACATCGGTAAATTTCTGAAATATCTTAATAAAATTAAAAGAACCTCCTTTCCTCCTAATCTGATCTTTTTCTCGTGTAGTAATAATACTAATAACAGCATGCTGTTAATAAATAGTTTACTGAAAATTCAAAAACGAGTTTAGCCTTGAGGTGGTGTATGTAATAAGTACTTGTTCGTTCACATAGTTTAAAAAAGCGAACGCAGCAATTCATATTAATCAAAATGGTGAGTTTCTGTCAACTACAATGAAACGGTATATCTATACATATATTTTATGTATGAAATCAAAGCAATGGGTCACAAATTGCCAAAGCTCACTGGTGCTAAAACAAAGCGCTTAACTTGATTACGTACATATAGATATACTATGTATGAATACAAGAACCTACATATTTTTCCTTGAGTAGTTCATCAACTGTAAAATGTGTAAAAATTACCTTCAATTTTTTTGGATTTCCGTTTACATTTTTGTTTCATTTTCACATTTCGAGATTTTTCTAGCAGTTCGCAGCTTTTGTTTTATTCCTTAATTTGTTATACTCTCACAACCTGTTGCACAGAGTATCATAGTTTTGTTCACATAACGGTTGTTTGTGTCACCAAGAAATAAAAGAGTTAGATATGGGGTTATATATATATAAATGATCAGGATGACGAGTGGAGTTGAAATCCGGATGTCTGTCCGTCCGTCTGTCTGTCTGTCCGTCTGTCCGTCCGTCCGTCCGTGCAAGCTGTAACTTGAGTAAAAATTGAGATATCTTAATGAAACTTGGAACACATGTTCCTTGGGACCGTGAGAGGGTTGCTTTCGAAAATGGGCAAAATCGGTCCACTGCCACGCCCACAAAATGGCGAAAACCTAAAACACATAAAGTGTCATAACTAAGCCATAAATAATGTTATAATAGTAAAATTTGGAATAAAGGATCGCATCAGGAAGGGGCTTATTTGGATGTAATTTTTTTGGGGAAGTGGGCGTGGTCCCGCCCCCAAATTGGTTATTTATATATATCTCGCAAACCAATGAAACTATATAAACAAACTTTCTGCAGTCGTTTTTTTTTAGCCACTTCTTAATATAGTTCAAAAATAAAAGAAATCGGATAATAACCACGCCCACCTCCCATACAAAGGTTAGGTTGAAAATTACTAAAAGTAGGTTAACTCACTAACGAAAAACGTCAGAAACACTAAATTTCACATAAGAAATGGCAGATGAAAGCTGCACTCAGACTTTTTTACAAAATGGAAAATGGGCGTGGCGTCGCCCACTTATGGGTCAAAAACCATATCTCAGGAACTACTCGACCGATTTCAATGAAACTTGGTTTGTAATAGTTTCCTTACATCCCAATGATATGTTGTGAAAATAGGCCAAATCGCTTCACAACCACGCCTACTTCCTATATACCTTTGAAGACAATCTGAATCGTTTACTTTACAATATATGTATAGAGTAAGTACTAGTGAAGATATCAGTGCAGAACTTTGCACAAATACTATGTTAACAGTGTGGCAGTCCCATTCTAAAAAACGAAATCGGACCATAGGTTTATAAGGCCCCATATATCGAACATGAGGACCTCGGTGCTTATAACCTAATATTAGGGTTTCCAACTTTCAATGGACTTTATACAATATATATGACGAATATGTAGGTCAAATTGTGTATTATATAATATTAATTAAGTTAAATAAATAAATTGCGAGAGTATAAAATGTTCGGTTACACCCGAACTTAGCCCTTCCTTACTTGTATTTGTATTAATTTTCTTCTCCCTTTCGTATGCTATTTAGTGCCAAGGACAGCAACGCAACGCTGACAGCTGACTGACTGGCACCAATGTCGGACGCCATCCGCCTCTGCTGTGCTATCTTCGTGTATTCCAATGTATGTACGAGTGTTTATCAGCGGCCATCCATAGCCCGCTAAGTGACAAATTGGCGTGGCCGTTGCTAGTGAGTCGCTCGACTTCTCTACCACGTCATTCATCTCGACCGCCAGCGAACGCGCAAATGACTTTGGCTATTAGCTCAGCAGTGATTCGACTGCTAATAAATTGCCAGCTCTTAATTTTCCATTTATGCGAGGTATTTATTATCATAGATTTCTCTCTTTTCATTTGGGGGTAAACTGAACACATATTTTTGGCATAGTTCAAGGATAAAATAATTTGATATTATTTGGGAAGAACTAACTAACCTGACAATACGGCGGAGCAAATTGAAGTAGCTTGATGAAAATATTAGTTCCAAGGATTTTAAAATGCATAACTCAAGTTATTTAATGAAATTTTAAACTTTACATTGTAAATAATTTATAGAAAAAAATTCCTTTCATTAATAAACACACAGCTTTAAAGCTTATAATATGAAGAAATATGTCTTGAAAATAACTCAACATCTTCTAGAAGCATTGGACTTAGAGATAGAGTCATTGGTACTTCAAATTTTGTAAAATAGTTGCCCTAGAAGTTATACTCCATTTCTATTTTCCATTTTGCCATTTAAGAAAGGTCAATATTTGTTAAAGATCATGTTGAATCTAATTCTAGACCTAGGTAAGTCTATTTTATTCGCCTCTTCATTTAATCTCAATAGCAACTCAGAATGATTTTTCAAATATTACATGTGTTTCAGAATCTGAGTCCGAGGTGGAGTTCAACCTAAACGACTGGATCGATTTGAATGACATTTTTTGTGTGTATTCTGCTGGATTCGATAACGGTTTGCAGTCGGTCGGATTTAAATAGTGCATTTAATTAGTTGTAAATTTATAAATCTTTTTTATGTTTGTCAAAAATGGATGGCGCCATTGTTACTGCATAGAAGCCGCCTACAGGTATATAAAATTTTTTTGTCGCCACTGGCGGTGTACCAAATCTTCAATCTAATTATGTATTAATTCCATTTATGACCAAAAATTATAAATACTTTGTTTAATATCTTAATGGCTTGAAATATCAAGCACGACAACGTTTGTCGGGTCCGGTGTATAGTATAATTTTCTATAAGACATATTATATCCCAGGTGTCGCCTAAAAGTATCACTCACTTACCTCCAGAACTACTCATCCAGATTACGAATACATATAATTATAGCCGCCGCAAACTTATAATTTCCAATATATTTGCATTTAAAATTAACAATTTTTAATACGTCATTTCTTACTTTATATTGAATTTTTCACATATATTTTGCACTTTACATATATTTACACTTCACCAAATTGTTTCTAAATATTTATTTTCAACAAATTATATTAAAAATTTTGTTTATACAAATCTCTTTAATTGTACAATAAAAAAGGATTCCATTGCAAGAAAGTAGTATTGTCATATAGGGTTATCTCTCTCTTTATTAATTATTTTCTTTAACGGATAATGTTACAGTTATCTCAAGCGAGAGCATTTTTTATTTATAATAAATTAGTTTTCAATATTTCTTTTTGGAAAAATGAGTGCAATTTCAGCAGGTATTTCAAATTATAAGAATTATTATAGAGCTTTCAATAGATTTCGAAGAGCAACCAACAGCCGGAGGTTAAGTTATAGAAAATGTTGACAAAAAAGAAAAATTTATTTATTTTGCCGAAACAGAAATTTGTGCCGGACTCATAAAATAGCTATGGCGGAAAGGAGCCTGTCGTAATCGTTCTGCTTGTTTCTAGAGCAAAAGGTACCTGGTTTAATAATGTAAAAATTCCACTACCACAGGTTTTTTACTTGATGTAAGCGTATACATCACACTGGTCGCATTAAGAGGTACGCAAAAACAGCTTTGGCGGTCCTGGGAAAGTTGTGCAGATTGACGACAGTAAATTTGGAAGAAGGAAGTACAATTGAGATAATAATAAATATATATATTTTTGTATAAATACTATATCTCCTTTATTTTAGGTAGGAGAGTAAAAGGTCACTGGGAGTTGGGTATGGTAGAAAACGGAAGTGAAGATTTCCGCTTTAAAGTTTGCCTCGACAATGTGAGATCTGCTGAGGTGCTCATACCTTTAATAAAAAAACATTTTGCCCAGGGTACAATAATATGTAGGGATTGTTGGAAGGCGTACGACGCGTTAATCATAGCGACCCTGACAATCCATTTGTAGTAAAGTATTGAACCCATACTCAGAGGATAGAGTCCCAGTGGCGAGTTATAAAGCGATTTTTTGTCCGGGATAATTACAACAACCCCGAAAACTTTTCGGGTTTTAATATGGAATATACGTGGAGAAAAATCATGAGGATCTCTTTGTTAAATTGCTTCAAACAATAAAATATAAGTATAAAGCTTGAAATCGTGTTTTTTATAGTTAGTGTTAAGACTAGCTGTGTCAAATATTTCTTACCGCTGGTGGGGGAAAATAAGTGATAGTCTAGCCTTATTGAGAAATTATTTCATTCTAGTTTTATTTTTATTTTGTCACTGCTTATATACAATTTATGAATACATCTTAAGAACTAATTATATGCGTATGTGTGTATGTCTATATGTATATTTTATATGTTGCACGATAAGGGGTTATTTCAAATGCACACAAGCAATTGCCCAAATGTATTTTTATAACCAATAGGTTATCTTGTGCATATATATAAATATGTTTGTTTATTAATAGTTGAGTGCGTGCGTGTTGCATATAGATGCATGCGTGCCTCATATAAATGTATGTGTGTTGCATGTATGCGTGCAACATATAGTGTATGCTTGTTGCATATTAATGCATATATGTTTATGTGTTTATTTATGTATACAAATTTATGTTTTATATGTAGCTCCTCGGATTTGCTGAGGCATAAAAGAATGCATGTTCAATGATATTTGAACATATTGCCAAGGGAAAGAAATTATTATTTAAGATTAGTGGACTGTATAAATTTAATAAATATTGAATAATATTAATTTTAGTACGTTGTTGCTGATCTTCTCAAGGCCTTCTCGCAGCTTTCTCTGCTCTTCTTTGTCGTATATTTTACTTATTTGAAGAGTAGTTAGTTGGTCTTCTGCAATTTACTTTATGGTTTTCACGATCGGGTCCAGCTTCGGATTGATGTCGCTTTGCATTTTATATATTTGTATGTCGATTGAAGTGATGTCTTCGAATGTTGTAGTACAGTAGTTGGTGTCCCCGCATTTTAATAACGTTGAAAGTTTGCATGTTTGATCGGTAACGCCAGCTTCCCACATTTCTCCAAAATGTGGGTCTGCCGGAGGAGAAAAATGCCAAGTTATTTGCTCATTGGCGAGAATATTGCTCTCGACTTCTTGATTTCCAGTTTCATTTTTAATTTTATGAATGTCTACATCTGAGGTTTCAACCGCATCAGTTGATTTTTCCTCAGAAGTAGGGTGTTCAGTAGTCTCTTCCTTTTCAATTTTATTTGCTTCTTCTTGTAATTCTGTAATTTTGTTTTCGTTCCTTTCTTTCTCTTCGTCTTCTTCTACTTTAATATTTTTAACTAATTCATTTGCAGAAGATAGAGAGAATTTTGGAGTTATTATAAAATCTTCTTCTTCTACTTTCTTATCTTCAACTAATTTAGTTGGTCTCTTCTTAGTTTTAGAAAATAGATTGAGATTTGGAACGATTATAAATTCTTCTTCTTCTGAATCACTTGTTTTAACAAATTTAGTTCGTTCAACTTCAGAAGATAGGTTTGGGGATAGGTTTAATTTATTTTTTAAATTTGGAATATTTCTCAATTCCTCTTTTTCTTTTTGTATTGGGTTTGTTTTAACCAGCTTTGTTGTGGTAGATGAAGAGAATTTTGGAATTATTATAAATTCTTCTTTATCCAAATTACTTCGAAAAGTATTTTTTGACTCTTCTTGTTGTAATTGTCGATTAAAATAACAAAGCTCTTGAAAAAATTCATCACCTATTTGGTCATATATGATTTCAATTTCTTCATTAAAATCTAATTTGTTTTTCATCTTCTGAATATCATTGTATAATGATTGCAAATAGCTTAGTTGATAATTCTTTATCGTTAATTCTAAACTTAGATTTTCCATTTTATTTTTGAAGGTTTCAATTTTCCTCATGATCATGGACGTTTTTCGATCCAGATATTGGTATTTAGGTTCAGTCTTCCACATTTTGTAGAACCTTATTGTTATATTCTCGCAACAAAAATTGTTGTTTTTATATTGTTAATATGCGGGAATATGCACCCGTCTTACAATTATTATTTTATTTTGCCTGAATTATAAACAGGGCTTTAATGTTGCCTGTGTAAATAACAGGACTTTTTATTTTGCCTGTATGACTAACAGGGCTTATATTTTGCCTGTATTAAATTCAGGGCTTTTGTTTTGGCTGAGCTCTTTCATAGGCTCGATAGGACCAATGTAAATAAAACATCCGGCTTACCAATTTTTATTAAACAATGTAGTTTCTAACAAACCTTACCGCTGGTGGGGGGCAATGATAGACTTGCATTGAGTGAGAATTTAATTCATTCTCAAATGTTAAAACTAGCTTTATCAAATATTTCTTACCGCTGGTGGGGGAAAATAAGTGATAGTCTAGCCTTATTGAGAAATTATTTCATTCTAGTTTTATTTTTATTTTGTCACTGCTTATATACAATTTTTGAATATATCTTAAGAAACTAATTATATGTGTATGTGTGTATGTCTATATGTATATTTTATATGTTGCACGATAAGGGGTTATTTCAAATGCACACATGCAATTGCCCAAATGTATTTTTATAACCAATAGGTTATCTTGTGCATACATATAAATATGTTTGTTTATTAATAGTTGAGTGCATGCGTGCCTCATATAAATGTATGTGTGTTGCATGTATGTGTGCAACATATAATGTATGCTTATTGCATATTAATGCATATATGTTAATGTGTTTATTTATGTATACAAATTTATGTTTTATATGTAGCTCCTCGGATTTGCTAAGGCATAAAAGAATGCATGTTCAATGATATTTGAACAGTTAGAAAGTTTACTTAATAACTTTTTTATATGGTATTTGTTTTCTTTAATTTGGTTATTTTATTAATTTGTCCCGCCATTCATTCATAACTTACCGGTAAGTTTGAGCTTTAATATTTGTTATATTAAACTATAGAAGTTTTATATTCCTTGCAAACCTTGTACTTTTATTCATTACAGTTGGGCAAAGTATAAATTCCTTCTTTTGGAATTTATACTTATTTCATATTAGTTTCGTAGGTATACCTACTCTGTTAATATACAATACTCTAGAACAACTCTATGCATTTCTACTGTTTTTTTTTCCTTAGATCACATCATGCCCAGAAAGAAAAATACTGATGTATGGGAAAACTATTTTCATTCGGCAAACAGTAAAACAGTAAAATGCAAACACTGTGAAAAAGTTGACCAATTTGGCAATGTCAGCAAGATGACCAGCCATCTGTTAAAATGTTATAGATGTCCAACTGTGATCAAGAACAAATTACAGAAAATGCCTGTTACTAGCACAACTGCCACAAATCTGCCCTTGCAAGCTGAATCACATAATGAAATGTCACAGGATAACAGTTTGACGGATACAATTTCTAATATTACGACTTCATCAGAAATTTTAACAGAAAAAAAACTTTATCTAGATCAGCTCTTATCGAAGGCAATATTTGTTACCGGTTCTCCTTTATCCATCGTTGAACATCCGCTGTGGGTACGATTTTTTGACGATTTGCAACCACTTTATAAGTTACCATCCAGAAAAGCTATCTCCACAACACATTTGGAAACTATTTATAATGAAATGGTCAATGAAATTACAGACGAACTGAAGTCTATAAATGATTTACATTTGCAGTGTGATGGCTGGAGCAATCAGCGCAATGAAGGTATCATCAACTTCATTATTGCAAAACCTGAGCCTGTTTTTGTTAAAAGCCTTAATACTCTTACAAATCGACATACAAGTCAATATTTATCTCAAGAGATAATCAATGTTATAAACGTGTATGGAGGCCACAAATTTGTAACCGTTATCGGAGATAACGCAAATAATATTCAAAGAGCATTTCAGATAGTTAAAAATTCGTATGCACATATAATACCGCTGAGATGTGTAGCACATACATTGAATTTGCTATGCGAAGATTGCTTAAAACTAGAACCTATTAATGCGTTTATATCGATCGCCACAGATACAATAAAAGCAATAAAAAGAAACCAAAGTATGAGCGTTTTATTAGCTCAGATTGTAAAAGAAAAAGGTTCAGGTGAAACATTAAAATTGCCTGGGAAAACCCGCTGGGGCAGTTACTGCACTGCGTTAAAAAGTTTAAAAAAATCCAAAGTTGCATTACAAACATTAGCAGTTCACGAAGATGCCAATATTTCAAGCGAAATAAAATCAAATTTATTAGATTTAAATTTCTGGACCATGGTAGAAAATTGTATAAAACTACTGGAACCTATAACAGATAAAATTTTCAAACTTGAAGGCAATGGAATACTTATAAATGAAGTTTATATAGCCTTCAAAGATGTTAAGTCTACATTTAATTTTGCATTTCCGGATATATCCATTCTAAATGAGCATCATAAACAAGATATTACAAATGCTGTAATTAGGCGAACAAGTAATTGTTTGAAACCCATTCATTATGCTGCATATTTATTAGATCCAAGATCGCAAGGCATTGAATTAGAAGAAGAACACGAAGTGGATGCCATGGAGTTTATACATGACGTGAGCCAATCGCTCAATATTGACGTTGGTGTTGATTTAGCCAATTATAGAGCTAAACAGGGTTTATGGAGTAGATCATTTATATGGAAACATGTCGCCGAAATGAACCCGGTAATTTGGTGGAGAGGACTCTGCAGATCCAAATTGCTGAGTAGAGTTGCAGTGCGTATTCTAACTGCTCCCTGTACTTCAGCAGCCACTGAACGATCTTTTAGCACTCATGCGCATATACATAGCCACAAACGAAATAGATTGACTACAGACAGGGCAGCAAAAATAGCTTTTATATCGTATAATTGGAACTTGTTACACAAACATAAAGTTGATGACAATGACGATGATGACGAGCCGTTATCTACACCCAGGCAATTGTCAAGTCCGTTTGGTATCCCAATAAATGAAGAACGACCTTCAACATCTCGTGAAAATACAAAACTAATAGAATTTTGCAATATTAATAATATATTTAATGATCATGACAGTAGCGATAGTGACTAAAAATTTTCAATTGTGAATAAACACCTTTGTTACTTTTGTAAAGTGTAATAAATATTTGTTAGTAAGTATATTATTTTTTTAAGTTATTTATTTTTTGGTCAAAGGTTCTTTCACCACCACAATGCGCAGGAAAAATCTTATAATAAAACAAGAAGACGTCTTTTTGTTGTTATAATAAACTGCTGGTTTTAGTTTAGTTCCTGAATCAGGGTACACATTTTCACTTTTCGAACACTAGGCAACTGCTAGTGCCCTATATACGCTGGCGCAAAGTATGTGCGCATCGCAAAGTATGTATTTTTTGCAGCATTTGTTCTAAAAATAATAAAAAACTGTTAATTTTTTTAAGATCGTGATAATTACGTTCTATAATGAAAATATCCGTCAATTGGGTTTTTTTCCCACATAAATACCCGGTTTTTTCCCAAATGGGAAAAAACCTGGGTTTATTCCCGTTGGGTTTTTCCCACTGCCCATCGCTAGTTTCAAGTTTCATTAAGATATTAACACATCCGGATTTCAACTCCACTCGTCATCCTGATCATTTATATATATATAACCCCATATTAAGGAGGAGGATGGGATCATGTGTAGAAGTTCACGCAAGTGAGGAAAGTTTTTGATTGTCACTCACTTAGGAGTGGCCAGAAACGATTCTTCTCCACATGGTTCAAGCAGCTCACGACTTCCGGTTTTAGACCAAGTATCCTCTGGGTAGCCAACAGACATCCGTTTGAAGGCGAGCTAAAGTGAGAAGGCGAAGCCCGCTTATGCGGTTGTGCGTAGGGTTTGGGACCCACCACATAAAAACACCCCCCAATGGAAAATCTACGAAAGCCTCGGATGAGACACCCCCCTTTTGATGACGACCCCTGCAAACGTTTTAAGGATAATGATATAAGGGCATGCACCTGGAATGTCCGGACCCTTAATTGGGAAGGTGCCTCTGCCCAGCTGGTTGATGTCCTCATACGACTTAAGGCTGACATCACCGCCATCCAAGAAGTGCGATGGACGGGACAAGGACGGAAGAAGGTGGGTCCTTGTGACATCTACTACAGCGGCCATATAAAGGAGCGCAAATTTGGTGTTGGATTTGTGGTGGGAGAGAGACTCCGTCGCAGAGTCCTGGCATTCACCCCGGTGGATGAACGTCTAGCCACAATCCGCATCAAAGCGAGGTTCTTCAACATATCGCTGATTTGCGCCCACGCCCCAACGGAAGAAAAGGACGATGTGACCAAAGATGCTTTCTATGAGCGCCTAGAACGCACCTATGAGCGCTGCCCCCGCCACGATGTAAAAGTCGTGCTTGGTGATTTTAACGCCAGGGTGGGTAAAGAAGGTGTCTTTGGCACAACAGTCGGAAAATTCAGCCTCCATGACGAAACATCGCCAAACGGCCTGAGGCTGATCGACTTCGCTGGGGCCCGAAATATGGTCGTCTGTAGTACCAGATTCCAGCATAAGAAAATACATCAAGCTACTTGGCTGTCTCCTGATCGAAACACGCGGAACCAAATCGATAACGTTGTGATAGACGGAAGACATGTCTCCTGTGTTTTAGACGTGCGTACGCTCCGAGGACCAAATATAGACTCGGACCATTATCTGGTCGCAGCGAAGATACGCACCCGCCTCTGTGCAGCAAAGAATGCCCGTCAACAAACACAAGGAAGGTTCGACGTCGAAAAGCTGCAATCGCAACAGACAGCCACGAAATACTCTACTCGACTTGCACTCCTGCTCTCTGAGAGCACTCATCAGCATCTCGGTATAAGGGAACTGTGGAACGGCATCTCAAACTCACTGCGTACCGCTGCAGCCGAAACAATTGGTTTTCGGCAACGACAAAAAACAAGCTGGTACGATGAGGAGTGCCGTCTCGCAGCGGAGAGAAAACAGACTGCCTACCTCGCAACATTGCAAACGACCACAACACGTGCGGGATGGGATAGATACCGAGAGCTGAAGAGGGAAGCGAGACGCATTTGCAGACAAAAAAAGAAAGAGGCCGAAATGCGTGAGTACGAAGAGCTTGAGAAGCTGGCAGACAGAGGGAATGCTCGAAAATTTTATGAAAAAATGAAGCGACTTAACGAAGGTTTCAAGACCGGAGCATCCTCATGTAGAGACCAAGGTGGTAATCTGGTAACCGATGTCCAGGGCATACTGGGATTATGGAGGGAACACTTCTCCGAACTGCTGAATGGCAGTGAGAGTACAGCACCAGGAGATGGCGAACCCGATCCCCCAATCGATGACGATGGAATAGATGTTCCATTACCCGACCATGAAGAAATACGAATGGCAATTACCCGCTTGAAGAACAACAAAGCAGCGGGGGCCGATAGATTACCGGCAGAACTATTCAAATACGGCGGCGAAGAACTGATAAGGTGCATGCATCAGCTTCTTTGCAGAATATGGTCGGAAGAAAGCATGCCTGACGATTGGAATCTCAGTGTGCTCTGCCCAATCCATAAAAAGGGAGATCCCACAATCTGCGCCAATTACCGTGGGATAAGCCTCCTAAATATCGCATACAAGGTTCTATCGAGCGTATTGTGTGAAAGACTAAAGCCCACCGTCAACAAACTGATTGGACCTTATCAGTGTGGCTTTAGACCTGGAAAATCGACAACTGACCAGATATTCACCATGCGCCAAATCTTGGAAAAGACCCGAGAAAAGAGGATCGACACACACCACCTTTTTGTCGATTTTAAAGCTGCTTTCGACAGCACGAAAAGGAGTTGCCTTTACGCCGCGATGTCTGAATTTGCTATCCCCGCAAAACTAATACGGCTGTGTAAATTGACGTTGAGCAACACCAAAAGCTCCGTCATGATTGGGAAGGACCTCTCCGAGCCGTTCGATACCAAACGAGGTTTCAGACAAGGTGACTCACTATCGTGCGACTTTTTTAACCTGATGCTGGAAAAAATTATAAGAGCTGCAGAGCTAAACCGAGAAGGTACAATCTTCTACAAGAGTGTACAGCTCCTGGCGTACGCCGATGATATTGATATCATCGGAAGCAACAACCGCGCCGTTTGTTCTGCTTTTTCCCGCATGGATAAGGAGGCGAAGCGAATGGGTCTGGAGGTGAATGAGGACAAGACGAAATATCTCCTGTCATCAAACAAACAGTCGGCGCATTCGCGTCTTGGCTCCCACGTCACTGTTGACAGTCATAACTTCGAGGTCGTAGATAATTTCGTATACCTGGGAACCAGCATCAACAACACGAACAATGTCAGCCTCGAAATCCAGCGCAGAATAACTCTTGCCAACAGGTGCTACTTTGGACTGAGTAGGCAATTGAACAGTAAAGACCTCTCTCGACGAACCAAAATCAAGCTCTACAAGTCGCTTATCATTCCCGTCCTGCTTTACGGTGCAGAAGCTTGGACGATGTCAACATCAGATGAGACGACACTAGGAGTTTTCGAGAGGAAAATTTTGCGCAAGATTTATGGTCCTCAGAACATTGGCAACGGCGAATACCGCAGACGATGGAACGATGAGCTGTACGAGTTATACGACGACATTGACATAGTTCAGCGAATAAAAAGACAGCGGCTACGCTGGCTAGGTCATGTTGTCCGAATGGACGAAAACACTCCAGCCCTGAAAGTGTTCGATGCAGTACCCGCCGGAGGAAGCCGAGGAAGGGGAAGGCCTCCACTCCGTTGGAGGGACCAGGTGGAGAGCGACCTGGTTACACTTGGGATCTCCAACTGGCGCCGAACTGCGAAGGAGAGAGACAGGTGGCGCACTATCGTCGATTCGGCTATAACCGGCTAAACGGTTGCAACGCCAATCACACACAACCCCATATTAAGTTACAGCTTGCACGGACGGACGGACGGACAGACATCCGGATTTCAACACCACTCGTCATCCTGATCATTTATATATATATAACCCCATATCTAACTCTTTTATTTCTTGGTGACACAAACAACCGTTATGTGAACAAAACTATGATACCTGTGTGTACCTGCTGGAGTAGGTGAGCATTCTATACCAAGCAGGGAACTAAATTTTTTTTTCTTTAAGGAGATTTCTTATTACAAATATTAAAATCTCCTATTATTATAGTTCGTTTCTTAAAGTAAATCCAGGTATTTCACTAGGATAACTCCAAGTTTCTACGAAACATAAAATATCCGAAGATAGCATCAGATTGCCCCCTTTGATATCATTAATGTGAGCATGGAGATTCTGAACATGATGAAATAAAATTTTAAGTGATGGTGTTCGAGAAAGCTTAAAATTGAAATTTGTAATCAGTGCTTTAGATTTGTTCAATTCCATTTAGATTCAGAAAATTTATTAGGAGAAATAAAATTTCCAACAATAAAGAGACCTACTGCTGGAGTAGCACGACTACAAGCGACATATATCGAAGCGCTAGTCATTCTGGGTCGAGTATGAACAACAACTTTATTATATGTGGCCTCCTGATTTTTGTGAATAGTTATTCCCTCAGCTGGAACAACCGGAAATTGATTTCTTTCTATTATAATTTGCTCATATTACTCTTACTTCCCTAGTACGATTGTGATTATGCTTTTGATAACCTAAATAATTTTCCAAGTGGCTCACTGAACCATCTGTAGAAACATAATTGTCGATAAAATCAATGACTTCGGGGAATGTATCAGGATTTTGAAAGTTGATTCTGGGAACATTATTTAGCCAGTACATTTCATGTACATGCGGGGAACCTCTCTGTTGAAACTCTACTCTCCAGTAGTAATGTTTAACAAAATGTTATAAAGAATGTCGGAATTCCAAACTGGCGAATCATTGCAATTGCCTTTTTCTTCATGTTGAATCAAATTTTGAACAAATTTTTCGTTTAATACATTTTGGGCTGTAACTCGATCGTATTTATAATCGTAGAAAAACTTTGGAAACATTCGGAACGTACTATCTTACTATATGTTTCTGAGCATGTACGTTTCTGCCCAACGTATATAGTTCCAAATGACAATTTTTCTGAATAATTATTCTGATTTATGTCAATTGGTCTTTGTCCTTCACTTCAAAAGCGTCTCTTGACCACCTGGATTATTCTCTGTATGCACCGTTTCGATTTGGATACGATTATCTGAGAGGTTATTGTTGGAAAGCTGTTCCCCAATAAGTCTAGCATCATCAGCAGATGCAACAAAATGAACTGATACTTGGTTATTAAAATTTGAAATCCAGTTTTCATTAACACATATATTGTGTTCACGATTCAGAGTAGTGTTTATTAGGAATTATTAGGAATTGCAAAGCTTCCATAACTTTCGCAGGCCGAATGATGTCAGTCATATAATCATGATTGTATTCCAAACGCCTTCTTAAGTGAATTTGTCTCACATGAGTTTGATCAAAAGAACGAGGTAAAGATGTCACAAAGTTGTTAACAGAAATGAAAATGTTAACAACGGCACCTTTAAACGAACTTTGCCCTTGATATCGCAAAGGACGGATTGTCATAACAGGCAATTTAGACATTATTAATTTTTCATCAATTGGGTTCAATCTTTTAAACGATCCAGTATTTCAGGAAAATGGAGACCATTTAATAATCATATTTTTCGAATGTTGTTTTTAACTATCGCATTTCTGCAACTAGCACAAAAATTGTAATTCCATCTTTGAAATTTTTGTTAAAAAAAATGCAGATGCAGCATTGGTATGACCTGGAGCAATAATTTCAAAATTTAACTTGCGAATTTAATGTGAAAACCATAATCCCCCACACCAAATGCAAATTTGGACCTTTCTTAATATTTTGAAAATAATTGTATTTGAAATTTGTTAAATTGCCGATTTGCATCAAAATCACTTTCGACAACATTATTTCCTCTCGTTAATCTAATTTGCTGGGATTGCCTTTCGTGCTCAGTCAGCCTATTGACTAGATTATCTCTACGATAGCGAATATGAGCTTGTTGACGGCGTCTCTGGTCAAAAATTTCTTCTCTTGCAACCCTTCTGCTAAGATGCCGACGTTGTTTATCCCTACTTTCTTTCGGCATTTCTTCTAGCATGTCACCTTTGTACTTGGTCACGCATGCGTTCTAAATTCCTAGCATCGGCTTTGGTAATTTGGACTTGCTCCATTGACCGGATAGTAGGGTCTTGTCGTCGAATTCCACGTTAACTAGTATTTGTGGAATTTGACGTCTAGTTCTATGCTGAACAGTTTTTATGCTCTGTTCAGCAGACCGTACGTCTAAGTTTTCCCGCCGAGATCTATGTTCATGAGTATTCCTAGTTTTCTCTTCAGAGCGAATTTCAGGATCTCGACGTCTAGATCTAAACGTTTTTGACAAAAAAGACACAAAAACGTGTAGTACTCTAACCCACACCAAGCGCAAAACAATGCGACGTGGCAACCAATTTTGTCTTTTAGTCTCGCTTGGTGTGCATTGAAATAAAACAAAACGTAGATATAAAAAATTCAAAATGAAAAACCTTAAATTTTTAAGCTAAATACAAACTACCAAGAAAGCATAACTCCTGCGGAATGATTAATTATAACAATATGGTTTTAATTAATTTATTTAAATAAATAAGTCTTGAATAATTCGTAATAATATTATGTTATAATGTTTTTAGACAGGAGCTAATTGATCAATTGACCGGCCTCTGCTAGATTAAAACGTTTATTAAGATCGATTTATCATTCAAAATAAAATCTACATTTTATTTAAATGGAGTTTATCGACTTGAAAATCAAATGCAACCACAAAGCGACAAAGAAGTACGATATACGTTCTTTGTCTGTGATTGGCTGAATTTTTTGATAAAAACTACGGTAGATGTCGCTGCTATAAATATTTATCAGCTGATGAAACTTTAATGAAAGAAATTTAGAATAGAAATTTTAATTGATCAATTAATTTGGCTGTCTAAAAACGCTATTATGCACTAAGTTCTATAGAAGCAGGTGCATATGGACCTAATTGTTGCTTATTTATTATTTGTTCCCTTTTAAGCTGTATTCGTGTCAACATTCCTGGATGTGCGCATTTTTGCTGACTTACTGGCATGATGTTACCATTTTAATAAATATGTATGTATAATATAAAATTATAAACTTAATGTAATAAAAGATTGTGGTTTGTGTCACAAAAATGATTACATACCAATTTTTCCAACGCCAATTAAAATAGATTTGAGATTTTTTTTATATATATGTTCATCGAAAATTGAGTTCTTTTAATGGCTATTTAGCCTTTTCCTAAATAATATGTCATTAATGTTCAATTTCTTTTAATTTAAAATTTTCTTAATGTTTTTACAAATTGTAAAATTCATTAGAGCCTTAATTTCTCGCTGAGCTAAGGTTTCGAGATTAAAATGTTTATGGTGGAAATTTAAATTCGCTTTGTAGTCTATGACACAGTAGCTTCCACTATAGATTCGAAAATTCACCAACAGATGGCGCTATATCAAGGGTTCACAACATTCGGAAGATAATATCATGTTCCGACAGAAAATTTGAAGTGATTAGATTATATTTAAACGCTTCACAAAACTATCCTGTTCTCACTGCCGTTGGAGATTTATAAATCAGCTATTTTTGACTCATATACTGCTAAGAGTATTTCTGCTGTGAAACTATGAAAACACAAATTAGTTATTATAAAAAATAATTAATTTTTTATTGTGGCTTTAGTTTAAAATATCTTCCCAAGTAATTTATTCAATATTACTGTTAGTACTCTTCTTCTTCTGAAAGCCAGCAGCAGCCAGTGACCAACAGATGGCGCAATTTCGGAGTCGCACAGGGGGATTTGGAGTAGTTCAGCTTCAAATAACTTCGGTGAAGTGATCATGAAGTGTATGGCGAAAGCATGTTAAATCCAGCGGTTTAGTGAGTTAAACGTCTCAACAGCCTAAACCTCGGGGATTACTGTCTGTGGGAACATAATATAAGCTTCTGATGTAACATGTATATAAAAGTGACATGTAAAGGGCTTTTCAATAAAAGCACTATAAGTTTTTTTTTTTAATTAAATAAAAATCAATGAATTCCTTTTCCTTTTGAATCTTTTGCATGGTCACCCCGGTTATGTTTGCAGAAGTCCAGACGCTGAACCCAAACATAAATCGGCCGATACTGCTGCAATTTCACGTTCGATATTCGTATGAAGTTCATTAATCGTCACTGGCTTGTTGGCATAGACCATAGGGTTGATGTAGCCCCATTGGATGTTGTCTAACGGTGTCAAATCGTACGACCGAGGCGACCTATTGACTGGGCCAAATTAGGTTTTCAATAAATCGATTGTGACATTCGCTATGTGGCTTGTGGCGCCGTCCTGTTGAAACCACATTTTGCCTAAGTCTATATTATCCCATTTGTCGGTGTTGACGGACCGTAATTTCTGCCTAACTAATAAAACATATTTTGCTTTTTGACGAAGCCAGAAATTAGCCTCATCGCTGAAGGTGATTTTTCGATGCAAATCCGGATCATTTTCAGATTGTTGCTCACCCCAATTTACGAACATACGACGATTCTGGTGGGCAAGTGGCTTCAGTTCTTGCACCAATTTGATCTTGTAGGGATGTAGGCTAAGCTTTTATCGCAAAATTCACCACAACGACGTCACAGAGATGCCCAAAGCTTGAGAACGACGTGTGAGAGACTGATTTGGATCTTTCTCGATTGATGCTCTAAAGACAGCAATATTCTCGACACTAAGGGCACTTCTTTGTCTCCCTGGCACGGGAACATTTCGTACTGTGCCTGTGGATCCAAGTTTTTCCACCAGACGCTTAATTGTATATCTGACAGGACGATTATGACGACCATAAATTGGACGTAGCGCTCTTAAAGTTGAGGCCACTGACTCCGAATTTCGGTAGTACATTTTAATAATTTTGACTCGTTGTTGGATCGTATATCTTTCCATGATGAAAACCCGGGATCTAGAAATAGTGGACAGAGGTAATTTAAACTAGTAAACAGCTTTGATCACATTTTATGTTTGGTATAAATATAATATCAAGATCTGTACTGAATTAATTTTAAAAAATGTAATATTCTTAATGAGAATGTTTGTCACATCTTATATTCAGTTTATTATTTGTAAGCGCAATAATGTTCAAGAATATTTAAGCTCTGTGTATAAGCTAATAACACAGATCTTTAAGTGATTGTCAGTCGGTTGAATAACAGTTATTTGCACATATACAGTTTATAAATGCTGCATGTGCTAGTAAATACAACATTGCGAATTTGTGTAGTTTTAACGTAACGGTTTTTTTTTGTACCAAGGAACACAGCGCACTTTCCTGTTTACCACTTTTTGAGTTCCACGAAAAAGTTCGAAATTAAAAAACTTTCACTGACATTTCACGCGCTCGCTTGATGCCAGGCCGCTTCGGTACCCTTTCTCACTTTTAACTGCCCACTTGCTGCTATGCGCCGCTATGCAACTAGTACTATGTGTGTCTGTATGGTACTATTCATGTATCTATGAGTATGTGTGTGGGTGTGCAATGCACTAACAGCGTTGTCCTTGCGGCACACTTGCGCACCACTTGCATTCGCTTATGTAAATGTGAGTAAATCTTGTTATGTGCAGATGCGCTTCAATGTATGCGAGTGTATGTGTGTGTCTGTGTTTGTGATGTTTGTGTGTGCGTGCGTGCATGCGCGCGCTAGTTGGTTTGCATTTACATTTTACGCAGTGTGGCTACGCGTGCGCGCATGAAAAATTAATCATAAAATTCGCATATTTGCACAGAGTAGCAGTGTTGTTCCACTTTTTACAATTTTTTTTGTGCCCTTTTTAACGCAGCGCTGTTGTTGTTTTGTGTGCCCGCTCGCCCTTTTTTCCCCAAAGTAGTTGTGCGTGTGTTTTGCAACTGGTTTTTCAGTTGCAAACGAATGCTTGAATGAGTGGATGGATGAATGGCCTGCGGTGTAGAAAAATGAAATGTAAACATTACCATTTCCGCCAGTAAAATATTCCACTTACTTTGCTGTTGCACCGCACTTGCCGAGCGCTCACTTTCCCACACACACATACACTCATGTATATGTGCTTATGCATTTGCCATATTTTATGCTTTGTATGCGATTTAAGTGCGTGTGTAAGTGTTGTTGTTTGTGTGGCGCATACAAAAATCTCTAAAACTCTTAATTAAGTAGAAGACATTATGCATGCAAAACAAATAACACGCAAGACCAAAGCGCTTTTTGCGCCTCAAACGCTCTCCAACGAGCGCCCTCTTAGCTATTTCTATTGCTAACACTTCACTAAGCTGACATTTATGCTTTAAATAAATGCTTAATCTATCACAATTAAACCGGACAAATACCGTTTACTAGCGGCTGCCTTTATACGCACACAAACACACACACACAAGTTTAGCATGCAATTGACAACCAGCGCAAACACAAGCTTTTCGGCTTGGCCTGGTGCAAAACGAAAATGAAAATTTGCATAAATTTCCTTTTTAACTGGGATTATTGAGTCTGTTTTTATTTATGTATTTGTATTTGTGTTTAAGATTTAGAATTTGTCTATTCGAAGTTCGTTCATTCGTTTGGCGTCGCAACATTTCAATTCAGGCGCACTCGCCGCCTGCAGAAACTCGTCCTGTGGCCTTATTGTATTTGCATCATTGAATCTGGCTGCTGCTATGGATTAGTTGTAGTCATTTTAGATTCTGTATATACATACATATAGATAAATAATCTGCGTATGCAAAACACTCGTAATCTGGTAGCCAAATGAATAAACAAGCCAAACAAATCCCAATCAAATCGTAAATACCAGCCATTCAATTTCGTAGATGCATAGCAGAGTTCCGCAGCAAAGCAGAGCGTAAAGTAAAATTAAGTAACGGGATGTGAACAACATTTGCTGAATTTAAAATGTATTTCTTTTGTCACTTTAACTCACAGCAAATGCGCTTTAAGTCAGCCATAAGTCTCAATATATAATGGATATTGCTTTCGCAAGAATTCTGAACTTCATGCCGCACATACATTCATATATACTTATTGAACAATATATAAATAATCACAATATATACATATGTATCCGTTATTTATGAGGTATTAGAAATCGCATTTTGACCCCTACGTGATACCTGTCACCTTGATTGAAAAGTAAAGAACAAGAGATTGGTTATGAACCCATAGTTCAAATATTAACGTGTTTCGGTCGTTATCGATCGGTAAAAGAAAATGGCAGATATTATATCAAATCACATATAACTTTTTCCTAGAAGATCTCTACGAGCGACGAACCGGACTATAACTTTTCAGGACCCCAGATACCAATATGAGAACCTCAATATCTTAGATATTCTCAAAAAATTCAGAGGAAATGTTTTTCATATAATAGTGTACTTAGCTCTCATATACCTTATTTAAGAATTTTTTTTATTTTGAAACTCTTGATGTATTTTACACCGTATATATCGGTTTTGATGTGAGATATCTTAATAAAAATATGTGTACGTATAATGTTGGATACAATGTAGCTTGGTGGCGAAAACATTTGAAAACGGGTATTGGACCAAACTATTTTTTCCGGAAGATTAAGTCATAAGTAACACAATTGTATTCCCCGATTTTCGAAGTTTACCTCCAAAATAGAAATATTTGGATTCGATAGTAGCACGAACTCAAGGATAGTGTCGCCCATATACTTTCAGAGTGCACTGTCACTTCTTTGAAGACACAATGCACACAAAAATCGGTCTATACCTTTGTTTAAGTCCCCATACAACTACAATATTATAATAAAGTTTCACCAATAATTACACCCGGTTACTATGGTTACACCCGAACTTCACCGTTTCTAATTTGTTTCAATTTAAATTAATCAATCATTTATCGAGAATATTTCTGTTAGGTTTATGTCTTTCGATATGAAAAATTATGGCATTTCTATTAGTTAGTAAGTTAGTTTGACTTTTCGCAAATGTCTCAGTTATGAGACAAAATGTGGTAATAAAACTAAATAAAGTATATGACTTATAATATAAAGTCATATGATACCAACAGTTTCTTCAAAGAAACGAGTATTAATTTAATTTAAAAAATTTTTTAATACATGTGGTCAATAACAATTATACTGAATTTGACCAATACCTTGAGTGTTTCGTACTGAGATAAAGATAATTTTGTTTGTGCTTTTAAATCATTTTTGTTATTCACTTAACCGACATCTCTAATAAAAATGAAAACGAATTATTATAAATCCAATATTCATACCCTCCATTCAGCTGTATCCAATCCAGCTGTGGACTAAATCTATTTCCCAGGGTGCTTTTTTCATACTATGTAATCCACTCTCACACGGTTTGTGGAATTATCACCGTGATCTTTTTATTCAATTTGTAATAATCGCCTGCAATAGCATGCACCAGTCATTCTCCGTGTCTTCTGCGCTGATACGCCTACATATGTTTGGTTATGGAATGGAAATTTATGCCTCAGCACGTAACGGAACTTAGTTAAGGGAGAAATTCGCTTGCTGTTCGAAAGTGTGCAGTGTAACTGCCCATGTAGCAAGTCTCTTGTGCAACACGCCAAATTACACAGATTTAGAAAAAACACGCATCCGCTAAGTGCAAATGCGTTTTATCATCGATTTTATGCATGAACTCGTACGGCTTGCGGCACAGAGCTGGTCAGCTTGGTCAGCAATGCGAACTGTTGTCTCACAAATCTAAGTTATTAACACTCGGCTGTGATTTCACATAATAAAACATTCTTAGATTTTAAAATCACATTAATTACATTTTTACAACAAAATCCACGTGCGTGTCACAGTATTGGGTGTGGAGTTTAACTCCTCGCAATTGCGTTTATATTCATTTAGCGTACAATTGAATTTGAATATAAAATTGAATTGAATCTAAAATAAGTTTTTGGATTATGTGATGGGAACAAGTTCATATGATTCTAAACTCGTTGAGCGGATCATAGAAAATGCAATTATTATCATTAAACGGTTCTTTATTCCTTCCAAAAATTAATTTTATGAATTCTTAAATAGTCGCCTGATTATTTGGTGGACAGTATGGTGTCAGGTTGTGAGGTTTGCGTTTTTAAGAAAACGTTGTTGGAAATCGTTGCTATGAAATGGTGGCACAAGAATATATTCGTAGTAATGTGACCTGAATACCCAAGGCTCAGCGTCCAAAAAGGGAAGTGGTCTAAAACTTCAAAAAAATTACAAAATAATTTTGGTTAACTGAACTGACTGACACACTCAAGGTCAGTTTTAGCATTGCACTTCCAATTACATATTACCCATCGACTTTTTCCTGTCTTCAGAGCTAAGAAGAAAGCTGACTGATATCATTGATACCCGGTCTTATGTCGAAAAAAAAAATTGACAAATTGGCAAATCGAAGCTGATAGAATATTTTGATATTTTGACGATACAAAGGTTTTTTTGTACCAAAGAACACAGCGCACTTTCCTGTTTACCACTTTTCGAGTTCCACGAAAAAGTTCGAAATTATAAAACTTTCACTGACATTTAACGCGCTCGCTTGATGCCAGGCCGCTTCGGTACCCTTTCTCACTTTTAACTGCCCACTTGCTGCTATGCGCCGCTATGCAACTAGTACTATGTGTGGCTGTATGGTACTATTCATACAAAGCTGACTGATATCATTGATACCCGGTCCAGTCTGGAAAAAGCAGAACTAACGGCGCGGATGTTGTTTCCAATTAGTTATATCGATATCATCGGCGTACGCCAGCAGCTGTGCACTCTAATAGAAGATTGTACCTTCTCTATTTAGCTCTGCAGCTCGTATTATTTTCTCCAGCATCAGGTTAAAGAAGTCACACGATAGTGAATCACCCTGTCTGAAACCTCGTTTGGTATCGAACGTCTCGGAAAGGTCAGCTTACACAGCCGTATTAGTTTAGCAGCGATACCAAATTCAGACATAGCGGCATAGAGACAACTCCTTTTCGTGCTGTCGAAAGCAGCTTTAAAATCGACAAAGAGATGGTGTGTGTCGATCCTATTTTCACGGGTCTTTTCCTGTTGACTTTTTTTTACTTTTTCGAAAGCCAATGGTTTCGGTTGCAGCTGTATCGTAATGAGTTTGATATGCCGTCCCACAGTTCTCTTAAATGCTGTAGAGTGCTCTCAGAGAGCAGGAGTGCAAGTCTAGTAGAAAATCGTTCGGCTGTCGGTTGTGATTGCAGCTTCTCGATGTCGAACCTTCCTTGTGTTTGTTGACGTGTGCACTTTTCTACACAGATGCGGGTGCGTATCTTAGCTTGAACAAGATAGTGTCCGAGGCGATGTTAGGACCACGAAACGTACGCACATCAAAAACACTGGAGACATGTCGTCCATCTATCACAACATGATCGATCAGGTTGCGCGAATTTCAATCAGGGGACAGCCACGTCGCTTGATGTATTTCCTTATGCTGGAATCTAGTACTACAGACGACCATATTTCGGGTCCCAGCGAAGTCGATCAGCCTCAGACCGTTTAGTGATGTTTCGTTATGGAGGCTGAATTTTCCGACTGTTATGCCAAAGACATCGTGGTGGGGGCAGCGCTCAAAGGTGCGTTCTAGTCGCTCATAGAAAGTATCTTTGGTCACAACGTCCTTCTCTTCAATCGGGGCGTGGGCGCAAATAAGCGATATGTTGAAGAACCCCCTTTTTATGCGGATTGTGACAAGACGTTCATCCACCGGGGTGACTGCCAGGACTCTACGGCGGAGTCTCTCTCCCACCACAAATCCAACACCAAATTTGCGCTCCTTTATATGTCCTTGTCCCGTCCAACGCACTTCTTGGATGGCGGTAATGTCAGCCTTTAGTCCTATGAGTACATCAATCAGCTGGGCAGAGGCACCTTCCCAATTAAGGGTCCGGACATTCCAGGTGCGTGCCCTTAATTCGTAGTCCTTTATACGTTTGCAGTGGTCGTCATTAAAATTGGGGTCTCTCATCCGAGGCTGTTGCTTCCTTTTCATTGGGGGGATGTTTTTATGTGGTGAGTCCCAAACCCACCGCACAACCGCATAAGCACGTTTCGCCTTCTCACTTTAGCTCGCCTCCAAACGGATGTCTGTTGGCTACCCAGAAGATACTTGGTCTAAGACCAAAAGTTGTGAGTTTCTTGAGCCACATGCAAAAGAATCGTCCCTGGCCACTCCCAAGTGAATGACAGACAGAAACTTTCTACACTAACGTGAACTTCTACAAATGACTACATCCTTCAAAGTCTTTACAATGGGGAAAATGAACGGAATCTGTGGTAAAGATATACTCTGAAATTATTGAATATTATAGATAATTATCATAAATGTAATCTAATAATATCCACTAAAGAAAATTGAGAAATTTCTGTATTTTATGTTAATATGTATCCTCATTTGTTGTTTTATAAAAAGTTCCTGATTTACGCCTTGTTAGAAGTAAAAAACAAGAGAATATAAATAAATTTCTTCGCTATACATTTTATATATATAACCGATGAATATCCTTGACGCTCTGCTGCCGTTACGCAATAGTCAATTGTTCATGCACAACCATTTAGTTGTTAAGAAAACATACTCTCGCTATTTACACGAACAGCAGTGGCACTTTGAATGCTAATTAGCGACGATTATTTGCCTTGTTAATTATCAATTCTGGAAAGCATAACAGAAACATTAATGTTATCCTTGTGAATTTAATTTTAGTCGCTCACTCATTCACTCACCGCTTCCCGGTGGGCGACAGCAAGAACTGTAGACTTCCTTGTTGATACAATGTTTTTCCACTATCAAACACAAAGAAAAACACATTGGAGGCAGGCTTCATTGAAGCGAAAGGTAAGTAAATTTTAAGGGCAACCAAAATAAACTTGGCTTTTTTCGGCGAATATTGTAGAGCCGCTGTAGCTAAGCCACAGCCCACTGAGTATTTATATAAGAAGTATTTCTTCGGATACACATACTTTCGTACATATCCACAGCTTTATATTACTAGTCGCTTGTAGCTTTGCATTTAGCATTGTTGTTGGCGCTTTTTATACGCTGACTGTTTAGATCGAGTAGCTTTTGTCTACATTTGTTTACCTAACGCGACTTTTTGCTCTTCTCCATTCATTATATTCAATTTTCCTTTTGCACATATTTTATACAGTTTATTATGAAATTCATGTACTTTTCCTTTATTATGGCATAAATTGAAATGCAAATCACAATGCACAAATTCATTAATAAACATTAAGCGCACTAACGAAAGTCACCATGGCCAAACCTACATACATACTGTATACATACTCGTATAATATACATGTGTACTAGAATATGCAGTCACAGTTTGGGAAGGAGAGAGATTTGAAAGCGCTATCTGGGCTATGGAATAATAGTGTTAGTGGTTCTCGTAAATAATGCCTTAGGGTTAGCTAGTAGGAATATTTAATTCAGCCAAAAAAGGTCGAGTTCAATAAACTGCTTTTTCGGAATATGGAAATTAAAATAAAAACAAGTAAGGAAGGGCTAAGTTCGAGTGTAACCGAACATTATATACTCTCGCAGTTTATTGAATAGCATCAACTTATATTTAAAATGATCACTGGAGGCTGCTAACAGTACTTGGCCGGAGCAGTTCTCCAAAATACTTCTTTATGGTTTTATGAGAGGCTACCAGCTCCGCCATAAAAGTTAATCTACTCAAAAATTATCTTGGATATACTCCAATATTAGCAAAAATAAGAGCTAGGACACTAAAAATAATACGCTAATAATTATAAAACTTTTACTGTTTTGATTACTTTCTGTCTGACATTTTTTCCTTCTCTTTCCATTAATTCGCACAGTTTCACAGTAAATTAGAAAATCGCTAATTTCTATGGCAATAAACTTAAAATGTCACTCCAGAATGGCACACCATCAATCATCTGTGTGCAGACAATAGAGTTTCGCTGCCAACAAATCAAGCTGTCAACTCGTTACGTACAAGACGCTCGCAACAGCGGAGACACTGCGCTGGGCTGAGCTGTGACAAAAACAACAATAGAAACCTTTTCGTACAGCCCCATCAGTGTTGGCAATATTTTCTCTGCTACGTAAGTTAATGTAGCTTCATCCAACTGCGATGAGCCCGGTTCACAAAAGCCGTCATTTCATATCTCAGCAAGTAGGCAGACAATTGATTCGGACAATTGCTGCGGCGGAGTTTTCAAGCAGCTGCTCATTGGCGCCAATCACTGCAGTTGGAATATACAAAACTAGTATATATTTATGTATTTGTTTGTATAAATACGGCTAGTCATTGCCGCAGTAGTCAATGGCCAAGCGCACAGCAGGTTCTACATTGCAATGGGGAATTAATAACAATGAACTGGTTGAGAATTGGAGGCTATTTAAGTCTGAAGGGGAAAATATTGTCTGAGAATGTGCGCTAAGTATGAGTGTGGGTGCTAATAAAACGAATCAAACTACAATTATTGTCAAAATAATTATCCTTGAACCTTCCCAATATAAAATTTGAAGAGATGATTTGGAGGTCGAACGAATAATACCTGAAAACTGTTAAATATAAATAAAATTAAATTCTGTAAAATCAAAATTAAGAAAGATTAAGCAGGGGGTTCCCCACTACTATTTAATATCTACATCTCGAAACTCCCTCAACCATCAGATGGAATTTCAGTCACCTCATACGCCGATAATTACTCGATTATGACGTCGGGCACTATAATAAATAGAAATTCCAGTGGATATGGCCCGGGATGGAAGTCTCTTGCACAATGAGGCCACGATGCTACCAGTCAAGGAGCATATTGAACTGCTCATCAAGCAGTTTCGGCTAAGGTGGTTTCGCCGAAATAACCCATGCAATCATCTGATGGAAACAATACGCGCCCTAAACGCCATTCGCAGGGAAGCTATTAAGATCTTCATTGACTACCTCCCCGTGAATGAGTTGCCTCCTGAAATAATAGACTCTTGCGCAATTTCTTTCTGGATATTGCAGCAGGTTAAACCTCTAATTATCCAGAATATTGAGCATGACAAGTCCGACTTATCTAATATTCCACTACTAATGGTCCCACCCTTTCGAAACAGCTCATTTCCTGGGCCTCCCGTTAGATGACAAATAGATTTAGGCTTCCCGTTCCAACCAGGGTCTGGAGAATGGCTATAACAACAACCTTATCAGTGTGACTTTGAATATAATGATATCTGTACATTTGAAGCCTCTGAATGTAATCCTTGATAACACTGGTTTACAGCAAAAATGTTCCATGAACGCCACTATCCAATTTGTATGTGAAATGGCTCGTTGATTTCGAAAATCGAGTTAATTTTTTTTTTATGGATACGTTTTTGAGATATTTGCAATTTACCGTTATTCGACCAAAAAAAAAAAGGTGTCTTCATTTAATCATGTATATCCACTGACCAGTTGAGCAATCTTACTGCAAATTATAGAAAATAAAAGTGTTTATGAAAAAATTAAAAAAAAATAAACTTTGGCAAGAAAAAAATTTTAAAACAAAAGATATTTTTTAAATTTTTTTTTATTTTATATGAAGTCCTGTTTCTTTATGAAAAATTAAGCTACCAACGAACAAAATCCATGGATAAATAGGAAAGTTGTACATGATCAAATAAATATATCCAAGTCGCGCAAAGTCAATGTATACGTATATGCGTATGTAATGTGTAAAGTAGGGGTGGGATTGTTTTCGAATATCATTAGAATAAACTAATAACGCTATTCGTTTAAAAAAAAATCAAATAATATCTTGGTAAATTCATTAATTTTTTTAAGGCCAACATCAACAGCAGGTAGTAACGGGTGATTTTTTTGAGGTTAGGATTTTCATGCATTAGTATTTGACAGATCACGTGGGATTTCAGACATGGTGTCAAAGAGAAAGATGCTCAGTATGCTTTGACATTTCATCATGAATAGACTTACTAACGAGCAACGCTTGCAAATCATTGAATTTTATTACCAAAATCAGTGTTCGGTTCGAAATGTGAAATCCGCTTTTTTATCGACAAATTTTGTTCAGCGATGAGGCTCATTTCTGGTTGAATGGCTACGTAAATAAGCAAAATTGCCGCATTTGGGGTGAAGAGCAACCAGAAGCCGTTCAAGAACTGCCCATGCATCCCGAAAAATGCACTGTTTGGTGTGGTTTGTACGCTGGTGGAATCATTGGACCGTATTTTTTCAAAGATGCTGTTGGACGCAACGTTACGGTGAATGGCGATCGCTATCGTTCGATGCTAACAAACTTTTTGTTGCCAAAAATGGAAGAACTGAACTTGGTTGACATGTGGTTTCAACAAGATGGCGCTACATGCCACACAGCTCGCGATTCTATGGCCATTTTGAGGGAAAACTTCGGAGAACAATTCATCTCAAGAAATGGACCCGTAAGTTGGCCACCAAGATCATGCGATTTAACGCCTTTAGACTATTTTTTGTGGGGCTACGTCAAGTCTAAAGTCTACAGAAATAAGCCAGCAACTATTCCAGCTTTGGAAGACAACATTTCCGAAGAAATTCGGGCTATTCCGGCCGAAATGCTCGAAAAAGTTGCCCAAAATTGGACTTTCCGAATGGACCACCTAAGACGCAGCCGCGGTCAACATTTAAATGAAATTATCTTCAAAAAGTAAATGTCATGAACCAATCTAACGTTTCAAATAAAGATTTTTTTGATTTTAATTTTTAAAGAAATTTTATGCGTTTTTTTTTTAAAAAAAGTTATCAAGCTCTTAAAAAATCACCCTTTATTTTCTTTTCCCGGCTCGTTAATATGAAGGAACTTTTTTGTTTGGGTAGGTTTTGCCTTTTTTATTTTTTCGCGATCAAGCTATATATATGGATAAATGCCCCTTGAAAGTTCATAATATCTGTAAGGCTCGCCGGTTCCAGTTTATAATTACAATATAATTTTATTATATTTTTAAAAATAAAATGAGTAAACGTACGCGAGAATTTGAGTGTACCAACGATCCGGATATGTTCTGTAACATATGCGGTGAATATACTCTTGTACGGCATCGGAGGCAGTTTAGAGATTCGATCCAATCTATATATTCAAAATATTTTGGTATTGATCCTAAAAATATTGATAAACCATAGACTCCGAATATTTTGTGTTACTTGTGTCGAATAATATTGGTTCAATGGGAATCAGGATCAACAAAGTACGTATTAAAATTATAAAACTATGCTTCTTTTTATTTAATAGTCGTTTTTAATTTTTTTCTTTTTCAGGCGATACATTTACGATAAATTTAATGTACCAATGATATGGCGAGAACCTACATGTCACTCAGAAGATTGTTATATTTGTATGACAAAAGTACTTGGCTTTGGAAAATCAAGAAAAGTGATTTATGCTAACGTACCTACCGTTTCATTGCCAGTTCCACATTCAGCTGAAGTTGCGTTGTCCACAGCAGTATCTGAAGGATCATCTGAATATGGGAAATCAAGTTGTAATGAATTTTTAATGGAAAACGAGAGAAACGTTCTATCACAAGGGCAACTAAACGATTGGATTAGAGATTTGGAATTATCCAAGGAAAAGTTGAGCTCTCGTATGCAACAATTTCAATTCGTGTCACCCCA
Organism: Zeugodacus cucurbitae; assembly: GCF_028554725.1. Classification (NCBI taxonomy): domain Eukaryota; kingdom Metazoa; phylum Arthropoda; class Insecta; order Diptera; family Tephritidae; genus Zeugodacus; species Zeugodacus cucurbitae. The sequence goes on along the minus strand of NC_071667.1, from coordinate 48,816,801 downwards.
TGTTAAGGTGACATATTATAGAAATCGTCACGAACCATTTGCCAAACACTATACGAAGGAAGACAATGTATGCTATTGCAAAGACATTCCGGGATTATTCAAAGAGTTTGGTCAACCATAGGATTACGAGGAGTGGCGATTGTTCATAGACAGCAATAAACTGAGCTTGAAGGTCGTATAACTGCATAATGGCAACAAAAAGCCCTCGATCCCGATCGCGCAGAAGATACCAAGGTTTCTGGGACGTCGGTATGATGAGTGACTACTGTTGGTTTCTCATAAGAGAAACCGACCCTAAACTAAATAAACGACAAAACAAAACACATAATCATTTCGACTATAATGTAAGAACATCAACTTAAGACAAAAATAACACATTGTTTTAATATATATTACTAATATATAAATAAATGAGTTCATAAAAACTAAAAACGACATGAAAATTGACTTTTTACTTAACAGAAACAGCGCTTAGCCAGATATACCACCCCTACTTTACACACTACATACGCATATACGTATACATTGACTTTGCGCGGCTTGGATATATTTATTTGATCATGTACAACTTTCCTATTTATCCATGGATTTTGTTCGTTGGTAGCTTAATTTTTCATAAAGAAACAGGACTTCATATAAAATCAAAAAAAAATTAAAAAATATCTTTTGTTTTAAAATTTTTTTCTTGCCAAAGTTTATTTTTTTTTAATTTTTTCATAAAAAAATTTAAAAACTCGAAGTGATTAATCAATTTCTCAGAAATTATAAGGCCTATGGAAAAATGGAGTCGGCAATATTTTTAGGAAATTTCATTCACTTTTATTTTCTATAATTTGCAGTAAGATTGCTCAACTGGTCAGTGAGATATACATGATTAAATGAAGACACCTTTTTTTTGGGTCGAATAACGGTAAATTGCAAATATCTCAAAAATTAACTCGATTTTCGAAATCAGCGAGCCATTTCACATACAAATTGGATAGTGACATCATCCGTGGAACAAAAAACAAATTCAAATTTGTGATCCAGTGAAATCGGCCAATACACATTGAAGTAAAGTATGATGAAGCTCTTGTAGCCTGTAGGCTCAAACTCTATAGTCATTGGAGCCAGACACAGTGGGCCGCGGACATGGATCGTACTATAACAAGATGGAAGGGGGAAATAGGAATGGGAGCAAAAAGCAGTTTCAAATTAAAATACTACAATTCTGTCAAAAATTGTTGGACTAACAGAAGGCGCCAAGTGGGCTTCCTCCTTAACCAGTATATCCATAAAGTGCGACACTTAAGACCATCGGCTTCTACTTTCGGGAAAGAGATAATTAAGCAATACCATAGGGGTCATTACATCCCCCTTACATCCCCCTTACATCCCACCATCAATTAATTAATATAGTAGAATGGTTCAAGGTATAGGGCGCAGAGTATTATGAGACAATAAAACATTATCTTTGCTTCAGCCTGTTGAGAAGTGACACTCTCCGCGGCTCTAAATATTAAGAATATTTAATATTTAAAGAAAATTGGCAAATCGACCGACCTAACCAATTAACCATATTATTGATTATACACCGAATTTTGTTTATCGATTTCTTTTAGGGTTTAAAATATAATGCAGGATGTGTTGCTCCTACGTTCTCTCCATAGGCCTGTCTTAATACATGGTGGTGAACGACTATAATTCGATACAAGTTTTTTGGATGGATAGATGTGGAAATTTTAATATTTTTTTTAAAATCAATATTAGACTTCTCGGTGTGAGAAATAAAGAAAGACTTTGCTTTAGGTTTGCGAAATTGCGTAATCTCGCGAAGCCAAGATCCTACGCTAATTTTCTTTCCAAGTAAATAGGATATAAGCCAACATATTTATATCAACAAAACAGCATCTTTACTCCTTCAAACTTTACTTCGATTTAATTGTGGCGCACTAATAATAAACTTACGTATAATAGTAAAAACTTCTATTCAGCATCTTCAGCGCTAACTTAGTAGTAGGAATTAGGGTGTTATACATAAAAACATTATAAGCATACAAGTAATGCGCATTACAAGTGCAAATTCAACAACACCAAAAAACACCCACATGAGTGCGTTAGTTAGAAGCTGCGACCGAGGAAAGTTACCATGCAATGGCATTGAATTTATTCTCTCGAGAATTGATAAGCACAACAAGAACTTTTGTAATTTGAGCTGGAAATATTCATAAGCACAACATAAATATTCAACTTGCCACAAACACTAGATGTACGAGCATGCACATAGATGACTAAATAGTCTAAATTAACCAAACGACAAAAAGTAAGACGAGTTGCGAACACTTTCATTGTAGTTTGTGGTTGCTAAGTCATGAGTCAATTACAAAAGCACTAGTTAACTAGAATTTTCTGGCAAAACTAGAAAAGCATTAGTCTTAAAAAAATAGTGTAATAATCCAAAAAAATGTTTGGAAAGATTTCCAACAAAAAAAAACTCCTAGGACATTCATACGATCGCTATTAAAATGATTTATGAAAATAAAACTCGTATGAAATTTTGTTCTTTTTGGAACTGGTTTCAGATTAGTAAATTTTGGAGTGTAATCTGGTATTATTTGGTTGTAAGATAGATCGTCAATACTTGCCTTACCGCTGGGATAATACGAATGTTTTTATATATAGGTATGCATATAGCACACGCAAATAGCTGCAAAGGCGAATGTCAAATGGCTATGTGTCGACTTTTGTTACGTGCGTACTCGAGATCGACTTAGAAATGCCAAAAAACAACGCACCAGGGATTGCGATTTTGTACGCAACTTTGAAGGCTTTGGCATTGGCTGATCTGCGAAGTGCTAAAACTAATTATCACATTCAGTATTTAGCAGTTATTTTATGATTATTATAGTACTAAATGCGTGTAACTTTTCCCCTGTGCCAACTAAGATGGCCATGAGCTCGCTTGGTAAATTATGCTTGTCTTCTTTATGTTCACTAATAGGATACCAAGAAGTTAGAAAATGTGTTGTAAGTCATGGAATTCAGGTGAATTGTGCTTCGTAGTTTGGTGAGGTTCGTATTATCGTAATTACATCCAGGTGAATATTTATTATAAAGAAAACTATTTAAATAACATCATGGGTTCCAATCCAATAAAAAAAAAAAACAAGTAAGGAAAGCCTAAGTTCGGGTGCAACCGAATATTTTATACTCTCGCAATTTATTGATGTAATTTTATAAAGATAACACAATTTTATCCATATATTCAGCACAAAGTTCAATAGAATAACGAAAATCATCATAAATAGTATATGGGGACTGACGTAATTCCTGAACCGATTTCACACGTTTTCACCGCCATGATACAGTATATCGAAGACTATACGCTCACTTAATTTTATATTACCTATAATTAGGTAAATGGAATCTGGGGGAAGTTATGACCCGATTTTAACTATTTTTGGTACAGAGACAAACTGTTATAAGAAAAAATTCAGATGGAATGAATTACATTAAAATATCTGAGGGATTTACCTAAGTATATTTTCGATGAAAAATTACCCTTAGGCACTAAGTTCTTCATGTTCGATATCAGGGGCCTTGAAAAGTCATGGTCCGATTTTGACAATTTTTCCACAAGTGATGTCACAGCTCAAATACAGTATTTGTGTAAAATTTTATTCCGCTATCTTGATTGGTTCCTAATGTATATATTATAAAGTGAACGAATCAGAAGAATTCAAAATTGAGTTATATGGGAAGTAGGCATGGTTGTGAACCGATTTCGGGGTGTTAAGAAAGTGTTATATACGGAATATCATTGAAAACGGTGGAGTGGTTCCAGAGATATGGTTTTTGACCCATAAGTGGGCGACATAACGCCCATTTTCCATTTTGTAAAAAAATCTCAGTGCAATTTCTTTCTGATATTTCTTCCATAAAATGTAGTATTTCTGACGTTTTTAGTTAGTGAGTTAACGCACTTTTAGTAATTTTCAACCTAACCTTTGTATTGGAGGTGGGCGTGGTAATTATTCGATTTATTTCATTTTTGGAGTGTATAAGGAAATGACTAAAATAAACGACGAGAGTTCCATTTCTTACCCAATAATATCAAAGAAGTGAGTCTATTTGATTGGCATATTAAGTTTCAATGTTTCAACACTAACTGTAGTTTGAGGTGAAATGAAGCGAAAAGTTTTTCGTATTTAGTTTAAATAGTAACTACAGATCGAAGATTTTGGTTAGGCTCTGCAATGAGTTGGTCTTCATCTAACTCTCATTTATAAAGAATCAATATACCAAGACTTTACTTGTAAAATCGACAAACTACCGAAGATATTGAGAACTGAAGTTGGATATGATGAAGAAAAAACTGAATAAAGACGGAAGGTTAAAATTAAAATATTAACGAAGGGCAATATTGACTGTCTAACTGAGCTCATGGGTTTGATTTCTACTCCCTTATTGTATATGTACTTTGGTCATCAAAAATATTCTCACTAAATGTACCGGTCGTTCTGTACTGGATTAAAAGTGGACGTAATATTTATTTGTGAAAAAATGTCACTATAGATTCATCAAAGTATAATGATACATATATAATCCAGTTGTAAGGGATATACCACATATGTTATGCATGGTATAAAAATTATATTCATAAGTACTTAGAATTTTTATTGATCTTAAATCTTTATAAGAATTAGTTTCTGGTAGTTTTTAAATATTAGTAGCTAAATGCATTTTAAGTGAGTGCTGCAATTGTTCTCACTAATATTCTGTTACATGTAAAAATATATAAAAATTCACTGCTACAGCATATTGCCACTCCGGCACGCCTACCAGTTACAGCCGACAACAGTCGGTGTCGACAGCCACATGAGTGGTGCCGTTGAAAACGTGCATAAAAGTTGCATTAGCGCGAATGCAAAACTGTCATTACATTTCAACGTGGCACAAATGGCGCTCAGCGCTACAGCACACGGCGTATACGTAACATTTCGGCGAGTGCCAAGTGCTGACGAACTGACTGCAACGCGCAATTGCACTACAAGTGATGAATGTCAAATCAGAGAAAATGTCAATAGTGCATTTTAACAAGCACACGTGCTACCAACAACAACAACAAAAACGAAACTTTATGGAGTAACGATTCGAATGTAGCAACAACATCTATACGGCTAAGCGAAATTGCAACAAAATATGTAAAATGTGTTTAACGAACTGCGTGTATTCGTCTGTCATTGCTTACAGCTGTATTGCCAGCTAACTGTGCGTTTGTAGCTGCTTGCTACGGCACGTCGCTGCCGCTCTGCTTTCATGATGGTTTAACTGCCGTGACCTGTCAAATTTACAGTAGTTGGAATTTTTGCCTCGCATGCCGCCAGCTTTGAAATGCATTTGCAAATAGACGGCGTGCTAATATAGACAAATATGTAGAGGATCGCAGGGTTTCGATAATATTTGCGTGCGTGAGTATGTGTTCAAGTGCATGCCATTTCAGTCACAAATCCGTTTTGTCACAGCACTTCTCACTACTCATTCAGGCACTTAATCAATCACATTTCTATTTGAGGTGCTCGCTGTCAGTTATTGAAAGCGTAATTCTTTATGTGCAGTTTACAGAACCGGGTATGTGCAATGGCCTAACATACCTCGAAATCTACTCACTTATTGCGATTGAAAAATTGGCAGACTTGAATAGGAACGCCTTTAATGTATGTATGTATGCATGTGAGTGAAGTCATGAATAATCGTATTATTTCATTGTCGATAAGCAGATCACTTCGATGTAATCCATAATTTTGTGCTTAGATTTACAGTCAAATCATTTAAACTGTTATCCCATTAGTAGTCATGTCTGGAATACTACTGGCAATGAGGATAAATTTTATACGAAATTTCCATCCTAATAAGGACTAAGACTGTCTTGTTACCAAAATTTTAATTCATCTATTTTTCTCTCAATAGTAAAGAAATATTGAAATGTCTCTTAGCTTGCATTTGGAATTGCGACCTAACTCATACTTGCAATAACTAAGGTGAGACATTGTCTGATTGACAAATAAAATTGCTATCAACATTTAAAATTTCAAGAGTATATCTGGATTACGTATACGGAATTATAAGTTTTGACTTATCTTACTATTTTAGGAAATATTCCAGTCAAAGATTTGAGTAGCCCCTGGAGTGACTCATAAGGAGTTAGTTAATTATAAATTCAAGCTAGAAAGATTGGCTTTTAGTTATATCTTAAAAAATTGTTCTGTTTTTGTTGTAATTTAGAGATGTATACATTTTTAGCGCTTTAACAATATTAATTTATAGCCTTCATGGTAATGAATAATTTGATTGATACTTGCTGATGTAGACCAGAGACCATAATGAATTTACGATTAGGTTAAAATAGATTAGGTTAAATTTACTTCATTACTGATACTCGAACATACTGACGGACATGGCTAAGTCACTAGTTCTGGTAACTCTGGACCCGTTAATAAGTTGGACACCATATATCTCAACTTTCCTTTATTTTGTTTTATAAAAAGTTTGTCGACTCTCCCGTCTTTAATAACATATCCAAACATACAATAGTCACATTTGTTGTAATCATTTCATTATTTATATTCTTAATTCCTTTCACTGTTGGTCGATGTACCCATTCTCGCTTGGACACCAGACTTTACAACATACCATATATTTATATCGGTGTTTGCTTGTCATCTCGCGCGATTCTCTGATAACCCTACGCTCATTTAGTTGTCAACACATTTTGGAGCTATCCTTATTCAAATATTCATGTTCTAATGTATAAGCAAATCTAAGTCGCGTTGATTTTTCATTAAAATGCCAGCGACATCAAAGGGGTCATTGCTACTACGAAGGGGCCGTTACGTGCCAGCATGTGAAAATTTGTTGATGGTGACAACTGTGACAACATGTGTCCACACAATAACCGCTCATGCATGTAGAAATGCATACCAACACGTCCAGATAAGTAAATCAACGCTCGTACCGATTAGGGAGTTCAGCCAAGAGAAATTATCAAATTTATTTTTTTTTGGTGTTCATAATTCATGGTTTCATGATGGTTGAACTTCATAGAACATGCAACAATTACTCAAGCTTTGGAAAAACAAACATCGATTTCATTCATGGGTCCACATAACTCCAATAGAATATAAGATACTTAATTAACTTATATTATTTATTATCAACAGTTGATATTAACCATGATGGTCTCCTGAATTTCATAGAATTACAACCACTAAAGAATATAGAAACACTGTCCAACTAGTTCGCGTTTGAAGGATTGTCTAAATGCTTTACTATCAAAGTGCTCCATTTCTTACTGGGCAGCCGTTTACAGAGGTGCTTGCACTAAAAGTAACTGCATTTCAAAAAGTAAAGCAAGCATGTGGCTTAGTGTGTGAGTCTATGCTGTGGTGGCCTGTGATTTTAGTGATTTTTCACCACTTCAACTGTACCAGTGCAATCATCTAGTGTGACGAACGTTTTAATTTTTAGTTTTTGTTGCAACAAGGTTTCCACACACACACCACAGAGTGGACATTGGCTATGAGTGTGACATGTGCGGTGTATTGAACAAAGGTTTCTTTGGTAACTGTATACTTTTGTGAAATAATACCAAAAATGTTGACGGGAAGTTAAAAGCTAGAACACTTTGATTAGAATGCTTAGGAAATTTTTGAATTACAGCAGAAGTTAATTTTCTAAATACTAACATAGTAGTGGTTGTGGTAATAGTAAATATGTATGTATTATACATTTGAAGGAGAATAATCCATTGAAAATGTCAAATAAATTAAAATTATATAAATTGAACTCAAATTGTTTGAATCTAGTTGGAAATGATTTCAAGGATTGATACTGATTGATAAATGTCTTCCTTCTGGTCATTACGATGTTGACAGTACTGTCAGTATATAATTTAATACCAGTTCTGAAAAAACTTGCGGTCTCAATTACGCTCTCTCACTAAATTGTATACGTTTTGCAAGAATGCCGAATTAATCTACGATAACACAACGTCAATTTACGTTCCATTCGAAAGACAGTTTTAGACAGTTAAATAATTGAAGAACTCAGCTGATAAGTATGGTATTTTGGGCTCTCTTATATCTTCAATATAACAGTTTAATCAACAGCTCTCTTCTGATACATATTGTTAATTTTAAGTGGTAGTATTTCCTTCTCATTGGAGTCTAAGGTTTAACAAGCTTTCCTTACCTGATTATGAAGAAACGTTATTCTCGTTGGTCGAATTGGTCGAAATGGACCAGAAGAGTTGCAAATGAGATAAAGAAAAATTCCGGGAAACACCATTTTGTGATGTGGAAGCCGATGAACCCACATAACACCCACTAGACTCTATAACAGACGAAAAAACAAATAAAATTCGCGAAATGTTTTTGGATGAACCTTTGAATTTTTGGGTAAGTGTAGATAAGAACTCACCGGATCAAAAATCAATAAAAATAATATAAAAATCTCAATCGGCAAATTTCGCTACAGAATCGATTTCGAAAAATTACAATTTGTCAAAAGCGCATTTAAGACAAAATTTCCAACAGTGAGGGACTTCGAAGGAAACTAATGAGAATTGGGAGTAGTCAAGAAGCCCGAAGCGTCAGTAAGAATCTGGTTATATATAATGTTGTCAGTGTGGACACATTTATCTATGAAAAGTCACAAATGTTTATCAACAAGATAAGTCATATTTATTTACAATGGAGCTCTTCGAGAGTCTGACAATTAATGGAATGACTCAGATACTAAAATAATTGGAATATTGCAAGTTTTCTCCGTTACAGTGTTTTAGTTTCCAGAATATATCCCGAATGATTTTCAATACAACTGAGGAATCAAATTATTTAATATTAAATTGCTTCCATATATGTAAATTAGCTTATTGTATATTAAAACTAGTTCAGTGTGTTTGTAGCCTGCAAATATTTACACATCATTTGAGTGTGGCGCGTGCAGGTCAACACCAACATTGTCAACAACTTCATTCGTTAATATAAATGAACATATACAATATAAAGTTGATTATGTATATGTACAATATTCGTTAAAATTAATTAAAATGTTTTTGACAGTTTTTCAGAAATTACAATGCCAACAATATTTGCCATTCAACAAAATTAAACGATATGAACACCCACACACACACACACAAATTTACTGCGTGCTGATTTTCTATTTATTGTGTTATACATACATATGTGTGTACATACATCATGTACATATTTCATTTAAATAGAGGAATTTCTAAAACGACATTGTCGCATTTGTTTTTCGCAAAACACGCACATTCTTAATTGTATTAATTTCTTATTTGGTCATTCAAACAAAAACGCACAGCACGAAATAACCTCGAGGCAAAATTTTTCATCAATATGTATTTGCATATGTCTCATATTATTACAAATACAAATCAGCAATTAGTCGCCTTTGTCAACACATCCTGTGACATAATTCAAAATGGCGAAAATGAACTTTAAATTCCTATATGTACATATATAAACATACATATGTATGTATTTACTATGCGGTGAGTCAGTGGAAATTTATATTTTATGAAAAACGGAAATTAAATATTTTCCCCGGAAAATCATATTTACTTATTTTAAGAAAGTATAATAAATAGGCTGCGGTTTCTTACTGTCATATGCAAGTACTCAAATATAAAGACATCATTATATGAAGGTCAGTTATACATATCTTTTCGCTCATCATCAATTTAAATTAATATAGTGGATAGCTTATAGTCTTCTGAATTAGTAATATACATACACCGGTAAGTATGGTCCCGACTTTTACTCAGATTTTGAAATGAGTTCATACATATCGCTCATTTATATCAATAATGTCATAACAACAACGGCACATCTCAGTTGTGCCATAATTAGTCATGTTTTTTTTTTTTTCAAAGTGAGCGACCTATTTTGTGTTACAACACATGTTGTCATAGGGTGAAGCTGGTTTTCCTTTCAGAAAGAACGACATTTTTTGTATTAGAACGATATTTGTGAAAAGGGAATTAAAATTTTCATTTTGCTTTTTCTCAGAGATAACGACACATTTCACTTATGACAGCGAAATTGACTCACAATTGATCCACTGTATAACTGAACCTTAAAAATCGACTGTGGAATTTAAGGGATTAAGCTGGTCTCCAGAGGTCTCTCTTTAATGGAGACCTCTTTAATTATGAAACGGCTTTGAGGGGTGCTCAATGTGATTTAACGGACTTATTCAACAACTAGACGACGATAAGTACTGGAGAACGATTCGCATCTATTTCTTCGTGGAGTTTTCCAAGTGAATATTCTCAGGTTAATTGCAGAATACGTTGAACCACAGACAAAACATTTCCTCCTATTCTTCCTTCGTATTGAGATAAAAAACGAAAAATAATGTAAAGCTGTTGTAACGAAGCATAAAATAATTTTACCACGCTTCTAACAAGCAATCAGTTTCTTTGAACTGCATTATAATTGGTTACACTTTCCCCGATTCGTTTCCAACGAAGTACAATGAGCCCCTATGTTGTAAATAGAATGTAGATTTCAACCATTGATTCATTGAAAACTGCTCACAATGGCAATCACTCAACGAACGGCGCATTGCTTTAACCCTTAAGCCACCGGCGCGCATTGAATGTAATCTACGAGAACAATTTTGCAACTAAAATGCAAACATTCAGAGGGAAACGTAGATGAATGCGATGGTACCAATAAATACAACCACCAACGCCTCATCGCCCTACATTGCAATAGTTGAGGGAAAATGTGCAGCAGCCGCAAATCGGAAATCTACGATTGATACAGCAAAATAATGGCTGCGAAACGAGCCAAAATGCCGGAAGAGGAAAAACGCTACAGAAAACTTACAAATACAACTCGAGTGCCAAATGCTGAAGGCGACAATTACGCACAAATATGGAACATACCACCATATCTACGATTGCTTATGTGTGTGTGTTGGTGTGGGCACAGGGATTATACGCAAACGCCAATGCGCCAAAAACTGCTGAATGCCTACAATTGCTTACACGAGGAGTCCTTAATCGCATAACACCCGGTGCTCATGCATGTGCAACACGCATTGCTATACTAAAATATCCACCGGAATGTGCATTTAAAATAAAATATTGTTCCAAGATATCAAACACGCAGCCATAAAAATGAGCGAAGCGGCAGCTCGAGCTGGATAAAAGAACAAAAGCTGTTGAAGAACGACGGCGTTGCCACATACCGCTTGGCTCAGAGGAGAGCTCCACAGACCTATCAAACTGCATTCTGTTGGAATTTAGTGGGCAATGGAGTGGTGGTGCGACGTTAAAGGTGTGAAGAACTTCGAAAAATTTGTAATGGCGATAGTGCAATTTAAACAAAGCTTCTTCAGGAAATGCACAAACTGTTATCCAGCAAACCAAATAGAGGAAAAATACAAAAATAGATTTTCTCTGAACTAATTATTTGTACAATATTCTGATATACAGTATACTCTCGAAAAGTTAATCGATTGGTATTTTGGGTAATTTACTTTTTCGAATAATTTACTTTTCCAAATATATACATAAATATCTGTTTTTATAATATTAAATGCATTTTTAAACTTAAAAAATTCATTCATTTATTTGCTTCAATAAAACATATAGATTTACATGAAAAACATATTTACATTTACATACATACATATGTATTTACTATGAAGAGAAACAATCTTAAATATTCTTTTGTTTTTTTTTCTTTTGCAATATATTTTCTGACCATTTTTGTACGACAATTCAAAAAGTCTGATACCTGATATGCATCGTTTTCATTTTTAAACCAGTGGATCAAGTAGGAGAGTTTATTTACTAAAAAGACGCGATAAACAAGAGAGTAAGTGTTTTTGCAACATCGTAAAAAACGCTGCTTGCTTCGTTTCGAATTTTTTATCACACTCTCTGAAAAGTAAATTAAAAAATTTACTTTTTCGAGGTGCATGTGAACCGATTTAATATATATATTTGTTTCTTAGACGGGCGTATTGCCAAAGAACCATCTTCGAGAGATCTTCTCGATGAGGTCGTGGGAGTAGTATTATTTGGGTTTGAAAAAATGTAAAATTCTTTTCGAATTAAATGCTTATTATTTAATATAATCACAAGGTATGCAATTGTTGTGATCTACCTTCCAAAACTATTAGACTATAAGAACAGAACTACATCAAGTGCCATATTTTGAAAAGGGATATGAAAACTTGACAACGGCACCAATTGCTACTACTTTGCTCTCCCAAGCGCTCCAAAAAAATGTACAGTTACAAATAAAAAGTACGTTGATAAGAGTAGTAAGAAATTGTGCTCTTAAATGTAAAAGTATATAGCTATAATTTTTGTTGTTATTGTGATTGTAATGACCGATAACATTCTCCAAATTTTTTGAGGAAAGCAAACGTGTTACCAGTTCTGGTTTCGATAAAAGTCCATGTCCACTTCGGGTATGAAAACCCTACTATTGCGGGCACTATAGTATTTTCGTTCGACCCAGTCGGTCTCAACAAATAATTATAATACAGTTGTATATAACACTGGAGGATGGGGTCATCTGTAGAAGTTCACGCAAGTGACCAAAGTTTCTGCCTGCCATTCAGCTGGGAGTGGACAGGAACGATTCTATTGCATATGACTCAAGCAGCTCACGACTTCCGGATTTAGGCAAAAAACTCTGGGTAACCAACAGACATCGGTTGGAGGCGAGCAAAAGTCAGAAGGTGGTTGCGAGTAGAGTTTGGGATCCACCACATGAGCCTCGGATGAGAAAGCCCACTTTTGATGACGACCCCTGCAAAAGTTTTAAGGATCACGATTTGAGGGCATGCACCTGGAATGTATGGACCATTAGTTAGGAAGGTTACACTGCCCAGCTAGTTCTAGTTTTAGTTTCAATCCATAATCCGCATCAAAGCAAGGTTAATCAACATATCGCTTAATTGCGCCCACGCCACAACGGAATAGTAGTATGTATGTGACCAAAGATACTTTCTATGAGCACCTAGCACGCACCTATGAGTACTGCCCCCGCCAGGATGTCAAAAGCGTACTTGATGATTTTAACGCTAGGGTGGATAAAGAAGGTGTCTTTGGCAAAACAGTCGAAAAATGCAAACTCCATGACGAAACATTGATCGACTTCGCTGGGGCCCGAAATATGGTCGTCAGTAGTTCTAGATTCCAGCATAAGAAATGCATCAAGTTACTTGGCTGTCTCCAAATCGAAGCACGCGTAACCAAATCGATCATCTTGTGATAGACGGAACACATGTCCCCAGTGTTTTAGAAGTGCGCATGCTCCGGGAACCTGACATTTACTACAGCAAAGAACTAGCACAGGGAAGGTTCGACGTCGAAAAACTCAAATCGCAACAGACAGCCGCAAGATTTTCTACTCCAAATATGTACCCACACATATATGAAAAGATCAGGATATGTAAGTAATAAAAAACGAACAAATGTGAAGAGAATTTCTGCAAGTGCACAACCCGCTTATGTAAGTAACTGAAGCACAAGCACGACGACATCACATGTCTAGTTGTTGCAACCACCCGTGATTCAAGCATTCATCAATTCAAAATCCTCTTAAACCAGCACTGTGTTCCAGGAGTTCTTTGCATTTTACAAAGAACTGGAGAAAATTGCTGTCAAACTCATTTTTGTTTAGTTGCAACACGTTAATGCCGCCACCGCTCGACACACCTCACTATTCACAGCGTGCTTTAGCATTTTCAAATTTTCGATTTTTGTCTGCTGCTTTGCAGCTCTGCACACATTGCCTCATACAAATAGTAGCTGATTTCGTGTCTAGTTTGTTTGAGTTTTTTTCTCCGCTGTTTTTTTCTTTCGCTCAAAGCTTGCAATGTAAAAATGGTAATTTGGCAGCCAAACGACGGCTCTATTTGCCATCGGTTATGCGGGTACATGATTTGGTGAGGTTTATTTTACACACACCCAACCGCACCAGCTACTGTGACATTTATACACACGCAGCAACATTCATACTCGAATACAATATGCAGCAGTTGCAAATGCCATTCCGAATACAATATGCGCTGAATTCCCCAGCAAGTCACAAACTGCTTGACTCCATTCTTTCCGCTCCTCTGTCTGCTTGCTGGCCGCTATTCCTCCTAAAACACATTGCACATTTTGTTCGAGAATCCCTTCTTTACAGCAACAGCTCCTGCCTGCGCTTGTTTGCCAAGTGATTCGCTGGGTTGTTGTAGCACATTTCGCTATGTTTGCATTATTAATTACAACAACAAGTTGAGCGAAGCGCTCATATTCTATGCTGGCGAAAACAAAGTTCTGCAACTTAAATTCATCGACAATTAAAAATGTCATTCGCCTTTCAGTGGGACCATAAAATGCAAAGACAATGGACGCCTCGGTGTAATAAAAGCGCGCTCGCTTGTAAATGCTGAAGGGAAATATTCATAAATATGAATGCTGCGGAGGCCAAGCACAAACAGGTGAGCTCATAAACATTTCGGAATGTCTCGCTGTTGGATAATTTTAAAGTACCGTTGTACATTTGACATTTGCATTTGTTCCAAATTTATGAAGAAAGAGAGGCATTAATGATTGCTGGGGGGAAAGTGAAGCAGTTACACTGGTGAATATACAAATACAAATTTAAGGAATCTTGTAGCATAGTCAGGTAACTTCGTAACGAATATAAAGGAGAATGTACCATTTTGGGTGTCTGGAAGGTGTTTAATTTATCCATTCAATCTGAGAGGTTTATCAGATAATTTTTATTGTACTTCTAAAAATATTCTCCCTTCTGTGCAAATATTATCCTGCTGTTTCAAGTAGTTTGTATGTAGTTATATAATGTAGATGTCGGGTGGTGCACCTAAGGATGTACTACAGCCTCTTCATCATCTACTTCTTGGCAGCTTCTACAGTAATTATTGTTTGGTGTCCTGAGTCTACTGACGTGTCTTCCATTCTGACAATGACCCAGCACTCAACCTAAAGTTCTTAAGACATTCCTTTTGATTTCAGTAGACTGCATCTGCTTTCTGGCATGTAACTGAGTCCTGGATCCTTTGCATGACAATTACAGGTTTATAGTGAAATATGCAGCTGGTCCCACTAATAGCTCAATGCATCATAAGCATCTCGAGAATGCTTTCTTTGATTGCAGTAAACTCCGCTAGAAAAACACTGCAGTGATCTATTAGTCGGAAAGCGACTCTGATAACTAATTTTTCTGAAAAGACACCACCTCCCACTCGTTTATTTTGTTCGGATCCGTCAGTATATATACTTATCTCTGTGTCAAATAGTAACTAGAGTGGCTTTGTAACCTTAATTCGGATGTAAAACAAGCTAAGAAGATTTATCTTCACGTAACATTGTCTTCGCAAACCATGTAAATTAAACCAAAAAAAAATATTGAGAATTTTCGTCCACAAAATGAAGGGTTTTCAAAAGGGATGCTAGAAAGTAGACCGATAGGAACAGCAAAGACTCTATAGTTTTTCCCGCCACTCATCACTGAAAGATATACGATCTAACAAAGAGTTCGGAGTGGCCTCAAAAGCGCTGCGTCCAATTTATGGTCATCATAATTGTCCTGTCTGACCTCTCAATGATACCCGAATATTAATATAATATTGTACCTGAACAATATGTGGTTCCAACAGGACGGCGCCACCAGCCACACAGCAAATGTCATATTATAGCGCTCTTATTGTAAACTCCTTTATAATATGTAATATTATATTTTCACTTATAAAGTTCCCACTCGTTGTGTTTTATGCAAATACTTGTCTGTAATTAATACTATCTGATCCCTCAAAGTTTATAGGATGTAACAGAGGGATAATTTGGGACAATTGTTGACGTTTTCTCATTTCAGAAACTAAAAAGGGGTGCAGACGAATTTAATAAAGCAGAGACGAATACCATCAAAATTAGTCTAGTCATTCTTGAGATATATGACATCGAGCTAACTCTGTTTTATTTTAATTATTTAGATATCTAATTTTATATGGAAGGGTATCGATAACTCTGGCACTGGATTGAACAACATAAAACATGTTCATGGTAATTATGTAGTTGTATTTGCAAAATGGACAACAATATTTAATTTTTTCTTTTTCTTTCGATGTCTTAGCTCAACTTAGTATTTTTCAGTAGTCAATTTTTGTTTTTTTAAATTTCAAAACAAAATTTTAACTGAAACACAGTCTTAGAATTCTGATATTTAACGTAAGCCTAACTACCACACCAACATTCATATCAATCTTTGAAGAGAGTGGTGGAAAGGTAACCACGAAGATCATTAAGCTAAATTAACGTCTTTAAACTTAATCGAGTACATTAACAAGTAAATGCGAACATTATAAAATATGAAGTTAGATACAAACGTGCATTTAATATGCGGTGAGACATAATTGCATAAAAGTCCTCGTGGAATGGTGTCAGCATTTGGTGAAAGGTAAGGTAATATTAAATGCTTGGAATACAGATGAGAGGATATGGAAATTAATTTTCTGTAGATATGCACGTGTGTGTATGCAGTTAATTTCCTCTTCATTAACTGGGATATTACAGTTATGAACCACTTATGAATAGCTGAATTTCACTTGTACTTTCGGAGGGATGAAGCCACAGTGTCTGGCGGCAAAGGTACTAAAGGTTGTCGTAAAACAATTTCGGAAATAATGTGTGGCGGCCACTTAAGCGTGGCTTCAAAAGCATGTCATTAAATTCTATAACACAAGCAATTCTTAGAGATCAAGGTGTGCCCAATATGATTAGAAGAACAGCCTATTTTTGCATATTCTTCTTATTTGACTCATTATTCATTGAAAGTTATTGAATTAGTGATGAATACTAGGTGAGAGAGGAGAACATACGTACCGGTAATCAATCAAGAATTTCAAAATATATTATATATGTATGTATTACAGAATTCTCATGAGTTATGAGGAAAGATGCTTATACATATAAAATTACAAATAGGATATAAGAGGTATCAGGTATGATGTCGCGATACACAAAAGTTAAAACATATTTACGGTGTCCTCGGAACTCCAAAAAGATTAATTTATATTAGAGTATAGTCAAATTAGGGGCATAATATACTATGATCTTCAATATAATACATCTCCGACCGATAGATCGCGCCACAAATAAAAAATGACGATGCTTGTCTTTAGAGTACTAGCCTTATCTAGAAGATTTTAAACTTCAACAACAACAGTGTGTGGTAGTAGTGGTCTGGATTCTGAAAAAGAAAATAGAGATCATCGGATGTACGCGAATATATCTCTTTGTGAATATGTGTTGTTGACTTTAGAGTTCGGTGGAACTCTTCATCAAATGTATTTCAGTAGCATAATAACTGAATCCATAGAAATATCTTAATTAATACAGTGGTGACTCACCGTGCTAGTCCTGATAGACCGGCTCCGCTCCAAATAGTTATTTAGATATCAAACATGTTATGCGTGAATGAAAGAACTCTACCCAAAAAAGACATTCACACCACACACACACGCACGCACGCATGGCAATATAATGCCTTTGAACTATGCACCATCTCCATGAACTTCATATGTCGTTTGTCTCCATTTCACAATGAGTTTTTGCATGTTCCACGCTGCGTGTTAGAATAATGGATTCTTTTTATGGTGTGCCACAAGGCAGTGGAGCCACGCGCTGGTGAGTGGGGTCAGAGAGCTGCTGCGACACATTCCGTCTTGTGGCTTTATTTGGTCATGATTTATTATGTCAAAGATAAAATGGAAACATAGCATGGCACGACATGAAACATAGCGCGCATGTCCATTCATAGCATGCTCACACATATTGGGCGCAACGTGGCTAGAAGCACAGCATATTTCGCCGAGCAGTGCAGTCAATTGGAATTTAGTTTTGCCGCGCGGCCACTCTTGAATGACCACAACGTGCACTGACTGTGCAGTGGACACACACACGCACGCACATGCGCAAGGCCATGTATGTGCTGCACAACTTTTTAAATAACGAATTCTTGGCACTTTTTTGCTTGTGTTTTGTTTTTGCCCTTGTTAGTTTCTGTTCGCAGAGAGCCATCGATTTTGGCCTTTAACACCGTGAGTAATGTATCATTGCAGATTTGTGTTTATTTTTGCGATGTTTGCAAAAAATTCCTTATTGGACACGCATATGTGTAACATAACATTGGGCGCATGCGCTTTGTATTTAAACATATAGTGCACATTTTGATAACGGTTCGATAGTGTGAAGCATTTGTATCGACCTACATTTTCTCATTGGAGTAATATTTTTTCAAGGAAAACACTTTTTTAGTCTTGAAAATAGAAAAAGTTCACTGGGGTCAAATCTGATGAATGCGATAGACGGGGATGCGTTTAGATTTAGATATATATATATATATATATATATATTTGCCGCAGGAAAAACTTTAAGCGATTATAACCGAATCCACCAGAGCGCGCCACTCCTTCCTGCTTTTTGCTTTTTGGCGCCAACTGGAAACACCAAGTGACGCCAGATCACTTCCACTTGGTCTTTCGATCGGAGTGGAGGTCGTCCTCTTCCGCGGCTTCCTCCAGCGGGTACTGCAGCGAACACTTTCAGAGCGAGTGAGCTTTCAGAGAGGAGTGCTTTCATCCATTCGTACAACATGACCTTGCCAGCGTAACCGCTGCCTTTGGTATTCCTAGTGCGGTATTCGTCGTTGCCAATGTTAAGAGACCATAAAGCTTGCGCAGAACCTTTCTCTCGAAAACCCCAAGAGTAGTCTCATCGGATGCCATCGTCCAATCTTCAGCGCCATACATCAGGACTAGAATAATGAGCGACTTATAGAGTTTGATTTCTGTTCGTCGAGAGAAGACTGTACCTTTCAATTGTCTACTCACTTCTGCGTTGGATTTCGAGGCTAACATTATTGGTGTTGTTAATGCGGGTTCCCAAGTACACTAAACTATCTACAACTTCAAAGTTATGGCTGCCAACAGTGACGTGGGAGCCAAGACGCGAATGCGCTGACTGTTTGTTTGACGACAGGAGATATTTCGTCCTCATTCACCACCAGACCCATATGCTCCGCTTCCTTTTATATATAGTTTATAATAAAATTATTTCGTAAATGATGTAATCAGCTATGAGATTTAGATGCCAATAGTTGTAACACTATTTTTCGCACTCAAGATCCATAATGAACCTATTTAATTGTTAAACACATGCTGGGATAAATTTGCCGTAATATTTGAGAACTTTCGAACTGCAGAATCATTAAACTGGAATAGTATTAAGGTAAGTACTCTACGACAAGAGTAGATATTTTTTGTGGAGCGATCTTGACATATTACTGTATATGTCCCAAAAGATAAAACAAATTTTGACAACTCTCAACAACATTATTTCCCAATAGTACAAGGAGATATATATGTCCATACATATATACGTACATATATTGAGGGATAGATTGAATGTTAGTTTAAAAGGCTGACCTCCGCGACAGGTACCGCGATGGATCCCACATGGACAGCTAAAGGTGCCAGTCCATTGTGATGTAAGAAGACTTCTATGTATGGATCGCAAAGAGCACCCTTACGTATCGCCGAAGCGCTTTGAGCCTATCACAAATGCAATGAGGCGGCTACTATCTAATCGCAACCTCAGTCTTGCGTACGCTGAACGGCGCAGGAAGAAATAACATACTTGTTGTTTCCACTTCGCCTTCCTCCATATAGCTTATTTTCTTTTCCTAAAAAATATGATATCACAACAAAAATATAGTAAAGACTGTGAGCCTCTGAACAGCTTCCTGTAAGGTAATGAAAAATCTGTAATTTTAAATCATTGAAATGGCAAGGGTGCTTATTTCAACCCCTAATTAGGTTCCAAAGAAATTCCGCAACTTTGCCATGGGAACGGGTTCATGTGAAAGGACACCCACGCCATGCAGCTCATTCATAATGCGTGCGTTGATTTTCAATTTAGAAATGTGAAAGCATTAAAAATATTTAACATGGGTAAACAAAGAGTTCAAGCAAATATAACTGGGGAATTAAAGAAATAGAAACAGAGTAGCTGGTAACTAAAACAAAAATAGAAACGTAAACTGAAACAGAAACAGAAACCGAAAGAGAAACAAAAGAAGTACAAACTTTTTTAATTTCGAAGTAAGAGATAAACTTTGACAAAAGGCAGGATGTGTTGGACACACACGCTTTTGTGAGATATGTGTGAAAGATATGTGAATAAATAAGTATACGAGTTAATAAAGGGTGACTCACAACACACACAGTTGAAAAACATGAATTGTTTACTATTTACAAAAGAAATCGATAACAGAAATGTTAAATAGTAGAATTTTGAAAGATTAAACACCCTTTATATAAGTAAATGGGTTCCTCGTTATAAAATTGTGGAAGACGGCTGTTTGTTGTTATTACTGTTTTTGTTTCTTCCTCCCGAAAGTTTCCTCACATTTTAGCACTGTACCTGTCACACAGTATGCCCTAGACGGTGGGGGTTTTCTTCAATATGCGAAGCGTCCAAATATAAATAATCATTTGGAAGCAGCAAAAGAAATATCAACAAATTACTTTTTCTCTTCCTTTGCGCCAAAAAGTATGCAGCGACCTCACACATCTCGAAACTGTGTCCTTAATATATGTGTGTGTGTGCTTGAAAGTGTTTTTTGGCTTATGCGTGTTGTCTTCGCTCAAATATTGAAGCTTAACTTCCTATTTGCAAGAATTCACGTTTGACGCGTAACTCAAACAAGCAAACAGTTACACACACACATACAAGAACAGCCAAACATACTATCTAAAAAGCATACGTGAACGCTGTGGCAACTTGTTACTTGTAATATTCGGCTAAAAACATGCTTTCCGCATTAGCGCAATATCATAAGCGCAAATTTATGCTGGCCGCGCTGAGTGCGAATGCGAGAGTGCGTGTGTGCCTAAGTGTGTGAGTGTTCTTTGTAAGTCGCCTTAGCTATCATATCCATTAAAATGCAGCAAGCAAAAGTAATCAAACATAAATTTCGCTCATACATGTAATTACCGTAATGACAGCTGGAATTACACAAACACATACTAACACCCACACACAGACACTCACATGTCGAACGGGCGGACATGCGCTTATATGCCAATCCGCGCAACCACCACAGATAAACACCACCTACGTATGGCTGATATATTAACCAACAATTTAATACAACGCCGAAAAAATTGACAAAAACAACAAAG
This sequence comes from Zeugodacus cucurbitae, assembly GCF_028554725.1. NCBI lineage: Eukaryota > Metazoa > Arthropoda > Insecta > Diptera > Tephritidae > Zeugodacus > Zeugodacus cucurbitae. The sequence goes on along the minus strand of NC_071667.1, from coordinate 48,795,513 downwards.
AAGCAGAAATGGAAAAATCAACTCAACGGCGCTTCATGTAATTCTAATCCCGACGGCAACAAAAAGCAAACACACTCACACACACACAGAGAGCTGTGTGCTTGGGGTCATACGCATAATTTATCATCCTGCGGGTCGCATTACAGGATAAGCTTGCATGTTTTCATTGGATTTTGCTGTTTGTGCTCGCCGTCTCTCACACCGCACCCACGCTGCTACTTACAGCTACAGTTGCGAGCATCTTTGTTGGCGCTTTTTTCTAAGGCAATTCGCTATTCTTTATTATTTGCAGTAACTTACTTTCACATCGCTGTCAGGCATCACCGAAAAGTTTGTGGAAAAAGTAAAATAGGAATACGCCACTGCTGCTGCTGCTGCGAAAAAAATTAGAGTAAATTGTTTAATTTATGGCGTTGCCTTTGCTGTTTTTGCTCTCGAACAAAATCGCATCATATTCTGGCTGCTGTTAATATTCGAGTTAAGCGCCGCAAGCGGTAGCAGCCAATTGCAGCTAACAGCTTTTTCATTATGCATAAAGATATTGGATAAGCGCTGTAGTCTTGTTGGGCAAATAAATTAATATTGCATATAAATAAGTTTTCAGTAACTAACTAATTCTTTATGTTAAAAAAATTAAGATTATAGCATTTCAACCTTATGTCAAGCAAAAATACTACAGGACAGGATGGTCGAAAGAGTAAGTTCTGGTGTCGACAAATATCGGTCGAAAATCGAGCTTCTCGGATATCTTTTATTCTAGCCAACCGCTGTGATCACTTTGTACTTAAAATCATTTCTAAAACATTAGAGCAATCCCTTATCTTTATAATAAATATAAATTCTTGACTATTAAATTATAGGCATTTTGTTTATTCTTAAAATGTTGCCTGTAGTGTCAATGAGCATGAGTCCAATGGCCTAAAACCTTTAGTCAACAGACTGTAAACATTGTCTCTGATGCCTCGTTTAAACATGTATTAACCCGATATCGAGAAAGACTTCTATAACCTTGGTTACAGTCCTGCCTACTGCTGGGTGGCCTAAAAAGATGCATATTTGTGTACCTTGCATATATATATAGCCTTGTATACTATTTGATTAACAGTTAGTCCCTTTCGCTACACTCCATTTGCAGAAACATCAAGGATCTTCTCTGTGAATTGGGATAAATAGTTCCTGAACTCCACACAGTGACTACTTCTAAGTCCTTGTAAAGCAGGAGTACTAGTAATCAAAATGACTTAAGGCACAGAAAAATAATGACGGTATTCTGGTTGTCACGATTGTCTCATATCTCTAATTTTCACAGTTGTGAATTAGTGACTATGAACAACTCATCAATCGATTAACAAATGAAAAATTTGAACAACTCATCAATCGATTAACAAATGCGCCCATCCTTACTTTTGAGCATAATGGCATACGAAGGTAAGTAATTGTAAACAATACAAATTTTATTATTTTATGATTATTATATATTTTGGATTTTGGATATATATATATTTGTATCTCGTAAATCGAAAGAATTTCCTAAATGTAGTTTCCTCACGTAAAAACGGGATATTCCTTGTTTCGCAGTGTAGCTGGAAGACAAACACTTTGTTATCCATTCTTGCAAAATTACAACTATTAATTACTTATGTTCCTGTGCTTGTTTTTTTCAGTACAATATATATTACGCCAATTCCATCCACCTTTTTTGCTCTTTTTTTGCGACCTGGTTTTAAAATAAATCACAAATTAGAGACTGATATTCTTTAATTTAATATAAGATAAATTCACTAGAATACCAAAAAGTCACTAAATTGATTTCACATGCGCGCAGAATACGACATAAATGTCACGAGTATAGTGCAGAAAATAATTGAAGTAAAATTTTACATAACCAGTAAAAATTTACGCAAATTTTCCTCGGTACAGTGCACCTAATATATCACAGCTGTGATCCATAAATATTCAATGTCCATACTTTTTCGTGACTGTATCCTTTCTAAAACAATATATAGTTTAGTACAAATATGTGATAATATCGACATGAACCATCTATCAAATCAATGGAACGTAGACATTATTTTGCTGAAATAGATTGGTGATTCCCCACAACTTTGGCAGCTACTGTGCGAATTGGTTAAGTCGTGTGGAGATTACATGAAAAGTTGTTTCTCGAGACAGAATGTGTGAAAATGTCTGATATCAACACTTTATATTTTATCCATCAGCCATTTGAAGATAGTTCCTTTATTAATAATTTCTTGGATGAAATAAATTTTTCTATACTTAAATACATATATACAAATTTTCTTAAAAATAATTGAAAAAAAATGTATTGCTGCAGTTTTCGATTTCACAAAAATGATAGTCATACGACACTGATATGGCAGCGTCTATCTAGAAAAAAATATTTGTTTTTGTAACTTGGTCTACGAAATAAAACACATATATATATATATATGTGTATCTGAATTATATAGATTTAGATACTTGAAAAATTCCAACAATTATGGAAATATGGTTCAACACAGATTTTCTGAATAAACAAATTGATTGCACAAAAGCATTTTAGCACAACAAACACGGAAATTCGCAGCCAAATTGTAAATGAAAGCAATAACTCTTAGCGGCAGCTAATGAGAATATACGCACACATTAAACGCTAAGTAAACAACAGCAATACCAACAAACGCCAAAAAAGACATATGCAAACAAAAACTCGAATAACAATGAAAAATGCAATCTCATAGTTGAAGGTGTAAGGCGCAAAAGTTGCGCATACGCTCTGTACGACCGAATACAATGCGCTTACTGTTAAAGTGTCATAAGCATACAAGCGTGGTTGTAAATGAAAAATATATATGTTCAAGTCAGTATTAGGTTGCTCAACAATATTTTCTTCAGCATTATGGGGTTTTATTACGCTATTGTGGGCTCTGAATCACTCTCAATAGTTATATGAAGGAACTTTCTTAAAATTAACAAAAAAAATGTTAAGTTTCATTTGTTAATGAGAACTCTAAATTTGTTTTGATTTTATTTAAACAACTCTCTTTAAACAACGGTAAATGCCATTTTAAAAATAAAAAATCGTAATGTTTTCCACTCTAATACACATACATGCCGGCTTAATATAATACTCTCGCGCTTTTGTATGTAATGCTGGACACTTAATGCACTCTAATATGATAAAGCACGTTTTCAGCTGGAAGCATAAATCAAGCGGAAGCGCTAAACGCATAGCCAACAATAAACAAAAAAATAAAAAGAATCAACGCCACCGAATCTCAACTGAAAACTATGCCAAAGAAAGCAAGGAAGATTGCTGCAAATAAAAATAAGTTGCGAAAAGGGTGAAATATCGCAAGGAAATTTTACAAAATGAAATGAGCAAAAATGGGAAAAATACATACCTACACATAATATATATATGTATGTATGTATATACATGCACTTAGGAACAGCCAACCCAGATATCAGGGAGGTGGCAACACGCTAAAGGTAGATACGTAGCTGAAAATAAAGCAAACCAGATGGATTTGAGCGACAAAAATAAATGTTGCCAGATATGAAGAAAACATGTGGAAGCGCCATTACGAGCTGTGGCACGATTGGGAAAAAGTTGCAACTTATAAATTTTCTGCGATCACGCCTCAGCGCCAGGTAAGTGCTCATACCCACATATACTCAGATATGCATGTGTATTAGTGTTTGTATTTGTGTCACCAGCACCGACAATGTTGCACACGGTCTCACATCTACAACATAGACACAAACCTGACCACAGTTAGCGTATGTAAGTTGACACTTGCCAACGTATAAATTCTGCCACTTTGTGTTGGAATAAGAAAACTATAGATTCTTTGTTTTTAAATAAAACACGTATGAAAGTATAAATTTCTGCTTCTTCTTCTTCTTCTTCTACTTAGGTCTAAAAGTAAAATAAACGCATCGCATTATCGCTTCTTTCACACTTTGTTGCCACTGCACATTTTATCCAGCCAAATTGCAAGCAAACGAATTCAACATTCGTAAGCCAACTGCCAGAAGCCAAAATGGCGCAGTACATCACCAAAGTGGCTAAGAGCTCAGCGTAGCGGTTAAAGTTGGCTGTGACAAAGGTAGATGATGCAAAAAAAAATTTGCGACAATTTAACAAGATTCTGGAATCCTTCCAGGTAAAATAAGCGAACACGCTGAAATGCTTACGTATTCATATACCGAGTAAATTTAACCAACATATATACATAATTCTAAAGAGAAATAATTTCTAGAAAATTATAATCAGGTTATAAATAGTATAATATTCACATTCAAAGTATTTCTCGGACCAAATTAAAGTGCGGCCACGGTATACTTTTTAGAGAATACGTTGGATGGGGCAGCAGCTCATACCTTAATGCGACCAATTTGGCCGTGGGGACAACGGAGATGCGCTTCCACTACCCTGATGGTAGATCAATTCTTTCTTCGCTAACTGGTGCCGGGTTTACTGCAATTTGGCGTTGATTTGCTGTGATCGTATTGCATATTTTCACATAGTCAGTGTAGTAGATCGCTGTTTGTGAGTTCCTGAAATGATGTTCACCACCTTTCCAGCGGTTAGAGCAGTATTTGCCTTCTGCCTGGCTCAGGATCACAGTCCACTGTTTCGACTGTTCTTTGGTGACTAGTGTTTACTAGTGTATTCATCATGTTTTGTTGAAGGTCACGAAACGTCACAAAAACTATTTCAAATTGCGCTTAAATAGCATAAAACATTGCTTTCGAGTGGGGTGACTGATCTGGCTGATATCTGAACTTTGGACTGAACTGTCATCATCTTATCCCACGTGATACCCATTCAGTCCACCTGAGCCTGGCTCCTCAAAACCCGACGTGCGACCATATTAAGCTCGTTTAACACATTTTTTCAGGTCGACATCAAATGAAAACACGCCCTCAAACAATTCTACTTAGTCGAATATCTTATGTGCCTATTATATATGGAGTTGGATATAAAATATTACCTTAAAGTACACCATTTCAAATTAGTCATTCAATTGAAATCAGTTTTACCCTAATATTATCGTATTCTGATATCTTTCAGGTTCAGCTTATCAAAAGTTTATTCTTAATAGTCAAGAGCAACAAGTTAGCGAATGTTTTGTTAGCCGTTAGTTCGAAAAACTTTTTCAAATAGTTTGCAAAGCAATTTGATTATCTATTTTTAATTAGCACTAAAATCTTCCATACGCATATTGGAATCTGCTGTTGATGTCATCTGCTTTTGCTGTCCCTTAAGGTAGAGTATATTGTTCAAATTTAGAGTTAGGTAAGGCAACTGCATCAGTTACTTTGTCATTGAATACTCTAACACTTATGGCTTGGTCAATATCCCTTTCCGAATTTATTTTGTGATCAATAGTGAGATAGCTGCTAATTTTTTTTTTTGTATAACTAAGTTAGTTTTATAAAATATTGGTTCTATTTATGATCCAATTATTGTACAGGACAATGACGCAATTATTGAAATAAATAATATAGCTCTACTGTAGGTTAGGTTGTATTGCTGTTCCCCAGATGGTACCACACTTAGACTATAAGAGACAGTCCTTTTCTCCCTTGATTTGTTATTAAGACTCAGCCTGAACCAAATACAATTCTACGTATTTATCCGATAGTTCGCGTGGTTGTGCGCAAAAATTGAGATCCAAGTAAATTTTGTCAGGCGGTCGCAAAGGCGCCAGTGATGAGATAACAGTGCTTCCTGGTACTTTGTTAAAATCTTTGGAGAGTCAAAGTTATGATCAACTAAACGTTCATTTCTGCATATTCAAAGTAATATATACTCTAAAACAGATGTTTGATTAATAGGTTCAATCCAATAACGAATCCTCTGGACATAAGAAGGCAAATGTATTTTTTATTTATTCATTTATTGTAGAAGAAACTGCCTTAAAACACAGGGTACTAAGCTTACACAGTGCCTAATCCGTCAATACTTTTGTAGAAGCTTTGGTAATAATTCTGTGAAAACAAAGTATGTAATATTTACAACCAAAAAAAATATAGAATAATATATGCACCGTTCAAACCAGGGTCTCGACAACCTGAATTTCTTCAAATATATAGTTTATCCACCCAGCCATGGTGAAGTAAGACTAATAATATCCAATTTAAAAACGTACATGGTTCAGGTTCATAACGCTTTTTCGTGGTTCGTCTTTAAATACGACTAAATAACTACTTGCCAACTAACCATATTAAATTTATTGTATGATAGATAATATGAGGGTGACTAGCATAGATAAAACATGAGCATTACACACGAAATAGCAGCAAATTCTTTGTACTTTATATTTTAATTAAGCCCTAAGATGTTAGAGCAAAGTGGAATCTATAAAAAATTAGATATTTCCTTTTCTCTTAATATTAACAGTCAGTAGAAATGTATGGAGTCATATGTAGAAGTTCACGTAAGTGAGGAAAGTTTCTGACTGCCATTCACTTGGGAGTGGACAGGAACGATTCTTTTACATGTGGCTCAAGCAGCTCACGACTTCCGGTCTTAGACCAAGTATCCTCTGGGTAGCTAACAGACATCCGTTTGGAGGCGAGCTAAAGTGAGAAGGCGAAACCGGCTTCGCGGTTGTTCGTAGGGTTTGGGACCCACCACATCAAGACCGATAATAATGTCAGCCTTGAAATCTAACGCAGAATCACTCTTGCCAACAGGTGCTACTATGCACTGAGTAGGCAATTGAAAAGTAAAGTCCTCTCTCGGCGAACCAAAATCAAACTCTACAAGTCGCTTATCATTTCCGTCCTGCTTTATGGTGCAGAAGCTTGGACGATGTCAACATCCGATGAGACGGCAATAGGAGTTTTCGAGAGAAATGTTTTGCGGAAGATTTATGGTCCCTTAAACATTGGCAACGACGAATGCCGCAGAAGATGGAATAATGAGCTGTATGTGTTATTCGACGACATAGACATAGTCCAGCGAATAAAAAAACAGCGGCTACGCTGGCTAGGTCATGTTGTTCTAATGGATGAAAGTGCTCCAGCTCTGAAAGTGTTAAATGCAGTACCCGCTGGTGGAAGCCGAGGAAGAGGGAGACCTCCACTCCGATGGAAGGACCAGGTGGAGAGGGACCTGGCTTCGTTTTGGCGCCAAACTGCCAAAAGGAGAGATGCGTGGCGCGTTGTTGTGGATTCGGCTATAACCGCGTAAGCGGTGTCTACGCCAGTCAAGAAGAAGAAGAAGAAATGTACGGTTGACTTAGACGCACGTAGACTTCCTTACTTATTTATTATTCATTTTGTAGCATAAAAATGGCATTGAGTCATCACAGTAGCCACTCGCATACATCAAAACCTCACACACATACACACACGCACACATTTCTGCAACTATGATAAAATACCTCTTTTGTGTACTTGTAAAAGGATAACGAGCCATAACCAACGCAACGAGGTCTGCATACGAACCAAAAGCATCGCCAATAACAAAATTGCGAACTGCGCTACAACAACCACATTAATATTAGCGCATATTGTTTAGCAACAATGAAAACAACAACATCAACAATGTGCACTGCAGCTATGGCTACAATGGAAACGGCGATTTCGTATGTGCTTGTAAATATCTAATATATATGTTTATGTAAAGGGTGTTCTTTTCGAGGTATAGCATTTCCTAGAAGTAGAGCTGTCAAACGAGCAGGTTTTTGGTGTTCAGAAGACGTGGTCGAGCTGATAATACGCCGGAAATTATATTTGAAGAAGTTTTGTAACTCTAAAAAAACACCCTTCACATGTATGGCATTTGAGCAAGTCGAAGAAACTGCTGGTGGTTCTTGAGCAGCTGAGACAACTTATGCCATCATATATACGTATAGCCATTTATATAGTTGTATATAGGTGTGCATGTGTGTTTCAGCGTTGTATGCCCAGAATGCTAATCACAGTCGCAACACCAACGCCACCCTTAAACACGCACACTCACACACATGTGCGCTCATGGAACATACATCATGTGCGCATAACAAGCGGCAAGGACATGCCTACTATCCGCGCGCTTGCTTTTGCCGAGCCATCAATTTGGCAAAATGAATATGAAAGGGGTAGCGCGTCGGCGAAGTCGGCGTTAGTATGTCTCTATTCAGTCCATTCGCCTAACTGGTGAGTCGGTTTGCTGCCTAAGTACCAGTTTGTTGCCTGCTGCTGGCGTCTTCCTCAACTCCGTGCGCTATGCGCTGCCTCGTAACTTGGGTGGGCGTCGATTTCGTGTTGGTGGCGGATCATCTTAAAAGGATTTGCAACTTAGCAAAAAATTCTCGCGTCGTGCATACGTAAACGTTTTGATGCTATGCAGTGTTTTATTATCTTCATCTCTTATTGCTGCAAACATTTACACACACAGCCAGTGGAGTTGAACCAAACGTTTGTTTGTACTTACATTCCAAATTCGCAGACACTCACGTAGAGTGCACGTTTTAGTTTGGGCAATATTGCTGTTGGTATTGTTGTAAGTAGTTTTACAGCTTTAAATATGCAATTCGCCTTTTCTATATAAATATGAGAAAAGCTTTGCCAAAAGGGTTAAATAAGTTGCTCACATTTATTTGTGGCATAAACATTAATATTTCTCGAAAAGTTGAAAAGCCTTTATTATTTGAAAACATTTATTCTCGTTAGCCTCTCAAGAAATCTTAAGACACATCTTGTGTCTTATGCTTACAACTTGCACTATTTGTGTACATAGGTATTTATCAGAATGCAGGTGTTGAAATATGACCCTCCTGTTATTCCATCAGCTTTTTCCTATCCTATGAACTTAATGGTTTCTAAGTTATGTATTACAGTTCCCAAGTGCCATATCATGGGATATCGACATACTTTACGCTTCTGCTCCATAATCGACACGCTGAATTTAGGTTTAGTTCGTCGAGAGGGGACTTTACTTTCCAATTGGCTACTCAGTCCAAAGTAGCACCTGTTGATTCTGCGTTAGATTTAGAGGCTGACATTGTTGTTGTTGTTGATGCTGGTTTCCAGATATACGAAATTATCTAGCGAGCCTAAACGCCAACGCGCTGTTTGTTTGATGACAGCAGATAATTCGTCTTGTCCTCATTCACCACCGGATCCATTCACTTCGCTTCCTTATCCAGTCTGGGAAAATCAGGACTAACGGCGCGGCGTAAGCCAGCAGCTGTAGACTCGTATGTAAGATTCTGTATTTAGCTCTGCAGCTAATATTATTTTCTCAAAAAATATATTGAAGAAGTCGCACGATAGTGAGTTACCTTGCCTGAAACCTTGTTTAGTACCGAACGGCTCTGAGAGATCCTTCCTAATTGTAAATGCGCTTCTGGTATTATCCAACGTCAGTTTACATAGCCGTATTAGTTTTGCAGTGATACCAAATTCAGACATCGTGACAGCTCCGTTTTGTTCTATCAAAAGCTGTTTCAAAATAGACGAAAAGATGTTGTGTATTGATTATTTTCTCTCACGTCTTTTGGAAGATTGGCGCATAGTGAATATCTAATATCATCGCAGTTCAAAGCTTTCATCGAAATACCAACACAATTAGCGGTAAAAACCTAAAAATATTCGCACGTGGCGTAATATTCTTCAAAAACTATAATCCTGTAACGTTTTGTTTAGTCTTTCTCTAAGCGCTGCCGAAGTCACAGGTGTAAACACACAGTGTAAATTCAAAAAACAAAAGCTGAAACATTTAGCTTTTCTAACAAAAATTTCAGCAATGTGCTTATAATGTTAGTTGTCTGTGTGAGTGTGTGTGTGTGTTTGCACACTTTAGTGCGACTTCAAGTGTCAAATTGCAGCTTATTTTTAGCTTTTATATTTTGCTTCCAGTTTTTTCACGATTTTCAGATTCCGACAGTCGTACGTGTAAGCGACGTGCCACACATTCCGCACGCACTCAACACTGGATTGTCAATGCAACTGTCACACAACAAATGCTGTCACATGCGCTAAGATCTTTTTATTTGCCATTTGTTACTACACGTTTTGTTGTTGCTGTCGTTGTTGTTGTTGGGGGTGTGAATGATTTTATGGCATTGCCAAAAGTGGCAAAACTACTGCAATTGGCTCAGCTGCCACAGCTGCTTCACATGTCTCGCATTGTTGCCACTGCTGCTGCTGCTGCTGCTATTCGAGTTGCCAAATGTGTATGTATGTATGTGTGGGAGTGTGCCACATGTACTTTGTATATTCTCGTATTTGCACCCCTTCTTCCACTTGCAACTCTCGTCAGCTATGATTTTGTCAGTCTACCATTTGTTTGCTTCCTTACATTTGCTGTTGTTGTTGCTGTTACTTTGCTGTACATATGTGTGTGTAGTTGTAGTTGGCGTGGTGCAGCTATAAAACACAACATACGATTACGTGTTGTTCCAGCTTTGTCATTTTTCTTGGCTAATAAAGCCATGGCTTTGCGCTCAAACGTGCTAAGCCCATTTACGTGCAACAACGCCAACGCCGAAGTGACTGCAATAAAGCTTACATTGGTCACATATACGCCCCTGCAGCCATTCGATTACACATACTCGTACAACGACACTCTAATGGCTTAGTACTCATAGTTGTTGTAGAGTTTTCGAGCCTGACAAGTTTTGCATGCGTGAGATTTTTCAAGTTTGTCAGACATTTTCAACGAGTTCAATGCATGTGTGGGTTTCAAATGGATGCTACCTTCGTAGTTGAAGGGTTCTTCAATTACACTACTTTGCTTAGACTTTTCAAATTTTTACGGAGAAACTGAAATAAATTATATTCAGCCAAAGGCAATGGAAAAGGAATAAATACTGGAACAATTTAGATATTCAAAGTATAGAGTTTTAATATAACTTATCTAAGTAGAACGTACATTTGACCTCTTCACTAAGGTTGAGGCTGTTCCCAGACCAAGATTTTTATTCAGTCAAAAACTGCAACTCGGTTCTGTTCTTCAAAATTATTATGAAAACGTTTTTTTTCTGGCACAACAAACAAAGTTCAGCGTACGTAACTGAAGAATTTCGTTAACATAGTTTATAGTTGGGATGATACACTATCGACGGATGGTAACAGAAAGTGTTCCATATATCAGACCACTACTCAATTTTCTCATCAAAAAGGGGTTGTATCATCCCCGGCTATTGCTTCCTATTCATTGGTTATTCGTTTTTATGTGGTGGGTCCCAAACCCTACGCACAACCGCATAAGCGGCATTTACCTACTCACCAAACGGATGTCTGTTGGCTACCCAGAGGATACTTGGTCTAAGACCGGAAGTCGTGAGCTGCTTGAGCCACATGCAAAAGAATCGTTCCTGGCCACTCTCAAGTGAATGGCAGTCAGAAACTTTCCTCACCTACGTGAACTTCTACATATGACTCCATCCTCCGTCTTCACTTGGTATTACCAATTGGCGCCAAACTACCAAAAGGAGAGATGCGTGGCGCGCTGTTGCAGACTGGGCCATAACCGCGTAAGCGGTGTCTACGCCAGTCAAGAAGAAGAAGACTCAATTTTCTCCAGAATCTGAATTTAAATGATTAAAGTTGAGGTTATTTTAAAATTTGCAGGGTTTTTCTTTATACAAATCTACTTAAAACTATCTAAATATCGTTGTTTAAAAACGAGGCCATCGTCTCTAACTCTCGTCTCGTCTCTGATTCTAACTGTTTTATTTGAAACAGACATTTCTTATCCACTCCGCTGAAATCAGTGTCATACTAGTGATGAGCGATATTTCACTACCGGTGATTTCTTCACTGTTATTGAAAAATCGATAAAAATGTGTAAATAGTAGGAAATTGCAATCACAATGGCAATTCAATAATTGAAGTTCGATCACAATAGCTATAGAAGTTCAGTGCTTTTGTTCCAACACACCGGTGCAAGACTTTGAGTTCGATTACAACAGTTAAGTGATTCTGATTAGAACACAGTATCTATAGCAGTTCAGTGATTCCTGTTCGATCATAGCAATTGCAGTTAAGTGGTTGATCACAGTAGCAATTTTAGTTGCGATTTCGATAATTTTGAGTATGGTGATTACAAAAACAGTTAAATGTACCCACAATTTACTACTTAGTTAATTGTGATTACAAAAGCAGGTAAATTTGGGTATTGTTAAAATTTATAAGTATGAAAATGAGATTAATTAATAAAATGTGGAAAATTCCCATAAATTATTTATGTTATGATCAAAATAGTTATATAAAATCGCAGTGATTTAAAAAATCGCAATATCGCTCATCACTATGCCATACAAAAGAACGCTACATTATCATACTATGCCGTACTAGAGAAGGATACATTACATTAGCTTCCAAACTGTGGTCCTTAATTCGGCAATAACCAAATATTTGGACATTCCCATCCTAGCTATTGAAAACTGCCCATTGAGCTCGATTATTATTGTAGAAACCTCCTTCGGCTCCATTTGCAGAACTAAAATTCAATAATCTCTCTGACTGGCCAAAACTGATATAAAGGGTGATTTTTTAAGAGCTTGATAACTTTTTTAAAAAAAAAAACGCATAAAATTTGCAAAATCTCATCGGTTCTTTATTTGAAACGTTAGATTGGTTCATGACATTTACTTTTTGAAGATAATTTCATTTAAATGTTGACCGCGGCTGCGTCTTAGGTGGTCCATTCGGAAAGTCCAATTTTGGGCAACTTTTTCGAGCATTTCGGCCGGAATAGCCCGAATTTCTTCGGAAATGTTGTCTTCCAAAGCTGGAATAGTTGCTGGCTTATTTCTGTAGACTTTAGACTTGACGTAGCCCCACAAAAAATAGTCTAAAGGCGTTAAATCGCATGATCTTGGTGGCCAACTTACGGGTCCATTTCTTGAGATGAATTGTTCTCCGAAGTTTTCCCTCAAAATGGCCATAGAATCGCGAGCTGTGTGGCATGTAGCGCCATCTTGTTGAAACCACATGTCAACCAAGTTCAGTTCTTCCATTTTTGGCAACAAAAAGTTTGTTAGCATCGAACGATAGCGATCGCCATTCACCGTAACGTTGCGTCCAACAGCATCTTTGAAAAAATACGGTCCAATGATTCCACCAGCGTACAAACCACACCAAACAGTGCATTTTTCGGGATGCATGGGCAGTTCTTGAACGGCTTCTGGTTGCTCTTCACCCCAAATGCGGCAATTTTGCTTATTTACGTAGCCATTCAACCAGAAATGAGCCTCATCGCTGAACAAAATTTGTCGATAAAAAAGCGGATTTTCTGCCAACTTTTCTAGGGCCCATTCACTGAAAATTCGACGTTGTGGCAGATCGTTCGGCTTCAGTTCTTGCACGAGCTGTATTTTATACGGTTTTACACCAAGATCTTTGCGTAAAATCTTCCATGTGGTCGAATAACACAAACCCAATTGCTGCGAACGGCGACGAATCGACATTTCACGGTCTTCAGCCACACTCTCAGAAACAGACGCAATATTCTCTTCTGTACGCACTGTACGCATTCGTGTGGTTGGTTTAATGTCCAATAAAGTAAACTGAGTGCGAAACTTGGTCACAATCGCATTAATTGTTTGCTCACTTGGTCGATTATGTAGACCATAAATCGGACGTAAAGCGCGAAACACATTTCGAACCGAACACTGATTTTGGTAATAAAATTCAATGATTTGCAAGCGTTGCTCGTTAGTAAGTCTATTCATGATGAAATGTCAAAGCATACTGAGCATCTTTCTCTTTGACACCATGTCTGAAATCCCACGTGATCTGTCAAATACTAATGCATGAAAATCCTAACCTCAAAAAAATCACCCGTTACATCAAATTAACTGGTGTATTAACGAAGCAACACAAGCTCTTTTTTGAGGAATTTATAATTTGAAAATTCTATGTTGTTTTAAAAAATTGTCTAGAAAGAGAGCAAAGTCAAAACAAACCGCGCAGAGTAGAGATGAATCGAAAATCGCAAATAATGCCCTTATAATAACGGTTCATACATTTAGAAAAAAAAAAAACATTCAGATATTTCTGCTATCTAGCGAGAAAACGAATATTGGCTGAAAACAGAGAGAATATATATTTGCACCATACTGAATGACTGCGCTTTTCGAAGGACATTCTGCATCTTCGTATATTTTTATCGACTGCGTTCCGATATTTCGTATTTATTTCAACGTTTGGTCAAACAATACACTGTCTTCACCCAGTTTACAAATGTTTAAAAGAAGTCGCTTAATGGTAAGTTGCTGGTGTAGTGTGATGGTTTATACCATGGAATGCTGATACTCGTATATTTTAAGGTTGAACTTAACATAGGTTGAATTTTAAAAGTATATATAGGTATAATTGAGTACTGCAAGCCTAACGAGTCGCCTATTGTAATACAAAAATTTTTAGTCATCACTTGTTGAATTTTTTTGAGTTGTCAATTGTCAAATATCGGTCACAAACCTCCCAGTATTAAACTAGTCTAAAAAGAACATAACTAGTTCATTATGACCGAAAATCTCATACCTTTCTCACCAGTTTGATTTAGGCCTGAAAATCTAGCAGTGTGGTTGTGAATTTCCTGTGGGGCTTGATGCTGTACAGCTGGGCACTTTTCCGACATGCAATGCGGCCTTCTTGCCGCTGCCGCTGCGTCATTTCAATTTTGGCTGCAACTTTCGTCGTTGGCTGGCTGCTTATCATTTAATAATCTACGAAAGTTCATAAAAATTTCATTTGTTTGCATTTTGTTTTTGTATTTGTTGTTGGCAGCGTTTTTACAACACTTTGTATCGCCATTTTTTGCACACATTTTTATTTTTATTTCAGTTTTTACTTTTTCCTTGTTTTTGTTGTTGTAGTCGGCAAGCCCCGAAATTGCCGCTCATGTCGTTGCAAATTTTTGTGGCACAATAACAACACAGCCAACTTACAACGGTCTGCTCATTATGAGCATTCACACACACACACACACACAAACGTATGGAGGGGATTTTTATATACCAATAACGAAATGAGAAAAGCAACAACATACGAGTATAAAATAAATAACTTCGTCGGGGCGCAGCGCAAATATTCTGTGCTAGTCGCATAAAAGTTTATTGTTGTTCTTGTTTTGTAGCATCTTAGCAACTCTTGCCAACGCAACGCAGCGAAGCGGCCATAAAGCGTGCCAGCGAACAAAGCAAAGGGAGGAGGATGTAGAAAGAATATGAATAAAAATAAAACTAATGCTAAACATTAAACGGCAACAACAGCAAGAAAGCCGTTGCGAGGTTGCCAAATTTGGGTTTTCTTCAAGAGCTATGCAAAATGCCAAACCGAGCCCCGCACGGGAGGAAGACTCCGCGCGCGTTCACTTTGCGTTCGCGCTGCATACTTCACGAATTCCAGTGCACACCGCAAACCTTAAATGCGGCCAACGCGCAAATGCGCCTCAAAGTATGCAGCAGAGAGTACATTGTTGCAACAGCTGTCCGCATAGTTGGCGCGGCAACAGCACCCAAGCAATGTGGAGCAGTGTGTGGATTGGTGCACGGCCCGGCGGTGAATGGGAGCGGCAGAAGAGCACTGAGTTTATTAAAAATCGCTTGCAACATTTGTATTGCCATGTTTCGCACACTTTTAGGCCTTTTTGCGGCACTCACTCTGTTGTATTTTTTTACGGCGCGTTTTTCGGCGCGGCAGCCTGTAGTAGGGACTCCGGCCTGTTGGCCAACACATGTGCGCATGCTTGTGTTTGTGCTGCTGCATATATTCGGGGGAACTCGCGTCGCTTCAAGTACTTAAGATTCATTAGGCAAATGTTCAGTTGCGCCAAAGTAAATAAAAAACTTTTTTTGACTTCCCCGTTTTTCTGCCGTTATTCAGTTTGGCAAAGTATTTGCAATAAGCAAATGAGCGCGCAACTGAGTGGCTGAGTGAGCGAGTGAGTGAGTGTGCAGTGGATAGGAGTGCCTGTGCCTTTGAATGCGGTTAAGCATCGCGGCGAACCTTGAGCCAAAAGCTACACCGCTTAACCATAGGACAAGCTGAATTAACCAAGCGAGTTTCGGCAGAATAAATATGAAAAATGGTTTCTTAACTGGGCCTTTTGTATGTGTACTGATTTTAGCACAATATAAGAACGCTCTCAGAAATTTAATAAAATAAGTACTTCAAGCGCAACGTCGGCGATTAAAACATGGAAATGTTAAGTTGTGTGCGTCATATCTACACTCTTTATAGGTGTACCGTCTTGGGTAAACAATTAACAGTATTACCAGTAAAAGGAATTATAGTTCTAGTGATTTCGAAACCTCGAAGACATCTTTAAATCGGTGGCAAGCCTATTTTCCATTTTTTAGACATATCTCAAGGTTACCCTTCCGTACCTATAAATATAGTGCTTCTGGCGTTTTTCGTTAGTGAGTTAAGGTGCTTTAAGTAGTTTTCAACAAAACCATCGTATTGAAAGTGGTTATATTCATTTTCACGGTACATGAAATGAGATGAGATATGAGTTTGGTTCATATAGTTTTATAAGTTTACGCATTGAATATAAAAAGCTTATTAAGAAGAAAAACCACATCCACATTTCGGAAAAAAATCCATCCGGATATGCCTTTCTCTAGTGCAATCCAATTTATGACTTAGTTATTGGACCTTTAAGGATTCCGCACGTCTGCAGCCCCAACCATTTATAATGGCAAAACACATGTATACCAAAGGCAGACAGATGAACAGACAGAACTCCGGTTTTTAACTCTACTCTATCCCTTTGATATTAACAACAGTATATCTAACTCGTTTATTTGTAAGTGTTATTATCTAAATAACCTTCGTCGCTTTTAGTAAAAAACAAAAACAGTCGATTTTTACAATCTTATCAGGAACATATAATCATCACTTAATTCCAGGTACGAATTATAAAGGTGGATGCATAAAAATTTATAAACGCCACTAAGCTCTCAGAGTTTCTGGCGAGTTACTACCGATATGTGTGGCCTGACATTTTATTGGTCAAATCTGACCTCTTCTGGGCATTTACTTCCTTCAAACTGTTCAATTGTTGATAACACGGGTTCGAATTAGAAGATTGGCAGTAGGGTAGCAGCTGACAGCAGCCTACCAATCTCACCAAAAACCTAGTGGAAAAGAGGTCGGGAGTTAGATAGTACCTTAAAAGCAAATAAAATTTTGTGATAGATTTGTCACAGGATTATAATTTGAAAGCTTTGTATAAAACATTAATTAGAGTGGCGTTAATAGCAATCGAATTTGAGCACTTCATGTTGGTTTTGGGGATCACTGAAGTAATAGAATCAACTTACCAAAGTGGAGACTTAATAGCAGGAATTTTTAAAGCTCGATTGATATTCGGAACCTTTTGTCCTTCTTAGCTCTCTCAAATAACACAATTAATAAATACAACCCGAACGCTGTGCATATTTCTGACTTTATATAATTTCACGGCAATTTACAGCAATTTGTACAGCCGTCAATTAATTAATCTCCATAAGAAATTATAACAACATTTTCAATTGGTGGCGAAAATAAGCTGTGGTGGCTTCGAAAGCATTTAGGTGTACCATTTCATATTTAATTTGCTTTATACATCGATTAACCGCAAATAATCAGAATTTTACAGCAATCATTAACGCCAACGCAAGTGAAACAAGATTTCTGCCATTGTTATTGTTATTGTTATTATTATTGTTATTGGTCAGAACAACTATAGTGTTGCCAGTGCGTACAGCAGGTTATTCAACACCAGCCTCATGGAAACAAATATGTAGGTATATAATTACAACTGGAAATTGATGAGCGTTAGACTGGTTCATTTGTTCTCAGTTTGCGCGTAATTCGAAATAATTGAATTTAATTAATTTACAATTCGAGCGTTGCCGTCTTAATTGCATTTCTTCTAGTACATAGGGGAAATTCTTCGAACATTTATCAACCGCAAAATATAACTCAATAAATTGGAAGTTTCAACAATAATTTTGTACACAAAGAATCTGCATCCATCAATATTGAAAGATCGTTTCGGCTTCTGATTAGCTTCCTTAATTTCTAAAAAATATATTTATTTCTCTAATAATCCCATTTTTAAGCTTTGAGTTAATCATTAAAAATAATAAAGAAATTCATTCTAATGATCGACCAGGCGGACTATATATCAATTATGATATAGGTATATGTATGTGTGTTCAACAAATAACCGTAATTTTCAGTTATTGAAAAAAGATTTATTCATTCGCCTACATTAAAGTTTTCGCCTGTAAAATAGTCCCTATTCGATATTATGCAGACCGCTTCTTCCAATCGTCGAATGACTTTTCAAACTCGATTTATGGGATAGCTCTTTCAGCGAAATATGGATTGGCTCTTTCAGCGATTTTTTGTATGCTTGTGAAACGACGACCATTTATGGTTCTCTCCAATTTTCTGATATAGGAAAAAGTCACCCAGAGTCGCGTCTGGCGTATATGGAGGCTGAATTCAGGAACTTCAATAATCTTTCTCACATTTATAAATTTACAAACATCATGCTGGTCATAAACTCGAAAGCCGACGAACAAACACTTTGTATGAATGCCATCACTGGAATCAGATTTTCAAATAGAGATGGCGCCTAACAATAACATTGAGCAGATAATATCGGACTATATCAGAAGAGACTTATACAAAACGAGGCTTAAAATTTAAAGCGTGAAACTATAAAATTTCAATGAAATCCACTTAACTAACTCTGATTTTATACTACAATAATATATACCACCAAATACTTGAGGGAATTTCTTGGAGTATACACTCACATTACATCACCATTCATCTTTGTATCCACTCAATGGAGAAATATATCAGTCTCTATACTCAGCTTAATTTACATCGAAATATATGTAATATCTACGAGGAAACCTAATCTAACTATAATTTTATTAATAGTGCAAACTCTTATTATTTAGGACAAGCTTTATAATCGTACTACGTCCAGTTCTTGGAAATATATTTTTTAGTTAGACTACTTTTGATTATCTAGATTTCATCAACCAACCAATAATCTCGAGGAAACGTGTAAATCTGATATTGGCGTAGGGTTATAATATTGCAAAATTAATTACTTGGTATAATCTTAAATTTTCCACTTAAGCCATTCAGTAAGAGAAGTTTGAATATTCAATTTGTACGGATTTAATTATACTATTTTACTATGGGGTATATTTTATTAACACATGCAACGGCATATTATTGTTTGCGTGAATTGTAACTTTCGTTCTTCAAAGAAAATCAGTTATTTGCTACTTGCTGTGTGTGTGTTTTAAAATCAATCCGTTTTAATGCTTTTAATCAGTAATGACTAGAGTACTTAATGCACACAAACATACAGCAATACGCACACGCAGGCACACAAACGCCATTTGGTGGGTTGTTTTGTGAATTCTCCGGTTCATTGACTGCCGCGGTTGCTCACCTGCAATTAAGCACAAATATGCGTGTGGCCGCGCTTGTGCATGCAGTTACAGTGTGTAGTAATAGGTGATTTCGCGTTACATCTCACCTGCCCATTTCATTCATACAAGCGCGCAACCCTCCGCACTCTTATTTACCTCTAGAACACCAGCACTCTCCCTCATTGTTAATTACACGAAATAATTGCATATTTAAATGATTTGCGCTCAATTGCGTAGTTTTCAACTTTTTATGTATTTTTCCGGCTGAAATGAGAAACGGCAAACAACGACCGCCAAACTGTTAAGTAGACGAACAAATAAAAGCTTTTGCGCTGTGTGTGTGCGGCCGCGATTTCATCTGATTTTTTCCCCTGTTTATTTATTTATGGCTTTTTACCGTTTTTACTGTAGATTTTGTGGGATTTGTCACAATACAAAAATAATGCCAGTTGCTTTATGTGCGAATTAACAGATTTAATGTTTGGGTGCAGGAGAAAATTTTTGTCACACACACTCGCATTCTTAATTTCTTATGTTATGGAATCAATACTGAATATTTTACTTTAATATTTATTTATAATTATTACAGTAAATAAAAACTATTCTATTTACCAAATTTTAGTTATAATTCAAGAACTCAAACTTTTTTATTTGGAAACTAACATAGAATTCCTAATTCTGAACTACTTTATAGTTTTTCCTGGGACCCAAAGTCTTATTGCATTCTTATAAACTAAACGAGTTAGACATATAGTTATATATACCAAAATGATAACGATGATATAACTCAATATATATAAATTGCTATAATTAAGTCATAAATAAAACTATTGCAGCTACAATTTCATAAGCTACTAAAATTATATAAATCAAACTTACTAAAGACACTTCCCTCTAGCACCTTATTATGTGTGAATGTGATATATTGGCAATGTCCATCTAAACATCATAGAAATCGGACTATACATGTCCAAGGCCATATATACATAACAACAGACCTCAGAAGCTATGATTGACTTTTTGCCAGTAATAGGGGATGTTAAGATGTCTTCTTTTCTTGATGTTGAAATTAATAAATCGGGTCAATACTTCCCATGGGATCCAAAAGACTTGATATGTGTACTTTCAAATACCCAATGTGCTCTATACGCTATGAATCTTTAAATAAGTAAGATATTTTAGCTAAATGCAGTGATCGTTCCAGCAATTACCCAGCCCTATATATATAATGATTTTAATTATTCTAGTGGACTTTATGCTCAATATATGGGTGAAATTGTGAGTTATCATCATGAAACCTGGAAATCAGTTATTAAGTACAAGCCTTCTCTTAGGCCCAATATGGTAATGAAATCGGCCTGACCTGGGTATGTTTCAGAATGTTTCCACAGGACGTTTCCACACCTTTCAGACTTATAAATTATGAGACTATGAAATGTAGTGCTGACGCAAATATCAAGAAAGTCAAAGTAGTATGTTGGATGAGCTTAAAGTGAAGGAGTACAAAGTTCTCAAGTTCTCAATGTTCGAGAATACTGACACTTTAGAGATATCCAAAAAAAGGATTAGTCATATCGTTCATATGCCTATGCGAAAAATCTGTTCATAAAAGGTGCGTTCACAATCGACACAAAAAGACGGAACGTACTCAAAAATACAATTAAAAGGAGCCTGCTGCTTTAAAGAGCTGTGCAACAAGTGAGAAGAAAATCCATGGGGTGACACGTACAAGATTGTTATTACAAAAGTCCGAGCACACAAAGGACAAGCCCCGACCTGCCCCACGCTGCTAAAGTCTTTAGTAGAGACTATCTTTGCTGCACAAACTCCGCAAGAATACTGTATTGAAGAATAAGGAACAAATGGGCCAATGGGCAGCTGGCTGAATGGCATTCCTAACAAGGCCCTAAAAATTCTGGATAAGTTTAACACTGAGCCGTTCACAAAACGATCCACAAAGAGCCTACGAGAGAGAGTATTCCTTAAAATCTTACTTCTTATACAAAAACTAAATAAACCAGACGGAGAACCAAGCTCGTACCGACCACTATGCATGACCACATGACATGATCGGGAAAATACTGGAGCGAATAATATGTGTACGTCTAGAACAACACATCGAAACGAAGTTACCGGGCCTGGCGAGTAATCAATATGGATTTCGCAGACACAGGTAAACGATTGACGCAATTAAGGAATTTACTAATATCGCAAGAAAAGCGATAGAAGGAACCAGGTGGATGTATGGTTCTAAAGAGTAGTGTGCAGTAGTCACATTCGATGTTAAGGATGCCTTCAACTCGGCCTGTTGACCGCATATTCCAAGAGCCCTTGAAGTCAAGAACATAATTTTTTGAAGATTGATTTCCAATTACCTGTCGGGCAGAATACTTTTATATGATACAGATGAAAGACCACGAAGCTGTACAGCGACGGGTTGGGTACCACAGGGCTCTGCCCTGGGCCCGCTTCTGTGGAACGTCCTATATGATGGCAACGCAGTGAAATAATAAGGAGTAACTTGACGGAAGCAGCAAACAGTCCGGAGAAATGACGGTATCTTTTGAAGATTCACCCTCCGAGAACAAAAAAAAAACATATTGAGATCGGTGACTTTCTATCTATATACTGCACAAGAGATAGAATCAAATTGGTTTATAGGAGTCAGGCAGCTAGCAAAAGCCTATATTTTGAGATGCCCGTGGGATAATTTTCATTGACCGCCTTGAGTCAGAAACAATTGCATAAAATTGGCCCCGAATTGTTCGTCTTATTCGGGTCAGGTCTTCAGCGAATGATCTTCTCTATTCTCAGACGTAGCATAAACCCTGTAATTACCACAGTCGAAGTGCATGTCGAGCTGTTTGCCTAACTGTTTAAATTACTAACAACAGAACTTGATTGCCACTATAGTTAATTTCAATTCGTTTTATTTAACATGCTTTTAAACGAATGCTACTTTCCACAAATCGCTGATGCGCGTTTTTATGTTATAATAAAAGTGGATACCTATGTGAGAAATTTTACTGTTAAAATATTAATTTTAGATTCTAATGTTAATGAATACATTTGGCTGCAAAATAAATATACTCTCTCTAGTTGCATTCTGCTATACCTCTGCAAACTTGACTTTCTAGACATATGAGATACATGAGCACTGTTAGTGTTTTCTAACTTACAGCGTACAGTTGAGTGGAGTGCGACAAAACTACAAAGCCTCTGTTTGAAGAAGCTGTAAGCAAAAGTGAGCGTAAAGCTACAGAGAATTAAAAGAGAACATGTAGCCACTACGTCGGCTGACTCTCTGTGTGATTCGTAACACGCTAAGGCGCGCCCCGAAAATTCTACGCAACTCAGATACACGCTAGACGAAGTGGCGCAAACACCAAAACAAATGGAATGCACGAAGCGCAATGATGGCATGATTAAATAAGCGATGGCAGAAGCGAGTGAACTGTCAAAAGCAAGAATTAGGAATTAGATTTGTTTAAGTCAAAGTACATTGCTTCGAAGTTATAGTGATGGAATATAATCGAGAAACATCGCTAGATTTGAAATGACGGTTCATTAGAATCATTAAAATTACTAAAAAATGTACATACTATTTGGTTAATTCACAAATTTTGCCACTGAAAGTACTCCTTATATCTAATAATTATATATATAATATTATAATGTGTTATACAGTTATGTAGCCATGCTCACAATTGTCCTGCAGACCGTCGAGTTGTGACTTCCTTTATGCCTTGCAACAATACGAGCAAAATAAAATACGATAAGTGCAGCTTAACCTAGCGTGAAATTGCAGAGAATTGCGAATAGCGTAAGCAACCGACGGAGGAACAACTCCAACAACCACTACAACAAACATATAGTAAAACACAAAATGTGCCACAATGCCAGCGGATATACAAAGCAATAAAATGTTGAAATAGATCGGCTAGTAGTAACACAATGAATTTACAGCTTTCAAACAAGCACACACACACAAACACACCTAAGACATACAGATGGATAATAGCTGGTATGAAGTGGATGCCATCCACCAAGGGAGAATAAAATTGTTAGCGCCAACTTTAAGCTGCACAAATCCGGCACAAATGCGCGTTGCTTCAACAATCATTGCCTTTGGTTTGGGAAAAAGTTGCGCTCAATAGGCGTCGCGTGGCTGCTTTGGCCAGCGTAAAGCAGACCAGAACCCATTTGCAACGCACTGCAGTAAATGAGGAAATGTAATTGAGCGTCCGCTTTATATGTGGGTCTAATGCGCGTCATCAAATGAAGCTTAACAAGGCGGCCAATTAAAAAGTTTACACAAAAACAGCGCAGCCACACAACTTGACCACTTTTAAGCGCCCAAAAAGCTGCTTTACAACTTTTAACATGCGGACTAGTGGACACTAGAAGTGGCCGCATGCCAGTTCACACTTGGCGCTGTTGAAAATTTAAGCTTCCACATTAAGACTTCAACAAAAGCGGCCTATACGAATGAGTGAAGTCATAGCAGTGCCGGAGTGTAAATATTAAAGTAGACGCACACACATGAGCAGCTAATATGTATATGTATGTATGTAGAACAGTGTGAGGGCACATAAATTTAGGGTTTTCTGCATGAAAGTTAAGTCGCAGCTCAACCCTAAAAGCCAACACCATAAAAGGGATTTAGTTTGTGCGAATCGCACTTGACACGCACACACTCACGCGCTGTTGCTCATACGCCGTGGATTGCGTGTATGTTTGTATGTGCGAACGGTGAAAGCGTGTTGTAACGCATAGAGTGCGCTGAACTGCCACATAGTCGAGGGTGATATAAACGCAAACACATATAGTAATATATGAATACTCTACTGTGTCTGTGCGTGTGCGGTATTTTTGTCACAACTTTATGTTACGTATACGCAGCGTGTATCATCACTCATATCCTTTTAAGCTATTTGAAAGCTGCACTACAGCCAACTTGGTTAAGCGCATACACAAATGGCTGCAAAGCGCGAAAGTATTGTTGCATTTATGTACAGTGATATGTTACCCCGAAGGGGTTTAAACTGACTGTTAAGCGTTTTATATGACTCAACGTCTATCAGTCATAAACTGACCAACGCGCATGAAAGCTGCTGGCACATATAAACCTTTATATAAATATATTTATAAAGCTGTGTGTGTGCGCACTTTTTATTAGCGCAAACATTTAATTTTTCTGTCTTCTCCACGCGCGTGGCACTTTTCATATTATTACGCATTCCAGCCACATAATCGTGGCGCTTATAAAAGCATTAAACTTTATCAACATTATTCATTAAAGAGCGGTGAGCGCAGCTTATGTGCAATAATAAAAGGCGCCTTTGTTATATATCTTATTATTATATGGCATATTTTCACAGTTTACCGCTTATACGTCAATTTCGTTTGCTTTGCCATAGACAAAATCCCCAACACACACCGGCTACATGTGTATAGTAAGTTGACTAGCTTAAGTTCACATAATGATAATGACCACAAATGGACAACCATCAACGGCGCATAGCATTGGCTACAGAGTAGTATTTTATCGCAAATAGCGTGGAATTATTAGTGTGGCCGTCGAGTGAAAGCAACAATTGCCCATTGTTACGCGTGCCGTAAGCCATAAGCGTAAATGTAATAAATGTCAACGTAAATGGCGATAAAAATGTAATAAACATTGAGATTGGCCCCCGCAGCACGCAGACACATTGCAACACTAATGCAATAAATAAATGTAAAGAATCCGTGAAGAATGGGCATGACTGCCATGGCCGTCTGTAAGTAAAGTTCTGCCGCGACAAGGTGTTCATAAAACTATTACGAATGTCACCCGCACAAATAGCTGAATGCCAGCTAGTGTTGGAGTAGAAGAGAAATGTGCGCCAATTCCGTAGCGGCGTTGGCAATGAGCAAGCCAAAGTTAGCGGATTACGGTAACTGCTGTCATTTGAGAAATTTAATAAACTTCTTAGGTAAAATTAAACTAAATTATTGCAGGCATTTTATTACAAAAGTAACTTTACAGTTATACCACAAAGCGCCGGTTTCTGCGTCACACACAGCGTGATTGTAACTGTTATCATTAGATGAAATTTTTTAGTCACGTGATGACTTATTTCGGACGTAATAAAATATCATATGTCTACTAGAGAAAATATTTTAAAGCTTATCTACGGGATTAGTGCAGAAATATTGGAATAAAAATGTCACTTAGCTCCATAAACTTGCTGTATTTGTGATTATGATATGGCAGGATTCTTATATGGAAGATGTCGGCATTCATTCAAAGCAGGTAGGTTTTAAAAAAACGATAACTCAGTATTCGAAGCCGAGTGAGGCTGCCATAAGGCGCCAATACTTTTTTTGATAGTTAAGCGATCTGTATGGTCGTAGAGGTGCTGATCACCGTTTTCTGGGTGGGCTTATTGGGCCGCTTCGTCGACGGGTTGCAGAAAAAAACAATGCTCTGACGAACATCTCCACCATCACCACGGACTAAGACTAATTTATAGACCTCGAGAAAACATTTTTATCTCGACGAAAAATGAGTAATTAATGAAATACGAGCATTGGTGGGCATCAAGTGTATAGATATGAAAAGATGTGTTGGGGAATAAATTCCGAAATTCCAAAATTTCCAAAGATTTCTATATCTTTTATGGGCTAAGTTGTTATCGCACCACGCAACCAACCGACTAGTCATATATTTGTTTCTGTATTAAAAAGCACACAAATGATAAGGAGTTAAGAAACACATATTTTATCTTCTTATATAATTTATCCTCTTATGTAGCTCGTCTAAGATATCTAACAACTTGTTTCTGTTTATCTTACAATTTATTTGGATTAACTCATGATGATCAGTCCAAATACTAAAGGAGTTTGCAGCTTTATTCGACTTCTGCATTAGCATTAACCTTATTAATAATGAAGGTATAAAACAATACTGTGTTTAACTATTTAATTTTTGATAAAACTGTTGCAGATTTTGCAACTAAATTTAACGTGCGTGCAAAACACAGAATGTGGCATCTTTTTCCAAAGACTAAGGTTACTACACTTTCATATTGGTAGCATTATCAGTAACAAATGCTGATATTTTATTATCATTAATATCCTTCGCATATCTTCAAAATTAGCACGCTTATATATTCGGATGTACGCCATTGAACTAGTTCCAACACCAACAGTTAAAGATTTGTGTTTCGGACAATTTTTGGGAGAAGGAGATATGTTTTTTTACAAGTGTGCCCCCTTATACCTAATATACGGATTTTTTATCGGTTAATATGTGAGGTATCTTAGCAAAATTAAGTGAAGTGAAGTGAAGCAAAATGAGCGATATCATTTACTTGAATAATGTCATAACTCAAAAAACACGATTTTTGAGTTGAGTATGCAGAGGATGGAGGATGGAGGATGGGATCATGTGTAGAAGTTCACGCAAGTGAGGAAAGTTTTTGATTGTCATTCACTTGGGAGTGGCCAGAAACGATTCTTCTCCACATGATTCAAGCAGCTCACGACTTCCGGTTTTAGACCAAGTATCCTCTGGGTAGCCAACAGACATCCGTTTGAAGGCGAGCTAAAGTGAGAAGGCGAAGCCCGCTTATGCGGTTGTGCGTAGGGCTTGGGACCCACCACATAAAAACGAAGTACCAATGAAAAATCGACGAAAGCCTCGGTTGAGACACACCCCTTTTGATGACGACCCCTGCAAACGTTTAAAGGACTATGATTTAAGGGCATGCACTTGGAATGTCCGGACTCTTAATTGGGAAAGTGCCTCTGCCCAGCTGGTTGATGTCCTCATACAACTAAAGGCTGACATCACCGCCGTCCAAGAAGTGCGATGGACGGGACAATGACGGAAGAAGGTGGGTCCTTGTGACATCTACTACAGCGGCCATATAAAGGAGCGCAAATTTGGTGTTGGATTTGTGGTGGGAGAGAGACTCCGTCGCAGAGTACTGGCATTCACCCCGGTGGATGAACGTCTAGCCACAATCCGCATCAAAGCGAGGTTCTTCAACATATTGCTGATTTGCGCCCACGCCCCAACGGAAGAGAAGGACGATGTGACCAAAGATGCTTTCTATGAGCACCTAGAACGCACCTATGAGCGCTGCCCCCGCCACGATGTTAAAGTCGTGCTTGGCGATTTTAACGCCAGGGTGGGTAAAGAAGGTGTCTTTGGCACAACAGTCGGAAAATTCAGCCTCCATGACGAAACATCGCCAAACGGCCTGAGGCTGATCGACTTCGCTGGGGCCCGAAATATGGTCGTCTGTAGTACCAGATTCCAGCATAAGAAAATACATCAAGCTACTTGGCTGTCTCCTGATCGAAACACGCGGAACCAAATC
Source organism: Zeugodacus cucurbitae (assembly GCF_028554725.1). Taxonomy (NCBI): domain Eukaryota; kingdom Metazoa; phylum Arthropoda; class Insecta; order Diptera; family Tephritidae; genus Zeugodacus; species Zeugodacus cucurbitae. The sequence continues at coordinate 48,767,741 of NC_071667.1, read as the reverse complement.
GATCACGTTGTGATAGACGGAAGACATGTCTCCTGTGTTGTAGACGTGCGTACGCTCCGAGGACCAAATATAGACTCGGACCATTATCTGGTCGCAGCGAAGATACGCACCCGCCTCTGTGCAGCAAAGAATGCCCGTCAACAAACACAAGGAAGGTTCGACGTCGAAAAGCTGCATTCGCAACAGACAGCCACGAAATACTCTACTCGACTTGCACTCCTGCTCTCTGAGAGCACTCATCAGCATCTCGGTATAAGGGAACTGTGGAACGGCATCTCAAACTCACTGCGTACCGCTGCAGCCGAAACAATTGGTTTTCGGCAACGACAAAAAACAAGCCGGTACGATGAGGATTGCCGTCTCGCAGCGGATAGAAAACAGACTGCCTACCTCGCAACGTTGCAAACGACCACAACACGTGCGGGATAGGATAGATACCGAGAGCTGAAGAGGGAAGCGAGACGCATCTGCAGACAAAAAAAGAAAGAGGCCGAAATGCGTGAGTACGAAGAGCTTGAAAAGCTGGCAGATAGAGGTAATGCTCGAAAATTTTATTAAAAAATGAAGCGACTTAACGAAGGTTTCAAGACCGGAGCATTCTCATGTAGAGACCAAGGTGGTAATACTGGGATTATGGAGGGAACACTTCTCCGACCTGCTGAATGGCAGTGAGAGTACAACACCAGGAGATGGCGAACCCGATCCCACAATCGATGACGATGGAACAGATGTTTCATTACCCGACCATGAAGAAATCCGAATAGCAATTACCCGCTTGAAGAACAACAAAGCAGCAGGGGCCGATAGATTACCGGCAGAACTATTCAAATACGGCGGCGAAGAACTGATAAGGTGCATGCATCAGCTTCTTTGCAGAATATGGTCGGAAGAAAGCATGCCTGACGATTGGAATCTCAGTGTGCTCCGCCCAATCCATAAAAAGGGAGATCCCACAATCTGCGCCAATTACCGTGGGATCAGCCTCCTAAATATCGCATACAAGGTTCTATCGAGCGTACTGTGTGAAAGACTAAAGCCCACCGTCAACAAACTGATTGGACCTTATCAGTGTAGCTTTAGACCTGGAAAATCGTCAAATCTTGGAGAAGACCCGTGAAAAGAGGATCGACACACACCACCTTTTTGTCGATTTTAAAGCTGCTATCTACAGCACGAAAAGGAGCTGCCTTTACCCCGCGATGTCTGAATTTGGTATCCCCGCAAAACTAATACGGCTGTGTAAATTGATGTTGAGGAACACCAAAAGCTCCGTCATGATTGGGAAGGACCTCTCCGAGCCGTTCGATACCAAACGAGGTTTCAGACAAGGTGACTCACTATCGTGCGACTTCTTTAACCTGATGCTGGAAAATTATTATAAGAGCTGCAGAGCTAAACCGAGAAGGTACAAACTTCTACAAGAGTGTACAGCTCCTGGCGTTCGCCGATGATATTGATATCATCGGAAGCAACAACCGCGCCGTTTGTTCTGCTTTTTCCCGCATGGATAAGGAGGCGAAGCGAATGGGTCTGGAGGTGAATGAGGACAAGACGAAATATCTCCTGTCATCAAGCAAACAGTCGGCGCATTCGCGTCTTGGCTCCCACGTCACTGTTGACAGTCATAACTTCGAGGTCGTAGATAATTTCGTATACCTGGGAACCAGCATTAACAACACGAACAAGGTCAGCCTCGAAATCCAGCACAGAATAACTCTTGCCAACAGGTGCTACTTTGGACTGAGTAGGCAATTGAACAGTGAAGTCCTCTCTCGACGAACCAAAATCAAGCTCTACATGTCGCTTATCATTCCCGTCCTGCTTTATGGTGCAGAAGCTTGGACGATGTCGACATCGGATGAGACGACACTAGGAGTTTTCGAGAGGAAAATTTTGCGCAAGATTTATGGTCCTCAGAACATTGGCAACGGCGAATACCGCAGACGATATAACGATGAGCTGTACGAGTTATACGACGACATTGACATAGTTCAGCGAATAAAAAGACAGCGGCTATGCTGGTTAGGTCATGTTGTCCGAATGGACGAAAACACTCCAGCCCTAAAAGTGTTCGATGCAGTACCCGCCGGAGGAAGCCGAGGAAGAGGAAGGCCTCCACTCCGTTGGAGGGACCAGGTGGAGAGCGACCTGGTTACACTTGGGATCTCCAACTGGCGCCGAACTGCGAAGGAGAGAGAGAGGTGGCGCACTATCGTCGATTCGGCTATAATCGGCTAAACGGTTGCAACGCCAATCACATACATACATGCAGAAATGTGCGCAATTTCATCGTCCATATTGTATAAGAATTTCATTCCGATGCGTAGGAAAATAAACCGTGATGTAAGAATGTGCCGTTCTTAAACTTGTTATGTTACATTAGTTTTTAACCACAATAACGACACTTCTCAGTTGTGCCAGAAATAGGTTTAATTTTTTTACGAAGCAACGACATATTCTGTGTTCCAACACATATTGTGAAAAGGTGAATTTGATTTTCTTTTCAGAAAGAACCACACATTTTGTATTACATCGATATTGGTGAAAAATGAAAAAACGACACATTTGACTTATGACGGCGAAATTGATTTATATTTTTCACAAAAAAGACATAATTCAAAGTGGGTCATATTTATGCCCAATAAAAGCGTTAGTACACTCTATTTGATCCATTCATGCTCAACATTGTATTTAATAGATTACAAGCCACTAGATTTGTTAATAAACTGAGGGCATTTTTCTATATTTGGTAAATAAGAGACAATTGGAAACTTTAAATCGCTCTCCTGAAAAATCGACTTTTTTGAGTTGTGACACTATTCAAGTAAATGAGCGATATAATCTTGGATATAATGTAGTTTAGTGCTGGAAGACGTTAAGGATCAATATAACTAATTATTTATTTAAACAAAGTATATTTCTTTGATTCTATTAATCGATAAGTTTGATATAACTCCACCGGAATAACGAAAACCTGAATATTGGGAAAATAGAGGCTGAGAGGACGAATGTTGCCACTAAACAACTGCAGTAAAAATATGTGTCCACCTAGCGCGGAATATCTTTCTTATTGATTGGTATATGATATAACATAACATAGTTTGATTTTCATAACAAGATTTGAGAGATTATACTTTGAACATATTAGGCAACGAGGACACGACAAATTTTCAAAAAAAAAATTAATAAAATGTAACATTTTGCAATACTGAATTTGAAGCTTAATTAATATAGCTCTTCATGATTTTACAAATAATATGATATTTCAAACGTGGGAATGATTTATTGCGAGTGTTCATCTATTGCTGCTGGTATCAGAGAGAACATTTGTTTTTTTTTTGTTTAATACTGTTGAGTAACAAATCAGGTAATCCAGTTATGTAAGACTATTATGTATGCTTTGTAATATTTATATATTTTTCTGATACGTTCAAAAATGAAGCTGCTGGCAACTTGGAAGCATCAAAGGCTTTCCTTTTTAACTTTGTACATAAACTACAGTTACTCAAGGACAATTAGCAATTAACTGACCTATATAGCATAGGCTAATTATAGAGAATAGAATCTGGCACACAAAAAGTGCTCTATATTTATTCAATATACATTTTATACTACCAGTGCAAAGCATATCGCTCATACGCAGATAATAACTCCCACTGCATGATTAGTTTTCTACGCGGTGAAATATAACACAAGCCCTGACTATCTAATTGACCGCCAACACGAATACTTTAATTCGTTTGTTTAACATACCTTTTCCCGATGCTGTACCCCTGACAGCAAGTCCCCGCCATACTACATCATTATTACGCTACCATAGCCAAGCTCTACACGGTCGCCCTAAAAAAAATTACCATATCTAATACGGTTAAATTTATGATAATGCCCAACAGGCGCTTACGGCATGTAGCAACCTTCAGGTAATAAAAAGCTTTTTAATTAATTTTTAATGTCGACATAATTTCATGTAAAATGCCAACATCACAAAATACACAAAGTGAAATGGCAGCGCAGAGGAAAAAAAGTAAATATGCGTGAAAAAATTGTTTAAAATACAATGTGCGGGTCGCCGGGGGTGGGAGAATGTGTAAAATAACAAATACTGAAAGCAGCATACTTCATTGGGTTTAAAATGAAAGAAAACAAAATTTCAATTATCAGCAATTCTTCCCACAACTCGCAGCCGCCGCGTTACTCATACGCCCCGCTGCACCGCATTTAAACATTTAAGAGCGCCCCGCATTGAAGCCATTTAAAACATTCATATTTAATACAAATCAAAAATCAATTGTCCTTAAATAATTTTATGGATGCGGATGCTCGCACACACACACACACAAACACAAAAACAAATATAAATACAGGGGGAAAGCATATTTTTACGCATTTACAAATTCTTTTTTAATATTTCCCTCCGCAAACACACACACACACATACACACATACATACTTATATATTTATTTGAAAGAACTTTACGAATGCCCATTCAAAAGAATTACAAACTTTTTAACGTAATTTGAATAAATGTGGCAATGAAAGGAAGACTACAAATACAAATACATATCTATAAGCACTAACAATAAATGCTAAAAAGAAATGTGCGCGCAGCAGAGAGCATAGAGCACAAGAACGAAGCAGCAACAAAGCAGGAAATGAAAGCAAACTTTCGTTTGTTTGTTTATGTGTGTGCACAAGTTCTTGCTTCGTACATAAGTTCTTGTGTTGACGCAAATGCTTTGCGTTTCCTGCGTGAACGTACGCAACGCTGCGCAATGTAAGCAACACTTTTCCACTTTGCACCCGCCCACTTCAGTGTGCGCTGGACGTGCTGCGTGGGACAGTGTACGCGCGAATGCATTAAGCGAAGCCACAATTTCATTTTTCGTCGTGACATTCGGGAAACACTTACCGTGAAGCCTTATGAGCACGCTGGCGACTACTGGTTAGTAGTTACAGTGAACTCAAATTAGTATTTATTTTAGTGCGCTGGTGGTGCTAAGCAATTAGTGGTATTTACTATTGAACCAACCAAATCTCATTTACAATTAACATGCTTGCTTACAGGTTGTTGATGGGTTGAATGCTGCCCGAGGACTCCCAGCTCGAGTCGTTGCCATATTACCTCGTTTTTCAGTTGCTAAGATTAGTTACTTTGTCAAACTTTATCTGACTAATCTGCAAATTTTTTTAATGTTGAATTTTGAATTTCCAGCTTTCTATGAAAGTAGCCTGTTTTGAGTTTCTATATATTTCCCTTGAGATTGTTTAGTTATATTTCGATCACAACTGCTTCGTTGACGTACAAATGTCTATAGCTAACCACATATTATGAACCAATCGTTCTAAATAGAAAGAAAACTCAATTTCGATAGTTTTTAGCGGGTTCTATATTATCACCGTCTAAGGTTTTTTAAGAAATGTTCCAATTTTCACAAATTCAAACAACCATTGCACTGTTCCACCTTTTGCTTTATTAATTTTATTTCACATCCACGTTTGCTCCAGTCTGTTCCAGAGGAATATTATTCAAGAATTTAATTCCGGAAGAAAAAATATTTCAGATATTATTTTGAATACAGAAGCTTATTTCAGATTTTACTATGACAATATAATTTCCTTTAAACTCTTTTTATGCTGATATCAAACGAATTCCCAACATCATCACCCATCTCGAGACCCGGCATTCATTATTGAATAATATTCGACCGAATAGACCTCGTCCAGCACACAGTGAAGAAAATATATCAGCCGTAGCTGAGAGTATAAACGAAGACCGTAGAGAGTCAATTCGGCGCCGTTCGAGGATCTTAAATTGAAGAGATCTTAAATTGAAAGCGTACAAAATACAGCTTGTGTAAGAACTGAAGCCGCTCAACCTTCTCAAGCGACATCTCTTTGCTCTGTGGGCTCTTGAAAAGTCCCAATAAGATCCGCCTTTTTTGAGCCAAATGGGTTTGTAAAGAAGCAAAATTTGACACATTTGGTGTGGTTCGTGGGCCAGTGGAATCATCGGTCCATATTTCTTCAAAAATTATGCCGGTGAGAACATAACCGTCATTGTCCACCGTTATCGCGCCATGATAACCAACTATTTGACGTCTGAAATTGAAGGTTTCAACAAGACGGCGCCACTTTCCACACATCGCATCATTAAATGGATTTATTAAGAGAACTCTTCGGTGAGTAGATAATTTCACGTCTTAGGTCTGTCTATTAGCCACCAAGGTCGTGTGATATAACACCGCTAGACTTTTTCCTGTGGGTGGACCATCTGAGACGTAACCGCTGCCAAACATTTGAAAAAGATAATCTTTAAAAAATAAATGACAAAGAATGTTATTTCGAATGAGAACGATTCCATTATAAATTATGGAATTGAACAGATCGAACTTCGCACTTTTACTGGTATAATATAGAAAAATAAAGGACGACAATCAGATATGTACAATACATTTGTCCATCGGGAAATTTTTATAAGTGAATTGCTTGCTATTAAGCAAATCATAATTTTAGGTTTATGTAATAATCACAGTGCTTGTAATTCGTTCTCATTTTTCGGAAGAGAAAAAACTGAAAATTAAGTAAGTTTGAGAGTTGCTTCTGACTACTTCTGCTAGCAGTGTTACAAATTTCGAACTAAGATATTGCTCAAAGCTATCGGCGAAACTAAATCCGAATGGAAGATCCCAAATATAATACCATAAAAAGAAACATTCATGTCATACTCCATGGGTTCTAGAAATTAATAAGGTTCATGCTCGCACGAAATTTAGTCCACTGTGCGTAAATTATTAACCCATAAAGCCTACACATGAGTCCATTATACACCCAAACGATCAGCTGGAGCTAGCCGCATTGTACCATACCGAATGGCTGCGAATCGCGTAGCCAGTGCTGTGGTTGCGGCTACGACAGTGGTGATAATGGTGATAGCAAATGTGAGGCTTTACTTCATTTTCGGCGAATCGTTTTAAATTGTTGGTGCGATTTAAAAATCATTGAATAAAGTTTTACGACTTTTTATGTCATAACGTAAGCTATATTTACAGCAGGAGTGGTTAAACTGTCTAGTTGAACTTGGCGCTTGTTTCCGCAACTACCAAAACAAAAAAAAAAAAAAAAAAAAAAAAAAAAAAACAATTTACAAGTCTCCAGTCATTGTTATTTTATACGAAGGCATGCAAGTTATTGAAATATAAACGCTTTGAACAATCGAGCCGGGAGTTGTTCGTTGGGCGCCAAGTTCGGGCGGAATGAGAAAACAAATGAAAATTTTGTGTTGGTGCCGAAAAACTTTTCAAATTTAATATCCTTTTAAATAAAAACGGCGCATTCTCATTTATGCGCGCAGACAGGATATTGTCATCAAGTTATTGCAAACCAGCCGCCGCACATACACACGCACATCAGCGCGCATTCACACACACATACAAACACACAGAAACAAAGAAAACAACAAAACCAAACATGCGAACACAAGGCATTACAACAATGAAAACAAGGTCCACAAAAGCCGCTATCTAGCCACGTAATATCAACATAAATGCCGCAACGAAAATCGTGTCGGCCAGTGAACTGAGCACCGAGCCAGCCTGACTGACCGAACGAATGGCAGCAGCAGCAACAACAAGAAAAACAAAAGTCAGCAGCGAAAAAGTAATAATGGTGTCACGACGAAAGCGTTGAATACCAAGCGGTTAGCTGTGCGCCCTCATTGTTGTTGTTGTACGTTTTTATTAACACACGCATACACACTCACACACCGTCGCGTCGTCCGATATTTACTGCCGCCGCTCTGCTATTGGCACTATTGTTATTGTTATTGTTAGAGCTGGCTACGCGTTGATGTTTGTGTCACGGTTGCATGATTTCAGTGCCTGACGCTCCGTTGATGCGCAAACACATAACATTCGCCATTCGCGACGTCAGCGGCAACGGGGGTCGCGTTGTTTGTGCCGCCGCATTGTTATTCTTGCTGTTGCGCCTGTTATCGATGAGTGTTGTGAATCTTTCGTGCGGATAACAGTAGGCTTTACTGATGGCCACCATATTGGCGCCGCAAACGCCTGCCACTGACACATTTTAATATTGAATTGAATTGCACGTTGGAAATCCGTCTCCTCACGCCCGCTCCTCAGCGCCTAACTTGGCTCTTGAGTAGCACCTATATGTTTAACTGAATATGACAATTGGCGCTCTGGCGCAGAGTTACAAGTCGCTGGCATTTGGGGGCAGCGCAATCGGTGTAATAGTTGGACTTATTTGCGGTAATGTTGATGGGCACATACATACATCACTAAATGCAACTGGTATGCTTACAAGCGGTGTTCTTATTCACTGTAGGCTTTAGGGCTGTGAAAATCAAAATCTTTAAAAATAACATTACTCTTATTGGTTGCCTCTCTTCTTTCATGTATATTTTTATGATTGCTAAGAACACGTAACTGATTGCAATTGAGACCCGCTTTGGACTCTTGAAGCACCGTTTTGCCTATTGTCATCTAAAGCGGAACTACTAACATTTAAATATTAAAGTATATACTCAACTCAACTGGTGCGACTTTTAACAGGGTTCTAAATCTATCTAGAAGGAAGTAAAATCATCTCTTAAGTTACTACGAAATTAAAACAGTAGCCAGAATTATTCAGTGTTCATCTTTGTTGAGATGCAGCCTTGTAAAGGCAAGAGCTCGCAATCCACCCATTAAATTATGCAATCGGTGAAGAAAATATCAAGCGTCCTACTGAAGGGAATGGAAAACGCAGCGCATAACATTTCATCCAGTTATTGGTCTTGTCAGCGCTCGCGGCTCGAACATGGAAAAACTATCAATAAAGAATATTACTGTATATTACTCGATAGATTGGACGTCTTTGAAAGAAAATGTGATGTCAGAATATTTCTCTTCGTGTAAACGGTGCTGGCTTAATATTATCGGAACATAATAATATTCGAATAGTTTTTCGATTTTTTGAAGAACACAATAGCTACTAGGAGGCGATAGATTCATTGCAACCGTTCAAGTCAGCTGCAGCAGGTTCTTACCACTACAGCGGGAGTTTGATTGATTATTGTAATAAGGGAAGAATAGCTAGAGATCGTTTCTCTAGTGCGCAGTAAAGGTAGGATGATGCACACGTCCTAACACACTGTTATCGCATCGATAGACAGGGCTATGAGTAACATATAATTTGCATCGGGAAACGCCCTCAACATATTACCGGAAGCGGTAATCAGAGCCCTTAACAGATTCCAAGTTGATCCCAACCTTAAATGGGGTGCAGCAGGCTAAGGACGATTTCTTTCACCTCTACTCTGGATCATGGTTGTAGATGACTTTCTGGGCTCTTGTCGTTGAAGCCATAATGATTGAATTAATTTTGTAGATACCCTGTATGAACTTACATAAAGGTACCTTGGCGTAGTAATGAAATCGGCTGTATACTACGGCCTTTCTGTAAATCCAGCAAGGCTGAGATTGTTCTTCCACTAGGAGATACAAAAGTACCAACCAAAAGTAGTTCTTTGGTGATATGGTCAGGAAAAAGCTATTCAGTATGCAACGAGCAACTCTCATATGTTCGTGCGGAACATAAATACAATAGCGGAATAGCAGGAAATTTCAAGCCTGATGAGCTTGCTAGGCAAGGTACGTTACTTTCACCTTCAGTGGAAGGAGAACAAGTAAGATTAACACTACCCTATTGTGGTTTACTGCTGGACGGATAGGTCTCAGCTTAAGTGACCAAGCGATGGACCATCACGAGCAATTGAGCTGTTGCAAGATTCTTGTGGCTCAAAGTAAATGGAAAGGGAACTCTTCCTCCGCAAACAATCATCGGAATGCACGCGGTCAAACTAAAAATTTTATCGGACTCTAACTGCAAAAGAAGTTAAGAGGAGATTGAGGTGGAATAATCCCAAAATTTTTCTTAAGTAATGCTCCGCCTTTACAAGATCTAGGCAAACATTTTCTAAATCTCAATTTTTTGTACATCCTCGCGAAATAGCGGATACTTAAAAACCTTCTGCTATATAATAGATATATGGTAAATCGAGTTGAGGTTTTAAAATGTTTGGCATGACAAAGAACTATCCTTAAAACGCTAACTCTAAACTCTGCGGTTGCCGCAGAACCTAACCTAACATCATCACGGATAAAATTGATCCACTAACTAGTAACTTCATTATATAATGTCTATATGAAAGTCAACCATATTTAAACTGTTTCAAAATAAACAAGACTTTCCTAAGAACATTGCAATAATAATACTCTTTAAATTACTTAGAGCAAAAAACTCATTCAATTTAATTTCATGAAAACTTTGCTGCACATTTTCAACTACAAACCATTTAAAGTCGGAGCTAAATTTAAACCTTTCATTTTCAATTGTCCACACTTTTTGTTCCGGGAAAAAGCACTTACTTCCGTTTGCCTAAATGCTAAGCCACCAACAAACACACACCCATACAGCCATAGAAGATGCAAGCAATTCACAACTAAAACGGTAAACAAAAGTCAACTGCCATCAACTCAAATTCGCCCAACCAAAATAAATACGAAATTTTATTGGCCATTAAAAATTGAAAATAAATTACACAAAAACGGGCAAAGAGCCGTGAAAATGAAAAGTGAAAAAAATAATTTAAAGAAGCTTTAACACGAAATTTGCATAAAATTTAACTGGAAAATTACGCGGTTGCACAAAATGTTGGCGCCGTCAACGGGTCAACACGTTATCAATTCCGCGGCACTTCGACTTTTCGCCCTGCGAAGGTAGGCATTTTTATAGGTATGCTAATTTCGGTCAAGGCAATAAAACAGGTTAAGAATGGGTGGCATTCGCCAATGACTTTATAAGCTTCGGGGAAATTAGAATGCACGCACAAAAAGGAAATATTGCGCAAATAAACGGAGGGCGTGGATTAATTTGGGTTAAAGTCACATAGTTGTTCTTGTTTATTGTTACAACTCTTTGCTGTTATTTACTTTTGTACATAAGCATTTAGCGGGCTGCTGAAAATGGTAAATAATAATACAGCTGATTGTCATAGAGGGCATACGCACAAGTGAAAAGAAAGCACTCAAAACTATAATTCCACAGAACTGATATTAGGGCCTTAATAAATTTGTGACTGACTCAAGCCCTTTGTTAATAACGAGAGGATCTCGTCGGACCGCTGTTTCAACTATCCAAATGGTCGTCATCTTATATTATATTAAAATTGACCTTAAAAATTAAAAATTGTTATAAGTAAGGATATATATCGTATTCGATACATTTTTGCTCTGACCGCTGTCTCTGAGCGCCCCTCTATTACCAAAAATTAAAATGTAAAAAAATAAGCAACATCATTAAAAATTTTTTCAGATTGGTATATTCCTTGAAGTTGTAGATAATTTCGTTTATCTGGGAACCAGCATTAACAACACCAACAATGTCAGCCTTGAAATCCAACGCAGAATCACTCTTGCCAACAGGTGCTACTTTGGACTGAGTAGGCAATTGAAAAGTAAAGTCCTCTCTCGACGAACCAAAATCAAACTCTATAAGTCGCTCATTATTCCCGTCCTGATGTATGGCGCTGAAGCGTGGACGATGACAACATCCGATGAGACGACTCTTGGGGTTTTCGAGAGAAAGGTTTTGCGCAAGATTTATGGTCCTCTAAACATTGGCAACGGCGAATACCGCAGACGATGGAACGATGAGCTGTACGATTTATACGACGACATTGACATAGTTCAGCGAATAAAAAGACAGCGGCTACGCTGGCTAGGTCATGTTGTACGGATGGAAGAAAACACTCCAGCTCTGAAAGTATTCGATGCAGTACCCGCTGGAGGAAGCCGAGGAAGAGGACGACCTCCACTCCGGTGGAAAGACCAAGTGCAAAGTGACCTGGCTTCACTTGGTGTTTCCAGTTGGCGCCAAAAAGAAAAAGGAGGAATGAGTGGCGCGCTCTGGTGGATTCGGCTATAATCGCTTAAAGCGGTTCCTACGCCAAATATATATATATATATTCCTTTTTTTATGGACGTCTAAAGCTCAAGTGACATTTTTTTTCCGCACAAAAATATGTGAGATAATAAAGTGAAGTGGAAGGTGAAAGATTATTTGGAAGATATTAATCTTATAATTATCTGCTGGAAGCCTATATAGATCCTCATATATATCTATTTACCCATATTATTTAAAACAAGCTCAGCGTTGTAATATAAATACAAAAGAACGCAGATATTCAACAATTGTATAGAACTGTTAAACAAAAATCAAGAATTGGTTTGTGTGGCACCGGTCTTATTCAAATGGTACCACATGTTTTTTTGTAATGTTTACTTCCTAGGTAATCGAAACAGTGCTTTACATGGCGGTACGACTTGATATTTTAAATTATATTATTGTCCTTCCAGGTTGTAATGGATATTAAAAATAGTTTGTGATTAGCTATTAAAGTATCAGTGTCAAACACAGTATTCACATTTGTAGAAGCTAGGCTAGCATTTCCGCCTTTATCGAAGAAAAACAGTAAAATGTGGCTTAGTTTCTCTAGTCCAATTCTTGACTCCTGTTCAAACAATACTGAGACAACCAATCACAAAACTGCCGTGAAAAGTTTCTTTAGTACGAAATTTTAGTTTTCTATAATCATGCAGCATACCCAATCGCACTTCTACAAAAATACAGATTACTAAAGCCATATGTATATTGGAAAAATAATAGAAATATGTTTATGATACCTAACACTTCAGAGAGTCAAAACGCATAGACTAGTGGAACATCATCAAAATGGTACCCGACTCTTTAATCTGAGATTATCTCATGATCGTGGTGTTAGTGATGGCTGAGGGAGATGATTTAAGCGGTTAGGTGGGCTTAAACTTTTCAAATTTGGACTTTTTAGGTTTAAAATATTAAAATTTTATTTCAATTTATCTCAATTTTGTAAGATTGTGGACATCATTTCTCGGAAAGTTATGATGCGATTTTGTTTAAATTTTGCACACATATTTGATATAAAATTATTTAGTTAATGAACGCACGATTTTTTAATTTTTATTACAAATTTTTTTTTTCGAGGCAATATATGGCGAAAATTTTACCAAAAAGTGATTTTTATACTCTCGCAACCTGTTGCACAGAGTATAATAGTTTTGTTCACCTAACAGTTGTTTGGGCAAAATCGGTCCACTGCCACGCCCACAAAATGGCGGAAACCGAAAACCTATACAGTGTCATAACTAAGCCATAAATAAAGTTATGAAAATTAAATTTTGAACATAGGATCCCATTAGGGAGGGGCACATTTGGATGTAATTTTTTTGGAAAAGTGAGCGTGACCCCATCCCCAAATAGGTTTTTCGTATATAACTCGCAAACCAATAAAGCTATATAAACCAAACTTTCTGCAGTCGTTTATTTTAGCCATTTCCTTATACAGTCCAGAAATGAAGAAATCGGATAATAACCACGCCCACCTCCCATACAAAGGTTAGGTTGAAAATTACTAAAAATGGGTTAACTCACTAACGAAAAACGTCAGAAACACCAAATTTCACATAAGAAATGACAGATGGAAGCTGCACTCAGATTTTTTTACAAAATGGAAAATGGGCGTGGCGTCGCCCACTTATGGGTCAAAAACCATATCTCAAGAACTATTCGACAGATTTCAATGAAATTCGGTATATAATATTTTCTTGACACCCTGATGACACGTGTGAAAAATCTATATCTATATGCTATCGAAATATTTTTAGTTTATTAATTTAAGATGAACTAATAATGAGTTATGATGTCCATACGAGTACGAAGTTGTTTTTTTTTTTTTTTTTTTGATACGTCGTGGGAGACAGAGGTATCAACGGCAGGGTTTTCGGAATTTTTAGATACGTATCTTAGATATTCTGAATTGTTAAGAAAACATTGAAAATAACTAATAAACTAACTGAAATAATAAGAAAAAACTTTAATATATTAGAATGTAGATGTAAAATTAATATTCATAAATAAGTTTTCAACATGTCCACAGGCATATATATGTACATTCATTTCAACTAAACTTTACAAAAAAATTAGCAGCACATTACAACTTTAAGAGCTACAAATCTCCCATGAATTAGTCCACTTAATGAAGCAAACTTTCTCTGTCACGAAATGAGTACTAGTTTGTTGTAGGGGAAGTTGGCGCTCTTATATATGTCATTAGTGCGCATTTATGTTGGCGCAAATGTCACACGCACATTAGAGCACGCACTCGCATACACGCACACATATACATACACACATGCAAGCAAGAAGGCACGAGCAACAATGATAATGTCCGCAACAGCAGTTTGTTCGGAGTGTTTTGACCAACTTTGTTGGCACGTACCACTGACCAGAAAACTATTTAAAGAAGCATAGGAGAGGAAAAGGAACAAAAAACTGCTGGAACAAAATAGCCACAAAACCCGAATGAAATGAAATCAAATATAAAGTATCGGAGAATATATAAAGCACACACATATTTTGCCAGTTATTTGGTTGAGTCCAAGCAGTACATTTGCGGTACCGAAATGTAGTTTACTCCTCGGAGGCAGAATGTACAACGTACGCAGCAAATTTGTTTAAAAACTTTCCATCATTGCACAGTTGAATGAATTCGGGTTTGGTTATCTCTGCAAGGACAAAAGTAAAACAAATTTTCTTCCAGCGAGCATTGCGTAAATGCTGGCGCACAGTGGCACAACAATGACGCCCAGAACACTCCAAGGCACGTTTATAAGTGCAGATGTAATAAAAAAAAAGTATATAAATGTGTGTGTGTATGTGCATGTCACGCATATTGTTGCAAAATGCACTTGCTATGACACATCCCCATAGAAAACCTTGAACTAATTACAATGAATTTTTAATGCTCACAATTTGTACTTCATTTTCTATTGCCGGAGCAGAGGAAGTCAAGTTAATGTTTAGGATATTAGATTAAGTATTCTTTAATACTGATAATATTAAAGTAGCAATAGGAAAGTTCTACTGATGGAAGACTCAAAAATAAGTTGCACAAGAATATTTAACCGAGAAGTCTTCATCTATATGGTCTTGTCAAGGCGAATATTTCATACGGCTGAATTGGAAAATGTAATCATTTTAGTGTTTGTAAGAGTATAATTTGACTGATGATCGCCATTATCTTTCTACTGGGTTTTAGCATTAATCTAGAACTGATTTAGGGACCCCTCCAGAAATTTCAATCAATATCAGAACCTTGAATGATAATCTTCTGTGTTTATTGTGTTCGTATAAGATAGAATCGCACTAGTCTTTCAATTTTGCCTATCCATATTCACTTATATTTGTATACTTTTTGCCAAATTAATGATTAGATCCAGGTCGTATAACTTAGTCTACGGCCGACTTAGTTATTTTTTTTTTAGAAATTGGATGTATTAAGGTATAGAAAATTTGTTGTAATAGCAAGTTGTAAATCTTTATGTATCTCCGATTTATTTGAGAGATCTGTACCTTCTATACTCCTAGATGAACTGGATTAAGCAACAGATGTCATTGATTCCACCAATTTGGTACTTCGAACCACTGCTTTGCTACTTTGTTTGTATGCTTATCTGGCTAGAAGACCCAAACCAATCGCATTTCATCACTGGAACATGAAATCATGTATTCCTTCATAATTACGACATAAACAGGCCTTTCCAAGATGTCTTCCCGTGTATTGGGCCTACACCGTAGTGAAAAAAATAGCCACAACATTATAGTTGTTCCACTATCTTTATGTAATGGTCTTTCGAGAACCCAAACAGAACAATTTGGGATCCATTTGACCACAGGATATTGCACAAACTTCTGTGATTAAGGTAATGTGTAATATCGGAAATTGTATTCGTGCCGCTGGTGTTTCTTTATACGAAAATAAATTTTCCTCAGGCTATGGGCCTTAAATTATTATCTCTTAATCGTTGGCTAAAATTTGGGATACATGCGCTCGAGCTCAGTTGATCTCTTATACTTTTTAAGATTAAGAAATGGTGGTGTCTCTTACATCAGGTATGCGAATCGTAAGCCTATTTGATATAATATATTTAATAGGATTTGGTTCTATCGAAACGTCGCACCTGATAAAATTTTGTCATTTTTGTACGTGAAATTCATTTTTGAATTAATATAAGTTGTATCACAATGATTTGTTCAGGAGTTAATACAAATAGATGTTAAGGTACTTTGGTATCACTTTAGTGACAAAGAATGATTAATTTTTCATTTTATGCTGATTTCAAATGGGCGCTCCTAATATTTTGAGAAGAAAAAAATCAAACAAAAACAAATAAGGAAGGGCTAAGTTCGAGTGTAACCGAACATTTTATAATCTCGCAATTTATTTATTTAACTTTATTTATATTATATAATACACAATTTGACCCACATATTCGTCATATATATTGTATAAAGTCCATTGAAAGTTGGAAACCATAATATTAGGTTAGAAGCACCGTGTTCGATATATGGGGCCTTGACAACCTATGGTCCGATTTCGGCGATTTTTAGAATGGGGCTGCCACACTATTAACATAGTATTTGTGCAAAGTTCTGCACCGATATCTTCACTGTAAGCACTAGTTATATATATTACTTTATATATTGTAAAGTAAACGATTCAGATCGTCTTCAAAAGTTCTGGTATATAGGAAGTAGTCGTGGTTGTAAAGCGATTTGGCTTATTTTCACAACATATCATTGGGATGTAAGGAAACTATTACAAACCAAGTTTCATTGAAATCGGTCGAGTAGTTCCTGAGATATGGTTTTTGACCCATAAGTGAGCGATGCCACGCCCATTTTCCATTTTGTAAAAAAATCTGAGTGCAGCTTCCATATGCCATTTCTTATGTGAAATTTAGTGTTTCTGACGTTTTTGGTTAGTGAGTTAACCCATTTTTAGTAACTTTCAACCTAACCTTTGTATGGGAGGTAGGCGTTGTTATAATCCGATTTCTTTCCTTTTTGGACTGTATTACGAAGTGACTAAAAAAAACGACTGCAGAAAGTTTGGTTTATATAGCTCTATTGGTTTGCGAGATATGTACAAAAAACCTATTTGGGGGCGGGGCCACGCCCACCTCCCCAAAAAAATTGCATGCAAATAAGCCCCTTCATAGTGCGATCCTTCATACCAAATTTTATTTCCATAGCTTTATTTATGGCTTAGTTATGGCACTTTATGTGTTTTCGGTTTTCGCCATTTTGTGGACGTGTTAGTGGTCCGATTTTGCTCATTCAATCAACCTTCCTATGGTGCCAAGAAATAAGTGTGCCAAGTGTCATCAAGATATCTTAATTTTTACTCAAGTTACAGCTTGCACAGACGGACGGACGGACGGACGGACGGACGGACAGACAGACATTCGGATTTGAACTCCACTCTTCACCCTGATCACTTTGGTATATACAACCCTATATCTAACTCGTTTAGTTTTGGGTGTTACAAACAACCGTTATGTGAACAAAGCTATAATACTCTCTAGCAACTTTGTTGAGAGTATAATTATAAACAGTTATTAGTTCTTGATTTATAGGTAAAATATTAAAATTAGGTGATTCGAAGTCCTAGATTACAGCGCTCAACCTCAGAAACTCCAAATTAAAATTCGAGACATTTTAAATGCGCTATATATGTAGTAGTGATGTAAACATAAATTAACTTTAAAGAAATAAAAATTAAAATTTAGACTGATTGTAGATCTCGACCTACATAAACGTCGCAAATGAAAAATTCAAGTTTCTTTAGCTTAACACAAACATTCATACCTACTCGTATGTTGGGCAAAAATACACACACATGCAGGAATAGACACAACTGTAAATGTAAAATTATATTTCTTCAAAATTTCTTCTTTTTTTACATTGATTTGACATACGATGCTGCTCGTGCGTGTGTTTTTTATGCAAATGTTTCTTAAAATCTTGAATCGTTGAAGTGTGTAATTTAATCTTCACTCAAGTGTCGTCATTGTCTGCATTGGTGTATCTATCAGACATTCTTCATTATGTCGAGCTTGCCTTCTAATTGAAAGGCAAATTTAAGAGTCAACAATGTCGAACATATGCACTTTATCACATAAATAAACTGTGATTTTACAAGTTACAAGTATTACAATTTACTTAAAAAGTGTCTTCAAATAATGGAAGATAGCATATTGAAAACTGTAGCTTAACTATTTGTATTTATTGTAGCATATTTCTGTAAAAATTTGAAAAAGAAAGGATTTATGTAACAAGTTAGGAGGAGAAGTTAGTTAGGTTATAGAAAAATTTTCAATACTGAATCTCGGTCAAATAATTCAAATTAAAGTTTAAATATTTTTATTGTTGGAAAATACGATGCTCAAATTTTAAGGACAAAGTAACGTAGTTGTGTAAACACGTAGCACTGGATGGCTTTAATGGCAAATTGTCAATAAAGCTTCTTTTGAGATCGTTAGTCAAGTCCTATCTCGAAATGGATTACCCCGTACAAATGTTATTGTAGTGGTCACATAAATCCTATTTAGTATAATAATAAAGTATATTTTAAGCGACGTCAACTAACCGAGAAGTAAGAGGAGTCTTAGATGAATGAGAGTTTAATCGACGTAGTATGTCCGTTTGGGGATTTTTGAGATATACGGGATCACTATTAAAATTATGTAATCTACGACGTGGTAAAAAAATTGCTTCGTTACTTAACAAAGAGGATTTGTGAGATATAATGAAGCATATTATCTATATTCTGGCAGGTCTTTCTTATCCGAACTCTTCTAATCTACAGCGATGGCAGTGGTTTTACGTTTTTTTATTAGTGGCCAAACCATTGCCTTGTGTGTTTACAGGAAGCCTTCTTTACACCTTACAAAAACCTGGTGGCTAGCGATTTTTGGTAATTGGAAGGAGTGCCAAAAATAAATCCGTGTTTGTTCAAAGTGTCGATTTTCTATATGGAATTATCTGTATAGACAGTATTTTCTTTAAGCCGTAAATGATGACTATGACCAACAATGACAAGGAGCCTGTTTTGAAGGTGTTGCGCATTCCATATCTACATATGAACGTATTCGACCTATTGTTGTTTAGCTTTTTTTTAACCATCTCGCTTATTAGCGGCCTCAATTTATGTCTATATCGGCAAAACTTGCATGAAAGCAGCCACTATGGCACCTCAAGGCGGCCGGTGAGTCCTGCAGATAACGATCATTGTCTGCGGCCGCGCAATGGTGCCGACAGGTGAGTGGACTCAGCTGAATACACTGGCTGTTGCGCTACAAATTGTAGAAGAAGAATTGTGTAGTGAACTTTGACTTTCCTTTTGTTAACTCATTTGCATCTGCAATTTTCACTCCTCCGTATTTCTGCTCAGGCGCTCACCTTTGTTGCTGCATGAAAAGCCAATTGTTGCAAAATAGAAACAATCGCACGGCCACAACAACAACAACAAATGCAATGCGTGTATTACCAAACAGTGAGCAAGCGAGTAAAGCATCAAGAAAATTGCATTCTGAGAACAAAAGCGTCGAACAAAGTTGGCGCTGATGTACAATACAATAAAGGCAAAATGGCAAAAATGGCAATATCAAAGCAATGGAGGCGGCAACAATGAGTTCGAAAAAGTGACGTGCAACACTAGCACTGCAGTGTGTACACAACAAAAGGGCTGGCTGGCCATTGGCTGTGGGCGCGTGTTTGGTAGCGCTGTGAATGGAAAGTTTTAAAGAGCGCATAACGGTTGGCAAACACGGATGAATTGCCATTGACCAAAACCAAACACTAATCAGCTGCGAAAGCAAGTGCCGACAACAGCGAATTGACAGAAACCTCACAATTTCGCTGTGAGTTTTTCACATTGCGTATAATTTCGCGGAAGCTTCGCGCCACTGCATTTGATTCGATATACAAAGAATATTGATGGGGTTAATCGGAAAATTAATTAATACTTACTAATGAAGAAATACTCTATGGTTTGTATATATGTACTAAAGTCCAACAAGTTGTCAAAGATGTCTCTTCAGTGCCAGCTTTCTCGAACATTTTACAGTCATCCAAAACAACTTTGTAATTCTTTATACTCGTTTTCACCACATTTCAACGTTTTCGATGACTATATGGCCATTATGAAATTCATCAAATATCTTACGAATAGTTGTTTTGCCTGGCATAGAGCTTGGGTAGCGCTCAACAATCTATTTATATTTTGCAATCAAAAAATACTAATTCTTTCGAAAGTTTTATTTTTATACTCTCGCAACCAGTTGCACAGAGAATAATAGTATTGTTCACATAACGGTTGTTTGTGTCACTAAGAAATATAAGAGTTAGATATGGGGTTATATATATATAAATGATCAGGATGACGAGTGGATTTTAAATCCGGATGTCTGTCCGTCCGTCTGTCCGTGCAAGCGATAACTTGAGTAAAAAATAAGATATCTTAATGAAACTTGGAAAACATGTTCCTTGGCACCCTGAGAAGGTTGCTTTCGAAAATGGGCAAAATCGGTCCACTGCCACGCCCACAAAATGGCGGAAACCGAAAATCTATACAGTCTCATAACTAAGCCATAAATAAAGTTATGAAAATGACATTTGGAACATAAGATCGCATTAGGGATGGGCACATTTGGATGTAATTGTTTTTGAAAAGTGGGCGTGACCCCGCCCACCAAATAGGTTTTTTGTATAAACTCGCAAACCAATAAAGCTATATAAACCAAACTTTCTGCAGTCGTTTATTTTAGCCACTTCTTAATGCAAATTTCAAAAATGAAAGAAATCGGATAATAACCACGCCCACCTCCCATACAAAGGTTAGGTTGAAAATTACTAAAAGTGGGTTAACTCACTAACGAAAAACGTCATAAACGCCTAATTTTATATAAGAAATGGCAAAAGGAAGAGCACTGAGATTTTTTTACAAAATGGAAAATGGGCGTGGCGTCGCCCACTTATGGGTCAAACACCATATCTCAAGAACTATTCGACCGATTTCAATGAAATTCAATATGTAACACTTTCTTGACACCCTGATGACACGGGTGGAATATGGGCGAAATCGGTTCACAACTACGTCTACTTCCCATATAACTCAATTTTTAATTCTTTTGATTCGTTCACTTTATAATACATATATACATTAGGAACAAATGAAGATAGCGAAATAAAACTTTATACAAATACTGTATTTGAGCTGTGACATCACTTGTGGAAAAATTGTCAAAATAGGACCATGACTTTTCAAGGCCCCTGATATCGAACATGAAGAACTCAGTGCCTAAGGGTAATTTTTCACCGAAAATATAGGTAAATCCCGCAGATATTTTAATGTAATTCATTCCCTCTGAATTTTTACTTATAACAGTTTCTCCCTGTACCTGAAATGGTAAAAATCGGGTCATAACTTCCCCCAGATCCCATATACCTAATTATAAGTAATATTAAATTAAATCATTTGTTATAAAAATCGTTTGTTATATTAATAAATTTTAATAAATAAATTCCGAGAGTATAAAATGTTCGGTTATACCCGAACTTAGCCCTTCCTTACTTCTTTCATTTACGAAACACCCTATCCAATTTTTCGATAGTCTAACTATAACCCTTAAGAATTTAATATAAGCCTTCAAATAAACGATATAAACGTTTCACCTTGTCCTGTCTTATCTAATTAACTTACTGATTTCAGACTGTATAATGTATATTCGGGTCAATAAATAAGGGTACTAAAAACTACGGAAACTCTTGTTATACTGGAACACTTGGTATACACTCGACTTCTCAAAAATACATTTCACATTATTTATATTTTCCCTAACTTATACGTTTTGTGGGTATGATGTGACCATAATTCAGGGCATCCTAAGCATCTGTGTTAAGGCATTACAACCCTGCCGAAACACACTACCCAGTATCTAAAATTGTCTTCGGCCAACAGTCCTATCCTATATATTGCTTGTGCCAAAGCCTCCAAAGCGATTAGAAAATCAGTATACAGGACAAGGCAACAATTAAAGAGGGAATATTTGGAGGTTCATAAATACGGCAACCAATAAAGGGTAAGAGCTTTGAAGAAAAACTCTGTTGAAAATGTTTTGCGAATGTTGTAAAAAATTTTCTAGGAAACCATGAAAACGTACAGCGTAGACACGGGCACGATTTACCGATGTGTGCGGACCCACAATATCGTGCGTGAAATTAAAAAAACGTCCAATTACAACGGCTACAATAAAATGATTACTCTGTGTGAAATGGTCATGTTTTGCTATTTTTTTTAGTAAACAAACGATATTGGCTTTTATTCCACAAAATATTTCTGTTTTGAACTTTCAAAATTAATTAATCAATTTTCACTATGGAACTGTCATATTTTCTCGCACGATACTGCAGGCAAAATGAAACGAGTTTGATTTTCAAACATTGATTGCGATGCGGCGACTACGAAATACACGCATTCGCTAATATATGTTTGGATTTATGAACAGCCCGCATTTAACGTACCGCCTTAGCCGCATTTGTCGTGTCTACGCTGGACGTGGCGTAAATAAGCAAATTACAAAGACTTAATAAATGAACTTATAATGTCATATGAAGCTTGGGGGTTTGGGGTTCATCTGGATTTCTTTCCAGAAAATTTGGGTACTGTGAGTGATGAACAAGACGAGAGGTTCCATCAGGCCATTTCCTTAATGGAGAAGCACTATCAAGAATGTAAAACTTTGTTAACCAGTGTAATCAGAACTCTCAAAAAGAAGAACTAACAGATAGACAACAATTTTTAATTTTTATCATTCAAAAACTGCTAATTGAGTCATCTCGGGATCGAAATATTCATCCAATCATAAAAAATATTAATTTAAATAAAGCTTTACTTTTTACACTGTACAAAGCTTTAATAATATCTTATTTGTGATATAAACCATTTTGGTGGACAAACCTACCTACACGTGTTGTTTATCTTACATTTCTAGGAAACATTGCGTATACGCAACGTTGGGAGTAACAATAGACAGTTGTTACTCAGCATGCCATTCGTGTTATAAATGTATTGTCAATAATGGGTTCTCGCTATTCAAGGAGTAGTTCTGTTTTGTTTTTATTATTCAGTTGGTTCTAGAACGATGAGCTAATAGCATAGATAACTTGATACGAGACTATTTTGCCACTGGTACTATTAGAGAAAATAGAACAATGAATAAAACCATGACAAATACGAAAACTCTTCAGAAAAAAGAGAGAGGGTCATTTGATTTCAGCTTTGACCAAACACATGAAGTACTATTGGGTGTGTATTGAATGTAGCTACTAACAACGCAAAAATCGAACCATTGGTTACAGCAAAACGTTACGATAGAAAACTAAAAAAAAATGGTGAAAGTGCCTCAGCCCCAGGTTATAGCAGATTATAATAAAAATATGGGAGGCGTTGATCTGCATGATAATGGAATTGCCAATTATAGGATTCGAGTAAGAGGGAAAAAGTGGTGGTGACCACTGTTCATCAATTTGATAGATAGTGTTTTAGTAAAATCGTGGAAGATTTACAATCTGGCAAATGAGCGATCTATGACTCAATTAGAATTTAAATCTTACGTTGCTGTTAGTTTGATGAAAACCGAAGAAGCCCAACTTGCAAATAATTCTCACTTTTTGGGTAATTCAAATAGAAATTTAGGAAGACCATCCAAAACGCATTACCTTCCAATATTCGCTTCGATAATATTTCGAAGCGAAAAATTTCGAAAATAAAAGTCGAAGAAGATGTAGAAAGTGTAGAAGTACAACAATTTATATGTGTAAAAAATGTCATATACATCTTCATGCTGATTGTTTTAAAATATTTCACTCACGCTAATCGCTATAGTATTAGCGTAAGTGAAATATTTTAAATGTATTTTTATGACTTGCTTGTATAATATAAGTTCAGTAATCCCAACGTTGCGTAGGCGCAACATTTCACGGAATGAAAAATAATTAATCAATATTTATTTTAATGATTTTCTCTTTTTTTATGTTTTTTAAACGTAATAAACAATAAAACCATAAAATATGCATTTATTTTTACCCTTGGGAATTAATGGGTTAAATACAGCCCCTTAATGAAGTGGACAGTATTATGCAATTCATTCATGAGTCAAATGCGAGATTTTTAGCAAATGTTTTGCAGTGTTAAGTTCTTGAGCAATAAGAAGTGTTAATGCAATCCTGAAGAACTTTCGATCATTGTGGTTCCATTAGTCTCAATGCATACCTTGAGTATTGTCCCCTCAGTAAAAATATATGTCTATGGTGCGTTCATTGTTATTACATTATATTTTCCCGTTTTAACATAGAATCCACTTGTCTTTGCTCGACAAATACCTTGCGAAATTTGTAACAGATTTGACCTACGCTGTGCCAACGCAACACTGCGCACATCCGCCTAAGAGCAATGCGCTTTGTTTTCCCCAAACTGTTGCATTATAAGCATTACTTTTATTTGCCCAGCGAATCGTAGCGAGATTTCAGCATTCCTGCACAATTCAGTTGGCAATTTAAGTTTATCCCGCCAACAAAACGCGTTGTCATAAAAGAATAAATAGCAAACCGAAAAATGTAAAAATAAGAACTATATCTGAGAATGCCCTTGAGAGAAAGCGCAAGCAGTTAGCTAGTCTTGGACAATGGCTAAAGGAGTTCTGCACTTTTTTTTTGTCATTCAGTCCTATTGTCATATCTCTCGTACAGCGTGCCTCTCTTTCTCTTGCATACGCCCTACAACTTTTTATTCAAATCCCAGCTAGTTGTAAACCCAGAAATTTAAGCGCTACGAGTATCAGCATAACAATGAGCAAAGGAATATACTTAACTACGAGAAAGCACTAAAGTTTAAGCTTGAGAAGAGAAAAAAATCATGCTTACAACAACAACTGGTATAATTTGTGCAAAAAACTTTGTATAGTTTATAATAAAAATGTGTGTCGAAGCACTATGTGCGCGCAGTGTCCGGCGCGGTAATCAAATTTCAAATGCACTCTAAGACCTCAACGTGAACCCCCTGCACAAGCGTATGCTTGCTTCAGTTGGGATTATTTCGCAAATTCGTTGTCATTTCATTTGTCTCGGTGTTGTAGTTTTAAATTTATTTTTAAGTGAAAATCTTTTCGTGCTGCTCCTCATCCATTTCTTCATCTCGGCGCTGCAGCTGAACTGAAATTTTCTTGTTATTTTTTCAATTTCTTCAAGTGATTTGTTATGCAGATTCGTCTCTTCTTGTTTCTACTGCTTTATCTTTATTTCTTCCGGGAAATTCTCTAATTCTGTAATTTGCTGCAGGCATTGACAAAGTTTTTCGCTGAAATTTTGTTTATCGTTTTGAGTCAATTAGAAAGTAGTTATCAATTTAATTAAAATGCAAAGTGATTGAATTTGCGGAGTTGACGAGAAAGAGAAAAAACTCTCTGCCAACTTGCTAATAGCCGCTGATATTCGTAGATTTCTTTAGTGCATTTAACATTTTCATTTCAATCATAAAAAAACTTTAAATGAATTATACACTTAAAGATATTCTTTGTTTTTGTAGACGGAGATAGAGAGATAGAGGGAGATGTTAAAACGAAAAAATTAAATTATGTTCTTACATATATAGCTGATGGGGGATTACCATATAACCCAAATATTAATCATCGTTTTACATTTATATGCTTTGAAAATCATATGATATGTCAACAATAATGAGAACAAGCGGAACTCGAACACTGAAAAGCTTATAATACTCGTTTCACAAATTTCCAATTAAGATTGATCCAAGCCAATTATTGGGCAACAGATCTCTTAAGGTCGGGTTTTAGAATCTAAGAATTGTTGAAAATCTCGAAACACATGTTCAATTAAGAAATAACTCACTAATTTGAAAACGGTATATGACCGCAGTTTGATGAAAGCTGCAGCAAGATGGCGCTGTTCGAAAAGAAACGATGTCCGTCACTATTTAGACAACAATACGTTGAGTACATGATACATAGTCCTAACACAGATGAGAAGGATTAAGTGCTATTGAAGAATGTCCGACAAAGACTCCAAAGTATACAAATGCAAAATGAAATATCTTCAAAAGCAAAAAAAAAAAATCCGCTCGTTCCAAGTCATTATAGATGGGTGGTCCGCACATAAGTCATCATCAGTCAATCGACTGATGGCTGGGCATCCCCGAAGGCGATATCCTAATGTTTTATCATTCCCTAATGATGCGCAACATTCCGATCCGGCACTGAGTTTTGGAATTTAAGTTCTGAGGGTTAAGTGCCTGGTGATGACTAACTACATTATTACGAAGTGAGGTACTCTCGATGATTTTACCAGAACTTAAAAAAGTGGGCAAAAGGTATATTCTGTAGATATAATGTTACAGCAACAGCACCAGAGCGATCTAATACTTTACAAAATCTATGAATCCTCTATAATTGATCATTAAAATTAAAATTACAACAATATGCAAAGAATCAGAGATAGGAAAGATAGGAACGATGTGAATTCGAAACACCAATTCTGTGACAAATAATATTCGGTTCGCGAGGGACTAGCATACATCTGATTCCTAAAAAGAGATTAGAATTTCTCCACCATATGATAGGTACTATCAATTAAAAATACGGATTCGATATTATAAAGAGTTCTTATATATTTAAGTATTATTTGGGAGTTGTTTGATATAATATTTCAACTCGGAAGGATTAGCTTATATTAATTGTCTCTAAGCAGTTTCTATTTACATACTCAAAAAGTCCTAAAATTTTCGATATAATTTTCATATCAAAAGATTTTATATAACCAGGAATTATAGAAGCCTTAACAGCTTTCTCAAGCAAAATAATTCAATAGGTTTGCATTGAACCAAAAACACTCAAGCAGGTGTGAAGATGCGAATGCGAATAAAATAAACAACTTCGACCAGGCAAACCACTTTGACACCTCTTCAAATATGCAATACTAGAAAGGGGCAACAAATAAAAATGTTTACCGTTATGCATGTATAAATGCGTAGTAGAATAGAAAACACATATGCTGTCAAAGGAAAAATTACGTCGAAGACAATGTTGGACTTACACAAGGAATAAACGCATACAATGAATATTTAAACAAGAGAGTAGAACTCGAAATGAATAAAACACAAACAACGAAGAAACAACAAAAACTAAAATAACGGCATAAAATCCTAGAATCGAGTGGTTTTGCTCTTAAACTATGTAAATGTCAAGTTAAATGGCTTTCCAGCGCTTTTCTGCTGCGAGTGCACGAGTGTGACACAAGTTCATAGCATCTTTCACTGGCAGCCGATAGGATAACTGGCGCTTGAGAGCCGCCTAAGTGGTGGTGGAGACAAATTTGGAAATTCGTTAAGCACAAACGCGAGTCAACGAAATAAGATAAAAGCATAAAATGTAGGGAGTATAAAAACTGCGGAGCAGCAAAACATACAACTAAGCTGTGGAGCCGCTATTGAAGAGGTTAAAACCAAAATGTAGTCAGCGTGAAAGCCAAGGCCACACAAAAGAACTAGCACATGGTGTGGGAGCGAAAGTGTAGAGTTTAGTGGCACGGGTGGGAGAGCGTTCGCAATTTAAATAAATGCGCAAAAATGGTCGGTTTCCATTTACAGAAACTACCCATAAATGTCGCAATTTCATTTATGCGCTTCGTGTCTGACACGCTTACAGCTAGTGGGATGTGGAGGCGTGTGGTAGGAAAGTGTGTACATAAATGGTAGTGATTGTGATGTTACTCAGTGTAAGCATAGTAATGTTGAATCTCACCCAAGAACGTGTTGCGAGCCTGAACACTCTGAAATATACATATATCACGTGGTTGCAGGGTGATCGGATATAACTGATATGAGATATGATAACAAAGTGATAATAAAAGGAGATAGACTTTATATAAAAATCCGATCCGGTAGAGTCGGTAAAAAAGTTCTCATAAAGGGCTTACCACAGAACAAATTTAAGTCAGGCATTTTATGAAATCTACCGGCTTGTTGAATTATGCTCAATTGGTATTTACAATAATAACAAGTGTTTCTTTTAAAATACTCTTTCAAAAAACTACCCAACAAGTTGCAGAGATGAAACCAGGAAAACCATCGTATGGATATTGTTTTGAACTCATCCAACTGCACCCACAATTTCTTTATTTTCACGAACCTATACCCATTTTTGGTTGAGTTAAATCATTTACATACAAACATACATAGTTTGCTCGAAAACACAATTCTAAGCAAAGAATCCCTCAAATTAAAGCACCGCACCACGTATGAACATTGCATTAGAGTGCGGCACGTATGACAACAGTAAATCCACCAGCGCTTAAAGTAAATTTACACGTTCCGCTGCCAGCTGTCCGGAGGTGAACGAGTACAGTAGTGACTACACATGAGTAGAAAACCGTTAGTATTGTGACTATTCAATTTCCCTTTTGAAAAAAAAAAAACAGTAAATAGTATAAGCTTACTGATTTACATATCAATTTGGGGTGTTCACAAGTAAGATGAGTGTAGACAACCCATATTTGATGTGTCTTAAATACTTTTAAGTGTTGCGATCTACATATACATGTATGTATATAGAGAGGTATGACAGTACTTCAATTGTATTGAAACCAATTAGAGTATTACCATGTTAAAGGAATAGGATTAAGACCAGATCTACCAAGCTTTACGAATCATTTGACGATATGAATGAATGTTAACCCTTTTATGTCAGAATTAAAATGGGCGGAGCTAACATTTTTTTTAGGACAGATATATATTAGTCTTAACAAATATGAAGTGGTAAAAAATTCAAAGTCCTATGTATCCTGGTTCATTAGTTACAGGATGTTGCTTATAGGCACAAATTAGATTATTATAAAAAAACTAAACACTTTTCTAGTGAAATTTTTTTTTAAATAACTCTCTTATCTTTACTTATTTATATAGTTCACTTTGTTTTAAAATAAAACAATTTTTTTTTATGTTTTTGAGCACTTTTTGTATAAACACTTCAGTATAACTTTTTCGCGAAACCGATTTTGACAATTCCACTCTGCGGAGAAGGCCTACTGCATGAATACGTGCACAGCTCATTACAAAAAATGTAACTGTAAGTTTGCACAACACATAAGTCTACATAAAATATTTAAATAACGAGAGTTAGAAGCCGGTAAGTACAATGTTGCCTATAGGCAACATTTGGCATGAAAGGGTTAACCGAATCAACTCAGTTCGGTTTGTATGGGAGGTGGGCGTGGTTATTATCCGATTTCTTTCATTTTTGGACTGTATTAAGACGTGGCTAAAAAAACGACGAAAAAAATTCCATCCAAATATGCCCCTTCATAGTGCGATCCTTCATACCAAACAACCGTTATGTGAACAAAACTATAATACTCTCTAGCAACTTTATTGCGAGAGTATAAAAAGCTTAAAAAAGTCACCACGTGAGGTGAAAAGCGTTATGCTCTCAAACAGCTGTTGGAAAATAATAAACAAATACAAATTTGAAATGGATAACCAAGAAATGTAAGTAATTTTGCAAATTTAATAATTTTGATGTAAATATAATAATGTCATCTATTTCTAGGCGATGTATAAAAAGATCAATGGTGCATGACCACAAAGGGTACCTATTTGTATAATAAATGCTGTTACACCAATACCTACAATGTATACTTGGGCGCCAACACAGCAAAACTTTATGGTTGAAGATGAAACTGTGCTACACAACATCCCGTATATTGGCGAAGAAGTACTAGATAAAGATGATAAATTCATTGAGGAGTTGATAAAAAATTATGATGGTAAAGTGCTTGGTTTATGGATGACGCTATCTTCGTTGAATTGGTACATGCTTTAATGCGTAACTATAATAAAGAAGAAGAAATATCTGTTGGCTTTCGTGTGGGCATTACTAAACCGGAAACACCAAAAACTGAAGCACTTCCCACGGATAACAAATCGAACGATAAAGTCATTAATGACGGAAATATTCAATTGCTTGAAATGAAAATACAACAAGTAAGGAAGGGCTAAGTTCGGGTGTAACCGAACAATTTATACTCTCGCAATTTATTTATTTAACTTTATTTATATTATATAATACACAATTTGACCCACATATTCGTCATTTATATTGTATAAAGTCCATTGAAAGTTGGAAACCCTAATATTAGGTTAGAAGTACCGAGGTCCTCATATTCGATATATGGGGCCTTGACAACCTATGGTCCGATTTCGGTGATTAATAGAATGGATAGAATGGGGCTGCCACACTATAAACGTAGTATTTGTGCAAAGTTCTGCACCGATATCTTCACTAGTGCTTACTTTATATATTGTAAAGTAAACGATTCAGATCGTCTTCAAAGTTCTGGTATATAGGAAGTAGGCGTGGTTGTGAACGGACCACGCCCATTTTCCATTTTGTAAAAAAATCTGAGTGCAGCTTCTATCTGCCATTGCTTATGTGAAATTTAGTGTTTCTTACGTTTTTCCTCAGCGAGTTAACCCACTTTTAGTAATTTTCAACCTAACCTTTGTATGGGAGGTGGGCGTGGTTATTATCCGATTTCTTTCATTTTTGGACTGCATTAAGAAGTGGCTAAAAGAAACGACTGCAGAAAGATTGGTTTATATAGCTTTATTGATTTGCGAGATAAATACAAAAAACCTATTTGAGGGCGGGGCCACGCCCACTTCTTCAAAAAAATACATCCAGATGTGCCCCTTCCTAATGCGATCCTGTGTTCCAAATTTCATTTTAATAACTTTATTTATGGCTTAGTTATGGCACTTTATGTGTTTTCAGCTTCCGCCATTTTGTGGGCGTGGCAGTGCGAGGCAGTGGACCGATTTTGCCCATTTTCGAAAGCAACCTCCTCAGGGTGCCAAGGAATATGTGTTCCAAGTTTCATAAAGAGATCTTAATTTTTACTCAAGTTATCGCTTGCACGGACAGACAGACAGACGGACGGACAGACATCCGGATTTCAAATCCACTCGTCATCCTGATCATTTATATATATATACCCCCATATCTAACTCTTTTATTTCTTGGTGACACAAACAACCGTTATGTGAACAAAACTATGATACTCTGTGCAACATGTTGCGAGAATATAAAAACGAGTGAAGAACAGATGCAAAAAGAAAAAAATACCCTTCCCAACTCCTATTATTTTTCAAGCCATCAGTTCAAATTTTCCAGATAAAGGAAACCCCCAAGAATTCAAAGAAAAGTATATTTACCGTGTTTATGTGTAATATGTAGCTTAAAAATACAATTGAATTAATCAGGTATATTGAACTTACCGAGCAGCAGGACCCGGAGAGGGCACAAGAATGCAACACCAAGCGGTCGAGCTAAATATAGCTCAATATATTTTCTTCTTCTTTTTTCGTGCAACCGCTATAGGCCATTAAATTAATAAACTTAAATTATTTCGACGCCTATGATACTCCACCTCTATACTTAGAGGTTAAGGAATCCACCGAAAGAAACGGCGAAACTCTGTCTCACAATCGGGTTATAATAATTCTTCCACAAAAATCCAAAGTGTGAATTGTGTATGTTGTGTTTAGTACTTCGTTTTTTAATCAAAAACTTTAGCTCCCATTTACCTTCATCACTTCGTTCTTATATATTGCTTGTTTACTTCAAAATAAAATTCCAACATCGTAAAAGTGGCGAATTGGCCCTGACATAAAAAACAACATAACTGATAGTGCATCAAATTGTGGGGTATAAAAGATCGAGCGACGCTGGAAATGGCGATACTTGGGCATAAACAGTGGATACTAAAATAATGGAAACAATAAGCAATTACTGTAAAGCAGCCAGTGAGTACAAGACTTGATTGTCATTACAGGATAGCGTTGTTGAACGAATCGTTAACAACAATAGAGCCAAGCAATGACTACAACTATTTAACAAAAACATAAAAGTACAAAAACAACGATAAACAAGCACTTTAAGCACCTACAAAGTGGTGCTCAACACTTTCATGCCAACAGATCACTGAGCAACTTATGTTTAACTGTCCGATTTTATGTGCGAATCGCTCGTTTATTTTGGCAAAAAACGAGCACAACGAACCCGAAAAAGAAGCGGTGGAAAAAACTAAAAAACTGGCAAGACAATGGCAAATAAAAATTGTAACGTGTCAAAATGGCATGTACGAGTATGTACGAGTGGCAATCGCCTCGGCCCTAAAACAAATGCAGCGCGAATAATAATAGTAACGAAGCTATCAAGGCAGGAGCGTAAAAGTGTTGTTGGGCGGATTTGCCAAAGTGGATTCGCATGCGCACTAAATTCCGAAATGATGCATTAAATATTTAAAGTGTTGAGAGGCATAAAAATGAGACCCATAAAAAGGATATTTATATGCAAAAAGGAACAAAGGACAAGCGCAAGAAAGCAATTCAAATTGAAGATAGCATCGATGATGGCGAGTGATGCCGTCAACACAATTACACGTACCAAGTTCTATAAATATGTAAAGCAGTGGCAGCGGTAGTAATTCTCCTACACGGGTGGGAGCAGTGGTAGTGGCATTGAAAGCTTAAGCTGTGCAGATATATGTATGTGTGTGTGTGTGTGTACAAAATTTTCGCTTGCGCCACACACATAACTTATGTCCGAAACGATTTGTTGTTGTTGCTACACAATTCGGCTATTGCGTTAGCTTTATTGTTATCGTTGGGGCCAACATCTTTAACTCGTTCGAAAAAATAAACTTACATAGATATTGTCTTAAGGTCATAAAGTTTGTGAAGTTTGCCGAAAAGACACATGCACGTACGCGTGGGATAGCACATAAACATATATGCAACGTACACACACTCATAATTTATAAAATGTGGCACATAGTCATGAATATCAGAACAGCAGCACGTATTTGCCACGTCTGCCTTCCATTTTCAGCTGAAAAGTGTTAAAGTGTCGTTAGGAACCTTGAAATTTGTGAAACTATATATAAGTATGTAGATGGAATGAAAAAGAGGTGAGAACAAAGGAGTTCCAATGCGTTAGTACCATCGTCCACGGGAAATTTGTGCACTCGGCTATAACCGCGTAAGCGTTGTCTACGCCAGTCAAGAAGAAGAAGAAGTGATTGCTACTTTCGAACTGGTAATGCTACTGAACTTTGATTGCTACTGAATAATGATTGTTACTTTTCGAACTGCTATTGCTACAGTGATTACTGAACTTCTATATGTACTGTGATCGTACAAAAACACTGAACTTCTTTATAGCTACAGTGATCGAACTCAAATTACTGAACTGCAATCGCGATTGTAAATCACTGCTATTTACAAAAATTGATCGCAGTTGCTATATGCGATTTTTCAATCACAGTGAAGAAATCACCGGTAGTGAAATATCGCTCATCACTAATTCATAGCCGATCCCGTGTACTTATTTTTATTGTCATTTACATCAAAGTTTTTGTTTTATTTAAAGATTAAAATATGAATTCTTCTGTTCACCTTCTAAAACACTGAACTAACACAAAGTATTTCTAAAGGTTTCTATTGAGACGAATTTTTCACAAGCAATATCATTTGCCGTAGACAGGAACTTGGTGACAGGCCCGGACAATAATACATGTGAACACAATTATTCCGCTGTTGTCCAATTGCTTCCTTCAAACGGTCTTGATGGCCGTAGGGAGGTAGCTCAAAAAAATTATACTCTGCCAATTCCACCAAATACAGAGAAAACTCTTCTTGGCCGTCAATCCTTGCTTGGCCACCGTTTGAGCTGTCTCCATGCATTTTGACTACGGCCGTTTTTGCTTGTATCATCTATAGTAATAATCTGATTCTGAAATTTGATTGCGATTCAGCAAGAATTGGAAAATTTGAACTTAACGTACGTAAGCTGATGTACCAACTTGCTTGGAGAATAACTACTTATAAATATATCAAAGTAATTCGCACCTTCGTAATTTTATATAAACTTTTTACTTATTTTGTAATATTATTTTGTATTATACTATTTTACTAAATAAATTTGTTCATAGAGTAATATTTTCGGCATCGGATTAATAGGCATCGAAACGGTCAAAAATTTAGAAGCGGTCGGACGCTAAGAATCATTTCCATTTCGCTCAAACAAAACGTCGAACGCGAAATTATAACACCAACACTACCACCAACGACGAAAATTCCCCACGACAGTCGGTTCTACATAACCGGAACGGACCCGGTTTTTTATCCGGCCAAGAACTGTCGAATCGGCAACAAGCCTAACACGTTCGTCCAAGAAAATTCTACTTTGGATAACCGGATTAATCATCAACCAATTTTCTTTTATAATAGAAGTCTAAGGTATATACTTAGATATTGAATTCGAATGCTCTAGACAATAGCAATCCTGATTCACGACATGTCTGAAAGCTACTTAATACCAACAAGTAAGGAATCAGAAAGTCATGCAATTCTCGTATGTTCCTATGAAGAATATTTTTGAAGAGTATTTAACAGAACTCCTATTACATATATAAAGAAATAATCAATAATCAATAATGTTATTTGGATATCTATACACGTGCTTTTGAAGTAATTAAACTATAATTTGAAGATGAGAAAGAATATAACCGTTGTAATAATAATTTAAAAAAATAAATATGCATACATACATAATCAAGATTAAGTTTCTAGTATAATTTTCTAATATAAATAATTTCTTCCTGTTTTTATCATAAGGCAACTCTGATCCGACAATTCTAGTCCCGAAAACAAAATAGAGAATTGATTAACTAAATGGAAGTGAAAAAGCAATACATATGTATATTCTCCTACCATTAAATCTTAGAAGACTTTCAGTAAGGGTGTAACCCATACTGTCGCCTCATTGTATATAAGCTCAAATCTAGGCAAATCAGTTTAAGAACATAAAATATTAATTTTAACTAAAAGATCTACATATTTTGACGAATACATTTTCCAGAATAAAACAGAATCGTCATCGATAACTCACGACCTCTTCAACAGTCCAACTCACACCGAATTAAACCATAAACTTTAAAAATTTTAGACTTCATACTCACATTGAAGAAATACGTAGCCAGAAAGCTGCAGTCAATAATTATCGGTTTGTAGGCAGGGAAAGACAATAAATAATACTTTGGTAAATAAAGAATAGAGAATTTAATTTTTGAGATTTATTTTCTAACTTAAATAGTAACAATTTACAAAAGAGTTTCACCTCCACTTTCGCCATTTTCGTCCTTATACTTTTATCCTTATTGCAGGCACTATTTGTTAATCCACTTGTTATGCCTGTTTCTATGCATTTATGTTGAGATTGTTTTTGTTTAGCAGTGAAATTTGCATTCCCACCGATGCTGCTGCTGCTGGTGCTGGTGCTCCTTGAGAAGCGAATGCAAATTGCAAATGCAGCATTTATGCGAGGCAAAATACTCAGCACAATTTCATTCAACAGGACTCGAACCATTTCAGCACACCAAATCGCGCACGGTCTCCCTTTGCAGTTGCTGCTTTGTCTGTGGCAATGCCACTCGGCGCTGCTCTGCATTCGTTAGGCGATGGAAAGTTGTGCAAAACTTAACGGTGTTTCAAGTACTGCAGCAGCAACAACAAAAACAAAAGCGACGCTTGCAATTGAAGTCTTTGAATGTTGCTGTTGTTGCTGTTGCTAGTGCTGTTGTGCGACAGCATTGCATTCAATTGCTGCAGTTGGTTGTGCATAATTGTTGTAGTTGTTGCTTTATCACCGCTACAATTTAGCGTGTGTTTGACTAAAGTGAATTTGCATAATCTTCAAGTTGCTCTGGAAAATAGCGCAGCACGCTAGCTGTGACAGCAGCAATGGGCAGTGACTGTGTGTTGGCGAAGCAAAGAGAGGGAAATATTAAATATGAAGTAGCGAAGAGCAGCGAAAACACCACTTGTATTTCTAAGGCTAAGTGCGGGTATAGTTAGTGAGTTGTGGTGGGTTCAAGGAAGCTCCGCTCTTCTAAATTTGCATACGTTTTTGTACCTCGAGTTGACTTTGTAATACAACAGTTAACAAATATTACTAATAGCAGATTTGTAGACCAACTCATTTGCAATAACACTCATAAAGGTAACTAACTTGCGTCAGACTTATTTACTGTTTCTCAATTGATGCAACGACAATTGAATGGACGGTATTAAGCAATAAATTAGTAGATATGTATGTATGTAATATTTAGTTGACCTTTAAAGTTATCGTGGGATATTGTTAGCATTTCCTACATAATTTGGAACATGATATGTGGATGCGATGTCCTTGACCCATTTTACCAATGCATTCAATTTAATACACTGTTAATATCTGACGTACAACATAATGAGTACACTCTTTTTAAAGAGCCAATACACATATATGATTTTTTCTCTTTGAATTCAATTTTGAGAAGAAATCTTTTGCATTTGGTGGAAAAGAAAATATAGCATTACGTTATACCCTTCGTCAAACAATGAATAAATTCAAACTTCCGAGGTTATTTCTGCAAAATGTATGCATTTGTCTGATTGAATGATTTATGAAAACATTCACTCCACAAATGGACTGGAACTTAACTAAATTACCAACAACACTGGACAGCACTCGGATTTGATTTTCCAATATTTTTCGAAAAAGAATTCTTTAATTTTTTTCCAAAGATCAAACTTTGACCCTTCATTGCATCTGTCATATAAGCTTCACCGAAAAGTTATCGACACTATTGAATTAAAAGGAAAATATAGGTTATATTCATATGTTGCATCTTTTATTGCCTATATCCTGAAATTAATAACATTTTTTTAAGTTCATTAAGTCAAAATCGGAGAATACAATTTTGATTTACTTATGACTGAATCTCCAGGAAAAAATTACTTTGATCCACTTCCCAGAAAACCTGTCGATATTGTCTTACACTGTAATGAACTGTATGGAACATTCTGAAGGTAATTAGTAACAGCATTTTGTAAATAAACTTTGTCTATCAAATTGGTGTGAAATGAAACCACAATTCAAATTGAAAGCATGTTGAGAGTTGGTAAAGTCATGTCAACTGCATTGTACTGTTGTGAAATATAAATAAACATCCAAAATAAACTATCAGTTCATCATAACCATATATGGAGTATTCCCAATATTAACTGCCTTCCATTTAATATAATTATATGGGCGAAGTCATATGCAGATGACGGTTCTGCGGTTCTACTCAATTAGATGTTGCAACTTACAAACTGCATTGGGAAAGAAAGGAACAAATTGGCTTATTTTTGCCAAAATGATAACCTACTTTACGCAACACTTTACTTGCAAAAATAAGCATGAAATAAATATTTAACTTCATCTAAAACCGAATGCATTTGTTGCTAAAAAGTCTAGTGTTAATTTTTCGGATTTCAAAAGTTTTTGCTCACAATCACTCAGCGCTTAGTTCGGCCAGAGTTTTGCTTGTCTTTAGCTCAACTTTTACCAGCAAACACTAAAATGTTTCACCAATAAATGCAACAAACTGACTTTTGTTTATAAGTATATATTTGCATGATATTTGAGTGCATCTATATATAAATATTCTGGCAAATTGCAACTTTCAAGTCGCTCAACACTTCCGCTGCAACGTTTGAGTTCATTTAAATTTGCTTTGGTTCGTTGAAAGGGCAACTGCGGGAACTACGCCGCTCCCTTTGCATTTAATTTTTAGTTTCGGTGCAATTGCCGCTTTCGGCTATCCGCCTATCTCTCATTCTCTATCTGCTACTCGCTCTCTTGCAAATTTAATCAACACAGCTTTCGTTTGGCTTTGCTGTTTGGAAATCAACAGAAGTCACAACTTTTTGGGGAACAAGATTTTCTGTGCCATAACTAATTAAAAGTCAGAACGAGCGCTCGGCGGCTACGCTGCACCGCCTGCAATAAGCTGTTAGTTAAAAGTCGCATTGTGGCAAATATTTTTTACATATATAAGTGGGAAGAAAACAAGAATTTCTTTTTGTCATTGTACCTAAGTGCATGCTATTCTACTGTCGGATTATAACTTTTTCCAGTGACGAAGCAAATGCATGGAATAGATGATCCCTTAGTTAAGCCTGAACTCTTTTGAAACAAATTCTTCCATAAAGGAACATTTGATAAAAGTAAGGAAGCTTACAGGACCAATGACATATCCCAATCCCGGTAGCTCTATAGTCTCAATATAGTTGAAGCTTAAGGTGGTTTCAACCCTAAACTAAGGAAAGAAAGATTCCTCCATATCACACCGAAATAATTGTTTTCAGAAGATGTGTCAAGCAAATGATAATGAAACTGAGTATCTCTGTAATCACTCAGAAGGATATTTCAAACCCAGTACACTAACTTGTGAATATGACTGTACCAAAAAAGCTTCATCTTTAAAAGTAAAGTCCAAAGAAATGCTATAAATAGGGCAAAGATTGGATCGATGGATAATATTTTTCGAGTAGAGTTACCACCAATCTAAAAATTGTATTCAATAAATTAAAAAATATCAACGAATTTTTGATACATGGTTTTCACACTGAATGTACTTCAGCATGCCTACAGTTAAAAATATATTTCACAAGGGTTGCTACCTTTTCAAAACATGTGTATTTAATCAAATAAATTAAATATTATTATTCTAAGTATGCTTACAATTGAAAATATTTTAATGGAGTTGCCACCTTTCTAAAAAATATACACAATTACGTTAATAACTAATTGTTACAATATGGTTACCATAGTGAATAGGTTTGTTCAAATTTAAGTTACAATTGCAATGATTAAAATAATTTCCAACACCAGAACTAGTAGAGTTCTGGAACTTTTTACAAAAACAAGCACAGTTATGCACAACATTATAACAGTTTAACTTTCGGTATTTAAATTTCGTCAATTTCAACACCATTCCCTTAGAGTGGAATGCTAAAGAGAAAAGAGCGACCAACTAAATTAATTGAGCTCATAAAGCTGTTAATTTGTATGTTTGTTTGTTGTAACAACTAAATAGTTGGGAATGCCAAAAATACAAATTAGAACAAAATCCTCATATAAATGCATATATACACATGTATAGCGCCGTAACTCCACACACACATGGGAACTGCTGCTCTCCACAGATTAAGCTCTATTCATATTTAATTTAACTGCAATGTTTTTGCCCACCAACTATTTATTTCAGCCCTCAACTAAAATGTGGATAAATTCTGCGTACGCAGCAAATAATTCCATTAAATGCGAGCAAACACACACAAGTAAACAAATGTACTTATGTATCATATATCGCTTTGTCTATTTACACACACACACACACACACACACGCATGTTAATACTTGAGAGTGTGTGTGTAGGCGCTTATGAATGAGTATGCTGTTTTTTGTGCGGTAACCGCAATGCGCGGGACGTCTAGCCGCAATCACGTCACAAACGAAACGAATATGTTATAAATGGAATGCATGTATGTAATGGGCTGAAATGAAATGGAATGGAATGGGCGAAACCGCATACGCAGTGTGGTACCGCAACGCCGCAAGCCATTCTCGTATGTGCTTTACTAAATACGTATGTATGTAAATAGTACATGAATGTGTTTATATATGCAAAAAAGCTTGCGCTGGCTCTCAAACACATACAAACATACCAACATATGAGCGTTAAGAAGAAGTGAGAACGGAACTAATTTAAAAATTAAGATGAAGTCGAAATTTCCGTATTTTTTTCTTGTTTTCTTATTACGAGAAACATGGGAGAAAAACAAACTGATGGCTCACTACAAAATTCATGTATGTATGGAGGTATGGAGGTATATTCATTAAAAATCTTCAACATTTCTGCCCATTGCGCAAGAGGACATATACTATAAGAAATGTTGCCTACTTTTAGGGAAATATTTCAATTGTACAACATCCAAAGCGTATTACGAGTATATTTAAAAGAACACATTTAAAACTGTCTGGGAACTCCATTTACTAAGCGGTCTCTTTGAGATAAAAACTCGAATCAATTGGTATTAAAATATGGATATATGTACAT
The DNA here is from genome assembly GCF_028554725.1 of Zeugodacus cucurbitae. Classification (NCBI taxonomy): domain Eukaryota; kingdom Metazoa; phylum Arthropoda; class Insecta; order Diptera; family Tephritidae; genus Zeugodacus; species Zeugodacus cucurbitae. The sequence goes on along the minus strand of NC_071667.1, from coordinate 48,727,684 downwards.
ATATATTATATACAACATTTTGTACTAATTAATCTATGAATTCATCTCTCGATACTCTCGTCTCAAAAATTTAAAAGAAAAAAAATGAAAAAAAATTTCAGTGGTTTTGACCTATAATTGCGCGACACCACGCCCATTTTCCTTTTTTTTTTTAAATGTGAGTGAAGCTTTTTTCTGCCATTTCTTCCGTAAATTTTATTGGTTCTGACGATTTTTGATATAACTCATTAGTAATTTTCTTTCACTTTTAGTAATTTTCAACCAAACCTTTGTATGGGAGGTGGGCGTTACCTATTTTCATGTTGTATGAATACAAACATTCATGTTGTACATACAAACAAAAGCTATGTGATAAAAACTATATGTTATACTCTCTTAGCAGCGTTATTGCGAGAGTATAAAAACGTACAATCAGAGATAGCAAAATGTATTGACAAATATGATATAGTTAGTAAAAACAGGCCTTATGTAGTACAACCGAACCATCGGATATGCTGATGTATATTTGCAAAAAATATTAAAAAGCCTTTGAATGCTCTGCTAGAAAAAAATTAAAATTCCTTAGGTCTAGAACTGAGTACAAACTATCCTCTAACAGCATTATTAACCTGTACTATATCTACTTAACATAAATAATTTAACTACGCTCAAATTCAAATTATTTGTATGGCATATTTAACAAATCTCCTTTATAAGAAGATATATAAAATAAAAATATTTCACATAACTTACATCCAATCCTGCTACAATATAGTTAAAAACTAGATATATGGTCACGTCTATTTCAAACTTGTCACAGGCGAAAATATTATATTACTATGCGCGTTAAACAACAACACACATATGCTAGCGAGTAGACAAATATAAATTGGGACAACAGCCACAAAAAGGGCTGTGAGTCGGGGATGAGGAGAATGCGTCACGTATTAACATATAAATTAACTTGTGGCAACAAATTCAAAATATCAACTGACAGTTTAGTTTCCCCACTAAAATGCTGACACATAATTTGTCATTGTTGTGACAAATAAAGATTTAAATTGAAATGCAAATACAGATTTACAAATTTGCGCGTGTGTGTGTTTGTTAGTATGTAAATAAGCACAGACAGACGTTTACGAGCGCCACGCATGTAAATTCGCACGCCTTCGTGTGTATGTGTGAGAATGAATGTGATTGAGAACGCTTACCATTACATAACCGAAAGCGAACTCCCAAAATATGCGTAGTAATATGACATGCACACATGCGGAGAGTTGCTGCTCCAACGTACAGTACATACAAATCCATAAACACATTGTACTGTTAGACAACTATGCAAATGCTCACAGTGCGTACGCTTGGCTGTAAGTCACCTCGCCGCACGCACACAGTCACACTCGCATTCCAACCACTCATATCTAGCACATTGCTGGGGAATAGTGAATGCCACAAATACAAATACGGTAATGGTATAAGCTTGCGGGTGCCATTCATGCTGACATGCAAGCTCACAGCCAGCGGGTTGGTATGACCGTTTCACGTACCAAAATCACACAAGATCACTCGAAATCACACCTTAATCATTTCGAGTGTGATTTTGATAACATGTCAAGAGAATTTATGCAAATTATTGGTACATTTAAGCTGCTTTTACTTGTCACACACACACACACACGCTCGCACAGTTATTGAGCTGTGTGGTATGTGTGGGTAGGTAATAGTCAGAATTTGACATAAACTCAAATTTAGACAACTTGTAAATGTTTACTGAGCATTATTTATGCGTGTGCATGCAAATTTATATATATATTAATATGCGGTTGGATATTTTCAAGTAAATCTTTAAGGTAATGCGGTTCGCCTCAGCTGCCACATTATTGTCTCAAATGTTCATTTACGTAATAAGGTAGTTAAGTATATACAATACACATGAGCAGTAGTGCGCTGTGAGCGTATAAGTGACTTTATGATTTATATGGTGTCGGGTATCTTATGCTTGATATTCTTCGGCTGAAATTTGAATTTAAATAACTTAGAATGATTGGCCGATTTTGATGAACTTTTCGAAGTCATTAGGAAGGGCTAAGTGTGAAAGCAGCCAAATATTCGTGTCCTCAAATGCGTCTCTTGAAGGTGGAAAGACGACGATAGGTTTGCAAATCATTGTAAGAGCATATATATTATAATTGGGTATGCGTTGTTCTATGGATAGTAAACAGGTTATAATCCGTTTACACCTATTTTTAGAAATCTATTTTACAAATCTATTTTACAAATCAAATCAAGTCCGTTGTACCTGATTACACTAATTTATTAGGCCCATATATTTAATTTTTCCGGAGGCGAGATTTCTATCACCTTTTAAAACTTTCAAAGGCTGGAAGCTGAAATTTTTTTACCTAAATTTTACTCACTTACATTACTCACTTTTTTAAACAAATTATAGATTTTTATACTATCGCAACAAAAGTTGCTAACAGAGTATTATCGAAATCGGACAATAACTTTTCAAAGCAATATGAAGAATTCAGTGCCCCATGGTAATTTTTCACCGAAAATTTCAGTAAATCTCTCAGGTATCTTTAATTAATTTAGAGGAAGTTTTTTCTTCTAATAGTGTGTCTCTCATATACCTCATTATAGGATTTTCAAATTGGGGCAAATTGTTGGTTATCTTAATAAAAATATATCAATAAATTGTGAGAGTATAAAATGTTCGGTTGCACCCGAACTTAGCCTTTCTATCTATCTAACTCAATTAGTTTTAGCGGAGATTCTATCAACGAACGCTTTGGAAAATACTATACCTCAATTGGTATACATATAGCGGTCACAGATTGGAAATATGAGTTTTATCATTGGCGTCAACCTATTCGATGGTTCTAAAAGCAAAAGAGAAATTTTTCATTTATACATATGTATATGTATGTATGTATATTCAAGAATCAGTTTGAAAAGTGTTCTGTAGTGATGCCAGTTTGTGAACCCATATACACTCCTCGGCAATAGGTTAGACGCACCACTACTTACAATAGTATTCAGCTTAGAACTTTTATTTTGGATTCAATTAAATAAAAGTTGATATGCAGAAGCCATGTTTATTCAAGGATATTTCAGGGATAATACGAAATTGTGTTTTTTAAACACCCTTTAAGATACGACCATATTTTTCTGGTCACTAGAATAGACGCATTTACACTAATTAATTTTGGAAGAAAAATATCTTATTTTTAACCTTTTTTTCCTTGTGGTCCTTGTGACATCTACTACAGCGGCCATATAAAGGAGCTCAAATTTGGTATTGGAGTTGTGGTGGGAGAGAGACTACGTCGCAGAGTCCTGGCATTCACCCCAGTGGATGAACGTCTTGCCACAATCCGCATCAAAGCGTGGTTCTTCAACTTATCGCTGATTTGCGCCCACGCCCCAACGGAAGAGAAGGACGATGTTACCAAAGATGCTTTCTATGAGCGCCTAGAACGTACCTATGAGCGCTGCCCCCGCCACGATGTCAAAATCGTTATTGGCGATTTTAACGCCAGGGTGGGTAAAGAATGTGTCTTTGGCGCAACAGTCGGAAAAATCAGCCCCCATGACGAAACATCGCCAAACGGCCTGAGGCTGATTGACTTCGCTGGGGCCCGAAGTATAGTTGTCTGTAGTACCAGATTCCAGCACAAGAAAATTCATGGCAACATGGCTGTCCCCTGATCGAAACACGCGCAATCAAATCGATCACGTTGTGATAGACGGAAGACATGTCTCCTGTGTTTTTGATGTGCGTATGCTCCGAGGACCAAATATTGACTCGGACCATTATCTAGTAGCAGCAAAGATACGCACTCGCCTCTGTGCAGCAAAGTACTCCCGTCAACAAACAAAGGTTCGACGTCGAAAAGCTGCAATCACAACCGACAGCCGAACGATTTTCTACTCGACTTGCACTCCTGCTCTCTGAGAGCACTCATCAGCATCTCGATATAAGGCAGCTGTGGAACGGCATCTCAAACTCATTGCATAGCGCTGCAGCCGAAACAGTTGGTCTCCGGCAACGCCAAAAAACGTTGCGGCAACGTTGCGAATGACCTCAACACGTTCGGGGTGGGACAGATATCGAGAACTGAAGAGGGAAGCGAGACGCATTTGCAGACGTAAAAAGAAAGAGGCCGAAATGCGTGAGTATGAAAAGATTGAAAAGCTGGCCGACATGGGTAATGCTCGAAAATTTTATAAAAAGATCAGGCGATTAACAGAAGGTTTCAAGACCGGAGCATTATCATGTAGGGGCCGAGGAGGTAATCTGGTAACGGATGTCCAGAGCATACTGGGATTATGGAGGGAACACTTCTCCGACCTGCTGAATGGCAGTGAAAGTACAACACCAGGAGATGGTGAACCCGATTCCCCAATCGATGACGATGGAATAGATATTCCATTACCCGACCATGAAGAAATTCGAATAGCAATTACCCGCTTGAAGAACAACAAAGCTATGGACTACCGGCCGAGCTATTCAAATACGGCAGCGAAGAACTGACAAGATGCATGCATCAGCTTCTTTGTAGAATATGGTCGGAAGAAAGCAAGCCCGACGATTGGAATCTCAGTGTGCTCTGCCCAATCCATAAAAAGGGAGACCCCACAATCTGCGCCAATTACCATGGTATAAGTCTCCTCAATATCGCATATAAGGTTTTGTCGAGCGTATTGTGTAAAAGACTAAAGCCCACCGTCAACGAACTGATTGGACCTTATCAGTGTGGCTTTAGACCTAGAAAATCGACAATGGAACAGATATTCACCATGCACCAAATCTTGGAAAAGACCCGAGAGAAAAGAATCGATACTCACCATCTTTTCATCGATTTTAAAGCTGCCTTCGATAGCACGAAAAGGAGCTGCCTTTATGCCGCGATATCTGAATTTGGTATCCCTGCAAAACTAATACGGCTATGTAAATTTACCTTGAGCAACACCAAAAGCTCCGTCAGGATCGGGAAGGACCTCTCCGAGCCGTTCGATACCAAACGAGGCTTCAGACAGGGTGACTCACTATCGTGTGACTTCTTCAATCTATTACTGGAAAAAATAATATAATCCTTGGCTCTCACGTCACTGTTGACAGTCATACCTTTGAAGTAGTAGATAGATTCGTCTACTTGAGAACCAGCGTTAACAACATCAACAATGTCAGCAACGCAGAATCACTCTTGCCAACAGGTATTACTTTGGACTGAGAAGGCAATTGCAAAGTAAAGTCCTCTCTCGACGAACAAAAATCAAACTCTCCATGTCACTCATCCTGATGTATGGCGCCGAAGCGTGGACGATGACAACATCCGATGAGACGACTCTTGGGGTTTTCGAGAGAAAGGTCTTGCGTAAGATTTATGGTCCTCTGAACATTGGCAACGGCGAATACCGCAGAAGATGGAACGATGAGCTGTACGATTTATACGACGACATTGACATAGTTCAGCGAATAAAAAGACAGCGGCTACGCTGGCTAGGTCATGTTGTACGAATGGATGAAAACATTCCAGCTCTGAAAGTGTTCGATGCAGTACCCGCTGGAGGAAGCCGCGGAAGAGGACGACCTCCACTCCGGTGGAAAGAGTAAGTGCAAAGTAACCTGGCTTCACTTGGTGTTTCCACTTGGCGCCAAAAAGCAAAAAGGAGGAATGAGTGGCGCGCTCTGGTGGATTCGGCTATAATCGCCTTAAGCGGTTTCTACGCCAAATATATATACATAGAGTGTTAAGATCCGGAAAATACGGTGACTAAGACATAATTTTAACGTTTTGACACGAAATAAATTACTTCACAAATCAAGCGTTATTAATCGGATCATTAACTTGTTGAAAAATCCATGGGATAGATCAGCAGAGATCTTTTAATAATAGAAAAACTGAGTCCAGTGGTGTTTTAAAGTACTCCCCGTTCATTTCCTGATTAATAAAAATAAAATATATTGTTCTATAAAACTTGATGGTATCCTGTACCTTTACTCACTTATGATGGCGGCTTAAACACATTTTTTCTTTGCGTAAATCTTGAATATTGGGTCCCTCTAAACTGTAATGTTTCATCAATAAAAACAACTGAACTCCAATTATTGAATCTCTAGATGCCTAAGATATTTTGCATTTCTGATTGCACGCGGAACGGGTGATACACTTTATGTCAATATTTCGATTCAAAAGTTCTTGTGAATGCAAGAAGTATACTTTTAAGCGTTTCGTAAGGCTCTATTTCTTTTTCTATATTGCTAAAAATAAAAAAAAAACAATTGATTGGTTAAAATTAAAATTGATGAAACCTATGACCAGCATGTGCCGGTTACTCCTGTGAGTTTAATTAGAATTTTGGAATATATATCTGCCAAAGTTGATGGGATCATCAGACCTTTTAGTAGCTAAATCTAACTTTACTGACTGATTCACTAAATAACAAAAAATTTAATGCAATGAATTAAATATTGTCCACTGGGGCACTTCTAAGGATAGTATCACGAATACTATGTTTTGAATGAGTTTCTGAAGGCCTGTTATATGCTTATTATTTTAAACCATCGGCAAAAATACCGAATAATATTTTTGAAGTTTTATCTACTCACTGACTTGACTTCTTCATAGAACTATTGAATTTTTGAATTGCTCCTAAATGTAGGTAATATTACTTTCTTATTATTTGATAAAAGGGATATTATTTAGAAAGCTTTAAACAAATGTTCACGAATAGTTTGAACATGTCACAGTTACACCGAGTAAAGATATTTACATAAAATTCATAATTCAAGGCCACACAATTTCAAAACTTTGCACATTTTTCCTCAGGCTATATTTTTTCTAAATTTTATATAATATTACCAACTGTCTGCTACTAAAAAATATTTTTTCTTTTAAGGCAACACTACTACAGACGTATACATTCTCTTTCAGTATGAACATTTGCATATTTCCATTATATTTTCTTAATAATTTGCACAACCCACAGCATTCAACACTTTCGCATCTTTTTCTTACTTAGTTATGATATGACCAGAAAGTGACCAAAAAATTGCAAATCTCGAATGACAACGAAAAATCTCCATATAAATATGAATTCCCTACCACGACATTTTGCGTTTCAGACATTTTTTAGAAGCCACAGAACTTTTCGAACAAAAGAACAGTCGCTCAAGATTTGCCTCTCATCTTTAAATAAAACTATTTTTTACGCACAGCGATGCTTTATCAAATACTCAGACAATGCGAGCGTAGAAGATTCTTTGATAGCAGCAAACGAACTACTGAATTAATCTATTTGGAGATTGGAACTGCGCGTGTATTGAGTTCAGTCACCTACAAGTGCACCTCGTTGCGTCACGACAGACCCGCATATATGTAACTGTGAGTGCCACGCTACACATTATCTGTTAGCGAAATGCGTTCGTGCTTTTCGAATAATATCCCCAAAGTCACTTTGCATTATAAAAAAGCGTAAAAGAAATGTTCGAGCAGAAAGGACAAAACTTTCCCCGAGAGTTGCTGCTGTCACAATCTATTTATTGTATTTCGCATCACTTCTTTTATCTTTCGTTCGTTTGCAGTGGCAGTGAAAGTGCCATTGAATATTTGTAAGCGTGTCTGGGTGTGTGTTTTGCACTCGCACTTTGCTCACTTCAAAGCAGCTCACCATAGTATTTGTATGGCTGTGTGCGTGTGTGTGTTTGGTCTGAGTGATGGCACATACTCGCACATTTAGTTCAAGAGAAAAATTCAATTTGCATAATTTAAACTAAAATAGCACCTGCCATGCTTTGGGGCAACACGCACAACAACACCAACTGTGCATTATGTGTGTGTGCTGCAGTACAAAGCCATGTTTTATTTTTCTGGTTTTTTACGAGACACAGAGTATTGGCTGTGTTTGCATGCCGTTCGATGTCTCGGTGCTGCGGGGCGCATGAGAATGTGCGTGTTACCATTATATTGGTATAAGATGTGTGGTATATGTGTCTGTGTGTCACATATGTTTCTCTATAATAACGTCTTGTAGATTATATTATACCGGAAATGATTTTTTTCGCTAAGATTTTCACTTTTATTTATTTGAATTATTATTTCAATAAATATAATTATTTCCGGGGCAATGTTTTAAGGCACAGAATTTCAAATTTGCATGACAGCGTAAACAACTAAATTGTATAAGAATTTAGGGTATTTTAAAAAATTTCAAGTTGCGGCGGAAGCACACGGATTCTTAATACATTCATTTAAATTATGTGACATTTCCATACAATTCTTGGTATTCCAAAGTAAACCAAAGATTGAAGTATTAATATATTCAAATACAGCCTAAATGTAGGCAATATTTAACTTTGTTTCAAGTAATAGCGAAAGAATAACTAAATAGCGGGGGAAACATTATAACATTGTGCAGTATTCCTAGTTGCACCAATTGTGTAGAGAAACCTTAGTTCTAGTATTTCAGAGTTCGCTCTAAAAGTTGTAAATAAATATTGTTTACTTGATGATGGCCCATTCTTTTCGTCTAATGTGTGATATGAATGGAAGATAGGTCAGGAAGCCGAGGATCGAAGATCAACATCCAAACACTCATATTCTTCCAAGAATTCAGTAAAGAATTTCAATAATCTTCCAAGAATAGACTGAACTACTACATATCCACACTGGTAAAACATTTAATCCTGTCTTGATTATCAAATATTTTAAATATGAGTTATCTTTACATCCCCTACTCGCACAGAGCAGAAGAAGAATGGACGTCCAGAAGAAGCTGCAACATGTCTATAGAGATATTGGCACTCTCGAGATAACAAAAGAAGTTTGTTGGATATATCGTGCTTACAAACAACCAAACTTTACAACGATTTGAACAAAAACTCAACAGCTTAATCGGTTAAAAAAAACACGGTTGTTAAAAAAGAGACACTGAAAAAAAGGAGATGTAGATGTACCAATGAAGAGTATATTTCTGAAAAAAATATAATGTAAGAAGAGTATACAGTGGTGGGCAAAAAAAGAGGATACTCTAGAAATTAGGGATTTTTTGATTTTATTTAAAAACAACTAATTTTATAATAAAGACATCAAATATAGTGATGCTGATTTTATTAAAGCTGAATAATGTGCTTAGTATAATTAATATCCAATTGTATAATAGAGTTTGATTTGTTATGGCTACATCGATGTAAAGTAGAGTTTTAAGAAGTAAGTGTCTCGTTTTTTTGTCCGCCACTGTATATCGAAATATTCAGGATGGACGAATAGCATAGCAGACAAGCTTTAATTTCGGCCATATAATTCAATCCCTATATCATGTAGGAACTGATGAGGTTATCTGGTAACGGATTTCTAGGTCATACTGGGTTTATGGATGGAACGTTTCTCCTACCTGCTGAATGACAGTGAAAATGTAATACCAGGAGAGGACGAACCCGATTCCCCAATCGATAATGATGAAACAGATGTCCCATTTCCCGATTATGAAGAACAACAAAGCGGAAGAGGCCAATGGAGTACCGGCTGATCTATTCAAATACGGCGGCGAAGAACTGATAAAGTGCATGCACCAGCTTCTTTGCAGAATATGGTCGAACGAAAACATGCCTGACGATTGGAATCTCAGAGTGCTCTTCCCAATCCAAAAAGGGAGATCCCACAATCTGTGCCAATTATCGTGGTATATGTCTCCTCAATATCGCATATAAGGTCCTGTCGAGAGTATTGTGAGAAAGACTAAAGCCCACCGTCAACGAACTGATTGGACCTTATCAGTGTGGCTTTGGACCTGAGAAATCCACCATGGATCAGGTATTTACGATGCGCTATGAAAAGAACCGAGAAAGAAGAATCGATACACATCACCTTTTCATCGATTTGAGAGCTGCCTCTATGTCCCGATGTCTGAATTTGGTATCCCTGAATTTGATATCCCTGTAAGCTGACGTTGAGTAACACCAAAAGCTCCGTCAGGATCGGGCTTCAGACAGGGTGACTCACTATTATGCGACTTTTTCAAATAACTCTGGATAATAGAGAGAAGATACAATCTTCTACAAGAGTCTACAGCTGCTGGCGTACTCCGATGATATTAATATAATGTGAAGCGTTAGTTTTGTTTCTTTTTCCAGACGCCTATATATAATTCAATCCCTTTTAAAACTCTTGACGAGTCTAGTGTTATGCCAGTTCAATGCAACGTTATCTCAAGTGTCTAGAAACATTTTAAAGGAGACCTGGTTCTTGAGACAGAAAAGAAAGAGAGATCACGAAACAAATTTGTAGTTATTTCAACTCTGAGCAAATAAAAATTGGAAGTTAGACATTTGATAAATTAAATATTGGTATTGTGTTGCAAGTATTATATTTTGCATTAAAAGTTTCATGTTACAAGAAGTAAATAGCAATTTGTAAACTCTAAAGCGTGCACTAAACTGCATCCACCACATCCCTGCACAGCACCAAAAACCATTACATGGAATCAACCAACTGTTGAGAATTAAGAATAAAACAAAACTAAAATTGTGGCACGAAATCCTTGCAAAGTCCAAGTTCATTGAAAATCTTCAAGAGTGCGTGAGGTGGAAGTTCCGAACAAATACTAATTTTCAGCCTCGTTAACAATGCGTACAAAAAGCGACAAAACAGCTAGCGAAAACAACAATAACAATGCCGCACATTACTTGCGACACCTAACAGAACCGAAAAAGGAGAAATCAAAAGCAAAGCCAACAACACAACCCGATGTGAACCCACACGGCAGTGGCATACTTAGAATTCCACTCACGTGAGGCCAGCCAAGTTCAGCGGATCGGTGGGGGGAGGGGACATTTCCGTCGCTGCATAGGCGTCCACGGTAGCCACCCACTGCTGGCTGAAACAGCAAACCCTTTGTATGAGCGAATCTGCAACAACAAAAACACCAACGAGAGTGGCGTTTAAAGAAAGCAACCAACAAAAAACGGCACACAAAAAATCTAGGGCAAAAGGCGAAAAGCAAATGCCAGGCGACACGCCGCTAGAAAGCCAAAAGGTGTAAAATTCCTGCGCTTTCACTGCTACTAAACGTAGGTTAGCCCACACACACACACTCTCACGCAGGCACGCATGGACTATTTACTAGGCAAATGTGTCGCCGTATGTGTGTGTGTTTGTTGGTTTGGCGAATTTCCCACGAGGCCGCAAAGTCAAGTAACTCCCGGGCATTCTTTTGCCGCAATTCGCATACGAACGTCGTCAGAGTGCTTTGAAAGGGTTCTTTCACACACACACACCCGCACTTGCACACGCTCTGACACAAAAGCTCTGCTCTCCTACAAATATGAATGAATAAATAAACTTATTCATTATGGCACTTTGACATTTAAAATGGCAGCGCAATAATCGTTGAATTGGCCACTTTAAAAATGCCAAACGACAACAACAGCAGCAGCAACAACATAAAGCGTCAACATTCAACAGTTTGTTTGCCAGCAGACTCAAAGTGCAATGGTGAATGGCAAGCTGTGCATACGGTTATACACTCGTAAATAAATGCTCTGTTTGTGTGTGTGTTTGTAATGAAAGAATTCATAAAAAGATTGAATGCAACGAGCGAGAGTGAAAACGGAACTCATTACATTATGCCACTTGACTTCAAACAACAACAACAACACTTGAATTGCAATGGTACGTCTGCCTTGGTTGGTTTATCGCTGAAACCGAAGAGGGGTGGCGATGTGTTGAATGCTTATTTTGCTGTTATTGACAAGTGCACAAACGCAAAGGAGTAAATTTAATGAGAAGAACGCCATTGGTCGCACAAAGCTTCATTTATATGTATGTATATTTATTTAATATTTTCGCTTTGATTCGAATGAGATGGCTCACATATTAGCTTTACAATTATTGCTAGATGACAAAATTAATAATGTTTATGTCGCAAATCATAATTTGATATCATAATTTTATAATTTATTTAAAATGCAATCCTACCACTGCATACTTAATTTGGGATTTTCAAGTTATATTTGTGGGAAGGCTAGGGTAAAAAAATGTCCATACAAACGGAGAGGATAATAAGACCCCCCTCAATTATTGTATCAAGAACACATGATTTTTTTAGCTTTTCAGCTCAGACCAAAGAAGTTTAAAAATTTCTGAAAAAATATATCGAAAATTATCAAGTTGCTTGTCAATAAATAATGAAATATTTAAAGTGGGAATTGGATTTTTCAATAACTCAAAAGAGATTATGTAAAAATGTTAGGCGAATTTTCGAGTTCATCTTATTTTATAAACAGAAGTATTTTTTTTTTATTAAAATGCGCCTACCGAAGTGTCGTGAAGAAGCACGATCGTTATTATACTCTCGCAACAAAAGTTGCTATGAGAGTGTTATAGTTCTGTTCACACAACGGTTGTTTGTAACACCTAAAACTAAAAGAGTTAGATTTAGAGTCATATATACCAAAGTGATCAGTGTGACGAGTAGATTTGAAATCCGGATGTTTGTCCGTCCGTCTGTGCAAGCTGTAACTTGATTAAAAATTAAGAGGCGAAACTTGGCACAAATATTCCTTGCTTTTGAAAATGGGCGAAATAGGACTATTGCAACGCCCACAAAATGGCGAAAACCAAAAACACATAAAGTGTCATAACTAAGCCATAAATGAAGTTAAAAAAATATAAAATTTGGAATAAAGGATCGCACTAGGAAGGGGTATATTTGGGTGTGATTTTTTTCGGGAAGTGGGCGTGACCCCGCCCACAAATCGGTTATTTGTATATAACTCGCAAACCAATAAAGCTATATAAACCAATCTTTCTGCAGTCGGTTCTCTTACGTATCCCCCGACACGTCATGAAAATAGTTGAAATCGGTTCATAACCATGCCTACTTCCCATATAACTCAATTTTATATTTGTGTGTTATCTTAATAGAATTATCCTAATTTTTATTAAATTTGGGAAATAATATTATCTTGACACCTTTATGTTACGATTGAAAATTGATATCGGACTACATCAATGCCTACTTCCTTTATAAGCCAACTTTAACTCGAAAGAAAATCTCTCTTTTTGTTGCAAAATTTGTTATTGGCACCCGCAGTGCCGAATCTGTAGAACTCATTGGTTCTTTTTAAAATATGGAGAGTAAAACTTCTAAGCTGCAGGCACAACGAATTCTCATCAAGAGTGAAACCAAAAACTAAACCAAATTACAACAGCAACTAACATATTTCCACCCATATACCATAATTAGAAACGATATTATCGACATGCACTTGTACAGGTAGTTTATTACAGTTAGCTTGCACACAGCAGCACTCCTTCGTCCGCTATCTATGAGGTTGCAACGGCAGAATGAAGCTGCAATCAAAGCATTTGCATATGTGAGCTTTCCTTTGTTAGCGATCACACACACACACGGCTGGTGTTTAGCTAAAGTTTCACTGCTAAAAGTAACCGAATATCAAATAAGAAATTTAAATTTCCACAAAATGTTAAACAATTGCAAAATTTGAAATGCGAAAGGCAAAATTAGTGTACGCGCCGTGGAATTTAGAGAAATGCCGCAGCCACAAGCAAATAAGTTTACGCAAATGAACGGGCGTGTGCGAGCAATCGAGGAAGCCGTTTCGTCCTCCAACAACAACCGACTTCGGCTGCCTTTCGATGCGATGTTGCAGCATAAAATCGCGTAAATATTGTCGCTGTGTAAACAACAATCAAACTAACTACTTGTTAAAGTTTTAGTCAACAAACAAACAAGCAAGCAAATAAACAAACAAGCTGGCAACTTAGTAAACGAACGAGTACTGTTCAAGTCGTTGTGTCGAACGGGATATGGCACGGTATAAGAGGCATAAGGGGGAGGGACTTATTTGAGGTACAGGCGCGCGGCGAGTGTTAGACGACAAAGCCAACAGCTGTTGTACAGTTGCTGCTTCAACACCTACCAAAAGTGTACCGTAATCCCATACATGGCTGCATGTGTGTGTGTGTGTGCGTTCGAAATGGTAGCATACTTTTAGGCATGCCAGACATTGCTGACAACAGCAAAGCACAAAAGATGCAATTGTAAGTGAAAACAAGAAATCAACACGCTAACAGCACAGCATACAGGAAATCTGCAATCCCAACAACAACAAAAACACTCTATATGGTTGCAATGTGCACTTGCATATACAAATGTATATTGTCACATGTAAGAGTGTATGTGCGTACAGTTGTGGTACGAATATATTCATATATTGAAGTGCGTATTGCCAGCACGGCTGTCAACATATCGTGAAACTGACTACTCTTCCAATAACAACAACAAACTCAGCAGCTGCTACGATAAACAACGAACAGACACACAGAGGGAAATATTGAATGGTAGATGACAATCCTTCCTAAATCTATATCCATCGCTTAGCATGTATGTATATAGAGAGTGATCTCAGTTTAACCTATTATGTTCTTATACTCATTTTCTGAAATGTTAAAATTGAGCACCTAAAGTGCAAACATAGGCACAGCCTCACAAAGTGAAATTGAACGCAATCGGCTAGCAACTTAGAAATTCAAGTTTTGGGCGTTTATCCTTACAAAAACTTAGTTATCCCAGCTGTTTTTGACCAAAAAATATTTAATGATCTGATTCAAGCGCTTATATTTAAAGACCTAGCAAAATGAAACAATTTTCGCTTATCTGTAGGAATAGATAACCTAGTAACTCTACCCTAAAATTTATAATATTTTTTTTAAATTCCTTTCTTCGAACTTCGAATTTGAATATTTCGATAATAAAACAGTTAGTTGGTTGGTGAAAATCTAAAAATTTTAATTGCTGCGTAATCATTATATTATTACTAGATAAAGCCGATAAATGAGATATTCATAGTTTTTAGAGAAGAGAGATATCTATATAATATAAATGCAGGATCTCAGATGTTTCCTCTCATCTCTCACAGAAAGTTGTTCACCTTGAATATATGCACCAACGAACATGCTTATGTTAAATAAGTAACATACGCCAATCACAAAACTTTGTATGTGTCCGAATGCAAGTGTGCTTGCAGTTCATATCTGCTGAAATTGACGTTTGATATGTCGAAACTCAAAGCATGCACAATTTCCGGAGTGGAAAATTTTAGTTAACGTGGAACTGAATTGCTTTATTACCACATACGCGTAGTTTTTTTCCTCAATAATCTACACATTACACGTCGTTATTTTAGTTCTTTGCAAAAATAATAGCTACTCAATAGTAGCTCAACTGGTGGGATCAATAGAAAATAGATTAATTTAATAATTAATAGATTTGCCTTTTCTTATCATAATTTATCTTTTCTGTTCGGTTCCGTTGGTGAGATCAGATGGAGAGCGACCTGGTTACATTTGGGAGGGAAAAAGAGGTGGGGTGCGCTATCATCAATTCGGCTATAACCGATATACATATATAAAATAGATACAGGCATGCTCACATTTAATTTTGTAAATTTCATTGTGTTCAGTGCAGCAACGAGTACATTCTGTAGGTAACCGATTATCATTTTTTTGGAAAAAAATTAAATCATAATAATAATCTATTCAAACAGGTCAGGTGAAGCATAAAATAACTCGTTGAATTCAATTTTAAACAATTAATTGCTCCAATACTTTGTAAATTTGAAACAAGTAAGTGATCAATTCGGAGCGTTGGAGGCCATGATATACAAACTGCTGTAAACATTCAACATGTAGTTTGTTAGACAAAGTAGGTATTATACATAATGTAAAACAGATATAAGAGTACTAATATACAGTGTTATCGGTGAATCCGATCAAAATATTCTGTTTCCCCGTACTTTCGAACATTGTTTTTATCTTAGATCTTCTTTAAACAATTATAATTTATCAGTAATTTACGGAGTTAAAACGGTTTCAGAGGCTAAAAACAAGGGTATTTAAATTTTTTTTTTTAAATATATACAATCATATATTTTATTTAAGCAATTCGGCGTATCAAAGATACGAATTTAAACAGTATTTTGAGACATTGTATTTAAAAATTCCGAAAACTCAGACGTTGGCACCTCATCTTCGATGGCGTGTCCAAAATATAAGGTCTTGCGGTGGACATCTTAACTCATAACTCATTTTTGGTTCATCCAAAATCAATAAACCAAAAATATTTCGATAGTATATGGATAATACTAGTAAATGAATGAAGGATCATATATTTTATTTAAGCAATTCGGCGTATCAAAGATACGAATTTAAACAGTATTTTGAGACATTGTATTTAAAAATTCCGAAAACTCAGACGTCGGCACCTCATCTTCGATGGCGTGTCCAAAATATAAGGTCTTGCGGTGGACATCTTAACTCATAACTCATTTTTGGTTCATCCAAAATCAATAAACCAAAAATATTTCGATAGTATATGGATAATACTAGTAAATGAATGAAGGAAGAACTAAAATATTGAAATTTGAATTTTTGACAGATTATTATCAAAAAAGCTAATTTTTTGGTCAAATTTGGGTACAATAAAAATATAAAAAATCCTTCGTTCATGAACTAGATAACGTTATTCCAAAGATGTGTTCAAAATTTGAACAAAATCGCTTTATAACTTTTCGAGATGTCGTGTCCACAGACTTAAAAAATTGAGTTTTGAGATAAACGCGTTTAAAATTTTCCATTCATACTGACGTGCCCTGATGTCCAAAGGGTATATCTCGTAGAATATTACTCGGATTGATTTGATATTTTTTGGTAATATTTTCAACATATTGCACATATTAATAAGACAAAAATTTATTATCTAAAAAAAATTTAATTTTTAAATAAGGCGTTCGCAATGTCACTTAAAATTTGGTAGCATTGAAGACAATAGTACGAAAATATAAAAAGTCCCTTTAAGTCTCCTCTTACCAACTAAGCGATTGGGAACAAAAATTTTGCTTCGACGAACTGAAGTAATATTAATGCTCCAAGCTCTGTATATTTACAAGTAATCAATGTAATAGCAATTCGTTACAGCAGAAGTAGGGGCAGGCTTCGGCTGCACTGATAGTGCAAAGGTCTTAGCTGAATTTACTGTTTTGAATTGGTGACAAAAATAAAACTACAGCAACTTTTTGAGAAATTCATCAGAATTGTCGAAACTGCTTCGACACCTTCGAAGATAAAATAAAAACGTACACCGAAGATAAGCAGCAAACAATTAACAAAAGGGATAAAGTAGTCCATATACTTTCAACTCTACACTCTATTAGCGAGATTTTATGTTGTTACAATAATAAGAACAACGTTGTCTGAACAATTCTAACTTCTAAATGTGTTTAGTCTTTAAGTTAAATAAATAACCTTCTTATGAGCAGATGCAAATAATATAACCTGTGTGGTCCTTATAACTTTCAAGTATACTTCAAAATAGGCGTTAACAATACACATTTAATATGTTAAGCAATAGTACCCACGTTATGTGGCAGGAGAATCTGGGAACAAAAAATAATAATTTGAACTACTCTTCTTGTGTTGTTCTATATATTGAAATTTTTTAACCTTTCATGTGCATCCGATTTTTAATTTTTTTTCTGATGAAAATATTTTATTCATATTTATGCATTCAAAGATGTCAAGGCTGTAATCGCTTCCTGTAAATACTCTCTGAAACTCTCTCAAAGAAATTAAATGCAAAGGCCACTAGCAAACACGAATCAGCACATAACCACATTAGCATCTGCTCATTAGAGTCTTCTAGGTAATAATGAAGAAAACGATACAGGTAACGGTGAAAATTACATGCCACAATAATATACTCACATTCATGTCTCTACATCTGCCCTTACCTTATTAGCAACACAATAAGAATCTGCACCAAAGCCGACTGTACACGGATGTGTAACTGCGGGACAAAAGAACAACAACAGGCAACCAGCAATTCAAACAATGTTAATTAAGCGCACGAATCGCAACATTGAATAGATAAAATCTTAAAGGCATGTAAAAATGCACGGTGGGCGCCACATGCGCCAAGAAAAGGGCGGCGGAAACTAATGAAGAGAAGTGGCAATGATATTTATACGGTTCACATGGTTGTGTGTTCGCCCGTTTTTACCCCATTGAAAAATTAGTACAATTGTTGCAAATTATTTAACTCACACACACCCACTCGCACACATATACATGCAAAGCGTACACGAAACAATGAACACAAAGTGTAGCATACTTTTGTGGGCACCGAGGCGTTAAGAATGCGGAAAACAGGTGGGAGGACAGCAATAAATGGTGTATAAATTAGCGAAGAACAATGAAGAAATTTCATGGCTACAGAACACATATGTTTCACGAAAAGCCTCTACAACTCGGCACATTTGTATGGCCAAAAAACAATAACTCAAGCGGGAATGTGCATGTCGCTGCTAATGTGTGCTATAAGGTGTGTGCACTTCGTATTTAGCAGTGACACTTTAATTTGCTGGAAAAATCTGGCAACTTGATGTTCTTAGAGAACAGGCATACATATGTATATTTTATCCAAGCGCACAACTTTTCTTATGGGTACTGAAAATATGTGGGTTTAACTTATAAGGTATTAAAATGAACACATCCAGTTGGTTATATTAAAACAATTTAAATAACTAATGGATTTGTATTGAGAGGTTTTTAATGTTGGTTTTGCAAGTATGACATTTTACGATAATCAAGGGCTATCATTTTTTTCATAGTTTTTATAGTTTTATATTCATTTCCGTCGGTGATTTGATAAATTCCCCAAATTCAACTTCCAGACCCGGAGCCACAATCATATACCCTAGAAAGTGTAGACATGTCTCCACATAGCTTTGCTCTTCAACACTATATCTATTGGTTAATGTAAACAGTTACCAAATTCGTTACAATGGTTCAACAGACTCAACCAATAACTTGCTTCAATTAAACCACTTTGATGTTCGTCGGGTGTAAGTGTTCGATTGCATTCGAATATAACCGCCCTAACTTGTATTACGGATGAATATACCAATATATTTATGCTTTTATTTTTATATGCGAGGAAATATGTATAGGTACGTACATATATACTATATGTATGAACTTAATCTTTACTTGCTACCAACACGAGTGAGTTTAGCTTCCCACTAGGAAAAGTTTAACAGCTTGTGTGCGGTATATGTAGCAAGACAGTCAGACTTAAAGTAATGATGTGACAAAAATTTTTACGTCTTATAAAATTAAGCTCTTAACCTCCCCAGAATTTCAATTATATATTTTTATTATTCTCTTATCATTTATCTGTTCGTTTTTAATAGAATATACCATAGAACTATGAGATCGATATTAAGTGTAATCCTGAAGTGGATATACCAGCTTAAATGTTTTTTTACCAAGCCCAGAAATTAACACTTACTCCCGAGTTTTATATACAATAAATAAAATTTAAATAATTTTGAAAGATTTGGTAACCAGTGATTAGAATGTCAATGCCACAATTAAGGCAAGCCTAGATTGAAACCCCTTTATACCTATTTTACCACAAAAGTTATTTATATTAGGTCTAGTATTATTTTTGCACTAAATTAAAGGTTTTATTTAGCATAGTTTGAATGATCTGATTTTGTCAAACATCCACCATTTTTTTCGTTATTTTATTAATACTTTGAAGATGCTTTCACAATGTCATTTTCATTGAAACTTTTATCCCGGTTGGCAGAACCTATTTTCAGGCGAATGCATAAAAGCTTCCCAAACCAGCTTCCAGAGCCTTTGGTAAGTCATGATCCATGTGTGGCCTGGTTTTGTCCTAATGAAACACAGTACCTCTCCTATTGGCTTAAGATGGGGACTTCTGAGCAATTGCTTACTTCAGACGATTAAATTGTTGACGGTACAAGTCTTAATTTAGAGTTCGCCGTGGGATAACAGATCAGAGTAGATGATTGCATCCCAATTCCACCAAACACCGCGATTCTACCACTACCACAGAAATGTATCGAATTTGTTCCGATTAAGAGTCGATTCGCAAATGGAAATTCGGTTCCATTAGGATTTTTGTATGAAATCTCGTGCATACCATAGGTCGAGCTTTTTTGTATCTAACCTTATTGGAATGGTTCCAAATCTTATGTGCAATGTTTAGTGACGAATCCCTCTGTATCTATTTATAATATGTTTCTTTCACTTTAATGGCATCACAATGAACATATTATGTAGTATCTATATTTTTCATAGAGGAATCATCTTTGTAACCTAATCCGGAATAATGAATTAACCATAACGATTTTTTCAATTTCTACCAGATTTGTGATTAAGAATTCCGAATTGGTCGGACAAATTGTAATATCCTATTACACATCTTCTCTATCGGCGCACCTACCTACAATTTCCTACTGGGTACTTGCGCACATACCAACACAAGCGTTGTGATTGTGTGTCCCACTGAAAAATGCGAAAGTCTGCATCTTAATTAAATAACAACGGTACGCCAACAATGAGTTTCGTGCACAGCTCATCTAATTATTCACTTAAGACTTACATACACATGCACACACAAACACACACACACTACTCCGCTGTCTTTTTTATTTAATTAAAAATATACTCACAACATAACATCAGTTAGAATTGTACCGTGCTTATGGATATGTGTGACAATGAGCGGAAGCGAATTAAATATGTCTAAACGGTGAAACGTGTACAGTTACACACACCGAACCACCGTTAGGTAGGGAGGTATGTAGACGTTTGGCATTGGCGTACATCCTCTTGCGCATGAAAGCAGCGACATCGGCGTTGCGGCACATAAAAATATGCAACTATATTCAACGACGCCAACGACATGCTCGACTGTCGCGCTATAGTTGGCCTATTGCGGTGGCGCACACTGTTGTTCAACGCTTTTGTAAGAGCATAAGTACACACATATACATATCATGTGATGGTTGTGTGTGGCATTGTTAGAGCCTCCTTTGTTCACAATTCAGTTTTACTTGGCGTTCGCAGCGTTTCACCTTGACTTGTTTGTCTAGCAATTAGTTAGAGCGCCTGCACACACACACACGCTGCAAATATTTGCTCGTACATAAATTAACACAGCTCAACGGCATAACAACTGAAAGTTTGGTAGTTTTCAACAGACACGTTACATGGATTCCTTGTATTCCGCCTTTTCAGCAGACAATCAAATTATGTTACTGTCTTCAAGTGATTTAAAGGTAAACACTGCTTCGGCATTCCTCTTCTTCTTTTGTGTGTGTCACTGGTTTAATTCGCCGTCTTATTTTCAGTCTATCAATGGCAGTAAATTAGGCAGCTACCGCATTTCGGTTGTAATCCTTGTCATTGCCAATTTTATTGTTCTGGAAATATTTTGGTTTTTTTATTTTCACAGATATCTAATAGATTTAAAGGTTCTCTTCTTACTTCTGGTGTGTGTCTTAATTTCTTTCGACAAATAGAGCGATTTACTAGTTTCAAGGGTACTCTTAAAGAGTATTACCCATGATTTATTTGATTACCATCACTATGATAACTCATCCGTATTGTCCAAGAAATACGGACGTTGCATTGCCTGAAAAAGACATATTTTTTTATTTTTTGTTAAAATGAGATTTAGTTCTTTATTATGAGGGATACGTGGCGCGCTGTTTTGGACTCGGCTATAACCGCGTAAGCGGTGTCTACGCCAGTCAAGAAGAAGAAGAATCAACTTAGAACTGGGACAGTCATCGTTTTATAAAAGAAATTTTAAATATTCTAAACTGCTTTACAAATAATTAGAACATTTTATATTCTAAACAAGGTTTGATCACAGAAGAAATTTCTTGATCGTATAAAATCCGGGTAAGCTCTTTAACCAACAGGTGCTACTTTGGGCTGAGTATGTAACTGAAAAGTAAAGTCCTTTCTCGGCGAACAAAAACCAAACTCTACAAGTTCATCATTATTCTCGTCCTGCTTTATGGGGCAGAAGCATGGACGATGTCAACATCCGATGAAATGGCACAGGAGTTTCCAAGAGAAAGGTTTCGCCGAAGATTAACAATCTATATCAGGTCTCATATAAAACTCCTTTTCCTGTGATGCAACACCTTTGAAACATTCAATTCGTATACCGAAAATGCTGCTGACTGCGAACTATTATTGATAGACTCCGATCGATTAATTGGCATTGGCATCGGACAGTATCGACCAAATAATTCAGCATTGATTCTTAGTTGATTATTTGCACTTCTTTCGAATGTCACTTTAATCAATATATATATTTTTTTTTTTTGATTTCTTTAAAGCTTACAAAGAGGATTCTCACGTTTTACAAAAAGTTTTATTACTAAACATATTTTTAATATAGCAGTTCCCTCGCGAAAATTCAGTTATTATAGGACACGTTTTTTTTTTTGTGTATTTTTCCCAATTTTTCAGAATTGACGCTAAAAAAGGTCGAGAAATATTTTCTGTTATGAAAGGGTGATCAACTGTTCAGAACAAAACTTTCCCGCGGAGGTGACAATGTTGAAACAATGAACTTCAGGCGAGCATTTTCGGAATGCTCTCGAAGCTTTAGAGCAGTGAACAAAACGTCTTTTGGGAATGTTTTCAGGATTTTAAGCATATTGGGGTTATTGCCTGTCAATAGCATCACAATGAATATTCATAGGGATATTGATCTGTCAGTTGATGAAATACTAGAAGAATTATTTCAAAAACCAAGGAAAATATAACATGGAATGTAAGATCCCGTGTAATCCTCAATTAATCACTGAGCTTCAGCGATACTGCTTGTACAAATGTAGAGAAAATTCGAATTATATGAATAACAACAAGAATCTTGTAACTTATTATAATTGTTTATAATTCCAAACCCATATCAACAAACATATGTTTTTCTCTGACTTTAGGGGGTGTTAACAGGGTAGCTCAAAATAAATTATTTCTGCCAGATCTTCAAATCACAGATGGAGAATCGATTGATGAATTATTTTATACATTCGTGTGTTTGTTATACGCATTACTAAAAGCATCACATTGACAAATATCGGATTTATTTTTATTAGACCTACTATATTCGAATGTATTTGTCCTTAAAGAAAAAAAGCTATGCAGCTGATAGTAACTTATTTGGATCTTATCGGTCATAAAGAAATTATTGATTATGCACAGAGTAAATGTTAAGCTAGTTAATTTATTTTTATTGAAGCCGACATATGTTGTAACTAACCTTATAAAAGGTGAACAATAAATGAAAAATCTAAATAATAATAGGTAGATATGTATCAATTAACGCTAGTGGGGGATTTGGTACCTTGCCAACATATGATCCCTCTTCGTAGTATCGACCGAACTGCCACTACCTTATATATACAATACATATACAGTGGAACTTCACTAACTCGAAGATTTCCATAACTCGAACTCTTGAATTGGCAACAAAAGTCAAATTTCATTCAAATATTCTTCCATAAATCAAACTTTTCGACCAGGACATAATAAAAAATTAAAAATTTTAGTATCAGAATTTTAGGCAGAATCTTAAAAGAGTACCTCTATATCGTATGAAGGCGAACAAAAAATGTGATATTGCACTTATGGATTGCATAAATCATGTAACAAAGGCATAGGATACAGACGCCAAGAGACACAAAAAATAGCAAACTGCAACAAACAAAATTGCACAATACATGTTTTAACGTATTAACATAAAACTTTTTGCTAAGTAAATAAATAAAATTGGGTTTAAATATATATTTTAAAGCTTTTTGAAAAATTGTATGTTTTAGTGAAAATTCTATAACTCAAAGTTTTTTTGTGGATTATAGTGATTCGAGTTAGAGAAGTTCCACTGTATGTACATATGTGTTTCAAGCGGGTGAGCATTTCCTTCAAATTAATTCATTAATTCTGTGGAAGAACCTCGCTTGATTTTTTTCGAAGTTTTTTATTACTGCCCCTTCTACATGCACTATGATTCATGGAATACGAGAACGAGAGAACGAGAATGATGAAATTTTATTTAATTGTATGATAACTTTTTTTAAGCAAAATTATTTTAATAACATTTTAACATGTTTCAAATAAACTGCTCATTTTAGTTCGAGCGAAATCACCTTCACCTTCAATTATGATTAAATATATAATGAGTGAAATGAGGCATTATGAGAAAATAGTTTCCCGCACCAACAACTATAGTATTATTGGCACGTGAAGTGTTCGACTGTTATATGCACTCCTATATGTGTGAGTCTATCAAACCAAATACCGGTAAATGCTAAAATGTTAATTTATATCCAAACAAATGGAAGCGAGCAAACAAGCACTCACACACACACACACATCTTTCTGCTTGCAGAAGTAATTTTATGGGTGTGACCTGTGGTTGCATGGCGCGTAAGTCAGAACATAAACAAGGAAATCGCAAAAAGGCAAATTGCTGTGAATTTATTTCGCAAACAAGAGGGCAAACATACTCATTTACATATATTATACATTTATGATCACACACTCACACGCGTTTGTATATGACTATAAATATGAATATGAATAATAGCAGACTCAGCAGAACAACAACACTTGCTTGAGTTTATGCAAGTGGGTGAGGATTTAAGTGCTTGCTGCATATATATTTGCAAAATAATATGAGAGAGAGAAACACATTGAAATGAAAATTCCAAGTATCGTTAAACACTTTTCTGAGAAATAAGAGTATTTTATCATAATAACTGGGGCTTCATGGAAATCTGTAAATGTGCTTTTCATGAAGAATCCTAAAGTTATATTTATAATTTAAAAGATATTAATTTAACTTGAAAAATACATGGATGCTGAGAGTAATCGACTTTTTTTTAAACTGCTTCCAAGTACTTACGGATGAGGAACTACGTTTTCATCGGTATCACCTTTACTTTGTCAACTCTAGATACATATAGTATTACAATGGATCCTTACTTTATCTTTGATAATGAGACACCACTGCTTAGAGAGCGATCTGAAAGGTACTTAGCCTAAAAAAGAAAAAAATAGAAAAACGGCAATTTATTTCTAAACATAGTTTCCTGTTAGTTCGATACAATTAACTAAGCTCTACTACTACTACTCTACTCTGATATATTTAGCCCATTTAAAAATTACATTAGTTCATGCAATGATTCGACGTGTAATTTTGTTGAGAGTATATTCTTTAATAGTGTGAGTTGAGTATCCGATTTTTCTTCATTTCGGTAAGAATCTCTAAAATCTATGACCACCACATTAATTGCATAGCGTTCGCTTGGTTAAGGTCTACAGATGTCCAAAATATTTATATATACCATAGATGACATTTCGAAAGTCAAAATTACAATATCTGCAAACGCACCAAAAATTCCGCTAATACAAGTATAAACCATTTGATAAGAATAAAATACTCTATTAAAAAACAATCTGTCGAGTTTTTGGAAATAACTTATTTGAAATTACTTATTTGATTTAATTTATTCCGTAATATCTCATTTATTAAAATTAAATTCCTTGCTTTAATAATAATATTTTCTTATTTAACCAGACATTTTCGAAGTATACCTCATTACCACCAAGTAGTTCTTAAATACCTTTAGGTAGTATCAAAAGTACATCAAAAACACATAATAATGACACATAGAAAGGTCAATGTACGATATTCCTCTAGGAAACAAGAATTAAAAATCGCTCCGTGAAATCATTAAAATCCAGAAATTGAAGCGAACAGTAGGCTAAAGCATTCGGTAGCCAGAAAAGTCGTTTTAAATGTTAATGCAACAACCGGTGTAAACGAAGTGAGTTTATTTAAACGAACACTCGCGAGCATACGACACGCAAAACTTGGGTGCAGTGAAAATAAATTGCGGGCAATGAAAGTATGCGCGCACATGAAAAATAAAACATATATTACGAGGCCTGAAATATTTATGCGTGTACACACAGTGACCGGGAGAGGACTCAATGCCATTGTGGTATTTGCTGAAGAAAATATTTTAATAACAACAATCAACTTTAATATTTCTGGAGATACCAAAAGTTTATTGTCACTCCCGTGTGTATGAGAGAACTGTTGAAATCAAAAATGCGATCGGAGCTTGTTCTTAAATGTCGAAAGCAACTTGAGTATTTTTAAATAATTTTTTCGGAGAGAAAATATCTTTTGTTTTTAAAAGAAATTCCAATTTTAATCACTGTATACCCGGGTGAACTCATTGAATGTAAAACGCTGAAGAACTGGACTGCACATAAGCATTTACACAGACTCGGCTGGGCTATTGACCCGCTCACCTGTGCCGCCGCTTGCATTCCTATTTACGTAGCTCTTTCATTGCGTAAATACCATTACGTTAACGCCATTATAGCCGCGTGTATGAATTTTGCATCAAGCAATGCGTTAAAAGTGCTAAGGATTGTGGCTTCAAGAGGCCGCGAATGCTGTGATCATTGCCGCACACCCACGCACACACACACACAAGCAATTTGTACATTTGTAGGCGTTGCCAACGCGGTAACACTTAACGTTCGCGTTAACACGAAAACTACATTAAAGATATTTATTTTACCTCATTTTGTCATAATCCAGTGGGAGAAAAGCTCATTTCCTTCATGCGCGTTTTTAATGTGATTGCACACATGCGCAGATTCATGTTTACAAGTGTTTGTGTATTTAGTCACCTCAGTGTAGGAGTGCATGTTAGCGGTCCTTTACTTTTGTACACGTGTGTATTATTTGTTAATATACATTTATGTCACGTTCCCGTTATAACTGCAATTCGTGCAATTCACATTTACCGTTCCGAAATACACATGTACTGAGCTCATTTTACTTGTAGCTGTTTGTATATATGTGTGTGTAATTATGGCATCCACTCGCCCACACTTGCAGTGCTTAATCACTTTTGAGTTATCACATCAATTTTTTACACACTTGTTTCGCATAACATTATTATTTCTCTTCATAAAACCAAAAGGTGCATGCATTCATAACTGCTTCAAGGCGTACAAAATCCATTAGCTAAATAAAAAGTCAAACAAAAATTAATATTTCAATAATATTTGTATGTTTTATATCCAACGCAATGAGCTACACTAAAGTACCCTGTTCGCTAAAATGTATAACACATATATAAAAGAATGGGTGTTCCCCGACCACTGGAAAGTTCAGCGTCTGGTTTTTTTACCCTCAAAACCAAAGGAACCACGGGAAGAACCCTAATCGTACTGAACACTGTGCAAATTGTACGAAAACATAATAAGAAACCGATTGGAGCTTTCAATTCTGGAAGCCGGCGGACTATCAGAAAGCCTATACGACTTAATTAAAAAGAGATTCCCTGTCGACGCGATAAAAGAAGTCGTTGACACTGCAAAAAAAGTGGCAAAAGATGGAAACGTGGTACACAAGAATATTGTCCCCCGAATACCCTGAATGTGTAGAATGCGTTCAACTCATCAAAATAGATAAATATATTCAAAGCATTGCATGAAATGTATGTGATTGGCGTTGCAACCATTTAGCCGGTTATAGCCGAATCGACGATAGTGCGCCACCTCTCTCTCTCCTTCGCAGTTCGGCGCCAGTTGGAGATCCCAAGTGTAACCAGGTCGCTCTCCACCTGGTCTCTCCAACGGAGTGGAGGCCTTCCCCTTCCTCGGCTTCCTCCGGCGGGTACTGCATCGAACACTTTCAGGGCTGGAGTGTTTTCGTCCATTCGGACAACATGACCTAGCCAGCGTAGCCGCTGTCTTTTTATTCGCTGAACTATGTCAATGTCGTCGTATAACTCGTACAGCTCA
Organism: Zeugodacus cucurbitae; assembly: GCF_028554725.1. Lineage (NCBI taxonomy): Eukaryota > Metazoa > Arthropoda > Insecta > Diptera > Tephritidae > Zeugodacus > Zeugodacus cucurbitae. The sequence goes on along the minus strand of NC_071667.1, from coordinate 48,699,950 downwards.
TCGTTCCATCGTCTGCGGTATTCGCCGTTGCCAATGTTCTGAGGACCATAAATCTTACGCAAAATTTTCCTCTCGAAAACTCCTAGTGTCGTCTCATCTGATGTTGACATCGTCAAAGCTTCTGCACCGTAAAGCAGGACGGGAATGATAAGCGACTTGTAGAGCTTGATTTTGGTTCGTCGAGAGAGGACTTTACTGTTCACTTGCCTACTCAGTCCAAAGTAGCACCTGCTGGCAAGAGTTATTCTGCGCTGGATTTCGAGGCTGACATTGTTCGTGTTGTTGATGCCGGTTCCCAGGTATACGAAATTATCTACGACCTCGAAGTTATGACTGTCAACAGTGACGTGGGAGCCAAGACGCGAATGCACCGACTGTTTGTTTAATGACAGGAGATATTTCGTCTTGTCCAGACCCATTCGCTTCGCCTCCTTATCCATGCGGGAAAAAGCAGAACAAACGGCGCGGTTGTTGCTTCCGATGATATCAATATCATCGGCGTACGCCAGCAGCTGTACACTCTTGTAGAAGATTGTACCTTCTCGGTTTAGCTCTGCAGCTCTTATAATTTTTTCCAGCATCAGGTTAAAGAAGTCGCACGATAGTGAGTCACCTTATCTGAAACCACGTTTGGTATCGAAGGGCTCGGAGAGGCCCTTCCCAATCATGACGGAGCTTTTGGTGTTGCTCAACGTCAATTTACACAGCCGTATTAGTTTTGCGGGGATACCAAATTCAGACATCGCGGCGTAAAGGCAACTCCTTTTCGTGCTGTCGAAAGCAGCTTTAAAATCGACAAAAAGGTGGTGTGTGTCGCTCCTCTTTTCACGGGTCTTTTCCAAGATTTGGCGCATGGTGAATATCTGGTCAGTTGTCGATTTTCCAGGTCTAAAGCCACACTGATAAGGTCCAATCAGTTCGTTTACGGTGGGCTTTAGTCTTCCACACAGTACGCTTGATAGAACCTTGTATGCGATATTTAGGAGGCTGATCCCACGGTAATTGGCGCAGATTGTGGGATCTCCCTTTTTATGGATTGGGCAGAGCACACTGAGATTCCAATCGTCAGGCATGCTTTCTTCCGACCATATTCTGCAAAGAAGCTGATGCATGCACCTTATCAGTTCTTCGCCGCCGTATTTGAATAGTTCTGCCGGTAATCTATCGGCCCCCGCTGCTTTGTTGTTCTTCAAGCGGGTAATTGCTATTCGAATTTCTTCATGGTCGGGTAATGGAACCTCTGTTCCATCGTCATCGATTTGGGAACGGGTTCGCCATCTCCTGGTGTTGTACTCTCACTGCCATTCAGCAGGTCGGAGAAGTGTTCCCTCCATAATCCCAGTATGCCCTGGACATCGGTTACCAGATTACCACCTTGGTCTCTACATGAGGATGCTCCGGTCTTGAAACCTTCGTTAAGTCGCTTCATTTTTTCATAAAATTTTCGAGCATTCCCTCTGTCTGCCAGCTTCTCAAGCTCTTCGTACTCACGCATTTCGGCCTCTTTCTTTTTTTGTCTGCAGATGTGTCTCGCTTCCCTCTTCAGCTCTCGGTATCTATCCCATCCCGCACGTATTGTGGTCGTTTGCAACGTTGCGAGGTAGGCAGTCTGTTTTCTCTCCGCTGCGAGACGGCACTCCTCATCGTACCAGCTTGTTTTTTGTCGTTGCCGAAAACCAATTGTTTCGGCTGCAGCGGTACGCAGTGAGTTTGAGATGCCGTTCTACAGTTCCCTTATACCGAGATGCTGGTGAGTGCTCTCAGAGAGCAGGAGTGCAAGTCGAGTAGAGTATTTCGTGGCTGTCTGTTGCGATTGCAGCATGAAATATGCGCCATTAAATATGATGAAGGAACTAAAAGCTACTCTATTTTTAGTAGAGTCAACAAGGCTCGGTTTTAGGGCCCCTATTATGGAATCTCGTGTATGGCTTGGTGCTCAGAAAACAACAACCAAAAAACGTAAAACCAGACGCATACACAGACGACCTAGTAGTGGTAGCTAAACAGCTTGGTGACCTTCAAATCAAATGTAATGCGCGTATAAATGGTCTGTGCCAATGGTTCTCTTCCATGAGTTTGGAACTGGCTGAGCACAAACCAGAAGTATTATTCAAAAGTAACCAAGATAATTGAGGAGAAAATAACCCTCATTAAAGGGTAGTGTGTGATTACTTCATAGCAACTGTTGAAGTACTTAGTGGTAATATTAGACTCTAAACTTAAATTCATGTAGCCCTTGGCGTACACGTCAAATAAAGCAAAAATGATTTATATCGTCTTATCAAGAATGATGGAAAATATATGCTGCGTGCGTTCCAGGCGGAGTTTTCTAATCGCAAGTCCAATGAGCTCCGTAATATTATACGAGTATGCGGCTGCACTATGTCAGTCCTTTAACAAGTGGAAAGCTGTTAGTGAAGCCACAGTTTCAATAATGACAGAACTGAGACAGGTACAACAGGTTAGGCATAAGCCAGTACATGCCATAGAGGAGACCTAAAAATGACTTGTCACTCCCACGAAGTAATATTTAAACCGGTGGTTCCGTGGGAGTGGATTAGGCTTAGCGAATTAAAGTTCCGCACTTCGGCCTTTAATACTTCCCCCTAATACAAAAAAACTTAAGTATTAAAGCAAAAGTTTTTATGCGAAATTAATAGCGAACGAGAAGTCAAAATTATTTATTTGACTAATTTTAGTTGCTCACACTACAAGAATCTAAAACCACGCCACACCAAGTGCAATTGCTTGCCGAAAAGTTGAAGATCTTTCGAATTTGTAATGATCCCATAACTGAGTGTGATCTATCAACCTGATAGGGCTGAGGGAAATGTCTCAACCTATATTCTGCACCGAGTGCAACCTATGTTCAATATCGAAATTTATGATATCAAGATAACCGGATGGACAGACATTTTTACATTCAGTTTAAAGATCTGGACGGATATCAAAATATATATTATTATTGCGGATTTAAAACTGTCAAGAAAATCTCCCGAAAATCGGAATCGGACTATCAGTCCTTGTTAGGCAGGCGATTAAACGAGATACTACTGCCTTATGGTATCTAAATATGTATATTTTATATTATTAATAAACCAAAGATTAACTCTTCTTGCTAACATAAACTAAGACAACATTATGTGAACTCTTGTAGAGAGTATTTTCGTGCTTATTTCTATTCCTGTGCTATATATGTATGTAGATTGTGTTCATTACAAATGCATGTAAAATGTTGTGGTAGTCATATCACAAACAAACGGCAGAAACACGAGCAATGGCAAATGTAGCAGTCCCCGAACCCTAATGAGAACCACCCGCCCCGTTCATTAATACTCAGAGATGTTGTGAGATGTTGTAGTAGTTGTTGTTGGCTCGGCTGCTTGATACTTAACCATGTGCACTGTGCCTCTGAACAATGGCTACAAATGTATGCCCACCTTAAAACGCACTCACATACAAATATATACGTACACGACGGACGAACGCACTCCGGTGACTTTGTGCGCCAGCACTCGTCTGATGTTGCCACCTGTGCTGCAATTTACTCGCATGTTGTTCATGTATTTGTGTTGGCGCTTTGCATACACCATACAATTTTGTTTTCATAGTCGCTGCTACAAATGTTGTTAATGTTGTGGTTATTATTGTTGTTGTTAATATATACATATATATACATATACACAACAGTCATTGCAATACAAGAAGTAAGCCAATGACTTTCAAGGCTATACACCAGTCGAGTTTATCCATAACCGGTGAACCGTACAACTGACACACTTCACTGCAGCCGTAGTCCTTTGCCGCTTTAAGTGGCAATAACGGCGGTTTGGAAAAAGTGGTAAGTGGCAGAAGAAAAAGCTTGTTGGTGGCCAGCAAGAAATAGTTGATAGACATGTAAGGTGAATTAAAATTACTCTAATACATATACAATATAAAATTACTGAAATAATTTCATAAATCTGTGCTACGTAGCGGTACTTTATTGGAAAGAAAAGTCTTGAAATATTTGTACTTATGTAAATTTGTATTGAATGCATGATACATTTATATTGTAAAGGATGATCCATTTCGAGTAGTAATAATATTATCTCAGCAAAAAAATAAGTATGCAACATGAATTTATTTCAAAAAGGGTCAAATAATGTAGCCGAAATAATTGAAATAAAATTTCATAATGCTAAAAATACATATTTATGGACTATATATCTGGTAAAATATTCACATTGTCATTCTGTAGTTAATATGTTATTTATTAGCACCAATGATAGGCGATCTTGAGCTAACCGAAAGCCGCTGGAATTTATGAGAAACATTTTCGGTACATGCATCTTTAAGATAAAATAAAATTAGGACTAAAGACTTTTTCGTTTCGAAAATTCCATCATTAACTATTCGCAAATTTACATTTTGTTAAAAGCACACAGTGTTCCGTCCATAGACCAAAAATCAAAAAACTCCATCTCACAATTTTGAAGTTAAATTAATTTTTTTTTATTTTATGAGAATAATTAAGTCTAATCTGATTTGTATTTTTTTGTGAAATTGGTGTGTTATATCACTTATTTGTTTGTAAATTTTTTTGAGACTTCAATTTGTTAACATAAAGTTTGAATTGGCCTCCTTCTAAGGTTTATTTTATATTGCCTTTTAGTTAATAAAAGTGTTAAAGTTTGGTACGGGAATTTGCGGATGATGTTAATATTGAAACAAGTAAGAAGAAGTTCGGGTGTATCCGTACATTTTATACACTCGCAATTTATTGAAGCAATTTTATTAAGTTACACACAATTTTATCCATATATTCGACATAAAGTCCACTAGAATAATGAAAATAATTATATGTATATAGTATAAGGGGGACGGATCAATTCATTTAACAATTATACTACTTTATATCCAAGATTTTACGTTCACTTAATTTTACTACGATATCTCCCATATAATATTAACCGATATATACGTATAAAGGCCACCGGAAGTTCGAAAAGCCGTATAAAATGTATATTAGGGCTAGAGGAAGTATTGATTCGATTTTGATCATTTTCAGCCCAGAGACACACTATTGCTTTATTGCTTTATAAAATTCTGTAAAAAATATGGTAACAAGCACTGAGGTCCTCATGTTATATAGTCCGATTTCCGCTGTGCAGTATTCCTCATTTTCTGGGTATGGTCCATGGTTTTATACACCCAAAATAAAACCAATCGAGATATATTTATCCGTCAGCGCTTGCCGTAATAATTTGAATAAAACTTGTATGTAACAACGAATTCTTCAGTCTTCTATGACGGTTCCACTGCAACGCTAAAGGCGTTATTTGAACCAAAAAAAAACTCTTTAACTGTGTCACAAAATGTGGAGAGTACTAAGCTAGCATTAAACATGTAAATTACACTTAAAGCTACATCAATCAAACTCTTCACACTTCTTTCATTTTCCGTTTCATACCATACTCTGAGAATGGAAGCAAACAGGTGATATTCTCAGCCACTTATACTCAAAAATTAACAGCGGACTTGTGCCGTTTACAACTACTACGTCAATTTATAGAATATTAAAGTGTTAAAATATATAAACTTGGTCCAAAAGATGAATGAAGTTCTTTTAGATCATTTTGAAATATCAAAAAAAAAAAACCTAAGATGATTACGTGTTTTGCAACAAATAGTTCAAATGTGCAGTAATCCCCGCATAAGTGCCTTTCCCACTTAAGTGACCATATTTTGCGTCATCGTTGTTTTTCTCTAAATTTACATAGATCACAATCCCGATTAAGAGCCTACGCTTAAGAGCCTTTCCCGCTTAAGTGACTATATTTCTATTTTAAGTGCCTTTCATTTTTTTATATATTTGTTTCGCTTAATGTAATACGTATACGAGTCTAAACCATATAAACTCTAGGACCCATACACCGAATGTACTGAACCAAGTCGCCATGATCGATTTTACATCGTATTTTCTCGTCTTAGCTCGTTAGTTATATAATATTACATTAATTTATAAAATAATTTACTATAACTGTTAAATACGACTAAGAATTCTACGAATGTAGATGTGTAAGCAATCGTAAAATTAACAAAACAGTAAATGATATTAACTCAACAGTCCATAATAATAAATAATTAACAATGCATTGTGTTTATGCAATTCTCTGAAAGTTATAGTATGAAATCAATTTCACAGTATGATAAGCATACAATTTTAAATAGTTATTATTGAACGGTCGAAAGCTTGCGAATCAGCAAATAGCAACGAAGCGACTAATGGAAATCTATGAAAGTTTAAATGGAATATATTTAGTGGAAATGAGTTGAATAGAAAAGCATGTATGATGTATGCACATATTTTATTATATATGTATTTACACAATAATGACATCACATACAGATGCAGGCAAATAAGAGGCTTAGCATGCCACGAAAATCACAGATATTAATTGAGAATGAAATTTTCGGGAAAGGTCACTGGCGTTGAATGCCTATTAATGTTCATATAAATGCCAATATTAATGTATTAATATTTCACACGTATGTATATGTACGTATGTATCCAGGCATTGTTCGCTTTGTGCGTTCAAATTGCCTTTATATTCGGCTTACGAACATTTGAACAATTGCAGTCAAGTCAAACATTTCACATTAAACGAAATGCTTCAATTATTTCATTATCAAGTGCACGTCACGTTTAATTACAGCGTTCCATGAAGCAAGCCAAGATTTTGATTTATTCTCGAACTTATGGCCACACTCACTAGAATACAAAAATTAATTATAAATACTTATCATTTTTAAATTCCATTATAGATAGCTCCATTGCTGCATTTTTTTATGAATATTAAAAATATTTATGAAACAGTCTTTTAATGCTATTTGACATATTCTCAGTCTGAATTCATTTACTATATCCACAATATACTCTATGCAGATTGATGCCAGGGTGTACTTAAAAGTAAAAGTCATAATATTTTTTCTTATTCTTTCAAATTTATTTCGAATGTGTGTGAATAGTGTGAATAGTTGGTATTTGATCTTTGAGTCCATGCAAAACCAAATGTGCTGATAACATATTTAAAGGCAATGCCTAAAAACAAAACTGTATGCTGCGTGTTGATAGCTTAATTCCGAACAGAAATAAGTCTTATCGATAAGAAGAAATATAGAACAGTGGGTTATGTGACATTGATTACAATTTAAGCGCTCTTATGCTTATAATTTCTCACTAAAATGTTTTGGCACTCAATGGCGCAACATAATTCAGTTTATTTTCTGCACTGTACACCAAAAGACGCAAACGGATAGCGTTTCGTTTGAATAAAAATAAATATACAAGGTTTGGTAAGTAAACAGCTTTCTCACTATTTTTTGACACCCCTTCAAGTATTACCAATGCAATGGGAACACAATATTGTTTAATTTTAGTATTGCATAAATTGAAGTGATCTCAGTATTGTGCAAGTTATAAACTATACCGAAATTTACGGCATTGGAGACAGAAAGTAGAGGAATGAAGTTATAAAAAGATTGATTTGTCTGCCACGGTTGGAAGAACAATTGTGTAGACACTTTTATTGCAAAAACATGCTTTTACGCAAACACTGCCGGTAATTCCATGATTAACTTCTGCCAACGAAATTCCGCTTGGCTCAAATCATTGAATGAAGGGCGTTATGTGAAAAAGATTTTTCTGAGCAATTGCTTACTATTGGTAATGGTCAAGTACTTGTCGTCGAATCGAGCGGATTTCGAATTTCTAAAACGTTGTCTCACCAAAAAACATGTTCCTTGGGGCCGTGAGAAGGTTACTTTCGAAGATGGGCAAAATCGGAAAAAATGGCGAAAACCGAAAACACAAAAAAATAATTTAGTACAAAGAATCGCCCTAGTAAGGGACATATTTGGATGTAAGTGGGCTCCGCCCCCAAATCGGTATTTTGTATATATCTCGCAAACCAATCAATCTATATAAACCAAACTTTCCGCAGTCTGTCCTTTTACGCACCCCACCACACACCATGAAAACAGTTGAAATCGGATAATAACCACGCCCACCTCCCATACAAAGGTTAGGATGAAAAAGTGAGTTAACTCACTAACGAAAAACATTAGAAATACTAAATTTTACGGGAAAAATGGCAGAAAGAAGTTGCACTCTGATTTTTTTTTATAAAATGGACAAATGAGCGTGACATCGCCCACTTATGTGTCAAAAACTATATCTCAGGAAATACTCGACAGATTTCAATGAAATTCGATATATAGTATTCTCTTGACACCCTGTTAACACGGTTGAAATGAGCGAAATCGATTCACAGGCACGCCTACTTCCCATATAACTCAATTTTGAATACCATCTTATTCGTTCACTTTATATTATACACATAAGGAACCAATGAAGATTGCGGAATACTACTTTACACAAATAATGTATATGATCTGTGGCATCACTTGTGCAAAAATTGTCGAAATTGGACTATAACTTTAACTCAGTGCCTTAATATCGGTAAATCTCTCACATATCTTAATTTAGTTCAGAGGAAATCTTTTTATTCTAATACGTAGTGTGTCTGTACCAAAATTGGTTATTATCGGGTCATAACTTCCCCATCTCACATACACCGAATTATAGGTTTTTCAAAAATGCGATGGGTTTAATACCGTATAAATCGGTTAATATGTGAAATATCTTAGCTAAATTAAGTGAGCAAATAATCTTAGATATAATGTATGTTGTTGGTTAAAATGAGTGAAATCGGTTCAGGAATTACCTCAGCCTATATACTATATATGAGGATTTTCGTTATCCTATTGAACTTTATGCTGAATATGTGGGTCAAATTGTGTATTATCTAAATAAAAATATAGCAATAAAATGCAAGAGTATAAAATGTTCGGTTGCACCCAAACTTAGCCTTTCCTTACTTGTTTTACTTACGCCTCCCGGAAAAAATTAGTTTGGTCCAATACCCAGAAAAAAGTCGATTTTTTCGTAAAGTGTAATGAATGGTTGAGAAAGCCATTTTGGCGGGTATGAATAAATACGTAGATGACTTAAACTACATAAATTATAACATTATCATTGGTATACTAAATTCATTCAAATCAATTGACGGTGTAATAAACGAAGATGAAGCCACTAAATATCCAATTGAATTTGTAGTCGATGTGAGGAAGTTCTCCTTTCGAAGATCCCGATGATCCCAACAAACATGCCATTCGATTTCAATTTCCAATCCGTGCTGCATTCCTTATGACCGTTAACAAATGACTAGGACAATTCTTGAAAGTTTGTGGTCTGAATGTAGAAAATTCATGTTTTTCCCATGGTCAATTGTATGTGACATGTTCACGGGTCGAAAGACCATATGCGTTATTTGTACTTTTGTCGACTATACCAAGGTAGTACTTCACTAAAGGGTACATGCCATGCACCAAAATACAAAGCTTATAAATAGTAATTAAAATACTTGATTTTTTTTCGATTATCCTAAAAAAAAAATGAACTCATCAAAAATCTACTCATTTATTGCAGAAGAAGAAGATAAGTGCTAAAGTGCGTGCCCATTGCAAATAATAGATACTTTTTGCTTGCGCAACTCTACTGCTAATAATGGAACATTAACTTACACAATATTGTTCTTAACACAAATTAAAGTAGAAGTATTATATATCACAATACATAAACATATTTTTTCTTATTTTTTCACAGCCAATTGACTTTAACCCTTAAAATGGCAATGAAGCTGCTATGTATTGGACTTGTCATCATGGGGATTTCACCATATATATTGATGCCGGTAAAAAGATTGACAGTTTTCTAAATATGGTTAAAGTGCCTTGGAGGTTACAATAGAAAAGTAAATCAATCTAATCTAATAAAAAATAAAAAAAGTTGTGATAGTAAAATTTATTTTTATTAAATTTTCAGAATGTCTGCCGAATGCAAAGCCACTGAAGAACGATTGAATAAAAAAGTAGAGGAATTAAGTAAGCAACAGAAACAAAGGTGAATATTATTTTCCGTTCAACTTTTATGTGACATTTTCAAAAAAATGCGGACTAAATTCTTTAGTTGGTAATTGAAGTCATCGATCGACTTTGCAAGATCAGTGTTCATTTGTTTAAAGCAATGGTGTCCAGTGGGATAGTTTATTTTGAAGTAATTTTTAGTCATTTTATTCTACATTTTCTTTAATTCTACTTACAGTTCAAATGCCCTCTCACCCTTTAAACGCCCAGCAGAGCGCGGTAAGTTTCAAAGTGTTTTGTATGGCCATCAGTAAGAATTTTTATACTCTCGCAACAAAGTTGCTCTCACTTTATTATAGTTTTAATCACATAGCGGTTGTTTGTGTCACCAAGAAATAAAAGGATGTATATATTATATATAAAAATAATCAGGATGTCTGTCCGTCCGTCTGTCCGTGCAAGCGATAACTTTAGAAAAAATTGAGATATCTTAATGAAGCTTTGAACACATATTCCTTGGCACTCTGACGAGGTTGGTATTGAAAATGGGCGAAATTGGACCATTGCCACGCCCACAAAATGGCGAAAACCGAAAACCTATACAATGTCATAATTAAGTCATAAATAAAGTTGTGAAAATAAAATTTGGTACAGAGGATCGCATTAGGGAGGTGCACAATTTGATGTAATTTTTTTTTAAATGGGTGTCACGCCGCCCACAAATAGGTTTGTGGAAAAAAATCTTGCAAGCCAAAAAAAAATGTATTACTTATATATAACTTTTCAAGGCCCCGGATATCTACATGAAGAACTCAGTGCCTAAGAGTGAGTTTTCACCGAAAATATCGGCAAATCTTCCAGATATTTTAATTTAATTCCTAATTGTGTGTCTCTGTTCCAAAAATTATTAAAATCGGATCAGAACTTCCCCTAGCTCCCATATACCTAATTATGTGCGGGCTTTATTCCGCATGAATCCGTTAATATGTGAGATATCTTAGCAAAAGTTAGTGAGCATATAGTCTTGGATATAGTGTAGCTTGGTGGTGAAAACGAGTGAAATCGGTTTAGGAATTACCTCAGTCACTATATACTATTTATAAGGATTGTCGTTATTCTATTGAACTTTATGGCGAATATATGGGTCGAATTGTGTTATCTTTATAAAATGACATCAATAAATTGCGAAAGTATAAAATGTTCGGTTACACCCGAACTTCGCCCTTCCTTACTTGTTATCTCTGCATTTTTTCGGCGATATCTAAACAATACTTTTTTTACTTAATTCTTTCTAGCTTGTGATTAAATAACGAGTAAATTGCGATCTCTTGGAATTAATGGTATTTCTAGCAATCCCTACTACTCCCTTTGGCTGACAACAACTCGGACCGAAGGAGTGTTTTCTTGTAGATGTGCTTTGATCCACCGACGTTTTGTTTTAACTACAGCAGTTTGTTTAAAATCTATCCATTCTAAAACAATGGAATTGACGGATTCCTTAGGAGATCCTAAACATATCATTCAAGCCAAAGTCTTTCTAAATTTCACAATTTTAACAAGTTTTCGTAAAACTCATTAATATTTTCAGAAAATGCATATACATCCTGATTTCTCATCAAGAAATCCTTGGTATAACAACATTGCTGTGGTTGAATTGGACAGTGATGTGGACACACTTTTCAGCAAATATCCAGTTTGCATATATAGTAGCACTTTAATTCCAGAAAGTGGTGAGTTTACATTTTCATTTTTGGCTCCTGCCTTAACAACGTATAACATTTTGTAGGCTTGGTAGGAAATTACACTAAAGTTGAGATTTTGGCGAACTCCGAATGCCTAGGTTTGACTAAATACAAGCTGAGGTCATCACAGATATGTGCCAAGGACTTGGGGCAAAATTTTGTAATTTCGGCGAGCTAATATTTGTAGACGATGGAAATGTTTATAAACCCCAGCTGTTCGGATTTGTAGAATACGATTCTTGCAATGGCAAACACTATGTGATATCGGAAGCGTTTGATTACTTCAACTTCATTGAAGGCATTGTATGGCCGAATAATGCAAATTGATTTCAAATGTATCTTTTAAAATAATTTGGTACATGATTTATAATATAAGAAAAGATACATTCGCATAATATTCTGATATATGTATTTTTTCTATATCAAATGGGCCGCAGGTACATATATTTCTAATAGATAAAGGGTTTAAAGCCCTTAACAAATAAGGAAGGACTAAGTTCGGGTGCCACCGAACATTTTACACTCTCGCAATTTATTGATTGAATTATATTAATTAATACACAATTTGATTGACATATTCGTCATATATATGATATAAAGACCTTTGAAAACCCTAATATTAAGTATATGGGAGATAGATGAAGTTATGCGCCGGTTTCACTCATTTTTGGCACGGGTACATACTATTAGAAGAAACATATTCCCTCTGAATTTCTTCAAAATATCTGAGAGACTTACATATATTTAACTATATTTTCTTGAAAACTTATGGACCGATTTCGACGATTTTTAAAAGGGCGATGTCACTCTTTAAATGCAGTATTTTTGAAAATTCTGTTCCGATGGACGGAACCACGCCCACTTAAAATTGTGTATACCATTTTGAGTGCAGCACTTCTGAACCATCTTTTTAATGAATGAATTTAATGCTTCCGGTGGTTTTCCGTATTGAATTAAAGCATTTTTAGTAGTTTTCAACATAACCTTTATATGGGAGATGGGCATGGTTATATTCCGATTTCCTCCATTTTTGGACTGTATAAGGTGGGCGTGGCAGTGGTCCGATTTTGACCATCTTCGAACTTATCCTTCTTATGGTGCCAAGAAATGCGTCTTCCAAGTTTCAATTTTTACTTAAGTTACCGTTTGCACGGACAGACACACATCCGGATTTGAACTTTACCCGTCATCCTGATCATTTTGATATACATAACCCTATATCTAACTCGCTTAGTTTTAGGACTTACAACCAACCGTTATGTGAACAAAACTATAATACTCTCTTTAGCAACTTTGTTGCGAGAGTATAAAAATCGATATAACATTGGGGAGTAAGGTAAAATGTATCATGTATGTTGCTCTCTTTATTAAAGACGTATTTGAGTATAACCACGTAACGATTTTGGTCGTGAAATTCCAGATTTGGCGTGACACTTGAATTTATTCAAAATATAGCGATTTAATAAACTCTTTTTGGAATAATGGTTTCAATTGTTACCATTAAAAAGATCTCACGGTGGATTCTAGAAATGAGGAGTTTCTTGCGATAATTTACATAACAGTGTTACACCCGTTATTTATAAATAAGATTAAACTTTATATATATGTATAAATTTTCTGTACGTGTGTTAGTCATTGAACTCCTCCTAAACCAATCAATCTCCCAAACCGATCAACTAGATATTGTGTTTTTAGATATATTATTTATTTAAAAATTGTTGTTGATGTTAGCACAACCTACATAGGATCCGGCAGACGCGTTGTTGAAATATTCGTGTAAGGTCAGGAAAGGATTAGAAAGTAAGTAAATAAGGAAAAATTGAGAGGAAGGTAATAATAATAGAATTTTATTAGAGTTGACATCAAAAATATAAAAAAAGAAAACAAAAAATAATAATATATATAATAAAGGTTGTCATTGTTGCTTTGTTAAAATATTTTTAAAAACAATATATTCACAAAACAATTTGTAACAAATAAGGAAAGGCTAAGTTCGGGTCCAACCGAACGTTTTATACTCTCGCAATTTATTGATGTAATTTTATTAAGATGACACACAATTTGACCTATATTGTTGGAATAAAGTCCAATAGATAATCATCATTTATAGTATATGAGGGAGTTAACGGTAATAGGAGCAACTTGGCACCTGTTAGTAGGCAAACAAACGGCACATTCGGCCTTGAAATTACTCCTAAATTACAAATGAACGAAACACCAGTCGGCAAAATCGCCAAAAATAGCGCTGTAACGAAGATTTTCCAGATATACAAGAAGTCGCTAGAGGCACTGCAAAGGACTTTAAAAGATTGAATGACCTATATTGGTGGTAAAAAAAAGTTAGCGATGATCTTAATGCGACAATTTAGAATTTCGGTCCAGGAGAGTTGACGCAGCTACAAACCAGGATGACGTCGTCAATTATCCCACAAACTATTTAAAATTGCCTGTACTATCACCACTCACTTTGCAATTAAAAGTAGTGTGAGTTGGCCTCATGCAACATAAATCAACCTCCAGTTTGCAATAGAACAAGACTGGCTGTGAAGAAGGTAATCAATATTGTCACCGAAGCCAAGATTGGGCCAACTTTGAAATTTTCTTTTATTTTACTTTTTTTTACTATTTTGAAAAATTTACTACATACTCGTACAAATTTCATTTCATTACATTTCTTACATAAAAATTTCAGATTGCAAAATAGAATATAAATAATTAACCTTTTTCAGCTTAAAAAATTAATTGTAGTTAGGAAAATAATTAGATATTTTAGACCTCCTCTTCAGTCCTCTGAACATATTTTGAATTCTTCCCTGTTTTACTAAAAGAAAACTTGAAATTAGGTGATTTTCAGCGATGCTAAAATGTATTTATCTTCGGATTTTGTATACCTTTTCTTGAAAGAAGATTGTGAGTTCTATTCAACATTAACATGTCTTTCACAAAGGTAATGTTATAGCGCCATATCATATACAGAGAATGCTCTGTACTCTGTGGATTCAACAGTAGCACGTTTATGAAGGTTAGATAATAGATGTAAGTAGCCCGTGATATCCTCAATAATACTGCTTAACACTACACCGAAATTGCACATCTAGGTACAAGTTCTTGTATGATGTCCATATGGCGCTGAGTCACCCAGAACTTATTTGATCCAAAACTTTGAGTGAACCCTACTGCCCTTAAATTTTACCCTAAAACTATTGCTATTTAAATCGCAGCTTAAACAAAAGATCGGTGATGTCGACCGTAGTTTTTAGACTTCAGAGTATTAAATTTGGACTGAGGATTAAAGAGCCTACACTAGTATGCACGCCTTTAGAAATACATAGATATTGATTATTCTTATTTAAAAGTCCGAAATTCCTCACACTTCCTTTATAGATATTAATCAAAACATACATATGTACGTGTACATGCTCAGCCTATTGCCACTTCATGTTGTGTGTAGGTGTGTGGGCTACGCCACAATGTCATGCCGCATTTAAATTAATTTTCGCTAAATTACAGTGCAATAGCTAATTAATTTATTGAATAATTAATAATGATATTGTCGTTGTCAACCGACGGCAAGCGGATTCACATACACACATGTGCGAGGCGGCGTGCACGCGAATATTATATACTCCCATATATCAGACGTGTGTGTAAATATACAGATACATGCATACTTACATATGGGTGTAAACATATATTGTAATAACGGCTTTTGGCTTCGTTGCCGTTATTCATGTAAAAACCGAAAGATGAGTGATGAGTTTGTCAAGTCAAGTGGCTATATGTGTCCGTGTGTGTGTAGGTGAGTGTATATGTAGGTATGGTATAAAGCTATTACATTCAATAAGTGTTTTTACGTACGAAATTTATTTATGATCACACGTCGCTATCGCGTACGTGTTTTCATATGCGAGCGTCCATAATTTATGCTAATAACAGTGAGAATTTACGAGGTTATTTAACCAGAGTATTTATTTACGAATATATTGCTGCGCAATAAATATCTACGGTGATAATATACAGTTGCTTTTATAATTTCAATTTAATTTATTTCCGCACAACGATAAAAGTTCATTGAAAACTGATTATCTTCACGCAAATTTATCAGAGATTTTGTGGCGTATCTCGGAATATGAATATAATTTCAGGAGAAAACACTGCAAAACAAATCTCGGCTTTTCTGTCCACATATCCAAAGAATAGTAGCAACATTCCGTTGAAATCCAGTCATTTATTAACGAACAGCGCCAAAGAAGGGCCCTATTAAACCTTCCTTAAGAGCTCAGAAAAGCAAAATATATAAATATTTGGATAGTATCTAAGAAAGCTCAGTCTCACCAATATAAACATTTTCGTTACACCGAATAAGAAAATGAAAACATTTTCATACAAGCATCAGGATACATTTAAACATTAGGTAGTCCTTTACAAACTCACGTTAAGTCCAGCCATTAAACAGTCAACTAAAAGAAAACAAGAAGAAGTGTTTTGATTCTACAGATAGTCCTGGGGTTCCGGAGAAGTAGATCTGCTACTACCTCAATACCAAACTATGGTCTATCCGTGATGGCTCTTTCTCATACCATCACCTTCGTAAGTGTGTGTACAGAAAAATACTACCAAAATAAGACTCGACGGCATCAAGACTTCTCGCTTCTCTGAGTCTGATATACAACTTTCGAAGATACACAGACGATA
This sequence comes from Zeugodacus cucurbitae, assembly GCF_028554725.1. NCBI lineage: Eukaryota > Metazoa > Arthropoda > Insecta > Diptera > Tephritidae > Zeugodacus > Zeugodacus cucurbitae. Next base: position 48,683,544 of record NC_071667.1, on the reverse strand, counting down.
TCAACAAGGGATAGCATTAATTGTCATAATTCGTTTGATTTGTAGTGCATTACAAATGCTTACTGAAGTCATTTGTTAAACACTCTCATGTCTCCTGGCGAATGTAGCCTTCCCCAAGGCCTCTTAAGAACATTCTATAAAACATTAAATGCTTAACATTGATTGATTTATTTTTTTACAGATAGCTGATATGCTGCAATAAAATGTAACCGATGCATTCTTTGCTCTCCTCAACGATATTTAGTTTCCACAAGAACTATCTAAAATGAGCCCTATGATTTTCAGAGGAAAGTATACTCTGAAATTTAAGATCTTCTCGAACTACTTGAGTTGTCATTTAGTTGAAGATGATACGGCTTTCTGCCGTTCATTCAGTTTTAATGTTGAGAAATCATAAACTTATTCCTTCACCATGAGAGCTACATGTGTATATAAGTAATCACCCGTAAATCAAGTTCCTCAAGCTTTTCCAGCAGAACATTGGGAACTATAATCGTGAAAAGAGAAGACAAAACTTCCCCTGGCGAGATGTACATTTTTATGTTGTTGATTGTTACACCACTTCGTCAATTCTATCGCAAAGAAGACTAAAGATAAGGTGCTTGCGGATCAAGTAAAATACAAGAATAACAAAGACGTTAATAAAGGCATATGATATCGTGGAAGGTCTCCACTACGAATTTCTAATACCTGGCGGTAGTGCGTAAGACATTATCCTGCCTGCCTAACCTAACCTAATTCTAAAAATCTATAGAAACTTTTGCATTGATTGTCTCTCAAAAAATTTCTTTATTATTTGTTTAAAATTGGTTTCAAACCCAACATAAATTGCGTTGATAAATTGACAAATTGCCAGCTGTTTGATTGCGAAACGCGCTTCGTCAATAACAGTACTATACAATCAGTGTGTAGCACAACAATTCGCAATGTTAAGTGTATGTAATCCACACTGTAATAACACGACAATGGCGATTGAACTGCACAAAGGCTAAAGCTACAATATAATGAAAGATTTATGAGCACACCAAAATCAACAACATCAACATTTTGTACAGATTATATGCTAGAGCAAATAATTGGCTAAACAACAACAATGTGGACATATGCGATTGTCAAGAGAAGGCAAATTTGTAGAAAATATATGTTGTTGTTGTTGACGATCAGCATAAATATTTTTTAATCTATACAGCTTGTGTGTGTGTAATAAAAAGCGATTTAACATTAAAAATCTATCGATTTCAATTCAACTGCATTTGTTCGAGCTTAAAGTTGCAGCTTTATCGGCGTGTATTGTCACATACATACCTGCACATTCATCTGTGCTTAAGCTCATTGTTGTGTTTACCAGAATTTGTTGCTTGTAATACGTGTTCAGCTTTGGCCTACATAATATAGCAGCAGCTGCCAAATGGTTGTTGAATTGTTGTAATTTGCTCTTTGGTTTTGTAATTTTTGTTCATGCGCCTAAACATATGTTTCTGGTTGTTTAGAGTGGACTTAATAATTACTATTACAGAGCACGAGCAGTGCGACTGATTTACAAATATTTACTTGTTTGCATGATATTTATTTGTTTGGGTGTACACAGAATTTAAATAACAATAATATCTATCGAAGAAATTAAGAGTTTTCTTTGCTCTTTGTTTTTGAGACAAGTTAAATAATATAATCGGAATATTTAGTCAAACTGTACAATATAAATAATATTTCTGCTTGGCGAACAAATGTCAGCCACACAATGGGGTCACAAAATGCTTTATAGCATAGCCCAAACGATTATTATAAATGCTCCACCATTATATTTATTTGACGGCTACTTATACAAATAGAGAGAGAGAGCTACTCAACGCGGTAGCTCAAAGCTCATTTATAAATATTATTAGCGGTATGTAATGCAACTTTAATGTATTATTACATACATGCTTCAAATTTTTCATACAGCCTCAGCGCTCTAACAATTTCAAAGGAGCCAGAGGGACAAAGTATTCACTGTTTAAGTCTGTGTATTTTGCTCCCTCACCTATGAAGTGCTATCTAAAATTGCTCCGTGATTTTTAGATCTTCCTCCCAGATAATGTACATATATTGTTCATATATCTTGTGTATAATAACCTGTAAATATCCTAAATTTATTCTGAGAGAGGTATCAAATACTTTATAAATCAAGCTTGCATAATATTCAGTCTTTATAAGAAATTAAATGGCAAGTACTCATTGAATGAACTGACAAGTCATTACTATTTGATTAACCCTCTATGTATAATGTAGAAGTATAAAAATCCTCCAACAATATAATCCATCTTCTTATTCTTATCTCCTTCTTCGTATTATAATGAGAAGAGGTAACAATTTTCATAATCGAACAGTGAAATCAGTAAAAGATAATGTTATAGGTATTTAAGGGGTTAGGTGGGTTTCAGACGCTAAAACAAGGATAATTTTAGGTGTTTTTTTTTAATATACAATATTTCATTTAAACAATTCAATTTTTATTTAAAACTTCCGAAAACTCAGCCGTTGGCACCTCATCTCCCATGGCGGTAAACATCATAACTTATGATTGAACGAAGGAAAAAAGAAAATATTGAAATTTGAATTTTTGACAGAGTTTTAAACTCACTTTTTTGATCAAATTTTCGACATTTATATATTTAAAAATCCTTCGTTCATTAACTAGATACTGTTATTTCAAATTGTGTGCAAAATTTATCAAAATCACTTCAAAACTGTTTAAGATATCGTATCCATCGACTTGAAAAAGAGAGTTTTGAGATAAATGCGTTTACAGTTTTACATTCGTACTGACGTGGCGTGATAGGCGGAACTTCCAAACGTTATATCTCTTAGAATTGTATCGTTTTACCTGCAAGTTAAGTTTCTCAAGAAAAAATAAACCACTGATTTCCACAAAAGATAGTTCAAATAAAACAATAAATTGAAATGAAAATTAAATATTGTATGATCGTTGCATTTGACTTAAAAAATATAGATTTTATAATAAGAGATAAAGTCCGATTAACGAACAGTACGAGAGAATAAGTTGCTTTAATAAGATTATTCTAACAGAAAGCTTTTAAGAAGCAATTATCAGTGCCACGTGACAACCACGAATATCCGTGACAAGTTCGTAAGTTGACGTATTGCGAGAAACTCATTCAATACATTGCTCATGGATTGCAGACGTTTTTTTTTTGTCTATTTGCTCTCTCAATACAATGTCTATATGGGGTTTTACAAACCCATAAATGGCACTGCAGCATTTAAGTGCCTATACTTTCGAGAAGTTCTTCTACGGCATACACATTCTTCTTTACACAGCCCGTTAGCAGAGTCAATAGTTGTTGAAAGTTGAAGTTCCCTCCTTGAAGCAAGTGATAACAACGGTAACATTCCATGATAAGAGACAATTTTGATCATACGAAAAACTTATGTACGAATTGTCCGACGGAACCAACCGACGGACGCGAATTGCCAAAGTTGCATGAAAGAAGGGGAGATTGAGACATCCATACACTTTCTCCTTCATTGTCCAGCTTTCGCTAGACTGCGGCTGAAACATCTTGACAGGATAAACTTCGGAGAACCTGAAGTGTCCCGATTACAAATTTGTTGTCTGCACGAATTCATGAAAGGCTCAAAGCGCTTTGTCGTCATTTGAGTGTCTTGAGCATCCATTTTGAGGAGTATACGGCATCACAAGGGACTAGCTTTAGCTGTTCAAGTCGGATATCCTGTAACACAGGAGATCAGCCCCTTAAACCTAATCTAGCCTATATTTCAATGTCATATTAATATATTCTATAGATTTCCAAAAAACATGTTTAATACAATTGTTTGTTGTTTTCTCTTATTTAAACTGTATTATTAGTACATCTTTATTTTCTCCTTTTAATAAGAATATTTTAATTTTAAATGCTTCTACAAATAAAAAAAATACTGAGCCCGAACATGTAATATAACGTAATATGAAAAATATGTAATTTCTGTGAAAAATTAAGGTTAAATTTGGTAAAATAGATCATTATATAAAAAAAGATATGTTAAGATGACATTTTGACATGCACTTGTAAGTTTACTGACTAATTTCGTGCTTTAAATGATGTCCCTATCTTTTCTCCAACTTAAGCCAGTTCCTACTAGAGAAAGATACAACTGCCGACGGTATTTAGTTGAATTAGTAGTAATTTCATGAACGAAATATTCATTGAAATGTTGCACATACGCCAAAGTTATCAAACAGAAATTATCAAACAGATGAAGAAGGCCGGTTTAAAATGTGGCACGATGTAACAGTAACTAATGTATTTATATATACATATTTAGTATATGAATATAATACTATGTAGCGCATTTCTTATGCCATTAAAAATAAATCCATACAAAAAATTTAGTTCATATCCACTCTTCTACACTGATGCAATCTAATCCTTCCACTGTTTCAACATTTCAAAAAAATAAACGACTAACCAACAACTACAGGCTGCCATCAATGCGGCAATACCATAAATTTTATATTTTCCCCCATCATTGAAGTGTTTTGTTGAAATTTCTCAATTGCCTGAGCAGATTATTTCCGTAATGATCACGGATTTACTTTGAGTGTCCGTCGAATGCTTAATGCCTGTCTTTGCATTGAACTGCTTGTCTAAGGTTTACAGCAGTCGATTGCTTGTCAAAGTGACTGGCTCTCCAACTGTATGTGTGTGAGTGTTATTGTAATAGTCAATAGCCTGGTTTGTTTTACTCATTTTGTGTTTGTTTGCATGCCATTTGCACTACATTCTACACATTCTCTGCGCTGTTGGCGAGCCTTCTTCATGGTGGAAGCTGAAATGAATCCTTTTTCACCAAATAAACAGTAATACGCGCACACACATATGTTTGTTATCTTAAGTAGCCGTGTGTATATCCAGAGATAGACAATATAAGTATTTAGGCAGACCAAATCCCGCGATAGACATGTGAGTAGCAGCTCACGCTTACACATATGTATGAACACAGCTATCCACTACCAAATCAGCTCTGCCATCAAATGTCTAGATTCAGTATTTCATTTCGGCATTTCCTGCCTTTCGCCGTTACTTCCTTTTTTATTTCCCTCAAAATGCTTCTGCCGCCCCTTGAAGGGGGTTAAGCGAACTTGTACGAATGTCAGAAGTGAAAATCGAATAGGATATGATAACGAGTAAGCGATTATAGTGGTTGGCAAACAAACCGGCGATACCGCAAAAAATAAACGGTCAATTGGTCAAATAAATGTTGGTGTGTGCAAATACTCAGACACTCCCTAGCAAACACACACACACACACACTCTCAGAAGGGTATATTTTCATAGCGCTGCGTTTGTACTTCGTCAATCCATCTAACCAAATACTCGGTCTGGCTATAAAAATTGTTATTTTCATTGCCCATCGATTCGGTAGCATGCCGCAATCGCTTGTTTGCCTTTGGATTTATTTTGCGGTCGAATTGATGATCATTAATCCTTCAGTGGACCGCAGCGAAGGCGTTGAAGCACCCGCCATTCACCGTACGAAACTTAATACTAAGCTTCAGTGCTCGTTGGAGGAGCCAAAAATGAGCATGTAATCGCATGTGCGTTTGTGCGCATTGTAAGGCCCAAAAACAAATTACTTCGTTGCAACTGTGCGTGATTTGGTTGGAGAGACAACGAAGATAGTCTGAAGTCCACAATGAATGTGTGAAGAGGCCACTAGGAAAGACTTTTGGAATTAAAGCTGTGTAAGCTCTTAGGGTTCAAGTATATAATGAAAATTGTAATAAGTATGTTTCTGAGAAGAAGTACCAATTTTTGGTATATGGTACCAGTTACTAACTTGGAAATGTTTTCATTCATAATCTAGGCAAGGTATCAATAGATCGCATAAGGCATTCAGAAACATTGATTGATACAATATAGAGGTCCAAATCAATAATGCATAAAGAATTCGTATTCCTAAGGTAATGAAAGAAGTAGAGGACAACAGAAAGAAATATATTAATAACTACACTTCGAGATCATCCAAAACCATTGGCTAATGCCTATCAAATATCAAAAACAAGGCTTTATTTTATTTTGGTACAAAAATGAATCTAATTCGCTGTAGCATAATTATTTTAATATGAAAACTTCCATCCCTCCAGTCTTTGTCGTCCGATATATTGAATGATGAATTTTTATAAATAACTAGCAAACCCGACAGACGTAAACTTTTGTAAATTAGCTGTAACCATTATTAGACCGTTATGATGAAAATTTTTATTCGAAACTTATTACAATACCTAACGTCATTCATATATATTTATTACAAAATAACCAATAAAGTCGTTTGGTGAAAAAGTTGGATTTCAAACTATTTTATAACGGGTATTTATTCTAAGAGTTAATTATCTACAAATACTGAAATTATCGTAATGCCATCGGATGTACACTATTTTTGGTTAATCCTTGAGAGGTATAAATAAATAAATTCGATGGTTTTCCTACCCTCGAGCACGTAACGTATAATTGGCCGTGAGAAAAGCACGGATTTTCTAAATCTAGTTCCAGGTAAATCCCGTGAATTCAAAAATTCTACAGGATAGTTGACAACTTCATCTGGATCAACAACAGTGTCAATTGATTTAAATGTAAATTCATTACCAGGCAGTGACCGCTGTATTTTGAAATTGATCGTGTCGACATCTTCATTTTTCGCAGTTAAAATAGCTCGCTCACGTAGCCCTGTATGGTCTGTATAATTATATTGTATCTGTGGAAAAATACTTTGCATTAACTCATCTTTGGTAGCCACCATATTGCAAAAGTTTTCTGGAATTTGTATATATTGCGTATCTCTATACAATTGAATTTCACCATTACCAATGTTTAGCAATTGTTCAGAGTATTTTTGCAAAAATATCAAATTGCGATTGAAGAAGCAGTTGTGACTACGAACACGATTCATGGGCCATGCGGTACTTTAAATGAGTGAGGATATATTGCATCGTATTAGAATAATCAATCAAAATGTCAATATTGAATTCTCCGCTGAGATGGCGACATGTCATTAAATTAAGCCTTACAATCAATATGCGTGTTTAACTCCAAAATCACCCATCTGCGTCGCGATATATATGATGATTTTCTATTGGACTTTATGCCTATGTGTTACCTAAATAAAAATATAGCAATAAATTGCGAGAGTATAAAATATTCGGTTGCATCCGAACTTAGCCTTTTCTTATTTGTTACAAATTGTTTTGTGCTATCGACGCAACCGTATACAATTGAACAATGACAACCTTCAAAATAAAATTCTTTTTTGTTTTCTTTTTTTTTTTTAATTTTGTTGTCAGTTCAAATAAAATTTTCATATTATTATTTTCATCGCAATTTTTCCATATTTACATATTTTCTAACTCTTTCCTCGTCTTCCACGAAGATTTCAAGACATGAATATTTGACAACGACTACAGCGCAGTCTGCCGGATCCTATGTAAGTTGTGCTAATATCATCAACAATTTTTAAATAAATAATATAACTAAAAAAACTAAATCTAGTTGATCGTATTGTGAATCTAAACCATCCTCAAACCCCCTGGAATACACACAAAAAATTTTATCAAAATCGGTCCAGCCGTTTAGGAGGAGTTCAATGACTAACACACGTACAGAAGATTTATATATGTATATAAAGATATAATATTATAAAGTTCAATTCGAATAAAGTTTTCTTGTTTTGACATATTTTTTAATATTTAGCAGATGAGATACATAAATTTAGAAAGAGTTACATTACTCAGAAGGGCTACCTCTGTCAGGGAGGTAAGCATTCACTTGGATAGTAGAGCAGCAATCCTGGCCATAAATTCGCTCAAAACTACACAAGGAGTTCTTAGCATCTCTATCAATAGCTTCTAGCTACTGTCATATAAAAATCGTTTAGGTCCCAGATCATAGCTGCATCGCTGTGGACTTCAAAGCCGATGAGCTTGAGTGTAAGGGCACCCAAACTGCAATCTCATCAGGTTGGGAACAAACTGGTGTCCATATCCTAGTGCCCCTCTACGTTGGATCAGTGGTCGTTGAATGAATACGGTAGGCGTTGGACAACACCAAGTACCTGTGGGACTACGAGATCATTCTGGCCAAAGTGGATCGCAGTAGAAGCACCGAGTTTGATTGGGCTGCATGCCGTGAGGCTAAATTTCCTGACGAATGCAAATTGCAAAAGCTGCAAGCAAGAAGAAGAGATTGAGACATCGAGACACTTTTGTTGGAATCCCCGCCTTTCAAATGAGTTAGTCTAAAACGAATATAATTGCCAGGTCCAGTAACTCCATGATATGTTTATTAACTCTGATATAGAGTAAATAACCACTACAAAATGTTGCAGTAAAATCATCCCATTCTTACAGGGTCTCAATAAGCCGCAAATATCATTTCATTTTTTCTGGGCTCTGCACCAATTACTATGGAATATCCATGGGTAAGTGACCAGTCAACACCGAGCGAATGATGTGTGTTGACGGAAAGCGAGCAATGTTGATGTTGCAAAAAGCGGCCGAAATAGTCCGGCGAGACTGTGACTGAAGCTGATTAATCGTTGCAAAGGTCAATCGTTGAGCCGGACAAGCGAGCGAGCCAACCCAGCCCACAGCCCGGCAATCCAAGCGCAACGCCGAAATCGTATATTACGCTAACTCGCTTACTCCCCTGTCATGTCATTGACTCTAATGTGTTTTCATTCGGTTTTTTTTCCGTTTTGTTGGCATTAACGCAACGAAACTATCTGTGGGTCTGCAAGTGTTGAAGTGTCTACACATTAGCACAAGGACACACGCATGCACTAGTACATATTTTGACAATAAATAAATGAATGAGATACGCAAAACAAATTCTCGATTGGAAAATTGGTGTCGATTTCCAAAGAGATTTCGAGCCGAGATAACATCAGCTCCAGCTTCAGTACATTAAATAAGAAGAACTGAGTATTTACAGTTATATTTGTGGCCACATTTGAGTGTGGCTGTGTGTGTGTGTTTGTATGAGCGCCAAAGTGTGTGGTTTAATCCTTCTGATGGCGTTAAATTTGCTCAAGGGTAAATACAAATTACACATTAAGTCGAAAACACGCACCACAACTCTTGGGCCGTCGAGCGGGCGAGAACAGTGAGGGGCCTAACACCGTGTAGGTGTTATGTTGTGGTAATTTATTTGCAAATAATGTGTCTGCATTAATGATATATAAAGTGTCGGACTATTAATTGATTGCAAATGAATACGGCAAGAATTTGATGTTTACATATTAAACACAATCAATACATTTAGCGCATTTCGGTGGTCTGTTTGTATTTGCCGATTTAATATAAACTTTTGAAATCACTTACTATCTTAGTATACATTTTGCATTTCCGAATGTTATGAGGAAAAAAAGGGCTTTAAGGAGAACAGGAAACAATTTGAACGATTTGAAAGATAGGTATTAAAAACAAGTAAGGAAAGGCTAAGCTCGGGTGTAACCGAAGAAAAAATGTGAGTGCAGCTTCCTTCTGCTATTTCTTCTGTGAAATTTAGTGTTTCTGATATTTTTCGTTAGTGAGTTAACGCACTTTTAGTAATTTTCAACCTAACATTTGGGGAGGTGGGCGTGATTATAATCCGTTTTCCTCCATTTTTAGACTGTATAAGGTAGTACCAGAAAGAAACGACTCTAGAAAGTTTCCTTGATATAGCTTTAGTAGTTTACGAGATATGTACAAAAAACGTAATAGGGGGCGGGACCACGCCCACTTCCACAAAAAAATTACATCCACTACATCCCTTCCCAGTGCGATTCCTTGTACCAAATTTTACTTCAATATCTTCTTTGTTATAGATCTTTGTATGTTTTCGTTTATTGCCATTTTGTGGGCGTTGATATTTATAACCCTACTAGCAGACCCGGCCACACGTTTTTGTGGCTAAGATATACATTAAATTAGTAAATCTTTCAATGCAGAGAAAAAATTCTTACGCATAAAGACGAAAACGTTATAGCCGATAAATTTTAAAATGATTGATTGACATTATTGTAGATCTGTGTTAAGCGTAAATCATCATAATTTGTAAAACTTTGATTTTTTTAATCGTATATTAGAGAAAGTAACAAATGACCAAATTTCATAGTTGGCTTAATCTTGGATTTGGTGCCGATATTGATTGCCTTCTTCACAGCCAGCCAGTCTTGTTCTTTTGCAAAGTTTGATGTTGATTTATGTTACGCGGCATGATGTTAACTCACACTACTTTTAATTGCAAGTGAGTGGGGATAGTCCAGCAATTTAAAATAGTCTGTGGGATCCTGGTTTGTAGCTGTGTCAACTCTCCTTTAACGAAATTCTGAATTGTCGCATTAAGATCAAAGAGATCCTTGCTTTTTTACCACCAATATAGGTCATTCAATCAGCCATTTATGTTTATTATATTATGGTTTCATGTCAGTAAAAACACGATGAATAAGCTCCTATTTCGAGGCCATGAAGTGACAGAAACCCGTTAAAAATGTTATTAATCCATCGAGGTGTCAACTGCGCCGCTACCATTTTCAACTATTTCTACATTCGCAGTATGATATTGTTGGAAAAACACTCGTATGTTATTTGTTAATTGGCGATTCTTTATGTGTCGCCACAAATTAGATGATTTTAGGAATGTGATTAGTTCGTCAGCAACAGTTGATCCAGGAATAGTCTGGCGAAAATCACCTGCCAACAGAATCATGGCTTCACCAAAAATATTTTCGTTGTCGCGTAAATCTTTTAAAGTCCTGTGCAGCACCTCCAGCGACTTGAATATCTGGCAAATCTTCTTTACAGCTCTTTTTTTGGTTATTTTGCAGACTGGTGTTTCGTTGATTTGCAATTTAGGAGTAATTTCAAGGCCGAATTGCCGTTTGTCTGCCTACTAACAGGTGCCAAGTTGCCCCTATTCCCATTATAACTGGGCGTTGAAAATTAGTGAAATCGGTTCAGGAATTACCTCAACCCTCATGTACTATATATGCTGATTTTCGTTATTCTATTGGACTTTATTTCAAATTGTGTGTAATAAAATTACATCAATAAATTGCGAGAGTATAAAATGTTCGGTTGCCTTTCCCTACTTGTTACAAATTGTTTTGGGCTATCGACACAGCCTTATACAATTGAACAATGATAAAAATATTTTAACAAAGCAACAATGACAACTTTGAAAATGAAATTATTTTTTTTTTTTATAATTTTGTTGTCAATTCAAATAAAATCCTCTTCTTGTTATCTTCCCCACAATTTTCGATATATACTTACTTTCTAATCTTTCCATAAATGTTTCAAAACTAAAATTACCCAGAACGGTTTGGCTCTTCTCGACTTTTTTCGAGACTAACGACACAAATTGTTTGTATGGGTGATTAGAAAATTGTGGATTTAAGACTTTTTCAAGCAGTTTTTTTCTTTCCGTAAGAACCATCCCGGTACCTCTAAAATCATTCTAAACAAAGAATTTGCGAAATCGGTTCAGCGGTTCTCGAGTTATGCGCTTAGCAACACATTTTGCGATTCATTTTTATATTATAGAAGATATTATCAAGTGACAATTTTTTTTAATTCCGCACAGTACCATTCAGTAGGGAATCGATCGCGCGAGTGATCTTAACCCCCCTCCCGGACCTCCGTGCCCGAGTGACGCCTACAACTCTACAAAGCATAGTTAGCCGCCGAGGGGTTTTCCAAAATTTTTAACCCGTTATATCTTTTGAATGGAATGTCAGAATCTAATAATTCAAAAAGTTATATAAAGGTTTTGAAGAGATCTTAAATAATAAGTCATTTATTTCGATAAGGATTAATACTAAGGTACAAATAAAGGGCCTTTTCAAGTAGTAGTATTTTAATTAATTTGTTTAAAGAAAATCGCTTATTGTGACAGAACTATAATAGCTAGAGATATGATGTCTTTTTTGTAGATAATGATAAGTTCTACAAAATTGCAGTACATCACTTTGTTATATCTTCAATCGTTTTCGCTGCATTCGCGATTAAAGAAAGTTTTTTGGTATTTTTTTTTACATTATCGGAGTTTTGGTAAGGAACCCTATTTTTTTTAAACTAAATATAGCCCATGTCACTCAGGGATAGTATAGCTTTCCAACGGTGAAAGAATTTTTCAAATCGGTTCAGTAGTTTCGGAGCCTATTCGAGACAAACAAACAAAAAACAAACCTTTCCTCTTTATAATATTAGTATAGATATCTAACTCGTTTAGTTTCAGGACCAACCGTTATGTGAACAAAACTATAATACTCTCTTCAACAACTTTGTTGCGAGAGTATAACGAGATCGGGTTTCTCCTAAAACCTAGAGAGAGAGAGAGCACAGCTATATGCACGAGGTCTACCAGTGGTCATTGGAGCTTGACCATCCTTTTACCTATATGATATAGTAGTACGCGAGGAACGCGGCTCCTCATTCAAGACTTCCGGGGATAGCTGCAGGGCCTTTGAAAATATGTATACTTCTGATTTCGTAAAGGATCTAAAAATATTCTAAAATAACAGAGAATGCATTGGCAGCTACCTGGAGCCCCGATTACCACTTAACGAACATTTCGGTTATTGCAATACAGAGGAATGTAAATATAAAAAATTCAAATTTCAAATAATTAAAATGAGAAAAAAGAGGTGTATGTCATGTGATGTTAATATGGACTCGATCATAGGCTAATATACAATGTAAATTTCTCTGGATATTTAGTGTAAATAATAGTGAATAATGTGTTTATAAGACTACAGATGAGAGGAAAGAAAATAAAAATAGAAAAAACTAATTAAAAGAGTGCTTCTCTACACGAAGAAGCTAGATTAAAATATTTAAGTTCTTAAGAGAAAATAAATACATACTTTAGAAATAAAATTCTTAAATTTAACTAATAAATTAATAAAAGATTCAAGGAACTAAAAATAATATAGTAATGGCATATATTTAATATACGCAGCGAAATCTTGAACCACCGTAACCTCAAAAGCCAAGATTCTGATAGGTATGCATGCAACATAATAATTACACATTTAACTACATTTGTATTTTTGGATAATTATACAAAATGCAACAAGTAAATATATGTACAAACAATACTTACAAATAAATAACTAAATTAGATTGTGATGCTTTGAAACAGTCATTAATTTTCACTTACACCGGAGTGCGTGAATACAAACGAACAGCCAACAGCCGAACCACGTGCACACAAACACATGTACTCCCCGGCGTATGAGTAACATTTGGTTAATTGCAATTAAACATGGTTTTGGTTTTTCGCAACGCACAGCTGTCGCATAACAACAACAGCAACAACATTGATGATCACAGCAATAAAAAGGACATGTGAGTAATGAGTAACAGTAATCATTTGTGTCCAGACAAAAGTCCGCAGGCAAAACGAAAGACACAATTTTAAATGTATAAATGAAATACTTATTTTTGTTGCTTTTGTTGTTTTTTTTTTGAACTTCCAAATTTAATTAGCTGCATTTTTGAGGAATACACATTTCTTTTTGTTTTGTGTTCACAAACTTTTTACAGCGCTCGATTATTAATATTAATGCTGCCAAATGTCTATTGTGTCTTATTTTGTCATAAAAAGTTGTAAGTAGCCCCGAACTTTTTAATTGCAAATGTGAATGTTGATTAAATTAAGTGCCAAGCATCTGGTGGCAGCAGTTCAGCGGTGCTGTTTGTGTGTGTGTTTGTTGGTAAATATATGCGCACTCAGCTAATCAGTGTTTGTGTGTCTTCTATGTCAGCATCCTTTTATGTGCTTTCTTTTTGCTACGCTTGCATGAAACGCTGTGTCAGTATGAGCTATATTTAATTAATTAGCGTAACTTGTAAAGCTTTATAAATACCAGCTTACTTGTAGCAAATTGTTGCTTTGAACCTGAAACTTAGCTTCGTTTGACTTAAGGCACGTTAGAAGCACTCCCTACCACGGTAGAGCACAGCAGCCACCTTTTCATTTGATCTGAGATATCAAAATAGATGTGTTATTAAAATACCAAACGGTTCAGCGGGCGTAAATAGGCATTTTGTAAGCAAACCTACGCACACTCGTACACAAATTTATTAAAAATAATTTGATTAAGCCAAAGCTATGCCCACTCACATGAGACACCCGTAATATACATCAATATAACTTACATGGAAGAGGCAAGCACTTTGCCCGCTATCTGCTGATTATCGCATGTGACACGCTCTAAAGAATTTTATAACCACTATTTCTGTTTAATTAAAATAAGCACCGAAGCACAGAGGCAAACTCTTTTCCTACATACATATGTACATATATTTTAAACTCACTCACATGCCTCTGCAGCATAATGACAGTGTTGGTAATAATATTGCTGTGTTTTAATTAGCTGCTTTCAGTGCCAATGTAAGAATAATATCAGGCACTTCAACTGCTTATTGCAGTTTCCAACTATTATAAAGCTTGCGATTAGCTTTTAAGTATGCGGTGTAGAATTGTCTGTTTTACACTATTTTCTGATATGCCTATTTAAAGATACAAACATATACATGTTATAGTTATATACACGCTTAGAAAATTAGTTAAACATATGCTTTTTTTAAGTATTAAAGAACCATAGCCAATGCCGTTTACTCACAGTATAATCACCATAGGTAGTTTTGTGATTGCTTAAGCTTACGGACACCAGCAAATAGTAAATACGCCATATTTCCATTGATAAAGGCGAAAACGCAAGTCAGGAGGCTGATTTTTTTTTTTTTTTTGTTTTTGAACAACTGATATGCCGTCATGGCCCACTGCTCATAGCCAATAAAATTATGACATCCATATGCACACATGCATAAAATGGACTGTTAAATTCTCTCCGACATCTCGGAAGACTTCATTTTGGAATTAATACGTTTTAGAAAAATGATAAAATTTACAAAAAATGCTTGCGACCTGTTATACATAAATTAGCTACTTATGGGAGTTGATTAGAAAAAAAAAAACAAATATAAAAAAAATTTAATATTAATTAACTTCCTTATACTCATATAAACCCAAGTCGAACTGTAAATAATTATAATGAATGCTTTCAATAGTGTTTGAAATTTAGATTAGGTGTCAACATTAACTGTATGATTAATAATAAATAAATAAAAGCCTACTAAAATTACGAAAATCATTGTAGTTGGTGTAATTACTGGATCGACTTCACTCAATTTCGGCGCCATAACACATTATATCCAAATTATTTACAATATTTATTCACTAAAATTAAAACCAGTTCGCTTTCTACCTCGAAGTGGAGGTCTTCCTCGACTCCACCAGAGGGACATAAGCCTTGCGCAAAACTCTCGAAAACTGCTAGTGTCGTTTCATCGGATGTTGACATCGTCCACGCTTTAGCACCATAAAGCAGTTGTATATAGCCTCATCTTTTCATAAAACTTTCGAGCATTACCCAAGGCGGCCTTCCTTTCAAGCTATTCAAACTCACGCATTTCGGTCTCTTTTTACGTCTGCAAATGCGTCCCGATATATAATCCACCCCGCACGCGTTCTGGTCGTGGCGTGCAGTCTGCTTTATCTCCACTGCGAAACGACAATTCTCAGCAGCTCGTTTTTTGGCAAGACAAGTTCGTATCTTCGCTGCTTCCAGATTGTGGTCCGAGTCAATGATTGATCCTCAGAGCGTACGCACGTCTAAAACACAGGAGACATTTTTTCCGTCTATCACCCCCACATAATACTATATGTAAAGACAACCGGAATTGAGGCGAAGAAATTAACTGATTTTACACATTAGTCTTTATTTTTATACTCTCGCAACCTGTTGCACAGAGTATTATAGTTTTGTTCACATAACGGTTGTTTGTGTCACCAAGAAATAAAAGAGTTAGATATGGGGTTATATATATATACATGATCAGGATGACGAGAGGAGTTGAAATCCGGATGTATGTCCGTCCGTCCGTCCGTGCAAGCGATAACTTGAGTAAAAATTGAGATATATTAATGAAACTTGGAACACATGTTCCTTGGGACCATGAGAGGGTTGCTTTCGAAAATGGGCAAAATCGGTCCACTGCCACGCCCACAAAATGGCGAAAACCAAAAACACATAAAGTGTCATAACTAAGCCATAAATAAAGCTATGGAAATAAAATTTGGAATAAATTTTCTGCAATCGATTCTTACGTAGCCCACCACACACCATGAAAATAGTTGAAATCGGATAATAACCACGCCCACCTCCCATACAAATGCTAGGTTGAAAATTACTAAAAGTGGGTTAACTCACTAACGAAAAACGAAAGAAACACTAAATTTCACAGAAATAATAATAGAAGGAAGCTACACTAAGATTTTTTTCTTCTTCTTCTTCTTCTTCTTCTTGACTGGCGTAGACACCGCTTACGCGGTTATAGCCGAATCCAAAACAGCGCGCCACGTATCCCTAATTCTGGCAGTTTGGCGCCAATTGGTTATACCAAGCGAAGCCAGGTCCCTCTCCACCTGGTCCTTCCATCGGAGTGGAGGTCTCCCTCTTCCTCGGCTTCCACCAGCGGGTACTGCATCGAATATTTTCAGAGCTGGAGCGCTTTCATCCATTCGAACAACATGACCTAGCCAGCGTAACCGCTGTTTTTTTATTCGCTGGACTATGTTTATGTCGTCGAATAACACATACAGCTCATCGTTCCATCGTCTGCGGTATTCGCCGTTGCCAATGTTTAAGGGACCATAAATCTTCCGCAAAACCTTTCTCTCGAAAACTCCTAGTGCCGTCTCATCGGATGTTGACATCGTCCGCGCTTCTGCTCCGTAAAGTAGGACGGGAATTATGAGAGACTTGTAGAGTTTGGTTTTTGTTCGTCGAGAGAGGACTTTACTTTTCAATTGCCTACTTAGTCCATAGTAGCACCTGTTGGCAAGAGTGATTCTGCTTTGGATTTCCAGGCTGACATTGTTATTGCTGTTAATGCCCAGGTAGACGAAATTATCTACAACTTCAAAGTTATGACTGTCAACAGTCACGTGGGAGCCAAGACGCGAATGCGCTGACTGTTTGTTTGATGACAGGAGATATTTCGTCTTGTCCTCGTTCACCACCAGACCGATACGCTTCGCTTCCTTATCCAGTCTGGAAAAAGCAGAACTAACGGCGCGGGTATTGTTTCCAATGATATCGATATCATCGGCGTACGCCAGTAGCTGTACACTCTTGTAGAAGATTGTACCTTCTCTATTTAGCTCTGCAGCTCTTATAATTTTTTCCAGCATCAAGTTAAAGAAGTCGCACGATAGTGAGTCACCTTGTCTGAAACCTCGTCTGGTATCGAACGGCTCGGAGAGGTCCTTCCCGATCCTGACGGAGGTTTTGGTGTTGCTCAACGTCAGCTTACACATCCGTATTAGTTTTGCGGGGATACCAAATTCAGACATCGCGGCGTAAAGGCAACTCCTTTTCGTGCTGTCGAAAGCAGCTTTAAAATCGACAAAAAGGTGGTGTGTGTCGATCCTATTTTCACGGGTCTTCTCCAAAATTTGGCGCATGGTGAATATCTGGTCTGTTGTTGATTTTCCAGGTCTAAAGCCACACTGATAAGGTCCAATCAGTTTGTTGACGGTGGGCTTTAGTCTTTCACACAATACGCTCGACAGAACCTTATACGCGATGTTGAGGAGGCTTATCCCACGGTAATTGGCGCAAATTGTGGGGTCTCCCTTTTTGTGTATTGGGCAGAGTACACTGAGATTCCAATCGTCAGGCATGCTTTCTGCTGACCATATTCTGCAAAGAAGCTGATGCAAGCACCTTATCAGCTCTTCGCCGCCGTATTTGAATAGCTCGGCCGGTAATCCATCGCCCCCCCCCCCGCCTTATTGTTCTTCAAGCGGGTAATTGCTATTCGAATTTCTTCACGGTCAGGCAATGGAACATCTGCTCCATCGTCGTCGATTGGGGAATCGGGTTCGCCATCTCCTGGTGTTGTTCTTTCACTGCCATTCAGCAGGTTGGAGAAGTGTTCCCTCCACAAACTCAGTATACTCTGGTCATCAATAACTAGATCACCTCTGGGGGTCCTACAGGAGTGTGCTCCGGTCTTGAAACCTTCAGTTAGTCGCCGGATCTTTTCGTAAAATTTTCAAACATTACCCCTGTCGGCCAGCTTGTCAAGCTTTTCATACTCACGCATTTCGGCCTCTTTCTTTTTTTGTCTGCAAATGCGTCTCGCTTCCCTCTTCAGCTGTCGGTATCTTTCCCATCCCGCTCGTGTTGCGATCGATCACAACATTGCGAGGTAGGCAGTCTGTTTTCTCTCCACTGCGAGACGACGATCCTCATCATACCAGCTGTTTTTTTGGCTTTTCCGAAAACCAATTGTTTCGGTTGCAGCTGTACGTAAGGAGTTTGATATGCCGTCCCACAGCCCCCTTATACCGAGATGCTGATGAGTGCTCTCAGAGAGCAGGAGTGCAAGTCGAGTAGAAAATCGTTCGGCTGTCGGTTGTGATTGCAGCTTCTCGATGGCGAACCTTCCTTGTGTTTGTTGACGTGTGCGCTTTTCTACACAGAGCACTAAGATTTTTTTACAAAATGAAAAATGGGCGTGGCATCGCTCACTTATATGTCAAAAACCATATCGCAGGAACTTCTCGACAGATTCCAATGAAATTCGGTATATAATATTTTCTTGACACCCTGATAACACGGATAAAAAATGGGCGAAATCGGTTTACAACCACGACTACTTTCCTTATAACTCAAATTTGAATTCCATCTGATTCCTTCATTTTATCATGTATACATAAGGAACCAATGAAGATAGTGGAATAAAACTTTACACAAATAGTACATATCATCTCTGACTTCACTTGTGAAAAAATTGTCGAAAGCGAACAATAACTTTTCAAGGCCCCAGATATCGAACATGTTGAACTCAGCGCCTAAGATTAAATTTTAACCGAAAATATCTGCAAATATCTTAGATAATTTAATGTAATTCAGAGGAAATTTTTTTCTTCTAATAGCGTGTCTCTGTTCCAAAAATTATTAAAATCGGGTCATAACATCTCCATTTACCTAATTATAGGTTTTGCAAAAATACGGTGGGCTTTATTCCGCATATATGTATTGGTTAATATGTAAGATATCTTAGTAAAATTAAATGAGCGTATAGTCTTGGATATAGTGTACCCAGCTGGTGAAAATGAAAGAATTACCTCAGCCCTCATATAGTATATATTACGATTTTCGTTATTCATTAAACTTTATGCCGAATTTATGTGTAAATTTTGTATGTTTGTAAGTTTCTTCAATAAATTGCGAGAGTATAAAATGTTCGGTTGCACCCGAACTTAGTCTTTCCTTACTTATTTTTAATAATAATTTGGTATACATATATATGAGGCTGCTATATATATTTCTGGCCTAATAATGAAAATAGGAATATTTATCAACGAAAATGGTTTTATTGGTTTTCAAAATATTCTCCATCAAAATTTATACACTTTTGCATGCGCTCAAACCGATTTTCGAAGCACTTATTTTGAGCCTTTTTTTGAGCGATTGTCAAATTGTGCGGGATCCAACGAGAACAAACCTTTTTTACGGCCAGGTGTTCATGCAATATCGAATGTATGCTGGTGGGAGAAATGCATAGGCATGCCTCTATCTGAAGGTATGTTACATGACGGTCTTGCATTATCAGTTCACGTACGGCATCGATGTCTTCCGGCACAACGGCTGTTTTTGGACGACCTTCACGGAATTCGTCTTTGAGCGAGCGATTGAATTCGTTGTACCAGTTTTTCACAGTGCTATAGGATGGTGCTTCATAGCCATACAAAGATTTTAGTTCATCGATGCACTCTTGTCGCGATAATCCACGTCGAAAGTTGTGAAAAATGATCGCACGAAAATGTTCACGAGTAAATTCCATTTTTTGGCCGAGATGAATTTTTTAATTCCCTGTAAATAAAACAATTCACGATTAAATGACAAAACGTTCTGAGTGATGTTATGCTAAAAAATGTCAAACTCCAAACTGTCCAATGGAAATGTCAGATTGCACCTGGCAACACTAAGTGTTGCCTAGGCCAGAAATATATATAGCAGCCCTCGTAACTCTATATCTAACACGTTTTCTTAAACGAAGACTTTCAAAAACCGTTATGTGAAAAAACTAGTATACTCTATTTGCAATCTGTCTTGCAAACTAACTAACTATAACTTGATATTCCCTATAAAAAGAGGTCAGTTATGTGAGATGAGTGAAAATTTTAAGAAAAAAGCGCTCTCATTCAACGTAAAGGTGATGCCTACAATTCGACATTAAGGTCCTTGAGTCATTGTTCACAAAAGCGCAGAAACAAAAAATATCTTAGCGAGAAAATGCAGATGTCGCTCGGTCAAAACAGTACCAGAAGCGTAACGCGTAAAGTAGCGAAGCATAAATGTACACCCTGCTCATAAATACTTAATGCATGCAACATGTTACGTGTTGCACAAGAATGGAAAAATAAACAGGCTGTGAGATAGAACCTTGGCAAGCAAAGGAAGTGAGCAAATGACTAACAATGCGCCGGATGTGTGCCGTTCTCAAGGAAAACTGCGAAAAAGAGCATGAAAGATGACAGAAGTCACACGCATTCGCACACAAACACATGCACTTGCGTATGTGTGCATAACCTAAAAAGTGCAGTAAATGCTCCAAATGTGTTTGAGTCACGCGTGGCTGCACACTTATCTCACAGCTGATCACCATTGCATGCCGCACAAGCGA
Source organism: Zeugodacus cucurbitae (assembly GCF_028554725.1). NCBI lineage: Eukaryota > Metazoa > Arthropoda > Insecta > Diptera > Tephritidae > Zeugodacus > Zeugodacus cucurbitae. The sequence continues at coordinate 48,662,738 of NC_071667.1, read as the reverse complement.
GCACCAACTCTCCACGCCTCGCCCCTCCTACCGACCTTTATGCTTTGCATTACCGCTGTGATTTATGGCGTCGCTTAACGTTAGAAATTTGTCAGGATATTGCGAATGCTTGGCAAAGCACAAAGCGTGCATAGAAGCATGCGACAACGCACAGCGACAACAGCATGCAACAAAAGATGGCAGCAACAGCAACAGTCGTTTGTGCATCATCTGTGGCAATGGCACACGTCGTGAGCATTGCATGTGGCCTTGCTCAGCACAGCTCAACACCCAGCACACCTCCCGTTTGCAGTATCACTCCTACTAGGCACGAGCCATCGACGAAACGAGCAACAAGCTTTGCACAGCTGCGTGTCCATATGAGTTGTTGCTGTTGCCGTTCCTCCCCTCTCACTTCTAAACGCGCAGTTGCAACTAATACATACGCCATCTTGGATAATGTTGCATGTATAGTTTATAGGTACCTTTATGCATTTCTTGTGAATTCTAGACTTCTCAAGCCGCAGAGGCACTTTATACCATGTAGCTAAGGCCCTGAAGCAGCTCTATTTTAGTCGCTTCTTCACCTTTGACACAACGTTTCACGTACGTGTCTATATATTTATAGGTTATATGCATATATTTATTTCATAATGCGCCCATTAGCTTTAATAAAAATTCTCAGTAAAACAAAAAGGTATAATCTGGTGCTTTTAACACACGCTGAATGCTTTAAATGCTTTTATTCTTTAAAAGCTGGAAAGCTGGAGCTAAAATTTGCATGTAAAATGATACCTAACGAAGAGGAGATTTTCTCATCAGTCAAGGATTGCTTCGTATAAGAATTATGTTAAATTATGTTTAAGATAGAAAGAAAGAAATACGACTACGATCAACTGTTTTCACAGTACTATCGTTCCTATTGTAGATTCTCACCTCATTCTACGCTGTGAAAAATGGTCTTCGAGCTGTTTGCAGTTATTACAATTACAAAAAAAATTGACGAAATATTTTTGTCAATTTTTATTTTCTAATAACCTTTACCTAAAGTACAATTTTCATATTTTTCGGTTGCCCATGTTCTAGTTTAAAGTCTTACTAAACACGTAAGATTTTATATGATCCCGCTATCAGTTTTTTCCGAGAGTTCGTCGACAAAAGTTATATTAGATATTTTTTATACATCTCCTCAAAAATTTCAGTAATCCTCACTTAATGCGTAGATAGATAGGTAAGGCCTAAATGCTGCCTTCAGCGCACGTTTGTCAGAACAAGTCAGGTTTATTACATGTTTATCGATTAAATATATACAAATATCTAGAGGTATATACATATATATTTTCTTTATAGGAATCTAATAGTAAGGTTGTGTATAATCTGTATAATTCATCTACTTCAGAGTTGTCTGTAGTATACATATGTTTAACACTTTGTCCTGGAACCCATTCCATACTTTTCGTGAAATAGGAAGCTAGCCCTGCCAATACCTCAAGACATTCTTTCACTATCTTCGATGCAAACCTAAGAGACTTGATTTCAAACCTGGCGATCTGTAAACATAAATATATTACTAGTTGTAAACACCAGCTTTGTCAAAACGAGAAGGCTGTTTTTGATTACTACTGTGGTCTGGTATCTATTTTTTTTTTTAAATCACCACCTCGACTCGTTTCTCTACTTTGAATCCGACGTGTCTCTGTATTTTTGTCCACCTCCACCCTACCCTACTTCTCTCTAGAGGGGAAGACAATATTGAGAGCTGAGAGATTAATTTAAATTCTAATGCTTTACAATTCGTGATATTGAGTATATTAGAATACTGGTATTATTACAGGTGACTAGTAGGGAAGATTTCCTCAGTGCTAGTGCCGACTTTGCTGCTATTTGCTTACAAAACATGTCTATAGGCAGCTTCACTCAGGTGGTATCGACAATTAACGAAATCAGTTAATATCTTCTGCTAGCTTATAGCGAGGCAACGCTATCCGCAAACTATAAATTGGTAACTTCAAACAATAAGCGAGATAACCGGGTTCTAAGTGTTTTCAACTGGATTACATTTGCTTGCTATTGTCAAGAATCATCATTACAAGTAATTTCCATATCTGAATGAGAAGCAGCAGCGGTGACAACAAACACATTCATAATGCTTTTTAACAAATTCGAATGTTTAAACTTTCGTTCGGCAAACAATTTCCGTGAAGTTAGATCAATACTCCTCTTGTAATACTCCTCTTGTAATACTCCTGTAGTGCGTTTCTGTAACTTTTCGTTATAATATCGAAAGAAATATCACTTTTGCGTAACGAAAGGTTTATAACGAACAATTTTTTTGAAGTGTTTCTGTAACTCAGAAAAGTCACCTTTCGTTATGGTTGTGGTGAGTCGTTATCAATGATATAGAAAATGTGCTATAACTAAAATGAATGCATAAACGTCTGTCAATGTACACGAATATATTTGTTTTGTTTACTGCAAAAAAGTTTTGTTTACTCTTATTTTTTTATTCGTAAGTACAAATAATATTTTATATACTATATATATATATTTTGAATGTATAAATTTAGTATCAATGGTATAATTTCTTAGTGAATCAAATTATGATAGCTGCTGCATTATTTGCCTTATTGGAGGACCAACGGAATATGTTACGCGTTCATTGGCGACATCTGAGGGATACAACTGACCCATTTCATTTGCCGGAAGCTCGCTTTGAAGAGCTATTCCGTTTTAAAAAAGATCCCGCAATAGCCTTGTTACAAGAGCTAAGTCCTCATATGAAAAGTGGCGAAAGGCGTGCGTTTGTCCCAAAATCATTAAGAATGAGTGCAGCACTTCATTACTATGCGACAGGATCATATTTGAGAGACGTTGGCCAAGATTTTGTGTGCTCATTAAGCAAGACAGTTGTGTGTCGTGCAGTAAAAGAAGTCACAAACATCATTGAAGGAAAATTAATGTGTAAATACATTAAATTTCCAACATCTTTAGAGGAACAAAACAAAATAAAACAAACGTAAGAAAATCATTATATAGGTACATAAAAAATATTGTGTATGTACATATGTCTTTATATTTTTACAGATTTTTTTCATCTACAGGTTTATTCCATATATATATATACATACATGCATATGTTTATATATAATATACTGAACGAACCTTTTTCCACTGCTCAACGGTTTTACATGCTCCTCCGCATGCATTCAATGCCCAAACAGCATTAGCAGCTTTGCCGCTGTTTGGGCCACCAAATTGTCCGTTATCAACATTTCTATGATTTTTCAATAAATCTAGAAATTTTTGTTTTTGTTGTTTGGTACCTTTTCCACTTCTTACTTTTTTCTGTTAATAATATAAACAATATAAACATAAACAAACTGTTTAGTCCAAACAAATACTCCTCTGCATTGCTCTCCAAAAAGTAATAGATAGGTAATGCAGAGGAGATAAACCGCCCCAACTTCACCTATCACTGATCACCCTTTACACAACAACATAGAGAAAAACAAGGAGTGAACAAGTGCACAACACGAACATAATAAATCACTAAGAATAACATAAACCCAAACGCAAACTCAAACACATACTTCAAGTGAAAGAAGAGAAATTCCCAAAAACACAAAACCCAATCCAACATAAATAAAGAAGAAGGAAAACATTCAACACAGAGGAGTCTAAACATAACACAACTCAGGAAGGAGGAATTCACACAGAACACAAAACATCACAAAGAGAAACCACAGGTCAATATAAATTTTGATACACTAACAATAAATTATAACTAATTACACTTAGAACAATTAACCCATATTGTTAATACACACTTACTCAATATATACGAATTTATAACGTTTAAACACAAACAACTCTTTTCTTCAAACGGATCGGCCTCAACGTCATCTTAACTCGACACAAACCATCAACATTTTTCCAGCTACCTCGCTCATCTTTATTTTGGCGCAAAATATCACTGCAATTTTTTTAATGATATAATAACGAATATCATAACGAAAGAAATAACGAAAATGCTTTTCACCAGACTTACAGAAACACTACACTTCGTTATACTAGTGAATTCGATATATCGTTCGTTATTATGCATAACGAAAAGTTACAGAAACGCACTACTGATTAGCTCACCAGCCAAATGTGAATATTAAAGCCCCTGAAGCGCAAGTATCAAAATTTTGTCTTATACTGGCAATTAACTTCACAAGTGAGTACAAGAAGTGTCGCTATAACAACTCATCTGCCAACGAGCAAAGTGCACTGACAATCGCCAAAAGCAATTTAACTGAACCGCAACAACAACAAGCAACGACAAATCGAACACCCCAACACAACTACAATTGGCAACTGGCAATCAATGCGGTTGTGGCCAAGGGCATACAACGACAACCGATAAACCGATGATAGCAAAGTTTTATGCCTTCGCGCCTACACGAATGTCTGTACACACAAGCATAGATGTGCGTGGCTGTGTGTGTGCTAACATAAGTGGTAGATTGATAGACCGACATGTAGTTGCTGCAAGCGTTAGAGTTTCTGCGTCAACAGACGCCGGATCGCATTTGTGCACCTCTGATTTGGAAGTATGCACAAGAACAGTAAACTCAACGCAACGCAACGCACACTCACCGGACTCAGGCATTGGCAGTTGCAATTGCAATTGCAGCAGCTGGAAATTGTGAATTTCCTTGCGACAAAAGTGCACGTTGTTGTAACCTTAAGTCGTAATGCGCATGGGTTTGGCAACGTAACGGCAATTGTGTTGCATGCAACACTATTCGATTTTGGTCAATGTGTCAAATAACCACACTCATACATATGTACATGAGAGTGTGCCAGTGTTACAGTGCGTATATTGGAAATGATCTCACATCACTCTGCTGCTCACCATTCATTATTACTCCGATGCTGGACATCAGTCTACGGTTGCCCAACCTATCCACTGTTGCGGCATTTAAATTGCAATTAATTATGTATGCAACAACGAATTCACACGTGTGTGTGTGTGTGTGTGTATTGGATCGCTTCATGCTTACGCTCTTGAAATGCAACTCATGTTTGGTGTTTGACCCCACACTAACACTTTGACACCTTGCAACGCCTTTTGCGTGTGTGTGTGTGAGTGTGGGATTTTTGTGCCTGACCTCTAGTGTCAGGTGGACAGTTGCCTCGATGAGTGCCGGAGCAATTGTCTGACCAGCAATTGTTGGACCACTCAACAACTGGACCCAACGCACATCCATATATGCGAAAATAAATATAAACGCGTTTGCATGTATGTGTGTGTGCGTGTTTTCAGCTTCCATTGCGTTTGGCCGCATTGCCCAAAGTGATGGCGGTCAATGTTTGGTCACTGTCAGGTGCTTTTCTGTATGTACGCAGCACCTTTACGCGCAGCGCGTGTCAGGCTTTTTCACACCAAGCGGTCAATATATTGTCATAACGTTGTTGTGTATTTTTTGTTGCCTTTTTTAATGCTTTTGATACACATAACTCACGTTTGTATACAAATACAGATATTTTTTGTTGCTTTTATATTTTTTTGCGGTTTATATAGCCACAGTGAGCATGTGGTTGACATTGATTTTTATGTTCGATACAATTATATATGCACACATACCTACATACGTTTGTATTATTACATATATAGTTTTAAGTGATTTTTTTTATTCAGGATTTTATTGTTTTTTTTTTTCTTCGAATTTCGATCATTTAATGTGTTTGACCGCAGTTCAATGGAATAAAAAATTAATATTTAAAACAATTTGTAAGGACGTACAAAGTCGAGTCGATACAAAATATCATTAGTACTATAATAATTTCTAATATTTTGCCAATTTGAAGTATCATTTCTGCAAAACCCAAATTCGCCATCTTCCTCAAAACTAGATGAGTAAATGTCAAGTTTTCAAGTTTTCTTTTAATTGTCTTCATTAGCTACATGGATAGATATTTCAGAACTGAATCTAAGTTCAGCTAATAATTCACCTAACCATGTCGAGTTGACTGGTCCAAGCTGCTTGGGTGGACAGATTCCGAATAGTGTAATACACGAAACTTAGTGAAAACTTCCATTTATAAGTTTATCAAGTGTATTAGGTAGAGCATATACACTTAAGTAGAATGCAATCAATAATAGTAATTGTTGGTAATTGCACTTCATGCACTTTTGAGGGGCGAATCTTCTCTTTAAAAAGAGGAGGACCCAAATGATTGAATTTCGAGAAAAACAGAATCATGGCGCGCTATTATTGATTCGGCTGTAATCGAATAATCGGTTCCTACGCCAATCCATTAAAAGGAAAACACCACCATCTGCGCCAATTACCGTGGAAGAAGTCTTCTCAATATCGCATATAAGCTCCTAAGCTCCAATGAACGTATTGTGTGAAAGACTAAAGCCCACCGTCAACGAACTGATTGTACCTTATCAGTGTGGTTTTAGACCTAGAAAATCCACCATGGATCAGATATTCACAATGCGCCATTAAAAGAACCGAGAAAGAAGAATCGATACACATCACCTTATCATCGATTTTAAAGCTTCCTTCGATAGCACGAAAAGGAGCTGCCTTTATGCCGGTATATCTGTGAGGTTGCCAATTACATACATACATACATACATACATTCTTAGCATACAATACAAATTAAATTCCATCACCAACATTTACTTACTTTTCAATAAATATTTGTAATGGGTACGGTATTTTTATTCCAAAATTTAAACGTTTATTAAAAAAATTGTAACAACAAATCTATAAATATAAAAATTTCATGTCACGTTGTTTGTCCGGGATTGGAATGCTAATCAAAAGGAGCGTGGCTATAAGGCGGGTAAGACAAAAGTTCCTGCTGCTGTTTTCTAAATAGTCTTTAACCAGCCTTTCAACATAAGGTTGGGAATTGTCATGATGAAAAATTTTTGCCTCGAGTCTAGTCGCAAATTCCGAAAATCGCTCGCTGCAATCGAATATGTTGTTAAGGGTAGCGTTTCCAGCACGCCCTTTTGATATAGAAGATACCTTGTCGTTCATCGGTTATGCCCAATTCACCAATTTTTCTTGCTTTTGAATGACTCCTAAGCCAATTACATCATCGAGTAATGCTTTCAGTCTTCAATCTACTTTGGTCGCCCAGATATCGAAATAAACTCTTGCCTAGTGCCTATGAATATATGTATAAGATATATACAATCTCTGATATGCATACATAAAGTTATAATCCTCTCACCTCTTCCTAAGTGAGTTCCACAGTCAAGTAGAGAAAGGCTGTTCCTAATGTGTGCTTAGTGAGTGCAGTCGCAGTTAATTAGCTCTAGGTGAATTTATTTATACCTAGTGTAATATTTGTGAACTAACTAGAATAGAAAAAGAAATAAATAAGTATATATTCAATTCTTGATTAATTATATTGAAGTCAATGGGACGTGTGTGAACATCGAAGGCTGGCAAACCACATACCAGCCTAAAGCAACAAAGCGTGAGAACATTGATTCTCCCAAATTATTAAAAAAAAAAAACAACAAAGGATGAATGAAGCTCCAAACAACTCAAACTGGTTTTCAGCACTGGATTTGAATGCGCAAATTGATGACCACAACTCTAACGAAAAGTAAGACTCTCCTACAACTGCTGTAATTTCTCATAAACCACCACCGATTTTTGTACCACAAGTGAGTAACATTAATAAAATGTTGAATAGCTTTTCAGATATTATTGGTAGAGAAAATTTCACGTACAAGTCAGGAAGAGATGCTCAAGCACGAGTAATGACTGCAAACAGTGAATGCTACAGAAAACTTGTAAACTATTTACATTCAAATGGTATTGTTTTTCCTTCTCAACTCCCATCGATGATATTAAAAATGACTTAGCAAAAAAAGGGCATACTGTTCGAAATATTGTAAATGCTAAAAGCAAAATTTCCAAGTTGCCAATGTCAATATTTTTTGTTGACATTGAACCTTCAATAAATAACAAAAGGGTATACGATGTAAATCGCTTGTGTAATGCTGTCGTAAAGATTGAGCCACCTAGAAAATTTAATGATCTGGTACAATGTCATCGCTGTCAAGAATTCGGCCATACCAAACAATACTGCAAAAAACCGTTTAGATGTGTAAAATGTGGACAAGATCACCCAACGTCACTTTGTCAAAAGAATGAAGAAACTCCACCAAAATGCTTCCATTGTCTACAAAATCACACCGCTAATTATAAAGGATGTAGAGTTTATCAGGAGTTAATATATAAAAGAGAGTCGGTTTTTAATAAGGCAAGGCCCATTTCAACAAATCATTCGAATATTGAACAACAGACTTTCAATAAAAACGTCAGCTATGCAGATATAGCAAGAGGACAACTTATTTCTACTACAAATAACGGAAATAATGGAAAATCAGATAAACTTGAAGAAATGATTGCCAAACAAATCGAATTAACCTCAACATTAATAAATATGATGTCTTCTCTCTTAACGAAGCTATGCAATTAAGTCTGAAAATAGAGCTTTGGAACGCCAACGGACTGAGTAATCATAAACTAAAAGTTGAGTATTTTATAAAAACTAATAATGTAAATATTTTACTGGTCATATTTTAGAATAAATGGATTCAACCTCATCACTTCAAATCATTCTGACGGTAAAGAAAATGGCAATTCTTATAAAATCATCACTAAAATACGTTGTTTCAGAGCCAGTTTCAGTACCATCAATTCAAGCTGCTTCTTTGAAAATCCCGACAATCAACGGTGAGATTATTATAACTTCACTATATCTCCCATCCCGCTTCAACATAAACAAACTTTCAAAGCATTCTTCGACAAAATGGGTTCCAGATTTTTAGTTGGAGGTGACTTCAATGCCAAGCATCCATGGTGGGGATCACGTCTCACGAATCCTAAAGGTCGTAAGTTGTACAAATGTGTTTCTCAATGCAATTTTACCGTTTTGTCAACTGGCAGCCCCACATACTGGTCATCTGATCTTAACAAAATTCCAGATCTTATTGACTTCGCAGTTTACAACGGCATTGATCACAGTCGTTTAGAAATTTTTAACAATGAAGATTTGAATTCTGATCATGCTCTTATTATCAATATGAATATGCCAGTTTTAGTCACTTCTGGTAAGCTGCGTATTTTAAGTAAAAAGTCGAACATAAAATTTTTTCAATCACGGTTTGAATCTAACGTGAATTTAAATATGGAAATAAATAATAACAGGGACTTAGACTGCACACACAAAAAATACATGAAGCCGCTTCGCTAGCTTACTAATTTATCAAATCCTCACGGTAGGAACAAAGTGCCATATTCAGATGAAGTGGCTGAAATGGTACATAATAAAATACGACTTCGAAGAATCTGGCAGAATGGTAGAAATCCGATCGACAAGAGTAGACTGAACAAAGCAATAAAAGAATTAAAATCTAAATTAGCAGAGCTGAAAGAAAAATCGATTGCAGAATTTCTTAAGATTGGCGATCCAAATAAAAATGATGACTGTAATCTATGGAGAGCAACAAAATATTTAAAACGTCCTCCGAATCGACAAGTACCAGTGAAAGATGTTAACAACTCATGGTGTCGATCCGACAAAAACAAAGCCGACGCTTCTGGCAATCATCTTAAGAATATTTTCAAGCCGTTTGCCCTTAATAGTGACCATTAGCGTCAATGTGTTTAAGCTTATCTTGACTGTCCATGTCAAATGGATAAACCAATGCCCTACGTAAAACTGTCGGAAGCGCAAGAAGAAGTGTCGCGTCTAAAAAATTCCAAATCACCAGGCCTAGATAATATTGATGCTTGAACAATCAAACAACTGCCAAAAAAATGTCTGATATTTAGTGTTAATCTTTAACTGTAGATTTAGACTAAGTCACTTTCCTACGCAATGGAAATGCGCCGAAATTATAATGATTTTAAAGCCAAATAAATCAGAAAATGAATTACCATCTTATAGACCAATAAGGTTGCTAACAATATTCTCAAAAATACTCGAAAGAATATTTCTTCGACGATTATTGCCAATTTTGGAATCTATATCTATCATCCCAGACCATCAATTTGGATTCAGGCAACTACATGGCACTCGGAACAATGCCATCGAATCGTTAAAACCATGTTAAGAAGTCTAGAAGAGAAACTATACTATTCGGCAGTTTTCTTAGACATTCAACAGGCTTTTGACAGAGTTTGGCACGCGGGGTTGTTGTTTAAAATAAAAAAGGCACTTCCAACACCACTTTACCTATTTCTTAGATCATGCTTAGATTACAGACATTTTTACGTGAAAATTAATGATGACATATCCGACATTTACGAAGTTAAAGCTGGTGTTCCTCAATGAAGCGTACTTTAACTGTTGCTACATATGCCGATGACACCGCCATTCTTGCTTCAGCTTTTTCCTCTATCGACGCTTCTGAAACTGTTCAAAAACAATTAAACGAAGTAGAATCATGGCTTCGTAATTGGAACATCATGGTGAATACAACAAAATCAGCGCATGTCACCTCAACCATGAAATTAGAAGATTGTCCCAGTGTCAATCTCAGTCAAACAATCATACCAAAATCCAATAGCGCTAAATATTTGACAGCACCATATAAAAGCAAAACGTGAACAACTTAAAATAAAGACCCGACAAATGTACTGGTTACTTGGTTTTAAATCTAAACTCAGTCTTAAAAATAAGATGCTTCTATATAAATCCATTTTAAAACCGGTTTGGGCTTACGGAATCCAAATCTGGGGAACTGCAAGCAAATCTAATATAGAAATAACTCAACGATACCAGTCGAAAACACTGCGGCTGATTGCAAACGCGAAGATCTCGAAATAGATATGATAAAGTGCGAGATTCAAAAACTCAGTTCTAGATATGTTAACCGATTCAACTGTCACCCTAACATTAACCTAATGGACAACAGTGAAGATACTCGACGGCTGCAGAGGTTGCATCCCCTAGACTTACCATTTAGATCTTAAGTTTAACTTTACTCAATAAGTTGTAAAATATAATAGAAAACTAAGTTATTGATAATAGTAACATATAGTACAAATCACATGCCTTTAATGTATTTAATGGACAAATTGCAATTAGCATCAGGGCCAATCTTTAGATATAATTGTATTTACTTATTGTCATTCGACAGATTGTAAATAAATGGATTTAATAAAAAAGAAAAAGTAGAGAAAGTTCTCTCAGCAGATTGTCAATAGAAATGATTAACCAACTACTGCTTGAAAGTAGCAAATTCCAATGCATTGAAAAAATATTTCTCGATGACAAAAGATTCTTATTAGATGAAGATAATTGGTTTAGGTACTATACTTCAGAGGATATGTTCAAGGGACTTGGGACTCATCATTGAGAGTTGGCATGGGCGAATTTATTAAATGCAGATTACCTAGAAACTAGTGACATATGTATGTACAAATCTTTATTTAGAAAAAAAATTTAACTTTTTTTTAAGAAATGGATTGTTATGATAAAAAACTGGTGCATATATCTTTCGAACATGTTCCAACTGATTCCAAAGTAATTATTCGCCAATCGTGTGTTAATCTGTTATTCAGTTATCAGATGTAATGAGAAGCTACATTATAACTACGCTGCATACCAAAGTATTCTTCCACGATCTTCTTTTTCTTGCAATTAACTTTTCGTAACATTTAAATATCTTGTAATGCATATATCTTGTAATGCATATAAAAACTCTAATGCAACACGCCGAAATTGTTTTCTTAACTAAGTAATATCAACTTGAAAACTGCTTACGAATTCTGCCTTAAGAAATCCACTTTAAATTCGTTAACAAATATTATTTTTAACTATTCGAAAAAGCGCGGCCAACAACAAACAAAGCGACGCACTGAAAACACACTCAAAATAGCGGATAAAAGTGTATAAATATACGTGAATGTATGTGTGTGTGTGGGTGTGCACACAAGGATTGCAAGCATTATCAAGCGCTTAAAATATGACTTCCCCAAACATGCAAGCAAACAACTCAAATACACACATACATATTTGATCGCATCGTCGGGCATGTCTGATGAACCGCAAATGCAACGGCAATATCTGCTCGAACACCACATTAACACACACACACATATATACCCACATCGATAAATGTGTATGTATAACACTGAGTATAATCTCGTTGTGTGTGTGTGGGTGTTAGTTGTATAAGCAAAAGCACTTGAGCGGCATAAAAGGCGCACATAAAATATAAGTAGGCGCATACAAATGGAAATAAAAGTAAATTGAATCGAAATCGAAATAAAAGCATTGGGAGGCGTGCCACGACAAGCGGGTGGCAACCAAACAGCTTGTACTTGCACGACCATAACGACGAATAGTCGAATACTTGTAGCTTATACAACCATGTAGACATGCATGCAGCCATACACACATACATTCACACAAACACGCATGCATTCCAAGTATGTGTGTTTAAATACAAATAGTTGTTTTAAATAACCCAACTAACCGAAAATAGAAAAATTTCGAGTCTGATAGGATAGGAAATGACTTTGATGTACATGCCGAAGCCTTATGAACGATTTCAAGGTCAATAGGTTAGGTTAAAAGGCGGATACCTGCGTCACAGAAGATCCCACTTGGACAGCTAAAGTCGTCAGTCCTTTATAATACCGCAAACTCCTCAAAATGGATGCGAGACCTCGAACGATCGCTTTGAGCCTTTGACGAATTTGTTGAAGCAACTGATTTGTATTAGGGACAATGAAGGAAAAAGATGGCTCATCCTCACCATTTTCCATGCAACTTTGGAAATTTGCATTAAACAGGATATTTAGTCCAGTAAGGACTACTACTATTACAGCGAGCTGCATGCAAATTGGGAATGCAAAAATCTCAGTAGATCTGAGCCAGAATTATCTCGCTGTCACAAGGATACTGGTCTTTGTCCAACGCCTACCGCGTTAATTTGACGACCACTGATCCAACGCGGATAGGCAGGAGGATAGTGGGGCATCAGCATGTTCCCAATCTATTGAGATTGCAGTCTTATACTAAAGTAGTAACAAGCTATTGATAGTGAGGCCATGCACTCCTTGACTAGCTTTGAGCGAACTGTCAGCGAGCACATGGCCAGGATTGTCGCGCTACTATCCAAGTGAATGCTCACTTCCCTGATGGAGGTAGCAATTCTGATAAATCTATCATAGATACTAACTTTATGGCAGCCACAGCAGCTTGAAAAACACTGCAGTGATCTGGTAGCCTAAAGCTATCCTTGACGCCAAACTCCTTGCAGAAAACCCTTTTCTCCAACTTTCCCTCTGAACATAGATACATTCGTAAAAATTATCCGCGCCTCTTCTCCACCAGCAGCGATCCACCCACATAGTGAGATAGGATTAGACTTCGTAACACAGTAATCAAGATTTCCAAGCATGCAGTCCAAGTGACTGAGAATTTCAGAATGTCCCTTTTTGTGACCTTTTATATACTCAGCCTTTCTGAGTCGATCAACAGGAACCAGAGGTCGCAAGGCATTACTAATAAAAAAGACTATTCAACGAGTGATCAGTCTAATTATCAATCTTCGTGATACAATTAGAATTTTGGAAACGATGAGTTCGCTCCCAATATCTTTATACTCCTGTCTTCTAGTAATCTAGCGGTAAATGGCTGGGCATCGCTGTGAGATCCTTTTTGCCAAGAGTAGAACGCAAGAGTTTCTTTGAACGACTTATTCTCTGAACATCATCTGAATTATTTTAATTGAGCATCATCCGAGAGAATTAAGATTAAAAACCTTATCAGTGTCAAAGTCGTCTGTAAGAAAGCGAGGTAAAAACGAGAGGCTTACGCAGTGGTCTCGTCTCGCAAAAAGAAAATGAAGAGACGGCTTCCTAGAGCTTGATACTTTTAGCCTGAATATTCCCTTACCAACTGGTTTTGGATTACAAGAAAGTTTATGGTTTACTGGGTTGCCATGTTTTACAGTTACGGCTTGCATTCGTTATTGTGAGCGTAAAATGAGTCCTTTGGGGCGCTTTTGTATTTATTTGTTTTTAAATGCAAAAGCCAAATAAAACATTCGTTCGATTGACTTCTACAAGTAAACACAAAAGCTTCAAATGCAGTCGTTGCCGAGCATTACACGACAAACAACAGTAGCAGCAGCAGCAGCATCGGCAGCAGTAAAAACAACTATTAAATGCAAATAACGATAAAAACAACAGTTAAGCAAAGAAGAAAATCAACAGTTTGTAAGTGCATTCACACACATATATGACTACAACAACAACAAATACATGCACAACACGAAATGAATGAAACATATTTTACACGGACACATATACACACGTACACACATATCCATATATACATATATGCATGAGCATTTGAAGGCAACTAAGTACATTTGATATCAGTGGCGGTGTCTATACAAGTATATGGGGGTTGGGCTACCAAAAGCTGCTGAGGAGCACTGGCGGTGCGCAGGGAAGAGCAGTTAAAGCCCAGTATTTATATGCCGTATGTGTTGCGTGCATGCAAATATGTGTCCATATGCCGACCTTTGTGTGTCATATTGAGTTAAGTGCTGTCTAAAAGGCAGCGATGAGGGGAAGACCTAACTGAAGGGGCACTCAAAGCACGCCAACACACACACACACTTAGGGGCGTTGCATACACGAAAGCCCAGTGTGGAGAGCGCGCGCCTACATACTAAGTACGTGTGTGTGCGTGTGTTTGCTGGTGTTTTTGTTCATTTTATTGCCAGCAGCATAATTCCGTTTTCCATATCAACAAACTTGCAAATTGGAAATTGTGCAATCGAATCGTTTGCAATTTGATTTTGAAAAAGAGTCGAGCGCATATTTAACGCCGCCGCAGCCACAGCCGCAGCCACAGCCTCAACCGTTGCATACGAGATGTGCTCGGGCGTTGTGCCTGCCAGCGAGGCAGACTAGCTAGCTATGTGGATTTGCCTGGGTCGTTGCCGCTACGGCTCATTGCACCACTGCAATCTCAAGTGGTTTTCCATTTGCCAACAGTGCCTCTGTGGCTGGTGTTCCAGTAGAATTAAGGCGCGCTGCAATGCAAGCGGAGCTCACAGTGGCTGAAAGTGGTCCTCTCATTCAGTCGAACATATGTGTTGCATAGATTGCTCGGTATTGCTTGCATGCATACTCGTTTGTGTTGATTTGCTTTTAATTTATTTTTTTTTCACTTTACTATTTGTGTAATATTGCTGTTGTAACGGCTCACAAATGGGTGTGTGTGTGTGTGTGTGTGCGTTCACGCCTATAATTATGGCAAACTTTTCCCGATTTCTTGCTTGCATCTGCTGTGGCTTAAAGAACACGCGTCCATACAGGCACCCATGCACATAGTACCGCTAGCTCGTTTACAAACATTTAAATGGCTTTTGTAGATAAATTTAAATTCATTTGTGGCAGCGTTGAACTGCGCTTTTATGGCACCATTTGTGCGGGATATGCGGGACTGCGGAGGCGTGCTAGCTGCATAAGAAAATGAGTTCATAATGTAGACTCAGGAAACACCAAGCGCATTCTATTTAATGGAGAATTGAAAAATCTTTGAATTTGCAATGCATATTAAATGCAAGCTGGCAGTTAAGTAGGTCTAAGTCCGGATAGCACAAGAACGTTGACCGAGTTATGAACTGTATAGAATTAAAAAATACAGCAAATTATACTTTGATAATTTCATGAATTTCATATGGTATTAATTTGTGTAGTTATTCCTGACTGCCAAAGACATCTGTTCTTCATTTGTCTCATCTCACTATTTAAAGAAAATCAGTTTGAATATCTCAAATTCACTTTGAAGGGAGCGTTAACGAATCTGTTGACAAATCCATTACATTTATCCGAAACATTTTTTTTCGAATTAGTCGAACTATTTTTCAAAAAAATTTACTCGAAGTTTATATCTTCGCTTTCAATCAGACCAAACTTCTTTTGAATTCTCATAGAATAATCGCTTAGATTATATGATAAACTTATGTATACAACGTCCAACTTGTGGATATAGCCTTCCTTTAAACATTAAAATCTATATTAAGCTATGCGCACTTTGTACCCCCGAAGGGCAGTGTAGTATTATCGTTGAGTTTGGAAACCATACAAAAACGTGGAAAAAGCAGTAATATTTTGTATTAAGATTACCTGAAACGCAAAAAGTTCTCCTGTTGATTTTAGACAACAAATCACCAGTATTTAGATAAAATTCATTTAATTTACAATTGTAAAGGCGTCAATCTGACCCACAGTGATGTTGTAGTGAAAAAGGGGAACGAACAGTATTCGATTGGTCACTTCTCTGCTCGCTATCTTTGGGCGCTGCTCGCTCTTTTTACATCGTAAACAAAATTTGGGGATACTAATTATATATTATATAAAACAGATATATGTATTTAAAACATCAACGGTTTTTTGTGTCACACAGAAATAAAAGAGTTAGATATGGGTTTATATACATATATATAAATGATCAGGATGACGAGTGGAGTTGAAATCCGTCCGTCCGTCTGTCCGTGCAAGCGATAACTTGAGTAAAAATTGAGATATCTTAATGGAACTTGGAACACATATTCCTTAGCACTCTGAGGAAGTTGGTCTTGAAAATGGGTGAAATCCATTGCCACGCCCACAAAATGTCGAAAATAGAAAACATTTTAAAGGCCATAACTAAGTCATAAATAAAGTTATAAAAGTAAAATTTCGTACATAGGATCGCACTAAGTAGGGGCATAACCGGATGTAATTTTTTTGGGGAAGTGGGCGTGGTCTCACCCAAAAAAAGGTTTTTTGTACATATCTTATAAACTACTAAACCTATATCAACCCGACTCTCTGCAGTCGTTTTCTTTTGGTACTACCTTATACAGTCCATAAAGGGAGAAAATCGAATCATAACATCCTCCCATACAAAAGTTATATTGAAAACCACTAAAAATGCTTTAATTCAGCAAGGAAAACCACCAGAAAACTTAAATTTCATCAGAAAGAAGGTAGAAAAGGGTTGCATTTAAATTGCTATACAAAATTTTAAATGGGCGTGGCACCGCCCACATATGGGTCAAAACCATATCTCCGAAACTACTCGATCAATTTTGGTGATATTCAGTTTGTAATATTTTTCTTGCATCCCAATGATTTGGAGTCGATTTGAATCGTTTACTTTACAATATATAAAGTAAGCACTAGTGAAGACATCGAAACAGAACTTTGTATTAATACAGCATTGTGTGGCACTTCCTTTCGCCGAAATCGGACCAAAAGTTTTCAAGGCCAAATATATAGAATTGGCCATGTGAAAAGCAATCTTTGCGTAAATCGATCCCCACGTGTTTAAATGTTTGCCCCTGCCATTTATTAATTGTAACGGAGAAAGATAGCTTAAGGGGAAATTGAATTCTTTTAAAATTAAAAGGTATATCATTTGGGATCATCGGGGTGCGAGGTATAAGTACTGTTTGCCAACCGCTGGACCAGTCAAAACTATTTCAACGATCACGTTATTGCGAAGAAATTTGACTTGAAGTCGGGTCCAGTTGCATAAATTAGGGGGTTTCAGATTTCTAAGTAAAATTATTGGGGCGCCTATTTTTAGCTTAAGGGAATGTGGAGGAAGGCCACTTGGGTTCAAAGAATTTAGAAACTCCTGTGGGTGATGGATCACATCTTCTTGATCCATTACATTATCAATAGATGTGTATGTGACTATATCTCCTTCAAGTTTATTTAAAATTATGTCATTAATTTCGTCCACGCTACTGTTTCTCGCCGCCAATATTGCCCTTTGACACATCCATTGGTGATCTTTATTTTCTATTTCGCTGATGTCAGGGTAAACTTTTAATATTAAATCCTCAATGTTACCTACTCTTACTCCTAAATCGAGGTCAATTCCAATTTTATTTTGAAAATGAAACTTCCATAATGGAGAACTTTTAAGGTAAGACTTTACAATGTCTGCTCTAGTTCCCCTTACTATTACGGGTAAAGTTTGTCGAAAGTCCCCAGCAAACATAACAGTAATCCCATCAATGATTTTATCACAGCTTCTAAGATCTCTAAGAGTTCTGTCTAGAGCTTCTACGCTACTGCTAAGGCTAGCTGTCCCTGAGACCTTACTTTTGCTAATATAAGATAGTAATGAATGTCTTGCCGGTCCCACCGGGAGCGTCCAAAAAAAAATCTTCCTTCATTGAAACGAACACTTTGCAGAACACCATTATACAGTATCACCTGGTCATTAACTAATCTTGGTTCATTTCAAATAATATACTCATTTAATTCATTTATATCATATGGTTTTCGCAATGCTACTTCTAACGGGTCCAAAAGCGAAAAATTTCTTTGATGCAGGAAGCCCAAAATCAGTTAGGGATTTGTCGCAAATCTCATGAATTTTATCTTCTATTATGATTAGTCCATCATTGTATACATAACTTTTGTGTATCTTGAACCGCTTTCGCAGCGCAAGGAACGGAAGCCCTCAAAGATAAATAATTTTCCCCGTTTTTTACACATTTACCACTGTTTCATATTGATCGCTGCGTGATGCTATATAGCCTATGGTAAATGGACTATCCAACACAAAAAGAATGATTCAATTCGAACCAGTAGTTTCGGAGATTAGCGCGTTCAAACAAACAAACAAACAAACTCTTCAGCTTTATAATATTAGTATAGATTATAAAGTGAACGAATCAGATAGAATCTAAACTAGGCTTTGAATGTGGACGTAGTTATTATCTGATTTTGCCTATTTTAATGTTAGACATATATACAATAAAATTATATAATAATCTTCAAAAATTTGATCACCAGTTTGGTTGATATGGCTTTAGCAGTGTGCGAGATATGTACAAAAAACATAACATAAGAAGCATTTATATACCAACTTTATATATTTTTGTAATATTTTAATTATTTTAATTAATTATTATATATTTTTGCAATTATAAATCAGTATCAGTTTGAAATTCAACACCAAATATTATCTCATTAATTAAAATTCTTAAAAATTATCTGTGCGAATATTTATTAAAAATTTAATAGGACGCATCGAATATCATGCAATTCGAAACAAAATCAGTTGCCAACGAGTATTTGAATGCAACTGAAATGTGAGAGCATTAAGTGTTTACCTTTCATGTCGAGTAAACGAGTACATGCATAAGGGGCTCACAGCCAAAGCACACACATATCTGTGTAATTTGGGGAGAAAAACAAGCGCTTGACCTTTTTAAAATGTGTGCGGATGTATAAAAACTCGAACATTTCTGATTTCCCTGCAGGCCGACGCTGTCAAAAGCCAACAGCGGCGACAGCAACAATCGTTTGCGGTGAAATAACGAGTTTCATGTGCAGAGAAAAATGCGCTCAAGTGCATAAGTGCATGAAGCGAACATATTTACACGCACATACACACACAAACACGCACGCTTGCAAGGCACCACTCCAAATCTGTTGGCATTTTATGCCGAAAAAATATTCACCAACCTATACCGGGCTTTTTTGCGCTTATTCAACGAAACGCTGAGCGGCCGTGTAAGGTCACGCTTTTGCGTTTGCGTGTCTTTTGCACTTATTAAATATTTCTATTTTATTATTTTTTATTAAAAAAATGGACATTTAAAAGTAAAACTTTATTTTATCTTATTTGCGCACTTTTTGTTTACATGCTGGCCAGCTTGCAGGTTAGCTGCTGGAATGACGCGGCAAAAATTTTTAACCTAGTTGCCCAATAGTGCAATAAATTCAACACCACCAAGCATGCCTGCAGCGATTGACCACGAGACGTGTAAATCGGCGGCAGTGCGGGCTTGTGTGTATTTGCTAGATTTTGGGTAAGTATGACCTCACGTATACTCTTATATATATGACTAACCGGTACATAAGAATAGTATATAACCCACTAATAACCCACCCGTTGATTACACGTTCCGGTTCAATTAGTCTCTAACCTACTCTAAATCGACAATGGTAACCACATTATAAATAGCAAAAATCAATTGATTTGCAATCAAATGAAACTAGTTACAAACAAGTGCTAAACGATGAAGGTTAAGTTTTGTTCTAGGTTTAATTGCGAACATTGTGATATTAAAGGTTTAAAGGGAATACCATATATAGTATATAGTATGTAGAAAATTTCTGTAGACTTAGAAATTACCAAGACTCAGGGTGGATATGTGCGTTCGTTCTATATTCAATATAGGCAATAATAACAAAAATATACTGATGTTAAACTACTATAATTTCGTGTTACGACATTTTATGACAGGGCTTACTTTAAGAAAAAGTAGTGTAGCTCAAAGTGATAAGGTACTGTCGCGTGGTTACATCTGGATTTGAACCAAGTTTTTCATAGCATAGCAAAATGTAAACGTATTGCCTCTAAAATGACAAATGGCAAAACAGTTTTATCTGGAAATCTAACGGTCAATTCAAAGTTGTCTGTTGAATATTTACGTTCCTGATTTTGAATGAAGGACCTCTCCGAGCCGTTCGATACCAAACGAGGTTTCAGACAAGGTGACTCGCTATCGTGCGACTTCTTTAACTTGATGCTGGAGAAAATTATAAGAGCTGCAGAGCTAAATAGAGATGGTACAATCTTCTACAAGAGTGTACAGCTCCTGGCGTTCGCCGATGATATTGATATCATCGGAAACAACACCCGCGCCGTTAGTTCTGCTTTTTCCCGCCTGGATAAGGAAGCGAAGCGAATGGGTCTGGTGGTGAACGAGGACAAGACGAAATATCTCCTGTCATCAAACAAACAGTCAGCGCATTCGCGTCTTGGCTCCCACGTCACTGTTGACAGTCATAACTTTGAAGTTGTAGATAATTTCGTATACCTAGGAACCAACATTAACACCGATAATAATGTCAGCCTTGAAATCCAACGCAGAATCACTCTTGCCAACAGGTGCTACTATGGACTGAGTAGGCAATTGAAAAGTAAAGTCCTCTCTCGACGAACAAAAACTAAACTCTACAAGTCCCTCATCATTCCCGTCCTACTTTATGGTGCAGAAGCGTGGACGGTGTCAACATCCGATGAGACGGCACTAGGAGTTTTCGAGAGAAAGGTTTTGCGGAAGATTTACGGTCCCTTAAACATTGGCAACGGCGAATACCGCAGAAGATGGAATGATGAGCTGTATGTGTTGTTCGACGACATAGACATAGTCCAGCGAATAAAAAAACAGCGGCTACGCTGGCTGGGTCATGTTGTTCGAATGGATGAAAGTGCCCCAGCTCTGAAAGTTTTCGATGCAGTACCCGCTGGTGGAAGCCGAGGAAGAGGGAGACCTCCACTCCGGTGGAAGGACCAGGTGGAGAAGGACCTGTCTTCACTTGGTATTACCAATTGGCGCCAAACCGCCAAAAGGAGAGATGCGTGGCGCACTGTTGTGGACTCGGCTATAACCGCGTAAGCGGTTTCTACGCCAGTTAAGAAGAAGAAGAAGATTTTGAATGATTTTAAATGGATTTTAAAGTGAAAGGTATATATTTTATGCTTTTTCTATCTTGTTTTTTGTACACCAGAAACACCAGAAACTTGATATGAAAATGGGCGTGGCGACGAACCACTTATGGTTCAAAAACCATACTTCAGGAACTACTCGACCAATTTCAGCGCAATTCCGTTCTTACACATACGACACATTTTTGAAGCATATACGTGCTACAGTTTCAAAATATTATAAATAGTATATATTAATTACAATATTATTACAATAAAATTAAAAAGAAAAAGTTTAAAACCGAAATATTTAAAACTCGTCTCGATTGTTCCTATGGGAGATATTCGATATAGTAGCACGATGTGGCATCCTTTTTAAGATATTTAAAATATGTTTCTTATTTTTGGTGAAAATTGTATAACGCTATCACAACTAGAAGTATTTATGGCCGCGGATCCATACAAGCGTAACCACTGTGCATTGGTCAAAAAACACTACGGCATCGAACACTTCACTAAAGTTATGAGAAGTGATAATGCCGTCTGGTAGTAATGGATGAATGTTATATCCCATCTCTTCCCCAAAATCTCTGACTATGAGCATAGATTTCATTAAGAAGCCTACTAATAGAAAGTTCATTTAAAACACTTCTCAAACTTTAAACTATATTGATAGTATTGGAACCGGTGAAACTCCTACTGGTGAGACGATATTTTGATAACATCAGAATTTAATTCAGAGTTTCAAGAGCAAACTTAATCAATCAATTAATATTTAAAATATGTTTAATCCGTGAGTTAACTTCAAACAGTTATACTAAACAGATCTTCAAATGGTATTACGAATACAAAAGTTTCATTCAAAGTAGCTATTCACTACTTCATATCAGATCGGCGTTCTCAACACTTTTCCTCAGATCGAGTGTACTTTTTACCTATTACTTCCTTCAAGTTTTGCTTAAATTTAAAACTGATTAAAATTCCTTGCTTTTATATAGTACTAAGTAGCAAAACCTAACCAACTTCAAATAGAACATACCGTTATTTATACTTGACCAAACTCTCCTGTCGTCAAACAAACAGTCAGAGCATTCGCGTCTTGGCTCCCACGTCACTGTTGACAGTCATAACTTTGAAGTTGAAAATAATTTCCTCTACCTGGGAACCAGCATTAACAGCAATAACAATATCAGCCTGGAAATCCAACGCAGAATCACTCTTGCCAACAGGTGCTACTATGGACTAAGTAGGCAATTGAAAAGTAAAGTCCTCTCTCGACAAACAAAAGCCAAACTCTACAAGTCTCTCATCATTCCCGTCCTACTTTACGGTGCAGCAGCGTGGACGATGTCAACATCCGATGGGACGGCACTAGGAGTTTTCGAGAGAAAGGTTTTGCGGAAGATTTATAGTCCCTTAAACATTGGCAACGGCGATACCGCAGAAGATGGAATGATGAGCTGTATGTGTTGTTCGACGACATAGTCCAGCAAATAAAAGCACAGCGGCTACTCTGGCTAGGTCATGTTGTTCGAATGGATGAAAGTGCTCCAGCTCTGAAAGTATTCGATGCAATACCCGCTGGTGGAAACCGAGGAAGAGGTAGACCTCCACTCCGATGGAAGGACCAGGTGGAGAGGGACCTGACTTCGCTTGGTATAACCAATTGGCGCCAAACTGCCAGAAGGAGGAATACGTGGCGCGCTGTTTTGGACTCGGCTATAACCGCGTAAGCGATGTCTACGCCAGTCAAGAAGAAGAGGAAACTCAATCTACAAATTTTCGATGTTTATATTAAGAAACTGATAATCTTAGTATTGAATTGGAAAACTACATATCATATTTAGATGAATTGAAGCTCGATCGATTTATAGAGCTACTACTGTAGAACTAGTAATCATTGAAATCACACTAGTTCTTTTACCAAAAGCTATATCATTTACAGAGCACTTAGCAGTGTAGATATATATGAGTTTATTTGATATGTGTGTATTTTCATGCGGCTATACGTGCTTACCATGCGCCCTTGGCTATTCATCAAATCGAGTTGAGTTTGTTTTTATTGCGCACTTTTCCACTTTTGCCGTTATTATTGGGATTTTTTATATTATTTTTATGCGAACACGATGCTTTTTTTCTTTTGTTTCTCGTTTTATTCAATAAAGTTGGATATTCCACTCAAACTAGTAGTTATTGTTGCTGTGAGTAGTGTAGTAAATTAAGTAAATTGCTCACTACACAGGTTTGTACACATAAAAATGGATTTTTGCACATAAAAAAATATTACAACACACATACATAGACACACCGAAGTGAAATAAAATTCCGTTGCGCAATACATACATTTGTAAGTGTGAGTGTTTATGTCTGACTTTGTCGAATGTTTGCAGGAACTCTACACACATACACCGGCACAGCCAGAGATTCAAATAAATTGGCAGTTTTGAAGTGGGTGCGCTGTCGCTCAATTTGATGAATGTGTCTGTGCGGCCGACTTTGGCAGCCAACTTCCCGGTTCGCAATGCGACGATGTGCGGGGTGTGCAGTAGCTGAGCGTCAGCTTGTGCTGAAGTCGAGCAGCTGATTGGGAACTTAAGCATCCTCTACACTTACTTACTGCCAGCGGTTGCCAATGCCTCATTCTGTGTACTACCTCTCCCTTTAAGCCTCCTGCTCCATGGCGTTTACCTTATGCTCACCTTTATTGCTTTGCGAACGTGAAATATTTCAATTTGGAATTGCACTCAGGTGTAGCAGAACTGCATATTGCTGACGTATATAAATGTATGTATGTCTATATAAAGGTGCAATATATTTGCATTGCTACCAGTTATGCAAAAAGAAAAGCAAGTTCAATGTCCACAGTTGTATGTGTGTTATGGCCTGAAATTGACGCTTTTTCTCAATAACAATACCCACCTCCTTCGCCTAAAAGTTAAAATAAGGTGAATCAAGGATCTATGTGAGAACATTTCTTTCATTCAACTTGTATAGTAATGAAGTACCCATACTCAGAGTTGTATGTGACATAATGTTAAGTTCTAGTGTAAGTACTTTACCTAAATGTAACACTTTTTAGTTTTAAGAGAAGTCATAAAATTCTTCGTAAATAAATATTGGCTAACAAAATAAGTTAGTTGTGTAATGAAAAAGTGAACATTACAATATGTGGAGGCTTATCTAACTGTTGGGTTTGCAAAATAAGTTTCGTCATGATAATCAACTGTTTATTTTTGAAACTGGTTGATGAGATATATAACATCTTGAGTTCAGCATTAACTATTTATTTGAAGAAAAAAAAGTGCCACACTATAAATTCTGTATTTATGCAAAGTTCTGTTCCGATATCTTCACTAGTGTTACTGTATACATATATATTTAAAGTAAACTATTCAGACCGTCTTCAAAGATCTGGTATATAGGAAATAGGCGTGGGGACTATTTTCACAACATATCATTGGGAAGCTTGAAGAACAACAAAGCAGCGGGGGCCGATAGATTACCGGCAGAACTATTCAAATACGGCGGCGAAGAACTGATAAGGTGCATGCATCAGCTTCTTTGCAGAATATGGTCGGAAGAAAGCATGCCTGACGATTGGAATCTCAGTGTGCTCTGCCCAATCCATAAAAAGGGAGATCCCACAATCTGCGCCAATTACCGTGGGATCAGCCTCCTAAATATCGCATACAAGGTTCTATCGAGCGTATTGTGTGAAAGACTAAAGCCCACCGTCAACAAACTGATTGGACCTTATCAGTGTGGCTTTAGACCTGGAAAATCGACAACTGACCAGATATTCACCATGCGCCAAATCTTGGAAAAGACCCGAGAAAAGAGGATCGACACACACCACCTTTTTGTCGATTTTAAAGCTGCTTTCGACAGCACGAAAAGGAGTTGCCTTTACGCCGCGATGTCTGAATTTGGTATCCCCGCAAAACTAATACGGCTGTGTAAATTGACGTTGAGCAACACCAAAAGCTCCGTCATGATTGGGAAGGACCTCTCCGAGCCGTTCGATACCAAACGAGGTTTCAGACAAGGTGACTCACTATCGTGCGACTTCTTTAACCTGATGCTGGAAAAAATTATAAGAGCTGCAGAGCTAAACCGAGAAGGTACAATCTTCTACAAGAGTGTACAGCTCCTGGCGTACGCCGATGATATTGATATCATCGGAAGCAACAACCGCGCCGTTTGTTCTGCTTTTTCCCGCATGGATAAGGAGGCGAAGCGAATGGGTCTGGAGGTGAATGAGGACAAGACGAAATATCTCCTGTCATCAAACAAACAGTCGGCGCATTCGCGTCTTGGCTCCCACGTCACTGTTGACAGTCATAACTTCGAGGTCGTAGATAATTTCGTATACCTGGGAACCAGCATCAACAACACGAACAATGTCAGCCTCGAAATCCAGCGCAGAATAACTCTTGCCAACAGGTGCTACTTTGGACTGAGTAGGCAATTGAAAAGTAAAGTCCTCTCTCGACGAACCAAAATCAAGCTCTACAAGTCGCTTATCATTCCCGTCCTGCTTTACGGTGCAGAAGCTTGGACGATGTCAACATCAGATGAGACGACACTAGGAGTTTTCGAGAGGAAAATTTTGCGCAAGATTTATGGTCCTCCGAACATTGGCAACGGCGAATACCGCAGACGATGGAACGATGAGCTGTACGAGTTATACGACGACATTGACATAGTTCAGCGAATAAAAAGACAGCGGCTACGCTGGCTAGGTCATGTTGTCCGAATGGACGAAAACACTCCAGCCCTGAAAGTGTTCGATGCAGTACCCGCCGGAGGAAGCCGAGGAAGGGGAAGGCATCCACTCCGTTGGAGGGACCAGGTGGAGAGCGACCTGGTTACACTTGGGATCTCCAACTGGCGCCGAACTGCGAAGGAGAGAGACAGGTGGCGCACTATCGTCGATTCGGCTATAACCGGCTAAACGGTTGCAACGCCAATCACACACACACACACACATCATTGGGAAGCTAGGAAGGTAATATGAACCGAATTTCATTGAAATTGGTGGAGTAGTTTCGGAGATATGGATTTTGACCCATAAGTGGGCGGATCCATGCCCATTTAAAATTTTGTAAACCAATTTGGATTCTTTACCATCTTTATAATGCATTTTTAGGTTTCTGGTGTTTTTCTTTACTTAATTAAAATTTTAGGTTATAATACGACTTTCTCCATTTTTGGATTGTACAAGGGAATAGCTAAAAGAAAAGACTCAGGAGAGTTTGGTTGGTATAGCTCTAGTAGTTTACAAGATATGTACAAACAAATTAATAGGGGGCGGCCACGCCCACTCCTCCATCCTCCCTTACTAGAGCGTTGTTACTAGAGCTTAGTTATTACACTTTATGTGTTTTTGGTTTTCGCCATTTGTGGGTGTGGCAGCGGTCCGATTTCGCCCATTTTCAAGCCCAACCGAATATGTGTACCAGGTTTCATTAAGATATCTCAATTTTTACTCAAGTTATCGCTTGCACAAATGGACAGACAGACGGTTTTCTAATATTATTAATCCCTTACAATTTAAGGAAGAGCAATGCGAACAACTTCAAAAACAATTAAGAAATTTTGGTAGTAAATTGGTGGATAAGTGGAAAACGAGTCACAGGATCAAGGTATTGTGTGTCACACAGTAAGGGATAGTTGATGGATATAAAATTTTCCCTAAAATAGCCATTGATCATCGTAAACACAAACCTTTTTCATAGTGCGCAACTAATACTCAACAAAAATAATTGTATCTGTCGTCGATAAAACCTCATACGAAGAGTTAATGGTAACAGCGCGCGTCTTTGCAGGACTGGAAACAAATGTTTCGCAAAATGTTTCAATGTTGAACTCAGAATCTGCAACAGCTTCAAAAATGTTTAAAAGCTTAGATGAAGATATTATATAATGGGACGACTCCAGGATTAATACATAATCTAAATTTGG
This sequence comes from Zeugodacus cucurbitae, assembly GCF_028554725.1. NCBI lineage: Eukaryota > Metazoa > Arthropoda > Insecta > Diptera > Tephritidae > Zeugodacus > Zeugodacus cucurbitae. The sequence continues at coordinate 48,635,287 of NC_071667.1, read as the reverse complement.
TTCGGCGGCAGCAACAAAAGGAACATTTGTATGAATATCTTAAGAAAACAAAATTCAACTTAAACAGAGCAGAACAAAAAACAAATGATTATCTTGGTGGACAATTCCAATCCAATTCCAATGACGGGTTCAGGGGACACAAACTATGGTACTACTGTCAGAACGTTTGATGAGCAAGTAACTTTGGTTTCGATAGTAAATGCCGTAAAAATGCAATTTATCAAAAGATTTAGCTGCATTTTGTTCACAAATGACTAGTGGGTACGCAGTAAACATAGAAGAATTTCGCATAATGCTTGGGAAACTGCAGAAATCTTTGTTGCAGAATGCTCTTGGATTTACATGCCCACATCGATTCACAAAATTTTTATAAATGGCGCAGATGTTATTGAAAATGTTTCGTGATTTTATAAAAGTATTTGTTAATAATAATTAAATTTATAAATAATATTACACCTAAATTGTGTTATCTTTTTCGGAGTTATTAGCAAAGCGCCGCCAGATTAGCCATTTCTCCCACTGTGCGGGTGCTACAAATAATGTAAGTAATAAATAACAACACGAGAATGAATATAAATATAATACTAATATTTATCTTTAGACTCTTCAAAATCGTGATATTTTTTGAACATACCACGTATATTTTATTACATATATTCGTAAAATATAACGAAACCCTATAAAATGTTATAACAAAGCGATAAATAGAGTTATGAAAGTAGTATTTAGTACAGAGGATCACTCTAGGGAGGCGTATAGGCGGACTATAACTTTTCGAGGGCCAGGATATCGAAGAACTCAGTGCCTAAGTGTTTCGCCGAAAATATCTCAGATATTTTAAAGAAATTCAGAGGAAATCTTTTTCTTCAAAAAAAATTTTAAATATGTTCATAACTTACCCTAGCTCCCATATACCTTATTATAGGTTTTTCAAAAATACGTTGGTCTTTTTCCGCATATATCGGTTAATCGGAGGATGGGATCATGTGTAGAAGTTCACGCAAGTGAGGAAAGTTTTTGATTGTCACTCACTTGGGAGTGGCCAGAAACGATTCTTCTCCACATGGTTCAAGCAGCTCACGACTTCCGGTTTTAGACCAAGTATCCTCTGGGTAGCCAACAGACATCCGTTTGAAGGCGAGCTAAAGTGAGAAGGCGAAGCCCGCTTATGCGGTTGTGCGTAGGGCTTGGGACCCACCACATAAAAACCAAGTACCAATGAAAAATCTACGAAAGCCTCGGATGAGACACCCCCCTTTTGATGACGACCCCTGCAAACGTTTTAAGGATAATGATATAAGGGCATGCACCTGGAATGTCCGGACCCTTAATTGGGAAGGTGCCTCTGCCCAGCTGGTTGATGTCCTCATACGACTTAAGGCTGACATCACCGCCATCCAAGAAGTGCGATGGACGGGACAAGGACGGAAGAAGGTGGGTCCTTGTGACATCTACTACAGCGGCCATATAAAGGAGCGCAAATTTGGTGTTGGATTTGTGGTGGGAGAGAGACTCCGTCGCAGAGTCCTGGCATTCACCCCGGTGGATGAACGTCTAGCCACAATCCGCATCAAAGCGAGGTTCTTCAACATATCGCTGATTTGCGCCCACGCCCCAACGGAAGAGAAGGACGATGTGACCAAAGATGCTTTCTATGAGCGCCTAGAACGCACCTATGAGCGCTGCCCCCGCCACGATGTAAAAGTCGTGCTTGGTGATTTGAACGCCAGGGTGGGTAAAGAAGGTGTCTTTGGCACAACAGTCGGAAAATTCAGCCTCCATGACGAAACATCGCCAAACGGCCTGAGGCTGATCGACTTCGCTGGGGCCCGAAATATGGTCGTCTGTAGTACCAGATTCCAGCATAAGAAAATACATCAAGCTACTTGGCTGTCTCCTGATCGAAACACGCGGAACCAAATCGATCACGTTGTGATAGACGGAAGACATGTCTCCTGTGTTTTAGACGTGCGTACGCTCCGAGGACCAAATATAGACTCGGACCATTATTTGGTCGCAGCGAAGATACGCACCCGCCTCTGTGCAGCAAAGAATGCCCGTCAACAAACACAAGGAAGGTTCGACGTCGAAAAGCTGCAATCGCAACAGACAGCCACGAAATACTCTACTCGACTTGCACTCCTGCTCTCTGAGAGCACTCATCAGCATCTCGGTATAAGGGAACTGTGGAACGGCATCTCAAACTCACTGCGTACCGCTGCAGCCGAAACAATTGGTTTTCGGCAACGACAAAAAACAAGCTGGTACGATGAGGAGTGCCGTCTCGCAGCGGAGAGAAAACAGACTGCCTACCTCGCAACATTGCAAACAACCACAACACGTGCGGGATGGGATAGATACCGAGAGCTGAAGAGGGAAGCGAGACGCATTTGCAGACAAAAAAAGAAAGAGGCCGAAATGCGTGAGTACGAAGAGCTTGAGAAGCTGGCAGACAGTGGGAATGCTCGAAAATTTTATGAAAAAATGAAGCGACTTAACGAAGGTTTCAAGACCGGAGCATCCTCATGTAGAGACCAAGGTGGTAATCTGGTAACCGATGTCCAGGGCATACTGGGATTATGGAGGGAACACTTCTCCGACCTGCTGAATGGCAGTGAGAGTACAACACCAGGAGATGGCGAACCCGATCCCCCAATCGATGACGATGGAACAGATGTTCCATTACCCGACCATGAAGAAATTCGAATAGCAATTACCCGCTTGAAGAACAACAAAGCAGCGGGGGCCGATAGATTACCGGCAGAACTATTCAAATACGGCGGCGAAGAACTGATAAGGTGCATGCATCAGCTTCTTTGCAGAATATGGTCGGAAGAAAGCATGCCTGACGATTGGAATCTCAGTGTGCTCTGCCCAATCCATAAAAAGGGAGATCCCACAATCTGCGCCAATTACCGTGGGATCAGCCTCCTAAATATCGCATACAAGGTTCTATCGAGCGTATTGTGTGAAAGACTAAAGCCCACCGTCAACAAACTGATTGGACCTTATCAGTGTGGCTTTAGACCTGGAAAATCGACAACTGACCAGATATTCACCATGCGCCAAATCTTGGAAAAGACCCGAGAAAAGAGGATCGACATACACCACCTTTTTGTCGATTTTAAAGCTGCTTTCGGCAGCACGAAAAGGAGTTGCCTTTACGCCGCGATGTCTGAATTTGGTATCCCCGCAAAACTAATACGGCTGTGTAAATAGACGTTGAGCAACACCAAAAGCTCCGTCATGATTGGGAAGGACCTCTCCGAGCCGTTCGATACCAAACGAGGTTTCAGACAAGGTGACTCACTATCGTGCGACTTCTTTAACCTGATGCTGGAAAAAATTATAAGAGCTGCAGAGCTAAACCGAGAAGGTACAATCTTCTACAAGAGTGTACAGCTCCTGGCGTACGCCGATGATATTGATATCATCGGAAGCAACAACCGCGCCGTTTGTTCTGCTTTTTCCCGCATGGATAAGGAGGCGAAGCGAATGGGTCTGGAGGTGAATGAGGACAAGACGAAATATCTCCTGTCATCAAACAAACAGTCGGCGCATTCGCGTCTTGGCTCCCACGTCACTGTTGACAGTCATAACTTCGAGGTCGTAGATAATTTCGTATACCTGGGAACCAGCATCAACAACACGAACAATGTCAGCCTCGAAATCCAGCGCAGAATAACTCTTGCCAACAGGTGCTACTTTGGACTGAGTAGGCAATTGAACAGTAAAGTCCTCTCTCGACGAACCAAAATCAAGCTCTACAAGTCACTTATCATTCCCGTCCTGCTTTACGGTGCAGAAGCTTGGACGATGTCAACATCAGATGAGACGACACTAGGAGTATTCGAGAGGAAAATTTTGCGCAAGATTTATGGTCCTCAGAACATTGGCAACGGCGAATACCGCAGACGATGGAACGATGAGCTGTACGAGTTATACGACGACATTGACATAGTTCAGCGAATAAAAAGACAGCGGCTACGCTGGCTAGGTCATGTTGTCCGAATGGACGAAAACACTCCAGCCCTGAAAGTGTTCGATGCAGTACCCGCCGGAGGAAGCCGAGGAAGGGGAAGGCCTCCACTCCGTTGGAGGGACCAGGTGGAGAGCGACCTGGTTACACTTGGGATCTCCAACTGGCGCCGAACTGCGAGAGAGACAGGTGGCGCACTATCGTCGATTCGGCTATAACCGGCTAAACGGTTGCAACGCCAATCACATACATACATCGGTTAATAGAGAGAATACAGTCTTGGGTATATTGTACTATGGGTGGGAAAATTAGTGGAATCGGAAATCACCTCAGCCCTCATATACTATTTATGACGATTTTCGTTTTTCTATCGGAATTTACGCCGAATATATGGGTCAAATTGTGTTTTCTTTATAAAATTGCATCCTTACTTGTTCAAAAATACCATCGTGTTATCTATTTTGTATGACGGCATCTTCTTGAATTAGACTCAAATCCAAGAATAATGGATATTTCAAAGTATCAGCAGGAAATATCAATTTGTTTGTCTTTAACTTTTATCTATGGTAGCTGATAAGTTGCTAATATTCCCAGAGCGGGAAAGATACTTAGTGATAATGCAAGCTTTAGAACCTACTCCATAGATTGCTCTGCTTGACAGTTTTCAGCGTCTGTAACTATATTTGTTTACCTTCGGACTCCAGAGGGAGAGAAGTTTAATAGAATTAATAATTCTTTAACCAATTTGGTTTGTACTAAATGTAATTACTAAAGTATAATAATTGCAATAAAGTAACGAGCATAGCTGTAATGGACCGCAATCTACAAAAATGCGGCTAAACTCAAAAGTTCATACCAGAGTGACACATTGAAACGAACTCGTCAATACCACATGCAATTGCGCTTACATAAATACATTTATATGTACATCCTGCCAATACAACAATACAACAATACGCCCACTCATACACTCCCAGCTGAAACTCTGTCTGCCACTTTCCGCACGTGCTGGCTATTATCGCATGTGCTGCACTTGATTTATGGCCACTTGATTGAGGACTGAAAACCTCTGCGCGCAGCAGCACGCCCTCAATTTCCATAAATTTTTTTCGTTTTTTTTTCACAACGCACAACTGACGCGTATTGTGTGAAAATTTGCATTTTCACGCACTCTCCGCCACTCGCACCCGCCCGCAATATGAGTAATATTTACAATGCTGCCACAATTGTTACGTATACGCCATGACACATTGCAATGCGCGCATTATTCGCTTTTTATTTTGTTTTCCCACAGTTGACCGGCCAGTCAAGCAGCCAGTCGGCGACCGTGTTTCAGTTCAGTTTCGAAACTATTTATAAATAAATGTGTGCAAATTGATAAATTTTATGGATCTTTTCTCACTGTTGTTTGTTGTTGTTGTTGTTTTTGCAATTCGTTTGCATTGTGCATCACATTGTTATGTTTTACATTTAATTACTGTTCCATTTGGCTCCGTATTTGCATCCAGCAATGCGCGTAAAAACAAGCGTAATTACTCCGATAGTTATTGTAAATATGTGCATATAGTACAGTTGCGCTTAAAAAGAATTATTTTTCATAATGACTTTTATTTTCGTGCACATTTGATGTGTAGTATTAAGCTTATTTGTAAAAAGTAGCGATCGATCTCGCATGAATTGAAATATTAAATGTTGCACATATTTTAGCGATTGTCAGTGGGTTTAAAACAAAGCTGAACACTCCAGAATATTACGAGAATCGCTTCCAAGTGGGGCAAGCCAACAAATAGGTTTTACTGACTGGCTATTTGAAATTCATCATTGTGTTATCCACATACTTATCAAACTCGAATTCAAATATTAGGTTGACAAATATATCCCTTCAGCATTTTTGCTCCTTATTCAATGCAAAAAAGTGTTACAGTGATCGAATTTAGTTCAAACATGTGCCGTTTCGTTCGATAATCTGTTTCCATCTAGACGGCAACTTCATAATACCCCCCTCGTAGAAGCCCTTCCTCCTTATTTGCGAAGAACTCGGACAGCCACTTTTCACAAGCCTCTTTTGAGTTCAACTTGAACAGGAACAGGTGGTAATCACTTGGCGCTATGTCCGGCGTTGTCCTGATGGAACACTACACCCTTCCTGTTGGCCAATTCTGGACGCTTCTGGACGATCGCCTGCTTAAAGCGGTCCAGTTGTTCGCAGTAGATGGTAGAATTAGGTGTCTGGCCATATGGGAGCAGCCCTTCCAATCCCACCAAACACACAGCAAAACATCCCATCTCCTGGGCGATGTCACGAGATGTCACATGCTGGTCTAACTCGATGTTTTCCACGATTTGATCGGTATTCGTCGTCACAGGTCTTCCGCCGGCTGGCTTATCTATGGTGTCGTTTTCACCTGCTCTGAATTGTCGAAACCATTCCTCCGCAGTTCGAAGTGATAGAGTACCATCCCCCAAAATACCATTAATCTCACGGAACGTTGAACTCCATATTTACACGTTTATTACTGTTGAACGCAATATCCAAACTAATCTTGCAATTTTGTATATAGTGTACTCGATTGCGAGACCATTCAACACCCACTCTACACAAAGCTTTCGTATGACCTAATACTATATGTATAAATATATACTATACTTCCTAATATTGATATTTTTAGAGAAAGATCGATCAATATTATTTGACGATCATCTAATGAATCTGTGGTACTCGTATGATCTGTATTCATTTCTATATCGAAATCCGCGGAAGAGTTAGAAATTTCGTTATTTACAATTATGTTAATGGTGATTTGATAATTAATGTACGCTTTCGGACTGTCGTATGGAACGACTTGGCGCATTTTACTTCGAGATCTTAAATTGAAAGCGTACAAAATACAGCTTATGCAAGAACTAAGCCCGCTCGACCTTCCCAAGCGACATTGCTTCTCTCTATGAGCTCCAAGTTCCAAGAAGATCCGACGTTTTCGTGCCAAAGCAAAAATGCCGCATTTGGTCTGCAATTTCATCAAGGAAAAACAACGGTTTGGTGTGGTTTATGGGCCGCTGGAATCATCGCTCCATATTTCTTCAAAAATGATACCGACGAGAACGTAACCGTCACTGTTTATTTGAGCTTGAAATTGAAACTCATGATATCGGCAACAATCAATGGATTTATTGAGAGAACACTTCGGTGAGCAGATAATTTCATGTTTTGGCCGATCGATTGGCCACCAAGATTGTGTGACATCACACTGAAGTCTATGCGGACAATGCCGCTTCGATTCAGGCACGTGTGTCAATCGTCAGATACCAGTTGAAAGCTCGAACGAGTCATCGAAAATTGAACACAACGGATGGACCATCTGAGACGTAGCCGCAGCCAACATTTGAAAGAGATAATCTTCACAAAAATAAATTCCAAAAAATGATCCTTCGAATGATAACAATCATTCCCCATTAAATTTAAATGTTCTATGTTTTTGTCTTTAAAAAAGTTGGGAACCGGGAAATGAATCACCCTTTAGAACCCATTTTCCAATTCTGATCTATGATTGGTTATTGACCTTGTCATTTGTTTTAATTCTCCTATTTTGCAATAACAGCACTCACAAAATCATAACAAAATTGTCTGTACCTTTCATCTCTTTGATTAAACTCAACAACTTACCTGAATAGTCCATTAAAGAGCTTTCAAAAGTTGTTATCAAAATTATATCTTAATTGAAAAACATTTAAAGATAAGCTCAAAGATTGAGAATATTATTATATGTACTGTGCATTGTCCCACACTTACTATGTTTGTACTTCTCCTTAATCTATGTAAAGTATTAATACCCTCCTTTCATTTTAGTAAAAAATTCTTCAAATCGATTGGCTACATTTTTCATATTTTCGATAATAAAAAAAATTCAATGTACAAGAAAAACGTTTTAGCGCAACTTCCGACGAAAAAGAAACCGTATAATGGATGCAGAAGGAAAAATAAGAGTGCAGCTAAGTCCAAATTTTATATGCGCAGCTTGATGGGCTATCTAAAATCGACAACGGTAAAGACAACCTGAGAAGCGGAACTTAGTCAATGGCCGCACTTAAGCGCCACTTCCGTTGTGAATGTCATGCATTTGTAATGCTGGCCTGAAGAACGCACAGTGCCACATTTGTGTGGCGTTATTGCTGACAAGCAAGTGCCAGCAGCTATGCTTGCAAATTCTTTTTCAGAGAAATTGTTAAGGAAAACGATTTCTACGAAAATTATATGCCATTAAAATATTATTTTAAATACAAAATCCCAAAATCCCAAAGCTTAAAGGTCACAGTACCACGCTCTATACACAATTAAATTTTCTTCCATAACGACAGGATGTCTTCATGTCCGACATACCACAGCAGCTATACTAACAGCGAATAACAGGAATAACAACCAACCTTCATGCAATCCACACGAATGGCCCGTTAAGTGGCCCACACTTATATAGCCAACCTTGTGCTTGCAGCAAGCCATCTTTTCTTTACGCTCAGCACCCTTCGCACCAACCCTTTTATAGTTGAAAAAACCCAAAAACACCTGCCGTATACCGGCGAGATCAGAAGGTAAAGCGACGCACAGCAAGACTATTAAGTGATAATTTATTTGTAATCTCCGATGAGTCCAACAATGGAATTTTTATCGGCCATAAGTTATGGAGCTGCAACACAAAGCGTGCGTCGCAAGAACTGCATTAACCGCTTTACAGCGACGAAATCATCACGGCGTACAATCTACTCCTTCCTGCACTTTGAACAGCCAACAGCCGCCAGCCAGTTAGCACGGCAAAGACGCGTAAACCCAGCGTCACCAGGGAGACACGCACACAGAGAAGCTGCCATTCAAAACGCGTCAAGTTTACGCCCTGCTGCTTCGGCCGAAGCGCAACGCCGATTAAATGGCTGGCTGACTATACGTTGGGGAGTATTTGCTGTGTGTATGCTGTAGACGCTTGCTGCAACTACAGTAGTCTATTTCATTGTTACAAATGTGCACATATGCCTTACATTATAGCTGAATAGCCTTAGTTGTGGGTTGCTTATCTTCGAATCGAAATTATAACGAATTTAATTGCTAGTGGGTGATTAACTTCAAAGGAAAATATTTTATTTAAGAATTAATTTATATCCGTAATCTAGTTACGATATCATTAAAAATGGAGCAACATAAAACTAGTCCGAAAACAACCAGTTAATAATAATTGGCATAAAGTACATATATTATTTTACGGGGCCCTTTTAGGAATTTCTTTGCCCATATTCTACTTCTTTGAAACTGAACACAAGGAAGCTGTTCTGTTTTTAATACTTTGTCCGTTTCAGTTAGATATGCATAAACTGGTCACAGTATTTATAGTCTCTATAGAGGTCATGGTCCTCTCTACATTATACATATATGTAATCAAACAACCCATCGCTAGGAAATTTTTACTAAAAATTAAAACAAATATATTTTATTATATAGCAAAAGACTTGGACACATCAGATGCCTACATCTCTAAGAAAGTGAGAAAAAGCTGTATATGATTCATTGTTAAATTCTTCCCCCAACCAACCCCATGATTCACGTATAAGAATAATATCACATCAATACAGATAATAATAGATTGCTAAGTGAACGAATCAGATGGACTTCAAATTGTGGTATAAGGAAGGTAGGTGGGTTGTGAACCGATTTCTTTCAATTTCAAACTATGCAATTGGGATATCAATGAAATACATATTATGTACCGGTTTTTGTTGAAATTGATCGAATAATTTCTTAGCTATAGTTCTTGACCCATTAGTATGCGAAGCCACGCCCATTTAACATTTTGTTTAGAAATTTGAGTGCAGCCGTTTTGTACCATCTTTACCATAGAATTTAATTTCTGATTTTTTCCTTACTGAATTAAATCAAAATGGTAGGTAAGCGTGGTTATAATCCGATTTCCTCGGTTTTTTGACTGTATAAGGAATTATATAAAGGAAATGACATTAATGAGTTTGATTGATCTGGTTTTAGTAGTTTCCGAGATATGTATAAAAAACTTAGTTGGGACCCTTAGCATAAAATTATACTTTCGGTTTTCTCCATTTTGTGGACGCGGCCGATTTCACCCATCTACGAAAGCAACCTTCCTATAGTGCCAAGAAACACGTGTACCAAGTTTTATTAAGATGTCTCAATTTATACTCAGTTACAGACATCCGAATTTGAGCTCTACTCGTCACCGTGATCAATTTAGTATATGTAACCCTATATATATCTAACTCGTTTAGTGTTAGGACTTACAAACAACCATAATACTCTCTTAGCAGCTTTGTTGCGAGAGTATAAAAATAGTAAGTTCTTCTTCTTAATGTAATAAATCAATATAATATGACAACCTTGAAGCTTTACAGTATTTTCCTTCCAAATGAACCAGAGCTGAGTTCACCTTGAAGCCATTATCTTAACTAATTCAGTTCAAAGTAAATTTAAGAACGGGAGCTAAGCGAAATATCTACCTGAACACTAAGACATTTCAACTTTTGGGAATAAAATGGACATATACAATTATGTGCAAAACAAAGAAATAAACCACAAAACTAACTGCAACAACACAAATTCTGTTGTGAATAAAAAATATGAAATTTTGTTGACGTTGGCATGCAATTTGCTAATTTCTAGAACGAGTAGTTCAGTCAACGCAGAAATAAAGAGACAAGTACATAAATATCAAGTATACTACGTACTATATTAGGGTAGTCCTGGGAAAGTAGTTATAATAAAAATGTAAAAACCAATCCATATTTAGTTCACAACTTTAACAGAAATTCCGCCCTTGAATGTTGACTGAATGGTTCAGAAGATAAGATCTCTCTAATATCAAATAAATACTTCTTGGTTTATAAGAACTTTCATCGTATCTTGAAATAATACCCTCATATATACCAATACATACAGTTAGCTTTCTATACTTATGCACTAATACTCATTAGTACACAAGAACATAATATGAGCTTCAAGGAAAGAAGTAAATAGTTGCAGCAAACATGGTAGTAGGAGCATACAAAATGAGCAACTGAAGTGGGCGACTGGAAAAGCCACTTCGCGCTCGTAGCGCTGCCGTCTAACCAACCGTCGACCATCTGAACACCGACCGCACCGCATTACAATCAGCGCAACCAACTGAAATGCAACGGAACCGCAATCGTCGAGTAATGATAATAGCAATTGTTGCAACAGCTGCGGCATCATTTATATTTGTTGTTGGTTTTTTAGCCTTTTCGTTTTCTTACTTGTTGTTTGGCTTACATTGACGATGTGGATGACGTTGGCGATAAAAGTCATCAGCACTGAGTAATCACTTTCGGTCTCAGGTTGCACCTTTTAGAGTAATTAAAAATGCAAGGCGAGGCAAATCAAAAGAGCAACAAGCTGTGCGCCTGCAAGAGCTGCAAATAAAACAGTAAACAGTAACAATACTACAAAAACAATCTTTGAAAAATGGTACCCAGAAAAAACTGCAGGAGAATACGGTTGGTTGGTGTGTGTAAAGAATTACGAACGTTAACGACAAAAATATTGTGGAAAATGTATGCAGCCTAGCACAGTAAACTAAAAACAACAACAATAACTGCATTATATATTAAAGAATATATAAATTTTAATGCGATAAATTCAGCTACATCTGTACAAGTTCCAAGTAGCTCGGAATTTCAATGTTTTGATTTTCAAGTGAGGGCTCCTAGGCACTACTGTTGTAAGCGATATTATATAGTTACTTTTTATCAAATGTTTGAAACCACTTTTCAAAACTTTTGAAGTCACTAATGCTATTCCCTTCCCTTTTCGTGACATCTTTGACCATGACAGCAATCCGATTATACTGATTATACTGGAGTATTACATACATATACATCGTCAAATTCGTAACGAACATGTGTACCAAGTATAAGAATTTTTACGTAATTTATCGCTATGACAGCAGAGGGTAATACATTTCTCTCGCCATCCTGAACGTTTAAAATGTACGAGGACGTTCCAATAGGTTCAAAGTAATTTGTTCTGAAGTAATTTACTTTGACATGTCCCATACGACCAAATTTAACTCGAACCTGTAATGTCAACAATGGTACCCTCTTAAATAATTAATGACAAGAAGTGAGCAGTTTTAGACAATAAGAGAAGACTTTTATTCTATCAGGATAAAGCAGGACCACACATATCGATAGGGCCTCGACACATGCTCCGGGAGCATATTTGGCTTGTTCTTTTGAATACACTTTATAGTCCGGACCTGGCAACAAGTGATTACTAGCTGTTCCTGTCTATGGCGAATGATGTTGTTTGTGAAAAATTCGTCTCGAAAGAAGCCTTTAAAAATGAACTAAAAATTATTTTCGAAATCTCAACAGTCTGTCGAACTTAACTGTGCATAATTGACAAAAATCGTATCGAAATAAAACCTTTAATTTATTGCAAAAAATAATGTATATTTTTCACTAGACCGATGCTATAATAAGTTCTTATCGGACAGGTCTCATACAACTCTATGTTTAATGGTTAAGGCAAAAAATTATTATATTATGTGCAACATATTGTGAGAGATATATTTCATTCCCATCTGTTATCTGTTTATAGCTCTAATTAATGTAATGTAATGTAACAAAAATGATGAAAAAATCGATTGTTGCATTTTTTCAACATGTTGTGCAGGATATGATGTTGCACAGGATTTTTGGTGAAATCCTATACCACAGAATATGCTCGATAATAAAAACAATTTGACACAATTTGGTATACACATTATCTCGGCATCTTTAGGTTACAATAAAATGGGCGAAATGGGACTACAACCGCATCTACTTAACACAATTTTAAATTCCATATGATATTTTCACATTACAATATATAAATGAATAAAACTGAAGATATTGGAATAAAAGTTTGCACAGATAATTCCATCAATCTGCGATATACTCATTCGTTTCGATATTTGTGTAATCGATATACTTCAAAATTATAACATTTCTGATATTTTAATTAAAATACTTATTATTAATGAATTTCATGTTTTTACTTTTATTAATTTATCTAATATGGATATTAGCGCCAAATATTTCAATAAAATTAATTAAAAACAAGAAAAAACGTTAACTTCGGCTTTGCCGAAGCTAATATATCCTTCACAGGTGCATTTCTTTTAGTAACTATGTGTTTAAGCAAATCTAAAGACGTAAGAAAAAGTAAGTAAATAAGTAAACCCAGCGGGGTTGCACTCCGGGAGTGCAGGCAGAAGTGAAAACTTGAACTTATGGCGCGTTGGGCACTTTTTTGGGTGAGCATTTTTAGGTGCGCTCGCGACATGAGAAATTGTGCATAAACAAGTAAGGAAAGGCTAAGTTCGGGAGCAATCGAACATTTTATACTCTCGCAATTTATTAAAGAAATTTAACCAATGCATATATGCGCAATAAAGCTCACCGTGTTTTTGAAAAACCTACAATGAGGTATATGGAAATGTTATGACCCGATTTTAATAATTTTTGGAACAGAGACACACCATTAGAAGAAAACAATTTCCTCTGAATTAAATTGAGATATCTGAGAGATTTACCCATATTTTCGGTTAAAATTTATCTTTAGGCGCTGAGTTCAACATGTTCGATATCTGGGGCCTTGAAAAGTTATGGTCCGTTTTCGAAAATTTTTTCACAAGTGAAGCCAGAGATGATATGCACTAATTGTGTACAGTTTTATTCCTTTATCTTCATTGGTTCCTTATGTTTACATTATAAAGTGAAGGAATAAGATGGATTTCAAAATTGAGTTATAGGGAAAGTAGCAGGGTTGTGAACCGATTTCGCCCATTTTTTGTCCGTGTTATCATGGTGTCAAGAAAATATTACATACCGAATTTCATTCGAATCGGTCGAGTAGTTCCTGAGATATGGTTTTTGACCCATAAGTGGGCGATGCCACGCCCATTTTCCATTTTGTAAAAAAATCTGAGTACAGCTCCCTTCTGCTATTTCTCCCGCAAAATTTAGTGTTTCTGACGTTTTTCGTTAGTTAGTTAACCCACTTTTAGTAATTTTCAACCTAACCTTTGTATGGGAGGTGGGCGTGGTTATTTGCCGATTTCAACTATTTTCATGGTGTGTGGTGGGGTATGTAAGAGAACCGACTTTGTTTGGTTTATATAGCTTTATTAGGTTGCGAGTTAAATACAAATAACCGATTTGTGGGCGGGGCCACGCCCACTTCCCCAAAAAAATTACATCCAAATATGCCCCCTCATAGTGAGATCCGTTATTCCAAATTTTACTTTTATATCTTCATTTATGGCACTTTATGTGTTTTCACCATTTTGTGGGCGTGGCAATGGTCCGATTCTGCCCATTTTCGAACTTGATCTTCTTACTCAAGTTACAGCTTGCACAGACGGACAGACGGATAGACGGACGGACGGACAGACGGACCGACGGACAGACGGACGGGCGGACAGACATCCGGATTTCAAATCTACTCGTCACCCTGATCACTTTGGTATATATGACTCTATATCTAACTCTTTTAGTTTTAGGTGTTACAAACAACCGTTATGTGAACAAAACTATAATACTCTCTTTAGCAACTTTTGTTGCGAGAGTATAAAAATCAAGTTTATCAAAGCAATGTGGGCACTTTTTGAATGGACATTAGGGGTAGTCTATTTTTGTAGCACCTACTTTACATGCCATAACACGATGAGGAAAAGTAAAAAAAATGATAACTGCGTTATTCTTCACGCAGGATTTAAATTGCAAAAATTCTTATATTATATGCGAAGAAGAAGAAGACAAATTTTGATTTAGAAGCAATAAGACTAATTTAAGTACAAGACAAATACATTTTTATAGTAAATATACGTTTTAGTTCATTATTTAATTCATTTTGATATTATTTGAGATAAACTTAAGATTTAAACTATATTCAGATTTACAAAAAGGGTAAATTTACTGAATAACTTTGATGGCTCTTTCAGCGCAAATATTAAATCTTTTTAAATTCAGAATGGCAGAATCTTCTTTTACCCAGTGTTTAAGAAAAAACTTATGCGCAGTTTCGAATTGCTCGACAGATTCAGCTGATGATGTTGAAGTGTTGAGCGCCACTTTATTTAAACATGAGGTGCTTTGAACATTTTTTCTTAAAAGGGCAGCTTTGGAGGGATGCACACAAACTGCTTTAGCTGTCGTGTACCCAACTTCTTCATTTTTAGTTGTTTGGAGTTCATACAACTTTTTGTCCTCAGTTCCTAGCCAGACACCTTTCAAATCGGTTATATCACATAACTTGTTGAACGCCATTGTAACATTTCTGCCACCCGGGAATTTTAAAAATGTTGAATAATCATTTAAAACTTTTGTTATCTTCCGTTGTGCAGCTATACGTGTTATGCTCGGAAAGTTTAGTTTCGACCACAAGGCAATCATTTCGTTTGAAATAATCTGGCATATTTTCTTTTTCAATTTCTCCGTTTTTGCTAATTCATTATAACTTCCTATAATCACGGTCTGTTTTGGAATTTTACACAATTCACTCAAGGGGTTTTCAATGTTATTGATTTCTCTGCTCTTATTATTGTTTGAATTTTTTAAAACTTCAGCACAACTTTTTTTAAAAGACATTGTTAATTAAAACAGACACTTTCACTCCAGCCGCCACGCACTGAATAAGAGACCGACAGCTAAATAAAGGCAACTGGCGCGACGCTTATACGAAGATTCAATCACTCATAAAGCATTTACTCAAATTTACCGTTATATATTTTTGTCATATGCAAAAATACGACGAATAACGGAAGAAGAGCTAAACAAAACAGACACAAAGAAAAGATCATAATCTCATATGGTGTTTTTTCTTGGCATATGTATGAAATTTTCATACGAATTTTCAATTTAAATTCTGCGTGAAGTTTTTGAAATAAATCGAAAAACTTAAAACGCAGTTAACATTTTTTTACTATTCCTCATCGTGTTATGGCATGTAAATTTTTTTTTTTTTTTTCAAAAACATTCAAAAAGTTATACCCCTATTGGACATGCAGTATAATAATATAGAAACTATATTCGAAGGAAGTGGTTTTATTTAAATGAGTAAATATTAGTAAATAGTAAATACAAAATATATCAATTCTCCTCCATAATTTCAACCACTCTTACATCATCATTATCAGCATTTTCATCATTATTATCAGGATTTTCATCAAATTCTAAAACTGAAACAATAGGTCTATGGTAACTAAAGTATGAAATGAACAATATTGATTTCAATCTATTTATATATCTTGTGAATACTGCATCAATAGTAGTTTTGTATTTTGTCGTGCTAAGATTGCGATCATTGGACATCGTTAAATCAAATTCTTCATATAAAAATTCAATGAATGATTGATTTTTGACATCTGCAAAGTTTATGTTGAAATCTCCTCTCAAAATCATAGGACAAAGATCAAATCTTCTATTAATTTTCATCATAAATAGTGCGGAAGTAGCTTTAGAATAAATGAATAAATTTGAATACAAGAACTCTCGTATTGCACATTGAACAGTCTTTACAGTTTTGGTGAAATATAAACGGCAGTCATTATTATTGTTTGGGTTGTTTGCTAGAAACATTAATGTTATATAGTTAACCGATCTAAACAATTTCTTCGGAGATTAAATTATTACCTTAAGCATTAATCCATGTCAAATTTCGTGAAGATATCACGTCAACTAGAGGGATATCACGTCAACTAGATAAATATTTTTTACTTTCGAAAAAGATTACCGTCAGTATTAAACAAATCACCTTTAGCTTCTAAATAAAGCACTAATGCATACGCACTCGCAAAATCATTGTAAGAATGTTATACTCTGTCTTCTAACTAAATACTAAATGCTTTAAATATATGTACATAAATGCTTTAAAATTTCATTTTATTTAAAAGAGTCTAGAGGTATCTAAAAATGTTCGAAAATTTACAAAGTTTCTCAGAGGAATGAAGAAAGACCAATGGATTTAATATGAGTACATACCAATTGCATACTGATATGAACTGAGACTACTGCATTTGAGATATATGCATAAGAAATTAAAATGTCTGACTTTGTAAGATCAAGCAAGAGAGTTGTGTGTTCATTCTGTTTGTTGAAAGATATTCAAACTGTAACATTTTGTGTCAAAAACACAACAAATCAACAAAGATAAAGTCTGTGAAATTAAGCTAGAAATTAAAACAATTGAAATATACAAAATTTGCCAGGTCAACTATGCACACGAATGACCATTTATATAAGTATATTTATGTAAATATGCAATCAACCTGTCTGACACACATACAAACTGCCACACAAAGTGCAAATGAACGCAAAATGTGCAAAATGAAATGGCAAAAGAAATAACCGAAAGTTTATAAGAAAATTTCGCAAGTATCAAACAAGCTTAAAGCAAAGTGCAGTCAAGTGCAACAACAGACGTGCCGACTACTGAGCTGGCAAATCCCTTGAGTGCATGTGTACCGGCGTGGCTAACCGCAACAGAATGCTTTGGTTATTTCAGGGTCTGCATGCAATGACCACCGGCAGCAAATGCACTTTTTGCCCAGAAAACTGTCTATGCACTCGTGTGCTGCTGCTGCTGTTGATGGCTGTCCGTGTGGCAATGCAGAGCAATTTCATTTACAACAGCCACTGGAAGGCGCCACAAATGCGGTGAAAATATTTCTGTAAAATATGCAAGGAATGCGGAACTTTGACCGTCTGTTCGGCATGATGCACCTTCAAAAATGCACCTTTCCTTCGAGGCCAAGCAATACAACTGTGTGGACACTTAAAACTTTTATATACACATCTGTATACATACGTAAATTAAAATAAATTCTCACTTTAAAGTGGCATTTCTTAAAATGTAGTCGATCTAGTGAAGGGTCAAAGCAGGCGGCATTCTCAGCAGTTAGTAGACACTTCCATTATTTTACACTTTACTCAAATTAATCGATACTTTTATAACGAGAGTTATATGAAATGGAAACGAGTAGGACTCGTTGCCTTAATTAACTCCAGGTTTATAATGAAATGCAATTGGAGCATATATATATATATATATTTGGCGTAGGAACCGCTTTAAGCGATTATAGCCGAATCCACCAGAGTGCGCCACTCATTCCTCCTTTTTGCTTTTTGGCGCCAACTGGAAACACCAAGTGAAGCCAGGTCACTTTGCACTTGGTCTTTCCACCGGAGTGGAGGTCGTCCTCTTCCGCGGCTTCCTCCAGCGGGTACTGCATCGAATACTTTCAGAGCTGGAGTGTTTTCTTCCATCCGTACAACATGACCTAGCCAGCGTAGCCGCTGTCTTTTTATTCGCTGAACTATGTCAATGTCGTCGTATAAATCGTACAGCTCATCGTTCCATCGTCTGCGGTATTCGCCGTTGCCAATGTTTAGAGGACCATAAATCTTGCGCAAAACCTTTCTCTCGAAAACCCCAAGAGTCGTCTCATCGGATGTTGTCATCGTCCACGCTTCAGCGCCATACATCAGGACGGGAATAATGAGCGACTTATAGAGTTTGATTTTGGTTCGTCGAGAGAGGACTTTACTTTTCAATTGCCTACTCAGTCCAAAGTAGCACCTGTTGGCAAGAGTGATTCTGCGTTGGATTTCAAGGCTGACATTGTTGGTGTTGTTAATGCTGGTTCCCAGATAAACGAAATTATCTACAACTTCAAAGTTATGACTGTCAACAGTGACGTGGGAGCCAAGACGCGAGTGCGCTGACTGTTTGTTTGATGACAGGAGATATTTCGTCTTGTCCTCATTCACCACCAGACCCATACGCTTCGCTTCTTTATCTAGTCTGGAAAACGCAGAACAAACGGCGCGGTTGTTGCTTCCGATGATATCAATATCATCGGCATACGCCAGGAGCTGTACACAATTGGAGCATACTAAATGATAATATCCGAGCGTGTAACGTAAATTGAGGCACTGTCTGTTTCATGTTGTGTTCATATATTGAGGTTTGCTATAGATTTATATATATATATACATACGAGGTGATGACCATCTTCCACTTATAGTTCGAAGTATCAAACTACTCACGATTATGAGGAGAGTAGGAATCCGGATCCGTCTCCCCGTGCAAGTGATAACTTGAGTAAATGAAACTTTGTACTCATTAGCAACAAAATAGCATTAAGTGAAAAATTATAAAGTGATATAACTAAACCAAAATTTGTATTTGTATATATATGTATTATGTGCAAACTTCTTCTTCTTCTTGACTGGCGTAGACACCGCTTACGCAGTTATAGCCGAGTCCACAAAAGCGCTCCACTCATCTCTCCTTTTGACAGTTTAGCGCCAATTGGTAATACCAAGTGAAGACAGGTCCTTCTCCACCTGGTCCTTCCATCGGAGTGGAGGTCTCCCTCTTCCTCGGCTTCCACCAGCGGGTACTGCATCGAAAACTTTCAGAGCTGGGGCACTTTCGTCCATTCGAACAACATGACCGAGCCAGCGTAGCCGCTGTCCTTTTATTTGCTGGACTATGTTGTCGAACAACACATACAGCTCACCATTTCATCTTCTGCGGTATTCACCGTTGCCAATGTTTAAGGGACCATAAATCTTCCGCAAAACCTTTCTCTCGAAAACTCCTAGTGCCGTCTCATCGGATGTTGACATCGTCCACGCTTCTGCACCGTAAAGTAGGACGGGAATGATGAGAGACTTGTAGAGTTTGGTTTTTGTTCGTCGAGAGAGGACTTTACTTTTCAATTACCTACTTAGTCCATAGTAGCACCTGTTGACAAGAGTGATTCTGCGTTGGGTTTCAAGTCTGACATTATTATCGGTGTTAATGTTGGTTCCTAGGTATACGAAATTATCTACAACTTCAAAGTTATGACTGTCAACAGTGACGTGGGAGCCAAGACGCGAATGCGCTGACTGTTTGTTTGATGACAGGAGATATTTCGTCTTGTCCTCGTTCACCACCAGACCCATTTGCTTCGCTTCCTTATCCAGGCGGGAAAAAGCAGAACTAACGGCGCGGGTGTTGTTTCCAATGATATCGATATCATCGGCGTACGTCAGTAGCAGTACACTCTTGTAGAAGATTGTACCTTCTCTATTTAGCTCTGCAACTCTTACAATTTTCTCCAGCATCAGGTTAAAGAAGTCGCACGATAGCGAGTCACCTTGTCTGAAATCTCGTCTGGTATCGAACGGCTCGGAGAGGTCCTTCCCGATCCTTACGGAGGTTTTGGTGTTGCTCAACGTCAGCTTACTCAGCCGTATTAGTTTTGCGGCCATACCAAATTCAGACATCGCGGCATAAAGGCAGCTCCTTCTCGTGCTGTCGAAAGCAGCTTTAAAGTCGACAAAGAGATGGTGTGTGTCGATCCTATTTTCACGGGTCTTCTCCAAAATTTGGCGCATAGTGAATATTTGGTCTGTTGTTCATTTTCCAGGTCTAAAGCCACACTGACAAGGTCCAATCAGTTTGTTGACGGTGGGCTTTAGTCTTTCACACAATACGCTCGACAGAACCTTATACGCGATTTTGAGGACTCTTATCCCACGGTAATTGGCGCAAATTGTGGGGTCTCCTTTTTTTCATGCTTTCTTCCAACCATATTCTGCAAAGAAGCTGATGCAAGCACCTTATCAGCTCTTCGCCGCCGTATTTGAATAGCTCGGCCGGTAATCCATCGGCCCCCGCCACCTTATTGTTCTTCAAGCGGGTAATTGCTATTCGAATTTCTTCACGGTCGGGCAATGGAATATCTGCTCCATCGTCGTCGATTGGGGAATCGGGTTCGCCATCTCCTGGTGTTGTACTTTCACTGCCTTTCAGCCACAAACTCAGTATACTCTGGTCATCAATAACTAGATCACCTTTGGGGGTCCTACAGGAGTGTGCTCCGGTCTTGAAACCTTCAGTTAGTCGCCGGATCTTTTCGTAAAATTTTCGAGCATTACCCCTGTCGGCCAGCTTGTCAAGCTCTACATACTCACGCATTTCGGCCTCTTTCTTTTTTTGTCTGCAAATGCGTCTCGCTTCCCTCTTCAGCTTTCGGTATCTTTCCCATCCCGCTCGTGTTGCGGTCGATCGCAACATTGCGAGGTAGGCAGTCTGTTTTCTCTCCACTGCGAGACGACAATCCTCATCATACCAGCTGTTTTTTTGACTTTTCCGAAAACCAATGGTTTCGGTTGCAGCTCTACGTAAGGAGTTCGATATGCCGTCTCACAGCTTCCCTATACCGAGATGCTGATGAGTGCTCTCAGAGAGCAGGAGTGCAAGTCGAGTAGAAAATCGTTCGGCTGTCGGTTGTGATTGCAGCTTCTCGAGGTCGAACCTTCCTAGTGTTTGTTGACGTGTGCGCTTTTCTACACAGAGGGGGGTGCGTATCTTAGCTGCACACTGGAGACATGTCGTCCTTCTATCACAACATGATCGATCTGGTTGCGAGTGATTCGATCCGGGGGCAGCCAAGTAGCTTGATGGATTTTCTTATGCTGGAATCTAGTACTACAGACGACCATATTTCGGGCCCCGGCGAAGTCGATGTGCAAACTACCGATCGGATAAACAAAACTTAATGGACATATTGCCCTTTAGTATCCCATCATAGTACATCAAAGTGATCGAAATCGAATAATAGCCACGCCCACCCCTCATATAGAGGATATAGTGAAAACTACTTAAAGTAATATAAGTCACTAACGAAAAACGCCAGAAACATAAAAACTTATAGAAATATGGTACATGGCACCTCCTCCTTTTGGCTCAAAAACCATATCTCTGGAACTACTCAACCAATTGCAACCGAATTATGTACATGAAATTTCAATGACATTCTTCATATTATGGATGAAAAATTGGTAAAATCCAATCCACGCCTACTTTCCACATATCATATAAAATTACACAGATTAACAAATTTTTACTTTTTTTGTCACATTAAAACTCATACCAAATTTAGAGGGCCAATAACCACTAACTTTCTTGTAACTTCAGAACATGTGTTTTCATAAAATATACAAATATTTGCTATGATCTTTGTTAATATTTGGCTTCTGGAAGGTGTTTTTTCAGTCTCCAACAATAATTTTTTTAGTTTTCCTGCACTCCATTTCGATTGAACCTCTCCATTAACGAAATGTCCTGATTTCCAACTCTCTCGTCACTCCCAGCACCGGAAAGAAATCCAGATGAGAGTTCAACATAATTATTTTTAAGGCAATATATCACCCCAAAGCTTATATGACATTATAAGTTCATTTATTATCATATATTTATGGTTTCCTATAAAATTTTGGACAACGTTCACAAAACATTTACAGGCGATTTTTTACTATATGTCTCAAGAATTAATCAGCCGATTTCAATGAAATTTCATACATTATTTTTTTTTAACACCCAGTGGTTAACAACCACTCCTACTTCCCATATAACGCAATTTTGAAGTGCATCTGATTCGTTCACAATGCAATATATAAAGTTACCGGAATTAAACACAAATACTGTCACTCGTTTAAATATTGTCGAAATATAAATTTAATAACAAAGGCCCCAGGCATCGAACATAAAGACCCCAATACCAAAAAAAAAAAATTTACCGAAAATATCGAGATATTTTTAATTCAAGTTTCGACTTTTATGGATTGAAAGCTGAAGGCTCTTATTATTGGTGCTTGATTTATACATTATAAAGTGGAGGCATCAGATGGTTGATTTTAAAATACTCGTTTGACAGGTGATTCTTGCAGAATTTAACAAAATTCTCACAATTTATTAATAGAAACAGTCGAAAACTTATACCGTTCAACGAGACGAAGTAGATTTAATTTAAACCGAGGTATTTCAGTTTTTGAGACATAAACTTTGAATTACAGAACTTTGTCAACCCGGCATAACCAACCAAAATTTGAAGTATAATATTATATTATTTCCATACTCATTACAAATTACAGGTGTTTATCCGAAGGCGACTAAGTATGCTAATGGGAAAGTTGTACTACCGAAGTTTGGCTGAGCTTGATGGAGAGTGAATACTAAGTGAATAAACGTTGCTGATGCGTACCTCACCAAAAGGGCAAAAAAAGTAATTACTTCGGGAACTAACTAGAATTTAAAATTGAATGTCAGAACAGTTAAATAATATAGAGTTCAACTGTAAAAATACAAAAAATAAACAGAGAAAGAAGCAAGATTGTATGAAATTTTTGCGAATAATCTGATGAGAATAATCAACACACGCACGCGCACCTCCATACATACACATTAAGGAAAGTGCATTTAATGAAGTAGACTTTCGCACACTGCAGTTAATTTCCTTCGCACTACAAGTGGTCGTGTGTGTGTAGGTGTGTGGGTATGCATGTGGAAATATTTGATGTTAGCATATGCTCGAAAGTTATGCAAACTTTGCACATCACACACCCACACCCGCTGCTTCGCCACACGCTGGCTTTGCGGTTTTTTATGCTCGGTGAAGTGTCGTTAAGAGTTTTTGTTGAAAGGACACCGCAGCAAAAGCTTTGATGGCTGCTGATACAAAGGAATGGAGAGCAAAGAAAATATCTAAAAGTCTAAAAGCAGCAAATATTTACACCAACACACACACACAGCCACCTACACAGCCAAAAATGTGAAGTGTTTAGAGTGAAGCAGACGTGTTTTTTGTGAGGCCCTTGGGTTTTGTACGAATCTCCAAGTTTTTTCACACCAACAACAATAGTTTAGCTTGAAGCTTTTCAGGAAACTGGAAATCTTTTGTCTGGACACTATACCTACAGGAATAGATAAGTAGAAATTGCTTTTTTATTAAAATTAATTTGCACTTGCCAGTTTTTTTCGCGGCAAATTGAAAAATTAAACATTATTTCCCCTATTAGCGATTGAGACAAAAAAACGTGCGTTTAATCTATTCTGCCGTTTTGTTTTGCTCGATCAGCTGATCCCCTTTGTGTTTTCTCTTCTCCTTTGGTTTTGGCGTTGCCAACCATTGGAAATATAAATAGAGTGTTAGCGTTAGGAACTGAACGTACCTTACTGACAGGTGTTCTCAAACATTTTTTGCGGAGGTATGGCCTCTGAAAATGGTGATCGACGAACACCGGAGAATCCTTTTAGGAGGAACTCCAAAATAATGAGAACGCCTCCAAACGGCAACAACGAGGTACCCACAGCTTCTGGATCAACAAAGAATGGCGACAATGTCGACCAAGTTAAAAGCGGTGGAAAAAATCTGGAACCGCAGATTGGTGAAACTGCAAATGTTTTCAGTAAACTTGGTACTAAGATTAATGAGTTAGAAAACATTATGTCTGGCCAACGACACATTAACCAAGCCATGCGCGATGTAGTAAGCAGCATAGTGAGTCTGTATAATAAAGCAGAAAAAAACGAAAGTGCACTGAAGAAAACTATGGTGGAGAAAGTGCCTATTAGTAAAGAGGTAATTACTCCAAAAAGACTGCGGGAGTTACAAGGCCAACTACCACCAACAAAGAAACATAAGAATGTAAACGAAAAATCGCAGCCAACATATAGCGAGACCTTGAAATCAGCAGGAAATAAACCCAGCGCAGGTGAAAAATGGGTGGATGTGGTAAAGAAGAAGAGGCCAATAGAGAAAAAAATCAGATTGAAACCAGACGCTATTATTTTAACCAAAAAAGACGGCGCTTCTTATGCTGATATATTGCGTAAAATAAAAAGCAACAGTGAGCTCGAAGATTTGGGATCGAATGTGACATATATTAGAAAAACTCTTAAAGGAGATCTTTTACTGGAACTGAAAAATCAAACGGACAAGAGAGCCGAAACTTTTCAGAATGCCCTAGAGGAAGTGGTCGGAGAGATGGCTATAATACAGCCAAAAAGCCACAATGTTACAATAGTATGTAAGGATTTAGATGAAATAACCACTCCTGAAGAAATTTGCGACGCATTGCAAAAGGATTGCGGATTCCAGAATTTAGGGAAATCGAATATTAAAAATATGCGAAAAACACGTAGCGGCACACAGATAGCTCTGTTGTGTCTTCGCGCCCAAGATGCCAAAGCGGCACTTAAGCGTGGCAAAATAAAGATCGGATGGTCGATTTGTCGCCTCAGGGAATATGCCCCTATACCTCGTTGTTTTAGGTGTTTTCAACTAGGTCACATGGCACGAACATGCTGTAACCCGATTGACAGGTCTTCCCTCTGCACACGTTGTGGAACCGGGGGACACGTTGCAAAGTTATGTACCAACGCTCCAAGCTGTATGCTTTGCAAAGGAGATCACTCAGTCATGAGCACCACTTGCCCCAAGTACTTAGAAATGTCAAAATCACTGCGTAAATGAAAATATTGCAGTTAAATTTAAATCATTGCGCTGCAGCACAAGAACTGCTAAAACAGACGCTGTTAGAGAATAATATCGATATTGCCTTATTGAGCGAGCAATATATTCAGCGCTCGGAAAGCACTTGGATCTCAGACATAAGTGGCAAGGCGGCAATATGGTCCTGCAAAGGAAAACCTTTCACGTCATGCTCCAGAGCAGCTCAAACTGGTTTCACATGGGCTAATATACATGGTATATATTTTGTAAGTTGCTATGCCCGCCCCAGCGCATCAATCTCGGAATTTGAAAACTTTCTCCTTGAGCTATCTCTAGAAACTAGAGGCAAATCGCCGATAATAATAGCAGGCGATTTTAATGCATGGTCTACTGCTTGGGGAAGCAGAAGTACAAACCATCGTGGACGCTTAATACTAGAATTCCTGAGTCAAACAAACCTTACTTTAATAAATAGCGGTACCAAAAACACATATCAAAAAGGAAATAAAGGTTCAATAATAGACCTAATGTTTGCAAATGACGCACTTAGCATGCGGATTAAGTGGGAGGTGTCAGACAAGTTTACATATAGTGATCACATGGCTATCGTTGCTGAAGTTTCAGTGTCCCGAGAAACGGAACCCCCGAGAGGGGACACTTCTCAGATACGAAGCTGGAAGCAAAACGAATTCGATACTGATGTTTTTGAGATAGTCTGGAGTGCAGCAAAGGCACCAGGCGAAGACGCGGCCCACTTAGTATCCGCATTGCGAAAAGAGCTGTTCGCAGCATGCGACGCAACAATGCGAAGGTCAAAACATCACAACAAACGACGTCCAGTATATTGGTGGAACGATGAAATTGCCACGCTGAGGAAGCTCTGTCATTCATCAAGACGTCGTTTACAGCGCAACCAGGGTAGAGAAAACGAAGATATTCTTAAAGAAACGTTTAAAAGACATAAGAAGCTCCTGAAGTCAGCCATCACTCGCAGCAAAAGATCCTGCTTTGAAAAGCTCTGCGAAGAAGCAAATATTGATCCCTGGGGAACTGCATACAAAATCTGTATGTCGAAGTTCAAAAATAAGTCGCAACAACCTAAAAGCGCTCCGTTCATGAAGAAAGTCGTCGAGGCATTATTTCCGACGCACGAAGCAATTAACATTGCTGAGCGAAATGAAATTTCAGAGTCACCCCTTTTAGTTACGGAAGAAGAACTTCTGGATATAGCGAAAAAAATTAAAAACAACAAAGCGCCTGGATTAGATGGCATACCCAACAGAGCTCTAAAGGTAGCCATAACTTTGAAACCCAAACTGTTTGCCAAAATGTACAACGCATGTATAAAAGAAGGGGTATTCCCCGACGCCTGGAAAGTTCAGCGTCTGGTTTTACTACCAAAACCAAAGAAACCACCGGAAGAACCATCATCGTACCGACCTCTGTGTATGCTCGACACAATGGGTAAAGTGTACGAAAACATAATAAGAAATCGCTTGGAGCTTGCAATCCAGGAAGTTGGCGGATTGTCAGAGAGAGACAATACGGCTTCATAAAAAAGAGATCCACTATCGACGCTCTAAAAGAAGTCGTTGACACCGCAAAATGTGCAGTAAGTGGCAAAAGATGGAAAGGTGGTACAAAAGAATATTGTGCGCTGATCACCCTGGATGTAAAGAATGCGTTCAACTCTGCAAAATGGACAAATATATTCAAAGCATTATATGAAATAAGCGCCCCTAAATACCTTACAAATATTATTATGAGTTATTTTGAAAACAGAAGGTTGATATTTGACACCGACGAAGGAATTAAGAGCTACTCTATTTCTAGTGGAGTTCCACAAGGCTCTGTTTTAGGCCCTCTTCTATGGAATCTCGTGTATGATGGGGTGCTGAGAAAACCACAACCAAATAACGTAAAATTAGTCGCTTACGCGGATGATCTTGTAGTGGTAGCAGTAGCTAAGCAGCTTGATGACCTTCAGAACAAATGTAATGAATGTATAAATGGTCTGCGCCAATGGTTCTCTTCCATGAGTTTGGAACTGGCTGAGCACAAAACAGAAGGCTGAGCTCATAAGTACCAGGAAAATTGAGGAGAAAATTACTATAACTATCGGGGAATGTGCGATTATTTCACAGCCACAGCTGAAGTATTTAGGGGTAATATTAGACTCTAAGCTTAAATTCAAGGAGCACTTGGCTTACACGTCAAATAAGGCAAATAAGATATATAACGCCTTATCAAGAATGATGGCAAACAGAGGCTGCGTACGTTCCAGCCGACGCTTTCTAATTGCTAAAGCTATGAGCTCGGTAATATTGTATGCGGCCCCAATATGGGTCCAGGCGCTAGACATTAAAGCGTATGCGAAACCAATAATTGCTGTATATCGACTCTCAGCGATAAGAGTAATAAGTGCTTTCCGAACTATATCCAGCGAAGCAGCTGAAGTATTGGCAAGTATGCCGCCCATAGACATCCAGGGTGACGAATTCGCAACATTAAGCGAATTATCAGAACCAACAGAAATAAGAAAGAGAGAAGAGAGAAATAAGACAGACTTATTCCTGACATCCATTCATGGATAAATAGACAGCATGGGGACCTGAATTTCCATCTGACACAAATATTGAGTGGACATGGGTGCTTTAGAAGCTATCTCCATAAATTCCATCACGACGATAGTCCGTATTGTCCGGTGTGTACGGAGTCCATAGAAGACTCTGAACACGTATTTTTTCACTGCCCTCGATTTTTGAACGTAAGGGACAGGTTGGAAACTGCACTTGGTGGTAGTTGTTCGGTGGAAAACTTGACTGCACTTATGTGTCAGTCCCCTAATAAGTGGAAAGCAGTTAGCGAAGCAACAACCTCAATTATGATAGAACTGAGACAGGTACAACAGGTTAGGCGTCAGTCAGTCCGTGCCATAGAGGAGACTTAAGAATGTCTTGTCACTCCCACGAAGTAATACTTAACTTGGTGGTTCCGTGGGAGCGTCTTGAGTTGGGAGTAGGTTAGGTTTAGCGGATTAAAGTTCCGCACTCCGGCTTTCGATGCTTCCCCCTACTATAAAAAAAAAAAAAAAAAAAAAAAACAGCCACCTACATACCGTTACATATGCATATGAACACGTGCTGAAAGTTCGCTCGTGGCACGAAGGGGGCGGATGGAGCAGGGCTGCCAGGTGTCACTGTCAACAATGACATGCTGAAGTGGCATGCCGGCCGAAAGTGTGAGAGCGTGCAGTGTGGAAGCAGAGGCGGTGTGCACTCATAACAGAAGAAGAACGACAAGCAAAAAGTTAATAATGAAAACGTAAGTGAAATGTGCGACAACAAGAAGCAGTGTGCTGAAGAAGAGACGAAATGAAGAAGAGCATGTAAGAGATGGGAATAAAAGAGGCAGGAGAAGAGCTGGAAAGATGATTGCCGAAGCTGTGATGCTTATAAAGTACTCATAGCCGGCCAACTGGTTAGTTTGTGGTAAGTCACTCAACTGACAAGGCCGACAACATACAACACAACAACAACAAGAGCAGCAACATCAACGTTGCATTATTGACAACTTCATCATGGCAAGGAAGTGCAGTTGAATGCCGCACAATACCCGAAAATTACAAGCAGACATACACACACACACATATGTACATACATTCATAAATACGGTAGAAAGAGTTGAGGCAAATAAAATAAAATTTCATGCAGGTAAAATTAATGCCAAAGTGGTTGCCAGAAAAAGGAGGCAGATAGTAGAGCGAAATCTGTACGCCACATAGCCGCTACAATGAAATCCAGTGTGGAATTGCACCTGGAGATGATTTGCTGCAGCCGGTCTGTGGTGTGGATTGAGCCTTACATAAGGCACAGCCGTTGTCGCTTGCGTTGCTATGTTTGGATGTATGAATGTGTGTGAACGGAAATTGCAATCATTGTCAACAAGGTTGGCAACAAAAGTTGCAACAACTGTACAAAAGAGAAATTTCAACGAAAATAACAACAAAGCTCCTGTACCAATGAGCGTGCAGTGCAAATGATGTTGCAAGAATGTAAGTTATTGCACACAATGCAATTCAATTAAATATGTATCAGTGTTTATACAAACATATGTAAGGTTGCATTTTCGTACTCCCAGATATGTTTGGTACACGTGTCTTCGAAACTGGTCTGGAGTTAAATAACGCAACTAAGTAATTACACTAAGCAGTGATGATGCAATCAATTGTGGAAAACGACTGTTCGTGGTTGATTTAAACTAAATTTAAATATACTAATAAAATTTATAATCCGTACTAAAAGAAGTAGATGTAAGTGCTCTTCATTTTCAAGTCGATTAAAATGCAATTAAAAATTAGTGTACATTTTTATTTTGTATTGTAAATCGATCTTAATTAGCGTTTTAATCGAGCAGACGCCGGTTAATTGATCAATTAGCACCTGTGTGTCGCTGCTAAAAATATTAATCAGCTGATGAAACTTACCAACTTCTTATGAAAAGCAAAAACAAAAATGTAATGCTGATGGGTTATCGAGTAGCCGGCTGTATAAAAGGCAAAAAAGGGTTTCTCAATAAAAATTTTAATTGATCAATTTACCTGGCTGTCTAAAAACGCTATTACTTGTTTTTCTAATAATGTTCCCCAAGTTCCCATATACATAGCTAATATTTGTTTTCAAATAGTCCATCGTATATATCGGTTATTAAGTAATATATCGTAGCAAAATTAATTAAGCGTATAGTCTTGTATATATATTCGCTTGTTGGTGAAAATGAATGAAATCGATCAGAGATGCACGCAGCTGTAAATACCTACTCTGTTAACAGGTTTTCGTCATTCTTGTGGACTTAATGCTGAATATATTGGCCAAATTTTGTATTTTCATAATAAAACTACATAAATATATTGCGAGAGTGTAAAATGTTCGGTTACATTGGAACTTAGGCCTTCCTTGTTTTAAATGTAAGAACTTAAAAAAATCCCTCTCTATCGAATGTTGTATATTTAAAGGCAGAATGATACATATTAATTAATGTAAAATAACGTCATTAATACTATATATCGACGCGAGGGATACGAGAAGCATTTAATAAGAGTTTCAAAAGCAAAATAATTCAAAATCTAAAATCACTCATTTACAGTAACAAAGGAAATTAACAGCTGAGATCTTTAATCTATACTACTATTATCAGGCATGTTCCAGAAATCGTTTTCGCATGAAAATGACAATGAAATCGTGAGACGGTGTTCTGAATACCACTTTGTGATTACGAATACACATTTTTCGAACATGAAATCGGTGCGATATGGCATGTTCTAGAAATCGATTTCGCAAATTGTTTGTCGTTTTGATATCGGTCAAAAATTAATGCGCGAAATTTTTGAATTTGCTTGTAAAACTTAAAATGTAAGTATTTGAGCTAGTTATTTGGATTTCTTCACAAAAATTAATACTCGATGAAATTGCCAGCGGCGAACCAAAGTCCACACCACGAAAACGACGGCATGAAGACACTGTGCAAGATTCCCTCAAAAAGCACATGGCAACAGAAGCAGGTGCAATTGAAACAATTTCTGATACCTTGCATCTTCTTTTTGCAAATATGGAAAAATTGACCAAATTAGTGGCGCAACAAAACGAGCTCATTGCCGAACAAGACGAAGATTCCGGGAATACTAAAATTGTTGAAAAAATGTGCTTTCGACATTTTAATTTCTCCTTCGCTCATTTGTAGTTTAATCCATTTTGGACAAAGTGCTTTTTCTAAAGCATTTAGCATCTCATTTAAGACCTTGTACTTCTTGCAAGGGATATGTCGGTGTCTTTTCCTACCGAGCGCTGAAATCCTCCCTCTGCAAGGTACCTCAAACAACCGTAATAGATGACGGATTTATGAATGGTTGGACATCACGAATAATTTCAAGAAACGCTTCTTTGCTTATCCTGTAATAGGCAACAAAACTTTATTGGTACGAAATGCATCTCTTGTATTCCAAACTTTGTTTTATATATACCTACACGGAATCTGGGATATCCAAGGGATTGGAATGATCCCTTAAAATTCGCCGCCGAACTTTCTCATTTTTTCCCATTCATTTTTTGTCAATAAATATGCAGCAATGGTAATTTTAAGCTCATTTTGTAAAATTCTTTGAAACAAATTTTATTTGTCAATACTCAATCAGCTGTTTCGTAGTTGATTTCGAATTTAACCTAATTCGCGCGAATTATGGAACACTGTTACCAAATTCACGCGATTTGCAAATTCGGTGCCGAATTTAAATCGTGCGATTTCTAGAGCATGCCTGTATAAAGAGGAAAAACTTGTTTGTTTGTTTATAATGAATAAACTCAAAAACTACTGTGCCGATTTCAAAAATTTCACCATTGGTAAGCTACATTCCCCCCGAGTATCATAGGCTATATTTATTGCTAGAATCTCAACTTTCTGGAAATTGTTCCCAGGTGAGGGTATCAAAAAGACTCCGTGATGGAGAATCTTAATCTGAAACTGAAAATCGTCTTCCAATCCATTATCTTCACGCATCGCAATCGCATGCCAGTGAGTCCAATAACGAGCGCTCGCAGCTGCTTGCTGAGCAAAATTTCAAAAACTCCCAAGAACGCGCTTGAGTGTCGAGTACGGAGCGTGTGCAGCGGCTTGAAGAACAAAATATTAAAAATATACAAAAAAATAAAATATAATTTCATTATATATATATGTAAAAACTTATAACTTTTGAAATGTTTGTTTAAATCCGTGCGAAGCTGGAGCGGTCTGCTAGTTAAATTATAAGAAAGATACAGAAAGTTAGTTATTAAGAGAATAATAATGATAATAATAACAGATTTTTATTGCAAATACTGGGTCAGAGTCACTTACTTTATCTTCTATTTCTAGTCGCTAGAGATTAATTTTTTTTAATTTTGCATTTATCGGTTGGAATAATGCACACATATTCTAGCACCTTTAAATCATGACAGTGATCTTGCAAATATAAATACATACATATATCAGTCCCGATGATAATTGTTCGTCTCAGTTTGTTATTCATATTAGATGAATTTACCCTTAAACATCTGTGTCCTCTTATTAACTTTTCATGAAAAATTATACGTTTGTATTTTATTTCACACTTGTTATTTTGATAGCAATTAAAGAAACCAAGAGCCACAATTACATTTCTGAGATACTTACTCATGCCGGAGAATAAAACAAGTCAACTAAAAATATTTATAAATAGCTGAAAAACAGTGAAATCAAATTATTTATGAAGTATGTATGTATGTGATTGGCGTTGCAACCGTTTAGCCGGTTATAGCCGAATCGACGATAGTGCGCCACCTCTCTCTCTCCTTCGCAGTTCGGCGGCAGTTGGAGATCCCAAGTGTAACCAGGTCGCTCTCCACCTGGTCCCTCCAACGGAGTGGAGGCCTTTCCCTTCCTTTGCTTCCTCCGGCGGGTACTGCATCGAACACTTTCAGGGCTGGAGTGTTTTCGTCCATTCGGACAACATGACCTAGCCAGAGTAGCCGCTGTCTTTTTATTCGCTGAACTATGTCAATGTCGTCGTATAACTCGTACAGCTCATCGTTCCATCGTCTGCGGTATTCGCCGTTGCCAATGTTCTGAGGACCATAAATCTTGCGCAAAATTTTCCTCTCGAAAACTCCTAGTGTCGTCTCATCTGATGTTGACATCGTCCAAGCTTCTGCACCGTATAGCAGGACGGGAATGATAAGCGACTTGTAGAGCTTGATTTTGGTTCGTCGAGAGAGGACTTTACTGTTCAATTGCCTACTCAGTCCAAAGTAGCACCTGTTTGCAAGAGTTATTCTGCGCTGGATTTCGAAGCCGACATTGTTCGTGTTGTTGATGCTGGTTCCCAGGTATACGAAATTATCTACGACCTCGAAGTTATGACTGTCAACAGTGACGTGGGAGCCAAGACGCGGATGCGCCGACTGTTTGCTTGATGACAGGAGTTATTTCGTCTTGTCCTCATTCACCTCCAGACCCATTCGCTTCGCCTCCTTGCCCATGCGGGAAAAAGCAGAACAAACGGCGCGGTTGTTGCTTCCGATGATATCAATATGATCGGCGTACGCCAGGAGCTGTACACTCTTGTAGAAGATTGTACCTTCTCGGTTTAGCTCTGCAGCTCTTATAATTTTTTCCAGCATCAGGTTAAAGAAGTCGCACGATAGTGAGTCACCTTGTCTGAAACCTCGTTTGGTATCGAACGGCTCGGAGAGGTCCTTCCCAATCATGACGGAGCTTTTGGTGTTGCTCAACGTCAATTTACACAGCCGTATTAGTTTTGCGGGGATACCAAATTCAGACATCGCGGCATAAAGGCAGCTCCTTTTCGTGCTGTCGAAAGCAGCTTTAAAATCGACAAAAACGTGGTGTGTGTCGATCCTCTTTTCACGGGTCTTCTCCAAGATTTGGCGCATGGTGAATGTCTGGTCAGTTGTCGATTTTCCAGGTCTAAAGCCACACTGATAAGGTCCAATCAGTTTGTTGACGGTGGGCTTTAGTCTTTCACACAGTACGCTCGATAGAACCTTGTATGCGATATTTAGGAGGCTGATCCCACGGTAATTGGCGCAGATTGTGGGGTCACCCTTTTTATGGATTGGGCAGAGCACACTGAGATTCCAATCGTCAGGCATGCTTTCTTCCGACCATATTCTGCAAAGAAGCTGATGCGTGCACCTTATCAGTTCTTCGCCACCGTATTTGAATAGTTCTGCCGGTAATCTATCGGCCCCCGCTGCTTTGTTGTTCTTCAAGCGGGTAATTGCTATTCGAATTTCTTCATGGTCGGGTAATGGAACATCTGTTACATCGTCATCGATTGGGGGATCGGGTTCGCCATCTCCTGGTGTTGTACTCTCACTGCCATTCAGCAGGTCGGAGAAGTGTTCCCTCCATAATCCCAGTATGCCCTGGACATCGGTTACCAGATTACCACCTTGGTCTCTACATGGGGATGCTCCGGTCTTGAAACCTTCGTTAAGTCGCTTCATTTTTTCATAAAATTTTCGAGCATTCCCTCTGTCTGCCAGCTTCTCAAGCTCTTCGTACTCACGCATTTCGGCCTCTTTCTTTTTTTGTCCGCAGATGCGTCTCGCTTCCCTCTTCAGCTCTCGGTATCTATCCCATCCCGCACGTGTTGTGGTCGTTTACTACGTTGCGAGGTAGGCAGTCTCTTTTCTCTCCTCATCGTACCAGCTTGTTTTTTGTCGATGCCGATAACCAATTGTTTCGGCTGCAGCGGTACACAGTGAGTTTGAGATGCCGTTCCACAGTTCCCTTATACCGAGATGCTGATGAGTGCTCTCAGAGAGCAGGAGTGCAAGTCGAGTAGAGTATTTCGTGGCTGTCTGTTGCGATTGCAGCTTTTCGACGTCGAACCTTCCTTGTGTTTCTTGACGGGCATTCTTTGCTGCACAGAGGCGGGCGCGTATCTTCGCTGCGACCAGATAATGGTCCGAGTCTATATTTGGTCCTCGGAGCGTACGCACGTCTAAAACACAGGAGACATGTCTTCCGTCTATCACAACGTGATTGATTTGGTTCCGCGTGTTTCGATCAGGAGACAGCCAAGTAGCTTGATGTATTTTCTTATGCTGGAATCTGTTACTACAGACGACCATATTTCGGGCCCCAGCGAAGTCAATCAGCATCAGGCCGTTTGGCGATGTTTCGTCATGGAGGCTGAATTTTCCGACTGTTGTGCCAAAGACACCTTCTTTACCCACCCTGGCGTTAAAATCGCCAAGCACGACTTTTACATCGTGGCGGGGGCATCGCTCATAGGTTCGTTCTAGGCGCTCATAGAAAGCATCTTTGGTCACATCGTCCTTCTCTTCCGTTGGGGCGTGGGCGCAAATCAGCGATATGTTGAAGAACCTCGCTTTGATGCGGATTGTGGCAAGACGTTCATCCACCGGGGTGAATGCCAGGAGTCTGCCACGGAATGAAGTAAATGTGGTACTAAATGCCGATTAGGTGTGAAAATATTTTTCAAAGGACTTTTAGTGTTCTTTTTATTTTCACTGTGTATTGTTCTCTCTCCATCTTCCACACCAGAGAACATTACTGTACTGGATAAATAATATTTACTTGCTATTGTCGTTGTGCCGTCTAATAGAAATAACCAATCAAATTTGGGCGATTTCATATTCCACCATAAGACCAAACATTGACTTAATGCTTTAAAATTCTTCAGGCACCAAATTAATTTTTTTTTTATAAATCAATACTAATTGCATATTTTCAGCTCAGCTTTGACTATCACCATAACACTATCTCGTCATCCAGCTTGAACGCTTAATTGCGGAGAGATTTTAAATATGGTGTTTCAGTATTTCTTTTCTTTTCTGCTAATACGAGTAGTACTCGTATAGGAGCAGCGTTGTGCTCTAATTCCATCGTATTCAAATGAAAATTTAATGGTTAGCTTAACCTCAAGTGCTTGTATCCTAGAAACCGATACCATAACGGAACAATACATTCCCACTACTGGAACATAATAAAGCTATAATTGCTATGGTAAAACTTGGCGCTGACAATCTGCTAAGACTCAGTAAATCAGTGTCCTACCCATTTACGGTGTGGCCAGGTTTACCAGCCTGCTCTCTCAATTTCTAATTGCCAATTAGTGGACCTACTCGGTCAATCGGCAATGCCCGCAATACTCGTATCGTAAAAATCAATCGAAGTGGTAAATTATTTTAAGAGTATTTGATAGAACATTTCCTCTTAATGACCGCCAAAGCTGAAAATAAACTTTCATAATAAACTCCATGATTGACAAGCGAAAGCCTTTCAATAGCTTCATAAGTCGAAAGTAGGAAGAGGCAAAGAGGCAATGCGCTACTAAAGCAACCCTCTGTTAGGGCATACCGCAGAGACAACGCAGTGGCATAAACCTCCAGCTGTTCGCCGAGTGCGAGTGTGGGTGTGAGCGCACGTGTGGGCGTTGCATTCCGAATGTGCGGTGAAGTGTGCCAGTTAATGTCGTCAAGAGTAAGGAAGCGAAAAACATAAAATAGAAATAAATAATTATACATGTGTATCGAGGTGGGTTTACATGCTCGCCAAACAGTTAAGCGCCACAATTGAGTGCCTACACTTGCACTCCTCACCGTACCGTTCTCCGTTGGCCCACACCGCTGCTTGCAGTGCTTCGCTCTTAACGCTTCAATGCACGTACTACAGTTGGAAATATTTTATTAGCTTGAGCATGTCGTAAACGTAAAATGCTTTGATGCACTCACACACACACACACCCTCACACACATTAACTAGCCAGCAACACAAACAGCAGCAGAACGACACAGCTGCATTCACTTAAGCACTTAAGTGCGTATGTAGGAGTGTAGTTGAAACAATCGCATGGAGTTAATTACGACCGGTCGAAGCAATTGAATCGGAAAGCACACCAGCACCAGGCAGACATACCGAACTGGCCATCAATGGGCGCATCCGCTCATCCCTACACCCGCTGCCAGGGCTGCGGCGCAGTTGTTAACTGTACTTCGGTTTCTTTTAAATGTTTTTCGCTTGAGTGTGTGGGTGTGTATGTGTGGGTAGCCATTGTATTGCGAACTTGAGCGTCAGCTCGTCGCAACCAAAGTCACAAAGTCGCAACTGTGCTTCAATCTGCTCTTACTTTGCGAGTGTATGTGCATACATGTGCCTGTTGGCAAGTGGTTGGTTGAGTGGTTCTTTTGTGTGGGTCCACGACAATTTTCAGTCTTCAGGTGATAGTGCCATAATTGTTGTTGCTAGTTGTATTGGCATTGCTGTTGTTGTCGTGGGCAACAGCTTATTGCTTGAGCAGTCAACTAAAACCGTAAACTCCTGGCCACAGTTAAATGAAAATGGCTATGGCCGGCGTTGACGTTTCCATTCGCCAAACCACTTAAAATGAAAACATTTCAATTGCGGCAGATCCTATGGTCAAATGCTATGCTTTGTGTCTGTTTCGCTTTATGTATCGTTAACTTGATTGCATCTCAGCTCTTTTTGGCAACGCTTCAGTTGCAGACAAATTGTCTTACTGCTTGAAGGAGCTGCCGCAGCCTTAGCGTCTGCATGTATGTGGTTTCTAACAGCCAACTTGTAATGAAATCTCGAAGTTGGTAGTTGCCATTTTTTTTTTTGAGACTAGAACAAATTCAACAAACATTAAATTACCTAGGAAGTTGTGATTTTAAAATATAATTTTGTTATAGAGGCATTAAACAGACGACCGCGGTTCCTTATATGAACTGCACTTATTTTGTCGTGGCTCATTCACTTCATTAGTTTGTTCAATGGTAAATAATCTATCAACGAAGTATGAATTTATAGGGTTCTACTATGAATTTATTCATAATTACAGATACTTTTAGATTTACTATAAACATACTGATGACATAAGTGCAGCCAATTAGGGTGAGACGCCTAATTAACCCGCTTCTTCAATCCCGCAAGGTGCAGCTTACTTCAGTTCCCTTTCGATCGTTCTGATATTACCGTGCCGAATATTATACATTTTTACTACATTTGTGAAAAAGTTCACTAAAATAACTATAATCATGAAGTGTACCATATGGAAATGGGATATTTCGTGGAGCGAGATCATCAATTTAAACCACCAAACCTCATTATCACCATAAGAATATTGTACATTCGCTTAATGTCAATAAAATATCTTGTATGTAAGAGATATGTGGTAAAATGGTATAATAGTAAGTCATTAAAAGTAAGCTATTAGCAACATTTTTAGAAACATTTCTTAATATCATTAAAATACTTATGACTATAAATGATATCAAGTATCATGGAGCAGTTTTCTGGTGGTACATATTTCGCTGAATTTCATCGCTGACCAATCTAAGATCTGAGATATGAATATGAAGCGATAATTTGAGATATTTTAATGAAACTTGGTACACACCCTGAGGATGTTGGCACTATAAGAAGGTTGGTTTTGTAGATGGACGAAATCGAAACTTTACCACAACTACAAAATGTCGATAACCGAAAGACTATGAACTTCTTTAATAAGCCATAAACAAGCTAGGGAGGGGTTCTAATAACTTGTTTGTTTATATCTCTTAAACTGCCGGAACCATATAAACCAAACTTTCTATAGTACACCAACATACTTTATGAAAATTGGAAAAATTGGATAATAACCACGTCCACCCCCCATACAAAGATACGTTGAAAACTAATAAAAGAGCTTTACATAAGTCATTAACGGAAAACCGAAAAGGAACTAAATTTTGTAAAAGAGATGTTACAGAAGGTGCACTTAGTATGGTTTAAAAGAAATGGGTGTAGCGTCGAGCACTATTGGGCCAAGAACTATATCTTATGAACTACTTGGTCAGTTTCAAAAATATTTTGTTCATAAGAATCTCTTGACACGATCGATTTGCAACCAATCCCACTTCCTATGTAACACAATTTTATTAGCCGTCTGATTTGTTCCCTTTGTAATAAATAAATCAAGCACCATTGAAGATATCGGAATAAAACATTGCTCAAATACGGGGTTGGAGGTCAAAGAGGGAATATTTGTCCTACAATAGTAAGTCTCGGTATCAAAAAATCGGGCTCTATATCGTAGATAACAGTTAATATGTATGATATCTTAAGATATATTAAGTGAATGGATTATCTGGGATACAATTTAACTTGGTGGCGAAAATTATTAACTTCATTGAGCAATTAGCCCAACCCTATTATACTTTATATGATTATTTTTGTTATTTTAGTCGATTTTATGCTAAATATATGAGTCAAATTGTATATTATCTTAATAAAATTAAATAAATAAATTACGAGAGTTTAAAATCTTCGATTAAACCTGAACTGAGCCCTTGCTTACTTGTACATTATTTCACTTGATTGCGCTCTTGCCGCTTACTATCCAATTTGCACATTTAAGGAAAATAATCCGTTTATATTAAATTTTAGCACACAAGTAAAGAAGCGGGCAAAAACTTTTGTATACATACATTTTTATTAATTTACACCAACAAAAATATTAACAAATATGTACTGTTGAAGTAGTTCGCGATGGTGCCAAGCATCCGTTTAAGCCTGCCACTCAGCCATAACTACACACTCACCCGCAATGTTCGTCGTGTTTGCTATTTCGCGTTTTTCGCAGTCACGATTTTTTAATTTTATTACATTTTATATATTTCTTACTCTACTTTATTCCTGTGCCAATTACAAGTCCTGTTTCCTGCATTATTTGCTTCCTTTCAATTGCGCGATTTTGCCCTTCTTAGCGTCACCTACCTCAGCTGAACTGCACTGCCGTCTCAGGCTTCATTGGAGCCACTAGCGGAGTTGTCTGTCTTCATACCCTTCCGCTCTTCCACCACTTTCACTGTTCACCTTTATTCATTTGCTGCCGTCGCCGCCGAGCTGGCTGCTTAATCCCCTGCTCACCACTCACCGCACTTCACTTGGCCCATTCACTTGCACCGCTTAGCGTGCTCACGAACGTCTTACACACTCTTCCTGAGCGAAATTTTAAATGATTTGTGTTTTTTAATTAGCTGCAAAATCCACTTTTGTGTGATGTGCATTTCAACGTGTTACTGCTGCAATCCAATGTTGGTTTTGCCACTACCTCCAACGTTCGCATTGCCCTGGTCGCCAACGCCGTACGAAGTGTGCTGTTACATTTACAACTTAATTCTAGTGCGCTTTTTTTGTTGTTTTATTTGTTTTTTGCCATGACTTTTTTCGATTGCTCTTTCTTTGCACTTTATATTTCATGTTTCACTTTCTCCTTCAGCGACGGCGCTAACTTGCCGCACCACAGTTGCTTCGTCTATTTGCTTATCTTTCAACTTTAGTGCTGTTTGCGCTCACATCCACTTCCACTTCCACCTTTACCGTTACTAGCGCTACTGAGCAGGTGTTTTTTAAGCTCTAAAGTGTAGCTGTTTAACTTCACTCTTGCTGAGATCGTAATTTCTGCATGTTACATTGAGCTTTGCGATTTCAACCGCAATTCTCCACAATCCCCCATTGCGACCCCTGCACACAGGCGCACACACTCGAAGAAAATTGGCGAGAAAAAGTATGTTGCAATAAAATAAAGTGTTACTAATTAGTCGTAATCGCATTACACCATATGTTAAGAAATTTGTTGTGGTTAAGAAGAATTCTTGCTCAACGCTGACGCTGATTTGAGTGCTTCCACATTTCTGTGTGGGATTCTCCGTTTGCTTCCAGAGCAACAGCAGCTGAGCGGATTAAAAGTGATTTTTGCGTAATTAGCTTGGGCAACTCTGCGAAGATGCCAGAGCAATTTGAAGAGGCACAACTTGAAGTAAGAATCACTTACGTAGACTTAGCATTATAGTCCAATTAAATGTTTGGAAACTAGAATAGTCTTTCAAAAAGTGGTCACACTTGATTAGATAAATGTTTGATAGGGATGATAATCGGCTTTATCGCCTAATTAGAAATTGCAAAACTATTAGAACAGGCGAAGTTCCTTATGTTAACACTAATTACACTGGTCTACATCAAAATTGCCTTCTACATGAAATTATACTATATTGATTGTATTTCACTCGTTGAACATAAATATACAAGTTAAAATTCATAATTAGCTCTTGTTGTGCATTTATGCCTTATAAATATAATAGAGGGTAGCGCGACAGATTTATCACATTAATGATGATAACTCAAAATATTTAGTGATTACCCGCGGAAATTTTATTATTTCACATTCGTTTGTTGTGTTTAACGTTGACTGTGTTTTGTTCAACAGTTAAAACGTGAAATTTTTTTTTTGTCATTTTTAGTGAAAAATCTACAGTTTACGTAATGTCGCGTAAATGTGTTAATAGTGCAGGCAATTTATGGTACATTTGTGGTAAGGTGACCCTTACTAACCAAAGATGCTCAATAACACAACATTTAGAAACTGCTTACTTCCATTATTTTGGAATTTAAATTAAAAACCAAGACAAATCGTGAGTACCACAATTTGGTTGCACAACTTGCTCCACAAATCTGATTAAGAATGACTGTTACTTTTGCTTGACTCCACCCATCCAGCACGGTATATCACGAAAAAAGAAACGAAGCGTAGTATACCCTGACGTAGCCTCTGTACGCGACCTGTACTACATGAAATCGATTTACCTGTTCCTCGACCTTCCGAAGAATACCAGCAAGATTCTGAAGAAGGGATTAATTCAATGGAAGTTGACTTCAATGAGCCTACAACCTCACAATCCCCACAATATTTTTTGTGACGAACCTCATAGAATTTCGCAAGATGAACTCAGCGACCTTATACGAGATTTAAATTTGCCAAAAATAAAGTGGAATTACTAGGATCGAGACTTAAGCAATGGAATTTGCTTCAACCGGATGTCAAAATCAGTTTATACAGATATCGTTAGAAGAACTTTATGCTCTATTTCAAATCCGAAAACCAGCTTGCATTCTGTAATAACATAAATAGCTTGATGAACGCTTTGAACATTGAATACCATCCACAGGAATAGCGGCTGTTCATAACCTCCTCAAAATTAAGTTTAAAAGCTGTTCTTCTCCATAATGGTAACACACAACCATCGATTCCGTTATGCCACGCTGTGCATACTAAAGAAACATACGAAAATAGGAATAGAATAATAGAGCACTAATGGCAGATTAGACTAGACTAAGCCTGAATCCTGGAGAAAAGAACGTCGAGCACCTTCCTCTAGTTAATTCCCAAAAAATTCTTCTACCACCTTTACATATCAAATTGGGACTAATGAAAAACTTTGTGAAGGCTCTCAAAAAGGATAGACCAGCATTCAAATACCTGCGAAGTAAATTTCCACGTATAAGCGACGCCAAAATTAATGAGGGAATCTTTATCGGACCTCAAATAAGAGACATTCTAAAGGACCAAAACTTTGATTCAGTTTTACAGGCCTTTGAAAAAGAAGCATGGGAATCTTTTAGAGTAGTCGTTCATGGTTTTTTGGGCAATAAGAGAAATGAAAATTATGTTGAACTTGTGAACAATCTCCTTCAAAAGTATCAACAGTTGGGTTGCAATATGTCCCTAAAAATTCATTTTCTTCACTCTCATCTTGATTTTTTTCCTTCTAACTGCGGTGATGTAAGTGACGAACATGGTGAACGATTCCACCAAGATATCTCGACAATGGAAAAGAGATACCAGGGCCGATGGGATGCGTCAATGTTAGCGGACTACTGCTGGAATTTGAAAAGAGATACCCCCAACAGTGTGACAAACGAAAAAGAAGAGAAAATCTTAATCAAATACGTTATTTCTTTTAAATTGTGATATTTCCAATTTTATATAAATAAAAAGCAAAAATTAATTAGGTATATTTCCAAAATAAGAGCTAATTCAAAAAACATAATATTGTTTTCCCATTCAGTAACCTCAAAGCAATATAAAAACAAGTAAGGAAGGGCTAAGTTCGGGTGTAACCGAACATTTTATACTCTCGCAATTTATTTATTTAACTTTATCTATATTATATAATACACAATTTGACCCACATAGTCGTCATATATATTGTATAAAGTCCATTGAAAGTTGGAAACCCTAATATTAGGTTAGAAGCACCGAGGTCCTCGTGTTCGATATATGGGGCCTTAAAAACCTATGGACCGATTTCGGCGATTTTTAGAATCGGACTGCCACACTATTAACATAGAATTTGTGCAAAGTTCTACACCGATATCTTCACTAGTACTTAGTTTATATATTGTAAAGTAAACGATTCAGATTGTCTTCAAAGTTCTGGTATATAGGAAGTAGGCGTGGCTGTGAAGCGATTTGGTCTACTTTCACAACATATCATTGGGATGTAAGGAAACTATTACAAACCAAATTTCATTGAAATCGGAAGAGTAGTTCCTGAGATATGGTTTTTGACCCATAAGTGGGCGACGCCACGCTTATTTTACATTTTGTGAAAAAATCTGGGTGCAGCTTCCATCTGCCATTTCTTTTGTGAAATTTAGTGTTTCTGACGTTTTTCGTTAGTGAGTTAACTCACTTTTAGTAATATTCAACCTAACTTTTGAATGGGAGGTGGGCGTGGTTATGATCCGATTTCTTTCATTTTTGGACTGTATTGAGAAGTTGCTAAAAAAACGACTGCAGAAAGTTTGGTTTATATAGCTCTATTAGTTTGCGAGATATGTACAAAAAACTTTGTAGGGGGCGGGGCCACGCCCACTTCCCCAAAAAAAATTACATCCAAATATGACCCTTCATAGTGCGATCCTTCATACCAAATTTTATTTCTATGGCTTTATTTATGGTTTAGTTATGGCACTTTATGTGTTTTCGGTTTTCGCTATTTTGTGGGCGTGGCAGTGGTCCGATTACGTCCATCTTCGAACTTAAACTCTTCAGGGTCAATCAGGGTTTCATCAAGATATCTCAATTTTTATTTAAGTTACAGCTTGCACAGACGGACGGACGGACAGACAGACATTCGGATTTGAACTCCACTCTTCACCCTGATCACTTTGGTATATATAACCCTATATCTAACTCGTTTAGTTTTGGGTGTTACAAACAACCGTTATGTGAACAAAACTATAATACTCTCTTTAGCAACATTTGTTGCGAGAGTATAATAAAGTATTCAATTGAAAGGCACACAAAAAGTTACATTTTGTAGACCAGTGTTAGTGCACGCGGTTAGATAGCCAAGTTTGAAGAGTATTATTGCGAATCAAAATCCAACACGCGTGTCTTCTTGAGTGATGCAAATATGTGCAAACTTATTTTGGTATTACTGGCAGATCTTCAATCCAGAAGTGACTCTCCCTAACATAAGTTAGATTTATTTTTTCTGATTAAGCGTTGTAGTTATAACTCAAAAATGGGAATTTGTATATTCCTATCTATTCTTCGGTCCAGATATGACGCATCTACAATTTGAATTATACATAAAAGCAAAAAACACTGACCACTATGTTTAATGTTGACAAATAATAACGGAAAAAACGTGTTTCAAAAATGACCTTGGGTAAGCACTTTTTGTTTAAGACCAGACTTGGAATATTTCAATAATAGGTAAACCTTCTTTGGGATCTTCAATTTATACAACAGAGTTATTTTTTACTCTCGCAACAAAAGTTGCTAAGAGAGTATTATAGTTTTGTTCACATAACGGTTGTTTGGAACACCCAAAACTAGTTAGATATAAGGTTATATATACCAAAGTGATCAGGGCGAAGAGTGCAGTTCAAATCCGGATCTCTGTCTGTCCGTCCGATGATTGAGATATCTTGAT
The DNA here is from genome assembly GCF_028554725.1 of Zeugodacus cucurbitae. NCBI lineage: Eukaryota > Metazoa > Arthropoda > Insecta > Diptera > Tephritidae > Zeugodacus > Zeugodacus cucurbitae. The sequence goes on along the minus strand of NC_071667.1, from coordinate 48,590,618 downwards.
GAAACTTGGTACACATATTTCTTGGTACCATAAGGAGCTTATGTTCGAAGATGGACGAAGTCGGACCACAGCCACTCCCACAAAATGGCGATAACCGAAAACCTATACTAAGCCTTAAATTAAGCTATGAAAGTGAAATTTGGTATAAAGTATCGTTCTGGGAAGGGTTATATTTGCATGTAATTTTTATAGGAAAGTGGGCGCGACCAAGTTATATGTACATATGTCGTAAACTACTAAAGCTATATCAACGAAAATCGCAGGAGTCGTTTTTTTCAGGTACAGTAGAATCCGGATATAACGACCATCAAGGGACCGGCGATATTATTTCGTACTAACCGGATGACGTATAAAACGGATATTTACATATGTATGTCATTATGTATTATAAGTGCGAAAGTTTGGTTTTCCTATTTAGGTAAATAAAACATGTTGTAGGAATCAGTTACATATGTTTATTTTAATTATTCTTATATGTACACAAATAAGAGGTACATACCAAATTACAAACATAGGTACGTAATGTACTGTAATACTGTCACTAACGTAGGAAATCTGTTATTTGGGTTTGTTTTTGACAGACTTTTGTTCGGCAGTAAGAACTTCGGACAACATTGTGAATTCGTGACATCACTGTTTTCATATGGTCATCATCAAAGTTAGTCTGAACAAATACATTAAGCGTTTCCGCAGCCATCAGAGCTTCAGATACACTCAAGGTTGTATAAAATTCTGGTTCGTTATCATCACCGTCGCTATCTTTACTATTCACAATGTTTTCATCAGACGGGTCTTCACAAGTGGCGACAGCATCATCGACATGCCCGTATTGTTCAAAGTCCTCGTTTGTTATGGGTAACTGAGGCTTATCAATAGCCTTATCCCAAATGCTCAGCGGCACGTCGTCTTCTTCGTTAAAATTATCTGAAGTTATGGTACATTCTACATTGCTTCGGGAAAAACCAGCATGTTTGTAACAGTTAAAAATTGTTCCTTGCTTGAGTTGAGTCCAGGCATCTTGAATCATTAGAATAGCGTCAAGAACAGTGATCTTCGGACACTCAACACTACTGCACGTAGAGTAGGCCAAACTTTTTCTAACCAATCGTGTACATCACTCTGTTGTACTGACAAAGACTCATTTTATGGCGCTTTATGAACTTGTCATAACAGGTGACAAACACGAACTGTGATTTACGCTCACCAATAAGGAGAATTAAACGGTGACGCGCGTCGTTTTAAACGGACGAATTATCGTAAAAAATGTCGCTATAAACGGTTTGTCGCTCAAACTAGAGTAGCACTAAACGGTTACATTTTCTCAGTATCTAACTATTAAACCGAACTTGAGTAAATAATATCGATGCTAAAAACGGTTAGTCGTTATAAGCGACGTTATAAATGAATTCTACTGTAGCCCAAAAATGGAGGAAATCGGATTATAACACCGCCCACCTCCCATGCAAAGGTTATGTTTAAAACTACTAAAAATGCTTTAATTCGGTAAGCAAAAACACCAGAAACCTTAAATTTCATTATAAAGACGGTACAGAAAGGCTGCACTCAAATTGGTATACACAATTGGCGTGGCTCCGCCCATTTATGGGTCAAAAACTATATCTCCGAAACTACTCGACCACATTCAATGAAATTTGGTTCGTAATATTTTCCTGTCATCCCAATGATATGTTGTGAAAATAGGCTAAATCGGTTCACAACCACGTTTACTTCCCATATAGAAAAACTTTGAAGTCAATCTGAATCGTTTACCTTACCATATATAAAGTAAATACTGCATTTATAGTGTGGCATCGCTCTTCTGAATATCAACACCGGACATCGGATTATAAGTATTCAGGGCCCCATATATCGAACATGAGGACCTCAGAGCTCGAATAAATTTTTACCCGAACTTAGCCCTTTCTTACTTGTTTTTTCATGGAGTGCAACTGCATGTCATATGACAATAACGTCCGCATTTTTTTAGACGCACCTAAATATGTAGCCTAAAAGAGACCATGAAGACAGAGAAAATAATGAATAAACGTTCATGTTAGTTTCTGATTTACGCCATAATCGCATAAGAAGTGCCTACGCCAAATACAGTTGAACTTCCATAGCATGAACTCTTAAATTGGCAATAGAAGTCAAATTTCTCGGAAGTCTCTCTAAGTCGATATTGTTTTGTAGAGTATGGTGATTAGAATTAGGGAAGTCCACTGTATATGTATACGAGGTGTAGGTCAGGTAATTTTTTCAAATTTCGCGAGCTTCGTACATTCGACATCGATTTCGGCAATTTCTTGCTGTCGAAAAAATGTATCAAAAGCATTAAATTTTGGGTGAAAAATGCAATTGAGCGCTCAAAAATAATAGGTGCCTCATGCCATGCAATTTTGGTCATAAAGCATGTGGCAGAGAAGTTCGTTCCAAAATTTCTGAAGAATAGCGGTTTAAAGTTTTCAATTGTTTCTTATTTAGAAAATATAGAAAAACGCCATAAGTTCATTGATTAAATAAAATACTGAGCATAGTGTTCTAAAGCTTTTTCCTGGGCGTAAACGTGACCCTCTTTGAATTATGTCGTTATTTGTGAAAAATATAAATTAATTTCGATATCATAAGTAAAATGTGTAGTTATTCTTGAAAAAAGCAACATCAAAAATTTAATTACCTTTTCACAAATATCGTTTTAACACAAACTATGTCGTTCTTTCTTTAAAAAATACGACTGGCGCAACTGAGTCCTGTCGTTGTGGTGGTTAAAAAATAATGCAACATAACAATTTAAATAACGTCACATTCTTATTTCATGGTTTATTTTTCTACGAAACAGAATGCAATTTTTATACAATATGAACGATGAAATAGCGCACATTTCTGCAAACTCAACCGAATAATCAATCGTGTTTTTTGAGTTATGACAATATTTATGAAAATGAGCGATATGTGCGAGACGAGGGTAACAACATTTTTTGAACAGGCCTCGTAAATATTTTTACTATCAATAATCGTGCTCACCTGAAGAAAAATCTCTCTCTCTCTCAGCTGGTTTCAACTAATCTTCAAACTTCGAAAACGCACTCTACCCAGACGACTATATTTTTTTTTTTTTTAATTTATCGTTATTCACTTTTTTATGCTATTATATAATTTTCAACAAACTTTAAAAATAATTAAGCTTTCGACTGAAGGTTCACATTTTTAATGTAAAATCAAATTAACAAAGCTAATGAAATCAAGAAGAACAACTCATTCATTTTTTTCAAATACTTAATTATGAGGTTATATTCTCAAGATCATAAATCTGTTCCATATGAAGCACCATGTCAAGCACCACACTAAATAATTTAGATTTATAATACCAACACTGTTTTGTATCCAATGAATGAAACAACGCTACCCAAATAATATGAAAATAAGAGAATTAGCATTGAAATTCGAAATGTAGTATTTGCATAAAATACAAATTAGCAAGAAATCGTGTGCAAATAATGACATGTAAATTATAAATTCAATGAACATTGTTAACACAATTAATCATTACCACGTTTCGAATAATATGCTGGTGGTAAGAGTTTAGCCACATATATAATTAGGTATGCAATAGTGAATGTAAAAAATACGGGATCTCATATAATTAATTATATACTACATTGAAGTCATTAAAGAAAATATTATCACGGTTAGAAAGTTTCAGGAATAACCATGGCGTTGTGCCCTATCATTAATTGTTGGATAGGTGAAATAGAAGATCTCATCTTGTTCCTTTCTTGGAGACTGGATTTGTGGGAGAACGAATCATGATAATTACATCGCAATAACGCTTCGACATTTAACAAAACTGATTATAGTAAATTTTTATTTTCGAAAATTGGATCAAGCGAATAGCGCTTTACAATCAGTAAATTTGATCTTATGAATAATTTCCTAAAAACTTCCCGTTCACAGTATCATGCTGTCGGAACAGTATCTTGTTGATCAGGTTATACATGTTTATTGATTTTCGGAGGTATGTAATATCCTATTTCCTAAATTACACTCCTAACGAACAGTTTGCATACATCAACGGATGTAAGGGAATGGCTCTACGCTCCCTTATTTTAAGTAAAAGTTAAAGTCTTCAAATATACCTACATTTCGAGGATTGTATTTTCCAGTTTATTTTTCGAGATCATTATAGAAATATAAAATACAAGCATTAACTAGTCCGCAAAAATATCATATCAAACAATGGAAGTATCACTTTCATAAAGAGGATGAAAATATCTGTTAGTCCATACCATTGCCACTGTCTATCTATGATGCTGAAAATAATAAACTCATAAACAGTGAATTTACACCAGTACAGAGTATACCCATTCAGGACACACATCTCTAGCATGCAGAATTATAGCAAAATTAAATTAATTATAATAAAATAATATGCAAATTTAATGAATTATAGGCAATGAACGGAATTCAACTCGTGATTAGTGAGCAAAATTAATTAGATATACACACACCCACTCTAACCAGTCTAAGTTCATTGGTGGGTTGTTAGCACCACCACAAGTATGCGATGCCTGGGATGCATATGAATAAATATGTGTTTACATGTCGTTATTATTTACGAAATGTTGATTTGTTTACTCATTAAATTACGTAAAATCATTTAATTAAAATGCGAATTTCATATACGTAGCTGTTAATTGGAAACAGAAACACGATGGAGGTGCAAAAGGAAAACGAGTGTGTGTGGGTTGTTTTTCGGCGATTGAATTGTGCTAAATTGAAATGCCAAATTGTGTAATTCAAATGCAAAGCATGAGCAGGATACGTAAATAAAACAAATACACACTCACACATATGCAAACACAAATGGAAATTTCAAAGTCATAACACATACAGTTAGGTATACTCAACCCATAGAATAACACTTCTATATTACATGTAGACATAAATGGTTGATCTTGATATTAGAACTTTAATTTTAATGAAATCAAATTAGATCAGGATCACATTCTGATCTCGTAAGATCAGATGACATCACTCAATACCGAATAAGATCACATTGTTACATCAGAAGTGGTCACATCAGATCATCCAACCAGAACGATCCCGATGAGATCAATTCAGATCCGTTCGCATTGGATCATATCTAGATAAATCGTTATATAAGAAGTAATCATGCCATAACACTACTAAACAAGATCATTTCAGATCAGTTCGCATCGCATCATGGTGCAGAAAACACGTCACATGGCATCACATCAAATAATATCACAGCATATCAAAAGAAGGCCAGGCCGTACCTAAATAGATCGCAACGTTATGTAAGACGTCGACACTCCAGTTTACACTAACAGAACGATCGGTCCACATCGCATTACAACAAATCAAATTCATAGGACCCCTCTGTAGTGATATTCAATGTTAAGGATTAATCTCTAATTCAATTGTTTGTGGCAATTGTGGTTCATACATCTACTTACTGCTATTTATACGCAGGTTTATGTAATTATGTACCTTGTTGTCAAAGGCAAAAACCGCAATGTGGTCCGACAAATGTCAACCGTTGCGGTCGCACTAAGTGCACATATGTATGTAAAGAGTAAGAACACTGCCTTAGTACACACATATCTACCTATGCACTCACATACAGAACTATGTGCATCGAGAAAATATACCCCCAAAATACACATATGTGCGTACACCAGCAAAGTCGTTTCTACGAAATCACGTGTGCAATGTTCAGTTGCATTTGTCACCTGCTCGTACGTGCCTTGTTTGCAAATGCATTACACGCAATCGGATAAGTGTAATTGATCTGATATTGATTAAAATATGTAACGGCTGTGAATAAATTACTTTATTTAAATTACTTATTTTATTTAATTATTTTTTTATTTACTAACCTAACCTTTGTAAGGGAGGTGGGCGTGGTTATTATCCGATGTCAACTATTTTCATGGTGTGTGGTGGGGTACGTAAGGGAACCGACTGCAGAAAGTTTGGTTTATATAGCTTTATTGGTTTGCGAAATATCTTGACGAAGTGACTTTGTACACATGTTCCTTGGGACCGTCAGAGGGTTGCTTTCTAAGGTGGGCAAACTCGGACCACTGCCACGCCCACAAATTGGCGAAAACCGAAAATATATAAAGTGACATAACTAAGGCATAAATAAAGTTATAAAAGTAAAAGTTTGTAAAAGGATCACCCAGTGCCCCTTATATTTTGATGTAATTTTTTTGGGAAAGTGGGCGTGACCCCGCCCCTACTAAGTTTTATATACATATCTCGTAAACTACTTAAACTATATCAACCAAACTTTCAGGAATCATTTTCTTCAGGCATTTCCTCATACAGTCCAAAAACGGAGGAAATCGGATTATAACCATGCCCACCTTCCATACAAAGGTTATGTTGAAAATTATTAAAAGTGCGTTAACTCACTAGCGAAAACATCAGAAACACTAAAGTTTACAGAAGAAATAGCAGAAGGAAGCTGCACCCAGATTTATTTATAAACTTGAAAATGGGCGTGGCATTGTCCACTTATCGGTCAAAAACCATATCTCAGGAACTACTCGACCAATTACAATGAATTCGGTTTATAATATCTTCTTAGCTTCGCATTGATATGTTATGAAAATAGTCCAAATCGGTTCACAACCACGCCTACAATGGGCTTTATACCATATATATGCCGAATATGTGAGTCAAATTGTTTGCTATAAAATAAACTTAAATAAATAAATTGCGAGAGTATAAAATGTTCGGTTACACCCGAACTTAGCCCTTTCTTACTTGTTTATGTAGATTTCAGTCTTTTGGATCTTAAACGTGTTTAAAAAGCTTTACTATGAGCGTGATGTTTTTGTCATTTATTAACTGTAAAATTTCAGCTGGAACCTCATCCAGACTTGTTGCTTTGTAATACTTCATTGATTGTATAGCTATCTCTATTTCGTCTTTCGTAATATAATTGCCAGTAGGTCTATGGCATTCAGTGTTTATCCAATTTGTTGTAGCATGTCTTTTGCTGAATTTGTACTACAATTGCCTCTGTTTAGTCGTTCCTGATACTTTCTGTACTTTCTGATGGGATATCAGATTAAATAAATAAATTGCGAGACTATCGATTGCCCTCGAACTTAGCTTGTTTTAAGTAGTCCATTTATATTCAAAGGAAATTTGAAGATAGGTGGAATCAATTAACTATGCAATACTACTGTAAAATTTAGAAATTTAGAAACCAATCCCGTTTTGGAAATATGATTTAACGAGTAAGTACTCTCACTACGAACCAAGCCAGCCATTTTAATTTGAGAATATTCTAAGGACCACCGTGTATATGTACGACTCTAACAAAATCCACTGGAGATTAAGCACTTTATAACTAGTTGCCCTTCTTTGCAAATATCACCCTACAATTCATGTTTATTTTTAGTAGATCTACGACAAGCAAATACATTACACCCCTGAGAGGTCACTACATGACACACACACAAACTCACTTGTACATAGATGCCATTAAAATTGGACATACATACATACAAATATGTATAAATTACTTCCATCATATAAGAATGTATGGATGTGTGTAATGTGTGTACGCTGTCTCACTTTATAGCCTGCTGACTTTGCCGCATTCCTTAGCAAATAAATTGCCACCTTACAACAACAACAGTCCGCACGGTTGTCAACAATGTTGTCAATGTGCTATTTACCTTGTTGCCATTACAGACATTATAGTTGCTGTTGCCTCGGCTATTGCTTGTTGATTTTGTTGCTATTGTTGGTCCAGCAGCTAGTCGATAATGCTAGTTGTATGCTCCTCAGCGAACAATGGCTACGACTACGGCAGCAGCATTTATTTGTGTTGATATTGTTAATGCATGTGGAATATCACGATTACATATATACACAAGCTTGCGGGTAAATAACGGTTTGTTTATGGATGAGTGTGTGCATGTGTGTTAGTGGTTAGTAACAAGCTTTGCCGCAACTTAATGCTTGAAAATTAGCGCAATAAGTCAACATTATGACGCGCTGAAATAAAATGCATGACTGAAAGGTTGCAATGAAGTTTAAATGAAGACATATGCTTATAAAACGAATACAACGACAAGAACAGTGTTAGCTAAATTCTAGCAATTCTGCTAAATAAATATGAACAAATTCGTTTGCTTTCATTCCTTTTCTTTTCAGTTTTAGTTTTTCTAACAAGCATATCTACAATAAAGGACACACAGCGTTCCCTCGCGTGCAATCACTGAATGTGTGTGCTGTGCAGCGCCTGAAATGCTGCTACAACTGAAACAATTGGTTCTAGCACATCAGCAAGTGCTCTTACTCTTATTTTTTAATAGTACCTTAAAATGTTATATGGATTCACAAATATTTTTTAAAATAATATTTATTTTTAAAAAGACTTTTTCCGAACTTCGAATCTAAATATTTCGGTGGCTAACTTCGAAAATTTTGGAATACAGTTTTTTTTACATATGACTGAATCACAGAAAAAAAGTCAAATTTTCTATATAGTGTAATCATTGAAATTTCATTAACAAATTACTATACTTTTGTCCTGAACTGTAAATATGTTCCATACATTCACCTGTGTTTATCTGCTTGTAGAAATATCTACAAATCTCGCTCGATTTAAATTTTCCTTTCCCATCATCACTCGGTCATTTGCACATTTCCTTCTGCACGAATATCGCTTTATACTTGCAACGTATCTCTCTGCTCAGCGCTTGCTCTAGTTCTTCCGTTTGTTGGCTGGTTGAGTCCGCTGTCTGTTGCTGCAACAACACTTAACCCCTGAAGACACAAATCCCATCAAAGCTTTTTAACACGAAACGTGTAAAACGTCCAAGGCACAAAGGCGTACGGACAACTGCATGTGCAGCACAGTGGTGCCACAAATTTGTATGTGGATTCAGGCCCAAGTGTTTTGGTCACCAGTGTAACAGTGGGGGTAAAGTCGACAATATGTTGACAGAAACAGAAATCTCCGGAAGCAAACTATTCAATTTTGTCCCCTTATACTTTCAATCGTTACACTGATTAGTTGTGTACTGTACTCATTGTCAACAAATACCTTAATATAATCAAACTTACTTTCGATTTTATTAGATCTCCCTAACTTAACAGGTGCATATAATTTAATTATTATACTCTCGCAACAAATGTTGCTAAAGAGAGTATTATAGTTTTGTTCACATAACGGTTGTTTGTAACACCCAAAACTAAACGAGTTAGATATAGGGTTATATATACCAAAGTGATCAGGGTGAAGAGTGGAGTTCAAATCCGAATGTCTGTCTGTCCGTCCGTCCGTCCGTCCGTCTGTGCAAGCTGTAACTTGAGTAAAAATTAAGATATTTTGATGAAACTTGGCACACTTATTTCTTGGCACCATAGGAAGGTTGCTTTCGAAAATGAGCAAAATCGGACCACTGCCACGCCCACAAAATGGCGAAAACCGAAAACACATAAAGTGCCATAACTAAGCCATAAATAAAGCTATGGAAATAAAATTTGGTATGAAGTATCGCACTATGATGGGGTATATTTGGATGTAATTTTTTTGGGGAAGTGGGCGTGGCCCCGCCCCCTACTAAGTTTTTTGTACATATCTCGCAAACCAATAGAGCTATATAAACCAAACTTTCTGCAGTCGTTTTTTTTCCTTATACAGTGCAAAAAACACTAAATTTCACATAAGAAATAGCAGATGAAAGCTGCACTCAGATTTTTTTACAAAATGGAAAATGGGCGTGGCGTCGCCCACTTATGGGTCAAAAACCATATCTCAGGAACTACTCTACCGATTTCAATGAAACTTGGTTTGTATTAGTTTCCTTACCAATTACCCAATAATATGTTGTGAAAATAGGCCAAATCGCTTCATAACCACGCCTACTTCCTATATACCAGAACTTTGAAGACGATCTGAATCGTTATATAAAGTAAGTACTAGTAAAGATATCGGTGCAGAACTTTGCACAAATACTATGTTAATAGTGTGGCAGCCCCATTTTAAAAATTGTCGAAATCGGACCATAGGTTTTTAAGGCCCCATATATCGAACACGAGGACCTCGGTGCCTCTAACCTAATATTATGGTTTCCAACTTTCAATGGATTTTATACAATATATGTATATGACAAATATGTGGGTCAAATTGTGTATTATATAATATAAATAAAGTTAAATAAATAAATTGCGAGAGTATAAAATGTTCGGTTACACCCGAACTTAGCCCTTCCTTACTTGTTATTCTTATTCTCGTCTTGGCTGGCGTAGACACCGCTTACGCGGTTATAGCCGAGTCCACAACAGCGCGCCACGTATCCCTCCTTCTGGCAGTTTGGCGCCAATTGGTTATACCAAGCGAAGCCAGGTCTCTCTCCACCTGGTCCTTCCATCGGAGCGGAGGTCTCCCTCTTCCTCGGCTTCCACCAGTGGTTCTGCATCGAATACGTTCAGAGCTGGTGCACTTTCATCCATTCGAACGGCTCGGAGAAGTCCTTCCCGTTCCTGACGGAGCTTTTGGAGATGCTCAACGTCAGCTAAGGCTGTGTAGTATTAGTTTCGCGGGGATACCAAATTCCGAGATCGCGGCATAAAGGCAGCTCCTTTTCGTGTTGTCGAAAGCAGCTTTAAGGCGACAAAGAGATGGTGTGTGTCGATCCTATTTTCACGGGTCTTCTCCAAAATTTGGCGCATGGTGAATATCTGGTCTGTTGTAGATTTTCCAGGTCTAAAGCCACAGTTTGTTGACGGTAGGCTTTAGTCTTTCACACAGTACGCTCGACAGAACCTTATACGCGATGTAGAGGAGGCTTATCCCACGGTAATTGGCGCAAATTGTGGGGTCTCCCTTTTTGTGTGTTGGGCAGAGTACACTGAGATTCCAATCGTCAGGCATGCTTTCTTCCGACCATATTCTGCAAAGAAGCTGATGCATGTACCTTATCAGCTCTTCGCCGCCGTATTTGAATAGCTCGGCCGGTAATCCATCGGCCCCCGCCGCCTTAGTGTTCTTCAAGCGGGTAATTGCTATTCGAATTTCTTCACGGTCGGGCAATGGAACATCTGCTCCATCGTCGTCGATTGGGGAATCGGGTTCGCAATCTCCTGGTGTTGTACTTTCACTGCCATTCAACAGGCTGGAGAAGTGTTCCCTCCACAAACTCAGTATAGTCTGGTCATCAATAACAAGATCACATTAAAACCCTCTAAGTTAGAGATTACCTTCCAAGTTATCTCTTAATTAGAACTAATACTGTTCAAAACAACATTTATGAAATATTACAATACTTTATAAATACAAATATTCCAGTTGTTCTGTATTCATCTTACATTTTAAATATTTCTTTATTTTTAATATAAATATCCTGAAAAAGATTGTTCGTAGTTTGTGTTAAAACCGCAAATTTAAAATAATCATGATGTAACGTTATAGTCTAAGCATAATATTTATTATTCCCATTGTCGTATTTGGTAAAAGAGATGGATTATGCAAGACAAAGCTAATCAAGATCCCAACTTTAGCACGAAACTCTATTAGTCGTTTTATTTTGCCATAAGGTAATTCATCCAATTCTTTTCCTTCTATATGGCATAAAACTGTTTGAGTGAATCTCAATTTTTTATTCTCGCAACAGAGTCGCTAAGAGAGTATAATAGTTTTTATCAGATAACTATAACATCAGATAAATATAACACCTAAAACTAATCGAGTTAGATAAGGAATTATATACATATAATAAAGTGGTGTGGGTAACCAGTAGATTTGTAGTCCGGAAGTCTGACTGTCCGTCCGTCTGTCCGTCTGTGCGAGCGATAACTTGAGGAAAAATTTATATTTTTATATGATATATTTTGATGAAACTTGGTACACATGTTTGATACCATAAGAAGGTTGGTATTGAAAACGGGCGCCCACAAACTGGCGAAACCGAAAACACGTAAAGTGTCATAACTACGCCATAAATAAAGTTATAAAAATAGCATTTGTTACAGAGATCACACTATGAAGGGGCATATTTGGATGTACTTTTTTTGAAAAGTGGGCGTGACCCCGCCCCCAAATAAACTTTACACAATTACTGTATTTGAGGTGTGACATCACGTGCGTTATCAAAATCGGACTATAACTTTTCAACACCCCGGTGTTGAACATGAAGATCTCAGTAATTTTTTACCGAAAATATCGGTAAATCTCTCCGATATTTTAATTTAATTCAGCGGGAAACTTTTTCTTCTATTAGTGTGTCTCTGTTCCAAAAATAGTTAATATAGGGTCATAACCTCCAAAACCTCCCATATACCTAATTAGAGGTTTTTCAAAACTACGGTGGGCTTTATTCCGCATAAGTTGGTTAATATGTGGCAAATCTTATCTAAATTTCTTAATAAAGGAGAGCGTATAGTCTTGGATATAGTATACCTTGGTGATGGAAATAATTTAAAACATTCATGAATTACCTAATCCACTTATATGATGATTTTCGTTATCCTACTGCCGAATATATGGGTCAAGTTGTGTGTTATCTTAATAAAACTATATCAATAAATTGCGAGAGTATAACATGTTCGGTTGCACCCGAACTTAGCCTTTCCATATTTGTTATAATACTTTTTGATTATTTTACATTATGTGCATTTGAATTATAGCAAACTTATAAGGAATCTTTCTCAATGCTAACTTAATTACAAACATAATTAAACCGCAATGCTTCGTAATAATTGTCTTGAATCTGTTATTTTAATCAGTGCCTACTAATGGTTGACGTAAGAGAGATTATGATTTCTCATTGTCATCACCGTCTTCAAAACTAATATTGTTTAATATTAAAACATAGCTTAATATTTTAAGAAATCAAATATTATATACGACTAGTTCTCACATTCATTTGACTGCTCCTGTTGGCATTATTTCTAATAAAGTTGTATAATAGAGTGCTACTAATTTAAAACGTGCTACTAAAAAACCTTCAAATATTGTTAAATATTTCCATAAAAATCTTCAAAATCTTCATCAAATTATGAGAGATTATTACGTCGCCTCAAAAGCTTTCAAAGTCGATTAAGAATATTTAGAATTTTGTTCAATTGAACTGCAATCCTTTTCTATTCCACAATCTCGGTTTGCCAAATAATACACTTAGTCAAATCAAATATACTTAGTTTCTAAAACAAAATACAAGTTTTAAAGTAAAATCGCTCCTAAAAGTGAAGTCCACCACTTCGGTGTGCCAGTACGTATGAGTGATATTAATTTGACATTTATTTAAAGTTAAGGAACACAAAGAGGAGCAACAAAGGCGTGAACAGAATATTATAAGCGAAAAATTTGATTTCGTGCAGCACTTCTACACACACGTAAGAGCGCATGAAATAAACAATTGGCGTGGTAAAGGAGGAGCGCAATGATGAAGTGCTGCAAAGGGTTAAAACTTTTTAAATTAAGCCAGGCAAAAGCCGGCGTGGAAACGTAAAGTGTGCTCAGGACAATCAAAGCACAAAAAACAAGAAAAAAACGAAGAAAAGCGCCACAAAAAAAAGAAACAGGAAGGAAGAAAAAGCACTACATGTTTATCACTTCCTAAGCTGCTGCTGAACGAAAGGCGGAAGAGTGAGCGCATAAAAAGCGTACGCCGGCTAGTCGGGTTAGTGAGAAAGCCGAGCGTTGTATTGTTGGTGAATGGCGTTGCCGTTGCCATAGCTGTTGTTCGTTTTGTTGTCATATTGTTTCCTTCCGATGTGTTGTTAAATGCCAATAACTCCAGTTGCAAAGCAAAACCAGAACACAGCCACAACAACGGCCGGCGTCGAGCGGTGTAGCGACGACTACCACGACACAAGCGGGCAGGCATATGTACGAGTAAATGTGAGCCAGACGACTGGGCAGGAGCAGCAACGGCGGCAGCAGCAGTAATACGTGTAGTAACAGGATGAAAGCTGCATATGTCGCACCAGCACATGTCTAAGCCGTGCCACAAAAGCGTGCCGTGCCATGCCATGCAAGGCCAAAGTTTTTTGCTAACACCGAGAAAACTTTTGCAAAGCAAATGTGTGGTTGCACGGAAGTTTTTTGTTGCGCGCCAACCAAGCCAACAAAGGCGATCGCAATGAAATGCTCGTATTTTATATAACCGGCTTGGCTGGGGTGAAAGATGCATGCGGCACAATGCACTCACACACCCAGACATTGGCTGCAAGCATGTATGTATGTATATGAGTATTTGTTTGTTGTTGTAAAAGTAAGTGAGGAAAAACTTTCGACAAAAGGCGACACTTTTAAGTTGAAACTTTTCAGTTTAAAATACTACAATATGGCAACACCGGCACAACACCCCGACCAAGCGGAAGTGTACTTTCGATTATAAATAAAATTTGTAACGCCTTTTAATAAAACTCATAAATGCAAATTAGACACGAACCAAAGGCCAAGCAAAGTTGCATGCTACAATAAAAGTAAGCAAAGCTGAAGGGCAGACAAAAAACTAAGCTACTACAAAAACGCCTGCAGCACAAGGCAACAATAAACTACTGTTTTATTACTTTCCCGAGTCGCACTTTGTTGCATGCATAAGGAGAGCGTGTGAATTGGCCAATGCCAGCTAAGCTCGAAAGCAGCCAGCGTACGCTAAACAAAGCGACGAAATGCAAGGCAAGTGTACTCGATGGTACACCAGTGTTGTTGCCATTGTTGAGTGCTTAGTGCATGGCATTTATTGCTGCATATACCATTTGTGAGGAAGAGTTATAAGAACTCATTCGGCGTCAATCTTTTCTCATTCAAATTTCGAGTTGCTTCTAGCATTGAAGCTTATACGACGCTTTCCGTTATGTATACGCTGATTTTGGCGATAACTTCAACTTACTATGCATGGTGGAGTTATTGGAACTGTCATGCAAAAGAACTTGATGGTCAATACATGCGGTGGATTCGTCTTTTGTTTCGTGTATATACAACAATATTTGAAGACAGAAAATAAACATTTTAACATTCTGTCTTATTTAAAAAACAAATTTAAAAAAATACGTTAGTCCTCCCAATATGCAAAGTCATGGTCAATCCTGGAACTCTTGGAACTCTTATCCTTTTAACACTTGGACAAATAAAGCCATTTATGCCGGAATGCTGCTTGTCACGATTGTCTCATGTATCTAATTCTCACAATTGTGAATTAGTGACTCTGTTAGTCAGGATGTATCATTTTTGTATTCAGTCATATGCAGTCTCAAAAATGTTCTACGAATTTATGTATGTGATTGGCGTTGCAACCGTTTAGCCGGTTATAGCCGAATCGATGATAGCGCGCCTCTTTCCTTCGCAGTTCGGCGCCAGTTGGAGATCCTAAGTGCAGCCAGGTCGCTCTCCGCCTGGTCCCTCCAACGGAGTGGAGGCCTTCCCCTTCCTCGGCTTCCTCCGGCGGGTACTGCATCGAACACTTTCAGAGCTGGGGTGTTTTCTTCCAGTCGGACAACATGACCTAGTCAGCATAGCCGCTGTCCTTTTATTCGCTGAACTATGTCAATATCGTCGTATAACTCGCACAGCTCATCGTTCCATCGTCTGCGGTATTCGCCAATGTTCTGAGGATCGTAAATTTTGCGTAAAATTTTCCTCTCGAAGACTCCTAGTGTCGTTTCATCTGATGTTGACATCGTCCAAGCTTCTGCGCCATAAAGCAGGACAGGATTGATAAGCGACTTGTAGAGTTTGATTATGGTTCGTCGAGAGAGGACTTTACTTTTCAATTGCCTCCTCAGTCCAAAGTAGCACCTGTTGGCAAGAGCGATTCTGTGCTGGATTTCGAGGCTGACATTGTTGGTATTGCTGATGCTGGTCCCCAGGTATATGAAATTATCTACGTCTTCGAAGTTATGACTGTCAACAGTGACGTGAGTGCCAAGACGCGAATGCGCTGACTGTTTTTTTGATGCCAGGAGATATTTCGTCTTGTCCTCATTCACCTTCAGACCCATTCTTTTCGCTTCCTTATCCATGCGGGAAAAAGCAGAACAAACGGCGCGGTTGTTGCTTCCGATGATATCAATATCATCGGCGTACGCCAGCAGCTGTACACTCTTGTAGAAGATTGTACCTTCTCTATTTAGCTCTGCAGCTCGTATTATTTTTTCCAACATCAAGTTAAAGAAGTCGCACTATAGTGAGTCACCTTGTCTGAAACCTCGTTTGGTATCGAACTTACACAGCCGTATTAGTTTTGCGCGGATACCAAATTCAGACATGGCAGCATAAAGGCAGCTCCTTTTCGTGCTGTCGAAAGTAGCTTTAAAATCGACAAAAAGGTGGTGTGTGTTGATCCTATTTTCATGGGTCTTCCCCAAGATTTGGCGCATGGTGAACATCTGATCCGTGGTGGACTTTCCAGGTCTAAAGTCCCACTGATAAGGTCCAATCAGTTTGTTGACGGTGGGCTTTAGTCTTTCACACAGTACGCTCGATAGAACTTTATATGCGATATTTAGGAGGCTTATGTGCCAATACTGTTGCGGGATGGGATAGATACCGAGAGCTGAAGAGGGAAGCGAGACGCATTTGCAGACAAAAAAAGAAAGAGGCCGAAATGCGTGAGTACGAAGAGCTTGAGAAGCTGGCAGACAGAGGGAATGCTCGAAAATTTTATGAAAAAATGAAGCGACTTAACGAAGGTTTCAAGACCGGAGCATCCTCATGTAGAGACCAAGGTGGTAATCTGGTAACCGATGTCCAGGGCATACTGGGATTATGGAGGGAACACTTCTCCGACCTGCTGAATGGCAGTGAGAGTACAACACCAGGAGATGGCGAACCCGATCCCCCAATCGATGACGATGGAACAGATGTTCCATTACCCGACCATGAAGAAATTCGAATAGCAATTACCCGCTTGAAGAACAACAAAGCAGCGGGGGCCGATAGATTACCGGCAGAACTATTCAAATACGGCGGCGAAGAACTGATAAGGCGCATGCATCAGCTTCTTTGCAGAATATGGTCGGAAGAAAGCATGCCTGACGATTGGAATCTCAGTGTGCTCTGCCCAATCCATAAAAAGGGAGATCCCACAATCTGCGCCAATTACCGTGGGATCAGCCTCCTAAATATCGCATACAAGGTTCTATCGAGCGTATTGTGTGAAAGACTAAAGCCCACCGTCAACAAACTGATTGGACCTTATCAGTGTGGCTTTAGACCTGGAAAATCGACAACTGACCAGATATTCACCATGCGCCAAATCTTGGAAAAGACCCGAGAAAAGAGGATCGACACACACCACCTTTTTGTCGATTTTAAAGCTGCTTTCGACAGCACGAAAAGGAGTTGCCTTTACGCCGCGATGTCTGAATTTGGTATCCCCGCAAAACTAATACGGCTGTGTAAATTGACGTTGAGCAACACCAAAAGCTCCGTCATGATTGGGAAGGACCTCTCCGAGCCGTTCGATACCAAACGAGGTTTCAGACAAGGTGACTCACTATCGTGCGACTTCTTTAACCTGATGCTGGAAAAATTGTAAGAGTTGCAGAGCTAAACCGAGAAGGTACAATCTTCTACAAGAGTGTACAGCTCCTGGCGTACGCCGATGATATTGATATCATCGGAAGCAACAACCGCGCCGTTTGTTCTGCTTTTTCCCGCATGGATAAGGAGGCGAAGCGAATGGGTCTGGAGGTGAATGAGGACAAGACGAAATATCTCCTGTCATCAAACAAACAGTCGGCGCATTCGCGTCTTGGCTCCCACGTCACTGTTGACAGTCATAACTTCGAGGTCGTAGATAATTTCGTATACCTGGGAACCAGCATCAACAACACGAACAATGTCAGCCTCGAAATCCAGAGCAGAATAACTCTTGCCAACAGGTGCTACTTTGGACTGAGTAGGCAATTGAACAGTAAAGTCCTCTCTCGACGAACCAAAATCAAGCTCTACAAGTCGCTTATCATTCCCGTCCTGCTTTACGGTGCAGAAGCTTGGACGATGTCAACATCAGATGAGACGACACTAGGAGTTTTCGAGAGGAAAATTTTGCGCAAGATTTATGGTCCTCAGAACATTGGCAACGGCGAATACCGCAGACGATGGAACGATGAGCTGTACGAGTTATACGACGACATTGACATAGTTCAGCGAATAAAAAGACAGCGGCTACGCTGGCTAGGTCATGTTGTCCGAATGGACGAAAACACTCCAGCCCTGAAAGTGTTCGATGCAGTACCCGCCGGAGGAAGCCGAGGAAGGGGAAGGCCTCCACTCCGTTGGAGGGACCAGGTGGAGAGCGACCTGGTTACACTTGGGATCTCCAACTGGCGCCGAACTGCGAAGGAGAGAGACAGGTGGCGCACTATCGTCGATTCGGCTATAACCGGCTAAACGGTTGCAACGCCAATCACATACATACATATGTGCCAATTACGTTGCTTTGTTGTTCTTCAAGCGGATAATTGCTATTTGAATTTCTTCATGGTCGGGTTATGGAACATCTGTTCCATCGTCATCGATTGGGGAATCGGGTTCGCCATCTCCTGAGGATGTACTTTCACTGCCATTCAGCAGGTCGGAGAAGTGTTCCCTCCATAATCCCAGTATGCCCTGGACATCGGTTACCAGATTACCACCTTGGTCTCTACATGCAGATGCTCCGGTCTTGAAACCTTCGTTAAGTCGCTTCATTTTTTCATAAAATTTTCAAGCATTACCTCTGTCTGCCAGCTTCTCAAGCTCTTCGTACTCACGCATTTCGGCCTCTTCATTTTTTGTCTGCAAATGCGTCTCGCTTCCCTCTTCAGCTCTAATTTACTTAAAACAAATTTGAAGTGCTCGATCATTCTTCTTCGAAAGCATATTCGTGATGATGATTAAAGTACATCACGTGATCAGGCCTGTTTGATGCGTACTGCGAGTTCTTCGTCTAACTCCAAATTATGGACACATGAATGCATTTAAAGTAAACTAGGAGAAAACTTATAGTACGGCAGTATTAAAAATGACGAACACAGAAGAAAAAACAACCTTTGCCCAATAAAAATGTTGTTTACTCAAAAAGACAACTATAATTCGTAGTTATGAAAAGGGAGTTTACTTCTATTACGCAATAAAAACAAGTATAAGCTAACTATAACTAAGTAAAACAAACCATTGCCGGCATAAAAACTTCCAAAGTGGTCATAAATATTTTCGCCAATGAGAAGAAGTGACAAGCATTTAAGCGCCAAAGCAACCGCAACAAATTTCCTTATACCATACCGTCATTTATTAACTCCACCGAAAGGCAGGCGGACACTGAAAATAAAAAAAAAAACTTCAAGAAAAATGTATCTCTGCGGAAATGTTTAGCTACAGAATGAGCCCGAAAACAATGCAATAATAATAAAATCTCAGCAAATAGCTAACGGAAAAGGAACAACAAGTTTGAGTGATAATAAATTCTGTTTACCTCCCATATGATTGATTAAATATGCAAAAAGTGCCTAATAGCGAATAGCAAAACGGCGAGAACGCAGCGCGCAGCACGCACAACTCAGCACTAAAGTCCGTTAGCGGGGGGAAAAGGCGCAGTTACAAGAACCCTCTAAAAATATGAAAAATATCCGCATACATCGTACACAACAACAACAACAAAAGTAGGCTCGCACCACCACTCGTTCCAGCAGCTGAGCACAACCTGGCGTATGAGTAACATAAAAAATGCCACTTCACTTGCAAAACACACAGGCACACACACCCGCATTATAAACCGAAACTGTTAATGCGTCGGTGGGGACGTGCATGCAAGTGAGCGGAAAGCTTGTTGTCGTGCAGAAGACACGGCAGCGACATAACAAATTGTCAATTTACAAATAACAAAGGCACAACAGAACTTTTCCCAACATACAGTAACCCATTACCCCCACTGCTGCAGCTTCTTTGCTTCCTATTGCCACGCTAGGAGCTGTTTTGAACGCCATAAAATCTGTGAAAGCTATAAGGCGGCAGCGAAATGTACGCTTTGTGCTCTTCTATGAAAATTTACTTTAATAAATAATAAATTAAATAGGTGAATTATGCGCTGTGTTGCGTTGTGTGCTTTTTTACTGAGCGCCACGACGCGAGCGCTTGGCGCAGATTGTGTGCTAAGCACTCAATTGTTTTACTCGCCAGACATCGAGTTGACTCTTTGACAAACTGCCCTCGGGACAGCGGTATGCCCTGAGGCCGGAAAGTAGGCAATTGCGTGACTTTATTTATTCAGTTTATTTATGTGTTTTGCAAAAATAATGTTTGTTGCCATAATTTAGCGGCAAAAAAGTCCGTTCAAGTTTTATACCCTGTAGTATACGCCTTAGTTGAGAAAGGTAAAAGAGTGAATTAATGACAACCACTAGTTCAATAGGTTGGAAAAAGTAAACAAAAAAGGTTGGCAGCCTCTAGTTTTGGGAAAGCCAATAGGGCTTAACGTAGCTACAATTTTGAAGAATAGAAAAAACATAAAATAATGTTTTATATTGATTTTTATGATTTTCTTCACAGTTAATGATTAATTTTGAGTAATTTGTAAAAAATCATAAATAATCATTATTTTTGAGCAAAAAAATAAAAATCATAAATAATCATTATATTTGATTTTTATATTTTTTGCTCAAAATAAAACTCATTTTTGGATTACATGTTTGTTATTAAGTTTTTTGGTACTAATTCTTCATGTCCTTTTAGAACATAGCTGAAATCATAAAAATCTGTATTTAAAAAATCATTGTGGAAATTGATAGATCGTCCAAAAAGGATTACAATGACATTATCCTTTTGTTTGTGTGGCGATTCTAAGTGATTGATTTTTTTACTTAAAAATGTGAACGATAATCATTATTTACGGTCCCTGCTTTCAAGGTTAAGGCAGTCTGCTTTACAGGCTTCAAAAAATCGATTTTTTTGTTTTGTTTTAAATCTCTTCCAAAACTATCCAAGAATATGTCTTTAAAAATCCAGAGGCCAATTCGACATATTTTCGAAAAAAATACTTATAACTTTGAAAAAATTTCAATATTTTTTTATAATAAAAATTGTTTTTTTTTTTAAGCCTTAAATATAGTACACTATCGTCTTAAAATTCCTATTACAGAAATCTTTCCTTCCTTCCCTTCCCTTTCAAAAAAAAATTGCTAAAAAACGTTTTTTTCGGCTTCTAAAGCAGACCTTAATAAAAAAAAAAGTAATGAAAGGCTAAGTTCGGGTGCAACCGAAAATTTTATACTCTCGCAATTTAGTTATATAGTTATATAAGGATAACACACAATTCCACCCATATATTCGGCTGAGGGCTGAAGTAATTCATAAAATGATTTCACTCATTTTCCGCACTAAACTACACTATATCCAAGACTATACGCTTACTTAATTTTGCTGATATATCTCATATATTAACCAATATATGTGGAATAAAGCCGATCTCCGTATTTTTGAAAAATCAATAATTAGGTATATCTATAATTAGGTACTTCCCCTAGAGTTATGACCCGATTTTAATAATTTTTGGAACAGAGACACACTGTTAGAAGAAAAAAATCCCCTGAATTAATTTAAAATATCTGAAAGATTTTCTGATATTTACGGTGAAAAATTACCCTTATGCACTGAATTCTTCATATTCGATATCCGGGGCCTTGAAAAATTATAGTCCGATTTCGACAAATTTTCCATAAGTGAAGCCACAAATCATATATAGTATTTGTGTAAAGTTTTATTTCGCTATCTTCATCGGTTTCTTATGTATACATTATAAAGTGAAGGAATCAGATGTATTATGTACCGAATTTTATTGAAATCGGTCGAGTAGTTCCTGAGATAGGTGTTTTGACCCATAAGTGGGCGACGCCACGCCCATTTTACATTTTGTAAAAAAAATCTGAGTGCAGCTTCTTTCTGCCATTTCTGCTGTAAAATTTAGTGTTTCTCACGTTTTTCGTTAGAGAGTTAACTCACTATCAGGAATATTTAACATAACCATAGTTTCGTCAAGATATCGTATTGTTTACACAAATTATCGGACGTACCACTAGACATCCGGATTTCAACTCGTCTCGTCATCCTTATCATTTTGATATATATAACCCTATATCTAACTCGTTTAGTTTTGGATGATACAAACAACCGTTATGTGAACAAAACTATAATACTCTCCATCCATCCCGAATGCAATCTCATTCTATATCACTTCAGTTAATAGAGCTGACATCCCCAATGGTTTTTGAAGACAAATTGAAAAATTGAATTAGTTCCATACCATCGGCTCATATCACATTCATTACTCTCGTATTCGTACCACGTACTCCAAGCCCGTAGCTATTCTTCTTCTCTACTAGCGTAGATACGGCTTACGCGATTATAGCCGAATGAACAACAGCAACGCTGTTTGGCTCCAACGGGTGATACCAAGTGTTGCCAGGTCCTTCTCCACCTTGTCCTTCCAACGGAGTGGAGGTCTTCCTCTGTTCCTCTTGACAACAAGATCTAGCCAGCGTACAGCGGCTACGCTTTTTATTCGCTGAGCTATGTCAATGCCGTCGTATAACTCGTACAGCTTATCGTTCCACTGTCTGCGGTATTTGCCATTGCAAATGTTTAAAGGGCCATAAATGTTGCACAAGACCTGTCTCTCACCGTCTCATAAGGATGTTGAGATCATCAACGCTTCTGCGCCATACATGAGGACGGGAATAATGTGCGCCTAATAGTCTACTCAGTTCAAAGTAGCATCTTTTGGGATTGCGTTGGATTTCAATGCTGACATGGTTATTGGTGTTAATGCTCGTTCCCAGATAGACGAAATTATCTGTAACTTCAAAGTTATGACTGTCAATAGTGACGTGAAAAGCCCATAGCTAGTATAGTATATTTCGTGGCACCATATGGATGTCAGTGAACACATACATATCTAGTAAAACTCATTGTACCATCTCATATGATATTTGTCGTCATAAAACTATTTTATAAAACTTTTTAATTAATCAGAAGTACCAAAATATCCCTAAAACCTAATTAGTTATTAAATGGCTCCGATAAGTCCTTCCCATTTCTAACTAATCTATACTGGTGTCGATTGATTTTTATAAAGAGACATAGCGATCCCTCAGAAAAGGAAACCAATACTAAAATTTTCGATTCGTAAATCGTTTGTGAATATCAGGTTCCTAGGTCTAAGACAAACTTGGTACATATGTTCGATACAGTCTTATACTACATTACCTATAAAATTAATAGCGGGAATATGGATCAACTCGCAAAGTAGGACTACAATTATTACAACAAAGAACTTAATTTCAAACATGTTTTCAGCTCTTGCTTGAAAGCTCTGGACAGACCTTTTTTATGTATTCAAGAGGGTTCTACTAACACTAGTGGTTCCTATAATAATCATCTGAACTATAAAATTAATAAATTTGGAATGGATATCACATATTTCCTTCTAATTTCACTCCTTTACGCACGTCAAAGTTTCAGCTATAAAATTTCCTCATTCAATGGTTAATATCTTTGGTTTTCAGTTTTTTCACTTTATTCTAAAGAAAATTATATATTTACACAGAGGAGTCATAGCTTAGCCGCTGTTTTTATATGTCAACCGCAACAATAACAAAATTGCGAACACACCAAACGCCAACAACGCACAATTGCATCAACACAGGTAAGTAAATTGAAAGAAGCTGCAATATGTAACCAAAGTAAGCTTAAATGGCCCGTGGCAGCACGGCTGGCGATTGCTGGCAACATTGGCTTTGGCATAACTGTGCAACCACTAAATTGGCTATAAGCAAAATTGCTGTAAAATGGCTTAAACGAATGAGCTGCTGGTAACAAACAAGCGAATGAGCGCAAAGCAGCAAGGGAATTTATCTAGGAAAAAATAAAAGGCAAAAAAATAAATTAACCGAAAAAGTAAATCTGCTGCTACGAGCATCCGCAGGACGTCGAAACTGAAGCAATGAAAATGGCACAAAGCGCAGAAATAAAGGAGCGAAGAAGCAGAGTAGCAGAGAAGACAACGGCGAAGGGACAAGAAAACTGCCAACCGGTAGATGCTTAAGCAGCAGCTATAGCTGCCGGCCATGCTGGGGGCAAATGATGCGCGCAAAGAAAATATGGTGATGCGGCTGCGGCGGTGGCGCTGCTGGTGATGGAACGCCTGTGCTGCTGTTGCTGCTGCTGTACAGGAAGATGAAAACATATTTTATGAGCTTCTTGTTGATGATAAAACTTTGTATTAAAAGGAAAAAATCCCGCTGGGAGAATAATTGAGACTTTTACATTTTATGCGTTTATATATGTACATATGTATGTATGTATGTATGTATGTATATAAGTATGAGCTTCACATGTGTGTGCATGTAGCTATAGCAAATAGAAACAATGAATGAATGAGTGTGTACGTGCGGGTGGCACTATCGCTTGAACAGCATGACTTTTAGAAGCAAACGCGTGCCCCAACGCGGAGGGAGTCGCTAGGCGAGCAGCGACCAAAATGTTGAAAGACTAATGCAAGTAAATATACGAAATATAAAAAAATAGCAACAACATGCAGCGGAAGAAAACTAAATCAACAGAATGGTCTCGCATGCAAGGGAGTGGCAGCAATAAAAGTGGCAGCGCTTTGCTATTTCTTTGGTTTATGCTCAATCTTTTGTCAATGCCTTGTTGTTGTTGTTAGTCTTCTCAATTCCGTTGCTGCTTTTCAGCAACTCATCCACTCAACTGCAATCCTTTCGCAACACTCGCGCCGCTTGCACTCGCATCCGTGCCAAGGGAATCGAATTGTGAGTGCCCGCGCAAAGTGCATTCACGCATTGTGTGTTGCTGTTGTTGCCGCTTCGCACTTCATGCTACATCACACCATTGCATTTGAAGTGAAACCGCTTGAGAAGTTTGCGTATACTCCCGCTGGGATTGCAATGGAAACGCTTGTATACAATATTTACGCTTAGTTAGTTTGCTTAAACAATATTGGCGGCGATAAGTAGCATAATCCGACCCTTTAGTGGGTTTTGGAAAATTTCGTATTTATAAATAGATTTTTGGAAATTTATTATGTTTTTTGGTTTTTGGTTTTGGTTAAGCTGACTGTAAATATATTGTATTATTCGCTTTTCTTTAAAATTTCTCCCATTTCGATTCCTCCGGCGCGCTGCTCTATCAAGAATATATGCATATAAGTAACTCATTTTAATACAATTCCCCAATTCGTCCTGTGCATTAGTAGGAGAATATTCTTCCATCATTTGGCAAATCTTTTTCGATTTTATTAACGCGCTTTGAAAATAGACCACCAAGTAGTTGGACCGGAGCTTATTTTTCAAAACTTTCTGCCAAATATCTTATTTTAAACCTCTGATAATCTTTAAAAAGACGCAATCTCAACAGTTGACTGTGAAAAAAACGTGTGAGAATATATATATATATTTGGCGTAGGAACCGCTTTAAGCGATTATAGCCGAATCCACCAGAGCGCGCCACTCATTCCTCCTTTTTTCTTTTTGGCGCCAACTGGAAACACCAAGTGAAGCCAGGTCACTTTGCACTTGGTCTTTCCACCGGAGTGGAGGTCGTCCTCTTCCGCGGCTTCCTCCAGCGGGTACTGCATCGAATACTTTCAGAGCTGGAGTGTTTTCTTCCATCCGTACAACATGACCTAGCCAGCGTAGCCGCTGTCTTTTTATTCGCTGAACTATGTCAATGTCGTCGTATAAATCGTACAGCTCATCGTTCCATCGTCTGCGGTATTCGCCGTTGCCAATGTTTAGAGGACCATAAATCTTGCGCAAAACCTTTCTCTCGAAATCCCCAAGAGTCGTCTCATCGGATGTTGTCATCGTCCACGCTTCAGCGCCATACATCAGGACGGGAATAATGAGCGACTTATAGAGTTTGATTTTGGTTCGTCGAGAGAGGACTTTACTTTTCAATTGCCTACTCAGTCCAAAGTAGCACCTGTTGGCAAGAGTGATTATGCGTTGGATTTCAAGGCTGACATTGTTGGTGTTGTTAATGCTGGTTCCCAGATAAACGAAATTATCTACAACTTCAAAGTTATGACTGTCAACAGTGACGTGGGAGCCAAGACGCGAGTGCGCTGACTGTTTGTTTGATGACAGGAGATATTTCGTCTTGTCCTCATTCACCACCAAACCCATATGCTTCGCTTCTTTATCTAGTCTGGAAAACGCAGAACAAACGGCGCGGTTGTTGCTTCCGATGATATCAATATCATCGGCATACGCCAGTAGCTCTACACTCTTGTAGAAGATTGTACCCTCTCTATTTAGTTCTGCAGCTCGTATTATCACCCTGTCACCCTGTCTGAAGCCTCGTTTGGTATCGAACGGCTCGGAGAGGTCCTTCCCGATCCTGACGGAGCTTTTGGTGTTGCTCAACGTCAGCTTACATAGCCGTATTAGTTTTGCTGGGATACCAAATTCAGACATCGCGGCATAAAGGCAGCTCCTTTTCGTGCTATCGAAGGCAGCTTTAAAATCGATAAAAAGATGGTGAGTATCGATTCTTCTCTCTCGGGTCTTTTCCAAGATTTGGCGCATGGTGAATATCTGGTCCATTGTGGATTTTCCAGGTCTAAAGCCACACTGATAAGGTCCAATCAGTTCGTTGACGGTGGGCTTTAGTCTTTCACACAATACGCTCGACAAAACCTTATATGAGATATTGAGGAGACTTATACCACGGTAGTTGGCGCAGATTGTAGGGTCTCCCTTCTTATGGATTGGGCAGAGCACACTAAGATTCCAATCGTCAGGCATGCTTTCTTCCGACCATATTCTACAAAGAAGCTGATGCATGCACCTTATCAGTTCTTCGCCGCCGTATTTGAATAGCTCGGCCGGTAATCCATCGGCCCCCGCCGCTTTGTTGTTCTTCAAGCGGGTAATTGCTATTCGAATTTCTTCATGGTCGGGTAATGGAACATCTATTCCATCGTCATCGATTGGGGAATCGGGTTCGCCATCTCCTGGTGTTGTACTTTCACTGCCATTGAGCAGGTCGGAGAAGTGTTCCCTCCATAATCCCAGTGTGCTCTGGACATCCGTTACCAGATTACCTTCTCGGTCCCTACATGATAATGCTCCGGTCTTGAAACCTTCTGTTAATCGCCTCATCTTTTCATAAAATTTTCGAGCATTACCCATGTCGGCCAGCTTTTCAAGCTTTTCATACTCACGCATTTCGGCCTCTTTCTTTTTACGTCTGCAAATGCGTCTCGCTTCCCTCTTCAGTTCTCGATATCTATCCCACCCCGAACGTGTTGTGGTCGATCGCAACGTTGCGAGGTAGGCAGTCTGTTTTCTCTCCACTGCGGAACGACAATTCTCATCGTACTAACTGGTTTTTTGGCGTTGCCGGAGACCAATTGTTTCGGCTGCAGCGGTATGCAATGAGTTTGAGATGCCGTTCCACAGCTCCCTTATATCGAGATGCTGATGAGTGCTCTCAGAGAGCAGAAGTGCAAGTCGAGTAGAAAATCGTTCGGCTGTCGGTTGTGATTGCAGCTTTTCGACGTCGAACCTTCCTTGTGTTTGTTGACGGGCGTTCTTTGCTGCACAGAGGCGAGTGCGTATCTTTGCTGCTACTAGATAATGGTCCGAGTCAATGTTTGGTCCTCGGAGCGTACGCACGTCTAAAACACTGGAGACATGTCTTCCGTCTATCACAACGTGATCGATTTGATTGCGCGTGTTTCGATCAGGGGACAGCCACGTTGCTTGATCAATTTTTTTATGCTGGAATCTGGTACTACAGACAACCATATTTCGGGCCCCAGCGAAGTCGATCAGCCTCAGGCCGTTTGGCGATGTTTCGTCATGGAGGCTGAATTTTCCGACTGTTGCGGAGGCAGCGCTCATAGGTGCGTTCTAGGCGCTCATAGAAAGCATCTTTGGTCACATCGTCCTTCTCTTCCGTTGGGGCGTGGGCGCAAATCAGCGATATGTTGAAGAACCTCGCTTTGATGCGGATTGTGGCAAGACGTTCATCCACCGGGGTGAATGCCAGGACTCGGCGACGTAGTCTCTCTCCCACCACAAATCCAACACCGAATTTGCGCTCCTTTATATGGCCGCTGTAGTAGATGTCACAAGGACCCACCTTCTTCCGTCCTTGTCCCGTCCATCGCACTTCTTGGACGGCGGTGATGTCAGCCTTTAGTTGTATGAGGACATCAACCAGCTGGGCAGAGGCACCTTCCCAATTAAGAGTCCGGACATTCCAGGTGCATGTCCTCAAATCATGATCCTTAGTACGTTTGCAGGGGTCGTCATCAAAAGGGGGGTTTCTCATCCGAGGCTCGGTGTTTGTTTTCATTGGGGAGATTTTTTTATGTGGTGGGTCCCAAGCCCTACGCACAACCGCACAAGCGGGCTTCGCCTTTTCACTTTAGCTCGCCTCCAAACGGATGTCTGTTAGCTACCCAGGGGATACTTGGTCTAAAACCGGAAGTCGTGAGCTGCTTGAGTCATATGCAAAAGAATCGTTCCTGGCCACTCCCAAGTGAATGGCAATCAGAAACTTTCCTCACTTGCGTGAACTTCTACATATGACCCCATCCCCCTAATTCAATTATAGTAATAATTTATTACACTGTACAACACTCAGCAGAGTATAGAACCAAACTAATTTAAGACTGAGTATTAAGTAAAAAATTACATTCTCCGATTTTCGAGTTGGCCTGCAAAATCGAAATATTTGGTTTCGAAGGCTTTTTAGAATATTATTATTAATTACAGGATATACATATTCCATAACTCGAACTCATGAATTGGCAATAGAAGTCAAATTTCATACAAATCCATAAATCCATCCTTCCATAAATCGAACTTTTCGACCAGGTCATAATACAAAATTTATAATTATACTATCGAGGCACAATTTGAAAAGAGTGCCTCTATATCGTATGGAGGAGAACAAAAAATATGATATTACTCTAATGGATTTCATAAATCATGAAAAAAATCATGGGATACAGACGTCGAGAGCCAGACAATAGCAAAGTGCAACAAACAAAATTAAAGAATACATGTTTTAACGTATTTAAATAATACGTTATGCGAAGTAAATAATTAAAACTGTCTATAAATCTATATTTTACAGCTTTTTGAAAAATTTATATTTTAATGAAAATTTCTATAACTCGAATTTTGTTTTTGTGGATTACGGTGATTCGAGTTAGAGAAGTTCCACTGTAGTTACTAAACAATCCAAAAATATGGATATAATCTATATTTTCCTCTTAATTTAATTGTGTCTAAAATTTGAACTCAAGCTTATATAACAGATAATATGAAGGGTCAAAGTTAGATCTTCGAAAAAAAAATAAAAAAATTATATATCGAAAAATACTGTATATCTTATAGCATCTATAATAAAAGCTCGGTAGAAAAGTTGTATACACCACTGAATTGAAAGTCGATTCTGCCGTATAGTGTAATTATAGGTTAGCACAAATGAGCTTAAACTAATAAGAATAAATGATTTTGTTTTGTAATGAAGAACGAAGCATTTGTTTAAACAAAATATTCAAGGAAAGATCACGAAAGAACGCTAGCTTTCTTATTTATACAAAGCACACACATATCAAACAATAAGATTAAACTAATAAGACAGTGTAATAATATACTTTACATTCTTACTGCTATAAAACATCTTCTGGGGAAAGGTAGGGGCAGCCGTAATTACTTAATTTCTATCACACTTATACTATTAACCATATGGTAGCACTTGGTATTCCACACATGAGGACTAAAACACCGTATGTGTTGATTTCTACTATTTTAGATGTAAATTGCACCTTGTCAAAGGCAATGCCTGAATCGTAAGTGTTGTTACGATGTATTTACTACAGTGTTTCTGCTAAACAGCAACTTGAAAACGGAAAAAATATGCTTTTCAAAACTTTCCCCTTGTTCTTAACGTATTTCTACTGTCCGTTTCGTTAATGAAGGCATCAAGTAATGTTTACTACTTCGCCTGCTCTAGACATTGACTTATTGTGTACCATTGATATTGTAGGTAATCATCTCACTCATATCTGCTGGGGACAAATAATACATATATTTTTATAGATCTCCATTTCCTGGATCTAATCTGAGTTCTGGAAAATATCCATTAGATCCTGCGAGCTGTATCTGTTTCAGTGGTTCAATAACGCACATTTCCATTATGAGCTTAAACTAATAAGAATAAATGATTTTGTTTTGTAATGAAGAACGAAGCATTTGTTTAAACAAAATATTCAAGGAAAGATCACGAAAGAACGCTAGCTTTCTTATTTATACAAAGCACACACATATCAAACAATAAGATTAAACTAATAAGACAGTGTAATAATATACTTTACATTCTTACTGCTATAAAACATCTTCTGGGGAAAGGTAGGGGCAGCCGTAATTACTTAATTTCTATCACACTTATACTATTAACCATATGGTAGCACTTGGTATTCCACACATGAGGACTAAAACACCGTATGTGTTGATTTCTACTATTTTAGATGTAAATTGCACCTTGTCAAAGGCAATGCCTGAATCGTAAGTGTTGTTACGATGTATTTACTACAGTGTTTCTGCTAAACAGCAACTTGAAAACGGAAAAAATATGCTTTTCAAAACTTTCCCCTTGTTCTTAACGTATTTCTACTGTCCGTTTCGTTAATGAAGGCATCAAGTAATGTTTACTACTTCGCCTGCTCTAGACATTGACTTATTGTGTACCATTGATATTGTAGGTAATCATCTCACTCATATCTGCTGGGGACAAATAATACATATATTTTTATAGATCTCCATTTCCTGGATCTAATCTGAGTTCTGGAAAATATCCATTAGATCCTGCGAGCTGTATCTGTTTCAGTGGTTCAATAACGCACATTTCCATTAGCTGCAATCCGCTGTAATGTCTACTCTTTTACAGAACTACTAAATTTGAAGTCTTGCATCCCGATATATTAGGTTGGAAAATTTCTCCCTTCCGCCTTTTTGTCTTTTGAATTTCACGGCTATATATAAAGCGCTACTATACTATACTATACATCTTTGAAAGGTATTGACATAACCTACAAAACGACACTATGCATGATTAGTTTGGATATTGCGTTCAACAGTTATAGACGTGTAAACATGGAGTTCACTAACGCCGAAATTCGCGATATTAATGGTGTTTTGGGGGATGGTACTCTATCGCTTCGAACTGAGGAGGAATGGTTTCGATGATTCAGAGCGGGTGAAAACGAAACCATGGCTAAGCCAGTCGGCGGAAGACCTGTGACGACGAATACCGATCAAAGATGGGAGTTAGTCACCAAACCATTTTAAACCATTTGCAGAAGGATGGATACACAAAAAAGCTTGATGTTTGGGTGCCGCATGATTTGACGCAAATAAACCTTCTGGACCGAATCAACGCCTGCGATATGCTGCTGAAACGGAACGAACCCGACCCATTTTTGACGAAAAATGGAACACATACGACAGTATCAAGCGAAAACGGTCGTGATCCAAGGCCGGTGAATCGTCCCAAACAGTGGCCAGGCCGGGATTGGTGGACAGGAAGGTTTTGCTGTGTGTTTGGAGGGATTGGAAGGGAATCATCCACTATGAGCTGCTCCCATATGGTCAGACGCTTAATTCTACCATCTACTGCGAACAACTGGATCAACAGGAAGGGTGTAATGTTCCACCAGAACAACGCCACACCAAACACTTCGTTGATGACTAGTCAGAAACTACGGAAGCTTGGATGGGAGGTTTTATCGCATCCACCATATAGCCCGGACCTAGCGCCAAGTGATTACCACCTGTTCCTTGTGAAAAGTAGCTGCCCGAATTCTTCGCAAATAAGGAGCGGGGTTTCTCGAGGGGCTATTATGAAATTGCCGTCTAGATGGAAACATATTGTCGAACGAAACAGGGCATATTTGATCACTATAACACTTTTTATAAAGCATTAAATAAAAACCAAAAAACGGAAGGGAGATATTTGTCAACCATATATTCTCTCTGCCTTATTTTTTAACTAGAATAAGAAACTAGAAATGTAATAGTTTCTAATATTATAGCAAATCAGGTGATGTAATAAAAGATAAACTTTTTCATCATTGTCTAACTCATATGACTGAGGAGGCCGAGCTTTCAACTCAATTATCTTCATAAGTCTTGGCTGTATAACTCTTTTTGATTCCTTATCCTATATAAGGGATATTTTCTATTCCAAATACAAAATCCTATTTAATGGAAAGGATAATAATCTGTATTAAATTTCAAGTGTTAGTAAAAAATCACTGTGAATTTTATATTTCAAACTAAACACAAAAAATGTCAGTAAATGCGTCAAACTATTTGCTTTCGTTAGCAATCACTGCATTGATGAAACAAAGGAAAAATCAATTTAATAAGACAATAAAGCAAAGAGAAAACACACACATGCATTCACATGGAAACACATCGGCTATGTTAAATTGATAACGCACAAAATAAAACTTAAACAAAAACTGGAACAACAACAATGGCAACACTTTTAGCCCCAGAGCAACAGCAATAACACCACCGGCAGCAGGTGATGGTACAACAGCATATGCTCCTTAGTTGCTTACAAGCTTGCAAATAATATATAGTATGGTACGCAGCAACATCGCTTGCATTGCTCTAGAAGATTAGAAACATTTCAGTGCAGCCACTGAGTGATGGATGCGTTGCTCCTAGAAGGACATTCAATCAAAATCAAGCACAAGCAATAGCAAAGAGGAGAAAAAACTAACGCAGCAAATAAATTTTATGAGAAAACTGAAAAGTTGTAAATTTACCTGAGGATATACACGTACATATGTGCATATGGATGCATACGAACGAAAGGACGAAGGCACCAAGCAAACACCAAGCACAGCACGCAACAAATAAATAAGTGTCGTTGCTATTGTTGTTGTGCATGCATAGGTGAAATACTTGGAGATCTGTCGATTTAAAGAAAAGTACATGGTACATAACATAATATGCAACAACTGTGTGTGAGTGCGTACAATGAACAAACGCTGCAATGTATAGAATTGCAAATGCAATTTCCATTTACTTCAGTTGTCTATAAGCATATTTTCCCCAGAAACTAAAACAATCTCGTATTTTTGTATGTGCCCAGCATGAATGAATTGTTGCATATTATAGTAGAAAGAAATCGATCTTGTAGTCTCTGATCTGTTTGATCGCAAAACTGAACACAATTGCTTCAATTTAAGGAAAGGTTAGGCGAGGGCGAAGTTTTGAACAATATTACGCTCCGAAATTTCCGATATTATTGAAAACGGTCTATTAAATAACCATATCCTATACTCTTCCTGATGATACCATGATTTGATTGTATTTGTATATTTCTTTTACTAAATTACAGTTTCTTACTTCCAAAAACTGGCAAAACATAGGTATGCTCAAAAACGAAAACTCCCGTTATTTTCTTAGCACATCTCGTAGTCATCATTTATACAGACAGATATACATACATAAAACAATTAATTCTTTCATCAAATGTATCAAACAATCAATAAGTACACCCCGAAATATTCCTCCCTTACTTATCTTTGTTATCACATACCTCAGATCTAGTAAATATGTTCATATATACAAACATATATCTACCGCATTAATATTAGCTTGCCCCTGAAAATACTCTCCACACATATGTATATGTATTATATTTATACTTCCCAATTTGTGTAATTTTCTCCTCCTTTTTGAAGTAAAATATCTCATCCTATATCTATTTTTATATTCTCCAGCATCAGGTTAAAGAAGTCACACGATAGTGAGCCACCTTGTCTGAAACCTCGTTTGGTATCAAACAGCTCGGAGGTCCTTCCCAATCCTGACGGAGCTTTTGGTGTTGCTCAACGTCTGCCGTATTAGTTTTGCAGGGATACCCAATTCAGACATAGCGGCATAAGGGCAACTACTTTCCGTACTGTCGAAAGCTGCTTTAAAATCGACAAAGAGATGGTGTGTATCTTTACACGGGTCTTTTCCAAGATTTGGCGCATGGTGAAGATCTTGTTAGTTGTAGTTTTTCCAGGTCTAAAGCCACACTGATAAGGTCCAATCAGTTTGTTAAAGGTGGGCTTTAGTCTTTCACACAGTAAAAGTGTGAAACGCGATGTTGAAGAGGCTTATTCCACGGTACTTGGCGCAGATTGTAGGAACTTCCTTTTTGTGAATTGCAAAGAAGCTGATGCAAGCACCTTATCAGTTCTTCGCCGGTCGGGAATCCATCGGTCTGCGCCACTTTGTTGTTCTTCAAGCGGGTAAATGAGGAATTCGATCCTTTATGATCGGACAATGAAACATCTGTTCATTCTGTTCACTGTGTTACACTTTCACTGCTTTTCAGCATGTGGAGAAGTATTTCCTCCACACACGCAGTATCCTCTGGGCATCAGCCAATAGATCACTTCGGGAGGTCCTACAGGAGTGTGCTCCGGTCTTGAAACCTTCGTTGATTCGCTTCATTTTTTCGTAAAATTTTCGAGCATTACCTCTGTCTGCCAGTTTCTCAAGCTCTTCGTACTCACGCATTTCGGCCTCTTTTTCTTTTGTTGTGAAGATGCGTCTCGCTTCCCTCTTCAGCTCTCGGTATCTATCCCAACCCGCTCGTTTTGGGGTCGATCGCAACATTGCGAGGTAGGCAGTCTGTTTTCTCTACAGTGCGAGACGGCAATCCTCATTAAACTGTACGTAAATAGCTTGATTTTCCGTCCCACAGCTCCTTTATACCGAGTTGCTGATGAGTGCTCTCAGAGAGCAGGAGTGCAAATCGAGTAGAAAATCCTTCGGCTGTCGGTTGTGATTGCAGCTTCCTTGTGTTTGTTGACGTGTACGCTTTGCCGCGCAGAGGCGGGTGCGTATCTTCGCTGCTACCAGATAATGGTCCGAGTCTATATTTGGTCCTTAGAGCGTATGAACGTCTAGAACACTGGAGACATGTCGTCATTCTATCACAACACGATCGATTTGGTTGTGCGTGATTCGATCAGCCAAGTAGCTTGATGTGTTTTCTTATGCTGCAATCTAGTACCACAGACGACCATATTTCGGACCCCAGTGCCAAGGACATATTCTTTACCCACCCTAGCGTTAAAATCGCTAAGCACGATTTTTATATAGTGGCCGTGAAAGCGCTCATAGGTACGTCTTAGGCACATAGAAGGTATCTTTGATCACATCGTCCTTATCTTCCTTCGGGGCGCAAATAAGCGATATATTGAAGAGCCTCGGTTTGATCCGGATTGTGGCTAAACATTCATCCACCGGAGTGAATCACAGGACTCGACGACGGAGTCTCTCTCCCACCACAAATCCCACACTGAATTTGCGCTCCTTTATATGGCTGCTGTAGTAGATGTGGCAAGAACCCACCTTCCCGTCCATCGCATTTCTGGGATGGCGGTGATGCTAGCCTTTACTCTTAGGAGGATATCAACCAGCTGGGCAGAAGCACCTTCCTAATTAAGGGTCCGGACATTCCAGGCGCATGCTCTTAAATCGTAGTCCTTAATACGTTTGCACTGGTCGTAATCAAAATTGGGGTCTTTCCTCCGAGGCTGTTGTTTCATTTTCATTGGGAGGTTTTTTATGTGGTGGGTGACAAATCCTACGCACAACCACGTGGGATTCACCTTCTCAATTTAGCTCGCCTCTAAACGAATGTCTGTTGACTACCCAGAGGATACTTGGTCTAAGACCGGAAGTCGTGACCTGCTTGAACTATATGCAAAGGACGTTCCTGGTCACTCCCAAGTCAATGAAAGCCAGAAAATTTCCTCATTTACGTGAATTTTTACGATGTGGTCATGTGTTCTCCAGTACTAGAGAAAATAATACGAGCCGCAGAGCTAAACAAAGAAGGTACAATCTTCTATAAGAGTGTACAGCTGCTGGCGTACGCCGATGATATCAATATCATTGGAAACAACACCCGCGCCGTTAGTTCTGCTTTCTCCAGACTGGATAAGGAAGCGAGGTGTATGGGTCTAGTGAACTGAGGACAAGACGAAATATCTCCTGTCATCAAACAAACAGTAAGCGCATTCGCGTCTTAGCTCTCACGTCACTGTTGACAGTCATATTGTCAAAAAGTCGGAAATTTGTAAAAAAAAAAATAATTTGTCCACAGATTCGATATTAAAAATGAAGTAAATGTTTTCAAAAATATGAGCTACAGCTACAAAAAAGAAACATTCCGCAGTGGTGAAAGAGTAACTGTCCTTTTATGCAACTATGCACAAAAAGCCTAAGAACAGCAAAGAAGAAAAATATTTTTATGAATAACAATGTAAGCACAAATTGAAGGTAAATCTATTTCTATTGCAGAAAAAAATTTGACTCAAATGTTCCTACAGGGCGTATCTATATAACTATATACATACATACATACTATAGACAGTCTGTCGATTGTGCGTTCACCTGCTTGTTAGCCAGTGGATATCAAAGCGTAATTTGCCCTGTCGCCAGCACACTCAACAACAATAACTGAGTGAGTGAGCAGCAACATGACACATAATATCTGAGAAACTATGTGAGTCGTTATAAAAAGCCCGATTTAATATACATATGTTGATATGCGTTTTGCTCGCATAGTCACTTATTGATACGTACATTTCTTTGGCGAATTTCAGCTACTTCGGTTCATGTTGATGTTCAACTTTTCTCTGCTTTTCTAATAATATCAGTTTCTTTTCCGTTTTGTAAGTAAACTTGGAATTATTTATGATTGCAAATGGGCTGTGCCATCAAAGCTAAACATATACTTACATGAAAGCACTATACTTTTACATTATACATATATGTAAAAAAAATATAAATAAAGAAAATATATTCGCTTCTGATCACAGGTTGTTAGTTGCAGGATAGCCTTGCTCAAACCTATCAAACATTGTTGGATTGTATGTATGTGTGTGCACTACACAGTGACCTTACTTTACCTGTTGATCGCTTGATTTCGTTACATTATTTTTGAAATGTTTTATTCTTAAAATGTTCTTTCAATTTCAAGGATTCAGTTTCTTGTTACTGGCAATTTTCTCTCAAAGGAACTCACGCAAATGGCTTTCATTTGCATATTTTAATTTTTAATATTTGCTTCAAAGAAGAATGCTTGGCCTGCAATTTTCTTCAATCTACTAATATGAAGCAACAAGTTCCGTTAAAGCATTTCACTTTTATTATAGCAGTGCTGATAAGTGAACACCATATGTATGTCTACATAATATGAAACAAAAATTCATGCCAATTTAAAGTTCGTAGCGTTAAAGTACAACACTAAGTAGGATTGTTGCGACTACCTGAGTAATCAAACGGTATTAGTAATATTCCAAAATTGTTAGGAAGGAAGTTAAACATAATGTTACAGATAAATTACAAACCACTTCCATGGATGGAAGACGGTGGAACATATTTTTTCAATTAAATATTGTATTATTTGTACCATTTTTGTAAATTCGTAAAGAACACTTAATGTAATTTATGCCTTACTCCAACAGAATGGCATACCGCAATGAGACGAAGAAGAATTTGCGGAATCGCGCTATGTTGAACAAAGAGAGGGTACTGCAAATGAAAATTTTAAAATATAACTAGATTCGTGGAAAGCTTTCTGTGAAATGGTAGAGTCCTCTAGATTCATAACATTAATTCCCTGGGTTATCTTAAAAATGATACTGGTCAACCGAAAAGTGAGACTTTCTGAATAGCTTCAGCCCCCATCTTCGCAAACTGTGTTAGATTGGGTCACGACTGGATGCTTGAAGGCAGGTAAGAGTGTTGCTTATCCCGAAGACCACTAAAACCTCTGCTATTAATGCAAATGATGGGTCTGAACCATTAGACTATAGTCTTTAAAGTGGAAAACGTTGGGTAGGGTAATGGATCTGTTAGAGGCAGAATTCCCAAGGGTAAGTTGTTGAGAACTCAGCATTCCAACAACAATAGTAGGTGGGTAGACACTACTCTACCTGCGGTAGTATCAAAGTTAAAAGGATAACCTTATGTACATGGAATATGAGTACCTTTCTCGAAATCAATGGCGCCTTTAACAATGTGCGGCCGGAACCGGTCGCTAGAGCTGTCGACGAGTTTGAGTTTGAAGCGAAGCTAATGAACTCGCTCTTATGGTTATTGGACATTTTCTAGATGCCATATATGAATTAACCCCAGGGCCGTTTATGTCAGTCCAGTTGGATACTATAGTAGGGAATCCAGCACTCGCTAAGAAGTTGGAACGAGTGCAAATAGCGCATCTCATTAACAGCAGTGTGACACTACGGACTACACCAACATTGGCAGCCAACGTCATCCTACTTATAGCCCCCATTGATATAGCGGGTAGGTGTATTGCTGCGAAGGTAGTCATCCGACTCAGAGAGGCTGGGTATATGAATGGTTCCAGAGTGGGATTCTTGGCTGCTTCGACTGCATCGTTTCAATCTTCAATCACTTGTGCGCTCAAAGCTAATCAAAAGATGCCTGACATCACTAGCGATAGCATCGGACTACTTTAGTATTAGACTCGTTTGTGTGCCGGGTCACTAGGAACAGCAGAGCTAATGAGCTCACACGTAAGGGCGCTCATAAGAAATCTCATCAGTCAGCACTGGATCAGTGAACTTCTCACATACTCGGCAGGCGATTGTTAAAAACCTCAACCTTGCAAGATCCTGCGATCGGTCTCAGCAAAGTTCAACCAGCCGCAGTGGTAGAGGTCCTTACTGGACACTGTCCAATTCGCTTACTTGCCGTGAGGCTGAACATCCTTTAGGAGGCAATTTTCCGATGTTGCACGGAGAAAGATGAGATTGAAACATCTAGACACTTTCTCCTTCACTGTTTAGCTTTAGCTTATTTATGTTATTAAGGCTGAAACATCTCAGCAGCACCAGCATCAGCGAACCAGATGAACTAGCTCGTTTAGATATAGGCACCAAGTTCACTGTCGAATGCCTGAAGGTCTGTGGTATTAATATTTAGGAGTTCGCGGCATCACAAAGGACTGGTGAATTTAACTGTCTAAGTGGGATCCATTGGATCAGCCCATTAACCTAATCTAAACTAGTTTAAGCCAAAAGCTGCTGTTCAATCCTTCCTGATTTTGCAGATCCCACTTTACAAAGTTTTGAGTGTCAGACCTTATAGGTACGTACCCTGTGATGACCCTATATCAAACAAAATGTATCTCCTTATAAATTTATATGCGTAATAACATTTTTTTCGTACTAACTTGTCATTTGAAAATTTCCCTCGAGCCTCAAATAAGTTATAGCTGTAAAGCATGACCATGATACATAATATAATTTTTTATAGTAAAACTCGTTGTATTGTACTACGTTCAAAGGTAGGAAATCTACATAAAATATTTTTGCAATTATCTTTGTAAACGCCTGGCAATGCGCAATTCAAAGGGACTCGTTGTAAATAGAAGCCAACCCACCTACACTAAGGACTTAACACGCTGCAACTTGGGGTAAAGCACACATAAATCATCGCAGCAAAAAGCCAATTTCAGTTATTAATAAGCATGTGAGCGTGATAATACTTTTAAATAAAATTAATAGATAAAACAATGTACAAGGCGATGATCAAACGAGCACATCGAAAGTGCAACAAATGGAACTTCACTCATAAAATATGTTAAGCACATACAAACATATTTAATTATACGGCACGTACACTTATCCTAGCCCTCCTTCACGATTCCTTCCTTGTATGCGTGAGTGTTTCACTGCATCTATCGAGCATCAGTGGCAGCTATATTCTTCCACATGCTCCTCCTTCTCATACTCCCCAGCACGACTGCTTTACTTTCTCTTTCCTCAAACCTGTAAATAGCGGCTTGATCCTTTCCCCAAACGCTCACATTTTAATTAATCGCATGTAAGTCAGGCGAGCTTTTTCATGTCGGTGATGCAGAGTCACCAAGAACCGTCAAAGTGGCCCAAGAACAAAAGTAATTATATAACGGGAAACAGTGCAAGGGCAGCTAGAAGGCCATAGCTGCAAAGCCTCCATGTGTGTGGGTGTGTTAAAGAAAATTAAGAAATAAAATACAACAAAGTACCTCAAAGGAATAAAAATGAGAGCGTAGTACAATGTCGCCCGAAATTCAATTTAAGACCGCATTTCAGTTTTTTACAAAGCCGCACCGCTTGACGTACAGAAAAGATAAAGCGCCGCTTGAAGACATTCCCAGTTGGTTTTTTTCTCTTTATTTGAACCTCAAACAATTTTCGCCAATTTAAAGTTTGAGGCTACATTTGTAGTGAAGAACAAATTTACGCGCATATAAAGGCATAAAATATATCTTTGCATGGCATTCCGAACATAAAATGGCTCTGAAAAGCAATATATGAAGTTATGTAAATCTTCGGAACAATTTCAGGTTAAAATATACGATGAACAGCAACGCAATCAATGTCCACTCTCTCTCTCTCTCTATCTCTCAATGTCTTTATGTCTCTTCAACACTCGTGTGAATAAAATATTATCCTCTATTAAAATTGTATCTGGGAGTGAAGCATGACAGCCCTATGGGATACTCTACAAAGATCTGTTATACTCAATAAGGAAATGCCTTAAAAAGAAAGGTGTCAGATTTCTCGGGATTGAGCTCAAACTACGAAAAAACACCGCCTACCACTACAAGGAAATATCAACTTAATAATAGTATATATATTTGTTAATCTATCAGCCGTATAGACTTTGTCTCTCTACGTTTTTGAAACCAGGCCCAGAAACGAACTGTCAGCAATATTAAGGTTAAGATCTCCGCATTAGCAGACAGTCTCTTTTAGACAGCTTCGACTGTCCTTTGTGACACCCAAATACTCCTAACGAATCACCAAGACTCTTATAATTATACAAAGCGCTTGGACTCTATTATAAAGTTCTTTAGTCGGCTAATGTCAATTCTAGCCAATTCGCTAGGTTCGACGAAGCTGAGTCTTTCAAAATGTTTCAGCCTCAGTCTGGCGAATGTAGACATTGAAAGAAGAAGTGCTTGGATGATGATTCCTCTTCGCCTTTTTCCAAGCAGCTTTGGCAACTAGCAGCTGGCTTGATCCAGCAGCGGGAACGACCGTTTTCGGTCCTCCGCGGATAAGAAGAGCCTCGGAAATGCATAGATGCTTATTGTTGTCCAGCGTTTGGCGAACTCACGCGATATCAGTGTGTCCAGCACTCTAACGCAACGTACTAACAACCGCTTCCAATCCGACGTCAATGTCAACTGCTGCTCCGCTTTGGAGCTTCCAGCAATTTTGAAATAATAGAAAGAAATAC
The DNA here is from genome assembly GCF_028554725.1 of Zeugodacus cucurbitae. Classification (NCBI taxonomy): domain Eukaryota; kingdom Metazoa; phylum Arthropoda; class Insecta; order Diptera; family Tephritidae; genus Zeugodacus; species Zeugodacus cucurbitae. The sequence goes on along the minus strand of NC_071667.1, from coordinate 48,549,263 downwards.
AGAGTAAAATACTAAAGATATTCAAGATTAAATATTTGAAGATTTTAAAGCTATATTACAATTATAAATATACAAAGGGAGTATCAAACTAAGGAGATTTTAGCGATCTAACCGTAAACAATTTGTCGAGGGTTGACACATTATTAAACAATGTTTTGCAAGCGGAGTTTAATTAAAATAATCATTGCAGTGTCATTGTCAAAACGAACTACATAGTTTGAGGTATATGCACACACATCTGCCGAATGTATTTTGGATAAGGGTTGGCATCGCGTATAAATAAAATAACTTCAGTATCATATAATATGGTATTTTACAAATTTTTAATGTACATAGACATATTTTTATTACAATCACTAGGTTCGAAAGACCCATCTCTAGCCATATTTCAGAATACAACGGCATTGATAACTCGTTTGCAATGAACTCATACGTGAATATACAAAGGTTTTAAAATGCCCTCAAACTGCAATTAAGAATATTTTTCAAAAACTCACACACAAAGAAAATTAATTTACGCCTAAAATTCTTACCGCTCAATGCAAACACTTCCATTACTACAATGAAGCGTGCGGCATGAAAATTATGCAAAGTTGAGGTTCTTCAACGCACAAGTTTCCCGACTCGCTCACCACACCTCTACGTCCTGGGTTGTAAAGTTGCACACATGCATTGTCTACTTTTTCGGCAGCGCGCAAAATTCATAAATACTTCAAAGTTTTTTTTCCACCAGCAAACGCGCCAAAAACTTGCAACTTACCTTTTAAGCGTCCTCCAAACTGGCAATCACAGCTCACGCATTGCCACAAGCAAGCACGCACCCCTCGATTCACTCCCTCGTTATGCGGTGCCTTAGGTTTTCAACGCAAACACTAAAAAACTTTGCCGAATTGGCTTGCCAACGGATCTCACCACGTCTTACGCTTTTCATATTATTTCGCATTTTGCATTAATGTACCACGCAGACTTTCCTTACACACACACACATACATATACGAGTAGATGTGGAGTAATTAGTTACCTGCCGCGAATGAATTTCTTGCAACGAAGTGCAAGCAGAAAGACAGAGTGCTGTATGCATTTGTAATTAGCTGTAGGTCAGCGGTGCATATTTTCTTGCAGTTAATTTCATAATCGACTGGGGAAAGCGCCACTAAATTTCGTCTTATTCTTAATGTATGAGAAGGGAGATGTGAAGAAGTGGAGATGTGGTGATGCAGAATTCTTAAATTTGTTTAGCAATAACTTTTCAAAAGTTTAAACATACAAACATGCATGCTTCTTCTTGGTTATCATGATAATATTTGACTTAACTATAAAATTTTCACAAATTGACGTCAATACGAGACTCTATGTAAATATAAGATATTTCCCACACTGTCCTTAAATTTTATAAGATACCCGCGACTTCATCAGAATATTAGTCTCTCATGTCAGTTACCTTCAGGCTGTAATCTGACAAGGTTAAAGAGACGTTGAAAACGATTTAAAATGGGGACATTAAATTCAGACTTTCGTCTAAGAACTTTAGCAATATGTTTTACAGAGTGTAATAGTTTTGTATGCCTAACGGAGGTTATGTGGGTCAAATTGTAAATAATAGATTGAAAAGAACATGCGTTTTCTTAATGAAACGTATTTCATGTATTCTTTTCTAAATATATTTATATACCCTTTGTGGATTCCAGTCGATAGCGTTCCGTGTGATTGTATCTTTATCTCCTCTTAGAACTTAACTGATTCAGCCCCATTTGTGATGATTTCCGAATGCCGAAAGCTTGCTTGGACTTTTTAATCGGTTGGTGATGTCTTCCTTTGGCCCTCCATTTGCACAACTAAAAGATTACATATATTCCTCTCTCTCATCTCAAATAGGTTGGTATTATTGATCCCTTATTTAGCAATTTTCGGTTTAAAAAAAATCGTAAAAAATTGCTGTTGGAAAATAAATTTTTATTCAAACCCAGATTAAACGATTTATTTGCTCGCAATAAAACAACTTATACTTGTAAGAAACTATTTGTATTTTAAAAATTTAAAATTCACACAAGAAAATCTTACTAAAATTAAAAGTGCATATTTTCTTATGAACTTCTAACAAATGTTGGCTTAAAGCTGACTTGATACTTTAATTATGATATGCATGCAACATAACCGCAAACCAAAAATTCGCATGTCTGTGCATATACATAGCTATTTAAATGTGAGTGTATCGGAAAAGTAACTTTTGAAAGTTATAAAAACTGCACATGTGTATAAACACATTCACAGATTCCTACACTTTCTTCATAGAAACTAAGAAATGTTTGAGCTTATGCATATTCGAATATGTACCTATACATTGTATTAGAATATATAAAGTAAATATATAAATGTTTGAACTAATGTTACAACAAGTAAGGAAGGGCTAAGTTCGGGTGTAACCGAACATTTTATATTCTCGCAATTTATTGATGTAATTTTATAAAGATAACATAAAGTTCAATAGAATAACGAAAATCATCATAAATAGTATATGGGGACTGAGGTAATTCCTAAACCGATTTCACTCGTTTTCACCACCAAGATACAATGTATCGAAGACTATACGCTCACTTAATTTAATATTACTTATAATTAGGTATATGGGATCTGGGGGAAGTTATGACCCGATTTTTACCATTTCAGGTACAGAGAGAAACTGTTATGAGAAAAAAATTCAGAGGGAATGAATTACATAAAAATTTCTGAGGGATTTACCTATATTTTCGGTGAAAAATTAACCTTAGACACTGAGTTCTTCATGTTCGATATCAGGGGCCTTGAAAAGTCATGGTTCGATTTTGACAATTTTTCCACAAGTGATGTCACAGCTCAAATACAGTATTTGTGTAATGTTTTATTCCGCTGTCTTCATTTGTTCTTAATGTATATATGTATTATAAAGTGAACGAATAAAAAGAATTCAAAATTGAGTTATATGGGTCGTAGACGTAGTTGTGAACCGACTTCGCCCATATTCCACCCGTGTAATCAGGGTGTCAAGAAAGTGTTATATACCGAATTTCATTGAAATCAGTTGAGTAGTTCTTAAGATATGGTTTTTGACCCATAAGTCAATTTTCCATTTTGTAAAAAATTCTGCCATTTCTTATGTAAAATTTGGTGTTTCTGACGTTTTTCGTTAGTGAGTTAACGCACTTTTAGTAATTTTCAACCTAACCTTTGTATGGGAAGTGGGCGTGGTTATTATCTGATTTCTTTCATTTTTGGACTGTATAAGGAAATGGCTAAAATAAACGACTGCAGAAAGTTTGGTTTATATAGCTTTATTGGTTTGCGAGTTATATACAAATAACCTATTTGGGGGCGGGGTCACGCCCACTTTTCCAAAAAAATTACATTCAAATGTGCCCCTCCCTAACGGGATCCTATGTTCCAAATTTCATAACTTTATTTATGGCTTAGTTATGACACTGTATAGGTTTTCGGTTTCCACCATTTTGTGGGCGTGGCAGTGGACCTATTTTGCCCATTTTCGAAAGCAACCTCCTCAGGGTGCCAAGGAACATATGTTTCAAGTTTCATTAAGATATTTTAATTTTTACTCAAGTTAACGCTTGCACGGACAGACGGACAGACGGACGGACAGACATCCGGATTTCAAATCCACTCGTCATCCTGATCATTTATGTATATATAACCCCATATCTAACTCTTATATTTCTTGGTGACACAAACAAACATTATGTGAACAAAACTATTATACTCTGTGCAACAGGTTGCGAGAGTATAATTAATGAAAACTCAAATATAAATAAAGTATTAAAAGAAGACTTTATACCTAAATTTCTGCAAGCTGTATATAGGTTTTAGATTAAAGCTTACCAATGCCTGCTAAGCTAAATAGATAATAATAATAATTCTCCTGTATCTCTTCGTGCGATTCTTTAACCTGATGCTGGAGAAAATAATACGAGCCGCAGAGCTAAACAGAGAAGGTACAATCTTCTATTAGAGTGTACAGCTTCTGGCGTACGCCGATGATATAGATATCATTGGAAACAACACCCCGACGTTAGCTCTGCCTTTTCCAGACTATTTGCGGTCATCAAACAAACAGTCAGTGGCTCCCACGTCACTGTTGACAGTCATAACTTTGAAGTTGTCTATCTTGGAACCAGTATTAACACCAATAACAATGTCAGCTTAGAAATCCACCGCAGAATCACTCTTGCCAATAAGGTTGGCAACGGCGAATACCCCAGAAGATGGAATGATGACCTGTATGTGTTGTTCGACGACATAGACATAGTCCAGCAATTAAAAGGACAGCGGCTACGCTGGCTGGGTCATGTTGTTCGAATGGACGAATGTGCTCCAATTCTGAAAGTGTTCGGTGCAGTACCCGCTGGTGGAAGCCGAAGAAGAGGGAGACCCCACTCCGATGGAAAGACCAGGTGGAGAAGGACCTTGGTATTGGCGCCAAACTGCCAAAAGAAAGAATGAATGGCGCGCTATTGTGGACTCGGCTATAACCGCGTAATCGTTTTCTACGTCAGTTAATAAGAAGATATGTCGCTCATTATATTACCGCCCTCTCCCCAGCCTTGAAACTTGTTTAAACAAATTATTGGGTGGCATTTCTGTCTTTAGACGCTCTGATTTTTATTTCTTTCAGTTGCAACTCTACTCTTACTCACAACAGTCTTAATGCTATATTCAATTCGGTCGTTGCTGACTTCTTCTAGAGTATAGACCAACTCTATCTGTTCAAGTTCGATGACATTCCTCTTCCTCTTCTTCTTTGCAACTACACCGTGGGTCGGTCGGAGCCGAAAACTTAAAACTTCGCCAGTTTTCTCTACCCGTTGCGAAGTCACGCTAGTTGTACATCTCAAGTGCAGACAAATCCTTATGCTCTTAGTCCTTCTATTGGATGCATTGTCGTCCTTTCTTCCGTTCTCCACCCATGAGTCTGAAAACGAAGGAGCTTTTCACATGAGCAACGTCTTCCATATGTACGACATGGTCCAACCAGCGCATTCGTTCGTTTCTTATGCTTAAATATATCCATGTCGCCATAGACCTCAAACAGTTCATGGTTCCATCTTTTTCGGTACTCCTCGCTCACGCGGACGACTCCGAAGGTCTTACGGAGAACAGTTATCTCGAATGCTCCATATACCTTCTTATATCGGGAATGAAGAGACCAATAGAGCATAATTTTTGTTCGTCGAGAGAGGGAACTGTTTTTCAAATGTCTACCGATCTCAAAGTAGCATTTATTTGTAAGAGCTATTCTGCACTTGATCACCAGGTTTAGATTGTTTGTGATATTTATGCCGGTTCCGAGATAACCGAAGTCTATATTCAATGTCATTATAAAGAAAATATACACGTATAATACAGGTATTAAGAGCCGAACAACTGTCTGTGATAACTCTAAATTGATAAAGAGGAGATCAATTATCCCCTTTCACTTTTATTGCGTATGACCGTACTTACATAATCAGTGCATTTAAATGATAATTATAGCGCATTTGCTTTAAACTACTTTGAACCAGTATAGCAAGCACTCCCCCATCGCGCTAATGCATTTGTGCTGGACTTAGAAAAGAGTCTCTTAATCTGTATATTAAAGCTTTTAAAAGCGTCAAGAGAGTTTAAATGCTCGAGGGTCTAGAGCAAAAATGCATATGTACATATGACTGTTTGGTTATGTAGAGCTGAATTTAAAATAGGCTATGCTATTATTGCTACTTACCAATAGGCACTAAAAGCGGTCGTGCCATGCATCAAAAGTAATCCCGGGCCATCTTCCAACTCACGCTCCCCTGTCTTCGTGCAACAAACTCACTTAATGCACCGAACGCATGCTAATGTGCACAACATATGTACTGGGTTGTGTAGAAACGACTGCATAAAGGCGGGGCGCACTTTCTTCCCACACTTGCAGCCGTATAATTGCTATTTAAGCGCGAACATCAGCTTTTTATACACTCAACTTGACTTTTCATGCCTCTTTTAGTTTTGCATCTTCTGTTAGTCTTTGCATTATATACAAGCGCACTGTTGTTGTTGTTGTTTTTGTTGTTATTTTATAACTTGCGTATGCATATGCGCTCCGTGTTTGCCGCTTGCGTAATTTCGTTATAAACACTAGCATACTTTCATGCGATATGCGTTGCTTTTGTGCATTTGCAATGCGAGCAAAGTTTTTCTTTGTACGCCGCTTAGTTGCTTTGGCTTCGCTATGCTCTGCTCCCTAACTTGATTTAGCACTTATCCATTTCTTCAAACATTTATTACCACTTGCGAATCTTGTTGTCTTTACTTTTGCATAATTTAACATTTTTAGTGGCGTTTTTTACCCACAACCAACCAGGCAGCGCAGCATATCTTTGACGGTGTGCCTCGTGTTTTTTTTCCTTTTGTTTTTGTTTAAAATATACTTGTATATGTTTTTGCACACATTCCATCGAGGCAATTACAGTTGAGACTTTTTGTATATGAATTGCAGGCTTCCACAAGTACTCCATGCAACTTATTCAACTTCCGGTCGCTACACACACCCTGCTCTACACACGGCTCGCACTAACGCCGTACAGTGGGTTAACTTCATGCATTTCATGAAAAAAATATTTAATATGAATTCTGTTCTCTTTAAAAAAGCTTATACCATTTTCAGGTTTAGAATTAAAATAGTTGGGAACTCTGTAGGTAGATCTACACGACTGCAGAGAATCTCACTTAAATAGCTTCGACTGTCCTTTGTGGCACCCATCCATTCCTAATGGATCATCAAGACCCTCATAATTCGACAAAAACCCTGGATTCTATTACAAAGTACTTAAATCGGCTAATTTTGATTCCACCCACTTCGTTGGGTTTGCCGACGGTGTGCCCACCGAGGTGTTTTAACCTTAGTCTGGCGAATGTTGGAGATTTAAGGAAGAAGTGCTTGGATGATGATTCCTATCCGCCTTTCTCCAAGCAATTTTGGCAACTTGCATCTGGATTGGTCCCTAATCTCAGCTCATGTGTACCTATGGGACAATGATCAGTAAGCCACCAATGGTTGTGGCGAGATGAACCTAAAGGCAGCAGCTGGAAGACCGAAGGAAGACCTGGAAATTGCATAGATACTAATTGTTGTCTAGCGTTTGGCAAACTCAAGCGAAATCACCCGCTTCCACTCCGACGTCAATGTTGCTAGGGTAGCCTCTCTGACAAGCTGGTCCACTCTGCGGTTTCCAGCGATTCCACAGTGACCCGGTATCCACACAAGTCGGATTGCAAAGTAGTTTGAAGCTATTGATAAGGATGTTAGACACTCCCTAACTAGCTTAGTGCGTACCGTCGTCGAATCCAAGGCCAGTATTGAGCGCGCTTCTGAGCAGTATGCAGCAGTATCGGAAATCAACTGTGGCATTCATACTTTGTCGAACAATTTTATTTAAAACTATGTCAATCGATCTCTATATTCGATAAGCAAAAACTGTTTTTTTTTTCATCGCTAATTTCCCCCTATTTTTTCGCAGTTCACTTTATTTTCTCAAAGTTTACAGCGCTCGCATACCAAAACGTAGCCCTACATGTTGTATACGTAACTGTTTGCACGTAGACATTTTATGCTTGTAACTAACAGCCTCGTACCAATGCAAATGCATATTTTGCAGTTTGCATGCCTACACACAAGTCGTTGTAGCATTTGGTCGTTTACTCTTGCTTTTTCATTTGTGTTGTTGAGCTGCTTGTAAGCTTCAGATTATCAAGTTACCGTTACTCTTGCACACTCTGAAGTGTTTTCGAAATAATTTCCAAGTGTTTCACATAACACGATTTACAAGAGTAGCTTCTTCCATCGCACGCACACACTCTCCCGCGTACATGAGTCTGCATGTAAATTCAGTTATGAATGCTTACAAGTGCCACTTGACTCGCTGTTAACGATAGTTTGTTATCCACTTTTGCATCGGCATATTCCTTGAGCCCATTCAAATTTATTTTTTCCTTACGCCAGTCTGTTTTCATTTTGTATTCAATTTGAGTTTTATTGCATTCGCACCAGCCGCTTCTTGATTCTTGTTTCCCATTTATTCAAGATTTCTGGATAACAACAAGTTGCTGCATTTTAGAGGGGTTCGTATTTAAATTGATTTTTAAATCCTTTGGTAGATACTTGACCGAGTTTTTAATATCAGGCTCTTCAGGTTGTGCACTTTCGACAAAGTGAATTCATTGCATACTATAGTATATGTTTGAGTTTACTTTACAGGGAATCAGGTCCCATATGAGTCCCATAAAAGCCAACAATTTGGTAAATCTTTTATGCACGAACAGTCACAATCTGGATATATTCAAGTTTCAGATATGTGGACTGTTAATCTATTATTGGAAAACAGTCTAACTGTAAATCAAAGCCTTTCATGCACATTAGTTTGTAAAAGCTTAAAACGTGTGGGCACGCTGTGAACATTGCATAAAACTTTCCGCTCGTTTTGTCTTATTTGTCTTAAAATGTTGAAACGATTCAACACTATAACTAGGGGTTTATCCGAGTAAGTGCTTCTTGGGTGAGTTTGAGTGTGCGAAGTTTTAGGAATGTTTGTGATTCGTCGTTGATCATCAAATAAGGTAAACTGGTGAGCTCCGTAAGGAGTTAGCTGGGTTTCACAATTTCATAACTAAAATAAAATGTCTTATTAAAAAGTACAATTGGTGACTCACTATCGTGCGACTTTTTCAATCTAATGCTGCAAAAAATAATACGAGCTTACCGAGCTAAATAGAGAAGGAACAATCTTCTATAGAAGTGTACAGCTCCTGGCGTACGCCGATGATATTGATATAATCGGAAGCAACAACCACCCCGTTAGTTCTGCTTTTTCCCGCCTGGATAAGGAAGCGAAGCGTATGGTTATGGTGGTGAATGAGGACAAGACGAAATATCTCCTGTCGTCAAACAAACAGTCAACGCATTCGCGTCTTGGCTCCCACGTCACTGTTGACAGTCATAACTTTGAAGTAGTAGATAGTTTCGTCTACTTGGGAACCAGCATTAACAACACCAACAATCTCAGCCTCAAAATCCAACGCATAATCACTCTTGCCAACAGATGCTACTTTGGACTGAGTAGGCAATTGAAAAGAAAAGTCCTCTTTCGTGACATAGTTCAGCGAATAAAAAGACAGCGGCTACGCTGGCTAGGTCAAGTTTTACGAATGGATGAAAACACTCCAGCTCTGAAAGTGTTCTTTAGGAGCATTTATCTCAAAATTCAAATTTTTAAGTCGGTGAACATGATTTCTTGAAAAGTCATGAAGTTAAAATTTGCGCACATCTTTGAAATGACGTTATTAACTAGATAAACGAAAGAGTTTTTATTTTTATATGCTGAAAACTTTGGCGAAAAAACTGAGTTTTATAGTTAAAATTCTAATATTATGCTCACACAGACACTCATCCGCGAGGTTTAGGTTGTTGAGTAGCTCAACTTACTAAACCGCTGGATTTAATAAGATTTCGCAATATTCTACTTCGACCATTCCTTGGTACGATGTGTAGCCGATATTGACAGTTGCCAAATGATGCAGAAGCTCCTTCGAATACTGCTAAACAGCGTCAAACATTGCTGTGCAATGGTCTCAATGTTGCAGCTTTGTTCTGAAAAATTTTTCATGCGGGATTAACTCTAGTGATCTTTTGAGATGTCTAATGTCTCAGCTATCTCGCGCGTCTTCAATCTTCTTCTTCTGATCCGTGAGATCGTGAATTTTTGTCAGGTATCCACAGTGATAGCAGTTTTCGAAGCACTTGGGCATGACTATGTACTACGTGATAGCAAATTTATTATTGAGGCAACGGGCTTTGAAGCCATAAATTTTTTTGGAAGATTGATTGAAGCGTTGTGTTCGGCGGGCAGACTAAAGGCTCTCCTTAAGGCAAGTCTTTCAGCACATTTAAAGTAGACGTCCTGTAGCCTTACTTTTCGGTATCGATTTGTCCAAATTGCAAAGGTTTTTTCAGAGAATATGTATGATTCATATATTAGAATGCGCATCGCCTATAACGTTGTGTTAATTTATCCAATATCCAGTTTCTTGGCTCAAATACAACAGATTTCTTAAATATTTGGAAATCAATCAACAAGGGCTCCCAATTGCTTAAATACTTAGACAAATTTTACAAGAATAATTAAGTGAGAACGCTTTAGCAAAACCTCGTGAAACCATCTGCTTAAAGAACTAAAATGTCAACCGTCGGCATTCTAAATTAGCTTAGACGCATACATATGTACTTATTTTCCTACGTGCATGCAGATTTGAAGCCACACTAAAGACTCTCCTTAAGCCATTTATGCGCTGTCAAGGGGGAGTAGTTATAGGAATCATACATGCAGCCTGGGGTTATTGGTTGTACGCAGTTGTTCTGTTGCACACATACTTGTACACCTGCATGTCATATGTATGCGTATATGTCACAATAAGAAAACACGCTGTCAAATATTAACATGTCCACCGGATGTACGCGTATTTGCTTTCAGCCTTCACTGAAACCGGTTGGTACAAGGATTTCAAGCTGTTGTTGTTGCTCTTCGACTACAGCTAAAACAAATACCAGCAAATATTTATGCAATTCCACAGAAACTGTATTGGAGTGTTTGTAGCAAACTGAAAAAATATGTATACGATACATAAGTATATATGTATAACATGGTACATAAGTATATTACAACAACCTCACTTATTTCTACAGACCGATATGCATATGTGTACGTACAATATGTACATAATCACAGAGCATACTTTTGTTTTGCTACCCAGTTGCTCGACTATTGTCGTTGTAAAGCTTCTGTAATACATTTCTTGGGTATTTATTTATAAGGATATTGCTAAAAGCTATAAGCAGCCGTTGCAACTTACTACTAATATTTTATGACCATCATTTTTTTCCATTTACTCTAATGCTTTTGGTACTTAAATTCATGTATGTATGTATGGACATACGCACGAACACAAAGGAGGTACTTGTACTGCTCCAAATGAGTAACGAGTTACAAGTCTTGTTTTACTCTATCAGACTTGCGGCCATACAAGTTTCGACATTTCACCGATAATTTGTCACTCATTAACTTCAGTTTATTCCACATCTTATGCGCTTCAATTTCTATTCTCTTTTTGCTTTAGCGTCTTACATTTATTTGCACAAATCTTTAACACAGACTAGTAAATTCGTAAACTCATTTCATGTACCAGCTTTTGAAGATTTCAGATACAGACATGTCATCCTCTATTTAGAAGTAGTTTAAACGCTGCGTGTTTTAATGATCAATTATAAAATTGAGCTATGCCATCAACGATTCAGTGAATACAGCTAGCTAATTTTTATACTCTCGCAACAAAGTTGCTTAAGAGAATATTATAGTTTTGTTCACATAACGATTAGTTGTAAGTCCTAAAACTTAACGAGTTAGATATAGGGTTATGTATATCAAAATGATCAGGATGACGGTTAAAGTTCAAATCCGGATGTTTGTCCGTCCGTCCGTCTACCCGTCAGTGCAAGCTGTAACTTAAATAAAAATTGAGATATCTTGATGAAACCCTGATTGACCCTGAAGAGTTTAAGTTCGAAGATGGGCGTAATCGGACCATTGCCACGCCCACAAAATGGCAATAAACGAAAACATATAAAGAGCTATAACTAAGCCATAAATAAAGCAAAATTTGGTATAAAGGATCGCACTATGAAAGGGCTTATGTGGATATAATTTTTTTGGGGAAGTGGGCGTTGTACGTATGTCGTAAACTACTGAAGCTATATCAAGGAAACTTTCTAGAGTAATTTTTAAGGTACTACCTTATACAGCTCAAAAATGGAGGAGATCGAATTATAAACTCGCCCACCTCTCATACAAAGGTTATGTTGAACACTTCTAAAAATGCTTTAATTCAGTGAAGAAAATCACCAAAAACCTTAAATTTCATTATAAAGAAGAGCTGCACTCAAAAAGGTATGTAAAATTTTGAATGGGCGTGGTACCGCCCACTTATGGGTCAAAAACCATAACTATTCGACCAATTTCAATGAAATTCGGTTCATAATATCTTCTTAGCTTCCCAATGCTATGTTGTAAAAATAGTCCAAATCAGTTCACAACCACAAGTCGATCAGAATCGTTTACTTTACAATATATAAAGTAAGCACTAGTGAAGATATGAACAGAACTTTGCAAAAATACTGCATTTAAAGAGTGGCATTGCCCTTCTAAAACTCGCCGACATCGGTCCATAAGTTTTCAAGACCCTATATATCGAATATGAGGACCTCAGTGCTTCTAACAAATTTTTTACCGAAAATATACGTAAGTCCTGAGATATTTTGAAGAAATTCAGAGGCAATATGTTTCTTCTAATAATATGTCTTTGCCCCGTAGCGTCCATAATATAATTAATTCAGATTTCGTGTATGTAGTGGATTCTTACCCCGTACAATCACGTCATATTCGAAGAACAGATGCACCTTAGAAAACCATGGCTAAATGACGAACTGAGAATTCTATGAAATTATCGCATAATCTAAAATAATACTTGACAGTTCAATAATAACCATTGTTATGCTGAGTATTAGGTGCATTTAGACGAGAAAAAGACGAGCTATATTGGTATCAGCTTAGGCGGACTAACTACCATATTCGCCACCAGTGTCAGGCTAAAGTACACTCCAAATAGATGGCATGAGACCAATGTTATTTTAATCTACTTTGAATCAAAATGGTTCAGATCGATCATCCTAACCAACTTTCTTACTAAAAATTCGTGGATATTATAAGAAGTCCGTTAATATTTTCCCACTTAAAGAATACGGGACAATCGAAATATCCTTAATAAAAATAGAGTAATAGTACAGTAGAGAGATACGGAAATGTACAAAATACCCATCAAATGACCTACGACACCCAGTAAATGGTCGATCTGATCAATGAACCAATCCTTTTACCTGACACTAAGGATTGTTGTATGTGATCTTTATTCAGATAAGAACGTCAATCATATCTATACCAGCGACTAGTTCCTGAAATCTTCGTTTCTATTGCTACGATCAAGACGTGAAATCAAAGCAAACTGACACTTAAAATAATACAAGATATATTGGCTTTATATTAAGGTAACCCATCCCATAATAATATAAGGAGCCTTAGTATGATTGAAAGGAAGCTCTAATGGGGAAGTGATACATTTATTCTCTGTAACAAGCACACCACTTCACTCTTCTTCGGTAACTTTTAGTAGATATAACAAGTTGATTCGACCCAGATGAAAGGCATAGAGTATTAGCTATTAGGGATATTAGCTATCAATTTACAGAATTCTACTCAATTATATGTATATTTACTGAACATTGCGAGTATTACAGTTCTTACCCAGTTTCTTATGCATAAAAGCAATAAATATGGCTAGTAAAAAAATAATAAAAATATCACAGATAACAAAATCTAAATATACATATATACAACATGAATGATGGACTGCAACAGTTAGAAAATCTTCAACATCTCCTTGCTTTTCCGTGAAAAGCACCAGTCAAATACTCAAGACAGCTAGGAGGATTGGAAAATAATATCTTTGAAGGGAATAGCTCAATATTTAGTCCGTGAAATAACAAAAGTAAGTGGTTAAGGAAGATATTTATGGCAAAGCTGGTGCTGATCATTGCTGCTGATGAAGTACCAGGTAGTAATATGAAAAGGCGTAAAGAAGGAGGCTAAGACTGTGAGCATTAAGCTGAAGTGCTGCTACGAGTTCCTTGCTGCTTACAATAATTTTATTTTCTTCCAATATGATAAATATGTTGAAGTAATAGACGAGCAACAGCAAATCAGTGCATACTGTCAGTATCGTACCGGCTTTCATTTGATAGTACTTATTCATGAGCAGACTTTCTAAAAGCCAGCATCAACGGAAGTGTTCGAGCCAATAGCTTCACTGGACAAGACATGCAAATATCTTAGCACAACTATTCAACGAGTGCATACATGAATTTACTATAATAAATATTAAAATACTATTAAATTACTTTTGTACTTTCTATGATCAGCTTTTCTGTCTGTACATAGCTTTGGCTTAAGGTTTGCTACACTTGCAATACACTGCTCGAAAATTGCTGCAGTAGCTCGTTTTTATTCTCTTACTTAACGTTAAGAAACAACTCACCTGGTCTTACAGTAGTCGCTACGGAAACCTCTCAACCAGGCGGTTAAAATGAAGGAAGGAAATGAATTCATGTTCGCATATCCTTCGTGCAGTAATATCTGATTCTAACATGCCACACATCTGTCGTAGAATTCATTGCCGCAATCAGTACACAGTTGACTATTATCACAATAATACTTGGAAATTCATCCTGTGCTATGCTGCACTGCACTTATTCTACATGAATTCACATCATCAATCCAAGGGTGTTGCTCAGTTGATAATAGGATCTTTTTAACTTATCTGCTTTGTGTTTCTAAATGTGCTTCGCTGGTAGTAAAATGCAATTAATTGCGAAATTGTATCAGTGGAGTAACATTTCAATTAAATTACCCTACATTTATTACTGTTAAAAATTATTATATATTGAATGTTTAATATAAAAAGAACCTATTTAACTTTCATTTAGAGATGTAATGGGATATTAAAATACCCGCTTTTCGAACTTTCAGGTCAATTATTACGTGTCAACTGATAGTTAATCAATTTTTTTTAATTTTCGATGAAAAATTAGTTTCTTGATGCTGCAAATCACAAACATTTTAAAATTTCGCGTTCGCATTTAATATTTATTGTTTTAAGTTATTACGAGGGCTGCTATATATATTTCTGGCCTAATAATGAAAATAGGAATATTTATCAACGAAAATGGTTTTATTGTTTTTCAAAATATTCTCCATCAAGATTTATACACTTTTGCATGCGCTCAAACCAATTTTCGAAGCACTTTTTTTGAGCCTTTTTTTGAGCGATTGTCAAATTGTGCGGGATCCATCGAGACAAACCTTTTTTACGGCCAGGTGTTCATACAATATCGAATGTATGCTGGTGGGAGAAATGCATAGGCATGCCTCTATCTGAAGGTATGTTACATGACGGTCTTGCATTATCAGTTCACGTACGGCATCGATGTTTTCTGGCACAACGGCTGTTTTTGGACGACCTTCACGGAATTCGTCTTTGACCGAGCGTCGGCCACGATTGAATTCGTTGTACCAGTTTTTCACAGTGCTATAGGATGGTGCTTCATAGCCATACAAAGATTTTAGTTCATCGATGCACTCTTGTCGCGATAATCCACGTCGAAAGTTGTGAAAAATGATCGCACGAAAATGTTCACGAGTAAATTCCATTTTTTGGCCGAGATGAATTTTTTAATTCCCTGTAAATAAAACAATTCACGATTAAATGACAAAACGTTCTGAGTGATGTTATGCTAAAAAATGTCAAACTCCAAACTGTCCAATGGAAATGTCAGATTGCACCTGGCAACACTTAGTGTTGCCTAGGCCAGAAATATATATAGCAGCCCTCATATAAGTGATCTTGCACAGCAGTAATAATAATATAAATATCTGCGTCGCATTTTTTTTTGCAACATTTCAATCTGGCCTTTCCAGTTTCCCAATTTCGAAACGTCAAAACCTCCTCCATCCAGTTCAGTCCATTTCCAGTGAGATGGAAGTTGTACATCTCTTTATCTATGCTGGTAATGCTAATCATGTCAATCTCTAGCTAGCTCTTTTAATATAGCCTCTTTTAATATCTAATCAGGGTTAATTGGGGTTTCTAAATTCACAAAGGACTGTCCTTATAGTTTATGTGTATTAAGCCTCTTGTGGCAAACACCCATAAAACCTAACCTATGGTCAGTGGCGGATCCAAAAAAATTTTTTGGGGGGCATTTTACGAAAAGTTTTATTACTACGTATTTTTAATATAGCAGTTCCCTCGCGAAAATTCAGTTATTATAGGACACGTTCTGTTTTTTTTTTTTGTTAATTTTTCCCAAAGTACGAATTTGACCTTAAAAAAGATCGAGAAATATTTTCTTTTTATGAAAGGGTGATCAACTGTTCAGAACAAAACTTTCTTGCGGAGGTGAAAATGTGGAAACAGCGAACTTCAGGCATGTATTTTCGGAATGCTCTCGAAGCTTTAGAAGCAGTGAATAAAACGTCTTTTGGGAATGTTTCCAAGATTTTACACATATTGGCGATATTGCCTGTTTCAATAGCATCACCGGAAAGAAGTTTTTCAAGTTTAAAGAGAACTAAAACCTAGAGGATGGAGTCATATGTAGAAAGAAGTTCACGTAAGTGAGGAAAGTTTCCGACTGCCATTCACTTGGGAGCGGCCAGGAACTATTCTTTTGCATGTGGTTCAAGCACCTCACGACTTCCGGTCTTAGACCAAGTATCCTCTGGGTAGCCAACAGACATCCGTCTGGAAGCGAGCTAGAGTGAGAAGGCGAATCCAGCTTATGCGGTTGTGCGTAAGGTTTGGGACCCACCACATATAAACGAATAACCAATGAATAAGAAGCAAGAGCCTCGGATGAGCTCCGTCAGGATCGGGAAGGACCTTTCCGAGCCGTTCGATACCAAACGAGGTTTCAGACAAAGTGACTCGCTATTGTTTGACTTCTTTAACCTGACGCTGGAAAAAATAGTTCTAGCCGCAGAGCTAAACCGAGAAGGTACAATTTTTTATAAAAGTGTACACCTACTGATATGATATCGATATCATTGGAAACAACACCCGCGCCGTTAGTTCTGCTTTTTCCCGCCTGAATAAGGAAGCGAAGTGAATGACAACACGAACAATGTCAGCCTCGAAATCCAGCGCAGAATAACTCTTGCCAACAGGTGCCACTTTGGACTGAGTAGGCAATTGAACAGTAAAGTCCTCTCTCGACGAACCAAAATCAAGCTCTACAAGTCGCTTATCATTCCCGTCCTGCTTTACGGTGCAGAAGCGTGGACGGTGTCAACATCCGATGAGACGGCTCTAGGAGTTTTCGAGAGAAAGGTTTTGCATAAGATTTATGGTCACTTAAACATTGGCAACGGCGAATACCGCAGAAGATGAAATGATGAGCTGTATGTGTTGTTCGACGACATAGTCCAGCAAATAAAAGGACAGCGGCTACTCTGGCTAGGTCATGTTGTTCGAATGGATGAAAGTGCCCCAGCTCTGAAAGTTTTCGATGCAGTACCCGCTGGAGGAAGCCGAAGAAGAGGGAGACCTCCACTCTGATGGAAGGACCAGGTGGAGAAGGACCTGTCTTCACTTGGTATTACCAATTGGCGGCAAACTGCCAAACGGAGGTATGCGTGGAGCGCTGTTGTGGACTCGGCTATAACCGCGTAAGCGGTGTCTACGCCAGTCAAAAAGAAGAGAAGATCAACTGTTCAGAACAAAACTTTCTTGCGGAGGTGAAAATGTGGAAACAGCGAACTTCTGGCAATCATTTTCGGAATGCTCTCGAAGCTTTAGAAGCAGTGAACAAAACGTCTTTTGGGAATGTTTCCAAGATTTTACTCATATGGGCGTTATTGCCTGTTTCAATAGCATCACAGGAAAGGAGTTTTTCAAGTTTAAAGAGAATTAAAACCTATTTACGAAATACGACGGGTCAAGATAGGCTTAATGGTCTAGCATCAATGAATATTCATAGGGATATTGATCTGTCAGTTGATGAAATACCAGAAGAATTCTTTCAAAAACCAAGGAAAATATAACATGGAATGTGAGATCCCGTGTAATCCTCAATTAATTACCGAGCTTTAGCGATACTGCTTGTACAAATGTAGAGAAAATTCGAATTAAATGAATAACAACAAAAATCTTGTAACTTATTATAATTGTTTATAATTTGATGTGATTTTTTTTTGATCAATAACCTCATTCCAAACCCATATCAACAACATATATTTTTCTTCGAGTTTAGGGGGTGTTTTAACACCAAAAACCCCCTCACCCCGTGGATCCGCCACTGCCAATAGTCTAATAACAAAACGCAGTTGAAGGTTTTGGTAAAAAATACTGATATCGTCCTTAGTCTTGAGCGCAACTGAATTGCTAAAAGTTGTTAAAAATACCTTTTTCTTGCTTTCCATATGTTCATTTAAAGAAAAAGTTTGTTCAAGGACATAAAGCATATCAAGGGTCTAAAAAAAGAACATAAATTGACGACTGACCACAAACTGTCAAAAAACACCTTTTTCTAACAAACAGCATATTCACTGAAATGTTCAGCTAGTTTCTATAACAACAACAGTGCTATCAATTTATTTGGTTTTCTATCGGGCCATGTGTTTGCTCCTTGCTATATAAAAAAGTCCAATCATGGGAAGCAAAAACAAAGTTATTCAATCTACTGGATTCAGTTTGGCTTTTATGTACTGTTTCAGACTCGTATTACCTAAAAAGGAGTAATTTGATAATGGATGCTGCATTTATTTGGGTTAGAAATCAATTTACAAATTTTTGGACAAAACTTCAACTTGTTACTTTTCAACTTAAAAAGGCTATCTCTGGGAATTGGTAGAACTTAACTTTATTTGAGGACGGTAAAACAAGCGCGTCTGCGAAGTTTCATGCACCGCCTCAATATGAGCTACAAGCAGATTTCTCTTCATCTAAAGATTATGTCGTTATCTGCTTTTCTAAGACGTTATCATATTCTCCTTCCAAGTCTTTTTCATCATCGGACATGGTTGTTGCTTCCGATGATATCGTACGCCAGCCGCTGCACACTCTGATAGAAGATTGTACCTTCTCTAATTAGCTCTGCAGCTCGTATTATTTTTTCCAGCAATAGATTGAAGAAGTCGCACGATAGTGAGTCACCTTGTCTGAAACCTCGTTTGGTATCGAACGGCTCGAGGCCCTTCCCGATCCTTACGGAGCTTTTGGTGTTGCTCAACGTCAGTTTACATAGCCGTATTAGTTTTGAGTGGATACCAAATTCAGACATCGCGGCATAAAGGCAGCTCCTATTAGTGCTGTCGAAGGCTACTTTAAAATCGATGAAAAGGTGGTGAGTGTCGATTCTTCTCTCTCGGGTCTTTTCCAAGATTTGGCGCATGGTGACTATCTGGTCCATGGTGGATTTTCCAGGTCTGAAGCCACACTGATAAGGCCCAATCAGTTCGTTGACGGTGGGCTTTAGTTTTTCACACAATACGCTCGACAGGACCTTGTATGCAATATTGAGGAGGCTTATCCCACGGTAATTGGCGCAGATTGTGGGGTCTCCCTTTTTATGGATTGGGCAGAGCACACTGAGATTCCAATCGTCAGGCATGCTTTCTTCCGAACATATTCCGCAAAGAAGCTGATGCATCCACCTTATCAGCTCTTCGCCGCCACATTTGAATAGCGCGGCCCCGCCGCTTTGTTGTTCTTCAGGCGGGTAATTGCTATGCGAATTTCTTCATGGTCGGGTAATGGAACATCTATTCCATCGTCATCGATTGGGGAATCGGGTTCGCCATCTCCTTGTGTTGTACTTTCACTGCCATTCAGCAGGTCGGAGCAGTATTCCCTCCATAATCCCAGTATGCTCTGACCTCCGTTACCAGATTACCTCCTGGGTCCCTACATGATAATGCTCCGGTCTTGAAATCTTCTGTAAATCGCCTAAACTTTTCGTAAAATTTTCGAGCAGTACCCATTTCGGCCAGCTTTTCATACTCACGCATTTCGGCCTCTTTCTTTTTACGTCTGCAAATGCGCCCCGCTCCCCTTTTCAGTTCTCGATATCTATCCCACCCCGAACGTGTTGTGGTCGATCGCAACGTTGCGAGGTAGGCAGTCTGTTTTCTCTCCACTGCGGAACGACAATTCTATCGTACCAACTGGTTTTTCGTTTGGATGCAGCGGTATGCAATGAGTTTGAGATGCCGTTCCACAGTTCCCTTATATCGAGATGCTGATGAGTGCTCTCAGAGAGCAGGAGTGCAAGTCGAGTAGAAAATCGTTCGACTGTCGGTTGTGATTGCAACTTTTCGACGTCGAACCTTCCTTGTGTTTGTTGACGGGCGTTCTTTGCTGCACAGAGGCGAATGCGTATCTTTGCTGCTACTAGATAATGGTCCGAGTCAATGTTTGGTCCTCGGAGCGTACGCACGTCTAAAACACTGGAGACATGTCTTCCGTCTATCACAACGTGGTCGATTTGATTGCGCGTGTTTCGATCAGGAGACAGCCACGTTGCTTGATGAATTTTCTTGTGCTGGAATCTGGTACTACAGAAAAGCATATTTCGGGCCCCAGCGAAGTCGATCAGCCTCAGGCCGTTTGGCGATGTTTCGTCATGGAGGCTGAATTTTCCTGTTGTGCCAAAAACACCTTCTCCCACCCTAGCGTTAAAATCGCCAAGCAGGGGCTTCGACATCGTGACGGGGGCAGCGCTCATAGGTGCGTTTTAGGCGCTCATAGAAAGTATATTTGGTCACATCGCCCTTCTCTTCCGTTGGGGCGTGGATATGTTGAATCACCTCGCTTTGATGCGGATTGTGGCGACGAGGTCTCTCCCACCACAAATACAACACCAAATTTGCGCTACTTTATATGGCCGCTGTAGTAGATGCCACAAGGACCCTCCTTCTTCCGTCCATGTCCCATCCATCGCACTTCTTGGATGGCGGTGATGTCAGCCTTTAGTTGTATGAGGTCATCAACCAGGGTCCGGACATTCTAGGTGCATGCCCTCAAATCGCGATCCTTAAAACGTTTGCAGGGGTCGTCATCAAAAGTGGGGTTTCTCATCCGAGGCTCTGATCGGTCTTTCAGTGGGGAGGTTTTTTTAAGGTGGTGGGTCCCAAACCCCTATGCACAACTGCAGAAGCGAGCTTCGCCTTCTCACTTTAGCTCGCCTTCAAACGGGTGTCTGTTGGCTTCCCAGATGATACTTAGTCTAAAACCGGAAGTCGAGAGCTGCTTGAGTCATATGCAAAAGAATCGTTCCTGGCCACTCCCAAGTGAATGGCAATCAGAGACTTTCCTCACTTGCGTGAACTTCTACATATGTATTTATGTATATGCCATTATATTATTGTACTAATACATTACAAATATCCAGCGGGCGGGACATTTGAAAAATGTCAGTATAAACTGTATTAGAATAAACTTATTGGCAAAATGTTTGCACTAGTTTGTTAATTATAATATATATAATATATATATATATAACATAACAAAACATACATTCCAAGTTTTTCGGTGCACTGCATGTAAAATTGAAGTATATTTCCACCTGCACTTCACAAACCTGGGTTTTCACTCTGATGACCAAACATATTGCGCTTTATTTCACAGTATTCCCGGAATAAAATAAAATCATCTTCATTTTTAGTACAAATAAAATGTACAGCTGGCTGGTTAAAATGCCAATCATCAGAAAATCAAAACAACAACATGTTGTCACACATTCCGAAATTCGAATTTAACCCTTCTGCTATGTTAGGAAAAAATTACACATATAGTGTTTTGGGTCAATTTGACCCACTTATAAAAACTCCACTAATAACACTATTTTATTGAAAGAGTTCATATTTTTTTATTCGAATCAAGTTAAGTGTATGTTAATTGTAGAAAATAGTTGAGTTGATGTATGTTTTAACGGCAATTTTCACAAACTAATCTACTGTCTTCCTTGCAAACACATTTTTGGCGTAGTACAAACAATTTTTTTTATGATGTCAGAAAAAAATCGCTGTCGTTTTTTGGTGGATTCATTTCTGGCAGAGCATAGAGCTATGCAAAATATACTCCATTTCCGATAACTAGCTTTATTTGTCGGCGTTTTTGATCGAGTGATGTAATAATAAAGGGCAAAATGTTTCAAAATACTAGGTGTGTCAAATTGACCCAACAACGTAATAAGTGTAATGAAATTACATTTGGCATCCTCCAGCAACATAAAAAACAGATATTATTTTAATTTTCATATTTATCTATTCCTTTTACTGCAGTTAACAAATAGAAGAAAAATCAATACAATACGGCTAGACTAACACGCGAATTTCGACGAGTTTTACTGAAAATTGTGTCAAATTGACCCAAACATAGCAGAAGGGTTAAGTTTTCATTCACACAAAATTCATGATACGATTTTTTCTTTCGTGAATATTCCAAAGCATAATAAGTTCCGAGGAGGAGAATCGAAACTTGGCTCAAATTTTCTAGGACTCGAACTTTTGAATAGTCATACAGCAAAGACCCATGAAAATTATAGTTTTAGATAATTGGGTCATATTGAGTTTTTTTTGTTAATCATTCTTCGGTATTTCTGCAATAAATATAGTTTGTATTGATATATGTATGTATGCCTGTAGTATGTGAAAATATGCTGATATCTTAACAAGCTTCGTCGAACACCCAACAGGAATGCAATGCTGTGAAGCCCCAAACTAAAACACCTAACGAAATATTACCGCAGCAAACTCAACATGACCCATAAATATCTTGAAATAGGTAAATTAACTGGTACACAGTTTTCCTAAATCAATACATTTGATAATGATGTTACCATACATCTATAGCTGTACTCTTCTCCTTCTTCGTCTTCATCTTCTTATTATATCACAATGAAATGTATATCACAATGAAACTGTATCAAACTAACTTAACCCAACTCCCTTTTGCTCATTTGCCATTGTATCTTCCATCACACGAAATCGTATTTGCAATCACTTTATGTGCAGAGAAAATACACCTGACTACCGACCTTGCACACGTATTATACATATGTGCACTCGGTTCGAAATGTCTTTTGTTGCCTCCAACCTGCACTCACTCTCTACCCACAAGCATTCAAATCACTACAATTACTGGTTTTTAGAGAATCAGAATCGGCTCAGAACAGTGACATTACTGCTTTCATTTGCTTTAAATGCTTCCGACAGCAATCATTCAAAACTAGGTGCCTTGCTGCCTCTGCAGGCTAAGCAACTTTGCTACTACGCAGTACATCATTGTTGCAGGTTATGTGTTGGCACTTTTGTTTTGGCATACCCAGAGCTCAATGAATTGTCAGCAATATAGTGAGATATATTCACATGTGAATGTATGTATTAATGTGCTTGCAATTGCAGTTATTTGAAAGAGTTGCCATGCCGACTTTAGAACAAAACAAAACGAAGCTTTAATTCAGTCATCATTTTGCAAATGCTTTTTGATAGTAAAAGTTAAAGTTAACTGAGAAAATTTAGAATTTGAAATACACGCCACATATATGAAATTATATTACAATTCAATTTTGAGAAGCCTTTATGACCAGTCTCTGCAACACTCTCTGTGTGTGTTTTTGTGTAAATTAGAGCTAATCATAACGTCCAAATGTCCATTCCCCCGCATACTAATTATTGCCATGGCAACAAACCATGATGGTTATGCAACGGTCTAACTCTACCCTGGACACCCCCAGCCAATTTGCATACAAAGTAAACCTTTCCACCTCCCTCACTGTCTCCCTCACTGTGTACCTAACTGTAAACCTATCTGCACATTGCAATTATTGCCAACGATGTTGCTGCTGTTGCAGCTCCTTTCAAGTGCTGAACAAAGGCGATCGGCAACAGCAGCATAAGTGTTGTAGATGGAAACGAAAATCTTGTAATTGCCGTCAGACATTTCCATGCAAATTGGATTTAATGGGAGACTTGGCGAAATTCGGTTCAGTGTATTGTTAGTAGCCGTTGTAGCGGCAGCAGAGAGCCGATGAGCCGAGCAGTTAGTGCACCAATTGTGTCTGGCAACATTGGAAATCATCGCATTATTACGAGTATGCGGCAGCTTTGTCTCAACCTAGTTGACATTCCGAGCACCACTGGAGATATTTGCGGGAAGCATGGTTTTTTGAGTAGCAAATACATATATAGATTTCAAGCAAAGTAGGTTTCTAATTCTCAATGAAATATCCTTGTAGCATTGTTCTCAGAGGCAGCTTTATCATATTTCATCACAAAGCAACAAACATATTTTCTTATCCCGCTGTTTCACATTCGTAGAATAAAGAATACGTCCACAAACTACCTGTTAATGGTACAATTATGACCTACTTACATTTTGTGAAGTTCAAAATCTCATGTTGAATTAGAGAGCAAATTATTGTTTTGTGACTGTGAATAGTATAAAAGAGCGTTCGACTAGAAAACAACGAATGAAAGAAACTCTCTATTGTTAAGGGTCCATGAATACAGGTTTAAATATGTATGTAATGGTATTTGTTGCTCCAGTCTCAATTGTTCTAGAGTCTACAAAAATTCTTTACCCTGTAGTATATATATCTTAGCTGGGCAAGAAATGAAATCGAACTATTAAATAATAAGAGGTATCAATTACAGTAAAATAGAGAAAGTGATGGTCTGAAATTTCTTACTTATTTAAAATTTTTTCAAAATAAAAATCTCAACTACCAAGGGCTACGTTTCTTAGGTACCAATTATGATAAATTTATTTCAAACAGTGTTCGCAATTGCTTTTTGAAGATTTTCTTGTTCTTCAACAGAGAGGTGAGAGTTATATAAGTAATCGCTGTAAAAAATTCCTAATTGATCAGCAGTTAATTAACGTCGATACGAGTTTCCTCTATATACCGATTCCCTTGGTATCTCATCAGGAAGTGGTTTGATAATAAAACGTTGCACAGATAATGCATTGGAGGTGTGGTCATTTAGAAATGGTCGGAATTGGTCCTAAATTCTCAAAGCCTCAAATACGGAAAATGAATATATGAAAATATCGATAAACCTATAAAACACGTTAAGAAACTCAGAGGATCTCTCTTTCCTACAAATAATGTGCTCTGGTGCTGAAAATTGATCATCAAGTCAATACGGCATTGATCATCAATAATTAAGGGCAGAATATTTCTCCGAGTATTGTTTCATATAGTAAAAACAAATTATGGTTATTTGTATGTACCCTAAGATTACACTAATGTGTGTCTATATCTAAAAGTGCAAGATTATAAGTCCATTCACAGTTCCGTCGAATAACGACTATAGGAACAGAGACTCAGTATTACTCAGAGTGAACCACTTGAATGTACAGACAAATTCAATTTCCATACAATTCCACTACACTTTCTTGATAATTAATTTTGCACCAATCAACTACAAACAACAAGTCAGATTAAAATGCATTCTTTAAACGAAAAAGCGAAATCGAAAAACAACCTTTTTGACCTACGACCCATTTCACATGTTCAATATTGATTTTTATACGCCAACCTTAATAAATATACAACACAGAGTAAGGTTTCGGGAAATATTCCCTATTGAAAGGAACTCACTATCACACTCAATATTCAGAATTATCACGTACAGAAACGGACGTGTCGAACATGTGCAACACCCAGTGAATGCATGCCACAAACATACAAATTAAATAACAACTTGTGTAGCAGTTCGCCATTCAGCTTTTCAGCAACTTTAAAAAATTAAGTATCGAACGAGAAAAATGCAGCGGAGTCATCCGCTTAGAGATGAGTTGAGAAAGTGATAAATCGATTATAATCGGAGATATCGATTGCTCGTTAATCTGGCGATTTATATGGGTACCGAAATAGATTAACCAATGCAAAGAAAATCAAGAATTCGTAACGATGATGGTGAATGCTTTTTATCCAAAGCCTCGACTACACTTCTCATAACTCATATCGCTTCTACTTTCAAAAGTTTTCGATCGTCAACAGGATATGTGAATTGATTATTTTAGGTCAATAAGAATTGTCAGCGATCACTTGGATCCAACACTAAAGACTGAAAAGTATTAAAAGTGTCCTAATATATTTTGTTTCTATCCAGCTTTTCTAAAATTCTATTTTTTACTTTTATTAAGAATTTAATGAAAGAAATACATTAAAATAAAGTATTCACTCTGTAATAACTTTGATATAGTGGTATGCTAGTATAGATATATATATCTATCTATATCTATATAAAGTATCCCACTGTGTTCTCTATACTAGTATACCACTCTATCTAACTAAAGTTAAGGGCCCAGTGATATACAATTATATCTTCTATAAGTAAAATACTGATTTTCCAATGTAAGAAAGTATCCGTCAAAGACGAACGTTACCGCGCCATGATAACCGACTATTTGATACCTGAAATTGAAGCTCGTGATCCCGGCGATAATGGATTTATTGAGATAGCACTTCGGTGAGCAGTTAATTTCACGTTTTGGTCCGCTCCAAGATCGTGTGATATCACACCGAAAAACTTTTTTCTATGAGGATATGTAAAGTCTAAAGTCTGTGCAATTCAATCCAGCTTCGATTCCGGCCTTGGAACAAAACAATACGTGTATCAATCGCCTGATACAAGTCGAAATGCTCGAACGAATCACCGAAAATGGACTCAACGGATGGACCATTTAAGACGTAGCCGTGCCAACATTTGAAAGAGATAATCTTTAAAAACTATATGCCAAAGAATGTTCTTTCGAATGATAATAAACATTACCCATTAAATTGTCTATGTTTTTTTTTAAGTAAGGAACCTTGAAATTGATCATAAAGGCGGAAGCTATAACTAATAGTAATAAGAAGAGTCTCAAAAATAGGCCTCACTCAAAACGATTAGACGATTTCAGGATACAAGGGGCAGTAAAGCAGAAATAGTGGTAAAGCTCGAAAAATAATATTTCATACAAATTTACAAATCATCCAATGGGCTTTTAAAGAATAATTTGACTATGATCTATAGCAAAAGACGGAGTACACATCTCCTGTGAAAGTTGTCCGAAGGGTCCGAAAACATGACAATTCGGTCGCCAAGATTTTAGTACCTTTTGGAATCCTCATGAAATATTTTTCATCGTCTACCTCCAACAAGGTAAAACAGTCAATAAACAATATTACGGTGCGTCATTAGTCCCACGAATTTTCAAACCAATCAAGGTATTATACATACTGTTCCAAGTTTGGCACTAAAGAAAAGGTTAGGGTATAGTTCTGAAACAATGATGATTTTATATTAGAAGCAGTTTACACTATGGTATTTCTTTTGAATGGATCTAAATTGCACTCTATCTCCGACGCTAACTATAACGCTTCTACAATTCTATAATATTTGCGAATCTCGATTAACAGCCTAGATTCATGCCGACAATCGTTGTGCACATCTCTAGCCTGAATGTGTGCTCACTCATATACACATACAGCGAATATTTACATACATATTTGTGTGTTTGACTGCCAGTTAAATGAATTGTTTTTAAAAATGCACAGAGCGCAACAGAGAATGGCGAACTTTATTAATGAAATCCCCGCACGGGGAACAACAACGAACTGAGAGTAAGTACGAGACCGTTACGTGGAGCAAAACAGAATGTGAAAGGTGAAGCAGAAGTGGAACTATAGCGAAGTTTGACCGGTGCATCATTGGAAAGGTGATGAGCGAAACAATTGGCGGCTATACAAGAGGCCATAGCATACACTCATACACACACACACACTCACACTCACAAGCAAGTAAAAACATTGTTGCGCGGAAAGGGAACGTGGATGTCTTTTTCCTGAAATGCATTTTTCCACATTTTCCTTATTGCCATCGCACACAGCTAAGGACTTTAACATTTGTTTGAGAACGAAACGAAAGCAAAAAAAAAATAGCGAAACAGTTTGCAAATTATAAAGCGCCACCAAGTAGTAGTACCCACCAGCAAGCCAAAAACAACAACAACGTCGGTCGCTACTTGCAGAACCAGCAAGTATTTACTTTTAATTAATTAAATTTGTTGGGTGAATGGTGGAGAACACAAACGTTGGTAGATAGGTATGTGTGCATGTTCGCCACAGGCAATACCGTTAGCAGCCAACGGCGCGGAGCAGAGCAACGTGCGCGTATCCTGCAGGATACAACGGCACAATTTCTTGGAATTGTTCGTAAAAATTTCATAATTTCAGCGCCTGCTGGGAGATGTGTGGCGCAAAAACTGCACAGCATCGAGATGTACTATGAAAGCAAAATATTCACAACATACCAGCGTGCATGTGTGTGTGTGTGGCAGGCAAACACTAACCAAATGTTTGTGTGTGCGTGTTGTATGTGTGCATGTATGAAGGAAGTGTTGCGCTGAAAGATGGCCACCGGAGAATTACATTCATTGTTTGCTCATATACGTTTTCCCGCTGATGAATGTAGCGGAATAAGTACAACAAGTTACACACATACACACACACACACACACAAACACATTCGCGCACTTGCTCGCTTGCTTGTGCTTGTATGTAAATATGACAGCTTTTAATATGCGCCTGTATGCCCTTTGTCTTGACGCCTGTACGAGTATATGGTGCCCGCAGTCAGCTTGAGTTCGCAGTCCCGGCGGCGCAGTGCACTGCAGCAATCTGCCGACAGCGTGGCGTTGCGCCGTGCAGTTCGTTCACGTCGACAATAACGGTAAATAAATTCGTACATTCGCTGTTTTGACACGGAGTTGATGTGCGGCGACGCTGCAAAAGGCACAAACACTCACACACACAGACACTTGTCAAGTATGTATGTGTATGTGTGTGCGTGTTTGTGTTTGCTCGCGAATTATTACTTGGTTGGTAAATTAACTTTTTAACGTTGTGTTATTTGCACTTTGATGCGGCTGCTTGCCGTTAATTAAGCACTTTAAATGGTTTTTCTGCGAATCTCATTGCCTTCGTCCGCATTCGCCTTCTCCTCATCTTCGGCAACTGCAAATGATTTTTCATGTGCCTCTAGGCATAATAAAGTGCATACTTTGAGGCGTTCACACCGGTAGCACACTGCGCGCTGTCATTTGAGGAAGTCAAGCAATTGCGAATTATAATGTGGTTTCATGCATAATACATAAAGGAATTACGCTTCCGCATTCCGAACGTTGCACAATGCCAATTATTTATTAGTTTTTATTCGACGGAAGTTTAAATCGAGTAAAGTTACGTGTGTGACTATTTCTCAGCACATTGTTCGTTTTGAGGCACAAAGGTGAAAATCTCAAATCATAATTTTTTTTTACTCCGTTCACCTTGGAAATTATGCCCGATGCGTAATATTTTTTTGCAAATTGATTTAAAAGATTGATTTTCATATATGTAAGTGCGCTGTGCGCAATCTTAAGAAAGATCTCACTTAAGCATATGGACACGTAAGAAATTGTAAACAACTGTATGCTTTAAGCAAATGAAAGAGATGGCAATATAACCTCATTACCTTTCAAAACCTTATACTACATGAGAACCTAAAAAGCCCATAAATAAATAAATATTTGGCAGCGTAAGAAAGGACAATCTCACCCGGATTGAAAATTATATTACTTCACAACTAACCTCCCAAATTGAGTTTAATATTGTTCTGCCTGATGCCCTTATATAACACAACATATTGTGGATTATTGCTTAACCATCGAACAGTATTTTGAATTATAACTATAAGTTTTAATCACTTTCCAAGTTTAAAGCACCTATACATTCAATCCGGCCGAGCTATTCAAATACGACGAATGGTATCTAAATATGATCTGCCCAATCCACAAAAAGATAAGCCTACTCAATGTCACATACAAGGGCCATCGAGCGTATTGTATAAAAGTCTAAAACCCACAATCAACAAGCTAATTGGACCTTAACAGTGTGGCTTTCAACCTGGAAAATCTACAACAGACCTGATATTCACCATGCTCCAATTCTTGAAAAAGACACGAGGGATGCCTCTATGTCCGAAATTGGTATTCCTGCAAAACTACTACGGCTCTGTAAGCTACCGATAAGCATACCAAAAGCACCGTCAGGATCGGGGAGGACTTCTCCAAGCCGTTCGATATCAAACTCTCTGACTCACTATCGTGCGAATATATTGCTGGAAAAAATTATACGAGCTGCATAGCTAAATAGAGAACTACTGGGGTACGCAGATGACATTGATATCATTGGAAGCTTTAGTCCTACTTTCCCCAGATTGGATAATGAAGCTAAGCGAATGGGACTGGAAGATTAAATATCTCCTGTCATCAAACAAACAGTCAGTTTTGGCTCCCACGTTACTGTTGACAGTCATAACTTTGAAGTTGTAGATATTTATATCTAGCAATAACACCAATAACAATGTCTGCCTCGAAATCCAGCGCAGAATCACTCTTGCCAACAGGTGCTACCATGGACTGAGTTGGCAATTGAAAAGTTAAGTCCTCTCTCGATGAAGAACGACCAAATTCTACAAGTCCCTCATCATTCCTGTCTTTCTTTTTGGTGCAGAAGTATGGATTATGTCAACATGCGATGAAACGACTCTTGGAGTTTTCGGGAGAAAGGTTTGAAGTGTTCGCACCCACTGGTGAAAGCAGTGGAAAAAGAAGTCCTCCACTCCATTGGAAAGACCAGTTGAAAATAGACCTGGTTTATCTTGATATCTTGAATT
The DNA here is from genome assembly GCF_028554725.1 of Zeugodacus cucurbitae. Classification (NCBI taxonomy): domain Eukaryota; kingdom Metazoa; phylum Arthropoda; class Insecta; order Diptera; family Tephritidae; genus Zeugodacus; species Zeugodacus cucurbitae. The sequence goes on along the minus strand of NC_071667.1, from coordinate 48,518,835 downwards.
GGTGCCAAAAAACTTTTTAACCAAACCAAATTTAATGGAAATTTAACGAGTAGTTGCAGGCATTTAACCTAAAATAATAAATAATACGTAATATTTACTATAAATTTCGGTGCTTCTGGCGCTTTTCATTAATGAATTAACGCACTTTAAGTACTTCTCAAGATAACCTTTGCAAAGGGGATGTGGATAATCCGATTTATTTTATCTTCGGAGCAATTTCGCTAAACTAGACAACTCGCTTTGCGCAATTATCAGATTTTGACATATTTGTGTGTAGGTTTAGACTAATAATATTGACTAGCTACTTATTTGTTCAACATATTATTGCTATACATAATGCAAAGTTTGATGTGCGTTTGTCAGGCGACTACTAAACTCGCGCTAGTTTCTTTACAAAAAGGGTGTTTTATTTTAATTCTAATAGCTTTCTAAAAGTGTCTCTCTACAACAACGCGATTTAATCTAATAAAAAGTATAGTCATCTAACTTTAAAAATATCTTTAATGAAAACAAAATAAAACTAAACACATTTCCAGAAAATTGACATCACTTACTACAATATTGTCGTATCCTCCACCAATCCAACCGTTTAATTATGCATAACTTGCAATCGAAATGCCACAGACATCGCTGCTTGCGCGTCATCTACACCACTTGCAAAACTTTTGTTGGATTTTCTTAATTAAGTTTGTTATATAAGTATTATTGCATACTTGCTACTTACTCATTCTACCTATTTTGTTCAAATGTCAGCTGCAGTCGTTTCTTGATGTTTTCTTTTGATTTCGCTTAATTGCAATCGCTATGGTTCGAATAAGCATAGCGGTCTGAAAGGAATTCACAATCGACAAACATCTAATAAAAATATTTTTTATTTATATGTACATATGTGTGAAACTTTCTTCTTTAATGTACTGGTGATTTAAAACAAATCAGCTCAACTCCCCTGAAAACTTCATTACAATATAGATATTGGTGACCCCAATATGCTTACCAAGAAGGTCCAATATAAATAAGAGAAGATACTACTGTTTTCCACTTCATATTTCCCTTTTAAAACTGGTATTTTTCGTTGAATGAAAGACTAAAGACTAATAAAGTTGATTTAAGTTTATCTTGATTTACAACTTATACTTATAAATCTCTAGAATATGGTAGAAACATGGTCTATAACTTCTAAGAAGGTTGAAGTAAAAAAATTGGTGAATATTACTCATACGACCTGTATGACCTCCCAAAGTATGTGAGTTTTTGTTGTGCACTGCAATTGACTTCATTGACAAACCCCTCAAAAAAAATAGGAAACTGTCCTATCGGTAAAAAAGTGATGACCACCGTTTTCTGGAATTCATGATTCAAGGTCTGATCAACACATCTCCGCCGCCGCCACGACAAAATTGGTCGAATCAAGCTTCAAATGTGGCCTCGATTTTTTATATAGGTAATGTAATAATTATACTCTCGTATTATAGTTTTGTTCACATAACGGTTGTTTGTAAGTCATAAAACTAAAAGAATTAGATATAGGGTTATGTACATCAAAATGATCAGGATGACGAGTCGAGTCAAAATCCGAATGTCTGTCTGTCCGAAACTTGGTACACATGTTCCTTGGGACACACCATACAAATTGATATAATCGGATAATAACCACGCCCACCTCCCATACAAAGGTTAGGTTGAAAATTACTTAAAGTGGGTTAACTCACTAACGAAAAACGCCAGAAACACTAAATTTTACATAAGAAATGGCAGATGGAAGCTGCACTCAGATTTTTTTACAAAATTGAAAATGGGCTTGGCGTCGCCCACTTATGGGTCAAAAACCATGTCTCAAAACTTGGTTTGTAATAGTTTACTTACATGCCAATGATATGTTGTGAAAATATGCCAAATCGCTTCACAACCACGCCTACTTCCTATATACCAGAACTTTGAAGACAATCTGAATCGTTTTGCACAAATCTTTGCACAAATACTATGTTTATAGTGTGGCAGCCCCATTCTAAAAATCGCCGAAATCGGACCATAGGTTTTTAAGGCTCCATATATCGAACACGAGGACCTCGGTGCTTCTAACCTAATATTAGGGTTTCCAACTTTCAATGGACTTTATACAATATATATGACGACTATGTGGGTCAAATTGTGTATTATATAATATAGATAAAGTTAAATAAATAAATTGCGAGAGTATAAAATGTTCGGTTACACCCGAACTTAGCCCTTCCTTACTTGTTTATATAGGTAATGTAATAATTATACTCTCGTATTATAGTTTTGTTCACATAACGGTTGTTTGTAAGTCATAAAACTAAAAGAATTAGATATAGGGTTATGTACATCAAAATGATCAGGATGACGAGTCGAGTCAAAATCCGAATGTCTGTCTGTCCGTCCGCCCGTCTGTCCATCTGTCCGAAAGTTGGTACACATGTTCCTTGGGACACACCATACAAATTGATATAATCGGATAATAACCTCGCCCACCTCCCATACAAAGTTTAGGTTAAAAATTACTAAAAATGAGTTAATTCACTAACGAAAAAACGTCAGAAACACTAAATTCTACAGAAGAAATGGAAGAGGAGAGTTACACTCAGATTAAAAAAAAAAAATGGGAAGTGGGCGTGGCGTCGGAATAAAACTTTACACAAATGTATATCCTGTGGCTTCACTTATGGAAAAATTATTCAAATCGGACAATAACTTTTCAAAGCCCGGGTATCGAACATGAAGAACTTAGTGCCTAGGGATAATTTTTCACCGAAAATATCGGTAAATCTCTCAGACATTTTAAAGTAATTCAGTGGATTTTTTTTCTTCTAAAAGTATGTCTCTGTTCAAAAAATTATTAAAATCGGGTCATAACTTCCCTAGCTCCCATATACCTAATTATAGGTTTTGCAAAAATACGGTGGTATTTATACCAAATATATAGGTAATTAATAACCACAACCACTTCAACGACATCAATCTTTTCTGGAAACTGTTTTGATAAGAGGTCACTTAAAACTGTTCTTCGCATTTCTGCTCCAAGTGATACAACGCTTGCTCGAACGATAAGTGCTCATCCGATTTGGCAAACCTATTCACAATCAGTGAAATCAATCAATTTGAGAGCAATATAATATACTCGTAATCACTTTTTGTGCTAAACTCCAAAATGATTATGTTTGTGATGGACAGTGGTAGTTAGTCCTTCTCTCCCTTTACGATTCTCCAAGTGGTCAAAAGTTATATTTCATTTGTTTATAAAAAGCATTTAATAATTTCACTTTCACTAAAGTGCTTTAACTTTAATTAGTTTTCTTAAAAGTTTCCAAACTTGGTACCCACTTTATTCTATGAATAACTCAAGGTCTCTTCAGCATGACCTCAAAGGTCACTAACTGTCAATGGCGAAAGTTTAACAGAATATTTTAGTGGTTAAATATCACTTTAATTTGAGTAAACACTTCATCAACCATTCAGATAATTGTAAACAAGTGCCTAACGTTGTAGCTATACACTGTAAACTACTTGCTATATATACATATATAAAACAGTTGATTGTATGTGTGAGCTCGCTGCTGGAAGGTACATCCTTCGTATCAAAATATTGATGAATGCTGAAACTAAGGTGGACAGTAACATAAATATATACATATACATATATAGGTGTATATATAGATGCATATTTGTTTGTGTTGTTATTTTTGATGTTCGGTAGAAGAAAAAACAAACAGAAAATCATGCTCTCTGAAATGAAAATTTATTTTAAAACAGAGTAAACTGCCGTTTTTGACGTTTTTAACGGACGAAAATAATTAAAGTTAAAAAAATTGTTGTTAAAAGTTGCTAACGTTACGCACCCAACACATCGATCGGAAAAAAACACACCCGCTGATATCTCACCATCCCAGCAAGAGAAAATAGAATGGAAAACTGTACGAGCTAATAAAAGTTTGCAATTGAAGTAAAAGCAAATTGGATTTCATGGAAAATGTAGAGGCATGATAACTGAAGATAAAGATATTTAAGTTTAATTAAATTAATTCCGAGTTCATGGCAAAACCAGTTGAACTTTTTGATATTATATACCGTTACCCCCCTACTTTACCTTATTTATTAATTGAAGTTAATATATTCAACACATTAGCGTTGATAGAAGGAATTTTAGAATCAATCAGCCTTAAATGATGTGATCAAGTTCGGTAAATTAGTATCGATAACATTGCCGACTGAAAGATTTATTGATATATCTCTCCCACTGAACTTCACCTACCTATAATGCTAATATCTAAAGCGTGCCGAATAACACGTGAACTATCTTTACTAATGATTTTGGTAATATGCTAATACCTTGGCTCGTATCACTTTAACGGGTCATTGGACTACATATTAGACGGTGTAAAATTGATATATTTATCGATATATCATCCACATGATATATTGTCACAAATCGCAACAGAAACTCGTTCTTATTGCGTTTGAACAGTGCCAAATTTGAACGATTGTCTTATAAATTTTCTGATATTCATATACATATGCCTTTGAGATATAATACTAACAAAAATTATTTCATCTTAAGGTCATCCAACACAAGTTCACTAATGCTTGGGATGTTTTCTGGCGTTACAGTCACTTGTAAGCAGCGTGCAGCGTTTATGGGTATCGTCACTTTGAGACCAATGACTTGAAAAAGTCTGGATGGAATAATATTGCTCCAAAACAAGGATGCAGATTTTTAATTTGTGGTGATTTCTCGGTCAGAACACAGGCTTTTCAGCCCATGTAGCAAAACCTTATTAGGGTATCAGTCCCTAAAATGAAAGCACCTTTTCCTACAGTCACACTTTATATTATATGTTATAGAAATCTATTAAAGGGTATTTTTTTAGACCTGTGGTTTTCAAGAAGAAAATAAAACTAATATAATTTCCGTTATCTGTGTTCAATTCATAACTTATTTCCCATATAACACAATTTTGAATTCCATCTGATTCGATCATTTTATAATATTGATGTATATATAGAAGAAATTAAGTTATCGGACTGAGACTGTTACCAACGCTCTTCTAAAAATTCGAAACAGGGCTATAACTTTTCAAGGCCCTATATAACATTTTTACCGAAAACTATAGAAATTCAAACGGAATCATTTTCTTCATATAATGAGTCCCTGTGCCAAAAATCTTACCAAAATTAAGTGAGCATATAGTCTTGGATATAATGTTGCTTGGTGGTGCAAATAAATGAAATCGGTTCAGAAATTATCTCAGCTCTTATATACTATATCAGTTTCCTTATTGATATGCTTAATAACGAATATGTGGGTCAAATTGTGTGTTCTCATAATAAAATTACATAAATAAATTGCGAGAGTATAAAATGTGTGTACCATACTAATACAGAAATGTAGTGAAGTTATTGAATGGTTAGCAATGGTCAAATAATTTTGTATCCTTAACGTTTAGGGAATTCGGCACAAAATTTAACGTCTAACCATTATTGAATAAGCAAAGTGTCTCTTGGAACAATTCTTATGAAAAAACGGAAAAAAATCTGTTGATATCAAGAGAATCGCATATCAAATATCGGCACCCGGTTCTCTGGAATAAGAAAGGGCTACATCGACTGTTGCTATCTATTACGAATGACCTTAAACTGTCGAACTATTTCAGTCGGCGGGGGCCAGCGAATTACCGTTTTATCACTTGCACGGTAAAAAAAAATAATTCGATCGATAAGAGCGACAATTATATGAACAACAATTACTGAAACATAAGGGATTGGTGTAACAAGTGAGGAAACATTAATAATAGCCGACTACAACAACAATGGCTCCCGTGACAAGGCAACAAGGAGATAAAATAAAATGAAGACGAATAAAGTAAACGTGAACAATGTTGCTACAACCGCTGCTTTGGCTGCTGTTAATGACCACACCGATGTTGCTGTTGACGACGGACGTTAGTCAACAACAACAACAAAAACAATAATAATAATAACAATGTGACGACGCTGATACTGCTGCTGTTAATGATGATAGCGACAATGATGAAAGCGGCTACAAAATGTGTGATAACAACAACCGTGCGCTTGTATGACAATGTCGCTGAATATCGATGCCGGAACTTTTGCGGCTCCCACGCTGCGACCATTTCCGCTACTTATGCGTGTCTTTAAGTCACGAAGGCAGCGGCTGCTCTTGCTGACATTGCAGATAAGGCGAACTTTTTACACTATTGTTACGTTTTTTCCTCATTTTTTTTTGTTTTTTGGTTTTTGCTTATTTCCGTAACTTTTTAATACTGCTTATATACTTGTTATTGTTTTTGTTGTTGTAGCAATTTAAGTTTTCTGATTTGTCGGTTGCAGTGTCCACTGCGGTTGGGGTGTGTCCGCTCCACCCCTCCCTTAAGGCTATTTTTTAGTTTTGTTGCACACTTTTGAATCACAAAAACCAAAAAAAAAAAGAAAAACATATAGCAACAACAACAACATCAATTATTTAACTGCTATCAACAACAAGCACAAACCGTTGTAATAGCGGAGTTTGTTCACCACACAGGGGAGCCGCCATGCAGCAGTGGCCTCGTCTGTTTTGAACTGTGTTTGCATTTAGCCCGCTTTGTTCGTGTTGTTTTTGCTTGGTTGACTTCAGCGGTCGTTGGCTGACCGTTAACTGTGGCGACTACAGCTGCAGAGTTGATGGTTGCGTTGATTAAAAATTTGTCAAGCACTTTATGATCATTTGCATTTACCATATAACGCCCCCCATTTACACCCAACCACCCCTCACTCACCTCATCTACTACCGACTCCTATCAATTTGCCGTTCGCCATTGTTGAATTCGCCGTTTTTCATTCTTTCGCTTCACTTCCAACACTGTGCGGTTTGCCTTCTATTATGCTGAATTATTGTTTTTATGCCGCTGGCATTTGCTGTTTATCGACAGTGTATAAATAATTGCCGTAACACGAATCACAAACAACAACAAACGCACTTGCAACAAACAGAGAATGGCAAGGGAGTATGGCGTCCGCGGCACACTTTTTCCTTACTGTTTTGATTACAACACACACACACGCACACTCTCAGTTGACGATGTTTTATTTCATCTATTTTTTATGAAAACTTTTGCGGTTGCAGGAGACTACATACATACATATGTATATATAATACAAACTATTGTTTTATTTGGACGCAACGTAAACGTCGATATTAAATGCATACAATTTATTCAATTGCCGAGAGGGCGCTTGCAGTTTTTGTGATTACTCGTGAGCGCATCGAAGCACCGGGATGATATAAGTTTTACACCTCGCAAATTCGGTAAATACAACTAGTTATATGCATACATATGTACATCTACACTTATGCAGAATAGCCAACATATATATATATATATATATTTGGCGTAGAAACCGCTTAAGCGATTATTGCCGAATCCACCAGAGCGCGCCACTCGTTCCTCCTTTTTGCTTTTTGGCGCCAACTGAAAACACCAAGTGAAGCCAGGTCACTTTGCACTTGGTCTTTCCACCGGACTGGAGGTCGTCCTCTTCCGCGGCTTCCTTCAGCGGGTACTGCATCGAACACTTTCAGACCTGGAGTGTTTTCTTCCATCCGTACAACATGACCTAGCCAGCGTAGCCGCTGTCTTTTTATTCGCTGAACTATGTCAATGTCGTCGTATAAATCGTTCCATCGTCTGCGGTATTCGCCGTTGCCAATGTTTAGAGGACCATACATCTTGCGCAAAACCTTTCTCTCGAAAACCCCAAGAGTCGTCTCATCGGATGTTGCCATCGTCCACGCTTCGGCGCCATACATCAGGACGGGAATAATGAGCGACTTGTAGAGTTTGATTTTGTTCGTCGAGAGAGGACTTTACTGTTCAATTGCCTACTCAGTCCAAGGTAACACCTGTTGGCAAGAGTGATTCTGCGTTGGATTTCAAGGCTGACATTGATGGTGTTATTAACGCTGGTTCCCAAGTAGACGAAACTATCTACTACTTCAAAGGTATGTCAACAGTGACGTGGAAGCCAAGACACGAGTGCGCTGACTGTTTGTTTGATGACAGGAGATATTTCGTCTTGTCCTCATTCACCACCAGCCCCATACGCTTCGCTTCTTTATCTAGTCTGGAAAAAGCAGAACAAATGGCGCAGTTGTTGCTTCCGATGATATCAATATCATCGGCATACGCCAGCAGCTGTACACTCTTGTAGAAGATTCTACCTTCTCTATTTAGCTCTGCAGCTCGTATTATTTTCTCCAGTACTAGATTGAAGAAGTCGCACGATAGTGAGTCACCCTGTCTGAAGGCTCGTTTGGTATCGAACGGCTAGGAGAGGTCCTTCCCGATTCTGACGGAGTTTTTGGTGTTGCTCAACGTTGAAATATATTAAGAGTAATTATGCAATTCAAATACCTTCAGAGTGTATCAAGCATTTTCGAACAGAAAACACAGAAAGTAACCTCAAAGTAAACGACTACAATTTAGGCTTTCTGGCCAAAACTGTTGGACTAGAAGATGACAAGTGGACTTTTCTTCTAACCAATTGTCTATTAATTTTCGGTCTCGTCTGGGACCCATTTTCTCTTGAGGATATCGACTCACTGGGTTGTTTGGTTTGTGCGTGACCATAAGTCTGTTAGAGACAGTGACGGACCAGATTATTCGCTATATAACGAATCGGTTTGTGAAAAATTTTGAGACTGTGAGAAATTGAAGATTTTTATACTTTCGCAACATGTTGCAAAGAGAGTAATATAGTTTTGTTAACATAACGGTTGTATGTAACACCCAAAACTAAGCGAGTTAGATATAAAGTTATATATACCAAAGTGATCAAGGTAACGAGTGTCAAATCCAGATTTCTGTATGTCCGTCCGTATGTATGACACGCCCATAAAATGGCGAAAACCGAAAACATATTACATAAAGTACCATATCTATGTCATAAATAAAGTTATAAAAATAAAATTTCGAAAAGGATCACACTATCATTAAACATATGTCTTCTGCATAGTCTAGGTCTTTGAACCGTCTATTTAGACACAAACTTATTATTTTCGTTTCGCGTGTAGCTTTTTCTATTACGGTATATTATATTATATATAAGCGATGACGGAACGCAGCCTTGACGCACGCCCACCTCTTCTTTTATACGATTACTAACCTCTTTGTAAAAAATGCGGCAACCCGCATCAGAATATAATGAGTGGGGCCGATCCGACGAACTCGTTCGGGTGAGACGTCATCTAGTCCAGATGCTTTATTGTTTTTTTTTTATAATTCTTTAAGTGCGGCTATAATTTCTTCCTCGCTTGAACAGTCAGTTGAGATTTTCTATGTCTGTTGGTACTGACGAGAGCATGCGGGTGTAATATTCTTCTCAAACCCTTTTTATCAGTAGTTTTTACATATTTCCCCAAACAGCTTTTAAGTGTTCTGTCAGCTGTGTGATTGTTGCTGCTGTTGATTAGTTTGGATTCGGTAAACATATTCTCAATACCGAGGGAATGTAATACAAACAAAGTATGCAACACCGGAAGGCGAAATCTCTTTGATCTTAACAATATCTTACTGAATGGGCTTACACCAAACATTTTTATAGCGTATTTTAATATTTACATGATTTGTTTAAATTCGGCCAAACTGTTCGACATCCGTAGAACCATAGGTCAACGTTGATGTCTCCCTGAACCCCTAAAAAACGGTCGCAATTACATTTTCGGTTTCATCAACATCAACTATCTTGAAAATCGATCAAGATAACGATCACCATGACTTTTTCGACAGTTTCAGTTCTTTTCTCATGCATGTTCGCCTTAAGTCCATTGTTTTGGATGTTCTTTGGTATTCGGCTAAAGTCAACGCAGAAACCCTTTCCCATAAAGTAAACTCCCGGTAGTTAGTACTCACAGTTTTCTCATGCCCAATATTTCATGCAGAATATGACCCACGCGGTCTTTTGTGATGTCTATTGTCTCAGTTATCTTGCACATCATCAATCGTGATAGTCTGGGCATGCCTCACCAACGTTGCAACTCGTTTGACGATCGGTATTGAAGTTTAAGAGACACTGGATTTAACATCCCAGCGTTTTTGGAGATAGTACATCCTCTTCCCTTGCCGTTGGGATAGCCATCATACATGCAATCATCGCAAACTAAATGTTGATCCCTTAAAATTAAGTAGTTATGTATTATAAATCACTCATTGTTGCATAAATCCTAGTTGTTTTTACATGAAAGCTCAGAGCTTTAACTATTCAACTGACGCATTTACACATTTCACAGTCATATTTACAATTGTGTACACGCACTATACTCGTATGATAGTTATTTTTATGCGAGTTACACCATCGCCGCCACGTGGTGTACTCAATGTAAGTATGTTTATTTCCAAGGCTCTTTTAATTTAAGAAAAAGAAAAGAACGTAAAACGCAATGCCAGACAATCTGCATGGAATCACGCATAAAAGAGGAGCGCAGTGCATTAAATGTGGGCGCTGCCACAGAAAAGGAGCTCAACGACAACCGAAAGTAGTGGTGAAGTAGCATAAAAAATAGTCGAGCAAAATGCGCATGCAAATTTGCAAAGTGCCGTGGCGCGAAGATGTGCGCTGTGTTCATAAAGTGAGCTCAGCAAGACGGTAGGTAGCAGCAGCAACAGCACTGTGGCATCTTAGTTGTTGGCAATGAAAATACGGGCATTTTGCACTTAAAAGTGCTTTGCCTGATGCAACACTTTCCCAACTATCTACTACTTATATTCTTACTTTGCGCTTAGCACCCCATCTGCTGCAGAAGTAGCTTCTTACGTTTCAACCTAGTACAAACTGGCAACTAAATGAGCGATTGGCTGCAGACACCGCCGTGTAACGCGCTCGCTCGTTCACCGCACTAAAATGAACTTTGCTTGCCTGGTGGCTGGCTTCACCTGAAACCTGCACTTTACATGGCTTGCACTTCAGCACCTAGCCGCGTTAATTTCCCCACTCTTTACTCCATAGTTGTTGTTGTTGTTCTCTAGCTTGCCAACCAGCGCAGTTCTCTGTGCCAAGTGAGGCATATCGTCTGATTCGTAACTTTGCTGTTGCTTTCCTTTAGGTGGCGACGATATTTGTGGAAAATTCGTGTGCATTTTTAATGAGTTGAAATTTATTTGCGTCGGAATTTTCGAAGCTCATCAGCGAAATTTTGGCTATAATAAAAGACAGCAACAGAGGTAAAGGTGGCTAAAGTATATCAACGAAAATCTATATTGGCATATACACTTCGTGAAAGCTGATTTAAAGCGAATGTTTTAATAACAACTAGAGGGGTGTGTTGGTTGGAATTTAATAACCAGGATAAAGTTCAATGAAATATAAGTTCAAATTTCAAAAAAATACGAATTCTTTAAAAATCGAAGGAAACAAATTGCAGTATTATACATTTGAACCCTATCGGGGGCAAAAATTGCAAACATTGTTCTGTCGAAGACTAATTTCAAGCAGGGCTGACGTGACATTGACATTGACGAATCTTCAGACAATCGAATTGACTAATATATCTTAGCTGAATTCGCCCCTTTGGAAAAAGCCTTCCGAAACATTTAATAACATCATAAGCGCACCAAAGTGAAAGATATAAACTACTAATATATTTTTCTAACAAATTTTCTGCAGAAACGTTAAACTTAACCCCGAAAATTATACGGTAGTTACCCAGATGATGACGTGAGCCCCAGGGTTGGACCATAGGTAAAGAGATTTTAAATGAACCCGACATGAAATGGTTGATATGTCGGGTTCAAAATGGATAAATAGGAGTTTAATCTGCTAGAGTATTATGAACAAAGTTGCGAAAAGTTGGCGCGATATCACTGGAACACATCGTCCAGAATAGGTCAATATGCGAAATATTTTGATAAATGAAAGGGATATTGTTTTCTTACACTTTATATAAATTAATAAATATCGGTTAAAATCGGACAAATAAATGTCTCTCTTGGCTGAATCTTACTACTTATTTCTGGTGCTAGACATATTGTATAGATTGCATTCAGTTAAACCTGAAAAAACGTCATTTACTGATATTCGTACCTTCAGTTAACTTGTTGTAAGTAGTCATCAATCATTACGAAAGCCCGCTTAGAATCTTACTACCACTACTTGCTTATTATAATTATTAATTATTGCAACATAAATACGAATACTTCACTTTTTTTCGTTCGAAACATCGGCAAAGGTTAATAATAAAAACCTACACAAGAGAACTGAAGTTAGACACCAAGAGTGATCATCCAATACCGAAATACCGCAATACGAATAAAAAACGGGTCTTTATGGAGTTCGTAAAAAGGGGGAACATATGCGACAAAGATCTTTTCAGAAAGCTAAGGCATATATAATATTGACATCTCAAAACAAATAGAATTTGGCAGCAATTTCTGCAACGAAAGAGAGAACTCGTAACTTGACTACGACTGAAGCTGGAATGAAGAACATTAATAGAACGAATATATCCTATAAATAACGGATAAGTATCAGAGAAAGTCACAAAGACAAGCATGCTGCACGGAAAGGTCCCCTTCAGTTGTGGCATGGAAAATATTGTAGGAGCAGTCAGTCACGTCCTCTTTAGGGCAGACAAACAACTATTCTCAATATAAAATATCGGTGACGTAAAATAATATCCCAACTGGGTCTCAGGAAAAATTCTATCGAAGTGGCATACGGTGTACACTACAAACAACGCAAACTTGTTTAATATTATTCTAAGTTCAAAAATGTATACCCGTAATTCCAACCGATTGACTGCCACAAATAATATTCGATACACTTACCATTGCTCAGCAGAGAGATTCTGCCGTTCAAAAGAGATTTTAAAATTCATGAAAACATAGATTTGGTTTAACAAAGGCAATAAAAAGTAATAAAAGAGATATTATCAATTTCTTTTTTACGGTCAGAAGAAACGAAAGCACATATAAATAAATGTCAAATCAACAGCAATTTCACAATGTCGTTAAAGTCATAAACACACTTAACTCAAAAAAACACATAACGGCGTGAAAATGACCACACACAGAAGAGAAGCAGGCTACATACATATATACTCTCGAGCGGAGCTGCGAGTTTTCAGTCAGCAAAAAAGTTTAATAAAACATTGGTTTGATGGGCAGAAAACTAAATAGTGCACCAAAGTGTGGGAATAACTTTCGAAAGTACAAACATTGATTTTACCAAGTTTGCAAATAAAAGTCGGCAATCAAATGGCTACACAGAGATTAAGCATTTACCCCCTTCGCATCCATCCGTCCCAGCAGTGGACGAAACGAACAGCACAAGCACCACTAGCTTGAACAGTCATAAATGGTACAAGGGTTTTTTGCGCCATTATTATTTTCCGCCGGCGTTTTTCGACCATTTTTGTTTTATTTTTATTTATTTATTATTATTTTCTCTTTTGCTTCGCTCTTTGTTACTGTTACCCACCACAAATTTCGCCCATTTAAAAATTCCATTTTATTCTATTTCAATATCCTGCAAGTTATCAAAGTCGCAATTTGCTGTTCTCTGCCGCCCAAAAGCCTGGCAGCGTATGCGTCCGTTGCGCACGCCCGCGCCCGCGCCCGCGCCCCGCCCGCGTCTGTGACTGTGTACCACATGTTGTTATAAACGAAATTTGCTTAACCAGCCATAAATATTTCCATTTATTGAGTGCCATAAAGATTGGGATGCACACCAACACCAACGCGCTATGTACACAGCGTCAGTCGTGGGTACACAGTGCGAAGGCACTCAACAACGGCACGTAGTTCGACCTCGCCTTGCTTGTACGCCCCATTCTTGCATTCTCTTATATACAGTGTAATCATTGCTTTTGACCCACATCATATTCCTACTGCATACAACAAACCAAAGATGAGTTTGGTAACCGAAAAAAGAGTATACAAATTTGTTCCAAAAAAACAGAAACCGTAGAAAAAACATGAAAGTGGTGCAGAGATCTCGATTGTTATACCACATGCATGTTGTCCATCGAATCATTTTTTATTTTTAAAAACCTGTGATTAAATCTCTAAGCAAAATTCGATATGCCAATGAATGGATTTATTTTATCATGTTGCGATCCAACAACGAGTCAATTTTTCAAAGTTTACTACTGAAATTCGGAGTCAGTGGCCTCAACCGCTACGTCCAATTATTATTCGCTCATTTCTGACTGAATGCGTTATTGGTCAGGCAGGAATCTGCACGTACATGAGTCACCATTGCATCCCGCAATAAAATACGGTTTCGTGCAGTTTATGGGCCGGCGGCGTAATTGGACCGTACTTCTTCCGTGACGTTACTGTGAATGGGAATCGCTACCGCGGATGATATGGATGGTTGGATGGAATATATGGTTCCAATAGGACACCTCCACAAGCCACACAGCGAATGTCATGATCAATTCATTGAAACCGATATTGAGTGGATGTGTTATCTCACGAAATGGCCCAGTCAATTGGCCACCTCGGTCGTGCGATTTGACGTCGTTACACTATACTATTTCCTGTGAGGCTACGTCAAGTTTATGGTCTATGTCAACAAACCAGTCACGATTGATGAGCTTCGTACGAATATCGAACATAAAATTGCAAGCAGTGTAAGCCGATTTATGTTTGAAATCCGTCGGAAATTGGATTCAGCGTTTGGGCTTCTGCAAGAGTGCCGGTGGTGGCCATGCAAAAAAAATCGCGCCTCATACATAATGGCATCGAATGTACTTTCACAAGAATAATGAATTTTATTGATATCCCAAACCGTTTTTGTTTTATATAAAAACCCTTTAGTTGGTGTAACCAAGCGTAAATATCTTCCAAACTCATAACTCATGACTTAGGCAGTAATGTTTAAGTAATTTTCGAGCATGATTTCAAAAGTTCTTTGTGGATACTAGAGGATATCCAGTCAGCAGTTATCCAGTCTGCAACTAAAAACATACAAAAGGTTCATATGATCTATCAACCGTTCGGAATCTGGTCAAAACTATTAACATCCCTTTATTTGTCTCTGAAATAGCTTGACCAAGCATCTAAGAAAAACCACGAAATAAGCAATCGAAACCTTGAAAAAGTCGTCAAATTACCCTTGCAAATTCAAGCGTTGGGAACAAAAACGTTAAAGGCCATGCGAAGGATGGCACACACCAGCGTTACATGGAAATTGCAAATTGAGCGAATGGATGACAATTTCGTATCGTTGTAAAAATTGCAATGCATATACATTACATATAATACATACATATATATGTATACCCTCACAATGTCAACAATGGTGCATGGATGCGTGTACATTTGGATGTGTTACCATGAATTCGTATATCTTTTATTCACTACGCAAAATAATGGCATCAAAGTGGGCAACCAAGGAAGCGTAGCTATTCGACCAAAAACCATAGCTGAATGTTGAAAATTGGCTAAGATGAAAAAGGGCAATATTTTCGTAAGAGCAAAAATCACAAAATATAAATACCAAAACAAATATAAACAAATGAACAACAAATGAAAATAAACAGTATGAGTGAATGAGTCCTCTGGGGTGTGTGTGAGTGTACGCTTATTTGAACATGAAGGGATGGAACATTTACGATTGTACGACTACATGGGTATAACAAACGGAGTCGTGTATATAAAGAGATTTCTAATATTGTAAAAACTGAAATATGAAACTAAAAGTACGGTTTTGAATACAAACCAACTTAAATTATCATTTAAACATTGTCTGTACATTAGACTGAGGTTTTCTATTTTTGTTTGCTGTTGAGGAACATTTGCTCCTGATTCTGGTTAAACTATTGATCCTAGTGGTCGATTCAGAGTGAATCCCCAAATAAAGTATCGCAGCACAAAAGTCTCGTGAGTAATTAGTAAATTTTAAATGAACGAAGGAACGAATTGTTCTTACTTCGAAAAGCAGAAGAGAACGACGCATCAGGTGTGTTTGTTAACAAATTTGTTACACTAAATTAAAATAAAAAAGACAACTGCAATAAAACAAAAAGAAGTAGAACCAAAATAAATTATTAATATGTTGTTGGAACTCTTCATAATGTAAAGCATTTAAAGAATAATATTTCTGAATTCCGTAATGTTTAATTTGTGCTAGCTGTTAAGTTTAAGTATTGAAATCACATTTGGTGTTAATCAAATCACCAGTCTTCAATATAGGACATATCCGCTAATAAATAAATGTTTGAAGTATTTCCTTGGAATACACTAAGAATAGGTGAAAGTGAATATAACGAGAAACAAGTAAGGAAGGGCTAAGTTCGGGTGAAACCGAACATTTTATACTCTCGCAATTTATATACTTAAATTTATTTATATTATATAATACACAATTTGACCCACATATTCGTCATATATATTGTATAAAGTCCATTGAAAGTTGGAAACCATAATATTAGGTTAGAAGCACCGAGGTCCTCGTGTTCGATATATGGGGCCTTAAAACCTATGGTCCAATTTCGGCGATTTTTAGAATGGGTCTGCCACACTATTAACATAGTATTTGTGCAAAGTTCTGCACCGATATCTTCACTGGTACTTACTTTATATATTGTAAAGTAAACGATTCAGATTATCTTCAAAGTTCTGGTATATAGGAAGTAGGCGTGGTTGTGAAGCGATTTGACCTATTTTCACAACATATCATTGTGGGCGACGCTACGCCGATTTTCCATTTTGTAAAAAAATCTGAGTGCAGCTTCCATCTGCCATTTCTTATGTGAAATTTAGTGTTTTAGACAGACGGACGGACGGACAGACATCCGGATTTCAAATCTACTCGTCACCCTGATCACTTTGGTATACATAACCCTATATCTAACTCGTTTAGTTTTGGGTGTTACAAACAGCCGTTATGTGAACAAAACTATAATACTCTCTTTAGCAACATTTGTTGCGAGAGTATAAAAAGTTTTCTAATTGAAAACAAACGTTGGTTAAAAAATATTTAACTCAGCAGTTCCCACAACCCCAAAAAAGTCAACTCAAAATTTGTGTCTGAACTAATAAACTAAACAATTTAACCATATAATTCTCAATTTTCACTGTTCCAAAAATTCAAAATCGATTGTCGTTTATCAGGTTACAGAATAAAGCTCAAATTATGCACACTTGACTTGGCCACACACGTGAGAACTGTCACATAAAGAATATCTTCATAGCCTTTGCATAAACATACTTGATTACCGAACGCATGATTCAACTTGGAAGACAGCTGAATTTAAAGTTCTAAGTTACTTTGACATTTGAACTGCAATAAACAAACCAAAAGTTATGAAACAGGTACGATATGAGGGTAATTTTTGTTGCAGAAGCATAACTATTGCAAATCTCTGCAAGAATTCGTGGCGATCCGCTCAGAAAAAAACTTATTTATCGAATTTATGTAATATTAAACTGATTCTAAATTCTCAAAAACAATTTGAATAAAAGCTTTATTCACCTATCATTTATGTGCTTGGCTGGCTCCAATTTTTATATCTTCTAACAATTCTAAATTTACAAAAACTGCAGCATCTTAAAGGAGCTAGTCTGGATGTGGGGAAAAAACTTACATGGTTATCAGAGCAAGTATATTTTAGAATTTTGTTAAATAATGCATTCCTTTTGTACTATTCTGAACAAAGTATTCTTTCAAACAAAAAATCTTCAAGTGCTGTCATATTTCTTGATAGTGAAGATTTTAATTATATATGAAATTTTAAGAAACATAATAGTTTTAAAATCTTAAATTTTGGTGATATTTTAATTTCAAAAACATAATTTTGAAGATAAATCTGCACTTCTGACAACTCTACCGACAAACCATAGAGCTGAAGTTAAAGCCTCCTAGGCGTTGTGTGAAGTAAACTGCAGTTTTCCTAGTCAAATTTTTCGAAGCTGTTCTGAGTCAAGTATGCATAATTGAAGCTTTAGAGATATATGTATGTACACTGGCGATATCACACTGTAAATGCATTATTTGTATCAGATGGACTTCAAAATTGTAGTGTAGGGGTTGTAAACCTATTTCACCCATTTTCAAACTGTAGCATTCGGGGACGCAATATTCATGAGACCACTTGGAAATTCTCCCTTTAGTTGTGAAGTATTCGCTGCACTTTGAAAATTAACATGTGCTCACGTCTTTGATTCTATTTAAAGAAAGTCCAGTTAGATTTCCAGATATAGTTTTTATTTTAAAATTTAAAATTTTGGTAATTTTATAGACAATTCGCCTACATTTTGTTAAAATATGATTTTTGTGATTGATTTTGGGCCTAAGGACGTAACCACTTTTTTCCAGATTTTTCTTTTTTCTTTTGTAGGCTAGCAACTTATCTGGCCTCCCTAGTACATTTAAGTGCGGGTTCTATCAAGAGCAGCAAGTCTTCCAAAGCACCTAGCTTGGGTGCCTAATCTTATATGAATTCTTGAATTATTTTTATTTTCAGTTACTAACTACTTTTTTGAAACTATTTTTTTGTTAAAATTTTGAAGAAAGCATAAAAAAATTCCTTCTTAGGTCACATCTTCAACAGATATTGCATACGCACATACTCACATATCTTCGTATGTCCACATATGCTGTAATAACCTTTAATGGTATCCTACAACGTCCTTGTTTGCACAAACTGAGTCCTTCCCTCACAGGCGCTCCAAAGAGCGAATACCAAATATGTATGCATGGGTATGTTTCTCTACTGATAGCATCGACACCAGCTGGCTAGTTGACTGACTGTTTGCTTTTTGTGCGATGGCAAAAGACAATCATAGTACAGTTACTGCGAGTTTGTGTGACCTTTCTTTTGTTCGTCAATTGCTTTGCTCGTTCGTTATCTTGTACGCTCAACTGCGTGGAAATCATTTTTTCTTCAATTCTTTTACATTTACTCATATAGACATTTGTATGTGTACATGAGTAGTAGAAACTTAATTTTATTGGATCTCAACACTTTGTTGGACAATTTTGAAATTTTGAGTGGATGCCTATAAATGCCGAGCATCCATGACATTTTAAGTTGTGGTTGCACGGTTGATACCCACTGATATGTATAAATAAAGAACAACAATTGATTCTGCTCACATGGTCAGTAAAGCAACTTGCATGCTTGAACGCCGCAAAGTCTGCTATAAAATGTCAAGTATCTAAAAAAAGGAAGATACAAGATCTTTTGTGGTTTTGCAAGATTTCGTGAAAATTGTGTGCATAAACACATATTTTGTGGGTATTTGCTTAACCACCAAATGACTAAACGACTTCTGAGATTTCTTGTATTTTATATCAACCCGCTTTGTGTAAATCTTTCATCATTTATTGTTATGATTGTAGTTGTTGTTGGACATTCAGGCAACACAAATTATGTTGACTTTACATTTACATTCCAACCGAAGTCATTAAATTGAAAACGAAGACATCGTGTACTCGTAAGCAGGGAAAAGGGACGACACAATCAATTTGTGTTCAAACAATATAAAAGAAACTATTACCACTGACAGCTACTTGTCTTCCACGGAGAAGAAAATATGTACATAATGCTATACTTTTGGTGAAGATAAATTATTGCAATTTCTCCTTTAAGCGCTTCCTAAGCTAAAAACTTCAAATTACTAGTCGACATACTGCCGTGCAAGACTCTTAGTTGAGATCAAAATCGCCAACACATAATTGCATGAAAGCAAGGTAACCACCGAAGTAATGCTTTCATAGCATAACGGCAGTAGATTGTGAAAGATAAAAGCTTGAAAATAATGCCGTATTTATATCATATTTCCATTTTTTGTGTTTACCGGCTGTTCAACGTAATTGCAATGGCGCATCAGTGAGCAGTCAAGTGAAAAAGCTATTTGACGCAGCAGAATTGAATAAAGCATAAATATTTCATTTTTATTTTATTTTTATATCATTTTCTTCCTTTTACTTCATAATACCAAATAAAGAAGAGTAAGTAGAATTTGCGGATAATATCGTTTACAATTGAAATTGAAAACGCGCTACAAAAGTGTACACATTGGTTAGACAGAATCACAAAAAGAATACAAAATATTAATAAACCGAAAAATAAAGTGAAATAACGCTAAGCGTGAAGGAAACTTTACTGGCGTTTTTTGTTCTCCCTCACCCCCATAATTCATACTGCTCTTGTCGCATCCCCAAGCAAAGCTGGACAGACTTCTCTTCGTTATACGCTGCCATGCTACGCCTGATGATGTATTACATATTTTGGGGATAAGTCATACTGGGATTATATCATTGTTGTTGCTGCCTAATCACGACAAACGCGCTTCGTTGGCGGTTCCGCATCGTTGGGTGCAATCGATTGCAGCAAACTGCATTTTGTGTAGTTTCCGAAGAGCGTTAGTAGCAATGCTACGCCATAGCCAGTGGCACGTTCGCCCTGCAACGAAAAAATAACGGAATGTTAGCATAAAATTAAAAAAATAAGTTTGTATTAGCAAGTATAAAAAGCGGATAATGTTCAAAAACGTAATAAGATGACTTTTATAAGCTACTGTTAAACAATTATTTTATGCCGCCTTTCAATTAACACTTTGAAAATTGAAAACCGACATTGAAATTCAAATTTAAGCTTATTTTTTAATAATATAAATAAATATTTATTACTTAAATCCCCCCACCCCCTCCTGTTTTTTGGTGATTTTTTTTTTAATTTTGCTACGACCAGTAAATTGATAGAACTTTATGTTTATTATAATTTATTAACATATGTATATTTCAACAGTATATGTATACATTTTAAGCCAAAAATATTGTGTAGAACATGAGTTACAGCGTTCTGCACACCCCCGCCTCATAAAATGGGCTCGCACTTCCTCCATAATTCCGGCTGATTGGCTTATCGGAAAAAAAAATTAGCGGCGTTTTAATCTGTAAGATTAAATGCATGGAACACACCACGATCAAGTAAATATATCAAAAATTGGACTTTTGGTAGATATTTGAAAAAAAAATTGCGAAATTTGTCTTTTTTAGTTTTTTATATAAAAACCTCGAAATTTTATGAATTTTTGATTGATAATACATCGTTCCATGATTTGATTCGATCCGATCACTTATGATGACCCCCTTAGTAACCCATGATTCGTAAAAACTTGTTGGTACGAAATGCGATAGCATGAGTTATAATATATTCAAACTGATCAATTAGTATGTTTCACTATAGGAAACTCAAACCAAATCCACTTTTAAAGTAATAGTCGCTGTTCTATATTAATTTGTCATACATACCGTCGAAACTGGAGTAGCCATATCTACATGCATCCAAACACCTGGATAATCGAAACCAAGATGAGCACCAACAAACAGACCAGCACAAGACGGTTGAGCGTTGTTACGATCCTGAAAAAAAATAAAAAAAACAATTAAGTATACTCTCTCAATTTATTTACCTTTATTGAGCTAACAAATAATATGGCTTGTGTAAAAGGGATAATCCCTTAACAGATTTCAACTATTTTATATCAGATAAATGAGGACTAGAGGTAGTATTAATCCTATTTTGACTATTTCGCCCCAATATTATAAGGAAAACAACTATTCGTGCCTTGAAGCCTATTTCGACGATAGACGTGCGATGACACACTATAAATGGAGTATTGGTGAAAAGTTCTGTTACGATTTCTTTACTACTGCTTAATTTATACATTATAAAGTAAACGATTCAGATGTAATTCATAATTTTAGCATGTGGGAATTAAGTATGGTTGTAAGCCGATTTCGCCCATTTTCAAACTAAATTTTCATTTAGTCTAACTGAGTGCACCGCTTCTATACCATCTTTAACATAATATATTTTTGGGCTTCTGCAGTTTTTCATTAGTGAGTTAAAACACCTAGAATGTCCGGACCCTCAATTAGGAAGGTGCCTCTGCCCAGCTGGTTGATGTCCTCATACAAATATGCAGTACCCGCTGGAGGAAGCAGAGGAAGAGGACGACCTCCACTCCGATGGAAAGACCAAGTGGAAAGTGAGCTGGATTCAGTTGGTGTTTCCAGTTGGCGCCAAAAAGCAAACAGGAGGAATGAGTGGCGCTCCTAAGATCTGGACAGAAACAATAATCTTCCATAAACCTATTTAAGACTTGCTTGAAGAAGAAGTATACGATTTAGGTTGAATAAAAAATATAAAAAAAATTGGTCAAACATTCTAACAGTTAAATTATAAATGATTTATTATTGAATTATCCAAGAATCCAAAAATTTAATACTGCAATACATAAAACATGCAAAAATAACAAAACAATTGCAATGGAACACTGCATTTGATATGGGATAATCACATCCAAAAAGGACGACAACGGAAAATATTTGCATGAAGTTTTGTCATAACAAAAAGCAAATGAAAACTATTTGCTCTCAATGCAAGCGTCCTCGATACTCGTGCGTCAGCCACAGACAATGCAAACTAAACACTAAAGCATTTAGTACCAGCGTCGCTTTTGTTAACTTGATTTGACACGAAATGAGCGAAGAATGCAATCACACACACAGGAGTTTGAGTGTGTGTGTGTTGGACGGGTGATGGCTTTGACAGAAATCAAATGTCAAAAGCAAAAGTGGCTATTGTCAATATAATTGACATTCATTTGACATATCGCAATGGCAACCAGGCAATAAAACCGTTATTTAAGTGGGCAGAGTGTACATGAATGTGCGTGGCAAATCAATCAGTGCGCGTAATTGGAGGGGTTGCATGCATTTTCAATTAGTATTTATTTGCTAGATTGTAGACAGATATGTATACAAAACCATAGAGACAAGCACACTTTGGCATTACAAAGATAATGTTACAAAATATCCCTATGCAGCATGTACTTTTACATGCATTTGTACTATGTTTTTGTTGGAATTGTTTTGATGCGGTCACGTCTATTATTATTCAATTGAATTCGGTGAAATTTTAAAATTAAATGCTTAGTTTATTTATGAAGAGTTCAGTTATGTACATATGGCTTTGACATTTGAACTATTTAGTTTTTTGTTAGAGCTGTGTTTAAAGCGTGGGTGCGGCAATTTATTACACTGTATACATCTTATATAGAAATAATCTATAAGCTATCTGGTTACAGTTGTTCTAGAACGTCCCATACGGAGCTAGTTTCAAAACTTCAAAATGAAAAAAATATATTAAATATCGTATTAAATAGTTCAATATGTCTAAAATATTTGCCGAATCAAATCAATTCGAGTAATATTCTAAGAGATATAACCAAATTTTGCACACAATTTGAAAAAACATTATCTAGTTAAAAAACGACGAGTTTTTTTATTAGAATTATTTTTGTTAAGCCAATATATGGTAAAAATGTCAGCAAAAAAGTGAGTTTTTTCGTTAAAACTGTCAAAAATTCAAATTTTAATATATTATTTTTTCCTTTGTTCATTAACTAGATTTATCCATGTACTATAGAAATATTTTTGGTTTATCGTTTTTAGATGAACCAATAATTAGTTATGCTGTCCACGGCAAGAGTTTTTTTTTTGGACACATCATGGGAGATGAGACAGCAACCGCTGAGTTTTCGGAATTTGTAGATAACAATTTCACAAACGACTGTTTGAATATATATCTCTAATGTACTGTTCAGTATGTTCTATTAAAAAGATCATACCTTTAGGCGGCAACATTTTAACTAATCACTTTAAAGACCATGATTGTTGAAGAAAATCCGGTGCGAATGACATATGGTAGGAATGTTCTGGGAATATGAAAAAGCCGTTCCTTCGATTCAGAGAAACATTCTGTTGTAAATTCTAATAACTTTATGTGTAATTTATAAAATATTTGAGATAATAAAAAAATATGAAATATAAAATGCATTAAAGGGAAATTCAAAGTACAACAAATAAAGAAATATACACTCATTTTAAAAATATCATGAGGTAAAACAATGATTCGGTGTGAAAGTCGCTAACTTAGAATGCAATGAGGGGCCCATAAAAGCCACGATAAAGCCACGTTACACATTTCGTATTATAAACACCCGCTGTGGCGTTATGTCAATTACGATTGCATGGTAAATATTAAATTACTCAGATTTGCGATCAAAACCGGAAGAATATTCAAAAATTGTACATGAATGCTTGTTTTGAGCACAAGATTATTCCACTCAGAAAGGATATTTCCAAGCAAATATAGCGCTTAGAGAAGCAGAATAGATATAGAAACAGACAGGTATATATTTGAAAGAGCCATAGGCATTTGGAGAACACATTGAAGTGGAAAAAGAAGACGAATAAAAATCGCTATCATTAATTATTCAATTTAAGACTTAAAATGTAATAGCGTTTTTAGACAGCCAAATTAATTGATACATTATTTGCCTTTTATACCATGTACTCGACAACCGAACAGCTGTGTTACATTTTTGTTTTTGCTTTTCATAAGAAGTTGGTAAGTTTCATCAGCCAATCGCAGACAAATAACGTATGTATATCGTACGCCTTTGTCGCAGGGTTGCATTTGATTTTCCAAGTCGATTAAAATTCAATTAAAAATAAATGTAGATTTTATTTGGTATAGTAAATCGATCTCAATAAGCGTTTTAATTGAGCATAGGCCGGTTAATATACCAATCAGCTTCTGTCTAAAAACGCTATTATAATATTTAATAACATTCATAAAAATTACTTCTTGCAAAACAACACACTGTGCGAAACAGCAGAAAGTCAAACTCTTCAAGTTGTTTAAAAGTTTTATAAGCCACTCATCGATGTAACACGGCATTTGTATCAATGAAACAATATTCAAATCGTATCACAAGCACATCATAACAACCAGATTTCACAGACAACAGCCCAGCTGTTTCCCGCATGCTAAACTGTGTGGAAGGCTTTGCTCGACTGCCAAAAGCAGCAAAACAAAATAAAATTTCGAAAGTCGCATAAGGATACAAAAAAAAAAAAAAGAAAAGTATAGACAAACCGCAAAGCCGAACATTTGCGAGCAACAAACAGTTTCAAGCAGCAAACGCAACTTTGACGTGTTGTCAGCGATTAAACTTTTCAATATTGTTTACACGCCTTGATGTATGCTTGCTTTTTGGGTTCTTTAACTTTTCCGCTTTCGCCAAGCAAGCAAGCAAGGCAGACATGTAGTGAAGGCTTATTTGCCTTTAATATGCGTTCGGTGCTTTTTTCTCTCCTTCGATTCAATTTTCCTACGATAAACTTTTGCATATAAAAAGTTTTCAAGGTTATTATGTAGTTTGTGTGCAATATGCGAGCGCCTTGTTTTCTTACATTTAGTTAGCGCTTTTATGGCGTTGCGCATTTTTAACATTGGCACTATGTAATAAAAATAAAAATAAAACAAATATATTTATATAACGCGTTCTTCGCTCTTGGCAAGCAACTAATAGCACTTTTGCACTAAGTTCAAACAGAAACAAATAAAATCGAAACCACAGACAAAAAATGTTCGTGGATGTGTGAAGTAATCATATCAGATTGTTTGAGATTCGACTGTCGAAGCTGCTGGAGTCTCGCAGCGATACGGCACGCGCAGAGTTTTCAATGGCGGAGCGAACATCGCGGAAATGTAGCATCTACACACCCCTTTAACAAATGCGCCATTTTAGGGTTGTGTAAGTGCATATGAAGAATTGTCTTTTTATGAAGTTATCTCCTTCAGCACCGGAGGATCTATGTAACAACGGTACTTTTTAAAAGAAATATTTAACAAGGCTAATAATAATAGCTTTAGCACATCATTGATGACACCAAATGACAACTCCTTTACCTGAATATGTAGGTAAAGGTAAATTGACCTTACGAAAGGCGAAGAGTTCCCTAGCTTCTAACGTCTGTATTAATTTTGTACGCCACCTTTCGTGAGAGATATCACCTTCACGTCTGAATTAATTTTGTACGCCACCTTTCGTGAGAGATATCACCTTAATCTACAACCCAATCTGTCCCTCGAAAGTTTTAGCGCCCACAAATTGTGGTTAATCGATAAATCGCCGATACTGCTGCAATCACATAGACTTGACCTAGCCACACAAAAAATAGTCTAACGGCGTCAAATCGCACGACCGAGGCGGCCAATTGACTGAGCAATATCGTGAGATAACACGTTTACCAAACTTGGTTTTCAATGAATCGATTATGACATTCGTTGTGTGGCTTGTGTCGCCGTCCTGTTGGACCCTTTTTGTCCACGACCATATCATCCAATTCGGGCAAAAAGCATTCGGTTATCTTTGAGCGGTAGCGCTTCCCATTCACAGTAACGTGACGGTCTTGATCATCACGGAAGAAGTACGGACCAACCGCACCAAATCGTAATTTTTTCGGGATGCAATGATGACTCATGGAGTACGTGTGGATTGCTGTCTGACTAATAACGCATATTTTGCTTATTGACGCAGCCATTGAGCCAGAAATTACCCTCAAAATGTAACAAATCGGAGAATACTATTCCCTCATAAACTTAATATAAAGACTTCTGACTTTCAGATTGATTCTAGTCGGTTCACAAGTCAGTTTAATAACGAATCTCGAATTTATTTACACAATTTTTCTTGTAAAGTTTTTAAAAACAAACTAATAATTATTGCTTTCAAATTTAAAAGACAACAAAAAATTCACAAACACAGCCTTTGGGGAGCATAAAAGCGAGGCTTAATAAAAAATATAAAAACAATATCACAAAAAGTGCAAGGCATGAACAAAAATAACCATATGATGTTCGTGGCTTCCTCCTTTCCACACAAAGTAAAGGTTATGTGTGAGTAGACGAACTAGTTAGTTG
Organism: Zeugodacus cucurbitae; assembly: GCF_028554725.1. Taxonomy (NCBI): domain Eukaryota; kingdom Metazoa; phylum Arthropoda; class Insecta; order Diptera; family Tephritidae; genus Zeugodacus; species Zeugodacus cucurbitae. The sequence continues at coordinate 48,492,035 of NC_071667.1, read as the reverse complement.
TGCAGTAAAAATTGGTTGGTACACCAGAGAGCAATTTCCAATATTTGAACAATAAAAAATAACCGACGTACAAATAAACGGCGGTGTATGTATTTTATGAAAGCGCCCCATGGTTAAGAAGTCTGTGCGAAAAGCACAAATAAATAATTATTGTAAAATATTCGCCCGAATTGCGGTTTGTATTCCGCTGTATTGACGCTTGTTGCTCCACTGATGCCGCTGATATCGCCACCGCTGCAACTAGCTAAACAATTGTTGATTTATGACATTATCCGGTGCGATTTTAAAAATTACAAACCTAACACAAGCGCACCGCATAACGAAAGGAAAATATCAGCAATGCCAAGAGGAAGTGCAAAATGGGGGGAAGTGAAAGAAGAATGCGTTTATTTTAAAAAATGAACTGGAAAACCCAACGTACATAGTGCGTTTAAAAGTATTATACCAGCAAAAAATGCTTAAATAAATGCTAGTGCAGGAGGTGTGTTTGGTGCAGCAAAGCACGCTATATGAAAATGAAATCTAAATAGTGTCGGATTGCAGTCGGAGTCGAACAAACAAAAACTATAAAAGTATTACACAAAGGAATGTGAAGTAATAAATTCAGCCACATCTCGATGGAGTCACTATTGGCACTTTCTGCTTATACTGGACGACTGGGTTGTTTTGGATTGGTTCCTGCACTGCTGACTGAATGGGCGGTTAGTTGAAGAATAGATTTATTGCAATGGCAACAACAACACACTCAATACGGCATTACGTCGGAGGTTGCACTATTCGCTTCGCCGAATTTTACACTCTCTTTATTTACAATAAATGCCCTTAACCGCTTTCCGTAAAACAAAGGGTTCTACATAGCAAATATGCAGCCGAAGTATACAATATATGTAAATAATTTGTATATAGTTTATATTAGTAGACTTTTACAAACTCATTAATATGTAGAGCAGAATTATTTTTATAATCCCATTTATTGGGAGTAATACATCAAAAGTTAATGAAAATCACATTTCGCCCGACATAAACATACTTTATAGCATTCCACAAAATATAAGCAGCTTCGTCCTTTCAGTTATATCGCATATATTCAAATATACACCTGGGTTCGAAATAATAGCAGTGGTTTATGAAATGTTTACACTTAAAAACTTCTAGCCATTTGCATTTATGCAATAACGTAGACCCAAATATTGGGAATCTGCATTTGAATTAATTTTTCATACAGTCATCACATATATGGTAAACCGTTATGTTTTATGCAACCTAGTTGTTTTTTGCTGTGATTTAAAATAGCAGTACAAGCGAAATAGTCATATTGTTTTAAATAAATTGATTGAAATGCGAAAATTTAAATTTTAGTTAATTGATACAATGGTTCTTTAGTAAATACATAACTCATTAAATTTGAAAACATATTTCTTTTGCGAAAATGGGGCGTAGCAAACTAAAAACTAAAGAAGAACGAAGTGTAATTAAAAAAGAGTTGGCGGAAGGAAAATCTTACAAGTGTTCAGTCAAAACGCATGAGAATGCAAAAAAAAGAAACCAAATCCTGAAACAAGGCGACAAAATGGGGCTTCAGCTGAGGACAGTTGTGGGTTTATCCCGAGAAAAGTGAATTTATACCAAAAAAAAAACTCAAGACTAATTAAATCTTAGTATTATTGCGTCCACAATAAGAAAAAGAGTTAAATACTGCTACCATTTTTCGACAGAAGCCCAAGAAAAGTACCGTTACTAGAACTGCGACATGTGCAGGCCAGAGTTCAAAATGCGCACCTTCATTGGCCAGTCGGAAAATGGCGTAAGATATTGTAGTCCGAAACGAAAATTGTTACATTTTGTTCCCGAGGACACCAACTGTATGTTGAAAACTTCATTTCATCACAGATTTGTTTCCCGGACTGTAAAATACCGATGTGCTAAAATCAACGTATTGGGGTACTTCTCTTACTACGGTGCAGGTCCGTTATATTTAAATAATTAAACACCTGGGGTTACTTTAAATGGATTTGAGGTTATGGGCTGGTCGGCTCAATCATCTGTCCTTAATCCAGGTGAGAATCTTTGGGTAGAGATTAAGGAAGCTATAGGGAAAGAGGATCCAAATACGAAGCAGTTATGGAGTGTGGTGAAGAAGGCATGCAAAGCCGTTCCTCTCGAGAAATGCCAGCAATTGGTTGGATCCATATCTTTGTTTTATTATATTAAATAAATTGGTTTTTGAAGTAAAATACTCAATACTGTTATTATTAATCACATACTCCATACTAAGTAATACACCAACATGTTTTGGAAAATTGCTCTCTAATGAAATAACATATTTTATATGGAATAGCTTTGCCTTGGATACATGATAAAAATCTATGCTGCAATCAATCAAATCTAACAAGAAGGATTAAAAACCCAAACTTGGTTAAAAGCGCACAATAAATAAACTGTAATCACGATAAGACTCGAGTCACTTTGACTAAACTACATACGACCTGTTTATATATATGTGTATGTTGTAAATGATTAAAAATTGCTCAAAGACGCGATAACGCTTTATTATTCCCACAAATCAATCATATTCCAACCAATCAATGGAATTGAAAATAACAACCGAAACACTTTTGACAGATCTTCAAGCGCCATATTTGGAGTGCTTATCAGTGTATTATAATGCGAGTACATTTGGCAACATGAGTTTCATTGTATGTATTCCGATTTACTCCACCACAAACTATTCGTAAGCCAAAGGTCACGTAATAGTAACGAGGAGTCATAAATACAGAGGAAAATAAAATCGAAAACGGAAATGACTATTTCAACTTTGACTTTACAGAGTCACTTGCCAAAATGTAAGTAGATTGTCGCTGCCATAGCATCCATATGTGTACATACATAAATACATATGTATGTATGTGTAAGTATGTATATGTGAATAAATAAATGCATTTCTGTATGACAACTTGTTCAACCGGCAACTTGTAATTAACTGTCAAAATTATGATAGATGGGAGTAAAAAGTTGACTTTTACATGCATTTCAAAAACTACTAGAGACTGTGCACTAAAAAAGAGCAACCCAGATTTTATAGTCGAACAACGAAATAACGTTCAATCAAAAGTTAGATTTACTAGATGCCTTGTACAGATATGTTACCCTTCGGGCTATAGGGTGGTTCGAGCAGTGTTGTTTTCAGTTAATTTATTCATTGAGATCAACGGCACTTACACCAAAGTAAGAATTTTCCGCACTTCCAACGGTTATATTTTCAGAAAGTCTTTAAGAATTTTCTCGCTACAATTTAATTTTCGTCTCAGTGACTACGTTACTAGTCTACGTATCCAGCAAAACTACCGCAACGTTAAATAGATCGATTCTCGCATTCTAGTTGTGAAAAAATCAATGTATCCTCAGGGAAAGTCAGATGTCGGAATGGTAGCACCAATTATTATTTTAATAATAGTTTAAGATGTCTTCGATAGAATATCTGGTACGTCGACGAGTTCTTGGTAACTGGTTTAATAATATGAGATGTCACTATGTACATCACCCTGTATGTGCACATGAATGCACGCTCGTCCATGCGAATGGCTTGTAGTGCTTTTTCTTACTTACCGCAACAGAATTCTTCATATCGGCTATAGCTGACGCAAATTCCGAAAAATGGAATTCCGGTAAGTAAATTATTGGCGCTAATAAATCACCAGATCTGCGACCAGCTTCCAAAGCTTTTGTTTCCCATTCTTCGGTGTTGGTGAGTATGGCTCCGTGCAATTTGCCCGTTGCTATGCCCTGCAATGAAAAATATACGTATTTGCATTTAATAAGCGCATAAGAAATTAATGCGAATAATTTATTATAATGAACTAATTAAATTCATGTAAATAGCTAGCATGTATTTGACAACTATAATTACTTTATTTATTTTAGCATTGTCTATACACTATACAACAAAATCGGGTATTAACTAAATTTCTTTTTTTCAGGAGATTGAGTCATAAGTAAAACATTTTTATTCTCCGATTTTTGAAGTTAGCCTCAAAGCCAAACAATAGCAAGGTGCAACAAACAAATTACCAAAAATTTAAATAAAACTTTTTGCGAAGTAAATAACTAAAACTGTGGGTAAATCTATTAGGTCTACAACTTTGCTTCCCCCGTTTTTTTTTTTAATTTAAGTTTTTTTTGTATAAAAATGGTTACAAATGTCGATGAGCCTCACACGCACTTTTCTTGGAATTAAAAAAGAAAAGCAAAATTTACCTCAAATGTCGAGAATTCAGCTCAAAAAGTGACATTTTCAGTTAAGAATAAGTTTGGGATGAAAACAGATCTCTACAAATATGTTGTTGGGTTAATGTTGACACAAATATCCAAGATCGATATAAAAAAAATCGTTTTAATCGACCAATGCTTGACCCTAGAGACATCTATTGGAAAACGGCGGAAGCAAAGTTGTAGACCAATATATTTTACAGCTTTTTGAAACATTTTAAATTTTAAATTTAACTTTAAGTTTTTTTTTGTGGATTATGGTGATTAGAGTTAGAGAAGTTCCACTCTATTTAGATTCGAAGTTCGAAAAAAGGACTTTTCACAATAATTATTATTAATTACTAAAAAAATATAAAATCTAAATTTTTCTCTTAATTCAAAAACTTTTCGGTGAAGCTTACATGGCAGATGCTATGTCACAGATCTTCGAAAAATATAAAATAATTTTAAATCGAAAAATACTGGATACGAAAAAGCTTTATATACCATTGAATTAAGCATCAAATTTTGATTATATATAGATTTTGAAATTTTTAGTAGCTATATCCTGTAGTTCAAAATTGTTTTAAAAAGTGTTTTTTCGAATATCGAATTCAAATAATTCGATTTTGGAGGCAAACTTCGGAATTCGAAGAATACACTGATATGATGATATGGAATCAAGTATCATTATAGCGAGGGCGGATAGTTAAGTTGTGTCATTCAAGCCAACACAACAGTAAAAAGCACTGAACGTGCTGAAAGGACGTGAAAGGACTCAAAAGTCTGCCATACACTTAATTTGGGTACCTTGACACAGATTAATAACAGGAAATGAGCTCATCAAGGCGATAGAACCAGACTTTCGCTTCGTAGTAGATCCTTATATTTATAATAAAGGACGGGTCCCGCAATGATGAAAAGGTGGAAAGAGGGAATAAATAAAGGATAGGTAGTATACGCAAGCCACAGCAATTTGACCAATATGGACTTAATCTCATCTGTATAATGTTGCTTATGCAACATGTAGGCAGAGAGATCGAATACCCCGATATTCCCTTCCACAAATTCGAAACTTAATTATTAGAAATACCACTTTCAGAATAAGTTTTTAAAATAATATATGATCATAAAACAGACCATATCACTATAATATAAAGTCGCATATATAATAAATAGAAGGCGTCATGATGATATATTCAAACAAACCTACAAAATAACTGTATGTCTAGTGTAGATTTAATTCCACACGCAGTGCCACTAAACTGATATGACTCAAACAACTCACTCTCTCTGTTGCGTCGCATATTATTAGCTATGCACTAAAGGATATGTGTGAAAGTGAAGTGAGTTTTTCCTATGGCAACGAACATCAATGTACTTTGTTACGTTTGTTGCATGCAACTCTAACATTCAAATTGAATTAAGACAAATTGAAAGTGCAAAACAAAAAACATAAAAGTGGGCAAATAAAATAAATGTCGGTGAATGCAAAACCAACGAACGTCGAAAGGAAAACATGAATGAAGAGGAAACAGGAATTATACAACCGGTTGGTTCCACTTATCAAAAGGAAGGCAAATGCATTTAGTTGCGAGCAGAGAAAGGAACAATTAATGAAATTGTAAGTGTCTTAACTTTTCAACGAAAATGAAATTAAGTATTTATGTCTAATCAACTAATTCAGAAAATATAATAAATTTTTCGTTTAACTGTTTCAACACAAGGGGAAATATATGGTATATAAGTAATGTATGTAAGTCAATAAATTGGTTAAAATGAATCTCACTCTATTACCATAACTCGAATAATTTTATATTCTGATATGCAAAAGATAAATATTTAAATTTTCAAAACTATCGAAGTACTAAGGAAATGAAATTTTCTAAAAAATAGGCGCGAATTGAAGCCTTACTAGTATACAAGCAACGAGGGATTCCCCGAAATGAACTGATGTTATCCGACTAATACACCATGCCTCGCAAACAGAACCGATCTCATGACAGTCGATCATATGTAACCGGAACGGACCCGGATTCTTATCTGCCCAAGGACTATCATAGAGCAAGGTTTTAAGACGAGTATCCAATAGCGGCGAAAATAATAAAAAGGTTAAATGTGACCAAGGAGAACTTGTGAAAGCTCAAAATGGATTGAGCGCAGACAAATGAGTTAAGTTTTTATTTTTAAAAATATTTACAGACAATCACAGGATGGCTTTTGATGTCTCCTGAAGACTACTTACACTACTACTTACATAATAAGGATGCTTTCACTGGAAGCAGAATCTCCTCCCATGTGCACCAAGAGGTCACTCCTACAGTATGTCGATTAAATCGAACAATATGCCGACTTGACTTCAGACGTGACTTAAACACCCTCAACAGTGGAGCAATTGACTCCCTCCCACTGTCTATTTGAGACGACGAGTTGTCTTGTAAAACAAGATTTATCGTCGCGAAACTTCAGTCTGGGTATTGTAATAGGTTAAACTCCTATTTATCCAAAATAGACCCCGACATATCGAATATATGTCCTGGATACAACTCGCATTATATTAACTTTATCTTTCAATACCCCACAAACCCTACTCAACTAACATTATTTTCCCTATGGACCGACCCGTCGAAACATCTCGTTTCCTGGCCCGTTAGATGACCTCGATGACAACAAAATTTAGGCTTACTATTTCAACCTGGGTCTGGATAATCGCTATAACAACAATAACAGCCATTCATTTTAATACCGATAGAGATAGTTTGCACTGCAAAATAAACGCTACCAAAGGAACGAAATTTAATATTTATGTATGAAGAAAAAGTCAAAAATGGCAAAAGTCGAATGGGTTGAAATTTTCATAAATTGCCAATTCATATTTAAAGCAAAAAATGACACCTAAAATTAATTAATATATATGTAGTACATTGACCTATATAAACGGTATAAAATTAACCAAAAAGTCGAAAGTCACTATATTGCGTATATTTGGACTATTGGAATGTCTGGACTGATAACAATATTAATGTCCATGTCAAACTAAAGTATGCTTGATAAGATATTTCTGTGCAATTTTATTAAAATAATTCACACATGGACCAATATTCGGCATAAAGTCCATTATAATAACGGATATCACTATGTAACCGGGTAATGCCTCTCAACTGGACAGCATGTATACATTACAGTCAACAGCAAGAGTAAAGTTATAGTAGTATTTCGATAATTTCACTCCTTGAAGGCATTATTTTTTAGTATTGTTTCGATGTTTTCATTGATGTTTGCTTTACATATTGCAAAATGAAAGAATCTTAAGGAATCTTATACAAGAAGTATTTGTGGAAAATGGGATAAAACCGCTAACATATGTTAACCAAATAGGACTCTGGAAAATGAAAATTTAGTAGGGATTTATTCACATACATATATATATATATATATATATATATATATATATGTAGGTACAGTAGTGATGTAACAGTGTTAATGATGTAGTGGAAGGAGGGAAAGATTTGAAGATTTTTTTTGCAATTGCTATGAATGTTTAACAATTTGTTACGTTTATCAATATGGTGATTATTTTCATGGCCTTAAGGAGTCTGCGAAATTTATAAAATCGCATTTGATTAATGAAAAATATATGTAATGTATTGTATAATGATATACATACTAGATATATAAAGGGGTTATTAAAAAATTTAACTTCCTGCATGATTTCATCAATATTGAAGTTCATAATACAGTTTTAAGTCAGGAAATACAGTTGCGACATGGCAGCGCTTGTTCTACTCCTGTAATGTATACCCGATAAGTGTGTGAACGGTCGACCTATTATTTCTCTGTAATTCGCCTTTGCAGACACAGGCCATCCATAACTACATCCTTTTAAGCTGTACATTTATAAATCATGATTTACAATGGGGTGTACTCACCTGAGCACCAGTTAAAGTAGCCATATCGAGAATAATATTTGCTTTTAGATCTTTGTGAGCGTAACTAACACCATCAGCCAATACGAGGCGGCCCTCAGCATCAGTGTTGTTAATTTCAACAGTACGGCCAGAATACAAAGTGTGCACATCATCAGGACTGTGCATCATGAAAGAAACATCATTGATAGTCAATATTATTTAAAATAATTATTATATAATTAAATAATTTACCGAGTTGCGTTCGGGCCCACCGCATTCTCCGCCAAACATAAGACTGCATGTAAATTTTCTTTGAAGCCACACTTTATGGCCGCATAAAAGGCACCCAAAATAGCCGCAGCACCGCCACAATCACGCTTCATGCCCGGCATAGCTGTCTTGCCTTTGATGCTTAAGCCGCCAGTATCATAAACAATACCCTTGCCCACCAAAGCAATAGTATCATGAGCGCCTTTTGGCTCATAAGAAAGTACAACCAATGCCGGTGGTACAGCGGCTGCCTTGCCAACACCATAAATTCCACCAAATCCTCGTTCACGCAACTCTTCACCACGTATAACAGTAGGCTTTATACATAATTCTTTCGCAATGATTTCAGCTTCTTTCACAAAATGACTAACGTTCATCTCATTACAGGGCATATCTACGATACGTGCCGCTAAACGTATGGCGCGCGCCGCCTCTTCAATGCATAAAATATCCGTTGACTCCAATGACGCTTCACAAACTTGTCCATCCTTCTCGATGATAATGAATTCGACATTTATAATGGGCCTGACACTGTCATAGCTTTCATCGTTGTCCATAACCTCATCTTGGGAATAATTTTCAGATTTACTTTGCCCACCACAAGTTTTTCGGGAATACAATGGAAAAGCGCGTGCTACAGCGCAGGCACTCGCAAAAAGATCAGCACGATCACATACAATAACAACATTCTCTTCGTTGGCATGCATAATATGAGTTCTAACCAGACGAGTAATGGCGTGCGAACGCGACGGTGTATTATGACGTGAGCATTTGAGCGGCACAGCTGCTACAGTGGCACAATCCAAATACAATGAACACTTATCCGTAGGCGAAGGATGTAAACACGAAATGGCATTCTTGAAAGTATTCTCATCGACGCGCGCATCTAATTTACACGAAACATTTGAAAATTTTAGCAAATTTAAGTGTCGCAATTGACCAATTATGAGAACGGGCTTGTAGTAAGGATCGCAAGGTGTTAACGAATTGTTGAATTTAATGTCAGCAGCCATCTGAAACAAATATGTATATAAGTAGATATTGCAATTAGCATATTTATTCGCAGAAATAACAAAATAAATAATATCAAGCTATCGCGATTGAAAATATTTAAGCAGATTTATTCTAATTGTGACAAACCATTGAACTTCGTAGATCCTGCATTCAGATAATATTATATATACATAGATCATAAGTATATAAATCTTACAATCTTTATTTATAGTCTGGAATGTCAAAGACTTCCAATATATTTATTTGTAATTTTGATCCTTTAAATCTGAAAAATTATATTTTCCAAATGAAATGACATTCCATCACGAGTTATGCAATATGTTCTTTGTTTTCAAATATGATATGTGCATAGAGATATTTACTATAGGCACGTTGATACGTGCTAGATTTGAAAGCAAACAAAGCAAATAGTATGTTTTGTAAGTACTTTGCATTGCTTTTCGCAGATTCAGCGTATTATTTACAAAAACAGTTAACGCCCACATTATATATGTATGTATTTTAATATATTTTTTAAATTGGATATTATTGTAAAAACTAGTACGGATATGCATCAGCCCATATATACATATAATATATTATATATGTACCGTAGATATTGTCAGAACATCGGCGTATATATATGTATGTCGGCCTATGTGAATCAAACTTACATGGGAATCAATTCGCCATTCTCCACTGGCAACTTCCTTTTGTTGCATTTTCTATGTTAAAAATATTTTTTCTTTTTGAAATACTGTTTAATTTAGTTCAATCAAAATTAATTAACATTAATTGCAATACGAAAATCTGCACCTTATTAGTGCAGCTGACGAACGCAACTGCCACAGTTCAATTATAAAATTTTACAAAGAGAGCGTGATCGTATTTGGCATATAAAAAACAATAAAAGGTAATGTAGAAAAATTTATAAACAATAAATTATCGCTTATCAGTAGCATGAACGCAAGTTATGAGAACCATATGAGTATTTGTTTGTTGAATGCAGATAAGACAGTACAGTGAAACTGACCCAATACAATGAAGCAATAGTGAAATTGTTTTAATTACTATTAATGGGATTTAAATATCTAATAAAGCAAGAACTATAGTTCGATTAAAAAAACAATACCATTAATAATGAATCTTTGGCAAAATCAAATAGGTTATAAAACTTTTAAATTCAAATTAAATTGTATTCACAGTAATGCAGTGATCATATGCACGTATTATTATAATTCGTCAGTCTTATCACCCCATGTTAATACTTATCAGCAAATATTGTAGAATTGTATAAACATTAGCACAACGTGACGTATCCCCAAAAGTAGCCGATAAGATGTCAATTCACTTCGAGATTTGGTTTTATTCTACTTTACTATCTGAAATCAATATCTGCCATTTCTTCAGTCTATAAAAACGCTTTTAATCTAGCTACATATCTATAAGTAGATAACTTTTAAGACCATAGGGAATTAACTGTAATTTAAAACATTCGAATGTATATTGTAGTTCCAACAGGTTCTCTGTGTTGGGTACTTTCTTGCATTCAAATCGGTAAATCAAAAGCATATACTGATGTGGTATTCTATTTTTAGATTTTTGCAAATAAATACATATATATGAACTGTATTCACACTACTCTTGGCAGGCATCATAATTTTGCAGATAATTGCAGTATGAATATTTGTTTTATAATATTTATATACATATGCATGTTTTATATTAAAATTACTGGATTAATATATCTCACCATTTTGGCTGCTGCTTTTTTCCGATGACACGCTGGTTGGGTCGGCTTTAGTATAGTATCCCCCGATTTCAGAGTTAAAATGGGTATGGTTGGAAAGAGGACGATCTCCAGATTACGAATATATATAATAGTTGCCGCAGGAGACTTATAGTTTTCGAGATATTCGCATTTAAAGTTGAAAATTTCACAAATTTTATGTGGCGATATTTCGATTATTACATAACTTTTAATTTATATAATGCGCTTATTATACACTAACACTTCACTAAATTGTTTCCACATACTTATTTTATATCAATTGGTTTAATATTTGCTTTAAATAAGCATTTTAATTTTTAAACAATTTTGTTTATATGCACAATAACCATGTTGACAGATATCAAGTGTTGCCAAATCTACATATTTTACAAACGAATAAAAGTTAATAAAAAAATTACATGATTTATAGTACATTTATTCCTGTTTCTTGAAAAACCATGATATTGGGTGGACCAGAGTTATTTTCCAAAAGCGCGGCCGAAGGCCGCAATTACAGAAAAAAGCAATACGCGAAAGATTATTATTTTTATTTTCATTTGTTTGGTTATGGCAACACATGATATCTGTCAACCTGGTTATTGTGCATATAAACAAAATTGTTTAAAAATTAAAATGCTTATTTAAAGCAAATATTAAACCAATTGATATAAAATAAGTATGTGGAAACAATTTAGTGAAGTGTTAGTGTGTAATAAGCGCATTATATAAATTAAAAGTTAACTAATAATCGAAATATCGCCACATAAAATTTGTGAAATTTTCAACTTTGAATGCGAATATCTCGAAAACTATAAGTCTCCTGCGGCAACTATTATATATATTCGTAATCTGGAGATCGTCCTCTTTCCAACCATACCCATTTTAACCCTGAAATCGGGGGATACTATACTAAAGTTTCCCCCGCTGGTTTTGTTACTGTTGTGGCAGTACGCAGCACAGTTATAGTAATTCGTTCCGTGAAATTAAATATAGCACCTTTAGCTATTTTCAATCCTTTCACGAAGATGTGCATAAATTTTGTAGTAAGTAATGCGAAAATGTGCAATTAAAATACCGGCGATTTAGTGCAAAAGTTGTCATTCCAAAATAAATTTGAAGTTATATTTTACGATCTCCCCCACGGTTGTCATTTATAGTTTGCATTTATTTGCCAAAAAATAGTGTTACCAGATTAACAACAAGTGCATTTCAGAATTAACGCCTTTTTAATATGGCAAATTTGATAAGCCAAATTAACGGATAATTAAAAATTATTATCATATATTTTTAATTTACAACGTATTATTATGTTACTTAGCTCAATAGCGTTTGTTTATTACTAAGTATTCAGAAATAGAATGGCCAACAATTAATGGAAGAGCACATATTGTACATTGAACATACCCAACAGAATGCCAACGAATGTAAAATGTCAAATTGAAACAGCCGTTTTGACTGCTCCAAAGTTTTCGTTTCCCGCGTTCGTTTATGCTCCAACACCTTTTGTTATCTATTCCCCAATCTGTCAATAAAACAAAACACACCAAACAAAGGCGAGGCGAGCAATCCGAAGCATTTAAATAATCCGAAAAGAAAAGAAAATTTGGCGACGGAACGTTATTTCGATCAGTTTGTCGCGGGGTCGGTTTGCAAACGGTTGTGCAGGTCTAACTGAATAAACTAGAACTAGTATTTTTGGATTGTTGAGAGTACAACACATAAGAGAATGTATCAATTGAAAAACTTAGCACGTCAGGCCGCTGTCCGTCAGCAGGAAGTTGCTACTTTGGTCAAGGCTTTACCAGCAGCCTTACAGACTCGCGGTTATGCTGAATACCAAATCCCTGAACGCTTGAAGGATGTGCCCACTGCCAAGGACCCACGTTTCTTCGACATGGTGGAGTACTTCTTCCACCGTGGTTGTCAAATTGCCGAAACCCGCCTTATTGATGACATGAAAGGAAAACTTTCGCTGGAGGAAAAGAAAAATAGGGTCAAGGGTATTTTGATGCTTATGCAACCATGTGACCATATCATCGAAATTGCCTTCCCATTACGTCGCGATTCTGGCGAATATGAATTAATTACCGGCTACCGTGCTCAACACAGTACCCATCGTGTACCAACCAAGGGCGGTAAGTGTAAAACACAAATTTTAACATAATCTAGGCGAAACAAATTTAAAAAGAGAAAACGTGGAACATATTCTTTCGTATGGTATTCTGCTGTCAACTGAAATATACTATAAAGAATATAATACAATTAAATAAGTAAGCTCCAGACATTTCAAACATTCTAGCATTTTTATGTAATCACATTTGAAGGCAACAGGCAAAATAAATAATTTACTTACATTTATTATAATAAAGTGTTCAACCAATTTTAACACATTCGTGGTTATAGTATGCTAAAAAACAGAATTTTGCTCGATATTAATAGTAGGTTTTACATAAACATATATAAATATGTACATATGTATATCCACATGAGTGTTCTAAAATATAATTGTGTGTTCATTTATTAGATTGCATACATAAGTATGCTCTACTTTTGTTTACATTGCATGTGGATATGCGTAATTGTGTGCTTCTGGTCGATACTCTAGTGACGTTGCATAATATTGCAGGTCATGCCATCTTAGCGGAAGGTGTTTAAATGCATTTATTTTCAAGCCATTCAAGTGGCTTTTCTATTACATGGGCTTGGCCTTGACTGTTCCTTTTTAGGTGCAATGTAAGCTACATCTGGTTATTTTAAATATTTCGCTCATATACAATGTATGTGAGTACCTTAAAGAATAATTAAATATAAAATAAAGGAAATCATGTTTAGTATGAGCGTATGTACTTGCATACCCTCTTATTTGTCAATAATTTGATTTGTAAAATATTGCTTATCTATAAAGTCATGATTGCAACTATCATGTATAGACCTATGTACTAATTACAAACAATTACAAATTAAATTTTCGTAGAATAAGTTATAACATATAATTATATTTATTTCATCAGTTAGTCTTGTAAAAAAACTTATTTTACTTTTTTCTTAATTAATTATAACATAAAATTATACTCTTTAAACTGGAAATCTTTAAATAATACCGGCAACAAAATAAACCGTTAATCAAAGTTGTTGCATATATAAATAATTATGTATATATATTTTTTAAATAATTGAAAAAATGAAAAACAAATACAGTACTTTCCGAAATAGCGAATACATTTTATGTCAGGCCTATTCGTTACATCGAATTTTTCGTTAATTCGAATACTCACTTAGAGGTATGTTTTTCAATAAAAATGAGTTAAATAACCGTAAATTACAGTTTTATAAATTGTATTATTATATTATTTGTTAAAAAAATAAGAACCATAATGGAACAATTCAAATGTTGTCTTAAAAGAACTGATGTGTTTAAGAAGCAAAATCACGTAATACGAAATCAAAATATTTTTTATTATTAGTAAAACTCGTAAATTTCTATAGCTATTTAAAAACTTGATTAATCGCCGTTCGCTTCAGTTCAGTCAATACAATTTGCTTTGATATTGTTCTTATTTGCGCTCTAGGCCTTTTTCTTGGATATTTTTCTTCCTGGCGTTCTGTAGAGTATACATATATTCCAAAATGGGCCAATTCCGACACTTATACTTCTACTTGGTGTTGATCAATATTTTAAGCTTTTCTATTTAAATCAAAATTTTTGTACTAATTTTTTAATTTTGCACATTAATTCTGTTCTTACACGATTTTATTTTATTTTTAACTCTTTCTACATATGTCTTCTTCATATTGTTCGTTAAACCGAGTACTTACAAATCCCTGATATTCGTTATTTAAGGTACCTTATGTAAAAAATTTACTTGTTCGTTATAAGCGGGTTTCGTTAAAACGAATATTCGTTATTTCGGAAAACTACTGTACTAATATAGTGCTGGTTAGCTGTATTCGACAAATCCCACTGAAATATCTGTAAAAAATTGCATCATTGGACCTCTAGAATTAATCTCTCCAAGCAGTTTTTGGCGGTTTTTAATTATTATTTAATTAGCTACTTGTCGTTGTATCACGTACACTTTATGGCTTCATATCCGTTCTAAAACTACTGAAGAGTAATTAACCTTATCTAACCTTGAAAATAAAAAAATTAAAAACAGTATTGTGATAACTGTTCTATAAATACCTAGAAAATGTTTTTAATAAACCAAACAATTATATATATATTATTTAAAATAAATAACTTTCTTGTTGGGCACTTATACGTGCCAAATGAAAGAAAAAGCTTTCACAAAACACTCAATAAATAGATGAGGTCAGAAGTGTGCTGTATCATAAAAAACATATATGTATGTATATGGAGGGAGATAATTGAAAACATTATCATAAATTCACAATAAGTAAACAAACGATTAGGAAATCGAAAACAACAAGCAGAACTAACGCAATTTAATATACTCACTTTGGTAGGAGGATTCAGTCGCTAAGCGTGATATTGTTCGATTGTTCGTTATCTTAAAAAATATTGTATAAATATGTTTTATGATTTATGTATGTATAGTACACATATACATGTGTATGTGTAAACGTATAGCGTAGTTTGTTTTCGATCATGCGATTTTCGGCATGTTTACCTATTTTTGTAGAATTCCTTCACAGCTGACAACCAAGAAATTGTTGCCAAGCCCCCTTTTCGTTAAATACGAATGTCTTTGATAACAATGAAGACACTTGAAAAAATTTTATTTATTTTCATTTTTTGTACAGTCTATTAAAAAGCACTTATTTCGCCTTTTAACAGCTGCCTAATTGATTTAATAAATCGAAATTTTAGAATTTAAACAAACAACTAAAGCGCACTTTATTATATAATTTTTTAAGACAACAAATTTAATGTGGTACACATTGCTAGGCGAAAAAATTGATACATACTTATTTGTATTTATTCTTATCGTTTAAAAACCTTACTCACATATTCATACATACATACATATGTTTGCAAATGGCACGGATGGTGGCTATATGAATTAGAAAGCTATTGTGATTCTATTTGTTACTACAATAAACAGTTTTCATTATTTGTGTATAAAGTTTTTGAGTCGAAATAACAAGTAAAAATCATATACACATATGTACCTATGTATGTGGATACTAATTTTATAATATAAACGCTTGCATATGAATGATTAGCAGTGAACGCTTACTTTTATACGGTAATAATTCAATTTTCGACTAAATGCTTATAAGACATTATTAACGTAAAATTTGTTAATAAAAAATACATTAGTTTCGCATTATTAAATATAAATTCCTTATGTTTATAAATGCATATATAACTTCTATGCATGCAACTTCATTAGAGTTTCATATATTATTGTTTGTTTTTTATTAGTTTATTGAAATGGAAATAATCTCTGTAATAAGAGTTAGTTACACTCCATTAAATTATAGTAAACAATTATTTATTATTATTCAATTATTATGACTTTTATATTTATTGTTAATTGTTTACCGCCTTTATTGCGTAGAATTAAAAAATAATTAGTACCATATGTATTTAAAGAAATAAATGTATTCATATAACATTATTTATGCATTGAAGCTGATATAACAATTAAATATTTACTAGCACCAGAAAACCGTTGAAATAATAAACAATTTATTTAACATTTTTATTTAAACTAATAAAAAATGTTCATATAATATTTAAATTAGTGTGCGACTTTTAATTGAAGCACTTTTCTAATGACATTACTTTCATTCATTATTAAAATTTATTTTGCTATAATAAAAATTTAAGCCTTGTGCAAAGTATACTGTGTAGTTTGAATACATATTTCTATCGAATTCATACATAGATATGTATTCAAATGAATTTAAATTGCGCCTGTTGCAAATTGCCACTTCGTACTTGCAACAACAAATAGCAGTCAACAAGTAGTGTATAAACATGAGGATTTGGAGTGTCCGATGTCACGTTGTCCTCACAGAACGCTTATGTCATCATCGATTATTTAAGTTTTTCAATTTGATTGGTATGGTATCGTATTCGTATACAATACGACTGAGACTAGAAGAGCTTGCTGGCGACTAGTTACGTTATTAAGTACGTTACGTTTTTTGTTTGTTGTTGTTATAACATAATGCTCCATTTTGTGTACTAATTAATTTTTTCAACCCAAATTAAAAGAACAGCAAAGAAAGTTTGATTACTGAGTTTAATTATATGTATTTTATAAGTTTACATGTATGTAAACATACATTTAAGATTTGTCAGTGATAACACTATCAATTGTTGAATCTACTCAAGTGCCCTTGAGTTCTCATTTCGGTCTACA
Organism: Zeugodacus cucurbitae; assembly: GCF_028554725.1. NCBI lineage: Eukaryota > Metazoa > Arthropoda > Insecta > Diptera > Tephritidae > Zeugodacus > Zeugodacus cucurbitae. The sequence continues at coordinate 48,474,513 of NC_071667.1, read as the reverse complement.
TAAATACACAAATGTTTATAACATTATTTTTTCTAAAGCAAAGCCTTATGTTTTCTGCTGATTTTAAATGGTTTCACTTTCGTTCTCACATTAGTTAAAGAAATTATAACTGCTTCGGTCCCTTAATGAATTTTAATATTATAACTAGGAATAGTAAATATAACAACTGTTTTGTACATACTGTATCTACAGATCTCTTATTTAAATTTTAATTTTAATAGTATTTGTATAGAAACATATGTGATACAAAATCATAATTATTTAAAAACATATGTATTGAGGTTACGTTTGGGTTCCTTGACTTTATAAAACATAAAAAACTAACGAAAAATAAACTTAAATTTTAAATTTAGTGATTTAGTTTAATATTCATTCATACGAGTACATTAAATAGTTAATTTATTACTAAGATGTGGTTATGATGCTCAGTGGTCTACCCCCGTCACAGAACATGTCAATTCTAATTATTCGTAAAATATCCTAATCGGTTGCACGCTGTGACATTGACGTGTTATACATACTTATGCATCCATATACAAATAAAAAAAATAACAAATAAAGAAAATAATAATATTAAAATCAAGTTTGTTATTGAACTGCTTTTTAATTTGTAACCGGTATGACTTAAAACACGCGACTTAAATATGTGTTTTTATTTTCTTATAAGATGCCGCGATGGCAACAGCGCGCATTTAGTATTTAGCATGTATAGCCAGATTTTCTTGTGTGATTGGTTAGCCAATTTCGTGAAAGCGTCATCAGCAATAAGTATACATACATACATATTTATAATAGGTGCTCGCCATAAAAACAGTTCGCATACGCGTCACGTAATTAACCTTAAAATCTAACAATTCTGATTTCGTACACCAACTTCTAATCTACAAGCAAGTAAATAGAATTGTATGTACCCATATGTATGTACCCATAACGTACGTATAGTTTCTTTGTTATTCAGTTCAAAAAAAAAAAAAAAATATTTAAAAATTCTAAATTCGCTCGCCCGCAGTCACCTGACGACCAAACCTGTTGTACGCTACCGAACTAAACAAAACCACTACTTATATATACATATGTACATATATATATGCAACCACAGCAACTAGTTGAGACACACAACTGTACGCCGGTTGACTTGACGACAGCTGTTGACACTCTCCCGGCATTCTTGTCTATTAAACATTAGATACGAATGTTAGCAAAATAATGATCATAAATATATATTATATTATTGCGTTCCACATTCCGTATCCTCACAAAAAGTGAACTAATCTCTTGAAGCTTATGGCACGTACACGCCTCCTAGAATGCTCGCAAAACGAGCCCCTCTTCAACATCCACTTAGGTACATGTATACTTAAAAATTTTATATTATGTATGTGCACTGATAATATTCCTCGTTATGTACATATGTATGTACCTGGCAACAACGATCTTGAAACATGCCAAAAAGTCGTCAGCACAGTGTTGTTTGTGTTAACTATTTTTAAGCTGTTTTGATTTTTGCTAAATGAGATTTACTTAAACAATTTGCTGTTTTGAGAATATTTCATATGTGTTAAAAAGTGTTGTTTTGATCATACGACTTATTTATTTTTTGAATTATATATTAACTTGAATGTGCTTTTGTTATTTTTTCGCATATCTCATGGTAGAAAATAGGTTTAGGCTATTCACATGTGTACATATATATGCGGCATATATACATAATAAATTATCAGAAAACACTAAAGGAGACACACATTATTATTATCTTATTTGTATTTTTTGCCATTTTTAATTATTTTTCTTCAATTCATCTTTTTCGTTTTTCATATTCTACTTTTAATTAGTACGTAGATTCTGTTAGATAATTCTGTTTGTTTTAACGTTTATCTTGAAGTTTGCAAAAATGAAAAGTTACAACAAATAATCAAGGAATATTATGTTTATCACCGGATTGTTGTTATGGGACCTAGATACATATGTATAGGCATACGAAATGTAAATATGTATGTTTAAATGCTATACTATATACTACACTACACTAATACTAAGAAAACAGTTAAAAAAAATTAGATCGCTTCGGTCTAAGGAACAATGCCAGTATATGGACATTGTGAAGCGGTTGTTTTGTAAAGATAGAAAAGTTTCAAAATATAAATTATTTATCGAATTGGGTGGACTTTAAAAAACCCATTAAGCCAATATACATATATTTTATTTTCTTCTTTAACAATATTATTGTTATCACAAGCTTTTATCGTGTTTTATTATTTTATGAGTTTCAAATCAATTGTAGTATTTGTAATAAAAATATTCCCGCCTATATACAAATGCTATGAAAACTTTAACTGTTTTATTATGTATTAGTATTGAAATAAAAACTAAAAATGCAAGAAGTTTCATTATCCTTTTAAAAAATCATCGAAAAGAAAACTGTCAGTTATAGATGAATTCGAGTAAATTCATATTCATCAGGCGTATATAGAAGTAATATTAAAAATATATAATTTACTTCCCTAAAAACTAAAATAATCTTTGGGTTTCTTTTATTTGGCCACAGTTATCGGAAATAACTAATTTAATCATATACACTTATCTACATATGTACTCACATATGCATGTGTGTACACACATACTCTTACACAATAAATTCATTCGAAATCGAATAATTCTGCTGTGCTCCATATTTCTTATCTAGTCGCCAAGAAAGCTGAATTTTTTTTAAGAAAACAGTACTTATACATAATCTACGAAGAATAAAAGCAAACAAACAAAATAGTATTATTGTAAGAAATTAGAGATACCGTTTAACTAACTCTGGCATATATAAAACTAATACAACCTAAATTTGTAGCTTATTTTCAAGTTTAGAATTTAATTTTTTTCTGAAGCGCTGAAATAGAATTGATATTTTTGGTGCTTTCCGCCGTCTCGTGCTTTGGCTGTATGCTAGATCTTGCATCAGGCTTGCAACACCTGCGAAATGCTTTCAATTGATTGAATAGAAACTGAACGTCGTCACGAAAACCTTGAATTCCCTTTCTTGTGGCTGCATGTGCACATTTGACCAAATGACTGTTCTGTGTAAAATACGAATACAACGTTTGGCCACCGTCCAACAAGGCGTATGTGTTACATTTAGCTCACGGTTTTGCGGATTATTTCTGCATGTTGTACTTATTATGTATTTTTAACTGTATGATTAATAATGTGAAAAGTGAAATTGCATAATACGTGAGACAAGTACTTTAACAAAATAGCAGGCAGGCATAACAATGGCAACAAATTTGGTTTTATTATAACCAAGATAAGTAGTGATATACATATAAACATATTGTGTATTATCTTTATTTTTACGATTGCGAGTGAGATTAGTTTCTCGTCCGTAAATAATTTTTTTTTCTTTTTCTAAATGATTGATTTTCAATGCATTCGATTCTTATTGATCGCAAATTAATATTGTCTTGCAGGTATCCGTTTCTCTTTGGATGTTTCACGTGATGAAGTCAAAGCCTTGTCTGCTCTGATGACATTCAAGTGCGCCTGTGTCGATGTACCATTCGGTGGCGCCAAGGCTGGTCTCAAGATCAACCCTAAAGAGTACTCCGAACATGAATTGGAGAAGATCACCCGCCGTTTCACCCTTGAGTTGGCCAAGAAGGGTTTCATTGGACCCGGTGTCGATGTGCCAGCCCCCGATATGGGTACAGGAGAGCGTGAAATGTCCTGGATTGCCGATACATACGCCAAGACCATTGGCCATTTGGATATTAACGCACACGCTTGTGTAACTGGAAAGCCCATCAACCAAGGTGGTATCCATGGACGTGTATCTGCTACAGGTCGTGGTGTTTTCCACGGTCTCGAGAACTTCATCAATGAGGCTAACTACATGAGCATGATTGGTATACAAAAAATACTTTAAAAGCATTTAATTTGCTTTATTTACCTGTGTATATGCTTTTGCTTTGTAGGCACTACACCCGGTTGGGGCGGCAAGACATTCATCGTTCAAGGTTTCGGTAATGTCGGTCTCCACACTTGCCGTTACTTGACACGTGCTGGCGCCACCTGCGTCGGTATCATTGAGCACGATGGCTCCATCTACAACTCAGAAGGTATTGACCCCAAGGAATTGGAAGACTACAAGAACGAACACGGCACGATTGTCGGTTTCCCTGGCGCCAAGCCCTACGAAGGTGAGAACTTGATGTTCGAACCATGCGACATCTTTGTGCCAGCTGCTGTTGAGAAGGTCATCACCAGCGAAAATGCTCACAAAATCCAGGCTAAGGTAAGCACAGAGGCTATTCTTTTGGGATTAATTGATTGTTTTGCTTTTAATGTGTTCTAATAAATTTATCTCCCTTTTATATGTAGATCATTGCCGAGGCTGCCAACGGCCCAACCACACCAGCTGCCGATAAAATTTTGATCGAACGTAACATTTTGGTCATCCCCGATTTGTACATCAACGCTGGTGGTGTCACCGTTTCGTTCTTTGAATGGCTGAAGAACTTGAACCACGTCTCATACGGTCGTCTTACATTCAAATACGAACGTGAATCCAACTATCATCTTTTGGGTAAGTACAAATTTACCGTTTCTCCTGGTTTCTTTTTTAATTGACAAACATTACCACTGATTTATAAGCCATTGCATTACAAAAAAAAAAAAAAATAAATAATATAAAATAAACACTGAGCGCAGCATACATTTATTCTTAATGCTAGCGTACATACGCAAGTGCTCAATATGCTTCTGCAGTAATGATTGGCATTTTGCACTATTTCATTAGTTTCAATTCAAATTGATTGATTTTTAATATTGTTGTTACATACATATTTCTTTCTCTATTATTTACAATCAGAGCGCACTCACCCATGATTGATTGAACTATTCTAATAAGGTGTTAATGTTTTCCAAATTTCAAATTCATTGATTACATTTATATATCTTAAATATTATAGATAAAACTTTCATAATGATGTTGAATCAATACAGTCGAAATTCGATACATTGTGTGTTTATGGTTTGATAATAAAATTTAGAGTAGTTTATTTAAACTCTAAATATCATATGAATATGTTTATTCTTTATATATATATATATACATATATATATATCTTAATTTTATGAAAGAGTAGTTATTTTAATTTTTCTATCATTAAATCCATCCATGTACATTTAATTTATCGAGGTTCGACTGTAATATCTGATCATGAGTTTCCTCGCTTCTATTTAATTTTTTTTGTTTGGCAAATATTTTTAAATTTACTTTCCAAATATTTAATAATTTTTCCCGTTTTACAAAACTTAAATTTCGTTGCTCGTTTTACATAAACTTTGCAATAATATATACCATTCGAAACACACTGTACACATATAAAATAGGACTCATTTAACCAATCAATACTCTTAAACAATTTCCAAATTTTCACCAATAAGTAATTTGTGTTTTTCTTTTTCCGTTTTTCTATTACGAATTTAGCCTCAGTCCAACAATCAATTGAAAGATTTGTTTTAGACGGTACAGTTCTTCTTTTTTACTCTTTGCATCATCTCATATCTCGAACTCATTTTTTGTCTAAACCTTTTCAATTTTTCTTATGTTGTATGTTGTATATGTAAATATTTTATATCCTCCGCGTCATTTGTAGTGCCGAAGAAATTTCGAGTTTAACAATCTCCTTATGTCGATTTAGTAGATAAATTGTCAAAATTGTGTGTGCTTATTTTATTACATGCAATCATGTTTGCTTGATCCACAAGAGACAGCATACTTCTCTTTCCCCTTTTCCCCGAACCTAAACGCTAGACCCTCTCTCTGCATGTATTGCTTTATTAAAAATCAAATTTTAGTTAAACCCGCACTGTTTTTGAAATGTTTGATTCAATTACACGCTTTCAGTTTGCTATGAGAATTAATACAATGTACGTACTATACTTAAAGAAAACTCCTTTTTTTTTGCTTAACTAACGCTAGTCTTTAGTCTGTCAGTTATTCCAATTGCATACCTCATACTTATACTGTTTGCTTTTGTGCTTTAACAGTTATTTGTACTAATGAAATATACAAATTATACTAATTCCCGTATATTTCGCTATTCTTCAATATAGAATCCGTACAGGAATCCTTGGAACGTCGTTTCGGTCGTGTCGGTGGCCGTATCCCCGTAACTCCATCAGAAGCATTCCAGAAGCGCATCTCTGGTGCCTCTGAGAAGGATATCGTGCACTCCGGTTTGGATTACACCATGGAGCGTTCGGCGCGTGCCATCATGAAGACCGCCATGAAATACAACTTGGGTCTGGACTTGAGAACCGCCGCTTATGTGAATTCCATTGAAAAGATCTTCACCACCTATCGCGACGCTGGTTTGGCTTTCTAAGCGCTACGTATTTGAGTCTACGCATTAACACTTAATTAATCTTAAGCATGGAGCAAACAGTAAAGCAAAGACGCATCATTCAGCTATCAAATAAATATTATAAAATAAACATACGTATATTAAACTCACTCACACACACTCCAAAAACCAAAAACCAAAACGTAAACAAAACCATTAGTGTTTGTAATATCAATTTGTTCAATGCGTTTGTAATTGGAGGAAATCGAATATGGAAAATAAATTTCACCAAATTAAATGTTCGTTAAATGTAAACTAATGTCAACATCCTGCCAATCTTCTTAAGTGTAATTCAACATTCATATGTGCGACAAGCGAAAACTCTATAAATACGCATAAAACTGTAAAAAGTGGCTTCCGAACACATCTTGGTTGCCACTTCGGGTGCTACGCGGCGCTAAATTTTCGATGTTATTCATTAACTCTTAAATGTACTAGCTGTAGTTTATTTCCCCATAAAGAACCGACCTAATGGCGCTGTATTAATAATAATTCATGTTATCTTCTGTTTTTAAAGTAGTTTTGTGTTGATATTTAACTTTAAGTTTTAAAAAGTGAAGCAATGCATTTTATTGTAAATTGATTTATGAAAGGAAAGAGAATGGAGTATATAGAATTATGAGCTGTATCACGATAACATTTTAACTCTAAATATATTAAAAACAAAACAATAAATAAAAAACTCAAATATTGTGCTTTTATGATTTGACTTAATGGAAATAGAACCCTGCGAAATCATATACATATGTATGTATGTATGCTGATGTCTGATATATGTATATAAAGTAATAAAGCATTAAAATTTGAAGTGAGTAGAAATAAGCATTGCACTGCAAAGGAGTAGAAAAATGTCCTCAGAAAAGAGAGCCAAAGTCTTCGAAATATCGCAAAAACAAAGGTGTTCATTGTATTTAGTGCATAATTGCCTAAAGGTTAAAAATATAGCTAAAACTCGCGGTAAAAAAAAGACATTAATAACAACAGATGTTGTCACTCTCGCTAAAAAGAACCCCTTCATATCTTCAAAAATTATTTCATTATTGGTAACATAATATCTTCATTGCGAAAAAAATTTCAAGGTGAGTTTAGAATTCGAGAAAAATTGTGGAAATTGATCTTGCTCAGGTGGCGAAGAAAAGTACCGCGATATATTCTGGAGCGACGAAACAAAAATTAATTTGTTTGGGAATGATGCCACATGGAATGTTCCCCCTCCGAAAGTCAAATAGTTGGATTCATGGTTCAAAAAAAATGCCGTTAAACATGGTAGCGGCAACAAAATGGTCTGGGCCAAATTTGAATGGTATGGTGTAGGATCAATACATCATATTATAGACATCATGAATGGGTTCCAGTTGAAAATCGTTTGGGAATAAGGACCAGTTATGAAATTTTGTTGAAAAATCCTGGTATGAGATTCCAATTAATACGTTCCGCAAACTTATCTCCAGAATGCCACAACGAAAAGTAATTGAAAATAATAGTGGATATACTGGATACTGATGAAAGGACTAAGAAAAAATCAAATAGGGCACAGTAAACTGAAACTAGTACATATTTTCATTCACAGATATCTGATGTACTCATTATTTTGTCCAGCCATTTTTACAGTCATTTAAATATCTATTCGAAATGTAAATCCCTTATTTAATATTTATGTTAATATCTTTATTTTTATTTATTTAAAGAATATAGGAAATTAAATGTAATAAATTGGATTTATTAGTAAGTGTATATATGCGTATATACGTCAAAATTGCTGATCAAACATATTTTCACTTGATTTCGTGAGGCTTACTTACTGCTGATAAATTTCGTATAAACTCCTACACATCCAGAATTGACCAGCGACCAAATATTTGTGTTCAACAATCTCCCAATTCCAACCACTTATTTGCAAGTATAATCAAAATTACTTATCCAACACCACTTTTCTTGTGGCCCGACCCATCAAAACATCTCGTTTCTTTGTCCTCCTCAATACTCAACTTGTCACCAAACAGTGGACCGATATTCACTACCACAACAGCATAATTAATCCGATGATAATTCTTAAGAATACCAAATAGCTATTAAGTTTCCATGTTTATTTTATTTTGGCACAAAATATGACAAAGCATTATTGCTTATTGTAAAATATCATCTATATAAAATTGTTTCGATATAGCAATTATGTGATTAGATACGAATACATATATACGTAAAACATTAAAATTCGTTTTAGTCTTCAATTTTAAAATCTTACTTTACAGTAATACTATAAGTACACTTTAGATCATATCGGCGACGTACAATAAATGTGTACATAAAGAACTTAGGGCATACAATGTCTTTAATTGTTACATTAATATCAGTTTTGAATAACTCCCGTTAAAATTTCATAACTTGAGTTCATATGGTTTACAAATATTTTAAGTATTTTAATTGATTTAATTCACATATCTTTTTGAAGTTACTCAATTAAGTACCAAACTGGTAGAGATGAAGTTTAAATCATTAGAGATTTTGGAAATAGTTTTTGTTTTGTGTAGTCTTCAATAATTTCTATTACATGATCACGTGTTAACTTAGGCACCTTCAGCACATATCCTGCAGTCTTCAGTTTTGTATTATCTAAATATAAGTGTTTGTGATACAATTGCTCTTCGTCTAAATATGGCGTTAAAGGTGTATTGTTGAGTTCATTCTTTTGACAAATCTCCGCCCATGGCGTCATGTGTTTATCATTTACATCACTCACCGTATCTGAGAGGCTTAACTGCAGTTGATTAAAAGCAAATTTGTTTTCTTTAAGGAATAAAACACTGTGATAAATGAGAAAATTTACGTACCTTTGTCAAATTCGACATGACCACGCCAAAGTAATCAACATTTATTGAAAACACATCTGATAATATATCACTTATGGTTCCTTGTGTTGAATCAGCATCATCAACAATGTTGTATATTTCACCAGCAGCAGCTGGGTTAAGTGCTAAAAACCACATAGCCGCACAAACGTCATCCACATGTACAGTATTCAGTCGCATAGACTCATTCCACAGCAACTTCATGCACTCATTTAAATACTTGTATATTGCAGCCACAATTATGCGAGGCACTGTAAGCAATACAAAAATACGAATGTATGAAAAAAATTATTTTTAAGCGTATGTGTGGAAATTGTTATCGAAACTTATGAAAGTATACTTACTCAAGTAGCGCTTATCTCCTAACCCATATACGACTGGTAGTCTCACAACCGTATAATCCAACACTTCACTTAGTGTTTCAAGCTCGCGCTCGACTTTTAGCTTTTGTTTAGCCACACAAGTCCACGGCTCTTGCTTACAATCTTCCTTTTGTGCCACCTTTTCCGAACTGTTCACGCAACCGGAACTTAGCTCGATTAATCGCTTCACTTTTACGTTTGCTGCTTCGTTGGCGCAATTCATACTTAATTTGAGTATTCCTTCTTTGTACACAGCTTCTGTTTGATTTGGACGTGTCTCTGCTGCACAGTTGAATACGATATCCCACGTACGTCCTGTTATTGGGTGTGGGGCGAAAGCATTCTTACAAGACGCTAGAGATGATGTACATATAGTTAGTTTCGAAAAATATGCAAGCTTATTAAAGAATGTTACATAGAAGCGCTTACACTAAGTTTATCGCGGCGTGCATACAAATTGTGTGGGTTGTTCGTTCGCACATATGTATGACTCACAGCAATATGCAAATCTGTATATGTATTGTATACTAACCGGCATTTATAAGATTAGCGCTGCAAAATTCCACTTTCTTGTTATCAAAAGCTTGATTATGCCGCTCATTCAGCCAAGCCATTTGTGGAGGCGTTTTATCCACTACACGGATTTCATCAGTCAAATCATTTTCTACCAAATAAGTAACCATATTACGCCCAATGAATCCACACCCTATATTCGTGGGGAAGGTTAAAACAAGAACATATCAATATAAAACAAAAGACATATATCAGATGAGTTCATGGTCAAGAAATGAGTTCTCTGCCGAAATCTAGGCAGGGAACACAACTTTCAGAAAACTGTTTTTATTTTTATATTTATTATGTTTACTTACCTCCCAATATCAGAACCGAAGGTTTCTTTTCCATTGTTAAATTAGTAATCAATTAAGTAAAATAAGTAAAAGCAATGAATATGACCAGTTAGTTAACGCGAAATTATGCAAATCACAGAATAAAAAGTTTTGAAATCAACAGCACCGATGAAGCGAACAAGTGACGAATGGCGTTGCCACATAGGAAACTACAAAATTTACATTAATCAAATGAGAAACTACAGAGTTGTTACATAAATGTTGTTAAATGATGATTCATGAATTATTCAAAGTATGCTTAATAAATAGGAAGTAAGAATTTTTATAATAATTTACTGGAAATATGATATATTTTAAATTATATTTAATATATTACTGGCACTATTAAAATAAAAAGATAATACTAATTGGTGTTTTATTTAATAAATACGCTTAAGGCTTAGTGACTATGTTTTATGCACATTTCCATGCATTTAGAGCTTAACATTACTCAGCTCAAAAATTTGAAGAAGTATATACAGAATTTGCTGGCATTTCAATATGCTATGCGTCAATAATTTTTATTAACCCGGACGTTACTCGGGAAAGAAATTGCTTTCAAGATTCCACACACTCACACTTTGCGAACTTGAAAGCCATCTTGCTTTCAATTTTTACGAGCAAGAAGTGTTTCAAGTTGATGATCAAGAAATGATCAGCTGAGTGCAGAGTTGTCTAATTTTCAAATTACAACTATTCAAATTTTAAAATCGATGCTCAATAAAGTTGAAATAAGTGAATTATTCCCTTTTACGAAATTGTACACAAACAATGCATTTTATGGAATATGAATCTTCCGACATATCTACAGATTAATTTAAAAATAAAGACTTAAGAATCCATCTCTCGACGGCATCTCTGTAACAATAATTGAATATTAAGTTGCCTGCAGCCTACGTCATGGCATTCAATTTATGCCAATTTTGACAATTAATTAACAACTTGAAAGCAAGTTCTTTCACGTGTATCGGTAGCGTTATCCCCTGAATCAATTCATTGTATGAACGATCCGGTAACCTTTTGAATTTTTTTGTTACTTTCAGCATTTTCTCTCTACGATCTGGAAGCACTGATTAATTTGTATCTCATATTTAGTTCTGTTTCAAATCTGTGATTAAATTTTTTAATTTCAAATACGAAAATGCCGCCAACAAAACAATTGAACTTAAATATTGAAGTGGACGTTCTAACTGCAGGCTCAACTGCTGACGTAGTGAACTCAATTCTGGAGTTCCTGCTATTCCAACGAAATCAAATCCCATTTGTTTACAACACTTACAAATATTATGTCGGGTTATGGTCAGATGAAGTAGAAGGTATTGCTAATGGCGGCATCGAAATTTGCCCGAATTCTGCACAGGCTGTAAACACGCTCCACTCTTATCAATTGGAGCGACAAAGGGAACAGGCTCTTCAAACAAAAGAGGCAATAAGTGCAATGCGGGAGGTCTGTAAAAATTCAATAAAATCATAGCTTTATCATTCACTATTTCTAACCTTATAGCTCATTAGAAAATCTTTTGTCAGTAATAACGTTCGCTGTTTAAGATTTCTCTTCGGTCCAACTACGTTTACAGCAAAGGAAGCATACACCATACACATACCAACCGATTCAATATCGCGACTGCATTTCCATAACCAACACCGTATTCCAAATGCTCGTCTAAATCAAACTTTAATGTGCGTAAAAATTAAACATTTAATAGTCACATATAAAATAAATTAATTGATTATTTTACAGTTCACTTTTGACCAGCGAAGATCTCTATAGTATTTTCTCACATAATCTTTGTCCAACAAACTTATATCTTGAACTGGAATTGTTATGTGAACCAGGAATTGTAAAGGACACATGTTCAAAGGCACAATTACTACCCAAAGATACCTATCAATTGCCTCCAAGTTGTAAGGAAATTCATTTTCACTTGCAGCACACGCCATTCCCAAACGACAATGATAAAGTGGCTTTAAATTGTTGTAAGGAAATTGAAGTGTTTGAAGGGGTGATGTGCCTTAATATAAACGACAGTGACAGTGAAAAGAGGAATAGCGATTATACTTGCAGAAGACTAAATCAATTCTTGCCAACATGGTGGGAGGCAGATATTTTAGTGCGAGGATTTAAAGAAAAACAAATAAAAGGTTTGAATATATGGACAAAATGATTATTATCTTAACGCGAAAATTTATTAATGATCGATTTAGCTAATTTGTTTATTGTATGACGTTTATAAATTTACCATTATAATGTAGTAACGTTATTTTATATAAGATCAAAAATAAAAATTCGCTCATAATAAAAAATATTCTTATGTGGTTCACTAAGCATAATTCTTTATAAAAAGTATGTATTGAAAATTTAGTCATGACAAAGTTTTACTTTTAAAATGTGTTCTTCAAATCTGAAATATCTAAATTTACTAATAAAAAAATAAAGAAAAGTATGGAGTGCCACGATTCAGATGCTACTGATACACAGTTTAATTTGATTGCCAAAAAGATAGCAGAAGAATGTCGTGATATTGTGGACGAGAAACCTCCGATACCACCTTGTGAAAGGACTAATTTAAAACCACCAACATTGCACACATTTTGTAACCACAATATTAATATTCAGTACAAATATCAGAATGACGACAAAAGTGGAAAACCAAAGCCGTGTGGAATTTGTATTAAACTAGATGAGAAGGGTAAAAAGCAATCACCATGTCCGATTTGTACAAAAAAGGAGATGTCACGCGAAGAGAAATTGGCTGAAGCCATTAAATGCATCTCTAGCCCTTTGCCCAGGTGGTTTAATGAACCAGAGCGTTGCGACCCAATGAGTGTTTGCTGTCGCATGTTAGGGGGTATTAAAAAATGTCCAAGAAAGGAAGACCTTTGCTCGTGTCCAGAACCAGAACCACCATCCAAGGTTAGTTCGACAAGTTTAAAATACGGTAATATACTGTATTACTACCTCTGAGTTTTAGAAAGACAAATTTGCTGTAAATTATCCTCCAAACAAACTAATTGTGTCTGCGGTACTGCAAAATCCTAAATGTAAGCCAAATTTTCGATGTCAAGGAATTGTGAATAATGCTGATTATCACACATTCAAGCCGGACTACAAAAATTTACCTTTGACTGAAAAGTTCTATTCTAAATACGAGCATTTGGAAAACATCGATACTCCGGAAGTTAGGTACTACATAAATGAATTAGAAAAAATAGAGAATTACTTTCCGAGGAACGAATTTTGCGTACCCCGATATACAAATCAGAATTATGGTTGGTTGCAAAACGAAAAAATAAGAAATCTCGAAAATTGTGATGATAATCGTATAAGTACTCCGAAGGTTTTACAAAATATGAAGTCATTGGAAAATAGACGCTTTGACCCCATACAATTGCAATACTGCTTATGTCATGATATGATAAAGCACATGGATCATTGGAAAATTGTTTGAAATCGAAATTGAGAAACGTGAAACCTTGCAGAAAATATACAACATACATACATACATACATACATAAATATGCATAAAATTTATTAAAATCTTTGGAATTAATTGAGTTTCAACTAAATAAATGGGAAAAAAATTCTAATAGATAAAACCGAATAATAAAAATTGTTTAAATTATTATAATGATTAAGTATAAAACTAATTGAAGCAATTCCAAAATACATACATATGTTCATATGTATCCTAGATGATCGTTTCGGAATTTCCAAATCGCAGTTATGTGGATTTTAGAATATTAGTAATATATGAAATTTAATTTATTTATGTTAAGCACTTCAAGTTATCTAATTATATTATTTTTAAAGCAAGAACAAGTAAGGAAGGGCTAAGTTCGGGTGTAACCGAATATTTTATACTCTTGCAATTTATTTAGGTAATTTTATATATGGTCATTTCCGCCATGTCGAACGGGACAATCGTACACCTTTCAACTAAAAAAAAATATGAACTGAAATGTTTTTTAATTTTGACAGTAGGCTTTTTTAATAGCCCTTCATTAGCTCTACATTTAGTGTTAAGGTTTTTGGAACGGTTTTCATTTTCAAGATAATTGCAAAAAACCAAGGCATTCGCACGGGACAAAAAATGGAAGTCGTTTTTGGGGACAACGATTCAAACTCTCAATACTCAAATGTTTTTGATTGTAAAATGTTGCGCATTGATGGCCTTTAAAGATGGTATGAATTTCATCCAAAAATAATGTATAGTTTTTTTTAATTAATTATTAACCACAATCGCACGGGACATTTTTTTCCATCATAATATTTATGTTGATTTTGTTTTATAATACGGAATTATTTAACAACAAGTCCAATAAAATGGCTTAAAAAAGTAGTAAATGTATTTATTTATTTATTTAAACTAATTTCCAACGAGAAACACAACAAAAATTCTATAGTATGAAATGAAAATAGTATTATGAATGTGAAATACAGCTTTTTTCAGAAAATGCTGTCCTCGGGAATAAACATTTTTGGATTTCGTTATCTGCTCGTTTCGTTTGATAACTGCTCCCACTCCATCGACGGCTCCTTGCAAAAAATTATATTCTAATTAAGACTATTTTAATTATTTTATAAAATTAATCAGGCTTGATAATATAAATTTGATTTTAAACTGAGAGCAGTTACATAAAAAAAAATAAATATTTTAGAAAAGCAACTAAAGGATTTCTTAATTTTAGTTAAGAGATTTATCGTGCGTTAACTTGTCACTTTTAAAGGCAAACGATTTTCTTCTGACAACATTGTTAAAATGAGCACTCTTATTTTGATTTGTAAGCCTATAATTTTCGCCAAAATCTATTTGAATAGCTATTTCAGTGGAATTTAAAGTGCGGTTTTTGCTCATTTGTAAATAATTAATGTAAATGTATATATTTACATATTTAAGTCAATTTTACAAGACAAAAAATAATTTTCAATTCTTAAATTACACACCTACGATGTCGCACGGGACCAATTTTAAGAAGTTACCAAAACCACAAATATTCTGATTTTTAAGCAAGGTTTTTTTTATTTTAATTGTATAAAAATTTACTGTTTACACCCAAAATTGGCGAGTTTGCTGCTTATATTTGCGATACAGTGGGAACAAGTGTTGTTTTTTGATGTCGCACGGGACATTAAAATATAGGATAATAAGGGATCGAAAACTTACAGTTATTTGCAATCGCATGCTTTCTTATGCATTTATTTTGCTCTTTGTACCCTTAGTCCACTTTCACACGGGCAACTTTTGTTGCTAATTCTCGGGCGATTCTCTTTTGCTGTCGCCCCTTGCGTTCACACGAGCAATTCTTGTTCGACAACTCTGTTCGTGTTTTTCTGTCATTCTCTTTCATATAATTTTCTCAACTTCTTGTACGCATCGTTTCCAAGCAAAAAAATATATTTCATTAAGTAATTTGTATCGTTATTCTCAATTTTCTAGCACATTTTCATTATATTATGCATATTTCTATATGTATTTGCAAATTATATACAAAATTAAATGATTAAATTCAAATTTTCAAATATATTTTAAACATTAATTTTAAAATGTGTGTAAATGCAACACTGTTACGTAGCAGCGAACTGTTACGAATAAGAACACAAAGCGTGTTGCCTGAACACAGCAGACTCGGCGCGATTCTCCTCTCCTCGTCGCCCCCTCTCCAATAAAACTAAGAATTGCCGCGACAATAATTGCCCGTGTGAAAGGGGTCTTATAAAGGTTTTACACAAAGCAAAAAATTATACATGATATGTTTCTTTAACAATTTTGACGAAAAAACAAATTCAGTAGAAAAATCGAAATTAGAAAAGTAGCTCCTATTCAACTTGGCTTTGGTATATCTCGCAATTGGTTATGAATTAATTTAAAATTAATTTAATATACATAAATTTAAATATTTTCCTATGAAAATATGCAAACACTTTGTAATTCTAATAATGTTTAATATTTTGTCTGTGGTGGACCTTCTGGCGGAAATGCCCATATATTATTATATATTCGTCATATATATGGTATAAAGTCCATTGAAAGTTGGAAACCCTAATATTATCTATATGGGAGTTAGATGAAGTTATGACCCGATTTCACGTATTTTTGGCACGGAGACATATTATTAAAAAAAAGATATTTCCTCCGAACTTCAAAATATCTGAGACTTACTTATATTTCCGGTAAAAAAAAATTAGAAGCCCTGAGGTCCTCATATTCGATATATGGGGCCTTGAAATGTATATATATATGGTCCCATTTCGACGATTTTTAGAAGGACGATGCCACAATATATATAAATGTAGTATATGTGCAAAGTTCTGTTCCGAAATCTTCACTAGTGATTACTTTATATATTGTAATGGAAACGGTTCAGATCGTCTTCAAAGTTCTGGTATATAGGAAGTAGGCGTGGTTGTGAACCGATTTGGCCTATTTTCGCAACATATCATTGGGATGCAAGGGAAATATTACAAACCGAATTTCATTGAAATTGGTCGAGTAGTTTCGGTGATATGGTTTTTGACCCATAAGTGGGTGGTATACCATTTAAAATTTTGTATACCAATTTGGGTGCAGCTCTTCTGTACCTTCTATATAATGAAATTTAAGGTTTCTGTTGGTTTTCCTTACTAAATTAAAGCATTTTTAGTAGTTTTAAACATAACCTTTGTATGGGAAGTAGGCGTGGTTAAAATCCGATTTCCTCCATTTTGGGACTATATAAGTAAATGCCTGTTGCTTTCACATGTGAAATTTTTAACAGGCGAGCAGCGCCCAAATATATCGAGCAGAGAAGTGACCAATCGATGGCAGCTAATATATAGGTGTGTATCATTCTTAAGAATTCAATTGGTTTCAAGTTTAAAACTCTATTGTGAATTAGTATTTACATAAATGTCTCAATATAAAAATCCATTGATTGTAAAGGGTGATTTTTTAAGAGCTTGATAACTTTTTAAAAAAAAAAAACGCATAAAATTTGCAAAATCTCATCGGTTCTTTATTTGAAACGTTAGATTGGTTCATGACATTTACTTTTTGAAGATAATTTCATTTAAATGTTGACCGCGGCTGCGTCTTAGGTGGTCCATTCGGAAAGTCCAATTTTGGGCAACTTTTTCGAGCATTTCGGCCGGAATAGCCCGAATTTCTTCGGAAATGTTGTCTTCCAAAGCTGGAATAGTTGCTGGCTTATTTCTGTAGACTTTAGACTTGACGTAGCCCCACAAAAAATAGTCTAAAGGCGTTAAATCGCATGATCTTGGTGGCCAACTTACGGGTCCATTTCTTGAGATGAATTGTTCTCCGAAGTTTTCCCTCAAAATGGCCATAGAATCGCGAGCTGTGTGGCATGTAGCGCCATCTTGTTGAAACCACATGTCAACCAAGTTCAGTTCTTCCATTTTTGGCAACAAAAAGTTTGTTAGCATCGAACGATAGCGATCGCCATTCACCGTAACGTTGCGTCCAACAGCATCTTTGAAAAAATACGGTCCAATGATTCCACCAGCGTACAAACCACACCAAACAGTGCATTTTTCGGGATGCATGGGCAGTTCTTGAACGGCTTCTGGTTGCTCTTCACCCCAAATGCGGCAATTTTGCTTATTTACGTAGCCATTCAACCAGAAATGAGCCTCATCGCTGAACAAAATTTGTCGATAAACACATTTCGAACCGAACACTGATTTTGGTAATAAAATTCAATGATTTGCAAGCGTTGCTCGTTAGTAAGTCTATTCATGATGAAATGTCAAAGCATACTGAGCATCTTTCTCTTTGACACCATGTCTGAAATCCCACGTGATCTGTCAAATACTAATGCATGAAAATCCTAACCTCAAAAAAATCACCCGTTATTTTGTATCCTCTTCTCTTTTGGTTGGCTTATTTCCAGAGAATGTCAATTATATATTATACGTTCTCTGTTATTTCTCTTTTGTGCTTGTTCTGTTGTGTCCGATTTATTCGCTGCTGGGTGAAATTTTATGTTTTCAATTAATTTTCAGTTTTATTTCCAATAAGAATTATCGTATCATCGAAATCAACATTAGAAAAGTTTGTTTTTTCAAAGGTAATATAAATTTTGTCAGCGATATAACTTTTTTGCGTTTTTTTTTAAGAAGAAGTTAACACTATTTTAAGGTGTGGTTTTGGGTTGGCGTAAGCTCGACTTAAAAGAGTCCAAGCCGACAGTGTGACTCAGTTTATACGTAAACGCGCAAAAAGACATTTAAATAAATCAAAATAATACATACTTGACTTCATATCTAAAAATAAGAGATTTAAAAGGACAATCGGGTCGGCTTTAGTATAGTATCCCCCGATTTCAGAGTTAAAATGGGTATGGTTGGAAAGAGGACGATCTCCAGATTACGAATATATATAATAGTTGCCGCAGGAGACTTATAGTTTTCGAGATATTCGCATTTAAAGTTGAAAATTTCACAAATTTTATGTGGCGATATTTCGATTATTACTTAACTTTTAATTTGTATAATACGCTTATTATACACTAACACTTCACTAAATTGTTTCCACATACTTATTTTATATCAATTGGTTTAATATTTGCTTTAAATAAGCATTTTAATTTTTAAACAATTTTGTTTATATGCACAATAACCAGTTGACAGATATCAAGTGTTGCCAAATCTACATATTTTACAAACGAATAAAAGTTAATAAAAAAATTACATGATTTATAATACATTTATTCCTGTTTCTTGAAAAACCATGATATTGGGTGGACCAGAGTTATTTTTCAAAAGCGCGGCCGAAGGCCGCAATTGCAGAAAAAAGAAATACGCGAAAGATTATTATTTTTATTTTCATTTGTTTGGTTATGGCAATACTTGATATCTGTCAACCTGGTTATTGTGCATATAAACAAAATTGTTTAAAAATTAAAATGCTTATTTAAAGCAAATATTAAACCAATTGATATAAAATAAGCATGTGGAAACAATTTAGTGAAGTGTTAGTGTATAATAAGCGTATTATATAAATTAAAAGTTAAGTAATAATCGAAATATCGCCACATAAAATTTGTGAAATTTTCAACTTTAAATGCGAATATCTCGAAAACTATAAGTCTCCTGCGGCAACTATTATATATATTCGTAATCTGGAGATCGTCCTCTTTCCAACCATACCTATTTTAACCCTGAAATCGGGGGATACTATACTAAAGTTTCCCCGGACAATCTTAGCGTTCCTTAATGTGAAAACCGGATAGTGCTAAATGAATTTAGTAAATACTTTAATTGAACAGTGCGCTGCTGGCATTCTATCGACGGAGGCAGCGCAGTCAACCATTTTTATTTTTATATGTATGCCTACTTTTTTAAGAAAACTCTAAAGAATATTTACAAATACCAAACATATTGTTTAAAGTCTTGTCTAAATACGTTTATATTAAAATATCTTTCAATGAAAATGTATAAATTGCTTAGCACCTCCAGTTGTTTAAAAGCCACACCTAACTCGACAAATGCACACACACATATATGTACATATATGTAAATATGTAGGTTTATATAAGAACTTTGCTGAGTATTACCGTGTAGACCAAAATAAAGCTTCCAGTAATAATTTATTGAAATTTTTAATTTACTATTAACAGACATTAAATGTGGAAATGAAATATTAACTTTGTATAAATTTTGAATGGGAGGTATTTCATTTTGAAAAATATATCTTTTGAATGAATCCACATTAAAAATATTAAAAACATTAAATTTGAAATTATTTCATGTACACATACATAAGTGGGTTCATCTAAACGCATCTCAATATGTATTTACACTTTAATTTTTACGTTTAATGTTTATGATCACGCCTCTATGTATTCATATATATATTTCACACTTGTTTGAGTATACTCTGGCAGCTAATTCGCACAGTTTACTGAATGAATCTAATGATAACTCCTCAAAAGATGTTTGTTTTCCGATATATTTATGTACATATTTACATTTTAATTCTAATAAGTCGTATTATTTACAGCTCCAAGTGATTCGTTCGAATTTATATCCTGCAATATCTGTCAAAAATGTGCCTTTGAAATACCAGGAACTCAGAATTTACAAGTAATTTGTTAATTTACGCTCTCTTCCTTGATATCAATCAGTGGATATGGCGTATCTTGTTGTTTTCTATGCTGTCCTATTGACCCTATTGAGATATAGCGACGCTGATGCAAATGCTGACGCTCAAGTTTCTAACGAACCACAACCATATCAACCAACATACAACAAAGAATATCAACCCCGCTATAATCCTCTTTATACGAATACTCAGCAAGGGTCCTCCGTTTCACAATACGACAATTCTCTGACACCATCTCAACAGGATCTACAAAACCCGCAGCAGGGTGGTGGCGGCCTACTTGTAGGTTCGCCGAACCAAAACAACTTTTACGACCAGTCATCGAACACATTAGGTAGTGGCATATATGGCACAGGCGGCGGTGGTATAAGTAACTATGATCCGTTCAATCGTGGCATCACATCAACTGGCTTTGAATATTTAGATAATGAAATGCAGAATTACTGCCCAGAACATTGGATATCTTTTCGCCAAACATGCTACAGATTTATACGTTCGCCAAAACGTAACTGGCTAGAGGCTAAGAAAATTTGTAAAGCTTACAACGCCGAGCTTTTGAATGTAGACAATGTCGAAAAGCATTCTTTTATACTGAAACAATTGATAATACAGAATCAAAGGCAAAACCGATTTTGGATATCTGCAAGACAGACTGGACCCAATAGCTGGGCAAACGATGATAATTCACCATTCCTCGTGCTGGACGACTCTTTTGCCTTTGATGAAGATCAATCGTTTGAAAATGAAAATCTACACGACAATCGATTCCTGGTGCAAAACATGTACCAGACCGATTATAATCGTAATAATCCGAATCAGTACTACAACACTGTGCCAGGTTCTATCAATAGTCGTAATCAAAACAATTTGCGTGGATTTATTGGTAATATGCAATATTTTTATTTAGTAATAATATCAAAATTAACAAGTTTCTTTTATTTTTAGGGCCAAACCAGAATGGTGATAATCCCTTTACCAGAGATCGTGTTGTATATGGATTTTCAAAGAAGCGTGATCGCTGGATGTTTATGCCTGCCTACGACATAGAGTTGAACCTATTCATCTGCGAGTCAAAAGTACTTTATAATCCTGAAAATATTAACTTGAAATTAGATGACAAGCGTCCATTTCATTACGGCTTGGACATTAAAGATTTCGAAAAAATTCCACGCGGCCCTTACTTTGTAAAACAGCCTAATGACACAACATTTGATACGAGCAAGAACCGACTTATAAATGATGTTACATTGAGTTGCTTGGCAGGTGGTTTCCCCACACCCACATACCGCTGGTATCGTGAAGTCTACGTAAATGATTCGCTTGAATACATGACAATTGATCCGTTGACTAACGACCGATATACAATTTCCGGAGGCAATCTTATAATTTACGATCCAAAACAGGCACTCGACCAAGGTGCTTATCATTGCGTTGCGGAAAATAAGTTCGGACGCATACGTTCCGAGAGTGCACATTTGAATTTCGGATTTATTATGGAGTTTAATCTTAAGCGCTCAGCTGAAACTGCTGATATGAATTGGGGCAAATCCATATTTTGTGATCCGCCACAACATTATCCAGATGTTAAATACTATTGGGCGCGCGATTATTTTCCGAATTTCGTGCAAGAAGATCAGCGCGTTTTCGTATCGAATGATGGTGCTTTATATTTTTCATCCATCGAGATAGTGGATCGTGCCAATTATTCATGCAGTGTACAGACATCAGTATCCGATACTGGACGTAATGGTCCATTTTTCCCGCTACGAGTGACGCCCAACAGCAACTATCAAACTCTTATTTTTGCAAATACATTCCCAAAGGTAAGCAGTTTTAACATTTCTGATCTGTAAATACATTTTAACGATATATGATTTTTAAGGTGTTCCCTGAAGCGCCCATTGCTGGCGATGAAATACGTCTGGAATGTGTTGGTTTTGGGTATCCTATACCTTCGTATAATTGGACTAGAGTTGGCCAGCCTCTACAGCGCAATGCTTATA
Source organism: Zeugodacus cucurbitae (assembly GCF_028554725.1). NCBI lineage: Eukaryota > Metazoa > Arthropoda > Insecta > Diptera > Tephritidae > Zeugodacus > Zeugodacus cucurbitae. The sequence continues at coordinate 48,451,914 of NC_071667.1, read as the reverse complement.
CCATTAGCAATAGTCGTGTGCTAATTATTGAAAACGCAACAACTAATGATAACGGAGAATATACTTGCACAATTTCTAACCCACGCAAAACTATTCACAAATCGATTTTCATCAATATTCAAATGAAACCGCAGTTCACGATTCCTTTGAAGGATAAAATAATGGATTATAATGGCGACGTCACTTTCATCTGCGAATCCTTTGCAATACCTGATGTGAATTATACTTGGTATAAGAACGCAGAACGATTTGACCCAGAGCGTGTTGATAAAGATCGGTATATAATACAGGACAATGTGCTTACTATTAAATATTTGGATTCGGACAAAGATGATGGCATGTATCAGTGCGGTGCGACGAACCAATTGAAAACAGCTTTCTCCTCAGCGCAATTACGCGTGCTATCCATGAAACCGTCATTTAAGAAAAGACCACTTGAACCCGAGATTTATGCTGTGCAAAATGGCAACACGACCATCGTATGCGATCCAGAAGCAGCACCACGCCCTAAATTCCAATGGAAGAAGGATGGTCAACTTATCGGCGCCGGGGGTCATAGGCGGATTTTACCCAGTGGTACATTGATAATAGCACCGACTTCACGCGACGATGAGGGGCTATACACATGCGTTGCGACTAACAAAGCGGGCACGGATGAGTCACGATCGCGAGTAATTGTGTTACGTAAGTAAATTGTGCTTTCTAGCTTGTGTATCATCATCAACTGCTATTTTTCATTTAAAGAGGAGCTGCGTTTCATACAGACACCGCCACTGCGCATCACCACGCAAGAGCACGATTTAATATTTCTTCAATGCGATGCGAGCTATGATGAGTTGCTGGATGTCGCGTTTGTGTGGAAACGTAACGGCGAAATCTTGCGAAATAACCACGATGGCACTGAACGTATTGTAAGGAGCTTTTCGTAGTATTAACAAGAAATTACACATTTCAACTAATTATGTTTGACTTTATAGATAATTGATCGCAATCGACTAACGGTACATAATGTAACACTGCTGGACGGTGGGGACTATGAGTGTGTGGTGAAATCTTCGGTAAATGAGATAGCATCTAAAACCTCTGTGGTCATAGAAGGTGCCCCTGGTGCACCCGGCGGAGTTCAAGTTATCGAAATTGGTAAAACAAAGGCGATCATTGAGTGGATAGATGGCGCCAATAATGGACGACCCATACGATACTACAATATACTTGGCCGCACCAATTGGAATCGAACTTGGGTGAATGTATCCACAAGCGTACGCGGTCATGAGGTAGATCGATACACTGGCCGACAACAGGCTGAAGTTTCCAATCTCATACCTTGGTGTTCGTACGAATTCAGCGTTGCCGCAGTTAATGACTTGGGTATAGGTATTCCGTCTACACCGTCGCCAATCTACAGCACATACGAAGACAAGCCATATATAGCGCCGCGTAATGTTGGCGGTGGCGGTGGTAAGATTGGAGATTTAACCATTACTTGGGATCCACTGTTACCACAGGAACAACACAGCCATGGCATACATTACAAAGTATTCTGGAAGCTAAAGGGCACGTTAGAATGGGCCTCCGAGGAACTGAAATCTTTGCAAAACGATGGTGTAGCGGTTGTAAATATACCACTCAATAACTATTACACCGAATATGAGGTGAAAGTGCAAGCTATTAATAATATTGGTAAGGGCCCCGAGAGTGAACCAGTAGTTATTTATTCGGCGGAAGATATGCCTCAAGTAGCGCCACAAAAACCGTTTGCTATGCCCTTCAATTCCACGGCTTTCAATGTTACATGGCGACCGATCGAAATGACAAGGGAGAATGTGCGCGGTAAATTGATTGGGCACAGAGTAAGTTTAAGCATACACATTTCATATTAATTTTTAAAGCTTGTACTAAATTCTTTTATCTTTTTACATAGTTGAAATATTGGAAGACTACACATAATGAAGAAGATGCTGTCTACTATTTGTCGCGTACCACAAGAAATTGGGCTTTAATTGTTGGCTTACAGCCAGATACATACTACTTTGTAAAAGTAATGGCGTACAATGCCGCCGGCGAGGGGCCAGAAAGTGAACGTTTCGAAGGTAATATTTCTTTTACTAATTTTTCAAATATATTGACTCTAAACTGTGGTTTAATAATATTTTTTTTTTAATTTTTAGAGCGAACGTACCGCAAGGCGCCTCAAAAACCACCATCATCAGTCCATGTGTATGGCATAAATCCTTCAACTGTGCGCGTGGTATGGCGTTATGTATCACCAGCACAGGATGAAGAACCGATCGAGGGCTATAAGGTAGCTGAAATTAGTTTACGAAAAAAGAACAATTTAATTCAAATTTGATATTTGTGAATTGTAGGTGCGCGTATGGGAGAGCGACCAAAATATGATAACGGCGAATAACACAATTATTCCGGTTGGTGAAAAATTAGAATCATACATAATGAATCTTACGCCAGGCAAAAGCTATAATATGCGTGTACTGGCATTCAGTAATGGCGGCGATGGTCGCATGTCCAGTCCCACATTGCGCTTCCAAATGGGTAAGTATGGGCTTACGCTCATGATATGATTGAATTTATTTAAATATGAATAAAATTCCGTTTTAGGTAAGACAACGCGCAACAACGGAAACCGCCATTACCGCAGTGGCCTTAACACGGTGTTAGTAGTTAGTTTGTTGTACCTTATTTCAATGTACCTAAACAATAACTGATTGACACAACAGAGTTCATTTCGAATGCATTCAATATAAATTCCGTCCATGCTACTCTCATTCATTTAGATGAGTAGTATTATATATACGATATACATACAAATATGTATTTAAAAACATTTAGCTAGAGCATTCCATCCAATGATTGTCCTACACAAAACGAATGCATTTTATTTTAAGATTACAGCTATTTTATAACTGCGCAACGATTCCGTCTTTTTACACTTATGCGTACATTTACATATATATGTATGTGTACAAAAATTCTCACACATTTAAGTATATTTAGCTTTTAATTAAATGTCTATCAACTCGAATTGTAACTATAGTAATACATAATCGATCCATATTTACATACATATTTTATAAAAAGTGACCTTATTATGATAGTTAAGTCAGCAAATTATTAATGTGAACGAAATATTTTTTACTTTCACTTAATTACAGGTATCAAAAAATGTATTTCCATTCACAATTATATTTTAGTATACAAAAGTTAAAAATAAATTTAATAAATAAGTTTTTGTATGTATATTTGTTATTTTTGCTTGGCTATAGTTGACTATTTACTTTCAATTTGGCTTGATATGTATGCAAAATGCATATTTCACTTTGTTCACAAATGTTTCACCGCATATATTGGCATTTGGTGGACACCAACACGCGAGGAATTGTTTTTTGTGATAAGTTTCACATAAATTTATCTTCAATTTGCAATCAGCCTTATTGTAAATTCCATGTGAACGACATTCCCAATGCAAAAACCCACACATTTGGTTTTTTTGTAACACGAATTTTAAATGGGGAAAATCTTACATCTTTGAAAATTTTCCCTTATTGTAAATGTAATTTTGTTCATATGAAACAGTAAAATTTGTTCACAAAATCAATTGTAGGTAACAAGTATCAATATTAACAATTTAATATATGTTAACTACTTTATGAACAAAGGGTTATGTATATTGTTTTCAAGACATTTGCGAACAATTTTTAAGTCGCAAGTTGCAGATCTATTGCTTCGAAGCGTAACATTATTCGTCCTTCAATGAAGTGACGACTCACTCTGGTATTAAGTGCTCACTAACTATGCGCTCGAGACTGGTAAATAAATGACTATCCTCACTTTCAGTCGATACCAGTTAGATCTTCACGATTAGACTAGTTTGGGTGCCTGGACACGGAGTAATTCTAGGTAATCCAAACTTTTAATAAGGAGGAGCATCTACTGCATCCTTGGTATCTACTGGACGATTGGACTTCAGATGAGCTGGTCAGTCACAAGATCCAATCTGACCCAAGGAAAATCGTAAGATGTCAAGAGTGCTTATCCCTTCCTTGTGGAATGACGTCTATGCAAGATCAGATCTTATATACACGGAAATTTCTGAGCATACCTTCGCCACCCTACCCATTCCTGTTAATGTCGTTGGGAACTGCTACGGCTTGCTTTATCACAACCTGAATTCCCTACATAAGAGACCTCAATTTGGAGATTCGAGAAAATCTTTATTCTATTCGAGAAAGAATGACGACCCCTAAAAATCGTGATTCCTAGGATCCTAGAGATGCGCGAGCTATTTATATGTCAGTTTTTATTGCATCCATCTTTGTACAGTATTCGTATGCTTTGTACATCATACATCCTGTAAGTCTCCAAATCTATTGGGCAAGAAGGGATTAATATCTTTACGGTCAAACATGTAATATCGGCGAATGTACTCAAGTTGCCCTTACTACGAATTAGTGAACTTTCTGAAAAGTGGGAAACCGGACAATATAGTCATATTTATAACCTGATATCGATCTTTTCATATTAGTGAAGACTTGAGGCCTTCCTACTTCAGACCACTTGAGCCTGTCAAGCTTGAAAATTCAAAATAAAGAACGGATTAAACAGTAATAAATTTTAATCATCATTTAAAATCCTGATGGTAGTACGAATGTATTCGAAAAATGGAGTAAAAGACATGTTCTCAAAGCTAAACATGCCTCCTTCCGACTTTTTTCGCTTATTATCCTTCAAGACCTTAACTCATAGCTTGCACTCTTTCTTCAAATTAAAATTGATCTATTTTAAAATTCTTAAATCGCAATCCGCTTGAGCAATTATAAAGTAACGTCGGAACGTAAGCGTAAGAATAGCATCAGAGATATTTGTGTACGTTTTCTTGACATTTGTTACGTCAACGATATTGCAAATTTTAAAAATATTTCACTAATCTGGCAGCATTTATTGGCAGTACGGAGATTTTTGATTTTCGAAGCATTCCCAAATTTTTTTAGAAACGCTCTTGAAATCTTGAAAACATCGTCAAAAATTTTAAGTTGTTTTTGGGAAGCGACGCTGGTAAATAGGATTTGCTATATTATTGGCTAAAATTTGGTGCTAAATAGGTAAAAAAAATAAAACTACCTGCATTATAATACTGAAATATTGCCGAGAATAACTTTTCTAATATCGTTCGCATGAAAAACTTGGATGTGTTAGTTATAAAAAGGAACAGAAACAAGAAACAAACGAAGTAACACAAGAGAACGTCGAAACGGTTTATACATTCTCTGCCGACAGAAGGTGAATCTGCTGATCAAAGCAAAAGCCATAAAAGGTGCAAAAATTAAAATTTTTAGAATTTTTCAATATTTTGTTGAACAATTTATCTAGACGCGCTTGTGTAAAATGTTTTTATAAATATAGTGCATAGAGTTTAGTCAATATATTTAGCAGCATATAAATAACAAACGTCCACGCCCATTTGAAGTTGTATATCAGTATGAAAAAGAGTGACCTAAATCAGGGTATAACCGAAGTGACTATTGACACAGCATCCAAGGAAAATAATGCTACAAAGTCCGATATGGTGCATACTTTTGAAACCCAATCAGGCCCATCTCCAGATTTCCCCCAAATAGATCGTAATGTGTCCTCTACGTCTCTTACTAAGTTGACACAAGAGAACCAAACGTCAGAGATGTCATCATTAAATGATGAAGAAAAAGCGTCTACATCATCTGCGGGGAAAATGCTTGCTGTAGATTTAGGCATAGAGCCAATAACGAATGAGACTGTTCATGATGAGAATGGAGAAAGAAGTTGCTGGATTTGTTTTGCAACAGATGAAGATAACCGTCTGGCACCTTGGGTGCAGCCATGCAAATGTCGTGGCACAACAAAATGGGTCCATCAAAGCTGTTTATATCGATGGGTAGACGAGAAACAAAAGGGTAACGGAATGCGTGCAGTTAGTTGTCAACAGTGCCAAACCGAATATATTATTGTTTTTCCACAAATGGGCAAAGTCGCCAATTTATTAGAAGCTTTCGATAATATAATTAAACGATTAAGTCCCTTCCTCGCTGCCGGTATTTTTGTCGGCTCATTGTATTGGACAGCAGTAACTTATGGAGCCGTAACTTTTCTACAGGTATTTATATATATTTATATTTCTTTTGAATACCCAATAACCAAGGTTTCATAATACAGATTGTGGGGCATAAAAAGGGATTAGCTTTAATGGAAAATGGGGATCCACTAATATTATTGCTTGGATTGCCCGCTATTCCAGTTGGTTTAATACTTGGACGAATGATTCGTTGGGAGGACGCAGTGATTCGATTGATTCGCAATCGTCGAAGTGTTGCACGGAAATTCCCACTGATGAACTTCATTATTCCTTATCCGTGAGTAACGAAAAAATTTATATAAGAATTTTGACAATCATTCCTAACTAAAATAATTCCTAAATATATAAAGTCAATATAGATGTTAAAAATTAAATTTAATTTATATGAATTCTTTGTAATGCCTTTTGTTTTTGTTTCCAGTGAAGATGAAGAGGAACAATTGGCGCAAAATCCAGCTACTCCTACGTTGGCAGATCCAGTCTCTGCAACTCGAATATTTTGTGGAGCCCTAATTTTACCAACTATATCTACTATAGTCGGACGTTTGCTGTTCGAATCAATTGAGGATACCCTACATCGTACGCTTCTAGGCGGGTTGACATTTATTGCAGTCAAAGGTATACTAAAGATCTATCTAAAACAACAACAGTACACACGAAAGAAGAAACGTCGTATTGTCGATTACACTGATGAGAATGTGCGTATTTTTGTGAATCGCAGCACATCTCGTCACCATGGTGGCGCTAATGCATCTGGTGGTGTCGCAACTGCAGCTAGCGGTGCAGCAACTGGTGCTGGAGCGGCATCGGGTGCTGCCCCAAGTACACAGTTCCAAAGAGATCCAAACTTAGTACCACTACCTGCAACCGATAGGATCAGCATGGTTTAGACTCTCACTAAACTAAAGGTGATATATTACTTGTACAACAGTTATCTCCACTGTAACATGAACGTTGAAGTCGAAATTAGTGTCATTTCTACACTTTATAAATAACCGTGCTTGTTGCAAAAAATCAGGGCCGCAGTTTATTCTCCACTTTATTTTTACTAACCAAATTTTAGCGTCACCAAATCGATGTATTAAATAAGTTTTAATTCTGCATATATGAGGCGCCAAAATTGAATTAAATTAAATGAAATATTTGTACATAACATCAGAAATCGCAATTTATAAAAAATAACATGAAATTGCAAATTGACTTTCATAGTAAACCTAAAAACTTCGCTCAATGCACAACTATTATATAAATAAACTGGAATCCATTCGGATATGTTGAGTGGATTTCGTCATATGTGTACATACATACATGATGCAAACAATTGTATGGCCATATTATTGTGTATTTATGTACGTGAAAAGCCAATAGTTAAGAAATAAAAACTTCCTCTACAATACAATTTAGAAAATAAAAATAAAAATTAAATTAAATTTAACTTGAACAAATTTCGGAAAATTTGAATAATTTATTGATTAATGTATATATGAGTTTAGTGGGTAATCGTAATCGGATGGTAGTTTGTTAATTTTTTTTTCACGAAAAATGTGCTGCTATAGCATCAATTTCATGTTATTTAATTTCGGTTAGATACATTTGTATGTTAAATATTTAGTACATATAGATTTTTAAATATACACTCATATATTTTTTAACAATGTTATAAGAAAGACAAACAAAAATTACAAAAATGTCAATATTGAATTATGTACATAAATAAGTTGTTGCGGTTTGGACTTGAATTTGTGATTTAGGTTTTCAATATTCGTAAATATATTCGTACAAACATAAAATGAACAATGAAGTTTATGAAAAGTTTTGCATCTTTCTAAGTATAAAATCATTATGTATGAAAATTCCAGTTATCCATGGACAGACTTTATGTACCTTAGATGGAAATATTTACAGCTTAAATGATCTCGATAAATACGGATATCATCAAGGAGGTAATGACTTAGTTAACAGTGAGTAAATATTTTCATACCCTTTTATGTAAGACTATATATAGTTAGTTGAACTTATATTTTGTTGACAAAGGAGTGAAACAGTGCAGGCCATCAAATGTGACTCCCAAATTTAAAAACGTCAACGACTGAGATGGTAACGTTAAATATGTACTCCTTCCTCCACTTAGTGAATATTGTCCCCGTAGATTTAATAGGGAAGAGTATTAGGCTCATTGCAATTAAGAAGCGAGAAAGGTCTCCGCCCTGCGGAACGCTCTGTTTAATTATACTCTCGCAACAAAGTTGCTAAGTTGTAAGTCATGAAACTAAACGCCTCATATCAAGGTTATATATATATATATATATATAGTGGAACTTCTCTAACTCGAATCAGCATAATCCACAAAAAAAACTTCAAATTAGAGAGACTTATTTACTTTGCAAAAAGTTTTATATAAATATTTACGTTAAAATTTGTATTCGGTAATTTTGTTTATTTCAGTTTGCTATTGTTTGGCTCTTGACGTCTGTATTCCATGCCTTTGTTACAAGATTTATGAAATCTATAAGTGTAATATCATATTTTTTGTTCGCCTCCATACGAATATAGGGACTCCTTTAAAGTTGTTCCTTGATAGTAAAATTTTAAATTTTTTCTTATGCCCTGGTCAAAAAGTTCGATTTATGGAAGGAAATTTGTATGAAATTTGACTTCAGTTGCCACTTCAAGAGTTCGAGTTATGGAGAACTTCGAGTTATAGAAGTTTGAGTTATGGAAATCGATTTGTATGAAATTTGATTTCTAAACGCTATTGCCAATTCAAAAGTTCGAGTTATGGAGATCTTCGACTTATGGAAGTTCCACTGTATATTATAGATATATATACATAAATGATCACGATGACGAGACGAGTTAAAATCAGAATGTCTGTCTGTCCGTGCAACTTGAGTATTAATCGAACTATTGCCACGCCCACAAAATGGTGAAAACCGAAATCCTATGTTTTTTTGTAATTTTGTAATTTTTTTTTTACAGTGGGCGTACTCTCGCGTTTAATAAAGCTATACGAAACCAAACTTTCTGCAGTCACTTCCCTTATGTACGTACTCCACTACACACAATAAAAACATTAGGTCTACAACTTTGCTTCCGCCGTTTTTTTTTGTAAATTTAAGTTTATATACGTATCCCACTACACACAATAAAAATATTAGGTCTACAACTTTGCTTCCGCCGTTTTTTTGTAAATTTAAGTTTTTTTTTTTTTGTATAAAAATGGTTACAAATGTCGATGAGCCTCAGCCGCACTTTTCTTGGAATTAAAAAAGAATAGCAAAATTTCCCGCAAATGTCGAGAATTCGGCTCAAAAAGTGACATTTTCAGTTGAGAATAAGTTTGGGATGCAAACAGATCTCTACAAATATTTTGTTGTGTTAATGATGACAAAAATGTCCAAGATCGATATAAATAAAAAAAAATATTTAATCGACCACGCTTTGACCCTAGAGACATCTATTGGAAAACGGCGGAAGCAAAGTTGTAGAATTAAAATCGGAGAATAACCACGACCACCTCCCATACAAAGGTTATGTTGAAAATTACTAAAAGTGCGTTAATCACTAATGGAAAACATCAGAAACACTCACTTTATACATATATTAGGAACCAATGCAGATAGCGGAATAAAACTTTACACAAATACTATATTTGAGCTATGACATCACATCTTGAAAAATTGTCGAAATCGGTCTATAACTTTTCAATGCCCCGGACATCGAACATGACGAACTCAGGGCCTAAGGGAAATTTTTCACCGAAAATATGGGTAAATCTCTTAGATAATTTAATGTAATTCAGAGGAAATTGTTTTCTTCTAATAGTGTGTTTCTGTACCAAAAGTGGTTAAAATCGGGTCATAACTGACCCTAGCTCCCATATCCTAATTAAAGTTTTTTCAAAAATACGGTTGGGCTTTATACCGCATATATCGCTCAATAATGTCACATATCTTATCAAAATTAAGTGAGCGTATACCTTTTGATATAATGTACATTGGTGGAAATCGGTTCAGGAATTACCTCAGCTCCCAAATACTATTTATGATGATTTCCGTTATTCTATTGGACTTTATGCCGAATATATGGGTCAAATTGTGAGAGTATAAAATGTTCGTTTACACCCGAACTTGGCCCTTCCTTGCTTGTTTTTCTTAATTTTTGACAAGCAGCTCAGATAATTCATTCATTCTCTCCAGCCCTGGACTGTTGTAAGTTTTCTAGTAGCGTTGTGCCGGTCTACTTCCCATACTACCTGTATACTTTAGCATAACAAGGAATTACCAAAAAATTAACCAGCATAAGGCAAATTTGGGTGTACGGTTGCCAAGCGGCAACTAGTTATACTCGCGGTAGTCATATATAGAAGAAGAAGAACGAAACACCCGATCATGATTCAACACCATTACCTTATTAGAATATTAAATACTTGCTCTCTAAAAACGTTATGAACAATGATATGCTTATGTCGTGTTTACATTGTCGAAATGGATCCGGATTTATATACACATGAAATATATAGAACTAATGTATTTGTCCGCTCTGTAAGTTAGTGATTGTGGTTGTTAGAGCAAAAGTTCAGAATTTATTATAAAACTTCGTGTGTGATCAAAAAGCTGCGATAATTCAGGATACAATTAAATTAGGATGGTAACTTTTTGGAATGACCGGTTTTCACTGAATAACTATAATATCTATTAATTTTTGATACTAGTGGGATAGTAACCCATATGGTTCCAAAATTGATAAAATATAACGGTAAATACGTGCACTTTAACGGTATTTGTCAAAAACATCAAAAAACTTTAAGGTAACAAATTACAATAAACTGGATACATCACTTTATTTGCTACCAACTTCTCAGTTCGTTTTCGAAAGTTTCTACGCAAAACCCGAAGGTACAATAATTTTCGAATGGCGGCGAAAAAGTAGACGAAGTATTTGTTCCATCGAAAAAAATTTAAATTTAGTTAATGAAATTACTCATACGCCCTGCCTATCAAAAGCTGCACTAAACGTAAGTTTAAAAGATGATTTGGCGGATGAAAACGACAAAAATCCACAGAATGATATAGATAATCGTAAAATGATGTTGATCGATATAACTGACTTTCTAAAGATATCAGAAGAGTTAACTCTTTCAGTCACGCTTTTAGATTAAGAATATGTTAAATGTTTCGATTATTGTTTTGGCATTATCTACAGCTGAAATATCACTGAAAGTATGAAAAAAAATCTTCGTATGAAGGTTTTCGAGGTATGAGGTGGTTAGTGGCACTAACCACCGTGACTATTGATAGAAACAAAACAATTATGAGTTACTTATATTGTTTATTAATATTAAATGATATAATGAAATTCTCCGGAAAGAAATTATGGTAAATTTTTTTTTTTATGAAAATCTGTAAAACAAGCTTTTCCCTTGCGTAGACAAAGAGGCACTTTGCATGTACTCCACTGCCATACAGCCGGTCTGTTTGAGTTTACAGTGTTAGACTTTGTAGATTCAGGATTCCGAAGTACTAAGTTAGACGGAGGGATGTCATCATCGGAATTAAAGTTGTCATAATCAGTCATTTGAACTTCTCCAAACGAATCGCCTAACACCAGCGGATTTGGCTGATCTTCTGTATCCTCATCGCTACAAATACTTTCGCTATCTGAAGGAATATCTTCAAACAAGTATTTTTCGATTTGTCTATTATTTAGCTTGCGCGACCGACATACTGAAATAAATATAAAAATGCATCAATACTTACATGCCTAACTCATATGTTGATTAAACCTATAAACCTGCAACAGTCACGGTGGTTAGTTTACTAACCACTATATTTTCGTCGTCAATTTTCAAATGAAAACAAATGAACTGTCATTCATCGAATATGCCGCTAACCGGTCACACCTTATCAAAAAAGGTACAAACATTCATGATAATTAACGCGATTGTCGATAGATGGCGTGGATTTTAATATAAAAAATCGGAAAGAGGTGGTTATTGACACTAACCACCACGACTGAAAGAGTTAAACATTTAACTTTAATGATTCCGAGTAATGTTTGGACGTATTCAATGGTAGTATACTCAATTTTTTAGTCGATATAAGTGCAATATTGTTACATCTAGTTATTAGAATGCACCAGATAGACCGATACGAGCGAAGCGTAGAAAGACCCATAAGGCTGCTATTAATGTTATGGAGGAAGAGTTAAGAGAAAAATACAACCGAGTCATTTTGAAACGGTATTTGGGGTATGATTACCAAATCAGAGAAAACACCCTATTTGAAGAAGAAGAAGAAAAAAGAAGGGGTTGTTTTATCAATACAACACAAATCAATTACAAAGCTGGTCAATTTGAATACATTGTTATCAGATCTCAAGCAAAAAGCGCTGGAAAGAAATTCAGCTATGCACGATGAATTGTTATTCTTTGCTACATTTGAAAAAAATCTTAAAACATTCATCTTTATTATATACATGTAAATTGCAAAGACGAGCAAGTAATATATTTACCTTAGTCTACAGAACTTAACTTTTTTCTCACGGTAGTTTTGATAATTGTTTTGTGTATGCTTGTGTAAGTCGCTGAGAGACCTCATTGGTGTTATACATTATACATGTATTAGCAACCAACAAAGCTCTATAATAGTATTTCAACTCCAATTACTCTTTTGAAGTTCTTCAAATACTTTACTATTTATTTTGGTCATTAACACTTATTCTTATTGGTTGTTGACTTTATTCATTTACTATGTTTGTTGCCATTAAAGAACCAATACGCACAAAATTGATACTGGGAAAAGCTTTCACAATGTTAATGAGACTACAACGTTGGCAGCAAGAGGAGAGACTGAAATGCAACTATCATGTGACGTGATTTTTCAGAATTGGGATTGCCCCACGTGACATATGTATCTACAGATGTACATACCTAGGAAATGTGGGAAATTAAATTATTTGAAACTTAGTTAATGAACTACTTCATTTTGGATATGTGTTATTTTTGAAACGCTTCCTCTCTGAAACGAACCCTTTTATTTGATATAGTGGTTTTATTTTGTAGTTAAGAAGAGGATATACCCATTATGTAAAGGCACAATAGTTAGAAGATCCGCTGGAAGAAACTTCGTAATTTCAATTTGTATACAACATTTAAAACAAAAAACAAAGTGCTCTGAATTCGAAGAAATTTCATTTGAACATATCTTTAAAGCTATTATTCAAATATCATGGAACATGCTTACTTTTTTAGTGTCAGCAAAGCCGAGATACTATAAAACATAAATTTGTATACATAAATAAAAACACACATAAACCCTTTGTCGACATACTGTGCGGAGCGGTTCCCCAAAGTTGTGATGAAGATTTTCTTTCGATCCTACTCTTATTATACTCTCGCAACAAAAGATGCTAAAGAGAGTATTATAGTTTTGTTCACATAACGGTTGTGTGTAAGTCATAAAACTAAACGATTTAGATATAGGTTTATATATATCAAAATGATCAGGATGACGAGACGAGTTGAAATCCGTCTGTCCGTCCGTCCGTCTGTCTGTCCGTGTAACGGATAACTTGAGTAAAAATTGAGATATCTTAACGAAACTTGGAACACGTATTCTTTGGCACCCTGAGGAGGTTGCTTTCGAAAATGGGCAAAATCGGACCATTGCCACGCCCACAAAATGGCGAAAACCATAAACCTATAAAGTGTCATAACTAAGCCATAAATAAAGTTATAAAAGTAAAATTTGAAATAAAGGATCGCACTGGGGAAGTGGGCGTGGCCCCGCCCCCAAATTGGTTATTCGTATATATCTCGCAAACTAATAAAGCTATATAAACCAAACTTTCTGCAGTCGGTTCTCCAACGTACCCCACCACACTCTATGAAATAGTTGAAATCGGATAATAACCACGCCCACCTCCCATACAAAGGTTAGGCAGAAATTACCAAAAGAGAGTTAAATCACCAACGAAAAACGTCAGAAACACTAAATTTTACATATGAAATGGCATATGGAAGCTACACTCAGATTTTTTTACAAAATGGAAAATGGGCTTGGCATCGCCCACTTATGGGTCAACAACCATATCTCAGGAACTACTCGACCGATTCGAATGAAATTCGGTATATAATATTTTCTTGACACCCTGATGACACGTGTGGAAAATGGACGAAATCGGTTCACAACCACGACAACTTCCCTTATAACTCATTTTTGAATTCCATCCCATTCCTTCACTTTATAATATAAGGAACCAACGAAGATAGCGAAATAAAACTTTACACAAATACTGTATATGATCTGTGGCATCACTTGTGAAAAAATTGTCGAAATCGGAATATAGCTTTTCAATGCCCCGGATATCGAATATGAAGAACTCAGTGCCCAAGGTAACTTTTCACCGAAAATTTCAGTAAATCTCTCAGGAATCTTAATTTAATTTAGAGGAAATATTTTTCTTCTAATAGTGTGTCTCTGTACCAGAAAAGGTTAAAATCGGGTCATAACTTCCCTTATATATCAATAAATGTATGAGAATACCTAATTATAGGATTTTCAAAAATACGATGAGCTTAATAGCTTATAAATCGGTTAATATGTGAAATATATTTTGCCGAATATATAGGTCAAATTGTGTGTTTTTTTAATAAAGATATAGCAATAAATTGCGAGAGTATAAAATGTTCGGTTGCACCCGAACTTAGCCTTTCCTTACTTGTTTTAATTTAAAAAAATATCGGAAGAAAAGTAAAAGTGAATTTACATAAAATCAATTTTCTTTACTGCCGATAAATTTGAAGTAGAATAGAAGACGTATTCTCAACGAACAAAAATAAAACTCTTCAAGTCCCTCATCATTCCCGTCCTGCTTTATGGTGTAGAAGCGTGGACGATGTCGACATCCGATGAGACGACACTAGGAGTTTTCGAGAGAAAGGTTTTGCGAAAGATTTATGGTCCCTTAAACATTGGCAACGGCGAATACCGCAGACTATGGAACGATAATCTGTATGAGTTTTACAACGATATTTACATAGTTCAGCGAATACAATGATAACGGCTGCGCTGTTTAAGTCATGTTGTTCGAAAGCGCACCAGCTTTGAAATTGTTCGAAGGAAGAACGAAGGGCGCGCTGTTGTAAACTCAGCTATAACCGCGTAAAAGGTTAAGAAGAATGGAATAGTATAAATTACGTATGAAACTTGGTTCGAGTCTAGCGATTACCAACTTCCATTCCATCACTGGCTTATGTATGTGCTTACAATTAAAATGTGCGTAAAGGACAACAAAAACATCGGTTTAGTTGTAAACCATTTGAGTAAAAAAAAGAACAAAAACATGTAATAAAGGTGTAATAAACTTGTAATAAAAGCCAGTCATATACATATATATATTCGCGTATATGAGTATGTATATTTCTCAGAAGACAGACACAAATCAAGAAGAAGCTAAATAATCTTATAATTACGCTATAAAAGCTAAATTTGTAAGTATCACGTGGAAGAGTATGTGATTCAAAGACTCTTCGGGTTTCCCTAATCCACAACTTTAATTGCATGAAAATTATGTTGACATTATTTAAAGAGTTTAAAGAGAATTAAAACAATCCAAATGTACAAAACGAAATTATATATATATATATATATATATGTAAAAAGTAGTTTTATTGCAATGGTTTATATTTTATGATCATATATTATAGATCCGTGTGTACACAGCAGTAAGTTCGTAATGCGCTCGTGGGTGCCGCAAGCTGGTTCGAGTATCTGCGAGTATCTGCGTTCAGCAGTGGGAGCTGTAGCAATATATCACCGAAATGCAAATAAATAATCAACTGATTAAAATTTGAATTTATATACAGCCACAGACATTTATATGTATATATATATATATGTGCATGAATTTTCAAGTATACACACACATACATACTACACATCGATGATCATGAGTCGGAGTTTGTTTTATTTGTTGCGCTTTTTATTAAAGCATTATTATATATTCTGATTGTTACTGTTACCGTTGTTTGCTTAAGTGTTTGAGATAATCAAAATGGGAATAATACCTACATACGTATGTAAGTATGTATGTATTTGTATTGTAAAATATCAGTGAGTGAAAATGAAAAAATCAAATAAATATAGATTACACATTCATACATATGTAGGTGTATATGCATGTATGTATACATAGGTATAATAAATAAAAAAGCAAAATAAATAACTGCCGCTAAGTAATATGAAGAACGGCAAATACGTAGACACTCGTTTGAAGATAATCAAACCAACCAGAAATAAAGCACAACAACAAAAACAAAGCAAAATCGTTTGAACAGCGAAAACGCTGCAAAACGTAAAGTGGGAAAATTCGAGTATCATAATTTGAACAAAAAAGCCACACGCTAACACACACACACTCGTACGTATATCTACTAAAAATATATAACAATAGGCAAAAGAAAGAAGGTTAAAAATCGTTAAGAGGAGGAGGCAACAAACAGTTGTGAGTGTACATTACTCTTTAGTATTGTTGTTTTTGTTTTGTATATTTTTTTCTTACCAATATTATTACTTTATGTACCAAGCAATGTGAACACTTTGTGTGCATAGACTTTGCTCCTCCGGGCACCTTGTCCACCCCTCACACCCTCCATCGTTGCGTCTTCTCCTTTCTCTTCTGCCTATCAAAAAGCCAATACCAATCCAACCGGTCTCGATCGAGCCGACAAACAAAGCGGTCGAAACCATTTTTATACAACCATTGTACGCTGACTTATATGTACAGTGTAGCGACATGGGCACGAATGTGTGCAAAATTTTGGAAAAAAGTTCTTAATTATCGAAAAATACATATATCTAAATCTTTTGTGCAAATAAATTGCTTCGATATACCCCAAAGAGACAACGTGAGCGACATTTTCAACTTCATTAGCTTTGCTAATGCTCTTAGCGGAAAACGATAGCTGACTCATAGTGTCTAAAGAGTACTGTTATCATATAACCACAGTTTTTATCGACTACAAAGTAACCTTATTGTAACCGTTAAAGTAAGAAGTGTATCGGTATAAAAGTATAAAATAATCTGACTAACTTTACGAAATATAATTCGTGGAAAAAGCGCTTGATGTTTACGATTCACTAACTGCCTTCCCTAAATAAAAGCGTCAGCGGCAAATAACTGTCAAAAAATTCTCATGCCCATACAATTTGTATGGCGCATACCGCAATAACGCGACGGCGACGCTGAGCGGTTGAAATTTTCTATTTTGACAGAGCGTTCCGAAGTAAAGTTGGCTGCGAAAAACGAAGTTTCTCTGTTCAATAAAATTTCACAACAACAATTCAAGTAAACATTTTGATATTTGACGTAAAGTTGCCGCTTTTATTTAGGGATGGCGCATCGACGTTAACGCTGAGCGGAAAAAAACGCTTTTATTTAGGGAAGGCAGTAAGTTGTACTCTGCTAATTTCTTGCTGTATAAACAAAACTCCACCGCTGTGATTAGGTACAACATACTCAGCACTCAAAATGAAGTTAAGTTGATTGACTTTGTAATCGCATCCACTGAAAGAATATATACAAACGGATGACAAGAATTTTAGTAAAAATTCGATAAAAAATACTTGAAAATATAAAACCATAACCGCAGACTTCAAGAGAGACTTTAGTAAATAATTGCAATTTCTTCATACCAGAGAATGAGTCAACTTTATTACCTTTAAATGAGTTATATAGTCTGGAGTTATCAAAGCTCGTCTCTAATAGATATACAACTATGCGATATATTATATGATGTTAAATGACTATTATTTTAACTATTTTAACATTATAAAATGGTCAATTAGTAGGTGACAACAACACGATCATTTTAAAGTGATTACGTTATTGAAACACTTTGGTCTATGTACGAGTATGTACCATATAAATGATAGACGTATTATCAATAATTAATTAGGCCATTACACTGTACGCGACGACGTCGCTGGATGCACAACACCGGCACACGGTCTGCAGTTCACGGCAAAATTAACAACAACTTAAGCACCAGACGATAGCAGCAACAACGAAAACAACACTTACTCATTTCTAGCAGCGAAGTAAATACATGCATACATATATGTATAACGATGTACGAGTATACTGGCGACACGACATCAAGTTGGGATAGGTGGCGGAGCGGGCGAGTGGTGCGATGTGGTCTGTGACTGTGACGCACGCTGGAGTAAACGTACCTGAGAAAAAGGTGTGAGCGAATATAAAGTATGAAGTGTGAGGTGGGAAAGGTGCGAGGGAAGTGTAGTGGAGGAGTAGTGGTCGTGTTGAGTTGGAGCGTTTCTCATGCAAACTAAATACGCATATACATTTGTTTGTAGACATAAAGTCGAAACCCTACAGGAAAACTTGCTGATAGTTAATATTGCTCTGAAAGATATAGATATTAGAGAGAAGTCTGCAGTTTTGGGATGATACAACTCTTAAAGAGTCTTTAATATTCACCCGTTTGAGTTGAGTTATTATACACTTATTCCAGGTAATATAATTCTGGGAATAATATAATGAGTCTCTTAAAGTATTGTTAAGTAAGTTAAGAGCTTAGGTGGGTTTCAAAATTTGGAAAAGTTTCTTTTGTCTTATTAAATGGTCCAAAATGTTTAAAATATTATACAAAAATATCAAAGTAAAATTCGAAGAGATGTACTCTTTGGAAGTTCCGCCCGTCAGACCACATCTCAAAACTCAATTCTTTAAGTCGGTGGACACGTTATCTCAAAAAGTTATGAAGCGTTTTTGTTTAGATTTTGCACACATCTGAATATCAAAACTAAAATTTTTAATATTTTAACATTAACTAGATTTATCCAAACATATTTTAGGTTTATTAATTTTAAATCAACCAACAATGAGTTATGATGTCCATGGCAGGAGTTTTTTTTTTTGGACACATCATGGGAGATGAGGTACCAACGGCTGAGTCGTATAAATTAAATATATGTATAATTGTATAAATAAAAATATATGTATAATTGTATAATTTTCAGTCTCTGAAACTCACCTAATCTCTTTAATGAAATCCCAAGTGCTTCTTGGTGAACTTACGTGCATACTACATACAATATATTTGGGTTTTGTACATTTATGGTACCTTTTCTTCTATTTCTAAGCTTGGAATGTGTTTATAATCCATTTGATGACTGGACTCGTTAATTATCCTAGTGAGGATTGCATTACGAATATCTAAAAAACCAGAAACTTTTTTCATTACAAATGTCCAAATTTCGACGAAAAAAAACAGCACTTGTTTATGGATGAGATATAGTGAAGTCTTTAAGGAGTAGACTACATAAACATGAGCAATTGTCATAATATTAAAATGTTTTAAAACAAGTACATAGGCACCACTAGCACAATATTAGTAAGCTAATGAAATTCCTACAGGGTTATTAAAACAGTAAGAAGGCCCCGGAAAAGGAAAACAGTCATAACACGACATGGCACAGTGCTTCTTACATACAAGCAAACACACAAATAAACTTGTAGTAGATATATGTATGTATGTACATTCGTATTTGCTCTAACTGGTATCGGCATATTCGACTTGATTTTTTGAACTTCGCGGGGAGAAGCAACTCACTTTGACAAAATTTCAGCACAGCAGCGCACATCGGTGTGGCGCACAGAAGCGCAGCGTACAGTGCACTCGCAGCCATCCATCCGTACAGTTGGATGTCACCGCCAACGGCAGCAACAACGGCAACGGCGATCATTAGCAAGACGTAAACTCCAAAAACACAAAATATAAGTGTAATAACAACAAAAACAAAAAAGAAAACCAAGAAGAAGTTGCGGTAGAAAAAGAAGCAGCCACAACAGAAGTCATCAGAAATACGACGTGTGATCTTGATCTTGATCTTCTTTGAAACATTGAATTCAGCACAGTAAATAATAACACAACAAAAAACAAAAACGAGCACCAACAACAACAACAACGCAAGTCACAACAGTTGCAGCCGACATCGGTGTTGCTTGCTGTTGATAGTTGCTGTTACTGTTGCCATTGTTATTGATATAGTGCCGCGCCGCTGTTGCAACTACAGTTTTTCTTGTGAACATCTCTCAGCCTCATTACGGATATATTTTCTCTTAACAATTACTTATGACTTGCGCATAGACGTGTGTGTGTGTGTGTGACGAAATTTGTATCAAATGAAATTCATGCTAAATTTCGAAATATAGAAGTTAATGTCAGTCAGTGGAGTTGAGAGTTGAGCGTTATTGCGCCAGTGAAATGTTCTTATCTCCAACATTTATGTAAATGTTACGACGATAACTGAACTGCAGCCAAGTGAAATGCACAAATAAACAATATAAACAAAGTGGAGCTTAGCAGAAAGCCTAATTAAAAAGCCTAATAAAACTGCCGTGAATCTAGCCAATAATAGAGAAATAAAATAAATAAACAAAAACACAAATAAATGGTAGAGACTTACAAATATTCAAGTTGAGTCATAAAAAATAGATTAAGAAAGCGAAACAACTTTTTAGTACTTAAACCACTTACACACATCCATACCAAGTGACATTGTGTGTCGCATCTACAAATAAAATAAATCTACATATACATATATACTAACACAATGACGGCGCATGAGCAACCGATTAGCTACTTGGACAGCATCCTGAATGAGGAGGAGTCACGCTGCGAATACAGTCATCAGTGGCGCAATTTCACAATCTCACGTTCGGGCCGTTTCAAGTCGAAAAATCGCAAACGCGATGTTGTCGATGGCAAACTTTTCGATGCGAGTAATGCGCCCAATGCGGCAATGTCGGCGTCGTCCAAGTTGCCGTCTGCAGCCGGTACGGGTCATAGTCGTGTCATGGCATCCGCCACCATGAATCCACACTATAAGCAGGAGCCGGATAAGGTAGGATACCAAAACTATACCATTGCTATATCATATATATATAACTATACAGAATAGACATATACATGCATATACTGGGAAGCATGGGCTTACAGGCCTACTAAAAACATATTTATATATGTATATGATATGTTTATATACTTGAAGTGCTTTAAAAAAAGTCATAACTTGTATGTGTGTTTATGCAGATGCTGCTTTAGGTGATATTTTTTTACATTTACACACATACATACATATGTATGTACAAACATATGGCGCTTGGTAGACAATTGTAGTTTTGTATGGCAACTTCACTCAAATTCACGACATTTATTGTTTACATATTGTTGCTGCTGCTGCGCTTGTACCTATTGCTCTTGTGGTTGTTGCTATTGTTGCGCCCATGCAACAACACTTCAGTTGCTGCAACAATTGTGGCCACATCCGCCGCGAAGTCGGCAAAGTGTGTCGCAAGTCAGCTGTTAGTTGGGTTTTCTGGTTGGCTGACTAACTGCCTAACTGCTTAACGCCATACATATTTACATATGTATGTACAAACATATATTATTGTTTGTATGTACATACATATATATGAACGTACCCACAACTCGATTGTTTAGTCAGTTAGTTTGACTTACATATTTTTTTAAGTTAACGTTTGTCTTTTCTTTGTTGTTCTTTGCTTATCAATATTTCAGTGAGTATTTTTACTTCCATTTTTTGGTTTCTGATGTACATATTCATAAAGGGTTTTTAAATAGGGACGCTACAAGAGTAAACCGCTAGGGAACGACGCCATATTTTTCCCGCTCTTTTGACATTTCTCTTCAGTAAAGTTTGCCATTTCATCAAGGAAAGATATACGATCCAACAACGAGTTGAAATTATTACAATTTGCTACCGAAATTCAGAGTCAGTGGCCTCAACTTTAAGAGCGCTACGTCCTACGCCTAATGAGGCTCATTTCTGGCTGAATGACTTCGTCAATAACCAAAATATGCGATATTGGTCAGGTCAGCAATCCACTGTGAATGGGAATCGCTAAAGCTCAATGATAACCGAATATTTTTGTCTCGAATTGGATGATATGGACTTGGACAATATGTGGTTCCAACAGGACGGCGCCACAAGCTACACAGCGAATGGCACGATTTATTGAAAACCAGGTTTGGTGAACGTGTTATCTCACGAAATGGCCCGTGCGTTTTGACGCCGTTAGACTATTTCAACAAGTCATCGACGATTCATGAAAATCGCTTGAAAACCGTCGGAAATTGGGTTCTGCCTCTGGACTTCTGCAAGCGTGCCCGCGGGGCCATGCATAATAAATCGAGTTCCTTACAACATGACATCGAATGTACTTTCACAGGAATAAAGAATTTCATTAATATCCCATACCGAGTTATTTAAAAAATTTTGTAGCGCTCTTTTTGAAAACCCCTTTAGTTATTGAAACCCTACATATAAATAATATGTACATACACATGTATTTATGTATTTGTGTAACTTTTATATGCCACTTTTAACTTTAATTTGCTCTGCAGAATTTCGCTCATTTGCTAAAAATAAGCATGCGATTGTTGCAAAACGTGCAAATAAACTTGAACCTCGTCAGCATTGCCGTTTACACATTGTATGTATGTATGTAGACAGGCACCTACTGACACCTTATATACACACATGCATATATAGAGGTATGTATGTTATCAGTCAACTCTATACAAAGTATAACGCGTGCATTGCCATAAATTATGGAAACGCACCTACAATATGAACTCATAAAGTCCCACACACCAATACGTATTAATTAATTCGGAAAAGGCAAAAGCTGCCACCCACCAAATATCAAGCGAATGCAGGCTGATTTATATACAATAACTTAAATAAAACATTTTTGCGTCTGAAATTAATTTGTACACTTAACACAAGTGAACGAAAGCGAAATGTGTGTCCAATAAGAATAATTCTTATTGGCATGCTGTATATACATGCAAACCAAAGTGCATATGTATGTGTGTATTTAAGGTACGCTAAACGACAACGAAAACGGAAGTCGCTCGATATTGTTGTGAAACCTTTTAACATTTGCAATAAAAAAAGAACTGACACACACACACACATACATATAAATGTGATAATTCAAACATACATATTCGCATGTATGTAGTTATGTGTACGCGTTTATTTTTATATGGGCAGTTATAAAAAGCCTCTCATTGCTTCTGCAAAAAACTCACTGGAGTTAATTTGTTAAGGGGTTTCGCAAGTGTTTCATTTTATGGCCGCCATATAAGATTGTAAATGAGTGTGTGTATTTCACTTGTAATGTATATGGGTAATTTCCCGGAACGCAATCATATGTCTGAATAATTTTTTACACAATGCGGTATCTCAGCAAACACATCAGAATATCCAGTTGTGGTTTCTGTCATCCCGAAGTAGTAGGTGCGCCGTGCCCACAATCAAATGATCAAACATTACTGCTGGCAAAGTCACCTTTAATGAAATTTCCGGAATATTCCAGAATTAATGATAATTCTTTGATAGTGGAGAAACCATGAAACTCTTGATGTTAGAAGCAAGAAGATATTAAGTAGCTACACATTTTAAAATAATATGGAAACCTTGAACCTTGTTCTTTAGTATGTTCCAAAAATGTTGGTGATAAACTACGACCCTAAAAGTATGCAGAAAACATCGACGTGGTTAAATTTCAAAAACTTGAACTCCTTTGCGACGGATCTTTTTTAATTTTGAAGGAGTTTCCTTGATCGCATCTTTAAATAGAATTCTCGGGAACTCGATTTCAATTTCGACAATTCGTTTCATATTTTTATTCTTCGCGCTCCTCGAAATTTCACATAGTTGGTTGAAAGAAGCTGTCGAAAGACGTAAATGTTCTCTAGGCCCTCTCACAGTAAAACATATGGGTTAAATATCCTGTAAAGAGCCCTCACATAAATCTGTTCTGAGTAATACTTTTACTGACTCAAAATTGTTTTTGGTGGTGTTCCAAGCATCAAAAGCCTTAAACTGTACTTTACTATATTTTACGATGACTCTGTCTTTGGCTACAACTGAGAAAGCGAATTTATCGAGAACTCATTCACTGAGTTCTTCACTAAAAGTTTATTCATAGTACCTTTGTAAATTCATCTACGATCTCATCGCGATCAGTCTGAATATGTAGCTATCAATCTGCTTATAAGAGTCAAATACTCATTCCTCAATCCCTTGTTCACATTTAATCTTTAAACCCCTTAGAGAAGATCGTTACGCATAACATACTGTATAGATTAATGTTTGATATTTTAAAGTTATGAACTTATGTATATTTCTTCGATTCTCAAGTCGTAAGGTTTCTTCAAGTCAACTTATTTTTTAATTAATGTGTCGATGTGTTAAAAGTCTACCAAAATGTAACACTTATTTTCGCAATATCAAATTGAATAATAAAGAGTGCAATAATAAAATGCGCAAAAGCAAAGCTTGCTGGCGTCGGCAAAGTTATTAGGGCATACAATTAAAATCAGATTACCAACGATTTTGCAAGCCCTAATCAGTTGCCGGTTGTATATTGCTACACCAACTTAGGTAGGTGGGTATAAGTGTGAGGACCTCGTCGCTGTTAAAGCAGATAGGGGAGAAGTCGTAGATAAGTATTAAGTGTGCACAGACGTAAGGTTAAAGTTATTATTAAATTTTGAAATAATTTACAATAGAATTGCTCCAAAATGGAGTATATGAAAAGTACATAAACAGACATTAACCCATATAGGCAAATAAGGTAATGCCAACAGTATAGGGATTTTGTCGTTTTACGATTTTTAATGTGTTATTTGCGTAGACCTAGACCAACACAAAGAAGACGATTCTACCCACATTATATATCATGCAGATCACTACGTAGTACCTCACTGCTTTAGATGACTTAATTTACTTTAACAAATAACTTGTTTAACAGTTACGTTTGCATTTATTACATTACACATAACAAGGGTTTAATTGCCATTATCTATTAAGATCGCAAAGAGTTTTCCAATAGTTGCCGTTCTTCGGTAGATGAAAGGCAAAAACCGGAAGGTGTTTTTCATCAATTCGCATAAATTTATGTCTAGTCAATACTATCTATTATACGTACAACACCAATTGCCCAAAGCAATGGTTTTATGAGTAAAATATTGCCCCAACTATTCAACATCCGAATTTCGTCGTAACCGTTCAATACAAAAGCGATAATACCAGAAAACAGTGCAAATGTTGTGGGGTTACCATAAAATAAAATTAGGGGATTTAATTCAGCTTAGACTGCGGCTCGAACAGCTTTCAATACGAGTGATAAATTGAAGTACTTCGATAAAAACTGGCCCACTACAACAAATGCTAGCTTCTCTAGATGGAGAATATGATGACGAATAAAGCCATCTTTTCCTAAAAGAAAGATCTTTCATTATTCAAACGCAAAGGAAATTTAAAATACCGCTTAAAATATTATAGCTGGAAAGCACACAATATCCAACTGCATTAGCGAGATGTGTAAACAAGAGGAACTAAAGTATTTTCGTAGACCACCTATTATTTCCATCATTATTAAATGGGTTGAAAATTATATTCTAAATAAAGCAATTTGTTTAACTTAAACCAAAACTCTTTCAGAATCTGAATTTTGTAGCCTTGAAACGCAATTGCACAAGATTTTATAAGTATTAAACTGTAGACTAATATACAATCGTACATACATATATACATATACATATGTCTGTAATTAAATCGTTGTATTTATTCATTACCTTGCTACATGCAATAGCCATTTCGTTGATAACATCAAACAAAAAGTTTTATAAATAATAAAACAAACAAAGGAATCACTGAATTCGCAAATGTCGATGGCAAACAACGATTTCTTTGTTTATTACTTTCGAAGTTTTTAATTTCTTTCTTTTGCACTATGCTAATAAAAGACTTATCAAAAGCGTTACTGATAACTTTAAATGATAGTGGCAAAAGCACATACATACATATATGTATACTAGTATACACCGTTACTTCTATTTATATATCACATAATTAGGGGTATGCAGTTTTCTAAATAAAATATCTAAAATAATTTAGACCTTACATGTTTAAAAAGCTTTATCAATTTTTTTGTTTACTTTAATAATATTTTTAAAAGTATATACAACACCATAAGTATATAAATAATTTACTATGTTCCCCACTGTAACACGCCCTACCCTTACCAAAAACAGGTGTTCATCCAGAAATTTTAATATTAACCCATTCTTGCGAATTAGAATTATAAACTGCAAAATAATAAAATAAATAATGAATGTAATTAACCGAAAATCAACCTTATTGAGGGTCTAGAGCCTAGATATTTTATTTGTCCCGGTTAAGATGGTACGTTAGCCACCTATTGTTGCTAATTTTAAAAGAATAGTCTAGATTTAATTTGTATAATGTATATATATTTTTAGGTTAGGTACTAACTGCATAGCCTTGGAGGTTGCATATGTATATGTATACGAGTACATACTAACGGGTGATTTTTTTGAGGTTAGGATTTTCATGCATTAGTATTTGACAGATCACGTGGGATTTCAGACATGGTGTCAAAGAGAAAGATGCTCAGTATGCTTTGACATTTCATCATGAATAGACTTACTAACGAGCAACGCTTGCAAATCATTGAATTTTATTACCAAAATCAGTGTTCGGTTCGAAATGTGTTTATCGACAAATTTTGTTCAGCGATGAGGCTCATTTCTGGTTGAATGGCTACGTAAATAAGCAAAATTGCCGCATTTGGGGTGAAGAGCAACCAGAAGCCGTTCAAGAACTGCCCATGCATCCCGAAAAATGCACTGTTTGGTGTGGTTTGTACGCTGGTGGAATCATTGGACCGTATTTTTTCAAAGATGCTGTTGGACGCAACGTTACGGTGAATGGCGATCGCTATCGTTCGATGCTAACAAACTTTTTGTTGCCAAAAATGGAAGAACTGAACTTGGTTGACATGTGGTTTCAACAAGATGGCGCTACATGCCACACAGCTCGCGATTCTATGGCCATTTTGAGGGAAAACTTCGGAGAACAATTCATCTCAAGAAATGGACCCGTAAGTTGGCCACCAAGATCATGCGATTTAACGCCTTTAGACTATTTTTTGTGGGGCTACGTCAAGTCTAAAGTCTACAGAAATAAGCCAGCAACTATTCCAGCTTTGGAAGACAACATTTCCGAAGAAATTCGGGCTATTCCGGCCGAAATGCTCGAAAAAGTTGCCCAAAATTGGACTTTCCGAATGGACCACCTAAGACGCAGCCGCGGTCAACATTTAAATGAAATTATTTTATGCGTTTTTTTTTTTTAAAAAGTTATCAAGCTCTTAAAAAATCACCCTTTACATATACCAGTATACGTACATATGTTTAAAGTAGTCTCATCCATCATTTTGAAGTTTATTTAGCACACTAATAAAAATGAGCTCTGCTGTCACAAATGATTGCAAATTATCTAAAGATAATGTTTAATGCATTTATAGTTCCCATGTGGGCCAAGCGTTATCTGTAACGGTATAAATATGTATAATTTTCGTGGAACTATATGGTATATTGACTATGCATCTTTGAGTTGTTGTTGATAATAATACCCCCTCGTCAGAGCGTTCACTGTATGTGGACAAATGTATGTACATTTGCGTACATATATACATATATATTGAAATAACAATCAAAGATTCATATATACAGATTTCACTACATCGCGTTTCAAAACTTCTATCAGAAACTTACACCCACGTTCTTTGAAGCTTTGTTCTTGTTGTATCATCTTAAAGCAATCCTCTGTTGAAGTAGCAGTTCCTAGCTACAGTATAAACTCGGTAACCGCAACCCTCGATACACGCAACTCCTCGATTCTTGCAACACTATAAAACATAGCATTGTAACCTTTATAAGTGCAACTACTCAAAAATAATGAATGAAGAAGAAAAAAGCTTGTATACTTAAATATGCCACAAATATGGAAGCTGGGCCAGGAAAACGGCAAACCTTAAAATCTTGTGAATACCCAAGAATGGAAAAGGCTCTCTACAAGTGGATTTTGAAACAAAGGAGTGAAAATGTGCCTATATCCGTCGGTATCGTCAAAGCAAAAGCTCTCAAGCTTTTCATGAGAAAATAAAAGAAAAGACAGGATGTTTTCATGCAAGTAATGGTTGGGTATCTAATTTCAAAAAGCGATATGGCCTCCGCCACATAAAAAAGAAGCTTTCCGCTTTTCAATAAGGCAGCGTCCGTCGACCCATTTGTAATACGTTTTAGAATTAAAATCAAGAAGCTTGATATTTCTGCAGAACAAATTTATAATGCCGACGAGTCCGGATTATTTTTCAGGCAGATACCAGATAAAACGTTGGTGAGCTTCAAGGAATCTGCTCCTGGTCGGAAAGTTAGTAAGGAAAGAATAACATTTCTCGCAAGTTAAGCTCATTATCATTGGAAAAGCAAAAAACCCTAGAGCATTCAAAAATTTTCAAAAAATGCCCGTTGTCTACAAGGCTAACAAGAACTCGTGGATGACTTATTTGTTTTTCGAAGACTAGTTTCATCATACGTTTGTTCCTGATGTGAGAAATACGAAATGAATTTTTGTTTAAAATTTATGTGTATTTTTTTGGATTGTTATAGGTTCGCGAATTTCTAGAATCCAAGGGACTTCCCAAAAAAGCCCTATTGGTCTTGGATAACTCCCCGTGTCATCCTAAAGACAATGAGATGAAAAGTGATGATGAAATGATATCCGTTATGTGTCTTCCACCTAACTGTACCGCGATTCTCCAACCAATGGACCAAAATGTTATTAACTTAACAAAAGTATATTACAAAAAAAGTCTTTTGGAGCATTTAATAGGGAATAAAACCCGATATGTTTAAAAAATACAATTTTTAATAAAAAATAAGCTTTCTATATCATAAAACGATTTTCATTTGTCACATTTTTTGTTATATATTTTTCCTCGCTGGGTGCAACAAACTCAATAAGTACAACTACCTAGATTTCTATTAGTTGCTATTACCGAGTTCGTACTGTAGTTACAATACCAGGTCTGTTTCAATTCCATATATCCGATTATCATATATCTCGTTTAGGCTTAGATGTTACAAACAATCGTTACATGAACAAAATATAAATATAATATATGTATGTATATACATACTTACATTTATACATGCATATGCATTTCTGTAGATCAGTAATTGCGGGCAAAGAACTCTTCAAAAATTAAAAAAAAATAGTTGCGTAAGGCATGCAAAACAATAATAAAGCGCATTGCTTACTTTACAAAATGATTATGAAATAAATAATACAAAGAGCAACAAGAAACAAAAAAAAGTAATAAAATAAAAAGTTGCCAATCATTCACTTTATTTCCACATAAATATTGCATGATTGTGTGTATTTGACCATAATTAAAATAAATGCTTGCACACTCGTATTTAATGTACTTTATGGATTAATAGTCTGTTGAGGAGTAATAAAAGAGCAGTAACGATAAATTGATAAAGTGCAGCAAAACGTGAACTTATAATGTACATACCTATACTATATACCAATTATATTTTTACAATCATTCATGCATATAAATGCAATTAATGTTTTAATAAGTCATTGCAATGAAGCGTTTTCCAAAATGTCTACGACTTCAGAGGCCAATGATCTGTCTGTCCTCTCTTTCGTTTAACTCTCCGACAAATGGAAAACAATAGTGAATGATGTTTAGATAGTTTGTATAGTAAGTAAAATATAGTATTATTGGAATTGGAACTGTAATCCGACCCATTGCTATACATTCACAAGTTATTGTAATTTGAACATATATACATATGTATATACATTTTAAAACATTTAACATATATTTTAAATACTTTCTATTTTTGATTGTCTAATTCCAGAATGCCTATCGTCAATCTTCAGCAATGTCAAGCAAACTTTTCTCATCGCAATCCACGGCATCAGTCTCCACCAGCTCAAGTTCAAGAAATGCGACGATGCGTGACAAAGCTGAGAGCTATAAAAGTTACTATGAAACGAATTTATAGATACCACCTGAATATATTGCACAAACTATATATGTATACTAAATTTTTTATTATAATTAAACTTAATTGTGTAAGGCATATGAAAACACAATTTTTGTATACATTTTTAACGTTTAACATTTTATTATATTTTTGTGTGGAAAAATTAAATTCACAAAATTAACTTTTGTTTAGTTTAAAGCGCTTTTAGTTAATGCATAAGTAAAGCTACATATTTAAATACAATATAAAAGTAACATAATATAAATATGAACTAACCCCTTTTTAAAGCATTGTTTACATTTTTTCTCTATTTTTCGAAGTTTTAACTGTGTGCCAACGTTTCTAATAAAGAAAGCTGTCGATATAAGAGTAATGTATAGTTTAAGCTTAATCGACAGCTAAGTAACTGCAAAAGCAGAAATAGTGGAACTAAGTAGTTTAAGTGAAATAAATTCAATTTTGTTATTAAATTCAACACCTAATAGATTTAACAATAGAGCTTACTGCTTGCCCAGACATAGACTTTTTGGAGTAGAAATTTATTGTATACAGCTTTCAATTTACTTAGACATAAGTATTTACCAACAAAAATTTCATTCGCATATTTTTTACTTTTAAATACACATACAGAAGTGTATGTATTTAAATTATATATCATAAAGTATTAAAACGTGATAGTTACAAACTTTTTAGACAGTAAGTAATTTGTCTTTAGAAAAATATCAATTTGATGTAAACATAGAAATGTAAGCAGAATTTATTAAAATAAAAAATAAAAAGAAAATATAAACTATTATAGACCAAATACAAAGTTTACATTACAAAATGAGTATAAGATTCGGAACTTATTCGCTGTAGCACTATACACTGGAAGAATTGACAGATTTTATGTATCAACAATAATTGAAATTAAACACTTCATAAAGTTGTTTCTTGTCATATAAATATATCACGCGTTATCATTGCTAAAGGGTACTTCACCGGTTTCCGCTGCGTCTCGCTTTTCAATGAAGCTGACATCGAGCAGACAGAATTTGGCACGACACATGGGGCAGGTACATTTCTGTTCAAGCCAAATCTCTCTTTCGTGTTCACTCTGACGTGCAGCAAACCAACGCGCTAGACAATCAACACACCACATAGGTCGGCAGTAGCAGTTTGTACAAGTATCATCAGCTGGCAGCGGATGTCCATCAAGATCAATATCTTCACATTGTTTATGAATTTTTATATTTGGTTCGGCAATCATACAAGCGAAGCACTTGTCTGCTATCCTATCGGCTTTGTAAATCGGATTTTTCGCCACTTGTTCTTTGAAAACATCTATGAAACGATCTATCACGTTCCGGTGGAATTGTATATTCGAGGGTATGGCAATAGGTCTACTAATCCGCTCCTCCAGATTGCGAAATTCCAAGGCGTTGATACGTATATGGAAGTCAGCCACTTTTTGTCTATTTGGTTTCACCACGATGCTTACCATTTGTAAGGTATCGTTGGTGTCTTGTGAAACGTTGTAAGTCTCAGTCTACAGAAATTGGTTAAAATTAGTGCTATTTTATAGGTGGCAGTAATAAACGGTATATTTTGTTAATACGCTTTTAAACTACTATTACTAATTACCGTATGGGAAGAATTTGCTTACTTTGGCTACACTTAACGAAGTATCACTTTGGTGCGCGAAATGCACATTATAAAGCGAAGTTTTAATTATCCAGTTTTCTGTTGCTATAACTGTCGATATTGAATTCAGCTTCTTTTTATAAATGTCGAATCTGTTAACCATGTGCTTTTTGTTAAATTCATTTTTATAAAAGAAATCATATTTCTTCCACATACCTTCGAAATTCAGTGCTTATATCGCTCGCAACTGTTTGATAACTATCTGGCACATTGGAGAATTTTAATAATGTCTGGCTGATAGGATGACGGCGCCAGTTTTGTTGCTGCCAATTAAATATTAAAGCTGGCACAGCCAAGACTGCCATTAAGCTAAAACGTTGTGCGATTTTCCATGTAAGCGTCTTAAAAGCCACAGCTTCTTGTGGCATTGGAAAGTCCGGATCCAAATCTATATTTTCAGGTGGTTCGCGTTCCGCGAATACAGAGAACTTTAATTTATGTATGAGAAAATAAAATGCAGGTAGACAACTGTGCACAAATAAGTTCAATGATGTACGCCGTTGATGATAGTGTACGAAATTGGTGCTTTCATCACCCAATAGTTTAATGAAAATCTGTTCAATGGTTAGTCCTAGACGCTGAAACTCCTCTGGTGGATATATTATACACATGCATAATAAGAGGTAGAACAAATTGAAGAGCAGTTCAGACTCGTCCATTTGATGAAAAATTGTGAAAAATGTATGTAAAAGAGCACAGGATATATTTTAACTTCGTAAAAATCGTTCTCGCAAATTTTATTTTAGTTATCGCTTTCTGTACATATGTATATATTGTTTTCCGTGATGTGTCAATTCAATCTTTTTGTTTTGTTTTTATTTCGTTTTCATATTTTTAGAATCTTTCAGGACAGGGTTGCATTTTTGTGTACGAAAATTAAAGTAACAATCTAAAGATGAGTAAATTATAAATATTAATTACTATACTAACAAACCAAACAAACTATTATTATTTTCAATATTTGGTAAAAGAACTAGCTGTTTTATATGGATATGGTTATGGCACCTCTAATTCAATCTTGAACCAGTTAGCCTTTTAAAACCAATGTGCTTTCCGCAATTATTAATAAAAATGTATATTTATATTTAAGGTTATCATTAGTTATCAATATTTATTATTAGTTTAACTCAATTTCAAAAATCGTTAACGTTTCGAGTTACACAAACATTATTCATACTTATATTAGTAGACTTATAATATTTTTAATTTGCCACAATTGAGTAATGTTCAACAACTTAGTGATGACTACATAAGTTGTATTTATATTATATTAAACAATAAAATTGTATTTCTTGGTTTGAAATTAAAAAAAAAGCGTATTTAAAATAAAAGATCGATTATATTTTATATTTTATAAATTAAATATAAGCGACATATTTTACAATTTATACATAAATATGAATTGAGAATTTAAACTGAGTTAAAATTCTGTTTCAACTTATTTTTTACAAACTTTTACATTAAATGCTTTCAAATATGATTTAAAATTGTCTTATAATGTGTTTATCGCATTGGATATATATCTCAATTTCATGTAACAAGTGTTAATATATTTTAAATGTACATATAAGCACTCAATATATTATATTATATATCGATATTGATGCTCACTAATAATGCTGCGTGTATCTTTTGGAATGCAGTTTCATAATATCGTCCAACAAAGGAGTTATATAACGTTTAGTTTCTTTGTTTAGCTTTAACAGTTATGCCAGAAACCCTAACACAACTTTACTTTCTTTGCGTAGTGGGATCTGTTGTTGATGTTGAACTTGACTCGTTCAAGCTTAGTTCGAAGCTGTTGTCTCCACTTGTGCCCGTTACCGTCGTCAAACTGGAGTCATTGTTAGGACTTTGTCGGCCAAAAACACTTAAATTCGGCAGGCTCTGATCACAAGAATTTCCATCCGCGTTCTCAGTATCAACAATGCCAGCATCCAACATGTTCACACCAATATATTCGCCATCGTCGAAACTGTCGTTGCTTAAACTACTACAGTGACTATCATCACTTAAACCATTTGGCGAAGGGGATGTGATTTGATGTGGTAATTGATTTGAATCAGAATTGTCGCCTTGTAAATCATTTAAAACTTCAACATCCACACCATCAAAATTAAGTTCAGTGATCAGTGGTAGACTTCCGATCATTGCAGAACTCACCATCGATGTCGGTGCAGCTTTAGATGTTGAAGCAACTACTGGTATACTTGGTAGAATTGCGGATTTGGAAACTAGAAGGGAAAGATTAGGGATTTCGTGTAAGTCCTCTGATTTTAATGTAGAATCGTGGCTGCTATTGCTTTTAAGCAAATCACTCAATTCTGGTACATTATGTGTAGTCATGGTATTACTCATTGACGAATTGACATTTTGAGGCTGTCTAGATACTTCGAAATTTTCTTGGCGTTCAGTCCGTCCATTTCGATCGTTAGCCTCTACAGTTGCTATTTCGTTATTGGTTGGTACTTTTTGAATTGTTTGTTGTTGTGTTTGCAGTTGATGTTGAAGGCTGTTTTGTATATTTTGATGACGGGCGGATCGTGTCCGGGGTGGTGGTTTTGGTGCTGTAGTGTTTAAGTCCTTATCGATAGGTGCAATCTTTGTGTAATAATCTCGATTGTGGTCGACCAATCCATTCGTACAATTCACATTATCATTGAGTGTTTCAGTGTCCGGATAGCCAACCGAGTCATTTACAAAATCTACAACACTTCCCAAACATTCTGTTGGTATTGATATGTCAACTTTAGCACCTGGTCCTTCCAATGGTCGTTCGGGTGGGGGTTCTGGTAATTGTAAAAAAGTTAAACGTAGTATTTGTTAATTATGAAGGTCTGTAATTAATGAACTAATTACCAAAAGTTATATAGTTGTTGCAGAACATATATGATAATATCGCACTGAGATATTTTAAAAAAGAAAAAAACTAACTTGAATAACTTATGTTTACATACCTATAAAAGTTATATCTCTGAAGTTAAATAAACGAATAATTACAAAAAAGTATATGCTTTCTCTATATTGCACACACAAATCTTACCGTTTAGGAAATGTTCTGCTACAAAATCAGCTGCATTCCAGAGATCGGCTTTTATCAATAATTGCAATAACAAACCCACAGTCGGACGCTCATGTTTGCGACCACTGGTGCTCCATTCCTGTATTAAGATCTCCGCAAAATAACAACCACTTGTTTGTCTGGTTGCTTCTTCTATTAGCCGAATTTGTTCTGGCTTATATTTCAGTTCTATCACACTAGAGCCGTTCCATCTTTGGCTTCCTCTAACGGAATCATCAACATTATAGCCTTCTTGATTTGACCATTGTTTTGGTATATTTTCCATTAACTTTCTTCCTCCATCAAATCCCAACGTCTCCGCCAGCCGGTTCACATCGTTGGATTGCAGTCGTCGCAATTCCGTATCGCGTGTATACATTTTATATTTTCACTGCACTCCCCACCGCTTGGAGTGGTCGTGAAATGTTTCGGTTTGCGACCACTACGTTATTATATGCAGCCTAATTCCTGACACCTATTTGAATAATAACTCTTAAAGTAATCAACAAGTTTTGGTTCCTTTGCTGTTGTGGATTTTTATCCAACCATCATTTGCTACAATGTCCAATCTTTATTTTCTCTCCTTTTCATAATTCCGTTGCTTCCTTGTTTTTCACTTCACTTTCCAATAATGTTCGTAAAACCTTGCCTGATTATTCGATTACAGTGTATTTTAGTGCTACCAGATGCAGGTTGCTAAAATATTTGTTTATGATTTATGTCAAATTATAAATTGAACTGAAAATTTGAAAGAGTTTGACAGTAAATTAGGAGTAATGGTAAAGACCTTGATATTAATATATAAATGTAACTCTTCATAGCCATTATTTTGTAACTCTGAATGGTACGAAGAAATACTGATTACTTTTCGATTATACTATTGAAAACAACCGTGCGGTTAACAAAATGCAACCGTGATCTACGTTCTTCTTCTTTCAACTGGTCCACCATTTTCTGTTCGTGTATAAAACGTAATAAAGTTGATTTTTCTCTTGGTTGAAAAAAATAAAATTTATATAGAAAAGGTAAAGTAGCAGCGACAATTTATTGGTGTACAAAATAATAAACAAGATTCCGTTTGTAAAATTTCCCCACAACGCTAATAACAAATAATCATAATGGAAGATATCAAGCAGTTATTGCAACAGAATGTCTACCGATATGACTCGACGGACTCAAATGCAGCCACCGATAGTGAAGAAAGTACAATTTCTGGAGCAAAAATCGGTTTAAAGGCAATTTGTCAGGGTCGTATGCCAACTAGGCGACCCAATCCAAATATCCAAAATAGAAATGCTTTGTTGGCACGGGAAAATCGTCGAAAGAAGAAGGCACACTTGGAAGCAATGGAGAAAGAGTTGGAGGAAACACGAGCTGCCAATAAGCAACTTAAGAAGGCGCTGAAACAACAAATGAAAGCAGTAGGCCAACTTCAACGAGAGAAAAGGTATTTTCAGAGCGTTATAGCAAATCACAAAGAAATAGAGAATCTTATTAAAGCTCTGAATGTTCGAATGCATGTTCAGCAGACCCCTGCCGTAAGTTCCCCGATGCTGAGCTCTCCCGCACATTCCTATGCTAGTCAGCATTTATGTCAATCACCAAGTATTTTACAGCAATCGAGCAGTGTGGAAAATTCTGAATGGAATGGCGCTTCCACGTCGGAAACTTCGGAAAATGGTAGCGTAGGAATTTCAACAGAGATTTCTTATCAACATGATCCAATAGAAATGTATAACATTTTTGAAAATTTATCCTCAGATTTTTTGCCTTCGTCATCTTTTGATGAAACGTGGGCCGATCTCCTTTGCGAAGACTTTGGAACTAAAGGTTTAACCAAACTAACTACGGTTGGCGGAGAGCATAGTTATGCGGATGTCGATCAAGTGCCAGCACTTGAAAATACAGAAACTGATGCGGGCATCTGCTTACATATAAGGCAAGGAAAGGTGTCTTTAGAGTTTTGCCCAAATTGCAGTTGGAATTCTGATAATTATCCGACTGTAGATATTTTGCAAAACTAATTGTTAATTTATTTGTTCTTTTTATACTTTTAGAAAACTAGTCTATTAATATTATTTATGCTTTAATGAAATGTAAACTTTTGCCATCGGTAATTCGGAGTGCGTAAAGTACTAAGGTGGGTTTATGTCCCAAAGAGAATTGGTTTAAATAATTGAACATATTGTTTGTTGCAATTTTCAGCATACTAACCGGCACAATCTAACAGGGCCCAATCTATTTACAACAAAAATGCAAACTTCAGGTTGCTGAATTTCAAAACGAATTGTGGTAATTCGGTAAATAATTTTTATGAATTTTATTATGACTTGACTCAATTTATTAAGCAAGATATCAGGTATAAGCAAGTACCTTATATTTTATAGCACTCCGAATTATATTCGATGAAATGTTATTTGGTTGTATCATATCTTAAGAAGATATTGTACTTTAATAAAACTGAAATTAATTATATTTCTGTTAACAAAAGTATTTCCTTTTTTGATTTCGCGATAGAATTTTGAATTCTAATAAGATTTATGTTATTGTAGTAAAAAATTTCGTCTGACGATGAGATAAAAAGAATGCAAATTTAACATGCAAAAATTAATAGTATATTTCTTTGAAAAACATGAATATTTAGTCGTATTATCATTCTTATTTGATGTTAATCTAGATTGACAGAATTCGAAGCACCACCAGTACGTAAACGTGCGTTGGAATTAGGTCTAGCTTGTGGCCCCTGTTGGTTATCGTCATCATCATCGTCATCAAATCCTTGGAACAATCGTGTGAATAAATCACCAAACATGCCGCCCATTAAACCGCCTCCTGTCATTGTAGGTGGCGGCGCAACACCAAAGAAATGTATTCCTATTTTAACCAAGTATTTTTCGAACGAAGGATCTCTATTCAACGATGGTTTATATAGATCACATAAAGCACGAAATGTGTCGTGACGTCCAGTGTCGATACAACGAAACAAAAAGTGTACAAAGTTTAAAAGCGGTTGTTTGAAAGGAGCCTCTTTACGTCTAATGCTTGAATGATTTGTGGTGAATGAGATAAAAGTATCTTCAGCGGTCTTCCGATCTTTTAAACATAACTGTTGTAGTACCGCCTGTACTATGAATAAATCCAATTCATTTGCATAGCCTTTATTTTTGTGGATTTTTATTAAAATCCGACCGCATAGATTTCCATCACGACTTAGTAAGAAGTGATGACGTGCTTGTTCGTAATTTCCTTCAGCCCAAAAAACTTGAGCAATAGCTTTGTGCATGTTGGGATGCCCTAGAGTATTGCCCGACATATCACTGCTCCATTTAATTGCGCGACTCTAACAAATAAAATTTAATGTAAGTGACTAATAGCATAGGAAAATGTACACAATTTTACAATTAAGGTTTCTCGCTCCACAGTTGTATGACTTAAAAGTCCAATAAGTGTACCTAATCGTTTAATCCAAATGTCGCCATCATTACTAGCATTATTCTCGGTACTTCCACGCTTATCTAATGTGTCAATAAGGAGGAGGGATAGATCTGCAGCACTAGTTTCTTGCTGTTTTGACACTAGCTTCATTGCACCGCTCCATAGCAAATCCAAGCAATCCTCATATTTTTGCTGACCGGTGTATCGAAAGTACAATGTGCGATACATTTGATGTGCTTCATAATAGTTGCCCGATTCAATTGAATTTTCCAGCTTAACGAGTACGCGGCTAACTCCTCGCTGTGCGCCACGATCTGCAGCAGTTGCGGTCATATTTGTTGTTGAGCCTTGAAAAATCCTTTCTCTTAAATAAATTTTTATTTTTTAAATAACGGCACAACTCTGTGCAAATTAGTCAATATTTTATATTTGGATTCTGCACTTATAAATTCGTGAAGGTGCAGACACAAAACGTCAAACCCTGATTCATTTCTCTTATTTGACATTCTAAGGAGCTGGAAGACGTGTAAACGTCAAATATAAAAAACAACTTGTTTACTATTAGGGAGACCCAAAAAAATGTAATATTAAAGATAATAATAACTTTTTACTGTTAGTTCTTTTGGTAGGGTTTAACAGCTCTAAAAGACGGAGCTTACTTATATACCTATACACATGCAAAATTTTCAGCTTTTACCAACACATACGCAATAGTAACTTTTTGTAGTTAAACGGCTATCTCGGTAGTTAGAGTGGCAACATTCATTAATGTATGTTATTTGTATGTATAAGAGAGAGAAGCACGTACTCCCTGCAAGACGGGTAATTTTCAGCTAACATGTTACAGCTGTGTTACTCTAAACATTGGCAAAAATTAATTTGTATGTTACTTTTGTTCGAAGCGTGGGAAAGAAGTAACACTATGCCCCTACTCGTTCAATGGTCTTCTCACTCTATCCAATTACATTTTGCATAAGTGGTCCCGTTCTACGATAACACTTATACTTGCCTCCTATTGGTCTAACTAACAGTCTGTTAATGGCATCATATATTTTCATATTTGGCATGTTATATATATGTTACCTCTGCTGAAGCATATGTTAGCACCTATGTTACTCCTATGTTACTCAGAACAGATGTATTTGTTACCGTACGGGTCATTATTTTGGTTAGCAGTTTGTTACCTATATTTGTTATATCTTTCCGCTAACAGGTAAAAATAATTCTTTTTTTTTGTTTTTTAATTTATTTTATTACATTTTCAATCATTACAAAATCAAATATGTAGATAGTACAATCTTATAAACTTAAACAGTTAAGCTATTATTAATTTTTTTACATTTGCAAGTTATTAACATTAAAATTATATTTATATATAAATTATTATAATTATGTAATTTATGTTCTAATTTAACAATTCAAATGATATATAATCTTATTTTATTCTTAATCTAAATATATGTATTTTAACATTGTTGGGTGTGGACTGGATACACCTTAC
This sequence comes from Zeugodacus cucurbitae, assembly GCF_028554725.1. Lineage (NCBI taxonomy): Eukaryota > Metazoa > Arthropoda > Insecta > Diptera > Tephritidae > Zeugodacus > Zeugodacus cucurbitae. The sequence goes on along the minus strand of NC_071667.1, from coordinate 48,412,115 downwards.
GCAAACCTGCTCACGAAATACCAAGAAATTCCATTTCCTCAGACCTACAGGAAAATTTTGAGGCGAAATAAAGCCCTGTCGTCCTGTGCTCCTTGCAGGAATAGCAGGAACAAATATAATATATATATTGTTGCCTGGAAAATAAGAAAAGAATTAGCAGATTTATATATGCAATTAATTATCTCCATCGTATTACCCACATTTCGATACGTTGCGTATAAATATTATAGCCTCCAAAGTAGTATCCATGCATCCAGGCATCTAACATCTAAAATAGAAAAACAACACGAATAATGAATATATGGAAAATAATACATAATAGAACTACACACTAAAAATTGATTCAGTAATAACAAAATGTTAATTTAATAAAATATATAAAAATGAAATTTATTATATGCAAATATATTTGAATATTTAAATTAAAGCTAATATATACAACTTACAACTCATATATTAAAATAAAAGTTGAATTAAAAATAAAATATATACAACTTATAACTAATATATACAACTAAATATTAAAATTAAAACTAAATCTAAGTAATTAATTTAGATCTAAGCTTATGTGTTTTTTGTTTAAATCTATTGTGGCTTAAGGCCACATAACGTCGCAGCTCCCCGTTAATAGTGTTTTTTCCTTTCTCTGGAAATACATCTAGAAAGAAAAATTTAATTAATTAATATTTCTATATTTATATTAAAAAAAAAACTTACCAAAAACCAGCCCTACGCTTTTCAGATCCAGCAAGGATTTTTTTCTCAAGATTATAGTGGTACATTAAGTCATCTGCAAAGAGGCCACGCATTATGCCATCTACAGTGCCTTTAGCACCATTTGACTTTACCATCAGCCGCATCTGTTAGAAATAAATAACAATAAATTAAATTAAAATCATATTATATTTCAAAGTTAAAAATTATTTACTAGAGCATCTGTGCTTTCTTTTGTTTTTAGCTTGTCTTCGACAAAGCTCAGATGCTCCTCCGATGACATGGGCAATTTTGAAGCAAGCTCCAGATATTCTTCGCCCTTCATGTCACCGGTGATGCGGCTGATGGAATGCTGCGTTTTTGCCGCTATAACGCGACATTCGCGCAGCATTTTGCTTTGTGCTTGGATCTCTGCTTTTTCCGGCATCTAGAAAATGTGGTATAAATTGTTTTGTTTAATAAATATAAAATTGTATTCCTTACGTTCTCCTTTAGGACCTTCCGAATGGCAGTGATATTCTCCGATACAAATTTAAAATCGGAAATTTGTCGCGATTCAATTGCTTTCAATTTTTCCAAAAGTTCTGCATGGCCGTCAGATGACACAGTCGGTACCACAGTCGGATTATCTTGAGGGGCGCAAAGATCGTAGTGCCGTTTTTTAAATACTTGTACTGTAAAAAAATTATAATTAAAAATATTACAATTTTAACTTTAATACAACCTTTAACGGGGCTGAACGCTTGCGAGCACTCCACTTCAGATTCGCTTTCTTCTGTTATGAAATCTTCAAAATTCATTCTAATGAAAATCATTAAATAAATGATGTATTATTGGAATTAATAAAAACTTATTTTCTAAAGGTATAGAAAAATATTTATATTTAATATCTACCCTATTTACAACTACCTCAACCTCTGAAATACTACCTATAATTATACCTAAACCAGCAGAGGCAACTGGCTCCTGAAAATAATCCCTTGTTTCCGATAAAATAAGTCCTACAAAACCACCCCCCTCAATTTTCTCACCAATAATTTTTATAGGCCCGTTTTCCTCTGAATAACAAAAACTATCTTTATCTTTTTTAATATCTAACGAAAACAACCCAAATTTAGAAATTTTATTAGAAACCGCAAACGAATTTTTTCTCTCATTATATCTATTTTAATTGCTGCAATACTTTATCCGGCTTTTTTATCATTTTTTTTTTAAGTTTGCATATAATTTTCGAATTTATATGCGGAGAAGCTGTCAATCGCGCCAAATCGTCTTACGCAGTCAGCTAGATGTAATAACCCGTGTACATTAAAGCTAATTAAGTGTTCGCCGTGTAAATTAGAAAACAAATAAACAAATTCATGTACAATTTTTTCAGCTACATTTACTTTATGTTCATCTAACTGCTCATAAGAAAGTATTCTAATTCCGACATGTAGCAAAAGAAAATTATAGTAAAGGTTTTCATTAATGCAGTCTTTCAAAACAAATATACCTGTATACAGCAAAAATTGTCGGAACTCTGTGGATTTCCAATTATTTATTTCATTAAAATCTCGCACTATGCGACCAAATTCAGAAGGTACAAATTTTGCCAAAAAACGCAGCTTCTCGTTCATTATATTTATATTTCCCTTAGAAATAAGCAATTTTAATATTTTTTTCGTTATACCTAAATCTACCAAATGCATTGGTTCCAAAGGAAATTGTGAAACCATATTAAAATTTGCAGATTCCAATAAAATTTCTTTATCCCTATACTCTAATCTGTGGTGTTCCCTATCTCTCCTATTTCTAAAACTATCATCACTACGCGATAATCCCACAGTTGTTGAAAAACTAACTCTACCTTTAATATAACGGCTTGAACATACACATTTCGGACAACAATGTTTTCCTGTATGCGATATAACCCCAGTCACAAAGGCGCGGGCTGGAGAATCACAGGTAAAGGACCTAATATCGAACTGTTTGCTTACCTGATTTCTACCTACTTTTAGTCCGTTAGCTCTTAGAAAACCTACTTCAACACAAAAATCTCTGAGAAAATCGTCTGGGTTATTTGGTTTACTTCTTCCTTGGAAGCAAGCAATTAAAAACGGACTAACATTAGGAAAATTTACAATGGAACCCATTACAGGCCACACACAATTTTTAGACGATTTTGTCAGTTGAAGCCCATCTATACCAACGTCAATATCTATCCTTTCACAATTTTCTAAAAAATCAAATTCTATACTATTTAAGTTTTCTTCTATTCCAAAATATAAAAATTCTCCACCTGGTATAATTTCCACGCTAACTTTCTCTCTAGTTGTACCTAACAAAGTTTTAGCTGATAATGGCAAGCCATTTACACCTACTTTATCTAAAGTTTGAAGTAGGTCAGTAAGAGCATTCTGTGAAATATTTAACTAATTGCCCACGCCTTTAATTCTACCGCTTTATCAAATTGTGATTGGACCTCAATTTCCTCTGCACTGTCAAAATCTTCTTCAAAAAAATATCTATTATCTCTGTCACTATCGCTATCATATATTACATCAAGCCTATTAGCAGCTGCTCTGCTGGTACAAGGAATATCATCATTATTTGCTAAATCACTCCTGTCAAAATCATTTGAAACCTCTTGCTCAGATTCATTTAATTTACGAAATTTCGCAATAGTAGCTTCGAATTTCGATTTTTCTTTGCTCAAGAGGTTTGCAAAAGTCTTTTTATTCATTATAACTTTTGTTTAAACTCAAACTTATCTGTTAAAGAGGAGACGAATATCCACGTCCACAAACTAAAAAAAAATTAAGTGATGTATAGTTGAATTAAAAAAAATATTAAAACAAAATCTGTAAAAAATTTAATTGTTATCAAAAAAATTTAAATTATAAATTGTTACTTTACAAAAGACCTTGTATTTTTAGAAAAAATTAAATTATAGATTAAATAAGAATATATCTAATAGGAAAAGCTTGAAAAAATAGATATGTAGAATATATTTTACTTTATGCCGAAAATAAACTGAAGAGGAATGTTAGTAAAATTTGAAATATAGATTAAATCAGAATATATTTAATAGCGAAAACTTGAAAAAAAGATATGCAGAATATATTTTACTTAATGCCGAAGATAGTGTTGTAAAATTAAGGGCCTAAGTAATATAAAGATTAATGAACTGAAATTGAAATAAAGGAAATAAACTCTACGTTCAAACTACAAATAGCCTTTTAAAAATATAATGTCAACGTTAGTTTAGATTTAATTATTAGATGAGATATGTATGTGCATAATATACTTAATAGATTATGTGCATTATAGTATTATATTGCATAAACGAAAATATTAAAATAAAATGTTTAAAATGTTATTATATATAACTATCAATTGTAGCCATAAATATCAATTATAACAAATATGAAGGCATTTAAATTATTACATGAATGAATATTAGTTAAATAGTTCAATCTATTGAACCGGTTTTAATGCACACGACTGCTTTGGTCCAACTTAAAAGATGGTATAGATTATATTTCAAATTTTAGTCGCAATGTTCATCCGACTGTCCATTCGGTCATGCGATAATTTGAATTGAAATCTTGATGCCCAAATGAAACTTCGTACACGCTACTATTCGCTATATCAGATTCTATTATAGATTGGCAAAACCGCACAAATGCAAAAAAATAAAAAAGAAAGAAAGAAGAAAGTAAAAAATAATACTTGCAACATTTATTCACAGCACGGAAGGACATTTGGATTTATACACTTTCAGAAGAGATTTCAAAATACATATATGTACTTTATCTACAGCGAAGCGAAAATATAGTTAAATCTCTAAATAAATTGCGAGAGTGTAAAATGTTCGGTTGCACCCGAACTTAGCCTTTCCTTACTTGTTCTTCTTATATTTAGCACTTTTCTTTTAATATTAAGATTATTTAATTTAGCACTTGAATTTTTGTATATTATTATTTTATATTTAACCATTGAGGTTAATATGTTCAGCATTCTGCAAACGAGCAGATGCTGACATTCAAACGCACATATTTAAATGAGTTGGGTACCAACCACTTATATATCCAATTCATTCCATATCCAATTTTTACCTACACACTTGCATATAATAATAATTAATTATGATAATATTAAAATAACTTACATTTCCTTTGGTATAAAATGAAGTCCCGGTCGTTGTATTTGCTTTGATTTTGCCTGCAATTTCATTAAAACTTTATTAGTAGAAACACACAAATTATTAGATAAACACAAATCACACTTACCTTTTAAAATTAATTCTTTTATATATCTCCTATATACAAAAACAAATCAATTAATATTAACAATAAAATTTAACCAAAAAATAACCTTACCTTTTCAAGCCCAAATTTTTTTTAAAATGACCAAATTGCCGCTTCAATTTCAGTTTTTCATTTTTTTTTGTAATGTAATATCTGTCTTCTTTTAGCATGTTATTATATCAATATGCTTACAGTGGCAATATTTTTTCTCGTTCTAACTAAAGCTTTCTCCAATTCAATTCCAAATTGTAAACAAATGTAAGTGTTGTAATTGTATGTGTAAACAGCTGAAGAAAGTTTGATTGTGTTTGTGCAGTTTGTTACCTCCGTCTTGCAGGGCACAATGAACCGATCAAAATCTCCGCCATGGCCGCCATTCATATGAAAAGAAAATTTGAAATGAGTGGATGTAAGTGCGTATTAATAATTTGTTACTGATATTATTTTATATTAATAGTAAATTTTCTCTTTACAGAGCGATGCGGGGAATCCTACCAGCAGTTCTACAAGACATACAACGGCAATCGCTCATCATCGTACAATACAAATTCGAATTAGAATTCGACGTATGATGGAAGCAGCACTCATAGCCCTTTTTGTCAGGAAGTAAAACCGTTCAAAAAGTTTTATATAGTAGCAGATTAACCAAGAAGTTTTTATAATTTTAATTAAAAATACGTGAATAGAAAATAGTTCGCTGAAATTAAATGTTTGTGTAAAAACCTTGGAACCGCTTTTTAATTATCTTATTCAGTCATCCTAAATGTAATCAGTCAACATTTTGTATCCATTGACCGAACATTCCTTGCCCTTTAATTGTAGCGAAAGCATAATTTTTAGACCAACTTCTGAAAGACCAATTAGTTTGTAATTGTCTGATAATTTATTATACGAGGGCTGCTATATATATTTCTGACCTAATAATGAAAATAGGAATATTTATCAACGAAAATGGTTTTATTGTTTTTCAAAATATTCTCCATCAAGATTTATGCACTTTTGCATGCGCTCAAATCAATTTTCGAAGCATTTTTTTTTAGCCTTTTTTTGAGCGATTGTCAAATTGTGCGGGATCCAACGAGAACAAACATTTTTTACGGCCAGGTGTTCATGCAATATCGAATGTATGCTGGTGGGAGAAATGCATAGGCATGCCTCTATCTGAAGGTATGTTACATGACGGTCTTGCATTATCAGTTCACGTACGGCATCGATGTTTTCTGGCACAACGGCTGTTTTTGGACGACCTTCACGGAATTCGTCTTTGAGCGAACGTCGGCCACGATTGAATTCGTTGTACCAGTTTTTCACAGTGCTATAGGATGGTGCTTCATAGCCATACAAAGATTTTAGTTCATCGATGCACTCTTGTCGCGATAATCCACGTCGAAAGTTGTGAAAAATGATCGCACGAAAATGTTCACGAGTTAATTCCATTTTTTGGCCGAGATAAATTTTTTAATTCCCTGTAAATAAAACAATTCACGACTAAATGACAAAAAGTTCTGAGTGATGTTATGCTAAACAAGTAAGGAAGGGCAAAGTTCGGGTGTAACCGAACATTTTATACTCTCGCAATTTATTTATTTAACTTTATTTATATTACATATATAATACACAATTTGACCCACATATTCGTCATATATATTGTCCATTGAAAGTTGGAAACCATAATATTAGGTTAGAAGCACCGAGGTCCTCGTGTTCGATATATGGGGCCTTAAAAATCTATGGGATAGAATGGGGCTGCCACACTATTAACATAGTATTTGTGCAAAGTTCTGCACTGATATCTTCACTAGTGCTTACTTTATATATTGTAAAGTAAACTATTCAGACCTACTTCAAAGTTCTGGCATATGGGAAGTAGGCGTGGTTGTGAAGCGATTTGGCCTATTTTCACAACATATTATTGGGATGTAAGGAAACTATTAAAAACCAAGTTTTATTGAAATCAGTCGAGTAGTTCCTGAGATATGGTTTTGGACCCATAAGTGGCGACACCACGCCCATTTTTCATTTTGTAAAAAAATCTGCGTGCAGCTTCCATCTGCCATTTCTTATGTGAAATTTAGTGTTTCTGACGTTTTTCGTTAGTGAGCTAACCGACTTTTAGTAATTTTCAACCTAACTTTTGTATGGGAAGTGGGTGTGGTTATTACCCGATTTCTTTCTTTGGACTGTATTAAGAAGTGGCTAAAAAACGACTGCAGAGAGGTTTGGTTTATATAGCTCTATTGGTTTCCGAGATATGTACAAAAAACCTATTTGGGGGCGGGGCCACGACCACCTCCCCAAAAATATTACATCCACATATGCCCCTACCTAGTGCGATCATTCATACCAAATTTTATTTCCATAGCTTTATTTGTGACACTTTATGTGTTTTCGGTTTTCGCCATTTTGTGGGCGTGGCGGTGGTACGATTTTGCTCATTTTCGAAAGCAACCTTCCTATGGTGCCAAGAAATAAGTGTGCCAAGTTTCATCAAGATATCTTAATTTTTACTCAAGTTACAGTTTGCACAGACGGACAAACGGACGGACGGACAGACTCTTCCCCCTGATCACTTTGGTATATATAACCCTATATCTAACTCGTTTAGTTTTGGGTGTTACAAACAACCGTTATGTGAACAAAACTGTAATACTCTCTTTAGCAACTTTTGTTGCGAGAGTATAATAATTATTAAAAATGTAAAATACCATACTAATTTATAAATGTAAATACCTCATACAAATAAAAAAATAAAAATAAAATAATTTCAATTTTTCATTTTTAAACGGAAATGTAGGTGACCTATGGAATGAAGACCAATGGAGACCAATGAACCAAATTTAAGTAACGAAACGGTGACCCAACAAATGACAAATACCTGTGATTAAAGGGTTACCCTGAAAATGATAAATCGAACAGTCTCCACTGATAGGTTGCTGATAAAAAAAACTACTACAGGGGGCTCTGCTAACCACAGAGTGACATATGCCTTTCCAAAACAAAGAAAAATTAAAACAGAAAGACATATGCAGCATTGGCACCAAAATCAATGAGAGAGAGCGAGCAAGATAATCACACCGACATTCCGTAAAAGAGGAGAAATGGTAACATTTTTTTCTGCTGCTATAACAAGAGAGACCAATAAAATAAAACAAGTTTTTTTTTACTGGTAACCAATACACCAAAACGACGAAACAGCTTCGGATGAGAGATCCCGATTTTAATGACGACCACTGCAAACGTTTAAAGGACTACGATTTAAGGGCATGCACCTGGAATGTCCGGACCCTTAATTGGGAAGGTGCCTCTGCCCAGCTGGTTGATGTCCTCGTAAGAGTAAAGGCTGACATCACCGCAATCCAAGAAATGCGATGGACGGGACAAGGACTGAAGAAGGTGGGTCCTTGTGACATCTACTACAGCGGCCATATAAAGGAGCGCAAATTCGGTGTGGGATTCGTGGTGGGAGAGAGACTCCGCCGTCGAGTCCTGGCATTCACTCCGGTGGATGAACGTCCAGCCACAATCCGCATCAAAGCGAGGTTCTTCAACATATCGTTGATTTGCGCCCACGCCCCGACGGAAGAGAAGGCCGAAGTGATCAAAGATACCTTCTATGAGCGCCTAGAACGTACCTATGAGCGCTGCCCCCTCCACGATGTCAAAATCGTGCTTGGCGATTTCAACGCTAGGGTGGGTAAAGAAGGTGTCTTTGAAATATGGTCATCTGTAGTACTAGATTCCAGCATAAGAAAATCCATCAAGCTACTTGGCTGTCCCCGGATCGAATCACTCGCAACCAGATCGATCATGTTGTGATAGATGGACGACATGTCTCCAGTGTTTCTGATGTGCGTACGCTTCGTGGTCCCAACATCGACTCGGACCACTATCTTGTAGCAGCTAAAATACGCACCCGCTTCTGTGTAGAAAAGCGCACACGCCAGCAAACACAAGGAAGGTTTGACATCGAGAAGCTGCAATCACAACCGACAGCCGAACGATTTTCTACTCGACTTGCACTCCTGCTCTCTGAGAACACTCATCAGCATCTCGGTATAAGGGAGCTGTGGGACGGCATATAAAACTCCTTACGTACAGCTGCAACCGAAACGATTGGTTTTCGGAAAAGCCAAAAAACAGCTGGTATGACGAGGATTGTCGTCTCGCAGTGGAGAGAAAACAGACTGCCTACCTCGCAATGTTGCGATCGATCGCAACACGAGCGGGATGGGAAAGATACCGACAGCTGAAGAGGGAAGCGAGACGCATTTGCAGACAAAAAAAGAAAGAGGCCGAAATGCGTGAGTATGAAAAGCTTGAAAGGCTGGCCGACAGGGGTAATGTTTGAAAATTTTACGAAAAGATCCGGCGACTAACTGAAGGTTTCAAGACCGGAGCACACTCCTGTAGGACCCCCAAAGGTGATCTAGTTATTGATGTCCAGAGTATACTGAGTTTGTGGAGGGAACACTTCTCCAGCCTGCTGAATGGCAGTGAAAGTACAACAACAGGAGATGGCGGACCCGATTCCCCAATCGACGACGATGGAGCAGATGTTCCATTGCCCGACCGTGAAGAAATTCGAATAGCAATTACCCGCTTGAAGAACAATAAGGCGGCGGGGGCCGATGGATTACCGGCCGAGCTATTCAAATACGGCGGCGAAGAGCTGATAAGGTGCTTGCATCAGTTTCTTTGCAGAATATGGTCGGAAGAAAGCATGCCTGACGATTGGAATCTCAGTGTACTCTGCCCAATACACAAAAAGGGAGACCCCACAATTTGCGCCAATTACCGTGGGATAAGCCTCCTCAACATCGCGTATAAGGTTCTGACGAGCGTATTGTGTGAAAGACTAAAGCCCACCGTCAACAAACTGATTGGACCTTATCAGTGTGGCTTTAGACCCGGAAAACCAACAACCGACCAGATATTCACCATGCGCCAAGTCTTGGAAAAGACCCGTGAAAAAATCGACACACATCACCTTTTTATCGATTTTAAAGCTGCTTTCGACAGCACGAAAAGGAGTTGCCTTTATGCCGCGATGTCTGAATTTGGTATCCCCGCGAAACTAATACGGCTGTGTAAGCTGACGTTGAGCAACACCAAAAGCTCCGTCAGGATCGGGAAGGACCTCTCCGAGCCGTTCGATACCAGACGAGGTTTCAGACAAGGTGACTCACTATCGAGCGACTTCTTTAACTTGATGCTGGAAAAAATTATAAGAGCTGCAAAGCTAAATAGAGAAGGTACAATCTTCTACAAGAGTGTACAGCTACTGGCGTATGCCGATGATATTGATATCATCGGAAGCAACAACCGCGCCGTTTGTTCTGCGTTTTCCAGACTAGATAAAGAAGCGAAGCGTATGGGTCTGGTGGTGAATGAGGACAAGACGAAATATCTCCTGTCATCAAACAAACAGACAGCGCATTCGCGTCTTGGCTCCCACGTCACTGTTGACAGTCATAACTTTGAAGTTGTAGATAATTTCGTCTACCTGGGAACCAGCATTAACAGCAATAACAATGTCAGCCCAGAAATCCAACGCAGAATCACTCTTGCCAACAGGTGCTACTATGGACTAAGTAGGCAATTGAAAAGTAAAGTCCTCTCTCGACGAACAAAAACCAAACTCTACAAGTCTCTCATCATTCCCGTCCTACTTTACTGTGCAGAAGCGTGGACGAAGTCAACATCCGATGAGACGGCACTAGGAGTTTTCGAGAGAAAGGTTTTGCGGAAGATTTATGGTCCCTTAAACATTGGCAACGGCGAATACCGCAGACGATGGAACAATGAGCTGTATGTGTTATTCGACGACATAGACATAGTCCAGCGAATAAAAAAACAGCGGCTACGCTGGCTAGGTCATGTTGTTCGAATGGATGAAAGTGCTCCACTCTCAAAGTATTCGATGCAGTACCCGCCGGAGGAAACCGAGGAAGAGGGAGACCTCCACTCCGATAGAAGGACCAGGTGGAGAGGGACCTGGCTTCGCTTGGTATAACCAATTGGCGCCAAACTTCCAGAAGGAGGGATACGTGGCGCGCTGTTTTGGACTCGGCTATAACCGCGTAAGCGGTGTCTACGCCAGTCAAGAAGAAGAACCAATACACCATAAGATATGTAACTCTACTCGTCTTGTAGGGTTTAGACTGCTTCCAACAGATTTTCATAGTTCTTTCTCAGACAGACATTTCCGCTATTAACGCCTAAATCGAATCGAAGAAGCACAATTAGTTAGCTTCGGTTTACCCAGTTTTTTCACTACTTTTGGCTGGCAGGGGTCTTGTAGGGAAACAGTGTGTATGTGTATCACCTTGGATCACAGCTGTCAACGCATTCAAATGCGCATTTAAGCTACATAGCTCGTGTATGCGATTGCGAATTCGAAAGCGTTGAAATGCGCTTGACTGCGTTTATTTCGAGCACCTCCATATCCCGGACGTTACGCGTTCAAGAAATTGCTCTCAAGTTGCCACACACTCACTTTTTTACTACCACATTCTACGCTTTAAATTTTTTCAGGCAAGAAGCGTTTCAAGCTGATGATCAAAAAAAGATCTAGAGTTCTCTAATTTTTATATTACTAGTATCAAAATTTTAAAATTAATGTCGAATAAAGTTGAAATAAGTGAATTATTTCATTTTACAAAGTTGTACACAAACAGTGCATTTTATGGATCATAACTCTTCCGAAGTATCTGTCATGGCTTTAAATTTATGTCAATTTTGACAATTGGTTCTTGTGATCAACTTAAAAGCAAGTTCTTTCCCGTTTAATGGCAGTGTAAATGCGTTTTTGAATGCGCATTGTTCCGCTTTCGCATACGCGAGCTATGGAGCTTCAGCTTAAGTACTAGAGCTCTGAGCTCCTCCTAAACTTGCAAATTGTTCAAGAGCTTATAAGATTTCATATTTTTGCACCAAAGCCATTAACGTCAGCCCCTTACGACAATACGAACCGAATATATCATTATAATTTACGAGTTGACACCTCTTTATAGCCAAATTAGTATCAGAACTCTTAAAATTATAGTTCCTAGTCTCTTAATATTATTATTAAGTATGTTTGTATAGGACTTTCTTAAAAAGCTTTTTATTTTTGATTTATTGCATAAACATTTCTGTATTGAAATATGAGTTAGTTTATTCAACCAGAATATGTACATAAATATGCATGTGTATTTAAGTGTAGTTTTTCATCCATAACATTCCATTTATTTCGCATTCGATACTGCAGACTTGTATTCTTCCAACTCGATGTCATTCCAGTTGTAAGGTCTCGTGAAAATGCTGTTAATAAATTTTTCGTTTATTAATTTATACATACATATTTATTAAAGATCATGAATGCTCTTTTTAAGTTAAACTAACCAAAGACTACAGTGAAAACCATTTTGTACAACGAAAATAAGTTACAGTTATATTTACTGTTCGCAATGCAATAGTATCAGCAATGGTGTTGTGATTGTTTAACTTGAGTAATAAGGTTAATGGCATTGAAACATCGACAAAAAACATCGGAAGTAAAATTATAGACCTGGGGCACTAGCCCCGATAAAAGAAAAATTTGTCCGAACATGTAACATTCTCACTCTCACCCTCGACAGATATGCATATGTACTTAAATAAATATACAGTTGAACTTCCATAACTCCAAAGTTTCTCTAACTCGTGGATTTTTGGGGAATATGGTAATTTGAATTAGGGAAGTTCAACTGTATTATATAATTTACTTACGTTTCACGTAATTGTTGCAATATCTCCATCTCCTTTTGGCTAAGTCCGTTATAATAGGCAGCTAGATTGATATCTAACAGCTTGCAAGTTTCCATACCGACTAAAAATGTGCTCGCACCATCCAATTGCATAAATTGATACATAGCCAATTTGCCAAGCTCAATATCGGCCTCCTTACAAATATTCGCTGCTTTGCGACATATTGTCTTCACATTATCATGTGCGGGATGCCAAGGCTGTGGTCCAGCGTTGGTCAACAAACCTAATGCATGAGCAGATGCGCAAACAATGCCGATATTATGCTCTTGGAAAAATTTCACATAATGCTTTAGTGAATCGTCTAGTAGCGTGTGCCGCGAATACGTGAGGATGGTCTGAATATGAAAGATAAATGTGTAAAGTTAAGAAAAGTTAAAAAAAAATATTGAAAGTATTATTACATCAACGCACGGCGCACGTTCTATGCACTCCTTAAGCAAGTCTATATTGTAACTGGTGATACCGATAAACTTTGCTTTGCCTTCCTTAACAATTTTTTCCAGTTCGGGCAGACATTCGCTGACAATAACGTCGATATCCTTGGCAAAATCGATATCATGAATCTGGAAAGAGTAGGTTTTTACTATATATTAGTTTATAGACTCACTACCGGCTAGTATTTTGTATAATTGGCACATTTTTTTGCACAAATACTGAACAAGAAGTGTAGTATCACTAATCAAAAAATTATCTTGACTATAAATTTTCAAAGTCCTAGATACTGAACATGAGGCGGTCAGTGCATGTGGCTAATTTTTATTTCAGAGTGAATCTTTTGTTTGCAATAATGAGCCTCTGGGCCAAAAATGGCTTAAATCGGGTTACTTTCTCTTTGCCGGCCGTAACACATCTTTAAAATCTGCCCAAGCGGACATATTCAAATAAAGATATTCCCTTTCTTTTGAAAGCAAAAAGGATTCAGACCTTTAAAACTATAATACTGCAGAAAATGTTAAAATACAAATTTACTACTTGTTTCTCTTTGAAAATATATTTTAAATTTAATAAAATTGAAAAACAAAATGGCAATATTATTACCATATATGTAGCATAATTGAGAACTATTTCTTACCTGTATTATGTCCACATATTTGATACCGAGTAGTTTTAAGCTGTTCTCGACACTTTCTCGAGTTCTTTTGGCAGAGAAATCAAATCGGGTAACTAAATCCTTCTCATAGCGTCCAACTTTTGTTGCTATATAGTACGCCGAACGTGGTACATTTTTCAATGCCATACCCAATACTTCCTCGGAACGACCCTGTCCATAATATGGCGCTGTGTCAATGTAATTAATTCCAGCTTTTAAAGCCTTTTGGATCATTGTTATAGCCTCGTCCACATCTAGTTCTCTATATATACATAATTATAAACATATAAACGAAAGTTATTAAAACTAATGTAAAAAAATAATGTTTTTATTAGGCACAATAACAAGACAAAAAATATTGAGAAATATTCTACCAACCCTCATACATTATTATTATTGACAGCGAGTAGAAAATTTTCCAGGTTAACCTCTAACGACATTTATGTGCATCTGTGATTATAGATAAAGATACATATATGCAAGTCAAAGTGCAATAGTACATAGCAACCTTGCTATTGTTGTGCAGAGTAAGTATTAGTTAACTAGAGTATTTCATTTTCACTGATCATCACTTTTATACACTCGCAACAAAAGTTGCTAAGAGAGTACTATAGTTTTGTTCACCTAACGGTTTTTTGTAAGTCATTAAACTCAACGAGTTAGATATGTGGTTATATATTTCAAAATGACCCGGATAATGAGACAAGTTGAAATCCGGATGTCAGGCTGTCTGTCCGTCCGTGCACCGGATAACTTGAGTAAAAATTAAGATATATTGACGAAACTTGGTACACATGTTCCTTGGGACCGTGAGAGGGTTGCTATTGAAAATGAGCAAAATCGGACCACTGCCACGCCCACAAAATGTCGAAAACCGAAAACACTTAAAGTGCCAAATAAAATTTGGCATAAAGGATCACACTAGGCAGGGCATATTTGGATGTTATTTTGTTTGGGAAGTGGGCGTGGCTACCCTCCTAAATAGGTTTTTTGTATATACAGTTGAACTTCCATAACTCGAACTATCGAATTGGCAATTGAAGTCAAAATTCATACAAATTACCTTCTGTAACTCCGAAGTCTATCTAACTCGAAGTTTTTTTGTGGATTGTGGTGAATCGAGTTAGAGAAGTTCTACTGCATCTTGCAAACTAAAAAACAGTCCAAAAATTAAAGATATCTGATAATAGCCACGCCTACCTTCCATACAAAGGTTATGTTGATAATGACTAAAAGTGCGTTAACTCACTAACGAGAAACGTCAAAAAATCTAAATTTTACATAAGAAATGGCAGAAAGAAGCTACACTCAGATTTTATTACAAAATGGAAAATGGGCGTGGCGTCGCCTACTTATGGGTCAAAAACCATATCTCAGGAACTATCTATTTCAATTAAATTCGGTATATAATATATTTTTTGACACCCTGATGAAACGTATGAAAAATGAATGAAATCGGTTCACATCTACGACTACTTCCTATATAATTCAATTTTGAATTCCATAATCACTTCACTTGGCATCAATCCGACTATAACTTTTCAATGCCCCGGATATCGAATATAAAGAACTCAGTGCCTTAGAGTAATTTTTCATTAAAAATATCCGTAAATCTCTCAGATATCTTAATTTAATTCAGAGGGAATCGTTTTCTTCTAATATTAAAAATTGTTAAAATCGGGTCATCATCCCCTAGTCTCATATACCCAATTATAGATTATTTAAAATACGATGGGCTTAATACCTTATAAATCTTTTAATATGTAAATTTCTTAGCCAAATGAAGTGAGAATATAATTTTGGATATAATGTATGTTGGTGGAGAAAATGTGTGAAATCGGTTCAGGAATTACCTCAGCCCTCATATACTATATATAATGATTTTCGTTATTCTATTGGACTTTATGCCGAATATGTGGGTCAAATTGTGTATTATATAATATTAATAAAATTACATCAATAAATTGCGAGAGTATAAAATGTTCGGTTGCACCCCAACTTAGCCTTTCCTTACTTGTTTACTAAATTTGTTTTTTCAATCTATCTTCAATCTTCTATCGAAATAAATCAGAAAAGTCGGAAAGTGGCAAGTGGCAAGTGACAACAGGGTATTCAGAATTGCTATTGAACGATGACCTCTACAATGAAGCATTGGTGTTGATTGAAGATTTGTGTTTGATCATGAGTGGCAAACTATTGACTTAAATTCATATGTCAGCGTCAAATCAAAAATGTACTGAATCGTCAATGTGAGCGTACATACGACAGAATAACTTTGGAACGACAAGTACAAAGATTGGTTCAACGCTACTAAAGTTGGACAAACGGCACATTCGGCACTGAAGCTTCCGTTAAACATGTAAGTCAATGAAACATCTGACAAAACTGATAATATGGGATGAGTGCACAATGGCTCATAAACGGTCTCTAGAAGTACTTGACAGAACAGTGAAAAATCTGCGCAATATTGACTTTAACTGAACGTTTTAAAGTAAAATTCCGGGAGATTTGTGCTCATACAAATCGATCGATCGTGTTGAAAATGAAGACGAAACCGTGAATTATCCAGTGGAATTTCTAATTCTTTGGATTTGCCTGGCATGCCACCGCATCATTTGGGTCTCAAAGTTGGATCTGTCATTATTATGTTTCGCAATCTTCATGCGCCGAAACTGTGTAATGGAACCCGACTGATTGTGACGCAGCTATCGAAAACAAAAAATGTTGTTTATGAAGCTGCGTTACATTAAGACATTTAGAAAAATACCAAATAAATGATTTTCAACACCAAAAAAATTCAACTTTATTTTCTTTTCAAAAACACATAATTTTACGCAGGATACCATAATAACACATAATTTTTCTGCGGGGTCAGCTAGTGAACAATAACAACTTACCCAAATAAATCACTTAAAGTTGCTGTACCTAACGAAACTGTCGACACTTGCAGTCCTGTACGACCTAGAGTACGATACTCCATACGTTTGCAGAGTTCCTCATCATGTAGGCCCCGGATGAAGGTGTTTGGTAACATGGACATTTTTAAATTACTCCTTTTTTCTTTAAACACAGTTCGCACAAAATAATATATAAATTGATTGATAATAGTGGGAGATATTATTTGCGTACGACCCGCTTGAATTGCAACGTTAGACTGCTTCAGGTAAATGTAAAAAATTCTATATATACTTACGTAATATGTGGCTCCCTCCAACAAAGCGTATCAAGTTGTAGTTATCAGTTATAATAATATTTCATCATGTTATGAAAATGTTTACATCCATATACACATCGCTCATTTACAAGAATAGTGTCATAACTCAAAAAAAAAAACGTTTTTTGAGTTGAATATGCAAAATGTCCTCAATTTCATCGTCCATATTCTGTAAAAATTACATTCTGATAAGTAAAAAAATAAACCGTAAAATAAGAATGTGCCGTTATTAAACTTGTTAAGTTGCATTTTTCTTTAACCACAACAACGACACATCTCAGTTGTGCCAGAATGAGGACTGGTTTCTTTACGAAATAACAACATATTTTGTGTTAAAAAGATATTTGTGAAAAGGTAATTAAATATTTCATGTTGCTTTTTTCAGGAAAAACGACACATTTGACTATTGACGGCGAAATTGATTTATATTTTTCACAAATAACGATACAATTCAAAAGGGGTCACGTTTATGCCTACAACAAACCTTCAGTACACTCTTTTGAGTCCACTTACGCTCATCATTTTATTAAATATAGTGGAACTTCCATAACTCGAACTTTTGAATTGGCAATAGAAGTAAATTTTCATACAAATTTCCTTCCATAAATCGAACTTTCCGAGCAAGGCATAATACAAAATTTAAAATTTTGCCACCGAGGCAGAATTTTCAAAGAGTCCGTCTATAGGGTATGGAGGCGAACAAAAAATATGATATTACAGTAATGGATTGCATAAATCACGTAAAAAAGACATAGGATACTGACGGCAAGAGCCAAACAATAGTAAACTGCAACAATCAAAATTACAGAATTTATGTTTTGAGGTTACATACACATGTACAACTTTATGCGAAGTAAAAATTGTGTAAAAATTTATATTTTACAGGTTTCTGAAAATTTTATATTTTAATGAAAATTTCTATAACTTGAAGCCTCTCTAACTCGAAGTGTTTTTGTGGATTATAGTTATTCGAGTTAGAGAAGTTCCACTGTATATTATTAACGAGTGGGACGTCAATACACTTATGGGATTTTTCTATATTTGCTAAATAAGAGACAATTGAAAACTTTAAATCGCTCTCCTGAAAAATCGACTTTTTTGAGTTGTGACAATATTCACGTAAATGAGAGAGAGAGTGCGATAAAGAGCACTCGCACACACACAAAGCGCGCTTCGCTGTAGACTGCATTTGGTGAACGAAAAACCTTATGCTTGCAATATTTTTGATTTTTCAAAAACTTCAACCCGAAAGAAAAAGGATTTGATTTCGGAAAATTAAAAAAATAAGTATGCCACTCGCGAGCCTAGAGCAAATGCTTTATTTAAAAAAAAAATTATAAAAATCGCTTCAGAACTTTAGGAGATTAGCCGTTACAAACATTTTTTATATAAACGATTTTATATAATTAGTATAGAAGTATAGATAAGGGAAGTTATGCCCCGATTTTAACCTTTTCTGGTACAGAGACACATTATTAGAAGAAAAATATTTCCTCTGAATTAAATTAATATACCTGAGAGATTTACAGAAATTTTCGGTGAAAAGTTCCCATGGGGCACTGAGTTCTTCATATTCGATATCCGGGCATTGAAAAGTTATAGTCCGATTTCGACAAATTTTTCACAAGTGATGCCACAGATCATATACAATATTTGTGTAAAGTTTTATTTTGTTATCTTCATTGGTTCCTTAAGTATGTATATATTATAAAGTGAAGGAATAAGATGGAATTCGAAAATATGTTATATATAGTTATATGGGAAGTTGTCGTGGTTGTGAACCGATTTCGTCCATTTTCCACACGTGTCATCAGGGTGTCATGAAAATATTATATACCGAATTTCATTGAAATCTGTCGACTAGATCCTGAGATATTGTTTTTGACCCATATGTGGGCGATGCCACGCCCATTTTCCATTTTGTAAAAAAATCTCAGTGCTGCTTCCTTCTGCTATTATTTCTGTGAAATTTAGTGTTTCTGACGTTTTTCGTTAGTGAGTTAACCCACTTTTAGTAATTTTCAACCTAACCTTTGTATGGGAGGTGGGCGTGGTTACAATCCGATTTCCTCCATTTTTGGACTGTATAAGGTAGTACCTAAAAGAAAAGACTCTAGAAAGTTTCCTTGATATACCTGTAGTAGTTTGCGAGATATGTACAAAAAACTTAGTAGGGAGCGGGGCCACGCCCACTTCCCCAAAAAAAATAAAAATGCCCCTGCATAGTGCGATCCTTCATACCAAATTTTACTTCCATAGCTTTATTTATATGTAGCTTAGTTATGGCATTTTAAGTGTTTTCGGTTTTCGCCATTTTGTGGGCGTGTCAGTGGTCCGATTACGCCCATTTCGAACTAAACCTTCTTATGGTGCCAAGAAATACGTCTTCCAAGTTTCATCAAGATATCTCAATTTTTACTCAAGTTACAGCTTGCACGGACGGACGATGAGACGGACGGACAGACAGACATCCGGATTTGAAATTTTCTCGTCACCCTGATCATTTTGATATATACATATAACCCTATATCTAACTCGTTTAGTTTTAGGACTTACAACCAACCGTTATGTGGACAAAACTATAATACTCTCGTAGCAACTTTGTTGCGAGAGTATAAAAAAGATTAAAAAACAAGTAAGGAAGGGCTAAGTTCGGGTGTAACCGAACATTTTATACTCTCGCATTTTATTTATTTAACTTTATTTATATTATATAATACACAATTTGACCCACATATTCGTCATATATATTGTATAAAGTCCATTGAAAGTTGGAAACCCTAATACTAGGTTAGAAGCACCAAGGTCCTCGTGTTCGATATATGGGGCCTTAAAAACCTATGGTCCGATTTCGGCGATTTTTAGAATGGGGCTGCCACACTATTAACATAGTATTTGTGCAAAGTTCTGCACCGATATCTTCACTAGTACTTACTTTATATATTGTAAAGTAAACAATTTTGATTGTCTTCAAAGTTCTGGTATATAGGAAGTAGGCGTGGTTGTGAACCGATTTGGCCTATTTTCACAACATATTATTGAGATGTAAGGAAACTATTACAAACCAAGTTTCATTGAAATCGGTCGAGTAGTTCCTGAGAAATGGTTTTTGACCCATAAGTGGGCGACGCCACGCCCATTTTCTATTTTGTAAAAAAATCTGAGTGCAGCTTCCATCTGCCATTTCTTATGTGAAATTTAGTATTTCTGACGTTTTTCCTTAGTGAGTTAACCCACTTTTAGTAATTTTCAATCTAACTTTTGTATGGGAGGTGGGCGTGGTTATAATCCGATTTCTTTCATTTTTGGACTGTATTAGGAAGTTGCTAAAAAAAACGACTGCAGAAAGTTTAGTTTATATAGCTCTATTGGTTTGCGAGATATATACAAAAAACTTAGTAGAGGGCGGGGCCACGCCCACTTCCCCAAAAAAATTACATCCAAATATGCCCCTTAATAGTACGATCCTTCATACCAAATTTTATTTCCATAGCTTTATTTATGGTTTAGTTATGGCACTTTATGTGTTTTCGGTTTTCGCCATTTTGTGGGCGTGGCAGTGGTCCGATTCCGCCCATTTTCGAACTTAACCTTCTTGTGGTGCCAAGGAATACGTATTCCTAGTTTCATTAAGAAATCTGAATTTTTACTCAAGTTACAGCTTGCACGGACGGACAGACGGACGGACAGACAGACATCCGGATTTGAACTTTACTCGTCACCCTGATCACTTTGGTATATATAACCCTATATCTAACTCGTTTAGTTTTAGGACTTACAACCAACCATTATGTGGACAAAACTATAATACTCTCGTAGCAACTTTGTTGCGAGAGTATAAAAATAAAATGAAATATATTAAATTTATTGTTTTTTATTATGAAAGTTAATTAAATTTTTACTGTCATTTGTTTAATTGTGTTTAAAATATCTTGAATAACATTTTATTCAATATTATATTGATTAATTTTTACGAATTAATACGACGTAATCGCCAAAAACAGCACTCGGGTGTTTATCTGCTAATTTCTGCTAGTTTTCCGTTTTTTTACTTTCGCTATAAATAAAGTTTATTTACAAGTTACAAACCCTGCAAGACACCTCGATGTGTAGTAAAAGCGAAATAGTCACTTTTTTACAGATGCTAGAAAAAATTAGCCAATGCATTAATTACGGATAACTGATGAACAATAAGATAACCAATTTTTACCCGCCTTGTAGGAAAATAGTGCAGACTTGTCAGAATGTTATTTCCGAACTTTATATTATTATTTTTTTACGTCATCATTGGCATATCGCAATTTTGTCTCAATCATTTTCAATAATATGAAGTTATGCCCTTAAGTTCGGAGGAAGTTAAAATTTATGTGTTTCTCTATCTATCTAAACGTCGCATTTGAATTATAATGCATATTTTAATGGAAAACTATGTAAACCACAAAAAAATTACAAATGCAATTAAATAGTTTTATTACAACTTTCTTTAAATAGCTTATAATTTGTAGAAATCGATTTCCTAACCTTAAATACAGATATATAAGTATATATTTACAAACTTGTTTTGAATAGTCATAAAACGTTGTTATAAATTTCGCAAAGGAATTTTGGTGTGTGCTCATCACTAATGTCTAATTTTCAAAACAATACTCCATTAACAATTTCTATTCATTACCCTTAAATACTTAATAATATGTTCGCCCAGCGTTTCATTAATATAGAATGACCAGTCAGTTTGCTTGCGTCTGCTCACTTGCAGTTCATGCTCATGACTTTGCAGTAAATCACTTAATGAACCAGCTGCTGTTGTTGGAACATTCTTTAGTGAAGTTGAGGAATGTATATAAGTGATAATACGTTGGTTGGTATAGTTCTCCTGCTGAAAATTTAACAAATCATTTAATTGACGTCACAAGAAAAAGACTAAAATTTTTAATTGTTTTACCTCGTCAGTGCCTTCTTTATCTTTCACCAAGTGTATATAGTAAAGCGTTTTATCCAACGCATCACTTGTCATCTCCAGCTTGTCAATGGGGATGACACAGATTAAACTGTAACTTTGCAACTCCATAAGAGCAAAAACACTAGATGTGAGAAGAGCATATCCCTGTCGTAATTGTTCGTGCGTTGCCAATGTCACTTCATGATTAAATAAGATCTGATCTGATTTCAGTGTGCCAGGTAACAATTTCCAAACGCGATACGCTGACGGTTCAGTTATAATATTAACGCAAACATTGGCAACACGCAATTCCGGCATAGTATTGAAACCCACAGTATGCAGTACACCTTGTCCGGTAAGTGCTAACAGTTCCGCGGCGCCACTTAGTGGTTTTGTGACTGCGCCTACCAGACCCTTTCCAACGCCAGTCATCACTTCTACGGGCGAACGTGCTTCCAGAGTGTGACGCGCCAGACCACCAACTGCACCCAAAATACTTATACCCAAACCGGTCACTCCCTGCGCTAATCCCTCCGTAAAACCGTGCGGCCGGCAGCGACGTAGTGCTTCAGTACGCTCAATATGCTCCTGATCCAGCGTAAGACGATCGAGATTTCGCGCAACCGAAGCAGCCAACTTC
The DNA here is from genome assembly GCF_028554725.1 of Zeugodacus cucurbitae. NCBI lineage: Eukaryota > Metazoa > Arthropoda > Insecta > Diptera > Tephritidae > Zeugodacus > Zeugodacus cucurbitae. Next base: position 48,389,438 of record NC_071667.1, on the reverse strand, counting down.
GACACTGAATTCAATGTACCAGCAGTTACGTTACGCAAAAGCGATGCTGAACCTTGTGTAATGCCTACGATAAAACCCCATGGACCACGAAAGAGTCCTTCGACTGGCATCGAAACGAAATCTCGTAAGCCCGTGGTAAACGAGCGCGCCAAGCCACTAGGGCTGCCAAGTATTTCCAGTGAGCCCACAACCCAACCTGCGCCGAAAATAGCACCCGATAGGTAATGCATACTCAGCGACTGTCCGAAACGCAGCGGCATTGTTAGTATGTGTTGCCGGTTGTAGGTGGAAAATGAAAGCGGTGAATGATCAAGCGCAATATATAGACGTATGGAAGTATGCACAGAGAGCAACACACTAAGTGGCTCAATTTGAAATTCACGTATCTGTAGCGGCTCTGCAATACACATTGCTTGACCAACGATAACTCGCGGCAATAGATATTCACCACTGGACAGAGTGATACGTGAAGCAGACTGTTCCAAGCGATAAGCACAGTTTGAGGGCGTACAGTCCACAATTGCGTCAAGCAAACAATTTAGATATGAGTCCTCGATGTAAATACGCATCGGACTGAATGTACACACAATGGAGTGCAGTTTCATTTCATCCTCAAAGAAACCAATATTGAAATGCGCCATTAGGCCACGATTACGTAGAATCTGATATGTGCGATCTAGGAAGTGCACCGGCGGCACCGTCTGCTTCCGTTCGTATAATTGCTGTGCGCACAGCACCACAGGGAAATCATATTGGCCGCACACGTAGTTTTGATTATCCAATTGTAAATTTGGCAACAACAAATGCAATTCTCTATCATCATCGTCGTCATCGAAAGCGATCAACGTATCATCGGCATACAGACTTACGATTTCAGATTTCGTACAGTCATTTGTCTTCCCGTCAGCGTGCAAACTAACAATCAATTCTTTAATAAAGCAACGAATCTTCAGTTGGGTTTTCGTATTACATTCATTCGAAAAGTGTCGGCACTTAGCGGGTATGCGGCTCATAGTTATTGGCTCATGAATGGCAGTGCTCGGTGAGATCGATAGGAGCGATGAGTTCGGGCTTTCAGCGTCAGTGCTAGCCTTCGACGTCAGCAAGCGAGAACGCAGATCCTTTACAGAAAACTCCAGCTATAGGGAGAGGAGAAATTGTGGAGTATACAATTTTTCAAACATTTTATATGATCGTACCTGCGCTATATAATACACAAAAATACGTGTGACCCGATGTTTATCACAGACTATAACCTTGACGTCGCCATGGTTGGGTATGTACAGGAATTTCTCCCATGTTCTATCCGTGCGTATAGGCTTTGACCATTTTAATGTTTTTTTTGTGGGATTATCTAAATATAAATATGTGTGTGTGAGTTTATAAATACTGAAGATAGTAAAAGTCGAATACCTTTATACAGTGCTAAAGTGATATTGCACGTCGTGGACTCAACATCTGGGAAGTTGGTATAAAGCTCTGGTGGTGTGTAGTAACACTTGCTGTATGCCGGCACAGGCTGATACCATTCAAAGTGGCGCCCATTGTACTCAGCGGTAGTGTTGGAAACTTTGCTGTTTTCCGATGCGCTTGTTTGTGCGATAATAAAGGACACATCAGTTTGGTTTGTGACGAGTAATGCTGGGCTATTGTCTTCAAAAACGTTGAAATAATAAATGCGATCCTTTTCGATGAGTGTAGCAACTAATGGTAGAGACTCCTCGCCATTTTGTAGTGCAAAGCTACGCCTTGTAAACGGTATACTAAGCGGAATGGGTATGGAGAAGTCCTCGCGGTCGGGGAGTTTTAAACTGATGAAACATATGTACGCTGTATCCTTTGTACGTTTGGCCTTCTTATTAGGTCTTAAATCGTGAAAAGAGTTAATTGTTTGACCAACGCTAGATTGAAGAAAAAAGAGTGAAGCTTAAGTAAATCCAATATCTCATTCCATCTACCGATTTATATTTTTAGATGCAATTTTTAAGCGTCTATTAATTAAAGTTGTATGCTGTAATAACTATAGTTGAACTTCCCTTGAGTACTGGAAGTTCAACTGTATGTACAAGTAAGCAATTCTCACCAATTATCCGACCACTGTACTTTGTTCAACCCCAATTTGTTTGAATGGGCCGTAAATTCCACGAGCGTTTGCAGCTGCGCACTCTCTTTATGATCTATTGCGAATGTCAACAGTTCCAGTTTACAATTGGCAAAATTGGCAATCACATATTTTGGACGTAGCCGAAATACTTGTTTTTCATGCTCTATTTTGCTTTCCAAAACAAATTTATAGACCTCTGACTCGTATACAATTGCTATATCTACGCTATCATTGTCGGGCAAAATGTAGCCGCGAGCGCCGCCTGTGCTGATGCCATTTGCAAAAACTGGCATTGAGCAAACCCATGGTGAAGCGGAATTTTCTAAAGGCAAACCTATCGTGAACGACTTGCCGATGAAACCTAACATTTCAAGGCAGTTTGATTTGATAGTCGTTCGTTCATTGGATTCACCAATACAAATGCCTATATCTAAGCCCGTAGCATTAATGAACATTGCCGAGGCAGTTACTTCCAAACATGTGGAGCACGAAAACTCTCTTGCAGGTTTTATGCGATAGACAAGATCTACAGCGTCCGTGCAATGTGATATCCGTTCCACACGCAATTCATCTTCGTCATCGATCGGCCATTTCGTTGGTGGCACTGTGTCTGCTTTCAGTTTGTGTAGCGCGTCATCAATGCCCCAGGCGTTTTCATCATACCAAAAAAATGAGTTCCACTGCATTGATTTCAGCGAAAGAGTCTGCTCTGTGCCACATCCGCAATTTAGAGGATACCTATAATTGAGATATTCGTATATGTATTCATTCATGTTATCTTCATGTACATTATACGCATTACTTGGCATTGAACTCAATTTTGTGCTCAGTCAAATGTGTGGCCGGTACATCTAGAACATTGCGGCCGCCGCGTGGTGCGATTTCAAACAATTTCCCTGTTGTACTCTCATTGGCTGTCAACGGACACGGCAGCCGTGATTGCAACTCAAATATGGGCCAAATTGTAACGAGTATACGTTGCGGTTCGAATAATTCGCTGCAAAGATCAGTCATATCTTCACGTATTACTCGTACCCAGAAGCTAACGAATTCGTTATTTATCGTGGGCACTGTGAAGGTAATAAATAAAATATAATATTTGAAGAAGAAATCCTAAAAGAAGAAATTCTAAATTCCAAAACACACACCTTTCACTAACCAAGGCAATTTTTTGTTCGGCTTTAAGGGTATGTCACCAGTACGACCTTTAATCTTGGGCAGCACCAATTTCAGTCTGAAAAAATAGTGATACATTTTAGCAAAGCAGGTTCATATATGCTTTAAAGGTTCTCTAGCAGCTAAATAGAATTACCTCATAAACACATTTGATGTGCGTTGCACAGCAGCATAAAACGATGAGTAACCCTCGCTTTTCACCAAATACTCCAGCGCTCGTTTTTCTTCTGTGCCTTGAGACTCATCAAAGCGCAGCTCCACGCGCAACTCTTGTGGCACCATAGACACCAATTCAATTTGGCCTTTCAACAGTACAACCACTTGTGTGGCTGACAATTTTTGCAATTCAATTATCAGACATTTATCACCAATGCGTATGCTTTGCAACAGGCGTTCACCATCGAATTTAAAGGGTATCGCCACCGACTGGGAGGCGTCGGTCATACGCGTTTCGTTGTCGGCAACGAAGAAAGTCAGCTCCTGACTGTTGCCATCGTTGCCAAAGCTGTACAAACTACACTCGAGCGGCTGAAGTTGTACGCGTTCGGTTGTGCCAGTTTGGCCGAAAGATACGAGCGCTTGCATGCGATTCACCACAATGCATTTGGGTAATAGCACATGACAGTCACTCGGCGCGCTCGTTTTGAAGAGCTCCTCCCAATGTGCTTTCGATGAGAGCAGCGTGTGCAGTATCGATGGTCCAAAATTGATGCGGAAACGCTCAAGTACGGCATTAATATTTAGTTGACGTTTTAGCTTATTTACAGTTACATAACTTTGCAGTTTGGCATCCTCCAGCACGGACAGCATATTTAGAAAACCATAATCCAAACATTTGACATTCAAGGTCAAACTGCTGTCGATGCTGTAAATGTGTGAACTGTTGAATGCCGCATGAATGCTAAGTTTTTCAAGCAGCACAATTAAAAAGGCCTGACTGATTTGTTTGGCTGGTGCGAGTGTGTATTCGGCAAGTGCTGGTGGCAATTTATACTCATAATTGACCTGATTGAAGAATTTCATTTGTAGCGATGCACAAGAGAGCAGCATTTGGAGTTTGGGTACACACTCGGATTGGAAAGCGGTGTCGATGCGCATGCAGCCCACAAGCACTTTTGGATGCAGTATAAAGTCCTCATCGTTGCTTTCCAGCTTGAAAATATCCTCAATTTTTAAGCTCGGTATCTGCATATACGGTTGAGAATAAAAACAAGTAATAGGTTAAACGAACATCGATAAAGAGTACTAGGCATATATGTATGAGTGTTGCTTGAACACATATACTTACTTTGTCCTCCTCCTCCTCCTCGCTGATTTCAAAGCATTCGCCGTTTACAGCCACCAATGATTGCATAATGACAACACGCCAAATATTAGCGCAAATTTCGCGTTCGGGCAACACTATATCCTTGGATGACGTCTCGGAGAGCCAGAATTCGCTGAAGTGTAGAAAACATTCATGCGACTCGCTGAAATATTCCATTTGACAACGGATATTGATGGGCTTCTGTACCTGTTGCAGAAGTATGTACGCATTACAAAAGTATAAATATGGAGCAAAAGTATAAGGACAAAAGTTTGTACTTGTTGTTGTTGTAGCGGTTACCCAAACCTGCCTGAACCAGTAAGCCTAAATTAATTGTCATGCAAGTCATCTAACGGGAGGGCCAGGAAACGAACTGTTTCGACAGGGTCGGACCAAAGGGAAAGGGGTGTTAGATGAGTGGGGTTTAGGGGGCATGCAAAGAGGTAGTTAGTGTCATGGGGGACTCTTTGCATGCAGGTCATGTATTGAGTATGTTGGGGTTCAGCGTAAGAGGTGACTGAGACTCCCTCTGGTGGTTTAGGGAGTTTCGAGATATAGAAGTTAAATAGTATATGGGATAGGACACTACCCTTTGGTAGTCTTGTTTGATTCTTCTTTGTTTAGATGTTTGATCTCGAAACATTACATTGACGAACGCTTAGATATTTCATGGTCCACCTCTTCAACCCTGGAGGAAGCCAGGATTGTTCAATGTCTTCTAGTGGCGTTGTGTGATTGACTGAGTTAAAAGCTTTTGAGAAGTCCAACGCTATTAGGATCGTCCTCTTACAGGGAGATTTTTGATTTAGGCCATTAGTTTTCTGGCCGTTTATGACGTTGGTTCTGTGCTAGGCTCAGGTAGTTGGTGAAGGTCGAGAGTCAAGGTCTCAAGTGTTTTCACTTCACGGAGAGTTATCGGACGAAAATATTCACCTAGGTTGGCTGGCTTCGCTGGTTTCAGTAGTGAGACCACTCTTCCGATTTTCCACTTGTTGGGCATGTTAAGAGTGGTCATCGACAGATTGTGGATAGTTTACTCTCGCCGAGCCAAGGTGTTTTAGCATCAATATGTTTAAGCTGTCAAAGCCAACGGATTTGGATGATTTTGATGACATCCGCAACCTCCTCGCTGAATTTTAACTCGGTCATCATGCCTTCTCGGGTTAGAGAGGGACTTGAGAGTAGTCTAGAGCTTACCTACACCAGTGGAAATTTTGCAAGACTTCAGCTGCTTCACCGATTTCGATCGCTAATATGAATTACCAAGCGTCGAATCTCCAAATTGAGATCCCTTCTTCGGAGATCATAGGGATCGACATGGTACAAAAAGTCGCATTCGTTGGCTAAAACTGCTGCTTCGTCTGAGAAGTTAGGGCGGATGTCCACAATGCGTCAAGCGGGAATGAAGCGAGCAGTGGCAGCTGCGATCACCTTGCAAATTGAAGTTCGACAACGAATACGACCGTAGGAATGGGTAGGAGGTGATCAGTAAATTCTGTGAAGCTGACCCAGTTAGTTTTTTTTTAAGGTTAACAAAGGTAAGGTTGTCCACAGAAATAAAGACGAGAAGTTTTTCGATCGTGACAATTATGGGAAGATTGTCTGATGGAAGAGTTAGCAAAGATCGCCAGGTTATGCAGTTTATCAGACCACCGCTATTATTAGACACTAACATGCCGACAACAACAACAACACCGCAAATTATCAAACGATATTATAAGAGTTTCTACTCACCGCCATCGGCACTGGAAACACTTGGATTTTGCACATTTTTCTTGGTTGCGGGTAACGCCAGCAAATAATTCCGAAATTTTTTTTAATTATCTGAATTTGATATGGTAACGGCAGAAAAGAATCTGTAGACATTTCTACAAACTGGAAAGCGCCAGCCCTGCGTACAGAAAAGAATAATAATTTCGGTATATAAAGGGTTCTGTAATCGCAACAGTATTACCTTAAGTCGTCTTGGTAAAATTCCTCGCGTGTCAGTCTTTTCATGCTAATATTACGTGATTTTAGGAATTCTTTGAAAGAGGGCGTTTTTAACGGTACCAAGTTGTCAGTTGACACCTCAGACGGTTCACCCATCGGTGGACGATTACGTAAGAAAGTCTTCCACTCTTCATTGAGGCGTACAGATAATCTTGCCAAACCTTGCTGCATACGTTGCAGTTCCTTCAAAACGCTCACATCTACATCTAGATGTATTACGTCGAATTTAATTGTGCCACTCACTAGAGGCAAATAAAACCAAGGTTCGCTGACAAAAGCAACAGACGAACGTATAGCAACCGGATGCAGGAAGATCCTGTCTCCCACTTGCAGATGTAGTGAGCCCACCGAAGCTTTGAGCACCGCCTTTTCGGGCCGCTGCAGGAATGTGGCACTAAAGTGCATATCAGCACACACCAACTTGCCCTCGTAATCACTGGCGTGCTTCATCAGTATCATTACCTTATCCAACTTCACATGCAGTCTATCACAATCGTAAAAATGGTTGCGCATGAGCATAAGCTTAGAAGCACTTTGCACAGTTCTTAACGAGCGCGGATTAAAATAGCCGCTGCGCAATATCGTTTGATACAGGATTAGTGAGTTTTGCAGTAGCACAACCGTTTGTTGCTCCTGCAGTGTTATGATTATTGGCCTCGCTATTTCTACATCTGTTTCTACGAGCCTTTGTTTGGTTATGTGCTTGCGTATAGTGACAAGAGGCGGCGGTATGCCCGTTGGCCCCAACTCACCCGGCCTGGTGTCGATAAATTCAATTGGAAACATGCTGGCCGATTCAGCATCCAGTGAGGCGGTAGGCATAGAATGTATATTCAAATTGAATACTGACATCTGTGTTATATTATCGTATATATTTTGCGTGAACATAAAGCTGGGTTGAGATACGGTCAATGTTAATAGTGGCACTAAACGCGACGCTTTGCTTTTGCATTTATCTAGCGACTCGTCGGTCTTTGTCGTCTCTAAGCCGTATAAATCGATTGTAAATGTACCGGCTATGAAGGACACCGTTTGTGGGAATTTACGCGCGCTTGTATCGGGTAACGTATTGCGTGTTGATTGTTGTTCAACGCGCGATAACTGCGACTGTATGCCAGAATCGGTTTTTACATGTTCCGTATTCTCATCAATGGGCTCAAATGCGGGCGTAGAGTTGCGTACACTTTTATTTTTATGGCCAGGTGCTATGAGTAGTTCGCCGCATTGTAGTGTGCTGGTTGAGTTTGTACTCACCTGTTGGGAACTAGTTCTGCTTTGTTTTCGTAATAGTATGCATGAGTTGCTCGACTTTCGTAGAGAAACACTTTTTTCGGCAGTGCTGTAGTATACGAAAAAAAAAACGGTTAACTTAAATTACAGTTCTAAATACTGGTGCGGTTTAGTACTTACTCCAGCAGTTTAGTTAAGCAATATGCCATAAATCCTAATGCATATAATTGATCCGTATTGAGCTTAGCCACGAAATCAGACGCACAATTGAATTCGAGCGCTTGCCCACAAATTAATACATTATTATAGGAAATGCATGGCGCGAAGATGCCGGTGAAAGTGAAACGACTGAAAATGTCTGTTATATGTGGCGACGCCTCGCGATGCTGGGAGTTCCACTCAACCGCTGGGTTTGTGTGCTGGAAAGTTTTCGCTTGTTGCGCCATGTGACCCAAAATCTCCGCCCATTCACCGCTGGACACGGAGAGATTTTGCAACACCAATTCATATTGCCGATCTTCAACCAACGATCCGGGTGTGTTCAGGAAACCCAGTTGAGCAGCCTTGCTGTACACGTCTGGTCGTATTGGTGTGCGTTGTAGTGGATTCTCCAAAGTTGGTGTTACCTTCAATGACTCAATCTACAAATATTATAAGATGAAAGAGTTTGTGATAAAGTTATGTGTATAATGTCTACCTTCCATATGAGCACTGTGCAACATTCGCGGTTTGTTGACAAAGGTGTATACATCGTAAATCCCTTGCTATCCAAATGAATGAGTGGCAGATCGGCAGCTGTTGGTGGATTTGCTTGTATTGCCGTTGCGCTCGTTTCTTTGGCGCTTGTGTTGCAGCCATTCGTCACGAATAGCATACCCAAAGAGCCTACAAACTCTTTTAAGACATCTACATCGATGATTATTTCCATGGCTTGGATTGTAACTATAATTTCGGCTATAGAGCGATTGGCATCATACTTCGGTTTGACACCAATGCGAGTATAAAAGCTCTTAAGCCCCACAGACGTGTAGACAAAGTTCAGAAATGGCATATTGGTTACATCGCCGAGCATTTTCAAACGCAAACCGGGTTGCGCTATCCAACCATCATCGGCATCTGGTGTATAGTACAGTAGATTACATTGTCCAACTTTGCCCGTAAATTTAGTAAAGTCTTCACGTTTGTCAACGGTTGAAAGCAAATCTTCAAGTTCAAGCACCATTTTGCTCTTGCGTTCTTTGGCGGTCAATTCACAGATTATTTTAGCGATGGACCATTGGCAGAAAAGTGATGTGGTGTACACAGTTGTATTTTCTAGGGTATTATCAAATATATATTTATTATGAACATATGTTTTTTTATTTTTGTTTTTCAAGTTTTTACTTTTTTCCAAGAATACCGAGGACACTGATGAACTAGTTTCCAATTCCAGAAAATGTTTTATTGCTGCATTTTCCTCAGATGCTGTTACGATTCGCATAGGCGGTGGCGGTTTTTGCATTTGTGCACTGGCACTTAATTGCGCCATGGGTCCTATAAGCGTGATGACTCTACCCAAAATACCGACATGAGTATGCAACGCCTTGCACTACAAAGAAACCAAATAATATTAATAATTTTTTAGGATGTCACAAGAAACAGATGTCCTCCATACAGATAGTATGGTGACTTGCTCACCTTAGCCTCTGACACATGAAAATGTATAGGCATGGTATCTATATGCACCGTTATAGCGTCTACTTCGACGTCGTTATTTTGTGCTTGCGTTGTTGGTGTATTAATTTCTGTATTTACAATTTCCGTTGGTGGCGGCAGTGGTGAGGAGCATCCGTCTATATGTGCAACAGTTTCGGCTATAAGTTCATTTGGCTTTTCTTTTGTAGCGCTCAGTGCCGTCACCGGCGCAGGCGCTACATTGGCTTCCATTTGTTTCTTGTGTGTAACAACAATTGTAGCGGTGGTATAAACATCTGGCAGCAGAATATCCACTTCTACAGAGTTGCACCTTTTCAAATTAAAGCCATACAACGCAATTACCCAATTGATAGTGTCTTTTGGTGTCGTGTATATGATGAACTTCTCTTGGAGATTAGTGCGTGATAAGTTTTCGGCGTTCGTAGACCGCATAGAAATTTTGGGCAATTGAATTTGCGTATATTCATTCAATACATCTTCACCATTTGTATGCCATTTCATTTTCTCAGATATATTCAGTGTAATGTGACCTAATTCGAAGCAGATGACAAGTGCTCGGATTTGTTGCCATAACGAAGTAGTTGTTGCCTCAGTCGATGGTGAAACGCTCACAGTTTCCAAGTCAACTTTTTCATCGCGTTCGGAACTGAAGTGTATCGTTTCTTCGGGATGTGAGATTTTACGCGAGGGCAGTGAGTTGCGAGAGGAGCGACGCATGAGTGGGGGCCCAGCGCCTGTGCCACTGTTGGTAGTAATATTTGTATGCACACGTGCCGGTTGGCTACTGCTGACATGCGTCTGTGACGGCGTTTGTGTTTGATATTGTTGTGAGTGCAGCTCCACTTCGCTTGACGGCTCTTGAAGCACAAAAATTTGTAAATTAAGTGATTTCCTAATAAAAGAATCCATTTGCTCTTACCTTTTTCGACTGTGTGATCGTATTCCTCTTGGTACTTGAGAAATTCGAGCAGTGTTGCATCAATAAATACCGAGATTGGTTCCATCCACACTGCCAACGCGATGAGCGCTTCTCTTTTATTTGCCGCTGTTTGTAAACCCTCGGGATTCAATTGTATGCTAGCACTTAACCACTTTTTTATATTATTACCCCTTTCCGAGTCCATTAATAAATGTTTGGTGCGACAGTATTCGGTGTAGGTGACCACATGCGAGAGCAACCTTTGAAGTTCAATATAGCCCGCATTATAGCTCTGAAAGCATTGGAATTCGATGTGAAGCTCTCTGATTTCGGTGTGAAGTGTTGGTTCGGATTCATTTTTTATTATTTGCATCGTTTGGTTTGCTATTTTCCACAACAAATACGGCCGATAGCTAAGTACACAATTCAAAAGACGCTCAGCAATTATTAAATTGCGCTTATTGAAATCAATAAAAATGAGTTCAAAATTCAAATCTACTTTTCTTAGCGGTATCAGTATGTCTTCCTTCCAGTGCTGCTTTTGCAACAGGTCCGAATAGGTCAAATGTATATGCGGTATATGCATCAGTCTAACTGTAGTCTTACGCATTCTATTCATCATCGATAGTGACAATTGTGACATGTGCACAGCATAATTATCATTGCAGGCGTCAAGTAGATTATGCGGTTTTTCGGGCAGTTGGCATGTGGTGTGCACAAGTTTATCGACATGTAGCGGCCTGCAGAAGGTGCCATCCAAATGTTTGATGTGTAACAAGAAATAGGGCATTGCTAGCTTCATTGCGCTGGGCAAGCGATTATGTGTGTGCTTTTGTGTGGCTGATGTTGGTTCCGTGGCTGTGTAAATCTCGAAGTTGATATTTTTCAAATCGAATTTATAGATACAAAGTGGTATGTGCTCCATAAGTTCATCGTAGTCCTCCATTAGCGGTGGTGGCAATTTGCACGTGCTGCTATGAGTAACTGTATCTAATTGGTCTACATGATAGCCTGAATAATCGTAAGAATCAATTAAATCTTGTATTGTTTGTTTAACCTGTCGAAATGACTGATTCCAACGAAATGTGAGACCAGAAGATAGCACACGGTACGCAAGATGTGTGTCCTTGACAGTTTGTGCTGTTGCTTCGTGCTCCGTCTGTCTGTTATCACGCATTTTTGTTGTTTTATATTCGACGGAATCAAAAGCAATAATAGGTGTCCGATTAAGTAAATACTCGTCGGTATAGGTCGACATATACTCGTTGTAACTAGTGCACACTTTGTTGTCCAAAGTTGTAATCTTCTCATCGAATAGACTGTTTTCCATGAAACCGGTTAACTTTTCTAGCTGAAAAATACCAAGAAGTATGAATTTATATATACTGACTAAGTTAATATTTCGTTTTATTTACCGAAGAACTTGTAATCAATGCTGCTTCCGAAATGTCATCAACTTTGTAGGAGCCCAACGGATCGACTATTAAATAGGAGATGCCTGATTTCATGCTTCGCCAATTTTGGTCTTCACACGAAACTTTTTCAAAATATAATCCTCCTAGGGTTAAACGCACGATAGGTGTGTATTTAATGCGTTTTGTATTGCTAACAAAAGTGTCCACTATGAGTTCGGAGTTTTTCAGTGTAACATTTAACTCTTCTAGGTATAAACCGATGTCTCGTAAATGGCCAGCTACCTCATCAACATTGGGTTCTTCGAATACCGGAGGCTCAAAGGATAACGTTGGCAGCTTATTCCAAGCCCACAACAAAAATGAATCCCGACTAGCAGCTTCACTCTCCTGATCTACTATTACATCTTCTTGTTCCGTGGTTAAGTTTTTTGTGTTATTTCGCCCGAAATCTCTCGTTATATCTATAAGACGCATAACCATTGGGAATTGCATAGACGTTATATTGACATCCATTGATTTGGTGAAAATTCCGATTCGCGTGAGACTTGTCGTTGTCATTGTGTTGGTATTATATTTACGTAAAATACGCACCTCAAACGAACATCTTTAAACAAATTAAATATTAAGCAAAAATATTACAGATGAATATTTGTCTTTTACCTGTATAGGATGGGCTCCTGACACACCTCAATGTGTCCAGCAGAATTACGTTTATCTATACATATAGTGAGATCGGATACCTTAACTAATTTGCGCATTAGCACTTTGACAGGATGCACATCGGTCATGGTCATTTTCCAACGTTCGTCAGCTGCACCGAATTGCAAAAGCTGCACATTCATGGATACGACAATATCATCCTCCACGTACTTTAAAATTATATTTTGGCACTCCAAACTAATGTTGTTAATTATTTTATTAACTATACCAGAGCCAGGGGTTTGTTGAGTTGGTTGTTGTTCTTCTGAGCGCCTGCGTTTCTTGGCGTTGTCACCAGTTTTGCGTTGTGGTGAAGAACTTGCTGATGATACATCCTCTGGTTTGTCACGCCTTAATTTGAGCACAAACTCTATTGTATTGATTATAATACGAATTGGTTCAGAAGTGATCTTTGTCCAGGGTACACGTATGGTTAATTCATGTACGTGCCCTGATAAAAATTCACATGGCAATTGCAGTTCCTCTTCTAGAACGTCCAAACGCAAATCCAGATTCTGTAACGTTGCTTCACCCTCCCAGAGAGAGAGTTGCATATCCTCAGAACGTATGTTCTTCACATACTTTGCCACGTATTCCATTATCACGGGCGTTACGTAGGATTCAATGCGAAACATTTTGACCTATGTCAGTTACTGCAGCACTGTATTACTTATTAAAACTCTTGCCTTATTTTGGCCTTTTAAAAACTATTAATTTTTTATTGCATATAAATATGCATTTTTATTGTGCACACACCCATAAATTGCACGACAGTTACGAATTTCGAGCAAATTGCTAATAAATTACGTACGGTAGAATTTTTATTTTGACGTTAGCAATCAGCTGTTTAGATGTCAAACTTCTATGATGTGATTGGTGGACTAAAAGCCGGTTGTTTATTTAGAAAAACAAAGTGAAAACGAAAGACAATAAATAAGTGATGTAAACAAAGGGAAAATTTTGTTATGCGATTGTTGATAATAACCCTTAGTTGAACAAAGGGACTTTATTATTCAGTGTGCTGAGATCTTTAATTGTGTGATATTTTGATAAGTGTTATTTTATCCATGCGAATTGTAGGCATGTTCTGAATGGCGCAATTTGTTATATATTTTCTTAAAGATTTTGTTTAAAAATTTAATATATGGCCAATACAATTATAACATTATTCAAAAAGATTAAAAAATGCCTAAAATTTGTTGAAATTTTCTATTAAAATAGAAGTAATTTCAAAATTGGACAAAATTAATTTAAAGTCTAATTTGCGAGAGGGTTTTATATGGACGAACAGTAGCTAATTGTAATCCACGAAATTTGTATGCTGAGAAATGTTAATGAATTCCTATAACCAGGTTGCCTACTTATGCATACTTAGTTCCATACCATTTATTCAAAATTGATAATTTCCGAATGAAGTTTTTAAGAAGCGGTGTGAGAATATCTAAATAAATTACTCGAATTTCTTGTGGAATTAGCAATCCCACAATATTCCAGTGTTTGAACTCATTCGCTTATCGATCAATTGGCAAATGTGCTTCCGCCGTTTTCCAATAGATGTCTCTATGGTCAAGCACTGGTCGATTAAATCGTTTTATATCGATCTTGGACATTTGTGGCAACATTAACCCAACAAAATATTGGAATCTGTTTGCATCCCAAATTATTCTCAACTGAAAATGGCACTTTTTGAGCCGAATTCTCGACATTTGCGGAAAATGTTGTCTTTCTTTTTTGATTCCAAGAAAAGTGCGGCTCAGGCTCATAGACATTGCTTCCGCCGTATTTTTGTAAATTTAAGGTTTTTTTATATATACATATTTGTAATTGACAACGACAAAGTTATCCACTTGATTTCGTATAAGAGAGCATGCGGATACATCATTAAAAATTCTATCGCCGCTTATTGAGTGCTACCAAATTTTGTTTTAGGAAAAACAAAATTTGATTCAGATTTAAGTATTTCTCCAGGTTAGCAAATGGTTCAACTATTGCGCATGCTTGAGAGGACACTTTAGCGCAGGGGTGTACCATATGTGAGTGCTGCCTGTCTGCTTAGCCATTCGATGACAGCTTTTATCTGTTCACCGAAGTGTTCTTTCATAAAACCATTGATTGAAACCGAGATCACGAGCTTCAATTTCAGGCATAAAAAAAATACCTCTACTAGGGTCATCCTTTATATCGTTATCGTAAAAACTTGTACTGAAATAGTTCATAGAGTTAACAAGTAAGGAAAGGCTAAGTTCAGGTGCAAATGAACATTTTATTCCTTCGCAACTTATTTATACAGTTTTATTAAGATAACATATGTACAATTTGACCCATATATTCGGCATAAAGTCCAGTAGAGTTACACTATATCCAAGACTATATGCTCACTTCATTTTGATAAATCTCACATATTAACCGATATATGCGGTATAAAGCCCACCGGAAGTTTGATAATCCGAATGACTAGATTTTAACCATTTTTGATACAGAGACACACTATTAGAAGAAAATGATTCCCTCTGAATTAAATTAAAATATCCCACAGATTTACCCCTGAGTTCGTCATTTTCGATTTCAGGGGTCTTGAAAAGTTTTAGTGGTATATAAATCGGCCGAATAATTTCTGAGACATGGTTTCTGTCCATAAGTGGGCTACGCCCATTTTCCATTTTTTTTTAACTGAGTGCACATTCTTTCTTTTTGCCAATTCTTCTGTAAAATTTAGTGCATCTGACGTTTTTCGTTAGTGAGTTACCTCACTTTTAGTAATATTTATTCTCTCGCAACATAAGTTGTTAAGAGAGTATTATAGTTTTGTTCACCTAACGGTTGTTTGTAAGTCCTAAAACTAAAGGAGTTCTAACTCGTTTACATATACAGTATACGCACGAAAAGTAAATCGATTGGTATTTTGGGTAATTTACTTTTTCGAATAATTTACTATGAAGAGACAAAATCTTGAATATTCTTTTGCAATATATTTTCTGACCATTTTTGTACGACAATTCAAAAAGTCTGACACCTGATTTGCATCGTTTTCATTTTTAAACCAGTGGATCAAGTAGGAGAGTTTATTTACTAAAAATACGCGATAAACAAGAGAGTAAGTGTTTTTGCAACATCGTAAAAAACGCTGCTTGTCTTGTTTCGAATTTTTTATCACACTCTCTGAAAAGTAAATTAAAAAATTTACTTTTTCGAGGTGCATGTGTAATCTTAAAGGTGATTAATTTTTCCGCGATTATTTACTTTCTGAGAATTTACTTTTCGAGAGTATACTGTACTAAAGTGATCAGGGTGACGAGTAAAGTTCAAATCCGTATGTTTGTCTGTCCGTCCGTGCAAGCTGTAACTTGAGTAAAAATTTAGATATCTTGATGAAACTTGGTACACATGTTTCTTGGTACCATGAGAAAGTTAAGTTCGAAGATGGGCAAAATCGGACCACTGCAACGCCCACAAAATGGCGAAAATCGAAAACACATAAAGTGCCATAACTAAATCATAAATTAAGCTATTGAAGTAAAATTGGTATGAAGTATCGTACTATGAAAATGGGCCAAAGCGGACCATTACCACGCCCACAAAGCATATTTGGATGTAATTATTATGGGGAAGTGGACGAGGCCCCGCACCCTACTAAGTTTTGTGTACATATCTCGTAAACTATTAAAGCTATATCAAGGAAACTTTCTAGAGCAATTTCTTTCAGGTACTACCTTATACAGTCCAAAAATGGAGGAAATCAGATTATAACCACGCCTACCTCCCATACAAAGGTTATGTTGAAAACTACCAAAAATGCTTTAATTCAGTATGGGAGGTGGGTGTGGTTATTATCCGATTCGAGAGAGGCCACGCCCACTTCCTCTAAAAAATTACTTCCAAATATGCTTTGTGGGCGTGGTAATGTCCCGATTTCACCCATTTTCAATATCAACCTTCTCAGGGTGCTAAGTTTCATTAAGATTTCTTAATTTTTACTCAAGTTATCCGTTACACGAACGGACGGACAGATAGACATGCGAATTCAACTAGTCTTTTACCTAAACCTTTTAGAGAGTGGGTAAAAATTTGCAGGAAGGGATTAATTAGCAAAATCTATTTCGACGTAACATTTTTATGTTCCATAAATTACATAAGTGGAATCGAATACTTCATCTGAATGACAGAGCTCACCACTAATCATCATATTGCTGCGACATGTTTTATTTCAATTGGATTGAGAAGATTTACTGCTTTTGTTTATTGTTAAAATAACTGAGAGCTTGTGGAAATAGATGTCTAAATATATCCATATAAAGTAGACCCCGACTCCTCCACCACATTTAGGCTCTTAATAAACTTAATTGGAATATATGTATGTTTAAGTATACTATTTAAAGAGCACAGCACTTAACTAATTTGTACATATACATATGTATATATTTAGTGTACACACATACATATATACATACATCTGTATATGCGCATCCCCCTGCCAGCCAAAGGTGGTGAAAAAGCTGGTTAAACCGAAGTTTTTTAAACCCACAAAAGTGGTAAAAAAAGTGGTGAGTTTGCCATAGGCCAGCATAGCTGCTTGTGAGTTTTTTAACCACTATTTCCCTCACACGTACGAATACAAAAACAAAACAACCGTGCGTTGGTGTTAGTAATTGAAGAAACATGAGGGGGAAGTGGTTAGGCCTGGCTGGCAGGGCCGTACAATTCAATTGCATGAACTTTGTTTTCGCCCACTCTCTCATTCGCTTTCTTACGACTCACCGCCTAGCGTAAAGGCGCCACACGTACAAAACACATTCTTCCTCATCACCGATGTTTCTACACATCCGATGAGGTGAAGCGGAAGTAAAAACGGAAGTCTTAATCAACCACATGCCCACCAAACGCAATGGCACAGCATCTGACATTTGCATGCGGCCAAGCAGTCGTCAGGTGAATGGGCACAAAGCTAGGCGTTCTAACGGTAAGTGTATATCTATTTACATACATACATACATACGAGTATGAGTGTGTGTGTCGTGGGCATTGTTATGCAACAAATAAAGTACGATAAAGCACGTAGATTTTGCTGATTACTGTTGCCTTTACTTCTGCCTGCTGTAGCTTGTAAAGTGCAGACTCACAACCACACAACCACAAACAGCTTCTTGACGCTGTAAAGGCCATGAAATGCTTTGAGTTTTTTTGCACGTTGCAACATTACATTTGCGCTGCACACTTTGCAATCAGAAACATTCGCTTTCGCTGCTCTTAGTTTGCGGTGCAAGCGCTGTATCTTTTAATTGGAATTGCAGCATTGGCAGAATGCGTGAAACGCCAACTACAAGTGTGTAGGTGTCTTTATGTGTGCATGCAGCAGGAACACGTTGCAAATTTCCAGCCATTCCGTTGCCAATTCATTGCGCAAATTGCGTATTAAATTGATATTCAATGTTATAGGCAGGCAAGTCTCTTACCTTAATCACCAAAGGCGTGTGTATAGAGTTTCATAATGGCGTAGACTTTAAAAGTTGGCCAACAGCTGGCAGCGCTCATTATCATATTACGTTAAGTAGATCAGATTATTGAATCAACCTATCACAGTGATGTACATCGATGTACATATATATACTTATTTGTATACTCGTACACCTACAAGAAGGCAGGTGTTGCAGGCAAATACTTAATCCTTACTAAAATTTCAATTTATCAGTTTTTATACGTTGGTTGCTGTAGTGTCTTTATTGCCGTTGGTGGGTTGGTGATTCTACCAAAATACAGATAGGTGAGAAATCTAAAATTATAGGAAAATGTTTAAATAGTAATGGTAACGGTAGCATATTTCGAGGAGTTGGACGAATCATTCTCCGATTTCGACCGTTTTCAGATCAGAGAGTCGTCTAGTTTTTGTACTCTCGCAACATGTTGCAAAGAGAGTAATATAGTTTGTTCACATAAGGGTTATATGTAACACCCAAAACTAATAGAGTTATATATACCAAAGCGATCAAAGAGAAAGTGGTCCCCTATTAAGTTTTTTGTATATATCTCGTAAACTACTAAAGCTATATCAACAAAACTTTGTGAAGTTATCTCCTCACTTTATAACGTCACCTACTCCCATACAAAGGTTATGTTGAAAACTACTAAAAGTGTTTTAATTCATCAAAAACGACAGAAACCTCAAATTTAATGGTAAAGATGGAACAAAACGGGCTGTACTCACAAAATTTGAAATGGGCGTAGCTCTGCCTACTCATGGGTAGAAAACCATATATCAGGAATTACTCGACCAATTCTAACGAAATTCGGTTCATAACATTTTCTTGGCATCCCAAAATAGGGTCAATACTTCCTCTAGCTATATAAAATTAAATGATCGTATAATCTCTGATATGATATAGCAAGGTGGTGAAAATGACTGAGAAAAATCCTGGAATTACTCCAGCATTCATATTCTATACCATATGGACTTTATGCCTAATATATGGGTCAAATTAATAAAATTACATAAATAAATTGCAAGCGTATACAATTTTCGATTACAACCGAACTTAGTCCTTCCTTACTTTCTTTTATTTTAAAATAATAAGCTCAGCTTACGGAATGTAAAGCCTTTATATAAGATTTGGATCGACAGGAGTTTAAAAAATAAAAGGTATCATAATATTTGGCTTAATTTTGCATGTTGTATTTCTGCATGTCGCCTTTGCTACTGTGTTTACAAATATTACTTTAAATATTAAGAGTGCTTTTCACTGCGCGTGACAATTTTTCACATTTAATACTTTTATAAAACTTATAACTGAAAAAATATGTCAAAGTAAAGAGGAAATCCGCCAGTTAAAAAGCAGATTATCTCCTGCCTGCGGTTTCTCTGCTATGTAGCAGCATCTAAAAGGTTTGTAGATGGAGAAAACAAGAACAAGTGGAAGTTAAGTATACAACATGGCATCCGTTCATGGTTGCGACTTATCGAACGGTGGTGTATGCTTAGTAGGAAATGCGGAAATATTAATATTATACTGCAATAAAAGACATAAAACCATAGTAATCATAAGTCCTTTTTTATTGTGCTCAATCATTGTCAGCGGAATAGTAGAGCCTATTATTCCATAGACTTATAAAAGGTGATCAATTTCGAGGTTCCCTACTTTTCTAAAGAAAACACAGAAAATTCAAATTCAATCATTCGAATGAACATTATTTGGCATTTATTTTTTAAAGACTATCTCTTTCAAATGTTGACCGTGGCTATGACTCAGATAGTACATCCATGGAGTCTAATCTTCTATGACTCGTTGGAACAATTTGACTGGTAACTGACTCGCGTGATGCTTTGAACATGAATTTTCGTAAAAAAGTTGAAGAATTTGTAAACATTGTTCGGGCGTAAGTCTTTTCATGATGAAATGCCGACTAATACTGAACAAAAATAACATAACAGACTCGCGTTACCCTAGAAATAGAGGCTATTGAAACATGCACCTCAAATTGGATCACCCGATACAACATCACAGGAAATTGTTTATATTTTCTTCTTTTCCTTCATCAAAATGTCTAAAATCTACTCAACCTATCATACTCTGTGACAAATATATGATTTTCATTTTCTAACTCACATATTGTATTATTTTCGCCATTCCACTTATTCTTTGCCTATAATATTGAATAATATTTCCTATTGGGTCTTCCCGTTCTGCACGATGGTGTTTAGTAAACTAGTAAAGAAATAGCTGAGTGGTTCACTGCTGCCGCTACAGTGGGGAAGTATCTTACTCACTCACACTTACCTATGAATAAGCCACATTCCCGTAGCATTACTGAAGATGCAATTAAAGGTTGGAAGTTTCCTGCATAGATGAAATCATTTCATGCACAGCTAGCGAAAGTGAATTCAAAGAAAAGCAATTGAATAGCAGTGTAAATGTTCGTTCGTGAAAGTGAATGGCAGCGAAGTGAGCTGAGTGTTTCTTTCAAATTGTTAAATGAAAAGCCAAGCAAAGAAAATGAAAAGTAAATGAATTTGAAAAGAAAATGGCTATAATAGAATTCACCTATAAATCTCGTTAAAAAATACCACACAGTGAAAAGGCATATTTGTACATTTCAACGTGCCAAGTGCCAGCTGCCAAGAGCCAAAAGAATTTTCATGCGACAGCTGGGAGTTGAAATATTTACTACGTGCATGTTGATGGACGCGTGTGAAGTATGTCTCGTACGTACGGATTTGTGGCAAGTCAAGGCAACTGAAAGCGCAACAGAAGTGTGGAAAATTGTAGAGATTTATTCACAAATAAACAGGCGAATTTACACCTAAATAGTAGCGTATTTCATATTGCACGCACACTAACAAATTACCATTTGGGCTGCGCCATGAGAAAACATGTCTACGCTAACAAGCGACTATGGATGTGACACTTTTAAAAAGAAAAACGTTTATGAAATCGTTTTATTTGGTCAATTTGTGATTCAGATAAATATTTTTGCTCAGCCATTGCAGTGAAACTGGCGCTGAGCTGCCGTTGCGTACTATTACTACTACTATATGTATAATTATATGGTTTTGATGGTAGATTTTCAATATTTTCAATATTCTAAATCATTGATATTATAAATATTTTGAAAATATTTCTCTTGAATAATAAAAAAATTGAGTTATTTTCTAAAATGGATGTTGTTTATAAATTATAACAGAGTAGGATAGATTGATATAATTGTTTTATATAGATAGATATATGGTTATGGCTATGGTTATTATAGTATATTAAAATTACGGAGTGAAGAAGTTACGAGGTTATATATGTATACATTTAAGCCATCTCTGGTGTTTAAATTCAGGTATATTGCTCAAGCTTGTTAGTAGTGTCCGACCGATTCCAAGTGGTAGTGTCCAAATGGCCAACAGCGGAGGCATTGTGTTCCATCAAGACAACGCCAGTTCACTCATGTCGATAGTGACTCGATCCAGGAGCATATTTTGGATGTTATTTTGCAACTATAGTTCGGGACTGGCACCAAGTCCCTGTTTGTGAAAAATTCGCCGCAAAAGCCTATGCAAGTTTTTGTCAATAGCAATGAGGATTTCTATGCTTTCTCAACAAGTTGTCGAACAAAACAAAATCAGATCATTCTAAATGAATGCTAAATAAATCATTAAATTTAAACCAAAATTAATTTCTTTATACTAGAATTAATATTATTATCGTGCGGAATGATTGGTTCAGTCAAATATGAATCAAACTGTATTTTTTAATGTGAACAGAAGATTCCATATTTTTAGAATTCACAAACATCATATTTTTGGCCAATGCAATCTGAGAAAGCTGTGTATTTATAATTACGACAGCGGAAAATTGCATACCCACCAACCGACACTGTCGAATAACTGCAAATAATACGTTTGCAATATCTCAGTTATCAATTAAATAACAATAACTTTGAGATAGTGATAGGAGAATTGTTTGAGAATCTTTTGATCTGAGGAGTCTCACAAGCTATATGCTTTGTCAAACAAACATGGAATTATAGTTTTCACTTATTATAGTTTATACTTGTGTTCAAAAAAAAAGGACAACTGACATTATGACATTTCTTACCTATAGAACTTAATAGTTCCTCTTCATTATGGTTCCTTTGAAATTTAAAAAAATACGTCAAATAGGATCAGGCCCATTTTGCCATCGAGTATAATTTTGAAACTCATCAGTTTTGTTTATTTTACCATAGATAACTCAAACATTGATGAGTGAATCGTAACATAACTTAACAGAAATGTTGCACTTTATATATTCAAGATGAATCTAAAAATAGTAGCCTCTAAACAGTCATATACCGGGGACCAGCTGACTTCATGCCGTATATATCGGTCAATATAGAAAAATTTGAATAAAATTCATTGAGCAATTTTTATTCGATTCGTAGCATTCTTTTTGTCCATGTACCGCATATATGTGGGATTTAGTTTTCCCACACGTTAATAAATGTTCCGAATGATTAAAAGACGGATTTATCTTTTATTACACTGTGATTTAATATAGTAATTCAGTTGTTTTAGTTTATAAATTGAATATTTAAAGTTTGATGAAAAAGAAACTGTACTTATTATTGTGAAAACTTTAATTTAATAAAATGAAAATATAGTTTAATATCTCCCGGCGTCTACGTCGATACGTGCGTACGGCTACACGTCTTCCAGAAAACTTTTCGTCTTGATACTGCATACTCTTGTTCAAAGTTTCGAAAAACGCTGTTCTTCCGAAAATGGGTTTCGGAGTTGTTTGAACGCGCAGATTTGCTATTTTATGTAAAAGGAGTTTCAGGATTGCTCAATCCCACATCTCGGCCATCCTGCATCGTATTCGACGTCGAATGCGTCGTCATCTTCATTACAGAAGTTAGACCATGGTTTGATAAATTCTGCACAACTCGTCGTTTGATTCGGACCTTCAGCTTCACCGACCTTTTTAACATCATATGTATTATTAGTTTTGACTTTTATAATTTGGTAGGGGCCCAAATACTTTGGCTTCAATTTTAGACCACCACCAAACTGAGTTCTTTTCACAGCGACTAGATCATTTACTGTATATTGGTTAGCCGGTTTGCGTCTAAGGTTATATGTCTTTTTGTTTTCTGTTTGTATCTTAAGTATTTGTTCTTTTGCGTGTTGCCGTATTTCGTCTCTTCCTTCTTGGTATTGTAGTCTTATTTCTTCGTCTATAAGTTGTTTAATATTCAAGTCGTCGGGTGTTCGCATTTTAACGCCTGTTAGTAATTCAAAAGGTGTCATGTCGATACTTCTATTGTATGTAGAATTTATTACTTGCTGGACTCTTTCTGTGAATTTGTACCATTTTGTCGGATCATTCTTGCATAATTTAGTTAAAACGTTAATAATAACCGCGTTTAGTCGCTCGACCTGACCGTTGGCTGGAGGCAGGCCAGTAGTTATTGTAACATGTTTAATGTTCTCATCGTAACAATATTGACGAAAGTCGTCAGACGTGAAAGCTGATCCTCGGTCGGACACTATGTGGACCGGGTTACCAAACGTTGAGCTTTGTATCTTCAAACGGTTGATAGCTTCTTGAGCAGAGGTTGTCTTGGTTGGGAATAGCCATGCAAATTTCGTGAATGAATCGATTACGGCAAATATATGTTTATAAAATTTGTTAGTTGACTCTAGTGGTCCGAGGAAATCTACGTGGTATGTGTAGAGAGGTGTCGCTTCTTTATGAAGCGGATGCAATTCACCCTCTTTTTTACCTATTTTTCTGTTTGATGCATGTATTGTAATGCCACACAATTGTCGATGTGCATTCTTATTTTTTTTTCAAGCTTAGGAATAAAAAAATCTCGACAAATCAATTCTTTCGTCTTTTTAACTGCAAAATGACCCTTCTCATGAGTACGCCTAATTATCTCTCTTTGCATACTTTTTGGTACTACGAACAATTCAATATCGTTTACTAATTTATGAAGAATACCACCCTTTTTAAAATAATCGTTGTAACCATTTTTGTATTGAAGAATTTGCATTATTGTTTTTAATTCTTCGTCGTTCTCTTGTGCGTGTCGTAAGTTAGCTAAAAAGTCATTATCGTTCACCATCAATACTGGATAGCGGCTGAGAGCATCAACGTGTTTCATTCGACTTCCACTTCGATGTTCTACCTGGTAATCGTACTCTTGTAGAAAAAGAATCCATCGCGCTACTCTAGTACTTAAGTACTTTTTCTCCAGCGTTTTTGTTAAAGCATTACAGTCAGTTATTAATTTAAAGTGTAGCCTCAGTAAATACACTCGAAACTTCTTCAGCGCTTCAATTACAGCTAATATTTCCAACTCGTAACTGGAATACTTTCGTTCGGCATCAGAAATCTTTTTGCTCATGTAATATATAGAATGCAGTTGGTTGTCATCGGGGAACAACACGGCACCATAGCCGTCGATGGAAGCGTCGGTATGAACTTCAGTTTCATACTTTTGGTTGAATATATCTAAATGATATTGGAGTTTCGTTATTCAAAACAATATTCATTTGTACATTTGTCGATTTCCTCTTATTCGGTTTATATTCATACACCATTCTACGTATTTTTTGCTTCGCTACCACACTACTTGTTTCACAGATATGAAAGTTATCTATTATTGAGTCTACTTTCATCATAGCAAACACGTCTGCATATTCGTCACTCTCAATTTTTCGAATAGTAAGTCCATCGCGATTTATTGATATGTCTGCTTGTAAACAAAAATCTTCGCCGATGATCACATCAATATCCATCAACTTTGAAGATACCACCAAAAAATTTAAATTAAACACTTGGTTGTCGATGTTTATGTCCAGTTTGATTTGACCCATTGGTTTAATATTATTACAAGGTTTACGTTCACCAAAACCTATCAGGCAAATATTGGAATCACTTAACACTGGTTCATGTACCGACGGTAAAACATTATCAGTAACAATATTGAATTTATTTCCCGTATCAAATAAAGATAAAAACTTGTGTTTGCCAATAAACACTTCTTTGTTCATAATGCTACTTTTTACACACAAACGTCGGGTATTGGTTTTTTCATTCTTATTTTCCGTTTCTGGGCAATCTTTAGAAATGTGACCAAACTTTTTGCACTGGAAACACTTGGTGCCTTTTGCTTTATCTTTACATTCCGCACTTTTGTGTCCTTTGGTACCATAATTGTAACAAACTATAATGTTATTTTCGTATTTAGCTACTTTATTTTCAAATGATTTCACTTCTTTATTTGGTTTGCTATTTTCTCGAATTGTTTCATACACTTTAAGTTTTTCTTTAAATTGCCTTAGATCTGATGCACCGTACAACACCGTTTTATTTATATTTAAATCAGTTATGCCGTCAATGACGTATTGTATTAATGCATTGTTTTCTAATTTACCACGCATTGCCATTTCCTTCATACACAAAAAATATTCTTGAACACTTTCTTCTTTTTTCATTTTTCTAGCATTTAGCTGTTTATGTATTTGCGCACTGTTCACAATTGTTTTAAATTCTTCTTCCAAGGCTAACTTCAGTTTTTGCCACGATGTTATTCCGCGTTCACTTTGAATAAATAGTTTGGCTAAACCTCGTAAAGATTTCTTTGCAAAAATAAATTTCTGGAATTCGTCCCATCCCATTAAAATAGAAGTTTCTTCGAATTCGCGTATCCACACTTAGACATCAATTTTTTCGCTGCCATCAAACAAACGAATAGAGTCTTCGATATCGCGAAAGTTTATTGAGAAACGAGAAGTTTCTGTAAACGTTTTTGTTGTTGCTTCACCTCTTCTGCACATTGTAGAATTATTGTCGCTTTTGTTTGCAACGTTTCTTGCAACTCGTTCATTTGCAACATTTCCCCTTTGTTCTCGTTGTTGTTGATATTCAAATGCGATACTACTTGCGCCGACGTCGTCAAAGCTGCGCATAATATCACCATCATCGTCGTCGTCCAAGAATGATAGAAGACAAGATTACGACAGGCGTTTACAGTTAGTTATTTTGAGTTTTGAGTTCCTGTTGAGTGACAAGTTTCACGACCACGAACACGCGAGCAAAACAAAATTGCACGGTGGTACAAAACAATAAAACCAAAACAAAGAGCTGAAGTCAAGGCTTGTGCTTAATTATTATTTAAAATTTTAAGTGAAAAATGTATTAATTTGAAACAGAAGTCCGCAATGGTGGAATTAAACAACAATAGTACTCACAACCAACAAAAAAGTTGGCAAAATGGCGAACTTTTTGTAACAAAACATATAATTTTAATTATAAATATGCATGATTATATTAGATCATTTTATAAATGAAGATTTAAAGAATTACGTTCATTGTGATATTTTATCTGCACATTATTCAATTTGGTTCACTATGTTTCACATTTCCGTTTTCCATTTGACAATTCTTCTGTTGCCTATTCCCATTCGTTGGTCGTGAACGCTCAGCCTGTCGTAATCTTGTCATCTATCATTCTTGTCGTCGTCATTGTCTTCGGCATCTTCGTCAACACTTTCGTCATCGTCATTATCTGCGGCTGCGCATAGCAACGTTTCGCTTTGCATATTTCGAAATATGTGTAATTTTAAAGTATAAGCATTGCTAGTCAAACCTAATACGTTACAGATTGCTAACAAATCAGTGGCCCTCAAACTGTTTTCAATGTAATCAAATTTTTGTTTACAGCGATCGTCGTTTTCGTCAAATTCGAATCCAGTAAATTCTCGTAAACGTTTTCTGTTCAGTCTATCACCAACTGTTTCGAATATGTATTTGTGTAGAGCCGTTATGCTCTCTTTTTTGCTCTTTCGCAGCTTTTCTCGAACAAATTCGAATTTTTGCAAACTAGCCATGGCGTCTATGGCGTTACTTATGTACATTGTACGATTTTGAGCTTTTATGCTTCTTTTCTTTCACACACTTTTCACTATTTCACAATGATGAGACTTTTTATCTTTTCTTTTTTGTTGAGCCCCCAAAATATGAGGGATTTAGTTTTCCCACACGTTAATAAATTTAAAGTTTGATGAAAAAGAAACTGTACTTATTATTGTGAAAACTTTAATTTAATAAAATGAAAATATAGTTTAATATCTCCCGGCGTCTACGTCGATACGTGCGTACGGCTACACGTCTTCCAGAAAACTCTTCGTCTTGATACTGCATACTCTTGTTCAAAGTTTCGAAAAACGCTGTTCTTCCGAAAATGGGTTTCGGAGTTGTTTGAACGCGCAGATTTGCTATTTTATGTAAAAGGAGTTTCAGGATTGCTCAATCCCACATATATGTATATCTATATCATATATGTATATATATATTTTGTACGAATTCAATTTTATAAATATTGTTTGACTTCGACCAATACATGGCGCATTTTTACCTGTTCCGGTTTCGTTTTGTATATGTATACTATACGTAAGTATGACAATAATTTTCTATTTTAAGTATATGTACACATGTATATCTTCAGAACTGTATGTGTGTGCTTTATTCGTGGCGAGATTTCAGAATAAAAGTTTTTATATTGTTTTATAATCAACGTTGGTTTAATCCACGCGCTGTGAGTAAATAAGCAGCAAACATGTGTGGTACGCATATAAATAGTTAAAACTTGTAATGTATGTCTTGGAGCATGGACAGAATTTGAAAACTTTTTATTTTGTAGACAATACAATTTTTGTTAGAAAGTATTTTTTAGTTATTAAAAGGTGAGCAAAATTTATTGGATTATTGAATTACACCAACGTGTTACAGCTGAGTCTTCACATTTCATATAAATATATATATGAACATTCCAGAACATCTCTAAACAATAACGGTAGGAATGTCAAATTATATTGCGTAAGCTGGTATGCTAATACGTGACCAAGTATTGAATCGAAGCAGCTTATTCAAATCTGCAATAGCGAAACACTGTAGATTTACTAACCCAATTTTCTTTCAACTAAATGGACATATATCCGTTTTTAGTTCCTAATAATAATGTAATAATTTCACATATCTCAATCAACACCTGGAATCGAGAATAATGTGTGTTACGAGGCAAGTATATCGGGAGTTAAAAAGGGACAAAACGTATTTATCAAACGAAAAAGAAGATACCGAAGAAAGTGAGTTCGAAATGATGATAGTATGACAGAGTTGACAAGGCTTATCACTTGGTGCCAGAACTATAAGGTGGATGCAAAAATACCTTTTATCGACTCATCATTTATGTGTGTGGCCTATCGGAACACAACCCTTCTCCTATTGGCTGACCGATTCTGGGCAATCGCTTCCTTCAGACGGTCCCACTGTTGACAGTACAGGTCCGAATTATGTTTGGTCGTAGCTCCAAATAAATTGCTTGACCACCGCCAATCTTGCTTGCGCCGTCTCACTGTGTAGTGGAGATCATTTTCTCTTGTCGTTTTCGTTACTAATCCACTTTTCAGCAACAGTAACCATCCATTTAAGAAATATATCGATGAAGCCATATAAACCTAATGTACAGGACACTTTTCTGTTTGATAATTGGTTATGCAGTATGAAAATCATCAATTATGTCCACTCGTTATACAAAGGTTATGTTGAAAACTACTAAAAGTTACCAATTTCAATCAGATTTGGTATGTTTTATTTCGTTGATATTCTAATGTCATGGTTCAAAAACGCGAAATCGAAATCACAACTACTGCTCATATAATTAATTTTGAATTCCATGTAATTAGTTCATTTGGAATAAAGTTTTGTATAAATGCGGACTATAACTTTTCAAGAACCCAGAACTCGAACATGAGGATTTTATACTCTCGCAATTTATTTATTTAATTTTATTAATATAACACACAATTGTACTTATATATTCGGCACATGTGTCGTATAAGGTCCATTAAAAGTTTGAAAACCCTAATATTAGGTATATGGGTGCTAGGGTAGTGCTAGTTATGACCCGATTTGACTTATTTTTGGCAAGGAGACATATTATTAGAAGAAAAATATTCCATTTGAATTTCATCAAAATATCTGAGAGACTTACTTATATTTTCGGTAAAAATTAATTCGAGGCTCTGAGGTCCACATGTTCGATGGGACCTTGAATACTTATGGTTCGATTTCTGCGATTTTTAGAAGGGCGATGCTACACTATAATTGCAGAATTTGTGCAAAGTTCTAATATCTTCACTAGTGCATACTTTATATGTTGTAAAGTAAACGATTCAGATCGACTTCAAAGTTTTGGTATATGGGAAGTAAGCGTAGTTTGAACTTTGATTTTCATAACATATCATTGGGAAGTCAAGAAGATACTATGAACCTACTTTCAGTGAAATTGGTCGAGTATTTACGGAGACATGGTTTTTGACCCATAAGTGGGCGGAACCACACACATTTAAAATTTTGTATACCATTATGAGTGCAGCTCTTCTTAATAATGAAATTTAAGGTTTCTGGTGGTCTTTCTTACTGAATTGAAGCACTTTTAGTAGTTTTCAACATAACCTTTGTATGGCAGGTGGGCGTGGTCATAAACCGGTTTCTTCCATTTTTGGACTGTATAAGGTAGTACCTAAAAAATGACTCTAGAAAGTTTCTTTGATATAGCTTAGTAGTTTACGAGATATGTACAAAAGACATGATAGGGGGGGCGGGGCTGCGCCCATTGCCCCAAAGAAATTGCATCCAAATATGCCCCTCCATAGGGCGATCCTTCATACCAAATTTTACTTCCATAGCTTATTTTATGGCTTAGTTATAGCTCTTTATATGTTTTCGGTTATCGCTATTTTGTGGGCGTGGCAGTGGACCGATTTCTTCGAACTTAATCTTCTTATGGTGCCAAGAAACACATGTACAAAGTTTCATCAAGATATCTCAATTTTACAGCTTGCACGGACGGACGGACAGACGGACGGAAGAGATCTCTCAAATATTTTATTGACATTCAGTGGAAGACATTTTCTTATATAGTAATTAATTATTGGGGATGGGGTCATATGTAGAAGTTCACGCAAGTGAGGAAAGTTTCTGATTGCCATTCACTTGGGAGTGGCCAGGAACGATTCTTTTGCATATGACTCACGACTTCCGGTTTTAGACCAAGTATCCCCTGGGTAGCTAACAGACATCCGTTTGGAGGCGAGCTAAAGTGAGAAGGCGAAGCCCGCTTCTGCGGTTGTGCGTAGGGTTTGGGACCCACCACATAAAAAAATCTCCCCAATGAAAACAAACACAGAGCCTCGGATGAGACAGCGCCCTTTCGATGACGACCCCTGCAAACGTTTTAAGGATAATGATTTAAGGGCATGCACCTGGAATGTCCGGACCCTTAATTGGGAAGGTGCCTCTGCCCAGCTGATTGATGCCCTCATACAACTAAAGGCTGACATCACCGCCGCCCAAGAAGTGCGATGGACAGGACAAGGACGGAAGAAGGTGGGTCCTTGTGACACAAATATATATACATATATATAATTAATTATTTCATTTTGCTTCCATATACCAAATATATGGATTTGCTAGATTCCGTTTGGTTTTTATCGTATATATCGGTTAATATGTGAGTTAACTTAATATAAATTATGATTATAAATTATCTTGGATATTAAGTAGTTTAGTGGCGAATATGGTTTAAATTGGTTCGGGAATCGCTTCAGTCACAATATATTATGTATCTAATCAGTTCCGTTATTTTAGGGGACTTTATGCCGAATATATGGTCAAATTGTGTGTTATCTTAATAAAATAGTTATGTCAACAAATAATTTTGAATATTTAGTAGCTTGGTGGCGAAAATGGTTGAATTTCAGCCATATATACTATATATCCAATAATTTACTTGAGCATATAACTTTCCCTAGACAATACCTGAGATACCTGGTATTCGGTATTGACGTATTACCCCATGCCTACAGAAGTTTAAAAATACATTAGTTGGACCACCCGTTCAGTAAAATAATCACAGAAAACTGCATCGTTAAGCGTTCGTGTATTTTTTTTAATAAATAAAATGACAGAAGAAATATAAACTAGTTCAGAATAGAATATCTAATTTCAAATTTAAAACAATTACAATTAGTTTATTACAATTATTTAATTTTATTTGAAATGATTTTTCATCCATGTAAATTCGATAGCTTTGATAAGAAAAAAGTTTGTGAAACTATTTTTAAGCGAGTTCCAAGAGTATTTAAGAAAGTAAAACTCAACGCATAACTATGAATACGTAAAACTCGTAAAATGTTTTCAGTGCAACATCAATAATTATCTACAGCTTTAACAATTATTGTTTTTGGTTTTATGTAGAAATATGTAAACATCCATGTAAACATACCTAAAAAATAATTAAATTTCATAACTAATTCTTACATGCCAAATATATCTGTATAACTATGTAAATATTTACTTGTATTTACTTTCCCTGTTTAAAATATCGAGTTTTTTTTCCGACCAATAACAACAATCACAATTCTTTTAATCTTTAGAGATATATGTAGTATATCTAGTCATTTAGCATTAAATATACATATATGTATGTATTTACAAAGTGGCGTGCAGAAGCGTGTAAATACAGTGCGTTCAACAATTAATGGTAACCAATTTACAAATAGCCTTATCTTATATATTTCGGGAAAAGATCCTTTTGAACTTTGTTTGCAATTAAATAGTTATATAGTTTTTCATTTCTCACATTTATTTTGCTTTTCGACACACTTTAGTGCACTAGCACATATACATATACATTCATTTGACTGCACATAATTCCAAATTTTTGGAACAGCTTGTAATTTTAAGAGTGAGAGCGTACAACCTCATATTTCTTACCAAAATTAATAATAATTTCATTTTACTCATCGGTTAATACTCTTATTTTATTTGCTGTGATTAATCAAAAAAAAAATTAAAACATTAAATAAAAAAAAAATGATTAATACTTATTACGAGTATTTGCTATTGAGTTTGTCGCTTACGAGAGATTCAAAAGTTCAATAAATTTTTAGGTATTAAAATTAAAAGAGTCAAAATGTATTACGTTCAAAAACCATTACATATTGCACATTTCGTATAAATATTTAAATATCATTGTGCGATATATCCCTATTGGGATATTTATTTCAATCTGGTATAACCAGTTTTCCCAATAGCTAAAGGTCTTCAGTCTACTATCAAAGTAGAGTAGGTTATTTACTTTCACTATCTTTAATGACATGACAGTTGTACATCTCTTTATCTTTACGCATGAGAGTTATATGGACATTTCCATCTCGGTTATTATCGAGATCTAAAAAAGTCATTAGAACTAAATATATAATC
The DNA here is from genome assembly GCF_028554725.1 of Zeugodacus cucurbitae. NCBI lineage: Eukaryota > Metazoa > Arthropoda > Insecta > Diptera > Tephritidae > Zeugodacus > Zeugodacus cucurbitae. The sequence goes on along the minus strand of NC_071667.1, from coordinate 48,357,106 downwards.
TATGAGCGACATAAGTTGTTAAATTAGGCAGTCTCGTTTCTTTACGTTAATAACACAGCCACACAAAAATTTTGGTTTTGGTCTGGGGTCTAACTATGTTTACCCTATGTTTCTGGGGTCGCTGAATCCGAATCCCGAAACCCAAACAAAAAAAAAACAATAAGGCAGTCAGCATTTATTAAAATTCAGATTCGCTTGAAACTCGTTACTTACTCGTTTTTCGGGGTCACGGATTACGAATTTGACAATACTTTTCAGAAACTCTAAGTGGGGATCAATGTGATTTTATTTTTAAAATTTATCCGCTGTGGATGTGTAATCAACTCATATAATGTATATGTGCTGGAATGATCGTTAAACTTCTTGTAGAATCAAGGGTATAAAAATCTCGCGGTAGCTACACATTTGGCTTCAGAAAATCTTAAAATGAATAAAAATTAATTAACGAAAAATTCAATATGCAACATGCCAGCGTCAGCATCTTTTTCATACTATTATTGATATATGTATTATGAAATGATATATTCATATACACTTGTGTGTATATTATTTAGTTATTGAACTTTCGTGAATCCTCTGCCTTATCTCAAACTTAAAGAGATTTTAAGGTATTAATTCTAATATATCTTATAATATTTTTCAGTTTATTTGGTTTATTTGAGTGCAATTCTTAGTACTAAAACGTTTATCCAAATTAATAAATTTGTTTAACTAAACTTGTTCTTATTCTATTATCTTATTCTACATATACATATATGTACATAGAATTTTTAAAGACAATTCGTCTAACCACTGTGCTGAGATTTCACATTCCATATTTATCCGTTTTTTTTTTTTTAAATGACAACTACATATATACATTTATACGATCTTTATATAACATTAAATACACACGTATCTTTAATAACCTTAAGTTTGATTTCTCTATTTAAATTACAAGCAGTAGTTTAAGATATGTGGTCTAGTATGATATTTCGCAGCACACAAATAATACATTCATATATTACAACTCCATTAGTTCTGTTGGAGTTACTACCTTAGAGACTGGGACTAATCTGTCATTTCTGTCGAGACTAGCCAATTTGATTTAATGAAGAATCAACTGTGGGTCAAATTAGGAAGACGTCCTCAGCGACTTGTTGTTTTAAAATATAAACTGTATTTTCTAAAATTAGAAAATTGTAGCGTCAATCGAAATCACTAGGGCTGCGCAGCTCATCGTCATCTTATCGCCTACCAGGTGGTGCACGCAATACACCAGCCTCCGTCAAGTTAGACTCACACACACCTGCCAGTGTCAAGTTTCATCACGACAACCCACATACGAAACACCGTTGTTTTCATTTATTCTGGTCACCTACTGGGCTGCGTCTGTCAAGTATGTATTTTTCGAAACCTTCTCTACACCGTTAATTTACAGCCATGTCTTATCATCCATTGTAGACGAGACGAAGATGCCACGTGGCGTATTTGTCGACAACAGCGTTGTTGTTGTGGCTTTTGTTGTCGTTGTTGTTGCTGTGCCAATTGTGTTGCCACCGTCTGTGGCATCTATTGTACGATGTTTGTTGTTGTTGTTCTTACTGCTACTGTTGCTAATAGCATAAGCTTTTGTACTACCGTTGACATTTTTATATTCCAAACCTTCGTCTATAGCATTGCAGCATTTGTCACGCTCCTCAACTACTTTGACACTGCCACTGTTGCTATTGTTGCAGTGTGTGCGCTCAAACTGTCAGGATGTGGCACGTACATTTGTCTCATCCACACCGCACACATCACCACCAATGCGACCACCTTCAACACCTCCGTTTTCGCCGGTGCCAAGTGTGGATAGTGGCGGCGGCTGCGGCGGTAACGGTGTTGTTGTTGTGCATGCTTCGGTGTCGGTTGTTTCAACTGTCGCTGGCCATAATGGCAATGACACTTGTTGTGCGCTGCCATTTCGCAGCGCCACTTTGATGGGCTCAGCCTTCATTACGAATCCATATTGTCCCTTCGTACCCGGCGCGCCGCTTAACGACGTCAGCGATGTAAGCTCGTGACTATTGCTACAGTGACTAATGGTGAAGCGTTGATGGTATGCGCTGGTGTTGTTGCTGCCAATTGGCGCTGAGTGTCGCATCGGATCTCGATGGGATACTATTGTGGAATTACGTAACATACCTGAAAATAGAAAATAGCGAGTGGCATACAGTAATTGACGGGCGGGATTGTAGTAAAAGCCAAATGAGTATGTAAATGTGTATCTAACAAGTTTTTATGTGCATAAAAAGGTCCGTGGTACGTGGCGCGACTGTGGAAGCGGTTTAGCCAACTAATTTGAATTTTCAAATTGCCTAAAACTTAGTTTTGCTCAAAGAAGCTGTGCAGACGTTCTGTCAATGGCATGCCATCAAATTTTCACCGTCTTCGTGACACTACGCAACGTGTCAACAAAATAGAGGGCTAGAGTGTGAAAATAAATAGATCTGAGCCTTAAAGCGGAGTTACCTCCAACATCGTCGTAAGTACAGAATTTAAGCTAGTTCTGAAAACTTTTTGATAGTAATAATTCAAATTGGAAGTGATCATTCTTCACAATTCAATAAGTTCCTAAATAAAAATAATAACATAAAATAACTGCATGTCCCATTTTATTTCCCAACTTTTCTTCTCGCTCCTCCTCTCTTGTGATAAGATTTTCTTGTACAACTTAGTTATGTAGTCCCCCCATAAGGAGAGACATATTTGGATGATTTTTTTCGTTTTTGATAGTGCCCGCATCTTTAAGATGTTTGCATATATATCATAAAATGTTAGAGCTACATATGGCATCAAACCTTCTGAACATTAGATACTGCATTATGCAGCATGAAAATGGAGCATATGAAATCGGATAACCACGCTTTACTCCCATACAAAGGTTGTGTTGAAGACTACAAAAATGCTATAATTCAGTAGGGAAAAACACCGGAAACCCGGAATGGTAAAGATAGTATAGCAAATCTGCACTAAAATAGGTAAAAAATATACTACTCGACTAATTTCAACGAAATTCGGTTCATACAACTTATTGGCATCACAATGCTGCATTTTGAAAACGGGTTCACACCCACGTCGATTTTCACCAATAACACAATTTTTAATTTCATCTGATTCGTTCACTTTACAATATATTGGTTGGCAAATATCTCCTTTCTTTTTTGTTCTTTATTCAATGCTTTATAAAAAGTGTTACAGTGATCGGATTTAGTGCAAATATGCGTCGTTTCGTTCGATAATATGTTTCCATCTAGACGGCAACTTCATAATACCCTTCGCGTAGAAGCCCTCCTCCTTATTTGAGAAGTACTCTGACAGCCATTTTACTCAAGCCTCTTTTGAGTTCTACTTTATACCACCAAGGTCGTTCGCCATGGGCAGGAATATGTGGTAGTCACTTGGCTCTATGTCCGGGCTTTATGGTGGATGCGATAAAACCTCCCATCCGAGCTCCCGTAGCTTCTGACGAATGATCTACGAAGTGTGTTATCTGGCGTTGTTCTGACCCTTCAGGTCGATCGCCTGCTTCAAGCGGTCCAGTTGTTCGCTGTAGATGGTGGAATTAAGCGTCTGGCCATATGGGAGCAGCTCATAGTGGATGATTCCCTTCCAATCCCAAGGCCTTCCTGGCCGTCAATCCTGGTTTAGCCACTGTTTGGGACGATTCACTGGCCCTCGACCACTACCGTTTTCGCTTGATATTGTCGTATGTGATCCAATTTTCGTCGCCAGTCACCATCCGCTTCGTTAATTCGGACCAGAACGATTTTTTGCGGGACCCATACATCAAGCTATTTTGTGTATCCAGCCTTCAGCAGATGGTTTAAAATAGTTTGGTGACTAACTCCTATTTCCTGGGCGATGTTACGAGATGCCACATGCCGGTCTAATCCGATGTTTTACATGATTTGATCGGTATTCGTCGTCACAGGGCTTCCACCGGCTGGCTTATCCAAGGTGTCGTTTTCATCCGCTCTGAATCGTCGAAACCATTCCTTCGTGAAGGACAGAGTACCATCCCCCAAAAACATCATTAATCTCATGGAACGTTTCTCTAGCGGATTTGCCTTTAACGAAGGAAAACTTTAAAATAGCGCGAATTTCGAATCGTTAGTGAACCCCATGCTCACACGTCTATAACTGTTGAACGCAATATTCAAACTAATCATGCTTAGAGTCGTTTCGTTGGTTTTGCCAAGACCTTTCAAAGATGTATACTATTGCCTGATACAAGCTTTGTAGCGCTTTATACATATCACTTTATATAAATTAAGCACCCATGAAGATATCGGAACAAAACTTTGCACAGATACTGCATTTTTAACGCAACATCGCCCGTCTTAAAAACGAAATCGAACTATATCGAACATGAGAACTTCAGAGCTTGTGGTATTTTTTTATCGAAAATATCGGTAAATCTCTCAGATATTCAAAAATCGGCAAAATTGGGTCAATCCTTTCTTTAGACCTCATATCCTGTGGAATCCAGAAATCGGTCCAGTAATTACCCCATCCATCATGTATTATATATAATGATTTTCGTTATTCTAGTGGATTTATGTCGAATATACAGGACGAATATTATAATAACTAACGAAATATCTAATAAAAGTTCATATGTAAGATATATCGAGATGTCCTGGTTTTAAGTTTGTTCTTTACGAGCAAGGCTCTAAAGTCTATTAAATGGTATTTTTCAATAACGTGCATTACTGCGGTATAAAGCTGAAGTGTCTGCGAGATTACGTACTATTACACAGACTGGTGGACGTGTGAAATTTTTTAAGGTGAGTTTAAAATATTATTATACCAGAAATAAAGTTGGATATAAGTTCGAAATTCGTTATCAGACGGAATTGTTCAATCGCATATTTGCCAACAATGTCAAGAGTCGAGTGGTTGAACAGGCGCGAAACTTCCCCGAAGCACGATCATCATTTTATTTTTTGACTAACCCACTTTTAAAGCTGCGTTTCAGACGTATTTCTTTGGAGAGCTTGTCAATTTTCGACACTATACCATGGAGTGATGATTATCCATTGTTCAAATGGTTGAATGGACAGCGAGACATCCAAAAATCTATTCGTCTGCCGTAAAAATTGTGCATGCTTATCTATATATCTACCTAGCTTAGTCTTTGTCCATACTTTTCCTGTAGGGATGGTTAATGGAATGGCCTAACACAGCTGCCAACTTTGTAGTCATTTGTTTTTCAACTGACTAGCCAGAGGCTTCCGTCGTAAAACAAAAAAGATTAACCATCGCCCAGTGTTGGCAGTCACTTGAAGCCGCGTGCACATGACAAGAGTGGGCAGTGGCTCAGCATTATACAGACTCGGTTGGTGTTATAAATCCAATGGTGACATGTTGTTGGCTGTCAGCAACAGGCGTATCATCTCTAACACACACGCAGCGTGAAAGTTGTGGAGGAATTACTAGGAAATCAAGCGATGAAACTTTGTCCAAATTTTATTTGGATGCTGAAGTTGATTGGTACATTTTGGCAAGAGATAAGAAAAACCCACAATGCGGGCATGGAAAAGTTGAAGGACAATTAACATAAATGACAGATGATGCTAGGTTTTTAAATTAATGCGAAATAAGTTAAATTTCAGGCATTTGTGTGATTACGGCAATTTATTGCTCTTATGCTTGTTAGGTACTTCATTAAATTATCATGAAATTACCATTATTTAGTACACGATTATTTTGGTAACAATTCTCGATAATGAAACGAAACTGTGCTCCCGCTGCTGCTAAAGAACAAATGAATCATTATCATTAGTCTAAAACAGTCCAGAATCGGGTACAATTGAAATATGATTTGTATGACATTAAGCAATTCGTTCGAAACGACTAAGCATGAAATAAATTTGTATTGCAATTCACTCATCTTTACATTCCTCAGTTCGGAAAAAGGAGAAGCGCAATCGATTTCGCTTAGCGTCAAAGTACACCACAATTCTCAACTCACATTATCATGCTGACGCAGCAGGGCTTCATACACATTATTTACTAAAAATTTTGAAAGTTTAAAACCATAATTCATTTACTTACCATAATGTGAAGCTACGCGACGACTCTTTGGCGAGCTCGGACAGGTGTACAAAAACGAACGCTGAGTATCTGGAAGAGACACACAAAAGGATGAATTGACTGGGAAATGTCCAACTGGGAGGCGAGCTAATGTGAAATGGTGAAACATAGTGACCAGAACGGGGAAAAATTAGATGCAATTGCCGTGAAATGGGAAAGTGATTTTGTGGTGATTGCGATATTTCCATTAACTTCTATATTAACATTCAACTTGCATGGATAGTTAAGTACTGTTACAATTATAAGTAATTATATAAGACTTACCATTTCTTTTGATGCGATTGTGATCCGGCGAACCCGAGCATGAGTAACGCGACGTCATATTGTCGCGCCGATTTAGAGATTCAGCGCCGACTTTAACGAACGGACACCAACGGAAGAACCGCTTGAAGCCATAACGGAATCTGTTGAAGAAAATTCACAATTTATTAATATGGTAATTTGTGTACATGCACCCCATAGTGTGTCAAGTCGTATGTGCCTAGTATACAAATCCCTAACTATGCTCTCATTTATGACGAAGCATCACCACTGGTTGCAACAGCTTGCTACTGCAGGTGAGAGCTCCGCAATTAATTCAAGTTGCTGCTGTGTGCACAATTGAGGAAACTCAGTTTCCGCCTATTGACAATAAGTAAGTCAAATGAGAGTAGGTTCCTTTGAGCAGAGATTCGCTATTAATTCTTCAATGCACTCCACCAGCAGCGCTGCGTAATGCGCTCAAATAAATTGTGCAAATGTGTGGCATTCCATAAATGTGATTGTGTTGAGCTCTGGTGATGGATTGAAGCATAATTTTGTGTCCAATTATTCACTGCGCACGTTGCGACTTTGAAATAAAATTATGTTGTTGTTGCGTAGGGGAACACGCATTACATTCAGTTTGGCTTAAATTCAAAGAGTGTCAACGGATTTGGTTAAATTCGATCGAAATGCATTATATGTGTCTGTCCAAAATTCGTGGTATATTTCCAATAGTGCGGATTTCTATGTTGATTTAACGTCGTCTTCCCGAACTTAGTCAACCTCTATTATTTTTCTAACGCATAGAACTACTCTCTGAAGCTTAAGGTTTTTACCTTTCGTCTAGTATTTGTCATGCAACATAAGGGGCTATACCAGTGTGACATTTTCAAAAAATCGTTTTTTTTATTTTTTGCTTATTCGATAGTTTATACTTTCAAAAACATTTTGTGAAAGCGGTAATATCGTATCTTGAATATTTTGAATGACAGCGTTCTAAAGAGCGACCGCTCGCTGGTATAAGCAACTATAGTCGAAACTTTCAACGCGGTTTCCTCGAAACGACATTTCTCAAAACAGCTGACATCATAACTCAACGATACATTGACCGATCGACTTCAAATTTAAACTGAGTATTCCTGAATCTATTTATTATACAATGACCTTTCTTTTTGATTGGTTGAAAATTGTCAATTTGGCATTAATCTTTCACCATTTTTTACCTAAAAAAACTTTTTTTTTCAAAAATCATTGGTCATAGGAAATATATTTAACTTTAATAACCTTTTTGAATTTTTTTGTTTCAGCCGGCATCATGTCAGCAGTTAGGGAACTTTTTTTTGGCATCTCCGAAGACAGCATATATATAACTCCGTTGTTTTTCAATATTTTTGTTAAGAAAAAATTTTGAAAGGTAGTTGAAAATTTACCTTATTATATTCAAAAAACTTCGAAACAATCGATCAAGTACTTTCTTTTAAAAAAATTCACGAAAATCGCCTAATTTTTCATGGGTTACACTGGTATAGCCCCTTAACTTCAACAATCTCTTATTCTCCCACATTACATCTCTAATAAGTTTTTATCGAAAAACTTACGTTAACGAACATTCGAATTACGCGCTCTAATCGTCTTTGTCTTTGTATTTGGCATTTTCGTCACAATAATACGGGGAAACGGAACAATATTTGGAACTTCTATAATCCAAACTTTGGCACAAAACTTTGATTGCCTGAACTCCGTCCATATTTGCTTGAGTTTACATAAGGCTTAATAGATTTTATTGTAAAAGTTTCGTTCTGCTTGTTTCCTTTAAGGAAGTGAACTTTTCCATTAAGAAGCTATTCAACTTAAAGTTATAAACTGCAGGTACATATGTATATAAATAGACTAGAATTTATGGTTTTGAGCGGATTGTCCTAGAGGACGACTTACTTAAAGCTTAGAGGGATCATAAATAGGATAAATAGGCGTTTTTATGTTGCATATTGTACACTGCCTGCATATCAAACGCAGAAACCTGTTTGAGTCTAGTGCCATTCATGCAGAATTGTTTTTGTGAATGACTTTTATGATGAATTAAAAAGAGATTAAATGACTTATTAGTTTGCACTACTTAGGTTGACTTTAAAAGATCAATTGTGCATAACAAAGACCTCAAAAAATTACTTAAAAAAAGCTTAACACTGTAAGTAGAACAAATCCTGCAGATGATTTACTAAATAATGATTTTTAATGATATACGCTACTAATGGACTGAGCATAGTATTACGGATTTTTAATTATTATATTAGATATATTAGACAACAAGAGCTGGTAATATCAAAACTTACAAAGTACGAATCAATATGAAGGCTTTGCATATATTATATATATACACCGTGCAACTATGTGAACTAGTGTTCAAATATATGTAATAATCCTTCAATCACTTTGATCCTTCCAACGAATTCATCCCCTTTTCGGATACTTTGTATGAATGAATTGAAAAGAGAAAGTAGCAGATAGTCGATTTGAGTACAGAACCCATTATGCCTTAAACCATTTTTTTTGTGAGGTGTTAAAGAAATTACAATCTTTATCGATTTTTCATAATCTCCAGCAGTTCGACTACTAATTAAGCAGAAAGCCAGAAAAATATTCTAATTTCCTTTCTGAATTGATCTAGGGACGAATGATGTTTCACATTTTTCAATATGACATATTTTCGACTGCATAGTATCCATATATTCATTCGATCTGAAAGTTATACAGTCACCTTTCATGTCAGACTTTTGCTTGAGGAACTCTAATGGCTGTAATTTAGTAACCCTGCACAAATATATGAACCATTCCGAGGTGTGTGTGAATATTGTATAAAATTTTATAATGTTGCCCTCGGTTTACTCTACACCATTAGTAATGATTCTAAAAACATTTTTTTTAATCTCCAGTGTTATCATTCAATGAATAACTACGAGTATAGAGTATATGCATCTGCGAGAGTATAAATGTATTTGCTACTATCCTCTTTGAATAACAGGTTGTCAAGTGCATGACTCGTATTTATAAACGTGACTATATGTATGTACATACCTTGAGTTCATCCAGCAGTAAATAATCGGATTATACATGGAGTTACTCATGGCCAGCCAATAGATGCCTAAATAGACTTCCTGAATAAAAGGTGTCTGTGTCAGCGACGGATAACATGATGTCAATATGAAATAGGTGTGAAAGGGCAACCAACAAACGGCAAATATCCCCACGACAACCATCATCATTTTCACCACCTGTCAGTGCGAGAAGTGAGAGAACAAAAAATTATAGTTCTAATTTATGAGTAAATAGTTGATATTATAAATTCAAAATCATTTTATCATTTCGGCTTGCTTATGTGGGACCTGCATTATTTCTCTGAATTCATAGTTATTTTGTAGAGTTAATTTATTTAAGTTTTGTAGTTCAATTTCTAGTATGAGATAATCTATGATGGTAGAATAGATATTACATTACAGATTTGGGAGCGTTCTGTAATGTAATTGAATTCAATAATCTAATAAATTACTGTCGAGCTTAGGGGGTTTTAATGCAGTGCCGGATTAGCCACGTAGCAAATGCTACGGGTCCCGGGGTCCAACATCTGTCCGACCGTAAAAATATCAATTTATCCTAAAAACTGAAGACTACTCCTGAAACGAATCATTGTAGTAATAAAGATCGAGGTCTTGCGTGCCGGGGTAGCAACGAAATCGTTGGTTCGCCCCACAATGGGAATTATTTAGGCTTATTAGAATTAATAGACGAATTTGACGCTTTTATGACTCAACATTTTCAAAGTCATAAAAAATTGAAAAAAATTGTGAGGAATTCATTCATCTAATTGCGTCAAGCGTACTGGATCAAACAAGTAATGTTATTGACAGTAAGAAACAAGTGCCTCTGGAACTGCAATTTTATAAACATTGATTAAATAAATTCCATAGAATTATGTGTTCCCAATTGTAGAAATTGCCTTGCGCATTTATTGTCTCTCATGATCACTAACGGTAGTGGCGAACGTTCATTTCAACTTTAAAACGCATTTAAAAATTAGTTGAGAAACATCATGGGCAAAGAAAATCTTAATAAACTCACTTTGATGAATATAGATGATTTATTTGAAGAAATCGTTATTGAAAGTGTTATCTATAAATTTTGCCCATATTAAATTCAGACAAGTTTATTTGTAACAGTTTTGCTTTATTTAATAATCTTAACTTAAGAACCAATAGCAAGCAAAGGCACTATTTACCCAAGTAAATTGAATAGTTGGTACAGATTTCATGAGAGGGACCGATTAAACAGATTCCAACAAAGGTTATGGACGTAAATCAATTGTAAATAATATAATCGAAATTAACAAAATGTGGTTCCTTTTAAAACGACACGATATCTTCAGCTCGCCTGTTGCAGTAATATTTATGATATCCATTCGTACTTACCCTGCGCTTACTCCGGACATTCTCCACTTGCCGCGGTGTATACTCTCCGATTGTTTTCGAGCCCCAAAGCTCAATGCCGACTCGTGAATAAGTAACTGTCATCGAAATGATGGGTAATATATACGTGAGTATCATAAAAACGATATTATAACTGAAACGAAATATAAAAGGGCAAAAGTAAATGAGCGAAAATTCTTCACATTCTTCTAAAAATTTAAGACGACCCACACATTTGTACTTGGGCAATTTATATCCAAATAAATTTCGTATTTATCATAAGCGTCAGACTTATTGTTTTGGGATTTGGGATTGCGTCTGAATATAAAGTTAAGTAAAGAGTTAGTATAAAATGTAATTGCATGTGTTTTTGAAAAACTGCTTGACTATTTATATTTACACTTCGGAGAGTGTAATTGGGCCTGAATTTAAAGATTCTAAAAATTAAGCCTCAGCTATAAGCCAAAATTTTGAGATATTCAAACAAAACTTGAGCGTGTGGAATTCGCATTTGCTTTAGTGCTAGTTGAGTTTAGCTGAGTTTTAAGGACACATGTTCAAATGTTTACCATTCATACCTATGCATATATTCCACCTCTCTTTTATGACACATCACATATGTACATATATACTTACACATATTCTTGTTGCGAATGATTCGTGGGACCATCAGGCCATTCGGCGTAGCACACAATTCGGGTGCCATCCTTCAATTCAACCTCGCCGGTTGTAAAGAAGAGCAGCATGGGGCATGAAATCGTAATTGAGGCTATCCAAATGAACGCGGCAATGCCCAGATTGCATCGCTTGCTCATACGCGGTTCCAGCGGCTTCATAATGGCAACGTATCTGAAACGAAGTGCCGGGTTAGAGAACGTGAACGGTAGTGATAGTTAGGTTAAAAGTAGGCTGATAGTGGCTAAGTGTTGCTATAGAGTGCCTATATGGCAATGTATATACAGGTTACTTGCGTGTCATGTACCATGGAAGAGGAGCAATATTTAATTTTATTTCCATCGCACTTTACTGTAGCCCTTCGCTGTGGTTTATTAACTCACCTGTCGATGGATATCGCCATTAGTGTAAACACCGAAGCACTTATGCTCAATGTTGCTATAAATTGCGATATTTTGCAATAGAGTTCACCGAAAGGCCAATCGTTGTCCAGCATGTAAATATAATTGAACGTCACGTTCAGACTGGATACCATGGCATCCGCAATGGAGAGATTCACTGCGTAGAAAGTGCGGAAAAAGAATTTTAAGTAATTCATTAGAGAGGATAAACCAATATTTCGGAGTGCACTACTAGGGCATATTTATAAATAATATTACGTAGATTAAAACCCGTATAAAATACAAGTACAACTCAGATTAATAATCTGGTACCAGTTTTGTAAACCTTCAATTTTTATTTTGTTTGCATTCAAGTAACCCTCGCGTGTGTGGAGTCATTTTCGGTTTTTTTCGTTGCTTTAGCTATTAGTATTCCATACAAGCGAGTGTTTATTACCATTTTGTAAGGTGAATAAATTTACATAGCTACACACCTTCAAAGTCAATTTGCGGTGATTTACCTGACACGTAATGGCGAAAAATCATTGAAATTTTGCACAAAAAGCGTTGAAAGAATTGAGAAAGACATGCAATTGCGAAGAAATTGCTGTTAAAGGCTTGATGATGAAATCGAAACCCGTTTGTAATTCTACCTAGGTCTATGCTCTTCTGGCTGGATTAATAAAATATATATCTGTAAATAACTGATAATGAAAGTATGCTGGTATATTTTTTTTACGATAACATAATTTGGGCTAGATTAAAAAAATATGTCATTGGCCCACCTTTTCCCCTAAGCTCTAATAAATAGATCGACCAACATGTAAGTAATTGTGGTAAAATTCAATATGTTGTTCTGTACTATTCTATCAATTTATATTAGTTAGCAATGTCTTCTAAAACTTCGATATGATTAATTAAAAGCGGGTTTTAAATGAATCCTTAATTTATAAAGTATTGGGCCAATTATGATTTTTCGGCAGATTGAGTGATAAGTAAAAAACATGTGCCTCGATTTTCGAAGTTAGCCTCCAAAAGCGATATAATTGCCTCAAAAAGATATTTAGGTTCAACTCCCAGCCGAGTGTTGTACAGTGTAATTAATAATTAGATATAAGGAAATTCATATCACAGAATTGAGCACACACTACAATTAATTGTTTAAAAACTTAATACACTAAAAAAATATTTGGAAAATTAATATTAAATAATACCTTCGTCTACCTCAGTATCTACCTCAATCATCTATTACAGCTCGAATACTTCGTGGGATGGATTCAATTGATTTTTGGGTTTCCTTATATCACTTTTTATGTTATCATTGTTTCTTGGATACATATTCAGTAACTTTGACATGACTTCTGCCCAGAAATTCTCTTTCATATCTGATAACTGTTTAACTTGTCCTCTCCCTAACTACATGGGCAGAGCGCTTCGAATCATTATCTTATTAAAACCAAACTACTGATGGTACGTCGATCTTTCTGACGTTCTTCCTTATTCATCTTCATAGATCCCCATAAAACATTCAGCGAATTATATATAAAGGTAACCAGATTTTCTTTAAAGAAGTTAGTGGCGAACTTAGATTAATTTTTTTTTTGGAAATTTGCTTATTCGATTTTTCCTTGGGACTTTTGTTGGTGTTTATCCAGAATTAGGGATGAATAAATAAATTATTAAATAAATAATAAATAACCAATTATAAAAAAATAATTCTAATAGCGTTTTATTTTCATCTCGATGAAAATGCTTCCTTTTTATACATCAACACTATTCATATGCTGCATTACCTTTTTGAACGATAAAAGAAAAATAAAATGTCTTCCTATTATGCTGGTTAACTTTCACTCACAATTTGAAAACCCGAGTACAGGACAGAGTAAATGTTACATTTTTTTGAGAAAAGAAAACGCTATAAGTATGCCATTATATTTAGTTTTTAAAGAAAATATGGTTACCTTTATATATATTTCACTGGGTGTTAATAGCATAGTTGTAAGTCTTTTTTCTCTTTTAAGTTCTACGCAAAGGTATATTCCGTAATGCCATGGCATGTGTGAAAATTTATTTATAAGCACTTTAGCAACCTTGGGGAAGTTTTATACAATTTCGCATTAAGAACCTCCAGCCAAACATCCTATAAATCACCCCTTTCCATTAATATGTAGTCAAATAGGTTCTTCGACTCGTTTTTTTATACTCTCGCAACAAATGTTTCTAAAGAGAGTATTATAGTTTTGTTCACATAACGGTGTTTTTAACACCCAAAACTAAACGAGTTAGATATAGGGTTATACACTGGTGGCCACATAATTAGGGACAAAATAAAGTTGAGTAAAACACGCGTTTCAGTTCAATGTTTTTAGCACTAAATTTTCGCCTAAATTTAAAATGTAAATTGCAACGGTATATTATAACTGTGCTCAAAAATGTAGCACGTTTTTGAGTGACAAATTTAGACAGTTTTACTAAAATTCGGCGGTTTGATGAATTTATTGTATTTTGAGTGTGCTTGTGCTTGGTCACATAATTAAGGACACCAATTTTTTTATTGGATTTTTTATTATTTTAACACAAAAACTTGCGGTAAGTTGTATAAATCATTTGTATATTAACTAAATATTCAATATCAAATAAAATAACTGTTAGATATGGGTCGAAAAAAGAGTTGTACTCCAGAATTGAGGAAAATGATTATTTACAAGTACGTGAAGGAAAAAATGTCCATTAGAGCCGTAGCGAAGGAACTTTTATGCCCAAAATCAATGGTTCACAATGCTTTGATTCATCACGGAGGACAGGGAGTAAAATAAGAAAAAAAAAACGGCCCAGAAAAACTACTTCAAAGGACGATCGTGTAATTTGTAGAGTTTGCAAGGCGAATCCTTTTTTAACTTCCAGGCAAATTCTTGGCACGATAAAGGATCAACTGACCAACAATGTATCAACACGAACCATCAGATGTCGTCTTCTTGAATCGCAAGAAAAAAACCGCACGTATCAAACAAAAACTTAAAGAGTCGTATTAAATTTGCAAAGGAGTATATCGGAAAACCCTTAGATTTTTGGAAACAAATACTGTTGAGCGATGAATCCAAGTTTAATTTATTTGGTTCAGATGGGAAACAATTTGTTCGTTAAATTTTCAATAAATTTATACCTTAGAAGATAATAAATATGGTAACTGAAGTTTAAAAAAATATGTCGCTTTTAAATTATAAAATAAACCAATATTTTAAAAGAAAACGGAGTGTCCTTAATTATGTGACCACCAGTGTATATACCAAAGTGATCAGGGTGAAGAGTGGAGTTCAAATCCGAATGTCTGTCTGTCCGTCCGTCCGTCCGTCTGTGCAAGCTGTAATTTGAGTAAAAATTAAGATATCTTGATGAAACTTGGCACACTTATTTCTTGGCACCATAGGAAGGTTGCTTTCTGCAGTCGTTTTTTAGCTACTTCCTAATACAATCTAAAAATGAAAGAAATCGGATCATTACCACGCCCACCTCCCATACAAAAGTTAGGTTGAAAATTACTTAAAGTGGGTTAACTCACTAACGAAAAACGTCAGAAACACTAAATTTCACATAAGAAATGGCAGATGAAAGCTGCACTCAGATTTTTTTACAAAATGGAAAATGGGCGTGGCATCGCGCACTTATGGGTCAAAAACCATATCTCAGGAACTACTCGACCGATTTCAATAAAATTTGGTTTGTAATAGTTTCCTTATATCCCAATGATATGTTGTGAAAATAGGCCAAATCGCTTCACAACCACGCCTACTTCCTATATACCAGAACTTTGAAGACAATCTGAATCGTTTACTTTACAATATATAAAGTAAGCACTTCTGAAGATATCGGTGCAGAACTTTGAACAAATACTATGTTAATAGTGTGGCAGCCCCATTCTAAAAATCGCCGAAATCGGACCATATGTTTTCAAGACCCCATATATCGAACATGACATACATAGGACCTCGGTGCTTCTAACCTAATATTAGGGTTTCCAACTTTCAATGGACTTTATATAACATATATAACGAATATGTGGGTCAAATTGTGTATTATATAATATAAATAACAACAATACAATAAAGTGGAGGATAATTTTATGATGGCTATTGACATTGCCTGCGGCTGTTGACGCACCAAGTACTTATGTAGACAGACAAATTCAATTAACGCTCTATCATGTAGATTGTCTACTAAAAATTCCTTTATATACGAGTGAGTAGTATTTATAACGTGTATGTGATATATTTAAATCTAAATATGAAGTTTAAAATCGGATATCGTGTTCACTATATTACTATGTAAACCACTATGAAATTGATTATTTGCATTAATGGTTTATATCCACCTTTACTCACCTATGAAATAATTGGTAACGGTTCGCATTCTTTTTGTCGTCATAACAACCCAAACCACAATTAAATTTCCGCCCGTCGCCACTAAAACCATGCCACCGAATAGTATAGACCACAGGACCTGGCGCCACCATGGCAATATGAATGATATATCATCGTCCCTGCATAGAGAGAGAAAAGAAAAAATGGATTGGTTAGGAAGAAATAACTAAATAACAGGCGTTACAAATGAATCACATTCCATTCATTCTGTAAAATAATATATGTATGTACATATGTATCTATATGGTAAATAGAGGTATGAGTGACAGGGCATTATAATGTTCTGTTTGTTCTTTTCTCTTTCAAGATTTTTGATTGATTTTTTATAAATTTTGTCTTAGAAATATATAAATATATATGTATAATTAATCTGTCAGAAACGGTCATTTCATGCAGTATTGAAATTTCATGTAAAGTACAACAAGGTGTAGAGAAACACCTGTATATTTATTATTTATTTATATTTGTAAATTTAATAATTAATTTAAATTGCGTATTAACAAAGTCAAAATATTGCCTCTATACCTATCAAGAGCGCATGTTTTTATTTATTTATTATTGTAACGTATACGCCGTGGATATTCGTGAGTAATATTACAATATTTCCAAAAATTAGATATACTAAGACATCCATGTAAATTAAATAAGCTTTGTGAAATGACATATTAGCAGCTCCATATTCTAACAAAAACCCCAATTTCGGACTGACGTAAGTGACATCGAATCAAATAAAATCATTTGTTTTTGCTTGAAAGATGAAAGCTCCAACTGTTTACTAAACACATACCATTAAGACAATTAAGTGAAATTAATGTACAACTTGTGAATTGAATATAGAAGTAGAAGTCAATCAATACGTAAGTTTCAGCCACTCCTTCCTTGGAAATTTTCTCCCTGGCGCTCTGAAGAGTATGCATTTATTTCATAAGCTAATTTCTTCCAAAATGGACCAATTCAGGTGGATATTTTTCAATTAATTATTTAAACAAATCCTGCACTTATATTTCAATTTGGTGCTGATCAATAATTTTAAGTTTTTCTATAAAATTCAATATTTTTCTTGTACTCATTTTTTTAATTTGCATATTTCTTAAAAATTTTTTCAACTTATAGTTTTAATTCTACTTTTACCACGATTTGATTTGATGTCTGTTGTTCGTTAAATCGAGTACTTACAAATCCCCGATGTTCGTTATTTAAGGTACTCAATGTAACACATTTGCTTGATCGGTATAAGAGGTTTTCGTGAAAACGAATATTTGTTATTTCGGAAAACTTATAATATAGAAATGCATTAAAAAAAAAAAACAAAATAGAAAAGCCAAGACTAATAGTACAATATTGAATATAATCGTATTCTTAAACGACAAATCATATTCTATTTGATTTTCTTATTTAAATTTTGTCCTTTTTATGAATATTTCCGATTTTTCTTAGAATCACGTTTTTGTGTGGATCAACAATAATAAACTTTTGTTATTTCAGTATATGAAAGACAATGTGAAGACAAATACGAAAACACAATAATGTTCGTAAAATTGTCTAGGCAAACATATGGCGCACCACAAACCAGACAGTGTGGCAGACACGCAAGGTGTAATAACAAATGCACCGCTGTGATTTAATGGCAATTAATATTCCGCCATTGATTGAATGGTATTTGGCGTGCAAAAGTAGGTGTTACGATATTAAAGGATCTCTCAATTACGCAAAAAATAAATTCTTCATTCTAAGATGATTTATTTGTGCTGCTTAATTTGGAAGAAAAAAAAATGGATTTGATTTTGATATGCCATATTAAAAGGTTTCTAATTAGAAGAAGCAACTTTTTGGGATGCTTTCGAAAATGGGCAAAATCGGACCACTGCCACGCCCGCAAAATGGCGAAAACCGAAAACACATAAAGTGTCATAACTAAGCCATAAGTAAAGTTATAAAAGTAAAATTTGGAATAGAGGATCGCACTAGGAAGGGGCATATTTGGATGTAATTTTTTTGGGAAAGTGGGCGTGGCCCCGCCCCCAAATCGGTTATTTATATATAACTCGCAAACCAATAAAGCTATATAAACCAAACTTTCTGCAGTCAGTTCTCTTACGTACCCCACCACACACCATGAAAATAGTTGAAATCGGATAATAACCACGCTCACCTCCCATACAAAGGTTAGGTTGAAATTTACTAAAAGTGAGTTAGCTCAGTGACGAAAAACGCCAGAAACACTAAATTTCACATAAGAAATGGCAGATAGAAGCTGCACTCAGATTTTTTTACAAAATGGAAAATGGGCGAGGCGTCGCCCACTTATGGGTCAAAAATTATATCTCAGGAACTACTCTACCGATTTCAATGAAACTTGGTTTGTAATAGTTTTCTTACATCCCAATGATATGTTGTGAAAATAGGCCAAATCGCTTCACAACCACGCCAACTTTGAATATACCAGAACTTTGAAGACGATCTGAATCGTTAACTTTACAATATATAAAGGAAGCACTAGTGAAGATATCGGTGCAGAACTTTGCACAAATACTAAGTTTATAGTGTGGCAACCCCATTATAAAAATCGGCGAAATCGGACCATAGGTTTTCCAACTTTCAATGGACTTTATACAATATATATGATGAATATGTGGGTCAAATTGTGTATTATATAATATTAATTAAGTTAAATAAATAAATTGCGAGAGTATAAATTGTTCGGTTACACCCGAACTTAGCCTTTCCTTACTTTTTTATATTAATACTCTCGCAACAAACTTGCAAAAGTTTGTGTCACCTAAAAATAAAGGAGTTAGTCATTATATTTATATAAATGATCAGTATGACGAGTGGAGTTGAAATCCGTCTGTCCGTCTGTTCGTGCAAGCGATAACTTGAGTGAAAAATGAGATATCATGATGAAACTTGGTACACTTATTCCTTAGCACCCTGAGCAGGTTGGTATCGAAAATGAGCGAAATCGGACCATTGTCACGCCGAAATTCAAAAACATATAAAGTGTCATAATTAAGTCATTAATAATGTTATAAAAGTAAAATTTGGTACAAAGGATCGTACTAGGAAGGGTCATATTTGGTTGTAATTTTTTGGCAAAAGAGGCGTGGCCCTGCCCACAATTAAGTTTTTTGCACATATCTCATAAACAACTAAAGCTATATCAACCAAACTCTCTACAATCGTTTGTTTTAGCCACTTTCCATTATGGTTCATGGAAGAAATCGGATTATAACCACGCTCACCTCCCCTACATAGGTTACGTTGAAAACTACTAGAAATGCTTTAATTCACTAAGGAAAAATACTAGAAACCTAGACTAGAAGAAAAGCTTCACCCAAATTGGTATACAAAGTTTGAAATGGGCGTGGCTCCGCCCACTTATGTGTCAAAAATCATATATCCGAAACCATTCGACCAATTCCAATGATTTTTTATAAGAATAGTTCAAATCGGTTCACAACCACGCCTACTTCACATGAACCAGAACATTGAAGTCGATCTAAATTGTTTACTTTACAATATATAAAGCAAGCAACATTTAGTGAGCATATAATCTTGGATAGAATGTAGGTAGATGGCAAAAATAGTTGGAATCGGTTCATGAATTATCCAGCCCCCATGTACTATATATATTGATTTTTGTTTCCTAATGGACTTTATGCCGTGTGTGTGGATCAAATTCTGTGTTATATTAATAATTTTAAATAAATAAATTGCGAGAGTTTATAATGTTCGGTTACTTCCGAACTTAGTCCTTCCTTACTTGTTTTTATTTGCTTATATTTTGCCAATATATGGCTAGTATATAAACAAAAATTATGAGGGATCCCGCGATGATATTCTCATCATAATTTCTTTTTGCTCGATGTGCGTGATACATATATGCCCCATACCCCCATCTTAAATTCGACAGGAAATTACTAAAATTCTGAAAATTAAGGTAAATTTTCGACATTATGGTGGAGGGGGCTGCAGTTTTTTTAACTTAATTGAATGACATTATAATGGAGCAGATGTGAGCCATGAAAACTGCGGCCAGCATCTTTCCGGTAAGTATTTTTGCACCATGCCAAAGCAGTCATAAAACCTAGGGTTCACCAGAGCTGGAGGTATCTAAGTACATCCAGTTGCGTTTGATATTACTTCTTCAAGTTATGTTCATTTGCTTATCAGAATATAAAAGTAATTTAAAGTTCCTACTTTCCAGCTATTAAGGTGTAATAAATATTGTTATAAGATCTCGTAGGACCGGCAGCTGCGAAGGAGTTATGCAAATGTTGCAATTAAGTCTAGCAAGGCGTGTTTAATGTGTCGCTACGGGGCCATGACCAGCCACTTTCACATTAAAACACGTCACATACAAGTCTGAGAATGCGAATACAGCGCACTTTTGTTAATTTTAATGTATATGCATAGTATGTGAGGTGAGCATATACTCGTAAAAAGTATGTAAATGTGTGTGCATTACACTACACATCTTCACGCTTTGTTTCCTGCCGCGCTTTAAACTAGTGCCTCCGTGAATATGTGGAAAATTTTAAACCTTTAATAAAGCACTTTCGTGGTATGTTTAATGTTGTCATACCTTAAACTGATTTGCATTCTAATTTTGCAATTTTAGCATTTTCATTGTTCCATCATTGACAATTCGTTACTTGCATTGAAAATTGAATTGACGACAGAAGTTGTAGGAATGGCAAAATAGGTAATAATAGAATATGTTTTTGAATAATTTTGAATTACCGTCAATTTCCGTTCAAGCTGCAGGCAATTTTTTTTATGCAGTTGTCATTTTTATTCTTCTATTGTGTATCAGTAGTTCTCATGCTCCTCTTGGTTTGATTTACTGTGAAGCATTTTGTATTATTGCTATAGCTTCGAAAAGTTATAATGCAATGCGGAATGGGATTTAGAAAATATGATGGAAAATATATTTTATTTCTCAATATTTAGAATACCGAAGAACAAATAGATTATTGCAGTGTAACACGCGGTGAAAAACCGGAAACATCTGTGTTTTTAATGAAGCATTTTTTCAGCAGGTTAATTCTGCTGGAGAATTATGTCTACACCAGAGTCAGAAAGAACAAAATCTTTTCATCCAACGATCGTGGCTCCAAACTTAAATGCCAGTTTTTCAGCATGATAATATCAACGGTAATATATTCAGGATTTCATACGCCAAACGAAAGCGATGATGCTGACGTTCTTATGCTATATAAATAAACTAAAATAAAAAATAAAACTAGACCAGTTGTGAACAATGCTATGAAATTTAGACCTTAATTGAATGAATGCTTACCATTTCTCCATTGCAAAGCAATAATTCAGTTCAGAGCATTTATTGCCAGAGTAGCAATAAACGGAGGTGGCGGCAAATAAACAAGGAGATCTGCTCTGCGCTTGGAAGGCGAAGTGAAGCTGTCCTTGGCTAAAGGTCCCCCTCGACCAAATAATCAATTTGGCTTTAATTGTTCGAGTATTGTTAATGTGGGTATCTTATAGGTGGGGTGTATCCTATGGCTGTAAGGTTCTATGTATTTATGTATTTTTATGAACTTAATTATAGTATGAATGGTGTACTAACACGTTAGTCTAACAAATAAAATACTAAAAACTAAAATAAACCCAATTCGGCTTTGTTTTATCTTGTACTTACGCCATTGTATCGTTATTTTCACCGTTAGTATTCATACTACAGTTATTTAGTCCATAGAGTAACAGTGATTGATTGCACCAATCAATGGCCGATGCGGTGCCGATAAGTTGGGAATAATTATCTTGCAGGCCCTCCGCTAAACCGCCGAAATCAACACGAGTATTTTCATTGGCAATGACGATGCCCGACCCGACTCCACTACTCTCGAACTCAGCAAAAGCGTCGCCATTGTAGGACTGTTTGCTCCCAACGTCACTCACTGCCGTTGTAGGTATGTGTGAGTCGAGCATTTTAATGCCGTAGAAATTTCTGTGTGTATATATGAATCTCAATTTATTTCTTTAACATTTGGCTTTTTGCCTATTATGTGGGTGAGTGTCTTTTGATGAATTTTGTTTCTAGGTTTTGCTTTGTCGCCTCTACTTTGGACATTATTAACGTAAACACACTTTGCTTTTGTTTAGATTCGTTGCTGTTGTCTTTGCAGCTTTCTGATGAATTTATACCTTGTCATCGGTTATTTTTGCCAGCTTCACCTTTTCATGAAACACATTGGTACTCATAAAGGTGTAAAATTGTAAGCGGCTTTCGGAATTATGTAAATTTTTAGTGCCTTTTGGTCGCTTGTTGATTTTGTAATTTCCCATTGAAATTCGCTGAAAGCATAAAATGAAAAGTTTCTAAAGTTTTTGCATGTGTATTGGATTATGTACATACATATATACATATTTCGTGGTTACAAAGTATTAAAAATAGCAAATCTGTAATTTCTAAGCTTCGATTTTCAATCACTTTTCTAGTATTCATTTGTTCATACATATATCAACCAATTCGTCTACTTGTGTTTATAAAATGGAATGTTTTCTCTGAGTCTCCACCTCTTTCTTGCTTTTCTTATATTCTGTTCAAATAAAACTTCACACTTTCACTTTTATCCGAATAAAAGTGAAAATATGTACTTCCTAAGTTAATGTGATCGATTTATGGGCTCTTTTTAGCCTTTAAAATATTGGTTGCACTAGTTTTGGCGAACTGATCATATTTCATTTCATCTTTGCCTTGCTATTATTTAGGATAATAAAAAGAATAAGAAAACAAAATCAGTTTTTGGGAAGCTTGGATTTGCACCTAGGGGTTTCCAATCAACTACTATTGCCACATTGTCATCTTCATAATGATAGCTCTTTTATACTTCTCTGAATTATTAGTAACGTAAGGTTGTTGTAGAAATTATTATTATTGTTCATTAATACTTAATGCCGATAATCCCTTTAGCTTGTCAGCTGGTGAAAAGCCCGGTACATAGTCGCAGTTTGGGTAAATTAAAGGAGTTGAAAGGCAAAAATTAATTTCTTAATTATATAATAAATTGGCTATGAGAAAAGGCTATATAACGCGAAAAGAAATATGTTAGTTCCATCAGCTGATTGTTATATGATCAATTAGCACAACCCAATTTCTAGCGAGGACCCGTAGAGTTGCATTCCAGTTCCAACTCGATTTGTCTATTAATGTAATAAAATAATATGTATCTTTTGTTTGGTAAATCGAACTTAAATAGTTCTTTAATCGAGCAAAGGCTGATTAAATTTACTCTTGTGCGAAAAGGCTTTAAATTTATTAAGATAATTGACAAATCGCTCATTTACATGAATATTATATTATTATTATTGTATTATATTTTATTATGATATGTGAAACAAGTCGTGGTTTTGCGTATCGGGTTGAAACATTATTTCTTGTCTCGTATTCTCGACTTTTAAAAGCGTTCATAACATACCCAAAAAATGTTATTTTGCTCTTTGTTACTACTCATAACCGAGTCTCTTCATATATCGTCCACTAACACTTCTCTACATCCACATATGTACCAACACAGACCATACATATTTTGTAAACATTTGACCGCAAACATTGTATGCAACAAAATTAGAATTAACTTCCAGGTGGCGGCATAATATACGATTGTAAATAAATGTAATTATGGGGAATACTTAAGTGCGGGTATGTACATGTGCACATTCGTATGCTTACTATATTGTAATAGAAATAAAAATATGAATGTGTAAACAAAAAAGTTTAGCTGTTTTGGCTCAAATCTGTGTGAAGATTTTCTAATACAAATGTTAAATAAACATTCTATAAATAAAATAGCGTCATATGTCGTTAATTTTGTTGGCGGGGAAAAGAATTCACGTGACCATACACATATATTTCAGCAGTGATTTATAGATTGAGAAAATATTGGAGCAAATTTAATTTTAATATATTTCGTTAATGAAAGATAATATGTTATGAATTTATTCTGAGTAATTAATGGTTTTAAGTTACTGTAATGATGAATCAAACACACACGCCTTAGAACGAAACAAAAAATATTAATTTTAAGTCTATCATTTAAATTTCTATATCAGGTTTAGCGGCAATTTAATGCTCATAATTTTTTTAGAAATAAGGTAAACTGATTATTTTTGGCTTAAACATGCGATTAGTTTGACTCGAGAAGATAGTGTGTAGGTCATGGCGTATACGTAATAATATCATATATTCGCTTAGGTGGAGGGCCAGCATGGCTAAATGAGTCTCAGTAGCCCTCAAAATAGAACATATGTTAAACAAGTAAGGAAGGGCTAAGTTCGGGTGTAACCGAACATTTTATACTCTCGCAATTTATTTATTTAACTTTATTAATGTTATATAATACACAATTTGACCCACATAGTCGTCATATATGTGATATATTATGTCCATTGAAAGTTGGAAACCCTAATATTAGGTTAGATGTTCGATATATGGGGCCTTAAAAACTTATGGTCCGATTTCGGCGATTTTTAGAATGGAGCTGCCACATTATTAACATAGTATTTGTGCAAAGTTCTGCATCGATATCTTCACTAGTACTTACTTTATATATTGTAAAGTAAACGATTCAGATCGTCTTCAAAGTTCTGGTATATAGGAAGTAGGCGTGGTTGTGAAGCAATTTGGCCTATTTTCACAACATATCATTGGGATGTAAGGAAACTATTACAAACCAAGTTTCATTGAAATCGGTCGGGTAGTTCCTGAGATATGGTTTTAGACCCATAAGTGGGCGACGCCACGCCCATTTTCCATTTTGTAAAAAAATCTGAGTGCAGCTTTCATTTGTCATTTCTTATGTGAAATTTAGTGTTTCTGACGTTTTTCGTTAGTGAGTTAAATCACTTTTAGTAATTTTCAACCTAACCTTTGTATGGGAGGTGGGCGTGGTTATTATCCGATTTCTTTCATTTTTGGACTGCATTCGGAAGTGGCTAAAAAAAAACGACTGCAGAAAGTTTGGTTTATATAGCTCTATTGGTTTGCGAGATATGTACAAAAAACTTAGTAAGGGGCGGGGCCACGCCCACTTCCCCAAGAAAATTACATCCAAATATGCCCCTTCATAGTGCGATCCTTCATACCAAATTTTATTTCCATAGCTTTATTTATGGCTTAGTTATGGCACTTTATGTGTTTTCGGTTTTCGCCATTTTGTGGGCGTGGCAGTGGTCCGATTTTGCTCATTTTCGAAAGCAACCTTCCTATGGTGCCAAGAAATAAGTGTGCCAAGTTTCATCAAGATATCTTAATTTTTACTCAAGTTACAGCTTGCACAGACGGACGGACGGACGGACAGACAGACATTCGGATTTGAACTCCACTCTTCACCTTGATCACTTTGGTATATATAACCCTATATCCAACTCGTTTAGTTTTGGGTGTTACAAACAACCGTTATGTGAACAAAACTATAATACTCTCTTTAGCAACATTTGTTGCGAGAGTATAAAAACAGAACATCAACATATTACTCTGCAACGCACAACACAAGCACACAAAATACACTCAGATGTACAACACTGAAACACTGATTCGCCACATCCACCATACCAGGTACCAACACACACAATTATAACAACCACGAAAACGCAACGTCATCGAAATAATCGATTTTGGTTCAAATAAGAACCAAATAACCTAGAACCTAGAAATAATTTCATAAGAAAATATAAATTTAAATGGCTAAAAACCTTTTTGGACAAAAAAATATATATATACCAACATAATTAATATTCCTTTGCGAGGGGAGATATACCGTGTTGAGTGCCCCTTCATAAATTGTGCGGAATTTATATAATGTTAATTTCAGCTCAGACTCAGACTTGTTTATGCAATGTTAGAATTATTCAAAAAATATCAGACTCTGGCCGTTACATTTGTATGTTTGCTTTCGAATATATGAAACTTTTCGTTAATGTCTACATTTATAAATATAAGACATAACAAAGTTGATTGGGAAATAATTTCTGCTGACTATTCTAATATAGGAAGAAATTATGATCAATATTAAGAAGGCCGTATTATTTCATAATTATGTATAACATTTATTTCGAATGCACTTTATTATTCTTGCAAAGCTGATTATAAATAGGTTAAGGTATATAGAACAGAAAAGAAATCAGAATATTTTATTGAAGGAGAAAATCTAGGATTCTGAAAATTCTATAGGAAATCCTGTATATAACGTTAAATAGAGAGGAACACAGCGGTAGCTATGTACATACATATATTGAATATCAAATTTGAAAGTTTTGTGTTTTATTCACAAATCAAGAGAAATTACAGTACATTTTATATTTGAGGCTTTTGTCAAGGATATGTACAACGAAAAAATGTAATATTTATAATAAAGAAATAAGTTAAATAAGAATATGTAATATATAATATATAAATATATACAGTATACTCTCGAAAAGTAAATCGATTGGTATTTTGGGTAATTTACTTTTTCGAATAATTTACTTTTCCAAATATATACATAAATTATCTGTTTTTATAATATTAAATGCATTTTTAAACTTAAAAAATTCATTCATTTATTTGCTTCAATAAAACATATGGATTTACTTGAAAAACATATTTACATTTACATACATACATATGTATTTACTATGAAGAGAAAAAATCTTGAATATTCTTTTGTTTTTTTTCTTTTGCAATATATTTTCTGACCATTTTTGTACGACAATTCAAAAAGTCTGACACCTGATTTGCACCGTTTTCATTTTTAAACCAGTGGATCAAGTAGGAGAGTTTATTTACTAAAAAAACGCGATAAACAAGAGAGTAAGTGTTTTTGCAACATCGTAAAAAACGCTGCTTGCTTCGTTTCGAATTTTTTATCACACTCTCTGAAAAGTAAATTAAAAAATTTACTTTTTCGAGGTGCATGTGTAATCTTAAAGGTGATTAATTTTTCCGCGATTATTTACTTTCTGAGAATTTAATTTTCGATATTATACTGTATATCGCACATTTACTTGAATAGTGTCACAACTCAAAAAAGTCGATTTTTCAGGAGAGCGATTTAAAGTTTTCAATTCTCTCTTATTTAGCAAATATAGAAAAATGGCATCCGCGATTATTTACTTTCTGAGAATTTACTTTTCGAGATTATACTGTATATCGCACATTTACTTGAATAGTGTCACAACTCAAAAAAGTCGATTTTTCAGGAGAGCGATTTAAAGTTTTCAATTCTCTCTTATTTAGCAAATATAGAAAAATGGCATCAGTTTATTGACAAATCTAGTAGCCTGTAATACATTAAATACAATGTTGAGCCTAACTAGACCAAATATAGTGTATCAATGCTTTTTCTTGAGCATAAATGTAACCCACTTTGAATTAAGTCGTTATTTGTGAAAAATATAAATCAATTTCGCCGTCATAAGTCAAATGTGTCGTTTTTGCCGTAAAAAAGCAATATGAAAAAATTAATTAATTTCTCACCATTATCGTTGTAATACAAAATGAGTCGTTCTTTCCGAAAAGAAACCAAATGCACCTTTTCACAATATGTGTTGTAACACAAAATATGTCGTTATTTCGTAAAAAAATGTGTAACTAATTCTGGCACAACTGAGATGTGTCGATGTTGTGGTTAAAAAATAATCCAACATAAGAAGTTGAATAACGTCACATTCTTATTTCACGGTTTATTTTTCTACGCATCGGAATGAAATTTAAAAAAAAAAGTCGTGTTTTTTGAGTTATGACACTATTCAAGTAAATGAGCGATATGTATATATATATAAACATATTATACGAGCAAAATACATGAAAGAGGTAAAAAATATTTTCCTTCAAAATTTGATTTCAAAAATTGGAAAATATTAATGTCATGTGTCAATGAACACTATGTTTTATGAAAGTACAAACACAAGCAAAATATTGAATGACTCTTTTACTTATTTGAAAATAAGTGCCAATCATGATTCAATTATAAAAGGTTTGGTAAGTAGTGACAGCTTAGATTTGACACTGCGTTACAAAAGGTTGTATTTTTATTATTATTAACCCAAACGATTACCCTCCTCCCGCCCAACCGACGCGTGGGGCGCAGTCCGCATACGAGCGGAATTTGCCGAGTCTAGAAAGGCAAGAGATTTTTAAGCGTCCGGTTCTCAAACTGCTCAGCTACAGAAAGAAACATTTCAACAGCTGAGATTTAAAAATATATAAAAACAAAAAGTTAAAAATTTCTGAATATTATTTATTAAGAGAAGACAAAATAGTTTTTTTGATGCTAAATATTGAGTCAGATGGATCAAATGTGCTGAAATGCGAATTAAAATCATGACATATTCGGCAGAATGGTTCATTTAACTCAAAATTTGTTCTAGAAGATTTTAAAAATAATGGTCTAAACTGCCTGGATGAACGCAATGGGACATTAAACTTAATATCAGACAAAAGGAATGAACTACAAACTAAACCATTCAGAAGTTTTACTAGAAAAATTATACCTAGCATTTCTCTGCGACTAGTGAGTGTGGGAAGATTTATAAGTTTTAAACGACTAGTATACGGGGGAAGATTCAATCTTGAATCCCAATGTAAGTGGCCTAAAGCAAAAAGTAAAAATTGTTTTTGAACGGACTCAAGCTTATCAGAATGGGATTGATAGCTAGGATTCCATACTACAGAACCATACTCCAATATAGGCCTTACCAATGTTGTAAAAAGAATTTTAGTAATATACGGATCACTAAATTCTTTAGACCAACGTTTAACAAAGCTAAGAGCACCTTTAGTTTTTAAGACAATTGAATTTACATGAGAATTAAAATTTAGTTTAGGGTCCATATTAACACCTAAATCAACAAAGCTAAAAACTTGCTCTAAACTGAAGTTATTTATTACATAGGGTGAAAGATCAACAGTTCTACGGGAAAAGCACATCGTTTTACATTTTTTAAGATTCAGTGGCATATCATTTTTGTGACACCAAGTAACTAAATTATTTAAATCCGATTGCAACTCAGTCCTTTCGTTATGAGAAGTATATGATTTAAAAAGTTTTACATCATCCGCATATAATAAAATTTCTGAAAACTTAATTACTGAAGGTATATCATTGATGAACAACAAGAACAGAATCGGGCCGAGATGGCTACCCTGTGGAACCCCTGAAGTGACACTAATTGAATCGGATAATGTATTATTAAATAAAACTTGTTGTTTTCTGTTAGTAAGATATGAGGATACCCATTCAAGAAGTCTTGGTTGAAAACCAAGAAGATTCAGTTTTTGCAAAAGAATTGAGTGGTTTACTCTATCGAATGCTTTACTAAAGTCTGTATATATAACATCAGTATTCTTATTATCCCTAAAACCCATTGACACATGGTTTACAAATTCAAGCAAGTTTGTTACTGTAGATTTCCCTTTACAAAATCCATGCTGAGAGAATGAAATTAAAGGAGAGATTAAGAAAGTTATTTGGTCAGTGACAATAGCTTCAAAAAGTTTGGGTATAGCTGACATTTTGCGAAGGAAAGAAAGACGGGAAAAAAATATTCGCTTTTTTGGTGAACGTAGTTAAAAATATATTTTAAGTAGTGTAAAATATACTACTATTCTAGATCCAAAATTAATAAGTGGCATGAAAATATGTCCGATTTTCTACTAATAATGGTTTGAATTTTTATTTTTTGTATAGGTAAGTCACGTCCAATCCAGAGAGTTAATATCTATTTAATATTAAGTTATAGATAATATAAAATTTAAAATTGTTCTCCATGAAACAAACATTTAATTTTATTTTCGGAAATTAGTATTAGAACTTCATAATAAATCACCAGACACCTACGAACAGATTAGTCTGGCAGAAGTTGACCTACACATTATGATTTCGCTTCAATTGAAGCGCTAGGAAGATTCTTTCATCGAGAGGGTTACAAAAAGTGCCAGAGTTGAGGATATAGTCCCAATTGCCTTCTGTGAAATAAACAATTGTGAAAACAAAGAAGCGCGATTGGAATGTTAATAGTTAAATAGCAAACATTAAGGTTGACTTGGGCCTATTTAACTATATTAGTTATCTCCTACAAACACTATTTTCAAACACGTTCTTGCTATAATATGCCTTTTTTACTTTCTTATAATTGCATTCATCAGTTTTCTGCCTATTTGAAATTTACTCGCTGTCACATTGGTCTTTGTCACAGTCCATCCTGTACCATCGACTTTAATTTCTTTGGACTATAGATTAGTTTTTCTGCAATCGTGCAATCGTACATGTTTTAAATTCATTAAGTCAAATAAATAGATGAGTGTCTCGATATATCTCATTTTATCAAACAATTTTTCCGTTTGCGCAATGTAAAAATCAAATGTCAATAAAAAAAATTCGAAAACAACAGATAAAAATGAAACAGTATTGCCTACCCCTTGTATTGGTAAATATCTGCTACTAAATAAAAGATTTTGAACAATTTTTTGAAGATATTTCGAAAAAAAAACATTATTGTTTTGCTAACGCTGAAGGGTTGTCAAAAAAGAGTGAGAAAGCTGCTTACTTATCAAACCTTTTATAATTGAATCATGAGTGCCAATCATCACATTTGTACACCTACCACCAGGGACTTATTTGTTTTCTACTCGTAATAGTTGCGCTTTATTATTTTGTTATTTAGAAATAATAAAGCGTAATAGGGAATGAACATTACAAGATTGTGTTTAGGACATTAGTTAATCAGTAAATTATTTAACTATGTATACTCGGTTATTGCAAACAATTAGCGAATAGTTTCCTGCTGTGTTTTATGCCTTTCAAACTATACTTATGTGGATATGTAAAAATCGAAATCGAATAACTCGTGGTAAGCGAGATATCCGAAAAACAAACGACCTCTATCGTTGCTTTGCCGCTCAAAATGCTCAGAATGGTAATGGGTAACGTTACATTGGTAGCTCAATTTAAAAATTTATAATTAGGGAAATTAATAAAACAAATGAAAGATAAAAACGTGGGTGAAATTTTAATATGATTTTTAATGTTTATATACCGACTTAAAAGATCCATATATTATATCATGAATATTTCGGAAAAAATAGTTAATATTTATTATCCCCTTCATAAGGGAAATGAAATTACTTCCAGCTTTCTAACTATCCAGCGAAGCTGGATAATTAAATCTACCACAAACTAGGCCTAGTTAGACAAAAATGTATAAAGACCATCCTCCACAGGTTTAGGCGTATGGCATTAGCTAAGGTTTCCATGTACACCAATTGTCATACACTAGTTAGTTATTTTTTGCCTTCCGGTGTATTGTTTACTTCACGGCGCGCTTATTTGGCCATTTTATGTTGGTCCCATTTTATGTTGGTCCCATAAATGAGTTTGTGCGTGGAAATTCCTTTCGACACTTTTTACACGCTCACCATGCAGACAGCTTGTTCCTCTTTTGTACATTTCCATTGCAATTTGCAACATTGCATAAATTCCCTTTTTTTGATTTTTGAAAGTTCTGTTGTGTGTTGTGTTGCCTGTTATGTGTTGCATACGCGTGCATAAACTTAACACATAAGAGAAAAACAGCCAGTTGAAGTTGAAGAAACAAAAATCCCTATTGCCGTAAGCTAAGTTGAGACACTTTTATTAAGCGACACCACATCCCCTATTACTACCCCATTGGAAAAGACTCAGGATTAACATTTTATTATCATTTTGCGCTTAATATGATGGCATACCATATCTGGAGCTATGTGGGACTCTTCCAAGCATCTACTGTTGGTATGTTATTTTTACAAATAACTCGGGAGTATCCATTTTTTCCTCGATAAGTGCTTATCATTTATGATTGCTATAATAATTGGCTGCTGTTCAATAGAATTTTGTCGCGTCATTGTTTAGATATGAGCTTCAAGTTCAAGTTGACAACTCTTTAATTTTCCATGCACTATGCCGTCCACATCCAACTTATCTCACTCTCCACTACACTCCCCACTCTGGTTCAATTCTCTCATCGATTGATATTGGTAAACATTTGTTTTGTTCATTAGCCACTGATTGCTTTCAGAAGTCTTGAGCGACTGCATTGTTTACGCTTTTTACTTAGCAGTGCCAGTCATAGAGAATGTGGGATTCGAGAGCTCATGAGCGGAAATACATACATATATATGCTCATTTCAAACATATTTTCCTTTGTGTATAAATATGTAAGTATGACCATGAAATAATATTTGTTTTCACATTCATTGCATTCTATTGAATACCCGAGGCACTTGCACATTAATGGATTTTAGCTTTGTAATGCTAGCCTGACATAATTACAATTATTTTATACTTATGTACCACCTTTTTGGTAAAGACGTGTAGATTTTAAACTGAGAAGGTTCTTAAAATTGTCGGAGTTCCTTCCGAGAAAACCAAGAATGCCAAACGGAAAAAGACATTGAAGGCAAATTATTAGCGATACTTTGCTCTCATGTTTCAGCTGATTTTTCTTTTACTAATTTGTAGGTGCTTCGAGATAAGGATATCTAATACGACATATAGCTCGACTGGGTTAAGTTTAAATTGAGACAACTTAACTTTCATTTAAGTGCTGTTAATTGTTATCCAGTATTTTTCTTCAACCACCGGAGAATTCTTTATCACATCTGCTGTAATGTGTTGTTGATTTTGTTGTTGTTGACAAGGATGTAAACAGTAATAGACAAGAAAGTTGTAAGACGATGACAACTCAATTTAAACTTTTTGACTAATAATAAGTCGTTAAATTGTAACCGACTTAGCTCCACAAGTTGTAAACCTTAATATAAGTAGTCAACTAATATTACAAAAGTATAACCTACAACGCAACATTTATCGTTTAGTCTCCATTTGCCAAAAATTGATTACATTTTGTTCTCAAAAAAATATCATATGATAATTTGTGTATGTATGGATGACAGGATTAAAGTCGGTATAAGGTTCATATTGCGAAATTTTACAGCGAGCGTTAATACTGTTTATTGATGACTCATTGCGATCATGCTCTTTTGCGGTGTCCGAAGTATGAGTGTCTGATTGTCCACAAGGCATTAAGCATACTCATATGCGATGGAGCAAATATCATTAAGTGCAATAAGGACTGCTGTCAATTATTATTGTGTAACTCACCCTTGACAAAACCAATCCACTAGAAGGTAGTCACAAACTGAGTGGCATTGAAAATGAAATATTTAAGTAGTGTCATCTCTATGTGATCAAAGTGGTTTAGAAGAAATTGGTGTGGATAAAGTGACACATCATTTTACACAAGCAAATATAATGACGGATATGTTTAAGTCATCGCAGTATAGTAGTTAGAAATCGGAAATTATAGGAAGAATTGTCGTTAACATAAAATATAAATATTTTTAAAGTAACAGGAATTATCGCTGTTGTGTTCAAAAACTTTCCTACCAGTTTTAAGGTCAACAGCCCAATGCATTAGGGGGCACATATACAAAACGTTGATGGATATCATGGTAAGCTGACAAACCAAGCATACTCGTGTGTACTTTAATGTCGTAATTATTAGCATTATATGTAATAGCACCGATGGTGGCAGCTAACCTTTTATTAATATGGCAATTAACTTCATTTGCAAGCTCACTTGGATGTCACTCAATGACAATAATGTCTGTATAACATCCGCTATTACGTCATGTAATCCACTATGCGAATACGTTAACAACATAAAGAACAATAATTCAATTTTACTCTAGAAAAATATCAATTTCTCTTAGTTACTAAGGAATATAGAACTGATTGAGATTAATGCATTTTATGGCGCTCTTAGGGTCTTTTCTGTTAAATATAGCATTAAATTTTGTTTAGTATTCCTTATAAAACTTAAATTGATTTGAGTTTAAAAATTATATACTAGAAGGACGGAGAACCCCATCGGTGATTGTAATTTGAAAATATTAAATAATATTTCCGAAATTCTCTTTCAAATCACCATAAATGGCAAAGAACACTGGCACAAAACACTTTTATGTGGTTATCAAACCAATTCTATGCACTTCAGACGTCTGTGAATTACTTCAATAAAATACTCATACTTATTCATATGAACGTACATAATACGAGGTATATAAGCATTACACAAGTGAATGTCGACATGTCTTTAGTAGAGAAGTGAAACATGTAATCAAGCTCAATTGAGTATTGTAGACCATTGTTCCATAATTTATTTCGTTTATATTTGCATACTGAAGTATTTAAGCACGACGCAATATCGTCCGTTTGGTGTTTTTGAAATGTAACAATTCATAGTTTCGAGCTAAAAATTCCGAAATTACATACACAAAATTTGTGTTGATATATTAAATCAATTCGAAACAAAAAATTCTATAAAAAAAAGAAAGCTTCAATGTTAACCCCTGTCAAATTAAAGAGACCTCAAAAAATCCGCCGAACGTGTGCGCAAATAGATTAACTGGAATTCATGAAGCATAAAAAGAAGCAACTAAAAAACGAAAAATACAAAAAAGAAATTTACTCTTCACTCACACATATAAACCACGCAAATGTTACGGGTGTCACTCAGCGATGTCATATAAATATATAAGCGAGTCATTTTGACCCGTGATTAAAATGGAAGAAAATAGAAATGAGAAGACGTTGACTGCGCGGACTCAGCAAAAGCTTGCTAAAAAGCAATCACGAAAATGGCTAACCACGGTGGTATGGTTTGTGGTAGTGGGCAAGCAATCTGTAAACATAAATCGCTGGCAATAAACTTTGAGCAATTACATATCGTGTGATTTGTTGGAAGTGGACATCTACAACCAGAAGCAAATGTCATTAGAGTAAAAAAATGTTTTATTTACGACAGGAAATTAATTGACGTGAGAATGCTGCTGTAAATAATAATAAATTCTTCAAAACATGTTTTCATTCAGTTGCTAGAGTTGCTTTGGGAATGATATTGTGACAAATAAAAAAGATTAGATTTAACTCGTTTGAAATATCTCACATTGTGCAGAGATAAATAAATGTGTCAAAGTTTTTACAATGATTATTACAGCCCCAAATAGAGTGCTATTCACTATTGATACTCGATGATTCGTTAAATGAAAATTATTAACTTTGTTCAATATCATTTATAATAGATAATAATAAAATAGAATAAAACAATAGATACAATAAAATTGTATGAAAAACCAAAAAAAAAATTTGATTTTCCGCTTATATAGTTTAATTACAAAAGATGACAACATTGCTAAAAATCATACTAATTTCTCATATCTCTATGATGGTATTTAAATGACAAAATGTGAATGTGAAATGTGTTTATTCATCCTAAAATATTACCCAGCTTTTAGTGATAAGCCACTTCAGACATATCTTATCTAAACAGCTGTTCTTCAAATCTGAAGACGTATAAATCCCATGGTGTTAACGAAACACGACTATTAAATAATATATAAAATATAACAAATAAATGAAGCTGTTTTCGTGGTGACGTAAATCACAGAATACTTTGGATACAATTAATGTGTGGTATCTATATCCCCATTTACTGTTGATCTGCTTACTATGGAAATACATATATTGGGTTATGAAGTAAATATGTTTTAGTTAGATATTATAAATGTATGAAATATTATTTGGAGTATATTCTTGAAAAACTTCACACTTACTTAGTTTAATTTTAAAGAATATTAAATACATACTTGATGCCCTAAATGTCACCGCCAAATCAAAATATTAAAATATCTCTTTTGATGCGGATAAGCGCATGGATAATATGCAATAAATGCACGAAAAGAAAAAATAAGTTGGTCATTGTTTGAGTTATCAATGTGATATGAAGTGAATTTATGAATTTCTTATTGCCATACAAAAGAACAGTCAACAAATAAACAGCACAAACAACCAAATACATTAACAGACATTCAAGTATTCTTGATAATACTAGTAAGTAGCTGGCTTCCGGTCAAGAGAATAAAGCTCCCACAGAGGTTGATAATTATACACACTAAGACATGCCGAGTTAGTATGCAAACTGCTTGAGATAAGTGGGTAGAAAAATGAAGAACTCAAAATGTATGTAATATTTTCATATATGTAAAATAAAATGTACTAAAGCATTATAATGCTCAGTCTCATCAAACAGATAATCTTTACTTTTAGAAATGAAATTATAATGAATTTAAAAATCGAATATTTTATTACAATTTTCGAAATAATTGCGAAAAATAGTTTCGAAATTTGTTTTATTTATTTTCGGAGCTTGACCCTAATGTACCCAGCAGGGATTACAGTCCACACAAACGCACATATATTTGATACTTATTTACAAAATAAATTTGAAGACGTTTGTGCAAATGTAAACTTTTAGAAAATCTTCTCAAATAATGTAACACAAATATTTCGTTTATTTGGAAAGCGTGCAGCCGTTATGAGTTTGCAAAGTTTTCATTTAAATATTTTCCAAAATCACTAAGATTATCAGCTTTTCAGATTTCCTGTTTATTATGAATTGTTTTTTAATTGAGCTGTTGGAAATAAACACTTCCATTTTCATAAATCTTTGATTATTTATTTTTGTAGTTTTCTTTAAGAATGTTGCTATAATAGCAAAAACGTCTGGCGAAAGTTGTTGTTGGCAATTATTGTGGTTTTACACTTTTTTTTATTCTTAGGCAATATGAAAAATAATGCTCATGGATGTAGACTTTTAGTTAGATACAATGCTTTAAGTCAAGCAGCTTGTGAGGTATGGATGAAAAAAAAATCGGAGGGATACAATCTGTATTCACTTGAATATATTTGTAATACTTCGATCTTTTCATTCAGTGCACAATGGTTGGCGCTAATACGGTATAATGTTTGCCATGAATAGGGGTAGCGTCCCTTTTTCAGGGCAAACGCTGTTTTCTAAATGAGCGAATTTCTACTTCTGAACATACACACATATCTGTGTAGCCACATTCAAGTCTCGGGCGATATCAAAAATAGGTGTTAATATCGAATAATAGGCGTATTAACCCTTTCGACGCCGACGTTGCCTGTGAGCAATTTCACCAGTTTGATGATTTAAAGCAAAAGCTGTGTTCAATGTTTTAAGTTGATGTAAGTGACTACTTATAGGTTAATATATTAAGAATGAAAATCAAAACATTTAACAACATTCTTTAGCGTTATTCTTATAGTTTTTTTTTAACATAATGCATTAACGCCGTTGATAATTTGTCAACGGAAATTTGCAAAGGTTTGTTAGAATCGATACAATTATTATAATAATTTAATTTAATGAAAAAAATGAGTATACATTTTTGTTCGAAATTTATTATAGCATTTTTTCATGAATTCAAAATCTCCGCTTTATGACTTTTGTATACTATCTTGCCCCAATGTTACTCACAAGCAACCTTCTGTAGCGCCCATAATAAAAGGCGTGGCAACGCTAAATTTTGTTTGTAATTTCTTTTTGGCATTCTTTTATGGACCCAATGGAGAAAAAAAATTTAAACCCACAGGAAAAAAGTCGGGGACGATATGTTATAAATCGCCTTTAATTTCAAGAAACTTATTTTTTTATATTTATTCACTTAATTATTTTTAAAAATTTTTTCAATAAGATTAATAAGTAAGTCTTTATTTAAATATTCGGTGTATAATATTAGGTTGTTCAAAGATTTTGAAGATTTTGAAAACATTTTGTTTTTTTCATTTACCACATTCGATTTGCTCAGTTTATTTGGAATTTTAAAGCTTAGGTACAAACACATATTTTGCCATTTTGTAGATTTTAATAACAATGTTTGATTTGAAATTTACTTAGCTCTGTCAAAATTACTTATTTTAGACTCATTATCGGATCTCATTCGAAATAAGAAAATAAATGCGTCACACATTTTTTAATGTCTTAATATTTTGCACAATAGAATTTAATGTATGTTTATCCAAATTTCACACCACAAATGATGAGTAATCATTACTTCCTCTTTTTGGTTTCATTTTTCTTTTTTTAATTGCTCCATTTTCTTAAATTCCACGTTGAAAGACACAGCTTACGTTATACCTTTTGTTATGTTATATAGGCATTCTTTTCACCAATCCTATAGATCATATACCACTCAGCTCCAATCATTTTACAATTAGGTACAAGTAGAATTTCCTGATAAATAATTATTTGTCCACACAATTTATAAATTTAAAATATTTCTTAATCAAAAACAATTCGCTGAATTTAGTATTTGTAATTATTGTACAACTTAGCAAATAAATATTTAAATTTAAAAAATCAAATTTTTTAATTCACAATCTTTAATGTAGTAAAGAATTCTCTAAAGGTTGACTTGATTGGTTTGCTTCGACTTTTGCTGCTAAATGTCAGCTGTGTTTTAGAAAACCTTTAACGTTACTGATTTATATATGTACGAGTATTTGGAACTCACTTGTCAAATTTCGATTTCACCGACAATTTAAATACAAAAAAAAAAAACAATATTCTTGACACATATAAACTGTTTTATATAAAATTTGCACTTTAATAATTAGGACATTTATTTTAAATAAATTTAAATATTTATTTTATTTAAGAATTTATAAATTTTTATTTCAAAACTTTTTACTATATCAGCTTTTCACTTATTGTTTCGAATTCACTCACTTTCAAATTACCGTTACACAAATACGAGCCTGTGTGAAAAACAACAAACACTTCAAAAGGCAAAACTTTTACAAGGGGAAATTGATGTGGTGATAAAAAGCATTCTGCAGACATTATGCAAATGGTATAAGAAAGGGGTACAAGAATCAGATTTGTTCACTTTATTACACTGACTAATTGCAGATTGTTACTTTACGTCAATAAAAAGCTGAACTTTTCTCATTCATTGTTGTTGTGCATAAATTATGAATTCACTAACAGTAAATAAAAACGCCTTTCGCATGCAAGCTAATTAACACCTCGAAGAGCGCGGCGAATTTCTTAAGACCGTTCCTTCGTTTATAAAAAAAATATTTTTTATTGCAGAAAATAATACAACAACACTGTATAACATTTATATAGCAAGTAACAGTAACCTACCGAAACTGCAGAATATTTTCCTTAATCCAGTAAAGCTGTTGACAGCAACACTTCACAGCACTTAACCTTGGCAATCGTACGATGACATGAAGAAGCAACTTTTCACTTTTCTAAAAATGTATTTGTATATTTATTTCATTATTTTGGTCCTCTCACTGTAATGAACGAAATGTAGTTTTATTTTTAATAAATTTAGGGATTTGAGTTTTTTTAGAACTGTTCACAGGTGAACTGTTTAGTGGGTTGCACGCCAATTTTTCAATAATTGTTTTTTATTGTTTAAAATTATTTGATTTTTTATTTTGTTTGCTCTTTAAATATTTAAACATTATTTTTTTAAATGTTACATTTTTCTTCACATTTATTTATTTATTCCTCAAATTATTATTTTTGTTTAAAATTTCTTTAATTTGTTTGTGTTTTTCCATGCTAGATATTCATTAAAATGTAAACACCAAGTGCTTATAAACAACAATTCACTTCTTCAACATTGCTAATTTCATTTCCCAACGTAGATAAACAAATTTATTTTCCACTAAAAATACAAACACTTATTTTTCTCACATTAAGCACAGTTAAATTATTTTAACTTTTTTAAATCATTGCTGTTTAACGGTGATTTTGTTACACTTTATAGCTCTTGTATATGTAATTTTTTATATTCATCAGGTGTGAAAAAAATATTTTTTTTTTAATTTTCAACACAAGAGTTGAATATTAATTTTTTACTGAACACAAACTCTTGCTTTGCCTTAATATAATGCTTCAATATACAGCATTTGAGAATTCCTTTAACTAACGGAAGGGTTTTCCACCGACTACTACCTTCTTCACAACCGCAGCGCTAAAGGTATCCCGACGTACTGAATCGTCGCCATCGAAGCGCCTCTGACTTTGGCACACCATGGCGAATGTGGAAATATTGCTTCTGCCGACGTAGGAGTCAACGCACTGATTCTACTACTAAGTAGTGGAAAAAGGCACTTCTGTAAAAGTAGCAAAATTCATGAAAATGTGTTGGTGTTAGTGATAGAAATTGAAAGTGATTTGCTGTGTTGTGAGTACGTTTTATTGCTCTCCTCTTGAGATATTTAATTAATACAAGAATTATTTCTTGAGCGTTCTCTCACTGCACAGAGCTGAAACATATTGAGCATTCTTAATACTCAAACATATTAACTATTTGATACCTATTTGTACCATAGTCGACGTAATTTTTCATGGTAAAGAATGACCTGATACTGTCTTGAAATTCTTATAATAATTTATTATTATTATTATGATTGGGAATTAACTAATTTACGCAACAGTTTTTGCAGAAATGTGCATATGACCGACTATAACGGGCAATTTAATGCGATAAGCTTTAAAACATAAAAATGTTCTTTCGATTAAATGACTGGTTTGGAAATGAGATTCTGCAGTAAACTCTTGTTTCTTACTTGGATAATTGTCTTCCTATTGAAGCGACGTACTACTACATGTTTGGTAAGTTCAGTTCTGGCAACTTAATTTGATTTGCCTTTCGTTTTAATTTAAATAGTTGTCCATTCCTTTTAATTATTTAATAAAATCTTTGTTTCTAGTAATTGTTTCTTCTTTGAAGGTGGTTCAATAGTATTAAATTTTAAATAACACAAATTGTAAGTTACTTCGAGTATATTTTAGTTACTATAGGTCTCTTTAACTTTATATTAAATAAGTCTACAAATTGTACTCAATACAAACGTTGCTTTCTATCGGGATTCTCTTTCAGTGGCACTCTCTTTATCATTATTTTTACTTGTTCTCATTAGAATTTTTGAGCGAAAGCAACCACTGTTTGTGAGTAGATGTGGAAGTCATATAAAATCTCACTCAGTGTGGCTACTCTGAATATAACACTCAATTTTAGCATCCATTGCTTTAAATAGTTCTCTTAACTCTGTACTTTCTCTTTGCACTCTAGAGCAATATTACAAGTATACTCCTTGTCTACTTAATGCCCACCGTTTCATAAATAAAAACTCTGCAACAGCTGGTTTTATGTAGTTTCTTAATGATAATCCTCATTACATCCCATAAGTACCATATATGGAATATTCTCGAATTGCCTATATATGACGGAGTACTTTCGGCGGTATAAGGATTTTACATATGCATATTATGTATTTAATTCAGCAACAAATCACAGCAAAGGTGTATAAATTTTCATTCTTCTTTATTTCTATACCACTTTGAGTGAGGCAGGTAAATATAATGTCACCAGAAAACGAAACGTAACAGTGAGCAATTTATATTTTTTTAATTTTTCATAGAATAATGTAATCTTTCTTGTTTAAGGTAATAGTATTAATAAATATTAACCACAAATGACAAATTATATTTATAATTATATCAAAGTACTTAATTTTTTATACCGATAACACTGTTTATTATTAAACACAAAATTATCACTTTCACTTTTTTTGTTTGTGGTCTTGTATCAATTACATAGTATCAATTTAAAATCCCACAAGTCTGCATATTTTAGATTCATTATCTCGTCAGATAAAAATCCAAGTCCTTAAGGTAATGAGTTATGGCGTGAGTTGGGAACTCTAAATTCATATGCACGGACTTCCACAACGTAACTTGATTTGATTAACACTCTGGGGAAGACTTCTCAGTTAGCGCCCTTCTTTGATGGCTGTAATATTGGTGCTCTTCGTGAGATTAAACTGTCTTATTTAGGTAAGATCTCAAACAGTACGGCACAACGACAATCAC
The DNA here is from genome assembly GCF_028554725.1 of Zeugodacus cucurbitae. NCBI lineage: Eukaryota > Metazoa > Arthropoda > Insecta > Diptera > Tephritidae > Zeugodacus > Zeugodacus cucurbitae. The sequence goes on along the minus strand of NC_071667.1, from coordinate 48,315,013 downwards.
TTTTTAATTAACCATTTCAATAATTTTAAATAAATCGTAACTCAGTATGAGCACGAGACTGACTCTTAAATCTAAGCTGTATGGTTGTTTGGAACGGATATTAATATTTAAATAATATATATACACACAAGCATATTTTAGGTATTTGATACGGCTTATTAAAAATACTAATATTTTACAAGTAACAACAAATAAAGCCAACCAACAAAGAAGTTGTAAATCTAGAAGCAAATTTACCAAAGAAACTGGTGCCTTTTCCTAAAATATGATTAGGTGCCGTAAGCAAATTTATGCGCGCACATGTTTTGGGTATCAAATAGTATCAAAGTAACTTGTGTGTCGACATATAAAAAAAGGTTAGAAAGTGTAATAAAATCTGTTACTCTTTGCATTTTTTATGATAATTTTTCTTGAATTGCTATATATGGTGCTATGTACCCTAAGTTGTATTTTAAATAAATAATAATGTAGTTTAATTATGTAGTTTAGTGGCAAAAATAGTTGAAATTGGTCCAAGAATTACGTCAGACTCCATATACTATACAAATGTGTGGGTCAAATTGTGTGTTATCTTATAAAAATAATATAAATAAATTGCGAGAGTATATAATGTTCGGTTAGCCTTTCCCTACATGTTTAATATGAGTTTTACTAAATCTATATAGATAAGGCTTACAAATGATAATTATCGCAGAGTTTTGGGTTAAATTGCGAGGTGACATAATGCAATGGAATATATTAAATTTCATTTTAATTATAAAAAGTAAAAGCAATTTTAAAGTCTCAAATAAACGCTTGATTAACCTCAGCGTTAATGACATCATGCCAACGCTTAGGACGGCTTAGTGGTAAAAGAGGATCGTGTGACAACAGTGATATGCTCATGTTGGTGTATCTATAAAGTTTAAACATTATTTGAGTAGGGCACATTGACACGAATATCCATTAAGTTGCTAATGGGAATAATGAAATTAAAACGGTATATAATTTCACTTTCTGCACCCCAACACTTCTTACTTAAGTATTAATACGCTTAGCGTCCGTTCCTTTAAAAAAATGCCATAATAATTTTTATTTGTTGTGCATTAATTGGATTCAAGGAAAAATAAATTAGCCAATTTAACTTCTCTTATAAAATTTTTAAATACGAAAATCTAAAATCAATATTATTTAAGGTTCCTCTCGTGCTCATACCAGTATATAACCTAGTTATTTTCTTACATCTATTTCTTTCATTGCGCTCATTTTTATTTTATGTAAATAGATGTATCTTATATTTTTTTTTGACAATAAATGTTCTCTCTCTCTGAAAAATTGGTTTAGTTTAATGTTTAGAAAAGTTAATAAAACTAAATAAATAAGTATAGAAACATATCCTCGAATATTGACCACGTAATACCATTGATAATATTTATTTTAAAAATGTTAGTATCTATTGTCAGCTCCGAATTATTCATGTGTGTGCAAATTAAAAGTAATTGAGCTAGTAAATATTTTTTGTGTGTATGATGGGAAGAAAATATATTTTTGTAAATTAAAATGCGGAGGCACAACGCCTATATTGAATAAATATTGTTAGCAAAATAAAACTAGTTTAAATACGGATGACGAAGAAGAGGGGGAAAAACACCTTCATATCCACAATCTATCATAATCACTCTCTACTATCCCTTTACAACCTATATTTTATTCTGATTGGATATTCTACTATTCTACAAAATCATTCACTTTTTGAAGTCTACAAAATGTCACTTGTTAAGTGTCTATTCAAAAGGACTTGATATTTTGAATTGAACTGTACATAGTATGTACGTCAGTGGGAAAGCTAGTAGTGACATTATTAGCTCAATTCAGTTACACTCAAATATCGCTTCTTTGCTCACACATATTGACAAATGTGATGTTGGGTTGATATCTTAGCAATACAAAGGCATTTCCATTCAGCTTGTTCAATGTGTGAAATTCAGAACAAATTTTTCCCACAAAGCATTTGACATTATTTATTGTTCATTTTACAAAAGAAGCTATTTGAATGAAGTGATGCGGCGAAAGGATTATTTATTTGCTTGACCTCTTTATATATGAAGATCTATAAAATTGTTGTATTTCAAGAAAGGAATATCGGATGCCAATAAGCTAAGTTTCTGAGTTATATCTTATCTAAGTAATTGTGGTATGTTGGAGTTAACAGAAAGTGCATAGCTATTCGGTATAACGTCCACTAAAATAAAGAACAACATTATATGCAGTATATGAAGGCTGAGATCAATTACAGGAGGAGTCTTCTCATAAAAGATATCTACCTCAAATCCCCCTCTCCACGATGATTCACAAATACAACTCGCCAGTATGATCTGACTATTTCAGTCTGTGCAACAAATTGCGAGATAAGTAAAATGCCTGACATCAAAATGTATCGACAGGGCTGAAATAAAATGTCGCAAATGTGAAAAACGTGGTTGGTTTAGTGTGCTTGCCATTCGGAATTTGTAATGAATTTGCCGAGTAAAATGTTGAAAAAAGCGAAAGAATTTATAAAATTTTGTATTCAAAATAAATACAAGCAAATACTAATGAATACAAAGATGATGACTTTAACAGTAATGAAAACAAATGAATGGAGACCTCTCCCACTTATCTTTTTGCAATCAGCTTTAAACGTGTTATTTACTACCTCTTTAACATCCAAATTGTGCACTATATTTCCATCAGTACTAGACAGTGGTTCCTTTGTTGTGATATCTTCTATTGTCCTTGCCTACGCGTGTTAAGCCTCTATTCAAAACAATGTGAATTTATTTGCCTTGCATACAAAGCAAGATAGGTATGAAATCAACCGAGAGCAACATGAGCTCAACTTAGATATCACTTCTAATATAATATGTCACCGAATTAACGGTTAAGCAACACAAAAAAATTGTTCACATCGCATTTTCGTGTCAATATTATCGCATTTGAACTAAAATTGTGTATATTATTTTTTCCAAAAGTGCAAAGTGTTTTAGCTAAATTGGGTACGATTGAACAGCAAATGTGATGTTTCAATTTATATCTTAATCTACTTTGTTAATTGATATGTTTGAGCTTTGTACTAATAATAACATAAATTTGTGGCGGTTTTAAATTTTTTATATGCGAATCAACAGTTGGTCACTAACAATATGGTCAGTCAATGTTAAATGCATATTTGAATGTAGCATGAACCTGGAAGCCTTTCTTATCATGGTAGAGATTTAACCTTGTAAACTTTCGAGTATATGTATTTCTCAGTTAAGCGCTCAAAATAACGACATCTGGCATTTCACGCTGCTTTAAAATGTTGTCACATTATTCCTTATACCTCACTACTGAAATATAACGTAGATTGTATGAATGTATATATAGGAAAAATGTAACAAAATTGTGTCTACCTTAAGCTCCTTCTGTAAGTCTTCTGTAGCTTGTGTTAACAATGCATGACTGCTAGACAAAATATTTCAGTTAACCATATACATACACACGCACTTAAGTATATAAGTTCAAGAATTCTTTTGCCTTAAGAAAACTGTCATATTTCTTATTCGCTGATGTGACAAAATGATGATAGATAAACTTACGGATGATATGAAGTGAAAGTAAAGTTATAAAAGAGATTAGGCCTTTGTGCAGAGCAGCGAAGTGTATCCATAGGTATGTTAACAACTTTATTAAAATTTTAATATAACTTGTATTCTGAATAGAAGATGTATTTATTTTAAATACATATAATAATATAATGGTATGTTTATATTACGCTTCGTAGATAAAATACTAGTAATTTAGAGTACTTGGCATTAATCAATAAGTCAACGAAGCGTCCATCAGAGACCCTCATTGTAACGGTCCTTTTTGGATGATCCCTATTGCTCATCCATTTGTAATAGTCTGAAAGCGGTTAGTCGTTAAGCGAAGTTTATGAAAAGCAGTCACGTGAGTACGAATAAGTAAATATATATAAGTAATAATAAATAAAATGAATTTAAATAAAATATTAAAGTGTCGAGATTTTGAATGGAAACCCGCATACATTAATGTCCTGATTCTCAAAAATTAAACTTAGACGTAGGGATTTAGAGAATACACACACCAGATTTTGAATATATGTATTTCACGACACAACACAAGTAGTGGAGTGCAACTCGGAAACTGTGGTAAATAAGACTTAGGGCTTATTAGAAAAAAATGATTCCATATTAATTACATTAAAATATCTGATAGATTTGCCGATAATTTCGGTAAAAAATTCCACTTAGGTATTGAGTTCATCGTGTTCGTTATCTGGGGCTTTGAAAAGTTATAGTCCGATTTCGTCAATTTTAACGCAAGTGATGCTACACCTCAAATACGGTTTTTGTGTAATGTTTTACTCCGCTTCATTTGTTCCTATGTAAAATTATAAAGTCTTCGAATAAGATGTAAATCAAAATATTATTATGTATGAAATAGGAGTGGCTGTGAACGTATTTCGACCATTTTCAAACAGTAATATCAGGATGTCAAAAAATATTTAATATACCCAATTTCATTTAAATTGGTTGAAAGTTTCTGAGATATGGTTTTTGACCCGAAAATGGGCGATGTCAAATATACTCGTTATTCTGATCTCTTTGGTATATATAACTCAATATCTAACTGGTTAAGTTTACGGTGGAACAAACAACCGTTATATGAAAAAAACTAGTACAGTCTGTGGAACATATTGCAAGAATATTAAAATTTATATATACATACAGCCCTTGATAACAAGTGAATAACAATCAATTAAAATAAAGGAGATGCATATTATGCATAACATTACGCATACGCCATGCACCGCCCACGTAATTGCATTTTAACGACCACTTTATTTAAATGATATCCAGTTCACTTGTGAATGCATACGTTAGTCACGTATGAAAATAATCTTTTGTATTGGTAATGCTGTCAACTGCTTAAAGTGCATCTGAGGAAATATTTGTATAACTGTAACTCCACGCTGGATCTATAGGTATGTAATATTGTGCAATTTGGTTAATTGATTTCTCTAAGGACTATGTCTGACAACAAGTACTCTCGCAAATGAGCATTCTAATTGCAGCTATTATGTCGCAAAAAGTGTGTTGCTTGTATATACATATATCCGTTAGAGGCTAGTTTGTTGTTGGAGAGTTTTAATTCCCAAAGATTGTGGCTATATTATGCACGGTATTGATATTTTCCAACTAAACGGAAGGGAATTATTTAATAATGAGCATCATATACGAGAGTCAGTTAATAAATGACTTTGTAAATTTTGATATTTGCTTTACGGGTGTAGCTGTTGTATATTAACACTTATCAACATGCATTATAATCCAGGAATTAAGTATTTTGGGAAATTTAAAGAAATTAAACATCGAAAAACACCTTTCAAGTTGGGTAGACATTTTCAGAATACCGAATTTAAAAATTGGAAAATATTAAATTTATCTTCAAGCCAAAGAAATGACGTGTGTGTCAGAACATAACCATGCATCTGCAAGCATAAGGATGAGTTAAAAGCCTTTCAAGTTTTTTGACTTTTTGTCTTTGGAAGCCTTAAACGGTTTCCATGTCTGCGGTTATGTTTACATGTGCGTACATAACCTCAAATACCTTTGTGTAATGGAACTAGACAACTTTGTTACATGTGCTTCAATGTAAATTGGGTTAACAGAAAAACCAGCGAGACAAATTTAATTTGAAATGACAACATTGAATAATATCCTCACATACACAATGAGCAAATCAGATTGGTTTTGTGACTTTTTGGTTTTGGATTAACTTGTGAAAAGGCAAGATAGATTTAAGAGAAGAGATTGTATAATTTTACGTCACAAATCATCAAGTAGTCCTCTTAAATTATTTCCACAGTGACTAAGTTAGAAATATATTTACCTTTAATTCAACCAGCTCCTATAGGTTTTAAATTTTAAAAATTATAAACCAACAACAATTAAACTCAATATTATTCTTAACATACAAATTTACTCACACGTCATATCTATATTTTTTCTCCTTATAAGTAATAATTATTTTTATTGTTATTTTTTACACAAATTTATTATTTCAGCTAGACAGAGTTGTATACAAAGATATTAGATAATATTTACCAACATCTATTAATAAATTGCTCCGTCGTGATCACAATGCAATTAATACTGCATTGAAATCGATTTAATGCTATTCGGTGTGCCAAAGTCTGATATGGTGTTAAAGGGGTGAGAATAATTAACTTACGCTACCAAAGAAAAATGTATTAGTATTTTCGTTGGCACTGATGGTATCCGATCCGTCTCCATCTCTGCCACCATTACTAACCTCGAATTCCCTTCCTTCGTTATTATGCTTGAGTCGAGGATATTAGTACCATAGTATGTAGGCAAACATATAATTACAGTATGTGAATCTCGGTTTATTTGTTTCACATTTGGTTTTTTCATTAATTTGTGGGTGAATGCTTTTGATGAATTTGCATTCTGGATTTGGCTTCTCGGTAAGAGACATTAAGGGATTTCGTATATATTTGTATATCAGATCTATATTTGTTACACCAACACAAGTTGAGCTCAACTTTGCCTCCATATGTTTAGAAATGCTTGAATTATACGAGTATATTGTAAAGAAAGAACTGATAGGTTTTAAAACGGTATTCAATGGAAGTACACGTAGCTTTGGCCGATCTCAAGTTTGTTCTTTCCCTGGTATTTATTATAAATTTGTTGTATGCCAGGAATTAGTAAAACTAGAACAAATCTTTGATTACTATCTGAATAATGATTAATTCGAACTACTTCAACAGACGTAATCAACTCCAAACTGGCATCATACTAGATATGGAAATTTTTTTATTATTTATGAATTTACTGGTAAATTTTCTATTAATATGAATATTTCTAGAATAAGACTGCATGTATGTCATATCGATACTCATACTAAGGATCTGATATTTGTACTTAGTGGTACAATTGCATATTAATTTTTATGTGGCATCGTCCATTCGTTAGTGCAATTTATCGACCATTATTATTGTCTTTCAATCTATTTCAAGATTTTGTTACAGGAAAGAAGAAAATAAAATGTGCGTCTAATAATTTCTTTAAATATTTTTTCACATGTGCAATGTGCTAATAATACAAAGGCTGAATAGTTTATTGGTATAGTTGCAGAAAATATTACAAATAAATTTTTATTAATTAATACTATAAAAAGATTAGGTAAATGTCAATATTACATAGGCCAGAAAAATTGCAAATAAGTTTGCAAATGACATAACATAAGTTTGAATTTTTATTATATAAGAGAAGAATATTTGAATTTTACTAACAGGAGTACTTTTCGAAAGTCATTAAATCTTAATTATTATTCGAATATAAATGGAATTCATTTTACTTACTTCTAATAAATATTCATATATATTTTTATCTTCTTCTTCAAAATATGCGTTGTCATTTAAGCTCGACATACTAAAGTTACAGATTTCATCTCCTCTATACAATTTTAAATTAATTTGTAGAAAATGTTTAAGTAGAGATTTGGGCTTTATGCTGCCTTTAGAAGCGTTTATTAGTCATGCCACTTTATGAGCACATAAAAAGTCAAATTGACTGATATGTTCACAACACCTGTGCATCTGCATATATTAAGTGTTGCTGTTGTAAATAAGTACGCTGTAAGAAGAGGCATTGTCAGAAGATGATTTAGAGTATTAAGAATAACAATGCTGCACTCAATGAAGAAGCAGAAAGTTCATTAGAATGGTGGTATACTTAGGTATCCTTTAAAGCGCTCTGTGTTTCAGACACTCCAGCTGTTTAATGCGCCTTTTTAAAACAATATTAAATACTTTCGAGATTGAAAGCTTGATTGAATTTATATATACATATACTTATATAGTCTACTTATATACTACTTATTAAACATTTAAGGGAATAAGTTTAGGCCAAATAAGTATGAGTACATGCTACAAAAATTAATATGACATTGTGATAAAATATAGTATCAATGAAATTGTAACAGGAATGCTATTTGCTCTGCCTGGAGTACGTAAATTTTAATATTGAATTATCGTATAGGAAATGTTCATTGGAACTTTTTGATAGTAATGAATTTAATATTTAATACTAATCGCAATAGAATTGTTCCTGCCGTAAAATGTCAAAAGACCCATACATATTTCAGAACTGTAACCAAATATTACACATGAAAGTATACAATTGCTATTATTAATGTTCTGGTGTATAATTTTTCAATTTTTATTTTTTTTGATTACAATTGTACTTAGAATACAATGAATAAATACAATTCAATTCTCAATTCTCACAGCTTTGACTTGAGCAACCCCATAGTTGAGCTCCATAGGCCCAAATTGCCTTTAGTACTTGATTATATATAAACAGCTTGTTTTTGATTGAATATGGATATCCTACCGACCAGATGGTAAAACTTAGCAAATTTTAAATCAAGCTCACCCCTGTAGTTTATATAATAATATTAAAGAAATTATGTTAATACATGTGTGGAAACTATTCACATCAGATTTAGAACATTTCTGTTGATCTTGTGCAGGGTCTAACTTAGCTTGTATAAGGCTTAAATCCTATGTGTATTCTATGAAGTGTACATGTATATTTTATTTCTATGCAAAAATACTAAAAAATTAATTGCAGAAAAAGGCTAAAGTTGGCATAGCTGAGCTTTAATTCTCTTGTCATTCTATTGTTGTTTGATTTGTATTTAACAAAAACCAACTTTTCTAATAAGAATTTGTTTATTTTTAATCTTTAAAGCGTTTAGTTCGAGATGTCTATCAAGAGATGTGTATACAAGACTTTACTTCCACCATTTGCAGATAATTAAAATCATTGTTTACTTTCAATTTTGAATAGCATCATAGTGAATGTGACGACTAAAGTGGTAAAACTCTCAAACATTTTGGCACTCACAGCCGTTTTTGTTTGATTAAGCTAGCCCTGCCCATTTATTATTCACTTTTCAGCTATCGAAGCGCATAAGCAATATCGTTAAATCTTTGTGCAAATACTTATTGACATCAATATTTATTAGCTTATAAATAATTTCAAATATGAATGTATATAATAATTAGTTGTTTATAGAAACGGAATAGATGACAAATAGAAGGTTTGTTTATCCGAAAAGGGGAATTTCTCAACCATAGCACGACACAATACACCCCAATACAATACAATTGCATATGCGTCAGAAGACATAGATATATATATCCAAACTTATGTTATGTGTGAAGTAGGTGTGGTTGGAAACCGATTTCGCTGGCAAAAAATCTTCATGGTGTTTGATAATTTGATATATACATATATCTAACTCGTTTTAGATGTTGCAAACAACCGTTATGACCATCATACTCTGCAACAAGTTGGGGGAGTATAACATGAACTTTGAACGGTCAAATCATTTTAGCACGTACATGAACACAAATTGAATTTTCAAAATTTTTCATTTTATTAGATCTTCGTTGTCAGTTGATGCTTCTTTTTCTTGTGCCAAGTTGCACGTGGGTGGTATTTTTAATATTTTTGAGAATGGTGTGTCAATGTGTTAGCTGTGCTGGTCGGCCCTTTTACATTCGCATTCATCGGTTTATTAGCCAATGTGATTAAGTGAAAAGTTATGGATTCCTCTTCACTTTTTTCTGGAATATACATACATATGTACTTTTTAAGGTACTTCTTTTACATAAATATATGCGTCACCAATTTAAGAATAATCAGATACATTTTTACACTGATTGCTTATTATAATGATTGATATTATAATTAATGTTGAAAAATCCAAATCGACAGCATATTACTTGTTCAGCTATTTCACCTTTATGAAATACACTTACATAACAATTTTTCAAAAAATCTCTTTATTGATTTCGGTGTTGGAGAATGTGATGTATAGGTTCAACAATGAATTAAGTAAAAATATTAGGTCTACAACTTTGCTTCCGTTTTTTTTTAAGTTTTTTTTTGTTTAAAAACGGTTACAAATATCGATGTTACTTGGAATTAAAAAAGAAAGGCAAAATTTCCCGCAAATGTCGAGAATTCGGCTCAAAAAGTGACATTTGAGTTGAGAATAAGTTTGGGATGCAAACAGATCTCTACAAATATTGTGTTGGGTTAATGTTGACACAAATGTCCAAGATCGATATAAAAAAAAAATCGATTTAATCGACCAGTGCTTGACCCTAGAGACTTCTATTGGAAAACGGCGGAAGCCAAGTTGACCTTATAGATACTTTACATTTCACCCCTAGTATTTTTGAATAATCCACCTTCCACCCTCCACCCTCCACCTTCAACTAGCAACTCAAATCCTGCCGATACATAAGAAACTTTCATTTTATTTTATTTGGACTTTAGTATTAACATAACATAAGCAGAAGCAAGTCAAGTCAAGTAAAAGCTTCATAATCATTATAAGGCTGTGGTGGTTTGTTATAATTAGTAAAAAGAATAATCTAGCTATATATATAAATAAACGTTTAAACAATGTGTGAACACACATGTATATTGTGTAGTTTCAGTTCAGATGGGCAATGTTAGAATTAGTGTGTGTGTGTGTATTCAATACAAATAAAATTACAGCATTTCTTATTTGTAGCATGTTCTCATATATTCTCTGATTTAATAAGAATTGCCAAAGTTCACAACAGATGCACAACTGATTATTTGTCTGTGGGAATACTCAAGCAAAAGAAAGAAAAGAGTTTAACTTATGCCCATTTGGGTGCGCATATTAAATGATAACTTTTATATATAGAATATTTATCTCCAATACTACTAACATACATTTGAAAGCATGTCTAAGTATTCCGACTAGAAAAAACGATGTAAAAATTAAAGTCTCTTATATCTTATCTTAAAATTAATGATTAATTTTTTGATTATCTTTACTAGACCTTTTATATTCAAATGCTCCAATACGTGTCTTAATTATTTAAAATCGTTTTTATATTAAATATTAAAGTTTTCAGACTCAATAATTTATTGTTATCTTTGGTTTACATGTATAATACTAATTTTCGATAAAAAGTTATTTAGGGAGGAGCCTCTAATACGATCTTCCACATATATGTAAATTCATTTGCAATAATGAATGTGTATACGTTTGTTGATTTCTTTACTTCATATTATTTTCAGAATCACCATTTTCATCAATGCCACTTTTTTCATACATACGTTTGATTGTGTTTCGAGATGCATGATTTGTCACGTATACGCCATGGCACACATTCTTGCATATAGTGACCTAAATTCCACTGAAAGAAACAATATTTGTTCCTACCTTATCGAATATTAAAATTAAAATGTAAATTTGATTTAATGTTGATAACAACGTACAGTGATTTTTTGTTGTTATTTTGGCGGTTGTGCACACAAATATTTGCGCTTTTGACAGCTACATAAAATTGATTGTATTTTGGTTTCAAGTAATGTTTTCTAAAACTAAGAGTTATTGATTATGATTCTGAGCAACACATTATTAATTAAATGCATATTGCGGTCTACCATTGCTACTTAAGCGTTGGTTATTTAATACTACTTCATAATGGTTATACTCAATAATTATTTTATTTGCTTCACACAATATACAATATCTGTTAATTAACTGTAAAGTAAATATGTATGTTTATATTTTCTTTTTTATTTTGCCGAGTTCTATAATTTTATGATACACCCCGTATTAAATATATAGGATATAAATATTAATTTAATTTGAAATAGTGTATGCTATTCTCTCATATTGGAGGATAGTTGAATATACGATTAAGGCCATACGAATATATGATCGTATTATTCAGAAAACCACTAAAAAAAGGGTTTAAAATAATGTTGTTCATCTTCTATGAACTCTTATAAATGACCACCTTTTGTCGCACTTCAGATTATAAATGTGTTTTCACCGATAGCTACGCAATTGATTGATGAATATGCGTATGTGCACGATTTGGTAACTACCGTCGTTAGTCACAAAGTTTAGCTTTGTCCCCATTTGCTGCTTTCACTCAAATCAGAATTAATGCGCCATTCGTTTGATTGATTGCTTTATAAAATGTGAATGCCGTGTGATTCGCACGTATTTCAGATTCCTACTAATTTCTATGACAGGTAATGTTTGTTTTTAAGAAACAAAATGGCTATAATATTTAGCTAAGCAAGAAAAGAGTGTTATGCAAGTCTTGATTATTATCGAATGCTTTACCGATATAAGGTATTTGTACTTGGAATAAGTGTTAATATATACTTACGTGCATTACGTGCGTCACTTAAATAAAAAATATAATATAAGTATATACCAAAATAAAATTAGTTATTTATTAAAGTTTTGCGATCTCAAAAATCTTCCAAATGCAATTGCCATTCTATCTATCTTATTCTATCTTATCTTAATCAGAACCTAGTTCTTCTGAGTTAAAATAGTAAAACTTGTTATTGGAAGAGAAAAAATTACAATTCAGTGGTATGAACATGTGCATCAATATATTTATTAAATTCTTCAGCAAGATTATAAAATAATAATTAAATCACGAAGAAAACAAAATAAGTTTAAAAATATTTTAATACATTGTACGGTGCCTAAGTATTATTATAAGTTGTTTTACTAACAAACTACTTGAATATAATTTGAGTTTGATGGGATTGAGAGGAAACATCTACTATGAGCTATTCTCCCCTGGAAAACTAATATCAACTTATGGAGCGTCAGAATCCATCACTCACATGCAGCCAGCTTTGTTCAATAGGAGAGTAAATTTCTACTATTAGGACAACTCACTCCCACAAATTTCGTATTGGCGGCATTGTATTGCGTTGTTTCATGCATTTATTGTGCCCACGGGACATTTTCTCGATTTGTTTTTATTTTCACACGAATCGGTCATTTAATTTTTTTACTTCTTACCACAATTTCCACACATAAAAGTTCAGTACTGCTTGCTTGGGAACGTATCGCTAAAACCTCAGCTGCTCGTAAATTGGCATTTTTAATCTAACGATCAAGTTTTTTGGAGTTGATTCAAAAAATAAAAAATAAAGTGTCGATTTCATTGTGTTCATAAATTATCTTATGATGCAATCCTGCAAGTACAATTGTATGGTACATACCTATGTTCATTAATATGTTGGTTGTGACAACGTCTTGTATCTATACTGAATTCTCAGAACAGAAATATTATTTAAGGTATATCATATTTCCATGGAAATTTCTACTATGTTTTACGTGATATTTTATTACAAGCAATTAAGTTAATTGAGCATATTTAAATATTATAATAGTACATAAAGTAGTCTGCTATTATTCAGTTATACTTCCGAATTTAGAGGACTCTATCTTTTATACGATAGATAATAGAGACATTGCCATAAAAAACCTTTCTTGAAATGCATGTAACTAGGAATCAAACTTATGACCATTGACTTTGGATAGACGAAAATGGACTCCAATCATCAATAATAAAATTGGCAACCATATCGTAAAAAAATATTTTTTTCGATAACATGAAAATTATTTTTTTTACAGCAACCATCTTGATTATCATAAAATTATGACTCCAATATGGTATTATATCATTACTTTTGTCGCTCTAGACGGTTAAAATATTAATGTTATAATACCCATTAGTTTCTCTTTAGTATTCATTAGATTATTGAGTAAATCAATATTAAATGCCAAACTACATTTAGCAAAAATTAAGTCAAAAGCAATAACTTAAGCCCAGACTATGCATAAAGGCGTCCACAAATCATTCTAACACTTATTCTGCTATGAATACTGCTACTGCTACTGTTAACCGGTCGAGCAGATTTATTAGCTCAATCAAAGAGGCAGTCATAACAAATTGTTTCCAGTATTGGTCGCTTCATCAAAATGCCACTATTTATAGCACATTCACCTGGCACGTAATAATATGGAAATTTAGCTGATTTATTTGCAGTTGAAAATTGGAATTCAACAGAATTCAACAGAAATTACCGTTAATAAAATAGCATTGAACAAATTCTTCAAAAACGACACTGAGTTATAAATTCGTATTCTTTTATCCCGCGGAAGATGTACACGAACCAAAAGGAGTTTCAATTATGCTTTCAGCATAATGATTTCTATTAATATACTGACGAATGAATATTTTTACTTTATGCATATTCAATTTTACTTTTACTCTATTTGACTATCATCCCATACATATGCAATGGTGACCACTACTTTTAAGTTATTACATAGATAGATGGTACTACACCTTAACATGGGTATATTTTAAATGCCATGTTTAAGAAAATAACCCCGCTCGTTCTTGGAACACGACGCATATAGCTCAACAAAGTGAAATATTTATATCTACTTTCTCGCTGAAATATACTATAAAGCTTAACATTACCCATGCATGAAGGTTTTATATAAATCATGCGAAAGTTCAACCAACAAAACAATTTGTTACATGCGAACTTTAGTCGGAAACTTATCTTATTTCCTGAGCTAACTTTACTCAGAACAATTAGAATATTTTAGTTTTTGTTTGCCCACACCGCGTATTCGTTAACAGTTACTATACAAATACATTTAATATCGTTTATTAAACCACTAACAACTGTTCAAATGTGTATGACATAAAGTCAAAACTATGCCGGAAAGTGTTTATAAAGAAAATTATCCTTCAACACATTTGTGTCTTAAAAGAAGTAATAGTGAGCATAAAGAGATATTTAGAGTGGAAAAATGGTATAGCTGAGTTTATAGAAATGTTTTCTTTTCGCTGTCTTCTAACGAGTACCTTAATACTAGCATAAATAATATTTTTATCCCTTTATTTACAACCATTTTTTTTACTAATTTTTCATAAACATCATATATAAAAGTAGACTTCAATAAATTAACCAACAGAAGGTTTGCCTTTTTGTTTGTGCGTGTCCCACTCATTAACATCCATAACCACAGGCTTCATTAAAAACTTTAAATTAAATGCAAATCGTGTTCGCATGCTGTGAGGTTAAGTTGTTGCAGTTGGTAACGTAAACATAAATTGATTCTGTGTTAGTAAAATTTTAACATTGAAAATATTTAGTTTCAAATATATTTAATGCAAATATTCTAAGCTTGAATTCAACCCGTTACTGAGCAGCATCATACTGTTTAGTTGTATTAATAAAAAAATTACTATAATTCCCATTCACAATGCTTGCAAGAAGATTCTTCTTTCCATGTGAAAAATAATTAACGCCAACCCTACTACACATGGGTTTCTGTAGAAATATTATTTTACTTCAAATTTTGACTTTCGACACTATGCCTTATCATTACATAACGAAATTAATAACAATGCTAATTAATTTGACAGGCTTCCTTATTTACTTGTACTAATACAACTTACCGGGAACAAGATTTAATGATACTAGCGCAATATGTATTCTGTTTTAGCTTTCAACTAGTTTGGTTTTAAGTATAATTAAAGAGCATTCTCTGGTTTTTAAAGCTCACACATGCATCCAACGTACAAAATGTCCGTGTGTGTGTCAAAGTTGTGGTCATGACATATATTTAAAAAGTGTCCGTTTTCAGAAATAATGTTTACCTAGTAGTCGCTACACATGAAAGTTCTACATTATACGGGCTATACATGTCGTATGAGTAATGAGGTCATATATATGAGCACATGTATATCTCTCTTTAGGATGTTTTATTTTACAACTCTTTCCACAAAAGTGTTACGACAATATGTGAGTGTATGTAAGTGTGTCAATCTAATATACATATAAGAAATTCCAAGTATAGTGTAATTTTTGAAAGTTCTGATTCAGTTATTTTTTGTTTCCTGAATAAAGAGTTACTAAAGGTGTTATGAAATTCGAAACACTAATATGTTTTGTAGAAATCTCTTAATATTTATTTTTCGTTAATGGTGGATGTGAAAAAAATGTTAAACTTATTAAATTATTTAAGCATCATTATATGTACATATATATAAATAAATATATCCTGTGCCTAATGGATATGCTTGAAGAAAAATACGTTATCTTATTTTTATAATCTACACAAATAATAAAAACAATACGAGCTGCAGAGCTAAATAGAGAAGGTGCAATCTTCTATAAGAGTACGCCGATGATATTGATATCATCGGAAGCAACAACCGCACCGTTAGTTCTGCTTTTTCCCGCCTGGATAAGGAAGCGAAGCGAATGGGTCTGGTGGTGAAGGAAGACAAGACGAAATATCTCCTGTTATCAAACAAACAGTCAGCGCATTCGCGTCTTGGCTCCCACGTCACTGTTGATAGTCATAACATTGAAGCATCAGCAGCATCAACAACACCAACAATGTCAGCCTCGAAATCCAGCGCAGAATCACTCTTGCCAACAGGTGCTACTTTGGACTGAGTAGGCAATTGAAAAGTAAAGTTCTCTCTCGACGAACCAAAATCAAACTCTACAAGTCGCTTATCATTCCCCTCCTGCTTTATGGTGCAGAAGATTGGACGATGTCAACATCAGATGAGACGACACTAGGAGTTTTCGAGAGGAAAATTTTGTGCAAGATTTATGGTCCTCAGAACATAAGCAACGGCGAATACCGCAGACGATGGAAGGATGAGCTGTACGAGTTGCTTGCGACATTGACATAGTCCAGCGAATAAAAAGACAGCGGCTACGCTGGCTAGGTCATGTTGTCCGAATAGACGAAAACACTCCAGCCCTGAAAGTGTTCGATGCAGTACCAGCTGGAGGAAGCCGAGGAAGGGGAGGGCCTAAACTCCGTTGGAGGGACCAGGTGGAGAGCCACCTGGTTACACTTGGGATCTCCAACTGGCGCTGAACTGCGAAGGTTGCACCGCCAATCACATACACACAATAAAATTAATCTGCAATGACTCTTAAATACCATTTTTCAAAATTTGTCAAAGCTTAGTAGAAGCAAAATATTATATACCGAATTTCATTCGAATCGGTCGAGTAGTTCCTGATGATATGGTTTTTGACCCATAAGTGGGCGATGCCACGCCCATTTTCCATTTTGTAAAAAAATCTGAGTACAGCTCCCTTCTTCTATTTAGTTAACCCACTTTTAGTAATTTTGAACCTAACCTTTGTATGGGAGGTGGGCGTGGTTATTATCCGATTTCAACTATTTTCATGGTGTGTGGTGGGGCATGTAAGAGAACAGACTGTCCAAATATGCCCCCTCCTAGTGCGATCCTTTATTCCAAATTTTACTTTTGTATCTTCATTTATGGCTTAGTTATGACACTTTATGTGTTTTTGGTTTTCGCCATTTTGTTGGCGTGGCAATGGTCCGATTCTGCCCATTTTCGAACTTGATCTTCTTATGGTGCACAGACGGACAGACGGACAGACGGACGGACGGACAGACATCCGGATTTCAAATCTACTCGTCACCCTGATCACTTTGGTATATATGACTCTATATCTAACTCTTTTAGATTTAGGTGTTACAAACAACCGTTATGTGAACAAAACTACTATAAATAATACTCTCTTTAGCAACTTTTGTGGCGAGAGTATAAAAATATAGAATTTATGAAACGGACAGCACGCAGTTCTGACCTAAATCTTGGCCTTCTGCCTAGAGATGTTTACAAAAATGGACGCAAATATGCCAATTCCTTTAACAGTCAAAGCATAAGTACGCAATTCTAAAAGAACACTCATGCAATACTATATATAGGATTAATGGTATACATATAATGGAGATTATCATGAAGAAATTATATAAAAGCATCTATTTCAGATTTCTTGTTTACAAAACGGTGGGCATAAAATAAACAAACAGCATAGTTGTAATATGCCTTCGGAGTTGAGTTAAGAGAACTTTGCAAAACAATGCGTTGGACACTTGAGCTAAGAGTGTTTTATCCTATGAAAATACTAATAGAGAGATAGTTATTTTTATACTATCGCAACAAAAGTTGCTACGAGAGTATTATAGTTTTGTTCACATAACGGTTGTTTGTAACACCTAAAACTAAAAGAGTTAGATATAGAGTCATATATACCAAAGTGATCAGGATGACGAGTAGATTTGAAATCCGGATGTCTGTCTGTCCGTCCGTCTGTCCGTCTGTCCGTCTGTGCAAGCTGTAACTTGAGTAAAAATTAAGATATCTTGACGAAACTTGGCACAAATATTCCTCGGCACCATAAGAAGATCAAGTTCGAAAATGGGCAGAATCAGACCATTGCCACGCCCACAAAATGGCGAAAACCAAAAACACATAAAGTGTCATAACTAAGCCATAAATGAAGATATAAAATTAAAATTTGGAACAAAGGATCGCACTAGCAGGGGGCATATGTGGATGTAATTTTTTTGGGGAAGTGGGCGTGGCCCCGCCCACAAGTCGGTTATTTGTATTTAACTCGCAAACTAATAAAGCTATATAAACCAAACTTTCTGCAGTCTGTTTTCTTACGTGCCCCCAAAACACACCATGAAAATAGTTGAAATCGGATAATAACCACGCCCACCTCCCATACAAAGGTTAGGTTGAAAATTACTAAAAGTGGGTTAACTAAATAGCAGAAGGGAGCTGTACTCAGATTTTTTTACAAAATGGAAAATGGGCGTGGCATCGCCCACTTATGGATCAAAAACCATATCTCAGGAACTACTCGACCGATTCGAATGAAATTCGGTATATAATATTTTCTTGACACCCTGATAACACGGACAAAAAATGGGCGAAATCGGTTCACAACCACTACTACTTTCCTTATAACTCAATTTTGAAATCCATCTTATTCCTTCACTTTATAATGTAAACATAAGGAACCAATGAAGATAGCGGAATAAAACTTTACACAATTAGTGCATATCATCTCTGGCTTCACTTGTGAAAAAATTGTCGAAAAC
Source organism: Zeugodacus cucurbitae (assembly GCF_028554725.1). Classification (NCBI taxonomy): domain Eukaryota; kingdom Metazoa; phylum Arthropoda; class Insecta; order Diptera; family Tephritidae; genus Zeugodacus; species Zeugodacus cucurbitae. Next base: position 48,296,107 of record NC_071667.1, on the reverse strand, counting down.
TGACCATAACTTTTCAAGGCCCCAGATATCGAACATGTTGAACTCAGCGCCTAAGGATAAATTTTAACCGAAAATATGGGTAAATCTCTCAGATATCTCAATTTAATTCAGAGGAAATTGTTTTCTTCTAATAGTGTGTTTCTGTTCCAAAAATTATTAAAATCGGGTCATAACATTTCCATATACCTCATCGTAGGTTTTTCAAAAGTATCTTCTCCTAGCTCCCATATACCTAATTACAGGTTTTTCAAAAATACGGTGAGCTTTATTCCGCATATATGTATTGGTTAAATTTCTTCAATAAATTGCGAGAGTATAAAATGTTCGGTTGCACCCGAATTTAGCCTTTCCTTACTTGTTATTTTTCAATTTTATTGAAAAGAACTGACAGTAACACATAATAGTTGCTTTTAATTTATATTGTATTAATATTATGTGGGACGGCATATCAAACTCCTTACGTACAGCTGCAACCGAAACCATTGGCTTTCGGAAAAGCCAAAAAAACAGCTGGTATGATGAGGATTGTCGTCTCGCAGTGGAGAGAAAACAGACTGCCTACCTCGCAATGTTGCGATCGACCGCAACACGAGCGGGATGGGAAAGATACCGAGAGCTGAAGAGGGAAGCGAGACGCATTTGCAGAAAAAGAAAGAAAGAGGCAGAAATGCGTGAGTATGAAGAGCTTGACAAGCTGGCCGACAGGGGTAATGCTCGAAAATTTTACGAAAAGATCCGGCGACTAACTGAAGGTTTCAAGACCGGAGCACACTCCTGTAGGACCCCCAGCGGTGATCTAGTGGTTGATGACCAGAGTATACTGTGTTTGTGGAGGGAACACTTCTCCAGCCTGCTGAATGGCAGTGAAAGTACAACACCAGGAGATGGCGAACCCGATTCCCCAATCGACGACGATTGAACAGATGTTCCATTGCCCGACCGTGAAGAAATTAGAATAGCAATTACCCGCTTGAAGAACAACAAGGCGGCGGGGGCCGATGGATTGCCGGCCGAGCTATTCAAATACGGCGGCGAAGAGCTGATAAGGTGCATGCATCAGCTTCTTTGCGAAATATGGTCGGAAGAAAGCATGCCCGACGATTGGAATCTCAGTGTACTCTGCCCAATCCACAAAAAGGGAGACCCCACAATCTGCGCCAACTATCGTGGGATAAGCCTCCTTAACATCGCTTATAAGGTTCTATCGAGCGTACTGTGTGAAAGACTAAAGCCCACCGTCAACAAACTGATTGGACCTTATCAGTGTGGCTTTAGACCTAGAAAATCAACAACTGACCAGATATTCACCATGCGCCAAATCTTGGAGAAGACCCGTGAAAAAAGGATCGACACACACCATCTATTTGTCGACTTTAAAGCTGCTTTCGACAGCACGAAAAGGAGCTGCCTTTATGCCGCGATGTCTGAATTTGGTATCCCCGCAAAACTAATACGGCTGTGTAAGTTGACGTTGAGCAACACAAAAAGCTCCGTCAGGATCGGGAAGGACCTCTCCGAGCCGTTCGATACCAAACGAGGTTTCAGACAAGGTGACTCGCTATCGTGCGACTTCTTTAACTTGGTGCTGGAGAAAATTATAAGAGCTGCAGAGCTAAATAGAGAAGGTACAATCTTCTACAAGAGTGTACAGCTCCTGGCGTACGCCGATGATATTGATATCATCGGAAACAACACCCGCGCCGTTAGTTCTGCTTTTTCCCGCCTGGATAAGGAAGCGAAGCGAATGGGTCTGGTGGTGAACGAGGACAAGACGAAATATCTCCTGTCATCAAACAAACAGTCAGCGCATTCGCGTCTTGGCTCCCACGTCACTGTTGACAGTCATAACTTTGAAGTTGTAGATAATTTCGTATACCTAGGAACCAACATTAACACCGATAATAATGTCAGCCTTGAAATCCAACGCAGAATCACTCTTGCCAACAGGTGCTACTATGGACTGAGTAGGCAATTGAAAAGTAAAGTCCTCTCTCGACGAACAAAAACTAAACTCTACAAGTCCCTCATCATTCCCGTCCTACTTTATGGTGCAGAAGCGTGGACGGTGTCAACATCCGATGAGACGGCACTAGGAGTTTTCGAGAGAAAGGTTTTGCGGAAGATTTACGGTCCCTTAAACATTGGCAACGGCGAATACCGCAGAAGATGGAATGATGAGCTGTATGTGTTGTTCGACGACATAGACATAGTCCAGCGAATAAAAAGACAGCGGCTACGTTGGCTGGGTCATGTTGTTCGAATGGATGAAAGTGCCCCAGCTCTGAAAGTTTTCGATGCAGTACCCGCTGGTGGAAGCCGAGGAAGAGGGAGACCTCCACTCCGGTGGAAGGACCAGGTGGAGAAGGACCTGTCTTCACTTGGTATTACCAATTGGCGCCAAACCGCCAAAAGGAGAGATGCGTGGCGCACTGTTGTGGACTCGGCTATAACCGCGTAAGCGTTTTCTACGCCAGTTAAGAAGAAGAATATTATAATATAAGTAAAATCCTTTGGTAATATGATTGTCTTTGATGTTTCATTTCACTCTCAATGGGACTGAATACTAAAGTCGCCAGATAATTGATAAACACATATACATATTTACATATGTAATATGCAGGTCACATACTAATTTTGAAAACTGTTCTATTATTTTAGTTACTTCGTGAAAATTAAAATGAACAAGTAACCATGGGGCATAGAAGATTCTACGAAAGCAGTTTACAACATTCACAGATACGAGTTTGTTACACGAAGAGATGAAACTAGCAAAAATAGTCAATGACTATAGGTAAGAAAGATAACAGAAAGGTGCAAATACAAACAAAAGCAAAATGTGTTTGCGTTAATAATGTCTACCGAGAAGGTGGTAAAACAAAACTTTGAAGGGAAATTCATAACAAAACGCGCACCCACATAATAGGCAAAAAGCCAAATTCTAAACAAATAAACCGAGCTTTACATATATTACGTACCTAGAAAAATACTTAATTTACATATAGTACCAACAATGGGAGTGAGTGACTTTGGGAGCATTGATACTTTTAATTAGTACTAGAGTAGGGATGTTATCATTACTAATGAAAACACTATTTTTAGTTTCATCAGTTTAGCGAAGGGCCTACAAGTTAACTAGAATGAGAAAGCTGATAAGAATTAGAGTGAATGTTAACTACGTTTGAAAGAAATGATGAGTAAGTTCATCCTGTATAATAAGAGCCACTTTGCGTATGCGGACGATATCGATATCAATGGCCTTAACAATAGCACTGCTAGTTCTGCTCTGGGTTTGGTGGTGAATGAGGACAAGACGAAATATCTCCCTTCAAACAAATAGTCGGCATATTTTCGTCTTGGCTACCACGTTACTGTTGACAGTCATAGATAATTTCGTCTGTCTTGGAACCATAATCAACAATGTCAGCCTTGAAATCAAACTCTTGTCAACAGGTGCTACTTTGGACTGAGTAGGCAATCAAAAAGTCTTTCCTGGACGGATCAGAAGCAAAACACTGGTAACGGCGAATACCTCAGACGATGGATCGGTGATTTATGAGTTATACGACGATATAATTGATATAATTCAGCGACTATCATCGATTCGGCTATAACCGGCTAAACGGTTTCAACGCCAATAATACAATATACAAATAATAAATTTAAATCTCAAATATTTGTAAATTGTAAGCACTCATGTAATGAAAATACTCTTGTACTAAGATGGAGCGTTAGCAATTTATTTGATATTGCTTTAGACATTTCTACTGAATAATCGAGTTATATTTAGTCTATGATTGAGTGTGTGTTTGAGCTATATAAACATTATACATATATTCCTAATGTAATATATATATTTCGGTGCATTTGTTTGAATACATTAACTTTTTGGAATCACATATGTATAATGTGTGTTTGTGCACGCACCACTGCTTCTTTATTGTTAAATGACTAAACGGTAAATGTTTATTTACCACTTAGTAATAATTTTAGCTCATGACAAAGTCAAAATGGATGTAAAAAATCTGAGAAACATGTTATTACTAAAAAATTCAAAAAAATCGGGTGCAAGCAAAGTGCGGATAAATGAAATAAAAGGTAAGACTGACATGCTAGAATTAAACTTCAAAGTACATCATGTACATATTTGAGAACAAACCTGCTTACTGCCGCAGTACAATTATGTAAATAAAGCATAAATAAAGACATATTGATTCAATCTAATGATTTCTAAAAATTATTATATAAATATATATGTATATGTTTCAATTGAATCTTGGTTTTAATTTCATGTCAATAGCAACAAACTGAAAAGTTAACAGAAGCGTGAAAATACCTTTCAAAGCTATAGCAGCATATGTTATAAACCAGCAAATGAGCAATGTTTTTAATACTTGCAAATATGTAAAATAGGGAATCTATATTCGCAGGTGTCATAGCATTGATTAAAGGTAATTTAGAATAGTCACAGAGAACTGAGGAAATGTCCAACAAATTCACAAAATTATTATTTTAGTCAGGTGGGACTATAATGTCAATGGATAAACAATAGGTTAAATTAATTATCCATACTTCACAAATCTTCCCGAAACAAAGTAAAATATATGTTCATTAAATACACAAGAATTTGAACTTTTGAACTTTGGTAACATCCATTGCAGGTTAGAGAATTTTACGTTTTACAAAAAGAGCTTGAAAAGTTAATCTTAGATTTAAGTTTCGGAAGATGTAAAACTCTCAGTATAATAAATGTTCAAACAAGCAAAAAAATGTATGTATGTAAATTTTCTGAGTAAAAATGATACATTTCTTGTGCATTTAAGTTTCTATTAGACTACTCCAAATATAAATGAAAGCACTCATATGTGCATACACATTTATGTATATGTATATCGGAATAATAGATGAGATTCTTGGTTGAAACAAATTCATGAAATTTCTTAATAAATATGCAAAACTATTTCAAATTTCAACGAAATGAAAGCCTTCACACAATATTCATAGAATTTCTAGCATAATTACCATTTGAATCAGTTGAAACACGAGAGTAGAATTGGAACTATAAGCTTTGTGGTCAACAGGGTGAACCATTTTGACGAAGAGTGAGGTCATAATAAATGCATTTGGTGTTCTGTTATTATTGAACCGTTTTAATTTGAACCAATATTTGAAAACGTTTTATTTGCTTTATTGTGCTTTTTCTTTAAATCACGTTTCTGCGTGGATCAACAATTACATCATTTTGTTATTTCAGTTTAAGAAAGGAAAGGAATATGAAAACACATATATTGGTGAAATTGTCTAGGAAAAAATATGGCGCACCATAAACCAGACAATCAAAGTTTAAAAATAAATGAACTACAGTGAGTAATGGCCAAAAAATTCGCAAATCGATTAAAAAGTATTAGGAAAATATCAGTTACGGCACTAAAGGTACTCCCAAATACAAGAAAATTATATTGATCTTAGTGTGAGATTGACTGTGAAGAGATGCACAATGTTTCTTATTAATATAATAAAATTTTTGTTGCCAATTAGTAAGTGGTTAAAATGAAGTTAAGATTAAAAAAATATGTATTTAATTTTTCTATAAGTTTGACTTTATCTGTCTCTAAATTTCTGTTAAACTATTATTTGCAGTACTAAGCAAAATTGAATACCATTTTGTAAGAAGAATAAATAATAATTGTACGAAGAATAATTGTCTTGAAAAAAGTGAGGTGAAAGAAAAATTGTTTTTTTTTTTTTTTGCGGAAAACCGTAAATAAATCAAATAAACCGCACCCAACTTTATTTTCTCCATGTGCTTACCGACTTCTGATAATACTTCTACTTGTCTTTAGCTTCCCTGTTCTCATTTCTGTTGCAAAGTGTTTTACATTTTAGTCCCCCTTCCTTGCTGTTTGTATAAGTTTGTTCATATGCAGTACACTGTCTTATACACCAAATTCCGACCGCCAATCACTTTGTTTACCTCTGGTTGCCTTTCATACTTCAAAGTGTTTGTATTTATGAAACATCAAAATTCTTTAGTGTATAGACCTGTTTCTGTTTCCTTTTTCTATTTCGGTTATGTAAGGCTGATGTAGAATTTTATTAAATAATAGTGGCGATTTTACTGTGGCGATTTTGCTGTTTAAGCGGTCATGGTTCTCGTAGCACCACATTGAAGACGCCTTACTAGGCTTAATGGTAACATTTGCATGACTCCATTACGAAGGACTTTTATGACTGCTTTACCAAGGATTCAGTCGCGCTCTGAATCATAGTACTCATAAGTGTTTCGCTGCGACTTATAGCATGGCCGATGTTGGTATTGATAAGTTGTACATAATTATCTTTTGTAACATATGTATTTTTACTCGAAATTCTTCGAACGAATTTTAGCGTTGTGAATTCTTCTGAATATGCATATTTAAGTGAATTTGAACATATTTGTACATACAAATATCTCAAAGAAACTTTACAACTTCGTGAGCACTACTAATTGGTATGAATGGATGCATTTTTAATATGTGTACGCTATTTACTAATGCTTTTTTGAAAAATCGGAACTTAGTTATATAATTTGTTATATTAAGTTATATACCTATAGTGATATACATATACATCTTTTTCACCACTTTTTATTTTAAATGTAAAATATGTTTGAACGTTACTAAAACTCTAAAAACTATAAATATAAATTACAAACAAAATAATCAAGGTGAAATTGATTTAATTAAAATTATGGCTAATATGGGCAAACCTGGTCGCAGAAGGGAATGTATTTCAACAAAAATAACAATTAATCTCACCTCTTACAGAAGTTGACAAACTTATTAACGAGAGAAGTGGGGAATATTAATATTTTCCTAACCGATCAAATGACATTATAAGATTGTTTATGGTGTGGTAATGCATCTGTACATTAATGAAGTAGTAAATTACTCAACTATGCTGGATTCAACCATTAATAAAATATTCAAATATAATAAATTAATTCTGCCGACCTAAAGGAAAAGCGCACCGTGTATTTATTTATTTTTTGGTCGAGCATATAGTTTTGTCACTTGTTTAAGAACACTGAAAGTATTAATCATCCAGAAAGGCATTCAAAGCATCTCTAACCTATAATAAAAATGTAAGAAACGCGAAGGAAAATATTACTTCGGTCCTAGAATAATCAATTCAAACGTGTACAATATATCAAATATACATTCATACAAATCTTCTAAAAAAGTTTGCTTATCAGTGCTCCAACTGACCTCATAGTCGTTACTGAGATTATGTGGCCGGTAAGATACAAATTAATAAAACTAATAGGTTTACCGGCTTGCTACTTTAGAATTGTTCAGATAGATGACATTTAATTTTTATTATATTTTTGATTAATTAATTTTTATACTATATTGTTTCTCTTTAATTTTAATATAATTGGCTTTACATGAGGCCTTTTAGTTGTGAATCTGTTATTTCGTTTAATTTAATATGGTAAAAAAATATGTTGACTTAAAATTAGAGACATGCACAAAGAAGTGTAAATGATTTGTAAAGTCACACGCTTTCAATTCGATTGATTGTATTCTTTTTTATGCTTCCGGTATGTTGTTTGCTTCATTGCGAACATATATGCTATTTTTTGGTGTTTCCATAAATGAATTTATGTTCTGAAATTCCATTCAACCCTTTATTTACATGCTCACCATGTCGCCAGCTCAATTTACCCTTTGTAGCTGGCAACATTGCATAAATTCTGTTTTTCTTCTGAAAGTTGTGTGTAGTTCTGCAATCTTGCCACTTGTTATGTATTGCAGACATCTGCATACACATTCAGAGTGATTTGATGGAAAAAAATTTCTTTCTGTTGCCGTCAACTAAGCTGAGGCACTTCTATCGAGTGACACTGAACACATATTGAGGGCCTCTCTTAGGCACACACACACTGTTGTCGACATATATGTCATGTCACTTAATGAGTATAACGTCTGAATAACATCCGCTATTACGTTGCGTAGTCCACTAAGCGAACGCATTAACACCATAAGAACAATATTCAATATTAATTTAGTTAATGTGTATTTTTCTTAGTTACTAAGAGGTTAACAGGTCGTTAATGAATAGATCCGTTCGTATTTACATTATTTTGGTATGTTAAAAAGTATTAAGGTGTATAACAAAAAAGGCTTAACAAATCGCATTACTCAGGGTTAATCCTTAAAATTCGACAACGACAATAGCCGTCAAAGCAATGAAGCCGAATAAATTCCACCGAACGTGTGCGCAAATAAATTAAATTGAATTCATGAAGCATAAAGAGGATCTACTAAAACATCAGAAGAAAACACAAAAAAGAAATTTAATCTTCGCTCGTACAAACAAACATATAGACAACCCATAGTATATATTACGTGTGTATTTAATACTCAGCGATGTCATATCTATAAGTGGGCCATAATGACGCTGATGAAAGTGGAAGAAATAAAAATGAGACGGCGGAGACTGAGAATATTTCGCGGACTCAGCAAAAGTATGCTAAAAAGGAATCACGAAAATAAAACAGCACGGCGGTGTGGTCAGTGCCGGCTGGTCCAGCAATCTGTAAACATAAATCGCTGTTAGCAATTATATGTATATCGTGTACTTCCTTGAAAGTGGATATATACCACCAGAAGGAAATGTCTTGTCAATCAGAATAAAAAAAAGTTATTTACGACAGGAAATTAATTGATGTGATGGGGCTGTAATCAATAATTATAACATCTTTAAAAACATTTTTAAAATTCCATAAGCACTGAGAGGGGCTTCGGTAATGAGCGGTTTAATTACTTACGTACTCATAATGAGAAACGAAACTGTAAATGTATTTGTATTTAATAAAGGCCAAACTATTATCATATCATGATGTCCTTTCATAAAAGGTCATAAATACTTGGATTTATCAATAGATAGAAATATACTAAACATTTTTTTTAACTTAAAACTTTTGTTTTAAAACTGTTGTTTTACAAGTGACCTGTTGAGTGGTATATTTTTCTTTATACATCGATTGAAGTTATGCAAAAAGTTGTGATCCCGGTCTTACTCTCAAATGAATCCTTTGTTTATATTATTTAATGTTTCCTAAGTCTAAGTTTTTAATATCAGTTGCTACCTTTTGCCCCTCTTTATGATATTCGTGTTATACTACCAAGCATACGATTGCAACATGTTGCCGTCGTAAAACTAAACAATTAAGATATCTTAATGAAAATTGATACACATGTGCCTTGGAATGAATGAAAAATGGTCAAAATTGGACAATTGCCACGCCCACAAAATGGATAATCGAAAAGGCATAAAGAGTTATAACTAAGCTAAATGTAAAGCTATGAAATGGAATTTGGTACAGAGGATCAGAATGGCAAGAGGCCCATTTTGATGTAACTTTTTGGCGAAAAATGGGCGTGGTCCCTCCCGTAAATAGGGTTATTTGTATATGTATATCTCGCAAACTACTAAAGCTATATAAACCAAATATACTAAGCAATATAGCAGGGAAAAAAAGCTGCACTCAGATTTTTATAAAAAATGTAAAATGGTCAAAAACTATATCTCACAATCTACTTGGCTGATATCAATGAAATTTTGTAGATAATATTTTCTTGACACCCTGATTTTACCGATGGAAAATTGACGACATCGGCTAATAACCACGCCAACTTCCCATATTACTCAATTTTGAATTCAATCTGATTCGTTCATTTTGCAATATATCAATTATATATCACATTATGAGAAGTAAAACTTTACCCGAAAAATCTTTTACTAACATCCTCAATTCGGTATTTAGCCCTTCTAAAGTTATAGTCCGATTTAGATCATTTAAAATGAACAGTGCAACATTTTCATTGCAGTATTTGTACAAAGCTGTTTTCATTAAATTATATTTAATATTATATTATTTAAATTATATTATATGAGAAATAGGTGAACATGTACATGCAACATATACGAATTTGGTTAAATATAGTTTCTTGAGAAATATAGTACCTTTCATTTTTGCTTTTTTGAAACCCTCTTGAACACAGGGTTCAAGATTAGGTGTGATGTTATTTAAAGTAGATAAGGAAATATTTAAGGGAATTTATACGCCCACATGGGTTATGTACCCAAAAATACCAAAGCTACACGAAGTGTGTAAAATTCGAACAATAAAGATGATTTTAATGTATAGTAAGACTTGTTGCTCTTTAAATCTGTCTTTATGTTTCTTTTTCTTATGTTAGTTAATTATATTTTTTAAATAATAAAATAAATGTATAATGAAATGTGGACAAATATTTGACCATATTTGTAAATCGAGTAAGTGAAACATTTCGACAATTGGTATTTTAAAGACGACAACATTAATGTGGAGGTATATTTTTTTTTAAATTAAATTGACATGTTCAAATCTCGTATAAGTCTTCATGTTTGTTTTTCTTAAAATATTGTTAAATCTATTTATATATTTTCTAAAAGGCGACAGTTGCTGTGTCTCTATAACTAAGTAAGTGCGTGCATAAACGAGGAGCTACATAATACATGCACGTTTTTCTGAAGTTTGACATTACTTAAGAATATTTATCGTTGTCGCGTTAACGTCATTCTAGATAAATGTGTGCCTTTCTTTTGCAAGTATGTATGGATACAGAGTGCATTTAAGAACTTTTCAAGTTTTTTTTGTTTTGCCTGTGTAGCATGTGGCATGAACAAGACGCCTTTTTAGGAAGTCCATAAACTGGCAAATGCGCGTTGTTCAGGTTTAGTATACTTATATAATACTTCAAATAAATTTTGTCTGATCATTATATAGAAGATCATGCCACTCCTGAGGGCTTTATTCAGCTGGGGAAAATTTTTGGTGCTCAATAACTACATACAACACTTAACACTGTACGTTTTCAAGCAAATTCTTTCCAACGATTGAATTGAAAAGTTCTGAACTCTTACTTTTCTCTTAAAACAAAAGCTTTCAAATATTTAGCAATATATTATATTTCAGTGTATGACCATAAAAAATAACATTTCGTCTTACTGCAGTTTTGTAATTTGTTTTCAGTACTTTTCTCTTAAGGGATTATATGTATGTATAAGGAGTTTATTAATATGAGTTGAGGGTATTCAAATTCCAATTATCTCAATGTTTTAAATTGAATTGGTGGTGATATACTGTATTGGAAAAATATTTGTTACAAAATGAAATACTCATATTTAATCGATAGTTATTAATTGAATGCAAGGGAAATGGAACAGTCTGTAAAGCCTTATAGGGCTACACACATTTATATTGAAAATCGTAAATTTCTTAGTGGAAGATACACATGTTCTTTGTTTATGATATAGCTATAGGAAAATAGTCATACACTTATGACTTTATTTGCAATTACTGACCCCTAAAATTTACCATTCTTGAGAATCTGGAATTCTTTTTTTTTTTCAACTAAGCCCTTATTTGTATTGCGTTGCAAATTGATGTCATTCTTAATTCAAGGGTCAGGGATGTACATGGACTAAAGGACAATTTTCACACATGCAGGATAAAAAGCCACTCAGTGGAGCAATTTTATGACAATGGAAATTAAAATAAATTATATTTAATGTGAAATACATTACATTTATTTTATGTAGGATTTTATGTGCATGTGTTGTGTTGGCTATCAGAAGGATTGCTTTACCTGTTGGCAAATAGTTAATGTCATTGTTTCTAGTCTACTTTTGAATTCTCCCTTAATTTCCTTCTATAAAGAGTAGTGCTAGATAAATAAATATATGTATAACACAAGGTGTGTGATATGAAAGGTAGAATAGCATAGAAATAATATAGAAAAAAAATAATATAGAAAAAAAATAATATAGAAAAAAAAAAACAAACAATAAAGAAGGGTTAAGTTCGGGTGTAACCGATCATTTTATTCTCTCACAATTTATTTATTTAATTTCATTAATATAACACACAATTTGACCCACATATTCGTCATACATAGATGTATAAGGTCCATTAAAAGTTGAAAATCCTAATATAAGGTATATGAAAGCTAGGTGAAGTTATAACCCGGTTTCACTTATTCTTGGCACTGAGACATATTATTAGAGGAAAGATATTCATTCCGAATTTCTTCAGAATATCTGAGATACTTACCTATATTTTCGTTAAAAAAATTTAGTAGAAGCACGATTCAGATTGACTATTTTCACAACATATCATTTCATTGAAATTGTTCGAGTAGTTTCGGAGATATGGTTTTTGACCCATATGGGCGGAACCACGCCCATTTAAAATTGTGTATATCATTTTGAGTGCAGCTCTTCTGTACCACCTTTATAATAAAATTTAAGGTTTCTGGTGTTTTTCCTTATTGAATTAAAGCATTTTTAGTAGTTTTCAAGATTACCTTTGTATGGGAGGTAGGAGGTGAAGCGCATAAACAACGCCTTTAAATATGCTGCATGCAAAGACTTACAACAACGCTTCCAATGTGGGGAAATTTGAAGCAATTCTTGCATCAGTGGTTAACCCCTTAAAGATAATTGAAAACTTTTATGATTAATATTCAAACCTCAGGCAGGCAGAGCTGTTTGTTGAGCGCATCGAATTCTGGAAGATATCTAAAATCGTTAACACTGTTCTCACACCAGCATAATGACAAATGTTTTATATGTGGCCCATAAACACTTTTCCTTAAAATGTATTACCTAAAATTAAAATTTATTTCAAAACGGAATTAATTAGAATATATACTACAATTAAGAGCCGGTGGAGATACTCGTTAAATGGTGTTTTAATTATTTACAAGTGTTAACACTAAAATGTGTTTATTTCTAAAATACGAAGAATGCATAAGATTTATAATATAATCGCGTTTGCAGCTTAAACGCTGGTTTAAGAGATAAATCACTTCTAAGTTCCTTGTAATTGTCTTCTTGAAAGTCTATCAGTTGTCACTTAGTTTATTGTTAATGTTGTTAATTTTTGTTTGTTAGTGTTAATAGTTGTTTACTTACCTACTACTATTTTCTGCAATTCCTCTATAAAAATATGTAAATTTAGTTGACTTTATATGATAATAAAGGTATTAATTCTAGCGAGAGTTGAACTTAGTTGTCCTTTCTGCTATAACTGTCACTTACAAAGATGTTACCGCATTGACGGTTAAGCAACACAAAATAATTCTTTACTAAGCCACTTGCATGTTGATATTGGTTTATATCGTGGAATGTGAAATAAACTTTTCACACGAACTATTTTAAATTATTTTATCGTTGTCGTGCAAAATTTGTGCGTTTAGTCTTCATAGAGATTACACAGAAGTGTGTATGAGATCACTGTCAAACGATGGCGCCGTTTCTCCATGAGTATACTTAAATCCATAAGTGTTATAGAAAAATATATTTATTTAAATCTATAAGAAGTTTATTAATTTCTTTAATTAAGGTAACTTTAAGTTTGTATTTATATTAACAGTGTATGACTGGAAGCTAAAATGATCTAGTAAAACTATATATACATATATGCAAGTTCAAGTAATCTCATACTCGAATTAACTTGTAAAAAAATGCTATTGAGTAGTTACAAAGTTTTTCACAGCTTTGTTTAAGCCAGTATCATACTTATTATTTGCTGATGTGTAGGGATGCAAATATCGTGAAGTGAAACAAAGAATCGATGTGTCGATGTTTCTTCAAAAGACATCGAAATCATAAACATAAGAGAGTATTATAGTTTTGTTCACACAACGGTTGTTTGTAAGTCCTGAAACTAAACGAGTTAGATATAATGTTATATATACCAAAATGATCAGGATGATCATCCGGAGTTGAAATCCGGATGTCTGTCCGTCCGTCCGTGCAGGCTGTACCTTTAGTAAAAATTGAGATATCTTGATGAAACTTGGTACAAGTATTTATTGGCACCATAAGAAGGTTAAGTTCGAAGATATGCCCTTTCCTAGTGCAATCCTTTATACCTTCCTTATACCACTTTACTTTATAGCATTATTTATGGATTAATTATGATACTTTGTGGGTTTTTGGTTTTCGCCATGTTGTGGGCGTGTTTATGGTCCTATTTCACCCATTTTCAATACCAACGTTCTCAGGGTGCCAAGGAATATATGTACTAAATTTCTAAAAACCAACAGGACTGTGTTCGTCAAAGCAACAAAGTGCAACAAATTCCATATACAAAAATGAATTGAATTGAATTCAAGAAGCATAAAAATGATATGCTAAAGAAGCAGAAATTGCAAAATAAAATTTACTCACCACTTATCGCACATAGTACTTAACACGCAGTTTATTGAACGTGGCGCAGAGGAAATGTTTACTGCATATAAAAATGTGATTGCTTTAGTGTTGTGTTTCTATGCGAGCTGTCATTATGGCAGAGATTAAAGCGGAAAAATAAAAATGAAAGAGAGAAGATGAGGATACTGCGCGAAGGATGAGGATGATAGCGAACTCAGCAGAAGCTCGCTTAAATGAAAGCAATAGATTTATATGGCAGAAATATGCAACAACTATAGTATCGTCTTTGGAAAAAGACAACGTACTCACAAACACGACCTTCGCCGAAAATAAACAGTAACCGCACTGCTGTGGTATGTTTGGGATGACGATACGAGTTAAAATTTGGACGAGATTGGGTCTATCCCTAATAGGGATAAATTCTTTTACTCAAGTTAGTTAATATGGTAAAAATTGTGTTATCTTAATAAAATTACATCAATAAAGTGCGAGAGTATAAAATGTTCGGTTAACCCCGATCTTAGCCTTCCTTACTTTTTTCAATATTTCTATTTTTTATTGAATCTGCTCTTTGAAGCCTAAAAATAAGTTAGCCTAACAATAAGTTACTATAAGCCACGAAATCATAAATCTAATTTAAACTAGACACACTCAACCAAGTGATTGAGTTGCTTTGGTGAAACGTGCTCCTCAGTATGTAGCCATACCTCTTCTTTTTAGACGTGATTGGTTACGGGAATGTCCCAAAGCATTAGCCTCGTATCAGCTCACTAATACTGTGTCATCCACAAAAGTTGATGTCAAAACATTACTAGTTGTTGGAAGGTCTGCTGTATATATTATGACACTGACATGTATTGTGGTTTTATGCAATTCGAGAGGTAAGTTTTTTTTCTAATCTCATATAAAAGCCCTTCGTGCCAACCTGTTATCGAACGACTGAGCTACATCTAGAAATATAGCAGAATTCTCTCTACTTGTTATATTTACTTGTTCTGCAGTGCCATGTTTTGCACGAAACCCGAATGATTGTGTTGGTGTTACATTTGCGAGAGTATAAAAACAATAAATTACTTAATATATGCACGTATGCCCGTATATTATCGTATTTTTATATAAATCAAATTCTAATTTGTTCAAATTATTCGATTACCTTCGAGCCTTAAAGTTCATTGACGACCCGGAATAAGTGACTGTCATATAAACAATGGGCAGTATACATGTACGTAAAATCGATATTATAACTGTAGAGAAATGTAAAAGTGCAAAAGTAAATCAGCGAAAATTTTTTATATTATTCCCAAAATTTATGGCGACTCACAGATTTGTGTTTGGCAATCTGTAACCAAATAGATTTTGTTTTTATCACAAGCGTCAGATTTATTGCTTTGGGATTTGCGATTTCACTTGAATATAAAGTTTAATAAATAGCAAATACAAAGCATAATTGTTGTGTTTTTGAAAAATTGCTTGGTCATTCATATCTGCACTCGCGAGGGTGAAAAATGTTCGTAAGTATTACACTAAGGTAATAAAACATCATTTGGTAAGCGTTTTCTTCTATTTTTTTGTGGTAAAACGAATTGGAGGTAATAGAGAGCATATATTCAAATTGTTCGTAAAGAATAACCCTATTTCAAAAGGGAGTATTAAAATAGGGAAAGTTTTCCTTCAACAGGCCTGATGTGAATGAAACCAAATGGAATTCGCTTTTGTATGAATACCACTGGCGTTTTAGTTGAGGACAGGTACTTAAACATTTATAGTTTGTATCTGTACATATATATACTCCATATTCTTATTACGAATGATTCGTGTGACAATCATGCCTAATCATAAATACTTCAGCATGTTAAAATTAGAATTATATAGATCCTCTGACAGAATTATATAGATTCAATACAATGAATCAGGATCGGGAAAGACCTCTCCGAGCCGTTCGATACCAAACGAGGTTTCAGACAAGGTGAAGTCACACGATAGCACTTCTTTAACCTGATGCTGGAAAAAATAGATCGAGCCGCAGAGCTAAACAGAGAAGGTACAATTTTTTATAAAAGTGTACAGCTACTGGCATACGCTGATGATATCGATATTATTGGAAACAACACCCGCGCCGTCAGTTCTGCTTTTTCCCGTCTGGATAAGGAAGCGAAGCGAATGGGTCTGGTGGTGAACGAGGGCAAGACGAAATATCTCCTGTCATCAAACAATCAGTCAGCGCATTCGCATCCTGGCTCCCACGTCACTGACAGTCACTTGACAGTCATAACTTTGAAGTTGTAGATAATTTCGTTTATCTGGGAACCAGTATTAACATCGATAATAATGTCAGCCTTGAAATCCAACGCAGAATCACTCTTGCCAACAGGTGCTACTATGGACTGAGTAGGCAATTGAAAAGTAAAGTCCTCTCTCGACGACCAAAAACTAAACTCTACAAGTCCCTCATCATTCCCGTCCTACTTTATGGTACAGAAGCGTGGACGGTGTCAACATCAGATGAGACGGCACTAGGAGTTTTCGAGAGAAAGGTTTTGCGGAGGATTTATAGTCCCTTAAACATTGGCAACGGCGAATACCGCAGAAGATGGAATGATGAACTGTATGTGTTGTTCGACGACCTAGACATAGTCCAGCGAATAAAAAGACAGCGGCTACGCTGGCTGGGTTGTGTTGTTCGAATGGACGAAAGTGTCCCAACTCTGAAAGTTTTCGATGCAGTACCAGCTGGCGGAAGCCGAGGAAGAGGGAGACCTCCACTCCGATGGAAGGACCAGGTGAAGAAGGACCTGTCTTCACTTGGTATTACCAATTGGCGCCAAACTGCCAAAAGGAGAGATGCGTGGCGTGCTGTTGTGGACTCGGCTATAACCGCGTAATGCTGAAGCATTCATCATTAAAACAATTATTCGAACTGCAGCTCATTTTGCCATACCCTCAAATAGCACCAAAAGGTTCTCAACAAAGCTTTCTTATTGGTCAAATATACTTTCAACTCTTAGAAACAAGAAAAAAATATTGTGAAAAAAATTCAAACTTAAAGAACTGACCCTAATCCGATTGAGTATAAAAAGGCATATACTAACCCAACACCTTCCTCAAAAACTTCATATTGAAGCAGATATTAAGCTTAATGAGTTCGAAGTTACAATCTCAACCATAAAACGAAAACTCCCTGATTATGATAAAATATTCTATCCCATCCTAAAAAATATCCTATAATCCCTTAAATATAGACTTGTTAGTCTATATAATAAAATACTAAACTCTGGTGTATGCCCTCAGCAATGGAAGATTGCCACAATCATTCCCGTTCCTTCATTAAGAATTACAGATCACTTTTCCTTTTACCTTATATATCTAAGTTATAGACACGCTACTACATTTCGAACATTTCGCATCCACAAACTTGGCAACCCGTAACCACGCTTCGGTGCTTAGCCTATATTTCGAGAAGGCGTTCGATACAGTCGGAGCTCGGATGGTACTCAGTGAACTTAAGCGCTGGAAAATTGGCATCAAAATGTTTAACATTGCAAAATCGTTTTTACATAATCTGAAATTTACCGACACATTCGGTAATGCACATCCCAAGTATTCAAATTATACAATCTTATACCTCAAGGTTCACGTCTCTCCGTTACACTTTTTATCATAGCATTTAATAAAGTCACCACCATTATAAGTTCCAACCCTGTAACACATCACTTTATTTACGCAGACGAAGTTGCGATATCATTAAAAAAAAGTTTCACATTTCATATTTGTAGAAACACAACTGCTCCTTTCCTATCCTATCAATTTCTAATATCCAAATCCACATACCGAAAGTTTAAAAATACTAGTTATTATATTTGATAAAACTCTTTCTTTTAAAGAACATTGTAAATATTATCCGATCAAATTTATTTCTTACACAAAATATCAAACCCTTAAAAGCACCTTATCATGCAAATTTAGCTGATCAAAGCAATTTTAGCAGAATCCGGATTACCAGATACTTTTGTATATCCCAGAGTTAATACTTAAGGACGTAAATAGCACTATCCAAAGATCTTGCACGTAAACCTTCAACCATGGTTCGCTGTGTCATGACTTCTAAGCAACTAGCATTATTTACGCGTTCTTCATTGATTCAATCACTATTAACTCCACCATCACTGACATTATCGTCATGCTGCATTAACGCCATACAGCAGCGCTAGAAGGATTCCACCAGCAACACCGAATATATTCAACTATGTAATTAATAACAAGTAAGGAAAGGCTAAGTTCGAGTGTAACCGAACATTTTATACTCTCGCAATTTATTTATTTAACTTTATTTATATTATATAACACACAATTTGACCCACATATTCATCATATATATTGTATAAAGTCCATTGAAAGTTGGAAACCCTAATATTAGGTTATAAGCACCGAGGTCCTCATGTTCGATACATGGGCCTTGAAAACCTATGGTCCGATATCGGCGATTTTTAGAATGGGGCTTTCACACTATAAAGGTAGTATTTGTGCAAAGTTCTGCATCGATATCTTCACTAGTGCTTCCTTTATATATTGTAAAGTTAACGATTCAGATCGTCTTCAAAGTTCTGGTATATAGGAAGTTGGCGTGGTTGTGAAGCGATTTGGCCTATTTTCACAACATATCATTGGGATGTAAGAAAACTATTACAAACCAAGTTTCATTGAAATCGGTCGAGTAGTTCCTGAGATATGGTTTTTGACCCATAAGTGGGCGATGCCACGCCCATTTTCCATTTTGTAAACAAATCTGAGTGCAGCTTCTATCTGCCATTTCTTATGTGAAATTTAGTATTTCTATCGTTTTTCGTTACTGAGTTAGCTCACTTTTAGTAAGTTTCATCCTAACCTTTGTATGGGAGGTGGGCGTGGTTATTATCCGATTTCAACTATTTTCATGGTGTGTGTACGTAAGAGAACTGACTGCAGAAAGTTTGGTTTATATAGCTTTATTGGTTTGCGAGTTATATACAAATAACCGATTTGGGGGCGGGGTCACGCCCACTTTCCCAAAAAAATTACATCCAAATATGCCCCTTTCTAGTGCGATCCTCTATTCCAAATTTTACTTGTATAACTTTATTTATGGCTTAGTTATGACACTTTATGTGTTTTCGGTTTTCGCCATTTTGCCCATTTTCGAAAGCAACCCTCTCACGGTCCCAAGGAACGTGTGTTCCAAGTTTCATCAAGATACCTCAATTTTTGCTCAAGTTATCCGTTGCACGGACGGACGGACGGACGGACGGACGGACAGACAGACATTCAGATTTTGACTCGTCTCGTCACCCTGATCATTTTGATATATATAACCCTATATCTAACTCGTTTAGTTTTATGACTTACAAACAACCGTTATGTGAACAAAACTATAATACTATCTTAGCAACTTTTGTTGCGAGAGTATAAAAATGCATGACCATATAGAGATGTTTGGGAGTTTATTTTTACAGATGGATCTAAAAGTGATACCTATACCACGTTGTTAACATAATTAACATTATGTGAGTTCCTGGATACGTTGGAATCAAAGGTAATGAAATGGCCGACATACGTGCAAAAGCATCAAGCAAAGAACCACTACATTCGTCAGTTCATTTTACCATGAAAGATATTAAGCAGTATGTCAAACAACACATCACCAACTTTTTTCAAAACGATTGGATAAGCTACAACCATTATTATAAACTTACAAACCCATTAGGGAAAACACTACATTATTCAAATAACAACACCTGCAAGAATATAAAAACATTTGTACGCATCAGGATTGGACATACACTTGCCCAACATGAACACCTTTTGGATGGTACAAACAAACCTAATTTCCATTTATGTGGCTCGAGAGATTACGCAATAAACCATTTCCTCGACAGGTGTTCACTTCTACAACAGCTCAGAGTTTTGATTTTTGAAAACATTAAACCCTCGGACTTACTTAATCGTACAGATGACAATAACGTCAACCTTTTTGTAAAATTTTTAATATCTAGCAAGTTAAATATTTAAATTTTAAGTAATTGTATATATCTATTTCTATTTGTATTGTAATCGTATTAATTTCATACTTTAGATCTATTATTATTCAAACCGAAGGCCCTGACAGCCAGTGCTTTGTATATATAAGTGGAGTAATCTTAATATATAAAAATCACGTGTCACATTGTTTGTTTTCGATGGACTCCTAAACTACTGAACCGATTTTAATGAAATTTTTAACACTGTGTGCAGTTTGGTCCAACATGAAAGATAGGATAGTTTATAACTCTCCTTATAGTCGCATTATTTATTTATTGCAAATTACACCTAATTCTGTTTTTACACGAATTATTTTTACACGAATTTGAAATAACACGAGTAAATACGAAAAAATATTTCTATTTTTACACGACATAATTTGAAATAACACGAATACAAAAAAAACAAAATTACTTTTTTTACATGAATTATTGGATTTAACAGGGAAGTTTATAATGGGTTAACGCGAAATAAAATTTAATCTAAGATAACTGATTTCGTTCAAAAATCTACTGATGTCCCAACACAGTCGGCTAGAAATGATAATGATCAACAAAATCATTCCAGTGATGGCAGTGATATTGTAGTCTTCCGCAAACGTTTACGTTTATTATCAGACAGTGACAATAAATAAAATTGTTTAATGTTTAAATTTTTCTTATGGTTGTACTTTATGTTATTTAAGTTTTTTGGCAATGAATTTCTGATATTATTTTTTTTATGAAATCTAAATTTTAATTTATTTTATTATAATTTAGTTTATTTAATAAATTAAAACGAAAATTAAAATAACTATTAAATTATTAAATTATTATATTATTATATAATTATTAAATTAAAATAACTACAACAATATTCTTTTTATATTATTTAGTCTAATTTTAACTTATTTTTTGAGGTCTAGAACCAATCTATTATTTTTGTACTTGGCCAGTATCTTTTTTTACACGATTTTTTTTTACACGAATTTCTCGGGAACCATTCTATCGTGTAAAAACAGAATTAGGTGTATTTGTTTATTATTAGCAAAGAGCTATCCACCAGTTGGTGGCGCTAAGTGCGCTATGTTACAATAGATGGCGCTACATTTCATTTTCAATATATGTTCGATTGTGTGTGTAGATAAAATTTGTCAGTACGTGTATACTTTTTCTGTAGTTGGCTTTGTATATTTTTACATTACCGCAAGTGTTTGAATATATTTACGATTGTATGTATATTTTCTCATTTATTGGTTTGTGGGTGCATATCATAGCTGGCTTTTGAAAATTTTTACATTGCGGCAGGTGTTTGTTTATATACGTGTAGTTGATTGAATTTTTTGAAATTTGAATTTGTTTTTGTGGAAAAAAATTTGTTTGAGCAAGTGTTTTTTGTGTGACGTAATGGTTGGCGATCCTGTTGAAAATCGATCAATAAAAATCACACAGCAGGACAATACTCTCAGCATTATTTCAGATCTACATCGCTCATTTGACACACTTCAATATCCTCTAATATTTTGACAAGGACAGGACGAATATCATATAAATATATGAATTTTAATACAAACTATACATTTTATAACTATATTCCTAGGTAATAATTTAAATGTATTAAAAAATAAAAAATATATATTTAAATATATGTATATATGTATATAAATTATTCACAGCAAAGCGTGCCCGGGTTTACTAGTTATTTATAATTATTTCTCTTCTAAATAAATGAATAAAAATAAAAAAAATTTCTGAGCAGTAAAGCAGATATTCCAATATGGCATTCATAATGATTATATGAATCGCTTAATAATGTTTAACTAAACCCACGGTCTTCAGCCACACTCTCAGAAACAGACGCAATATTCTCTTCTGTACGCACTGTACGCATTCGTGTGGTTGGTTTAATGTCCAATAAAGTAAACTGAGTGCGAAACTTGGTCACAATCGCATTAATTGTTTGCTCACTTGGTCGATTATGTAGACCATAAATCGGACGTAAAGCGCGAAACACATTTCGAACCGAACACTGATTTTGGTAATAAAATTCAATGATTTGCAAGCGTTGCTCGTTAGTAAGTCTATTCATGATGAAATGTCAAAGCATACTGAGCATCTTTCTCTTTGACACCATGTCTGAAATCCCACGTGATCTGTCAAATACTAATGCATGAAAATCCTAACCTCAAAAAAATCACCCGTTATATGTTACTCTCAGTTCTTTTTAATAAAATTGAATCACATTTCGTCTTTCTTTCATGCCACTATATGAAATATTGTGAAAAAATAAAAGTAAAATTTATTTTATTGGTATTTCCATTAATCGTGCTATTCAGAATAAAGCACTTTAATCTCATGCGTTCAACGCACTGTTTTTTTAAGTTTTCTTAACTCACCTGAAATTACAACTATACTCTTTGTCTATTTTATGTTCACCGCTTTGTAAACAAGAAATCTGAAATAGATGCTTTTATGTAATTTCTTCTTGATAATAATTATATGCTTTGACGGTTAAAGGAATTTGCATATTTCCGTCCGTTTTTGTAAACATCTCCAGGCAGTTGGCCAAGAGGTTTTCGTTGCGATTTGGGCCAGTACTGTGTCCTGGCCGTTTTATTGATTTTATATATATCTTCAAACCAGCGAATAGAATGTTGTGAGAAGTATATACGAGCATTATTCTGTTGGAAAAATCGATGGAATCAATTCTGATTCCGACTTGTCTGTGAAAGTCTTGCTGTTCATTTTTGTTGGAACAGAACATATTTTGGATCCTTAAATAAAAGAAAAAGCTGTCCAAATCATGTTACTTCTACCACCAAAGTTTCTATTTAGCCTTTATTCCCCTTTTGTTTTCATATCAATGACATAAAAACATTGATTTAATATTAAAAATAAAATTAAAGTAGTTCGAAATCAGTTTTATTTGAAATTGGGTCAGAATTTTCAAAATAAAAATTACGATTTTCATATATTGTTTTATAGAATTGTTTAACATTTAGTCTAAATTATTTACAGTGAATATATATTTACAGGAGTATAAATAAAATGCTATTTTAAAGCTGTGCTCCACTCAAATAAAATATAAGACCTGTTTTAGAAGGATGAAGCATACCCAGTAGTTACGCCTCTTATATTTAACATGCAATCAAATATACAGAATGGTGGCTTAGACTTAACTTCTAAAATTATTTTATCCCTACGAAATTTAAATTTTCGATTGCGCCTGTTTCCTTTATATTTCCTTGTCCGATTTTAGAAGGAACAAAGTCTAGGCATTAGTAAGTGCCTTTTATATACTATAAAATTTATTTTTATCACATATTTGTATGTTTGGTTTTGACAATACATATTTCTTTCATATATAAAGTTTTCTTAGCATAAAAATGGGAAATATGCAAGATGTACATTCGCTTTGCATAAGCGTTGTGTGCTTCTATACAAAATAAACCACCATATTTATTTTCTTATACTTGAAAAAATCTTAAACCCAGAAATGTTTAAATCATTCATGCAGACGCTTTGCACTATAGTTCCTTCTTTGCCAGATTTGGTAGTTGTGGTGTAGCCAAGCGGAATTCGCATGCATTCGACCAAATAACCACAAATTACTTACCACAGGAATGCAGTTTAAATAACCGGAAGTTCAACAGAAATAAAGTTAATAATGCCCAAACTATGTGAATTACGGCGGAACATACTTCAATGCGTTTGGGCTGTTATATACACAGTGTTACACAACTCATTGTGCTTTTCTGTAAAATTCTTAGTATTTATTAAGAATAATTTTTAGTAAAAATTAAAATAATTAATAAAATCCAAATTCTTTTAAATTGTGTTCAAAATTTTCACCGGCAGAGGTAATGATGAGGCAATTATTTTCTATAGTATACGTAATATTTCCAACATTTTGCTGAGTCAGATGTAGTTATATAAACTTATACAGAAGGTTAAATGCCATACCCATATCACCAGGATATCTCCATTTAAGTTCCACTTATTGAAGATTTAATATCAATCTAAATAAGAAAATATGATGTAATATCCAATTTACTGGAAACAATTCAGCTGTTTTCATTGAAATTGAAATGTGCAGAAACTGATGCCAAATTAATAATGAATATGAAATACAAATGCATATAATAACTATTCTTGGTATTTAATAATATGTCATTAAAATCAGTCGATTTTCAACTTTCACCGCACTTTCCACGAATTGTACTGCATAAAAATTCATTTCGAATTCTGAAAATTGAAAATTCGTTCAATTAAATGCCTTTTTTGCTTTCGAATAAATATATTGATTTTTATGCATTTACAATCGGTTTATACTTACACCTGGTCTAAGTATTTCGAATAATTTGCCTTCCGTTCTTTCACTTAATATTGTCCCGAATATATCGATCCTTAAATATTCATGGCGTTATGAAAATAAGTGAATACCTAAACTTGTGTTCTATAATTTGTTACTAAAATTATATTAACTAATAATTTCCTCCATATCTAATACATGTAAAGCATATACCAATTTTCGTTAATCCGGTTGAATGTACAGTAGATATTTTAGGCATTTCGTGAGAATATTCAAACAAATAGGAATGTATTCACCCACATTCCCACCACTACTTCTCTTAGGTTCTGACATCATTTATTTAATTAAAAAATTGTTGTTACAAATATACAATATTTGGGTAAATTTTTATTTATTCAAACCGTGAACTAGTAAATGACTAAGTCAAATAAAATGAAAAATCTAAATTATTTTTTATTTATTTCATGTCGACCTATACTAAATTTAAAGAATTCTTATGGTCTCATCACCTAACATTTTAAGTACATATTTTGTACATTTACTTAATATCACAGCCATAAAAAACAGCTTCAATGCCAGCACTGAACAGCTAATGATCTCATCCATGGCTTCGAATTTTGGTGGGATATTGATGTTGAATACGAATTAATCCTGAAAAAAAAGTTGTATACTTAAGATAGTGATTTCAGAACGTGCTAATTAATATAAAGGAATGATAAAATTATGTTTAGTCAATAACGTTAGTCCCTTAGTATCCTCTTGTGACTTCATGACGTTAAATTCATGCAAAACTTTGCTCGAGTTCAATACTACCGCAGTTAGCGTTATACCGCAATTTGCAAGTAAACGTTGAAGGTTTATGCAATGTTCGGTTACAGCTGGACTGAGCTGGTTTTTAAATTAATACGAAATAAGTTTAATTTCAGGCATTTGTGTGATTACAGCAATTTATTAGAACACATATGCTTCCGGTGCTGTCAGTGAAAAATATTTACTAAATTTGCATCTTTGACAGCACACAATGTAATTATGGAAATCATTCATGGTGATCAAAACGGAAAAAAATAGATGAAAGTGCCGTGAAATGATAAATGTAAGATTGTTTAGTGAAAGATGATTCCCTTATTTCTATTAACACTAAGCTTGCACGGATAGTCAGGATTATAAGTTGATATATGTATAATAATACCATTTCTTTTGATGCGACTATGAACCAACCATTCCGAGTATGAGAAACGCGACCTCATGCCGATTCAGAGATTCAGCACCAATTTAAACGAACAGGCACCAACAGAAGAACTGCATGAAGCCGTAATCTGTAGAAAAAATCGCAATTTAGTGATATGGAAATTCGTGTACATGCATCCGGTAGTGTGTCAAGTGGTATGTGTCTAGTCCACAAATCCCTAACTGTGCTCTCATTTCTGACGGCGCATCAGCACTGGTTGCAACAGTTTGCTACTGCAGGTTAGAGCTCCGCAATTAATTCAAGTTTCTGCTTGAGGAAAGTCGGTTTACGCCTAATGGCAATGAGTAAGTCAAATGAGAGTAGGTGCCTTTGAGTGCTTATTCTCGTCAGGCTAAAATGCAAAGTGACAGTGCACTCCATCAGCAGCCCTCGTAATGTGCTCAAATAAATTGTGCTAATTTGTGGCATTGCATAAATGTGATCATTAAACGCAGAACACTCGGGGTGGATTGAAGCATAATTTTCCGTCCAATTACTCACTGCGTTCTTTGCGTCTGCAAAAAAAATACTGTTTTTGCGTAGGGGAAGCGCATTAAATGCTGTTTGGCAGTCTCAATGGATTTGGTTACATTATATCAAAATGGAATATGCCTATCTGTCAAAGCACCGACAAATTTTAACAAAACAATGGAAAGGATTCTAAAAAAACACTGTAATATACTTTCAATACTACCCAAACCGGTTTATAACCCAAATGCCCTTCGTCTCAGAGACTGAATAGGAATTTGTATATGGCTTTTATCGTATCATGGATAGATCCGACTTTCTAAGATAATATGACTTAGATAATAACAATTTTGAATTTCTCGATGAAATAATGTTGATTGAACCAGCATCAACAAATCCAAAAATATTAGACTCGCAATCCAACGCAGAATCGCTCTTACCAACAGATGCTAGTTTGGACTGAGTGGACATTTAAATGTTAAAGTCCTCTCTCGATGAATCAAAACCAAACTCTACAAGTCCCTTATCATCCCCTTTCTGCTTTATGGTGCAGAATCATGGACGATGTCAACATCCGATGAGACGGCACTAGGAGTTTTCGAGAAAAAGGTTTAATGTTAGATTTATGGTTCTTTGAACATTGGCATAAGCGATTACCGCAGATGATGGAACGATGAGTTATACGACGACACTGGTATAGTTCAGCGAATAAAAAGACAGAGGCTACGCTGGCTATGTCATGTTGTCCGAATGGACGAAAGCGCTTCAGCTGGAAGGTGTTCGATGCTGGTGGAAACAGAGGAACAGTAAGCCCTCGATTCCGTTGGAAAACCCAGGTAAAACGAGACCTGGTTTTTCCAATTGCCGCCAAACAACAAAAATGATATATTACTTCTTTAAAAATGTCACTAAATGCTTTTGAAAGATCTTAAGATTTTATATTTAATATTTGTTTCGTTTATTCAGGATATAGAGTGAATTTATTGATTTGTTAATTTAATTTTATGGTTTATTCATCTGGGCAAGTGAGTACCTTTAATTTGTAATACTATTTTAAATTAATTTTTTGCTTTTCTACCATAAACTTTATGTCTCTCCCCTCGCCGAAGTATTTACCCTGGCCGTCGAAAAAGTAACAAACAAATGTATAAACTAAATTGCCCTTAAGTGAAAAGGTAAAGTTTCTCATTGGCCGTTTTCTCCAGCAATTGAAACCTCTTATCATAGAATCACTCATATACCAAAGTGATCAGGGTGACGAGTAGATTTCAAATCCGGATGTCTGTCCGTCCGTCCGTCTGTCCGTCTGTGCAAGCTGTAACTTAAGTAACTTGGGACCGTGAGAGAGTTGCTTTCGAAAATGGGCGAAATCGGACCACGCCCACAAAACTGGCTAAAACCAAAAACAAATAAAGTGTCATAACTAAGCCATAAATGAAGTTATAAAAGTAAAATTTGGAATAAAGGATCGGACTAGGAAGGGGCATATTTGGGTGTAATTTTTTTGGGTAAGTGGACGTGGCCCCGGCCACAAATCGGTTATTTATATATAACTCGCAAACCAATAAAGCTATATAAACCAAACTTTCTGCAGTCGGTTTTCCGACGTACCCCACCACACACCATGAAAATAGTTGAAATCGGATAATAACCACGCCCACCTCCCATACAAAGGTTAGGTTGAAAATTACTAAAAGTGAGTTAACTCACTAACGAAAAACGTCAGAAACCCTTAATTTTACTGAAGAAATAGCAGAAAGAAGCTGCACTCTTATTTTTTAACAAAATGGAAAATGGGCGTGGCATCGCCCACTTATGGGTCAAAAACTCGACAGATTTCAATGAAATTTGGTATATAATATTTTCTTGACACCCTGATGACACGTGTGGAAAATGGATGAAATCGGTTCACAACAACAACAACTTCCCATATACCAGAACTTTGAATTCCTTCTTATTCCTTCACTTAATAATATATACATTAGGAACCAATGAAGATAGCGAAATAAAACTTTACACAAATACTGAATATGATCTGTGGCATCACTTATGAAAAAATTTAAATCGGACTATAACTTTTCAATGCCCCGGATATCGAATATGAAGAACTCCGTGCCTTATATAATTTTTCACCGAAAATGTCGGTAAATTTCTCAGATGTCTTAATTTAATTCTGAGAAAATCGTTTTCATCTAATGGTGTGTCTCTGTACCAGAAATGGTAAAAATCGGGTCATAACTTCCCCTAGCTCCCATATTCCTAATATTATAAATATTTGGCGTAGGAACCGCTTTAAGCGATTATAGCCGAATCCACCAGAGCGCGCCACTCATTCCTCCTTTTTGCTTTTTGGCGCCAACTGGAAACACCAAGTGAAGCCAGGTCACTTTGCACTTGGTCTTTCCACCGGAGTGGAGGTCGTCCTCTTCCGCGGCTTCCTCCAGCGGGTACTGCATCGAATACTTTCAGAGCTGGAGTGTTTTCTTCCATCCGTACAACATGACCTAGCCAGCGTAGCCGCTGTCTTTTTATTCGCTGAACTATGTCAATGTCGTCGTATAAATCGTACAGCTCATCGTTCCATCGTCTGCGGTATTCGCCGTTGCCAATGTTTAGAGGACCATAAATCTTGCGCAAAACCTTTCTCTCGAAAACCCCAAGAGTCGTCTCATCGGATGTTGTCATCGTCCACGCTTCAGCGCCATACATCAGGACGGGAATAATGAGCGACTTATAGAGTTTGATTTTGGTTCGTCGAGAGAGGACTTTACTTTTCAATTGCCTACTCAGTCCAAAGTAGCACCTGTTGGCAAGAGTGATTCTGCGTTGGACCCTAATATTAGGGGTCTCAAACTGTCAATGTACTTATACTATATGTGAGTCAAATTGTGTGTTATCTTAATAAAAATATAGCAATAAATTGCGAGAGTATAAAATGTTCGGTTGCACCCGAACTTAGCCTATCCTTACTTGTTTTTGTTGTTTTTTGCTCAGCCACGTGAAAAAACAAATAAGTTACAAAAGCCTGCTATTATTGCATTAATTGCATGACAAGCTGTTTAACACTATAGGTTTTTGAGTACAATTTAATAAGTGTGACCTCAAAATCTAAAGTCGCTCTGCGCGAACTGGGGATAAATTTTAAACCCATGGTTTCTTGACAAAACTTTCTTAGAATATTCTGTAGTTTCAATTTTTTCAGTATTAATGATAAGTTCTAGCTCATTTTGGTGTTTAATTAACCCGTTTTCATTCCATAGCATAATTTTTAGAAATTTACTCACATTAATTTGCTTTTTTGTATTGCTTTTTCGAGCTTATGAAGCCAATTTTCTAGTGAATGGTAAACTCATTCTGTTTTGTAAGCTTTTATAAAATTTGTTGAAGAATGCTAGCATCATTTGAGCAAGTGTTATCATTCACAACTTGCGATTAACTAATCTCATTTGCTGTTGTAGTTGTATTTGTAGTAATTGATTGACGGGTTATGTTGTTTGGAAGACCTTTTGCATTTTTGTCAGTCGAGTTTTTAGGAGGAGGGTTGTTCTTCTTTGCTCCAGTTCTTTAGTCACGAATCTTTTGCAATTCTTTTGCAACTACGCATCCTCTATAGTTGGCAGGGTGAGCCTCACCACAGTTGCAACATTTTGGTTGATGTAGAACACGCTTTTGACACTCTATGGTCTTATGCTTTCCTGTACATTTCACATATCTCGCTTGCTTGCCACAGTAATTATGAGTATGCTCATATGATTGGCACAATTTACATTCCGTACCAGAAATGGTAAAAATCGGGTCATAACTTCCCCTAGCTCCCATATTCCTAATATTATAAATATTTGGCGTAGGAACCGCTTTAAGCGATTATAGCCGAATCCACCAGAGCGCGCCACTCATTCCTCCTTTTTGCTTTTTGGCGCCAACTGGAAACACCAAGTGAAGCCAGGTCACTTTGCACTTGGTCTTTCCACCGGAGTGGAGGTCGTCCTCTTCCGCGGCTTCCTCCAGCGGGTACTGCATCGAATACTTTCAGAGCTGGAGTGTTTTCTTCCATCCGTACAACATGACCTAGCCAGCGTAGCCGCTGTCTTTTTATTCGCTGAACTATGTCAATGTCGTCGTATAAATCGTACAGCTCATCGTTCCATCGTCTGCGGTATTCGCCGTTGCCAATGTTTAGAGGACCATAAATCTTGCGCAAAACCTTTCTCTCGAAAACCCCAAGAGTCGTCTCATCGGATGTTGTCATCGTCCACGCTTCAGCGCCATACATCAGGACGGGAATAATGAGCGACTTATAGAGTTTGATTTTGGTTCGTCGAGAGAGGACTTTACTTTTCAATTGCCTACTCAGTCCAAAGTAGCACCTGTTGGCAAGAGTGATTCTGCGTTGGACCCTAATATTAGGGGTCTCAAACTGTCAATGTACTTATACTATATGTGAGTCAAATTGTGTGTTATCTTAATAAAAATATAGCAATAAATTGCGAGAGTATAAAATGTTCGGTTGCACCCGAACTTAGCCTATCCTTACTTGTTTTTGTTGTTTTTTGCTCAGCCACGTGAAAAAACAAATAAGTTACAAAAGCCTGCTATTATTGCATTAATTGCATGACAAGCTGTTTAACACTATAGGTTTTTGAGTACAATTTAATAAGTGTGACCTCAAAATCTAAAGTCGCTCTGCGCGAACTGGGGATAAATTTTAAACCCATGGTTTCTTGACAAAACTTTCTTAGAATATTCTGTAGTTTCAATTTTTTCAGTATTAATGATAAGTTCTAGCTCATTTTGGTGTTTAATTAACCCGTTTTCATTCCATAGCATAATTTTTAGAAATTTACTCACATTAATTTGCTTTTTTGTATTGCTTTTTCGAGCTTATGAAGCCAATTTTCTAGTGAATGGTAAACTCATTCTGTTTTGTAAGCTTTTATAAAATTTGTTGAAGAATGCTAGCATCATTTGAGCAAGTGTTATCATTCACAACTTGCGATTAACTAATCTCATTTGCTGTTGTAGTTGTATTTGTAGTAATTGATTGACGGGTTATGTTGTTTGGAAGACCTTTTGCATTTTTGTCAGTCGAGTTTTTAGGAGGAGGGTTGTTCTTCTTTGCTCCAGTTCTTTAGTCACGAATCTTTTGCAATTCTTTTGCAACTACGCATCCTCTATAGTTGGCAGGGTGAGCCTCACCACAGTTGCAACATTTTGGTTGATGTAGAACACGCTTTTGACACTCTATGGTCTTATGCTTTCCTGTACATTTCACATATCTCGCTTGCTTGCCACAGTAATTATGAGTATGCTCATATGATTGGCACAATTTACATTCCGGTATAAGCTTTGACTGCTTTATTGCCTCAAAAACAACAGTAGAATGTAATTTTGTTTTTATTCCATATATGTATGTTGTTTATATTTTCAGTTGCTTTGAAGGTAAAAAGAAACATATCTAGCGGCTCCTTCGTTTTCCATTTAAGTTTGCTAACTGAGTTTATAGCTTTGAATCCTGAATATAAAATAAATGGGTTAACTTGAAAAGGCAAGTTTTGAAAACCATAATGTGATTAAGAAGTTGCCGGTCTTCATGGCTCTTTACCCCCTTCCGTCCATTTAATATGATGTTATGCTACAGGAATTGATTAGCTCTATTTCAATTGTGTGAATTTAGAACATTTGATCACATACTAGTATATACTGTTGTTCAAAAAATGGAACGTACATCAGAACACGCACAGGATTTATGGATGATTGTTGAAATGCGATTTTTAATGAAGTCAAAAATTTATTAATAATTCATATTTAACCTTCAAGCGGTCGCGCGTAGTCGAATCGACTACGATCGAATATTTGAGTTATGTTAATTAGTTTAATAATTGTTTTTTTTTTTAATAATTTTAATTACTTTATTAAATAATACCGGTCAACACGATTTTGAACATGTGGAATTTTTTTCCCGTTAAAGTTTGCTTTCGTAGAAATTAGAGCAATTTTTCGATTATTAAGCAGAAATGACTGACCAAATAAGAAATTCAATTATTTACTAATTCAGATTAATCTTGTTAGAAAAATTATGTGTTTAGAATATAAATTCTGAAATTAATAAGTGTTCACTCAAATTTGTACGTTGAATAGTAAAACATTTTTCATTATCGTGTTGTACACTTGTCCATTTTTTCACTTACAAGTATGCTTAAATATTGTTGTACAACAATAGAATAAAGTTGAATTTAAGTTAAAATAGCGGAAATAAATTGGCAGACAAATTAAGTTAACGCTATGCCTTGTAAATTCACTGCTAAACATTTTATACATGTGGTATTTTTCTATCTATCTATATATAATATGAAGTTTAAATACATATTATTATGTAAACCACTATGAAATGCATTATTTGCATTAATGGTTTATATCCACCTTTACTCACCTATGAAATAATTGGTTTCGCATTCGTTTCGTCGTCATAACAACCCAAACCACAGTTAAATTGCCGCCCGTCGCCACTAAAACCATGCCACCGAATAGAGTAGACCACAGGACCTGACGTCACGATGGCAATATGAATGATATATCATTCGTCCCTACAGAGAGGGAAAGAAACTGAATTAGTTAGAAAAAATAATTAAAAATAGACGATGTAAATTAACCGAATTGCGCTCATTCTCGAAAAGAATTAATATGCATTACTATAAATAGAACAATGTGTGACGGGGCTTACGAGTGTTGATACTGTTTGAAGCTTTTTAATATAGTGATATTTTATAAAAAAATTTTATCAAAGTGCAGATAACCTTGGGTTTTGGGGTCGATATCTGTTTCATCACGATAATGACCCCAAACATACTAAAATACCTAAAAACAAGATCGCAAAGCCCAGATATAATCCCAATTGAAAATTTATAGTCTATCAGTAAAAGAAGGGATGGAAATGTACAATATTAGGAACGAGAAACAACTTAAAGAAGCATTGCAAACAAAATGCAAGAAGTTGTTCCCAAAACATTACGTTACATTATTACGAAAAGTTGGAGAAATCAATGAAATGGCGATTATAGGTATCACTTAGGGCTATAATTTCAGTTTTTGTGGAAATATAATTTACTCCTATATAAAAATCAATACATTTGGCATTCTGCAGTAATTTTTCATCCAAATTTAGTTTTTGTTTTCCAAATGGGTTTTAAAATTTCTATTTGCGCTGAAAAAGTAGATTGTACAAATACTGATTTAGCATACTGTATATAAATTTCATTGAAAATTCTCTCGAATTACTAAGACCAAAATTACAAGGACACCATATATAGAACACCAGTATTGTCGATTAAAAAGCTTCAAACAGTATCAACACTCATAAGCCCCGTCACACATTGTTCTATTTATAGTAATGCATATTAATTCTTTTCCAGAATGCAATTCGGTTAATTTACATCGTCTATTTTTAATTATTTTTTCTAAACAATTCATTATATTCAATCTCTCTCTGCAGGGACGATGATATATCATTCATATTGCCATCGTGACGTCAGGTCCTGTGGTCTACTCTATTCGGTGGCATGGTTTTAGTGCGAAGGGCGGTCATTTAATTGTGGTTTGGGTTGTTATGACGACCGTTATGGTAACCGTTACCAATTATTTCATAGGTGAGTAAAGGTGGATATAAACCATTAATGCAAATAATGAATTTCATAGTGGTTTTCACAAATAATATGAGTATATGTGAACACGATATTCAATTTTAAACTTCAGATATAGATTTAAGTATATTACATATGATAATTTCATACATGTCCAAAAATACTATGTGTATTGTAAAGGAATATTTAATGGAATATTTGCAATGCATTGCATTAAGTGAATTTGTCTGTCAAGTTAATTAATACTTAAACACATGGTGTCTCATCAGTCCCAGGTAATGCTGTAAAATTTTTTTTCAAATCAGTTAAAAATTTAATAGCCAACATATATTATATTAAACTTTATTGTATTTTTAAGCATAAAGAAAAGTTAAAATCATGTCAAATTATATAAATTATGTATGTTTGACTTGAAAGAGGTGATTAATAGCACTCATAAAATAAAATATGATTTGCTAGAGAATACATCTGTTCGCAAATACGAAATTGTACAAAACTTGCCCAAGGTTTTGAAAGTGCTTATACCTAAACTTTTACACATGCATATGCCATAGTATTGCGTAGAACTTACCCAAAGTTGCTCCCAAAATTGAGATATATGTCATTCCTGATGGAAATCTCTCCAATATTTCTTGCAATGATCTGAGCCGACCTAATTTAATTTGTTTTCGTCACTAAATACTATATTCTATCACTCAACGGCCCTGAATTGGTATTTATTTGCAAACCTCAAATGTGCTTTATTGTGCCTTTCTCTAGCGGTGGTTTAGGTGCCATGGAGGTGTGTTTGAAAAACTGATTTTTATGTATAATTGGAAAATTATATTTATTGTGGTTTTCTGTCTTAACTAGGTCCATATTTGACCGCTGCTTATGAAGTCCGCAACTGCTAGCCGACGAATCTTCCTTTCGCACCGATCATCAATGTTGTTTTTCGTCCGCTGCGTCGCACTGTACCATAATTAGTGGGGTTTTTAAGAAATTTTGATATATATTTCCGATGTCTCTTGTCTTCCTATGATTATTCCTTGTTCCTCGGCTGATAAACTAGTACCACGAGGAATTTTAGGCCTAAAGTTAAATAAATGTAATCAAATTTTTAATAATTCATTAAGTAAAAACACCTACAATAATTTTAACGAAAACAGATTTTGCTGCGACACTATCAGCAAGAAAGATTAGCAAAACTGATTTTGCACATATAAATATTTACTATGCAATACCCAATTCACAAATACATTATTAATGTAACGGTACAACGAACAAGAAAAGTATGAACGAATTTTCGTTGCATAGTAACGCCAACATATCAACCTTTTATTCTATATTTACCGAAATTCAAAAAATAAGATTAAATAAGAAATATAAACAAAATCAATAATGTACATATAAATATTTGTTAGTACCTTAACAGCTATAGCAACTGAGAAAATGAGCGAAACACAACTCCAAACACGCGAGGTTTATGTTAAGTTAGGTTAGGTTAGGTTAAGTGGCTGTCAAACGACACACCTAGGCCTAGGAGGTTTAGTTAAATGCAAACTAAATCAAAATTGAAGGCTTACTGAACTTGTAACTGATTATTAATCTTAGATGTACTCATATATTATATACAGCTTTATATCTACGCAATAGTATTTATAAATGTGACCTTGTGGCGCACTCCGAAATATTGGTTTATCCTCTCTAATGAATTACTTAAAAATTCTTTTTGGCAGTCTAACTAATGTACACCTTTGCTCTTCGGTACATTCCACGCAGCGAATCTCTCCATATCGGATGACATGGTATCCACTCTCAAAGTGACATTCAATTATGTTTACATGCTGGACAACGATTGGCCTTTCGGTGCACTCTATTGATGCTGAGCATAAGTGCTTTGGTGTTTACACTAAAGGCGATATCCATCGACAGGTGAGTTAAAAAACCAGATTGAAGGACACCAGTAACGGCTAAGTGTAATGGAAATAAAATTAAATATTGCTCCTCTTCCATGGTACATGACATGCAAGTAACCTGTATGTACATTGCCATATAGGCACTCTGTGGCAACACTTTGCCACTACCAGCCTATTTTTAAGCTAACTATTACTACCGCTCTCACGTCCTCTCACCCGACACTTCGTTTCAGATATGTTGCCATTTTGAAGCCGCTGGAACCGCGTATGAGCAAGTGATGCAATCTGCGAATTGCCGCGTTCATTTAGATAGCCTAAATTACGATTTCATGCCCATTGCTGCTCTTCTTTCCAAACGGCGAGACTGATTTGAATGATGGCACCCAAATTGTATGCTACTCCGATTGGCCTGATGGTCCCACGAATCATTCGCAACAAGAATATGTGTAAGTATATATGTACATAGGTGATGTGTCATAAAGAGAGAGGTGGAATATATGAACGGTGAATGTTTGAACACGTGTCCTTGAAACTCAACTAAACTCAACTGGCACTAAAGCAAATGCGGGACAACTTCTTGCACTTTGTTTGCAATGCTTCTTTAAGTTGTTTCTCGTTCCTAATATTGTAAATTTCCATCCCTTCTTTTACCGATAGACTATAAATTTTCAATTGGGATTATATCTGGGATTTGCGATCTTGTTTTTAGTTATTTTAGTATGTTTGGGGTCATTATCGTGATGAAACAGATATCGACCCCAAAACCCAAGGTTATCTGCACTTTGATAAAATTTTTTTATAAAATATCACTATATTAAAAAGCTTCAAACAGTATCAACACTCATAAGCCCCGTCACACATTGTTCTATTTATAGTAATGCATATTAATTCTTTTCCAGAATGCAATTCGGTTAATTTACATCGTCTATTTTTAATTATTTTTCTAACTAATTCAGTTTCTTTCCCTCACTGTAGGGACGAATGATATATCATTCATATTGCCATCGTGACGTCAGGTCCTGTGGTCTACTCTATTCGGTGGCATGGTTTTAGTGGCGACGGGCGGCAATTTAACTGTGGTTTGGGTTGTTATGACGACGAAACGAATGCGAAACCAATTATTTCATAGGTGAGTAAAGGTGGATATAAACCATTAATGTAAATAATGCATTTCATGGTGGTTTACATAATAATATGTATTTAAACTTCATATTATATATAGATAGATAGAAAAATACCACATGTATAAAATGTTTAGCAGTGAATTTACAAGGCATAGCGTTAACTGAATGTGTCTGCCAATTTATTTCCGCTATTTTAACTTAAATTCAACTTTATTGTATTGTTGTACAACAATATTTAAGCATGCATGTAAGTGAAAAAATGGGCAATTGTACAATCACTGGATCATCCGAAACCAAAAAATCAAAATGTTTTCTTTAGTTTATTAGTTTATCTTTCAATTGACGTCGAGTTTTTTTTAATTTTTCAATTTTTGGTACCATTTTCAAGCCAAAATGACGATTTTAGACGAAAAAAAAAAATTGTCCGTAATTTAAATTTTTGGAAAAACTCGACGTCATTCGAGAGCTATATGTATGTAGAATATTTGTTCAAAATTTCAAAACGATCGATGGAGTAGTTTTTCCTGAAGGCTGGTCACCAACTTTAAAAATGACATATTTGGGAAAATCGATTCAAAGTTTTGTACACTCAGCGCAGGTAGCTGGAGGTACCGTTATTCAACCTGACATCTGACCTTCAGATGTTGATGGTTCAGACAAAAAAAAAAAATAAAAAAAAAATAAAAAAAAAATATGAAAAAAAAGTTGTCAGGCTGCCGTCTGTCTAGGCTATAAGTTATAGTCACATATCTCAAATACGGATCAATTAATTAATATTTGAAATTTTAATAATTAATTTAATTTGCGCATTAACAAAGCCACAATATTGCTTCTATACCTATCAACAGAGCATGTTTTTCTTTATTTATTATTGTTACGTATACGCCGTGGATGTTCGTGAGTAGTATTACAATATTTCCAAAAATTAGATATACTAAGACATCCACGTAAATTAAATTAGCTTTGTGAAATGACATATTAGCAGCTCCGTATTCTAACAAAAACCCCACTTTCGCACTAACGTATGCAAGCGCCATCGAATCAATCAACAATCATTTGTTTTTTCTTGAGATGAAAGCTCCAACTGTTTACTAATTACCTGTAATTACGACAATTAAGTGAAGTTAATGTATATCTTGTGAATTGATAATTGAATTAGCTTATAATATAAAAAGTTTTATAAGAAAACAGAAAAGATCGCACTAATACAATGTTGAATATAACCGTTTTCTTAAATAATATTGTTCTGATTTTTTTTTTTAATTCTGTCCTTGTTTAAAGCATTCTTGTGATTTTTCTTTGAATTTTGAATTTTTCGTTTGCGTATGAATCAGAGACCTGCACAAGTGCACCGCCACTCAAAATACACCGCGTGACTACTCGCATATTTCTCATACTTGTATATCAAAAACTCTTAGCCAAATACATATGTCGCGATGGTTTTAACACTCACAGAATTTTTCCACCTAGCTCAAAGCGGTTAAAAAACACTTAACTCTCTTCTGTTTATTCATGTTATTACTTAAGCTGAGCGACAACACAAAAAACGCGGTTTGAGTAAATGACATTCTCATATTTTAGCAACTCTCTGAGTATTGAGTTCATTTAATATTTTGTTGTTCTTTGCACGCTCGTTTTGTATGTTTTGTATGTGATTTACACGATGTGCTAAGGACCCTGTAAGAAACAATATGATCAACAAAACAATAAATAGTGTGTATATGCAAGGACAAGAAATAATAATCACTTTTTTCCAAAAGCAAACTTTGACTGTATTAAAAAGGGATATAAATATTTCTATTCTACATGCCAAACAAATTTTTCAATTCTATTTCTGCACAAAAAACTGAAGCACGACAAAAAAGAATATACGAACAACAATACAATAGTAAACACTCAAGTACACGCGCTACTGGTGATGAGTGTTTCTTGCTTTTTCCTTTGCTGGTCATGAGTAAGATCACCACTTGTCAGTGAAAATTAAGGAGAAGAATGTGTACAACAAATACAATTAATATGCAATAGCAAGTACACGACTGGCTCAGTAGCTTCTCTACTCATAGTTCTTTAAGTAGATGATAGCTCCCAATGCATGTCTATGAGTGTGAGTGGACACCGCCATCGCTTTTGAAGCAAGTTTACTCTCAGTAAGGAAATTAGGCACTCATGCAGTTCTCTGCGGTATATGTTAGGTATGTTTTAATACGAAAACATAAAAATATGTGTGAAATAGTCTAGGCAAACATCTGGCGCTTCATAAACCAGACAGTCTGGCAGACACGCAAGGTGTAAAAACAAATGCACCGCTGTGCTTTTATGGCAATTAATAATTCTCCATGAAATTGATTGAATGGTTTTTGGTGTGCCAAAACAGCCATTACGTCATTTAAGGCAGTCTTGCTTACGCGAAAATAAAATTGTACATTTTTATTACTTACTTTGGGACGTGAAAAATGTGATTTATATTTGATGTGCCATATTAAAAGGTTTCTAATTAGTAGAAAAAACTTTTTGGTGCTGATCTGTGGAATTTTACTAATGAAGTTAAGGTAGACTTTCTAAAAGAAAAGTAAATTTATCGAAAATGAAAGGTGAGACAGAATGTTCATTATTTGGTTTTCTTGTGGCGAAAGCAAGCGAATACACCCATATTTATTTGCTCAGCGTGTTTAACAACATCAAATATTATTTGTGTTTGTCTTTACGTAGTCTTTTACATTTTGGTTTGCTTGCATCGATCTGTCGTTTACACCAAAATCCCAATTACTTTGTTTATCTTTCGTTACCTTGCTATTGCTCAGTGTTTGTCGAAGTATTTCTGAATTATCGAAATTCCTTTTGGTATTATTATATTTTTTATTTCCTTTTATATTTGGTATAATATACTAGCAGACCCGGCCACACGTTGTTGTGGCTATGGTATACATTAAATTAAGTTGGTCCGATCTTGGCTACGGCGACGATATTGATTACTCGAGGTCGATTTAGTACAGGCAATTTTAAATAGTTTGGGATAATGTCAACTCTCCTGGACCGAAATTCTAAATTGTCGCATTAAGATCATCGATATTTTTTTTTACCACCAATATAGGTCATTCAATAAGTCATTTATGGTTATCATATTGAGGTTTCATGTCAGGAAAACATCTCTTTCGAGGCAATGAAGTGACAGAAATCTGTTGGAAATGCGGTGTCAACTGCCAACTGCTTCTACAATCGCATTTTGATATTGTTGCAAAAACACTCATATGTTAGTTGTTAATTGGCGATTCTTTATGTGTCGCCACAAATTAAATGATTTTAAGCATGCGATTAGCCCGTCAGTAACAGTTGAGGATGGAGGATGGGAGCATGTGTAGAAGTTCACGCAAGTGAGGAAAGTTTTTGATTGTCATTCACTTGGGAGTGGCCAGAAACGATTCTTCTCCACATGGTTCAAGCAGCTCACGACTTCCGGTTTTAGACCAAGTATCCCCTGGGTAGCTAACAGACATCCGTTTGGAGGCGAGCTAAAGTGAGAAGGCGAAGCCCGCTTATGCGGTTGTGCGTAGGGCTTGGGACCCACCACATAAAAACGAAGTACCAATGAAAAATCTGCGAAAGCCTCGGATGAGACACCCCCCTTTTGTTGACGACCCCTGCAAACGTTTTAAGGATAATGATATAAGGGTATGCACCTGGAATGTCCGGACCCTTAATTGGGAAGGTGCCTCTGCCCAGCTGGTTGATGTCCTCATACGACTCAAGGCTGAAATCACCGCCATCCAAGAAGTGCGATGGACGGGACATGGACGGATGAAGGTGGGTCCTTGTGACATCTACTACAGCGGCCATATAAAGGAGCGCAAATTTGGTGTAGGATTTGTGGTGGGAGAGAGACTCCGTCGCAGAGTCCTGGCATTCACCTCGGTGGATGAACGTCTTGCCACAATCCGCATCAAAACGAGGTTCTTCAACATATCGCTGATTTGCGCCCACGCCCCAACGGAAGAGAAGGACGATGTGACCAAAGATGCTTTCTATGAGCGCCTAGAACGCACCTATGAGCGCTGCCCCCGCCACGATGTAAAAGTCGTGCTTGGCGATTTTAACGCCAGGGTGGGTAAAGAAGGTGTCTTTGGCACAACAGTCGGAAAATTCAGCCTCCATGACGAAACATCGCCAAACGGCCTGAGGCTGATCGACTTCGCTGGGGCCCGAAATATGGTTGTCTGTAGTACCAGATTCCAGCATAAGAAAATACATCAAGCTACTTGGCTCTCTCCTGATCGAAACACGCGGAACCAAATCGATCACGTTGTGATAGACGGAAGGCATGTCTCCAGTGTTTTAGACGTGCGTACGCTCCGAGGACCAAATATAGACTCGGACCATTATCTGGTCGCAGCGAGGATACGCACCCGCCTCTGTGCAGCAAAGAATGCCCGTCAACAAACACAAGGAAGGTTCGACGTCGCACTCCTGCTCTCTGAGAGCACTCATCAGCATCTCGGTATAAGGTAACTGTGGAACGGCATCTCAAACTCACTGCGTACCGCTGCAGCCGAAACGATTGGTTTTCGGCAACGACAAAAAACAAGCTGGTACGATGAGGAGTGCCGTCTCGCAGCGGAGAGAAAACAGACTACCTACCTCGCAACGTTGCAAACGACCACAACACGTGCGGGATGGGATAGATACCCAGAGCTGAAGAGGGAAGCGAGGCGCATCTGCAGACATAAAAAGAAAGAGTCCGAAATACGTGAGTACGAAGAGCTTGAGAAGCTGGCAGACAGAGGGAATGCTCGAAAATTTTATGAAAAAATTAAGCGACTTAACTAAGGTTTCAAGACCGGAGCATCCTCATGTAGAGACCAAGGTGGTAATCTGGTAACCGATGTCCAGGGCATACTGGGATTATGGAGGGAACACTTCTCCGACCTACTGAATGGCAGTGAGAGTACAACACCAGGAGATGGCGAACCCGATCCTCTAATCGATGACGATGGAACAGATGTTCCATTACCCGACCATGAAGAAATTCGAATAGCAATTACCCGCTTGAAGAACAACAAAGCAGCGGGGCCGAAAGGTTACCGGCTGAGCTATTCAAATACGGCGGCGAAGAACTGATAAGGTGCATATATCAGCTTCTTTGTAGAATATGGTCGGAAGAAAGCGTGCCTGACGACTGGAATCTCAGTGTGCTCTGCCCAATCCATAAAAAGGGAGATCCCACAATCTGCGCCAATTATCGTGGTATAAGTCTCCTCAATATCGCATACAAGGTTCTATCGAGCGTACTGTGTGAAAGACTAAAGCCCACCGTCAACAAACTGATTGGACCTTATCAGTGTGGTTTTAGACCTGGAAAATCGACAACTGACCAGATATTCACCATGCGCCAAATTTTGGAGAAGACCCGTGAAAAGAGGATCGACACACACCACCTTTTTGTCGATTTTAAAGCTGCTTTCGACAGCACGAAAATGAGCTGCCTTTACGCCGCGATGTCTGAATTTGGTATCCCCGCAAAACTAATACGGCTGTGTAAATTGACGTTGAGCAACACCAAAAGCTCCGTCATGATTGGGAAGGACCTCTCCGAGCCGTTCGATACCAAACGAGGTTTCAGACAAGGTGACTATCGTGCGACTTCTTTAACCTGATGCTGGAAAAAATTATAAGAGCTGCAGAGCTAAACAGCTAAACAAGGTACAATCTTCTACAAGAGTGTACAGCTCCTAGCGTACGCCGATGATATTGATATCATCGGAAGCAACAACCGCGCCGTTTGTTCTGCTTTTTCCCGCATGGATAAGGAGACGAAGCGAATGGGTCTGGAGGTGAATGAGGACAAGACGAAATATCTCCTGTTATCAAGCGAACAGTCGGCGCATTCGCGTCTTGGCTCCCACGTCACTGTTGACAGTCATAACTTCGAGGTCGTAGATAATTTCGTATACCTGGGAACCAGCATCAACAACACGAACAATGTCAGCCTCGAAATCCAGCGCAGAATTACTCTTGCCAACAGGTGCTACTTTGGACTGAGTAGGCAATTGAACAGTAAAGTCCTCTCTCGACGAACCAAAATCAAGCTCTACAAGTCGCTTATCATTCCCGTCTTGCTTTACGGTGCAGAAGCTTGGACGATGTCAACATCAGATGAGACGACACTAGAAGTTTTCGAGAGGAAAATTTTGCGCAATATTTATGGTCCTCAGAACATTGGCAACGGCGAATACCGCAGACGATGGAACGATGAGCTGTACGAGCTATACGACGACATTGACATAGTTCAGCGAATAAAAAGACAGCGGCTACGCTGGCTGGGTCATGTTGTCCGAATGGACGAAAACACTCCAGCCCTGAAAGTGTTCGATGCAGTACCCGCTGGAGGAAGCCGAGGAAGTGGAAGGCCTCCACTCCGTTGGAGGGACCAGGTGGAGAGCGACCTGGTTACACTTGGGATCTCCAACTGGCGCCGAACTGCGAAGGAGAGAGAGAGGTGGCGCACTATCGTCGATTCGGCTATAACCGGCTAAACGGTTGCAACGCCAATCACATACATACAACAGTTGATCCATGAATAATTGGAAGAGTCTGGCGTAAATCACCTGTTAACAGAATCCTGGCTCCACCAAAAACGTTCATCGACAATCAAGATCTTTTAAAGTTCTGTGCTGTACCTCCAGCGACTTTTTGAATATTTGGAAAATCTTCGTTATAGCTGTATTTTTGGCGGTTTTGCCGACTGGTGTTTCGTTCATTTGCAATTTAGGAGTAATTTCAAGGCCGAATGTGCCGTTTGTTTGCCTACTAACAGGTGTCAAGTTACCCCTATTCCCGTTAACCTTGGTGAAAATGAGTGAAATTGGTTCTGGAATCACATCAGCCCTTATATACTATATGTTATGATTTTCTATGGGACTTTATGCCAAATATATAGGTCATATAGTGTGTTATCTTGATAAAATTACATCAATAAATTGCGAGAGTGTAAAATGTTCGGTTGGACGTGAACTTAGCCTTTCCTCATTTTTTACAAATTATTTTGGGCTATCGACACAACCTACAATAACGAAAATATTTTAACAAAGCAACAATGACAACCTTCACAATATTATTTTTTTGTTTTCTCTTTTTATATTTTTCTTGTCAACTCGAATAAAACTCTCTTATTGATATCTTCCTCGCAATTTTTCCATATTTACTCACTTTCTAATATTTTTCTGGCCTTCCACGAATATTTCAAGACTAAAATTAGTCAGATCGGTTTGAACTTCAACAACTAATAACTTCCCGATTTTAGAAAATTTTTAATTTTCTTCGCGGAAAGTTAAAAAAATTTAGGAGTGGACCACCCTTAACATTTAGGAGGATGAAAAATAGATGTTGTCTGATTCTCCACCCTAGCCGATATGCACGCTAAGATTCACGAAAATCGGTCGAGCGGTTTCAGA
This sequence comes from Zeugodacus cucurbitae, assembly GCF_028554725.1. Taxonomy (NCBI): domain Eukaryota; kingdom Metazoa; phylum Arthropoda; class Insecta; order Diptera; family Tephritidae; genus Zeugodacus; species Zeugodacus cucurbitae. The sequence goes on along the minus strand of NC_071667.1, from coordinate 48,251,722 downwards.
GGAGTTCAATAACGTATACAGTGACACGAGAATTTTATATATTAGATGTAACGCTTTATTTATAATTTTATTAAATGCTATGAAAAGCACGAATTTGCCGTACCGTCATTAGCTTATCATTCATATTTTATATTTTATTTGTTTATATTTATGCAACATTTGGCTAGCATTTAACGAAAGGTTACCTAAAATTTGAGGGTAAGGTTATATTTTTTGTCACTTTTGCCGACAGGTGCACCTCTGGACTGAGTCGGTAATTCAAAAGTGAAGTCCTCTCTCGACGAACATAAACCAAACTCTACAAGTCCCTTATCGTACCCGTCCTAATGTCAACTTCCGTTGAGACGGCACTAGGAGTTTTCGAGAGAAAGGTTTTGCGGAAGATTTATGGAACATTGAACAATGGCAGCGGCGAATAGCGCAGACGATGTACGACAGCGTCTACGCTGGCTAGGTCATGTTGTTCGAATTGACGAAAGCGATGCAGCTTTGAAAGTGTTCAATGCAGTACCCATTGGTGGAAACCGAGAGAGATCTCCACTCCGTTGGAAAGACCATGTAAAGAGCAACCTGGTTGCTCTTGGTGGTAAATGGTGCGCTCTTGTAGATTCCATATAATTATATAGGTAATGTTGGCTTTAATTGTTCGAGTATTTGTAATGTGGGTATCTCGTAGGTTGGCGTATCTTATGGCTGTAAGATTCTATGTAATTGTGTATTTTTTGTGAACTGAATTAAAATATGAATTGTGTACTAACACATTAGTCTAACAAATACAAGTTTTACAAATTAAAATAGTCATACATCTAAGTTTAGTTTTTTCTGGTACTTAAGTATAAGTTGGGAATAATTATCTTCTAGCTGCCGAAACCCACACTAGTATTTTCGCTGGCAATGTCCGACCCAACTCCACTACTCTCGAGCTCAGCAAAAGCGTCGCCATTGTAGGGCTGTATGCTCCCTACGTCCCTACGTCACTCACTGCCATCGATGGTATGCGTGAGTCGAGCATTTTAATGCCGGACATATGTCCTATGTACATATGTAAATATTTATTTATTTGTTTATTTATTTCACTTTTATTGGACTGTATAAACTGAAAAATTTAGTAAATTCGATGCCAAATCGTATTTTTGAAGTCATTATTAAAAATGGAAAACCAATTAATTATTAAAAACTTAATAAATATTAGTGGCTAAATGAGTCTGAAGGAAGACGCACAGCCAAATCATTTCACCACACAGAAACACACCAATCACCACATAATCAAAAGCACCACACTGATACGTTACATTCACCTCATCACGAGAGAGAACACCACACACACACACACACAAACATACACATACATCAACATGATGACACCACTCAGCACAAAAGTTCAACAAAAAGGAACGAGAAAGGATCTCGCGCCACCTTTCGTAGATATCAGCCGATCGCTCAGCATCTCCCGGTTTCCTTTAAACGTTTTAGATTTTGTTATACCACGTTTAATATTTAATATAACCATTCATCGCAACATTTGTTAAAATATATATATAAATTCTTCAAATTATATAGATTGAACTAAATAAATATTGTTATAATTCTTACCGAATTGAGTGCGTTTCGCTTTTCTTTAAAGAAGGTGACATAAGGTTACAGGAAAATAAGGTGAGAATATTGTTCATGGTCCTTCGAGCCACAAAGAAAGGCACTGTGGCTAAATAAATATAAAAAAATTAATATACATATATGTGAAAAAGTGTTTAATAAAATAATAAAAATTATACAAGTGACAAACAAAATCAAACAAAAAAGAAAACCAAACAACAAAATTGTGCCAAAAACCGGTTTCGCGAAACAGCAATTGCAGTGACCTATATTATTTAAGGTACATACAGTATATACATATGTATATAGTATACACTGTGCTACAAAAAGGTACAGATATAAATAAAATAAAATATTTACCAAATAAAGAAATGTGCAGTGCAAATATTCAAAACATACATATTTAAATATAACTAAATTTTATAAAAACAAAAAAAATAGTAATAAATAAAATAAAAAAAATTTACAAAAATAATTAAAATCTGTAAAGTTATATTGTTCTGCGACCTTTTACATACAAATACAAAACAACAAAAATATAATAAAAATACATATATGTTTAATGCTGTGAAAAAAAACAAACAAAAAAATTACATAGATGTTAAACAAAATAAAATTCAAACGCGCGCGAAACTAAAATTTAAAACAGAAATCGGGCGCGTTCTAACTATAAAATGAAAACTATAAAAACACCAAAAATTTAAAATATAAATCGGGCGCGAAATAATTAGAAAAATATAATCACACAATAAAGCAACGAAGTCATATTGAAACAATCTACAAAGGAGGAAACGGGAGCAAGAGGACACTAAACAAAGGAGGAAATTAGGAAAGAACATTAAACACAGGAGGAAATTGGAGTAGAGGATCACTAAACACAGGAGGAAACTAAAACAAAAGCAGGGGATAATAACTACAAAATTATCCAATTTTACATACGTATTCTCCCAAAAACCCCTTGAGGCGAGACAAAGTAAGTCCTTTCCATTTTTGTTAACATATGTAAATATGTATGCTATCAAACGGTTTTATCAGATATAAAACCAATATAATCCGTTTGAGCGATTCCAAAACGGGAATAAAAAACAGTTTGCTAAAATATATAATCAATATATATATATAAAAACAAAAGGTAATCATTTCCGGCCTTATATGCTTACCCTTTTGTACACAAACACACCTATAAAAAATAGAAAACCAACAAATTATATTCAAGTATTTACTTGCAAAACTTTCAAGCAATACCCCTTCTGTTTTTTCAAACAGTAAGCAGGATTGCATAAAATAGGTAAGCAAAAGGCACAAAAAATCCATAGCAAAGAGAACAATTTCAAACATACATATTTACATATTCACTTATCAAAACCATAAGTCTAATATACATAAAGGCAACAAACATAACTTAGTACTTACTAATACAAATAAACAAACATTCAAACACAAATTATTATATTGAAACATATTAACTCATATATCCACATGTGCAGAGGTTAATCACCTTCACATTTTCACTTTTCTTTTCTCGCTCTCTTCTTATCGCGCTAATATAAGTATACATATCTACACAAACAGATACACGGTATTCATTTGCATACGCGGTAATGCACCCTACATCCGGGTATATGCAAATATAAAAATCTTAATAAATCAAAAAAAAAAAAAAAAAAAAAAGCGAGCATATAATTTTTTCAAAAAAAAAAAAAAAAAAAAAAAAAACACGGTTAAAATACAAAATACACGTATAAGCTGGTAAGAGTATTATAATATATAAGTACATATATAAACAATTTAAGTCCGTATAGGCAAATATTATTACAACAATACCCCTTGTTCTTTGTATTACAAAAAACAAGCAGGATTGTATACCAACCAATTCAGCATATCATATGCACATAAATAGGCACATAGCGTGCACACATATGTACAAAGGTTACTGACCTTCTTTACCTCTTTTACGAGCGCTAATATACAAGGACATACGGATAAGTCCGTAATATATAATATAAATATAAAATCGCAAGTAAATACAAACGTGCGGTCAACAAAAACGATTAACGCGTATTTTAGCAAATTTAATAATTTTAATAACTCTTATTTCCAAAAAGAGTTTCGGTTTTCGAGATTTATCAGTTAACACTATCAGTTAACAACAAACAATTTATCTTATCAAATTTTCAATTCTAAATGAGCACAGACTCAAAAGAATCTAAATCAAGTCAATTTTTACAAATTCCGAAAATGGCTGATGAAGATAAACCACAAAACACACCTGCAGAAGCTACACGCTCAAAGCAGAGTGTAAAACAAAAAAGATCAAAAGATCCTTTACTATCAAGATTCATCACTGAAAGTGATACTTTTATAAACTATTGCACGCAATTCAAAGCTTCCCCTATTGCTGACACCACGGAATCGGTTTTAAAAGTAAAACTCGAAAGTGTCCACGAAATATGGGCACGCCTTCTGGCAGCGTACGATACAGTAATTGATGCTGACGACGCTGAACTCCCAGAAAACATAAAAGCTTCGGCGACAGCCAAATTAAATAATTGCCGTGGTCATAAAGAAATAATAAAGGGAATGATAAGCGAACAGTTAAATGTATTAAGGCCAAATAGCGCCACTACTCCCCCTCCCAGAGAAGTCACAACAACAAAAGAAGACCTAGATAAAGGCATGTATCTAAATGTACCAACTTGTGATACTGAAGTTTTTACTGGATGTTATGAACAATGGCCGTCCTTCCGGGACATGTTCACAGCCCTTTACATAAACCATCCTAGACTTGCAGAAGCACAAAAGCTATTCCAACTAAGGTACAAGACACAAGGGGAAGCAGGCATTATCGTCAAGCAATTCGATGTAAATGGCGACAATTTTAAGCTGGCTTGGGATGCACTAGTTCAAAGATATGAAAATAAAAGGGTAATGATAGAAAACCCTATAAAAACTATATTACATTATCCAAAAATTAAACAAGAATCCAGCCAGGAATATCAAAAATTTTACTCGACAGTGACTAATTGCCTGTCAGTGTTAAAAACACAAAATTCTCCCGTAGAATATTGGGACCATATGATAGTAACTATCTGTACAGAAAAACTCCCTCAGGCTGCGGTACTACGATGGGAGCAATCACTTGACGATAGAAGAGTAATGCCCACTTGGGAGCAAATGAAGAAATTCCTCGCTGCTCAGTACGAGATAGCTGAGCGAATGGGCAGCCAAAATATGAATATATCAAGTCATCAAAATGAGTCGAGTAAAACCTCGTTTAAGCCTCAAGCAAGCAATAATATGCAATATAATAGACCTGTCAATAAAAGTCACACATTCGTTTCAAATCAAAATAATCAACGGCAATCGTTGTGTGACCTCTGTAAAGAAGGTCATAAATTAAGATCTTGCGAGATATTCAAAAAATTACCCGTTTCAGATAGAAACAATGTTGTCCGTCAACATAGACTTTGCATAAACTGTCTGTCGAATAATCATATGACAAAAGACTGTGAAAGCAAATTCAATTGTGTATATTGTCAACGAAGACACCACTCACTGCTTCACATTACTAATTTTCAAAATATGAAGCAAAATAAGTTTAATAAAACCACGGGGTTAGTCGCTACGACCACATCAAATAATCCCGAAATATCAAATCCCGAAAAAAGGGAAGAACAACCATCATGCTCTAAAGCAGCAAAAATTCAAGCGCTTCATTCAGAAAATGAAAGCAAAATTCTTTTACCCACTGCGGTCATCACCATTGAACATAAAGGTGATTTATTCAAACTAAGAGCACTAATAACTAGATCAAGGCTCTCAAAGATCCTTTATATCTTCAAAGGTTCAAAATCGGCTCAAACTGCCAATAAAACATTCTAACTTTCAAATCTCGGGAATGGGCGGGAGCATTATTCAAAATTCCAACAAAATATGCCCAATCACCATAGTATCTCCAAGTGCGGATATTAGAATAGATGCGCAAGCCATCGTTCTACCGCAACTTACAAATTTGCTTCCAAGCTATGAAGTTAATAAAAAACACTGGGAAAAATGCTCACATCTCAAGTTAGCAGATCCCAACTGTCATACCCCATCCCAAATCGACATATTATTAGGCAGTGACTTAATACCTCAAATAATTCTTGAAGGTATTGAGAAAATCTCCAATAAATTGTTAGCCCAAAATACAATCTTTGGGTGGATTATAAGTGGCCAAGTCACTAAAAAAATAAATTCTTTCACAACACAAGTGGAAAACATCACAAACGAATATTTAAATAACCAACTTAAAAAATTCTGGGAAGTAGAAGAATTACCTCAAATCACTCAACTTTCAGAAGAAGACCAGGCATGCGAAGCCTACTACAAGTCCACAACAACAAGAAACGAACATGGTCGTTATGTTGTGCGACTCCCATTCAAACCTACTTTTCCAGAAACCACAGCTCTTGGCCACTCTAGAATATCAGCAGTCCAGCAATTCCTAAGCATGGAAAAAAGCCTGATAAAGAAAAGTGAGCTTAAATCAGCATATGATAATGTGATGGAGGAATATCTTGACCTCAATCATATGGAAGAGACTGTACCATATGAGAAAATTTCCAAAGGTAGATATTTGTCTTTTTACCTTCCACATCATGGGGTAATAAGACCAGATAAAATCACAACGAAAGTACGAGTGGTTTTCAATGCCTCAAAATGTACGAGCTCAGGCAAATCACTCAATGACGTACTATACACAGGGCCAACATTACAACCTGACCTCATGTTGCTAATACTAAATTGGCGCATGTTTAAATACGTTTTTAACGGAGACGTTGAAAAAATGTACAGGCAAATTATGGTACATGAAGATGACCAAGATTTCCAACGCATAGTCTTCCGCAATTCAATTAATAGTCCAATTAGCGACTACAAACTTAAAACAGTTACCTTTGGCATCAATTGCGCACCTTATTTAGCCATTAGGACATTACATGAAGTTGCAAAAACATGCGAAACTAATTTGCCCCTAGCATCTTCTGTGTTGCAAACACAAACATACGTGGACGACATACTATCAGGTAGCCACAGTATCCCATTAGCGAGCGAATCACTATCTCAAGTGATCAAAGCACTTAATTCAGCAGGGTTTCCCCTCAAGAAAATTACATCAAACCACCCCGAAATAATAAAAGATATAAAAAAGGAAGACTTATTAGATACAGACTTCCTTAAGTTTGAAAAGGCTAGTACAACAAAAACACTAGGGATTCAATGGAATGCGATAACAGATCAATTCTCATATACAATTGAGTCAATATCTGCAATGTCCGCCATAACCAAACGCCAAATACTTTCCTCGGTGGCAAAACTTTTCGACCCCGCAGGATGGCTTTCGCCAATAATGATTCAAGCCAAAATCCTCATTCAAGAATTGTGGCAAGATGGCACTGAATGGGATGAACAGGTAAAACCTATACGCTTAACAAAATGGGTTCAATTTGCTAACAACTTACACACTATATCAGAAATTCGAATCCCTCGATGGGTAAACTTCAGCCCTGACATTAATGTAGAATTACACGGTTTCTGTGACGCCTCTGAAAAGGCATATTGCGCAACTGTCTACGTACGAACTCAGTACGATAGTAAAATATCTTCACATCTTTTGGTAGCCAAAGCCAAAGTTGCACCTTTGAAGACACTAAGCCTGCCACGGCTCGAACTGAATGGCGCCCTTCTGTTAGCAAAATTAATTTCAATAGTTCAAACCCATCTCAAATTAAACGATCACAAAATGTATCTTTGGTCAGACTCAGAAATAGTTCTAGCATGGTTAGAAAAACCACCCTATACTTGGAAGACGTATGTCTCTAACCGTATATCTCAAATATTAGACTTAGTTGGCCCAGCAAAATGGCAACATGTTGCAAGTGCAGATAACCCAGCGGATCTTGGCACAAGAGGTTGCAAACCACTTCACATCACCAGCACTACACTCTGGTGGAACGGTCCTACATGGCTAACAGAGTCACAAGAATTCTGGCCAAAATCTCCTGCTCGGAATATAATTCCGCCGGAAAGTCGGAAAATTGAAAATTTTCATATCACTCCCGAAGAGGATGATATTCTCCACCGATTTTCATCATTCCCTAGAGCACTAAGGGTAATCGCTTACATCCATAAATTCATCCAAAGGATTAAACAAAAAATTAAGGGAATATCAAGTGATCATTGCGCACAACTAACTCATTCCGACTTGCAACATGCCAAGGTCAGTCTCATCTTATATACCCAAACTCGCTATTTCAGTCGAGAGAAATCAAAGCTACTGGAAAAACGACCTCTCGAAAAAGGAAGCTCACTTCTCGTCCTTAACCCATTCCTGGACGCTAAGGGATTAATACGGGCAAATGGAAGACTAGCAAATTCCAGCCTTAGTTATAACGAACGATATCCCATTATTATTCCAGAGAAATCCCGATTTACCAATTTATTTCTGATATATCTCCATCAGCTTACACTGCATGGTGAGCATCGCCTGATGCAACAAATGGTCCGGCAAGAATTTTATATACCGCGACTAAAGCCACAAATTAAAAGAACCATCTTCATGTGTAAACAGTGTATGATATACAAGCACAAGATGCGTACGCAGATCATGGCAGCCTTACCACCTGAACGCTGCAATTATGCTCTACCCTTTACCATCACTGGGGTTGATTTTGCTGGACCTTTCCAGATAAAGGCCTCGATGTTAAGGTCTTCCTCATTTAGAAAAGGGTATGTGGCTGTCTTTGTATGTTTTACGACAAAGGCAGTACACCTAGAGCTATGTTCCGATCTGACTACTGCGGCTTTTCTCGCAGCATTTGCACGATTTGTCGGACGACGCGGATTTCCTTTAAAAATTATGAGCGACAATGGAAAAAACTTTGTCGGAGCTCAAAGAGCCACAGAAAGGGAGTTTTTACAATTCAGCCAAGAAGTAGCCCCTGAAATTGTCAAAAAATATGCACCCCAAGGGATCGATTGGCAATTCATACCACCATGTTCTCCACACATGGGCGGACTTTGGGAATCAGCAGTAAAAAGCTTCAAATTCCATTTAAAGAAAACGGCAGGTAACCATAAGTTCAATTATGAGGAGTTTACCACACTACTCGCTCGTATCGAAGCCGTTCTTAACTCTAGACCTATCTCACCACTCTCGCAAGATCCCTACGACTTCACAGCCTTAACCCCAGGGCATTTTCTCAAAGGAGCACCCATTCTGGCCATACCTGAGCCAGGCGTGGAGTCGCTATCCTTATTAAACAGATGGGAACGAATTAAAATTCTCCATCATGATTTCAGCCGTAGATGGAAGGAAGACTATATCAAGGACCTCCACAAGAGATACCGCTGGAAAGTTCAAGGAAAAGAACCAAAACTTGGAGATTGTGTCCTTATACAAGACGATTGTCTCCCACCTTCGGAATGGCGACTTGGACGCATAAAGCAGCTTCACTACAGCTCCGACGGTCATGTTCGAGTAGTTGATCTCCGCACCCAAACCGGAACGCTAACCAGACCGCTCGTCAAATTATGCTTTCTGCCAAACGCCGAAGATAAAGAAACGTAAATATACTCGAAAACCGAATGTTAATTAATAAATCGTTAAAACAGATAAACCGCTTACAAACTCGAAACCTCGAACATCAAAAAACGCCATAAAACCCTAACATAAATGTCCGATAAGAAATAACAATCTATGCATGCCACATAACGTGGCACTCATGTTCATATTATTGTTGACTCCACAATACATATAACTAATATAACAATTTTTCTATACAGAGCAATATGGACGTAGAAATGGCATCACCATCAACGCCAACTATGCGTTCGGTTGTTCCCGCTCCGCGCCCTGGAACTGCCCCAATCGCAGCACGCCGGACCACCATTCCAACCGCCGTGCCTCAACCAACAACAGGCACCACCGCGCCAACGGCCCCGGGCAATAGCATGGCATCAACACCAGCATCACCCGCACTAACAGCGGATTTGCAGCGCATTCGATGCCCATTGTGTCGACGCCCGCATCGACTATCGCACTGCGGCATTTTTAAAGGCATGCCACCGATGCAACGCCAACAAGTTGCACAGGCACACGGCTATTGCCTAAATTGCCTGGGAACTACTCACGCAACGCAGGAGTGCCCGTCCAACAATCGCTGCCAAATCTGTGTGCGTTCGCATCACACGCTGCTGCACCGCACTACCAGACGCGACGCAGGGCGACAAGCGGCTCCTCGCACCAGTGATAACATCAGGCGTTCTCAAAGAGCGCCTTTGATACAATACCGCCGGCGTGGACCCCCGTCTGCAGAATCCCGTCACTGGCAACACCGTGCCACATCAGCACGACGTCAGCAGCCTAGGCCGCACTCCCACCGGTCAACAGGCCTCAGCAGCGTCGTAGCCACGCTACAGCAGCTACAGCGGCTTCTAGGCTAAATATTCGCCTAGGGGGGCCGGGATGGCTAAATGAGTCTGAAGGAAGACGCACAGCCAAATCATTTCACCACACAGAAACACACCAATCACCACATAATCAAAAGCACCACACTGATACGTTACATTCACCTCATCACGAGAGAGAACACCACACACACACACACACACAAACATACACATACATCAACATGATGACACCACTCAGCACAAAAGTTCAACAAAAAGGAACGAGAAAGGATCTCGCGCCACCTTTCGTAGATATCAGCCGATCGCTCAGCATCTCCCGGTTTCCTTTAAACGTTTTAGATTTTGTTATACCACGTTTAATATTTAATATAACCATTCATCGCAACATTTGTTAAAATATATATATAAATTCTTCAAATTATATAGATTGAACTAAATAAATATTGTTATAACTTACCGAATTGAGTGCGTTTCGCTTTTCTTTAAAGAAGGTGACATACGGTTACAGGAAAATAAGGTGAGAATATTGTTCAATTAGCATATTCAAAATTAAGTTGGTGCGTTTAAACGAGTATGTGTCACTCGTGTAGGATTGGATTTATTAAGATATTTGACATATGATATGTAAGGAAAAAAAAGTAAAGCAAAAGTAATCCATTTGTACTGGGCGTATTTTCGATGTACAATTATGTTGAGTTCTTGAAAGCGTTCATAACATACCCAAAATAATTTATTATTTGTTACTACTAATAACTGAGCCTCTTGATATATCGTCCGCTGAGTCTTTCTACATCTATTTGTCAATATAGACCATGCATATTTTGTAAATATTTGCTCACAAACATTGAATGCAACAAAATTAGGATTAACTTCCAGGTGGCGGCATAATATACGATTGTAAATAAATGTAATTATGGAGAATACTTGAGTGTGGATATATACATATGTGATGTCGTATGTGTTTCTATTTAATGTTTAAATAATATCATATGTCGTTAATTTTGTAGGCGGGGAAAAGAATTCACGTGATCATACACATATAGTTTAGCAGTGATTTATTAACTGAGAAAATATTGGAGCAAATTTAATTTTAACATATTTTGTAGATGAACGATTATTCGAAATGAAATTCTTCACAGTTTACATCTCGTTACATCGCATCGCTAGGATTTCGATATAATTGTTATTGGTAACAAATCACTGTAATGATGAATCAAAGAAATACACACTCCGTCAAAGGAAAAAAAAGTTGAAACATGTCATGTGTAAATTAAAAACATTTTTTTTATGAAAATAATTACGAATTGCCGAAACTGATAGCGAAAAATGTTATAAGTGTCAGAATAGATGGGTGATTCTACGATAAGAGGCAATCAGCTTAAAGTATTGTTTTTGTCCTTTATATTGCTATTTTTTTAAATGAACCACATCATATTAATGATTTAAATAACATTATAATTTACTGCATAATTAAAACATTTTTTCTGAAATTCCTTACAAAGTCTAAAAAAGTCTCTACCCTGGCTTGTCCCCTTGCTACTTTTTATTTAACTTTCGGACAATACATATATTTTTTGTATGAGATGCTAAACCAAAATAAATTAAAATTAAGTATTGTTAAATAAAAAACAAAATTATTTTGGTTATTTCATATAATTTTTAAAATTCAAAGATGGTCGCATTGAAAAAGTGCTAAAGAGCATATATCGGCCTGAAGTTAACAATACAAATCGCGAAATCCGTTTGAGCGCTGTAATTTTTTTAGTTATTGCGGCCCTATCGTGCAGGGAACTGGATTCGAAAACTGATTTTTTTTCTCCCCTGGCAATTCATATAATGTATATTATTCATTTAATTATTTGCCTTTATTGTCCTAAATTACAGTGAAATAAATAATTCTGTCGCATTTCCCCTGGCAAAATAACTGCCAGGGGAGAGATAGTTAGAGACCAGGGGAGATACTATTCATCATGACATCCAGACCGGAAGTCGTGAGCTGCTTGAGTCTTGATACTTTCTTGCGCAAACTTCTGAACATGTCTCCTTCTGCACCTCCAGCATCAACAAATCCAAAAATATTAGCCTCGCAATCCAAAGCCGAATCGCTCTTACCAATAGATGCTAGTTTGGACTGAGAGGACATTTAAATGTTAAAGTCCTATCCCGATGACCCAGAACCAAACTCTACAAGTCCCTTATCATCCTCGTTCTGCTTAATGGTGCATAAGCATGGACGATGGGACGGCACTAAGAGTTTTCGAAAGAAAGGTTTTGCGGAAGATTTATGGTCCTTTGAACATTGGCAAAAGCGGATGATGGCACGATGAGCTATACGACTCTGACATATATCAGCGAATAAAAAGACAGAGGCTACGCTGGCTAGGTATATTGTTGGAATGGACGAAAACGCTTCAGCTTGGAAGTGTTCGATGCAGTACCCGCTGGTGGAAACAGAGGAACAGTAAGCCCGCAATTCCGTTGGAAAAACCAGGTAAAAAGTGACCTGGTTTCTATTGGTATTTCCAATTGGCAAAAATGAGAGATGACTAGCGCGTTCAAATTGATTCGTTTTTCCCTGGCCGATATATTTACCCTAGTCGTCGAAAAAGTAATAAAATATGTATTAAGAGACACTTACGTGAAAAGGTAAATAAAAGGGACAAAAATCATAATATAGAGGTTTCATGAAAAAAATCCAAAGTTTTCCTTTGGCCGTATTCTCTATGCAAATGAAACCTCTTATCGTAGAATCACCCATATAACAATGGGTGTACAATGTAGAATTCAATCGTCAAGTTATGCATAGTAAAACAAATAAGTGAAAACGATGAAAAAATAACATGAATTGACTTTAGAATTATTTATTTTGAAAGAAAAGAAAATCGGGCTTCAGAAATGGATGGGCGATCGGTATTATCGGAGTATATAAATTTCATCATTATGAAATTTATTTATTAAATCTAGGGAGTATTTTATATTATCTAGGTTTGTAAAAATCGAATAACGTTTCCTAACCGATTGAGTTCGTTAGACATGTTTTAGAAATGATTTTGTGTGGATATCAGAAAACCAAAAGAACATGAGTTGCCCGAATTCGATAATTCATAAGCAAATGGCCGACTTCAAACATGGGGAACTCTATTAAAAATTTCCCAAAAAATAGTTGGTTAATATTAGGGATAGAACATTGCCTACAAAAGGAAAACGAAATGACTACCTGCTTTCTAACTATCTATGGTATTTTTTTTACAAATACCTCGAGAATACGCATTTTTCCCCAATATCTTAGTGCTTAGCATTTATGATTGGTCTCGCAATCGGTTGACGTTCAATAGCATTTTGTCACGTGATTGACTTTGAAAACTTTTAGTTTTCATTCACTATGTCGACCACATCCAACTCATCTCACTCCCCACTTTTTTCCAATTTTTTCCTCGATTGATATCGGTAAACATTTATTTTGTTCATTAACTGCTGATTGCTTTCAGAAGTCTTGAGCGATTGCATTGTTTACGCATTTTACTTTGCAGTGCCTTTCATAGAGAATATGCGGAAATACATATGTATATATCCTTTGTGCGTAAATAAGTACGTATGCTCATGAAATAATATTTGTTTTCATATTCATTGCATTAAATTTAATACCTGAGACACAAGCATATATAGATATTTTAGCTTTGTAACGCTAGTGGGACATTATTACAATTGCTGTATAGCTAGATACCACATTTTCAGTAAAGACGTATAGATTTAAAACTGAGAAAGTTCTTAAAATTGACGGAATTCCTTCCCATAAAGTCGAAAATGACAAACGGAATGAAACCTTGAAGGCAAAATTATTAGCAAAGTATCTCTCTCTTATGTTCAAGTTGATCTCATTTTTACTTATTTTTCGTTGTTCCGATTTGTGTAAGGATATTTAACTAATCTTTTACCGTTTTTTCTGCTGACTGCCATAAAATTTTTATAATAATTTAAGAATTAAACCATTAAATAAATCATTTTTTTATATTTGTTAAGCTAAAATTGTAGTCCCGCCTCAATATTGGCTCATTATAATTCATATGTGCATTTGCTCAAACAATTTGAAAATTGTAGTGTAACTTTTTTAAAATAGTACACAAATTACCGTCTGCACTATCAGATCCACTGGTTAGTTTTCTATGTCGTATTGAACTTGACTTAGTTAAGTTCAAATTGAGACAACTTAACTTTCATTTAAGTGCTGTTCATTTTTATCCAGTATTTTTCTTAAACTACCGGAGCAATTCTTTATCACATCTGCTTGTAATGGGTTGTAGATTTTGTTGTTGTTGACAAAGTTGTAAACAGTAATTCAATAAGAAATTTGTTAGACAATGACAACTCAATTTAAAACTTTTTGCATAAACTAAATTGCGAAATTTTAACAGACTTAAATCCTTAGTAGAAGTAGTCAACTATTATTACAAAAGTTGAAGCCACGACGCAGAATTTATGGATTAGTCTTTGGTTTTACATCCTAGTTCTACAACAATACCAAGAACATTCATTACTTGAATATTTGTGCATGTGCGGACGAGAATAATATAATGTTTTTCATGCGAAATTCTCCCGCGGCCGCTAATACCGATTACTGATGACTCATCGTGTTCATGCTCTTTTGAAGTGTCCGAAGCATGAGTGTATGTTTGTTCATAAAGCATAAAACATACTCATATGCGATAGAGCAAATATCATTAAGTGCAGTAATGACCGCTGTCAATTAATATTGAAATAACTCACTCATTCACAACACTAATCGACTAACAAGTAGTCACAAACAGATTGGCAAAGAAAATGAAAAGTTTAAGTAGTGTCATCTCTATTTGATTAATGTAGCTTAAGAGAAGTTAGAGTGGATAAAGTGACACGTCAATTGACACATCAAAATATAATGACGGATATATAAATTCAGCTACTAAGTGGTTAGAGGGGTACATTGACACCAATCAGGCCCTCTATTCTACTTAAATAAAACGAGAAGCGAGAAAATTTCTGATTTCTAACATAATCAGATATTTTAAGTCTGCTTAAATATTGTCGGTCCCATTATTTGGAACGTGATATCAAGGCACACACCACAGGTAGCACCAATAGCTAACCTTTTATTATTGTGGCAACTAACTTCATTTTCAAGCTCACTTGGATGTTACTCAATCACAATAACGTCTATATAACATCCGCTATTACGTCGTGTATTCCACTATGCAAATGTGTTAACAACATAAAGAACAATAATTCAATTTTACTCTAGATAATAATCTATTTGACATAGTTACTAGTTACTCTTAGGGTCTTTTTATTTAAGTATAACATTAAATTTTGTTTAATATTCATTTTAAAAATTTTAATTCATTTGAGCTTAAAAGTTATATACTAGATGCAATTAAAACCCCAGCAGCGATTTAGATCTGCAATGATTAAATAATATTTCCGAAATTTTCTTTCAAATCAACATAAATGGCAAAGAATACTGACACAGTATTCTATGCACTCCAGACGTCTGTGAATTACTTCAATAAAGTACTCATACCTATTCATATGAACGTATACAATACAACAACTAACAAGCGTAGCCCAAGTGAATGTCCACATATCTTTCGCAGAGAAATGAAACATTTAATCAAGCTTAATTGAGTAATGTAGACCATTTTGTTCGATAATTTATTTCGCTCTTATTTGCATACTGAAGTATTTAACCACAATGCAATAACAGGCGTGCTTTTGCTGATTTTAAGATGTAAAAATTGTGGTTTCGAACCAAAATTTGCGGAATTTTTCGGTGCGTATCTACATATACACTACTATATAAAGTTCTATAAAAAGCAAGCTTCAATATTAACCCCGTATTCGACAAATAATCACCCTAACAATAGCCGTCAAATCAATGCAGCCTGAAAAAATCCGCTGAACGTGTGCGCAAATAAATTAACTGGAATTCATGAAGCATAAAAGGAGCAACTAAAAAAAAACCAAAAATTCCAAAAGGAAATTTACTCTTCTTTCATTCTCTCGTATAAGCCACGCACATGTTACATTTAAAATAAAAATGAGGAGACATTGACCGAGGATATTGCGCGGACTCAGCAAAAGCTTATTAAAAAGGAATCCCGAAATGGTGGTGAGGCAAGCAATCTGTAAACATAAATCGCTAGCAATTACATATCGTGTGCTTTCTTGAAAAAGGACATCTACAACCAGAAGCAAATGTCATTCAGAGTATAAAAAAATGTTTTATTTGCGACAGGAAATTAATTGACGTGATAATGATGCAGTAAATAATAATAGCATATTCAAAGCATGTTTTCATGCAGTTTAGAAATTTCAGAAGCGGCTAGAGATGTTTTGGGAATATGCGGAGGAGTTTAATAATGTAGAAATTATGACAAATTAAAACTTAAATATTACATTTCACTATTTTGAAATATCTCTAGAAAACATTGTACAGAGATAAATAAATGTGTCAAAGTTTTTATATTAATTATTTCGGCATCCAAGAGCCATCCCTTTTGATACCCAATGTTTCGTTAGGTTAACTCGGCTACTAATTCAAACAATTAACAAAGGCCCAATTGTATTAATTATCAGGCTCTTCGTTCAGAGTCTGTTTCTGAAACCTTAGATTTATCATTAGCTTGTTTACAGCATCTTTCAGTATTACATCTTAAACTTCGAGATTAAAACGGTAATTGTAAACTTCGCTGAAGGTAACACACAACTTTCATTTATTATATAATATACATATCCATGTAATATCTCTTAATTGAATAGCTTATTAAGTAATGGATAAAATAAAATTTTATGAAAAACCAAAAATTTTGATTATGTGTTTATTAAGCACGATTAGAAAAAGGAGACAACATTGGTGAAAATCGTAGTAGTTTCTCTTATCTCTATGATGGTATTAAAATTTATTCTGAAGACTTAATAATCCAATTGTGCTAATGAAACTCGACTATAAGAATGATATATGTATATACAACATATAAATTAAGCAATATTGGTGGTGACGTAAATCACAAAATACTTTGAATACAATTAGTTTGGAGTATCTATTTATATCAAGCGTTATTTACAATTTATTGGGTTATGAAGTAAATATGTTTCAGTATGAAATATATTCTTCTCAGCTAAAGGCTAAATGCAGAGCACTTGATATTAATATTGGACATAGTTATATACTTAATGCTCTAAGGTCCCACCGCCAGATCAAAATAAGAAAATAACTCTCCTAATCGCATAGATAGTATGCAATAAGTGCATGCATAGAAAAAAAATTAAATCGGGCATTGTTTGAGTTATGAATGTGATATGAACTGAATTTATGAATTTCTTATTGCCATACAAAGGCTGAGTAGACAAATAAAATGCACCCACAACCAAACACATTAACAGATATTGAAGTATTATTGAAAAGACTGGTAAGTAGCTGGCTTCCGGTCAAGCGAAAAGACTTGAGACGTAATTTTCGAATATTTTATTACAATTGTCGAAATAATTACAAATAATAGTTTCAAAAATATATTTTAGGAGCAATGTATATATACTTGATACTTACAGTAAGTACAATTTGAAGACGTTTGTGCAAATATTTCGTTTATCTGGAAAGAGTGCAGTCGTTATGAGTTTACAAATTGTTCATTTAAATATTTTGCAAACCCACTAAGATTATCAGCTTTTCAGATTTCCTGTTTATTATTAATTGTTTTTTAATTGAGCTGTTGGGAATAAACACTTCTATTTTCAAAAATCATTGATTTTTTATTTTTGTAGTTTGCTTTAAGAATGTTGCTATAGTAGCAAAAACGACAATTGTTGGCAATTATTGTGGTTTTTATACTTTTCAGTCTTAGGCAATATAAAAAATTTAGCCGATGATGGATATTTTTGGTTAGATACTATTCTTTAAGTCAATCGGTATTTTGAGGTAATATCTGTATTCACATGAATTTATTTTTAACACGTCGACCTTTTGGCGTTAATACGGGATAATGTTTGCAGCGAATAGGAGTAGCGTCTCTTTTTTTGGGCAAAGTATATTTTTTATTAATCAGTGAATTTCTACTTGTTAGGTTAGGTTAGGTAGAGTGGCTGCCAGCCGGCGCACCTAAGCCTTTGGGAGGCCCATTGTGATACCACTGGGACTGAGATCCCTCACACTATCGAGTCATCATTAAACCACCCTGTGGTCCTAACGAAGTGAAAATGTTCACACAGTTTGACATTAGCTACTTCGCCCACATCTTCGAGAAAACCGCGTCCAATAGTTGCGATTCTTTTTCTGTACAGAGCCTTGCATTCACAGAGAAGGTGTGTACTCGTTTCTTCTTCTTCTTCTTCTTGGCAGCTTCTGCAGTAATCATTGAAAGGTAGGCCTAGTCTGCTGGCGTGTCTCCCAATCAGACAGTGTCCCGTTAGCACCCCTACAAGGGTTCTTGTTTCATTCCTCTTAAATTTCAATAACCGGCAGGTACGGCTCTTATTCCACTCTGGCCACGTGTGTCTACTTACGGAGCAAGTCGTTACTTGTTTCCATTGTGATTCAGCCGTATCTACTGCATGTTTATCGATTAAGTATTTACAGGTTGCCAGAGGTATATAGATTGCCTCTTTATCGGCCTCCAACTGCATTGTGGAGTCCACTGTTCTACTTGTTAACGTACTTATATATCTAAAGTGACAGTCGAGAACACAAATAAGGAATTTAAGTTTAAAGTTGACTTTAATTTTAGAAACTTAGTTCATATATATATTGAGTTCATTCATTTTGAATAATATTTTCGAGTATGAACAATAAAATTTAAAACAACACTAATAATTGCTACTTTAAATATTGTATGTATATTAAGTTATTCAAAGATTTTGAAAACGCTTTATTTTTTCCTTAATTCTTAACTCACAAATGAAGAGTCAACTTATATTTGGTTGAAATTATTTTTTTTCCGAATTGCTCTATTTTGTTGTAGTCGGTTCACTTTGAAACACACAGGGATTGTAACAGTGAGTTTTATTTCGATTCGCTCCCATACGCATAAGTTCACGTTCACCTTTTGTTACGTTGCCACTGATCTTTAAACACACTTTCTTCTCGAAAAATATTTTTTTACACAATTTGAGATGTTATTGCATTCCTCAATCAAAAACACTTCGCGGAATTCGGTTGCTGTTGTACACCCTAACATATATTTCAGTTTAAATCGATCCTTTCGGAAGAAAATTTAATTACTCGATTTAATATTATATGTAACCACAATTAAAAAAATCTTTAATCAATAATCTCAATTCTCGTCCTGATGTATGGCGCTGAAGCTTGGACGATGACAACATCCGATGAGACGACTCTTGGGGTTTTCGATAGTAAGGTTTTGCGCAAGAGTTATGGTCTTCTAAACGCTGAATAGGTCATGTTGTACGGATGGATGAAAACAGTCCAGATCTGAAAGTGTTCGACCAAAGTGAAAAGACCAAGTTGAAAGTGACCTGGCGTCACTTGGTGTTTCCTGTTGGCGCCAAAAAGCAAAAAGGAGGAATGAGTGGGTCGCTCTGGTATATTCGGCTATACTCGCGTAAAGCGGGTCCTACGCCAAATATATTGTATATATATTTGCAGATAATTACTTGATGTCAATATAACATTTATATAGCAAGTAAAAGTAACCTACCGACACTGCAGAATATTTTCCTCAAGCCAATAAAGCTTTTTACAGCAACACTTCTCAGCACTTAACCTTGGCAATCGTACGATGACTTGAATAAGCAACTTTTTCACATTTCAAATGCTTTTTATATTTATTTTATTAAGGAGTTCTTTTTAAAAACTCTTCACACTGCCATCGGTGAACTGATAAGTGAGTTGCAATAGTTTCTCAATATTACACTTTCGAGTTATTTGCACATTAAAATTCTGAATGTTCTTTTTTACTTAATGTTTTGTTTGTTTAAATATTTAAACATTATTATTTTAAATTTATTTTTCTTCGCATATATTTATTTTTTCCTTAAGTATACGCAAATATTTAAGTGTAATACGTAAAAAATGCTTAAATAAGTATTTGAAACGCCTTATTAAAAGTGTGAATATTTTACAAGTAACAACATAAAAAGGCATACAACAAAGACGTTGTAAATCAAGGAAAATACGAAAAGTAAATTTACTAAAAAAGGGTGCTGTTTTCCGAAAATAGGATAAGACGCCGTAAGCAAATTTATGCGCACACATGTTTGGGGTATCAAAATGTATCAAAGTAACTTGTGTAAGTATCGATATGTAGAGGAGGCTATAGAAAGTGTAATAAGATCTGGTGCTCTTCGAATTTCCTTTATGCTAAATATGGTACTATGTATCATAAGTTGTATGGTAAATAAAAATAGGACAAGTACTCATACTATTGTTGGGTCGCTTTCTGATCAAATTTCTTTAAAATAATTTGCTTTTGCAAATCTGTGAAAGTTCAAATATTTAAACCCAGCTGGTGTTATATTAATCTTAAGGAATTCGAGTTACTATTCCCTAAGCCATTGTTATTCGATATGATTGTCGAATTGTTTTGACCACCTATAATATTTTTTACTTCTATTTAATTTTCCTCGAACTTGTGAATAATTGGATTTTAAAATGGTAAATATTTCACAGTGTTGAGTTAAAATGAGTGGTGACAGACTGCAGTGGAGTATATTAAATTTCATTTTTGTTATAAAAAGCCAAAACCAAACCAAAACTTGGGCATATCAAAAAAAAAACTTGGGCTTGACATAGACTTGTAGTTTACATTACGTCAAATATTTACTTTGATTTTGCACTTTCAGAAGCATTTTTAAAGTCCAAAACAATCGCCCACGCTTAGGACGGTTTAGTGATGTAAAATGATCGAGTGACAATAGTGAAATGTTCATGTTCGTATATGATATAAAAATTTAACTTTCAGGGCATATTGACAAGAATATACGTTAATGAGAGTAATGAAATTAAAACGCCTCATAATTCCATTTTCTTCACTCCAATATTTCCTAATTAATTAATGCGCTTTCCGTCCATTCCGATAAAAATTGCTAATTTTATTCGATGTTCTATATTTGCATTCAAGGGATATTAATTAAATTCTCTTATAAAATCATTAGAAAATAGAAAATCTAAAATCTTATTCTTTAATATTCCTCTCGTGATCTGGTATCCCTCTTGTGTCCAAATTGGTTGTAAATAGTTAAAAACTTCAAGTCGAATAATAATTTCGTCTAAATAAAATTAGCTGAAACGCTGATAGACTACTATTTTGGATACCAACATTCGAGTAATGACCAAAGCGATAAAATTAAAGGTATTCAAAATACTCATAGCTTTTTAAATGTTTAGCTAACAAGTATAACATAAACCAACGAAGCTCATTACCAGCATCGTTAAACATTTGTATCAATTTGTCTGCTCGTCGGGAAATGACGTTATAATGTTTCTTCCAATACTTTAATACTCTCGTAAAATGATGCACAGAATATAATAGCTCTGTTGACTTAAATGTTTGTAACGTTTAAAGCCAATTGAGATAAAATGGCATATTAAAATAATCGTCCACTGTAAGCCCGCTGATAGCTGATATATAGTACATATATAAGTGACGAATGGTGGCAACAAAGTAGGAAAGCAAGTATTGGAATTACTAGTGTAATGCAGCTACACTTAAATACTGCCTCTTTGCTCACAAAGATGCGGCGAAAGGATTATTTATTTGCTTGACGTCCTTAACTATTAAGAGCTATAAAATTATTGTATGTCATGAAGGGAGTATCGG
The DNA here is from genome assembly GCF_028554725.1 of Zeugodacus cucurbitae. Taxonomy (NCBI): domain Eukaryota; kingdom Metazoa; phylum Arthropoda; class Insecta; order Diptera; family Tephritidae; genus Zeugodacus; species Zeugodacus cucurbitae. The sequence continues at coordinate 48,229,874 of NC_071667.1, read as the reverse complement.
ATACCAATAAGCTGAGTTTCTGACTTATCTCTTATCTAAATAAATTATATTTAGTATATGGAGGCTGGGACAGTTCGTAGACAGATTTTCACCACAAAATTATAATATATCTATTACCGATATAAGCTAACCAAATCTGACAATATTTTTAGTACCATTTTTATCAAGAATATATTAATTTCATACATTATTCTGGTTATTGTTGATTTAGTAAAAAGTCTGTTATAGGCACTGTGGTTCAATTTTCAACCATATATGAACAAGAAATATCCATGTTGCAATAATGCATGTTATTTTACAATTATTATTGTAATAATCGATAAGATTCACTCGCAATAGAACGTATAAATTGTATAAAAATTTGTATTTGTTATTGGTCTTCACTTCATCAAAATGTAAATGCGTGTGCGTGTGTTTATGACTTTAATCCTGAAATCTAATCTTTTTTGTAACAGACAATGCATTTAGGACTTGTGCTGCCTTCGAATAAATAATATTTTGTTGGTTTATACCTAAAAAGTTGTAAGTCAAAGGAGGTGATATAAAAGTGGCCTTCCATTTTGCGTTCAAATAATAGGAATAATACATTTTCTTCTGTGCAGAAAGCCTGTGTCCGATTTGTTTGCCTTCAGGCTACATTTGCGCATAAGTCGTCGCTTGGGCTTGATGCGGATATTGCCTATAAAAGTTTTTTAGTTTGGAAAAGTTTGAACCGTGTCCTTGCACCATTACGAGTACTATGCAGCAAAAGACATACACCCACATAATCAGTACTAGTAATAAGGGTTTATATAACAAATTATGAATACTGTGTATACGGCTTTAAAATGAAATCAAACAAATTTCGTTTACTGAAAACTGTTAAATTTGATTTTACGGGAAGAAAGGTAGAAGTTCTTTGGGAGAAAATGCACATTGCATTAAAATGAAAAAGGAAATTATAATTAGCAAGCGTTTTCCAAGTAAAGATAAGTAGATAAGTATATCAGGTTTCATGTGAGCTCATTAAGCAAATTGGTTGTAATAAGTTTTTAGTTTTGGATCGAGATGCCTGCTGCCACATTAATTTAATTCGTATCTTATATTAAAATAGGTGTTCTGCTATGTATAGTACATTTATAGCCACAGATTGTTGTACTTAGCAGCATATTACCTCCACACCATATTGTATATAATACGTAACTATTCTATTCCAATGTAATGTTCATGTCAAATTCCCTTGAAAATGTGTTGTTTCTTTGCAAAGTTCATATTGGTAAGGCGTACAGTTACTAGATTAAAGTTAATTATATGTTGGTAGTAGATGCATAATAGGTTATTTTAATTTTTACAGAGCGTATGCTCATATGTATAAGTCTGAAATATTTCGCAATTTATTGCGAATGGTAAGACTACTTTGAACTTTGTTTGCGATAATTGCAGCAGCTGTAGAGTAATAAAAACTAGACTAAATTTTCATTGAACTAAGCATTAATTATTAACAAAAAATATTAATGTTAAATTTTTCAGGAGCGAAATTTTTTCAAATTCGGTCAAATCTATAATATTAAAACTCAAATCAATCAAAATCGATTACAATTTATAAAAAAGGTAATACCAAAGTAGGAAATAGCTCAATCAATACTTTGTTGCACTTCGTTTCTTAATTACCCCCCTAATCCTTGCTAGAATGGACGAAATGCATTTTGGAATAATCCGACCTCCATGTCATCACAACGCCTATTCAAAAGGACGAAATGCTGTTTTTCTGGCTGCGGCTACCCCTTTCTTCAAAATCGCCCACAGATTTTCGATCGGGCTGAAATCGGGGCTGTTTCCAGGCCACGTCAACAGCTTCCATAATATTATATTAGTAGTTTATTTATCTATTTTTGCTAGCTTTTCAATTTGTTCTTATATGAGCGTTTGATTTCTTTAATATTAATTTTAATTAAAAAAAAAAAAAATCAATTCATTTTCAAGCCAAAGAAATGACGTGTGTGGTCGTACACAACGAAAGCCTGATAACTTCGATTCATTTAAAATTTTGAAAGAATGTTGTAATTGTCGGTTACAAAAACAGTTGTTCTACGATTTTCTTAAAAAACATAACTTTAGATTTTACATCGTATTTTATTGTTGGTCCTTTGAGGAATCACCAAGTGTTCATTAGAGAAATGCATTTTAAATATACATTTTAACAAAAATCCTCATTTTGTTGATATGTGACCATCGTGCTCGATCTCCCAAATCCGTTGGACTGTCACCATTGTTAGTCACTTGAAAGTACGAAATTTGTCTTATAATTATTTTTTCGAAGCACTGTTACTCAAGTCCAACAAGTCACAATGTAAATGACTACAAAGAAAATTTAATTTGGTTATGTTGAAAAGAAAATTTAATAATATTATAAGGTAATTTTAAAGTATTTTCACACATGATGAAAAAATTCTCCGATCCGATTTGATTCACACCCTTTTTTATCACATTTAAATGTTGATTCGTATCATTTTATTATTCTTGCTATAATTGAAACAAATTATATGCCATTAATATTTCAATACAAATGCTAGGAAAAGTGTTGTTAAAAGCTCAGCTGCTAAATTGGTGCTTTTAATCTTAGGGGATCAGTTTCTTTGTGTTCATGAACACATTAAGGTATTTTATTGTGCAGTTAGCTTCAAAATCGAACTATTCGCCTCCACAGTTAAACTCAACTTAAAAGATTTGGGTTTTCTTCACACTACTGATTATATTTATATTAAATTGGATCATTGGGTATAGTTAAAAACTGTGTCAATTGAAATTAATTCGTGTCCTCAACACATACTTTATATTCTTCATAATTCATTTCCCTCATGCTTGATAAGATCTCAAGCATGAGAACTGACTAAATTATGTTTTACTTAAAATTAGTAGTTATTCTAACTATTAAATCTATAGCTGCATTGTAAGGTGTTCGTTCAGCATTCTTTTCTTTAAACTTCAGAGAAAGTTACGCGTAATCGCATCTTCGTGTTCTGTCGATATTTTAAAAGTGTTTTATGAATTTCCTTGATGTCGTATCGGAAATCGCCTTCGTTACCATTGAGATAAATGTCAGATTTTAAAACTCAAATAAGTTAGAAATAATATTGAGAAATAAAATTTTTTAGCTGAGACCATCATTAAAGCGTAAATGTGGAAATTTATAAATATGTTATCGACACTATTTTTGCTTGTGACAAATGCAAAAATAGTAAATATTTCTCAGCTATAGTCCAACACTTCGCTTGAGTATAAAGCATTTAAATTTTCGTCGTTGTCTATTAACTGCCGTCATCCTTCAGGGGAGGGTCAACTTTTGACAGCAATTGTAGTCAAGTGCTGCAACTTATATCCACATAAGTTATCTGCACTTTTGTCCACTTAACTTGTATAACTTCAATGCCTTGTGAAGGGATTTCATTCGCAAATTGGACTCCACTTGCAGATGAAACGTGTCAAAAGTTCTAGCATTTCCTCCGATTACTTATTCGCATGTTAGATACCATAAACTAACGATAGTTAAATGTTTTAATAGTGAAATTAAATGGTTGTACATCTCTGCAAATTTCGCACTTTGCCGCGCAGAAATAGTGCAAAGAAAGTTCGTGGAACTAAAGTGGAAAAACAAAGTTTAACTTATTGAAACTGTTTAGCAAATAAGAGACTGAAATTACTTTTTCAAAGCCACCATGGCGAAAAATAATGTACCTTCAAAAGAGATTTTCAGGGATGCATTCTGTTTAAAAAATTGTATTTGGACAAATAAAAAAATGATTCCAAATTAACAAAAAAAAATGCAACAGCTTTTTGATTGTTAATGCGACAATGTCAATGCCATAGTACAGCTCAGAGAACCAAAAATCTTGTGAAGGACATTTCTCTAGAAACCTCCAATGACAAAATACTCTACTCGCCCGACGAACGCTTGCTCTAAGTAAAATCACCTCCATAACGAAGAATAAGGGATCACAATATAAAGAATTGCCTTGACTGTCATCGAAATGTTTATAGAGGTCCGCCTCTAACTTAATGGCGCTGCGAATGTTGCTCAATGTAAATATAAGGAAAGACGTGCTAATTTTGAAAGAATACTAAGCTCTGACAATACGCACACACACGATCCGTTATCAGGCTATCTATAAGAGATGCTAAAATTTCATTTCATATTGATGGATCTTCCGTCATTGTCCCGTTTATCGCACTTCTTGGACGGCGGTGATGTCAGCCTTTACTCTAATGAGGACATCAACCATCTGGGGAGAGGCACCTTCCCAATTAAGGGCCCGAACATTCCAGTTGCATGCTTTAAAACGTTTGCAAGGCTTGTCATCAAATGTGGGGTTTCTCATCCGAGGCTCTGTTTGGTCTTTCATTGGGGAGATTTTTTATGTTGTGTGTCCCAAACTCTACGCACAACCGTAGAGGTGGGCTTCGTCTTCCCAGTCTCGTCGCAGCATCGTCGGTCAACGTGAGTGAGCCTCCCGCCAAGTTCCCCCCGAGGACAACCATTTATTAAACAAATTTCAAATCGTACTTATTTACAAAGTTGAACTTAAGTGAAATTATAAATTAAAGTGAAATGTAAAACAATATTCTAAGTGTAGAAACAACATATACCATAAAAACTAATCAAAAATTAAATTAATTATTAAAATCGAAGGTCTGGTGAAATAGTATTTAAAGCTGAATTGCAATAATACAATTTTATTATTTCAGCTGAAAAAAAATACACTAAACATGAAAAGTTATAAGATGTACATTTACATTTAAACATATAAATTGCTCTATTCCTAAATTTCTTATACAAACGCAGAGCGTCCTGTAAACCAGACAGTCTGACAAAAATTCATCAGAATCCAATTAATACTGTATTGAAATCGATTTAATGCTATTCGGTGTGTTAACGGTTGCACCAATCAAAATCTGTTGTTGCGCCAATTGGTTGAGAATAATTAACTTGTAAGCTACTAAAGAAAAATATAAATATTACTCTCGAATTCATTAAAAGTGTTGAACTCATTTCCCTCGTTATTATGCTTGAGTCGAGGGTATTAGTACCGCAGTAACATGCAAGCATATAAGAAACTCTCAAAAAAAGAATTATGATTAATGATTAAGAGCAACTGCTTCGACAGATAAGAAAAAAATGTCCGATGAAATCAACTCCAAAATGACATCACACATTTTATGGCCCAGCTATGAAAATTTTATTATTTATGATTTTACTTGTAAAATTTCTATTAATATAAAGTTTTGTAGAATAAGGCGGCATATATGTATGTCACATCGATACCCATACTTGGAATGTGATATTTGTACCGGGTCGTACAATTGAAAGTATATTCATTTTTATTTGGCATTGTCCATTCGTTCGTGTAATTTATCGACCATTAGCATTGTCTTTCAATCTCAACCAACACATGTTGCTGTCCATACACATGTCTTCTCTAATCTTTCATTTCAGCATTAGCAATCTATTAGTGTTCACGCATTAGAAGATTTGTGCCGGGTCGCATTCGTCATATCCTACTAACATTTTGTTACAGGGAAGAAGAAAATAATACATGGGTTTAATATATTCTTAGAATATTTTTTCACATGTGCAATGTGCTAATAATACAAAGGATGAATAAAGCTTATAAGCATTTTTGAAAAATTCATTTTTAATTTGAACTTTGATATCAAGATTGACATAATTTTTTGTCATGTTAACGGAAAAATATTAATAAAAGTGCTTAATAAAAGCAATAAAAACGTAATTAATTATTATAAATTAATATTTATAGATTCATTAATGAATTGAGGATTAAGTAAATATATAGCATTAATAAGTTTCATATATTTTTATATAAAGAAAAGATATTTAAATTTTACATTTTATAGTACTTTTTAAAGTGATTAAATTTTTAGTAGTCCAATATAGTTGCAATTAATTTTACTTCCTTTAAATAATTAGCCTCCCCATATATACAATACTTATATACATATATACAATACTTATTGCTCTGTACAAGATATTCCAGCTCCTTTCTAAAATATCATTATATAATGATAATATTGAATGCTTTATTGCATTTACATACATTAATACTTATATTTATATATACATAAATCACTTATTAATTTTTTGGGCGAACAAGTATAGGATATATACATGGAATAAATATTTAACTTATCGTCTAAGCGGTCAAACCATTTGAGAGTTGATATCTGAAGAGCATCAAAAAATTAAAAATTAGCGCTATGTTCCTATTCGAGCATTTAACAATTAAAGTGTACTCGCATACTTGAATCGAAACACATGTGGATTGAGCTAAAATATATTTAATGAATTGTACATCCAAACTTTTTTTTTTAATATTATAAATTGGGTATTTTATTATTAAATTAAATGAATTTAAGAAAGGGCTTAGTTTTTTTTTGAATAGCTGAGTAATATTGTCATTAAGTTGTTTTTGTATTGTATAACACTTGTTGTATTGTAACCACTTTTATAATAAGAGTTTATTTATTTTTAATCTTTAAAGCGTTTACTTCAAGTTGACTATCAAGAGGTGTGTATACAAAACTTCGTTTCTACTTATTTGCAATTAATTAAAATCATTGTTTACTTTCAATTCTGAATAGCACCATAGTGAATGGTAAAACTCTCAAACATTTTGTCACTCACTGCCGTTTTTTTGATTAAGCTAGCTAGAAGCAAGTATATGCCCTGCCCATTTGTTATTCACACTTCAGCCATCGAAGCGCATAAGCAATACCGTTAAATCTTTGTGCTTACAAGCAAATACTTATTAACATCAATATATATTAACTTATAAATAAAATTGAATTTTCATTTTCAAATATGTATTATATGTATATAATAATTAGTTGTTTATAGAAACGGGAATAAATGACAAATAAAACGTTTGTTTACTCGGAGTGGAGAATATCTCTTACACGAAACAATACAGTTCAATACAATACAATTTTATATGCGTCAGAAGACATGTTAACATAGATATACTACAAACTTATGTTATATGTGAAGTAGGAGTGGATGGGAACCGATTTCGCCCATTTCCCTAATTTCATAATAACGAGCAATATTCTCTAATGAGGTTGGAATAATAATATGATATATATAACTCCATATCTAACTCGTTTTAGATGTTACAAACAACCGTTATGGGAACAAGACTCTGTAACAAGTTGCGCGAGTATAACCGGAATTTTGGACGGTCAAATCATTTCAGCACGTACATGAACTAAAATTGAAATTTCAAAATTTTTCATTTTATTAGATCTTCGTTGTCAGCTGATGCTTCTTTTTCTTGTGCTAAGTTGCACGTGGGTGGTATTTTTAATATTTTTTAGAATGGTGTGTCAATGTGTTAGCCGTGCTGGTCGGCCCTTTTACATTCGAATTCATCGGAATATTAGCCAATGTGATTAAGTCAAAAGTTTTCGATTCCTCTTCACTTTTTTCTCGAACTTACATACATATATACTTTTCAAGGTAAACGAATAGTATTCAGTACTTCTCTTACATAAATTCGTTTTCAGTATAGCTGGTTCGAAAATATGTTTAAACATATTGAAAACTCAAAGTGATGTATAGGTTCAACAATGAATTAAGTAACTTTACATTTATCCCCTATTATTTCTGAATAATTTATAATTACTATTTAGTGAAGTACACTCGCATCCACCTTCAACTAGGAACTCAAATCCTGCCGATACATAAGATCTTTCATTTTATTTTATTTGGACTTTTGTATTAACACGTGAAGAGTATATCTAACTTTGGCGTACATGTAAGAACACATAAACAGAAGAAAGTCAAGTCAAGAAAGAGCTTCATAATGATTATAAGGCAGTGGTGGTTTGTTGTAATTAGTACAAGGGATAATATAGCTACATATTAATATTCGTTTTAACAATGTGTGAACAGGCGCACATAAAGGAAAGATGCGTATTTAGATGCGTTTCAGCTCAGATAGGCAATGCTAGAGTTACACAAAAAGTTTCAGAATATAAGTGTGCTTTCATAAATATTCTGGACAAATAAAATTACTGCATATCTCATTTGTAGCATATTCTCATATATTCTCTGATTTAATAAGAATTGTTAAAGTTCACAACAGATGCACAACTGATTATTTGTCTGTGGGAATACTAAAGCAAAAGAAAGAAAGGAGTTTAACTTTGCCCATTTGTTTGCGCATATTAAATGTTTACTTTTATACATAGAATAGTTATCTCCAATACTACTAACATACTGTATTCCGACTAGAAAAAATATATATGTATATATTAAAGTCTTATATATGTATGTATGTATGTGATTGGCGTTGCAACAGTTTAGCCGGTTATAGCCGAATCGACGATAGTGCGCCACCTCTCTCTCTCCTTCGCAGTTCGGCGCCAGTTGGAGATTCCAAGTGTAACCATGTCGCTCTCCACCTGGTCCCTCCAACGGAGTGGAGGCCTTCCCCTTCCTCGGCTTCCTCCGGCGGGTACTGCATCGAACACTTTCAGGGCTGGAGTGTTTTCGTCCATTCGGACAACATGACCTAGCCAGCGTAGCCGCTGTCTTTTTATTAGCTGAACTATGTCAATGTCGTCGTATAACTCGTACAGCTCATCGTTCCATCGTCTGCGGTATTCGCCGTTGCCAATGTTCTGAGGACCATAAATCTTGCGCAAAATTTTCCTCTCGAAAACTCCTAGTGTCGTCTCATCTGATGTTGATATCGTCCAAGCTTCTGCACCGTAAAGCAGGACGGGAATGATAAGCGACTTGTAGAGCTTGATTTTGGTTCGTCGAGAGAGGACTTTACTGTTCAATTGCCTACTCAGTCCAAAGTAGCACCTGTTGGCAAGAGTTATTCTGCGCTGGATTTCGAGGCTGACATTGTTCGTGTTGTTGATGCTGGTTCCCAGGTATACGAAATTATCTACGACCTCGAAGTTATGACTGTCAACAGTGACGTGAGAGCCAAGACGCGAATGCGCCGACTGTTTGTTTGATGACAGGAGATATTTCGTCTTGTCCTCATTCACCTCCAGACCCATTCGCTTCGCCTCCTTATCCATGCGGGAAAAAGCAGAACAAACGGCGCGGTTGTTGCTTCCGATGATATCAATATCATCGGCGTACGCCAGGAGCTGTACACTCTTGTAGAAGATTGTACCTTCTCGGTTTAGCTCTGCAGCTCTTATAATTTTTTCCAGCATCAGGTTAAAGAAGTCGCACGATAGTGAGTCACCTTGTCTGAAACCTCGTTTGGTATTGAACGGCTCGGAGAGGTCCTTCCCAATCATGACGGAGCTTTTGGTGTTGCTCAACGTCAATTTACACAGCCGTATTAGTTTTGCGGGGATACCAAATTCAGACATAGCGGCATAAAGGCAGCTCATTTTCGTGCTGTCGAAAGCAGCTTTAAAATCGACAAAAAGGTGGTGTGTGTCGATCCTCTTTTCACGGGTCTTCTCCAAAATTTGGCGCATGGTGAATATCTGGTCAGTTGTCGATTTTCCAGGTCTAAAACCACACTGATAAGGTCCAATCAGTTTGTTGACGGTGGGCTTTAGTCTTTCACACAGTACGCTCGATAGAACCTTGTATGCGATATTTAGGAGACTGATCCCACGGTAATTGGCGCAGATTGTGGGATCTCCCTTTTTATGGATTGGGCAGAGCACACTGAGATTCCAATCGTCAGGCATGCTTTCTTCCGACCATATTCTGCAAAGAAGCTGATGCATGCACCTTATCAGTTCTTCGCCGCCGTATTTGAATAGTCCTGCCGGTAATCTATCGGCCCCCGCTGCTTTGTTGTTCTTCAAGCGGGTAATTGCTATTCGAATTTAATATGTACCTTATCTTAAAGTTAATGATTGCTGTTTTGATAATTTTTTTACTAGACCTTTTATATTCAAATGCTCCAATGCGTATCTCAATTATTTAAAATCGCTGTTATATCTAATATTAAAGTTTGCTGTGAATCCATTTTATTCTTATTTTGATTATTATTCTGCAAGTGTTTTGCATCCATGTTATTCTTTTTGTCATTCTTGACAGTATTCTTGAGAGGCTAATTTTAGCATTATCTTTCTGTGGACGAAAGTACATATATTCGGAAGTGGAAATGGAATGCGATAAGAATTTAATTCCTTTAAAAGAATAGAAGGAAATTAATAAGCACCTATTTTTATAATTATTTGTATCAGTAATCAGCAAGTGTGAAGGCATGCGTCACAATTTTTTCAACCATTAACAAATTATGCGTACACTGGTATGGTAAAATGAAATTAATAGCCCTAAGATATCGTCTGTAAGAACATGACATTTATTATGCATCATTTATTATGCATCTACTAATAAATTAGGTTTTATTTTCGGACATTGTATTACTCCTTTTCTCTATTTAACCAAACACTTAATTTAATTAACTGATATTTGTCCTTAAATTAGCCAAAAAAAAAAAATAAGTTTATCGCGTTTTTCTAAATATTTTTCTAATCTCAATTATGATAAGTTTGATAAAAATATTTATTTGATATACATTTTTTCACAATTAATATTAAATGGATTCCAAATATTAATATTTATATGACTGCCCTATATTGTAAATTTTCCTCCATATGCCATAAAAAGACGGTAAGTATTGATAATGATAATGAATGTGTATATTTTTGTTGCTTTGGTTACTTCATATTATTTTCAAAATTACCATTTTCATCAATATTACTTTTCTCATACCTATACATATGTTTGTGCTTTGAGTTGCATGCTTTGTCACGTATACGCCATGTCACCATAAGAGCTTTTATGGCGCACAAATGTATGCAATTTATATGAGAGATATCCGAAAAAAATTAGTTAGATGTGTTCCTATTCAAACATTGTGATTCCAAGAGATGACGTACTAAATGATGTGCAAACAAATTGTACACTAGAATTATGTGGTTAGAAAAAAAAACTAATTTTATATTGAACATCTCCATATAAACACCTTGAGGAAATTTGGAGTTCCTGGCGCGTAATTGGATTATTGTCACGCCTACAAAACTTTTTTAATCAAAAATGCTGTAGATATTTGTAACTATCTACTATTAAGTCCATTAAAAAGCTTATTCGTACAAAGTTGAAATGCTCGTATTATTCAGAAAACCACTAAAAAGGGTTTGAAATAATGTTGTTCACCTTCTATGAACTCTTACAGTACATTGTGTATAAATGACCACATTTTGTCGCACTTCAGATTATAAATGTGTTTTTCACCGATGGCTACGCAATTGATTGATGAATATGCGTATGTGCACCATTTGGTAACTACCGTCGTTAGTCACAAAGTTGCGGTTTGTCTCGATTTGCTGCTTTCCCTCAAATCAAATTCCCAAAATTAATGCGCCATTCGTTTGATTGATTGGTTTATAAAATGTGAATGCCGTGTGATTCGCACGTATTTGAGATTCCTAGTAATTTCTTTCACAGGTAATGTCTGATTTTAAGAAACAAAATGGGTTTAAATTTAATGATTTAACCTTTATAGCATAATATTTTTTGGGACAGTTTATAGTATGCTAGCTAATCGAGAAATATAAGATTATGCGCTATTTGTTTATATCGGATGCTTTACCGCTATAAGATATTTGTACTTGGCACAAATGTACGTGCATAACGTACGTCACTTATTGAAAAAAAATCGCTGTATTATAGAAAAAATGTCAAAAAAATGTCGAAAAAATTATGGAAATCATCGAGGCCGACTATCATGTTAGCTTTGCTTTAATTGCCCGAGGCAAACGTTAGCCAAGCCAGGATGGATGGTCAGGAAGGTTTGGCCTTCTGTTTGCTGGGATTGGGAGGGAATCATCAACTTTGAGTTATTCACTTTTTAACAAACTATCTATCTATCACCCAGATGCAGCCAACTTTATTCAATAGGAGAGGAAATTCCTTCCATTAGGACAACTCACTCGCCAAATTTCACACTGACCGGCGTTGAATTGCGTTGTTTCATGCAGATTTTTTTTTATTTTCACACGAATCGGTCATTTAATTTTTTACTTCTTAACACAAGTTTCACACACAAAAGCTCAATATAATTGCTTGAAAACGTGTCCCATCTAAACGAGTTAGATGTAGGGTTATATATATCAAAATGATCAGGATGATGAGACGAGTTGATCCGGATGTCAGTCTGTCCGTCCGTTCGGGCAAGCTGTAACTTGTTTGTGTAAAAATTAAGATATCTTAATGAAACTTGGAATACGTATTTCTTGGCACCATAAGAAGTTTAAGTTCGAAGATGGGCGTAATCGGTCATATAAAGTGCTATAACTAAGCCATAAAATAAGCTATTGAAGTAAAATTTGGTATGATGGATCGCACTATGAAGGGGCATATGTGGATGTGGGCGTCGCCCCGCCCCTACTAAGTTTTTTGTACTACTTATCTCGTAAACTACTAAAGCTATATAAACCGAACTCTCAGGAATTATTTCCCTCAGGTATTTCCTTATACAGTCCAAAAATGAAGGAAATCAGATTATAACCACGACCACCTCCCATACAAAGGTTATGTTGAAAACTACTAAAAATGCCTTAATTCATTAAGGAAAACCACCAGAAACCTTAAATTTCATTATAAAGATGGTACAGAAGAGCTGCATTCAAAATGGTATACAAAAATAAATGGGCGTGGTTTCCATATATCGAACATGAGGACCTCAGTGCTTCTACTATTTTTTTTTACCGAAAATACCTAATATTACAGTTTCAAACTTTCAATGAACTTTATACAATATACATGCCTACTATGTATGAAAAATAAATAAATTGCAATTATTACAATTGCATGGTATAGTATAGATAATACTATATGCATATATTTGTACATTCTCGTACATTTACATTTGGCTGTTTGTATGTACATGTAATTTTAATCGTAAAGAAGTACAAATTAGCAAACGTATCGCAGATTTTCATAACAGTAATTTAAGATAATTGCGATTTGGGGAAATATAATTTTCATATGTGTTAATCATAAATTGTATACGTGTGCAATATGTAGTAGAAATAAGTACATAGAAAGGTTATTTCAAGTAATAATACTATGCAATGAAATAAACTCAGTAAAGGACTGCAAGAGGTACATTTTATTCCTGTTTTTTTCGAAATTTTAAATAAATATTCGTTAAGTTAATATGATTCTTCTGCAATGTGTGGATTGTTTTATATGAGTTTTAAATTGAGTATGTGATATATTATAATAGAAGTCTACGTGCATAAAGTAGTCTGCCATTATTCACTTATACTACCGAGCACTCTATCCTTTATACGATAGATAATAGATGCATTGTAACAGTATTTAACAGTGAGTTTCTATACTAGCTAATCAAAAATGTCATTGTTATGCAAGTCATATTTATTATCAAAAGTCTTAAGGATATGTAGCGGCTTACGTTTAGTACATCGGTATTTTGTTACTTATAAAATATATTTTCTATCGGATGTGAGTGTTTATATATCTATAATTAAAAAATAAAATTTCTATAAAAGTGTCATTTGTTAACAATAACTTATTCAAACATAATAGATAATACAAATATTCGTTTTTAAATCGCATCTAACTCCTTGTGTCGTTTGTTAAACACCAACATTAAATGCAATTACGAAGTGAATTTTAAAGTTCGTAGCGGAACGGATTGTTTACTTGCTTAAACTAAAAAACTTACACTGAGACAAAATATATTTTGTTTAATAAACTGATTTTTTTGAATTTATACTTTTTATACGACTTCGGAAAAGGTTGCGATAATTGTTTAACGCTTCAGTGGAGAGGGAATAGCGTTGAACAATTAACACGAGAGAGAGAGAGTGAATGAGAGTAAAGCACAGAACTTAATGCACTTGTCATGCTTATGCTTTTTGAACAATTCTTGATTTTGTAGAACAATGTTTGAATATTTGGTTGGTGACATATTCACATGTGTACGCATATGTATGTTTGTATGCTTGTGCATTTTTTTTCTTTCGTTTCTGTTTAATTTCTGCGAATTCTCATTTATTTTGTGTGACTTTTGGTTGAAATACTCTGCGTTACCCGTTGAAAAGTTAAGGCTTCACAGGATCATTTCTGTAGACAGTGTTTATTTACTAATTAATTCGTGTTCTATATAATATTGACGTACTATTTGTAGTGAACAGTGAGTAATTGACTGCCAAACAGTTCACACGTGTTTAGTAATCTTCTCCTTTTTTTCTTACATTCGCTTTACTAGCAACGGTAGTGTTGTTGTGTTGTGCTCTTTTTTGAAAGACAGTGACTTTCCGCCAAGAAATTGAATTGTGACATTATTCGTGAAAAGATAATTATAGTGTCTGTGCTAAACGATTAATTAATTAAAAAAGTGATCCCAATAACCATGGCCTCCGATCCTGGAGGTAGAGACCAAAACTACTTTTCAATTTTAGCTGAAGAACCTTCACCAAAACGCAAAAGCCCTAACCTAAAAAACCCACATGATTTCCCACAACTAAAGAAAAACAACAAAGCCCTAAACTTCTCTCCTCTCTCCTGTCCCAAATTCTTATTAATTAAAAACAAAGACACCCAAAAACCATTAAAAACCATAAACATATTTCTACTCCAAAAAGCGCTCGAATCAATAACCTACGAATCACCCAGTTCCATTTCATTTACAAGAGATGGAGATCTACTTATTCTCACCAAAAACAACCAGCAAACTGCTAAATACCTGAAAGCAACAAAACTTTCAAACATATGTGACATTTCTGTTAATTTACATCCAACACTAAACACAGTCAAAGGTGTCATATACGCAAGCTGTCTTGCCAGTCTTACAGAAAGTGAAATAGTAGAAGGTCTGCGTCAACAGGGAGCAACAGAATGCAAAAAAATTACGAAAATTATAGATGGTAAACTTATCAACACTCCTCTTCACATAATTTCCTTTAACGCCTATGAACTACCCAAAGAAGTCAATGTTGCTTGGCTTAAAGTAAAGGTGGAGCCATACATTCCATCGCCAATGCAATGTAAAAATTGCTTTGTATTGGGCCATACTGCAAAACATTGCAAATCCGATTCCAAATGCAACATTTGCTCCTCTCCAACCCATGACCCCTCCCCATGCAGTAAAGTGGAATGCATAAATTGTAGACAGAAACATAGATCAGACCACAAACAATGTCCCACCTTACTAAAAAGGAAAGAAATTCTCACATACAAAACACTAAATAAGTGCAGCTATAGAGAAGCTACTGAAAAAATAAACAACAAACCTAAAGAATATGTACCACCAACAGAAAATTTAGAAGAAGCAATGAATAAAAAAACTAGAAAACCTAACGAAACTAAAACAAATAACAGCATCCAACATATTGATAACCCATTGCCACCTCTCGATCCCTCTCATACCCAAGCCAACACCAGCAATGGTACTCCCAAAGCATATGTTAAGCCTACTAATAATACTTCTTACCAACAAAATACACAACAAATCAACTATACAGCAATAACAAACAATCAAACGGAAAACACCTCTTACTCAAATCTTTCTATTCCGAACAATAATAATGATCAATTCTCTTTGCTTAATGCCCACACTCCTCTAACTCAACTCTTAAACAACGCTACAACACAACAAAACATCGAAGACAGCACTGCTATCCAAAATTTACCTCTCGCACATCCAACGGACTCTCTTAGCTCAGAAACTATTAACGATATTGAACTTTAAAGTTCTCTTATTATCGAATACTTTTTCGATAACAGAGATTCTATTCACCTATCGCTCATTGCATCATCATGGTACTTAAGATTCTACAGTGGAATCTTAATGGTTACAACAATAATTACAATGAGCTTCTTTTACTATTAAAAGAAAACTTTTTTCACATAATAGCTCTTCAAGAAACACATATCTCTACGAACCCACCAACAAATATGATACCGAAAAACTTTTCTATTTATACCCATAACGACATAGAGTCCGATTCAACTGCAAAAAGAGGCGTTGCTCTTTTAATCCATAATTCTCTTGAACATTCTATTCTTAACACAAATACAAATACTTTAGCAATTGCCGCTAATATTAAATCCAATATTTCTTTCACCATAGTTAACGCTTATATATCACCAACAGACAATTTAACAGAAACCGATTTACTTCATCTATTTAATAATTCAACTCGTCCTACGTTACTGCTTGGTGACCTGAACGGATGGAGTCCTTTATGGGGCTCCACAAATTTTAACAAAAGAGGGAAAATTATTACCGACTTCATACAAAATAATAATCTGATCGTACTTAACGATAAATCACCTACCCACTTTTCAACGCGGTCAACACAAACACACATAGATCTAAGTATCTGTAATCCACCTCTAAACATCGCGGCCTCGTGGAAAGTCTTTGATGAACCACATGGTAGCGATCATCTACCGATTTTCATATCCCTATTCGGACACAATCAGAGACAGAATTTTAACTACAATAGAGGGTACAACCTAAAAAAAGCGGATTGGACATTATACCAAAAATCGATTGAAATACTTCTAGACAACCTAACCTTAAACACTAACAATAGCAACCAAGCTGCAGCAATTATGCTAAGAAAAATAAAACAAGCTGCTCATTCGTCCATACCACTCAATAAGCCCAATTTTCGCCGAAGCTCAACTTACTGGTGGAATGAACAACTAACTTCCCTCAGGCTTCAAAAATTAAATTCATGGAAAGTTGTCAAGCGTTGCCCCACAAATGAAAATATTTTAAAATATAAAAAAGCTAACGCAATATTTAAAAAAGAGACAAAAATTTCAAAACGCACCGCTTTTATAGAATTTACGAAAGATATTAATTACCAAACTTCTTCCCAAATCCTTTGGAATAAAGTAAATATCATCCATGGACACTTCTTTTCAAAAAATATTCATGTAATCCAAAATTCCGAAAACATATCCGTTTCTACTCCAGTGGAAATAGGACAAGTACTAGCCAAAGCATGGTCGGACTATTCAAGCAATAACAATTTTGGCCCTGAATACGTTAATAGCAAGTGTCGATGCATTAATACCTTTTACGTAAATTATAACTTAAGCCAAAAAGCAAAACAAATTGAACTTCCTTTCTCTACACTTGAACTCAATGCCTGTCTTTCCACACTAAAAGGTAAAACTCCGGGCCTAGACAAAATCCCTTACCCCCTTATTAAAAACCTTCCCTCTACTGGCAAAACTAAACTATGCCAACTATACAATATAATTTTTACTAATAGCGTAGTTCCTCAATTTTGGAAAACAAGTCTTATTATCCCCATCCCAAAACCAAATAAACCAAAAAACACCACCGACGGTTATCGTCCAATATCACTAATTTCTTGCCTTTCAAAAGTAATGGAAAAAATGGTAGCAAGAAGGTTAATGTGGTACCTACTAAATAATAATCTACTTTCTAAGCGACAAACGGCTTTTAAACCCGGTTGCGGTACAATCGACGCACTAATTACTCTCGATGAGCAAATATCTAACTCTGTCTCTTGCAAAAACCATTTCTCCATTCTAGCGATTGACATGGAAAAAGCCTTCGACCGAGTTGGTCTACACACGATTATAGATCAACTAACTATGTGGAAACTCGGTCCAAAAATTATTAACTACATAAGGGATTACCTTCTCAATCGAAAAATACGTGTAAAAGTTAACGGAGTGATAAGTGAGCAATGGCCAATAGAAAACGGTATTCCACAAGGCTCTCCATTATCGGTAACACTTTTCCTTATAGCTTTCGACCGTTTAAGCCGCATAATAAACGAAAATAAATATTTCAGTCACTTATTATATGCCGATGATCTTTATATCTTTAACACCGTTCGAAATGCTAATAATTTTATTAACCAAATTAACACCCTTGTTAACAATATTTTAAGTTGGTGCCAAAGCAGTGGTACCAAAATCTCCTCAAATAAATCCAAACACCTACACATATGTAAGAAACATAATTGTAATAATATCGTATTAAACATCAATAATTGTAATATAACAAATGTAAACAATCTCAAAATATTAGGATTAATATTTAATAATAAGTATACTTGGAATGATCACATAAAACAACTATGTTTATCACTTCAAAGTAGATTGAACGTAATTAAATGTCTCAGTAACATAAAATTAGAAACTAATTCCAACGCACTCGTTAACATAGTGAAATCAATAATTCTGTCAAAAATTGATTATTGTTTCCCAATATTCAGCAAAACTTCAAAGAGAAACTGGGCAAAACTGGCTTCAACATACCACACCGCAGCTCGAATGGCGATTGGAGCTTTCCGTACTACCCCAATAGCAAACGTATTGGCTGAATCAGGATTACCTACGCTAGAAAACAGACTAGTGTATATCACTAAAACCATGGTTACGAAGCTAATCAACGCTGAAGACTCTCCTATAAAAGCTGCTCTAATAAACAGGCTACAACGTAAGAGAAAAACCAAAGAAACTCCAACCCTCCAAACGCTGCTAGACGCGGCAAAGGATATGAATGTTCTTTTCACCACTTCTCGTTTTTTACGCCTTGGGGCTCCTCCTTGGGGTCTTATAAAATCGTGCATTATTCTAGATCTGGCTAAATTCAAAAAAGAACTCACACCACCAGACGTTTATTTAAAATACTTTTTAGAAATTTTAAATGCACACGCTAGTTGGAATAAACTCTACACTGATGGCTCAAAGGTTAATAATATTGTTGCTTTCAGCGTCGTGAACAACACATCAACAATTATGTCCGCTTTACTACCACATTTTGCTTCAATTTTTACTGCTGAAGCAACAGCCATTCTTCACGCTTGCATAATTGCTAAAAAAAGTAAACGTAAACATATAATTTTCACCGATTCCTTATCATCACTCAAAGCGATATTAAACGTTAACTTCACTGACCCAACGATATGTCAAATTAGAGATATACTCATCCACAATGTGGGTAAAATCATTCTTTCGTGGATACCCAGTCACATTGGTATACAAGGAAATACGCTAGCCGACTCCCAAGCCAAACTTGCAACCAGATCGCCTCTAAAGCTAATAAATACAATCAATAAAAACGACATCAAAAATTTAGCCAAAAAACACTACCGTGAAGCCGAAAATGAATGCTGGAGCGAATACTCCCACTACTACAAAATGTTAAATCCCCAACGAACTTCGCCTATTCTTCCCACAACTATTTCCAGAAGACATTGCATCATATATACTCGCTTCCGGCTTGGACACACCAGACTAACACATAAACATTTATTGGAAAATACTCAGCTGCCAGTTTGCCCATATTGCAACATAGAAATTCTCACGATTCAACATATTATACAAAACTGCACCTCATTGGAACACATCCGTCTAGACTTAAGCAACTCAAACTTAATAGAAATATTAACAAACGTAACACATACTAACATAAAATTGTTTATAAGATTCATCTGTAAACTAAACATCTACTTTGAAGTATGATTTCTCATATATATTTCTTTTATTGAATATATTAACTGTATAATTTTAAGAAGCTGATGGCCTTAGTCGCTCGTGCTGTAAAATTATAATGTTAAGGCATAATTGTATTATCCTTTTCAATAAATTAATAATAATAATAATAATATTTGTAGTGAATAGTGATTCAAGTGATTCAAATAGTTGTCAACTGCAGGTTCGTATAGCGAACAACCGGTACTCCTTGCGGGAGATTTCAATGTAAATTTCTCATTGCCAGAAGCTGAACCATTTCTGGCATTCCTCAGAGAGAAATTTTCATTAGAAATGATCAATGGAAGAAATGATCCTACGACAAAAGGAGGTACGACTATTGATGCGGTATTCGCGAGAAATATAGATAAAATATATGTAAGACATTCCATATCGTATTTTAGTTATCATAATCCAATTGTAAATATTATAGATATCAATCCGTCAGAACCCAAAAATCAAAATTGATTTGGACTTTGCTTTATAAAATGTGCATAATAAATTTATAAAATGTGAATCGAAGAAAGTGTTGGTCACTCCACCATATTTTTATCCTTTCCCTCTCGCTAGTTTTCTTTCATACAAAATGATATGCATTTCTTGGAATATCACTAAGAAGTATAACTTCTTCCGCGCGTAGGGACTCCACGCACCTTTTTTTTTTGTTTATTTTAGAATCCATATGTAAGTGGCTACTACCAAAAATCATCGCCGCTATTGTTTCTAAACTATTGGAAGAAAATATTAAGGCCATCTGTACAACACAATTTAAACGATCATATGAAGATAAATCAATACCTAATAAAAAATTGACATGTTTTTTATCGAATAAAATAAGCGTAGTATTTCCCTGTAAATAAAAGTATATACTGTGGAACTTCCATAACTCGAACTTCTATAAATCGAAGATCTCCATAACTCAAACACTTCAATTGGCAACAGCGTTTAGAAGCCAAATTTCATACAAATTTGCTTCCATAACTCAAACTTCTATAACTCGAACTTCTCCATAACTCGAACTCTTGAAGTGGCAATAGAAGGAAACTTTCATATAAATTTCCTTCCATAAATCGAACTTTTCGACCAGGGCATAATACAAAATTTAAAATTTTACTATCGATGGGATACAGGCGTCAAGAGCCAAACAATAGCAAAGTGCAACACACACAATTACAGAATTCATGTTTTAACGCATTTAAATCAAACTTTATGCGAAGTAAACAATGTGTATAAATCGTTATTTTACAGCTTTTTGAAAAATTTATGTTTTATTGCAAATTCTATAACTCGAAGTCTCTCTAACTCGATGTTTTTTTTTGGATTATGGTGATTTGAGTTAGAGAAGTACTACTGTATATTTCTTTAAAAAATTTTGAAGCACATTTTTCTTAAAATGCATATAAAAGTAACTGACTTTGGGAATACAGAAATGGGCTACAATCGTTTATAATAAGTGTGGAAACTATCAAAAGTACTAATATAAGCGCATACTATGTATATACGCGCCCAACAATAAATCAACACTTTTTCTAATGCGAATGTAAAGAGTTCGTAATGTTAACTGGTCAAACAGATTTATTAGCTCAATCACTGTTGCAGCCAAAACAAAAACGAATATTGATAGCTTCTTAAGAATCCCTCTATTTATTCAAATATCCGTGCCATGTGAATATGCAATAAATTGATGGATATTTAGTTGCCAAAAGTTACTTTAAACATAGTCAATTACTTTGAGTATCATTGACTATCATCTCATACATAAGCTATGGTGACCACTACCTTTAAGTTATTATATAGCTCCACCTTAATATTCAAAATGGCATATTTATGCAAATAACCGGTCCCCACCGTAACACAAAGCACATAGCTAAACAAAGTGAAATATTTATATAATACTTTCAAAACAAATACAAACATTTTCTCGCTGAAGTATGCTATAAAGCTTAATGTTATTCATGCATGCCTTTATATAAATCATGCGAAAGTTCAACGAACAAAACAACTTGTTACTTGCCGAACTTTTGTCGGAAACTTATCTTATTTCCTGAGCTAATAACACGTGATGACACATAAATTATGCACACTAGTATAATATGGGAGAAATTAACGCTTATTTTATATCAAAGATATTTCATACCAATTAGAATATTTCAGTTTTTGTTTGTCAAAACCGCGCAATAGGACATTAATGGCATTCATAAAGGAAATTATCCTTCAACGCATTTGTGTGGTAAAACATTAAGAGATAATATGCTATAACTGAGTTATGTATAGAAATACTTTGTTTTCAGTATCTTCTAACGAGTACCTTAAGGTTAGCGTTCATAATATTTGTATCCCTTACGGGCAGCTCTACAAAATGATTTCCAACTGCCTATGTACTAATTTCACTAAAATTGAATAAACATATAAACATTAATTGTAAAAGTAGTCTTCAATAAATTAACCAACAACCGTTTTGCCTTTTTGCTTATAAGTGCTCCTCTCATTAACATCCATAACTACAGGCTTCATTAAAAACTTGAAATTAAATGCAAATCGTGGTTACATGCTGTGAGTTTAACTTTTTGCAGTTAGTAAGGTAGTTAAAACGAATATTAGTTGATTGTATGTTAGGAAAGCTTTAACATTGAAATTATTTAATTTCAAATGTATTATATACATATTTTTCTTCTAAGCTTAAATTCAACACGTTACTGAGCAACATCATTTAGCTTACGTTTTATTAGTAAAAATTTTACTATAATTCCCATTCACTAGGCTTATGTTCTTCTTTTCAGGTGAAAAATAATTAACTAACCGATGTTTTGTGATTCTTTGGAAATATTATTGTAATTTTCATTATTACGATCATCTATGCTGTTTGTATCACATGACGTATGAGCAATATTCATTATATATCCAAATATATTAATGTATAAAAATATATATCCAAATATATCAACAATAGTTAATTAAGTAGTCACAAGTGCATACTTGGTAAAATCATTCGAAATAAATTTAAAATTTGCAAAAAATTTTGTTTGGTTAATACGGCACAGACATCTTCTTAGTGAAGGCGTTGTTTTGGATCACTCAATTGCGGCTCAAAATGCCTTAGAATCTCATGAGTTAATTATTTAAGGATTCTTTGTAGCTTTACTAAATTAAAAGTCTAGTCAGTATTGCAAATCTTACCAACAGTGGTTTGCACCAATAATCGTTTAAGTGTATTGAAGAAAAATTGTACATATAACCTGCACATGTATATTGTACTCTGAATGTGACGTTACTGCACGTTGAGGAGTTCAAATTTAAATTTATGGTATGTTCATTTTAAATATAAAAATATATTTAGCTTTAGTCGTTACGTCTATAATCAGTGTGAAATAAGTATGTTTGTCGACAAATTTAAATCTCAAATATTTGAAAATTCTAAGCATTCATGTAATGAAAATACTCAAGTACTAAGATGGACCCTTAGGATTATATTTGATATTGCCTTAGGCATTTCAATTGAATAAACAAATTGTATTCAGTCGAAACTTAGTGTGTGCTTGTACTATATAAACATTATACATATATTCCCAATGCAATATATTTATTTCGATGCATTTGTTTGAATATATTAACTTTTTGGAATCACATATATACATATCTTTGTGCATGAATCACAGTTTGATTAATGATAAATGATTAAATCAGTAAATGTTTGTTTGCCAGTAAATTATCTCATCAGAAAAACACAAAGGGTATAAAAAATGAGGAACGTGTTATTATTAAAAAATTCATCTCAGATGCAAGTAAAGTGCGCATAAATAAAATAAAAGGTAAGACTGACATGCAAGAAGTACACTTTATATGTTGTAAATCATATAGGTGGGGACGAACCTGTTTACTGCTGCAACAGAATTATCTAGTAAAGCGTACCGTTGCACAAAGGCGCAATGATTCTATCCAATGGTTTCTTCATGTCAACAAGAATTCGCTATCAAATTATTTAAGACTCTTACATCTATCATCAAAATACAAGCGTATCAGTTAAATCAGTCTCGTGAGCCCAATCCAGTGTAAAGTATTATGGTATGAAATTATTTCAACTTATGTACACTTATATAAAGTTACCAGACAAGATTAATGAAGAAACAACTTTGACTGTTCTTGCAAGTATATTTTCAAAATTTCAAAATGAAAGTATGTATGCAATATTCAAACTGAAGCGTAATACCACTTTGAAACCAATACTAAGAATATGATATCTGTATCTAACAGTGCATTCAATGTATATTAATTTTTATTTTCCTTGGTACAATTTATTTCATTTATTTTCAGTAATTTATCAATTATTAGCATTAACTGTATCTTTCAATATTTCTAACTCATATTGTTGTCCATACACACACCTCTTTTATTCTTTCTTTTCACCTTTAACAATCGATTACTATTAAAACATTAAAAGGTTTGTGTTTAGTCCAAACAAATACTACTCTGCATTTGAACAAAAAACAGGTTAATCTAATTGATATACACTAACAGCCCTATTCTGTGCACTTGACAAAATAACAAAAAAGTTAAAAATTTTTTTCAGATTTTTATCAAGTAAGAATTTTTTTGGTATTCTGTGACAATTTTGATAAAATAAAAAGCTTCAGTACGCATAGCTTTTTTCCACACGTGTGGGAAACAAAATAATGTAAACAGAAACAGCTGATTCTGTCCAATTATATTCGAATTGTATTGAAAAATTGATTTGAATTATTTTTTAACGTAAGTTTTCAAATACATTTCAATATTTGTTGCAAAATAGTTAATAATTTAACTTCAATTTCACAATAAATCCATTGCTTTTGGTCTAGACTTTTCTTAGGGTGCGCAAATATTCCATGCTCCGAAGCTGGCACTATTTTTCATGCAAAAGGCTGTTATTTGGATGAGTGTTTGTTTTAACCGAGCCTTCTTCAGTGTGGCTTCGTTGATAAGTTGGGTTTATGATTGACCAAAGAGTTATCAGCCTATCTATCCGATTCTGATGTCGAGATATCGACTGAAGCCTTTCAGACCTGATGCAAAGTATTTGGTTTGGTCTCACAACTCCATTGACTCTATATAGATGACAGGGTTATACCTAACCAAACAGGGAGTGCCGTGCGTAAATAAAGTTGATTGATAATCAAATGGCAGAGCCTATATATTCACTTTTACATCACAGATCCTCCATAATCTTTTGCTCCCCCGCAAAGCCGTAGAATACTTCATAATATAATACATATACATATGTCCTTTATAATATATTTAAAACTGGAACTGGAATGCAATTTTGATTTAGTTGGTTGTTATGTTTAGCTTCAGAAAAGTTCCTTGGGGACTACGAAATCTAAACTTTGTTCTTTGTTGGCAAAAATTTGCTAAGCTGTAATCGCATGCAATATATAGAAAACAATTTCAATGTTACCCTCATTATCCTCATTTTTTTATACAAAAAACGGAAAAATAAACTTCTTAATATATTATAAAAACGGCTCAGTAACGCGAGCCATCCACATGTTCATGTTTTTCCTCTTTGTATAAAATTAACGACAAAAGTAAAATATCTCCATTGCAACAAATTCTCTTTCACAACTATCCACAGCGAGATATTTTATTTGTCAAGAGCATTTTACTTCTTAACAACTTATAAAGAAAAGAGCTTTTTATTTTAGACACAGAATACGAAATGCATGATAAAGATCAATTTTTTACAAATTAGAAATTTGTTGAATTTGTAAAGTGCACAGAATAGGGCTGTAACACGGAATATAAATAATCACACAAAAAAAATTCACCCATATTGTTCACACACACTCAAATATACCATTTATGTACACACCCATACCCTTCTATACATTTATACTCAATATACAATATTATAACGTCAAAACTCAACCAATAGCTCAAACGGAATCGGCTCCATCGACTTACCCCGACAGTCAGGGCGTATACGTTACATCTGAGCAACATATTTATATATGAAAGAAGAAAATATGTATATACGAAGAAAAATATGAATGATTACAAGAATCTCAATTAACACACGTTTAATTATACGATTTCACCGATCTTCAAATCGTATAACGCTATAATAAAGAAAATGTTTGCTGCATATTTTTCGATTCGTATAGTTTTAACAGTTTGCAAGAAATATACATTAAGACTATTATCTGCAATTCCAACCTTCTCAAATAAAAAAAATTATAGTCTGTGCAACATTTTTCGAAATTATAAAATGTAATTCTTATTGATTCAAATTTTATTATTAGTTTTACCTTAATCGCATTTACCTTATTATATGCATATATTCTACATACATATATATTATTATGAAGCGGACCCTAACATTTATGCTTGTGTTTGTCATTTGAAAAAAGTCATCTAAATCTATACTGCATTAGCGAAATGAAATTTGTAATCAAATAATCACATAAATGACTTTACTAGCACCATTGAAACATTACGACCAATTAATTAAATTGCGATTCCCAATAAGTACAGCAGATTTGACATTGCTTGCAAATGGTTTTAATTTACTGTAGAGGTGTGCTCCATAGTTGAAGCTGTAAGTAATTAGATCGATTATTTCTAATGCAGCAGAATTGTGAATGATTGCGTCACTTCACTCATATTTACGCATGTACATATAGATATTATACATATACAAGTAATAAACTTATAATTTCATTACTGCTGACTCGTAATTGTCACATAGCATGTCCAAGCCAAATAAGGTTTAAAATGTTCTTTCAGTGCGTAAAACGTATTGGAAAATGTACATCAAAATTATAAACTATATTATGTGATTCATGTGAGATAAATTCCTTTTCAATTTGAGCTAGTTAAATATTTAAAGGTATTATTCATATTCACAGCTAGTAAAATGTTAACTGATAAAAAGTTGTTGCAAAAAATAAAAATGAGTTCTAACATGCTGATTACTATGCACTTAACATATTAATATTTATAAGTTCATTAACGAAATAAAGGGATTTTAATTTAATTTTAATATTAAATGGCTGGTCTTGCTGACTAGTGAAATTAAAATAAACTAGCAAATTTAATAATTTTAATGAGTTTGCATAAATTATTAAATTAGATTCAAAGTTGCTTTATCCTATGTGAAAACTAGATTCAATTTGGTTTTTATACTTGCCCTAAAAACAAAAACAAAATATAATATGTAAATACCGTTAATTCACGCATACACCACTGTCTACCCACATCTTTACACTGATGATACATATGACAAGTAATATATATATACGGACTTTGTTAAAAACTCGTCGTTTGTTAAAGTTATTTGTATATATAGATATGTATTTTGTGCATTAGAACACTTACGCTGGGTATAGTTATACTAACCCTTAACCCTTTCCTTCGTTTCGTGTGCTCATAAACGCATGGGTATTTCTAGACCAAAAATTTTTCTTATAAAAGTATGTTTAACAATTTTATGGCCAAGAATTTAGCTTTATTATAACAGCCGTAAACAACGGTTCCAGAGAACATGAGCTTGAAGCAAAGTTCCATTTATCAGAGTGGGTACCATAAACGTTAATTCGGATTAAAACGTTATTTGCATAAAATCTTATGTAAACAAGATGAAGAGTGACGTCATAGCGACACAGAATCAACCATTCAAACACATAACGTCCAAAATAAGCTGATGTTGCATATGTATGCATATGTACGGTTTTCTATGTAGAAAGTTTCTATATAGACAACTACATCAAGGTGTATACGTGACAAAGCAGACAGACTCGGTTGCTGTTATAAATCCACTAGTGACAAGTTGTTGTCAGTAACAAGCGTATATTCACCAGCACGTAGCGTGAGTTTGGTGGTATTACTCGCAAGTTGTGGAGGAATTATTAGGAATTCAAGCAATAAAACTTTGTTTGAATTTTATTTGGATGGAAAAGTTGAAGGACATTTAACAATTAAATGACAGTTGATGTTTAATTTCATGCATTTTAGTGATTTTAAATTTAGTAATGTGATATTTATAGTTTTTGAGTATTGTAATTACTTCATTAAATTACCATAAACTAACTATTATTAGGTATACATTATCATTAGTTTGGTAACAGTTCTCGATTTGAAAAAGAACTACAATGATTACAACAACATTTATCATTTTAAGGGAGACTGATTGACCCAATAAAAGCTAAAAATTTGCTAAAAATTCCCTTCATTTAACAAGAGTCGGAATTTGCAACCAGATTGATGCAGTAAATTTTATCATATCCACCTACTCGTAATTACGAGTACCCTGCGCTTACTTCGGTCATTCTCTACTTGCCGCGGTATGTACACTCCGATTGCCTTCGAGTCCCAAAGTTGAATGTCGACTCGTGAATAAGTGACTGTCATCGAAATGATGGCCAATATATACGTGAGTATCATGAAAACGATATTATAAATAACTGCTAAGAAATGTAAATGTTCAAAAGTGCAAAAGTAAAAGAAAGAAAATTCTTTACATTATTCGCGAAGTGTATGTATATGGACTCACAGATTTGTGTTTGGACAATCTGCAACCAAATAAATTTCGTATTTATCATAACCGTCAGATTTATTGCTTTGAGATTTGCAATTTTATCTGAATATAAAGTTAAATAAATAGCTAAGACAAAATATAATTGCTTGTGCATTTGAAAAATTGCTTGGTTATTCGTATTTGCACTTGCGAGGATGTTTAGTTTGTTCATAATAATTTATTTGTTGCCTATAGGAAACATCCTGGAACTTAGGATACAAAGGGCTATGAAATCTTTATCACGTCAATTTTGAGCTAAAACTAACATACAAATATTTGTTAAAACAGAGCTAGATGTGGTAAAACAAAATTGTGCAGATTTAAATCTATTCAAAAAAAAAAAAAAACAAATGGTGCAACACTACAGATAAAGCTCTACAAATAGATGAGTTGTTGTACACATGTAATTGACGCAGGCACCACTTACGGGATCATAGTTAAAAATCAATAACAGCGCGCCATTATTTTCTTCTTCTTACTATTTGGCACGTAGTCGCTGTCTTTTTAGTCGCTGAATTATAAACTCTTATAACTGGGTCTGGAGGTGAATGAGGACAAGACGAAATATCTCCTGTCATCAAACAAACAGTCGGCGCATTCGCGTCTTGGCTCCCACGTCACTGTTGACAGTCATAACTTCGAGGTCGTAGATAATTTCGTATACCTGGGAACCAGCATCAACAACACGAACAATGTCAGCCTCGAAATCCAGCGCAGAATAACTCTTGCCAACAGGTGCTACTTTGGACTGAGTAGGCAATTGAACAGTAAAGTCCTCTCTCGACGAACCAAAATCAAGCTCTACAAGTCGCTTATCATTCCCGTCCTGCTTTACGGTGCAGAAGCTTGGACGATGTCAACATCAGATGAGACGACACTAGGAGTTTTCGAGAGGAAAATTTTGCGCAAGATTTATGGTCCTCAGAACATTGGCAACGGCGAATACCGCAGACGATGGAACGATGAGCTGTACGAGTTATACGACGACATTGACATAGTTCAGCGAATAAAAAGACAGCGGCTACGCTGGCTAGGTCATGTTGTCCGAATGGACGAAAACACTCCAGCCCTGAAAGTGTTCGATGCAGTACCCGCCGGAGGAAGCCGAGGAAGGGGAAGGCCTCCACTCCGTTGGAGGGACCAGGTGGAGAGCGACCTGGTTACACTTGGGATCTCCAACTGGCGCCGAACTGCGAAGGAGAGAGACAGGTGGCGCACTATCGTCGATTCGGCTATAACCGGCTAAACGGTTGCAACGCCAATCACATACATACATACATACATAACTCATAAGTCACCGATTCATCGTCTGAGGTATTCGCCGTAACCAGTGTTTTGCTTCTGATTCGTCCAGGAAGGACTTTTCTTTTCGAATGTCTACTCAGTCCAAAGTAGCACCTGTTGACAAGAGTTTGATTTCAAGGCTGACATTGTTGATATTGTTGATTACGGTTCCAAGGCAGACGAAATTATCTATGACTGTCAACAGTGACGTGGTAGCCAAGACGAAAATAGGCCGACTATTTGTTTGAAGGGAGATATTTCGTATTGTCCTCATTCACCACCAAACCCATCCGCTTCGCTTCTTTACCAAGCCTGGAGTGAGCAGAACTAACAGTGCTATTGTTAAGGCCAATGATATCGATATCATCCGCATACGCAAAGTGTCTCTTATTATACAGGATGAACTTACTCAT
Source organism: Zeugodacus cucurbitae (assembly GCF_028554725.1). NCBI lineage: Eukaryota > Metazoa > Arthropoda > Insecta > Diptera > Tephritidae > Zeugodacus > Zeugodacus cucurbitae. The sequence goes on along the minus strand of NC_071667.1, from coordinate 48,200,086 downwards.
CATTTTTTTCAAAGATATTACACAATATATATACATTGTTCTTATTATATGACGGGAGTTTTACCCACATATGTGACCATTTATGTCATATATGTCATATTAAAGTAATGAAACGTAGTTAACATTCACTCTAATTCTTATCAGCTTTCTCATTCCAGTTAACTTGTAGGCCCTCCGCTAAACTGATGAAACTAAAGATAGTGTTTTCATTAGTAATGATGACATCCTATGCGTATCCAACGCCTCCACTATCCCTACTCTAGTACTAATTAAAAGTATCGATGCTCCCAAAGTCACTTACTCCCGTCGTTGGTACTATATGTAAATTAAGTATGTTAGTAGCGTGTGCCTGTATTTCTAGGTATGTAATATATGTAAATCTCGGTTTATTTGTTTAGAATTTGGCTTTTTGTCTATTATATGGGTGCGCGTTTTGTTATGAATGTCACTTCAAAGTTTTGTTTTATCACCTTCTCGGTAGACATTATTAACGCAAACACATTTTGCTTTTGTTTGTATTTGCACCTTTCTGTTATCTTTCTTACATCTAGTCATTGACTATTTTTGCTAGTTTCATCTCTTCATGAAACAAACTCGTATAGATACAGATCTGTGAAAGTTGTAAGCTGCTTTCGTAGAATCTTCTATGCCCCTTGGTTGCTTGTTCATTTTAATTTTCACGAAGTAACTAAAATAATAGAACAGTTTTTAAAATTAGTATGTGACCTGCATATTACGTATGTAAATATGCATATGTGTCAATTTTATGGCGACTTTAGTATTCAGTCCCATTGAGAGCGAGATGAAATTATTATAATATTAATACAATATAAATTAAAAGTAACTATTATGTGTTACTGTCAGTTCTTTTCAATAAAATTGAAAAATAAAAATAACTTTCTCTCTATTAGTATTTTCATAGGATAAAACACTCTTAGCTCAAGTGTCCAATGCATTGTTTTGCAAAGTTCTCTTAACTCAACTCCGAAGGCATATTACAACTATGCTCTTTGTTTATTTTATGCCCACCGTTTTGTAAACAAGAAATCTGAAACAGATGCTATTATATAATTTCTTTATGATAATCTCCATTATATGTATACCATTAATCCTATATATAGTATTGCATGAGTGTTCTTTTAGAATTGCATACTTATGCTTTGACGGTTAAAGGAATTGGCATATTTGCGTCCGTTTGTGTAAACATCTGTAGGCAGAAGGCCAAGATTTAGATCAGAACTGCGTGCTGTCCGTTTCATAAATTCTATTTTTTTAACTTCAAACCAGAAAATGGAATGTTGTGAGACGTATATGAGAGTATTTTTCTGTTGGAAAATTGGTTTATTTTAATGACAGTTCTCTTGTGATTCCACATGAATGTGCAATTCTCGCTGTTGATTTGTATATTTTGCATCATCGATTCAAAGAAAAGGCTGCCCATGTCATTTTACTTCTATCATCAAAGCTTCTACTAAGCCTTGGTTAATTTTGAAAAATGGTATTTAAGAGTCATTGCAGTTAAAGCTAAATCGACGATAGTGCGTCACTTCTCTCTTTCCTTCGCAGTTCGGCGCCAGTTGGAGATCCCAAGTGTAACCAGGTCGCTCTCCGCCTGGTCCCTCCAACGGAGTGGAGGCCTTCCCCTTCCTCGGCTTCCTCCGGTGGGTAACTCATCGAACACTTTCAGAGCTGGAGTGTTTTCGTCCATTCGGACAACATGACCTCTTTTTATTCGCTGAACTATGTCAATGTCGTCGTATAACTCGTACAGATCACCATTCCATCGTCTGCGGTATTCGCCGTTGCCAATGCTCTTATCCGAGGCTTTCGTTGATTTTTCGTTGGTACTTCGTTTCTATGTGGTGGGTCCCAACCGCAGAAGCGGGTTCGCCTTCTCACTTTAGCTCGCCTCCAAACGGCTGTTTGTTGACTACCCAGAGGATACTTGGTCTAAAACCGGAAGTTGTGAGCTGCTTGAACCATCTGGAGAAGAATCGTTTCTGGCCACTCCCAAGTGAATGACAATAAAAAACTTTCCTCACTTACATGAACTTCTACATATGATCCCATCCTCCTTAATTTTATTAGGAAAAGAAATTATAATATGGATCAAAATATCCATAATAAGCGGAAAGTATCATAACAGTTTGCACCGTTACGTTGATAGTTACAAGAGTAGCTTGCTCTGTACAAATTCATGTGGTCCAATTTTCAAAACACTTACCTGTAGTTGCAATATTTGGAAAGCGAGTTCGCATAATATTAATCAAAAACAAATATAATGCTACATCTACATATTTATTTACTTAATTATAGGAACTCGTCGTTATCAGGAATTAATTAATGAAAATTTCATTAATGTCATTTGCATATACTCTCAATTTTTAATTTAGTGCTATAGATGAATTATTGAAGTGTTTTAGGTATTATAAATGGCAATTAGTGAATTTGTTAGTTGAAACTGGAATATGTATATTCGCTTTGCATAAGCGTTGTGTGGTTCTCTACGAAATAAACCACAATGTTTACCAACCCAGAACTGTTTAAACATTCATGCCGACGTTTTGTATTATAGTCTTTCTTTGCCAGATTTGGTAGTTGTGGTGTAGCCAAGCGGAATATGCATGCATTCGAGCAAATAACCACAAATTACTTACCACAGAAATGCAGGTTAAATAACCGGAAATTCAACAGCATAAAGTTAATAATGCACAAACTATGTGAATTGCTGCAGAACACATGTACTTCACTGCGTGTGGGCTGTTATATTCACAGTGCAAGTGAAGTGCTACAAATCATTGCTCATTGCGCTTTTCTGTAAAATTCTTGGTATTTATTAATAAGAATTTTTTGTAAATAAAATTAAACGTAATTAATAAAATACTAATTATTTAAAATTTTTTAACAAAATAGTATGCATGCATAAGTAATTTTGAGCCAATTATTTTGATATTACGTCTAATATAAGTAATATATATATATATATATTTTCAGCCAATAGCAGGTATTTCACTAAGATTTACGAATGGGTCAAGAAGTTTATTATTATTATTTTTTAACATACCCATGTGACGTACATTAACACAACCAAATAAGTATCATGAGGTAATCAAATATAGCAACATAAAGAAATAGTTATTTTATAGTTCAAATAGGATTTCAAGTCGACAAACAAGTTGTGGGTGAAAATCTCTTAAGTGAAATTTGCCCTGTAAAATGAAAAGCTTTTGACTTAAAACGAACGCATATATCATAGACAAGTCGCAACTCTTCAGGTAATGTTTTGGAGCTCATATCCAAAAATATAGACCTATAACTAATTATATACGACCATTAGTCACCCACATAAACCAATATTGTCGTTAGTAACACACTTTATCACTATCAACAGTTATCTAACGTTAAATTGAGAACGTCAAATATATTCGAAAACACAGAAGAAACAAGGAAAGATTAAATTGTACATCAATTAAACTGAACTTTAGTGAAATATATTTAATAACACTGTCCAACAAATGAAGACTTTTTGAATGGAACAGAATAGCGACCCTATAATTCTGAAAGGGTATGTTAAGTAGATCATTTTTGTAGAACAAACTTATGGTCCAGCACGTCTGAGTTTTTTTTTACAATGGGTCAAAGTTTTCATTTTTTGGTCGAAGGGAGCATTATACTATATGAAAAAAATGTTGTAAGTTAATGTCTGAGAGAATTCTTATGGTCAGAGTTGTATTGTGGAATTGTATGAGGATTATTTTTGTGGAAGATCTTAACCCTCTAACTGGTTTCTTTATGGGTCAATTTGACAATTTTTTCGAGAAAAATAAAAAATATCCTTTAAAAAAGGACATTTAAGGATTAAAACATTCTACGAAAATGTTTGGCGGAAAATTTCAGTGAGGGTCACCAAAGACACCATTGTTGTAAATAAAGCTCTTTACGATTAATTGGCAAAATTACACGCCAACATATACAAAGTAGGTGAAAACGTCGTCAACACTGAGTTCTCGCGTCTAGTTAGCTGTTACTTACAAATCGGGTGTGATAAAATTAAGCATAATTGACTTACTAAGCAGTACATATCGGGTGTGATTTTTACTAAAATTAATATAAAAAAAGAACAATTAAAGCTTAAATACGCATGGCGGATTCTGTTTGCAAATTAAGAGATTGGTTTTGTTTTATTTGTGGACATTTTACGCACCTTCAAAGCAGAAGAAAAACATTCCCTACAATTGAAGAACCATATTTTCTTTTCTTTGTTATACGATTTTTATGTGAAGCTTGGATACCAAAAACTGTATGTACTACATGCGAAAGTGGTCTTTTGACCTGGTACAAAGGCGGTACTAAGGCGCTGCCATTTTCTGCGCCTATTATATGGATTGAACCTGAAAATCACAAATCAGATACATGCTATTTCTGCGTAAATTACAAATTTGGTAGAAGCCAAAGGCACTACGCGATAATGACATACGAAGCAACAAATAATGTCATTTTACCAGAAGTGCGCTGTGAAGGTGTTCCGGTGCCTCAACCGCCTAAACATACATTTTCGGCCAATATGACATACGCCAATACAGAAATAACAGCGGCGGTTGAAAACATATCAGATATAAGTTACTTGCCTCCTGGTGGTTTAAACGTATGTCCGAATTTGATAGACCAAGCTTATTTTGAAGATCTTGTAAGAGATTTAGGACTAACAAAAGAGAATGCTGAAATATTATGTTCCAGATTGAAAAACAGGAATTTGATAAGAGCCGATGTAAAAGTTACATCGCCAAGAAAAAGACACGCCGATTTGGAAAGTTATTTAAAAAATCAGAAGAACTTGTATACTGTTGCAGTATTGAAGAGGTTCTAAAATAACTAAAGCTTCCACTGGACTCTTCCGCTTGGCGACTATTTATAGATAGTTCACAACACAGCTTAAAAGCAGTTTTACTGCACAATGGAAATCAGCATCCATCAATACCGGTTGCGTATTCCACAAAAAAGGAGGAAACATACGCAAATATTTCAAATCTCTTAAATAAAATTGAATACTATAAATATAAATGGGAAGAATGCGCAGACTTCAAAATGATTGCAATATTGACTGGAATGCAAACAGGATACACAAAATATATGTGCTTTCTTTGTAAATGGGATTCACGTGCTATCAGCAGCCATTATCATATTAAATATTTCGAAGAACGTAAAGAAAATATTATTGGTGACTTAAATGTAATCCATGAATCTCTTGTCCCAAAAGATAAGGTCATACTTCCACCGCTGCATATTAAGTTGGGCGTGGTGAAAAATTTTATTAAAAGCTTAAATACACAAGGATATGCTTTCAAACGCATTCAAACAATTTTCCCCAAAATTTCTGCAGCAAAATTAAAAGAAGGTAAAATACGGTTTTAAGAAATAATTTATTTCATTTAATGTAAACTACCTTTTCTAGGAATGCTCGTTGGACCCGATATAAGAAAATAATTATGGTCAGCTGTCGGATATGCAAAAGCAGCATTTGACTTTATGCAGCTGGTTATATCAGAATTCCTTGGAAACTCAAAAGCACAAAACTATGCAGAAAATATTAAAACCAAGCTAATCGGTTTTAACAATATTATCGTTAAGATGTCACTAAAGCTGCATTTTCTGCCCTATCATCTCATTTTTTTAAAGAAAACCTTGGAGCGGTTTCAGATGAACACGGTGAAAGGTTTCATCAGGATATAAAGGTATTGGAAGAAAGATTCAAAGGGAAATCCCAAACTGTAATGCTTGCTGAATACGTATGGGGCTTGTACAGAAACCTTGACACATCGGAACATTCACGTCAAGCTAAATACAGGAAATCATATTAAGTTTAATCTTTAATCCATTGTCCTACTACTGCTGAAGCAAAAAAATATATATGTACATACTAAAATAAACCACTATTAAAATAAAATTATAATTTTTTTTATCAATCGTAAAGAGCTTTATTTACAAAAATGGTGTCTTTGGTGACACCCACTGAAATTTTCCGCCAAACATTTTCGTAGAATATTTTAATCCTTAAATGTCCTTTTTTAAAGGATATTTTTTGATTTTCTCGAAAAAAGGGTCAAATTTACCCATAAAGAAACCAGTTAGACGGTTAAGATCTTCCACAAAAATAATCCTCATACAATTCCACAATGCAACTCTGACCATAAGAATTCTCTCAGACATTAACTTATAACATATTTTTCATATAGTATAATGCTCCTTCGACCAAAAAATGAAAACTTTGACCCACTGTAAAAAAAAACTCAGACGTGCTGGACCATAAGTTTGTTCTACAAAAATGATCTACTCAACATACCCTTTCAGGATTATAGGGTCTCTATTCTGTTCCAAAAATGCTGTTGGACAGTGTTATTATACAAGGAAATATGTTCTCGAAATTATAATTATAGTAAGTACATATGTATTTTAATTGGGCTTATTATACATCAAGTACCCGGATGTAAATATTGAACAAAGAGTTTGTGTGAAATTTTGTGTTTCAAACGAAATTTCTTGTGCCAAAACGTTGGAAATATTTAAAAATACATACAAAAGATTGACTTGTTTCTACGCCGTAAGCAACATAAATGACACATAACAATAAAAGTTGATTGAATAGTGGCTGACAGTTGTGCCAACCTGAGAAAAAATATTTTTGAAATATTCTCAGCGGGAAAATTTAAAATGAGAATTTCCGGATACTTATTTGACTGAATTTAACTCAACGTACCTATACGAAACCACGCTTCAGTTATTTTAGAAAATAATTGTAGTTAAAATGTAATTTCAATTAATTTAATGACCTATTTATAGGTCAATTATATGTTAGTCAAGTTAAGTGATTAGCTAAATGGTATATCGTTAGACTGAGTATTCGAAAGCAAATTAATATTTAATAGTGAGTTTTGTAAATGGATGAATGCATTTATGAGTTATTAAAACCAGTGTTTCTATGTTTAACCAGCCGAATGACTGATGTTGAGTAATTATAATTCCTCGTTTTATTTCTATTCGTATTTTATTATTAAATTACTTATTAAATATTAATCTAAAATGACAAAGTAGTAAAATCTTTAATTGCTTTGAGCTAACCTTTTATATGACCATGATATTGTTATTTACCTCAATATAAAATTTCTTTTTAAATAATATATATTCCATGAATATTTACGTTATGGCAGCTTTCGAAGATATAAATTCATAACGGTGTTGATCACGTCATTTTTTTGGCGATAAAATTTCAGAAAACTACCATTTCCTGTGAAAATAAGAATTGGTTGTTTTCAACATTTCAACATTGGTTGTTTTCAACAACACCAGGTTTTTATTTGTAAACTGCTTGTTGAATAGTCGAGCTATATTGTAAACAATTTCACATTGAAATATATGCTCGCAAATATGTTACTATTTGTTGCACATATGTAGAGAACAAAAGCCAATCAAATTTTCTGGAATTTCCATCTCTGTTAACGATGGCTCAGTGGATATGCTTTTAGTAAAAGACACCATATACAGTCTTAATAAACCAGGAAAACCACTGTAGTATCATTCTGATATGTAGTAGTTTAGAATATTTGAAGCTATTTGAGATTATTTTAAGAGTATGCCAGTGACGCTAATACAACATGTGCAACATCTCCCCTTAGCAGTAAACGTACGATCTGAAAACTATTGTGTTATACAAACACATAACCATTGAGAACTACCATGATAACGTTAACTCTCTAAAGTAAATTGTCACAATTTTATATCTATACACCTAATTATTCCATCAATTCCAACTGAATTTGGTACACAATATTTCCTTGGCCGCCTTACGAAAAAATCGGTTCACAATCGAAGCATGACTACTTCCGCCTTTACAAAATATATATCAAGCACCAATCATCTATATCGGTAAATCTTATATCCAGAGAGATTCTGACAATGTAAAATGTGTGGTTATACTCGAAATTAGCGCTTCTATCTCTTTTTCATAACATCTTGAAACAGGTAGGAACTTTCTGGAACTGAGAGATTCATAGCCTAATTGTTGAAATTCCTTCTGACTTCGGAATGGTGGCCCTGAGACAGCACCTATTTACACTTTCAAAAGCCTGGTCCTTTGTTTTACTTTTGACTTCCTTTCTGTGAAGCGAAATTTGCAGAGACGCAAAGCAATTTAAATTCATTACTAAAACAATCAATTAGTTTATGGTATCTAACTTGCAAATAAGTAATAGTAAGAGATGCAGAATCATTTGACACGTTTAAGCTACAAGTAGCTTATTATTTGCTAACGAAATCCCCCCTCTGCAAGACTCTGATGTTATCCAACCGAAGTTAAGTCGACAAAAGTGCAACTTGCTTAAGTGGAACTAAATTGCAATATTTTATTACAATTGCTGCCAAAAGTTTACCCTCTGGCGAAGAACGGAAATGCGGTTTTTTTTAGTCAAATATTCCATATAACTTAGAAATGAAGATGTACAAGTCAAATTTAAAGTTAAGTGGTTTGCACTAGTAACTAAAATAAATGGTGAGACCTTGAGTTTTTTTAGTAAACCGGGAAATTGCAAAATAATTGGCAAATATTTGATATTTTACCATTTGTCACAAGTAAAAATATTGGTGATATACGCTTCAATGATGGAAAGCTACTATATTTGATTGAGTACAAAAAAATGATAAGTCACTGCAGTGCAAGGTCATTGCACAAACAATTTTTTCTGGATTAATAAAATACTTTAGTAAAAATGTATACCTTTACAATTGATATATGATATTAATGAGGACATGGTGTCGACAATTTCACCCTGATCATTTGACTTTCAAACGTTATTCCGTACAGCACTTGCTGAAAAAAGTTACAATGATAAGCATGGTTCATGAAGATCTCACTTCCACTAACATTCATAGCAAGCTTGGACCTATTCTGTAGAACGTGGAAAGGATAACCCTTCTTCTTTTGTTTTTATTGGTAATAAATTGTGGTTTATGTATGAATCAATAACAGTTAAAATTTGTAAAAAGTAGCAGGAGGGTTGGCAATTAGCACACCTTTACGATTATGTTGGAAAAAATTGCGCACCCATAAAAAGCAGCAATACACTTATCCATCCACATAAAAAAACCAACTGTAAAGCACACACACACAGAAGTACACACACAGGTGCGTATAATTTGTGGCAGTTGTGGTAGAAATTAAAAAATTCCAATTCGTGTGAAAATGACAGCAAATTGACATAATGTTAAGAGCAAGTAATAAATGAAATAAAAACAAATTATAAATGAGATGAATTGATGCACGAAACACGAATAAAATCATCTAAATATAGTGAGTAAATTGCAATATTTTGAGTGCATAAATACTGAAAAGAAAATGCAATTTATTTACAAATATATAGTTGGAGTCCGAGCTGAAGAAAGAGTTCAATAATAATTATTCCACGATACTTTAACGATGGTTTGAAAGTTCTTCTGCTAAGTTTTATGGCATCTAATTTTATATAATGTAATTTGTTTAAAATCCATTTTATTGGTATTTGATTATCAATCGAAAGTATAATACTCAACTTTTGGCAACTGTTTATTTAATATTTTGTTAACTTCATTTAGAACAAGCTTTAGTGGAACTTTCTCTTTAAATTATTAATGATTTTCATGCCAAACACTTGCTTTTAAAAGTAATGTAATTGGATAAATTGGGAGCGCAGAACTACTCTTATACCTATACTAACGAATATCACACATACATATATATAAGTATATATAAATTCCTACAATTATTCAATTTTTTAAACTTTTTTGGAAAATATTTGAGCAATATCTGATTCACGCTGAAATATTTTCGACTTTGCATCAAAGGACATTTTTTTTTTTATAAAGCACAGAACGCATAAACCTAAAAAGCTAGTTGTATGAACATAAAAAACATGAAAGACTGTCATGGAAGTGTAAGCACATACGCAAGTGAAAAGCAAATATTAAACAAATGCCAATTTTAGAGCCAATGTCAATAATCCGAGAGTATACTCTTAAAAAGTAAACGGTGCAAAATCAGAGCAAAATCTATCGGCCCCCGCTGCTTTGTTGTTCTTCAAGCGGGTAATTGCTATTCGAATTTCTTCATGGTCGGGTAATGGAACATCTGTTCCATCGTCATCGATTGGGGGATCGGGTTCGCCATCTCCTGGTGTTGTACTCTCACTGCCATTCAGCAGGTCGGAGAAGTGTTCCCTCCATAATCCCAGTATGCCCTGGACATCGGTTACCAGATTACCACCTTGGTCTCTACATGAGGATGCTCCGGTCTTGAAACCTTCGTTAAGTCGCTTCATTTTTTCATAAAATTTTCGAGCATTCCCTCTGTCTGCCAGCTTCTCAAGCTCTTCGTACTCACGCATTTCGGCCTCTTTCTTTTTTTGTCTGCAAATGCGTCTCGCTTCCCTCTTCAGCTCTCGGTATCTATCCCATCCCGCACGTGTTGTGGTCGTTTGCAACGTTGCGAGGTAGGCAGTCTGTTTTCTCTCCGCTGCGAGACGGCACTCCTCATCGTACCAGCTTGTTTTTTGTCGTTGCCGAAAACCAATTGTTTCGGCTGCAGCGGTACGCAGTGAGTTTGAGATGCCGTTCCACAGTTCCCTTATACCGAGATGCTGATTAGTGCTCTCAGAGAGCAGGAGTGCAAGTCGAGTCGAGTATTTCGTGGCTGTCTGTTGCGATTGCAGCTTTTCGACGTCGAACCTTCCTTGTGTTTGTTGACGGGCATTCTTTGCTGCACAGAGGCGGGTGCGTATCTTCGCTGCGACCAGATAATGGTCCGAGTCTATATTTGGTCCTCGGAGCGTACACACGTCTAAAACACAGGAGACATGTCTTCCGTCTATCACAACGTGATCGATTTGGTTCCGCGTGTTTCGATCAGGAGACAGCCAAGTAGCTTGATGTATTTTCTTATGCTGGAATCTGGTACTACAGACGACCATATTTCGGGCCCCAGCGAAGTCGATCAGCCTCAGGCCATTTGGCGATGTTTCGTTATGGAGGCTGAATTTTCCGACTGTTGTGCCAAAGACACCTTCTTTACCCACCCTGGCGTTAAAATCACCAAGCACGACTTTTACATCGTGGCGGGGGCAGCGCTCATAGGTGCGTTCTAGGCGCTCATAGAAAGCATCTTTGGTCACATCGTCCTTCTCTTCCGTTGGGGCGTGGGCGCAAATCAGCGATATGTTGAAGAACCTCGCTTTGATGCGGATTGTGGCTAGACGTTCATCCACCGGGGTGAATGCCAGGACTCTGCGACGGAGTCTCTCTCCCACCACAAATCCAACACCAAATTTGCGCTCCTTTATATGGCCGCTGTAGTAGATGTCACAAGGACCCACCTTCTTCCGTCCTTGTCCCGTCCATCGCACTTCTTGGATGGCGATGATGTCAGCCTTAAGTCATCAACCAGTCATGAGGACATCAACCAGCTGGGCAGAGGCACCTTCCCAATTAAGGGTCCGGACATTCCAGGTGCATGCCCTTATATCATTATCCTTAAAACGTTTGCAGGGGTCGTCATCAAAAGGGGGGTGTCTCATCCGAGGCTTTCGTAGATTTTTCATTGGGGGGTGTTTTTATGTGGTGGGTCCCAAACCCTACGCACAACCGCATAAGCGGGCTTCGCCTTCTCACTTTAGCTCGCCTTCAAACGGATGTCTGTTGGCTACCCAGAGGATACTTGGTCTAAAACCGGAAGTCGTGAGCTGCTTGAACCATGTGGAGAAGAATCGTTTCTGGCCACTCCCAAGTGAGTGACAATCAAAAACTTTCCTCACTTGCGTGAACTTCTACACATGATCCCATCCTCCACACATCTGCATATTTTTAACAAAAAAAAAATTAACATAAAAAGGAAGCTGTCATGATTATATTTCGCCACAAGAAAAGTAATGTGACTAATATCATTTAATTGAATGTTTTTTTTCTCGCTGACGATAGGAGGGAATTTATATTTGACAACTTCGCTAACTTATAATTCGTCTTGTCCTCCCTTCTTCATACAAGAGTGATCTTATTCATGTTTATATTGTTTACTTTACATTCAATTCATTAAACAACACAACATTTTTACCTAAGTGTATTCAGTTGCCTGTTCCGTATGCAATATTATATGATTTTTCACGTATATGACATGTCTTAAACTTGGCCATATACCATCGCTATCTTCACTGCAAGAAAACAAACATATATAAATCAGCTTATTTTAGATTGGTATTTTGATTGTTTAAGTTAGCGAGTCATAATAGTGTTTGCTCTCACCTTCTTGGATGTTACATAAGTAATTGTATTATAAATTTTAGCCTGATTTTAAGGCGAAAACAATTTCCAGTGATTTGTTGAGGCTATTTATGTAAGTGACTGACTTTAAGAATCGCTGCGATTGAGATGACGATTTTAATGGATGTGCTTTTTAAATAAAGTGACAGTTGGATGTGATAGATATTGTTAATATGTAAATTGCTGTTAGTAATGACAGCTTGACAAATAATTATGTAAGTTGCCTCTACATAAACACCAATGATTTTTTTTAATTCTTTATGCTTAAAAATGCGTATACGAAATGGGATGCAATATTCAGCCTCATTGTAAATTTCATAATCATTCGACATTCCCAATGAAAAAACTCACACATTTGTGTTTTTTGTAACATGAATTTCAAATGGGGAAAATCTCACATCTTCGAAAAATATCCCTTATTGTAGATGTAATTTTGTTCATGTGAAACAGTAAAATTTGTTCACAAAAACAATTGTAGGGAACAAGTATAAATATTAACAATTTAATATATGTTAACTACTTTTTATACTCTCGCAACAAAGTTGCTAAGAGAGTATTAAAGTTTTGTTCACATAACGGTTGTTTGTAACACCTAAAACTAAACGAGTTAGATATAGAGTCATATATACCAAAGTGATCAGGGTGACGAGTGGAGTTCAAATCCGAATGTCTGTCTGTCCGTCCGTCCGTCCGTTTGTACAAAGGATCGCACTATGAAGGGGCATATTTGGATGTACTTTTTTTGGATAAGTGGGCGTGGCCCCGCCCCCTACTAAGTTTTTTGTACATACCTCGTAAACTGCTTGAGCTATATCAACCAAACTTTCTGGAATCGTTTCTTTTAGGTACTGCCTTATACATTTCAAAAATGGGCGAAATCGGATCATAACCACGCCTACCTCCCATACAAAAGTTATATTGAAAACTACTAAAACAGCTTTAATTCAGTAAGGAAAACCTCCAGAAATGTTAGATTTCATGGTAAAGATGGCACAGATGGGTCAAAAACCATATCTCCGAAACTACTCGACCAATTTCAACAAAATTCAGTTTGTAACAATGTTTTGGCATCCTGATGGTACAGCTTAAAAACTGGCCAAATCGTATTACAACTACGCCCACTTCCCATATAATAATTTTATAATCGAACTGATTCTTTTACCTTAGATAATGTAAATGGAGATATCGGAACAAAATTTTACAAACTATATACGTATAAACTATACCCGTATATATAGCATTGACAGTAATCAGACTATAACTTTGCAGGTACCGAACATGAGGATCTCAGTACCTCACATTTTTCATCAAATATTAATAGGTTTTTTCCCATCTTATTTCTTTTACCTTAGAATACATTGAATTTTTCGAATGGATTGAGTTTATACTGCACATATCTCAATAGATAATGTCGAAATATAATTATGATGATTTATTTCGATAATAATTGTGCCTTTAAGAGTATATCAATCGAGTGAGTCTATGCCTAATACGGTATGTTAATATGCTACCAAATATAATTGTATCCATTCACGGTTTCACCGAATCACGATTATTGATTTCCTTTGCATCATTTGTATACTCTAGCAACAAGTTGCACATAATATAATAGTTGTGTCCACCTAGCGAATGAGGACTTTAGTGCCCATGGCTATTTTTTCATGAAAATATCCTAAATATATGCAAGCTAATTTTTTTCTTGTAATAACGTGTCTCTGTTCCAAAATGTATAATATTGAGTTACTACTTCTCCTATGTGGTTGGTTGGTAACTCGCATATGCAATATATTACATTTTGCCTCTTTAATTGAATTTGTATCCTTATTAGCATATTATACCACTATAAAATTTAACGAAAACATTTCGATTAGATATAGTTCGGTTGTCAAAATAATTGTTATTGCTGATGAATATATTGATTTTTGTTGGTTAAGACTTGCAACATTTCTATACTCTCGCAACAAATGTTGCTAAAGAGAGTATTATAGTTTTGTTCACATAACGGTTGTAACACCCAAAACTAAACGAGTTAGATATAGGGTTATATATACCAAAGTGATCAGGGTGAAGAATCCATCCGTCCGTCCGCCCGTCTGTGCAAGCTGTAACTTGAGTAAAAATTAAGATATCTTGATGAAACTTGGCACACTTATTTCTTGGCACCATAGGAAGGTTGCTTTCGAAGATGGGCAAAATCGGACTACTGCCACGCCCACAAAATGGCGAAAAGCGAAAACACATAAAGTTCCACAACTAAGCCATAAATTAAGCTATGGAAATAAAATTTGGTGTTGAAAACTACTGATAATGCTTTAATTCAATAAGGGAAAACACCAGAAACCTTAAATTTCATTATAAAAAAGGTAGAGAAGGGCTGCATTCTAATTAGTATACAAAATCATAAATGGGCGTGGCTCCGCCCACTTATGGGTCAAAAATAATATCTCCGAAACTACCCAACCAATATCAATGAAATTTGGTTTGTAAGACTTTCCTTATATCCAGATAATATGTTGTGAAAATAGGCCAAATCAGTTCACAACCACGCCTACTTCTTATATACCAGAAATTTGAAGTTTATCTGAATAGTTTACTTTACAATATGTAAATTAAGCACTAGTGAAGATATCGGAACAGAACTTTGCATAAATACTGCATTTAGAGTGTGTCAACCCCTTTCTAAAAATCGCCGCAATCGGACCGTAGGTGTTCAAGGCCCCTATATATCGCAAATGAGGACGTCGGTGCTTCTAACCTAATATTAGGGTTTCCAACTTTCAATGGCCTTTATACCATATATATGACGAATATGTGGGTCAAATTGTGTATTATATAAAACTAAATAAATAAATTGCGAGAGTATAAAATGTTCGGTCTCAACCGAACTTAGCCCTTCCTTACTTTTTTAATATGAAGTAAGGTCTATGTATATTAGGTAGCTTTTTGGTTATATGAAAACATAGCTAAATTAATATTCGATGGTATGGTTGTGTGGTGGAGGGCTCTTCAAATGTCTTCTAGACTATTTAAGCATTTTTAAGTCGCAAGTTGCTGCTATAAAGGTAGCAGCGAATCTATTGCTTCGAAACGTAACTTTCTTCGTCCTTCAGTGAAGGGTCGATTCACTCTGGTGTTAAGTGCTCACTGACTATGCACCCGAGACTGGTAAATAAATGTCTACCCTCACTTTCAGTCGATACCAGTTAGATCTTCACGATTAGACTAATTTGGGTGCCTGGCCATAGAGGAATTCTAGGTAATTTAACTTTTAAGGCTAGGTACGACAGTCTTAACTACAGAAGAATGCGAATAAGCGTCTACGCCCTTGCGATCTCCTGGACAATTGGGCTTTAGATGAGCATAGGAATAGAGCGGGGCCACCAATGAAATCAATTTCTTAATAGTACAAGATTGTTAAGTTGCTACCCAATGTGCGTCCGTTCACTTGTTTTATTGCATTACCCCTTCGAATATGTCTACATCCTTTTCCGAGGTGGAGAATGCAAGTCCAGCCAGCACTGAGAATTGTTATGTTGATAATTTATCCTTTTATGCTCAAATAGACGCGCAATTGGCTTTATAAACGGAATCTTCATTTGTAGCCCCAATATGAATCAACAAAAAATCAAAACAAAACAAGTAAGGAAGGGCTAAGTTCGGGTCTAACCGAACATTTTATACTCTCGCAATTTATTTATTTAACTTTATTTATATTATATAATACACAATTTGACCCACATATTCGTCATATATATTGTATAAAGTCCATTGAAAGTTGGAAACCATAATATTAGGTTAGAAGCACCGAGGTCCTCGTGTTCGATATATGGGGCCTTAAAAATCTATTTTCCGATTTCGGTGATTTTTAGAATGGGGCTGCCACACTATAAACAAAGTATTTGTGCAAAGTTCTGCACCGATATCTTCACTAGTGCTTACTTTATATATTGTAAAGTAAACGATTCAGATTGTCTTCAAAGTTCTGGTATATAGGAAGTAGGCGTGGTTGTGAAGCGATTTGACCTATTTTCACAACATATCATTAAGATGTAAGAAAACTATTACAAACCAAGTTTCATTGAAATCGGTCGAGTAGTTCCTGAGATATGGTTTTTGACCCATAAGTGGGCGATGCCACGCCCATTTTCCATTTTGGAAAAAAATCTGAGTGCAGCTTTCATCTGCCATTTCTTATGTGAAATTTAGTGTTTCTGACGTTTTTCTTTAGTGAGTTAACCCACTTTTAGTAATTTTCAACCTAACTTTTGTATGGGAGGTGGGCGTGGTTATGATCCGATTTCTTTCATTTTTGGAATGTATTAGGAAGTGGCTAAAAAAAACGACTGCAGAAAGCCTGGTTTATATAGCTTTATTGGTTTGCGAGATATGTACAAAAAACTGAGTAGGGGGCGGGGACACGCCCACTTCCCCAAAAAAATACATCCAAATATGCCCCTTCATAGTGCGATCCTTCATATCAAATTTAATTTCCATAGCTTTATTTATGGCTTAGTTATGGCACTTTATGTGTTTTCAGTTTTTGCCATTTTGTGGGCGTGGCAGTGGTCCGATTTTGCTCAACCTTCCAATGGTGACAAGAAATAAGTGTGCCAAGTTTCATCAAGATATCTTAATTTTTACTCAAGTTACAGCTTGCACAGTCGGACGGACGGACGGACGGACAGACAGACATTCGGATTTGAACTCCACTCTTCACCCTGACCACTTTGGTTTATATAACCCTATATCTAACTCGTTTAGTTTTGGGTGTTACAAACAACCGTTATGTGAACAAAACTATAATACTCTCTTTAGCAACATTTGTTGCGAGAGTATAAATATTTGTGACTGAAAGCCGAAATTCGAATATAAGTTTGCATTCACACGAAATTGATGATACGACATTTTCTTTCGTGTGGAAAAAAATATTCATGGAATGATTTATTCACATGAAATTTACAATAGGGCTAATTAAGTCTTTGATGGAAGAATATAATATTATATAATATAATTTATTCAGCAGAGTAACTTGCTTGGAATAGTCCACAATAAGGATATTATGCCACTCGATAAAAGTGCTACAGCTTAGCTAACGGCAACAGCAAATCAAATCGATAATCGAGTAGAATAAAGTCCACCGAAAGTTTTAAACTCCGTATATCAGGATAATGGGGGCTAAAGGAAGTACTGACCTGGTTTTGTCCATTTATGGCACACAAGGTACACTACTAGAACGAATACATCTTTCGATATTTGGGACTTTGTAAACTCATGGTCCGATTTCGACGTTTTGTAAAAATCGTGAAATCCGGATGTCTGTCCGTCCGTCCGTCTGTCCGTTCAAGCGATAACTTGAGTAAAAATTGAGATATCTTAATGACACTTGGGACACACATTCCTTAGCACTCTGAGAAGGTTGGTATTGAAAATAGGTCCATTGACACGCCCAAAAAATGGCGAAAACCGTAAAGAGCTATAACTAAGCCATAAATTAAGCTATTGAAGTAAAATTTGGTATGAAGGATCGCACTATGAAGGGGGGGAATGTGGATGTAATTTTTTTTGGTGAAGTGGGCGTGGTCCCGCCCCTACTAAGTTTTTTGTACATATTTCGTAAACTAGTAAAGCTATATCAAGGAAACTTTCTAGAGTCGTGTCTTTTAGGTACTACCTTATACTATTCAAAATGGAGGAAATCGGATTATAGCCACGCCCAACTCCCATACAAAGCTTGTGTTGAAAACTACAAAAAATGCTTAAATTCAGTAAGGAAAACCCCTGAAACCTTAAATTTCATTATAAAGATGGTACAGAAGAGCTGCACTCAAAATGGTATACAAAATTTTAAATGGGTCAAAAACCATATCTCAGAATATAATCGACCAATTTTAATGAAATCGGTTTATAATATCTTCCTAGCTTCTCAATGATATGTTGTGAAAATAGTCCAAATCAGATCACAACCACTACTTTACAATACACGTGTACTTTACAATATGTAAATTAAGCACTAGTGAAGAAATCAGAACAGAACTTTGCAAACATACTGAATTAAAGAGTGGCATCGTCCTTCTAAAAATCGTCGAAATCGGACCATAAGTTTTCAAGACCCTATATATCGAGTATGAGGACCTCGGGTCTTCTAACAAATTTTTTACTGAAAATATAGGTAAGTCTCAGATATTTTGAAGAAATTCAGAGGAAATATTTTTCTTCTAATAATATGTTTCCGCGCCAGAAATAAGTGTAATCGGGTCATAACTTCATCTATCTCCCATATACTTAATATTACGGTTCTCAAACTTTCAATGGGCATTATAAAATATATACGTATGAATATGTGAGTCAAAATGTTTGTTATATTAATAAATTTAAATAAATACATTGCGAAAGTATAGAATGTAATAAAATTGTATAAACTTCCCAACAACGAGGACAATAAACTAACTCATGCTACTACATATCACACACATGACAATGTAAATACAATAAAGTTTATGAAATTTAAGATTTGGGCGACCAAATAAAATTTTATTTTAATATTAAAACTCAAATATGGCCAATTTCCCTGTAAGATTACGTTAGATGGCTGATTCCAATCAGCGCTTTAAAAGAAGGCAACTTTGTCTACTGGGTTTATTCAAGGGAAAATAAGTGTTTATGCATATGTATGTTTGTCAAGAAATATTTACATTCAAAACTCTTATAACAAAATTTTCAATACCTAAACAATGCAAAAATTTCGATTTTAGTAAAATTTATGGATTTTACGTTTTATTAAGAAATGTTTGCAAAGTTAATATTAGACACGAATTTAGTTTTGATATTTATAGTTTTCTATAAAATAGAGTATAATAATAGCCTGCTAGTTTAGTATAAATGTAAATGCAATTTAAAATTTTTGTAAATACTGAGTTTGCACGTGAAATTCATAGAATTCCATTTCCAGCATTTAGATTTGAAACATTTACGATTAAAAGCATTAAGCTTTATGGCAGACAGAGTGAACCATTCTAATGTAAAATGAATTCCAGGGAAATACATTTGGTAATCCACAATTACTACAAAAGCCAAAAGTGGCACTTTATATGAAATGGAATCTATGTGTACAACTAGATTTAATAAATAAGTTATATTAAAAATTGCAAATTAAATGTGTTGGTAAGGAACACTCCGTGTTGTTGCTTAGTACAGCTGTCTCCCAAAGAATTCATTTGTCAATCTTTTATAACTAGGGAATGAATTGTCAAAGCTTATAGCCTTAGTGTGATTACTGTATTTACCTTACTTCTGTTATATTAGCGGAGGGTTTGCCCTATAGAGTCCTAGTATATAGCCATACACATAACACATCTTCCATTCATAAACTCACCTTACATATAGGCTTTTTCATATATATTTATACATATTTCGCATAAATATTTGGTTTATGTAACTGACATACATTTACATAAAAGAACCGGTCATAAATACAAAATTTCCTCATTGAACGCGCTATGATTGTATGTATGGGTAAGGCTACATTCATAACTTAACACTCTAATACAATCATTAACTCAATATGTAAGTAATGCCGAGAGTTATATTCGGAATAAACTTGGGATTTTAATCTTGCTCCATTGTATACAATAATTCGAGCAGAATTAGAGTTTATGACCCACTGATATACAACATCCTCTAACAATTGGAAGATTTAAAGTTCTTGAAATGCATTTATTCAAGCTTTTTACTGAAATGTAACAGTATTATTTCTGAAGAAGTGAATGTGAGGGGTTTTAATTCTGCTAGTGCCGTTCCTAGGTACTTTTATAACTTTCTAAGAAACTTTCATTGGCAATATATTTTACACATTAGAACCTATCAAAAGTTTTTGTCACACGTGTGTGCCTAAAGACAAACAAAACAATCAAAAGTGTCACTGCATTGTGGAACATAATTTTTTGTGAACAAAAGTTGTTTGCTATATAAATTGTGTACTGTAAATACTTCGACAAAGAAATAACCACACATAGGAAAGTAGGCTTTATTAAGCTATTTCATATTTATGACTTGAAAAAAAAAATAAGTGGAGGGTATAAAAAAGCTATATCATGAAAACTAGAGCTGATAGAGACAAACTGATTCAGATTTGAATTCAGCGCGCCCAAATTAACTAGAATCAGTTGAGAAATCCAAAGAGTTTAATTTTGTCGGGCTGTGTAATGCTTATTTCAATTATCTTCAAACGGAGATATGTAAATAAAATTTATTCATACAAACATAATTGTTTTTAATATGCACTTTTACTACTACTCTTAGGTTCCGACATCTGTAATTGAATTTTCTTAGTTCTGTATTTGTATACCCCTTTTTTAAAATCAAACATATATATGCAAAAATATACAATATCTATAAAATTTAACGAATATTATCGATAGAGCTTACTCCGAATAGGATAATTTTGTTTTTCTTATACAAACCGTGAACTCGTAAATTACTAAGTAAAATAAAATTTTTGATATGATATTTATATATTTTATTTATTTCAGTTTAATAGCCAAAAGACCTCATGTAAAAACAATTATTTTTTAACAGTTCTAAAATAATAAATAAACTGCATTAATTATATTATATATATTAATTCATTTGATCTCACCGATTAACACATTAAGCATTCATTTTAACCTATATCTAATATCACAGCTATATGCCTCCAATGCAATTTTTGAACCGATCATGGTCATCCATTGCTTCATTCTTTCTATTATGGGTTATTTATGTTGAATACGTAATATTCCTGGAAGAAAAAATAACTTTTGTAATTAGGGTAATATAATTAGTACAACTTCAAAGACTTAATTTAATTTAAGGAAATGTAAAGGAATCATAGTGGTATATTCATTCAGAGCTTTTCAGGAGAACAGTTTTAAACACTAGTGAGTTTTTTACTTCTGAAACTACAGTTATACCATAATTTTCAAGTAACCGTTGGGTTAAATGCAAAGACTATAAAAATAACACAAAGCGAAGTAACTGATGAATAAACTTACTAATGCACTTGTAAATTAAAATGTCTATCAATAATATGGAGTTGTTGTTCATCGTTAGCTTTAATTAAAAAAGTAAAGCTTTGATTAAAAAAAGTAAGTTTAATGTCAAGCATTTGTGTGATTACGGAAATTTATTGTTCTTGTGCTTGTTAGGTACTTCATTAAATTATCATGAAATTACCATTCTTTACCTTACTCACGCTTCATATGCCGCCATTGAACAAATGAAGAAAACATATGCTAATGACTGCAACAACATTTATTGTTTGAAGTTTTATAGATTGATTGACATTTCCTATTGACTAAAACTGACATTACTAACAGTCCATTTTAATTACTGAAATCATTTAAATTTTTTTTATTAATTAATAACAGGAGAGCGGAAAGAAGGTGATGGTGAATATCATAAACGTATACGATGAATGGAAAAAAGGCGGGAAAGAATCAAGACTTCTAATCGCCAGGACTGCAATCTTAGCAGCATATTCTAAAACTCTTTCCGGAATGTTACAACATCCAGAATCGGGTAAAATCGAAAGATGATTTGTATGACATTATTCGATTGAACTTTATATCCTCAGTTCGGAAAAAAGCAATTGACTTCGCTTAGCGTCAACGTACACCACTCTTAACTCACATTATCATGCGGATGAAGCAAGACCTAATGCACATTATTTACATAAAGTTAAGAAAGTTTCAACCATATTCATTGACATAATGTGAAGATACACGACGACTCTTTGGCGAGCTGAGTATCTCGAAGAGACACATAAAGGGATGAATTGACTGAGAAATGTCCAAATGGGAGGCGAGCTAATATGAAATGGTAAAACATGGTGACCAAAACGGAAAAATATTAGACGAAAGTGCCGTGGCTTGAGAAATGTAAGAGTGTTTAGTGAAATATGATTCCAGTGATTTTTAGGGTGCAAAGGTGCCATTATTTCCATTAACTTCTATATTATCATTCAGCTTGCATGGATAGTTAAGTACTGTTACAATTATAAGTAATTATATAAGACTTACCATTTCTTTTCATGCAATTGTGATCCGCCGAACCCCAGCATGAGTAACGCGACGTCATATTGTCACGCCGATCTAGAGAATCAGCGCCGATTTTAACGGGCGGACACCAACGGAACAACCGCTTGAAGCCACAACGGAATCTGTTGAAGAAAATTCACAATTTATTAATATGGTAATTTGTGTACATGCATCCCATAGTGTGTCAAGTGGTACGTATAGTGTACAAATTTCTAACTATGCCCTCATGTATGACGGTGTATCAGCACTGGTTCCAACAGCTTGCCACTGCAGGTGAGAGATCCGCAATTAATTCAAGTTGCTGCTTTACCGCTGCTGTGTGCAAAATTGAGGAAACTCAGTTTCCGCCTAATGGCAATGAGTAAGTCAAAAGAGAGTAGGTGCTTTTGAGTGCCTTTACTCGTCAGGCTGACATGCCAAAGCGGCAGTGTGAAAGCAGACATTCTCTATTAATTATTCAATGCACTCCATCAGCAGCGCTGCGTAAAGCGCTCAAATAAATTGTGCTAATTTGTGGCATTGCATAGATGTGATGTGATGATGGATTGAAGCATAATTTTGCGTCCAATTTCTCATTGCGTTCTTTGCGTCTGCGAATTTTTTTTTTTTGCGTAGGTGGAAGTGCATTGGGCAGTCTCAACATATTTGGTTACATTCTATCAAAATGCAATATGTCTGTCTGTCCAATCACCGAAAAATTTTAGCAAACCAATGGAAAGGATTCCAAAAAAACACAGTAATATACTTTCAATACTACCCAAATCGGTTTATAACCCAAATGCCCCTCGTCTCAGGGACTGAATAGGAATTTGTATACGGCTTTTGCCGTATCATGGATCTATAGGTTCGACTTTCTAAGATAATAATTTTGAATTTCTCGATGGAATAATGTTAATTGAAAGTAGTTCGACCGAGCTTAGTCTATCTCTGTCGATGCGTCGATGTACTCTCTGAGGGTTCAGACTTTTAATTTTCGCGGAGTATTTTTCATACAAGGGATCTAATACTTAACTTTAGTAATTCCTTTTACACCCGTCCCACATCTCTAGATAGAAGAAGAACTCTTCAGCCGGCCTGTTGCAGTAATATTTATGATACCCAGTCATTCATTCTTACCCTACGCTTACTGCGAACATTCTTCACGTGGCGTGCACTCTCCGATTGCCATCGAGTCCCGAAGTTCAATGCCGACTCGTGCATACGTAAGTGTCGTCTAGTATCATAAAAACGATATTATAACTGAAACGAAAGGTAAAAGGGCAAAAGTAAATGAGCGATTCTTCACAGACTTATTGCATTGGGATTTGGGATTGCGTCTGAATATAAACTTAAGTAGAGCTAATATAATATAATAATTGCTTGTGTTTTTGAAAAACTGTTTGGCTATTTATATTTGCACTCGCGAGAGTGTGTTTCGGTTCAAATTGTACGCAAGTATTACTCCACTTAGGTATTCGTTTTCATTCTTTACATTGTTCATCATTCGTTTTCATTCTCAACGACGATGAATGAGCTATCTGTTGGTGCTCAAATGTTCACCAGCCATATATTGTAATTGTGGAAAAGTCTCGAAATATGTATATACAAGTATATTGGTTACTTACAAACAATAAACAGTTGGTATTAGCTGTTCTTTGTATAAACATTTTGACTTAAGCAGAATTTAGATGAGATTGTCTAACACTAAAAATTCTAAAAATTAACCCGAAGCAATAAGCTAAAATTTTTAGATATTCAAACAAAACTTGAGCGTGGGAATTCGCTTTTGCTACAGTACCAGTTGAGTTTAGTTGAGTTTCAAGGACTCATGTTCAAACATTCACCGTTCATACCTATGTATATATTCCACCGCACTCTTTATGACACATCACATATGTACTTACACATATTCTAGTTGCGAAAGATTCGTGGGACCATCAGGTGTAGCACACACACGCTAAGTGTTGCCACAAAGTGCCTATATGGCAATGTACATAGCGTGTCATGTTCCATGGAAAAGAAGCAATATTTGATTTTATTTGCATCGCACTTTACTGTAGTCGTTCGGTGTGGTTTATTAACTCACCTGTCGATGGGTATCGCCATTAGTGTAAACACCGAAGCACTTATGCTCAATGTTGCTATAAATTGCGATATTTTGCAATAGAGTTCACCGAAAGTCCAATCGTTGTCCAGCATGTAAATATAATTGAAGGTCACGTTGAGACTGGATACCATGGCATCCGCTATGAAAAGATTCACTGCGTGGAAAGTACAAAAGAGCAAAAGTTTACTGAATTAATTGGACTGTCCCAACCAAAAGTTACAAGTTCTGTAAACCTTCAATTTTTATTTTGTTTGCTTTTAACTAAACCTCACGTGTTTGGAGTGATTTCCGCTCGTTTCCTCCGTTGCTATTGCTGTTGGTATTCTATACATGCGAGTGTTTATTACCATTTTGTAAGCTGAATAAATTTACATAACTACACACCCTAAAAGCCAATTTGCAGTGATTTACCTGAAACGAGGTAACACTAAAAGCGCTGAAAATATTGGAAAGGATAATCAAAGGGCCACACAAATGATTGTTAAAGGTTTGATGATGAAATTCGAAAAATTCTTTGCATTTCAAACTGAGAAAGTGTTCAAAATCGTTCGGTAGTTTTACCTAGGTCTAATATACACCAGAAAAAGGTCATTGACACCTAAGCCCAAATGTACTGATCAATATATAAATAAATGGGTAAATTTGTATAGGTCAGCTTTTAAAACCATAATGTGATTAAGAAGTTGCTGGTTTTCATGGCTTCAATTGTGCGAATTTAGAACATTTGGTCATATACTCGTATATACAGTTGCTCAAAAAATGGAGCATATGTACATCAGAACACGCAGAGAATTTATGGATGATTATTGAAATGCAATTTTTAATGAAATCAATAATTTATTAATAAATCATATTTAAACATGGGGAAATTCATATCAAAATTGAATACTAATAAGTTAGGTTGGTTTAGAGCTAGAATTCTTCGTGGAATGGATTCGATTAATTTTTGACTGTAATCGGGCGAAATTTCCTCTCAAGCAAGAAATTCGATTGATAACTAATTCAGATTAACCTTATTAAAAAAAATTATGTTTTTTGAATATGGGGCATTCTCTGGAAAAAAAAGCCACATGAAAAAAAAAGTTCTTTATTTTCTTTGGCAATGATACATCTTATAGTACATGTATAACCTAAAATAAAACATATGGTTTTAGGTCTGTGTAACACGGGGTTGCCATATTGTAAGGGGCCAAAGTTTTTTGTAAAAAAATTTTTGAACCGCCATAACTTTAAAACTAATGAACAGATTTTAAAACACCATGTGACTTTTTTGTACAGAATTTCTCAAACTTTAAAACTGTGTATCGTAAAAATTTTTAAAATTAATATTTCATAGCAAAAAATGAAAATTTTTTTTTTGGAATTTTTAACAAATTATGCCCCCTTCGATTTTTTTCGAAAATATCTTAAAATGTTCCTCATTTCATCACCTTTTTACCCCCCAAAGGGAATTTTGGGACAGCAATATTTGTATGAGCTACAAATAAAAAACCAACTCAGAACATGATGAAAAATCATTGATTTATGCACTATTATTATCAGAATTTCTTGTAACCCAGGATAAACGACGTGGACGTAGCAGACATTTAATCCCTTTTTGTTTTTTTTTTTATTTTTTAATATTTTTTTCATTTTTTTGTATTTTTCAAATTTTTAATTTTTTTTGTTTGTTTTTTTGGTTTTTGCTTTTTTTTAAATTATTACCTAGATTAGATTCAAATACGTGATAATTTTAAATAATATGTTAAAGTTATGGCGGTTCGAAAATTTTTTTACAAAAAACTTTGGCTCCTTATAATATGACAACCCCGCGTTACACAGACCTAAAGCCATATGTTTTATTTTAGGTTTTACATGTACTATAATATATATCATTGCCAAAGAAAATAAAGAACTTTTTTTTTCAAGTGGCTTTTTTTCAGAGAATGGCCCCATATATGAAGTTGAAAATCGGATATCGTGTTCTCATATATTATTATGTAACCACTATGAAATTCATTATTTGCATTAATGCTTTATATCCACCTTTACGCACCTATGACATAATTGGTAACGGTTCGCATTCGTTTCGTCGTCATAACAATTCAAACAACAATGAAATTACCGCCCGTCGCCACTAAAACCATGCCACCGAATATTATAGATCACAGGACCTGACGCGACCATGGCAATATGAATGATATATCATCGTCCCTGCAGAGAGAGAAACAAAATAATGAATTGGTTAGACAAAATAATTAAAAATAGGCGTTGTAAATTAACCGCACTGTGCAATCATTCTGGAAAATAATTAATATGCATTACTATAAATAGAACAATGTGTTACAGGGCATATGTGTGTTGATACTGTTTGAAGCTTTTTAATCGACAATGATGTGACTCTATATATATTCAAGTTTGGCTAGCTTTAATATTTGCTAACGTTCTGCACATGGTGTCTTTGTTTGCAAAATCCCAAGAATTAATGCATTGATTTTTCGTAAATTTGTAAGAGAAACACATGTATATTTATTATTGTGGACGACATGGACACCCATGCCACAGAATGGCGATACCCGAAAATATATAAAGTGCCATAACTAAGACATGAATAAAGTTGTAAAATATAACTACAAAGGATCCCACTAGGAAGGGGTATATTTGTATGTAATTTTTTTGAAAAAGTGGGCGTGGCCCCGCCCCTTATTATGTTTTTTGCACATAACTCGTAAACTACTAAAACTGTATCAACCAAATTCTCTACAGTCGTTTGATCGGATTATAACCACGCCCACCTCCCTTACAAATGTTATGTTAAAAATCGACGAAATCGGACCATAACTATTCAAGGCTCCATATATTGAACATGATGACCTCAGAGCTTCTAACAAATTTTTTACCGAAAATATAGGTAAGTATCTCAGATTATTTGAAGAAATTCAGAGGGAATATGTTTCTTCTAATAATATGCCTCCGTGCCAAAAATGAGTGAAATGGGAATTAGGGTTTTCAAACTTTCAATGGACTTTATACCATATATATGCCGAATATGTGATTACAATTGTGTGTTATATTAATAAAATTAAATAAATGAATTGCGAGAGTATAAAATGTTCGGTGACACCCGAACTTAGCCCTTCCTTACTTGTTCTTTATTTATTGCTGTTACTTAAGCACTGTGGATGGTCGTGAGTAGTAATGCAATACATATTTCCAAAAATTAGATATATTCTAATATAACATATTAGCAGCTCTATATTCATACATAACCACCAATTTCGGACTGACGTATGAAATGACATCGAATCAAAAAAAAATAATTTGTTTTTGATGACTAGCTCCAACTGTTTACTGTTTAAATACGTTCAATTCAGGCAATTATGTGAAATTAAAGTTTAGTATATCTTGTGAATTGAATATTGAATTAGCTTATAATATAGAAAACATTATAAGAAAATAGAAAATCCCGGACTAATACAATATTGAATATAACCGTTTTCTTAAACGGCAAATAATATTGTTCTGGATTTTTTTTTTAATTCTGTCCTTGTTTAAAGCATTCTTGTTATTTTTCTATGAATTTTGAATTTTTCGTTTGTGTATGAATCAACAATAACTAACTTTTATTGTGTCAGTATATGAAAGACAATGTGAAGACAAACAAGAAAACACAAAAATTTTTGGTAAAATTGTCTAGGCAAACATATGGCGCTCCATAAACCAGACAGTCTGGCAGACACGCAAGGTGTAAAAACAAATTCACTGCTGTGCTTTAATGGCAATTAATATTTCTCCATGAAACTGATTGAATGGTATTTGGCGTGCAAAAACAACCGTTACGTCATTTAAGGCACTCTCAATTACGAAAATGTATTTTTTCTCTCTAAATTGACTTATTTATTGTGGCTTAAATTGGATTGTAAAAAAATGGGATTTATTTGATGTGCCATATTAAAAGGATTCTAATTACAGCTTTTTGGCGCTAATCAGTGGAAATCTACTAATAAAGTTAAGGTGGACTTTCCAAATGAAAAGTAAAGTTATCGAAAATGAAAGGTGAGACAGAATGTTCATTATTTGGTTTTCTTGTGGCGAAAGCATTCGAATACCCCATATTTATTTTCTCAGCGTGTTTAACAACATCTAATAATATTTGTATTTGTCTTTGTGTAGTCTTTTACATTTTGGTTTGCTTGCAGCATTCTGTCGTTTACACCAAGAATCCGACCGCCAATTACGTTGTTTATCTTTCGTTACCTTTCTTTACCTTTCCTATTGCTCAGTGTTTGTCGAAGTATTTCCGAATTATCGAAATTCCTTTTGATATAATTATGTTTTATATTTTTTTATATATTTTGTTTACGTAACGCTTTATTTAGAATTTTATTAAATACCATGAATAGCATGAATCTACAGTACCGTCATTAGCTTATCATTCGTTTTTTTATTTGTTTATATTTAACCAACATTTGGCTAGCATTAAACGAAAATTAACCAAACATGAGTGATTCGCCAATTTCACGTGCTTCATTCCTCTTAAAATACAGCGCAAAGATAATTTTCCGAGTTTCAAATGGACACGCCACACTTCGGCTTTACACTTACATTTGACACAAAATTAAAATTCTGCTGCAACATCATTTTTTGTTTTTTGACAATATTGAACTCCTGCAAGAAATGGAGGTCATTATTAAATCAAATATTTAATCTTAATATCGTTGAACATTGTATGAAAAAAATTGAGAGTACGGTTTGTTTTAGTTGGAGTTTCAGACCATGAATGTTGGAAAGAGATTTGTACGTAAACCTTTTTTGCTCACTGTATATAGTATAAATATGATCCGACCATATTTTTCGAAATGAACTTAAGTGTAAAGTTAAAATAAGCACAATATCTTATTATGTATATTTTTGGGGACTTAGTTTACGTATGAGTATATTATCTTTGCCATAATCTCGCCATAATACACGCTGCACGAACGAAAATATATTACAAACTAAAATAGTCCTAAATCTAAGTTTTGTTTTATCTTGTACTTACGTCATAGCATCCTTATTTTCACTGCAGTTATTTAGGCCATAGAATAACAGTGATTGATTGCACCAATCAATGGGCAATACGGTGCCGATAAGTTGGGAATAATTATCTTGTAGGCCCTCCTCTAAACCGCCGAAATCAACACGAGTATTTTCGCTGACAATGACGATGCCCGACCCGACTCCACTACTCTCGAACTCAGCAAAAGCGTCGCCATTGTAGGACTGTTTGCTCCCAACGTCACTCCCTTCCGTCATTGGTATGTGTGAGTCGAGCATTTTAGTGACATAGATATTTCTGTATGTATGTGAATCTCTATTTATTTGCTTAAAATTTGGCCTTTTGCCTATTATGTGGGTGAGTGTCTTTTGAAGAATTTGGCTTCTTGGTTTTGCTTTGTCGCCTCTATTTTGGACATTATTAACGTAAACACACTTTGCTTTTATTTACAAACGCTGTTGCTGTTTTCTTTGCACCTTTCTGGTGAATTTATACCTTGTCATTGGTTATTTTTGCCAGCTTCAACTTTTTCATGAAATACACTCGTACTCACAAAGCCAAAAATTGTAAGCGGCTTACGGAATTATGTAAATTTTTAGTGCTCTTTGGTCGCTTCTTGATGTTGAAGTTTTCCATTGAAATCCGCTGAAAGCATATAATGAAAAGTTTGTAAAGTGTTTGTATGTGTATTGGATAATAATATTATATATGTACATATCGCTCATTTACTTGAATAGTGTCACAACTCAAAAAGCACGATTTTTGAGTTGAATATGCAGAAATGTGGCCAATTGCAGCGTCCATATTGTATAAAAATTTCATTCCGATGCGTAGAAAAATAAACCGTGAAATAAGAATGTGCCGTTATTAAACTTGTTATGTTGCATTAGTTTTTAACCACAATAACGACACTTCTCAGTTGTGCCAGAATTAGGCCTGGATTTTTTTCTGAAAGAGACATATTTTGTGTTACAACGATATTGGTGAAAAGTAATTAAATTTTTCGTATTGATTTTTTTCAACAAAAACGACGGATTTGACTTATGACGGCGAAATTGAATTATTTATTTCACAAATAACGACACAATTCAAAATGGGTCACGTTTATGCCCAAGAAAAAACATTAGTACACTCTATTTGGTCCATTTATGCTCAACATTGTATTTAATATGTTACAGGCCACTACCGGCGTACGCCAGTAGCTGTACACTCTTATAGAAGATTGTACCTTCTCTGTTTAGCTCTGCAGCTCGTATTATTTTCTCCAGCATCAGGTTAAAGAAATCACACGAGAGTGAGTCACCTTGTCTGAAACCTCGTCTGGTATCGAACGGCTCGGAGAGGTCCTTCCCGATCCTGACAGAGTTTTTGGTGTTGCTCAACGTCAGCTTACACAGCCGTATTAGTTTTGCGGGGATACCAAATTGAGACATCGCGGCATCCTTTTCGTGCTGTCGAAAGCAGCTTTAAAGTCGATAAAGATATGGTGTGTGTCGATCCTATTTTCACTGGTCTTCTCCAAAATTTGGCGCATGGTGAATATCTGCTCTGTTGTTGATTTTCCAGGTCTAAAGCCACACTGATAAGGTCCAATCAGTTTGTTGACGGTGGGCTTTAGTCTTTCACACAATACGCTCGACAGAACCTTATACGCAATGTTGAGGAGGCTTATCCCACGGTAATTGGCGCAAATTGTGGGGTCTCCCTACACTGAGATTCCAATCGTCAGGCATGCTTTCTCCCGACCATATTCTGCAAAGAAGCTGATGCATGCACCTTATCAGTTCTTCGCCGCCGTATTTGAATAGCTCGGCCGGTAATCCATCGGCACCCGCCGCCTTATTGTTCTTCAAGCGGGTAATTACTATTAGAATTTCTTCACGGTCGGGCAATGGAACATCTGCTCCATCGTCGTCGATTGGGGAATCGGGTTCGCCATCTCCTGGTGTTGTACTTTCACTGCCATTCAGCAGGCTGGAGAAGTGTTCCCTCCACAAACTCAGTATACTCTGGTCATCAATAACTAGATCACCTCTGGGGGTCCTACAGGAGTGTGCTCCGGTCTTGAAACCTTCAGTTAGTCGCCGGATCTTTTCGTAAAATTTTCGAGCATTACCCCTGTCGGCCAGCTTGTCAAGCTCTTCATACTCACGCATTTCGGCCTCTTTCTTTTTTTGTCTGCAAATGCGTCTCGCTTCCCTCTTCAGCTCTCGGTATCTTTCCCATCCCGCTCGTGTTGCGGTCGATCGCAACATTGCAAGGTAGGCAGTCTGTTTTCTCTCCACTGCGAGACGACAATCCTCATCATACCAGCTGTTTTTTTAACTTTTCCGAAAACCAACGGTTTCGGTTGCAGCTGTACGTAAGGAGTTTGATATGCCGTCCCACAGCTCCCTTACACCGAGATGCTGATGAGTGCTCTCAGAGAGCAGGAGTGCAAGTCGAGTAGAAAATCGTTCGGCTGTCGGTTGTGATTGCAGCTTCGCAATGTCGAACCTTCCTTGTGTTTGTTGACGTGTGCGCTTTTCTACACAGAGGCGGGTGCGTATCTTAGCTGCTACAAGATAGTGGTCCGAGTCGATGTTAGGACCACGAAGCATACGCACATCAGAAACACTGGAGACATGTCGTCCATCTATCACAACATGATCGATCTGGTTGCGAGTGATTCGATCCGGGGACAGCCAAGTAGCTTGATGGATTTTCTTATGCTGGAATCTAGTACTACAGACGACCATATTTCGGGCCCCGGCTAAGTCGATCAGCCTCAGACCGTTTACCAGCCTTTACTCTTACGAGGACATCAACCAGCTGGGCAGAGGCACCTTCCCAATTAAGGGTCCGGATATTCCAGGTGCATGCCCTTATTTCGTAGTCCTTTAAACGTTTGCAGTGGTCGTCATCAAAATTGGGGTCTCTCATCCGAGGCTGTTTTTTCTTTTTCATTGGGGGGTGTTTTTATGTGGTGGGTCCCAAACCCTACGCATAACCGCATAGTCGGGTTTCGCCTTCTCACTTTAGCTCGCCTCCAAACGGATGTCTGTTGGCTACCCAGAGGATACTTGGTCTAAGACCGGAAGTCGTGAGCTGCTTGAGCCACATGTAAAAGAATCGTTCCTGGACACTCCCAAGTGAGTGACAGTCAGAAACTTTCCTCACTTACGTGAATTTCTACATATGACTCCATCCTCCAGACAAGAGACAATTGAAAACTTTAAATCGCTCTCCTGAAAAATCGACTTTTTTGAGTTGTGACACTATTCAAGTAAATGAGCGATATGTATATCTTGTATTGATTTGTTCATATACATACATATATATCAGCCAAGTATTTGAATTTCCGCCTATTTCATACTTTTCTTATAATTAACTAAGATACAAATTCATACCTTCACATTATTCCAAATAAATGTAAATGTACGTACTTCCGAAGTCAATGTGTTCGGTGTTTGGGCCCTTTTTAGCCTTTAAAATAATGATTGCCTTAGTTTATGGGGTCTACATCTTCTCTACATCCATGTGAAAATATAGACCATAAATAAAATTAGAATTAACTTCCAGGTGGTCGCATAATATAAGATTCTAAATAAATATAATTATGTAGAAAGCTTACAACATTTCTTTGTGTGGGGGTATGTACTTATATACATTCATATGTTTACTATATTTTAGTGGAAATAAAAATATGAATGTGTGAATAAAAACGTTTAGCTGTTTTGCTCAACATTGTGTGAATATTCTCAAATAAATATTCTATAAATAGTATAACGTCATATGTCGTTAATTTTGTAGGCGGAGAAAAGAATTATCGCGATTACGATAATATATTTTGGCAGTGATTTATAGTCTGAAAATTGATTGGAGCAAATTTCAATTTATATGAACGATAGTAGGTAATGCATTTACTCGCAGTAATTAATAGTATTAAGTTACTGTAATTATGAATCAAAGAAACGCGCACTCCATCAAGCAAAACAAAAAATCGATTCTAACTCAATTTCTCAGATTTAGTGGTAGTGCATATTTTTTCATATATTCTATGGAAATGGTTGACAAACTAATTATGGAAAATAGTGGGGAAAGAACTTTATAAGATTGTGATTAGTGTAACAGTTAATTGTGAAATTATTTAACTTTGCTGGTATAAATCATATATAACTTAACCACTTATTTACAAACAATTAGAGAATAGTAGAATACTGAAAAATACCGGGCTGATAAGACAGTATGAGACCAACTTCCTCACAAGCTTCAAAAGGCTTAGACGGTTGGCATTGGGTAAAGTTCAAATGTATATCAATTGTCACACACTTCCTGCTCGTTGAATTGTTTTTTTTTCTTCCGATGTATTGTGTGCTTCAAGGCATTGTTTTTTTGTTGACACTTTTTATACGCTTACGATTCCGACAGGTCGTTCTTTTTTATATATTTTCCCTTTATGTATGTTGTGTTTGCACCTGTTATGCATTGCATACGCTTTCATTGCATACGCCTGCATATATTTTGAACATAAGTGGGAAAACAGTCAGATGAAGTTATAGGAATAAAATCCCTATTTCCGTAAGCTAAGTTGATACCCTTTTATGGAGTGGCCCCTCTCTAGACACTTCTGGTTCTATGTGGGACCTAGGGAGTAGCTATCTTAGTGCTTATCTTTTATGATTGCTCTAGTAAACGGCTGCAGTTCAATGTTGTCACGTCATTGTATATATATGAGCTGCCAGTTGAAGTTTACAACTTTTAATTTTCCATTCACTATGCCGACCATATCCAACTTATCTCACTCGCCACTACACTCCCCACTTATGCTCAATTCTTTCGTCGATTGATATTGCTAAACATTTGTTTTGTTCATTATCCACTGATTGCTTTCAGAAGTCTTGAGCGACTCCATTGATTACGCATTTTACTTTGCATTGCTGGCCTGCTCAGTCCCATGGTGAATATTAAACAGGAAATATTTGTGTAAATATGTATGTATGCTCCTGGAATAATATTTGTATTCACTTTCAATTGCATTCAATTTAATACTCGAAAACATGTGCAAATTGAGGCAATTTGTACTAAAATAGTACATAAATTTCCGTCTGGACTATAAGATCAAATGGTGTATCTCTAAAACGCCATACAACGCGACATACTTTCACTGAAGTGCTTTTTTTTTCAAAATTAACACTATAATTCTTTATGACAACTGCTAAAATGGATTGTTATTTTTAAGTTTAAGTAGTTTCATCTCCAAGTGATTAAAAAAGGTTAGGAGAAGTTAGACTGGGTAACCATACACAACTAAATATAATGACAGATTATTTCAGCTATCACAGTATAGTGGTTACAAATCATATATTATTGGACGAATTGTAGTCATCATAAATACACACTTTTAAAATAATGAGAATTATTATCGCTATTAGCCCAATGCATCAGGAGGCACATAGACAAGAAAAACGGCGGGATTTTATAACGTTGATGAAGCATATATATAACACATACTCATATGTATTTATTAGCATTATATGAAATGGCAACCATATTGGCAGGTAACCTCTTATTAATATGGCAATTAAATTCATTTTCAAGCTCACTTCGATGTCACTCAATCACAATAACGTCTGTCTAACATCCGCTATTACATCGCGTAGTCCACTATGCGAATGCGTTACCAACATAAAGAACAATAATTCAATTTAACTCTAGATAGATAAATATTTCACTTAGTTAATAAGGAATATAAAACTGATTGAAATTTTTATATGTATTACGGCGCTCTTACTGGACTTTTAGTTAGGTATATCATTAAATTTTGTTTAGTATTCTTTATAAAAATTTAATTAATTTGAGTTTAAATTATATATACTAGAAACAATTAAAATCCCATCGGAGATTGTGAAAGTTGTGGACATAGCGAAATCTTGAACCAGCTTACTTCAATACCAAATTAAACAAACTATATTCTCCTAAAGATGGACTTCAATAGGCACTTTCAGGTGAGGATACCCTCTAGACGGGAATGAAGAAGAGGAGCAGTTGAAGAGGAGAATACCATCTCAATATATGCCGACGGATCTTAAATGGATTGCGGTGTAGGAAGGTATACTCCAATGATCTTGACACCTCTCTCATACTTTGAATACAATTATGTAATTTGTAGTATCTATTTATACGGCTGTGTAAGTTGACGTTGAGCAACACCAAAAGCTCCGTCAGGATCGGGAAGGACCTCTCCGAGCCGTTCGATACCAAACGAGGTTTCAGACAAGGTGACTCGCTATCGTGCGACTTCTTTAACTTGATGCTGGAGAAAATTATAAGAGCTGCAGAGCTAAATAGAGATGGTACAATCTTCTACAAGAGTGTACAGCTCCTGGCGTTCGCCGATGATATTGATATCATCGGAAACAACACCCGCGCCGTTAGTTCTGCTTTTTCCCGCCTGGATAAGGAAGCGAAGCGAATGGGTCTGGTGGTGAACGAGGACAAGACGAAATATCTCCTGTCATCAAACAAACAGTCAGCGCATTCGCGTCTTGGCTCCCACGTCACTGTTGACAGTCATAACTTTGAAGTTGTAGATAATTTCGTATACCTAGGAACCAACATTAACACCGATAATAATGTCAGCCTTGAAATCCAACGCAGAATCACTCTTGCCAACAGGTGCTACTATGGACTGAGTAGGCAATTGAAAAGTAAAGTCCTCTCTCGACGAACAAAAACTAAACTCTACAAGTCCCTCATCATTCCCGTCCTACTTTATGGTGCAGAAGCGTGGACGGTGTCAACATCCGATGAGACGGCACTAGGAGTTTTCGAGAGAAAGGTTTTGCGGAAGATTTACGGTCCCTTAAACATTGGCAACGGCGAATACCGCAGAAGATGGAATGATGAGCTGTATGTGTTGTTCGACGACATAGACATAGTCCAGCGAATAAAAAAACAGCGGCTACGCTGGCTGGGTCATGTTGTTCGAATGGATGAAAGTGCCCCAGCTCTGAAAGTTTTCGATGCAGTACCCGCTGGTGGAAGCCGAGGAAGAGGGAGACCTCCACTCCGGTGGAAGGACCAGGTGGAGAAGGACCTGTCTTCACTTGGTATTACCAATTGGCGCCAAACCGCCAAAAGGAGAGATGCGTGGCGCACTGTTGTGGACTCGGCTATAACCGCGTAAGCGGTTTCTACGCCAGTTAAGAAGAAGAAGAAGTATCTATTTATATAAATCCTCATTTACTGTTTATATGCTTACTGTGGAAATATGTAGATATACTGAGTTATGAAATAAATATGTTTTAGTTAGATATTTTTATTTGAAATAAAATTTGGAGTATAATCTTCTCAGTTATGGATTAAATGTAGAACACAGAAGATTTAACAGTTACTTAATTTAATTATAAAGAATAGTATATACATATTTGATGCCCTAAATGTCACCGCAACAATATAATAGCACGCAATAAGTGCGTGAAAAGAAAAAATTTAAATCGGGCATAATTTGAGTTATGTTCCGGTCAAGAGAAAAGATCTACAACAGAGATTGATGACTATCCTGTTTTATTAAAACATAAACTTTTTAGTATATAAGTTTTTACGGACATAAAATATCACTGATTTTGTTTCGAATTCATTCACTTTACCTTTACATAAATAAACAACGAAAAACAACAAACACTTCAGAAGGCAAAAGTGGTGAAATTGGCATACTTATAAAACATTCTGCAGACATTATGCCAATGATATAAGAAAGAGCTGGAGAATAAGATTTGTTCACTTTATTACACTGACTAATTGCAGATTGTTACTTTAAGCCAATAAAAAGCTGAACTTTTCTCTCTTATTGTTATTGTGCATAAATCATGAATTCACTAACTGTAAATAAAAGCAGTTTGCATGCAAGCTAATTAACACCTCGAACAGCGCGGCGAATTTCTTTAGACCATTCCATCGTTTATAGAAAAATGTTTTATTGTAGAAAATAATACAACAACACTGTATAACGTTTGAGTAGCAAGCAACCTACCGACACTACAGAATATTTTCCTTAAGCCAGTAAAGCTTTTGACAGAAACACTTCACAGCACTTAACCTTGGCAATCGTACGATGACATGAATAAGCAACCTTTTCACATTTCTAAATGCAGAACTTTTAATTTACTTTTTTATTTTTATTCTCTCACTTTAATAAACGAAATTTATTTAGTTTAAAGTTTTTGTAGCGACTTTATGTTTTAAGAACTCTTCATTAATTTCTAAATAATTTTTTTTTATTTTGAATTATTTTTGTTTCTTTGAATATTTAAACATTAAATTAAATATTACATTTTTCTCCACATTTATTTTTTTGTTTATTCATTTAATTTTTTTGTTTGTGCTTTTCCATGCTAAGATGTAAACACCAACTGCTTATAAACAACAATTCACTTCTTAAACATTGGTAATTTCATTTCCCAGCTTTGATAAACAAACATATTTTCCACTAAAAATTCGAACACCTATTTTTCTCAAATCATTTTAGCCCATACGCACAGTTACTGAATTTTCAATTTTTTAATTAATTGATGATTTTATTACACTTTATAGCTTTGGAATTTTTTATATTCATCAGGTGTGGAAAAACCATTTTTTTTATTTCAACACTTGGGTTCAATATAATTCCATTTGTTTCGCCTAAAACACAAATTATTGAGGTGCGTTAATAATATGCTTCAATATATCGCATTTAAGAGTAACTTTAACCAAGTCTTTTCCACCGACTATTACCTTCTTCACAACCACAACGCTAATGGTATCTCGACGTACTGAATCGTTGCCATCGAAGCGCTTCTGTTTTTGGCACGACGCGACGATTGTGCAAATATTACTTTTGCCGGCGTAAGAGTCAATGCACTCAATCTACTACTAAATGCAAAAGGCGGTGGAAAAAGGCACTTTTGAAAAAGTAGTAAAATTCATGAAAATGTGTGTGTTGCTTAGCTGAAACATAGTGAATATTCTTAGCATACTAACACTCAAAAATATTAACTATTAATTGATACCTATTTGACCCTTGCCAGCGTAATTTTTCAAAGTAAAAAATTACATCAAACTCTGATACTTTCTTATTTTATTATTATTATAAGGAATGAATTAATTTAAGCAACAGTATTTGATGTGATGTGATGTGATAAGCTTGAAAACATAAAAATGTCCTTTCGATCAAATGACTGGTTTTGAAATTCAAGACTCTTCCTATTGATATGCTACCTCATGTTTGGTAGGTTCAGTTCTGGCAACTTATTTCTTTGTTTTATTTTTTGAAGGTGGTTTAATAATATTACTTTTTAAATAGCAACAATTATGTTTTACTTCCAGTTCTATTTAATAAATTTTGGTTACTTTTCGTCGCTATAACTTTATCTTAAATAATTTATATTAAATAAATCTATTGGTAATCTCTTTTCAGTAACGTTATTTTCGAGTTTTCCTATTAAAACTGATAAATGAGCGAAAGCAATCTTAATCTGTGAAGAGATGTGGAAGTCATATTAAATCTCACTCAGTGTTGCTACTCAAAATAAAATACTCAATGTTAGCACTCGTTGTTTTACTTAATTCTCTAAACTCAATATTTTCTCTTGGAACCCGGTGGCAATATATTCTCTTTGTACATTTTATGTCGGCCCTTTCGTGAACAAAGGTGTTTTTATGTAATTTCTTAATTATGGTGGTGTAATGAATTCACACATATTTATGTGCACAAAAGACAAATGAGTATTTAATTTAGCGACAAATCACAGCAAATATGCAGAGCCTAATTTTTATAGGCTATGACAAATCTGTATTTTTATGTTTAGCTTCAATAACTAGTGTACTTAGGTACTTAAGAAGGACCGAAGTATAAAATAAAAGTACATATCTAGATAAAGAGAATATATAGTGGCAGCTAAGAAATGTATTCTCATGATAATAGAGATTTACATTATGTGATTTACGCAAGATTACCTTTTTGAATTCCCTCGAGAGAATCTCACTTCTCGCTACCACTAGTTTCGCGGGACTAGATTTCCCAAATTAATTCTCTCCAACAGCACTCAGCACTTAGCTCAGTTGCAATCAGATAAGGTTCTTCAGATATTTGTTTATTGTGCGTGTTTGGGACTTTGAAAACATATCTAGGGACTTTTATGACGTGTCTTAAGGTTTTCCACTATCCGTAAACAGCTGTATATCATAACTTTTGAATGATAGAATGGTTCGTCATCGAACGCACAATTATTTAATGGCGGCAAAATCGGCATTATTTCGGTTGAGATTAAGCAGTTGTTGTTAAGCAGTTATTTTTAGGTAAAAAGACAATGTTTCATTATTTTATTTACAAATTGAAGTCTAATCTTCTTTTATTTTGGACCATAACATTTTAAACCTCTTCCTTCGTCACGTCTATATCTCTATGGATATTATTAAATATGTTTTAAGTCTGCGAAGTGAGGAAAACGAGCGTTCACTTGAAGCGACAGATATAGGGAATATTGCTCCAATCTTTAAAAAACGATGAACTGTTTTGAAAATTTTCATTTGAAAAACAAATAATAAGTAAAGTTGTGTATCTAATTCAAACCAGTTCTTTCTGGTTGTTTTTATTAAAAATATAGACATTTTAGTTAAGGCACTCAAGTATTTTTTTGCAAATAGCATAATTTTTTTTAATTTAAATTTATTTCACAACAGTTTGCTCATGGAACGAAAACTGAAGTCCTAATAAATGAGTTTTTAGTTTTCCTGTGTTATGATTAACAATAAACTCTAAAAAAATAATAGAAACCTTATTGGTGACTCTTCAGTTCAGAACTAATTTTCAAAAGAAGTCCATTTTCGACTCACAATTTCCCTTAAATCTAAAAAAATCCAGTTCAGCAGCCACAGAGTTATAAGGCAAACTCATTACTTTGAAGCAAATTAAAAAAATGTTTCTGTCCAGTATATATTTTTCTGGGTTTTTTAATTGGCCTACATTCCCACAACTTTAACATTTTCATAGTTTCAAATAGGCCGTTTGTGAACAAAATAGGCCGTTTGTGAACAAAAAATTATCAAATCACAAAATTTAGAAAAAAACCCCAAAATGTTTAACACCCCAAAATGTTTAACACCCCAAAATGTTTAACACCCCAAACCCCCCCCCTGTGTTCGCCCCTGCTTAATGAAGTCCTTAACATCAAAAAGTACTGCAATGCCAATAACTTTTTAATTGACTACTGCAATAATAAATTGGTTTGCAACGGATACGCAAATAAGTTTAGTTATAGGCATTCAAAAAAAGATGTTCCAAATCGAGGAAAATATAAAAGCCAAATTTACCAAAAAAAAAGGGTGTAAATAAAAAAGGGGACAAAAATTCATATTTTTATTGGGCCGGCACAGCGAATCTATATGCTGTGTCGCCAGCGGCCACACCTCCACTGCAAGAGGAAAAACTTCTACTCTCTCCTGAGAAGTCGACCGTGGGTACCAACTCTGGCAACAAGAGAGGACCCTGAAGAAGCCAAGCAAGGAGGGTATGAAGGCCAAAGTAAGATATAAGCGGTGGTCGGAATATGCAACCGACTCGAGGGCAAGTCCAACCTGAAGAAAGATGAGGTGCAACGGTTGGCTTGGGCCAGAGATGCGGTGAAGAACGGCCGGGCCCATTTCGCAACACGGAACTAGTGCAATGCCTCGGGTCCAACATTTGCTAATCGGATTGAGTAATCCGCTGGTGCAGATGTCACAGGAGCGGTGGAAAATAGTGGAATTGAAGCTATTGGATGCCCTCTTTGCGAGGATGGTCGCCGAACCAAGCGCACCCATGCCCACATTAGATGGAGCTGGGTGGATTAACAGAGTTAAAATCCTGAAGTGTAAAATGACCCGTCGCTGACATTGTAAAGGAAGCTGTGGTGAACTCGCATATTGAACCCGGAATATGCGTTGCGGCTGGAGCGGCAGACGACATTCCTAAAGCTAGGTTCGGGAAGATAGGGTTGGGGCTTAGGAAACATGTTCCTTCGCCTCAAGAAGCGTCACGCCGCAGAAGACAACAAGAACACGCTCGAAAAAGGTGATGTGGAGAAGGATCTCAGTATAGAAAATACTATGGCGACTTCGCTAATCCTACAGAAGGTGGAGAAGACACCGACCCAGCACTCTGAGAGTACAAAACAGGGAGCTGAGGGAAATACAGGACAACCTCCATTAGAGTATAATCGCCTCTACTGAGCTTCTTCTGTACTAGTGTAATATTTGCTGTCCACTCTTCAATTCCATCTGAAGAAGTTGAAATCCCTCATGCGGACATAATTGAATTTAAATGCTTCCAAATTGGCGTAATAGTGGTTACACTTACTTAACGTTATCTTATATACCTCCTCAATCTGACTTATCTGTATACTAGTAAACCCGGGC
The DNA here is from genome assembly GCF_028554725.1 of Zeugodacus cucurbitae. Taxonomy (NCBI): domain Eukaryota; kingdom Metazoa; phylum Arthropoda; class Insecta; order Diptera; family Tephritidae; genus Zeugodacus; species Zeugodacus cucurbitae. The sequence continues at coordinate 48,158,163 of NC_071667.1, read as the reverse complement.
ACGCTTTGCTGTGAATAATTTATATACATATATACATATATTTAAATATATATTTTTTATTTTTTAATACATTTAAATTATTACCTAGGAATATAGTTATAAAATGTATAGTTTGTATTAAAATTCATATATTTATATGATATTCGTCCTGTCCTTGTCAAAATATTATAAATAATGCTGAGAGTATTGTCCTGCTGTGTGATTTTTATTGATCGATTTTCAACAGGATCGCCAACCATTACGTCACACAAAAAACACTTGCTCAAACAAATTTTTTTCCACAAAAACAAATTCAAATTTCAAAAAATACAATCAACTACACGTATATAAACAAACACCTGCCGCAATGTAAAAATTTTCAAAAGCCAGCTATGATATGCACCCACAAACCAACAAATGAGAAAATATACATACAATCGTAAATATATTCAAACACTTGCGGTAATGTAAAAATATACAAAGCCAACTACAGAAAAAGTATACACGTACTGACAAATTTATCTACACACACAATCGAACATATATTGAAAATGAAATGTAGCGCCATCTATTGTAACAGAGCGCACTTAGCGCCACCAACTGGTGGATAGCTCTTTGCTAATAATAAACAAATAATTTGCAATAAATAAATAATGCGACTATAAGGAGAGTTATAAACTATCCTATCTTTCAAGTTGGACCAAACTGCACACAGTGTTAAAAATTTCATTAAAATCGGCTCAGTAGTTTAGGAGTCCATCGAAAACAAACAATGTGACACGTGATTTTTATATATTAATATATGCAGCATGCTTCTTTAATAAAAAATGTTTTTTTCATTTGCTAATGATACTGATTCCATGATTGTTCTGGGCGATTTTAATCTACCGTATGTATCATGGAAATCCATTGATGATTACATTATACCAGTTTGCATTCGTTTCAACTTTAATGAGTTTTTGGAAGAAATGTCTGAGTTGGGTCTTAACCAAATTAGTTTGATTCCTAACAAATTCGGTAAATTCTTAGATTTGGTCTATGTTGATAATACTTCAATATTTTCTGTTGTCCGATCTGAGCCTTTAGTTTTGCCTGAGGACTTTTATCATCCTGCTTTGGAAATTAATATCGAAATCAAATCCGATCTTGTTTACAATAAACAGGACCATTGTTTTAGTTTCAACTTTGCGAAAGCTAACTTTAAAAAGATTAATCTGGAACTCTCTAAATTGACTTGGCCCGATTATAGTGGTAATATTGAATTTAATGTTTCACATTTTAATAAAACTATTTTTAATTTATTTGAAAGGTTTGTTCCGAAATGTTTTGTTACCCAAAGTAAAAACTCAAATTTGTGGTTTTCGAAAGAGCTATGTAAACTAAAAAATAGAAAAGATCGTGCTTTTAAACTTTATAAAAAAACTGGAATGCTTGGTGACTATTTAAAATATTCTAAGTTACGCCGAGAGTTTGCGGTAGTTAACAAAATATTTTATAAAAACTACATAAATAAAGTTAAAAATAATATTATTCGCATCCCAAAATCTTTTTATGGTTTCGTTAACTCCAAATGCAGGATTTCCAATTTTCCGTCCGCTATGAAATATAATTCAACCATGTCATGTGACAATTATACTATTTCTAATATGTTTGCTGGATTCTTTAAGTCTAATTATTGTTCTAATTCCCCTACGAATGTGCCATATCAACATGTGTCTTGTCCGAGTACCGTTATTAATGCACCTATAATTTCTGAATTAGATGTCTTAAACCATCTAGATACTTTAAAAAGTTCGTTTAAATATGGCCCCGATATGATTCCCTCATGCTTCCTTAAAAATTGTGCAAAATATATTTATCTACCTTTAACCAAGCTTTTCAACTCATCTCTTAAACAAGGTATTTTTCCGTCATTGTGGAAAAACTCTTTTATAATACCTTTGCATAAAGAGGTGTTAGATCATCCGTTGAGAACTATAGGGGAATAGCAAAAATGTCCGCTATACCCAAACTTTTTGAAGCTATTATCACTGACCAAATTACATTCTCGATTTCTCCATTGATTTCATTTTCTCAGCATGGATTCTGTAAAGGGAAATCTACAGCAACAAACTTGCTTGAATTCGTAAGCCATGTGTTATTGGGTTTTAGATACAATAAGAATACCGATGTTATTTATACAGACTTTAGTAAAGCATTCGATAGAGTAAACCACTCTATTCTATTGCAAAAATTGGATTATCTTGGGTTTCAACCAAGACTTCTTAATTGGGTATCCTCATATCTTACTAACAGAAAACAACAAGTTATATTTAATAACACTTTATCCGATTCAATTATGGTCCCTTCAGGCGTTCCACAAAGTAGTCATCTAGGTCCGATTCTGTTCTTATTGTTTATTAATGATATACCTTCCGTAATTAAGTTTTCAAACATTTTATTATATGCGGATGATGTAAAACTTTTTAAATCATATACTTCTTATAATGATAGAACTGAGTTACAATCGGACTTAAATAATTTAGTTACTTGGTGTCACATAAATGATATGCCACTGAATCTTAAAAAATGTAAAACGATGTGCTTTTCCCGTAGATCTGTTGATCCTTCTCCCTACGTAATAAATAACTTCAGTTTAGAGCAAGTATCTAGCTTTGTTGATTTAGGAGTTACTATGAACCCTAAGCTAAATTTTAATTCTCATGTAAATTCAATTGTTTTAAAAGCTAAAGGTACTCTTAGCTTTGTTAAACGTTGGTCTAAAGAATTTAGGGATCCGTATATTACTAAAACTCTTTTTACAAAATTGGTAAGACCTATATTGGAGTATGGTTCTGTGGTATGGAATCCTAGCTACAATACCCATTCCGATAAGTTAGAGTCCGTTCAGAAACAATTTTTACTGTTTGCTTTAGGTCACTTACGCTGGGATTCAAGATTGAATCTTCCTCCGTATACTAGTCGTTTAAAACTTATAAATCTACCTACACTCACTAGTCGTAGGGAAATGCTAGGTTTAATGTCCCATTTCGTTCATCTAGGCAGTTTAGACCAATACTTTTAAAATCTTCGAGAACAAATTTTGAGTTAAACGAACCATTCCGTCAAATATGTTATGATTGTAATTCTCATTCCAGCACATTTGACCTGTCTGATTCGATCTTTAGCATTAAAAAAACTATTTTGTCTTCGCTTAATAAGTAACATTAGACATTTTTTAACCTTTTGTTTTTGTAAATTTTAAATCTTAGCTGTTGAAATTTTTCTTTCTGTAGCTGAGCAGTTTGAGATCTCGACGCTTAAAAACTCTTGCCTTTCATGACTCGGCCAATTCCGCTCGTTTGCGGATTGCGCCCCACGCGTCGGTTTGGGTTTATATATGTATAAGTTAAGTGGAGGGTATAAAAAAGCTATAGCATGAAAAGATAGAGATAAACTGATTACAGATTTGAATTCATCGCGCACAAATTAACTATAATCAGTTGATAAATTCATTTCATTCATAATTTTTACTTTTGTCGGGCTGTGTAATCGAAGAAAAGTGCCTACATATATGGGACACATCGTAAGAAGCGTCTTAGACATGTCACTCTATACCAGTAGATGTGCAATGGTAGAGAATTGGAGAGTACTAAGTACACCGTCATTCTCTGATCATAGGTACATCTACTGCTCTATTAAATTTGAACCACATTAAAGAAGAAGTTAGGAGAAATCCCAGAAATACAAACTGGAATCTCTATATTCAAATACTAAAACGCAAGAAACCCAGATCTTCCATGTTCAACAACACATGAAGAGGTAGAGGCAGGGGTGAATCACAAATGCTCGGAATAAAGCTTTTCATTTCGCGTGTCTTGCTCTGCGACGCAAGCGCAAAACGAAACCCCCTTGGTGGATCAAGAAGCTCAGGTTGCAAAGACGTAGGGTAACCTGACAGACCTGTTCAATGTGAATTTTCCGGGCTGTAAGGTCCCATTTACGAAAGGGAAAGGGGCTGTAAACCTACCCGAAAACATTATTACGGAATAGGAGATAGAATGGACAATCCAGTTCTTCGACGCGTTTAAATCACCCGGTATCGATGGATTCATTCCGGACATGTTGCAAAAAGGACAATGGTCAATTTTGCCGTGGCTAAAAACGATTTTAGGGGTACCACATTCATGAAGAGAGGCTAGGGTTATTTCCATACCAAAGGCAGGTAAGAATAACCCAACCTACTCGAACGAATTTAGGCCCATAAGCTTAACTTCCTACCTCTTGAAGGAGGAAGGGTCTCTCCTGGAGAGATATTGGATGCACATATCACGGATGCAGCATAAGCAATATCATGACAATCACTCTCAGTATACAGGAACTTTGTAAGAATGTTCAAAGCGCGCTGGAAATGTCAGGAGCAAGGTACGAAAGAAACAATGGAACATCTCTTATGTGCTTGTCCTGCAGTGTCAAGACAACCGCTTCAGCACTTGGAGGCTTCACATCACCACATCACCTTTTGGAATTCGCGTCAAGCATCATAAAGGATGACTACTACGTCACGGCACAAAAAGGACCAAATGAGTGGCTCATTGGCCTACCAGATTAACCTAACCTAACCTAACCTAATAATTATTTGCAGTGTTGTTCTCCCAATTTCAATATTAAATTACGAGGTGACATACTGCAATGGAAAATATTAAATTTAATTTTAATTATAAAAAGTGAATTATCCACCAAAGTGCGATGAAGTTAATTCATTTCAAAAACCCGTATGCTCGACTTGAAACCGTAGTTTATATTACGTCAAATATTTAATTTGGTTTTGCAATTTCAGAAGTATGTTTAGTCCCAAATACTTGCTTGATTATCCTCAGCGTTAATGACATCACGGCTTAGTGGTGTAAAAGGATTGAGTGACAAAAGTAAAATTTTCATGTTGGTGGGTATATAAATTTAGCACTTGTTATGCATTAAGTGGTTAATGAGAATACTGAAATTGAAACGGCACCTAATTCCATTTTCTCCATCCCCATACTTCTTACATAAGCATTAATGCGCTTAGCGTCTATTCCATTAAAAACTGGCATGTCAATTTATTATTCGATGGTCATAAATTTCATTCAAGGAAAATGAAATAGCCAATTTAAATTCTATTATAAAAACATTGAGAGAATATACCAGCAGACACCCGAAAATTGTCAAATAAAATAAGTATTAGTATCGTAATTTTGATGTCTTTCGTAATTCAATGATAAATGATCAGCATTTGGCAGAATATCCTTTTTGATACAAACATTCTGTAATGACCAAAGCGATAAAATTAAAGGTATTCAAAATACTTAAAGCTGTTTGTATTTGTTTTAAGGGGACCCTCCATTCTCGGTTTCCAAAAATTTATTTTTAATTAATAATTTACTTCCGACCTATAACTATTCAAGAATGTTCCTTAAAAATTTCAAGTGAAAATTTCAAAAGCTCTTGAAGATATAGCCAATTGAAGAAAATTTCCAAAAATTTGTTTCTGAAAACTTTAAACGGAATTTTTTCGAAACAATGTTTTTAGACTGGCACATAACGTTACTCAAATCCTATTAATCCAATCGGTTCCAAATTTCAATACGTTATTTTATACATAAATAGTTAGGATAAATCAAATCGGTGAATATCTTCTTCACTTTTCAACTTGATTTGGGGTTGAAAAAAAAAAACGATTTTCATAAAAAAAGATTTCAAAGGTCCGCCATTTTGTTATTTTTTGTGCGAAATTAATAATCCTAGTTCATACCAGAGGCAAACATGTACTCTTTCTAATCCCGTAGGAATTTTTTTTTCAGATGTTCCAGTGAGCGGAAATCACATGCGCCGCCGAAAAGAAGGGCTTTGTTTGATCACAAAAAAATAACAACAACAAAAAAATATTATAAAATTGTTTTCTTCTTTTTTAAGTCTTCAAATAAATGTATGCAAAGTTACAACCTTAAAAAATAATTTATGTTCATTTACCAGCCCATTGAAAATCGTCAAAATTTGAAATCGAGAATGGGACCCTTATGTGTTTAGCTAACAAGTATAACATAAATCAACGAAGCGCATAACAAGCAGCGTTAAAAATTTGTATTTATTTGTCTGCTCGTCGGGTGAGAAAACGAAATGTCGTAATTAAAAACTTATAATGCTTCTTCTTATACTTTAGTATTGTTGCACAGAGTAAAATGCCATTCTTCACTTAAATTTTGGTAACATATTATTCTAAAAATTATATAATATATTAGCAGACCGCTCTGGCTTCGCACGTGTTTAAACAAACATTTCAAAAGTTATAAGTTTTTACACACTTATACACACTCTCCCACACATATGTATGTACATTCCCGTTTCTTGTGTGGGTTCATTTTAAAAAAGTAAAATGAGGAAAAATCGAACATGAAATTATATATTACTTGATTAGCTAAACTTGATTACGATCACTAGTCTTTGATGTCCGTTGTCTTTCTCTCTGATTATGCAGGCGTTGGGAACGTTCAGAGTTCGACGCGAGCTTATATATTTCTAATATTTTGTTCATCAAGCCACTCCGTACTCGACTCTCAAGCGCGTACTTGGGAGGTTTTGAAATTTTGTTCAGCATGCAGCTGCGAGCGCTCTTTACTTGACTCTCTGGCACACGATTGCGATGCGAAAAGAATGACTTGCAAGACGATTTTCACGGAGTTTTTTTGACACCCTCACCTGGGAACTATTTCCAGAAAGTTTAGATTCGAATTTTTGAAATCGGCACAGTAGTTTTTGAGTTTATTCATTACAAACATATGTACATATAAATATTTTCTCTTTATAGTAAGTATAGATAATATTATATATTAAAATGATCATCAACTGGAAGCCCTTATTATTCATGTCAAGAAGTGAGTCTAAAAATGAAAAATATTAGGTCTACAACTTTGCTTCCGCCAATAGATGTCTCTAGGGTTAAGCACTGGTCGATTAAATCGTTTTATATCGATCTTGGACATTTGTGTCAACATTAACCCAACAAATTATTATCAAAACTGACTTTTTTTCTCGACTTTTGCACGAAACACGCATGCTGCCAGAAAGATGGTCAAAAATAGTAGCTAGCGACGGCCAATTTTTTATACTCTCGCAACAAAAGTTGCTAATAGCAGAAGGAAGCTGCACTGAGATTTTTTTTTACAAAATGAAAAATGGGAGTGACATCGACCACTTATGGCTATTTGTGTGTTATCTAAATAAAATATTCGGTTGCACCCGAACTTAGCCTTTCCTTACCTGTTGAATAACAATTTTGTAACCGTTTTTATACAAAAAAGGTATTCAAGAATAATTTAACATGATGACTATCAACTGACTTTTCCATTGTACATCTTATTCTGATTGAATATTATACTATTCTATATGTTTGTTTATTGTGGGATTTTTTAGTGTTATTGCTTGCACCTTTTGAACTTTATGAAATGTATATTGAAAAGAACTTGCTATTTGGAATTTAACTATGTGTACGTCTGTAGGAAAGTTTACACTCAAACGCAATTCCAAGTCATCCACATTCAGCTTGTTCAATGTGTGAAATTCAAAGTAAACTTTTCGCACAAAGCAATTCACATTCTGTATGATTCATTTTACAAAAGATTCCATTTGAATCAAGTGATTCCGTAAAAGGACTATTTACGTGCTTCATTTCTTTACATATGAAGAACTATAAAACTGTTGTATACCAAGAAAGGAATATCGGATGCCAATATGCTAAGTTTCTGACTTATGCTTCTCTTATATAAGTGATTGCGGCATGCCGCAGTTAATAGATTTCTACATAGCAAGAGCTATTTGGAATTAAAATAACAAATCGCTCGTTTTGCCTAAGGACCTCTAATAAATCTTTTTGAGCGTAAATGTCATTCTTTGTCCGTTTCGGTGAATATAATTTAGCAAAAGCTGACAACAAAATGTATCGACAGAGTTGAAGTAAAATTTAAGAAATGTGAAAAACGTGGTTCGTTTAATGTGCTTGCCCTTCGTAATTTGTAATGACTTGGTCAAATGTTGGAAAAAAGGCTAGTATTGAAGAATTTTTTTATGCAAAATAAATACAAGCAATTACTAACAAAAGCAAAGATAATGAAATTCACATTAATTGAAAGAAATATGTGAAGACGAATATTGTGTATAAGATTCTATCGAAAAAAGTGTACAAATTACTTCCTGCATTTAAACGTATTATTAATACCTCTTTAACATCCAATACTTTTGCACTAAATTTCTATCAGTACAAGAGAACTATACAGAGAATGAATTATGTAAATACAGCATGTGCTTTTGCTGCGATAGCCTTCATTGTCCTTATTAAGATTCTATTCAAAAATATGTAAATTTATTTGCCTTTCATACAACACAATTTAGGTAAGAAATCTAGCGAGAGCAACAAGTGCTCAACTTAGTTGCTCTTTATTCTATGGTTGAAGTATATAAATATGTCATTAGCAACACAAATGAATTGTTCATATAGCCATCCTGTTAATAATGTTGCATTTGAAAGAAAATTTAAAATTCATTTTATAATTCTATTTTTATCGAAAAATTTCATAATTTGTTATATTTACATAGGTTTATGTAAATACGTAACAATAAATATGACAGTAGATTTCTCATACTATTTAGAACCAGAGCCTTTCAGTTGGAATGTTGTCTTCGTTATATTGAATGTGAGCTATAAAAGATATAGATACATAATAGAAGTAAGTATGTGTAACGTTACTCATCGTAGCTAAAATACATTTATGTTCCGACTTCTCAGAAATTAATTGAACGTAAACTATGTGTATTGGAGGACTGGAACATATATGATGCTTTCAAATTATTACTCATTCTACCCATCTTTACAACATTTACTTCTGCATATCCTTACTTTGTCTACCGGTCACCAGAATGTGAACAGCAAATTTTGAAAATATTTCACAACACATCATGTAAATGCTTCAGTTAACTTCAAATTAGTAGCGGAGAGCAATTCAGAAACTGTAGTAAATAAGATTTAATTGGAACTAACATTGTAATCATCACCAGATAAATTGTTTTAATGATATATCAAGAAGACGGTTCTGTAAACAATACAAACAATAAATTTAAAACGCGGCTTAATGATTAAAAATTTCACAGAAGAAAACACTCCATCAGGTTGTCACAATAATGTCACGAAATTTAATTTAGTTTAGTTTCCAAAAAAATCTATGCGAACCTGCAACTTTCGAGTGTGATACTCTGCACAAAAATTTCGGTTAACGACATATTGTGAGCGTTGCAATTGCTTTTTCTCTATATCTAACTCGTTTAGTTTTAGGTATTATAAACAAACGATATATGAACAAAACTATAATACGCTGTGTAACAAGTTGCGAGAGTATACAAATCAGCTGCCATTAAGAAAATTGCCAGAAAAATAAAGTTTTATTATTTATTTAAAGACTTTAATGATTAAAGCCTTTTGTTTACTTTTCTATCTAGGTAATAAATACTTTAAAGCAGGAAAGGAGAAGTCGTTCACAAAAATAAAATTAAACATGTAAGGAAAGGCTATGTTCAGGTGCGACCGAATTTTTTATACTCTCGCAACTTATTGATGCAATTTTATTAAGATAACATGCAATATATTCGGCATAAAGTCGAATAGAATAACGAAAATCATCATATATAATCATCCGATGAAGATAGCGGAATAAAACTTTACACAAATACTTTATATCATCAGTGCCTAAGGATAATTTTTCACTGAAAATATCGGCAAATCTTTCAGATATTTTAATGTAATTCACAGAAAATTTGTTTCTCCTAATTGTGTGTCTCTGTTCCAAAAATTATTAAAATCGGATCAGAACTTCCCCTAACTCCCATATACCAAATTATGTGCGGGCTTTATTCCGCATATTTCGGTTAATATGTGAGATATCTTAACAAAATTAAGGGAGCATATAGTGTTGTATATAGAGTAGCTTGGTGGGGAAAATGAGTGAAATCGCTTTAGGAATTTCATCAGCCCTCACATACCATATATGATAATTTTCCTTTATCTATTGGACTTTATGCCGAATATATGGTCATATAGTGTGTTATCTTAATAAAATTACGTCAATAAATAGCGAGAGTATAAAATGTTCGGTCGCGCCCGAACTTAGCCTTTCCTTACTTGTTTTTGTTTATTTTTTTATCAAATTGATGTTGTGATTGATAATTTTTTCGTTTTTCAGTTTTGTTTTAATTTCTATGAAAAGAAAGCCTTTATATCATCAGTGCCTAAGGATAATTTTTCACTGAAAATATCGGCAAATCTTTCAGATATTTTAATTTAATTCACAGAAAATTTGTTTCTCCTAATTGTATGTCTCTGTTCCAAAAATTATTAAAATCGGATCAGAACTTCCCCTAACTCCCATATACCAAATTATGTGCGGGCTTTATTCCGCATATTTCGGTTAATATGTGAGATATCTTAACAAAATTAAGGGAGCATATAGTGTTGTATATAGAGTAGCTTGGTGGGGAAAATGAGTGAAATCGCTTTAGGAATTCATCAGCCCTCACATACCATATATGATAATTTTCCTTTATCTATTGGACTTTATGCCGAATATATGGTCATATAGTGTGTTATCTTAATAAAATTACGTCAATAAATAGCGAGAGTATAAAATGTTCGGTCGCGCCCGAACTTATCCTTTCCTTACTTGTTTTTGTTTATTTTTTTATCAAATTGATGTTGTGATTGATAATTTTTTCGTTTTTCAGTTTTGTTTTAATTTCTATGAAAAGAAAGCCTACTCAGATGTTTTGAACAATAAATTTGTGTTTTATATAGAATGTCAATTGCGTTTTTTATACCACAGCTTATTCACGTTCTCGTCACGGGAATAAAATAAAAAGTATCTTATTTCCTGCCCCCGGCCCTAAGCTACCTCCAAACCAAAGTTATGCCAAATCGGGTCAGCCATTCTTTAGTTGTAAATAGCTGAACTAACCCGACTTTCTTTCATATATGTATATAGATTATTAATTTATTTATTTTATTTGAAACAACTAGTTCATAAATTGAATGAGACGTTTTAATTAAACGGAGTTTTCTACAACTTTATTCAATTTGTTGCCATGATGGATGTGCTTATAGATGATGAATATTTAAATTAGGGTGATAAGTAGCGTTTGTCTATAGGGGTATCAAAATTGGCAACAGATAAAAATTTCTATTTGATCTATGTATATACTACCCTCTCCGAATCGCAAAAAATGAACAGTCTTTGTAGCAACGTTGAATTTCATTTTCAAGTCGATTAAAATTCATTCAAAAATTAATGTAGATTTTTATTTTGTATGGTACATCGATCTAAACAGCGTTTTAAACAAGCAAAGGACGGTTTATTGAACAATTAGCTCCTGTGTAAAAAGGCTATATGAGAAATAATTTCTTGTATAAGCGTACTATATCAAAATGTCTCTAATGTCATGCTTGGGATCGCTTTATGTAAGGACTCTTCTAAGATGGAATACTAAGTAACCAATTTTACACTATTTATAGCCGTTTTGATTACGTAAACCCTCCTCTTCATAATTTTTTACGATGCGCTGGCAAATTTTTACCAAATGAAAAATTATTTCTTTAAAGATTCACCAGCCGTATAACGAATACACTATTGTATAAGAATTATTACTTGTTATTGGTTCTTGTGGGACAACGCAAATTTAGGACATGTGCTTTCGATAACCACAATGGAAATAAATAATACCCTGCTTTAGTTTGTGGGTTTATGCTAAAAAAGTTTTAAGCAAAATGTGGAGATATATGGCCTTCCATTTTGTGTAAACTATTATTTGAATATTAAATTTTCTTCATTGCAGAAAGCTTTGTCTGTTGTGTTTGCCTTCAGGCTACATTTGTGCAATACTTCGTCGCTAAATCTTGGTGCGGATATTGCCCATAAAAGTTTTTTAGTTTGAAGACTTTTAGTGAAAGACTTACACTCACACAATCAGTACCAGTAATATTTGTAAAATAGCTAAATATACATACATATGTATATGCGCCACGAAAATCCAAAAGATTTATATAACTAATAATCATTCTTCATACATTTTGCATGATACAGTGTGTTCAAATATCATTGAACATGCATATCATGAATTCAATTTCATGAAGAAAATTGGAACCTTCAAAAATAAAATGGAAAATCTAAGTTTAGAATTAACGATAATGAATCATGAAATAAAATCTTTGGAAACATTAAACAATGATATTCAGAATATGGAAAACAAATTAGATTTCATTGAAGAAATTGAAGTATTATGTATACGAAAAAGTAAGTGAAGGACATTATGAAGAGCTGCCAAATTATGAAAAAAAGCTACAAAAAGAGCAGCCTAACATTCTTAGATGCTACGGCTTCGTATTTCGTTAAAAGGCGAAGCTGCGCGATTAACACAACATCTGCAAGTTTCAACTACTAATTATGAAGCAGCATCGAGTCTACTTAAGCAAAGGTATGACAATAAAAGAATTGTATTCACAACACAGTGGGACAGAATATTGGATCAACCAAATATAAATAGTGACAATGCTGAAAGGATAAGACAATTACTAGATACTACGAATGAGTGTCTTAACGCAATAGAGTCAAGAGGAATAAGTACTGAAGAAGCTGATCCCTTTATTGCACGTATTCTTGTCCGTAAATTAGGCAAAGAAGGACTAAAATTGTACGAGCAAACAGTAAAAAAGCGGCCACACCAACTGTAAATATGAGGAAGTGACTAAATCAATATTTTTGTCAGAACTCTTTGATGAAAATACTTGGATCTTTAAAGTATTCGAAAATTCCACCATCCATTTAGACTGTCAAAAAGGCAAAACGCAGATATTAGAGATTCCAGCACAAGGGATTCTTTCAATCAAGGCTGGGTGTACTGCAAGATTCGAAGGCATCACTTTAATCGGCATGCAGATATTTAAATTGCAGAGCGACATAATCCGAAGCTGGACCCGATCGTGACAACCATAAGAAAATAGCAGAAGACCACATAACTACTCTTCAAATAAGTAAAATAGACGATAACGAAGACCAGAGGAAGTTGGGAGAAGGCATTGAGACGATCAGCAACAAAGAATTAAAATTAAGTGAGTTAAGTTTAAGAAATCATAGCGGACATCTATCATTAGTGTTAGTAGTAATTGTAATATTATGCACTTTAATACTATATTTCCATTATAAATGTAGAGCGGATCTTGCTGATAGAATCATTGTCAATATTCCAAACCGGTTCAATATTTATAAACTTAATACAGTCCACTAATTTAAATAATAATTTTTTTCCCTCGGCAATATAGAAAACTAGACAAAATTTTCACTGAACTAAGCATTGCTCTTGCCTTAAACCCTAGGTAAAATACCAATTGATATAATATAATAGGCATATATAACATATACTTAATACTAAGTCAGTCAGGTTTTCTTTTTACTTTAAGAATTTGACTGAACATTTGTAACAGGAAGTCCTGCTAAATAATTACATTCCACTATCAAAGATATTTCTAACCAATGCCATTAGAAACTTTATGGCTTTCCACTGTTTATAAATACCCAAACATTTGTTCAACTGATAAACATTGGCCAATTACGCTGATGAATACATATTTTGGCTTGCGTTAACAGTGGTGATTTGAAAACCTCTTTTCTTTAGAATTTTGTCAAGATTTTCAAAATAAGCAATATAGCTTTTATTTTTTGTTATATTATATATAACATTTAAATATTTTCTTCAAATTATTTATGGTGGTTTTTAATGGCTATAGATAAAAATGTTACCTTTAAATGGATATAACCCTTTTTAAGTCTTAAGTAAACCCTTTAGTAACTTCTCTTGTAAATAACGATAATTGATATTTATAGATTAAAAGCTTAGAAAAAAGTGCTTTCGTTATTTCATGAGAATTTAACTTGAAAGATAAAGCATTTTTCGTGGCGCCAAATTTGGCCAATAACCGACAGCAAAAATGTGTGCTATTTTTCTCTTCCAAATTCAATATCATTTACCGTGTGGAAAGAAAGTGAGATTAAAAATTACTCAGAATAATTCGAAAAGCATATTTGTTGTTTATTTTTAGATCAGCAAAGTCTTGTAAATGTTTATAGAGGTGCTAGTTTTAACTTTTACAGGTATTGCAATTTTTTCTTCTTTTTTTTATTTATTGGATCTGCTTTTATAAAGCCTCACAATAAGTTATAAAGCCTTAAATATAAATAAACTGGATGGTGAACAATGTACTATGGTGAGCACGTGATTGTTCTAATAATTTTTTATTGGAATCTGAGAATAATATCCATGTTGGTTGCGGCTTTAAGACCGCGTTATATAGCAGATCTTTGTTGTCTAGGCTAAGTTTTGAATTTTTGTTTAATTAGAAGCTAATTTAAATTTGCTCCTCTTATCTTCATGCAGGTTATTTTACTCGATATGTGTTTTCTCCACGTGGGCCTTGATTGCAATGACATTTTACTTTAGCTTCAAGTCATACTTTTTATTTGAGCGAGCTTTTTGAGCTTTGAGCTTTTTATTTGAGACAAGGTGTTACAATTTAGTTAAAAATTAAATGGATATGACAAAGGAAAGGATGTACTATGTTTTTCTCTTATTTCTCTTGGTAAATAAGAACTGGATATATAGCTGAGGAAAGGATATTGTAAATGTAATGTTTTGTTCTATTGTATTCGTGTGAAAATCAATGACTAAATACTATTTTCGAGCTCTGAAAACAAAGCAAAGGGATCTATGCTGAATTAATTAGCATAGTAAGGGCATACCACATACCAAAAATATTTAGGGCATTTTGATTTTCTACTTTTAAAGAGCAATAATGTGAAAAAAATTCATTACTTTTTGTGAATAATAGTGAAATTTCGATACTCCTATGGTAAAAGTTAGTGAAGTTTAATAATAATTTTCAAATCTACACAATTCGAAGTTTATTGCCTTGACATACTATAAATTCTTCTATGTCAATTATAAATAAATTGTTTTTAAATGTTGCTAACAACTGTGAAGAGGATCATATCCCTTCGAAAAATTGTTATAGAAGAATAAAAAGGAGAGATTGCATTAAATAACGTAAATAGAAATCTCAAACATAAATAATGAGATATTTTAATACTTTCGCTGACTGTACTATTTTCGACATCAATGAACTTTCTAGTTTAAGCAAAGTGGCATAAATGCATACAAATAAGTTGAAAGAATAAGTACCCATAACACAAAAAGTCGATTGTATTTTAAAGCTGCAATAAATTTGACGGCTTAGCAAACGATATAAAGAAGCCCTTTTCTGTGTTGGTGCATTGCTGACATCGTCCCCACATGTTGAACAAGTAAGTTAAAGTGGTTATATCTAGTTTGTTTACAGGAATAGCAATAGAAGTAGATGTCGGGAAGTTACGGTTTTGCCATAAAAAAGAACAACAACATCTTAACCGAAGTTTTGAAATGCTTTTATTTACTAAAGTTAGACGAATATATGTGTTACAAGAACGGAAAAAGAGAAAAGCGTTTAACTGGCAAGAGCGGAATGAAACACTAAAAAATATAATAAAGGTAATGCAAAGAATAGAAACTATAAGAAACAATAAAGAATTAAGTGGCTCATGGTACAGAAATTGAATTCCCAGTAGGATATCTGTTGAACACACACTTGAAATTGCGACAAAGAGAATCATTACACAACAATTAACTTTATTTTGCAATTTACATACAATTTAAGATAGCAAGTCGATAACATTAAATTAGTATAAATGCGATGCGTATTATGCATAATATTACTAACACGCCATGTCACCACCAACGTAATTGCATAGGCTTCAAAATAAAAATTAATAAGTAAGGAAGATGATAAATTCGGTTTTAACCGCCATAATGCCAAAATGGTACATATTTCTCAACTGTAGTCCAACACTTCGCTGGGGTATAAAGCATTTAAATTTTCGTTCTCTTCATTTTAAAAACACATGGAATATTTCACTATTAAATAAATACTCATGTTCCCTCGTTGTCTATTAACTGACGTCATCCTTCAGGGGAGGGTCAACTTTTGACAACAATTGTAGTCAAGTGTTGCAACTTATATTCACTTAAGTGAGCTGCACTATTGTCCACTTAACTTGTATAACTTCAATGCCTTGCGAAGGGATTTCTTTCGCAAACTGCACTCTACTTGCAGATGGAACGTACGAAAATTTCCTACATTTCTTCCGTTTAATTTTTCGCATGTTAGATACCATAAACTAACGACTAGTTGAATGTTTTAGTAGTGAAATTAAATGGTTGTACTTCTCTGCAAATTTCGCACTTTGCCGCGCAGAAATAGTGCAAAGAAAGTTCGTGGAACTAAAGTTGAAAAACAAAGTTTAACTTGTTGAAACTGTTTAGCAAATAAGAGACTGAAATTACTTTTTCAAAGCCACCATGGCGAAAAATAAAGGACTTTCAAAACTTTTGTTTTTGTTTTGGAAGGCTACAGTTACGAAATAAAAAGCTCTTCTTCATTGTTTGTGCTTTTCTGGCAGCGACGCACTTATTGTTCAAGTATGTCTAAGTGGTTTGAACTAGTTTGTCAACCGAAATTCCAGTAGAAGAGATGTCGAAAAGCAACGGTTTACCATTAAAAAGCAACAACATCCTAAGTTGTTTTGAAGGAAGTTTTAAAATTTACTTGCTAAAGTTAGAAGATTTATTGCATTGCAAGAAGGGAAATAATGAAAAGGTGTAATGCGATCAACAACTGAAGGGCGGATGAGAAAAACTACATAAAAACTGGACTTTATCCTGAAAGTTATATAATATATTCTTACAGGTATTGATAACAAGTCAATAACAATCAATTAGTATAAACGACTCTCTCTCTCTAACGACTAACGTTATGTCAGACAATAACTGTTCTCGCAAACAAGTATGCTAATTGCAGCTTATTTTGCTACCCTAATTTGTTGAAATTACCAGAACTGTTGGATTATCTATACGAGAATATAATTAACTGATATTGTTAGCTTTAGTACCAATTATATCGTCAGACATAGGCGTTAATGCTAGCCTAAGTTTTTACTGAGCTTAAATGAAAATAACTTATACATGTGGAAAAAATAATCACACTTACTAGTGTGCGGGCTACTGAAAAATTCTATATCGATAACTTTCGACTCTAAATCTGACTAAAACAATATCAAAAGCAATTTCAATTTAAAGATATTTCATTTTTTATACGTTCAAAGTTCTAGGGACATCTTACATCTTCCAAAGTTCATGCTATCATATATTTTCCTTATATGTATAATTCTGACTTTTCCCATAAATTTAAGTAGACAATTACTATGGCATGAACATATACTTAAAACTTTATGTATGAACATTTATTTCGCTATTAAATTTTGATATTTGCACTTATCAACATGCAATAAAATGCGCGAATTGAGCATTTTTCAAGTATTTTTGTGCAAAGAAATTTGAAGAAACTAAAAATTTAAATTTTGAAATTCACGCAAGTGGGACAAGTTTCTGATTGCCATTCGATTGGTAGTGTCATATGACTCAAGCAGTTCACGACTTCCAGTTTTTGTCCAAGTATCTTCTGAATAGCCCACATAGACACCCGTTTGGAGGCGAGTTAAAGTGAGAAGGCGAAGCCCGCTTCGGCGGTTGTGGGTGGGGTTTGGGACCAACCACATAAAAAACCTCCCCAATGAAAGATCAAACAGAGCCTCGGATTAGAAACCCCACTTTTGATGACTACCCCTGCAAACGCAAAGCGTTTGATTACAAATAACTAACTGGAAAAGTAGCGCTATGTTCTTATACATAGCAGTTTAAGTGTACTTCCATGCTTCAACAAAAATAAACGTTATTTGTAATATTTAAATTTTATTTGATTTTTGTTAAAATAATAAAGAACTCATGGCAGAAATATTATTTTATTATTACTTGACAAAGCTAGAGCTAAGTTCGGAAAAACCTAAGCTTTAATATTCTTATAATTATATTGCTGTGTAATAATAAGAACTTGTTTATTTTTAATCTTTAAAGCTTCAAGCAAACGATTGACTATCAAGAGGTGTGTATATAAAACTTCCTTTCTACTATTTACAAATAATTAAAATCATTATTTACTTCCAACTTTGAAGAGCACCATAGTGAATATAACGTCTAAAGCAGTAAAACTCACAAACAATTATGCGCTTACAGCTGCTTTTGTTTGATTAAGTTAGCTAGAATCGAGTGTATGCCCTGCACATTTATTATTAACTTTTCAGCTGTCGAAGCGCTTAAGCAATACCTTTAATCGTTGAGCTTATAAGCGAATACTTATTAACATCAATATTTATTAACTTATAAATAAAATTATATAGGATTGAATCCGACATTTCCCCGCTACCCATCTTCGCCCGTAGCCCCCTTGTCAAAAGCTTTAAAAGCTACAACAAAGTTATCAGTTGAATTTATACCAACGAAAGAAATACAATTGCGTATGCATCAAAAGACATGTTAACGCAAAGTGACGCGAAGTGTTGCCGTTTCTTTAAATATTACAATTTAGCAGTATTAATTTGTGCATCAATACATTTATGAAATTCTTCAGCAAGATTAAAAAAAAAAAATCATTAAATCACGAAGAAAGCAAAATAAGTTTGAATATAATTATTAATACAATGTTTGGCGCGTAAGTACCATTATAAGTTGTTTTACTAACAAACTACTTGAATATAATTTTAGTTTGATGGGATTGAGAGGGAAACATTTACTATGAGATATTCTTCCCTGGACAAACTATCAATCCGGACCTCTAATATCAACTTATGGAGCGTCTGATTCCATCACTCAGATGCAGCCAGCTTTGTTCAATAGGAGAGTAAATATCTTCTATTAGGACAACTCACTCCCACAAATTTCGTATTGGCGGCATTGTATTGCGTTGTTTCATGCATTTATTGTGCCCACGGGACCTTTTGTCGATTTGTTTTTATTTTCACACGAATCGGTCATTTAATTCTTTTACTTCTTACTACAATTTCCACACATAAAAGTTCAATACAATTGCTTGGGAACGTATCGCTAAAACCTCAGCTGCTCGTAAATTGGCATTTTTAATCTAACGATCAAGTTTTTTGCAGTCAAAAAATAAAAAATAAAGTGTCAATTTCATGAACACATAAAGGTATTTTATGATGCAATCATGCAAGTACAATTGTATGGCATAAACATATGTTCTTTTGTTTGTACTTTCTCTTGTATGGCACTACATTTGATTGTGACAACATATTATTCCTGTATCTATACTGAATTTTCAAATATTACAATATTACATCAAGAAATCTCATATTATTCAGTTATACTTCAGAATTTAGAGGACTCTATATTTTATATGGTAGATAATAGAGGCATTATAATAGTACTCAACAGTATTTAACAGTTTCTTTCTCTACTTACTAATCAAAAATGTTATTGTTATGCAAGTCATGTTAATTATCAAATGCATTAAAGGTATATAGCTACTTACGAGTATTACATGGGTCATGTGTTGCATATAAATTATTTTTTCTATCAGATGCGAATGGTTTTATAGCTAAAATTGAAACATAAAATGTCTATAAAGGTGTTCTTTAAAGGATGAATTACTACAGTTGGCATTTTTAGCTACAATGATTAGAGCCACTTCGAAACACAGATACATATCTTACTGAATATGCTGCTGACATTATAAGTTATTCCTAACAGTAACCAGAAAATCACAGAGTTGTAATAATTAATCAAGAAGACAGAATACGCCCTTAATATTTATTATTGCCATACACCTTTTGTTAAAAATAAATTCGTATTAATATAATATAAACATTCTCTTGTAAATCGAATCACCAAAGATGCATTTTAAAGGCGATTACATACATACGTATGTATGACATTTTACCGGTACAAATGAGTGAGATTGCTTACATGCTTAAACTGAAAATCTTACATAGAGACATGCTATAAAAGTTCATATATCCCTCAATTATTGAATACGATTAATTTATTTAAATTTTAATGAATAAACTGATTTTTTACCTTAGAATCTAAAAGTACGCGGCCACTATTAAAGTTCATCACCTATAATGTTTAACAATTTTTGAAAGGAAATATCAAGGCCATTATGTGGACAACACCTTTACCAGATAATGTCAGTCATAAGAAATTGCTTCGCGTATTGATCGATTCACTATGCCACTATTTATTGCCTATTCGAAACTTCTTTAATCCTTCGGATGATGTACACGAGCTAGAAGACTCCTTGCAATAAGGAGCCACTCTCAGTACAATGCTTGCTCTTAATATACTGAAAGATGAATATTTTTACTTTAAACATTACCAATTTTCTTTTTAGTCTTATTACAAGGTCTGGTGACCACTTCCTTTAAGTTATTACATAGATAGATGGCATTCCACCTTAACATAGTCATATTCAAAATGCCATCTTTAAGGAAATTACCCCGATTGTTACCCTCCGTAACGCAAAGCACACACATACATTGCTAAACAAAGTGAAATGTTTATATAATAGTTTCAAAACAAATACAAACATATTTACCGCCTATTTACTAATTTTTTTAAAACCTACATTAACATTAATTATATACTTCAATATATTAACCAACAAACGTGTTGCTTTTTTGCTTACATCTGATCTACTCATTAATATTCATAACCACAGGGTTCATTGAAAACTTTAAATTAAATGCAAATCGTGGTCTCATGCTATGAGTTTAAGTTGTTGCAGTTAGTAAAGTAGTTCAAAACGAACATTAGTTAGTTAGTTGGCTGTGTATTAACATTGAAAATATTTAATTTCAAATATATTTTATGCAAATATTCTAAGCTTAAATACAACCCGTTACTGAGAAGCATCATTTAGTTTACGTTTTATTAGAGAAAAAAAATACTATAATTCCCACTCCCAATGCTTGCAAGTAATTTCTTCTTTTCAGATGAAAAATTATTAACGCCAACCCTTGGCTTTCTTTAGAAATATTATTATACTTCAAATCTTGATTTTCAACACTATGCCTTTCCATTACCATTATACTGTGGGGGATATAACGAAATTAATAAGAATGTCATTAAGTCCACAGCCTTCCTTATTTCCATCTTACCGGAAATATGCTTTAAGGATAGTACCGAAATATGTACTATTTATTTGGTTTCGACTAATTAACTTTAAGTGTAATTAAAGAGGATGTATGTTTTTCAAAGCCGTGGTCATGGCATAGATTTAATTTAAGTGTCCATTTTCAGAAATAATGTTTACATAGTCGCTACACATGAAAGTTCTTGATTATATTGGCCCATCATGTCGTATGAGTAATGTAACTTTGTGGAAGCGCTTAAATGTCCCAATTTGTTTGTATCATATTCAAGTACTGTGTCATGTGTGTGAGTACCATATCTTCAGCTAATTAGCACCGACACTTAGTATAATATAAATAATGTTTTCTTTACTAAAATACTTATGTTTATACTTTTTTCGCTTATTTTATTTAAACACTAGCAGGCCCGGCCACACGTTTTTGTGGCTAAGGTATACATTAAATTAATTTGGTCCAATCTTGGCTTCGGCAACGATATTGATTACTCGAGGTTGATTTATGTTACGCAGCATGATGACAACTCACACTACTTTTAATTGCAAAGTGAGTGGGGATAGTACAGGCAATTTTAAATAGTTTGGGATAATTGACTACGTCATCCTGGTTTGTAGCTGTGTCAACTCTCTTGGACCGAAATTCTAAATTGTCGCATTAAGATCATCGATATTTTTTTTTACCACCAATATAGGTCATTCAATCAGTCATTTATGGTTATCATTTTGAGGTTTCATGTCAGGAAAACTTCTCTTTCGAACCAATGAAGTGAGAGAAATCTGTTGGAAATGCTATTAATCCATCGAGGTGTCAACCGCCAACTGCTTCTACATTCGCAATTTGATATTGTTGCAAAAACCCTCATATGTTAGTTTTTAATTGGCGATTCTTTATGTGTCGCCACAAATTAAATGATTTTAGGCATGCGATTAGCCCGTCAGTAACAGTTGATCCAGGAATAATTGGAAGAGTCTGGCGTAAATCACCTACTAACAGAATCCTGGCTCCACCAAAAACGTTCATCGACAATCAAGATCTTTTAAAGTCCTGTGCAGTACCTCCAGTGACTTCTTGAATATTTGGAAAATCTTCGTTATAGCGCTATTTTTGGCGAATTTGCCGACTGGTGTTTCGTTCATTTGCAATTTGGGAGTAATTTCAAGGCCGAATGTGCCGTTTGTTTGCTTATTGCTTACTAACAGGTGCCAAATTGGTGGTGAAAATGAGTGAAATTGGTTCTGGAATTACATCAGCCCTCGTATACTATAAATGATGATTGTCGTTATTCCATTGGACTTTATGCCGAATATATAGGTCAAAAGGTCCACGAATATTTCAAGACTAAAATTAGCCAGATCGGTTTGGCCGTTCTCGTTTTTTTGCGGCACAAACGAACAGCAATTCATTTTTATACTCTCGCAACAAATGTTGCTAAAGAGAGTATTATAGTTTTGTTCACATAACGGTTGTTTGTAACACCCAAAACTAAACGAGTTAGATATAGGGTTAAATATATCAAAGTGATCAGGGTGAAGAGTGGAGTTCAAATCCGAATGTCTGTCTGTCCGTCCGTCCGTCCGTCCGTCCGTCTGTGCAAGCTGTAACTTGAGTAAAAATTAAGATATCTTGATGAAACTTGGCACACTTATTTCTTGGCACCATAGGAAGGTTGCTTTCGAAAATGAGCAAAATCGGACCACTGCCCCGCCCACAAAATGGCGAAAACCGAAAACACATAAAGTGCCATAACTAAGCCATAAATAAAGCTATAGAAATAAAATTTGGTATGAAAGATCGCACTATGAAGGGGCATATTTGGATGTAATTTTTTTGGGGAAGTGGGCGTGGCCCCGCCCCCTACTAAGTTTTTTGTACATATCTCGCAAACCAATAGAGCTATATAAACCAAACTTTCTGCAGTCGTGTTTTGTAGCCACTTCCTAATACAGTCCAAAAATGAAAGATCATAACCACGGATCATAACCACGCCCATACAAAAGTTAGGTTGAAAATTACAAAAAGTGGGTTAACTCACTAACGAAAAACCTCAGAAACACTAAATTTCACATAAGGAATGGCAGATGGAAGCTGCACTCAGATTTTTTTACAAAATGGAAAATGGGCGTGGTGTCGCCCACTTATGGGTCAAAAACCAAATCTCAGGAACTACTCCACCGATTTCAATGAAACTTGGTTTGTAATATTTTCTTTACGTCCCAATGATATGTTGTCAAAATTGGCCAAATCGCTTCACAATCACGCCTACTTCCTATATACCAGAACTTTGAAGACGATCTGAATCGTTTACATTACAATATATAAAGTAAGCACTAGTGAAGATATCGGTGCAGAACTTTGCACAAATACTACGTTTATAGTGTGACAGCCCCATTCTAAAAATCGCCGAAATCGGACCATAGGTTTTTAAGGCCCCATATATCGAACACGAGGACCTCGGTGCTTCTAACCTAATATTATGGTTTCCAACTTCCAATGGACTTTATACAATATATATGACGAATATGTGCGTCAATTTGTGTATTATATAATATAAATAAAGTTAAATAAATAAATTGCGAGAGTATAAAATGTTCGGTTACACCCGAACTTAGCCCTTCCTTACTTGTTATATTATATTATTATCAAGAGACAATTTTGTTTAATTCCGCACACGACCATTCAGTAGGGAATCGACCGCGCGAGTGATCTTAACCCCCTCCCTTACCACCATGCCCGAGTGACGCCTACAACTCTACATACAACGCATAGTTAGCCGCCGAGCGGCTTTTCAAAATTTTTAACTCGTGATATCTTTTGAATGGAATGTCAGAATCTAATAATTCAAAAAGTTATATAAAGGTTTTGAAGCGATCTTAAATAATAAATCATTTATTTCGATAAGGATTAATACTAAGGTACAAATAAAGAGCCTTTTCAAGTAGTAGTATTTTAATAAATTTTTTTATGTAAAATCGTTGTACATAAAATTTTTTTATGTACAACGCATAGTTAGCCGCCGAGCGGCTTTTCAAAATTTTTAACTCGTGATATCTTTTGAATGGAATGTCAGAATCTAATAATTCAAAAAGTTATATAAAGGTTTTGAAGCGATCTTAAATAATAAATCATTTATTTCGATAAGGATTAATACTAAGGTACAAATAAAGAGCCTTTTCAAGTAGTAGTATTTTAATAAATTTTTTTATGTAAAATCGCGATAATAGTTAGAGATATGATGTCGCGACTTTTTTGTAGATAAGTTCTACAAAATTGTAGTACATCACTTTGTTATATCTTCAATCGTTTTCGCAGCATTCACGATTTAAGAAAGTATTTTGGTATTTTTTTTACATTATCGGAGTTTTGGTAAGGAACCCTATTTTTTTTTAACTAAATATAGCCTGTGTCACTCAGGGATAGTATAGCTTTCCAACGGTGAAAGAATTTTTCAAATCATGTTTCAATATTTTTGTTTTTTTTTACAAAAATATGTGAAATCCACGATTTGTGTGAGTCAACTAATTAGATTCGAAGATATATTTAGGGTTAAACATAATGATAATAGATAACATAACTTACTTTTAGTTAGTATTTGGTTGTATAACCCTTTAACATCAATACTGACCCATATCGGTTGCGTCTTTATTTAATAAAATTCCGACAACGCTCCACTTATACGCATTTCCATGAAGTTCTTATTTTATCAAAAAAGACATCAATATTTAGGATATTTTTGTCACTGACGGCTGTTTAACGTCACCCTACAGATGTTCCAGTGTGTTAAAGTCAAAACAAAATGACGTCCATACCAAAACATTTTACTAAAGATGTTACGAACCCAAAACACTAATATGTTTTGTAGAAATCTCTTAATCTCTCATTTTTTCGGCTCAACAATATTTTTTCAAAACAAATAATAAATTATTTATTTTATGTAAATGTGAACAAGAAACGACCACAACGGCCCACAAGAGGTCGCTAGAGATACTGTCCGGACCAGTAGTATTAAAATATTTACGCGAGAACCAAAATATTTTTGGTTGACCATTTATTCTGTTGTCAGGTGATTTTCGCCAGACACTAACAAAAGAGTGTTTTTCCAACAAGACCAAACTGCGATTATTTTCTCGGAGCAGACGCTAGACATTGGAAATGGTAAGGTCGCAGTTGGCACCTCGACCGGAGTAATAACATATCCAACAGATTTATGTGACTTCACAGACTTCAAAGAAAAGCTAATTCAGTGTGTTTTCCGGACATAAAACCACAAAAAACAACCATAATTGGGTGAGTGATCGACCAATATTGGCGGCAAAAACAAAGATTTCGATGATGAATAAGCAAAAGAATATCGTCATCGAAGCCAAGATCATCATAAGAAAGTACAAATGAGAGGACACCTTGACTAACTTTGTATAGCAGTGAACGTCTTTTGGCCAATATGATGATGACGATGATATTTCTGTTGTATTTAATGTAGACAAGAATATTAAATTGTTAGGAATTATAATTGACAAATCTGTGGCCGGGCCGGGAAACATTGGTTGTTACTGATACATAAGTGAATGTAAGAAAACGACGATGTGCAAATAAAGAAGCAAAGATGCGAAACTAGAAATTTGTATTCGAACCGTTGAGCAGAGCGACAAAACGTATGTCACCAGCACCGATGTTCGCGGGAGTCTCATCAAATGTGAGGTTATGTACGATGGCTACGTGTTAGCCCGATAGAGTCGTTATTACTTCTTTACTTAGCACTTTTTAATGATCGTAGATCTTAAAGGCCCTTCCCTTGCATAAGAGTTCAATTAATTTCACAAATTCACAACGCGCACGTAAACGTTTATGAATGTGGGGCGCGATTCCAAGCCATAATGAACAAAATCGTGTCAAAAATCAACACAGGTGAAGTGTTAGTATACTTAGACGACATAATTATTCCAAGCAAGACTGTAACCGAAGGACTTTTACGCCTTGAACGATTTCTCGCACTTCTTAAAGAAGCAGGACTTACTTTACGTACCGATAAATGTAGATTTCTCGAAAAAAGAATAGAATACCTCGGGCATATCATCGACGAAAACGGTATCACACCGGGTATGCAGAAGGTAACAGCTATAAAGAATTTCAAAACACCAACTAATACGACAGAGGTTAGAAGATTTTTAGGTCTAACGGGGTTTTTCAGAAAATTTGTCCCAGAATACTCACTGATTTCGAAACCTCTTACTATTTTACTGACTAAGTCAAATGAAAACAAATTTGTATGGGGTAGCGAACAGCAACACTCTTTCGAAACCCTCATCAAAGCGTTAACCAACGAACCGATACTGACATTATACGATGTCAATGCGCAACATGAAGTACATACTGATGCCAGTAGCAGTGGTTTAGCAGGCGTACTTCTACAATCAACTGATGGAAGTGCATGGCGTCCGGTGTGCTATTATAGTCGCCATTGCACTGATACAGAAAGCCGATATCACAGTTATGAACTTGAAGTTCGAGTCGAGACGTTAGAGAGATTTCGCATCTACTTACTGGGGAAACAATTCAAAATCGTAACAGATTGTTCTGCAATTGCTCATGTAAAAGAGCATAAAGAATTAAAATCTAAAATAGCTCGCTGGTGGCTCAAACTACTTGAGTATAACTTTGTTTGTGTACATCGTCAAGGTAGTCGCCTACAGCATGTCGATGCTTTAAGTCGAGCGCCCGACCAACCTGCAAACGAAGTCGACCCAGCAGGTTTCGTTCTTAAAGTATGCAGTAATAACAACGACTGGCTCCTCACGATGCAACTCCAAGATGAAAAATTACTCGAGATTATCAACGTTTTAAGAGATAACGTTACATCGCCAAGTGATAAAATCATAAAGGCTGAGTACCAGCTACGCAATCATCGTTTATATCGAAAAGAGCCTGATGGGCCAAAATTTGTGGTCCCAAAAGGGGTACGCTGGCGCATTGTACAGTTCTGTCATGACCAGGCAGGGCATACAGCGCTGGAATCGACTATTCAACGTATCAGACAGACCTATTGGTTTCCGCAAATGAGAAAATATGTCAAAAATTATATAGCGGCATGTATTAAGTGTTGTTATCAGAGACAACGCTCAGGTAAACGCGAAGGTATTATGCATTTCGATTCCATCAAGCCAATTCCGTTTCATCGCATTCATCTGGATCATATGGGTCCATTTATACGCAGTAAACAGGGAAATTCGTACGTATTAGCCATATCCGACTCTTTCAGCAAATATCTAATAGTTAAAGCCGTACGTGATACAAAAACTAGTCACGTTCTCAAAACGCTAAATGAAATATCATCCTATTTTGGTCTACCATCCCAAATAATAACTGATAGAGGTACATCCTTTACTTCAAACGCTTTTGAAGAGTTTTGTAATAACCTTAACATCCAACACACGAAAGTCGCTGTACGTACTCCACGCGCTAATGGCCAAGTAGAGCGCGCGAACCAGAGCATTCTATCATTCCTTCGAACAACGACAGAAAATCCAAAAGATTGGGATCTCAAATTGAAAGATCTCCAATGGACGATGAATTCTTGTCGTAATTCAACGACAGGTTTTAGTCCGAATGAACTTGTTTTCGACTTTCCGTTACGAGACGTAGTCACCAATCAATTACTAGCAGCTGTCCACGATGATATTGACGACGATCGTTCTACGCTGTCTTCTGAAAAAAAAACGCAAGCAAGCCGCAGAAAACATATACCAGGAACGTGAAAAATGGAAGCAGAGATTCGATCAACGTTATCAAACCCCCAAAACATATGTTGAAGATGATTTGGTAGTCATTGAAAACGAACCAGCATGTACAGATGAATCTAGACAACTTGAGCCTAAGTTTCGAGGGCCATACATTGTACGAAAAGTTCTAGGTAATGATCGATACTTATTGGAAGATATTCCAGGGTATCAGATAACAAACAAGAAATTTTGTTCTGTCTACGCATCAGACAAAATGAAGCCTTGGTGTAGAAATTGTCCTGAACTAGAACCCGGCGACAAAATCGAGGACGATTTAGGTCAGGAAGAGCCGAGTTGTCACGCCACACGAAAGCTACTCTGAAAGCAGGGTTGCTGAATACCAAAAATACTGCCCTGCGTGAAGTGAAGCGAAAGTACTGGTACTAAAAAGTTCGAGAAGACATATCTGGCCGCGACGCTTTCAATAAGTTCAGTTGTCTTTTGTAAACTATTATTTTTGTCTATCTAATTAAAGTTAACTTTTTATATTAATATTTAAATAAACTGTTTTAATTATAAACGAAGAGTTCGAGAACGGTAAGAAGCCATCCTTAGAAGGACAACGGTCCACCTATGATACTAGTAAATAAATAAGAATTCAAAAAAGTATATTTTGATATTTTGATAAATAAGTTGACGAACTGAGCCTAATTGATTTGCTTGAAGCAAAATACTTTCCTCTATTTTTATAATCAATATACATAAGTGTGTTTGTCAAACAAAATTAAAACTCAAATATTTGTAAATGGTCAGCACTAATGTAATGAAAATACTCCAGTTCTAAGACGGATCGTTAGGAATTTATTTGGTATTGCCTTAGTCATTTTCGCAAAGGATATAAAAAATGAGGAACATGTTATTACTAAAAAATTCATCTCAGATGCAAGTAAAGTGGCATAAATAAAATAAAAGATAAGACTGATATGCAAGAAGTACCCTTTATAGTAAATCATATAGGTGGGAACGAACCTGTTTACTGCTGCAACAGAATTATCTAATAAAGCGTAACGTAGCACAAAGGCGCAATGATTCTATCCAATAATTTCTTCATATCAACAAGAACAAATTATTTAAGACCCTTACATCTATCATCAAAATACAAGCGTATCAGTTAAGTCAGTCTCGTGAGCCCAATAGCTTTACAATCCAGTGTAAATAATTATGGTATGAAATAATTTCAACTTATGTACACTTATATAAAATTACCAGACAAGAATAATGAAGAAACAACTTTGATAAACTGTTCTTGCAAGAATATTTTCCAATCTACTTATTGTAGCTCAGGTGTTAACATCCACCCCAGTCACATACATATGTGACAAAGTGAAAAGTTAACAGAAGCGTGAAATACCTTACAAGGCTACATCAGCTACCATTAAAGATGATGTTGTTTTAGATGAATGTATGAGAAGAAAGTTTGTTTGATATGTATCTCACAGGTTGGAGACATGTGCAAGTACTAAGATTTTCACTTCTTATAAAACAACAAATGAACAATGCTTCCAATACTTGTGAATACGTAAAATGGATTATAATACACTGGTGTCATAGCATTGATTTAAAGCAATTTATAATCGTCACAGGGTTCTTAAAACTTGCCGACAAAATTCACATAATAATTAAAAAAAATATATATTTTTACAGTCAGACACCGGTAAAAAAGATTTCAACAATATCTGCTGGAAAAACGAAACCCTTATTTTAGTCTTCCTGAATCTACTTGCAAAAATTTTGGTTTTAGTAACATCTATTGAAAGTTATACGACCAACGTTTTACAAACAAAAAATAAATATTGAAAAGTTAATATTAGATTTCAATTCAATTTCAATTTCAGTATAATAAATGGTCAAAAACGCAAATAGATTTATGTACATATGTTTCTGAATAAAAATGCTGAATTGTTTGTGCATTTCCTTTAAACATGCATGCCTGAATAATAGATGAGATTGTTGTTTGCGACAAATTCATGTACAAATTTACTATAAATGTAAATACAATTTCCTAATACATATGCAAAACTATTTCAAATTTCATCAAAATGAAAGTCTGCACACAATATTCATAGAATTCCATTTCTAGTATAATTACCATTTGCGACAGTTAAAAGACGAGATAGATTTGGAACTATTACATTTAAACGCATTACGCTTTATGGGTAAACCATTTTGACGCAGAGTGAGGTCATAGTAAAAGCATTTTGTGTCCACAAATCTGCATTTTGTATAGGCAAATATATGGTTAACCATAACTCTTACAGTCCGGCAGACATGCAATGTGTAAAAATAATTGCAGTGAAAAACAATTAGTATTTCCCCAAATCGATTAAATGCTATTTGACGTGTGGAAATACCTGATACCACACTAAAGGCACTGTTAAGAGAGTTACATTCTATATTTAATGTGCCGTACAAATTAGCTTAATCAGATTTTTCGTGCCAATTAGTAAATGATTTTAATGAAGTTAAGAGTTCTTAACTTTACATTTGGCTGAAAAGCATTTAATACATTTTTCTATAAATTAGACTTTATCTGTCTGTAAAGAGCTGTAATTAAGCAAAATTTATTACCTTTTTGTAATGGAAATAAATTTAATAAAATAATATAATATAGCGTAGACTTTCACAACGCACAATAATTGTATTGCAAAATGTCCGGTGAAACAAAATTTGTTTACTTTTTTTTGGGAAAAACCATAAATAAGGCAAACAAACTCACCCAAATTTATTTTCTCTTTTATTGATAACTAGTTGACCCGGCAAACGTTGTTTTGCCATATAAATTATTTTTAGGTAATCATTGAAGCACTCTGTGATAAACGATATTTTTTGTTTTGTTGTCAGGTGCGAAAACGATCAAAGCAGATGGTTTTCCGACACGGGAACATGCGACATACAGTTGTCCGTGTGAAAAACATGCATTTTCCAGATTCAGGCCACAAACACTCAATGATTGGCGCATCAAGGAAAATCATTCCGACATTTCCATCATCAATTGCCTTCATCACCGTATCGTACATTTCTTTTTGTTGAGGATTCAACAATGGTACATTCGTTCGAACCAATTGGCTTAATGCATTTGTGTCGTATTCACGTTCACGCTGCAATTCTCGTTCGATGCGAAAGATTAGATCTTTTGGCTCGTGGCATTCTGAATTACACCGAGAAATGAACACACAAAACATGTGCTCAAATGTCATAACCTCACAAAATAAACATCTCACATATGTCATTGCATCTTGCGTGGGTTGCCAACTGTGCATATGCATGCAGCTGTCAAAAGTTGATGCACACAGCGCCATCATCTGTTCGTTTTTATTTCCTTTTTAAAATCGTATTTGAAAATTTATTTTCTTCATAATTTTTTTTTCGGAAAATTTTCCAGAATTTTCTTAAGTATTCTTCTTGTTTGGGGGGAGACCTGTCCTAATTGGTGGTAATCACTGAA
The DNA here is from genome assembly GCF_028554725.1 of Zeugodacus cucurbitae. NCBI lineage: Eukaryota > Metazoa > Arthropoda > Insecta > Diptera > Tephritidae > Zeugodacus > Zeugodacus cucurbitae. Next base: position 48,126,772 of record NC_071667.1, on the reverse strand, counting down.
ATCGGTTCAGGCCAGTTATAAGCGTAGTAACTAACGTCACTTTCTTTTATATATATAGATATTTGATAACGACAAATATAACGTATTACACTGTTCTATTCTATTCACTGTTCTATTCTATTTCTACAGCAAAATGTTTTACATTTTAGTGCCTTCCTTTTTGTTTGTATATGTGTTCGCATGGAGTACATTGTCGTTTACACTAAATTCCGACCGTCAATCACTTTGTTTACCTTCCGTTATCTTGCATGTTTCAAGGTGTTTGTATTTCTGAAACATCAAAAATCTTTAATGTATGTGCATGTTTCTATTCCCTTTTCTATTTCGATTATGTAAGGCTGTATGTAGAATTTTATTAAATAACATGAATAGCTCGGAATTACGGTGCCGTTACTGCTAACGTTCTTAAAGTAACTAAATTCGACCAAAAATTAACATTATCACTGCGGATATTCGCAACTTTTGTTTACCTGTATAAGCTATTTCAAGACTTTTTTATTACTTCTAAATGGTCAGTGGAACTCTTTCGAAGCTATGGTCTATACAGAGTTGGATAGAATGTTTAAAACAAGCTGGTTCCATTACCTCTTACAAAGTGGGGGAAATAATAGAAACACCAGTCTTGAGTGAGAACTATTTCATTCTAATTTGATTTTGAGTTTTCACGTATTTATATACAAATTTAAGAATTATCTTAACTATCTAAATATATATGTTTGGTATGGGGTATGCAACTGCTCATGTACATTTATATTCAGTTGCACATCTCAGATCAAAAGGTTATCTAAGTATGCGCGTTCAATATATTTGAACATACATATTTATGCTCAGTGGACTGTGTGTATATAATAATACAATGAATAAAATATAGAAGAACGATAAATAATACCATACAATAGGGAAATTAAAGCTGAATAAGAAGATTGAAAAGAAATTAATGGCAATTCTAAACTATTCAAGAAAATATTCTATATACGACAACTTCTGTCGCTATAAGCGATTGCTTGTAATAAAAGGGCTCAGAAATTAAGCGCAACACAAATACATATCGCTCATTTACATGAATAGTATCACGACTAGCGATTTTAAAATTTTTCAATTGTCTCTTATTTCGCATATATAGAAAACTGCCATAAGATTATTAAATAAATAAGTTAAATGTCTCATTATTGCTGAAAAAATCAAACAAAAATTTAATTACCTTTTCACCAATATCGTTGTAACCCAAAGTATGTTATTCTTTCTGAAAAAAAATGACTAATTCTGGCACAACTGAGATGTGTCATTGTTGTGGTTATAATATAATATGACATAGCAAGTTGAATAACGAAACATTCTTATCTCGACGGTGTATTTTTCTACACATTAGAATGCAATTTTTACACAATATGGACAATGTTATAACTGCACATTTCTGCATACTCAACTTAAAGTTAAATTAAGTTTTTTAAACACCCACTTTGCATACGGCCATGGGGGTGTCGGGAGTATATACTAATGTATATGTTACCATTACATAAATACTTCAGCATGCTAAAATTAGCACACGAACGTTGTACTCGGATTCGCAAGACGTGTGTGTGGTGTGTCGCTGGTCGTGGTCCCGTTGCGACACATTACATACTCTTTACTAGGCTAAATTGCAACATTTGTATGACTCGTTCGCAGATTCCTGACATATAAGCCTATGAGTGTTTTCATGGTATCCACAGGATAAGTCTTTTATGACTTTATTACCAACGATGCATGGATAATGGCAAAACAACTCGCAACAATAACTGATAGGAGAACACGCATACGTGTATGCTCTGATAAATATTTGTATTTCTCTATCCTTTATGAATATCTCGGCATATTCATATGAACTTATAAGTCTGTATAAACAAATTTATAGTTACAAACAAATAGCTGTTTTCGAATTTTAATTTTATTGACTGAAATTCTGTAATAAGACCTGTGTTTGATGGAAGTGTTCACTGCGACTTATAGTATATACAAGTGACCGATGTTGGACTGATAAGTTGGTAATAATTCTCTTGTAGACGCGAGTACTTTCACAAGTAACTCGTAATTATATTTATATTTAAGTGAATCTCGACATATTTGCTTAACATTTTCGCAAGGTTTTTGGTCTTTTATTCAGATTCAGTGTTACGTTTGCATTTGCTTAAACTTTTTGAGCTATATTTTTGAAGTAATATATTTTATTAATACGATTCTTCTTCTTCTTAACTGGCGTAGAAACCGCTTACGCGGTTATAGCCGAGTCCACAACAGTGCGCCACGCATCTCTCCTTTTGGCGGTTTGGCGCCAATTGGTAATACCAAGTGAAGACAGGTCCTTCTCCACCTGGTCCTTCCACCGGAGTGGAGGTCTCCCTCTTCCTCGGCTTCCACCAGCGGGTACTGCATCGAAAACTTTCAGAGCTGGGGCACTTTCATCCATTCGAACAACATGACCCAGCCAGCGTAGCCGCTGTCTTTTTATTCGCTGGACTATGTCTATGTCGTCGAACAACACATACAGCTCATCATTCCATCTTCTGCGGTATTCGCCGTTGCCAATGTTTAAGGGACCATAAATCTTCCGCAAAACCTTTCTCTCGAAAACTCCTAGTGCCGTCTCATCGGATGTTGACACCGTCCACGCTTCTACACCATAAAGTAGGACGGGAATGATGAGGGACTTGTAGAGTTTAGTTTTTGTTCGTCGAGAGAGGACTTTACTTTTCAATTGCCTACTCAGTCCATAGTAGCACCTGTTGGCAAGAGTGATTCTGCGTTGGATTTCAAGGCTGACATTATTATCGGTGTTAATGTTGGTTCCTAGGTATACGAAATTATCTACAACTTCAAAGTTATGACTGTCAACAGTGACGTGGGAGCCAAGACGCGAATGCGCTGACTGTTTGTTTGATGACAGGAGATATTTCGTCTTGTCCTCGTTCACCACCAGACCCATTCGCTTCGCTTCCTTATCCAGGCGGGAAAAAGCAGAACTAACGGCGCGGGTGTTGTTTCCGATGATATCAATATCATCGGCGTACGCCAGGAGCTGTACACTCTTGTAGAAGATTGTACCTTCTCTATTTAGCTCTGCAGCTCTTATAATTTTCTCCAGCATCAAGTTAAAGAAGTCGCACGATAGCGAGTCACCTTGTCTGAAACCTCGTTTGGTATCGAACGGCTCGGAGAGGTCCTTCCCGATCCTGACGGAGCTTTTGGTGTTGCTCAACGTCAACTTACACAGCCGTATTAGTTTTGCGGGGATACCAAATTCAGACATCGCGGCATAAAGGCAGCTCCTTTTCGTGCTGTCGAAAGCAGCTTTAAAGTCGACAAATAGATGGTGTGTGTCGATCCTTTTTTCACGGGTCTTCTCCAAGATTTGGCGCATGGTGAATATCTGGTCAGTTGTTGATTTTCCAGGTCTAAAGCCACACTGATAAGGTCCAATCAGTTTGTTGACGGTGGGCTTTAGTCTTTCACACAGTACGCTCGATAGAACCTTATAAGCGATGTTAAGGAGGCTTATCCCACGATAGTTGGCGCAGATTGTGGGGTCTCCCTTTTTGTGGATTGGGCAGAGTACACTGAGATTCCAATCGTCGGGCATGCTTTCTTCCGACCATATTTCGCAAAGAAGCTGATGCATGCACCTTATCAGCTCTTCGCCGCCGTATTTGAATAGCTCGGCCGGCAATCCATCGGCCCCCACCGCCTTGTTGTTCTTCAAGCGGGTAATTGCTATTCTAATTTCTTCACGGTCGGGCAATGGAACATCTGTTCCATCGTCGTCGATTGGGGAATCGGGTTCGCCATCTCCTGGTGTTGTACTTTCACTGCCATTCAGCAGGCTGGAGAAGTGTTCCCTCCACAAACACAGTATACTCTGGTCATCAACCACTAGATCACCGCTGGGGGTCCTACAGGAGTGTGCTCCGGTCTTGAAACCTTCAGTTAGTCGCCGGATCTTTTCGTAAAATTTTCGAGCATTACCCCTGTCGGCCAGCTTGTCAAGCTCTTCATACTCACGCATTTCATATTAATACGATTGTCGATAATTTATTTGGAAAGTTCAAAATATAATTAGTCATTATTTTTAACATTATACTGTAACTATAACTTATAATCCACTTTTCAAACGCATTAACAACATAAAGAACAATATTAAATATTACTCTAGTTAATGTTAATTTCTCTTAGTTACAATCACCTGAGAATTTATGAGTTCCTATTTAAATATATTTTGGTATATTAGAAAGTATTAAGGTTTATAACAAAAAGTTCTTAACAAATTGACAAATAACGGCAACAGCCGTAAAAGCAATGGAGTCGAGTAAATTCCGCCGAACGTGTGCGCAAATAAATTAAATTGAATTCATGAAGCATAAAAAGGATCAACTAAAACAACTGAAGAAAACACAGAAAATAAATTTAATCTTCGCTCCTACATACAAACATATAGACCACCCATATATGTATTTCGAATGTATTCAACTCCCACCGATGTCATATCTATAAGTAAGTCATAATGACACTGATGAAAATAGAAGAAATGAAAATGGAAGGCGGCGACTGAGGATATTGCGCGGACTCAGCAAAAGCTTAATAAAAAGGAATCACGAATATGACCAACTACGACATTGTGGGTTTTGTTGGTGAGGCAAGCAATCTGTAAACATAAATCGCTGGCAATACACTTTTAGCAATTACATATCGTGCGATTTCTTGGAAGTGGACATCTACAACCAGAAGCAAATGACATTTAGAATAAATGAACATTTGTTTTATTTACGACAGGAAATTAATTGATGTAAGAGGGATGCAATCAATAATTTTAAGATCTTTAAAAACATTTTTTCGCTAAGCTTAAGAATTCCATAAGCAGATGGAGGTGATTCGGTAATTGCCGGACGTGTTTAATTTGTATTTAATAAAAGCCAAGCTATTATCATATTATGATGTTCTTTCATAAACAGTAATAAATATTTCAAAAAGAATATATCGATACTAACATCCTCAAGACCTGATTTCGATCATTTGAAATGAGCAATGTCACATTTCCATTTTAATATTTGTACAAGGCTGTATTCCGATAATTTCATTGATTCTTGATTTATACTATATTGCAAAGCCCATATTTAGATTTGGTTTAGAATTATATTATATGGGAAATAGGATTTTATTGTGTAAAGGAAAATTATTTTGAAAAATATATCAAAAAGATCAACCAAATACTAACGGCATTAAAAATAAAGTTTTATGTTGAAATCCATTCCTAATTTAATATTCTTAATAAATATAATTAAATGAATTATTTTTAACAATAATAAATTTTTAATAAAACCTAAGTAAAAATTAAATTATTTTTCAAGCATTTGCAAGTATTTTATAGAAATTGTTTTAAATTGTTGTTAACTTCCGAATATAAGAAAGAATGGCAATATAGCGTAGACATTTTAAGAGGCTGTAAAACCAGCAGAGTTATTTTATTTTGTTTTTGACGACAAGCGGTTAATGATAAGGAGTGATGCCATTTAAAGTAGATACGAAAATATTTACGTATCTAACAAGAGGCGTAAAGATAGAATAATATCAAGAATTTACAAACGGCAAACCCTCTAAGCAATATTTTGATAAAAAAGAAACAAGGAAAAAACCGCGCAAAGAGAAAAAGCATGCGATAAATCCATGGCCTTTCTTCAAAATAGGATTACGCGTCGTAAGCGAATTTATGCGCACACATGTTTTGTGTACCCAAAAATAACAAAGCTGCAAAACATGTGTAAATGTCGAATAAAAAAGGTATTTTAACGTATTTAATACCTGGTGCTCTTCAAATTTTCTTCACGTTAATTTTTCTTCTGTTACTGAATTATTATTAAAAGTTAATGACTCGTTAATGTCATTCTGAATTCAAGGGTCAGGGATTGTTGTACATGAACCAAAGGACAATAAATTTCTCACGCACACAAAATTATAATAAATTTGTATTTTACATGAAATTATAGGTCTTTAAATGTTTACGTTGGGTTGGCTATCAGAAGAAATGCTTACGAAGCCTATTTAACTGGCAGAAAGTTAAAACCATTATTTCTATTCCACTTTCTATTCTCCCATCCTTTAATTATTTCTAAATGGAGTTGCGTTAGATAAAATAAATATTTAACAAAAGCTGTGTGGTTTTAAAGGTAGAATAGCGTAATAGCCTCAGGTCTCCCTTTTCAGGCTCACTAAAATTTCCTGTAATGCCGAATGCAAATTTTCCTTAGATACAAAAATAATAATAATAATAAAAACCGAACAAAGCTATAAAATTTAAAGTTCTGACAGTTGTTTGTGTTTAGTTTATGCCTTATATAGCCAGCAGGTATTACATAGCTCAACGAAGCGCATAAGCTTAAGGGCGTTACATTTGTATTTACTTGTCTGTTCGCCGCGTACGAGAAGTAAAATGCCGCAAGCCAAAATTTACAATAATGCCTCCAATGTGAAGGAAGAAATCTAAAATCGTTAACAGTGTTTTGTCACCAGCAGAACTTGAGCAGGTAATGAGAAATATTTTATTTGTTTTATTTTTTACAAAAATGAAAATTCATTCCAAATTAAATTAATAAGGATAGTTACTACAATTAAGAGAAGATACTCGTTAAATGGTTCCAGAAGATTAAAAAATTAGAACTTTTGCCCACTTGCCAATAGTTGACTACCAGAAATACTGGAGATGTTTGTTTAATTACCTTTTTTCTAAAAACTAAAATCGCACATGTGACATTAGTATACCAAATCACTCAGTTTGACTACACACAACCAATACCAGACAGAAATAACGGTACTTAGTAGATAACTGCATAGTGTCACGGTTTTAATTGGCCGTTCAAACTGAGATATTTTAATTACTTGGAAGTGTGAATATTACTATTTTTAATTGTGATAATATCTTTAAAATATTAACTAAAAACGAAGAATACATAAGATTCAACACATTAGTGCCACAGTATGTATGTAAGTATGTATGTATGTGATTGGCGTTGCAACCGTTTAGCCGGTTATAGCCGAATCGACGATAGTGCGCCACCTGTCTCTCTCCTTCGCAGTTCGGCGCCAGTTGGAGATCCCAAGTGTAACCAGGTCGCTCTCCACCTGGTCCCTCAAACGGAGTGGAGGCCTTCCCCTTCCTCGGCTTCCTCCGGCGGGTACTGCATCGAACACTTTCAGGGCTGGAGTGTTTTCGTCCATTCGGACAACATGACCTAGCCAGCGTAGCCGCTGTCTTTTTATTCGCTGAACTATGTCAATGTCGTCGTATAACTCGTACAGCTCATCGTTCCATCGTCTGCGGTATTCGCCGTTGCCAATGTTCTGAGGACCATAAATCTTGCGCAAAATTTTCCTCTCGAAAACTCCTAGTGTCGTCTCATCTGATGTTGACATCGTCCAAGCTTCTGCACCGTAAAGCAGGACGGGAATGATAAGCGACTTGTAGAGCTTGATTTTGGTTCGTCGAGAGAGGACTTTACTGTTCAATTGCCTACTCAGTCCAAAGTAGCACCTGTTGGCAAGAGTTATTCTGCGCTGGATTTCGAGGCTGACATTGTTCGTGTTGTTGATGCTGGTTCCCAGGTATACGAAATTATCTACGACCTCGAAGTTATGACTGTCAACAGTGACGTGGGAGCCAAGACGCGAATGCGCCGACTGTTTGTTTGATGACAGGAGATATTTCGTCTTGTCCTCATTCACCTCCAGACCCATTCGCTTCGCCTCCTTATCCATGCGGGAAAAAGCAGAACAAACGGCGCGGTTGTTGCTTCCGATGATATCAATATCATCGGCGTACGCCAGGAGCTGTACACTCTTGTAGAAGATTGTACCTTCTCGGTTTAGGTCTGCAGCTCTTATAATTTTTTCCAGCATCAGGTTAAAGAAGTCGCACGATAGTGAGTCACCTTGTCTGAAACCTCGTTTGGTATCGAACGGCTCGGAGAGGTCCTTCCCAATCATGACGGAGCTTTTGGTGTTGCTGAACGTCAATTTACACAGCCGTATTAGTTTTGCGGGGATACCAAATTCAGACATCGCGGCGTAAAGGCAACTCCTTTTCGTGCTGTCGAAAGCAGCTTTAAAATCGACAAAAAGGTGGTGTGTGTCGATCCTCTTTTCTCGGGTCTTTTCCAAGATTTGGCGCATGGTGAATATCTGGTCAGTTGTCGATTTTCCAGGTCTAAAGCCACACTGATAAGGTCCAATCAGTTTGTTGACGGTGGGCTTTAGTCTTTCACACAATACGCTCGATAGAACCTTGTATGCGATATTTAGGAGGCTGATCCCACGGTAATTGGCGCAGATTGTGGGATCTCCCTTTTTATGGATTGGGCAGAGCACACTGAGATTCCAATCGTCAAGCATGCTTTCTTCCGACCATATTCTGCAAAGAAGCTGATGCATGCACCTTATCAGTTCTTCGCCGCCGTATTTGAATAGTTCTGCCGGTAATCTATCGGCCCCCGCTGCTTTGTTGTTCTTCAAGCGGGTAATTGCTATTCGAATTTCTTCATGGTCGGGTAATGGAACATCTGTTCCATCGTCATCGATTGGGGGATCGGGTTCGCCATCTCCTGGTGTTGTACTCTCACTGCCATTCAGCAGGTCGGAGAAGTGTTCCCTCCATAATCCCAGTATGCCCTGGACATCGGTTACCAGATTACCACCTTGATCTCTACATGAGGATGCTCCGGTCTTGAAACCTTCGTTAAGTCGCTTCATTTTTTCATAAAATTTTCGAGCATTCCCTCTGTCTGCCAGCTTCTCAAGCTCTTCGTACTCACGCATTTCGGCCTCTTTCTTTTTTTGTCTGCAAATGCGTCTCGCTTCCCTCTTCAGCTCTGGGTATCTATCCCATCCCGCACGTGTTGTGGTCGTTTGCAATGTTGCGAGGTAGGCAGTCTGTTTTCTCTCCGCTGCGAGACGGCACTCCTCATCGTACCAGCTTGTTTTTTGTCGTTGCCGAAAACCAATTGTTTCGGCTGCAGCGGTACGCAGTGAGTTTGAGATGCCGTTCCACAGTTCCCTTATATCGAGATGCTGATGAGTGCTCTCAGAGAGCAGGAGTGCAAGTTGAGTAGAGTATTTCGTGGCTGTCTGTTGCGATTGCAGCTTTTCGACGTCGAACCTTCCTTGTGTTTGTTGACGGGCATTCTTTGCTGCACAGAGGCGGGTGCGTATCTTCGCTGCGACCAGATAATGGTCCGAGTCTATATTTGGTCCTCGGAGCGTACGCACGTCTAAAACACAGGAGACATGTCTTCCGTCTATCACAACGTGATCGATTTGGTTCCGCGTGTTTCGATCAGGAGACAGCCAAGTAGCTTGATGTATTTTCTTATGCTGGAATCTGGTACTACAGACGACCATATTTCGGGCCCCAGCGAAGTCGATCAGCCTCAGGCCGTTTGGCGATGTTTCGTCATGGAGGCTGAATTTTCCGACTGTTGTGCCAAAGACACCTTCTTTACCCACCCTGGCGTTAAAATCACCAAGCACAACTTTTACATCGTGGCGGGGGCAGCGCTCATAGGTGCGTTCTAGGCGCTCATAGAAAGCATCTTTGGTCACATCGTCCTTCTCTTCCGTTGGGGCGTGGGCGCAAATCAGCGATATGTTGAAGAACCTCGCTTTGATGCGGATTGTGGCTAGACGTTCATCCACCGGGGTGAATGCCAGGACTCTGCGACGGAGTCTCTCTCCCACCACAAATCCAACACCAAATTTGCGCTCCTTTATATGGCCGCTGTAGTAGATGTCACAAGGACCCACCTTCTTCCGTCCTTGTCCCGTCCATCGCACTTCTTGGATGGCGGTGATGTCAGCCTTAAGTCGTATGAGGACATCAACCAGCTGGGCAGAGGCACCTTCCCAATTAAGGGTCCGGACATTCCAGGTGCATGCCCTTATATCATTATCCTTAAAACGTTTGCAGGGGTCGTCATCAAAAGGGGGGTGTCTCATCCGAGGCTTTCGTAGATTTTTCATTGGGGGGTGTTTTTATGTGGTGGGTCCCAAACCCTACGCACAACCGCATAAGCGGGCTTCGCCTTCTCACTTTAGCTCGCCTTCAAACGGATGTCTGTTGGCTACCCAGAGGATACTTGGTCTAAAACCGGAAGTCGTGAGCTGCTTGAACCATGTGGAGAAGAATCGTTTCTGGCCACTCCCAAGTGAGTGACAATCAAAAACTTTCCTCACTTGCGTGAACTTCTACACATGATCCCATCCTCCCATGTATGTAAGTGGTATATATAAATTCCGAGTTAAATTTATTATTTTTTTTTTTTTTTGACTTTTGCCAATTATGTAGGTGCGCATCTTTTGAAGAATTTAAGTTCGAAATTTTGATTTACCTCCTTCTCTTTAAACATGATTTACATAAATGTCCTTGCACCTTTACGAGAGGCCAATTTATATCTTATTATTGGCTGTTTTTGCCTACTTCTTCTTTTAACCGAACAGTGGCAATATTTCGACTTTAATCGACTTCTGATTGTTTTGAATAGTGGTAATTTTTTATATCCGCTTGTTGAATTTGTGATATATATTTTTTATGCTTTGATCTGCGCTGTATGCATATTGAAATTGCTTAATTTCGGTACTGAATTTCATTATGCGTTAGGTCTAAATAATTTACTGGGAGCGCAATATTATATTGGCTTTGGGAGCATTTTTTAATCGATCTCTATCATTTTTGGCATCAAAACTTAACACACTGAAATAGAAGGACGGAAATCATTATATTTATACTAAATAGGAGACTAGAAAAGGCATTAAGTTATTTCATGTATTTTCGCGTATAGCACTCATATATCAGGCATACATATATATGTATGACAAAACATAACACTAGTTGACCAAAATTATGTTTTTAAAAAATAATAATGCATCAGTTGTATATTGTAAAGTTAAAAAAGTTGACATTACTCAAAACATCGTAAGAATTTTCAACCAAGAGATTTCGGTAATTATCTCGCATTCTATTTTAAAACCGATGAATTGGAAATACCAATAAATCGTTTCACTTAGAGTATATGCATCTATTTGCGATAATGTATAGGGTATTCCAGGCTTAAGGGGTTATATACAGTTAGACGGCCGAAAAAATGTGAATTTTCCAGAAATTTTTCTGAGAAAACTTTTTAATTTATTTATCCAAAAATTTATACACATATTATGGTATCTTTTAACTGTATTTTAAGACTTAGTACAAGTAAAAATATATATTTGAAAAAGAGTTACAGCTGATCTCCAGGAGCTCCTCTCAAAAAAGACGTTTTGCGGTGACCACTATATCTCGGAACTGGATCATCCGAAATTAAAAAACCAAACAGATTTCGTTAAAATAATGTTAAATCTAGTAATTAATCGAAGGAATAAGCAAAACAAAATTTTTTGACAAACTGGGGGACAAAAAAAAATCGATTCTTCACCGAAATTTCGGCCTTAAATTGTTTATAAAAAAAATATTTATCGGAGAGAAAAAATCTTCGATTAATTACTAAAAAATATGTTTAAGAAGGTCGTGTTAAAATTTGAAACTAATCGGTCTAGCCGTTTTCGAGTAATGTTGGTCACCGACTTTGAAAACACCATTTTGAGAAAAACGCGTTTAATGTTTCGACCTTGTACTTCCAAGCGCTCTGAAACGCCTTTTAAAATTTTTCATTTGCTTGTAACTTTGAAAATATTCACCGGAACGATATGAAATTTTCTGTGTGTATTCTTAAATATATGTACATTAAGAAAATGAAATAAAAGAAATCGATTTTTTGAAAATTCTAACTGCATATAACCCCTTAAGTGTAAAAAGAACATAACTTTGTTTTCCGTCTGAAATATGGATGTTGAGGTTACTGAGTTATTTGCTTTCCGATAAATGTTCATAAACATGAACAGAATAATTTAATATAACGTACAGTGGAACTTCCATAACTCGAACTTCTATAACTCGAAGATCGCCATAACTCGAACTTTTGAATTGGCAATAGCGTTTAGAAGTTAAATTTCATACAAATCTCCTTCAATAAATCGAACTTTTCGACCAGGGGATAATACAAAAGTTAGAATTTTATTATTCGAGCAGTATTTTAAAAAAGATGATATTACACTTATGGATTTCATAAATCATGTAACAAAGGCATGCGATACAAACTTCAAGGGTCATACAATAGAAAAGTACAGCAAGCCAAGTTACAGAATACATGTTTTAACGTATTTAAATAAAACTTTGTGCGAAATAAATAAATAACTAAAACTGTATATAAATCTAACATTTACAGCTTATTGAAAAATGTATGTTTCAATGAACAACCCTATAACTCGAAGTCTCTCTAACTCGAAGGTTTTTTGTGGATTATGGTGATACGAGTTAGAGAAGTTCCACTATATTCGAAAAAAGGCGTTTGCACCCATCAATCAAACCAATTGCAAGCTGATTCTCATATAGTTTCTAGGTCAACTATGAAAAATGCAACTATTTGTGTAATTAAAATGTCTAATGATAGGAATTTTCTAGACTAAAGCGTAATACTTTGAAACCCATACTAAGAATGTGATATCTATATCTAACTGTGCATTAAGTGCATATTCCTTTTTATTTTCCTTCGTCAATTGTACGAGTAATTCATCGACCATTAGCTCTATAGTTTAATACAGTATACTCTCGAAAAGTAAATCGATTGGTATGTTGGGTAAATTTTTACATATAAAATTAAATGCAATTTTAAACTTAAAAAAATCATTCATTTATTTGCTTCAATAAAACATATGGATTTATATGAAAAAAATATATTTACATTTACATACTTACATATGTATTTACTATGAAGAGAAAAAATCTTGAATATTCTTTTGTTTTTTTTTTCTTTTGCAATATATTTTCTCACCATTTTTGTACGACAATTCAAAAAGTCTGACACCTGATTGGCATCGTTTTCATTTTTTAACCAGTGGATCAAGTAGGAGAGTTTATTTACTAAAAATACGCGATAAACAAGAGAGTAAGTGTTTTTGCAACATCGTAAAAAACGCTGCTTGCTTCGTTCCGAATTTTTTATCACACTCTCTGAAAAGTAAATTAAAAATTTACACTTTTGGAGGTGCATGTGTAATCTTAAAGGTGATTAACTTTTCCGCGATTATTTACTTTCTGAGAATTTACTTTTCGAGAGTGTACTGTATTACCAATATTACCTCATTTCTACTATATTTCAGCTTTAACAAGCAACGTATTAAAAGGTGTCAGGGCGTATACGTAACATCTGACCAACATATTGGTATGTGAGAGAAGAAAATATATACGAAGAAAAATATGAATGAATACACGAATCTCAATTAACGCAAGTTTAGTAGTTTCCAAATGTGAAATCGTATGACGGGTTGATTAAGAAAATATTTTCTGCAAAGAGAAAATTTCTGCAGTTTGCAAGAAATATACATTAAGCCTATTAGTGGGCGGTGCCACGAACACTTATCGAAAAGTTTGAAGTCGGTGGTGCCTCTTTCTACTACAATCGTTCATATGGTGGAATTCTTGCGGCTTAGTTTTAGCCCTTTATACTTTCACCTGTTTTCTTGTCTGCAATTCTAACTTACTCAAATAAAAAAATATACTCTGTGATTGATTAAAATTTTAATTTCAGTTTTTGCTTAATCAAATTCACTTTATTACTCATATAATTATTTGTATATACTTTACATATCGCTAATTTACTTGAATAGTGTCACAACTCAAAAAACTCGATTTTACAGGAGAGCGGTTTAAAGCTTTCAATTGTCTCTTATTAGGCAAATATAGAAAACTGCCATCATTTTATTAACAAATCTAGTGGCCTGTAATATATTAAATACAATGTTGAGCAGAATACAATGTTGAGAAGAATGGACCAAATAGAGTGTACTAATGTTTTTTCTTGGGCATAAACGTGACCCATTTTGATTTATGTCGTTATTTGTGAAAAATATAAATCAATTTCGCCATCATAAGTTAAATGTGTCGTTTTTGCTGAAAAAATCAATTTAAAAATTTAATTAAATTTTCACCAATATCGTTGTAATACAAAATGTGTCGTTCTTTCTGAAAAAAAAAAATCAAATTCACCTTTTCACAATATGTGTGTAACACAAAATATGTCCCTCTTTCAGATAAAAATCCATGCCTAATTCTGGCACAACTGAGAAGTGTCGTTATTGTGGTTAAAAAATATTGCAACATAACAAGGCACATAACGGCACATTCTTATTTCACCGCTTATTTTTCTGCGCATCGGAATGAAATTGTTATACAATATGGACGATGAAATTGCGCACATGTCTGCATACTCAACTCAAAAATCGTGTTTTTTGAGTTGTGACACTATTCAAGTAAATGACCGATATGTATTAGTATGAAGCAGAAGCATAACGTTTTTGTATTTACCTGTAGTGTTTATTTATGCTTATAGTATTTGCATTTGAGTATTTCTCGTTTGAAAAATATCATCTTAATCTGTACTGCATTAGCGAAATGAAAATTGTAATCAAATAATCACATAAATGCTGTTACTAGCATCATTGAAACATTACGACCAATTAATTTATAATGTGATTCCCAACAAGTACAGCAGATTTGACATTGCTTGCAAATGGTTTTAATTTACTGTAGAGGTGTGCTCCATAGTTGAAGCTGTAAGTAATTACATCGATTATTTCTAATGAAGCAGAATTGTGAATGATTGCACCACTTCACTCATAATCACGCATGTACACATATATGTTATAAACGAATAACAAACTTGTAATTTAATTACTGCTGATTTGTCCAAGCCAAAGAGGATTTCAAATGGTCTTTCACAGCGAAAAACGTATGGAAAAATGTTTATCAAAATAATAAACTATACTGTGTGATTCATGTGAAATAAATTCCTCTTCAATCTGAACTAGTTAGATATTTATACTATTGTCATAAACCAGCAGGATAGCATAATTCATATTTACAGCTGGTATAATGTTAACTGAATAAATACGAGGAAAAAGTTTTTACCAAAAATAAAAATGATCTAAACTAATAAAAAGTTCTAACATGCTGATTACTATGCACTTAACATATTAATATTTATAAGCTCATTAGCAAAAAAAAAGGATTATGCAAATTTTAATATTAAATAGCTGGTATTGCTGGCAAGTGAAACTAAAATAAACTTCAAATTTAATAATTTTAAAGAGTTTGCATAAATTATTAAATTGGATTCAAAGTTCTTTATCCTATGTGAGAACTAAATTCAAATAAGTAAGGAAAGGCTAAGTTAGAGTGCAACCGAACATTTCATACTATCGCAATTTATTTATTTAATTTTATGAATATAGCACACAGTTTGACTCACATATTCGGCATATGAGGCATTCTCTGGAAAAAAGCCACTTGAAAAAAAAAGTTCTTTATTTTCTTTGGCAATTATATATCTTATAGTACATGTAAAACCTAAAATAAAACATATGGTTTTAGGTCTGAATTTTGGGACAGCAATATTTGTATGAGCTACAAATAAAAAACCAACCCAGAACATGATGAAAAATCATTGATTTATGCACTATTATTATCAGAATTTAGCGTAACCCAGGATTAACGACGTGGACGTAGCAGACATTTAATCCCTTTTTGTTTTTTTTTTTTATTTTTTAATATTTTTTTTTAATTTTTTTGTATTTTTAAAATTTTTAATTTTTTTTTTTTGTTTTTGTTTTTTATTTAAAATTATCACGTACTTGAATCTAATCTACTTAATAATTAAAAAAAAAAGCAAAAACCAAGACCTAAACCTGATATCAGCGTCGGACCTCCTTAAGGAAGCTGCGAAAATCAGAGAGTTTAGAGGCGACGGGAGCTACGACATATCTTCATTCATTGGAGAGGTGGAACTGATCCTGCCCTTGTTCAACGAGAACCAAGCAGCCAAACATTATGTGTGGGAGAGACACATAAAGACCAAGATCCAAGGAGAGGCGCTCCAGATAATACGGACACTAAACAGCGACTCATCGTGGGACGAAGTGAAGACAGAACTGATACGGAACTTCGGCTAAAGGGAAAGCTACCACCAACTCTTCCACCAGGCCATCACAAGCAGGCAGTATAATGTAACTCATTATTATTACAACTTAAAAAACATATTAGATAAGCTTAACTCAAAATATAATGTAGACGAAAATAAGCCGACAGAATTTTCTCCTAAGACTAACGAGTCATTAATATTAAAAACATTTTTAAATAATATTCCGCCTCATTTATCGGCAATAATTTACGGTAGGAACATTAACTCATTAAGGGAAGCATTTTACGTATTAGAAGAAACAGGACTTACTAATAGAAGCTATTATGGTCAAGTAGGAAATGAAAGAAACAATCAAAGACCTGGGGGTCATAACCAAACAAATAATAGGTTTTATAATTTTAACAATTCCAATAATAAATTCAACAACGAAAGAACAAGGACGAATCCTAGACAAAGAAATACAGAACAAGCACGATTAAACAGTAATCGTTTCAATAATCAAAACCAACGTAATAACACAGCAAGCTCATTCAGACGGACTTACCAAAACCATAACAATTATAACGGTGCAAGAAGTACCAACTATAGGAATGAAATTCCAATGGAAGTAGACCATATAAACCAAGAAGTAATTTTTCCCTTGGACCATACCAAAACTACCTTCCGTTAGTAGAATTAGCAATAAAAAATGAAAAGATTACATGCCTAATCGACTCAGGCTCTACTACATCCCTTATTGACAATAGAAAATTAATCAAGTATAACAGAATACTATTAAATAACTCAATAAAAATCCGGTCATTTAATAGTGAAGCACTAATCAAATGGGAAATAATAACAAGTTTACCCCTCGAATTTAATTTTGACGCAAATATGTCATGGAAATTAACTGACTTACATAATAAAGGATTCGATGCAATCCTTGGGCAAAACATACTAAACCCATTACAAGCAGTTATTGATATGAGAAACGATACCTTAACAATTAATAACGAAGTTATAAAATTTATAAATTCTTGCCCATATAATTTTAATGAAATTTACAAATTGGAAAGTACGGAAAATAGGGATTTACAAATTGAGCAATTTACAACAAATCTAAATAAAGAAGAGAAATTTTTAGTTACTAAGTTAATAAAAAATTACAAGAACCTATTTTATAAAGAAGGAGATGACCTTACTAGTACACCAGCTATTGAACACGAGATAGTGACCACGATGGACACTCCAGTGTATTCGAAAATTTACAGATACGCACAGGTACACGAAGAAGAGATAACTAAACAAATTAAGGAAATGTTAAAACAAGGAATCATAAGAAATGGCAATTCCCCTTACAATAGTCCTTTATGGATAGTACCAAAAAAATCAGATAACTCCCAAACAAAGAAATGGCGGATCGTGATAGACTACAGAAAACTAAATAATATCACAATCGATGACAAATTCCCAATTCCAAACATTGATAATATATTAGATAAATTA
Source organism: Zeugodacus cucurbitae (assembly GCF_028554725.1). Classification (NCBI taxonomy): domain Eukaryota; kingdom Metazoa; phylum Arthropoda; class Insecta; order Diptera; family Tephritidae; genus Zeugodacus; species Zeugodacus cucurbitae. The sequence goes on along the minus strand of NC_071667.1, from coordinate 48,109,205 downwards.
GGAAGAGATGTATACTTTGCGACACTCGATCTCGCAAAAGGATTCCACCAAATCTTAGTAAAAGAGGAAGATAGAAAGAAAACCGCGTTTTCCACCCCTTTTGGTCATTACGAATACGTTAGAACAGTGTTTTTCAATCTTTTTGATTTCGCGACCCCTTTACAGGTTGAAATATTCTGGCGACCCCCTTGTGTCATAGTAAGTCAAAGAAATAATTTAATTTTAATTAAAAGACTACATACATTAGGTAATCAGTTTTTCCTATTTTTCATTCAAATTTATCTATTATTCGCGCGGGTCATACTGCGTCGGCGATATGTTTTTAGAAAGCACTTGCGACTACGATATTGATTGGAAAAAATGTATCGCTATTTGTAGCGATGGCGCTAAAGCTATGACTGGCAAAAATAGCGGACTCATTGCAAAATTAAAATCGATAATACCAAACATATCCTGGACACACTGTTTTCTTCATCGACAGGCTCTAGCTGCTAAGGTAGTACCTTCTGATTTAAATGACGTGCTCAAGGAGGTAATAAAAATTGTGAATTCTATCAAAGGTAAAGCTTTGCAATCTCGGCTATTCAGAATCGTTTGTGAAGATATGGGATCGCTTCATCAAAATCTCCTTTATCATACCGAGGTCAGGTGGCTATCCAAAGGAAAGGTATTGACAAGAGTTCTGGAACTGAGAGCTGAATTGTTAATGTTCTTACAAGATGCAAAATCAGAATATGCTCACCGTTTTTCTGACCCTATTTGGCTCTTGAAATTAGCATTTTTGGCAGATCTTTTTAGCCACCTTAACAATTTGAACAAGAACCTTCAAGGAAGAGAAGAAAATATTTTAACAGCTAAAGATAAAGTAAAAGCATTTCATGCAAAACTTCGTTTGTGGTCGACCTCTCTGCAAAACAAAATGTTTGAGTCTTTTCCGTGTGTTCAGAAGATTGTTGAAGATAATGCATCAAACCAAAGTTTTGCAGTATCGGCTCATATTCCTTGCATGGTACAAAGCTTGCATAATTTACAAGAGAAACTTTTGACATACTTTCCAGACTTGCACTCTGAAGCTGACAATGGGCGTAGATGGATTTTAAACCCTTTTTTGGACAAATCAATAGATCTGGCTGATGTCAACACAAAAATGAAAGAATGTCTTCTAGAATTAGCTACTGATGGCATGCTTAAAATGGAATTTCATTCGCAAAGTGTCGACGTATTTTGGATGAAAAGAAAACACGAATATCCAGAGCTGGCAAGGGAAGCTCTTAAATTATTAGTGCCATTCGCCACTTCATACTTGTGTGAACTGACATTTTCTTCAATGGTAGACATTAAAACTAAAAAGAGAAATAGACTGCAATTAGAAAATGATTTAATTATTAATGTTTCAAAAATAACACCACAATTTGATAAACTAATGAAAAATAAACAAGCACATCTTTCTCATTAAAATTGTGTTTTTGTTGTGTAAGAACTTCGACCTTTTCTTTCAGCTGGCGACCCCCCGAGTAAGGGGGTCGCGACCCACAGATTGAAAAACACTGCGTTAGAATGCCATTCGGTCTCAAAAACGCCCCATCAACCTTCCAAAGGCTGATCAATTGTGTTCTTAGAGAATACATAAATAAAATATGCGTAGTATACATGGATGACATTCTCGTTTTCGGTACAACATTAGAAGAGCATATACAAAGTCTAACAAAAATTTTCAATGCACTAAAGAAGCATAACCTTAAGGTACAATTTGACAAGTGCAATTTTTGTGCCAAACACCTTTAACACCTGAAGGAGTTAAGCCGAATTTTGAGAAAATAAATAAAATACAAGATCTAAAATTACCAAAAACAACAAGACAAATAAAGTCTTTTCTAGGAGCTACGGGATACTATCGAAAATTTATAAAGGACTACGCTAAAGAAAAATGTTAAAATTAATATTAACGACTCTACATATAAAGGGTGATTTTTTAAGAGCTTAAGACGCGGCTGCGTCTTAGGTGGTCCATTCGGAAAGTCCAATTTTGGGCAACTTTTTCGAGCATTTCGGCCGGAATAGCCCGAATTTCTTCGGAAATGTTGTCTTCCAAAGCTGGAATAGTTGCTGGCTTATTTCTGTAGACTTTAGACTTGACGTAGCCCCACAAAAAATAGTCTAAAGGCGTTAAATCGCATGATCTTGGTGGCCAACTTACGGGTCCATTTCTTGAGATGAATTGTTCTCCGAAGTTTTCCCTCAAAATGGCCATAGAATCGCGAGCTGTGTGGCATGTAGCGCCATCTTGTTGAAACCACATGTCAACCAAGTTCAGTTCTTCCATTTTTGGCAACAAAAAGTTTGTTAGCATCGAACGATAGCGATCGCCATTCACCGTAACGTTGCGTCCAACAGCATCTTTGAAAAAATACGGTCCAATGATTCCACCAGCGTACAAACCACACCAAACAGTGCATTTTTCGGGATGCATGGGCAGTTCTTGAACGGCTTCTGGTTGCTCTTCACCCCAAATGCGGCAATTTTGCTTATTTACGTAGCCATTCAACCAGAAATGAGCCTCATCGCTGAACAAAATTTGTCGATAAAAAAGCGGAACACCGAACACTGATTTTGGTAATAAAATTCAATGATTTGCAAGCGTTGCTCGTTAGTAAGTCTATTCATGATGAAATGTCAAAGCATACTGAGCATCTTTCTCTTTGACACCATGTCTGAAATCCCACGTGATCTGTCAAATACTAATGCATGAAAATCCTAACCTCAAAAAAATCACCCGTTATAAACTCATTTCAAAAATTAAAACAAATAATGACAGAAGCTCCAGTACTAAGTTATCCAGATTTCAAAAAGAAATTTACATTAACTACTGATGCAAGCAATTTCGCAATCGGTGCCGTATTACAACAAAATGGACATCCTGTATATTATGCGAGTAGAACACTCAACGACCACGAACGTAGATATTGTACAACAGAAAAGGAGTTGTTAGCAATCGTTTGGGCCACAAACTACTTTCGGCCTTACTTATATGGCGTCCAATTTGATTTATTAACGGATCATCAACCATTAAAATGGTTATACACGAAGGCTCATTGTAAAGATATAAATCCTAGACTACAAAGATGGATAGTAAAATTAGGAGAATACAACATAAACGTAGATTATATAAAAGGAAAGGAAAACAAAATCGCAGATTTCCTTAGCAGAATCAACAATGACACTAATTCAATAAATTTTATGGAAACAGGTAGCAATCTATCTTTAGAAAATAATTTAGACGAAAACGATGCAAATACAATACACTCTCAGAACTACGAAGGAGTTAAAAGACATATCTACTTCCCAAATTTGAAAAAACTGGTACACAAATTCGTAAACAACTGCGATACATGCAACAGAGTCAAATATGATAGGCGACCTATAAGAGCAAAATTTAATTTAACGGAAACACCGAAAATTTGCAAAGAAATAATTCACATGGATTGCTACACTAATTCAAAAGCGAATTTTCTAACTTTTATAGACAGGTTTCCTAAATTTGCCACAGCATTTTTTCTTGAAGATAGGACCAGCCAAACTATAATCGAAAAAATAAACCAATATAAGTCGCAAAGAGGACATTTTAAAAAAATTATTGCTGATAACGAATTTAAAAGCATTAATGTTAAAGATTTCCTCAGAAACGAAAATATTGAACTACATCTCGTTAAACCAAATAACCACACCGGCAATTCTGATGTAGAACGCCTACACAATACACTAGGAGAAAAAATTAGAGTATTAGGTATAGAAAATAAAAACTCTAGTATAACAAATAGAATGAGCAAAGCTATAGAATGGTATAATAACAGCTACCACTCAGTTACAAAAGAAAAACCCATAAATATTGAGGAAGGTAAATGTAACAAGACCACAATTTATGAAAGAATATTCAAAGAAAAATCTAAGCTAATAAATTAGAGTAACGAAAACAGAGAACACTATGTAGAAGAAAGAAATATAGGTTACGTAAAAAATTACAAAAGCGTTAGGCATAAGGAACAACCGAAGTTTATAAAAACAAATCTAAATGATATACATTTAAACAACGTTAAACGGAAATACAAATTTGCAGGGGCAATGGATCCTGAAACTTTTGATCCTGACAGCAATTTGGACCCTGGGGCTGGGACAAGTAACAATAGATAAAATAGAAAGCAACAAAGGATATATAGAAATACAAACAGGCGATGCAGATATAGTTAAGTCATATGTAACAATACTACACGTTATAAATCCACTAGAAATATCAAATTTACTTAATGAAATAGAATCTAATATAAAATCGGCAAATTTGCAAGTAGGACAAGCAACACTAAACATGCAAATTAAATTTATTAGAAGCAAGATAAATACTATCACACCCCACAGACAAAAAAGAGGCCTACTAAATGCTGTAGGCACTGTACAAAAATGGCTTTACGGTACCATGGACGACAATGATAGACAAGACCTTGAACAACACCTCAACATCATCGACACAAACAACCACAAGGCTATCGAAACAATAAACAAACAAATAGATATTAATAATAATTTCAATAAAACGTTTCTTGAATTAAAAAGACTTATACATAACGATAGGGATATGATATCTGCAAAACTAAACTCCATAGGGAACATAAGTGAAAGGACCCAAGACAAAATTTATACCTTGACTTTTCTCTAAAACTGAAAATATTACAAGACAATGTAGAACACATACAACACAATATAGCAGCAAGTGGTTTAGGAATTTTACATAGCAACATGATAACCGACCAAGAAATAACAAAATACAACATAGACTCACAAAAATTGAAAAAAATAAAATTAGGATCCCTTACAGACAAAAACCATAATATTATTTTCGCTATCAAAATTCCAACAGAATTAATAACACTACACACATCTATAATATTGCCGTTAGGAGATATAAGCAACTTTGAGTTAATGTTTCAACAAGTATATGCACTAAGATATAACAATGAATTGTACGAATTTAATGATAATATAGATTTACAACGTCTTTAGCCAATTAATAATTGTTTGACAAAAAGAAACTGTATGAAAATTTTTAATAACGCCTCCGAAATTATAAACATTAACGAAGGAATTATATTTGAAAAAAATACTAAAAATACTAGTGTAGAAAGTGACTGCATTATAAACAACAGCTCTCCCTTAAGCGGAAACTATTTAATACATTTTTACAATTGTAGCATAACAATTAATAATAAAACATTTTCAACAAAAAGTAAAATAATTAAAAGTAGCATTGTATTAGCAAGCGATATAGACAACATTAAAGATATAAATAAGAAACTTATATTTGATGATATTATATTACAACAAATAGAAAATATAAACTTCATAGATGAAGTTAAATACCAAAAACGACAACAATACATACATATTTACATATAAGCATATATACAATATCAATTGTAATTATACTCAGTCTGTCGATAATCATTTATTGTAAAAACAAAAGAAAGAATTTCAAAATTACTAATGCGATCTCCCAGGAGAGAGCTCAATCAAGGGGGGGAGGAGTTACGTCGACGTCGATGCCAACCACTATCGGCATGACCGATATGAATGCAACTGCAATTCATAAGAACTGCAACAAAGAAATAATGCCGACGTCAACGTTGACGACCTACCCCAAAACACTTAGAGTCAATTGGTCTACTTAAGTATTTTCCCTTTTTTGTTACCGCAACAATATTGCGACCACACGAAATATGCTTATCATATTTCGAAACAAACCAGGGCACTTACATTGGATCACATTGCATTTCCGCTTCACATTTAATATGTTCAAACGAATATTGCGATAACCAAATACAAATAGCAATTAACGTCACAATAAATAGTGCAACATAAACATTTGAGGGAATGCAATTGATGTAATGTGAGAAGTAGGCCACTTGACAAATATTGTCGCAACTACAAGTGGTTGCGCCAAAATAATAATAAGAAAAGAAATAATGTATTTTGTATTAGAAAATAGAACTTAACTTAAGAAAATATTGGAAATAAATGAACAGAAGAATTTTGACTATCGACAAGAAAAGTCACGTATTTTCTTTTACGGAAGTTAGACTAAAGTCTAACATAGAAAAATTATTGAACCGAAGTTCAATATACGAATAAAAATTAAAGTTAAACATAAGTTTAACTAAATAAAAAATAATAATAATTTTAAAGATTTGTGAACTCGGGTTCATAATCGCAACTCGCGCGAGATAATATAGTACGGAATTATTTTAACTAACTAATTATTTTAATTATAAAAAATTCACAAATTAATTAACATAAAAAAAGGATTTCATTTCAACAAAAACAAAAAAATTCATTTTAAATAATAAAAATAAATAAAATATAATATAAAACAAGTAAGGAAGTGCTAAGTTCGTGTCGAACATTTTATACTCTCGCAATTTATTTATTTAACTTTCTTTATATTATATAATACACAATTTGACCCACATATTCGTCATATATATTGTATAAAGTCCATTGAAAGTTGGAAACCATAATATTAGGTTACAAGCACTGATGTCCTCATGTTCGATATATGGGGCCTTAAAAACCTATGGTCCAATTTCGTCGATTTTTAGAATGGGGCTGCCACACTATTAATATAGTATTCACTAGTGCTTACTTTATATACTGTAAAGTAAACGATTCAGATCGTCTTCAAAGTTCTGGTATATAGGAAGTAGGCGTAAATGTGAAGCGATTTGGCCTATTTTCACAACATATCATTGGGGTGTAAGGAAACTATTGCAAACCAAGTTTCATTGCAATCGGTCGAGTAGTTCTTGAGATATGTAAAAAAAATCTGAGTGCAACTTCCATCTGCCATTTCTTATGTGAAATTTAGTATTTCTGGCGTTTTTCGTTAGTGAGTTAACCCACTTTTAGTAGTTTTCAACATAACCTCTATATGGGAGGGAGGCGTGGTTATGATCCGATTTTCTCCATTTTTGGACTGTATAAGGTAGTACCTAAATAAAACGACTCCAGAAAGTTTCCTTGATATAGCTTTAGTAGTTTGCGAGATATGTACAAAAAACTTAGTAGGGGGCGGGGCCACGCTCACTTCCCCAAAAAAATTACATCCACATATGCTCTTTCTTAGTGCGATCCTTCATATCAAATTTTATTTCCATAGCTTTATTTATGGCTTAGTTATGGCACTTTATGTATTTTCGGTTTTCGTCATTTTGTGGGCGTGACAGTGGTCCGATTACGCGCATTTTCGAACTTTTTTTTATCAATATTTCTTTATTTATTGAATCTGCTTTTACTTTAAGCCTAACAATAAGTTATAAAATCTTAAATCTATTTAAAAAACTAGACAAGCTCAAACAAGTGATTGAGCTGTATTGGTGAAACGTTGCTCTTTAGTACGCAGGCATATCCCTTCTTAGGCGTGTTTGATCGCAGGAATGTACTAAGGCATTAGCCAATGGGTTTGGGTGATCACGGAGTTTAGATATATATTTCAATCTGCTGTCCTCTACTGCTTTCTTCACCATAGGGATACCAAGATCTTTATGGATATTTTCATTGCGAATGTACCATGGTGAGCACGTGATTGATCTAAGCATTTTCGATTGGAACCTTTGTATTATATCAATATTAGTTGCACAGGTCGTACCCCACAGTTGAATGCCATACATCCAAATCGGCTTTATGACCGCATTGTATAAAATCACTTTGTTGTCTAAGTTAAGCTTAGAGTTTTTATTTAAAAGCCAATTTAAATTTGCAGCTCTTATCTTCATGCACGTTATTTTACTAGATATATGTTTTCTCCACGTAAGCCTTCTATCTAGATGAATACCAAGATAGGTAACTTCATTCGCTTGAGGCACTAGAATATTGTTAATTTTTACTGCCGGGCACATTTTTGGTCTTAGCGAAAATGTAACGTGCTTACACTTTTGTTCATTCACATTTATACGCCAGTTGGCTAGCCATTTTTCGACAGATCTTAAGTGCGCCGATTATATTCTTAATGCTATAATGTGGCATTTGTTACGGCTCACTAAAGCTGTGTCATCCGCGAAAGTTGATGTCAAAACATGATTACCTGTTGGAAGATCAGCAGTATATATGATGTACAGCCTAAAACACTGCCTTGTGGTACACCAGCCCTTATTTGTCGTTCATCAGATATGAAGTCTCCCACTTTAACCATAAATTGTCTATTTTTTAGATAAGACTCCAATATTTTATACAATTCTAAAGGCAGAATGTTTTTAATCTTATATAAAAGCCCTTCATGCCACACCTTATCAAATGCCTGAGCTACGTCTAGAAATATAGCTGAACAGTACTCTCTGTGCTCGAATGCTTTTCTTATTTCGTTAGTTATTCTATTTACTTGTTCTATTGTATTATGTTTTGCACGAAACCCGAATTGATGCGCTGGTATTACATTATTTTCGTGGAGGAAAGGAGACATCTTTGATAGTAGCACTTTTTCAAATATTTTCGAAAGGCAGGGTAGAAGACTGATTGGTCTGTATGAGGACGGCTGTGTCAAGTCAGGAGGACTTTTTCCACGAAATTGGATAGTATCCGAAACTTAGAATTGCATTGAAGAGCAAAGAGAGCACCTCTACAGCAATATTTGGTAACTCAATTAGCAATTTTGGGGTGATATTATCATGTCCTGGCGACTTTTTTGGATTAAGTTCTTTTATGATGCCAATAATTTCAGAAGGTGAAGACTTAAAGGACTCGGGCGACTCATTTGCTGTGTTAGGTAAGATTGACAACTTAAAGTTATTCTTTGGGCAATTTGGTTGAAATACCTTTTCTAGGTGATTTGCAAAACAAGTAGCCTTTTCCTCGTCACTTCGAGCCCAATTTCCCCCCAAGTCTCGTATAGGCATGTTGGAGTCGACTGGTGGCTTCATGGACTTTTGGGCTTTCCAAAGTGAATTTTGCTTGCTTGAGTTTGGACACAGCTTCTTTATATATATTTCATTGTTGAGTTCTTCCTCGCGTTTAAGCGCTTTTTTTAATTTGCGTACAGCAGATTTCAATTGAAGCTGAGTGGAAGGGGGGCGATTTATCTGCCATTCTCGTCTAGCACGTCTTTTTTCATTTACAAGCTGTTCTATTTCTCTATTACTGATTTTTCTGAGACCAAGTAGCTTATAGCTTTTCTTTGGTGTTGCTAAGACCGCTGCGTTACTAATTATATCATTGAGTTCCCTTATAGTTTCGTCAATGTCTCTTTCTGTATTTACTTTGTATTCAATATTAATGTGGCTATTCACGTATTTTTTGTATTTTAGCCAGTTCGTTTTGTGCGATGTTAGGCCCACTTTCTTTTCAACAAATATGGGTTGTTCACATAACTTTATTAGTATAGGAGAGTGATCAGAATATAGGTCAGTACATGTATCTACTGTTATGTGCGATTTATCTATATTTTTGATTACTGCAAAATCAATTAAATCTGATATTTTTTTACGATCAGTAGGCCAATATGTCGGCTTACCCGGGGATATTATATCAAGGTTATTGCGCCTATTTATAATAGTATGATACAGCTTTTCGGATTAATAAGTCGTGAGCCCCAATACATATGTTTTGCATTGTAATCTCCACCTGCTAGAAATCTATGACCTAGCGTTTCAAAAAAGTCTTTAAATTCACTCTCTGTAATTTTAAAACGAGGTGGACAGTATATAGCCGTCAGGTTTAAGTCTCCGCAACGATTTTTTATAGATATTGTTGTTGCTTGTAACTGCGCTGTAGTATGAGATTCTAATGCATGGTGGCTTAGTCGTTTTCTAACTAACACTGCTGTTCCACCATGTGCCTTTCCATCTGGGTGATTTGTAACATAGAGTCTATACTCCGGTATAAAGAAATTGTTTTTATTCGTAAGATGGGTTTCTGACAATAGCATTACATCTACATTATTTCCATTCAGAAATCTAATAAGCTTCAATTTATGTTGGTAAACACCATTAGCATTCCATATACAAATCTTAAGTACGCTAATTTTTTACTTAAAAAAGTTTGCAACATTTGGTTTTGAGCTTTGATTACCTCTTGAATCATATTTCGCATTGTTGACATAAATTGTGTCATACATTGGTTAAGGTTTAAAATCATTGTTTCAATGCTTCCATTTGGTTGGTTTTGGGGCAATTGCATTTGTGTTGTGTTGCCTTTTACCACGTTTGCATAGTTGTCCCTTGTGCAGCATTATTTTTATACTCTCGCAACAAAAGTTACTAAAGAGAGTATTATAGTTTTGTTCGCATAACGGTTGTTTGTAACACCCAAAACTAAACGAGTTAGATATAGGATTATATATACCAAAGTGATCAGGGTGAAGAGTGGAGTTCAAATCCGAATGTCTGTCTGTCCGTCCGTCCGTCCGTCTGTCCGTCTGTGCAAGCTGTAACTTGAGTAAAAATTAAGATATCTTGACGAAACTTATCTTAATTTTTATTCATTCATTCACAATATTTTAAGTTGGTGCCAAATCAGTGGTACCAAAATCACATAAAGCTAAACACCTACACATATGTAAGAAACATAATTGTAATAATATCGTATTAAACATCAATAACTGTAATATTACAAATGTAAACAAACTCAAAATATTCTCTTCTTCTTAACTGGCGTAGAAACCGCTTACGCGGTTATAGCCGAGTCCACAACAGTGCGCCACGCATCTCTCCTTTTGGCGGTTTGGCGCCAATTGGTAATACCAAGTGAAGACAGGTCCTTCTCCACCTGGTCCTTCCACCGGAGTGGAGGTCTCCCTCTTCCTCGGCTTCCACCAGCGGGTACTGCATCGAAAACTTTCAGAGCTGGGGCACTTTCATCCATTCGAACAACATGACCCAGCCAGCGTAGCCGCTGTCTTTTTATTCGCTGGACTATGTCTATGTTCGTCGAACAACACATACAGCTCATCATTCCATCTTCTGCGGTATTCGCCGTTGCCAATGTTTAAGGGACCGTAAATCTTCCGCAAAACCTTTCTCTCGAAAACTCCTAGTGCCGTCTCATCGGATGTTGACACCGTCCACGCTTCTGCACCATAAAGTAGGACGGGAATGATGAGGGACTTGTAGAGTTTAGTTTTTGTTCGTCGAGAGAGGACTTTACTTTTCAATTGCCTACTCAGTCCATAGTAGCACCTGTTGGCAAGAGTGATTCTGCGTTGGATTTCAAGGCTGACATTATTATCGGTGTTAATGTTGGTTCCTAGGTATACGAAATTATCTACAACTTCAAAGTTATGACTGTCAACAGTGACGTGGGAGCCAAGACGCGAATGCGCTGACTGTTTGTTTGATGACAGGAGATATTTCGTCTTGTCCTCGTTCACCACCAGACCCATTCGCTTCGCTTCCTTATCCAGGCGGGAAAAAGCAGAACTAACGGCGCGGGTGTTGTTTCCGATGATATCAATATCATCGGCGTACGCCAGGAGCTGTACACTCTTGTAGAAGATTGTACCTTCTCTATTTAGCTCTGCAGCTCTTATAATTTTCTCCAGCATCAAGTTAAAGAAGTCGCACGATAGCGAGTCACCTTGTCTGAAACCTCGTTTGGTATCGAACGGCTCGGAGAGGTCCTTCCCGATCCTGACGGAGCTTTTGGTGTTGCTCAACGTCAACTTACACAGCCGTATTAGTTTTGCGGGGATACCAAATTCAGACATCGCGGCATAAAGGCAGCTCCTTTTCGTGCTGTCGAAAGCAGCTTTAAAGTCGACAAATAGATGGTGTGTGTCGATCCTTTTTTCACGGGTCTTCTCCACGATTTGGCGCATGGTGAATATCTGGTCCATTGTAGATTTTCCAGGTCTAAAGCCACACTGATAAGGTCCAATCAGTTCGTTGACGTCGGGCTTTAGTCTTTCACACAATACGCTCGACAAAACCTTATATGCGATATTGAGGAGACTTATACCACGGTAGTTGGCGCAGATTGTGGGGTCTCCTTTCTTATGGATTGGGTAGAGCACACTTAGATTCCAATCGTCAGGCATGCTTTCTTCCGACCATATTCTACAAAGAAGCTTATGCATGCACCTTATCAGTTCTTCGCCGACGTATTTGAATAGCTCGGCCGGTAATCCATCGGCCCCCGCCGCTTTGTTGTTCTTCAAGCGGGTAATTGCTATTCGAATTTCTTCATGGTCGGGTAATGGAACATCTATTCCATCGTCATCGATTGGGGAATCGGGTTCGCCATCTCCTGGTGTTGTACTTTCACTGCCATTGAGAAGGTCGGAGAAGTGTTCCCTCCATAATCCCAGTGTGCTCTGGACATCCGTTACCAAATTACCTCCTCGGTCCCTACATGATAATGCTCCGGTCTTGAAACCTTTTGTAAATCGCCTCATCTTTTCATAAAATTTTCGAGCATTACCCATGTCGGCCAGCTTTTCAAGCTTTTCATACTCACGCATTTCGGCCTCTTTCTTTTTACGTCTGCAAATGCGTCTCGCTTCCCTCTTCAGTTCTCGATATCTATCCCACCCCGAACGTGTTGTGGTCGATCGCAACGTTGCGAGGTAGGCAATCTGTTTTCTCTCCACTGCGGAACGACAATTCTCATCGTACCAACTGGTTTTTTGGCGTTGCCGGAGACCAATTGTTTCGGCTGCAGCGGTATGCAATGAGTTTGAGATGCCGTTCCACAGCTCCCTTATATCGAGATGCTGATGAGTGCTCTCAGAGAGCAGGAATGCAAGTCGAGTAGAAAATCGTTCGGCTGTCGGTTGTGATTGCAGCTTTTCGACGTCGAACCTTCCTTGTGTTTGTTGACGGGCGTTCTTTGCTGCACAGAGGCTAGTGCGTATCTTTGCTGCTACTAGATAATGGTCCGAGTCAATGTTTGGTCCTCGGAGCGTACGCACGTCTAAAACACTGGAGACATGTCTTCCGTCTATCACAACGTGATCGATTTGATTGCGCGTGTTTCGATCAGGGGACAGCCACGTTGCTTGATGAATTTTTTTATGCTGGAATCTGGTACTACAGACAACCATATTTCGGGCCCCAGCGAAGTCGATCAGCCTCAGGCCGTTTGGCGATGTTTCGTCATGGAGGCTGAATTTTCCGACTGTTGTGCCAAAGACACCTTCTTTACCCACCCTGGCGTTAAAATCGCCAAGCACGATTTTGACATCGTGGCGGGGGCAGCGCTCATAGGTGCGTTCTAGGCGCTCATAGAAAGCATCTTTGGTCACATCGTCCTTCTCTTCCGTTGGGGCGTGGGCGCAAATTACCGATATGTTGAAGAACCTCGCTTTGATGCGGATTGTGGCAAGACGTTCATCCACCGGAGTGAATGCCAGGACTCGACGACGGAGTCTTTCTCCCACCACGAATCCAACACCGAATTTGCGCTCCTTTATATGGCCGCTGTAGTAGATGTCACAAGGACCCACCTTCTTCCGTCCTTGTCCCGTCCATCGCACTTCTTGGACGGCGGTGATGTCAGCCTTTAGTTGTATGAGGACATCAACCAGCTGGGCAGAGGCACCTTCCCAATTAAGAGTCCGGGCATTCCAGGTGCATGCCCTCAAATCATGATCCTTAGTACGTTTGCAGGGGTCGTCATCAAAAGGGGGGTTTCTCATCCGAGGCTCGGTGTTTGTTTTCATTGGGGAGATTTTTTTTATGTGGTGGGTCCCAAGCCCTACGCACAACCGCAGAAGCGGGCTTCGCCTTCTCACTTTAGCTCGCCTCCAAACGGATGTCTGTTAGCTACCCAGGGGATACTTGGTCTAAAACCGGAAGTCGTGAGCTGCTTGAGTCATATGCAAAAGAATCGTTCCTGGCCACTCCCAAGTGAATGGCAATCAGAAACTTTCCTCACTTGCGTGAACTTCTACATATGACCCCATCCCCCAATATTCAGCATAACTTCAAATAGAAACTGGGCAAAACTGGCTTCAACATACCACACTGCAGCTCGAATGGCGATTAGAGCTTTCTGTACTACCCCAATAGTAAACGTATTGGCCGAATCAGGATTACCTACTCTAGAAAACAGATTAGTGTATATCACTAAAACCATGGTTACGAAGCTGATCAACGCTGAAGACTCTCCTACAACGTAAGAGAAAAACGAAGAAAACTCCAGCCCTTCAAAACGCTGCTAGACGCGGCAAAGGAAATAAATGTTCTTTTCACCACTTCTCGTTCTCTACGCCTTGGAGCTCCTCCTTGGGGTCTCATAAAATCGTGCATTTTTCTAGATCTGGCTAAATCTAAAAAAGAAATCACACCACCATACGTTTACCTAAAATAGTTTTTTTTAGAAATATTAAATACACACGATAATTGGAATAAACTCTACACTGCACAGTGGTTCGGCTTGTATGAAGGTGCGGTCATAAATATTTCCCGTTGAGATATCGCTTTGAAATTTCACCAAAAATCTAGAAAATTATTTTAAATATATAGTTAAAAATTGGCCCCATCGGACTACTAGGTCCTATAGCTCCCATAGAACTGTAATTGCCATTATATGGCAATCATGCGCAAAAATACTTCTCATGGTCATGGTCAGAGCGTCAAAACTTTCAGTAGGCTTTGTAAAAACATTTAAGAAAGCGATAAACAAGCTGAACATGGTTTGTCGTTATAGTTTTCAGCATCCAACCCCCGCATTCAACCTGTAAGAATAATATCATATAAACAAATCATGTAGAAAAAAGCAAATTACACAAGTTTACAAATTCAGGTCAACTTTTGGATCTGAGCAGATAAGAACGATTCTTAACTATATTTGATATACTGAATTCGAATATGCATTTAGTTTTTTAAGATTGATTCTAGTTTCCTAGTTCTCGCATGATAGCACCATTGTGCTGTTACAAGCACAGTTTGCAAGCACAGTACTTAAATACCGATTGAGGAAAATTCTCCCAATCTTACAGGCACTACTTGATAAGTCATTTCAACTGTAGCAGTAAAATAAAATAAGTTATTAGAGATAAAAATGCAGAGACAGTGTTGCAAAGTTGATTCAAAGTGTTTTTGTTACGTTTGTGGTAGTTATATGATTAAAAAAAGTGGCAAAATAATAAAAAAAGCATCACGGTTGCAGCAATGGAAATATCTAGACTCTCGAACACAAGTTACTATATACAGAAACAGAAATGAGACACTTTGACCGTTCTTCAAAAAAGGAGACAACATAAGTTTCTGTAACGATATTAATGGTTTATTTAATGAAATGAATACACCGTACGATCGAAACGAATGGCGTTTATTCATTGATGGTTCCAAATACGGCCTAAAAGATGCTCTTCTCCACAATGGAAATAAAAAAACCATCTATTCCCATTGCTCATGCAGTACAAACGAAGGAATGCTACGAAACAATGCGGAAGATCCTGTGCTTCATCAAATACAATGATCATAAATGGAAAATACGTGGCAATCTAAAGGTTTAAATATTGATTCCAATTAAATCGAAAACACTTATTTTTTATATTATTTCAACAGGTAATTGGTATCTTAACTGGGATGCAATCTGGATTCACCAAATTTTGTTGCTTTTTATGCTTGTGGGATAGCCGCGCAACTGAACATCATTATGTGAGAAAAGAATGGCAAAGTCGTACTCAATATGAGCCTGGACAGCAAAACGTCTCCGCTGAACCACTTGTAAATCCACAAGACATTTTCCTTCACATTAATCTAGGCCTTATAAAGAACTTTATCAAAGCATTAAACCGTGAAGGATCGGCTTTTCAGTATTTAGTTAAGTTGTTTCCTAAATTGTCATATGCAAAAATCAAAGAAGAAATATTTGTCGGACCTGATATTAGAAAATTAGTAGCTGATAAAAAATTTACAAAATGTTTATCGCCCGATGAAGCAGCCGCATGGGCATCGTTTCAAAATATCGTTCACCACTTTCTTGGTAATCACAAATCCCCTAATTTTAAGGAAATTATTGGCGATATGTTGCAAAATTATCGAAAGATTGGAGCTAGAATGTCTCTAAAGATCCATTTTCTGCATTCCCATCTCGATATTTTTCCCGAAAACTTGGGTGATACGAGCGACGAACAAGGAGAGCGGCTACACCAAGATCTAGCCAACATTGAAAGAAGATACCAAGGATTTTGGGATGAAGGCATGATGAGCGACTACTTTTGGACTCTAATACGTGAAACAGATACTAAACAATACAAAAGGCAAAGTTCCACCAATCTTCATTTCTGATATGTTACTTTTAAGTTAATAAAATTAATATTATTTGACAAAAATCATAAAAAATTAAATTCTTGATTATTTCAAAAACTAGAATCAATCTTAAAAAACGAAATGAAGATTCGGATTCAGTGTCATCAATTGTCATAGAAACCTCTTTTGGTTGCCCAGATCCAAAACCGTGTATACTTGTGTTATCAACCAATTTAATACAGTTCATTTTTTACATAGATTGAAATAAAGATGGTTTATCCTTCTTTCCAAGCTTTTTTACACTTTCATTACCTTAAGACTCTTAAAAAAATACAGTTGTTCATGCGTTAAACTCTATTTTTAGAAAGTTCCGTTAGATTTTTGGGAAAACCCGGTTTGAAAATACGAAGTTTGGACAATTTAGAGGCCATCGGTTTACATTTTGTCAAAAAATCGAGAGATGGATTTTTTGATTTTTGGCCTACGGCGGAACCACTGAACAATTGAAATCTTACAACGATTGTATTTAGTCCAATAATCAATACTTTTCTTGCAAATGTAACCAATACAAATGTTAAGTTTTCTCATCTCTACTGCGTAGCTTTTGTTTTTAATTCTTTGTTCTACCAAACCAAATTTGAGCAACAGTAAGACGACAGCTTAAGTTTATTCACGAATATACACATATGGGCAAATATCGGCAGCTACACCTAACATTTTTATTACCTTAAAACATTGACAAATACACTGATAACACTCATAAAGGGGGGATTGTGGGGTATCATAACTAAATGTCTATTTAAACATGAAAATTACGTTAAAAAAATACACAAAAAAGTATAATCAATCAAAAATACACAACAAATAATAAATCAATAAAATTATTTACACAAGATGAATTTATTAAAGTAAATACCTGCAACAATAAAATTAATTTTAAATAATTAAATTCGGACCTCTCTAGCAAACGTTTGACCACTTTGAAATTCAATTTAGTTTTCACAAAAAGCTAACTTAGCGCAGTTTCGCTACAAAATTGAACAGTTGATCACGCTTTGCATTCTATTTTTAGAATGTCCCGTTAGATTTGCAGTAAAAACCGGTTTGCCATGAAGAAGCTTGGACATTTTAGAGACGATTTGGTAACTTTTCGCAAATTTTTGTTGTTATAAATTTTTTGAATTTTGTCCTATGGGCGCAACCACTGTGCACTGATGATTCAAAGGTCAATAATAGTGTTGCTTTCAGCGTCGTGAACAACACATCAACAATTATGTCCGCTTAAACGTAAACAAAGCCAAAAATCACTACCGTGAAGCCGAAAATGAATGCTGGTTCCCACAACTATTTCCAGAAGACATTGCATCATATATACTCTTCCCGGCTTGGACACACCAGACTAACACACAAACATTTATTGGAAAATACCCAGCTGCCTGTTTGCCCATATTGCAAAATAGAAATTCTCACAATTTAACATATTATACAAAACTATACCTCATTGAAACACATCCGTCTAGGCTTAGGCAACTCAAACTTAATAGAAATATTAACAAACGTAACACATACTAACATAAAATTGTTTATAAGATTCATCTGTAAACTGAACATCTACTTTTAATTGTAATACTCATATGTATATATTTCATTTATTGTATAGTATATTAACTGTATAATTTTAAGAAGCTGATGGCCTTAGTTGCTCGTGCTGTAAAATTATAATGTTAAGGCATAATTGTATTATCCTTTTCAATAAATTAATAATAATAATAATAATATCTCAGAAATAAGCAACAACTCTGGTATCGTGTGTGGGAAAAAGGCAACGTACTCGTTCACATACTTCGACCTTCGCCGAAAATAAACACTATCCGCACAACTGTGGTAAGTTTGGGATGACGATACGAGATAAAATTTAGACATTGGGTCTGTCCCTCATAGCGATAGCTTGAGTAAAAATTAAGATATATTAATGGAATTTTGTAAATACAGTGGAACTTCTCTAACTCGAGTCACCATAATCCACAAAAAAACTTCGAGTTAGAGGGACACAATCGCCTACAAATGATATAGGGATTATTTTAAAATTCTGAATCGTTAGTAAAACTTTAAATTTTGTATTATGCCCGGGTCGAAAAGTTCGATTTATGAAAGGAAATTTGTATGAAATTTGACTTTTATTGCCCATTCAAGAGTTCGAGTTACGGAGAACTTCAAGTTAAGGAAGTTTGAGTTATGGAAGGAAATTTGTATAAGATTTGATTTCTAAACGCTATTGCCATATCAAAAGTTCGATTTACGTATATCGTCGAATTATGGAAATTCCACTGTATTTATATCCTTTGGCACTACGGCGTTAACCGAAAGCACATAATGCGATATAACTAAGCCAAAATTAAAGATATAAAAGTGAAAACAAGAAAAAACGTTAACTTCGGCTGTACCGAAGCTAATATACCCTTCACAGGTGCATTTCTCTTAGTAACTATGTGTTTAAGCAAATCGAAAGACGTAAGAAAAAGTAAGTAAAAAACTTACTCTACTGGCAGCTATATGCAATAGTGAACCGATCAGATCTTGAACAATAACTCACACCGACTTTCGTGAAGATATGTAGAAAAATGCGGTAGTTTTCCATACAAGCCTTGATTCCGATCGTTCAGTTTGTATGGCAGCTATATGATATAGTGGTCCGATAAATGAGCAGCTTCTTGAAGAGAAAATAACATCTGCAAAATTTCAAAACGATATCTTAAAAACTGAAGGACTAGTTCGTATATATACAGACGGACATGGCTAAATCGGCTCAGCTCAACATACTGATCATTTATATATATATTTTATAGGGTCTCCGACGCTTCCTTCTGGGTGTTACAAACATCGTGACAAACTTAATATACCCTGTCTGTTCAGGGTATACTGAAATAGTGAATAGAAGATCAGCACAGAGATTGAGGCCCCTAAAATGTTTTTATACATATTTTGCTACCAACTAAACTTTATAAACCAAACTTACGTACCCTTTAGTAACTCATCACACGACTTGGAAGTTGATGAAATCGGATAACTACCACACCCACTCCCAATACAGAGATAATGTTGAGAACTACTTCGTTCGTTAGCTTTCTAACTAAAAATTCCAGAAGCTCTAAATTGTATGGTGAAGACGGTAGATAAGGGCTGAATTATTAGTATAAAAATTGAAAATAAACATGGTGTCGCTCAATTTCAGGACAAAAATCATACCTCAGAAAATACTAAACCAATCTCAACGAAATTTGGTACATAATATTTGCTTGAGATTTAACGGATGCGTGAATAACCACAATTTCTTTTCATATGACACAATTTTGAATTCCATCTGATTCATTCACTTTACAATATACATACATATATTCCAGAACCAATGAAGATAGCGGAAGAAAACTTATCTAACAATTAACTTTTCAATGAATTCAATGTCTGTGGCTTTGCTGAAGAATGGATCAAATCACGAGAGGTTAAAAGACGAGCAGTCTCAAAGCCGTTCTGGATGTTGATAATGGTGAATCGGGTTGAAACGTGTCAAATTTGCCCCACTTTAGCGGTAACACCATCAATTCAATATCTAACTCGATTAGTTTTATGTATTACAAACAAAGAAGTAAACAAAGAAGATTACACTCTGTGCAATATGTTGCGAGATTGGAAGAATTGTCACATAAACTATTACTTTATTCTTTATGTTATCTAATAAAAATGTAGCATTCGTTTTTCATGGCATTTCATTTTCTAATAAACTATTCCAAATATTAATCATTATACTTATATATAAGTACCCGTATACACATGCCAGAATAATAACCAACATTGTTGGTTGAATTGAATTCAGGCACAACTTTAACATAATGCAATTCATAATTATGCAAATATGCAAAATAATATCAATTGAAGCACACGAGTACATTTAGAACTATTACATTTGAGAGTATTATGTCCAACACAAAATGAGGTTGCGGTGAATTTATTTTGTGTTCTGCAATTACTGCAAACACAAAAACAGGTCCTTAATTGAAACGATTGTTTGCACTTATTACAATAAATCTGAATTCTGCGGGAAACTCAGACTTCAACAATTTCAACTCCAACAGCTGTGTAAATGTACATATGTATGTAAATATATTAATTTGTTATATATGTACATATATGTTAAAATTGTACTTCTATCAATGAAGCACGCGAGTAGAATTCTATTTGTCTGCTTATTTATCAACTGACTCATGTCTTTTGATCGTCCATCTTCGTCAAGTTATGTACGAAACCTTTTGAAATGAGAGTGATTTATTACTGGTATTATTAGTCTTTTTTTATAGAAAATCAAATCGATATATTTTTTAAAATACTTCATATTGGGTATTATATTTTATTATGATCATTCTATTATATTACAAGCTATTATGAGTATTATTATTATTTTCAGAGCTACAAAATTAAATTGTAATTTATAATATTTTGTGTAAATTGCAGATGATGCTAAATTTTTAAATTAACGTTAAATATGTTAAACATGTTTGTACTTGCGAAATATTTCATTAAATTGACATAAAATAATCATTCTTTGGTATATATTATTAGTATTTAGGTAAAAGTTCTGAATTTATAAAGGAAACTGTGCTTTTTGCTTTCGTAAATGACTAATGTAATTTGAAGGGACACTGATTGGCATACTATAAAGTACTAAAACTGACATTACTGATAGCCCACATTTTAATTGCAGAATTAGTTTAATTTCGATTTCGCTGAAACGGTAATTACAGGGGAGCGGGCAAAAAATTAGCTATCAGATTTGTTTATAGCAATGGTGAATACCGCATACGTAGATGATACCGCCAACACTTATAATCAGCCAAGTGTTGTCAAACCATCTGTATTCTCTAAATCTACTTTGGATATGTTACAACAACTACAATTCGGTAACGATGGTGAATCATGAGTTTTATTATAGCAAGTTATTCTATTGGATAATGTAATTTATTTGTTGTATATATACACTTATTTAAGAAGCATAGGCCAACAGAAGCAGATTTCCAGAATGAAATGATGTTAGCACCGACTAGAAAATAGATGTGAAATGGCTAAATTTCAAAAGAATTATTAAAATTTTAATAAAGCGTTTGAAGAAGAAGGCGGAATTTACAACCAGCTTGTTGCAGTAATATCTATCGTATTCAACGAATTGTACTTAGCCTGTTTTGTGGGCGTGGCAGTGGTCCGATTTCGCCCAATAGTCACCCACTCATGTCTACCCAGTTTCGTGAAAATAACTTAATTTTTACTCATGTTATCCATTGCATGGACGGACGGATTTCAACTCTACTCGTTACCCTGATAACTTTGGTGTATATAACCCTATATCTAACTCGTTTAGTTTTCGGTGTTACAAACAATCATTATGTGAAAGATCTTATAACAACCTAGTTATACATTCTGATAAATGGAAGAACTTAATTTGATTAAATAATAGCAACCCAAAGTCTTACCCAAACGGAGCGATATGTATGTATATGAGTATAATTAGTAGCCTGATTAAGTTTGCGACACACGCATTTTAGTGCAATTTCATGAATTTCTTTTGCAAATTAAATTTGACTTTTGTGTGAAATTTTAAAAGTTAGCTTTAATAGCAATTGAGAGTGGAACATGCATAAGTAGCTGCGTTAATATATATTCTCATGAATTGTATATCCTGTATTCATAAGAGTTTGACTGCGATATATAGTATATATGAATATTAGACGGAGGGTATTTTACTTCTCACTTCTGACCATTTATTCTCTCTTTAGCTCTCTCATTTTAGCTAATTTGAAGGCCATCTGCTAAGCTAGTGCAACATATACGAGTGATTTCAGGGAGGGGTAAGGGTTTCAGCGTAAAAAACAAACACTTTTTTTGTGATTTTTTATCTCAAATATCGATTAAGCAATTTTATCAAACCTTCTATACATTATTGAGAATAGTTTTGACTATGTTCTGTAAATTTTTCATGCAAAAATATTAAACCATTAGCCCGTGACAGAGCTTCCCCTAGGACGTCCGGAAATTATCTGAAAATGAAAAACCATAAAAATTTAGTTCAATTTTAAACAAATCTTCCCCCAACGTTCTCTGATTCTTTTTTTTATTAAAAAAATTTTGGCGGCAATCTAAATTGTGAACCGTAATTTTCGACTAAAATTTCCGCCATTTTCTTAGTGTGAAACACCCTTAATGTTAAAAAAACAAAATTTTACTAAACGTAGGGGGGAGGTATTTTATATGAAGAAAATTTGTACAAGTTTGAAATGAATCGGTCGAGTAGTTTTCAAATGGCAGTGAACACTGACTTCGAAAAAGTAGTTTTGAGAAAAACGCGTTTAAAGCTGCACTGCAATCCCAACCGCCC
Organism: Zeugodacus cucurbitae; assembly: GCF_028554725.1. Lineage (NCBI taxonomy): Eukaryota > Metazoa > Arthropoda > Insecta > Diptera > Tephritidae > Zeugodacus > Zeugodacus cucurbitae. The sequence continues at coordinate 48,086,555 of NC_071667.1, read as the reverse complement.
GTAGCTGTTAGAGTTAGAGCGTTAAAGGCCCCGAGACTAATTAAACAATAACTTCAAGAATATTGCTTAGATCGGATTAAAATTTTGAGGACATATTCTTGAAATGCTAAACAATAAGATAAAAAAAATCGATTTTTCGAAACTGAAAACCCTTACCCCGCCCTTCATTAGTAATGACGACATCCGATGCGTCTCCATCGCCACCACCAAGACTACTCTCTAACTCATTAAAAGTATCGACTTAAGGGTTTTTTTTTGCATTTTAGTTAAGTATATTTTTAAAGACCAATTAACTGTCGATTAACATCGAATGTTGTTGGCTATGAAAATTTGTCTCAAGAAATATTATATGAAATATTGTGAAAAAATAAAAGGAAAATTTCTCTCTATTGGTATTTTCATAGAATAAAACACTTTTAGATGATGTGTCCAACACATTGTTTTGCATAATTTTCTTAACTCAACTCCGAAGGCATATTACAACTATACTATTTGTTTATTTTATGGCCATCGCTTCGTAAACAAGAAATCTAAAACAGATGTTTTTATTTAATTTCTTCATGATAATCTCACTACATATACAGTAATCTCCGCTTAACTGCCCTTTCTTAACATGCAAGGCACTTAAATTATTTCCGCTTAAGTGCCTGGAGGTACTTACCAAGCTGTTTCTCAAATACTTGGAATTAATGTTTTTTCTTTTAGAATGAAAGTCACATTTACTGCCTATTAATAACAAAAATACTTATTAATAACAATAAATATAGAAAAAGCATTAACAAATATGTATATGTTTTCCTTTCGACAATACTCAGCGCATTCAATGTCAAAAATATTAAAAGACACTTAAAAGAGGAAAACAATTTTTTATTTGTGCCTTAAATATTACGACATTTAAGCGGGAAAAGCACTTAACGGGGGATGGGACACTTAAGCGGGGATCACTGTATGTCATTAAATCTATATATAGTATTGCATGAGTGTTCTTGTAGAATTGTGTACTTATGCTTCGACGATTAAAGGAATTAGCATATTTGCATCCGTTTTTGTAAACATCTCTAGGCAGAAGGCCAAGAGACTTTTGTTTCGCTTTGGGTCAGGACTGCCGTTTCATTAATCTATATTTGTAACTTCAAACCAGCGAATAGAAAGTTGTGAGACGTATATGAGAGTATTTTTCTATTGGAAATCTGGTTTATTTTGATGACAGTTCCCATGTTATGGGAGACATTCTGATTCCAACATGAATGTGCAAGTCTCGCTGTTCATTTTTGTTGGAACATAGTATATTTTTGATCCTAAATATAGGATTTTGCATAAAAGAAAACGTCGCCCAAATCATTATACTTTTTATACTCTCGCAACAAAAGTTGCTAAGAGAGTATTATAGTTTTGTCCACATAACGGTTGTTTGTAAGTCCTAAAACTAAACGAGTTAGATATAGGGCTATATATACCAAAGTGATCAGGGTGACGAGTAAAGTTCAAATCCGGATGTCTGTCAGTCCGTCTCTCCGTCTGTCCGTCCGTGCAAGCTGTAACTTGAGTAAAAATTGAGATATCTTAATGAAACTTGGAACACACATTCCTTGGCAATATAAGAAGGTTAAGTTCGAAGATGGGCGGAATCGGGCCCACAAAATGGCGAAAACCAAAAACATATAAAGAGCTATAACTAAGCCATAAATAAAGTTATGAAAATAAAATTTGGAATATAGGATCGCATTAGGGAGGGGCACATTTGAATGTAATTTTTTTGGAAAAGTGGGTGTGACCCCGCCCCCAAATATGTTTTTTGTATATATCTTGCAAACCAATACAGCTATATAAACCAAACTTTCTGCAGTCGTTTCTTTTAGCCGTTTCCTTATACAGTCCAAAAATGAAAGAAATCGGATAATAACCACGCCCACCTCCCATACAAAGGTTAGGTTGAAAATGACTAAAGGTGCCTTAACTCACTAACGAGAAACGTCAGAAACACAAAAGAAATGATAGCAGAAGGTAGCTGCACTAGGATCTTTTTACAAAATGGAAAATGGGCGTGGCATCGCCCACTTATGGGTCAAAAACCATATCTCAGGAACTACTCGACAGATTTCAATGAAATTCGGTATATAATATTTTATTGGCACCCTGATGACATGTGTGGAAAATGGATGAAATCGGTTCACAACCACGACTACTTTCTTTATAACTCAATTTTGAATTCCATCTCATTCCTTCACTTTATAATATATACATTCGGAACCAATGATGATAGCGAAATAAAACTTTACACAAATACAGTATGTGATCTGTGGCATCACTTGTGAAAAAATTGTCGAAAACGGACTATAACTTTTCAAGGCCCCAGATATCGAACATGTTGAACTCAGCGCCTAAGGTTAAATTTTAACCGTAAATATGGGTAAATCTCTCAGCTAATTTAATGTAATTCAGAGAAAATTGTGTTCTTCCAATAGTGTGTCTCTGTTCCAAAAATTATTAAAATCGGGTCACAACATCTCCTAGCTCCCATATAAAAAATTATAGGTTTTTCAAAAATTCGTTGGGCTTTATTACGCATATATGTATTGGTTAATATGTGATATATCTTAGCAAAATTAAGTGAGCGTATAGTATTGGATATAGTGTATCTTGCTGGTAAAATTGAATGAAATCGGTTCAGGAATTACCTCAGCCCTCATATCTATATATGACTTTCATTATTCTATTAAACTTTATGCCGAATTTATGGGTAAATTTGTGCGTTATCTTAATAAAATTTCTTCAATAAATTGCGAGAGTATAAAATGTTCGGTTGTACCGAACTTAGCCTTTCCTTACTTGTTAGTTTATATTTTGTTTTCAAGTCATGGTAAACGAAGTCTAATTGATTCGAATCGTCTAGATTAAACATTTTCTCATTGGAAATTGGGAAATTGGGAATTGCATTCCTCTATTCTGACGCCCACTTCATATGCGCGAAATTCATCCTTGTGGCCTTTCACCAAAGGCGTTGTTTCGGCTTGTTTTTATAAACAATATTTGAAGTTTTGTTAAAATTTAGAATTCTGAAACCGACTGTATTTACGAGTTCGCATAATGTTAATCATAACCAAATTGAATGCTACATCTACATATTTACATAATTATAGACTCTCGTCGTTATCAGGAATTAATTAATGAGAATTTACATGCCAAGTCTTTTGTATATAATCTCAATTCTAATTTTGTGCTATAGATGTTTTAAGCAGCCATTAGTGAATTTGTTAGTTCAAACTGGCTCAAGAAACGTTCGATCAATTATCGCTGACACAGAATTCTATATTATTATCAAATTCACAACTGTAGCTACCTAAATTCACTTGCTTACATTGCTGAATAGACTTCCAAGTAACAAATTCTTATCAAGTCGTTAACAGGAACCATTTTACGAAACAGTTTAAATTTAAATATATAAATTCATCGACAGGGTTTAAGTAAAATGTAACAAAAGAGAAGAACGCGGATTTTATATGGAGTTTCAAAGAACTGAAAATATTTGTCAATAATATAATTTTCTCAGTTTTTCTTAGCATAAAATGAGAAATATGCAATACATATATTCGCTTTACATAAGCGCTGTGTGGTGCTCTACGAAATAAACCACAATATTTATTTTCTTTTTTAATTGAAAAAAAAAAAAAACATTAAACCCAGAACTGTTTAAATTATCCATGCAGACGCTTCGTATTATAGTTATTTCTTTGCAAGAATTGGTAGTTGTTGTGTAGCCAAACGGAATGTGCATGCATTCGAGCAAATAACCACAAACTACTAACCACAGGAATTCACGTTAAATACCCGTAAATTCAACAGCAAAGTTAATAATGCACAAACTATGTGAATTACGGCGGAACACATGTATTTCACCGCGTTTGGGCATTTACATTTACAGTGCAACTCAGTGCTATAAATCTCACTGTGCTTTCCCGTCAAATTCTTGGTATTTATTAGTAAGAATTTTTATTTAATATTATTAATTGTAATTCATAAAATACGAATTATTTAAAATTTTGTGAAAACATATTTTACACTCTTTTTGTACTACGCGTAGTATAGTACATAATAAGTAATATTAGCAATACTATGCTGAGACCGATGTAGTTATACTGATTGGCGCTGTATTTGCAGCTATTAGCAGCTCACAAGCAATGTTTGCTGCAAATAGGTCAAGAAATTTATTATTGTTTGTAACACACCCGTTACCCAATTTTTGGAATAAAGCTATGAAACTTCTACTTAAATGCCATACTCATATCACCAGGATATCTTTATTTAAGTTCCACTTATTGGAAGCTTCAATATTGATATAAATAAGAAAATATGATTTAACATATAATTTACGGGAAACCTTTTGTTTTGGCATTAAAGCTTCCAGTTTAAGTAAACATGCAATTTGCGGAACATTGTTGTGATAACAATGTTGCACACCAAAACATGCAAGTGTATGTAAGTTCGCAAGACATATATAGACATATGTATACACTTATGGACAAAATAATAGGTGTTCGCTTGACTGTCACTGTTTTTTGCCAAATTTTATTAAAACCGTTACTCTCGCAACATGTTGCACAAAGTATTATAGTTTTGTTCACATAACGGTTGTTTGTGTCACCAAGAAATAAAGAGTTAGATATGGGGTTACCTTGAGTAAAAATTAAGATATCTTAATGAAACTTGGAACACACATTCCTTGGCAACCTGAGGAGGTTGCTTTCGAAGATGGGCAAAATCGCTGCCACGCCCACAAAATGGCGAAAACCGAAAACCTATACAGTGTTATAACTAAGCCATAAATAAAGTTATGAAAATAAAATTTGGAACATAGGATCGCATTAGGGAGGGGCACATTTGGATGTAATTTTTTTGGAAAAGTGGGTGTGACCCCGCCACCAAATAGGTTTTTTATATACATCTTGCAAACCAATAAAGCTATATAAACCAAACTTTCTGCAGTCGTTTCTTTTAGCAGTTACCTTATACAGTCCTAAAATGAAAGACATCGGATAATAACCACGCCCACCTCCCATACAAAGGTTAGGTTGAAAATGACTAAAAGTGCGTTAACTCACTAACGAGAAACGTCAGAAACACCAAATTTTACATAAGAAATGGCAGAAGGAAGCTGCACTGAGATTTTTTTACAAAATGGAAAATGGGCGTGGCATCGCCCAACTATGGGTCAAAAAGCATATCTCAAGAACTACTCTACCGATTTCAATGAAATTCGGGATATAACACTTTCTTGACACCGTGATGACACGGGTGGAATATGGGCGAAATCAGTTCAGAACTACGCCTACGTCCCGTATAACTCAATTTTGAATCATTCTGATTCGTTAACTTTATAATACATATATACATTAGGAGCAAATGAAGATAGCGAAAAAAAACACAAATACTGTATTTGAGCTGTGACATCACTTGTGGCAAAATTGTCAAAATCGGACCCTGACTTTCCAAGGCCCCTGATATCGCACATGAAGGACTCAGTGACTAAGGGTAATTTTTCACCGAAAATATAGGTAAATCTCTCAGATATTTTAATGTAATTCATTCCGTCTGAATTTTTTTCTTATAACAGTTTGTCTCTGTACCAAAAATGGTTAAAATCGGGTCATAACTTTCCCCAGATCCCATATACCTAATTATAAGTAATATAAAATTTAATGAGCGTATAGTCTTCGATATATTGTATCTTGGTGGTGAAAACGATTGAAATCGGTTTAGGAATTACCTCAGTCCCCATATACTATTTATTATGATTTTCGTTATTCTATTGAACTTTATGCCGAATGTATAGGTCGAATTGTGTTATCTTTATAAAATTACATCAATAAATTGCGAGAGAATAAAATGTTCGGTTGCACTCGAACTCAGCTTTTCCTTACATGTTTTGGATAATTTTTTTATATTTATGATGAAGGGGGAAATAGCATTTGGATTTTGGACATTAGTTATCATTATTTAATTAAATTTGCTTGGCCAATAAAATAGGTGTAAGTACAATATTTAAAAAATAAGTGGTTATTTCGAAGTATTTATCATGTCAATATATATGTATATATAGTGGAGTGTTTGCATCTTCCTTTGAGTACCATAAATTGAAAAAAAGAAATTATACAGAATGGGGCCCAGAAACCACTGCTCCGATGTAGAGCATCGATTGGTAAAAAAATTGCGTGTTGAATGAAAAACGCACAGATTCACTGTCATTATATTAGGGCGGTCGTAAAACTTTATAACTAATGCTGTAAAACAAAAATATTAAAATAAAACCTGATCGTCCAAGAAAAACAGACATTTTCGATGTTCGCCGTATACTTCCATAGTGTCGTCTTGTTTTGGGACAGCCGAAGAAATTTTTAAAAATCATCTTCTTTAAAGGCAAATAGGAAATGGTTCATAACCACGCCATATAACACAATTTTGAAATCCATATACATAGATATTCTAAAGAAAATGAAATGGCTTGTGTTTCTTATAAAATTATGTCTCTGTGCTAAAAAGGGACAAAATCAGGTCAATACTTCCTCTAGTGGCGGTGCGTATATATCGGTAAATATGTCAGAAAATGTAAAACGAAACCAGGACACTCTCCACCTGATCTTTACAGGAGTGGAGGTCTTCCTCTTTTTCTGCTTCCACCAGGGGGTACTGCATGTGAACACTCTCAAAGCTGGAGTGCTTTCGTTCATTCGGACAGCATGATCTAGGCAGCGTAACCGCTGAGGATAATGAGGGATTTGGTTTCAGTTCGTCGAGAGGGCTTTTCTTTACAATTACTCGCTCAGTCCAAACTTGAGTTCGAGGCTGACTTTCTTGAAATTGAACATAAAATCTTGAACATAATATAGCTTGGTGGTAAAAACAGTTGAAATCGGTGGATGAAGTACTTCAGCTTTCATATATAATCTATAAAGATTTTTGCTATTATAATTTACTAGCAGACCACTCCGGCTTCGTACTGGTTTAAACAAACATTTCAAAAATTATAAGTTATAGGTTTTTAAATTTTGTTCAGCAAGTATTTGTTCCTCGACTGTTTGGAACGCGATTGCGATGCGAAGAGAATTACTTGCAAGACGATTTTCAATTTCAGATTAAGATTCTCCATCACGGAGTCATTTTGATACCCTCACCTGGGTACTATTTGCAATAAGTTGAGATTCTAGGAATAAATATATACGGAAAAGTATAAAACTCTTAAACCAAAGTCAACTGATTTATTTACGTTTGAACTTTCGCCTGTGTCACATGCGGAGAAAATAGCTTCTTATGAAGGACCAAAATATCTTATCGAAACAAGTCGAAAACATGAACAATTCAGGAACAGAGTATAATTGTGCCATCGTTTGCGGTCCTCCCGCTTCGCTCGATCCAGACTATACATATTATAATATCGTAACTATCTGCGAGCAGCCAGCATCACCGGATCCAGAAGACATCTATAATGGAACGCATGTTTCACCATCCCCGGAGATTATGAACTATCGAACAATAACCAGCTACGGACCGTCACCAACCCCTTATACTGTGGTGACTCACGTTCGCGGCCCTTCCACTCCGGCCAATCCAGATGATTCAAATCATAATGCAGTGACTGTCTGTGGACAGCCAGCATCACTGGATCCAGAAGACAGTAGAAGAGCGGTTTCACCAACGCCGGAGATGATAAACTATGAAACAGTAACTGTGTGCTGTTTATAGCGAACCTATATAAATCCGGGAATCCATAGCAAGAAAGGACCTTTTTGTGACTTGACGACAAGTTGGACTAAAAATTAGCTCGCGGACAATTTGGCATCCATTAGAGAATACAAGGACTCAAAGTAAAAAAAAAACAAATTCTTTTACAGAAAGTCGATATACAGAAGAGGAAAGTTTTGTCGCTGAACACAAAAATTGATGTGGACCCACTGGAGGTGAAATATTTTATCCAGGGCTAAAGTTAAAATTAATAATTATGTAAATGATTGTAAAAGGACTGTTTGTCGACCAAAAGACAAAAATTTGATTGTAGAAACACCACAAAAAAATTAAACATGGTGTGGAAACATAATGGTGTGGGGATGTTTCACCTGTCAAAGTGTTGGTCCGTTATTTTGGATAAAGGTCTTAACGATCGTCATAGAGTACAGGTATATTTTGTAAAATGTTATGCTTTTATTTACTTTTTTAAAATTCAGAATGAAACATTTTTCATATTATGAATATGAATTACGTAAAACATTAATATAACTAAAACAAAATAAGTAAAGAAAGGCTAAGTTCGGGTGCAACCGAACATTTTATACTCTCGCAATTTATTTAGATATTTACCTATAATTTCGGTGAAAAATTACCCTTAGGCACTGAGTTCTTCGTGATTGATATCAGGGGCCTTGAAAAGTCATGGTTGGATTTTGACAATCTTCCATAAGTGATGTCACAGCTCAAATACAGTATTTGTGTAAAGTTTTATTTCGCTATCTTTATCGGTTCCTTATGTATACATTATAAAGTGAACGAATCAGAAGGATTCAAAATTGAGTTATATGGGAAGTAGGCGTAGTTGTTAACCGATTTCGCACATAATATTTCGTCAAGAAAATATTACATACCGAATTTCATTGAAATCTGTCGAGTAGCTCTTGAGATATGGTTTTTGACCCATAAGTGGGCGACGCCACCCACCATTTTCCATTTTGTAAAAAATCTCAGTGCAGCTTCCTTCTGCCATTTCTTATGTAAAATTTGGTGTTTCTGACGTTTCTCGTTCAAATGTGACCCTCCCTAATGCGAACCTATGTTCAAAATTTTATTTTATAACTTTATTTATGGCTTAGTTATAACACTGTATAGGTTTTCGGTTTTCGCCATTTTGTGGGCGTGGCAGCGATTTTGCCCATCTTCGAAAGCAACCTCCTCAGGTTGCCAAGGAATGTGTGTTCCAAGTTTCATTAAGATGTATAAATTTTTACTCAAGTTACAGCTTGCACGGACGGACAGACAGACATCCGGATTTGAACTTTACTTGTCACCCTGATCACTTTGGTATATATAACCCTATATCTAACTCGTTTAGTTTTGGGTGTTACAAACAACCGTTATGTGGACACAACTATAATACTTTCTTAGCAACTTTTGTTGCGAGACTATAAAAATTGTTTTAAATACAACCACTTTAACGTTATTATTTTGTCCATGAGTGTATGTAAGTTGAATTTATTTGAAAAAAAAGTTCAATACTTTTCCACGAAAGGAACAAGAATGTGTATGTTATTCTGAGCATTTACATGTTTGCGTACATAAATGAAAGGAAATGCGGACGCTGAAGCTTTAGTGAAAAAAACATAAAAATACTGTAGAAAATTGTAAATGGTTTTACTTGTCAAAACTGCTGATTCTTTGTGTTACAGGAGAACGAAAATACCTAAAGAGTGTTGTGCAGACAATAGCGGATCCTTGGCGGTAAAATAATAATACAAAGGCAATACATAATGATAAAGTATATAAAATTATGTGTTTTAAAGTGAAATATGTTGCATAAGAAATAAAAATTGTCTGAATTGGCTGACTTGAAAATCAAGTCATTTGACTATTAAAATAAACTTTGCAAAGTAAGTAAATGTACCTTCGATTTAAAATCTTATAAGCAAAAGCTTATATTGGAACTAACAGAAAATAATTTTTTTAAGTAATTTGTAGAAACGAAACTATAAGGAATAATAGAAGAACGGAATATGTTGGAATCAACTGGAACTCTAAATGTACATAAATTAAATACCCTTAATAAAGGGAATCATCTTAGAAAATAATAATAATAATAATAAAACGTTTAACTCTTGTTACTGGGAAAAAAGCAAAAGTGTTCTGTTACGAAATTTTTATGTTTGCACTTGATTACAATTCAATAACGATCAGTTAAATAGACGTGTCGCTAATTTGTATTTATATTTTGCAAATTGTATCTCGAACGCCATGCCCCACTCTGAAGCAAGGTGTGGTCAATCCCTCAATAATGAACACCAATCGGTCAGCCTTTGTTTTATTCGATGATAAAAACATGAAAGTGCATTCATTCGACAATATTAATGTAGACATATGGAGAAATTGACTGGTTATTTCTCACCTGCAGAAGTTTTCAATATGAGAGAGCATATATGTAATGGATAATTTTTTGTTTGGGGTCCGTTCATTATGAAATGGCCAACCAAACTAATTATAAATGCCCAACTCAGAAAAAGCATTGCTAAAAGCACCAGTGATTGCCAATATTCTGTTGTTACAATTTAGTCAAATATAGTTATTTCAATGGGATTCAATAGTTGGTCATCACATTCGATGTCAATGTTAGATTGTCAGTCTAAGCAATTAAACAGATGCTCATATGTTCGTTTAAATTGGTAAAAGTAACTGCGTTTAAAGAGCACGTATAAATTGCATTTAGACGTGACAAGGATGTTGATTTCAAAGAGTCTGGCTTTTAATTTTTCCCGCTGAACGTCTGTAGTTTGAAAATGAAATGTACGTAATAAGAAACAAGTACGGAAGGGCTAAGTTCGAGTGCAACCAAACCTTTAAAACTCTCGCAAACTGATTGATATAGTTTTTTAAGAATAAATCAGCATTTATAATATTTTAGGGCTGAGGTAATTCCTGAACCGCTTTTACATATTTTCCACCAAAGTACACTATATCCAAGGCTATATGCTCACTGAATTTGGCTAATTTTATCAATTTTTTTTTTTTTTTAATCTGAGTGCAGTTTTTTTCTGTCATATCCTCTACAAAATTTAGTGCTTCTGGTGAGTTAACGTACTTTTAGTAATTTTCAACATAACCTTTGAATGGGAGGTGGGCATGGTTATAAAATTTCACCTATTTTCATGGTGTATAATCAGGTACGTAAGGGAAATGACTGCAGAAAGTTTGGTGTATATAGCATTTGCGAAGATATGAAAAATAACGAAACTCATTATATATAGTGTATGGAGCTGGGAAAAGTCACATTACCATACAGATATCCAAGATTACATGTAACATGTATTAACTGATATCCGTATATCAGGTATAGAGAGGCTAGAGAAAGTCAAACATCTCTTTTGAATTTCTGTAGAATATTTAAGAGATTTACCTATATTTTTAATAAAAAACTGGTCGCAAGGACTGAGGTCCTCATATTCGGTATCTGTGGCCTGGAAAACTTGTAGTCCGATGTACTCACTATAAATGTAGTATTCATATAAAGTTTTGTTCCGATATGTTCACGGGTGCTTAATTTATGTATTGTAAACTGAACGAAGTAGGGAATCATACCTCATATTTAAACCCTGCCGTGAATTCGACTTCGCCAGATCTAGGACAGAACGAGCTCTTTTAACGACAGTACTACTTCTAGCTTAATACCTAGGCAATGCTTCATTGGTGGTGACAATTATCGTCCAGCATATCACTTTTTGGGGGATGGGGTCATATGTAGAAGTTCACGCAATTGAGGAAAGTTTCTGATTGCCATTCACTTGGGAGTGGCCAGGAACGATTCTTTTGCATATGACTCAAGCAGCTCACGACTTCCGGTTTTAGACCAAGTATCCCCTGGGTAGCTAACAGACATCCGTTTGGAGGCGAGCTAAAGTGAGAAGGCGAAGCCCGCTTGTGCGGTTGTGCGTAGGGCTTGGGACCCACCACATAAAAACGAATAACCAGTGAATAAGAAACACAGGCCTCGGATGAGAAACCCCCCTTTTGATGACGACCACGGCAAACGTATAAAGGACTATGATTTGAGGGCATGCACCTGGAATGTCCGGACTCTTAATTGGGAAGGTGCCTCTGCCCAGCTGGTTGATGTCCTCATACAACTAAAGGCTGACATCACCGCCGTCCAAGAAGTGCGATGGACGGGACAAGGACGGAAGAAGGTGGGTCCTTGTGACATCTACTACAGCGGCCATATAAAGGAGCGCAAATTCGGTGTTGGATTTGTGGGGGGAGAGAGACTACGTCGCCGAGTCCTGGCATTCACCCCGGTGGATGAACGTCTTGCCACAATCCGCATCAAAGCGAGGTTCTTCAACATATCGCTGATTTGCGCCCACGCCCCAACGGAAGAGAAGGACGATGCGACCAAAGATGCTTTCTATGAGCGCCTAGAACGCATCTATGAGCGCTGCCCCCGCCACGATGTCAAAATCGTGCTTGGCGATTTTAACGCCAGGGTGGGTAAAGAAGGTGTCTTTGGCACAACAGTCGGAAAATTCAGCCTCCATGACGAAACATCGCCAAACGGCCTGAGGCTGATCGACTTCGCTGGGGCCCGAAATATGGTTGTCTGTAGTACCAGATTCCAGCATAAAAAAATTCATCAAGCAACGTGGCTGTCCCCTGATCGAAACACGCGCAATCAAATCGATCACGTTGTGATAGACGGAAGACATGTCTCCAGTGTTTTAGACGTGCGTACGCTCCGAGGACCAAACATTGACTCGGACCATTATCTAGTAGCAGCAAAGATACGCACTCGCCTCTGTGCAGCAAAGAACGCCCGTCAACAAACACAAGGAAGGTTCGACGTCGAAAAGCTGCAATCACAACCGACAGCCGAACGATTTTCTACTCGACTTGCACTCCTGCTCTCGGAGAGCACTCATCAGCATCTCGATATAAGGGAGCTGTGGAACGGCATCTCAAACTCATTGCATACCGCTGCAGCCGAAACAATTGGTCTCCGGCAACGCCAAAAAACCAGTTGGTACGATGAGAATTGTCGTTCCGCAGTGGAGAGAAAACAGACTGCCTACCTCGCAACGTTGCGATCGACCACAACACGTTCGGGGTGGGATAGATATCGAGAACTGAAGAGGGAAGCGAGACGCATTTGCAGACGTAAAAAGAAAGAGGCCGAAATGCGTGAGTATGAAAAGCTTGAAAAGCTGGCCGACATGGGTAATGCTCGAAAATTTTATGAAAAGATGAGGCGATTAACAGAAGGTTTCAAGACCGGAGCATTATCATGTAGGGACCGAGAAGGTAATCTGGTAACGGATGTCCAGAGCACACTGGGATTATGGAGGGAACACTTCTCCGACCTGCTCAATGGCAGTGAAAGTACAACACCAGGAGATGGCGAACCCGATTCCCCAATCGATGACGATGGAATAGATGTTCCATTACCCGACCATGAAGAAATTCGAATAGCAATTACCCGCTTGAAGAACAACAAAGCGGCGGGGGCCGATGGATTACCGGCCGAGCTATTCAAATACGGCGGCGAAGAACTGATAAGGTGCATGCATCAGCTTCTTTGTAGAATATGGTCGGAAGAAAGCATGCCTGACGATTGGAATCTTAGTGTGCTCTGCCCAATCCATAAGAAGGGAGACCCCACAATCTGCGCCAACTACCGTGGTATAAGTCTCAAACCATTGTAGGTTTTTCAAAAGTATCTTCTCCTAGCTCCCATATACCTAATTATAGGTTTTTCAAAAATACGGTGAGCTTTATTCCGCATATATGTATTGGTTACATTTCTTCAATAAATTGCGAGAGTATAAAATGTTCGGTTGCACCCGAACTTAGCCTTTCCTTACTTGTTTATTTTAATATTTTCTAACCGCAAAATGTGCGGCGGAGGCACTTAGTGTGCACAGTGGGTTAGATTCAACACATAACATTACAACGTTTATATATATACATATAAAATGTCAGAATCTGTTAGTGATGACGCATATGCCTAAACTTCAGTGGAAAATTGGAGTAATAATTAATTATGAGAGATTACATTTTTTCCAGAAATACAAGTCAGCATACATTATAATCAACGGAATATAATCAATACGGAACTGAGTGCTAATGAAGTTAAGTATTATGTTCAACAAAAAATATTCAGTTTGAACACCATTCAGTGATTGCTGCTGTTTTTTTTTTGTGCATGAGAAAGCAATATATCAATATATAATATAGATATAGATTAATATAGATTAATAGATTTTTTAGTAATAAGGGATTTTAAATTAAATGTTTTTTTAAGTCCAAAATTATTTCGTAAAATTACGGATATAGTTTGTCGCCTTGGACTTTAGTAAAAAAATATTTAATTATTATTAAGAAATATGTCCACAAAATTACAATTATATTAAGTGTCTATGTATTTTTACTAAGCTTAATACAATTTAGCTTACCTATACAAACCGCTCTTCATTTTGTTATTTGAGATAAGTTGTGCAGTTAAAATATAATTTCATTAATTTGAGTGGTATATTTAAATCTCTAGAATGAGTAATCGAAAGCAAATTAATAGTCAATAGTGAGTGTGGAATACAGTGATACTTCTCTAACTCGAATCACTATAATCAACAAAAAAAACTTCGAGTTAGAGAGACTTCGAGTAATAGAATTTTCATTAAAACATACAATTTTTCAAAAAGCTGTAAAATGTAGATTTATACACAGTTTTATTTATTTACTTGGCAAAAAGTTTTTGCACATACTATGTTAAAACATGTATTCTGTAATTATTTTTGTCGCAGTTTGCTATTTTTTGGCTCTTGACGTCTGTATTCCATGCCTTTGTTACATGATTTATGCAATCCATAAGTGTAATATCATATTTTTTGTTCGCTTCCATACGATATAAAGAGACTATTTTAAAATCCTGCCTCGATAGTAAAATTTTTAAGTTTGTAATATGCCCTGGTCGAAAAGTTCGATTTATGGAAGAAAATTTGTATGAAATTTTACTTCTATTGCCAATTCAAGAGTTCGAGTTATGGAGAACTTCGAGTTATAGAAGTTCGAGTTATGGAAGTTCCACTGTAGATTAATTCGTTTATACATGATTTATTAAAGCTAGTTTACTAAGTTCACCCGGGCAAAATACTGTTTGTTTAGGAATAGATCAAAGCTTACAACAACATAGCATTTGGTTGTACTGCAACAACTACGACAAAAAAGTGTTTTTGTGGATTTTGTGAAATTAGTTCGATGTGTAAATATTGTTTGACTATCTCTTTATATTAAACTAAAAGAATGAACTTAGAATAGAACAAAGCCTTTCACGGGAGGGCTGATATACAGATACTCGGAAGTCAATCCTTTTTATGTATCCTGTGAGCTATGAATAAGCAACATGTTTTAAAAGTATCATAAAAAGAAAATCAAAATAAATCATTTCTATGGCACAGCGCTAACTTTTCAACGTTCTATCGAGATTTGTAATCTAATTGTTTTCATATAAATTATTTTGTATGGGTATTTCCTTTTTTAACGCAGCACTAAGTTTCTGTTTGCAAACTGGTAGCTGAATAACCCAACTATAATGTAAATAATTTCATATTCATGCTTACTTCAAATATGTATATGCTTGCGTGCAGTAACGTAAATGTTTTGTATGTGGGCCACTATTCCATTGTTGGATTTCTGCCGCATATATTCATTATTAAAATTTTCACAATATTACAGTAGTTCCGTCCATAGGCCAAAAATCAAAAAATCGATAACAAAATATTTTGACAAAATATAAACGAATTGACTCTGAAATGGCTGTATGTTTTATCAAACTCAATATCTGTAATATGTATAAAAATGCATCGCAAAAAAACCAACAATAAATAATTGTTATAACTATATTAAAAATTAGCGGTACAATTAGCATTTTGCAAACCTTTACCATATATTGAAAAAATTAGCAATAAACTTATCGATCTTTGACATTTGTGTCAACATTAACCCAACAAAATATTTGTAGAGATCTGTTTGCATACCAACCTTATTCTCAACTGAATATGTCACTTTTTGAGCCGAATTCTCGACATTTGCGGGAAATTTTGCTTTTCTTTTTTAATTACAAGAAAAGTGCGGCTGAGACTCACCGACATTTGTAACCGTTTTTATAAAAAAAAAACATTGCACTCAAAGTGCTGAGGTTTTAGCGACACTTAACTGAGCATTTGTTGAATTTTTGATGCCATATAATTTGTAGCAAATTTGCTACGAATTAAGAAACGAAATATCGTGTGAAAATAAAAAACAAATTGGTGAAATGACAAGAGCAAGCAATAAATGAAATAAAAACGAATATACAGTTAAGTGTGGTGACGAGGAAGTGTAGTGGCTAAATTACAATATTTTTGGTGAAAGATAATACATAATTCAAGGATTCAATTTGTAAAATCTTTAGGAAAATTTTGAGCAATATCTGGATCTCGCTGAAATATTCTCGACTTTGCATCACTGAACTGTTTTCTTTATAGAACAACGGATAAATCTGAAAATAGCCAGATGTGTAAACATAAAAGAACATGAAAACCTGTCATGGATGTGTAAGCACATACGGAAGTGAAAAGCAAGTGTTAAACAAATGCCTAGTTCTGAGCAACGTATCATTGATCGTATATAGAGAGTATACTCTTACAATGTATACGGTGTACAATGATTGAATATGTAAGCAAATTTTCTGCATGGATTTAGATTTATTCGACAAGTAACGTAATGTGACAAACATCATCTAATCGAATGTATTTTTTATTTTCACTGGTGATGGTAGGCAATTTATGTAGTCTTCATACTGCTGCGGGTCCTTTATTCCTGGAAATTAGACTGCATTCTCTTCTTGGTTGCGTTTTTAATAAAACGCAATACTTTTAAAATCAATTAAAAATTAAACTTTATTTGACAAATGATAAAACATGAAAAGTTGAAAAATATAATACAAAGTAACTTATTTAAAATGAAATTGTCCACGCGCACGAAGTGGTTTGAAGCACGTCACCGTCCAGAATGAATTCGTAGAACATACTCGAACGCAAGCGCAGCGTTCTGACGCTTCGTTCAGTTTCGTCTTTTTTTCGTTCGGTCAGTGTTGTAGGTCGCATTTTCGTTAAAGTATCTGTTCTCATATTTCTATATTTCGTTCGGCTTAGTGTTGTAGGTCGTATTTTCGTTAAAATAAAGTTATTAGTTATTATTAATGTATCTGTTCTCAAAGTCTTATTTCTACAATCGGCCGTCCTGTTTTCATTCGTCCTCGAATGATTTTGTCCATGTCTTCATATATTCTGAGACAGTTGAGGTCTTTCCTGGCCCTTCGGTTTCACCCACCTTTTCTACTTCATATCTGCCATGGTTAAGCTTCTTCACTACCCTATACGGTCCTAAAAACTTTCCTTTCAGTTTCAACCCGCTACCAAATTGTGTTCTCTTTATTGCTACCAAATCGTTTATTTTGTAGTTTTTCTCGCTCTGACAACGTAAGTTATATGACTTCCGGTTTTCTTCCTGTATTTTTAAAATGTTTTCTTTTGCTACTTTTCTTTCTGTTTCGCGATTTTCATTTAAGTCATTAATAACTGTATCTTCTAATATGTCCTTTAGTTCTGGCATGTTGGCCATTCGCATGTCAAGTCCTGTTAATAACCTGAACGGAGACTGTTTCGTACTGCGAGGAGGTGTATTGTTTATAAACTGTTGCACCTTATCTATATGTTTATACCAATTAGTCGGGGTTTCCGTACACAACTTCGACAACATAGGTATAACAATTTTATGAATTCTCTCCACTTGTCCGTTTCCTCTTGGAACCCCTGTTGTTATTAGTAAATTTTGTATATTCTCCTTTTGACAATATTCTCTAAACAAATTTAATGTAAAAGCTGCCCCCCTATCCGAAATAATACGTCTTGGGTTACCGAATACAGCTGCCTGCTTTGTGAGTCTATCTACCGCTGCCTCTACTCCTGTGTTTTTAGTAGGGTACAACCACGCAAATTTACTGAACGCATCTACCACCACCAATATATAATTGTACAACTTACTGGTCGCTTCTAATGGCCCTACGTGATCAATGTGATATGTTCCTAATGGCATATCTTCTTTATCTATGCTATTCAAGAATCCCTCTTTCTTTCCTGTCTTGGCTTCATTAATAATGCACTCAATACAGCTTCGGACTGTCTGACAAACTTTACCCTTGACTTGGGGAATGTAATACGACTTTTCTAACAGATCCTGAGTTTTCTTTATAGAGAAATGACCCTGTCTGTGTGCCAACTTAATGATTTCGTCTTCCATTAGCTTCGGTACTACAATCAATTCCTTTGCAGGATTTTTAAAAAAAATGTCAAATTTTATATAAAAATCTTCATATTCGTCCTTTTCTAGAACCTTGCGTACTGCCTTTGTCCATTCGTCATTCATTTGAGCTTGCTTTAGCCGAAACTTTAAGGAGTCTTCTAGCATTAAGCAGTACACCCTACTTAAAGCGTCAACGTGGACCATTCTAGATCCTGCCCTATGCTCGATTTCGTAGTTGAAGTCCTGAAGAAACAATGCCCATCTCGCTATTTTTGGCGGTACGTCTTTTTTCTTAAGAGTCATTGTAAATGCATTACAATCTGTCACAATTTTGAAGTGTATACCTAATAGGTATATTCTCCATTTCTTTAAGGCCTCTATGATTGCCAGTACCTCTAACTCATACGCAGGATAATTCTCTTCCACCGGCTTTGTTTTCCGGCTCATATATTGTACCGGATGTAAAAGCTGATCGTCCGAATTTTTTTGTAACAAAAATGCCCCATACCCCCATTTACTGGCATCTGTATGCACCTCAGTAGCTGCTTTTTGTGAAAATAACTGTAATATAGGTGCTTTTTGTAAATTAGCCTTTAGTTGTTGAAAAGCTGCGATTTGCTCTTCGCCTAACTTGAAAACCGAATCTTTTCTTAGAAGGTCCGACAAAGGTCTAGCTATCGTTGCATAGTCTAATACAAATCGTCGGAAATATGACGTCAACCCCAAAAACCTTTGTAACATTTTCCTGTCGGACGGAAGAGGAAACTTTTGTACTGCAGTCGTCTTTTCTTCCGATATTTTTATGGTACCATTTCCCACTATGTACCCAAGAAATTCAACACTTCGTTGAGGAAATTGACATTTTTTCCATTTAATCTTTAACCCGTACGACTCACTAACTTCTAAAACTTCTCTTAGTTTTTCAATACTCTCAACCTCGTCTATTGCGGGGATAATCAAGTCGTCCATATATGTGATAACAGTTCCTTTCTGGATTAGCTTTCGAAAAACAGCATTAACATAACGACAAAAGACAGCAGGTGAGTTTGAAATACCGAATGGAACAACACAAAACTCGTATTGACCATTGTGCGTAACGAAAGCAGTAAACTTCCTAGATTGTGAATCAACTGGCACATGGAAAAATCCGTTCGATAAATCTAACGTTGTAAAAACTCGCCCCTCTTGTAGACTATCTAAGACATCGTCCATTACAACCATTGGAAAATTGTCCCTTACGATTTTTTTATTTAATTGTCTATAGTCACAACATAAGCGTCTGTCTCCATCTTTTTTAGGAACTACCACTACCGGAGAAGCATAATTGGAAGAGCTTGATTGTATTATTCCCTCTTTCAACCAATCTTCTATTTGTTTATCGACAAAACTACGGTCATCGATTGGTAAACGTCTTGGTCGCTGATATACAGGGATTTCATTTGTCAAAACAATTTCCATCTTAACGGGTGATATACTTTTGCCTGATGATTTGTATTTATCAACTAAATTTTTAACTTCTCCTGCTAGTTCCACATTCAAATGTCCTAAATTCAATGTAGTCTCATCTTTTCTTTCATTTAAACTCATTGCATCAAATTCCTTAATCCACTTATTTCCTGCTTCCATAGGTGCCTTTCGTTCTTGCTTCATAACATGTTTAAAATCCTGCCTCAATTCTGATCTATCTGATTTATAATCTCTCGAGTTATCTTTTTTCTTAAATATTACTTTCTCTTCTGTTAAAACAATATCTACGTCTTTTAAGATAGCCTTTCCTATCATACTTGCAAATTGAATATCTTGTTCTCTGACTACATGAAATCTGACTTTTAACAATAACTCATCTATATGCGTAAATGCATCAAAACTTCCAATTGTCTCAATCGCACACAATTTCAATCACAATTTTCTTTTCTCATTACTTAATATGGGTTTAAGCCCACTTAGTATCAACGTATCGTAATGTATTAGATTTAGTGAACACCCTGAATCAATTAGAGCTTCGAATCTAAACCCGTTTAAAGTAACTGTTTTGAAATGTAATTCTTCATTAACGACTGGCTGGAAACTTGTATTCCCTAAAGTGTTTATGCTTGATTCGATTTTAACTTCTCTAGATCCTTTGCCTTTGTTAATTTTGCACTCAAACGAACGATGCCCCATCTCATTGCATTTAAAACATTTATATTGTTTTTGTGGGCATTGAGCTGCTACATGTGATTTGTCTCCGCATTTGAAACATCTTTTAACTAACTCTTCTTTTGGCTTATTAGAAGATGTATCATTTACAATCTTTCCTATCCCTGAGTTATATTTCCTTATCTTTTCATAAATTTTGATTTGTTCTTTTAGTTCCTCTATATTCTTAGCTTGATACAAAATTGCCTTATTGAACTTGGTATCTGGAACCCCTTCTATAAAATAATCTATAATGCTTGCTTCGTCTAGACTAATCTGTTTGCCTACCTCCATGAGATGATACAAGTATTCTCGAAAAGTTTCATTTGCTTGTTTGCGGCGATTTTTCAATAACCTATGTACATCTGCCGAAGATAGTTTGCAACCAAACTCATTAATTAATGATAACTTCAAAGCTTCCCAACCGTTAATATTATTCTGACTCCTAATAAAAAGCTTAGCGGCGCCACGAAGAAGCTGTTTGCCATAAACAAATCTTTGTAGGTTATTCCATTTAACGATTTCAGCGTTATTTTCAAATTCTCTTACCCACCCTCGTATATCTACGGACCCTTCTCCTGAAAAATTTTTGACACAATCTCCTAAATCTTTTAAAGTAAACTGTTGTTGCTGTACGATATACTGTGATGACCTTAAGTTGCTGGTTCCACTTACGTCTTCGTAAATTGAGTGATTGAACTCTTCGTCACTAGCCCTATTTCCCGATAAGTCATAGTGTTGAAGAAGTCTCTCCTGAAGGTCACGTTTTTGACCTGTAGTCGAAATACCCAATTCCCTCAACTTCTCTTTCAGTCCGGTAACTGTTAAAGTCATTATTTCGTTTAGGTCCATTTTGTTTATAACAATATGTAATAATATATAATGTTAACAATATAAAATTCACTTATTAATAGTGTGTAGTATTTAGATTCATTCAAATGTTAGTTTCGATTCAAATGATTTTGATATAATTTTAACTTTAATTACATACAGCTTATTTCTTTTGTACTCGTTTTTAATTTTAACATATTTATAACATTCATCATATTTAATTGTTTAATTAATCTTTCATATGTGTTCTTTCTTATTTCTTTTTGTTTGCAATTTCTTTTTCTCTTTTACAATGCTGTACTGCTTCTTATAATTTTTACTTCTTATCTTTTACAAATACTACTACTTCTATTTCTTTTCTTAACAAACTTCTTTTCTTGACAAATTTCTTCTCTTCTTTGTAAATTCTTTACACTTTTACAGTGCTTAACTTCCTCTTTTGTTCTATTCCGTAACTTTTTGTTTTCTTTTATTTCTTTTTATAATATCCACTTCTTATTTGTCTTTTACAAATACTACTATTTCTTTGCTTTACAAATTCATTTTGTTTCTTCGTCTTAATTTGAAAATGTTTCTTGTTTCTTATTGCATCTTTTCTTCTTTAAGTATATTTTCTCTTCTTCTTAATTTGAAAATGTTTCTTCTTTCGATCTTTAACTATATTTTCACTTCGTTTTATTTCTTCTTCTTAATTTGAAAATGATTCTTGTTTCTTATTACTTCTTTCCTTCTTTAATTATATTTTCTCTTCGTTTTGTTTCTTCTTTTTAATTTGAAAATGTTTCTTCTTTCGATCTTTAATTGTTTCTCTTCATTTTGTTTCTTCTTCTTAATTTGAAAATTTTTTCTGATTTCTTCTTTAATTATACATATTTTCACTTCTTTAGGTTGCTTTTATAAAACATTTCTTTCTTCTTATTAATTTTAAAATTTTTATTATTTCTTCTTTAATTGAACATATTTTCACTTTTTTAGGTTGCTTTTATAAAATACATATTTTACATTATATTATACAAACGTTTTCCTTTTAACTTCGGTTCCTGGCTGAGCCCCCAATTTGTAGTCTTCATACTGCTGCGGGTCCTTTATTCCTGGAAATTAGACTGCATTCTCTTCTTGGTTGCGTTTTTAATAAAACGCAATACTTTTAAAATCAATTAAAAATTAAACTTTATTTGACAAATGAAAAAAACGCAAGCGCAGCGTTCTGACGCTTCGTTCAGTTTCGTCTTTTTTTCGTTCGGTCAGTGTTGTAGGTCGCATTTTCGTTAAAGTATCTGTTCTCATATTTCTATATTTCGTTCGGCTTAGTGTTGTAGGTCGTATTTTCGTTAAAGTAAAGTTATTAGTTATTATTAATGTATCTGTTCTCAAAGTCTTATTTCTACATTTATATATGATAACTACGCTTACTTATAATTCGTCTCGTCCTCCCTTCTTCATAAATTAGTGATCTCATTCATGTTCATTTTGTTTACCTTACATTCAATTCATTAAACAACACACCTCACGTTTTTCACTTGCCTGTGAAATTTTACATGATTTGTCACGTTTACGCCATTGCTTATATTTGTCCTCATACCATCGCTACCTTCAGAGCAAGAAAAACAAATATTTGTACATAAAATTATTTTATATGTGTTATTTTGTTGTTTAAGTAGGCGTGTCGAATAGCATTTGCTCTCATCTTCTTGGAAATTACATGAGTACATTTGTCAGAAATTCCAAAGTGATTTTAAGGTGATAACGATTTGCAATGAATTGTGGCTATTTATGCAGGTGACTGATTTTTCGAATTGCTGTGGTTGATATTACGAATTTAACGTATGTGCTGTTTAAATAAAGCAGCAGTTGGAAATGATTGACATACTTTCTTTAGCAACTTTGTTGTGAGAGTATAAAAATGTAAGTATGTATTACCACAAATTACATATCATTAATTAAGTTGATTTCTACTAAATGGACGGAAATTTAATAAATGTAAGAACAATTATACTAAAGATGTGCTCAAAGCCTATGCAACTGTTGACTTCATTATGTCATTATAAATTATAACTAGCTGTGAATAAGGTGTACGATATATTATATTCTAGTTAACTATTTGATAAAGTGAAATTTTTTAGGGAGTCACTAATTATTTAAAATTATAAATTAAATTATAAACAACGCCGAAGTATTTTGCTGATCAAGTAACCGGATTACTGAACCAGTTATGATCGAAGTAATTATTTTGGATATTCGGGCAAAATCTGTATTAATTAATTTTATTCTTCAACAATAGATCAGAAATTGTTTGATATAATCGCTTTCTTCCCTTAAGAATGGCAAAATAATATTATGCACCCAATGTTGATCAAATAGGTAGTGGTCAGTGACACGCCCATACCGCATTTTTGTGTGAAGTTCTCTAATTTTTTTTTACTATAAAATTTACCTTAGTTAAGTTTTTCGTCAGCTTTGGTGGACTTTATAAAGAATTTATTTCGTGCTGTGCCGCTCCAATTTACGAATTTACTAAGTTATTGCTTGACCAAATGACTGACCGAACAGACGAAAGGACATTGCGACTAATATTTTTAATGAAAACTATTTTATCTCCCAAGTGGAATCAAACTGCACACGGTTCAGTAGATAAGGCGCGAATCCCGGACAAACAATGTGACACAAAATTTTTATATACAGTGGTGGCTTTTAGAAACGACATTTTTGAAAAAATCAAATCACTGTAAAGTTTTTACAATACGCGAAGTGTAAATTCTGAGCATTCATTCATATTGTAGTTATTGAACGTTGTTGGTAAATAAACACGTGACTATTTGCTGACTTGTTACTAAAAAAAATAAAATTCTTTCCCGGTCTGTGTTTTTTAGCTGGTCACACAATTAGAAACGCGGAGTTTTTTAATTATTTTCTTGGATTTTCTTGAACTTAACGCAATAAAGTGAATTAGTGAGTGATCCGGAAACAACTAAATACGTTTTGGTTTTTAGAATGAGGGAAAAAAGTGATGTACTCCAAAATTAAAGAGTTAATTGTGAAGTCCTATCAAAAGGATAATTTGTCAATGTCGACTACAGCAGGAAGGTTTGCTTGCTATAAAAAGGGTATTTGGAGTTATTAATTTGAATAAAAATAAAACAATAAAGTTTGAAATCCCTATCGGAAAGCCTAAGCATCGAAAAACTACTTTATCAGCAGACAGGATAATATGTAGGGCGAACAAAAACAATCCTTTCATGACTTCGCGTGAAATTAAGGCAGAAGTTGGACATCATATTAATATAGAAATTTGAAAATCAGCCCCGGCGATAGAAAGGTGCATTGCCAAAAAAAACTCTTGTAGCAAAAGAAATATTAAGAAGCGATAGCGATTTGCAAAGTAAATGATACAGAAATGTTGCCAATACAGGAATAGAGTTCTCTGGAGTGACAAATATGAGTTAAAATTATTCCAATACGATGAAAAATCATATGTAAGGCGTCCACCAAACACTACTAAACCTAAGTTACATTGTGAAAACAGTAAAGCACAGTGGCAGATCTGTTATGGTTTGGGGAGTCTTTTCCTGTCGTGGTATTGGCCCAACTGTGGGTGTTCAACGGATAATGGATCAATATCAATATAATACATTCTGGAGAATGTAATGGCACCATATTTCCTTGAGAATATGCCAGTCCACTACAGTTCCCAGCACTACAATGACCCAAAACACACTTTTAGGTTAGTGGAGAGCTTGTTTTCGGATCAAAATATATTTTAAATGTGCTTTAGCCTAACCTCCGTAAATTCCTGATCTCAACACAACTAAAAACTTATCAGCAATTGTTAAACGAAGTCTTAAGAACTAAAAAACTCAAAATAATAACGATTTGTTTTAACCGATTCGACAAAGCTGGAACAGCATATCAATACAAATATGCCAACATTTAAATCAAAATTTACCGCGAAAGCTAGCCAATGTTCTTAAAAATAAATGTTATCCAAAAAATATTAAAAGTTTAATCCAATTTTTTAAGTTTTTTATAGATATCCTTAAGTTCTTACTATCGTTTCTAATTATACGACCGAACCGATGTGGGTTTGTGTTTAGCTAATTTTCTTAAAAAATTAATCAATGTTGTTGTTTTTTTAAGTACAAATCAAATAAGATTCGTTACTTTGTTAATTCCAATTCATAGTTTTAATATGGCAATGTACATTTTTTAAATAAATTAGGGCAATTATATGCAGTAAATTCGTTTATAATTATAAGACCACCACTGTATATACATAATAATATGATTGAGCAAAATTAATAACCATTGTCTGTTCTAATATCAGACGAAACTGTTGGCTTCAAATTGAGCAAAATTTCCACGCAATAATACACAAAAACTAAATCATAAGCAAGATGGGCATGTTGCCTTCAAATTATGACAATTAATGAACTATTATTTAAGGTGGAGATCTTGAATAAAAAGTCTTGCTATATAGACCTTTAGATAGAATTAGCTTTTGCAAATAAATGTGTGGTCATTTATATTCAAACGATTAGACCAAGTTATTGAAAGCTCTTAAAAATACGCATATTAGGCATACGATTTTTCAATTGATTTTTTAGTAGTTTTGGACATTTTACTAAATTGTACTTACAGATTTTGTAAAGATCACTGAAAAACAAGTAAGGAAGGGCTAAGTTCGGGTGTAACCGAACATTTTATACTCTCGCAATTTATTTATTTAAATTTATTTATATTATATAATACACAATTGGACCCACATATTCGTCATATATCATATAAAGTCCATTGAAAGTTGGAAACCATAATATTAGGTTAGAAGCACCGAAGTAATCGTGTTCGATATATGGGGCCTTAAAAACCTATGGTCCGATTTCGGCGATTTTTAGAATGGGGATGCCACACTATTAACATAGTATTTGTGCAAAGTTCTGCACCGATATCTCCACTATTACTTACTTTATACATTGTAAAGTTAACGATTAAGATTGCCTTCAAAGTTCTGGAATATAGGAAGTAGGCGTGGTTGTAAAGCGATTTGGCCTATTTTCACAACATATCATTGGGATCTAAGGAAACTATTACAAACCAAGTTTCATTGAGATATGGTTTTTGACCCTGGTTTTTTGTGGGCGACGCCACGCCCATTTTCCATTTTGTAAAAAAAATTAGTGCAGCTTTCAACTGCCATTTCTTTTGTGAAATTTAGTGTTTCTGACGTTTTTCGTTAGTGAGTTAACCCACTTTTTGTAATTTTCAACCTAACTTTTGTATGGGAGGTGGGCGTGGTTATTATCCGATTTCTTTCATTTTTGGACTGTATTAGGAAGTGGCTAAAAATAACGACTGCAGAAAGTTTGGTTAATATAGCTCTATTGGTTTGGGAGATATGTACAAAAAACTTAGTCGGGGGGCGGGGCCATTCCCACTTCCCCAAAAAACTTACATCCAAATATGCCCCTTCGTAGTGCGATCATTCATACCAAATATTATTTCCATAGCTTTATTTATGGCTTAGTTATGGCACTTTATGCGTTTTCGGTTTTCGCCATTTTGTGGGCGTGGCAGTGGTCCGATTTTGCTCATTTTCGAAACCTTCCTATGGTGCCAAGAAATAAGTGTGCCAAGTTTCATCCAGATATCTTAATTTTTACTCAAGTTACAGCTTGCACAGACGGACGGACGGACGGACGGACGGACAGACAGACATTCGGATTTGAACTCCACTCTTCACCCTGATCACTTTGGTATATATAACCCTATATCTAACTCGTTTAGTTTTGGGTGTTACAAACAACCGTTATGTGAACAAAACTATAATACTCTCTTTAGCAACATTTGTTGCGAAAGAATAAAAAACTATGAAAATGGTTTAGTCCAAATATTAAAATAATCTAATAACTTGCAGATTTGATAGAAATTGTAAATTGAAATAACTTCAAATAATTGAAATGCTTGCTCTCTTAAGCTATTTATTCAACATAGATCTGATGTAGATCAATTCAGAAACTTTGTTTGAAACAAGTTTGTTAAGTTTAATGCAAATGATTAATTGGTAGTACTACAAAGTTCGCCTGCAATACAAAATTGATGAATTTTCACAAGATATAAATCGCAAAAGAATTAAGAATCGATCGAGTATAATAATTAAATTAATAATTACGTTGACATACTACGAATACGAATTCGTGGTCTACATACCAATGTTTCATGCAGGTTTCTCGTTTTGAAGTGTTATTCATACAATTCATACCCATTGCGGAAGTTGCAAAACAAATTGTTACTAGTGTTTAGCAAGTTAATAACAAGATCTAGAGCAATTCACGTCTATATTGAAGATTGGGGAAGGTCTACACGTGAGAACATGTTTCTACGTTCCGTACGTACGTACTATTACTATAATGGGATACTGTAGAGTATACTATATACTCACGTTTGAGTAAATTCCCATTGTGTTGTAACTTTCGTTGTGGCGATAAATGCAGAATATAATATGCATTTACTCTGACCATACCATATAAAAACTCCTCATTACGTGCATAATTTAATTTAATTGGAATGAAATTCTCTGATTTTTGGAAACAAACTTATGTTATATTTATAAAATTGTATTTATAAAACTATGAAATGGATTCACGTATTTAGCTAGAAAATTATTTACATGCATGCTAGTGCCGAGCTATTTGAACAAACAATGTGGGTTATTATTATTCAGGAATGTACATATGTACAAACAATTAAAAGTGGTTTGGTTTGATACAAAGGAAAAAAAGGTAAGCAGTTAGAAATTGATGAAATAAATTCAGTATGTAAATTAAAATTAATTAAAAACAACCAAGGAAGGGCTGAGTAACCGTGTAACCGAACATTTTATAGTCTTACTAGTTATTTATTTATTGTTATTAAAATAACAAACAATTCGACCCATATATTCGGCATAAAGTCCACCAAAATAACGAGAAATACTATACATATAAATATAGTAGTTGGAGACTGGGATAATTCCTAGACTGTTTTTACTCATTTTTCCACCTACATCATAGGGTATAAAGTCCACCGGAAGTTTGAAACCTGTATGAGAGGTATATGGGGCTACGGGAAGTAATGATCCGGTTTTGCCCCTTTTTTGGCACAGTGGCACACTATCATATCATCATACAGAACTGATTTTTTTTTGCACGCTCACTTTGTTTATTTGGTATTTGCTTTATAAAACGTTTCTAATATTATTAATTCAACTTTATTCTGTGTAAAATAGAATTTGTTACGTATACGCAATGGCTTATGGTTTCATATACTTACTGCATGAAAAATATGAATGTATGAGCTTATGAAGTGCATTTGAATGGTTTAGTTGCCTTAAAAATGTATTTGTTCTCACTCTCATTTTATGTATATATAAATATATAAATTTCAAACTGATTTCATGCTAATAAAAAATTGCAGTAATTAGTTGTGGTTATTTATATGGCAGACTATATAAATTGTAGCGGCTTTGATGGCTTATTATTTGTTGCTTTTTTTATTGAATTACCTGTTTAAAGTTATTGGCACATAATTTATGACTTTTTTTCCACTTATTATACATTTCTCGCAAAAACCTCAATGTTTATTGTCTGTGTCTAAAACTACCCAGAACAGAAAACGTAAGACTGAATGAAAAATATACGAGCTATGACATATTTACATAATATTTTAATGACATCATAGAGTATAAATCTCTAAGTGACAATTTGTTCCACGACATTTAAAGTTATAGAAAAGAGCATATTCAACAAAATGTTTAAGCTAAAAACCAAACGATCATAGTTGCCTCAAATGGTCTTAAAATACAAAAAAATTAAAAAAGCAAACTATAATTAAATGAGTATGAATGGTCGTTTTATGGTTCCGTTGGAAATAATTTGGTTTAGAATACTTGTTGCGTGTCTCGAAGAAAAAGAAGTATTAAGAAAATGTAAGAAATAGGGACAATACGGTAGGTTTTATGTGGTAGCCGTTTTGAATTTGTAATGACTTCAAAAAGAAATATACTTCCGAAAATAACTGATTTAATTATATTTAATCACATAATTTCAGACATCCAAAATGTCTGGCTAGCTAGAGCACATTGTTATTAGGAAAAGATATCAATCTAATTTCATTCATACATTCCATAGACTTCTCAACTTTTTTTAGAAAGACAGTCAACAAAATTATTAAAATTCCGTAGGTATAGTATAGGTTATAGCGAACCGAATTTATCCATTTTTGTTGTTGTAAGAAAATTAAGCGAGAATACTTGTCATCACAATATAACAATGAAATTCGAAAGCAAAGAACGTATTTATTAGATCCGCCCCAAATTATATATAGTTTAGTATATTTTAAGAAAATTAATTATTTTTTAAAACGTTAAATTTGCACTCCACCACCTCTTTTACTCGAATATGTCGCCAGTATTTAAAGGTATAGCGACAGTAACCAGAAAATGTCAGAATTATTCATTTAGTACCAAAAATGGCCAAATGAGGTTGGTGACCCGAAAACATTGCCAAATGTCAACCTCACCTTCGCGCGGTACCTCTTGTTAACAACGAACAAGGATCTGACGACCGAGTAAAGGCGGTATTACCTTGGCACCTGCGAGGTGGAATTTCTTACCCCAATGTCCGCCTAGAGACGAAATCGGCAGCCCGAAACCGAAGTAAACAAAGTTTAGACTAAGCACTATAAGTTGATGGAGGATCTAAGGGAAAATAAATATACATATGTATATAAAATATTCAAGACGCATATGTGTGTTTGATCATTGGCCACAATTTTGCTTTTCTTTTCAATGTCTTTCGCTTTAGCAAACTCTCCATAATAAATCTTTTTGACTTCACAATAGGGCAGAAAGCTAGTAGGGATTTTGATGAATTATAGCTCGTATGTATACAGTTGAATGTAATCGTAAAAATTGAAAAAAAAAAATTATATACAACCACTAATATTTTATAATTCTTTAAATAAATTTTCGAAATTATTATTTTCTCTTAAGATCCTTTAGAAAGATAGTTTCACCGCTAAATAATAAGTTTGTTTGTTCTATGTGAATTCCTTATATTATCAGTAATAATATATTATCTTGCCTCATTTCTTAGTCAAATATTTCTTTCAAATCAACTGAACTAAATATAATATAACCACCGCCATTAATAATTGCGTTATTTGAGTAACCTTGACGTGGTATACTTCAAAGCACATATCAAGACCGAAGTAGTTAAACAACAATTTCATCAAATGTTTAGGCATATATGTATACATAAGTAGACGTTATAAAGTTGTCTCTTCGTCATAGAGAAACGCATTCGAATCAACATCCTTGTCACGTCTGACAAATACCAAAATTAAATGAAATTTCTACGTGCTTTTAAAGATAATTACACACATACATATATAACACGGAAGCTATATATGAGCTTATATTTACTAGGCACGTTTTTTATACTCTCGCAACAAAGTTGCTAAGAGAGATCAGGGTGACGAGTGGAATTCCAGATGTCTGTCTGTCCGTCCATCCGTCCAATGTAAAGTATCTGCTCGCATCTGTGTGAGTATTTATTCAATACTTTCGACTAAAGTTTTGAGAGGGTATATACATATGTGCTTCGAAGTTCAAAAGGACAAATGAGGAGGTTGTGTCTAGACAAATAAAAAGTATGTAGGTATGTATATGTTAGTATACACTTCCTTAGTAGAGAGTTGTAATTTTTATGGTAATATTCGCAATTACACAATATTTTTAATATTTCCATATAAAATATAAATAATAAATAATAAGCTCGCCATATGTCCTTGAATGGTATATTTAATTCCTATTTTAACACAAGCCATTGAATTTTCATTATGCCACTTCATGCCACTGTGCGAATAGTAAACATCTTCACCTCCGTATAACTCACACAGCTCATTGTTCCATCGTTTGCGGTATTTGCCCAATGTTCACAGGACCTTAAATCTTCAAAGCCTTTCACACAAACACCTAGGGCCTTCTCATCGGATGTCGATATCGACCGCAGGACGCGACTTGTAGAGTTTCGTTTTGGTTCGTCGAGAGAGATCTTTACTTTTCAATTGCCTAGTCAGTAAAAAGTAGCACCTGTTGAAAAGAGACATGACATGAGAATCTTCAATGTACAAGATGCTAATATTGTATATTACTATCATATATGCATACTTTATCAAATTAAGCAGACTCATTGCAATTATCACGTATTAATATTAAATAAACCAATATTGACGAAAAAGGGGTGATTTAGTTTGTGAATTATTATGGAAAATACCAAAAGCGCTCGAAATAGCCGAAATGGTGACATTTAGGTCAACGATTCTGTAGTCGTCATTTTTATACTCTCGCAACAAAGTTGCTAAAGAGAGTATTATCGTTTTGTTCACATAACGGTTGTTTGTAACACCCAAAACTAAACGAGTTAGATATAGGGTTATATATATCAAAATGATCAGGGTGACGAGAAAAGTTCAAATCCGGATGTCTGTCTGTCCGTCCGTCTGTCCGTCTGTTCGTCCGTGCAAGCTGTAACTTGAGTGAAAATTGAGATATCTTAATGAAACTTGGAACACTTGTTCCTTGGCACTATAAGAAGGTTAAGTTCGAAGATGGGCGAAATCGGACCACTGCCACGCCCACAAAATGGCGATAACCAAAAACACATAAAGAGCTGTAACTAACCCACAAATAAAGTTATGAAAATAAAATTTGGAACATAGGATCGCATTAGAGAGGGGCACATTTGAATGTAATTAGGTTTTTTGTATATATCTTGCAAAAAAGAAATCGGTTAATAACCACGTCCACCTCCCATACAAAGGTTAGGTTGAAAATGACTAGAAGTGCGTTAACTCATTAACGAGTAACGTCAGCAACACCAAATTTTAATTTAACACTCAACTACAAAATGATTGACAGAGCAGCAATAATTTTCTGATATGTGCAAGCGATTTTATAATAAGCACATTCATTTAATAAGCATCTAAACTTTTGCAATTTGTAAAGACTAAGTGGCTGATTTTAACGAACCACAACAAATCACTGCAAATCAACACAAAATATGTTTAAAATGTATGCCACATTTAACAAACGTGAGAACAAAAGCTATTCAACAAAACTATTCAAATACACACATTTGAAATGAGGCGATAAGTGTACGCCATTGCGTATACGTGACACATTACATATGACACAGAAAAGTCGGGCGAATAAGCGAATTGGAACAATTTTGATGTCAGTAAAATCCATTGGAAATTCTTATCAATTTAACGTATAACTGTTTGCAAAATTAATATTATACTCGCAGTTAGTTTTCATATTTATATTTTTCATATAAAATTTAATATTCTTTATTTACCTCAAAAAAAAAAATTAAATTCTAAGACAATAATTCGGTTAGTCAGTTACGCGAATACCAAGAGCTCTAATATAAACTGTATATTGTAAATATTTCGGCGATGAAATAACTACGCATAGCAGAGTAGGTTTTATTTAGGCCTTACATATTCCACTTTAGCGAAAAATGAGAATATTAAGTAGAATTTATTTCGCACTTTTACTCGTACCTAAACGTTTTGAGCTGAACTTTACGTAAATATTATTAACTACAGTAAAAGCTCCTTATTCGCGCTTCCTTTATTCGCGTTTTCACTATTCGCGGATTAAAAAAATGAGACCCAATTTCTATATTCGCGACTAAAAATTTGTTTATTCGCAGATCTAATAAGCACATACATAATAATAAAATTATTCCTATAGGTATCCCACCTGTAAGGTAAACCGCATAATTGCATCCCTGCAACACAAAAGAACGAGCGCACCAACAACCCAGGAAGAGTCGTCGGAGAAAAGGCAGTGTCGCGTCAGCATCGTTCGAGACTGGTCTATTTTTATTTTTCATTTTATTTTATTTTAACTTTAAAAAACGAGTAATACATTTAAGCAATTGAAATATCTAATAATAAACAATATTGTATGGAATATAATCTTTTAATAATAAATAAATCGAATCCTGACAAACTCTAAAAGATCTAGCATCTTTTAGTTCAGAAGTGAGATGCTTCTCATAGCCTCACATGTGTGTGTTATTGTTGTGATCGGTTTGAGCAGTCGCACATGCGAGTGGTCGTGCGTTGAACATAGCAGAGCAAGTGTGGCAAGAACGTCATGTTGGTGACGGTTTGCGTTTGAAATCAAACAGAATTGTTGTTGCGATTAGCCTATCGAGCGTACGAATGGACGAGCGATTAGCGAAGCATAGAAACGAAACCGGCGGTTTGCATTTAAAAACGTAGACATAATTGTTTTGTAATTTGCCTGTTGCGCGTACGAATGGACGAGCAGTTGGCGAGGCATAAAAGCAAGAAAAACGAAGGTTTGCATTTGCGCATGTACAAACGGACAAGCGTTCGGTGAAACGAGAGAGAGAAATAAATAAAAAAACAAGTGACGGTTTGTGTTTGAATTACATTCTCGTGTACGAATGGACGAGAGTTTGCGAAACGGATACATACAGAAAGTGTAAAAACAAAAGAAGACAAACAGTGACAATTGTGTGTTGTATTGTCTAATTGTGAAAAGTAAAATCCAATAAGAATATTTGTTAATAAAAAAAAAAAAAAAAAAAAAAAAAACGCAAAATGAAAGTAAAAGTAGCATCTTTGAAAGTTGACGAACTGAAGGAGCAACTACGTAATAATAATTTACTAACATCGGGTTCAAAAGCGGAATTGATAATGCGATTAAATGATTTCTTAGGTAGTGATGAAATCGAAATCGAAACAGAATCTAATTTACAAAGCCAGGTAAATGATTTGCGTGAAATGATGCAGAATATGATGACGACTATGCAAAGTTTTGCTGGTCAAATGCAGCAAAGAAATAATGATACAGTGCGAGAAAATGTAAATGAAGAACGTTTAGTTACTACACCACAGAATTCAATACGAACAGAGGGACGAAGTGCCAGTGTAAAGGAAATTGCAGAGACAATTCCTGAGTTTGACCCAACTACTGATAACTCACTAACAGTGACACAATTTGTAAATAGAGTGGACAGTTCCATAAGTGCTTACGACTGGGACGAAAAGTGTTTACTCTTAGCCGTGTATGGAAAATTAAAAGGTGTTGCGCGTATGTGGTTAGACGCAGCACCAGCATTTTATTCCAATTGGCCTGATTTGGCGAAAGCATTAAAAAGCGAATTCGGTTGTGAATTGAATGAAGCGCAAGTACATTATAAAATGGCAAGTACTACACGTATGCAAAACGAAAAGATTTTAGAGTATTGTTTTAGAATGAGCGGACTAGGCCGACGGTATGGCCTGAGTGAAAGTTCAATTATAAAATACATTCGCGACGGATTGAAACACCGTGAATTGCAGACTGCAATAGCTGCATTGAAGTTTAATTCGTTAAAAGATATGCGCGAAACAATTGAAAGTTACCTTCAAAACTTAACTGTGACAAAGCAACTTAAAAATGAATATACGAGTGATCGAAGTAAAGACAGTGCAAAAGACATGCGCCGGAATACAATCGAAACAAAAGGCATAACGTGTTATAATTGTAAAGAATGTGGACATATCGCGCATCGCGCGGAATTGTCCAAAACCGAGGCAACCGCGTAAATGTAAAGATTGTAATAAATTCCACGGAAGTAACGAACCAGAAAATTGTGGTAAAAAAGCAGTAGCTGTGAAGAAAACACACATACACCAACCATCTAAGTTTTTCGAAAAACCAATCAGCGTAAACGGTAAGGCGTTAGTAGCTTTCGTAGATACTGGTAGTGAATGTAGTATGATACGACGATCAGCTGTAACAAATTTAAATACCAAGAAGTATCCATGCGCTGTAGAAATAATAGGCATTTGCGGTGGAAAACGTACTTCAACTGAGAGTATCAACGTGAACATGGCTGTTGATGATGTAGTTTTAATCGTCAATTTGT
This sequence comes from Zeugodacus cucurbitae, assembly GCF_028554725.1. NCBI lineage: Eukaryota > Metazoa > Arthropoda > Insecta > Diptera > Tephritidae > Zeugodacus > Zeugodacus cucurbitae. Next base: position 48,051,480 of record NC_071667.1, on the reverse strand, counting down.
TTATTGTTGATGATGATATATTAACAATGGACGTGCTTTTGGGGCAAGATATTTTTAAAAACGCAGATGTTGTTGCAGAAATAAAGAACGACGACTTCGTATTTTCTACGCAGGTTACAAAGGTAGAACTTAAGCATCGAGAAACTGATTTCAGCGAAATTATTAGCAGTATTGACGATATAAATGTAAAAGCCGACTTGCAAGTGTTGTTAGCTGATAACACAGACGTTTTTGCGGAAAATCTTACTGATATTGGCTTGACTAACGCGACGGAAATGAAAATCGAATTGACAACGAATGTACCAATAGCTCAAAAACCGTACAGGGTGCCGGAGCCGAAGAAGCATTTAGTTACCGAAATGATTAGAGAACTTTTGGCATGCGATATAATTGCCACATCTAAATCCGAATACGCAAGTCCAATTATTTTAGTAAAAAAGAAAACTGGGGGTGAACGCCTTTGCGTCGACTATAGGCGACTTAATCAGCATACGATAAATGAAGTTTATCCAACACCAAATATTGAAGAAAGGCTTAGCGAAGCCATGCGATACAAATATTTTTCAGTACTAGATTTAAACAGCGGGTACTATCAGGTACCAATAGAAGAAGGGTGTCGCAAGTATACAGCGTTTATAACAACTGAAGGTTCGTTTGAGTTTAAGAGAATGCCGTTTGGCCTCAGAAACGCGCCTGCGGTATTCCAGCGGCTAATGCAAAATATCAAAGATAGAACTCGACCTGGTGACATGATCCACTATATGGACGACATATTAGTAGGTAGCAGTAACGTCACCGAGATGTATGAAAAACTTAAACGTGTTTTTAAGGCATTGCGCGAACTTAATTTAACATTAAATATTAAAAAATGCGAGTTTATGAAGCAGACGATCGAGTTTTTAGGGCACAAACTTCATTCAGGTGGCATAAGTCCAGGTACTGTGAAAACAATTGCCGTAAATTGTTTTACAACTCCAAAATCTATAACAGATGTAAGACGTTTTCTTGGTCTTAGCGGGTATTTTCGACGCTTTGTACCAGGCTACTCGATTATAAGTGAGCTGTTACGTTTGTGCTGCGTAGAGGTCAACAATTTCAATGGGCAGAAAAACAAGAAGAAGCATTTTTAGCATTGAAAACAGCGTTAACATCGAAGCCATTGATGACAGGATATCGTGTCGAGGCAGATCATCAGATTCATACTGATGCTAGCTCTGTTGGTATTGCGGGTGTACTTTTACAACGAGAAGGCGGCGACTGGAAACCAGTTGCATATTACAGCAGATCTACGACAGACAGCGAGCGAAACTTTCATAGCTATGAGCTGGAAGTACTGGCGGTGGTGAGCAGCCTAGAGCGTTTTAGGTATTATGTGCAAGGGAAAGAGATCGTAGTTGTGACTGACTGTAGCGCGGTTACTACAGCAATGCACAAACGTGAGTTGATACCACGAATTGCACGTTGGTGGCTACGTATTCAAGACTTTCTTGTAAAATTGGAACACCGACCAGGTAGAAGAATGGAGCATGTCGATTTTCTCAGCAGAATGCCATATGAAAAAGGTGAAGAAATCGATACAGCGTCTCTGAAGATTGCGAAAACAACTTTAGACGTAGGTGACTGGATATACAGTATGCAGCATCAAGACAAAGATATTCGAGATATTGTAGAAAAACTCGCCAGCGGTGATAAAATTACTAATGATGAATACAAAATCGAAAACGGAAGACTTTATCGAAAACAGAAAAGTAACAAGCTATGGGTAGTACCGAAATCAATGCGATACAAAATTGTACAGAGCGTGCACGAGAAAGTTAAGCATCTTAGTACAGAAAAGACTTTAGAAGAATTAAATAAATATTTTTGGTTTCCTAGAATGCGTAATTTTGTAAAGACATTTTTGAAATCGTGCATTGAATGCGCATATAATAAACAGCGGGGTGGCAAAATAGAAGGAGCGTATCATTATGACGAGATAGAACCTGTACCATTCAAGACGGTACATATCGATCATCTAGGACCTTTTCCTCGTACCAAGAAGCAGAACGAACACGTAATAGTCCTCGTTGATTCATTCACGAAATTTACAGTATTACGAGCTGTTAGAAGCACAGCGACACGATATGTATTGACATTACTTAACGAAGTAAGCAGCTATTTCGGAGTGCCAACACGAATAGTAACCGATCGTGGAACAGCGTTTACTTCTCAGGATTTTAGACAATATTGCAACGATAATGATATTAAACAGATTTTGAATGCTGTTCGAACTCCGCGCGCAAACGGACATGCAGAGCGTACCAACCGAACTCTACTGGGTATGTTACTTCCGTCGACGGAAGACGACAAAACCTGGGATGATCAACTTAGAGGTATACAGTGGGCACTAAACACTACAAAGAACAAAACAACTCAGCGAACTCCACAAGAACTTTTATTCAATTACAAGCCTCGAGATATTCTTCAGAATAAATTAATATTAGCTTTACATGAAGATGATGTTACGAGTAATGACGAGATGAACGAAATTCAAACTGAAGCAGTAAGTCGTATTAATCAGCAGCGAGAAAAAGCTAAACAGCGTTTTAACGAAAAACATCGGAAACCTACACAATATAACGTTGGTGATTTGGTTCTCGCCGAGAATGAGCCTGTTAGTACTGGTGGTTCTCGCAAATTGGAGCCACTATACAAAGGTCCGTTCATGGTAACCAAGGTGATTGGCCACGACAGGTATCTCGTTGAAGATATACCAGGGTCGAAACGAAAACAACGACATTATACATCAATCTATGCATCTGATAAGTTGAAGCCATGGTGTAATTTGCCGAATTTCGATGGGTTTGATAATGATGTCGGAGTCGAGGTCGACTCCTGTAATCAGGATTGGCCGACTGTAAGGTAAACCGCATAATTGCATCCCTGCAACACAAAAGAACGAGCGCACCAACAACCCAGGAAGAGTCGTCGGAGAAAAGGCAGTGTCGCGTCAGCATCGTTCGAGACTGGTCTATTTTTATTTTTCATTTTATTTTATTTTAACTTTAAAAAACGAGTAATACATTTAAGCAATTGAAATATCTAATAATAAACAATATTGTATGGAATATAATCTTTTAATAATAAATAAATCGAATCCTGACAAACTCTAAAAGATCTAGCATCTTTTACACCCAATATTCTTGTCAAATGGACTAATAAAAAAGTAAAATAGATCTTATTACAAGAAAATGTTAAATATTCCACTTAAAACTGTGGCCTGCTCTGACTGCAGTAAATTACGAAGAATCTATTTTTAGTCATTATTTTACTCAAAATTGGACGGCAAACATAGCCGAAATCGCGAATGGAATAAAACTAGATGGATTCGAACAGATAGAATCAAGTGACATTCAGGAATTGCTTGAATCGCAAGATGAAGATTTGACTGAAACCGACTTGGAGGAAATGTTAAATTCACAACCTATGGCAGAAGAGGCTTCAACAAGCACTGGACATTCAATTTGAAAAATCTTAGTGAAGGTTTAAGAATGGCAAATGAGCTCTGCGATTTCTTTATGAACATTGATCCCTCTATGGAACGAAGTCTAATTTTTAAGAGACAAATTGCTATAGCGACTGCTGTGTATTAGTCTGAATTGAAGGAGCTTTTGAAAGCTGTTAAACAAGAAAAAATTACAAAATTCTTCAAACCATTGCCTCAGCCTTAAGATAATTAATTAAAATGTTCAAAAACTTCAATTAAATCATTTCTTATATACCTATTTGTTTTTTTTTTCTGTCACCTAGGAACATATCCCCTATAATCCCATATAAATTACCATCCCGTATTCACGGTTTCTGTATTCGCGGCATATTTATGGAACATATACTCCGCGAAGAAAGAGCCTTTACTATATACACTTTCCAGTGTCAGATTATTGAAACGAATAACCGAATTATATATAAATACCTTTGAAATACTTTACCGTCGTTTGACAAACTTGTAAGCAATAAACAATATGTAACACAGGTGTCAAACAAGCTGAAAGGTTCATATCCATTGATTATCGTATGAGAGAGCATTGAATATTTAAAAATATGTTGTTGTAAAAATTAACTTTCCAAAGCCACTTGTATTACAGCTCTCGGATAATGTATTCATCAGATATAGAATTTTTAGTGCACGTAATTTTGATATTAAAAAAAAAATAAGTACGCAAACCATTTCATATATAATGCCCACGAATACTTTACAACGTATTATGACGCAATAATGATGAAGTTATTCGAGCAACTTAATGTTATTATAATCTTATTTGGTACTAAAAATAGATGAACAAATAAATTTCCCCATATCTAATATAACGCGTATAACTATTCCGCGAGAAATATAAATAAAACTTATTCATACAGATATAATTGTTTTGAATATGTACTCACATTAATTTATACTACTTTTCGTAGATTCTGACATCTAAAATAGAATTTACACATCTCTGTATTGTTATAAGTCCTTAATATTGGATGTGCACAAACATTTAAAATAATTTAACGAATATTATCAATACAGTTTTCTTCAATCGAGTTGGATAATTTTTTTCTCATACAAACCGTGAACTCATAAGTGGCTAAGTCAAAAAAAAATGTCTGAATGAAATATACTTAGATGAGAGGTTATACAAGTTTCTATTTATTTGTAACTAGCAGACCCCTCCGGCTTCGCACGGACTTAAACAAACAAATGAGGAAAATTTGAACATGAAATTATATTTTATTTGCAATGCGCTAAAACTTGATTACGTCCTCTAGTCATGTGTATCTCTGACTATGAAGGCGTTGGAAACGCTCAGAGTTCGACACCCCAGTACGAGCTTGTATATTTCTATTTATGTTCTTCAAGCCGCTGCACACGCTCCGTACTCGACTCTCAAGCGCCAAGTACGCGGTTTTGAAATTTTGTTCTGCAAGCAGCTGCGAGCACTCGTTACTCGACTCTTTGACACGCTATTGCGATCAGAAGAGAATGACTTGCAGGACGATTTTCAGTTTCAGATTCTCCATCACGGAGTCTTTTTGATACCCTCACCTGGGAACTATTTCCAGAAAGTTGAGATTCTTGCAATAAATATAGCCTATGTTACCTGGTTGAATGTAGCATTCCAATGGTGAAAGAATTTTTGAAATCGGCACAGTAGTTTTCGAGTTTATTCATTACAAACATACATACACATCATTCTTCTTTATAATAGTAGTATAGATATATTTGGCATTGTGTTTTTTATAGTTCTATATAACAATTTAGAACTCTCTATTTATCTGAGGTCTAGGGGTTACAAACTATCATAACGTGAGCATAGTTATTATATTGTTCCTGCCGGGAATATTAATGGTCTAACACATTTGCAAAGTCATTTGATTTGCAACTTACTAGCCAGAGGATTTGGTTATTTGGTGGTAAAACAAAAAATAAAAGTATTTAAAACAGCACTCGAAGTTATGGAGGAATTAGCATCATGCGGGGATGGAAAAGTTGAAGGAGAATTAACATAAATTAACAGATGATGCTAGGTTTTGAAATTAATGCGCAATAAGTTTAATTTTATGTATTTATGTGATTACGTCACTTTATTATTTTTGTGCTTCTTAAGTACTTCAATAAATTATCATGAAATAACCATTATTTATTGCACAATTATTTTTTTAACATTGCACGATTAGAAAACCCTGTCCACGCTTCCGAAACTACCAATGAACAAATGAAGAAAGCATTTGCTAATGACTACAACAACATTTATTGTTTGAAGTTTTCTAGACTGATTATCGTTTACTATTGACTAAACCTGAAATAACTGACAGTCCACAATTTAATTACAGAAATAATTTACATTTACTCTCAAAATTAATTGCGGGAAAGCGGAAAGAAAATTTGTATTCGAACCAATCGGAAACAATCTTTTAGGAAACAAACGGGAACTAAGCGAATCAAGATTTGTAACCAGCTAGGGGTGTCATTCCAGTAGTATTTTTCAAAACTGTTTCCGAAATGTTACAACTTTCAGATTCGGGTAGAATCGAAAGATGATTTGTATGACATTAGGTCATTCGATTATATTATTTTGCATCTTATAGGTGATAATCTCTGAAGTGCTTTAAATCTCTCGAATGAAACAACGACTAAATTTGTACTGCAGTTCTCTCATGATGCATATGCTAGGGGAACTTTTTATTTGTGAGTTCGAAGGAAGGGAAATGCAATCGCCTTCGCTTGGCGTCATAATCATTTCATGTTCATTATTTACCTAAAGTTTTGAAAGTTTCAATCATTATTGATTTACTTACCATAATGTGAAGCTACGTGACGATTCGGCGAGCTCAGACAGGTGTACTAAAACGAACACTGAGTATCTCGAAGAGACACACAAAAGGATGAATTCACTGGGAAATGTGCAACTGGGAGGCGAGCTAATGTGAAATTATGAAACATGATGGTCAAAACGAAAAGAATAGACGAAGGTGCAGTGAAATGTTTTCGAGCGTGCGCTGTATATGAGGCTTACCGCTTCTTTTGATGCGATTGTGATCCGGCGAACCCGAGCATAAGTAACGCGACGTCATATTCTCGCGCCGATTTAGAGATTCAGCGCCGACTTTAGCGAACTGACACCAATTGAAGAACCGCTTGAAGCCAAAGCGTAATCTGTAGAAGAAAACCCGGAATTTATTAATATGGAAATTTGTGCTCATGCACCTTGCAGAGTCTAGTTAACAAATCCCTAACTATGCTCTTATTTATGAGAAAGCATGAGCACTGGTTGCAATAGCTTGCTACTACAGGTGAGAGCTCCGCAATTAATTCAAGTTGCTGTTTTACTGCTGCTGAGTGCACAGTACTGGAAATTCAGTTTCCGCCTAATGCCAATGAGTAAGTCAAATGAGAGTAGGTGCCTTTGAGTGGCTCTTCTCGTCAGGCTAGAATGACAAAGCGACAGTATGAAAGCAGCGTTCCTCTATTCAACTCGGTTTACTCTATATAGGCAAATTATTCCCGACACTGCCTTTGCCAGTTTGTTGCTACACAGCCCTCGGGTCCGATCATGTAACCCTTTTCAACCCATGTCCTTGTCAGTTGTTAATGAGAAATCAATACTGAATAAAATGGAAGTGCTTATTCAGCAAATGGTAATGCAAATGACAGCTCAATTTACACAAATGATTACTCAACTCATGACGTCAATAAATCAATGCAAGTAAGACTTAAAATGATTAATTATGGAAATCCAACGACCTATGCAAAAATAGGACTGAAATCGACCATGATGTCAAAATTAACAACACTCTCGGAAATTTATCGGTTACCTCTCCGTTTGGAGCATCATGAAAATATATTTGCGATCGAACTGCTAGACAATAGTTTACTACAGAGGATTGAAAAGATACCACTCGATAGACATCTCCTTTCGATTCAATTAATGTATAAATTATTATTTTTTTATTTTATGTCAGTTTTTATGAAATTTAGTTATTATTTTTTATAACTAAACCGATTCCAAATACATTACAATAGTCAACTAGTCTAGTCCACTAGTTCTCTATTCCTAATTGAGTACAGCTTTCAGAACATAGTACGAGTACATGAATCGCTCCGAGGTGTTTTATAAAAGTGTATGAAAGAGTGTCCTCGGTTTGCTCTACACCATTAGTATTCATTCTAAAAATGTTTTTTTTTTAATCCATCCAGTAATTTCACAAATTGAATAACTACGAGTATCTGCGTCTGCGAGGGCCATTCGTACTTAGCCTGCACTTACTCCGCACATTCTATACTTGTCGCGGTGTGTGCTCTTCGATTGCCTTCGAGCCCCAAGCTCAATGCCGACTCGCTAACCGGCTGCCGCTAACTGTCATCGAAATGATGGGCAGTACATAAGTACAAAAATTCTTCACATTCTTCTCAAAATTTATGACGACCCACACATTTGTATATTTATTGCTTTGGGATTTGGGATTGTGTCTTGTATTATAAAGTTAAGTAAAGAGCTAAAATAAAATATAATTGCTTGTGTTTTTGAAAAACTGCTTGGTCATTCATATTTGCATTTCAGAGAGTGTGTTTGGGTTAAAATGGTGTGGTCGTCTGATATTAAAAATTCTAAAAATTAAGTCTCTGCAAAAAGCTTAAATTTTAACATATTCAACAAAACTTGAGCGTGTGGAATTCGCCTCTCTCTTTATGACATATCACATATTTACTTACACATATTATTGTTGCGAATGATTCTTGGGACCATCAGGCCATTCGGTGTAGCATACAATTCGGGTGCCATCCTTCAATTCAACCTTGCCGGTTGTAAAGAAGAGCATGGGGCATGAAATCGTAATTGAGGCTATCTAAATGAACGCGGCAATGCTCAGATCGCATCGCTTGCTCATACGCGGTTCCAGCGGCTTCAAAATGGCAACATATCTGAAACGAAGTGCCGGGTGAGAGGACGTGAGAGCGGTAGTAATAGTTACGTTAAAAATAGGCTGGTAGTGGCAAAGTGTTGCCATAGAGTGCCTATATGGCAATATACATACAGGTTACTTGCGTGTCATGTACCATGGAAAAGGAGCAATATTTAATTTTATTTCCCTTACACTTTGCCGTTACTTCTGTCCTTCAATCTGGTTTTTTAACTCACCTGTCGATGGATATCGCCATTAGTGTAAACACCAAAGCACTTATGCTCAGCGTCAATAGAGTTCACCGAAAGGCCAATCGTTGTCCAGCATGTAAATATAATTGAACGTCACATTGAGACTGGATACCATGACATCCGCTATGGAGAGATTCGCAGCGTGGAAAGTACGGAAGAGCAAAGGTTTACATTAATTAGACTGCCAAAAAGAATTTTTAAGTAATTCATTAGAGAGGATAAACCAATATTTCGGAGTGCGCCACAAGGTCACATTTATAAATAATATTACGTAGATTTAAAGATTTATATAATATACGAGTACATCTAAAATTAATAATCAGTTAAAAGTTCAGTTAACCTTAAATTTTTATTTTGTTTACATTTAACTAAACATCGCGTGTTTGGAGTTGTTTTTCGCTCTTTTTCTCAGTTGCTATAGCTGTTGGTATTCTATAATGCGAGTGTTTATTACCATTTTGTAAGTTGAATAAGTTTACAAGCACACACCTTCAAAGTTAATTTGCAGTGATTTACGTAGTAGCAAAAAATCATTGAAATTTGGCACAAAATGCGCTGAAAGAATTCGGAAAGTCATGCAACTGCGGAGAAATTTCTTTTAAAGGCTTGATGATGAAATCCCAAGAATTAATGGCATTTTAAAAATCTTTGAAACCTTTTTGTAATTCTACCTAGGTCTAAGTTCCTCTGGCTGGATTTATATTTGGTAAACTATTGGGCAAAATTCAATTTTTATTAGTTAACCCTTTCATGCTTATTGTTGCCAATAGGCCTATAGCGGTTTTTTCAATTATGTAGACTTATGTGTTGTGTAAGCTTACAGTTACATTTTTGTTATAAGGTTGTAGTACCACGAGGCATTTTAGGCTTAAAGTTAAATAAATGTAATCAAATTTTTAATAATTCATTGAGTTAATGCACCTACAATAATTTTAAATAAAAATTTTAGCAAAAAAAGAACACAATCATTAAGAAAGATCGGCTAAACTGATTTAGCATATAAATATTTACTATGCAATACCCAATTCACAAGCACATTCTTAATGTAACTGTACAACGAACGAGAAAAGTATGAAACAATTTTCGTTGCATAGTAACGGTAACATATCAACATTTTATTTTTTAACTGTCTGTCAGAAACGCGCCAACGGTGTACAACTTTGCTTTCGCCGTTTTCCAATAGATGTCTCTAGGGTCAAGCACTGGTCGATTATATCGATTAAATCGTTTTATATCGATCTTGGACATTTGTGTCATATTAACCCAAGAAAATATTTGTAGAGATCTGTTTGCATCCCAAACTTATTCTCAACTGAAAATGTCACTTTTTGAGCCGAATTCTCAACATTTGCGGGATATTTTGCTTTTCTTTTTTAATTCCAAGAAAAGTGCGGCATTTGTAACCGGTTTTATACAACCTTAAATTAACAAAAAAAACGGCGGAAGCAAACAAATTCCAACAATAAACAACAAAGCTCTTAGCTGTAGAGAAGCACATGTTAATAGGGAATAATACCAAATCGAAATCGAATCCGTCTGAAATACAGATCAATTAATTAATAGCATCTCTTGTGATTTTTCTTTGAGTTTTGATTTTTTCGTTTGTGTATGATTCAACAATAACAAACTTTTATTATGTCAGTATATGAAAGACAATTTGAAGAAAAATAAGAAAACACCAAAATTATTGATGAAATTGTCCAGGCAAACATATGGCGCACCATAAACCAGACAGTCTGGCAGACACGCAAGGTGTAAAAATAAATGCACTGCTGCAACTGCGGCAACTAATTTTTCTCCATGGAATTGATTGAATGATATTTGGCGTGTAAAACTGGGAGTTACGTCATTATATGATCGCAAAATTTCGGGAAAATTAAATTGTGCATTCTAAGACGATTTATTTATTGTGGCATATTTAAGAATGTAAAAAATTGGGAATTATATTTGATGTGCCTTTTTAAAATGTTTATAATTATTAGAAACAACTGTTTGGTGCTAATCAACTACTAAAAAAGTTAAGGTAGACTTTCTAAATGAAAAGTAAATTTATCACTAACTAAAGGTAAGGCAGAATGTTTGTTACTCGATTTTGTTGTGGCGAAAGCAAGCGAAAACGCCCATATTTATTTGCTCAGCATGTCTAACAACATCTAATATTATTATTATTTAGTATTTGTCTTCAGCTTTTAGCTTGCCCACCCACGTTACCGATGCGTAGTCATTTACTTTGGTTCTCTTTTCACTTTGTTCCTATTAGTGGGTTTGCTCACAGCATTCTGTCGTTTATACCAAAAACCCGACCGCCAATTACGTTGTTTACCTTTCTTTACTCTTCCTAGTGTTTGTCTAAGTATTTTGGAAGTATGGAAATTCATTTTGCTGTAGTTACGTTTTCTATTTCCTTTCATTTTTTTTTTTTAGAATTTTATTAGATACCATGAATAGCACAGTACCGTCATTATCTTATCATTCATATTTTTTAGTTGTTTATATTTTGGCAATATTTGGTTAACACTTAACCAATAATTATGAAGGATCCCCTGATAATATTCTCAACATAATTTATTTGTAGCTCGATATACGTGATACAGAGATGCCACATCTACCAATTTTGAATTCGACTAACTTCGACTAGAATTCTGAAAAGGCTGGATCAATTTACGACACTATGGTGGATTGAATGACATGAGAAGTGAGACCAAATACAAAGACTTAGTCAGAGTTTGGGAGTACCTAAGTACATCCAGTCGAGTTTGTGTAAAGATATATATTATTATTACTTCCTCAATTTATGTTCATTTGCTTATCAGAATATAAAAGTAATTTAAAGTTCCAACTCTTTAGTTATTAAGGTGTAATAAATATTGTTATAAGATCTAGTAGGCCCGGCAGCTGCGAACGAGTTATGCAAATGTTGCAATTAAGTCTAGCAAGGCGTGTTTAATGTCTCGCTGCGAGGATCATGACCAACCACTTTCCCAACAGAAAAACACGTCACACACATGTCTGACAATTCGAATACAGCGCACTTTTGCTAATTTTAACATACAAACTTGTATACACATAAGCAACTGTGTATATGCCCTCAACACCTTCATTTATATACGTGAGGTACTCGAAAAAAGAAAATAGGCTTGCATCACACTTCAGCTGTTTACGCTTTGTTTCATGCAACGCTTTAAACTAGTATCCTCTTGAATATATGGAAATTTTAAGGTATGTTAAATATTGTCTTACCTTAAACTGATTTACATTCCAACTTTGCAATTTTAGCATTTTCATTGTTCCATCATTGACAATTCGTTACTTTGAAAATTGAGTTTGCGACAGAAGTTGTAGAAATGGCAAAATAGGTAGTAATATAATTTGTTTTGAATAATTTTGAATTACCGTTAAGCTGTAGACAATTTTTTATTCAGTTGTCATTTCTATTCTCCTATTGTGTGTCAATCTTTCGCATTCTTTTCTTTGTAGGTATGGTAGGTTGTTTTTATTGTTATAGATTCGAGAAGATATAGTGTAATGCTGAACGCGATTTACTAAATCGGATTGAAAATTTACCATTGTAAAAAGCAAATAGAGTAGTACAGAGTATTACGCGATGAAGCATTTGAATCCTATGGGCCTTAATAAAGTAAAGCAATTGCTCGGCTGTTTTATTCCATGAGACGTCTAATACTAAGGCTAAACAATTTTGGAGTTAAATTTGTGGAGAGGGAGAATTATGTCGGCCGCTGATTTCCACAAACAAGTAGAGGGAAATATACTTTCTGAAAGGACAAAGTTGTTCTATCCAAAGGCCAGGATCTAAACTTATTGTTTTCAGTACCAGATTTCTGTATAAATAAGGACTGCCTTGCTTAGTCAAAATATGTGTCACAGAAGGATTGATGGTTAGATGGAAAGATTATGAAATACGTGGATAAATAGAACTTAAATTGTTGGAGGACAGGAAAACTGTTTCAACTGTACTTAAGTGTATTCTGCCAAACCCAAAAAGGAGTGGTTACAGAAAAAAGTTCATAAACTTTCATAGAACCAATATACTAAATATTCCATAAATCTTCTTAATAAGCAAGTGAAAACAATGCTATGAATTTTAGACCTTAATTGAATAAATGCTTACCATTCCTCCATTACAAAGCAATAATTTATTTCAGAGAATTGAAAATTAATGATTGCCACGGTAGCAATAAACAGAGTTGGTGGCAAATTGGGAAGGCGAAGTGGAACTGTCCTTGGCTCCCTTCGTAAGAAAAGACTATAACTATTAGATACATGTAAAGGTTAAGAAAATAGTTATTAAATTGTTAATAGTTCCGATACTGGGCTAATTAGAGTGACTATGTAGAAAGAATCATGTTATGTGGCAGTACAATGGATTCAGTCACATCTGATAGCCCTATAATTACATACATTTCGTCCATATAAGTACATAATTTTGCTTTTATTAGTTCAAGGTTTGGTAATATTATAGCTATCACACGTGGGGTGTACCCTATGGTAGTAAGGTTACATGCAATTATATATCTTTTGCGCACTTAATTTAAGTATGAGTGTATTAACTTCGCCAAAATACAAATAGAAATACTAAAAACTAAAATAAACCTAATACGGGTTTGTTTTATCTTGTACTTACGCCATTGTATCGTTATTTTCACTGTAAGTATTCGTACTACAGTTCTTTCGTCCACAGAGTAACAGTGATTGATTGCACCAATCAATGGCCGATGCGGTGATGATAAGTTGGGAATAATAGCAGGCCCTCCGCTAAACCGCTGAAATTAACACGAGTATTGTCGCTGGCAATGATGATGCCCGACCCGACTCCACTACTCTCCATTGTAAAGCTGTTTGCTCCCAACATCACTCACTGCCGTCGTTGGTATGTGTGGGTCGAGCATTTTAGTGTCGTAGAAAATGCTGTTTGTATGTGTGAATCTCAATTTATTTGGATTTTTGCCAATTATGAGGGTGAGTGTCTTTTGATGAATTTGGCTTCTTGGTTTTGCTTTGTCGCCTCTACTTTGGACATTACTCGCATAAACTCACTCTGTTTTTGTTTAGATTCGGTGCTGCTGCTATTGTCTTTGCACCTTTCTTGTGAATTTATACCTTGTCATCGGTTATGTTTGCCAGCTTCACCTTTTCATTAAACACACTGAGTTTTCAATTGAAATTTGCTGAAAGCATAAAATGGAAAGTTCGTAAAGTTTTGGCATGTAAATTTGGTAATGTACATTTATATTTCGTGGTTACAAAGTATTAAAAATAGCCAATCTGTAATTTCTAAGCTTCGAGCTTTTTTAGTACTCATTTAGTACATATTCAGTACCAGCCTATTCGTTTACTTGAGTTTGTAAAATGGAAGCGTTTCCTCTGAGTCTCCACCTCTTTCAAGATTTTCTTATGTTATGTTCAAATACAAATTTACACTTTCACTTTTTTCCGAATAAATGTGAAAATACATATATTTAAAAATATTACAATTAATTGAAACATTTTTTTCTAGTCTCGTATTCTCGACTCTTAAAAATCGGAGTCAATTATATAGAGTATATACTGAGTTTTCAAAAGCGTTCATAACATACCCAAAATATGGTATTTTGCTCTTTGTTACTACTTATAACCGAGTCTCTTCATATATCGTCCACTGACTATCTCTCCGCAAACATTATATGCAACACAATTAAAATTAACTTCCAGGTGGCGGCACAATATACGATTGTAAACACATGTAATTATGGATAATACTTGAGTGTGGATATGCACATATATTCATTCGTATGTTTACTATATTGTAATATAAATAAAAATATGAATGTGTAAAAAAAAAGTTTAGCTTTTTTTGGCTTAAAATTGTGTGAAGATTTTCTAATACAAATGTTAAATAAACATTCTATAAATATAATAGCGGCATATGTCGTTAATTTTGTAGGCGGGGAAAATAATTCACGTGATCATACACATATATTTTAGCAGTGATTTATTGACTGAGAAAATATTAGAGCAAATTTAATTTTAATATATTTTGTAAATGAAAGATAATATCTAATGAATTTGTGCATAGAAAATAATGGTATTAAGTGACAGTAATGATGAATCAAACACATACGCCTTTGAAATTATATTAGGTTTAGCGTTTTAAGTTAATCTCGATTTACATCAATCTTTCGTTTTTAGAAATGGGGTAAAATCATTATTATTCGGTTTAAGCATGCGAAGTTTTGACGCGAGAACAGAGTTAGGCCATGGCGTATACGAAGGATTGTCAGTATGGTTAAATGAGTTAAAGTCGCCCCTCAAAATAGAACACCAACATATGTAAGCAACGGAATATTCACATCGCTCTGCAACGCACATCACTAGCACACAACATTTACTCAGATGTACTGCACTGATTAAGTGAATTAAGAGTATATAATTTTTTCCCTTAAAAGTTTTAAATGAAATACTTTTTTTATGAAAATAATTCCGAAGTGCCGAAACTGATACCGACAAATTTTATATTTTTATACTCTCGCAACCTGTTGCATAGAATATTATAGTTTTGTTCACATAACGGTTGTTTGTGTCACCAAGAAATATAAGAGTTAAATATGGGGTATGTATATACAAATGATCAGGATGACGAGTCCGTCTGTCCGTACAAGCGATTAAGATATCTTGATGAAACTTGGAACACATGTTCCTTGGCACCCTGAGAAGGTTGCTTTCGATGGGCAAAATCGGTCCATAACCAAGCCAGTGTCATAACTAAGCCATAAATAAAGTTATTAAAATGAAAATTGGAACATAGGATCCTATTAGGGAGGGGCACATTTGGATGTAATTGTTTTTGAAAAGTGGGCGTGACCCCTCCCCCAAATAGGTTTTTTGTATATAACTCGCAAACCAATAAAGCTATATAAACCAAACTTTCTGCAGTCGTTTATTTTAGCCATTTTCTTATACAGTCCAAAAATGAAAGAAATCGGATAATAACCACGCCCACCTCCCATACAAAGGTTAGGTTGAAAATTACTAAAAATGCGTTAGAAATTTTACATAAGAAATAGCAGAAGGAAGCTGCACTTAGTTTTTTTTACAAAATGGCAAATGGGCGCGGCGTCGCTCACTTATGGGTCAAAAACCATATCTCAGAACTACTCTACCGATTTCAATGAAACTTGGTTTGTAATAGTTTCCTTACCAATTACCCAATAATATGTTGTGAAAATTGGCCAAATCGCTTCACAACGACGCCTACTTCCTATATACCAGAACTTTGAAGACGATCTGAATCGGTTACTTTACAATATATAATGTAAGCACTAGTGAAAATACCGGTGCAGAACTTTGTACAAATACTATGTTAATAGTGTGGCAGCCCCATTCTAAAAATCTCCGAAATCGGACCATAGGTTTTTAAGGCCCCATATATCGAACACGAGGACCTCGGTGCTTCTAACCTAATATTATGGTTTCCAACTTTCAATGGACTTTATACAATATATATGACGAATATGTGGGTCAAATTGTGTATTATATAATATTAATGAAGTTAAATAAATAAATTGCGAGAGTATAAAATGTTCGGTTACACCCGAACTTAGCCCTTCCTTACTTGTCTCTTTTCATTTTGCAACATTACATAAATCCTGGATTTGTTTTTGTATTTTGAAAGTTCTGTTATGTGTTGTGTTGCCTCCTGATACTCGTATATCTATATATATATATATACTGAGACATTTTGGTCGAGACACAAAATGATACTATGGCATGTGACATCTGGAGCTATGTGGGACTCTTCCAAGCAAATAACGTTGGTATACCTCGGGAATACGCAATGTTCCCCAATATCTTAATGCTTATCATTTATGATTGCTCTAGCAATCGGTTGCAGTTCAATAGTATTTTGCCACGACATTATTGAAATTTACAACTTTTAATTTTCCATTCACTATACCGACCACAACCAACTTATCTTACTCTACACTCCCCACTTCCAATTGATTGATATTGGTAAACATTTGTTTTGTTCATTAGCCACTGATTGCTTTCAGAAGTCTTGAACGAGTGCATTGTTTACGCATTTTACTTTGCAATGCCGGCCTGTTCAGTCCCATAGATAATATGGGATTCGAGAGCTTATGAGCGGAAATACATATATTTATATGCTCACTTCAAACTTATTTTCAATAAACAGCAAATATTTGTGTGTAAATATGTATTTAGCTTCTTAAGTGGTAGGACAGCAATGGATAATGTCGCCAGAAATAGGCGTCTTCAATTCTACTGGGTGCCAGGCCACAAGGGCATAGAAGGTAACGAGATAGTGGACGAGATTGCCAAACGAAGCGTAAACCTGTCATCCGAAAATATGATGAACGTAGATAGACCTATACACTGTCTATATGATGATCTAGACAGAAACTTGGTAAAAAGTTCAAAGCGCGCTGGAAGAATATACCGGGATGCAAAACCGCAAAAGTTATGTGAAAGGCGGTAGATAAGAAATAAACGAAATTTCAATTGGCGCTCGATAGAAGAAAATGTAGGAATATGGTCACTGTTTTGTGGCGGCGCACGCTTACAAGATGGGGCTGATAGATCGTGAAGACTCCAGGAAATGTCAAGAGCAAGGCACCAGAGAAACAATGGAGCACCTCTTCTGTGAATGTCCTGCATTATCAAGACAACGGTTTCAGCATTTTGGGGCTACACATTACGTTAATCTGGAAGAGCTTTTGTTTGTGAAGCCACAAAGCCTTTTGAAATTCTCAACAAGCGCTGGCATCCTAAAGGATGACTACTCCTCATTAACTAAGTGACGGCACTCCATCTGGTATCACAAAGGACCAAAACTGGTCTATGTATGGCGTTGTAGCCTGCCAGAGTAACCTAACCTAACCTAACCGAATGTTAGTGTGACATAATTACAATTGTCTTATATCTAGGTACCACATTCAGAGTTCCTTCCTATAAAGTCAAGAATGGCAAACGGAATGAAACATTGAAGGCAAAATTGTTGGCAAAATATCTCTCTCTCATGTTCAAGCTGATTTTCCTTTGACTAATTTGTCGTTAGTTCGATTTGTGTAAGGATAACTATATAACCCCTCACCGTTTTTTTTTCTGCTGACTGCCAACCATTTTTTATAAAAATTTACAAATTCAACCATAAATTAATGAATCTCTGTTAAGATAAAATTTTAGTCCCACCAATGATTGCCATTGCGTAATATCATAGACGCTTTATATAGGCTTATTATAACTCATATGTACATTTGCTCCAACAATTTGAAGAATGCAATGTAACTTTTTTAAAATAGTATATTACCGTCTCGACTATTATCTCTATTACGACATACAACTCGACTTAGTTAAGTTCAAATCAAGACAACTCCACTTTCATTGAAACGCTGTTAATGTTTATCCAGTATTTTTCTGACACCACCGGAACAATTCTTTATTATAACTGATTGTAATGGATTATAGATTTTTTTGTTGTTAACAAGTTTATAAACAGTAATACGAGTTGTAAGACGTTAACAACTCGATTTACAACTTTTTTAATAGTAATAAATTGCGTAATATTAACAGACAAATTGTAAACCGTAATAGATGTAATCAACTAATTTTACAAAATTTGAAGCCACAACGCGGCATATGTGGATTAGTCTTTGGTTCTACAATAATACCAGGAACATTCATTACTTGAATATTTGTGTATGTGTGAAAGAGAGGATTAAAGCCGATATAAAGTTTGTCATGCGAAATCTCCCGCGAGCGCTAATGCCGATTACTGAAGACTCATCGCGTTCATGCTCTTTTGAGGTGTCCGAAGTATGAGTGTCTGTTTGTCCATAAAGCATACTCATATACGAAGAGCAAATATCATTAAGTGCATTAATGACCGCTTCAATTAATATTTTGTAACTCACTCCTTCACAAAACCAATCGACTAGCAAGTAGACTATAAAAAATAATGACGGATATGTTTAAGTTATCGCAGTATAGGAGTTGGAAATCATAAATTATTGGAAGAATTGTCGTTACCAGAAAATATAAATATAAGTAATAAGAATTATCGCTGTTATGTCGAAAAACTCTCATACCAGTTTTAAGGTCAACAGTCCAATGCATTAGGGGACACAAAGACAAGACGTTGATGAACGTCATGATAAGCATTAGGGGAAACAGAGACAAGACGTTGATGAACGTCATGGTAAGCTGACAAACCATGCATATTCATATGTGATGTAATGTCGTAATTATTAGCATTATATGTAACAGTAACGATAGTGACAGCTACCCTTTTATTAATATGACAATTACATTAATTTTCAAGCTCACTTGGATCAATGACAATAACGTCTGTATTATATGAATATGCGAATGCTTTAACAAATAAAAGAACACTAATTCAAATTTACTCTAGACAAATATCTATTTGACTTAGTGACTAGTTACTCATAGGGTCCTCTTAGTTAAGTATAGTATTAAATTTTGTTTAATATTCATAATAAAAACGTTAATTCATTTGATCTTAATAGTTATATACAAGAAGCAATTAAAACCCCAACAGCGAATATGATGTGAAATTATTAAATCATTTTTCTGAAATTCTCTTTCAAATCACCAAAAATGGCACAGAATACTGGCATAGAACAAGTTTAGTTGGTTACCAAACCAATTCTATGCAATTCAGATGTCTGTGAATTACTTCAATAAAATACTCATACTTATTCATATGAACGTATATAATAGTCAGTTGTATGAGCAACCAGCCGTAGATTAAAAAATAAAGCTAACATTATACAAGCGTTGCTCAAGTGAATGTCGACATGTCTTTGGCAGAGAAGTGAAACATTTAATCAAGCTCAATTGAGTATTGTAGACCATTGTTCCATAATTTATATCGTTCTTATTTGCATTCTGAAGGTACCGAAATTACATACAAAAAAAGAAAGCTTCAATGTTAACCCCTACGGATTCGACAAATAATCAATAGCCGTCAAATCAAGGGAACCTCAAAAAATCCGCCGAACGTGTGCGCAAATAAATTAACTGGAACTCATGAAGCATAAAAAGAAGCAACTAAAAAACGAAAAATACAAAGAAATTTACTCTTCACATATAAACCACGCTAACACTCAGCGATGTCATATAAATATATAACCGAATCATTTTGACCGTGATTAAAATGGAAGGAAATAAAAACGAGGAGACGTTGACAGAGGATATTGCGCGGACTCAGCAAAAGCTTGCTAAAAAGGAATCACGAATATGGCCAACCACGGCGGTTTGGCTTTTGTATGGCGGTATGATATGGCAAGCAATAAGTAAACATACATCGCTGGCAATAAACTTTTAGCAATTACATATCGTCTGCGTTCTTGGAAGTGGACATCTACAACCAGAATAAAAAAAAGATTTTAGTTACGACAGGAGATTAATTGATGTGAAAGTGCTGCAGTAAATAATAATAATTTTTTCAAAACATGTTCTCATTCAGTTTAGACAATTCATAAGTGCCTAGAGTTGCCTTGGGAATATGCGGATGTGTTTAATTATGTAGATATTGTGACAAATTAAAATTTAAACATTAGAGTTCACTCTTTTCAAATATCTCACATTGTGCAGAGATAAATAAATGTGTCAATGTTTTTACATTAATTATTACAGCTCCCAATAGAGAGCTATTCACGATTGATACTCGATGTTTCGTTAAATGGAAATTGTTAACTTTGTTCAAGATCATTTATAATATATAATAATAAAATAGAATAAAACAATAGATACAATAAAATTGTATGAAAAACCAAAAAAATTGATTTTGCGTTTATATAGTTCAATTACAAAAAGATGACAACATTGCTAAAAATCATACTAATTTCTCATACCTCTATGATGGTATTTAAATGACAAAATGTGAATGCATGTGTTGAAAGATAATGAGCTAACTCGTATGTGAGCATTATTCCATATTTGATGTGACATTTGGCACTTAATTCCATTTTTTCTGAATGAATTTTTCCATCCCAAAATATTACCCAGCTTTTAGTGATAAGCCACTTCAGACATATCTTATCTAAACAGCTGTTCTTCAAATCTGAAGACTTATAAATCGCATGGTATTAACGAAACACGACTATTAAAATAATATATATAATATAACAAATAAATGAAGCTGTTTTCGTGGTGACGTAAACCACAGAATACTTTGAATACAATTAATGTGTAGTATCTATATCCCCATTTACTGTTGATCTGCTTACTATGGAAATACATATATTGGGTTATGAAGTAAATATGTTTTAGTTAGATATTATAAATGTATGAAATATTATTTGGAGTATATTCTTGAAAAACTTCACACTTACTTAGTTTAATTTTAAAGAATATTAAATACATACTAGATGCCCTAAATGTCACCGCCAAATCAAAATATTAAAATATCTCTTTTGATGCAGATAAGCGCATGGTATGCAATAAATGCACGAAAAGAAAAAAATAAGTTGGTCATTGTTTGAGTTATGAATGTTATATAAAGTGAATTTATGAGTTTCTTATTGCTATACAAAAACTCGGTAAACAAATAAACAGCACAGACAAGCAAATACTTGAACAGGAATTCAAGTATTTTTGATAATACTAGTAAGTATCTGGCTTCCGGTCAAGAGTAAAGAGCTCCCACGGAGCTAATATATACAGAGTTAGTATGCAAACTGCTTGAAATAAGTGTGAGCTAAAAAAATTAATGTAAATAATATTTTCATATAAATGAAAGCTACTGGAAACGAAATCTCTTCAAGCAGACAATCTATACTTTTAGAAATGATGTTACAATGAATTTTAAAAGTAAATCGAAATTCTGCTAATCGAATATTTTATTACAATTTTCGAGATAATTACGAAAAATAGTTTCGAAATTTGTTTTATTTATTTTCAGAGTATGACTCTCATCAAATATAAGCTTTTAGAAAATCTTCTCAAATAATGTGAGACACATATTTCGTTTATTTGGAAAGCGTGCAGCCGGTGCACGCTGAAACTGTTTTATATCAACCAAAATTCTTTTAGGATATTCATTTTAAATAAATAAAATAAAAAAATCACAATTTTTATTTCACAACTTTTTACTATATCTGTTTTTTACGCTTTAAAAAAATCATTGATTTTTCAAATTATCTCTACACAAATACGAGTCTGTGTGCAAAATGCAAAACTTTTACAAGGGCAAATTAATGTGGTGATAAAAAATATTCTACAGACATTATGCAAATGGTATAAGAAAGGGGTGAAGAATTAGATTTGTTCAATTTATTATACTGCCTAATTGCAGATTGTTACTTGACGTCAATGAAAAGTTGAACTTTTCTCACTCATTTTTGTTGTCCATAAATTATGAGTTCACTAACTGTAAATAAAAGCAGTTTGCATGCAAGCTAATTAACACCTCGAACAGCGCGGTTAATTTATTAAGACCATTCCATCGTTTATAACAAAAATATTTTTATTGTAGAAAATAATACAACAACACTGTATAACGTTTGAGTAGCAAGCAACCTACCGACACTGCAGAATATTTTCATTAAGCCAGTAAAGCTTTTGACAGAAACACTTCACAATCCTTAACCTTGGCAATCGTACGATGACATGAAGAAACACATTCTTCACATTTCTAAATGATGAACTTTTATATTTATTACATAATTTTTCCCTCCGACTTTAATAAACGAAATGCAGTTTTAATTTATTTTTAAGAACTCAGGCAACGGTGGACAGATTAGTAAGTTTCATACTATTTGTTTATTCCTTAGATTATTTTTTTATTAAACATTTCTTTAATTTGTCTGTGTTTATACAAGTTATATATTCCTCAAAATTAACTAATTATAAACAACAATTCACTTCTTCAACATTGGTAATTTCATTTCCCGGCGTCGATAAACAAACTTATTTTCTACAAAAAGTATGCACACTTGTTTTTCCCAAATCATTATTTGCTCACAGTTTCATAATTTTCACTTTTTCCAAATCATTGCTGTTTAATGGTGATTTTATTACACTTTATAACATTGCAATTTTTTATATTCATCAGGTGTGAAGAAACCAACTTTTTTATTTCAAACTTGGGTTCAATTTTTCCATTATTTTGGCCTAAAACTCAAACTCTTGGTTTGCCTTAATACAATGCTTTAATATACGACACTTGAGAATTCCTTTAACTAACGGAAGGGGTTTTCACTGAATACTACCTTCTTCATAACCGCAGCGCTTAAGGTATCCCGACGTACTGAATCGTTGCCATCGAAGCGTTTCTGACTTTGGCATGACGGTGTGAATGTGAAAATATTGCTTCTGCCGGCGTTGGAGTCAACACACTGAATCTACTATTAAATGCAAATGGTAGTGGACTTCTGAAAAAGTAGCAAAATCCATAAAATTATGCTGGTGTTAGTGCCGGAAAATGAAAGTGGTTTACTGAGTGGTGAGTACATTTTACTTCTCTCCTCTTGAGATATTTAAATATTGACTTAATGCACCAAAATTATCTTGCGGGTTCTCTCAATGCACAGAGCTGAAAAATATTTCAGCCATATTCAATCTCAGTTTGAGAGCAGATATGGAAGCCATATTAAATCTCACTCAGTGTTGCCACTATGAATAAAACACTCAAGTTTTGCACTCAATGCATTGCTATACCACGCTCTCTGAACTTAATACTTTCTCTTTGTACTCTGGAAATATTACAAGTAAACTCTTTCTCTAGTTTATGTCCACCGTTTCGTAAACAAGAACTCTGCCACAGGTGGTTTTATGTAATTCCTTCATTGTTGTAAAATTGCAATCTTTTAGCGGACTACTTTGGGAAGAAATGTAAATTGTTCATTCATCATTATTTATACATTCATTTGACTAATTTTTAAAAGCAACAACAAATTTGCAGTTTATGTTTAACTACTTAAGAAGAACAATGTGGACCGAATTGTGTAGTGAAAGTACATATCTAGATGAACAAAATATATAGTGACAGGTAAGAAATGTACTCGCATGATAACAGAGATAGTAAGGAATTTATAGTAATACTGCTCTATACCTATTAAACGAAAGATTACCTCTTATACTACGTTCGGACCGACATTGAAAACCTCTTGAAAACACAATTTTTGGATTGTGGAACCAAAGTCGTTCTGACCGACATTTTGTGTTTTCGATGTGCTTTCATTAACAATTCACAAATTTATTTGTTTGTTTACATTTTGAGCAACGAAAATGGTAAGTTTTGGAATCTTTAATATTTGCTTATAATTATTATTAATGATCGTGTTTTATAGAATCACGACAAGAAAATTTTAATAATGAAGGTATTGGCTTTGAAAAGCCAGATAAATATACCTTGCGCAACGATGATTCTTCAAGAGAATTGATGGAGATTCTTGCCTTACAAAAAAGATAGAAGAGTTGAACAAACAACGTTTAATCCTTTTACATATAATAAAGGAAATAAAGGGACGCCGATTAAATCATGTTGGACAAAAGTTTGTATAGGTTTTTACTAATGCAAATGTTTTCAATTAAATATAATAAATTCCAGCAACGTTAGAATAATTTTTGGGAACATGATTGCCATCGAAATGGATGTGTGTTTTTTGAAGAAAACTTTCGTTCATTTAATGAATTATGGGATATCCTTCGGCCTCTGCAAATTAATTCATTTCCGCTGCTGTGAATAGCACACCTTGTTGCTGCAAAACTGCCATTTCTTCTAAAGGGTGGCTTCCAATTATATCGAATAAACTAGAGCAGACATCGATTATAATGAGTGGAATTTAAATTTTCAAGAAGTTTTCGGCGAAAACTGTGATTTCGTTTGACGGATTTTGCATGGATGAAAACAGAAGTTTTCGAACGAAAACCCATTTTTTCAATGAAAACAGGTTTTTAATGTCGGTATTAGACTTTTCTTGATAGAATTTCATTTCTATCACTAGTCCCGGAGAGCTAGATTTGCCAGATTAATTCCCTTAGAAGGATTTAACTCTTGGCTGGAATCAAATATGGTTCTTAGGAGATTCGATTATTGTTCGTGTTTCGGACTTCGAAAATAGTATATATCTAGGTACTTTTATAACGTGTCTTGTTTACGTCTTTCATGATCCGTAATCAGCTGTACATAATTACTTTTGAATGTTCGAATGGTTCGTCGTAGGGAATGAATTCAGATAAAGTAATTGCGCAATTCTTTAATGGCGGCAATCTCAGCCCTTTTTCGATTGAGATGGGAGATTATAAATTTATGACAATATATTTAATAAGCAAATATTTAAGTATAATATGTAAAAAATAGGAGCAAATAGGCTTATTAAAAATACGCAAATTTACCAAATAGCGTTTCCTAAAATAAGATTAGACGCCGTAAGCAAATTTATGCGCATACATGTTTGGGTATCAAAAAGTATCTAAGTAACTAAGTATTAAAGGTCGATATGCAGAGAAGGTTAAAAGGTGTAATATGATGTGGTGCTCTTTGAATTATCTTTGATCTATTTTTTTGGATTGCTAAATGTGATACCATAAGTTGTATTGTAAATAAAAATATGACAAGCATGTACTCATATTTTTGTTGAGGTCGCCTTCAAACCTAATTTATTTCAAATAATATGTTATGTGTCTATTGAATCAAGCCCAGATGGCTGAAATTTACAGTTTATCAATATGAATACGGAAATGCAGAAAAAATGTTAATAACGTCGTAAATTCATTATCTTCTAATAAAGTCATAATATCGCTAACTCAACCCGACTAAATAAATCGCTTAATTATATAATATTTCTTTATGTCAAAGCTCGAAAGCACTCCTGATTTAATTTCAAACGGCGACAGCTGCTGTAGCGGTTATAACAAGTATATGTATGTATAAACGGGGAGATACATATTACATAAATATTCTCATTTTAATTATAAAAAGTTAGTTATTCAAGAAAGTCCCGTTGATGTTATTTCATTAAAAAATTTACTTAAAGTTATAGATTATATTTCGTTTACTTTGGTTTTTCACTTTCAAGTTCCAAGACTTTAGCTAAATTAATTTCAGTGTTAATGACATCATGCCAAAGCTTAGGACGACTAAGTAGTGTAAAAGGATCGAGTGACAGCAATGAACTTGGTGGGTATATAAATTTAAAACATGGCGCATTGATACCAAAATCCATTAAGTGGCCAATGAGAATAATTAAATTAGATCCATTTTTTTCACCACAACACTTCTCTACAGTGTTTATAAATGCGCTTATCGTCAGCATCGTTAAAAACAGGCATCCTAATTTGACCTAATTTTTATTTGATGGTCGTTAATTGGATGCAAGAAAAATTAAAAGCCAATTTAAATTCTCTTATAAATTTATAAAATGTAAGATTCCCCTTGTGCTCTTACTCTTATATAGCCTAGTTACTTTCTTACATCTCTTTCTTCCATTCCACTACTTTCGCAACAAAGTTTCTAAGACAAAACTATATTTGTTCACATAACGGTTGTTTGTAAGTGATCACTAAACCAGTGAGGTATAGGGTAATATTATATACCAAAGTGATCAGGGTTTCACAGGATGAAATCCGGATGTATGTCTGTCCGTCCGTGCATGTTGTAACTTGAGTAAAAATAGAGATATCTCATTGAAATTTGGTGCATGTATTCCTTAGCACTATAAGGACCACTGTCACGGCCTCAAAATAGCGAAAACCGAAAACGGATAAACTGCTATAACTAAACCATAAAAAAGTTATGAAAGTAGTATTTGGTAAAGAGGATCGCACAAGGGAGGGACATATTTGGATGACATTTTTTTTTAAGTCTCATACAAAGGTTATTTTAAAAATTACTAAAAGAGCGTTAACTCACTAATGAAAAACATCAGAAACACTAAATTTTATAAATGAAATGGCAGAAAAAAGCAGCGACGCCACGCCCACTTATGGGTCAAAAACCATATCTCAGAAACTACTCGACCGATTTCAATGCAATTCGGTATATGATATTTTTTCAACATCCTTATATTACCGATGGAAAATGGGCCACGGTTCACAACCACGCCTACTTCCTATATAATACAATTTTAAATTAAATCCTGTAAGTTTACTTCATACTATATAAATCAAGAGCCAATAAAGATAAATCTTTACATAAATACTCTATGTGAGGTTTGGCATTACTTGTGGAAAAATTGTCGAAATCAGGCTATAAGGTCTCGGATATCGAACATGAAGAACTCAATTACTCAGGTTACAATCGGGACATAACTTCCCCTAGTTCCTATATACCTAATTACCAAAACACGGTGAGCTTTATACTTTATGAATCGGTTAATATATGAAATATCATAGCCAAATTAGATGAGCATATAATTTTGGATAAGTGTGCCTTGGTTGTGAAAATTTGTGAAATCGGTTCATGAATTATCTCAGACTTAAATATACTATATATGAAGATTTTCATTATTCTATTAGACTTTATGCCGAATATATGGGTAAAATTACATCAATAAATTGCGAGTATAAATTGTTCATTTGCATTCGAACTTAGCCCTTGTTTACTTATAATTAAATGTAAATAAATCTGATTTTTAAATATGATTTTTATTCGTACCAAACATTTCAAATATTACGTATACGACGTGTAGTGTTACATGCAAATAATGACTGTAGTTAGTGATGTCGTTTGTCATTCAATGATTAGAGAATAGGCATGAGCAAAGTGCAATTTTAAGTAAGAAAAATATATGAGTATTACTTTTTTAAATACTCAAGAGATATTCGAACTAATTTTCTTTAACCCGCCTGTAAATGCTTTTAACATTGTTTACTTGCAATTTGCTAAAGCTTCAATTTATTTTATAACCAAAGTCGAAGAATACTTTCATCTAAATAAAATAACCTGAAACGCTGAAAGAGTACCATTTTGGATAGAAACATTCAGTAACGACTAAAGCGATAAAATTAAAGATATTTAAAATACTTATGGCTGTTTTTATTTGTTTTAAGTGTGTAGGTAACAAGTATAATATTATATAAACCAACGAAGCGCATAACAATCTGCGTAAATCATTTGTATTTATTTGTCTGCTCGTCGGGCAAGAAAAATGGAGTACATACTGGGAAATGACGCAAGTAAACACTTTTAATGCTTCTTCCAATACTTTAATATTGTTTCACAGATTTTAATAACTTTGTTCACTTAAAAGTGTATAACATCTTAAACTAAATGAGATAGAAATAATCTTATTTTCAATATTATATATTAAAGTGGTTGTCAACTGAAAGCCCGTTCATTGCTGATATATAGGTGTATACGTATAAGTGACAAAGGATAACTTGGATGGCGAAAAAGAAACAAAAATAATGACAATTTTAACAATGTGTGTTTAAAATAAAAATATACACATTGTATAATATTTCGAATTTAGAAGGTAACGTCGAAAAGCGTAGATATTATTTGCTTATGATTTGGTTTGATTTAATACCAAAAAAATAAATCAGAATGAATATCACTAACAAAAAACGGGTCACATAATACCATTGGTAATATTTCCTGTAACTGTAAAATACGAAAATAGAAAACGGGTCGTAGACGAAAATTAAGCGTCTTTTGACAGCTCCGTAATATTCATGTTAACAGATGAGTCTACAAATTAAAAGTAATTTAACTAAAACATATTTCTTGTAAATAAACCATCAGAGTTGAAACATAAATGTTAAACATTTTGTAAAGTTAACTATATTGAATTTTTTTAAAATCATTCTATAAAACTCTTAAATTAACTTTGTTTTATGAATTTTCTAAGTTGCCAAAATTGACCACAATTTGAGAAAATATTGAGATATTTCAATGTAGTACGCTTTGTATTTGATAGTAATGTACCAAGTCAGATTACAGTGGTGACTATGTAAGATATATTGTTGTTGTTGTTGTTCGTTGTCGATAATTTTTGCCCGATAAACATCTGAAACCGTTTCAGTTACGTAGACCCGTCGGTCACTCCTCTTCATAATTTTTTCACGATGCGCAAACAAATGTCTACCAAATGTTAAATTATTGACGCATTATTTAAATATTCATCCGCAACAAAGCGTTTATATTGTATACGAATTTATATTTGCTACTTCTCTATACTTCAAATTAAGGAATTAAAATTTTTCATAACCCAAAGCAATGCAAATTTAGGACATGTGCTGCTTTTGCATATCCACAGTGGAAGTAAATAACATCCTGCTTTAGTTTGTTGGTTTATGCTAAAAAAGATTTAAGTTCAAACTTGTGATATAAAAATGGTCCTCAGTGTTGTGTAAACTATTATTTGAATATTAAATTTCCTTCTGCGCAGAACCTCTTGTTTGTTTTGCTTGCCTTAAGGCTTTAGTGCAATAAGTCGTCGCTTTGGTTTGGTGCGTATATTGTCTATAAAAGTTTTTCAGTTTGGAAGAGTTGTTGTTTATTTACCACCATTAATATTGCACCAATGACATACACACCCACAATCAGGGCAAATCATATTTATACAATAGCTAAATATGCGTGTGCCACTTAAACAAACAAAAGCAATAACAAATAGTTGTTCTTTATACATTTAGTTTACACGGTGGATAATATATTTTAAATGCAATCATACAACTTTATCACCATTTAGTTTACTAAAAAAATACTTAAAGTCTCTTAACTCACTAAGCAAACCAAACACGTCAGAAGCACTAAATTTTACAGCAAAGAAGGTACAAGGCTCATCAAACCATAACTCAGGAACTAATCTATTTCAACCAAATTTGGTACGTAATATTTTACGTAGACCAACAACGTCTTAAAAGAAGTTTAAAAGTATTTTACTTACTAAAGTTAGAAAAAGGATTGCTTTACAAGAACGTAAATAATGGAAAAATAAAATGCGTTTACACAATCAATTAATATGAAGAACATGCGCATTATGCATATTATTACTTATACGCCATGTCACCACTTTCGTAATTGCATTTTAACCACCACTTTACTTGTACGACAGCCGTCTCATTTGTGAATGCATGCGTTAGCCACTTATGTAAATAAACTTTTGTATTGGTAAACAGTGCGGTCACTGATTAAAGATATGTACAGTTTACTTTACTCTCGATCTACAAGTACATGATATTGTGTAAGTTTATTAATTGATTTCGCTAACCACTACAACTGTCATTAAGTATGACAATAAGTACTCTTGCACATATGTATGCTAATTGCAGCTAGTATGATGTAAATAAATTATTACATTGATATAGCTGTTAGAGGCTAGTTTGTTATTGGAAAATATTGATTCCCTAATTGGTTGGAATTAACGGTAACTTTCGACTCTAATTCTGGCCTGTAAATGGCATATAATAAAACAATTTTATAAAACAATATCATAAACAGACCCATTTTATAGAATTTCCATTTCTTATTCGCTCAAACTGCAAGGCAACTAACTTACATTCTCAAATAAATTTGGTGAATAAATAAGTAAGATCACATAAAATAATCAAACACTTATCCCACCAATTTTAGTATACACTTTCTAACATGGTATTTTTTTATATTTCCTTAACGGGTGTAACTGTTGTATGGTTAATACTTAGCATCATGCAATATTATGCTATCAAAGAAAAATATTTGTATTTTCGTTGGCACTGATGACATCCGATCCGACCACATTTATGCCACCACTACTATTATCGAATTCATTAAATAAATTTATATTATAGATTTGGTTTCTCGGTAGATGGCTTTCTTAGACGTGGTGTAAAGGAATTTTGAACACATTATCTATATATAGATATTAACATTTTGTCTTTTACCTGATACTATTGCTCCTTAATTAAAATGTCTCCGTCTATTTGTGATAATTTTTCTGTTATAACAAAAACATGTAAAATTAGAACAAAGCTTTGTTTACTCTCGGAATTATGATTATTTATTAATTTCAACTGACAAAAGAATTACGTGCGTAGAACACATGTCCAGGTTGTTGTTGTTGTAAAGGTTGTTTTTTTAATTTTGGAAGAAACATTAATTTCCAATTTAAGCAGCAAACTTGGATATCAAAAAAGATATAACCTTATCAGAATTAATCTTAACAGAAAAATAAGAAAACATGTTTTTAATTAAAACAATAAAAACGTAATTAATTATTATAAATTAATGAAGTAATAGGCTTGAATAAATATCATTATTATATTGCTAGCCTTGGCGTTAAGTGAAAATTTGAAAATAAACTTGCAAATTAATAAGTTTGAATTCATTTTTTATAAATTTATTAAATCTTAATTATTATTCCAATATATTGCAATTAATTTTACTTCCTTCTAATAACTATTCATAGCTTTAAGGTATTTTTATCTTGTCCTTATAGTAATATAATTAGTAAATCCCCCTTCAAAATAAATCTATGCCCAAAAACTGTTAAGGTATCACTAATGCTTTGTCATTTAATCTTGATATACTAAAGTTACAAATATCATCTCCTACATAGAATTTGAAATTAATTTGTAGAAAAATTAAAAATTTATTGTAATGTTAGTAAATTATTATGTGTGTATACGATTATAACATAAAATATGTACAAGCAAATATTCGGTACCTTCCTTTCCTTTGTTTTATATTATCATAAACCCACATGTGTGATTTCGTACCAAATGTTTTAATTTTACAAATTGGTTCTTACATAAATTAATGTAAGAAGTGACTTTTGATTGGATTCATTAAACGATTTCTGAGTGGTTGTTCTAACATTGGAAACAATGATAGTTTTACATTGTTTTCCAATAGTTGAAATTGTTTTCCAAGTTCAATATACATATGTGATTCTAAAATAATTGAGTTTATTTAAACTTATAGAAAACCCACAGTGATATAATGGCTCAACAATAAATTAAGTAATGATCAATTCTTTACACTTCACCCCTAGTATTTTTGATTAATTTTAATTACTACTTAGTGATGTATTATACATTTCCACATCCAACTTTAATATTATTCTAATTATTTACCGAAACGTAATGCTAACCTCACCAACCCAAATCCGCCCTACACCTACAGTACTTTCATTATATTTGGGCTTTAGTAAAATATTAGTGTTAACACCTAATGAGAGAGAAAAGTTAAGTTAAGTAAAAGCAAAATTTCATACTAATTGTAAGACTGTGGTGGTTCGTTGTAATTAGTACAAGGGATAATCTAGCTACATACATATAAATATTCATTTAAACAATGTGTGAACACGCGCACATAAAGCAAAGATGAGTATTGGGTAGTTTCAGCTCAAATAGGCAATGATTGAACTATGAAAAAAACTTTCAGAATATAAGTGTGCTTTCATAAATATTAAGGACACGTAAAATTACAGTATTTCTCATTTGTAGCAAATTCTCATATATTCTCTGATTTAATAAGAGTTACCAAAGTCCACAATTGAACAATACACAACTGATTGCCTGTGGGAATACTCATGCAATAGAAAGAAAGGAATTTGTGTACGTATATTGAATGATAACTTTTATATATTTATATAACTTTATACATTTGAAAGCAAGTACATGTATAAAACAAACACCGAGCCTTGATGTCGACCCCTGCAAACGTACTAAGGATCATGATTTGAGGGCATGCACCTGGAATGTCCGGACTCTTAATTGGGAAGGTGCCTCTGCCCAGCTGGTTGATGTCCTCATACAACTAAAGGCTGACATCACCGCCGTCCAAGAAGTGCGATGGACGGGACAAGGACGGAAGAAGGTGGGTCCTTGTGACATCTACTACAGCGGCCATATAAAGGAGCGCAAATTTGGTGTTGGATTTGTGGTGGGAGAGAGACTCCGTCGCAGAGTCCTGGCATTCACCCCGGTGGATGAACGTCTTGCCACAATCCGCATCAAAGCGAGGTTCTTCAACATATCGCTGATTTGCGCCCACGCCCCAACGGAAGAGAAGGACGATGTGACCAAAGATGCTCTCTATGAGCGCCTAGAACGCACCTATGAGCGCTGCCCCCGCCACGATGTAAAAGTCGTGCTTGGCGATTTTAACGCCAGGGTGGGTAAAGAAGGTGTCTTTGGCACAACAGTCGGAAAATTCAGCCTCCATGACGAAACATCGCCAAACGGCCTGAGGCTGATCGACTTCGCTGGGGCCCGAAATATGGTTGTCTGTAGTACCAGATTCCAGCATAAAAAAATTCATCAAGCAACGTGGCTGTCCCCTGATCGAAACACGCGCAATCAAATCGATCACGTTGTGATAGACGGAAGACATGTCTCCAGTGTTTTAGACGTGCGTACGCTCCGAGGACCAAACATTGACTCGGACCATTATCTAGTAGCAGCAAAGATACGCACTAGCCTCTGTGCAGCAAAGAACGCCCGTCAACAAACACAAGGAAGGTTCGACGTCGAAAAGCTGCAATCACAACCGACAGCCGAACGATTTTCTACTCGACTTGCATTCCTGCTCTCTGAGAGCACTCATCAGCATCTCGGTATAAGGGAACTGTGGAACGGCATCTCAAACTCACTGCGTACCGCTGCAGCCGAAACAATTGGTTTTCGGCAACGACAAAAAACAAGCTGGTACGATGAGGAGTGCCGTCTCGCAGCGGAGAGAAAACAGACTGCCTACCTCGCAACGTTGCAAACGACCACAACACGTGCGGGATGGGATAGATACCGAGAGCTGAAGAGGGAAGCGAGACGCATCTGCAGACAAAAAAAGAAAGAGGCCGAAATGCGTGAGTACGAAGAGCTTGAGAAGCTGACAGACAGAGGTAATGCTCGAAAATTTTATGAAAAAATGAAGCGACTTAACGAAGGTTTCAAGACCGGAGCATCCTCATGTAGAGACCAAGGTGGTAATCTGGTAACCGATGTCCAGGGCATATTGGGATTATGGAGGGAACACTTCTCCGACCTGCTGAATGGCAGTGAGAGTACAACACCAGGAGATGGCGAACCCGATCCCCCAATCGATGACGATGGAACAGATGTTCCATTACCCGACCATGAAGAAATTCGAATAGCAATTACCCGCTTGAAGAACAACAAAGCAGAGGGGGCCGATAGATTACCGCCAGAACTATTCAAATACGGCGGCGAAGAACTGATAAGGTGCATGCATCAGCTTCTTTGCAGAATATGGTCGGAAGAAAGCATGCCTGACGATTGGAATCTCAGTACGCTCTGCCCAATCCATAAAAAGGGAGATCCCACAATCTGCGCCAATTACCGTGGGATCAGCCTCCTAAATATCGCATACAAGGTTCTATCGAGCGTACTGTGTGAAAGACTAAAGCCCACCGTCAACAAACTGATTGGACCTTATCAGTGTGGCTTTAGACCTGGAAAATCGACAACTGACCAGATATTCACCATGCGCCAAATTTTGGAGAAGACCCGTGAAAAGAGGATCGACACACACCACCGTTTTGTCGATTTTAAAGCTGCTTTCGACAGCAAGAAAAGGAGTTGCCTTTACGCCGCGATGTCTGAATTTGGTATCCCCGCAAAACTAATACGGATGTGTAAATTGACGTTGAGCAACACCAAAAGCTCCGTCATGATTGGGAAGGACCTCTCCGAGCCGTTCGATACCAAACGAGGTTTCAGACAAGGTGACTCACTATCGTGCGACTTCTTTAACCTGATGCTGGAAAAAATTATAAGAGCTGCAGAGCTAAACCGAGAAGGTACAATCTTCTACAAGAGTGTACAGCTACTGGCGTACGCCGATGATATTGATATCATCGGAAGCAACAACCGCGCCGTTTGTTCTGCTTTTTCCCGCATGGATAAGGAGGCGAAGCGAATGGGTCTGGAGGTGAATGAGGACAAGACGAAATATCTCCTGTCATCAAACAAACAGTCGGCGCATTCGCGTCTTGGCTCCCACGTCACTGTTGACAGTCATAACTTCGAGGTCGTAGATAATTTCATATACCTGGGAACCAGCATCAACAACACGAACAATGTCAGCCTCGAAATCCAGCGCAGAATAACTCTTGCCAACAGGTGCTACTTTGGACTGAGTAGGTAATTGAACAGTAAAGTCCTCTCTCGACGAACCAAAATCAAGCTCTACAAGTCGTTTATCATTCCCGTCCTGCTTTACGGTGCAGAAGCTTGGACGATGTCAACATCAGATGAGACGACACTAGGAGTTTTCGAGAGGAAAATTTTGGGTAAGATTTATGGTCCTCAAAACATTGGCAACGGCGAATACCGCAGACGATGGAACGATGAGCTGTACGAGTTATACGACGACATTGACATAGTTCAGCGAATAAAAAGACAGCGGCTACGCTGGCTAGGTCATGTTGTACGGATGGAAGAAAACACTCCAGCTCTGAAAGTATTCGATGCAGTACCCGCTGGAGGAAGCCGCGGAAGAGGACGACCTCCACTCCGGTAGAAAGACCAAGTGCAAAGTGACCTGGCTTCACTTGGTGTTTCCAGTTGGCGCCAAAAAGCAAAAAGAAGGAATGAGTGGCGCGCTCTGGTGGATTCGGCTATAACCGCTTAAAGCGGTTCCTACGCCAAATATATATATATATACATGTATTAATTTGTACTGGCAATTGAGAGGCAATTTTCAACATTTTCGTGGACGAAAGTATATATACGAAATTGGGAATATAATAGAATAATAAGAAGTAAAGGGAATTAATAAGCAAATACGAATACAAAGAAAGCGAACTGTGATAATTATTATTATATTCTCAACAACAGTAATCAGTTTGCGTCATATTCATACACTCGTATGAATATGAAATTAATAGCTGTAATAAATCGTCTGTAAAAACATTACATCTATTATGCATCTACTAATAACTTAGGTTTTCTTTCTATTATTGCATTATATATTTCGCCGTTTTTCTTCACTTAACTAAACACTTAACTTAATTAGCAAATGAAGGAAAAAATTTCAATTAGGCTATTTAATCAACTGCAACACCTGGCGACCATTTTTATCGCGGTTTTCTAAATATTTTTCCAATATCAATTATGATAACTTGGATAAAAATATTTGTTTGATACAGCTGTAATTTCGTGTATTTGTTCCTTTATTGTCAATTATAATTAAATGGAATCCGAATATTCCCAGAGCGCAGTAGTATTGAATTGCAAAATATATCTCCATCCTTTTTTGAAAAGGATATTGGGACATTCTCATTGCCGGAAAACTAACTTTCTATTCTTATTCTTATATCACAAAGCGGTTGTAAGTACTGAATTTTGTTTTAAAACTCCATAATTTATTGTTATCTTTAGGTTAGGTTAGGTTAGGTTAGAGTGGCTGATCTCCTGTGCCATTGAAGATCCCACTTCGGCTGCTAAAGCCAATCTTTTGTGATGATATTGTTATCTAAAGTTTATAATAATTATTTTTGATAAAAAGGTCTTAAGGGAGTAGTCTCTAAATTTATTAATTTAATATCTCTTTATTTTATAAGTCATTCTTGTACCACAATGGTTATTATATTCTTCACAATAGCCAAAAAAATTAAATTCATATATATTATATATAACTTTCATCTGTTGTTTTTATACCGTATACAATGTGAATTATATAATGTTCAGATGCACTCGAACGTACTACTTTCATTTATGTTATATGAACATATTCATTTCAAGTCTCACAAAAATTATTCGGAAGTTTGAACACAGAATGTGCATTATCAATGAATGAATAAACTCTTGTCATCAATTTACATTAAAATAGTGTATGCTATTATCCCACATTGGAGAAGAATTAAATATACGATTAAGCTCATTGGCATATTGGTACGGAGACGTATTATGCAGAAACCCACTCAAAAGGGTTTGAAATAATGTAAACAAAAGTTTTTTAGCTTCTTCAACTCTTACTGTACATTGCTTATAAATGACCACCTTTTGTCACACTTCAGGTTATAAATGTGTTTTTCACCGACGGCTACGCAATTGATTGATGAAAATGCGTATGTACACTATTCGGGGACCACAGTCGTTAGCTACAAAATTTCGCTTTGTCTCGATTTGCTGCTTTCCCTCAAATCAGAATAAATGCGCCATTCGTTTGATTGATTGCTTTGTAAAATGTGAATCGCACGTGTTTTAGATTCCTAGTAAATTCTATGACATGCTATGGCAGCTTTTAAGAAACAAAATGGCTATACATTTAATTTTTTAACCTTTACAGCATAATTTTTTTTGAAGATAGATTATACGCGAGCTAATCGAGTAATGAATGGTTATGCACGACTTGCTTTGCCTATATAAAATATTTGTACTCTTATTCAATAAAAATCATGGTTTTATAGAAAAAGTTGTTTGAAAAATTACAATTCAGCGGTGTTAATATGTATATCAAAAAATTTATGAAATTTTGATGTTAAAGGTCCTCCATTCTCTGGTCAATTGACCAAAATGTCGATACAAAGAATATAAATCGTCGAGTCCGATTATCAAATAAGCATTGCTTTGATTTCTCCAATCAAATTTATAATGTCAACATCTGGATCGTCTGAATCAATCACCCAGGTGCGGCCAGCTTTGTTCAAAAATAGAGGAAATTTCTCCCATTAGAATAATTCACTCCCACAATTTGCACTTGCCGGTATTGTATTGCGTTGTTTTATGCATTTATTGTGCGCACGGGGTATTTTGGCGATTGGCTTTTATTTTCAAACGAATTGGTAATTTGATGTTTTTACTTCTTACCACAATTTCCACACATAAAAGTTCAATACAATTTCTTGAAATCACTAAAACTTCAACTGATTATAAATTGGTATTTTTAACCTCACCATTAAATTTTTTTGTGACCGATTCCAAAAAATTAAAATTCAAATTTCATGAACACATAAATGTATTTCAAAAATAAAACATTCTCACACTTTTTCTGTTGTGATCTTGCAGTTGACATGCGGTGTATTTCATTTATTTAGAAAAGTGATCCATCGGCTATCATTCATTTGAAAAAATTCTTTAAAAACTAGTTTTATCCTTCGGATGATGTACGCGAGCTAGAACTCTCCTTCCAAGAAGGAGGCACTGTCAGTATATACATAGTACATTGACAATTATACTTTTAATCTTATTGGAACATCACAAGCTCTTTTTTTATTGAAACGTAATTAGATATATTGTTACATTTCATATGATTGCAAAATTGAAACAAAACAAAATTGTACTAACAAGCAATATTTTTCTAATTTTAAAAGATAAATACAATATAAGCGTTTTTTTTTTTCAGAAACTAAATATTACGTATCATACTTTTTATTTTCGTATAAGTTCGTAGAATGTTGTTCGCTTTAGTCGACACCTGCTATTTCTAATCTCTCCTAGTCGTCGGGCTTCTGCGTTTACATGATTTTGTAACCTCGCTGAATGTTTCAATGCCGTCTCGTGAATAACTTCCCGGACCATTTTTATATGAAGATCACGGTGCAGGTCTGAATTACGTATGTATATACCACGGGGCATTTACAAATTTGCGTAGGACTTTATTTTGGAACCGTTGTATCGCTTGAATGTATATTGGTGTGGCGCATCCCCACAGTTGAATTCCGTATGTCCAAATAGGTTACAACGTTTGATTATATACAAGAATTTTATTTGATGTTGTTAGCTGCGATTTGTTACCGATTAACCAGCTTATTGTGCTGTATCTTAGATTTAGTTCTTCAACTTTCTTTGTATGTGCTCTTTCCATTTCAGCTTTGCATCTAGCGTTATGCCTAGATATTTCGCAGAGGTGGAGTAAGGGATTGCCACATTACCAATATGTAAAGGAATATATCTAGCACTTTTGTTCGTGTAGTTTACATGTATTGTTTCGTCTCGTTTAAAGTAATGCACCATCTCCGTGTCCATTCCACTATTTCGTTAATTACGGATTGCATTCTATTGGCCGATTCCACTTCGCTTTTGCCTGTCGTTATGATGCAGGTATCATCAGCAAATGTGGCAATTGTACAGTTTGTCGGCCTAGGAATGTCGGAAGTGAACGAGTTATATAAAAGTGGTCCCCTGATACTACCTTGGGGTACTCCTGTTTTTATTGGTTGCAATGTGGTATACGATTGTCCCTGCTTGATTCTGAAGTAGCGGTTGCTCAAGTAAGATTCAAGTAAGTCAGTTAGATATTGTGGTAAGAAGCGTCTTAATTTATAAAGTAAACCATAGGCCATACTCTATCGAATGCCTGAGATACGTCTAGAAACACAGCTGTGCAAATCAATTTATTTTCCATCGCATCTTCTATTATGTTCGTTATGCGATGTACTTGATCGATTGTGGAATGTTGAGTCCTAAAACCGAATTGATGAATTGATATGATATATTTTTCTTCAATTATGTTCTCAAGTCTTTTGATAATGACAGCTTCGAGTAGCTTGGACAAAATAGGCAACAATGAGATTGGACGATATGACGAGGCTTCATGTGCACTTTTCCCAGGTTTTTGTACCATAATAATTTCGGATACCTTCCATGACATTGGGACGTATTTAAGATTTAAGTAGGCGTTTATTATCGTTGTATCACTTGTAATTAAGTCGAAGCCGGGAGCCTTTTTAGGCGTTAATCTAACTTTGATGATATTTTCCACTTCTTTTTTGTAGTTGGTTGAATTTCGCTTACATATTGCGTTGCGTCTAGCTGCGGTAAGCTATCATGGAACGAAAATGGACTAAACGTCCAGTACTTTTAAGTTATCATATTCATAGATAGCAACACGTCTTAACATCTTATATTTAAGGAAATTACCGCATTCGGTCTCACTGTGTTGTCACAGTAGATAGCTAAACTAAGTGAATGTATACATATATAAATAATTTGTTTATGTCAAAACAAAAACAAACCCATTTATGATATCCATAAATCATGCGACAGTTTGACCAACAAAACAAATTGTTACTAACTAAACTTTACTGGGTAACTTTCTTAATTCTTGAGCTAAACTTTGTCAGAACACGTGATGACACTTAAATTGTGCACCAATTTGTAGGATACAAAGTCAAAATTATGCTGGTATTCATAAACTAAAATTATACTTCAACAAATTTGTGTGGTGAAAGAAATAATAGTAACCGTTAAGAGATAATATGTTGTAACTGGGTTAAATCTAGACATATTTTGTTTTTATTGTATTTTAACCTTATGGTTAGCATTGATTATATTTGTATACCTTAGGGGCAGCTTTATCAAAAAATGCACACCGCCTATTTAATAACTTTTCTGAAACCTATGTATATAAACATCATTTATTATTATACTTCAATAAATTAACCAACAGACGTTTTGCTTACAAGTGCTCCACTCATTAACATTCATAACCACAGTTTTCATTAAAAACTTTAAATTAAATGCAATTCGTAGTCTCATGCTGTGAGGTTAAGTTGTTGCAGTTAGTAAGGTAGTTCAAAACATAGTAGTTGATTGTGTGTTAGGAAAACTTTAACATTGAAAATATTTAATTTCAAATGTATTAAATACATATTTTTCTTCTAAGCTTAAATTCAACACGTTACTCCGCAACATTATTTAGTTTACGTTTTATTATTCAAAATTTTACTATAATTCCCATTCACTAGGCTTATGTTCTTCTCTTCAAGTGAAAAATAATTAACTAACCGATGTTTTGTGATTCTTTCGAAATTTTATTGTAATTTTCATTTTTACTATCATCTAAGTTGTTTGTATCACATGACGTATGAGCAATATTCATGATAACGATATCCAAATAGATAAACAATATTTAATTCAGTAGTCACAAAGGCAAACTTGATAAAATATTCAAAATAAATCAAAAATCTCGAATCAGTAGGCGACGGACTCGAGTCATTCTTTGAAATCCTATTGAGAAGAATTTGCCTAATGGTTTTACTTGGTTAAAGGCGGGCAAATACAATCATAGTGATCGCGTTATTTTAAATCTCTCAACTGTGACTCAATATACTCAATTATAGTTTCAATAAATTAAATGTGCAGTCAGTATTGCAAATTTTACCAACTGTAATTTTCACCTTAAGTCGTAAGTGTAATGAAAAATCAATGTACATATAACCAGTACGTGTATATACAGTAGTTCCAACAATTCTCATATGTTACACGTACAAATTGAAATTTATAATATATTCAGATCAATATATAAGATGGCTAAGAAATAATTTCATCTTATATACACTTATATAAAGTTACCAGACAAGATTAAGGAAGCAATTTAGAATAGCCACAGGGAACTTAAGACTTGTCCCACAAATTCTAACAAACAAATAATATTAATGTATGTTTTTTTTTATTTTAGTAACATCTATTGAAAGTTATACAATCTAAAGTTTTGCAAACAAAGAAATAAATATCGAAAGGTTAATATTAGGTTTCAGTTTCGGTTCAGTTCTGAGGGCAACCGGAGAACTAAATGTTGTTAAAGTAACAACAGGATAACAGGACTCTAAAATAATGTATGAGCAGCCGGCTGGACACTTGTAACTAACATAAATAAAACACAATATTATATGTACAAGAACATAAGTTACATACTTACTTTTTATGAAACTAAAAAATTTTAAATTAAACATTTTTTTGACAATAAACAGACACAGACAATTAGCCTATGGCCTAGAGGATTGATTGGAGAGGAAGTGATGCGGCCTATATTGAGACTATTAATATTTAATGGCTGTACATCAACTGTCGCAAATACCCCCTTATGTTCCAAGATACTTATGGAGGTAAAGTAGCGGTCATAGAAAACTTCGCTACCTTCATTGAAATGTGTTTCCATACAACAGCGTTACCAATTCCTAATTGCTTATTTGGCTTTCCATCGGGCCATGTGTTTACTCCTACTATATAAAAAAATTTAATTTTAAACTATCAGGGGACGCTAAAACAAAGTTGTTCAATCTACAGGATTCGGTTTGCCTTTTATGTATTGTTTCAGGCTCGTAGTTCCTGAAAAAGGAGTCGTTTGCTTGTCAATGCTGCATTTCTTTGGGTTAGAAATCAATTTACATATTTTCGATAAAACGTTTAATACTGCACTCTCCAACTTGTTATTTCCCAACTTAAAAAGTCTATCTCTGGGAATTCGTGAAACTTTATTTTACAAGATTGCCAGAAGAGAGAAAAACATTTTGATTTTTAGTACAAATAAAATGTTCAGCTTGCTAATTAAATGATCGTTTATGGAAAATGTAATTTAAAAAATTTCTACAAATATTTAAAATATGTCCAGTTGGCTGGACAAAAATACCGTGGAGGGCATAGTATTTGGTCAAACACGTAAATAATTTTACGTATATATGACTCTAGGTAGTGAGGTCACAGTAAATGCATTTTGTTTTCCATTATTGCCGCAAAAATCTGGAACTGGCAACATAAAAATGACACTTTGTATGAAGCGTTCATGTCCGTGAAGCCCTTCTGCATTTACATGTATGTATAGTACTAATAAGTATATTTATGATTTCTATAAAGTATTACGAATTAAATTTGCGGGTTGAGAAGCCAAGTGGTTCTCATTGACTCATCAAACGCATTTCATTATTGTTAAGAATTGGGTAATTTGACGTCGAAGTCTATGGTCTTAGAATTATGAATTATATTCTATTACTATTTAACTTTACTAATTTAATTCGATCTACTAAAGTGAGCAACGATGATAATCATTTTACTTAGCCATTAAACTGAAACATTGATGACAACAAATTCCATTAGTAAAGCCATACGAACTATTCGTTTGATGTATTGTGCTGTTTAACGTAGTTGTCGGCTTACGACGAACGGGGCCGATTTGCGGTTTTAAAGAAAAGTTATAATTTCGGAATTCAACGTTATAATAATTCGGTGTATTTTGTTTAATATTAAGTGTACATTAAATTTTGAAGGGTGTGTATGTACAATAGTTGTTAATATTTAAATACAATGTATCTTTAATTCAGTGTTAGTATATATTTATTTTATTGACCTGTTTCGCGTATGATTTTTCCTTCTTGTGTTGTAAGGTGTTGAATGTTGTGATTGTGGGGGATATGCTCTCCGAGTTATTCTCAAAGTGATTGTTGAATTGTTGTTCTCACTGTTCACTTTCCTTTTGGTGTAGTAAATTTGTGTTTTTAATATTTTTTAATTAAAAAGCGCGGGTGTATTGTTCGGGTCCTTCCAATGATGTCTCCTTTTTCTTCGTGTAATGTTGTGTTGTAAAAATTAGTGAAGTTTGTTTCAGTCGGTTTCTCTCCTTTGCATTACTATTCTATTACTTTTCGGAGTAATTGAAAGTAATGCAGAGGAGTTTTTTGTTTGCACTAAACAGTAGTAGTAGCTTGTAATATAATAATAAGTCCTCTCCAGTCGTATATCATTACACGCGTCAAATATCCGTTGACACCAAATTTGAAATGTTAGTGTTTAATGTATAATACAATTGTAATATTCATAATTTTTCGGTTACTCATTCAATATTCAGCATAACGTCCTCATCTCAATCCGATTGAGATATTTGTGGGTTTTGTAAAGAACAGGTTGTGCAATTACCGAACAGAGTCGAATAATGTGGAGGAGCTATGGCAGATTACAAGTCTAATGAAGAAGCATATCAAAAGCAATTAAACGCAAAGGTCTTGAGACCAAATATTAAAAAATGTAATTTGAAGCCATTTACTCTTTACGAGCAAAACTTGTAGTTTTTGTTGTTTTTCTCTTTTATGTTTGTTAATGGTTATTTTATTTATACAATAAGTAATAAACTTATCGTGAACATTTTATAATATCCAAAAGTACTGAACATCCGAACGGTTTTGCTCGCCGTTTTAGCTAGTGTACCTTGGTGGAATTGTTGTGCTGTTGAGCTTGCTATTTATTTAAAAGAATATATGTATGTCCAGGGACTTTGTTAAGACTTACACGAGCCGGAAGCAGCTGTATATCAATATTTTTATTTGTGCAGGTATGGTGAAGTCATCAGCTAGCAATTTTCATATATTTTCTCTGTAGTTCAATTAGCGCAATTCTTTGGCGGCAATCGCGACTTTCTTCCTCTTGGACCAAACCGACTGCTAAGGGTTTTATTTTAAAAAATTTGACTTAATGAAGTGATTACCTTCAAGTAAGACTCAAAGACTATTTCTCCCGGAAGAATATTACATACATTTTAGTATACGCACGACTGAACTTCAAAGATAAGGTGTGATGTAATTTTAAATAGATACGGAAATAATTAAGTATATAACAAAGGATAAAAAATTACCGATAA
The DNA here is from genome assembly GCF_028554725.1 of Zeugodacus cucurbitae. Classification (NCBI taxonomy): domain Eukaryota; kingdom Metazoa; phylum Arthropoda; class Insecta; order Diptera; family Tephritidae; genus Zeugodacus; species Zeugodacus cucurbitae. The sequence continues at coordinate 48,007,521 of NC_071667.1, read as the reverse complement.
CAACAAGCATATGACGCAATCTTTTTCGTAAAGTAATAAACCAGAAATAAAACCAGAGAAAAGAAAAATCAAACGAAAAAATCCTTGGCCTTCGAAATAGGAATCGCGCCGTAAGCGAATTTGTACACACACATATTTTGAGTACCCAAAAATAGCAAAGTTGCAAAACAGGTGTAAGAGTCGAATGATATGTAAAGTAGATTTAAACATAATGTAAGGTCTGATGCTCTTTAAATTTTCTTTGTTTAACTTTTTCGTGTATTACTAAATTCTGTATTTTAAATAAAAAAATAAAAGTTTTTCTTTTGCACAATGTACCCTAAGATGTATTGTGAATAAAATGTGAACAAATATTTAGGTAATGTTTGAAGTCGCCCTGGAAATCGGCAAACAAATAAAGTTGTTACAAGTCTCTGAAAGTTCAAAACTTCCCAGCGGAAGTAATACTAATATTTAGCTCTTCACGTTTTAATATTTCTTAAAAGCGACAGCTGCTATGTATGTCTCCATACCTAAGTATGTGCATGCATAAAGAGGACCTGCAAATAACGTGCGTCGCGTTAACGTCATTCTAGATAAATGTTTGCCTTTCTTTTTAAATGACATGCCAAAGTACTCCCACGCGTATCCACGATATTCAGCAGCTTTTGTGTTGCGCCTCTATGTACAATAAGTCTGCTTGTATCATTACAAGCTGTTTATTCCAGTTATTACTTTTTACATCGTGGAAGTATCGTAGAAGGAATTTATAAATTTTTCAAGTTTTTTTTTTTTAATTTTTTGGCATGTGGCGCGAACAATACGCCCTTTTGAGAAATTCATAAACTGTCAAATGCGTGTTGTTCGGGATTAGTTTCAACTTCAACTGATTTTAGTCTGATCTTTCGCAAGAAGTTCTTCCATATTAAAATGGTGGGCTTAACATGGAATCCACTGTTTATATTTCGTCAAATATTTACTTTAGTAATGTGCTTAACGTCTGTTCCGCTAAAAACTGGCCCATTCATTTTTATTCGATAGTCATTAATTGCAAGGAAACCGGTTCTGACTGTTCAGTTTACGCCTACAGATTAAGTGAAAACTCAAATCAAAGTACTTTAAGACTTCTCTAGTGGTCAATGTCGTAAAGAACTGCATTCATATCTTCAATCATTTAATACCCAATAATAGGCAGCTCAGCACCAGTTTAGCATACAAGAATTTAAGAAATGCGAGAGTATAAAAAACTCACATATTTTTTTATTGGAAGATCGTTCGTATGTACTCTGTTCATAGTATAGTTATTGTTTGCCTCTAAGTATATGTAATATTTAAAGAGTCATACATTTTACTCATTTGTTTGCATTTACTGAACCCGGGGCTACTTTTGTTTTGACTAAGCCATTATTTATATTGCATAATTACAAATGGATGTCATTCCTAACTAAATTTTCTTTTATCACTTATAACTTTAATCTTAAAAAAACGATGGTTGTGAGCACCCCGTTATAATTTTGTTGTGATAAATCTTAAAAAAAAAAACCTGATTGACTGAAAAACAAAATTTTTTAATATGTAACAATATACATTATACAAATAGCAACGAAAAAAAGCTTTACTCTTTAAAGTACGAATAGCTGTTTGTGTTTATATAAATTATTTGCTAAACAGGTATAACAAAGCGTAACGAAACGCCTAAGCAAGGCCAGAAAACATTTGTATTTATTTGTCTGTTCGTCGCGTACGGGATTACTGGTGGACTGGTGGAGTAAAATGCCGCAAGCATAAATTTTAAATAATGCCTCCAATATATAGCTTTTAAGCTACTCTTGCACCCTTAGTGAACTTCTTAAGAAGAATCAAAAACTCTTATGATTATTATTTATGACTCATGTCTGAAACAAATCTAAAATCGTTAACAATATTTTTCACTCTAGCAGGTAGTGACAAATATTCTAATTTTCATAATGTGTTTTTCTAATAGAAATGATTATAGACATTTCATTTCTTATTCGTTAAAAGTTCAATTATCCAACTTACATCTCTAAATGAATATAATCAGAGAAGATACTGAATAAATAAAGTTACATACAACTTTATCTATCAACCTTTATTTTGCTAGTAAATTGTGATATTTGCTTCACTGTGTCTGATTAGCACTTACCAACATCCAATAAAATGCGTGAAGAGAGCCTTTTTCAAGTATTAAGATTAAAGAAATACGAAAAAACAAGATCGGATTTAATTATTTTTAATGTTTCCATGTGCCGTGGGAAACAATTAAATAATTTTAGAAAATATATGAAACTAGTTTAATCACGTTAATGCGAAGGCAAAGTACATATGTACATTAATTATACTTGCTGTTAATTCTAAGTTCTGTAAATTCTATGTAAATACATGTGTCATCTGATTGTTGATTTTGTTTTGATATACATATATTGGGCAATTTAATATTAAGGATTTTAATTATGTGTTGTGCCGATAGGTTGAGAATAATACGCTTATAAGATGAGTATTTTCGCTGTCACTAATGACATCTGATCCATCTGCCATATCTACAACCATTACTACTCTCGAATTCGCGGTATGTAAGCGTAAGTATGTGAATCTCGGTTTATTTGTTTAACATTTGGTTTTCTATTTATTATGAGGTGTATTGCATTTGATTACTTTGAATTATATAATTTGTTGCATCCCCTTCTCTATAGGTAAACATTATTTACATATATGTATTTTACCGTTAATTTGATTATATGTTTTTGTTGTTGATTAATGTGCAATATGCAGGCCAATTTATATCTCATTATTGGCTCTTTTTGTTTGTTACACATTTCAAAGGAACAGTTCCAATACTGTTGTAGACTTTCTATTTTATTATTTGAAAGTCGCTGTTTTATTTTGAAATTTTCCATTACAATTCTCTGAAAGATTAAGATGGAAAGTCTAAGAAAGTATTCATCATATACACATAAAAAATATGTAATTATCTAGTTTGTAGATACAAATTAGTGTATGTAGCAAAAATATATTTTTTATGCTTTGATCTACTCGTGCATTCATATTGAAATCACAACATTTCAGTTCTGAATTACATGATGTAATATTATAATGGGGTTTAGGAGAAAATTTAATCGAGTTTACCCATTTGGCACCAAACCTTATCATACCTTATCATATACTATATAATATGAAGTATCATATGGAAAGTAAAGTATAGATTTAGTATAGAGAGACGGTACCTTTTTATACCGTTCACCGTTGTGTGAATTTTTCTAATAAACAGGTTTACATTTTCTATTAATAGGAATATTTAAGGAATTCTATGTTGAACCCCATACTAGAAATGTGGTATATGTATATGCCTAGCATTACACTCATTTTTCGCCATTGTCATTGCTCAAATTCTTTTCGATGTGACTGATTTTACAAATAATTACACGTACATAACTGGGAGAAGAAAGTACGAGTGATGCGCTATTGTAAACTCGGCTATAAACGCGTAAGCGGTGTCTACGCCAGTTAAGAAGAAGAAGAAGAAGATATGTTCAAAATAAATTCAATGAAATTTTGCTTGCTTGAATCAATACATGTATTTAATAATCATTTTAGATTTAGCATCCATTGTTGCTATTAGTTTACTGCTTATTTTTAGCAGATTAAAATGGAAGTTAGTCAGCGAATACTAATGTAAGATAATCCGTTTTTCGTAATTAATTAAATAGTATTTGTATTGATAATATTTCCTCGAATATTTCAGTTGTTGTGCTTTTCGTTCGAAAAATCTCATCTTAATCTGTCTTAATCTGAAATCTCTAATCAAATAATCGTTTGAAACATAACGACCAACTAATTTATTATGCAATTGCAGTAAGTAAAGGAGAAGTAAAATTGAATTTAATTTACTGTCGATTTGCTCTTCGTAGTAGAAGCTGGAATGAGGTACATCGAATCCTTTAAATGAAACATTTTTGTGAATTATTGCATTACTTCACTTATAATCACACATGTAGTAAATAACTTATAATTTGATTACTGCTGAATCGCAGTTTTCACATAGCATGTCCAAATCAAAAAAATAGGTTTCTAATGAACTTTTAGTGAAAGAAGTAAAAAGCACTGTGTGTTCAAATTATAGTGAGATAAATTCATATTCAATTTGAACTAGTTAAATATTTAAATAAATGCCATAACTAACAGCATAATAATATTTACTATTTACAGTTTGTAAAATGTTAATGAATAAATACGAGAAAAAAGTTTTACCAAAAATCAAAAACAACTAAACAAATAAGAAGTTGTAACATGGTGATAATATGCACTTAACATATTTGTATTTATAAGTTAATTAATGAAATATCAATGGTATATAGCTGATAATTGAAATTAACAAGAACTAGCAAATTACATAATTTTAATGAGATAATATTTGAGAGAGAACTAAATTAACTTTGGTTTTTATACTCGCTCCATATATAATTGATATGAAAACTTTTATGAAAACAAGTAAGGAAGGGCTATGTTCGGGTGTACTCTCACAATTTATTTATTTAATTTTATTAATACAACACACAATTTGACCCACATATTCATCATGTGTATGGTATAAAATCCATTGAAAGTTGGAAACCCTAATATTAGGTATTTGGGAGCTAGGTTAAGTTATGACCAGATTTCACCCATTTTTGGCACGGAGACAGATTATTAGAAGAAACATAAACGCTCTAAATAGCAAAATATCTGAGAGACTTGATCTTGAAAATTCATGGTCGGATTTCGACGATTTTCAGAAGAGCCATGTACACACTATCAATGTAGTATTTGTCCAAAGTTCTGTTTCGATATCTTCACTAGTGCTTACTTTATATATTGTAAAGTAAACGATTCAGATCGTCTTCAAAGTTCTGGTATATTGGAAGAAGGCGTGGTTGGAACCGATTTGGCCTTTCACTTTTGTTTTAGTTTTGTGAAGCGTTTAAATATAATCTAATCACTTAAAATTTTCTGTCGGAACATGTTAATATTAAGAATACGTATACTTAATGCTACATATACACACATGTAACACACTTAACACACACTCAGATATCGGAATTTGCAGTTCCAGAATGATTAATTTGCAATTCAATGTGATTAACTACATGCAGGTATGGTACTTATTAATAATACATGTAAAAGCACCAAGCATGACAGCTAACCTATTATTAATACGGCAATCAACTTTCAGTCCCATTTGACGTTCGACGTCGCTCAATTATAATGTAGTCACAATAAGATCCGATATCTTGCCAAGTATGTAATTTAAAGTTATAGTCAATCATTTATCTTTATAAAAAAAATAAGGTTTTGCTATTGTGTTGTAAAAATGATTTCGGATTGAACTTTAAAACTCAGCAACAGCGTGCGATTCAGGGAAATCTTAAAGCATATTTCCATTTATCAGAGTAGGTACCATAAATTCCTATTCGAATTTGATTCGAAAAATTTTGTTAGACAATTTCGCCATTGTAACGAAAATAGCAACTGCTGCCGAAAATAACTTCGCCTTTTTGGCAGACAAATTCTAACTAATTTCAACAATACTACCCCTACAGATTTTAAGTCGTTTCTGCATGTGATGACAAAGCAATTTTTCTGGGTAAAAAAGCTCAAGATGTGACAACATCTAGTGATATCAAGAGAAGGGAAATATCTGCATAATATAAAAATGGATCGCATCATTAATTGTTATTAAATTTCCGCAATTTATAACAGTTTGCTTTACGTATGACTAAAGACATACTGTATCCGCCGAAGCAACGAACTGCAATAATTTCCAGCAACTTCTGCACAAATAAATTAAATAGAATTCAAGGAGCATAAAAATTATCAGCTAAAGAAGAAAAATCCGTCGACCCTTCCATATCGCACATACTACGTGAGTACTTAACACACAGTTTATTGAACGTGATGTACATGAAATATTTACTGGACAGAAAAATGTGTATTGTGTCATTTGTATTGTGTTTATATGCGAGCTGTCATTATGACAGGGATTAAAGCGTAACAAATGAAAAAAAAGGTGACGGTCGCTGAGGATACTGTGCGGACTCAGCAAAAACTCGCTCAAAAGGAAGCAATGGTTATTATTGTTGAAAAAAGCAACAATTATAGTATTGTCTTTGGAAAAAGTGAACGAACTCACTCCCATACTTCGACCTTAATTGATTTGAGATTGCAGTAATACAGTGGGATTCTTTTCTTTTATACTAACTCAACATGATGCACATAGTACAATAGTTTTCTTAACTGTTGTTTCTAATACTTATAGCTAAACAGACTGTCCGTGCCAGCGATAAGTTGAGTAAAAATTAAGGTATCTTGATGAAACTTGAAACTTGCTATAGTTTGAAATCGATTCACGAACAAAACTTTGCATAAATATTCCCTTTCTAGTGTGGCATCTCCAATCTTAAAATCACCGAATCGGACTATAGCATTTCAAAGCACCAGATACCGAACATGGGGACCTCAGTGCTTGTGATGTATTGTTTACGAAATATATATAATATTTAAATCTCTCAGATATTATAAAGAAGTTGAGAAGATATCAGTTTTTACTAGTGTGCCTATGTGCAAAACTGGGCAAAATCGGGTCAATTCTTCCTGTAGACCCCATATAGCTAATATACAGATTTTCCAACTTACGGTTAATATGTGAGCTATCTTAGCAAATTATGTGAACATATAATATCAGATATTATGTAGGTGGGTGGTGAAAATGCGTAAAAACGGTCCAAGAATTATCCTAGCCTCCATTTACTATATATGGTGATTCTCGTTATTCTAGTGGACTTTATGTCGACTATATGTGACGAATTGTGTGTTCTCTTAATAAAATGTATGAAATAAATTTCGAGAGTATAAAATGTTCGGTTATAGCCCTTCCTTACTTGTTACTTAAATTATCGATACCACGAACGGACGGACAGGCGGAAAGATGGACGGACAGAAATACTAATGATTTTTATATACATATATCTACTCGAAATAGTAAAATTTGTTCACAAAATCAATTCTAGGCAACAAGTATCAATATTAACAACTTTTTTAATAAGAAGTAAGTTCTATGTATATAAGGTAGTTCTTTGGCTATATGAAACTATAGCTAAATTAATATTCGGTGGTATCCTTGTGTGGTGGAGGGCGCTTCAAATGTCTTCAAGAATATTTTAGCATTTTTAAGACGCAAGTTGGTGCTATAAAGGTAGCAGCGGATCTATTGCTTCGAAGCGTAAAATTTTCGTCCTATACGTCGATACCAGTTAGATCTTCACGATTAGGCTAGTTTGGATGCCTGTCCACAGAGGAATACTAGATAATAACGTAAAGCTAAAGAGCTTTTAAGGCTAGGCATATCAGTCTTAACTTCAGTACAACGCGAACAAGAAAAAGCACCTACGCCCTTGTGATCCACTGGACAGTTGGCTTCAGTTGAGCTGATTTCTAGACATTGCCAATGGATACCCATGCGTTGAGACTTAGGATGCAAGTTACCAAAGCTGTATGGAGGAAGGCGAGTTGGAATCCTCTAAGCATTTCTTTCTCCACTGTCCAGCTTTTGTCAGACTGAGGTTGAAATACCTCGGAAGGCGCTTTTTCGGCAATCCTAGCGATTCGGCTGGAATCGACATTAGCCGTCTAAAGAAATTCGTAATAGATTTCAAGCGTTTTCCTGAATCTTATGTTTAAGAGAATATCAAAGCACATAACAGCAATCACCCCAAGTACTTTTGCCAAGAATATATAATTTATTGCTTTCGTTTGACCCGAAAAAGATGCCAACTACTTTGACCTCCAATATAATTTTACTACTTACAATTATGCTTGCTATAAAACGATGCTAATTAATTTTCTGAATTTTGAAACAACTTTGATGACACCTAATCTAATAATCAACTATAAAATGTTGCTAAATGATTGGCAGACGAGTACATAAAATGATAAAATAAATAAATATTGTTATTTCGTTGAATAGGGAAATTCATTGAATTCGCCGCTGAGAACTGTGTAATTTAAAAAATCACCACTATAAATTGTTATTAGATTAAATTTAAAAAAGCCGAAAACTAACATCGTAGCGACGAAAAGTGAACCATTCAAACACATACATCGAAAATAAGCTGACGTATATACGTACGTGACGTATATTTTCTACGAGCGAAGAGAGGGTATATATTGCAAACAAGACAATGGCGAATACAAAAAAGGAATAATGTCAGGTTTGTATTTTTATGAAAGTGTAATACACGAATGCAACAATTATACGCTGTACAATAAAGTAGAAATATTCGGTTACTCCTGAACTTACTTTAATTGTTAAATGTGAAATTTGATTTGCGGCCACCTATGTCCTTTTTGATTTTGACCATGTCAAGTTTTAACTCATCGTATAGTTCTGCTGTTACTTATTTTTTGCCTTTGTTTCAATTCTGTGTTTTCTCATAGCTCGTTTTTATCTACAAAGTAGATTGCTAAAATTTGAGCTCTTACAATTCGTGTGAATATGTAGAGTGTAGATAATTCAATACCCTGAAGGCAATACAAAACAGCTACTGTGCCATGCAAAGAATTTTCAAACTATCGAGTATATCTATTATTGCTAACACAGGTGTATGTATTTGTCAACCAATTTCTGAACTGTTTTCGCCTTATTTCTTGTAATAAGCAATATATCAACCCCAGAATTTCCTTCATTTATATACCAAAAATTATTCTCCTTTTTCGAATATAACGATATATATTATATTTATTTCAACCGTTATTTGCTAGCTCTTTCAGTTGTAAAACCGTTGGTCACATATGCGAGTGGTCATTTATATTGTTAAAGTGTCCAGTTGATTGATTAAGATTCGTATGTGAATTATATACAAGTCTCCGCCACTGCAGACTTGTGCGATTTGCTCAAGGACTATGGCTTTAGTGCTTTTGTGAATGCGGTCAAATTAGTTATTAGAAATTTCAAATGAAAATAGTTGTAGCTCTTATATTATAAAACAGTATTGCGACGATTTTTATATTAGGACCGTTATGGTTAATATAGATGTTGTTCAGTTTTTATTACTTTTCAACACAATTGTGCCTAATTTTTTACGGATCTCTCACACAAAAACAAATATAATTGAAGAGACTTGCAAGTCTTATCATTAGACATATAGCATTAAATCGTACTACTTAGCGCGAGAAATGGCTCGACATCAAGCCACAAAATTATGTATGTATGGAGTATTAAACTATAAGCAATACTGACTGTCATGGACTGAGAAGACTATGGTATTATAATGTAAAAATATTTTTGAATTTAAATATGGCTTTCTCCCTCGACGTAATCTTTATTCATTAACTCAGAAGACTTTTCCTCAGGATTAATGGACTAAACTGGAATAAATCTCCGTATTATTTCTGTTCAAGTAAGTAGTTAGTACAATTTAGTATTTGAGATAAACGCAATAATAACATGAAATTTGGAAGGGTAGTTATTTTGTAGCTTTTGTCAAAGTAGAACAAAATGTAAAAATATGTTTAAAATTAGTTATTATTTATAGTTGTGTAATAAATAATACCTATGTATGTATGTATATTTATCGGTTTCTATGATAGAATAAATTATTTGAATTCCGCAGCTTGACGAAACCATTGGCAAGCCCCCACACCATAGGTAAACATGCTTAATATATATTTTCCATGTGTACATGAATATGAAATTTCTAAGCATTCTTTGACTTATTTTTGGCCAATTACGTGGTTTTATTTTTACACATTGTAATATGAATATGCTGCATTGTGGTTTTCTGTTCTAAAAATATTTGCTTCAACAGACAGCAGACAAAAGAAATTCCAAAAAATGCAAGCCAAAAAAAAATGTTGTCTATGGCGCTTTGTCATAAAGAACGAATTTGAAAAGCAGAAGGAATTTTGTGTGTTTTTTGATTACGGGCATTCAAAGGTTTTCATGTTTATGTCACCACAAGGGCTTTACTAGACTAAATGGTAATATGATACTATACGATATTAATATATTACTATACGATATTAATATACATATTATATATATGTACATATAAATATTGTAGAGTAATAAGGGATGGTATTGATATTGGTCGCATTAAAATTTTTAACATGATATGGGAATGAAGGGAATGTTTTTACCGATTCCTTCTATTTAAGTTACCGAGCCATATTGTACTAGATTAAAACTTCCACTTTCTTTAATTCATATCACGTTGATTGGCCGATTAATACGCTATAAAATCAGCCACTGGAATCTTCATCTCAATATATGAGAAATATGTAATTTTACTAAGAGTTAATTAGAAGTTATATTATGTTAATCAAATTATATGAGATCTAGACGAAGTATTCAACTGATTTTATTTATTTTTGGCGCTAGGGCTCACTATTATTACGAAAGGACGCCTTTTTAATTTTAACCTATTTTACCTATACTTCCGGTAAAAAGTCAAATATGGGCTCTGAGGATCTTATGTTCGATATGTGGGGCCAGGCTAGTTATAGTGTAATTTTTAAGCGCGACCACACTGTCAATGCTGTGTTTGTTCAAAGCTTTATTGCGTTATACTTATATACATACATACATACATAGTAAATTAAAGGATCAGTTAGACTACAAATTTGGGTTATGTAGGAAGTAGCCGTGGTTGAGAACCGATTTCGTCAATTTTAAATATGTGACATTAGGATACCGAGAAAATACTACGCATAAAATTTAATCATATGACGATAAAGTGAAATTTTTCCAGCAAAGTTGGATAATACAGTTTTACTGATATATACAAAAAATATTTTCGGGCGCGGGGCCACGCTCTGTTTTCGAAACTTTTGGAACCAAGGATGGTAGGAAGGCAGCAAAGGCTTTTTATAGCATTAACTTTTTAGAGCTGGAATCAGATTTTATGTAAATCTCCCGAGATCATACTCTTCACCCAGATTTGATACATCCATGCATGACACCGCTTTTTGTACTCGTTAGATTGTCCAATCCTTCTTCATCAATCAATTTCATACATAAAATTATTGGAAAGTGCAACTGCTGGTTATTCTTTAAAATTTATTAAAATATTTCACAAATATTTTTTTATTAAGCCCAGTATTAGTAAGAAATGTTGATATATGTATGAATACATAACAGTTAAATCACTGTTTTAAAAATCAGCGGCACGATTGGCAATTCATATACGTTTACGATAATGTTAAGGAGATACACTTTCGTTACCAACAGCAGTGTCCCTAGGATGTACATAAAAACCAAATATAACAAGATGCAGCATAAGTTTTTTTTTCGCCGAGTGTACAACAGTAATAGATACGTATATATAATACTACATATGCACAATTATCGATCCTTACAGATGTATGAACAACTACACTTTAACGTTATGGAATCGATAGCAAAAAAAAAAAGAAACTGTTTGATTAATAGTGCCACTTTACCAACAACTCATGTTTATCGACACTTTTCCAAACATTTGTATTGAGTTTTTATAGTGCATAATTTGTGGAAATTGTGGCAAGAATAAAAAAACGAAATGACCAATTCGGGGAAAATTAAAGCAATCAAGCGAAATGTCAAGATCAAGCTATAAATGCAATAAAAACGAATTTAATGTCAAGAGTGATAATAAACGATTTGAAATGGTAATCGTAACAAGAAGTAAGTGTATGTAATTTATACCATATTATAAAAAACTATGTTCAAAAAGAAGCATAACTTATTTCTACGCGCGTTTGACAAATTTAAATTATATGCTTTTTAATAAAAAAAAATCAATTATATATGTTTGAGAATTTGGTAAAGAGAAGAAGTTAATAGGAAGTAAAGTATTTTCTATTTATCATACATTTTATTAACGTAACAAATGAAATTATCTAAATGTACATATCTCAAATATACTTTACACTTCATCTTCGCTGTTGAGTATAAATAAGTAGAGTATGTTTTTTGTTGTGATATCTACTATTCTTCTAACCTGAAACCCTTATTCAACAAGTAAGCAAAGGCTAAGTTCGGGTGCAATATATTGCTATATTTTTATTAAGATAACACACAATTTGACTCATATATCCGGCATAAAGTCCAATAGAAAAACGAAAATCTTCATACATAGTATATAGGCTGAGGTAATTCCTGAACCGATTTAATTCATTTTCATCACCAACATACATTATATCTAAGATTATATGCTCATTTAATTTGGCTAAGATATTTCGTTTTAAAAGCAATTAATTGATGCCATAGATCATATTCAGTATTTGTGTAAAGTTTTATTTCGCTATCTTCATTGACTCCTTATGTATATATTATAAAGTGAAGGAATAAGATGGAATTCAAAATTGAGTTATATGGGAACTGGTCGTGATTATGAACCGATTTCATCCAATTTCTACACGTGTCATATTATATACCGAATTTCATTGAAATCTGTCGAGTAGTTCCTGAGATATGGTTTTTGACCCATAAGTGGGCGATGCCACGCCCATTTTCCAGTTTATAAATAAATAAATAAAGTTTTTCGTTAGTGAGATAACCCACTTTTAGAAATTTTCAACCTATCCTTTGTATGGGAGGTGGGCGTGGTTATTATCCAGATTCAACTATTTTCATTGTGTATGGTGGGGTACGTAAGGTAACCGACTGCAGAAAGTTTGGTTTATATAGCTATATTGGTATGCGAGATATATACAAAAAACTTAGTAGGGGCGGGGCCACGCCCACTTCCCCAAAAAAGTTACATCCAAATATGCCCCTTCATAGTGCAATCCTTCATACCAAATTTTATTTATGGCTTAGTTTTGGCACTTTATGTGTTTTCGGTTTTCGCCATTTTGTGGGCGTGGCAGTGGTCCGATTCTGCTCATCTTCGAAAGCAACCTTCCTATGGTGCCAAGAAATAAGTGTGCCAAGTTTTATCAAGATATCTTAATTTTTACTCAAGTTACAGTTTGCGCAGACGGACGGACGGACACACAGACTTTCGGATTTGAACTCCACTCTTCACCCTGATCAGTTTGGTATATATAACCCTATATCTAACTCGTTTAGTTATCACGTTTTATCAAGACTTTCACGAACAGTCATATCCAGACGGAAATCATTAAGAATTAATGACAGTACTTCATACAACATTCTTTCGTTTGAAATTTCGCGATGGTTTTTCGTTACGTTATATTAGAGAATATGAAGTAATATAGAATGCGCATCTCGTACAACGTACACGTTGTATGGCGGGTCATACTGGTACAACCCGCTAGTTTGCTGTTATCTTTACAGAAAATTCAATGCACAGAAGCCATAACTGTAGCCGAATGACTCCTCGTTTCCTTGCTTCGTTTCTCACATTTTTACACGTATAACAAAAAAAAAAAATTATAACAAGTAAGGAAACGCTAAGTTCGGGTGCAACCGAACATTTTATATTCTCGCAATTTATTGAAGAAATTTAACCAATACATATATGCGGAATAAAGCTCACCGTATTTTTGAAAAACCTATAATTAGGTATATGGAAATGTTATGACCCGATTTTAAGAATTTTTGGAACAGAGGCACACTATTAGAAGAAAACAATTTCCTCTGAATTAAATTGAGATATCTGAGAGATTTACCCATATTTTCGATTAAAATTTATCCATAGGCGGTGAGTTCAACATGTTCGATATCTGGGGCCTTGAAAAGTTATGGTCCGTTTTCTACAATTTTTTCACAAGTGAAGCCAGTGATGATATGCACTAATATAAGATGGATTTCAAAATTGAGTTATAAGGAAAGTAGTAGTGGTTGTGAACCGTTATGTGAACAAAACTATAATACTCTCTTTAGCAACTTTTGTAGTATAAAAATGATGGATATGAAGGAATATAAATAAACGTACATATGTATGTGATATGATTTATATGTCAGCTGTAAAATTAAATTTATACATAAATATGTATTAATAGTTATAATCATAATTTTTTAGTCATTGCGACAAAAACGAAAACAAACAATACTTTATTATAAATTTTATATAAATTAATTAATTGTTTCAATTTTAAATAAAAAATAAAATATTAACATCTATTGACCAGCAATAATTTTTAATTTTCTTTGTTTCGAACTTCCTTTTTGCACAGCCCAAATGCAGTGTTTTCTTAAAAGTATTAATAACATAACATCTAAAATTTCTAGTCTATGGTTACAGCACTCCCCACTGAACCATTCGGGAGTAGAATTTTTGCATGATTCTAACATGAAAGCCTTTATGCCTAATTTCTCAGGCTCTAATTTAAAAATTTGTTGAAAAATTATGACATGTTTTACACTAGGTGCAACGAGATTACCGAAATCTGTAAGTGATTGATAGCTTTTGTGAAAAATGAACAGTTCACTAGAAGCAGTTAAAACTTCATCTTTTTCCTTAATTCCTCGCAACGTTTTTCACATTTTAACCTTGGAATGATTTTGTATGCCACATATCCAACAAAATATCTAATTGATACCAGGCGACATTTTTGATACCAGGTTGAAGGAATTTTATTGGAGCCCACCGATTTAAAGTACTTATGTGTAGCAAATTTAAATTTAATTTATTCCTTAGAAAGGAATAAGTTGACTGTGAAATATAAAATATATTTTGTGCCAAATATTTCACATTATCAGAATATTCCTTTGGCCTCGTGCTTACCAACAGCTTGCAAAATGTTTTGGGCTCAGAACTTATATTTTTTAAAGAGTCAATTGAGTTTTGCAACATCCTTAAATTTGCCTTTCTAAATTTCAAAACATGGAGTTCCTTTGTTCTCAGCTTTGCTTTGATTTTTCTAAATTTCTTTAATAAATCGCTGTATTTTTTTCTATAAAAATTAGATATTCTTGTATTTTCGCTTCGAGGGAATATCTGGTTCCACAAGGTCTTCTTCAGAAAATAAATGATCTTCATCCAAATTTAATGTTGGAATTGCATCATTTTTTAAATATTTTTTTCCCGATGAACGTGTTGCTGAAGTATGTGTATGTGATTGGCGTTGCAACCGTTTAGCCGGTTATAGCCGAATCGACGATAGTGCGCCACCTCTCTCTCTCCTTCGCAGTTCGGCGCCAGTTGGAGATCTCACTTTCAGGGCTGGAGCTTTTCGTCCATTCACACACAACATGACTTAGCCAGCGTAGCCGCTGTCTTTTTATTCGCTGAACTATGTCAATGTCGTCGTATAACTCGTACAGCTCATCGTTCCATCGTCTGCGGTATTCGCCGTTGCCAATGTTCTGAGGACCATAAATCTTGCGCAAAATTTTCCTCTCGAAAACTCCTAGTGTCGTCTCATCTGATGTTGACATCGTCCAAGCTTCTGCACCGATATCAATAGAGAAGATCAATGTAGAAGATTGTACCTTCTCTATTTAGCTCTGCAACTCTTATAATTTTTTCCAGCATCAGGTTAAAGAAGTCGCACTATAGTGAGTCACCTTGTCTGAAACCTCGTTTGGTATCGAACAGCTCGGAGAGGTCCTTCCCAATCATGACGGAGCTTTTGGTGTTGCTCAACATCAACTTACACAACCGTATTAGTTTTGCGGGGATACCAAATTCAGACATCGCGGCATAAAGGCAGCTCCTTTTCATGCTGTCGAAAGCAGCTTTAAAATCGACAAAAAGGTGGTGTGTGTCGATCCTCTTTTCACGGGTCTTCTCCAAGATTTGGCGCATGGTGAATATCTGGTCAGTTGTCGATTTTCCAGGTCTAAAGCCACACTGATAAGTTCCAATCAGTTTGTTGACGGTGAGCTTTAGTCTTTCACACAGTACGCTTGATAGAACCTTGTATGCGATATTTAGAAGGCTGAAGTGATTATGACAAATATAATGTTTTTTGTCATAATCTTCATTTGCAACATTGCATTTTTCCCGCCAAATTTGATCGAAAATAAGATCGGCAGCGTGAAATTTAAATAATTTTAAATTGGGCCAGTATCTTTTTGATTTTTGGCAACTGCGCACACAACATTTAATTCCCGACCTTGCACTATTTTTATTTGTCCATGTAGTATTTTGAATTGCGGCCATAACGTTGCAATTTCAATATAAATACAAAAACAATTAAAAATTTGGAGTATGTATACAAATAAGTATATTTGGAACAAGCCACGTAAAAATATTTGTAAAAATTTTAAATTGGGATCAACCACGTCAAAATATATGTAGATATGTATACAAACAAAAATCAAAATTTGTTTCAAGCGCAAGGGAGCATACATCCATTCACGTAGAAGATCAATCGCATATTAACATATGCACACATGCTCTAACCAGAGCATATTCAAAAACGAAAGTCAATTCAATGCTAAAATTCTTTTGAAATATACACTGCAAAGCGTCATTGCTTCTGCATTTTTGTTTTTACTCGTAAATACAAAAACAGACTTGATCGCAAGTACAAACCATTGCTTCTTTCAAAAAGCCAAAAACAAAAAACACGACATATTACGAATACTCAACAAGAATTTACGAATAGGCGCGACGTCGGGGCAATGTAAAGAATATGAAATTTAACATAATTCCGTTGTTCAAGTTCTGCTAACCAAATTCCCCCTGTTGCTTACCGCCCACACCCGAAACTGAAATTTTGTCATTTGCCATGATGCGCATTCTATATTACTTCATATTCTTTGGTTATATGCTTTCTTCAATTAAAAATAGGTGAAGTCGAGCAGAATGGAAATCTATAAATAAACTGTGGAATTAAGTCTTTAATTCCAAGCATTGCTTTTAACTGTCACCCTTATGTTGTTTACTGGCAAGTATAACGCGGTTTATTTACATATTAATAATATTATAATTTTCCCAACTAACCCCATATTGAGACAATTTAGTGCTAATTAAATTATTAATTTTTGTTGTAATACAAGTTATGCGAAGTAAATCATATTGCACTATTTACATTATTTATTTGATTGCTTTTAATTTAAAGTTTAGATACCACCCATTTGGATGTTAAATTCCTTTTCTATGTGTCCTGTAATTAAAATTAAACAACAGATGCTTTGCCTTTTTACTATACGTGTCTACTTCACTAACCGTCATTACCACAGGCTTCATTAAAAACTTTAAACTTAATGTGAATAGAGTTCGGTTATTGCGAAGTTAAGCTGTTGCAGTTGGTAAATTAGTTCAAACCGAACATTAGTTAAATATGAGTTGGATAATCTTTATTTTTGTAATTGAAGTGGTATGCATACATTAATAAAATTATATATTCTAGGGTTAACATTAACCCATTACAGAGATCATTATCAAATTAATCATTTCATACTTATCACATATATAAATATGTGCCAACACTTCAACAAGGTGAAAATATGCTGTCCTCGAAATTAAGCAGTGAAGATGTTATTTCTCAAGACTTAAAAGATTTTTCTAAACGAACCTTTCACTCCACTTTGATTTAATAAATACCAAAATTGGTTCCTAATATGTATGTTAGCCTGATGAGACTGAGAGCATTATATAATTTAATGTTTGGTCAAAATGCGAGACCACAAGTTATTAATAGAAGAATAACTACTTTAACCCAGATCTTCTTCATTTTGAAATTCAAATACATTTTCGATTCGGAATATTATTTTATAGAAATCTTATGCCAAAAATTTTATCAAAATGATTTGTAAAATTTTGTTAATTATAACCGAAAGTTTGTGTCACCAGGAATATTTCAAATATGATAACACGATTGCCGGATTTTATTTAGCGTATATCATTAAAGAAATGTAAAAAGAAAGAAAATATTTAATTCTGATAAGATGCCACAATAGCAAATGTAGAACGAATTGTGAACCTGGTATTCAATAAATAGTTTCTGATTTTTATTGAAGTTTAGTAAAATATGTTTAATGTATATTATCCATATTTAGTTGTTGATTGTTCTTTAGATAATGTTTCATTGCACGAAGGTTTCTTCAATATCCATATTATTGCTTAGCAATGATATTGCTATACGAAGTTCGTCTCCAATATTATCCCTTAAATCCCTTATGGTACTTTCGACACTTTAGGACAATGTGACACGTTGAACATAGGCGCCAGGGATGAAATGAAATACATGTAATTAATTCTAACGTCTGATTACTGCCATATACATATCGCTCATTTACATGAATAGTAAAAAAAATCGATTTTTGAGAAAAGCGATTTAAAGTTTTCAATTGTCCCCTATTTAGCAAATATAGAAAAATGCCATCAGTTTATGGACAAATCTTATGGCGCGTAATATATTAAATACAATGCTGACATAAGTCGGAATGAAAATTGTATACAATATGTATGATGAAATTGTGCACATTTCCGCATACTCAACTCTAAAATCGTGTTTTTGAGTTATGGCACTATTCATGTAAAGGAGCGATATGTATATAACCGAAATCGGTATAAGAAATACCTCAAAAATCATAGTTCGTTCAAACCATTTTAATTAACTCTGCATTAAAGACAATTTATTGCCTTTAAAGTTCACACACCTAATCAAGCGTTGGTCGAAGTATTCAAATAAAAACCGTCTGTGTACAGTTGGAGTCGTGCTAAATGAAAAAGGATTCAACGTTTAGAAAAAGTCGTATCACTACATATGGACGAAGATTTTGATAATACGGACTCAATATGGCGTATACTATATTTATGATATACTCGCACAATATGCTTGGGTCAGAGATGACGCAGCCACAAAATTGACAATATGTTACAACTTCGTCATATATATCATATATAAAGACATATATTTATAGTTCGTATGAGTAGATAAACCTTTTCGGCAAGCGTTTCGTGACAGTTCGTGTGAACGTGTCCAAAGGAATAGTCAAAGAAAATGGGTTGTGTCTAGACATAAAGCAAATGTCAACCCGTCTAAAATTAAATATTCTCAGTTTCAGTATTTGTTTATTTTGGAATATATAAATAATATATAAATAGTAAGTAAATCAAATTTCCTTGAATCCTTCATTAAAATGAATGTCCACAAATTTTTAAGCAGGTGCACAAAATGTCAAGGTTATATAGTACAAAGATACGCATAACACAACAGGCATGCCTTCGAGCCCACCAAATGTAAAAAAACGAAAACAAAATTTGGTACAAAAGATCATCCTAGGAAGGAGCATATGAAATGAAATGGTGAAAATTTTGTGGAAAAGTGGTCCCGCACCAACTAAGTTTTTTTGTATATATCTCGTAAACTGCTAAAGCTATATCAACCAAACTTTCTAAAGTCGTTTCCTTCAGGCTCTTCATTAAACAGGATAAAAATTGAAGAAATCCGATTATACCACATCCCATACAAAGGTTATGTTGAAAATTACTAAAAATGCTTTAATTCAGTAAGAAAAAAACCGGAAACCTTTAATTTCATTATAAAGATGTTACAGAAGAGCTGTACTCAAAATGGTATACATAATTTTAAATGGGTATGGTTCCGTCCACTTATGAGTCATAAAACCATATCTCAAACTTTAACTCTTTCAGTCACGCTTTTAGATTAAGAATATGTTGAATGTTTCGATTATTGTTTTGGCATTATCTACATCTGAAATATCACTGAAAGTATCATCATCGAATATGACGCTAACCGGTCGCACCTTGTCAAAAAAGGTACAAACATTCATGATAATTCACGCGATTGTCGGTAGATGTCGTGGATTTTATTATATAATTCGGAAAGAGGTGGTTATTGACACTAACCACCACGACAGAAAGAGTTAAAATATCTTCCCAGCTTCCCAATGATATGTTGTGAAAATAGGCCAAATCGCTTCACAACCACGTCTACTTCCCACATACCAGAACTTTGAAGTCGATCTGAATCGTGTACTCTACAATATATAAATATATAAGCACTACTGAAGATATCGGAACAGAACTTTACACAAATACTACATTTATAATGTGGCATCGCTCTTCTAAAAATCGGTGAAACCGGGTTATACTTTTGCAAGGCCACATATATCGAACATAAGGACCTCGGTGCTTCTAAAAAATATTTACCGACAAGTAAGAAAAGGCTAAGTACAGGGGCAACAGAACATTTTATATTCTCGCAATTTTTTCCTATATTTTTATTAAGAGAACACACAATTCGCCCCTATAATCTGCGTAAAGTCCAATAGAATGACGCAAATCAACATATATAGTATATGAGAGCTGAGCTAATTTCTGAACAGCTTTCACTCATTTTCACCATCAACATACATTATATCCAATATTATATGCTCACTTAATTTGGCTAATATATTGCACATATTAACCGTTTTATAGGGTATTATGTCCATCGTATTTTTGAAAAACCTATAATTAGGTATATGGGAGCACAAATCTTGCGCAAAACCTTTCTCTCGAAAACCTTGACTCATCGGATGTTGCCATCGTCCACGTTTCTGCGCCATATATGTATCAGGACGGGAATGATAAGCGATTTGTAGAGTTCGATTTTGGTTAGTCGATAGAGGACTTTACCTTTCAATTGCCTACTCAGTCCAAAGTAGCACCTGTTGGCAAGAGTGATTCTGCGCCGAGGGTGACATTGTTGGTGTTGTTGAAACAGGTTCCTAAGTATACGAAATTATCTACGACTTCGAAGTTATGACTGTCAACAGTGAGGGTCCTACATAAGAATGCTCAGGTCTTGAATATCTCTTTCGCTTACTCATAATTTGTCTCCTCTTTCCTTTATCCGTTATCATGAAATTTAACATGAAGAAAATATAACTTAACTTGGTGGACTCTCAACTTCGACTGTCCTCGTCAGTTCGGCACTAGTGGGTTGTCTATCTTATTTTGGTCAGGGTTGTATTATTTAGTAATTAGTACTATGTTCTGGACCTGGTTGACCGTACGGTCTAGTGTACCACCGATCCCACATACATATGCAAATTGGGTATATATATTAAACTGATTCTATGTTAATAACCATTTAGAGTAATTTGTTGCCGTTATTTAAATTGTAGAATTTATAAATTGCAGCTGTTTGATGATGAATTTAACCTATGCGATTTTTAAATAAAAAAGTAACTATATATACATGTATGTATGACAATAAATATATTCATATATTTATGTAACAAATTAAGTGGCATGTAACAAAAATGTTTGCTATAAAAGTTAAAACATAATATAAAGAAATTTTGAAGAAATCAATCAAACGAATGGCACATTAATTCTGATTTGTGGAAAAGCAATAAGTCTTCGCAAAAGGACACTTTGTGACTAATGACGGTGCCTACAAATTTTGAGTCATAAAACATATTCATCAATCAATGGCATAATCATCGGTGACAAGCAAATTTTTTCTGAAAGGTGATAAAGGGTTGTTGTCATTTATAAGCAGCTTACTGTAAGAGTTCATAGAATGACGAAAAATGTCGTTTACCTTTGAAATAGCTCTTTTGTATTGCATTGTGTATAAGACGAACCTGTACGAAAATGTAATGTAAATGAAAATGAAATGTACTGTTCTTTTCTAATATACCATGAATAGTCTGCACTACTTTTTAAACTAAATTAGTGACAGCGATTTATTTCCAACATTGTATTTGTACCGTCAATTTTTATGGATGACTTGCTTAAGTCATAACAAGTTAGGAAAGGCTAAGTTGGAGCGCACTATATATTGCTTTCAACCTTTCTGGTATATATGTATATGCAACAGTTTTTGAAGAAAATAAGTTTATGGAGTTATAAGCGAAAACGACCAAATTTTAATATTAGGTACCAAAATTTTAAATAGTTTAAAATTATTCAGATAAAATTAAAATTATTCGAATTAGTATTCACGATAAAGTGTAATCAAACACCTCAAATATTAAGGATACTATAATTAATATTTGTGGCACTTGATATCTATAATTTCGAATTTAACTCTCAAATCAACTGTTGAACTAAACAGATTTGACATTTAATGTTCAAATTTGTCATTCTTGGAGTGCAAACAGTCCTTCCAAGTTAGCAATACAACGCCGAATATGAAATGGCATTCACCATTTTTATTTAAATTATTCGAAACTCAATTAAAATCGTTATCAATGAAAACATTTTTGCCGACAATAATATAAAACTTCCAAAAGGATTCTTGAAATAAGAAACCGCGGATCGTTAACGCATAACTGCCTTCCCTAAATAAAACAATTTGTATGGCACATACCTAAATAACGCGACGGCGACGCTGAGCGGTTGAAATTTTCTATTTTGAAAGAGCGTTCCGAAGTAAAGTTGGCTTCGAAAAACGAAGTTTCCCTGTACAATAAAATTTCACAACAAGAATTCAAGTAAATATTTTAATATTTGACGTAAAGTAGCCTCTTCTATTTAAGTATGACGCATCGACGTTAACACTGAGCGATAAAAAACGTTCCGCCAACGCTTTTATTTAGGGAAGGCAGTAAAGCTTTATCCTTTTCTGGTTTCAAATTTTCGAATAACATTGTTACATATTTCTATAACTGATTATAGTTTATTTAATATATTTTGAAGCTTATTACTCAAGTTTAACCGTATGAACTACTTCTAAAAAACTTTTCCTTACTACTCGAATATTTACTAAAACATCTTTGTATGATTTTTCCTCACTCGATCTTAACCATTTTTAACGAAGCTTAAAATACAAACATACTCTCAACTCAATGATGAATAGCTCTCCAACGAAATTCTATGAAATAATCTTGAATATAAGGTGCTCACTATGGGCCACATCGTGGCGCTAAGTGAAGCACAGCACTAGCATTAATTTATAACACGACATTGCATCAAATATGTCTTATGATGGCAAAAAGCGAGTAAAAGTCGTGCGGAAGACTGATAGTTCCCTTTTACAGAGCATGCAACTGGAAGCATTCTTGCATACCTTTGCTATGTGTCCCGCGCTTCCGTATCGTGTGCATAAAGAAGACCGATCAGTCGGGTTGGAGCAATTACCTGCCACGTGGCCCAGTCGAAAACATCTGAAACAACGGGAATTTGAGTGCCACTACGGGTTTTTCGTATACTTTTAATGTTGGCTTTGTCCATATCATGGATTCCAAACTCATTTCTCAATGCCTTGAAGTCTTGAGTCGTTATTTCGTCGAGGTCTTTGCACACCCCCTCTAGCGCGCTTTTGAACATTTCGGCTCTTTTATCTTGTTCTTTAAGTTCGATTAGTAAATCTCCTTTGAGAGTTTTCCGGATATGTGTTACATTTGCTCCAACTTCCTCAAGGCCGCTGTCAATTTTTTTTCCGAAGAATATCCACATACGGCGAACTATCCTTTTTGGTTAATATGAAGGCGTCTGGTTTCGACCTTATTTTATTCTCGTTTTGTCTCCTTTTTTTACAACTTCAACAACCCATTTTCGCTTGTATTGGGTTCAGCTGTAGTGTGTCCTGGTGTTATTTCCACAGTCTCCCTATAAGTTACTTTCACCTTTTCAATCAGTTTTTTTTGGTTTTTTCGTGGGTGGTAGATTACCCGATTACTATCGCAGCCTTTTTGGGGTACTTTTCTCTTTAAAGATATGATATACTTTGGAAGCTCTTCCCACCATAGTCTTATTCCGCATTATTTTATTATTATTTTCTCGCAGCTTCCGCGCATACTCATTGTGTTGCTGACTATATCACGCATAGCTTGGTTAAAAATGCATTTGTCCAGTCATCATATGTTCCAGCTCTTTTATTTTACGACTCGGCTGGCTAAAAATATTCATTGCTTCCGAGTTATTCGGTGGTTCGGCTATTTTTAGCTCTTATTTGCTCGATTAGAAATTGCACAAGTTGAAGTTGATCCAGCAGCGGTGGATACTTCAGTTTTGCCATTAGGAGGCGTTCTTGAAATTTTAGAATTCCTTCTAAAAAATTCTCTGGCGTAAGCCCTAAAAAAAGAGGCCTTGTTCTGGCAGGAAAATAGTTTAGCACACCTGTCGGTTTGTGTGTTCAGTCACCTGTCGCTAAAACCTTACTTATATTTTAGATAATTGGCAACGCCAAATCCAAAAAGGAAAACGAAAACGAAAAGGGGAGCAGCTGTTCCACCAAAACAAAACAGCAGATTAGATGGAACGCACGTTTGTTACAAATTGCTGTTTTTAAAGGAAATTATGTTAAACAAAGTGTTAATTTTACTAAATTTGCTGAAAAAAGACAGGTAAGTGCAAATGTATTTATTACAAATAAAACGATTTGTACTTATCTATTTCAGCAAGTTAGTTGTCCCCGGACAACGTCAGCATGCCTGATGATTGGAATCTCAGTGTTCTCTGCTCAATACACAAAAAGGGAGACCCCACAATTTGCGCCAATTACCATGGGATAAGTCTCCTCAACATCGCTTATAAGGTTCTGTCGAGCGTATCAACAACAGACCAGATATTCACCATGCACCAAATTTTGGAGAAGACCCGTGAAAATAGGATCGAAGCACACCATCTCTTTGTCGACTTTAAAGCTGCTTTCGACAGCACGAAAAGGAGCTGCCTTTATGCCGTGATGTCTGAATTTGGTATCCCCGCAAAACTAATACGGCTGTGTAAGCTGACGTTGAGCAACACCAAAAGCTCCGTCAGGATCGGGAAGGAAGGAAGGAAGGATCTCTCCGAGCCGTTCGATACCAGACGAGGTTTCAGACAAGGTGACTCACTCTCGTGTGATTTCTTTAACCTGATGCTGGAGAAAATAAGCTATAATAAGCAGAGCTAAATAAAGAAGGTACAATCTTCTATAAGAGTCTACAGCTACTGGCGTA
Source organism: Zeugodacus cucurbitae (assembly GCF_028554725.1). Classification (NCBI taxonomy): domain Eukaryota; kingdom Metazoa; phylum Arthropoda; class Insecta; order Diptera; family Tephritidae; genus Zeugodacus; species Zeugodacus cucurbitae. The sequence continues at coordinate 47,982,752 of NC_071667.1, read as the reverse complement.
CGCCGATGATATCGATATCATTGGAAACAACATCCGCGCCGTTAGTTCTGCTTTTTCCAGACTGGATAAGGAAGCGAAGCGTATGGGTCTGGTGGTGAACGAGGGCAAGACGAAATATAACCTGTCGTCAAACAAACAGTCAGCGCATTCGCGTCTTGGCTCCCACGTCACTGCTGACAGTCATAACTTTGAAGTTGTAGATAATTTCGTCTACCTGGGAACCAGCATTAACAGCAATAACAATGTCAGCCTGGAAATCCAATGCAGAATCACTCTTGCCAACAGTTGCTACTATGGACTGAGTAGGCAATTGAAGTCCTCTCTCGACGACCAAAAACCAAACTCTTCAAGTCTCTCATCATTCCCGTCCTACTTTACGGTGCAGAAGCGTGGACGATGTCAACATCCGATGAGACGGCACTAGGAGTTTTCGAGAGAAAGGTTTTGCGGAAGATTTATGGTCCCTTAAATATTGGCAACGGCGAATACCACAGACGATGAGCTGTATGTGTTATTCGACGACCTAGACATAGTCCAGCGAATAAAAAAACAGCGGCTACGCTGGCTAGGTCATGTTGTTCGAATGGATGAAAGTGCTCCAGTTTTGAAAGTATTCGATGCAGCACCCGCTGGTGGAAGCCGAGGAAGAGAGAGACCTCCACTCCGATGGAAGGACCAGGTGGAGAGGGACCTGGCTTCGCTTGGTATAACCAATTGGCGCCAAACTGCCAGAAGGAGGGATACGTGGCGCGCTGTTTTGGACTCGGTTATAACCGCGTAAGCGGTATCTACGCCAGTCAAGAAAAAGAAGAAGAAGTTGTCCCCATAATAATAAAGCCACGTGATCCGAAGGCCTATAAGCTAAATATGTGTATTTGCTAAGAAGCGAATGCGAGGGAACACGTTTTCGAGTGACTTTGAAGTATCATAACGCTTCCAAAAACTAGGTATGTAGTTAACCTAAAATACATACAGAAATAAGTGTGAACTAAATAAAGACGAAACTGAAAATTTAATTGTTAATGTTAATTAAATATAGCTTTATGAAAGGAAGAGTAATTATATAAGAATCGCTCATCTTCAATACCTACACCAATGAGAAACTACACATAAATAAGGGACATAGTTATCGCTTTTAAAAGCATATTCATTTAAATAATATTTAAACATACGAAGTCAACGATATTTTTTCTACAATTTTAAGTTCATTCTCTGGTGTCATAATTTGTAATAAAATTCAGCTTTATTGATAAAGTCATTTACTCACCGAAAACCCACTTTGTGCTAGTACCCGTCAAACTACGCGCCAGGCAAAGGTGGTGACAGGTGGTAATCTACCAAATTCGGACCATTTTAATTTCTGAAATATTCAATTATTTTATGTAATTATGGAGTGGATATTTAGGGGATTTAGATGCCTTGGTGAATATTATACTAAGTAAATATAATAGAATACATATAGGAGCTATGTATTTGCTTTGCTCAAATGTGTACTATAATTCTAGGCGCGTACTAACATAGGTATAATAAATGAAGTCTTTTTGGGCGCACTGTTTCATTTATTTTCTACAATTGATAAGAAATTTGGTATCATAATGACCAATGATGTTTTTAAATACGAAAATAATATTGGTTTTAAATACATAAATATATTTTCATATACTCTCGCAACAAATGTTGCTAAAGAGAGTATTATAGTTTTGTTCAATAACGTGGCCAAAACTAAACGAGTTAGATATAGGGTTATATATACCAAAGTGATCAGGGTGAAGAGTGGAGTTCAAATCCGAATGTCTGTCTGTCCGTCCGTCTGTGCAAGCTGTACCTTGAGTAAAAATTAAGCACACTTATTTCTTGGCACCATAGGAAGGTTGCTTTCGAAAATGAGCAAAATCGGACCACTGCCACGCCCACAAAATGGCGAAAACCGAAAACACATAAAGTGCCATAACTAAGCCATAAATAAAGCTATATAAAATTTTGTATGAAGGATCGCACTATGAATGGGCATATTTGGATGTAATTTTTTTGTGGAAGTGGGCGTGGCCCCGCCCCCTACTAAGTTTTTTGTACATATCTCGCAAACCAATAGAGCTATATAAACCAAACTTTCTGCATTCTTTTTTTTTAGCCACTTCCTAATACAGTCCAAAAATGAAAGACCACTTCCTAATACAGTCCAAAAATGAAAGAAATCGGATAATAACCACGCCCACCTCCCATACAAAGGTTAGGTTGAAAATTACTAAAAGTGGGTTAACTCACTAACGAAAAACGCCAGAAACACTAAATTTCACATAAGAAATAGCAGATGGAAGCTGCACTCAGATCTTTTTACAAAATGGAAAATGGGCGTGGCATCGTCCATATATGGGTCAAAAACCATATCTCAGGAACTACTCGACCGATTTTAATGAAACTTGGTTTGTAATAGTTTCCTTACATCCCAATGATATGTTGTGAAAATAGGCCAAATCGCTTCACAACCACGCCTACTTCCTATATACCAGAAATTGGAAGACAATCTGAATCGTTTACTTTACAATAGATAAAGTAAGTACTAGTGAAGATATCGGTACAGAACTTTGCACAAATAGTTACTATGTTAATAGTGTGGCAGCCCCATTAATAAATAAATTGCGAGAGTATAAAATGTTCGGTTACACCCGAACTTAGCCCTTCCTTACTTGTTTTATATACTTATAGTTAGTTGTTCAGACACCAAAAATCAAAAGCAATGTTCTACAAAAACAACAAGCGCCAAAAATTTATGTCGATATGTTTGCATGCTCATACATATTCATACATATTTACGACAAGCCGATTTTCTACCAACAACGCGATGTAGCGTCGAGCAGGCGGCCTTCAATTTTTCGACACATCGAATTTTACAGAGTCGATGTAATTATAAATGCGCAAAATATGTATTGGATAGTATTTACTTACTATTAGCAAATATAAATAATTAAATGTATTGAAATATTCTACTAATATATGATGCCAAATATTAATGTACTACAATTGATTTTAGTAAGAATCAAGACATAAAACATTCCATAATAATATAAGTCAAGTACATGGACCTCTTTGCCTGCGAAAACGGAGTTTCTTAGCATAAAAAAATGTTTATCAATAATGTCATTCAATTGTCAAAGCTTCGTGGTCATATTGATGATTTCTCAGATAGAGTGTTTAAACAGTCAAACATCTTGATGTTATCAAAAACATTTATGAACGGCAACGAGCCTCCAGTATCCGTACCAAATTTTGATTTCGTTGTAAGATTTCAACGAAATGAAACAAGAAATTCGGGCGTTGCTATTTACCACAATGAACAAGACAAATGTCATTTAGATATAAAGGCTTCGTACGCGAGTGATGCTGATGTGACGATATCAACATCAACAAGAATTGGCGATTTGTGTGCGGTAGAATGCAAAATGAACCCTAGCGATAATCATAATAATAAAAAATTGAATTTAATTGCCATTTATGTATGTATATCACCAAATTCATCGATGAGAGATATAAAATTGTTCATCGGTAAAGCTTTATTACCGTTGTCAACTGCAGGTTCGCAAGCTTTTGCAGATATTATCGTAGAACCAGTAAAGTATAGCGAACAACCGGTATTCCTTGCGGGAGATTTTAATGTAAATTTCTCATTGCCAGAAGCTGAACCATTACTGGCATTCCTCAGAGAGAAATTTTTATTAGAAATGATCAATGGAAGAAATGATCCTTCGACAAAAGGAGCTACGACTATTGATGCGGTATTCGCGAGAAATATAGATAAAATAGATGTAAGACATTTCATATCGTATTTTAGTTATCATAATCCAATTGTAAATACTATAGATATCAATCCGTCAGAACCCAGAAATGATAATTGATTTGGACTTTGGTTTATAAAATGTGCGTAATAATATGTGAATTTAAGAAAGTGTCTCCCGCTAGTTTTCTTTCATACAAAATGATATGCATTTCTTGGAATATCACTAAGAAGTATAACTTCATCCGCGCGTAGGGACTCCACTCACTATTTTTAATTTTGTCTCCAAAATATTAAGTCTAAGTATATTTACTGCTGGCAGCTGCTGGCTTTTTTGGGAGAGGAAAATGTCAAAGTTACTCTCACAGCTAGCAAAAGTAAAGAAACAAAAAACTAGCGGAAATTAGCAGATAGACATATGTAAGCTTTTTTAGCAACTACATCAACACAGTGTTTTATTTTTGATTTTTCGTTTTTGTTTTTGTTTATTCGCTATTTATTAGCAGATGTTTAATTTGTATGAGTTTTTTTTATAATGGAGACAAATCTTTTAAGCTGTCCTTAATGGCTTTTATGCCATTCTCTATTGACTCTAAGCAACAGTATCTGTTTATTAACTCCTCCTCTTGTTGCTCTAGCTTCGGACTTGTTGTGCACCACTATTTTTTCAACTTCACTTCAAATATTCCTTCAAACAACCGCGTCGTTTCTATGTCGCTCTAAATTATAGCAACGACAAAGAACGACTGTTTTTATGTCGTTTCTATACTCGATTTTAATTGGGGAATCTCAATTTATTTTCGATAACGCCAACAGGAATGCCAAATAGGCGGTCTTATGTCGTTTTAAAACGATAATGACAACGGGAATAGGGGCGAATTAATTATGATAATTGTATAACTAAATATATAAATTTTTTGATGTATTTAGACTTTACATACAAAAATCAATTATTGATTGAAGTAATGAAGATGATAAAGTGATCAGGGTGAAGAGTGGAGTTCAAATCCGCCCACTTATTGGTCGAAAACCATATCTCAGGGACTACTCGACCGATTTCAATTAAACTTGGTTTGTAATAGTTTCCTTACATCCCAATGATATGTTGTGAAAATAGGCCAAATCGCTTTACAACCACGCCTACTTCCTATACACCAGAACTTTGAAGACGATTTGAATCGTTTTCATTACAATATATAAAGTAAGTACTATTGAAGATATCGGTGCAGAACTTTGTTACTATCAGAACTATGTTTAAATACTATGTTATATTGCTTGCAAGGCTGACGGGAGATGGGTTGCAGTGCAGTTGTTGTTGTTATTTTTGATTAAAATTTTTAATAATATGATAAAAAAGAGATAGAGCGCATCAACTAAAAATTTATTATGTTTTCAATACTTAATTGATGTTGCATTTTTATTAATAACTTCAAAAACACGATTTGGCATCGAGTTCACTAATTGTTTCAGTTTCGTATGATCAAAATCTTCCCAAGTTTCTTTAATGTCCAATTTGAGCTTGCATTCGGTCCAATAAAGGGACTAAAAGGAATAAAGGTGTCCTTCAATTCAATCAAATCAGGATTGCAATTCAAATCAGGATTGCACGCTGGGTACTTGATAAGTGCAATATTATGCTCCTCAAACTGTGAATGGCAGCGTTATCCTGTTGAGAAATGGTATCTTCATCCATTTTGTCATCCAAAAATTAAATGAGAGCATAGTCCAACATTTCGGGGTATATTATGAGTCCATTTTCGGCGACACAAAGCATAATTTTGTAAACCCCTCGATTAAAATGCCTCCCAAACCACAACCACCAGCAAAGTTTATTTTTGAAAATCGTGTCAGCAACAACTGTAAGAGTATGGACTATCTAAATTTAATATTTTTGCCTCCCAAACCACAACCACCAGCAAAGTTTATTTTTGAAAATCGTGTCAGCAACAACTGTAAGAGTATGGACTATCTAAATTTAATATTTTTTCATCGGAAAAAACAAAATCATCCAACTCAGTTGTCCACTGCATGTGTTTCCGGGTGAAGTCTAAGTGCACTTGTTTGTATTCAGGCTTCAACCAGGCTTGCATACCGGTTTCTTCCATTTTAACTAATTTCTGTTATGTAAAATCTGAGCACTAAGTTGTCACTGAAAATTATACATTTTTTTTTTGTGCAGTTAAATTTTTTTTAGTGGTTTGATTTTTAATTTGAAATATCTAGCGAATATTAAGTTTTACATGGCCCTTCGTTGGATTTTTCACGCCATTAAAAGGTACTGCACATATTTTTGATTTATTGCATGTATCGCAATTTGTTTCATAATTAATGTCTTTTTTATTTAGTCCACGAGCCATATCCATTATGCCACATCATATTGTTCAACATATTTCCTGGAACATTCATTTGCGCATAAAAAATAAACAACTTATTTTGCAACTGGGCTCTCAATAGAATTGACCCTTTCGTGTTTTTTATTTCAACACAAAACTCTTTGAATAACACCGAGTATCTATATTTCATCGCTTTGCTCACTGAATAAAAGTTAATTTTGAGTGAAGATACAAATAAAACCTCACGTAATTCTAAAGCACATTCTTTTGTCCTTACCTTGTCACCGTACCAACACCTTGCGAGTAAATTAAATTGTCTGCAGCTAACATTATTTTTTCTTGTTTTTCGACAAAAGAAACAAACATATTTTAATCGCAGCACATATCGACGCACCAAGCATGTTTATCCTTTTTAACTCCACTGTTGCTGCATACACAGTATACGAAAGCTCATTATCTCCTTCATATTGTTTAACACCTTGATTGGTTTGTTGTTTTGCTTTTCGCTTATTGCGCTATTGAATGTCCTCTCATATCCTTTGCATTTGCCTTTGAATTCATTTGATTTTGTATTAGCTTTTGAATTTCCGAATGCTTAGTTTCTACTATGCGCATATTCTTTTACACGTGCGTAGACCGTTTGCGCCGATAGCTCAAGATTCAGTTGCCGTTCTTTTCTGGCACCTTCTTCACGCTACTTGTGGCAAAAATATTCTGCCAAATTTTCCAGACCGTCATATTCCAAGCCATCAAAATCTTTGCGAGAAAAACATTGATTGTTGTGCAAATTATTCCTAATAAAAATATTATTATAATCGTAATTGTTATAACTTTTGTTTATGAATTACCAGTGAAAAAAGGCTGCGAGGAATCTAAGTCAGGTGTGTCATCGATTTCAACATTAGCCGCATTATATATAAGGCCTTCATTACGTCCCAGTATGTATGACCTTAGGCGATATTTAAACTCCAGCTGGTCGGGGTGATCATTTAGACCTCCCTTAGCGCGTATTATACCAAAAAAATTGTATAATACATCCTTAAATGGTGCGTTAGAATGTACTTTAAATCGTAATGCTCTTATAAGTGCGTAAATAAGCCTTTTAGCGCATTTTTTGTTTGTATAATTCCTGAAAACAAGATTTTTATTTATGAATTATAAATACATATGCATATGTATATATTTACTTCAAATATATTTACCTCTTTGAAAATACAGCATACTATATTTCCCAATAACCCTCAAACTCATGATCATATCCGTCATTTCAGTTATTATTGGATTTTGGACATCTAAGGCGAGTCCATAGGCATGACATCGCGCTCTAGAATCTGGACGTGGCACTCTGACGTCCAAATTTGTTAATTTTATTTCATATAACTTACCAGTTTGAAGAGGTGATGACATTGTCTCCAATTTTTTCCATTTAAATAGTCTAAGCTAATGAAAAAAGTTGTGTAGTCACGTTTAAATGATTAGCGGGGATCTTGTGAGTTATTGACATCTCTCACTGACTCACTGACAGTAGCACCAATATCCTTTTTCACAGGCTCCCCATTTAACAAAAATCCTTTAACAAGGAAATGATTTCGTCAAAGTTTTATTAAATATGTTGAATTATAAAATAAGTGATATTTACCTGGGTTTGTCTTCGTTAACGTCTAATTCTGAAAAAAAGTGCTCTGTTGGTACTTGCTAAATCACTGGCGATCCCAACCACGGTATATCCACACCGCTTTGTTTCGGTTAAAATTCCCTTTAATATGGTGTATATTATTTTACAATTGAAATCATAAAATATTGGCTGCTTCTAACGGTACATTAGACCTGTGGACAAAAATTAATATATCAATTAATAATATAAGCATATTATTAAACTTCTCTTACCATTGCAAATTGTACATACATAGTTGACAGGTTTTAGTGTTGAGGTCTAATGACTTATCGTAGCAATACGACCTTTTCACTTTCATTTTATCGGAACTTAATATGAATAATTTTTGGATATGATCCATCCAAAATTTTAAATACAGGTTTGATTAAACCTCTGCTAATTTCAATTTTTTTAGCCCATCTTTGTACTGTACGCACTGAAGGTAAGGGAAATCCATTGCGGTACAGCAGCTTTCAACGGTATACTTTCGCACTTGAAGCATACAATGTTTGTTCCATTTTTGTAACTTTAGATTCAATTTAATTGATTTGTCCAGTCATGAAAATTATTTTTAAATTTTCTCCGATGTTTTCACATTCTTGTGATTTATCTTTCAATTGCTTTTGTTATATAACAATTTTATGATTATATTTGCTGTCCTTCTGCTCATCTTTCTTTTTCAAAATTACTAATCTCTTTGAAAGTTTTTTATTAACTACAGACTGGTATTCTCCTTCCTCAATTATTTTCTGTTAGGATATCATACAAATTAATTTAATTACTTTTATAAATCCCCATTATTAATACTTACACTTCTCTACGTAGGTATTCCACTTCCTTACAATAATAATTATACATATTATGCGAGTCTTTAGATGTTGGGGGTGCTACGGATATATTAGTGTCTTGGCTAGAACCACTTGTGAATGTATAATTTATTTACAATAGCCTCAGGATCAAAAACATTATTTCTAAGAATGAGATCAAAATTATATTAATGAAAAAATATTTATTTTTAATTTTCAATAATAATTACCTTCAGTTTCCATATGTTCTCCTTTGTTTATTGGTTTCAAGATGATCAGGTAGTCGTTTCACAGTAGGTACTACATCGCGATTCTGCAACAGTCTATTTGCAAATCCTTAAATTAAATAACGTTTAGTATGATCCCCGCAAATAATAGAATATTTATAATCAAAATTGTCTGCATTATTTGAAAAAGTTAGCCGTTTTCTGGCCTGTTTTTTGTTGGTTGGAAAAGTGAAATAATTATTTTTATACAACTTATTATTTTTACTGTTATTACAACCAGGCACTGACTTCAACGCTTTGTTTTGGGTTTATTGTTTTGTACTACCGTGAAATGCGTCAGTTTTTCTTTCGCTGTTTGTTTCGTTCGCGTGTTCGGGGGTCTTTATTGCGTCACGTTACAGGTCATTAACCCAAAAAAAGCTAACTGTAAACGAATGGCGTAATCTTGTATTCTATCATTATTGTACCAATTCGAAAAACGAAGTAAAAAAGATAACGCGACATGCTTTGATTTGCCGACATACTGCATCCAAGCAACTTTTTATACGATGAAATTTTTTGTAATGGATCACAAGGCATATGCACTTTTCGAAGTTTCTTCCATACCTCCGCCGACGTTTTATAAGACTTTATGTTCGTAATTTCTGTTGGTTTAATACACAGAATTATGTATATTTGAGAGTTCTTTTTGGTCAACATCACAGCAAAAAATCAAAATTAGTAGAAATAAAGGCATAGAAGCGGTGAGTGTTAAAACACTTATAAATATTCATATTCACGGAAAAGGGAAATCGCGAAGAGCGCATTATTTTTCAGCTCTCCCTTTGATACCTTCTTGGATCCCACGATCCACAATCCACTCGTAGAGAAATTCCTGGGGATTTCATCCTGAGGAATTTCCGAGTATAACATGTCCAAGTGTATAGCTGTAGAATTAGCTGAGGAAATATTAGCTAAATCCAAAGCAGCGTACACCATCACTGGTAACAAGGAGGATTGTAGCCCGTTTACAAGGAGCAACAAAACCCGCCGATCGCCTGATCGACAAGGCACCACTAACAATGAAAGTGTAAGTGTAAGCGAAGGAGATAACACGCTCTCTGCCCTAGGCACTCTCTTAGACTAGTTAATCTTGCTCACGCATGGCCAAAAGCAAAGGCACGTAAATCAGCACATGAAAAACATAATAGATAAGATTTCGCAATTGCAAAAATAAGCAATAACAGAGGTTAGAGAGTCGGCAATTCACCCGATCGTCCAGGCGAAAAGAGATCGCACTACACTCATTAATGAACCAATGACGGAAGAGCAGGCCCTACATCAAAATAAACGATCATGTATTAATTCGCCAAAAACACGAGCAAGAACAAACTTAATTGGTCAGTTTAAACGATCAATAATAGCAAATGATGTCGCTAATACTGAAAGGTTTGAAGGCACTGCAAAGTCGTCATTAAGCACGCAGCCAACGAAAGGGCCCGATAATAACAAAACAAAAACAAATCCAATGGAGGAACAGTGGAATATAGTAGCTAAGAAAGCCAATAAGAAGACCGTAAAACTGACAAAAACAAACCCCAAGCGATATTTAATGGCAATCTTACATATGCGGAGATTTTACGGAAAATTAAGTCCGACTCAACTCTCAGCGGATTCGGAAATATAGTCACGAAGATACGTAAAACTCAAAGTGGAGAAATTTTGCTACAACTTAGCTGAGCAGTGATGCCAACCGACCCTCAAGACAACATGAGGAAATGCCTTGGTGATCAAGCCAATGTCAATCTCCTGACCCAAAAGACTCTACTCGAGTGCAAAGACTTGGAATAAGTCACAAGCAAGGAAGAAGTTCTCTATGCCCTACAGAGAGAGTTAGGAAATTCAGCACTGACGATTTCGGCAATCAAGAGCTTAAGGAATTCCTACGGAGACACGCAAACAGCGCTCATTAAACTCCCTGTTGAGGCAGCTAGACAGCTTCTGCTGAATAAGAAGCTGAAAGTTGGTTGGGTAAATTGCCGTATACGGGAATATAGACAACCGCAACGATGCTTTTAATACCTTGATTTTGGACACACTGCAAAAGCGTGCAAAAACGGAGACAGGTCCGGACTCTGCAGAAGATGCAGCGAAGGTGAGCATAAGGCAAAGGACTGCAACAGCAAGCCCAAATGCCTGCTCTGCTTGAAAGCAGGTGCAAATGAAATTGATCACTTCACTGGAAGCGTCAGGTGCCCAGTTTACCACAAAGCGGCTCAACAGGTAACATGAAGTTTTTTCAACTTAACGCAAACCACTGTCAAGCACATGACTTGTTAAAAAAGTCGTTTGCCGAAAAGCAAATCGATGTGGTCCTATTAGGCGAACTATATAAAATCGGACAAGACGTAACCTGGATTAGCGACATGCAAAATAAAGCAGTTATAAGGAAATGTAACCCTAACTTCCCACAATTGGAATCACCCTTCTCTTCCGATGGATTTGTTCGAACAGCAGTTAATAATATTAATATATATATGTAGCTGCTACCTACCTCTCAGCATCAATGATGAAGAATACAAGCGCATTATAATCTGGTGGCCGTTGCTCGATGCAAAACAAAAGTAGTAATAGCTGGCGATTTTAATGCCTGGGCTATCGAAGGGGGAGGCAAGAGAACCAATAGCAGAGGAAAGACCTTACTAGAAGCCTTTGCCTCTCTGGATCTTGAGCTCTAACGCAGGTAATCAATGCACATTTAACAAAGGTGGCCGAAAATCGGTGATAGACCTAACCTTTGTACACTCAAGTCTAGTTCGTGGATATCAATGGGAAATTAGTGATCATTACACCTTTAGCGATCACTATGCCATTATATTCGAGATAAATACTACACTCGCACGACAGTGTTTACCGACTATGAATAGAAGTATCTGGCGACCTAACACATTCGACCCAGACTTCTTTGAAGAAGTATTTACACCCACTTCTCTTAGCGATAATTTGTTAAATACACAACCAGCAATTAAAAACTTGGGTATTATTCTTGATAAAAGGATGTCCTTTAAGGAACACTTAGCTTATACATGCGAAAAAGCCACAAAAGTGTGCAGAGCTTTGACTCGTTTAATGCTCAATACTCGTGGGCCAAAGCAAAATAGAAGACTACTACTAGCTGGGGTTTAAGTCCTTCGCTCTGTTCGACGCCCAAATATGGGGGAAAGTCCTCGAAATAAAATCATATCGTCATGGCGTTTTTTCTATATATGTCACTTGCACACTGAGAGTAAGCTCCGCATTTCGTACAGTATCGGAAGACGCTGCTCTAGTAATTGCGAGCAACCGTGGAAAATGTAGAACACACATTCTTCCATTGCCCGAAATATAACCATGACAGGCAACATCTCAAAAAATCGCTTGGTACAGACCTTACTCCTGATAACCTAGTAAACGAAATGGTCAAATCAGTAGAGAATTGGAAAGCTGTTTGCGAAGCCAGAAACATGAAATCACAACTAGCCAGCGAACAGCGGCGGAGAAGTGAGCTGTTAAATACAGCGAACAACTACGACTTGAACACACTAACATTGTCGTGACGGGAAGGGTTAGCGACGAACAATGTACGAGACGGGGTATTAGACAAACAGAGATGGGGCCAAGCAAGTGCAAATAACGGTATTGGACGGTAGGAGGTTTAGTTCGGATTAAAGATCCACACTGACATGGGTTTCAGGCTTTCGATGCTTCCTTCTCGAAAAAACAAAGTCTGTCAAATATTAAAATACACATTAAATCAAATATTATGGGCACAGCTTTTTAGACAACAGCACGACTTCGCTGGCCGCTGTAGAGCTGCCAGTAATATGTATGTGAAATGAAAAATTATTCAAACTTCTAACAAGTATGATGTTTTTTTGCAAGCAGAAGCGTAAAATAGCTTTGATATATCATTTCTAATAACAATCGATTACACGGGTCAACACAAAATTTGACCATAACTTTAAAACAGTAAATTTCCATTTCTTTTTATCTAGGACACCGTTTTAACGATATTTTTTAAAATATGTGATTTTAATTTGTAATTGAAAATTAAATCACTTACAGCCGGTTTCACGAAATTTTTGAATTGAAAATTAAGTTCCATTTAATTTTAATTATACTCTCGCAACAAAGTTGCTAGCAACAAAGTTGCTAAAGAGAGTATTATATTTTTGTTCACATAACGGTTGTTTGTAACACCCAAAACTAAACGATGTTATATATACCAAAGTGATCAGGGTGAAGAGTGGAGTTCAAATCCGAATGTCTGTCTGTCCGTCCGTCCGTCCGTCCGTCTGTGCAAGCTGTAACTTGAGTAAAAATTAAGATATCTTGATGAAACTTGTCACACTTATTTCTTGGCACCATAGGAATGTTGCTTTCGAAAATGAGCAAAATCGGACTACTGCCACGCCCACAAAATGGCGAAAACCGAAAACATAAAAAGTGCCATAACTAAGCCATAAATAAAGCTATGGCAATAAAATTTGGTATGAAGGATCGCACTATGAAGGGGCATATGTGGATGTAATTTTTTTGAGGAAGTAGGTGTGGCCCCACCCCCAAATAGGGTTTTTGTACATATCTCGGAAACCAATAGAGCTATATAAACCAATTTCTGCAGTCATTTCTTGTAGCCACTTCTTAATACATTCCAAAAATGAAAGAAATCGGATAATAACCACGCCCACCTCCCATACAAAGGTTAGGTTGAAAATTACTAAAAGTGGGTTAACTCACTAACGAAAAACGCCAGAAACACTAAATTTCACATAAGAAATAGCAGATGGAAGCTACACTCAGATCTTTTTACAAAATGGAAAATGGGCGTGGCATCGTCCACATATGGGTCAAAAACCATATCTCAGGAACTACTCGACCGATTTTAATGAAACTTGGTTTGTAATAGTTTCATTACATCCCAATGATATGTTGTGAAAATAGGCCAAATCGCTTCACAACCACGCCTACTTCCTATATACCAGAACTTTGAAAACCATCTGAATCGTCTACATTACAATATATAAAGTAAGCACTAGTGAAGATATCGGTGCAGAACTTTGCACAAATACTATGTTTATAGTGTGGCAGTCCCGTTCTAAAAATCGCCAAAATCGGACCATAGGTTTTTAAGGTCCCATATATCGAACACGAGGACCACGGTGCTTCTAACCTAATATTATGGTTTCCAACTTTCAATGGACTTCATACAATATATATGACGAATATGTGGGTCAAATTGTGTATTATATAATATTAATTAAGTTAAATAAATAAATTGCGAGAGTATAAAATGTTCGGTTACACCCGAACTTAGCCCTTCCTTACTTGTTTTTCTCTATTATTTGCACACGCGGTAAGGGGCAATAACCCTTGTTGGCAGAAATTGTAAATTACTTACGCGAATGGACCGAGAGAATAAAGAAAGCAATGTGATTATACTTCTGTGGTTTAATCAGGAGTGGCTTGCAAATTCATATTCAAATATAATTTTATGTACATTCATATATAGTGTATTCTTAAAATATAACCCTTGTGCGAAATATTTGACTTGTAAATTAAACATATAATTTCAACACATTCCATAGCAAATTTGCTCTACATTAACATTATTCATCCCATTAGGTAAGATATTTTCACTAGAATAGAGTATACGAGTATATCTGCTTAGAGAGGAGATATTTACATTACGATCTATGGTAAATATGCTACACTTGATGTCATTATAATGACGTTCAATACATATGAAGAACAGGTGGACGCACATCAACCAAATTTGGTTGAAAAAGGCAGAAGTTTGAAGCTATCCCAATAGTAACACCTATTATAAATAACATCAAGTATACAGAATGGTTTAGAATATTTGTGTTTTCGTTTCCTCAGAACTCAGAGCTAAAAGATAAGATGGTTTTCGTGCCGCCAAAAAAGGCCAGACAAAAAAATTGCTTTCCTTCTTTCCAAACACTAAAATATTTACGAGGCGCATAGTAACTGAGATTTATAGCGGTTACAGTTCATTCAGAGGAGCACAAAAAGCAAATTAAATGGGGTCATTAGAAAAAGTATTCACCATTTAGGAATCAAAAGCATAACAGCAATTGTTTACATTTTATATAATTTGATTGCTCAATGCCTGAAACAAACTGTCCACGTGTTACTCACTCCGTCTGCCCGATCAAGCGATAATTGAGAAATACTAATGGAACTTGGTACACGTGTCCTCATTGTCAATTGTACAGAATAACTAGGCACACTGTTAAATTGGAAGTGAAATTAACTCTTTGTAATACTAACATTTATATTTTTAGTGTGTTAATAGTTTGCTTCATAGTCTAATTCCATATATACATTTACATACAGTATAATACATAATATAATCTGTAAAGTAGTGTAGATGTACAGAATTTATTGCGGTCACCGAATACTTGTGGCCTATAAAGTTTTGCTCTGTACATTTGTAGTAAATTGTTGTAACAAAAAATAACGAAGCTACATATATATAGTCTGATATATGAAACCCATAAATATCATAGAGACAAACTTTAAACTCATTTGTATAAATGTGGTTCTATTTTAAATGTTGTAAGTATATGAAGTACCAAAATTACTTCATAACAATATTGATAATTTACATGATCACACTTGTTTATTATATATGTAGAATCTATCTTTTATCTTAAAAAAATACTTATGTATAACTATAAATGAATATAGTTTTAGATAACGGCAGGACATACTTCAGTGCATTGGGTTAGTTACATATATTTACAGCACACAACAAGCGTTACTTATCTCATTGCGTAAAATCTTTAAAATTATAATAAATACAGAATTTCTGTAAAATTTTTGTAATATATTGAGATGAATTGTCAGTAAATAAAATTACATATGCATGAACAAATAAGTTAATAAGTTAAATAATTAATATTACTATGAAAAACGTTGAATGAATGAATGAATGGATGAATTTATTCTGATTTTCAGCTTGAAGTTCTTTAAATCACTAGATTATTATCGAAAAAGGTCTACTTATATTTCGTGCAGTTGCAATCTCAATCATTCCAATACTGTAAATTTCGATTATTTCGTTGAGTTTACGTATACTTCGATCAATGTACTTCCCCTAAACAATAATATGATAAATATATTAATTTTTGTTAATCATAAAATCCCAAAATATAGATATTACCAGATATGTCAGTTGTTATAATAAGATAATCTATAACATTTTCTTATATTTTATTTATGAAAAAAATCTGGCTTATATATAATACTACAGATAAGTATGCTCTGTGTTTGTTCTCAATATCCATGTTGATACTATTCTCTAAACCTATAAATCACACGAACTTTAGTTTTCAAAGAAACTAAATGAAATAATTATAACATTCCTCAATCATGTGAGTGTCCAATACTACATATACATTATAAATATTTTTTTAATAATCATAATAATTTTTGCAATATTTCATGGAAAACGCTTACCGAAGTGTCGCCTTTCATGATTTCAATTTTGTTTTAAGGTAAATATTTCGTCCGTGCTTATATTTGTTAGTCTTGGTTCAAGAACTACCAACGCTAATAATAGTATAGCGCAGAGTGCAAATCAGAATACTTACATCCGTATTTTTCTAAGAACACATGCCGCTATACATATATTCCATTTATAAAATTATAAAAATGAACAAGCAACTGAGCACGAAAAGTCCAAATACATTTTCCCCCAAATAAATTAGAAACTTTCTAGTTCCCGTAAATGTCTGTAGATGAAACTTTGAAAAGCCAGGCGTAATTCATTTCATTGTATGTATGTTATTGGCGTTATAGCCGAATCGATGAGAGCGCGCCACTCTTCTCTTTCCTTCGCAGTTCGGCGCCAGTTGGAGATTCCAAGTGTATCCAGGTCGCTCTCCACCTGGTCCCTCCAACGGAGTGGAGGCCTTCCCCTTCCTCGGCTTCCTCCAGCGGGTACTGCATCGTTCACTTTCAGAGCTGGAGTCTGGAGTATTTTCATCCATTCGAACAACATGACCTAGCCAGCGTAGCCGCTGTCTTTCTATTCGGTGGACTATGTCTATGTCGTCGTTTAACTCGTACAGCTCATCGTTCCATCGTCTGCGGTATTCGCCGTTGCCAATGTTCAGAGGACCATAAATCTTACGCAAAACCTTTCTCTCGAAAACCCCAAGAGTCGTCTCATCGGATGTTGTCATCGTCCACGCTTCGGCGCTATCTTAATTTTTCGCGCCACTGCCTTAAGCTCTCTCACTGATCTTCTTTGGCTTACCAGTTTGTTTCAACAAATATTCTCTTCCTTCATTTTTGTAACGCCGAACAATGTCTCCTACTGTATTGACTTTCATATTGATCATTTCTGCAATTTTTTTATAGGTTTCTCCATTCTTATGATGAAAAATTACCAACTTGATTTGCTCCAAAGTAGAATTTTTTCCTTTCCGTCCCATTGCAATTTACTGTTCGAAATCAAACTATTTGAAACCTTTCTAGTGCATAATTAATGTTTATTTATAATACCTCAAACAAATTTTTTCATAAAACCACTTTCAGCTTAGTTTTTACAATTGTGAATTCCAATCGCGGGGAAAAACCGAATAATAATGACGCGTCGTTTTTTTAGGTAGCTGTAAAAATTACACCGTTGTGTTTTACAACGTGATTCAAATACCCCAAAAATGTAGTAAATAATAAGTACATTCATCATTCTCTAATCTTCTAAAAAAAATTAACAAATTTAGTACTTTTATTTAAAAATATAGGGGCATTAGCTAAAAACAAAACTAAAACCGAATATTAATGACTGTGACTGTACATCAGGACGGGAATGATAAGTAACTTGTAGAGTTTGCTTTTGGTTCGTCGAGACAGGACTTTACTTTGCAATTGCCTACTCAGTCCAAAGTAACACATGTTGGCGAGAGTGATTCTGCGTTGGATTTCAAGGCTGACATTGTTGGTGTTGTTAACGCTGTTTCCCAAGTAGACGAAACTATCTACTACTTCAAAGGTATGACTGTCAACAGTGACGTGGGAGCCAAGACGCGAGTGCGCTGACTGTTTGTTTGATGACAGGAGATATTTCGTCTTGTCCTCATTCAACACCAGACCCATACGCATCGCTTCTTTATCTAGTCTGGAAAAAGCAGAACAAACGGCGTGGTTGTTACTACCGATGATATCAATATCATCGGCATACGCCAGCAGCTGTACACCGTTTAGCGGGTAATTACTATTCGAATTTATTCATGGTCGGGTAATGAAATATCTATTCCATCGTCATCGATTGGGGAATCAGGTTCCCCATCTCCTGGTGTTGTACTTTCACTGCCAAATCATTTCATTACTCTTACTAAAAATAGTATAGTAGTTTTGGCGGCAAAACGTTACACGTAAATTAAACACCAGTTTGGAATGCTCAAAAACATATGGAAATCACAACACTTATCGAATAGTGTCACAAATCAACAATTCTTAAGCGTAAGTGGGCGTAGATTGGACACACTTTACGCAAACCTGCTAACGAATAGCGGACATGCTATTGATTGGAATCCGTCTGGACAGAGATGCGTTGGCAGAGTAGGGAAAGAGTAATCGGAGCGAGATAATTTCACAACAAGGAATGTTGTATACAGTAATCAAATTATTATAATTAATGTTTGTATTGCTAATATAGAATGAGGTTTACTGTAAGAATATAAGATTTTTCCAGTAACTAGTTGGTATTCTATGTGAAACTTGACCACAATAATTTAAACCAACTATTTACTTACTGTTTTAAATATTAGCCTTCGCTAATACGTTAATTGTTTTATCAATGTATCAACTAACAAATTATCCTAATGAATTGTATAATAAATTAATGCTAAAAAGCATTACTGAAAATATTCAATATAATTTTAATCTTCTTATAAATCAAATCACAAAGTTATTATTATTGGCTTTGTATGCGTTAATGTGGTTTTCAGAATCAATTTGTACAATTCATACTTGACAAGCTTTCATTGTCAGCGGCAATAATTTACGCCTGCATGATTTATAATCTCAAACAATTAGTAATCAATTACTTGGTTAGCACTGGTTAACCTCAAATATATTTGATACCACCTAATGTGGCATTTAACTATAAATATAATATTTCTAAGTGATTGACGGCGAAGAATATACATAAGATATAGTATATGAACACGTTCAAACTAAATTAGATTGTTCTATTTGTAGAGTGCAGTGAAAGTTATATGTATTTTTGTACCATGTATATCGGTTAACATGTGAGATTTGTGGACAAAATTAAGTTAACGTATAATATTGGATATATTGGATATATTGCAGCTTGTTGGCGAAAATTAGTAAAACCGATTTTTAACTGAACTGTAAGCGATTATATTTTATATCTAGATGTTAATAAATGAGGTATCTAATCAAAATGCGTTAATTTGGTATAATAATTGAGTACTATGGTGTCTTAATGGTGAAAATTTATTAAGTCGGTCTAAAAATACTTCTCACCAATAATACCGGTGCTTCGAGGATATAGTGAATATATATAACGCCCCATAATTCTGTATAAAATAATATTTCCCAATTGGTATCGGTACTTTGATTTATACAGTAATATTATTTTGTTTGACTGGATACAAAAAAATTTATTTTTATAATTTGTTTAAGATTAATCGTTTTAATTTTAGTCCTAATATTTAAGTTTTTCCTAATTGTTATAATTCCTATCTGGCAATGCCTTATCTATGCTTACTTTGTTTTCTTTCTTTTATCATCAACTTCTGTTTGCTATGCTATTTGTTTACGCGAATGCTAGGTTACGGTATTTTAAATTCCTACAAACTACTATAAATAGTGTAGGACATACATGCACTAGTCCTTCTCTTTTGATGTCAAGCTATACGGCCAAACCGTCAAATAAAGTAATATCATATTGGAACTCTACCCGCTGTAAAATTAATTATTTAACATTTTTTGGTGCCTCCTGTGAGGACCAATATTTAAATTTGGTTTGTGTTAACAATTGAGTGATTTTCATAGCGGAACTAAACTGGCGTACATCTGCGGTGAATTCTATAAAGCGCATACAAGCACGTGTGTCTGACGGCGTCATGGACGATCTGGATGTTTTTCATCTTCAACAAGAACTCAGATCAGTTGAAACACACTTCGAGCGATTCGTGGAGAATCACAATCATCTGGTTGGAGGAGCTACGCCCACCGAGATGGGTTCACACGATGCGCTTTGGGAAACAGTAGAGGAGCTGTACAAAGAAGTATGCAGTAAACTCAATCGGTTCATCTCATCGTCAAAGGTCGAATCCAATGTCACCGATGGAGCGCGCGATTGCCCCATATCATCGCAGGATGGCCACTTGGTTGATCTTAAGTTAGATCCGTTAGCTATTCCGTCATTCGATGGAGACATGTGCAAGTGGCTAGCGTTCAAAGATGCGTTTGAAACACTGGTTCATCACTCGGCATACCCGGAAGCATTTAAGTTGGGCAAACTTCGTCAGGCAGTCAATGTAGCCTCTGTTCCCTTAATTGGAGGAATCTATTCGGGCGGCTATCAAGAGGTGTGGAATGCTCTGAAGGAACGTTACGACAACAAAAAGCAGCTGGCGGAACTACACGTATCCCGTTTTCTTATCCTTAAGGCAGCTACCCTGGAGTCATCACAATCGTTGCTGTCAATTGTGGACACGGTTCATGAGTCACTGCGTGCTCTGCGGGTGATGGATATTCTTATACATCACTGGGATGCAATAGCTGTGCCAATCGTGGTGACTAAGCTTCCAGCTGTAACCAAAAGGGATTGGTGTATGACATGCACTCCTACAGACATACCACAGTTAAAAGATTTACTGAAGTTTCTCGAAAGACGTGCTCATAGCCTGTCTTCGGAACCATCGACTGCGTTAATGGTGTGTCGGCAACAACGGCCAGTGAGGGCGCATGTCGCGACTACAGATGTAGCGTTGTGTGCTCATTGCAGCTTACCACATCGAATCGCTAAGTGTCCTACAGTGTTGGCTCTCAATCTAGAGCAACGATTTGAGGCGATTAGGAGATTGCAATTGTGTTACAACTGCCTACGTGCAGGACATTCGCTAAGGCAGTGTCCCTGAGGTAATTGCCGAAATTGTGGTCGCAAGCACAACGCGCCGAGCTAAGGTCAATAATGCTTTAACGCTTGGATCTTCAATTACTTCACCAGTATCTAATAACGTGCCTGCTGAGGTGCAGACAACCTCAACAGCATGACTAGCAGAACCCGCCAGGTCCCTCGTTGTCAACCCAAAGCCGATCACTCTTTTAGCAACAGCGCGTGTATATGCCATTGGAGACGCATCGGTGCAGCGAGTGGCCCGGGTCTTATGTGATCCTGGATCACAGGTTAGCTTCGTAACGGACCGACTAGCTAACTGTTTGCAACTATATCGACGAAAATGTAACGTAATGGTAGAAGGAGTAGGTTCTGCCATTAGTACTCAAGTGAATGGCAGCGTGACCTTCACTCTGAGATCAACAACAACTAATTTTGAGATGCGAATTGATGCCTTGGTTTTATCGTTCTCCGACTCCAGCAGTGAAGATTGGCATGAACCAATGGCCATACTTGAAAGACTTAACTTTGGCGGACGACTAGTTTAGTACGCCTGGAACAATCGACGTTCTTATCGGCGCTTTGGATGGGTGGTGTTTGGCCCAGCAACAGTGTCTCATACTTCGAAGGAATCATTGCTCACACTCACCACGTTAGTAGAGAGAGAAGATCACCGTTTAGAAGAACTGGTGAGTAAGTTTTGGCAAATGGAGGACGTAACGGTTGTTGACGATTCGCAAGAGAACGAATGCGAGCAGATCTTCGAAACCACACATAGTCGTACCTCAGACGGCCGTTATATTGTACGGTTACCCCTGCAACGAAATGCAACGGAACTTGGTGACTCGTACACACTTGCAGTACGGCAGTTTCATAGATTGGAGCGTCGCATGGTTGCAGATCCAGTTCTTAGAGAAAAGTACATTACATTTATGAAAGAGTACGCCGCACTTGGGCATATGGAATTGGTACAATCACCCTACGATCACATCATGCGGTCACAACGAAATTCCGCGTGGTGTTCAACGCTTCGGCACCTACCAGCACTGGAGTCTCACTCAACGACACAACTGGTTGGTCCAACGCTTCAGGATTCTCTTAGTAGTATACTTTTACGTTTTCGACGCTATCGAGTGGCGATAACTGCGGACATCGAGAAAATGTTCCGGCAAGTGTTGATTGCACCTGAACATCGCGATTATCAAACGAATCATCTGGAGAGAGTCTCCGGAAGACGACATCCAAGTGTTCCGCTTGAAGACCATCACATATGGGATGGCATGCAGTCCTTACAATGCAGTTCGTACACTGCAACAATGTGCTCGTGACAATTCAACTGTGGTTCCAAATACACAGCAAGCTGCACTTGCTCGAACGGCGATATTAACCTCGTTTTATGTTGATGACTTTCTAACCAGTTGTGAAAGCGCTACAGATGCAGTAGAACTAGCAACAAACGTGAATGCCATTCTCTCTGCAGGGCAGTTCACCTTGAGAAAATGGAATTCGAACGATAGTCAGGTGATGAAGTGCTTAGCTAATGAATCATCTCTTTCTAGTTACATCTTCCATTCTGGTACGGCTTCCGTTTTGGGCCTACGATGGGACGCATTGACGGATCAGTTGTTCTTTGGTGTCGATCTCAGTCAGACAGGAGAGATACCTACGAAACGCCGAGTACTCAGCGAAGTAGCGCGGCTCTTTGATCCTACTGGATTGTTGGCGCCTGTGGTTGTAACTGGGAAAATATTTATTCAGCGGCTGTGGTCTGCGGGCCTATCTTGGGACACACCGTTACCTGATGATCTTTGTCGCGAGTGGCTGAAGTATAGATCACTGCTTCCAGAACTCAATCAAGTTCGCATCGGAGGGTGGATAGGTATGACTCCACATGTTCCAACATCGCTTCATGGCTTTTGCGATGCTAGCGTACACGCATACGCAGCTGTGATCTACACAAGGACGTCTTGCTCCAACGATTCGGTACGTTTCACACTTCTGACGGCACGCACCAAGGTGGCACCACTCAAGGCCGCTACTATACCACGCCTGGAACTTTCGGCAGTACTACTACTGGCTGAGACACTTCAAAACGTGCGAGATGCAATGGGTTTGGCTGATGTTCCCTACTATCTGTGGTCAGATTCTGCGATTGTATTGTGTTAGTTAAAGAAGAATCCAACAACACTGAAACCTTACATATGCAATCGAGTTCGTCGAATACAGGAGCTGACATCCCCCGCCCGCTGGCATCCCCCGCCCGCTGGCATCACATCCGTTCCGCTCAAAACCCAGCTGATTGTGCCAGCAGAGGCATCACACCTGAAGAGCTATTAGTGCACCCACTTTGGTGGCATGGCCCGGATGAGACACACATGATCTATTCTACTAACAATGATACTTTGCTCAGCAAGGACGAGTCAGAAGTTATAGTCGCTGAAACTCGTAACACTAATAAGATTTTTGTACTCGTTTCACATCCATTGTATACACATCGTCCAAACGGACACACTATTTTGTTAACTGAACGTTTCAGTACAATTTCCCGCCTCTTGGGCACAATTGCCATTATTCTTCGTCGGTTACAGCGCCGACGACATCTTCGTCAACCGGTCATCGTTGTGCAGGAACTAGATGACGCATTATACACCATAATCCGTTTAGAGCAAGAGGAACATTTTGCAGATGAAATCCGACATTTGAAGTCTCGTTCAGGTTTGGTATCCTTCTCTCGAATATTGCCTCTAAATCCATTTCTAGACGAGAACCAGATCCTACGAGTCGGAGGACGAATTCATAAAGCCGAATTAGCACATGATCCACGATTTCCGATTATCTTGCCAAAGGCAACGCCTTTGGTGAAGCTCTTATTACAACAAGCTCATGACATCACGCGACATGGAGGAACACAACTCATGCTGCATACTCTTCGTCGACGATTTTGGATCCTCAGTGCCAGACAGGCGGTCAAGAGTTTCATCCATAACTGCGTGATCTGCCGGCGTCACAGAGGGGAAGTGCTAAAGCAACAAATGGCTTCCTTACCCGGGCAGAGGGTCAGAGCAGCACGGCCGTTCATTTCATCTGGTGTGGATTATTGTGGACCTTTCACACTACGTGTGGGAACGAAACGTTCGCGAACGCTCATCAAGACATACCTCGCCATATTCGTATGTATGGTCACCAAGGCTGTACACATTGAAGTTGTAGATGACCTGTCGGCACAAGCATTCCTAGACGCTTTCGTTTCATCGGCAGACGCGGTCCTTGCCGTGATTTATACAGTGACAACGGGACAGCCTTTGTTGGAGCTAACCGACTCTTGAAGGAAGATCTTGCAGCATGGCAGAGTGAGAATAATCAGCGGTTCTTAGCTGACACAGGCACACATTGGCATTTCATCACTCCTAGTGCTCCACATCAAGGAGGTCTCTGGGAGGCTGTGGTGAAGTCCGCTAAGCATCACTTGATACGCTGCGTGGGTACGCAAGTCATGTGGTATAGTCAACTGCAAACATTGGCCGTTAGAATCGAAGCTTCTATCAATTCTCGTCCGATTACACCCCTGTACGACGATCCTGAGGACAAACTTGCCTTAACGCCGGGCGATTTCCTGATTGGGTCGCCGCTCCTGGCGGTCCCTGAATCAGATATTCAACAAGTTCCTTCCAACCGATTGAAACAGTGGCAATGGATACGTCAACTTCATCAAAGATTTTGGGATAGGTGGAGTGAGGTATCTCACCATCTTGCAGAGACGGAACAAGTGGCAGCGACGCACACCGAACATAAGGGTGAAGGATATCGTTCTAGTTAAACAAGAGAACATGCCTCCTTCGCATTGGTGTCTTGGTCGAGTCATATAAGTACATCCTGAGCTGATGGAGCTGTCCGCAATGTCACGTTGAGAACCTCTAAAGGATACATGAACCGAGCTGTCCAGAAATTGTGCCCCTTGCTAGAGAACGAGGATTTCGAGTCGGTAGACTCGACCGGGCAGGATGTTTAAGATTAATCGTTTTAATTTTAGTCCTAATATTTAAGTTTATTCCTAATTGTTATAATTCCTATCTGGCAATGCCTTATCTATGCTTACTTTGTTTTCTTTCTTTTATCATCCACTTCTGTTTGCTATGCTATTTGTTTACGCGAATGCAAGGTTACGGTATTTTAAATTCCTACAAACTACTATAAATAGTGCAGGACATACATGCACTAGTCCTTCTCTTTCTGATGTCAAGCTATACGGCCAAACCGTCAAATAAAGTAAGATCATATTGGAACTCTACCCGCTGTAAATTAATTATTTAACATAATTGTTTAGAGGCGTTGCTCGAAAGATACTGAGTTTTCTCAAGTTCTATCAAGATACTTTAAGTTTTATTCAAGTTATCCTTGCACGGCCAGACGGACGGGCCGATTTCAACTTAACTATTGAACTATTGAAGAATGTTGTCTCAAAATTTCAGCTCATTCGGAGAAAAAATAGACCCATCGAAAACCATTAAGCGCGTAAGAATTTGTTTAAGGATGGCAAGTTGTCCAAAACTTTGAACGCGTTTTTCTCGAAACGCCTTTTTTGAAGACGGTGTCCACGATAACTCAAAAAGTTATGCACCGATCGTATTGAAATTTTGCACACTTGTGCAACATAGAATTGACTCCCAGCCAACGGTCCCATTTTATTTATTTTTTGCTTCATTCGATTTTACAGCCACAAAATGGCGCATTTTTAGGGCTAAAAACGTACTTTTTACCTTGACCGACCGTTTAAATATGAAAAAAAAAATTTCTTTTAAAAGGGCACCGTTGGCTGGGAGATATACTTCTAAAGAACTAATTTTTTTTTATCCCATGTGTTTCAGATGATTCTACGATCTTATATCCGGGACACCGCAATGTGCGGAATTCCGTTGAGTGCCTACTTCAAGTGGCTGCAACTTCGTTGATTTTCAACATTTTGTAAAACTGATTTTTTGTAAAACATATTTGACATGTCACTGAATAATATGATAATAAAACTATTCAGAAATATTCAGTAGTTTTCTCAAAAAAAAAATCTTCAAAAACGCTTTTTTTTGGCCCGTTATCCCATACATGACTAATTTTCCTCAGTCAATCAAAAAATTAATATTCATGAAATCATATAAATTTTACTGAATAGCGCATTTTAAACAGCTTAGAATCGATGACCACCACCATCCACATCCATCACCAATTCGTCAATTGTTTCAAGACTATTTACAAGATAATATGACAGCCATGGTTTTTTATTGTGAATATAAATTATTATACCTTGCTACAATATATCTAAAATAGATTTATTTGCATACTTATACTTCCAGAGACAGGATCAGTCCTGTGGGGACAATCGTATGCCATTTCGTATACGTGACAAATTATATATTACTAGCAGACCCGGCCACACGTTTTTGTGGCAAGGTATACATTAAATTAAGTTGGTCCAATCTTGGCTTCGGCGACGATATTGATTACTCTAGGTCGATTTATGTTACGCAGCATGATGACAACTCACACTACTTTTAATTGCAAAGTGAGTGTTGATAGTTCAGGCAATTTTAAATAGTTTGGGATAATTGACTACGTCATCCTGGTTAGTAGCTGTGTCAATTCTCTTGGACCGAAATCTAAATTGTCGCATTAAGATCATCGATATATTTTTTTTACCACCAATATAGGTCATTCAATCAGTCATTTATGGTTATCATATCTTTCGAGTCAATGAAGTGACAGAAATCTGTTGGAAATGCTATTAATCTATCGAGGTGTCAATTGCGACCTTACCATTTCCAACTGATTCTACAATCCCAATTTGATATTGTTGCAAAAACACTCATATGTTAGTTGTTAATTGGCGATTCTTTATGTGTCACTACAAATTAAATGATTTAAGGCATGCGATTAGCCCGTCAGTAACAGTTGTTCCAGGAATAATTGGAAGAGTCTGGCGTAAATCACCAAAAACGTTCATCGACAATCAAGATCTTTTAAAGTCCTGTGCAGTACCTCCAGCGACTTCTTGAATATTTGGAAAGTCTTCGTTATAGCGCTATTTTTGGCGATTTTGCCGACTGGTGTTTCGTTCATTTGCAATTTAGGAGTAATTTCTAGGCCGAATGTGCCGTTTGTTTGCCTACTAACAGGTGCCAAGATGCCCCTATTCCCGAAAATGAGTGAAATTGGTTCTGGAATTACATCAGCCCTCATCTATACTAATATTATAAAGAGGAAATGTTTGTTTTTTTGTTTGTTTGTGTCGAATAGGCTCCGAAACTACTGCACCGATTTGAAAAATTCTTTCACCGTTGGAAAGCTATACTATCCCTGAGTGACATAGGCTATATTTAGTTTAAAAAAAAAATAGGGTTCCTTACCAAAACTCCGATAATGTAAAAAAAATACCAAAAAACTTTCTTTAATCGCGAATACTGCGAAAAGGATTGAAGATATAACAAAGTGATGTACTACAATTTATTACTTATAAATTCCGAATATATAGGTCAAATTGTGTGTTATCTTAATAAGATTACATCAATAAATTGCGAGAGTATAAAATATTCGGTTGGACCCGAACTTAGCCTTTCCTTAGTTGTTACAAATTGTTTTGGGCAAACGATACAACATTATACAATTGAACAATAACAAAAATATTTTAACAAAGCAACAATGACAAACTTCAAAATATTGTTTTTTTTTCTCTCTTTATATTTTTCTTGTCAACTCGAATAAAATTCTCCTAATTATTATCTTCCTCGCTATTTTTCCACATTTACTCACTCTCTAATCTTTTCCTGGCCTTCCACGAATATTTCAAGACTAAAATTAGCCTGATTGGTTTGGCCGTTCTCGACTTTTTGCGAGACTAACGAACAGCAGTTCATGTTTATATTATATGTACATATGTAACTATAAATTACAAAAACGACTAAAAATCACTAACTCAATTTAGTTATCTGCCTACTGCCTACCCCCTAAGAACGATGGCGTGATTATTTATAGCCTATGACCATTTCTAGGTTATCATCTATCACCATACCAAATTTCATCAAAATCCGTTCAGCCGTTTAGGCGTGAAAGAGTAGCAGACAGACAGAGTTACTTTCGCATATGTATATTATAATATTAATATGGATAATAATAATGTCAATTATATATTTTTAATGAAGACTTATACTAATTAAATGGATTACATATAATAGTGTTTTAGATAGGAGCTAATTGATCAATTAACCGGGCTCTGTTCTATTAAAAAGCTATCATACAAAATAAAATCTAGATAGATGTCGCTGCTAAAAAATATTGAAGAGCTGATGAAACTTTCCTAACTTCTTATGAAAAGCAAAAACAAAAATGTATAACAGCTGATCGGTTATTGAGTAGCCGGTAGTATAAAAGGCAAAAAAAGGGTTTTAATAATAAAATTTTAATTGATCAATTAATTTGACTATCTAAAAGCGCTATAAAGGAGCGGAAAACCCCGTGCGAGAGTGTAATTTTTTTTAAATAATTACACCAATACAAATAATGTATGGTTCTACATAAGTACTCGTAGATATGCCAGATTGATAACCAACATTGTTGGTTGAAATAAATTTATGCACAAATTTAGGATATTGCAAATGTAATTTATAATTAAATCTTCAACATAATTTCTAATTAAAGTTTGCATGCGAAATTCACAGAATTCGTTTACTAGCGCAATTTGAGTTAGTTGGAGCACGCGAGTATATTTGAAACTATTACATTTAAGGTCATTTAGCTTTATGGTCAACGAGAAATGAGGTTGCGGTGAATGCAATTTGTGTTATGCAACTCGCAAAAACCAAAAATGCACTTTATTTGAAATTTTTATGTGCACTTATTACAATAATCTGAA
Source organism: Zeugodacus cucurbitae (assembly GCF_028554725.1). NCBI lineage: Eukaryota > Metazoa > Arthropoda > Insecta > Diptera > Tephritidae > Zeugodacus > Zeugodacus cucurbitae. Next base: position 47,953,921 of record NC_071667.1, on the reverse strand, counting down.
CTAAACAATTTGAAAATCCACAATTGCGCATATGTATATGATAAAAGTTTACTTCTACTATTTAAATGAAGTCTATGGATGTAGACAATGATTTTTGATTTGTGACCTATGTATAAGGAAATACGCATATTTAATTTGATAGATAAAAACGCAGTGTTGTGATTAAGTTGTTTCCATTAATTTCTTGAACACATTTCACATATCCTTCTCTCCTCTTCGGATGTCGATGTGTTGTATTAAACTAAAATAATAAATAAATTAAGAAAGTCTTATCAAAACAAGTTATCGAACAATACACGTTCACCACAAAACTCATTTAAAACTCAATAAAACTTGTCTCATCTCTGCCATAGACCTTTGATTTACCATTTTTGACTTTATTTGGTTGAAGTTTGAACTAACTTGGGACTCTTCCGCATTCTTAGAAAAATTTCGCATCTATCACGTGATCAACTTAGTAATATAGTGTAAAATAACATTCGCATGAATTCTGTATATATGCATGTCTATGGATTCAGTTCTAGTATTCTAGTATTCATTGCACAGTGGTTCCGCCATAAGCCAAAAATCAAAAAATATGTCTTCTAAATTGTCCAAACTTCCTCTTTGCAAACCGGTTTTTCCTGAAAATCTAACGGTACTTTCTAAAAATAGAATTAAACGCGTAAATACCTGCATTTTTTTAAAGCACATCAACAATTTTTTTTTAATATCGCAGCAACAACGAACTTCAATTTGTTCTTGTAATTGATCTTGGTAACGAATCAAGATTATTTTTAATGGATTTTGAAGTTAAAAGTATATATTTTAACTTGTGAAATTAATTAAGTCTAACGTGATTTGTGTTTTTAGTGAAATAAGTGTTTTATATCAACTATTTTTTTTACTTTTTTGTGGCGTCTTCTATTTGTTTATATAAAGTTTTAATTGTGTTTCGATCCCCCTTTAATTATATTTTATATAGTATTTAGCAGAGTCTTAAGGTAATAAAGGTGTTAAAGTTGGGTGCGGAAACTTGAGGATGTATTTGCCCTTTGAATTAACTATTTTTAAGTTCAAACTCATTATAATTCGCCTAAAAAAGCTTGGAAAGAAGGATAAATCGTCGTTATATCAATCTGTGTACGGTTTACTAGAGGAGACATTCTAATTTTGTTCTAATTATAATTTCCGTTGAATGGCAGTGAAAAAATAAACTGTATTAAATTTTTCTTCTTGACTGGCGTAGAAACCACTTACGCGGTTATAGCCGAGTCCACAACAGCGCGAGTTTTAGGTTTGTTCGAGCGGATGAATAAAAATGCCGACGATGTTACTTCTATGACATTATATTTTATTCTCTGCTGTTTCAAGTTATGTTCTGCTTATATAACTACTAAAGTGATTACAATTTTCTTAATCTATTTCTTTGTTTTGTTTATTTTCTTATGAAATACAATATTTGTAAAATGTAATCTTATTTTCTATTGAATGCAAAATAACATGACTGTGGTTTACCCTTTATTGTTTCGGTTATCATTACAGCCAAACATAAGGACCAAAACATATTTGTATGCATTTGCATTATGTTCTTTATCTCTACTTGTTATCTTATATTTTTTGTAATGTTTACTTGTTTTTCTTTAATCTTTTATTTTGTCCAATTTACAATATTTTGTTGTGTGGTGTCTGGTTGGGATGATAGTGTACACATAACTCGCGCCACGCATCTCTTCTTTTGGCAGTTTGGCGCCAATTGGTAATACCAAGTGAAGACAGGTCCTCGGAGTGGAGGTCTCCCTCTTCCTCGGCTTCCACCAGCGGTTACTGCATCGAAAACTTTCAGAGCTGGGGCACTTTCGTCCATTCGAATAACATGACCCATCCAGCGTAGCCGCTGTTTTTTTTAATCGCTGGACTATGTCTATGTCGTCGAATAACACATACAGCTCATCATTCCATCTTCTGCGGTATTCGCCGTTGCCAATGTTTAATGGACCATAAATCTTGGCCTTAAATTAGGGTGTTAATATATACTAAGTTTAGTATTATAATTATTTCATTAAATACTATGTTTAGAAAATTCTTACGATCTAAACGGAAGGTCTAGAGGATGAAATCTTTGCAGAGTTCTTGTGTATTCGCCATTGTCTAATAAGTTCACAGTGTGTGTATTGGGATGATAATTTAATCTTGATATGTACCTTGAGCCATATATTTTTATTTCATCAGTCACCATAGGTATTCTAAGCTCATTGTGGAGATTTATATTTTTTATAAACCACGGTGCATTAGCAATTAGTCTAAATGTTTTTGACTGATATCTTTGAATCACGTATACGTTGGATTTACTTGCTGTACCCCAGATTTGAATGCCATAAGACCATACTGGTTTCAATATAGCTTTGCAAGCTAAGTTTCGACTTTGGACCAAGCAGCCAATACATTTTTATACTCTCGCAACAATGTTTTATAGTTTATAGTTTTATAGTTTTGTCCACATAACGGTTGTTTGTAAGTCCTAAAACTAAACGAGTTAGATATAGGGTTATATATACCAAAGTGATCAGGGTGACGAGTAAAGTTCAAATCCGGATGTCTGTCTGTCCGTCCGTCCCTCTGTCCGTTCGTGCAAGCTGTAACTTGAGTAAAAATTGAGATATCTTAATGAAACTTGGAACACGTGTTCCTTAGCACCATAAGAAGGTTAAGTTCGAAGATGGGCGGAATCGGACCACTGGCACGCCCACAAAATGGCGATAACAAAAACACAAAAAGAGCTATAACTAAGCCATAAATAAAATTTGGAACATAGAATCGTATTAGGGTGGGGCACATTTGAATGTAATTTTTTTGGAAAAGTGGGCATGACCCCGCCCCCAAATAGGTTTTTTGTATATATATTGCAAACCAGTAAAGCTATATAAACCAAACTTTCTGCAGTCACTTCTTTTAGCCCTTTCCTTATACAGTCCAAAAATGAAAAAAATCGGATAATAACCACGCCCACCACCCATACAAAGGTTAGATTAAAAATGACTAAAAGTGCGTTAACTCACTAACGAGAAACGTCAGAAACACCAAATTTTACATTAGAAATGGCAGAAGGAAGCTGCACTGAGATTTTTTTACAAAATGGAAAATGGGCGTGGCGTCGCCCACTTATGGATCAAAAACCATATCTCAAGAACTACTTGACAGATTTCAATGAAATTCGGTATATATTATTTTCTTGACACCCTGATGACAGTGGTGGAATATGGGCGAAATCGGTTTACAACTACGTCTACTTCCCACATAACTCAATTTTGAATCCTTCTGATTCGTTCACTTTATAATGTATACATAAGAAACCGATAAATATAGCGAAATAAAACTTTACACAAATACTGTATTTGAGCTGTGACATCATTTGTGTTTCTGAACGTTGCCTGAGTCTGTCAGTGATGACGCATATCCCAAACTGTGGAAAAAATAAAGTGATAATTAAGAGAGATTAGGAGTATTTACATATAACCAATTCAGCACACATTAGCTTCACTTCGGAAATGCGTGCTAATGAAGAAGAAAAAATATTCAGTTTGAAAACCAGTTTGATTGTAATATAAATTTCGCCTGTAATACAGAATTACGGGTTTAAAATCATATGTGATTGGCGTTGCAACCGTTTAGCCGGTTATAGCCGAATCGACAATAGTGCGCCACCTCTTTTTCTCCTTCGCAGTTCGGCGCCAGTTGGAGATCCCAAGTGTAACCAGGTCGCTCTCCACCTGGTCCCTCCAACGGAGTGGAGGCCTTCCCCTTCCTCGGCTTCCTCCGGCGGGTACTGCATCGAACACTTTCAGGGCTGGAGTGTTTTCGTCCATTCGGACAACATGACCTAGCCAGTGTAGCCGCTCTTTTTTTATTCGCTGAACTATGTCAATGTCGTCGTATAACTCGTACAGCTCATCGTTCCATCGTCTGCGGTATTCGCCGTTGCCAATGTTCTGAGGACCATAAATCTTGCGCAAAATTTTCCTCTCGAAAACTCCTAGTGTCGTCTCATCTGATGTTGACATCGTCCAAGCTTCTGCAACGTAAAGCAGGACGGGAATGATAAGCGACTTGTAGAGCTTGATTTTGGTTCGTCGAGAGAGGACTTTACTGTTCAATTGCCTACTCAGTCCAAAGTAGCACCTGTTGGCAAGAGTTATTCTGCGCTGGATTTCGAGGCTGACATTGTTCGTATTGTTGATGCTGGTTCCCAGGTATACGAAATTATCTACAACTTCAAAGTTATGACTGTCAACAGTGACGTGGGAACTAAGACGCGAATGCACCGACTGTTTGTTTGATGACAGGAGATATTTCGTCTTGTCCTCTTTCACCACCAGAGCCATACGCTTCGCTTCTTTATCTAGTCTGGAAAACGCAGAACAAACGGCGCGGTTGTTGCTTCCGATGATATCAATATCATCGGCATACGCCAGGAGCTGTACACTCTTGTAGGAGATTGTACCCTCTCTATTTAGCTCTGCAGCTCGTATTATTTTTTCCAGTAATAGATTGAAGAAGTCGCACGATAGTGAGTCACCCTGTCTGAAGCCTCGTTTGGTATCGAACGGCTCGGAGAGGACCTTCCCGATCCTGACGGAGCTTTTGGTATTGCTCAACGTCAGCTTACATAGCCGTATTAGTTTTGCAGGGATACCAAATTCAGACATCGCGGCATAAAGGCAGCTCCTTTTCGTGCTATCGAAGGCAGCTTTAAAATCGATAAAAAGATGGTGAGTATCGATTCTTCTCTCTCGGGTCTTTTCCAAGATTTGGCGCATGGTGAATATCTGGTCCATTGTAGATTTTCCAGGTCTAAAGCCACACTGATAAGGTCTAATCAGTTCGTTGACGGTGGGCTTTAGTCTTTCACACAATACGCTCGACAAAACCTTATATGCGATATTGAGGAGACTTATACCACGGTAGTTGGCGCAGATTGTGGTGTCTCCCTTCTTATGGATTGGGCAGAGCACACTGAGATTCCAATCGTCAGGCATGCTTTCTTCCGACCATATTCTGCAAAGAAGCTGATGCATGCACCTTATCAGTTCTTCGCCGCCGTATTTGAATAGTTCTGCCGGTAATCTATCGGCCCCCGCTGCTTTGTTGTTCTTCAAGCGGGTAATTGTTATTCGAATTTCTTCATGGTCGGGTAATGGAACATCTGTTCCATCGTCATCGATTGGGGGCTCGGGTTCGCAATCTCCTGGTGTTGTACTCTCACTGCCATTCAGCAGGTCGTAGAAGTGTTCCCTCCATAATCCCAGTATGCCCTGGACATCGGTTACCAGATTACCACCTTGGTCTCTACATGAGGATGCTCCGGTCTTGAAACCTTCGTTAAGTCGCTTAATTTTTTCATAAAATTTTCGAGCATTCCCTCTGTCTGCCAGCTTCTCAAGCTCTTCGTACTCACGCATTTCGGCATATTTCTTTTTTTGTCTGCAGATGCGTCTCGCTTCCCTCTTCAGCTCTCGGTATCTATCCCATCCTGCACGGGTTGTGGTCGTTTGCAACGTTGCGAGGTAGGCAGTCTGTTTTCTCTCCGCTGCGAGACGGCACTCCTCATCGTACCAGCTTGTTTTTTGTCGTTGCCGAAAACCAATTGTTTCGGCTGCAGCGGTACGCAGTGAGTTTGAGATGCCGTTCCACAGTTCCCTTATACCGAGATGCTGATGAGTGCTCTCAGAGAGCAGGAATGCAAGTCGAGTAGAGTATTTCGTGGCTGAAATCGAATTTTATGACTTTGGGAAGCAAAAATTTATAATATAAAACTATGAGATAGGTTCACAAATTAAGCTACAAATTTTTTTTCATTTATGCGAAATTAGTGCACGAGCTCATTTAAACCAACATTGTGGGATATTACTATTCACGGATATGCATACAATTAAAAGTGGTTTGGTTTCATACAAAGGAAAAGTTAGTTAGAAATTTATTAATGAAATTCATTATGAAAATTAAAATTTATTTAAAAAAATTAATTTGTAAACAAACACATGGTCTCCATGGGAAAGCTAATTGTAACAATCATATTAAAAGCTTTGTTCACATAAGGGTTGTTCGTAACACCTGAAATTAAAAAAGATAGATTTAGAGTTATATTAAGAACTCTCATAAGTTCTGTTACCAGTTACTTCAGGCCGTAATTAAAATTGAATGCTGGACGAAATTGCTTCTTTACAAACATATTTAAATGTTTGGAGAGGATATATAGACCGTTTTATGAAAGACGTTATTGGGTTAACGTGAGTTATTACGCTTGTGTTATTTGGTGAATATAAAGGCCTTAAATAATGTGTTATAAGACCTTTACATCAAATTTAAAGCGAAAAAGAAAGCCATTATGTCTTCAATTATAATAAAATATGATGATTGGGAGTGGCTATAAATTGGGAAAGATTATGTGTGAACTGACCACCTAATATACTTTTTACAAAACCGCTGAAAGATATATATATATATATAGAAAGAGCTTTGCAAATAATTGGTGCAATTACAATTTTAGTCAACTATAAAATGTTTAATAAATTTTCTCATGTAACACATAGGGTTTCATCAAAATTAATATAATTTGTAGCTAATTAAATGCACATTCTGTTGCTCCAACAAACGAAGCCAATGGAACAATGACAATGCTCATATGAAACTGGTTTTATTCACGCACGGTTTGTATATTTTGTACTTGCTTTATAAAACGTTCCTAACATTATTCCTTCACTTTATTCTATATAAAATATGATTTGTTACGTATACGCAATGTTGTACACTTTTCCATAGACTGATTGAAAAATTGAATGCATGATTTTACCAAGCGCATTTGAATGGTTGAGTCTGCGTTGAAAAGCATTTGTTCTCACTCTCTTTTCATGACTTATTTTATGCTAATAAAAAATTGCAGAATTTTGTTATGGTTATTTACATTACTGACTTTATAAATTGCAGACGTTTAAACGGCGAATTAAATGTTTTTTTATTGAATTTCCTTATTAAATTTATTAGCCCCTATTGTTGTAAATTTTGACTATTGGAAATGCGAGTTTGTCATGTCTTTCATTTCATCCCATTAGTCTTGTGAGTTGGTTTGGTTTGGTTTCATTTAACTACTTTTAATAATATCAGCATGATTGGCAGGAATCGTAACCTTTTTTTTTTTGAATTTCTATATTTCTTATCCTAAACCGGATTACTACCTAGCAATTTTTACTTCATAAAGTATATTATAAGTATAAGTGAAAATATTAAGGGATATTAAATTACGTTTTAGAATTTCGTAGTATTTGAGAAAGCTAAAATCGTGGACAGTTTGACTATAATATTATTTGAAGCTCATTTTATCTGGTGAACACGAATCAAAGACATTGTCACAAATGCCCTTACTCAACTCATCTTATGTGATAATTTGTTCCACGACTTATAAAAGTTATAAAAAAAAGTATATTCAACAAAGTGTTCAAGCTAAAAACCAAACAGCCGCTGTTGCAGCAAATTGCCTCAAAATACGTACAGAGGAAGAAAAAATGCAAATTATGATTAAATGAGTATTAATGGCTGTTTTAAAGTTCCGCGTTATTCATGTTGACAGATGAGTCTACAAATTTGAAAATAATTTGGTTTATACTTGTTGCGCATATATTGACAATAACACGTCTCGAAGAGGTAGAAGTAGAAAGAAAATGCAAGAAATAGGGACCGTATTGCTGGCTTTATGTGGTTGCCGTTTTGAATTTGTAATGACTTTAAGAAGTAAAAATGAAATTGTATAAAAAACGAGAAAAACATGCAGGCGTAAAAATTAATTGAATATTCATGTATAAGCGATCAGGACCACCAAATTAAACTAGTTTTTAAAACACAAAATCAGCCTCCAAATACTTTAACTTTTTCCTATCTGCCAAATTATTTATCGTTACCTTTTAGCCCACATTCAGCCCTTTATTTGGCAACGGCGAATAGTGCAGAGGAAGAGAAAGAGAAAGACTTCCTTACATTCCATTGAAAATAATATGAGGAGAGCGTCCTGGTATCGCTTTATATTTTCAATCGACGCCTATAATCCCGTAAGCGGTGCCTACGCCACTTACACACATACACAAACGATTTTAGTTTTATAATAACTACTCAGAATTATTTGTATACGTTCTTCAAATTTTTAAAAATTAATACTTAAATATTGTTTATATTGCTTGGCTTAACTTCGGAAATGCCTTCTGTGAGTAACACAATTCATGGCAATTTAAACTTATGACTTGTGTTCTTTCGAAATTATGAGTATTCTAGGATACTCTTTCTCACTAAAACAAAGTATATAAGAATGATTGATTGTCTTTCTAGCTCTTTGGAGAAATATTCGTTCGAGTATTTTCGAGAATATTGTCAGTAAGCTTATTGGTCTATATGAAAATAACTCATTTTCCGATTTGTTTGGCTTTAATATCATTATAATTTCAGCACATTTGCACTGCGTGGGGAAATGGCTCGAACGAAAGCTACTGTTAAAAAGCAAGACCAAATCCCTGAGACTTTGAATTTTTTATCCGGGAGATTTCATACTGGACCTCTGAAAGTTTTACATATGGTATAGGTTTATCCATTGGACATGGGCAATCGATATATGCTTCAACATCTTGGCGTTGGAGTGTACTGCTAAAGTTAAATGGTTGAAATATACCTTTAAGATGGTTAGCAAAAGCGTGTGCTTTGCTTAAATTTGATCTGCACCAAGTATTGTTAGCATCTTTAACCGGAACCTGACTTAAGGTAGGCCATTTTAAGTATTTGGTTGCCTTCCAAATGTTATACTCGTCAATATTGTTTGAATCAATGTTTTTTAGATATTCACCAATCGAATCTTCTTTAAGTTCAGCTAACTTAGTTTTAAGTTCCTTGATTGCTTTATTAAGAGCTGTTTTGTCATTTGGATTTCTACTGTTGTGCCAAATCCTTCGAAGTGGCCTCTTGAATATGGTTGCCTGTTTCTTTGCTTTCGAAAAGTTTTATTCGTACATTTGCTTGAATGCTTGCATTTGAAAAGACAGCTTCGTGTATTTTGTTTGTATATATCTCCACAGCATCATCTAAATCTCTAGCTGAGTTTATCTCCATGTTGAGGTGTATATTGGACTCAAGTCTAGCTTGAAAAAGTTTTATATCAGACCTCTTGTGTAGTATACGCTGCTTCTGAGCAGTGAGTAAAGTAGGCAAATTTAAATTAATAATGAGAACGGAGTGGTCTGAGCTAAGATCATAATTATTGACTATTTCGAGCAGGTACCGTCGATTCCTAAATGAACAGCAAAGTCGATTAAATCAGGAGTCTTACTGGGATCTGTGGGCCAGTAAGTGGGACTACCGGTAGACAGAACATCAACATTTTTTTCTCCAATACATTTGTATAGGTCGCGACCTTTGAGTTTAGTAAGACGAGATCCCCACCATGGATGCTTGGCATTGAAATCCTCACCGGCTAGAAATCGACTACCCAATTTATTGAAAAACGAAATAAATGTGTTTTTACGATATTTATGCTGAAACGAGGAAGTAGATATAGTGCAGTTATGACAATTCCCCCATTAAGGCTGGTGATTTCAACGGATGCCTCTTGAACAGTAGGTAAAGATATCGGTTCTAATATGTTATATTTTAAAGTTGACTTATTTATAATCGCAGATCCACCATGTGCTTTACCATCAGGGTGGTTACTACTAATCTATGATTGCTAAGTCCATTGGCGTTCCAAATTGCCATTTTAAGACTTAATTGCATAATTTTGCAACATGAGACGACATCATGGTTATTAGCGTTGAGGTTAGCTCAATTTGTTTGGAAATCAGAGTTTCAAGTTTTTCTAAATTGTTGTTGTTGTATGTAGTAGCGCTTTGTTGCCCCCTTGTGATGTCTGCGCAGCTGAAGTTGTTGTTGAAAAACGATTGTTCAGTATTAGACTGAGTACCGACATTAGCTTTAGGATTATTATTAGTATTAGTTAGATTTGATTGCATCTATTTTGCATACTAGCGCCTGATAAACTTGACATCCCTTGTAGTTAGCAGTGTGGTTTTGCAAACAATGTACACATTTTGGTGGAGTACCAGCGTCTTTTTCACATAGAGCGGTCTGATGGTTTAGCCCGCACTTCACACATCTGAGCGATGACACTGAACTAAGTCGTTAAATTTACGAGGAGGCTCGATTTTGACTACCGCACTACATAAGCGATTAATGTCGAATACACTTTTTTTGTTTGGCGAAAGCTCTAGGTCAGCAAAAAATAACGACATTGAAATTTTTGTTATTTTACTTTTTGCATTAACAATATTTCTCACAGTGTGGCCTTTTTCAGCTAAGTCAAGCATAATGTCGTCTATGGGTATAGAAAAATGAATGTTTTTTATGACAATTCTATAGCTTATCTTCTTTTAATTGATACGTGTTGATATTATTAGCTTCTAAGTAAGTCACCAGTTTTCTATAAGAGTCACTGTTTGAAAGCATAACTCTGACTTGTCCGTCTCTGCCAGATTTGCATGAAAAATTTTCACTACCAATTAAAACTGAGAAACTGAGAAACTGATTATCATTTTATTTATATCGTTTACTTTTGGTATGAAAATAGGCTACTCGTAGTAGTCTCTGTATTTTCCTCATTAGTCTTATCATCACTATGTGTGTCATGGTCTTGTGTAGATGGGTCTAACACTGCAAACCGGTTTGTTGCGTTTTGATTCATGTTCGCTTTTGGTAGTTTTTTTAATAGATTCGGATATTCAATATTTTTACGCGTTATTGCTTTGGGTTGGTACGCGCTTTGCCAACTTCCGCTTTTATCACACATACCGACCGTCACAACTTCAACAATTTTGCGTATTACACTCACTAAACTCTGTCTGTGACCGCATTCGTTGAATTCACCATAGGACCTGACGTGGGAAATTGAACTTAAGTATATTATTATTATGAATGTATTTATATGAAAATAATTGGTATCTAGTGATTAAGCCACTAAAAACTATTTATTCATACAGACATATTTAACAAATTATTTTAAATATTGATGTCTAGACTCTATACATATTGGTTATGTTGGCAAAAGATCTAATATTTTTAATATTCATCCAATTTATGTTATAAATGATATCTGAAATTGTTAAATATATATAACGTACATTTATACTCTCGCAACAAATGTTGCTAAAGAGAGTATTATAGTTTTGTTCACATAACGGTTGTTTGTAACACCCAAAATTAAACGAGTTAGATATATATTGGGGTGTATATACCAAAGGAATCAGGGTGAAGAGTGGAGTTCAAATCCGAATGTCTGTCTGTCCGTCCGTCCATCTGTGCAAGCTGTAACTTGAGTAAAAATTATGATATCTTAATGAAACTTGACACACTTATTTCTTGGCACCATAGGAATGCTTTCGAAAATGAGCAAAATCGGACCATTGCCACGCCCACAAAATGGCGAAAACCGAAAACACATAAAGTGCCATAACTAAGCCATAAATAAAGCTATGGAAATAAAATTAGGTATTAAGGATCGCACTATGAAGGGGCATATTTGGATGTAATTTTTTTGGGGAAGTGGGCGTGGCCCCGCCCCCTACTAAGTTTTTTGTACATATCTCGCAAACCAATAGAGCTATATAAGCCAAGCTTTCTGCAGTCGTTTTTTTCAGCCACTTCCTAATACAGTCCAAAAATGAAAGAAATCGGATCATAACCACGCCCTCCTCCCATACAAAAGTTAGGTTGAAAACAAGTAAGGAAGGGCTAAGTTCGGGTGTAACCGAACATTTTATACTCTCGCAATTTATTGATGTAATTTTATAAAGACAACACAATTCGACCCATATATTCGGCATAAAGTTCAATAGAATAACGAAAATCATCATAAATAGTATATGGGGACTGAGGTAATTCCTAAACCGATTTCACTCGCCAAGATACAACGTATCGAAGACTATACGCTCACTTAATTTAATATTACTTATAATTAGGTATATGGGATCTGGGGGAAGTTATGACCCAATTTTTACCATTTCAGGTACAGAGAGAAACTGTTATAAGAAAAAAATTCAGAGGGAATGAATTACATTAAAATATCTGAGGGATTTACCTATATTTTCGGTGAAAAATTAACCTTAGGCACTGAGTTCTTCATGTTTGATAGCAGGGGCCTTGAAAAGTCATGGTTCGATTTTGACAATTTTTCCACAAGTGATGTCACAGCTCAAATACAGTATTTGTGTAAAGTTTTATTCCGCTAGCTTCATTGGTTCCTTATGAATACATTATAAAGTGAACGAATCAGATGGAATTCAAAATTGGGTTATATGGGAAGTAGACGTAGTTGTGAACCGATTTCGCCCATATTCCCGTGTCATCAGGGTGTCAAGAAAGTGTTATGTACCGAATTTCATTGAAATCGGTCGAATAGTTCTTGAGATATGGTTTTTGACCCATAAGTGGGCGACGCCCTAACTAACGAAAACGTCAGAAACACTAAATTTCACATAAGAAATGGTAGATGAAAGCTGCACTCAGATTTTTTTACAAAATGGAAAATGGGCGTGGCGTCGCCCACTTATGGGTCAAAAACCATATCTCAGGAACTACTCGACCGATTTCAATGAAACTTGGTTTGTAATAGTTTCTTTTCATCCCAATGATATGTTGTGAAAATAGGCCAAATCGATTCACAACCACACACACACACACTTCCTACATACCAGAACTTTGAAGACGATCTGAATCGTTTACTTTACAATATATAAAGTATATAAAGCACTAGTAAAGATATCGATGCAGAACTTTGCACAAATACTACGTTTATAGTGTGGCAGCCCCATTCTAAAAATCGCCGAAATCGGACAATAGGTTTTTAAGGCCCCATATATCGAACACGAGGACCTCGGTGCTTCTAACCTAATATTATGGTTTCCAAATTTCAATGGACTTTGTACAATATATATGACGAATATGTGGGTCAAATTGTGTATTATATAATATAAATAAAGTTAAATAAATAAATTGCGAGAGTATAAAATGTCCGGTTACACCCGAACTTACCAAAATGGCGAAAACCGAAAACATATAAAGTGCCGTAACTAAGCAACAAACAAAGTTATCAAAGTAGAATTTGGTACAAAGGATCGCACTAGGAAGGCGCATATTTTGATGTAATTTGTTTGGGAAAGTGCGCTTGACCCCGCCCCCAACTAAGTAATTTGTACACATCTCGTAAACTATTAAAACTATATCAACCAAACTCTCCAGAGTAGTTTCCTGTAGTCTTTTCCTTATACAGCCTAAAAATGGATGAAGTCAGATTATAACCACGACTACCACCCATTCAAAGGTTATGTTGAAAACTACTAAAACTGTTTTAACTTAATAAGAAAAACCACCAGAAACTTTAAATTTACACGACCCTAAATTCGGTTGGTAGCATTTCCTAGCATAGCATCCCAACGCTATGGTTTGTAAATTCCCATCCAAATCGCCAAATCTCTCAGATAATCTACAGTAATTCAAAGGAGATGCGTCCCATCTACTAATGTACGTATGTGCCAAAAATGGGAAGAAACAGGTCAATAATATCTTTAGCCCTCATATTCCCCATATACGGATTATCATATATACGGTGGGCTTTATACTGTATATATTAGTTAATATGTGAGATATCATAGCAAAATTAAATGAACGTAAAATCTGAGATATAATATAGCTTGATTTCAAACATAGTTGAAATCGGTCCAGGAATTACCCCAGTCCTCATATACTACATATAATGATTTTTGTTATAATAGTGGACTTTTCAAATTATGTGTTATATTAATAAAAATAAATAAATAAATTGCGAGAGTATTAAATTTACGGTTACACCTGAACTTAGCCCTACTTACTTCTCTGCACTATTTAGGCTGACTTCGAAAGTTCTATTGTGTAAGTACTAGTGTATAAAAAATAATGTTATTTAATTAAAGGAAAACTTCAAAGACTGTTTCTTTTTTCCAAACAATTTTTTTTGTAAGACCTATTGTGATAATAACATATCGTAATAATGGGCACTATTACATATTTAATGCTATGTAAAGCAAAATGAGCTAATTATACCAAAGCATACACAGTACGAAAGTAGAAAGTTGTAGTAGCTATTTGAAATAATCCTTCAATCACTTTGATCTTTCCAACAAAAACATCTCATTTTCAGACTCTAGGAATGGACAAATAATTGCATAGAGTGAAGTGAGAATATGCTTGTAACCAAATCTATAATATCTAAATAATAGAGTCTTTGTTTAGTCCAATCAAATACTCTTCTGCATCACTCTCCAAAAAGTAATAGAAGTAATGCAGAGGAGAACAACCACCCCAACTTCACTTATCACCGATCACCTTTTACATAACATATAGAGAAATAAATAGAAGAACAAGTGAACAACCCGCACTAAAACAAAGTGAATTTCACAAAAAAAAAAAACAAAAAACCCGCGCTTAAAAGAATAAGTGAACTAATCATATAAAACACAACACACAAGTAAAAAACCCTCACCCGCGCCTTTAAGTGAAAACACACAAAAAACCCGCGCTAACAAAGTAATAAAAAACACAAATTCACAAGTGAAAGTGAAAAGAAAAACCAACACCCAAGAAGGAAGAATCACAAATTATACAGTACACAACATAAAAAGGAATACAAACACAGGTCAATATAGTTATGATGTACTAACACTAAATTATAACTAATTATACATAAAACAATTAACCCAAATTGTTAACACATACATCTACATATACATATATACAATTTATGTACAAACCCATACGCTTTATATATGCATAATACACAAAAAATTTATAACGTTTAAACTCAACCCATCATTCTTTTCTTCAAACGGAATCGGCCTCATCGTCGACTTAACTCGACAGTCTTTGTATGTAATACCTAAAACAGACATGTAGTACATATTGTAGTATGCTTCAGAAACCATATGTGTATCACCGGTTTTCCGAATTTTGTTTGAAAGCAAATGGTGTTTTGTACTACCACAGAGTTCTAGAAACCATTGAAATTTTGTGGTGTTGTGAAATGTACTACAATGGATTACATTGAACACACTGAAAGCTTTAAGCTCTTCTGTCACCATCATATTTTTTCTGACATTTTGACATACAGAAAATAAATTAAATTCAAATTTAATTGAAATCAAAAAACAAAATTTGAAAAAAAAATGATGTGAAAAATATGTAATATGTAATAATTATATTGGACAATAATATTTTAAGATTGCTAATAATTATATTTTGCTTGAATTTATTTGTATCAGCTGATGGATCTACTATAAACATAGTACAATACTACATGTGTGTCACTACGCTGGTATATGGTTTCTTGAGCTTTTATTGTAGTACACAAACCAGTAGTACAGAAACCATTTGTCTGTCTTAGGCATAAGATAATAAGTACTCCTCCAATTGAGTTCAGAACTCAAAGTGACATGCTAAGTATGTATAACTAAGCTTTATGTATAACTAAAGCATTTTTTTAAATTAAATGCTTAAATTTTTCATTTGTTGGCATTTAAATCTTGCGTGTTTGATGCTTTGGTATTATATATATGCGAGAGTTGATAATAGTTTTTAGAATGTATACATGTACGTACATAACTATACACCTTCCAAGTCAATTGACAGTGATTTCCAAATATCATTGTGACTCAATTTTCAAAACACCTTGATCTATTTTTGAAGTGTAATGTTTTGTACATTTTTTCTTAACTAGACCTTAATTTGAACTGGATTAAAAAAATATGCTAAAAAACTTTTTCGTAATTTTGTGTCCTATTGTGTACTTAAGTTGCTAGCCTTAACTAGCCTTATGCTAGTTTCCTGCCGAGATTAAGTATCTTCATCCTGACAGTCTTATGGTGTTCCATCTACAAATGGCAAATGACAAATTTTGTACCAATTCGCACTTAAGAACACATTTAAACTTTAGAAAAACTTTTATTTTTAAGTGCTATAAATTACACCTTCCGATCAACAAGAAATCAAATAGGTTCGACTGAGTTGGCTTTTATTCCAATATTAGCTGCCATCGGTTGGTCACTTCTCTGCTCGCTATCTTTGGGCGCAATATTGTTGTATTTACAACCATGTAATAATATCGACATTAATGTTTTTTACTCATCTAAAATAAATTTCTCGTTTTGTAAACCTACAACTTTAGGTATTTCCTTGTTAAATATAGTATATATGTACATATATCTGGACATACAAGTAAGTATACGTGTTCGCATATATTACTACGTAATCTGCTAAAAAAATTGTTTACATTAATTATTTATATTCACTAACCCACCTATGAAATGCAACAAATACTACATATTAGTATCAAACGTGATAATTTTTTTGAAATTTTTACCCTATTTAAAGCAATTTTGTGATTCTTCTTTGAATAAAGAACAACAATGTTTTGCTTATTCAGTAAAGGACAATGTAATCACAAGTATCAAAACACAAAAATTGAAATTGTCTAGACAAGCATACATATTGCGCACCACAAACTAGACAGTCTGGCACACACGCAAAGTTTAAAAATAAATTCGCCGTTGTAATTTAACAGTAATTAGTATTTCTCAACGAAATCGATTAAATGTTTTTGGCGTGTGATAACAGATAACAAATAAATCAATTAAGGCACTTTCAGTTAATCGTTCTATGCCAGAACAAACGGTTAAAATGTGCAATTACATTTTATTAAATAATTCAGAAATATAGACTTTGTTGGACTTCGTTCAACTTTTATTGAAATAAATATTTATTTCTGTGTGATTCTTCAGTCATTTCGCTTTATCTAGTAGTATCCTACTGTAAGTATAAATGCGCATAAATAATATTAAATGTGTGTATTAAATATAATAAAATGAATGAGAGCTTTCATTTCTCCTCTTGCTCCTGGAGGCAAATATACATATACATACATATAAGGTAGCCTCAACTAAGTTAGCAATGTTAATTGCTTCATGTAGTTCGTAAATTGAATGAAATCTTATAAGTGAATTGAATTTTCTACAACTTTAATTAAATTTGTTGTCACTATGGATGTGCTAAAGAAAATGGCTTTCAACTAGGGTTGCTAAGTGAAAATTACCAGATTCACTTGCCAATAAATAAGAAAAAATAATAATGGACAACTGTTGTGTATAATTTAATATTGTCTTTTTCTTCAACAAATAAAAAAGTGAAGGAGTCTCTCTCCTAAAATTGTCATACAAAATTAATTTGAACAATTTGTCAGAGATTAAGAATGATATTTTCTTCATTATTATTTTTGAGGACACGTTGGCAACTTTTTATAAAATATTAAATTGCATGCAGATGATCTCATTACAGCTATACGATTTTTATTCTCAGATATTGGACTATAAAAGCTATTTATATGAATAACTAGCTGTTACCCTGTGCGCTTCGCTACACCTAAATCGATTAAAACTCTTAAGGGTTTTTACTTTGTGTTTTATTTATTGTTGTAAAACTGTTACTTATTTATAAAACATGTATAAAACATATTGGTATACAACATTTTTGGTTTTTACACCTGGCGCGTAAATGAATAAGCACCTTGGTGTTCCCACTCTCGAGCATGCGACGAACAATTGGCCGTGGGAGAAGCACGGTTCTTCCAAATTGACGTCGCACACTTGAAACGTTTGCCCTTGCGATTTGTTTATGGTCATCGCACTGGGAACTGCAAGCGCTTAAATTCAAACGGCATGTCCGTTGGAATCATGGGAATGGGTGGTAAGAGTACGACTTCATCTGCTGCCTTCCCATTTAGTATTGTTGCTTCAATCAAATTTGGCCACAATTTTTTGACTGAAAGTCTTGTGCCATTACACAAAGTCGGTGGCTTCAGATTTCGTAGAAGTATAATGGGTAGCCGGCTATAACCGGCTAAACGGTTGAACGGCAATCAAATACATAATATGTGAACCGACTTTCAGGACCAAACGATGCGGTGGCAGACCGGGGGGATCCAAAGAATTCAAGAATTCAGTTGGATAATTGACTATTTCATGTTGATTCAAAACGCTATCAATCTATGTTCATGTTGTATATGTTGTAGCTTCTCCTGGCAGTTTTTCTTGAATGGCAAAATTTATTTCGTTAACGTGTACATTTTTCGGTGCCAATATTGCGCGTTCACTTAAATAATCGTGGCGTTGATAGTGTTGAACAATATTCGGAAATACACTTTCAATCAATTCTTCTTTCGATTGTAAAAGTGTACAAAAGTTGTTCGGCAATGTGATCAAACCGGTATCATCGATTGGTATTTTGCCTTCGCCAATGTCCAACAACTGCTTCGAAAACGCCGCTGCGAATCGATCGTTTTGCAATTGGACTCGCATGTTGATGGTAAGAGTCAGCCTTTGAACATGTCTCCACAGAACTGACGATTTTAAACATGCGTTTATTTCGTCGGCAGGAGTTGATCGAGGAATGACTGGCAAAGTTTGCCGAAAATCGTCGGATAATAAGACTAATGCTCCGCCAAAAAGTTGTTGCTTTTGGCGTAAATCTTGCATTGTTCTATTGAATGCTTCTAATGACTTTTTGTTAGCCATTGGGCACTCATCCCATAGAACTATTCCAGCTCTTCGCAAAACTTTTGCAATTGCTGAATTCCTCGATATGTTGCACGTTGGTGTTTCAACGACTTGGATGTTCAACGGTAATTTCAATGTGCTGAATGTGCTGTTCGACCGCCATCAAGCAGAGAACTTACAAGTTCTCTGCTGCTCGACGCTACATCGCGTTGTTGGTAGAAAATCGGCTTTTCGTAAATATGTATGAATATGTATGAGCATGCAAACATATCGACATAAATTTTTGGCGCGTGTTGTTGTTGTAGAACATTGCTTTTGATTTTTGGTGGTTGACAAACTTACGTGCACGCATATACAAATGTAAGTTTGTGTGTTTGTTCAATGACATATAAACATATACATATGTATGTTTATGCATAATGTTGCTGTTGCGCAACATGTTGTATGTTGTATTTATCGCAACTTTTCCGAACTCGTATAAGAAGTATAACTTCAAAAAAATTAAAAATATTTATTTGTGGAGATGTGGGTGGGATTCGAACTTAGGCAAAAGATCGGAACAAGCTTCTGTAAGAACAACACCTATAAGAGTCCAGCTACGAACGATGCTTTTCTCACATCTTTTAAGTTGGAGTTAGATTGAACTGGTATGGGAAGAAATTTCTAGTTGGATTATAAGAAGAGGAGGAGGTGAATATCCTCACCCACCGTGGAAGGAGGTGCACCTGTTTGACATAATTTCTATTGGTAAAAAGGGGTAAATCTGTGAGAATTTTCAAATTGGGAAATTATTTGTGAAATAAAATTTAAAATTTAAATTAACAAGTAAGGAAAGGCTAAGTTCGGGTGTAACCGAACATGTTATACTCTCGCAATTTATCGAAGAAATTTTATTAAGATAACGCACAAATTTACTCATAAATTCGGCATAAAGTTTAATAGAATAAAAAATCGTCCTATATAGTGTATGAGGGCTGAGGTAATTCCTGAACCGATTTCATTCAATTTCACCAGCAAGGTACACTATATCCAATACTATACGCTCACTTAATTTTGCTAAGATATATCACATATTAACCAATACATATATGCGTAATAAAGCCCAATGAATTTTTGAAAAACCTTTAATTAGGTATATGGGAGCTAGCGGATGATATTTTTGCGAAACCTATAATTATGTATATGGGAGCTAAGAGATGTTGTGACCCGATTTTAATAATTTTTGGAACAGAGACACACTATTGGAAGAAAACAATTTCCTCTTAATTACATTAAATTAGTTGAGAGATTTACCCATATTTGAGGCGCTGAGTTCAACATGTTCGATATCTGGGGCCTTGAAAAGTTATTTGTGAACCGATTTCATCCATTTTCCACACATGTCATCAGGGTGTCAATAAAATATTATATACCGAATTTCATTGAAATCTGTCGAGTAGTTCCTGAGATATGGTTTTTGACCCATAAGTGGGCGATGCCACGCCCATTTCCCATTTTGTAAAAAGATCTGAGTGCAGCTTCCTTCTGCTATCATTTCTGTGAAATTTTGTGTTTCTGACGATTCTCGTTAGTGAGTTAACGCACTTTTAGTCATTTTCAACCTAACCTTTGTATGGGAGGTGGGCGTGGTTATTATCCGATTTCTTTCATTTTTGGGCTGTATAAGGAAACGGCGAAAAGAAATGACTGCAGAAAGTTTGGTTTATATACCTTTATTGGTTTGCAAGATATATATAAAAAACCTATTTGAGGGCGGGGTCACGCCCACTTTTCCAAAAAAAATTACATTCAAATATGCCCCTCCCTAATGCGATCCTATATTCCAAATTTTATTTTCATGACTTTATTTATGGATTAGTTATAACTCTTTATGTGTTTTTGGTTATCGCCATTTTGTGGGCGTGGCAGTGGTCCGATTCCGCCCATTTTTGAACTTAACCTTCTTATAGTGCCAAGGAACGCGTGTTCCAAGTTTCATTAAGATATCGCAATTTTTACTCAAGTTACAGCTTGCACGGACGGACAGACGGACAGACGGACGGACGGACAGACAGACATCCGGATTTGAACTTTACTCGTCACCCTGATCACTTTGGTATGTATAACCCTATATCTAACTCGTTTAGTTTTAGGACTTACAAACAACCGTTAGGTGAACAAAACTATAATACTCTCTTTAGCAACTTTTGTTGCGAGAGTATAAAAATGCCGCGAGTTCGGAAGTATTGTGTGCGCGGGTGCTCCGGTGATAGCACAACTGGCAATTTGTTCATTTGGCCGAAAAATGTACATATGTGAGTGATATTGTCAGTGCTAATAATAAATTCTTCCAAAATGGACTTATTCTAACACTTAAACTTCTATTTGGTGCTGATCAATAATTTTAAACTTTTTTATATAATTCAACATTTTTTCAATTTGCGCATTTCTTTTGAATTTTTTCAAGTTTTATTTTTAATTCTAGTTCGATGTTATTTGATTTTGTTCTTCTTCATATATGTATCTTCTTCATGCACTTACAAATCCCCGATGTTCGTTATTTAAGGTACTCAATGTAAAAAATTGTATTGTTCGTCTATGCGTTGCTACTATATGTATATATACATACATATATTAGATAAATATTATTATATTGTGTATATATATTATAAAAATAGGGCACGAAGAAACCCGTACCTGCAGTGCTGAAAGATGTTTATCGGATGGAAATAAAATCCATCCCCCGAGGACGAGATTGCCTTCAGCAACTGGGTTTTAGCTCAAAAAATGAATGCGCCATACTCCAACCGTAATAAGTTATTTGTTTGTGAACGTCACTTTGATAAGAAGTACGTCACAAATAAAGGACTTAAGGAAGGAGCTTTCCCTTCATTAAATATATTTGTCGAAGCTTTAGGCGATTGTAGTAGCAATTCTTCAAACAGGGTCATTCAGCCTATTAAACATAACTACTCCAATATAAAAGAGGAAGATGGTTATTTGAGTTTTAAGGAATTCGAATTGTATTCGGACCTCGAGGTAAAGTGCAGACGTTTCGATGTGTCTTTCATCGTGGAAGACCATAATTTCTCCACATGTAACCGCGAGTCTTGCGCTCGGATTTTGCGGGCTTATAAAAGGAATGCCCACAAGCAAAATAAAAAAATGAATGCGCTTAGACAGGAGATTAGTGGTTTAAAAGGAAAAATTTCCGATTTAGAGAATAGGGCAATTATTGCATCCAAAAATGCTACTGAGGATGCAATAAATTTTTCTAGGATGATTGTTAATTCATTCAACACCAATACTGAAGATCAGAAAACTTTAGCGCAAAATATTAACTACATATACATATGTATGTCAACGAAGGCATATAATTTCATGAGAGAAGATCTTCAGTTTGCGCTGCCACATCAAAAATCTCTACTGCGATGGCGCCAAATGTTGCGGCAGGTATAGATGTTAGGGTTATAGAAAATTTGAGGAGTATTGTCCATGGAATGTCCGATGTTGAAAAAATTTCTGCAATCGTTTTTGACGAAATTGCTATAAAAAAAGACCTAGTGTACAACAACAACAGGGATATTATAGATGGTTTTTTAACAAAGGCGATGACAAGGGGGAAATAAATGTTGCCGATAAATGTTGTTTTTTTATGATAAAAAGGATAGCATCCAATTGGAAATATGTGGTTTCATACTATGTGGGTTTCATACTAATGGGCTATCTGCAGTAGATTTAAATAATATTCTTATGAAAAACATTGAAGTCCTTGAAGGCATAGGACTCAATGTAAAAGCGATCATTTGCGATCAAGGTCCGGGGAATGTCCGTTTATTTAAAGATTTGAAGGTAGATAGGGACCACCCATTTTTCATAAACAATGGCAAAAAAGTGCACTGCCTTTATGACTATTGCCATTTGACTAAGTCTGTCAGGAATAATCTGTTAACATACGATTTGGAAACTATCGATGGTTTAGCTAGTTTTAATATTATAAGGAGATTGTATGACATCGATAAGGTTAACCCTAATTTTAAAATTTGTCCGAAGTTGACATCCACCCATGTGTATCCCAACAATTTTGAAAAAATGAGCGTCTCCAGAGCTACACAGGTGTTCAGCAATTCAGTAGCTGCTGGCATCGATATGGCATTCCAAAAGGGATTATTGGGTTCGAGTCAATATATGTTCATACATATATTGAAATGTGCCAAAGCGACACAAATGTTTGTCCAAAGAATGAACGACTTGTTTGACAAGCTCGACTGTAAGAGTCTCTACAACAAGAAACCGTTCAAGTGCCCCATGTTTCGAAACAAATTTTCATCAAAGTTTAAGAGGTTGAATGATCACCTGCAGTTCATTTCGCAAATTAAATACCTTGACAGCCGTAATATTAATTGTTTTGAAGGTTTTGTTATAACTATCAAAGCAATGATGAACTTAACGACAGACATTTTTGAACACCACACGGACGTACAGTTTCTTTTGTTGGGGAAACTTAATCAAGATGCTCTGGAAAACTTTTTTTTACAAAATTCGCGCATGCCAGGTCATGAACACCAATCCATCGGCCTATGGTATCTAATTCATAATCGCTCGTCTTATCTCAAAGAAAATATTGAGACGCATGTTTCAAAACATTAGCCCAAACTGCGAAGACTATGACGACATGAATCTTGATTGGAATATCAGTGAGGAGGATTCTGTCTCTCTGTCTTATACATTCTTTGACAATGGGCAGCTGTAAAGTTACCACTAATATGTGAAATGTAAAATTATTAAAAGTTATAACAAAGATGACATTATTTTGCCATTTATAATAACAATCGATTATTTAAAACAAATAAATCGACAATTTCTACATTTTTTGTACAAATAATTTCTCTTTAAACTAAATACATACAGTCAGAGTCATTAATATTCGGTGTTGTCATACTCGTCTATTCAAACTATTCCAAAAATTAAAAAAAAAATTAAAATTTGGTTTTATTTTTTTTTATTATGTAGATCAAATCAACAGTAAATAATATACATAAAAAAAATAATACAGAATTCCATTCTTAAGAAAAAAAAGCAAATAACTTCAGGTACACATAAAACGAGCCTTCATTAATATTCGGTTTTTTGGTATTTAAGGCACAAAATTATTCGAAAAATTTTCATCAAATCAACAGTAAATAATATACATAAAAAAAATAATACAGAATTCCATTCTTAAGAAAAAAAAGCAAATAACTTCAGGTACACATAAAACGAGCCTTCATTAATATTCGGTTTTTTGGTATTTAAGGCACAAAATTATTCGAAAAATTAAAACCAAAAAACATTAGTATTTGGTGGGATATCCCTTATGTTTCAGCACCTCATTCAAACGATTTGGCATATTTTCAACAATTTTAGCCGGCGAAATTTTATCTCATTCCTGTTGCAGCCTAATCTTCAGGTCGGTGACTGACGAAATCGTCCCACAGATTTTCGATGGGATTAATGTCCGGTGATTGGGGGGGTGGATGGAGTACTTTGGGGCAATTATAAAGTAGCCATTCTTGTACTAACCGAGATTTATGTTTCGGGTCGTTATCTTGATAAAATTTGAATGACTCTAAAATACCGAGTTTTTCTGCGCTACTTTTTAAATTGTTTTTTAGGATATTAAGATACGACTCTTTGTTCACTATCCCATCTATAAAAACTAGTTTCCCGACCCCGTTTACTCCCATACACCCCCACACCATAACGTGACCATTGCCATGCTTTACGGTAGGCCTCAAATTTTGCGGATGTAGCTCTTCGTTAGGTTTTCGCCATACTTTTACACGTCCATCCGAGCCAAATACGTTGAATTTACTCTCATCAGCAAATATAACGTCATTCCACCAAATCGTTGGTTTAGAAATATGGTCTTTGGAGAATTTTATACGTGCTTGTCTGTTTTTTAGCTGGGCCAAAGGCTTACGTCGAGCAACGCGGCCATTATACCCCCTGGCATTAAGAGTTCTTCGAATGGTAGACGACGAAACCTCTTTACCAAATTCTTCCGCAATCTCAGTGGCAATTTTTGGTGCACTTAAACGTGGATTAATCTTAATTTTTCGCACCACTGCCTTAAGCTCTCTCTCACTGAGCTTCTTTGGCTTACCAGTTTGTTTCAACAAATATTCTCTTCCTTCATTTTTGTAACGCCGAACAATGTCTCCTACTGTATTGACTTTCATATTGGTCATTTCTGCAATTTTTTTATAGGTTTCTCCATTCTTATGATGAAAAATTACCAACTTGATTTGCTCCAAAGTAGAATTTTTTCCTTTCCGTCCCCTTGCAATTTTCTGTTCGAAATAAAACTATTTGAAACCTTTCTAGTGCATAATTAATGTTTATTTATAATACCTCAAACAAATTTTTTCATAAAACCACTTTCAGCTTAGTTTTTATAATTGTGAATTCCAATCGCGGGGAAAAACCGAATAATAATGACGCGTCGTATTTTTAGGTAGTTGTAAAAATTACACCGTTGTGTTTTACAACGTGATTCAAATACCCCAAAAAAGTAGTAAATAATAAGTACATTCATCATTCTTTAATTTAAAAAAAAAAAAAATTAACGCATTTAGTACTTTTATTTAAAAATATAGGGGCATTAGCTTAAAACAAAACTAAAACCGAATATTAATGACTCTGACTGTACATATGTAAATTTTATTGAAGTGGAAGATTTTAGTACGGCAACAATGAAATTGCTGTTTGATATATCGCTGCCGTCTTCAAAATGTTCAAGACGCTGGCTTCAAAGCGACATTTGTAGCCAGCCGTCGCACATAGGGATTTCCGTGCTTGAAATTCAAAAAATGGCATGTTGTCTGATTTGAATGAAAATTTCACAGTTTGTTACCAACTATCTATACATTATTTTCCCAAAGTTTTAGGATTCTATCTGCATTAGTTTTTTGTCCAGAACTGCCCAAAGTTGGTGAATGTGGAGAACATCAAAATTAGCAAAAAATTTCCTCTACTAAGTCAAATCATTGATACAATAAAAGAACTATTGAAATTCAACTTTATTATTATTTTGCATTTATAATATGTACATACATATGTATCAAAGAAAAAAATTGCCTCAAAATCCATTGAAAAAAATAATAAATAAAAAATTTTGTGGAAAAACATAATTTGGACGTCAAAATTTCAATGTTCTTCAAATTCAAAGTGGTGCATCTTTTTAGCGCTGTCTACCGCTGTCGACATACATATACCGAATTAAAGCCTAAAGTCTCAGCTAAACGATAAAAAAAAAATCAGCTGCCCCAAATTGCCCCCTTGAAAGAAACAATGAGATACCATAAAATGGCAAGTTACCGCCCAAAAGTATGCAATACATAGCGTACTTTATAAACGTTTGCCTTTGAATGCAATTGTTTTTGGCACTGAATTCTAAACATTTTGTTGCTATTTTTACCGTAATATTGAATATTGTTGAACAACAATATTGATCAAATTACATTAATTTGCGAAGTGTGAAAGTGATTAGAGGTCAAGTGATATCAAGTGCTGCAATGGAATGTTTTAAAATTTCTTATTTAAGAATATGTGAACTTTTAATGGATACCAATAGTGATATTGACATATGTAGTTGTTGAAATTATTGCGTCTAATATTAGAAACATGACTCAAGTGGATGTTGCGAAATTTGAAACATTTTTAAAAAAAATTTTGTGACAAAATTTAAAGAGAGATGGCAAAGAACAACACGTACGAGAACAAGATTTCTTGAAATGAATGAACAGCTGCTTACAAGTGATTATGTAGTGGAAGTTACTAACGAGACAGAAGCACCGAGCTGTTCTAGCATGGTTAAACGCGGACGACCAACTATTGGCTTCGAAAACAGTAAGCCGCGAACAAAGAGAATAAAACTGCATGAATTGGTTTTGTATTCCGCAAAAAAACATGGTAGCGCAGATATAAATAAGGCATTAACTCCAGAAAAGGCCCTGGCGTTGATTCTCGATGCTTCATTATCTAAGCACCAATATGAGGTTTTAACACCAACATATGTATATAATGTCATAAAAATGCTACATATGTACCAAAAATCAGTGCTATAGGTCAAAAATTAAGTTTCACCTTATATGGGAGGTGGGCGTAAAAGTTGGCGGATGTTATTGAAATTTAACACCAACATATATAATGTCATAAAAATGCTATGTACCAAAAATCAGTGCTATAGGTCAAAAATTAAGTTTCACCTTATAGGGCGTAAAAGAGGGGGCGTGATTTTGATTTTGTTTCTTGATTGGAATCCAAAACAATGATGTACCAAATGTCATTGTCCTGCGGCAACTCCATATATTTTTAGCCGCGGTATGCACTAGCAGAAATCTATGTGCGTCGATACGACGTGTCGTGTCGTCGTCTTTGTGTTCAGCACTTAAAGGGATGTCCAAATTATTCCAGTGTGAGAGCGCTCAAAATTAGCGTTTTTTATAACATTTGGCATTGTTACCAGATCAGACAAAATAATTACATTTAGCGATGTAATGGAATGATAAAATATCCGGTTTTCGAAATCTCAGTAAGAAATAAGGCCAATTAATACCTGTCAAATGACAAATAACACATTTTTTTAATTTTTCAAGATGCTGAAAATCACAAATCATTTCTTTTACCACTTTTAAATTCGCGTTTCCATTTATATTTATTTTTTAAAGTTATTATTATTATTATGTTATATTATAAATGACTCCGTTGTATTATTTTTTTTGGCAACATTTCAATCTTTCGAACGTCTTGAAAATTTTGAAGCCGGCAGCGACATATCAAACAGCAATTTCATTGTTGCCGTACTGAAACCTTTAACTTCAATAAAATTTACATATTTATTCTTTTTCAAGTCACGGGTTGAGTAACAAAAATGAGATAATACTCTCTTAATGTGGATATAAGTCAAAACAACATCATCCACCAATATCCACTAAATCACATTTATGTAGAGCATCCGAGATTATGAATAATGAGTAAGTTTCTCTTGATACGAACAGGTAAAGTCGTCAATTGTCTCATGAGTCAATAATGGATTCACGATAAACCGAAATGACTCAAACCACCAAAAAACACCAAGATTATAATTGAATGACATGAGTCTTTTAAGTTTAAGTTTCATCTGTGTATATCAACAACAATTTAAACCAAAAATCCAGCTCGATAATAATAGCGATGTATGTATTTCATAAGAAACATTTTCAGCTTCTGTTGAAGAACTATTCGCACGAGAAAGTAGGTTTGGAAAAAAGAAAGAAAAAAAAATTATATCTAAATTCTTGCAAAGTGTAACTAAACTTTGAACAATGGATATATTTAAATTAAACAGTCTATTCATTTCTGCAATATTTGACAGAATTTAATTGATTTTCAACCAATTTTAGCATAAAAAATCGTTTTCAATGATGTTTGTAGCATGTGTTGCATATTCGATTATTTGAAGTATTTGTCAAGTTTCTTACAGGATAATATGATATCTTTAGTTCCTATGTAGACTCCACACTGTATACTTAAACATTTGAGAAAAGGTGACTTGAGCAATTAAGCCTCTAGTTATTTTCTAATGCCTTTTCCACATTGCCTCATCTGTCTGTTACGACAATTATGCTATCTAAACTATTAGTGCCGAACTCTACAAATTTATCCTGCAGATTTCTCTTAATCTTAAGTAACTTGCATTTTAACCATAGACTCCGTACCAAGTACAATATCGCATAGTTGGAAGACCTTCACGAAATGCGGTGTGGCAAATAACAAATCACGCTTAACGAAGTCAACCTTCCACAAATCAATTGTAGTAGAAGGGTAACCGGGTGCTACATATTTTCTTTATTCAAATTAAATCTCTTCTTTTTTCTTCGGTTTTTACCAACGTTGCGCGAAATGGTTGTTTAGTCTGGAAGTAAATCGTCTACATCTATAATTTCCCATATTTCATGCCAATTGTCGTAAAAAATTTTAATAGTTTTCTAAATCCTCACCCCTTCACGGATGAAAACGGACGACAGTTTTCAATCACCTAAATCCTCTCAAGCTTCTAATGCTAATTTTTAACATCTTCACTAACTTTATGCTTAGGCAGTTCATTTACATGCAAGGTAAAACCTTTATGTCTGCTCAGATTGGAAATCTGCATGCCACGGCATCTGTAAACTTTTTTGTAATTACGACAGTCAGTTATGTTATAGCACTTCTGCCCTTCCGTGTTTCATTGAGCTTATATGTACCTGAAGTTATTTTCCCCACTATGTCTTCGTTAGTCTCCATAGTTTATCAACTAAAGAAAATTTTATATGAACATATTTATGCATGTGCTAGTAAATTTTACGCAATATTATAGCTTACAATTATTAATTGAAAATCATAAATAACAAAACACGTTCAGAAACAAACAACAAACCACATTCACAAGTTTTGCACATGTGCAAGAATGACTTAGTATAATCAAAGTAATACCGAACTCATTCAAATTGATTTTCGCCCTCTCCAATGAGCAAGTGAGTAAAATCAAATTGTTAGTATGCACACAAGTATCACGAGTTATAAATTGACGGCAAGACTACGACAGCAATGAATGAGCACGAGCGGAGATAAGACAGCGGTTTAACTTGTTAGGTAGAGCTTTTGAAAAAGCTGGAGCAGTTAAAACAGGGGCAATTTGAATCCGTACAGGATTATGTAAACGAAGTAGTCACGACTTCAATTAAATTGCGAAATTCTGGTCTGTCCCTGGACGATGAATTATTAGCATTATTTTTGCTCGCTGGGTTCCCTAACGAGTTCCAAGCACTCGTTATGGCTGTAGAAAATTCCAGAGCGAAGCTAATTGTGGAAAGCGTTAAGAGTTGTTGTTGCAGAATGTCAAATTTGACATTCCAACAAAAAGGGAATGATAAAAAATCCAATCGGAAAAAAATTCGATGCTACAACTGTTGTCAAGAAGGTCATATGCGAAAACAGTGTCGCATGCCTACGCAATCAAAGAAAGTAAATGAGAATGAATGTAAAAATAGGACGGCAATGTTTTCAAATTCGCTCTGCGAAAGTGTTTTATATGTCGACTCCGACGCAAAGTCACATATGACGAACAATCAAGTGCTGAACACAAAGACGATAGCTTTGAGCTTTGATATATCATTTATAATAAGAATCGATTATTTAAAACAAAGAAATCGACCATTTTTACATTTTTTGCGTAAATAATTTCACTTTAAACTAAATATATAAATTTTATTGAAGTGAAAGATTTTAGTACGGCAACAATGAAATTGCTGTTTGATATATCGCTGCCGTCTTCAAAATGTTCAAGACGCTGGCTTCAAAGCGACATTTGTGATCAGCCGTCGCTACGTCGTGTCGTGTCGTCGTCTTTGTGTTCAGCACTTGATGGTCGAGACCAGAAGCGTTACGGATAATCGATTTTCACGGTTATTCGTATAACAATTTTGATTATAGTTTTTAATATTTTTTTTAACATTGGTGTACATACATATTTACGTTAAAATATTAATTCAAGTATTTTATGAACATTTTTTAAATTGTATAAGTATGTTGACATTAAATTTGCTACTGAAAACATGGGCCAAAAAACGACATTAAGTGCAATCCAACTAACACAATTTTCGTGGTCTAGCGCTTTTTGCATGATTTATTTACTCTCTCATTTTCATATATGTACATATATATGTACGTATATTGACTTGTGAGAGTCTTTGCTTCCTATCTGCTTCTGTATTTAATAAAAACAATTCTCAAAAAAATTCTGCCATCATGGAGAATCGAATCAAACAATTTGAAAACAGTGCAAACAAAAAACAAGCAAGTTGGGATGCAGCTGAACATTTTATACTCTCGCAATTTATGGCTATAATTTTATTAAGATAATACACAATTTGACCCATATATTCGGCATAAAGTCCAATAGAATAACGAAAATCATCATATTTAGTATATAAGCCGAGATAATTCCTAAACCGATTTCACAAATTTTCCCCACCAAGCTACACTATATACAAGACTATATGCTCACTTATTTTTCCCGCACATTACAAGGCATATGGGAGCTAGGGGAAGTTCTGATCCGATTTTAATAATTTTTGGAACAGAGACACACAATAAGGAGAAATTAAATTAAAATATCTGAAAGATTTGCCGATATTTTAGGTGAAAAATTACCATTAGACACTGAGTTCTTCATGTTTGATATCCGGGGCCTTGAAAAGTTATAGTCCGATTTCTAAACTTTTTTTATAAGTGAAGCCACAGATGATATATAGTATTTGTGTAAAGTTTTATTCCGCTATCTTCATCGGTTCCTTACACATAAAGTGAACGAATCAGATGGAATTTACAATTGAGTTATATGGGAAGTTGGCATTCTTGTGAACCGATTTTGCCCATTTTTTATCCGTATTGTCATGGTGTCAAGAAAATATTATATACCGAATTTTATAGAAATCGGTCGAGCAGTTCCTGAGATATGGTTCTTGACCCATAAGTGGGCGACACCACGCCCATTTTCCATTTTATAAAATATCTGAGTCCAGCTTCCTTCTGCCATTTCTCATGTTTGGTTATGATCCGATTTCTTTCATTTTTTACTGCAGAGGGGAATGGCTAAAAGAAACGACTGCAAGTTTGGTTTATATAGCTTAATTGGTTTGCAAGATATATACAAAAAACCTATTTGGGGGCGGGGCTACGCTCACTTAAAAAAATTACTTCCAAATGTGCCCCTCCCTAATGCGATTCTCTTAACCAAATTTTACTTTCATAACTTTATTTATGGCTTAGTTATGACAATTTATCTGTTTGCGATTTTCGCCATTTGTGGGCATGGCTGTGGACCGATTTTGCCCATCTTCTAAAGCAAGTGCCAAGGAATATGTGTTCCAAGTTTCATTAAGATATCTCAGGCAGACGGACGTACAGACGTTCGGATTTCAACTCCATTCGTAATCCTGATCATTTATAAAATATAACACCCTTATTTAACTCTTTTATTTCTGGGTGATACAAACAACCGTTATGTGAACAAAGCTATAATACTTTTGTGAAACATGTTGCGAGAGTATAAAAATTATACAATAAATTATTTTATTTATTTTCATATTTATAAATCCCAGCTTTTTTGTCCAAGCTTGTTGAAATAAAATTTTGTTTACAGTCTATTTAAGGGTTCGAGGCATTAGGTACTGTACACGCCCACTTATTTATAATTTAGGTCCTTTTCATCGCTTTTCTTCTAGTATTAAAAAGACAATATTGGGTATTTTAGATATGAAAAAAGCAAAAATGAATCACCAATTAATTGACAAATTTATTGTAAATGTCTTTTCGAAGAATATGTAACGGTAAAGTACGGTTAACTATGTAACACGTGCTAAACAAGTAAAAAAATAAGTCTGTAAAGTATTTCTTGACAATAACAAAATTGAATGATTTTAGCTTTTTGTTTCTGGTTTGTTTTTCATAGCTTTCGCAGTTTTTTGCATAAATTCTCTTTAAATACTGTATGTATGTATCCACCCCTGATTAAAAAAAAATGTTGATCTGAAGTAAAAAGTAATATATTTTGCTGCGGAAAGTGAAAAAGTGTATCTATTTCCCCGCCTCGCCATTTTCCATTTTGTAAAAAAATGAGTGCAACTTCTTTCTGTAATTTCTGATGTTTCTGATATTGTGGGCGTGGCAGTGGACCGATTTCGCCCCATTTTCAATACCAACCTCCTCAGATCGCCAAGAAATATGTGTACCAAGTGTCATTTAGATATCTCAATTTTTAATCAAGTTATCGCCTGCACGGACAGGCGGACAGACATCCGTATTTCGAATTCACTCGTCATCGTGATCATTTATATATATGTATAACTTATATCTAACTCTTTTTTTCTAGGAGATATGTTATGTGAACAAAACTATTATACTCTCTCTAGCAACTTTGCGTTGCGATAGTATAAAAACAACAACAAACTTTCAGTTTCGCTAAAAATGCTACTTGGAACCGAATTTCGTCTGACGAACAGATTAAGTTAGAGATTATGAACAAAGATGAAAAACCATACGAAATTGATTAGAAACCACGAGGAATACAAAAAACATAAGCCTACTGGACAAAAGTCTTCGATAAATGAACGTCCCAAATGGAATATTCACAAGTTATCAACGGACATGATGAGTTGCTCCAAATTAAAGCGGAATTTGATCTATAAGTGCCAAGACAACGTGTACATCAAATTTTGAAAGTAGACTTAGATCCATCCATCCATGAATCCAAAGTGTCTAAATCGAGCTTATAAAATCGCCATAAAAACGCATGCATCCTTTTTCGAAAATTACAAATTCTAAGAAGTAGTGTTTCAAACTTGATATTTAGTGATGAGAAAACATTAAATTTAGATGGATCATAAGTATTGCAGGGATCATGGCGACAACTGGGTGTTCCAGCAGAATAACGCGCTTATCCACGTCGCAGGGTCGTCTTTAAGTCCTAAACTGAATTCAATAGACGATTTATGGGACATACTTCCGCAACATTTTTTAGCTGAACAAAGCAGTAAGACATCTAAAACAAGCCATTGAGGAGGAATGGGCAAATATAAACGTTGGCCAATTCTATGACAAATCGGCTAAAACTTTTGAAAATACAAGTAAGGGCCCCATTTTATATTAATACATCGAAAATATTTCATTCAAATTATTTACCTATTTAAAAGTTAATTCTTAACTAAAAATCTGAATTTTGCACAAATAGCTATTTTCTAGGGTATAAAATGTAGTTTTATTAATTTTCTTTTAGCGTTTATGTTTTTTTTCTTTTAATACTATTTACTAACATCTAACAAAAAAAATCAAACATGAATAATATATGCACAGGTTAAATAAAAATTGAGAGAAATAACAGAGAACAAATATCAATTTTCCTGAGGTAAGTTACAGCTGAAAATATTATACTGCTTTTGATCCTTGAATTGTAAAAGGTGTTTTTAATTATCTCTAGTTTTAGCTACATAAATTTCAATACTATTTCAGATTTATTTCATAGGTTCTAATTATTTAAGTTTTATACATATACTATAGTTGGTGCTTATTTCCACGTTGACAAGTTATTGTTTCCTTTTTGAGCCACCTTCAGTCCATACAATTTTCTCAGTTTACGTCAATTATATTTAATTTGCTCCGCTTTAATCCCGATCATAATGACAGCTTGTATAAACAGATAATACAATAACAAACATATTTGTATATCCAGTAAATACTCATAGTTCATGTGCGTCACGTTCAACAAATTGTGGGCTAAGCACTTACGTTTAGTGAAGGGTAGAATACCTTATTTTTCTTTTTTTAATTATTTTTGAATGAGTTATAATTTAATTGTGCAGAAGTTTGTTGAATTTATTATATTTCGTTGTTTCGGCGGATATCGTGCTGGGGTTTTTTAGTGAAGCATACAACAGTGAAGGTATAACATTTTATGTTCCAAGCTATTAAAATCTAATAATCTTAAAACAACTTAATGTATGAAATGTACTGTTATGCAAGTCCTGTTTGTTATCAAGTGCCTTTGCAGGTGTTGCATAAAATCATGATTTGATTGAGCACTTAGATAAATTAGAATTCACAAATTTTGGAAAACGCAGTAAATATTTGATGATATTGATTTAAAAGAGCTTTCAAGATGTTAATTGATAAATGTGCACGCACGTCATATACTATAGACACTACACGTAGTAAATACGGCATTTACTAACAGAAATGTTCAAAATTAAATTAAGAGATTTAAATAAATGTCCATTAAATATTTCTTTTGATTTTGTTTAGTTGAATGGAAATCAATTAAATGAATTATTTAACATCACTTCAGCTTTGAAATTCATGATTTGTGAGCTTTATTCGCAATTACAAGTGTATTTCATTGCAGCTTCCATATAGTGTCATATTTAGTTGTGTTAGTTAGTGTCGTTATTAAACTCAGTATCTGTTTGTATGTCTGGATATGAGCTCAAAGCAAATCCTTAAAGGATTTGTAAGTTGTTTATGATAAATGTGTATACATGGTTACAAAATATACTTAACCCAAAACAATCCGCCTACTCGGCTTACGTTTAAGTCAAAAGCCTGAAAGTGCATTTTTCACGTAAGATACATATTTACACCTACAACTTGCTTGTTGATTTGAAATCCAATTTCAACCATTAAGGATGTGTTGCCAACATCGAGACTAAGCTATTGCACCGCTTGCTCCGCCTTGCCTAGATTTGATAAAGAGACAGTCAGGATATATGTACCAGTTGGCGCAAACTACACTATTCACAAGTCATTGCAAAAGACGATTTGTAATTTCGTTGACTTTGAAAAGTGGGCGTGGCAGCACACAAATCGGTATATTAGACCAATCCATAAACCAATATATACAGTTGCAATCAAAATGAAGTGAACATTTGTAATAGAAAGTTTTATGAAGTAATTTTTTTTTATAATAATTTTTTATTAAACACATTTCTACTTGTTTATAGAACTTATTATACATAGTTTACTATAAGTTAGAACTTAAACCATATTATGTTAATAACAACAAAAAAATAATAAAGAAATGTACAATGGAATCATTGGCTTTCGGAAAAGTAAAAAAAAAAAATAGCTGGTATGATAAGGATTGTCGTCTCGCAGTGGAGAGAAAACAGACTGCTTACTTCGCAATGTTGCGATCGACCGCAACACGAGCGGGATGAGAAAGATATCTAGAACTGAAGAGGGTAGCGAGACGCATTTGCGGACAAAAACAGAAAGAGGCCGAAATGCGTGAGTATGAAAAGTTTGAGAAGCTGGCCGACAGGGGTAATGCTCGAAAATTCTACGAAAATATCCGGCGACTATCTGAAGGTTTCAAGACCGGAGCGCACTCCTGTAGGACACCCAGAGCTGATCTAGTTATTGATGGTCAGAGTATACTGAGTTTGTGGAGGGAACACTTCTCCGACCTGCTGAATGACAGTGAAAGTACAACACCAGGAGATGGCGAACCAGATTCCCCAAACGATGACGATGGAACTGATGTTCCATTACCCGACCATGAAGAAATTCGAATACCAATTCCCCGCTTGAAGAACAACAAAGCGGCGGGGGCCGAGACATTGCCGGTCGAGCTATTCAAATACGGCGGTGAAGAGCTGATAAGGTGCATGCATCAGCTCTTTTGCGAAATATGGTCGGAAGCATGCCCGACGATTGTAATCTCAGTGTACTCTGCCCAATCCACAAAAAGGGAGACTCCACAATATGCGTCAACTATCGTGGGATAAGCCTTCGTAACATCGCTTATGAGGTTCTATCGAGCGTATTGTGTGAAAGACTAAAGCCCACCGTCAACAAACTTATTGGACCTTATCAGTGTGGCTTTAGACCTGGAAAATCTACATCTGACCAGATATTCACCATACGCCAAATCTTGGAAAAGACCCGTGAAAAGAGGATCGGCGCACACCATCTCTTTGTTGATTTAAAGCTGCGCACCACTGCCACAACTAAGCCATAAATAAAGCTATTAAAGTAAATTTTGGCACAAGGGATCGCACTAGGAAGGGGCATATTTGGATGTAATTTTTTTTGGGATGTGGGCGTGACCTCGCCCAATAGTTGAAGTCGGATAATAACCACGTCCACCTCACATTTAAAGGTTAGGTTGAAAATTACTAAATGTGCGTTAACTCGCTAAATTTTACAGAACTACTCGACCGATTTCAGTGAATATCAGTACATAATATTTCTTGGTACCCTGATAACGCGGATAAAAAATGGTTTACAAACACGCCTACTTCCCATATAACTCAATTCTGAATTCCATCTGATTCGTTTACTTTATAATATATACATTAGGAACCAAAAATAAAATTTTACACAAATAAAAAAATTTCCTCTAATAGTGTGTCTCTGGACCGGTGGGCTTATGGAAGTTCCACTGTAATTTGTTTTTATGCGTTTTTTCAAATGAACCCATTTCCCATTTACTGAACAAATGTTTTAACGAAATTACTCTCCCTTAAGTTGCTCCCCATAAATGTGTTTGTATTTGAAAAAAAAGCATTTAAATAAGAAAAGAAAATCACATAAATTTTTGCTGGCCATTATTTTGGCGGCACGAAAGACATTTTATCTTTTGCCTATAAATTGTCGGAGCAAACATATTTGTAAAACAACGAAAACGAAATTTTTCTTAGCATTAATTTTGAGTATTAAATTCCACCATATTGGGCTAGGTTCACTCTATTGTCAAATGCCTTGTAACCATTTTAAAATAGCGCTTTATTTGTAGTCCTTAAAAATTAAATGCACTTCAAGTAATTTTAAGAAAAAAGTTCACAATTATATAGTATAACTAAATAAAAGTACATTGTTTATTTCGTAAATCATAACATAATTATAAAAAAAGACGATTAAATAAAAAAATAAAGTCGAAATAACTTTAAATGATGTTTAAAAATATAAAAAAACACCGCTGTCATAACTGAACTTAACACTACCAATTTCTGAAGCAATGGTATTAATATACAAATGGACAAAGCTGAATCAAAGTTAGTCAAGACTCATTTATAGCACGTGCAAGGGCATAGGCCAAATATGCCCAAAAAATCAAACCTATATTAAATATACACTTCTGTACGTAGCACATCGGTAAATATGATACAAATAAGGAAATATGTTGACATTGTTGTAATTGAAACCATTTGTTATGTCACAGTTGCTGAGTTGGAAATAATGTGACAGGTTTGGTTATAAGGTGTGAGAATGATAAATTTTATTCAGCACCTGCATTAATATACCCAATATAAATAAATGTATAAAAACGGTAGAATGGCAGATAGTAACAAATCTCATATAATTCTTATTTCTGAATATGTTTTTATTTAAGATGCGAGTTTGTTTAATCAAATAAAACATCAGTATTAAATTATGCTCGTAAATACTTTCCATAATTTCTTGAATACATATGTATAACACTAATTTCCTTAAAGAAGACGAAGCGTATGAATAAGGTGCTGCTAAGTATATGTACATGAGGACTTTACATGTATGTATTTTCTGAACCCTGTTCTTCATATTAAAATGTCATTAGATGTAGTATATGGTATTTACAACAGATTGAAATTTAAAGATCGAGATCGACGAGTTAATTTACTACACAATGTGAGGTGAATTGAATTAATGCACAATAGTAAAAAGTAATTAATTATCTTTAGCTTAAATGATAACGGATACATACATATATCTATCCCCATCTAGAAATGTGCCCAGCCACAAAAACGCTTCTTAATTACCATTTTCTTTTTGTATGTTTCATTTGAATCAAAATTTTGTGCACATCAATCATCTGACTAGTAAATACAAATGAATTTAACCGAAATTCTTATTAAACGACTGCAGTCACGCAGCAAGTTATCAGAACACATAAAACCAATTTAGGCTCTACTCATAAAGAAAAAAGCGTTATTTTACAATTTTGACGCTGAACAAGATATGACCCGCTTCTTTCATCAATGGAAAAACTTAGTTCCATCTTATTTAGTTTCTGAGAATTGGTTGTGCAGAGGGAGGGAGTATTTTTAAAGACGAAGAGAAATATCAATTCTTTGAAATTTTTGCTTTTGCCTTGAGGCACCTTTTCCTTCAGAGAAGGATCCTATAAACTTCGTACCTTAACAAAAAATTGTATTTTAGTAAGCACAGTACATACTACACATTTCTATAAATAATCTATCTTATCACATTTTTAAGGTATTGCGTAGAAGGTTTCAAAAAATGTTTGGCAGCAAATTGTTTTAAATTTTTCCAAACAAAATTTCATAGGTAATATCCATACTAAGCTTATTTGACGTCTTGTTGCACAAATTTAGCCGGAAGACAAACAAAACAGAGCATATTATTCATAGAAAAAATTTAATGTCCCACGTTAGTACATAAAGACACAAGAGGAAGGATCAATTTTATATCACAAATTTTGATGTAATACTATCTTCGGGCCGACAGTGAAAACATCTTGAAAGCACAATTTGTGGATTGTGGAACCCAAGTCGTTCTGACCGGTACCTTGTGTTTTCAGAGCGTTTTCATTGATAATTCACAATTTATTTGTTTGTTTACATTTTTGAGCATTTTTATACTCTCGCTAAGAGATGTTGAAAACTACTAAAAGAAAAACGAACAACGTTATAAACACTAAACACTCATAAAAATATTGTCGAACAAGAAGAACTTCGGTAAATCTCTCAGATAATTTAATGTATATGAATTCCATTTCTTTTAATATTGTGTCTCTGTACCAGAAGTGGGTGAAATCGGGTCACAACTTCCCCTCGCTCACTAATATTAGGGTTAGGGTATTCAACAGTTTAAATAATTATGATAGACTGCGTTAAAAATATAATTATAAATACAGCGCTCAAAATCACGACAAATTTATTTCAATATCTGAAAATTCTTCACCACGATTACAACAATTAAGACCAATTTTTCACCAAGATTACAACAATTTCTTTAAGACCATAACCTTAAAACCAAATTATAAGTAAACACATTAAATTTGCTGTGAAAACCGCGGTAAGTTGTAAGCATAACCCACAAAATGATGACAACAAATCAAAACAAGTTGTTATCACATTTAATCAGTTCGAAATTTATGCCCCATATATGTTTTCGTACGAAGAGGTCGGAACAAAAAGTATTACACCGCTCTTACTTAAACACAAGTACACACTGCCATCGGTATGTGTATAGGTGTAAAACCTGGCGTATACGTGACAAATCATGCGTCATAAAAACTAGCGAATGGTTATAACGGGAAAGAAAAACCAAAATTACAAAAGTACACCAATAACATACTCATTATGATATATATGTATATTCGTAGTATGTATATGTGTAGGGAAGTGTTACAGACTTCTGCAGGAGAGTACAAATTGAATGGCACACCAATTTGTAATACCTACACAGTTGGCTATTCTATTTTATTAGATTGTCGCCACAAGTACTTAGTAGGAAATCAGTAAAAGTAACATCATTACTAAGAATTTTAAATATCGGAATTTATAAGTGGTTAAGCACCGTGACTCAAAATGTGCGTTGACTTAGTGTTTTAATGCAATAAATTAAATATTCTTATGCAATACAAATTTATAAACGTACTTAGATAAAAATAGACGCAAATACATATTTAATATTTTGGTGAATTTTAATCTGTGATTTTTTATTTGTTGCTTTCTTTTAATCTCCTGTCGGTTAAACACTTAATACTTTTCTACTATTTCCATTATTGCAAAGCAAAAATTCTGTTAATTTTACCGTACTTCTTGGAACCTACTTCATACTGTTATTTTTGTACACAAACTAGACATAAACACTTAGACATACTTGTACAATATGTGCATCGATTCTGGCAAAACACCACGACAGAAGAAAAGCTTTTTTATTCGATTTGCTAAGTCTTCAATTTTATTGCTTAAGTGCTTTTTCACGTGCAAGTTTTTATACTCTCGCAACCTGTTGCACAGAGTATTATAGTTTTGTTCACATAACGGTTGTTTGTGTCACCAAGAAATTTAAGAGTTAGATATGGGGTTATATATACATAAATGATCAGGATGACGAGTGGATTTGAAATCCGGATGTCTGTCCGTCCGTCTGTCCGTGCAAGCGATAACTTGAGTAAAAATGAAGATATCTTAATGAAACTTGGAACACATGTTCCTTGGTACCCTGAGGAGGTTGCTTTCGAAAATGGACAAAATCGGTCCATTGCCACGCCCACAAAATGGTGGAAACCGAAAACCTATACAGTGTCATAACTAAGCCATAAATAAAGTTATGAAAATGAAATTCGGAACATAGGATCCCATTAGGGAGGGGCACATTTGTATGTATTTTTTGGAAAAGCGGGCGTGGCCCGGCCCCCAAATACGTTTTTTGTATATAACTCGCAAACCAATAAAGCTATATACACCAAACTTTCTGCAGTAGTTTATTTTAGCCATTTCCTTATACAGTCCAAAAATGAAAGAAATCGGATAATAACCACGCCCACCTCCCATACAAAGGTTATGTTGAAAATTACTAAAAGTGCATTAACTCACTAATGAAAAACGTCAGAAACACAAAATTTTACATAAGAAATGACAGAAGGAAGCTGCACTGAGATTTTTTTACAAAATGGAAAATGGGCGTGGCGTCGCCCACTTATGGGTCAAAAACCATATCTCAAGAACTATTCGATCGATTTCAATGAAATGTGGTATATAACACTTTCTTGACACCCTGATGACACGGGTGGAATATTGTGCGAAATCGGTTCACAACCACGTCTACTCAATTTTGAATTCTTTTGATTCGTTCACTTTATAATACATATATACATACATTAGGAACAAATGAAGACAGCGAAATAAAACATTACACAAATACTGTATTTGAGCTGTGACATCACTTGTAACAATTGTCAAAATCGAACCATGACTTTTCAAGGCCCCTGATATCGAACATGAAGAACTCAGTGCCTAAGGATAATTTTTCACCGAAAATATAGGTAAACTCTGAGATATTTTAATGTTATACATTCCCTCTGATTTTTTTTCTTATAACAGTTTCTCTCTGTACCTGATATGGTAAAAATTGGGTCATAACTTCACCCAGATCCCATATACCTAATTATAAGTAATATTAAATTAAGTGAGCGTATAGTCTTCGATACATTGTATCTTGGTGGTGAAAACGAGTGATATCGGTTTGGGAATTACCTCAGTCCCCATATACTATTTATGATGATTTTCGTTATTGTATTGAACTTTATACCGAATATATGGGTCGAATTGTGTTATCTTTATAAAATTACATCAATAAATTGCGAGAGTATAAAATGTTCGGTTACACCCGAACTTAGGCCTTCCTTACTTGTTTTAAACTAGAACTTTTGGAAAATAACGGTTGTTTTTCAGTAATATAACGTTTAAAAACTTTAATTGGCAACGACATTTATCATTTGCTTTTTATAGAGCTGATAAGTTGCATGCATCAGCTTATTTGCGGAATATGGTCGGAAGAAAGCATGCCCGACGATTGGAATCTCAGTGACCCCACAATCTGCGCCAACTACCGTGGGATAAGCCTCCTTAACATCGCTTATAAGGTTCTATCGAGCGTACTGTGTGAAAGACTAAAGCCCACCGTCAACAAACTGATTGGACCTTATCAGGGTGGCTTTAGACCTGGAAAATCAACAACTGACCAGATATTCACAATGCGCCAAATCATGGATAAGACCCGTGAAAAGAGGATCGACACACACCATCTATTTGTCGACTTTAAAGCTGCTTTCGACAGCACGAAAAGGAGCTGCCTTTATGCCGCGATGTCTGAATTTGGTATCCCCGCAAAACTAATACGGCTGTGTAAGCTGACGTTGAGCAACACCAAAAGCTTAAAGTCAGGATCGGGAAGAACCTCTCCGAGTCGTACGATACCTAACGAGGTTTCAGACAAGGTGACTCGATATCGTTTGAAGGTACAATTTTTTATAAGAGTGTACAGCTACTGGCGTAAGCCGATGATATCCATATCATAGGAAACAACACCCGCGCAGTTAGTTCTGCTTTTTCCTGGATAGGGAAGCGAAGCGAATTG
Source organism: Zeugodacus cucurbitae (assembly GCF_028554725.1). Taxonomy (NCBI): domain Eukaryota; kingdom Metazoa; phylum Arthropoda; class Insecta; order Diptera; family Tephritidae; genus Zeugodacus; species Zeugodacus cucurbitae. The sequence continues at coordinate 47,911,598 of NC_071667.1, read as the reverse complement.
GTCTGGTGGTGAATGAGGACAAGACGAAATATCTCCTGTCATCAAACAAACAGCGCATTCGCGTCTTGGCTCCCACGTCTCTGTTGACAGTCATAACTTTGAAGTTGTAGATAATTTCGTATACCTAGGCATCAGCATCAACACCGATAATAATTTCAGCCTTGAAATCCAACGCAGAATCACTTTTGCCAACAGGTGCTACTATGGACTGAGTAGGCAATTGAAAAGTAAAGTCCTCTCTCGACGAACAAAAACTAAACTCCACAAGTCCCTCATCATTCCCGTCCTACTTTATGGTGCAGAAGCGTGGACGGTGTCAATATCCGATGAGTCGGCACTAGGAGTTTTCGAGAGAAAGGTTTTGCGGAAGATTTATGGTCCCTTAAACATTGGCATCGGCGAATACCGCGGACGATGGAATGATGAGCTGTTTGTGTTATTCGACGACATAGACATAGTCCAGCGAATAAAAAGACAGCGGCTACGCTGGCTAAGTCATGTTGTTCGAATGGACGAAAGTGCCCCAGCTCTGAAAGTTTTTGATGCAGTACCCGCTGGTAGAAGCCGAGGAAGAGGGAGACCTCCACTTCGATGGAAGGACCAGGTGGAGAAGGCCTGTCTGCACTTGGTATTACCAATTGGCGTCAAACTGCCAAAAGGAGAGATGCGTGGCGCGCTGTTGTGGAATCGGCTATAACCGCGTAAGCGGTGTCTACGCCAGTCAAGAAGAAGAATATTGTGCTATGAGGAATATAAAACAATTGGTGTGGAAAATTGAAATCGCATTTGCGAATTAAATGTTTTAAATTAAAATTATTGAAATAAGTCATTTCAATTGAGTGAGTTTAATTATTTGGACAGCTTTTACTATTTATCATATTTATTAAAATCATTTATTAATGATGTGATGCCATGTCAAGCTATTTCTTATTACTTCTGTGTGCTGTATGAGTCTCTGCTATTGAATTAGTGATGGCCGATATGCATTGATTTACGAAAGATCGATGTTTTATAATGTGAAGATTGGAGTATTAATGAAACTAAAATATCAGTATTTGTTACTGATAATGGTACCAATATGATAAAAACAGAAACATCAAACAATTAGAAACCGTTTTATAAAAAATTAAAGCCGTTTTCGGTGGTTCAAACACATTATTGTTTCGTACCTCTTTTTATAATAAGGTTAATGCTATTGCTGAAGCCGAAAGATGGACATGGACTCTTTTGGTAGTTCTGATAAAGAAAACTCCATTAGTTTTTGGACTGAACATCATATATTAATCGAAATAAATTGGAAGATAAACAGAAACATTTTGTTATAAATTAGGTTGTCAAATCCGCCTTTTTGTCTTTTGAATTTCGCGTTATAGACGTGTACAAATGGAGTTTTCCTTCGTTAAAGGCAAATCCGCTAGAGAAACGTTCCGTGAGATTAATGGTGTTTTGGGGGATTGTACACTATCACTTCAAACTGCGGAGGAATGGTTTCGACGATTCAGAGCGGGTGAAAACGCCAACACGGAGTTGTGGTGCCAAGTGATTACCACCTGTTCCTGTCCATGGCGAACGACCATGGTGGTGTACAGTTGAACTCAAAAGAGACTTGTGAAAAATGGCTGGCGAGGGGGACTTCTACGATGGGGTATTATGAAGTTGCCGTCTAGATGGAAAGAGATCATCGACCATAAACGAAAAAGAGCAAATAGGCGAAAGAGAGATATTTCCCAACCTAATATAATAATTTTTGTTATTCTAATGAATTTTATTCCGAATATACGAGACGAATTGCATGTCATCTTTTAACAATAAAGAAATAAATTGCGAGAGTATAAAATATTTGGTTACACCCGACCTTAAAGGCTGTTCCTAGCCCTTCCTTAATTAGTTTTTTTAATATTAAATAAATATTTTGTAAAATTGTTAATATGGTTATAAATAATTTTTATTGTATTATTTTATTGGTTATTAATTAAATGATAAGCTCATTTAGTGGTTGGTAAATTAAATATGTTGGGCTACAAGTGAGATTACCCCAATAAAAGTTCTTGAATTGATCCTTATGTTACAATATTATATAATAATGTCTAACGTTGTTCTTTAAAATATCGCTCTTTTAGCAGTTTTAATAATACAGTTGCATGGAGGTGGCCACTTAAAAGCCCATGAACCATATTTCAGTGTGTGGTTGTGTTGTGTTTATGACACTGGCATACTATAATATATTATTCATAACTCATGAATATCTTTTTGCAACAGGTAATGCAAATTTATAACATATGTTTCCTTCGAATATGCACATTAGCTGCAAGCAAAAATTTGTGGTATAAAAGTGGTCTTCCCACTTGTGTAAACTAAATATTAAATTGTTTTCTACGCAGAAAACTATTCTCTCTTTTACTTGTCTGAATTCGTGCAATAAGTCTTCGCTTAGCCTTTATTGCCCAAAAATCGGATGGAAAAATTCCGCATGTCAAAAGCTAAAATTTTCATTTTGGAAAGTTTCAGAAACATAAATATATTTATGTGAACTTCGCAAGGTTTTGAACTATTTTCGTCTTTTATCAAAGAAACTAAAAATATTTAAACGTGTTAGTGAGCATTCATTTTTCTGCACCACCTAGAGCAACGTAAGATTGTTTTATATTTTTGAATGACTTGCTGCGTGACTTTAGTTGTCATTAATATAATGTAATTTATTCTTACAAACAAAAAATTGTAATTAAATACATTTTTAGTTGCAAAATAAAATTTTAGATTAATGCGATGAACAAGAATATTGTAATTGCATATACATACTTATGTCATTTTTCTATATTTGCTAAATAAGGCACAATTGAAATCTTTAAACCGCTCTCCTGAAAAATCAACTTTTTTGAGTTGTGACACTCATTCATTGAGACATTCATGAGCGATATGTTTGTATGCAAAATAAACGAAAAATCAAAAATTTAACATTTCTTGAAGCAAGAAATTTTTAAATCATTCCTGTAAAGGAATCACACTAGTATAACTATATTTTCTAGTAGTCTTGTAATGTAGCAAAAAGGAACTTTGATACATTCAAATAATCACAAAACTGAAATGAATGTTAAACAACCGCAAGTTTATTACCAACAAAATTCATGTGAATTAGCCCTGAAATTACTTAAATTTTCTAATAATTTTTTATGAACATTAAATTCATAGGAAACCGTTTGTTAAATCTTAAAATGTTCTGGCTTAAATAAAGAAAGAACAATGTTGCACACAAAAGGATGTTTATATAATTTCGCAGAACGCTTAAGTGGAATTTATTAAGGTTGCAAAGTGAAAGAGCTTCTGCTTTGGGGCATTGGCGAAAACCAAATACATGTTGCATAAGTACATATGTTTGCGTTGTTTTTGGGTACACAAATTGCTGAAATATAAGGATTACGATAAGATTTCTCTCTCATCTTTTCAAATCTTGTAACAAATTTAAAATTATTTTACTTGCCAATGCTTGTGAAATCTTTGTTTACACGAATGCGGATATTGGTAGAGTATAAAGTGTTTTCACATATCTATAAAGTAAGTAGGAATAATAAAAAGTTACATGTGATTTACGTGATACGTTATTAAAGCGGCACATGTCGAAATAATATTTTTGTAAATAGAAAGATTAACCTCAATAAAAGTTATTGAATTTGAATTGAAACAAAACTACGCGTCTAGAAAAATTATTTACGGACATACGGTATCTTTTTACGTTCTCTTGCGTTTGGGATCTTCATTAAATTTTTGAGTTAAGCTTGCAGAAATGTGCGCAATTTCATCGTCCATATTGTATAAAAATTGCATTCTGATGCTTAGAAAAATTACCCGTGAAATAAGAATGTGTCGTTATTCAACTTGATATTGCATTATTTTTTAACAACAACAGCGACACATTTCAGTTGTGTCAAAATTAGTCATGTTTATTAAATAAATCTATTTTTCGAAGTAAAACGCATTTGTCAAATATTAGTGCTCGAAAAACGTTTTCAGCTACTGAAGTAGCCAATTGACTCTTATGATTTTAGATTAATGATATTTATCAATATAACGAAATAAACAAAACTATAATCGAATGTACGTAGCCCGCGAAATTTGAAGATTAGCCTTATTTTTTGAACATATATATATATTGCAATTTATAAAAAAAAAATCTCTTTAAAAATTTCGTTTGCTAGGCGAAACTAGCATTAACTAAAATAAATGTCTTTCCAGTAGTTCTTTCACATTTGTCAATGTCGGTATTGCTCATTAAAACATCCAAGCTCTAGTTTCATATATTTTATAGCATATTAACGTGAAATTTTGAAGGATCAAGACTGATTTAATGGCCATACCAGTTGACTTAGACAACCATATACCCATTCTGGTCTATCTATACCTTATACAATTAGACACGGGGATCATCACAGTCGATATATGAGTATAGGAAATGTATAGTTTTACCATGAAGTTATTTAAAGTTATTCTGTATTGTAACAACGGTACACCACAATTTTAAAGTAATTAAGAATTTCAGTTTCAATAAATTTGCTATCAAAACCACGGAAAATTGTAGACACAACTACCAAAATAACGATAACAACAACGACAAGCACTGTTTTTGTCATTATCTTCGTAAAATTCGTTCGAAACATATGTCACATTTACATTATTAGATGCAACGCGACAGGAATAACAATTATTCTTCAATATCCTGTCAGGAATTTATAGAATTTAAATGTGACTTTCATTCTAATATAAAAAAATTAGATCGAAATATTTGAGAAAAAACTTGGTAAGTGCCTCGTGGCACTTAAGCGGGATTCATTTAAGTGCCTTTCCCGCTTAAGTGTCTCAAAAGTCTTGCATGTTAAGAGGGGCCACTTAAGCGGTTACTGTATATAATTTATGGTAGAGTTTCATTAATGCTATATGATTTGGAAACATATTTTTAGATATGTAAGTTAACCGGAAATGGCTTATCAATAAATACTCTTTTAACATGAAACGATCAGTATGAAAAAATGGAATTAAGTGCCAAATGTCACATCAGATTTGAAATAATGATAATATATTAATTGGTTTCTTGCGTTCACAATTTGTAGGAATGAGTTTTATTTCGATTGGCGAAACGAGTATGAATATGAAGAAAGTTTTCACCAATTTGAAATATATAACTATAAAAGCGGTTGATAACTGGGGTTTTTAAATTAGATGATCTTAGACGAATACTTTCAGCCCAGCTCTATGTTCAGGGAAATGCAAAAAAAGGATTCTTTGGAACCATGTTTGCGTTCTGCGATATTATGGATATAGAAATATGGTGTTCTGCGAACAAAGGTACTGTTATTTACCATGTTTTTCCTTTTGGTAAGTAAGTTGTTGCTGGTTATAATGCTAAATATATGAATGAACGAACCACACCTGCATATGAAATATCTACACAAAATAAAATGAAAATATTCTTAAAAAAAGATATTAATATCTATTGCAACAATCTCAATTTCCTGTCGTAAATACAATATTTTTTACACACAATAACATTTGCTTCTTGTTGTGGTTGTCCAGTTCCAATAAAGTACATGGTATGAAATTACTAAAAGTTTATGGCACGCGATTTGTGTTAGCTGATAGCTTGCCTTACCACCACAAGCCACACTATGAGCAACCACTCATTTTTTTCCATTCAACCAACCTTTTTTGCATTTTTCCTGATTCCTTTACTGAGTCCGCACAATATCCTCAACCAAAGTTCCCTCACATATACGAATGATATTGTTAGGTATTAAATACAATTGCGAGCATATATTTATATGTGTGAAGAGTATATTTCTTTTTGCTTTTTTGTATTTTTAATGTAATTATTTTTATGCTTTATAAATTCTAGTTAATTTATTTAAGTCATGACGGTTATTTGTCGAATCGAAAGGGGTTAGCGCAGAAGATTGGTATGGATTTTTTGTTTCAACCGTTATCTATAAACTTGAATAACTCTAAATATAAATCGAGAAGCTCTTTCAGAGTTTTTCATTAGGTCGATACAAATATTATTTGGTACGGAAGTTCAGTTTAACTTCATCCCTATCCATTTGAAACTACTCACAACAGATAGTCATCAGAACTCGAATGTCTAATCAAAATCAAACTTGTTGCTTTAAAATCGGCTACCAAAAACTTTAATATTTGGAATATATATTTATTGCTGAGGGAAGACCGGCACTGTCAAATAACGGCAACATTCCGGGTGCTGGTAATGTCTGCTTTCAATTACGAACTACAACTCTGCCTACTTAATTAGTTATCTCGCTTATCTTTAGTTACCAATTATTCGTTTTTTATTTCCGTTATTATTTGTCTTAGTAACTGAGTCATATAGATATTTATCATAAGGAACATTATTATTCTTTATGTTGTTAATGTGTTCTCATAGTGAAATATGTGACGTAATAGCGGATGTCATTCTGACGTTATTACCATTGATTGACAATCAAGTGAGCTCGCAAATGCATATAATTTCGGTCTTAATTAGAGGTCAGTTTTTATTATCATTGATATAACACCAATAATTACATACGAGTATGACCGATGAAATAGATATATCTGTTAAAATTTCTTGTGTAAACACATGTGTAATTTTACCCACGCCAATTTCTCCTAAAGGCTATTAAGAGATGACACGACTTACACATGATTTTGATTTACAAAACAATTATGTTGCATATGTGAGTTATAAAATATTAATTGACTGTGGTCATTGTCACACTTAATGATATTTGCTCTTCCACATGTGGGTATGGCTGTACATTTTGGTCAAACAGACATTCATACACCAAACACTCCAAAAGGGTATGAACGCAGTGATTCATTAGTAATATGAACAAATCCAATTAAATATACACGTAATCATAATTAATTAAAAGAAGATCTTAAGCGTATTAGTGTACATTTAGGAATATCGCAGTATGAACTATGTATAGGATCTACAGTTTGATTGAGTAGTGTGAAATAACAAATACTCAGAACATTATAACTATTACAATTTAGTTTAAGGAATAATAACTCAAACAGTCAAAAAGTACAAATTAAGTTGTAATCGTCTTACAATTTTCTTGTGATATTACTGTTTACAACCAGTGTCATACAGACTTCTTGCAGTGGTTCTTGAAAAATGCTCGGTAGATATGAGCTAACTTAAAATTTAAAGTTAAACTCGTCTGGGTAGAGTTGCAAATCGTCGCAGAGAAACATCATTCGATCTGGTGATCTAGAGCCACCAAATGAACGAAGATAAGCAGTTTCAAAGTAATTTTTTGTATCAAAAGCTCGGTGTTCACACCTACGGCTAAGATAAACTATTTATAGAATAATTGTAATATTGTTAAGTAACCGTTAAAATTCCTCAATATGCAAGCGGTGCTCGGGTATTAAACAGAATCCAATTGAACATATGAAAACAAATATATTCCACAAATATGCATGCGCATAAACATCTTTCGATGTGAATGAGATTATTTTGAAGTGTACATATGTACATAAGTATTTCGGCGCATGACCTCTCGAATCACATATAGGATTCAACAGGCCGCCAATACAAAGTAAATTGCGTAAACAATGCAGACGCAATAGACTTTTGAAAACAACCCGTAGCTAAAGCAAAACAACAAAAAAATTGTTTCGACAAATTCTACTGAATATGATGCCGATATGTTGAATTTTATGCAGTTGTCTCCAATATAGCAATGTTCAGAAAAATAAAACAGAATTTATGCAATGTTGCAAACTAAAAAGGGAAAATAGAGCTGTCGGAATTTCTGCACAACATGCGCTATGATGTAAACAATTTACCGGAGGAGTAAAAAATAAAAATTCACAAAACAGGAAGTGTGTGACATTACAAAGCATTTATGCTTGCTTGCAAATGTCTGGAATTTGATGTAAACATAAATATTTACTTACCATGGTAAATTAAACTGTTCGTAGCAGACTGACATCTAAAAGAAACTACAAAAAGTTTCAGGTAAAACCAAGTAGATTTAAAGTTAAAGAAAAAACATACATGCCCGGTTTCACAGTTCGTACTTAAGTTGTGCCCAAATAAAAGCTTAGCTAAGCATTGTTGTTGACTGAGTAGTCATTTGCGTTTCACAGTCGATGTTTTTTTTCTATAAAATTCTATTATGATATATGGCAGCACAATGAAAAACATTTGTTTACAAATACCATCTGACAAATTGAAATTATTGTTGATGTAAAATAACTTTGCGACGAATAAATTTAGAGTCTGGGAAATGGATGGAAACAATAAAAGGACACCGAATTTCACAGCAAGCGAGTGGGGGCACCTATTGCAACTCGCAGGAAAGCATATAACCGTCATTGAATGCAAGAAATTCCAAAAATTTTTTCAGCAAATAATTTTTATTTTATTTTTTTGACAAAGAAGTCAATATTCAAAACAAAAATCAGCTGTTACTTAAGCACTGCTTAAGTTTCCCATTTTCATTACTTAAGCAGAACTTAAGTATGAACTGTAAAACGCAATATTTCTGTTTTATCTTAAGCACAACCTAAGCACTGACTGTGAAACCGGGCAACATTGTAAATTGAATCCAAGAAAAATAATGAACAATTAAATTTTTTACTTACATATATAAGTTATCACCAACTCATCAATCAAATAGATTTTAATTTCTTATATTCCTTCTATGCCAATAAAGAGAAAAAGAACTCTTCCCATGGCTTATTTCGCACAAAGTTGCTAAAGAGAGTATTATAGTTTTGTTCACATAACGGTTGTTTGTGTCACCAAGAAATAAAAGAGTTAGATATTGGGTTATATATATATAAATGATCAGGATGACGAGTGGATTTGAAATCCGGATGTATAAAGTGTCATAACTAAGCCATAAAATAAAGTTGTAACAAAATCGGTTATTTGTGTATATCTCGCAAACCAATGAAGCTATATAAACCAAACTTTCTGCAGTCGATTCTCTTACGTACCCCACACCACACCATGAAAATAGTTGAAATCGGATAATAACCACGCCCACCTCCCATACAAAGGTTAGGTTGAAAATGACTAAAAGTGAGTTAACTCACTAACGAAAAACGTCAGAAACATTAAATTTTACAGAAGAAATGGAAGAAAGAAGCTGCACTCTGATTTTTTTACAAAATGGAAAATGGGCGTGGCATCGCCCACTAATGGGTCAAAAACCATATCTCAGGAACTACTCGACAGATTCGAATGAAATTCGGTATATAATATTTTCTTGACACCCTAATAACACGAACAAAAAATCGAAATCGGAGCGAAATCGGTTCACAACCACGACTACTTTCCTTATAACTCAATTTTGAATTCCATCTGATTCCTTCACTTTATAATGTAAACATAAGGAACCAATGAAGATAGCGGAATAAAACTTTACACAAATAGTGTATTTCATCTGTGGCTTCATTTGTGAAAAAATTGTCGAAAACGGTCTATAACTTTTCAAGGCCCCAGATATCGAACATGGGAACTCAGCGCTTAAGAGTAAATTTTAACAGAAAATATGGATAAATCTCTTAGATAATTTAATGTACTTCAGAGGAAATTGTTTTCTTTTAATAGTGTTCTATTCCAAAAATCGGGTCATAACATCTCCTTGCTCCCATATAGCTTTTTCAAAAATAGGGTGCACAGTGGTTGGGCTTGTATGAAGGTGCGGTCATAAATACTTCCCGTTGAGATATCGCTTTGAAATTTTCACCAAAAATCTAGAAAATTATTTTAAATATATAGTAAAAAAAATTGGCCCCATCGGACTACTAGGTCCTACAGCTTTCATAGAACTGTAATTGCCATTATATGGCAATCAAGCGCAAAAATACTTCTCATGGTCATGGTCGGAGCGTCAAAACTTTCAGTAAGGCTTTGTAAAAACATTTAAGAAAGCGATGAACAAGCTGAACATGATTTGTTGTTATAGTTTCCCCCATCCAACCCCCACATATCATATAAAAAAGTCATGTAGGAAAAAAGCAAATTATCAACCAATTTAATACAGTTCATTTTCAACAGCCATTATAATTAGAACAAAAACTTATAATGCATCCTCTAGTAAACCGTACATAGATTGAAATAAAGATGGTTTATCCTTCTTTCCAAGCTTTTTTAGTCCAATGATAATGAGTTTGAACATAAAAATTTTTAATTCAAAGTCCATTATTATTTTGACGATTACTTCTACATCTGCAAATTTCCGCACCTAACTAACACTTTTATTACCTTAAGACTCTGGTAAAGACAATGTAAAATAAATATAACGGGGGATCGCGGGGGAACACAATTAAAACTTTATGTAAACACATTGAAGACATTGAAGACGCAGTCTGATTTCACAAAAAATAAAAATCACGTTAGTCTTAATTAATTTCACAAGTTAAAATAAATACCTTTAGCTTCAAAAGCCATTAAAAATAATCTTGATTCGTTAACCTGAACAATTACCAGAACAATTTGAAGTGCGTTGTTGCTGCGAATTTAAAAAAAAATGTCTGATGTGCTTTAAAAAATACAGTTGTTCATGCGTTTAACTCTATATTTAGAAAGTACCGTTAGATTTTTGGGAAAACCCGGTTTGAAAATAAGAAGTTTGGACAATTTAGAGGCCATCGGTTTACATTTTGTCAAAAAATCGAGAGATGGATTTTTTTATTTTTGGTCTACGGTGGAACCACTGAACAATTGAAACCTTACAACGATTGTATTTAGTCCAATAAGCAATAATTTTTTGCAAATGTAACCAATACAAATGTTAAGTTTTCTCATCTCTACTGCGTAGCCTTTGTTTTTAATGCTTTGTTCTACCAAACCAAATTTGAGCAACAGTAAGACGACAGCTTAAGTTTATTCACGAATATAAACATATGGGCAAATATCGGCAGCTACACCTAACATTTGTATTACCTTAAAACATTGACAAATACACTGATAACACTCATAAAGGGGGGATCGCGGGGTAACATAACTAAATGTCTTTTTAAACATGAAAATTACGTTAAAAAAATACACAAAAAAAGTATAAGCAATCAAAAATACACAACAAATAATAAATCAATAAAATTAATTTCACAAGATGAATTTATTAAAGTAAATACCTGCAACAATAAAATTCTTTTTAAATAATCAAAATCGGACCTCTCTAGCAAACGTTTGACCACTTTGAAATTCAATTTTGTTTTCACGAAAAGCTAAATTAGCGCAGTTTCGCTAAAAAATTGAACAGTTGATCACGCTTTGCATTCTATTTTTAGAATGTCCCGTTAGATTTGCAGTAAAAACCGGTTTGTCATGAAGACATTGGACATTTTAGAGACGATTTGGTAGCTTTTCGGAAATTTTTTTTGTTATGAATTTTTTGAATTTTGTCCTATGGGCGCAACCACTGTGCGGTGGGCTTTATTCCGCATATATGTATTGGTTAATATGTGAGATATCTTAGCAAAATTAAGTGAGCGTATAGTCTTGGATATAGTGCACCTTGCTGGTGAAAATGAATGAAATCTGTTCAGAATTTACCTCAGCCCTCATGTATTACATATGACGACATTAGTTATTCTATTAAACTGTATGCCGAATTTAATGGTAAATTTGTGTGTTATGTAAATAAAATTTGTTCAATAAATTGCGAGTGTATAAAATGTTCGGTTACAACCGGCTAAGTCCTTACTTGTTAAATCTAGTTGTAGTGATATCAAACGTTGTTATACTTTTAAAAATGTTTGCAATAAAGAAAAAAAAAAACATATTTACTTTACATACTTTTCATTTTATTTGTTCAGTGAAATTCAATAGAAAACGTCAAAACCAACAAGCGAACAAAGGTCTTGGAGAATTTTGTAGTGACGTTTTTGGAAGTGACGCTAGGTGCATACATACAGCCTAATGGGCCTGACACTTTTATGGAATTCGAGAGCAGTGGTAGTTTAGGCGTTGGAGAGGCATCGGGTATCATCATACTCGTTTTGCTTTCGGCGGCTTAGCGGAGGTCTACAGGATAATTATTCCCAACTCATCGGCACAAATTGGCCATTGATTGGTGCAATCAATCATTGCCACTCTATGTAGTATAAATATTTGCAATGTATTTGACGATACAATAGTGTAAGTAATAGGAAACCAAATTAAGATTATTTCAGTTCTTTAATATTGTTATTTCTTCGCCAATTGTGTATTTTTTACAGATTAATACAATCATACCCAAAATAATCACGTATTTGATGCTCACAATCAGGCCTTAAAATCAAAATGGTTTTTCATAACTAAATTAATAAATAAAATAGAACTAAATTTATAATTTAAACAAAAACAAATCCTGTATAATATTATAATAATTTATCATCTCAACAAATACAAAAATTTTTGTAGAATATGAGCCAAATGGTCCTTTGAATTGCCAATTGTCTCAGCTGTCTCGCGCACCGATAATGCCTGATAGCAGCTATCTCTAGCGATATTGGCATTATCGAACGGTAAGTACTCATCAAACGGTAACGGTATTTGGTATGAGTCGCAGCGAAACGACAATAAATACAGGCATACAGGCTTTATTGTGACAAAAATTTGAATGAAGTCTAGACGTTCATAACGGATAAATGGATACTTGTTTTACCTTGCTTGTCATAAGCCAATATAAATTAGCAATGGAAATTCTTAAAAATGCTCTCACAATACATGTAATACAAGCTTATGCAGACATATTTTTATACTCAGTTACATACACCACTGTTTGTGTAAAGCTTTGGGGTGTTATTTCATATTCAAATTAAGTACCTTTGCTTATCAGAATATAAAAATAATTAAAAGTTCAGACCTTTTAGCCTGAAGGTGTAGTGTTCTGATATCTTATAAGCTCATATGACCCTCAGCTGCGAACGAGTCATGCAAATGTTGCAATTAAGCCGAACAAGGCGTGTTTAATGTGTCGCTACGGGGACCATGACCAGCCATTTTCACAACAAAGCACGTCACTCACTCGTTTGCACGTTCGAGTACAAGGCATTTATGCAAGCTGGGAGTCTAAAAGATTTATAAATATTTGTGTCAAGTACATTGAGCCATAAAAAGACTATGTTGAAGAATAAATTGGCCCTCTTATAAAAAATTTCGTTTTCTTTTTAGAATTCCTCACTATTTTTTTAAACCCTTATGTACTAAAAAAACCATAAATATGAATGGAAATAGAAACGAGACCCATACCAAAAGCATTTGTGATCTTTCGGAAATACAAACACTTTCAAATATGTATGAAAGGTAAACAAAGGGATTTGCGGTCGGAATTTGATGTAAAAGTGTGCTGCAAACGCACACATTTATACGAACAACATGAATGCGATAATAAAATACAAGCTAAAGCTAAAGAGCTAAAGATATACAAATTCAAAAAATGTTGGTAAATACATTGTGAAAATAAATTTGAGGTGCGTTTGTTTGCTATATTTACGGTTTGCCGCAACAAAATCGTATAATGAACCTTTCTCCATACAAATTCAGTAAGGTTTGTCTCATCCCTTATTTTTCGATAAATTTGTTTACGTTTTGGAAGTCAACGTGTTTCATAACACGTCGGTTTGACTCGATTTTCGTATTACTATGGAAATATTTTATTTTAAGGGATTTATTTGTTATAAAAAAAATTGATCAACGACTCTTAATATATTGACCAGATTAGTTCAAGATTAGCAACGGTTTTAAAATTTTACATATTTTTAGGACATTAAAGACTCAAGGGGGCAAGAATGCAGCTAGAGATTTTCCATAATAAAAATTGTTGAAGAAAAGCATTCTAAACAGTTAATAAAAAGTATACACCTACTAAAAATTGGTAATATTACTACATATTAGCATAGTGTGTCGAATCTTTGATCAAATGTTTCTAATTAGCTGTCTCACTTTATTATTTGGAAAATATTAAAGGAAATTCAATTTCACAGCTACAATTTTTGGCATACTGAGTAGTAAATAGAGTAACGAACCTAGTGTAGTGTAGTGGTTCCGTCTATCTTTATCAGTGTTAATAAAATCAGCCCTATTTTTAATCTTTATGTGGGGCTTTCTTAACACATGGACCTATAAATAACTAATTAATTCGCCATTTGACAATTTTAATTTCGACAAATTCTTTTTAATAGCCTGGACTTTAATATTTAATATTTTGCATTTAAATAACGTTTTTTTATTACTAAAAATAATTATAACACAAGCCTAGATTGTTGCGAACACAATAGATAAGATGTGATGATATATTCCTTGAAAGATTTTTTTTTGAGCATCTACCTAGAAGGAATGAAACTATGGGTCAAAGTTATATGCATTTGTTAAGCAATAATGTAAGCGCACACTATGTCTAGATGTCGTATGCCTAGAGGCGTCAAAAAGTTTATTATTGTCACATATCTTTATTTCCCTTCGGCTAACTGAATATATGTATATATTTGATTAAATACTCCAAAAACTATACTTAGCTATTAATTCTAATCCTCTTATTCCGCCGATGATATAAATTAGCTAGAAGTCTCATTGTTTTAAAAAGATACAGTCAGTATAATATTTGCTCTTAATATTCTGACGCACGAAAGTTTTCTCTTAACACCCATTCCGTTTTATTTATAGCCTCAATGCAGAATACACAAGCTCTAGTGACCACTAATTTTAGGTTACTACATAGATAAATGACAATAATATCTCACTGCACCCACTTTAACAAGAAGCACGTAGCTAAACTAAGTGAAATATTTATACATATACTTTCAAAACAAATATTCACATAGTGTTTGTAGCATTTTCTCTTTCCAATATGCTATTAAGTTTAAAGTTATTTATTTATAAATCATTGCCATTAATCGTCCGAAATTTAAACCAGTGAAACGAATTGTTGCTTGGCAAACTTTTGTCGACAACTTTCCTAATTTGTTGGGTCAACTCACTTCAGAAGACGTGATGACAGATGAATTAAAGACATTACCGCAATAATGGATAAATAAGCATTCGCATTTAATAGCAAAGTTATATCCTACCAATTAGAAGCTTTCATGATGCATGAAATGATCAATTTAATTTTTATTAAACGCAAACCGAGTTTGCTGTGAGGTTAAACTGTTGTAGTTAGTAAAGTATTTAGTTTCACGACTGTAGAATAAACTATATATTCTACTCAACACGTTACTCAACACAATTTTTTAGATTTTTATTGAACTATAAATGTCAAACTGTAAATAGTGTTTTTATCGATTCCTTTCTTGAATTCATATTGTGAAGAATTTGATAAACGTTTTGTTTGGGTAAAGCGAGACAGACACCTCCTTAGTGAATTTGATTGAAACGAAATTATTATGAAATTATAAATACGTTTATTTAAAATTTTAAATTTGCTGTGGGGTCAATAATACATAGTATACATATTTGTAAATATATATTTCATAGTAGGTATGCTGGCAAATTTAGTCTTCTGCTTAGGATTAATCGGTGTGCTTGAAGAAAATTCTTTCTAATTATTTTTTAATCTGTGTACATATATATGTGTATGTTTGTCAATTATTATATATCTTAAAAATTACCATCAATTGTAAACATTCATTTAATGTAAACTCGTGAGTACTTTGATGGATTATTTCGCATTTATTGAAAATGCCTTAAGCATTTCCATTAAATAGTCGAATTCGAATCAGTCTATGTTTAAAAGTGTGTTTGCTTCACGTAAACATTATATATTCCTAATGTGCAAAATGCTTCCGATGGATTTTAGCTGTTTGAATGCATTTACATTTTATCCAATTACATTTACAGCCCTATTCTGTGCACTTTACAAATTCAACAAATTTCTAATTTGTAATAATTTTAAATATATCAAGCATTTCGTATTCTATGTCTAAAATAAAAAGGTTTTTTTTTCTTTATAAATTGTTAAGAAGTAAAATGCTCTTGACAGTGCTTTTTACAAATAAAATATCTGGATATGGATAGTTGTGCAAGGGAATTTGTTGTAATCGAGATATTTTACTTTTGTCGTCATTTTATACAAAGAGTAAATATATGTTGATGGCTCGCGTTATTAAGCCGTTTGTATATATATATTAATATATATTAAGAAGTTTATTTTTCACTATAAAAAAATGAAGATAATAAGTTTAACGTTAACGATATTGTTTTTGATATTTGGCATGCGATTACAGTTTAGCAAACTTCTGCCAATAAAGCGAATTTATAGTCTCTGCCATCAGATTATCAATCAATATCAGTTACGCGCGACACTCCCTGTTTGAGGTTAACGAGGCTCTGGCGACCGAATAAAGGCGGTATAACCTTATCATCTTTATAGAGTAAATCGGATAGATTGGCTGATAATCGGTCAATCGTAAACCAAACTTATCAACGAAACCACAACGAAGAAGTCTCGGTTAAAACAAACACTCATCCAAATAACGATCTTTTGCATGAAAAATAGGGCCAGATTTGGAGCATGGAATGTTTGGCGACTCTCAGAAACTTCACGTGCATGTGAAAACTTACGTTATAAAATAATTCAAACAAAATTTTCAAATCAATTCAATATATTGGACAGAAATCAGCTGTTTCTGTTTACATTATTTTATTTCCCACATGTGTGGGGAAAAGCCACGCGTACTGAAGCTTTTTATTTTATCAAAATTGTCACAGAATAACAAAAAATTTCTTACTTGATAAAAATCTGAAAAAATTGTCAATTTTTTGTTATTTTGTCAAGTACACAGAATAGGGCTGTTAATATGTTTATATTTGATTGTGCACGAGTTATTTTTTCATTAATGTTACAATGATTATAACAGTATTTTTATACTTCATTTAATTAGTCAATAAAGTAAACCTGTGTTTTGCAGTTATTCGCCTACTTGGGGTCTAACAAACGTAAATTTGACAAACGTAAGCGTGTAAATTAAAATTGTTTCGAATAATATTTAGGTACTTAATCTAGAAATTTCCGGATTGCTTAGCTTACTGACTTTAGTAGTAGTCTCACATCTTTACGCCCTTACCATTATTAAGTCCCATAATATCATCATATCGGGTATCACAATACTTTCGAATGCAAAGGATGCGGTTACTGAAATTACTAAAACATTTACCACATAAATTAAATACGAGTCGTGGAAATGCAGTCCTATTAACTACTAGAAGTACGATTTAGAGTAAATCGCGGAAGTCAGTGTATACGAACCGTCTTACTGCTATAACATATCACATATATGACTGCCTCCATACGATACAGAAATACTCTTTTAAAATTCTGCCTCGATAGTAAAATTTTTAATTTTGTATTATGCCCTAGTAGAAAAGTTCGACTTATGGAAGAAAATTGGTATGGAATTTGACTTTTATTGCCAATTCAAGAGTTCGAGTTATGGAGAACTTCGAGTAATAGAAGTTCAAGTTATGGAAGGAAATTTGTATGAAATTTGATTTCTAAACGCTATTGCCAATCGAAAAGTTCGACTTATAAAGATCTTCGAGTTATGGAAGTTCGAGTTATCGAAGTTCCACTGTACATACTTCAACACTAACAGTATGATCTCAAATCAAGTGAACAAATTAGTAAGGACCTTTTCAATTATATAAGCCGCCTAAAAACATTTCCTACAATTCAGGATACACTTGTATTAAGTAGTTTCAACTTGCGTACATTTTAATAAATTTACCAGACGAGATTATTGAAGAAACAACTTTGACAAACTGTTTTTACAAAGGATATTTTTCAATGTTCGTACTGATAGCAGCTCAGGTGTTAACAATACACCTCAGTCAAAGTAAAAGTTCATAGTTAACAGAAACGCTAAAATACTTTTCAAAGCGATAGTTTAAGCATAAAAATGATGTTGCTTTAAACTTTTATGAGGAGAAAGTTTGTTTGATATCTTACAGGTTGGAGAAATGTGGACTAAATTATATTAAATAATGTAGATAACACGATTGGAGAAATATTTCTCACCAAACAACTAAATATGTTCATAAAGAAACAATTACGGTAAGCATGAGTCACTTTTTGTACACATATTTAACATTTTCAACTATGGTTTAAGTAAAATAATTGATTGCAGTTCGCAAATTCTAGGAGCAAAAAGTGATTTCCAAAGTGCATAGGTGTATGAAAACTTTTCCCAAAATTTTTATACTCTCGCAACAAATCTTGCTAAAGCGAGTATTATAGTTTTGTTCACATAACGGTTGTTTGTAACACCCAAAACTAAACGAGTTAGATATAGGGTTATATATACCAAAGTGATCAGGGTGAAGAGTGGAGTTCAAATCCGAATGTCTGTCTGTCCGTCCGTCCATCCGTCCGTCCGTCCGTCTGTGCAAGCTCTAACTTGAGTAAAAATTCAGATATCTTGATGAAACTTGGCACACTTATTTCTTGGTACTATAGGAAGGTTGCTTTCGAAAATGAGCAAAATCGGACCACTGCCACGCCCACAAAATGGCGAAAACCGAAAACACATAAAGTGCCATAACTAAGCCATAAATAAAGCTATGGAAATAAAATTTGGTATGAAGGATCGCACTATGAAGGGGCATATTGGGATGTAATTTTTTTGGGGAAGGGGGCGTGGCCCTGCCCCCTACTAAGTTTTTTGTACATATCTCGCAAACCAATAGAGCTATATTAACCAAACTTTCTGCAGTCGTTTTTTTTAGACACTTCCTCATACAGTCCAAAAATTAAAGAAATCGGATCATAACCACGCCCACCTCCCATACAAAAGTTAGGTTGAAAATTACTAAAAGTGGGTTAACTCACTAACGGAAAACGTCGGAAACACTAAATTTCACATAAGTAATGGTAGATGGAAGCTGCACCCAGATTTTTTTACAAAATGGAAAATGGGCGTGGCGTCGCCCACTTATGGGTCAAAAACCATATCTCAGGAACTACTCGACCGATTTCAATGAAACTTGGTTTGTAATAGTTTCCTTACATCCCAATGATATGTTGTGAAAATAGGCCAAATCGCTTCACAACCACGCCTACTTCCTATATATCAGAACTTTGAAGACAAATCTGAATCGTTTACTTTACAATATATAAAGTAAGTACTAGTGAAGATATCGGTGCAGAACTTTGCACAAATACTATGTTAATAGTGTGGCAGCCCCATTCTAAAAATCGCCGAAATCGGACCATAGGTTTTTAAGGCCCCATATATCGAACATGAGGACCTCGGTGCTTCTAACCTAATATTAGGTTTCCAACTTTCAATGGACTTTATACAATATATATGATGAATATGTGGGTCAAATTGTGTATTATATAATATAAATAAAGTTAAATAAATAAATTGCGAGAGTATAAAATGTTCGGTTACACCCGAACTTAGCCCTTCCTTACTTGTTTTATTATTTATTTATTTAATAAGTAATTTAATAAGGTGAGTTTGTAATGATGAAAAATATATACAGCGGAACTTCCATAACTCGAACTTCTATAAGTCGAAGATCGCCATAACTCGAACTCTTGAATTGGCAATAGAAGTAAAATTTCATACAAAATTCATTCCATAAATCGAACTTTTCGACCAGGGGTAATACAAAATTTAAAATTTTACTATAGAGGCAGTATTTTGAAAGACCCTCTCTAAATCGTATGGAGGCTAACAAAAAATATTACATTACGCTTATGGATTGCACAAACCATGTAACAAAGGCATGGCAATAACAAACTGCAAGAAACAAAATTTACAGCTTTTCGAAAAATTTAATATTTTATTGAAAATTCTATAACTCGAAGTCTTTCTAACTCGAAGTTTTTTTGTGGATTGTGGTGATTCGAGTTAGAATTTTCCATAAAGAATTTTTTACGTAAAATAAGCCTCTAACTTTTATATTGAATATTTAAATGAATCTTATTACTCTTTTCCGTCGAGCAAAAGCAGATTTTATTTGCTATTACCTTCACTGCAATATAATTTAGTAATTTAGGATAGTCGCAGAGGCCTTACGGTTTGCATAACAAATTTACACCAGAAAACAAAAAAGTGTATTCAAGTCAGACCCCAGAAGAAAATCCTTGAACAAAATCTTCTGAATAAACGATAGATTAAATTAAAGATCCGACCTGAACTATGCAATAAAACACCATATAAAATTTAATGTTATACCAAAAAAACAGATTAAAATATTATTATTATATATGTACATATAAGCGAAAGAAAATTAAAATATCTCAGTCTAATAAATCGTCAAATACACAAATAATTTTATGTATGTGAATTTTCCAGGTAAAAATGCTAAATTTCCTGTGCAACATAAACGTAAGCACTTGTTTAAATTATTGCCAACATTGTTGGTTGAAACGAATTCATGCACTAATGTAGCATAAATGGGAATACGATTTCTAATTAAATGTACAAAATAATTGCAAATTTCGTAAATAGAAAATTTGCACGCGAAATTCATAGAATTATATTTCCAGCACAATTACCATTGCAGTCGGTTGAGGCACGCGAGTAGTACATTTAAATGTATTTAGGGTGAACCATTTTGGCGCACAATGTGGTCGTGACAAATGTAATAGCACTACAATACACTACAATACAAAAATTCCAACTCACTAAAACCAAAAATAGCACTTTAAATGTAATCAACATGTATGAATCCATGATGGCATTCAGTTCAAACACGTGTATGCATATATTTAATAACTGTATTTTCCACCAATTAATTCACATATGTATGTATGTACATTGAGTTTTGATAAATGTATAAAATGGTGAACACATTTCACGGATTTTACGAAGGACGAAGTTTGATGTTGAATCTTATGGTCTAAGAATTATGATTCCGTCCTTAATGCTATTTTTTATCAGTTATCTAATTCCCTAAAATCTATAAGTCGAAGATCTTCATAACTCGAACACTTGAATTAGCGATAGAGGGCAACTTTCATACAAATTTCCTTCCATAAATCGTACTTTTTTGTCAGGGCATGATACAAAATTTTAAATTTTACTATCGAACATTTTAAAAAAGTCCCTCTATATCGTACGGAGGCGAATAAAAAATGTGATATCACCCTTATGGATTGCATAAATCAAGTAACAAAGGTATGGGATACATACGTCAATAGCCAAAAAGTAGCAAACTGCAACAAACAAAACTACAGAATACATGTTTTAACGAATTAAATAAAACTTTATGCGAAGTAAATAACTAAAACTGTGTATAAATCTAGATTTTACAGTTTTTTGTAAAATTATATGTTTTAATGAAAATTCTATAACTCTGTAACATTGAAAACTACTAAATTTTTGTTGACTCACAATCGAAAAACGCCAGAAACACTAAATTTTACAAAAGAAATGGAAGAAAAGGGCTGCACTCAGATTTTTATGTAAATGGAAAATGGGCATGGTGTCGTCCACTTTTGGGCAAACAACAGGAAAAACAGGTTATATGTATGTTTATTAATGCTATTATATATATCAATTTACTTGAATTTTGAATTAGCTATCAAATAAATACGAGGGCTGCTATATATATTTCTGGCCTAATAATGAAAATAGGAATATTTATCAACGAAAATGGTTTTATTGTTTTTCAAAATATTCTCCATCAAGATTTATACACTTTTGCATGCGCTCAAACCAATTTTCGAAGCACTTTTTTGAGCCTTTTTTTGAGCGATTGTCAAATTGTGTGGGATGCAACGAGAACAAACCTTTTTTACGGCCAGGTGTTCATGCAATATCGAATGTCTGCTGGTGGGAGAAATGCATAGGCATGCCTCTATCTGAACGTATGTTACATGACGGTCTTGCATTATCAGTTCACGTACGGCATCGATGTTTTCTGGCACAACGGCTGTTTTTGGACGACCTTCACGGAATTCGTCTTTGAGCTAGCGTCGGCCACGATTGAATTCGTTGTACCAGTTTTTCACAGTGCTATAGGATGGTGCTTCATAGCCATACAAAGATTTTAGTTCATCGATGTACTCTGGTCGCGATAATCCACGTCGAAAGTTGTGTAAAATGATCGCACGAATATGTTCACGAGTTATTTCCATTTTTTGGCCGAGATGAATTTTTTAATTCACTGTAAATAAAACAATTCACGATTAAATGACAAATCGTTCTGAGTGATGTTATGCTAAAAAATGTCAAACTTTCTAATGGAGATGTCAGATTGCACCTGGCAACCCTTAGTGTTGCTTAGGCCAGAAATATATATAGCAGCACTCGTATCATTAACTACTTCTGAATTACTGATCATTTGACATTTTATGATTCTATGATATTGAGTTTTATGAACTTCCATTACCTTTAGAATCCTGCTGGAACTATTATCGTAAAATTATTATGATATTTGTTTCATGTTATAGATATAAAGGAAAAACGCACATGTGTAGTTATTACAGTCAACAATGTTTCCCCCGGAATTTTTGGGAATATTTATACGAAATCTTCATTTTTTTGTAACCGTATCATAATGTCTGTTCATATCCACATATTGAGGTGTATATATAGAAAAATATATTTCAATACATGGGGAAGAACATAGTGAGTGCTAAATGCTTATGTAATGGGTGATGATAACTTTGTTTTCAATGTTTAGTTAACTTTATTTGCGCTTAACGTATTAAATTTACAATGTTTTTAACATGCTTGGATAACATGTATGGTGGCTTTCGCCTCGCGCTGTTCTATTCGGCTAGAATTCACAGATTTTTAATAAAAATAAATATTACTGAATGTCAAATTCCATATCTTTATTGAAAAAGTCTTGTTGCAATCAGACCAATAAAAGGTTTTGAATATTTTAATACGAATTCGGACACCTGAGTAATTTGAATTGAATTACGTTGATTGAAAACGCAACACTTCGGGTACTAGTCATGCGCAATTTGCTCAATTTGCTCAATAAAGCTATATAAACCAAACTTTCTGCAGTGGGTTCTCCTACGTACCCCACCACACACCATGAATATAGTTGAAATCGGATCATAACCACCTCTCATACAAAGGTTTGGTTGAAAATTACTAAAAGTGGGTTAACTCACTAACGAAAAACGTCAGAAATAATGGCAGAAGGAAGCTGCACTGAGATTTTTTTACAAAATGGAAAATGGGCGTGGCATCGCCCACTTATGGGTCAAAAACTATATCTCAGGAAGTATTCGACAGATTTCAATAAAATTCGGTATATCATATTTTTTTGACATCTTGATGACACGTGTGGAAAATGGACGAAATCGGTTTACAACCACAAAAACTTCCCATATAACTCATTTTTGAATTCCACCTTATTCCGTCATGTGAAATATATTTATGCCGAATATATGGGTCAAAATGTGTGTTTTCTTAATAAAAATATAGCAATAAATTGCGAGAGTATAAAATGTCCGGTTGCACCCGAACTTAGCCTTTCCTTATTTGTTGCTTGATTATATTTATTCATCAGAGATTACTCCTATCAATCGTAAGCCCTTATCTTTCGCATGTTTTTCTGTTGGAAGCGTAACATATTCCTACAAAACAATAACAGTGGTTGCATATAAATATTTAGCTACCCTTTCCGGTGTTGACATGCTATATTAAACTATATCAATAAATAAATGTTACCGAAACAAATTATCGCACAATGCACTACAAAACTCATTTGATGTTGTGTGTGTTGTGACTATTATAATTCTACTATATAGGATATATCCAGATCGACTCAATAATAGTTTTGTTCTGTGCGGTTTCGCAAAATTTGTGGGCCAAGTATCCCAGCAATTTGGTGTTCACCATATAAAGAGACAACTTTTACGAAACTTTCGTCAAACTACATTTGAAGTTCTAAACGATGGATGTTCGGTTGAGCTAAAATGTTTGATACTCATAAGTGACCACTAGTTGTAATAAAAAGTTTCAACTTCAACTTAAAACCACTCAACTCATTATATGAATGTTGAGTTCTTTTCAAAATGAAAATTTTGCACATTTTCATGGATGTTATCCCAAATATTGAAAGGGTTAAACGTATATTCAATAAATAAGTTTCTTCTCTCAATGACTCAAATCGCTGACATTGGTAAAAATCTAATTGTTATTATACTTCTTGGCGATAGGTTGAGCTATTTTTTATTTATGTGGTATTCGTCTTGCCTCTATACGACTATTGGAGAAGTAGAAGATCTTAAAAGTTTCCAAATAACTGATTAATTTTACAAAAATTTCATGTCATAAATATAAACCTTCGGAAGTTTCTTTCATAAATCCATGAGATCCACTTGTTTTTAAAAGTCCACTGAAAACAAAAGAAAGATAATAATAGGTATCTACCAAGGATGTAAATATCGAAAGAAAATTATATTTCAATAATGGAAATAAAATATTCTCTTAGCAACAGCAGACATTTTGCAGTAAATCACACCACAGACTCTTACTTTTCGAAAGACAAATGTAAACTAGACGCTCTATTTTCAGCAGCTCTTACAGTTTTGCAAGTTGAATACTTTCAACATATGTATATAAGGAAGTGTGATTCTTTAAAAAACATCGTATTGCATTATCTCATCGCTCATAAATCTTTTATTTACAAACTGTAAGTTTTGGCAATGAGCCATTCATTCCAAAAGGCACTGCTGCAGTTTCGCTTCGTTGCTCCTTTAGGTAGCACGTGCGTTGCAATTGTGAGTGGTAATAGCGGAAGCTTTCAATGCTTGAAGATTGAATTTTGAAATATAAATGCATACGCAATATTTAAAGTACTACATTCCTTCTTACTAACTGAACTTAAAAATTAAATTAAAAATGTAATACTTCAATTAAAAAACGAGCTTGGCTTATAATTAAATATTATGAATTATCTGAAAATGTTTTGTTATGTTAAAATTATTTTAGATATGTATAAGATGAAGATAATTATTATTCCCATTTGATTCCAATATTACTAATTGCAACACGCTAACTTAATTTTATTCTGATATTGTTCTCTCTGTCCAATTGACTTTCAAAGAGAGAAGCCATACACATACCACAATCAATATTTATTTCAAATTTTGTAAGATATGAGTATAAACAAAAGTTACTTAGAAGATTTGTAGTTCTCAAATAAGATCGCAAATATTTAGATATATTTAGAATTTTATTATATATCGAAGTCAGCTTCTGAAGTCAGTTATCACTGTTGAACTTACTTCATCGATCAATTCGTTGTTTGTATAGGCAGGGAAACAAATATTCTTCCTTAATTTTAACGAATTTGTTGTCAGTAAATATACATATAATTAATTTATTTTTTATATACATATATATGTATATTAAAAGATGCTAGATCTTTTAGAGTTTGTCAGGATTCGATTTATTTATTATTAAAAGATTATATTCCATACAATATTGTTTATTATTAGATATTTCAATTGCTTAAATGTATTACTCGTTTTTTAAAGTTAAAATAAAATGAAAAATAAAAATAGACCAGTCTCGAACGATGCTGACGCGACACTGCTTTTTTTTCGACGACCCTCCCTGGGTTGTTGGTGCGCTCGTTCTTTTGTGTTGCAGGGATGCAATTATGCGGTTTACCTTACAGTCGGCCAATCCTGATTACAGGAGTCGACCTCGACTCCGACATCATTATCAAACCCATCGAAATTCGGCAAATTACACCATGGCTTCAACTTATCAGATGCATAGATTGATGTATAATGTCGTTGTTTTCGTTTCGACCCTGGTATATCTTCAACGAGATACCTGTCGTGGCCAATCACCTTGGTTACCATGAACGGACCTTTGTATAGTGGCTCCAATTTGCGAGAACCACCAGTACTAACAGGCTCATTCTCGGCGAGAACCAAATCACCAACGTTATATTGTGTAGGTTTCCGATGTTTTTCGTTAAAACGCTGTTTAGCTTTTTCTCGCTGCTGATTAATACGACTTACTGCTTCAGTTTGAATTTCGTTCATCTCGTCATTACTCGTAACATCATCTTCATGTAAAGCTAATATTAATTTATTCTGAAGAATATCTCGAGGCTTGTAATTGAATAAAAGTTCTTGTGGAGTTCGCTGAGTTGTTTTGTTCTTTGTAGTGTTTAGTGCCCACTGTATACCTCTAAGTTGATCATCCCAGGTTTTGTCGTCTTCCGTCGACGGAAGTAACATACCCAGTAGAGTTCGGTTGGTACGCTCTGCATGTCCGTTTGCGCGCGGAGTTCGAACAGCATTCAAAATCTGTTTAATATCATTATCGTTGCAATATTGTCTAAAATCCTGAGAAGTAAACGCTGTTCCACGATCGGTTACTATTCGTGTTGGCACTCCGAAATAGCTGCTTACTTCGTTAAGTAATGTCAATACATGTCGTGTCGCTGTGCTTCTAACAGCTCGTAATACTGTAAATTTCGTGAATGAATCAACGAGGACTATTACGTGTTCGTTCTGCTTCTTGGTACGAGGAAAAGGTCCTAGATGATCGATATGTACCGTCTTGAATGGTACAGGTTCTATCTCGTCATAATGATACGCTCCTTCTATTTTGCCACCCCGCTGTTTATTATATGCGCATTCAATGCACGATTTCAAAAATGTCTTTACAAAATTACGCATTCTAGGAAACCAAAAATATTTATTTAATTCTTCTAAAGTCTTTTCTGTACTAAGATGCTTAACTTTCTCGTGCACGCTCTGTACAATTTTGTATCGCATTGATTTCGGTACTACCCATAGCTTGTTACTTTTCTGTTTTCGATAAAGTCTTCCGTTTTCGATTTTGTATTCATCATTAGTAATTTTATCACCGCTGGCGAGTTTTTCTACAATATCTCGAATATCTTTGTCTTGATGCTGCATACTGTATATCCAGTCACCTACGTCTAAAGTTGTTTTCGCAATCTTCAGAGACGCTGTATCGATTTCTTCACCTTTTTCATATGGCATTCTGCTGAGAAAATCGACATACTCCATTCTTCTACCTGGTCGGTGTTCCAATTTTACAAGAAAGTCTTGAATACGTAGCCACCAACGTGCAATTCGTGGTATCAACTTACGTTTGTGCATTGCTGTAGTAACCGCGCTACAGTCAGTCACAACTACGATCTCTTTCCCTTGCACATAATACCTAAAACGCTCTAGGCTGCTCACCACCGCCAGTACTTCCAGCTCATAGCTATGAAAGTTTCGCTCGCTGTCTGTCGTAGATCTGCTGTAATATGCAACTGGTTTCCAGTCGCCGCCTTCTCGTTGTAAAAGTACACCCGCAATACCAACAGAGCTAGCATCAGTATGAATCTGATGATCTGCCTCGACACGATATCCTGTCATCAATGGCTTCGATGTTAACGCTGTTTTCAATGCTAAAAATGCTTCTTCTTGTTTTTCTGCCCATTGAAATTGTTGACCTCTACGCAGCAACAAACGTAACGGCTCACTTATAATCGAGTAGCCTGGTACAAAGCGTCGAAAATACCCGCTAAGACCAAGAAAACGTCTTACATCTGTTATAGATTTTGGAGTTGTAAAACAATTTACGGCAATTGTTTTCACAGTACCTGGACTTATGCCACCTGAATGAAGTTTGTGCCCTAAAAACTCGATCGTCTGCTTCATAAACTCGCATTTTTTAATATTTAATGTTAAATTAAGTTCGCGCAATGCCTTAAAAACACGTTTAAGTTTTTCATACATCTCGGTGACGTTACTGCTACCTACTAATATGTCGTCCATATAGTGGATCATGTCACCAGGTCGAGTTCTATCTTTGATATTTTGCATTAGCCGCTGGAATACCGCAGGCGCGTTTCTGAGGCCAAACGGCATTCTCTTAAACTCAAACAAACCTTCAGTTGTTATAAACGCTGTATACTTGCGACACCCTTCTTCTATTGGTACCTGATAGTACCCGCTGTTTAAATCTAGTACTGAAAAATATTTGTATCGCATGGCTTCGCTAAGCCTTTCTTCAATATTTGGTGTTGGATAAACTTCTTTTATCGTATGCTGATTAAGTCGCCTATAGTCGACGCAAAGGCGTTCACCCCCAGTTTTCTTTTTTACTAAAATAATTGGACTTGCGTATTCGGATTTAGATGTGGCAATTATATCGCATGCCAAAAGTTCTCTAATCATTTCGGTAACTAAATGCTTCTTCGGCTCCGGCACCCTGTACGGTTTTTGAGCTATTGGTACATTCGTTGTCAATTCGATTTTCATTTCCGTCGCGTTAGTCAAGCCAATATCAGTAAGATTTTCCGCAAAAACGTCTGTGTTATCAGCTAACAACACTTGCAAGTCGGCTTTTACATTTATATCGTCAATACTGCTAATAATTTCGCTGAAATCAGTTTCTCGATGCTTAAGTTCTACCTTTGTAACCTGCGTAGAAAATACGAAGTCGTCGTTCTTTATTTCTGCAACAACATCTGCGTTTTTAAAAATATCTTGCCCCAAAAGCACGTCCATTGTTAATATATCATCATCAACAATAAACAAATTGACGATTAAAACTACATCATCAACAGCCATGTTCACGTTGATACTCTCAGTTGAAGTACGTTTTCCACCGCAAATGCCTATTATTTCTACAGCGCATGGATACTTCTTGGTATTTAAATTTGTTACAGCTGATCGTCGTATCATACTACATTCACTACCAGTATCTACGAAAGCTACTAACGCCTTACCGTTTACGCTGATTGGTTTTTCGAAAAACTTAGATGGTTGGTGTATGTGTGTTTTCTTCACAGCTACTGCTTTTTTACCACAATTTTCTGGTTCGTTACTTCCGTGGAATTTATTACAATCTTTACATTTACGCGGTTGCCTCGGTTTTGGACAATTCCGCGCGATATGTCCGCATTCTTTACAATTATAACACGTTATGCCTTTTGTTTCGATTGTATTCCGGCGCATGTCTTTTGCACTGTCTTTACTTCGATCACTCGTATATTCATTTTTAAGTTGCTTTGTCACAGTTAAGTTTTGAAGGTAACTTTCAATTGTTTCGCGCATATCTTTTAACGAATTAAACTTCAATGCAGCTATTGCAGTCTGCAATTCACGGTGTTTCAATCCGTCGCGAATGTATTTTATAATTGAACTTTCACTCAGGCCATACCGTCGGCCTAGTCCGCTCATTCTAAAACAATACTCTAAAATCTTTTCGTTTTGCATACGTGTAGTACTTGCCATTTTATAATGTACTTGCGCTTCATTCAATTCACAACCGAATTCGCTTTTTAATGCTTTCGCCAAATCAGGCCAATTGGAATAAAATGCTGGTGCTGCGTCTAACCACATACGCGCAACACCTTTTAATTTTCCATACACGGCTAAGAGTAAACACTTTTCGTCCCAGTCGTAAGCACTTATGGAACTGTCCACTCTATTTACAAATTGTGTCACTGTTAGTGAGTTATCAGTAGTTGGGTCAAACTCAGGAATTGTCTCTGCAATTTCCTTTACACTGGCACTTCGTCCCTCTGTTCGTATTGAATTCTGTGGTGTAGTAACTAAACGTTCTTCATTTACATTTTCTCGCACTGTATCATTATTTCTTTGCTGCATTTGACCAGCAAAACTTTGCATAGTCGTCATCATATTCTGCATCATTTCACGCAAATCATTTACCTGGCTTTGTAAATTAGATTCTGTTTCGATTTCGATTTCATCACTACCTAAGAAATCATTTAATCGCATTATCAATTCCGCTTTTGAACCCGATGTTAGTAAATTATTATTACGTAGTTGCTCCTTCAGTTCGTCAACTTTCAAAGATGCTACTTTTACTTTCATTTTGCGTTTTTTTTTTTTTTTTTTTTTATTAACAAATATTCTTATTGGATTTTACTTTTCACAATTAGACAATACAGCACACAATTGTCACTGTTTGTCTTCTTTTGTTTTTACACTTTCTGTATGTATCCGTTTCGCAAACTCTCGTCCATTCGTACGCGAGAATGTAATTCAAACACAAACCGTCACTTGTTTTTTTATTTATTTCTCTCTCTCGTTTCACCGAACGCTTGTCCGTTTGTACATGCGCAAATGCAAACCTTCGTTTTTCTTGCTTTTATGCCTCGCCAACTGCTCGTCCATTCGTACGCGCAACAGGCAAATTACAAAACAATTATGTCTACGTTTTTAAATGCAAACCGCCGGTTTCGTTTCTATGCTTCGCTAATCGCTCGTCCATTCGTACGCTCGATAGGCTAATCGCAACAACAATTCTGTTTGATTTCAAACGCAAACCGTCACCAACATGACGTTCTTGCCACACTTGCTCTGCTATGTTCAAACGCACGACCACTCGCATGTGCGACTGCTCAAACCGATCACAACAATAACACACACATGTGAGGCTATGAGAAGCATCTCACTTCTGAACTAAAAGATGCTAGATCTTTTAGAGTTTGTCAGGATTCGATTTATTTATTATTAAAAGATTATATTCCATACAATATTGTTTTTTATTAGATATTTCAATTGCTTAAATGTATTACTCGTTTTTTAAAGTTAAAATAAAATGAAAAATAAAAATAGACCAGTCTCGAACGATGCTGACGCGACACTGCTTTTTTTTCGACGACTCTTCCTGGGTTGTTGGTGCGCTCGTTCTTTTGTGTTGCAGGGATGCAATTATGCGGTTTACCTTACAATATGTACCTCTTGAAAATTTTTATTTGAGCACTGTTATTTTTCTCAATTTATATTCAACCTTTGCATAAATTACTTATTTTTGATTTTTTTTGTTAGATGTTAGTAAGCAATATTTAAGAAACAAAAACATGTACCATGCTAAAAGAAAAAGTAACCAAATTAAAATCTTCATTTTATACCATAGAAAATAGCTATTTGTGCAAAACTCAAATCATTAGATAAGTATTAACTTTTAAATAGGTAAACAATTTGAATGAAATGTTTTCGATTTATTAATATGAAATTGGGCACCTGTTGTTGTTTTTGAAAATTTCCCATAAATCCTCTATTGAATCCAGATCTAGGATTAATCATGGACACCGTAGTTAGGGAATATTACGCGACTCAAAAAAGGCTTTAGTATACCGTGCGACATGGATAAGCGCGTTATCCTGCTGGAACACCCAGCAAGGCAACGAGATTTCTCTTTGGCGCTAAGAGCAGACCACATTTGTGCGAGGGTGCCGTAGATCCTTCCAATACTTATAATCCATCTACATTTAATGTTTCAAATATCATCAATATCTAAATATCAAATTTTCACACCCTATTTCTTAGAATTTGTATTTTTCGAGCATCCTTTATGCGTTTTTGCGTTTTATAAACGCTTTGCATTCATATTTAAGATTTAAGTCTCCTTTCCAAATTTGTTGTACACGTTGTACTGGCACTTATAGACCAAATTCCGCTTTAATTATCAACTCATTATGTCCTGAGTTGCCAACTTGCGAATATGCCATTTGGTACGTCCACTTATCGAAGATTTTGGTCCAGTAGGCTTATGTTTTATGTATTCCTCGGGGTTTCTAAAAAGTTTCGTGTAGTTTTTCGATGCAAACATTACTTCAGCAGTATTTACATAATTTTTTAAACCACCTTTGTTCATAATCTCAATCTTGATCTGTTTCTCTGACGATATTTGGTTCCAAATCACATTTAAAACAAGTAAGGAAGGGCTAAGTTCGAGTGTAACCGAACATTTTATACTCTCGCAATTTATTTATTTAACTTTATTTATATTATATAATATACAATTTGACCCACATATTCATCATATATATTGTGTAAAGTCCATTGAAAGTTGGAAACCATAATATTAGGTTAGAAGCACCGAGGTCCTCATGTTCGATTAATGGAGCCTTGAAAACCTATGGTCCGATTTCGGCGATTTTTAGAATGAGGCTGCCACACTATAAAGGTAGTATTTGTGCAAAGTTCTGCATCCATATCTTCACTAGTGCTTACTTTATATATTGTTAAGTAAACGATTCAGATCGTCTTCAAAGTTCGGGTATATAGGAAGTAGGCGTGGTTGTGAAGCGATTTGGCCTATTTTCACAACATATCATTGGGATGTAGGAAACTATTACAAACCAAGTTTCATTGTTTTTGACCCATAAGTGGGTGACGCCACGTCCATTTTCCATTTTGTAAAAAAATCTGAGTGCAGCTTCCTTCTGCCATTTTTTATGTGAAATTTAGTGTTTCTGGCGTTTTTCGTTACTGAGTTAACTCACTTTTAGTAATTTTCAACCTAACCTTTGTATGGGAAGTGGGCGTGGTTAATATCCAATTTCAACTAATTTCATGGTGTGTGATGGGGTACGTAGGACAACCGACTGCAAAAAGATTGGCTTATATAGCTTTATTGGTTTGCGAGAAATATAAAAATAATCGATTTGGGGGCGGGGCCGGGCCCACTTTCCCAAAAAAATTACATCCAAATATGCCCCTTCCTAGTGCGATCCTCTGTTCCAAATTTTACTTTTATAACTTTATTTATGGCATAGTTATGACACTTTATGTGTTTTCGGTTTTCGCCATTTTGTGGGCGTGGTAGTGGTCCAAGTTTCATCAAGATATCTCAATTTTTACTCAAGTTATCCGTTGCACGGACGGACGGACGGACGACGGACACACAGACATTCGGATTTTGACTCGTCTCGTCACCCTGATAATACTCTCTTAGCAACTTTTGTTGCGAGAGTATAAAAAAATGAATGTTGGTTGTTATTTTTCAATTATTGCTTTCATCCTCGTTAGTTGTTTTTATACCCTCGAAACCTGTTGCACAGAGTATTATAGTTTTGTTCACATTACGGTTGTTTGTGTCACCACGAAATAAAAAAGTTAGATATGGGGTTATATATATATAAATGATCAGGATGACGAGTGGAGTTGAAATCCGGATGTCTGTCCGTCCGCGCAAGCGATAACTTTAGTAAAAATTGAGATATCTTAATGAAACTTGGAACACATGTTCCTTAGGACCCTGAGAGGGTTGCTTTCGAGCAACTACCACGCCCACAAAATGGCGAAAACCAAAAACACATAAAGTGTCATAACTATGCCATAAATAAAGTTATAAAAGTAAAATGTGGAACAAAGGATCGCACTAGGAAGGGTCATATTTGGATGTATTTTTTTGGGGTATTGGGCGTGCCCCCGCCCCAAAATCGGTTATTTGTATATATCTCGTAAACCAATAAAGCTATATAAACCAAACTATACATATATATACACACATATAACTATAATTAAGTATATGGAAGTTATGAGATGATATTTTGGAAAAACCTATAATAAGGTATATGGGAGCTAGGAGATGTTATGACCTGATTTTAATAATTTTTGGAACAGAGACACACTATTAGAAGAATTAATTTTGTAAAAAAATCTGAGTGCAGCTTCCTTCTGCTATTTCTTCTATAGAATTTATTGTATCTGATGTTTTTCGCTTATAGGAGGTGGGCGTGGTTATTATCCGATTTCAACTGACTTCAGAAAGTTTGTTTATATAGCTTTATTGGTTTGCGAGATATATACAAATAACCGATTTGGGGGCGGGGCCACGCCCACTCCCCTAAAAAAATTACATCCTTTATTCCAAATTTTACTTTTATAACTTTATTTATGGCTTAGTTATGACACTTTAAAGGTTTTTGGTTTTCGCCATTTTGTGGGCGTGACAACGGTTCGATTTTACCCATTTTCGAAAGCAACCTCCTCAGGGTGCCAAGGAATACGTGTTCCAAGTATCATTAAGATATCTCAATTTTTACTCAAGTTATACGTTGCACGGACAGACGGACGGACGGACAGACAGACATCCGGATTTCAACTCGTCTCATCATCCTGATCATTTTGATATATATAGCCCTATAGCTAACTCGTTTAGTTTTATGTCTTATAAACAACCGTTATGTGAACAAAACTATAATACTCTCTTAGCAACTTTTGTTGCGAGAGTATATAAAACATTTCGTTATGACATGATCAGAATTTCACAGATATATATACAGTAATCCCCGCTTAAGTGTCCCTTCTTAACATGCAATATTTTGAGACACTTAAGCGGGAAAGGAATGAATCCTGCTAAAAATACTTCGATCTAATTTTATTTAGAATGAAAGTCATATTTATTTATTTTTAATAACAAATATACTTAGTAATGACAATAAATATGAAAAAAATTACAAACATCACTTAAACGGAGGGACACTTAAGGATTACAGTATTTATATTCCTATGAATCGGAATCAAAAACTTTAGCAATCTAATTTGAATACCGTAAACAAACACGCAGTGATTGAATGAGGACCTTAGTAATAAGAAAACATAAAAATAAAGAAGAACAAAAAATTGCAAATAACAGCATAAATACCCCACGGAAAAGAAGCTGTCTTGTGTCAAAACCAGAAATGCCGTAGCAGTCAAAAGATCAGAGCAGTAGCCTAGCGGTAGAAGTGTCAGTGCGTGTACATGCTCTTGTGGGGTTACGTAAGGTCAATAACTTTCTGCTGGTTTATTCATAAATATTTATTAACATTAACACTCAAACAAAATATGGAAAAAGGGGAAACAAGATTGGAAAGTTATAAATAAATCTTTGATATAAACGTTTTAACGTCTGATATACCTGTAAATGTTTTATCAGTTTATTTTTATGTATATCTTAATATATAAAAATCACGTGTCACGTTGTTTGTTTTCGATGGACTCCTAAACTACTGAACCGATTTCAATGAAATTTTTAACACTGGGTGCAGTTTGGTCCAACTTGAAAGATAGGATAGTTTATAACTCTCCTTATAGTCGCATTATTTATTTATTGCAAATTATTTGTTTATTATTAGCAAAGAGCTATCCACCAGTTGGTGGCTAGGTTACAGTAGATGGCGCTATATTTCTTTCTAAATTTTCATGGATGTAGGCTGTCATAACAAAAGCTGCCACTTGCTAAAAACATTAAATGAAAATGCGTTGTTTGAAGTTTATATTATTTGGATGTGAGTACATTCATTTGAATATTTGTACGTTAGTTTGTGATTTGTCGTAGTTTTCTAGCGCTTTTGGATACATATTTATGCATTTGTATATTCATTTATACGTGTGTGTATATATGTGTGTTTTTTCATAAAAATATCTCATTTTCAATATATATTCTATTGTGTGTGTAGATGAAATTTGTCAGTACGTGTATACTTTTTCTGTAGTTGGCTTTGTATATTTTTACATTACCGCAAATGTTTGAATATATTTACGATTGTATGTATATTTTCTCATTTGTTGGTTTGTGGGTGCATATCATAGCTGGCTTTTGAAAATTTTTACATTGCGGCAGGTGTTTGTTTATATACGTGTAGTTGATTGTATTTTTTGAAATTTGAATTTGTTTTTGTGGAAAAAAAATTGTTTGAGCAAATGTTTTTTGTGTGACGTAATTTGTTTCGTTATTATGGTTGGTGATCCTATTGAAAATCGATCAATAAAAATCACACAGCAGGACAATACTCTCAGCATTATTTCAGATCTACATCGCTCATTTGACACACTTCAATACCCTCTAATATTTTGACAAGGACAGGACGAATATCATATAAATATATGAATTTTAATACAAACTATACATTTTATAACTATATTCCTAGGTAACAATTTAAATGTATTAAAAAATAAAAAATATATGTATATATGTATATAAATTATTCACAGCAAAGCGTGGCCGGGTTTACTAGTATGTATATATATATATATATATATATGTGCCTAAGCAATTTAAGTGAGTATAAATATTTCAATTTCACCTGCAGAGCAAGTACTAATAAAGACTAATTCAGTTCAATCCACAGGACAATTTGCACCAAAGCAATCAACAAACATATTTGTATGTGGTCTTTAAATCCAATTTCATTCGTAAAATAAAGTTATATTTATATAGATGTCTATTTTTAAATTTGCCAGCCATTTAATATTCTACGAGATTTCAGAGTTACTGACTATCCTAAATTCATTATAAAGAAGTAATGAAGGGTTAAGTTCGGGTGTCAGTGAACATTTTATACTCTCGCAATTTATTTATTTATTTTTATTAATGTAACAAACAATTTGACCCACATATTCGGCATATATATAAGTCCATTAAATGATGGAAACCATAATATTAAGTATATGGGAGATATGACCCGATTTCACTCATTTTTGGCACGGAGACATATTATTTTATATTATCCCCTCTGAATTTATTCAAAATATCTGAAAGACTGAGCTATATTTTCGGTAAAAAATTCTAAGGTCCTCATATTCGATATATGGGGCCTTGAATACTTATGGTCCAATATTGGCGATTTTTTGAAGAGTGATGCCATACTATAAATGTAGTATTAGTAGTGCATACTTTATATATTGTAAAATAAACGATTCATATTGACTTCAAAGTTCTGGTATATGGGAAGTAGGCGTGGTTGTGAACCGATTTTGACTATTTTCACAACATATTATTAGGAAGTAAAGTGTATATTATTGGGAAGTAAAGACATTATGAACTATGGCTTTTGACACATGAGTGGGCGGAACCACGCCCATTTAAAAAGTTGTACAGTATACTCTAGAAAAGTAAATCGATTGGTATTTTGGGTAATTTACTTTTTCGAATAATTTAATATATACATAAATTATCTGTTTTTATAATGTTAAATGCATTCTTAAACTTAAAAAATTCATTCATTTATTTGCTTCAATAAAACATATGGATTTACATGAAAAACATATTTACATTTACATACATACATATGTATTTACTATGAAGAGAAAAAATGTTGAATATTCTTTTGTTTTTTTTCTTTTGCAATATATTTTCTGACCATTTTTGTACGACAATTCAAAACGTCTGACACCTGATTTGCATCGTTTTCTTTTTTAAACCAGTGGATCAAGTATGAGAGTTTATTTACTAAAAAGACGCGAAAAACAAGAGAGTAAGTGTTTTTGCAACATCGTAAAAAACGCTGCTTGCTTCGTTTCGAATTTTTTATCACACTCTCTGAAAAGTAAATTAAAAAATTAAAAGGTGCATGTGTAATCTTAAAGGTGATTAACTTTTCCGCGATTATTTACTTTCTGAGAACTTACTTTTCGAGAGTATACTGTATACCATTTTGAGTGCAGCTCTTATGTACCATCTTTATAATAAAATTTAAGGTTTCTAGTATTTTTCCTTACTGGATTAAAGTATTTTTAGTAGGTTTCAACATAACCTTTGTATGGGATGTGTGCGTGGTTATCATCCGATTTTCTCCATTTTTGGACTATATAAGGTAGTACCTAAAAGAAGCGACTCCTTGATATAGCTTTAGTAGCTTACGAGATATGTACAAAACACTTAGTAGGGGGCGGAGCCGCGCCCACTTCCACAAAAAAGTTACATTCACATATGCACCTTCATAGTGTGATCCTTCTTACCAAATTTTAATTCGGCAAGAAGTATGTCTTTCAAGTTTCATTAAGATATCTAAATTTTTCTCAAGTTACAGCTTGCACGGGCGGACAGACAGAAAGATTTGATAATTTAGATATACATATATAACTATATATCTAACTCATTTAGTTTTAGGACTTACAACCAACCGTTCTGTAAACAAAACTATAATGATCTGTTAGCAACTTTGGTTGCGAAAGTATAAAAATATTCGGTAAATGTGTATATTGTATATCTAAACTTGGATGCTAATAACTTTTAAAGGGGAATATTTTAAGAAGTTGAAAAATATCACTTGGGCTTGATACGAAGTTTTTCACACAACTGTATTACTACACTGCGTCTGAGCTTAACCCTAAAGATTAGGTTCTATTTGAAATTCTGAACCCAATTTGATGTAAGTGTACGACTACAAGCTGTAGAAGTAGTTTACGGAAGCAACGTTGTACAAGAGAAATAATAAGAAAACAGAATAGCGTTTGTGAATTTTAAATTGCCGATTAGTATTTACATTACAAAGATGCATTAAGAAGAAAAGTAGAAAAGCACCGAAGTGAAACATTGAAGAATTATGAGAATGTCATTATTAGAATATTCGATAATGCACCCATTTATTGTTTTAGAGTTTTTGTTGGAAATAGATTTAAAAAATAATTTCATAAACAAATTTATTATTTTGATATTTGTAATAATTTTTCAGAAGCATTTCATTTTACGTGCCTAGTCTGCATTCAATTTTACAATCTCTTATTCCATAGATCATAATGATATTACAATTGTCTTCTTTAATCAATAAGTATTCACGCATATCGAAGAAATTAAGTGTTATGCAACTCACGATTGTTATCAAGTACCTTAGCAATATTTGTATTTGGTACAAATGTAAATACACAAGGCGCATTACGTACGCCACGTGTTGCATAAAAGTCATGATTTGATAGAAAAACTGGCTAAGCTATAAAAATATAATGTTTACACATCAGTCATCAGTGAGAATTTTTCCTATTTCCAAAATGTATAAATACTAACTGACCCCGCAGGCGTTGCTTTGCGTGAAATTATTTGTTTTGAATATATATTGTGCTGAAAAGCATTTATTTTCTACATTTTTTCAATGTTACACAACATTTTTTGAGTTTTGTTCCGGTGCGTAAATGTACAGAGAAGATGGTTTTCCAACTCGTGAAAAACATGGAATTTCCAGATTTATGCAACACACTTCCATCGACTGTCTTTGTGACCTGTTGATTGTCGTCGCCCCTTGCAAGTCCCTTTTCTAAAAAATTCTTGCGACTATCACATTATTCGATAGCTGCGGCACAATCAGTCGCGTTCAATTACACAGTTGCGGCGCATGAAGATTGCGAAGCATAATAATGACAGATCAACTTTGAGAGGTGGCATGCCAAGCAAATCCAAAGAATTTAGAAATTCCATTGGATAATTCACAACTTCGTCTGCATTTTCAACACTTCATTTTCGATTGATTTGAATGAACACAAATATACCCCTTCCTAGAACGATCCTTTGTTCCATATTTTACTTTTATAACTTTATTTATGGCTTAGTTATGCTTTATACATATATATCAGTTGTTGAATATTTGCTAGTACACATGTTTCTTGACACTATAAAATGCTGGGTAGATGGGCGGAATCGGACTACTGCCATATATTCGGAATATAAGCGAAAAATGGTAAATCTTATACATGGTCATATGTAGGCTAAATCAAGGTATGTGCATAGTTGATTTTTAACATAACGAAAATATTGACCGTTATAAGATACAGTGTAAAGTCCACACGACAATCGAACGCGAAAGTTCCTGATTTCATATAATTTTGACATTGAACTAAAGTATGTGCTTAGTATATCGATTTGAATTTCAAAATGATAGAATATAATAAAGTGTCATTTTGGAACAGTAAATAAGATATCGCAATAATATCACACATAAAATTTGTATCGATCTTCTAGTTTCTCAGGTACAATTTATCGCGCGCCAATTTTATTACATTACACTAACTCACATTGAGTCCGTTCGTGCAAATCCAGTCTCACTATCCTGCCAATGCAGTGTCATAAATTACATATCTTGCAAGTGCGACACCTGCGCTTCCAAATTTATAGCTGCGTCCGTATTTAGTTGAATTATGTGCACTTTGCCCAAATGAGTCTGTTTATTCGAAGTTTACAAATTGAAAGATTATTGATAATATATGTATTAAGTTTTGTTGATTTATTTACATATGTGTTTACGTATAACATACATTGTATGGTTAATTTTAGTCGTTGCAATTCATTTAAGAGGAACCGAGCGATTACTATTTCTTTACATACAGATTCTACGTACGTGACCTTCAGCATTCTCAGAAGAAATTCCCAAATTTATATGGATGCATGTTATTTGAGCGATAGCTAAATTCAATATACATATGTATTATAAAATTTCGCATTTCAGATTTTTTTCTGTACAATTGATATCTTCAGATAATGGTTGAAATAGTACCACGGCGCTTATTTGTATAATATATTTTTTGCCTTCGCTAATCATTGTACAAGTTAAACAAGTTGTCATTTATATTCCAATTATTTATTCTTGATGTTCACAGTTTCAATTCTACATTACATCTGCCCTAACTAAGCCAAAGCCCCAGCATATATTTCGCTGCATTTACTCCTCAGGTGATCTTGCTGTGAGCAGCTTTATGATTGCAACTACAACTTCTAAAGGTACCGTAACACTTCAGTGTTTTTTACATGACCTTTCGAATGTGACCCATCAAATGCTATGCGCTCTAGTTGGTGGTAATAATGATAAAGCATATTAGCATGAAGAGCTCAGCTTAAACTTGCGTAGCATTAGCAGCAGCTTATGTTATGTTAGACCAATTTATTTTATGTTAGTTAACATGTTAACTCATGTTAACTTACACAACTATAATGTATTGGATCTCATGTTAGAAACATTTTTAATTTTATTGCTTTATCGAAATTATTTTGATCATTTTTAGTCAAAGAGATGACTGCTGAATAATGAGACGAAGAAGACAATTCTAGAGGCATACAATTCTACAAAAACTGAATTGTAACTAGTTGGTGCTCAGAAAGCTCTTCAGGTTCCAACTGCTTGACTACTTTGATGATTCATAAAACCAATCCCGAAAAAGCGATAAACACTATTTCTGGGTATCACCGAATGCAAGAAAAAAAAGTTGACAAGTTCTTAAAAAAGTATTTTACGAATATATGATTCGGTACTACATTTAGATATCGTCTCATTCCCAAAATACATATTTTGCATATACAATATACTCATAGTATAAATACTACATACATTTATACAAACCGTCAACTCGTAGTTGACTAAGTGAAATAAAATTTGTGATAAGAAATGCTTATAACTTTTGGATTTATTTCCGTGTTTTAGCCAATAGGTCAGATATAAAAACATTTATTATTTAACAGTTCTAATAATCTACAGAATAAATTAATATTAAATTACATACCATTATACATATATCCAATAATACAGCCATACAATAAAACACCTCCAATGCAAATTTTGAATCGCTAATGGCCGCATCCATTGCATCGAAATTTGGTTAGTTATTTATGTTGAATACTTCATATTCAAAAAAAAAAAAAAAAATTGTATATTTTAATGTCTCCAAACATCATATTGCCTTTCTGATTGCTACGATTATCTGTGTTTATTGAGCAAAATGTTTGTGTAATTATACACAGATATATATTATATATATATGTATATATATATTACTATTATAATTTCTTAATAATAAGTCCAGGTAGGTTAAAAATATTATTGTACTGGAAAATAAACTGCATATTAATTCAACATTCGTTACTACCCAATATACCGTAATGAAAACGTAGTAAATATGATTAAATTCGATGTATTCTTTGAGTTTGGTTGTCGAAATCGGACCATTGCCACATTGGCGTTAACCGAAGTGCTATACAGTGCTACAACAAAGACACAAATAAAGCTATGAAATTTAAATTTACGGAATATCACACATTTATATGCTTATACGTGAGATATCTTAGCAAAAGCAAGTGAACGTATAATATTGGTATCTTGTATAATGAAACCGGTCTATTTTTTCTTACTTCTTTCAATGAACTTGGCAATAATACAATTCGCTCAACAAGATATCTCCATTATACTCAAATTATCGCTTGCAAGGAGCTATGGACAGACATTTGGAAATCAATTCGTCACATTCAGTCATTTCTTCAATATAACTCAATATGTGTCTCTTAGAAATAGGTGTCATAAATAACTGTTAAGTGAACAGAGCTCTTATAAATTCTTTAATAAACCAATTTAAAATTTAAATATTTTTACTGCTGAGATGGTTAATGGTCGAACACAGCGGCTTATTTCGTAATAATTTGCTTTTAACTGACTAGACATAGACTTTTGTCGCAAAACAAAAACGATTAACAACTGTCCAAAGTTGGCAATTATTTGAAGTCGCATGCACATGACAGGAATGGATATTAGTCAGACTGGGATGGTGTTAGACATCCAGCCAGCAAAGTTACATGTTGCAGACTGTCAACAACAGACATATCTCTCACACACCCATCGTAAAAATTTAAGGAAATTATTATGAATTCAAGCCGAAAAGATTTGTTGCTGTATTTTATTTGATGAAGCTGATGGGTACATTTTGGCAAGAGATAAGAAAATGTTGGTTCATCCGGGGCTGTGAATGTTGAGGACTGGTTGACGTTTACTATTTACTAAAACTGAGATTACTGACATCCAACAATTTAATTGCTAAAATGATTTAAATTTGAACACTCTGAAATATTAATTACAGGAGATCGGAGACAAA
This sequence comes from Zeugodacus cucurbitae, assembly GCF_028554725.1. Classification (NCBI taxonomy): domain Eukaryota; kingdom Metazoa; phylum Arthropoda; class Insecta; order Diptera; family Tephritidae; genus Zeugodacus; species Zeugodacus cucurbitae. The sequence goes on along the minus strand of NC_071667.1, from coordinate 47,869,275 downwards.
AAGTTGCTTATTTATAGCGATGGTCTTAAATAAAGTGACCAAGATTTATAACCAGAAATATGATGTCATTCCAGCATTATTCCGTACAATTTTGTTACAATAAATAGAATTGTGAACAACGAAAGTATGATAATTTCATGATGACCATTCGATTGAACTTATACGCTGCTTCTAGGAGCAAATCTCTGGGCTGTGACACCAAAACGGAAGAAAATTAGAGAAAAATGTCGTGAAATGAGATAGGCGTAGTCATATTGTCGTGCCGATTTGAAGATTTAGCGCCGACTTTAACAAACAGGAAATATTGCTTGAAGCCGAAACGAAATCTGTAGAAGAAAAATCGCAATTCATTGATTTGGAAATTCGCCCACATGCAGTGTCTCGTTCACAAATTCCTGACTATGCTTTTGCACTGACACCGGTTTGCAACAGTTTATTTCTGCAGGTGACAACTTCGCAATCAATTCGAGCCTTTTGTCTTACGTCTGCTGTGTGCACAACAGCGGAAATAGATATTTTTTTGTTTCTCATAACGGTTGTTTGTAACACCTAAAACTAAAAGAGTTAGATATAGAGTCATATATACCAAAGTGATCAGGGTGACGAGTAGATTTGAAATCCGGATGTCTGTCCGTCCGTCCGTCTGTCCGTCTGTCCGTCTGTCCGTCTGTGCAAGCTGTAACTTGAGTAAAAATTAAGATATCTTGACGAAACTTGGCACAAATATTCCTTGGCACCATAAGAAGATCAAGTTCGAAAATGGGCAGAATCGGACCATTGCCACGCCCACAAAATGGCGAAAACATATACATACCCCACCACACATCATGAAAATAGTTGAAATCGGATAATAACCACGCCCACCTCCCATACAAAGGTTAGGTTGAAAATTACTAAAAGTGAGTTAACTAACTAACGAAAAACGTCAGAAACACTAAGTTTTGCTGAAGAAAAAGCAGAAGGGAGTTGTACTCATATTTTTTTACAAATTGGAAAATGGGCGTGGCATCGCCCACTTATGGGTCAAAAACCATATCTCAGGAACTACTCCACCGATTCGAATGAAATTCGGTATATAATATTTTCTTGACACCCTGATAACACGGACAAAAAATGGGCGAAATCGGTTCACAACCACTACTACTTTCCTTATAACTCAATTTGGAAATCCCTCTTATTCCTTCACTTTATAATGTAAACATAAGGAACCAATGAAGATAACGGAATAAAACTTTATACAATTAGTGCATATTATCTCTAGTTTCACTTGTGAAAAAATTGTCGAAAACGGACCATAACTTTTGAAGGCCCCAGATATCGAACATGTTGAACTCAGCGCCTAAGGATAAATTTTAACCGAAAATATGGGTAAATCTCTCAGATATCTCAATTTTATTCAGAGGAAATTGTTTTCTTTTAATAGTGTGTCTCTGTTCCAAAAATTATTAAAATCGGGTCATAACATTTCCATATACCTCATTGTAGGTTTTTCAAAAGTATCTTCTCCTAGCTCCCATATACCTAATTATAGGTTTTTCAAAAATACGGTGAGCTTTATTCCGCATATATGTATTGGTTAAATTTCTTCTATAAATTGCGAGAGTATAAAATGTTCGGTTGCACCCGAACTTAGCCTTTCCTTACTTGTTATATAACCACTTTAGTTAAACATTTTTCTCGAAACCGATTTTAGCAATTCCACCTTGAGGAGAACGCCTACTGAATGAACACGTACATAGCAACATTTGGCATGAAAGGGTTAAATGCAATGAGTAAGCTAGCCGTTGTCTCTATGCGCTTAAGTGTAAGCAAGGAATCAGCGATGCTTTGAGTGCCTCTTGTCGCCAGGCTGGCATGCCAATGCGACAGTGTGAAAGCTACTTTCAAAAGCTCAAAGAACTCTGATGATGCATTAAAGCACGTTGTTTCGCCCAATTACTCACTGCGTCTTTTGAGGCTGCGAAATAAAATTATTTGCGTGTTGGGAAACGGAACACAAGATGCATTAAATTCAGTTTGGCGTAAATTCATAGCATCTCAACGGATTTGGTTATATTCGAGCAAAATGCATTCTACCAGAAAAGCAACAAAAAACTTTGGTAGAAGAAAGTGAAAAAAAAATTCCGCAAAAGCACATAGTGGTGTATGTTTTCAAAACTGCCAAAATCGGTATAACTTACTTTTCCTGTACTTTTTTGATGCAACCAATTACTCTCTACTGAAATTTCACGGTTTTTACCTTGCACGGGGTATTTGCCAAACAAGTTATTTACAAATCAACTTCAACAATCCCTCATATACTCCTATAAGAAGTGATGTTTGGAACTTTTTTATCTAAAGTTTGACACAAAACGTTAAATAGCTGAATTCCGGTCACATTTGTTATGGTTTATTTCAAGCTTAAGCGATTTTACTGCAAAATTATTTTTACTTTCAATTTAGAAGGTTAGGTCAAATAAGCACCTGTAACAGAGCCTTTAAACCCCAAAGTTCAATGACAATTCGTGAATAAGTGACTGTCATTGAAATAATGGGTGTATATACGTGAGTATCATAAAACATAAAAATGATATTATAATTGTAAAGAAATGTAAAATTGCAATAGTTATTGGGCGAAAATTCCTCACATTCTTCTTAAAATTTATGACGTCCCACACATTTGAATTTGAGCAATTTGTAACCAAATAAATTTCGTATTTCTCATAAGCGTCAGACTTATTTCTTCGGGATTTGCGATTTTGTGGGAAAAAAGATAAAAAGGTAATCAAAAATCTTTTTTATTTGAAAACTTGCTTGGCTACTATTTGGGTTGGTTCTCATTCAGTTCTCATTGAAGAATGCAAAATGATAGTGAAGGGGTCATTAAAAATTTTATCGGATTCTAGTTGCAGAAGTTTCCTAGAAGAAGACGAGGCTGGCTCATTTTGCTGATGGAATGCCCCACCTATGCGAGATCGATACTAAAATTCCTAGAATCTCACTTGTTTTAACTACCCTGAAAATTTTCGGATTTAGAAGTAAAAAACTTATGTAGATATGCAGTCGGTTCACGGGACCTTGACGAGTCCTAACGGATACGACATGGGTACCCATGGGTAGTATTATAATACGTTATCTACAAAAGTTGACCCCATAAGTCCAAAGTTCTTACCAAATACTATAATTCTTAAATTTACGAATTAACAGGGCCATGAATTTATAATTTACCAATAATTTATTATTTTTATATAAATAACATCGAATGAATCAAAAATCATTTGCGTTTGCCTAAAAACGGAAAGCTTTCTACAACAATTATGCACTATTATACAATTTTCTGAACTGAATATAAAATTACCCCATATCGTTTTCAAAACAGAAAAGCCCGAGCGAATACAATATTAAATAATTACTCCTACAACAAATATTCTCGAAATTTCAATAATATTTTAAGCATTATTGTCTTTTTTTTAAGCATTATTGTCAACAACAACAAGGTTTGGTTATTTTAGTAGATGAAAAATAAAGTACAGTGGTACCTCGACATACGAGTGCCCCAACATACGAGTTTTTCGAGATATGAGCCGACGAGCAAGTGATTTTTTACTTTTAGTTAAGAGCGAAATTCGAGATACAAGTCCGGTTCGGTTCGGTTCGGTAGTAACACGCAGTAAAGGAGATCAGGAATGTGGGAGAGAGTTTCACAGTTTGTGGAAAAAAAAAACACCCAGAAAAAGTTGCAACAGGTCGTGCATCTGACCTTTTTAATGACACTTGCCTAATTCGTTTCCGGTACATTCTGAGAGGGAGGAAGAAACAAACCTCCTTGGACATGTTTTTTTCTAAACGGTCTAGAGGTGAAAGCGAGAAAAATGTAGCGAAAAAGGCAAAGACCAGTGAGGATATCTAATTTATTTCTTTACATTCTCTTTCTTGTTTTTGTGTAATAAATATTTCATATGTACGTTTTTTTTATTCAAAACCACGTAACAAAAATAACGGGGGTGACATTTTGGAGGTTGGAACGGGTTAATGGTAGTTCAATTGTTTTGTATGGGGAAATTTGTTTCGAGATACGAGTAATTCAAGATACGAGCAAGGTTGCGGAACGAATTAAACTCGTATGTCGAGGTACCACTGTAATTACAAAAATGAAAACCCAAAAATGCAAAAAATTATGTAAAATTGTCTAGGCAAACACATGGCGCTCCATAAACCAGACAACTGGCAGACACGAAAGGTGTTACAACAAATGCGCCGTTGTGATTTAATATTTCTCACGAAATCGATTGAATGGTATTTGGTGTGTGAAGAAAGCAGACACGACATTAACGATACTCAATTATTATACGAAAATGAAAATGGTATATAAATTATGATTTAATTATTTATTGTTGCTTAATTTAACTTATTAGGGTATACCATTGAACATTAAAATACATTTTCTAATTTATAGTCATAACTTTAAGGTGCTATTTAGTAAAAAAAAATAATATATTTAAAAATTAAAATTTAAATAAATTTCATTTTCTTTTACTTTTTTCAACTTTCGATTGAAACAATTCAGATTCTTCAGTCATTATCCTTGTCTGATTGTAAAATTCAGTACAAATAATACAACATAATTTTGTCTTCAAATAAGGAAAACTTGATAGCTTTTTGTAATGGTTATAACAAACAAATCTGTAAAAGAATATGTTGTCATAGCAATGCGATGGCAAAATGCGAGTACAAATGAAGTGTAATGAAACGGGTAGCCATTCAAACGCAAAATAATTGCATCGAAAAATGTTGGGTGAAACAAAAATTGCTAAATTATCAGAGAAAAGGTTTATAATACGATATCGTAGCTAAAGCAAATAAACTCACCCTTTTGTTTCAGTTTGCTTAACAATATTTTTGATATTATTTGCTTTTGTCTTTTGGTTTCCCACCTTTGTACCTATTGCGTAGAATTACATAATTTGGCTCCGCTTTAATTTCGTTCGCATTAGTTTGATTGCAGCGCTCGGCCGCTTTCACCAAATTGCAAGCGCCAATCATTTTGTTTACCTTTCGTTACCTTTCATATTTCAAAATTGTTGTATTTCTGCAACATTAAATTTCTTATTGGTATCGGAATGTTTTCTTTATTCTTTCATATTTCGGTTATGTAACGTTTCATTAAAAAATATGAATAGCTAAAATTTACAATACCGTTATTAGCTCAAAATACTTATTTCATATTTTTTTATACTCTCGCAACAAATGTTGCTAAAGAGAGTATTATAGTTTTGTTCACATAACGGTTGTTTGTAACACCCAAAACTAAACGAGTTAAATATAAGGTTATATATACCAAAGTGATCAGGGTGAAGAGTGGAGTTCAAATCCGAATGTCTGTCTGTCCGTCCGTCCGTCCGTCCGTCCGTCTGTGCAAGCTGTAACTTGAGTAAAAATTAAGATATCTTGATGAAACTTGGCACACTTATTATGGCACCATAGGAAGGTTGCTTTCGAAAATGAGCAAAATCGGACCACTGCCACGCCCACAAAATGGCGAAAACCGAAAACACAAAAAGTGCCATAACTAAGCCATAAATATAGCTATGGAAATAAAATTTGGTATGAAAGATCTCACAATAAAGGGGCATATTTGGATGTAATTTTTTTTGGGGAAATGGGCGTGGCCCCGCCCCCTACTAAGTTTTTTGTACTTATCTCGCAAACCAATAGAGCTATATAAACCAAACTTTCTGCAGTCGTTTTTTTTAGCCGTTTCCTTATACAGTTCAAAAATGAAAGAAATCGGATCATAACCACGCCCACCTCCCATACAAAAGTTAGGTTGAAAATTACTAAAAGTGGGTTAACTCATTAACGAAAAACGTCAGAAACACTAAATTTCACATAAGAAATGGCAGATGAAAGCTGCACTCAGAATTTTTTACAAAATGAAAAATGGGCGTGGCGTCGCCTACTTATGGGTCAAAAACCATATCTCAGGAACTACTCGACCGATTTCAATGAAACTTGGTTTGTAATAGTTTCCTTACACCCCAATGATATGTTGTGAAAATAGGCCAAATCGCTTCACAACCACGCCTACTTCCTATATACCAGAACTTTGAAGATGATCTGAATCGTTTACTTTACAATATATAAAGTAAGCACTAGTGAATATATCGGTGGAGAACTTTGCACAAATACTATGTTAATAGTGTGGCAGCCCCATTCTAAAACTCGCCGAAATCGGACCATAGGTTTTTAAGACCCCATATATCGAACACCAGGACCTCGGTGCTTCCAACCGAATATTAGGGATTCCAACTTTCAATGGACTTTATACAATATATATGACGAATATGTGGGTCAAATTGTGTATTATATAATATAAATAAAGTTAAATATATAAATTGCGAGAGTATAAAATGTTCGGTTACACCCGAACTTAGGCCTTCCTTACTTGTTTGTTTGAATTTCGTTAATTACCAGTTAACCCAACTAAAATTTTTAGGGATGATCCCACGGTGATATCCTTAACTATGTGAGCATTCAATGTGATCTACAACAACCTTTTTCTAAAATATTACTACTAATTGATCAAGGAAAGTGATTGTTACATCTCTGAAGAGCTGGTATTCAAGTGTATGAGAATCACTTAGTCAAAGAAAAACCGCAAACACTCCACCAGCGCCATAAACTACTGTAGTCATTAATAAATATCTGGTAAATTTTATTACAACATAAATTGAATTCCCATTTTATTACTAGTAATTTGAAACTTGATTGTAACAGAATTGTGTTTAGAATTTCCATTGTTCCAACATTGACAAAATTTAAGTTGCATTGTAAATTGAATTGAGGGCAGAAGTTGTGGTGATGACAAAATAGGCAATAATATATATGTTTAGAATAATTTAGGTTAGAGTTAGGTTATGTGGTTGTCAAAACGACGAACCTAGGCCTAATTGTTTCCATTAAGATTCAGCCATATCAACAGCATGTTTATTTATCTGGCTAATTCATTTGCTACACAGTTTCCAGGAATGTCACTATGTCCCGGGGCCCATTGCAGGTGTATCGTGAAATATGATGTCATTGCTATTAGTAAATCCAAACACTCTTTCACTATCTTCGATGATATTCTATGCGACTTTAGTGATTTTAAAGCCGCTTGACTATCCGAAAATATGAATATGTGCTTAGTCGTTAGCACTCTTTTTGACAAAACGAGAAGGCTTTCTTTAATTCCAGAGATCTCTGCTTGGAAAACACTGCCGTGATCCGGTAATCGGAATCCAGTTTCTCTGAAAATACCCCCTCCTGCTCGTTTGTCCAGTTTTGAACCGTCTGTATAGATACTTATCTCTGAAGGATTCTATAGGATTCTATAGGATATCGAAAGTGAATAATTTAGAATTACCATTAATTTTTGTTCAAGCAATTTTTATCCTCTATCTTTGGTAATCAAGCAATTTGAATATTTAATTTTGTTATTTATATAAAGCAAGCCTGACAATTGGAATCTCAGTGTGCTCTGCCCAATCCATAAAAAGGGAGATCCCACAATCTGCGCCAATTACCGTGGGATCAGCCTCCTAAATATCGCATACTAGGTTCTATCGAGCGTACTGTGTGAAAGACTAAAGCCAACCGTCAACAAACTGGTTGGACCTTATCAGTGTGGCTTTAGACCTAGAAAATCGACAACTGACCAGATATTCACCATGCGCCAAATCTTGGAGAAGACCCGTGAAAAGAGGATCGACACACACCACCTTTTTGTCGATTTTAAAGCTGCTTTCGACAGCACGAAAAGGAGCTGCCTTTATGCCGCGATGTCTGAATTTGGTATCCCCGCAAAACTAATACGGCTGTGTAAGTTGACGTTGAGCAACACCAAAAGCTCCAGCATGATTGGGAAGGACCTCTCCGAGCCGTTCGATACCAAACGAGGTTTCAGACAAGGTGACTCACTATCATGCGACTTCTTTAACCTGATGCTGGAAAAAATTATAAGAGCTGCAGAGCTAAATAGAGAAGGTACAATCTTCTACAAGAGTGTACAGCTCCTGGCGTACGCCGATGATATTGATATCATCGGAAGCAACAACCGCGCCGTTTGTTCTGCTTTTTCCTGCATGGATAAGGAGGCGAAGCGAATGGGTCTGGAGGTGAATGAGGACAAGACGAAATATCTCCTGTCAGCAAGCAAACAGTCGGCGCATTCGCGTCTTGGCTCCCACTGTTGATAGTCATAACTTCGAGGTCGTAGATAATTTCGTATACTTGGGAACCAGCATCAACAACACGAACAATGTCAGCCTCGAAATCCAGCGCAGAATAACTCTTGCCAACAGGTGCTACTTTCGACTGAGTAAGCAATTGAACAGTAAAGTCCTCTCTCGACGAACGAAAATCAAGCTCTACAAGTCGCTTATCATTCCCGTCCTGATTTACGGTGCAGAAGCGTGGACGATGTCAACATCAGATAAGACGACACTAGGAGTTTTCGAGAGGAAAATTTTGCGCAAGATTTATGGTCCTCAGAACATTGGCAACGGCGAATACCGCAGACGATGGAACGATGAGCTGTACGAGTTATACGACGACATTGACATAGTTCAGCGAATAAAAAGACAGCGGCTACGCTGGCTAGGTCATGTTGTCCGAATGGACGAAAACGCTCCAGCCCTGAAAGTGTTCGATGCAGTACCCGCCGGAGGAAGCCGAGGAAGGGGAAGGCCTCCACTCCATTGGAGGGACCAGGTGGAGAGCGACCTGGTTACACTTGGGATCTCCACCAACTGGCGCCGAACTGCGAAGGAGAGAGAGAGGTGGCGCACTATCGTCGATTCGGCTATAACCGGCTAAACGGTTGCAACGCCAATCACACATATTTATATAATTTATAGTGCAGGGTTGAACCATTTGCTAAACTTAAGGAAAAATTTCATTGTTTTATTTTTGCTTTAGCAACACAAAAAATCAACCGATTAGTACAGTACAATATTCGGCAACGCACCTGAAATACAGTTGAACTTCCCTAACTGGAATCACCGTAATCCACAAAAAAACTTATATCCCCAATTCAAGAGTTACATATACAATATTTATTGGATAACTCGAACTTCAGCTGGATGTTTGCCTTTACTGCAGAAAATTATCATTTCGGCTAGTTGATGCAATCGCGAATACAAAGGTGAATAAAGTAGTAACATAAACGATACAATAGACGTTGCAAGGAGTGCACAGTGGTTCCGCCATAGGCCAAAAATCAAAAAATCCATCTCACATTTTTTTGTCAAAATGTATACAGATGTCTTCTAAATTGTGCAAACTTCCTATTTGCAAACCGGGTTTTCCTAAAAATCTAACGGTACTTTCTAAAAATAGAGTTAAATGCATGACTACCTGTATTTTTTTAAAGCACATCAAAATCTTTTTTTTCATTTCGCAGTAACAACGAACCTCAATTTGTTCTGGTAATTGTTCAGGTTAACGAATCAAGATTATTTTTAATGGATTTTAAAGTTAAAGGTATTTATTTTAACTTGTGAAATTAATTAAGACTAACGTGATTTGTGTTCACCATAGATTCGTAATTTCTCCTTTAAGTAACTTTGGTAAGAATAGGGGTCATATAGTAGCAATGTTTGATTACATTGATGACCAATGTCGTGCCGGTATGTTGGGAAGGCCTTTGCTAGGCTGCTGAAACCAAGACGAATATTTTCTTTACGCCTCCATCACCACTGCTCTCGAACTCGTTAAATGCGTAGGCATTTTTAGGGCTATATGTTCCCAACGTCACTCACTGCCATCGTTGGTATATGGGAGTCAAGCGTTTCAGTGCCGTAGAAATTTCTATGTATTAAAATATATGCAAATCTCTGATTTTTGTTTAAGATTTGGTTTTTTGCTTATCATGTGGGTGAGCACTTTTTGATGTATTACACATCTCGATGTTTTTTTTTGGCGTCTTTTCGTAGGGCATTACGAAAACACATTTCGCTTTTGTTTAGATTCAGTGTTCGTTGTTTTGTTTGTTCCTTTCATGTGAGTTTATATCTTATAATTTTTGGCCAGCTTCACATTTTCACGCACCATACTCGTAATCCCAACGGCAAAAATTGTAAACGGCTTTCGGAATTATGTAAAAGTCTCAATGTTATTTGGTTGCTTCTTGCTTTTTGCAAGTTTTTCAATAAAATATCGCTGAAAGTATAAAATGAAAAGTTTGTAAAGCTTCGTATGTGACCTGGCTAATAAATATATACATACAAATATATTTTGTGGAAACAAAGTAGTTTAAGTAGCAAACTTGTAATTTCTATACTTCGATTTTTATAACTCTTTTATAGTATTCATTTGTTCATACATCCGAAAATTCATTTACTTGCGTTCTTAAAATGAAACGTTTCTTCTAAGTTTTCACCTCTTTCGGTCTTTCTCTTAATCTGCACAAACAAAAAATTACACATTTTTTTATCCCAAGCATATCTACACAGATAAATGTTTAATACATTTTCCCTTAAAATAAATATTGCGGTCTTATCAAATTGCATTTTTCAAAATTGTATTATTATTAATAATGAAATATCAGAATTATATGATATGATATTTTTAATACACATGCAAAATAAACACTCTATAAATAGCATATGTCGTTAATTTGTAAGCTACGAAAATAATTTTTCAACATACATATATGTCATACATACATATATATATTGATAGAAAAATATTGATTCAGAATAAACTGAGCAATTTAAATTTTTTTATTTGAAGATAGATGATAATAAAGAATATATTTTGTTCACATCACTAGAATTTATATGCTTCCTCTAAGCCAAATAAACAAAATTTAAGTTTGTGGAGAGCCTAACTTTTCAACTTATTAATAGGGTGTAGTAATCATTTAATGCAGATTTCCATAAATCTTTTGTTTTCGGGGAATATTTTTGGTAAGATTTACTAGACCTATACAGTTATGGTCCGGCGTCTGCTGATACAAATAGATCAGTATTTCATTTGAATATAAAAGTTTCGGCTTTAAGAAGGGGTTAGGGTTGACTCGTGATGGGGTGGGATAGTTATCGCGTATACGTAACATCACTTTAACGAGGGCCAAAAAGAGAATTATTGCGCAATAAATTGCGTCATCAGGATAGCAACCCCAAGCATGCTTGGTTGATGCCAAATATTATCCATAGTATTTGGGTTAGAGTTACAATTTTTTTTCTAACATACTTTAACCAATTTGTCTCAAGAGATGCTGGGAAAGAACACAATACTTCATTATAATATTTTAATACATTAAAAACCAAAACAGTACAAACATTTGTTAACGAAAATTGCGGCCCCTGCGTTAATTTAATTTTTTCTGTTCATTTCATATGGAAAGTTAAACTTAATATTTTTAATTTATAATTCGAACATTGCCCATTACATTTTAATGCGGAGAGAACCCTATGTATGTGTTGAATTAGTATAGAAACCGTTTAGCCGGTTATTGTCGAATCCACCAGAGCACGCTATTCATTTCTCCGTTTTGCAGTTTGGCGCCATTTGGAGAGGAGGTCGACCTCTTCCGCGGCTTCCTCCAGCGGGTACTGCATGGAACACTTTCAAAGCTGGAGTACTTTCGTCTGATGCGAGTGCGCTGACTGTTTGTTTAATGACAGAAGATACATATTTCGTCTTGTCCCCATTCACCTCTAGATCCACTCATTTCGTTTCCTTATCCAGACGGGAAAAAGCAATATTTATATTTACATAACATTAGAGACGAGTGTAAATGTGTTGTAACGT